>NC_064634.1:418757442-423757442 GCF_023864275.1 Schistocerca cancellata | reverse complement strand
ATCCTCGTTTTGGTTTTGTTGATGTTCATCTTATATCCTCCTTTCAAGACAATGTCCATTCCGTTCAACTGCTCTTACAAGTCCTTTGCTGTCTCTGACAGAATTACAATGTCATCGGCGAACCTCGAAGTTTTTATTTCTTCTCCATGGATTTTAATACCTACTCCGAATTTTTCTTTTGTTTTCTTTACTGCTTGCTCAATATACAGATTGAATAGCATCGGGGAAAGGCTACAACCCTGTCTCACTCCCTTCCCAACCACTGCTTCCCTTTCATGTCCCTCGACTCTTATAACTGCCATCTGGTTTCTGTACAAATTGTAAATAGCCTTTCGCTCCCTGTATTTTACCCCTGCCACCTTTAGAATTTGGAAGAGACTATTCCAGTCAACATTGTCAAAAGCTTTCTCTAAGTCTACAAATGCTAGAAACGTAGGTTTGCCTTTCCTTAAGCTTTCTTCTAAGATAAGTCGTAAGGTCAGTATTGCCTCACGTGTTCCAATATTTCTACGGAATCCAAACTGTTCTTCCCCGATGTCGGCTTCTACCAGTTTTTCCATTCGTCTGTAAAGAATTCGTGTTAGTATTTTGCAGCTGTGACTTATTAAACTGATAGTTCGGTAATTTTCACATCTGCCAACACCTGTTTTCTTTAGGATTTGAATTACATAAGTGAAAAGCCTTCTCCGCCAGTGGAAACATTCCTATAGTTACGGTTATTATTTCCGCTTCGGCCGGCGATGAAGAAAATTCTTCGCGTTAATACACATTAATAATAACCTCGAATGTCGCAACTCCTAGTTTAGAAATATGTCGCCTGGCATGCAGGCAGCTATCCAGTTTATACTTCTCGCAGTGTAGCTGACACCAATTATGCAAAACACGTTGGGTGATACTTCCTTCGTTTCTGGTAAAATATTTGCTTTCTTACTGGATCCGCCAACTTACCACATATTCTCGTATCTTTGTTATGCACACTATTGTTAGTCTTGAGAATATCAGTTTGACTGAAATTTGAGTACATTCTCCAAAGACACAGTTGTGAGAATTGGTACAGCGGGTACTTTAACTAAAGAGACAGAGTACACATAGAGAAGCGATGGCACGTTATTTAGTGCTCCTTGCGGTGCCGTGGTGTACTGTTGTGCGCCATATTTTCGGAATTCATTCTGCGGTTGTTTTGAAAGCGAAATACCACATGTGCGAACTTGAAAGATGAGATATTCCCGAATTTCTTTTCGGAATCATGCGTAATGATTGCGCAGCTTGTAACTGCACGTAGAAAAGCAATAAAACTAAAAACGTTTTTTCCAAGTGGGCATTGTTTAAAAATATTAGCTGTTAATGGTTTTATACATCTGTATGACGCACCAGCTCAGAAAGAACCTTCACATGTTTCACTTTACGTAAATATGAGAAGTTATTACTTTACCCAAGGTTTCGTAATTTCCGTACACGCTATCGTGTATCACACTCCTTCGTTCTGACTCCCGTAAACGTGTTGGAGTGTTGTTCAATCTGTTTTATTCTTGTGGTCGTGTTGCCTCTGTGTGGTATTCTGTCTCTTTCACTTGAACCATGATTCATGTATGTAGTGCCATAAAAGAAGGAAACTAAAACTATTGATGCCTTCTTGTTAAAAATATATAACTCAAGACAATTATGCGGCGGAACTGCCAAAGAAACGTAAGTAGTCTACTTACTCAGAAATGCTCATACAGCGACGAAGGTTGTCTCATAACTCCATCTGCAACAAAGATAATAATAGAGTGTAAACAGCACGAAGTAAGCCGCTTGAACAGACAACAGCACTTACTACTGACTGTTGGTTAAGACGCAGTTAAATATAAAACTTTATTTATATCTAGTTTGGTTTAAATTCAAGAGTTCAAATCTTCCCTGTCGAGTAAAGAAAATACTAGAAAAATTTTAAATAATTAGCCTCTCCACAAACAAATATTACTGATTCTTTTGCCAAATCTGCGATCTATGTCTTGACTGTATCAGGAGTTGTGTTGAAAATAAGTCTCCTTTGTCATATTTTATAGTTATAGCATAGAGAAAGGTGAGTACACACAGTTCGCCTCTGATTTTTATGCACTATTTTGCTGTGAGATTATGTCAGATACATGTGAATACTTTCTATATTCACATTATTAATGGTTTCTAACATTATTAACACGACCATCGCTCTACTCGAAGATTGCAGAACCCAGAGCCATCTGACATTTGCAGTTAAAACGGAGAATAGAGGCGAACGACGAAACACCTTTGAGATTTGACAAGCAGTGTCTGTTGCAGTAACTACTACTGAACTGATACGACTGGATTAGATGCAAGTTCTGTTTGCGTTTTTGTTTTTTTTACTGTTTTCATGTGCTTCAAGTACTATTTTTCAACACTATTTCAGGTGCTTCCGGTATCTACACTGCCTTTGTGGAATGGTTAGACACTAAACGATTCAGGACGGAAAACTGGTAGTCGGTTTGTACTTCAGGCGGAATTTCATTGTTGATACTGCTATCTGGAAACGAAAGAAGAAGAGAATCAGGACTAGGATTAACGTCCCGTCAACGGCGAGGTCATTATAGAAAGAGCTCTATCCGGCCTGCAATGACGAGGGAGACCAGGAAACATAAACCTAGATGGCCGAGTGAGAATCGGCATACTGTTCCTGTTGAATGTTAACAGGTAAGGAAGAAGACGATAAACTACAGAGAAGGTGGATGTGGAATGCCGGTCAGATCGAGCGTTAACTGAGCTAACCATCGAATGTGACGAGTTCAGTCAGTACCCAATGCAACACGCATTCTCTAACATTTGTTCATTCTTCCTTGCCCTCATCCGTGTTAGCATGAATAACAACGTAACTGTTTCCATTTGTACTCAAAATGCAGTACGTGTGAGGGAGGGACCTGGTTTAATTCTGCCGTATCAAGATAGAATACTGTGATTTTGTAATACTTCACTAATCTGAGATCTTATATAGATGCCCTTGTCCCTGCGCAGAATAAGTGTGCAATTCGCGAGTTCGTTATTCTTGACGTGAGATTAAAAAATAATTCGTGAGATGACAGAGGGTCGTAATTCTGCTAAACGATCTGTCATGTTCCTAATACAGTATACCAGATGTTTTTATTTATTTACTCGACACAAGAGTCACTTAGCAGGTTAGGCATGAAACTGCAGCCAATACATGTTACAAACGTACGCCTACATGCTCACTCGACTTACAGTTTGTGTTAGACACAACCACAAATCCATTACATTACGTGTCTTGGAGAAATTATGTTCAAAAAATAATATACACATCTACTCTATTCTCCTCTACTTTGCACGCAGAGTCGCGATTATGTAATACAGTTTCATACGGCACACATCCGAGTTATTTATTAACTGTGCGGCCTGCAGCGCGAACCACACTGTACAACAAACACCTCGTGCCTGACTATCTAGATAGCCCGAACCATTTCGCTTCGTAGGCACTTTAGGCGGGATCCGAAGATGTACGAATTGCTTCGTCTTAATATCGCTATTCTGATGATAATAAAAACTGTAGACGGATATTACCCTTTTCGGTTAAGTTTGAAAGTGACGTCAAGCAGTGGAGATCCCGAAGATAGTTTGTCAAAAAGTCGTAAAAGACGTAAAATATTTCATTAACAGTGCTTGTATAGGATTAATATGAATCCTACCGAGGATATTTCAGAAGTACATGAGAATTATTTTCTTTCTTCACACACACACGCACACACACACACACACACACACACACACACACACACATAATATACACACACACAGTCAGTTCCATTAGGAAGTGTACGCCATTATCTGTATGAAATAAAAGACACTTTTACAAATATATGTGTACATGAAAATAGATGTTATTACAAATTACACAATTACCTAATAGTTAATCATGTTATCGATTATAGCTTGGCACATTAGCTCTCTCTCCGGTAAATTATCCACGTTTCCATCCTCTAAATATCGTATGGCCCACTTCGCAACGAATGACTCTGACTTTCTAAGAATTTTAGCATCAGACTTTACATATATAAAACTGCGTGTATGTGTGTGTGAGGAATAATGATCAATATTTAAATATGTGATAGGAACGATCATTTGATGCAACAAAAAATTACAGTAAACATGGATTCTAAATGCAAATCTTAAGAGCAATGAGCACGCGTTTATCTTCACCAATGTGAAACGCATCCCTTCTGCAGAATAAAGTTCATAGCTGTTAAGGTACGCATTTTACAGCCCATGTTTACCACCGGGTATTTATTTCGATACCGTAACTAATATGTGTACCAAATTTGATTGAAACCGTTCCAGAGGTTTACGATCATCTTTTCACACATGACTTTACCTGCGTCCACATGTCAAATATATTTCACACATATAAAACGTATTTCACACGTATTTGTACATATATTCCCCTATATCTCTAGCGAATTTCGCCCTGCACTTTAACCTTCACGAAGTTCAATTTTTATGACTTGGTATCTCCTTAACTAAAAGTCGTACACTGATATAATTTTGCAGTTACGTCCAGAGGAATATCTATTTACTGTCTGCAAAATGTGTTGCGAATAGAGTTAGTAGCAAAGTAGTAACAAATTATACATATAATGCACGATGCGGCAGTTTTACACGCATCTCGGCGCTTAACATGTAATATCTCCTATGCCTTACAGTGATATAATTTTGCTGGTATATTCACTGGCATGTGTGAATAGTGCCTCAAAAAATCTGTCGCTAGTACTGTTATTAGTAAAGAAATGATAAATTACACTCGTGCTTCATGTTGGAGTTTTACTGCATGAATAGCAAAAATTAGTAGGCGATAAAGTTTTTTTTTCCTTTCGCTGTTTTGTACGAGTTTTTAGCCAGAAAAGCTTGCGTAAATGTTTGAAATCATATGTACAGCTTGTTTCGAGTGAGCAAGTGCTCTCATTCTCGAACAGTGGATGAATAAAGTATGGATATTCACGGGTAGTGAGCTACGCTGCGTTTTCACCTCACCCCAAATCATTTGTTAGATCTGTGGTTCTTACCATCACATCGGTTCTTAACAGACAATAAGTGACATGTGTACAACATTTGCTTGAAATCGATCCACTGCTTTAGAAAGAGTTGTGGAACATACACACATTATATACAGAGTGGGGTGTGATTTCATATGCAGCAGGAGCTCTCTCGTGGTTGTCCCACGCAGCCGACTGCAAATCTGTTGTGCTCCCGTTCATGAACGGCATTCCAGGTGTATTTTCCAACAGAATGCCGCTCGTCCACGTACTTTGATGGAAGCACTAAGAGACACATACTGCGATCGAGTGCTTAATGGTGCTTAGTCAACGTATAACGGCTGCTAAAGGAGATTATTTATCGTCACCAACTAAATACTTTCTTGACTAACAATTGTGCATTCTGTTCGGTTCTCACTACAACACAGCTGCAGCAAATGCCACAAGATTTCGCTGACACCATCCAGAGAAGTTCTATTTTGCTGCTTCATACTAATCCTAGTGAAGAGCCTTTCCCCATTAAGGTTTCGACACAGATGGTTCAAATGGCTCTGAGCACTATGGAACTTAACTTCTGAGGTCATCAGTCCCCTAGAACTTAGAACTACTTAAACCTAACTAACCTAAGGACATCACACACATCCATGCCCGAGGCAGGATTCGAAACTGCGACCGTAGCGGTCGCACGGTTCCAGACTGAAGCGCCTAGAACCGCTCGGCCAACCCGGCCGGCCTTTCGACACATTATTAGCTGTTTAGTATCTAAACGGGATGTTTACGTGTGAGTTTTTTTGTCTCCACAAGGTTTAGAGTGAAACCAAGAGCATGGAATATAATAAATAAAATACAAGAAAATAGAAATAAAATAATGGAGTGGGAGGGATTAAATTCAGCTTCAATTAAGTTAATCGGTATGAGTATAAACGGAGTTTCGAAAATAAGCAAATTGAACAAATTATCATGGGCAAAAATTAACTTTTGAAGCACTAAATAACTGTTAGCGGGCAAGTTGCGATGTAAGCAATAGAACCCGGGTGACCTTTGAATAAAGTGAAGACAAAGGGAAAGCAAACAACAGTGGGGAAATTTAGGGAACTTTGGAAGTCTAAGATCAGTATACGTAAAGGAGGAGGTTAAACTCGTGAAGAAAGTTAACGGTGGTATGAAAAAAGAAAGACTACAGTTAATAGACGTCTGACATGTTAGATCGATGGGACGCAACAAACATTGCTTCGTTCCAAGAAACTAAGATAGATATTCAGATGATAATTTGAATGACATAAAAACGAAGGAAATGACCAACTTGACGAGAATGTGGAAGAAGTACTGTTCAGAAGAATGGGAGAATCCGCCAGACAACAAGAGCTCGATTACTGGCAAAGGAGGTAGCCCCGTCAGTAAATTTCTTTGTGTAGTCCAAAGAAAGCTTTGAGGAAGGGACTCGGTTTTGATTCCCGGCCAGGTCGGAGATTTTCTCCTCTTGGTGACTGGATGTTGTGCTATCTTTTTGTTCGTATCGTCGTAACTGACAAGAAAATCGTCCCCAGTACACTATCGTATCGTATTTCCGTTACAGAGATCGTTGATTGAGCACGAACTGAAAGCCAATAAACTAAAACTAAAAAAATAATTTAATTTTAAATAAATAGAAAAAGAAGGCGTTGAAGACACCAATTCATGTGTAGGTGTGCACATATCCAGAGCTCAAAATAGATGTTGCTTATTACCGAAACTTTCAGGCTGAATGTCGTGACCCGGAAACACGTAATTATGTCAATACATTGGTTTGTTTGTAATGAAATTCTAACGAAAACAGTCCGTGTTTCTACTGTGAGGGAGCAATTTGTGCACTCTATGGCAACTGTGTCACCTGTAAACATTGCAGTACTTGTGCTGTGTATCATCATTGTCCAGTCCCAAGAAAAAAAAATTAATAAGCAATACTTGTCAGACCAAATGAAAGGAGACTGCGCCAAGGGCCACAAGCCCTGACGCTAAAGGAAGCTTTCCAGTATACGTAAAGTGGTAACATGGAGTGGAAACCTATAAGAGAAATCGAACATTAAAGTGTTTTGGTGTCGAAGGAGCCAGCTGATGGAAATATCCCGAACGACTATTATAGAAGTTCAGCCTCGACTTAGGACGGTATATAAGTAAGAGATTTTGAGAGAGGATGCAGAGAGAGAGCAGTAATAGCCGCTTTGAGGAGCCATCGTGTAGCTACGCCAGGCAGCAGCAGCCGAAGAATGCAGAAGTAATATTCTCAGCGAGAAGTCGGTGATCAGATCTGGTGACACGCACGTATCTGCAAGGTAAGTAATCATTATCGATTCTGAGGAATGGATTTTGAACATAGAGGATCTGTCTTTGTCTCAAGTAATAGATAGCATTTGTAGTTTCGTAATTAACGAGAACAATTTACGGAATAGTAATTGTCTCTTGTAAGCTTGGGCGAGTGGTCTGTAGATAAGAATAAATTGAGTCTGACATTTATTAAAGAAGGGGTTAAGAACTCTTACCTCTTTTATAAGTTATCAAAGAGATTATAGATGAATTAGTTAAATAAATACTGAACTCTTCCGCATACCCATCCTGCCATTAATACTAAAATACAGGGTGATTCAAAAAGAATACCACAACTTTAAAAATGTGTATTTAATGAAAGAAACATAATATAACCTTCTGTTATACATCATTACAAAGAGTATTTAAAAAGGTTTTTTTTCACTCAAAAACAAGTTCAGATATGTTCAATATGGCCCCCTCCAGACACTCGAGCAATATCAACCCGATACTCCAACTCGTTCCACACTCTCTGTAGCATATCAGGCGTAACAGTTTGGATAGCTGCTGTTATTTCTCGTTTCAAATCATCAATGGTGGCTGGGAGAGGTGGCCGAAACACCATATCCTTAACATACCCCCATAAGAAAAAATCGCAGGGGGAAGATCAGGGCTTCTTGGAGGCCAGTGATGAAGTGCTCTGTCACGGGCTGCCTGGCGGCCGATCCATCGCCTCGGGTAGTTGACGTTCAGGTAGTTACGTACAGATAAGTGCCAATGTGGTGGCGCTTCATCCTGCTGAAATATGAATTGTTGTGCTTCTTGTTCGAGCTGAGGGAACAGCCAATTCTCTAACATCTCCAGATACTGTAGTCCAGTTACAGGAGCACCTTCGAAGAAAAAGGGACCAAAAACTTTATTGGCTGAAATGGCACAGAAAACGTTCACCTTAGGCGAGTCACGTTCATACTGAGTTGTTTCCCGCGGATTCTCATTCGAAATGCACGCTGAACAACTGTCGTCGATTCACTTCTGCCGTACTCAATAACACAAAAAGCTTTCTGTTGAGCGGTCGCCATCTTAGCATCAACTGACGCTGACGCCTAGTCAACAGCGCCTCAAGCGAACAAATGTACAACTAAATGAAACTTTATAGCTCCCTTAATTCGCCGACAGACAGTGCTTAGCTCTGCCTTTTGTCGTTGCAGAGTTTTAAATTCCTTAAGTTGTGGTATTCTTTTTGAATCACCCTGTATTATCACTGCAACCAGTAACCACAGTTCTACCTCGGAGAGCTTTCTTCCTCTCATCTCTGACAACAAATGTGGACACCCCAACAACCCTCAGATTGTCGTCAACTTTCAGATTGCACTACAAAACTGGGACGCGACATCATAAGAGATGTGTTGCTTCAGGGTGGTTCAGACAACAATAACGTAAGATCAGAGGCTCCGTATAGTCACTCCAATGGGGCAGCAGATGAGGTAGGTGGACGTCGCTGTGAATGTTCCTGTGAGTCAAAGTAATGGTTCCAGAATCTGGAACAAGTTACTAGCGACAACATCAGTTGAGAATCGTCACAGTAGCGTCCTGCAAATATAATCAACAGGTGCGCAGGAACGTCATCTGCGTATAACAGCAAGTAGGTACCATCAAAATAATGTGACACACCTACGGCGGCAGTTCCAAACAGCTACGGAATTGCAGGTGCCGACACGAATGATGCGAAATAGGCTCCACGAGCAGCCATTACCTGCCAGAAGACCTCCTTCTCTAAAGCGTGTTCGGAGAGGGATTCGTGTCGCATGCGCACGAAACAACTCTTTGTTGACTAGACAGCATTGGGTCACAATGCTCTTCTGTCGTGAGTCCCGTCCGCAGTTCGTGGGCTCGCGGTAGCGTTCTCGGGTCCCGAGCACGGGGTCACGGGTTCGATTCCCGGAGGGGACAGGGATTTTCACCTGCCTCAAGATGACTGGGTGTTTGTGTTGTCCTCATCCTTTCATCATTATTCATGAAAGTGGCGAGATTGGGCTGAGCGAAGGTTGGGCATTTGTACAGGCGCTGATAACCGCGCGGTTGAGCGCCCCACAAACCAAACATCATCATCATCATCATCCTCATCTTGAGTCCCGCATCAGTCTCCATCCTCAAAATACTGACATTCGTGGATAGAGGCAAAGAGAATATTTTCTACACTCAAATGTATCGCATACCGCCATTCTTAGCAAGGAGGATGAATGGTGTAAAGTATCAGGGCGACTTCCTTGTCCGCATTGTGGCTCAGTCTGGTAAACATACTAGAGCGAGGTCCGCCTGCTTAGCAGCCGGCACGGTAGCTCAGCGTGTTCGGTCAGAGGGCTGCGTGCTCTCTGTAATAAAAAAACTGAGTCAAGGAATCAACGATCACCTTGAACGGATGTCTTGTGACGTCCGCCCAGACCAAACACAACGAACTATATAGAAAAAAAAAAAAAGGCTGGCTGGTAACGTGTTCATCTTCCATGCAAGCGGGCCCGGGTTCGATTCCCGACCGGGTTGGAGATTTTCCCCGCTCGTGGACTGGGTGTTGTGTTTTCCTTATCAGCATTCATTTCATCTTCATCGCGCAAGTCGCCCAATGTGGCGTCGAATGAAATAAGACTTGCACTTGGCGGCCGAACTTCCCCAAATAGGGGCCTCCCAACCGACTATGCCATACGCTCATTCCCATTTTTTTACTGGAGCGGGATTCACGCTGATGACGACAATGTATGGACCCATCGTCACAATCTTGGTTCAAATGGTTCAAATGGCTCTGAGCACTATGCGACTTAGCATCTGAGGTCATCAGTCCCCTAGAACTTAGAACTACTTAAACCTAACCAACCTAAGGACATCACACACATCCATGCCCGAGGCAGGATTCGAACCTGCGACCGTAGCGGTCTCTCGGTTCCAGACTGTAGCGCCTAGAAACGCTTGGCCACTCCGGCCGGCACAATCTTGTAAACAGCACCCTAATGGAAGACACAAACAGTCGGAAGGAATGGTCCCCGTATTCTCCAAATCTCAGCTGCATTGAAAATGCATGCGTCATGCTTAAACGAGCGGTTGGCAGTCGTCCAGTTCCATCAGAGACCACGCAGAGGCCGCTGCAAAGGAATGGAGCAGTATCCCACTGACCTATCTGGACAGACTGGCAAACAGTTTGCTTACCCGCATTTCAAAGTGTCTCCAGTTACGAGGAGGGCCAGCTGGTTCATAAACAATGTGTTACGCAAGATGGCAGTGAGAAGAAACTGTAGTGTCTGAAGGTGAATCTTCTGTAAGGTTTCGTCTTTTTTTCCAAGAAGAAACGAGTTTATTTCAATATTTTCGATTTCTTTTGACTATATCTCAAAGGACAAAAGCAGTTTTGTTTCCTATTATACCCAGAATTTATTTTGACCACTGTATTTGGAGGTGTGCTACAATACTGAAAAATCTCGTAATACGGATTAGCTTTTCAGTGTAGCGTCGTAATTTCGGCTGCGTACAAACATTTGACAGGCTGCCGCTGAGAATTAACTGTCTTACAGCATGGAACATTCTCTTAGTAGGCTGTACCACTGCAATTATGATGGTAACAGCGTGGAATTCATTTCGGCTGTGTACAAACATTTGAAGGTCTGCTGCTTGGAATTACGTGTCGCGTAACGCAGAAGTGCCTGCCAGAGTACCGCTGTAATCGTGAATGTGACGGGCGCGCTGCACTTGTTCGCGGTGAATGAGTCGTCACGTTGGCAGCGCCACATCTGTATGAGAACCGCCTCGCAGCGGAACAACAGCTGTGCGGCGGGAGACGGTGGGACGCGCAGCTGAGTGTGAGCCGGCACAGCGGTCCCAGAGGCCCGCCTGCCGCCGGTCGCTTCCCTCAAATCATTCCTCTCGGGCCGGGATCGTCGTGGAATTACGTCCCAGCCACCGCCAGATTTGAATCTGAGTTCACAATTTATGACGTAAGCTTTCTCTTTAATAGGTATTAATTTGAGAGGCGGCCGGCGGAGAACTTGTTTGAGTAGCGACTGCACATGCGCGGCTCGGCGCGGCGCGGCGCCGCTGACCTTTCGTGACTGGCCGACGCATTCGTCCTGCGCCACCTACCGCCACACACCTGCGCCCTCAGTGCGCGCCCTTGCCCACACCAGCAACGCGCCCCAGCAATTTTCGCTCGCTTACTTTGCGATTACTTCCGCACTGGACTACCGTAAGTACAAAGAGGAAGGTTGAGGGAAAAATTTTCCTCTTGGTGTAGTGCACTGGTTGTCAAACTTGTTTGCTCAAAGGCCAATTCTGACACTGTGTCACGGGATCTCGGACAGCACATGTACCGAAGTTTTTATTAATTGGTGACTTACATAAATAAGATGTTATGAGTTCTCAATAGACTACCCACAGTAAAGGTGTGATAAGTCGGCCGCTGGCCCATGAGAACTGATGTTAAAAGTGATTGTAACAGCGAGGAGTTAATCTCGGCTGTGTACAAACATTTGAAGATCAACTGCAGGGAATTACATACCGCGTAACGCAGAAGTGCTTACCAGAAAATTTCGTGCAGATCGTTTCCAACGCCATTCACTCCAAAGTTGTGACACTGTGAAGGACTACCGAAGTGTTGCTGAGCCGTCTGGGCGAGCGGATGATTGATAAAAACACTACTGGCCATTAAAATTGCTACACCAAGAAGAAATGCAGATGATAAACTGGTACTCATTGGACAAATATATTATACTAGAAATGACATGTGAATACATGTTCACGCAATTTGGGTGCATAGATCCTGAGAAATCAGTACCCAGAATAACCATCTCTGGCCGTAATAACGGCCTTGATACGCCTGGGCACTGAGTCAAGCAGAGCTTGGATGGAGTGTACAGGTACACCCGCCCATGCAGCTCCAACACGATACCACAATTCATCAACAGTAGTGACTGGCGTATTGTGACGAGCCAATTCCTCAGCCACCATTGACCAGACGTTTTCAGTTGGTGACAGATCTGGAGAATGTGCTGGCCACTGCAGCTGTCGACCATTTTGTTTATCCAGAATGGCCCGTACAGGACCTGTAACATGCGGCCGTGCATTATCCTGCGGAAATGTAGGGTTTCGCTGGGATCGAATGAAGGGTAGAGCCACGGGTCGTAACACATCTGAAATGTAACGTCCACTGTTCAAAGAGCCGTCAGTGCGAACAAGAGGTGACCGAGACGTGTAACCAATGGCACCCCATACCATCACGCCGGGTGATACGCCAGTATGGCGACGACGAGTAGACGCTTCCAATGTGCGTTCACCGCGATGTCGCCAAACACGGATGCGACCATCATGATGCTGTAAACAGAACTTGGATTCATCCGAAAAAATGACGTTTTGCCATTCGTGCACCCAGGTTCGTCGTTGAGTACACCATCGCTGGCGCTCCTGTCTGTGCTGCAGCGTCAAGGGTAACCGCAGCCATGGTCGCCGAGCTGATAGTCCATGCTGCTGCAGACGTCATCGAACTGTTCGTGCAGATCGTTGTTGTCTTGCAAACGTCCTCATCTGTTGGCTCTGGGATCGAGACGTGGCTGCACGATCCGTTACAACCATGCGAATAAGATGCCTGTCATCTCGACTGCTAGTGACACGAGGCCGTTGGGATTCAGCACGGCGTTTCTTATTACCTTCCTGAACCCACAGATTTCATATTCTGCTAACAGTCATTGGATCTCGACCAACGCGAGCAGCAATGTCGCGATACGATAAACCGCAATCGCGATAGGCTACAATCCGACCTTTATCAAAGTCGGAAACGTGATGGTACGCATTTCTCCTCCTTACACGCGGTATCACAACAACGTTTCACCAGGCAACGCCGGTCAACTGTTGTTTGTGCATGAGAAATCGGTTGGAAACTTTCCTCATGTCAGCACGTTGTAGGTGTCGCCACCGGCGCCAACCTTGTGTGAATGCTCTGAAAAGCTAATCATTTGCACATCACAGCATCTTCTTCCTGTCGGTTAAATTTTGCGTCTGTAGCACATCATCTTCGTGGCGTAGCAGTTTTAATGGCCAGTAGTATATTAATTGGTGATTTACATAAATATGTTTTGAGTTCTCAATAGAGTAGCCATAAAATGGTGTGACAAGTCGGCTGGTGGCCCACGAGTTCTGATGTTGAAAGTCAGCGCCGTTCGGAACACTTCGTGTCGACTGTTGTGTTGCAGATCGTTTCCAACCTCATTGACTCTAAAGTTGTGACACTGTGAAGGACTACCGAAGTGTTGTTGAGCTGTCTGGGCGAGCGTGTGGCTGATAACTAACAGCAACTATATTTAAATGTGTTATGCAATATGAGTCACGATCAGAAATATTTACTAAAGATTTGAATGTAATTTTTCTTCTGTTCATTACGTTGTATTCCAAAAACCTTAATAGTATTTTACATCACTGGTTGCAAATACAATCTCATATAGTGATTATATTACAAATTTCAAGGGTGATGATCAAGGATAAATGTTTCAATTTGAGGCAAGAGACGCTGGCCCGCAAACTGTAACTGAAAATTGTTCTTATACCTCTGACAGTGAAATGCATGTACCGCTACTGTTCGTGCTAAAATCCGAGGTCAGTCATGTTTCAGAAGTGGTAGTATGGGCCAAAACGAGAAAAAAATTGAGTACACGTAAGCTCCAAAACGAATATTAGCGACCCGTAGATGTGCAAAACTGAACGTGTTGTGTCTTTTTATAACTTAGAGTGAAACAGTTCTCAGAGAGACGGTCAACGATGTTTTTAAGAACACTGTATTTGGACAGTAAAATACCTGTTGATGGCAGAAGTATAGACAACATAAAATACTGAGTGATAATAGCAAGGAAAGGAATTTTTTAACATCTAATATAAATTTATGTGTTAGGAAGTCTTTTATGAAGGTATTTGACTGGAGTGTAGCCTAGTAAAGAAATGATATGTAAATTACCATCAGTTCCGGGAATAAAAATGGCTCTAAGCACTATGGAACTTAACATCTGAGGTCATCAGTCCCCCATACTTAGAACTACTTAAACCTAACTAACCTGAGGACCGCACACACATCCATACCCGAGGCAGGATTCGGACCTGCGACCATAGCAGCAGCGCGGTTACGGACTGAAGCGCCTAGAACCGCTCGGCCACAGCGGCCGGGGTTCAGAGAATAGAAGTTTTTGAAAAGTACTGCTATAGAGGATTGTTAAAGATTAGATGAGTGTATGGACTGATCTAATCTTTAACGATCCTCTTACTACTTACAATTAGAAAACAGTGAATGAAACTGCAGGAAAAGAATTTAATGGCAAACTTGTTTAAAAGAAAGGAAATGTTAGGACGCATCCTGAAGCACCATGCAACCTCCGGTTTGGCACTGGATGGAAGTGTAAGAGCTCAGTTTGGCACTGGAAGGAAGTGTAAGGTCTGGGGGGTTAAAACTGCAGAGGGAGACGAAGACTTGGAATACGACAAGCAGGACAGGTCCAAATGGATGCACGTTGTGGTAGTTATGCCAAAATGATGAGGTCTGCACAGGATAGTCCAGCACGGAGAGCTGAAAGGTAAAGGTCACGTAAAATTAACATTAGGGAAGGTGTATGGGAGACTTTGATCTGTGGAAAGGGATGCTTACAGATACCCTATACTGTATCTTTAAGGTTAATCGTATCCAAGTCGGATGGTGGGACAAATTAGAGTACGACATCGACAGACGCGAAGGTAATTTGTGGACTACCTCACGAGGGAGTTACAATTACAATATCTATAAAATAATCTAGTGTATAACGTCGGAAGTTCTGTGAGGCTTTACGCATACGATTTTGTGGTCGACAGAAAGGTTGCAACATCAGAAGATTAGGCAATGCATGTACACCTATGAAAGATCGATGATTGTTGCAAGAAGTGGCGGTTGACATTAAGCGTGAATTAATGTAATGTACTGAATAAATCGGGCGAAGGGATCCGTTACCATTCGACTATAATAACGGCTAAATACCACCAGAAATACTAACAACACTGAAATACGGAAGAGTTATCGTCCATAGCGACCTAAAGTGAAATGATCATATAAAACTGATTGTGAGGAAAGTAGACGCCAAGACGAGACTTATTGGAGCTATCTTAAGGAAACGTAAGACCGATTGTTCAGTATTTCTCACTAGCCTGGGACTCTTAACAGGTTTTGTTAGTTGAAGGGTTAGAGAAGACCAAACGAAAAGTAGCATGTTTCGTAAGTGGATCGTTTACTCGGCGGAAGGACGTTACGGAAATGTTCACCAAACTCTAGTGGCATGTGCCACAAGAGCAGGCTTGTGTACAGCGTGGAGAAATATTGTTGAATTTCCAAGAGGAATCGTTCCATGACGAGTCCGGCAGCATACGTATCGTGAAATGACCGCGAAGAGAAAATTAGGGAAATAAAAGCTCAAACTGACGTTTACTGCCGATCGTTCCTCCCACACAACATCTACATCCACATCTACATGGATACTCTGCAAATCACATTCAAGTGCCTGGCAGAAGGTTCGTCGAACAACGTTCACAATTCTCTATTATTCCAATCTCGTATACCGCGCGGAATGAACGAACACCTATATCTTTCCGTACGAGCTCCGATTTCCCTTATTTGATCGTGGTGATCGTTCCTCCCTATGCAGGTCGGTGTCAAAAACATATTTTCGCATTCGGAGGAGAAAGTTTGTGATTAGAATTTCGTGAGAAGATACCGTCGCAACAAAAAACGCTTCTTTTAATGATTTCCAGCCCAAATCCTGTATCATTTCTGTGACACTCTCTCCCGTATTTCTCGATAATACAAAACGTGCTACCTTTCTTTGAACTTTTTCGATGAACTACGTCAGTCCTCTCTGGTAAAGATCCCCCACTGCGCAGCAGTATTCTAAAAGAGGACGGACAAGCGTAGTGTAGGCAGTCTCCTTAGTAGGTCTGTTACATTTTCTAAGTGTCCTGCCAGTAAAACACAGTCTTTGGTTAACTTTCCCCACAACATTTTCTGTGTGTTCCTTCCAATTTAAGTTGTTCGTAATTGTAATACCTAGGTATTTAGTTGAATTTGCGGCTTTTAGTTTAGACTGATTTATCGTGTAAACGAAGTTTAACGAGTTCCTTTTAGCACTCATGTGGATGACCACACACTTTTCGTTATTTAGGGTCAACTGCCACTTTTCGCGCCATTCAGATATCTTTTCTAAATCGTTTTGTAGTTTGCTTTGATCTTCTGATGTCTTTAGTAGTCGATAAACGACAGCGTCATCTTCAAAAAACCGAAGACGGCTGTTCAGATTGTTTACAAAATCGTTTATACAGATAAGGAGCAGCAAAGGACCTGTAACACTACCTTTGTGAACGCCCGAAATCACTTCTGTTTTACTCGATGACTTTTCCTCAATTACTACGAAGCTCTCTGACAGGAAATCACAAATCCAGTCACACAACTGAGACGATTTTCCATAAGCACGCAATTTCACTACGAGCCGCTTGTGTGGTACACTGTCAAAAGCCTTCCAGAAATCCAGAAATATGGAATCGATCTGAAATCCCTTGTCAATAGCACTCAACACTTCATGTGAATAAAGAAGTAGTTGTGTTTCACGGGAACATTGTTTTCTAAACCCATGTTGACTGTGTGTCAATAGACCGTTTTCTTCGAGGTAATTCATAATGTTCGAACTCCACATATGTTCTAAAATCCTACTGCATATCGACGTTAACGATATGGACTTGTAATTTAGTGGATTACTCCTACTACCTTTCTTGAATATTGGTGTGACCTGTAGAACTTTCCAATCTTTGGATACGTATCTTCTGTCGAGCGAACGGTTATGCATCAGCATACTCCGAAAGGCACCTATTTGTTTTCTGATGAAACGCGGAAGGGGGACAATGACTCTGGCAACAAAAGTACCCTCCACCGCGCACTGCGTATGGTGAGTTGTGGAGCAGAGATGTAAACCTAAATGTAGTAGGATACGGGTACGTCGTAAACTATCCTACACTATACATTTTACTTGCCGAAAAGACACCGTTCAGGCAAACCCCCTCGTCTTCGGGTGTTGTTCACTTGAGATGATGCGGGTCTCTTGGTACACTGCCATTGTCTCCCGCATCGATGCAGAAACGTACAGTCCAGTTATGAGCGTCCGTTAGTTCGCCTACGATATCTTCCCCATCACTACATAAAAAAAAAGAAATAATTCATCGTCTCATCGCTTCGTAGTAGCGTCATAGCACTACACAGACATGAGGTGATTGCAAGCTGCCTCCTCCGCTTGCCCCTCCCCCCACCCTTCAGATCACACGCCTCAGTCCTGCTGAGCGCATATAAGATGCCAACTGTGGAGGTGTGCGCTCGTCGGACGAAGTTCCCAACAAAACTACCACAAACCAGAATTATTCTCCACGAATTTCGTTGTCTAGTGGAGCGCTGTACTCGTATATTCGTTGAAGCATTGTCTGCCTCATCTGTTATTTCAGTTCGGTAAGAATATAGTCAAGAAGGTTTCGTTTTTGTGTAGGCTGTAATAATACACAGCTTTCATTAATGTTAACAACTTCATTACACAATAAACAGTTGGACTAGCTATATCTCGAGCAACGCAAGCAGTTTTATAGCTACTTACAATGTCAATTACAATAAGGTTCTCCACTGTTTCCCCTACAGGAGATCAGTACCGTCAACGATTTCAAAGTTGTGACTTAACGCCATGTTCACTAGAGGATTCATTAAGTATTACAGACTTTCATCAACAAAATACGCTAGCACACCCAGAAGAAGACCGAAACGGCCGTTTTATTCAGCAATAGAAGTTTCACAATATTACGTCGGTTTTATCCATTTATAGTTATTTCACTTTACGACGCGGTACTGTACCTATAAAACTTTTATGTTAACTGACTCTGGTCGCGGAAGTCTAATAAAATATCTATGCACTTCTACAACTTCATCTTAACTCTCCTCACACGGTAAGCCCTAAATATACACTCCTGGAAATTGAAATAAGAACACCGTGAATTCATTGTCCCAGGAAGGGGAAACTTTATTGACACATTCCTGGGGTCAGATACATCACATGATCACACTGACAGAACCACAGGCACATAGACACAGGCAACAGAGCATGCACAATGTCGGCACTAGTACAGTGTATATCCACCTTTCGCAGCAATGCAGACTGCTATTCTCCCATGGAGACGATCGTAGAGATGCTGGATGTAGTCCTGTGGAACGGCTTGCCATGCCATTTCCACCTGGCGCCTCAGCTGGACCAGCGTTCGTGCTGGACGTGCAGACCGCGTGAGACGACGCTTCATCCAGTCCCAAACATGCTCAATGGGGGACAGATCCGGAGATCTTGCTGGCCAGGGTAGTTGACTTACACCTTCTAGAGCACGTTGGGTGGCACGGGATACATGAGGACGTGCATTGTCCTGTTGGAACAGCAAGTTCCCTTGCCGGTCTAGGAATGGTAGAACGATGGGTGCGATGACGGTTTGGATGTACCGTGCACTATTCAGTGTCCCCTCAACGATCACCAGTGGTGTACGGCCAATGTAGGAGATCGCTCCCCACACCATGATGCCGGGTGTTGGCCCTGTGTGCCTCGGTCGTATGCAGTCCTGATTGTGGCGCTCACCTGCACGGCGCCAAACACGCATACGACCATCATTGGCACCAAGGCAGAAGCGACTCTCATCGCTGAAGACGACACGTCTCCATTCGTCCCTCCATTCACGCCTGTCGCGACACCACTGGAGGCGGGCTGCACGATGTTGGGGCGTGAGCGGAAGACGGCCTAACGGTGTGCGGGACCGTAGCCCAGCTTCATGGAGACGGTTGCGAATGGTCCTCGCCGATACCCCAGGAGCAACAGTGTCCCTAATTTGCTGGGAAGTGGCGGTGCGGTCCCCTACGGCACTGCGTAGGATCCTACAGTCTTGGCGTGCATCCGTGCGTCGCTGCGGTCCGGTCCCAGGTCGACGGGCACGTGCACCTTCCGCCGACCACTGGCGACAACATCGATGTACTGTGGAGACCTCACGCCCCACGTGTTGAGCAATTCGGCGGTACGTCCACCCGGCCTCCCGCATGCCCACTATACGCCCTCGCTCAAAGTCCGTCAACTGCACATATGGTTCACGTCCACGCTGTCGCGGCATGCTACCAGTGTTAAAGACTGCGATGGAGCTCCGTATGCCACGGCAAACTGGCTGACACTGACGGCGGCGGTGCACAAATGCTGCGCAGCTAGCGCCATTCGACGGCCAACACCGCGGTTCCTGGTGTGTCCGCTGTGCCGTGCGTGTGATCATTGCTTGTACAGCCCTCTCGCAGTGTCCGGAGCAAGTATGGTGGGTCTGACACACCGGTGTCAATGTGTTCTTTTTTCCATTTCCAGGAGTGTATTATTATTATGACAGATTTTCGTAACATGTTGAACACTGTGTAATGGAAGTGTTGCACCTTTTACCTTGAGAACGCGTATTATATTTAACATCTATACGTACTTTTCAGGTCACTGTATGATGTGTGGTGAAGGGTACATAGTACAACTGACATCCTAGTAACTGAAAAAGTTTATGTTTTAGCCTATAGTTGCAGTTTATTTATTTTGCCTATTTGCAATCAGTCTCGACACACGGTATCATCCCGGGGCCGCTCCCTGGCAAGCAGTTGTCACGCTCGCTTCACAAGGAAGTGTGAAAATACCTGAGAACAATACCGGAACTGATACCCAGTAGGCAAAATAAATAAACTGTAACTGTTGACAGAAGCAAACTTTTTCAGTATTGTATTGGTCGCTGTTCCACTGACAGTATGTCGGGAATACGTATCCTAGCAACTCTTTCTCTTCCTTGAGTAACTGTGATCTGGAGGCAGAGTAAAGCTGAAGTCGTAGCTTCGAATTCCGCTTAGGGTATAGTTACTGTTTGTTTCCTCAACAGATGTAACATATTTTCATACATGTCACGATAATGTCACATTGTAACGTCCCCTTAGAAGAATAGTATACGAGACTGTGCTTAAACTGACACAATATTTTTAGCGCAACGCAATCTGACTTTCAAAAATCCCTACAAAAGAATGGCCCTGACTAACATTAACCTATACGTTTCACAAATCACTTACCTCACCAAAAATCTTCCTTACTCGAACTACTGCAATACAGCGAGCGCCACTACTGCCAGCTAAATAAAAGATTCAAACTACGGAAGGCACTAACTACTGATAGGGATAGTTAGCAAATGAAAGATTTTAATAGAGAAGAAACAATGTATTTACCTTAATATCATCACAAGTCATAATATATGTAATTTCAAAACTCCGCCATCTCTCTCCTCACATCCACCACTGCTGGCGGCTCACCTCTAACTGCGCAACGCTACGCGCTGTTCACATCCAGCTGCCGCTGCCCAGCACTCATTATTTTATTTATTTACTTATGTCATAATTCTTGTAACACTGATGTATATGTTTATTTCTATTCTTTTGTACAGCCTGTACTACAAATGTTATCTGTATTGTTATATTTTTAATGATGTATTTTGTACCTTTGTAATTGTATTCTTATGTTATAAAATTGTCATTGACACCAGTTCATCTTAATTATTAACTTGTAAGTATCATTTCACTGCACACGTTTCTGTTGGTCATAGTATATGGACAGTATGTGAGAAGTTGGGACTGTTAGTGTTTGCACGTGTGTTAATAATTCAGCAAGGGCCTGGATAACAGCATTGCTGGTTCTAAGGACAATTCCAAAAACTTTGTGAGTGTACAAGTGGTGGTTTATGGACTTGCTATATTCTCCGCAAGACTCTTCGATGGTGAATGTGCACCTGCACAGTCGCAACAGATGGCTGCTGGCTGTCTCTACAAGGACTACAGTAGGTCTGCATATTTGATGACCCACCAATACCATTATTTCTACAAGGACTACAGTGCGTCTGCACCTCTGGTGGCCCACCAATACCATACTCTCTACCAGGACTACAGTGGGTCTGCTCTGTGATGACCTACCTACCAATCTTCTTCAAAACGTCGAATGACTCTGCTGTGGGTTTGCTCTGTTGTGGCCCATTACCTGTCAGCATGTAAAGAGTCAGCACTGTCTTTCTGTTGGAAGGACAACACTACTTCTTCAAGACTGCATGGAAATCCACTACTTCCGTGTGCATTGTCTTTTACTGCTCAGACTTTGAAAAAAAGAACACTGAAATTTTACTGTGATGAACAATCTGGACTGTCTTTATGGACTGTGAGAAAATTTTAGCTTTTGACCAACATTGTATAAATAAGTGTGTGCATTTGATATCTTTGTTATTGTAATTATGAAAAATTTTTTCAAATCATTATTGGCCACTGCCCAAAACAATATGTAAAATTTTTTGTGGGGAGCATGGAGGCTATGTAAGTAGGCTGTTTATGTTTTCTTTATGTAAGTAGGCTATTTATGCTTTCTTATTGGCAACGTTACGTAGCGCTCTATATGAAAATCACTGGCTGTGCTGTGTGCAGTCTGTGGCTAGTTCGCATTGTTGTCTGCCATTGTAGTGTTGGGCAGCGGCAGCTGGATGTGAGCAGCGCGTAGCGTTGCGCAGTTGGAGGTGAGCCGCCAGCAGTGGTGGATGTGGGGAGAGAGATGGCGGAGTTTTGAAATTTGTAAGACTGGATGTCAATTATGAATATTAAGGTAAATACATTGTTTGTTCTCTATTAAAATCTTTCATTTGCTAACTATGCCAATCAGTAGTTAGTGCCTTCAGTAGTTTGAATCTTTTATTTAGCTGGCAGTAGTGGCGCTCACTGTATTGCAGTAGTTCGGGTAACGAAGATTTTTGTGAGGTAAGTGATTTGTGAAAGCTATAGGTTAATGTTAGTCAGGGCCATTCTTTTGTAGGGATTTTTGAAAGTCAGATTGCGTTGCGCTAAAAATATTGTGTCAGGTTAAGCACAGTCCTGTATAAATTGTTCTAAGGGGACGTTTCAACATTAACGTGTATAAGAACATTCAGAACTGAATAAATGTTAAAATGGATAAGGTACTTGGCAAATTCTATCTGGGATGAAACTATTCAAAATCTGTGTCGACTATAAGAAGGAGTAACTGCAAACCAATATTAAACAATAATAATAGTAGTAGCGGTAATAACGACAGTTTCTAGAAGTTTTGAAATTAATCCTGGTGTGTTTTAGAAACAATCCATAATGGAATGGAGAATACCATTAGGAGGAGGCTAAATCAAGGAGGGATATGGATGAGGTTATCAACAGTCTTGCCGCAGTGGTAACACCGCCTACCAACAGAGCACCAAAGTTAAGCGTTATCGAGCTTGGCTGACACTTGTACGGGTGACCGCCCGGGTCAACCAAGCGCGGTTGCCAAACGGAGTGCACGCCGCTCTTGTGAGGCCAATAGAGGAGCTACGTGACTGAGAAGTAGCGGCTCTGGTCACGAAAGCTGACCAAGACTGGGAGAGCGACGTGCTGACCTCATGCTCCAGCATAAACGCCCGCAGTGACGGCTACTGCCTGAGGATGACACGGCGGTCTGTCGGTACTGTCGGGCCATCCGAGGCCTGTTTGGACGGAGTTCTAGATAGATTACGCAATTTTTCAAATTCAGTGGTAACGGTCAATGGTCACATACAACTGCTAAAGGAATAAGCTGAAAAACCAGGTTTACAGATCTCATTTGAGCAAACTAAACTTACGGCAAACATTTAGGCTGCCACCGAGATAATGAAAACTAATTCTGAAAAAACTGAGAAAGCTATAACAACAGAGCATCTAGGAGAAGTAATTCAACAAGACATTTCGAAGAAAGAAGGCATTAAAGCTGGAGTTAACAATTGGAAAACAGTGTACTACCTCACTAAGCATGTATGTAATAAGAATTCAGTGTCTCTCAGTAGCAAACGTAGATATTACAAAAAGGTACGTTATGAAGCAGAATGTTTAGCTCTATATAAAAATACGATGATGGAAGTACTGAAAGTTGCACAAAGAAAAATTCTAAGGAAGATTTGAGACTAGTTATAGCGCAAACAGAATACAGACGACATCAAAATAGTAAAGTTTATACTCATGCTGAAAAAATTACAATCGTGGTTAGGGAAATAAGAACAGTTTTCCACGGCCACATCCAAAGGACGAATACCAAAAGACTTAGAAAATGAGTGTCCACTCATTTTGTTAAATTAAAAATGGATACCACATGGTGCAAAGACACTGGAAGGGACATAGACAAATTCTGAATTACTCTACAAGATATTGTGGAAGAAAGACTGCCACACGCAAAAAAAGAAGACAGAGAAAAGAATCAAGTTTCCACAGGTTTCTATGAAAGACCTGAGAAGGTTGGAGTCACTTCGGCAGAAGAAAGGAATGAAGATTAGCGTTTAACGTCCCGTCGACAACGAGTTCATTAGGGACGGAAAATAAGCTCGGATTACGGAAATAATGGAAAGGAAATTGGCCGTTTGCTTTCAAAGGAAACACTCCGACATATGCCTTAAGTGAGAGACAGAAATCACGGAAAACCTAAATCTCGATGGCCGGACGGGCATTTAAGGCGTCGTCCTCCCGAATACGAATCCAATGGTTCACCTCGCCTGGTATTAGAAGAAAGAAGAGAAAAACATCGAGAAATTTTGAGAGAAATGAGGGAGAAAAGAAAGAAGAAACAGTTGGAATAAACGTAGTTCACAATGGCTCAAACTTAAAAAAATAATAATGATAATAGCGATAACAAGAGCAATGCTTCCATATCAGCTTCTCTTTCATATCAAATTTGTAACTGTAACTCTGGAAAACAATTGCAGTGGAAAGTTTAAGTACTACAAGCAGTCTGACCTCAGGTGCGTTGTAGTGCACCGTATAAGAGAATGCAGCCCTCAAACAATTCATACTGTGTGTGTGATACGTTTAAAATCTGCGCTACCATTTGTAGGTGAGGCCTACTGGCTCGGAAATGATCTGACTGAACGACCGGGATGTCATTCGAAGCAAATATACAGAACTGATGTTTCGTGCGAATAACTGTTGACGTCTATTACTACAAAAGCTTCTCTCAGGCGAGAAAGGCTTCCTGTCGGCAGTTTCCACGTCACTTCTACAAATAACAGTCTCTTGAATACGACAGACATCGAAAAATGGAGAAACAATTTATTTAGCCAGTTAATCTTGCAGATGAATGATAAACACCCAACTTCCCAGTAAGCATTAACACAGTCACGGGTCTCAGTTGCTTTATACAACCGCAAATAAAGTCTCGCCGTATTTGTCATTGCTCTGTTCTACTGACAAGCGTACGCACGAACCGTACTTCAGCATCCTGCGCTCCGTAAAACACATTTCGGCTGGCAGCAAGTCTCTGGTACAGGGACGGAGCTTGCTTAATGTACCGAGGTATTGGCCCCACCAAAATGGGCTCATTAATAACGAAAATGTGCGAATCATTCCCAGGAGGCAAAAGTTACAAGGCTCTTAATTTTTTAAAACATCTATTTGTCTGTTTGAAAACGAGAATTAGTTACACACACACAGAAAGAGACACACGAACATGCACGCACGCACACAATCTCACGCGCGAAGGGAGGTGAGAGAGAACGAGGGAGCAGTATTTTTCATGCCGTCACACGAACGCTTTAAAATGTGAGAACCAGTTGCGTCCTGTCGTGGCGAAGTTTGGCCAGCATGTCATAAGTGTTTCCTCTACTTTAACGTATTCGCCGGAACTTCCCGGTGACGTGTGTTTCATCAGTCACAGCAAAAAATGAAAGCTGCCGTCTGGAACAAGATAGCTGTCGAATGGATTTAAGTACAAATACAGCGTGCACGCACATTGAAAGATCGAATATCGCAAACAGTAATAAACTTATTTAAGGTCGTAATGTGTTCTTACGTCCCAAGACCTTTCGAGCGCACAGTAATATGAAACATCAGCTGCGTTGAATAACATAGAGTCCAGAGTTCTACGAAGCATTATAGGCCCTGTGTTGGTCTGATGCTCTATAAACGATTTAGGAGACAACCTGAGAAGGCTTCTTAGATAGTATGCAGCTGATAATGTCATTTACCGTCAAACAAAGTCACCAGAAAATCAAAAGGGGCTACAAAATAATTGAGATAACATGCAAAAAGTGGCAACTGACCCTGAACAACAAATTTGTGAAGTCCTCCACATGGATTCTGAGAAACATTCGTTAAATTTCGGTCACACGATAAACTACATGAATTTAAAGTCTGTCGGTTCAACTAAATACCAACGCTCTTCAATGACGAACAACTTTAACTGCAACCACCGGAAAGACAATATTATAGTGAAGGTGAACTAAGGACTGCGTTTTATTAGCAGAACATTT
Source organism: Schistocerca cancellata (assembly GCF_023864275.1). Taxonomy (NCBI): domain Eukaryota; kingdom Metazoa; phylum Arthropoda; class Insecta; order Orthoptera; family Acrididae; genus Schistocerca; species Schistocerca cancellata. The sequence continues at coordinate 423,731,709 of NC_064634.1, read as the reverse complement.
AGAAGATGCAACAAATGTATTAAAAAGACTGCTTACACCACGCTCGTCCGTATTCTTCTCGAATACTGCTGCGCAGTTTGGAATCCATACCAGACAGGACTAACAGAGCGCATTGAAAAACTTGAATGAAGGACGGTTCGTTTTGTATTTTCACGAAATAGCAGAAAGATTGTCACGGATATGATACACAAATTGTGGTAACAACCATTAAAACATGGGCGTTTTTCATTGCGGCTATATATTTTCACGAAATTACAATCACTTTCTCCTCCAAATGCCAACATATTTTTTTCACTTCCCCATACATCAAGCGAAATAATCATCACGATCAAATAAGGGAAATCAGAGCTCGCACGGAAAGATGTAGGTGTTCATTCTTCCCAAGTTCTATTCGAGAGTGGAACAGTCGACAAAGAGTCTGAAAGTTGTCCTATGAACTCTCTGCTAAACACTTCAGTGTGAGTTTGATAGTAACAACAAAGATGTAGCTGAAGAATAAACCTATATCTAACATGGGAGTGCCACTGAAAGAAGACTTTCTATTCGTGCTGATCGTGAATCATCTCTCTCAGCTTTCCTTCCAATCTCGAGGGCTGTGTTGTCAATTGCAGTATTTATTTTGACTGCTTTAAGACATTTAGATCGTGTCCAACCTTTTAGATTACGCTAGGCGACATTGGAAGAAGACGGGTATTTCTGTGCCGCACATAATATGTTTAACACTAACTGTAGCCGCTGAGTTAAAAAAGGGGGCAGTGGAGGTACACAGTTTACATATTTAAGTAATTTAGAATTTATTAATGGATGATCATTACTCTAAAAAAGGAAAACTGGATTCATCTGACATTTTATATATGAGATTTCACTATTTTCATAACTTTACATAAAAGGAATGTTATGGATTTTCCCGATCTTGCGATACATACTCACTTCTTTCGCCGCAGGTTGAACACCCCTGCTTTAAATACTGGATACTGGCTGTAGCTGTAGGAAAGATGAATTTCAGATTGTTCGATGAAAATAAGTAGCATTAAAAAACCAAGTTAATAATAACGTATAAGATGTACTTTGGAAATCGAAGAACTCGATCTCTTAGATTCAGTATTAATTATTAGAGGTGCAATATGTTTGGCACACTTCCCGACAGAAGGTCACGATACGTTCTCAGGCCAACTGATTCAGCTATATAAAATGTAAATTCCAAATTCTTGCTACTCTCGAAAAAATTCTGCTAGCTCTCATGCTGTAGAAACTACTGCCAAATATTCTTGACATTTATACGTTGTACAACATAAAAACATATTCTGAGCTCAAACCTAATGAGGTGTCTCGAACAGAATGACCTCGTCCATCTCAGTGAGCATGGATTCTTCCCAGGTTCGATTCCCGGCGGGGTCAGGGATTTTCTCTGCCTCGTGATGACTGGGTGTTGTGTGCTGTCCTTAGGTTAGTTAGGTTTAAGTATATCTAAGTTCTAGGGGACTGATGACCATGGATGTTAAGTCCCATAGTGCTCAGAGCCATTTGAACCATTTGAGCATGGATTCCGAAAACAGCCGTCATGCGAAACCGAACTCACACTTTTCTCATATGACATCATGAGAGCTATGTATCACAGAAATCAAGTAGTTGCAATATTTCCTTAGTCCCGAAAAATATTTATCTCAGTACCACACACAGGCTTACTATCAAAAGTTTGATCGTGAATGGTGAGAAACGAAATTTGTGACAAAGTAAGAATTTTTTATTAGCAAGGACGCAGCAAGTTATCTTGGATGGAGAGCCGTCGTGAACTACTCTCCGAAAAAGGTGCACAAATATTTAATCAAATCTTGATAATATTTCAAATTCGTGCATAGATCAGCAACCTGTTTTAAGCGTTCAGAAATGTAAAATCGTTTACAAAACGAGAAAGAAAGTGGTATCCCATGTCTAAAAGGAGTCAGAATTGGAATCAGTGAGCTCATACAGATAGCTAGCTGTAACAGTTTATAGGGATACGGAATGGAACGACCATTTAGGCTCTGTTGTTGGTAAATGAGAGAATATGCTTCGGAAAATGCAATGAGTCTACAAGGAAAAAAATGTTTCAAATGGCTCTGAGCACTATGGGACTTGACATCTGAGGTCATCAGTCCCGTAGAACTTAGAACTACTTAAATCTAACTAACCTAAGGACACCACACACACACATGTCCAAGGCAGGACTCGAACCATAGCGGTCGCGCGGTTCCAGACTGAAGCGCCTAGAACCGCTCGGCCACAGAGGCCGGCGTCTACAAAGAAGATTAAAAATCCTAGTGCGACCTAAAACTACAGACAACACGATCCGTGTACCTCCTTCATGGTGGAATGACTGGAGCTGATCGGCTGTCTGACCCCTGTAATATTTCTGGCTTATTCAGCCATCATATTAGGCTCCAGGAAGCTATTCCCAGGGCAGTGGAGATGCAAAAAGCATAGAGATGACGCAATGTGGGATGAGGTACCGGTGACAGGGTGTTAGATTCGGTACCATTCCCGTGAGAAAGACCGCCTGCAGGATGCTGCTGCTCTGTGATTGGCTGTTGTGTTCGGCGGTAGGGCGCCAAAACGTTAAACTTTAGTTGCTATTATTAATTAAACCTGTCATCCAAATTACTTCATTTTTTAAATAAACATCTCTCAACAGCCAGCTATCAATCAGTCATTTCAAAGTTATTGAAATCAAAGTATAACTAAAACAAAAAACTGGCGATATTACTGGCGATGCACTTCGGTGGCGTTCGGGTCACGCCTTGCTGGCATGGCGCGCGAAGTGTCTCGGGCAGTCCGGCTCTCCAGTTCTGACCGTTCCAGTAGACAGACATGTTGTCTGTTATAGCGGTATTTGTTTCATGCAATTTTATTTATTACGGTTCCGACCGTAGCTAGGTACAGATATGTTGTCTGTAATAGTAGTATTTGATTCATGTAATTTTATTCTCCAGTTATGACGGTTTCAGTAGACAGACATGTTGTCTGGGCAGGATGTATTTCATGTTATTTTAGCCCGATATCATGACTGTGGAAAGATATGTTCAGTACGTTGTGATCAAGAATAGTTTCTCGTGTCTATATCAATAAAAACGCGAGTGGCATCCCAAATGAGTTATAGTTTATTCGTAGCAGCAGTTCCTTGCGAAGTTAATTTCAGCCTCAAGAAAAAGAATCCACGACCTGCGTGCTATTTTCTGCGCTGGGGATATCATCATCATCATGAAGACAGCAGGTTAGTGAAGTGTACAAGAACTTATGTATTCCACACAGGGCAGTGGAAACAACTAGGCACCTCACGTGTACTGCATGCACAGTACATATGTGCTCAGTGACACGTCATCTGCAGTAATGCAGAGGAGGTAAAGAAGGATGAAAGTATTAACACTATCTCAGTTTTATTCCTTTTTTCTTGCCGTACCCCCTCCGTCTAAGAGGAGCTGCTCATGCATAGTTGTTTACATCTTTGGGCAGGTTTAGTGACATCTCTGAACAGTCAAAGGGACTTTGTCTGTGATACAAAGTCCACAGTCAACGTCTATCTTCAGGAGTTCTGGGAACGGGAGTGATGCAAAACTTTTTTTGATGTGTGTATAAACGTTGATTTGCCTTTCAACGATCTGTCTTCAAAGATAAGTCGTTAGTGTTGCCTCGCGTCTTCCTATCATGTTCACGGAATCGAAATCTATCTTCCTCGAGCTCGGCTACAACTGGTTATCGTTCGCATTCTTCGTAAATAATTCGTGTCAGCTTCTTTTTCCCAGCCATAACTTACTAAACCAACGGTTCGGTAATTTTGATACCTGTCAGTACCAGGCCTCTTTGGGAAAACAATGATTACATTCTTCCCTAACCTTCCCCACTGCGAATTTGCATGCTAAAGCCTACCTTATCACATTTCGGGTATTGTTTTGCGCTAGCAGCTTCCCTTCCGATTGTACAGCTGAGGAACTATACACCCCTCCCGTGTAGATAGGACGTACGCGAACTCACGGGTGGCCCGTAGCATTACAAGCCGCTGGTGTGGAGGCTGCGTGCGGCCGGCGGCAAGCCGACCCGGCCTGAAATTGAATTCCGCTCCTCTCAATGCGACTGCGCATCGCACCGCAGCGCGCGATTGTCTACCGGAGATTTACGGCCGAGCGTGGAAAATAAAACCGACTGCGAAATCTAATTTCACCCGCTGTACGACAATGTGGAATCCCATTCGGAGCGCGCGGTCGGCCAGGAAATAAGGAGTTAATATTTAAGTAGCCGACGCGGCGCGGTGTGGTGTGGCGTGGCGTGGCGTGGCGGGCAGTTTCGGCCGTGTGTCGGCGCGCTGCCCGGTGGCTCTTGATTTACGACTGGGCCGGCGATGGCAGCGCCGATTCCCTGGCGCGCTCGTAAGGCACTGCTTGGCGTATACGATAATGCCCACATTCATATGCAGACTATTGTGCTACGCAAACGTGCGATTTGTATAGCACAGATGCCCGCCCGTAAACGTACCGTGTGGGGTGAGGGGGACGGGAAGAATTTCCTTGGAAGTCCGACAGGGTGCGACGTATTCTCGCCTCTGCGATTTGCGAAGCATTGTTGGGGACCTAGACAAAAGGAGATACAGACCTTTGTTGGGACTCGGGACTGAATACTCTGCTCTGCCCACGTACGTGCTAGCACTGAGTGTGTGTGTTTGTGCGCGGGAACTATTTTTGCAGTAACACGATTTACTTGTCGAAATAAGCCAAGCAATATGTCTGGAATACACTAAGCGGATTTGCGACTCAGCAAGCTATCCTGTTGTAACAGCTAAGCACTTTCAGAGGTTCTGAATGCATCACATACGCCGTCCAGACAAAAGGGCGACAATAAGCGATTTATTCGATAGTGCACATATGTCCAGGACAGCGCTTGTATGAGCAGGCAAAAACCATCAGTTCATGATGCATAATAATGACACAACTTATTTGCAGACGAACGAAAAGGCTGATAAAATTTGACCTCGAAGAAAACGGCTTTATGTTCCAGAAAATTGTAGGAATAGACGAAGAAATAATGAACCTTATCTTAACGTTAGACTGTAGAAAGGCAAACAGATTTATAGCACTTATAGATTTAAAGAAAGAGTTTGACAACGTTGATAGTTCTGCTCACAACATGATGGGCTTCTCATCGGGTCACCAGTCAGTGGACTCCTAGCCAACATCGCTAATCACACTGAGGGTAAAATACGCAATGAGTCAGGAGCAAAGGTACGTGCTTTGAGGGATGATAGTAATACTGGTTATGAATAAAAAACGTCAAATGAACATAACAAAAATGGTTCAAATGGCTCTGAGCACTAGGGGGCTTAACTTCTGACGTCATCAGTCCCCTAGGACTTAGAACTACTTAAACCTAAACTAACCTAAGGACATCACACACATCCACGCCCAAGGCAGGGTTCGAACCTGCGACCGCAGCGGACTCGCGGTTCCAGACTGTAGCGCCTAGAACCGCTCGGCAAATAAACTTGTCCTGTTATTAACAATTTACGAGAAAACTAATGAAAACATTGCGGAATTGGGAAAATGCAGGCGATGGAATGTTTTGTTTAATTGTGTACGTTTCCGCACAAAATATGTTCAAGAAATCCACCGCCAAGTGCAATAAATTTTGCAGCTTTTGTAGAAAGCTGTGTGTAGCTGATCTGAGCTCATTCATACAGTTGTTATCCAAGCACACGCATGTAAGATACGAGCGAGAATTTCCTCCTTTGTGTCCACTCTGCAGATTTCGCTCTTAAGCAAAGCCCACAGACATCAACCTGATGCAGTTACGATTGGGTCACCTCGGTGGCCAAGAAACGACTCCACAGTGACGACCTATTGAACACCCAGAATACGTCCCAGTGATTCACTCTGTTCCCATGTGCAAGTGAAGTGAGCATTTTTTGTCAGTAAAAACACTACGTAGTCTAATATCATCGGACATGTTACTGACACCCGTGGTTTTCAAACAGCTCTATTTCGGATACTGTTAAGAAAAAGGTATATGTTCGTTTGACGTTTTTTGTTCGGAATCACCTATATTGTCACCCCTCAGAGCATGTAGCTTTCCTCCTGACTCACCCTACAATTAAATCCATAGTAAAATCCACACTACACATGGTACTATATTGGTATTACTAAATAGATGACATCATATGCTTTCTAGAAGAAACACCCAGTCGCATCCAACAACGCCATAATGACATAAACAAAGTTCATTCAATAACTTAATTCGCCATGGAAACAGAAAATGACAAAATGTTAAACTTCCTTGACTTCACAATACACAGGGACAATGCCCAACGACAGTTTTTCACATTCAGGAAAGCCGCCATCAGTAGCATAGCCATTCACAGACACCTGCATCATCCGATTGTAAAGCAGGTTTCCAATACAAAACCCCACTCACTGAAGACAACTAAAAGCATCATTTGTAGATAATCGAACAAATGGCTGTAGAAAATCGATATGACACAAACACTATAGATTAATTGAATCGCAAAACTACGGAAATACAAGAAGCTACAGACCTGCATTCTATAATACTAATGATGTATCAAAATTTTTATTCAATAGTAAAGGCAAAATGCAACCATTGACACAGAGTGGTGTGTATAAAATCGCTTGCAAGCAGTGTGAAAAAATGTGTCTTGGTCAATCAGAGCTGTGGCAATTAAGCTACGTGAACGTGGGAGAACCTGGCGATGACGAACAATGATTCGACCGTTGTTGCTCATGTTTTAGCAGAAAACCATCCACATAGAATGTGAAGATTTGCATGATGTAATAAAAAAAAGACAGAAAGCTCACCCTGCTGGGAATAATGGATAATGGAAATCAACAAACACATAACGCAGAATCCCAGCCTAGTATTCAATGATCAGACTCAGATTCCATTTTCTCCCTTGTTAAATGAAGTTTCCGTTACAAATACTAGATTCTCACTGTAAATTCATTTTTTTCTCATCATTTGTTCTACGTATCTCAACGTAAAATGTTTGTTTACCCCTTCTTTAGATAGTGTAATTATTGTAATATTTTCCTATGTAAACACTTTGACTTCTGTACAAATAATATCATATTTCTCTGTGTCTGTGAGTCAGTTGTCACCTGAAGATATCCTGAGAAGCCGAAAGACCGTTCGTGACCAAATAAATATAATTTTGCAGTATATTACGATGTGTTATCGTTTTTAATATTATCATGCTCTGCCAAGCACCGACGGAAAATTCAGTTAATGCTAAATATAAAAATCTTGAAGAAACTACACAATAGAGTGAATTAGAAAAATTTGCAGTTGATGTAAGAGTTAATTAACAAACTAGAGAGTGTTGACAAAGGATATTTTCAACAAGAAATACATATCTAGAAAAACGAAACTCAAACACTATACCACAGTGGCACGAACAGAATGTTTAGCCTATATGGATATGAATGCCAAACAATGAACTATAGGCTGGACACAATAGACGTACGAGGGTAAGTCAATTATTATCGTCAATTTAGTTATATTTTTGTTTATTTTGGTAGTACTGTCGTTTTAAGTTGATGACGCATGCTTTGTTTATTTGTTGTTATATCTTTGCAATTTTCAACCTGCTAGGTTAATTTCGTTATAGTTGCCGTGCTGAAGACTTTCGGTACAGCACATCACTGTTTTGCCACAACGGAGTGTCTACGAATGGAAAAATTCCGAAATGGTCGCACAAGTGTTACTCACGATGAAGGAGCCAGACTAGCGTTTACTGCCAAAATTGCAGAAACCATTGAACGTTCACGTGAAATGATTCTCTTAGACAGACGATTAACTATTGACGAAGTGGCACATCGTCTGCGCGGATTGGCCGCTCAGTTAAAGGCACCATGCCACGGATTGCGCGGCCCCTCCCGCCGGAGTTTCGAGTCCTGTGTGTGTTGTTATTAGCGTAAGTTAGTTTAAGTGGTGTAGTAGTGTGTAAGTCTAGGGACCGATGACCTCAGCAGTTTGGTCCCTTAGGAATTCACACTCACTTGAACATTTGAACAGCACATCGTCTGCAATTTAGTCACGGTTCTGTCTACGAAATCATCAACAACAGACTTGGGTTTCATAAAATTTGTGCAAGATAGGTCCCAAAATAACTCACACAGTTGAATAAACAAACGCGTTTGGATATTTGCAAAAAACATTTCGATCGCTGTAGTAACGAAGGGGACAACTTCTTAGACAGGATCATTATTGGTGAAGAAACATGGATCCATCATTACGAGCCGGAGGGCAAACGGTACAGTATGGAATGGAAACATCCAAATTCGCCGTGGAAGAAAAAGTTCAAGACCCAACCGTCCACAGGAAAACTGATGCTTACGGTTTCTTGGAACGCACTGGAACATATGGGGAAAGGGGCACAACAGTAAACAGTGTACGTTACACAGGGCCGGCCTTAGCCATCCAGGTGCCCCGGGCGAGTCGTCCAGTTGGCGCCCTTTATTGTATAAATAGCGAACCTGGCAGTGCTTTGCAACACGGTATTTTCGCACTTACCAGAAAATTAAAATGTTGACACAGTCACGACACTCGTTTCACTCCTAATTATTCAGCCACGAAAACATGACCGCTGCCTCCGACTCTTACTGACAATTACTGACATGCGGGTGCAAGTCGTAGCGCTGCCAACATATGCAGTCTAACAAACATTGTGTGGCGCTGTATTATTTCAGTACGTTAGGGGAGAATTCTCTATGAATGAAGTGCACGCATTGCATGATCTATTAATTAATGTACATGAGTCATTAAGTCACAAATATTCGATATAAATACATTTGTATTAATTAAATCATAATGTAATGTATATTTCACAGTCTGTATTTTGTTTTATTTGGAGCGACCGGTAGTTTCTGTTGTGAACGAGAGATGGTGCGGCTGCATGGGCTCTTCCTTGTTGCAGTTCTTGAAACAAATAAGAGAGGCGCTTTGGTAGAGCCCGTGCTAGCCCGCGTTGGATGGTTGCAGACAATACGAAGATTGCATTCAGCATGATTTCTCTTCTGCTACCCCGAATTCATCGCGCATTCGTGAGATTAGTGACGTATGTTGAATGAGACTGAATAATATTTTAGTTTCGCGAAATGGGTGATTGTAAATTGTATTTTTTTTTTTTACATGCGTTTAGTACGTGGCGCCCCTTGGCCCCGGCGCCCTGGGCGACCGCCCGGGTCGCCCCACCCTAAAGCCGGCGCTGACGTTACAGTGAGATGCTTACTGCCAGGCTAAAGACTGCAGTTCGAAGCAAACTCCGAGGATTTCTGTCAAAAGGTGTTGTTGCACGACAATGTTCGTCCGCATACAGCTGCCCACACTCCTGAAACGCTCCAGAAACTTAAATTTGAAGTACTGGATCATCCTCCATTTAGTCCCGATTTTGCCCCTTCTGAACAGTCAAATGGACTGTGTATGTGATAACGATATTCACGGTCAACGTCTATCTTCAGGAGTTCTGGGAACCAGGGTGATGCAAAACTTTTTTTGATGTGTGTATTTTCGAGGTAAATAACTTTCCTGCATTAAGTTCTATATAGTTCCAGATGTAGGAGAGTGAAAGGAAGACCACTATAATGTAAAACATAAAAAAAGAGGAAAACCGCAGCACGTGTTAACAAAGTACAGGGTAAACCAATCTAACTCCGTGAAATGCTTCATTTCGTGAGGCCAGACATTGTATTTGTCCTTACGTAATGTAAGACTTCTTCACACAGTTCCAGCTGTCCTCAACAAATGCAGGAATGTTCTCACACGGGAGAGACATTCTGGGTCGGAATGAACACTATGTGCAGTATAGGCAACTTATTGCTTGCTGTGTGGAGGGAATTACGTCGTTTGCTGCGCTGATCCTGTAATACTCTTTCATTAAGTTAAATTGTTCAAGTAATTAGTCAGACGCTTATGTACAGTTGCATTACAAATGGAACATACTTATATAATCTTAATCATTGCAGATGGATTTAAATGCCATATTACTGAATCATTCGCTTGGGAAAACGGCCACAACTCTTAAGATTTTGTCCATTTCATAAACAATGGCTCCATCTCTAAACAAATGTCCGAGAGAGCAGAAACCAAAAATGGGCTGTGTGAACAAGAGAATACAATCCTGTTCGGCAGATGGCCTTAGCAGACCACTTCATAAGTTTCTGTAAGAAAACTGGTCAATATTCAAAGTTGCTAAACATTTCTCCACTCCAGTGGAGTACTTAAAAAACTATGTAACCGCTGTGATGGTGACAAAGACAATGTGACCATTGGCAAAACAGATAAATCGTTTGAACTTAACGACGAAAGTGGAAGTTCAGTCAGTTGATTTCACAATAAATTGCAAAGACAATGTGACCATTGGGGAATGGGTAAATCGTTTGACCTTACGACTAAAGTGGAAGTTCAGTTAGTTAATTTCATAAGACAAATTGGGGAAATAGGGTTCAGTCTGAAAGTTAATCGAATAATCGTCTAACCATTGTTGCACAGTGAAATCAGTCTCTAAGAGAAAACTGAAGTCAAAGAACAAAAGACAAGATGACGTCTGTGCGCCACTCGTAAGGAGAGCTACAGCTGTGTAAAGAATAAAAGTGCATGGACTCAGTGTTGCTTTTGTCCGCGAAGTTGGCATTCTAACTATTCAGCTAATGCTACGGCCTGTGTTATGTGTAATATTTTCGCAAATGTCAATGAAAGTGACACCGGTGCTTGAAATGAATGACAAGCGCGTAAAGTGAACTTTAACAGTGCAAAAGAAATTCATCACGGAATTAAGCACGTTGTCACGATGTTAAGCATATAGTGTCATAGAATTAGGTATGCTATAGCTAAACTAGGTAGCATGCGAAATTTGTTTACTACATTTTATAACTTCAACTGTTTACATTTCTTAAATGTTCCTCATCAAGAGTTAGTAATGAGTTGTGCTCTTGTATGTAAAATATACAGTGCGTAAAATCAATATTTCTTTTTCTTTTTCATTTACAATCTTTAATATCACGAATTAGGTAGGTTTACCGTATACGCAAAACTACGTCTGTTTTTTAATTTAAAAATAACTTCTTCAAATGTAGGCATACCCTGTATACGAAACTTTATACGTTTTTTTAATTTGTAAATAATTCCTTAAAAACTTGAATTTATATATGAACAAGGATGAAAGAGCATTTTTCCTGTTGCTTACAAGGGAACCTCCCCATCGCAACCCCCTCAGATTTAGTTATAAGTTGCCACAGTGGATAGACCTTGAAAAACTGAACACAGATCAATCGAGAAAACAGGAAGAAGTTGTGTGGAACTATGAAAAAATAAGCAAAATATACAAACTGATTAGTCCATGCGCAAGATAGGCAACATCTAGGATAGACAGAACTCAGGAGCGCCGTGGTCCCGTGGTTAGCGTGAGCAGCGGCGGAACGAGAGGTCTTAGGTTCAAGTCTTCATTCGCGAGGAAATTTTAATTTTTTATTTTCAGACAATTATCAAAGTTTAGGCACTCACACATAATCAACTTCGCTATCCAAAATTGCAGGACATGTTCATATCTGCTTGGATATATGCAGTATTTGACGGTCTACACACGGAAAAATTTGAAAACGTTAAAAACATATGTTTTGACAGAGCACAGGGAAAAGTGTGCGACTGTGAGACTTTTGGATTCATTTGTTGCAGTTTATGCGACAAAATCTTATGTTTTCATCACTTTTTTGGGAGTAATTATTACATCCACAAGAAAACCTAAATCGGGCAACGTAGAAGAATCTTTTTACCCATTCGCCAAGTGTAGAAGTTAGGTGGCTCGACAACATATTTCTGTCATGTGACGCACATGCCGTCACCAGTGTCGTATAGAATATATCAGACGTGTTTTACTGTGGAGGAATTGGTTGACCTATGACCTTGCGATGAAATGTTTTCGGTTCCCATTGGAGAGGCACGTCCTTTCGTCTACTAATCGCGGTGCGGTCCCAAAACACAGACACTAAACTTATTATAGTGAACAGAGACGTCAATGAACGAATGGACAGTTGATAACTTTGCGAAAATAAAAAAAAAAAAAATTCGCTCGAGGGGAGACTTGAACCAAGGACCTCTCGTTCCTCAGTGCTCACGCTAACCAGGGACCACAGCGCTCCTGAGTTCCGCGTACCTTTGATGTTGCCTATCTTGTGCATGGACAAATCAGTTTGTATATTTTGCTTATTTTTTTATAGTTCCACACAACTTCTTCCTGTTTTCTCGATTGATCTGTGTTCAGTTTTTCAAGGCCTATCCACTGTGCCAACTTCTAACTAAATCTGAGGGGGATGCGATGGGGAGGTTCCCTTGTTAGTAGAAAGAAAATAATAGGTCGCTGACTGTGCTGAAACTTCTGCGCAAAATGTTTGGATAATTGAAGGAAAGAAAAAATTGTTTTGCTCAATGCAGACTCCTTCCTAAAACAAATACATAAGCAAAAACGACTGAAATACTCTTCGAAATTTTGAAGCTAGTAGGGCTAAAAAACAGTGACAAAAAGGTTGTCTAACACTTGTGTAGAAAGCAGATCGCACCCATTTGTAGGAGTCAAATGACATGAAAGGGTAGCAGTAGTTGAGAAGAAGTAATACTGGGTTGTAGCATATCCCCGATGTTATTCAGTTTGTATAACGAGCAAGCAGAAGTGGAAACCAAGGAGAAACTATGAAAGGAATTCAAGTTCAGGGAGGAGAAAGAAAACTCTATGATAGGCCAATGACATTGTAAATTGTAAATTAGGTCAGAGATGAGGAAGTACTTGGCAGACCAGGTCGACGGAATTGATCGTGTATTGAAAAGACGTTAAAGATGAATATCAACAAAAGTAAAATGGGTCTATCGCAGCTGCACTGAGTGACACTTGTACTGATACGGAATGTGTCGACATTTCTACGGAAACCAAGACGCTTCACCAAGTCATAAACAAACTGCCACCTTCCAACTTGAACCTCGGGCTAAGCTACAGATCAATCTGTCACCACAACCAAACCTTTGGCCTTACGTTGGTTGGCTTCGCCTAATCACAGCCTAACCTGGAACTCGCCTGAAGATGGGAAAACCAACCTGAAACTAGCCAAGACAAAATAAATTTAAAAGCGACTGGTTACAATTTTTTCCAACCTTTCAACATATATTAAAACTAATACTTTGTAAACCGTGTCGTAGATTACAGTGGACCGCGCCACATTGCTGCGCAGAAAAAAAAAATTCTTAGACCACCTGTATGCTAGCTGTAAAAAGCCGCCTATCCCGGCAACAGTGACAGGCACCGCAGAAATGTCTCTTCGAAGAAGAGCCCCAACCCCATTATTACAGGAGTAATGGAATGCAGTCGAATTAAGTCAGGCGATACTGAGGAAATTATATGAGGAAATAAGACTCTAAAAGCAGTAAATGAATTTTGCTATTTGGTTACCAAAATATCTGACGATGGCCGACGAAGAACGGTTATAAAATGTAGACTGGCAATAGTAATGAAAGAGTGACTGAAAACAGAGTTCACGCGGTGATAGACACATCCGGCCGCTTTGCTTTTAAATTTCAAAAAATTTCACGAATACTTTTTCACCGGCAACATTAGCAAGCTTCACATGGCTGTAATTGGCTTTTCAAGACATTTGGAATTTCGTTAAAAGAAAATTTATAGTTCCAGCTGTCAGAAGTCAACTCGGTTAGTATTTCGGGTGATATAGGAAACGTTCCCCTCCGCGTGCCGGAAACATCTTTTTGATAACTTCAACCGTTCACATGATAAATGGAGTGTTACTTCTTACGCGACTCACTCGAATGGCTCTAAACAAGCGAGTGTTTACAGCATAGATAACAGTTGATTTAGGTATCGTAACTATGTTTAAGATAAAATGATAAGAAACAGAATAACATCGCTATGCTTTATTTATGTGAATAATTCTGCGTAATCTATATAAACCCAGCAATTAACACCAGCGTCTCGAGTCCAACGACTTGCCGCACCTGGTACGGAATATAAATTACCATAAAAATACGCACCATTTTCATGATGAGACTGCTGTGGTTTTAGAGTTAGCTAATGAGAAAAAACGTTATAAAGCAACTCGTCACATTTTCAATACATATCATCCTCTATGTACATATATTTATACTTGATACCACAGGGAGACGCGAACTAGGATTGCAGCCGGACGCGATTGATTTCACTAAACGTTAAAAACCCATCACAACGTCATACAATACCACTACAACGTCATACAACGCCACTACACTATTAAATTCAAAGCTCAGTGAACATGGAATTGATTTTTGATTGCGCCAAGTAGTAACAGACATGAACCGATAAAGTTAACGGCAATGTAAAATCAAGTAGATACCTTATCAAGCCTCTGGTTGTAAATCACGCATGAGTTGTATGTGCTCCTGGTTCTGGCTTGTGAGGCTGCCTTATACTGATTCCTCTAACGTCTGCAGCACAATGACGCGACTGTTGCCGAGCGACAGATCTTTGTAACTGTTGTGCATAATCTGGCAAATGGTAACAATATCTGCGTAGTCAATTGAAGTCAGACGTTTTTGACTGACTTTCTAGGATCGTTACGAAACGTATTGAAATGCATCGTGGTGTGTATCTGTGTCATCTGACGGCTACAATGAGCGAGTATGTTGCTTTGTTGTTTTTATGTTGGTATGGGTAAGTGTGAAACACATTGATGAAAGGACTACGCCTCTGAAACGGCGCTAAGGTTGCGATCATTGTGGTGTTGACATCAGTGGATTCAGCCGACCATCGACGACGGCCGAAGTCGGCCTCTCTTTTCGAATCAGTACGCCATTACGCAGGCGGTGACAGTGGAGTCGATCTCATAGCCCGAACGTGCAGACTACGGACAACAGTCGGTGAAGTTCAAGCTAGTTTGTTTTCTTTGGTCGAAATATAGACTGTTGGTAATAGAGAAAAGCTACTGGAAATGTGATATACTGGCAAGTTTAGTCAAAGAAATTTATGGGTACCCTGAGCGTGAGAAATATCATTATCGTATTACAGCTCGGAATCCGTGGAATGAAATCGCAACTTTACTGGGAAACACAAATATGTAATATCTTTATTTGGAATTTTAGGCGTAAATTATAAACTCAAACACTAACTTCTTCAAGTGAGATGGACGGTGTACCTTACGATTAAAATTACTGTAGCGCATCCTTATTTGGGTTGTGGTAGGTGGGCATTAGCTGTCTACGAATTATTATAACTACTGGCTTTTTATGTCAATTGGGTGGTGATTCTGTCATATGAGAAGTTTTGCAAATGTGGTGTACTGTTTTCACTTTAGGTGTTCTGAGTATCTTATTATAAAATTAGTGTTTGTCATTCACACATTTGGTGAATGAGAGTCATTGAAGGTTAATTGTTTCGCAGAATTTATTTATAGTTGTGCAGGACGTTTGTAATCTTGCCTTCCAATTTCAGCAAGAATCGAGTATGTAAGACTAAATTTCTCTCTTTATCTCATGTAATCGTAAAACTTGTGTGGTTATTCCAGTAACTGAAGAAAGAGTGTATAGTACTCGCCATGATCTTTTCGAGACAGATGTAGCTCATTTGCATGTATTCGGCATCTTTTTAATAGCATAAGCCGCACTGTAGCACTTATTTTCAAGCACAGAGGCGTTCCGGCATCCATCCCGCCCAAGGAGGTTAAAATAGGCCGTAACTTCGTTAACAGAGTAGATTCTAACCCACCCTGACCTAATCTCCTTGATTCCTCCTAAAGCTGACGAAGGAATAAATTTACCTTGGAACTCATCCTTTTGGACCGTGTTTGCATAGAAAAAAAAACAAAACGGGAAATGTGAGTCCGCCTTGATGCAAACATTTTTTGTTATTTATTTACTTTTAAAGAATCCACTGATGATGACGATATTTGTCGTTGAAAGTAGTTTGGGAAAGAAGTAAGTGTATAAATGACAAAAAGTGTTTTGCATCAAGGTGGACTCACAACTGCCATATTGTTGTTTTACTGACGATGGAGATCGGACGTAGTGCGACCTAGCTATCGGCCGTTACTATCGAACGGCCTCTGGCGATTGCGTCTGCCGATCATTGTCGGTACCACTCTGAACACAGCTGAGGTTCGACATCGAGTTTAACTTCACCGAGCGACAGATGGCTCACCATCGACATTATCACATGTCCCCACGCTGTTACTAATTTCACATGAAAGGCAAATTTCGAAACGCGAACAAGTAATTTCGAGAACGGATTTCGCTTTCATGTTTATATGTTAAGGCCTGAAGTGATTTTACTGGTACTGTCAAAAATCAATTTCCCGATAATCATTTGGTTTACACAAATGAACTACGGAAGTTAGGTGTTCCGATTGTTTACTTAGTCACGACAACGGCTTTTCCTCTTCATTTCAAAAGGAGATGGGTATCTATATGGCTCAAATGGCTCTAAGAACTATGGGACTTATCATCTGAGGTCATCAGTCCCCTGGACTTAGAACTACTTAAACATAACTAACCTAAGGACATCACACACATCCATGCCCGAGGCGGGATTCGAACCTGCGACCGTACCAGCAGCGCGGTTCCGGACTGAAGCGACTAGAACCGCTCGGCCAAGACTGTGCGAACGTGAAAGGACGTCATGTGACAGGATGCGCGGACACGATGCGCTATAGGTTCTCACTTTAAAAATGACCCTCCTGAAATTACTGATACGAAAACTCGCGGGTAATTTCAAGAACTTTTATGTTCTAGATGTAAGTGCCTGTTGCTTTACGTGAGGACCAAATTTCACTATGTGGAAATTCATTTTCTGTCTCAAGCAACCGATTAGAAATACGCAGATCGAGTGTTTGCAATCTGTCTTACAAGGGGACCGCACCTACTCGTCATCACCAATTTGTCCAAAATTACGATATTCGCAGGGCTTGAACAGAATTGAAAGTGACAGAAGTGGGCGCTTCAGATGTCCAAACGAGTAGAAAAAATAGCATTTTTGACGAGCGTCGTGATACGCATGAGGCATTTATGCTAGCGGAGTTTTCAAGCAGCAGTTGGCACGGCGGAAGGAGTGCAGAACGTTAATCCGATGGTGGAGGGCTCGAGTCCCTATGCGGAATCTTCCGTCAAGTCCAGTTTTTGTGTGACTTATATTGCAAATAAACCGACATAAGGCTCAATATATTGTATTTATTAGTATTTTCGCAATATGGATGAAAAGGAAACGTAAAGGAAAATTAGGGGGTGCAAATAAATTTCCAGGAAGGGATTGAAAGTCGTACATGACAAGTTCGTATACAAAATTAAATGCTTTTACACTGAAGCGGCGAAGAAACTGGTATAGGCACGCGTATTCAAATACAGAGGTATGCATGCAGGCGGAATACGGCGCTGCGTTTGTCAACGCCTATACAGGATGGTCCATTGATCGTGACCGAGCCAAATATCTGACGAAATAAGCGTCAAACGAAAAAACTACAAAGAACGAAACTCGTCTAGCTTGAAGGGGAAAACCAGATAGCACTATGGTTGGCTCGCTAGATGGCGCCGCCATAGGTCAAACGGATATTAACCGCGTTTTTTTTTTTTTTTAATAGGAACCCCCATTTTTATTACATATTTGTGTAGTACGTAATGAAATATGAATGTTATAGTTGGACCACTTTTTTCGCTTTGTGATACATGGCGCTGTAATAGTCACAATCATATGGCTCACAATATTAGACGAACAGTTGGTAACAGGTAGGTTTTTTAAATTAAAATACAAAACGTAGGTACGTTTGAACATTTTATTTCGGTTGTCCCAATGTGATACATGTACTTTTGTGAACTTATCATTTCTGAGAACGCATGCTGTTACAACGTGATTACCTGTAAATACCACATTAATGCAATAAATGTTCAAAATCATGTCCGTTAACCTCAATCTATTTGCCAATTCATGTAACGACATTCCTTTCAACAGCAAGTAGTTAGCCT
Source organism: Schistocerca cancellata (assembly GCF_023864275.1). NCBI lineage: Eukaryota > Metazoa > Arthropoda > Insecta > Orthoptera > Acrididae > Schistocerca > Schistocerca cancellata. The sequence continues at coordinate 423,713,694 of NC_064634.1, read as the reverse complement.
TCCGTGATGTTCGCACATGCATTGACAATGCGCTGACGCATGTTGTCCGGCGTTGTCGGTGGATCACGATAGCAAATACCCTTCAACTTTCCCCACGGAAAGAAATCTGTGAGATATTTGGCCGGGTCACTGTCAATGGACCAACCTGTATACGTAATTAAGCTTGTACGAAACCACGAGTGCGTGAGTCCTACTGAGACTTGGCCAATTCTTATTTCCAAACAAGTAGCTATTTGAAAGACCTGGCTTGTGTCCCTTCCATTTCTGGCTATGACCTGCCTATTCCACAAATTTAAACGAAGTCGGTACTGACGAGCACGAGCGTTACCCTTGTTAGGTTGACAAGAAGAGTGTGGAAATTTTAACATAATTATATCGTACTGCGCATTTCTGGGGCCACACCGCCGCTACAACACGCCTGCACCCGTAAACACACGAAAATGAGCACTGGAGGCGAGAAGGCATTTAGCGAGGAAAGGAAGAAGAAGAAGGTGAGGGATGCATAGCGGGTAAGGGAAGGAAGAGATTACGGCTTGTGCCACAGAGGTTTTCCTCCTCTCGTTATTGTTGGCTCCGAGTGTGTGTGTGTGTGTGTGTGTGTGTGAGTCCGTGGGGAGATACGCCCTCCTTGTTGCACGACTTGGACGTCCCTGCGCAGTGCGCCAGTAAAATTGCGTGCGTGCGACTTTATTACCCATAAAAACGGCCCCGGCTTTGTGGGTATGGAACGCATCGCATTGCATCGCATCCCGGCCCGGCCCGGCCGCGCTTTATAGCGAAGCGGCCGCGCCCCTAGCCGAGCCCGGTCTGTTTGTCGCCTCTGCTGACGACTCTCTCGACGCGTTAGTATCGCCGGAGACCGAGCCCCTGCCTTCCTCTGCGCTCCCTGTCCCCTACTCGCCCTTCCCTTACGCTGAACCCCCCCTCCCCCTCCCCCACTCCCACTCCCACCACCACGCCAAAAAAGTCTCCTTTCCCATCTTTTCTTCCTTCCCACCTCCAGTTTCGACTCCAACCAAATGACTTCGCGTGGAAACACAGACCCAAGTCAGGGACATGGCGGGTACTTAGCAGCCGTTAACCACTGCTTCGAGTTCTCCTTCCAGTTTACACACACAGAGCCTATTGCTGTTTTATTCGTGTCTGGTTGCGGAAAATGTCTTTAAAGTCAGTTGGCAAACAGAAACTTGGAGAACTGATAAACGTCACCGTCGTCCATTAAAATTGCAACATCGTGGAGCAACAAACGTCACAAGAGTGTATTACATGCTGGGATATGCAAGTGGTTAGCACTTCAGTGCAACCGCGCAAAGTAGGTTGGAACAACGCCATCTACATAGGGATGCATACGCTTCACACAAGATGGATACCGACTGCAAGCCATCGAGAGAAGAGTAAAAGTATCGAATATCGATTCTGACATCAGAGAGGGACGAATAAACTTTCCTAGACAGATAACCTGGAAACAGGCTAACTAAACATCTATTGGACTACGTGATATCCATTAAAGCATCAATACCTTGTGTAAAATACAGGGAGCGAAAGGCTATTTACAATTTGTACAGAAACCAGATGGCAGTTATGAGTCGAGGGACATGAAAGGGAAGCAGTGGTTGGGAAGGGAGTGAGACAGGGTTGTAACCTATCCCCGATGTTCTTCAATCTGTATACTGAGCAAGCAGTAAAGGAAACAAAAGAAAAATTGGGAGTAGGGATTAAAATCCATGGAGAAGAAATAAAAACTTTGAGGATCGCCGATGACATTGTAATTCTGTCAGAGACAGCAAAGGACCTGGAAGAGCAGTCGAATGGAATGGACAGTGTCTTGAAAGGAGGATATAAGATGAACATCAACAAAAGCAAAACGAGGATAATGGAATGTAATCGAATTAAATCGGGTGATGCTGCGGGAATTAGATTAGGAAATGAGACACTTAAAGTAGTAAATCAGTTTTGCTATTTGGTTAGTAAAATAACTGACGATGATCGAAGCAGAGGGGATATAAAATGTAGTCTGGCAATGGCAAGGAAAGCGTTTCTGAAGAACAGAAATTTGTTAACATCGAGTATAGATTTAAGTGTCAGGAAGTCGTTTCTGAAAGTATTTGTATGATGGATTGTAGCCATGTATGGAAGTTAAACGTGGACGATAAATAGTTTCGACAAGAAGAGAATAGAAGCTTCCGAAATGTGGTGCTACAGAAGAATCATGCAGATTAGATGGGTAAATCACATAACTAATGAGGAGGTACTGAATAGAATTGGAGAGAAGAGAAATTTGTGGCACAACTTGACTAGGAGAAGGGATCGTTTGGTGGGGCATATTCTGCGGCATCAAGGTCACCAATTTAGTATTGGAGAGCAGCGTGGAGGGTAAAAATCGTACAGGGAGACCAAGAGAATGAATACACTAAACTGATTCAGAAGGATGTAGGTTGCACTAGGTATTGGGAGATGAAGAAGCTTGCACAGGATACAGTAGCATGGAGAGCTGCATCAAACCAGTCTCAGGACTAAAAACCACAACAGCCTTGTGTAACTATAGTTAAGAAGGATTTGACAAAAGCAAAAACTGACGTAACAAACACTTCAGACAGGGATACATTCATAAGCAAAATTGATAAGTGGGAGTTTATTCCAACGATGGAACCAAAACCATTGCGACCAAAGTAGATCGAAGAAAGAAAAAAAGACCTTCGGGAAGAAAGAGAAGAAATATTGGGAAAATAAGAACCCTAAGGAAGATTGAAAATCACATGCTTATCGTTCTTCAATGGGGACAACCGCTAATAATAAATTTTAAAAAGAGATGTATGTTTGTATGTGTGTTCCACATCTCCTACACCAATGGACCGATTTCATCCAAACTTTGTACATATAACACTTACTATCGGGAAAGAATCGCTGTGAGAATAAGAACCACCTACCTATCAAAGGGTTGGGAGTGAAATAGAAGTGTAGCCACGACGTAGCTGCATTTGTTGCTGTAGGTACACTTTTCTTCTTAAGTAAGAGAGATTCTTCGATGAATTTTGTACAGCATACAAACCATATTTACAGGTTATGAAACTCTAGAATTTCCCAAATCTGTTAAAAACTGTGGTAAAAATTGAGATAATTAACTATAAAACTCGAGTTTTCTCTAAACACGAAGTTAAAAAGGTAACAGCCCATTCATTTTTCCATAGATTAAATAAATTCTACAGTTTCACACACCTGTAAGTATGGTTTGTAAGCTGTGCAAACTTTATCGAAGAATCACTGTTGCTTATGAAGAAAAGTGTACCTACAGCAACAAATGCAGCCAACAGTAAGTGGAAAAAAAAACATGAAATTTCACATTTAAAAAATATTATTTTTTCTTGTATTTTAACTTCCACTGGTATGAGTATGAATCCTGAATCCTTCCTGGTCATGCTGACAAAGTTTTATGAATTTATTTGTAAAAGCATAGACAGTGTAAATTAAAATGTCCTGTGATGCCTCTCCTTCTCGAAGTCGGCCCGTTTGACGTCCTGCTCCCCTTAAAACCTTAAAGAAACCTTTTTCTTGGTGACAACGCCCCCAAAATGATGAAAGTGGAATAGTTTGTCGCTTCCTACAGTTTCGCTTTTCATGCAGTAAGCTGACGCATGAAGAATGACTTCTTTACTAGCTCTGCATTCGCGACAAGCTTTGCACAAGGTATTCACGTATACCACTGAATATTTGTGCGAAATTATATCATTGTATGACTCACAGTTCAGGAGATATGACGTCATAAAGACTTAGCTCCGCGAAACCGAAACTGCAGGGCAAAATTCGCTAAAGATACGCGTGAAATATATGTGAGATATGCGTACTCTGAGAAAGGCGCGGGGAGAAGGTTCCTCCTACCCACTGGATCGATTTCAATCAAACGTGGCCGGCCGGAGTGGCCGAGCGGTTCTGGGCGCTACAGTCTGGAACCGCGCGACCTCTACGGTTGCAGGTTCGAATCCTGCGTCGGGCATGGATGTGTGTGATGTCTTTAGGTTAGTTAGGCTTAAGTAGTTCTAAGTTCTAGGGGACTTATGACCACAGCAGTTGAGTCCCATAGTGCTCAGAGCCATTTGAACCATTTGATTTGACTTAAACATGGTAAACAAATTATTTACTACCTGGAAAGAAAAACCCGTTATTGGTACTGATAACTTGGAGAGAGAAAGCGAGAAGGAGGAGATGGGCAGAGAGGAGGAAGGAGGTGACAAACACAGATAGGGGAGCGGAAGAGGTGGATAGAGGGACAGGGAGGAGGAAAGACAGGGAAAGGAAAGATTCACAGAGAGAATGGGAGGAGGAGATGGACAGAGAGAGGTGGAGAAGGAGGTGCAAAAAGAAGGGAGAGAAGAAGACTGACAGAGAGGGGAAAGAGGTGATGGACAGAGAGAGGAGGAACAGCAGATTGACAGAGAGAGGGACAGAGGCAGATGGGAAGAAACAGGGGCAAGGAACACCTGGACAGAGGGAAGGGCAGGAGATAAACAGAAACTGGGAGGAGGAAATAGACTAACAGAGGATTGGAATAAGTACTTACTGGGGCAACTCCGGGTGCTTAGCTACTTCTGTATATAAGAAAAGATTCTGTTGTATCCGGGAAGTGCGGAACATCAAAGACTGGATGCATGAGTGGCTCGGCCGGTGTGGCCGAGCGGTTCTAGGCGCTTCAGTCTGGAACCGCGTGACCGCTACGGTCGAAGGTTCGAATCCTGCCTCGGGCATGGATGTGTGTGATGTCCTTAGGTTAGTTAGGTTTAAGTAGTTCTAAGTTCTAGGGGACTGATGACCTCAGAAGTAAAGTCCGATAGTGCTCAGAGCCATTTTTTTTTGTTAAGATCTATATATCAATGGAAGTTCGTGTAAGTGAGAACAATTACTCATTTTCGTTCAAACATAGTCTCATATTCTTTTATCTGATACCACTGATTTCATTATTGTATTATTGACATATTACTAAGTGAAAATGTGGTGAGTTTTATTGTGCGAACAGAACAACCAGCTTGGGTGATATTTATTTAGCCGCCATGGCAGTATGAATTGTAGTAAATGCTTAGAAGCTGCATACCGTTTAATTAACGACGTCCGCTTGCCCAGTGCGAATAAAATCGTCACATGTGAGATATTCCAGACTTTCACGGTCGGGAATATACGAAGCCAAGCCAGTTATTCCGAGAGAGCATTATTTCGTTTCTCGTAAAACTTCAATCTATAGACTTTTGGTCAATTAACTCATCCGCTGCAAAAAGTGAGAGAACATGTAATTGCCTGTCGAGAGTTTTCGGACGGAAACGCACACTGAGCAGATTTCAATTTTTTCTATACGTCACACACTTAAAATAAATGTTTAATGGTAATTAGAAATCCCAGTTCTAAGAGTTGAAGTACATTTGAAGACGTCTTTTTGAGAGCGCATATCTACACGCAGTTGTTAACGATTCGAAGGAAAGAAAAGTATCGTGGGCGATGCGAGTCCTTGGAAAGCTGTCTTATGCGACATCTACATTTAGTTTGGTGTCTTTACGCACTTAGAAATAACAGTATCGTTTCAGGCAGTACAGTTTGCGAACAAAGGACGATTCTGTTAAAGTAGTACTGACTCGCAGGGGAGTGGTTTGCACTTGACATTTGTGCGACGCTAAACCTTTAAACGTGCAACCCACGCGAACGTATTGGAAAAGCCATAACAAGCGATAAAGCTAAAGAGTCAATTCAGTGCTAATCGGAAGAGACCCGACAGCGGCGTGCTGTATACCCATCTCTTTGTTAGATAATATTGCGACATACATGAGGCAGTGCGCTCGCTGATACGTGTTTATAAACGTCGAGTGTGTCTGCTTTCACATAAACACAGCGGAGAACTGCAATGTGCTTGTAAGTACAAACAAAACTGTGTAAAGTCATATAATGCGCCAGTCTGTAATATGATAACACACCACAATATTTTATGAGAAAGTTACATCAGATAAGACTATCAATAGAGAGCAGTAACATGGAAGACGCGTCGCAAATGATAAGTGTAAAACTGACCGCAAGTAGCGTCAAATGCTTCAAGATGGACATGTTACTTGGTATTGAAAATATCTCCGCTGCAGTTCTCTTAGAAGACACCAAACATGTTGTTAATTCTGTTAAATGCAATCCGAAAACAAAGGAAGTAGGTTACAGTACGCTTGTTCGCCCACTGCTTGAATACTGCTCAGCAGTGTGGGATCCGTACCAGATAGGGTTGATACAAGACATAGAGAAGATCCAACGGAGAGCAGCGCGCTTCGTTACAGGATCATTTAGTAATCGCGAAAGCGTTACGGAGATGATAGATAAACTCCAGTGGAAGACTCTGCAGGAGTGACGCTCAGTAGCTTGGTACGGGCTTTTGTCAAAGTTTCGAGAACATACCTTCACCGAAGAGTCAAGCAGTATATTGCTCCCTCCTACGTATATCTCGCGAAGAGACCATGAGTATAAAATCAGAGAGATTAGAGCCCACACAGAGGCATACCGACAATCCTTCTTTCCACGAACAATACGAGACTGGAATAGAAGGGAGAACCGATAGAGGTACTGAAGGTACCCTCCGCCACACACCGTCAGGTGGCTTGCGGAGTATGGATGTAGATGTAGATGTAGATGTAGAATACAGCATAGAAGACCATTTCATGCTACTGCAGCTTTTACACTCTGGTGAAAGCTATCTACCAAGATGAGATTCAATAAAGATGAATAACTCTTGAGCTTTGAGTTACTGATTGAAAGGACCAAGTTTGCAACAGACGCTCTAGTTTATCCCAAAGATGTTGTCTGGGAATTAAGTTAGGTGTTTGGCATAACATTCCTACAATAAAACCGATTTTCTGCGAAACGCGACACAACCGACCTTTCTGTGTGGTTGTAAGCATTGTCACTCTGTAATAGGAAGAGTCTGATTCGAAGCTATTGTTACTCTGTGAAAACTATACCAGTCTTGCTTCATAACTGGAGGGCCTCGTCGATGACACGCCTGCTCCAGAAGCAAGTACATTCCTTCCCGTCTATCGTGTCAGTTGTACATTCATCTTAGCTGAGTTGGAAAGGATTTAAGACCCAGTTATAGCTTGTTCTCAACGTTATTTAACCTATACACTGAACAAACAGAAAAGGAAAAGAATGAGAAATTTGTAGAGGGGATTTACGTCCAGGGAGGCGAAATAAAAAGCTTAACGTTTGTCGATCTCATTGTAATCTCGTCATAGTGATAGTCAAGACATGTAAGAGCAGCGAAACGGGTTGAGTAGTGTCTTCAAAAGAGGTTATTTGATGAACATCAACAAAAGTAAAACAGGTGTACCAGAATGTAGTGGAATTATATAAGGTGATGTCGATAGAATTAGATTAGGAAATGAAACAGAAAAGTAGTAGATCTGTTTTGCTATTTGTGCAGCACAATTAACAGGTGACTGCTGAAATAGAGACAATATAAAATTCAGACTGGCATTCCAAAAAAAAAAAAAAGACAGGAATTTGGTAAATTTAAGTGTTGGGAAGTCTTTTTCTGAATGTATTCGTATGCAGTACAACCTTGCACGGAAATGAAATGTGGACAAGAATCAGTCCAGACAAGAAGAGAATAGAAGCTTTTGAAACGAGCTGCTGTAGAATAATTCTGCAGAATGTTTTATGATCAGTGTTTTTGGAGTTGGTCTTTAACATCACCTACGATAACCAGACTGCATACGTCATGACTTTAGCACAACTTGGTAATCTGAAGATGTTCAAAGAACTAAACCGCTCGTAACACAACAAACGTGTACCAGTATTCATTCCACTAATCGGCAGGCTGTTTAAGACCAGATTTCGTGAGCATTTACTGAACAGAAAGTGGCAGGTTAAACACCACTCAGCATCTGAAGAGCACCTAAATGCCTGTGGCCATCAGCCGCCTACGTTAAGCAATTTTAAAGCACTCTATTCGGCTAAAAAGAAAAAAAGGCGGAACTTATTAGAAGAGATGAAAACTACTTTACGTTTATGTGGACATAGTGGTACACTTCATAATGATCAGTTGGTTAGCAAAACTCAGACATGTTTGATTTAATGAAACCTGTTATAAGGTCCCCCCAACGACTGAACACTATTATACCAATAAATTGTTTTATCGTTCTGTTCTTGTTTTCTACACTAAGACATATTGTCTACCATTGGTTCTAGACCTTCTGTTTTTTGTTTTTGTAGACATGTAATTTTTTAATGTTTTTATAAGATATTTAAAAGTTTTCTTGTAACTTTACAGTTGCTTTATTTATTTAATTGTTCATGGACGCTACATTTGTATGCTTTACTCTGTAAGTAGGCTGTTTATGTTTTCTTATTGGCAACGTTACGTAGCGCTCTGTATGAAAATCACTGGCTGTGCTGTGTGCAGTCTGTGGCTAGTATGCATTGTTGTCTGCCATTGTAGTGTTGGGCGGCTGCAGCTGGATGTGAACAGCGCGTAGCGTTGCGCAGTTGGAGGTGAGCCGCCAGCAGTGCTGGATGTGGGGAGAGAGATGGCGGAGTTTTGAAATTTGTAAGACTGGATGGCATATATATTATGATTATTAAGGTAAATACATTGTTTGTTCTCTATCAAAATCTTTCATTTGCTAACTATGCCTATCAGTAGTTAGTGCCTTCCGTAGTTTGAATCTTTTATTTAGCTGGCAGTAGTGGCGCTCGCTGTATTGCGTTGCGCAGTGGGAGGTGAGCCGCCAGCAGTGCTGGATGTGGGGAGAGAGACGGCGGATTTTTGAAATTTGTAAGACTGGATGGCATATATATTATGATTATTAAGGTAAATACATTGTTTGCTCTCTATCAAAATCTTTCATTTGCTAACTATGCCTATCAGTAGTTAGTGCCTTCCGTAGTTTGAATCTTTTATTTAGCTGGCAGTATTGGCGCTCGCTGTATTGCAGTAGTTCGAGTAACCAAGATTTTTGTGAGGTAAGCGATTTGTGAAACGTATAGGTTAATGTTAGTCAGGGCCATTCTTTTGTAGGGATTTCTGAAAGTCAGACTGCGTTGCGCTAAAAATATTGTGTGTCAGTTTAAGGACAGTCTTGTATAATTGTTCCAAGGGGACGTTTCAACTCATGTCGCACTTCCTCCTAACTTTTAATGCCACTGTCATTTGGCACATTACTCAAATCAAATGTGTCTAAGCACTTTGGGACAACTGAGGTCATCAGTCCCCTAGACTTAGTACTGCTTAAAGCTAACTAACCTAAGGACATCACACACATACAAGCCTGAGGCGGGATTCGAACCTGCGACCGTAGCAGCAGTGCGGTACCGGACTGAAGCGCGTTAAACCGCTCGGCTTCAGCCGCCGGGACCACAATACTGTTTACTTGTATGTACAGTAAGCATCACTATGTTGCAAGTGATCTGGATGGCCCATATTGTCTGTTCAATAACTTTAGTCTAATTTATTGTTCTTATTAAGTATAGGTTATGGCTCCCGTATCAGCATTCAATGCAACTTAGGTTACTAGCGCCATATATTGTACTTTCGTGGTATTAGCGCGGCTATATGCGGCCATCCGCCGTTTAGTAACTCTAGTGCCGCTGTCGGTGAGACCGGCCAGCTGTTTGTCAATATGACGTACACCGGTGGTTCTACGCTGTGTTCTACTTGCTGTTAGAACAGTTCAAAGGCATTTGTAGTTCTTCGGTGGTTTCCTTTATTAATTTGTCAGCCCTAGTTTCCGCTGTGACTGTAGGTTTGCTCCAAAATTTTCTGTCCAGGTTCCCACAGTTCCTTTTAAGTCATTCTGACGGCCGGATTTCCATCCAGAAGGTTTTATGTGTATATGGCTGACTTAGAGATTTGGTAGCCGGCGCAATAAGCTTCATTTGATAGTTTTAGCTGAGTATTGTTTGCGATTTTAATTAAACGAAACGCGTTATTTAAAAAAAAAACTAACTTTTGCATCGATGACGGTTATATATTTGATATAAAATGTGTAGTAATACAGCAGAGGTGGTTTTTATTAATCATTCGCATGTTTTAATATCTGCTTACTGTATAAACCTGACAATATTTTGAACAATACATAAAATAAATAACAATGTACATTACAATGACCGTTTCACTCTGCAACGGAATGTGCGCTGATATGAAACTTCCTGGCAGACTAAAACTGTGTGTCGGACCGAGACTCGAACTCAAGACCTATGCCTCTCGCGGGCAAGTGCTGTTCCGACTGAGCTACCCGAGCGGATTCATGACCCGTCCCCACAGCTTAAATTCTGCCAGTACCTCGTCTCCTTCCTTCCAAACTTCACAGTAGCTCTCCTGCGATCACAGAAATAGCACTCCTGGAAGAAAGGATATAGCGGAACCATAGGTAAGCCATAGCCTAGGGGATGTTCTCAGAGTGAAATTTGCACTCTGCAGCAGAGTGTGCTCTGACATCTAATCTGCAGGGAGTTTCATAACAATGTACACTGATCAATCAGAACACTAGGATCACCAAACTAATAGCCAGTACGTGAGCTTTGGCACGGATAACAGCGACGACGCTCGTGGCATGGAAGCAATGAGCCCTTGGCAGGTCGCTAAAGGGACTTGGCACCACGCCTGCACAAACAAGTCTCCTAATTCGCGTAAACGCCAGGGAGACGAGCAATGAGCTCTGATACCGTATTCAATCACATCCACAGGTGTATTTGATCGGGTTCAGATCTGGCGAGTTGGAGGACCGGCACATGAATTAGAACTCGGCACTGTGTGCCTCGAACCACTCCGTCACACTCCTGTCCTTGTGATATGGCGCATTATCTTGTTGGAAAATGTGAAAGGTGGCTACACTGAGCCACAGCGCCAGAAATCGCGCCAGAGAGTATTGTTCCGCCGCCTCCACTGCAACTAATCTATTATTGTGAGCATTCAAAATCGGTTGTACTTCTTCTCTGATTTCTTTCTTTAATTCATCTTTCATGTTTTTGAAACATGTCCCTATTCGTGAGTCTAACCGTGTTTCCATTGTTTCCATCTCTGTTTTAATTGTTCCTATTTGTGATCCCACTGTTTTTAATTCAGATCCCAACTGTGATCCCAGTGAGTCTAACCGTGTTTCCATTGTTCCCCTGTCTGATTTTAATTCAGATCGTAATTGTGATCCCAGTGAGTCTAACCGTTTTTCCATTGTTCCCATTCGTGAGTCTAATCGTGTTTCCATACGTGCTCCCAAATTTAATATAGCACTCATCAACTGCTCCATATTAAATGGTTCAGAATTCTTTTCGCCCCTAACATTTTCCGCAATACTAACTTCCTTCTGCATAGCCATAAGGCTATCTGTATTCGATACTATTCCAGAATCTTCTGTCGTTAATCTCGGATTCTGTGAATTTTCTGGTTGAGAAAAATTTTGAAATGGTTCCGGACTATTTTCTCGACTGATTAAATTGTTTTCCACTTCATTATTCATGATACTGTTTTCCTCTGTTGGCGAGTTCGCCATGTTAACAATTTCGTCATTCTCACTATCCATCATTTTTGCCTTTTTCATCGATCGCGTAATCATTTACAAAACATACAAAATTCGTCACTGTACGAAAATTTATACACAATGACACTTTATCACCAACAATATCAATCACACGAAATGCTTCCTTCAAACACGATTAACGAACAATAGAAGAATGACAATAACCAAATCTACACATGCAATATAGACTACAATTACTAAACTACAAATTACTACAACAATACTACGGTCTACTAATTTTACAATCAGAAGATTCCAAGGGACGATCTGAGGCAGCGGTCGCCACGTGCATGGGGGCTCAATTAAAATAAATATGAATTCAAATATTTTTAGTAGCTGTATGTCCGATTACGCAAGTCTCGTAAACGGCTGGCCCTGACTAGTATTATTACGCAATCTGACTGCATGAAACAACAACAAAGAATGAAATGAAAATTTCAGTTAATACAATTAATTAATTAAGTCCCCAGCAACTATAAAACCTTCGAAACCAACAAAGCGCAAGTGTAGCTGTTCTGTATGTGGCAGTATGACTCAACGCACATCTGGCACGGTTCTTCTTCAACAAGACACGAATTTTTAAATACCAATTATATTGACGTGATAAAAGAAAATTAGAAATATTATAATTGTGCAAGAAAATCAGAATTACACTCTAATACAAGAACACACGCCAGATGCTTTGTTGACTGAACCTGTAATGACACATTATTCAGGTCACTGAAATAATGAGAGAGAAGAATAAAAGTAGTTTGTTACCTTAATTTATATTGACGAAATGCACTCTGATCATTACAATGTCTCCATTAGAATAACATCTGCTATCTCTCCCATCACATAGCTGCATAAAACATGGAACAAACACTCACTACTACCCCATCTCATTCCAACTTCAGCTACAAGCAGTGTCCACCACAACTTCTCGGCAAGAACTGCCTGTCGCTGCGTCTCAATAATCACTGCCAGTGGAGGCGGCGGAACAATACTCTCTGGCGCGATTTCTGGCGCTGTGGCTCAGTGTAGCCACCTTTCAAATGTCGCTGTAATCCGGAAACGTGATCTTCGTGCAGGGATGTACGTGGTCTGAAACCAGTCTGGGATAATCCTTGGCCGTCTTGGTGCCCTACACGAGCTCTACTGGCCCCACGGGTACCCTCGTGAATGTTCCCCAAAGCATAATGGAGCCGCCGCCATCTTGTCTCCGTCCCCCAGTACAGGTGTCAAAGTGCTGTTCCCTTGGGAGACGACGGATTCGCACCCAGCCGGCGGCGTTATGAAGATGGTGTCGGGATTTATCAGACCATGCCCTACCACTACGCCAACGTCCAGTGCCGATGGTCAAGTGCCACTTTCGGTCGTGGTTGCCGATGTCGTGATGTTAACACTGGCATATGCACGGATCGTCGGTTGTGGAAGCACATTATTAGGAGTGTTCGGTGCACTGTGTGTCCCGACGCACTTGTACTCTGGCCAGCATTAAAGTCGGATGTTAGTTCTGTCACAGTTCGCCGCCTGTCCTGTTTTACCAGTCTGCCTAGCTACGAAGTCCGACATGTTTTTTGCTCGCGTATCATGTCATTTCTGGAAACCCAGAATCTACTCTGTCGGAATCAACATGGATTCCGGAAACAACGATCGTGTGAGACCCAACTCGCTTTATTTGTTCATGAGACCCAGAAAATATTAGATACAGGCTACCAGGTAGATGCTATTTTCCTTGACTTCCGGAAGGCGTTCGATACAGTTTCGCACTGTCGCCTGATCAACAAAGTAACAGCCTACGGAATATCAGACCAGCTGTGTGGCTGGACTGAAGAGTTTTTAGCAAACAGAACACAGCATGTTGTTCTCAATGGAGAGACGTCTACAGACGTGAAATTAACCTCTGGCGTGCCACAGGGAAGTGTTATGGGACCATTGCTTTTTACAATATACATAAATGACCTCGTAGATAGTGTCGGAAGTTCCATGCGGCTTTTCGCGGATGATGCTGTAGTATACAGAGAAGTTGCAGCATTAGAAAACTGCAGCGAAATGCGCGAAGATCTGCAGCAGATAAGCACCTGGTGCAGGGAGTGGCAACTGACCCTTAACATAGACAAATGTAATGTATTGCGAATACATAGAAGAAGGATCCTTTATTGTATGATTGTATAATAGTGAAACAAACACTGGTAGCAGTTACTTCTGTAAAATATCTGGGCGTATGCGTACGGAACTATTTGAAGTGGAATGATCATATAAAATTAATTGTTGGTAAGGTGGGTGCCAGGTTGAGATTCATTGGGAGAGTCCTTAGAAAATGTAGACCATCAACAAAGGAGGTGGCTCACAAAACACTCGTTCGACCTATACTTGAGTATTGTTCATCAGTGTGGGATCCATACCAGGTCATCTTGACAGAGGAGATGGAGAAGATCCAAAGAAGAGCGGCGCTTTTCGTCACAGAGTTATTTGGTAAGCCTGATAGCCTTACGGAGATGTCTAGCAAACTGAAGTGGCAGACTCTGCAGGAGAGGCTCTCTGCATCGCGGTGTAGTTTGCTGTCCAGGTTTCGAGAGGGTGCATTTCTGGATGAGGTATTGAATATATTGCTTCCCCCTACTTATACCTCACACACCTTTGGGTGGCTTGCGGAGTATAAATGTAGATGTAGATGTAGATGTAGATGTGTAATGAGGGGCGGCTGTGCAACCCCACGACGTCTGGACACCTTGGTTTCGCCACGAGTTGAAGACAGTCACCACAGCACTCCTCGAACACTCGACAAGTCGTGCAGTTTCCGAAATGCTCGTCCCAAGCCTCAGGACCATCATAATCTGCCCCGATATACTCAAATAGATCGCGTGCCTTTCCCATTCTACACACGGATAGCACACTCACTGATACTACATGCACCTGGGGCGTGTCTGACTAGCAGTCATTTCTCGCCAGGCGACGCTGCTATCAATTGGGCGGGGTTACAATCGCACCAAAATGTGTTGACACAAGTGCGTATTTGTCGTTACTGGTTACAAACGCCGCTCCTTCCGGTACATAGCAAATGTACGTGCTACCTCACATACCAGACATTACAATTCTGCCCACAGTGCCTACCATTAACAAAGAAATGCAGCGTTAAGGGCAAAAATGTATCTCCTCTGCCCACAAAAAGTATTGGCACAGAGCGTGGCTTCTCGGTATATTGCTGGGTTTTCAGGTACCGGAACGCCATCTGCTGACGCAATAGACACTGCGTGTTGTTGACGGCCCAGTCGCTAGTATGTTGCTGTATTGCGCTATAGTGGTCAGCATGGGGCCGAAGAAGAAGGACTCTTCAATGGCGTTGCGTGAGAGAGTGGTATTGCTCCATTCACAGGAGAGAAGCTATCGACAAATCGGAGCAGAATTGTCTGTTAGCTACACCACGGCACGAGCCATCATTCATAAATATAAAGAGACTAGAACAACAGTGAGTAAGTGCCGTCCTGGACGTCCAAAAGTGCTTACAACCCGAGAGCGTCGCCGTATTATCGCACTTGCTCCGAAGGAACCGGCTACAAGTGCAGCAACTATTGCTGAGGTTGTTCAGACAATGTCTGACAAGACAGTTGGCGTTCAAACTATACGAAATGTGTTGAATGAGGCTGACATGCATGGACGTTCTCCCAGGAATAAGCCATACGTATCGGAAATTTAACCGGCAGAAACGCCTGCAGTTTTCCGAGGACTACATAAGCAAGCCGATGTAGTTTTGGAACACTGTGATATTTAGCGACGAATCGAAGTTCAATGTGTTCGGATTTGAAGCAAGAAAGCAAGTTTGACGCAAGTCGAATACGCACCTCCACATCGAACACATGCATCCCGCAGTCAAACACGGTGGGGGCGGTATCATGGTCTGGGGCTGTATGGCGGCGTCCGGTGTTGGAAATGCAGCTGTAGTCCACGGTACAATGGATCGTTTGAGATACATCGACGTGTTGCGAGGTAATTTACACGCTAGTGCACAGACATAGGGCCTTACTGGGGTGTTTCATTTCCAGCAAGACAAGGACCCAAAACATACCGCCATGAAAACCCGGGAGTGGTTACTGTACAGTGCCCCCAGAAGGGTTCTAACACCACCTCAGAGTCCGGATTTGAACCCCATTGAGAACCTGTGGGCACATCTTGACACTTAAGTCAGAAAAAGGCGTCCGTCCAGTAAAAACGACTTGGAGAATGTGCGCCTGGAGGAATAGTCGAAAATTACCCCTGATGTTACCCGGAATTTAATACAATGCATTCCTAGGCGTTTGCGTGCTGTTATAGAAGCTAAAGGGATGCACACTAGCTATTAGAAGGTGAACACCAATGAAGAAAACGAACGCAATGTCCGATTCATACGCATGTGCCAATACTTTTTTGGATGCAGAAGAGCGATGTTTATTTTCATAATACTGTATGTTACTTTACGAACAGGTGATTTGGACATATTTGTAACCTATGTAATGTAAGGTGGCACGTGTCTACATCTACATCTACATCTACATTTATACTCCGCAAGCCACCCAACGGTGTGTGGCGGAGGGCACTTTACGTGCCACTGTCATTACCTCCCTTTCCTGTTCCGGTCGCGTATAGTTCGCGGGAAGAAAGACTGTCTGAAAGCCTCCGTGCGCGCTCTAATCTCTCTGATTTTACATTCGTGATCTCCTCGGGAGGTATAAGTAGTGGGAAGCAATATATTCGATACCTCATCCAGAAACGCACCCTCTCGAAACCTGGCGAGCAAGCTACACCGCGATGCAGAGCGCCTCTCTTGCAGAGTCTGCCACTTGAGTTTGTTAAACACCTCCGTAACGCTATCACGGTTACCAAATAACCCGGTGACGAAACGCGCCGCTCTTCTTTGGATCCTCTCTATCTCCTCCGTCAACCCGATCTGGTACGCATCCCACACTGATGAGCAATACTCAAGTATAGGTAGAACGAGCGTTCCGTAAGCTACCTCCTTTGTTGATGGACATCATTTTCTAAGGACTCTCCCAATGAATCTCAATCTGGCACCCGCCGTACCAACAATTAATTTTATATGATCATTCCACTTCAAATCGTTCCGCACGCATACTCCCAGATATTTTACAGAAGTAACTGCTACCAGTGTTTGTTCCGCTATCATATAATCATACAATAAAGGATCCTTCTTTCTATGTATTCGCAATACATTAAAAAAATGGTTCAAATGGCTCTGAGCACTATGGGACTCAACATCTTAGGTCATAAGTCCCCTAGAACTTAGAACTACTTAAACCTAACTAACCTAAGGACATCACACACACCCATGCCCGAGGCAGGATTCGAACCTGCGACCGTAGCAGTCCCGCGGTTCCGGACTGCAGCGCCAGAACCGCACGGCCACCGCGGCCGGGAATACACTAGATATGTCTATGTTAAGGGTCAGTTGCCATTCCCTGCACCAAGTGCCTATCCGCTGCAGATCTTCCTGCATTTCGCTACAATTTTCTAATGCTGCAACTTCTCTGTACACTACAGCATCATCCGCGAAAAGCCGCATGGAACTTCCGACACTATCTACTAGGTCATTTATATACACACTCTGGGTTCTGTTCTGAAATATATGTTTCGTTTAACCTAAAACCACTAAAATGTAACTACCAATACTTTTTGGTGCGATCGTATATCGATAGTAGGACGGTGGTCATAATGTTCTGGCTGATCAGTGTTGATTAAATGTGTTCTGTCTGGGAAACCATTCGCAGTACGGCATATGTCCATATAAATTTTTGCTTCACATGATCGTTCCTGCCGCATCCCTGGATATTAACCATTCCTGCCGGGACATCCTGTACACAAGGCCACATAGCGCGCACTGGAATATTGCGGACGATATTACGCGCAATTATCAGTCACTGTGCCACGAAGGTGCGGCCGCCGGGCCGCGGGCCGCTCAGGGCTGGGAACAATGGAGAGCAGAGTGTGTGCGACATGGCTGCGCGCGCTGTGTGTGTTTTAGGTGGCCCGGCCGTTGCTGGCGGCGGCGGGCGCGCTCTCGGGCCGCGGCGGGCAGGTTTTAACTGCTGCTGCGGGCAGTGAATCAAACATTTAAGTGGGCTGGCTACCCCCGGTATGCGGCCAGCCACGGCTCACTGCTCCTTTGTTGGGCGCGTGCTATTGTTCTGCCGCCGTCGGGACGCGTAACCACTCTCCTACCGCTCCGCCTCACTTTGCTCCAGAAACCACCTCACCGAGCTGCGCTCCCATTCTCTTAATGACTGCGTATTTCTGTTCTACAATTTACTGAAACACGATCTACTTTACTTCGAAGACATCTACATGCGCATTCTACACACGGAAATACAGCTGTGGACGGATGGATGTACGAAGGTAATCCCAAAAAGTAAAATGTTCAAATGTATGTGAAATCTTATGGGACATAACTGCTAAGGTCATCAGTCCCTAAGCTTACACACTACTTAACCTAAATTATCCTAAGGATAAACACACGCACCCATACCCGAGGGAGGACTCGAACCTCCGCCGGGACCAGCCTCACAGTCCATGACTGTAGCGCCCTAGACCGCTCGGCTAATCCCGCGCGGCCCAAAATGTTTACATCAGTTTGCAGCTTAAACATTTAGCTATTTTATCCATTATATTTATCCGGGCTGTTATGCCGTGGTCGGTTGATGAATTTTGTGTCAATTCCCAACGTTTCGTCTCCGACTGCAGGAGACATCTTCAAGGGGGTCCGTAGCTCGATGGAAGGTCGAACACACCCCCTGGCTCGCTACTGAGCCAGTAGCGAGCCAGTGGGTGTGTTGGACCTTCCATCGAGCTACGCATCCCCTTGAAGATGTCTCCCGCAGTCGGAGACGAAACGTTGGGAATTGACACAGAATTCATCAACCGACCACGGCATAACAGCCCGACTAATTGTAATGGACATGATATTTCCAGCCGTGAAAGTCTACATTTTAGTATTTAGCTATATTTCGACATAATCACCATTTCTGTCGATGCATTTTTGTAGACGCTGTGACAGTTTGTGTATGCCCGTGTGATACCAGCTCGCCGCCATGCTGTTCACCTCGTCGTCGGAGCTGAATCGCTTTCCCGCCAAATGTTCTTTTAAATTAGGGAACAGCTGATAGTCACTGGGCACCATGTCAGGACTATAGGGTGGGTGCGTAATTATGTTCCACTGAAACTGTTGCAGAAGAGCAACGGTTTGCCGAGCGATGTGTGAGCGAGCGTTGTCACGGAGAATGTGTACGCCCTTGCTCAACATTCCTTTTCACCGGTTCTGAATTGCGCGTTTGAATTTTTTCAGAGTCTCACAGTACCTGTCAGCGTTAATTGTGGTCCCAGTGGGCATAAATTCGACCAACAATACCCCTTTCCGATCCCAAAAACCGGTTGTCATGACTTTAGCGGCAGACTGTGTTTGTTCGAATATCCGCGGCTTTGGCGAAGAAGGATGCCGCCACTGGAGTGATTGTTGCTTGGTCTGAGGTGTAAAGTGGTATGCCCAGGTTTCGTCATCCGTGACAATTGAGTCCAGAAAGTTGTTCCCGTTACGCTGCAAGGCTGTGAAGAAATGCGCGGGAAGCATCAACTCGTTGTCGCATATGGTATGTATGCGTGGCACGTATCTTGCGCACAACTTCTGGTAGTTCAATGTTTCCGTTAAAATTCTGTGAGCGGTGCTTCGGGAAACCTCAGGAACCAACGCGCAGAGATCATCCAGGTTGATCCGCCGATCTTCACGCATGCTTTTCTCAACCTTCAACACTGTCTCCTCAGAAACTGACGGTCTCCCGCTCCTTTGCTCGTCGTGAATTTCGGTCCGACCAGCTGCAAACTCTCTACACCTCTTTCGAACATTTTTGACATCCATGCACGACTCACCATACACTTCTGTCAATTGGCGATGGATTTCAATCGACGCAGTACCCTTTGCGTTCAAAAACCGAATAACTGCGCGCAGTTCCCACTTGGCGGTAACATCCAACGGGAGCTCCATTCTCAACGGCTGCAAAACCAAGACCGAGCGCCTCAGCGCGGCGTGCGCATGTTTACACACAGCAAGTGAAGCACTCTTCATAACAGTGTGACCAACTGCCACAAAAACAGAGTTCTGTACTTACAAAGAAATAGGAGACCTTACTATTCTGATTAGTCTCGTATATAAAATTTTTGGGGACTCAACAGTAAGGTTAGCTGCGCCCTTGCTCAAGGTGGTGGTGCTGTTCTACGAGTTGTCACTCTTGTTAACACGAAAAATTAAAAATTCAGACACATTCTCCAGTAGGGGAGAGTTATCTGTATTGTATACCTGAATTTATTGCCCTCCAGGGAACTCTTGCGCTCAAATTTTTCTCGGGACCAAGAGCTGGCTGAAACCCAAAGTAGGAAGCTCTGACTCATGTAATGTATATCGAAAAGACAGATTAGTTACCATAGAAGGGAAGTGCTCATTACACTTGACAAAAAAAAATTGTCTCTACCAAGGTCGGAGCTGAGTGTGACAGCGAAGTATAGACTGGGACGTATGGATTCACTTCAGCGGACATAGACAGACAGTCTTGCGAAGTTCTTTTTAACACGTTCTCCAAAAATTGCCTTGAGCAGTTCGTTCGACAGCCCACATGCAATGAAAATATTTTAGACCTTGTAGCTGCAAACAGCCGTAACCTAATCGACGATGTCAGTATAGACAGGGATTAGCGACCAAGATTTCATCAGAGAGACTTTGGTTATTAAAGTTAATAAATCAGGCAAGAAGGCTAGGAAAGTATTTCTGACAGAGCGAATAGACACTTTTTAGCATCGCACTTACACAATGAACTGACATGAGTTAGTTGCCGTATGAAAGAGGTAGAAGAACTATGGAAAAAGTTCATTCAATACTCTGGAGACGTATGGGCCAAGTAAGTGTATTAAGGATGGGAAAGACACTACGTGGTTCAACAATGAAATTCGAAAAATGCTAAGAAAGCAAAGGCTGTTGCATCCTCGGTTGAAAAGAGAACACGCAAATGACGACAGGCAAAAGCTAACAGAAATTCGTGTGTCTGTTAACAGATCAATTCCAGAAGCTTACAAAATCTTCAACAGTCATACCTTAGAAATACATCTGGGCGGGAACCCGAGAAAATTCTGGTTCTTCGTAAAATTGATAAGTGGGTCTCAGGCTTCTACACAGTCAGTCGTTAAACAGCCTGGTGTGGCAGTAGAAAAAAGTAAAACGAAAGACAAAGTTTTAAATTTCACGTTCGAGAAATCGTTCACGCAGGAGAATCGTAAAAACATAACATCGTTTGACCATCACACAAACTCCTGCATGCAGCACTTTGCAATAAGCATCGCTGATACAGAGAAACAACTGAAAGAGTTGAAAGCAAATAAGTCGCCAGATCCGGACAGAATCACATTTTGGTTTTACAAAGGGTACTCTGGAGTAATAGCCCCTTACTTACCTTGTATTTACCGCGAATCTCTCGCCCAGAGCGAAGTCCCAAGCGACTGGAAAAAAGCGCAGGTGACTCTTGTATAAAAGAAGGGTAACAGACCGGACAAGTAGAATTACAGAACAATATCTTTAACAAAAATGTTTCTGTGCACAAACCAGCATGGTTCTAGAAAGAACCGCTCGTTCAAAATTCAGCTTGCCCTTTTCTCACACGAGATTCTCCGAACCATGGATGGAGAGCAACAGGCCGATTCCATATGCCTAGATTTTCAGGTATGTGAGTAGCTCGGAGACTTCTTAAGTAATGAGTAGCTCGGAGACTTCTTAAGTAACAGAACCCAATATGTTGTCAACGACGGCGAGTCTTCATCAGATAGAAGGGTATCGTCAGCAGTACATGAACAAGAGTGATAGGATCGCTGCTGTTTTTTGTATACATACATGGTATGGCGGA
This sequence comes from Schistocerca cancellata, assembly GCF_023864275.1. Taxonomy (NCBI): domain Eukaryota; kingdom Metazoa; phylum Arthropoda; class Insecta; order Orthoptera; family Acrididae; genus Schistocerca; species Schistocerca cancellata. The sequence goes on along the minus strand of NC_064634.1, from coordinate 423,692,255 downwards.
CAGCGTAAGCTTCAGTCCGCGGCTGGTGACGATGCTGTGGTACTTAGACAAAACTTATAGTTTGTGTAATGAATGGCAGCTGGTTTTAAATGTGGAAAAACTTAAGTTAAAGCGGATGAGCAGAAAAAAGTACCATAATATTCGAATATAGTGTCAGCAAGGAGCTGCCTGACAGAGTCACTTCGACTAAATATCCAAGCATAATGCTGCAAAGCAATATAAAATGAAATGAGCGTATAAGGACAGTACTAGGGAAGGCTAATGGTTGACTTCGGTTTATTGGGAGAATGTTAGGTAAGTGTGGTTCGTCTGTAAAGGAGATCGCATATAGGACACTAGTGCGACCATTGTCGAGTGTTTAGGATCGATCTCAGTTCGGATTAAGCGAAGACATTGAAGCATTTCAGAGGCGGACTCCTATACTTGTCAACGGCAGGTTAGGACGACACGCAAGTATTACAGAGGTACTACGGGATCTCAAATGAGAATCATTCGAGAGAAGGCGACATTCTTTTGAGGAGCAATATTGAGAAAATTTAGAGAACAGGAATTTGAGGCTGACTGCAGAGCGATTGCACTGCCGCCAACAAATACACATCAAAAAAGTTTTGCATCACCCTGATTCCCAGAACTCCTGAAGATACACGTTGACTATGGACATTGTATCACAGACATTGTCCGCCCCTGGTAGCTGAGTGGTAGGAGCGCCGTGGTCCCGTGGTTAGCGTGAGCAGCTGTGGAGAGAGAGGTCCTTGGTTCAAGTCTACCCTCAAGCGAAAAGTTTTTACGAATGTTCACTGCCGAGCGACGGCGCTCCTTCTAGCCACATGTACAAACACCTCCGGTAGCGGTGGGCAACATTACGCCACATTTTGCGCATGTATCAACATTTATCGTGGAACTTAGTTATATCAGAGACGAGCTTCCGCGCACGAGACCACCATGCGCGAAGGATTTTTATGTTTGGCTGCAACGACGGATAAGTCGTAATGTCATTGAACTCAAACACCCTAAGTTGCATTGGCCGAAGATTTGGAGACATGTGCACCAAAAATTCCTTCCTACCTTCGTTCGGGCACTGTGGTTCTGTGTCACCTGTGGCAAGTTCAACACCAACCAACGACTCTATGCAATTGGACTAGTGGACACTCCACTATGCCCGAAATGTCGCCAAGTGGATGACGACCATCACCGCTTAACTTGTATCGCGGTGGAGGACGTATGGCTCCTAGGAAGACAGATGGTGGCTTGCTACCTCCGTGTGACCCCGCAACATATTACACCTGCTCCCTTCTTACACCCGGAGAGTGACTACTTTCCGGCGACTAAATCACACTCGATCATCTGGGTCAAAGGTTGGACGATCGCGTACCTCTATGGGGACGCTGCCAAGTCGCGACTCGACTTTTGGTATTTCTTGCAGCAAGCCCACAATGAGGTTCATAGGTGGTCACACTATCGGAAAACCTTTGCCAGCTATCTTCAGGCAGTCTTCCTCGACCCCCCCACGTAGTTGGGATGTGCCGGGTGCAGTCGGTGTGCACATTTGACAGCTGATAATGAACCTCACGCTTCTCTCACCGCTCCACATATAATGCACACACTATACCATGAAATGATCTACATGTTCCTTTTAACAGAGTGATCTTTATGGAAAATAAATAAATAAATAAAAAGAAAATGTGGTCAGCGCGACGGATTGTCATACCTAACGGCCCGCGTTCGATTCCCGGTTAAGTCAGAGATTTTCTCCTCTCAGGGACTGGGTGTTGTGTTTCCTTTATCATTATCATTTTATCCCCATCGACACACAAGTCGCCAAAGTGGCGTCAACTCGAAATACTTGCACCAGGCGAACGGTCTACCCAACGGGAGGCCCCGGCCACACGGCATTTCCATCACGGACACAGTCCCTTTGACTGTTCAGAAATGTCACTAAACCCGCCCAAAGATGTAAACAACCATGCATGAGCAGCACCTATTAGACAGAGAGAGTCAGCCGATCAGTTCCAGTCATTCAATCAGGAAAGTGGTACACGGCTCGTGTTGTCTGTAGTTCAACCATATTCAGACGGTCAATACCGCGGTTCGATCGCGTCCGCATTTTGTGCCAGGAAGGGCTCTCAACAAGGGAAGTGTCCAGGCGTCTTGGAGTGAACCAAAGCGATGGAGTTCGTACATACAGAGGAGACACAGAGAGACAGGAACTGTCGAAGACATGCCTCGCTCAGGCCGCCCAAGGGCTACTACTACAGTGGATGACCGTTACCTACGGATTATAGCTCGGAGGAACCCTGACAGCAACGTCACCATGTTGTTCGTGCTGCCACAGGACGGAGTGTTACGACTCAAACTGTGCGCAATAGACTGCTTGATGCGCTACTTGACTCCCGACGTTCATTCCGATGTCCATCTTTGCAACGATGACACCATGCAGCGCACTTCACATGGGCCCAACAACATGCCGAATAGACCGCTCCGGATTGGCATCATGTTCTCTTCACTGATGAGTGTCGCATATGCCTTCAATCAGACAATCGTCGGAGACGTGTTTGGAGGCAACCCGGTCAGGTTGAACGCCTTAGACATACTGTCCAGCGCGTGCAGCAAGGTGGAGGTTTCCAGATGTTTTGAGGTGGCGTTATGTTGGGCCTACGTACGTTCCTGGTGGTCATGGAAGGCGCCGTAGCAGCTCTACTATATGTGACTGCCATCCTCCGACCGACAGTGCAACCATATCGGCAGCATATTGGCAAGATATTCGTCTTCACGGACGACAATTCGCGCCCCAATCGTGCACATCTTGTGAATGACTTTCTTCAGGATAACGACATCAAAAAATGGTTCAAATGGCTCTGAGCACTATGGGACTTAACTTCTGAGGTCATCAGTCCCCTAGAACTTAGAACTACTTAAACCTAACTAACCTAAGGACATCACACACAACCATGCCCGAGGCAGGATTCGAACCTGCGACCAGACTGAAGCGCCTAGAACCGCTCAGCCACACCGGCCGGCATAACGACATCGCTCGACGAGAGTGGCCAGCATGTTCTCCAGACATGAACCCTGTCGGACATGCCTGGGATAGATTTAAAAGGGCTGTTTATGGATGACGTGACCCACCAACCACTCATAGGGGCTCTACGCTGATTCGAGTGGGAGTAATTGGACTAATAGTGCCTTGATGAACTTGTGGATAGTATGCTACAAAGAACACGGGCATGCATCAATACAAGAGGACGTGCTGCTGGGTATTAGAGGTACCAGTGAGTAGTAGGGAGATGGTGTTATGAAGACAATTTTGATATCAAATTGATACGTAAATTAATTAAATTGATCAATTAATCATGCCTGACATCCGCCACCCCCACCCCCGACCACCCAACCCCTGCCCCCATATGATGTCACACGTTTTTCTCCGTGTGCATGTGGATCCAGCCCTCTCCTCATACTCTCCCCTCACGCCCCTCACCCCCCAACCTACCCTATTGGCGGAAATTCCGAATTTTGACGGGAATTTCGAATTTTGGTGGGAATGCCGAATTTTGGTTGGAATTTCGAATTTTGGCAGGAAATTTGAATTTTGGTGTGAATTTCGAATTTTGGCGGGATATTATTGTCCCAGGGCTGTGCTGACATTCTCCCTACCCTGGAATTGATGGGAAATTGTAATTGGCAGAACCCTTTCCGGAAATCGAAACCTGATCCTCCTGGGCGGAAAGCCCAAGTGTACCCCCTAACACAATTAAACCACCAGAGACACTACGAATTGCTGGGAAATTAAATATGACTGTGCCCTTTCTGGAACTCGAACACTAATTCTACTGGATGGAAAGCCTAAGTGCAGCCCCTAACACATGGAAACCAGATGCAGGACAGGAAGGTTAGGTTAGTACTTTATTTATTTTTGTCGGGGAACTGACGCTAATATCGATCCTAATTACGTACTTAATCACAAATATCGGGCCTAATTACACAACTATGTGCTAAGCAGTACACAAAGATGGCATAAAACCGCAATACAGCTCACAAACTGATGATATCATACAACTGGTGTTATCCAGCTGGAAAAAAATTTCGCAATGCTATTCGAAACTAGCGACAGACACTTTCAAACTTTACCCTAAACCTACAAACTGTCAGGAAAAAGGTAGGGGTGTAAGGTAATATCTTTATTCTTTTTGGTGGGAAATACACTCCTGGAAATGGAAAAAAAAACACATTGACACCGATGTGTCAGACCCACCATACTTGCTCCGGACACTGCGAGAGGGCTGTACAAGCAATGATCACACGCACGGCACAGCGGACACACCAGGAACCGCGGTGTTGGCCATCGAATGGCGCTAGCTGCGCAGCATTTGTGCACCGCCGCCGTCAGTGTCAGCCAGTTTGCCGTGGCATACGGAGCTCCATCGCAGTCTTTAAAACTGGTAGCATGCCGCGACAGCGTGGACGTGAACCGTATGTGCAGTTGACGGACTTTGAGCGAGGGCGTATAGTGGGCATGCGGGAGGCCGGGTGGACGTACCGCCGAATTGCTCAACACGTGGGGCGTGAGGTCTCCACAGTACATCGATGTTGTCGCTAGTGGTCGGCGGAAGGTGCACGTGCCCGTCGACCTGGGACCGGACCGCAGCGACGCACGGATGCACGCCAAGACCGTAGGATCCTACGCAGTGCCGTAGGGGACCGCACCGCCACTTGCCAGCAAATTAGGGACACTGTTGCTCCTGGGGTATCGGCGAGGACCATTCGCAACCGTCTCCATGAAGCTGGGCTACGGTCCCGCACACCGTTAGGCCGTCTTCCGCTCACGCTCCAACATCGTGCAGCCCGCCTCCAGTGGTGGCGCGACAGGCGTGAATGGAGGGACGAATGGAGACGTGTCGTCTTCAGCGATGAGAGTCGCTTCTGCCTTGGTGCCAATGATGGTCGTATGCGTGTTTGGCGCCTTGCAGGTGAGCGCCACAATCAGGACTGCATACGACCGAGGCACACAGGGCCAACACCCGGCATCATGGTGTGGGGAGCGATCTCCTACACTGGCCGTACACCACTGGTGATCGTCGAGGGGACACTGAATAGTGCACGGTACATCCAAACCGTCATCGAACCCATCGTTCTACCATTCCTAGACCGGCAAGGGAACTTGCTGTTCCAACAGGACAATGCACGTCCGCATGTATCCCGTGCCACCCAAAGTGCTCTAGAAGGTGTAAGTCAACTACCCTGGACAGCAAGATCTCCGGATCTGTCTCCATTGAGCATGTTTGGGACTGGATGAAGCGTCGTCTTACGCGGTCTGCACGTCCAGCACGAACGCTGGTCCAACTGAGGCGCCAGGTGGAAATGGCATGGCAAGCCGTTCCACAGGACTACATCCAGCATCTCTACGATCGTCTCCATGGGACAATAGCAGCCTGCATTGCTGCGAAAGGTGGATATACACTGTACTAGTGCCGACATTGTGCATGCTCTGTTGCCTGTGTCTATGTGCCTGTGGTTCTGTCAGTGTGATCATGTGATGTATCTGACCCCAGGAATATGTCAATAAAGTTTCCCCTTCCTGGGACAATGAATTCACGGTGTTCTTATTTCAATTTCCAGGAGTGTACGTTCAACTGACGAGATACTGGTGTTGGACAGAGAGGAGATTAAAAAGTGTATTACCTGTAAGCAAACAGTATCTATCGCTCTTTGACGTCAGAGCTCGCTACAGATGCCTGTTCAAAAACCATCCTGCAGCCCAGGTAATCGAATCCAACACACGTTACCACAACTGATGGAAAAAAATGCGTCACAGTTCTAATTACACTTCGAAATCGTTGTGAAAAAACCAGCATTCGTAATGAACGGGTCATAATGCAGCACATGTACCGGGGAAAAATCGTCGTCCAAAAAGACTGCAGAGTGCAGAGGGGTAGTAGTTGAACGTGAATTAAAAAAAAAAAAATGTTTCAAATGGCTCTGAGCACTATGGGACGTAACTTCTGAGATCATCAGTTCCCTAGAACTTAGAACTACTTAAACCTAACTAACTTAAGGACATTACACACATCCATGCCCGAGGCAGGATTCGAACCTCCGACCGTAGCGGTCGCGCGGTTCCAGACTGTAGCGCCTAGAACCGCTCGGCCACTCCGGCCGGCGAACGTGCATTCTTCTCAATGTACAATCACAAACTGCCGAAAACCAAAGCCTTCTCACCTCCCCTCACGCCACCCCCTCCCTCTCTACGATGCTCTGCCGAACGTCTCATGCTGCCGCTACCACCCTTTAAGGCTGCTGCCCGCAATCAGCTTTCCACTATCTAGTCCGCCTTAAGGCGACGCTCCTACACCAACACAGTACTGTGTATAGTCGACTGAGCAGTAGGGGATACAAGGACGAGCGCCTCAAGTGCAACTTGTTCGTCTAAAATATAGCGACAGCGCCCCACACGTTGACCCCCCCCCCCCCCAACAGAGAGCATCTGTGACCGGCGACCTCCACTGCACACACGCCCCTCCCTCCCCCCCCCCCCCCTCCACCCACTTCGCGCGCATCAGCCCGCCGTTCAGCGATGGAGGATAATTGTATTTGTCATCAATGCATCTACAATCAGGCATCTATTTAAAAAAGCAAAACACATTTGTGACCATAATAAATGTCCTCTTTCCACGAAAATAGGTGAAGTCCATTTCCTTTTAGTTTTATGAGCAAAATCGATATAGTTTTTACATTCGGCTACAGTCGCATCTCATTATTTTGTGACATCCAGCGAAGTGTACTGCCACTGACCAGAAATGATCAGCTGACACATGCCCACCCTGCGTGAAATAAGGAAAAAAGTCTTCAACTATTTTGATACGAGAACTACCGGACACCACAAAATATCGTCGTTATTTCGAAACTGTGGGAGACTGAAATTTCGTTAAAAGATATCGCCACAACGAAAAAAAAGAGACACTTGTCAAGAATCATTCCGTGGTGCCCTAGCCATCTCTTCCACCCACCAGGCGGCACATCATTGATATCAGTTTGATAGGCTAATTAATTATATTTATCATGAGATTCACTTTGTATGGCGAGTAATTTTTTTTTTCAGCAGTCGGATTACACTCGCCAAGTAGGACAACTGGGAATCCGTGGAGGAAGCACGATGTTCTTTTCAAGGAATACTATTGAGAAATGACATCTGAAGCTGACCACAGAGGGACTCTAGAAGCCACAACATACATCTCGTGTACGGACCGCGCAATTAAAAAACACGATCATAACGCCTGTCACCAACACCCTGCATAAATACCGATCTTGAGTCTACAGGCACACACAGCCGCTGATAGTGTTCCTCTTTCAGGCAGGAATGCTGTCTGGAATTTGGAATGAAGTCTATACATTCAACCACATATTTGCGTTGGATCCTGTAGAGATGTCTTTTAATGATTACAGCCACTGGTGAATCGTGCCACTCTCCTAACTCGAAATGAGTTACCTTTTTTTTCGAACCTATCTGCTAAGGATCCCATACACCAAGAACTCCAGCGCTTTTTTAGACAGTCCCTCTGTATCTAGTAACTGCTCTTGAGTCTCTGCCCCTCCCTCCCTGCAGCTTAGTCCATATGATCATCCCAGTTTAAGTCTGACCTGTACGGAAGTCAGAGAGCGCTATATCTAAGACCTTCTGCATCCTGTAGGGAAACAGGACGATCTCAGTTAATGTGTCAGGAGCGCGTTTTGACCACTCGGTGGGAATGGGAACATGGTGTCATAGCTCCACCAACCGTGTACAGTTGCCAAACGAAGCTTTCCCCTGCTACATGAGCTAGTAGAAGAGTTAGTACGAGCAGTTACGGTTTTGTTTCTTGTTGGGAAAATTAGGAAGACTTCATGTCGTACATGGCATGGAGGAAGGACAAAGGTTTTGCGACACATCTCCAAACTACTTACAGGAAGTCTGAAGAAGGTCTGTGTTTCTCAGGGTGCATTCATATCTGTCACCCAAACACATGTGGCGATCCTGTGAAATATACAGGTATTGGTTCATTGGAGCAGGTGGTTCGTGATTGAAGTCCATTATACAGACCAGTGTAAAGTTTCTTCAGCAGTACTGTAGGATGACCATATCCAACAGACTATCAATCACATGAGAGGGTTCTATATTGGTCCTTCATAAGCAGTTTAATACTTTTTTTTTTTTTTTGAGGTTGTAACACACCCAATCAGTGTACACCACCATACATTTTGTTTTTCCTACCAAGACTCACAGACCCGTGTCAGCTGCTGCCAAACCAACATTAACACATTTCTATCCTCTGGCTCTCACAGAAAACTGAACATAGCATGGCATAAACTGTCCAGCTACCACACCACAGCCTGGTAGAAATAAAACACATACGTGATCTTTCTCATTGACAAAAATGTGGAAGACATCACAACATACGGAAACTGGAAGAGTTTGCGGTATTGTAGAGCGCTTCCAACAACTATTCGAAGGTGATTACCTGTACAGTTAATCTCATCTTCCCATCGAAAGGGTAGCGGACGTCTCGCTGCCCCATTTTGAAAAACATTGTTCCTTCATTTTTCAGTCATGTGCATGATTACTATACCAGTGTTGACCATCACCGGAAGGTGCTGTTCACAACACGCATGAGGTAGCAAAAATAAAAATAGGTACTGTTATCTTATTGGTGAAAAAAATTTCCCTTGGGAATTCATACACCTTTGAACGTTTTTTTTTCGTCATTTACGTATCCTATTGCCTAAACTGTTTCTCCGTGACCAGAATTCTCTGAGTAGATTTTGTTACACAGTGTGCAGTACGATTTTACAAACCAAATACTCGCCCCGGATGAAGCGTGCTTCACTCGCGACGGAAAAACTAATTCCCATAACATGCACCCGTGGAGTGTACACAATCCGCGCCAAGTAATAGCAACACATTTTGTTCGCCGCTATCCCGTAAAAATTATGGCCGGGTATAATGGATGATTGTATTATTTGGACGTATTTTGTACCTGCACGTTTGACTGGTAATAATTACCGACCCTTTCTAGAGGAAACATTGCTTCCAATTTTATTAGAAGATATTCCGTTAGCAGTACGTCATAATATGTGGTTCCTCCACAATGGTACTACACCCCACATTGGTCACCAGGGTACGACGATTTTTGAACAGATAATTTCCAAGACTGTGGATAGGACCTTTTGGTCCACGTCATTGGCCAGCACGCATTTCTGATTTAAATTCATTGGGCTTTTACTTTTGGGGCCATATGAAGTAACTTATTTATGGTCACCAAATAAATAATGTGGACGAACTTACGCAGAGTATTTTCAGTGCTGCCAGTACCATTCAGCCAAATGTGCACGTGATGTCATTGAGCGCGAAGTGGGTTCGTCGTAATGAAACACGTCTAACCGAATGGTGCGTGTTTTGAACCTTTACAGTATTACTGGTGTGAGAGAAAACCTAGTATTGTGGGTTACATTTTCGTTATGGTACTACTGTACATAAGGAAAATGATCTGAATTTAATTTTCGTCACGGTATTGTTGTAAAAAGAAGAAAAAGTTGATTGTAATTAATGTACAGCGAATTACGAGGTATGCGGTTGGTATTCTGTTAAGGGAAACATATCTAATTTGATGTTAGTTTTTCTTTATTACTATGACATCCGTTATGATAATGTTGTAAAATATAAAACGTCTGGTTGTACTTAATTCAATGTTTACGTAAAACGAATAACACATTCTTGACAATCCAATGACTGTTTACATTGCTTGCTTCGCCGTGACGCGTCGCTGAATATGGCCAATGTTTACATTTCTCTGGTTCGTCCGTTACCTTTCTCTGACCGCCACGTCGATGTCTGTAACACACAAGCATGGTCGTGAACCGCCTTTTGACAATGTAAACATAAATGTGTTTGCTCTCATTCCTACAAATATCTGCCTTTTACGAATACAAAAATAAACATCACAATACAACGGTGTATCATTACACTTTTTTGATAAGGGAAGTCCTGACTCTTGAGAACACTTTGAATAGCTTTCAATTGCGAAGCGGTACCGACTATTACAACAAAACGATATACGTCAACATACCACCAGCATCACCGAGGCATTTCCGCATAAAGGTCAACAAAGCACTAGCAAAACCAAGGTGTTTCCCTGGAGACATTCCCAAATTAGCCTCACCTGATGTAAGGCAGGCACGCGAGACAGCGGCGGCCTGCATGCTGCATCTGTCCGTTTTCATCTTACGCCGCCGCCACAGAAGGATTACGTCAAAGGTAATAGCAAACGGATTACTTCGCTTATTTGTTCCAACAAAGCGTTCCTGTACCAACACAAATGTCGTTCATTCGTAACAGCTGTGCTCGTTTGCACATATCATTGTACAGCCAGGCACAAGCGACAACAAACAAACTGTTGGTGTTGACATGGCTCCAGTAACACTGTGGCGTACGCGGGCGAAGCCGTGGTGAGTAGAATATTTTACCAGTATTTCACGCAAACTGCTTGAACTATGATCCTGAATAGTTTAAGGTCTACTCGAATTAGGAATAAACATTCAGTTACCTAACTTTTTGTCTGAATTTTAATCATAACTGCACGCACTGTCCATTATACAATATTACTGCTAAGTCAGGCGCTGAGCGGGTCACCCAGTGATTGTCGCGGGTGGAGAAGAATTGGAGAAGGAAGTGGCCGTGGCTACGCCAGAAGAAATATTTGCGTATTTGCCTCACGCCATTCACTGCAACAATACAGCCACTTCGAATAATACAGTTTAAAGAGACAGCCATGTACAGAGATATGATTTGGAGACGATGGTAGATTTGGTGTCATACGAATATGTACAGCCAATTTACAAAAGAGATCGACTGTAGTTCATTTGAGGCTTTCGGCTCTTTTAAAGTACTTCATTAAGTGAGGTATTCTCTGTTACAGAGATTGGTGTGTCTGAAGTGGTGCTAGGCACATGACTGTCCAGTTTACGACGTACGAGAGTATGACACAGATATATTCTGTGCTCTCACGTGGGAAACTATAAGCGGAGTACAAAGGGGCAGGGAAGAGGGAGAAAGAGAAGAAGAAAGAGAGAGAGATGGAGAGAGAGAGAGAGAGAGAGAGAGAGAGAGAGACCACATTCCTGCCGAGAGAACCTACTGGCAAAACCGGATTTCAAAATTAAAAGGATTCTACTGCTTTGATGATATATTTCGTGTTAGAGCTTATATGCAAGACCACACAGATGACAGTCGACGCGTAACGATTCGATTCCATTTCCCTGCAGTAAATGCGAATGGATTAGCAAAAGGGAACAACAGTACCGGTACGTAGTGCCCAACGCCATTCATTAATGAAGCACGTTAGCTGACAGCAAGTCTAAATTAACTTGTTTGCTTGTTTTACAGAAAACTCCGTCAGAATCATTCTTATGAGAGAATCTCGGTGGTCTTTCATGTTTGGACGAGGGACACCGTCACTTATTTTATTCCACTGTAAACTGCAGGCAGATTTCTGACTTCAGACAAGTTGCTATAACAGACATAGCCTACACTGAAGAGCCAAAACATTATGACCCTGCTTAATAGCTTGTTGGTCTACCTTTGGAACTCGGAACTGCATGGCATGAATTCTTCAAGACGTTGGTAACTTTGCGGAGGTATGTGGCATCCGATGTCTGGCATTAGATGCCTAGGCACAGATCACGCAGTTTCCGTAATTTACACGTCGGTGGTTTGTGGGGGTGGAGCTGTCACTCGATAGCGTGTCAGGTGTATTCCACCGGGCTCAGATCAGACTTATTTGGTAGCCAAGACGTCCGCTTGAGTTCAGTGTCATGCTCTACTGGCCTTGTGACACGTAAATTTATCCTGCTAGAAGACGCTATCGCCGTCGGGGAAGGCATCAGGCAAGGGAAGAAAGTGGTCCGCAATAATGTTCACGCAGTGCTCAGTGCTCGTGGTGCCTTCTATTACAACCACAGGTCGCTTATAGGCGAGATGAATGATGAATGTACCTCACGGCAATATAGACCTACAACTCCCACCGGCCTGCTTCCACGGTGCCCTGCGTGTTTCGAGAAGTCGTTCGCTTGGCTAACAGACACAATTTATGTGATTCATCCGACCAGGCGACACGTTGGGTCAACTGATGAATAGGATACAACCCGTCAGATTTGTTCAATGACGTCATAGTTTACTAATAAATATTAATATCTTTATTCTCGAGTCATAGATAATAAATCGGTTATCTTCTGTGGCGAGGTAGAACCATTGTCAATTGAAATACACTCCTGGAAACTGAAATAAGAACACCGTGAATTCATTGACCCAGGAAGGGGAAACTTTATTGACACATTCCTGGGGTCAGATACATCACATGATCACACTGACAGAACCACAGGCACATAGACACAGGCAACAGAGCATGCACAATGTCGGCACTAGTACAGTGTATATCCACCTTTCGCAGCAATGCAGGCTGCTATTCTCCCATGGAGACGATCGTAGAGATGCTGGATGTAGTCCTGTGGAACGGCTTGCCATGCCATTTCCACCTGGCGCCTCAGTTGGACCAGCGTTCGTGCTGGACGTGCAGACCGCGTGAGACGACGCTTCATCCAGTCCCAAACATGCTCAATGGGGGACAGATCCGGAGATCTTGCTGGCCAGGGTAGTTGACTTACACCTTCTAGAGCACGTTGGGTGGCACGGGATACATGCGGACGTGCATTGTCCCGTTGGAACAGCAAGTTCCCTTGCCGGTCTAGGAATGGTAGAACGATGGGTTCGATGACGGTTTGGATGTACCGCGCACTATTCAGTGTCCCCTCGACGATCACCAGTGGTGTACGGCCAGTGTAGGAGATCGCTCCCCACACCATGATGCCGGGTGTTGGCCCTGTGTGCCTCGGTCGTATGCAGTCCTGATTGTGGCGCTCACCTGCACGGCGCCAAACACGCATACGACCATCATTGGCATCAAGGCAGAAGCGACTCTCATCGCTGAAGACGGCACGTCTCCATTCGTCCCTCCATTCACGCCTGTCGCGACACCACTGGAGGCGGGCTGCACGATGTTGGGGCGTGAGCGGAAGACGGCCTAACGGTGTGCGGGACCGTAGCCCAGCTTCATGGAGACGGTTGCGAATGGTCCTCGCCGATACCCCATGAGCAACAGTGTCCCTAATTTGCTGGGAAGTGGCGGTGCGGTCCCCTACGGCACTGCGTAGGATCCTACGGTCTTGGCGTGCATCCGTGCGTCGCTGCGGTCCGGTCCCAGGTCGACGGGCACGTGCACCTTCCGCCGACCACTGGCGACAACATCGATGTACTGTGGAGACCTCACGCCCCACGTGTTGAGCAATTCGGCGGTACGTCCACCCGGCCTCCCGCATGCCCACTATACGCCCTCGCTCAAAGTCCGTCAACTGCACATACGGTTCACGTCGACGCTGTCGCGGGATGCTACCAGTGTTAAAGACTGCGATGGAGCTCCGTATGCCACGGCAAACTGGCTGACACCGACGGCGGCGGTGCACAAATGCTGCGCAGCTAGCGCCATTCGACGGCCACCACCGCGGTTCCTGGTGTGTCCGCTGTGCCGTGCGTGTGATCATTGCTTGTACAGCCCTCTCGCAGTGTCCGGAGCAAGTATGGTGGGTCTGACACACCGGTGTCAATGTGTTCTTTTTTCCATTTCCAGGAGTGTAAGTGAATGTGTTTTTAAAAGATCTGGCCAGACATTGTGTTGATTTTGTCGCTTGTATTAATTTAAATCATTTGTTCGTTCCAGTTCATTTGGTGCTTATTTCCATTCTTAGTGGGTTTGAGATATTTTGGAAGAATTGTTTTCCATTCTGGACAATTGTTTCTTTTATTTTCGTTTGTAAGTATGGATTTATCAATTCCTGTGAATATGGAAGGCTTGAAGCAGGATTCCAACTGCAGCATAGAATACAAAGTTTACAGTTGTCGCTTTTGTCCGTCTTCGCTAGCACTATTGGTACTACTAAATGTTTCAGTCGATACTAGTACTATCGGAGGCGAAAAGACCAACATACGAAAAATATGTGTTCCATACTTCGGTTAGGCAACGGCCTTGACGCAGTGGCTCCACCACTTCTCGTGAGATGACCGAAGTTAAGCCCTGTCGGGCGTGGTCCGCACTTGGATGAGTGACCATCCAGGCCGCCCTGCGCTGTTGCCATTTTTCGGGGTGCACTCAGCCTCGTGATGCCAATTGGGGAGCTACTCGACCGAATAGTAGCGGCTTCGGTCAAGAATGCCATCATTACGACCGGGAGAGCGGTGTGCTGACCCCACGCCCCTCCTATCCGCATCCTCCACTGAGGATGACACGGCGGTCGGATGGTCCCGGTAGGCCACTCGTGGCCTGAAGACGGAGTACTTCGGTTGACCTATATAGGTCAAGTGAAGAATAGGATTCAAATCTTTTGTATGTCGCTATTTTTCGCCTGTGCTAGCACTAGTATTCTATTCTTCAGTTGATCTATATAGTTCAACTGAAGAACGGGATACAAATTATACGTATGTCGAGTTTTTCGCCTTCGCTAACACTAGTATCCTAGTCTTCAGTTGACCTACATAGGTCGACTGAAGAACGGGACACAAATTTTACTGTTGTAGGTTTTATCACTGTCGATAGTACAACTATTATAATTTTCAGTCGATACTATTAGTATGGTAGGAGAAAAATAGATTTGTAGCCTATAATTCAGCTGGCTTATATAAGTCGGCAACGGCCTTGCCGCAGTGGACACACCGGTTCCCGTTAGATCACCGAAGTTATGAGCTGTCGTACGTGGCCGGCACTTGGATGGGTGACCATTCGGGCCGCCATGCTCTGTTGCCACTTTTCGCCGTGCACTTCGCCTCGCGATGCCAATTGAGGAGCTATTCGACTGAATAGTAGCGGCTCCGGTCAAAGAAGACCATCACAACGACATGGAGAACGGTGTGCTGACCACACGCCCCTCCTAGCCACATCCTCATTGAGGATGACACGGCGGTCGGATGGTCTCGATGGGGCACTTATGGCCTGAAGACGGGGTGCTTCTATAAAAGTCAACTGAAGTACGGGATACAAATTTGATGTATGTTGCTTTTTTTTCACTTTCGAGTAGTTCAACGATGATATCTTGCTGCAATTTGATGGAACAAAATACGAGATTGAAAAGCTACTAGCAGTATTCAGTTATTTCCACAAAACCATAAAATTCACAATAGAACATGAGGACGACGAAAGTATAAATTTGCTGGATCTTAAAATCACCAACCACCAACAAAAGCTTAAGTTCAACATATACAGAAAACGCACATACACAGGCGTAACACTGGACAACTCATCATGCCATCCCACCACACAGAAACATGCTGCATTTAGGACCATTTAGAAGAAAACATCCTTAAGAATGAGATAGATACAATAAAGAGCATTGTCATAAGTAATGGCTACACAGCCATAACATTTGACAATCTACAGGGACAAATACACAAAAAGTAAGACAACGAATGGCCACAGTGTAAAAGAAGAGAAAATATTTGCCAGTATCCCATATCTGGGCCCTATATCACAAAAAATGCTAACCTTTAAAAAAAATGTAACACTCGCATTCTCAACTAATAAGAAGTTAGGAAACTTACTAATCCATAACATAAACTCATCAAATACGCAAACATACAACAGAGGAGTGTACAAAGTATCATGCCCGTGTTGTCCTTCCGACTATTTAGGGAATGAAGGCAGAAACCTCAAAACCCGATTTCGAGAACATGAAAATGCTTTCAGGCTCAACCACTTCGAAAAATCAGTCTTTGCACAACATACGTTGGAAACGAAACATGTCTTCAACAGTCTACAAAACTATTTGGTAGTACTACACAATGAAGCCAATGGTAAGACCCTAAATCTCTTCGAACAACTGGATATATAACTCCACAAAAAAAAGGATCTATGTTAAATGAACAAACAGATTCCACAAGCCACAGTTATTACAGTAATTTTAAAGACCTATTCTTAAGTCCTTTCTTGCATATGTTAATTATTTAATAATTATATCTTTAGCAATACACCATGTACAAAAACATTTGTGAAGTGTTTACAAACATATGTATGCAGATGTGCCTATTGAATGAAATGATATATACGAAAACGATGGAGAAAAGAATGTATGCTGGTGCTAAAACGTTAAAAACGCTTGTCTTGGATTATATGGTATGTTTACACTGTTCATCTTTTCCACAATTTTATTTTCCGCACTTTTACTTACGAAATTCATAATGTAACATCAGACATTTTCGTGACAAGAATATGTATTTCACCTCATTCGAGAGAAAAATAAAGCATGTATTAAGACAAATTACACCTGATTATAGGTCCACAGGGTCCGAAATGTATCGTGTACTCGAGAAAACACGAAAAGTTGTGACTGAAGGTGTTTTTTAATTTATACCTCCAGTGAATATCTTGAATATGTGCAGATACTAGAGTGAAGCTGACGACAGGGCTGGTCCCACACAAGCTTGTTCTGGACAGATCGGGTGATCTCGCTGGTCCAGGGTGTATCTCATCATCATGAGGACAATTCATATTGACAAGTACCGCTTGGACGGCCGTTGTCGTATCGAAACATTGTAGCAGATTGCTCTCCCGTGACTCAGTACGCCTGTGACGTAGTGCTGCACCGTTGGAGTTCCCCGAATCACTAGCACAGAGGATCTGGAGTAATACTTGATGTTTTTCCAATACCATGATGCTCCTACGCGTTGGCAGAACGTATCCTGTTCCCTCGGCGCCGCCGTATTCCCAGACGCGATTGTGCAGAACTGATACTCGTCGCTGAAAATATGACGACACTATTTGTTGGTAGTTCATGCTACTCGGGTGCGGTATCATCCCCAACAAGTTCTTGGCTTACTATTGGACGATCATTCCATCGGTGGGGCTTGATTACAACCGTAAAAACCTGGGTTGTTTATCTTATAATTCCGTTCAGTCCAGTATAAGGCCGCTGTCACGCATGCCTGGTTGTTGTTGTTGTTGTCATCAGTCCTGAGACTGGTTTGATGCAGCTCTCCATGCTACTCTATCCTGTGCAAGCTTCTTCATCTCCCAGTACCTACTGCAACCTACATCCTTCTGAATCTGCTTAGTGTATTCATCTCTTGGTCTCCCCCTACGATTTTTACCCTCCACGCTGCCTTCCAATACTAAATTGGTGATCCCTTGATGCCTCAGAACATGTCCTACCAACCGATCCCTTCTTCTGGTCAAGTTGTGCCACAAACTTCTCTTCTCCCCAATCCTATTCAATACTTCCTCATTAGTTATGTGATCTACCCATCTAATCTTCAGCATTCTTCTGTAGCACCACCTTTCAAAAGCTTCTATTCTCTTCTTGTCCAAACTATTTGCCGTCCATGTTTCACTTCCATACATGGCTACACTCCATACAAATACTTTCAGAAATGACTTCCTGACACTTAAATCTATACTCGATGTTAAAAAATTTCTCTTCTTCATAAACGCTTTCCTTGCCATTGCCAGTCTACATTTTATATCCTCTCTACTTCGACCATCATCAGTTATTTTGCTCCCCAAATAGCAAAACTCCTTTACTACTTTAAGTGTCTCATTTCCTAATCTAATTCCCTCAGCATCACCTGACTTAGTTCGACTACATTCCATTATCCTCGTTTTGCTTTTGTTGATGTTCATCTTATATCCTCCCTTCAAGACACCATCCATTCCGTTCAACTGCTCTTCCAAGTCCTTTGCTGTCTCTGACAGAATTACAATGTCATCGGCGAACGTCAAAGTTTTTATTTCTTCTCCATGGATTTTAATACCTACTCCAAATTTTTCTTTTGTTTCCTTTACTGCTTGCTCAATATACAGATTGAATAACATTGGGGAGAGGTTGCAACCCTGTCTCACTCCCTTCCCAACCGCTGCTTCCCTCTCACGCCCCTCGACTCTTATAACTGCCATCTGGTTTCTGTACAAATTGTAAATAGCCTTTCGCTCCCTGTATTTTACCCCTGCCACCTTTAGAATTTGAAAGAGAGTATTCCAGTCAACATTGTCAAAAGCTTTCTCTAAGTCTACAAATGCTAGAAACGTAGGTTTGCCTTTCCTTAATCTTTCTTCTAAGGTAAGTCGTAAGGTCAGTATTGCCTCACGTGTTCCAGTATTTCTACGGAATCCAAACTGATCTTCCCCGAGGTCGGCTTCTACTAGTTTTTCCATTCGTCTGTAAAGAATTCGTGTTAGTATTTTGCAGCTGTGGCTTATTAAACTGATTGCATGCCTGGTATTGCACGATATTAACAATTGGACACATGCAGGTCCACAACAACGCTCCTATTAACATTGACTCGTCGCACGAGCATGGTGCATTCTTCGTGCTCCTTCACAGTGTTCACTAACCATCCATCACAGTGTACGCCCATAATACTGCGTTTACCCTGAATTCCACCGATGACATTTGAAATATGAAGAATCATGTAATATGCAATTACCCAAATTTAAACCAAAGTATAGAGCGATGCAACAACCCTCAGGCTATGCACGTACACTATTAGAGCACTGTATTCAACGAGTTCTGTCAGTACCTAACAAATGCAGAACTGTACCGTTGCAGGTATTATTAAGTTTTCAGCGACGTTCCACTTTCAAGTATTCTGATGTGGTTTCCGCCTCTTTGTAAACACCTCATCATAGGCTCGTTGTGCTCCTGTTCCGTAGCATTCAGTGAAACTATACTCGAGGTGCATATCAGACACCTTCTTCATCAGTAAGCCTACCCATACTGCAGTGTATCGCTGTCAGTGTACAATAACAGTTGCCAGAAAGACACATCCGAGATAGAACCCAGCAGAAAATTGTTACTACTATGAGATATTATTATTATTATTCAAACAAGACATAGCGTATACCGTTTACATCTGCGCCGTTGTACAGATATTTTCAGTGCAAATAGAAATTAATGGGAGTAGGAAATCAAAAGAAAAGCAGTTAATAACTAGCGACCGTAAACCATGTGTCTGTTACGTAAAAACTCTCGCAAGATATCTCCTAACAAACTTCGAAATTTTGTAGTTGGAGTTCGAGTTGACACCGTGTAATCTGTCACCCCTATCAAAGGCACTTGGTGACAACACCACTGCAGGCTATTCCTCGTTCTGGCTACCACCTACAATTGCAATTGTAAGGTTGGGGGCGGGGGTAGAAATTTGTGCAACGAAATAACTTAATGGATGCCGAAATTTAGCTAAACGTTTAGCTGAGACTAGGCATCCGCGAAAATTGTCAGGTATTAAATGAATTATTAATCAATTTGATAACGTCTCAGTTTAATGGTCTGCGAAAAGCTAAATTTAATAGTAAAATGAGAAGCTCGAATTGGGTCTGATATTATATTCTATAAAGAGGTATAAATTTTAGTAACGCTCATTTGAAGCCTTTTTGCTTCAAGTAAAGCCATACTATAACTAAACGTTGTTTGAAATAAATGCTTTTGCATGAGATAGTTACTTAGTAATACTTCGACAAAAAGGTTAACAAATCAACCGCGTGGAGTCACCGCGCGGTTAGAGACGCCATGTCATGGTTTGTGCAGCCCCTCCCGCCAGAGGTTCGAGTCCTCCCTTATGCATGGGTGTGTGTGTTGCTCTTAGCATAACTTAGTTGAAGTTAGTTTATGTAGTGTGTAACTCTAGGGACCGATGCCCTCAGCAGTCTGGTCCCTTAGGCATTCACACACATCTGAAATCAACTTTCCTCATCAAATCTTAAACAAGAAAATAAATAAAAGTCTATACCACGACATAAAGGAAACTTACGACAATCGACAAAAGGAAATGAGACGAAGGTTTCGTACATACTGAAAGCAGTACTAACTATTTAAACATTTTTGGCATCTCACATGCACCAAATTCTGACGAGAAAATTCACTATGAACTGGAACATAGCGCTGAATATATTAAAAAAAAATTCACCAGATAGAACAACTTACAAAAACAGGACAGAAGGTAATAGTTTACTACAGTCCAACCCTTCTCGTCCGCAGCTCGTGGTCGTGCGGTAGCGTTCTCGCTTCCCACGCCCTGGTTCCCGTGTTCGATTCCCGGCGGGGTCAGGGATTTTCTCTGCCTCGTGATGACTGGGTGTTGTGTGCTGTCCTTAGGTTAGTTAGGTTTAACTAGTTCTAAGTTCTAGGGGACTGATGACCATAGACGTTAAGTCCCATAGTGCTCAGAGCCATTTTTGAGCCAACCCTTCTCATCCCAAATGTTCCAGCACGGCATATTACAACAGAACAGTCATGCCTACACTTCCAGCATTCCTCCCAAAAAGCTCCCCGGAGATGGCTTGGTTTCACGGCTACCCCACACAGCACGTGTGATGTAGAGACGCAAACATCACACTTCTACATGGGCAACGTGTGTCGGATCGATAGTAAACATTCAAGTAACTCGCAAGCGCCAGCAGACGAAGCAAAACAGTCATGGACAGAGAAGCTTTACTTGCGATGCCAGCACGCTATAAATAGTAACTAACATGGAAGTGTTTCTCTTAGACCATTCACATAACTTTAATCGTTTACATGCAGGATAATGGTACGCGTGTGCATGGGACTGCACCTCCGCTGCGCCATTCCTTGCATGTGCATAAATTCATTTGCAGTGAACGCAAGCGTCTCGGCCTGCCGCGGTGCCACCTCCCTCGGCGAGAAAGTATTGTCTTCCTGCATTTTCGGTAGCATTTTGACTGTGCAAGCAACGATTTTGCACTACAAATTTCATTCCTAGCACACAACTGCAGGATAGAGTAACATGTACGTGTTCGTGGCGAATTACAACGAAGAAAGCTTTCCGGGTCGCCAGCGGACGAGTAGGAATGTATACAAGACCTGATGGTTAACGCAAGCATAGGACGAAGCTCTAACTCCAAGGAGACTTCATCACCACATGCTATCTCACAAAAAGTATCAATATCGCCAGGCTGTCTTCCTGCTCCATTATAGAATATAACGCAGAAAGATGGCTGGCCGTATGTACTCTAATTTACATAATTTTATGAGTGTGTTCCGTATAAGGATAGTAAGCGGTATCTTCTTAGACTCCTAGCTGAGATGAGGTGTATGGAATTTTGAGAACAGCGTCTCCTCCAAAGCAAGACGTCTCTCCTGCAATGGTCTTCGGCTCTATTGACTATTTTTGTGTCGCTTTTTCGTTAACCGAATAAATTCCAAAGTAGACACCTCAGGTCCTTCTAGCACCATCGTAACTTTTGTTTGACGAAAAAATAAGAAAAAAAGCTTCAGGACGGTACAAAGAGGAATTTTTCACGAAACGTACTTAGCGGAAATACTTCGAAACTTGTGATCTAATATTTGCCTTTGGCACGAAATACATCTTGCGCTTAATTCAGCTTCCAGTCGTTCCGTAACAACTATGCTTATACAGTGATTGTGAAACTGTTGGCAGATAACTTTTCTGACTTGATGGCTGGATAAAGCTATACAAAGGCATGCTGAAAACTAATGCCTCTGAATTTTTTATGTCGAAATTCTTAAAACCTTTTTAAATAAAACAGACGTTATTAAGATTCTCGTCCTCATTCTTCGCGCCTACATATTTATCTCTCAGCGAAGTCACTCTGGAGAAGAACATATTTCTCCCGATGAGAAACCTATTTGTTGGTACTTTCAGTGTAGAATGCCGGACTTCGTTGATGGAGCCTTTACCTCACGTCTAATTGCTACGTTTCATTAATATCAAAGAGAAATACTCGAAGGTGTTCATTACGTTTTGGAAACAGACGAAAATCGGATGGAGCCACGTCGGCACTGTATGGGGGATTATCGATAGCAGGAATCCAATCCGTCGGATTGTTGCAGACATCTCAGCAATCGTGTGTGGTCTATCATTGTCATACTGAAGGAGAGGTTGTTACGTGTGTGGACGCACTCTTCGAATTCGAAACTCGATTACAGCAATCTTATTTCTCACGCTCCGACATACCACCATGTTAAACACTGCAATTCTGAGCTCTCAAGCGGCAAAGGGTCGCATCAGTGAAGCGGGACAGTCGACCGAGCAACATGCATGACGTGTAATACCTCAACCGCTATTGAAAATAGAATAAAAAATTCGGAGTCATTACTTTTCAGCATGCACTCGTAGCTCTAGGGAACCTATACAAATATTATTTTCTTCGTTGTGTCAGTTTTTTCCTCATTCTGATAAGCAAAACAATGTCAATACATTCAAATATTTCAAGAATACACTACTGGCCATAAAAATTGCTACACCAAGAAGAAATTCAGATAATAAACAGGTATTCATTGGACAAATATATTATACTAGAACTGACATGTGATTACATTTTCACGCAATTTGGGTGCGTAGATCCTGAGAAATCTGTACCCAGAACTACCACCTCTGGCCGTAATAACGACCTTGATTCGCCTGGGCATTGAGTCAAACAGAGCTTGGATGGCGTGTACAGGTACAGCTGCCCATGCAGCTTCAACTCGATACCACAATTCAACAAGAGTAGTGACTGGCGTATTATAACGAGCCAGTTGCTCGGCCACCATTGACCAGACGTTTTCAAGTGGTGAGATATCTGGAGAATGTGCTGGCCAGGGCAGCAGTCGAACATTTTCTGTATTCAGAAAGGCCCGTACAGGACCTGCATCATGCGGTCGTTCATTATCCTGCTGAAATGTAGGGTTTCGGAAGTATAGAATAAAGGGTAGAGACACGGGTCGTAACAGATCTGAAATGTGACGTCCACTGTTCAAAGTGCCATCAGTGCGGACAAGAGGTGACCGAGACGTGTAACCAATGGCACCCCATACCATCACGCTGGGTGATACGCAAGAATGGCGATGACGAATGCACGCTTCCAATGTGCGTTCACCGCGATGTCACCAAACACGGATGCGACCATCGTGATGCTGCAAACACAACCTGGATTCATAAGAAAAATATGACGTTTTGCCATTCGTGCACCCAGGTTCGTCGTTGAGTACACCATCGCAGGCGCTCCTGTCTGTGATACAGCGTCAAGGGTAACCGCAGCCATGGTCGCCGAGTTGATAGTCCACGTTGCTACAAGTGTCGTCGAACTGTTCGTGCAGATGGTTGTTGTCTCGCAAACGTCCACATCTGTTGACTCACAGATCGAGACGTGGCTGCACGATCCGTTACAGCCATGCGGATAAGATGCCTGTCATCTCGACTGCTAGTGATACGAGGCCGTTGGGATCCAGCACGGCGTTACGTATTACCCTCCTGAACCCACCGATTCCATATTCTGCTAACAGTCATTGGATCTCGACCAACGCGAGCAGCAATGTCGCGATACGATAAACAGCAATCGCGATAGGCTACTATCCGACCTTTATCAAAGTCGGAAACGTGATGGTACGCATTTCTCCTCCTTACACGAGGCGTCACAACAACGTTTTATCATACAACGCCGATCAACTGCTGTTTTTGTATGAGAAATCGGTTGGAAACTTTCCTCAAGTCAGCACGTTGTAGGGGTCGCCACCGGTGCCAACTTTGTGTGAGTGCTCTGAAAAGATAATCATTTGCATATCACAGCATCTTCTTCCTGTCGGCTAAATTTCGCGTCTGTAGCACGTCACCTTCGTGATGTAGCAATTTTAATGGCCAGTAGTATATACATTTTTGCGTGTGGTCTCTGCTTTTCCAAACCCCCCCCCCTCCCCTATATATATATATATAAGCATTTACGCGCCTTGACGGCAAATAATGATACCTTCACCGCTGATGCACTCTTCGTTCGAGCGAACCAGATGAGAGTGCTAGCAATAAGGATAACGGACAGAGAGCACTACATACGAGAATCTAGACTGCACAGGAAGTGTGCTTGGATAGCCGAAGTTGTGAAGATGACCGCTCACGATATCCAAGAAATCCGGGTTCGAGTTCCGAGCCAGGAAAAATTTTCACTTGGCATTGGATTTTATTCCATTCCCAGTTGCAGCTGCTGTTGCAGTTTCACTTTCGTCAAGGACATAAATATATGAATGGATCTGTTAGAAAGCCTGTTTTGGGCCATCTAAACGGAACATTTGAGTAGTAGGGCGATGACCAATAAGAGTACTGATTACTGACGTATGGCCTTGTTGGTGTGTTGATTTTCGTGCGCATTAACATTGATAAAACCTTTCAATCGTGTCCCATATCTTGTGAACTACAGAAAGACAGTGAGTAATACTGAGTGAACCGTAAATTCTGCTTACACATATTGGTGAATTACGACAGGAACAATGGGTGTGCATCTTGTGAGTGTTGCACACTTTGACGACTGTGCTTTGATGTGAATAAGCCATGAACTCTGTCGTGTCAATCAGTCATTGAACTGAAATTGTTTTGTGGGTGCCTAAGAGTAGGGCACGCTACAGACGAATATCTCCGTAAATACTCCAGTGCTGCGTTTCTAAAATTGCACACACTCTGGAACTGCAAATCTACGACGTCAAGTTCACGACGACAGACGTGGCAGCGCAGCAGTCTTGTTGTTACTTGCAACACATATGTAACGGATTTGGAGACATTATTTTCAACACAGAATCGCCATGCAGTTTCTTAGTGGTATAAGTGCAGTGATTTATACTGGTGACAGAGAAAAGTGTACTGAACCATGTTACAGCTGTATTTCCTTCTTTAGCAGACTAATAAGAATAGCTATTACGCGCAGCAGGCTATGTTTTCAGGCTGGGTAGTACATCCAAGTACATGTGGCAAAAACAAGCGATTAATGCTTATATTCCCCTGGGCAGTGGGTCAGGTGTTGGAAGTGTGGATGCGTGGATGCAAAACGCTGAATCTATACTGACAGGCGTAGTTTACTTACAACGGAGGTCTGGGAGGTGTCCCGCTCCGATTTTCTTGAAACTTTAAATGTAAGTAGAACATAAAAAAGTTGTTGTTGTTGTTGTGGTCTTCAGTCCAAGTATTAGACACATTTTTAGCTGCTAATACGCTGATTTAGAGGGTAAAATACATCCCTGAATTTGACGCTGCAAAACACATTTTTAAAGGTATCTTCACTATTTTTGAACTAAATGAAATCGAGATCGTTTATTGTAGTAAACTGCATTATACAGTAGTGAAATTGACCACAGGGGCAGGGGGTAAATTACTTTCGTAATAAAAATTCAAAAACTAACTATAGAAACTAAAAAATATATTTTTACAAACTACACAGTCAAATGAAGTTGACGCGTTTTGAATTTTTCTTAAAAGTGCCCCTGTGTAGGATAAACTACCCCTAACGCCAGTGAACAATTTTCAGTTTTCCAGTTGATCATGTAGTTTGTAAAAATAGTTTTTTTAGTTTCTATAGTTAGTTTACGAATTTTTATTACGAAAGTGTACTTCATAAAATACGATTTTACCCTCTGCAAGATAAGGGAAACAGCCCCTGTGGTCAGTTTCACTACTGTATAACGCAGTTTATTATAATAAACGATTTAGATATGATTTGGTTGACAAATATTGATTTAAAGTGAAGATATCTGTAAATATGTGTTTTGCGGCGTCAACTTCAGGGATGTATTTTACCCTCTAAATCAGCGTATTAGCAGCTAAAAGGAAAACACGTGTGTAATACTTTTTCATGTTCTACTTACATGTAAAGGTTCTAGAAAATCGGAGGGGGTCAACTCCCAGACTTACCTTGTTAGTGGTATAGCTACGACCATGCAGAAAACAACAGGTAGTAAATTATGTGACGTGTCTGCGGGTAGATTGTTAGACGCAGAGAAAAAACAACTAACACATTGAAGTGGGTGCATTAAGCTACCAGTGAACGGAAAGTCTGCAGTTACACACCTAACACCCTGTATCGTAGCATCGCACGTCATTGTATCCCATCCTGCAACAAGAAGAGGTGCAGCCAGCGCGGGTATTCTTGAAAAAACGACTGCTTCATGTGATCACGCTCTCAATTCCAAAAGTAATTTACTACCTGTTTTTTCTTTAAAATGAAATGTTGTTCCAATCGTAAGATTGTAATTAGACGATCTATGACAACACTGTAATTGTAACAATGAGTGTTATGTTTGCTCCATACCCCCCCCCCCCCTACTGTTTTACGACTGTTTAGTAAAATAACAGCCCGTTCATTTGATACATCTGGCGTACTACGCAGAATCTGATTTCTCGCATAATAAATAAAAAAACTTTTTTCGAAAGGATAGATTTGCAACCCACCATAATACAGCTAGTAACTGAACCTGTCAAAGGTGGGCTTTGCTCTGATTGGCCGTGAACAGCAGTCCACACGGTATTCGAATTTTGCAGCTAGTGTAGACGCATTTGGTGCTGGTTTTTTTACAATATTAGGCGAGCTGCGAGGGTTTATTTAGACTAACGAAATGGATTTGAGAGTGCACCCGTGCTTACTATTCAACAACATTGGTACTATACGCTTGTGGCAAAGATATTTAATGCATAAAATGAGGTTTATTTAATTTTATTTATCTTGGTCTTTTCCATGATTGAGTAAAAGTAGTGGGAGAGTGTATGAGTACAGTTTTATTTATTTTAGTTGCGCAAGAAATTCTATTTCACTATTTTCGCCTCAGAATTCCGAACATGTAATTAAAAACTGTTAACTAACACACCTACGTTTATTCAGCGTAACATAACCAAATAAAGTTACCACATGATTGCACAGTCAGTTATACTGTTTAAATTTAGGTCTACCATTCCCGTTGTGTTGCAACTGCAACTGAATACGAAGGGGTGTGTCATGGATTCCAAATGGTAAGAGCAAGGTTCAAAATTCTTTGGAGTCACTTAGATTTAGTTTCCTCGCAGTTTCCTTAAACACCTAATCCAATTGTCGATTGTTTTCACATGCTACTATCCACGGCGATTCTGCGGAGAACCTCATTTCTTATTAGTGCATCTAATTTTCAATATCTCAAACGCATCTCAAACGCATCAGTTGTCTTCTTTCCCGGTTTTCTCGCAGTGAATGATCCACTTCCACGCAGGACTATGCTACAAAAGTACTTCCTCAGACATTTCTTCCTCAAATTAAGGCCTACGTTTGATACTAACATACTTGTTTTGGCCAAGAATGCAATCTTCGCCCGTGGTAATTTGCTTTTTATGTCTTCCTTTCTTCTTCCGTCATGAGCTACTTTGCTTCCAGGGTAGTAAAATTCCTTCACTTCGTCTACTCCGTGATCGCCAGTTTTGATGTTACTTTTGTCGCTACTTTCATTTCTTCTACCTCTCATTACTTCCGTCTTTCTTCTGATGGCTTTCAATAGACAGCGTGTGTTTGTTCCATTCAATATGGCCAGCATTCCTTTCTCACTTTCAATGAGGACAGCACTGTCATCAGCGAGTCTTATCGCTGATATCTTTTCACGCTGAAATTTAAATCCATTCCTAGATCTTATTTTTATTTTCATAACTTGTTCTTCGACCTATACACTGAGCAGAATAGTGAAACACTGCATTTCTGTCCTATACCTTTTCTAATCCGAGAAATTCGTTCCTATACTTCATCTTTTTTTTTTATTTTTCTCGTTTGTTTGTTGTTGATGTCGTATACAGGCCGTACCAAAACTCCACCAACATAGTTTAGAGATATTTTCTGAATATTTTGGTATATTAGACCCGTAGTCTCCGATAGCTCGTTACTTAGTAATGGCATTTCGTTTGATTTCTTAACGCTATTTATCTTCATGTCTTTATTGCATTTGAAATTCCTGCAGGGAACTGTAAATGCCAACAGCATGCTCTGCGAGTCTCTTTTGTTTCCTTCACAGTTCGCGACGATACCAATTACACTACAGCGTGACCCTGACAGCACTCTCGAAGCTACGTGGCACACAAATGTGTAACCACAGATGTCATTATTTGTTATTTAACAACAACGTCTTGTGCATAAAAAGGGACGTCCTCTTGATAAATCACCCATGCGCTGTAGCACTGAAAAGGCTCACTGTCGTAGCATGCAAGATAGGAAACGGAAAGCATCAAATATGAGGAGCCTTCAACTAGCGATATGTAGTTTCCCGTCATTTTACTATAATTAACAGTATCGAAAATCAGGCGTTTTCGAGAGATCGTCAATATTATTCATAACATGTGCGGTATAATACAAGGTATCCCGGGAGGAATGCTCAGTATTGAGGGATATGACAGGAACGACCATTCGAAATATCAGAGCATGATCGATACTGTGAAACATATCCAGGAAGTGAACGCATCGCTTAAGAGTTATGAGCACTTATTCAGTAGAAGAACGGCGCTTCACAGTAGCGAAGATAAACAAGTGCTCACAGGTGTTAAGGTATTGACTTTAGAGGCCATGTTTACCAGACTTCTTTTTCTTGTTTTGGCCCATACTACCATCCCTCAGAGTGTGGAAAGTGAAGAGCTTCTAGTACAAGAGATTTGTTTCACAGTATCGAAGATGAAGAAGTGTTCATAGTTCCTCAGACATGCATTTTAGAGCCCATGTTTGCTAGACTTTCTCCTTCGTTCCTGTAATACCCGTGAATACTGGCCGTTCCTCCTGGGACACCGATTATAAAAACCATCATGCGGATTTCAACTTCATTTGACTTAATACAACATGGCGTGTGTTAAGTTCTGTTTTCGACGTAAAACCGATGTTGCTACCTCTACGCCCACGTTCCACTCCACGAAGCGAAATGGCTCTGAGCACTATGGGACTTAACATCTATGGTCATCAGTCCCCTAGAACTTACAACTACTTAAACCTAACTAACCTAAGGACATCACACAACACCCAGCCATCACGAGGCAGAGAAAATCCCTGACCCCGCCGGGAATCGAACCCGGGAACCGGGGCGTAGGAAGCGAGAACGCTACCGCACGACCACGAGATGCGGGCTCCACGAAGCGAAAATCCGATACGACAGACATCTCCATCTACATACATACTCCGCAATCCACCATACGGTGCGTGGCGGAGGGTACCTCGTACCACAACTAGCATCTTCTCTCCCTGTTCCACTCCCACACAGAACGAGGGAAAAATGACTGCCTATATGCCTTTGTACAAGCCCTAATCTCTCTTGTCTTATCTTTGTGGTCTTTCTGCGAAACATAAGTTGGCGGCAGTAAAATTGTACTGCAGTCAGCCTCAAATGCTGGTTCTCTAAATTTCCTCAGTAGCGATTCACGAAAAGAATGCTTCCTTTCCTCCAGAGACTCCCACCCGAGTTCCTGAAGCGTTTCCGTACCACTCGCGTGATGATCAAACCTACCAGTAACAAATCTAGCAGCCCGCCCCTGAATTGCTTCTACACTCCTGGAAATGGAAAAAAGAACACATTGACACCGGTGTGTCAGACCCACCATACTTGCTCCGGACACTGCGAGAGGGCTGTACAAGCAATGATCACACGCACGGCACAGCGGACACACCAGGAACCGCGGTGTTGGCCGTCGAATGGCGCTAGCTGCGCAGCATTTGTGCACCGCCGCCGTCAGTGTCAGCCAGTTTGCCGTGGCATACGGAGCTCCATCGCAGTCTTTAACACTGGTAGCATGCCGCGACAGCGTGGACGTAAACCATATGTGCAGTTGACGGACTTTGAGCGAGGGCGTATAGTGGTCATGCGGGAGGCCGGGTGGACGTACCGCCGAATTGCTCAACACGTGGGGCGTGAGGTCTCCACAGTACATCGATGTTGTAGCCAGTGGTCGGCGGAAGGTGCACGTGCCCGTCGACCTGGGACCGGACCGCAGCGACGCACGGATGCACGCCAAGACCGTAGGATCCTACGCAGTGCCGTAGGGGACCGCACCGCCACTTCCCAGCAAATTAGGGACACTGTTGCTCCTGGGGTATCGGCGAGGACCATTCGCAACCGTCTCCATGAAGCTGGGCTACGGTCCCGCACACCGTTAGGCCGTCTTCCGCTCACGCCCCAACATCGTGCAGCCCGCCTCCAGTGGTGTCGCGACAGGCGTGAATGGAGGGACGGATGGAGACGTGTCGTCTTCAGCGATGAGAGTCGCTTCTGCCTTGGTGCCAATGATGGTCGTATGCGTGTTTGGCGCCGTGCAGGTGAGCGCCACAATCAGGACTGCATACGACCGAGGCACACAGGGCCAACACCCGGCATCATGGTGTGGGGAGCGATCTCCTACACTGGCCGTACACCACTGGTGATCGTCGAGGGGACACTGAATAGTGCACGGTACATCCAAACCGTCATCGAACCCATCGTTCTACCATTCCTAGACCGGCAAGGGAACTTGCTGTTCCAACAGGACAATGCACGTCCGCATGTATCCCGTGCCACCCAACGTGCTCTAGAAGGTGTAAGTCAACTACCCTGGCCAGCAAGATCTCCGGATCTGTCCCCCATTGAGCATGTTTGGGACTGGATGAAGCGTCGTCTCACGCGGTCTGCACGTCCAGCACGAACGCTGGTCCAACTGAGGCGCCAGGTGGAAATGGCATGGCAAGCCGTTCCACAGGACTACATCCAGCATCTCTACGATCGTCTCCATGGGAGAATAGCAGCCTGCATTGCTGCGAAAGGTGGATATACACTGTACTAGTGCCGACATTGTGCATGCTCTGTTGCCTGTGCCTATGTGCCCGTGGTTCTGTCAGTGTGATCATGTGATGTATCTGACCCCAGGAATGTGTCAATAAAGTTTCCCCTTCCTGGGACATTGAATTCACGGTGTTCTTATTTCAATTTCCAGGAGTGTATTTCCTCCCTCAATCCGGCTTGACAGGGATTCCAAGCGCTCGTATTAGCGTTTTATAAGCGGTCAGACTATTCCTTTCATGTTTCGCAGTTTACTACAACGTGGAGTTTCACGCTGGTGACGTCACCTGCAGAGTCGGCGAGCGTTTTCACGTCTTGCGTGAGGATAGCGCTACGGCACGGGGTCGGTTGCGACGGGCTGCGCTCTGAGAGCAGGTAGTGCACTGTGCAGGCGAGGGCAACCTGCTGCTAGGAGAGGGCACCGCTGCGTAGCACAGAAGCTCGGTGAGGCGGCGGCGGTGGCGGCGGCGGCGGCGGCGGCGGCGGCGGCGTGGCGTGGCGTTTTTGTCAGATTCGGTGTTGTTGACCCCGGCGGCTTCTTTCCGACGTGAGAACGCCAGCGCAGCCGCTAGCCGCTAGCCTCTCCCTTGCAAGAAAGGGGGGAATGTCGTCAGCGCCTTTGTTACGGCAACAGCCTGGGGGATAATCGCAGCACCTGCCAGACGGCCGAGAATGTCCGCTCTCGGTAAGTCACCTTGCCGGCACGGCCACTTACGCCCGCTGCGCAGAGCCGTGCGGCGTGTCTCATTTTCCGTCGCCGCTTCCCTCCGGAAGCTGCGCTAATTCCTGCGCTGTTCGCAAGAACGGCAATTACCGTGTGACCAACTTCTGTCCGCCGACTCGCACGTCCGCTCAGACACATGTAGCTTTTATTTTTGTACCTGAGACATTTATCACGCGTTACAACTATGCGTCTCGACTGCAGGTCTTTTGTCTGCCACCTCTGTGTTGCCCGATCGCTCTTCTCGGACCGATGCGGAGTCTCACGGGGCACCACAGAACTCGTTCGCGTGAAGAACATAGGCGACCAGACCACATATACTACTGTTCGATTACAAACACACCCTTTCCCTACCCTTCATGAAAGAATGGAACATTTCTGTTGCGCCTTCATGGTTGTTAAGCTTGATTATTCCAAGGATCGTATAAAGAAATTCAACAGTGTACTGCGTATAGTTCATTGTTGACAGCCTCCTCGGACAGGGGCTAAAATGGAGGAAACCGAGCTTCGTTTCGTTAATAAACGTTTTCATTTGAAGGTTTGGACTGACGCATTGGATGACGTTTACGCGGACGTTGCACTATCATTGAAGACTATTTACTTTTAGAGTCGCTTGTGAGCTCTGCAACATCCATGTACTAATTTTTATTTACATGACAAACCCTATTTTCAGGGCTATATTTTAATTTGGACTAATGGATCTATGCAGATATTTGTAAAAAAGACGATGATACATCATTCCATATTAATGTAATACTGCCGCCTTCTGAAGAAGACAGATTTAAATCTGTCGAAACCTAGGTAAAGATTACTTTATCCATTGCAACTGGTCGGCTGTTTTTAGTCTTATTACGTGGAAACGTTGCTGTTGCGCAGCTATGTTTAAAATACTTTTAGATTAATAAGTATAAACTTGGTTGGACAAGTGTCCAATGCAAAACACGTTCCATTCCTGCAATTGAGTTCACCACCATTGGAACCTCTGACAAAACCCACGGAATCGCAACGCATGACGGCCGAATAAATGTTCATGAGATTGTAGCGACTGTGGGTATCTCAATTGAGCGAGTGCTTGATATCAAGCGCGGAGAATTTGATATGAAGAAGCAATGTGAGTGGTGGGTGAGCGATTACTCACAGTCTATCAAAAGCGCATCCGGCACAACGTTCCATCACGAAGTCTGACGATGTGTAATTGCAATTCAGAACACGTCTTGCGCCGATTTGTGACCGCCGATGAACCCTGGATTCATCATTACACACCAGAGTCAAAACGGCAGTCAAAACAATTTACAAATACTGGTGAAAGTGCACCGAAGAAGACAAAGACCATTTTGTAAGCTGATAGGCTGATGGCCATTTCTTTTTTTTTTTTGTGCTTCTCAAGGAATAACCTCATAAAATATTTGGAAGAAGTCAGAACCATAACTGGACCCTCCTATGCATCGTTGTTGGGTCGTTTGAATCGTGCGTAGGCTGAAAATAGACCAAGGGTGGTACATAAAAATCCTCTTTCACCAGGATAATGCACCGTGCAACATATCAGCAATAACAATGGCGGAAATGCATGAACTGGGCTTTGAATCGACTCCCCATCCTCCCTATTCACCAGTCCAAGTGACATCTTTCTGTTGAAACTTCGGCTTGCTGGGAAGAAATTTTCATCAAATAAGGTAGTGATAGTTGCAGTCACCGAGTATTTTGGATAATTTGACAGAATCTATTTCCCCGATGGCATGGAAACTGTGAAGGATAGCTGGACCAAGTGTATTTTGCAAAGTTTGACAAAACCCATTTTCCAGATTGTATGGAAAAGCTGGAGGTTCGCAGGATGGAACGTATATGTCTCAAATTAGGCTATTTCGGTAAGTAAGGTTAGCTGTTTACGAAACAATTTTTTTTATTTATTAGACGCGTCAAACCACTCTCCCGACAACGAGCCATAGTAACGACTTTCTAGACGA
This sequence comes from Schistocerca cancellata, assembly GCF_023864275.1. Taxonomy (NCBI): domain Eukaryota; kingdom Metazoa; phylum Arthropoda; class Insecta; order Orthoptera; family Acrididae; genus Schistocerca; species Schistocerca cancellata. The sequence goes on along the minus strand of NC_064634.1, from coordinate 423,658,940 downwards.
GTGTTTCCGCTGATAATTTGACACTCAGGTAGTAAAACGAAAATAAAAGTCTTTTCTCTTACAACGTATAATGAATGAGTTAGCTTGATTACTGGAAAACACAAAGTACAGTAGCAAGCTTTGATGACGAACAAGAACAGTTTCTATGGGATTTCTGTCGCAGGCAATAGGCTTACAGTTTTTTCATAAGTAAAAGAATTCAGTGCATGAGAATCCAGCGTAATAGCAAATGGAACAGGAGACTCAAGTGTAAATACTGTTATTAACCTGTAAACTGCCCGCCTGATAACGTTGTATCCTTGCAAACAAGGTTCGCGAGTGTGTGATTATGCTATACCGAAAACAAAAGACCCGTTTAGGAAATACTTGCATCGCTCAGCGGCTGGAAACCGGTTCCAGACATAACCAGTCTGTACAGTAAGACACTATCGAGTGAGTAGAGATCGCATTGATGTGAATGGAATGGGGAGGGAAAGTGAAACAAACAGTAGGGTAGGAAAGTGAAAAGCCAACTTTTACCTGAATGCAGAGAACGTGAAATTGTGTTACGGAGAACTTCGTGAGCGCTGTTCTAATGCAAGAAATCTCTGCCGATGTGACCGAATACACTGACAAAAATACACTCCTGGAAATGGAAATAAGAACACCGTGAATTCATTGTCCCAGGAAGGGGAAACTTCATTGACACATTCCTGGGGTCAGATACATCACATGATCACACTGACAGAACCACAGGCACATAGACACAGGCAACAGAGCATGCACAATGTCGGCACTAGTACAGTGTATATCCACCTTTCGCAGCAATGCAGGCTGCTATTCTCCCATGGAGACGATCGTAGAGATGCTGGATGTAGTCCTGTGGAACGGCTTGCCATGCCATTTCCACCTGGCGCCTCAGTTGGACCAGCGTTCGTGCTGGACATGCAGACCGCGTGAGACGACGCTTCATCCAGTCCCAAACATGCTCAATGGGGGACAGATCCGGAGATCTTGCTGGCCAGGGTAGTTGACTTACACCTTCTAGAGCACGTTGGGTGGCACGGGATACATGCGGACGTGCATTGTCCTGTTGGAACAGCAAGTTCCCTTGCCGGTCTAGGAATGGTAGAACGATGGGTTCGATGACGGTTTGGATGTACCGTGCACTATTCAGTGTCCCCTCGACGATCACCAGTGGTGTACGGCCAGTGTAGGAGATCGCTCCCCACACCATGATGCCGGGTGTTGGCCCTGTGTGCCTCGGTCGTATGCAGTCCTGATTGTGGCGCTCACCTGCACGGCGCCAAACACGCATACGACCATCAATGGCACCAAGGCAGAAGCGACTCTCATCGCTGAAGACGACACGTCTCCATTCGTCCCTCCATTCACGCCCGTCGCGACACCACTGGAGGCGGGCTGCACGATGTTGGGGCGTGAGCGGAAGACGGCCTAACGGTGTGCGGGACCGTAGCCCAGCTTCATGGAGACGGTTGCGAATGGTCCTCGCCGATACCCCAGGAGCAACAGTGTCCCTAATTTGCTGGGAAGTGGCGGTGCGGTCCCCTACGGCACTGCGTAGGATCCTACGGTCTTGGCGTGCATCCGTGCGTCGCTGCAGTCCGGTCCCAGGTCGACGGGCAAGTGCACCTTCCGCCGACCACTGGCGACAACATAGATGTACTGTGGAGACCTCACGCCCCACGTGTTGAGCAATTCGGCGGTACGTCCACCCGGCCTCCCGCATGCCCACTATACGCCCTCGCTCAAAGTCCGTCATCTGCACATACGGTTCACGTCCACGCTGTCGCGGCATGCTACCAGTGTTAAAGACTGCGATAGAGCTCCGTATGCCACGGCAAACTGGCTGACACTGACGGCGGCGGTGCACAAATGCTGCGCAGCTAGCGCCATTCGACGGCCAACACCGCGGTTCCTGGTGTGTCCGCTGTGCCGTGCGTGTGATCATTGCTTGTACAGCCCTCTTGCAGTGTCCGGAGCAAGTATGGTGGGTCTGACACACCGGTGTCAATGTGTTCTTTTTTCCATTTCCAGGAGTGTACAATAAAGACGATGACATTTCTGACGAATCCTCAAGGCCCTTTGCGTAACTATGCATCTCAGAGGTCAAACCAGCCTATAAATTTAAAGTTTCCGTCATTGATTCTCGCCACTTCCAGCGATTTGTTCTCCATTTAACACGGCTTCCACTTCTAGCAAACCTTCGTGTGTGTAACAAGTGTCAAGTTCCATCGTGGCTTGGATTTCTCACTACGTTATAAGACACGTACAGTTGACAGAATGAGTCGGTTTTAAACTTTATCAACAAAAGAAAATTTTGGTTTACATTCAGAAAAGGTTCGTTCTCATCGTACAGTTTGGCAGTAAAGTACGCTAGCGCATCATTTCGTCTAGTACTGGCGAGGATATCTGGTGATGCACAATGGAATTTAATTTTGATGCTACCTTATCTGTATGTGATTTCTTTTTTTCTCTCAACGAATAACAGCAGTTTTCTTTAGCTGACGATAAAGGGGCATTGCTGGATGGACTAGCAGAATGCATTTGGAGGGGGTGAGGAGGCGAGTCAATCAATTGAATATTGCGCAATGCCAGGGCTGTATCAAATCAAGGACAGTTTGTTGAGCACTATCTCGTTTCATTTGCAGCATAAGTAACGTAACAAATCAAAATAAGCGTAACAAATCAAAATAAGATACAGTTTCACTGCAAAGATTCAATTTCATGATCCTCGGATTACTGTTCTATGCTCTTTTCCGCTGCACCAACCGCCGCGCTGAAACTTTGCTAATGTAAATGGGTGATGCCTCATCCGACCGCGACAAAAATACTACTTTTTATAAATGCTTGGCCACCTGGAGCTCCAACTTCTGGCATTTTAATTTTTGCGCAATCCCTGCGTGCACCATAAATTTGGACGAAATTGGTGAAGACAGGCATGTGGTGTCCCCTTGTTAGTAAAGCAATGTCACGTGTAAACGGGCATTCGGCTTTTCCTGGTGTAATTTCCTCAGCTCTTACGTAGCAAACCGCTACACCGAACTTTTTTTTCCTAGTTCAACGAATAAAATAAACTCTCAGTTAACTCTTCTAGCAGATACTATGTGCTTTCTGTGCACCACATGTTTTCGTTTATGCCTGTTCCCAGTATGTGGCAGCATCTGCTTGAAGAAAGCGGTTTATCGCAGTCTCGGCGCGTCTTCAAGAAATCAAGGAAATTTCTATTTGTTTTTAGTGATTTTGAGTACACTGTGTTTATAATATGGTAATACGAGGGATTGACCAGAAAGTAAGTTCCGATTGGTTGCGAAATGGACACCACAGTGAAAAGCCGATGAAGCTTTGCATAGATGTGTTGGGTAGTGTCTCTAGTATGCTCGTCGATCGCAGCATCAAGACGCTCTTTTGAGCTGTGAGCGCACTGTGAGCGAGTAAAGGTGCACATAACAACGATGTCTCCAGCCAAGTAGGAGGGCCCGCTGGGAGGCTTCGCCTTAATGAATGCAGCCCACCTGACACAACTGCCACGCACAACCTCCTTCATGGAAATTCTTCGCCGCACTCTGCAGGGGCAGTGAAGACGCTCCTGCAGTCTTTTCGACGGGAAGTGTTCGATCACCCACAACACAGACCTAATCGGCTCGTCCTGAGTACCATCTCTGTTCACGTGAAACGCTGGATACGAAGTCAACACTTGAGAGCAGGCTACGCGCTACAGACCAACGTAGAGAATTATCGGAAAGCACAGGCGCCTGCCTTTTTTGACGATGGTGTCGGAAATTTGGTATAACGCTGCGACAGATGTCTAAGTCGGAGCGGCGACTATTTAGAGAAGTATCTGGAAAGTGTAGCTAACTCTTGCAAATAACATGTTTCTGATTTTCACTGTGGTTTACATTTAGCGACCGATCGGAACTTACTTTCTGGACAACCCTCGTATATCCTACTCAGTAGGATAAGTAATTGTTTAATTCATCAGAAAAATTCAACGACATACGGTACTTTTATGGATGTAGCTCCGTATTTAAATTCTGCAATGACGTGTATTTCGACATTCACATGGCATTATTTTCATAATTTTTGCGTGTTTGAATTTGCTGTGTACTGCAAATTTTTCAGCTATTTTCTAAGATAAATATACTGGTCTGCAAAGCTTAAGGACAAAAGTACAGGAGTTGGATAAAAATTTGGAAACCCCTTGGAAATGCACGCTTAAACACAAATGTTGAAGTTAGCGAGGCCAGCGGGTTGCAGAAAATCTATATTTACTCAAAGGAATAATTACACTGCAGTCATCGCGATTTATGACGGCCCCCTGGACGTTAAAAAAGACGGGGTACAGTACTTAATAGGGTGTGTGATCACCACGGCCAACAGTGCATGCTCTGGTGTAATACCTGCATCACAAAAACGATTACATTTGTGTATCCTGGTCGTACCCTCATATGACGACAGGTGGGAACGCGTAATGCATCCAGCAACGACATATGGAGTAAGCACGATTTTAGTTCAAATGGTTCAAATGGCTCTGAATACAATTGGACTTAACATCTGAGGTCATCCTTCCCCTAGAACTTAGAAGTACTTAAACCTAACTAACCTAAGGACATCACACACATCCATACCAGAGGCAGGGTTCGAACCTGCGACCGTAGCAGTCGCGCGGTTCCACTGAAGCGCCTAGAACCTCTTGGCCACCGTGGCCGGCATACGATTTAGTTCCATTTTATCCCATGTGTCACATAACGATGGTGTATATTGTAACGGATGACACAATCCAAAAGGCTCACGTCATTTTTATTCCATTCATTAATACGTCACGCATGTGGCGTCATGCGCTACTATGTTCCAAAATGGCTCGCGTAGAAACACGATTTTTGCGGGGCTCATACCTCGAGTTCTACTGGTGGCAGAAAGGCAGCGGCCAGTGTTTCAGATAGCCCTTGGGGAACGAACGATTTGTATACCCAACAGAAGGATCGTCTTTCTGGAACTATTCGACAGTACAGTGTCAAAGTTTGAGTTCCAGCGTAGGCATATGAGCAAATCGGTTGGTTCTTTTTGCATTACACATTGTGTACGGTGCGCCTTAAGTGGGCATATAGAGGCACCATTTAGTTCATGGGCGGTTCCTGAGAAAGCACGAAAAACATGGCTTTTGGGTACCAAAACCAAGTCGCGGATCCCAAGACAGGTATGCACAGAAAATGGCTGTAATTTTTACGACATATTTATAAAATCAAGATTTCTAAAAAAAACTTGAAAATTGTCTTGATATTTTTATCCATTTCTGAGCTACCGAGGTTCAAAGTTACTCTACTTGTACACGTAAGATACGTACGTAATATTCGATGTGAGATCAAAATGTAGTTTATGAAGCGGAGCAGTACAGAGAATACGCTGTATAGTGATTCCTTTATCATCAGAAGGGTTCTGGGAACCCCATGTTGTAGTACTGAAGTACATGCAAAGTTTTTGTGCACCTAAAATCCTGTCTGACATGTAAAATTAGTACTGCGTTATTTCAGTTTCACTTAAGTAAACTATGAAAATTTTACTGACCCATAAAATTCTTTTAATTTCGGTGTCATGCTCTGCTGTAGCACGGAAAATGAAGAAACTAGAACAAAATGCTCCTATTGGGACACGAAAGAGTTAACATACTCCTGTTTCATATAACATACTAACTAAATACAGGGTCCAGCTCCCTCGACACCTTTAAAAATTTTCCTAAAGATTTTGGCATCGAACATATTCGAGCTCTTTTATGTTGTGACATAAGGAGACAATGGAAGTGGCAAAAAGGCGGAAAAGTAAAAAACTATTGGAAGATAACAGGCAGTGGAGCGAAGGAGTGTCACAGAAAGAGAGGGGCACAGGGGCAGTGGAACACAGTTGACAGTGAAAGAAAAGTACTATGGTATGAGTAAAGGAGACATTGCCAATGGGAGAAGAATAAAGACAAGGAGAAAGTGGGTGAGAGCCAGTGACAGTGAAAGACAGAGTCTATGGCAATGACAACGAGGAAGAGAGAGATAGTAAGTAGAAACGGCTGCGGTGGGAATGAATGAATAAGTACCAGAAAGAGACATTGACAGTGGTGGAGACAGCAGTAGCACCACATAGCGAAATAGACTGTGGGTGTGAGACAGGAGACACAGTGACAGAGAGACACAAAGAGATAATAACAATGAGATGGGCTTAATGAGTGAGTGAGAATGGGCAAATGGGGGTGGATGGGTATGTGCGACAACAACAAACGCAACTATTCACTCCGCTCGTCTGGTCTTATATATCCTTTTCTGTCTCTGACAGGATTACATCAGCAAAGCTCGAAGTTTTACTTCTTTTGCGTGAAGATTAATAGCCTTTCAAATTTTCTCATTTGTTTCCTTTATTGCATAACATTGGGGATAGGCTACAACCACCTCTCAATCCCTTCTCGAGCAGTGGTTCGCTATCATGTCCTTCGACTCTTATTACCGTTGTCTGGTTTCTGTACAAGCTTCTGCTCCATGTCTTTTATACTCCCTACCAAATGAATTTCAAAGAGTGTACTCCAATCAATATTGTCAAAACCGTTTTTTTTTCAATCTACAAGTGCTATAAACCATGTTTGCATTCTGGGAATGAGGCGTCTTCTCGCCGCCCCCCCCCCCCCCCCCTATATGTAATTTTCTGTTATTCCTTCATTTACGTACCCCAGATGGTTATAATTTTAGTAATAAAGACGAAACGTTTTAATATAATAATAACACTTTGCTTACCGTAACGCTTAGTACATCACTTTAGTGCTACGTTTAAGAAATTGGCACTCAGAAAATATCATTCTAACTCGGTCGAAAGTTTGAGTTCATGTATTATGAAACTGATTTAAGAAAAATAATAACAAAAACCTCTTACAAGTTCTATAACTTCGTATTTTCCATGATATAAAATCCAAGTGTGCACTCACCGTTATTAGTATACCACTGGGCATTACGGTTTTGAAGACATATCTGCAAACTGTAGCTATGCAAGCCTGTAAAGTGCTGTTTGTTTCAGTCGTTAGATCTGCCGTCTGGAAAAGTCAGTTTTTCTGTTACTTTCTTTCTCGTAGTGTAGGGTCTTTCCCTTTTTGTCTGGCAGTACTCATTTAGTGTCCCCGCCAGCGACCATCGATATGGACGCAGATAAGCTGGCGTGGGTCTCGCGGCAGCGTCGTGTGACAAGCAGTCTACGGACGGTGCGCGCAAATGCATTGACAGCTCCTCTTCACGCGGTGTTCGGAGTCTCCGTTCTCCGTAGATTGACTCGCAAGTCGAGTTCCGCTCCATCTTCCCGGCTTCAGCTACCCAGCTTTGTAGTCGATCCGCCTTCGGCGTGTATAGTTACATATGTGCCGACAGTGAGGGTTTCGTGTCATGTCCGGCCCTGTGCAAATACAAAAACTCAACTTCCTCTGATTTAACGCTTTGCCTGTGTGCTCACGACCCATAATGAATCTGATGTTGGCAGCAGCTATGGTCAGTCTTTGACTGTGTGCCTATTCTGGCTGAAATGTTTTCCGCAGGCAGTCGAGCCGTAAGCCCGTCCATATTGGCTAATCCTCAGTTTAGAAACTGAAAAGTACCATGCATTAAACACAGCGTGTCATTTCCTATAACATTTTGTTGTTTTCCAGATTCAATGTGTACATCGTACATTATTTTCCGAAAGTTATCTCGAAACTTGGGAAGTGATATAAATAGCGCCTGACAGTAGAAAGCCTCTATAAGGAGAGCAAGAAGTGAAGTGAAACTTCATGGACTGACAGAGTATGTTATGTTATTTCACTGATTAGAAAATCGAGTCAAATTTACAGAGAATTTGGTAGTATTAGTACGGGGCTGCACCTTCTCTCGCCTGGAGGCGTGTACTGATTCGGTTATTCCTGTAAGCGTGTAGTGAGACCGTTGTATTTCCTTCTGAGGCAGGTTGCCACACGACTATTGCAACTGGTCCCTGATACCCGGGTACTGAGAGTGGGACGAAATTGACATCCTGCCCGGTCACACTAATGTTTTGTGGGGTACGGATGTGGGTATCTTGCTGCCCATGGCAGTATCTCGAGGACATCATCACGCAGACAGTTCTTAGGGACACGTGCTATGTAAGGACGAGCAGTTTCCTGTCGAAAATGACACCACAGTATTCTCGCAATACAGGTGACAAAGAACGCTGGATATCCGTTACGTACAGTAGTGCCATTAGTATTCCGTCAGTCACTATCAGCCCTGAGCTCCATACGCAATGGCTCTAAATACAATATGTGATCAAAAGTATGAGGTCACCTTCCTAAAAATGTTTTACATGTTCGTGGCGCCCTCCATTTGTAATGCTGGAATTCAGTATGGTGTTGACCCACCCTTAGCCTTGGTAACAGCTTCTACTCTCGCAGGCATACGTTCAAGCAGGTGCTTGAACGTTTCTTGGGGAGTGGCAGCCCATTCTTCACGATGTGCTGCACTGAGGAGAGGTACCGATGTCGATCGGTGAGGCCTGGCACGAAGTCGGCGTTCCAAAACATCCCAAAGGTGTTCTATGGGATTCGGGTCAGGACTCTGTGCAGGCTAGTCCATTACAGGGATGTCATTGTCGTCTACCCATTCCGCCACAGGCCATGCATTATTAACAGGTGCTCTATCGTGTTGAAAGATGCAATCCACATCCCCGAAATGCTCTTCAACAGTGGGAAGCAAAAAGGTGGTTAAAACATCAGTGTAGGCCCGTGCTGTGATAGTGCCACGCAAAACAAGGGGTGCAAGCCCCATCCATGGAAAACACGACGACACCATAACACCACGGCCTCCGAATTTTACCGTTGAGACTACGCACGCTGGCAGATGATGTTCACCGGGAATTCCCCATACCCACACACTTCTATCAGATCGCCACATTGTGTACAGTACAGCAGTCCGCCGCTCGTGGTCTCGCGGTAGCGTTCTCTCTTCCCGAGCACGGGGTCCCGGGTTCGATTCCCGGCGGGGTCAGGGATTTTCACCTGCCTCGAGATGACTGGGTGTTTGTGTTGTCCTCATAATTTCATCATCATCCAGGAAAGTGGCGAAATTGGGCTGAGCAAAGATTGGGTAATTGTACGGGCGCTGATAACCACGCAGTTGAGCGCCCCACAAACCAAACATCATCATCATCACATTGTGTACAGTGATTCGTCACACCATACAACGCTTTTCCACTGTTCAATCGTCCAATGTTTACGCTCCTTATTACACGGGAGTAGAGATGGGTCGAACTCGTTCATTCCCGTGAACTGCTTCATTCATTTCACTCTTTGCCGTGAAGCGTTCAAATGAAGTAGTTCATTCTTGAAGTACGGAAGCCTGGCGAAGTTGCCCAGTTCGCCGCTCAGCCGCGGCTACGCTCGCTTCGCCTCGCTCGTACAATAAAGCTTAGTAATACTTCATAATTTTACCGACAGATGGCCGAACTATGCAGTAACGTGCACGCAACGTTTTACGCTCTTACGACGTCTGAGCTAATTTAAATAGAGTATGGTCGAAGGGGAGAAAGGAAAGATAAACAGAGAAGCCTGTCACATATAAAGAAGGTATTACATTTAATCTTGGTCGACATTTTCTCATGAAGCGCCCAAAAAAGTCTTTATCTGCCAAGTGAAACATTATTTGTTGTAATCATGGACTGAAAACTAGGGCTACCAACGAAATGCAGTCCAATTTTATGTTCCTTTTAAAATTTAATCAAAAATAGAATGTGTATGTTACCACTGTCACAAAGTCTATATATCTACTTTAAGTAATAATTCAGAAGTTTTCCTGTAGATTTATTTTTGTTGAGAATAATAACCCTTCAGATTCAAAACGTAAACTGTCACCTGTAGTCATTGGTACGATTTCAGTGTTATTAACATGTTGGCTGTGCGTGCTCACACAGCCAGCCTCCTCGTTTGTATCTGTAATATTCATTTGTCCGCAAGCGCTGCCAACGGTAGGCTACCGGAGACGCGAAGAATAACTGCACAAATAGTCACGGGTAATGATGTCAGCACTGCAGGAAGCAGCTGACGCTGCCTTCCCCTCGCCCCTCAGCACCCCAACCCCTCACAAACCTAGTTTCCCACAAACGCCGCGCGATTCGTCGACAGGCAGTAGAGGGGGGACTGAAGTGAAGGGAGAATAAGTGACGTAGCGCAGATGTAATGGGATGAGGGAGAGGGGAAGAGAGTGAGTGAAGTACAAGAAAGTGAGGAGTGTGTTATCTGCGAAGAGTTTGAAGTACCAGTTCATTGAAATTGAGTGGTTAGTTCACACTTCACTGGAGTGAAGCGTTCATTTAAACGACTCATTCACGAGCTCCCCATCACTACACGGGAGGCGGCGTTTGGCAATTACCCGTTTAATGTGTGGCTTATGACCAGCCGCTCGACCATGAAATCCAAGTTTTCTCACCTCCTGCCTAACTGTCATAGTACTTGCAGTGGCTGCTGATGCAGTTTCGTATCCCTGTGTGATGGTCTGGATGGGTGTCTGCCTATTACACACTACGACCCTTTCCAACTGTCGGCGGTCTCCGTCAGTCATCAGACGACGTCGCCCTGTGCGTTTTTATGCTGTACGTGTCCCTTCACGTTTCCACTTCACTACCACATCGGAAACAGTGAACCTAGGGATGTTTAGGGATGTGGAAATCTCGCGTACAGACATATGACACACCCAATCACTTGACCACCTTCGAAGTCCGTGAGTCCCGCGGAGCGCCCCATTCTGCTCTCTCACGATTTCTAATGACTATTGAGGTCGCTGATATGCAGGATGTGGCAGTAGGTGGCAGCACAATACACCAAATATGAAAACTTATGTTTTTGGGGTTTTCCGGATACTTTTGATCGCACAGTGTACCATGACGGTTAGAGTGACACACTGAGCCTCTCCAAAACATTCCAAAGATGGGATCTCTCTGCAGGTCGCCTGCATTCTCGCCGACGATGGTCACCTGGGTAGTTCGATTCATTGTTCAATACAGTGCAATGCGGTTCTTCAGAATTCCACGCTTTCACCAATCCGGACGCAGCCGTTCGTGCTGTTGTCTTGACGGAAGGCTCCGCATTCCCCATTCCGGCTCTTGCTAATCTCCGACCAGTGTTGCGAAATGATACTCGTTGTTGCAGAGAGTCCAATTTTTCTCGGACGGCAGGTACTGATGTGAAGGGTTTACGCTGTGCATGATACACAGTACGGCGATCCTCCCATGTGGTGGTCAGAAGCGCTCTGCTGGAACCTCGACGTCTAATAATGCCTGCTCTCACGTTCTCGTGCAGTCCAACATCAGGGCACCGGAGGAACACTGGATGCCCACAAGCGTGGATACTGCACGATTCTATTTGCCGACGAAGTGAATAGCCATGTTGTGCCCCTCTAAAACAATATCAGGTGCTGATTACGATGAGATATATAGATACGCAGCATCTGCGTGTCCTTCACAGTGATCACGCAATATCCGACGCCGTTCACGTACTTTACACACCAAGATAACAAAAGTAATTGGACAACGATAAGCACATTTACAGATGGCCGCAGCATCACGTACACATGGTATAAAAGAGCTGTGCAATGACGGAGGGGTCGTTTGTTCTCAGCTGATCCATGTGGAAAGATTTCCGACTTATGGCCATACGATGGAAATAAACAGCATTTGAACGCGTGGGATATTCCACTTTGGAATTCATTAGCGAATCAGTATCCCGAGGTCCCCAGCACCAAGAGTGTGCCCTGGATACCAGATACTAGGCATTACCCCTCAATGGGCAACGCAGTGGACGACGGCTTTCACGTAACGACCGAGAGCAGCGGTGTTTGCTTAGACTTGTCAGTGCTAACAGACAAGCAACATTACGTGAAATAACCGCAGAAACCCATGTGGGACATACAACGAACGTGTCAGTTACGACAGTGCGGCGAAATTTGGCGTTAAAGGGCTATGGCAGCTGACGACCGACGCGAGTGCCTCGGTTACCAGCACGACATCGCCTGCAGCGCCGCTCTTGGCTCGCGACCGTATCGGCTGGACCCTAGACGACTGGAAAACCGTTACCTTGTTAAATGAGCCACGATTTTAGTTGGTAAGAGGAGATGATAGGGTTCGAGTGTGGCGCGGGCCCCAAGAAGCCATGGACACAAGTTGCCAACAACGCACTGTGCAAATTCCATAATGGTGTGGCCTGTGTTTGGATGGAATGAACTGGGTCCTCTGGTCCAACTGAACCTATCATTGACTAGAAATGGTTATATTCGGCAAATTGGAGACCATTTGCAGCCGTTTATGGGCCTCATGTAATAAATGATAGAATTTTTATGGATGACAGTGCGTCATTCCACCTCACCAAAGGTTCAGATTGGTTTGTAAACCATTCTGAACAGTTCGAGCGAATGATTTGTGCACCCATATCACCTCACATGAATCCCAGTCTCTACCAGGACTGGCAACGACACTGAACACGACCGACATTAATACTCTGATGAGCACTCTACCTAGCACAGATAGTTGCAGCAGCTCAAGTTATTTACGAGAGTCACTCCAAAAGAAATGGAAGCTATTTTTTGTAAAAATACACTTTTCTTTCTGAATGTGTGGAAGTTTTATAGTGTGTAGATATATCCTTCCCGCTTGTTTTCAAACTTAGTTCAACCTGTTCCCGTGAGTGGCGCCGTCACAGCATGTCTTCTAGATGGCTGCTACACTTGACGTTCGTCAGAAGCAACGTGCTGTCATAGAATTCCTGTGCTGTGAAAACTAGACAGTGGGAAACATCCACAAGAGGTTGAAAAAGGTGTATGGAGATGCTGATGTCGATCGCAGTACAGTAAGTCGATGGGCAAGCAGGTAACGTGATGAAAGCGGGCACGGCAATATTGAGAATTCTCCTCGCAGCGGCAGGCCTCGTACTGCACACACTCCAGACAATGTGCAGAGGGTTATCGAATTGGTGACTGCTGACAGACGCATCACAGTGAACGAATTGTCACGCTACACTGGGATAGGGGAAGAAAGTGTTTGCAGAATACTGAAAGTGCTGGCGTTAAAAAAGGTTTGTGCCAGGTGGGTTCCCACGATGTTGACACTGGCTCACAAAGAAACAAGAAAAACGGTATGCAGCGAACTTTTGGAACAGTAGGAGAATGGTGGAGATTAATTTCTTGGAATAATTGTGACAGGTGATGAAACATGCCACCATCTTTTTTCACCAGAGACGAAGAGGCAATCAGTGGAGTGGCATCATGCAAATTCACCCAAGAAAAAAATTCAAAACCACACCTTCTGCTGAAAAAGTTATGGCTACGGTGTTTTTCGATTCCGAAGGACTCTTGCTTGCGGGCATCATGCCAAGTGGAACCACCATAAATTGTGATGCATATGTGACGACACTGACAAACTTTAAGCTCGACTGAGTCGTGTTCGACCACATCGGCAAAAGCAGGATGTTTTGCTTTTGCACGACAATGCATGGCCACATGGAAGCGGTCACAAAACTCGGATGGACAACACTGAAACACCCGCCTTACAGTCATGACCTGGCTCCATGTGACTATCATCTCTTTGGGAAACTGAAAGACTCTCTTCGTGAAACAAGGTTTCAAGGATGACCCCCTTGTGCACGCTGCCAAACAGTGGCTCCAACAGGTTGGTCCAGAATTTTACCGTGCGGGTATACAGGCGCTGGTTCCTAGATGGCGTAAGGTAGTTGAGAGGGATGGAAATTACACTACTGGCCATTAAAATTGCTACGCCACGGAGATGACGTGCTACAGATGCGAAATTTAACCGACAGCAAAAAGATGCTGTGATATGGAAATGATTAACTTTTCAGAGCATTCACACGAGGATGGCGCCGGTGGCGACACGTACAACTTGCTGACATGAGGAAAGTTTCCAACCAATTTCTCATACACAAACAGCAGTTGACCGGCGTTGCCTGGTGAAATATTGTTGTGATGCCTCGTGTAAGGAGGAGAAATGCGTACCATCACGTTTCCGACTTTGATAAAGGTCGGATTGTAGCCTTTCGCGATTGTGGTTTATTGTATCGCGACATTGCTGTTCGCGTTGGTCGAGATCCAATGACTGTTAGCAGAATATGGAATCGGTGGGTTCAGGAGGATAATATGTAACGCCGTGCTGGATCCCAATGGCCCCGTATCACTAGCAGTCGAGATGACAGACATCTTATCCGCATGGATGTAACGGATCGTGCAGCCACGTCTCGATCCCTCAGTCAAAAGATGGGGACGTCTGCAAGACAACAACCGTCTGCACGAACAGTTCGACGACGTTTGTAGCAGCATGGACTATCACCTTGGAGACCATGGCTGCGTTTACCCTTGACGCTGCATCATAGACAGGAGATCCTGCAATGGTGTACTCAGCGACGAACGTGGGTGCACGAATGGCAAAACGTCATTTTTTCGGATGAATCCAGGTTATGTTTACAGCATCATGATCAGTGTTTGGCGACATCGCGGTGAACGCACATCGGAAGCGTGTATTCGTCATCGCCATACTGGCGTATCACCCGGCGTGATGGCATGGGGTGCCATTGGTTACACGTCTCGGTCACCTCTTGTTCACATTGACGGCACTTTGAATAGTGGCCGTTACATTTTAGATGTGTTACGAACCGTGGCTCTACCATTCATTCGATTCCTGGGAAACCCTACATTTCAGGAGGATAATGCACGACAGCATGTTGCAGGTCCTGTACGGGCTATTCTGGACACAGAAAATGTTGGACTGCTGCCCTGGCCAGCACATTCTCCAGCTCTCTCACTAACTGAAAACGTCTGGTCAATGGTGGCCGAGCTACTGGCTCGTCACAATACGCCAGTCACTACTCTTGATGAACTGTGGTATCGTGTTGAAGCTGCATGGGCAGCTGTACCTATACAAGTCATCCAATCTGTGTGTGACTCAATGCCCAGGCGTATCTAGGCCGTTATTACGGCCAGAGGTGGTTGTTCTGGGTACTGATTTCTCAGGATCTACGCACCCAAATTGCGTGAAAATGTAATCACATGTCAGGCCTAGTATAATATACGAGGGCAGTTCAATAAGTAATGCAACACATTTTTTTTTCTCGGCCAATTTTGGTTGAAAAAACCGGAAATTTCTTGTGGAATATTTTCAAACATTCCCGCTTCGTCTCGTATAGTTTCATTGACATCCGACAGGTGGCAGCGCTGTACGGAGCTGTTAAAATGGCATCTGTAACGGATGTGCGTTGCAAACAACGGGCAGTGACCGAGTTTCTTTTGGCGGAAAACCAGGGCATCTCAGATATTCATAGGCGCTTGCAGAATGTCTACGGTGATCTGGCAGTGGACAAAAGCACGGTGAGTCGTTGGGCAAAGCGTGTGTCATCATCGTCGCAAGGTCAAGCAAGACTGTCTGATCTCCCGCGTGCAGGCAGGCCGTGCACAGCTGTGACTCCTGCAATGGCGGAGCGTGCGAACACACTCGTTCGAGATGATCGACGGATCACCATCAAACAACTCAGTGCTCAACTTGACATCTCTGTTGGTAGTGCTGTCACAATTGTTCACCAGTTGGGATATTCAAAGGTTTGTTCCCGCTGGATCCCTCGTTGTCTAACCGAACACCATAAAGAGCAAAGGAGAACCATCTGTGCGGAATTGCTTGCTCGTCATGTGGCTGAGGGTGACAATTTCTTGTCAAAGATTGTTACAGGCGATGAAACATGGGTTCATCACTTCGAACCTGAAACAGAACGGCAATCAATGGAGTGGCGCCACACCCACTCCCCTACCAAGAAAAAGTTTAAGGCCATACCCTCAGCCGGTAAAGTCATGGTTACAGTCTTCTGGGACGCTGAAGGGGTTATTCTGTTCGATGTCTCCCTCCCCAAGGTCAAACGATCAACTCTGAAGTGTATTGTGCTACTCTTCAGAAATTGAAGAAACGACTTCAGCGTGTTCGTAGGCACAAAAATCTGAACGAACTTCTCCTTCTTCATGACAACGCAAGACCTCACACAAGTCTTCGCACCCGAGAGGAGCTCACAAAACTTCAGTGGACTGTTCTTCCTCATGCACCCTACAGCCCCGATCTCGCACCGTCGGATTTCCATATGTTTGGCACAATGAAGGACGCAATCCGTGGGAGGCACTACGCGGATGATGAAGAAGTTGTTGATGCAGTACGACGTTGGCTCCGACATCGACCAGTGGAATGGTACCGTGCAGGCATACAGGCCCTCATTTCAAGGTGGCGTAAGGCCGTAGCATTGAATGGAGATTACGTTGAAAAATAGTGTTGTGTAGCTAAAAGATTGGGGAATAACCTGGTGTATTTCAATACTGAATAAAACAACCCCTGTTTCAGAAAAAAATGTGTTGCATTACTTATTGAACTGCCCTCGTATTTGTCCAATGAATACCCGTTTATCATCTGCATTTCTTCTTGGTGTAGCAATTGTAATGGCCAGTAGTGTATGTGGAGAAACGAAAACATTGTTCCTGAAGGATGTATCTACACACTGTAACACTTTCAAACATGTAGAATGAAAGATGGATTTAAAAAAAAAATAGTGTGCATTTCTTTTGGAGTGACCCATCTGTCGGTGGTACGTACGTGTATCAAGTTACTTTGTCACCCAAGCATGTCTTGTGGGGTTTCATCTTTTTCGTCAGACAGTGCGTCTAAACATAAACACTTTCGGCAAATTGTTTTTTGGGTGTGTGAGGTCACGCCCCTAGCAGAAACTCTAGGGCGCGCGCTCGGCGAGTCCTCCGTGTGATTCCACCCGGCGAGCTGGAGCGCCGCGGAGGCGGGTGGTCCGCTAGGCGCGGCCGGCCGGCCCGTCCACCTGCGGCTATCCTGCCGGCGGTGTCGGCGGTCGCCTCGCCGTCTTTTAACGATCGCCCCGGGCGGCCGCGCAGATTGCTTTTCGCAACAGATTACACGCCGGCCGCGGCCGCGGGCGCCTCGCCTCGCCTCCGCCTGCCGGCCGCTGGCCATTGTCAGCGAGCGGGACTGGGCGGCCAGGCTACCGCGCACAACGCCGCATTCCTGCGCGCTACCGCCGCACACACCACACCACACCACACCACAAGTGCTTGCCTTTTACGCCGTCTTCCACGGGCTCTGCAATGCTGGCGACGCGCAGGCTCGTATCCCGGCTAATCAAACAGGAATGTAGACGCACACGCGTCTCCTA
This sequence comes from Schistocerca cancellata, assembly GCF_023864275.1. Lineage (NCBI taxonomy): Eukaryota > Metazoa > Arthropoda > Insecta > Orthoptera > Acrididae > Schistocerca > Schistocerca cancellata. The sequence goes on along the minus strand of NC_064634.1, from coordinate 423,641,710 downwards.
CACACAACTGCACAAAAAAGTACTTGCGTGTAGTCGGTGCTGATGTGGGTGTACCTGCAAGTGTGTGTGTGGATATCCGCAGTAAAAGGTAGAGTCAGTATTATGATTTTGGTCTAGTTTGGTAATGCAAGTAACCGACAGCAATGAACATTATTGTTGAAACTTCCTGGCAGATTAAAACTGTGTGCCGGACCGAGATTCAAACTCGGGACCTTTTCAAGCGCTCTACCATCTTTTTTTTTTTTTTTCTTTGTTCGATGTTGTTCGTTGCATTTGTTCGGTGCGGATGTCCAAGGACACCCGTTCAAGTTCAGTGTTGAGTCGTTGACTCAGTTTTTTTTATTACAGAGGGCAGCCAACCCTCTGACCGAACACTCTGAGCTACCATGCCAGCAGCATCTGAGCTACCTAAGCAAGACTCGCGCCCCCCCCCCCCCCCCCCCTCACAGCTTTAATTCCGCCAGTACCTCGTCTCCTACCTTCGAAACTTTACAGAAGCTCTTCTACGAACCTTGCAGAACTAGCACTCCTGAAAGAAAGTATATTGCGGAGACATGGCTTAGCCACAACCTGGGGGATGTTTCCAGAACGAGATTTTCACTCTGCAGCGGAGTGTGCACTGATATGAAACTTCCTGGCAGGGACCTTTGCCTTTCGCGGGCAAGCAGGAGAGCTTCTGTAAAGTTTGGAAGGTAGGAGACGAGGTAGTGGCGGAATTAAAGCTGTGAGGACGGGGCGTGAGTCGTGCTTGGGTAGCTCAGTCGGTAGAGCACTTGCCCGTGAAAGGCAAAGTTCCCGAGTTCGAGTCTCGATCCGGCACACAGTTTTAATCTGCCAAGAAGTTTCATATCAGCGCACACTCCACTGTAGAGTGAAAATTTCATTCTAGTAATATTATTGTTTCAGCTCAAATATCTTCTCTGAATGCAGCTCCACTACATTTACGAGGTTGAGTCAAGTGAAAACACTCAGTGGATAGGCAAATGTCTATAAGGTACATTACATATGTAGAATTGTGGACAGTTGGGAATGTGAGTCTAACGGAGAGCGTGCAAGCGTAAGTCCCAGCAGTCGCGCTATTCATCTGTGTCCTCGGTGGCTCAGATGGATAGAGCAGGAAGTCCCAGGTTCGTGTCCCGGTCGTGGCACGCATTTTCAGCTGACCACATCGAGGTATATCAACAACACCTGTCGGCAGCTGAGGGTTTCAGTTAGTCATCATTTATTCAAGAGAAAACCTGCACGGTCATCAACAGTATCTGTTCTTTCGAGAACAGTTACTGTCTTCATATATATATATATATATATATTAAATTTTTAAAAACAAAGCGCAATTTCGCGCCGTTATCCTGTAAGTTGGTAAGCGTGCTACAAACAGCGTGCAGAATGGCCTGTAGGTGGCAGCATAGTGCAGATGCACACATACCGTCGCAGTATTAGTATAAAGACGGCCGCCCCACTTGCGACTTGCACCAAGGAAGAACAGCGCTCTGCCGGCCGGGATGGCCGACCGGTTCTAGGCGCTACAGTCTGGAACCGCATGACCGCTACGGTCGCAGGTCGAATCCTGCCTCGGGCATGGATGTGTGTGACGTCCTAAGGTTAGTTAGGTTTAAGTAGTTCTAAGTTCTAGGGGACTGATGACCTCGGAAGTTAAGTCCCATAGTGCTCAGAGCCATTTGAACCATTTTGAACAGCGCTCTGTTTTTCGATTTTTGCGTAGTGAGGGTGTGAAACCTATTGAAATTCATCGACGAATGTTCAGTACGGTGATGCATGTTTGTCACAGCAGCAAGTCTACAAATGGAGTTGGATATTCGCATATGGTGTGTGCTTCTCTTCCAGGTCAGGCACAACGAGTTGTGACTCCAGAGAACGTTGCAGCAGTTGAAGCCATAGTGAAGGAAAACCGCCGAGTGCCACTGAATAACACTGAAGAATGTTTACAGATTAGTCATGGATCAGCACACCACATTGTACATGATGTTTCACAAAGTGTGTGCAAGATTGGTGCCACGGCAGCTGACTCCCGTAATGAGAGAACGACGTGTTGATGCTTGTGAAGAACTTTTTCAGCGCTTTGAACGAAAAGGTGATGGCATCCTTGCAAGAATCGTTACTGAGGACGAAACCTGGGTTCACGTCCACCAACCGGAAGCGAAGAGAGCGAGCAAGGAATGGCACCGTTCGTTATCACCAAAACCAAAGAATTTCGAACAGAACTATCAGCAGGGAAGGTTATGCTCACTCTCTTTTGGGACGAAAAGGGCGTCATTTTGGAGCATTACATGCACTGTCAACAGTGCATCATACACAGATCTCCTAAAAAATCATCTGCAGCCTGCAATCAAATCAAAGTGACGTGGACTGCTGTCAGCAAGTGTCGTTTTGCAACATGACAATGCAAGGCCCCACACTGCCCGTACTACAGATGCAACAATCACAGTCCTGCATTTTGAGTGTCTTCCTCATCCACAATACGCACCAGACCTTGCCCCAAGTGATTTCCGTATGTTTGGACCACTCAAAGACGCAATGGGAGGAAAGAAGTTCCATTCTGATGATGAGGTACGCCACGCGGTGCAATAGTGGTTGCGGGGTTTATGGAAAGAATTTTTTCCTATAGGAATTTATGCACTTTGTAAGCGCTGGAGGACTTGCATTGACCGTGGGGGAGATTATGTTGAAAAGTAACACAGCTTTGTACCACTTCTGCACAATAAATAGCATTTTAAAAGTATTTAAGGTTTTCATTTGACTCACCCTCGTCCTTCATGATTATTATCTCACTCTGAACTTTTGTACTTTATTGTGCAGAGCACGTTACAAATAGGGGGGGGGGGGGGGGGGAGAGGGCGGGTTCAATAATTTTTTATTCAGGATTCCAATACGCTATATTATACCTCACTCTTTTTGGCTACAAAACCATGTCTTTCAACATTCAGTGCGATGGCCTTACTCCACCTTACTGAGAGGGGATCTATTCTCGCATGGCACCACTCTACCGGCCGACGTTGGAGCCAGCGTCTTGCTGCATCAATAACCTTCCCATCATCCACGTATTGGTTCCTGCGGAGTGCATCCTTCATTCTGCCAAGCAGATGGAAGTCGGAAGGTGCGAGATCCGGGCTGTAGGGTGGATGAAAAGAGCAGTCCAATGAAGTTTTGTGAGTTCCTCTCGGGTGCGCAGATTTGTGTGAGACCTCGCGTTCTCATGGATGTGGAGAAGTTCGTTTGTATTTCTGTGGTGACGAACACGCTGAAGTCGTTCATTGATTTCCGGAGAGTAGTATAATACGCTTCAGAGTTGATCGTTGCACCATGGGGTAGGACATCAGGCAGAATAATCCTTTCGGAGTCCCACAAGCCTGTCGCACTATGGGATCAAACTGCTAAGGTCATCGGTCTCTAGGCTTACGCACTACTTAACCTAACTTACGCTAAGTACAATACACACACCCATGCCCGGGGGAGAACTCGATCCTCCGACGGGGTGAACCGCGCGAACCGCGACAAGACGCCTTGGACCGCACGGCTACCGCGAGCAGCTCCAGTCCCCGTGACTTTACCGGCTGAGGGTACAGCTTTAAGACTTTTTCTTCGGAGAAGGTGTGGTAAGAAGTCACTTCAGGGACTGCCCTTTTGTTTTTGGTTTGAAGTGAAGAACCGTGTAGCGCCACCTGTGGCAACGTTCGACAAAAACTGTCACGATCAGCTACGTAGCGCGCATGCGATTGTTGCACACATATGTACTGTATTTCGTTATTCTTTATGGTCTTCAATTAGGCGACAAGGAACCCTGCGAGCAGACGCCTTTTAGTACCCCACCTGGTGGACGAGTGTGTCAGCACTACTAAGAGAGACATCTAGTTGTGCAGCGAGGTGTCTGACTACGATCAATCGATTACCTCGAATGAGAATGTCCGCACATAAAAACTGCAGGAATCACAGCCCTGTGCGGCCACCCAGCATGCGGGAGACCGAACAGGTTTCGACGACCTCGTTGCGATGATGACTGACGCCTCTTCCAACGACTCACCGTGCTTTTGTTCACTGCCAGGTCTCCGTAGACATTTTGCAAGTGCCTGTGAATATGTATGATGCTCTGCTTTTCCGCCAAAAGAAACTGAATGACAACTTTCTCCTTGGAACGCAAACCCGTAATGCTACGTATATCACCGGCACATTTCGGAGCCATAGGGTCTGAAGCGGGAATATTCCACGAAGTCCCACAACAAATTCCACGCTCTTTCGGCCGAAATTGGTCGAGAAGAAAAGTATGTCGCTTTACGTATTGAACGTCACTCATACACTGCCGCAGAAAAAAAAGAGGCGTCCAGAAGACATGGTCGAATTTTAATGTAAATTTCTACATGTACACACTGAACCGTGACGAAGTGTCACTTTTGTTTCTCTCTGTTTCCTTCTTGTCTGTAGCGCGTTCCTTTTGAAATTCCCGCTTCGCGCTCTGCTGTTTTCTTACCTTAGCCAGAGGGCACTGTGGCGTTGCTGCTGCCGGCTGCCTGCCGTGTTTACTAGAAAGCGTCGGTCTGGAGGAGCAACTCTACTTGCGGACATCTGGGAGCGTACGGGAGGCCACGCCGTTTTGTTGATGTTTGGTGTGACTCGTGTCAGGTGTGATGCATCGTTAAGGCCGTGATAGCAGCAAATGTTACTGTCTTGGTCGGAGATGGATCAAAGGGGATCAGGCCTGGTCATTCATTGAAACTCCTCTCCTACAGATGTCGACGGACCTCAAGTAAGACGTTTTGACCATTATTTTGCATTATTCGCAAGCAACTGGGCTTTCCGGCGTCTACAGTAATTCGGCGAAGATTATTTGTTTCGTCGGTGTGTATATGATTGAACAAGGAGCAGTTTATTTAATGTTCACCTTACGCTCGTGTTCTGCGTGTGCTGTTTGCGAGTGTAAAATTGACTCTCACCTTTGTCTGTTGATTTTGAGCGCATCGCCAAATACTGGATCCAAGTAGTGACTTTCAATTAATTAGCTGGATTCTTCCTTGTCCTCGTCACTACGAGTGTTAAATGGCAGAGTAGAATTGTAGATCTTAACTTGCTACCTCATTTGCGTGGCTTCAATAACGGAGCCTAACCTGTTAACTAATTGAGGGTTGAGGTAAACAAAGGTATTTAAGTGTGTTGTTTTAAAATATTATCTGAAATGTGTCAATGATTTATGTTGCGGTAGTTGATTCTGGGGTATGAACGGATGTGTTGGCACGTCTGCCGTGTAAGGGAATCCTGCTACTATTGATTACCTTCTGACCAGGGTCCTTGCTCGACGCTTGTCTTTAAATACGCCGTTAACCTGATTAGCGTATGTTGTGGCTATTTTAAATTAATCACTGCTCAATAGCCCAATACAGTTTGTCGGCCGTCAGAAGCCGTATATTTGTTATTCATTCCTTTATCTAGTCAATCTATAAGCATATTATTCTTAATCTGTTACCCTAGGTAGCCATTAAGTTGCTATTTTTGGGCTGTTTGGATGGAGTGCGGCTCCTTTGAGTATAGATTTGTTAATTTTCAATTTATTGTTTTTCCACCAGTTTTTAATTGTGCTTATGCACGTATATGTATTTACATGTATTTGGAGGAATCTAAATTTTTTTATTACTATGGAGCTGTACTTAATATCATATTGTGAATAAAGGAACTTATTGGAGGTTAACTGTCGCTGTAAGGTGCTGTGGACGGTGTACCTTCCTGTTATTCATTTTAATGTTCTAGTCAGTGTGTAAACTTGCTAATGATTTTGCCTTTAGATGGAATGGGCCTGCCTTGATGTTATAAGTGACTGTTTCATAACCAGTTCTTTAACGCGCCTACGAGAATATATATATATATATATATATATATATATATATATATATATATATATATATACTCCTGGAAATGGAAAAAAGAACACATTGACACCGGTGTGTCAGATCCACCATACTTGCTCCGGACACTGCGAGAGGGCTGTACAAGCAATGATCACACGCACGGCACAGCGGACACACCAGGAACCGCGGTGTTGGCCGTCGAATGGCGCTAGCTGCGCAGCATTTGTGCACCGCCGCCGTCAGTGTCAGCCAGTTTGCCGTGGCATACGGAGCTCCATCGCAGTCTTTAACACTGGTAGCATGCCGCGACAGCGTGGACGTGAACCGTATGTGCAGTTGACGGACTTTGAGCGAGGGCGTATAGTGGGCATGCGGGAGGCCGGGTGGACGTACCGCCGAATTGCTCAACACGTGGTCGTGAGGTCTCCACAGTACATCGATGTTGTCGCCAGTGGTCGGCGGAAGGTGCACGTGCCCGTCGACCTGGGACCGGACCGCAGCGACGCACGGATGCACGCCAAGACCGTAGGATCCTACGCAGTGCCGTAGGGGACCGCACCGCCACTTCCCAGCAAATTAGGGACACTGTTGCTCCTGGGGTATCGGCGAGGACCATTCGCAACCATCTCCATGATGCTGGGCTACGGTCCCGCACACCGTTAGGCCGTCTTCCACTCACGCCTCAACATCGTGCAGCCCGCCTCAAGTGGTGTCGCGACAGGCGTGAATGGAGGGACGAATGGAGACGTGTCGTCTTCAGCGATGAGAGTCGCTTCTGCCTTGGTGCCAATGATGGTCGTATGCGTGTTTGGCGCCGTGCAGGTGAGCGCCACAATCAGGACTGCATACGACCGAGGCACACAGGGCCAACACCCGGAATCATGGTGTGGGGAGCGATCTCCTACACTGGCCGTACACCACTGGTGATCGTCGAGGGGACACTGAATAGTGCACGGTACATCCAAACCGTCATCGAACCCATCGTTCTACCATTCCTAGACCGGCAAGGGAACTTGCTGTTCCAACAGGACAATGCACGTCCGCATGTATCCCGTGCCACCCAACGTGCTCTAGAAGGTGTAAGTCAACTACCCTGGCCAGCAAGATCTCCGGATCTGTCCCCCATTGAGCATGTTTGGGACTGGATGAAGCGTCGTCTCACGCGGTCTGCACGTCCAGCACGAACGCTGGTCCAACTGAGGCGCCAGGTGGAAATGGCATGGCAAGCCGTTCCACAGGACTACATCCAGCATCTCTACGATCGTCTCCATGGGAGAATAGCAGCCTGCATTGCTGCGAAAGGTGGATATACACTGTACTAGTGCCGACATTGTGCATGCTCTGTTGCCTGTGTCTATGTGCCTGTGGTTCTGCCAGTGTGATCATGTGATGTATCTGACCCCAGGAATGTGTCAATAAAGTTTCCCCTTCCTGGGACAATGAATTCACGGTGTTCTTATTTCAATTTCCAGGAGTGTATTTATGGGAGAACTTAAAGTGTGTTCCCGTATTGAACTTTAACTAAAGTGCAGAAAACTGAATCAGGTGTTTATTATTGTTCTAGTGCTATTATCTGTCAAGCGTAACTCGCGACATTTTGTTGGTCTGTTATCGAGTGTTACAATACATGCAAATTACAGTGATGCGATGTGATATTTCAGTTGTTCCCTTGATTTCCTATCTCCGCACTGGTTAATCTAAACCCATAATATTTAATTGTTTAAATACTGGAGGGAGGTGCGTGTGTCCCACACACCATGTAAATTGTTAATAGTTGCAATCCTCTGTAAGTGTAGAACGAACATCCGACTCAATTAACGTAGTTTGTGTTCAGACTAGGTATCAGTCCCGGCAGGGTAATATAAGGCGTGCGAACAACGCCAGACGTTGACTGATCTCTGTCAAGCACAACCCCTACTAGAGTTTTAAATGAGCTCTATTGTACGTCTTCATTTGGCCGGCTCGTCGAAACGTGCAATGTCCACATTTGTGGGGCATTCGGATGTGGCGTTAGCCCGATGTTGGACTGCATGGCAACTTCTACTCGACTACGTCTGAACTCCACCAGGCAGGATCGCCGCGCTGTGCACAAGTACATCGCAGTCTCTTCACTTCTGACCCTGCAGAACAGGCAATGGACTCCCTGCAATGTTCTGTATCATCCGTAGGCTGCCATAGAGACCACAACACAAACGGCTGCTTCTGGACTGGTGTTGGGACCATGAAGCATGGACTGCTTATGAATGGCGTCGTATCACTGATGAATTGCGGTTCTGCACTAACAGAAAGTTGCCGTCTTCACGAGTACGGTGACTAGCAGTGGAGAGGTCTCATTCTTACAGTGTTTTCGATAGGCAGATCGGTGTTATCTGTGGCATCATGGTATAGAGAACCTTTAAGTATGACTGCAGGTAATGGCTGGTAGTGACTGTGCGAATACTGAGTGCACAACTGTACGTCACGGATAACCCGCGTCCTTACGTGTTACCTCTAAGGCCACAGTATCGTAGTATCACTTTTCAGCAGGACAATGCTCGTCTGTATATGTCACTTTTCTCTACAAACCGGCTGCGTGATGCTGAGCTACTCCCGTGATCAGCAGGATCCCCAGATCTGTCCTCAATGAAACATATATCTGACCAGCCAGTGCCAGTAACCAAGATGTTGGACCAGGTACGACTGTTTTTGGCCAACTTCCCTCAAGAGAGACCCTTCCCAACCGAATAACTGCATGCATCCAGGCCAGAGGGGGTGCACCATCCTAGTGTTACATGCGGCTATACTGACAAATTCTTTATAAATTTGATTCTGTTTTGAAATCACTGAAATAACATCAAATACCCTCCAACCCTGCAAAGTTACATTTAGTTTCCACCTCTCCTTCTGAGTGCTTTACTGATTTTACCGGACAGTGTATAGAATCATATCTACAGAGAAATCACAGTATAAAGAGTTTCAACACTGATATTAAATTATTTTGCAGTTTTCTCATAGGTTCAACAAATATGACTAAAGGATCTTGACATATCAACTATACTCAAAACAGAACATAAAAAAAGAACAGATATTGGGAGACATGCACCTGGAGTTTATACTGATTATGCGAGAACAGATAGAAGACCAATTTCATATGCACACGTTACTATCTCGTAAAAAAAATGGATCTGCATACTTCAGGATTTTCATGATACACTGAAACAGTAGCACTTGTTGAAGTGCTTCAGTTTCACATGGTTTTGCTGTGTTTCAAAGAAATTGCAGGGAACCAGCAACTGGTTTACATCTCCTTCTCTGTTCTGAAAGTCACAAAAAAAGGTTATCCTTGACGCCTGTTCGATGTAGGTGCGAAGGAGTTGAACTATGATTGGTACGCATTCGAAGCAAGGTGTTATCAGCGTCCTGCTAGCGGATCGTTGCGTAGTATTGACCTTTATGGCTGACTGAGAGGCACCAATGCTACGTCCATTCTTCCTCGAACAATTGCTAATCCTTAGAAATCGGAGGTTGGTATATTGACGTTCTTTATGGGCCAGAAACACTAGCCTCCTTCGCCTACTGGGTGGCCTTGTCATTGTAAACAAGTCCTACGTCAGGTGGGGCCCACAAAAAGTAGATCCTCAAACCTCTTCGTTTACTTAGCAACGATTTTCGTAAAATTTCTAGCATTTCAACTTTCATTTTACTGTTCCATATACGGTTTTCAGTGGCTTAAAGGAAGCGTTTTGAGTCTGACAATATCAGCAGGTTCAGCTCCCACATGATGACCAAATGTGAGAGAGCCCCTTCAGTCACTATCGCTTCAGTCACTATCGCTTCCGTAGAAAAAATTCAATTATACAGGAGCTGACGAAATTGTATCGAAGATTTCAGTTTTGGGACAAGGAACACACATTATATCGAGAGCCATCAGTACAAAATTAATGTAAGCACTGCAGCTTATATGGAGTACGCTAAAGGAGTTTCTCACTAAACTGCAACAGTGAATATCTAGTTTTTCCAACAGATACCATCTCGGAATGAAGTTCCAAATGGGAGGGTGTATTTCCGATGAACGGCGGAAGATTGGCTATTGTTTCTAATTTTTCGTAGCAGGCTGATTAACTTAATGTCGCACTGCTCACTCTTTCGACAGACGAAGTAGTGATGTCGAATGTGGAGTTTCAGCAGCTTCTACTAGCAAGCCATTCGTCAGAGTTGACCATATTGCTCCATCACATATCCATAGGCCGAAACCGTAACCTGTCAACTTCATGAAGTCCACATTTGGCAGTGTTGTGATATGAGAAGCATACATTGACGACTGTTTGGGCGACGCCCTTGTACGTGATCAAGGAAATTTAAGGATCTGCACACCATCAGTTTCCAATTACAGGTCTCGTACCGTTAATGTCGCTACATTGTTTCCGTTTTTTTTTAATTACGTGACATACGTGGTCAGCCCATGATAAGCGCATGTCAAATATCGTATCTAAAAATTTAGCTTTAGTCACCAGCTGGAGGGTAGATTTCGTCATAAAATGCTTGAGCTGGTCTATAGTATCCTCCTGCGGCTGAACTACAGAAGATTTCAAAGCTGAAACTGCTATGCCGTTGTCCTCCAACCGGCCTGTTCATGCCAAAATGGCCATCTCTGAATCTAGTCAAAGAGATGCAAGATCCTAAAGTCTAGACAAGAGGCATAAATCGTCTGCGTCCTGGAGACTTTTAACGCCTCATTTTACGATATTGTGCAGACGAGTATTTCGTGTGTATACTAAAAATATAACGAACGGTAACAGGGCAACCCCACGGCCAGTCTGAGCGCGTGGCGTCAAGTTTCCGTAATTTAAAAATGGTGCGTTGTCGGCCCACAGAACATTAGTAATTTTGGTTCCTACTGTCATCAGCTATCCAGGGTTAATATTTCGTGACAATTTTTCTCCACCTTTATATACACACATCAAAAAAAGTTTTGCATCACCCCGGTTCCCAGAACTCCTGAAGATAGATGTTGACTGTGGATATTGTATCACAACACAGCCCCTTTGACTGTTCAGAGATGTTACTAAACCCGCCCAAAGATGTAAACAACCATGCATGAGCAGCACCTATTAGACGGAGAGGGTCCGACAGCCGATCAGTTCCAGTCATTCCACCAGGAAGGAGGTACACGGCTCGTGTTGTATGTAGTTCAACCATGTTTAGACGGTCAATACCGCGGTTCGATCGCATCCGCATTGTTACTTTCGGCCAGGAAGGGCTCTCACCAAGTGAACTGTCCAGGTGTCTCGGAGTGAATCATAGCGATGTTGGTCGGACATGGAGGAGATACAGAGGGACAGGAACTGTAGATGAAATGCCTCGCTCAGGCCGCCCAAGGACTACTACTGTAGTAGAAGGCCGCTACCTACCGATTATGGCTCGGAAGATAGCTGACAGCAACGCCACTATGTTGAATAATGATTTTCGTGCAGACACAGGAAGTTGTGTTACGACTCAAACTGTGCACAATAGGCTGCATGATGCGCGACTTCACCCCCAACGTCCATGGCGAGGTTCATCTTTGCAACCACGACACCATGCAGCGCGGTACACATGGGCCCGACAAAAAGCCGAATGGACAGCTCAGGATTGGCATCACGTTATCTTCACTGATGTCGCATATGCCTTCAATCAGAAAATCGTCGGAGACGTGTTTGGAGGCAATCCAGTCAGGCTGAAGGCCTTAGACACACTGTACAGCGAGAGCAGCAATGTGGAGGTTCCCTGATGTTTTGGGGTGGCATTATGTGGGGCTGACGTACGCCGCTGGTGGTCATGGAAGGCGCCGTAACGAATGTACGAAACGTGAATGCCATCCTCCGACCGATAGTGCAACCATATCGGCAGCATAATGGAGAGGTATTGGTGTTCATGGACGACAATTTGCGCTCCCATCGTGCACATCATGTTCTTGACTTCCTTCAGGATGACGAAATCGCTCGACTAGAGAAGCCAGGATGTACTCCAGACATGAACCCTATCGTCAATGCCTGGGATAGATTGGAAATGGCAGTTTATAGAAGACGTGACCCACCAACCACTCTGAGGGATCTACTCCGAATCGCCGTTGAGGAGTGGGACGATGTTGACCAATAGTGCCTTGATGAACTTGTGGATAGTACGCCCGACGAATACAGGCATGCATCAATGCAAGAGGAGAAAATGCAAAAGAGAAAATGTATGTGAAATCTTATGGGACTTAACTGCTAAGGTCATCAGTCCCTAAGCTTACACACTACTTAACCTAAATTATCCTAAGGACAAACACACACATCCATGCCCGAGGTAGGACTCGAACCTCCGCCGGGACCAGCCACAGAGTCCACGACTGCAGCGCCCTATACCGCTCGGCTAGTCCCGCGCGGCTCAATGCAAGAGGACGTGCTACTGGGTATTAGGGGTACCGGTGTGTACAGTAATCTGCACCTCCACCTCTGAAGGACTCGCTGTATGCTTGTAAAACATGCAATGTGTGGTTTTCATGAGCAATAAAAAGGCCGGAAATGATGTTTATGTTGGGACGACCGGAGTGGCCGTGCGTGCTAGGCGCTACAGTCTGGAACCGGGCGACCGCTACGGTCGCAGGTTCGAATCCTGCCTCGGGCATGGATGTGTGTGATGTCCTTAGGTTAGTTAGGTTTAATTAGTTCTAAGTTCTAGGTGACGGATGACCTCAGAAGTTAAGTCGCATAGTGCTCAGAGCCATTTGAACCATTTTTGATGTTTATGTTGATCTCTATTCCAAGTTTCTGCACAGGTTCCGGAACTCTCGGAACCGAGGTGATGCAAAACTTTTTTTGATATAAATCACATCTACCGATTTCCTTCCCATTCGGGTAATTCCATCGTTGTGTCTCTTTTTTTTTTCCCCCTTTCATTAATTTATTTACAAGTAAACAGGACGACGCTTGTTAGAATACGTAGTATAATTTTTTCTTTTTATCTTTCGATTCAGTGCCCGGTAGGATAGGAAAGGTTAGAAGGAATTTTTTTTTTATTTGGCAGCTGTTACATCTTTGCAGTACCTGTTTATCTTAATGTACAATAAAGTTGTCTGCTCATGAACATAAACAGTAAGAAGCCTCTCGATAATATTCGCTGCATCCACAAATATGTGGTAGCTGATTAAGTTGTTAACATTAATATGTCATCTGTAAATCATATAAGTAAGATGCCACTACTATAACACATAAATAAGATTGCGTCCATATATATCAATACCACGGCGCACTCACGTTTGTAATTGTATCCTATCAACCATTTACAAATACTAGGATACTCCTACTCGTTATAATATGTTAAATTTAAATGTGTTGTTTAACATGAAATCGTTTGATCCTTTTATTTGCTTAAATGCTTTTATGTACAAGACATGGTTCACATACCTGTGTTATTTTCTCTTATTCCTAAGCAATGTTCTACGACATATAACAGGATTTACATGCCTAATGATACGTTAATCATAAATTCGCCTCAAACCTCACTGGTTAATTAATGAATGAGTAGAATAAGTAATTGCACTGTATTGTATTAATTCTGAATTGAGGCAAAATTACTCAACTTAGAGTTGGCCATGTTTTAATTTCACGTAAAAGCTGTATATTTACCTACTAAAATATACTTTAAACAACTTCAATGACTAGTTGGACTGTTACATTTATGGATGCAACGAATATTATCGAGAGGTTTGTTACTGTTTATGTTTATGAGCAGGCAACATTATTGTATACTAAGATAAACAGGTACTGCAAAGATGTAACAACTATGAAAGGAAAATAAATTCCTCCTAACCTTTCCTATCCTACCGGACACTGAGTCCAAAGATTAAAAGAAAAAGTCGCCTGCTTGTAATAGGAATTTCTTTGACCAAGACAATTTGACAATTATGGTATACTCAGTAATGAATCAAAGCAGTAGGCTTTACCAGAAATATCGACCCTTAGACAACGTGTGTAATAGCGTATTTTAAATACGAGAGTATGGCATCTTAGGCACTGTATAACACTTGTAAGTAAGCATTATAAATATGGATTCTTATATGGTTATATCACTTGTTATGTATTTCACTGTTATTTTCTAATATGCTTTCAGAAAACGCTTGGTAATGACACTTTCAAGCCGAAATCATGATCGTGTAAGTGTAAATGTAGCACTGCAAATAAACAACAGTCTAATGGCGGTACTGACTTTAAAGAGATTCTGTCAACAGTTGCGAGACGTGTCGTCGACGGTAGAAGAGAGCCGGCTGGCCGTTTGGCATGCAATAGGAAGTTCAACACGAGCGTCCACACTCCACACAAAGGGAAAGCGTGCTTTGGAATAAAGCGAAGCCACACCCGGAACAGTCTGCGCAATCAGTGGACGCCTCGCCGGTTGCACGAGCCTTAACAAGAACAGCGCCGCACCCCGGCTCGTCTGAACGAGACGGAGGTGTCGGTACGGTGCGACGTTCCATCCGCAGACACCGTTTGACGACTCTGAATCATTTGGCACGTCCTCAATAGTTCGGCGAACTCGGTAATTGCACGCAAGATTGGTGACGCATTGTAGTCTCTGATGAGTCACCTCCGCCTGGCTCGCACCGGGAAGGACAAAGCAGCAATCCAACACTTATTTGTGCGCGCCGGCCAGACACGCCAGGTGCTACGGTCTCGCGTGCCATCGACTACGACTGGTAATGACCCTACTGGCTCGTGGGAGACTTGGAGGCGGCCCAGCGACATGCCGAAGAGTTTATGTGGCAGTCTCTTCATGACGATAACTCTTACACCCATCCAAGAGGTTTCCTCCGTCGTGCATATCATTCTTGATCTCGGCTCCTCCCGTCGGAGGTTCGAGTCCTCTCTCGGGCGTGGAGAATGTGTGTGTTGTGCTTACCGTAAGTTAGTTTAAGTTAGATTTAATAGTACGTAAGCTTAGCGACAGATGACCTCAGCAGTTTGGTCCCAAAAGACCTTACCACAAATTTCCAAATTTTTCATTCTTGATCTCTAAGAGACACCAATTTCAGAGTCACAAAGTTAAACGGCAAAGTGTTTGACGATGCCCTCTACACCAATGGTCCCCAACCCGTGGGTCCACGCCTAATTGAGGGCAGAGGGGAATGTGCTACTGGCTCTGGACGCTGGTCGAGAGTCCAAGAAAGGATAAAAATTATCGGGATATTCAGGTGTTTCATTCATCAGCCGTCAAAGTCAGTGAGTACAGAATGAAACAAGAGATGGAACGCCCAGTTGGTTTTAGTTTTAGTAATGTCATGTTCCGTAGATCATTTTCCCGATTATTTTATCGATATGATGTGGAACAGGTGAGATTATAAGATATACAGGGTGTTACAAAAAGGTACGGCCAAACTTTCAGGAAACATTCCTCACACACAAATAAAGAAAAGATGTTTTGTGGACATGTGTCCGGAAACTCTTAATTTCCATGTTAGAGCTCATTTTAGTTTCATCAGTATGTACTGTACTTCCCCGATTCACCGCCAGTTGGCCCAACTGAAGGAAGGTAATGTTGACTTCGGTGCTTGTGTTGACATGCGACTCATTGCTCTACAGTACTAGCATCAAGCTAATCCATACATCAAATGTTCATCTGCCAACTCCGCATTTGTAAACATTGCACTGACTGCAAAACGACGATCATGATGAAAATTAACCTGTTGATGCTACGTACTGATGTGCTTGATGCTAGTACTGTAGAGCAATGAGTCGCATGTCAACACAAGCACCGAAGTCAACATTACCTTCAGTTGGCCCAACTGGTGGTGAATCGGGGAAGTACAGTACATACTGCCGAGACTAAAATGAGCTCTAACATGGAAATTAAGAGTATCCGGACACATGTCCACATAACATATCTTCTTTCTTTGTGTGTGAGGAATGTTTGCTGAAAGTTTGGCCGTACCTTTTTGTAACACCCTGTATATACACACAAGAAAAGTGCTAGTATTAATATTACTGCAATTTTTAGTTCTACAAATGCAACTACATTTATAGGTACATTTTTTATATATATATATATATATAATTTCTGAAACAGAAACTCGTCCATAGAGTAGAAGTTCCAAAAGAAATGATTTTAAGCTAGATTTAAAACTTGATCTGCTACCTGCCAGACGCTTTATGTTGTTGGGCAAATGATCAAAGATTTTTGTTGCTGAATAATGTACTCCTTTTTGAGCAACTGTCTGCTTCAATAACGGATACGAAAGGTCATTTTTCCTCTAGTGTTGTACGTATGAACATCACTGTTCTTCGCGAATTGAGATAGATTATTTGTAACGAATTTCATTAGCGAATATATGTACTCTGATGGTGCAGTTAAAATACCTAATTACTTGAAAATGTGCCTACATGACGTCCTTGGGTGAACACCAGAAATTATTCTCACTGCTCTCTTTTGTGTAATCAATACTTTATGTCTAAGTGGTGAGTTACCCCAGAAAACTATTCCATAAGTCATTATTGAGTGGAAATATGCAAAGTACGTTAGGAGGCTGATCTGTTTATTACCGGAACTAGCGATTATACAAAGAGCGAAAGAAGCTGAACTTAGTTGTTTGTGAAGCTCAGTAATATGCTCCTTCCAGTTCAAGTTGTCATCAATGTGAACACCCAAAAATTTGGAGAAATCTACCCTGGTAATTGAGCCCTGTTAATATGCTACATCAGTTGTCGGTATGACTCTATTCAGTGTGCAGAATTGGATATAGTGAGTTTTTTCAAAATTAATGGAGAGTCCATTTTCTGAGAACCGCTTAATAATTCTTTGAAAGACATCCTTAACAACAACTACAGCTGCTTTTTCTGGAGTGGGATTCATTATAACACTTGTGTCAGCTGCAAAAAGTACTAGTTCTTTTTGCTGAACGTTGAGTGGGGGGGGGGGGGTCATTCACATGAATAAAGAACAGCAGAGGACCTAAAATTGAACCCTGTGGGACTCCCTTTGTGATAAATCCCCAGTCACTACAATTTACCACCCTCCCAACATCCTGTTCCACCCACAAGTGAATGGTCCATTCTGACACTTCGAAACCTGCCACACACCCTTTCTTTTTAACACAGAAAGAACACATCAAAAGAAGATTTTAAGATGGATAGCATTTTTTTAATGCTGAAAAGCACCAATATATTGTGCCACCGGAAGGCTGGATGTGTACGTCGCTACAGAATGCAATCCAAGGCAGGCGCGTGGCACACTGATTCTTTCTGACACTAACCGCTCAATTTTGATTTTCGCACATAATTGTGACAGCTAAGTAAATACAGTAAAAATCATTTCTTCATAAAATAACATAAATATTTGACGGTCCTACTTATACAGTATCTTTTTGTATCACTAAAAGGTGAACATTAATAAAACCGACACACTGCAGGCTGCAGGAACCGACTGCTGACTGGAAATAGAGAGGAAAAGCTCCTATTGACATGTGTTCGGAAACGCATCGTTGCCACGGCAGATGGCTCTGACGAATGGAAGTTCCTCTGACCACGTGCTACGTGTTCCTAGTGAGTTGCAGTCTGTGTGATTGATGCAGTATACTGTAAGCAGCAGAATGGTCCGATATTTATGACGGGAACAACCCTAGATAGTGTTTGTGTACGGCCAAGCATATGGAAATGATCAGGCTGGCGGCGGACTGAGCGTACACCAAATTTAGAGGACTGGTTTCTGTAGGATATTGAGACGAACCCTAGTACAAGCTCCATGCAGGTGGCCCGCCATCGTGATGTAAGCCAGAGTACGTTACGTGTATCCTGCATGACAAGTGCTGCTATCCCTACCACCTGCAACGAGTGCATGGACTATCAATAGCGGATTTCTCCATACTGGAAGGATTCTGCCGATGGTTTTTACGCTTGACCATCCCAATTAAGGGATATCGTCATCGTCCCTCTTCACCGACGGAGCAACTTTTACCAGAACTGGCACCGTAAGTTTGCATAATGGTTCGAATGGCTCTAAGCACTATGGTTCTTAACATCTGAGGTCATCAGTCTCCTAACCTTAGAACTACTTACACCTAACTAACCTAAGTACATCACACACATCCTTTCCCGAGGCAGGATTCGAACCTGCGACAGTAGCAGCCCCATGGTTCCGGACTGAAACGCCTAGAACCGCTCGGCCACAGCGACCGGCACATAATGGTCATCTGTGGGCTACACACATGGCACATGGTAAGAGAAACTTTCATTCGTCAGCGCAGTCTACCGTGGCAACGATGCATTCCCGGACACGTGTTCATAGGACCTTTTTTCCTCCACTTCCTGTCAGCAGTCTCTTCCTGCAATTTGTCGGTTTTATTTATGTTCATCCTTAGTAAAGTATACTGCACAAGAAGGATTGACAATATGTGTGTCTCTTCCTGCAATTCGTCCGTTTTATTTATGTTCATCCTTAGTAAAGTATACTGCACAAGAAGGATTTACAGCATATGTGTGTGTGTGTGTGTTTATACACTCCTGGAAATGGAAAAAAGAACACATTGACACCGGTGTGTCAGACCCACCATACTTGCTCCGGACACTGCGAGAGGGCTGTACAAGCAATGATCACACGCACGGCACAGCGGACACACCAGGAACCGCGGTGTTGGCCGTCGAATGGCGCTAGCTACGCAGCATTTGTGCACCGCCGCCGTCAGTGTCAGCCAGTTTGCCGTGGCATACGGAGCTCCATCGCAGTCTTTAACACTGGTAGCATGCCGCGACAGCGTGGACGTGAACCGTATGTGCAGTTGACGGACTTTGAGCGAGGGTGTATAGTGGGCATGCGGGAGGCCGGGTGGACGTACCGCCGAATTGCTCAACACGTGGGGCGTGAGGTCTCCACAGTACATCGATGTTGTCGCCAGTGGTCGGCGGAAGGTGCACGTGCCCATCGACCTGGGACCGGACCGCAGCGACGCACGGATGCACGCCAAGACCGTAGGATCCTACGCAGTGCCGTAGGGCACCGCACCGCCACTTCCCAGCAAATTAGGGACACTGTTGCTCCTGGGGTATCGGCGAGGACCATTCGCAACCGTCTCCATGAAGCTGGGCTACGGTCCCGCACACCGTTAGGCCGTCTTCCGCTCACGCCCCAACATCGTGCAGCCCGCCTCCAGTGGTGTCGCGACAGGCGTGAATGGAGGGACGAGTGGAGACGTGTCGTCTTCAGCGATGAGAGTCGCTTCTGCCTTGGTGCCAATGATGGTCGTATGCGTGTTTGGCGCCGTGCAGGTGAGCGCCACAATCAGGACTGCATACGACCGTGGCACACAGGGCCAACACCCGGCATCATGGTGTGGGGAGCGATCTCCTACACTGGCCGTACACCACTGGTGATCGTCGAGGGGACACTGAATAGTGCACGGTACATCCAAACCGTCATCGAACCCATCGTTCTACCATTCCTAGACCGGCAAGGGAACTTGCTGTTCCAACAGGACAATGCACGTCCGCATGTATCCCGTGCCACCCAACGTGCTCTAGAAGGTGTAAGTCAACTACCCTGGCCAGCAAGATCTCCGGATCTGTCCCCCATTGAGCATGTTTGGGACTGGATGAAGCGTCGTCTCACGCGGTCTGCACGTCCAGCACGAACGCTGGTCCAACTGAGGCGCCAGGTGGAAATGGCATGGCAAGCCGTTCCACAGGACTACATCCAGCATCTCTACGATCGTCTCCATGGGAGAATAGCAGCCTGCATTGCTGCGAAAGGTGGATATACACTGTACTAGTGCCGACATTGTGCATGCTCTGTTGCCTGTGTCTATGTGCCTGTGGTTCTGTCAGTGTGATCATGTGATGTATCTGACCCCAGGAATGTGTCAATAAAGTTTCCCCTTCCTGGGACAATGAATTCACGGTGTTCTTATTTCAATTTCCAGGAGTGTATTTCTTACTTATGCATTTATGTATTTAGTTACTCGATCTCTAAGCTTTTCTAAGAAAGTTGAGAACCGCTGCGTCTACAACACCGGAAGTGTTAAAGCTGCACTCTAGTGACTGAATATTTTCGCTGGCATTATGGTTCCTTAACGACAAAATCATAGTCTAAGAAAACGGAAGTTGAGACCACAAGGTTGTTGTCTGGTATGTTTACTGACTTTTGCCACCAAACCTCAGAACAAAACTCGCTTATTCATTAGTTTCAACAGGAACATTACGATCTGCTTCCATAGGTGTCACTCGGCTATAGATGACCCCAGCCTGTCTGTCGCCGGAGTGCAAGCGCTACCTTGGCGTCCGCGGCAAGTGGTGAAGTGAGCCTGATTAGCTAATACAGCCCTAGCATTCAGCCTTCGCCGCTCTCCTGGAGTAGTCCTGGGTACGGTGCACTACCTTGCACCCCACGGTAAGGACGCCTCTGATTAGCACACAGTAATACGCAGGTAAGTGCACTTCCCCACACTCAAAGTCGACACTGTAATTATACTTAAGGTGACTGTATTACTACCTGGTTCAAAAAAATGGTTCAAATGGCTCTGAGCACTATGGGACTTAACTCCTAAGGTCATCAGTCCCCTAGAACTTAGAACTACTTAAACCTAACTAACCTAAGGACATCACACACATCCATGCCCGAGGCAGGATTCGAACCTGCGACCGTAGCGGCCGCGCGGTTCCAGACTGTAGCGCCTTTAACCGCTTGGCCACCCCGGCCGGCCTACCTGGTTCGACACACTTTCAGCGCTGTTGTGGAATTTTATACACAGTTGATATCACCGAAGCACTGGTTGTCTTCCATATTACGTGGAATTTGCAGCACTCCTAGACACCGAATGATGAGTCACCGCTGCAACATAGCGCTAGCTTCAGCAGCAGTCAAACAGCCACCGAGGCGCTATTAACTAACCCACCCTGTCACCAGGACAACGAGCTTAATGTCCAAATGCATCACTGTCTTTGTATCTGCAGGAATAATTCTCTCTTACAGTCAGCTTTAGCTTTTAGACCTTTGCAATTTCCCAGTCCACAGGCGAGTAGCTTGAAGGAACCACGACTAGCAGCTAGGGAAAGGATCTGTCACTGTGTATGACCGTGGTATTTCCTGTGTACAGTATAAATGCATAAAGGACGATGGAAAAGATAGTGTTTAAGAGTCATTTCTGCAGCGTATATGAAACTTAGCGCGACTGTGATTCGGGTATATAAGCACCGACATCTAGGCAAAGGGTGTGCCATTCGTGTCTTTCCGACGTGCGTGTGGTAAATGTAGAGACGTGAACTACAGCTACCTTGTTACCAAATGCGTCCAATCAAAACCAACGGGCTGTTATTCTTTCCTTGGCTGTCGATGGACAAACACAGGTAGACATCCATCGGAAAATGAAGAACATTCTTTTGTGGTATATGTCTGTCGAATACTACCGTTCTGGAATTGTCCGCCAAATACCCTGCTGAGTGTTGCTGCTTCATGATAATGCACGGCCCCATGTCGCAAATTTCGGAACGCAGAAGTTACGACAAGTAGGAGACACTCGACAACCCGCCCTGTACTTCTCATTTCACCCCATGCGATTATCACGCCTTCCGTCCCTTAAAAAGGGGCTTGAAGGGTGAAGATTACAATCGGACGAGGATGTATAGCAGGCAGTTACGGAGTACTTCGCGCAGCAGGACAAAGTGTGTCTTCGACCTGGTCTGTCAGTGGCATAATTGCATCAGATCTCACGGCGAATTTGCCTGATTGGCATATCGATGACGAACTGTATGGCCTTTCAATGGAAACTTTCCGATCGCCCGTTACGTGGTGGCGACCAGGACAAACTCTAGCGCGCCTCCATTCGAGGCGCCCCATTCCAATCAGTTTCGTTGCTGCATCCTGTGTAATCGAGAATCGTTCAAGTTTCACGTCGCCTGAACGGCTCAAATTCTTTCTGAAGCGTTCCACACAGACGCTCAAGCATGCTTGCGCAAGATATTTGCACGTGAATGCTTGTCAAGTTAGCAATAACTTCTGTGGCCACTGTAACAACGCTGTCTTGCTGCGATCGGTATTATTATCCCTACTGGCTATCACTGAGAGAGCGGGAGCGCAGCTATTGTTATTCGAGTGCCGAGCCGGTTGAGAAGTAAGCGTGACATGAAGTGGGCGCGAACGCGGAGTGCTTGCGGAACGAGAAGTAGCAGTTGAGCAATACTTGTTGAATACAAGCATTAATGAACATTATTAGGAGTATCATACGTACAGGAAGAGAAAGCAGTTAATATTGATTTCGTACGAGTGTTTGTCATCTAAGGAATCAGCCACGCCGTGACGGCTACGAGAAGGTAACGTGATCACAGTGACTTTCCAGTGTCAAAAGTATAATCAAATTGCTGCAGATGACCACTGCTCAAGTACATGTGGAATGTATATGTATGCTGATCAGGAGAAAATCTATTGTATTCTGTGGTTACTGCAAGAGACTAAACGAACAGAACTGATTATAAGTTAACACTTCAGAGTGAGAATAATGGGTCACGAAAATTACTAGAATGGATGATTATCACTTCGGATACATCTACTCTATGTAACACAGAGAATGTTCAATGTCATTTGGATAGCAATGTGGATTACACCGTGTAGAGAGAATGATCGTCCTGCGGGAACACGGGATCAGGATGGTCTTAATTCAGCAGCTACTTAGGTATGAGGCACGCCAGTTTCATGTGTAGGCACCTCCAACCACAGTACCCACTATCTTTCTTTTCCGTTTCTTAGGTTCTTACAATATGAACAGCCTAGTAATAAAACCATCACATTTCCGCATTCATGATAATTATGTTACCTGAGGAGAATGGGATTCTCCAGCAATGTAGTGTTCTTTGACAAGTGTCCACCAATGGTTCGGAAGGCGTAAGGAAGACTTCAGGGCACCTGAAACGTCTACAAAAAGTGTCATAGGAATAATAATAGGAATCGAACTCGCTGCAAAGTTCTCTGCAAAGCGTGGGGGACCTTAACTATATCATGCGAGCGCATTTACCATTCATCAAAAATAGCCGTGACTGTTACTGCGCGAACAGCTCTATCCATGATCGTCGAACAAGGTCTGCACTGAACTTACATTTACCATGAAAAAGTTCACATAAAACACGAAACAGCATTTTATAACAGGGAACAGAATTGTACAATAAATTGCCCAAGAACATTATTGAAGTTATTTAAAAAAAAGATTTAAAAAGTCTGTTAAACAGAACCTCTTAAACAATAATTTTTATACGGTGTGTGCTATTAATATTAAGCACTTTTTGTCCAGAGGCAGAATAAAGAATGTATCAAAGCAAATGTTGTTTGGCTACCAGTGGATTTTTGCCGGCCGCGGTGGTCTAGCGGTTCTAGGCGCGCAGTCCGGAACCGCGCGACTGCTACGGTCGCAGGTTCGAATCCTGCCTCGGGCATGGATGTGTGTGATGTCCTTAGGTTAGTTAGGTTTAAGTAGTTCTAAGTTCTAGGGGACTGATGACCACAGATGTTAAGTCCCATAGTGCTCAGAGCCATTTGAACCATTTTTGCTACCAGTGGGGGATCAACGAGCATGACTTCCTTTCTTATAACTTTGTTTGTGACGAAAATATGAGAAAGTGAGCTTTTTTTTATCAACACCCCACGTTTTTTCGGCAATTCTTTTCCTCTCTCCAAGGCCAGTTCAAAGCGGTATCGCAATGTACCATTCACGTTAACATAACGTTATTAAAACAGGAAAACAATAATGGCTCTTTTCTGTTAGTGCACAGTGCAGGTACACAAGTTAAAGTAACTCGTCCACTTCCTGGGGCTGACTGTAAGCAAAACGAAAAATAAGGAAAATACACACTGGCCACTCAATCAAACATCTTCAGCTTGTGTGAGTTTAATACAAAGCAAGAAAGAAAAGGTAGAAACATTATGCATCGAGTATAATGTGCATCGAGTATAATGTACACCAACAAGAGACGGTGGAAATGCATCTATGGAGAATGTAACTTAGCAGAACAGTAATCGTAATAAAGTTTTTTTTGTTTTTTGTTTTGTTTTGTTTTTTGCAACATGAGTGCATGTAGCACAAATCCATAGTACTTTTAAGAGATATACTGTGTTTAGCAAAACAATCCTTGACGAAAAACTATGTCGTCTATAAGTTTCTTTCTTTGTCGGTGAACATAGGCGTAATGCTACACAGGCAGAGGAATTCTATCTTCATCATTCTCATCATCTTCACCATCTCCTTCTTCTCAACTGTATGGGTTACCGCTGCAACTATATTTTTCATTCCTCTGCTGAGAGTTTCAACGTAGCGCACTATCTGAACTTAAGTCATACATCACAGACTCTTCCACAACCTTCCTCTTCCTTTCTCCCCTAAAACCTCACCTTCCAGTGTGGCGAACAAGAATTCCTTGTGGCATATCGTGTGATTAAATTGATTATGTTTCCCTCTTTTGTACTGTGGTGATCAATTCTCTTGCCTTATTTACTTCTTTGAGGACCTACGCGTCGGACTTTTTCTCTCTCTCCAGCTCATTTTCAGTATTATCCTCCACATCCACATTTCCATTGCTTTCAGGCATTACACAGGGTGATCATAAACTAAATTCTGGCTACTGGAGAGGGCCCCATTAAAAACAGTGATCGTCGGACAATGAAACTTTCTGGAAACATTTGTAAGAACATGTGAAAGAGAAATAACGAATAAACCACTGAAAGAAACAAATTTTAATTTCCATGTGTTGGAGTAGTATTTATTAATTACGTACCATGATTACGACCCAGGTTACAAACGTTGCTCAATGTGAAGACTATCTGCATCACGACAGCCTGGAATCGCAGCAGAAATTGCTCTACTGTTGCCCGAAACGTCTCAGGTGGGTTGTTGGCTACATCCCTCGCTGTGCTCCTCTTCAGCCTGCAACGTATGTTAGTGTCCCGTTGATAAAGCCTGTCCTTCAGGTAACTTCACAGGAAGAAACCACACTGATTCAGAATTGGTGATCTTGATGGCCACGTAGTTTGTAACGATCGGCCAATGATTACGTTTTCTCTACCTGTAACGGAGTAACCGAGTAACCTCGCGAGCATCGCGAGGTGCAGCTCCGTTGCGCATCAAACCTCCTCTTTCCCATATAGGAGGTATCACATGTTGGCGAAGATGAGCACAGTAATGTGTGCTATTTATGTTGTGTGTCCTTGAGGTCCAGGTTCCTTCTACGCCGCCGTACCACTACTGGCGCCAAACGGCAAATCATGACACTACACTACAAGCAAGCGCAAATCATGCAGGGCACAGACTTACCATCATTACTATAAAGTTGGGTATCGATACTATGAATTGTTTTCCATCTACACTGACGCATGTAGCAAAAGTTTAATTTAATCGACCTGTATATCTTGTTTCATCACGATGTTTTCTCGTCTTGGTTTGACACCTCAGCAGCGGGAAGTTTCTACTCAGGGCTATTCAATGGTAACAAAATTGGCTCAGAAAATGATGGTAGAGGTGGGTTTTTGTCAGTAGAGTTCCTCTGTATGTGAGCCTGTGATCATATTGATGTAACGTGGTAGTGTAACTGTGTGAACTTCTGTGTGGCAAAGCCGACGTTATTCCCACTCGATCATGTACAGGGTGATTCAGAAGTCCGGACCGATATCGTTTTATGCAACCCCACATGACAGAACAATGTTATTAGCCACTTCGCTCTGGAGATGTGAATCATATTAACTGGTAAAGTATACGAAAACATCTTAGACCTATAGTATAAATTTTGTTTCTGAAACTAGTTTAGCATATTAATCTTTGGGTTAATCTTTGAGTTATTTATTGGAATGTTGTTACTTCCATGCTTCACATTTTGGTATCTTCTCTTAATTTCGTTGTTTCTGATTTTTGAACACACTTTATAAGGCAACTTTTTTAACTGTTTACAGAAAATTAAGTACTATGGACGGAATAAATTTACAGACACATCCGCAACCTTTATAAGTACACCGATAATTACATATAGAAAGATTGGAGACACTTCGATAAGTTTGGCAGAGATATCAAACTGTGTGTACTTCTGCGAGCCCAAGCCGACGTTATTACCACTCGACCAAGTACAGGGTGATTCAGACTTATGACTACACCGCTAATTACACAAAGAAAAATTGGGGATACTTGGATACGTATGGCATAAGCAAGGAAAATTAGGTACTGCAAACGGAATAAACTCAACTGTGTGTACTTCTGTGGGGCAAAGAAGGGAGAACTACGGCAGAGGTAAGGTATGGTTCAAATGGCTCTGAGCACTATGCGACTTAACTTCTGAGGTCATCAGTCGCCTAGAACTTAGAACTAATTAAACCTAACTAACCTAAGGACATCACACACATCCATGCCCGAGGCAGGATTCGAACCTGCGACCGTAGCGGTCGCTCGGCTCCAGACTGTAGCGCCCAGAACCGCACGGCCACTCCGGCCGGCGGTAAGGTATAGTTTGGTACAAAAATGCGATGTAACTCACGGGAAATCGACACTTGTCTCTTTTACATTATGATTCCGTTTGCTAACAGTCACCCAAAGATCTGAGAGAGAACTTATATTGATTATGTGGCTATCGCCTGTCTGCATACCATTCCTGATACAGACATAGTGCGGGTTGCACAAAACGACATCGGTAGGAGCAGCTGTATATTACTAAAAGACTATCCCAAAACACAGAGCACAGTATCATATACCGTTATCTAGTGGCTTCTGGGGGCAACAAAATTTTGATTTTCAATGTTTCACGTAATTACTGACCGAAATTAAAAATTTAAATTACCATCATAATCTGATCATTAAGAGGTATAATCTTATATTGCAAGTTTAACACAATAAGGTCTTACCTGTTTATTTAAAGAATTGTCACTCGATTTTTACGAGAGGAGAGAGTGATAGTTTGTCATCAGTGGCAGTCAGAGACACTCTTGGTGCATAATGTTCATATGGCCGCAGTTGAAGTGTGTACTACTGCTTGTATTATTAACGAAAAAGGGCTTTCACTTACCTAACATCGAAGTGGACAAAGCGAGACCTTCTGTTCTCGATTTCACGATACTGTATCGTACGAGAGCTACTGGATCTTCAATTATGTGTGAGCATCTTTGTAATTTACTATTCTCGTTAGATAGTACGAGACATATTCGCCCAATTTGGCGCGGAATGGAAAAAACTGTGGAAATCCGATGAAGCTCTGCACAGATGTGTTGGACAGTGTCTCTAGTATGCCCACCGATCGCGTCAGGTCGCTCATTTCAGTTCCGAAAGCACAATGAGTGCGTAACGATGCCTAGAACAACAATGTCTCCCGCCAAGTACGGGAGTCTGCTGGAAGATTTCGCCTGAAGCTATGCAGCCCACATAACATCGGTGTCATGCGTTTCTTTGGATTGGATTGGAATGTTTGGGGGAGGAGACCAGACAGCGAGGTCATCGGTCTCATCGGATTAGGGAGGGACAGGGAAGGAAGTCGGCCGTGTCCTTTCAAAGGAACCATCCCGGCATTTGCCTGGAGCGATTTAGGGAAATCATGGGAAACCTAAATCAGGGTGATCGGACGCGGGATTGAACCGTCGTCATCCCGAATGCGAGTCCAGTGTGCTAGCCACTGCGCCACCTCGCTCACTGCGTTTCTTTCTTCAAGACAATTCTCAGCCGCGTTCTGCACACAGCACACAGTTTTAATCTGCCAGGAAGTTTCATATCAGCACACACTCCGCTGCAGAGTGAAAAATCTCATTCTGATGGACAGAGTCGTGTAGAAAAAGGGCGCACTGGTTGAAAGAAGACTTTTACGTCCTTCGTAGCACAAATTGAACTCTGAAGCTTGGCGACAGTATTTCTAAATGCTACAGAAGAATCCGGTGGCAAAAAAAAAAAAAAAAAAAAAAAAAATCGACAATTTTTTACGAATTTTACATACATCTCTCCTTACAATCGGGGTTTACTGGTTATTATAGAAAATGGAGGAGGCAGGCAACTACGTAACAGATTTTATTGTGCCCTGCCACTAGGAACGCCGTATTATAGTCCTCTTCCTCAGTTGCAGCCCGTCACTTGAAATAAATCTGAATATTATTGCTGTTAATGCAGGGTTCGGTGGAGCTGGGCGTAATTAAAATAAGGAGAGTGGCGCGGTGTGTCAGGACGGGTGCGGCGGCGTTGGCGGCGGCCGGTCGCGCGGCTACCTGCGTCTGCGGCAGCGGCAACGGCAGCGCCAGCTATCGGCCGCGCCCATCGAGCCCGCCCATTACCGCCAGCGTGGCCGCTGTATTAAAACAAACTGCTTCATCGAGGCGCGGCGCGCGCCGCCGGCCGGCAGGCGTCCGATGCCCGATAGCCGGCGCGCTGGCCGCGGGGCCCGCGCCGGGCGCGACGCCGGCGCGCGTGTGCGGCTCGCCCTGCTCTGGCACCGGCGGCGCGCGTCCTGTTTGGCGATGCGGCGCGCCGATACCGCGCCTTCCGCGGCTCCGCGGAGGTGGCTCGCGGCGGCGTCGTTCTGTCGGCGCTACCGCACGCGGGCGACTTCGGTTGCGCAACAGTTGCGCCGCCGCCTAAGGGCGTCCTCTCGTGGGGCGTGAAAGGGTTCGTGGCAGGGGAACAGATCTCGCTTTGTGACGGCTTAGCACGCAGTTCCACGTTCCACTACAGTAGGACTTCGATTAACCGTCGCTTTTGGGACCGGGCAGCGGTCGGAACGCTAAAGAGGTCTGAATGAAACAAGTCACTTACAAAGCTCAAAACTATGTACTACATAAAAATTAAGTAAAAAATTACACTCAAGTGCCGAAGATGATCTATATGCTGCGAAACCAATTACTGAGCCAAAGGAATTGGTACACCTGCCTAATATCCTATAGGGCCACCGCGAACACGCAGAAGCGTCGCAACACGACGTGGCATGGACTCGACTAATATCTGAAGAAGTAGTGGAGGAAACTGACACCATGAATCCTGCACAAAAAAAATTGGCCCTGAGCACTATGGGATTCAACTTCTGAGGTCATCAGTCCCACAGATTTTAGAACTACTTAAACCTAACTAAGCTAAGGACATCACACACATCCATGCCCGGGCCAGGATTCGAACCTGCGTCCGTAGCGGTCGCGCGGTTCCAGACTGAAGAGCCTCGCCGGCCGAGGTGGCCGAGCGGTTCTAGGCTTTACAGTCTGGAACCGCGCGACCGCTACGGTCGCAGGTTCGAATCCTGCCTCGGGCATGGATGTGTGTGATGTCCTTAGTTAGGTTTAAGTAGTTCTAAGTTCTAGGGGACTGATGACCTCAGAAGTTTTCCATAGTACTCAGAGCGATTTGAACCACTTGAAGCGCCTAGAACCGCTCGGCCACTCCGGCCGACAGTCCTGCAGTGTTGTCCATCAATCCGTAATAGTACGAGAAGGTCGAGATCTGTTCTGAACAGCACGTTGCAAAGCATCCCAGATAGGCTCCGTAATGTTCATGTCTGGGGAGTTTAGTGGCCAGCGCAAGGGTTTAACCTCAGAAGAGTGTTCCTCGAGTCACTCTGTAGCAATTCTGGACGTGTGATGTGTAGCATTGTACTGCTGGAATTGCCGAAGTCCGTCGGAATGCACAGTGGACATCAGTGGGTGCAGGTGATCAGACAGGATGCTTACGTACGTGTCACCTGTCAGAGTCGTGTCTAGACGCATATGAAGATGGTATATGTTGCCGAAAGAACAGATATCATTGATTACCGTACAGCTTCTCTAGAATCAAATGACAATTAAATCGAAACCCTTAGCCGACAGGTGTTGTTGATATACATCAATGGGGACAGCTGAAAATGTGTGCCCCGACCGGGACTCGAACCCGGGATCTCCTGCTTACATGGCAGACGCTCTATCCCTCTAAGCCACCGAGGGTATAGAGGATAGTGCCACTGCAGGGACTTATCCCTTGCACGCTTCACGTGAGACCCACATTCCCAGCTGTCCACAACCTACATTCGTAGTGTGCCTAATAGTTATCTGCCCATTCACTCAATACTCTCGCTAGACTAACCTGACAGTAATAAGCGTAATTTTGGTATTATTGTATTGGATAAAGTTATATGGACCTGAACTCCGTATTTAGTGGTTTTTAAATTATAACGTACATACCATGAACATACAGCGATTGGACGCAAATACGGAACCACCAAATAACATATTACCACAACCAACACGGTGTACGAAAACCGTTGGAATTCAAAACAGCTTCCCGTAGTCTCAGAATAGATAAATATCAGTCCTATATGGTTCTCAAGGAAATATTAAACCATTCATAATGCAAAACAGTAGCAATTCAGGTAACGATGGTGGGGCAGGATAACTATCACAGCGTTAGTTCCCTAGCGCACAGTTAGGATTTTAATAGCTTAAAAACGCCCTTTTGTTGGCTCCACGTCTGGTTCTGACTTCAAAGTGTTTGTACGGCCAGGATTGGGAACGTGTTAAGAACATCTTTTTACATATACCTACCGACAGACGGGCCACCACAAACCGAAGCGTTCACAAACAAGCGTGGTTTCAGGTGGGGAAGAAAGTCCAGACCTGTCCACTTCACAGCTTCTGTTCTGCGTCACGCTGACAAAATAGTGTCGAGAAGGAAGAAGACAGAACACGCCAACTCGGTTCAGAGGAAACTTGAGTGTTTTAACGGAACATTGTGAGATGAGTTTGGGTCTTTTTGAAACAAGAAATAACATTTATAGCAATGGGAGCAAACTTGGGATACTGGCTTTGAGGATGTTGGCGTATCGTAAGTATGGTTGTTTGAGAGACTTATTATTTTAGACATGTAAATAGGTACTATGTCTAATACACAGATAACATGCGATTCCTGAATCAACACAATCAATTATTTATAGTGCAAAATATCCACTTATTTATATGTAATAAAATTGTTTTCACTACAGCACTTTAATGATACTCCTCAATTAACAGGTGGAGCTGTGAAACGGGAGATTCCGAAACATTCAACAGTGATGCAAATTTATTCACAGCAATATAAAAAAATACAGGAATTTACAACGCTTGCAATTTAAACTGTCTGTCTGTTAAAAATAAGATCACCTAAACGGGTGTCATTTCCCTTCACACACATTTCAAGTCCTTTGCGGATGTTAGACATTACATCTTGCAGAACTGGTACTAGAATTCGATTTACTTAATGCAGAATTTGATCCTGCACTTCCTGGGTGCTGCATGGTGTGTCGCGGGGTAATATCTGAGATTTCAAATGACCCAGAAGGGAAGAAATTACATGGTGAAAAGTCGGGGTATCTTGGAGACCACGAAATGTCCCTGTTCTGGAGATGTTCTGTAGCGCGTTAATGGAACGCCGTGAGGCCCCGTCCGGTTGGAAGAATGTTTTTGCAGTTACGGGAAGATCAACAATGTGTCGCACTCGGAAATCTTTCAACATGTGAGCATAGCTTTCTGTATTCGCAGTAACAGAAGTGCCGCAATCGTATTCAAAAAAATAATGTCCTATTATCCCTCCTTCGTTGTCCTATTACTACTGTCTCCTCTCGCTGTCACTATCTGTCTCTTGCTCTCTCTCACTTAAACTATCTCATTCATTCCTTCCCAGTGCTACTCTTTCTTCTCTCAGCCTTACGTCTCTCCCGCTCGTTGTCAATGTCATATACTCTGTCTCTCTCTATCTCTCGCTCTCACCCACATCCACTTTCTGTTTCTCTTTGTTCATCTTCTACTGGCACTGGCCCCTCTCTCTTTTCTGGCAAGGGAAACTCCCCATCTCATCCCCTCAGATTTAATGGTAACAGGACCCAGTGGACAGCCCATCAATACTTGAACACAGATCAAGCATGGAAACAGGAAGGAGGTCTACTGAACTGTGAAATAAAGGAAAATACAAACAGCGGACGGTCGAAGGAGGAGTGCAATACAGAGCATTCTGCTAAAGCAGTGGTGTCGTGGTGAAATGATAACGGTACTGTACTGCAATGCGGGCGAGCCTTGTTCAATCTTCCCTCGCGCCATTTTTTTCCTTTTTTTCCGCTTTTCACTCTATTAGAGTTTGTGTCCGTATCGTGGTGTAATTTCCGTTTGCAACAGCGAGGTGTAAGGAAGGAAGCTATTATGACAGTAGATTCTGCACGACTACTGTGCTAGCAGCCGAAAGTAAGTGGCCTGCCGCGGTGGTCTCGCGGTTCTAGGCGCGCAGTCCGGAACCGCGCGACTGCTACGGTCGCAGGTTCGAATCCTGCCTCGGGCATGGATGTGTGTGATGTCCTTAGGTTAGTTAGGTTTAAGTAGTTCTAAGTTCTAGAGGACTGATGACCACATCTGTTAAGTCCCATAGTGCTCAGAGCCATTTGAACCATTTTTTTTTTTTAAAGTAAGTGGCTTTCGAATGGGAACCGCAAACGTTGGATGACAAGGTGACATGTCAACCGAATCCTTCACTAGAGAACATGTCTGGTGTGTCACACACGGCATTAGTGACAGTACGAGTGCCATATGATAGGAGTATCTTACCGACACACGTAATTAGTAAGCCTGGTATAAGTGAGTGAGCTATGCATCCTTGCCCGATTTAGGAGTTGGTAAGAATGTGAATGTGATCACTCCCAAGGAAATGATGGAAACATAACAGTTGGCCGCCCGCGGTGGTCTAGCGGTTCTGGTGCTGCAGTCCGGAACCGCGGGACTGCTACGGTCGCAGGTTCGAATCCTGCCTCGGGTATGGATGTGTGTGATGTCCTTAGGTTAGTTAGGTTTAAGTAGTTCTAAGTTATAGGGGACTGATGACCATAGATGTTAAGTCCCATAGTGCTCAGAGCCATTTGAACCATTTGACTCATATTCTATAACCAATGTGCAGTACGATTCCTAGTCATTTACTCGTTGACGAGTACGAAATGTCTTTTGGTAACGTTATCTGTGCATTCTGTGGTGGCTAAACATTCCTAATCTGAAGCCAAAGATTCTCCCGCAATAATGGCATACCCAGTTGGTGTTGACTGAATTGTGTAACAGATTTGTTCCTCTCAAAAGCTCTTGTTCTCTTATGCGATCTCTGTTCCTACTCTCCTGCAATTGTCTCCGCGTTTCGGAATTGAGTGCTCCTTGGTGAACAATTTGTCGGCATTTGGGTCTGCAGTTTCTCTGTCAACTGAATGACAACTGCCAAGACAACATAAAGAGAATAAACTTTTATCGACAGGACGGACAGTTCATAATGTCGTGAAACAAAAAATAAAATAAGTGGCAGGAGAAAGTTTTGAACACGGCTCGTCCGATTCGCACTCCAACATCGTAACCACTTTACCACGACTCCGCAGCTGTTAATCGTCGCTCAATATTACACTTATGAACCATGGGCCGTTCACTGTTTCTATTTTGCCTTTCATTTCAGAGGTAAGTACACTTTATTCCTGTTTTCATGCTTGGTCTGTGTTCAGTATTTGACGGGCTAACCACTGGGCTATATTACCACTAAATCTGAGGGGGTTTGATAGGGAGTTTCCCTTATTAGCACCGTCACCTACACTCCATTCCCACTGCCGTCTTCTTGCTCTCACACTGCGATTGTCTCCTTCGCTCTTTCTATGCCACAACCACTGTCGGCTGTCTCCCAGTATTTATTACTTCTGCGTCTATTTCCCAGTGCCACTTTTCGTTTCTCTCTCAACATAAAAAGACACGAATATGTTCACATGTCAAAATTTATGGGAATTTTTTTAAAGATGATGAGTAAGATGAAACTTTTCAGCCAGAGCCTTTTAAAACAGAGGCATTGTGTTCTCTGATAGGAGCATTTTTCAGCTGGTTCCCTTTTTTTCCTCTGCTGCAGCAGGGCATGTCATTCATATGAAAAGAACTTTATGGGTCAGTTGCATTATTATAGTTTACTGATTTGAAATGAAAGTAACACAAAATTAATTTTTCGCCTCAGACCGGATCTCAAGAGCATAAAAATTTTGCATGAGCTACAGTACTAAAACATAGGTTTCCCAGAACTATTCTGATGACACCGGAGACACATTACAGCATATTTCTCCCTGCTAAGTCACTTTATAAACTAAGCTTTCGCCTCACACCGGATATTATGTGCGGATTTACAAGTAGGGTAACCTTGAAGCTCTGTACCGCGGAGACGAATACAGAGATCAAGAAAATTTTCAGGAGTTTTTGAGATAGACGTTGTCGGGATATATCGTAAAAATTACAGCAGTTTGCTGTGCATAGCCGTCTTGGAATCCCCGGCTCGGTTTTGGTATCGAACAACCATGTTTACCTGTTTTCTCAGGAACGGCGCGTGGTGCTTCCGTAAGACCGTTAAGGTGCATATGGGTGACAAGTAATGTAAAACGAACAGACCGATTCGCTCCATTTGCCTAAGCTGGAAGAAGTGTGCAGTACTAAAACTTTGGCCCTGTACTGTAGGGTACTACGGTAAGAAGAGCCTTCTGTTGAGTATACAAATTGTCCCTAGTCTAAGGACTATCCAAAACACGCTGTCCTACCATTCTATGACTAACAGAAGCCCACGTACGAACCCCGGAAAAATCTTATGCATTTTGGAACATATTAAGTAGCGCATGCTCTCACATGCCTGCCGATTTATTATAAATAAATTATTATAAATTGTTGCTGATCTGTCACCAAAATTTTGCCACTGATTTGCCTAATTCCATTTGAACCTGGAACGAGTCTGTGCAGTGCTGCGTGCAACTACTTTCCATAGAAAGGCGTTCTCATCCTGCTACGTGTTTATATTTGACAACAAGAGCAGTTTCTGAATACAACATTTTCGGAATAAATGCTTTCCGTATTCTCCCTCGTGTCCAGTAATATTTTGCCCCCGTAATGAGCTCTTTCTTATTTTCTCATTCTTTTCTGCCACGGAATAAAATTCAGTGGCTGCCAAGAAACCAAGAACTGCTGATTTCCTTTCACTCCTCGCTGCCATATCTAACTACCTGTGCTTCCAGTACTGATTTATGCATTGTGGCGTGTCTGACCACGCGAGACTTTTTCCCGCTGGCTTTAGTGCGCGGTCCGTTGTGCACAATAAGGAAGTGTGGATGGGGCCCTTTAACACTGCAGGCTGTGCGCCGAGGTGCAAGGAGCTGAAGCAATTCGCTTTACACTGGTTGTTAACCACTTTCACAGAGGAAGCCGTGCACCTCTAACTGGGTCTTGTGTGCCGTCTCCTGCTGTTTCTTCAGTCTTAAATGTTACGTGGCAACGCTGTTGAAGAAATAAAAGAGAGATTCATATGGTATTATTGGCTGCGACGACTTCAGGTGTCGTTCAGCCGGCTAATCGGTATGGATTTCTTTCTTCCGCGCGAAATGGTACCTTTCCGCACAGAGTACACTGAGGTGACAAAAGTCACGGAACAACGATATATCAAGATGGCGGAGGTATCGCGTACACAAGGAATAAAAGGGCAGTGCATTGGCGTAACGGAAATTTGTTTCAAACTGGCTCATGTGAAAAGGTTTCAGTCGTGACTATGGCCGCACGACGGGAATTAACAGACTTTGAACTGAGAGTGTTCGCTGGAGATAGACGCATGGAACAATCCATTTTAGGCCGGCCGCTGTGGCCGAGCGGTTCTAGGCGCTTCAGTCCGGAACTACGTCTAGGCGCTTCAGTCTGGAACCGCGTGACCGCTACGGTCGCAGGTTCGAATCCTGCCTCGGGCATGGATGTGTGTGATGTCCTTAGTTAGGTTTAAGTACTTCTAAGTTCTAGGGGACTGATGACCACAGATGTTAAGTCCCATAGTGCTTAGAGCCATTTGAACCGGAACCACGCGGCTGCTACGGTTGCAGGTTCGAATCCTGCCTCGGGCATGGATGTGTGTGTTCTCCTTATGTTAGTTAGGTTTAAGTAGTTCTAAGTTCTAGGGGACTGATGACCTCAGATGTTAAGTCCCATAGTGCTCAGAAGCATTTGAACCATTCCAGTTTAGAAATAGTGAATTCAATATTTCGAGATCCGCGGCCGACGGCCTTCATTTAACGACCGAGAGCAGTGGCATTCGCGTAGAATTTTCATTGCTAACAGACATGCAACACTTCATGAAATAAACGCAGAAACCAATATGGGACGGACAGTGCTACGAAATCTGGCTTGGTGAGCTACGGCAGGGGACTCTAGACACTGGAACAGTACTCATGAAAGGGCCATACATGCGTTATACACGCCGTCTCCTTTATGGACGAGCTGCACATTCCCAAAATGCTCCCAACAAAAGAGAGATGGGCTATTCACATTCCCTACTACCAACATGACGTCCTCTTTCCATTTCATATCGCTTTGCAACGTTACGCACAAATATTTAGTGCATGTGACTATGTCAAGCAGCACCATACTACTGTTGAATTAGATCGTTACAGAATTGCTTGTCCTACTCATGTTCACGAACTTACAGTTTTTCCACATTTAGAACAAGCTGCCATTCATCACACCATCTAGAAATTCTATCAAATTTATCCTGTACACTCCTTCAGTCACTCAACGAGGATACCTCCAACAGCCGTAAATTGCTGCTCCCCGTATGCGACAGATCATTTATGTATATAGAGGATGAGAGTGGTTCTATCGCACTTTCCTGGGAAAAATTTGGAAATCTGTGGTAACATCTTATGGGACCAAACTGCTGAGGTCATCGGTCCCTAAGCCTACACGCTACTTAAATCTAACTTAAACTAACTTATGCTAAGGAGAACACACACACACATGCCCGAGGGAGGACTCAAATCTCCGACGGGGTAGCCGCGCGAACCGTGACAGGACGCCTAAGACAGCGCGGCTACCCCGCGTGGTGCTTTCTTGGCACAGACCCGACGATAGCCTTGTCTCTGATGAACACTCGGCGTCGAGGACACCATACTGGGTTGTATTATTTAAAAAGTCCTCGTGTCAGTCACATGTCTGGGAACCGAAATCGTACGCTCGGACGTTCGTCAACAGTGTGGAGTACCATGTGAAACGTTTTCCGGAAACCTAGGTATATGGAATCTGTCTGCCGCCCTCTATCCATGGTTCGTAAGATATCGCTTGAGAAAAGGGAAAGCTGAGTTCTGCTTGGGTTATGCTTTGTAAAACCGAGCTGTTTTCTGGACAGAAGTTTTTCTCTCTCGAAGATACATAGTACAGTATATTCTAACTGCGAGTATGTTCAAGGATACTGCAGGAAACCGATATTATTGGTATGTAATAATGCGGATCCATTTTTTTGCCTTTCTTATTATGGGGTTGTTGCTTAAGTTCGTAGCATTTTCCCGTAAGTTTGATAAACGCAACAGATGCATATAATACAGACTTTAGTAATCAATAATGTATTCTTCTCTACTCTTTAGACTAATCTTCTAACGCTGGGGTAACTTTTCGATTCCTAGACCGTAGAAATCATGTGATTTTGGGGCGAAGAAAAGGCCCATTCAAGTTCGAAGCGCATTTTCATCCTGAAAGGAAGTTCATTGAAGGTTGTATGATACAGGGCGGAAAATATGAAACTCTCAGTACAGAAGATCAGCTCAGAAAAGTGGGCGCGGACCGACCTTCCTTCCAATCTCCTGTACAGTATCTTCTGTCGCATTACCAGAATGCGTGCTCACGTTATCGTGGAGTAGCAGCACATCACGCGGTCTTCCTGCAGACGTACTTCCATTGCGTCTGCAAGAGGTCTCAGTCATTGACAAAAATAAAGTTGACAGTGGTGGTTGCACCTGGAGGAAGCAGTTCGCAGCATACTACACCGTCACTGTTCCATCAGATGCAAAACATTATCTTTTGGGGACGCGCACAGGTCTTTGTACGGAGAGTTGCTGTCTTGTTCGGATCTAAGCATAAAGATACCGTTCATCGTCACCATTAACAATACAGGATAAGAATAGCGGGTATTTTTCACGAGCCAGCTGATGACGAGGAAGCAGAGATGTACACATTGCCAACGATTGATTTTTTTGTGATTGAAACTTAGGACATGCGGCACATATACGCTGATCTTTCAACCTTATCCACTAAGCACCAATGACTCACGGTGCTGGAATGATCACATTTAGTCGTATCTGCCAGTTCTCGAGTACACTGACGTGTATCATTGTGGACTGGATCCGTTAAAGGATCGTAATCAAACTCCGAAGTTCCTCCTTAAAACGAGAAAACTGTTTTCTTGCCGTACTCTGTCCAATGGCATTATCCCCACAAAAAAAAAAGAAATTGTTCGAATGGCTCTGAGCACTATGGCACTTAACATCTGAGGTCATTAGTCGCCTAGAGCGTAGAACTACTTAAACCTAACTAACCTAAGGACATCGCATACATCCATGCCCGGGGCAGGATTCGAACCTGCGACCTTAGCGGTAGCGCGGTTCCAGATTGTAGCGCCTAGAACCGCTCGGCCACAGCGGCTGGCCATTATCCCCACACACAGTGCAAATATTTCTGGCTGCTTGCCCTGCTGTCACCCCTCTATTGAACTCAAAAGATGAATAAGCCGAGTTCTCCATTTCGCACTCTATTTTCTGGCGTCCGCAGCTCCACTAACAAGATCCAAATAAAAAAGTGAAAATATGTAAACTCAAATAGCAACAGTGAAATGCGAATACGAAATGGCAATTGATAAATAAACCCATACCATCTGGAATACCAACATGCAAAACAAAAACACTAGGAACTTATGCACCGATCGAATACATATGTGTCACCTGCGGTTGCCTGAAGCGATTTAGGGAAATCACAGAAAATCTAAATGAGGCTTGCCGGACGTTGGTCAGAACCGTCGTCATCCCGAATGCGAGTCCAGTCTGCTACCCATTGCGAGACCTCGCTCGGTGCAGTTTTTTCGCCGCTTGAGACTGCGCTGGGCGAGAGATTCCATGGTAGAAACGCATACGTGGGTGCAAACTGCGATTGTGTAGTCCAAAGAGGGTGTAATTAGGTAGAGGAAGTAGCTAAATAACATTTCTCTGACCGATCGTGCAGCAGGGAGGAGAAGTGAGCGCTCTGCCGGTAGAGCCGGCGCGCCGTGCGGCCGGCCGGAGCGGCGTGACCGTGACGTCAGCGGGTGCCCCGGCCGCAGCA
Organism: Schistocerca cancellata; assembly: GCF_023864275.1. Classification (NCBI taxonomy): domain Eukaryota; kingdom Metazoa; phylum Arthropoda; class Insecta; order Orthoptera; family Acrididae; genus Schistocerca; species Schistocerca cancellata. Next base: position 423,602,789 of record NC_064634.1, on the reverse strand, counting down.
CGGAGCAGGCTTTGTTGTCCCGCGTGACTCGCGGCTAGCGGCTGGCGGCTAGCGCCCGCGGCCATTAGCCGAGAACGCGACCCGCCGCGCAGAGCCGCTTTCATCTTCCCGGAACGCTAGTCTGCCCGCTGTCGTTATATCGTACCCCGCCACGAGTTACGAACGCCCTGCTCGAGGAACAGTGGTGGCGGAATCCTCTTACACCGTCGGCGGCATGAGCCGCTCCACAGACAAACGCTGGCTGGCTGGCCGGCTCTGTGCACGCAGAGTCGACGACACCGACTGCCGCCTACCTCATCCCTGGCTAAGACCTCCAGAGCGATTTCTGGCGCCTCTCATAAGGAGTCTGCGACCGAACCGCTGAATCTTTCCATCAGTAAATGGGGTATGTTCTCAACTGACTCCGTTGTTTTAACCCCCTCCACTGACGGAATGACCCACTTCCCAATTCCGTATGTATAAAACCAATACGGACTTGTAGCTGTCACGCCTTTGCGCTTACTGCTACGTATTTTAACTGTAAATAGCTCAGTCCCAATGGTAAGAGGCATTAGTGAATTCACGTAGTTAATATTTGAGTCCAGCACAGCTGCCACAAGCTCAGCTCACTTTTACTCCACTCCTACCCTCGCCATTGCACCACATTAACTAGGTGCTACGTGGACCTTGCTAAATTCGCTTGCGTATACATTTTTGACCGTTACTCGCCAGTATTTACCTAACGATTAGTACACTCCTAACCGGACTATTTCCCTAAGAGCTGTGATGATTGAACGGGTTCGATCCACGGCCTACAGTGCCCTACAGTTCACACGGTAACACTGCCTACCTGACCCACTTAACCTGGTAGTGAGCTTATGTATCCAATCACCACTGCTAGCAGCAGTGGATAATCCTATCAGCACGACGAGAGCAGCAGACTTACCGTCGAATCCTCCTGAGAATACTTATAACTACGGTCGCCAGCTCTGAAGGAGCAAAGGAATAAATCAATTTTTGGGCTCGTTTCAAAGTGAAATGGCTTGAGTTGAACTTAAACTTAATTCTGAATATTACTATTTCTGATCATTCTAGATGATTCTACAAAGCAAATACTCTCTCAATTTCTGTGAGTTGGCTTGGTAATTACTACCAAGACAGTTTATGCAACTTCGGTTAACAAAATTCTATCCTTCAACTTACTTAATGATTTTGGATATTACTCTTTGGACCATTGATACAGAATTAGTTAAGTTACTTTACTTGAAAGGTTGCTCAGAAAAATTTAAGTAACTGTAAATAGGCGACTCATTCTGGTGTGACCATTGCTCTTTTCAACATTCTTATACGCTAAAGTATTCTACAACCAAAAGAATTGTAAATGAAAGAGGCGATGGTGGCCTCAGTCTGATTTCACTATACTATGTTTGAGGTTACTACACTTTACAATGAACAACATGCGTCGTAATTTTACTCATTACTATATTCTGTCCTCTGCACTTGCATAAAAGAAAACTGGTATTCTCCTTTTACATGTATACAAAGTTCGACTTAACAATTGCAAGCAGTCTTGCCTTGGGTAGACGTGTCGGTGCTGGTGGTGAGATGCACGTGGCTAACGCAGCTCTTCACGCCTCATGCCCTTGATGGCGGCTGGAACTACGAGCTGTAGCACTCGTATAAGCTACTGCACGTCCGCCATAAATTCTGGGCGCAGGAACTCTTACAATCAGCCCCAGTGGCATAGAGGCGGCTTCGACAACCATTCGTCGCGTTCTACTCCACAAACGGCGACGATATTCGCCTCTTCGCTGTTGCACAATCACTTTTGCGTGAGCACAGTTACGCACGTCCGATCACGTCAACACTCCCCAGGCCATCTCATTGTTCAGTCCCTGTGTCTCCAGCTACCCCTAGCTACGCTCGTATCACCAAGAGTGGGGGCGTTCCCCTACCACCTTTTTACCGAAATCATTTAGTATTTAAGAATATTTATATTTACTACCCTGGAGTCCATACCAGTCATAATAATTTACTACTAGCGTTTTACAACATTAAATTATACAGTAATAACTTATAATTACCAAGAAAAAGAATACATTTGACTCTGAGAGCTTAGTGCATTGTCTGACAGCGCTAATTCCCAGTTTCGCCAATAGATGGCATCAGGGTGCACTCCCTGGCAGTCTCACACAAGCGCGCCCGTTTCAGACGCGCGGGCTCCAAATTATTGTCAGCCCACCATCATTTCAGTTCCGTTACAAGTCAACTGCTTATTATTTTTAAACTTCTTTTATAGCATTATCGCTTCCCGCGCCCAGGTTCGATTCCCGGTGGGGTCAGGAATTTTCTCTGCGTCGTGATGACTGGGTGTTGTTTGATGTGATGTCCTTAGGTTAGTTGGGTTTAAGTAGTTCTAAGTTCTAGGGGACTGATGATCATAGATGTTAAGTCCCATAGTGCTCAGAGCCATTTTATAGCTTTACCTATCTTTCGTCATGAGATTTACACTACACACTGTAAAGAATGATCCCTTTTCGAGCCAACCACTCTCTTCTGCCACTGGATGTTCCTTTAATTTCCATGTAATTGCCGGCCGGAGTGGCCGAGCGGTTCTAGGCATTACAGTCCGGAACCGCGCGACCGCTACGGTCGCAGGTTTGAATCCTGCCTCGGGCATGGATGTGTGCGTTGTCCTTAGGTTAGTTAGGTTTAAGTAGTTCTAAGTTCTAGGGGACTGATGACCCCCGATGTTAAGTCCCATAGTGCTCAGAACCATGTAATTGTCACATCTAACGCTCTCCTCGATGCTTTCCACATACTTCTTCCGAGACATTCATCTTCCTTTCTCTCGCAGTACCTTCCCTTCAAGAACGTTAATGCCGAGAGTGTTCCATATCTTGATACGTCCAATGAATTTTATTTTTCTCTTTTCCATTAGTAATTTTCTCATAAGGCCTCCAAATTTGTTTTTGTTTCTTTCCAGCTGATGCCTGTTACTTTCGGCCAAACCCAAATTACAGCAGGTTTACTCGATTGCTTTCCAATCTATCCAGAGTCCACCTTTTACTTTCACAGAGCAGTGTAACCATTCAGATGGTTTTACGAATCAGACCATATTTCAAGTTTGTGATTGTAACATTCTGACGTAACTTTCTGTACTATAACCAAATATTGTGTGAGCCAAGATAGGGGCAAGTTTATAGTGAGATGTCATCATCATGTCCTCGCCCTGTCCGGCGACAGCGACTCCATCAGTCGTTCAGTCCGTATTGTGGCGGGCTCGGATGTGGCTTGCAAAACCGAGCTTTGCTTTGAAGATCCGGTCGCACGAAGTGCAATACAGTTGCCCAGTGGAGTTATACGTGTAGATGAAATTAGGCTTGGGCTTGGATTTGCGGAGCTTTCGTTTATCGTCCAAGGTTCTTTAGGCGGATATGCTCGAATTGTTCCACACTCTTGTGTACAGTTGCGCGCCACTCTAATCGGTGCAATGCAAGCTCCTCCCAACGTTTGCTCGGAATGCCACAGGCCGTGAGGTGGCGTTTGATGGTCTCTTTATAACGCAGGTGTTGGCCACCTTGCCGCCGCTTTCCACACGAGAGCTCTGAGTAGAACACCGCTTTGGGAAGTCTACTGTCGTCCATGTGTATCTCAGTTGGTGTTTCATTAAGAGAGCTTCAATGCAAGGCAGTTTGACGCGACGCAAAATCTCCGTGTTTGGAACACGGTCTTCCCATTTCATGCGGAGAATTGATCTCAGACAGCGAAGATGAAAGGTGTGTAGACTCCTAATGTCAGCTCTGCATTGGCTATACGACCTGCAATTTCTGTTATCAGGCTGTTGTCGCTTCTGATTTGGCTACCTGGGTATTTAAAGTGTGACACATTATCCAAAAGTTCGTTGTCCAACTTAATACTGCAGTCGTCTGTATTGGAACCCCTAAGTGGTTGTTGAAGGAGTTGGCTCTTGGTGATGCTTATGACTAAACCAAATCTTCTGCAGGAGTCATTTAGCAGGTTCATGTGTGTGTCGAGAGACTCAGGAGAATTAACCATCATTCATACGTCGTCTGCTTAAAGAATTTCTAAGATGGATATTTTATTTACGCGACTTTTTGTTCTGAGGCAAGAAATGTATTTGTAAATCAGTAATGTCCAGCTTTCCTTCCAGTGAGGATAATTATGTGAACAGAAGCCACTAGAGGAATAAAGTTGTGTTAATACAGCTAGTGGTTTGCAATGCATTATTTCAAGAATTTACAAAGGTTCAAAAATGGTTCAAATGGCTCTGAGCACTATGGGACATCACACACATCCATGCCCGAGGCAGGATTCGAACCTGCGACCGTATCGGTCGCTTGAATCCAGACCGAAGCGCCAAGAACCGCTCGGCCACTCCGGCCGGCCAATTTACAAAGGTTTTCTGACATCTACATTCATATGTTTGCTGGTTAAAATTTTTTCTTACTAACCATTCCCCGCTTTACCAGTGCAAATCTTCACTTCCATTGATCATCTGTTGTCCTCTGTGATTTTCTACTGCCTTATAAATTAGGATTGTATACTGGCTTCAATTTCTACCATATTTTTCCGTACTACCATTACTTTCGTTTTCCCTCTTTTCAGAGTTATTTCGTTGGTGCATAAATTCGTAGCGTTTTTATATTACATTTTGGTATCCCGGTTGCTATGGGTTTACCTATCGATCGTCATTCACTGTAGTTCACTGTTGCTGTTTCAGTTTACATACTGTCACTTTGTCATTTGGAGATAGTGAGTGGAGGGGTGAATTCTAGAAACTGCAGTGCCAAATGGAGAAATCGGAACAAAAAAATGGCTCTGAGCACTATGGGATTTAACATCTGCGATCATCAATCCCCTAGAACTTAGAACTACTTAAACCTAACTAACCTAAGGACATCACACACATCTATGCCCAAGGCAGGATTCGAACCTGCAAACGTAGCAGCAGCGCGGTTCCGGACTGAAGCGCCTAGAAACGCTCGGCCACAGCGGTCGGCTAAATAGGAACATTTCCGATATATTCTTCTGTCCTAGTTCAAAACATGAGTGACAGTAGTGGTGACAGCCACAAATATATGGAGATAATGCAACTGGACGGTGCACAGCAGCGAAATGATTTTCCCGTCTCATGGAGGATCATTTTGACATTAGTGACTCTTCACGTTCAGGAACACCTTTGGGATTTGATGAAGGTCGTTTAAACGCATTAATCCGCAACGATCCATATCACTGTCCTCGAGAACTGGCAAATGTGATGAACTGTGACAATCTGCATTGCAATGGGAACGGTCGAAAAATAGGGTGTATGGGTACCGCATGGTCTACGCTAAAATTATAAAACCCATCACGTGACCAGATGTGCATCTATGCATGGTCGTCAAGAAACTTGGGGTTAAACGCCACGAACCACTCACGTTGCACCTCTCAGTCCCGTGATGCAGCTTCCGCATGGCACTCACAACTTCGGGCCTCTTCCTGCTTTTGCACCACGTCCGGTGCAGTCAGCTGTAGACTACAATGCTTCCACCTTGTATTGGTGGAGATGAAAATCCTTCCACTGAAAGGTACAAAACACGATACACTGCAGACACTTGCACAGTTCTGCTTCGACACTCAGATAGTACACGATAGCCTTCCCCCCCCCCCCCCCCCCCCCCCCAGGAGTCTGCAGCTTTAACATGCCAGTAGAAAATCTTATACAACACATCCTTTCACGGTTAGCTTTTATTTCCTTTGTCTTCTCCTTCGCGATCTGAATAGCTTCGAAAATGAGCACATTAAATAAATACGAAAATAGGAGCCACCTTCGTCTAACTCCTTTTCTAATCCCGGTATGTTCCTCTACTTTATTGACATTAATTTTTCGCTTTGAACCTGACACAGTTGATTAAACATTCTTCTGCGCTTCCAGTCCAGCAGTATTCTCTTCACAGTTCTACACAGCAGCTGCCTGTTCGTATTGTCAAGAAGCTTTTTCTAACTCAGTGAAGGTAAGATAAGTTCTACGCTGCTGCTCATTAAAACTGCAACACCATAAATGTGACATGCAACAACAGACACCAAACTGGGATGAACTGTACTACACGCTTGGATGTGACAATGATATACATTTCAGTCCAACTGCACAAAGGAAGGCTAATGCCAAATACATTCTGTATCTAAGGAAAGATTTTGTAGCAAGTTTATCATTCTTAAACCACATCTGGATTGTTCGTGAGAAGCTCGTGTATAACGGAAAAAAGTCTATAGCCAACATATGGTTTTGCATTATCCTGCTGAAATATAGCGTATCCGAGACCTAGACCTGCCGCGCGGGATGAGCCGAGCGGTCTTAGCCGCTGCAGTCATGGACTGTGCGGCTGGTCCCGGCGGAGGTTCGAGTCCTCCCTCGGGCATGGGTGTGTGTGTTTGTCCTTGGGATAATTTAGGTAAAGTAGTGTGTAACCTTAGGGACTGATGACCCTAGCAGTTAAGTCCCATAAGATTTCACACATATTTGAACATTTTTTGAACAGACGTAGACCTCAAAGTGCAGTAAACGGCCTTACACTCTATATGTGCAATTCCTACAGTCCAAATTACCAGTTAAGTGAACGAGAGGTGATCCGTCTTGTCGGCCAAACGCTACCACATAGCATTATCGTACCAGATTCTGGGTTCAAAAATGGCTCTGAGCACTATGGGAAAATGGTTCAAATGGCTCTGAGCACTATGGGACTTAACATCTATGGTCATCAGTCCCCTAGAACTTAGAACTACTTAAACCCAACTAACCTAAGGACGTCACACAACACCCAGTCATCACGAGGCAGAGTAGTCCCAGATGCTGGGCCTACATTATGATGACGAATACAGTTTGGCAACGATGGTTTTCTCAGAACCTCACCACACCACACACGAATGAGTCCGTGCTGGTGCTGTACACAGAACCGAGACTCCTCTGGAACTGCGACATGATACTACTTTAAGCCCAGTGCTGTTGGGTCAACACTGTAGGCGTGTCTGTCTGTAGCGGCGTCACGAGAAACGGCAACAATAGTCACCGTGTCAATACTCCGTGGAACTCCAGGCATCAGCGCACTGTCCGTGTGGATACTTTTGCTGCAAACATGGTCGCCTGCTGACTCAAAGTACATGAAGTGGCCGTGCGATATTGCCCTCTCGGGCGCTTGTTGTCGGGGGCACTTGAGCTCCTGCAAGTGGTGCGGAAAGATAAATCACCATCTCCGCCCCTTCTCTGTCGCTTTCGAATTTCGACACATGATGTTAGACGTGTCTCGTTTTCACAAAGGGAAAACACGATATTATCCCATTCAAATAAAATGTCTGAATGAGAAATCCGTTGCGTATGGTGACCTTATATACAAATACCAATAAGTGTTTTCCATCACCCAGGTGTCCGCCCCCGGTAGCTGAATGGTCGACGTGATGGATTGTCAATCCTGTGGGCCCGGGTTCGACTCCCCGCTGGGTCAAGGAATTTTCTCCGCCCAGGGACTGGGTATCGTGCTGTCCTCATCATCATCATCCTATCATCCTCATGGATTGCAGGTCGCCGAAGTGGCGTCAAATTGAAAGACCGCCATCCGGCGTACGGCCTGCCCGACAGAGGGGGGGGGGGGGGGGGCTAGCCATACGATTAAATTAAATAAATCACCCAGAAATGCTGATGTGTTGCTATTGTGGCTGTTCCTGTACCGATAGAAAAGTCACACCTGATGTTGTTTGTAAAAACACAGGAATTTAACAATGAGCGCTGCGTACGGATATAAGGCAGCGCTCGCATAGATCATAGCATTTCAATGGGAAGTAAAGCACCAGCAGGGACGCAGTAGAGAAATCTGTGGAATAGCACAGTGATCATTCATCATGCCATGGAGGACTATTGCGACCAATGACCAGGTCCACATCATCACTTTAAGCGCAGAATACACAAGTTAGTGGGGATGTGGCTCGATGTGTGCACCAGACTCAAAGTAATGTGGTGCGGACACGGAATCGACTCCAACTGGCATGCCGAGGACTCGCACCACGAAGGCCTTCCACGAACGACAGGTGCACAAGTTGAACGACATTACAATTTTTCAGTCAAAGGAACCTTGGGCTGAGTGCTACAGAAATGAATTCGGTGTTCGAAGAGGCGGCATGTATCACATCAACTGGAACTAGACGATTGCACGTTGCGATGTTCCATTCCCGACGACCACGGTGAGCACCACAACACTATAGACTCTGTTACAGATGGACGAGAAGACATGCAGAAAGGACGACACAGATATGTCACCAGGTGTTGTTTACGGATGAAACTCGCATTTCTTCGTACACTTATAGTCACAGACAATATATTCGGAGACAACTCGGTAAAATCGAATGGCTCCAAAGCTGTATCTACGTGTGCAGCAAGGTGGTGGTCGGCTGTTGATATGGGGTGGCATTACCTGAGGCCTCCGTATACCTCTCGTGGTTCTTGAGGGCAATCACAATGCTCTACGGTACAGGCACTAGATTCTACAACGAATAATGTGTTTTCGTGGCAATTTCATCTTGGTGGATGAGGATACACTAATGGCCACTAAAATTGCTATGCCAAGAAGAACTGCAGATGATAAACGGGTAGTCTTTGGACAAATATATTATAGTAGAACTAACATGTGATTACATTTTCACGCAATTTGGGTGCATAGATTCTGAGAAATCAGTACCCAGAACAACCACCTCTGGCCGTAATAACGGCCTTGATACGCCTGGGCATTGAGTCAATCAGAGCTTGTATGGCGTGTACAGATACAGCTGCCCATGCAGCTTCAACACGATACCACAGTTCATCAAGAGTAGTGACTGGCGTATTGTGACGAGCCAGTAGCTCGGCCACCATTGACCAGACGTTTTCAATTGGTGATAGATCTGGAGAATGTGCTGGCCAGCGCAGCAGTCGACCATTTTCTGTATCCACAAAGGCCCGTACAGGACCTGCAACATGCGGTCGTGCATTATCCTGCTGAAATGTAGGGTTTTGCAGGGTTCGAATGAAGGGTAGAGCCACGGGTCGTAACACATCTGAAAAGTAACGTCCACTGTTCAAAGTGCCGTCAATGCGAACATGTGTCCAAGACGTGTAACCAATGGCACCCCATACCATCACGCCGGCTGATACGCCAGTATGGCAATGACGAATACACGCTTCCCATGTGCGTTCACCGCGATGTCGCCAAACACGGATGCGACCATCATGATGCTGTACACAGAACCTGGATTCATCCGAAAAAATGACGTTTTGCCATTCGTGCACCCAGGTTCGTCGTTGAGTACACCATCGCGGGCGCTGCTGTCTCTGATGCAGCGTCAAGGGTAACCGCAGCCATGGTCTCCGGGCTGGTAGTCAATGCTGCTGCTAACGACGCCGAACTGTTCGAGTAGATAGTTGTTGTCTTGCAAACGTCCCCATCTATTGACTCAGGGATCGAGCCGTGGCTGCACGATCCGTTACAGCCATGCGGATAAGATGCCTGGCATCTCGACTTCTTGTGATACGAGGCCGTTGGGATCCAGCACGGCATTCCGTATTACCCTCCTGAACCCACCGATTCCATATTCTGCTAACAGTCATTGGATCTCGACCAACGCGAGCAGCAATGTCGCGACACGATAAACAGCAATCGCGATAGGCCATAATCCGATCTTTATCAAAGTCGGAAACGTGATGGTACGCATTTCTCCTCCTTACACCAGGCATCACAACGTTTCACCAGGCAACGCCGGTCAATTGCTGTTTGTGTATGAGATTCAAAAATGGTTCAAATGGCTCTGAGCACTATGGGACTCAACTGCTGTGGTCATAAGTCCCCTAGAACTTAGAACTACTTAAACCTAACTAACCTAAAGACACCACACACATCCATGCCCGAGGCAGGATTCGATCCTGCGACCGTAGCGGTCGCGCGGTTCCAGACTGGAGCGCCCAGAACCGCTCGGCCACTCCAGCCGGCTTGTGTATGAGAAATCGGTTGGCAACTTTCCTCATGTCAGCACGTTGTATGTGTCGCCACCGGTGCCAACCTTGTTTGAATGCTCTGAAAAGCTAATCATTCTAAAGAGTAGGACAATTTGGACCAGGGCTGACTTATTGATCTCACTGATGGTATGCCACGACGGAGTCAAACCTACATCCGAGCAAGGGGACGTTGCACCACGTACCGAAGTTGCTCAGCAGTGCTGTGAAAAAATGCATATGGGGAACGTACAATTATATCGTTACACAAACTTTTTTTTTTTATATACTGACACATCGCAGATGAATGTTTACGCTCACCACAGAGCCATTTTTTTTTATTCTACGCCATGAATTTTGAAAAGTAGGGGTGATGCAAAAGTTTTGTTGATGTTTATACAAAATGGACGGGGCTTTGCTACTAGTTACTCAGAGGTTGCGCTGAAATGTTCATCATTTACATTAAATTTCGTGTCAGTTTTCGTCATGTTGCGTCAATTTTAATTACCAACACTGTCGGCTATTTCATTTCCTAATCAAGTAGAATACTTATATCTAGATTTGACATATGTTTTATTCGTTTTCTGGCCGCAGCAGTTAATTTATGTTGCCCATTTTCGCTTCCTTTTCTTTACAAAGAGGAAAATCGTCAAGCTTTCTAAACCTACATTATTTCAAATTCAGAATCTCGACTGGCTGCTGCAACATTTTTGCTCCACCGGCATAACAGGAGCTGTCATTCCCCAGATTATCTAGCTTCGTCGCGTTGTTGACTGAGGAGTGAAGGGGAAAAAAGTGTAAGGAGCAATGGAAATTTGGTGTTTTACGTCCTGTTAATGACGGAGTCATTAGACAGAGCACAAATACTAAGACCATATGCTCCAGTCGCATATTAGACGTACCCTTTTCCAGTGAAACACAACGCGACTCGCCTTAACTGAATTAGGGAGTTAAGTAAATATTAGAACTGGGTCGCTGGGCGGGCGTTTGAACCCCTGTCATCACGAATGACAGTCAGCTCTCGTAACCAGTTACACAATTCGTTTGAAGTAGTCGTCCGATGAGGATGCCGGACACTGGCTCCTACCAGGGGCGTAAGCAGGTTGGGCTAACCGGAGAAAAGCAACAACTGTGCCCTATGGCAATGTGGGAGTCACTTTATTGGAATGTCATATACACTCCTGGAAATGGAAAAAAGAACACATTGACACCGGTGTGTCAGACCCACCATACTTGCTCCGGACACTGCGAGAGGGCTGTACAAGCAATGATCACACGCACGGCACAGCGGACACACCAGGAACCGCGGTGTTGGCCGTCGAATGGCGCTAGCTGCGCAGCATTTGTGCACCGCCGCCGTCAGTGTCAGCCAGTTTGCCGTGGCATACGGAGCTCCATCGCAGTCTTTAACACTGGTAGCATGCCGCGACAGCGTGGACGTGAACCGTATGTGTAGTTGACGGACTTTGAGCGAGGGCGTATAGTGGGCATGCGGGAGGCCGGGTGGACATACCGCCGAATTGCTGAACACGTGGGGCGTGAGGTGTCCACAGTACATCGATGTTGTCGCCAGTGGTCGGCGGAAGGTGCACGTGCCCGTCGACCTGGGACCGGACCGCAGCGACGCACGGATGCACGCCAAGACCGTAGGATCCTACGCAGTGCCGTAGGGGACCGCACCGCCACTTCCCAGCAAATTAGGGACACTGTTGCTCCTGGGGTATCGGCGAGGACCATTCGCAACCGTCTCCATGAAGCTGGGCTACGGTCCCGCACACCGTTAGGCCGTCTTCCGCTCACGCCCCAACATCGTGCAGCCCGCCTCCAGTGGTGTCGCGACAGGCGTGAATGGAGGGACGAATGGAGACGTGTCGTCTTCAGCGATGAGAGTCGCTTCTGCCTTGGTGCCAATGATGGTCGTATGCGTGTTTGGCGCCGTGCAGGTGAGCGCCACAATCAGGACTGCATACGACCGAGGCACACAGGGCCAACTCCCGGCATCATGGTGTGGGGAGCGATCTCCTACACTGGCCGTACACCACTGGTGATCGTCGAGGGGACACTGAATAGTGCACGGTACATCCAAACCGTCATCGAACCCATCGTTCTACCATTCCTAGACCGGCAAGGGAACTTGCTGTTCCAACAGGACAATGCACGTCCGCATGTATCCCGTGCCACCCAACGTGCTCTAGAAGGTGTAAGTCAGCTACCCTAGCCAGCAAGATCTCCGGATCTGTCCCCCATTGAGCATGTTTGGGACTGGATGAAGCGTCGTCTCACGCGGTCTGCACGTCCAGCACGAACGCAGGTCCAACTGAGGCGCCAGGTGGAAATGGCATGGCAAGCCGTTCCACAGGACTACCATCCAGCATCTCTACGATAGTCTCCATGGGAGTATAGCAGCCTGCATTGCTGCGATAGGTGGATATACACTGTACTAGTGCCGACATTGCGCATGCTCTGTTGCCTGTGTCTATGTGCCTGTGGTTCCGTCAGTGTGATCATGTGATGTATCTGACCCCAGGAATGTGTCAATAAAGTTTCCCCTTCCTGGGACAATGAATTCACGGTGTTCTTATTTCAATTTCCAGGAGTGTAGAAAAGAGCTTAACAAAATTCACAAATACGCGTTTCTAGCGTGCCAACATCGGAATGAATGACCTTATATAACAACAAAAGCGCAGTAGACGAAACTGTGCCTTCGAAACTGACATTGGCATGGCAAAAAAGACATGAAAAGACAGTTGACGAATTTGAGTAATAAGTTTTCATCTATTTCACTGTGTCGGTTTGCGAAGACGATGGCTACCATGCATTTTTTATACTGAGGTGATAAAAGTTAGGGGTACCTCCTCATATCGTGTTGGACCTCCTTTTCTTGGGTCTCGTGCAGCAACTCGACAAGGCATGGACTCAACAAGTCGTTGGAAGTCGCCTGCAGAAATACTGAGCCATGCTTCAGACATGGCCGTCCATAACTGCGAAAGTGTTTCCGTTGCAGCGTTTTGATCACGAACCGACCTCTCGATTAAGTCTCATAAATGTTCGATGAGATTCATGTCGGTCGATCTGGGTGGCCTCAAACCAATCCAGAAGAGCTGTGGTCCAGTGACAAGGCGCATTGTCATCCATAAAAAAAATCCATCGTTGTTGGGGAACATGAAGTCCATTAAAGTCTGCAAATTGTCTACAAGTAGACGGACATAACAATTTCCACTCCATGACCTGTTCAGCTAGATCAGAGGACACAGTCCATTCCATGTAAACGGAGTCCATACCACCGTGGAACCACCGTCAGCTTTCACAGTGCTTCTTGACAAATTGGGTCCATGACTTTGTGGGGTCTGTGCCACACTCGATCCCTACCGTCAGCTCTTACCAACTGTAAACAGGACTCATGTTTTAAGACCAAGGTTTTCCAGTAGTCTAAGGTCCAACCGATATGGTCACTATCCCAGGGGAGGCGCTGCAGGCGATGTGCTGTTATCAAAGGCACTCGCGTCGGTCGCTACTACCATAGCTCATTAACACCTAATTTCGCCTCTTCGTCATAACGGATACGTTCATCGTACGTCCCACATTGGTTTCTGCACTCATTTCACACTAGGTTTCTTGTCTGTTAGCACTGACAACTCTACGCATTCTCCGCTGATCATGGTCGCTAAGTGACGGCCGCCGGCCACTGTGTTGTCCGTGGTGAGAGGCAGTGCCAGAAATTTGGTATTCTCGGCACACTCTTGTTGCTGTGGATCTCAGAATATTGAATTCCCTAACTATTTCCGAAAGGGAATGTCCCATGCGTGTAGCTCCAACTACCATTCCACGTTCAAAGTCTCTTAGTTCCCGTTATGTGGTCATAATCACCTCGGGAATCTTTTCACGTAAATCGCCTGAGTGCAAATGGCATATCCACCAATCCACTGCTCTTTTATACCTTGTATAATCGATAGAACCGCCATTTGTATATGTGGATATCGCTGGCACATGACTTTTGTCACCTCACTATGTGTTGAGTATCGAGTGCCAATCGCTGCATAAAGCGTCGACCCACTGCATTTCTTTCTGTATTTCGCTACTATTTTCTAAAGTTGTCACCTCTCTCCATACAAAAGAATCATTTATGACAAGCCTCATGGACGTTCCGTCGTTGACTATCTCCGTTTGTATATTATAGTGCCACGGGCACAAAACGAGTACAGCTGGAAAGTGAAGAGTTGACCAACTTATCTATTACTGGTCAACTTGTATCATTAATTTTATGCATTCCTCTACCAAAATATACTTAAAAGACTGTATAAAAGTTTAGTTTTTTTTCTTGTATGATAGATTGTTTACTTTGTAACCACGGTGTAAATGCTGCAAGCCTCCCATTCAAAGAAAATTTAAACGCACGCCCAGTGACGGTGGAGCCTGAACACAAACAATTAATAAGAAAGGAAGATAAAAGTTTAACGTCCCATCGACACCGAAATCATTAGAGATGGACTACTAGTGAGGTACACACATGAATGACTTTTGCATCTGTTAGTTTTACTGACAGAAATAGCTATTGCTACACAAGGTGTAGCTAATTTCACTGAGTAGCTTTTAGTGAACTGAGCGCCATGTGTGTAGGCGCTGGGTGGCACTTATTACATGACATATATAAGTAAACATTTAATGAGAAACAGTAAGGCTCAAAGGAATGAGTTCAACAGTATTTCTAGATTAAACAGTGAATTGATATTTCTATTGACTATCGCAACTGTGGCTGCTATTTCTTCCCCTTTCTCCAGGTAAATGATAGCTAGCCTGAATATATTCTGTCTTCTTGACAATGGCAGCATCGGAGATCAAACCTACAGCAAGTGTTTCTGCCAGATAGTGTTGCAGCAGAAAGGACGATGGGAAGGCTACAAACATGTAACGGAAAGGAAGAAAGTCAACTGAATATTAAATATATATAACATACGATGCGGCTCTACAGAACATGACGATAGCAATTCACAATTCTGGATTTTCTGGCGTATCATTAGTCCTTCATAGAAATACGAATTTATAAAATAAATTTATCAACGACAAACAAATTGTTGATCCAGCCTCTAGGGAATCCTAATTACGGAAACGTGGGGAAACGCCTTCAGAGGCAGATAGGTGATATCGTTGGCCGTGAGAGAAACGAGATTCGAATCAAGAGGAGGGCATTTTCAGCAGCTGCTAAATTTTACGAGTGCTCTAAAATCCACACAGCAGCAAATAGAACTTGCATCAGAGCAGATTGGAGAGGATCTCACGGCCCGCGTTATTACCTCGGTGGAGTGTCTCAACTGGTAAAAAAGTACTTCCTGTAGCCAATTTAATTGGAGAGGCTGCGCCGACCCCACCAGGGGCCTTCGAGAACGTTCGACATAAGGTGTTCCGGATGGTAACAAATTTTAATGAATTTTAATGAAAAGAACGTCAGGGATGGAGGCCAGCTTACCGCGCTCTTACTATAGGTAGTTTGTTTGGGGCTCATAACATACTAATTTATGTAGCTTACCAATTACTAATCACACCGGTACATCATGGGCCCAGGGGCTTCGCCCCACATTGTCAGTATTGGCTCTTCATCAAACAGTTTGACAACTACTGGCTTGGAGGGAATTTTGACCTCACCATCCAATGATGCTGTACCTCAGCAACACATAAGCGATCCTAGAATTCCGAGAAGATTTCATGTTATAGAAGAAGTTTGAGTGCCAAGTTTCGGACTAATTACGAGGGTCACTCCAAAAGAAATACACTCTATTTTTTATTTTTTATCCATCTTTTATTCCACATATTCGAAAATTTTACAGTGTGTAGGTACATCCTTCCGGAACAATATTTTCATTTCTCCACATAATTTCCTCCCCTCTCAACTGCCTTACGTAATCTTGGAACCAGCACCTGTATACCCGCACGGTAAAATTCTGGACCAACCTGTCGGAGTCACTGTTTGGCAGCGTGCACAAGGGAGTCATCATCTTCAAACCTTGTTCCACGAAGAGAGTCTTTCAGTTTCCCAAAGAGATGATAGTCACATGGAGCCAGGTCAGGATTGTAAAGCGGGTGTTTCAGTGTTGTCTATCCGAGTTTTGTGCTCGCTTGACTGACAAGTGGCCATGCATTGTCGTGCAACAGCAAAACATCCTGATTTTGCCGATGTGGTCGAACACGACTCAGTCGAGCTTGAAGTTTCTTCAGTGTCGTCACACATGCATCAGAATTTATGGTGGTTCCATTTGGCATGATGTCCACAAGCAAGAGTCCTTCGGAATCGAAAAACACCGTAGCCACAACTTTTCCAGCAGGAGGTGCGGTTTTGAATTTTTTTTCTTGGGTGAATTTTCATGATGCCACTCCATTGATTGCTTCTTCGTCTCTGGTGAAAAATGATGGAGCCATGTTTCATCACCTGTCACAATTCATCCAAGATATTCATCTCCACCATTCTCGTACTGTTCCAAAAGTTCGCTGCATACCGTTTTCCTTGTTTCTTTGTGAATCACTGTCAACATCCTGGGAACCCACTTGGCACAAACCTTTCTTAACGCCAACACTTTCAGTATTCTGCAAACACTTCCTTCTCCTATCCCAACGTAGCGTGACAATTCGTTCACTGTGATGCGTCTGACAGCAGTCATCAATTCGTTAACTCTCTGCACATTGTCTGGAGTGTGTGCAGTATGAGGCCTGCCGCAGCGAAGATAATCCTCAATATTGCTGTGCCCGCTTTCATCACGTAACTTGCTTGCCCACCGACTAACTGTACTGCGATCGACAGCAGCATCTCCACACACCTTTTTCAGCCTCTTGTGGATGTTTCCCACTGTCTAGTTTTCACAGCTCAGGAATTCTATGACAGCAGGTTGCTTCTGACGAATGTCAAGTGTAGCAGCCATCTTGAAGACATGCTGTGATGGCGCCATTCACGGGAACAGGTTGAACTAAGTTTGGAAACAAGCGGGAAGGATGTTTCTGCACACTGTAAAACTTTCACACATACAGTTTCCACACTGCAATTTTACAAAAATAGTGTGCATTTCTTTTGGAGTGACCCTCGTATACAGGGTGTTACAAAAAGGTACGGCCAAACTTCCAGGAAACATTCCTCACACACAAAGAAAGAAAATGTGTTACGTGGACATGTGTCCGGAAACGCTTACTTTCCATGTTAGAACTCATTTTATTACTTCTCTTCAAATCACATTAATCATGGAATGGAAACACACAGCAACAGAACGTACCAGCGTGACTTCAAACACTTTGTTACAGGAAATGTTCAAAATGTCCTCCGTTAGCGAGGATACATGCATCCACCCTCCGTCGCATGGAATCCCTGATGCGCTGATGCATCCCTGGAGAATGGCGTATTGTATCACAGCCGTCCACAATACGAGCACGAAGAGTCTCTACATTTGGTACCGGGGTTGCGTAGACAAGAGCTTTCAAATGCCCCCATAAATGAAAGTCAAGAGGGCTGTCAGGAGAGCGTGGAGGCCATGGAATTGGTCCGCCTCTACCAATCCATCGGTCACCAAATCTGTTGTTGAGAAGCGTACGAATACTTCAACTGAAATGTGCAGGAGCTCCATCGTGCATGAACCACATGTTGTGTCGTACTTGTAAAGGCACATGTTCTAGCAGCACAGGTAGAGTATCCCGTAGGAAATTATGATAACGTGCTCCATTGAGCGTAGGTGGGCGAAACTAAAATGAGCTCTAACATGGAAATTAAGCGTTTCCGGACACATGTCCACATAACATCTTTTCTTTATTTGTGTGTGGGGAATGTTTCCTGAACGTTTGGCCGTACCTTTTTGTAACACCCCTGTATATGCACGTAGTTCACACTCTTCGTTGCATTCATCGAACTTGTAATTTCCTCTCCTGTATGAATCTGTGATCTGATTTTATTCTAATTGACTTATTAGGTACTCTTTCTTTGTAGGGGCTGGAGGAAACGACCTCTAAGGTCTCACCACGGGTGTGTGAAACATCAAGGAACATTACAATTCGACTGGCAGTAATCTGCCAGGACTCTGTTGTAAGTGAACCAACACAAATCTGACTACTCACTGAGAGATGGTAACGAGGACGCTGTAAAGCGAACACCTTTCTCGGAGACTGACGTGAGGTGTCTGGACAGGAACTTCACTTGTGACCAGTGAGGGGAGGGGGTGGGGAGGGGAGGGGGGTACGTAGGAGGGGCGGGGTGACACTCGCAGGGAGAGGGGCGGCACCCGCTGCCGGCGAGGCTGCGGAGGTAGCATCAGTTCTAAATCTCCGGCAGCTCGGCCTGGCGGCGCGGGGATCTAGCCTGTGACACGGAGATCCTTAGCACTGCGTTCCGGGGCAATAGCCTCGGGGCAGGGGCAGGCGGCCGCGGCTGCGTTCCTCGCGGCCGCATCTCGTCTTTGTATCTGCCGCGCAACTCCTCCCGTCGGCAGATTTACGTTTCAGTCAGCCGGCCTGCGGCATGTTCACGCGCCCTCGTTAACGGCCGCGGAGGCCGGAGATGTGCAGGGCGAGGGCTGCACCGCGCCGGCTGCGCTGCCTCCGCTCTCGCGCTTCTCACCTCCTTCGCGTGTCGACGGCTACCTCAAGAGTAGCGCCCGCGCTTCGCTGTTCGATTCCCGATCGAGGAATCTCCTAAGGTTGTAGCGTCGATGTAGTTGGAATATTTCACATTTCTCCAAAGCTAACTTTCACTCTGCAGCGGAGAGTGCGCTGTTTTTCAAACTTCGTGAATGATTACATCTGTGTCGGGCTACGATTTGAACCCGGGACCTAATCGATCTACATCCAAATATACACTAGCTTATCAAAAGTATCCAAGCACCCCAATGTAGCGCGGAATTCACCAATAGATGTCACAGGCAACGGCGGTATCGAAAGATAAGAGGAACATTATGTTGTTAGAAGACAACTGGTAACAGCAGAATACGGCCGTCGTTAAAGCCCCGTGACGTCAGGCGTGGACTATTCAATGTCACCTCAGTAATAAATCCATCCTTTTTAAGCTGCCCAAGTCGACTGTTGGTGATGTGACACTAAAGTGCAAAGAAGAAAACAACCACAGATAAAAAAGACCAGGCAGACCTCATGTACTGGGAGACGGGGGCCTTCGAGCAATGAGGAGGGTGGATGTTTTAAAAAGCCGCAGATCGGCTGAAGGAATCACTGGTGAGTTCCAGAGTGCTGTTAGCAGTCTAGCTAGCACAATGACTGTGCATGTAGGTTTAAAAAAAGTATATAATGTTAGACGGCACTATCCGTCCCTGCAGCACCCCAGCAGGCACAACGTTTCGTTTCCGAGTTTTTCGGTGACCGAGCGGTTCTAGACGCTACAGTCTGAAGCCGCGCGACCGCTACGGTCGCAGGTTCGAATCCTGCCTCGGG
The DNA here is from genome assembly GCF_023864275.1 of Schistocerca cancellata. Taxonomy (NCBI): domain Eukaryota; kingdom Metazoa; phylum Arthropoda; class Insecta; order Orthoptera; family Acrididae; genus Schistocerca; species Schistocerca cancellata. The sequence goes on along the minus strand of NC_064634.1, from coordinate 423,583,387 downwards.
CATGGATGTCTGTGATGTCCTTAGGTTAGTTAAGTTTAAGTAAGTGATGACATCAGAAGTCCCATAGTGCTCAGAGCTTTTTTTTTGTGTTTCGAGCCTGTAAACACCAGTGACTTATCTGACTTGTCTCACGAAATAAGCATCGAACCAAAGAACTACAACGAACGAAATTCGTTTAGCTTGAAGGGGGAAACCAGATGGCGCTATGGTTGGCCCGCTAGATGGCGATGCCATAGGTCAAACGGATATCAACTGCGTTTTTTAAAATAGGAACCCCCATTATTATTACATATTCGTGTAGTACGTAAAGAAATATGAATGTTTTAGTTGGACCAATTTTTTCGCTTTGTGATAGATGGCGCTGTAATAGTCACAAACGTGTAAGTACGTGGTATCACGTAACATTCCGCTAGTGCGGACGGTATTTGCTTCGTGATACATTACCCGTGTTAAAATGGACCGTTTACCAATTGCGGAAAAGGTCGATATCGTGTTGATGTATGGCTATTGTGATGAAAATGCCCAACCGGCGTCTGCTATGTATGCTGCTCGGTATCCTGGACGACATCATCCAAGTGTCCGGACCGTTCACCGGATAGTTACGTTATTTAAGGAAACAGGAAGTATTCAGCCACATGTGAAAAGTCAACCACGACCTGCAACAAATGATGATGCCCAAGTAGGTGTTTTAGCTGCTGTCGCGGCTAATCCGCACCTCAGCAGCAGACAAATTGCGCGAGAATCGGGACTCTCAAAAACGTCGCTGTTGAGAATGCTATATCAACATCGATTGCACTAGTACCATATTTCTATGCACTTTGAACGACGCGTACAGTTCTGCGTCTGGGCACAAGAGAAATTACGGGACGATGACAGATTTTTTGCACGCGTTCTATTTAGCGACGAAGCGTCATTCATAAACAGCGGCAACGTAAACCGGCATAACATGCACTATTGGGCAACGGAAAATCCACGATGGCTGCGACAAGTGGAACATCAGCGACATTGGCGGGTTAATGTATGGTGCGGCATTATGGGAGGAAGGATAATTGGCCCCCATTTTATTGATGGCAATCTAAATGGTGCAATGCATGCTGATTTCCTACGTAATGCTCTACCGATGTTACTACAAGATGTTTCACTGCATGACAGAATGGCGATGTACTTCCAGCATGATGGATGTCCGGCACATAGCTCGCGTACGGTTGAAGCAGTACTGAATAGCATATTTCATGACAGGTGGATTAGTCGTCGAAGCACCATACCGTGGCCCGCACGTTCACCGGATCTGACGTCCCCGGATTTCTCTCTGTGGGGAAAGTTGAAGGATATATGCTACCCTGATCCACCGACAACGCCTGACAACATGCATCGGCGCATTGTCAATAAATGTGCGAAGATTACGGAAGACGAACTACTCGCTGTTAAGAGGAATGTCGTTACACACATTTCCAAATGCATTGAGGTTGACGTACATCATTTTGAGCATTATTGTATTAATGTGGTAGTTACAGGTAATCACGCTGTAACAGCATGCGTTCTCACAAATGATAATCTTACAAAGGTACATGTATCACATTGGAACAACCGAAATAAAATGTTCAAATGTACCTACGTTCTGTATTTTAATTTAAAAAACATACCTGTTACCAACTGTTCGTCTAAAATTGTGAGCCATATGTTTGTGACTATTACAGCGCCATCTGCCACAAAGCGAAAACAGTGGTCCAACTAAAACATTCATATTTCTTTACGTACTACACGAAAATGTAATAAAAATGGGGGCTCCTATTTAAAAAAAAAAAAAACGCTGTTGATATCCGCTTGACCTATGGAGCGCCATCTAGCGGGCCAACCATAGCGCCATCTGGCTTCCCCCTTCAACCCTAGACAAGTTTCGTCCTTTGTAGTTTTTTCGTTTGACGCTTATTTCGTGAGATATTTGGCCCGGTCACGATCAACGGACCACCCTGCATACTTTAACCACGGCAGCACGCAAGCAGTTTCACAAACTTAGCCGTTTCTGAGAAGCTTCCACCCTTGGCCAGTTAGCCAATGATTATAAGTTTCCGCATTACGACAAGTGCCCTCTTTTCTGTTTCCTCCAGGCACGCTTTATATACGCTCCTCATCCTGGTGGTAGCACCTGCTGCCTGTGAGTGCTCATCGTACGTTGACGTCGAACGTTGAGTGGTCACTAATGTGACTGGATCGTGGAATTGTGTAGTGTACAATTCCTCCATCTGTAGTATGGATAGGGACTCCGACTGCTGTGTTCGGATGCGAGCTGTATTGGTGATCATTCGCCCACGACTCCAGGCAATGCTGGATTCAGTCGCACAACTTAAGGCTGTTGACAATGGACATCACTGTGGGAGGTTGAATGTGGGGATCCAAGGGACGCCGATTGATTCACTGTTGTGGCCACCACGGTTACAGCCCACACTGATGCTGACCCACTACTCGTGCTCGCGTGGGAGGTCACTCCGAGGTGTAGCATTCTGAGCGGTGGGGGGTGATCAAATGACCTCCCCAGATCGTCGGACAAATAGGTAAAAACTATTTGTGGCTGATCAAGATACTGTGCCAGAAGCAGTCGCTTGTTGTTTCAGAAGAAGCCTCTCAGCCTGAAAGATCCGGGCATTCTCATGATGGGATTACAGGTAGACGTAGCCTCAAATGTTAGTTGCGTAATGAGAGCCCCTTAGGGACATGGCTGCCGAGGAATATACACAACAGTACCACAGCAAATGGAAGTGCACACCAGAAGCTCTGTGTTTATTCCGTCGGATGAGTGGTACAAAAGCAGTGTTCTACAGACATAGATTTGCTAGGATATTGTAAGTGTGTGTCACCCTTATGCTGCATACAGCAGTCCTCCTGAGTTCCGTTCGCCTGACCGGTACGTGACAAGGCACAGGGATGCTGAAGCAGACACATGCCTTACTTAAAGATCATCCTTTACAGACCCTCAAAAGGTCGTAGAAAGACATACTTCGTACTGCGTTTCCTGTTGGAAATACTACCTCCGTGATGCAAAGAATAGTATATTTACTCGGCACCTCGTCATTCTCGAGTTGGTTCACAGTTGGTCGACAGCACAACGTTCCTCTGACCCCTCTGTTTCTCTCTCTCTCGGTATACTGTAATGGCACGATACAAAGGCAAGAGGGCTCATAACCGTGGGAGAGAAGAGAGCCCTTGCCGTAATACGCTGCTGCCGCCTAGACGCCACTACACACATCTCATTCGATGACCAGCGAGTTACGTGAACCAGAGATGCTTTGGCGAGCGGCGCATGGGACATCTGCGACGGTCACACCACAACAACCCCGCTTTGGCTAGCAAAAATATTGATCATCCAGCCGTTGGCCATAGAGTCATCGAGTCAGTGTCCCCTGAAGTGTGTGCATCTGCCGTGAGGCTCCACCTCTCATCCATCATCCTGACGGCCTTCCAGTAAGTCCAGTTGTAGCATTGATGGGCCAAGGAACGAACTGACGCCTTCCCAGGTACCAAGCAACCGGTCATCAGCCAGTGCTAGGTCCCACCAGCCAGACACAGTTCTAGAATGAGATTTTCACTCTGCAGCGGAGTGTGCACTGATATGAAACTTCCTGGCAGATCAAAATTGTGTGCTGCACCGAGACTCCAACTCGGTATCTTTGCCTTTCGCGGGCAAGTGCTCTACCAACTGAGCTACCCAAATATGACTCACGACCCGTCCTCACAATTTTACTTCGGCCAGTATCTCGTCACCTACATTCCAGACATCACAGAAGCTCTCCTGCGAGCCCTGCAAGAAAAACTGGAAATTTGTAGTATGTTATATGGGACCAAACTGCTGAGGTCATCGGCTGCTAAGCTTACACACTACTTAAACTAACTTACGCTACGGAGAACACACACCAATTCCGGAGGGAGTTCTACTCAACGTCTGGGACCCCTTACGAGGGTTTATTATTGGAAGAGGTTGACAATATCCAGCGAATTGCGGTGGTCGTTCAGTCGGCACGAGAGCGTCATGGAGATCCTCAAACAACTTCAGTTGCGGACGTTGCAAGAGAGGCGTTATGAATCACATAGAAGTTTACTATTCAAATTCCAAGTGAGTACGTTCCGCTAATAGTCGGGCGACAATACACTTCCTCCCACATGCGCCTCGCGAAATGATCATGAGTAATTAGTGCTAAACGGAGCTTTGCCGACAATTACGCAATGAGGTGGTTAAAGTCATGGCTTAGCGATATGCACATATCCAAATGTCGGTAGTATCGGATACACCAGGGCAGTTCCTTGGCGGAGCTGTCATTTGCTCTCAGGTGATACAAAGAAAAGGTTTCCGACGTGATTATGGCCGCACGACGCGGAATAACAGACTTTGAATGCGGAATGGTAGTTGGAGCTAGACGCATGGAACACGCGGTTTCAAAATGGTTCAAGTGGCTCTAAGCACTATGGGACTTAACATCTGAGGTCATCAGTCCCCTAGGCTTAGAACTACTTAAACCTAACTAACCTAAGGACATCACACACATCCATGCCCGAGGCAGGATTCGAACCGTAGCAGCATCGCGGTTTCGGGCTGAAGCGCCTAGAACCGCTCAGCCACAGCGGCCAGCGAAGACGCAGTTTCTGAAATAGTTAGGGAATTCAGTATTTCGAGATCAACATTGTCAATAGTGTGCCGAGACAACCAAATTGTTGGCATTATCTGGCACCACAGACAACACAGTGGCCGAAGGCCTTCACTTAACGATTGACAGCAGCGGCATTTGTGTAGAGTTGTCAATGCTAACAGACAAGCAACACTGCCTGAAAGAACCGCAGAAATCAATGTGGATCGTGAGTTGAACGTAACTGTCAGGATGATGTGGCGAAATTTGGCGTTAATGGGCTGTGGTAGCAGCGACGGACGCAAGTGCCTTTGCTAACCGCACGACATCGTCTACAACGTCTCTCCTGGGATTGTAACAATATCGATTGGACCCTAGGCAACTGGTAAATCGTGGCCTCCTCAGATGAGTCCCAATTACGCTTGGCAAGAGCTGATAGTAAGGGTCGAGTATTGCCCAAACCCCACGGAGCCGCGAACCCACGTTGTCAACAAGCACTGTGCAAGCTAGCGGTGGCTCCAATATGCTGCGAGCTGTGTTTACATGGAATGGATTGGGTCCGCTGGTCCAACGGAACCGATCATTGACTAAAAATGGTTATATTCGGCTACTTGGAGACCATTCGCAGCCATTCATGGACCTCATGTTTCCAAACAACGACGTAATTTTTATTGATGGCAATTCGCCATGTCACTAGGCCGCAGTTGCTCGCGGTTGGTCTGAAGAAGATTCCGGAGAATTCTAGCAAATGATATGGCCACGCAGATGGCCCGACATGAATCCCATGGAACTGTAACATTTATTGACTTATAAAACATAATCAAGATATCAGTTTGTAGACAAAATCTGCACCAGCAACACTTTCGCAATCATGGACGGCTATAGAGGCACCATGGCTCAATATTTCTGCAGAGTATTTCCACCGACATGTTGAGTCCATGCCACAAAAGGAGATCCGACACAATGTGAAGAGATATCCCATGACTTGTGTCATTTTAGTGTGTTTTCCGTGCGCCTGTGGTACGTTAAAAGTTAGCCTGACGGCAAGTGACATTGTGTGTGTATGTGTGTGTGTGGGGGGGGGGGGGGGCAGAAGTGCTCGTGGAACTAGGGAGACAGTATCAGCAGTGTGAGTACCAGCCCCCACCCTCTCCAGAATCGAATATGCTAGGTGCGAGCCTGAATATGACGAACCTGGCCTGCTAACGCACACAGAATTTATCCATGCCACTAAAGAGGCGCACTAGGACGCCGCGGACACCCGTACATCCTGACCAACTGCCCCTTAGTACTGAGAAGGGCCACGTACAGGGCAACAAGTCCGTTAACCACCGACGCGAGCACGGGAGCTGCACTGTGGCGCGGAGGAGCAGGTGGTGTTTCGCCTCCCCTGATAGCAGTGGCGGCAGCAGACGTAGCCGGGGACATAATCCTGTCAGGGAACACCGTCCGCAGGGGGAGAGCGTTTTACGACGGCCGTATAATGCTTTTAGAACCGAAGCAAAGTGCGTCAGTGAACTTGGCTTACTATCTCGGCCTTTAAGAGGATTAATTGTCCCGTCAGGAGAAGAGAAAACCCTTCTCCCAGAGACTCAGGCCTTGACGCGAGCTCTTAAGAAAATCTTCCGAGCCCGTCACGACTGTCGAGCGGCAAAACAAAGAGAAACCATAGTTTGCGTCTCCCTCGCTCGTCTCTCAGACGCCCCAGAAACAATGTATGGTACAAATTTTACGCGCGTTATAAACTACTTTCTTTGATGCTAGTATACCGCCACAATCGAGTAATAATACACTGCGTGGCGTCCTCAGACTACTGTGAAGAGAAAACAAGTGTTCGAGGAAGGATGACATTGTCGCCGAGCTACTGCAATGAGGCTTTACTTCTCCCAAAAGCTAGTTTCGAAAGCATTAATACCATTTATGGTACTAATTGCCATCTTCTACGAAATTTTTGAACTTTGCAATACACAGGTACGGCGTTAAAAATGCATGCTGTTTGGTGTCAAACAGCGCACTCTGTATGCACGCTGCAACTAACAAATATAATTTGATTTTTTAGAGACTAACCTTTGTATTGCGAATTCCTCAAATTTCATACATTACACCAGTTATCAAAGGATTTGTTAAATATTACAAGGGTAAAACAAGGCTGGGAGTAGGAATATTATGTTGTGAGCCGGCAGAGATGATGATGATTAGCGGTTTAGGGAGCGACACGGCGAGACCATCAGAGCTCCAACAGTAGAATGGGTCGGACAGGATAGTTTATGGGACCTCGAATGTGGCGTAGTCATTGGATGTCACCTGAGTAACGTATCCATCTGGGACAGTTTAACCCTTTTAAAACTGGTGAAGTCGATAGCTGGTGACATTGTGAAGTTTAATTCCAAAGGAACGACTTAAGCTAAACTCAAGACCAGGCAGACCTGATGTATGACGGATGGGGAGCGTCGAACATTGCGAAGGGTAGTAAAACATCGCTTGATATCAGAGGAAGAGATCACTATATTCGTTACTAAAAATGTCGAAAAGTTCGTCACCGATTGACTTCACCCTTTTTAGCAATACTTTCGGATACACGTAGGCTACATATTTCTTTAATATATGTGGTACATAAGTGTATATGCGTAATACATCAAGGGTAAACGTTAGCAAAAAGCTCTAAACGTTCTTTACCGATTTACTTCAAATTTTGACACAATACTCCGATAAACGATTGCACGAACGTGACCCCATTACATCGCGCACATCGGCAGCAGAGGGAGAGGCAGCTGAATACGGAACGAACGTCCAATTCTGACAGTCAGCGTGCGTCGCTAGTGTCGGAAAGATTATGCTGATTTCCAGAAATATCCGAGTGATTAAGATTCTGAAGAATTCAGTGAGGAGAGGAAGTAAATCTGTCATTGTGGAAGACGTTTTGTCAGTCTAAAAGGGGCAGTCAAATGAGAACAAGACAAATGGAAAAAAGTAAGTAAACCGCTTATTATTTTAAAAGTAATCGCCATACCTGTTAATACATTTATCCCACTGTGAGACACCTTTCATGAAAAATATTTTCAGTTGCCTATGGAACCATGATTGCACGCAAGCGTGCACCTCTTCGTCCTAAGCAAATGGACAACTACGAATGTCTTTCTTCGGACTCGAAAAATATAGAAATCACATAGAGAGAGATCGGCGCTGTACGGTTTAAGTGTGAGGGATTTCCAGTGAAATTTCTGCGGCGTTGTCGAAACAACATGATAGCAAAATGTCCTCTCACGTGTTGCCAAGGTTGTTCGAGTACACTGCAGAAGTTTTGCTGGGAAGTCTTTACAAATCCACCCTACAGTCCCGATACCTCCCCGTGCGGTGTCTACAGTTTTTGAGCCCCGAAGAACGACATTCGTGGCTGACGATTTGCTGTGGACGAAGAGGAGCACGCCTGGGTACAATCATGGTTTCAAAGGTACCCGTATTAACAGTTGTGGCGATTACTTCTGAAATAATAAACAGTTTGCTTACTTTTTTTTTCATCTGTCTCGTTTTCATTTGACTGCCACTTGTATTTGCAAGGAATCTGGTTTATAAATATAAATGTGAGATCCTCGAATATTACGTGTGTTGCCGCCATTAATGCCAAATGGCTGTTTCAACATTAACAAAGTGACCGTTGGTATTATTGGATCTTGGAAGAAGTTATGTAGTGTGTCATTAAGTCAGTTTAACCTTTCAGAACCTAATCCAGTGATTGCTGTGAACTTGCGTATGAGACGGATTAGGGACCATCTACTTGTCTCATTAATTAATAAACTGTGTTTGTGTAGAGTGGTTTTTTATTGTTTCTAAAATATCGTTGAATGTAGATCCCTATGAGTATATAAAGCAGTGCATAGGTCGGTTTGAAGCACATGGTAGAGTTCAATAGTCGCCTACGTATTTGGATGTAATCGCCAACCCCCCGCTCACATTTGTCCTATAACCAAGAGAATTATTACGCGAAAAGGGGTCGATAATCAGGAATTAAATAACGCACTTTTGTAAACGGTAGGCTTGTATCTGGTGCACCCTTATTACAATGAGCGGCCATCTGAAGATGTGCCGTCTGTGACGCCCGTATGTTGTGGCTGTATGATACGTATGGAGCTAGTGTGGACACTATATTTCAGCAGTCTGTGACGGACAGGTATTTTCTGAACATAGCAGCACGTCGCTGGTTTCCCAACTTTGAACACAGGATGATAACTGCTACTAGACGCATAGGTCATAGCATGTCGGAGATTACACAAGAATTAAGGTTTCTGACGCTAACAGTATCTAGAACGATCTTCAGAATCTTAGATATAGTGTTTACATGCACGTAAACAACAACGCAGGAAAACCATAAATGTTTGGCGAAAGGACATTACGTCACTCCGCTGAGCCATAGCGTAAAGGGCGATCGCCGCAGTTTGTTTTCAAGTAGTTAGGTTCCCATTTTTACTGAGGCTGTACACACACAAACACACTGCATATGCTTTAGCAGTCGACGACCGACATCAAAACCCCGGTCGTACCTCCGAATGGATTTCCTGCATCTTACTTACCCTGTGCGGTTCTCAATTGATGTGTAACAGCTAGAGGGCTTACTGGAGGTTCTTCAGCCATGCTAGCAAGCAACATTTCTTCAAAGTCGAGGGTGCACACGGTTCGTTGTCATCCTTTGCCCTTGTTATGCGGCACCACTTTCGCAGTTTTCATTGACCATTAGACCACTGTAGGAAACATGATGTGCGTCGGAGTATCTCCTGCGTACACTCTTAGCGACCACAGCAACGCTTCGCAATTGTTAAACATACACGGAAATGGTTTGTACGCCCTAATCTTCTTCTCCCACTTCACTTTGTCCATCTTGTCGTCCCCTCTTTGTCCATATCCTCCCATTTCGCCTTGTCCATCTCCTCCCCCTCTCACTGCTCATCTCCTCCTCGCCCCAAACTCTCTCTCCATCTCCTCCACACCCCTCTCCCTTTCCATCCCCTTCTTCCCCCTCTCTCTCTCCACTCCTGCCCCTCTTTGTTCATCTCCTCGCCCTCTCTATTTTGACCTTGAATGTTGTTTATTGTTACTACGAACGAAACCTCGATTGGGAAATGCAGTCACTTAAAATGAAAGGGGAAATCAGTTGGGATCATTAATATAACAGGCACATGAGAAACCTCTCCAACTGTACGATCAATGTTACACATACTTTTATCTGTGAACGGCTAGGATTGCGAAGTTTCCAATGATTCAGATTCCATAGTAGTGTTCTAACCATAAGCTGACAAACCACAAATACAATATTTCTCCTTCCTCTTAAAACTGACTGCGACGAAGAAAAGGAAACAACACACTATTTACTATGCAATTTTTTTTTCAAATTATGTGTATGGAGAAATAATATATGGTGCAGAAACAATTTGTGTATTGATTTAAATGATCTGGTATCTACTATAAAAGTGACTGCGAGAAAGCAAACGAAACCGCACATTTTGACAGCACAGCATTTCCGTACATTTTTATTTAAGAAATCTATAACTGAAGTCCGTCTGAATGTTAGTACAGTATCGTGCAACAATCTGAATTGAAACGGTCGTGAACTTTTTGAGATTTTGGCTAAAACGTTTCCTTTTAAAGATATTAAACATTTATTTATATATTTAACACATATTTAAAAAAATATACAGCCTATGTCTGTCCGAATGTTTGTTAGAGCATCGTGCAGAAGTTTGAAACAAATTGATCAAGAGCCTTTCCAAATTGTGATAACAATGTTTCCCCTTTCTGTGTTACGTACATATTCATTTACTATAAATGTTTAAAAATATTTTAATTAAATTGGTCAAGAACTTTTCGAGATTTTTGCTAACAACGTTTAGCCTTTGTATGTGTCATATATATTTATATATCAGATACATTTAAAAACGTATGTAGCCTACGTCCATCTGAAAGTTTACTGGCGTATAGTGCCAAAATAGGAAAAAAATCGGTCCACAACTTGGCGAGATATTCGCTATCAACGTTTGCTCCTTTACTTGTTATATATATATACTTATGTACCATGCATATTAAAAATATATAACGTTCTCCTCTATGTTGCATATGTTACACATGAACTACTCAGTTTGTATATTTTTCTTATTTTTTTAATAGTTCCATGCAACTTCTTCCTGTTTTCTCGATTGATATGTGTTTTTCAAGGCCTATCCACTGTGCCAACTTATAACTAAATCTGAGGGGGGTGCGATGGGGAGGTTCCCTTGTTAGTAAGGGTACCGACAGTGGTACGCTTATATGACGACTCTGATCTCGTGTCGTGTCGAGGCAGTGTGTTGCAGCGCTTTGTGGTGTTTCCTCGTATGTAGTTTTCAGCAAAGACGGAATGCTCAACAGTCACAATAGTGAGCTATCGATCGTTGAGAACCTACGGACTGAACTTGTGAAGATCATTCAACACGGATCTGTAGTAAACTTTTGACATGGCGTATTCAGTCATTATGCGTTAGGTCCATATCTACTCAAAACTTAAGCCCACTAGTGTACACTTCGTTTCCGTCCCTCAAAGTCGTTGCAAAAATATCCACTTGATCTCTCTGGGTGTATGTGACTCCAACGTTCTGGAGGGGCAGTCCACTACGCACGCCTTGATCGTGACGTTCCCTAAAAGGTGGGTAGGAAAACGAGGTTCTGTTTCTTGGCAGCTGTCTCACTGCGATCCGACGCTTTTCCACTTCTTCTCGTGGATTCCCGTGAAAGTCTTCTGTACATGACAGCTGACGCACGACTCAACTGGATCCCAAGAATGCTCGTTACCTGCAACATTGTTACAACAACGCTACGGTTTGTGTGACGAGGTGCCTTTTTTCAGAAGTGTGTCTACCAGAATTTTTATCATCGTCAGTACACAGACGATAGATTTGAAATGCCATTTGCAAATAATTTGCGACGCACTGATTTCCGACCAGCTCTCCAATTGATATACAGGGCTATTACAAATGATTGAAGCGATTTCATAAATTCACTGTAGCTTCATTCATTGACTTATGGTAACGACACACTACAGATACGTAGAAGAACTTATAAAGTTTTGTTCGGCTGAAGCCGAACTTCAGGTTTCTGCCGCCAGAGCGATCGAGAGCGCAGTGAGACAAAATGGCGACAGGAGCCGAGAAAGCGTATGTCGTGCTAGAAATGCACTCACATCAGTCAGTCATAACAGCGCAACGAAACTTCAGGACGAAGTTCAACAAAGATCCACCAACTGATAACTCCATTCGGCGATGATATGCGCAGTTTAAAGCTTCTGGATGCCTCTGTAAGGGGAAATCAACGGGTCGGCCTGCAGTGAGCGAAGAAACGGTTGAACGCGTGCGGGCAAGTTTCACGCGTAGCCCGCGGAAGTCGACGAATAAATCAAGCAGGGAGCTAAACGTACCACAGCCGACGGTTTGGAAAATCTTACGGAAAAGGCTAAAGCAGAAGCCTTACCGTTTACAATTGCTACAAGCCCTGACAATCGATGACAAAAGTCAAACGCTTTGAATTTTCGGCGCGGTTGCAACAGCTCATGGAAGAGGATGCGTTCAGTGCGAAACTTGTTTTCAGTGATAAAGCAACATTTTTTCTTAATGGTCAAGTGGACAGACACAATGTGCGAATCTGGGCGGTAGAGAAACCTCACGCATTCGTGCAGCAAATTCGCAATTCACCAAAAGTTAACGTGTTTTGTGCAATCTCACGGTTTAAAGTTTACGGCCCCTTTTTCTTCTGCGAAAAAAAAGTTACAGGACACGTGTATCTGGACATGCTGGAAAATTGGCTCATGCCACAACTGGAGACCGACAGCGCCGACTTCATCTTTCAACAGGATGGTGCTCCACCGCACTTCCATCATGATGTTCGGCATTTCTTAAACAGGAGACTGGAAAAGCGATGGATCGGTCGTGGTGGAGATCATGATCAGCAATTCATGTCATGGCCTCCACGCTCTCCCCCATGCGATTTCTTTCTGTGGGGTTATGTGAGAGATTCAGTGTTTAAACCTCCTCTACCAAGAAACGTGCCAGAACTGCGAGCTCGCATCAACGATGCTTTCGAACTCATTGATGGGGACATGCTGCGCCGAGTGTGGGAGGAACTTGATTATCGGCTTGATGTCTGCTGAATCACTAAAGGGGCACATATCGAACATTTGTGAATGCCTAAAAAAACTTTTTGAGTTTTTGTATGTGTGTGCAAAGCATTGTGAAAATATCTCAAATAATAAAGTTATTGTAGAGCTGTGAAATCGCTTCAATCATTTGTAATAACCCTGTATTTGTATTTCCTAGTCATACCTGAAAGTTTGTATAATCATCATAGAACTATCCTGAAGGTTCTCATGTAATACTTATCTACGTCCGCTCTACAAGCTGTGCTGTAAGTGTGACAGAACATGTAAAACATTGCGGGGCGTCCATTTCCCTCGTCAAATTTGAGCATTCTTCACATACTGTCTACGTCAATGGCATTGACGGAAGACCCATTAGTTACCAATTGTAATCTACTTCCAGCTCCAGAATCGTATATGCAGTTTGTGAATTCACAAACAGGAGGACCCATCCCACCATTGTTGCATACCCTATTTTCCGAACGCCTTCCATATTGATGGATTTATTTCGAAATGTGTATCTTCTTAGATCGATTACAGCAAACTTATTATATCATTAAATAATAACTTTTTTGTACGAATAGAATCATTTCATTAACATTCAGTCAAACAAGATTTTTATCCTCAATAAGCTTTACACGTTTTGTACATATTTTTCGAACATTTATCAGCCGAATTATTATTTTTTTCTGCCCAGTAGAATCATTTGAAGAATGTCTTGTACCGGCTACTAGAAAACCTCCAGATATTGCTAGCCGAGGACGATGAGACATCGACGAACACCTGCTTTCGGGCGAAAAGTTGCTTGTTTTTGACGAACAAGACGGGGAAAATAGTCGGATGTTTGGGATTATATACAAATTAGATGCGTAGTCAGATTGGAGAGACTTTTATCGTCAGCGTCTGTGGCAAGATACTTTCTTGCCGTGACAAATGCTGCTGTTGAGAATTTCTGCTCCTACTTGACTCTTTACTCGCGCAACGAGATCAGCACCACGGCGTTGAGACACACTAAATCAAGCTTGGATATAAAACCGCTCAGATGCCTTTTGCTTAACATCTATCAAAGCTGAAATCTCACTGGTACACCATTTTGTGTGTTTATTTATTCGTGTTTTTTTGTCACATCCGCACTCATGCTCATAAATTAAGGATAACGCTGATACATGGTGAAACATCGCTCTGGTGGGCGGTTTGAGGGCTTAAATCACCTCGGGGTATGACCATGCGGTGCATTTAACCTGCGGTCGTCGCACGGTGGCGCTGGCTGCAGTCCACATACGCAGAGGTGTGTTGGTACATGTCAGAGTACGGTGCATCGAGTAAGTGTGCAGACGTTTTCAGACGTGATAATTGTGACTGTGTGTTGAAAATGGCTCAAAGAACGCATATTGATGACGTTATGAGGGGTAGAATACTAGGGCGACTGGAGGCCGCTCAAACACAGTAGGTCGCAGCACTGGACCTCCGTGTGCCACAAAGCGTGATCTCAAGATTATGGCAACGATTCCAACAGACAGGAAACGTGCCCAGGCGCTACAAGACGAGACGTCCACAGTGTACAACACCACAGTCTCACCATCAGTGACGCAGACGGCCACGGAGTGCTGCAGGTAGTCTTGCTCGGGACCTTACCGCAGCCACTGGAACAGTTGTCTCCAGACACACAGTCTACAGACGGCTGAACAGACATGGTTTATTCGCCCGGAGACCTGCAAGGTGCATTCCACTGACCCCTGGTCACAGGAGAGCCCGTAAAGCCTGGTGTCAAGAACACAGTACATGGTCATTGGAACAGTGGTCTCAGGTTATATTCACGGACGAGTCTAGGTATCGTCTGAACAATGATTCTCGCCGTGTTTTCATCTGGCGTGAACCAGGAACCAGACATCAATCAGTTAATGTCCTTGAAAGGGACTTGTATGGAGTTCGTGGTTTGATGGTGTGGGGTGGAATTATGATTGGTGCACGTACACCCCTGCATATGTCTGACAGAGGAACTGGAACAGGTCAGGTGTATCGGGACGTGATTTTGCACCAGTATTTCGGCATATTCAGGGGTGCAGTGGGTCCCACCTTCCTCCTGATGGATGAAAACGCACGGCCCCACCGAGCTGCCATCGTGAATTGGCCAGCCTGTTCTCCAGACCTAAACCCCATCGACCACGTCTGGGATGCTCTTGGTCAACGTATCGCTGCATGTCTTCAAACCCCTCGGCAACTTCATGAGCTCCGACAGGCACTGGTGCAAGAATGGGAGGCTATACTCCAGCAGCTGCTCGACCACCTGATCCAGAATTCGTCAACCCGTTGTGCGACCTGTGTACGTGTGCATGGTGACCACATCCCATATTGATGTCGTGGTACATGAGCAGGAAACATTGGCGTTTTGTAGCACATGTGTGTAGGGATCATTTCTCAACTTATCACCAATACCGTGGACTTACAGATCTGTGTCGTGTCTGTTCCCTACGTGCCTATGCTATGTGTAGTGCCACGTTGTGTATCACCACGTTCTGCAATTATCCTTAATTTATGAGCATGAATGTATTACACCCTCGGTTTCTAGTTTGCACGTTTTTTTGCGGCGTGCTTGCTACAATTCGCTCTTATTTTACAGCTCAGCATAAAGTGACTTTTACGACGGACATGCTTATATACTACACGAGCTTGCGGAATTTTAATATAACAACTTATATTTTGCCCGCTTATGGTCTACGCAAATGATGTGGAAACTACAAAGTAGTAAATATGGAGTTTCAGACAGTGCAACAAATCTTCCGAGAAGAGTGCTATATAACGGCTAACTCGTACACAGATGGAGTTCCTTGCTTTCATCGTGTGCATGGCAAGAATTAAACGCAGCTCACTCAGAAAAATTTCCTGAAACGACATGAAGAGCCACCTTGCCGAAGTTGTCCTATTTTGCGTATGTAAGTCGTACGATGAATAACTATGTGTGATTTGTCTTCTAACACCCAGCACACTTTTAGGATACTGACTAAAAATCACGAAAACGATGTCTACGGAACACAGATTATTATATTACACTATTTGACAAAAACTGATGCAGTCAGGAGAGATGTACAAATGTACAAATGTGACAGCCTGATATTGCACTGCAGGGGCATTGGAGGGGACATACTCGTCGTCTGGATCCCAGTCGGCCACGCCTCATCACAACAAGGGATGATCGCCATATTGTGCACCAAACACATCGTAACCAGTTCCCATCTGTGCGTACCATTAGAGGACAAGTAATGATTTAGTACTTCTGCACTACCCCGGACGACCATCGTCGGCTAGAGTGCCCACGGCCTGGGGAGAGGTCACAATCTGTTCTGTAAATGGACAGCAGTGCTAGGTCCTGAGGTCATGGTGTTGGGAACCATCGAGTAGGACTTCAGGTCACGACTGGCCGTGACTGAGAGCATTCTGACGGCACTATGGTACGCCAAGGACATCGTGCGTCCTCATGTGCCACATCTTATGTGGCAGAATCGTGCTTTCATTTTTCAACAGGACAATGCCCGTCCACACTCGACACTTGCCTCTATGAACAGTCGGCCTGATGTTGAGGTACCCTGTAGTGTAAGTCCTCATATCTGTCCCCGACACAAGATCAGTTCGAACGGCAACTCCGTCCCAGAACCAGTGTCCAAGACATCAAAGAACAGTTACAAAAG
The DNA here is from genome assembly GCF_023864275.1 of Schistocerca cancellata. Lineage (NCBI taxonomy): Eukaryota > Metazoa > Arthropoda > Insecta > Orthoptera > Acrididae > Schistocerca > Schistocerca cancellata. The sequence continues at coordinate 423,566,933 of NC_064634.1, read as the reverse complement.
TTGTGGGCTAGCTTGTCTCACGAGAGGGTAAGATGGCTTTATGGCACTCCTACCAACCGAATCAGTCCATGTATCTCTGCCAGAGATGTTGCAACGTACTGCCAAGCTCTTTGTAAATTTTACTCGATTTTGTAATCAATGAAATAACATCACATATCGTCTCCACCCGTGAAGTTTGCATTCGCTTCCTGTTCCCTTATGGGTGCTTCACGCAGTGTACTTCATAACACACACATCAAAAAAAGTTTTGCATCAACCCGGTTCCCAGAACTCCCGAAGAATGACGTTGATTGTGGATATTGTATTACAAATGGCTCTGAGCACTTCTGAGGTCATCAGTCCCCTAGAACTTAGAACTACTTAGACCTAACTAACCTAAGGACGTCACACACATCCATGCCCGAGGCAGGATTCGAACCCGCCACCGTAGCGGTCGCGCGGTTCCAGACTGTAGGGTCTAGAACCGCTCGGCCACTCTGGCCGGCTATTGTATTACAGACACAGTCCCTTTGACTGTTCAGACATGCCACTAAACCCGCCCAAAGATGTAAACAACCATGCATGAGCAGCGTCTATTAGACGGAGGGGGTCCGACAGCCGATCAGTTCCAGTCATTCCACCAGGAAGGAGGTACACGTCTCGTCTGTAGCTCAACCATGCCTAGACGGTCAATACCGCGGTTCGATCGTGTCCGCATTGTTACTCTGTATAAGGAAGGGCTTTCAACCACGGAAATGTACAAGCGTCTCGGACTGAACCAAAATGATGTTCTTCGGACATGGAGGAGATACAGAGAGAGAGAGATACTGTTGATGACATGCCTCGCTCAGGCCACCCAATGGCTACTACTGAAGTAGATGACCGCTACCTACCGGTTATGGCTTTGAGGAACGCTGACAACAACAACCACCACTTTGAATAATGCTTTTCGTGCAGCCACAGGACGTCGTGTTACGACTCAAACTGTGCGCAATAGGCTGCATGATGCGCAACTTCACTCCCGACGCCCATGGCGAGGTCTATCTTTGCAATCACGACACAATATAGCTCGGTACAGATCGCCGCAATAACATGCCGATTGGACCGCTCAGGATTGGTATCATGTTCTCTTCACCGGTGAGTGTCGCATATGCTTTCAACCAGACAATCGTCGAAGACGTGTTTGGAGGCAACCCGGGCAGGCTGAACGCACTAGACACACTGTCCAGCGAGTGCAGCAAGGTGGAGGTTCCCTGTTGTTTTGGGGTGGCATTAGGTGGAACCGACGTACGCCGCTGGTGGTCATGGAAGGCGCCGTAACGGCTGTACGATACGTGAATGCCATCCTCCGACCAATAGTGCAACCATATCGGCAGCATATTGTCGAGGCATTCGTCTTCATGGACGACAATTCGCGCCCCCATCGTGCATATCTTGTGAATGACTTCCTTCAGGATATCGACATCGTTCGACTAGAGTGGCCAGGATGTTCTTCAGACATGAACCCTATCGAACCCTCCGCCACACACCGTCAGGTGGCTTGCGGAGCATGGATGTAGATGTAGAACATGCCTGGGATAATTGAAAAGGGTTGTTTATGGACGACGTGACCCACCATCCACTGCGCCGAATCGCCGTTGAGGAGTGGGACAGTTTGGAGTGCCTTAATGAACTTATGGGTAGTATGCCACGACGAATACAGGCATGCTAACTATGTGACGTGCTACTGGGTATTAGAGGTACAGCTGTGTACAGCAATCTGGACCACCACCCGTGAAGGTCTCGCTGCATCGTGGTACAACATGTAATGTGTGGTTTTTATGAGCAATAAAAAGGGAGGAAATGACGTTTATGTTGATTTCTATTCGAATTTTCTGTACAGGTTCTGGAAGTCTCGGAACCGAGGTGATGCAAAACTTTTTTTTGATGTGTGAACATTCTCACTAATAGTGAATACAAACACTGATGCTTCCATCATCTCGAAAAAGAAGAATCCACCGCTTCTGTAGAGCTTAGATGTATTCGACATCACGCCGGAAGTCACACACATAGCAAGTGCTGTCAACTACGGCTGATCAGAGGTAGCCCTGGTTGTGGTAAGGCACGTCCTCAATTTTAGCTACGTCGCTGGAAGCGAATGGTTGTAGCTTTGTCCTTTTCGAACGGAAATATTGAGATCCGGCGAGTGAGTGAGTACGCACGAAGTATTGTGTGCATGAGATGCGCGACTGATTCCTCATCTAATGAGGAGTCATGTTTCGTTGAAAAATGGAACCATGTGCTGCACTTTTCTGCCTCTTTTTTATTTATTAATTCCTTTATCGTATTGTATTCACATCCGGCGTTTCCATCCAAACATCCAAGCGAGCTGGTAGTGAAAGGGAATACATCAGTTTTAGCAACTGCCTTTATACCGAAGGGAAATATTCTGTAAACCTCGATCAGTAACGGAAAGACTGCTAATACCTTTAATTTATTTCTGAGTCAATATACCCATATATATGAAGGCCTAGGCTTTTGTCTCAATAAATAATGTATATGAGATAGTATTTCGTTCTGCGGCGTGAAAAGAAGTTTTTATTACGCTAGTAAACTGAAATAAAGTAGCATTTATTTTAACAGTGTGTCATATTGGGCAACTTGATTTATCATACACATATGACACAAAGTATGAGCATATAAGAATGTATAGGGGGTGGACAAAACTATGGCAATACCAAAAACGCAACACATTACCATGTCTAATACGGTGCAGGAAACCCGTTGGCGCTCAAAAGCCCTTCCTACGATTCTTCCGGCAATATAGTGAATGATGATGGAGCGGATAGCGATCACGCACACTTCTCTCCAACGTAGACCTCAAGGCTCAATAATATTGAGATCTGGCGACCAGGGGAGAGGCGACAGTTCATCCTCGTGCTCGTAAAACCGATCCTCTACGATGCGAGTCGTTTAGCAGAGGGCTTCTCTTCTAGGAAAAGAGCATCACCATTCGGGAAGAAATATTGTACCATGAAATGGATCTGATCAGCCAAAATTGTCACATAATCCTTGGCAGCAATATGAGTTTGCAGAGTAACCATGGGGCCTTTTGAATGCTAGGATATGGCTGCCCAAATCGTCACCGAAACCCTGATATGTATCGCTCTTGGGATGTAAACTCGACCAGAATTTGGAATGAGTGTGAAAGAAGACTCATCTGACCAAATGACATTCTTCCATTGCTTCATAGTGTGGAATCTACGCCTTCGGCACCATGTTTTCGTGCTGTGGTCATTTGCAGCATTGATGAGAGCTCTTATGGAGCTCCTTTCGTGTTGTTTGTGAGCTTGACATTCAATTCTGCACTGACTTTCGGAGCTGTCACTCACCTCTTTTTCTCTTGGATGACCATCTGTCACGATCAAATGGCTCTGAGCACTATGGCACTTAATTGCTATGGTCATCAGTCCCAGGGAAATTAGAACTACTTGAACCTAACTAACCTAAGGACATCACACACATCCATGCCCGAGGCAGGATTCGAACCTGCGACCGTAGTGGTCGCACGGTTACAGACTGTAGCGCCTAGAACCGCTCGGCCACTCCGGCCGGCTGTCACGATCCCTCCACAGTCTACACACACGTCCGTATTATGACGTAGCCGATAATGTTTGTCCGCTTTCCTCGTATTCTGTATAACTATTCGAGACGGTGCCTCTTGAAACACCAAAATTCTTCGTCTACCTTGACTACCGAAGTACCCACCATAGGGCCATCAACAGTTTGCCCATGTTCGAATTCATCTAGCTCCGACATTATGCACTCACAATTACACAGAGCACTGTTCTGACCGCGACTGACACTAGCATCGTATTGTTGACATTGTATAGAACACATTGACACCGGTGTGTCAGACCCACCATACTTGCTCCGGACACTGCGAGAGGGCTGTACAAGCAATGATCACACGCACGGCACAGTGTGATCATGTGATGTATCTGACCCCAGGAATGTGTCAATAAAGTTTCCCCTTCCTGGGACAATGAATTCACGGTGTTCTTATTTCAATTTCCAGGAGTGTACAAGAGCGTAACCTGCAGGCTTGGCCAGCATCTGCATTTATGTTCAAGCATGCATTTCTCACAGTGCTCCCATATTTTTGTCCAACCCCCGTATCAGCACCCGAAAAATATCGTTCATGAATATATTGTCAGCAGTAAATCTAATCAGCATACTAAAGGTTTGTTTGTTTCACTCTATGTTTAAAATTTAGTTTCATGTCTCTAGAACGTAAATGGACAGTAATTTAAGCTTTTTCCCAATCACTAGCATCTCTTTCTTAGATATTATTTGACTTGCTGCTGTTAACTTACATTTCTGCGATGCTAAAAAAAATCCTTCATAGTGATTAACTCGGAAGATATTTTATTCTGCAAACGTACGTGGCCAGAAAGATCTTTGGCAGTAAGAGGACTGAATTATTGGAATATTCGTCTTATTCACCAGATTTAGCTCTTGCTGACTTCCAAAAGAACCTGTCCGCTGGAACACTGTTTAGAGTTCATCATATGGGACGGTGTAGCCAGGATGAGTATATCATAAAACTTTAACAATCACATATGAGGGATGGATTATGTTGGGCAGAGTGCACTGACGTTAAAGGGAATGTAGGTTAATGCAAGTTAATACCCACAGGTAGGAAAAACATTCCTGGAATGGTCGAATGCAGTTTTATTGATATGCTGCTTGACTCGGTCGCGTCCATATCTGGGTATAAGGTGGCGAAACATCATAAAATGCAACGGGCATTTAAGGCCGGTAATCACCTGAATGATCGACTAAAATCTGCTGAGAAATGCCTGAGACCCAATCTTGAATGGCCATGAGTTGGGCTCCTCACCAAGTCATGTTAAACAAGACAGATTCGTGCTGCCTTCAACAGTCATCACACATATGAAAAGGTAACGACAAATCAATGAAAATTATGGCTCGTACGGAGACACACAGGAAACAGTCTTACAGTGTTCTCTCCCTCCATTTGCGAGGAAATGGAATGGCTACTACAGGCTCTTCGACGCACTGTGCAGTGGCTTGCCGAGTATGTCTGCAATAAGCCCACAAGACAAAGAATAGACATCCGCAATTCGTGTGACACCACCTCTAGACTCTGTTCGGCGAGAAATAATGTCGGTTAGTTCCCTCAGGTCCACCATAGCCATTTGAAACCATTTGCTTACGATTACGAGTAGATCTCGTAAAGATACCGATAGCGGAAACTTTGATTGCTATGTATCACAAGCTACTCCAAACAGTTCAACATGTTTTCCATATACTGAAGATCGTGTGAGTTCGCTAATCCGAATAAGTTCAGTGGCTGGGTGCACGTCGAACGAAGAGCACGTAAGTACAGCCGTCTGAATAAGGCTTGGAAGACAAGAGTGTCTGCAGATACGCATCGTGAAGATGTAGACAGAAAACGCAACGCTTAGTCACAGAAAATGTTAACATAAGCGACTTGGTTCATAGATGAGTCGGTCGATATCACGGTACGAAGAACACCCCCAAAATATCACGCAAACACCTGCAGCCATTGCTACACTCCCGCAGACTGCGGGTTGAACGCCTCATTGCGCAGTCGGTGCAACAAATCAATTGAGTCATTTTAAAAGAGACAAAACAGAGACCCGTCTTGTCACATCACAGATCCTAAGTTGGTTATCGCACAATTTCTGTGTTATGTGTCCCAGTGATGACTTGCAGCTTTATGCGCCGCTGTGAGCAATGGCCTTTGGCTACAAGAAGTGTCCACTGCAAACAGTTCCCTTCGCAGTGTTCACTAGGAAAACAGTGAGAGCAACAATTCCTGGCGGTTATTCACTGTTTATACAGAAAGCAGAACTCTAATTTCTTCAGAATACTCAGCGAACGCACTGATTAATGAACATACCTACGATGTACGCTACGGTTGCAGGTTCGAATCCTGCTTCGGGCATGGATGTGTGTGATGTCCTTAGGTTAGTTAGGTTTAAGCAGTTCTAAGTTCTCGGGGACTGATGACCTCAGAAGTTAAGTCCCATAGTGCTCAGAACCATTTGAACCAACCTACGATGTATACAGCCCGTATTGCAGCACTCGGAAGAACACAGTCAGTTTAATTAGAACGACCTGGTATTTATTCACGATCGTGATTGCAAATATTGAGCTCAATTGACAGTTCACTATGAACTACGTCAATACATACTCGTTTAGAGGACAACGTTTTCGTATCAATCATCTCGTATACGAGGGTTGTCCAGGAAGTAAGTTCCGATCGGTTGCTAAATGGAAACCACAGCGAAAATCAGAAACATTTAATTTGCAAGAGTAAGCTACGCTTTCCAGATACTTCTCTAAATAGTCGCCGCTCCGACTTAGACATTTGTCGGAGCGTTATACCAAATTTCTAACACCATAGTCATAGAAGGCAGCCTTCTGTGCTTCCAGATAATTCTTTACGCTGGTCTATAGCGAGTAGCCTGCTCTCAAGTGTTGTCATCGTATCCAGCGTTTCTTGTGAACAGAGATGATACTCGGGACGAGCCAATTAAGGCTGTGTTGTGGGTGATCGAACACTTCCCATTGAAAAGGCTGCAGGAGCATCTTCACTGCCCCTGCAGACTGAGGCTGAGAATTGCCATGAAGGAGGATGTGCGTGGCAGTTGTGTTAGGTGGGCTGCATTCATTAAGGCGAAGCCTCCCAGCGGGCCCTCATAATTGGCTTGGACATAGTGGTTCTAGGCACTAACAGTGCTCTCACAACTGAAAAGAGCGTTTTGATGCGATCGGCGGTCATACTAGAGACACTACCTAACACATCTGTGCAAAGTTTCATCGGGTTTTCACTGTGGTGTCCATTTCGCGACCAATCGGAACTTACTTCCTGCACAACCCTCGTATTACTAAACGGCTGAAACCGCGAAGGATTGTAGCTGCAGGTTGCTTATCTAACGGCTTCCAGGGGAAAACAAAATATTATTTTCAGTATTCCATTTAACTTTTTACTAAATTTAAAATTTTAAAATGCTGTCGTACTCTACCCAGTGAAAGGTATAATCTTATGTTAAAGGTTTAACGCAATAAGTCAAGTATTACATTTAGAAACTGTGTGCGCATCTTGAGATAGCGTAACTTCTGTCACGAAAATACACTAAATTCATTCAGAATTTGATAGAGAGAGCACATACCGACTTCCACATGATTTCAAACTTTTCCAAACTTTTCCTGGCTGTGAACCCACACAAAATAATGGAAGGAAAAAAGTTATTCAAATGTTACATTTTCGCTGTTCATACAGCAAAATTTCATCATCAGGCGAGACGTTTTGTTTTATTGTTTCTTTACTACTAATTCATTCGCAATAAATTTTGCCTTTGTGGCCGAGCGGTTCTAGGCGCTTCAGCTTGGAACCGCGAGACCGCTACGGTCGCAGGTTCCAATCCCGCCTCAGGCATGGATGTGATGTCCTTAGGTTAGTTAGGTTTAAGTAGTTCTACGTTCTATGGGACTGATGACCTCAGATACTAATTCACATAGTGCTCAGAGCCATTTGAACCATTTGAACCAATACATTTTGCGGACAGTATCGACATATACTACTGAATGTAAGCTCGCCATACAAAAGGTTAGTCACGCCAGTGGGCACGCACAGATGAATTTTTAAGCCTTTACAGATGGTACAGCGATCGAATCATGTGCTCAACCGCAACTAGACTGTCTCTAAGTGAGAATAAGGAACTAGCCGTCAGTGAGACATTTATGTTTAAAGCGGACGTTTTACGTAAACATTAGTAAATGTAAGGGCGTGACAAAGGAGCAAAAAGGGACAGCAGTGTTTCGTCTTCTTACCCATGGCCATACGGTGTGTGAAGTTGATCGATTTGTTGGTGTTTCGCGACGGGACTTTTCAACGTGTCCATAAGCAGTGGTGTAACACATTGCCACGAACCACGCCGTCAGAATTGTGGTCGGAAAAAGATGCCCACGGAGAGGGACCGTAGACGTGTTTCACGCCTTGCGCATCAAAATCGCTTCCAAACCCGACAGGAATTACAGCAGCCAATGAATGAAGGTCCATCCCAGTCGGTTAGCGGAAGAATATTGCGACGGGAACAGCATGCAATGAACATTCTAAATCCGTCACATCGCAAGAGACCATTGCCCACAATGGCATATAAAACGACAACTGCAAAGTCATCGGGATGGAAGAATATCTGACTGGTTTTCTGAATACACCCCTATCCTATTACGCCTGGACTGGCCTCGAAACCATCTGACTTGAACCGCATAGAAAATCTGTGCAACGTATTGGGAACAGCTGATAGAACGCCGACTCCGGCATCCCCGCGATTTGGTGGAACTGCGCGATCAAATACCTAGCGAGTGGCTTAACCTGAATCCGACGCACTTGCACAACCTTATTGACTTACTTCGTAACAGTATGGATTCTAAAAAGCTAGCTTTTCTTAAAACGTAAAGCAAATTATCCAAACTATAGTCATTTTGAGTTTGTTAGTGTGAGCACTTGTAAAGAAAACTCCCTACCGCACCCCATTCAGATTTAGTGGTAAGATGGCCCAGTGGATGGCCTGTCAAAAACTGAACGCAGATCATGCATGAAAACAGGAAGAAGATGCACTGATCTGTGAAAAGAGAAGCAAAATAGAAACAGTGAACGGTCAAAGCTCAAGATCTGCAACATGGAGCTACATTCAATAGCCGCGGCGTTGTGGCTATGTGATCTGCCGGCACGGTAGCTCAACTTGTTCGGTCAGAGAGCTGGTTGGTCTCGGTAGTAAAAAACTGACTGTAGGGATTAACAACGAACTTCAAAGGATGCGATGTGACATCCAAGACGACCGCATACAAAGAACCAACAGGAACAACATGCAGAGATCCGTGTTCAAATCTCCTCTTTTTTTTTCATACAATTATGAACTGCCCGTGTGGTCATTGACGTGTTTACTCGCTGTTTTCAAAATTGTATCTGTGTCGTGGTGTAACGTACGCCCGTACTTCCCATTGAAAACGTTGCTTCGGCGTTCTCATTGCCGGCCGAGAATTGTTATGAAGTAGAAACGCTTCACAGGTAGGTTAAATGGTGCTCCATGAAATCAGGCGAAACCTTGGAGCGGGCACCCGTACTCGGCGGGAGACTATTGTTCTAGACATCTTTACGTGCTCATTGTGTGCTCAGAAACGAAAAAACCGACGTGACGCCATCAAAAGGCATACTAGAGACGACGCCCGCCACATCAGTGCAATGCTTCATCGGATTTTCACTGTCGTTTCTAATTCGCGACCTTACGGCCTTACTTTATGCATAGTGCTGTATTAGCGACCCAAGAGTGGGGTAAGTTAAATTGGTGTTGTTAACGTGTTATTGTGTGACATGCGTCTAATACTGAACTGTTTCAGGTACCGTTATGAATAATATATAATTTTGTGGACATGTACACATTTGAACAATGAGTAATATTGATGCAAACCAGGATATTGGTTGTTGTTCTGCGAAAACTATAATGGAACCAGGTAGATGTTTAATAGCAGTCTAATTTCAAGTTATATCGCCTGAAGTCTGAACCCTGAAACATCGAAGTGTATTAGGAAAGGAAAGATGACTGTCATCTTCTGTAATTATTTTGGTGTTCTATTTATATATCGGCTTTATTACCATTAACGCTGTTGTTTCTGCACAGTGTTAACAGTTGTTCAGCTGTATTTAGACTCTAGAGAGGTTTGACTGCGTTATTTGTCAGCCTTTAGCGTTTTCGATATATAGTTACTGGAGCTGGAATCACGTGTGTCAAAAGTTTTGTTCTTATTTGAATAAATGTGCAAGATTTGTAACTGGTAAAGCAGTTCAGTGTACCACTCCTAATCTTCTTTCCTGCTGTCCAGTACTGTCACTACATGTTTAACGTTAGACCATTACCCCATTAACTCATATGTAATGGAATCAGCGTTTAGAGCTGTTTTGAACATGGGTGTCCGATTTTCTAAAGAATCCGGGGTGGGATTACTGACGTTTGCAGATTTCATGTGCATAATAAGACAGGATTCTTCGACGTGTAATAATTCCTATTCAATTCCACTGTGCTCTTATTAAGTAATGACTGGGTACTGAGACACTTCATAGACGAAACCGCGACTTTGAATGAATACATTTAATATCAATCCGGGAGGTAAATGTTGTCATTTTTAAAATCCCCGTGGGATTTTTAACCGATTGACAGCAGGAGAATGTGACACTGGTCTCCGGTCGCTGTCGGTTAAAAAAATGGTTCAAATGGCTCTGAGCAGTATGGGACTTAACATCTGTGGTCATCAGTCCCCTAGAACTTAGAACTACTTAAACCTAACCAACCTAAGGACATCACACACATTCATGCCCACGGCAGGATTCGAACCTGCGACCGTAGCGGTCGCGCGGTTCCGGACTGAGCGCCTAGAACCGCTAGACCACCGCGGCCGGCGCTGTCGGTTAGGACCTTCTTACGACCACTGTTACATGGCTGTGAGCGATATACCGTTCCTCGTAAACCCATCGGACACTCAGCGTTGATACACCAACAAATCGGGCAACTACGCACACAGCGACAGTATACACACACGGTGACAGCACCGTGTAATATTCTGAGTCGTTTAGCCTTGTCTAGTACAGACTCCCTCAATGCCCGACGTTTCAACCCCTTTGCTGGAATCTTTTACAGGATTCCCCTGGGGCCCTTGCATGGCTGAACACTGCCGATGGTCCTATCAATCCCCACTTATTCTAAGAGGAATAGCGCACTATTTACCTGATGGCATTGCCTGTTGCTTTATCTGGGTCGGCTTCCGGGTACGTTGTGCGTTTATGTGGCTCTTGGATGCGTTTAAGGTCTGAACAACGCGTCGAACACTGATAGTCTTTTCTTACCTATCCAGCAAGACAAACTAGCGGTCTCAGCTGTCATTCCTTATCCTACGTCGCTGTATTAACTTCTGGATTGTTGACACAGTTTCTTTGCACCATTTTGGAATCGCTGCTGTACTTCCGGCTCTTGTGCACCTTCATGCAGAAATCTGGAGGAGAAGTTGGGTGGGACGCAGAAGATTCGTGTTAGCAACGCTTTCTGAGTTGTTAGGAATTGCTGGAGGTGCGATTGTCCTCGTTTTCCCCTTACAGCTGAGGCGTAATCCGTTACTGGGTGGACTGAGAGCCTGTAAAACTTGTGACCACAATCGATTGGTAGTTCCAATTTTTGATTGATGGGCGGGCAGAATGCACAAAGCTGCTATGAAGTTTTGCTTTTAACTTCGTAGTCAATTTTCCATCCAGTATGACTCTAAAAGTCCAGCAGTTGGAGTCCATTCTACCCGTCCGCTAAAGAATTAGCTTCTGGCACTCAGTTAACAGCAGTCCATGGCTTCTCTAGCTGCATCATATCCAATCAGCCTCGGAGCCTCCAAAGCATAAATGTTTGTGCAAGCTTCGTGCATTCGCTGATGAAGTGCCTGTTAAAAGGAAATATGGCGTTCACTTATTAAACGACGTTGCTCCTCACTTTTCCAGAGAAGGCTGCTATAAGTGGGTCGTCGTCACCGGGTAAATACAGTAATCTGACAGAGTAAGGGAAATCATAATATTATTTTTGTTGTAGTGCCTCGGTTTTTTCCCCTAGTTGTTTATAATCCTCGCTCGCTGTAGCTGGGGGTTTACTTCCGTGATGGCGGTTGGCCACGATGACGAAAAGCTGTAGCCATCAGCTCCATTGTAATTGTACTCACTTTTCGGTCTTTCATCAGCTCCGTGGACTTTTCTTCGATGTGTATTACGTTGTTTGGATAGTAAATGTATATTCTTAAAATCCATAGACATTTCACATTTCCTTGGTGCTTGCCGGCCGTTCTGGCCGAGCGGTTCTAGGCGCTTCACTCCGGGACCGCGCTGCTGCTACGGACGCAGGTTCGAAACCTGCCTTGGGAATGGATATGTGTGATGCCCTTAGGTTCGTTAGGTTTAAGTAGTTCTAAGTTTAGAGGACTGATGACCTCAGATTTTAAGTCCCACAGTGCTTAGAGCCATTTGGTGCTTACCTACCGCTGATTTCGCATTTGACCCTAAACTTCTGTGCCTTACTTGCGCATGTTTTAGCAGAATGACAGCTACAGCAATCCGTCTTCGTGGCTACCTACTGCCACGGAAGAAAGCACCTCACCAAAAGCAAGCGAGGAACATAATGAACTAGCAGGAAACAGCCGCGATGGCACAGCAGTAATATTTTGAATCTGCTCTTTCTTTCATATCTGCTTCCAACACGAATGTAGACGTAGCCGGCGTACACTATCTGATCAACACTGTCCGACACCCTGTATAATGCGGAATTGGCCACGAAATGTCACGAGAGACGGACTCACCGGTGCAAAAATAGTCCAGGACTATTAAGTGTCAGGAGAGAAGCGGTAACAGCGGACTGGGTCGATCAGGAGGAGAAATCAGTGTCATCGAAGGTGGACTAGTCATTGCATGCTACCTGAGCAACAGTTTATCAGGCATATTTCAGCACTTCTAAAACGGCCCAAGTCGACTGTTGATGATGTGATTTTGAAGTCGAAACCCGAAGGAACAGCCACAGATAAATCAGGACCAGGCAGATCTCATGTACGGACGGACAGTGGCGTGTAAAAAATATCACGCAGTCGGCGCAAGAAACCATTCTTAAGTTCCAAAGTGCCGTCAGCGGTCCAGATAGCACGATGACTGCGTATGAATGCGTTACAGAGGTGGAGTAGCTCCTCGTCTGCCACAGCGATGACTGACGTAGAGTAAAGAGAGACGCAACTGTACAGTGGATGACTAGAAACGAGTGATTTGCAGTGATGACTCACAATATACCGTGTAGCCATCAGATGCAAGTATTTGGGTTACGCGACAGCCTAGAGAACGTTACCTATCATGATGTGTTAACAGTGAAGTACAGAGGAGCTGGAGCGTGTTTTCGTGGTTATGGTGCGGTCCCCTTATTGCGCTTAAGAAAACACTAAATGCGTAGCACTGTAAACTCATTTTACAGCATTGTGAACTGAATACTGTAGACTAAATGTTCAGAGACGATTAAAGTTCCCATCAATATGACAATGTATCACGTCAGAAAGCAGCACGTTTGAGGCAACAATTTGTAGATAGGTACATTCTTGAAATGGACTAGCCTGCACAGCGTGGTTATCTGAATCTAACGGAACACCTCTGGGATGAGTTACAACCTCGACTTCGCTCCACATGGATACTCTGCAAATCACATTTAAGTGCCTGGCAGAGGATTCACCGAACCACCTTCACAACTCTCTATTATTCCAATATCGTATAGCGCGCGGGAAGAACGAACGCCTATATCTTTCCGTACGAGCTCTAATTTCCCTTATTTTATAGTGCTGATCGTTTCTCCCCATGTAGGTCGGTGTCAACAAAATATTTTCGCTTTCGGAGGAGAAAGTTGGTGATTGGAATTTTGTGAGATTATTCCGTCGAAACGAAAAACGCCTTACTTGTAATGATGTCCAGCCCAAATCGTGTATCACTTCAGTAACAGTCTCTCCCACATTTCACGATAATACAAAACATGCTGCCCTTCTTTGAACTTTTTCGATGTACTCCGTCAATCCTACGGCGCAGCAGTATTCTAAAAGAGAACCGACAAGCGTAGTGTAGGTAGTCCCCTTAGTAGATCTGTTGCATTTTCTAAGTGTCCTGCCAATAAAACGCAGTCTTTGGTTAGCCTTTCCCACAACATTTTATGTGAGTTCCTTCCACTTGTTCGTAATTGTAATTCCTGGGTATTTAGTTCAATTTACGGCCTTTAAATTTGACTGATTTATGATGTAACCAAAGTATAACGCACTCCTATTAGCACTCATGTGAATGAACTCACACTTTTCGTTATTTAGGGTCAACTGCCAATTTTCGCACCATTCAAAGTGTCCCCAACATAATTGAGTCGATATAGTGGCGAAAGGTGAACACGCTGTAACGTCTCCGCTCGGGGGCGCACGTTAACTCTTTAAAGCCTGTACTATGATAAGTTGACGGGCTTCACCTTATAAGAAAGGATTTTAGTAAATATGTTGACCGCGTGTACCTGAATGGAGGCAAAATCAGACTTACACCCACTCAGTAACAACAAGGATACGTCAAGCAAGTCCAAAGTGTAACTGCACGTTAGAATGGACAAGAAACATACACAGCAGATGCTACCAATTGTTAATAATACGGTCGCTAGCCTAATTAGGCATTAAGTGAGTTTTCTCCTTGTACAAGTGGATGTACGTACAAGCATAACAACACGTAGTAATACTGCATTCTATGGTAAACTTAAGAACCAGAAAAATCTACTGAACTAATATTTTCACTTTCTGTACTACTTTGGACAAGCTATAAATACACAACATTACACTATAATGATTACTACAAACTGCGTTTGGTCTATTGATCCGACTGAAATCGGGCATAGGTTACCCTAGAAATAGCACTTTTGAAACACACATACAAAGTCAATTTTAAGAAGGGTAAGACACTGATAAATTTAGGTTTTATATTGACTTTAACTTTGCTGGTCAAAGCAGTTCAGTACACTTCATGATTAAAATGAATAGAAAAGAAAGAAAGGAGAAGGGGGGGGGGGACCCTGAAACTGTTATGATCACTGTAGTGAAAGTTTGATCATTGAGAGCCTTAAGCATTCTAGATTTCCAATATATGATTTACCACTCTTTTTGTCTTGTTTCCTGCTCATTTAACTACCGTTATTTTCGTCTCAATTTAAATAAACTTCATTACTAAACCAATTTCAATATTATCTTCCAACTTGGTCAGACCTATATTATTCGTCCAGTATTTCATTAACAAAAAAGTTCTTTAAACATCATTCTAAGATAGATAAGTCTGCAGGTAATTATTATTAACATAAACTTTAAATCTTCATCTTGGGATACTCGGATTGCACGACATGTGGAAAGGACCCTGTCTAGGTTAGTTGCGAGAATAATTAATTGATAGGACAGTTCTGGTAAAATTTAAGTTATTATTGAACAGTATGTAGCAAAAGTGACACTGGTCCACACGAATACAGTACTGAAAGTTTCAACCTGTTCGTATCGATGAGGCGGTCGGCAGGCGGCGAGATGGCGAGGCACAAAGCACACTTGCAATTACAGCAATGGCTCATGAAATATCGGCACTTTACTTCTTCATGGCGTCGCAATGCTTTTCCATTTAGTGCCTATGGAATACTGTCATGCTGTATAGACGTCGGAAACAGCGCAGCCGAGGCTCAACGAAACCACTTTTTCCAGGAGAGCCTCCTCGACCAAGCATGTGTTTCTCAGATCGGTGCCCAACTCCGACTACTACTGCTGAGCCCGTTATGCCGTAGCGCGCCCGTGTGCATTTTCCCGCGCTCGCCTACCTCCACCTTTTCCTGCTCCCCTACAGACAGGGTATGCACCAAAGGTTTTACATTCCACATATCCTAATACATTGCCTACGTATGGACCAGGCGTACAAATACAACTTTCACATCTTACAATAGTTTCAACATTAGGTACACTTCCCTTCGATTACAACATTGCTTGAAATTTGACATAAATATTAAAATTTACATCGAAAATTGTTTATAGCTTCTTCAACATAATGTCATGAAACAAAAAAGAAATGAAACAAGAATATCGATTATACCAATTTATCGAAATTCAGAAGACAAAAATTTATTACATATACAGTAGGATAACGTTAGTGTTGTTACAACGCCCCACGTTAATGTTCACTATATGTGCTCGGATACTCTTGACCAGACATGATCTTCTGGTGAAGCCTTCAATAGATGATGAGTATTACATTCGTCGGAACGCCGCGTGTCTTAATACTGCCACTCGACTGGAAGCTCGAGAGCTTTTCACCTTGGTGACAGCGTCTTTGGCGGGCAGCTTCAATTTTCGCGCAGAAAGGCCTGATTTGCTAACTTCAGTGCTGATTATCAAAAATGTTCAAATATGTGTGAATTCCTAAGGGACAAAACTGCTGAGGTCATCGGTCCCTAGAATTACGCACTACCTAACGTAACTTAACCTAACTTATGCTAAGAACAACACACACACTACTGCCCGAGGGAGAACTCGAGCCTCCGGTGGGAGGAGCCACTCAATCAGTGACATGGTGCCTCAAACCGCGCGGCTACTCCGCGCGGCGTGCTGATTATCCCGGAAACTGCGCAACGTATCGAATTTCTTTCTTAACAATTATTTCTCAGAACAGCCTGTCCTGAAAAAAACTTACAAGCTTCTCAGATCCTCGCTACCATGAGCTGCAAGCCTTCAGGACGGCCATGTTCTTGCTGTTCTTCATTAAAACCTCCTGGAGACATTATATGGACGACGTCACACGGGGAAGAATCATCGGGAAACTGGAAGGAGGACGAAGTGGGCTAAGTGTAGCCCAGGAGTTTGGTGTTGCTCACAGCACTGTTCCGCAGTGTCTGTGGTACGAACCACAGACACTGCTGCCCGAAGGAGAGGTGGTAATCGATCACGGTCAACTACAGCAGCAGATGACCGCTACATTGTGCAAGAGGCAAGACAGCACCCACTTAGTGGCTGCAACTGCAACCTTATTTAACAGACCTGCAAGGCACGCCGTCTCACTCTCCATTTTGGCACGGAGACTGCAAAGGGATAATCATCTTGCCCCACGATCAATACCTTGTATTGCACATCTGCGACGCCTTCTTCGGTGGTTCCAAGAGCATAGCGACGGTAGGCAGTGAAAACATCGTAACTCCGACTGTCTGTTTTCACAGACAGAAACCAGAAACACCACAATTAGAGAGATTTGAAAGTGCATGGATTTCTCTAATATCATAGTAAGTAGGCTTCCACTATACACATATAGCAACCTTTTGCATCACTTTATATCGTTCATTAAGAAACCAGTTTTGCTTCACCTCCAAAATCTGACAAAATGCAGTTACTGGGTTTCCATTGCCTACCGTCGATAGGCACTAGACCAAAGAGGAGTACAGTCGCGTGCTCTTATCGGAAGAGAGTAGATTCAGTCTGAGAAGTGACTCTGGGTGTACCCTCATATGACAAGAACTGAGTATACGTAATGCATCCAGGAACATTGTCCAACAAGACCATTTAGTTGTCCAGGTGTTAAGGTGTGGGGACGCATTATCTTACACGGGCGTACCGACCTCCAATCTTTATTAACGGTACACTAACCAGTCAACTTATTGTGATACTGAACTCCTCACGTCACGTGCGTCTTTCCAGGGGTGCATTTGGCCCTGACTTCACTTTTAAGAATGACAATGCACGACCGCATCTAACTGCGCTGGTGAAGGAGATACGGGAATGAGAGGATATTCGGCGAATAGACTGTCCTACCAGCTACTCCATCTTCAATCCCATCGAGGACGTGAGAGTTGCGTTGGGAGACTGGCTACAGGAAGTTCATATGCACCAACAACATTCTAACAACTGTTTACGACCACAGGTGGAAGCACAAGCGACCAAAGACACTGCTAGCTAGGGCATAGCCACCTATGGTAAACTAACATACGCAAACAGCGACAAACGTCGGCAAGCCCCTGCATATCAGCAACACTGACTGGCAACTACCAGCTGCTATTAGAGCCGACCAACAGGCCACAGCAGGGACACCGACGAACTCGCCAACAGACGCACAAACAATCTGCCAACATTCCCTCACACTGTGGCTCCGATATATGACCTAACGGACACAAGATCGATAACAAACCCAACTGTTGCAGGTTGCTGACTCTGAACGAGGACTCTGTACCGGCACCCAGCGCCAGCCGCCGAGCAGCACAAACGCAAAACGTCAAGGTATCGACATGCATGATACCCACTACTAACACAGCCTATCCTTGCACAACCTATCGCAGGCAGCAAGACAACCGCTACTGCTCTTGCCGCCCGACCTAACTTTCGCAGAGGTTTTTTTCCCTTGGCTCTTGCCCTGGCACTTTTTTTCCTCTGCCCTTCAAACCGCTACCCTTCGTCAGATTTCGACAAATCTATCTCCAGATAAGCGCGTATTAATGGTTAATCCTAACCAGACGTACGCAAACATCGCAGTACACACATCCTGCGACACCTCACCTTAGTGAATACTAACCCTTATGCAGAGATGGCAGTAGACCTTTTGTGTTGGCCATCATGCCGGTGTGGGCGTGGAGGGGCTCCACCTCTATTAAAAAAAAATCTAACAACTGTAAACAGACCTGGTGGAGGAAACGAATGGCCTACCACAAGACCCCTATCCCACTTTGTGGTCAGGGTGGGAGTACGTTGAGGAGCATACATTGAATTCTCGTACGTGGTGGTTCTAATGGTTCTGAGCACTATGGGACTTAACATCTACGGTCATCAGTCCCCTAGAACTTAGAACTACTTAAACCTAACTAACCTAAGGACAGCACACAACACCCAGCCATCACGAGGCAGAGAAAATCCCTGACCCCGCCGGGAATCGAACCCGGGAACCCGGGCGTGGGAAGCGAGAACGCTACCGCACGACCACGAGATGCGGGCTCGTCCGTGGTGATCATATATCCTATTAACAACCATATCCCACCTCTTGTTATCTCCGAGAGACCATCATAAATCACAGTTACCGTGTATATAGTGTCTTTGAATAAAATTTTCATTTCGTCTCATTGCGCATTTCTTTCGGTTACCTTCCATACCATAATGTAGCTAGGGTTGCGTTCTACACCAAAACTACGATTCGGAGGTTTTGGTACACTACATACGTAGTTAATGGTAGGATTACCGGTGGTATCGATAGCAGTTGTGGGGAAAGAAACTTGTATGAATATGTAAGAGAGAATCTGGCAACTGTCGACTTTTCTTAGTTTCATGTTCGTTTCCTTGTTTCTTTTGCATATAATTAGAGCCTGTCATCATTAAATGTTGGTTCATTGTGTCTTTTATAGCTGTACAGAATATAAATTGCATTTTACAAGATAGATGATTGCGTAAATTCTGCACTTTTATGCAAACAAAGCAATTACTTCTGATGCAAGTTCTTTATTTTGTACTCAATAGAACGTTCATCATTATCAAAGGCAAGAGTTTGCTGTTATAAGTGATGAATCCGGAGGTTGTTTATGATTAAGTGAAAAAAGTTCGACAAACTATTGACACGATGAAATAGTTCTGGTTTAAGGTTTTTTTTTTATTTTACTTTTCTTTGGAGATAATTGCGTTTTCTAGCGCCATGTGATAAATCCGTATTGATTTCTTTATTTTTACTACAGCATTCCTCTGTTTCATATTACAAATCAACAATTTTCGACTAAAACCTCAATCAAACATTGACATTTTCAATTTTGCTGTAAAAGTTGTTTGCTCTTAAGTAACAATTAAGCCACTCTCGCATAGGCGAGGAAAGCGATCGTTATGAGGTAACGCCCGACTGGTATGCAACACACCTAACGTGCAGATAACGCAGGTTCGACCTTTAAGTGAGCAAAGCTACTAGGATAATTACCATAGTCTACGCTTGCTTACAGTAGTCTACAGTAGCCTAAGACAGTCTTACGACTCTAACTGTAGCAGTTCTTCCTATAAATCGTTCAAGTTTTTCTATAAATCGTTCAAGTTTTATCGAGATACGTTACTTGGCATTAACACGTTACGGCGAAGTTACTTTAGACCTTAAGTTTTGCACTCCAGTGTACATCCACAATGCAGTCATCGGCACGTCCATACACGGTGGTTTCTTTTTGCCATTTAGTCACGTCTCTAGGACAGCCTGCCTTGCTGCGCTGACTCAACACAAGTGCTCGTCACAAACGCAACTCGTCGCTGCCATGGGTTACTGCAGAGCAGTGGTCGTCAAAGTGCAGCCCGCGGGCCGCATGCGGCTCGAATTAAGGTATTCTTGCGGCCCGTGGTTGTCGGCCGTATTTTATCGTAATATGAATCTTGCAACTAACAGCCAAATACAAAAATGTCACCTAATGTTAAGAACTTCTTAAGAATGTAGTTTTCCAGCTCAGTAATAAACAAAAATACTTATGGGGATAATAATATTATATCTACATTTACGAGTGTAATCCCAAAAGTAAGGTCTCTTATTTTTTTATAAGTATATTGACCTGTTTATTTCTACAATGGTTTACATCAGTTTACAGCTTCAACATTTAGCTATTTTTCGACATAATCACCATTTCTGTCGATGCATTTTTGTAGACACTGTGGCAGTTTTCGTATGCCCATGTCATACCACCTCGCCGCCACGCCCTTTCTCAACATTCCTCTTCTCCGGTTCTGAATTTCCCGTTTGAGTTTTTTCAGAGTCTCACAGTACCTCTCAGCGTTAATTGTGGTCCCAGTGATTCAGCTCTGACGACGAGGTGAAAGGAGAGGTTCATAACTTTCTGAACAGCATGGCGGCGAGCTGGTATGACATGGGCATACAAAAACTGCCACAGCGTCTACAAAAATGCATCGACAGAAATGGTGATTATGTCGAAAAATTGCTAAACGTTTGATCTGTAAAGTGATGTAAACTATTGTAGAAATAAACAGGTCTATGTACTTATAAAAAAATAGGAGTCCTTACTTTTGGGATAACCCTCGTGCTTCTGGAAGGGAGTTTTGACTCTACACACATCTAAAAATCTAGTTGCTCGCAAAGAGGTGCGTGTCAACACTCAACTCCTGTGATTGCATCCCTCGAAACCCAGTAGCTAGCAGACAGGCACACAGCAATTTAAAATTTTATACTCTATGTTGGACGATGCTAATATGATAAACATGGGTGACAATTGTCAGCAACTACACAAAAATCTTAGTCGACGAAGGAATCAAATAGAGCCAACAGATTCGAACGGTAAGTAATTGTTCTTTACCGATATCGAAGATATATTTCCATTTGTAACAAGCGTTAATGTTTAACAGCTTCTGAAAAAGGATAATTTATAAACCGGTAAGGAATAAATACTGACGATTTTCAGATGTTGGCTGTACTTGAATGCTTCGACGAAGTACAAATATACTGGAGGAATTGCAGGAAGCTCACGAAAATTTGGCCGGCCACTTGAGAGGTGAAGCTGGATGATGAGGCCAATAGATACGTCGTTGCAAGCTGAGGGAACGCTATAGGGGGGGGGGGGAGGGGGATGTTTCCTTGTCTGTCTCCGGCTGTTGACAACTTTTGGGCCCAGTTTCTATGGTATACTATTCAACTGGACGTAACATGGATTAGTGAACGGTCATCTTGAAACGTGCTACGTATTTCAGGCAACGACTGTGGAGTTAAATTCAGGATGTTATAATACTTACATCGCAATGAGTAGAAGAAAAACGACATGCAAAACACCTAGTAAAAATTTGTGAGTATGTCTCATACTGCATAAGGGATTTAAATATAAGTATAATTGCCGCTATTAATCAATTAATCATCCGCTCACACAGACAGCACACCATGTCATCAGGCAATTACAGTGTCACAGTTTTGGAGTCGCTGACAGATATCTGAAACAGTTAACAGATGCCAGGAAGTAGTTCGAATCGTACTGACTTTAACGATCAGTACTTCGAGACCAGGCCAAGTTACGGCACCCTTGGTACAGTTAGTCTACTGGGGGCTCATAATGTACCAATTTACGTATTTTACCAATTGATAATGAGAGCGGTATATATTTGGCCCTAGCCGACGAACCACAATGTCGGTATTGGCTCTTAAGCAATAAAGTTGGACGGCCACTGCTGTAGAGGGTGACCTGAGCGCCAGGTACTAGTTTTAACAACGCGTAGTGCTAGCACGCTGCGAGTTTTCCTCGAATACTTTGCCCAGTGAGCTCGTATTGGCGCGGACTACACCGAAAAATAAGCGTTCCCCGGCCTAAAAGAGTGCGTGGACTAAAAGCCGGGCGGTGGGACGCGGTGGCGGCGGCCGGCCGGACCGGAGCTATAACGGCGGCCATGCTGGCGCGGCCCCGCCCCCCCGGCTCGCGGGCCGCCCCCGGCCGCCGCCTCCGCCGCCGCGGCAGCCGCCGCCGCCTCCGCCACCGCCACCGCCACCGCCGGCAGCCGCGGCCGCTGCGTTCAGTCGACGCCCGCTTAATGAGGCCTCAGCTCGCGGCCCCTCCCACCGCCGCGCTGCGCATCCCAACTCCGCTCTGCCGACGACACGGCGCGCTCACAAGCCGACTACCGAAATTATCCACTTTTATTCTGCTGTGTGCGAGAGGCCTTGCAGCATAAACGAAGAGCTAAGGGCACCAAGTATTTTATGTGTCTACATCTACACATGCATACGAAAGAGTTGCCTGAATCGTACCATTTTCGAAATTTTATTTATTTTATCTCAGCAGTAAGTTACAAAATTATTTAAACCGGCGTAAGTCCAGCAGAGTTGGACCACTGGGTGAGGCGAACCAGTAGCATATTTCACAAATGTGCAGCTGGAGAGCAACTCCTGCTACTGGCAAGTAAGCTCTTTAGTGAACAAACGTGGTGCAGAAGTGTTGCTGCCATTTTTGTGTTAATTCTGGAGCAAAATCACATTCTCTGTTCTGGTAAGCCGAAAAGTTTTGTCGTCTGTTTACATAATTACTAGCATTAAGGCTTAGTTTGCACAATATTGATGTAGTTTTTTTCGTGTGAGCTTGACAGTCATGTAGGTGTGAAACTAATCTAAACTGGCCACCAAAATCGCTACCTATGGACAGAAATCCATCTCTCTCGCACAGTCTCTACCGATTAACCTCTGTCATTTAAGAGAAATGGACCACTTTTTTATAAGTCTCTGGCAAATCATCAAGGAAAGTGAGACTGCAACCTGACACATAGTACTTGAATAATAATAACAAACCAGCTGCTGTATTTGAACCTATGTCGTTTATCCTTTTTAACACATGCTACCAGTTTCGGCACCACATGATGTCATCTTCAGACCCCGAACGTAACTTGCCATCGATAACCTTTTTCATGTGCAGTGAATAGAATCGTAGGCAGCAGGCCAAAATTAACTGGATTCCGTACCTTCCGTGGCAACAACAAGCCCATCAAGTCAGACATATCCGGAATTTATTCATCCTGTACGTGAGTTGTCGTCTGACCATCTGGGCTTGTGTCTATGGAAGATACGAAATCCAGTTAATTTCAGCCCGCTGCACATGATTCTATTGATTGCACGTGTAGATGGTAGTTTACTTTCGGGTTCTGAAGATAACACCATGTGGTGTCGAAACTAGTAGCATGTGTTAAGAAGAATAAACGACTTTTAATTCAGATACAACTGCTGGTTTTGATATTTATACGAGTACTCTTTTTAATGAGGGAGAAATGGAGCACAATTAAATTTAGCTTCGAGGCATGTGCAGTAATTCCACTGAAGATGGCCGCGGCCTGAAACTATAATTATTTGTCGGAAATATGTCTGAGTCAATAAATGCAAGAGCAGAATCTCACACACAAGCCAACCATCCACTTCAAAGCTCATCAAAAGACATATTGATCTCAAGCACACCAAAGTGCAGAGTTATCTGTCCAAGTGAAACTGCTTCACTTGGACAACTTCGGACTCCATTCCCACTAAACCTAAAACTTTCAAGATCACCACTTGACTACGCCTAACCGCCTCAATCCCTATGAAGCGTATATGCTACACGCATATTTTATTTTTTAGTTGCTGAGGGTCTCGACAAAACTCGCTGTGCCTGATTATAGCTTTTACTTTAAACCATGTGCTTTCACCGCGACCCTTTTTTCGTCTCTGTATATTCCCAGCAGGTAGCAGCATCTGCTTAAAAAAGCTGTTTATTGAAGTGGCAATACATCTTCGAAAAATAAAGATAGTTTCTGTTTGTTTCCTGTAATTTTGCACTAGAATGTGCTTAGACCACGCTGAAATATGCTAATATACCCAACACTGTCGAATAAGTGATTGTTTCTTTCATCACAACAATATGCCGATACATTGTTTTCGATTTAAGTACGTTAGGCAATGACATATACTTTCCCAATACAGTAGTGTTGTTTTCATTATTTTTGGGTCTATAATACTGAGTTTTTTCGAGTATTGCACATATTTCAATTACTTTCTAACATTAATGGCGTTTACTTTGAGCATGTTCTAAAATTTTTGTGAATCAAACCAATTTTTTAAATTTAGTTCTTCGCTCTTATTTTGTCTAAGAACAATGCATTGATCACCAATATAACCTTTTCCGTCATAAAATCGAAGTTCAGGAGGCTAATCCAGCACAGACAAAAATTTTGGAACAATTATCACTTGTTCCTTATATTGATAAAATCATGAATTCTAAGAGGAAGGCAGCAACTGTATCCATAGAGCTCGATACTGCTAATAGTATCGAAACTGTAAAGCAAAAGAGGGGTAAGAAAAGAACGGCAACAAAAAAAAGTGGCACAAAATCATCACCAAAGGAAATACTAGTGAAGAGGAAAACAGATTGAAGCAGCTCAATAAAAAAGTTACTGCAAATAGCTCACCGTTTTCATCAGGTGCAGACACTGAAGGAGATTACAAAAACAATTTTGATGAATGAGATCAGGGTAAATGTGTTGTCTGTGGTGAGATCTACTACGAAATTAATAAAAATAACAATTAGATTCAGTGTTTGCTTGTTCACGATGGTCAGCATTTGGTAATAAGTGTAACTGCTGTGGTGAGAGAATGACAGGCTAGTTCTTCAACAAAACCAATAACTCATTTCAAAACCCAATACTGAATCAAGATTTATAATAATCTGATACAATTGTTTTGGACTGAAATATTTAATAGAATAATTCTGTACTTACGCATTCTTCTGTTACCTTCTTGACAGAAAAATTCCATATATGAGGTTGAATAACGCGTCATTGTTCTACTGATCAGTAAAACAAAACAGCGTACTTGTTATTCAGCTTAAGTAATTCTGTATTCATTAAAACATATTTCAAACAAAAATTTTAAATTTCAATTGGCTCTTTTCTTCATGTATAGCCATGTTTATATCGTGTATCTCCCCTGGTACATTGGTCCATCTCAACCATACAACTACGGGTGAGACAGACCACTCATGTATATTTTGTGTTTTGAGTGGCAGCGCATCAGTAATACATTGTACATAAATTATATGACACTTTATACGAAAATGCTACCAGAAATCAAAAAAGTTGGGAAACACAAATTTTATGCCGAAGAAAAAAAAAATGGCCCAGCTCTCCGGGACTTACCCCACTAGCAGAGAAAAGAGGCGTTGCCCAGGTATTTGTTGCTAGCTATTCTTTGACGTAGCTTTCGGGCTTGTGCTTATTGTTTAAGTCGTTATATCACTAGAACTACGTGACGTAACATGATATAATTTCGTAAGTAATACTCCACCGGGGGCCGAATCGCACAGAACCCTGAAAGAGTGATTCGTTATTGTTTTTCACACACAAGCTTTATTGCCAAAAACAAATACGCCACGGCATCATGAACTATACATCTTGCGCTATTTTCGATAAGGTCGGCATTGAGACATTTCTCGCAGCCCACCGACATTGAGAGATTTCTCGGAACGTGAAATTAGTTTGAAGAAACCATTCTAATGAAACTGGACGCTCTGCGATGCAAGAAACTGTCGTGGAGCAAGCAATGTTGTTTTCATTCGTGGATGTGGAGGGACGTCCACTTCGACCTTCATCCTACACACTCTGCCTTCCTTCTCTGAACATACATCACCAGCGACCAACCTTTGACGAGACATGGCCTCTTCACCATACATGGTCTGTAGACTTTCATGGATGACGGACACACTTGTTCCACGTTCCCATTCATACCAGATAACAGCACGCAGTTCCACTGGCGACCACGTTGTCGGTATGCGTACGTCTGCCATCGTGATTTGTACTCGAATAAACTTGGGCACTCGGTCTGCTGGTACTCCCTCTTCTTCGGCACTCCACCGTTGAACCCGCAACGGGTTGTGATTCATGTGGTGTTTGTTTGTGACACCTTATGTACCATCTTATCTTTAAAAAACAATAACGAAATTTACTTCCGGGACCTTCCTAGTATTAACCTGAAATGTTGCAAATTTCAGTTCTTACATCACTATCTGGAAGCAATGGAACGCATCGGTAACTTTTTCTCTCCTTTTCCCACCCCGGTACAGTTTGCATGAGACCAAAATGGCTCTGAGCACTATGGGACTTAACATCTATGGTCATCAGTCCCCTAGAACTCAGAACTACTTAAACCTAACTAACCTAAGTACATCACACACCACCCAGTCATCACGAGGCAGAGAAAATCCCTGACCGCGCCGGGAATCGAATCCGCGAACCCGGGCGTGGGAAGCGAGAACGCTATCGTACGACCACGAGCTGCGGACGCATGAGACCACATTTCGTATTTCAATCACTGATAATTTCTGCCATCCAGTCTTCACAACTCCCTATACAGTTGTGTTTGTCCTTAGGATAATTTAGGTTAAGTAGTGTGTAAGCTTAGGGACTGATGACCTTAGCAGTTAAGTCCCATAAGATTTCACACACATTTGAACGAATGAGTTTTTGTGGTGGCTTCCGTGCAGAGTCTCCAAAACACCTGTTTTTGAAGCGTGGATCTGCAGTGCTATGTCCGCAGCTCGTGGTCGTGCGGTAGCGTTCTCGCTTCCCACGCCCGGGTTCCCGGGTTCGATTCCCGGCGGGGTCTGGGATTTTCTCTGCCTCGTGATGACTGGGTGTCGTGTGATGTCCCTATGTTAGTTAGGTTTAAGTAGTTCTAAGTTCTAGGGGACTGATGACCATAGATGTTAAGTCCCATAGTGCTCAGAGCCATTTGACCATTTTTTGTAGTGCTATATTTCTTCTCCATCGATTGAGTTAGGTTTCCTTTCCCTTGGTTTCCTCTGCATTGAAATTACGGTTCAATGAGCTGCCTTCTGCAAGTTCAAAAGCAGGCTTTCTTACGTGAAACATTCCTAACCGAACAATTTCGCTCCAAATGTAATAATATATTCTTTCAATTTGTTTTCAACTTCGACAGAAAACGCTTTTCTGCAATCAAAAATTTTTGTATCGCAATTGGCACTTCCATTTTTATTTTCAGCGTACCATTTAATTTTTGGCTTAGTCGCATTTTACACAAAGGTGACAAAAGTCATAGGAGCGCCATATGCACACACGCAGACGGCGGTAGTATCGCATATACGAGCTATAAAAGCGCATTGCATTGGGGAGCTGTCATTTGTACCCAGGTGGTTCAAGTGAAAAGGTGTCCGATGAGATTATGGCCGCACATCGGGAATTAACATACTTTGACCGCGGAATTGTACTTGGAAATA
Source organism: Schistocerca cancellata (assembly GCF_023864275.1). NCBI lineage: Eukaryota > Metazoa > Arthropoda > Insecta > Orthoptera > Acrididae > Schistocerca > Schistocerca cancellata. The sequence goes on along the minus strand of NC_064634.1, from coordinate 423,539,589 downwards.
ATTGCTCTGAACACTCCATATTGGACAATCGTTAGGGAATTCAATATTCCGCGATCCACAGTGTGAAGAGTATGTCCAGAATAATAAATTTCAGGCTTTACCTGTCACTACGGACAACGCAATGACCAGTAGCATTCACTTAAGTGGGGTAGAACGTCAAACGGGCCGACTTGGAGCAGGAGAGGCACCACAGGACATTTTAATTTCCACTGTCTATACTTTTACAAATAAATTCATAAAACTTTGTCAGCATGACCAGGAAGGATGCAGAATTCACACTCATAGTGGTGGAATTTCGAAAACATAACGAAGTAATTTTCTTTACATGTGAAATTTCATCATTTTTTCACTTACTAATGGCAGCATTTGTTGCTATAGGTACACTTTTCTTCATAAGTAAGAGCGATGGTTCGATGAATTATGGACAGCATACAAACCATATTTAAAGGTGTATGAAACTCTAGAATTTTCCAAATCTATTAAAAACTGTGATAAAAATTGAGGTAATTAACTACAAAATTTGTGTTTTTTCTAAACATGAAGTTTAAAATACAACAGATCATTCGTTTTTTCATGAATTAAATAAATTCTAGAGTTCATACACCTGTAAGTATGGTATGTATGCTGTGCAAAATTCATCGAAGAATCTCTCTAACTTATGAAGAAAAGTGTACCTATAGCAACAAATGCAGCCATTAGTAAGTGAAAAAAATGATGAAATTTCACACGTAAAAAAAATTATTTTATTATGTTTTCGAACTCCCACTGCAATGAGTGTGAATCCTGAATCCTTCCTTGTGATGCTGACAAAGTTTTATGAATTTATTTGTAAAGGTATAGACACTGGAAATTAAAATGTCCTGTGACGCCTCTCCTGCTCCAAGACGTCCTACCCACCTTAACGACCGAAAGCAGCGGCGTTTGCGTAGAGTTGTCAGTGCTAACAGACAAGCAACACTGCGTGGAATAACCGCAGAAATCGATGGGAGACGTACGACGAACGCATCCGTTAGGACAGTGCGGCGAAATTTGGTGTTAATGTCTTATGCCAGCAGACGACCGATGTGAATGCCTTTGCTAACAGCACGACATGGCCTGCAGCGCCTCTCTTGGGGTCGTGACTACATCGGTTGGACCCTACACAACTGGAAAACATTGAACTGGAAAACATTGAACTGGAAAACATTGACCTGGTCAGGTGAGTACCGATTTCAGCTGGTAAGAGCTGATGGTAGCGTTCGAGTGCGGCGAAAACCCCATGGAGCCATGGAACCATGGTGTCAACATGGCACTGTGCAAGCCAATGGTTGCTCCATAATGGAGTGGGCCGCGTTTACATGGAATGAACCGAACCGTAATTGACAAGAAATAGTTGCGTTCGGCTACTTGGAGACCATCTGCAGTCGTTTATGGACATCATATTCCCAAACAACGATGGAATTTTTATGGGTGACAAAGCGACATGTCACAGGGCTATGTATAAGGAATATTCTGGACAATTGGAGCGAATGATTTGCCCACCCAGATCGCCCAACATGAATCCCGTCAACCATTTATGAGGCCTAATCGAAAGGACAATTCGTTGCAGGAAATCCTGCACCGGCAACTACGGACGGCTATAGAGGCAGCATGGTTCAAAATATCTACAGGGAGCTCTCGACGACTAGTTGAGTCCATGTTACGTCGAGTTGCTGCCCTACGCCGGACAGGAGGTCCGACACGATATTAGGAGGTATCCACTGGCTTTTGTACCTCAGTGTATTCTGCAATTGGTCGCACTAGCGTCATTTATGCGAAATACTTTACAGATGAACCGCAGTTTCCCTGAACCTTCCATTCGCCTTCCCTAATACAGATTTTATGTGATCGTCACATTTCACGGGTTCGACTCCTGCCTCGAGCATGGATGTGTGTGATGTCCTTAGGTTAGTTAGGTTTACGTCGTTCTAAGTTCTAGGGGACTGATGACCTCAGATGTTGTCCCATAGTGCTAAGAGCCATTTGAACTGTTTGAACCACATTTCACATCTCTTCTTAGTAAACCACTAAATACATTGCACAACGCAAATATAGGGTCACTTCTTCCAAACCCTGTCATTGTCTTCTAGTGCAACGCATAAGTTTGAAGTTTGACACAAAGTTGCCTACAACCATTTTCTGTGATATTGTAATAGCATGGCACTGTGCGGCCTCAGCGTCGAACCCTGCGACGCTTTAAACAGCAAGGTGTCGACACGTGCAAAAAGAGACAGGTCTGAGAAGTTCATGTGAGTAGTGAGATGGGTTAATTATGGCACATTGGAACCGGATTTCATCACATTTCCTCCCAGCGCCACCGCGGACGAGTCAGGTGAAGGGAGGATCGTCGCGCCTCCTCTTACCTACATTTCAGCCCTTGTTTTGACTCCCTTCGCTCGAGGTCAGAACCACGATGCACAGCCTTGATGTCGCACCATTTTATGTATGGCCGGCGAAAGCATATCAGACTCATTGTCGATCAGAACTGACACGACACAGTGGGTGGCATAAATGGAGTCAATGAAACTACTCTTCCCTTGGGAAATTGATTTCCAAACATTGCGTGATCGAAAACAACAGTTCGCAGTGTGTTGAGCAACGGCACTACTTTTTTGATAATTTTTGACACTACTGACACTCCTCAACATGTTTCACCTCCTCTCTGAGGTCACTGTGAGGGTGCAACCGCACTGAACGTGTTCGCACCCCTTTCGAGTGCAGTCCGACTACAGTTTTTGCTACGTTGTACAGGGTGTAACCTCTAAGGACCGTTCAGAACCATTCGACGAAATTTGAACGTGATCACAAAAGTGTTTATGCTTTTCCAGCCCTCCTGTTTCCAGTGGCGTGATAATGGGGGTGTGCAACATTGAAACACACGTGGTTAAAAAGACAAAAACAGTCCTTTTAAAATACCCGAGTTTAGTAACGTCCTCGTTATCACCCTCTCGTCTTAATTGTTTCAAAATGTACTTGCACAGAGACAAACCGTTGGCGTCCAAGGCGCCTGCAGGCAGGCTACACTGCTGCTCTAGTACCGGCTAGCAAGCATTCCGTACCTGAGGGCCTGAGGGGTGTCAAGGGGCTGTCTGCCAATATATTCCTAGGACTGTGTCACAAATTCTCTCTGTGTAGGCACATTTTTAAGTGGTCAACAAATGTGCGTAGGCGGTACTGAGAGTCTTTCCAAACTGGGAGACCTTAGACGGATCCTTTGCCATTTTATTTACACAGGTGTCAATGTAAGCCCCCCCCCCCTCCATGATTATACCACAGAAGAATGTCAAACAAGAGGGATGAAAAACCATAAACTCTCTTTGGTGCTTCAGATCATGTCAAAAATTTATCGAATCGTTTTGAATGGTCCCTCGTGGTTACAGCCTGTACACCATAGTAAAAATTGCAGTCGCACTACACCTCAAAGGTGTGTGATTACGTTGAATGTGGTTGCAGGCCCCTGATGTCCCTTGAGGAAGGTTTGCATCGCCTGGGAAAAGACGGTGTGTCAGCGGTATCAAAGATAAACAAGAACGTCGCACTGTTGCTCATCGCACAGTGAGGTGTCGTTTCCGTGGGAATCAACACTCCAAGGGAAGGAATGGTTTCCTTGACGCCCTTTGTACTGTACCCTGAGACCATTTCGTACCGAGTGAGCAGTGGTGTGTCTGTAACGTTTCCCATGGCCAACCATAAGAAAACCACCCGATTTCAGAACTAGACTTGGAGGTTCTGACGTCAATCGCAGACGCGTCAAAAAAAGGGATGAAATGTGGGTAACAAGGGGTTGGATGACCTTCCCATCGTGTGACACGTCCACGGTGGCGTAGGGCAGAGTTGAGGCGAAAATTGGTGCCATTGTGGCATCACTAACCCCCTTAAATCTCACAGGAACTTCGGAGCTCTGGCCTCTTTTTCGCACATTTCGACGCCTTGCTGTTTGAAGCGTCGCCTTGTCTAAGATTGACTTCCCAGAGTGTAATGTTTTTACACCATTACAGAGGAAGACTGTCGGTAGCTTTGAGCCAAATCAAAGTTCTGCGTCTCAATGGGAGACAATAACGGGGTTTCGAAAAAATGACCCTTTAGTTGGGCAGTGTATTTACGCTTGTACAATGTGTCATGGTCAAGTTGCTCAGCAGTGATATTGTGGCCACACCCTACGGGGTTCTTTCCCTTCGTTATAAGTATCTTGCAGTTATCCACATTCAAAGAGATGGCCCGTTCATTACAGCAAGTCTTCCTGCAGCTCTTTTGGTTGTCTAATGACAGTTCTGATCCGTGCGCAATAGTCTTATAGTGTTGCTAATATTTATACCTGTGGAATCTAGTGAAGCATAATTTACTAACAATGCGTCAGCGTGTAGAAAGTAATACGCCGAGAAGCGAAGCTTAGCCTCGAACACAGTTTACTGTATCAAATTCGTATTTTTCAGCAATTCGAATATAGTGACATATGAGCTAGAGCTGGCAAAATTCTGGTATCAATATTTTGATTTTTCGATAACTTGCCTACTGGTATCCATTTTAACGAAATATCAGGTGTAAAATCGACATTTCCGATATATCGGATTTTTGAACATGACTGTGAACCTGATGTAGCATCAAATGTGACTCATACGACCAGAATGTACGTTTCCATTGTTCCACGGTCCAATATTCATGATCCCGTGCCCAGTAGAATCGTAAATGACGGTGTCGTGTGGTCAGTTGGGTTCAAATGGTTCAAATGGCTCTGAGCACTATGGGACTTAACATCTGTGGTCATCAGTCCCCTAGATCATAGAACTACTTAAACCTAACTAACCTAAGGACATCACACACATCCATTCCCGAGGCAGAATTCGAACCTGCGACCGTAGCAGTCGCGCGGTTCCGGACTGAGCGCCTAGAACCGCTAGACCACCGCGGCCGGCGGTCAGTTTGGGAATATGTATAGGTCGTCTGCTGTGGATAGCCATGTTTAACTACGTGCGCTGCACGGTATGCTCCGAAAGTGTTGTGACTGCATCCGCAGATCTGCCATAGTTGCCCGAGTATATTGGTTAACAACGTGGGCAGTCCTTCGAACTTCACGTTCTGTGGTAGGCCGCGTACATCCAACAGCTTGTGACCTACCCTTGTCTCCACCGTCTTGCAACCATAGACGCTCACGACAGAAGCAAGCGACCCGCTGACCAGTTTTACCATTTCCGTCATACTCGTTCTCCGGGGCAGGGCCGAACAGTCTAATCTTTGTGAAAGTCGTGTGTGTCAGTGGGTTTCCCCGTGTGAGGCGTGCCTCGTCGCTAGAATGACCCCCTATTCGGCGCTGCTCCGCTTACATATTTACTGAGCTGTGGACAAAGATTAAGTTTTGCCTTGACAATCATCATGCATTACAGAGTTGTTAATATTGTCTCTCTGCGCTTGGTGAGCGTAATTATTGCACGGTACAAACATGATATATAGTCACATTTACTAAGCGAGATGGCGCAGTGGTTACCACACTGGACTCGTATTCGGGAGGACAACGGTTCAAACCCGCGTCCGGCCATCCTGATTTAGGTTTTCCGTGATTTCTCTAAATCGCTGCAGGCAAATGCCTGGGTGATTCCTTTGAAAGGGCACGGCCGACTTCCTTCCCCGTCCTCTCTAATCCGATGATACCGATGACCTCGCTGTCTGGTCTCCTCCCCCACAACAACCCAACCCAACCCTCTAGTCACTGTTGCGTATCCCTCCATATAAAAGAAGAGTCCTGATTGCTTCACTGACTCATCATCACCTAGACCAAATTTCTAAGGATAGAAACTTCAAATTTGGAGATGCTGTTGCTCTTATACTGCAACCAACGTTTAAGAAGGGATTTTTCGAAAGTCTTTTAAAGGAGTGAAATATGGGAGGAGAGATTTTTTTGAAAATATTTTGCTACTAAGGCAGTTTTGAAACTAAAAATACGAAAATTTGTATTTAGTATCTCGGTCGGTTCAAATGGTTCAAATGGCTCTGAGCACTATGGGACTTAACTTCTGAGGTCATCAGTCCCCTAGAGCTTAGAACTACTTAAACCTAACTAACCTAAAGACATCACACACATCCATGCCCGAAGGAGGATTCGAACCTGCGACCGTAGCGCTCGCGCGGTTCCACACTGAAGCGCCTACAACCGTTCCGCCACTTCGGCCAGCTATCTCGGTCGGAAATAGAACAATTGTATTTCAGAATTTTTTGGAATTCAGCCCCTAAGTGGGTAGAACAGTGGATGATTTTTCGAATAACTCATTATTAAAGAACTTCCAAAGCATTTTTAAAGCTGCATCTATGAAAACTGGTATCTCCCTTCTCGACTGAAAATGAAAAAAGAAGTGTTCAGTGTTTTTGGAAATTTAACCCCTAGAGGCGTAAAATTGGGAATGGAAAGTCTTTCATTATGAAAGCATTTATAAAGCTACATCTACGAATGTTTCTCGGTTAGAAATTTAAAAAAGTACATGCTTTAGTGTTTCTGAAAAATTCAACCCGTAAGACGGTGAGACAGGAGATGAAAATTTTTATGAAAATATTTCGTTATAGTAAAACATTTGAAAGCTAAATCTATCAAAATTAGTACTTTACTTCTCGGTTAGAAATAGAGAGATATGTGTTATGCGACGAAAGTTTGTATGGAAATAATACCACAAGAACTCAAAAGGTAGGATTAACAATAACCTCCTACTGCGGCTGCCAGAAACGCTTTTTGGTCAGAAGAATATGCGAAAAAACCATGCTTCTATGGTCACAATTAGCGAGAAACGTTTAGAAGGTGACGCAATTTGTGAACTAAACTAAACCAGAGGAAGCAATTTACTGATCACCACCACCATGACAGATCGGCTTTGTCAGAATTGCATAAAAAAGTAACGGCAGTTTAATACATTAATTTTTTTTACAGGGCGTATACATGTTTATAAAATTATTTTTGTTGTGATGACTACGCAAATGCGAGCGAAGCAGCAGGCGCTAAGGTAGTCAATAATTAATACAAAGAGAAATTGTGACCAGCTGCGCGGAATTGGGCACTCGGATCCGTCCACACAAACCCTGAGGTCGTCGGCCTGTTAATTGGCCGGTCTTGTGTACATCGCTGGCTCGCGCAGCCAGATGCTGACGCTGAATAAACGGACAAATGGCAGCCGGCGATTTGTCAGCGCCGGCCGTGGCGCCCCTGTGTTGCTGTTCGCTCACTTGGCGGAAATATGCGGCCGCGCTCGCTGCGGCGCGTGACCTGTCGCCGTAAGTCGGCGGAGCGCGCATTCCTCGCGGCGAGGTGTGAAAGATAAGTGTACCTGCGTATCTCGCCAGAGCACGCTATCTGCGGCGGACACAACACTTCCGATCTACGCCAGAAAGCAACTACTGAAGGTAGCAACAGTTACGGGGCTATGTCGGTCTGCGAATTTACAGAGTTGTCTGCGGGACCCGGCGGGTGGTACGGTGAGCCGAGATGGGCCAGATGTACACCAATATTCTTGTTAACGATTTTCTTTTCAACAATATTCGTTAGCATTTTATTAGTCTTAAACGTGTACCGTAGATCGGCGGAAGCGGGAACTACAGTGATGTGCAAGTAAGAATACTGATTGTCACAACTCCTCTCGTCAGCATTGCCGAAAACGAGATGGCGCGGGCTGGTTGTAACAGGCCGGCATTTTAAGTGGGTGTGTATACCCCACGCACACATCGCGAATATTCGTCCCACACATCTTGTGTGCCACACTCAGAAGATATCACACGATCGTAAGTACCTTGATAGCACTCGACTTTAACAGGAATCACTACAAGTTTCGCAGGCTGTTTGGCTGTTGGCGAAGGTTATTTAAACAAATGAAATTATATGATCCCAGAGACCTTTCCAAGTCTCAAACATCTATGATGTAAATATGTAGACACAAGTGACAAACGAAAACTTGTACCGAGGACTGGATTTGAATCCGTGTCTCCTAATCACTAGCCAGATATGTTGACCACTACGCCACCCTGGCACACTGGCTTTGCGCAACTGAATGGACACCTCATTCCTCAGCCCAAATTCCCTTTCCTCAAACAATTTTGACCTCAAACAATTTTGCAGAGGCTCACCAATTGTATCGGAATAGCACTTCAGTATCGAATGAAACGGGGGAACCTGCCTGAAACCAAGGCACAGGTGCCTTAAGAATATGAAACTGTATGGCTCCAGTGACCTTTCTAAGTCTTAAACATCTACCATGTATATATACAGACTGTAAAGTGAGCAGGAGACTCAAGTTGGAATCCTGACCTTGGTACAAATTTTCATTCATGGCTTCCGTGTACATATATACGTATATACATCATAATTGTTTAAACCCTTTTTAGTGATACCACGATACTCCCAACGTATCACATGAACTACTTCTGTGGGATGTGTACCACTGGTAATTTCGAAAACCAAAAACATACTATTCAAACAAAACCAAACACACCCTTACACTATGATATGCAAACAAACGTACAACACACAACGCACTTAGTCACCTATGTACAGATGCAAAAGTACTATGATGAAGTTCCCAATGTTCCCAATGTTGCGGGAACAGCTCAGCATACCTTCGCTGTGCCCCTCACCCATTGAATTCTGTGAACCCGTATACCGGGTGCAAATCGGTCAACACCTTTCCAAGGCATCCCAGATATGCTCAATAATGTTCATGTCTGTGGAGATTAGTGGCCTGCGGAAGTGTTTAAACTCGAAAGAGTGTTCCTGGACCCACTCTGTAGCAATTCTGACAGCGACGGCATTGTCCTGCTGGAATTGTGCAAGTCCGTCGGAATGCACAATGGACAGGAATGGACGCAGGTGAACAGATAGGATGCTTACCTACGTGTCACCTGTCAAAGTCGTATCTAGAAGTATCACTCCAACTGCACACGTCGCACACCATTACAGAGTCTCCGCTGCTGACATGCAGGGTCCATGGGTTCATGAGGTTGTCTCCACACCCGTACACGTCCCTCCAGTTGGTACAATTTGAACGAGACTCCCCCGATCAGGCAACATGTTTGCAGTCATCAACAGTCCAATGTGATGTTGACGGGCCTAGTTCAAAAATGTTCAAATGTGTGTGAAATCTTATGGGACTTATCTGCTAAGGTCATCAGTCCCTAAGCTTACACACTACTTAACCTAAATTATCCTAAGGACAAACACACACACCCATGCCCGAGGGAGGACTCGAACCTCCGCCGGGACCAGCCGACGAGCCTAGTCATCAAGGGTGCACGAGTGGGCCCTCGGCTCCGAAATACCATATCGATGATGTTTCGTTGAATAGTTCGCACGCTGACACTTGTTGAAGGCCCAACATTGAAATCTGCAGCAGTTCTCTTGAGTCACGTTCTTGCAGGGTGTTATTCCGACCGCAGCGATGTCTGAGATTTTATGTTTGCCGGATTCCTGATCTTCGCGGTACGCTCGTGAAATGACAGTACGGGAAAATTCCCTGTTCATCGTTACCTCGGAGATGCAGTATCCCATCGCTCTTGCGCTGACTATAAAACCACGTTGAAACTCACTTAAGTCTTGATAACATGCTATTGTAGCAACAGTAACCGATCTAACAACTGCGCCAGACACTTGTTGTCTAATATAGGCATTGCGAACAGCAGTGCCATATTCTGTCTGTTGACATACCTCTGTATTTCAATAAGCATGTCTGTACCGGTTTCTTTGGTGCTTCAGTGTATATATAGACCAAAGGTCCCCAAGCTTTTACACTGGTGGAATACGTTGTGAATCCTGATGCTTTGATGGAACATCTTGTTTATTTTGATTGGTAACATTTGTTATTGAGGAAAACTTTTATTCAGTGACTGCTTCAATTAAATCGTAACGAACAGCACAGAAATTATAATAAAATGTTTAAAAAACTAATTAGTTTCCTCAAAATGTCGAAAAAACACGCCATGATATTACCAGATTTTCCCGGAGCACTTATTCACTTCCCGCGAAGCACCAGTGCTCAGCGGAACACAGTTTAGGAAACACTAGTCTGGACTGCGTTACTCAGTCGGCTTGACTATACAGACTAATGTGAAATCTCTTTCAGTATATTACAGGCTTTACAGTTGTTGTCGAGGTATTTTAAACGAAAAGTAGCTGGGTAACTAACTGTATCAATCATAATAATATTGTTACTCTGTAACGAGCCACCGAAGACCACGGTTATACCATAATACTCACATTATATCTCTGACCAAACTCCCAAATTTTATCGGTGCATTTCGGATTCATCGTGTATAATATGACAGAATACAACAGAGTGGTAGCATGCAAAATAGATTAAGCTTTAACGTTTCAGTGTCGGAGACAACAGAGATTAATAGCAGCATTTATTTTCTGTCTATGACCCTGAATGTGTTCGCAGGTATGGTAAGTATAATATTTACTCATTTACATCTACATCTACGTCTACATGACCACTCTGCAATTCACAATTAAGTACCTGGCAGAGGGTTCATCGAACTTCCTTCAGATAGTTTCTCTATCGTTCCACTCTCGAAAAGCGTTTAGGAAACATGGTCAGTTAAATCTTTCAGTATGAGCTCTGATTACTCTTATTTTATTGTGATTATCGTTTCTTCCTACGTAAGTTGGCGTCAATAAAATATTTTCGCGGTCGAAGGAGAAAGTTGGTGACGGAAATTTTGTGAAAAGACCTCGCCGCAACGAATAACGCCTTATCATATCCGTGACATTATTTGGTGGTAATACAAAACGCCGTGCCTTTCTTTGGACGTTTTCGATTTCCGTTAGTCCTATCTGGTAAGGGTGCCATACCACACAGCAATACCCTAACAGAGAAACGACAACCGTAGTGCAGCCAGCCTCTTCAGTTGGCCTGTTGCATCTTCCAAGCGTTCTGTCAGTAAAACTATGTGTTTGGTTTTCCTTCCCCACAACATCATCTATGTGATTGACTCAATTTAAGTTCTTTGTACTTCCTTGGCATTTAGTTGAACTGTCAGCCTTTAAATTTGTTTCATTTTGTGACTGAGATTTGACGCAGGCAGAGAAATTTATTTGTCATTATGAAGACCAACGGACTCTTAACAGTAGTACCATGTGATACCCCGGATTTTACCACATTCCAGCCATAGGACAATTTTGGCCGATATAGCGCTCTTTCTGTTGCGCCCACTGGAAGCATAAATCTGCGGTAGAGGTATCCGATTAAGCTTGTAATTCATTGTTGTCCAACGGTACCCAAATCCACACATGTTATATTATATCTATGTGTCTGTGTATGTATGTAAGTTCCACATCTCCTAAAAAATTGGACCAATTTCAACCTAACTTAGTGAACATATCATTTACCGTCTGGAAATCACCACTGTCGGGTAAGAAACACTTAACTGTCAATGTTGTGGGCGTGGAAGTGAAAAATCAGTATAGTGCACCACACGCGAAATATATATTTCAGAATGAGAGCACTTAGAGACATATAACAAACTTTAACATAATTTATAAACTTTACGAAACTTTCCTCGTAGACGACCCTCACAAAATGAAGAGAAGAAAAACGTCTATCGCTTACTACCCTTTCACTGTTCATGCAGTAAAAGTGCCGCATCAAGCAAAACGTTTTAATTTCTTCCGGCTTACGATACTCGAATCCTACCGTGTACCATTTTACCAAGTATTTCAGAAACATCTGAACCAACATGTAAATCACCTAAGGAGGTATATATGAAGTTCCACTTACGTTATTTATAGTGCAAACACATACACTTATTTCACTTGTGTACACTTCAAACACACTTGACTTTTCACATATCCATCTCCTTTGATATCCTTGCTTTTTATGTGTGACTTTGCAACATCCACAGTGCAACAACTTCGAATGCAGCTGATTGCTGTAGCTATTTCTAGGTAAGATTCCAATTACTTATTACGGTTTTTTGTAATCAGCGTGATTTGCGTTATGAAGATTTTCATATTTTTCATACTTCGCAATGATCACTGTGGTGGTACCCACGCAAAAAAATATACTTCGTCATTTTACAAAACTTAAATGAACTAAATCAGGCGAAGCGACACGTATATGATGGCGAACTGTGATCGAAGTTTGGACCTCGCTCTGACTTTTGTCCAAGATCTTTGCTAAACGCTCCCCTACTACACTGTCAAATATTTGACCAACGGGCTTTGATAGATATTTATCGCTGGCCACGTACGCTACATTACTAACGTCGTACTGGCCTGCACTTGTCGTTCGCCACGAGTTGAAGAGATGTGACGTTATAAACACTGAGATGCATGAAAAGCTGCCGCATTAGCAAGACGTTTATATTTATTAGTTCGTTACTACTAACTCTATTCACAACAATTTTCACAGACAGTATCGACATCTGCGGCTGAATGTACGTACCAAAATAAATCACTGTACCACTCACCGTTCAGGAGATGTGACGTTAAAAACTGGAATGAATGAAAAACTGCCACATCAAGCATGATGTTTTAATTTCTTACTTGTTTAGTACTAACTCTATTCGCAGCACATTTCGCAGAGAGTATCCACGTAAGTCACTGAATGTAACTACATAAATGTAGCATTGTATGAGGCATAACTCAGGAGATGTGAAAGGAATTACTGAAATGCGTGAAAAGTTCTGTCACCAAATATGACGATTTCAATTACTACTTCTATACTTCTAACTCTGTTCACAACGCTGTTTGGCGGACAACAGCCATATAGACCACGGAATGTACCGCAAAATTATTTCATTGTACAGCTCATAGTTTAGAAGATGTGACGTTATAAACATTGATCTGCGTGAAAATGAAACTACAAGGCGAAATTCGATGCAGATACAGGTGAAATATGTGTACAAGAACGTGTAAAATACAAGGAACATTTCATAAATAATGCACATCATTTTTTCTTACACGTTCATTTTTTTCAATATTTCTTTACAGTCCTTCAGTATAGCCTCCTTGCTTCTCTAAGACTGAATCCCAATCCCTCGCAGACTCTATTATTCCATCCAGGACATCGGTTCATGTGCGAAATGGCTCGGGTTACGGTGGTAGAAAGCTCTTCCAGAGAAAGATAAAGACGTCCACGCATAGGTTTTTTCACCTTCGGAATCCAGTCGAAATCTCGTGGATTCATGTCCGGGCAAAAGGGAGGATGCGGAAACACTTCCTATATGTACTTGCGCAGCTTTTGTACTACAACATTGCCGATATGCGGCGGGCTTTGTCGAGGAGAATGAGGAACTGAGGTCGGGATTTATGCATTTTCCTGAACAGGTTTTGCACGAAGTTACGACAATACATCGCTGTGACATTTGTTCCACGTGGGTCCTTCTCTGTCACGATGATTCCTTGGTGATCACATGCAAAAATTATTATTTGCTCTCCATTCATTGGACTGTGATTTCAATTCCGGTTCAGTCTCTAATACAGGTTTCATTAATAGCGATGATTCGACCAAGAATCTATGACCTTCACGAACGGATCGTTGTTTGAGCAGGTTTGCAATGTCCAGGTGTTTCTGCTTCTCTCTAGCAGTCAAAAAACAAGGGACACATATCGCAGAAATTTTTCTCTTCTTCAAATCATTTGTCAGACTAGGGAATACTGATGTCTGGCGAATTCTCGTGGCTTCAGAGAGTTTCTAACAAGCCGCACTGCGATATTCTTCAAGGGCATCTACCTCAAACTTACCACTTCGTTCATCTGTTGATGTCTTTGGCCTTCCAGGTCTTGGATTACCGTCTATTCTCATACGACCGCCACAAAAACGATTAACCCAACGTGAAAGTGTACTATGGTCTACTGTAAACTCACTACAAGCTTCACTTAATTTGGATTTCTGTCGAGTTTTTGTCGCGTAAAGTTTCGATCTTGACGTAAGATTTGTGGTCATCGACAGTCACAGTATACGAGACCCCTGCAGGGTCCAATTTCTACCTTTCTAATATTTCATATTAGAATACACAGCAAGAAAACTAAAACACGTGCTTCATCCTCAAGCTCCCAACTACTCTGACGTAATTTTAATTGCTGTTGTATAAAACAATCAACGGCAACGGCCTTGCCACAGTGGATACACCGGTTCCCGTCAGATCGCCGAAGTTAAGCGCTGTTGGGCGTGACCGGCACTTGGATGGGTGACCATCCGGGCCGCCATGCACTGTAGCTATTTTTCGGGGTGCACTCAGCCTCGTGATGCCAACTGAGGAGCTACTCGGCCGAATAGTAGCGGCTTCGGTCAAAGAAAACCATCATAACGACTGGGAGAGCGGCTTGCTGACCACACGCCCCTCCTATCCGCATCCTCAGCTGAGGATGACACGGCAGTCGGATGGTCCCGATGGGCCACTTGTGGCCTGAAGACGGAGTACCAAAACAATCATCAGTAATACTAACCTGTGCCTCATTTACGAAATCTCCCCCATATATTAAAAACAAGTGTAATGTATTTGAAATGTGCACAGGTGGGCAAAAACGCAGGTAGAAATCTCATTTTGACCCAATTTGGTACACATATCAGTTGGAATTTGGAAAAAAATACTGTGGGTTTAAGAACCACCAGCGTCGTACTATTGGGGTGAGCGTGACAATATGCAGGGAGAAGGGGGGAGGAGGAGATGGACTGACAGCAAGGAGGAAGGGAGAAACAGATACAAAAATGGCTCTGAGTACTATGGGACTTAACTTCTGTGGTCATCAGTCCCCTAGAACTTAGAACTACTTAAACCTAACTAAGCTAAGGACATCACACACATCCATGCCCGAGGCAGGATTAGAACCTGCGACCGTAGCAGTCGCGCAGTTCCGGACTGAGCGCCTAGAACCGCTCGGCCACCGCGGCCGGCAGATAGAGGTACAGATCGGCTGAAGGAGGAGATGGACAGACAAAGGGAAGGGAGAAAATTATCAAGAGAGTGAAGAGGAGGAGGTGGACAGAGAAAGGAAAGAGAAGGAGACAGATAGCAAGAGCGGGAGGAGGCGACGGACAGAGAGAGAGGAGGAGGATAGAGAGAGGGAAGCAAGAGATGGACAGAGAGAAGGTAGAGAAGGTGACGAAAAGAGGGAGAAGGGAGAACGAGATGGACAGGGAGAGGGGGAGTGGCAGATGGCCAGACTGGGAGAAGCAGATGGACAGAGAGAAGGACAGGAGGAGGTGGAGATAGAGGGGAAGTGGAGGAAGTGGACAGAGATTGGGATGGAGGAGAGGGACAGAAAGAGTGAACAGGAGATGGACAGAGAGAGGGGAAAGGAGGAGTTGCATTATCAGAAGATATAGCGCTCATTTCAATCAACATGTTTCCGAATACGCCTTTCTTTGTTCGTATGCGTGCTATTCTGGACACAAAGGTACCCTCCTAGCGTCCTCAGCGTCGACAACAGCCTTCTCGAGTGGTGCTGTAGTCCGCCTCGAATACATGGTGGTAGTGGTGGTGGTGGTGGTGGCCCAGTTTGAGACTCGCAGGCGAGAGCGGTGGCGGTGAGGCAGTCGGGCGAGCGGCGAGCGGCGAGCGGCGAGGGCGGAGGCCGCAGCAGAAACAAAACGACGGCCGATTTGTTGGGGACGTTTATCGACGCGGACCCCGGTCATGAATAATAGGCACGGCGGGGGCAGCGACTGAGCGCCCGGCCCGTTTTATTGGGCGCAACCGGCCGCGATGCGATGCGATGCGATGCGATGCCGGCCGGCCTTATAACTGTACAGCGCCGGTGATTAATATTTATATCTGCTCTGCTCACCACGCTCCGCCGGAGAGCCGACGGCTCGATCGGGAACACTGCCCTCAGCTCTCCACACGGAATTTCGGAATGCGGAGCGGCCGAGCCTGACCACTACCAGTACCAGGGCCGCCCTGCACCCATCAGCTTCATTCCTCAATAAATGCGAAAGCTAGTGCTGCTTTTTTTTTTTTTAAGGATCCAATACGTCGCGGAGTGAAAACCAAAGTGAAAATCAAAAATGTGTTATTCGCAACATTTCGCAACACTTTCCAGCTACTTCTCTACGTAGTCGCCGCTCTACTTACAAGGGAACCTCCCCTTCGCACCCCCCTCACATTTAGTTATAAGTTGGCACGGTGGATAGGCCTTGAAAAACTGAACACAGATCAATCGAGAAAACAGGAGGAAGTTGTGTGGAACTATGAAAAAAATAAGCAAAATATAGAAACTGAGTAGTCCATGCGCAAGATAGGGAACATCAAGGACAGTGTCACCGCGCGCGCGCTGTGGTCCCGTGGTTAGCGTGAGCAGCTGCGGAACGAGGGGTCGTAAGTTCAAACCTTGCTTCGAGCGAAAATTTTACTTTATTTATTTTCACAAAATTAAGATCTGTACGTTCGTTCATTGACGTCTCTACACCAACAGCCTCACACAAAAACTAATGACTAAAGAAAGCTGCCACATACAGAAAGCCGTACCAGAATGAAGGAGCTCTGTTCTTTATCTGTCCTCAAAGAAGTTTCAGACGAAATCCTCCCCCCTCCCCCCCGGCCCACACAGCTCTTACCCGACCTCAGGCCGGCCGAAGTGGCCGTGCGGTTAAAGGCGCTGCAGTCTGGAACCGCAAGACCGCTACGGTCGCAGGTTCGAATCCTGCCTCGGGCATGGATGTTTGTGATGTCCTTAGGTTAGTTAGGTTTAACTAGTTCCAAGTTCTAGGGGACAAATGACCTCAGAAGTTGAGTCCCATAGTGCACAGAGCCATTTGAACCATTTGAACTCGACCTCACGCCCTGTCCTACAACAAACACCAAAGATAGAAGAGAGAAAGAGACTTCTCAAAGCGTACTTTCTAAACACGATTCAAAACCCCCACACAGTACACATTCAACTGTTGGCCATCTTGTTTTTTGTATATTGTAAACAGTGAGACAGTGCACTTTCACAATGAAGGCCATGTGGACACCTATAAAAGGAATTGTAAACATACTGCACGCACACACACACACACACACACACACACACACACAGTGAAATAACGTAAAACACAGCATGTTAATATCCCAGGCGTGATTTTCAAGTTTTCTCTATGGTTTGCAGCTGATTAACTGTAAAAGAATAGCAACTATGCTACGAAGAATAGAAAGCTGCAGGAACCACAGTGTGTATAAACAAGGTATATAAAAAAATTTCGGTTTACGAACACATTACTTCAAAATACAAATTATATATGCACAGACAGTAAAAAGCAAATTTGTTCTGTTATTTGGTAGAAAATCAAATAATAAAATCAAGGAAGTTTTTGTAACTTCAGCTAAACATGTCTAGGCAAAAAATTGTATTTGCACAACGCTGAACATATGAAAATGCAATTTATTTGTAGTTACAGACTGACGGTGAGCTTCAACATCAAGAAGAATATCTCTTACCTAATTTCAACAATTACCAATGCAACGCATGTTTGCGCGTCTAAGCTGTCGTATTTTTCTGAACAGATAAAGAAATAGAAGCAAAAAACTTCAATAAACATTGGTCCACAAACGTGTCGTTTATTGCAAACGTGTGATTCTGAGTACCCACTGACTTCAGCATGAAATATTGCCTAAGTTCATACAAATGCGTTTCAAATGTAAAGTTTTCCAGTCCACACGTAATTGGGCTCAAATATCGCCTACAGCTTCCCTTAACAGAAGACACAGTACTACTCCAGTACGTTACATTCACTGTACATTCGCACCTGTTAAAGGTGGCGTTCCACGTGTGTCCTCTCCTTTCGATGCAGTACTGCACACGTCCTTACAGTCACACGTCCTTACAGTGAGTTACCAATCTTCCAAACATCTCGGACTTATACCGCAAATCTTGAGAAGACGGTAAAATTCGCTCCTCTGGTTCTTAACCATTACCGAGAGGAGTGCTGCACATCTCTCTCTCGAGATGAACCCAGACAGAAAAATACAGTGGACTGAAGTGAGATCGTCTCTAACGCCCTGCTCGGCTTACCCACGCTGGCTCATACTGGCGCTTTAGGCACCGTCTTCAGGCAGCAGCCAAATGCGCTGGTGCACACCGTCCAGTATACGCCATCTGTGGGCAATGGATTGGGGACTTAATAGAAAAGTTTACATTTCCTGTACATTGGTACTAACTAGGGCAATACTTACTACTCAAGTCAACTGCGGCGCGTAATGACACATTAGTAATTATCCCGCCAACGGCTCCTCTACGGACCATTTGTTTCTCGGAATTGTTTTGCTTCTATCACTGTGTCAGCTCCACGAACAAAAAATATGTCACCTCACTGCGCATGCACGGATAAATCGTTAAGCCTTTACATACAACACAGTGTTCGAGCCAGTGTTGTAACGCCCGTGCAATGCCTCTTATGAGCGTTAGGTTTCAAGTGGACGATGCACATAAACATGGGTTAATGTAAGGACGCGACTGGCAACAAGGGTAAATAGTGTTTGGCCAGGCCCGTGGTACGATTCGCTGGATTTTTTGATGTTTCGCGATGGCCTGTTCAACGTGTCTGCAGGCAGTGGTATAACACACGTGGCCACGAAACACGACGTCAGAATTGTGGTCAGAAGAAGATCGTGACTGGGAGGCACCAGAGACGCGTTTCACTGTTTGTCAGTCAAAATCGTTTCCAAACCTGACAGGAACTGCTACAGGCAGTAAATGAAGATTCGTCCCAGCCCATTAGCGAGAGAACATTGCGAATGGAACTGCATGCAACGAACATTTGGAGTCGGTCACTTCGCGAGAGGCTATTGGTCACACAGGCACATACATACACTATCTGATCAAAAGTATCCGGGACCTGGTTGTAAATGACTTACAAGTTCTTGGCGCCATCCATCGGTAATGCCGGAATTCAATATGGTGTTGTCAGACCCTTAGCCTTGATGACAGATTCCACTCCCGAAGGCATACGTTCAATCAGGTGCTGGAAGGTTTCTTGGGGAACGGCAGCTCATTCTTCACGGAATGCTGTAATGAGGAGAAGTATCGATTGCAGTCGGTGAGGCCTGGTACGAAGTCGCCGTTCCAAAACATCCCAAAGATGTTCTATAGGATTCAGGTCAGGGGTCTGTGCAGGCCAGTCCATTACAGGGATGTTATTGTCGTGTAATCACTCCACCACAGGTGCTAGATCGTGTTGAAGGTGAAATCGGTATCTCCGAATTGCTCTTCAACAATGAGAAGCAAGAAGATGCTTAAAACATCAATGTAGGCCTGTCCTGTGATAGTCCCATGCAAGGCAACAAGGGGTGCAAGCCCCCTCCATGGAAAACACGACCACACCATAACACCACCGCCTCCGAAGTTTAATGTTGGCGCTACACACGCTGGCCGATGACGTTCCCGAGCATTCGCCATACCCGCGGCCTGCCATCGGATCACCGCATTGTGTACCGTGATTCGTCACTCCACACAACGTTTTTCCACTGTTCAATCGTTCAGTGTTTACGCTCCTTACACCAAGCGAGGTGACGTTTGGCATTTACTGGCGTGATGTGTGGCTTATGAGCAGCCGCTTGACGATGAAATTTTCACCTTCCGCCTGTCATAGTACTTGCACTGGATCCTGATGCAGTTTAGAATTTATGTGTGATGGTCTGGATAGATGTCTGCCTACTACACATTACGATCCCCTTCAACTGCCGGCGGTCTCTGTCAGTCAGCAGACGAGATCGGCCTGAATGCTTTTGTGAGCAGACGAGATCGGCCTGAATGTTTTTGTGCTGTACGTGTTCCTTCACGTTTCCGCTTCACTATCACATCGGAAACAGTGGACCTATGGATGTTTAGGAGTTTGAAAATCTTGCGTACAGACGTATGACACAAGTGCGACCCAATCACCTGACCACGTTCGAAGTCCGTGAGTTCCCCATTCTGCTCTCTCATGCTGTCTAATGTCTACTGAGATCGCTGATATGGAGCAACTCGCAAAACTATGTTTTTTAGGGTGTCGGATACTTTTGATCAAATAGTGTATAGCTGCGCGTCTTCAATGGGCTACAAATCATCGAACGTGGACAGTGGCTGAATGCCGGAAGGTAACGAATCACGTTTTTCCTGTATTCAGATGACGCCCGTCGCAGAGTGCGCCGAAGGGGAAATGAAGCATTTCATCCTCAATTTGTGAATTTGTGCAAGTTCAGGTGCAAGTTAGAAGTGGGTGCGTGATGTGTTGGGGTCTTTTTTTCTTCCTTATCACGTAATGGGCTGGCTAATTGAGGTGACCACTAGCATTCACCGCCGTTTTTATTTAAACATCCTGAACGATCAGGTGTTGCTTTTCACTCAAAATCTGCATGGTGATTATGTTACTGAGAGCCAGCCCAGTTAGCCGTGGGGTCTAACGCACTGCTTTCCGGGCGGGAAAGGGTGCCGATCCCCGGCACGAATCCGCCCGGCGGGTTAGTGTCGAGGTCCGGTGTGCCTGCCAGTGTGTGGATGGTTTTTAAGGTGGTTTTCCATCTGCCTCGGCAAATGCGGGCTGGTTCTCCTTATTTAGCCTCAGTTACACTATGTCGACGATTGCTGCGCTAACACTTTCTTCGCTTACGCGTACACCATAATTACTTTACAACGCAAACATCGGGGTTTCATCAACGAGTGGCTTAACCAACACAGCCATGTGAACCCATTTCCAAACCAATTCTAAGCGGATATCATGTCCAGGGGCGAAATTACACGGTATTAAATGATGATTGTGATGAAGTCCCTAGGTGTGGCTAATTGTTTGTACTGTGTGGTCATTTTCATCTGTCTCAGTTTTTCTGTTAATTACGATACACCTGGTTTCCATATCTGTAGCGTTTATCATATTTACAAATGGAAGTTGGAGTAAAAAAATGGGCTACTTCCATACTATGACCTTCGAGAAGAACGCAGTTATGCACTTTTTTCGATTACTGTAAATAATCCAAATGCCATTCATGGAAACATTGTTTAATTATACAAGGTACTGAAATACACTCCTGGAAATGGAAAAAAGAACACATTGACACCGGTGTGTCAGACCCACCATACTTGCTCCGGACACTGCGAGAGGGCTGTACAAGCAATGATCACACGCACGGCACAGCGGACACACCAGGAACCACGGTGTTGGCCGTCGAATGGCGCTAGCTGCGCAGCATTTGTGCACCGCCGCCGTCAGTGTCAGCCAGTTTGCCGTGGCATACGGAGCTCCATCGCAGTCTTTAACACTGGTAGCATGCCGCGACAGCGTGGACGTGAACCGTATGTGCAGTTGACGGACTTTGAACGAGGGCGTATAGTGGGCATGTGGGAGGCCGGGTGGACGTACCGCCGAATTGCTCATCACGTGGGGCGTGAGGTCTCCACAGTACATCGATGTTGTCGCCAGTGGACGGCGGAAGGTGCACGTGCCCGTCGACATGGGACCGGACCGCAGCGACGCACGGATGCACGCCAAGACCGTAGGATCCTACGCAGTGCCGTAGGGGACCGCACCGCCACTTCCCAGCAAATTAGGGACACTGTTGCTCCTGGGGTATCGGCGAGGACCATTCGCAACCGTCTCCATGAAGCTGGGCTACGGTCCCGCACACCGTTAGGCCGTCTTCCGCTGACGCCCCAACATCGTGCAGCCCGCCTCCAGTGGTGTCGCGACAGGCGTGAATGGAGGGACGAATGGAGACGTGTCGTCTTCAGCGATGAGAGTCGCTTCTGCCTTGATGCCAATGATGGTCGTATGCGTGTTTGGCGCCGTGCAGGTGAGCGCCACAATCAGGACTGCATACGACCGAGGCACACAGGGCCAACACCCGGCATCATGGTGTGAGGAGCGATCTCCTACACTGGCCGTACACCACTGGTGATCGTCGAGGGGACACTGAATAGTGCACGGTACATCCAAACCGTCATCGAACCCATCGTTCTACCATTCCTAGACCGGCAAGGGAACTTGCTGTTCCAACAGGACAATGCACGTCCGCATGTATCCCGTGCCACCTAACGTGCTCTAGAAGGTGTAAGTCAACTACCCTGGCCAGCAAGATCTCCGGATCTGTCCCCCATTGAGCATGTTTGGGACTGGATGAAGCGTCGTCTCACGCGGTCTGCACGTCCAGAACGAACGCTGGTCCAACTGAGGCGCCAGGTGGAAATGGCATGGCAAGCCGTTCCACAGGACTACATCCAGCATCTCTACGATCGTCTCCATGGGAGAATAGCAGCCTGCATTGCTGCGAAAGGTGGATATACACTGTACTAGTGCCGACATTGTGCATGCTCTGTTGCCTGTGTCTATGTGGCTGTGGTTCTGTCAGTGTGATCATGTGATGTATCTGACCCCAGGAATGTGTCAATAAAGTTTCCCCTTCCTGGGACAATGAATTCACGGTGTTCTTATTTCAATTTCCAGGAGTGTAAAAATAGTGCAAACTATGTAAAGAACTTGGTGCGGGCATCGGCAACGCAGGTGTGTGTGTGTGTGTGTGTGTGTGTGTGTGTGTGTGTGTGTGTGTGTATTTGAGAGAGAGAGAGAGAGAGAGTAGAACTGTTCTCTATTTGGAATCAGGAAGAAAGAGAGCGTACTTTCACCGCTCTACCATAAGTCTGTTAGACGTGCTCGACTAGAAGACAGCGAGTCGTGTGTGCGTGTACGACTTCACTGTGGAGGGGAACAGCGAGAAGAGGAACAGCGACTTGTAGTGCGGCTGTGAGAGTGGTGTCAGGTAGTGAAGTTCATACCCGGATGTCTGCTGTGTATGGAGAATACAGCATGTCACGTGTGCAGATCTTGCACAACTAGCACTCCTGGAAGAAAGGGTACTGCAGAGACATAGCTTAGCCACAGCCTAGGGGATCTTTCCAGTATGAGCCCTTCTGTGTAGTTTGGAAGATAGGGGACGAGGTACTAGTGGAATTAATGCTGTGAGGACAGGTCGTGCTACGGTAGCTCAGGTGGTATAGCACTTGCCCGCGAAAGGCAAAGGTCCCGAGTCTCCGTACGGCACAAGGTTTTGATCTTCCAGGAAGTTTCGTATCAGCGCACACTCCACTCCAAAGCGAAAGATTCATTCCAGTTCACTTACTTTTCTTCATCTGTCTCGTCTTCACTTGTCTTCTCCTTGTAGTTGCGTTATCTGAACATAGCTCTCGCTTTCATTGTGGCGCTGATGGAATTTTCTCGAAAACTGGACCGTAGTCACGTTATCCATGTTCATGACAAGCATTTTGTAAGTAATATTTCCATAAGATGAGTATTTTATAATATGCATCTTAACCATCAGCTGTTTATTTGTCCCTTGAGTCATCTACCGGTTTTGGTTATTCACCAACATCCAGGATGCAGGGTACAACAGATTACTTAAAAGCGTTCCATATTCCTTTGAAGCTCAACAATATCGAAAAAATCTAGTGAAATTGTACAAACACATGACATAATTTGTCTTAGAATATTCTAATTTCTTTCGCCAACAGCACTATAGCTGCTGGTTTGCATATCCCGAACTTCAGCAACGTATCACTCATCTTCTTCGTTAACTACATCGGCCGGCCGCGTTGGTCGTGCGGTTCTGGCGCTGCAGTCCGGAACCGCGGGGCTGCTGCGGTCGCATATTCGAATCCTGCCTCGGGCATGGGTGTGTGTGTTGTCCTTAGGTGAGTTAGGTTTAAGTAGTTCTAAGTTCTAGGGGACTTATGACCTAAGATGTTGAGTCCCATAGTGCTCAGAGCCATTTGAACCATTTTTGTTAACTGCATCTTCTAATTTTAGATTAAAGCAGAATACATGGTACGCAGTAGCTATGTAAGGATGAAGTTTCTTTGTCTTCCATAGCTTTGCTGAGGCTCTCTCTTGCCGCTTCTCCGTCCCCCATCCGTTGCTACGAGCATTTTCCAGTTTTCCCATTCGTCCTGCATTTACAATCTGGTTATCAGCCTCAAATTTGTCACAGGTACAAATTAAAATCTTCATTGAAATGTTAATTCCCCAGTGAGCAGCAGTTCTCCTTTCCGGCCAAGGCACTAAATACAGATAAATGCGAAGCAACATGCTGAAATTACCCGTGTAAATCTTATCCCAATAGACACAAATTTCAAATTAAAACTTGGACTATGCAAATATGTAGGACTTTGTCAAGTTTTCACTTAATTTCATCGCCTCCACAATTACATTGCTCACGTTCAACACTCGATGAACGCTCCCCTTTATATTACAGATCGAAGAGATCTCCCTAACTACAAGTTAACATACATGTTAAAAGTGGCAGAGAAATGCACATTCCAGGGAACAATCCGATTTTTTCGTGACAGAATTGTGTCTCGATTACAAGAAGCAGCATCCGGTTCAAAAAATGACGAAAATCGGGCACGATCCACTTTTTCACTCGAGCGTCCAAATGTCGTGTATGCGACTGGATTTGTTCTCTTTCTCATTTCCGTCATTAAATGTAAGGTTAATTGGGCCCGAACGTCAGGCGAGACGGCGGACCGGTGCCCGTGGTCCCGCCGGTTGTTTACGAAAGGATTTCGCGGCGCCCGTCCGGCGACAGTATTTTACTGCCGGCGGACTCTGGGGACGGGTCGTTCCCGACGCCGTTTGGGGACTTGACACAGCTGGCAGCTTATGGCCGCTCCGTTCGTAAACTCTTGCTATCTGAGTGTCGCGACGCATGCTTGCGACACCTCACACTCACACACACAAACACACAGAGGGGGGACTCGTTTTTGTGTCTCTGTCGGACGCATATCCGTCCAGGTACAGCCAGCACCAATGTTATTCTCATATGACGACCACAGTACGTGTGGTTCTAGGAACTAGTATTGGTACTAGAAATTCTTCCCACAACAAATACTTACTTCTTAATTTTCAAGTCGCTCGTTTACTGGCGTAACCCTTCCTAATGGGCGTAACTGCACCGCAGCTTGCGTTGCACGCCTCGTAGAATGAATGCGAAGGGAAGTCACAACGCTTTAATAACCACCTCGAAAAAACGTTACGCATTTAGTTAGTTTGTTCGCAGTAACATGTACGCAGTCCCTGTACACAATGAAATACCAGCTCCACAGGCCGGCAATGCCGGTTGGAAGGGGCCTTACGCCAGAAGAAATCAGTCCGTTTCCTTGTGTGCAACGATTCCGCTATCTCGGCATAGACTTTACCTCATCTGTAAAACATACTGCGGCAGTTAACTACCGACGTATTTTACAGACAACACGTACCATGGTCCGACAACATCTCCTACGGCGCCTCGATTCTTTGCAGCGAGTCGAATATCTGAACACTTATGTGGTTTCTCGAATGGTGCATATTTCGCAGATCCTGCCCCTACCACTCACGCTCGGACGTCGACTTCAATCAGCACTAGGCTATTTAGTGATGATTGGATCGCCCCTCAAAGTGCGATACACAACGCTCACGCTCCCTACGGACAAGGGGGGACTCGGACTTACGAATGTTCACTGCCGAGCGACGGCGCTCCTTCTAGCCACGATGTACAAGCAATGGCGTAGCGGGCGTGATTCCCTTACATCCCGCCTCCTGGACCTCCTAGTTCCAGCGTCCCTCACACCTCCGGTAGCGGTGGGCAACATTACGCCACATTTTGCGCATGTATCAACATTTATCGTAGAACTTAGTTATGTCAGAGACGAGCTTCCGCGCACGAGACCACCATGCGCGAAGGATTTTTATGTTTGGCTGCAACGACGGATAAGTCGTAATGTCATTGAACTCAAACACCCCAAGTTACATTGGCCGAAGATTTGGAGACATGTGCACCAAAAATTCCTTCCTACCTTCGTTCGGGCACTGTGGTTCTCTGTCACCTGTGGCAAGTTCAACACCAACGAACGACTCTATGCAATTGGACTAGTGGACACTCCACTATGCCCGAAATGTCGCCAAGTGGATGACGACCATCACCGCTTAACTTGTATCGCGGTGGAGGACGTATGGCTCCTAGGAAGACAGATGGTGGCTTGCTACCTCCGTGTGACCCCGCAACATATTACACCTGCTTCCTTCTTATATCCAGAGAGTGACTACTTTCCGGCGACTAAATCACACTCGATCATCTGGGTCAAAGGTTGGACGATCGCGTACCTCTATGGGGATGCTGCCAAGTCGCGACTCGACTTTTGGTATTTCTTGCAGCAAGCCCACAATGAGATTCATAGATGGTCACACTATGGGAAAACCTTTGCCAGCTATCTTCACGCAGTCTTCCTCGACCCCCCCACGCAGTTGGGATGTGCCGCGTGCAGTCGGTGTGCACATTTGACGCTTCTCTCACCGCTCCATATGTAATGCACATACTATACCATGAAATAATCTACATGTTCCTTTTAACAGAGTGATCTTTATGGAAAATAAATAGCATGGTTCACTGAGACAGCAACTTACGGCTAACTGATGCTTGGCTATTCTCTTCGCACAATATAGAATCTAATGGTCATTCTGATAAAGCCTGTCGACTGTCTTTCTGTAGAGCGGTTTGAGCTGTTTTTCAATTCCGCGAACATCTGCTTCACTTACGTCATTTTCACATCCGTGCGATGGTGGGATGTAGGAAATGCACTATCATCTGCCGTAAGGCACTTAAGAAAGGCAGAATTTTCTGTTTCGTCCATCATTTTATCTTCTTCTGCTTCGATGTTCGAGCATTTGCGCAGACTACTTTCTTCCAATGACTTATTTTACATAGGTCCAAAAATGTGAAGTTTTTAAAAAGAAAAATATTTACAGCTGAGCAGGTAACATCTAGCTATTAAACTGAATGAACGCTTCTCGCATAGCAGTAACTAACTGAAGATGGAGCTAATATCCGAATTTTTTGCTACGACAGAATTTCTGAGTTCTAAATGTGAAATCCTCTTTCGAATTAACGAACTGTTATTGTGTTTATGGTGATTACAGGGAATATCAGGTGTAATGTTATGGTGGTACAAACTAAAATTATTCGCCACTATGCAGGCGGTCATGTAATCAGTATATCTCAGTTCAAAAATACGTTCTTTATTTAGCAAGACGCCCGCACAATGGCTGAAGGCAGCGACGCGAAGGCGTGCACTGACCATGGACATCAGAGTCTGTCTCAGCAAAGCAAAGGGTGGCGTCTTTGACTGCGACGACGCGTGGTCAATGTCCAAGCATGCGGCATCGGCGAAGAAACAGCATCAGCGTCCTTGTAAATGTCGGACTGACATCAGGAGCTTCTGTGGCAGTAGTGCGCATGTGTTCCGGTCAAATGGTTAAAATGGCTCTGAGCACTATGGGACGTAACATCTGAGGTCATCAATCCCCTAGAACTTAGAACTACTTAAACCTAACTAACCTAAGCACATCACACACATCCATGCCCGAGGCAGGATTCGAACCTGCGACCGTAGCAGTCGCGCGGACCAGGACTGAAGCGCCTAGAACCACTCGGTCACCGCGGTCGGCTGTGCCGGTCAGCCAGCGGCTCTGGCACTGCGTCAGGTGCGACACACTTTGGCGTACAGGCTTCGAATTCAAGAACCCTTGAACACGTCCAGAGATCAGATGAAGTCACCTTTCTGGCTCTGGCTCCCCCCTCTCTCTGTACATCTCGTTCTCGCCTCTCTCTGTCGACCTCCTCACCCCCACCTCTCTATCCATCCTGCCCACCCCTCTCTCCGTCCATGTCAACCTCTTCCCTGTATATACCCATTTCCTTCACCACCCTGTCTGTCCATCTCGTCCTTCCCCATATCTGTGTCCATTTCCCACCTCCCCACTCTTGTCCTCCCCATCTTCACCCTCCATCGCCAAGTTATCATTCCCACTGCAAGAGCAGGCTGCACGTTATCACCAATACATTATTTCTTTTCAGACAGTTTGTATCGGCCGGAGTGGCCGTGCGGTTCTAGGCGCTACAGTCTGGAGCTGAGCGACCGCTACGGTCGCAGGTTCGAATCCTGCCTCGAAAATGGATGTGTGTGAAGTCCTTAAGTTAGTTAGGTTTAATTAGTTCTAAGTTCTAGGCGACTGATGACCTCAGAAGTTAAGTCGCATAGTGCTCAGAGCCATTTCAACAGTAAGTAGTGTGTGTTTGA
Source organism: Schistocerca cancellata (assembly GCF_023864275.1). Classification (NCBI taxonomy): domain Eukaryota; kingdom Metazoa; phylum Arthropoda; class Insecta; order Orthoptera; family Acrididae; genus Schistocerca; species Schistocerca cancellata. Next base: position 423,511,550 of record NC_064634.1, on the reverse strand, counting down.
CTGAAATCGATGCAGGGGCTGAAGAGAAGCTTTGCAAGATTATGCATATGTCGAATGCATTTCACATATATTTAACATATTTCACACGTATCTGTACTCATGCTTCGTCTGTATCTGCAGCTCAATCCTTGTGACGTCATATCTCCTTAATAATGTGTAGTAGAACTATATAATTTTGCAAGTACATTCAGTGAGATATTTGGCTACTGACGGAGAAATATATTGCTAATAAAGTTAGTATTAAAACTTAAAAAAATCATACGTCAGGACGTCAGGCACCGTGCGGCAGTTTTTCACGCATCTCAGTGTTTATGATGTCATATCTTCTGAACTATGCGTCGTACAATAATGTAATTTAGAATGGACATTCAGCGGCATATTTGGATACTGTCTGCGAAATTGATTTCTAATACATTTATTAGTACAGAAGTTATAAATTAAAACGTTACGCCTGAAGTGGCAGTTTTACTGCATTAACAACGAAAATGTAGTACGAGACAATCTTTCTTGCTTTCATCATATTATGTGGGTCGTCAGCAAGGAAAAGTTTCGGAAAATTTTAAAATGATGTGTCAAGTTGGTTGCAAAAAAAAAATGGCTCTGAGCACTATGGTCATCAGTCCCCTATAACTTAGAACTACTCAAACCTAACTAACCTAAGGACATCACACACATCCATGCCCGAGGGAGGATTCGAACCTGTGACCGTAGCGGTCGCGCGGTTCCAGACTGAAGCATCTAGAACCGCTCGGCCACACCGGCCGGCTTGGTTGCATATCACTAAGTCCGTTCATTCTCAAATACTGGATGAATAAAAATAGGTATTCGTGTGTCGTAGTCTTCTCTTCTTTTGGACTCTACCCCTAACTCTTTGATATGTAGATTGTTATTACCCCCACAGCGATTCAAACAGTTCAAATGGCTCTAAGCACTATGGGGACTTAACATCTGAGGTCATCAGTCCCCTAGACTTAGAACTACTTAAACCTAACTAACATAAGGATAGCACACACATCCATGCCCGAGGAAGGATTCGAACCTGCGACCTTAGCAGCAGCGCGGTTCCGGACTGATGCGCCTACAACCACTCGGTCACAGCGGCCGGCTCCCACAGTGATTATTTCCAGACGGTACCAAGTTTAATTTAAATTGGTCAAGTGGTTTAAAAGGAGATGTGGAACATACATACATACATTTCTGTAAACATATGGATTCGACGAGAATTTTTATGATGCGTCATAGGGGACAGAGGCAGTTCAGCGTCCGGCTACAGTATAAGGTAACTGATCTCACCACTGCGTGAGATATATCTTGCACCATGCCGTCTCAGCAATATTCCGGCATAGGCCACCAGATTCCACAGCATCGGGCATGGGTTCTAAAATCTGCTTGAATGGATGTTACTGAACACAGTTCTGTTAGAACTGCATTTAGACGTTGCGCGTTGGTTGCATCCTGAACGCCATAGCGTTATGATATCATTCGGACAGGATATCTGTGATTACACAGGAACCGTGATTTCCGAGGTCAGAAGTGTCTAGGCCGCATCTTCCACGTTACAGGTCTCCACACGCAGTGCAAATGCCACGTTGTATAAAACGAGCATGGCAAAGTGCGATCATCCACAACGGTTCCGTGACTCTTATCAGCACGACAAGGAAGAACGACGTGAGCTTCCTAATTCATTAGTACGTACTGCTGTACGTTATAAACGCTGTATAAACTGTTGTGTTGTCTTTTTGCTAAGCTTGCAGCGATCTGGGATTTATTTGCGCTTTTACTGGTAATTGTTGTGAAAATAGATGGCTACGGAACCGAAATGGATTTCAGAATGAGATTTTCACTCTGCAGCGGAGTGTGCGCTGATATGAAACTTCGTGGCAGATTAAAAATGTGTGCCGGACCGAGACTCTCGGGACCTTTGCCTTTCGCGGGCAAGGGTTCTACCATCTGAGCTACCCAAGCACGATTCACGACCCGTCATCACAGCTTCAATTCTGCCAGTACCTCGTCTCCTACCTTCCAAAGTTCACAGAAGCTCTCCTGCGAACCTTGCAGAACTAGCAGTCCTGGAAGAAAGGATATCGTGGAGACATGGCTTAGCCACAGCCTGGGGGATGTTCCCAGAATGAGATTTTCACTCTGCAGCAGAGTGTGTGCAGATATGAAACTTCGCAATTATGGACGGCTGTGAGGCAGCATTGCTCAATATTGCTGGAAGGAACTTCAACCGACTTTTTGAATTCATGCCAAGTCGAGTTGCTGCACTACGTCGGGCAGATGCAGTCCGACCCGTTATTATGAGGTGTCTCATGACTTCCGTCACCTCGGAGGTACGGAGCGTGTGCCTTAGAGGACTCTCTATGAAAACGAAACGCAAAACAATCTGGACCTGGCAAGTTACACTCCTGGAAATTGAAATAAGAACACCGTGAATTCATTGTCCCAGGAAGGGGAAACTTTATTGACACATTCCTGGGGTCAGATACATCACATGATCACACTGGCAGAACCACAGGCACATAGACACAGGCAACAGAGCATGCACAATGTCGGCACTACTACAGTGTATATCCACCTTTCGCAGCAATGCAGGCTGCTATTCTCCCATGGAGACGATCGTAGAGATGCTGGATGTAGTCCTGTGGAACGGCTTGCCATGCCATTTCCACCTGGCGCCTCAGTTGGACCAGCGTTCGTGCTGGACGTGCAGACCGCGTGAGACGACGCTTCATCCAGTCCCAAACATGCTCAATGGGGGACAGATCCGGAGATCTTGCTGGCCAGGGTAGTTGACTTACACCTTCTAGAGCACGTTGGGTGGCACGGGATACATGCGGACGTGCATTGTCCTGTTGCAACAGCAAGTTCCCTTGCCGGTCTAGGAATGGTAGAACGATGGGTTCGATGACGGTTTGGATGTACCGTGCACTATTCAGTGTCCCCTCGACGATCACCAGTGGTGTACGGCCAGTGTAGGAGATCGCTCCCCACACCATGATGCCGGGTGTTGGCCCAGTGTGCCTCGGTCGTATGCAGTCCTGATTGTGGCGCTCACCTGCACGGCGCCAAACACGCATACGACCATCATTGGCACCAAGGCAGAAGCGACTCTCATCGCTGAAGACGACACGTCTCCATTCGTCCCTCCATTCACGCCTGTCGCGACACCACTGGAGGCGGGCTGCACGATGTTGGGGCGTGAGCGGAAGACGGCCTAACGGTGTGCGGGACCGTAGCCCAGCTTCATGGAGACGGTTGCGAATGGTTCTCGCCGATACCCCAGGAGCAACAGTGTCCCTAATTTGCTGGGAAGTGGCGGTGCGGTCCCCTACGGCACTGCGCAGGATCCTACGGTCTTGGCGTGCATCCGTGCGTCGCTGCGGTCCGGTCCCAGGTCGACGGGCACGTGCACCTTCCGCCGACCACTGGCGACAACATCGATGTACTGTGGAGACCTCACGCCCCACGTGTTGAGCAATTCGGCGGTACGTCCACCCGGCCTCCCGCATGCCCACTATACGCCCTCGCTCAAAGTCCGTCAACTGCACATACGGTTCACGTCCACGCTGTCGCGGCATGCTACCAGTGTTAAAGACTGCGATGGAGCTCCGTATGCCACGGCAAACTGGCTGACACTGACGGCGGCGGTGCACAAATGCTGCGCAGCTAGCGCCATTCGACGGCCAACACCGCGGTTCCTGGTGTGTCCGCTGTGCCGTGCGTGTGATCATTGCTTGTACAGCCCTCTCGCAGTGTCCGGAGCAAGTATGGTGGGTCTGACACACCGGTGTCAATGTGTTCTTTTTTTCCATTTCCAGGAGTGTATTTATTTACAACACTTGTTCCTCAACGCCACGAATGTCTGTTTCTACGTTATCCACAAGGAAGTCTTCCCGACGGCCAAATCGACTGGACTGCTTTGCATGTTTACAAATTTCACTTTCTTTGCGTGTCTTACCGAGTCTGGGAAAACTACGGACCGAGGTGTCCCGCCGCCTCCCATCCTGGGCTAGCAGCGTCGGTGCGCTAGGCTCGGCCCTGCTCTGGCCTGCGAGTGAACTCGGCCCTTCCGGAAACTCGAGAGCCGTTCGTCGGCAACATACGGCGGGCAGGCCGGCATCCACACAGACGTACCGCTCCCACCCGAGCGGCGCTGCCCCTGTAAATCGCGGCGTTTCTCGGAGTGTGTGTGACAGCCACAGAGCCACAGCGGGCTAAACGCGAGACGGATGGCGGCCGGCCGTGCCGCGACAGTTATGGCCGCAGATTGGGGCGGCGCGCCGTAAAGTTCTCGCAAACGTCGCCCGCGCCGCGCCGGACAATTTGTGGTCCGTAATAAGTGAGAACTGTGAGCGACAGGCTGCGCGCCGCGCCGCGCCGCGGCCGGGCGGCGGCATCACTCAGCCTCGGGCTGCGCGCCTCCGATAACGGCAGAGCGCCACCGCCGTCTCCTCTCACGCACATGACCGCCGACGGACGTCTCTGGTACGCGTTTGTACAGGCCGGAGCAGAAAGAGCGCAAGGGGTTTATACTTGGTAAGGAGACAACTGAAGGAGTTGAAAACAAGTCGCCAGGTCCGAATGGAATCCCATTTCGGTTTTAAAAAGAGTACTCTACGGCACTTACTTACAAGGGAACCTCCCCATCGCACCCCCCTCAGATTTAGTTATAAGTTGGCACAGTGCATAGGCCTTGAGAAATTGAACACAGATCAATCGAGAAAACAGGAAGAAGTTGTGTGGAACTATGAAAAAAATAAGCAAAATGTACAAACTGAGTAGTCCAATCGCAAGATAGGCAACATCTGAGGACAGAGTAAGCTCAGGAGCGCCGTGGTCCCGCGTTTAGCGTGAGCAGCTGCGAAGCGGAAGGTCCTTAGTTCAAGTCTCCCCTCACGTGAAAATTTTACTTTCTTTATTTTCGCGAAGTTATGATCTGTCCGTTCGTTCATTGACGTCTCTGTTCAGTGCAATACGTTTAGTCTCTGTTTTGCGACCGCACCGCAAAACCGTGCGATTAGTAGACGAAAGGACGTGCCTCTCCAATGGGAACCGAAAACATTTGATCGCAAGGTCATAGGTCAACCGATTCCTCCACAGGAAAACACGTCTGATATATTCTATACGACACTGGTGACGGCATATGCGTCACATGACAGGAATATGTTGTCGACCCACCTTCGCGAATGGGTAGAAAGATTCTTCTACCTTGCCCGATTTAGGCTTTCTTGTGGATGTGATAATCACTCCCAAAAAAGTGATGAAAACATAAGAGTTTGTCACATAAACTGCAACAAATGAATGCAACAGTTTCACAGTCGCACAGTTTTCCCTGTGCTGTGTCAAAACATATGTTTTTAACGTTTTCAAGTTTTTCCGTTTGTAGACCGTCAAATCCTGCATATGTCCAAGCAAATCTGAACATGTCCTGGAATTTAGGAGAGCGAAGTTGATTATGTGTGAGTACCTGAACTTCGATAATTGACACACGATCACGAACAGATAATTGTCTGAAAATAAAAAAATTAAAATTTTTACTCGAGGGAAGACTTGAACCAAGGACCTTTCGTTCCACACCTGCTCACGCTAACCACGGGACCACGGCGCTCCTGAGCCTAAAGGGTCCCTGATTTTGCTTATCTTGCACGTGGACTACTCAGATTGTCTATTTTGCTTATTTTTTTTCATAGTTCCACACAAGTTCTTCCTGTTTTCTCGATTGATCTGTGTTTAGTTTTTCAAGGCCTATCCACTGTGCCAAATTATAACTAAATCTGAGGGGGGTGCGATGGGGAGGTTCCCTTGTTAGCTTGGATTTATCGCAAAATCTCTCGCCCGGCGCCAAGTCCCAAGAGAATGGAAAAAAGCACAGCTGAGTCATCAACACACTTATCAATCGGAACATAATGAACGCCTGCCTAATGATCGGTGTGCCCACATTTGGCAAGCTTAACAACAGGAACGCGTCGTGCCATGGAACCAATGAGGCCTTGGCAGCTCGCTGGAGGGAGTTGTCACCACATCTGCACATACAAGTCATCTAATTCCCGTAAATTCCGGAGAGGCGGGTGAGTAACTTGGACGCCACATTCAGTCACATCACAGATCGAGTTCAGATTCGGTGACTTCGGGGACCGGCACATCAACTGGAACTCGCTACTGTGTTCTTCGAACCATTCCATCACCCTCCTAGCCCTGTTATATGGTGCATTATCTTGTCGAAAAATGCCACTGTCACCGGCACGAAGGGGTGTACGTGGTCTGCAGCCAGGCTGCGATTCTCCTTGGCCGTCATGAAGCCTTGCACGAGCTCCACTGGACCCATGGATGCCCACATGACTGAGAATAAAGGAGCCGCCGCCGGCTTGTCTCCGTCCCACAGTGCTGGTATCAAGCAGCTGTTTCCCTGGAAGATGACGGGTTCACGTCCTCCCATCAGCATGTTGAAGAAGTTATCGGGATCCATCAGGCCATGCAACGCTTCGACTCTCTGCCAATGTCCACTGTCGATGATTGCGTGCCTATTTCAGTTGTAGATGGCGATGCTGTGGTGTTAACAATGGCATACGCGTGGGTCGTCGGTTGCGGAAGCCCATCGTGAGTAGAGATGGGCAAAACTGTTCTTTTCAGAGATCGGATCAGAACTGTTCACTCCCTGAAATGAATTAGCTCTTTTTCATGAATCACCACTCATTTACTATAGAATATAAATGGAAGGCACATTGCCCTTTAAACTTTGTTTATTCCAGTACTATACCTGTATTTTGATCTTATTTGATCCTATTTTGAAGTAACACAGATAATGAGTAAGAATTTTGTATTGTTTATTGAAATTTCCACGATATGACAAAGTTTTTGATTATTGATTTATTTTGCACTATCGTGGTTTTTTGGGTGATCGGAAAATGTTGTAACTTGAGATTTGCATTAACAATATATTTGGCTATAATGTATTAAAATTTCATTAACCTCATACAAATACATCGCAAGCCATATATTTTTAAAGTGAACGTTTCCTTCCAAAGACGCCTAAAATCGCAAAATCCGTACCAGAATAAGAAAAAAAAATATAAATTTGACTGTAACACGAAAGTGCTGCATATAGCCTTACGCAGAATAAAACAAGGAAAATATTGGTGTATCACATTTTGCGATACGTTTATCGGTTCGCTCGTAATTAAAGCGTAAATTCGAGTGTCCATAATAAAAATCCTATAGTAAGAGGAGTCGTCAGGAACCTAATCTGATCAGTTTAAACAAATAAAAATGAAATAAAAACAAATGATGTATCCATAACATAATAATGTAATATACATAGCGGTATTACTACGAAGAACAATATCCAGTAGAGACGAACTCCGATGCAGAAGCACTGAGTCGAGCAGGTCGAGCCGCGAGCTGTATTACTGCGTGAGCTAAGACCGCAGAGACCAGAGTGACACCTGAGTTGCTTTGCTCAACGCTCTGGCTAGAGTCGAGAACGGTGGGGTGAGCATTGAGCGGGCGAGTTCCGAGGGTGGGGGGAGCGGTGAACTCACCCGCTCCGAGACAAATCGTCTGTTCCCTTGCAAGCAGGTTGTTGCAAGTAGTTCCTATGTTATCCGCTAGGTGGCTCTCTGTCCTGTTGCTCGCATGAACTGCCCAGAGGGCAGGATGTACGACTGAAACGATCGCCGACAGAGTGCGATGCGAAGTTAAGCTGCGCCAGACACTGCACGCGGCAGACGACGCACAGAGATGGCACGGCATATGTGAAACACAAAATCCAATGGGGCACTGCACAATGCAGGCAGCCAAGGTAGAAGCAGGGCAGAGGCCGGCGCTGGCTGTGTTGTGTGGCGTGCACTGTGCTGTGACCAGCAGAAGCGCTGCTGATATGCTCCGTCTCTCTCTCTCTCTCTCTCTCTCTCTGCCGTGGGAAACGTTTGGAGCTACTGTTCTTTTTTTCTGAATCACTGATTGTTCACTCCTTTGAAAGATTCAACTCTATGAATCAGTTCAAGAGCGGATCCCCATCTCTAATCGTGAGGAGTGTTCGGCGCACTTCATTTTCACACACTCTTCTACTGTGCCCAGCATTAAAGTCTTATGTTAGCTCCGCCACAGTCCGCTGTCTGTCCTGCTTCACCAGACTGCCCGGCCTACTACATCTGTAATGTTTTTTTTTCTTTCTTTTTTTTTGTGTGTGAAATCTTACGGGACTTAACTGCTAAGGTCATCAGTCCCTAAGTTTACACACTACTTTACCTAAATTATCCTAAGGACAAACACACACACCCATGCCCGACGGAGGACTCGAGCCTCCGCCGGGACCAGCCGCACAGTCCATGACTGCAGCGCCCTAGGCCGCTCGGCGAATGCCACGCAGCGACATCTGTAATGAGGGGTGGCCGCCCAACCCCACAATGTCTGGTCGTTGTTTCACTTTGGTTTCGCCACGTATTGAAGACACTCACCACAGCACTCCTCGAATACCCGGCAAGTCGTGCAGTTCCCGGAATGCACGTGCGAAGCCTCTGGGCCATCACAATCTGCCCTTCTTCGAACTCGACCGCGCGCCTTCCCCATTCTACACAAGGACAGCACACTCATACTACATTCACCTTGCATGCGTCTGACTAGCAGTCATTCCTCGGCTGGTGACGCTGGTGAGGGCATGCAGCTTTACTGTATGGATAAATGATGATGGCGTCCTCTTGGGTAAAATATTCCGGAGGTAAAATAGTTCCCCATTCGGATCTCCGGGCGGGGACTACTCAAGAGGACGTCGTTATCAGGAAAAAGAAAACTGGCATTCTACGGATCGGAGCGTGGAACGTCAGATCCCTTAACCGGGCAAGTATATTATAAAATTTAAAAAGGGAAATGGATAGATTAAAGTTAGATATAATGGGAATTAGCGAAGTTCGGAGGCAGGAGGAACGAGACTTTTAGTCAGGTGAATACGGGGTTATAAATACAAAATCAAATGGGGGTAATGCAGGAGTAGGATTAATAATGAATAAAAAAATAGGTTTGCGGGTAAGCCAATACAAACAGCATAGTGAACACATTATTGTGGCCAAGATAGACACGAAGCCCACGCCTACTACAGTAGAACAAGTTTATATGCCAACTACCTCTGCAGATGATGAAGAAATTGAAGAAATGTATGATGAGACAAAAGAAATTATTCAGGTAGTGAAGGGAGACGAAAATTTAATAGTCATGGGTGACTGGAATTCGAGAGTAGGAAAAGGGAGAGAAGGAAACATAGTAGGTGAATATGGATTGGGGCTAAGAAATGAAAGAGGAAGTCGCCTGGTAGAGTTTTGCACAGAGCATAACTTAATCATAGCTAACACTTGGTTCAAGAATCATGAAAGAAGGTTATATACATGGAAGAATCCTGGAGACACTAGAAGGTATCAGATAGATTATATAATGGTAAGACAGAGATTTAGGAACCAGGTTTTAAATTGTAAGACATTTCCAGGGGCAGATGTGGACTCTGACCACACTCTATTGGTTATGAACTATAGATTAAAACTGAATAAACTGCAAAAACGTGGGAATTTAAGAGATGGGACCTGGATAAACTGAAAGAACCAGAAGTTGTACAGAGTTTCAGGGAGAGCATAAGGGAACAACTGACAGGAAAGGGGGAAAGAAGTACAGTAGAAGAAGAATGGGTAGCTCTGAGGGATGAAGTAGTGAAGGCAGCAGAGGATCAAGTAGGTAAAAAGACGAGGGCTAGTAGAACTCCTTGGGTAACAGAAGAAATATTGAATTTAACTGATGAAAGGAAAAAGTATAAAAATGCAGTAAATGAAGCAGGCAAAAAGGAATACAGACGTCTCAAAAATGAGATAGACAAGAATTGCAAAATGGCTAAGCAGGGATGGCTAGAGGACAAATGTAAGGATGTAGAGGCTTATCTCACTAGGGGTAAGATAGATACTGCCTACAGGAAAATTAAAGAGATCTTTGGAGAAAAGAGAACCACTTGTATGAATATCAAGAGCTCCGATGGAAACCCAGTTATAGCAAAGAAGGGAAAGCAGAAAGGTGGAAAGTGTATATAGAGGGTCTATACAAGGGCGATGTACTTGAAAACAATATTATGGAAATGGAAGAGGATGTAGATGAAGATGAAATGGGAGATACGATACTGCGTGAAGAGTTTGACAGAGCACTGAAAGACCTGAGTCGAAACAAGGCCCCGGGAGTAGACAACATTGCATTAGAACTACTGAAGGCCTTGGGAGAGCCAGTCCTGACAAAACTCTACCATCGGGTGAGCAAGATGTATGAAACATGCGAAATACCCTTAGACATCAAGAAGAATATAATAATTCCAATCCCAAAGAAAGCAGATGTTGACAGATGTGAAAATTACCGAACTATCAGTTTAATAAGTCACAGCTGCAAAATACTAACACGAATTCTTTACAGACGAATGGAAAAACTGGTGGAAGCCGACCTCGGGGAAGATCAGTTTGGATTCCGTAGAAATGTTGGAACACGTGAGGCAATACTGACCTTAAGATGTATCTTAGAAGAAAGATTAAGGAAAGGCAAACCTACGTTTCTAGCATTTGTAGACTTAGAGAAAGCTTTTGACAATGTTGACTGGAATACTCTCTTTCAAATTCTAAAGGTGGCAGGGATAAAATACATGGAGCGAAAGGCTATTTACAATTTGTACAGAAACCAGATGGCAGTTATAAGAGTCGAGGGGCATGAAAGGGAGGCAGTGGTTGGGAAGGGAGCGAGACAGGGTTGTAGCTTCTCCCCGATGTTATTCAATCTGTATATTGAGCAAGCAGTAAAGGAAACAAAAGAAAAATTCGGAGTAGGTATTAAAATCCATGGAGAAGAAATAAAAACTTTGAGGTTCGCCGATGACATTGTAATTCTATCAGAGACAGCAAAGGACTTGGAAGAGCAGTTGAACGGAATGGACAGTGTCTTGAAAGGAGGGTATAAGATGAACATAAAAAAAAGCAAAACGAGGATAATGGAATGTGGTCGAATGAAGTCGGGTGATGCTGAGGGAATTAGATTAGGAAATGAGACACTTAAAGTAGTAAAGGAGTTTTTCTATTTGTGGAGCAAAATAACTGATGATGGTCGAAGTAGAGAGGATATAAAATGTAGACTGGCAATGGCAAGGAAAGCGTTTCTGAAGAAGAGAAATTTGTTAACATCGAGTATAGATTTAAGTGTCAGGAAGGCGTTTCTGAAAGTATTTGTAATGAGTGTAGCCATGTGTGGAAGTGAAACATGGACGATAAATAGTTTGGTCAAGAAGAGAATAGAAGCTTTCGAAATGTGGTGCTACAGAAGAATGCTGAAGAGTAGATGGGTAGATCACATAACTAATGATGAAGTATTGAATAGAATTGGGGAGAAGAGGAGTATGTGGCACAACTTGACAAAAAGAAGGGACCGGTTAGTAGGACATGTTCTGAGGCATCAACGGATCACAAATTTAGCATTGGAGGGCAGCGTGGATTGTAAAAATCGTAGAAGGAGACCAAGAGATGAATACACTAAGTAGATTCAGAAGGATGTGGGTTGCAGTAAGTACTGGGAGATGAAGAAGCTTGCACAGGATAGGGTAGCATGGAGAGCTGCATCAAACCAGTCTCAGGACTGAAGACCACAACAACAACAAGGATACCTGAAGAATAAAGGAACCTTGCCTCCTTTAGCGACATTTTGCATCCTGTTTTATAGGCAATAAATGCAAAATCGTTTTGAATATTAGTTTTGTAAGAGAAAAACATTTTGTTCATAAAATCACGAACACCCCACGTTTTCAATTTTACAATTAGTGTCTTAGCTGTTTTAAATTCATAAGCACAAATTTTCAGGAGTATCTGTTAGGCCTTAGGAATTTGTATGGGGCTAGGAGAGATAATTTAATATAAATTGGTCCGTATTAAAACCGTGTTACATTTAAAAAGTTCTATTAAAATAGTTATTTTCTGCTCTTTAGTCTTACGTGTGTGAAATTTTACAATTGATTTCAAACACTCTGATAATACTTCCTCCGCCGGCCGGAGTGGCCGTGCGGTTCTAGGCGCTACAGTCTGGAGCCGAGCGACCGCTACGGTCGCAGGTTCGAATCCTGCCTCGGGCATGAATGTGTGTGATGTCCTTAGGTTAGTTAGATTTAATTAGTTCTAAGTTCTAGGCGACTGATGACGTCTGTTAAGTCGCATAGTGCTCAGAGCCATAATACTTCTTCGCACGCATATCTCGCGAAAAGACCACGAATGTAACAATTAGAGCGACTCGGGCTCACAGGTAAGCTTAGCAGCAATCGTTCATAACTGCAAAACATTCGCGACTGAAGCAAGAAAGCAATGAAATAGCAGTAGTACACCAAGAACCTACTCTCCGACACACACCAGAAAAGAAAGCGACTTAATACTGCATTGTTGTCCGGTTCAGAGCTAAGCTGAAAGTTTCAAGTCTTTAGCTTATTGGGAAGATAGTTTAAAATCAATTGCAAAATTTGTACCGAACAGACAGAGAGGCAGGCAGGTCGAGAAACAAAGTACCCTCCGCTACAGACCGAAAAACAAAGCGACTTGCAGTGTCATTCAGCTCTGAGCTATGTTGAAGGTTTCAAGTCTCTGGCTTATCGGAAGGCTAGTTTAAAATCAAATGGAACATTCGCACCAGAAAAACAGACAAGAAACTGACGTAATAAAAACGTGTTAAAAAGTAAATGTTCATTTATATATGCACAAATTTACAGTGGATCCCCCGATAATAAACTTTTAAAGCCAACCAAACATTGATATTCAATGCCACAAGCATGAAAATTCGTACTACAGGAAGTAAATATATACATTTTGAATATATTTTATTTTCAGAAATATACTTTTCATTTACATTTCCTTGAAATAAGATACTTTATTTGGCCCTAAAAGAGTTGTCAACCTCAGTCATGGATCATGTATAACCGAAAAGGCTGAAAAAGTATGTAAATAAAATCACTCAAACCCGTTTAGTGAGTGAAAATATTCTTATGAAGGCCGCAACCGACGGAGACTTGTTTCAATCGGTTGTCTCAGACTGAGTGAAACCACTCAAACAAAGTGAGTGAGTGAAAGCATTCATACAGCTGATATGGCAGCAGAGACTAGTTTCATTGAATTGTTTCATCGACAGAAAAAAAAAAGCCGACTGAACGAGAAAAACAATCGACAGACGGAGACTTGTTTCAATCGGTTGTCTCAGACCGAGTGAAACCACTCAAACACAGTGAGTGAGTGAAAGCATTCTTACAGCTGACATGGCAGGAGAGACTAGTTTCATTGAATTGGTTCGTCGACAAAAAAAAAAGCCGTCTGAACGAAAAAAAAAAACAATCGACAGATCAGTCGACTGTTAAAAATAGTCGATTATCCATCTGTAGTGAAACCGCTGATCTATGAGCCGTCAGCAGGCCCTGATGGCTCCGGGCTGCGAAACTGTACCACTGAAGAGAGGCCACCCATAGGGTCCTATCGCCTGACGCTCCAGCCATTCTCCGAGGATACTGGATTCAATGCAGGCTACCTGCACGCCCTGCCAAACCACACTAAGCTGAATACAATGGTCACCACTCATCAGTCTGACCACCCGTGTAGGAGGGCTCACCGGTCTGGCGTAGCGCCGGCACGACTACACAACGCCAGCGCTCTTATGACGTTACAGCATTCCACTGTTTCAGCGTACGTAGGAGCCATGGTCGAATACTGGCCGCAGTCGTCGACCTCCTACACCGAAGCAATGGTTAATACATAATGTACACTCCTGGAAATGGAAAAAAGAACACATTGACACCGGTGTGTCAGACCCACCATACTTGCTCCGGACACTGCGAGAGGGCTGTACAAGCAATGATCACACGCACGGCACAGCGGACACACCAGGAACCGCGGTGTTAGCCGTCGAATGGCGCTAGCTGCGCAGTATTTGTGCACCGCCGCCGTCAGTGTCAGCCAGTTTGCCGTGGCATACGGAGCTCCATCGCAGTCTTTAACACTGGTAGCATGCCGCGACAGCGTGGACGTGAACCGTATGTGCAGTTGACGGACTTTGAGCGAGGGCGTATAGTGGGCATGCGGGAGGCCGGGTGGACGTACCGCCGAATTGCTCAACACGTGGGGCGTGAGGTCTCCACAGTACATCGATGTTGTCGCCAGTGGTCGGCGGAAGGTGCACGTGCCCGTCGACCTGGCACCGGACCGCAGCGACGCACGGATGCACGCCAAGACCGTAGGATCCTACGCAGTGCCGTAGGGGACCGCACCGCCACTTCCCAGCAAATTAGGGACACTGTTGCTCCTGGGGTATCGGCGAGGACCATTCGCAACCGTCTCCATGAAGCTGGGCTACGGTCCCGCACACCGTTAGGCCGTCTTCCGCTCACGCCCCAACATCGTGCAGCCCGCCTCCAGTGGTGTCACGACAGGCGTGAATGGAGGGACGAATGGAGACGTGTCGTCTTCAGCGATGAGAGTCGCTTCTGCCTTGGTGCCAATGATGGTCGTATGCGTGTTTGGCGCCGTGCAGGTGAGCGCCACAATCAGGACTGCATACGACCGAGGCACACAGGGCCAACACCCGGCATCGTGGTGTGGGGAGCGATCTCCTACACTGGCCGTACACCACTGGTGATCGTCGAGGGGACACTGAATAGTGCACGGTACATCCAAACCGTCATCGAACCCATCGTTCTACCATACCTAGACCGGCAAGGGAACTTGCTGTTCCAACAGGACAATGCACGTCCGCATGTATCCCGTGCCACCCAACGTGCTCTAGAAGGTATAAGTCAACTACCCTGGCCAGCAAGATCTCCGGATCTGTCCCCCATTGAGCATGTTTGGGACTGGATGAAGCGTCGTCTCACGCGGTCTGCACGTCCAGCACGAACGCTGGTCCAACTGAGGCGCCAGGTGGAAATGGCATGGCAAGCCGTTCCACAGGACTACATCCAGCATCTCTACGATCGTCTCCATGGGAGAATAGCAGCCTGCATTGCTGCGAAAGGTGGATATACACTGTACTAGTGCTGACATTGTGCATGCTCTGTTGCCTGTGTCTATGTGCATGTGGTTCTGTCAGTGTGATCATGTGATGTATCCGACCCCAGGAATGTGTCAATAAAGTTTCCCCTTCCTGGGACAATGAATTCACGGTGTTCTTATTTCAATTTCCAGGAGTGTAGATGTTGAGTAAACGTTCTTCATTCCGCACCTACCGCAATACTGGAAGACCCCATCTCATAGCTGCCACACACGGCAACCTTCAGCTCTGGCATCAGCAAAGTGATCAACCAGCACTGGACTCTATTACGTGTGGCGTCTGACCATCACAGTGCAATAAGAGTGTACCACAACGAAATATCTAGTGTGGGCTAAGAGACGAATTTCTTAGATCATAGAATCAGAAAGGTACAGACAACACTCAGGCTTTTGCAAGCAGAAAGATGTTTACTCATGCACCAAACAAGGTGCCCATAAAACAACACCAACTGAGGCGCTCTTGGCGACGCTAGAATTAGTAACAATGGACTAGACATAAGAAAGAAATGTACACAATATTGGCTCCAAAAGGGCAAGTGTGATAACGTAAAGGTGATGGCACAAGAACCAGATCGAATAAGGAAGTAAAGGGCTGCATTGATAGAGATTAGCAGAAAGTTGTGGACGGGGCAGTATCAGTGGGAAAAACCTACCAGCTTCTTCCTTACATAAAAGGAAGTTCAAGGAAATCTTATTTCACCCTGAAGGAAAGAAAGTTAGCGTTTAACGTCTCGCTGACAACAAGATACTTAGTAACAGAGCACAAGCTCAGATTAGGGAAGGATGTAGATGGAAATCAGCCCTGGCTTTCGAAGGAACCATACTACCATTCGTGCTAAGCGATTTAAGGAAATCAAGGATAGCTAAATCCGAATGATCGGATGGCGTCATCCTCTCGAATGGGAGTCCAGTGTGCTTCCATTGCACCACCTCGCTTTTCCCCGAGCAAGGGAGCAATACACTACCCATTGGGAGATGCTCCATGTCTCAGCTATATGATGAAAATACGTAGCGCACCAGAAACAGATGTGAACGTGGAGCAACCGACACACCGGACCTCACTGTCAAGGAGCGTACCAATACATAACATGTTACAGACCAGGACAGATCGAATGGAGCCAAAATATCAGCTTACGAAATACAAGCTTACATGGCCGCCAGACAACCAAGAGTAGGCCATAGCTCATGACAACGAGATGCAACATGGCAGAGAGGAGATCATGGAGGACCAGGAAGGATGGCCTGACACCCTGAGAGCCATCTTCCAGTCGCTATACCTTCAGTGATACGTCAGCACAGCCCCCGTGAATCCCGAGTTGTACCTCAACGCTCCAGAGACTATCATTCCAGACACAAGGAGGAAGGAAAGTTTTGTTTCTGATACCCAGTACGATAGCTGCAGTATAGAGGTAGTGTCTTGCGGCCCGGGTCGGACGCAGCCACTTCTTGAATTTTGAACAACAACTATCAACAATGGCGCCCGGAGACTTGCGTTCTGTCAACGGTCTTGGCAAAGAGGACGGAGGAGCGGACAGTGGTTTAGTGCACAACCGCACTTGTGGTGGGAAACCGCGCCAAAAAGCGGAAGAATCAGCAATTATTGGCGGCATGAGAATGCAGAAGACTATGGAAACTGTTCCGGCGTAACGACAAACGCTGGAACGACGATGAAAAACTGAAGAGCAGAGGGGCTGTGAGACGACGTCAGCCAATAGTACTCTCTCTAGGACGACACCAAGACAGGAGCGACATCTGCACGAAGAGCTTATAAGCGCCGTCCCGCTTCGGCGCGGCCGCCGTTGAAGACCAGCCGTCATACAACGCTGCAGCAGTGACCTGAATTGTATTGTTTAGCGTGCATTGAAATTGTATATACCGAAGGACACTGATTATTTGCATGTCGCCATTTGCTTGCGACACGCCTTTTTTGAAAACGCGAAATATTGTCAATTTAACTTACAGTAATAAACTCCGTTAATACGATTTGCTTGAATTGTTGTCTAGCTACCCGAGGAACAAGCGGAGGCTCTCCCGCCTCGACACACAGACTAGCAACGGGACTCGTGCGATAAGCCCCCGTTGAAAGCCTAATACCCTCATGGTGAATCACATCCAACATTTTGAGGTAGGAAGGTCTTGCAGAGCCATAAGCTTGACATCCGTATTCCAGACGAGGTCGCACAAAGGCCTTATAAAGTTGGAGCAGACGTGCCCTGTCAGCGCCCCAGGATCTATGACTGACGCATTTAAGGACGTTAAAAGCCTTGAAACAGCGGACTTTTAGATGCTTTAAGTGTGGCAACCATGTGAGCTTCTCATCAAAAATAAGCCCGAGATATTTCACTTGTTCCATTAAGGGGAGAACAGTGTCTCCTAGTTTTAATCTGTCCATTCGGCGTCTTCTCCTTGTGGTACGGCACGCGTACAGAGCCAAGTCCACTCCTCTTTCATTGGCGTCCAACACTTTTTCCCAGCCGGCACTGGCACGTCTCTTCCGACACCGACCGGCGGCAACAAAGCCGTTTGGCATCCGTGCAAAGGAGAGTCTCGAGTCAGTACACCTGGAGGGCATTAAGGTACTCCACCAGGGATGGAGTAGGGAATCTCCCTGGTGACTACAAAGGCCAAGATTACTTCTTGATCTGGCTGCTTACAGGAAGTATTGTACCCCGGACCACCTTTTTAAAATTAAACTTACTGAGATTTTAGAACGCCATTCAGATTTTATTACTGTTTACACGGATGGGTCTAAACAGGGGGATTTTATGGGTTGCTCTGCTGTGTTTCCCGATACTGTCCATCGGATAGGGCTCCCAGAGCAGTTCTTAGTTTACTATGCAGAACTGTTTGCCAGTCTGCAAGCATTAGAGCATATGCGCCGACATCGTGGCACGAAATTCATCATTTGCTCCGATTCCCAAAGTGCTCTACACGGTCTTGAACAGATGTACCCAGCAGATCGGATGGTGCAAGAGGTGCAGGACGCACTCCTGCTCTTGCAACAGCAGGGTAAGGATGTAATTTTTTGCTGGGTTCCAGGGCACATAGGGATTCCTGGAAATGAACTTGCAGATGCGGCTGCCAAGGAGGCTTGCTCCATCCCACCTCCTGCTCGCTGTTCCGTCCCCCTGCAGGCCATTACGTCTTTCATGACTTGGAAGGTCATGCGTTGGTGGGAGGCTCAGTGGCTGGACGTGAGGGATAATAAGTTGCGAGCGGTGAAGGATTCTGTCCGACCGTGGCTCACCTCCTTCCGACAACGACGCGCTGAGGAAGTAGCCCTTACACGGCTTAGAATAGGACATTGTCCTTTGACACATGGTTTTCTGTTACGTCGTGAGGAGCCACCAACGTGTCAGATATGTGAGACACAGCTGTCGATACGACATATTTTAACTGAGTGTGTTTTATATGTAGGTTTGAGGGAAGATTTAAATTTACCACCAGACCTGCCCTCTATTTTAACTAATAATGAGGCAAGTGTCGCTAGAGTTTTACGTTTTTGTGTGATGTCTGGCCTTCTTCCCAAAATATTGGGATTGAAGTCTTAATGTGCTGTCCAGTGGTTTGGTCACCCATTATTTGTAAGTGGTAACTCAGCCACCGTTAATTATTTTTACCTGTTTGTACTGCTATTTTATTTTTAGTTTTATCTCCCTGTTTTGATGTGCTGTGTCCAATCTTGCAATTTAAACAATACCAATTCTCTCACAATTCGGCTCTGAATTGAACTTTTGGGAACGGGCGCTGATAACCTCGCTGTTGTGCGCCCTAAAACACTAATAATAATCATCATCATCCGAGGAACAGGTCCCTAGCACCCTATAAAAGACAAGTGGGCAGACTACAAAAGAATCTACTGCATTAAAGACACGTAATGTGCATCCACAGGACATGGCGCCTGTAACTGAAAGGTGTCGTGATGATCGCCCCGTTGGCAAAAGATTCCGAATTAATCCTTCAGTCGGATCTTCGGGAGGTGACTGCCAATGGGGGAGTGACCATTAGAAGAAGATCGAATAACCAACGACGGGACAACATCTTACGAGTCGGAGCATGGAATTCAGAAATTTAAACGTATTAGGAAAGCTAGAAAATCTAAACATGGAAATACATAGGCTCACTCAAGATGTAGTAGGGGTCAGTGAAGTGAAATGGAAAGAGATAAAGATTTCTGGTCAGACGAATATTAGGTAATACCAACAGCAGCAGAAAATAGTATAATGGGAGTAGGATTATGAACATAAATATAGGGCAGAGAGTGAGATATTGTGAACAGATATGGATCTTCTCGTCAGGTTCGACAGCAAACCAATGCCGACAACGATAGCTCAGGTATACATGCCACTGTCTCAAGCAGCAGGTAGCACGTGAAGAGGTAGAGAAAGCATAAGAGGATATTGAGGTGAACATCTGTCATGGGGATTGTAATGTAGGGGAAGGAACAGACGAAAGGGTTAGGGTAGAATATGGGTTTGGTACTAGGAATGAGAGGGGAAAGTGTGAGTTCTGCAATAAATTTCAGATGGTGATAGCGAGTACTCTGTTCAAGAATCACAAGAGAAGGAGACTGGCAGTATACTATCAGACTTTCGGTAACTATCGTCAATGCATTTGCGAAGATGGCAAGAGCCGTCAAGTGCGAGAATTATCGCATAATGAGCTTAGAAGCTTATGCATTCAAGTTGGTGACAAGAGTAATTCGCAGAACAATGGGGAAAAAATTGAAGATCCGTTGGATCATGATCAGTTTGGCTTTAGGAAAGGTAAAGAAACCACAGAGGCAGTTCTCACACTGCGCTTGATAGTGGACTCTAGGCTGAAGAAAAATCAAGACACGCTCATAGCATCTAATCGACGCAGAAAACCCGCTCGACTACATAAAATGCAAGGTGAACGAAATGGTAGTAAGCTATCAGTAAAGCCAGGTAATATACAATATGACAAGAACAATATGATTGGGATGCAAGAACTAAGTGAACTGATCAGAAAGTGTGTAAGACAAGGATGCAGTCTTTAGCCCCTTCTGTTCAATTTATACATCGAGGAAGCAATGTCAGAAACAAAAGAAAGATTCAAGACGAGGTTTAAAAGCCATAGTGAAATGAAAGCACTGACATGTTTCGCTGATGAAGTGCTATCGTCAGTAAAAGTGAAGAAGAATCACAGGATCTATACAATATTGTGGGGTTTGTGATTTTCGGAAATACGATGCAACGCTTCCCCCTGATATGCATGCATGTACAGGGATATAGGCACTGCTGCGATTACAGACCTTACGAAATAAATGAAATGCATTCTTCAACTGCGAGTATGGACAACGATCGGCTGTATAAAGGCATGACGACAGTGAAAATTTCTTAGACGCATGGCTGACGACGTGTAGAGGTTTGAGTGGCCCTGAGTCGTGCTCGCATAGCCTAACGGTAAGGTAACCGCTCGTGGTAAGTGGGAAATACGGGTTCGAGTACGAATTTTCGTTGTCTTCATTCCATTATACAACTGATGGATGTCCATTCGCCACTGCGAATCATCATCATTATCATCACAGCCAATTCAATCATTAGATGATGTGGCCTCTTCGAGTCGTTGATTCAGGTAGGCTTTCAGAAGTCTTCTCCAAGTGGGACGGTCTTGGGCAGTTCTCTGCCAGGTGTTACCAGCGATCTTCTTGATGTCTTTGTCCCATCTGTCTGGTGGTCTTCCTCTAGGCCTCCGGTGCTCTCTCGGACTCCACTCCAGTACTAGCTTCGTCCATCTGTTGTCTTTTCTTCTTGCGACGTGGCCAGCCCACTGCCATTTCAAGGAACCTACTCTCTCTAAGATGTCATTAACCTTCGTCACAGACCGGATGTCATCTGCCCTTTTCCTGCCCTTTCTTGTATAGCCCAGCATTGATCTCTCCATGGCTCTCTGTGCTGTCCTGAGTTTCCCTTTTGTGAATGAGTTAAGTGTCCATGTCTCGCATCCGTACGTCATCACAGGAAGAATGCATTGATCAAATACTGCTTTCTTCAGATTTACTGGCATTTTTGATCTGAATACTTTTGAATTCTTCCCAAATGCTTGCCAACCAAGCTTGATGCGTCGATAGATTTCTGGTCTTATGTCTCCCTTCATATTTATAATCTGGCCAAGGTAGACATATTCACTGACCTCTTCTAGTAGACTGTCCTTGACTTTCACATCTCCAGCTGGGACCCATTTCTTGGATATTACTTTTGTTTTGGAAAGGTTCATGTTCAAGCCAACCAGCTGACATTCCGATGCAAGATCTGTAACTAAGTTTTGGAGCTCTGCGAAGTCTTTGGCCAGTAAGGCAATATCGTCAGCAAATCTCAAGTTGGTAAGCCTTCTTCCATTAATTCTAATTCCCTTACCTTCCCAGCTCAGCTTTGACATAGCCATTTCCAATACAGCAGAGAACAGTTTTGGGGAGATGGGATCGCCTTGCTTGACACCACTCATGATGCGGAATTCTCGAGCTCATTCGCCGATGTTAACATAAGCTGAAGAATTTTCGTAGATTTTCCTGAGCACTTCAATGTATGCTGCTCCCACTCCTTGCTCACTCAAAGCTTGGAGGACAGCTACATGGCTAACGGAGTCAAATGCCTTTTCAAAGTCAACAAAGGCAATGCAGAGAGGCAGTTGGTATTCATTCGCTCTGTTTATCACTTCACTAACGGTCAGAATGTAGTCAATAGTGCTAAAATTGCTTCGGAATCCAGCTTGTTCTATAGGTTGGGCTGAGTCTAGGGTGGAACATTTCACGAATTACAGGATCTGTTTAATGGAATTAAGGGTCTAATGCGTACAGAACACGGATTGAGAGTAAACCGAAAAACGACGAAACATGTAGCAGAAATGAGAATCGCGAGAAACTTAGCATAGGAGTTGGGAATTACGAGGTAGATAAAGTTAAGGAATTTTGGTACCTAGGCAGCAGAACAATCCATGACGAACGTAGCACGGAGGACGCAGAAGGCAGACAAGCACTGGCAAAAAGGGCATTCTTGGGCAAGAGAAGTCTACTAGTATCAAACATAGGCCTTAATTTGGGGAAGAAATTTCGGAAACGTACGTTGGCGAACAGTATTGTATGATAGTGAAACATGGACTGTGGAAAAACTGGAACAGTTGGGATTCGAAGCATCTGAGATGTGGTGCCCCAAACGAATGCTGAAAATTGGGTGGACTAATAAGGAATAAGGATGTTTTCCTCATAATCTGCTAAGAAAGGAAATTATGGAAAACACTGACAAGAAGAAGGGACAGAATGATAGGACATGTGTTACGACGTCGTAGAATAACTTCTACGGTACTAGAGGGAGCTGTAGAGGGTAAAAACTATAGGGGAGGACAGGAATTTAACACATACCGCAAATAACTTAGGATGTAGCGTCCAGGTACTACTTTGAGAGGTTGATGTACGAGAGGAATTCGCGGCGACCCGCATCAAACCAAAAGGAATGAAGTAATACTGGGTTTAACGTCCCGTCGACATCGAGGTCATTAGAGACGGAGCACAAATTCGGACTGTGTCAAGGGTGGGGAAGGAAACAGGCAGTGTCGTTTCAAAGGAACCACCCCGGTTTTCACCTGGAGCGATTTAGGGACATCTCGGAAAACCTAAATCTTGATGGTAGTGATAGCTATTCTCCAGATTGCGACAGGGTTTTTGTAGATTTAATTTACCCATTTTACCAGATGGTGAACTCTGCGGCTGCGGATTATATTACCTTAAGAAATACAGCAATCAGCCATGTTTTACGTATTTTTAATCATGCCAACACGAGATTCGGATTCCGGCCATCTTCAGTTCCCGTAAGACACATTTAAATCTTCAATTAGCACATAGTCAGCATGCGTGGAACCTGTCTCTAGCATACCTTCGAATATCCAACGAGTCTATCACTGCACACACACTTCAACGCTCACTGATAGCCATAGAGCCAATTGTGGAGTTGTGATGTGTCGGTCTGAACGAATAGTGGCATCCGCTCGATTTATCATGTCGGGAGGAGTGGCTGTAACGGAACGTTCCGAATGTGGCCGCTTAGAGACCTCACTTTCTGCACTTCCTGACGCTTGAACTCTGTCCATCCATTGTCCAACAGTATTCCAACCAACTGAATCATAATCACACACTTCATACAAACGTTTGTGGATATTCACCACGGTTTCTTTTTCCACAACCATGAGTTCAACTACAGCATGTTGCTTGTAACGAGTAAATTGTGTAGACGCCATTCCGCTTGTACACTACGGCTCTGCCATCTGTCGGCATTATTTTACAATTCGCATACATACTGAAGAGACATCAATTTTAAGTACCAAAAACGATGTTCTCCTGTATATTTATGACTGTAAAAAACAATTTTGAGCACTGTTTATTGAACTGCTCGTGATACCTTCAGTGAGGTGTCTGAATAACTGTGCAGGTATGGCAGACCGTGCCTCCTGAAGAGGCGGAACCAGGTAAGTTAATGTTTGACGCTGGGGCCTGGAGCAAAGTCGACGTTCTAACTCATCCAAAATGTTCCATTAGATCCATGTCGGGACTCTGGTAAAGCCAGTCATTTCAAGAATGCTACTGTTCACAAACCATTGCTTCACAGACAGGACGTATTGTCATGCTGATGAAAATATCATCGCTGTCGAACCTTTCCTCTACGGTAGGTAGCACATAATCTTGTAAAATATGTTCATTACCTTTTGAATTTGGCATTTTCTATTGCGCTATAAGGGGACCAGACCCTAACAATGAGAAACACTCAAGTACCATAACATGACCTCTTTACTGTTGGCACTACATATGGTGGTAGGTAAAGTTCTCCAGGCATTCACCGAACCCACACCCTTCCATCGGATTGCCGCAGGCTATAGCGTGATTCATTTACTCGTTTCTAGTTATCCATTGTCCAGTGGCGACGCTTTAACACCAACCAAAGAATAGCTTACAAGGGAACCTCCCCATCGCACCCCCCTCAGATTTAGTTATGAGTTGGCACAGTGGATAGGCCTTGAAAAACTGAACACAAAAAAAAATGGCTCTGAGCACTATGGGACTTAACATCTACGGTCATCAGTCCCCTAGAACTTAGAACTACTTAAACCTAACTAACCTAAGGGCAACACACAACACCCAGCCATCACGAGGCAGAGAAAATCCCTGACCCCGCCGGGAATCGAACCCGGGAACCCGGGCGTGGGAAGCGAGAACGCTACCGCACGACCACGAGATGCGGGCAACTGAACACAGATCAGTCGAGAAAACAGGAAGAAGTTGTGTGGAACTATGAAGAAAAATAAGTAAAATATACAAACTGAGTAGTCCATGCGCAATATAGGCAACATAAAGTATAATGTGAGCCGAGGAGCGCCGTGGTCCCGTGGTTAGCGTGAGCAGCCGCAGAACGCGAGGTCGTTGGTTCAAGTCTTCCCTCGAGTGAGAAGTTTAATTTCTTTATTTTCGCAAATTTATGATCTGTCCGTTCGTTCATTGACGTCTCTGCTCACTGTAATAAGTATAGCGTCTGTCTTTTGCGACGGTGCCGCAAAACCGTGCGATTAGTAGACGAAAGGACGTGCCTCCCCAATGGCAACTGAAAACATTTGATCGCAAGGTCATAGGTCAACCGATTCTTCCACAGGAAAACACGTCTGATATATTCTCTACGACGCTGGTGACGGCATGTGCGTCACATGACAGGAATATGTTGACGACCCACGTAACTTATACACTTGGCGAATGGGTAAAAAGATTCTTCTACCTTGTTCGATTTAGGTTTTCTTGTGGATGTGATTATCACTCCCAAAAAAGGATGAAAACATAAGGGTTTGGTCACATAAACTGAAAATGAAAAATTAAACCTCGAGAAGACTTGAACCAAGGACCTCTCCCTCCGCAGCTGCTCACGCTAACCACGGGACCACGGCACTCCTGGGCTCACGCTCTACTTGATATTGCAAATATTGCACATGGACTACTCAGTTTGTATATTTTACCTATTTTTTTCATAGTTCCACACAACGTCTTCCTGTTTTCTCGATTGATCTGTGTTCAGTTTTTCAAGGCCTGTCCACTGTGCCAACTTATTACTAAATCTGAGGGGGGTGCGATGGGGAGGTTCCCTTGTTAGTATGGACTAAGAAATGCGTGGCCTGCGGGGAGCTCCTTGACCATTATACTCCGTTCTTTTTAACTCCTACGTACAGTCACTGTGCTTACTGCACTGTCGGTAGCACTTCGGAATTCACGCGTGATCTCATCCACATATTTCACGCGATTTTGTACAGCCACCCTCCGCAATGTTCAAAGATCGCTATCCGCCGGTACATGAGATGTGCGCGGTTTTTGTTTAACTGTCTTTGTTCCTTCGCGTTTCCATTTAACAACCGCATCACCAGCAGTCAACTTGGACAGCTGTTGGAGGGTTGACATGTCCCTGACGGATTTGTTACTTAGGTGACATCCAATTACTAGTGCGCGTTCGAAGTGACTGAGTTCTCCCAAACGGCCCATTCTGCTGTCATTGCTTGTCTACTGACAACACAGTACTCCCGATCCCATTTTACACCGGTGAACCAGCGTCTAGTGACATCTAGTTGTCAGTTCATTACGAAGGGGCGTCCGGATACTTCTGTTCAGACACTATACAGGGTAGTCCATTGATCGTGAGCGGGCCAAATATCTCACGAAATAAGCGTCAAACGAAAAAACTACAGACAACGAAACTTGTCTAACTTGAAGGGGAAATACGAATGTTTTAGTTGGACTACTTTTTTCGCTTTGTGATACATGGCGCTGTAATAGTCACAATCGTATAAGTACGTACATATGGCTCACAATTTTAGACGAAAAGTTGGTAACAGGTAGGTTTTTTAAATTAAAATACAGGACGTAGGTACGTTTGAACATTTTATTTCGGTCGTTCCAATGTGATAACTGTGAACTTATCATTTATGAAAACGCATGCTGTTACAGCGTGATTACCTTTAAATACCACATTAATGCAATAAATGCTCAAAATGATGTCCGTCAACCTCAATGCATTTGGCAATATGTGTAACGACATTCCTCTCAACAGCGAGTAGTTCGCCTTCCGTAATGTTCGCACATGCATTGACAATGCGCTGACGCATGTTGTCAGGCGTTGTCGGTGGATCACGATAGCAAATATCCTTCAACTTTCCCCACAGAAAGAAATCCGGAGACGTCAGATCCGGTGAACGTGCTGGCCATTGTATCGTGCTTCGACGACCAATCCACCTGTCATGAAATATGCTATTCAATACCGCTTCAACCGCACGCGAGCTATGTGCCGGACATCCATCATGTTGGAAGTACATCGCCATTCTGTCATGCAGTGAAACATCTTGTAGTAACATCGGTAGAACGTTACGTAGGAAATCAGCATACATTGCACTATTTAGATTGCCATCGATAAAATCCTTCCTCCCATAATGCCGCACCATACATTAACCCGCCAAGGTCGCTGATGTTCCACTTGTCGCATCCATCGTGGATTTTCCGTTGTCCAATAGTGCATATTATACCGGTTTACGTTACCGCTATTGGAGAATGCGCTTCGTCGCTAAATAGAACGCGTGCAAAAAGTCTGTCGTCGTTCCGTAACTTCTCTTGTGCCCAGTGGCAGAACTGTACACGACGTTCAAAGTCGTCGCCATGCAATTCCTGGTGCATAGAAATATGGTACGGGTGCAATCGATGTTGATGTAGCGTTCTCAACACCGACGTTTTTGAGATTCCCGATTCTCGCGCAATTTGTCTTCTACTGATGTGCGGAATAGCCGCGACAGCAGCTAAAACACCTACTTGGGCATCATCATTTGTTGCAGGTCGTGGTTGACGTTTCACATGTGGCTGAACACTTCGTTAAATAATGTAACACTTGGATGATGTCGTCCAGGATACCGAGCAGCATACATAGCACACACCCGTTGGGCATTTTGATCACAATAGCCGTACATCAACACGATATCGACATTTTCCGCAATTGGTAAACGGTCCATTTTAACACGGGTAATGTATTGCGAAGCAAATACCGTCCGCACTGGCGGAATGTTACGTGATACCACGTACTTACACGTTTGTGACTATTACAGCGACATCTATCACAAAGCGAAAAAAGTGGTCCAACTAAAACATTCATATTTCTTTACGAACTACACGATATAATAAAAATGGGGGTTCCCATTTAAAAAAACAACCCAGTTGGTGTCCGCTTGATGTATGGCAGCGCCATCTAGCGGTCCAACCATAGCGCCATCTGGTTTCCCCCTTCAAGCTAGACGAGTTTCGTTCTTTGTAGTTTTTTCGTTTGATGCTTATTTTGTGAGATATTTGTCCCGGTCACTATCAATGGACCACCCTGTACATATGACGTTCGAAGCGTTTCTATGTCTCTTTCACAGATAAAGCTTGGAACATCGTCTTATGCAGCCACAGAAACATTCGTTGCAATTGGGCACACAGGGACAGTGGCAGCTGGAAAGACAGCTTTACGGGACGCGTGATGTGGCGTTTTATTACTGCCGAAGAGTCACGACTACAAATTAAGGCGTTTTCGGATGCACCTCTGAGGATTGTGACAGCAACTCTTGCCCACGTTTACCTTAATGACATAGCAAACAAAATCATTTCAACGTGAAACACTCAGCAGAAAATGCAGATTTCGCTAACAAAGAGCGGTCGCGAGGTGCTTGTAAGAACACCTGACGGGACTTCTGTGACACACGGCTGACTACAGCGGGCCCCACTTGTCTCTGACTTATGGAATAAGCACTTCACCTCACCCAGCATACGTATATAACTTTAATGGCCACTGATTACATAATTAGTTGGTAATGGCCACAAAAACGCACGGGTTTCGGACAACTGCCCATGAAAATGCGATGAAATATGAAAGAGAATGACCACGTAATTCTAACCGTAGGTGAAGTTGATGGTAGGTTTGCTTCGCCTGTCGAGAACTGGGTGCACCACTTTAACTGCAGAAGAGGCTCTTTACACTCTTTTTTTTTCTAGTAACAGGCAGGGCCGACAAACACGTCTGCTGTTGTTCAGTGAAAGCAAAGATCACCAAATATCTTGTGAAGAGAAAAAACTCTTTCCTTATTTTACAACCCACTAATACTGTTTGACTGCCCAATACGCAGATATATGCGTCAACGAAGTTCGTAAGAGCCTAAACAAGGCACTGAAACAACAGCGAATGCTCCACTGCTTGTAAGATACCAAATAATTCATAACGACATACAAATTAAAACCATTCAAGAAGACGCTTAATCAGTATCCTACAATTTTTCTACTGTAAAAATCTCATTTGATGAACACCTTAATTTGTGAAAAATTCACACTGTTATTAGTGTCCGCTAAAATCGTTAATGACGAATGTTGCTACAATTAGTCATATTACAATGTAAATAACAATTCTGATATACAACATATGAAATGCGAATGCTGTATTTATGTTTGGACAGAGATGGTAAGAGAAATCGAGCTACTACTAACATAGCATACAAGACTCGAGTGTAATGCTGTGGTAAATTATACGGCGCAGTAATATCATCCGACGGTTGTTGGAAAGACATGAAGGGTAGTTTGCAGTTCCAGAGGGTTGCAATAAAGTTTTATGTTGTTGACCGTACAATCTTCAATTACTGGTAACATTGACCTATTGTTGTCTGTCTACATACAACTCAGTGTAATACACACTCGCAATACAAGTTTCAACATAGCTTATTTAGGCACCTTCAGACGCAGTATGTATTGCTGTTCCGCAAGTGGGCTTGCTGTTTTGCTAGCGAAGCTCTTCTTCAGCCAACACCACTAGAATTCTGCCTTCACCACACCACCAAACTGGACACGCTGCTTTCCACCAGATCAGTTGCGGCCACCATTTGCTATCCACTGCTCAGTATAGTCGCATCCACACTTCTCCATGCATTACAATTATCCACGTAAACTAAAGTATTAAATCACTCACAATACTGGAACCACTTCATGTCGCGCTCACTCTAATAAAAATCTACAAATATTACTTTTCGTTAATTTTTATTGCTATCCGCCTACATTCATTTATGTCTTCCGTACTTCTTCTTTCCAGATAGATAAAGCAAAACAAGCTAACTCAGTTACACGCAAGCAGATGTTTCGAATATGAAAACATGGCGCTTCGATAAACGATCTTGCAATAGAACACACGCTATTAAAATATCGAAATATACAAATCCAACAATTTAAAAATGTGAAAGAACTGGTTGAACACCTGTACATTTAGATCGACGAATCGGCAGAGAAATTGCAAAGGATTTCTTCCAGCGTGCATTATCCTTAAAAGATAATATTCAATTGTTGATTTTGATTATTTAAAGGAAATTACATGTTGCGAAATTCCGTGACTGCTCTTTTATTTTTTTGAGTCATCAGT
Source organism: Schistocerca cancellata (assembly GCF_023864275.1). Lineage (NCBI taxonomy): Eukaryota > Metazoa > Arthropoda > Insecta > Orthoptera > Acrididae > Schistocerca > Schistocerca cancellata. Next base: position 423,482,017 of record NC_064634.1, on the reverse strand, counting down.
TTTCTGGCTGTTTTGATGTGCCCATCACGAATTTCTTTCCTGTGCCACCTTACATCCTTAATTATTTGCTGGATATATTCCAGTCTTTGTCTTCCTCTACAGTTTTACCCTCCACAGTTCCATCTAGTACCATGGAAATAAATCCCTGATGTCTTAACAGGCGTCCTGCTATCCTGTCTCTTCTTATTGTCGCTGTTTTTCATGCATTCCTTTCCTCGCCGATTCTGGAGAGAACCTCCTCATTTCTCATCTTATTGGTCCACATATAGTTTTCAACGTGCGTCTGTAGCACCACATCTCAAATGCTTCTATTCTCTTCTGTTGCCGTTTTCCTACAGTCCATGTTTCACTACCATGCAATGCCGTGCTCCAAACATACATTCTCAGGAATTTCTTCCTCAAAATAAGGTCAATGTTTGATATTAACATACTTCTCTTGGCCAGGCAAGTCCTATGAATATGTCTTGATTTTTCTTCAGTCTTGCTTCCACTGTCAACTGCAGCGTCAGAACTGGTGCCTTTACATTTCCTACAGCTAAACTGAGCGTCATGTAACTGAGCCTCAATTTTCTTTTCTACTCTTCTGCATATTATTCTTGTTAGCAACTTGGATGCATGAGCTGTTTAGCCGATTGTGTGATATTTCCAGCACTTGGCGGCTCTTGCTATCTTCAGAAATGTGTGGATGATGTTTTCCGAAAGTCTGGCGGCATATTGGCAGCTCACACATTACGTACACTAAAATAAAAAGTCGTTTTGTTGCCACTTCCCCCAATGGTTTTAGGAAGTCCAATGCAATGTTATCTATCCCGTCTGCTATATTTGATCTTAATTCGTCCAAAATACTGGATCTCCTATATCGACTCCTTTTCTTCTTCCATGACAGCAAGAGAGAAGTTCTCCTCCCATAGAGGATTTCACTGCACTCTCTCTACATATTCACTCTCTCCTCTGCATTTAACAGCGGAATCCCCAGTACCATCTTAATGATACCGCCTGTGCTTTTGATTTCCGATAATCATTCCTACTTCGATTTCTTCACATGCTTCATGCAACCATTGTGCCTTAGCTTCGCTGCACTCCCGGTTTATTTCATTCATAAGTAACTTGAATTTCTATATACTTGAATTTCAGAACATGTTTTCACTTTCTTGTTTCGTCGATCAACTGATGTGGCTACTTAGTCAAGAGAAAAATACATTGTCCGCAAAGTTTAAAAAGAAGAGGCAGACATATTGCTGTATAATGTGCTGCACGTGAAGAGCTGATAAACAAATATCGTTCGAGTATTATCGCACGTAAGCTAGGCATATGTAAGATCTTTGATGCACGTCTATGAACGGGCTCTTGGCCTGCAGGTAGAATACAGCTTTTTTTCGCTGCGGCACTGTGAGGCGGAGATGGAGGACCCAATTCCCCAACAGTCTTTTACCTCCCGAAAAGATCTCCGGTACTCATTTGACAGCACTCTGACTCGACCTAGGGCCGTCCTGGAGGATGCATTGACGAAAAATCCGCGTCCCTATTCGGGTCTGAAACTAGGACTTCCAAGCCCGGAGTCTGGTGTCCTACCCGCTACATTACTATGAGCACTGATCACACGTAAATAGGTTTTAAGCATCGTACACAACTACTCGTGTACAAACAGTTTATGAATTCATTTGTGACAAGTATCTTTTGTAAGGATATTATAATCCATGGCTATTTCACAATAATGTAAATGGTGAAACAGATCGATACTACTGAAAAAAGTTAAACATTTTTTTTCTAATAGAGTAACCTTCCTGGGAATGATGACGTCCTTAGAAGTGAGTTAGACATCCAAAGTCGAGGCTCGTGAGCTTATAGCGCCTGCAGTGCTTGACTGGGTGCCGTGTAACCAGTACATCATAGGTGGAGTCGTGTGTCAGTCACGAGATACGAGACACAAGGTCTCATGTCGCATTCAATTAAGAACATTTATTTTGATCACTATTATTTTAAGGTTTATTATTGGGACAACAGGAGGTTGAAATCAAACTTCATTACGGCTACGCCGTGCGGAATGACTGCGAGGTTTGAGGCGCTATGTCACGGATTGCTCGGCCTCTCCCGCCGGAGGTTCGAGTCCTTCCTCGGACATGGGTGTGTGTGTCGTTCTTAGCTTAAGTTAGTTTAAGTAGTGTGTAAGTCTAGGGACTGATGACCTCAGCAGTTTGTTCCCTTAGGAATTCACACACATTGTTCATCTACACATAGGTCACCACATGGCAATGCCACCATCCAAAGGCATCCAACATAGTTACTTTCAGAGCTCATATAGGGCATATACCACGCAACTATGTTATGTTTTCGTCTAACGTCACGCAAATAGTCCCCAAGGAACATCCATTCACCAAACACTGATATAATCGTCACGCGGGTCCTCGTAGATAGTATATTAACAGTTAGTTCGACAGTATCAACACTGTGTCTCCAAACAGCATCTAGACTGTCTACAATCGCCGCCTGGAAGATTTCAGCTTGTTGTAACAGTATCGTTTGGGTTCAGGAATAGACCATTGTTCAAATATACAGTGTGATTATAATTATACTTCCAGTTTCAAAACAGTGTAAAAAAATATCAGTGGAATATTATCGAAGAAAGGGAAACGTTGTGAAAGGAAAAAAAAATTTAACGACAATTGTACAAATGGTTCAAATGGCTCTGAGCACTATGGGACTAAACTTCTGAGGTAATCAGTCCCCTACAACTTAGAATTATTTCAACCTAACTAACCTAAGGACATCACACACATCCGTGCCCAAGGCAGGATTCGAACCTGCGACCGTAGCGGTCGCGTGGTTCCAGACTGTAGCGCCTAGAGCCGCTCGGCCACTCCGGCCGGCTAACGAGAATTGTACCATTAGATGGAGCTGTAAGCGGTATAATATGCAAAATAAAATACGTGAGGTACACGGCTGTTCCCCAGTTTACGTCTGAGACGCTCGGCGCGCCTGTCTCAATGCAGGATAGCGCGCTGCTGCCAAAGCTCTTTCAGAAGAACGGTGACTGTGCGCCAGAAGCTCTGCAGAAGTTCCAGGCACTCAAGGATATGAAAAAAAAGCGTTGGTCCGATGTCTCCAAAGAGTCTGGAGAAAATGGTTACGGAACTCGAAAAGACAGGTACTTTACAAGTGACATGTGGCAGATGGAGGAATACAATTGCCAGACGTCAGCAAAAGATGTTGCTGCAGAACCGCAGAAAGCGTCTAGCGGTGGTATACAGACGTGCAGTGCAGGTGGAATAGCACGAACGTTGGACATGCCTGCGAGCACGGTGCATAAAATTCTACGAAATATCCTGCATTGTTATATCTATACAAAGTTACTCACGTTCAGAAGTAACGTCATGCTGACCTACCGCTAAGACATACGTTTTGCTCTAGAATTTCTTGCTCTGGAAGTGAACAATGAATGAATGACCATGGAACATTCTGTTTCCATCTCCGAGAACATGTCAATACAAAGAATTGCAGAACATGGGTTGACGGCATCATCTATCGACAGGGTCATACTTTTTCGAGGACATCGATCCAGCAGACCTGTTCCCTGTACCGTCACTGGTGAACGCTATGTGAGTCCTTCACATACCGACAACATTCCAACCCTTCAAAACCATGGATCTGTGGGTTGGATCTTTTTTATACAAGATGGCGCTCCTCCGAACATTGCAAATCCAGTGAAGCGGCTGCTGCAGAGGCGTTTAGGATACCCTAGAATTATCAGCCTCCATTTCCATACAGTACGACCGTCTATATTACCTGCTCTTAATCCGTCTGACTTCTTGCTGGAGGTTTGTCTCAAAGATGCTGTGTTCAGTGCTCCGTTTACAAACGTAGCTGAATTGAAGGCACGTATAATGTATCTCGTGACTCCTGAGACACTTCGATCTGATACAGAGCATGTTGTTCCTCAATTTCAACTTTTGGCGGTAAATGGTGGACAACGTATTCAACATGTCATAAGCCGTCATTATGGATTTCATTCTTACTTTTTATGCGATTGTTTTTCTTTTTTCCTCAGGACAGTTACAATCCAATTTTCCCAATGTGGTACGACAATGCACTGGTACAGTGCGACAACTGTTGAATGACAAACTTATGCGGTCTTGCACATTGCATAGAACGTTTGGTTTGACGTGCAATTCACACTTCAACCGTCGTATTGCGAGCTATCTGCCATTTGTAGCCTAACCCATTTACGTCAGGACGCTTAAAGCACCATCTAGTGGGAAAAATTTCGTTAGCATCTTCTTTTTTGGTAGCGTTTTCCTCTTCTTCGATAATTTTCCTTTTTTTTTTTTTTTTTTTTTTTTTTACACCGTTTTGAAATTGGAACTTTACATTATAATCTTCCTACAGATCCGGGCAAGTGAACTTTGAATGAGTGTACCACACGTTACCTTCAGACTCGAGGTAGTTAATGTGTAGTTTACATTAACAAATTATTATGAATTATTCTTCATTTGAGCTGCCTTCGGTTTTGCTGTAGTTGGCCTAAACCTGTTTAGCCTGTGACGAGACTGTAAAAATGCTCCGTACATGCAAACCACTTCAGTAACAGCAAGTATTTTCTGTGGTAGGGAGTTCTGTTCCGGTCACATAAAATGCTGGCCGTCATTTGGTAATTACAACATGCACGAACCAGTGGAACGATAAAGACAGGTACACATCCGTCAAAGACTGACGGACCAAGAGGGGGTCGTAACAAGACTCTCTTTTCCAACTGGTTTGACGTTAAAAATAACTGCTTCAGCCTGTAGTCGCAATTTTTTATTTTGCCTATTCGCTACGGGTTTCGGTACACAGTAGCATTATCAGGTCACCTTATGATCAAAAAACTACAGTATATACTATGTCTACAACTTTACTTCCGCCGTTTTGTCATGAAGTTCGATGCTTCATGGCAAAAAACTTACAAAAACTTTACGATTCGAAGTGTTGGCCACCGCTGGCCTCTACTTTTCTCCATCTCTCGGGGGGCATAGGAAGCCCGCAAAGGAAGAACTGGATATCCACGAATCGATCCATCTTTGCTCTAGTTCATATGACCGGAAATGCTGGTCAGTCAGGCCGTGTGCCATTGTTCGAAAAAGGTGTTAGTCAGAGGGAGCAGTGTGTGGAGAATACCGCGGGTGGGGTAGAACGTTCCATTCAAAGTTTCCAAGCGTCTTTTGACGGGTTTTGTGATATGAGGTCGAACATTGTCATTCTGCAAACTCACCTTCTCATGCCTATTGTGGCAGTTTGTCTTTCAGTACTCGGCTCAAACGTGTCAACTGCTTTCAATAATGATCTCTTGTAATTGTTTCCTTCGTTTTTAGTAGCTTGTAAAATAGTTTCTGTCCCACCCTCATGCCGATCTTCGACATCAAAATCGCCATTCATGATGTGTTGAAATCATTCTCTGCATGTTCTTTCACTAACAGCTGCCTGACCATTGGCCTTACACAGCATTTCATGAGTTTCAGCCGCAGATTTCTTCATGTTAAAGCAGAAAATTAAAGTTTCTCGTAAATGTCGAGACCTTTGGTGGTAAGTTAACATATTCAGTCGAGAATAACTTTATGATGCTATAAAATATAACTAATATTTTTATGGCGTTATGTTCACAAATGCCTAAGCTTATTGTAATACACTTACGACGTACCTTCTGCACCACACTTGCCGTTACTGCCATCAGTTGCAAAAAGCGGGAAGCAAAGTTGTATGTAGATCTAATAGTTAAAATTATTGTAAGAAACAATTATAAAATATTTTCTTTTCATGATAGCTGACGTATGGTATAAAGTGACACTTTGAAATAGATAGGTTACACTCAAACCTAGCACGTAGTCGTTACTCTCGCTTCCGAAGCAGATGTGTCAAATACTAAACTTGAAAATCAATACCATGCTTTAAATATCAGCAAAGTGCGGACAGCACTGATAAAGAGTGCCCACTACATGAATGGAGATCTTTTCTTTCTTGAAAAAGAGAGACACTACAAAAAAATACCTCAACAACAAAACTAGCATCAAATACGAAATTTACGAAATCCCATATCAAAACAAACAATAAAACACTCACCACTGAAATAAAATGTAAAAATCAAATAGAGGTGTTTACATTCACCGTTTGTATACAGTTTATGCCGCTATATCACCAATGGGACCATGAAACTCTTGATCAACTAATAATAGCATTATACACTAAAAATGGGAAACTACTTTTGTCGAGAAGCTATCCAACATCCAGCGGAAGTAGTGGCACAGTATTACTCCACAACAGTCAGTTGACTATCTTTGATCACTTTTCCAGTGTCATGCTTACCGCAGCTGTGTCTGTCTGTGCGCTGGCTGTCTTCACTGCGTCACATCGCGTTTCCTCCTCGCTTTGTTGCACTTCGGCAACCCACCACGGACGTGAGAAACAAACCTCGCACACTGAGCTGACGTCATTCATGGGATACTTGATAACACCACGTCGGACCTCCTTTTGCTCGGCGTAATGCAGCAACCCGATGTGCCATACACTCAAAAAGTCGTCGCAAGTCCCCTGCAGAAATACAGGGCTGTTACAAATGATTGAAGCGATTTCATAAATTCACTGTAGTTCCATTCATTGACATATGGTCACGACACACAACAGATACGTAGAAAAACTCATAAAGTTTTGTTCGGCTGAAGCCGCACTTCATCCAGAGCGCTCCAGAGCGCAGTGAGACAAAATGGTGACAGGAGCCGAGAAAGCGTATGTCGTGCTTGAAATGCACTCACATCAGTCAGTCATAACAGTGCAACGACAATTCAGGACGAAGTTCAACAAAGATCTACCAAATGCTAACTCCATTCGGCGATGGTATGCGCAGTTTAAAGCTTCTGGATGCCTCTGTAAGGGGAAATCAACGGGTCGGCCTGCAGTGAGCGAAGAAACGGTTGAACACGTGCGGGCAAGTTTCACGCGTAGCCCGCGGAAGTCGACGAATAAAGCAAGCAGGGAGCTAAACGTACCACAGGATGGTGCTCCACCGCACTTCCATCATGATGTTCGGCATTTCTTAAACAGGAGATTGGAAATCCGATGGATGATCGGTCGTGGTGGAGATCATGATCAGAAATTCATGTTATGGTCTCCACGCTCTCCCGACTTCACCCCATGCTTTTTCTTTCTAAAATCTTACGGAAAAGGCTAAAGCAGAAGCCTTACCGTTTACAATTGCTACAAGCCCTGACACCCGATGACAAAGTCAAACGCTTTGAATTTTCGGCGCGGTTGCAACAGCTCATGGAAGAGGATGCGTTCAGTGCGAAACTTGTTTTCAGTGATGAAGCAACATTTTTTCTTAATGGTGAAGTGAACAGACACAATATGCGAATCTGGGCGGTAGAGAATCCTCACGCAGTCGTGCAGCAAATTCGCAATTCACCAAAAGTTAACGTATTTTGTGCAATCTCACGGTTTAAAGTTTCTTCTGCGAAAAAAGCGTTACAGGACACGTGTATCTGGACATGCCGCAAAATTGGCTCATGCCACAACTGGAGACCGACAGCGCCGGCTTCATCTTTCAACAGGATGGTGCTCCACCGCACTTCCATCATGATGTTCGTCATTTCTTAAACAGGAGATTGGAAAACCAATGGATCGGTCGTGGTCGAGGTCATGATCAGCAATTCATGTCATGGCCTCCACGCTCTCCCGACTTAAACCCCATGCGATTTCTTTCTGTGGGGTTATGTGAAAGATTCAGTGTTTAAACCTCCTCTACCAAGAAACGTGCCAGAACTGCGAGCTCGCATAAACGATACTTTCGAACTCATTGATGGGGACATGCTGCGCCGAGTGTGGGAGGAACTTGATTATCGGCTTGATGTCTGTCGAATCACTAAAGGGGCACATATCGAACATTTGTGAATCCCTAAAAAACTCTTTGAGTTTTTGTATGTGTGTGCAAAGAATTGTGAAAATATCTCAAATAATAAAGTTATTGTAGAGCTGTGAAATCGCTTCAGTCATTTGTAATAACCCTGTATTGAGTCCTGCTGCCTCTACACCCGTCCGTATTTGCGGAAGTGTTGCCGATGCACGATTTCGTGCACGAACTGACTTCTCGAATATGTCCCATAAACATTCGATGGGATTCATGTCGAGAGATATGGGTGGCCAACGTCTTCGCTCGAATTATCCAGAATGTTCTTGAAACCAATAGCGAACAATCGTGGCCTGGGGACATGGCGCATTGTCATCAGCAAAAATTCCATCGTTGTTGGGGAACATGACGTCCGTCAATGGCTGCAAATGGTCTCCAAAGAGCCGAGCGTCCAGAGGACGCAGTCCGTTCCATGTAAACACATTCCACACCATCAGGGAGCCACCACCAGCTTGCACACTGCCTTGTTGATAACTTGGGGTCTGCTCCACACTCGAACTTCACCATCAGCTCGTACCAACTGAAATCGGGACTCATCTGACGAGGGTACGATTTTCCAGTCTTCTAGGATCCAATCGACATGGTCACGAGTCCAGGAGAGGCGCTGCAAGCGATGTTGTCAGCAAATGAAATCGCGTCATTCGTCTGCTGCCATAACCCGCTGAAGCCAGATTTCGCCGCACTGTCCTAAGGGATACGTTCATCATACGTCCCACATTGATTCCTGCGGTTCTTTCAGGCAGTGATACTTGTCTGTTAGCACTGACAACGCTACACAAATGCCGCTGCTGTCGATCGTTAAGTGGAGACCGTCGGCCACTGCGTTGTCTGTGGTGAGAGGTAATGCCTGAAATTTTGTATTCTCGGCACACTCTTGACACGCGTCTAGCTCCAGCTATCATTCCGCGTTCAAATTATGTTAATTCCCGTCGCTCGGCAATATTCAACATCGGAAACCTTTTCAGATGACTCACCTGAGTACTTTCGATAGCTCTGCCAATGCACTGCCCTTTTATAACTTGTATACGTGATACTACCGCCGTCTCTATATGTACTTATCGATATCCCATGATTTTTGCGACATCATTGTTTGTACCGTGCAGTTGTGAGAGCTTGCATCGATAGGCTCATTCATACAGTCGTTTCGTACCGTGAACGTTCTTTACTGCTTCTTCGACTCAACAAGTTGAGAAATTATGATGATAACCTGCAGCCCTACCTTACACCCTTCTTAATACCAGTTTGTTCTTTTCTAATCTTTCACTTTCACTACTTCACCATTTATTTGCAGATGTAAGTTATTCAAAGACCGAAATTACAACTTTATCTCAACACTAAGACGGCGGATCTTCAAAGTTTACATGTTGTGCGCTGTATTCCCACCGTTACTCCGAATACCGGCGAGCTCATTAATGCTAGTCCAACCTTACGTAAGGAGACGTTTCTAACGGGAAGCTAAAAACGAAACTTTTGATTGCACACTCTGACTGAGAAGTTATAAGAGGAGACAATGGCGCATGTGAGTGGTAGTTTATCATAAGAACCGCTTCCTCGGAAGACCATGAGACTCGACAAATGTCGCCCAGCTGCTTTGAACGTTGTAGTGGCCCCGCCAGTGTAGACGTTATTTACCACAAGACGGCACAGCAAGTGTTCTCTGTCTCCGTCACAGTATTTACATTCACCCGGCCCCCGCGCTGTCAGCGTATGGAGATTAATGCCTCCTGAGGAATCCCGAGATCTTGCTGTTGGAATAATCGCTGGGATCAGTGCTGGTGATAAGATTTCAATAGTATGAAGTTGGATATCCACTGACGTTTTCAAATACACATTAAAAACAAAAAATACATTATTTACACTACTGGCCATTAAAATTGCTACACCATGAAGATGACGTGCTACAGACGCGAAATTTAACCGACAGGAAGAAGATTAGCTTTTCGGAGCATTCACAGAAGATTGGCGCCGGTGGCGACACCTACAACGTGCTGGCATGAGGAAAGTTTCCAACCGATTTCTCATACAAAAACAGCAGTTGAGCGGCGTTGCCTGGTGAAACGTTGTGATGCCTCGTGTAAGGAGGAGAAATGCGTACCATCACGTTTCCGACTTTGATAAAGGTCGGGTTGTAGCCTATAGCGATTGCGGTTTATCGTATAGCGACATTGCTGCTCGCGGTGGTCGAGATCCAATGACTGTTAGCAGAATATGGAATCGGAGGGTTCAGGAGGGTAATATAGAACGCCGTGCTGGATCCCAACGGCCTCGTATCACTAGCAGTCGAGATGACAGTCGTCTTATCCACATGGCTGTAACGGATCGTGCAGCCACGTCTCGATCCCTGAGTCAACATATGGGGACGTTCGCAAGACAACAACCATCTGCACGAACAGTTCGACGACGTTTGCAGCAGCATGGACTATCAGCTCGGAGACCATGGCAGCGGTTACCCTTGACGCTGCATCACAAACAGGAGCGCCTGCGATGGTGTACTCGACGACGAACCTGGGTGCACGAATGGCAAAACGTCATTTTTTCGGATGAATCAAGGTTCTGTTTACAGCAACATGGTGGTCGCATCCGTGTTTGGCGACATCGCGGTGAACGCACATTGGAAGCGTGTGTTCGTCATCGCCAAACTGGCGTATCATCTGGCGTGATGGTATGGGGTGCCACTGGTTACACGTCTCGGTCACCTCTTGTTCGCATTAACGGCACTTTGAACAGTGGACGTTACATTTCAGATGTGTTACGATCCGTGGCTCTACCGTTCATTCGATCCCTGCGAAACTCTACATTTCAGCAGGATAATGCACGACCGCATGTTGCAGGTCCTGTACGGGCCTTTCTGGATACAGAAAATGTTCGACTTCTGCCCTGGCCAGCGCATTCTCCAGATCTCTCACCAACTGAAAACGTCTGGTCAATGGTGGCCGAGCAACCGGCTCGTCACAATACGCCAGTCACTACTGTTGATGAAATGTGGTATCGTGTTGAAGCTGCATGGGCAGTTGTACCTGTACACTCCATGCAAGCTCTGTTTGACTCAATGCTCTGGCATATCAAGGCCGTTATTACGGCCAGAGGTGATTGTTCTGAGTACTGATTTCTCAGGATCTATGCACCCAAATTGCTTGAAAATATAATCACATGTCAGTTCTAGTATATTTGTCCAATAAATACCTGTTTATCTTCTGCATTTCTTCTTGGTGTAGAAATTTTAATGGCCAGTGGCGTATCTCAGTGATACTGTTTAATAACACCAACGGCATGTTTTTTTCGTTCACACCCTATCTTCAGGCGGTTACATCGAATTATACACTGTCTGATCAGAACTATCCGGAGAGCCCTATGTACTGTGGGATCGGCCAATAGCTAATGTGAGATCCGCCTGTATAAAATGAGGCGGTGGGCTGTGGGTTGTCAGCAGAGAAACACTAACAGAGGGCTGGGTCGGTCAGCGGTGCACAGTGAACGAACGTGGCCTTATTAGTCGTTGTTTGTCATCTGAATAACAAATCAGTTAGAGACATTTCAGTACTTCCAGAGCTGTACAGCTAGCCTTCCTGTGATGTGGAAATGCGAAGGAACAACCACAACTAAACCAGGACGGGACAAACCTCATATACTGACGGACACGAAACGTCGAGTACTGCGAAGGGTGGTTGTACAAATCCGCTTGAAATCACCTAAAGCAGTCACTCTTCGAATATGCTGCCAGCTATCCAAGTAGCATAAAGACAGTGCGTAGTAAGTTAAAAAATGGAGTACAATGGTCGAGCAACTCCTGATAAGCCACATATTTCTGTAGCCAAAGCGAAGCGACACTTGAGATGCTGTAGAGAGCTACGCCATTGACAGTAGACGACATTTATATCTACATACATACTCCGCAATCCACCATACGGTGCGTGACGGAGGGTACCTCGTACCACAACTAGCATCTTCTCTCCCTGTTCCACTCCCAAACAGAACGAGGGAAAAATGACTGCCTATATGCCTCTGTCCGAGCCCTAATCTCTCTTATCTTATCTTTGTGGTCTTTCCGCGAAATATAAGTTGGCGGCAGTAAAATTGTACTGCAGTCAGCCTCAAATGCTGGTTCTCTAAATTTCCTCAGTAGCGATTCACGAAAAGAACGCCTCCTTTCCTCTAGAGACTCCCACCCGAGTTCCTGAAGCATTTCCGTAACACTCGCGTGATGATCAAACCTACCAGTAACAAATCTAGCAGCTCGCCTCTGAATTGCTGCTATGTTCTCCCCCAATCCGACCCGATAGGAATCCCAAACGCTCGAACAGTACTCAAGAACAGGTCGTATTAGTGTTTTATAAGCGGTCTCCTTTACAGATGAACCACATCTACCCAAAATTCTACCAATGAACCGAAGACGATTATCCGCCTTCCCCACAACTACCATTACATGCTTGTCCCACTTCATATCGCTCTGCAATGCTACGCCCAAATATTTAATCGACGTGACTGTGTCAAGCGCTACACTACTAATGGATTATTCAAACATTACGGGATTCTTTTTCCTATTCATCTGCATTAATTTACATTTATCTACATTTAGAGTTAGCTGCCATTCTTTACACCAATCACAAATCCCCTCCAAGTAATCTTGTATCCTCCTACAGTCACTCAACGACGACACCGCATCATCAGCTAACAGCCGGACATTGCTATCCACCCTATCCAAAAGATGATACCCTCACCTCCGATGAACACTCACCATCGAGGACAACGTACTGGGTTCTATTACTTAAGAAGTCTTCGAGCCACTCACATATTTGGGAACCAGTCCCATATGCTCGTACCTGCACATCAAACGAGTGATCTGAAACAGTGGCTGTTTCCACAGCTGACTGCTGATTCCGAAAATTTCGTCTTCCAACAAGATGACACACCCACTTGCACATCGCTGGACTGGGCGTAGTGGTGAAGGTTATGGCTTTTTTTCCTTGACCAACGTCTCCCCCCCCCCCCCCCCCCGCCAACTACAGAACAGTCAATGACGCTATGTCCTGTGCCTATCCGCTTGGAAGGTTTAGGGTTTGGCGAACGCCTGGAGCACGTTACCTGCCGTCATGTACGTATATTGTCAACCGTGAAATAAAGAGGAGGCGATGCTAAGGTATGTGGGTTTTTTCCGTGGGTAGGGTGTGCTCCCCTTATGGCGTTTGCGAAAAACATTAAATGCGGAAAGATATGATCACATTGTACAACATTGTGTACTATGTACAGTTGACGAACTGTTCTGAGCCGATGCTGTATTAGAATGAATTAGAATGACAATGCACCGTGTTATAAGGCATCATCCTTGGGGAACTTTTTGTGGGCACTAACATTCCTAAAATGTACTCATCTGTCCTCAGTCACGACGTGAATATTATAGACCACCTCTGAGATGAATGAGAACGCCGACTTCACTCCAGCGTTGTACGATAATATAGGAACGCTGGTTGTCGCTGTACATGGAAAAGTACGGGTCGATCAAGTGTATCAGATGCAACCGTGCAGGTGATGAGGGAAAATTCCGAACACAGTCCAAAAAAAAATCAACGGTCCGTGCAAGCCACGAACTTGGCACACCACAGCAAATTGTGTGGAAGATTTTGTGACATTTCAAACCGTACCGTCTACAGTAGAGGAAGAAATTTCTGAGGATGTACGTCTGGAGTACAGCATTGTATGGTAGTGAAACATGGACTGTGGGAAAGCCGGAACAGAAGAGAATCGAAGCATTTGAGATGTGGTGCTATAGACGAATGTTGAAAATTAGGTGGACTGATAAGGTAAGGAATGAGGAGGTTCTACGCAGAAGAGGAACAGAATACGTGGAAAACACTGATAAGGAGAAGGGACAGGATGATAGGACATCTGCTAAGACATGAGGGAATGACTTCCATGGTACTAGAGGAAGCTGTAGAGGGCAAAAACTGTAGAGGAAGACAGAGATTGGAATACGTCAAGCAAATAATTGAGGACGTAGGTTGCAAGTGCTACTCTGAGATGGAGAGATTAGCACAGGAAAGGAATTCGTGGCGGGCCGCATCAAACCAGTCAGTAGACTGATGAAAAAAAAAAAAAAAAAAAAAAGCCGTCTACAGCTCGTGTAACTTCATGTTTGCGTCATAATGCAAGAAGCACCTGAGGATGAACATTTCGCCACCAAGCTGATATTCAGCGACAAGCAATCTGGCATTTAGCTGGAAAGATTAAGTGCCACAATCTTAGAGTGTGGGGCACAGAAAATTCTCACGAAACTGTGACGCATGAACGAGATGTTTAATGTTTTCAGTGCAGTTTCTCTTCAGTGTGAAGAGTGTCACGGATACCTCTTATCTCGGTGGTATGTTGCAGTTGAGGCTGTCTCCACAACTGATTCCGAGAATTTCATCCTCCAACAAGACGACACATCCACTTCCACATCGCTGGATTGGGGGTAGTGGTGAAAGGTTATGTGGTTCTTTTTCCTTGAATAACGTATCCCCCCCTCAGCCCCCCCCCCCCCCCCCCCCCATCCCCACGTCCACTATACCTAACGTCATGCTAAATTTTCCTTTGGGTTTACGTTAAGGTCCGTGTTTACGTACCCCCACTGCCAAGAATATTGCATCAGCTGAGAGAACACATAAATGCTGCATTGATGACCACAGGCAGGATGTCGCTACATAAGGTATGGAAGTGACTGGACTATCCCTTGGACGTTTGTCGTGTGACCAGATGGGCACTCACAGAATATTTGTAGGGTACAAAATATAAACTTGTTGAATTTACTGTTCTATAAATGCATCAGTTGTATTTGGCATGTAATACTTTGGAAAATGTAGTACTTTGAAGTTGAATGCATCTTTTAAAGCAGCCTTGTGCTTACTCTCGAAACTTTTTAAGTAGGCTTTCGCGGTATAATTGACGTCTGTATTCAAGCATCTGCGAATTCAGATCCTTGAAAGCAATTATTTACTGTTGCAGATATTGCAAGAAAACTGAAATATTTTGTCAAGAAAATGAAAAATCTTGTCATGAAAAAACAAAAATTAGTCAATAAATAGAAAAATTCTGAATAAAAATGAAGACCAACTACAGTAAGTTATTGGAAGCCATAGGTAATTTGCAAATGAATTTTACTGACACATTTTATCAAAAACACCATGAACTCTGAAACAAATATCAGACCAGATATGAGGAACTGTAAACTGAAATTCATGAATTTAAAAAACAGATTAACGAAGAACGCAAGCAAACAAAAATGTTAAAGTGAAAGGCTCATGATCAAATTCTGATCCAAAATCACGAAACTGCGAAGTCAAGAATACTTGCTGTGTTAACAAAGAGTCACTTTTTAAATTAATTGGTAGTGTACATATGCTTTGAAATGAGTTGGGCACTCAAAGTAGACAGAATCTGCTGTCATAGATGGAATAAGTAAAGAGCTTCTACTGGATGAGATTACTCCACGCAGTGCTGTATTAGACAGCAACATTGTTAACACACCTCAAATAATTGAAGATAATGGAATAAGTGCACAAAATTTTCAAGATAATTAACCTGAGCAAGGTTTCCATGCCATGCCCTTTATCAAACATCTCCAACACATATTTCCGAGACACTTAACCAAACAGGCTATAATAGACACGTGAATTAGCCACATGAAATGTGAAGCACATATCTTGGGTATTTGCATTTTCGAAAATTGTTCCAAATATGAAGAATTTGAAACTGCATTCTTAAATAAATTTTTGTGTTGAGAAAAACAACTGATGTAAAATTAAAAATTACAGCCAATGCCAGAGATGGAGAGCAAAATCTAATGCTAGAAGAATCTGCCAGAAGCCGTGGTTGTAATATGAATTTGTTACTCAATAAACTAACTGAAGTTCTGTAAATGACCAGCTCTGAAACGAAAGTTGTAGGAAATGCATCAGAAGTCACAATAAACACTATCAAGTGCAAACTTGTCACTGACGTCAAAGAATATTTATGCAGAGTGGAAGGAGAGAACGATAAACAAATTTTGCTGAAGTCGAAATATTCAGTATTTCTGAGAGTGCATCGAGCGAGGTGGCGCAGTGGTTAGCACACTGGACTCGCATTCGGGCGGATGACGGTTCAATCCCGCGTCCGGCCATCCTGATTTATGTTTTCCGTGATTTCCTTAGATCACACCAGGCAAATGCCGGGATGGTTCCTTTGAAAGGGCACGGCCGACTTCCTTTCCCATCCTTCCCTAATCCGAGCTTGTGCTCCGTCTCTGATGACCTCGTTGTCGACGGGACGTTAAACACCAATATCCTCCTCCTCTAAGAGTGTATCAGTCGAATCACTGCTAAGCTTTCAATCAGTGCTAATTCAGATCTTTGAAAGTTTCCATGATACTCTCCACTCTTAGTTCCCATTGGGGGACCGACGACCCTTGTAGACTGGTCCCTTCAATCCCACAAACCAACCATCCCTATTGGAATGGGACCCATACACTTGAACAGTAATCTTAGATTGGTCTCATGAGTGATTTGTAAGCCTACTCTTTTGTACACTGACCACATTTTACCAGTATCCGGCCAAAGAACCCAAATCTGCCTCTTGCTTTAGCAACGACTAAGCTTGTGTTATCATTAAATTTCGTATCCTTATTTGCACGAGTCGACTGACTCCAGCTATAAATATTTTATGTTGCAGTCATATGATACCTCTTTTCTGCCATTTGTGAAGCGCGTAATTTTAGATCTCTGAACATTTAAAACACCTGAGTGGATGCATGACACAATGCTGTTTTTAATTTAGTATTTATTCCGAGCGTTTTCGTTCTTAAACCATTATACAGGTATGACGAATAGTAATTCATTTGACTTCTATGGGTGTACTTTCGTTGGACGCAGTCAGTCGTCTGTTTTGGACTACATTTTACCACAAAACTTCTATGACGTTACTCATAAGCTATTCCAGTAAGCCGTTCTCTGCAGACAGCTATCAGTGTAATAGTGAACTGCATGCGAAAACAGACTAGGTACATAAACAAAGCCAAAGAGTGTTACATAATACTGAAGGCGTAAGGGAACAGCATTGGTCGTGTTTGACTAGTTAAATCGCAAATGTCAGTGGTCCGAGTTCGAGATTCAGTGCTGAATAATTTTCAATGTAGCAGGAGGTTTCACTATATAACAATTCAGAGAAATAGGTACAAAAGCATCACCATCATTACGTAACTAATCAAAGATATAAATAATAAAAATGTTGGGGCGGATACCAAAGCTTGAATAGAGTAAGCAGGCTCAAACAGCTGCGCTAGTTATACAGATATTACAAGACTTGAACACGATGAATTCCAAGGAAACAGAGATAGAAAGGTTCTGAGCAATCACTCGTTGACTATTCTGGACTGACAATGGAGAACAACAAAAGGAAAGCTTAAGTTTTAAATCATTCACGCATGAAGATCGCACAGATGTACCAGCGATTGAGCGTTGCACTAAATTCTGTGCTAACCATGTATACAGAGCAGTTGGTTGATTGCATAGTCCAAGATTTTCGGACAGGATTTGACATAGTACCACACGGTAGACTGTTGCGTGTAGATCCGAATATTCGGAATACGATCTCGGATATGTGACTGTCTGCAAGACTTTTCACGCAATAGAATCTGTACGTTGTCCTGGACGGCGAGTGCTCCTCAGAGACAAAGGTATCGTCAAGAGTGCCAGAGGAAAGTGTGACAGGACCGCTCTTATTGTCTGTATACCGGGTGATCAAAAAGTCAGTACAAATTTGAAAACTGAATAAATCACGGAATAATGTAGAAAGAAAGGTACAAATTGACACACATGCTTGGAATGACATGGAGTTTTATTTGAACCGAAAAAATACAAACGTTCAAAAAATGTCCGACAGGTGGCGCTTCATCTGATCAGAAGAGCAATAATTAGAATACAAAATTGTTAAGGCTTTCGTGGCTACTTGTTGACAAACTGCCTATTGGCTTCTGTCTCGGGTTCTTCGGCCGACGTTCATCTAATGATTTTTCTGACGTTTCGCCAGCACGAGTGGCTGGCATTGTCAAAGCTTCACCCTGGCGCGCCAGGTACATATAGTCTGCGGCCGCGAGCTCGCCTCCAGTTCACCACCGGCAATGGAGGGTGAAGCTTTGACAATGCCAGCCACTCGTGCTGGCGAAACGTCAGAAATATCATTAGATGAACGTCGGCCGAAGAACCCGAGACAGAAGCCAATAGGCAGTTTGTCAGTAATTAGAATAACAAAGTAAGACAAAGCAAAGATGATGTTCTTTATAGGAAATGCTCAATATGTCCACCATCATTCCTCAACAACAGCTGTAGTCGAGGAATAATATTGTGAACAACACTGTAAAGCATGTCCGGAGTTATGGTGAGGCATTGGCGTCGGATGTTGTCTTTCAGCATCCCTAGAGATGTCGGTCGATCACGATACACTTGCGACTTCAGGTAACCCCAAAGCCAACAATCGCACGAACTGAGATCTGGAGACCTGGGAGGCCAAGCATGACGAAAGTGGCAGCTGAGTACATGATCATCACCAAACGACGCGCGCAAGAGATCTTTCACGCGTGTAGCAACACTTTGTTTTTCTTTATGGTTCTAATACGCCCGCATCTCGTGGTCGTGCGGTAGCGTTCTCGCTTCCCACGCCCGGGTTCCCGGGTTCGATTCCCGGCCGGGTCAGGGATTTTTTCTGCCTCGTGATGGCTGGGTGTTGTGTGATGTCCTTAGGTTAGTTAGGTTTAAGTATTTCTAAGTTCTAGGGGACTGATGACCATAGATGTTAAGTCCCATAGTGCTCAGAGCCATTTGACCCATTTTTTATGGTTCTAATAAAACCCCATGTCATTCCAAGCATAAGTGTCAATTTTAACCTCTCTATCTACATTATTCCGTAGTTTATTAAGTTTCCACATTTATACTGACTTTTTGATCACCCGGTACATAAACGACCTATCTTATAGGGTGAGTGGTAATCCGCTACTGCTCGTAGCTACTGTTTGTAGTTGGCAGGTCCCGGCGGAGGTTCGAGTCCTCCCTCGGGCATGGGTGTGTGTGTTTGTCCTTAGGATAATTTAGGTTAAGTAGTGTGTAAGCTTAGGGACTGATGACCTTAGCAGTTAAGTCCCATAAGATTTCACACACATTTGAACACTTTTTTTTTTTTTTTTTTAATTGGCACTTCGGTGCACGGCGAAGTGTGGTTGTTGTGCGACTGAAGGACGTTGTGTTCAAGCGGCATTCGGATATTTCTTAACGGCTGAGTCCATTTTCAAAGTCCGCTGTGACTCATTTACTCGCCCCATCCGCGCATGAGGGCTTAGTTTTACGAACGTACGCTATCGTGCGGCAGTACTTTACATGGTCGCAATGTATAAACAATGGCGCGGTGTCGAGGCCGTCCTTGTGCTAGTGCAGGATGACTGAGACGTAATTTATGTTTGGTGTCATGAATGACAGCTTTCTCTAATGTTGGAAAAATGTACTACATGTGAGTAGAAAAAAAAAGGGAGTAAACTTGATATTTTGGAAGAGCTGGAAATTTTCAAGCATTTACTCAACGAGCAGGTGCAGTTGCGCGAAAGAAGTTATTTCAATGGTATAAAGCCGCTGCTTGACGACATCTAACACTTTGATGTACCAACTATTTCTTGCAGATTCACAGAAACCTTTTCTTTCTACTTTTTACGGCTCATATACGTAAATTTAAAAAAAAAACTTTTTTGGTTTTTATAACATATCTATTATAGCAAGCAGTACTGTCATTTAATGGATTATTTCGTATATGTGTTCTTTATGCATTTATTCTGGAATTTTTGTACTGCAGCTAGTCATTCATTAGTTGTATTTTATATCATGCAGTATCCCGCTATTGTTAATTACTTCATGTACACCGTTCAGGTGTTTGTTAAATTCCCTCTCTGCAGTTACGAGAGATGTTTACAAAATAGCTTGTTTTACCAAGTAGCCACCAGATGGCGGTATTGTCTTGAAGTTGCTGTGGCGCACAAGTCACACGATGTTTCAGTTTTGTGTTGACTGTAGCAGAGGACACATGGCAGCCCCTAGTGGTTTGCACCTCTGTTGCATTTTATTTTAATTCTGACTATCTGACGCTGTCAGGTAAGACCGCAGCTTTCATATTTTTTGGTACGTTATGATGCAACATTTAGTTTTAATTTTGTCCGAAGAAGGTGTCCCTCGTGACACCTAAACCTTGGTTACAAATTAATTGTGTTCGCGACTGACGGCTGTGTTTTTCCAAAAATTTGTGTTATACAACAGTCGCTGATTGACAGGCATTTTAAAAACCTTAAAAAACATTCATGATGAAACACGGTATTAGTGGTGTGCTGGATGTAGCGCGGGGAGCTGCATCATACCAGACTTCGGGACAGATGACTACGAGTACACTAACCATCCCCGTTAGTTACGAGGAGCCAGTCAGGGAAACTGTTAATGAAAAGCCTTTAGATGCCAAACACTTGACCGTGCTACCGATAAAAATAAAAAGTAAAAAAGTAGAGCAGGTAATGAAATAGGTTGTGCGCAACGCTGAGCTGAGGACAGATCGCGTGTGGCTGGCAGGGGACCGCTCGCGTCCCCGCCAGCTGCCGCGTGTAAACCAGTGCCATTACGTATTTATTGCGGCGGCCATCGCTCATCGAATCGTAACAGTTCAACATTCCGAGCCACATTAAAGGGGACCGCCCCTCGCAGGGACCCGGTTCCTCCACGGACGCTACCCCATGAATCTCTGTGTATTTCTCAAGCTGCTTGTCAAAACGTATATTTCTTTCTCTCTCGGACCTTGTACAGGGATTGAGATGTTTTGCTCCGATTAACTATTCCCCGATCGTAATTCCTCTTTTTCTTTCTGATCCCCTATTGCTCACTCCACCCCTCACCTTCTACACCCCTCCCTCTCCTGCTACAGCCGGTACTCCCACGGAAGCAGTAGCTCGGCCAGTAAAGAGCTCCACCGGCGGGAAATTCACGCGGAAAAATCGCAAAATTATACGTTGCAATTACTTCGCGGCACTGCGCACAGAGCAAACCTGTTGTCGCGTGTCATAAACTCCTTAGTGTCAAACAGCCTTTCCCGCAATAGCACCGTAATATGTTGCTGCGTTACATTTTATATCTCTATATCTGTCACTTTCCTTCTGCCCTGTCGCTCAAATACGGTACACACAATGTCCATTCTGCTTCCCAAGTGTGCGCAATGGCCATTCTATTCTCTTCAACAGTTACTGGTACTCAGAAAGAACAGCATAAACGTGGACGCTGCTGTAATGACAAACGCACCGCTTACCGTAACGCGACGTCAACGCGACAATAAAAGCAAATGCGTTGCCAGCGGAAATCTCAAAGACGCTGCTCAGTGCAAGTAATCAACATCTACCACTAAGGGACAAGCTTTGCTGATATACACAATCTTGTCTGTCTCTCCTCATTCGTACTATTCGGTTGTAACAGTTGCATTTCATTCCACGACTCACACTTTCCAGTACAAATGGTCTGGGTTTTCTTCCCAAATTTTTGACCTTCAGGGCTGTTGTTAATACACTTGTTATGCTGATTTAAAGATCTGAATAATTTGGTTTTTCTTTCCTGTAAGCAGTTAAACACAGGTCTTTCATCGTCTATTCCTTTTAGCGCTTGCTCTTTCGAGTTCTTCCGATCCAGGAGTTGCTCTTCTCCATATTCACATCTCTGCTGCGTCATTTTTTTCCCTTATTTCCAGAGATACCACGCTTCAAAACTGTAGATTAAAATGCTCCAAATTAATACAAATTGCTCTTTTTTTTATGGTTCCGTACCTCAAGCGGTAAAAACCAAACCTATAAAATGACTTTTATCTTAGTAATATGAATATTTATACCGGGTGTTACAAAAAGGTACGGCCAAACTTTCAGGAAACATTCCTCACACACAAAGAAAGAAAATATGTTATGTGGACATGTGTCCGGAAACGCTTACTTTCCATGTTAGAGCTCATTTTAGTACTTCTCTTCAAATCACATTAATCATGGAATGGAAACACACAGCAACAGAACGTACCAGCGTGACTTCAAACACTTACAGGAAATGTTCAAAATGTCCTCCGTTAGCGAGGATACATGCATCCACCCTCCGTCGCATGGAATCCCTGATGCGCCGATGCAGCCCTGGAGAATGGCGTATGGTATCACAGCCGTCCACAATACGAGCACGAAGAGTCTCTACATTTGGTACCGGGGTTGCGTAGACAAGAGCTTTCAAATGCCCCCATAAATGAAAGTCAAGAGGGTTGAGGTCAGGAGAGCGTGGAGGCCATGGAATTGGTCCGCCTCTACCAATCCATCGGTCACCGAATCTGTTGTTGAGAAGCGTACGAACACTTCGACGTAAATGTGCAGGAGCTCCATCGTGCATGAACCACATGTTGTGTCGTACTTGTAAATGCACGAGTTATAGCAGCACAGGTAGAGTATCCCGTATGAAATCATGATAACGTGCTCCATTGAGCGTAGGTGGAAGAACATACTGACGAAACTAAAATGAGCTCTAACATGGAAATTAAGCGTTTCCGGACACATGTCCACATAACATCTTTTCTTTATTTGTGTGTAAGGAATGTTTCCTGAAAGTTTGGCCGTACCTTTTTGTAACACCCTGTATATGTGTTTCGAGGGAGAGTGATTGATTTTTGATTGAGATTTTTACTTTAAGTCGTAACTGGCACATGAATTTTGATTACTGCCTCCTTGAATGATCAGCTTCTGCATCAGTTGGTGACGTACTACGATTTGGAGGAAGTTATTGTTCTTTAAGGATTAAAATACGACTCCGTTAGTTACTTGGCCCTATTGCGGATAGCTTTGAGCCCAAGTTTTCGTAGCTTTTCATACCTAGGGGACCACTGTTATAAGTAAATAAGATCAAACAGCAATCTGCATTTCGTGAGAAAAGAAGATTGCTTAGCACACGAACTTCCTTCAAACTACACGTCCTCCTACATCAAAATTGGCCAGTGGAGTTCAGCAGCATACTGCTGTACAAGAACATAATCCAATTACTGTAATTAAGAAATCTTGAGAGGTTGTTACATATTGAATGAAAACTATAGAGAATGCATTTCTTTTCCTGTATTTTAGTGAACTTTGTACACTTACAATTCTGTCGATTGATAGACGGCAACGACAATTAAGTTCACCTTCTTTTCCAAAAACAAGATATTTCTATTCTTCACTTCCAGAAAATTTGTATACATAAATGTTTGGCAACTCTTACACCTACATAACTCGGTTTTATCACTAAAATATCAATTTTCATTAAATGTAACAATATGTTCTGAGCAACGGCCTAGCGACACGTCCTCCATACTCAAAGATTCTCTAATACTGTCGTTGCGGGGATTGCGCGCTAAAGAGTTTCTTGCTGTCCAGCTGCGCTTCACTTCACTTCAAGTACTTTTTGAATCACATTTACATTTACGGTATTTACCTACATTACCGAGCTTCTCAGAATAAAACCAGGCACAAATTAGTTAAAGAGAAAAAAAGCAGTGAGGCACACATAACATTACAAACTACTTATAGGATTTATCGACCTGATGGAATTACATTTTGCTTCAGCTTCTATCCTTGTAGGATGATTGTCTGTGTATCAAATTCAAATGCCTCTGAGCACTATGGGACTTAACATCTGAGGTCATTAATCCCCTAGAACTTAGAACTACTTAAACCTAACTATCTTAAGGACATCACACACATCCATGCACGAGGCAGCATTCTAACCTGCGAACGTAGCGGTCGCTCGGTTCCAGACTGAAGCGCCTAGAACCGCTCGGCCACACCGGCCGGCTATCTGTGTATCTGTCCGACAGTTTTAAAGCCTCTTTTTCTTAGGAACACTTTGAGGTATCGAGTTGAAATTTATGTCAAATACTCTGCTCTATAATCCATTGGCGGTTTAAAAAAATTTAACCTTCTAAGTCAATGAAATAAAAATATTCGGCCGTTTATGTCACATCCTGTATTTTGGTACTCGCAAACTCACTCATCAAAACCTATAGATGAACTGACTGTTTAAACAGTTAACTTTGTACGGAACCTTCAGAGAGCGAGTTCTACACGAACTTGCCCGGTTTTAATATCCATCAGGTTTTCTGTTACCGTTAGTTACTGTACTGCCCACGCAAAGTAATTCGTTTGGCTCATAATTGTCATCCCTGTATTACAATCTGCTGACACTCGCCTATTCAGTTTACCTACAACTGTTGTTTCGATTGGTTTCCGTTTATTCTTAGGCTATCTGTCAAAATTCTAAGCAAATAGCGTCTGCTCTTTTCTGAGTCTTTAGAGGGCCAAATGTCATAACCAAAATACGAACTACAGAAAACTGGACATCGTAATCATGTGTAAGCACGGGAAGGCCCCTTTTTGGGGAAACGGATATTACAGATTCCATTTTATTAATATTCATTCTAATCTATCTTCTTTCGTCAATTATAGACTAAACCATGACACGCGACTCTGAATCCCGCGTTCTAGCTTCACGGTTTCATCGCCGGAAGCTGGCTTTATTGAATGCAAATATTGCTTCAGCGCGGTTAGTACATTACTTTCCCGGCTGTTAATAGCGTCCATGAAGCAGCAACTTCTTGTTTAAAATGCCCTTCGATTATGTTTGATTATTTTAGAGGATTACATTCCAATATTTTTTACTGATCCTCCAATGAGCACTGCAACCCCGCGCCCTCTCCACCCTTGGGAGTATGTATTGCTTCCCAGTTGTTACAAGGTCACTTTAGTACTACTGTCTCTTATTTCTCGAGGTCAACCCTTTGGTTTTCTTTTGGATTTTTATCGCTCTTCCGAGTATAAATCTTTTTCCCTCTATTGAGTTTTGTCAAGCTACCGTCATGCAGAGAAGAGGAAAAGGCGAAGGGAAAAAGCAAAGAGAAGGTGACTACACGAAATGAGAAGAAGGTGCCACAGAAGTTATCTGTTACTCGTAATACACAGTACACGTAGAGCTTGTCTATAAAAAATTAATTTGAAGAGAAAACTTTATACCCCATGTTCGTACACGCCATATCCGTGGCTCAAATACAAACCGCGCACCAAGACTCCTTAAACCGTGATTCTGCCCACGGCATTTCCAGACATACTTGCTACGTCGCTTCCGCGCTGTATCGATACTACCCCTCAGTACGACGCGTCCGTGACGCGGTGCCTGTTTCACGCAGCCGTTCGCAAGCATGACGGAATGTCCGGACACGACCGTCGAAGTGCTGTGATAAGAACCGTGATACATCCCACCGGACGATTAATCTCGGTGATCCTACGTCCACTGCAGTCGTAGTTGACGATGTTGTTGGAGCAACATGGGAACACGTAAGGGTTGTTTGGTGCGCTGCCCCCTGTTCAACAATATGCGTCCAATTAGTGATGGCGGTTATTAGTGAAACATTCGTTTTTCGGTTGTATCGATTTTTTCCGCACTAGTTTTACCTTCCTGTTAAAACCGCTCATAATCATCGGTTTCTAAAATAATCGATTTTCGGTTTTTAATTCCTGTTATTCCCTGAAGTAAAAGTAGAAATCGAACAACGATTGAAAAATCTTGACTCTGTTTCAAGATAAGAAGAACCAAAATATTCAATTAAATAGGCAACTAAAAGAAAATTTAATTCGTCCACCGTTCGCTGCGTTTCTTAATAAGTGATAAGTGGTTGAATACTACAAAAATCACCAGTATCCTCCTACTGATTCCCCCTTTTTGAAACTCTGCTCAAAAATCACCATTTAATCGCAGATCATGTCACTATTTGAGCATTACCAATAGTCGGTGGTAAAGGGTGAAAACCTAGGTTGAAGTACTCTGCTTTTCATGTTAATTTGTCCGTTTTCAAGCGCTACTTTCAGGTAAAGGAATATTATGTAGAACAGGCAGCAGATCAACTACTCTCTACTTTTAATGTATACTATGTTAAGCTTTAAACTTATTAGTGTTACCATAATTTCCTTTCTCTTCCATTGTTTCATAGAAATGGCACAGAAATCTTTAATCTTTTAAAGTAATGTACTTCATTGCTACGTTACTTCATAAAAACATTCTCAGGCTGGGGTTGATAACAGTCTGCTATACAACGAATGTCTGGCGACGAGAGATAGAAATTACCGTATAGACCAGGTGGGGGCAAATCTTGCACACTGCACGTGTACATGTATCTTAAGCCACACATATAGCAACAGACATTTTGTTTTAGCAGTGCTGTACCAGTTCGCAACGCATGTGTTTGTTGCTCGTTCCCGTCGGCATTTTTATTAAAATATCACTGATTCCTTTTCCGTTTTCTATAATAACGCAATCCTTGAAACCAATAAAAATTTTACGAATAAAAATTCCTTTAAAAAACGGTTTATTTAAACACAAAAAAAATTGCGCTGCTGCTATGGCTAACAGGCATTTCGTTTTTTTAGTCGTTATTTATAGTCTATACTATAAATAAAAAGCATCTGATCCGCTGCCTGTATCTACACGAGAGCCTCGCAAACGTTAAGTTTGATTTAGCGAATAATTCCAAGGGTGCTCAAGCTGCGAAAATTACTCGAATCCAACGATCTTCAGAGCACTCTCATGTTCGCCGGAACTTCGACGCAGAACATCAGATGGCCTTAAGAGCTACAGAGAAATTAGAGCGGTCACAAGATCGTCGAATTTTAGACGCAGAGCGTCCAGCGTCTCTTACAGCTTCCAAGGCGCTCGAAGACAGACAACGACTGCATCTTTTAAAAATTGTACCTTTACATGTGGAACGTGGGAGGCTTTTGATGAAGCTGCATTTGTTCATGATCTATTGACTCACTATGTTAATCGTAAGTTCGTTGTCATATGATGATGGATCAAAAATCAATCACCATAACGCATTAAAATGGAAGGAAGGAACAATTGATATGTCTTGTTCTGGGGGCAAAATTCACATCCAGTACTAGATGAGCCATAAAGTCCCTACAAGCTCACAAATGTAATGAATCGTGTCTTTTTTTTTTAAATATAATTAGAAAATATATCATTTCAGATTCGATATGCAGCAAAAATAATTCTGTATCTACCTACATACCGGCACTGCACACATTTTTATACATACATCTGCATCACTATATACACAGACACTTCGTAAAATTACTAGATCATTTACTCCTCATCACTGGACTCGCATTCGGGAGGACGACGGTTCAATCCCGCGTCCGACCATCCTGATTTATGTTTTCCGTGATTTCCCTAAATCGCTCCAGGCAAATGCCGGGATGGTTGCTTTGAAAGAGCACGGCCGACTTCCTTCCTCTTCCTTTCCTAATCCGATAAGACCGATGACCTCGCTGTCTGGTCTCCTCCCACAAAAACAACCCAACAACCCAACCCTCATCACTCCCTATAACAAAACTACTGGCATTCATGCGAAGCAGTGGGAACGGCTGGTACAAAAAATAAGTAATAGTGTAATTAAATGTTTTCTACTTCGGAAACCATTCGGAACGAGGCGTACGTCAGTACGCTCCAGTCATACCCCTGAATACTGACCATTCCTTCTCGTACATACTGTTTAGGTGCAGTACATACGAAATGGAGAATGATTGTAGTGACGATACGAGCCGTAGATGGGGAAATCAACTAACATAATTGTCTTATATATACACTCCTGGAAATTGAAATAAGAACACCGTGAATTCATTGTCCCAGGAAGGGGAAATTTTATTGACACATTCCTGGGGTCAGATACATCACATGATCACACTGACAGAACCACAGGCACATAGACACAGGCAACAGAGCATGCACAATGTCGGCACTAGTACAGTGTATATCCACCTTTCGCAGCAATGCAGGCTGCTATTCTCCCATGAAGACGATCGTAGAGATGCTGGATGTAGTCCTGTGGAACGGCTTGCCATGCCATTTCCACCTGGCGCCTCAGTTGGACCAGCGTTCGTGCTGGACGTGCAGACCGCGTGAGACGACGCTTCATCCAGTCCCAAACATGCTCAATGGGGGACAGATCCGGAGATCTTGCTGGCCAGGGTAGTTGACTTACACCTTCTAGAGCACGTTGGGTGGCACGGGATACATGCGGACGTGCATTGTCTTGTTGGAACAGCAAGTTCCCTTGCCGGTCTAGGAATGGTAGAACGATGGGTTCGATGACGGTTTGGATGTACCGTGCACTATTCAGTGTCCCCTCGACGATCACCAGTGGTGTACGGCCAGTGTAGGAGATCGCTCCCCACACCATGATGCCGGGTGTTGGCCCTGTGTGCCTCGGTCGTATGCAGTCCTGATTGTGGCGCTCACCTGCACGGCGCCAAACACGCATGCGACCATCATTGGCACCAAGGCAGAAGCGACTCTCATCGCTGAAGACGACACGTCTCCATTCGTCCCTCCATTCACGCCTGTCGCGACACCACTGGAGGCGGGCTGCACGATGTTGGGCGTGAGCGGAAGACGGCCTAACGGTGTGCGGGACCGTAGCCCAGCTTCATGGAGACGGTTGCGAATGGTGCTCGCCGATACCCCAGGAGCAACAGTGTCCCTAATTTGCTGGGAAGTGGCGGTGCGGTCCGCTACGGCGCTGCGCAGGATCCTACGGTCTTGGCGTGCATCCGTGCGTCGCTGCGGTCCGGTCCCAGGTCGACGGGCACGTGCACCTTCCGCCGACCACTGGCGACAACATCGATGTACTGTGGAGACCTCACGCCCCACGTGTTGAGCAATTCGGCGGTACGTCCACCCGGCCTCCCGCATGCCCACTATACGCCCTCGCTCAAAGTCCGTCAACTGC
Source organism: Schistocerca cancellata (assembly GCF_023864275.1). Classification (NCBI taxonomy): domain Eukaryota; kingdom Metazoa; phylum Arthropoda; class Insecta; order Orthoptera; family Acrididae; genus Schistocerca; species Schistocerca cancellata. Next base: position 423,453,237 of record NC_064634.1, on the reverse strand, counting down.
ACATACGGTTCACGTCCACGCTGTCGCGGCATGCTACCAGTGTTAAAGACTGCGATGGAGCTCCGTATGCCACGGCAAACTGGCTGACACTGACGGCGGCGGTGCACAAATGCTGCGCAGCTAGCGCCATTCGACGGCCAACACCGCGGTTCCTGGTGTGTCCGCTGTGCCGTGCGTGTGATCATTGCTTGTACAGCCCTCTCGCAGTGTCCGGAGCAAGTATGGTGGGTCTGACACACCGGTGTCAATGTGTTCTTTTTTCCATTTCCAGGAGTGTAGGATCGACTCTTATGACCCTGTGGCTGAGAACGAGTATTTCGCTAACGGCGAAGCTATTCGTGTGCTGTTGTCGTGAGCTTCTCTGCAAAGTTGTTGAAGGGCGGTGAACCAGCGACAAGACAAAAAGGTGTTGGATGTCCGTGCCTCAGTACAGAACATGCAAGTCAGAGGGTTGTTCGCTCTGTTTAGAAGTATTTGTGGCGGTCAGTGGCAGATATGGAGGAGGTGTACGGTGCTCGTTTGGCTACAAGCTTTTCAGAGCACGACGTTCAGCGCATGGATGGGAAAAACCGACGGGTTGAAACCGATACCGGCATAGCTGGAGAGTTTTGATGGAGATACAGCAATAAAACAGTGAGTCAATAGATCATACACAAATGCAGCTTCACCAAAAGCCTCCCACATTCCACATGTAAAGGCACTGTTTGAAGTACAACCTTTGCTGTCAGTCTTCGAGCGGCTTGGAAACTGTAAGAGACGCGTGACGACCATCGTCTAAGATGCGACTGTCTTGTGACCGCTCTAATGTCTCTGTTGCTCTTAAGGCTGCCTGATATCCTGCATCCAAGTTCCGCGGGACATAAGATTGCTTTGAGGTTCGTTGTATTTGAGTAACTTCCGCTGGTTGAGCTCCCTTGGAACTATTCACTAAATCAAACTTGCGTTTGCGAGTCGCATAGTAATAGTTTTAAATACGGTTCTCGGTCTTACCGACCAATTTTATTGCTGCATCTCCGCCAAAACTCTCCAGCTATGCCAGCTGATTTACGAACTCATTATCATAAACCGCGTGCACAATAACACTGAATTTCCACTCTCACGGAACAATCTGTAGACACTAAGAGTCGCTGACTATTGCGCCAACGACGTCTGCATGCCAGTCACGTTTACCATATTTAAACATGTACTTAATACTCAGAAAGACTTAACTTTCTAAAGTGGCCTATGGTCTTCCTCAGCGTTCAAGCCATCTCCTTACCAAATACTATACAAATCGGTTCAGTGGTAGATTCGTGAAAACGTAACAGATTTTTTTAAAAGATTTCTTGAAGCCTTCAGCTGTCATTCTCTTTATTTCCTGTGCGATCGCACAATTCCGGCCTTAGACCATTTTCAAGTACTTTAAATATGATTTTTTAGTAGCAGATTATGTCACATACGTCGTTGGTCCTATGACATCACGTTGTGCTCATAAAATATATCCGAGGTGAAGATGATGTCATAGGAGCAACGACGTATATGGCATAATCTACTACTAAAAATCATCCATAAAATACTTGAAAATGGCCTAAGGCCGAAATTGTACAATCGTACAGGAAATAAAGAGAATGGCAGCTGAAGGCTTCAAGAAATTTTCCAAAAAATTCATGGCAGCTGCGGACTCTATCGCACTGAAAATTACAGTAACAGATTGTGTTGCTTTCGGAATTAGTAATAGCGGTATTTGTACGGGAGTATAAACTAAACACGTTGAGAATTGATTAAGCATTTATTAATTACGTTGAATTTATTACGTGGAACATATCGACCAATAACAGCACTTTCACAAATATGATAAAGTTCAAAACTGAAAGAATAAATTTCTTTTTCAAGAGTAAATATTTTTCCTCAATTTGCATAAAGTTGTTAAAATCAATATATATATATTGTATTACACATTCTGTAACGTAGCCTATCTTCTTCATTACGGTTCAAGCTACCTCACGCCAAATTTCATGGTTATCGGTGGTTCAGCGGTTTGATCGTGAAATCGTAAGAGACAGAGTTGCTTTCGCGTTTATAATATCAGTACGGGGGTATCGATTGGCATGGACTAAATACGTTGAGCATTGTATAAGCATTGTATTCTAGTTGTTACCCAAGGCTACACTGACGTATCGGTAAAATGAAATGTGTGTATGGATTTATTGGTCAGGAGAATCCGGTTGGTGTGTTCAGGAGCTTGGCGAAAGTCTTTTTATTTGATGCCACTTCGGTGACTCGCATGTCGATGACGATAAAAATGATTATGAGGGCAACGCGCAGATTCTGAAGCAAACAGAAAAAAGACAGACGTGGACGGTGACTGAAACCGAGAACCTATGATCGTGAAATTGCACCACTAACCGCATGACCACAAGCTGTTCAAGCAAAATTAAAACACAACAAAGAAGTTATAACGGAGGCCTGATGCTCAGACGCTAAAACGCGACGGGTTTGCGGCTGATATTATTATGAATTTAACACATAGAGGGCTGCGTGAACATTTTACTCATTGCGTTGAATCGTTTATGTAGAACATCTCAAGCAGTAAAAGCATTACCAGGAATATTACAAAGTAGAGAAGTCAAAGAGTAAATATCTTTTTCAAAGAGTATTTTTTTTAACTTTCATATTAGCCAACTAGGATCACGTTAACAACTTCAGTTCCTCCTCTCCCTCTGTTGTTGTTTCCTATTTTTCCAGTATTCCCTCATTTTCTCCCCATGAAGTCTTTTCCTTTCTTCTGTCCATGTTGTTCCCGATTTTTTTATTTCTTCTGCTTTGAAAGCCTACCAAATGTAGTATTTTGTTTTTAAAACGGTCTTTTTCTGCTATTTCTGATTCTTTGATGTTGTTTCTTTCAAGATCTTTTCTTACTTCTGTAATCCATGATATGGTCGATTTCTTCTTCCAGAAATATAGGAGTATTTGTTTTGTTAGTCTATTTCCATCCATTCGGTAGAGATGTCCAAAAAAAGTTAATCTTCGTTTGGCCATTACTTCAGATATTTTCTCTATGTTTTTGTAGATCATCTCATTACTTCTTATTTTCCAACCATCTGTAGTTTTCATTGCACCCATTATTTTTCTAATAATCCTTCTTTCTAGTACTTCTAGTTTGTCCATCTTATAGCTCATCGTTAGGCATTCAGATCCATATAAACATTCTGGTCGTACCACTGTGGTGTAGTGTTTTAGTTTTGTTTTTCTAGATATACAAGAGTAATTATTGTTCCCTGTTTCGCGTTATAGTCTTCAAATAATATGTTGTACTACACACTCTAGGAAGTTAACTATGTTCTTACTCAGTCTACAAGCTATCTCGATACCAAATTTTATCAAAATCGGTTAAGCGGTATAGTCGTGAAAGTGTAACAGACAGACTTACTTTCGCATTTATAATATTAGTATGGATTACTATTCAGCGCATTGTTCGGTTTATACATGTACACAAGTACAAAGGGCTTGGTTCAAATGGCTCTGAGCACTATGGGACTTAACTGCTGAGGTCATCAGTCCCCTAGAACTTAGAACTACTTAAACCTAACTAACCTAAGGACAGCACACACATCCATTCCCGAGGCAGGATTCGAACCTGCGACCGCATCGGGCGCGCGGTTCCAGACTGTAGCGCCTAGAACCGCTCGGCCACGCCGGCCGGCAGTACAAAGGGCGTTCAAAAAGTTTTGCACATTCGTTTCTAATTTTTTTTTAATTTTTGGCAGGAGGAGAATGAAATTTTTGTGAACATACTTGGAACATTTAGATATAAGTTGGTGGATAAAATTATTTTCTTTTATTTACAGATGAGCGATATCCTGTGTATCCACAGGACATGTGGCCTGTAACTGAAGAAGTGTCATGATGATCTCTCCATTGGCAAAAGATTCCGGAATAGTCCCCCATTCGGATCTCCGGGAGGGGACTCCCAAGGGGGAGGTTGCCATGAGGAAAAGATTGAATAATCAACGAAAGGATAACGTTCTACGAGTCGGGGCGTGGAATGTCGGAAGCTTGAGCGTGGTAGGGAAACTAGAAAATCTGAAAAGGGAAATGCAAAGGCTCAATCCAGATACAGTAGGGGTCAGTGAAGTGAAGTGGAAGGAAGACGAGGATTTCTGGTCAGATGAGTATCGGGTAATATCAACAGCAGCAGAAAATGGTATAACAGGTGTAGGATTCGTTATGAATAGGAAGGTAGGGCAGAGGGTGTGTTACTGTGAACAGTTCAGTGACCGGTTTGTTCTAATCAGAATCGACAGCAGACCAACACCGACAACGATAGTTCAGGTATACATGCCGACGTCGCAAGCTGAAGATGAACAGATAGAGAAAATGTATGAGGATATTGAAAGGGTAATGCAGTATGTAAAGGGGGACGAAAATCTAATAGTCATGGGCGACTGGAATGCAGTTGTAGGGGAAGGAGTAGAAGAAAAGGTTACAGGAGAATATGGGCTTGGGACAAGGAATGAAAGAGGAGAAAGACTAATTGAGTTCTGTAACAAGTTTCAGCTAGTAATAGCGAATACCCTGTTCAAGAATCACAAGAGGAGGAGGTATACTTGGAAAAGGCCGGGAGATACTGGAAGATTTCAATTAGATTGCATCATGGTCAGACAGAGATTCCGAAATCAGATACTGGATTGTAAGGCGTACCCAGGAGCAGATATAGACTCAGATCACAATATAGTAGTAATGAAGAGTAGGCTGAAGCTCAAGACATTAGTCAGGAAGAATCAATACGCAAAGAAGTGGGATACGGAAGTACTAAGGAATGACGAAATACGTTTGAAGTTCTCTAACGCTATAGATACAGCAATAAGGAATAGCGCAGTCGGCAGTACAGTTGAAGAGGAATGGACATCTCTAAAAAGGGCCATCACAGAAGTTGGGGAGGAAAAAATAGGTACAAACAAGGTAGCTGCGAAGAAACCATGGGTAACAGAAGAAATACTTCAGTTGATTGATGAAAGGAGGAAGTACAAACATGTTCCGGAAAAATCAGGAATGCAGAAATACAAGTCGCTGAGGAATGAAATAAATAGGAAGTGCATGGAAGCTAAGACGAAATGGCTGCAGGAAAAATGTGAAGACATCGAAAAGGTTATGATTGTCGGAAGGACAGACTGAGCATACAGGAAAGTCAAAACAACCTTTGGTGACATTAAAAGCAACGGTGGTAACATTAAGAGTGCAACGGGAATTCCACTGTTAAATGCAGAGGAGAGAGCAGATAGGTGGAAAAAATACATTGAAAGCCTCTATGAGGGTGAAGATTTGTCTGATGTGATAGAAGAAGAAACAGGAGTCGATTTGGAAGAGATAGGGGATCCAGTATTAGAATCGGAATTTAAAAGAGCTTTGGAGGACTTACGGTCAAATAAGGCAGAAGGGATAGATAACATTCCATCAGAATTTCTAAAATCATTGAGGGAAGTGGCAACAAAACGACTATTCACGTTGGTGTGTAGAATATATGAGTCTGGCGATATACCATCTGACTTTCGGAAAAGCATCATCCACACAATTCCGAAGACGGCAAGAGCTGACAAGTGCGAGAATTATCGCACAATCAGCTTAACAGCTCATGCATCGAAGCTGCATACAAGAATAATATACAGAACAATGGAAAAGAAAATTGAGAATGCGCTAGGTGACGATCAGTTTGACTTTAGGAAAAGTAAAGGGACGAGAGACGCAATTCTGACGTTACGGCTAATAATGGAAGCAAGGCTAAAGAAAAATCAAGACACTTTCATAGGATTTGTCGACCTGGAAAAAAGCGTTTGACAATATAAAATGGTGCAAGCTGTTCGAGATTCTGAAAAAAGTAGGGGTAAGCTATAGGGAGAGACGGGTCATATACAATATGTACAACAACCAAGAGGAAATAATAAGAGTGGACGATCAAGAACGAAGTGCTCGTATTAAGGAGGGTGTTAGACAAGGCTGTAGCCTTTCGCCCCTACTCTTCAATCTGTACATCGAGGAAGCAATGATGGAAATAAAAGAAAGGTTCAGGAGTGGAATTAAAATACAAGGTGAAAGGATATCAATGATACGATTCGTTGATGACATTGCTATCCTGAGTGAAAGTGAAGAAGAATTAAATGATCTGCTGAACGGAATGAACAGTCTAATGAGTACACAGTATGGTTTGACAGTAAATCGGAGAAAGGCGAAGGTAATGAGAAGTAGTAGAAATGAGAACAGCGAGAAACTTAACATCGGGATTGATGGTCACGAAGTCAATTAAGTTAAGGAATTCTGCTACCTAGGCAGTAAAATAACGAATGACGGACGGAGCAAGGAGGACATCAAAAGCAGACTCTCTATGGCAAAAAAGGCATTTCTGGCCAAGAGAAGTCTACTAATATCAAATACCGGCCTTAATTTGAGGAAGAAATTTCTGAGGATGTACGTCTGGAGTACAGCATTGTATGGTAGTGAAACATGGACTGTGGGAAAACCGGAACAGAAGAGAATCGAAGTATTTGAGATGTGATGCTATAGACGAATGTTGAAAATTAGGTGGACTGATAAGGTAAGGAATGAGGAGGTTCTACGCAGAATCGGAGAGGAAAGGAATATGTGGAAAACACTGATAAGGAGAAGGGACAGGATGATAGGACATCTGCTAGAGGGAGCTGTAGAGGGCAAAAACTGTAGAGGAAGACAGAGATTGGAATACGTCAAGCAAATAATTGAGGATGTAGGTTGGTGCTACTCTGAGATGAAGAGGTTAGCACAGGAAAGAAATTCGTGGCGGGCCGCATCAAATCAGTCAGTAGACTGATGACCAAAAAAAAAAAAAAAAAAAAAGAAAAAGAGCGATAATGAACCGTGAAGTTGATGGCAGGTTGCGACATCGATCTGTGATGGAGTTCCTCTTCAAGACCGGCGATGACTCTGCCACATCGATTCACAGGATGTTGCTCCCTGTTTATGGGGAGGACACAGTGGACCTCAGCAGTAACCAGCGGTGGTTGCAGAAGTTTAAAATATGTGATTTCTCTCTACTGGACAATCGACGATGCGGTAGACCATCGGCGGCACTGAGTGATGTGAATAAGGAGACCATTGATCAGATCATCCAAAATGACATATGTGAGACGACACGACAGCTTGCTGAAATGACTAGTTTGTCATTGGGTAGTGTGATATCACTAGGGTACAGCAAAATCTGTGCACTTTGGGTGCCAAGATTACTGACAAGAGAAATGAGAACGATGATGAAGAATGTGTGCGAGGGTGTCATGAAGACCTTTACTGAAGAGTGGAAACAGTGTTTTGACGGCGTCATTACCCGGCATGAAACATGGTTGTTTTTGTCCGAACCTGAGAACAAAACCCAATCCGCGGAGTGGTGTCATCTGTGTTCCCCCTGGAAGAAGAAACCAAGACTTTCACGAACAGCAGGCCGAAAGGTGATGGCCTCCTTCTTCTGGTATCAGTGTGGTGTCATTTTCATTGATATTTTGGAACCTGGCTCCACAATTAACCAGGACCGTTACTGTTTGTCATTGGACAAACTGCGGCGTGCCATCAAGATCCACAGACCACAGCTTCAGGGTCAGTTCATCAGACTACACCATGACAATGCCAGACCCCATATAGCCCTTATGACGCAGGAGAAAATCAGGAAAATGGGCTGGAAAATTGTTCCTCAACCTCCCTATAGTCTGGTCTTGGCTCCGCCTGATTTTCACCTCTTTAGTCGTCTGAAGGCCCACCTGCGCGGTGAGCCATTGATAGTGAGAAAGACCTTATTTCCTGTGTCAAGCAATGGTGTAAAATTCAGTCCCCAGTATTTTACCAAAGTGCATTTACATCATGGAAAGAACGTTGGGCCAGAAGCGTCACAGCTGATGGAGGCTATTTTGTGTAGGCTCAGTGTATAGCTAAATGTTCCAAGTATGTTCTCAAAAAACTTCACTCTCCTCCTGGAAAAAAAACAAACTGAAGACGATTGTACAAAACATTTTGGACGCCGTTTGTACATCGGTTATTAAACATTACGACAAGGGTTTTGCACAGTTTCGGTCAAAAATTACGTATTTTGAACATCTTCACTTCTAAGCATTCTCATACACGTCACATAATAGCTATTGCACAGCTCATAATAAATGTTCGAATATCCCCGCGGCACTTCAGTGCATTTGGGCTCTCTTGAGGGAACATGTATTGCTTGTCTACGTGCCTCTTCACGTTCCCTGATACAACCAAGGAGTTCATCTCGCCTATTCAGTATCAGTGTCGTTTGTGAGTGCGGTTGTAATGATCCTTCACACGTCCGGTAAAATGTGGTGTGGCCCCGTCAGGCTGGACCCACACTCCAGTCCGCATGCCCAAAGTGAAGTCCTCAAGGCATTCAATAAACCATTTTCCAAAAATTGTAATTCTGTCGCTTGATTCGCTCTTCTAAGACTACTGGACCCATCAACATGTTACCAACCATGTATATTAGTTCTATCTCCGAAACCATTCAGAATAGGGCATATACCCATCAGCGGAAAAATACTCCTATTGGAGAGCGAACAAGGCGAACATGCTCCTGTTCATTAAGAGACTCACTAAAAAACCGGGGTATCAGTTGCCTCATTCTAGTTTCTTCAGCACCTTTAAATTTTTTCCTAAGAATTCGCGCTCTTTCTAACATATAACTCACTTCTCACATCCACAAGTCTACCGCTGTAAGTCGCTCATATCCAACCTGTCCCACTCGCCCACTCTCACTCATTCATTCAGCCCAACTCCTTGTCATTATCTCTCTGTGTCTCTTTAATTGTCCCTGTCTCCTGTGTCACAGATACAATCTCTTCGTTCTGTTCTACTACTACTATCTCCTCTCACTGTGGCTGTCTCCGTTTTGCTCTCTCTTACTGCTACTGTCTCATTCATTCCTTCTCACCGCTACTTTCTCACTGTCACTGTTGCCATAGACTCTATCATTATCACTGACTCTCATCCACTTCAACTATCTTCTTGTCTTTATTCCTCTCTCACTAGCACTCTTTTCCCAGCACTGTTCTGTCACTGTCAACTGTGTTTCACAGCCGCTGTGTCCCTCTCTTTCTCTCACACTGCCATTGTCTACTTCCTTCTTCCTACACTACAGCCTCTGTCCATTACATTCCGGTGTTTATTACTTTTCCGTCTCTTTTCCACTGCCATTCTCTGCTACTCTCTCACTATAAAAAAGCGCAAATATATTTTCATGCCAATTTTTGTGGAAAAATTCTTAAAGGTGACGAGGAAGGTAGAATGAGACAGTTGGTACCCCACTTTTTAGTCAGATCTTTTCAGTAAACAGGAGCACATTCACCTTTTTGTCCTCTGACAGGAGAGGTTTTCCGCTGATTCCCTGCTTTTCCCTACTACAGCACAGTATGCCACTCACAAGAACTTTATTGGTCGTTAAAATTTTGATACTTTACTTACGTAAAATTGAGATAACTCAAAGCTATATAATTTTAAACCTTAGAACCCATTTTATGTGCACATTAATTTTGCATGTGCTTCAGTGCTACAACAATATGGAATTCCCAGAACGCTTCTGATGATAGCGGACACACTTTATAGCATATTTTTCCTGCTAAGTCACTTTATAAAATAATGCTTTCCTCTCACACCAGATTTTATCTGCACATCGGATAACGTTGAACCACTGTATCAGGAAAATTTTGAAGATTTCTCGAGACCACTTTCTTAGGAATACATCGTAAAATTTTCAACCTTCTTTATGCATAGCTGTCTTGGAATTCTCGGATAGCTTTTGGTATCCGAAAACCAACTTCTTCGTGTATTCTCAGGGACCGCTCGTGAATTAAGTTCAAATGGTTCAGATGGTTCTGAGCACTGTGCGACTTAACATCTGTGGTCATCAATCCCCTAAAACTTAGAACTACTTAAACCTAACTAACCTAAGGACATCACACACATCCATGCCCGAGGCAGGATTCGAATCTGCGACCGTAGCGGTCGTGCGGTTCCAGACTGAAGCGCCTAGAATCGCTTGGCCACACCGACCGGCCATGAATTAAGTGGTTGCCCCATATGCCCCTTAAGGAAGAGCGTAGACTACATCTAATGCATAAAGAACTGTCTTATTTGCCCATTTGCCTGAGCGAGAGGAAGTGTGTAATATTCAATCTTTGGCCCCGCACTGCAGGACAGTTACAGTAAGACGAGCCTTCTGCTGGGTATACAACCCGAATTGTGAACCCCGAAGGCGTTTTAGACCATATTAGGTAGTGCATACTGTCGCATGCGTGCCGATATTAAGTTTTCTGCTTCAAATGATGGTTACTGTCATATCCCTTATTATTGACCATTCTTCCTGGGACATCCAGCGTATTTTTCTTGCGGCGTCGCGTGTCTCATCGCCACTAGACGGTATACAATGTCTCGGTGGGCAGTGGTTATAATGTTTTGACTTTACAGTCCAGGTATACACACCTATACGAAAATACCTCATTAAGCCATATCCATGCGCTATGTGCCGATCAATTTGGCTTCAGGAAAGGTAAAGGCACGATAGAGGCAATTCTGATGTTGCGATTAATAATGGAAGCAAGGCGAAAGAAAAATCTAGACACGTTCATAGCATTTGTCGACCCGGCAAAACCGTTCAACAATGTAAAATGGTGCAAGATGTTCGAAATTCTCAGAAAAGGAGGGGTAAGCTATAGAGAGAGACGGGTCATATACAATATTTATAGCAGCCAAGAGGGAATAATATGAGTGGACGACCAAGAACGAAGTGCTCGTATTAAAAAGGGAGTAAGACAAGGATGTAGGCTTTCGCCCCTACTGCTCAATCTGAAGACCGAGGAAGCAATGATGGAAATAAAAGAAAGGTTCAGGAGTGGAATTAAAATTCAAGGTGAAAGGATATCAACGGTACGATTCGCTGATGACATTGCTATCATTAGTGAAAGTGAAGAAGAATTACATGATCTGCTGAAAGGAAGGAACAGTCCAATGAGTACACAGTATGGATTGAGAGTAAATCGAAAAAAGAAGAAGGTAATGAGAAATGGTAGAAATGAGAACAGCGAGAAACTTAACGTCAGGATTGATGGTCACGAAGTAGATGAAGTTAAGGAATTCTGCTACCTAGGCAGTAAAATAACCAATGACGGACGGAGCAAAGTGGACATCAAAAGCAGACTAGCAATGGCAGAAAGGGCATTCCTGGCCAAGAGAAGTCTGCTAATGTCAAATATCGGCCTTAATTTGAGGAGGAAATTTCTGAGACTGTACGTCTGGAATAGGGCACTGTAAGGTGGTAAAACATGGACTGTGGGAAAACCGGAACAGAAGAGAATCGAAGCATTTGAGATGGGTTGCTACAGACGAATGTTGAAAATTGTTGTTGTTGTTGTTGTTGTGGTCTTCAGTCCAGAGACTGGTTTGATGCAGCTCTCCATGCTACTCTATCCTGTGCAAGCTTCTTCATCACCCAGTACCTACTGCAGCCTACATCCTTCTGAATCTGTTTAGTGCATTTGTCTCTTGGTCTCCCTCTACGATTTTTACCCTCCACGCTACCCTCCACTACTAATCTGGTGATCCCTTGATGCCTGATAATATGTCCTTCCAACCGATCCCTTCTTCTAGTCAAGTTGTGCCACAAATTTCTCTTCTCCCGAATTCTATTCAATACCTCCTCATTAGTTATGTGATCTACCCACCTAATCTTCAGCATTCTTCTGCAGTATCATATTTCGAAAACTTCTATTCTCTTCTTATGTAAACTATTTATCCCCCATGTTAAAAATTAGGTGGACTGGTAAAGTAAGCAGTGAAGAGGTTCTGTGCAGAATCGGAGAGAACAGGAATATGTGGAAAACACTGATAAGGAGAAGAGACAGTATGATACGACATCTGTTAAGACGTGAGGGAATGACTTCCATGGTACTAGATGGAACTGTAGAGGGCAAAACCTGTAGACAGAGGTTGGAATGTTGTTGTTGTTGCGGTCTTCAGTTCTGAGACTGGTTTGATGCAGCTCTCCATGCTACTCTATCCTATGCAAGCTTCTTCATCTCCCAGTACTTTCTGCAACCTACATCCTTCTGAATCTGCTTAGTGTATTCATCTACGATTTTTAGCCTCGACGCTGCCCTCCAATACTAAATTTGATATCCCCTGATGCCTCAGAACATGTCCTACCAACCGGTCCCTTCATATAGTCAAGTTGAGCCACAAATTTCTCCCCAATTCTATTCAATACCTCCTCATTAGTTGTGTGATCTACCCACCTGATCTTCAGCATTCTTCTGTAGCACCACATTTCGAAAGTTTCTATTCTCTTCTTGTCCAAACTATTTATCGTCCTTGTTTCACTTCCATACGTGGCTACACTCCATACAAATACTTGGAATACATTCAGCAAATAACTGAGGACGTAGGTTGCAAGTGCAATTCGTGGCGGTGAACTTCTGCCACGTTTCGATATTCAGTGGAGGTATTCTTGGGGATTTGTCACCCAGCGTGCCCTGTGCCGCGCTCTCCATGTGGGAGCGGTTGCTCCGTTGAATATAGTAAAACAGATACGCAGATATTAAAAGACTTGCACAAGATAGGGTAGTGTCGGGAGCTGCATCAAACCACTCGACGGAACGGTGAACACTTGCAATAATACAACATCAGCAGCAACAAAGCTTTTCCTAGAAACTGTCTCCTTCTGTGGTATTTATGGAACGCAGTGTAAAAGGTATGTGAGACAAGTAGACGGGCTGACGGTTGCTCTGGGCCAGAATTTGTGACCGGCGGAGCGCGAGCGCGCGGCGGCGGGTAACAAGTGATCCGTAATGTGGACGGCTGAAGGCCGGCGGCCCGCAGCCTGCGCCAATAAAGCCGGCAGCGGCGAGATTAACATCTGAGCTGCGCCCACGTCGCCGCCATCTTTATGTGTGGCGGCGCGCCCGCGGCAGTAATCGCCGTCGGATTCACCAAATGCTTGCGTCGTGTCCGCGGGTGCCGGCGCGGCGCCGCCCGGCCCGGAATTTACGTACAAACAGCCGCGCATTCTGGAGGCCCCGGAATGCCGCACCCCACCGCGCCCACCGCTTACCGGCAGTGCGGGAGCAGCCGTCCGCGACGTGCGCGACGCTTTTACCCGCCGCTGCGACACTTCGCTCCTGTCCGGTCTGTCAGCACTCAAGTTGTGACCTGTCACAAGGCGAATGTGCTGTGAGCACAGAAAGACGAGCACAAAGGACAAAAAAAATTGTCACCTCTCGCGGGGACACCACGTTAAACTGACCCTTTGCCGACACACTGGCCCCATTTAGGCGAGGAAGAAAGTTGAAATGTGTCTGAGGAGAGAAAAATTCCTTTACTGAAGTATTCTATACAAATACAGGGTTATTACAAATCATTGAAGCGATTTCACAGCTCTACAATAACTTTATTATTTGAGATATTTTCACAATGCTTTGCACACACATACAAAAACTCAAAAAGTTTTTTTAGGCATTCACAAATGTTCGGTATGTGCCCCTTTAGTGATTCGGCAGACATCAAGCCGATAATCAAGTTCCTCCCGCACTCGGCGCAGCATGTCCCCATCAATGAGTACGAAAGCATCGTTGATGCGAGCTCGCAGTTCTGGCACGTTTCTTGGTAGAGGAGGTTTAAACACCGAATCTTTCACATAACCCCACAGAAAGAAATCGCATGGGGTTAAGTCGGGAGAGCGTGGAGGCCATGACATGAATTGCTGATCATGATCTCCACCACGACCGATCCATCGGTTTTCCAATCTCCTGTTGCAGAAATGCCGAACATCATGATGGAAGTGCGGTGGAACACCATCCTGTTGAAAGATGAAGTCGGCGCTGTCGATCTCCAGTTCTGGCATGAGCCAATTTTCCGCGGGCTACGCGCGAAACTTGCCCGCACGCGTTCAACCGTTTCTTCGCTCACTGCAGACCGACCCGTTGATTTCCCCTTACAGAGGCATCCAGGAGCTTTAAACTGCGCATACCATCGCCGAATGGCGTTAGCAGTTGGTGGATATTTGTTGAACTTCGTCCTGAAGTGTCGTTGCACTGTTATGACTGACTGATGTGAGTGCATTTCAAGCACGACATACGCTTTCTCGGCTCCTGTCGCCATTTTGTCTCACTGCGCTCTCGAGCGCTATGACGGCAGAAACCTGAAGTGCGGCTTCAGCCGAACAAAACTTTATGAGTTTTTCTACGTATCTGTCTGTAGTGTCTCGTGACCATATGTCAATGAATGGAGCTACAGTGAATTTATGAAATCGCTTCAATCATTTGTAATAGCCCTGTATTTGATATACAGGGTGGCTGAAAACTTCCTGTTTCCTTAAATAACGTAACTATCCGGCGAACGGTCCGGTCACTTGGATGATGTCGTCCAGGATACCGAGCAGCATACATAGCATTGCCCGTTCCGCATTTTGATCACAATAGCCGTACATCAATGCGATATCGACCTTTTCCGCAATTGGTAAACGGTCCATTTTAACACGAGTAATGTATCACGAAGCAAATACCGTCCGCACTGGCGGGATGTTACGTGACACCACGTACATGTAAGTTTCTGACTATTACAGCGTCATCTCTCACAAAGCGAAAAAAGTGGTCCATCTAAAACATTTATATTTCTTCACGTACTACACGAATATGTAATAAAAATGGGGGTTCGTATTTTAAAAAAAACGCAGTTGATATCCGTTTGACCTATGGCAGCGCCATCTATCGAGCCAACAATAGCGCCGTATGGTTTCCCCCTTCAAGCTAGACAAGTTTCGTTCTTTGTAGTTTTTTCGTTTGACCCTTATTTCGTGAGATACACTCCTGGAAATGGAAAAAAGAACACATTGACACCGGTGTGTCAGACCCACCATACTTGCTCCGGACACTGCGAGAGGGCTGTACAAGCAATGATCACAAGCACGGCACAGCGGACACACCAGGAACCGCTGTGTTGGCCGTCGAATGGCGCTAGCTGCGCAGCACTTGTGCACCGCCGCCGTCAGTGTCAGCCAGTTTGCCGTGGCATACGGAGCTCCATCGCAGTCTTTAACACTGGTAGCATGCCGCGACAGCGTGGACGTGAACCGTATGTGCAGTTGACGGACTTTGAGCGAGGGCGTATAGTGGGCATGCGGGAGGCCGGGTGGACGTACCGCCGAATTGCTCAACACGTGGGGCGTGAGGTCTCCACAGTACATCGATGTTGTCGCCAGTGGTCGGCGGAAGGTGCACGTGCCCGTCGACCTGGGACCGGACCGCAGCGACGCACGGATGCACGCCAAGACCGTAGGATCCTACGCAGTGCCGTAGGGAACCGCACCGCCACTTCCCAGCAAATTAGGGACACTGTTGCTCCTGGGGTATCGGCGAGGACCATTCGCAACCGTCTCCATGAAGCTGGGCTACGGTCCCGCACACCGTTAGGCCGTCTTCCGCTCACGCCCCAACATCGTGCAGCCCGCCTCCAGTGGTGTCGCGACAGGCGTGAATGGAGGGACGAATGGAGACGTGTCGTCTTCAGCGATGAGAGTCGCTTCTGCCTTGGTGCCAATGATGGTCGTATGCGTGTTTGGCGCCGTGCAGGTGAGCGCCACAATCAGGACTGCATACGACCGAGGCACACAGGGCCAACACCCGGCATCATGGTGTGGGGAGCGATCTCCTACACTGGCCGTACACCACTGGTGATCGTCGAGGGGACACTGAATAGTGCACGGTACATCCAAACCGTCATCGAACCCATCGTTCTACCATTCCTAGACCGGCAAGGGAACTTGCTGTTCCAACAGGACAATGCACGTCCGCATGTATCCCGTGCCACCCAACGTGCTCTAGAAGGTGTAAGTCAACTACCCTGGCCAGCAAGATCTCCGGATCTGTCCCCCATTGAGCATGTTTGGGACTGGATGAAGCGTCGTCTCACGCGGTCTGCACGTCCAGCACGAACGCTGGTCCAACTGAGGCGCCAGGTGGAAATGGCATGGCAAGCCGTTCCACAGGACTACATCCAGCATCTCTACGATCGTCTCCATGGGAGAATAGCAGCCTGCATTGCTGCGAAAGGTGGATATACACTGTACTAGTGCCGACATTGTGCATGCTCTGTTGCCTGTGTCTATGTGCCTGTGGTTCTGTCTGTGTGATCATGTGATGTATCTGACCCCAGGAATGTGTCAATAAAGTTTCCCCTTCCTGGGACAATGAATTCACGGTGTTCTTATTTCAATTTCCAGGAGTGTATTTGGCCCGGTCACTATCAATGGAAAACCCTGTATACATTGCTGGAAAAAAATGTAACTCCCTTAAGAACAAGGTCATTTCACTGACTAGTGATGTCACAGGTGGTTCATCATTGCAGAAGTAACTGATAAAAACTTCAAACCAAATGGAACATACATTTCATAGTAAAGGGTGTCCAGACAGACGGTCAATATACAGCCTACCACAGCTGCTCCCGACCTGCGGGTAATTACCCCCTGTGGGGTAAAACGAAATTTTCTGTGGGTTAAAAACTAAACGATTTCATTCTGTTTCCGTCATGAAACTAAATTATTTTCAAAAGATTGTATAAGTTATCAATAATTACTTTTTCTCGATTGACAGCATTAATGAAGTGGAGGCTAGAGGTTCCTTACATAGTCCAGCCGCTACACACATATGTTGAGCTTTTTCCCATACACTGATGATCGTAAAGTGAGAAATATCCGTAACAAATGCTGAATATCTCAGGAAAATCTCTTCTCCAAGTTGTAGGTCGTACCTGCAGTAGTCCAGAAATTGCTTCGTTATTCGCTTCGAAACAAATGAATTAATTCATAGCACGAAACAGCAGTAACTACATAAGGGTGACTATAATGCTGTACACAGTATTATTATTATTGTTATTATTATTATTATTACAGTCATTGGTACTATTAGTGGGTGTGGTCAGACACAAAGCATTAACAGCTGAAGTCTTCCGATTTATGCCACTTCGGAAGTAAGGAGTGCAACAATCAAGTGATTTACGAACAGTAAGAATAGGGCGCACATTTAAACTTGCTCCATTTTAAATGGGGTTGCAGTGTGCAGGCCAAGCAAGTGCCGCAACGAAGAGCAGCAATGCACGAGAAGTATACAAGGGTCGTTCAATAAGTAATGCCCCATGTTTTTTTTTTTAAAAAAGGCACTATCATACATAGACAATGCTTCATATTTGATGTTTGTTCTGTGCGCCGGTGAAATTTCGAACCGTTCTGGCAGATGGCAGAGCTGTAGTACAGCGTCAAACTGACGTCTACATACGATTCACGTTACAAGTAGTGTGTGAAAGGTCTCTGTTGGATTCCTTTCATGTTTAATTTCTTAAATCTATTGTCATTTACGGCATAAATTCCTCTTCTAAATTTACTGTGGCGTTTCTGACTATCTGGGAGGAGACTGAGTAGTGGAACGTGTTACTCTTACACATAAACAAGAACGATCTGTCACACTACTACACTTTAAAACACAGTTTATATATAATTCATGTCACACAGTCTTATACGGAACCTACATCCGCTTTCTTTTATACACTGTGTATGATAAGATACTGTCATCCCCCTTCCCTTCTGTGTGAGAGGATGAATGAGCAAATGTATTTGTAGTTGCATGCTTGAGGGTAGCAGACAAGCCTGTCTGCTAGAGAACAGTAGGACCAACGTCGGAACAGGTAGCTACGCTTTCTAAAAGCAAAGAGGTTTCTATCCTTAGTATGGTCCTGTCCGTCCATTGTCATGTTGGTATAGGAAGCTGCCCCTCTGGTCACTTCCGTTTGTATTTGGGAAGCACGCTCAGTAGGAGCGCAGCTCAGTCGGTCCGTGGCGAGCGTCTGAAGTGGTAAGATCTCCGGCTAAGCGCGTGTCTGCTAAGTCCGTAGGACAATGGATTTCTTAAGTTCAGCCTAACTGAAAATTTAATCACCTCTATTTCAGGTTTAGCTCCAAAATATCTAATGTTATCTTAAATTGCAGCGCAGTGTAATTCTCGTGTGAAGTTCAGATTATTTTCCGGTAGTTGCTTTGTCACTACTTTGTGAGTAAAGTGGAACCACGTGTTGATCAGTAACTCTAACTAAGATCAATCTTAAATGCGAATGCTTGTGTGATTATAACGTCTCGTCTTGACAATATTTTTCAATATAGCAACTTTTCATTATGTTCAACCCACGTGGGGTGTACTTTGCGAGACCAGTACCACGTGGTTATATAACTGTTTGACCCGTCAGGTTAACAGTAAGACGTTAGTAACCAGTTCGAGGTTTTTCTTTTGTAAATTGCTTTTCGATCTAATTTATTTTAATTATCAAAATTATTGTGGAGTTACACTCTTTGTGTAAACCAAGTTGACCACGTGAAGCAAGTGGTGTAATCATCAAAGTAGCCCTCAGCTATTCTTTTCGCCAAGATTTCACAGAGCTAATATGAATTTAGTATACCAGTGTGTGGTAATTACATGACGGACAGGATTGTGCTACGAACGTAATTTCTTTGGGTGAAAATTTGAATCTGTTGGTAGTGGTTAACTTTCTCTTGCATACGTTTCAACGTTCTTTGTGTGTTGTTTTATGAATGCAGTGTTGTATGCAGTCTCCCAGTCTTGGCTCCATAATTGATGTGTTCCGTAAGATTGCAATCTCACATTTTCACAATCCTAAATAAGGCACCAGTTTAGTTAGGAATCCATTTTAATATGCCGAAATTTCAATGATCAATCTCAAAATAAATTTCCAAATATAAACTGATTTATTTCTTTTTATTTAAATTCTCTCTTTTATATATATATCACCGGTTGTTGTATGACTGTTAAAAGATTATAATTAATGTTCGTCTGGTTGGGAATTTGGTAAGCTAGACAGGATACCTGGTGAAACAGTTGCTTAGTAATGCAAGATTAACTTCCCCAGACAGCTCACAGCTTTTAAACCGCTTTTATTATCTTGAGTAGCAGCACCGCTTTCATAGCAAATTAAAGCAACAACGTTACATGTGCTGTTATTAAATTCTTGTGTGCAGAAATAGGAAACGTGCTGGACATCGATAAACGTTTATGCGCAGTGTATGGCGACGCTGCAGTTGATAGGAGTACAGTTGGGCGGTGGATAAAGAAAGTTACAGCCTCAGGAAATGCAGAAACAGAGCTCTGTGATCAGCCACGTTCGGGACGTCCTGTCACAGCCACTGCTTCAGACATGCCATTATTCGTGCCGACCGGCGCATCACAACTCGACAGTTGGTTCTACAGTTGTCGGTCAGCATTGGAAGTGCGTCTGAAATGGTCGAGACCCTCGCATATTCAAAGAGGTGCTCACCGATGGGTTCCGCGAATGCTCACAGCGGACCACAAGATTCAAAGTAGGGTCATTTCATCTGAATAGTTGGAGCTTAAAGATTCTCTACAGGGAACACACTTTGAAGATGACGGGAGTGTTAGCCATGCAGTGTAAACATGGCTACGCCTAGAGGACAAGAGCTTTTACCAGCAGGGATTACATGCTCTTCCACAACGTTGACGTGCGGCCATAGAACGTGATGGAGAATACGTAGAAAAAAAGGGCACGGACAGGACATGTTGATGTATATTGTCACCAAATTCTGCCTCTTAACAATAAATGTATTCTGCGAAAAAAAAAATGTGGGGCATTATTTATTGAATGACCCTCGTATTTTGTAACTAGTGTCTACCCTCTGGATAGTTAGCTTTCTTATCTGAGGAGGGGTTGTGGGTAGCACTTGCGATGAGCTACGAATTCCTTTGTCATTCATATTCTAACTCTCCCCCCCCCCCCCACCACCCCTACCCGTCCGCAACACACAGCACACATACGAACTCAATATCATTCATCTTTCATGGTTTTAAATATAAAAGTCTTTCGTTATACAGTTGATGGTAGCGTGGAGGGGGGGTGAGCAGCAGTCAGCAGGAGAGATGGGAGGGCGGAGGTACTAGCTAATGTCTGATTGCACTCAGGGGTAATGGTCTAAGAACGCACGATCATAGAGGTGCCGGATGGCATCCTGCGATTGGTTGTCCCATGCATCTTGTGGCTTTTGTTGCACTCTGGCAATGATTATTGAAGGCTCATACGTTTCCAACTGGCGAGACATGTGGGGATCTATCTCGCCAGGGCAGTTGTTTTAACCACTAAGAGCCCTTTGCATTGCAGCAGCCGTATGGGGATATCGATTGTCCTGCAGAAAGAGCAAAAAACTTTCCTGTCTAAGGACTGGCAGTAGCACGGGATCAACAGCCAGTGCAATGTAGTGGACACTGCTTACTTCATCTAGCAGAAACACCAAATGTGACTGCGAGTTCAACTTACGGCCACCACACCATGAAGCCTAGGACAGGATCTGATGTGACCGAATGCACTGCGGACGAGGCCGCCCACCAGCTCTACGCCATAGACTTGAACGTCCGCCACTCGAATACAGACAGAACCTACTCGCATCACTGACAATAGAGCGCCAGTCCACTCTAAAATCGGCTGTTTCACACCAGGGTAGCCATGCCTGGTCGTGTCGCGGTGTCACTGGTAGTGTGGCCAGGGGCACACTCGATCTTAACCCTGTTTTTAAAAAAAGGGTTCACAGATGTCCCTGATGAATGGGCTGGTGAAACATGTACCACGATTCTATCCCTGGATAATGTTCGGTGCGCCGCCGCTGCTCGCACAGTGCTTCGATATTCCCTAGCGTCTGTATTACGCGGACGTCGAGAACCTGGTCTCCGGGTGAGGAAATGTCCACTGATCACTGCTGAAGGCAGCGACACATCAGCGATACAATGTACCCAACATGTGCAGCAATCCGTCGATACATCCTTTCACGTTCTTGAAGGTCCGCTATGGGACCTCGTTCAAATGGTTGAAGCTGTTCAACAGGAATAGTCGACGGGGTATTGTTGTACCTTATAACAGGCGTTGCAAACATCTATGAACCTCTAAGCTCAGCACAGTTACCACCTGCGGAAACAGAGGGTGCATAGACAAGCCTCCTGAAGGCCGTCTGATAGCCGATGATCGTGACAAAGAATGACTAACACCACAACCGCTCAATATGCACGAATGATACCTCGGTTCCTCTGAACGCAGTCCTTTGGGATGTTTCACTTTTTTTCCCGGTAGTCTATGTATGACCACATATAAGTAATCACGCATAAGTTATTATTTCATTCAATATGTGGTGTAAGTAATAGAAGTATATGTTTTGCGTTACTGTCGAGTTCACTATTTGTGTTTCACATATAACAGTAAAGGCTAGTCATGTCATCTTTCATTTCGCAACAGCGGAGGTAATTAGCAACAAAAACAAAGCTCTCCCTATTTGTTTAACACTGTAGTTTTCTCTAATACATTCTATTAAGTACGTAATAAGTGATCTACAAACTTCCGAAACTGTTAAAATTTTATTTAGAAGGTTTTGGACATAAATTTATTTTTCAGTACTTAGGTATCAATTACCTAACTAAAAGATGTCAGTTCGTTTCATTGAAAACATATCTTTAAAGAAGTACGTCAACATTTCCATTTATAATAAGCATGTATTACTTCAAATTGCTGTATGGATAAAATAAACATAAATGTTACTGACGAATGAAAAAGTTGTTTTGTTCGAATAATGTTTCTTTCAAAACTATTAAGGACAGAAGAAAGTTTCGAATTCTAGAAGATTCAAAAATTTGGAAATAAAATATTTTTATTTTACAAAAATTTCCGTTTCCGAAAACGTATTCTTTTGTTAAAACTCAGCTTCTGATTGAAAATTTTGTAATCATTAATGTTTATACTTCAAGAAATTTTGTGCGCCAAACGCTAGGTTATAGTAGTAAATAGGAGCAAAGAGCGGCAACTGATTGTTCAGACCATCAGTTGTTTTCCATTTTCAAACACGATCTGTGTGTTATTTTGAAAATGCTGTGTCTCAAAAACGAATTTATTTCGGTTCTGTTAGACAAACACGATGTAATAATTTTTATGAAAGTCAATCCGACTGAAATAAATGAAGAACAGGAAGCAATACAAGTGTTTCAATCACGAATAAATACAGACCTTAGTATCGGTTATTGGGCTGGAAGTGAGACAGAAAGTCAATTAAAAATTTTACCATTTGTAATTATTTCTTGCTAGTAATAATTATATAGTGCACGTCTGGTGTTACATTGAACCAAAAGTGCACTTACTTTCATTAATATTTAACTTTGTGCGTTCTGTATACTTGGAAGGAATATTGCAGAGTCCATGCATTTCTTCAGGTATTTCATAAGAAGCTGAAATCTCTGATTGGTGATACGATCATCAATCAGATGGCGGTGATGTCCATTACCACGTTTTATCCGCTCTTTCAAGTAGTCCCAGACATTTTCCGTCGTATTAAGATCGGGTGATTTAGAAGACCAGGCGAAATGCGATAAGTGCCTGTCTCTTCGTCAGACCAGGAACGCTTCGTCGCCGAGAATGTTGACGTATACATTCTGGTTGATGTTCACAGTAACCTAAAAGAGTGGGCTCAGGTTATGGTCTCAAAAACACCCCCAAAACCACAACGCAGTGTTAAACGCCTCACTGGGCCTTTGGAGCACTCGTCGCTATTCATCATTTGAAAAGAGCTCCAATTGTCACTCGTCAGTCAATAGCACACGACTCCAGTCAGCGACTCGCTGTGAGTGATGCCCTTATGAGAGGTACCGAACTCCAAATGTACGTTGCATGCAGTCCCCTTCGCAATTCCCGCTCCGAAACTGGTTGTGCTTGACCTTCATTCAGTGACGGTAGCAATTCCTACCGGGTTTGAAACATTGTCATTGACAAGGTAACACTTGCGTCCGGTCTCTGTCCACTAGGGTATTTACACAGCCGCTATTTTATGTCATGTCATATGACTGCTGAAACATGTATATACCTTGTAGACACGTTGGATAGTGTGCGTAAATGCAGCAAATCTGACAATTTCATTCATGGCGTGGTGCTTAGCACTTCCAATCACGATACCGTCTTTGTTACATTACGTCGCGTCTTCACATCGAATCCTACTACTTCGCTGCTTTCATGCAATCTCTTGCCAGAACTGTCGTGTTTTACGTCTTTTAAGGGGATGAGCTTGCTAGATAACAGGGCGTCATCAGTACGTTATGCTCTAAACATGCTGTCATCGGTTTGTAACGGCCAACTACTCCTACGCGACCGAGCAAGGTGGCACACTGGGCTCGCATTCTGGACAACGGCGGTTCAATTCCTCATCTAGCCATTCACATTAAGGATTTCCACGATTTCCCTAAATCGCTCCAGACAAATGCCGCGATGGTTCCGTTGAAAAGAAAAAAGCCGATTACCTTCCCCATCCTTGACACAATCCGCGCTTGTGCTCCGTCTCTAATAACCGCGATGTCGACGGGACGTTAAATCCAAACTTCCTTCCTTACGTCATTACGTGCACTCAATTCTTAGCTGCGGAGTTTTTTTCTGGGGAGCAGTTCCACAATACATGAAGAAAAATTTCAAATCACAGAAATGGGCCGTAAGGATAACAACCAAAAATAGCAATTGCGCTCACTGTAAAGATCTCGATTCCCGGCGGGGTCAGGGATTTTCACCTGCCTCGAGATGACTGGGTGTTTGTGTTGTCCTCATCATTTCATCATCATCCAGGAAAGTGGCGAAATTGGACTGAGCAAAGGTTGGGAAATTGTACGGGCGCTGATAACCACGCAGTTGAGCGCCCCACAAACCAAACATCATCATCATCATCTGTAAAGATCTCTTACAAGTACTGGTAGTTTTAACTGTAGTCATTGTACTCGCAAATCAGTTAAGCACACCGAAAAATACTTGATAAATACAGCACAAACAGCTCTGTACGTTATAAACGATCAAGAGCTACACTGAACTTATATTTACCAAGAATAAATAAAGATACAACTCGAAACTGCTTTCTCTATTACACAAAGTCCTGTACAATAAATTGCTCGTGAAGAGTAAAAAGATTACTAAAATAAACTTATCTCAAAACGGGGCTGAAAAGTATTTGTTAAGCCGCACATTCCATGTAGGGAAATGCTGCTTAGATAGCACAGACTAGAGGTTTGTTTTTAAATAAAACTAGCAAATAATAATAATAAAATATGTGTCACATCTTTCTTGGAAAACCTTACAGCAATTCTCAGGAATCAATATTACTTACGCGTTATCCTTTTTCTGATGGCAACATACCATTCACGTGGAGGGTCGACAAATCAGTTTTTCAAAGGGCAATTGGGAAGTTGTGGTGCACAACGTCGTAACCAGACTCCACCATCATAGTCGTGATGTCAGCTGATGGTTTTCGCAGTTTTACATTATCAGATAACGTGTGCGCGGTGGTCAGTATTGAGAAATGAGTAAATAGTGTAGCGTCCTACATCCACACATATTATAAAATCGGATGCGTGTATGAACATGTGTATGTTTCACATCTCCTCTTAAACCACTACACCGATTTCAAGCGAACTTGGTACACATATCACTCGCATTTGGAAAGAGCCACTATCGGGGTAAGATCCACCTACTTCTCAATGAGGTGGGGTGAAAAAGAAGTGTAGCTCACGACGCACAAATTGGCAGAGTATACTCATTCAGTATTTGAGAATAAGAGCACTTATTCACATGAAACAAACTTTACATGTAATTTCCATCCTTTGTGAGACTTTATCTTGCTGAAACACAAAAAGATGAACAGAAGAAAGTTAATCGCTTACGACACTTACGCTGCTGATGCAGTAAAAGTGCCCGATTAGGCCCGGCCTTTTAATTTATCATGTCTTTACTACTAACTCTATTAGCAACACATTTCGGAGACGTGTCCACATATACCACCGGATGTACCCGCAAAACTATGTCATTGTACGATACATAGTTAAGGTCATAAACACTGGGCTGCCTGAAAACGAAACTCTGCAGGGCGAAGTTCGCTAGAAATACCGCTGAAACATATGTGCAAAAAAATATGAGATATGTTAAATATATGCGAAATATAAATGACATGAGCGTACACAGGCAAAGACGTGGGTAAAAAGCTTCTCCTGAACCCCTTAGGTGACTGCTTGTCCTATCCTTTTCAAACTAGAAATTTTTTATTTTCTTAAACAAGACCACGAAATATCTGTTATTCTTGTAATAGTGATTAATGAATGAATGGAACTAGTACTGCCATAAATCTGAGTGCTCCGTCATGACTTGAACTCGGATACGTAGCTTGTAACATATCATTCGAGAGGCTTTTCGGACAAGGGGTTGAAGGAACTATTATCGATATCAAATTTCAGTTGTGTCAGGGGTTTTGTTTGTTCTTGAGTCTGACCCGATAAACGCCAGAGGGGCACTGTCATAGGGTCAAAGAGAGGCAGCGAACGATTTGGAATTTCCATTTTGTTTGCCGCTGTAGTGGAGATACGCATTGCACTCTGAGTGTTGCGGGTGTAGCCTAGGAAGCTACAGAATTTCTCATGAGGTTAGGTTTTTTGTAGTGCCTTCTGAGATGAAAAAGGAAGCTTGTGCAAATAAATGTTAGAAAGCAGCAGCACTTTCCACCGCAGTGGTAATGGCGATAGAAGAGATGAACAGCGAGAATTCCTGCATTATGCTCCTGATACTGATTGGCAGGTCCACAGTGACGAATATTCTGCCTCTACTGAGAGCTTAGAAGAATTGTCAAGAGCGTTCCTGTACGCAGACGCGGAATTCTAAATAGCAACATGTCGGTTTTTAGGTGAGTGGAGTGGCTTAGTGATGTGTCAACAGAAGAGCCGACACAGTGTTATTTTGAGGGGGCCGATATGCACGCTATAAGCTCACCCAGAATATCGTGAAGTCTGAAACAGGACGCTCAATGAATGCTAATAAGAAAAGAACGTTGCTTTGGGAATACTTAACTTTAATCTATCCTTTTTGGTATACATCGTTCTTGTTGAGACATACTTTAGACGATAATTATCAATTGCTATTTAAGGCTAATGGCGCGTTGCTAGGTCGTAGCCATGGACTTAGCTGAAGGCTATTCTAACTGTCTCTCGGCAAATGAGAGGAAGGCTTCGTACGTCTAGTCGCTAGCAATGTCGTCCGTACAACTGGGGCGAGTGCTAGTCCGTCTTTCTAGACCTGCCATGTGGTGGCGCTAGGTCTGCAAGTACTGACAGTGGCGACACGCGGGTCCGACATGTACTAATGGACCGCGGCCGATTTAAGCTACCACCTAGCAAGTGTGGTGTCTGGCGGTGACACCACACTTAGTAGTGTGAATCTACATCTACATCTACAGGGTGTTTCAAAAATGACCGGTATATTTGAAACGGCAATAAAAACTAAACGAGCAGCGATAGAAATACACCGTTTGTTGCAATATGCTTGGGACAACAGTACATTTTCAGGCGGACAAACTTTCGAAATTACAGTAGTTACAATTTTCAACAACAGATGGCGCTGCAAGTGATGTGAAAGATATAGAAGACAACGCAGTCTGTGGGTGCGCCATTCTGTACGTCGTCTTTCTGCTGTAAGCGTGTGCTGTTCACAACGTGCAAGTGTGCTGTAGACAACATGGTTTATTCCTTAGAACAGAGGATTTTTCTGGTGTTGGAATTCCACCGCCTAGAACACAGTGTTGTGTTTTCGGGTTTCCGTTTGCCGTGTTGCAGCTGCGGTCCAAATGACGCCAACGTCCACGTATCGTCTCATGCGCCAGAGTTTACACCTCTATCCATACAAAATTCAAACGCGGCAACCCCTCAGCGCCGCTACCATTGCTGCACGAGAGACATTCGCTAACGATATAGTGCACAGGATTGATGACGGCGATATGCATGTGGGCAGCATTTGGTTTACTGACGAAGCTTATTTTTACCTGGACGGCTTCGTCAATAAACAGAACTGGCGCATATGGGGAACCGAAAAGCCCCATGTTGCAGTCCCATCGTCCCTGCATCCTCAAAAAGTACTGGTCTGGGCCGCCATTTCTTCCAAAGGAATCACTGGCCCATTTTTCAGATCCGAAACGATTACTGCATCACGCTATCTGGACATTCTTCGTGAATTTGTGGCGGTACAAACTGCCTTAGACGACACTGCGAACACCTCGTGGTTTATGCAAGATGGTGCCCGGCCACATCGCACGGCCGACGTCTTTAATTTCCTGAATGAATATTTCGATGATCGTGTGATTGCTTTGGGCTATCCGAAACATACAGGAGGCGGCGTGGATTGGCCTCCCTATTCGCCAGACATGAACCCCTGTGACTTCTTTCTGTGGGGACACTTGAAAGACCAGGTGTACCGCCAGAATCCAGAAACAATTGAACAGCTGAAGCAGTACATCTCATCTGCATGTGAAGCCATTCCGCCAGACACGTTGTCAAAGGTTTCGGGTAATTTCATTCAGAGACTACGCCATATTATTGCTACGCATGGTGGATATGTGGAAAATATCCTACTATAGAGTTTCCCAGACCGCAGCGCCATCTGTTGTTGAAAATCGTAACAACTGTAATTTCGAGAGTTTGTCTGCCTGAAAATGTACTGTTGTCCCAAGCATATTGCAACAAACGGTGTATTTCTATCGCTGCTCGTTTAGTTTTTATTGCCGTTTCAAATATACCGGTCATTTTTTAAACACCCTGTACATCTACATACTTACTGTGCAAGCCATAATACGGTGCGTGACGGAGGGTACCCGTTACCACTGCTAGTTATTCCCTTCCATTCGCACACGGAGCGACGCAAAAACTACTGCCCATAAGCTTCCGTACCAGCCGTGACAGCTTATTTTGTTCTCCGCGGTCCTTGCGCGGTGTGTGTTGACGGCAG
This sequence comes from Schistocerca cancellata, assembly GCF_023864275.1. NCBI lineage: Eukaryota > Metazoa > Arthropoda > Insecta > Orthoptera > Acrididae > Schistocerca > Schistocerca cancellata. The sequence goes on along the minus strand of NC_064634.1, from coordinate 423,425,352 downwards.
CAGGATTGTTGTGCTGAGTGTCGCAACGGCGGTTAGCTAAAATTTCTCGATAATGTTTCGTGAAAAGAACTGTTAATCGAAACTACTGATAACAAATCTAGTGGCTCACCTCTGAATTGATTCATGTCATCCTTTAATACGGTCTGGTGGGGATCCTAAACACTCGAGTACTCAATAATGGGTCCCACAAGTTCTCTGTACGCTCTCTGCTTTATATATGAGTTACACTTTCATAAAGTTGCCGTCCAGTTGTCAGATCCCGGATTTTTTTGTGAATGCAGCTAGATTGCCATAGGACACTTATCATCACTGTTGAACAAGTTCCAGTTTTTATCCTGTGTCTCGGGTCAAAATGGGGTTGGCGACCCTTATTAAAACTGTTCGACAATTGTAGCTGTATCGAGAACACTACTCGAAGCAACTATGCTAGATGCTGGTAGAAGCATCCCCTTATATGTTTGTTTGGTCCCTCGACTGAATGAGTTGTCGGAGTATGTGACTATAATTTGTCAATGGATAAATCACTATGTGTTTCTTTACACAGGGCAAACACCAATAGCTTAAATATTATGGAGGATGATTGTAACTTAATGTCAGTGTAACAACGTAGGAGTATTAAGCCACAGCTTACAGAATGAGCTTTAGCAAAACATTACATAATGGATAAGAACTATATTATAGTACACTGATTGAATCAATGCAGTTGTAGAAAGCCTAGACTTCGCATTAGAGTGAAAGAGTAACGAGACAACAATTGTGTTACCGACAACATACGAACGCTTCGAAGGGCCATGTTCATATTTTGACTTCCGGGAAAAATGCATTGATGTACTTTCAGTTGTATATTGCAGACAGATGGAATAGTATACATCAAAACATCGTTTATTACATTTCTTAGAATTTAATTAATATTAACGGTGAAATTTGCTCCCGGTGTTCGTTTTGGCAAACAAAAGTTCTGTCTTTTATTGTACAGCATTGAGGATATCAAGGAAAACTGGACCGTGTATATATTACAAAGTTTTCAAGAATTTTTGAAGAAAATGCATTTGCATCATTATCACTAGATATGCTAGTTTAATCATCATCTTCAGCGACATATCTCTTGTCTTCTTCATTAATCACAATCTATGACGTTAAATTTATGTAGAAGTCACAGTGCATAAGGGATACGTCAGGATGAAATCTGTTGCGGTTCTTTAGCTTTACTCGTTGTCTTTACTTTCCACGTATGCGACACACAAGCATTTTCAGTATTTCCTTCCGTATTTTATTTATGATGCGGTAATCAATTTCAACTTTATCAAAAATTTGAGACCTGTCTTTTTTTAAATACGAAAATCTTTAATTAAACCTTGACTGTAGGCCCATTTTTCAATGGGCAACAATTCACCTTCCCAGCAAGACAACAAGATACAGATAATTTCAATACGAAGCGACATGCTGAAATTACTCTCTTATCGCACTACATATAAATTTTAACTTAAAAATTGGAACATATAAATGTGTAACTCACTGTTGTGATTTTACATGCTTTTATTGCCTTCAGAGTTAGTGTAAATTTTATACTCCAGGACAGAGTTCGCCACATACAACACTGAAAATCGAGATCTCACTTATTAGAAGTACGTAAATCTGTTGACAGGTGGCGGGGAAATATACACTTCGAAGACTACGGTCGTTTTCTTCCTGACTGATCTCTGTCTCGGTTAGAAGAACCACTGTCTAACAAAAAAAAAGCGAGTAGGACTCACGATCTGAGGGTTCCGTACAAACTTAATTGTTTTGTTGTGGTCTTCCTTCCAGAGACTGTTTTGATGCAGCTCGCCATGCTACTCTATCCTGTGAAAGCTTCTTCATCTCTGAGTAACTAGTACAACCTACATCCTCTTGAATCTGTTTAGTGTATTAATCTCTTGGGCTCCCTCAATGATTTTTACCCTCCACGCTTCCCTCCAGTGCTAAATTGGTGATACCTTGATGCCTCGGAATGTGTCCCACCAACTGGGCCCTCCTCCTAGTCAAGGTGTGTCACAAATTCCTCTTCTTCCCAATTCTATTCAGTACCTCCTCATTAACTATTTGATGTTCCTACCTAATCTTCAGTATGATTCTGTAGCACCTAATTTCGAAAGCTTCTATTCTCTTCTTGCCTGAACTATTTGTGGTTCATACTTCACTTCCGTACATGGCTACACTCCAGACAAATACTTCTAGAAACTACTTCCTGACACTTAACTCTATACTCGATGTTAACATTTTCAGAAACATTTTTCTTGCCATTGCCAGTCTACATTCTAAATCCTCCCTATTTCGACCATCATTAGTTATTTCGCTTCCCAAATAGCAAAACTCATTTATTACTTGAAGTGTCTCATTTCCTAATCTAATTCCCTTAGCATTACCTGATTTAATTCGACTACATTCCATCATCCTCGTTTTGCTTTTGTTGATGTTCATCCTCCATTCAAGACATTGTCTATTCCGTTCGACTACTCTTCCAGATCCTGTGCTGTCTCTGACAGAATTACAGTGTCGTTGGCAAACCTCAAAGTTTTTACTTCTTCTCCATGGATTTTAATTCCTACCCCAAATTTTTCTTTTGTTTCCTTTACTGCTTGCTCAATATACAGATTGAATAACATCGGGGAAAGGCTACAACCCTGTCTCACGTCTTTCTCAAGCACTGCTTCCCTTTCATGCCCCTCGACCCTTACAACTGCCATTTGATTTCGGTACAAATTGTAAATAGCCTTTTGATGCCTGTATTTGCCCCCTCCCACCTTCAGAATTTTAAAGAGAGTATTCTAGTCAACATTGGAAAAGCTTTCTCTAAGTCTACAAATGCTAGAAACGTAGGTTTGCCTTTTCTTACTCTATCTTCTAAGATAAGTCGTAGGGTCAGTATTGCCTCGCGTGTTCGAACATTTCTACGGAATCCAAACTGATCTTACCCGAGGTCAGCTTCTATCAGTTTTTCCACTCGCCTGTAAAGAATTCCTGTTAGTATTTTGCAGCCGTGACATATTAAAGTGATAGTTCGGTAATTTTCACACCTGTCAACACCTGCTTTCTTTGCGATTGAAATTACTATATACTTCTTGACGGGTGAGGGTATTTCGCCTGTCTCACACATCTTGCTGACCAGGTGGTAAAATTTTCCCATGGTTGGCTCTTCCGAGTCTATCAGTTGGTAAGTTGTCTACTCCCGGGGCCTTGTTTCAACTTAGATCTTTCAGTGCTCTGTCAAATTCTTCACTTCATCTTCATCTACGTTCTCTTCCATTTCCATAACATTGTCCTCAAGGACATTGCCCTTATACAGACCCTCTATATACTCCCTCCACCTTTCTGCTTTTCCTTCTTTGCTTACGACTTGTTTTCCGTCTGAGCTCTTGATATCATACAACTGTTTCTTTTCTTCTCGAGAGGTCTCTTTAATTTTCCTGTAGGCAGTATCTATCTTACCCCTAGTGACATATTAATTATGTACACAGATAGCTCATCTATAGGTTTCGATGAATGGATTTGAGAGTTTAAAAATATGTGACATAAATGGCTATATTTTTTGACCTTAGTATTTGACACCTCCACTCGTTCGTGAGAAATCGAGGTCTTAACAGACGTATAGACAGACAGACAACAAGTGATGCTGTAAAGGTTTTATTTTTACCGAGTGAGAAACAGAACCCTAACAATGGCAAAATTGAATCTAGTCTACTTTTTCACTCAGGCGTACACACGAGTCACAATAAATGCATTAAGACAACTATATTACAACAATCCTACAAAGGAAGTATGAAAATTAATTTTTAATTAAGGAATTCTAGACAGCCCCCTGGAGGGAAAAAGTGAAATAGATACAAAATTACAAGACAAAGGAGAGTTTGGAAAACAGTTCAAAGGATAAGCCTTAAGACTGTGAAAAGTGGAAAGGAATATATATTTAATTGGAGTTGAGATCATGGTGTCTGTATCACGTGAATCTTATAAGTAGTGTTCATTGTATCTAATCATTTAGAATCAGAATTGTGTCAAATGCTTACTCACTTTCAGTGCTTCTAAAAGGGTAAGATTTTTTCTTTTGTTTGTTGTACATAGGTCAGTATCTGTAGTCGTCCCTCAGCAGATTCGAGGAACCACTTGCTGTTTCTATGAATCCAGTACCGGAAATAAGATGGCTGCTGACACGTCGAAACTGGCCGACCGCCACGTTACGTGGTGTTGGTAATATTTCATACAACCCTCGTAAAACTGAACGAAACAAAACAGACTTGTGAAAATAAAAAGAGTATGGTGCTCGTATGAAAATAACACTTTCGGAAGGTACACGACGAGGGATAAGAGGCGGCGCAGGAGTTACTCGGTACAGAAGAGTGAAGCGGTAAGTACACTCCGTGAAAAGACACTAAGACCCAGACAGGAGGCAGCCTAAAGACTGACTGTCAGTGGCAGGGGCTGCCGACCGGAAGATTCGACGAATTCCAGAGCATTATTTTAGGCAGGCTTGGCGGCCGTCGATTCGAGGGACCCGCCGGCGCGGACGGGCGGGCTCGCGCTGTTATTGCTGTTATTCCTACTATTACCGGGTCCCCGGGACAGGCTGACTTACTGCCCGACAGATTTATACGGCCGCCTTACGAGTTGTTCGGTATGCAAATGCCGGCCGCGCGCCGACTGGTAATTTCGAGTGTCGTGCGTCAGTCACAACTCAGCGCCGGTAATTGCGGCTGCACTGGGGGCTGGAGGCTCCGCCGCGCTCGGCAACCCTCGGTCACCGCCGCCGGCATTCGGCGAACGTCGGCTGTCGCCGCCGGCGCTCGGCTCGCTCCGTCGCGGCCGGGTGCCGCGCTGCGAGCGGGCGCGAAATTTGTAACGTTTATGACTGCAGTCTACGTAGATACGAGGGCTATTTGAAAAGTAACCACAGTTAAGATATAACACCGTAATGTTGTAGCTAATTTATTTAAAAAATTTAAAACTACGGCTTTGCATCAGTTGTCTATCCAGGGTGTGTTGGGTAAGATGCAATAACACTTTTATTTCTGGAATTGTACGAGATATCGAAACGATGTTTATGCAAAACTATAGAAAGAAAGGAAGGCACGTAATTTTCTAACATTATGTCATCCATACTGAACTTTTAAATCTAAACAGTTTTCTTTGTCATTCACTATAATTTTCTTCTACGATGTGCTCTGAAGATTTACAGCCTCATCTTCCTTTAGATGTAGCCAAGAGTTTGTTTTGAGAATCATTTCGCTACAAATACTTGGCGCATGTTATCGTAATAAGGTACTGAAATTATTAGTTTTTAAACAAAATATGGTTACTTCCAAAACGTCCCAACAAAAAGAACACTAACGGTTTTAATAAACACGCATTTTTATTAATAAACGGCATAAAAATACGAAACACCATTACACACAGTCCAGAGATTGAGCAGATGTACAGATATAGAAAAACGTTGCCTTGTAAGACAAACAACATTCCTAGGTTACATTGCAATTCAAAGGCACTTTCAACATTTGTATGACTGAGTCTTTACAGCCTTTACACTTACATATATATATTACAAAAATTTATAAACACTCATTAATAAATAAATATACTGATGTATAACTTATGGCTTTTTTGTAATGACAATATTTTGAAGCGAAAGGTTTGTAAAGATTTAAAACACTTATACACATGTTATCTCTATCTTTGATCCGCAATGTAAGCTGGTAACGCTCACTGACCTGAGAAACACTATATATTTCTACATCTACACTTCTGCACAACTAGGCTGTGTGTGGTGTTGTTTCCTATTTGTGTTCCATTTAATGACGAAAACGTGTATTTATAAAGACACTCATGTTATTTTTACTGCAACAATTTGTAAGTAACTTTATTATTGTTTACATTTTATACTTCACGATAAGGGTGTAAGTCCTGTTTTCCTCTTAAGAGTAAGTTAAATTTACCCGTGTTACATTAATCTGGATAAGGCTTACGACAGGTGTTTTATACCAGAATTCAGCCAGTACGTCTGACATTTCCTCTCGCTCTTACCATAACATTCATAGATCTGTGGAACTTGTTACTGACGTGTTCAGTGCTATACTTTGCGCCAGTGACTGGAATGTATTTTTGCATCATATCCAAGTAACAGCTTACTTGATTGAACATATGTTACATAAAATTTTTGCGTAGAGCATCTTACCTTACCAACACACAACAACTAAACAACAAAAACGTGGTACCCGAGACGTATGTAGTCCCATAGCGATGTTAAACCTGACGACTGCAGCATGTTTGCAAAAAAGGCACCATGTTAGACTAAAAATAGCTGATAATAGTAATTAAAGTAACAAAGCGTTTTTATAATAAAAAATTAACGTTTGAGTTTCATTCAACGCTTTAGCTTATTTTATCACGAGATTGCACAACACATTTTCTATTTTTCCCGATTTTCGATTTCCTAAGTATATCACCATAATACGTATCACACATCTTCTTTAAAATGTTGGTTCTAACGTTGCTAGATTCAAGATTACTTAATGTTATTGTTTCACGTAGACATGCGAAAACTGTCGCCAAGATTTATACAATAATTTTGAAGTTGTGTCGAATTTATCTGTTTCTTAGTGTATGTTATGACGCTAAACTATTTCCATCAGCTGCACGTATTCTAAATTACCACTGAAGGAAAAAAAAACAAACACGAAAGACAGAAAATAGAGGAAATTAACAAGAGAAACTGTTGCAATATCATAGGTATTAATCGCATTACTTATATCTCCCAGGGAAATTTATGTGCTTTGCCAGTTCTGGGTTTCGAGCGTTCAAATTTGTAACTTTCAGACTTACATATAAAGAAGGAACCCAACAAACATAGTTTCAGTATATACACAAAGCCAACAACCAAGGACACAGTTATGCTAGATCGAATGAACCACAGGAATAGAAAATGGTGTTGTTCCAAGCTATGTTCCTCTGAATTTTGAAATAACCAATTACTACTCATGAGAAAATTAAGGAAGTGAACATCTTAAAAGGAGATAACAATGCCGAATGCCTGCGAGACTGATTGCCTACAGAAAATAATGGAAATGAAGAAAGATTGAGGTGCAAAAAATATGAGGGGCGTTCAAAAAGAAACCAGTACCTGTATGTTAGAAGTATTGACTCTGGCTGTTGAGACACTTGTCCCATTGTGACACAAGGCGGTGAATGGCTGTCTCATAAAATTCCCGGGGCTGCGATATTAACCAGTTGCGCACGTACAGTTGGATATTGTCGTCCGAGGTGAATCGTTAGCCCTCCAGAGCCTTTATGCTGACGTTCTTCTTTGACCAAGATGGCCCCCATTTGGCTCACTTCCTGCAGCACGGGACAACAGTGAACGTCTAGCGCTACTCGCAAACCTTACCCACCCTTCACCAAGCAACCAAATAAAACGACGAGGCAGTCTCACCCATAAGGTCTTTCTTCTCCACGACAATGCAAAGCCTCCTACGGCCAACACAGTCACGCCACTCCTGCAGAAATTCAAATGGAGGGTTCTCGGCCATCCTCCCTACAGTCCGGACCTCTGTCCCTGCGATTACGCCATTTTTGGTCCCTTTAAAAAGGCTCTGGGAGACAAACGATTCACCTCGGACGACGACGTCCAGTTGTACGTGCGGAACTGGTTAACGTCGCAGCCCCGGGAATTTTATGGAACAGCCATTCACCGCCTTGTGTCACAGTGAGACAAGTGTCACCAGCCAGGGTCAGTACTTCTAACATACAGGTACTGATCTCTGTAATTATGCCTCCGGCTCGTTTCCTTTTGAACTTATCTTATGAATTAAAATATGTACGCCTGACTTATATCGGAGGCACTTACCTTACAAATTAAAATATGTAAGCCTGACTTGGGAGGCATTTCGGAATTAATTTTAAGGTTGTTTCGGAAAAAAGATGTTAAGACAAGCTTCAGAACTAAGAGTTAATTGCATACCTGCATTCTGACAGCAGTGGCTACGTTGAAATATTTTTAAAGTCGGGTATTTTCAGACTTTCTTGTAATGAGTGTTATAGTTTTTATATTGTGCAAAAGGAGCGCAACTTTTTGACAAAATTTAAAGAATGCACTACAGGGGCAACTAAATAAACCTCTAACTTCGGTAGACATCTTATCGAAAATAAGCATACAATACGAGACATAGGAAATAGTCTTGACATTTTGCATATTACTCCTAAGGGCCCCCTTATGAACATCTTAGAAGAAGTGGACGCCCATAGTCACTCACAAAAAGGGCAGGTATTGGCACGTAAGTTACTCAGTTACTCAAACAGAGTTTAGGGAAAAACAATTCTTAGAACTGTTTACGAAATGGATATAAGGACGCTTCATCATGTCGATTAGTAAATACACATTTGACGCATAATTTACTAATCTTGTTAACAATCTCCTATCCCCCTCCACAACTTTTTATCTTCGACTACATTTGCAAGTTTTATCTATTTCTCCTTCCCTGACCCCTGTTACTCCGTACCTACCTTTCGCCCTCCTCCATTTTCCTCTCTTTCCCCTCCATGACATAACCTGTACGATATTACTATATGCAAATGTATAGTGTTTATTCTAATACAACCCACAGTTTCCTAAGTATTAAATGATTGACGAAAAAATTGCCTTTAAGATGACAGGGGCCCCAAGTACCACGATCTTTTGAATGCACTCGACATACTAACTTGCATATACACAAGGGAACTGGACGGAGAATCTTCTCATCACTTATAGCGATAGACCACTACCCGGTTCAGTTCGTAACACTGGCTTTAAAAGTCAAACCGGGTAACATTCACATCACGACACTCTTGTTTTAATTAATGCTGTAGTGCTTTGCAGTCTTCTCGAAACAGCAAACCCGTACATACAGCCTCTCACGATTGCTCGTTACATACGAGGCGTCGTTATCATGGTCGTGGCGGGTTAATCAATTGAGACATGGCATGGTGACAGAGCGATGCGGCGCTGCGGAGCTGTAAGTACTCCCAAAGAGCGTCAACTAACAGTTGTGCAACAATACGTAGGCACACTGCACCACTATTCGCTCTCTTTGTTCGATATCTTTTCAGTAGAAATAATTTTGTTTTTAGTATACACTTTTCACGCTAATTAAGGAAATAAAACCATGGGCTTTTTCGAATGTACGCCTGACCAAAAACTATTATGATACCTGAAGTCCAAGGTTTTTGTTAATCATGCCTTACGCGTTTCTGCGGTGGTATTTCTATAGCAACTTTCATCCCCTAAGGTATTTCGTTATATCTAACCGAGAAGTGAAGTACCATTTTTCATAACTTGCATCTGAAATTTTTTTAATGTAACGTAATATTGAAATAATTATCAAAAATTGGCCTCGATTGCACAAACTACCTTGTGTTTACCTAGGTTTCAGCTTGGGTAACCACGCTGTCTTCAGAACAAATATAAAACAGCTTGCCTAAATAGGCATAGTCAAAGGCTAAAATGCCTATTTAGGCTAGCTGTTTTATATTTGTTCTGAAGAAGGCGTGGTTACCCACGCTGAACCCTAGGTAAACACCAGGTAGTGTGTGCAATCGAGGCGGATTTTTCATAATTATTTCAATACTTACGATTGCTGACGCGCAGCAACGCTGAAAGTTCTTAACGTAATATTTTCTCAAAAATTTTCACCTCCTGTTTCACACGCTAAGGGGTTGAATTTCCAAAAACAATTAAACAAGTATTTTTCAAAATTTCTAACAGAGAAGCCAAATTTAGTTTTGAAAATATTTTCTTAATGAAATATTTTCGTAAAGTTTTTCATCTCATATTGCATTGGCTTAGGGGACTGAATTGCAAAAAACGCTGTAACACGTTTTCTTTTGCTTTTAATTTCTAAACGAGTAATCAAATACCAATTTTCCCAGATGTAGCTTTAAAAATCCTATTGTAGTTCTTTAATAATAATTTATAGCCAATAAATTTTCAATCACTATTTTACGCCCTTAATGGTCGAGTTTCCAAAAATGCTGAAACACGTTTTCTTTTTACTTCTGACTGAGAATCCACTTTTTCGTATTTCTATCTTCAAAACTGACTTAATAGTGACATATTTTCAAGAATGTTTCCAACCCTGTTTCACCCCTTACAAGTAGAATTTCGAACAATCGCTTCTTAAACGATGCCTACAGTATAAGATCCACTCCCTCTCTAAATTTCAGGTTTCAATCCTTAGCGGTATCGGATAGGTGATGATAGTGAATCAGTCTGGCCCTATTTCACCACTTAAGGTTTGAATTTCCAAAAACAGTTCAAGACGTATTTCTTTCTTTTCTAATACAAAATCCAGATACTGGTTTTCATAGGTTTAGCTGCAAAAATGCTTTCGCCAATAAAAATCAGTGACATGTGTATTGTTTCATTCAAATGAGTTGCAGGAATACAGCCGGATGACGTCGTCGATAACTGACGATGTTTCGACAGGAGTTCAGCCTGTCATTTTCTAGGCAAAACTGCCAATTGAAAATGGCAGTGTGTGCTCCTGTCGATATATCGGCGGTTGTCGACGACGTCACCCGACTGTTCAAATGGCTCTGAGCACTATGGGACTTAACTGCTGAGGTCATCAGTCCCCTAGAACATAGAACTACTTAAACCTAACTAACCTAAGGACATCACACACATCCATGCCCGAGGCAGGATTCGAACCTGCAACCGTAGTGGTCGCGCGGTTCCAGACTGTAGTGCCTAGAACCGCTCGGACACTCCGGCGGGCTCACCCGGCTGTATTACCGTAAGTTATTTGAACGCTATACGCGCCGGGAGAATGCAAATATCAGTTTTCATAGATGCAGCTTTAAAAATATTTTAACTGTTCTTTAATGACTGATTTTCTAAAATACTGTTACCCACTATTTCATCCACATAGGGATTTAATTTCCAAAAGTGCTGAAACATCTATTTTTTTTATTTCTGACCTAGGAACCAAATACCAATTGCGGTAAGTTTGGCTTCATAACTGACTTAATAACGGCAAGTTTTCAAAAATATTTCATCCCCTATTTCATCCAGTTAGGAGTGGAATTGCGAAAAATCCCTTCTTACTCAAGGCCTACAGTATAAGATAAACACTCTCTCCAAATTTCAGGTTCGATATCCTTAGCATTCCGGGCTTAGCGACGATAATTCAGTGAGTGAGTCAGTCAGCACATGACTTTTCTGTACATAGATCATTATGAACACACATTATTTATTAAAAGATCATGGTCAGATAAATGTTTTATAGTGATACACGAGTATATCGTGTACGAACGATGAATGTAAATTCTTATTTTTCTCTTAATGTTTTATTGTTTTGTACATTCTTACATTTCATATCTTAAGCTCTTTTTCAAGAATAAAAAAGGAATTAAGTACTTCACTGCAAAAATTGTTTCTGGCCTGAAAAACAAGAGAAAACGTAACATCTTAACACGTTTGTAATTACTACATAATGCATTTATCTTGTATGTAAAATATATACCTTACAGGCCACTGAGGATGATTTAAAAGTAAAACAAGAGAAACGTGTACAGCGAAAACCAAACTCTTTCATTTAGTTGCAAAGACAGGGAATAACTCATTAATTATGAAGCAACCGAGGAACGATGAAACTGACGAAATTGTTTACTTTACCTCCGCCTCACTGACTTTTAGTGGCTACCTGGTTCAAATGGCTCTGAGCACTATGGGACTCAACTGCTGAGGTCATTAGTCCCCTAGAACTTAGAACTAGTTAAACCTAACTAACCTAAGGACATCACAAACATCCATGCCCGAGGCAGGATTCGAACTTGCGACCGTAGCGGTCTTGCGGTTCCAGACTGCAGCGCCTTTAACCGCACGGCCACTTCGGCCGGCATTAGTGGCTACCTGCGGTTCCACAGGGCCCCATGGTCATCTCATCATTCTACGTTTATCATGACCATGATCATTTTTTGTTTGCATCACAAGCATCAGTATTACACAACAGCATCATTAACATTTTCATCAGTGATTATATTTTAGCCGTTGCATAAAAGCGCGCTAAAACTCTTAAAACTCGTAAATATTGATCACAATGTGAGTTTGGAAAACAGTTCTTAGACAATGCCTACAGTATAAGGTCCACTCCCTCTCTAAATTTCAAGTTCTATCCTTAACGGTTTCGAGTGGGTGACGATAGTGAGTGAATCAGTCTGGCCCTATTTCACAACTTAAGGGTTGAATTTCCAAAAACAGTTCAAGATGTATTTCTTTCATTTCTAACCCAGAAATATTATAATTTTGTCTTTACCGCATCCCTGTTCCTTAAATAAGATTTTGTGTACTTTGTGGGGCTCTTTCAATGGTCAATGTCTCTTTCAGAAGGCAGAATTTAGTTTAATTAATCGTAATTAAGTTAACCAAGGCAGATAAAATAACTCTTCAGTCAATGGTTATACATAATGAAAGATCTTTTCCAGAACAGGGATTAGGAGTGTCCGTATCTTAAGGTCGCACGGTACAAAATGCGTTTGCTATCACAGAGGAAAAAATATTGTAAATGTTTCTTAAGGAAACTGTGATGTTTTGATAGCAGTGACGGTACTGGCTACCGAAACTGGCAGCCAGTAGGCAAAATAAGAGTGTGACTATAGACATATATATATATATATATTTTCTTGTCTTTAAAGCATCCCTGTTCCTTAAATAAGATAATATGTACTTTGTGGGGGGAGCTTTTAATGATCACTGTCTCTTTCAGGAAGAAGAATTTAATTTAATTTATCGTAATTAAGTTAACCAAGGCCCTCATAGGAGTGACCAACGAATTCAACAGCGCCATTGTGCTGTCTTATACAAAAAGGATCACATTTTAAGTAGACAAACCAAGTCGCTTCATACTTACAACTGAATATTAGCTACACGAATAGTTTACATAGTAACATTGGCTTTCGTGGATGTTCTCGATAACTTTAAGACTTCTAGCATTCTAGCACCGCGTCATTCGTGCAGAATCACCCGATTCGCCGTATCGATCTTCTTGCTTTTTTTTCTCGATGCAGCCAGTTCCCGGAAGAAGGCATCAGCAAGAAAGACGATACGCCGGACCGGATGATTGCGCAAGAATTACGCGGTACCAAAACCCAAGATGTTCCTAATATTTGGGATTCATCTTACTATCAGAAGGTTATAAATTTCATGTGAATCTATCATATTTTACCTATATACCTTCTGAAACACTACCAAAAATTTATTTCGTAACTTCTCTCTGTTAAGGATTGGTTCTACGGGACTTAAGTAAGATGCTTATTATTATGGCGGGCCGAATAACTTTTACTGAATGTTGCACTAAACTTATAAGTGACACATATATATGACACTACTTTTCAGCAAAATCATGTCTGTATAAACAGCGTTCGGAATGTTCTACAATTTGTTGAGTTCCTCGACTATAGAAATCGGCTCCTTGGTCACGGGGGCAACGCTGTGTGAACGTTCTCATCGTTGGAAAATCTCCTTCCCAACAGGTGTTCTACCACCTTGCTGAAAGGATGGAAATCGCAAGGTTCAAGATCCGGAGTTCCCGATCAGGATCACACACGGGTGTGCGGCCACGGACAAATTCTTAGCAGCATTTCACCGCAGCTGGATGCGATATTGTATTTGGTCCATATACGGCCAAAATTTAACGTTGAATCTACGTGCGATTTGTATCTTTTGCTCGTACGGTTCCCCGGTCTTCGACTTCGAAGTACGTTTCCAGTTGTCGCGTCATCTCTGTCTCACACTGTGATACACCGAACCACAGCAGAACAATGTCTCCGGGAAACCTGAAATACTGTTTCTGACAATTCGCCACTCTTGCTGCGAAATGGTTTTAGCTTGGAATGGTATGTGTAGCTTACTTTCTAAAGTCCCTAGGTGCAACAGAATCATTCACATTCCGGCAGAAAAGTGTGCACCAATTGGAAACCACGCAATGTTAGCAAGTAAACGTGAACCTTGCGAAATGAGTGTACGACTAATGTTCATAAATTGTGTAAAAAAGGACACCACTGATACGCTCTAGCACTGGAAACCATTACATATTGATTTTTACTGTTATAGTTCGTTGCTCTATTCATTGGCTGCTGAGTGATACACGTAATATATATGAGGTTACACATGTCAAAAACGAATGAGATTACAACAGCTCCTTTATTCGTTTATCCAGCTTAAAGATGCCTGGTATGACTCACACCCCTTAACGGGACTCAGTTCAAAATTTCCATTAGGTGGAAGGAAAGCGTAACGCTCCTGCTAACCTCTACCCTACTCTGATTTCTCTGTCATCCATTTATGGTGTCACATTTACTGATGCAGCTTTTGCGTTCTTGAGCAAATGAATCTAACAGAGCTAATGCTTGCACAACAAAACGTTAATTGCAAACCTCGCTTACTCCTATTCACCCTTACAAATCTTTCAGTTACTGAGTGCGTAAGCCAACACAAAATCGCCCAATGACAAATGAAATTTCCTGGCAGTCGAGCATTTTGTTCAAATTGGATCCCGTACTGACGATTTTATTCAACATCTAGTGTGTCTGTGTTCATACTACGATCTATTCTTCATTTACGTACAGTTCATCACATGTGTCTATTTCGTGCTTGGGGAATTGCAGTTTATGAGTTTTGTCGAAGGATTTTCCGGCTTCGGCAGTTTCTCTTTCAGCCTAACGTAAGTGGTTGTAACTGAGTCTACTTGTAGTCTGAACTTAAGCACCATATCTGCTCGTTTCATAATACTGCAGTATTTTTTTCTTCTAGTGTGTGTCCGGGTGGAACTAACACAAATATATCTTCAACACACGTCCCCCCCCCCCCCTCTCACCACTCCACATTCCATCTCCGCATTGGAATTTAATGTGCTTAAAAGTGATCTGAAAACAATACTGGCTGCTAACGTGGTCCTTAGAGCACCAATATGAATGAGTACTTCTATTTATACGACATTGTTTTCAAACACATAATATAGTCTATAACGCAGCACTGATCATTTCGAATCATTTCCGCAATACATATTGTAAAACCTACTCGTCTACACAGTCACAGGTGGCACGAGTATTGAATTAATACCTGGGAGATACGGAGCGCAAATACTCGTCTGTACTTCTGTAGTAAAATGTTCCATCTTTTCTTAAACTACTCAACAAGAATGGCACAGCCGAACTCCTCATTCCTGCTCAACTGATGAACTGTTTTGTCTCTAATGGAGTCGATACAAACAAGATATCAAAGACGAACCTTCCTCCTCGCCAGCTGCTCACAGCAGTCTGTAGTTAAGACATTAATTTCACGCTTCCACACATAAGGTTGTATATTATTGGAAAGAGACATGCAAGTCACCGAAGGAATGTGTTAGTTGATTACACGGTTGCACCTCGCTATTTTACTAACATGATTTCAGTACTATCTAATATGCAAATGCCACGGAACTCTTGAGTCGCAACGTGAACGCTTGTAAGCGTTTTTCGTGTTATTTTTGCCGATTTCAAGGGTATTTAACAACTCTATACGATTAGAGCCCATCTTGTTGTCATATTATCATTCAAGCGAACAATACTTTAACAATTACGTTAAAAACTGAGTTATGGCCGGAATCATAATCTAAGGATTACATACTCTCGTATAAATTTTTCTACGTTAAAAAATTACGAAAGTACTCTAATGCTTAGATTGCATTTACATAAGATAATTAAAACATGATGACTAGCTAGTTTCGTTTACAAGTAACAACAACTGATTATTCACACGTTAACTGCAGGTTGAACATAGACTGGATTTACCAGAAATAATAATCATTCAGCGGCGTGCATTTGTGTAGAAAGCAACATGAATAGGAAATTTTGTGCTAAGAGCAACAACAAAACTGAAGCAGGCTGTGCATCATATCCCTATGGAACGCCAATTGAATAAACTGATACTATCAGTAAAATCACATCAGTCATTAACCTGCAACTGTATGAAAGGCAAGTTCAGCGAATAAACCTTTTATGAAACGGCGCACAGCTGATAAGACCAGCGTGTTTAACCTGCGTCTCGTCCGAGTATGGTGCACAGATGTGGCTCAGTTTTTTTGTCTCGGTTAGCACCAGAGTTCTAATTCATGTTGCTTTCCCCACAAATGCATGTCACTGCTTGTGATTATTACTGGTACATCGAGTTTGTGTTCAACTCGCGGCCGAAGGTGATTGTTACTCACAACCGAAACTAGCTAGTCATGATATTTTAACTGAAACGCTAATTACTAAAATGGGAAACTCCTCGCAAATTGATAATGTAGATTTTGTATGTTCAGTTTCTTGAGTCATAGATGTATCGATTCGAACTAAAACGGGTCGCCACCGTTGCTTTGCCGCCTGTAGAGAGCGGATTTAGTTCGAAATTTACTGCTACTAGCCGGCTAACCTTTCCGTGTCAACACGAAAATATTTAGCTACGACAACTGGTAAAAAGGAAGACTAAGTGGATATATGTCAATACATGTACCAAAACACAACATAAACCTAGCAGCTGAATCCCGATTTTTCAACTATGCTTGTCAGACACCATTATAGCCAACTCAAAAAAGTAATTTGAGAGCGAATAAATAATGTACTGCTTCGTCAGACCCATAAAGTAGATCAATGTTAACCCTGGCGTTTACATAAACTACATTGTTATAAAATAGCAGATTATTCTCTAAGCTGTCTTATTAACGAAAACAAATATCTTATTTTTGCAAGACACTACTATCGTAGCATTTTACTAGGTCAGTGTCTTCGCCGAATCGTTTCAATGTTTAAATTAGGAAGTGAGTTCACATAACGCCTTAAGAAGACACTGAAGTTCAAAACGATTGATACAGCATGAAACATCAGACGAGAAATTGTAGAAAGGTTACAAAGCAGCACTGCACAATTGAGCGATGCGCCTGACAATGAAGCAAAGTTTTATATTCATACAAATCGTAAACCGATTTCTAACCATGGAGATATGGAAATAAGCGTCAATGATATACTACTTCATAAGTAGGGATACTTGCTGCGTCTGCTATGTGAATAACTTATTACAGTACTGGAATTTAGTGCAACGTAATACAAGAAAAAAAGCCAAAAATTTCTTTAATTATCAATAAGTATTAGTAGTAAACGCACTCAAATTGGGTGATTTCTTCTAGAATTCTTCTATCCATACTTCCATATAGCGATAATTCTGAGCATCACACCTGTTACATGGGAGGCCTGTGTTTTTGCAGTCACATGGGACTATAAATTGCCGTAGTTACTTCGAATGAACATCAGACAAATATGTGACATATTCAACGTAAAATTTAACTGGTAATCTGTCAGGGCCTGGTGTCTTATTCGATTCAGTAGTTTTAATTATTTGCAATACCGAGGGGCGCTGATGTCTGTACCGCTCATTCGTACGTCTGTGAAGCTGTCAGACACTGGTACGGTTTGGTAGCCCCTTGCTTGTATACATTATTTGTGCGCACTCTGTCTCTCTCTCTCTTTGTCGTCTTCAATTTCGACATGAGGCGGGTCCTTGAGAAATTGAATGAAAGGTTTTGCTCGTTCATAAACTTTATTTATGACTGGATCTTCCTATGATTTTCTGATAAATTTTTCTCCTGTATCTGCTTGAAAATTTTGCAGGCTTCACTCATGATCTTTGATATGGATGCACGAATTGGTATTAACTTTGTTCTATGAGCATCCGTGCAGTCTGTTTTGTAACGAGAGTATGGTAGACACTGTTTTCGCAACCTTCCGCGAATGGTACCTCCAAATCGCAACAGATCTTTGCCGTCTTTCATTACCTTACTTCGGACGTACTTTACCGAGGTTTTCAACGTCTTTCAGCTTTAACCACAAGTTTTTCTAGTTTGTCGCATCTGATCTAAATGTTCTCAGTTCGTCTTGTTAATAAGATGCTGTGAATATCAGTTCATTCTCAAAAGAAGGAATATAATAGACATTTTTTTAGTGCCAGGCTTAACGAACAACCGTAACAAGACATTATACGTTATTTAGCCTAACAGACGAAGAACACCAGGACCGTTTCAAAATATTTTCAATTTATGATAGATCCTTCCGAATTTTATTCGATTTGAAATACCACAAATACCCGAAGGAATACGTGGCTTTGTACCACACGGGAGGCACCTGGGTCAGTAACACTAATTTGGACCCATAAATAGTATTAGGTAACGGGCAGTGTGAATATTCTGTGAATATTCTGTAAGTATTTGCAACCTGACAGTTTGTTCTGTGATATCGACAATCGACTAAATTACTTCAAGCGATCTGAGAACTTAAATTGATAGTGACAACGATCCGATGCCCTTTCACCCACTGCTGCTAACCTATTTATCCGACCGGCAAGTGTTTTGCAAAACGTTTGCAATAAGGAATCAGGACGATATATTTCGACATTATTAGCGATAAAAACGATGAGTATGCATTAAATCTGATGTTCGGCTGGGATTCATGAGCAACAATTAGTGAAATCCAAACGCAACAATATGACCTACAGTAGCGTACGAGGGAAAGTCCCCCATTCACAGGCACTTGCATATAAGATTTTTTAATGTGATTAAATCATTAATTGCTTAGATCAGGAGAATTATTAATCTTTACTAAACGTCCGAACGACAGCACTGATCTGTTATTTGTACAGTAGCTTATTGCATTTATAGTTGTTTAATTAAAAGTCTGAACTTTCAAAAATAGTTATTTACGTTGGTTTATCGCTGTTTACTTGATAATCACGAATTTTCAACTATGGAATTATCATTCTCATCATTTCTGATATTCCGATAACGTTTCTGGGTCTTATTACAATATACCAAAGATGCAAATGATATTCGACAATTTATGTATGGATCTACGTTGAATTTATGGTACAGCAATAGTTCAGGAATTCGTAATTTTTGGTGACGCAATCTTTATCAAATTCTAGCCAAAGAATACAAAGAAATGTCGGACTAGTTTCATCATTTTTATGGGAAATTTCATATCGTTTAAAAAGATAAAAGGCTCAATTTAAGAACAGAGTTATGGTTTCAAAACATCAGTGGATTAAAAAGTCCCATTGTTGTAGCAAAGTACTCGCTCATTTACATGTGCTCCTCAGTTCAGAACGTCTTTTAGATATTTTGAACGGTTTATTACGTATTTTTAAGTTTACTGCAACTGCATGTTCCGAACAAATTTCGTTCTTTCATCAGAATATAGTAAGTTAAGTCGCATATAGAGGCTAACTAGAACCTCATTATCTTTCAGAACTAATTAACGATGGCTCTAATTCAACAATTATTGAAGATCTATATCATGGTCGTCAAGATGGAGTAGTGCTGTTCCTCGTGCGGCAGTTTTAGATCCCTGTCGTGGTTACTAACACTTAATTCTTTCGATGAAATGTAGTTAGCATTTTGTTTCGTCCACTAGTTTCAATAGATCTTAACCTATGAAAGATTATAATAAATTTAAAAAAATTACGTTGCATGAAGCTTTGTATGGAAACTGACAAGTTCTGAACGCAAAACAATATTTTGATGTGATGGGAAGTTCATTAACTTCTCTCGATGATTTAACTCTTACATTATCTATTTTATCTTTCATGATGTTCTGTGCACAACAAATGATACTATTAACTGTAGCAGCAATGCGATTTATACACATTATTTGGCATGTTCTAAAGTGTAAGGGAGCAGATACAAAATTTAATTTCCAAATGTACGGCGCTAAAAACTAATTGCCGCTTTCCCATGGATAATCTTTAATTACCGCTAATGAGAAAAGCAATTATCGCCGTTTTATGATCTCCGCTACAGTTTACTAGTGTCTTTATCGACACTGCTTTCGATCAAGGTCTGAAAAACTGCGATGCCCCCTTGCCGGATTCACGCTTTGTTTCTTGCCAAGAAGTTGTCCAGAGAGATGCACGACGCAACGGGAAGAAAAAAATAAGGCGTGCGTAGCGTGGTATTGGCTACGGCCGCTGGATCGAATGGCAGAACAAATCGCCTGGCTCCGGTGGGTTCATACTGCCGACGCGCGAAATCGATTAATTCCAGCTGCGCGCCCTGTTTGCATATCCAGACTCAGCACGTGAACGGAGTGGAGACATATGACGACGGCGCATGCGCACTAGCGATGAGCTACGGAGGGACCAGGTTGTCTGCAGCTCATGTCATGCATCATGTGAATAGCAGGAGCAGGGACTGCATGAAAGGGAACTGACAGTCTCTCTGTAAGCATTTCGCTCACTACCTCCACGCATAACAAAGACAGTTAATAAGCTGTTACAAATAGCGGTAATCAGCGGCTTTAGGTCGAAGGGTGCGGTTGACTATGTGGTGTGGTGTGAGTCTTAGGTGGACTAACGTTACCAACGGGAACAAGCGTTCAGGATACTGCGGAACCGCAAGTGCCGTTAACGTCTGTGGTAAAGATCCAGCCAATCTGGGTTTTCCAAAAGAATGTCAGATGAAAATTTGAAAAGACTGAGCGAGCAAATAATTATTCTTCATATAGGTTCTTGAGAATCGTTAATAATGCAGTTTTATCCGCACCGCGTCTATGCCAATGATGCGTTAGAAGCTGAAGGATGCATGTACTGTTTTAAAAACTGGTCCCTATGTAAGTCTTAGGGAGGTATCTTTTTTTAGGTTACTGACATAAATTGTCTGTTTTCTAGATATCTAAGAACAGACCAACTACTACTGCTCAGTAGCCAAAATACTACATTCGGGGAGACTTCTACCAAATTTCTGTACAATTCTAGAAAAAATTAGTTGCTCTATGTTACATAATTACTTAGAATTACAATTAACTTCCGCTTCTATACTACCCTTCAACCGGTAACACCACTTTATTAGTACTAATCTACAGTGAGAAAGGGAGAGAGGCAGCCTTCAGCTGTAACTCCATTTTTGACTCCTCCAGGCCTATCGCTCAATAGGCAGGGAAGTCATCCAACACATGTATCCCAGTTGCCTACCACTGGCACTCTTTCGGATTGGAAGCCGCCGTATATTTAGGTAGCGGCCTGATAATGTCGGCCATTGCTGCCCGGTGTGGTGATCAGTGTTACTCGTGTTTATTGTCCGTTAGTGTTTGCTGCCGCCGGCCACTGTGACCGAGCGGTTCTAGGCGCTTCAGTCCAAAACCGCGCTGCTGCTACGGTCGCAGGTTCGAATCCTGCCTCGGGCATGGATGTGTGTGATGTTCTTAGGTTAGTTCTAAGTATAGGGGACTGATGACCTCAGATGTTAAGTCCCATAGTGCTCAGAGCCATTTGAGTCATTTGTTTGCTGCCACTGTGAGTGCCGTCACTTCTCTTCATACACGGCTTCTCTCCCATATCTTGGACGCTGCAGGAAGGTTTATCTGGTATTCCAGCTGCGCGTGATAGATTTTCTCTGTTGCGTTAATATCACAGTGACATACGGCCAGGAGAACGGTGTGCTGACCACATGCCCCTCCATATCCGCATCCAGTGACGCCCGTGGGTTGAGGATGGCACGGCGACCGGTCGGTCCCATTGGGCCTTCCAAGGCCTCTTCGGACCGAGTTTAGTTTAGTTTAGTTTAATTAACATCATAAGTTTTTGAGGGTCAGTAACGATACCTTTCATACTCTTCGGCATAAACGTCTCTATGGAGACAACTTGTACGTGTTGTGGGCACTGGAATACAATATGCTTCGGGGGCAGGTGCACACGTCACGCCTACATTCAGATTCTATATTTTTCATTTTACCTATCCGGTGCAAATGCACTAAATGCAGTTCAAGGCCCAACAAGAAGTACACGAGGTCATTCGGAAGTATAAAATGTTTTAATTTTAATCTATCTCTTGCTGAAGAAAATATCTCACAAATCCTAGGTGCTGTAGGTCGAACACCCCACTCTTGTCGCCAAATATGTAATGTATGGTTTTTAATTTCTCTAATGTTCCGACATATTGTGCCCATGATCTGTTCTATTCTAACAATATCATAGCGTTTACTCTAGAAAAATGTACCTCTTTGTCTTACCACCAGATCTAATGGGCGTAGCCTCATTACTACGAAAATCCCGTCTGTTGGTGTAGAGTAGAAGGCATCTATTGATCACAGTGTTATGTTCCGTTGCACTCGTCGAAGAGCTCTAGCCGGCCGGTGTGGCCGTGCGGTTCTAGGCCCTTCACTCTGGGACCGCATGACCGCTACGGTCGGAGGTTCGAATCCTGCCTCGGGCATGGGTGTATGTGATGTCCTTAGGTGAGTTAGGTTTAAGTAGTTCTAAGTTCTAGGGGACTGATGACCACAGATGTTAAGTCCCATAGTGCTCAGAGCCATTTCAACCATTTTAAGAGCTCTAGGAGGCTACACGCGCCTGAGCCTGTGGTCCCAGAAACTACCCCTTTAACCCAATATTGAAGCAAGTAAACTGTTATTATCCAATCTTATCACTGCTGCAAGGGAGGTCAAACTTCGTCTGCCCAACTGTAATTAGCTTATTGTACAACGTCAAAGTGTTGTTGCACACTTGTTCAATATATGGATGGAAGCTTCTAATCATGTTAGACGCCTAAGTACTTCGCCACATTTTGCTGTCTTAAAAATTTTCCGTTGATCTTAATATACGGGACCCGCAGTATTTTTTCTTAACTGCACACATAATACAACTGCTGGTGCAACTGCTAACTTTGTTTTATTGGAACAGTCAGTTAAAGAATTAATTGTCCTCACAGTTCTCTCCTCCAGTTCTTTGTGAGTTGGACTGCACCAACTGTAAGAAAATGTCTGCATAAGCAACAAAACTCAGTATGGCTGCCTCCTGCTGGAAGTTGTTCACCAGCGGCTCAGTTTCTATGTCCCAAAATGTTAGCCACAAACAGATCCCTGTTGGTAACCTTTGGTTCCACGTCCGGTGACAACTAGCCCCGGGGACGACAACTCCATAATCGTATCAGCACAGTAGGCTTCCAAACAAACACACATCGGCCGAGGACACTCCATCTCCCGCAGGCGGGTTGCTGAAAGCCCTTGCTATATTGACCGTGATCCCAGTTACATACTTGAATTCTAATGAGTAAGATGGACCGCTTGGACCGCGTGGGATTAGCCGAGCGGTTTAAAGCACTGCAGTCATAGACAGTGCGGCTAGTCCCGGCGGAGGTCCGCGGGCATTTGTGTATATCCATATGATAATTTAGGTGAAGTAGTGTGTACGCTTAGGGATTGATGACCGTAGCAGTAAAGTCCCATAAGATTTCACACACATTTGAATTTTTTTTTATTTATTTGTTTTTGGACCGCTTGGTTAATCACGTCACGTCTGCCTTCGATTCGATTTACCTTTCAGAAATCCAAAGTGACACTCACTCAGGCAGTGTAAGATCCGATGACTCGCCATTCTATAGCAGAAACGTTTTTCTGGTGTTTTCGTACTAAATTCAGTGGAGAACTGGACTATACAATTTAGGATTCAGTGGGTCTCTATTTATAGCCTTTTTGTGTATCACTGTATTGGCCAGTTTCCAACATCTCAGAAATTATTGTTGAAGTAGAAAAGGTTATACAGTTCTGTTAGACCCAGAATTAGTTTAGGCGCTAGATGTTGGTGCCATCGAGTCCGGGTGCACACCCTTTTTGAAACCAAACAGTTTTTCAGTAACATCAGGTCTTGGAATACCTTCAAATTATTATTTTATGGTTGTAGCAACTCATTTCTATATTTTTTTGCTCATCTGTACGAGTATTTATTTTGTCTCTCTCCACGTAGTGGTAGTCTCCCAGGCTTGATTTCCTCCACTAAGGACTGAGAGAGCTGCGGTGCTGTGATTTTTTCCCTGCACTATCGTATATGGGACAACCCAAGGGTCCAGACACATATTCTGTCGTACATACTGCATCGGGGTTTAATTAAAATGCAATAATTTTAGTAGCTGTGTGTCCGGTTACGAAACCTCGTAACCGGTTGGCCCTGAGTATTATTAGCACGCAATCTGACTGCATAAAAGAAAATTAAAGAATGACAATAAATTTCCGTTAACACAATTGATTAATTAAGTCCCCTGTAACTATAAAAGCTATGAAACAACAAAGCACAAGTGTAACTGTTCTGTGTGTGGTAGTGTGACTCAACGTACATGTATCTGGCACGGTTCTTCCTCACTAGGACAAGATATTTTAAACACCATTTACAATGAACTAATTGAAAAACCAGAAAAACTATAATTGCACACAGAAACCAGTATTACAAGTCTAATACGTGAACACGAGCCAGATGCTTTGTTGACTGAACCTGTGACCAAGAGGCATTGTCATTAAAGAAATGTGATTTTTTTTTACCTCAATATATATTGACGAAAAATACACTGTGATCATTGCAACATCTTCCATCTATACATTACACACTAACCGAACAGATCTACTTTCTCACCCAAAAGAACAACAACTGCACTCGACATCCTCTGAACTAGTACTGCCCTCGAGATCCTCTCAACAAGTACTGCCCACGGCAACCTCTGAACTGCCAGTGGAGGCGGCGGAGTAATAATCTCTGGCGCAATCTCTGGCGCTGTGACTCAGTGTAGCCACCTCTCAATACTTCTCACAGTTTTGTTGTCTTCCTTTTTTTATCTTGTATTTTTACATAGGAAGGGTGATTTCCGATGAAGAAAGAAGGATGAGATCCGAGAGAACGAAGAAGTAGTGGGTTGACAGAAAACTGAAAAATACTTTGTATAAAGTTGGCTAGAGTGGTCCAATGAAGGCCATAAGATGTAAATAATAATAATATGGACTTAGCTCTTAGTTAAATTTTCGGCTTATCTCTCCTGTCCTCAGGGATGTAACTTTTCTCGGATCTTTTGCGCGCCCTGCGAAGGTCTGAGACCGGACTTGGCGCACACGATCTCTCCACCGTTGGCACACCAGCGTCTATGGCTGTTTGTACAGAGGTTGCTAACTCCTGTGCAAGGTCATGAATATTTATCTCACCGTGCCCAACCTCTGATGTGCAACTCTTTCAAGTGTTTCTAAATTAAATTCATCCTTGTCTAAAATACGCCTTCTAGTCAAACACGCCAGAGAAAACTTGTGCTGCTTTTTTATTTATTTTGTAATTTCTTTTTATTTTTGCATACTTTCGAAGACCGCTTTTACTTTGTCTGGTTATTGATCTATCGTCTGCTAACCTGCATTTCTACTCAGACTGCGGCCTCACACTATCAATGTTCGACAAATTAAGTCACTATCCGTACTGACCTCGACGTCGACGACACAATGTGTACGATCCTCTCATCTTTCCATATAGTCCTACGGATTCTGTATACAAGACTGAATTGTAGTGACATGTCAGAGGTAAATAGGGTGACGTAATACAGTTAGCTGCCAACCCTATTAAAATTTAAGCCACCTACATCAGAAGTGGGATTATTTTCTTACAGCTTATCGGGTACCATTTGTATTTTGTGTTCCATTTGTCATTGCTTTAATTAAAGTCAGTGTTAAACCATTTAACACCGTTTCAATGTGTATTTTCCGGGGCAAACGGTATTAGTTCGCTCGCGTTTTGGCATCAAGTATTGTGAAGTAGTTATTTTTATCGCGATCAAAAGGAAAATGTATCACCATTGCTTCACTGACTGCACAAAACAACTGCTCCGTCATCTTAGCTTTCCGTAATCGCTCACAACAGGTTTTACCAAGAAAAGATCAAATACTGACAGACTTCAATATATTTCCTAATTTTAAATATATCGGGTGTTTCAGAAAGATTCTTCCCATTTCACAAGACCATTTTCTTCTACGCTTACGAAGGTAGGAACTTGGGGTGAAGTGTAACTCATGCACGGAAGTACAAAGGTTTTATATTCAAAAGAATCGTTCGATTTATAATAGTATATGTTTTACACAAGGGGCTTCCGTATCTGATTTGTCAATGCGGTTGACTGCCACGCGGAGACCCGGTTCGATTTCCGATACAGTCAGGGATTTTTGTTTGGTGGGAGGAAGGGGTGCACCCAGCCTGCGATGGCAACTGAGGAGCTGAGTGGCTCTGGGTCTGTAAAGCCAACAATGGCCGGAAGATTGGTGTCCTGAGCCCACGTCCTTCCATACCGTATCAAAATGAATCCATTATCTGAGGAAGATACGGCGGTCGGCCGGTCCCGATTGGCCTGCCTGAGCCAGAACGGCGGAGCCATTATATATGTGTCCACTTACAACCTTGCGACACCTTTCACAATTATGTTTAAAATCTAAATTTACTATTCACCTGGCGTACAACAAACATCTGGACAATAATCAGTCTCGTCCCATACTTTTGAGAGCTTGTCTCGAGCTATTCTGTATTCACTGTCGTCCCGTTGCTATACGGCGTTGCCGTTCACCCAGAGTTGTAAGAAGAGAGCACGGGAGTTACACAAAAAAAAGATCACGCACTATGAGATCTAGGAAACCAATGGTGCGATGTGAGCTCCACACGTCCGTAACGCTGTAAGAGGTGCAATGTTGCACTCTAGACGAAAATCGCTGAATTGCACCTGTTGAAATGGAGAACGCAAAACTCCTTTTGATGCTGTATTATCGTCACTTCTCCTCGACGCACACTGGGTAAGGAACGGTCAAGCGAGCGACTCAGTTGCACCAGATCCTATGGGCAAATAACAACTGGCGCCAAGTTTACTTTCGATGCACAAGTTAAAATTAACCCCATATTTCTATGTGCTTTCGAGTAGAAGATATTTATTTCGAGCGGCCTGTCATAGCTGCCTCTACATCTTCATCTACATAGGCACTCCGCAGGCCATCACATGGCGCATGGCTGAGGGCACCTTGTACGACTGCTACTCATTCTCTTTGCTGTTCCACTCGTAAATGACGCGACGAACAAACGACTGCCTATATTTTTTTCCGTATGAGCCTACACTTCCCTTATCTTGATTTCAGAGTCCTCATAAGATTTGTATGATGGTGCAGCAGAATATATCTGCAGTGTGTCACAACGCTGGTCGTCTAAATTTTCTCCTTAGTGTTTAACGAAAAGAACGTTTCATTCCCTCTAGGGATTCCCACTGTAGTGCTCGCTTGCTGATCGAACTACCGGTAATAAATCTAGCACCACATCTCTGAACTGCTTCGATACGTTGCTGTAATCCGACATGAAGGCGATCCCAAACACTCCAGCAGAAGTCAAGAAATGGTGCCATAAACAATATGTAAGCGCTTTACTTTACAGGCGAACTGCACTTTTCTTGAATTCTGTCAATAAACCCAAATCGACCATACGCCTTCCCTATAACCAAACTTCGTGCTTGTTCCATTTCACGTCGTTTCGCAACGTCACGAGTAGATATTGTGACAAGCAGCGCACTACTAATATTGTTTTGGCACTTTATACTTTAGAGTAAGCTACCATTCACCATACCAAATAGAAATTTTGTGCAAGTCATCTTGCATCCTTCTTCAGTCATTCAACGACAGTAATTTCCCGTACACTGCAGAGTCGTTAGCAAACAGTCGCTGGTTACTAGGCACCCTATTCGTCAGATTAGGTGTAACTAAATTCCGTTTACAAATATCGAGTACACCTTCTTTACACCAAAACAAGAAAACGTATCTGTAAACAGGGTCTCTTAGAGCCATGAGCACTTACGCATCTTTGAATCTGTGAAAGTCATCTCTTCTGCTCCAAGGTCTTTGTTTTCCAGATTTTGGGAAGATGTAGTACGGACGAAACCAAGGAAACAACGTCCAGTAAATCTTCGCTGCTGTGAATACATCTCTTCTGTTGAACAACTGCTCATAGCTCGTAAGTATGTATTTTACAGTCCATTTTCATATAAGTTTTTCTTCTTCTTTTGGTTCACAATACTTCCGAAGTACGGAAAGCAAGCAACTCGCAGTTGACGAGATGTGTTTCACAGTATCGAAAACGAATAAATGCTCATACCTGTTCCCCAGGCTTTTGTTCTTGTTCTGGCGTGAGAAACCTGTCCTCAAAGTTTGTAAGGGAAATTTGGTTACACCGTGTATAGAGAACGAGAGTGGTAGTATCACATTTCCCTGGAACACTCTGGACGATAACTGTAACTGCGCTGAACAATCGCCGTCCGGGTGAACGTACTGGGTACTACCACTTAAGCCATTCAAATATCTGAGATCCTATTTCGTAATCTAAGACCTTCGTTAGCAGTTTACAGTGTGGGACAGTGCACTTCACGGTAATCTAGAAATATCGAATTTGCATGTTGCCCTTCATCTACGATTCGCAGGACATCATGAGAGAAGAAAGCATGCTTAATGTTATTCATCGTATGGAAATACAAATATTAACAGTAATGTTGTCACAACAAAATACAAAAGGAAAATGCAAGAGCTCTGTTACCTACTGAACTTACAGAGTGATGTCAAGAGAGTCTATCCATTTCATTGTTGTTGGGGAGAGGCATTAACGATATCCTTAGAGTCCCCACTGAAACATTTCTTAGGACATTTCAATGTCGTCGATGGTCTCCTGTGAATCTTCACAACCACACGATGGGGAGTCTGCGACTCCCAATTTGTACATGGAGTTTTTCCGTGTCTGATTCTATTCTGTTCAGTTGATACCAGGTTCTTCAGCGCAGTTGCAAGGCTGGTATACATATGGGGTCTTCGAGACTATGACGACGTATGGTGGTGTTGTTTTCCCAAATGTCTTTCCACACATCTTCAGTCTTGAGTGGTTCAATCTGACGAGCTATCCATACTGGTTTTCTTGACTTGAGACGCATGGTAGGTGGACTGAGCACAATCTCGTGGACAGGTTACTCGATCTTTTCTCCGTAATGCATCACTGCTGACTTTCGTACTAGGGATGCTTTTGCAATCGGTATGGATACGAAGGAAATTTATTACTTGATGACCCAGAACATGTTCAAGAATGGTCTGTAATTTCTCTGGTACGTTATTTTGCCCTTATTGTACAGCGTGATTCAGCTGCCCGTACCCATGAGTTTTATATATCCCACAACACCCTCAAATACCTAGTGCAAGATTTTCATATTCTCTCGCTCGCTACACGCTATTAATCCTAGAGAAAAATTAGCGAAACCTTTTTGTAAGAAATTTAATGCAGCTGAATTTTGTACTGGGTCACGTTTTCTCTGGAGGCAACGGCTTTCGAGTTATTCAAGAAAAATGCGTTTGAAACTCACTTTTGTATGTTTCTCTTGAATAGTTCGAAAACTAAGCCTCCAGCAAAACATATCCTAGTATAGGATTTAGCTACATTCAGTTTTCTACAAAAAGGTGATGTTCGTTTTATCTCTAGGACTAATAGTTAGTATGAAAACCTTGCACATGATATATGAATGCGTTGCGGGTCGGATACAACCGGCGGTTAGGGGCAGCTGAAATACGAGGACAGTTCAATAAGTAAAGCAACACATTTTTTTTCTGAAACAGGGGTTGTTTTATTCAGCATTGAAATACACCGGGTTATTCCCCAATCTTTTAGCTACACAACACTATTTTTCAACGTAATCTCCATTCAATGCTACGGCCTTACGCCACCTTGAAATGAGGGCCTGTATGCCTGCACGGTACCATTCCACTGGTCGATGTCGGAGCCAACGTCGTACTGCATCAATAACTACTTCATCATCCGCGTAGTGCCTCCCACGGATTGCGTCCTTCATTGGGCCAAACATATGGAAATTCGACGGTGCGATATCGGGGCTGTAGGGTGCAGGAGGAAGAAGAGTCCACTGAAGTTTTGTGAGCTCCTTTCGGGTGCGAAGACTTGTGTGAGGTCTTGGGTTGTCATGAAGAAGGAGAAGTTCGTTCAGATTTTTGTGCCTACGAACACGCTGAAGTCGTTTCTTCAATTTCTGAAGAGTAGCACAATACACTTCAGAGTTGATCGTTTGACCATGGGGAAGGACATCGAACAGAATAACCCCTTCAGCGTCCCAGAAGACTGTAACCATGACTTTACCGGCTGAGGGTTCGAAGTGATGAACCCATGTTTCATCGCCTGTAACAATCTTTGACAAGAAATTGTCACCCTCAGCCACATGACGAGCAAGCAATTCCGCACAGATGGTTCTCCTTTGCTCTTTATGGTGTTCGGTTAGACAACGAGGGACCCAGCGGGAACAAACCTTTGAATATCCCAACTGGTGAACAATTGTGACAGCACTACCAACAGAGATGTCAAGTTGAGCACTGAGTCGGTTGATGGTGATTCGTCGATCATCTCGAACGAGTGTGTTCGCACGCTCCGCCATTGCAGGAGTCACATCTGTGCACGGCCGGCCCGCACGCGGAAGATCAGACAGTCTTGCTTGACCTTGCGGCGATGATGACACACGCTTTGCCCAACGACTCACCGTGCTTTTGTCCACTGTCAGATCACCGTAGACATTCTGCAAGCGCTTATGAATATCTGAGATGCCCTGGTTTTCCGCCAAAAGAAACTCGATCACTGCCCGTTGTTTGCAACGCACATCCGTTACAGACGCCACTTTAACAGCTCCGTACAGCGCTGCCACTTGTCGGAAGTCAATGAAACTATACGAGACGAAGCGGGAATGTTTGAAAATATTCCACAAGAAATTTCCGGTTTTTTCAACCAAAATTGGCCGAGAAAAAAAATGTGTTGCATTACTTGTTGAACTGCCCTCGTACGTACGTCGCATACAAGAGTCACCTCTGATTTCTTCTAGTCACCTGTAATTTTCCGCTGGGCGAAGGATTCGTAATAAATGGAAGCTAAGTATGGGGCCAAAGCCGAAGAAAGCTCTTTGTAAAACCGTCTTGAGGTTCCATCTCGATCTAACATCTTTTTTTGTTTTCAACTCTCACCTTGTGTAAGTTTGCTATACACGACTACACTAAGTGTACAGTACGTCCAGGGCAACGTTCCACAATCGCGCCGGAAAGATGGTATTATTTGGCTTTTTGCAGACTCGTTTTGGTGGGACCGGAACAGACTTCGTGGAAGATGTTTGGGGCTGGGACGGACCGCGGGCCGCGCCGGCAGTCGGAGGCGGTGGCGATGGCGATGTGGATCTGGTAGCAGCGCCAGCCCAGCCGCCTCCCTAAGAACTGTTATTAAGAGCTTCGATCGGCAGCGGATAAAAGCTCACTGCCCGGCACTGCCGTTCGCGGAACACCGAGATGTGTACCGGCCTCGTCTCCTCCTCGTCTTTTTCTTACTCTCCCTCTTTTTGTACATCCATCTTATTTTTCTTCCACTCGTCACGTTCGGAAGGCGGCAGCCATTTACTTTATCGTGTCTTCCCGTTCTTTCCGAAGGACAAACACGAAACCTGAGCGAAAAAAAGAGCTCCGAAATAAACTGCTTCGGAGAAAAGTTAACGTATAAATTGTATCAGAAGAACATAAGCGACTGATAGGCAAGGTGGCAGCGTTCAGCTTCTGAGAAACGTGTCGTAATTTACGGGAGAAAACGAGCTGATAAGCGGAAGGTGCATCCATATCTCATAGCCACAGGCTTCCGCAAGGGGGGAGGGGGGCAAGAGAGTGCACTGTCCCACTCCCTGGAACCTGGAGTACAGAGTTTTTGTTCTTTACAGTATTTTCATGCATTTCTTGAGGTGAGTGGATAACCACAATTTCTCTGGATTACAATAACAAGTTTTTTGTGACACCTATGAAATTTAGCTATTGTGGCATGACACGCCTCGAAGCAGACCAACACATTCAGATTAAAAATGGCAATTTTTGCGTCGTGCCTCTCCGTGGACAATTTTCAACGGACGCCTATGCTCATAACATACGCGGTTTTCAAAAAGTGCTCCAGTTTGAGGAAGAGAGTGGTCATCGTTTCATTGAGGTTGAAATGAGTTACACATCTTACGGCTGAGAGTATTCAGTATATATGATGTGTCATTTATGCCGTCAGCTCGCCTTCGTAGCACAGTGGGTAGAACGTCTAACTGCCATGCGGAAGATCCACGTTTAACGCACGGTACTGCCAGGGATTTTTCCTTAGTGGAAGGAATGGAACAGGGTGCACTCAGCATCGTGATGCCAACTGAGGAGCTACTGCAGTGAGAAGAGTGCCTTCATGGTCTGTGAAGCTGAAAATTGCCGCGAAAGCAATGTGCTGGTCCCATGCCTCCAAATTATTATTATTATTTTTGTCATTTTGTCATCGTCCTTCTGACTACTTTGATACGGCCCAGCATGAATTCCTCTCCTGTGATAATATCTTCAGTTCAGAACAACACTTGCACGCCACCGCCGGCCGGGGTGGCCGAGCGGTTCTAGGCGCTTCAGTCTGGAACCGCGTGACCGCTACCGTCGAAGGGTCGAATCCTGCCTCGGGCATGGATGTGTGTGATGTCCTTAGGTTAGTTAGGTTTAAGTAGTTCTAAGTTCTAGGGGACTGATGACCTCAGATGTTAAGTCCCATAGTGCTCAGAGACATTTTGCACCCCATCCCCTCAATTATTTGTTGGGTATACGAGGGGCGTTGAATAAGTAAGGCAGCATATTTTTTTCCTGGCCAGTTTCCGCTAAAAAATTGCGGAATTTGTTGTGGGGCATCGTGGAATATTCCCACTGCAGCCCCCATAGTTTCATGAAGTTCCAGTAGGTAACGGTGCTGTATTTTTTTTTTTTTTTTTTTTTTTTTTTGTCATCAGTCTACTGACTGGTTTGATGCGGCCCGCCACGAATTCCTTTCCTGTGCTAACCTCTTCATCTCAGAGTAGCACTTGCAACCTACGTCCTCAATTATTTGCTTGACGTATTCCAATCTCTGTCTTCCTCTACAGTTTTTGCCCTCTACAGCTCCCTCTAGTGCCATGGAAGTCATTCCCTCATGTCTTAGCAGATGTCCTATCATCCTGTCCCTTCTCCTTATCAGTGTTTTCCACATATTCCTTTCCTCTCCGATTCTGCGTAGAGCCTCCTCATCCCTTACCTTATCAGTCCAACTAATTTTCAACATTCGTCTATAGCACCACATCTCAAATGCTTCGATTCTCTTCTGTTCCGTTTTTCCCACAGTCCATGTTTCACTACCATACAATGCTGTACTCCAGACGTACATCCTCAGAAATTTCTTCCTCAAATTAAGGCCGGTATTTGATATTAGTAGACTTCTCTTGGCGAGAAATGCCTTTTTTGCCGTAGGGAGCTTGCTTTTGATGTCCTCCTTGCTCCGTCCGTCATTGGTTATTTTACTGCCTAGGTAGCAGAATTCCTTAACTTCATTGACTTCGTCATCAATCCTGATGTTAAGTTTCTCGCTGTTCTCATTTCTACTACTACTCATTACCTTCGCCTTTCTCCGATTTACTGTCAAACCGTACTGTGTACTCATTAGACTGTTCATTCCGTTCAGCAGATCATTTAATTCTTCATCACTGTATACAGCATCAATAGTTAACGGTGCTATATGTAGCATTCAAAATCACCTGTAACTGCATTCAATGCAGAGATCTGTCATTGAGTTTCTTTTGGCGAAAACCCAGAGCATTGCAGATATTCATAGCCGTCTGCAGAAAGTCTACGGATACCTGGCATAAAAGCACGATGAGTCGTTGGGCAACGGGTCTGTCATCACCGCAATAAGGTCGCGCAGACCTGTCGGATCTCCGCGTGCCCGCCGGCCGCACACAGCTGTGACTCCTGTAACGTTAGAATCTGCACACTCTCAATCGAGGCGGTCGACGGATCACAATCAGCCACCTCGCCTCTCAAAAATGGTTCAAATCACTATGGAACGTAACATCTGAGGTCATCAGTCTCCTAGACTTAGAATTATTTAAACCTAACTAACCTAAGGACATCACACACATCCCACGCCCGAGGCAGGATTCGAACCTGCGACATTAGCAACAGTGCGGGTCCGGATTGAAGCGCCTAGAACCGCTCCGCCACAACGGCCGGATCTCGCCCCTCACTTGAACGTTAGTAGCACTGATCCTCTTGTCCGCCAAATCTGAAACTTGTGTGCCCTTTGGGTTTCTCGCTGCCTAACAGAAGACCACGAAGAGAAACGAAGAACCATCCGTGCGGAATTCCTTGCTCGTTGCGAGGCTGATAGTGACAATTTTTTGTCGAACATCGTTGCAGGCTATGAAACATGGGTTCATCATTTGGAAACGGGTGCAAAGCAGCAATGCACGGAGTGACGCCACA
Source organism: Schistocerca cancellata (assembly GCF_023864275.1). Lineage (NCBI taxonomy): Eukaryota > Metazoa > Arthropoda > Insecta > Orthoptera > Acrididae > Schistocerca > Schistocerca cancellata. The sequence goes on along the minus strand of NC_064634.1, from coordinate 423,391,164 downwards.
CCACCTGTCCTTCGAAGAAAAAGTTCAGAGTCGCATCCTCAACTGGTAAAGTCATGGCGACGGCGTTCTGAGACTCCTGAAAGGGTTATTCTGTTTGATGTCCACCCTCATGGGGCAACGATTAACTCTGAAGTGTACTGTGTCATCCTCAGGAAGTTGAAGAAACGACTTCAGCGTGTTCGTCACCGGAGGAATGCAAACGAACTTCTCCTTATCTAAGACAATACAAGATTCAAAATGGCTCTGAGCACTATGGGACTTAACATCTGAGGTCGTCAGTCCCCTAGACTTAGACCTACGTAAACATAAGGAAATCACACACAGCCATGCCCGAGGCAGAATTCGAACCTGCGACCGTAGCAGCAGCGCGGTTCCAGACTGAAGCGCCTAGAACCGTTCGGCCTCAGCGGCCGGCACAGTACAAGGCCCTACAAATGTCTACGTACCCAAGAGGAGCTCACTTCATTCGACTGTTCTCCGTCATTCACCCTACATCCTGCATCTCACATTTTGCGACTTCCATCTGTTTGAAACTTCCTGGCAGATTAAAACTGTGTGCATGACCGAGACTCGAACTCGGGACCTTTGCCTTCCGCGGGCAAGTGCTCTACCATCTGAGTTTCCCAAGCACGACTCACGACTCGTCCTCACAGCTTTACTTCCGCCAGTACCTCGTCTCCTACCTTCCAAACTTCGCAGAAGCTCTCCTGTGAAACTTGCAAGACTAGCGCTTCCGGAAGAAAGATATGAGGAAGGATCGTGAATCGTGCTTGGGTAGCTCATATGGTAGAACACTTGCCCGCGAAAGGCAAAGGTCCCGAGTTTGAGTCTTGGTCTGGCACACAGTTTTAATCTGCCAGGAAGTGTCACGCCAGCGCACACTTCGCTGCAGAGTGAAAATTTCATTCTGAATACTACTGTTTGACCCGATAAAGGATGCACTTCGCGGGAAGCAGTACGTGAATGATTGGGAAGTTACTGATGCAGCAAGACATTGGCTTCGACGCAGACCAGTAGAGGGGTACCACGTGGGAGTTAGGCCCTCTCGGTGAGGTGCCGTTTGGCCGTCGCATTGACGGACACTATGTTGAAAAATAGGGTATACAGCCAAGACAGTGGGGAACAATATGTTGTATTGGAATCCTGAACAACACGAACGTGCTTTTAGAAGGAAATGTGTTTTATTACTTATTGACCGCCCCAATATTACTATCACTATCTTTGTCCACAATTTTATGACAGCTCTCTCTAGTACGACGGAGGTTATTTCCTGGTGACTAAGCACGTGTGTTATCAACATGTCCCTCCTTCTTCTCAATGTCTCCAGTTTGTTCCTCTCTTCGCCAATTATGCAAAAAAAAAAAAAAAATAGTTCAAATGGCTCTGAGCACCATGGGACTTAACTTCTGAGGCCATCAGTCCCCTAGAACTTAGAACTACTTACACCTAACTAATGACATTACACACATCCATGCCCGAGGCAGGATTCGAACCTGCGACCGTAGCGGTCGCGCGGTTCCAGATTGTAGCGCCTAGAACCGCTCGGCCACCCCGGCCGGGGCCAATTATGCAGAGAACCTCCTCTTTCCTTATATTATTAGGTCACCTAATTTTTAACATTCTTCTGTGGCCACATATCAGACGCCTCGATTCTGTTCTGATACTGTCCATACCGCATCAGGCAGAGGTTAACGGCAGCCAATCTCTGGATGGCCCATCATGGCGGAACATAGATGTGCTAGTTTTGCTGCGAGTCATAATGTCCATACACATCATATTCCACCAAACATGTCCGTCATTCAGCAGTTTTTCAATCTCCAGAAAACAGTAAACGTGGCAGTTATCTGTCGGAAGCACCAGCACTACAAACAGCGATCGACGTGAAAGCTGCATATTCTTTGCGTCTCACGATGACGCCTATCCCGCTGGTCTCTCCCTCAGCAGCGCCCATTTGGCACTGCGAAAGTGCTTTTCGTAATTTCCAGCGAAGCCGCAACACTGGAGATATCTTCACCCCCGCCCCTCGCAATCGCCCTCCACGAGCCGAACAACTGCCCTTTCACGATCATAATCAGTCAGATGACGCCTTGTAGCTATCTTCCAATTGCTATTATTCACGGTACGTAGCAATATCGCAGTGCAACTCATTGCTTCTAGGATCGACAGGCTCTTAGGGTCGCGGCCTGCAGATTGATTGCAGCAGATATTCGCTGTTAAGTAAGCTCTGTCATCGCCATTGCGAGTTCTGCTGCGTCAGACTGCTTGTCAGGCGACACACGTCAATGCAAAGCACCGGCGGATGTTGAAGTCTTTTTTCTCTGTTACAAATACTGGCAGTGTATCTAAATTATCGAAAGAATATCCGTTTACAAGTTTTAGGTTAAGTTGTAGGAATGAGATTCTACTAAAATTCATAAATACTACTGACCCATTACCTCAATTTAGTTCTGATACTGCAGTTAACATTTCGTCTCTCAGTTTTCGGTTGTCACTTTCCATTAAACCCGTCTTCGTAATCTAGGTCGTTAACCAGAGTAACTACTCAAACTTGCAAAAAAAATTCCCTGAGAATTCCAAATGTGGGGAGGAAAACGCTCCCATAAGAAGCTCCTCATAAATTAAGGATGGTTGGGGGCACAATAACGACTTTCCTTTCCTATCAGCTGAGATTTACTAGCCATAAGTGGTAGTTGAACCGAAGCTTTTTAAACATTGACTATTTTTATGGAGTAACATTCATATAATGAACACTGAAATATTCAGTATATTATATTAAATTTTGTAATTTATAAACTCAATTAAAATTAAATTTCAGTGCTCAGAACTCCCTGAGATTTCATGAAATTGCTGAAATTCCCTGAGATTTCCCTCCTTTATGCAGGTAAAATGTAATTCCCAGAGAATTCCAGCTTTTCCAGAAGAATAGCCACCCTGTAATCACGCACATCTGTCCGGAGGCGCTCGACACGGAGGTAAGCCGCTTCAAATCGTGGTGTTGTATGAAATTTTCAGTGCCACTATTTGACCTGCAAGGGAAAGAGAGATGGCGCTGTGAAATTCCTGATCACTAACCTCTGTCAAATTTCAAATCTCTGAAGCGCATTGTGAAATGAGAGAGTATTGTCATCCGCCTACTTCTGGGGACACTAAGCTCGGCGGCCCCATTGGTGGTTTTCGAAAAATTTAGGCTATGTGCAGGAAATGGCTTTCACTCTCTCCCTTGTCTCATTAGCATCATACAACGCAAACATAACACTTCACTACACATGCATCCATTACAGTCATTTACACCGCACAAATACGCATTCGACACAATTCTGACATGAGCCACTGTACGCGAGTGAACACACCCTGTGGATTTTCCTAATCAATTATGCCAGCCGCGCGGGATTAGCCGAGTGGTCAGGGGCGCTGCAGTCATGGGCTGTGCGGCTGATTCTGGCGGAGGTTCGAGTCCTTCCTCGGGCATGGGTGTGTGTGTTTGTCCTTGGATAACTTAGGTTAAGTAGTGTGTAAGCTTAGGGACTGATGACCTTAGCAGTTAAGTCCCATAAGATTTCACACACATTTGAACATTTTTTTTTTTTTGTAATTATGCCATACGACATTTATTTTCCATTTTCCATTTACGTCCCGTTATGAAGCGTTTGAGCAGCAATGTGGAATACCACTAGCAGTCTTTAAATACGCAAAAAATTTAAGATATTTTGAATCTGGCCACGATTTATGTGACATCTATGGGCACTGGGCTTTCAACTACGAAGAATGATATATTTCTATAATCGTCTCTTAGAGATAAGTTAGAATTTCTTTCACAGTCAACCATGCTGATGGTCGATATGAAACCGTGTAAAGCACCAAAACTCATGAAAAACAAAATATGATTTATACTGAGGAGACAATATTGTAGTGTGGAACAAGTAAAGAAGTTGTGCTCTGAATTATGTAAGTAAAAAAAAAAAAAATACGGTGACTTCGGATGTTGGTTTTGAATCTAATTAAATGTAATCCCATCATCATCATCATCATCAACAACAACATCAGCCAATTAGATCACTTGTTGATGCGGCTTCTTGTGTTGGCGTGTAACTTAAGATCCCAGCAAGTTCTTCCATTTCTGCCGATTTTGAACTTCCCGTTGCCAATTCATTCCCGCTGTCTTTCTTAAGTCTCTATCCCATCTGTCCGGTGGTCCTTTTTGGTAAATTAGGCTCCAATCTCGTACTTGTTTTTACCATATGCCGTTTCTCTCTGAGCGACATGAGAAGTCCACAGCTATTTGAAGGTATTCACTTATTCACTCTTCCATTATGTCACTGAGCTTTATTGTACGTCTGATATCAGCTGCTTTCTTCACATCTTTCCTTGTGTAGCCCAACATTGGTCTTGTAACATCAACTAATTAGCACTAATTAGCAGACGATGAGGTGATATTGCGAAGATGAATAGGAAAACGTGCCAAGGAGCTATCCAAGCCAAAAGTGTTATGAATTTCCAAATCATTTATTAATTATACTGCCGGAATAAGAATCCACACTACTGTATGAAGAGGTGCAATGTTTTCAAACCCCACAGGCAGGCCGATTGCGACGACGCCGGGTTTGCCGCCAAAAAGTCCCGTTCTGTGCACAGTTCAGGCGAGGGAGCTAGCAACGAAACTGGAACTCAGGGCTCCCCTATGCTCAAAAGATCCAAGAGCACGGCTTCCATGCGAATCAATGCCCACCATCAACGACGTTAGTACTACCGCGACACAACTAGGCTGTGCATCGGCCAGAACGCCTTTACCTTGTCGAAAACGAGGGAACATTTACGGTGTCCCAAATTCGCTCACTTTGTGGAGGACCAGTCAAGGAGGAAAGTACCCGTTGATGATGTAGCATGTGATCGAGCAACGAAGGTGGTGAGCTGTAAGAGTGCCAGATAACTTCTTAACACGAGCTTGCTCTTCTTGACTTTCCCCTTCTATTACTAGTCAAGGATAGGCAATAAATCACGTATCCATCCCAAATCACAAATGACCGAGAAATCATAGTTTTCACTGTAATATGTCATCAGTATCGCTGTGGTTTCAGTCACACCTATATCGTGCTCACCGCGCGGGATTAGCCGAGCGGTCTGAGGCGCTGCAGTTATGGACTGTTCTGCTGGTCCCAGCGGAGGTTCGAATCCTCCCTCGGGCATGGGTGTGTGTGTTTGTCCTTAGGATAATTTAGGTTAACTAGTGTGTAAGCTTAGGGACTGATGACCTTAGCAGTTAAGTCCCATAAGATTTCACACACATTTGAACATTATATCGTGCTCCATCTCTTCTACGAAATTTACAGTATCGTGGAAGTCAAATGTTATTTCGACTGTTCTCAATAACAGTGTAAGTCACAAATAACAGCTAAGAGTAGCATTGTAACTTTCAACGCTATATACCATCTGATGGCCATACTTCGTTCACCGAACCATATGTAACGCTATCGAGTATCGACTGTTATAATGTTATTTCGCTGTTGTCAAAAACAATACAAGTCACTAGTAACATTATAATATTCAACGCCGTATGCTATCTGTTGACCCCATGCTCGTCCTTCCGAGAACCTTGTATCTCACGCCATCGATAATCGTATATAACCTGCCTATGGCTGTAGAAATGAACCACGTATTTAAACACGCACTCGTACCGTATTGTGTGACAGTTTATGTTGTCATTCAGTATTTTCATACTCGTTTCGTGACTAGAAAATTTAAAGCCAAAGGAAGAACAAATGTAAACCATACTTACTAACGACTTTTTATGGACTTTTCTCTGTGCAGAAGCATGTCCACTTATCAAGCAAGTTGTGCTTATCAGGTGGTAAAAGTTGCATAGCGGACCTCTCTGCATTTTTCGTATTTTCTGTACGCTATAGCTACATAATACGCATCTAAATATTCGTCAGGAAGCTGTCCATTATCTAACACACGTTTTAAAATTTACCTTTTAGTTTCTATGATGAAAAGTTCAAAATGTTAAAATGTGTGTGAAATCTTATGGGACTTAACTGCTAAGGTCGTCAGTCCCTACGCTTACACACTACTTAACCTAAATTATCATAAGGACAAACACACACACCCATGAAAGAGGGAGGACTCGAACCTCCGCCGGGACCAGCCGCACAGTCCATGACTGCAGCGCTTAAGACCGCTCGGCTAATCCCGCTCAGCTGATGAAAAGTGCGTTATATGTAGCAAAGTGCGTTTCAATATAGCGCGAACGTAATCTTTAGGAACTGAGGAAGAGTAATTGCAAATAATAACAGTACCATCTCACGTAACTTTTGCTCAGTTGGGTTAGCCTTATGAATACGCTAAACTTAGGTTCTGACAAGTAATAGCTTTCGCAGGTAAGAACATATCACTTGCGTTGTCTTGACGCAGTCCACCTGGCGAGATGTACCAGTTAGCTGATATTCTTGTCAGTGCCTGTTATTTCTTGTAAATGTTACTTGTGGCAAATCACAGTGTAACAGCTACGATGATAAATAACAGCAGGATCAGTTTAACGTTGTTTGGTATGAAGGGATACAGGCTGCGAGTTCGTAAAATGTGATGTAAAACTGTGAAAATAACAGTTAAGAATAGCAGCTACCGAAAAGTAACATTTACAGAAATCACTCTTATCGGAAAGTCACAATTTATAAGAATAGCAGCTACCGAAAAGTAACATTTACAGAAATCACTGTTATCGGAAAGTCACAATTTAGCCATCCCTATTAGCATTCGGCGTTTGTGTGGCACCCTCTTCTCTCAGTATGAAGTAGCTTGGTGGCACCCCTGGCGTGGCAGCTCGCAGGTGGCCCCCAGCATAAGCCGGCAGCAGCAGCATGCAGCCGCTCCCCTAATGGCCCGCGCCCAGCACAAGTAAGACGTATTGCAGCATTACTGGCCGCCGCGTCTTACTGCGGGCCCCTCTTTTTCCCGCTCGAAATTCTTGACTTCCTCTCTTTTTGTTCCGTCTTTAACTTCCAGCCAGGCTCTCCGCCTCCCATTCTTTCCCATTTACATCGCAGAGTCGGGAGTTGTGAGTACGTAAGACTCTCCGCTACACCCGGAACATCTCCATCATCGCAACGAGGAATGAAAGTTGCCGTTACCTTCTGGTACGTGTCTCCTCATCCTGCGGGCGCGGTGGGAACTCTGTAGTGTGCCCGTGACGTACGGTTGGTAGTTCTCTTAAAGGAACGTTTAGCGAGGAGCACGGGAACAACTTTCTTTTTTCCCAGCAGTTTAGGAGTTTTGTTCTCGGAAATATTTATTTACCTTCAAAGCTCCACATTCTACGTATAACATTGTCAGCGGCGATAATGCCTTGTTAGCGCACAGAGAAAAGTACTCCAACTTTTAGTTATGTGCATAAATCCTTGTTTGTTGTAGTCACTTGCCGTATTTGTAGTATTTATCTTCAAAATGGTTCAAATGGCTCTGAGCACTATGGGACTCAACTGCTGTGGTCATGTGGTCATAAGTCCCCTAGAACTTAGAACTACTTAAACCTAACTAACCTAAGGACAGCACACAACACCCAGCCATCACGAGGCAGAGAAAATCCCTGACCCCGCCGGGAATCGAACCCGGGAACCCGGGCGTGGGAAGCGAGAACGCTACCGCACGACCACGAGATGCGGGCCATTTATCTTCAGTTACGGTGTTATACCGAAGGTTATACGTATACAGTGTCTATTTGAAGGCTACGGAAGAAATTTCGGAAGTCATTCGGCGATATTTTGTGGGAATTTTGATATGAAACGCCCGTGGTCTCCAGTAGATTGCTACAGTTACCTTTGTATCTATGAAAATACCTGACTACAACCAAAAAAAAACCGTAAAAATTCACCATAACACAAAAGGATCCGATTTGCGCTGCAGTTACCTTTGTTTCTATGAAAATGAAAATGCCCGTCTACAGCCAAAAATCCCGTAAAATATGTTCACCATAACACCAAAGGATCCGGTGTGTCGTAGGTGCCTATGAGCAGATGAAAAAGTACTGTGACATTCCGTTGATGCGGAAACAGTTCACAAGGAGACCATCACACCCATTAATCACAGATTTTAAGCAATCTGAGGTACGTTGTAGAGGTACCTTTCTTGAGTACTTGGCTAGCAGGTTTTCGTGTGACGGCACCTAGTTTTCAAGAAAATCAATGTTCAGGTTTTATGCATATCTCCTATACAAGTACCGTTAATCACGTTCCGTCCTCATGAGTGTAGAGCACAGGGTAAGTTTCGGTATACCACGCTGGCGGTACACGTTCCCATCCTGCCAGGGTGTTTCTGATTTTCTTTTTTTCAGCTTCAGTGTACAGCTCATCATTAAATAGTACAAAAACCAAAACTAAACTCCTCCCGAACAGACCATGAAGGTCCGACGGTACTGACCGGCCGCCGTGTCGTCCTCAGCCCATAGGCGTCACTGGATGCGATAGGGAGCATTAAATAGTACATGTCATGCACATTTATTCAAAAATAGTCATTTTCGCCGAGGTAATTTCATTAGTAGATCAGTCAAACTTTTTTTTTCATATAAATCCTCAGTTTGCGTCAGAATAATTTCAGAATCGCCTTACCCACTATCGCCTGCATAGCTTGACATCTAGGACAGCATTTCGGATGGAGTCTGTTGTAGAAGCGAAACACAAATTTGTAGACCATCACGCACATTAAATGAAAGTTACTGCCTTGCAAGCATACGAACTTGTCAGAATCGATTCCAAAAAACACAGCGAGTTTAAATTCAAAAAGACTGTTCTTTCTTCGATTGACTTCGATGCGAATCACGCTGTGGAAGCAGTTGCACTACGCTGATGTCAAATCAAAGAACGTGTTTTTAGCGAATCTTCTCTCGAACTGATTTTTCTAATAGTATTCAGCAAGTCGGGAGTATTTAGACTTTCTTTCGCGAAACTTTGAACCTTCCTGTAAAAATAATAATCATAGCGATGGCAAAGTGGAGTATATTTAAGTGGGATAATTTTTACGTTGTAGGTGCACGCTTCCGTTTCATTTACAAATTGATCCGAAGATGCCTGATTAATCTGCTCCTCCAAACGTATGTAAAATTAAAAAATCTTGTGCCATGTACAGAAGAACAACACATTTTAAAAACTGTTCGTACAGCAATTTCGTTAACTTTGGTGGTATCGCACAGGTCACAGTTGAATTTTAATAAATTTATAAATCAACTCGGCAGCTCTTTTTTGAACAGTGCGACCAAATTTCCCGAACTGTTACTACATACATAAAAAAAAAACACGAGGGAATATCTTTCCTGATACAGTTACAGTATACTGTATAGTGGAAGAACGACTACAAATCTTTTCTCTGCACAGGGACGGTTTTCGCTCCCTGTTCTTCATAGGATCAATTTGCGTCGATTGGTACCGCCAGCTGGTTTGATCGGTATTAATTAAATAACCAAGATCAAAATTAATGATGAGTTCTTTCGTCTGTACCCGGTATCCATCTGCAACTATATAAACTATCTAAAGATATTTTGTACTATAAATGTTTTTAAGAAAGACAAGTGCACAGCCAGTATTCGAATCCGTACCGCTAACGTGGTAGATATGAGCCTCAATCGCTGCGCTATGCTCGCTTGATCCACACATGAATAACGTTACGGCTATAGAAGATATACATAAAACTTCAACGGCTATTTTTTTCGGAAAGCAGGAGCCGTCTCATGAAAAGCCACTAGCCACTTATACACGAGAGGTACGTCTCCAACATATCTAAGACATAGAACTCCGTGATTAACAGATCTGATGGTCCTCTTGTTCTCTTGCCGCTTTTCCTTCGTACTGAGTCGATCCATTCACGAGGTGCATATCGGCTAAATATTCATAAGGAAACCTGTCCACACTGCCGAGTACAATTAACGACAACTAACACTGCGAAAAAGAAATCGGAGACACAACCGAGCAGTACTGCAACTTCAGGGTGAGTAGTATAGTGGCGAATAGTATAGTGACCATTCACCGTGAATGAATGGCACAGGTTTGTGGAGCAAGAAAAGCAGAGCATACTGTCGACATTTGCACTGTCGTGCAAATATTTTTCACTCCAACACAGCTACAAAGAGAAATGGGGGTAAGAAATCAAACGAGACGCATTTATTCTAGTAACGAGCCACCGCTGATCACAGGTGCCGTATACGAAAATACACAGAAATATGTCCCTGAAGAACCTCTGAAATTTTGACGGTGGAGTTCAGGTTCACCCTGTAGAATTCACTGTTGTCAACTTCAAGGGCCTCTTTTCATCTGCTCAAAAGACAACTGTAGATTTAAGACCATTTTCTTTTTCTCCCAATTTGAATCCCTCCTAGGCACACAAAAACGTTACAATTTTCGAAGGTTAAGAGTGTAAATCTACGAAAAAGGGGACGCAGTCAACTCTGTCCACCTATATGCAAACACCGCGCAGATTCCAACTGAAATACCGTGAAACTTCGGCCCCCTGACCACCTGTCCATTCAGCACCACTGCATCGGAATCGTATTTGGGACGAGTGTGGTGCAGTTCTTCGTCCGATCGTCCTGATTTACGTTGTTAATAGATTCCCTATATCATTTCGTACGAATACCAATATGGCACCTTTGAAAAGGACACGTCATATTTGTTTCACCACACATGTGGTCCGTTTCTAGGGACGAGATGACTGTCAGCCGTATCCTTTCTTCTCTGTGTACAGCTTCATCTACATCTTCACGTCACAAGTCACCTTACGATGTGTGGTGCAGGGTACTTCTGGGACCATTATCTTTTCCACCTAGGCCCGTTCCATTCACGAATGACGCGTGGGATAAACGATTGTCAGTAAAGGACAGTATGAAATGTAACTTTCCGTAGTTGATAGCCGGGATCATTTCGGGAGACGTATGTTGGAGGAAGTTAAATGCTGCCCGACTCTTCTCGGAACGTAAGTTACCGAATTTTCTGTAGTAAACCTTTCTATGACGCACAACGCTTGTCTTTCAGTGTGTGTGCCTCTGGAGTTTATTGAACATCTCCCTAACGCTCTCCCGTCGACTAAACGATCCCACTCTTCGTTGAGTCGTCTCTGTCTCTTGAATCACTCCTACTTGGCAAGGATCTCAGACTGATGAAATAGTAATCAGTAGGTCGACGATTGTTTTCTAAGCCATTTCTTTCATAGATAAATTACATTCCTTAACATCCACCCAATAAATTCCAATCTAGCACCTGTCTTTCCTGCTATGTGTTTCACGTGGTCATTTCATTTTATGTCCCTCTGGATGTCTACTCCTAGTTTAGGTATTCGACGGTAGTTATGCTTCCTGCGAACTGTCGCTATAGTATAATCGGAAAGTAATGAGGAGTAGCAGAAAATAGATTAACGAAAAAGTTATAAGCGAGGACTGTGGAAAAATCGTAAAAGAAGAGACGTAGCGTTTGAGTCGTGGTGCTATGGAAGGACGTAGAAAATTTGGTGCACTAATAAGATAAGGAATGAGGTGGTTTTCCGTAGAATCGGAGAAGAAAGGCACATATGGGAAACACTGACAGGGCGAAGCATCACGACGATAGAACATGTGTCAAGAGAATAACGTCCAAGGTACTGTAGGGAACTTTAGAACATTGAAACTCTTTGGGGAGAAGTTGGCACAAGAGAGGAATTCGTGAAGGGCTGCGTCAAACCAGTCAGAAGACTGAAGATTCACACCAGTCGGATTGTTGTCGTAAGAAAAGACATCACCACTACATGAGCCACACATCACAGTAACGACTTTTATCAGTAATACCAGTAGATTAACAAGTGACAATTGAAGTCTCGTGCGGGCACTCAAGTGTTAATTACATGCATACCGATGTTTCTAATGCTTACATCAACGGAGTTCGCCGGCCGGAGTGGCCGTACGGTTGTAGGCGCTGCAGTCTGGAACCGAGCGCCCTCTACGGTCGCAGGTTCGAATCCTGCCTCGGGCATGGATGTGTGTGACGTCCTTAGGTTAGTTAGGTTTAATTAGTTCTAAGTTCTAGGCGACTGATGACCTCAGAAGTTAAGTCGCATAGTGCTCAGAGCCATTTGAACCATTTTTTGAACAGAGTTCTGTCGATATATGCATTACATCACTTACGAAACCAGACGCCCAAGCCACAATTTTGATAACACTTACTGTTCTAGGATGTGGCAAGAAAGTGTCTAACATAGTCATGACAATCATTTGCTCTTCTAGAATAAAAGTTAAGTGCTAATTCAAAAGACCTCAGAATTGAGCCATATTCTGTAAGAAAGACAAAACTTGTAGTCTTAGTAAAGTGATGTGAAACTCCGCGTGTACACCCAGAAGACACTTAATCATCGAAACACTCCCTCCACCTATGTAGTTCTTCGCCTGCAAGGCTATTATCACGAAATTCAAACTACTATTTCGCCTTTTTAAAGGCGACAGTTTGCTTGCTGATGAGGCTCGATTTTCGTCCTGTGTTGCATGCTGATTTCACACATACACAATGCTCAACTTTCTCTCGATATGAACAACAGTTTCGCGATGTGGTGTTAAACAACAGTCACTGGACTGAAGGGCACATCACTGGTAACACTAGAAAACAGATGCATAAAATAAAGTTAACATTACATATCAAACTTTTCTGTCACTAAAAAAAAAATTCGAGCTATTCCCAGTTATAATTGCAACTCAATTACACTTCGCGCCAAGTGTATTACTGTTCTAGGAATATTTTGCAAGTAACATCAATCTAAAATCTTGTAATCTTCGAAAGCAATTTATTTTCGAGATTTTTTGAGAACTGTGTCTTACTGCAGTACGAAGATCATGTGCATGCACTGACCTTCAGATCCTATGAGTTTGAAGAAAATCGTAGATGGGGTCTATCGTTGGGTCCCTCTTGAGATGTAGTGATTAACGCTTTGTCGGATTATTAATAGTTTGCTTGACTGCTGAAATTTCTACGTCACGTAAGCTCTTTATTAAGACATGTTCATCAACGATACATCTTGTCACTCAGTTTAACAGCCGACTGTACGGCTAAGCTTACTTGACCTTTATGGTCTTTGTAGGTAATACATTGTTTTATTACGTAGGCTGTTCTGGTTTTAGCAGCTTATTTGTTCTGAATAAACTATTTATTAATCATGTATTTCTTTAAGTATTTACGTATGGAAATGCAATAGATTTATCACTGCGCGCGACCCTCCACTGACGTGTCCACTGCTGGATAACACGGAAGGTTGACACTTCCTTCACCGTAAATCACTGTTCCATCCCTCTCTATTACTTGTGTGTGTGTGTCTCTAAAGAACCGCATTCATGAGAGACACATAAATCGCGTAATTTCAGTTTTATCACGTTCGTGTCATTCATACACTGCTTTTTATGACCACTAGTCCACAACTTATCGTTACTTGAAAAACTCAAACTATAGCATTCTGATGTTCAGATTAACCACCGAAATTAATTTTCGGGGTTTAACGACCCGTCGACACCGAGTGAAATTGATTTTCCTTCGGGTATTAAGTAAATCTCATTTGGTATCAGTTACCAAAAGCCCGGTATAGTACACAGTCTGTTGTATTGGTATCTGCGAGCAGAACATGCAGATTTCAAAGGTTCTGAGGCAGTTTCAAACCCTTTTCCTTCAACTACACGCCGAGACTACATATCTTCTGTTTGTGTTACTTTGATCGTGTAGAAGATGCCGTCTTACCACACTTCAGGCTGACGTTATTTAGCTACAGCCACACGAACCGTTCTACTATAATAAATATTCCTCAAATGTTAAAACCATTTATCCTACTAAGGTCGTCGTCAGAAATTTAAAGGTTTATTTAATTTTTTTAAAAATTTGTAACAGCTTTTTAAATAGTCGTCTCTATCACAAATAAAATAGTGTCTCAAAATTTGATAAATAGTTTCATCTATTCATACAACCAATTTCAGGTCAATAATGCTAAAGTATTACGTCAGCATATAAGATACGGATGGATCGCATTCTCTGTATAACTAGGTACATGTTCATTTAAGAGACATGTTGAATAAAATGCTGGCTGTATCAACACGATAAAACACTGAACGATGCTTAAAACGAAGGCATGCTGAAAAGTAACGTCTCTGAATTTTTTATGTGAAAACTCAAAGTGTTTAAATAAAACAAACGTTATTAACACTCCGTATCTTATGTATGTCTACGTATTTGTTTCTCATCACAGTCACCCTGGCGACGAACTCTTTTCTCCCAACGAGAGACCAGATTGTTGATCCCGTCACTGTGGCAGGTTTGACGATGTTGACGGAGCCACCGTCTCACCTCTGCCTGCACCACTTCGTCACCATCAAACTGAAGTCCGTTGTTCTCTCTGGAGACAGGTGAAAACAGGTTGAGGCCAAATCGATGACAGTGAACCCGAGGCGTTGGATTGTTGCAGACGTCACAACGCTCGTGTGTGGTCTGGCTTGTCATACTGAAGAAGAGGATGCTCCATGTGCGGGCGAGTTCTTCGAATTCGAAACTCGATGACAGCAAGTTGTTCCTTACTTCCCGACATAATTACATTACACACCACCATGTTACACACTAAAATTCGGAGACCTCTAGCGGCAGAAGGCTGCAAATATGTAGACATGAAGAATAAAGATGTAGAATATTAATAACGTTCATTTTATTTAAAAATCTTTAAGAATTTTGACATAAAAAATTCAAAAATATAACTTTTCAAAACGCCCTCGTAAAAGGGCAGTCAAGACTAAAATATTTTGACTGCAGTTTAATTAAACATGGATCAGCCTTTTGTCGTTATTTTGTTGAAGTTAACTGTTATATGAGTAAGTAGCTAGTCACACAGACGATTATGGTCCATCCGTGTTCTATATGGCGACATAATACTTTGCCACGAGTCATCTGAAGTTCGTTGTATGAACAACAAGAACTAATAATCAAATTTAAATGTTAGCAAACAGTAAAGGAAACAATAGAAAAATTCGGAGTACGAAGTAACATCCTTGGGGAAGAAATAAAAACTTTGAGGTTCGCTGATGACATTGTAATTCTGTCAGAGACAGCAAGGGATGTAGAAGAGCAGTTGAACGGAATAGACGGTGTCTTGAAGCGAGGATATAAGATGAACATCAACAAAAGCAAAACGAGGATAATGGAATGTGGTCTAATTGAGTCGGGTGATGCCGAGGGAATTAGATTAGGAAATGAGGCACTTTAAGTAGTAGATGAGTTTTGCTATTTGGGGAGCAAAATAACTGATGATGGTCGAAGTAGAGAGGATATAAAATGTAGACTCTCAGTGGCAAGGAAAGCGTTCCTGAAGAAGAAAAAGTTGTTAACATCGAGTATAGATTTAAGTGTCACGAAGTCGTTTCTGAAAGTATTTGTATGGAGCATAGCCATGTATATAAGTGAAACATGGACAATAAGTAGTTTGGACAAGAAGAGAATAGAAGCTTTCGAAATATGCTGCTACAGAAGAATGCTGAAGATTAGATGGGTAGATCACGTAACTAAATTGAATAGAATTGGAGAGAAAAGAAATTTGTGGCACAACTTGACTAGAACAAGGGATCGGTTAGTAGGACATATTTTGAGGCATCAAGGGATCACCAGTTTAGTACTGGAGGGCAGCGTGGAGTGTAAAAATCGTAGATGGAGACCAAGAGATGAATACACTAGGTAGGTTCAGAAGGATGTAGGTTGCACAAGATACTGGAAGATGAAGAAGCTTGAACAGGATAGAGCAGCATGGAGAGCTGCATCAGACCAGTCCCTGGACTCAAGACCACAACGATTGCAGTATTTGCGATCTAGATAATTATAAAAAATTTTGCCAACAACTTTTTTAAAATTGTTTGAAAGTCTACAATATCGATTTTTTCCGATACCTGGAAACTTAAAATTACTGTTAATAGTTTATCACTGTGCATGGCTGTGTGGTGGCACACGAGTGGGATGAAGGTGTGTCTCACAGAGGACATCGAGAACGCTCACAGAGCGGCAGCTCGTTCTGTATTATCACGAAATAGGCCACGAACATGAAACGTGAATTCGTGTAGCAATCATTAAAAGAGGCGTTTTTCGCTGTGGCAGGATCTACTCGACAAACTTCAATCACCAACTTTGTCCTTCGATTCTGAAAATATTTTGTTGGCGCCCACCGACATAAGGAGATATCATCGTCATAATAAAATAAGAAAAATCGGAGCTCGTACGGATTGATCAAGTGCTCGTTTTTCCTACGCGCCTTTCGAGAGCAGAACGGTAGGGAAATAGCTTAGAGCTGGTTCGACGAACCCTCTGTCAGGCACTTAATTGTGAATTGTAGAGCAGTCATTTAAATATAGATACAGAATCCTGGTGGAAGAAAAATTTGTAACCACCATTGCTTGGCTGGCATGAGTAGGAGAGGTATTGGTGTAAATTCCCTAATCACCAGATGTTGTATCGATATCTCAAATTAAATTTCTAACTTCTGAGAAGTGTGTCATAGAGTGAGAGTTTGTAACACTTTTGATGGTGATTCGTCCGTTGAATGAAAAAGTTCAGGTCGGCTGTTCCCTTTGTACTATGCGAAACAAATAGGTTACAGGCCAGCTACGGATTTAAGGCTTTTTACTCTTTCACCATAATAAAATACAAATCAGATAACACATTATACATACACAAACTTATTCCGTATCATCATCACCATCATCAGCGGTGAGTAATCATATATTCGCAATTATATCGCAAACGGATCGTCTGCGGTCACATACCTACTAGAACTCTTTCGCATCTACTATCGTATACTTTCTCGCTTGTAGGCGTCCGCAACTTTTGGTTGCTGCCTCTGGAACACAGAGTCCCGGATTCGATTCCCGGGTGGGGACACAAATTTTATCCCCGCGGGGGCTGGATGTAGTGATGTCCTCATCAACATTTCATTATCATCGTCGACGCGCAAGTCGCCGAAAAGACGTTAGATAAATAGACTTGCACTACGCGGGCGAACTACCCCACATGGAGAATAATGCCATACGATCATTTCACTTTTTCTCTTGTTGCTTTCGCTACTGATTATGATAATCTGCATATAAATTTTGCCGCCGGTTGTTTTGCTTGGGCCTTAAACCGGCCATAGGTATTATGCCAGTCTGCACAAATACGGCGAAACAACTGTAGTACC
This sequence comes from Schistocerca cancellata, assembly GCF_023864275.1. Taxonomy (NCBI): domain Eukaryota; kingdom Metazoa; phylum Arthropoda; class Insecta; order Orthoptera; family Acrididae; genus Schistocerca; species Schistocerca cancellata. The sequence continues at coordinate 423,373,983 of NC_064634.1, read as the reverse complement.
AAAGGAGAAGTACAAACAATGACGAACAATTAATGACCGTAGGCGTGGCTGTGGAAGCGGGGATAACCATACTGACGACGTCAGAAAACCACCAGCCGTCGGAGGAACATCAGAAGAGGCCGACGCAGCTTCAGGCGAAGCACCAGGTACGAGATGCAGACCTGCCGGAGCGCGTACTACCAGCCCGGCAAGAGCATTACATGTTATTGACTCCATCAGCGAAAGCTTGATTTCCGAGAACTTTGCTGTATTATAAGGTTGAAAAACTCCATAGCGGGAACACGAGGCATTAGATGTGCTTAGCTCCCGTAATGGCTTGCAAATTACCTGAGATGCCAGCCTGTATAAAAGGACTTAGACCTTTCCATTCTGAATACGACAAAGTGTCGGTGTAGAAAAGGCCGTCGTCCTCATCCATCAACATCGCGGATTTACAATAAATTGTCTTCTTTTACTGTCTTTCGAGGAGGCTGTTTGACGATCACAGGGTGAATATATGGAACTCTTGAAACACGCAACAGTTCCCATGAAAAAAGCTACATTACCATCTGAAACAGAACCACTAGATCTTGGCTTTTGGGAGGTGCTTTTGAAGTTCAAAGTGTTGAAAGTTATGAAAGGGAGACAGTCATTGAGAGGAGAGTGAGGCAGGGTTGAAGTTGAACCCTCATATTACTCAAACGTGTACACTGAGAAAGTTGTAAAGGAAACCCAGACGAATTTGTAAAGGGAATTAAAGTTCAGTGAGAAGAAATAAAATCTTAAACTTGGCCACATCACTGCAATTCTGTCCCAGACAACAAAGGACTTGGAAGATCAGTAGCTTGAAAATAAGTTATAAGGTAAACAATTCCAAAGGAACAACAAGTGTAATTGTTCAAAAAATGTTCAGATGTGTGTGAAATCTTATGGGACTTAACTGCGAAGGTCGCCAGCCCCTAAGCTTACACACTACTTAACCTAAATTATCCTAAGGACAAACACACACACCCATGCCCGAGGGAGGACTCGAACCTCCGCCAGGAGCAGCCGCACAGTCCATGACTGCAGCGCCCCGGACCACTCGGATAATCCCGCGCGGCGAAGTGTAATTGAATTTCGTCGAATTAGATGAATTAGATCATGTGTTGCTGAGGAAATCAGATTATGAAATGAGTCTTTAAAAGTAATAGGCGACTTTTGATATTTCCCAGCAAATTAACTACCACTGGCAGGAATAAACAGGGTATACGAGGATTGCCTAGAGTATAATGCGCCGCATTTTCTTTTTTTTTTTTTTTTTGTCACCGGTTCTTTATTCAACATAACAAGAATTTCACACACGAAATAATGGTGTATTATCTACACACACTATTTTTATACGTAATCTCCATCCCGATCTATGGCCTTCTTCCAGCGCAAAACAAGGGCGTGTACGCCCTGTCGGTAGCAAATCATTGTCCTGGTAGCGGAGCCAGTGCTTCACTGTGTGAATCATCTCGTCATCGTCATCAAAATGTCTTCCACGAATGGTATCCCTTAATGGCGCCTGTCCTCGCGTATGACATCAGCTCGCTGCAGCATGTCAGGTGTGACCGCCGTGGATGGTCTCCCCGACCGCTGCAAATCATGGAGCTCCGCCTAACCGTCTTTTGGTGACCTCACCATCCGTGCCCAGTGACTAACTGGACTTCTGTCCACAGCAGATGCTCCACAGACTTTGCACAAGTGTTCGTAAATATTCCCCACAGTTTCTTTCTCTGCAGTGAGAAATTCAATGACGGCATGTTGCTTGTAAGGTACATCACCTACAGACGCCATTTTGTAACTGTCCTGCAGCTAAGCTATCTGTAGGAAGGAGACTTCAAGTAATAAATTAAATGTAAACTCATTTGGAAGTAAAACGTAGACCATTACCAGCACAGGCGAGAAGAGAACAGAAGCTTTTGGAATGTGACACTACAGAAGAACACTGAAGACTAGGTGGGTAGATCTGATAGCTATTGAAGAACTGCTGAAACGAATCAGGTAAAATAAAAATCATGGCACAACAGGATTGACAAGGGGACCGCCCGTATCTGCCGTCTCCGATATCGTCCAAATTTATGGTATATGCAAGGCTTGCCCAGAAATGATAGTGACAGAAGACGGAGCTCCATATGGTATTTTTGGTCCGAATTGGTGAGACCCGAGTCATTTATGTTACCGCGGAACTTTTCTTATTTTCAGTCGAAACAGTTTTCAACATCTACATCTACATGGATACTCTGCAAACGACATTTAAGCGCCTGGCAGAGCGTTTATCGAACCATCTTCACAATTCTCTATTATTCCAATCTTGTATAATGCGCGGATAGAACGAACACCTATATCTTTCCGTACGAGCTCTGATTTCCTATATTTTATGATGTGATGGTTTCTCCCTGTGTAGGTCGATGCCAACAAAATATTTTCGCATTCGGACGAAAATGTTGGTAATTGGAATTTCTGCAACGAGAAACGCCTTTGTTTTAATGATGTCCATCCCATGTCCCGTATCATTTTAGTGACACACTCTTCCCTTTTCTGCGATAATACAAAGCGTGCTGCCCTTCTTTGAACTGGTAAGAATTCCACAAAGCACAGCAGTATTCTAAAAAGAGGATGGACAGGCGTAGTGTAGGTAGTCTCCTTAGTAGATCTGCTACATTTTCTAAGTGTCCTGCCAATAAAACGCAGTGTTTGGTTAGCCTTCCCCACAACATTTTCAATGTGTCCTTCCAATTTGTTCGTAATTGTAATTTCTAGGTATTTAGCTGAATTTACGACCTTTAGATTTGACTGATCTATCGTGTAATTGAAGTTTAACGGATTTCTTTTGGAACTCATGTGGGTGACCTCACACGTTCCGTTATTTAGGGTAAACTGCTAATTTTCACACCTTGCAGATATCTTTTCTAAATCATTTTTCAATTTGTTTTGATCTTCTGGTGACTTAATTAGTCGATAAACGACAGCGGCATCTGCAAACAACCTAAGACGGCTGCTCAGATTGTCTCCCAAATCGTTTATACCGATAAGGAACAGCAAAGGGCCTATAAAAACATCTTGAGGAACGCCAGAGATCACTTCTGTTTTACTTGATGGCTTTCCGCCGATTACTACGAACTGTGTCCTCTCTGATTTGAAATCACAAATCCAGTCATATAACTGAGACGATATTCCATAAGCACGCAATTTCACTACAAGCCGCTTGTGTCGTACAGCATCGAAAGCCTTCCGGAAATCCGTCATGGAATCGATCTGAAATCCCTTGTCAATAGCATTTAACACTTCATGCGAGTAAAGAGCGAGTTGTGTTTCACAAGAACGATATTTTCTAAATCCGTGTTGACTGTGTGTAAATAGACTGTTTTCTTCGAGATAATTCATAACGTTCGAACACAATACATGTTCTAAAATCCTGCTGCACATCGATGTTAATGACATGGGCTTTTAATTTACTGGATTACTCCTACTACCTTTCTTCAACATTGGTGTGACGTGTGAAACTTTCCAGTCTTTAGGTACGGATCTTCCGTCGAGCGAACGCTTGTGAATGATTGTTAAGTTTGTAGCTATGTCATCAGCATACTCTGAAAGGAACCTAATTGGTGTACAGTCTGCACCAGAAGATTTTCTTTTATTGAGTGATTTAACTTGCTTCACTACTCCAAGGATATCTACTTCTACGTTACTCGTGTTGGCAGCTGTTCTTCATTCTAATTCTGTGATATTTACTTCATTTTCTTTTGTGAAGGCATTTCGGAAGGCTGTGTTTAGTAACTCTGCTTTGGCAGCACGGTATTCGATAGTATCTCCATTGCTATCGCGCAGAGAAGTCATTGATTGTGTCTTGCCGCTAGCATACTTCTTATACGACCAGAATCTCTTTGGATTTTCTGCCAGGTTTCGAGACGAAAGTTTCGTCGTGGAAACTGTTATAAGCATCTCGCACTGAAGTCCGTGCTAAACTTCAAGCTTCTGTAGAAGTCAGCCAATCTTGGGGATTTTGAGTCTGTTTAAATTTGGCCGTGTTTTTCGTTGCTTCTGCAACAGTGTTCTGACCCTTTTTGTGTACCAAGGAGGATCAGCTCCGTCGTTTGTTAATTTATTTGGTATAAATCTCTTAATTGCTGCCGGTACTAGTTCTTTCAATTCAAGCCACATCTGGTCTACACTTATATCGTTAATTTGGAGGGAGTGGAGAATGTCTCTAAGGAAAGCGTCAAGTGAATTTTTATCTGCTTTTTTTGAATAGGTATATAACTCAGGATTAATTGTTCCTAATAGGTTAAATGCGAGTTCACAACAGTTTACTATTTAAATCGAAATAACAGTATTTTGTATTTATTAATATTTTCATAAAATGCATGAAAAGGAGACGCAAAGGAAAGTTTGGCATTGCAAATAAAGACCTACGTGCAGGAGAACAAATTTCTACTGTTAACTTACCCGTGTAGGGGGGAAGGAGGGTGGTGGGGGAGGGAGACAGACATATGGATAATTACACGACGAGATTTTGCAAGACGAAGACGAATTGCGATCGTATAATATTAAAGTGATTCCCCTCAAATGTGCTCCTCTGGTGCTACCTTGCGATTTCTACTCGTTTTTTTGTCATTACGTTAGTTGTTTGATCAAAAAGCTTCAAAACTGTTCTTATCTCATCAAGACAGCAAAAAAAAGCGCATTCCGGGAATACGGTATCAAAATACATTCCACTATACATCACCAGCAACCCTCTACAATGTTTGGAGAAATGATGCGTTATGTGTCGTTTGCTGCCAGACTGTAGGATGAGAGAGAACCTTTTATGAATATGAATCAAGTTTGTTTTTTACAGAAGCTCTAAAACAACAACTGTAAGAATGCGGCTCTTACAATAAATGTTGCCCCAGCAAGTGTAAATCATGGACTGTAAAATGATAAAAGTAACTTTATGTACGAATTTCTCGGGTACGCCCTTGCAATCCCTTCCTGGAAATTTATTTGCAGTGCCAGATTTTTCAATACGTTTCCTTTTCATACATTGTATGAAAATATTAATAAATACAATATATTGAGCATTATTTCGGTTCAATGCAATGTAAGCAATTCAAAAATTGAAATACAGGTTTTGCACAGGGAGCCGGCACCACGACCTTTGGACTACCATTCTGAAATCCTTCGGCTACTCCAGCCGTTACATACGAACTACACTAACATGAACAGCTGATCCTGCACACGACCAGCGGCTGAATTGCTACTTCTTCTAAACGATAGACCATCTCGGGTTTCCACTTCTGTGACTTTCATTTCTGGCAAAGTCCTGCATATACCACAAAATTCGACGATAACAGTGATATCGAATAGACGCGCTCCCCCTGTAAAAGAAAACATAGCTTGATAGTACACATACAGAGGCATCACGAAAATATTTGATAATGGAAAGAAGTGAGTGAGGGAGACCAGCGCTTGACTACGGTTAGCAGGTTCAATTGCATGCAGGTTGCAGTGGATCTGCAGAGACGAAGAAAATTGGAGAGGACAGTGTAGCAGCAAGGAGAGCTGCATCAAACTTGCCTTTGGACTGATGACCAGAACAACAATCCAAATTAGAGAATAAAATTTTTCTTGAAACCTCAATAGAACAAGAGCTCACTGACGATGCCTCAACTATGGCGGAAAAAAAATGTATTTGAGCAAGGAAAGTATAAGAAGATATTGTGGCTTATTAATAGGGGAATCCCAGTCCCCGTAACTAGCTAAGTATGTTTACAATCCGAAACCCCGTTTTATCGGAAAACTCCAGCCTCATGTTTAAAATAGCCATTTGTTGCTAAATAATTCAATGTGACTATCGACGTATGCTGTTATCACTATGTTTTCCCGCTTAAGAGCTATCGAAATAGGACGAAATACGTAGGCACTGCTTAGAAGTAACATACTTGTTTCTGTACCACGAAAGATAACAGTGACGGTATCTATTACACATCAAAATACTCGTACCTCTGCGTCCTAACACTTGACGGGAACCCTTATTTTGAATCACTGTTCATTGCGCGTGTACTTGCGTTCTTGTGCTACGGATTCCAAAATTTTAGATTCGTTCACCACACGTTTATGAGTGTGGCATTATTTTTTGTGCGTCTCAGATGACCCACTGAAGAACAGCACACGCTGATGCACCTGCCGGCAGGTACTATCCACTAGATCCCAAGCAGGAACGGTGTTCCGTCAGGCCATGCGTCGCAGGTGTCTCCGAAGGACGCCTGTTGAATACAGCCCTAACGAGCTCTCGTGCCCTCTCTCTCTCTCTCTCTCTCTCTCTCGCCACAATCTTTCTCAGAACCATTCTCTCTCACACACCCAATCTCTGGTGAGTGTGTCGTATTACTTGACTCAGTCGTCTCGTGCCCTTCCATTCTCCCTGGATGTCAGTAGCCGTGCAGTATCTGTAATGGATCGTTATCTCCTTCTTAGTAATCCTTGAGCAACGAGTAACGTAATGCGTGAAGGCAGACAAAAAGACAAGGTACCATTCTGTTACTCTGTTGTCTAGCAACGACTCGACCAGATTCCAACCAGCCACAGTTTATACAGCGAAAATGTGTCACGATCACAGAAACATAATCAAATACCAAACTCAGACGGATTCGAAATGTAGTTAACCGTAATTCATCCAAGATAAAGGTGCCTCACGAAACGTTTAGTAGACCGGTACAATGGTACTGTTCTATCAGATAAAAGGAAAGAGAGAGAGAGAAAAAGAGACTCATCACTGTGCTGTAGTCAGTACCATTTCATCACAGAAACGTAAGACGAACACCAGTAAAAATAATGATTAAATCGTACAATAACAACAGCTACCAGTCACTGTTAAGAATGCTATTTATTACACTACTGGCCATTAAAATTGCTACACCAAGAAGAAATACAGATGATTAACGGGTATTCATTGGACAAATATATTATACTACAACTGACATGTGATTACATTTTCACGCAATTTGGGTGCATAGATCCTGAGAAATCTGTACCCATAACAACCACCTCTGGCCGTAATAACGGCCTTGATACGCTTGGGCATTGAGTCACACAGAGTTTGGATGGCGTGTACAAGTACAGCTGCCCACACAGCTTCAACACGATACCACAGTTCGTCAAGAGTAGTGACTGGCGTATTGTGACGAGCCAGTTGTTCGACCACCATTGACCAGTCGTTTTTAGTTGGTGAGAGATCTGGGGAATGTGCTGCCCAGGGCAGTAGTCGAACATTTTCTGTATCCAGAAAGGCCCTTACAGGACCTGCAACATGCGGTCGTGCATTATCCTGCTGAAATGTAGGGTTTCTCAGGGATCGAATGAAGGGTAGAGCCACGGGTCGTAACACATCTGAAATGTAACGTCCACTGTTCACAGTGCGGTCAATGGGAACAAGAGGTGACCGAGACGTGTAACCAATGGCACCCCATACCATCACGCCGGGTGATACGCCAGTATGGCGTTGACGAATACACGCTTCCAATGTGCGTTTACCGCTATGTCGCCAAACACGGATGCGACCATCATGATGCTGTCAACAGAACCAGGATTCATCCGAAAAAATGACGTTTTGCCATTCGTGCACCCAGGTTGTCGTTGAGTACACCATTGCAGGCGCTCCTGTTTGTGATGCAGCGTCAAGGGTAACTGCAGCCATGATTTCCGAGCTGATAGTCCATGCTGCTGCAAACGTGGTCGAACTGTTCGAGCAGATGGTTGTTGTCTTGCAAACGTCCCCATCTGTTGACTCAGGAATCGAGACGTGGCTGCACGATCCGCTACAGCCATGGGGATAAGATGCCTGTTATCTCGACTGCTAGTGATACGAGGCCGTTGGGATCCAACACGGCGTTCTGTATTACCCTCGTGAACCCACTGATTCCATATTCTGCTAACAGTGATTGTATCTCGACCAACGCGAGCAGCAATGTCGCGATACGATAAACCGCAATCGTGGTAGGCTACAATCCGACCTTTATCAGAGTCGGAAACGTGATGGTACGCATTTCTCCTTGTTACACGAGGCATCGCAACAACCTTTCACCAGCCAACGCCGGTCAACTGCTGTTTGCGTATGAGATATTGGTTGGAAACTTTCCTCATGTCACCACGTTTCAGGTGTCGCCATCGGCATCAACCTTGTGTGAATGCTTTGAAAAGCTAATCATTTGCATATCACAGCATCTTCCTCCTGTCGGTTAGATTTCGCGTCTGTAGCAGGTCATCTTCGTGGTGTAGCAATTTTAATGGCCAGTAGTGTATGAATAAATAGGCCGTTACTGGTTTCGAACTAAGAGGCTAAGCAGAGAGCTGTTCATGTTTAAAATTATACTAGGTCTGCCAAGAAACAAAGACAAACTGTAAGGACAGGTTCCTCGCACCAAAACAAGAAACAAATGTCTAGTAATCAAGGCTCTAAAGGGCATACCGTAAGAGATTTTCGAAGGAAGTAGTATAAACCCAAACAAGAAAAAAGTCTAGTAAACATGGGTTCTAAAATGTATACCTTAAGAGCTATGAGAACTTGTACAGTAGAAGAGATGTGTTTCACACTAGTTCTTTAAGCATCCATTTGAGATCCCATCTTTACTACATCTTTTTTTCTTGTTTTGGTCAATACTCTCTCCTCCCGAAATGTGGAAAGTACAGACCTTGCAGTCGAGCAACATCACTTCGCACACTCTTCGTGGTCGTTGTTCTCGAATTGTGGTCTGCAAAACGTCTCAGGTGTTGACAAAAAATGACAGCAGTGATGGTTACATCCCGAGGACGCAATTCGTAGTACAAAACACCGCCGCTGTTGCACCAGATGCATAACATTATCAATTTGAACGTAGATGTTTGTACCGGGAGTTGCTGCTTTGTTTGAGCCCACCCAGTCGTTATCTGTCTTTCATCTTCACCAGTAACAATACAGGATAGGAAAGGTCGGTGTTCGTCAGCTTTCTCCTAGACTGACAATCTGCACTGTACGGTCGGCCGGTGTGGCCGAGCGGTTCTAGGCGCTACAGTCTGGAACTGTGCGACCACTACCGTCGCAGGTTCGAATCCTGCCTCGGGCATGGACGTCTGTGATGTCCTTAGGTTAGTCAGGTTTAAGTAGTTTTAAGTTCTAGGGGACTGATGACCTCAGATGTTAAGTCCCATAGTGCTCAGAGCCATTTGAACCATTTTGTACTGTACGAGAGTTGAGCTGGGAAGTCATTCAGCACCCACCTCATTCACCTGACTTTGCGCCCTAAGGTTTTCAGTTTTTTCCGCTCTCTATCGAACAGCCTTCAAGGAACTTCCTTTCTGTATGAAAATGCGCTGGGAACATGGCTCGACGAGTTCTCCGCCCCAAAATCGTATGATTTCTGCAGTCGTGCCTAGCGTTGGCAGACTGTTGTTAATAGTGAAGGAGAATATATTATTGATGACCACTCTCTCTCTGTATGTATCTGTTGTGTTCATTAAACTTACCGAAAAACGTCACGAGCTCATGCACCAACCCAATATACTGTGAACTGTAATGGTCACGTAACACTTACCTAACTACCACGCAACTCTTCGGCAACGCCGGACGATATTTTTACGTCTGAACATTCCTCTCTGTTAAGGATTAAAAGGTGTGTTTTATTTGCAAGGTTATCTTCAGTCTAGTAATAGTAACTGTACTCTTTTTCTCATGAGACTCCAGTGGAATGGACATATCATGGGAAGAGACCGAAGTCATGTCGTAAGAAGAGTGATGAAGATTGCAGTGGAAGGCCCCAGGGAGAGAGGATGGCCTGAAAATAGATAGATGGACAGCATTCGGGAGGGCAAGAAGGAAAAACAACTGACGGAGGATGACACGCAGGACCGAGAAAAGTAGAAGAAACTTGCCAGAAACGTCGAATCATTTGTGTTTTCCATTTTCTATTATTTTCTTACCTGATGCACTTATTTACATTTTGTTTACATTTAACAACACACACTACTTTTTTTTAGAATTCTTACTAAAAGCTTTCTGTAAATAACTTGTCACACATGTCAGTTGTACCTATTTCCGTTCTTAAAGGATTTCGATTATGTGAAATATTGACCAGCTATTCACACTTACATTTTTCTGTGCATATATTGTTGTAATGATGTTATGTTCATAAATAAATGCAAAAAATAAAAAAAATTGCGCGTAACTTGGGCGCATAATTTTTGGTAATCGGGATTGCGTTTGCGAGGTCCCGGGAAAAAAAAGAACCGCGTAGGGCAGGAAAAGATGCAGAAGAAAAAGAAAGAGGATCTTGACTGTAATAATAAAACTAGTGTGATTTTCGGTAAGCTGCTATTTTGTTCACCGCGCAGCAGGCGGAACCACAGGAGGCGGAGAGGGATGCGCTCCCTCCCCCGCCCCCCGCCCTCCGCACCTCCCCAACACCTCCTCCCACCCTACCACCCGTAATCGTGGATGCCTGCTTTTTAATACTGGTCCATTAAGCGACTGCAGATCACGGCATTTGGGTGAAGCTAAGTCATCGTCTGAAATATCGATATACGCACGACGTGGATCTCGTAAATGATGAGCTGCGGCCACTATGGAAGCTGAAGACTGTAGAGGATTATACCATGCTCCTCATATGAGGACAAAGACCGTCCTTTTCGAGTTACGATATCATTTATGCGGCCTCGTTGGTGACTTGTAACACGCGCACTGAGGTGACAAAAAGTCCTGGGACAGCGATATCTGCATACACAGATGGTCGTATCGCGTACCAAAGTAGTAAAGAGCAGTGCATTGGAGGAGCTGTTATTTCACTTGATTCAGGTGAAAAAGTTTATGACGTGATTATGACCGAACGACGGGAATTAACAGAATTTGAACGCGGAATTGTAGTTGCAGCTAGATTCAAGGGATATTCCATTCCGGAAATCGTTGCGGAATTCAATATTCCGAGATCCAAAGCGTCAAGAGAGTGCCAGGAATACCACATTTCAGGCATTGTCTCTCACCGCCGACAACACAGCGGCCGACGGCCTTCACTTAACGACAGAGAGCAGCGGCGTTTGCGTAAAGTTAGTGACAACAGGTAAGGAACAGTGCGTGAAATAAACGCAGAAATCAATGTGAGACGTAGGACGAACGTATGCGTTAATGGGATATGGCAGCACCAAGCCTTCGCCTGGGCTCATGACCAGATCGGTTGGACCCTACACGACTGGAAAACCATTACTTGTTCAGAGGCATCCCGATTCCAGTTGATAAGAGCCGATGGTAGGGTTTGTGTGTGACGTAGATCCTACAAAGTCATCGATCAAAGAAGTTGACAAGGCACTGTGCCGTGCGGGGTAGCCGCGCGGTCTGAGGCGCCTTGTCACCCGTCGGAGGTTCGAGTCCTCCCTCGGGCATGTGTGTTTGTGTGTGTGTGTGTGTGTGTGTGTGTGTGTGTGTGTTGTCCTTAGCGTAAGTTAGTGTAAATTAGATTAAGTGGTGTTTAAGCCTAGGGACCGATGACCTCAGAGGTTTGGTCCCATAGAAACTTACCAAAAATTTCCAAGGCACTGTGCAAGGTGGTAGTGGCTTCATAATGGTGTGGGCTGTGGTTACATGGAATCGACTGTGTCCTCTGGGCCAACTCACCCGATCATTGACTGTAAATGATTATGTTCGGCTACTTGGAGACCATGTGAAGCCATTCATGGACTTCATTTTCCCGAACACATTACCTGGCCCATAATGTTCGCTATTGGTTTGACGAACGTCCTGGACAATTCGAGAGAATGATATGGCCACCCAGATCGCCCGACATGAATCCATCGAACATTTATGAATCATAATTGAGGAATCAGTCCGTGCACCAGTCCTGAACCTGCAATACTTTTGTTATTCTGGACGGCTAAAGAGACAACATGGCTCGGTATTACCGCAGAGGACATCTAGCGACTTGATACCATGTCGAGTTTCTGCGCTAAAGTGAAAGGTGTTCGACACCATATTAAGAGGAATCCAATGACTCTTGTCATCTCATTGTTTATTAATTTTTGTCTACTTTCATTGTCAGATACCAGAGCCTGCACCGTTCACCACTCCTCTGCAGGTCACTCTGCAAATCGATACTGTCTTCTGGTGTTGATTACCTTTTTATAGGCAACAGAATGACCTGTGAACAGTCTTAAAGAGCATCTGACGCTTTCTGCTGGATCTTTTATATGCACCGTAAACAATAACAGTTCTATCATACTTACTTCGGGCACTCCGGATATTACCGTTATATCTATCGATTTTGCTCCTTTAACAGCGACATGTTTATTTGCATCTGCAAGGAAGTCTTGAATCCAGTTAGTCTGATACTCGAGAAACTCGTAATTTTTATTTTCATTTAACGGAACTCCGGGGTGGTGTCAAATGCCTTCCTGGAGTCAAGGAACACGGCGTCAAGCTGGGCACCGTCGTCTACGGCGCTGTGGATCTCACTGAGGAACAGAACGAGCTGAGTTTCATACGATCTCTGTTTGTGGAATCCACGTTGAGATTTATAGAGGATATAAAAGCAAATCGAGGATAATGTAATGTAGTCTAATTAAGTCGGGTGATGCTGAGGGAATTATATTAGGAAATGAGACACTTAAAGTAGTAAAGGAGTTTTGCTATTTGGGGAGCAAAATAACTGATGATGGTCGAAGTAGAGAGGATATAAAATGTAGACTGTCAATGGCAAGGAAAGCGTTTCTGAAGAAGAAAAATTTGTTAACATCGAGTATGGATTTAAGTATCAGGAAGTCATTTCTGAAAGTATTTGTATGGAGTGTAGCCATGTATGGAAGTGAAACATGGACGGTAAATAGTTTGGACAAGAAGAGAATAGAAGCTTTCGAAATGTGGCGCTACAGAAGAATGCTGAAGATTAGATGGGTAGATCACATAACTAATGAGGAAGTATTGAATAGGATTGGGGAGAAGAGAAGTTTGTGGCACAACTTGACCAGAAGAAGGGATCGGTTGGTAGGACATGTTCTGAGGCATCAAGGGATCACCAATTTAGTATTGGAGGGCAGTGTGGAGGGTAAAAATCGTAGGGGGAGACCAAGAGATGAATACACTAAGCAGATTCTGAAAGATGTAGGTTGCAGTAGGTACTGGGAGATGAAGAAGCTTGCACAGGATAGAGTAGCATGGAGAGCTGCATCAAACCAGTCTCAGGACTGAAGACCACAACAACAACAACATATTAGTTCTTCAAAAACGACATAATTCTTCAGCGTAAAACATGCTCCATAATTTCACAGGTGATTGAGGTCAACGATATAGGTCCATAATTGCGTGCATGTGTCCTCCAATCCTTCTCGAAAACAGGAATGGCCTGCGCTTTCTGCCAGTCCCTGGGCATAATCCGTTGCTGCAGCGATCTACGATAAACTGTTGCTAGATTTGAGCAAGTCCTTTTGTATAAGCTTTATAGACTCTTAAAGGTATCTCTTGTTGTCCTGATGCCTTTCCATTATTTAACAATTGTTGCTGCATTTCTATTTTGTGATCACTTATCTGTGCCATTTCGACATTAGTAATTGAGAAGGGAGCTTATGTTAAGATCTTCCGCAATGCATCAATTTCGGAAGACCGAATACCCTTTACAGATGAACTATAGATAACTGGAGTACCTGTTGTTGGAGACAAATAGGTTGTCCCATACGTGCAATACTACAGAAATTTGATTACGTTACAGGAGAATGTGAAGACAGAGCGACGCGAGATCTGTCTAAGAGAGTGTATTTGGTTCACGCAACCCGCCATAGCTGCACAGGAGACATTCACACACGCTGCTTCTACATCTACATACATACGCCCCGAGCCACTGTACGGTGTGCGGCGAAGAGTAGCCGTACCACTACTGGTCGCTTCCTTTCTGTTCCACTCGCAGACAGAGCGAGGGAAAAACGACTGTCTAGATGCCGCCCCAAGAGCCCTAATTTCTCGTATCTTATCTTCGTGATCCCTACGCGAAATGTACGAGGCGTGTTTTTTTAAGCAAGTACTGTTTCGAAATTTAAAAAAGACGTGCTAAGATATCTCAATAATTTTACTTTTACCTGAAAGCCTGTACCTTAATCTACGCACTGACTCCATTACAGTCTGATTCTTCCTTGTTTACGTTGTGTACTGAGTGTTTAAGATGCCTCCTATAATCGTGAGTCCCGCCGACTGTGAAGTACAGGCTGTTATAAGATTTCTTAATGCTAATGGCCTAAAAGCGATCGATATTCATTCGTGAGATCTGTGTAGTTTACGGAGAAAACATTATGAGTGATGGAATGGTAAGAAACTGAGTGAGGCATTTTACAACGTCCGGGAGAGTAATGTGACAGTCCCTCCTTACTACATCCACAGAAAACGTTGCCAAAGGATGAAACGGCGGCGGTCGATATGCGCTAGTGCCTATGGGCGGAATTTATTTAGTTTACATCATCAACACTTTAGACTAGCTAATGGAGGTGAGTTGTATATACACTATGTGATCGAAAGTATATGGACATCCCCAAAAACATACGTTTTTCATATTAGGTGCACTGTGCTGGCACTTACTTCCAGGTACTCCGTATCAGCGATCTCACTAGTCATTAGACATCGTGAGAGAGCAGCGGAACTCACAGACTTCGAACGTGGTGAGGTGATTGGGTGTCACTTGTGTCATACGTCTGTACACGAGATTTTCACACTCCTAAACTTCACTAGGTCCACTGTTTCCGAATCGATAGTGAAGTGGAAACGTGAAGGGACACGTACAGCACAAAAGCATACAGACCGACATCGTCTGTTGACTGACAGAGACCGCCGACAGTTGAAGAGGGTCGTAATGTGTAATAGGCAGGCTTCTGTGCAGAGCATCACACAGGAACTCCAAACTGCATCAGGATCCACTGCAAGTACTATGACAGTTAGGCGGGAGGTGAGAAAACTTGGATTTCATGGTCGAGCAGCTGCTCATAAGCCACACATCACGCCGGTAAATGCCAAACGACGCCTCGCTTGGCATGACGAGCGTAAACATTGGACGATTGAACAGTGAAAAACGTTGTGTGGAGTTCAAATGTACAAATGTGTGTGCAATCTTATGGTACTTAACTGCTAAGGTCATCAGTCCTTAAGCTTACACACTACTTAATCTACCTCGTGATGACTGGGTGTTGTGTGATGTCCTTAGGTTAGTTAGGTTTAAGTAGTTCTAAGTTCTAGGGGACTGATGACCATAGATGTTAAGTCCCATAGTGGTCAGAGCCTGCCACTACTGAACCTAAATTACCCTAAGGACAAACACACACACCCATGCCCGAGGGAGGACTCGAACCTCCGCCGGAACCAGCCGCACAGTCCATGACTGCACGTTGTGTGGAGTGACGAATCACGGCACACAGTGTGGTGATCCGATGCCAGGGTGTGGGTAAGGCGAATGCCCGGTGAACGTCATCTGCCAGCGTGTGTAGTGCCAACAGTAAAGTTCGGATGCGGTGGTGTTATGGTGTGGTCGTGTTTTTCATGGAGGGGGCTTGCACCCCTTGATATTTTGCGTGGCACTATCACAGCACAGGCGTATATTGATGTTTTAAGCACTTTCTTGGTTCTCACTGTTGAGAGCAATTCGGGGATGGCGATTGCATCTTCCGGCCGCGCGGGATTAGCCAAGCGGTCTAAAAGCGCTGCAGTCATGGAATGTGCGGCTGGTCCAGGCGGAGGTTCGAGTCCTCCCTTGGGCATGGGTGTGTGTGTTTGTCCTTAGGATAATTTAGATTAGGTAGTGTGTAAGCTTAGGGACTGATGATCTTAGCAGATAAGTCCCATAAGATTTCGCACACATCTGAACTTTTTTTTTTTTTATTGCATCTTTCAACACGATCGAGCACTTGGTCATAATGTACGGTCTGTGGCTGAGTGGTTACACGACAATAACATACCTGTAATGGACTGGCCTGCACAGAGTCTCACCTGAACCCTATAGAACACCTTTGGGATGTTTTGCAACGCCAAATTCGTGCCAGGCCTCACCCGACCGACATTGATACCTCTCCTCAGTGCAGCACTCAGTGAAGAATGGGCTGCCATTCCCCAAGAAACCCTCCGGCACCTGGCTGAACGTATGCGTGTGAGAGTGGAAGCTGTCACCAAGGCTAAGGGTGAGCCAACACCATATTGAATTTCAACATTAGCGATGGAGGGCGCCACGAGCTTGTAAGTCATTTTCAGCCAGGTGCCCGGATACCTTTGATCACACAGCGCAGATGAAGAAACTAAAAATTTTCCAACAGTACAGGAGAAAAGCGCGGTACACCGGCTGCGGCGCAGTCATTGCGAAACCCATTGACACTGTCACGCGAGCGTCGGCCGGCACCGTCAACATCCGTTTGGAAAAGCCTGCAGTCAGGGCGGCGAGACGTCGTTAGGCGATGGCGGCGCGAGGCGCGGCGATGCTAGATAGCGGCGGCCAAATATGACCGCGCACGCCGGCGCGCCGCTGGCCTGCCAGCTCGGACAACGAGGTCGTGAGGGACGCCCCGGCCTAGCCGCCAGCCGCCGGCCGCTGGACGCCACACGCCGCCTGCCTTCACCGCCGCTGGCAGCTCGCGGACGTCCTGACGCGATTCTGGGACGGCGCGACGCAGCAACGGCCGGGCCGCTGCCATAGATCCTGGCTGCCACGTCCTTAGGACAACGGACTGTGACGGGGAGGACATAAACAAAAGTGATCTCCGAGAGATCTCACCAATGGAAACTAGGCCTCTGTGCAGCTGTGACTGCACGGAATGAGAGGAGCAACAAGGAACGATTACTTGTCTATTCCAGTCTTCCATCGGATGAGCTGCTTGCCCGTGCTTTCCACCGAAAGTTACACAATGGCCCACCCACAACGTAGCCTTTCTTATGTAAGTAGTCTTGTTGCGAATCTAGCTTAACAACAAATTAACAGAAGTAAGAATAACTGAGGTCTTAAAGCAACGAAGCAGCACGTTCCAGGACGGAAGCGCAGCGGGCATATTTGATGGTAGTGTTTACCCAAGCGCCGGCACAGCGGCGCCAAGAGTCAAATAAGCTTACGTGACGATAACAGGGAACCAAATAGCTGTGACGCGTCTCGTGATGATGGGAACGTACGAGTAAGTGTGGCCAGCCTCTGAGTCGGAGATATAGGACCTTCCAGTACATTCTAGAAGCTATCCGTGACGCACGAAGGTGGTATAAATGAGGGGTCAGGAGGACCATTCAGGAGTCGCAGTGAAGTCGAGACCCGCCTAGTATACCGACACAGCCTCTGTGTCGTTCAACGGCAGACGTGGGTACAAGGGAACCTCCCCATCGCACCCCCCTCAGATTTAGTTATAAGTTGGCACAGTGGATAGGCCTTGAAAAACTGAACACAGATCAATGGAGAAAACAGGAAGAAGTTGTGTAGAACTATGAAAAAAATAAGCAAAATATACAAACTGCGTAGTCCATGCGGATCATAAGCAACTTCATAGACAGCGTTTGCTCAGGAGCGCCGTGGTCCCGTGGTTAGCGCGAGCAGCTGCGGAACGCGAGGTTCTAGGTTCAAGTCTTCCCTCGTGTGAAAATTTTACTTCTTTTTTTTCGCAAAGTTATGATCTGTCCGTTCGTTCATTGACGTCTCTGTTCACTGTAAGAAGTTTGGTGTCTGTGTTTTGCGACCGCACCGCAAAACCGTGCGATTAGTAGACGAAAGGACGTGCCTCGCCAATGGGAACCGATAACATTTGATAGCAAGGTCATAAGTCAACCGATTCCTCCACAGGAAAACACGTCTGATATATTCTATACGGCACTGGTGACGGCATGTGCGTTACATAATTGTCTGAAAATAAAAAATTAAAATTTTCACTCAAGAGAAAATTTGAACAAGGACCTTTCGTTCTGCAGCTGCTCAGGCTAACCACGAGACCACGGCGCTCCTGAACTGAGGTTGTCCTTGATGTTGCCTATGTTGCACATGGACTACTCAGTTTGTATATTTTGCTTATTTTTTTCATAGGTCCACACAACTTCTTCCTGTTTTCTCGATTGATCTGTGTTCAGTTTTTCAAGGCCTATCCACTGTGCCAACTTATAACTAAATCTGAGGGGGGTGCGATGGGGAGGTTCCCTTGTTAGAAAGGTTCGCTATGCCTCGGCTCTTCTACAACCAGGGAGATAGATTCCAGACTATGAATTTCTGCTGATAAAAATTAGGGCGAGATAGTGCCAGTAGGGAATTTTCAATTATCAACCTATAGGGATCTTATGAATTCTGCCCTGCAGCAGTAACCACTCCTCACCGAGTTCCGTACCCTTCACCTTCGGAATAGCTTGCTGCTTCTAGCTGTCGGAGCTGCAGCAGCTGCCCACGCCCACTTCTACTCTTCGAGAAGATCGAACGAGGTAAGACCCCTGATTATCATTCGTGTCATTCTCACTCCCTCTCGGGACACGTCAGTCTGCTGGAGTAAGTACGAGGGGCGTTCAATAAGTAATGAACCATTTTTTATCTGTTGCAGGAGGATTTTATTCTGGATTTCAATACATCATATTATTCTCCAATCTCTTGGCTACAAAACCCTATTTTTTAACCTAACCTCCATTCAATGGGACGGAATTACGCCACTATATTATTAGGGCATGTATGCCCGCGTAGCATCACTCTCCTTGTCACCGTCGGAGGCAAAGTCTGGTTGCACCAATAACCCATTGGGCTAAACACATGCAAGTCCGAGGGTGTTAGATCCTGACTGCGTGGTGGATGAGGAAGAACTGTTCAATGAAGTTTTGTGAACTGTAGTGGGGTGCGACTCGTGTGAGACCCTGCGCTGCCATGTAGACGGAGAAGTTCGGATGCATTCGTGGACCATCTCGAATGAGAGTGTTCGCACGTTCCACCATTACAGGAATCACAGCATACACTGTATGCCGCCGGCTGGCACGCGGTACATCCCCGACAGGTTGCGCGACATTTCTGCGATGATGACAATGCCTCGCCCAACGACTCACTTTGCTTTTGTTCACTGCCAGGTCTCTGTAGACACAGCTGCAAGTGCTTATGAATACCTGCAGTGCTCTGGTGTTTCGCCGAAAGAAACTGAACGACAGCTCTTTGCTTGTAATTGACCTCCGTTATGAAGCCATTTTGAAGGCTACTTCTAGCCCCGCCATCAACCGGAATTTCATGAAACTGTATAGAGGCTGAAGCGGAAATATTCCACGACGTCCCACAACCAATTCTCCATTTTTCAAGCGAAATTTTCTGAATATAAGTTGTGCATCACTGACTGAATACCCCTCGTAATACAGACAGTCAATACTTGTCACTTTGCGACGTGAATGGAAAACAAAGTTTCTTGCAGATATTTGAGGAGACAGAGAGACTACCCTAAATTGTGTTTTATACGCAGATGATATCAGGTCTGTGATGGAGAAGGAGAATTACCTGAAAAAGGAATTTGTCTTCTAAACAAAATTGCCAAATGGCTTCAAATGGCTCTGAGCACTATGCGACTTAACTTCTGAGGTCATCAGTCGCCTAGAACTTAGAACTAATTAAACCTAACTAACCTAAGCACATCACACACATCCATGCCCGAGGCAGCATTTGAACCTGCGACCGCAGCGGTCGCTCGCTTCCAGACTGCAGCGCCTGCGTAACACTATTATATGACTTTATTTCACTACACGATATATTCCGAGTGCTGGAGGTTTCTAAACAAGTGTGCAATTTTTGTGATACTGTACGTATGTATTTAGAGACAGAAATTAAAATGTACACTCCTGGAAATGGAAAAAAGAACACATTGACACCGGTGTGTCAGACCCACCATACTTGCTCCGGACACTGCGAGAGGGCTGTACAAGCAATGATCACACGCACGGCACAGCGGACACACCAGGAACCGCGGTGTTGGCCGTCGAATGGCGCTAGCTGCGCAGCATTTGTGCACCGCCGCCGTCAGTGTCAGCCAGTTTTCCGTGGCATACGGAGCTCCATCGCAGTCTTTAACACTGGTAGCATGCCGCGACAGCGTGGACGTGAACCGTATGTGCAGTTGACGGACTTTGAGCGAGGGCGTATAGTGGGCATGCGGGAGGCGGGGTGGACGTACCGCCGAATTGCTCAACACGTGGGGCGTGAGGTCTCCACAGTACATCGATGTTGTCGCCAGTGGTCGGCGGAAGGTGCACGTGCCCGTCGACCTGGGACCGGACCGCAGCGACGCACGGATGCACGCCAAGACCGTAGGATCCTACGCAGTGCCGTAGGGGCCGCACCGCCACTTCCCAGCAAATTAGGGACACTGTTGCTCCTGGGGTATCGGCGAGGACCATTCGCAACCGTCTCCATGAAGCTGGGCTACGGTCCTGCACACCGTTAGGCCGTCTTCCGCTCACGCCCCAGCATCGTGCAGCCCGCCTCCAGTGGTGTCGCGACAGGCGTGAATGGAGGGACGAATGGAGACGTGTCGTCTTCAGCGATGAGAGTCGCTTCTGCCTTGGTGCCAATGATGGTCGTATGCGTGTTTGGCGCCGTGCAGGTGAGCGCCACAATCAGGACTGCATACGACCGAGGCACACAGGGCCAACACCCGGCATCATGGTGTGGGGAGCGATCTCCTACACTGGCCGTACACCACTGGTGATCGTCGAGGGGACACTAAATAGTGCACGGTACATCCAAACCGTCAACGAACCCATCGTTCTGCCATTCCTAGACCGGCAAGGGAACTTGCTGTTCCAACAGGACAATGCACGTCCGCATGTATCCCGTGCCACCCAACGTGCTCTAGAAGGTGTAAGTCAACTACCCTGGCCAGCAAGATCTCCGGATCTGTCCCCCATTGAGCATGTTTGGGACTGGATGAAGCGTCGTCTCACGCGGTCTGCACGTCCAGCACGAACGCTGGTCCAACTGAGGCGCCAGGTGGAAATGGCATGGCAAGCCGTTCCACAGGACTACATCCAGCATCTCTACGATCGTCTCCATGGGAGAATAGCAGCCTGCATTGCTGCGAAAGGTGGATATACACTGTACTAGTGCCGACATTGTGCATGCTCTGTTGCCTGTATCTATGTGCCTGTGGTTCTGTCAGTGTGATCATGTGATGTATCTGACCCCAGGAATGTGTCAATAAAGTTTCCCCTTCCTGGGACAATGAATTCACGGTGTTCTTATTTCAATTTCCAGGAGTGTACTTCTCCACAAACAACAAACTTGACCACTACTTGCCTCAAACAGTAAATATTAACACGCCATAACAGAACTCAGAGGAATATGTAAAATACATGGGACAGCTGCCTTACGTTCTATATAAGCGAAACAGGATGAACCTTACACACACGCTACAAATAGCACACTGATACTTCCAGGCTCAACTACTTTGATAAATTTTCGGTAGCTAACCATATGTGACTGAACAGTCAAACACTAAATGACAAACATAACAGCATAACTGCACTACACACAGAAAATAATAGTAGAAACCTTGAACTGCTAGGACAGTTAGTAGTACTGTTACACAGAGAAAAAATTTTGTAAAAGATGTTAAACGAACAAACAATCTTAAACTGCCACAGTTTTTTCGGATTTCAAAAGTTTCCTTTTTCCTAAAGAAAGAATAATTTAATAGTTGCATCCATTTTACAAAGTAAGATCGCATCTGGTATTTCCACAAATAATTATTTTGCAGATGATGCAAATGAATAGATAACAGTGTAACGTTCGAAGAGACTGCCGCGCATCACAGGACCCGACAACCAGGAGTTGTGGTCGGGAGTGTCATTTCATTTCATATAGTACGCCTTCGGTTGTCATCCGCGGCACATTTACAACACAGCGGAACGCCGACAATATTCTACGCTCCGTTTTGTTTTCATTTATGGCAAGCCATCCTGGGCTAACATTTCAACAAGATAATGCCCGGCTGTACACTGCGAGATTTTCTATCTTATCTTCGTACTTGCCAAACCATACCTCGGCCAGCAAGATCGCCGTATCTCTCACCAACTAAGAACATTTGGAGCATTTTGGGCAGTAACATCAAACCAGCTCTGCTTTTTGGCGATCTAACGCGCTAATGGGTCAGAATTTGCACGATACTCCTCACGAGGACATTTAACGACTCTATCAATCAACACCAAGCCGAATAACTGATTGAATAAGGACTAGATGTGGACCAGCGCATCATTGATTTGCTGAATTAATGAAGCTCATTCTCTTGAAAAAAAAATCATATAATTTTCCTGAAATTGTAATTATTTGTTTGTACATGTACATCGCATCGATTTAGATAATTCCTTCGTGCTGCACAGTTTTCTCCTTTCTTTTTTTAGAGTGTATATGAAAACCGTACTAATCAAGGCAAATGAAATCCTTGGGTTTGCTGGAAGCCTTCTGAAAAAGTGCACAGCACCAGTAAAGAAAACCACACGCAGTCGCTGACACGACCAGTTCCAAAATATTATTCGAGTGACTGGACTTTTTGTGAAGTATGCAAGACAGCAGGCATCGAAAGAATTCAGACACGCGCTGACGGGACTGAAACAGGTCGGTATTTTCACAGAATTTAAATGAAAATCTTCGTAACAGAGGTGACAATTCTGCTGCTGCAATCGTATATCTCGTATGGGCACCATGCGAATAAGATTAGAGAGAAAGAGTCCGTACAGAGGGAAACAGACAATCATTTTTCATGGGCTCAGTCGCTAATATTTGTACGAAGTGCCCTCTGCAACACACTGAACGACGGTGTGTACAAGCAGATGTAGATGAAGTTTCGTAAGGAAGACGTGTTGTTTCACGTATGTTGAGAGATGATAAACAGCATAGATTTTCTCCCGGCGCAGCCATCTGCGCTCTGTGAATGTGGCCGCCTGCATCAGCAATCGTGTAGTTTGCTATGCAACAGGCTCCATTGTCTGGTCACGATCTGAAGTGCAAAGGATCGTCACGTAGTAATTGCCTGCAATCATTTCAAACAATCGGCGTCTAGCTAACAGATGTTTCTGTTTGATACAGAAAATCTGTGAAGCTACGTGCATTACGATTAGTTGGGACAACTTGGCACAGGGTCCGTGAAAGCTGTAATGAGTGTTTTCCCACGGCATACTAGGCTAGCGTGCGATCTAATGTTAGCTATTACAAATGGCTAAACTGGAATATCTGAGAAAATTTTTTCCTGGGCTTGTTTGGAAAGGGACTAGATTAGCAAGAGGACAATGTCTCGTAGCGAAAACCAGAACGGTTGTTGTTTACGGTCGTTGTTTTTTAATGTTGGATATCGCCGGCAGTGGTTGCAACATATGGGACTCCCTTCCTCCTTTCGTTTATTTTGTGTCGTGTGCGTGTGTCGCATGCCAATACAGTCCGACTGTGTATTACGTACGATTATGATGAAATGAAATAAATTTTGACATTGGCCGCAAATAGGCAATGAAATGAATTCAGTGGCGATAAGCGAAAATTTCGGCAGGACGGAGGGTCAAAACCGGATTTCCCTCTTTAGGCTCGCGTTCACCTTAATTGCTTTGGTTATCCGAGCACGCTCCGAGCTCGGACCAAATTCCCAACTTGTCACACTACTGACCTAGAGTCCATTGTCCACCACATTCCAAAGGAAAGAACAAACACCATACACTACTGGCCATTAAAATTGCTACACCACGAAGATGACGTGCTACAGACGCGAAATTTAACCGACAGGAAGAAGACGCTGTGATATGCAAATGATCAGTTTTTCAGAGAATTCACACAAGGTGGACGCCGGTGGCGACGCCTACAACGTGCTGACATGAGGAAAGTTTCCAACCGATTTCTCATACACAAACAGCAGTTGACCGGCGTTCCCTGGTGAAATGTTGTTGTGATGCTTCGTGTAAGAAGGAGAAATGGGTACCATCACGTTTCCGACTTTGATAAAGGGCGGATTGTAGCCTATCGCGATTGCTGTTTATCGTATCGCGACATTGCTGCTCGCGTTAGTCGAGATACAATCACTGTTAGCAGAATATGGAATCAGTGGGTTCAGGAGGGTAAGACGGAACGCCGTGCTGGATGCCACCGGCCTCGTATCACTAGCAGTCGAGATGACAGGCATCTTATCCGCATGGCTGCAACGGATCGTGCAGCCACGTCTCGATCCCTGAGTCAACAGATGGGGACGTTTGCAAGACAACAACCATCTGCACTAACAGTTCGACGACGTTTGCAGCAGCATGGACTATCAGCTCGGAGACCACGGCTGCGGTTACCCTTGACGCTGCATCACAAACAGGAGCGCCTGCGATGGTGTACTCAACGACGAACCTGTGTGCACGAATGTCAAAACGTCATTTTTTCGGATGAATCCAATTTATGTTACAGCATCGTGATGGTCGCAACCATGTTTGGCGACATCGCGGTGAGCGCACATTGGAAGCGTATATTCGTCATCGCCATACTGGCGTTATCACCCGGCGTGATGGTATGGGGTGCCATTGGTTACACGTCTCGGTCACCTCTTGTTCGCATTGACGGCACTTTGAACAGTGGACGTTACATTTCAGATGTGTTACGACCCGTGGCTCTACCCTTCATTCGATCCCTGCGAAATCCTACATTTCAGCAGGATAATGCACAACCGCATGTTGCAGGTCCTGTACGGGCCGTTCTGGATACAGAAAATGTTCGACTGCTGCCCTGGCGAGCACATTCTCCAGATCTCTCACCGACTGAAAGCGACTGGTCAATGGTGGCCGAACAACTGGCTCGTCACAATACGCCAGTCACTACTCTTGATGAACCGTGGTATCGTGTTGTAGCTGCATGCGCAGCTGTACCTGTACACGCCATCCAAGCTCCGTTTGACAGAATGCCCAGGCGTATCAAGGCCGTTATTACGGCCAGAGGTGGTTGTTCTGGGTACTGATTTCTCAGGATCCATGCACCCAAATTGCGTGAAAATGTAATCAATTGTCAGTTCTATTTGTCCAATGAATACCCGTTTATATCTGTATTTCTTCTTCGTGTAACAATTTTAATGGCCAGTAGAGTACATAAATACATATGATTATATTTTATGTGTCGAATGGAAAGAGAAGACTGTGATAGTCTGCTCCTGAGTTCGTCGCTTGCCGTCAAGTCAGAGGCGTTTCCCCGCATACCATCAACTCTACGGCGCTGGCACTGGCGATCTTTCGGTAATTCCACTTAGTTGAATGAGATGATGCTTGTGCACTTCATTACTTGTTTAAACTGTTCCTTGTATCGCCTGATGTGGGATCTGCGCAGTCTCGAACAAAAGCACAGTCCACTGTAGAGCAGCTGGCGAGGAATCGTTAATAGTAGAATTACACTCCTAGAAATTGAAATAAGAACACCGTGAATTCATTGTCCCAGGAAGGGGAAACTTTATTGACACATTCCTGGGGTCAGATACATCACATGATCACACTGACAGAACCACAGGCACATAGACACAGGCAACAGAGCATGCACAATGTCGGCACTAGTACAGTGTATATCCACCTTTCGCAGCAATGCAGGCTGCTATTCTCCCATGGAGACGATCGTAGAGATGCTGGATGTAGTCCTGTGGAACGGCTTGCCATGCCATTTCCACCTGGCGCCTCAGTTGGACCAGCGTTCGTGCTGGACGTGCAGACCGCGTGAGACGACGCTTCATCCAGTCCCAAACATGCTCAATGGGGGACAGATCCGGAGATCTTGCTGGCCAGGGTAGTTGACTTACACCTTCTAGAGCACGTTGGGTGGCACGGGATACATGCGGACGTGCATTGTCCTGTTGGAACAGCAAGTTCCCTTTCCGGTCTAGGAATGGTAGAACGATGGGTTCGATGACGGTTTGGATGTACCGTGCACTATTCAGTGTCCCCTCGACGATCACCAGTGGTGTACGGCCAGTGTAGGAGATCGCTCCCCACACCATGATGCCGGGTGTTGGCCCTGTGTGCCTCGGTCGTATGCAGTCCTGATTGTGGCGCTCACCTGCACGGCGCCAAACACGCATACGACCATCATTGGCACCAAGGCAGAAGCGACTCTCATCGCTGAAGACGACACGTCTCCATTCGTCCCTCCATTCACGCCTGTCGCGACACCACTGGAGGCGGGCTGCACGATGTTGGGGCGTGAGCGGAAGACGGCCTAACGGTGTGCGGGGCCGTAGCCCAGCTTCATGGAGACGGTTGCGAATGGTCCTCGCCGATACCCCAGGAGCAACAGTGTCCCTAATTTGCTGGGAAGTGGCGGTGCGGTCCCCTACGGCACTGCGTAGGATCCTACGGTCTTGGCGTGCATCCGTGCGTCGCTGCGGTCCGGTCCCAGGTCGACGGGCACGTGCACCTTCCGCCGACCACTGGCGACAACATCGATGTACTGTGGAGACCTCACGCCCCACGTGTTGAGCAATTCGGCGGTACGTCCACCCGGCCTCCCGGATGCCCACTATACGCCCTCGCTCAAAGTCCGTCAACTGCACATACGGTTCACGTCCACGCTGTCGCGGCATGCTACCAGTGTTAAAGACTGCGATGGAGCTCCGTATGCCACGGAAAACTGGCTGACACTGACGGCGGCGGTGCACAAATGCTGCGCAGCTAGCGCCATTCGACGGCCAACACCGCGGTTCCTGGTGTGTCCGCTGTGCCGTGCGTGTGATCATTGCTTGTACAGCCCTCTCGCAGTGTCCGGAGCAAGTATGGTGGGTCTGACACACCGGTGTCAATGTGTTCTTTTTTCCATTTCCAGGAGTGTAGTATTCCCGGTCGACCACAACATCTGAAGAGTCTAAATTAACTACTGTGGAGCTGGTGCGCGCTCAGAAATAAACGACCGTAAAATTCATGCTATACCGCTTGTTGTCGGACCTCACAGAGGTTGTATTTGTCCTCGATATCGAGCGAGAAGCCTATGGGTAGATACTGAGAAACAAAATCTCTACAAGGAGAAATTTTTTATGTACATCACTACAAAGCTGCTAAAATCTTTATTATGCTGCAACAATTTCTGAGAATATGTCATAATTTGGCCGATTTTAGAATTGCAAATGATGCATATCACTTGTCTATGATTTTAAAATGTGTTATATGCCTAGTTGGTGGCGTGAAAGGGAATGGGCCTGATTCAAGGTACAATATTAAATTACTTTGAACACAACATGTGGTACACTCCATTTTAAATTCTAAAATCTGCCAGACGGTCTTTTGCGACAGCTGACCGTTAGCTGAAGATAATTTTTCTTCCGGAATTTCCAAAACATTCTGCCACCCAAACAGAAAAGGCATATTCATCCTCTTGCATAATTATTACTCTCTGATTCATGTTACAACTACGTCAATCTATTTCTCGTAAGTGTTTTGCTCATTATTGTTTATATTGCCATGCCCCACGAAAAAACCCTCTGTAACATATGGTAGTAAGTCATTCACTGTTTACTTATATAGTAAATATTTGATACTATTTATTTATCGTTTGCGTAATGTTTTGTTCCACATTACATGTATACTGTCAACATACGAACACACACCCAGCTTGCAATATTGACTTATATCAATTATAACCCTTTCGTCATCGGTAACTAAATTTCTGTTAATTCCGCCAGACCCAGGACCATAGCGTCTATTTGCACATGGTAATGTCCCTGAAATAACTCAATTTGATGATGAGTAACCTGAAAATTAGTTAATGGAACAGAAAATAAATCGTATCAAAATTTAAAAAAGAAAAAAAGCGGGAGTGGTTGCATGTTACATCCAAATAAATCGCTAAGCTAAATCACAGCTGCAGTTCAGCACCCACAATGGGTATAGTGATTTACCCAAAGAAGCTTTTATCATCTCTATAGAAAATTATTGTGCAAAGAAGGTGAACAAGAGGGTATAAAGTACTTCAATGCCATGATGTCCCTCTTCCATAGCGCTACGCTAGCCTGAAAAATATTCGACTGCATGACGATTGTTGAACGCTGAACTACTGAGATCTCTCGATAACGTATGTCGGATTCATGTACGTATTGCTTCGCTTTGTTTGACGCATTAATCATCCGTAGTGGATGCTGCAACCGCTCTGATAGCCATAGAACTTTAATAATGCAGGTACGCAGTGGCTAAGAAAAAGCTGCACTGCCCTACATTTATAAGGGCAGAAGAGTGCTTGTAACAGCAGCAAAACAAGAACACTTAACTACAAAGCAACATAACAGTTTCGCGTTTCCTTTAAATCAATAAAAAGGTTTTAGTACGTTACGCTGCAACGTAGAATATTAACAATTAATAGATGTGTACATATTTTAATACGTGCGCCAATACACTGCAAATGTTATTGTGTCCACAGTGCTTACGTTCGGGAACAAAATTAATGGAACAATAAAACATACGGTGAATAATATTATGATCTACATCTACATTTATACTCCGCAAGCCACCGAACGGTGTGTGGCGAAGGGCACTTTACGTGCCACTGTCATTACCTCCCTTTCCTGTTCCAGTCGCGTATGGTTCACGGGAAGAACGACTGATTATGTATTCCACGACAAGAAATATGTGTTTCTCCTGTAAGTGGCAACATACGCGAGATAATTGGTCAACATTATTTGCATTAGTTCCAGGCGCTATGATAACTGTATTGTATTACATTTATGAAACCGTGCTGGAGTTTCCTGTAATCCAGTAGTACTGAGTGAATAAAGATGGTCTTCCATGACATGAAATAGCAATATATTGCATGTGGTAGTTACCACATGAAAAAAAATATTCTAATTATGTCCAGTAACGGCAGACTACAAGAAATGTTTGAGAGACTTACCTCAGTCCCAGAAGAAGCTTGCAGTGCGGCAGGTGAAGTATACCTGGAAATCAAAAAGTACCAAATTAATTAATCTGAGACAGATGTGTGTAGCACAATAGTGCAGATGATATTCGTATTCATTAATTTGTTATTGTAAGACCACTATGCGATCAGTTATTAAATTCAGAATTCATTTTTATTTTATCTATGAAAGATCCATCTAAGTTGAAATAAGTATTCTTAACACATAAAACAATATTTCCTTCTCAATTTTCTGGCATGAGATTAGAACTGCTTCAGAGGATGTTACAGATATGTCAGAACAATGTCGAATACGTTGATCGTCATTCCACAGGTCGGGTCGTGTTACCCGCTCTGACGTGTTCTGTGTATACCACTATAAACTATATAATCGCCGATCTTCCCTTCTGTTACCGCATATCTTCAACTAGTAATATTTGCAAATGGTAGATATCATACACCATGTATGTTAGTAACAAGAGGTGGTATAAAGTGGGGGATGAAGACTGGTGACCTGTAGCACAAGGAAAACAGTGGAAAGGGAAAAAACTTATTCGCGTGTCATGTTTTATCACGGACGGGTTGAATAGCACAGTCTTGAAACGGTTAATTACTTAACAAACAACAACAGCACATTGTCTACTGTTAAATACATAGGGCAGAACCACGAAAGTTTTTAAAGAAAATACTTTAAAATATTAAATAATTTAAAATAATTTAAAATAATTTAAAATAATTTAAAATATTAAGTTACAAGCTAGTCGAACAAATACCAATCATGTATAGTCTGGTATTCACAATCTGAACTTACGCATGCACTACATCAGTGAGCAGTATGGCCTGTTATTTGTTTTTTTGTAATATTGACATTATTGACTTAAGTTCCATCTACAAAGTTCATCGAATTACGATACTGGGTCACCGTTCACAGCTATTCTTGCTGGTTCCATTATTAATGATCATTGTTGTTTACACCTCATCGACAACAGCTAAGAACCATGTACTCTTACGTGCATCATAAATGAATTTAGTTAATTAACATTTATATTGCAAAGTAATATTAGACACTATCAGTGCCTTAAGTATTAGTGTCCTTATTTATCTCTCACGGCCCTTTCAGTCATAAAACGTCATTTGGTGTAGTGGTAATTCTACTTATTGTCACCCAATGACGACAAATATAACGGTACTGCATAAGAAATAGAGCATTCATGACCTTTCACTATCGGGTTTTGGACCTGCTGTGTGAGAATAAAATGTCCAAATGCAGACTGATGCGTCACTTATCAGTTCTGTTTGGCAATTCCAAGACTTTAACATACAGGAGGATATAATTTAATGAATTTAATTTAACGAAATTCATTGAAAAACTTTACGCTGCTAAATACATAGGGCTGTAAAATGCATAGCGCAGAACCACGAAAGTTTTAAAGAAAATACCTTAAAATAGTCAAATAGCAAATTAAGTTACAAGCTACTCGAACAAACACCAGTCATGTATCGTCTGGTATTCACAATCTGAACTTACGCATGCACTACATAAATGAGCAGTATGGCCCGCGGTCGGCAGCGCCTATATAAGACACAAAGTGTCTGACGCAGTTGTTAAATCAGTTACTGCTTCTACGATCGCAGGTTATCAAGATTTAAGTGAGTCTGAACGTGGTGTTATAGTCGGCGCCGAGCGACGGTACACAACATCTCTGAGGGAGTGACGAAGTGGCGATTTTCCCATACAACCAATTCACGAGTGTACCGTGAATATCAGGAACCCGGTGAAACATCAGATATTCGACATTGCTGAGGTCGGAAAAAGATCCCGCAAGAACAAGACCACCGACGACTGACGAGAATCGTTCAGTGTGACAGAGGAGCAAATCTTCCGCAAATTGCGCCAGATTTCAGTGCGGGGGTACCGACAAGCGTCGGCGTGCGAACCATTCAATGAAACATCATCGATACGGACTTTCGGAGCCGAAGGCCCACTCGTGTTCCCTTGATGACTGCACGACACAAAGTTTTACGGCTCGCCTGAGCCCGTCAACGCCGACATTGGACTGTTGATGACTGGAAACACGTTGCGTGGTCGGACGAGTCTCGTTTCAAATTGTATCGAGCGGATGGACGTGTACGGGTATGGAGACAACCTCATGAATTCATGGATCCTGCATGTCAGCAGGGAACTTTTCAAGCTGTTGGAGATTCTGTAATGGTGTGGGGTGTGTGCAGTTGGAGTTATATGGGACCCCTGATATGTCGAGATACGATTCTGACTGGTGACACGTACGTAAGCATCCAGTCTGATCACCTGCATCTATTCATGTCCATTGTGCATTCCGACGGACTTGGGCTGTTCCAGCAAGACCATCCGACATCCCACACGTCCAGAATTGCTATATAGTGTCTCCAGAAACACTCTTCCGAGTTTAAAAACATCCACTGGCCACTAAACTCCCCAGACACGAAGATTATTGACCATATATGGGAAGCCTTGCAACGTGTTGTTCAGATGATTTATTGGGAGCCCTGCAGGATTCATGGTGTCACATCCCTCCAACACTACTTCAGACATTAGTCGAGTCCATGCCATGTCGTGTTGCGGCACTTCTGCGTTCTCGATGGGGTCCTACATGATATTAGGCAGTTGTGCCAGTTTCTTTGGCTGTTCAGTGTGTATCTGTTTACATGCCCCATAGCTCTGTCCGTAGATGTACGGTGTCATACGTATGAAAATTACGTTCTCACATTTATCCATTTCTACATTCGTGTAGGACACAAAGAAATCGACTACCTTGACATACGAGCAACGAATATCGAACTCAGGAGAAAGCATGTTTTAGTGTTTCACATCTCGGCACTGCAGCGCTGTCAACGCGAGAAACAGCAAGCTATACAGAGACGGACAGACTGACAGATGTAGTCAGGAATGTAGAGTGAGAGGGCAGAATTTACAGGCAAGGGTAGAAGTAGATGTGGCCTGAACATACGAACGTTGTCCACTCCACGCCTCAAACATCAGCAACACCACGCACTCGCCTCACCAACCAGCTGCGACAGCCTATACCAGTATTGTAAGGCCACATGGCAGTACTGCCGTAAATTGAAGCCACATTGCAGCAATGTTGGGAGCAGCTCTATTGCTGTCACATACAGCCCATAAATACGGCACACCTTAAGAACATGCAGACTGCGTTTTATTTCACAACTGAAACATATGGGAAAAGGATAAATTTTGCGTGTTGTACCACTGCAAGTCCAGACAGAGTGGCACCTCAGACATCGAGAGCTTCCCTTAAACAATAGTATTATTTAATCAGCAATAATCAAAGGAAAGTAATCATATAATTTCAATGTTAATACACAAATTCATTTATATTCATTAACACTGTATGGTCGAATTTCACATACTTAATTATGCCTGAATGAGCAAGGCGATCTATCAGTTACGCACGCAAGAAAAGGAGTTAGCGTAAGCAAAGTTTTAGTTTGGTGGCATTAGCCTGTAACTGTTTAATCAAAATCAGCAAGATGGCGGCTAGTAAGAAGCAGCCGTAGTATAGTTTGAACGTGTCTATTTTGTTAAGATCCGCCTCCACCACGCACACCTATATCTCTAACGTCGATCAGTTGTAGAATTTTGGAACACGTATTGTGTTCGAGTATAATGACTTTTCTGGAGACTAGAAATCTACTCTGTAGCAATCAGCATGGGTTTCGAAAAAGACGGTCATGTGAAACCCAGCTCGCGCTATTCGTCCACGAGACTCAGAGGGCCATAGACACGGGTTCACAGGTAGATGCCGTGTTTCTTGACTTCCGCAAGGCGTTCGATACAGTTCCCCACAGTCGTTTATTGAACAAAGTAAGAGCATATGGACTATCAGACCAATTGTGTGATTGGATTGAGGAGTTCCTAGATAACAGGACGCAGCATGTTATTCTCAATGGAGAGAAGTCTTCCGAAGTAAGAGTAATTTCAGGTGTGCCGCAGGGGAGTGTCATAGGACCGTTGCTGTTCGCAATATACATAAATGACCTGGTGGATGACATCGGAGGTTCACTGAGGCTTTTTGCAGATGATGCTGTGGTGTATCGAGAGGTTGTAACAATGGAAAATTGTACTGAAATGCAGGAGGATCTGCAGCGAATTGACGCATGGTGCAGGGAATGGCAACTGAATCTCAATGTAGACAAGTGTAATGTGCTGCGAATACACAGAAAGATAGATCCTTTATCATTTAGCTACAAAATAGCAGGTCAGCAACTGGAAGCAGTTAATACCATAAATTATCTGGGAGTACGCATTAGGAGTGATTTAAAATGGAATGATCATATAATGTTGATTGTCGGTAAAGCAGATGCCAGACTGAGATTCATTGGAAGAATCCTAAGGAAATGCAATCCGAAAACAAAGGAAGTAGGTTACAGTACGCTTGTTCGCCCACTGCTTGAATACTGCTCAGCAGTGTGGGATCCGTACCAGATAGGATTGATACAAGACATAGAGAAGATCCAACGGAGAGCAGCGCGCTTCGTTACAGGATCATTTAGTAATCGCGAAAGCGTTACGGAGATGATAGATAAACTCCAGTGGAAGACTCTGCAGGAGACACGCTCAGTAGCTCGGTACGGGCTTTTGTCAAAGTTTCGAGAACATACCTTCACCGAAGAGTCAAGCAGTATATTGCTCCCTCCTCCGTATATCTCGCGAAGAGACCATGAGGATAAAATCAGAGAGATTAGAGCCCACACAGAGGCATACCGACAATCCTTCTTTCCACGAACAATACGAGACTGGAATTGAAGGGAGAACCGATAGAGGTACTGAAGGTACCCTCCGCCACACACCGTCAGGTGGCTTGCGGAGTATGGATGTAGATGTAGATGTAGATGTAGACTTGGTGCCATCTCAGTTCGGTTTAATGGTTTCTTTTGCGTCCAGGAGCTGGCTGTAGCCACTGGCATCATCGTCGCTAGAGGGTTGTTACCATATTCCGCGTTTTGGAAACCGAGCAAACATAAATACGAGCGCACTTCACCTCACTCTCTCTATCTACCTGCACTACGGATCAAGTCTTGGTGGAGACGAGTCGTCCTGTATAGGAAAACGTGATGGATAGTTAGTCCAACAGTCGTTAACCAAAGGTATCCATTTTGGTCTAGTTTCCAACACAGACTGATGCGCATGTATTTTAGGAAATGTCGTCGAATAGAAGAAGTCAAGCATTCCTCTGTGCATTAAGCCTTGTTTTAAGGAACATTAAATTCACAAATTACGTCGCGATGTTATTAGTAATTCACGGCCACCGTAGCTGCAGCAACGCCAAATCTCCAGATCTCGCAGCCAAGCCAAATAAAGTTCCTATGTCGGTAGTTTAGTTCCCCATCCTTGCTACGTCTTCCTTGGTCTTTCTAACAATTTATGAACACTTTGTTCGGCCTGAGGTACTAGTCTTACAATGTGTTAATGTGTTATTCATGGCAGCAGCAGGCTATAGTCAGGAGCAATGATTGTTGTGCTCACTGCCTTGCTTGTGGTAGGAACAGACCCTTTTTTTTTAAAAAAAAAAAAAAAAAGAGAGAAAAATCTGATTAAAATTTCTGTTAACGACTTCCATGAATCATCATGCAGAACCTTTCGTGTACAGTGAACGGTGCTGTATTCTGACAGTGTCTCCCTTTCTGTATAGAACTCATTCTTCACTGAACAATGCAACCGTCTTTTTTTTTTCAAATGCTTGAGTACTTTCTATGTTACTCTGTCAAAGCATCTATCCTGATACTCCCTTATTTTCTGCTGTGTAATTATTCCAGCCGCGGTAGTGAACTGGAACAAAATCCTTGTAGCTGTAAGAAAGTGATGGATTCGATTGCCAGCAAATTTGCCAAATACCCACATCCGACATCCAATCTAGAATATGTGTAATAATCGCGTGAGTCATTCGTGCAACGGAAATTTAACTATTATATTGATATCTATGACCTATACCAAACGACCCTACCGTGAGTAACCACGGTTTAGTGCTGACATTGATCTTGTAGATAAGATGGAGAAAATGACCCAGCTGCTTTTGAATGAGTAGGCAGCGTCTGATCAAAAGTATCTAGACACCCCTATATATCTAGAAATTGACCACCGACATCGCTAGAGGCGGACCTGAGGTCGGGAGTATAATGGTGTCAGTACGTAATCTGTAACAGCAGAATGGGTCGGTCTGGAGATCCATCAGGGACATTTCAACCCTTCTAAAGCTGCACAAGTCGGCTGTTGGAGATTTGATTCTCAAGTGGAATGTAAACCGAGATCAGGCAGACCACATGTACCGACGGGACAGGGACCGCCGAGCATTTTGGAGGGCGGCTGTAAAAAATCGCTTGAAATCTTCGGAAAGAACTATATGTGAGTTCTAAATTGCTACCAGCAGTCCAGCTATTGCAATGACTGATCGTAGTGAATTAAAAAGAATAGGGTACAACGGTCGAGCATCTCTTTATTCGTTTGTGTGGTCAATGCTCAGAGATACTTGAGGTGGTGTGAAGTGGGACGTCCATGGACAGTGGATGACTGGAGTGATTTGGAGTGATGACTCACGCTATGCCCTGTGGCAATTCGATGCAAGATCCTAGAGAAATTTATCTGCCGTCGTGTGCATTGCCAACGGTGAAGCAGAGTGGAGGTGGTGTTACGCTATGGTGCGTTTACCATGGTTACTGCCTGGTCCACTTATTGAGCTTAAGAAAATGCCAAATGCAAAAGGACAGAAAACATTTTACAGCATTGTGAACGGTGTATAGTAGACAAACAGATCCGAGACGAGTCCCGACCTGAAGTCAATGGAACAACTTCGGGATGAGATGTAACGTTCGCTCCACCCCCAGCGCCTTACATCATTACTGGTTTTGGCTTCGACTGTTGAGGAAGAATGGGATGCCATTCCTCCAAGACATTCTGACACTTCGTTGAAACTATTCCTACCACTGTAGCAATCAAAAGGCGTAGGGTGGACGCACCCGATTTTAATGTCCCTGAGCCCCTGACCTACGGTATTTCCGAACGGGGCGAAAACTTGATAGATGAGACCCCCAACACGAGCGTTTAAGATTGGACATAGGACGTCAAAAATTTAACAAAAACGATTCTTCCAAAATATGTTCATTTTGTAGCGCACACCTTTTTGAAGAGTTTGATATACATAAAACATGTATGTTCGAGGAAATGTAAGACATGTTATTTGGTCTTAAGTGTGTCGAAGTGCAGTGCCACGTCTCTTCACACGGCACTCTTCCATCTCACGTCACTGTATTTCGCTCTGTATACTTTGTAATGGAAGCCATCAAACCTGTATTCGCGACAGTCCTGTGGTGCCTCTCCTGCTCCCAAGTGGCCGGTTTGACATCCTAAGCCCATTTTTTTTTTTTTTTTTGAAGTTCACAATTAATACTGGTTGGGATTATTTGAGACCGGAAGAATAATAACTGCTCAGAAGATTTGCATTCTTTATTTCCTATTAGCTAATAACTTTCTCTTTTGTGTGACATAAAATTAAATATTGGAAAGAAAAAAACCAGTAAAGACAAGAGACAAGCAAGACAATATATATTGCCTTATCCTTACGCCCCAGCAATTTTTTTCTCTCTGATCTTGCTACAGGTTTACACGGCGTGCATTCATTCCTTTTTGCGAAATAATCTGTTATGTCATTGAAGTTCCTCAGTCGTTTTGCTGTATGAAAAATCAAAATGCCGTTGTATAATACCCAAGACTGGTGTGGTTCCTCGATTTGGTTGCGTCTTTTTTGTCACTGTCTGTTAGATAAATCTAAATAAGTCATTCCAGTATCGCAGCAACTGTACCACAGGCCAAATAAGCGAGACTGCTTTCCAAAAATGGTCGTTTTTATCTACATCGTTTACATAAATAACACGACAGAATATGAAACTTCCTGGCAGATTAAAACTGTGTGCCGGACCGAGACTCGAACTCGCGACCTTTGCCTTTCGCGGGCAAGTGCTCTACCAACTGAGCCACCCAAGCACGACTCACGCCCCGTCCTCACAGCTTTAATTCCGCCAGTACCTGGTCTACCTTCGCAGGAGAGCTTCTGTGAAGTTTGGAAGGTAGGAGACCAGGTACTGGCGGAATTAAAGCTGTGAGGACGGGGCGTGAGTCGTGCTTGGGTGGCTCAGTTGGTAGAGCACTTGCCCGCGAAAGGCAAAGGTCGCGAGTTCGAGTCTCGGTCCGGCACATAGTTTCAATCTGCCAGGGAAGTTTCGTATCAGCGCACACTCCGGTGTAGAGTGAAAATTTCATTCTACGACAGAACATAATTCGCGAAGCACCAATATCAAATGCCTATTAAGTCTACTACAAGCAAAAAGTTTTATATCAGGATATCGTTTCACATTCCATTCATATGCTCCAGTTTCTCAAGCATGAGTAAGGTATTTTTATGTAAATTTGGAATCGTGATATTCTTCCATGTAATTCGAGTGGTGTCCCCGTTTCTTCTCCTTGCTCATTCTAACGAACAATCTCATCACAAATTCTGTGACTATTCCTGCTACTGTCGAAACTTATTCTCAGGTTAAGTTCGTTAACCTTGCCAGAACCACCGTTTCAGTTATCCCGCGTTTATTCTCTGGCGTTATTACGTGTTCGTACAACGTGTTCTCCGCTCTATTCCGAGAATAGAACTTAAAGCGGCTGCTACCCGGGGACTGTATAACTGGTCCTTAGTAGTGTAGAGATCTGGCAAAAACTTTGTCAGTATTTCATTGTCTTGGATACACGGAGACGATAATATTTAATCTTCCTTACTTGTTATTCCTGTTAATCCTCTATTTCCATTCTGGTAGTCTGAATCTATGGATTTCGCTAATAGTCGTAACAACGCTTTTCATTCCCACACACAATGAACCGCATATACAAGCAGCGACTGGCATTCGCCCTTTCGGGTTTATTCGACTCAGCTTGTTTAACCCCGTCACCTTTTGTCTGCGGGAAAGTTCTTTTATTTCAATAGGCGACGAGGATTCCCGTGGCAGAGATATTATGTACACTATGCACACACTCAAAAACCAACTTACGATTCGTCCAGAAATCGACTTAGAATGTGTTCAAAAATTGTAAAAAATAGATTGGGATGCTTTTCAATATCATATGAATAATCGATAGACCAACGTGCGCTGGATGGAAAGCATTATTGAAACAAGTTTTTTTCCTTGAAGGATATTAATTTGGCGCCCCCTAAAATTGCTGCCCGGTTTGACTCCCCCCTAGACCTGAATGTGATGTCCCTTACTAGATGTTCGCATACTTTTGATCAGCTACAATGTTTTTGTTGACACCAGGAGACGAGGTACTGGCAGAAGTAAAGCTGTGAGGACGGGGCGTGAGTCGTGCTTGGGCTGCTCAGTCGGTAGAGCACTTGCCCACGAAAGGCAAAGGTCCCGAGTTCGAGTCTCAGTCAGGCACACAGTTTTAATCTGCCAGGAAGTTTCACCAGGACACGAGTCCAAATCGACGAGCAGATTTCCGCGCACTTGGCAGTCGCCCGCGCCGGCCACGTGAGCCGCTGCGGTGGCCCGCTGAGTCACACGCGGTGGGCGCAGCGCACACATGTTGCCGCCTCGCGAATAGGTCGATGATTTATCGCGCGTATCGACAGCGCAGAAACAGGCGGCGGCGAGCGGGGAACAGATGCTGTCGGCTTGTAGCGCGACTCGGTCCCTCGGAAAACCCGTTCCCCGCTCCGGAGGACCATCCACAATCATTTACAGTCGCCGGCAGGGGCGGCGGCCCGGAATAAGACGCTACCGCTTACAGATGGCGGCGCCGATGCGTTCTGTTAACACGGCCGCCGATGCGTGTTGAACACCGCGCCGCGCCGCGCCGCGCCGCGCTCTAACAAACGACTGTCGCCGCTGCGCGCGGCGCGGCGCGGCGCTGCCCTGCGCCAGCTGTCGCCGAGGTCACCCGCCTGCAGCCTCACACGAGCGTGGCCCGCGCGCTCGTTAACAGGCGGTCGTCCGGGTGGGACCGAGCAAAGTGAATGTGTTTGGACCATATCCATTATAATTATCCGGGCTGTTATGCCGTGGTCGGTTGATGAATGCTGTGGTGATTCCCAACGTTTCGTCTCCGACTGCGGGAGACATCTTCAAGGGGGTCCGTAGCTTGATGGAAGGTCCAACACACACACTGGCTCGCTACTGACTGCCGCTAAATTCCGTGTCCGCGCGCTCCCGCGCTGCGGCGTGACGTCACGTGTTTTGAAAACGTCAGTGCAATTGGCCGCTGTCCGTCGCCGTCGATCGCCGTTGCCATCACCCAGTGGGGGACGAGTGGTACACATCTTCTTTAACACCGGCATCCATATACCGTTTAATTTGACGCCCTCCTCCTTTCGGTTGAAATTATTTGGGTGTTTAGCGATTTCGATCGCCTCCCTGTAGAGCCTTTCGTAATATCCGCTCGTGGCCGCTAGTACTTGCGTCTCCTCGAAACGAATATTGTGGTTCCCTGGCTGGAAAGCATGCTCTGCAACAGCTGATCGTTCCGTTTCTCCTCTTCTACAATTTCCCTTGTGCTCTTCCAAACGTTTAGAAACAGTTCTCTTAGTGGTATCCACATAAACATCACCACAGCTGCATGGGATCCTATACACTCCAGATT
The DNA here is from genome assembly GCF_023864275.1 of Schistocerca cancellata. Lineage (NCBI taxonomy): Eukaryota > Metazoa > Arthropoda > Insecta > Orthoptera > Acrididae > Schistocerca > Schistocerca cancellata. The sequence continues at coordinate 423,334,497 of NC_064634.1, read as the reverse complement.
TTTCCAATGGTTTGCGAGCGTCCTTGGCAGGCCTAAGGTATTCCTGTATCTTCCTGGTGGGCTTGTAAATTACGGTAATATTCCGCTTCGTCAAGATCCTCCCTATTCTTTCCGTTACATTTTTAACAAACGGCAGGAAAACCTTAGATTTTGCAGTAGCCTGTACGTCAGTATGATTTCTGCGTGGCTGCCTCAACGCACGTTTTATTTCGGCGGACGAATATCCGTTCTTCGTTAGTGCATTGTGGAGATGTTCCATCTCAGCGTCGAGCAACTCAGGTTCACAAATATTTCTAGCTCTGTCCGCTAACGTCTTGATAACACCCCGCTTCTGTTGTGGGTGGTGGTTCGAATCCCGGTGCAAATAACGGTCCGTGTGCGTGGGTTTGCGGTACACTGAGTGACCCAAACTACCATTTTCGTTTCTAAACACAAGCACATCGAGGAAATGTAGTTTGCCGTCTGCCTCCTCCTCCATTGTAAACTGAATTCTTGAGTTTATACTGTTCAGATGTTCGTGGAACCGGCTTAGTTCCTCCCTACCATGTCTCCACAACACAAACGTGTCATCCACGTATCGGAACCATGCATTTGGTTTCCTGCTGGCAGTACCTAAGGCCTGTTCTTCGAATTTCTCCATAAAGAAGTTTGCAATTACGGGACTTAGGGGGCTTCCCATAGCCACGCCATCCGTTTGCTCATAAAACTGTTCATTCCACTTGAAGTATGTGGTCGTCAAACAACACTTAAACAGCTCTAAAATATCGGCAGGAAAAATTCGATCCAGCTGTTCCAATAAATCATTAAGTGGAACCATGGTAAACAGCGATACCACGGCATAACAGCCCGGATAATTATAATGGACATGATATTTCCGGCCGTGAAAGTTTACATTTTAGTTTGGACCATAATCAGCTCTGCAGCCGCGTACTATCTGTGATTAACGATCTGGAATCTGTTCGCCGCTGACGAGAACTGCTCCGATCTCCCACTTACGAGAACGCAGCACACATACGTCGAACTAGACAATTTTGCTCAAACGGGAAGGCAAAAAGTTGTAATTTTATTGCTCTCTATGGTCTCATCACTACCCTACCCACAACAATAGCCTTATTATCAAAATAAACGACCTAGTGAGGTGGCGCAGTGATGAGCAGCATGTTATTCTCAATGGAGAGAAGTCTTCCGAAGTAAGAGTGATTTCAGGTGTGCCGCAGGGGAGTGTCATAGGACCGTTGCTATTCACAATATACATAAATGACATGGTGGATGACATCGGAAGTTCACTGAGGCTTTTTGCAGATGATGCTGTGGTGTATCGAGAGGTTGTAACAATGGAAAATTGTACTGAAATGCAGGAGGATCTGCAGCGAATTGACGCATGGTGCATGGAATGGCAATTGAATCTCAATGTAGACAAGTGTAATGTGCTGCGAATACACAGAAAGACAGATCCTTTATCATTTAGCTACAAAATAGCAGGTCAGCAACTGGAAGCAGTTAATACCATAAATTACCTGGGAGTACGCATTAGGAGTGATTTAAAATGGAATGATCATATAATGTTGATTGTCGGTAAAGCAGATGCCAGACTGAGATTCATTGGAAGAATCCTAAGGAAATGCAATCCGAAAACAAAGGAAGTAGGTTACAGTACGCTTGTTCGCCCACTGCTTGAATACTGCTCAGCAGTGTGGGATCCGTACCAGATAGGGTTGATACAAGACACAGAGAAGATTCAACGGAGAGCAGCGCGCTTCGTTACAGGATCATTTAGTAATCGCGAAAGCGTTACGGAGATGATAGATAAACTCCAGTGGAAGACTCTGCAGGAGACACGCTCAGTAGCTCGGTACGGGCTTTTGTCAAAGTTTCGAGAACATACCTTCACCGAAGAGTCAAGCAGTATATTGCTCCCTCCTACGTATATCTCGCGAAGAGACCATGAGTATAAAATCAGAGAGATTAGAGCCCACACAGAGGCATACCGACAATCCTTCTTTCCACGAACAATACGAGACTGGAATAGAAGGGAGAACCGATAGAGGTACTGAAGGTACCCTCCGCCACACACCGTCAGGTGGCTTGCGGAGTATGGATGTAGATGTAAATGTAGATGTAGACTCTTATTCGAGAAGACAATGGTTGAAACCCGCGTCCGGCCATCCTGGGTTACGCATGGGGATCGTATCAACCTATACCGCATCAAAACAGCCTGAAGATGACGCAATGAAGCGTCGAAACTGGTAGCGACAAAATAAAATAACATCATAAGGATTTTTTGTCACGATAGCAAACGGACGTCGTCCCAGAGACGTCCTGCTAAACGGCTGGACATATAAAATTCTGATTTAGGTTCTCCGTGATTTCCATTAATCGCTTAAGGAAAATGCCAGGATGGTCCCTTTGAAAGGGCAAGGCCGATTTCCTTCCCCCTTCCTTCCCTGATCCGAGTTTGTGCTCCGACTCTAATGACCTCGTTGTCGATGGGACGTTAAACACAATTCTTCCAAAATACCCACAATTCCTTAATTATAAAATCATGTTCTCTGACCTTCCCACTCCCCCCCTAACCCCGTATAGCCAGCACACTAATCAATAACCTACCACTAATATCCCTCCTCATGCTGTTTCCGTGCCGGAAGGTTTTCGTGCCGTAGCTGTTCTCTTGCTCTCGCTAAAAAATCGTTTGGTAACTTCTTCCGCATTCTCGGAGCAAACGCACTAGCATGTACCAATCAGCCATCCTCAGCATAGAATAGCATCGATGTCAACTAGCTGTGAAAGAACACTGAACCGCACCCTGCCATCTCCCTTACAACGTATAAACAAAGCATATATTGTAAACTAAAGCACTAACTCGCACAAGCTTCATTTTTGTGCATTATCGACCTCCGGATCATACAGTGTACCTAGGAGTCACCTCATTTACTTATATCACTGGGGGTACTACAGTTAGTGCATCTTCAGTTGATGAAACTAATACTAAAAGGGAGAACTACACGGTGCATAACGAGCTAGATCTTCACTCTTGGAAATTCGAGACGCAAATAATCTAAAAGACTCGTCACTGATGATCAGACAGTTTTTTAACCAAGAAAGCCGTCCTACCCGTACGTGATAATCGATGGGAAATCATCGGGTAAAACAGGAGGCACATACGGAGTTTCCCAACAGGAAAGGCTCTTTGCTGTCCCAAATTTACATGAACTATTTAGGATACAATCTGAGGAGCCCTTTAGGCTGTTCGCAGATGATGCTGTCATTTGCCGTCTACTAAAGTCATCAGATGTTCAAAACCAACTGCAAAATGACTTAGCCATGAGGCCGGCCGAAGTGGCCGAGCGGTTCTAGGAGCTAGAATCTGGAATCGCGCGACCGCTAGAATCCTGCCTCGGGCATGGATGTGTGTGATGTCCTTAGCTTAGTTAGGTTTAAGTAGTTCTAAGTTCTAGGGGACTGATGACCTCAGAAGTTAAGTCCCATAGTGCTCAGAGCCATTTGAACCATTTGAACTCAGCCACGATGTCTGGATGATGGGAAAAGTGGCAGTAAGGAAAAAGATGAGGTCATCCAAATAAGAGCGAAAGGAAATCAATTAAATTTCTGGTACACGATAAATCACGCAAATCTAAAGTTTCTCAAAATGGGTCAAATGGCTCTGAGCACTATGGGGCTTAACATTTGAGATCATCTGTCCCGTAGAACTTAGAACTACTTAAACCTAACTAACCGAAGGACATCACACACATCCATGCCCGAGGCAGGATTCGAACCTGCGACCGTAGCGGTCGCGCGGTTCCAGACTGAAACGCCTAGAACCGCTCGGCCACTGCGGCCGGCAAAGTTTCTCAAGTCAACTAAATGCTTAAGGATTACAGTTATTAATAACAAAAATTGGAACGATCACATAGATAATATTGTGGGGAGAGCGAAACAAAGACTCCATTTTATTGGCAGAAAACTTAGAAGACGCAAAGGTCTACTAAGGAGGCTGCCTATGCTACAATTGTCCGGCCTCTTCTGCTGTGCGACGTACGATCCGTGTAAGACAGGATTGACGGACGACATCGAAAAAGTTCAAATAAGGGTAGCTAGTTTTCTATTAACGCGAAACGGAGGAGAGAGCGTCGCGGATATGATAAGCGAGTTGAGACGGCAGTCGTTAAAACAAGGGCGTTTTTCGTTGCGGCGAGATCTTTTCCCTCTGAATTTAAAATTATTTTGTTTTCACCTATCTCCTATAGGGAGGAGTCATCATCACAAGTAAATAAGCTAAATCAGAGACCAAAAAGAAAGAGCTGAGTGTTCATTTTTGCCAATGGCCGTTACAGAATGGAACGGTAGAAGAAAGTCTGAAGATGTTTCGAAGAACCCTCTGCAGGCACTTAAGTATGAATCGCAAAATAGTAATGTAGATGTAGATGTTTATGAGTACCTGTGTGGAGTAAAGTAAAGTGGTAAGACCACATGAAACAAAGTCAGATATCTTACAGATCCGTGAAAAGAATCCCCACAGACGGGGACACGAAGGAGGGAAGGATTCATAACTATCGTTCGACCAATTCTTTAATACTGCTAGTCAGCCTCGGACTCTTATTGGCTAGTACTGATAGAGAAAATACCCAAATTCCAAAGAAGAACAGTGCGTTTCGTTACAGATTCGCTTGTTTCCTTTATCACTCTTTTGGCTGGTCTGATGATGCGGCCCGCCACGAACTCCTCTCCTGTTCCGTCCTCTTCATCTCAGAGTAGCACTTACAACCAATATCCTCAGTTATTTTTAGGATGCGCTACAACTGAGAAATGAGAATAGCGGGAAGCTTAACATCAAAATTCGTGATCACGAAGTAGACGAAGTTATTGAATTCTGATAGCTTGAAAACAGAATAATGCTTGACAGATGAAGTGAGGAGGATATCTTATAAAAAGGAGGCTAGCACAGACAAGGAGCCGGCCAGTGTGGCCGAGCGGCTCTGGGCGTTTCAGTATGGAACCGCGCGACCGCTACTGTCACAGGTTCGAATCCTGCCTCGGGCACGGATGTGCGTGGTGTCCTTAGGTTAGTTAGGTTTAAATAGTTCTAAGTCTAGGGGACTGATGACCTCAGATGTTGTCCCACAGTGCTCAGAGCCATTTGAACCATTTTTGAACAGACAAAGAGGGTATTCCTGGACAAAGTATTATAACAAACATAAGCCTCAATCTGAAGACGAAATTTCTGAGAATATATGTTTGGAAGTATGATGGTGAACCATGGACTATAGGAAACCCGGAAGAGAGGAGAGTCGATCCGTTTGAGACGTGGCGCTGCGCAAGAACGTTGAAAATTAGGTGGACTCATAAGACAGGGAATGAGAAGGTTCTCTGCAGAATCGGCCAAGAAACGAACATGTGGAAAACACTGACAAGAAAGAGGGACAACATGAGAGGACATGTGGAAGACGTCAGGGAATAACCTCCGTGGTAGCAGTGAAAGCTGTAGAGTGCAAAATCTGTAGAGGAAGACAGAGTTTTCAATATATCCAACAAATAATTGTGGAATATGAAAAAAGCTGTCAGCTAAAGGTCCATCTCCAATTTATCTTACAGGCTAACGATTTCGGCGATAGACGAGTGATACACCATCATCAGGTCCTAAACAATAAATTTACAAAATTATCAACAACAATGGCATTTTTATGTTTATTCAAATGTTCAAATGCCTGGTTTCCTAAGGGACCAAACTGCTGAGGTGATCGGTCCCTAGACGGTCCCTAGACTAGCTCCGGAAAGGCTCAAAATCATGAAAAGTTCAATTTTTACTTTTTTTGCGTTTTCTGAATCTGTAGACTATTACCTTTTAATAGATATATAATTTATTCAATTCCGAAGACTACAACTATTTTTAAATTTTTTTTTTTTTGAAATGTGTTCTACATGGGCGTGGCGGTAGCGTTCTCGCTTCCCACGCCCGGGTTCCCGGGCTCGATTCCCGGCGGGGTCAGGGATTTTCTCTGCCTCGTGATGGCTGGGTGTTGTGTGCTGTCCTTAGGTTAGTTAGGTTTAAGTAGTTCTAAGTTCTAGGGGACTTATGACCACAACAGTTGAGTCCCATAGTGCTCAGAGCCATTTGAACCATACATGGGCGTGACCCATTGTGGCGCTGTTAAACTGCTGTCAAATGGTGTTATTATTAACGTCCGTGTTCATCAGGTACATTTTAGTGATGTGAGATAAAGTATGTGTTGTGGCTAACCTGTTTTCAGAGACTTAGCAGCACCTGAACTGTTGAAAAAGTGTATTCACGGAAAAACTCAAAACCCCAATGAAAGTGTAAATAGTGTTATATGGTCGAGAATCCCCAAGACTGTATTTGTTGGAATAGAAACACTTCACTTTGGTGTGTATGATGCTGTTGCGACTTTCAATGATGGCAACATTGCAAGGTGCAAGGTATTTAGAAATATGGGAATGAAGATAGGTTCTAACATGGTACGAGCGATGCTTGCTTTAGACAAGGAACGCCTTCGGGCTGCAGACAGGGCTGTAAAGAGTCTAGAAATACAAGCAAGAGTAAACAGGAGGAGGAACAAGAGGAAGCTGGAGGAGGAGTTTGCAGAGGATGAAGATAATCCATCCTATGGACCTGGAATGCACTAAAAAGTTAATCCAATCTTTTTCGCTCGATTCCCAAAACTTTTATTTTCTCATACTAATTACATGTTTTCTAAGGATCTTCCAAACATATTTGTTTTAAACTTTCAGTAAATGTTACACAGTACCTTCTGCATAATTTAACACAGCCTTTTTCCAAAAAACTGTATATTTTTGAATGTATAAATAAGAACTTGCAAAAAAATGTTGTGAATTTTCATTACAATTGAAAAAAATCGTCTTTAATAACTGAACTAAAATTTTGTAAAATCCCTGTGTTAAGTTGTAGCCCATATTCCAATAAATAATCCGTAAAAAGTTCAACTTCCTACCTCAAATACTTTGTGAGGAAAGATGTAATTTATAAGCGTTATTTTAGCATTGCAAGTATAGGGCGTTTCGGAGCCCCTTAATCTAACATACGCTAAGAACAACACACACACACACACACCCATGCCTGAGGGAGGATTCGAACCTACGACGGGAGAGGCCGCGCAGTCAGTGACATGGCGCCTCTCACGGCGCGACCACCCCGCGTGGCGGCTGTTGTCCCGGCAAGAAAGGGTGCACCTAGGTTAAAATGATCGAGTACGTTGGGTGCAACACCTGTTCTGAAATGGAGAGGTTGCACAGGAGAAGAATTCGTGGAGGGCTGCATCCAATCATTCAGAAGATTAAGAACAAAAAAGAAAACATTATTTGCCATTACAATGGAAATTACTCCATCAATAAACGCGAAAGCGTCAGGTAAATACTCATCCAACTCCAGTCGATGAGCTAAAAGAAAGATGCTTCGCAACACGGTGGTGACTGTTAATTTTCCGAGAGCGTACTTTCCTGGGAGGGTCAAAAATTATATTGCTTACTGCTACGAATATCTCACGAAGACCATGAAGGTAAAACTAGATAGATATGGGTTCACGCAGAGGCTTAACAATTATTCTTCCCACACACCGTTCGCCACTAGAACAGGAAATGAGGGAAGCGACTGATGGAACTCACCATGAGGAACCTTGAGCATCGTAGACGCAGATTTGCGGTGGTTAAACTTAGGTAGCAAATAAGTTTATTACTTTTGTGGTGTCACCGCCAGACACCACACTTGCTAGGTGGTAGCTTTAAATCGGCCGCGGTCCATTAGTACATGTCGGACCCGCGTGTCGCCACTGTCAGTAATTGCAGACCGAGCGCCACCACACGGCAGGTCTTGAGAGACTGACTAGCACTCGCCCCAGCTGTACGACGACTTTGCTAGCGACTACACTGACGAAGCCTTTCTCTTATTAGCCGAGAGATAGTTAGAATAGCCTTCAGCTAAGTCCATGGCTACGACCTAGCAAGGCGCCATTAACCATTTCTAGAGAGAGTCTCACTTGTATCATCAAGAATGCTGTATACAAATGATGGATTAAAGTTAAGTATTCCAGCAGCTACGTACTTTTCTTTATAGCATTCATTACGTATCCTGTTTCAACTTAACGCAAGCCGGCGTGAGTTGACGCGTGCCCTTTCGGCTTCCTCGCCTTGTGTCTAGACTGTCTTGTCTGGACACAACAACTTTGGTCCTCGCACTGCTCGGAGACGATTAGCAGATCATCTGCTGTTGAATACTATCCTTAGTGACAAATGGTCAACAGCCACTGTTTCTCAGTACTCTTCATATATTGCGGATAACGCCAGCTTACTTCACCTTCTGAAACACTCTGAAGATTTGCAAACTACAGTTCCCCTCTGGTTATATATCAGCCATTCCCATTTTGACTTGAATTTTCACAATTCCAGAGGAATCAGTCTACAAATGTAGCGTAACTTCTACCTCTGGACGGAAACATTAACGTCTTCCGTAATGTGTTGCGCAAAACTGGAATCACCGAGCTTAACGTCTACATCCGACAACGGATCACCATCAAAGTGTCACATACCGTTATCAGAAACTGCGTAGAGGTTCGAAAGTGAATACAAGATACTGGTGCAATGTCTGATGACCAGGAGCTATATGCCACCACCTCTCGTCGCTGTAACGGCCAAGTAAGATTGTAGAAGACACTTCCACTCCCAGGTTTTGAAGCGGTTACTCCCGAGTCAACATACATAACAAGGTATGCGATAGCGACAATGGCTACGATGAAGGATTTTGAAAAATGGCTCTGAGCACTATGGGACTTAACTGCTGTGGTCATCAGTCCCCTAAAACTTAGAACTACTTTAACCTAGCTAACCTAAGGACATCACACACATCCATGCCCGAGGCAGGACTCGAACCTGCGACCGTAGCGGTCGCGCGGTTCCGGACTGAAGCGCCTAGAACCGCTCGGCCAATCCGGCCGGCCGAAGGATTTTGAGTTTAATGAATTAACAGATAATGGGCGAATGCCAAAATCGAGCAGTGTAACGCCCCTACGACTAACAAAAACACATTCATTACTAAAACAATGTAACTGGTTGTTGCCGTAGATACAGCGTGGGCAAAATAAAACGGGCATGCAAAATGTTTCATGCACCTCAGGATAGGCAACCCGCTGTACAGCACCTCCCTCATGTGCAGATAATGTAAGTTGGGTTGCCTGTCTTTATATGCATCTAGGTGCACACAGCTACATTTCTTCATTCCCTTCCAATGAGCTGCATTCCCTTCCAAAACAGGTATATTAGGCCGTAAGTCTTACGTGTGAATATTTAGCACAGGTAACAGTAACAAGTGCACATTGAGTGAAGTGTCACTTACAGGGTATCAATCCTAAAAGTAGTTAGGAGCATAGTGTCTGTTGCTTCGGCAGATATTTGCTACCTCGTTTTTACGATGTATAGCTTGAGTTATCCCAAACAAACACCTCTCATTACGTCTTTCATGCGATGCCCAGTGTCGACAGAAAGCGTCAGTTTGATTTCCGATCACAAACAAAATTATTTTTAAAGCGGTGTTTTACGTAACTGTTCGATAAAGCGCTCCCAAATTAGTCTAGTCCAATATTCGTTTAATGAAATGTATTACCAGGCCAGTAAAACGCTAAGAATAACCAGTACCCCTCTGGTCCTCGCTCACATACCTCTGTGCTACGGCATCGCTCAGCCGCTATGTGGCCCAAAATGGATACATCGAACAGGGCCTGCGCCATGACGTCCAAATCACCTGATCTCAATTATCTGTATTTTTCGTTCTGGATCACCTCAGCAGCCAAGTGTACAGATCTCTCGCTCACATGACTGAAGTAAATTGTAAATTCTTTTCAAGATTTACGAAATTTCCCACGTGTGTCTGAAATAATTCGTAACTTATATAGAACACCTCCTTCAACAGATGCCGGCCGCGGTGGTCTAGCGGTTCTGGCGCTGCAGTCCGGAACCGTGGGACTGCTACGGTCGCAGGTTCGAATCCTGCTTCGGGCATGGGTGTGTGCGATGTCCTTAGGTTAGTTAGGTTTAAGTAGTTCTAAGTTCTAGGGGACTTATGACCTAAGACGTTGAGTCCCATAGTGCTCAGAGCCATTTGAACCATTTTGAACCTTCAACAGATGCAGTAAATTTTAACACGTAAAATGATGAAGCAAGGTTGCATTTTCTTAAGGCAAGCATGGGTGAAATCTGCGTCCCATTTGAAGCGGAATTAATCGAAAAATTTACGCTTGGAACATATTTGTACTAAAAGGAAAACATTCCTTACCGAAATCGGTGGATTCTCGTAACTACACATTCTGTATGGTGGCAACCATGGTATACTATAGGCGGAGTGACGTCGAGTGTATTAAGAGTTTGACACGCCAAAGTTCAGGAAATCTTATCAGTTTCACTATGGTCTAAGTTTAGTAAATGTTTAGCAGAAATATTTGGTTCACTATTCAGGAAAATGAAGAACAGTTTCTTTGCAATCGCAAGCGTTTTTGTTCGTACGTAGTTCTTGTTTGCGGAAGATCAGATGTTAGTTTAGTTTTACTTCCAGGTATACGACATCAGCGTTCCATGAAACGCTCCTGTTCTGTAGTCGTAAAATGTCGCGTAATACGTTCGTTGCTGTATTCCTCGCTAAGCTCAATTTTTGAATTTGTTCTTCCGGCACCATTCATTAATAGGATCTAATTGGCGTTGGAGACGACCAGTGTTTGTCTCCCCATCCGCTCGTGAAAAACACCGAAAATCGAACCATTTGCTCATGTAAAGCGCTGGGAATGTCGCTGATATTCATTGAGAATAAAATAGGTAACAACACTGATCCCTGGGGTAGGTTGGCATTTGGAATTTAGACTTTTGAACATCAGATGTGGAGGAAGCTGGCAATTAGTCACAAATAACAGTCTGGCACTCGAGATCTCCTGAATTATCCTGAGCAGGCTCTCCTTCCGGATTATGTCACAGGTACGTAGTGTCCGGGAATACGGCGGCTGTTGACTTTTTGCAGTTATGTTCTTTGCTGCTTCCTCAGTTAGTTGCAGCAGCTAGAGCTCGGATTCCCCAATCGTCTTGCTCCGCTTATGTGCCATGCCACCGACGGGCATTCCATTCAATCTCCCCTTGGGTAGCTCACATAATGTTTTGGCATCTCAGTGTACGTCACTGTGGAGAACGCAACGTATGGGCACATCAGAAAACTGATAAAGGTGAGAAACTGTTCCTGTATGGTTTAGATATGCTACAGAAAAAGCGTTCCGTGAAAAGTTTGCAACAGATAATCGATCACGCATCGGACGTCGGAACCAATGACGACAGGGCGTAGAGATTTCGTCAACCGTTGAACGTTGACGACGTCTCCAAGTGTGTAGTTGGAGAAGACCTAGCTGCTCACCGCGCTAAGACAGTGACCATAATTCCCACCCCTCCCCCGGGCCTTTATCCCAGTCCCCTGGAGAAGATTTCCGTTCGGCTGGCACCGGACGGCGTCACTCAGGATTACGCTGCAGAAGGCCGCCCCCTCCAGATTACTGTCTGGATCGCTTAAGCGCCTTCCAGCCAGCTCTCGTCGCACTGCCCCTCCCCATGAGCTTCATCTGAAATAATTAACAGAAGGCAAAGCACACCTGCAGCACGTTTACTTCAAGCAGTGGCTCTCTGGTTAAGATAACTGCATTGATTTTTACAATGTAGCAGTTCCGTTTTCCGGCGACAGAAAAAATGGCTGTGTGGTGAAAAATACAGGAGTAAAGTGTTTTAAAACACGTGTGATTCTGCTGCCCGGTGTTAGGAGAAGGCTGCTGTCAATGTGTCACCTAAAGAAAACTCTCGGATATTGTAACAAATATTTTATTTTTAATGTAACTTGAACCTACCTTTTGCATTGCACGATAGAAGACACAGAAGTCACAAATATTCACTGTTAATAAAATATTTTAAAAACAAAAACACTTACTATCGATCCAGTCACGGCGACCAGGCAGTTTCCGTGAATGGATTATAATGTAATAGCTGTTAAATACTGCACACATCCAAATAAGTGTCAATACATCTCATATTTTTATTTTAGGACTTTTTTCATTTAAATCCAGTAACATATATTCGAACTCAAGGTGGCTAAAAGTGGCAATGTGTCCTTCGAAGATAAAAAAAAAAGAATTGGCTTATTATCAAAACACTTACAAATTAATAGAAAACATACAACGAAAAACTTTACTTATACTTTGTTTATAGTCGCCTACTTCGGAGTTATTAGACAAAATTAGGGTTGGCTAATTCAAGGTAACTAGCACTGTATCGCTTAGCAGTACCAAGTCTCCGTCCACAGCACGTAACTTTATATTGTGGGTATGACAAAATGGTGTGGATTTATCGTACTTTCCAAAGAAGGATGCAGAAATTTAATCACTTTTACCATATAAGTATGACGATTCAACCATTAATACTAGTCACTTACAAGAACATAGTGCAAATCCTACCTCTTTTCACTATTATTCTGTGTCTTCGTGGAACAACTCACGACTAAGCTGGTGAATCTTTGGCAATACGAAGTACACTTACTGATTAGTTGTATGTACATATTTCAATATCCCCAGAGAAATCGAGTCAGCTCATCGAAGGAGCCGGCCCATCAATAGCAACCTTCCCCTGTATGACACCAACTGAAAGATACATGTTCATACAGTAATTTCACTTTTACCCATTACAAAAATTCAAATGGCTCTGAGCACAGTGGGTCTTAACTGCTGTGGTCATCAGTCCCCTAGAACGTAGAACTACTTAAACCGAACTAACCTAAAGACATTCGAACCTGCGACCGTAGGGGTCGCGCGGTTCCAGACTGTAGTGCCTAGAACCGCTCGGCCATCTCGGCCGGCTTACCCATTACATTTTTTTTTTTTTTCATTAACGGCGACATCATCTTTGCTGTATTATGTGTATTTCTGCTATACTCAGCTTCGATTGAGCGAAATAAGCTGTTTGAACAATCACTTTGTACGCCTACTGAGGCTCTTTCCCATTTTTGGGATGGCGGTTTGTCTAGCTTTCGCGATTTGGAAGCCACGCCGTCTTCCTTGTCAGAATGTGCATTCACCATTCTACTGACATTTAACGTCGAGTTCAGTTTAGATGGAGGTATTGCTTTGGTTGGTGCGATCTGTGTCGGAGTTTCTACAGTGATGAAGAAGCCGGATGAGATCATCTCATTTACTTGCCATGCTGAATATCAAATGACTGGTTAGGATATTTCGGGAATGTGTACTGAATCTGTTGCAAAGTTTCATTTGCGATTACTCCACGCTCAGGATTCCTGCAATATTCTTACGCGTGGGGAAATGGAACCTCACAGGTTCCTCATTTTTTATTGTGCGCAATTTAGGGACTTTACCCACAAGAATCGCACTGCCCCACGTATTTCAGGTATCGAGTACGTTTCCGTTTACCGCTCCATTTCGGTCGCACTATATCATGCAACTGTTATCCGTACCGCAACACAACTGCGTGTGCAGGAAAGCCGGAACATATACTATCATCTGACGATGTGCCGTTGTAGTTGTACAATGATCATAGGGTGGGACGAAATGTGTTACGTACTTTCTGAATTTCCTAAGCACTTGGGACAAACGTATTTAACGTCCTGCCAGAGCATTTAAATATCTTCTAGTTTAAGTATGAACTAAGAAACGTTCTGTCGAACAGCTCCTTCTAATCCACTGAAGAGTAACTGCAAAAAATTACAGAAACCTATGTTTTGTGTGTGTGTGTGTGTGTGTGCGTGTGTGTGTGTGGTTTGAGGTTTTCGGGCGCTAAACAGCGTGGTCATCAGCGCCCAAACGCATAGAAACAGGAACACATGCAGTGAAGGGACGAAGACGGACACAGAACAAGGAGAACGGCTAAAAGACACAGACCTGACGCAGTTCCAAATCCTCACATACAGAGGCAAAACAAGAGGAGAAGAAACGCACTAAAAGAGGAAAGGAAACACAAGGAAAAGAGAACAGAAATCGAAGTGAAACAAGTAGGTAATCGTGACTGGCGGACCTCTTACCTAAAGCCTGGGTAAGCCAGTCACCCAGCAGCACATTAAAATCCTCTCCCTAAAATCCGAGGCAACAAATTGGACAGGACACAAAACCGTAAGACCTTAACCACAGTCGTTGCGTCGCCTTGCAAAATAGAGGGCAAATCCGGTGGCAAGGAAACCACCGCCCTCTGGTCAGAGAATAAAGGACAGTCAAGTAAAATGTGGCGGACCGTAGTCTGGACGCCACAAGAACTGCAGATTGGGGGGTCCTCCCGCCGGAGTAAAAAACCAAGCGTTAAGGGACTGTGCCCGATGCGGAGGCGAGTGAGGAGAACCTCATGCCGCCTGCATGACTGGTAGGACGTACGCCATGGCCGCGTGGTGACCTTGACCAGACGCAGCTTATTTTCACCGACTGCCAGCCACTCCTCTTCCCATTGACGCATAACACGAAAACGCAAAAGGGAGGTAACAGCATGGAGGGGGACGGCACATTCAACAACGTGAGGGAGGGAACATGCATCTTTGGCAGCCACATCCGCCAGTTCGTTTCCCCTAATACCCACGTGCCCCGGCACCCAGCAGAAAGAAACCTCCTTCCCCTGCCGTTGCAGGTGGAGTAGGGCATCATGGATGTTCTGGACGACCGTATCTGCTGGGTACAAGTGTTGCATGGTCCGAAGGGCACTCAGGGAGTCAGAACAGATGAGAAACTTAAGACTGGGAACACATCTCATCTGCTCCAATGCCCGCAAGATCGCAAACAATTCGGCATCAAAGATGGTAAACGCTGCAGGAAGCCGTAACTTGACGACTCGATCAGGGAAAACAACAGCACAACCAACAGAGTCCCTCTGTTTAGAGCCATCCGTAAATACTGGTACATGGTCGGGATGCTGGTTTAAAATATCATAAAATATGGAGGTAAAAACAAACGCAGGAGTGCAGCTCCTCCGGTACTCTGACAAGTCTAAAAGGACGCTGGGCCTCTGGAGCAACCAGGATGGCAGACGGGTAAAACCCTGGAGTTGGGGTGCCACACGCTCCACACCAAGGGACTCAAGCAAATGCTTGGCACGAATCCCAAATGGTCTCGTTGCCCTTGGGCGACTGGAAAAGAGACGTATTGTTTCATAATCAGCATTAGCGCTGTAATGTTAACGTACACAATGCAAACTACGGGCGTTTTAACAAAGATCGCGAGACTCCTAAGTGCTTTCTTTTCTATGTGCGCCTGAGAAAACACGCGGCAACCGCTCTCTATTCGATAAAACATAATACTGCTATAAAACGTAATACTGCCAATAAACACAGGAAGGATTTCGAAGATTGTCGGTGATCCATACAGGAAATCATGGTGCACATTACACCAGTCTGTTACTAGCGTGAGCTTCATTGTAACGGAAGATACTGGGTTCAACGACTGGATTTTTCTCGATAGGTACGCGCACATCTGAAAGAATAGACACTCTCTAAGATCCACAGCTGTTCTAAATATCTCGAAATTAATTCGCTGACTGTGAAGCTGTATAGATCTACTACCCAATAGTGACATATCAAAATTTCTGCCGGACAGGGACGTTGGTCTCGGTTCCTCGTTGTCTCGTTCCCCCTGTTTCAGGAATCCGAGTAATGTTGTGAACATTAGGTGCTCAACTTTGGGACTATGCAATAGGATATAGGCAGTGTGACATATGAAAGTTAGGATTGGTTCGGATAGGCGAACGGTTAAGGCAACCGCGCTGGATAAGCGGG
Organism: Schistocerca cancellata; assembly: GCF_023864275.1. Classification (NCBI taxonomy): domain Eukaryota; kingdom Metazoa; phylum Arthropoda; class Insecta; order Orthoptera; family Acrididae; genus Schistocerca; species Schistocerca cancellata. The sequence continues at coordinate 423,318,695 of NC_064634.1, read as the reverse complement.
AAATCTGGGTTCGTTTCCGGGCCGGTATAAATTTTCGTGTCACTGTTGGTTAGTAGATCTATACCCCATGTAGCTGATGTCAATTAATTCGTAGTCAGAGAATTAATTTCGAAATATTTCGTACAGTTGTGGACTGTCAGCAGTGCCTGTCCTTTCAGAGATGCAAGTAAGTATTATACGTATTACAAGCATAGGCTGGCACACAAGATAACAACAATGTTCTTGATTCCTCGTTGACACATTCTTCCTGTTGCGCGAATCCAACTAAAGTTGCGAGCATTAGCTGAGGAATTTAGGGGACTACGACATACGATGTAGACAGTGGAAGTGTGGGTCGGACCAGGAAGGGTGCGCGGATAGCTGACGTGGTTAAAGCGACCACTCGCGATAAACTGGAAATTATGATTCGAGTAACCAGACCGGCACAAAATTTCATATATCACTACTGGATAGTAGCTCTACACTTAACAGAGCTCATGACAAGGAATTCGCAGCAAGCGAACTAATTTCTAAAGAGGTTTCTCAATAGGTTAATCACACATTAATTCCATTCATGTTGCTCAACAGTGAAGCAACTTTCAAATCTGACACATGAAACTCAGATGAAGGTTGCGATAAAAATCAACATTCTGTTGTGGAGATACATTTCCAACATCCCTTCTCGATAAATGTGTGTTCAAGTACACTATCTACGAGGGCTATTCGGAAAGAAAGGCCTGATAGTTCGCAAAATGGAAATGGCAATGAAAATACGACGAAGCTTTGCACAGGTGTACTGGGCAGTGTCTCCAGTACGCCTGCAGATCGCGTCACGTCGCTTTTTCATAGTGAGCACGTAAAAATGCCTAGAACAACAGTGTCTCCGGTCAAGTATGGGAGCTCACTGCGAGGTTGCACCTGATCTCATGCAACCCCACATAACGTACGTGGCATGCATTTCCTTCGACATGACAATTCTCGACTGCACACTGCAGAGGCAATGAGGGCAGTCCTGCAGGGTTTTCGATGGGGAGTGTTTAATCACCCACCACACAGCACAAACTTGGCTCCCTCTGATGTTCATCCCTGCTCAATGAAGCGCTGGCTACGAGGACAACATTTTGGAACAGACAACTAACTGCAGACCAGCGCAGAGAAGAGGTGGAAAGCACATGCGGCTACCTTCTACACTCCTGGAAATTGAAATAAGAACACCGTGAATTCATTGTCCCAGGAAGGGGAAACTTTATGGACACATTCCTGGGGTCAGATACATCACATAATCACACATAGACACAGGCAACAGAGCATGCACAATGTCGGCACTAGTACAGTGTATATCCACCTTTCGCAGCAATGCAGGCTGCTATTCTCCCATGGAGACGATCGTAGAGATGCTGGATGTAGTCCTGTGGAACGGCTTGCCATGCCATTTCCACCTGGCGCCTCAGTTGGACCAGCGTTCGTGCTGCACGTGCAGACCGCGTGAGACGACGCTTCATCCAGTCCCAAACTTGCTCAATGGGGGACAGATCCGGAGATCTTGCTGGCCAGGGTAGTTGACTTACACCTTCTAGAGCACGTTGGGTGGCACGGGATACATGCGAACGTGCATTGTCCTGTTGGAACAGCAAGTTCCCTTGCCGGTCTAGGAATGGTAGAACGATGGGTTCGATGACGGTTTGGATGTACCGTGCACTATTCAGTGTCCCCTCGACGATCACCAGTGGTGTACGGCCAGTGTAGGAGATCGCTCCCCACACCATGATGCCGGGTGTTGGCCCTGTGTGCCTCGGTCGTATGCAGTCCTGATTGTGGCGCTCACCTGCACGGCGCCAAACACGCATACGACCATCATTGGCACCAAGGCAGAAGCGACTCTCATCGCTGAAGACGACACGTCTCCATTCGTCCCTCCATTCACGCCTGTCGCGACACCACTGGAGGCGGGCTGCACGATGTTGGGGCGTGAGCGGAAGACGGCCTAACGGTGTGCGGGACCGTAGCCCAGCTTCATGGAGACGGTTGCGAATGGTCCTCGCCGATACCCCAGGAGCAACAGTGTCCCTAATTTGCTGGGAAGTGGCGGTGCGGTCCCCTACGGCACTGCGTAGGATCCTACGGTCTTGGCGTGCATCCGTGCGTCGCTGCGGTCCGGTCCCAGGTCGACGGGCACGTGCACCTTCCGCCGACCACTGGCGACAACATCGATGTACTGTGGAGACCTCACGCCCCACGTGTTGAGCAATTCGGCGGTACGTCCACCCGGCCTCCCGCATGCCCACTATACGCCCTCGCTCAAAGTCCGTCAACTGCACATACGGTTCACGTCCACGCTGTCGCGGCATGCTACCAGTGTTAAAGACTGCGATGGAGCTCCGTATGCCACGGCAAACTGGCTGACACTGACGGCGGCGGTGCACAAATGCTGCGCAGCTAGCGCCATCCGACGGCCAACACCGCGGTTCCTGGTGTGTCCGCTGTGCCGTGCGTGTGATCATTGCTTGTACAGCCCTCTCGCAGTGTCCGGAGCAAGTATGGTGGGTCTGACACACCGGTGTCAATGTGTTCTTTTTTCCATTTCCAGGAGTGTATGACGAGAGCATTGCAGAGTTGGCACAACGCTACGACAAATGCCTAACTCGCAGTGACGATTATGTGGCGAAAGAAGTAGCTGGAAGGTGTAGCAAACTGTAGCAAATAAACCATTTTTGATTCTCATTGTAGTTTCCATTTCGTGACTGATCGGGCCTTACTTTCGAATATCTCTCGTATCAAAAGTACCCAGACAGCTGTCAGTCAACACTTGTATCCCCCCTTCGTTTTTATGACCACCTGAACACACAATCAGTGACGTATCCGAATGTGTGTGGAGGAATGGCAGCTCATTCGTGCTCAAACCAGATATGCTGGAGTCTGGGGTAAAGTAGACGTTATAACTCATCCCAATGGTGTTCCGCTGGGTTTAGGTCTGGACTCCGGGTATGCCATTCCTTTTCCGAAGTACTGCTGTGTGAAATTCATTCACCAACAGACAATGCTTTATGTCATGGTGCATTGTCATGCTGATGCAATCATTGTCTCCAAACTGTTCCTCTACGCGGCACACAATACTGAAAAATGTATCCATATTCTTCTACATTTAATGTTTTCTTAAGCACAATACGAGGCCTACACCCTCACCACGAAAAACAACCATATATCGTAACACCACCTCCTTCATACTTTATTAATACACATGATGGCAGCTAGTGTTGTCCAGACAGTAGCCAAATCCATACCCTTTCGTCGGACTGTCACATGGTATAGCGTGATTCATCACTCCACGAGATTCGTTTCCTGCCATCCACTATCCATCTGCGCCGCTCTATACACCATCTCAAGCGTCGCTTAGTATTCACTACAGAGATGTGTGACTTACGAGAAAATGGTCGACCATTATACTCTATCAGGAGGGAGTGTCAAAAAATTTCCAGATTTCTTTTTTCATTTTTATTGGGTTTTGTATTGACATTACGGGAGAAGCCTGACCTTGAATGATGTAATACCATACGTCTCAGTAGCCTGCCAGTACATAGTTCGAGGAAAGTAAGGAAATTCTGCGGGCATGTCTCCTATTCCCAACATGGTTCTCAAGTTGCAACAGTGCTCGCCAACTAGATTTCGTGTTCTTCACAAGTCCATCACAAACATTGTAATTGTTGCATCACTCCTACAAAGAGCAAGCCATGGGGAAAACGTTGTTTTTGAGTGGCATAAACGATTTCTGGAGAGTGACAATGACCTTGAGAATACTCTGCGCCCCAGAAGGCCCTCAATTTCGAAGACTGAAAACAGTGTCAACACAACTGTCATGCTGCAGGAAGGCCGTCATTTATCGTTAACAAAGATTGCAGAGATTGTGAATATATCCTAAGAATCACTTTAACTCACTGTACGAAATGATCTAGGGTACAGAAAAGTTGCAGCAAAGTGGGTGCTTCGGCTGATCAGTGACGAACAGAAGGCTCAGTGTGATGGTGTGTCAACAACGGAAAGGAAGGCTTCAGAGAGAACCAGATTTTTTGGACAAAGTTATCATATGTGACGGATCAGAGTTAATCATTATGACTCACAGACAAAACAGGTCAGTGCGCAACGGAAACATCCTTCAAGTCTTAAGACCCAAAAAGGCAAAAGTTCAATCAAGAGCAGGAAAAGTACATCTTGTCGTCTTCGATAAGCAAAGCATTGTGTACGTTCATGTGGTGGATGAGCAACGTACTGTTACAGCGAATTAAGGAGGAAAATTGCAAGAAAAAGACCACACATAATGTTCAGATGGGATGCTTCCTTCATCAAGATAATGCAGCAGCTCATCGTGCCATAGACACTCAAGAAACAATCACTGAATTAGGCACTGAGGTGACACCACATCCTTATTCACCGGACCTCCGAAGGAGATTACTTTGAATGCCTGTAACGCAATCTGAATAAAGGTGAACAGTATTTTCCACTACATAAATAAATCCGGTGTGCTAGCTGGACTGCTGGCAGCATTTTGAAGCTCGCGAGTGATTCCTTCCGTTGATTTCATGCGGTGTTTTTGCAACTACCCTCTACAGTTCTCGACGGTGCCTGTCCACCAGAATATGAGGCCGGCCGTTGCTACTTCACAGTCACATCACCAACTTCGGCGGCTTCAGAATAGTTGAAATGTCCCTGATGGATTTATTATCCAATGAGTACTCCACGTTCAAATTCAATGACCCCTCCTTACCGATCCAGTCTGTTGTTAGAGCTTCTCTACTGACAAGCCAGTACTCCCAGCCTCCTTTTATACTAGCGGGTCCGCCATTTGCGACATTCACTGGAGTGTCCTGATTCTTTTGATTAGATAGTGTGTGACTAATATTGGATTAATTGGGCATATTGTCTCCCCGAATCGTCTTACAGGATTCATGTATCGTCGCTACTCTTAAAACGAATGTCGCAGTCACTGCGAGAGGCTGCTTGTTCTTGCTGCAAGGTGGAAAAGCATGCACATCTACCCTTCAGGCAACACCTCCTGTGCGTCTGACACATGAGTGTCAACCGCATTGCTCGTTTTCAGTGGTTCCTAAATTTGCCAGTCATTACATACCAAGAGTTTTTGTCTGTGGAGAAGAATGGAAACCGAAATCCATAAATAAAGTATTTATGTAACAGACGAACATTAGAAAAATTGTTAGCTCCACAAGAATATTTCAAAACATCCTCAGAAGTGCTACGCGCGTTATTTTATTCACATAGACGGCCGGCCGGAGGAGCCGTGCGGTTCTAGGCGCTACAGTCTGGAACCGAGCGACCGCAGAAGTTAAGTCGCATAGGGCTCAGAGACGGTGGTTTTTTTTTTAATTTATTTTCAATTCTTGCGTGGTCTTGATAAATTATGGCGCATTCCTTTTCTGCATAGTTTTCAAATAGCTGTAACTCAACGTACGATAAAATTGCAGTCTAATTTATACGATTTCTTTTATTCTACATTTACTATAGTGCCGCCTCCTGATATATCCTCCTCTCCTTGTGAAACACCCAACGAAAATAATAAAAAAATAGGAATCTGGCAGAAGAAACTGAAATCTATTCACATAACCAAGAACGTAAAAACTGAATACTAAATGAAAAAACTAAGTTAGCAAACAAAAACTGCATTTTGAACTTAAGAGATGTTTCTATGCAAATAAAAAGTAACTCACACATATATCAGGCCACCACCCAAGTTCTCCCTGTATGTTGATAGAGATACATTGCACAAATTTTGATAAGAAGTAGAGATATAATTATGACAACTACGCATAACAATTTTGTAAACGTGTTAAAGATTTTATAATAGCTGTTAAAGATTAATGTTTACTGTAGTTTGTTTAACTGAAACACTTAATTTGCCTGTAGAGTCTAATTTAAATACTGATTAAAATTCTTCTGGGTATTATGCCGCGTCATTGCTAATAGCTAACAACAATTATAAACCAAAACCGACATTTCGGCCGAAATACAACGGCCTTCCTCAGGGCACGACACATAGAAGAATTTTAATCACTATGACACCGGCCGCGGAAGCACACGTTCTTATATCTAATATAAATGTCTAACATTATGCAACAGCTTAGCGGCAATACTGTGCAATGAATTCTATAGACAACATTTCTACGAGTCAATAACGTACAACAAAATCGACTGTTACTTTATGCTTTTGTCTGATAAGTGTCATTTTGATTAATATTAAGAGACATTCCTAAGTAGTTACTGTGTTGTAATCTCACGCGTAAAGGAGAGGCAGGCTTTGATTATTGAGCATTGTGCTTACCCCTAAGAAAGCAAAGTAAACTGCGAGTATTCGCAACAACAAATGTTAGGGGTAGTATTTGCTTTGTGTAACAACGTAGGTGTTCACCTTACACAAATGGATGCGGAAACAATACCGGTAAAGTACAATAAAATACATTAACGTAAATAGCGGTGGCCGATGCAATCCCTTCCACAGTAAGAAAAAAAGAAATATGTGTGCATTCCATAGGCGAACTTTCTCATGCACTAAAAGCTGTATAGGTAAGTTGGGGAGATTACCTTTATGCATTTACCTGCCGCTGCCTCCAGCAAGCAATCAATCAACAGCCTACTGCAACCCATTTCCCATCCAAGGCCTCTCGTCCAGCTGGAGATATTTAGCGCTGTAGCAATATTTACTACAAGTTATGTGATCCCTGTCGCTACGCTGCCAATTTCCAGGTTATTAGCGAAACGTAATGCCCGCTCGACTATTTAAATCACGCCACATCCAAGAGCAGCGACCAGTTTGCGTCAGCTAAGTACGGCCGGAGGTAGACGCTACGAAAAAGTGCGCAAACTCGGCTGTTTATGCGAGCATTAACAACCTGCATTCCGGGGACTCCGCTCTGGCGGGTTCTTTCATGTCGCTGCAGCTGACTGGTTATTCCGCGAGTGCCGCGTAATAAAATATGGCTCTAGGAAATCTTAAGTAAAGCTGCTCGTACTGCAGACTACGACACTACGTGAGTTGCTCGTGTCAAGAGTGCATCCAAGCAACAACCTTCTCACTAGGAAATTGTGCCGAGGGATTCGGTGCAGAGGTTAACAGCCCAGGGGGGTATCCTTCAGGATCCGGGTTCAAGCCCTGACACTGCAGATCTCGACAAAGTTCTCCGTTATTCCAAGGACTCAATCCATTTAACTGTATGTATACTACCTCAAAGAAAACATAGGCAATTCCTCCACCTTTACTCATTATTCTGAGCTTTATTTCTAATTATCTTCCCGGGGAAGAGATTTCAAGGAAGGAAGATTTCTGTTTGAGGTCCCGTCGACAACGCAGTCGGAGCACAAACACGGATGACGAAAAGATGGGGAGGGAAATCGGCCGTGCCGTCTTCAAAGCAACGATCCCGTCATCTGCCAGGAGCGGTTTAGAGAACCATGGAAAATCTAAATCTGGATGACCGGACGCGGATTTGACCCGTCGTCGTTCTGAATGCGTGTGCAAACCACTGCGCTACTTCATTCGATGGACAGATGTCTCAAATTAAAAAAGTGTCACGGTTATCTTCGAAGTCGGTCAAAAGCATGTGCTTTCACAGGTATATATCCTCAGTTATTGCCGAGCTCTCATGTTAATGACACTGTTTACGGATAAGTAATTCAATGAGTGGATAAAATTCATGGGAAGGGACTGGAAGTGAAGTTGACAAGAAATGAGTTCTTGACCTCCCACATTGAAATTAGCGCTCCCAGAAACATTTTCGGATTATTTACTTACTTAGTGGTCGATCATAAAGTCCTTGTAAACCCTTGGCCTCCTTCGCACCTGCCTATACTTCACCTGCCTACACGTCTCTCTCCATCGCTTTCCTCCTCCTATTCCTGGCTCCCACTTCTTGAAGGTTCTCCATATCTTCAAGCCACCTTTTCCTGGATCTTCCTTTTCCCATTGTCACTTTGGGCTTCACTACAAACATTTTCTTAATTCTTAGAGTTTATGACATTCTCTGGACATGTCCAGCCAATCTTATTCTTCCTTGCTTAATTTTCACTACAGTATTCATCTATCCAAAAAGTGTCTGTAGTTCTACGTTTGTCCTTATTCTTAAACTTTCTTCCTCTCTCACTGCCCCAAATATCTTTCTCAAGATCTTCCTTTCCTATCCCAATGACCAGCCTTCCTCTTTGGAGGTCATCACCCTGATTTCCTATCCAGGTATTACTATAGATCTTAATACAGTCATAGATATCTGGATTTTTGTGTTCCTAATAACATTTCTGAAGTTGAATATATTCTGCAAGGAATAATAACATCGATTTACACTTACTCTCCTTTCCTGAATTTCTGCTGCTCTAATGTTATCTTCTGTTATTATCGAGTCTAGGTATTTAAACTTTTCCGCTCCTTGGTACTGACATCTCTCCTCCATCCACACCAGGATTGTAATCATCATATATTTTGTTTTGTCTATGTTCTCTGCTCCTTCCAATACAACACAATTATCCTCCGAGGTTATGATATTCCTTGCAATTAATGCTACGTCATCAGCAATGCCACCACCTACACGTGACGATTGAATATTGTTGCTCCTGGGTTTGTTGGCGTTTGCTGAATTACCTTCTCTGGTTCTAAGTTAACGAGTAGCAGAGAAATCACGTCTCCCTACCGCAATCCTATTGCCAACTGTTGCTTTCAGTGTCATTTCGGTCAGCCTCACTACTTTTAGCAGGATTCTAAAATCCTTCGTGTTTTGGAAAATCTTATTCCTGTCTAAGTTGTCGTATTCTTGTTTAAAATCAACGTACAATTGATAAAGTTGCTTGTCATATTCATACAATTTCTCAGGCAGGATTGTCACGTTAAAAATATCTGGTCAAATGTGGATCTACTTCTCCTAAACCCAGCTTGTTAACACGCAGTATGATTTCCACCCGGTATTCTAGCCGAAAAGCCGAAATTTTAATAAACACCTTACGCTTGTGTCTAAGAGAGAAATCCGATGGTAAATTGCTGCTTTCTGCCTTATCGCCTTTCTTTGTTCTCGGTTAACTGGATCTTTGTTGACATGCTAATTGTGAAATACGTTGTTTTTGTAGTCATTACAATCAAATAATTCATTATGTGAAACTGTAACGTTATGCAATGTGGGATAAACTCAACTGGGCGACACCTATTGCGTCGCAAGCACGTTGTGGATGCGTGGTCGAACACATTAAACGACTGATAAATACATTTCTCGTCTCCAATTGGCCGTCCAGAACACACTCTTATAAGGAAGCATTGCCTTTTCTAGCCTCTGGTTGGCTAACATTCGAGAACAGAGACTCCAGAATGGCCTCACATGAATGTCTGGCGACAGCGGAAGTCGTCTCATGTGCGACAAGTGCGCGTCGGTAACCACTCCTACGGGTAGGGGTCCGGGGAAATGGGGGAAGGTTTGCTTTACGTCTCCCAGTTGGGAATGTTAGTTGGAGAGGATCGTTGGAGACAGTTCCGATGTTCACCTTTCAGCCAAGGAAAACCTCCAGAAGCTGGCCAGAACTTCTGGTGGTGCCACCTGTTTTGCCGCAGCTAGTGTAGACATCTTTTCGGGTAGTCTGGCTGGCTTCCAGAATTTGATGTAGCTTCTATAGCTGCCTTGCACTCCTCTTGGTGTGCGATCTTCACCATAGCGTTTGCGGATGTATAGCCAGTTCTGTTGATATTTGGTGAGCGCTGCTACATCCAGCATCCTCTTTCGTATTTCAGTGTTTACAAGACGCCCACGGCGTGCGGCTGGTGTTCGGCTGAAACTGGGGTGACGTCCCTTGCTCGCTATGTGCTGTCATCTCTGTCTTGGACCCTAAATGTATGAAAACGTTTTCAAGTATTCGATCGCAACTAAATATTTCTGGCGAACAAGATTATAAATATGATTGCTGCTCGTTTCGTTCATAGCAATTTAAGCCGGGTTCTGAGATTCCTGCCTAAGTCCTCGAAAATAGCGAGATATTCGAAAGAATGGTCAAATATTTGTGACCAGAATGAATATAAATGTCCTCGCTGGTTGTTTCACTCGCAAGTAATTTCAATTTAAGTTTTTTTCATAAGAAATCGCGAAAGCGAAGCAACTCGTCACTGACAAGGAACCTTTTGGGTGCAAGGTCGCTAAACGCCAATGATGTTTACGGCATTTGACAGCCCACATTTTGTCTACCGTACAACCAGATCAAACTGCTCCCGACATATATTACAGTGATTTCAAGAGAATCAGTGGATGGATGCATAACTTCAAACAGTGCTACAAAAGTGGAACACTAAGAAAAAGAAATGTCAAATAAAGCGTCAACTTTACGATGCACAGCAGACTGCGGAATCAGTCCAAAAATTTGTAGGTGAGGTAAAGAAACTTATCCTCTCGTTTAGCAATGAATTTGTTTTAATCTTGGACCATTCGGCATTTGAAGAGGAAATGTATGAGAAAGGAACCCTGGAATTTCGAGATACTGAGATAATTGTATCAAGATCGACTAACACCAACGCTTTAACGCATTCGTATACAGTTATGCTGGCTGTTAATCTGGATGGTAGATTTGATGGAAGTTATTAATTGTGCTGCGAGAAACCGGAGGTTCTCTGCTCTCTACAATTTTTCCTCGCGTGCGTAATCTTGTAAGAACAGTAGGAAATATTCACGTCACGGCAAGCAAAATTATGGTAAGTGCCGTAAGAGAACTACAGCTATGGTATGAGCACAGCCAGTAATTGGTCAAAATAAGTTGCTTTTTTTGATTCCTGGTCTGTGTATAAAAAGCATACTTCCTTAGAGCAAATCCCTCCCGAGTGTGTGTGACATTGCAGTTCATATCACCTGGAACCACTGGGCAAATTCGCCTCTGAATGTTTGTTTTTTCTGTGCCTATAAAACATATTATCGCACAGTCTGCAGCTACACCTTAAAGGATTAAAGGATTTGCAGTTAATATTTTTCCCGTCATAACTGTTGACACAACACTTTCAAATGAGTCTCACTAAAGGATGAACTCGCGACCTCGCACTCAAGAGATTCCTTGTGAGAGAGCACGCTGACCACTTGCGTCATTGTACTTTATGTGCCTTTTCAGGCTGTGGAACAACAGATCTCTTTCCGCGAAATAATTTGCAGAAAATACTTCTTTCCATGAATAGGACTGTCCCAAAATGTGTTACACTGCGAAAGTGAAAGAAAGGAGTATTAGCATGTGCCAAGATAGCCGGCTCGGCTAGCCGCGCGGCCTAAAGCCGTCGGCACACGGACCGTGCTGTCGAACGTTAACGTTGAGCGTGCCAAGTTCAACGTGCTGCTGAACGCTCAGGAACGATGCGACTTGTGCATACGGTACGTGGGCCCCAACGTGGTATACGCCATCGCAACGCACTCCAGCGGCAGTTGAGGGATGTTTCTACTTCGTAAATCACACTCTCTAGTCAACGGGCGCGCGTGAAATTCCCACGTTAGCTCTATTAAAACGCACTTTTCCTCCATCGTCCATGAAAAGGAAAGTACCATGTCCAATCAGTAGAGACACAGGCTTATAAAAGTTCCGTTACAAACACTGCGTTACGAATCTGGAATACTTCTCCGCATAAGATAAACATTATTTCATCATTCCCACATTTTAGTAAAATCCCAAGGTCAGTCTTACTTGATCACTGTTCCTACCCAGTAGCAGAATCTTTGCAACATGTGAATTAGGAAGCGTAAAAGAAAAAGGAACAAAATATCGTAAGACAACTAGCGCAAGCTGTCCTTTAGATTAATCCAATCGAACAAAGTCACCCCTCAAAAAAAGGTGAACTTGTATTTACATAACATCAAATATTATAGTATATACTTATATTAAACTAATAATAAAGTATCAGAACTTAATAAAAACGCGAATGTTAGGAAAAAAATTTGGCTGTGTCAAGACGCGAACCACCGCCCCAACAAAATGACACGTTTAGGAACAACGAGGCTACTCATTACGCTAAACCAACATCTGCCTTTAATGATCTAATTATAGTATCTTACCGCTTGCTGAAAACTTTAATCGTAGATATGATACTAACTGAAATTTAATTATAACAAATTGTACCAAGAACAATGCGTTTTGTGTGCCTCTTCAGTGTGTCGCTGCCTTCAAATAGCCTACTGTCATAATACGCAAGTTACAATAATTCTTTTGCCACGAATATGATGTTTCTCATTATTTTATTGGAACGAATCACACAATTATCAAAGGATTTTCCAGTGATTCTCAATTTGCTGGTGCTCAGAGACGGCATATATACGTATACACTTGAAATGAATGCCAATATGGCGCCTCACAACTCTGTACTGAAGGGAGACGGCGTGCTTGTGACGTAGGTGGCGTTGTGCCATCTCATTGGTCAACGCTCATACGCACGCTCAGAATATCTGGCATGCCAGATATTGCCCTGCACGTTCGGAAAGACTCGCGAGCGTGCTATTCCACGCTATGACGTCAGAAACTCGGCACGCTCAACGCTCAACGTTCAGATGCACGGTCCGTGTGCCAACGGCCTAACGCGCTGCTTCCCGAAAGGGAAGGTGTGCTAGTCCCCGGCACGAATCCGCCCGGCCGATTAGTGTCGATGACAGAGTGCTGGCCAGCCTGTGGATGGTTTTAAGGGGTTTTCCATCTGCCATCTGCCATCTGCCATCTGCCATCTGCCTCGGCGTATGCAAGCTGGTCCCCTTATTCTCCCTCAGTTACACTATGTCAGCGATTGCTGTGCACTGTCCCCACTTGTGCGTACATCATAATTACTCTACCGCGCAGACATTTGAGGTTACACTCGTCTAGTATGAGATGTTCCCTGCGAAGGAGGGGGGGGGGGGGGGGCGGGGGGCGAACCTCACAATAACCCTGGCTTTGGTGTTGGGTGGCGGTTGGGTGAGTGGACTGCTGTGACCTGTAGTGGGATTCTGAACCACTGAGGGCTACGGCAGGGACGAGGTCTCTCCATCGTTTCTAGGTCTCCAGTTCAATACACAATACACACAATGTGCCGAGGTGAAAACCTGCTTCCTCCAAAACTGTAAATGCACTCCACTAACCACATGACTACAGTAATAGCATACAGTTTTGAGCGTTATTACTGTTCACCTTAAAATCTTCTAAGGACTTCTACACGTGTTATCAATTGACATTTAATTATAACAAATCCTACCAAGAGTGGCGTATTTATGATAAATCTTCAATGCGTCTTGCCTTGAAACGGCAAACTGTCGTAAAACGCAGGTTATAATACTGGAACAACCCAAACACGACTAATTATCATTATCAATTAAATTCTTCAACAGTCGTATAACAAAGATGTTATCTAATTTAATTTTGACGACAGCCAGCACAGAGAGAGCACTTCGTACCAACCAAGCAGCAGTTCCTACAAGTCGTCGAATGAAGCACGTGTGAAACAGTTTGAATTCAAGAAATCCAGCGATATATGGCACTGTATGGCGTTATCGTTTATTTTGAGAGGCGCATGTGGGGTCTGAAGATGGCATAGTGGAATGCCGAAACTTGTTGTTGTCAAAATAAAATAAAATAACATCTTAGTTACACGGCTTTGGAGAATTTCATTGATACTGACAATTACTTAACCAGCTGATGTCCCCTGTCCATGACAGAGAACACATACGATGAATCGACTATGGCGTCTCAAAAGCAACGAGTGAGAGACGTCACATCAGTGACTTTCGATTTCAGCCGAACACCAGCCATAGATTTCCAATTTCAGACGAATGCCATCCATAGGCCGTCGCTCATGTGGGATTATGGCTAAGCGAGTCGGCTGAACTTCGACGTGAGTTAGCCAATAACAGAGCCTAGGGGACGAAGCGGTTCGCGTGGCCGCAAGGTCATTGGGCAATAGAACACACTCATCTTCTGCCCAGTCCGCCTCGGTAGCGGCGCAACAGATCGCTAACCGAAGGGACCCGGTTCGATTCCCCGCCTGGTTGGAGAAATGGCTCTGAGCACTATGCAACTTCTGAGGTCATCAGTCGCCTAGAACTTAGAACTAATTAAACCTGACTAATCTAAGGACAGCACACACATCCATGTCCGAGGCAGGATTCGAACCTGCGACCGTAGCGGTCGCTCGGCTCCAGGCTGTAGCGCCTAGAACCGCACGGCCACTCCGGCCGGCCTGGTTGGAGATTTTCCCCTCTTAGAGACTGCGTGTTGTGTTGTCCTAATGTTCGTAACGTCATAATTGACATTCCGCTGTTGAGATGGCTGTATGGGCACGTAGTGAAAGCCAATAAATTAAGGGAAAAAATAATCTTCTACCTGGTGTTGACCTGTTTATTACAGCCGCTTTGTCTCGTGATAATGAAATGGGTACATTGAACCGACTTCGATCTGTATTGTGGTGAGATGGTCGCTGGCCATTTACGTGTTATGTACATCTACATCAACATCTACATCCATACTCCGCAAACCACCGGACGGTGTGTGGAACGTCAGATTTCTTTCCGCGAGATACTTTGCAGTTGTGTTGAATGTGGGCAACTTCAAGTACTTGTTCGAGTTCAAGTACTTGTTATAGTGCGTTGGAACCAATATTCAGTTTTAGCTCGGTCATCCGAACTTTCTAGATGTCTAACATTTTGGACGTTACTATGAATGTGTGGTAATTTTTTTATCTTTTGCCTACGGATGGTCACGTAAAGATACGTGATCCGTTAAATGGGATTTGTGTGTGAGATGAGAGATTTTATAATTAGTTTCCGAACAATACTTTAAGTGTTCATATAATTTGGGATTCTTGTGGACTTATTTTTCACTTCCTTGATCCTCATTCAAATGTCTGGATGCGTTCACCTAAGAACTAAATTGCTGAACGTACTATGTTTACTTTAACTATATTTAAAGCCGAGTGATGAGAGTTTTATAGAAATGACATTTTCAGCCATCCTGGTAAGTTCGTGCTGCCGTTGTACTTCAAGACATACTTGCGGCAGCGGAGACTTCCAGATAAAGTTCAGCCATCGCAAAAGCTCGAAGTTTCTCCATTTACTATTTTTTTTTTCATTTTTCTTTATTTTGGTCTCTGTTTAACTCCTCCTAAAGTCCCCTTTAAGTATTTCGTTGAGCTGTGAGGCAGTTCTTGCCACCACCAAATTTAAAAACAATGTTACTCAGATTGCATTATTTACGTATGGGTCAGACTTTATACAGAGGGAAGATGTTCAGGGCAGTAAGAACCGGGGTCTTAGTCCCTTACGAGCTCACAGGTTAAAGTATAAAGCGGTGCATGGCTTCCACAGTCTGAGTGTAATGTTCATGGTGAAAGACGTACGGATTGCGAGCAGACGCTGTAAGTATTACTGAGTTCTGTTGTGTTTTATTTCAATTGTATGTAATTATTAAGCAACGATTGGCACATGTTCCGCAAGGATAGTTCTCGCGATAAATAGCGTAAAAAGTGTTTTTGTGTGAATGAAAAATGCTTGAATACTCATTGCCAATATCCCAGCAGCGTATCTATCATCAATAGCGATTGTCACTGCAATCAAATAGAGCGCTGTCAACAGACGTACGACCGTTCGATGCGTACGATGTAAGGCAGACATCTATAACGACGCAATGTTAGTGAAAGGAATATCCGCGCCTGAAGCATACATGTCCACTAGCAACGCTCGCGTGAAATGTCTGACTGTACAACCAGCACACACCACCATGTTATCGGCAGTAATACTGTTAGAGATGTTGTCCCCTACATCTCTGCAGAAGCGACTTAACATCTGAGGTCATTAGTCCCCTAGAACTTAGAACTACTTAAGCCTAACTAACCTAAGGACATCACACACATCCATGCCCGTAGCAGGATTTGAACCTGAGACCGTAGCAGTCGCGCGGTTCCAGACTGAAGCGACTAGAACCGCTCGGCCACAGCGGCTGGCCAAAATATAAAACATAAGTAAACGAGATAAGTAGTAAGCAAAGTACATTAGTCTGGCCGCACAATTTCAATAAAAGCCACGATATTCGAACATAAAAACCAATCGTTACGATAGTATATCCCGTAATGCTGCGAATAACAAAGAGGTATTCCCGGGATCATACCTTGGATTCTGTTGGTGACAGAAACGTGGGATCAAGTGTTTTGGATAGCCTTTGGACTAGGGACAATGTGCATACCCAACTGAAGGAGCATTTTCTGTAACTATCCTACAGTATGGAGTCAAAGTTTTAATATACACACTTCCTCCAGCTTAGGCAAATAGGGCAAATCGTTGGTTCTTTTTTAATTATATGTGGGCTATGGTGCCCCTTAAGAGGCTTATGTAGGCACCATTTAGTCCATGGGTACCAACGTAAAATCTGGTCCGAGATATAAAATTGGTATTGCGTTATTTTCCTTTCATGTACTTAAATTATCAAAATATTACTGACCCTTAAAGTTCTTTTCCTGTGAGTGACGTTCCATGCAGTAGGAGGAAAGAAGGCAACTAATCGGACAACACATAGTTGTCAGTGACATGTGTTATTAAAAGACTGGAAGAGATAGTGCCTGTGGGAGAGAAATAAAGAGAAGGTGGAAGTGGAAGTCGGTGAGAGCCAGTGATAATGAGAGACAGAATCTATGATGCTAACAACGAGGAAGAGCGAGATAGTGACAGTGAGAAGAGACAGCAGCTATAGGAAGGAAGGAATGAGAGCCGGCCCCGGTGGCCGAGCGGTTCTAGGCGCTTCAGTACAGAACCGCGCGACTGCTAAGGTCGCAGGTTCGCATCCTGCTTCGGGCATAGATGTATGTGATGTCCTTAGGTTAGTTAGGTTTAAGTAGTTCTAAGTTCTAGGGGACTGATGACCTGAGATGTTAAGTCCCATAGTGCTCAGAGCCATTTGAACCATTTGAAGGAATGAGACAGTAGCAGTAAGAGGGAGCAAGAGGGGGACAGTGACAGGAGACAGAAGTAGTAGTAGGAGAGGAGGAGGAGAGGATGAAAGATAATATGGCTATAAAACAGGAGGCAGCGACAGTCATGACTTGAGAATGGGCGAATGGTAGTGGTAGAGTATGAGCGACTTACAGCGATGGATAAGCGTTGTGATCGAATTACAATTAGGGGAGCTTGTGGCAGTCAAAGGTAAGTGTTAAAAAGGGCGTGAATAACTTCGCATGCCACAATTTTTGGGAAAATTGTTAAAGGTGCTGACGAAGGTAGAATAAGGCAGTTCGAACCCTATTTTTCAGTCAATCTTTTAAAACAGGAGAATATTATTATTATAGTAGGTGCACTTTTCCACTGGTGATGTATATACTCAATGACACATAGGGAGAGATCTCTAATTGTAAAGTTTACTTTTACGAGGGCGGATGAAATGGCAAGTACATTTGGCAACGGACCTCTTCATGGAACTAAGAGCTACTCTAAGAAAAGAGCAGTGACATTCGTTCGCCAAAAAGTTGTGGTCGAACTGTGCAGCTGTTTACACAGCGGAAACTTTTAACTGCGATATTGAAGATCCAACATGCTGTAGTCCATGTCTGTTGGAACGATTATCGTCCCAGGTTGAAAGCCGGTCAACTCGCAACGTGCGGCCACGTTCATTACACACCCGTCTATAGCAGACTGCTCCAGGTGTTGTATCTACATTTGCACCATAATATGCATCTAGCTGCAAACACTGGAGCGCGGTACATGGCACATTTTCAAATTCGTCAATCCATGAGTTTTGACCACTCACTTTTCTGTTGATTTTGCGCGTAATGCAACACACTTCTCTGTTGTGTAGAGCCAACTAATTAACAATGAGCCTCTGAGGTTAAGAAAGCAGTGCAGAAACACTGTAAAAGACATACATGTAATTCAGAGTGAAATTCCTTAAGAGAATAATACGAAGGCCTTACAAAAATTCGTGAGCAATCCCACTGTTAAAATTCCAGTTTCAACAATTCAACAAAAACGAGTATAGGATAGTAATCTACATATCCTACACACTCTTGAAGCCCGTCGTGTATTGCGCAATGAACACCATGGGAAGCAGAATATCATCTCACTGTCATCTCGCCCTCTCACTGCCCGCGTCACTGCGCAGAGGATCAGGAAATTTGGCTGGGAAACTCTTCCGCAACCTCCCTACAGCGCCGACTTGCCAACCAGTCTTTTCTGTTTGTTAAGGAGCAGATGCAAGGTCAATACTACTAGAATAGAGAGGATCTTTGGCCAGGAATGCGTCGTTGTCTTCGGGAAGCTGGTACGGAGTTTTAGCGTAAGTTTATTGTCAAACTTTCAGAACAATGAGAAAAATATGTGCAAAGAAATGGAGACTATGTCGAAAAGTTACAGAAAATACGAGGTGCATTCAAGTTCTAAGGCCTCAGATTTTTTTCTAATTAACTACTCAGCCGAAATCGATGAAACTGGACTTACTTCTCGACGTAATCGCCCTGCAAACGTACACATTTTTCACAACGCTGACGCCATGATTCCATGGCAGCAGGCGAAGGCTCTTTAGGAGTCTGTTTTGTCCACTGGAAAATCGCTGAGGCAATAGCAGCACGGCTGGTGAATGTGCGGCCACGGAGAGTGTCTTTCATTGTTGGAAAAAGCCAAAAGTCACTAGGAGCCAGGTCAGGTGAGTAGGGAGCATGAGAAATCACTTCAAAGTTGTTATCACGAAGAAACTGCTGCGTAACGTTAGCTCGATGTGCGGGTGCGTTGTCTTGGTGAAACAGCACACGCGTAGCCCTTCCCAGACGTTTTTGTTGCAGTGCAAGAAGGAATTTGTTCTTCAAAACATTTTCGTAGGATGCACCTGTTACCGTAGTGCCCTTTGGAACGCAATGGGTAAGGATTACGCCCTCGCTGTCCCAGAACATGGACACCATCATTTTTTCAGCACTGGCGGGTACCCGAAATTTTTTTGGTGGCGGTGAATCTGTGTGCTTCCATTGAGCTGACTGGCGCTTTGTTTCTGGATTGAAAAATGGCATCCACGTCTCATCCATTGTCACAACCGACGGAAAGAAAGTCCCATTCATGCTGTCGTAGCACGTCAACATTGCTTGGCAACATGCCACACGGGCAGCCATGTGGTCGTCCGTCAGCATTCGTGGCACCCACCTGGATGACACTTTTCGCATTTTCAGGTCGTCATGCAGGATTGTGTGCACAGAACCCACAGAAATGCCAACTCTGGAGGCGATCTGTTCAACAGTCATTCGGCGATCCCCCAAAACAATTCTCTCCACTTTCTCGATCATGTCGTCAGACCGGCTTGTGCGAGCCTGAGGTTGTTTCGGTTTTTTGTCACTGCCTTCATTAAACTGTCGCACCCATGAACGCACTTTCGACACATCCATAACTCCATCACCACATGTCTCCTTCAACTGTCGATGAATTTCAATTGGTTTCACACCACGCAAATTCAGAAAACGAATGATTGCACGCTGTTCAAGTAAGGAAAACGTCGCCACTTTAAGTATTTAAAACAGTTCTCATTCTCGCCGCTGGCGGCAAAATTCCATCTGCCGTACGGTGCTGCCATCTCTGGGACGTATTGACAATGAACGCGGCCTCATTTTAAAACAATGCGCATGTTTCTATCTCTTTCCAGTCCGGAGAAAAAAAATCGGAGGCCTTAGAACTTGAATGCACCTCGTATGTAGACTAAGATTATGTACTTTGGCTGAAAAATAAAGACACAAAATTTTTAAAATTATTGCTTGTTACTTTCAGTATGGCCGTCGTGGGGCTCAAAAGTCTGAGACAAGTCTTTCAATAGCACGCCTCTGTGGCGACTAGCATGTCCCTGACCTAACAGATTAATCCCGTAGGACAGGGGTTCCCAGATGGTGGGTGGGTACTAGCGGTACACAAGGACGTTTCAGGTGGTACATGTACTGTACAAGTAAACAAAAAACTTACTGGTGTATATGAAATATTCTCTCACGTTAACTTATTTTTAAAGTTAAATGTTAGTGACAAAACACATTGATAAAACTAGCAGGTGTATAATGTTAATGAAAACTGATTTACCGCAGAACGGTTGTTTCGAGCTGTGCACAGGATACAGCAACGCCGGATAATACCCTCCCTACCCTCCCTTTATCAGTAGTTGCTGCCTTGATCGGAAACGACTTATACTGTTTTTAGGTTGTCGATATTTTGATCTTATCTTGTCGATTGTTAAATGACAGTTTTCGTGTCACTTTACAACTGCTACCAACTTATGCGGTGTTTCAATGTGTGACGCTGCGGTAATCGTCACGCATTGAGTGGTTTACTGTCGTTATTGTCGCCTTCATGGGCTTTCCGGTAAACGGCATCGTTGTGCGAAGAAATATTACGTCTGGAAGCAGTGTTCATATTACAACGAGCTGACCTTTGACTGCTATAGCCATAATGTAAAGTTTAACTTTATCATGGGACTTATACATAATTGTATTCTAAGTTAACTATGAAGCGATTTTTAATCAGGAAGCGCCTTTTAATCTGACAATGCAGACTTACAATTTTCCTTTACAATAAAGGCCAGTACAGAAACCGATGATATCCAATTGCCCAACGCACTGCATGCTTAGAAATGTTTTCAAATCAGTGGATGAAGCCTTCATTATTAAAAATGCTTCAAAGTTCTAAGCAATCTGGGTTAGTTGGTAAACTTACTGATTTTTTTCAAAAAGAAATTACGTAAAAAAAGACTCGAAATGCATGACAGATTTTATTAACACTGACACTGACTTGATAAAAGCCTTTTAGAACTGCAAAGGAAGGAACACAGCTGGTGAATCTCACGCGGATAGAGGCATGGTCCAAGCAGATTTGGGGGAACGGCGACCAAAGAAATACTAAAAGTTCCGTTAGCCAACAACACGGTGAAAAGGAGTACTCCAGTACTGAAGAAACGATGTTACTACAACTGCGAGAGTGCTCTTCAAATAGTACCACATGTGAACCTGTACGACCCTGTAAAAACGTGCTTCCACGAAACCTTATTACTTGTGTGTGTCACATTTGACACAACCCAAAATCTGAATTTCTATTGTCAACACTGAGCAAGATGGCGAAAGTTTTCCTACCGTACCGTTCCTCACCTCTGAGCCAGCCGTCTCCCCCACACGCCACCACAGAATTTATTAAAAGTCAACAATCTATAAGTGTGCGCCCAAATTTCCAAAACTCCCAGATGGTATGCAGTGATAAAAAGTTTAGGAAACCCTTCTTTAGGGAATACATGTCCTACAGTTTAACGTGGAATCCGAACTACACGTCGTTCCTAGCATATCTTCATATCATGTAGAGGTGGAGGCTGTCTGACCAGGACACGATCACGCGGTCTTTTGGTTTGCCGTTTTACGCGAAACCACCAGGCCCGACTCCTTAAGAGTAAGGCAGAACATTACAGCAAATGCATAGTTAACGAGTCGCCCGGGTCCGACAGTAATCCAATATGCTTTCAAAGAGTTGTCCAAGGGCTACAATCCACCACTAATGGTACAAATGATCTCAAAGTATTCTCATACTTCCAGGCATAATATATAGTGGATAAACCTTCATCTTCCAGTAACTGTCAACCTAGTTGCTCCCTGAGCATACATGAATGCTATGTGAATAACCTCAGCATAAATGACAATTATTTTTATATTCGTTGATAATACGCGTATTAATATTACGCTGCAATGTTGCAAATAAGAATTGATTTGTTCCTTGTACGCTATTTCCCATGTGGAGAAAACCCTTCAGAATATGGTAATCAGGAACTGCCCATATCGTCTGACCAATTTGATATATGGGTTGCTTCTCCACAAGATTGGTCTTCCAGAGCTGGAATCGATGGATTTCTGTCTTCTACAGTTTGTCTTTTACAATCAGTTCTTTTGTAGCCGGTTTTTTGGGATGAAGTTTAGCAATGATCTAATAATTGGCAACTGTACTTTGTACCTGTTACTGAATAATTTACAGTGAATACAAATGTGAGCTGACTACCGAACGCATCAGCCAATTCAGTCACAGTTACTGTACTTTAGATGTGAAGCGGGAGTTCTCTGCTGGTGTTCCCAGACATCCCACCAATGCTGTGGTAAAACGTTTGACAGGTAACATTCCACACGACTCGAACTTCACACCACAGTCTCACTACTCGAGACTGTGTCACTTCCAGGGTAGAATTTCGAAAACCATGTAACCATTACACAGATGGGGAGTCTTTAGTCAGGCAGCAGGTTTCCATGGATGGCTTGATTGGTAAAAGCGTCCAACAAGCTCCACTAGAATCTGGGAAAACAGAATTGTACTGACAGCCGTGCGCTCAGAGAGATTGTTGCTATAAACGAAAACCGAACGCCCCCTACAACAGGATCACAGAATGGTTCCATTCAAAAGTATTCACCACATGCTTTACGACATATATCCCACTGTGAGACAAGATCAATTCCTTTCCGCAGAACACGAAAGACGCGAAAATCACACCGTGAAAGATCCGGGCTGTACATAGGTTGTTGCAGTCGTTTCCAGTGTTGTAGGGGTGGGCATTATCATTCAAAAGAAAGCTTCCAACTGACAGCGTTCCTGGGTGTTTTGACTTTATGGTACATCGCAGTTTCTGCAAAGTGTCTTCATGACGCTACTCATTGATTTTGGTTCCACACTCGAGGAACTCGACGAGCAGAGAGTCCTTGCAGTCGAAGAAGAATGTCATCGTGACCTTACCAGAACTTGTGTTAACAGCTCTACAATTCCTTGGCAGGGCAGAAGTGGGTTGTTTCCACTGTTAGCTTTGCGGTTTGCTCTCGGGCTGTCGGAACGCTCTCGGACGGAATCATCCTATCGCACGATAGTGCCCGCCCCCACACTGCCAATCGGACGATAGGTGCGCTTCAGCGATGTTATCGGAAAACACTGCAACATCAACGGTACAGTCCGGATCTTTCACCGTGTGTTTTTCACACCTTTGGCGATCTGAAGAAAGACATGGGTGGAAGTCGATTTCAGTCGGACGAGGAAGTGCAAGAGTGGGTGCAATTGTGAATCCTTCAGCGGCCGACCGTGCTGGGCGAAACAGGAATTGATCGCCTCATGTGTCAATGGGAGGTGTGTCTTCGGGCATGCGGTGATTACTTTTGAAGGGAACCATTCAATGGTCCCGTCGTGCCATGTGTTCAGTTTCCATTTGACTACGTGTTACATATTCAAGTGCAGCAAACAAAGATGTTTCTCAGTGACTTCTCTCCTCACTGTCTATCATATACTAGTGACCAATCAAATTTATTTCTCTCTCTATCTCTCGTAAGTTCTATACATTTATGTGTGGTTTTTCGTTCTTGACTCATTAGGTAATGCAAATGAAGATCAC
Source organism: Schistocerca cancellata (assembly GCF_023864275.1). NCBI lineage: Eukaryota > Metazoa > Arthropoda > Insecta > Orthoptera > Acrididae > Schistocerca > Schistocerca cancellata. The sequence continues at coordinate 423,295,361 of NC_064634.1, read as the reverse complement.
AGCTGTAAAGAGTGGTAAAAATCGTATGGCATGATTGGCTGGGAGACCCAGAGGGGCAGGTTCAGCTGCCTAATTGGAAAGACTTCTCGTGTCCTTCGCGCACACTGGCACTTTTCCTTCGGGAAGTCTGAAATTTGTGTACTAAGTGTACCCGGGAAGTGTAGATGACTATAATGCGCGCGCGTGTGTATAGTGTGGTCTCATGTTTGTGTTGTATGATGAGAGAAGAGAGAGAGTGAAATCCGGCACCAGCACATAACCTACTTCTCTCGAATTGGGTGTTGTCGAGCTTAATTTTTACATCCGACGGACGGATCACCATTAACAGTGTCACACTTCCTCGCTCCACGAAGCACTGCAGAGAAGTTTGGCTTTGGAATTTAATCCAGGTCATTGGCGCAAAGTCTGGTGATCAGGAACTATACGCCACCACTTCTCCTCCCCTTTGTCGGGACGGCAAAGGGGAAATATCCAAAACCGCGTGAGGTACGCGGGTGATCGCCTATCCAAGTATCGGCCACGTCTGGTGCAGCTTAAATTGATTGATCTCACGGGAACAGGTGTTCGACGAGGTAAAGTCATTCGCGTAAACAATGGTAAGGGGCAGTTAATGATAAATAGAGTTATTGCAAGTAAAACGTAGTGCATGATGTGCTTTATTCATGTTAGTTGAAAGTGTCACGATATCGTCTCAAATAGCAACTCTATCTCTAATTTTGGCTTCTCGCTGATGAAAACTAATCGCATGTATGGGTGTAAACAGTGGTGACTGCTAAGCAACTGGCTGCCAGTAGCAGTAACGTGTGCGATATTCGTGCCCAGAAAATACATTTCAGAGACCATTTGAACAAATCCGGAATTGATGTGGATAGCTACGACTCATAGAGAGATCCTTAATGTGCAAATACCCTTAAAAATATTTGTCAATCAGCTACGTGTCAATAATTTTAAGCGAGTAAACAATGTTGTATCTCTTACCATAGTTTGCGTGAATTTACGTGACTGTATATTGGCAGAAATGTTAAGGGCCGTCCTTACCATTGTTTACGTGCTGCGCTAAGGCGAAATAAAATTAATTTCATTTTTGTGCTGAAACACAGATTAATTGTTCAGGTTTTTATACTTTATTATACCAAAGCTTTGTAACGCAAATCTAAGCATCATAACTTGGTACAATTCGTAGCTTTTAAATTTGTGTTTTTGAGAGGTTCACACTAATGTTTCGTTAACTCGCCCAGAAAGCGAATAATGGTAAGTGAATGATAAACCACGTTTAGTGCACTCAGTTTGCAAGTAAACAATGTTAAGTACCCATTGACGTAATTTTGGGAAGAAAATTTTGGATGGAACTGTGATTTTATAAATTTGTCGTACTCTACAAGTATTTGCAAACAAAATCTTATTTGAGTACAAATATCAGAGTGGATATACTTGAATATACAGGGTGATTCAAAAAGAATACCACAACTTTAGGAATTTAAAACTCTGCAACGACAAAAGGCAGAGCTAAGCACTATCTGTCGGCGAATTAAGGGAGCTATAAAGTTTCATTTAGTTGTACATTTGTTCGCTTGAGGCGCTGCTGACTTGGCGTCAGCGTCAGTTGATGCTAAGATGGCGACCGCTCAACAGAAAGCTTTTTGTGTTATTGAGTACGGCAGAAAAGTCAACCGTCACAATGTCTGTATATTGGGCACTGAGAATCCGCGGGAAACAACTCAGTATGAACGTGACTCGCCTAAGGTGAACGTTTTCTGTGCCATTTCATCCAATAAAGTTTTTGGTCCCTTTTTCTTCGAAGGTGCTACTGTAACTGGACTACAGTATCTGGAGACGTTAGAGAATTGGCTGTTCCCTCAGCTCGAACAAGAAGCACAACAATTCATATTCCAGCAGGATGGAGCGCCACCACATTGGCACTTATCCGTCCGTAACTACCTGAACGTCAACTACCCGAGGCGATGGATCGGCCGCCAGGCAGCCCGTGACAGAGCGCTTCATCACTGGCCTCCAAGAAGCCCTGATCTTACCCCCTGCGATTTTTTCTTATGGGGGTATGTTAAGGATATGGTGTTTCGGCCACCTCTCCCAGCCACCATTGATGATTTGAAACTGTTACGCCTGATATGCTACAGAGAGTGTGGAACGAGTTGGAGTATCGGGTTGATATTGCTCGAGTGTCTGGAGGGGGCCATATTGAACATCTCTGAACTTGTTTTTGAGTGAAAAAAAACCTTTTTAAATACTCTTTGTAATGATGTATAACAGAAGATTATATTATGTTTCTTTCATTAAATACACATTTTTAAAGTTGTGGTATTCTTTTTGAATCGCCCTGTATTATTTCTGAGATTGTACTGAAACTTTTCTCTGGGATTTCTCAAAATAATCAACTTGTCCCTTGCTATTCTTTACACCCGAAGTCTTCAAATCCCAAGACAGGTCATAAACAAATAGGTGGGAAAGCGGATAGAAGAAGGTAACTTACAGGTTTATGACCTGATTAGGGTTGCCATACATCCGGATTTGTCCTAGTTTTGATGCCGTCAGAGGGCGTCCTGGGGAGGTTTTTATAGAACTGCGCAAGGTAAACCCAGATTTTAACAGATTTAGTTGAAATTCACTCAATGTGGATGACGGATTGGTAGTTCATTTTATGTATAAAAGAAAACAGCGGCAAGCACGCTTGGACACTCTCGTATAGACACTTTTCCGCTATTTCTTTATTGAGAACAACGAGAAACAGTCGACACTCGACGATCGCGTGCACCTCGCCGCCACCCCGCCCGCTACGCAGTTGTGCCCAGTCAAACCGATTGTGCAAGTGTACGCTCCACTCCACACCTCCCTGCCGCAAACATAACATCTCGATTTTGCAGTACAGCGACTTACGTAAGTTTGTATCATTCATATTCACCACATTTTTTTAATTCGTCAAGAGAGGGGGAAAGTTTCGTCTGTCAGCGCTGACAACGCCAGCGTGCTCGCGCCTCGTACCGATCAGCAGCTACGATCTAAATTGCAGACGACATACCTCCCTGAATACTGAGGGCATCGGCCAACTTATCGTCGACAGACGTCGGATGATTTTAAGATTGCATTTGATCCAAATGTTCGGGATTTTCGAGGTCTTTTTCCCAGGTAGGGAGTTTTGATAGTGGCAGGCAGAGGCCAGATGAATATTTTTTACGTCAGTGATTGAAGGGAGGGAGTCAAATCATAACTGTCCAAGGCATAATAGTCCGGTTCGCGGAGTTCACCAACTTCAAATATTTGCTCACTACTGATGTGACGTTTACTTACGTCGGCTTATGATTTTCCTGGCGTTACATCGTCGCGCCGCTTCAAGGGATATCCACAAAGTGTACATTATTACCTCGAAAATTGACGTTTCATTGCTAATTTTTTGTTGTTTGCAGGTACATCTCTGCAGTTCACGTAAACACGGAAAACCCTGCGTTACATTACGGTACTACGCCACTAGAAGAGTCACAATCAAATGCTGCAGCCCACCGATAAAGTGGAATATCGTTTTCTGCATTTCAAGGAGAACATATCCATGGTGACACGGTGGAAGTGTACGGCTACAACGCACTATCATATGGCAGTGGGGTCGGATGGCGAAGGCGCTTCCAGTGTGTCAGGCAGATCCGGATGACGAAGACGTGGCAGACCATCTTCTGAAGCACCGGGTCTCGGTGAAGAAGTGGAGGACCTTTTTCACGAAGACCCGTCGTGGTACCATACTCGTGGCGATGGTGGAGAAAGCTTAAGTCAGTCATGGATCAGTTTTTAACAAGACATCAGAAAGATCGTCCGCCACTGGGTTCCGCTACTGCCCATACCAATTCAACCGAGGTAGAATCGTTGTCGTTGTAGCTGTCAGGCGAATCCAGATGATTCCTTAGCCGCCTATTACTATTGACAACTTTATCAATATGATCTCGAGGCAAGATAGGAAAGCAAGCAGTGGAAACACGTGTATCTACCATCACGGTAAAAGGCGAATTCCCGGTTGTTATCCGGCAAGGTGACGCTGAGTATTGTTTTGAACTACAGAGTGGGCTGCACACTGCTTGAGAGTTACTAGGGAACAACTGACACTTGCTAAGGAACAACTGCCAATTTCACGGAACTGCTACGAAATACCCAGCTTTTGATAGTAAAAAGAAATAAAGAGGACGGGACGTGTTAACCCTTATCTCACGAGGTGTGGTCTCTCAGACAGCGCCAGAATTCTCCAATTCACTCTCGCAGTTCAGTTATGGTGGAATGGTTACATATAACACCTAGCCTCTCCCTCGCAGTACACGGTACGGGACTACAAGTCCCACCGCCACACCTGCACCTGCCCATGTTAGGCAATAAATTCTGCCTGACTCATGTAGTACTATCACCGTAAGAGGGTAGTACGGGACTACAAGCCCCACCGCCACACCTCCAAAGTGAATTGCAGTGACAAAGTCACTGCACAGTGGAAATTTACTGGCCCACCAACACAGTTAGACCGCAACAGACCGGTGATGCTGTATTGTAACCTATCACCTCGGAATACAAAAAAAAAAAAAAAAAAAAAACCCTCGCAGTAGGGAACTTAACCTGCATACCAAGCTCCGCATTTACCGAACAGTTATCCTGCCTGCCCCCACGTATGGATCCGCTGCATGGGCCACGATTAGTGTCACCAGGATGCGGACATTGCAGCGCCTGCAGAACAAGGTGCTCAGGTGGAGCCTGCACGCTCCGCCACTCACGAGAATTGTCACTCATCACGAGGAAGCGGATATCGTCCCCCTAAAGACGACCATACGCAACAACGCGCGGCGGCTCTATGAGAAAGTGGATGCCTTGCGGGACACTGTCCATGGGTTATGCCACGTTGGGACCACACTTCCACGCCACTGGCATCGACATCCGGTTCCCCTAACCATCCTAGAGGAATCGGATTCCGACCATGGCTAACGATAGGTCTGGCACGCCCACCACGGACGCATCCTTTGGCGGGACTAGCCCCCATTCTACGTTCAATACTTTCCAATGATACCTGCCCACGTTAGGCTAAATTTTTCTGCCTGACTCATGTAATATTGTCACCGTCAGAGGGTGGTACGGGACTACAAGTCCCACCGCCACACCTCCAAAGTGAATTGCAGTGACGCAGTCACTGCCCTGTGGATAAATTTACTGCCTCATCAACATAGTTAGACCGCAATAGACCGGTGATTCTGTATTGTAACATATCAAAAAAAAAATAAAATAAAACAAAATCCAATCGTCAACACAAAATATTATTATTGTCAGTAGCGTTATGGTCTTATTTGATGATGTTGACGCATGTTGTTGACATGTGGTGGGGTCCCCTACACCGCGCTTCGTGAACTACGCACCTGCTTTCGATAGTTCAGAACAAAATACCTAAAGTGTTAGTTAAAATTAAATGTGTTCTGATCGGTGGTGAAGAAAAATGAAGATCTCAATACTGAATGTTAATTTTTCAGCCTTTCTTTTTCTTACTATCGATCTCAATTTTTACATGCACGCCGTCCGGTGTGGCCGAGCAGTTCTAGGCGCTTCAGTCTGGAACCGCGCGACCGCTACGGTCACAGGTTCGAATCCTGCCTCGGGCATGGATGTGTGTGATGTCCTTAGGTTTAAGTAGTTCTAAGGGACTGATGACCTCGAACTTAAGTCCCATAGAGCTCAGAGCCATCTGAACCATTTTTTTTACATTCAAGTTTAAACCCCGGAAATCAGGTTTATGCGAAAATTTGCTTTCTACAGAGATACCATAATTTTTCAGAAGGTAAAATGTAGTTCTCTAACAGTTCGTTTATGTGTACTATTGAAAAAGCCTCACAAAAGTATGTGTTTTTGCTTGATACAAAAATAAAATACTGCTGGCTTCATTTAGTTCAATAAAATCAACAAGGAGTGTTTAAACAACACTTTTGTAGTAGTAACCGTACATGTTATATAACATAAATCAAATTTTCAAATGATTTACGGCTAAAATACTGGTTTAAAGGTAGGGGTCTCAGAGGACATGCCTCGTAGTATACATTAGAGAGAAGTCACCTCATGAGTCAGGGGTTAACCGCGACGAAGCCTATGCGCGAACAGTTGTATGCATTCAACAGTTCGTGCACTACGGTGTCTCACGCAGGTGGTTGTCGAACCGGTTACTGCGACATTCCGTGTGGTACGGCAATATGTCGGCAAGACATCATCTGAGTCATTATGATGGTGGACGAGCAATTGCACGGCTCAAAGAATGGCAAAGTGCCACTACGGTCGCCACAGTAATGGGTGTGTGCAAAAGCGTCATATCGCAGTTAACAAAGGCCGCTGAAGGTGGAAGTGTTATTCGAAAGAATGCCGGTGGTCGTGGACTCATTTCGACGCCGTAGGAGGATCGATACTAAGGAACAGACATCATGATCGATATGTAGGGACAGACGACTCACTCCTGGGCGGATCGCTGCAGATCTTGCAACCGGTACACGTGTCCCTATCAGAACCACTTCGCGGCATTTCAGAAGCCTGCCAAATGCATCCCATTTCAAACACGATATCTTCAGGATATTGTTGGTGCAGAGAGAATATTGGTTAGGGTCGAAAACAGTCGTTCAGAGTGTCTCCGACGAATCCGTCGTCACTGTGGAAAGTGTTTCGGGTGACCAGTTAGGCTGGACAGAGAGGCGAACACGTTAGACGACACGGAGTGATCATGAACGTTACCTAGGGGTTACGGTGTGGGCAGGCATTATGCTCAATGGCCGAACCCCGCTGCAAATTTTCGCGCGAAGTACCATTGTAGAATAGTGTTATTGCAGGGAGATTATTTTGGATCATCTCAGCCTGTTTAGGGGAGCGGAGGTCCTGCCTTTCTGTTTATGAACGACAATGTCCGCCTACACATGACCACTCAGGAGTCCGACTCATTGGAAACTGAAGGTACTCAATGTATGGAATGGCCTGTGTAGTCCTGAGCGCGAATCCTATATAGTATGCCTGGGATGCTCTTGGCAGACGTGTTTTTCTCCCCATTCCCGAACTGTGCAAGAACTCCTTGAGAGAAGACAGGGCCAATATATCCGAAGGAGTCCTCAACAGTTGAGGAGATGAAGAACAGGTGCAAAACGCGCATTGCTGCCCGAGAAGGGCATTTGCCTTACTGGGAGTCCGATATCGATCTTAATGTTGCGAGTATGAACTGAGTCAAATGTGAACGTTATTTATGACTGTTAGCCTGCTTTCTCATATCGTGAAATCTGCATAATTTTGCGGAATAAATATACCACTCCACCTCTATTACGTGTGTACCGTATTTCGTACCGTCCATCACTCCCTTTGATTATTCCTGCCCGACAATGTCTCCGTTCCTTGGGCAAACCGTCACAGTGGCATACCACCGAAGCCTACTGACGAAACTACACAAAGCAGTCAGGGCGAAGCGTGGCGGGAAACGTCCAGGAAGGTAGTTTCGGCACATGACAACGCCCATGTGGCTATACACAGAACACAGACCCATAAGCTGCTTCTTTGCGTACCGAATCTTGCCCCTCCTCCCGCCTGTGGGCCGGTGTGGCCGTGCGGTTCTAAGCGCGTCAGTTTGGAACCGCGTGACCGCTACGGTCGCAGGTTCGAATCCTGCCTCGGGCATGGATGTGTGTGATGTCCTTAGGTTAGTTAGGTTTACGTAGTTCTAAGTTCTAGGGGACTGATGACCTCAGTAGTTAAGCCCCATAGTGCTCAGAGCCATTTGAACGATTTTCCTCCCGCCTCACTGATTTTCTGTGCTTGCTTGCGGTGACTACTTCCTTCTTCTTCGGACGAAGAACCATTGCTAGAAACCATTTCTAAAACGACGGCGATATGAATTTCTAGATAGAATGTTGCCTGAGCAGCCACGCTGCAGAATTCTACAAGCAAAGTCTCCACCAAGTCATTCATCGTGTCTGAATGAAGGGCGAATGTGTGGTGAAGGACTAACACTATCACTAAGCTTCATGGTCACCGCTTCATTTTGCACGAAATATAACCCGTCTAGTACAGATGTACATCAATAACTTTCAGTAATCTTCACCTCCAAAATCACTTTACGCGATTCGACATTCCGTCATTTTCAAAAGCAGTAAAATAGAGCACAAAACTAGCATCAATAGATATAAAAATATGTTAGATTTCACCAGTGATTAGCGGCACAATATAATGAAAAGAATATGACTTTCTAGCTTACCAATGTTAAGTGAATCACATGAAATTGTTCAGTAGATTCATTGTGCCGCGTCACCATCCTCAGTCACGAGAAAAAGACAAACTGTCACCAAAGGAGAAGTTGGAAACCACGTGCACTAAACCGCTAGGAGGCGCTGGATACCTGGTACACACTGCGTTTGTTTGTTTACAACTAAATTTTCATCGCTACATCCTATAGATCAATTTCATCAGTAATTAGTTAATGGAAATTATTTTACAGTGTTTTACCAAAAGGTACTTATTTACAAAACAGTGCGCAACAGAACTACAGAATGGTCGAAAATAAAATATTGGAAAAAGCCGCTGAGTGGCGCTAGGATACGTGAGACCAGTCATCTGGTAACGAACGTATTACTTAGAGCATATAAATTACTAGCATCAGTAGCCGTTCATAACCATTTTATAAGATTTTACACAGTACAGAAATACCAGTTGAGTTAAGTTGCATTGACTTCTTGCGAACATGTGGCGCCCACGAATTTCCATTTCCGCCAATGGGAGCAAATGCATAAGCGCCATACGAAAATTCAAACTCTTTGAAAAGGCGCAATCTTGGAAAGCCATATGTCAAAGACATCAATAGTATATGGCAACCATCCCCAGACTTATCTAATAAAAACTCCTCAACCCCAAACATCAGTTTAATTAAACCACCATCCAAAACACAATCATGTAAAACAAGTGTACCATTAACGCTAGTAATTCGAATGTCCGAGTCTCGCAAGACACATGTATCATTTAGGACCCACACTCTTCTGAAAGAAGGAAGAAGGTGTAGCTCAACTGCTTGCCGCTGTCAGTAACTGCCGGTACAGTTCCGACGAGTAAGCATTAAGGAGAATCAGCGCAGACGATAATGTCCTAACTGTCCGGCTGTAAGCCGAGGAACAATTTAGGCGAGTTGCCGCCGCGCCGCCTGCCGACCAGTACCCCATCTCAGGTGACGACGACGCTTTCAGCGGTCCCCGTTCCGGGAAATTAATTAAGACGCGCATTTTTCTGCACCAGCGTAATTAATATCCCCCGTTAACGTCGCTTAAGCAGCCGCCAGGCGGGCAAACAAAAAACAAAGAGGTGCTACGTCTTAGAGGCGGCAGTCGAATGGAGAAGCTGGTAGCGGCTCGGCGTTCGCCTATGATTAATTACCGGCCAAGCAAGCATGTGTGTGTGTGTGTGTGTGTGTGTGTGTGTGTGTGTGTGTGTGTACAGCCTGTGCCTGCACCAATCACTGACATCGGTCGGTGGCGATCTCATCGGTCTGTCAGCTGAAATCCTGCTGCGATGAAGACGACAGCTGCCCTGGACAGCTATTCACAGTGCAAGTAACAAAAGGAACACAGGAAGGGTCGCATGCCATCGTAGTCTGTAGTGACACGACAGAAGTCATGGGATGGGTACCCAGCAACACACACGGCGTCCTTAAGTTCCACTAAGTGCAATGACTTGGCACACCATCATATAAAGAAGTGAACAGAAAATCGATCGATAAATGTTGCAGCTTTCTGTGTTAGCATACACCTCAACTATATGGTGTTAGTGAGCACAAGATAACACGTGTCAACATACTCCAAAAATTTCCATATGGTATTGCTACTGCGTGTGCCCCATTTGACTGTCTTCTGAATACCAGCATATGGGATACTACGCTAGTGCGAATCGTTCTTGAGTACTGCTCTAGTGTTTGCAGTCCCCCTAGGTCGTATTAGAGAAACACATCGAAGCAATTCAGTGGGGGAGCTATTAGATTTGCTACCCGTAGGTTCGATAAATACGCGAGTATTATGGAGATGCTTCGCGAACTCAAGGGGGAGTCCGTGGAGGGAAAACGACGTTCATTTCGCGGATCATTAATGAGAAAATTTAGAGAACGCGCATTTGAAGCTAACTGCAGGACGATTCTACTGCCGCTAACGTACATTTCGCGTAACGACAACGGAAATCTTCTTCTCCTAAGTCTTCAACCATAAAGTATGTAGTGTATTAGACCTCATCTGGAACGGCAGTTACATGAGACAATAATTTACTGCTCATATTAAATGATGAATACGCCGCCTTATCCATTATTCAGAGATTATCTTTTATTGCAATAACGCTCAAAATAATTAATGTCCTGATTAGCCGTGTACCACCAGACAGGGAACGCGAGGATAACATTATTTCTTTCATCTGTAATACGTATCCAATACACTATAGTCTTCCATAAAATTCTTTCTTTAATTATCCGTTTAGTACTCCTTTATTTCATATTTGACGTTTCCACTTCATATCTTCGATAGCAATACATTCCATATTCTTCCAGTTTCTTTTTGTCATTTCGATGGTCTTTGTTGCAATATAGACGGTTCGTTACTCCAGTCGTCTGGAATTTAGTTCTCATTTCCATACTCGAAGGAGTCTGCTGGGTACACATGTATGTGGCATCCGAATATGATAAAAATATTAATGTAAACTAAAATGAAACTATGATATTATAAACGATACATGTCTCTGATACGCTTTATAAAACGGATCGCTTACTGTGCACGATCGCGGAGCAAAGATACTGCCTCTGGTCTGAGGTTGCCGGTCTTGGTGGCCTAGCGGTTCTAGGTGCTTCAGTCCGGAACCGCGCGGCTGCTGCGGTCGCCTCGGGCATGGATGTGTGTGATGTCCTTAGGTTAGTTAGGTTTAAGTAGTTCTAAGTTCTAGTGGAGTGATGACATCAGATGTTAAGTCCCATAGTGCTCAGAGCCACTTGAACCATCTGGTCTGAGATGTAGTGTTGGAGTAAGAGAGTGCTTGGCACACAGTAGTGGGTAGGCGTCTGTGAGCGACAGAAGATGGAGCAGGCAGTTTTTGTGGTACATTGTGTGAAGCCACCAAGTGTTAGATTATAATGTAGGAATTACGAGTACTTGTGTTACTGGAAATAGAAACGTGGAAGCAGAAATATTTTCGCATGCAAAGATGATAAATATTTATGACTTTCGTTTTGCCAGCGCGTTGGTGTAGATTAGTTGACCGATAATTTTTAATTGCTGAGTAACCTCAGAATGTACGTCAACTGATTTGATGTAGAGCCTAGTTAGATACTTCCCTTTTGTAATGTTTCTAAGACTTTTTAACACAGTGAAACGCGTACGTTTCATATTCAGCGATGGCGAGCCATGAGAGAATCTCTGACCAGAGAGTTATTTATCGTTGCTAGTCTGCGCTTGACCGCGCGAGAGTTCAGTTCTGTTGCGAGGCAGTTGTGGTACGTAGCGAGTCGCGAGAGTATGTAGTACAGTTGCGAGTTAGCAGTTGTGTGTGAGGAGTCGGCGTTCGTCGACATGGCTCTATGGTCGAGATTCAGGACAAGGTATATTTTTTAAATAAGGTAATGAAACAGCATTGCGCTCAGCTAATAATGTATTTTAATTGTAATTAATTTGTTCAAGAATCGCCCCAATAATAATTTTGTTTTCAAACCAAGCATTTTAACAAAACAAACATTTTATTGAAAGAAAATTTCCTTTGCTTTTCCTCCAAGAATCAATTTATCACGCTGGTTATTGCACAGGGCCTAAGGTTAGCGCAGCTGGCCTTATACGATTTATCAGGTTTAGCATAACGTTAATTTTGTGGGGACTTAACATTTTTGCACATTTTTATTATCATTGACTTTTATTACTGTGGGAAGCTAACATATGGGACTATTGCATTTATTATTCAATTCATATCATTAAAAAAAATTACCGGGAGGTTACACTTGGCTCTATGTCCATTGACATTTAAAATATATTCATTTACATTTTTTGTGGGGAGGTTACAACAGGTACAGTGGTATTATAAAGAAGTATCGCTTTGTATGGCCTGTATGAGTACATATTAGACAAATAACATTTTAAATTCAAAGTAGGCCACTGTATGAGTAAAGACACAATATTTGCAGGTCGTATAACACCCTCCGGGTTTCATAAACTTCCGTCTGTTAAATGACCTATATTTCTAACAATGCGCATATCCACAGGGAAGGATATGGAAGTGATTGATAAGGGCAGTGCATTTTATTTGTAAAGAAAGTAATTAACAGTCAATCGTCATTCGTCTTGAGTCAAGAACTGCCATCGCCAAAGCAAAGAAAGAATGTGATTTTAATATACGCAAGCATAAAGACAGGACTAGTAAGTGTAATATAGCTTACCGTTGCTGCTTTAGAGGTAAGGAAATTTAATTTATTTGACATGTGCACAGGGACCGCAGTTACCACTTGAACAGGGCCAGAGGATTCAGTGCCTAAGGGGCTGAATGCATTTTTCAGTAACTGTACTTCTTTATTGGTATTGGGAGTTGGATTGCCCAATCAATTCGTATAAAGTATTATTAACAATAAGACATAGTAAGTACACCACGTGCAGTTACAGCACGCTACACAATAACTCGAGTTTTGTATCCATTCCACAGTCAGGCATTCATTCAATGTACCACAAAGCAGATCAGGTAAGACAATTAAATTTATTTGCTATGTGCACAAGCACTCACTTACGTATTTCAAAGTAAAATTATTAAATAACGTTACACAATCATTCAATGTACTACAAAAAGAAAATAATTTACAAAGAACGTTACAACGTCAACATGCAGAGATGTTTTTCTGTTACAAGCTTTCTTCACTTGCACCAGTCTACTTCTGATATCTTACCTGCTTTGGCCATTCTGTGTAATCTGCAAGGTGCAGTCAAACGAAACGAGGCAGACGGAAAAAAGTAAGCAAACTCTCTATTATTTAAAAAGTAATCGCCGTAACTGTTAACACTTCTATCCTACTGTGAGAAAAGGCGCTTAACGCGCTCATGCAAAAATGCATGTGGTTGTTTACGGAACCATGATTGTACCCAGGCACGCACCTCTTCGTACGAAGCAAATCGACGCCCACGAATGTTCTTGCCAACATGTGGGCGGGCCATCTTGAGCAGTAAGAATGTTTGAGCGAAATTACCATACAGTCGGTCAAACAGGATTGCACGAAGTGCTTGATCAGCCATATTTGTCAAGGTTACAGTAAGGTGTGTGGCCGCCTTCAAGCAACAAACGTACGGTGTTAACAGTTCAACTAGTATTACTGGGTATCATCAAGGACTACTGCCATTAATTGTACCATCGCTGACATCATCATAGTCTTCTAACAGTAATATTTTCATCGTCGTCACAGTTAGTGAGAGTTTTTACGATAGCTCCGCGACAACTGAATTATTATTACAATATTTTTTTTATTACAGTTTCTATTTATAGTGATTACCTGACTATACTTTGGAGGTCCAATGTAGTGTGCAGCAACAAATCAGCTTTGTGTGTTGTGCACTGCTTCCATAGTCCAAAACCACAAAAATATCCATCTTACAACTCGCACTTGGTTGTTCATGATATATGCTAAACGAAAGCAAATAGTAGTATCACAAAGCTGGTACATAAATATCATAGAGAGACCTCTTACTACACTTGTTTCCAGACACATTTTTCAATTTCGTTCTATATGAGACACGTAAGAACTTTTTTCACGATTTTCTTGGATGCAACTTTTTTTGTCAAGCGCAACCAAACTTATCATGAGCTTCAACCTTTAAATTCTCATTCACATATTCCTTGCATCTCACTTCCCACGTGGCCGAGCGGTTCTAGGCGCTTCAGACCGCAACCGCGCTGCTGCTACAGTCGCAGGTTCGAATCCTGCCTCGGGCATGGATGTGTGTGTTGTCCTTAGGTTAATTAGGTTTAAGTAGTTCTGAGTCTAGGGGACTGATGACCTCAGATGTTAAGTCCCATAGTGCTTAGAGCCATTTGAACCATCAATTCCCACGAGTACTATCGTTCTTTGAGTATATTTATAAAGTGTGCCACAGAGTCCTTGATCCAGCAACGGGAATGTGCAGAGGTTCTACTAAAACATGGAAACAATAAAAACACTACACACCATATCTACCATCGCGCAGAAAACCCGTTGGCATTAAAACAGCTTCCAGTCGTCTCGAAGTGGCTAAGTATAGGTCCTATATGGTTTGCAACAGAATCTTATACCAAAAATCCTGCAAAATACTGGTAAGTTAAGGTAACGATGATGGAGGGGGATAGCGATCAGGCACTCTTCTCTCCAAACTAGATCAACACGGCTCAATAATAATGAACGTGGTGACCAGAGGATACGCAGCAATTCATCCCCGTGCTGATAAAATCAAACCTCGGCGATACGAGCTGTTTGAACAGGGGTTCTGTCGTCTTGGATCACTGCATCGTCATTGGGGAACAAACGTTGAACCATGGGACGAATATATCAGCTAAAATGATCATATGATCCTTGGTAATAATCAGAAATTGAAGAGTAACCACGGACTGACACAACATGGCTGTCCAAATCAACACCTAATCCCAACCATGTTTCACTCGTGAGATGCAAACTTCATCAGAAATTGGAAACAGTATGTCACGAGACTCGTCAGTCCAAATGACTTTCTTCCATTGCTTCACTGTCCAGGTTTTATAGCTTCGGCACCTCGTTTTTCTATTACGGGCATTTCCATCACTGATGTTAGGTTTTGCAATTCCAGCTCGCCCGGGAGTTCCCTGCTTATGCCGACAACGTTCGCAAGTGCAACACCCAGTTCTGCAGCGAATTTTGCAGAAGTCGGCCTGTTATTTTTCGTCACACTCCTCACCAACGACCATCTTTCGCGATCACTGAACACACGCTTTCGGGCGCGTTGCGCTTGCCCTGCATGTGGTACACATCTCCGATATGGTGCTTCTTGAAACACCAAACACGTGTTTACGGAAGCACCGTCTATATGAGGACCAACAATGTGCATTTGTTTGAGTTTACTCCGCTCCCACATAATCGACGATGTTCTGACCACAACTGACACTTGCAACGTATTGAGGACATAGCACAGTTACCGTTCATGCCCAATACAGTGACACGAATCGTGGGATAGCGACATGCACATACACAGATGCCAGTAGTGTCGCGTACACAAGGTATAAAAGGACAGTGTATTAGCTGAGCTGTCTTTTGTACATATACAGGGTGTTTCAAAAATGACCGGTATATTTGAAACGGTAATAAAAACTAAACGAGCAGCGATAGAAATACACCGTTTGTTGCAATATGCTTGGGACAACAGTACATTTTCAGGCAGACAAACTTTCCAAATTACAGTAGTTACAATTTTCAACAACAGATGGCGCTGCGGTCTGGGAAACTCTATAGTACGATATTTTCCACATATCCACCATGCGTAGCAATAATATGGCGTAGTCTCTGAATGAAATTACCCGAAACCTTTGACAACGTGTCTGGCGGAATGGCTTCACATGCAGATGAGATGTACTGCTTCAGCTGTTCAATTGTTTCTGGATTCTGGCGGTACACCTGGTCTTTCAAGTGTCCCCACAGAAAGAAGTCACAGGGGTTCATGTCTGGCGAATAGGGAGGCCAATCCACGCAGCCTCCTGTATGTTTCGGATAGCCCAAAGCAATCACACGATCATCGAAATATTCATTCAGGAAATTAAAGACGTCGGCCGTGCGATGTGGCCGGGCACCATCTTGCATAAACCACGAGGTGTTCGCAGTGTCGCCTAAGGCAGTTTGTACCGCCACAAATTCACGAAGAATGTCCAGATAGCGTGATGCAGTATTCGTTTCGGATCTGAAAAATGGGCCAATGATTCCTTTGGAAGAAATGGCGGCCCAGACCAGTACTTTTTGAGGATGCAGGGACGATGGGACTGCAACATGGGGATTTTCGGTTCCCCATATGCGCCAGTTCTGTTTATTGACGAAGCCGTCCAGGTAAAAATAAGCTTCGTCAGTAAACCAAATGCTGCCCACATGCATATCGCCGTCATCAATCCTGTGCACTATATCGTTAGCGAATGTCTCTCGTGCAGCAATGGTAGCGGCGCTGAGGGGTTGCCGCGTTTGAATTTTGTATGGATAGAGGTGTAAACTCTGGCGCATGAGACGATACGTGGACGTTGGCGTCATTTGGACCGCAGCTGCAACACGGCGAACGGAAACCCGAGGCCGCTGTTGGATCACCTGCTGCACTAGCTGCGCGTTGCCCTCTGTGGTTGCCGTACGCGGTCGCCCTACCTTTCCAGCACGTTCATCCGTCACGTTCCCAGTCTGTTGAAATTTTTCAAACAGATCCTTTATTGTATCGCTTTTCGGTCTTTGGTTATATTAAACCTCCGTTGAAAACTTCGTCTTGTTGCAAAAACACTGTGTTCTAGGCGCTGGAATTCCAACACCAGAAAAATCCTCTGTTCTAAGGAATAAACCATGTTGTCCACAGCACACTTGCACGTTGTGAACAGCACACGCTTACAGCAGAAAGACGACGTACAGAATGGCGCACCCACAGACTGCGTTGTCTTCTATATCTTTCACATCACTTGCAGCGCCATCTGTTGTTGAAAATTGTAACTACTGTAATTTCGAAAGTTTGTCTGCCTGAAAATGTACTGTTGTCCCAAGCAAATTGCAACAAACGGTGTATTTCTATCGCTGCTCGTTTAGTTTTTATTGCCGTTTCAAATATACCGGTCATTTTTGAAACACCCTGTATTACACGTAACTGAGAGGTCAGTCCGCGTACAAACTCCTGCACCGGCAACATTTTGGCGCTTATGGGCGACTTGTGAGGCAGCATGCCCAATGTTACTGAAGGGAATGTGTATCGACTTGTTGAGTCCATGCCACGGCCAGCTGCTGCACCACACTGCGTAGAAGCACCTCCGACACCATATTTCGAGGTATCTCACGGCGTTTCTCGCCGCAGCGTTCAACTGTGTAACTCGCAGGCTTGGCTGTTGTTGTTGTTGTGGTGTTGTGGTCTTCAGTCCTGAGACTCGTTTGATGCAGCTCTCCATGGTACTCTGTCCTGTGCAAGCTTCTTCATTTCCCAGTACTTACTACAACCTACATCCTTCTGAATCTGCTTAGTGTATTCATCTCTTGGTCTCCCTCTACGATTTTTACCCTCCACACTGCCCTCCAATGCTAAATTTGTGATCCCTTGATGCCTCAAAACATGTCCTACCAACCGATCCCTTCTTCTAGTCAAGTTGTGCCACAAACTTCTCTTCTCCCCAATCCTATTCAATACATCCTCATTAGTCATGTGGTCTAACCATCTAATCTTCAGCATTCTTCTGTAGCACCACATTTCTAAAGCTTCTATTCCTTCTTGTCCAAACTGTTTATCGTCCATGTTTCACTTCCATACATGGCTACTACACTCCATACAAATACTTTCAGAAACGACTTCCTGCCACTTAAATCTACACTCGATGTTAACAAGTTTCTCTTCTTCAGAAACGCTTTCCTTGCCATTGTCAGTCTACATTTTATATCCTCTCTACTTCGACTATCATCAGTTATTTTTCTCCCCAAATAGCAAAACTACTTTACTACTTTAAGTGTCTCATTTCCTAATCTAATTCCCTTAGCATCACCCGACTTAGTTCGACTACATTCCATTATCCTCGTTTTGCCTTTGTTGATGTTCATCTTATACCCTTTTTTCAAGACACGGTCCATTTCGTTCAACTGCTCTTCCAAGTCCTTTGCTGTTTCTGACAGAATTACAATGTCATCGGCGAACCTCAAAGTCTTTATTTATTCTCCGTGGATTTTAATACCAACTCCGAATTTTTCTTTTGTTTCCTTTACTGCTTGCTCAATATACAGATTGAATAACATCGGGGAGAGTCTGCGACCCTGTCTCAGTCTCTTCCAAACCACTGCTTTCCTTTCATGCCTCTCGACTCTTATAACTGCCATTTGGTTTCTGTACAAACTGTAAACAGCCTTTCGCTCCCTGTATTTTAACCCATGCCACCTTCAGAATTTGATAGAGAGTATTCCAGTAAACACTGTCAAGAGCTAGTAGAAATCCTTGGGTAACAGAAGAAATATTGAATTTAATTGATGAAAGGAGAAAATATAAAAATGCAGTAAATGAAGCAGGCAAAATGGAATACAAGAATGAGATCGACAGGAAGTGCAAAATGGCTAAGCAGGGATAGCTAGAGGACAAATGTAAGGCTGTAGAGGCTTATCTCACTAGGAGTAAGATAGATACTGCCTACAGGAAAATTAAAGAGACCTTTGAAGAAAAGAGAACCACTTGTATGAATATCAAGAGCTCAGATGAAAACCCAGTTCTAAGCAAAGAAGGGAAAGCAGAAAGGCGGAAGGAGTATAGAGGGTCTATATAAGGGTGATGTACTTGAGGACAATATTATGGAAATGGAAGAGGATGTAGACGGAGATGAAATGGGAGATACGACACTGCGTGAAGAGTTTGACAGAGCACTGAAAGACCTGAGTCGAAACAAGGCCCCGGGAGTAGACAACATTCCATTAGAACTACTAACGGCTTTCCTAGAGCCATTCCTGACAAAACTCTACCATCTGGTGAGCAAGATCTATGAGACAGGCGAAATACCCTCAGACTTCAGGAATATAATAATTCCAATCCCAAAGAAAGCAGGTGTTGGCAGATGCGAAAATTACCGTACTATCAGTTTAATAAGTCACAGCTGCAAAATACTAACGTGAATCCTTTACAGACGAATGGAAAAACTGGTAGAAGCCCACCTCGGGGAAGATCAGTTTGGATTCCGTAGAAATATTGGAACACGTGAGGCAATACTGACTTCATGACTTACTTAGAAGAAAGATTAAGGAAAGGCAAACCTACTTTTCTAGCCTTTTAATCTACAGTTCAGAGTCCACATCTGCCCTGGAAATGTCTTACAATTTAAAACCTGGTTCCTAAATCTCTGTCTTACCCTTATATAATCTATCTGATACCTTTTAGTATCTCCAGGATTCTTCCATGTATACAACCTTCTTTTATGATTCTTGAAGCAAATGTTAGCTACGATAAAGTTATGCTCTGTGCAAAATTCTGCCAGACGGCTTCCTCTTTCATTTCTTACCCCGAATCCATATTCGCCTAGTATGTTTCCTTCTCTCCCTTTTCCTACTCTCGAATTCCAGTCACCCGTGAATATTAAATTTTCGTCTCCCTTCACTACCTGAATAATTTCTTTTATCTCATCATACATTTCGCCATTTCTTCATTATCTACAGAACTAGTAGGCATATAAACTTGTACTACTGTAGGCTTGGCTAGGATCTGCATTTATGTTCCACCACGCATTTCTTGCTGTGTTTCCATATATCTGTCCACGAGACAGCCACATGCAGTGGCTCGTACGTTACGTCTCTGTGCACTATCGTGCAGAGAAGGCGAGCTTGTGACCGGTGCCTTGCTGCACACCTGTCTGTCTTATGGGGCTGCATTCAGACGGGCAACTTTGCGCGCGGAACTGCGTGGCTGGCACTGAACGCGGGGATCGGAGTGTACGTGCGAGGGCCCTTAATGCAGTACCGCCGGGAGCTGCCGCGGCCAGGTGTGTGATGCGCGTTGGCGTCTGTAGTCGCGTGCCGGCCCGCCTCCCTGCTTCTAGCCACGGGCTGTGGGTCACCGCCGCCGGCACATGCCGAGCCCTACTAGACGCCGCAAGCTTCCAACAGCCGCGAGCCACGCCTGCTGCTGCTGCTGCTGGTGGTGGTGGTCCATGTTTCCTCCCTTTCTCGCCAACTTCTGCCGCTAATTTCGAAATAACTCCGGTAGTTGACATAATAGCGACGAGGCGAAGAAACCTGTATCTGTACCTGAGTAGTCAGCATCAAATATTCAGTGATAAACGATGAAGGTATGGAGCAAAAATGGAAAAAAAAATTCAGAAGCATAGCCTTAGCCTTAGACAAGTATGTTCCGGGAAAGGTCTTAAGGGTTGCTGCAGACACACCAAGGTTCACAATGAGGTAACAAGAGTACTGGGACACCTTCTAATACGGTGTCGGACCTCCTGTTGCCCGATGTAGTACAGCAACTCGGCATGGCATAGACTCGACAAGTCGTTGGGAGTCCCCTGTAGAAATATTGAGTCATGTCGCCTCTGTAGCCGTCCGTAAGTGCTGTAAGTGTTGCCGGTGCAGAATGTTGTGCATGAACTATCCTCTCGATTATGTCACTAAAGTGTTCAACGGAGATTCGTGTCGAGTGACCAGGCTGCCCAAATAATTCACTCACTTCAAATTGCCGGCCGGAGTGGCCGAGCGGTTAAAGGCGCTACAGTCTGGAACCGCACGACCGCTACGGTCGCAGGTTCGAATCCTGCCTCGGGCATGGATGTGTGTGATGTCCTTAGGTTAGTTAGGTTTAAGTAGTTCTAAGTTCTAGAGGACTTATGACCACAGCGGTTGAGTCCCATAGTGCTCAGAGCCATTTCAACCAACTTCAAATTAATCGCGAACAATTGTGGCCCAGTGATATGACATCGTTCTTTGGGAACATAAAGTCCATTAATGGCTTTAAATGGTCTCAAAGTAGCCGAAAATAAACATTCCCAGTCAACGATCGGTTCACTAGGGCCAGCGGACACAGTCCAATCCATGTAAACACAGCCCGTACCTCTATTGAGCCACAACCAACTTGCACATTGCCTTGTTGACAACTTGAGTCCATGGCATTGTGGGGTCTGCGCCACACTCGAACAACCTACCATCAGCTCCTACTAACTGCAATAGTGGCTCATCTCTTCGGGCCAATGTCGTCTAGAGTCATGAGGGCAGGTGAGGCTCTGTAGGCGATGTCGTGCTGTTAACAAAGACACTTGCGTCGGTCGTCAGCTGCCATAGCCCATTAACGCCAAATTTGTCCGCACTATCCTAACGGGTATTTTAGTTTTGTCCCACATTGACTTCTGTGGTTATTTCACACAGTGTTGCTTCTCTGTCAGCGCCGGCCGGATTGGCCGAGCGGTTAAAGGCGCTACAGTCTGGAACCGCACGACCGCTACGGTCGCAGGTTCGAATCCTGCCTCGGGCATGGATGTGTGTGATGTCCTTAGGTTAGTTAGGTTTAAGTAGTTCTAAGTTCTAGGGGACTTATGACCACAGCAGTTGAGTCCCATAGTGCTCAGAGCTATTTGAACTATTTTCTCTGTCAGAACTGACAACTATACGCAAAAGTCACTGCTCTCGGTCGTTAAGTGAAGGCCGTCGGCCTCAGCGTTGTTCGTGTTGAGGGGTTTATGCCTGAAATTTGGTATCCTCGGCACACTGTTGACACTGTGGATCTCGGAATGTTGAATTCCCTAATGATTTCAGAATTGTTACGTCTAGCTCCAACTATCATTCCGCGTTCAAAACCTGTTAATTTCCGTCGTGTAGCCTAATCACGTCGCGAACCTTTTCGCATGAATCATATTGAGTAGAAATGACACCTGCGCCCATCCACTGCCCTTTTATACCTTGTATGCGCGATACTGCCGCCATCTGTGTTTGTCCATATCGCTAGCCAATGACTTTGGTCACCTTAGTGTAATAGCCGTGTAAGAAAACTGTTCCATAAAGAAAGATTGCTTCATCTCAGTTTCAAGAGAAGTCAAAAACTAGGTGACAAACTGAAGCTGAACGAAGTGAAAGTGAGAGGAGAGTAATGAGAGAAGCGTTCAGTGACTTTGAAAGTAAAATTTTGTGGGTCGATGTAAGTAAAAACCGTAAGAGGTTCTATAAAGAAAATGGCTGGAAAGCATCTATGCATTCATTCAGGAACCGTACTGGCACCAATACTGAAGCTAACAGGGAGGAGACTGAATTCAGTCTTCCAAAATGGTTTTACCGCAAAAGGTCGTAACACAGTCTCTCCTTTCAATCATCGTACGAACGTCGAAGTGCTCGGTATTGCGATAATCGATCGTGGAATAAAATAAAAAAAAACCACAATCGCCTATTAGTGGAAAGGCATCAGGACCAAATGTGATAGGTATAAGATTCTACAAAGATTTAGCGAAGAAATCTGCTCCCCTTCTAGCGGCAGTTTATCGTAGATCTTGAAGCAGCGTAGTGTATCCAGCGACAGGAAAAAAGGGCAGGTCATTGCCGTTTTCAAGAAGGGCATCAGGACAGATGAAAACTATTACAGACCTATATCGTTGAACCCAATCTGTTACAGAATTATGGGAAATGTTATATGGTCAAGAATTATGACGTTTTTGGAGAACGAAAATCTCCTCTATAAATATCAATGTGGATTCTGCAAACAATCTAGCGAAAGATTCACTCTTTCCTCCATGAGATCCATAGGGCCGTAGAAAACAGCGCTCAGGTTGATCCCGTGTTCCTTGACTTCAGTAAGGCATTTGACACCGTCCCGCACTGCCGTTTAGTGTACAAAATACGAGCTTACCGATTATCGAACCAGATTTGAGGCGGATTCAGGACTTCCTTGAAGACAGAACTTAATATGTTGTTGTTAACGGAACAAAATCTATACATGTAAACGTAAATTTCGGAGTACACCAAGGAAATGTGATAGGAGATTACTGTTTCCACTGAATTTAAATGATCTGGTAGAAAGCGTCGGAAGCTCATTGACTGTTCACAGGTGAAGGGGTTGTCTATAACATAGTAACAACGCCAGAAGACAATATCAATTTGCAAACTGACCTGCAGATGATTGATGAACGGTGCGGTCTCTGGCCCTTGACTCTGAAAGTAAATAAATGTAGCATTTTCGCATACATAGCAGAAGAAAGCCATCTGCCGTAAAATATCCAGAAGTAGCTATCCAGAGCGACCATAAGTCGAAAGACGATACAAAACAAGCAGTAGGAAAATCAGATACCAGACACAGGAATAATCTTAAGAAAATGTAACTCATTCACGAAAGAAGTGGCTTACAAGGCGCTTGTTCGACCGATTCTAGAGTATTGCTCAACAATATGGGATTCTTACCAGGTAAGACTGATAGAAAAGACAGAAAAGATACAACGAAGAGCGGCACGTTTGCTCACAGGAACGTTTGGTCGGCTCGAGAATGTTATGGAGATGATCAACAATGTTCATTGGCAGACGTTACAAGAGAGGCATTGCGCAGCACATAGACGTTTACTATCGAAATATGGAGGGAGCACTTTCCGGGAACCGTCGGACGACATATTACTTCCTCCCACATACATCTCTCGCAATGACCACGACGAGAAAATTCGCATAATTGGGCTTGTCAACAATCCCTCTTCCCTTGCGCGATTCGCAAGTGAAACAGAGTCAGTTAGTGATACCAAAGGCACACTCCGCCACACACCATTAGGTGGCTTGTGGAAATATGACGTATTTGTAGAACCGTTAAGGAACAGTTGTGCGCCAGCTGGAAATCTGCGAATATTTGTGGGAATAGATCCGAAGGGAACGGGGTGCGCACAAATAAGCCTTGCGAAACAAAACAACACGGAATGAATCTTTCACTCTGCGGCAGAATGTGCCCTGATTTGCAAATTCCTGTTTGTCACACCGAGAATCGAACTCGGAACCTTGTCATTTGTGGGCAATGCTCTTACAGTCAGAGCTATCCCGGCACGATTCACGACTCGTCCGCACAGCTTCCAAACAGCGCAGACTCCACTGTAGAGTCAAAGATTCAACCCGGCAACGACCCCCTAGGCTGAGGCTAAGGCACTGACCAGAAGAAACAAAAATCTTTTTTTCTTTTCAATTACGAAAACAAGTAGACTTTTTTTCTGGAAGATAAACTGACTATACAAAATTCTGAGTGTCGCACGAGGGAATTTTCAACACACCTTAATAAGAATTGGGCGAGTGAAACTGACGAAAAGTCTACGAATTTAAAGATAGTAGGACACAAAACATTACTCTCTCGCAATAACTCGCTTGGCTTCGTATTTTCGCGACAGTGAAAGTTTGGAAAATTAAAAGTACGATCATTTAATTCGCACTAGCCACTCTGATGTTTTTAATTAAGCGTAGGGCAGATTCTAAACAATTACTACAATTCGTAGCCATCGCGGTGACAGGGCCGCAACGGCGGCTATGTAAACTTCGCCCAAGCCAGTTATTGCGGTTTATACAATAGATTCACCCACTTTTCCACTTGGTACTCTGTTAATAACATAAGGTACAGAACAGATCATTATTCGCACCAATACATTTACAACTACATCTTAACACACCAAGGCCAGGAGAAGTGAATATGAAGAAAGATAAATGATAAACAGCACGTCAAAGATACAAAGTCGACACCTTCCTTTTGAGACAGTATGGATTTGTGTTTCACAAATAAGACTCCTTTCTTTTTAATTAATTTCTTAGTGTACAATCAGTTTAGGATATATACCGACGTAATCTTATTGGAGGAAAGAAAGAAATACTGACACATCGTTATATTATGTTATAAATGGTAAGGGCACAGACTAGTAATTTTTATTGAATGCTGCACTACACTTCAAGGTGACGCAGATACAGATACATTACACTACTTTTCAAAATAGTCACCAAGTCTCCGCAAACAATGTACTGAACACTCTACCAATCGTTCGGTTTCCTAACTGCGTATATTAACTCAGTCACGGAGCCATTCAATAACGGCTGTGTGAACGTCCTCATGGTCGAAAAATCTCTTTCCCCAAAAATGTTCGCTCAGCTTGCCGAAAAGATGGATATCGCGTGGTGCAGCACCTGGATTGTATGACGGACGCTTCGGAACCTACCATTGAAAAGGCTGAGTCAAAGCTTGTGATGGGTACCGCGTGTTGGGCGTTGGAATGTCGTACAGGTCAGCAAAGAATACGCTTGCTTATTTTTCCACGTCTCTTGTTCTTTACGGCGTTGCCTTTGTGAGAAGGTGGCAGTGACAAAAGAATCCACAATGAACACAATTTTCGATGCTGCCGATGATCTCGGACGACGGAATGAGCAATGTCCTTGACAGTCAATCTGCGAATGCTATCGATCAGGTCTTCGATTGCCTGGACATTGTCATCTGTGGTAGATGATGTCGTCGGCCTTCCTTCCCTATCACCATCAGCCTAGGCAGTGAGCCGTTGGTCTGTGGTGGATGTTGATGGCCTTCCTTTCCGATCAGCATCAACCACGTCAGTGCAGCGTTGGTCAAATTGTTGGCACCATTTCACTGCGGCTGAACGTGGCATTGCATTTGGTCAATATACCGCCAGAATTTCACTGTGAATCTGTGTGCATTTTAAACGCTTTACGTAGAATCGTAGTGTCCCGTGTGCTTCAATTTGAGAATCCGTTCCTATCTGCCGTGCAATTCCACTGGCACAGTGCGAAGCACCTGCTGTCCATACCGCAGCAGAACCGTGTCTGCAGGAAATCTGGAACATGTTCCCTCTTCTCACAACGCGCCACTTTCGATGCGGAATGGTCTTAGCGTGATACGTCATGCTTAACTTACTTTTTGAAGTCCTCTCATAGTTATGAGTCATTTTCTGAAAGTAATTGTACTATAACCATAACGGGATGTGTTTTATTTTTTTTTTTTTTGTTTTTTGAGGGTTTGCAACACTGAGTGATGGAGGGAGACCCCCACGAGCATTGCACGAACATAGTAGTACGTAAACACACGTTGTGATGTCCAGTTACGTGAAAGATATTGGTAAGAAATGGCAACATGTGCGAGCCAGGTACTGTGATCCGCTTCCTACTCGCGGAAGGAATAACACCTACAGAATTTTTTTTTTAGCGAAAGTTTACGGGGAAAGTGTTATGAACCGGTGTGTTTAAGTGGTGTAGGGAGACTAACGGAAGCGGAACAAATGTTCATGACGAACAGAAGAGTTGAAGACCTTCCATTTAGACTGTTGAGTTGCTCCAAAAAATTGTGGGAATTATTTGTCAAGACCACCGATTGACAGTGGATGAAATTTCTTGATGTTTCCACAACTCTCCATAAAACTCTTATGCGTGACAGAAACTCTGGAATACTGGAAACGTTACGCAAGATTGTCCCTCTGTGGCTGGAGATGAAACGTGGATGGCTGATTATGCGCCTAAGACAGAACACAGTCGTGACAGTGGCGTCACACCAAGTGCCAATCTGCAAAAAAGTTCAGAACCAGTTACGGGAAAAACAAGAAAAGTAATCTGGACCTCAGTGTTTTGAGACGAAAAAAGGCATCATTTTAGTCAAATTTCCGCCTCAGAGGGAGAAATGGTTCAAAAGGCTCTGAGCACTATGGGACTTAACATCTGAGGTCATCAGTCCCCTAGAACTTAGAACTACTTAAATCTAACTATCCTAAGGACATCACACACATTCATGCCCGAGGTAGGATTCGAACCTGCGACTGTAGCGGTGGTGCGGTTCCAGACTGAAGCGCCTAAAACCGCTCGGCCACACCGGCCGCCTCAGAGGGAGACCATCAATGCACAACGACCCTAAAAATACTCAAAAGGATCATTCAAAACAAAAGAGGGGAATGCTGAGTGCGCTTGTTGCACGAAAACACCCGTCTCCACACAGTCTTAGCCACCAAGGCGCTCTTGGACTCATCTGTTTAGGATGTTTTGAACCACCCCCATATTCCCCTGACTTGGTGCTTCCATTATCATCTTTTGACCTCTGTGAAGGCACACGTGAGCCAAATTAAATTTTAAATCGACGAGTAGGAGCAGAAAGAGGTTCTGAAGTGGGGGAAGGAGCTGGAGGGATAGCTCTTCGAGGAGGGCATAAAGAAGCTTTTGCCACGGCTTACCATATCATTGGAAGGGGTTGCGATGATGTAGAAAATCAGTCAAAAAGTATTATCAACATCCTGAGCTTATTCTCAAGCACACGTTTCCTAAAAGTATGCAAAAATCTAGTATACTTGCTTCTGAACATGCCTCATATGTAGAGATGGAAAGGTTATACAAGACAAAGTAGGACAGAGTCAGCATCAGACATCACCGCTGAAACAGTCTAAAAATTATTCTTGTGCTTTTATCCCGTATCGACGCGGGATCGGCATGGTTATTAACGGATCTGTCATGATTATGGTTCATTTAAGGACTGGTTGGATTTCCTCCTGGTCACCACCCTCTCCTCGCCCCACAACCACCTGATAAGGCAATTGTGGATGTTGAGTGACTCATGTGAATGTGAGCGAAATCTGTTGTGTTGGCAGAAGAGCCAGCACCGTGTTACGAGAGGAGGCCAAAATGCACGCGTTTTAGCTCACGCAGGCTAGCGTGAGGCGTGACTCATGTGAATGTGAGCGAAATCTGTTGTGTTGGCAGAAGAGCCAACACCGTGTTACGAGAGGAGGCCGAAATGCACGCGTTTTAGCTCACGCAGGCTAGCGTGAGGAGTGAAGGACTATACTGACGTGAGGTCTGTAACATGACAAGGAATTAGAATTCAGAAAGCGGACGTAATTAGTTTAATACTTAACTTTAATCCATTAATGATGAACGTCGCTCTTGACGGTACATGATTCACAATATTATCTGTTCAGATTATAGTAACTGAATATGGCGCCTTGCTAGGTCGTAGCAAATGACGTTGCTGAAGGCTATGCTACTGTCGTTTCTGCAAATGAGAACGTATTTTGTCAGTGAACCATCGCTAGCAAAGTCGGCTGTACAACTGGGGCGAGTGCTAGGGAGTGTCTCTAGACTAGACCTGCCGTGTGGCGGCGCTCGGTCTGCAATCACTGATAGTGGCGACACGCGTGTCCGACGTATATTAACGGACCGCGGCCGATTTAAAGGCTACCACGTAGCAAGTGTGGTGTCTGGCGGTGACACCACAAAATCTTTCTAAATGTTTGCGAATCGTGTAACTGAGGCAGTGCTTGGGTACCAACCAGCTGTTCACCTAGTGGAATGTGGGTTCAAATGGATCAAAGGGCTCTAAGCCCTGTGAGACTTAACCGAGTGAGGTGGCGCAGTGGTTAACACACTGGACTCGCATTCGGGAGGACGACGGTTCAATCCCGCGTCCGGCCATCCTGATTTAGGTTTTCCGTCATTTCCCTAAATCGCTCCAGGCCTCTGAAAGGGCACGGCCGACTTCCTTCCCCGTTCCTCCTTGATCAGACGAGACCGATGATCTCGCAGTTTGGTCTCTTCCCACAAACAACCCAACCCAACTGTGAGACTTACATCTGAGGACATCAGTCCCCTAGGCTTAGGACTACTTAAACCTAACTAACCTAAGGACAGCCCGAGACAGGATTCGAACCTGCGGCCGTAGCAGCAGCGCGGTCCCGGACTTTAGCGCCTAGAACCGTACGGCCACTACGTCCGGCTGTGGAATGTGGGAAACCGCCTAAAAACCACATCCAGGCTCGCAGGTCTCGTCATTAACCCGCCAGGCGGATTCTAACCGGGACCGGAGCACATCCCCGTCCCGGAAGCGACGCCTTAACAAGCACAGTTATCCTGGCGGCGTGAAACAGTATAAGACTAAAATTGGAGTTACTGAAGAAATGGATTTTCCTTAACATGACGTGGAGTAAGCGGTGTAGTCATTAGAGCTGAGAAACTTGTATGAAATCGGCGATGAGCAAACACAGCCCAAGTGCAACGTACGAGGGATAACGTCATGGGCGACAAAAAGAGGACTCCAGCCAGGCGTCTGAGTGCGCAGCCCAGCGGTGCTGTAAAGTGCGGGAGGGGGGGGGGGGGGCGGCAGTGGCAGCCGGCCTGTTTATCCGCCTTATTTATGTTTCCCGCCTCGCAGCAAGGGACACGCGCGCGGGACAGGAATGTGCGTCCAGGCCTGCCTGCCACACATCCACATGTAAGCGGGAACCGCAGTGAGATGTAGTCCAGAGGCGAGGGCAAGTGCCGTCTGTACGGCGCGGAGAAAGAGCTCATACACTTGGGTGACCAAAGTCACATACACAGATAGGGGTCGTATCGCGTACACAGGGAATAAAAGACGGTGCATTGGCGACGCTGTCATTTGTACTCACGTGATTCATGTGGTAAGGTTTTTCGAATTGATTATGGACCGCACGACAGAAATTAACAAACGTTGAACGTCGGATGGTAGTTGGGAGTTAGCCGCAAGGGACATTCCAAATCGGAAATCGTAAGACAATTCAGTATTCAGAGATTCAGAGTATCAACAGTGTACCGGAAACAGCAGATTTTTTTCAGGGTTACCTCTCACCACGGACAACGCAGTGGCCGACGGCCTTCACACGACGACCGAAGGCAGCGACGATTGCTTACAAATATCAATGCTAACAGACAAGGAAATAATCGCAAAAATCAATGTGGAACGTGCGACGAACGTCACCACAGTGCAGAGAAATTTGATGTTAATGAGCTATGGCAAGAGCTTCTGCAAGAAGGTAGTCAGTACCAAGACTAGGTTTTCTGTGCACCGTTCAATCTTTCGACCAACTTTGTTGTAAGGGAGCGAAAGCTGGGTGGATTCAGGTTACCTCATCAATAAGGTTGAGGTTACGGATATGAAATTAGCTAGGATGATTGCAGGTACTAGTAGATGGGAACAATGGCAGGAGGGTGTCCACAATGAGGAAATCAAAGAAAAACTGGGAATGAACTCTATAGATGTAGCAGTCAGGGCGAACAGGCTTAGACGGTGGGGTCATGTTACACGCAACGGAGAAGCAAGGTTACCCAAGAGAGTCATGTGTTCAGCAGTAGAGGGTAGGAGGCGTCGGGTTAGACGAAGGAGAAGGTACCTGGATTCGGTTAAGAATGATTTTGAAGTAATAAGCTTGACATCATAAGAGGCACCAATGTTAGCACTGAATAGGGGATCTTGGAGGAATTTTTTAAGGGGGACTATACTCCAGACTGAACGCTGAAAGGCTTAATCAGTCTTAAATGATGATGATGATGATGGTGAGCAATGGCAGCAAACAACCGATGCGAGTGCCTTTGCTAGCAGCTCGACATCCACTGTAGCGCCTCTCGTAGGACCCTAGACAACTGGAAAACCGTTTTCTGGTCAAATGTGTGCCGATTTCACTTTCTAAGAGCTGATGGTAGGGTTCGAGTGTGGCGCAGATAACACGAAGTTGCCTACAAGCCACTGTGTCAGCTGGTGGTAGCCCCAAAATTGTGTGGGCTGTGTTTACACGGAATGGAATAGTTCATTGACTGGAAATGGTTAAGTCCGGCGACATGGAGAGCATTTCTACCATTCATGAACATCACGTTCCCAAACATCGATGGGGTGTTTACGGATGACAATGTGTCATGTCACAGGACCACAACTGGTCCCAAGTGGTTTGTAGAACATTCTGAACAACTTGAGGGAACGATTAGGTAGCTGCCATTACCTGAGGACTAAATAAAATATCTATTTAAAATTATAATTCCTCTGTGTGTAATTACAAAACATTTTAGGTTTATTAGACTCTAACACATATTTTGATATTGCTAGATGAAACTTCAATTTAACAGTAACCATCACAGAATGAAAACGGAAAAAGAATTATAATATTCAGATATGTAACCAAACACGTGGTCTTTTTATTTCTTTTACAGCCAATTTACATCTAATGAAACAATCAAGACACAAGATCAAAGCAAAATTTTGCTTTGTTAGTGGAGTACACTGTGATGCAAATTGAAACATAGAGAGATACACACTCCAACACTAGATTCAAAAAACTCTTATGCCACATAATTCCCTGATGTAACTGAACAAAAAAACCTTCATAACTATGAAGCAGTTCATCTGAAAAGTATAAACTTAATATAACATTTAGATGACGTCTAATCGGAATATCATCAAATATTCCGTTTTCATCATCTGCAGACATCGAGGCCGTTGTAAATTATTCCCTCCAAAGGTTTCTCTACTTCACTGCACTCTCTGAACACAACATCAAAAGAAAAGCACACAAAACGGACCAGACAGAGAGAGCTACCTATTGTCTACGATGCAAGAGACAATAATAAATGTTTCAAAAACGATGACTTGTTCAAGCGATACAGCCACTGTCATCTGCGAAGACTACAGACTTTACAGATGATTCTGGAACCCGCAAAAGTGCGTTCGTATCTGGAGTGACGTAATATTACGTCTGCTGCCCATTCTCATTTCCCGCAAGCACCATAATATTAAGTCAGAAGATCCCTAAGTGTTGATTCCCGTCGACAACTTGGTCATTAGAGTAGGTACTCAAACTTGCATTAAGGACGGATGGGGAAGGAGATCAAAGGAACCATCCCTGCATTTGCCTTCGGCTATTTAGGGAAATCACGTGAAACCTATATCTGGATGGTCGTACGCGGAAATGAACCGTCGTCCTTCGGAATTCGAGCCCAGTGTGTTAACTACTGCGCTACCTCACTTGATATTTTTGATTAGGCAAGGAGACTCTGAAAGTTATATACAATTTTTACTATTTAAGCTGTAAAATAACTGACTGTGGTCGAAATAAATGGAATATAAAAGGCGGAATTGAAATACCAAGAAAAGCATTTCTGGAAAGCAGGAGTTTGTTAACATCGAATATATGTTTAACTGTTCGTGATTCTTATCTTAAAATCTTTGTTATATGCATGCGAAACGCAGGCGAAACGTTAGAGACAGAAAGAGGGTTTCGAAAGTGTGTGTGTGTGTGTGTGTGTGTGTGTGTGTGTGTGTGTGTGTGTGTGTGCGTGCGCGTGTGTGTCTTTGTTTTACAATTATGGTGAGACGTATTGTCTGCATATAAGATGATGTTTGTTATGAAGTTAGTTCGAAATACTTTTATATTGGTCACGAAATATCGATTTATCCTTTGCAAGATCATCAATATACACTCCTGGAAATGGAAAAAAGAACACATTGACACCGGTGTGTCAGACCCACCATACTTGCTCCGGACACTGCGAGAGGGCTGTACAAGCAATGATCACACGCACGGCACAGCGGACACACCAGGAACCGCGGTGTTGGCCGTCGAATGGCGCTAGCTGCGCAGCATTTGTGCACCGCCGCCGTCAGTGTCAGCCAGTTTGCCGTGGCATACGGAGCTCCATCGCAGTCTTTAACACTGGTAGCATGCCGCGACAGCGTGGACGTGAACCGTATGTGCAGTTGACGGACTTTGAGCGAGGGCGTATAGTGGGCATGCGGGAGGCCGGGTGGACGTACCGCCGAATTGCTCAACACGTGGGGCGTGAGGTCTCCACAGTACATCGATGTTGTCGCCAGTGGTCGACGGAAGGTGCACGTGCCCGTCGACCTGGGACCGGACCGCAGCGACGCACGGATGCACGCCAAGACCGTAGGATCCTACGCAGTGCCGTAGGGGACCGCACCGCCACTTCCCAGCAAATTAGGGACACTGTTGCTCCTGGGGTATCGGCGAGGACCATTCGCAACCGTCTCCATGAAGCTGGGCTACGGTCCCGCACACCGTTAGGCCGTCTTCCGCTCACGCCCCAACATCGTGCAGCCCGCCTCCAGTGGTGTCGCGACAGGCGTGAATGGAGGGACGAATGGAGACGTGTCGTCTTCAGCGATGAGAGTCGCTTCTGCCTTGGTGCCAATGATGGTCGTATGCGTGTTTGGCGCCGTGCAGGTGAGCGCCACAATCAGGACTGCATACGACCGAGGCACACAGGGCCAACACCGGGCATCATGGTGTGGGGAGCGATCTCCTACACTGGCCGTACACCACTAGTGATCGTCGAGGGGACACTGAATAGTGCACGGTACATCCAAACCGTCATCGAACCCATCGTTCTACCATTCCTAGACCGGCAAGGGAACTTGCTGTTCCAATAGGACAATGCACGTCCGCATGTATCCCGTGCCACCCAACGTGCTCTAGAAGGTGTAAGTCAACTACCCTGGCCAGCAAGATCTCCGGATCTGTCCCCCATTGAGCATGTTTGGGACTGGATGAAGCGTCGTCTCACGCGGTCTGCACGTCCAGCACGAACGCTGGTCCAACTGAGGCGCCAGGTGGAAATGGCATGGCAAGCCGTTCCACAGGACTACATCCAGCATCTCTACGATCGTCTCCATGGGAGAATAGCGGCCTGCATTGCTGCGAAAGGTGGATATACACTGTACTAGTGCCGACATTGTGCATGCTCTGTTGCCTGTGTCTATGTGCCTGTGGTTCTGTCAGTGTGATCATGTGATGTATCTGACCCCAGGAATGTGTCAATAAAGTTTCCCCTTCCTGGGACAATGAATTCACGGTGTTCTTATTTCAATTTCCAGGAGTGTATATATATATATATATATATATATATATATATATATATATATATATATATTGTATTCCACAAAATACTGACCATAATCTTTTTTTTGGTGGACGAAAACGATTTCCCCATTTTGGTGTAGGTTCACCGCATTCCATAGACCGCTTTGATTGATGTTTCTTTTTTGTTGTTATTTTGTCGGCCCATCTATGTCCCACATCAACCAATCAGGTCACAAAGTCATTTCTGAGGCATTCGTTTATGCATTTTGATATTGACCGTGGAAAAAATGCAGCACAATCTAGCTCATAATTAATTAATATAAACATTATCGTATTCTTCCTCCTGGTACGCCTATGCAGTCTGCTATTTAATGCATCGTTAATTACACAACGGCTGTTATCACTACTTGCAGTTACAAATAAATGAAGCACGACTTACGAGTTCATCCGTTTACCTGAAATACATGCAGAAATATTGCCCTAAAAAGCAGTATAAACAAACCTTTCTAAAGATCTAGTTGGCACCTGACCTAGATAGTTGTGGAACATGTAGGAATACGATCTTATCATGGAATACTTCGCTGAAATCAACGGCAGTTCTGTGCCAGACTGAAGACCTAGCACATGTGGAGTTAAATGTGGAACAGAGCTTCGGCGGGAATGGTAATTTCTGAAGATCCTTTAGTAAGAATCAGAGGTCAATGACGTAACCCATGTGCCACCTAGCTCGGTCGGCATAAAAACAGATGCTTCGATATTTCTGTATCACTCCCATTAGGGATAAGAATACTGAGTAATACTTCAAGCGTTGACTATATTGGATCGTGACGGACGTGAAGACATTCCGAAGGAACAGAATGTGTTGTCCATAAATGGTAAAAGTACAGACAGAAGTTGTAACACGGTGTTGATAGACTGGAGAGGCTAAGAGATGCCAAGAAAACGCTGCTGTAGGCCCACAAGCCTATCGGAGGATAGATTTGTGTAGAGATGGCAAAATTTTATGAAGTATTCTCGTACACTATTCGACAAATCGTCTGAGTGGTAACGATGCTGACGATGGACCTAAGTAGAGATACTTTAGATATCTCGGAATTTTGATGTTTCAACTTGACAAGTTGTTCTTCCAAAGGAGTTATTACTTTTGAGACAAGAATACGTTCTCACTTAAACTAAATTTACTGTAGGTCTGTGACTTGATTTATACACAACTTGTTTCATCAGATCTGCCTAATATTTCCAGATAAAAATCATAACACTGTCATCGCTTTAATAGTAAAAAATGTCTATACAGCCGCTTAATTGCACCAAGATGAATCTGTTTAATTTCAGAGAGGATATATTCTAAACCACCAAACAGTATTGGGAAATCAGTAACGTTTACCGATATCAAGACTTACATAAACAAGTGAACTATCCTTACCTCCTATATACTTCCGACAGTAAATTCTAAAAAGGATAATTAAATACACCTTATTTTTTTCTCCAGTGATGATTGTGGAGAGCCTCTCAGCTGACACAACACTCAGATTCTGTCTTCCTCAACAGAGTTTTGGGTATAAATGCTTGTGAATGCGTATCTCTAAAGGAGTCGAATTGCGGCAGACAAGTTGACATGTAGAACATTCAAAGTTCACAGTGCAGAACAACGGCACTCCAATTTTCTTGCCTCCATTCTGTGTGGGCACCTAGTGATGTGATCACATGTTATATGTAAAGAAAGTATAATCGTTTCCACTTCAGTCGCTGACTACGATGATGATACCTTTTCAGACAGAGCTTCAACGAGATTTTTTAGTTATTTTACATCTCCAGATGATACGTTTTTACCTAAAGAGGTTTTTTTGAACAATGGGTCCAAAAACATAGGCAGAAGAAGTAAATGTGTCTGTTCACTGTCTTTAAGCCTATAAAATTGCTGTATACTTGAATGCAATAATACTTGGTGAGAAATGTTTTATGAAGCATTATGTACAGTTATTGTTCGTACTAGATATACAGCTGCTCCTCTTTGATACAGATGATCCAAGGATAGTCAGCTTGTGGCCAAAATCAGATGCAATTCCTAACTAATGTAAATACTGACAGGAGGAATCAGTTCGGCAATGGAATTTCTCTACCTGCTGTATGCTTTCCCTGATTATTCTAATATGGAAAATTCTATTGTTTTCAATTTCAGTTCTTTAACAATCAACATAACGCAGACTAAGCCCTAGAAATAAGAACTTTTCTGGCAATGACTGATGAAACGAAAAATCATTCCATAATGTAGAATGAGGAATACCAATGCGTGTTCGTGCCCAGTGTAGTTTTCAGTGTTCCTCTTCCGTTAATTCCTCATATTTTTTTGCTCAAGTCGCAAATGATCACTAGTATGTCCTGGGCGTTTTATGAATTGAAGTGTGAGATTTATCATGTTTATTACTCATGTTCCATCTGATACTAGGAATCGGAATGAATCTACGTTTTGTTACGTTATTTTGCAGAACGCACGAAAAAGCAGTGATTACGTACATTCACCACGTGATGAAAGTACATAGAAATATGAATTATGAAGATCTGATATATCACGGAAATTTATCGATATAGTCGATAAATTTGCTGTCTAATATCGATGTATAAATGTTGATATACCGTTGCCCTCTTGGATGCGGGACATCTATTGCAACGCTTAAGCAATCAATAACCGGAATATAAGGTTGCCACAACTCCTATAAGAATGCCGATCCTTAGAGAAACGGGAAAAGACGAGGAAGCGGACGAACCAGAAGAAAATGAATAAGACTTAATCCGTACAGTTCAATCTGACGATCCTATCAGCTACAGTTATGAGACTCTGTACACGTACATCTGGGCACGAAGTAAGTGGTTGCAGCGTGGCTGACGTGGAAAGAGATGCATATGCCTTAGTCATTACTCCGAGCGTCTTCACAGCAGTGCAAAGGTGGGCGCTCACCTAAATGCTCCGCGTGCCCTTGAGGTGCTGTAGGAGCTTGCGTGAGCAGGTACCAGTGCACTACATCGTGCGGCTACGATTACATAGCGGCCGTAGCTCTTAATAAATCGACTGCAGGCAAGCGCCAGAGAAGGATAGGAAGATAGAATGAGGGGGGAGGAGGGAAAGAGAGAGAGACGTCGGAGGCTGCGACAGCACAATGACATGCAAGGTGAGCGCATTATTCATCACACGCCCCGCGCTGCCACCATTGTTCGTCGCCAAATGCAAGAATTGTTTACATATCTCAGCAGGGTGCGCCGGGCCCTGCCAAGAACTACTGTCTTCGCCGCCTGAACAATGTTTGGCTGTGTTCCGCCGCAGGCCAAAGATGAGAGAGTCTCTAGTGCATGACAAATAACTAAGCATTTGTTTTGAAATACTGTTTATGAAGAACTACGGTTTCACACCTATAAAAAGAAAGAAATCCCGCATTAAGCAATGACCATTCTGAAAGCGAATTAAGCAATTTCTTTAAGTCTTTTGACAGATTTTTACGTATTTTACCCTTTCTGCTGTGTCTAACATCGGTTTAACTATATCCTTATATCTACATCTACATCTACATCCATACTCCGCAAGCCACCTGACGGTGTGTGGCGGAGGGTACCTTCAGTACCTCTATCGGTTCTCCCTTCTATTCCAGTCTCGTATTGTTCGTGGAAAGAAGGATTGTCGGTATGCCTCTGTGTGGGCTCTAATCTCTCTGATTTTATCCTCATGGTCTCTTCGCGAGATATACGTAGGAGGGAGCAATATACTGCTTAACTCTTCGGTGAAGGTCTCGAAACTTCAATAAAAGCCCGTACCGAGCTACTGAGCGTCTCTCCTGCAGAGTCTTCCACTGGAGTTTATCTATCATCTCCGTAACGCTTTCGCGATTACTAAATGATCCTGTAACGAAGCGCGCTGCTCTCCGTTGGATCTTCTCTATCTCTTCTATCAACCCTATCTGGTACGGATCCCACACTGCTGAGCAGTATTCAAGCAGTGGGCGAACAAGCGTACTGTAACCTACTTCCTTTGTTTTCGGATTGCATTTCCTTAGGATTCTTCCAATGAATCTCAGTCTGGCATCTGCTTTACCGACGATCAACATTATATGATCATTCCATTTTAAATCACTCCTAATGCGTACTCCCAGATAATTTATGGTATTAACTGCTTCCAGTTGCTGACCTGCTATTTTGTAGCTAAATGATAAAGGATCTATCTTTCTGTATATTCGCAGCACATTACACTTGTCTACATTGAGATTCAATTGCCATTCCCTGCACCATGCGTCAATTCGCTGCAGATCCTCCTGCATTTCAGTACAATTTTCCATTGTTACAACCTCTCGGTACACCACAGCATCATCTGCAAAAAGCCTCAGTGAACTTCCGATGTCATCCACCAGGTCATTTATGTATATTGTGAACAGCAACGGTCCTCCCCTGCGGCACACCTGAAATCACTCTTACTTCGGAAGACTTCTCTCCATTGAGGATAACATGCTGCGTCCTGTTATCTAGGAACTCCTCAATCCAATCACACAATTGGTCTGATAGTCCATATGCTCTTACTTTGTTCATTAAACGACTGTGGGGAACTGTATCGAACGCCTTGCGGAAGTCAAGAAACACGGCATCTACCTGTGAACCCGTGTCTATGGCCCTCTGAGTCTCGTGGACGAATAGCGCGAGCTGGGTTTCACATGACCGTCTTTTTCGAAACCCATGCTGATTCCTACAGAGTAGATTTCTAGTCTCCAGAAAAGTCATTATACTCGAACACAATACGTGTTCCAAAATTCTGCAACTGATCGACGTTAGAGATATAGGTCTATAGTTCTGCACATCTGTTCGACGTCCCTTCTTGAAAACGGGGATGACCTGTGCCCTTTTCCAATCCTTTGGGACGCTACGCTCTTCTAGAGACCTACGGTACACCGCTGCAAGAAGGGGGTCAAGTTCCTTCGCGTGCATCTCAGGTTCCAGTAAAGACGCAAATGTGGAAAATTTGTCTGCAACTCCGTACTTATTAAAATGTAACAATTTTCTCGTATAGGCTATACCTTATCTCCCATTGTCTTACACTCTGAAACATTGTGATCTAGATATAATTTTTCTTGCAACGGTAATTAGTTTCACAATTTACGTAGCTACAATTCATTTTTAGATATTATACAGAAATTTTCGACAGTGAAATTGTGCACCATTCAGAGGTATTTCAATCAGTTCGTGCTGTTGTTAAATTATTTAAATAGTCCTCATTCCCACTGTGTCGCAGTAACGCATGAAACGCACATACATATCTTAATCAGTCATCGGTTTGCTTTCAGATCGATTCCGTATTCCTGGATTTCCGGAAGGCTTTTGACACTGTACCACACAAGCGATTCGTAGTAAAATTGCGTGCTTATGGAATATCGTCTCAGTTATGTGACTGGATTTGCGATTTCCTGTCAGAGAGGTCACAGTTCGTAGTAACTGACGGAAAGTCATCGAGTAAAACAGAAGTGATTTCAGGCGTTCCCCAAGGTAGTATTATAGGCACTTTGCTGTTCCTTATCTATATAAACGATTTGGGAGACAATCTGAGCAGCCGTCTTCGGTTGTTTGTAGATGACGTTGTCGTTTATCGACTAATAAAGTCATCAGGAGATCAAAACAAACTGCAAAACGATTTAGAAAAAATATCTGAATGGTGCGAAGGGTGGCAGTTGACTATAAATAACGAAAAGTCTGAAGTCATCCACACGAGTGCTAAAAGGAACTCAAACTTCGGTTACACGATAAATAAGTATAATCTAAAAGCCGTAAATTCAAGTAAATACCTAGGTATTACAATTAAGAACAGCTTAAATTGGAAAGAACACATGGAAAATGTTGTGGGGAAGGCTAACCAAAGGCTGCGTTTTATTGGTGGGACACTTAGAAAATGTAACAGACCTACTAAGAAGACTGCGTACACTACGCTTGTCCGTCCTCTTTTAGAATACTGCTGCGCGGTGTGGGATCCTTACCAGATAGGACGGACGGAGTACATCGAAAAAGTTCAAAGAAAGGCAGCACCTTCTATATTATCGCGAAATATGGGAGAGAGTGCCACAGAAATGATACAGAATTTGGGCTAGAAATCATTAAAAGAAAGGCGTTTTTCATTGCGACGGAATGTTCTCACGAAATTCTAGTCACCAACTTTCTCCTCGGAATGCGGAAATATTTTGTTGACACCGACCTACATAGGGCGGAACGATCACCACGATAAAATAAGGGAAATCAGAGCTCGTACGGAAAGATATACGTGTTCATTCTTTCCGCCCGCTATACGAGATTGGAACAATAGACAGTTGTGAAGGTGGTTCGATGAACCCTCTGCCAGGCACTTAAATGTGATTTGCAGAGTATCCATGTAGATGTAGGTGTAGATTCTGATATGAAAACTCTTTGGTTTTAAAATCTTTGGCGAAAAACTTAGTTGTTTCATAACAACAACACTTTGTGACTGGTATGCACTGAGACGA
This sequence comes from Schistocerca cancellata, assembly GCF_023864275.1. Classification (NCBI taxonomy): domain Eukaryota; kingdom Metazoa; phylum Arthropoda; class Insecta; order Orthoptera; family Acrididae; genus Schistocerca; species Schistocerca cancellata. The sequence continues at coordinate 423,255,564 of NC_064634.1, read as the reverse complement.
TTATACACTGCGGTAATAAAAATCATGGACTAGCGATAAGCACATATACAAAAGGCGGTAGCATCGCGTACAGAAAGTATAAAAGGACAATGCATTTGCGAAGAACTCATTTGCACTCAGATCATTAATATGAGAAAATTTGTGACATGATACTGGCCACACGATATGAGTTAAAAGACATTTAATGTGGAATGGTAGTTGAAGCACGACGCATGGGACATACCATTTCGGAAATCGTTGGGGAGCTCAACATCGCGAGATCCACAGGACAACAGTGCGCCGAAGATACCAAACTTCAGGCATTACCTTTCATCACGGACAATGCAGTGGCCGACGTTCTTCACTTAACGACCGAGAGCAGCGGCGTTTGCGTAGAGTCAGTGCTAACAGACAAGCAACACTGTGTGGGATGAGCACAGAAATCATTGTGGGATGTTCGAAGACAGTGGCCGTTAAGACGGTGCGACGAAATCTGGCTTTAGTGGGCTATGGCAGCAACCGATCGACGCGAGTTCCTTTGCTGACAACACATTTTACTTTGGCGATGGTCAACAGCATGTACAAATTTTAAAAATATTAATGTTATTTTATTTCGCTTCTGAAGCATCGTCAACGACAGCTGTACAACATACAAAGTGGATGTTGTGACAATGCCGCACGAAACAAGAAAAACAGAAAAAGCGTAAAATCTATAAAATACTCACGAAAATTATCACAGATGTGACACATGTCATACATTCTTTAAAAGAAGTGATCACAAGAAACCATAATTGCCAGGAATATATAAAATAGAAAATTTTAATACGATGTGTCATCATATTTTTATCTTGTTACAGTTTTCGATTTTATATTATCTTTCCTGTGATAACTTGTGTTACAGCATGTACGATATGTGATATATCTGAAAATTTTTGTCAATATTATGATACGATATGTGATATATCTGAAAATTTTTGTCAATATTATGATCGATTTTACACTTTCTTTGTGTCCCCTATTTCGTTTGCCATTGTCACATTGTACACTTTCGTATGTTGTGACAGTTCAAAACCTAAACCGGTAGCAAAATAAAATAACATTGTTATGGGCAGCATCGTGTTACGCTTTTTTTTTTTTTTTTTTTTTAATTTGCTAACTGCACGGCTCGTGACCATATCGGTTGCGTCCCAGACAACTGGAAAACCGTGATCTGGTCGGGGGAGTCCCAATTTCAGTTTGTAAGAGCTGATGGTCGGGTTCAAGTGAGGCGCAGCCTCCACGAAGTCATGGATCCAAGTTGTCAACAAGCCACTGTACACGCTGATGGTGGCTCGGTAATGGTATGGGCTGTGTTTACTTGAAACGGACTGCGTTCTCTGGTCCATTTGAAACGATCGTTGAGTAGAAACGGTTACGTACGTCTACTTAGAGAGCATTTGCAGTCATACCATGGAACATTTATGGGACATAATCGAGAGGTCAGTTCGTGCAGAAACTCCTGCTCCGGCAAAACTTCCGCAATTATGGACGGCTATAAAGGCAGCATGACTCAATATTGAGTTCATGCCATGTTGAATTGCTGCAATAGGTCCGACAAGATATTAGGAGACACTCGTGTGCCATTACCTTTGTTACCTCAGTGTAAATTCAAAAAATCCTCCTTTTCACTGTACCACAATAACAAATTAATGCGCAAACATGTCTCAATTAACCCTCTGTTTGCTTTGATTCTGTTACGCAAACCCTTTCTTTATAAAACCTTTGATAAAATATGTAATTCGTTTGCTTTATAATAAAAAGACTGTACTCCTGACATACAGCGATACGCATTAGCGAATTTTAGCAGCAGAATGCAGCTCACCTACTGCTCTTGTAGCACTGTAAGTACTCTCGGTGTCTTTAAACCATCTGCCATCTCACGTCTATAAGAACTGTGGTTAATCCACTTGCAAGTGACAATCTGACCTTTTTGCCACCTCATATGCTGCTCCGCGAATTCGCCGATGCCTGCCAATAATAACAATGTCAAGGACGCATGCCCCATGATGATGGTGGTTAATCAACTACGCGTAGTGGATGAAATAAAACTTCGTGCCTGACACAGAAATAATATGTCTTGCATTCTGATTGATAGTCACAGTCCTCGCGACGTGGAACCTCCGAACTTCCTTCTCTAATCATCTTTCTGTCCGCCCCAGTAAAAGATACCGTATTATTGTAACGCTTGATAAGCAAGACAGAACGACAATAAAGATGCATTTATGGACCACAACGAAGTGCCTTTCGAAACACGATTATACTCGTGTGTCAGCGTCATATGAAATTTATATTTCTCTGGTAGTTTCCAACACTGTTAGTAGTGACTATGGGTACTCCAACACAATAAGAAGTAATACTTGTGAAACGTTTCGCGGACAAAGTGATTTCATTAATACTAAAATACTAGGTAAACAGTTTCAGCGCATGAAGTCATATAGTCAATTTTTCGTGCATCACCGACCATAATACAATTAGCGAATTATTCCAGGCCGTATATCCGCACTTCCTAAAGTCCCCGTTTACTTTTATTATTATTGGCTCTTTTTACAATCATTTAGCCATCTACAATACATGACAAATATTTTTGTGTACTCACATTCTCACGATATCACATAATCAAAACACACACACACACACACACACACACACACACACACACACATATCATTCCACTCACAAATTGCAACAGGAATTCTAAGTGAAAAATACAGTTTAATAACTTACCAATAGTGGGTTCCTGCTAAAATAAAGTTCAGCTACTCATCACTACTAGATTCTGGTACAGTATCATGGTCCAGACTAGTTTAATTTCCTATTCTAGAATTACTGTTAGCTGTTAGATAAAGTATCAATATTTTTAGTGTGCAACAATTCTAAAGCTTTTAATATCGAAATTATACTTCATTTCTTGTTTTGATGCTGGTCATTTGATTCTGTACAAGCCAGAGTTTTTCTAGCAAATTTACTTGCAATATTGGTTCAAATGGCTCTGAGCACTATGGGACTTAACTTCTGAGGTCATCAGTCCACTAGAACTTAGAACTACTTAAACCTAACTGACCTAAGGACATCACACACATCCATGCCAGAGGCAGGACTCGAACCTACGACCGTAGCGGTCGCGCGGCCCCAGACTGTAGCGCCTAGAACCGCTCGGCCACTCCGGCCGGCACTTGTAACATTAATGTATTAGAAAGTGACATGGTAATCTGAACCTTCTGTCGTACGAACATAAAAGTCCGAGCAAGAGAAGCATATGCACCGGAGTATTTATTACCCATTCACCAATTACCCACAATTTATGACACAATATTGGATACGGCATCTAAAAAAAAATCAGTGGCTGGAAAAGGAGATGAGAACCAAACTACTTTATTGTTATTTCGTGACCAGTTTCGGCACTACACCATGATGATCCTGATGTCTAGAAAAGTCTAAATGAGGCCTCCATACACCAGTGGATTTCATACGTCAGATGATGATATTGATAGTATTATGGTTGCTTGGCAGTGTAATAGCGCGCAGTCCATTTTGCCGATAACCATTTGAATCTGACAACCCAGTACCGTATAACAATCACGATATTTTATATTCTTCATAGGCAACTAAATGCAAAATTCTGTAACTTTCTATATAAATGTAACTCAGATTCACAACAGTTCACTACCTGTTCATCTTTCTCTTGAGACCCCTCTCCAACCTATACTAGGCATTAAAACGAAGAAAACTGCTGCAACCGATGCATATTAATTTTCATGGTGAAACCTCCACATAAAAAACCTTGAAGATGGTGAATTAACGCCTGTGGAATGCCTCAACCGCTTTCTTAAACCACATCGGTAACTCAGAGCAAACAATTATTTCATCATGTCACCCTTTGGTAATTAGGTGAACAACGAACTGAACGGCTATCTCGTAAAGCGACTTTCGCTTTCACATCGTGCGTGCGCACGCAGGCGACATCAAAAGTAGGGCGTTGTCCTGCCGCTAGGAACAAAGGGGCAATCGGTGGCTGGCTGGAGACTTCGATGCAAGGTAGAGGCACGAACATTAATTCGTCCGCCAGCTTGCCGTAAAAAGTCTGTGGGGTGGCCTTGTATAATTATCAAACTAACAAGGAGAAAGTTACCTGCCTTATGCAGTTCGTGAATACACCAGGCCTTTTTTATGAATAACGAATTACGAATTATATTTGGGAAACTAGTGTTGTTCACGTCCCTTAGATATCAATTAATGGTCCTCATCTATGACGTATGTTTCGTTTATAAAATAATGTTCAACCCTTATGAAAGGAAATAACATTTGAAAAAACAAACATCATCTGAAAGTGACTATTAAAAATGTCATGTGGGTCATGTCGGCGATAGTACCGAAGTAAGGGAAAAAGTGGATGCGGTTAAAACTACAGAAATATATCACTGTTTAGTGTAAGATCGGACAATACACACAATTTTTATAAAATAGCACGGCGTGATGGATGCGAGATATTTGCTAAAAATAAACACTAAGTCCATGAAAGCAAGCATCTACTATATAATGACAGACACAATGAAGTGAATACTGTTATTACTGTAGTGCTACCTGAAGACAACGTCGTAAACACAGTAGCTCCTTAACTCTTGCCTTGGGTAATTTTTCCTGTAATTTTTTTTAAATTTAGAATAACGAGACGCCAACGAAAAATTCGATCGCCTCACCCCTCCCCCTTCCCCCACTCTTGTGAGAAACAGATTCGAGCTCCAAAACATTCACTCAGTACTTCTCTCCACCTTTCAATACGTTATGGAGCGTACTTTCTGTGAAATTCTTTTGTTTGTAATTGTAATATGACACCCATTTCATTCCTGCAAATCAAACGGCGTAATGATATGTGTGTGTCTGAAGATAAATTATTCTGTAAAAGAAATAGAGAAGTAAAAAGTCTTTCCTTGTACTAACGCCCTGTTTCTCTATTTTATTTCATTCTAGATCGATCACTTTTTAGATTTCTATATTATACCCTTGCTGCTGATTAGAGTATTGGCCAGTTTCTGATTTTGAGAATGCACTATTTCTCGGCGAGGTCCACTGGTGAAGTCGATTCAGGGTATCATCTAAGAAACAGTAACGCTTCTAGAAGTTTCCTTTTCATTTTTTCATGTGCAGTTAGGTTTTTTTCACACGTTTACTATATTATTAACATATCACAACTGAAGTCAGTCACGTCCTACAAATACCAGGTGCAAACAGTATGAGACAGAACGTATAGGTAGGCTCAGATACAGGAAAAGAAAAAGGCACGTTTCAATTTGTCATCAGAATTCTGAAAACTGAGGTTTATTTATTAAAAGAACAGTCTCCACGATAGGGTTGATGACCCTATATTTGACTCAAGTGTGAGAGTTCAATTTCTGCCCGCATCTCGTGGTCGTGCGGTAGCGTTCTCGCTTCCCGCGCCCGGGTTCCCGGGTTCGATTCCCGGCGGGGTTAGGGATTTTCTCTGCCTCGTGATGGCTGGGTGTTGTGTGCTGTCATTAGGTTAGTTAGGTTTAAGTAGTTCTAAGTTCTAGGGGACTGATGACCATAGATGTTAAGTCCCATAGTGCTCAGAGCCAGTTCAATTTCTGATTTAGCTTATAGGGGACGTAAAGGGACAGCGTGAATGGTAACAGGCTTTGGCAGGTTGCCGGCAGAATTTAGCAAAATTTTCATATAATATGAAATAACAGACACTTGAAAAAACATCTTCAAAGTAAATTCCAAGAAACCATTTTACGGATGAATCAATGGTTATTCTTCAGCTCCCTAGTCATCGTTCTTGCAGATATGATGAAGGTACAATTTAATCGACAGCAGATCGCAAGAAGTCTAATAAGCAATCCATCCGTCAGTTAAATGGGGAAAAAAAATTTAGGTGCGTACTGCCAAAAGTAACACTACGCACTTCACAGTTATTTACATAGAGCATACGCGTATAAATTGTACATCAAAGGCTCTCCGTTTCAACACATTTGTAGAAATCCGTACAGTTTCTTTTGTAACAATGATCAGAAATTTCTTTCATTAATACTCTTGCCCTGTAAATCTAGGAGCAACATTGCACAGCGAAGTGAAATGGAACAAGTGTAATCGGGAGCGGGAAAGGCGAATAGAAACATTAGAACAGTTACGAGAATTCTGTGAAAGCGTAGCTCATCTTTCAAGGAAACCACACTCAAAACTTTCTTATTACAGCGTATTCTTCCATTGTTTAGGTATTTGCTAGTGAGCTTCACATATGACCAAAGAATTTCAGAGTCCCTAATATAGGATCGTTGCAGAGCGATATAGAAAATCAGCACTCCGTCTTCAGGCCACGATTGGCCAACCGGGACCATCCGACCGCCGTGTCATCCTCAGTTGAGGATGCGGCGAGGAGGGGCGTGTGGTCATCACACCGCTCTCCCGGTCGCTATGATGGTTTTCTTTGACCAGAGCCACTACTATTCGGTCAAGTAGCTCCTCAGTTGGCATCACGAGGCTGAGTGCACCCCGAAAAATGGCAACAGCGCATGGCGGCCCTGATGGTCATCCATCCAAGTGCCGGCCACGCTCGACAGCGCTTAAGTTCGGTGATCTGACGGGAACCGGCGTATCCACAGCGGCAAGGCCGTTGCGAGAGCGATATAGTCCATGCAAAATTGCATAATGTAACTGGGCTGATGGTGTTACGTAATGGAGTGGGAGACGACAGGGTACTTTGTATTGAATTTGGTTGCCCCTGAGACGGGTAATGAAATGAGAAATAAAAAAGTATATTGGTGACTAAGACAAGCGTACTACCATTCAGTCCTAATAATGATAGCAGATCTCTCAGAGACTTCTTGTCTAAAGCGATAAAAAAGGCAAATGTACGTAGTAACCTTAGACATTTACCACCCACAGAGTTGCAGTATCTCCAAAAAAAAAAAAAAAAAAGTCACTAAGTTAAGTTCAGAAAGGAAAGTGACATGCGAATGCATACCGACAGTTTCTCACTGTCTGTATACGAGAACGTCATATGGCGAGGATTGTCTAACATTACTAAGAGACAGAAACTTCCTGGCAGATTAAAACTGTGTGCCCGACCGAGACTCGAACTCGGGAACTTTGCCTTTCGCGGGCAAGCGCTCTACCATCTGAGCTACCGAAGCACGACTCACGCCCGGTCTCACAGCTTTACTTCTGCCAGTATCAGTGAGTCGTGCTTCGGTAGCTCAGATGGTAGAGCGGTTGCCCGCGAAAGGCAAAGGTCCCGAGTTCGAGTCTCGGTCGGGCACACAGTTTTAATCTGCCAGGAAGTTTCATATCAGCGCACACTCCGCTGCAGAGTGAAAATCTCATTCTGGATTAGTAAGAGACACTTCCTGATATACATAGTACAGTTGCTTGTAATTTGTCTGTTGATTTGGTTTGTAGAAATCTACTGCAAGAGGGTGAGACAAACGCAAATGGTTTCTTCCGTCTCTGCTTGGTAGAACAACATATTTATAAATGAAAGGTAAGACGTTATAGATCTTCTACGGTACAAGTTCATTAGTTACCCAATTTCAGGCGTAGAAGACTAGCGTAAGACTGTAACTGTCAATCGTCAGCAGAGAGGAAACACGACTGATGAAGCCGGCGTGGTGGTCGTGCGGTTCTAGGCGCTGCAGTCCGGAACCGCGGGACTGCTACGGTCGCAGGTTAGAATCCTGCCTCGGGCATGGATGTGTGTGATGTCCTTAGGTTAGTTAGGTTTAAGTAGTTCTAAGTTCTAGGTGACTGATGACCTAAGATGTTAAGTCCCATAGTGCTCAGAGCCATTTGAACCACGACTGATGAACACTAATAAAGATATTATATTCGGAGAGTTTGGTGCAAAACAGGGTAAATGTTATCTTTTACAGCTCAGTGGTAAAATAATTGAAAGCGTTAACGCTAAACAATAAATAAATATGGCCGGAAAATAGAAGAAAGCTGTAACATTAAAGATGTGGAAAGCTCTGTGTGTACGTGAGGGTTTGGCGAAAGAGCAGTAAGACAAAATTACCAAAGAATTAACAGGTGTGCCAAAACAATAGAATAGCCTATATAACAATGATCATATTCAGTTTAATAATTCTCCTCTCCTTTTAAGGATGACACTTCTCTAGTGTTGTTACATTGTGTTTTGCACTCTGTTCTTTCGTTTGGCTTGTATTTACTTATTTATTTTATTGTGATTATCAATGCCTTCCAGACTGTTTTGTGCTGTTTTATCATGTATACATATTCCCTGCACTAAGCGCAATTGTTCATACGTACCAGTACACATTTTCGGTTATGTATTTCCAGTTATGTTACAACTGCCAATGATAATCTCTTACTCCTTTTCTGCATCGTCCTTCATTTATAACACCTGTCAAAATGCTCTCTATTACTCTTGTCTCCTAAATTTTTTGTTTTATTGAGATACAACTGAAACTGTTATTTAGGCTATTCAGCATCTTCAGAACATGAATATCTCTTCTTCTGTGGAGTGCAATCCTTTATTCAATCCGTCTCCCTCCTATTCTCCCTCATCCACTCCCAATTCCAATCCTCTCTCTCTCTCTCTCTCTCTCACACACACACACACAGAATTTTTTCGATGTTTATTCTTAATGTTTTCTGATGTGTTTCCTTATATGTATTTACTGTTAAGCTTTAACATTCAGTTGAGTTACTTTTAGAAAAAGATGCAATTCGTCACAGGAGAAGTCAGTGATATGTTTCATTATTTAGTGAACAAAGCAATTCAGATTACGTATTTTTTATTTGGCTATTAATACCAGTTTTAGCAAAGTTGGACCATCTTAAGATTTAACACTAAAATAAAGAAGTGTTATTACCATCGGTGCCAGTTAGTGTGTGGTGTTACAACTTCTAACCACTTGATAAATTCTATACATTAACACACATGATATAAGATAGTAATTTGAATTAGCGACATCAAAACAATCTCTGTAAGACTTAACTGTTGCATTAATATGATACGAAACGATAATTTGAAGTAATGTCAATTAATTAATGATCTATCACAGTAAAATTCATTCCAGAGAACCAAATTTTGTTTTCATGAAATAGTTGGTAACATCATATATCGAAGAGTCATCACAGTCATTTCACAGCATTGTTCCATATGATCACTAATTTCCATAGTTCCTTTGTTTTCAGCGTTGGTAATACCATTTTTGCGCATGCTTATTAATAACGTAGTGTTCTTGAGTGTGAATGCTCTTTTGGGGCTATGTTAAGCTATTATTTACACAAATGCAGTGTAGGTGGGTAATACAAATCATTTCCCACACAGAATGAGATTTTCATTCTGCAGCGGAGTGTGCGCTGATATGAAACTTCCTGGCAGATTAAAACTGTCTGCCGGACCGAGACTCGAAGTCGGTACCTTTGCCTTTCGCGGGCACGTGCTCTACCATCTGAGCTACCCAAGCACGACTCACGACCCCTCCTCGCAGCTTCAATTCTGTCAGTACCTTGTCTCCTACCTTCCAAACCTCACATAAGCTCTCCTGCGAACTTCTGTGAAGTTTGTGTTACTATCTCAGCGTGGCAAGCACTGTGAAAATGTGATCTGCCTCCCAAGTTAATAATATACTCCAAACAGTAACAAACCTACTTTCGGCAAGCCCGCCCGACTAGCCGCTCCGTCTAACGCGCTGCTTCCCAGGCCCGGCACGAATCCGACCGGCTGATTAGTGTCGAGGGCCGTGTGCCGGCCAGCCTGTGGATGGTTTTTAAGGCGAATGTGGGCTGGTTCCCCTCATTCTGCCTCAGTTACACTATGTCGGCGATTGCTGCTCAAATACTGTCTCCACGTAACCATAATTACTCTACCACGCAAACATTTGGGGTTACACTCGTCTTCTTGTATGAGACGTTCCTGATTGGGAGGGGGGGGGGGGGGGTCCACTGGGGGCCAAACCGCACAATAACCCTGGGTACGACGTGGTGCGGCGTTGAGGTCGGTGGACTGCTGTGGCCTAGAGTGGGGTTGTGGACCACTGAGGGTTACGGCAAGACGAAGCCTCTCCGTGGTTTCTAGGTCCCCAGTTCAATACAACACAATACATTATTTTGGGCAACAAGAGGGTGGGTACTGTCAGAAGGCCTAGTGTGTCTAGCAGGCAGGTAGAATGGTTGCAGACCCTCAACTGCCCTCCTTTTAACCAACAAAGGGTCATCACTGTCACCGAGGCAGAACCAGCTTCCATCATAAAACACAACAGACCTCCATTTTGCCCTACAATGTGCTCTCGCTTAATACCACTGAGGTCGCAAACAGCAATGGTTTGGGGTTAGTGGAACGCACTACACGGAGTCTGTCTCGGAACCGTCCTTGAAATAACCGATTTTTAAAAGTTAGTTGTGCCACAGTTCCAGTCGCTGCTGCATATGTAGTACGATGCTCCAGAACTATACGCTGAACACCGTGGTCTTTCCTCTTGATAGTGCCACATGGCCGTCCGGAGCCCAGCCTTCTTGTGACCGTACATTTCCGTGATCAACGCAGCCACCGATCATGTAGAGACGCTACATTCCTGCCAAGTCAGAAGGAACATCCAGCTTCTAGTAGCTCTATTACACGACCACGTTCAAACTCAGTGAGGTGCGGATAGTGGCGCCTTTGTTGCCTTAAAGTATTCTTGACTAACATCAGCTCACCACGTCAGTCAACTAGAGATGGGGGATCCGCTCTTGAACTAATTCATAGAGTTGAATCTTTCAAAGGAGTGAACAATCAGTGATTCAGAAAAAAAGAACGGTAGCTCCAAACGTTTCCCACGGCAGAGAGAGAGAGAGAGAGAGAGAGAGAGAGAGAGAGAGACGGAGCATATCAGCAGCGCCTCTGCTGGTCAGAGCACAGTGCACGCCACACAACACAGCCAGCGCCGGCCTCTGCCCTGCTTCTACCTTGGCTGCCTGCATTGTGCAGTGCCCCATTGGATTTTGTGTTTCACATATGCCATGCCGTCTCTGTGCGTTGTCTGCCGCTTGCAGTGTCTGGCGCAGCTTAACTTCGCATCGCACTCTGTCGGCGATCGTTTCAGTCGCACGTCCTGCCCTCTGGGCAGTTGATGCGAGCAACAGGACAGAGAGCCACCTAGCGGATAACATAGGAACTACTTGCAACAACCTGCTCGCAAGGGAACGGACATTTGTCTCGGAGCGGGTGAGTTCACCGCTTCCCCCACCCTCGGAACTCGCCCGCTCAACGCTCACCCCACCGTCTCGACTCTAGCCAGAGCGTTGAGCAAAGCGACTCAGGTGTCACTCTGGTCTCTGCGGTCTCAGCTCACGCAGTAATACAGCTCGCGGCTTGACCTGCTCGACTCAGCGCCTCTGCATCGGAGTTCGTCCCTACTGGATATTGTTCTTCGTAGTAATACCGCTATGTATATTACATTATTATGTTATGTATCCATCAATTGTTTTTATTTTATTTTTATTTGTTTAAACTTATTAGATTAGGTTCCTGATGACTCCTCTTACTATAGGATTTTTATTATGGACACTCGAATTTACGCTTTAATTCGAGCGAACCGATAAACGTATCGGAAAATGTGATACACCAATATTTTCCTTGTTTTATTCTGCGTAAGGCTATATGCAGCACTTTCGTTTTACAGTCAAATTTATATTTTTTTCTTATTCTGGTACGGATTTTGCGATTTTAGGCGTCTTCGGAAGGAAACGTTCACTTTAAAAATATATGGCTTGCGATGTATTTGTATGAGGTTAATGAAATTTTAATACATTATAGCCAAATATATTGTTAATGTAAATCTCAAGTTACAACATTTTCCGATCACCCAGAAAACCACGATAGTGCAAAATAAATCAATAATCAAAAACTTTGTCATATCGTGGAAATTTCAATAAACAATACAAAATTCTTATTCATTATCTGTGTTACTTCAAAATAGGATCAAATAAGATCAAAATACAGGTATAGTACTGGAATAAACCAAGTTTAAAGGGCAATGTGCCTTCCATTTATTTTCTATTGTAAATGAGTGGTGAGTCATGAAAAAGAGCTAATTCATTTCAGGGAGTGAACAGTTCTGATCCAATCTCTGAAAAGAATAGTTTTGCCCATCTTTACAGTCAACTGACGCAAACAACAGTTAGAGCACATATTTAAAGCGAACCTCATTTGCATCCTCATACGGGCGTGAATAGCGCCACTCTTACCGACCGGCTCGAAATTTGAATAGTCATCGTCATTCAGATGTAGAAACAGGCCTACCAACTTTCGTCCATGTCACACAACTGCTTCTTGATGCATTTACGACAGTTGTGGGCCTGATTGCCTGAGTAGAGAGTGCAATCACTTTGTGATATCCTTCCCAACCGCATCAATGCATGCATTCAGCCCAGACGCGATCGAACATCGTATTGATAAGTGATCTCGTAGTGCCAAGTTCTTAATAAATTTGACTCGATTTTGCAATCAGAGCAGTAACATAACACACCCTTGCAATCAGTGTTTTGTTTCGTATCCTTCCCCCTGTCTGGATGCAGCCCTTTGTTTGGTCAGGCAGTGTATGTTCGTCGTTGTTATACACCGGGCAAGGGTTGAGAGCAGGGAGAGGCCATATGGCGCCAGACAAATAGCGAGAAGTTCCAAAAGAGCCAGTGGTTCAATACAGGCAACTGCAGGGCGGCTGAGGCATCTATTAGCTTCCCGCGTGAAGTCATGCAGCATTGGTGACAGAGCATAGCGTCGGCCGAGCATTGGTGCGGGACGCAACTGCCTCTGTCAACCAAGGCTCGGCGGCGAGTGTGTGGCGTGTTCGTGCACTGTCCAGCAGGTGATGGGCAGGTGACGTAAATTCTGTGACCCACTGCTGCGCGATGGTGTCCGGCAAAGTGCTTCCCAGAGCCGGTGTTGGCCTGGTGAGACGGCGGCTCCAGCTCACGAGGTTTCAGGGCGGACTCCCTGTCGCAGAGTCGAACTGTGGTTCACGAACAGCATTCCAATGGTGCCACGAGCGTCACAGCCTCGTAATGGTAGAGCTGCGATACTAACACAAGTGACTTTAGTACAAAAAGGATAGGAATTCGTATGATTTCAGGCAGCTCTTGCTTGCTTCCAGTGGTGTGAAGGCTATGCTGTACTTTGTAAGTCGTAACATCCCCACTTGCCTGTGGCTGGCATTGCTTTAATCTACACTATTGGCCATTAAAATTGCTACACCACGAATACGACGTGCTACAGACGCGAAATTTAACCGACAGGAAGAAGATGCTGTGATATGCAAATTATTAGCTTTTCAGAGCATTCACACAAGGTTGGCACCGGTGGCGACACCTACAACGTGCTGACACGAGGGAAGTTTCCAACCGATTTCTCATACACAAAGAGCAGTTGACCAGCTTTGGCTGGTGAAGCGTTGTTGTGATGCCTCGTGTAACGAGGAGAAATGCGTACCATCAAGTTTCCGATTTTGATAAAAGTCGGATTGTAGCCTATCGCGATTGCGGTTTATCGCATCGCGACATTGCTGCTCGCGTTGCTTGAGATACAATGACTGTTAGCAGACTATGGAATCGGTGGGTTCAGGAGGGTAATACGGAACGCCGAGCTGGATCCCAACGGCCTCATATCAGTAGCAGTCGAGGTGACAGGCATCTTATTCGCATGGCTGTAACGGATCGTGCAGGCACGTCTCGATCCCTGAGTCAACAGATGGGGACGTTTGCAAGACAACAATCATCTGCACGAAGAGTTCGACAACGTTTGCAGCAGAATGGACTATCAGCTCGGACGCCATGGCTGCGGTTACCCTTGACGCTGCATCACAGACAGGGGCGCCTGCAATGGTGTACTCAACGACGAACCTGGGTGCACGAATGGCAAAACGTCATTTTTTCGGATGAATCCAGGTTCTGTTTACAGCATCATGATGGTCGCATCCGTGTTTGGCGACATCGCGGTAAACGCACATTGGAAGCGTGTATTCGTCAACGCCATACTGGCGTATCACCCGGCGTGATGGTATGGGGTGCCATTGGTTACACGTCTCGGTCACCTCTAGTTCCCATTTACCGCACTGTGAACAGTGGACGTTACATTTCAGATGTGTTACGACCCGTGGCTCCACCCTTCATTCGATCCCTGCGAAACCCTACATTTCAGCAGGATAATGCACGACCGCATGTTGCAGGTCCTGTAAGGGCCTTTCTGGATACAGAAAATGTTCGACTGCTGCCCTGGGCAGCACATTCCCCAGATCTCTCACCAACTGAAAACGACTGGTCAATGGTGGCCGAGCAACTGACTCGTCACAATACGCCAGTCACTACTCTTGATGAACTGTGGTATCGTGTTGAAGCTGCATGGGCAGCTGTATTTGTACACGCCATCCGCGCTCTGTTTGACTCAATGCCCAGGCGTATCAAGGCCGTTATTACCGCCAGAGGTGGTTGTTCTGGGTACTGATTTCTCAGGATCTATGCACCCAAACTGCGTGAAAATGTAATCACATGTCAGTTCTAGTATAATATATTTGCCAAAGAATACCCGTTTATCATCTGCATTTCTTCTTGGTGTAGCAATTTTAATGGCCAGTAGTGCACTTACCTCTTCGCTCGTTTCTGACCGTATATTATCAGTCCACCACAATGTAAACGATGCTCTTCATTTGTCCTTTATGGCACTGTTCAGTGGGCGTATCAGAGCCAGACAGGATGCAACGTCATACCGATACGTGGGCTCATGTTAAATTTTGTAATCAGTGCAATAACATCGTACACCACCTGAAGCAATGAAGTTTTATTTAGATCCTCCTTCCTTTCTGGGTGCTTCAGTTTTTTGGTCAGGTAGTGTATGTTTATCAGTATTACATGCATAGGATGCTCTTAAGAATGAGATTTTCACTCTGCAGCGAAGTGTGCGCTGATATGAAACATCCTGGCAGATTAAAACTGTGTGCTGGACCGAGACTCGAACTCGGAACCTTTGCCTTTCAGGGGAAAGTGCTCTACCAACGGAGCTACCCACGCACGACTCATGCCACGTCCTCACAGCTCTACTTCTGCCAGTATCTCGCCTCCTACATTCCGGCACACGGTTTTAATCTGCCAGGAAGTTTCATATCAGGGCACACTCTGCTGCAGAGTGAAGATCTCATTCCCTAGGCTGTGGCTAAGCCATGTCTCCGCAAAATCCTTTCTTTCAGGAGTGCTAGTTCTGCAAGTTTCGCAGGAGAGCTTCTGTTAAGTTTGGAAGGTAGGAGACGAGATACTGGCATAAGTAGAGCTCTGAGGACGGGCCGTGAGTCGTGCTTGGGTAGCTCAGTTCGTAGAACACTTGCTCGCGAAAGGCAAAAGTTCCGAGTTCGAGTCTCGATCCGGCATACAGTTTTAATTTGCCAGGAAGTTTCAGGACGCTCTTTGTTTATGAACCCTAAAGATAGGCTCGTGGGCGTCAGTTGAACGACTGGCAGGTCGGCAGCATAACGAGGAGAAGACGGTGAGAGCGGCGAGCGGCGGGCGGCCGACGGCGTGTGCTGCTGCGGCTGCGGCCGCGGCTGGCCCGTTGCGGGCCGAGGTGGGCGTCGCTGTCGCTTAGCGGGCCTGTGGTTACCCAGTAGCGGCGCCCGCCCACCGCCTCGTGATGACTGCTATCAGCGGCGACCGCCGACCGCCGACTCGCTTTTTGTGTCGGCCCCGCCGCCAGCGGCGGAGGCGGCCGCGTCTGCCCGTGCTGCTCGAGCACTCGCGCCAGCGCCTCTCTCGCTAATCACTTTTTCCTTCACAAGTGCGTGGGCCGCTCTTACAGTCGAAGAGCGTGTGTCAGAAAGCGCTCGGACAGAAATAAGGCGCGTGAAATAGACACTGTCCAGTCACATTAATGTGACCACCAGTCAAAAGCCTGAATAAAATCCCTCTGCAGTGGAAAGCTGCGAGCTGTGCAGGGAGAGTGTGAGTGAGGTTCTTGAAGATAGCGACACGGATACGGAGCCACGCACACTACAGTTCCGTGGCTATATGTTTCTCGGTTGAGAAACGTGATCGTCCCGCAGATTCTCGATTGGGTTTAAATCCTACGATTTGTTGGCGAGGAGAATACGTAGACTCATCGTGCTGATCCCCGTACGCTCCGAGCTTTATGACATCGCCTTGGTGGAGATGCCATCGCGCCGAGGAAAAATGGTTCAAATGGCTCTGAGCACTATGCGACTTAACTTCTGAGGTCATCAGTCGCCTAGAACTTAGAACTAATTAAACCTAACTAACCTAAGGACATCACACACATCCATGCCCGAGGCAGGATTCGAACCTGCGACCGTAGCGGTCGCTCGGCTCCAGACTGTAGCTCCTAGAACCGCACGGCCACTCCGGCCGGCCGCCCCGAGGAAAAAGGAAGTACATGTAGGGGTGGACATGGTCCACTAGGAAAGCTCCATACCTCTGTGCTTTTCAGAATGACCGGCGAGAACATTCCCTAGACCACAATCCTTTGGACGATTGTTGCAGGATGTTTGCTTTCAGATGTTTCACGGCGTATATGCCAGCGGCCATCTGTCCAATGAGGCATAAAACGTGTTTCAACTGAAAAGGCCGCCTTCCCCCACTCAGTGGACCAGTTGTTGGAGCTTCCATCCCTCGTCGCCTATAGCAAAGAGTGAGCATGAGTACATGAACCAGGTGTCTGGTGCAGAGGCCCATGCGCAGCAACGTTCGCTGAATGGTCGTTGGGGAGACTTTATTTGTAGCCCCCTGGTTCATCTGGTCACTTCGTCAACAGTTAGACATTTATTCGCCAGTACACAGCTCTGGAGCCATCATTCAGCCCTGTCATCTATCGCCTGCGGTACTCCACAGTAACACTGGCGCCAGTTTTGCTTAGCGTCTTTTTTCCATGCACGGTAAACTATTACCACGGCGGCACGTGAACAGTTTACAAACTCACTTTTCGGAAAATGCTTCAACCCTTGATCGAGAACCCAATCAAACACCTTGCTGCTCAGTTGGAAGTCTCTATTGGTAGTGCTGACACACCTGTGAATCCAGTTGGGATACTCAACGCTGTGTACTCGTGGTTCCTGGCTGTCTAACAGAAGACCATAAAGAGCAACGAAGGACTAACTTTGCGGAATCGCTTGCGCGTTATGAGGCTGACCAAGACTACCTTTCCTCGAACATCGTCACTGGCGATGAAACATGGGTTCATCCCTTCGAACAGCAAACAAGCGGCAATCCATGGAATGGCGCCACACCACCTCTCCTGCGAACAAGTTAAAAACTGCAACCTCAGCCGGTAAAGTTAAGTCAACGGTTTTCTGGGACTCTGAAGGCGTTATTCTGACGTCCTCCCTCACGGAGCAACAACCAACTCCGAAGTGTATTGTGCCACCTCAGGAAATTCAAGAAACTACTTCAACGTGTTTCGTCGGCACAAAAATGCAAACGAACTTCTGCTTTTACATGACAATACAAGGCCTCACAAAGTCTGCGCACCCGAGAGAAGCTCGCAGTACTTCATTGGACTCTTCTTCCTCGTCCACCCTACAGTCCGAATCTTGCATCTTCCGACTTCCATCAGTTTGGCTCAATAAAGGTTGCACATCGCGAGAAGCAGTACGTGGATGATGTGGAGGTTATTGATGCAGCAACTCATTGGTTCCGACGTCGACCAGTAGTGGGGTATCATACGGGCATACAGGCCTCCTAGTAAGGTGGTGAAGGCCATCGCATTGAACGAAGATTATGTAAAAAGAAAAAAAAAGTTTTGTAGCCAAAAGAATGTGAGTAATACGGTCTACTGGAATCATGAATGAAACTAACCTGCTTTAAGAAAAAACGTCTTGCCTTCATACCGAACGCCTCTCCTAAATCACAAGACACAGTCGAGTGATCAGGGACTCGGCAAGGCCGGCAGGTGTGGCCGAGCGGCTCTAGGCGCTTCAGACTGGAACCGCGCGACCGCTACGGTCGCAGGTTCGACTCCTGCCTCGGGCATGGATGTGTGTGATGTCCTTAGGTTAGTTAGGTTTAAGTAGTTCTAGGGGGCTGATGACCTCAGACGTTAAGTCCCATAGCGATCAGAGCCATCTGAAGCATTTTTGAACTTAAAGTACTACATCAGACAAGGTGAGATACAAAAGACTCTGAAACAGACGAAAAACACAAAAGCTGTAGGACCTGAAGGTCCCCCAGGGAACGTCTCACACCAGACGAGTGTAACCCCTATGTTTGCGCGGTAGAGTAATGGTGGTGTACGCGTACGTGGAGAATTTGTTTGCGCAGCAATCGCCGACATAGTGTAACTGAGGCGGAATAAGGGGAACCAGCCCGCATTTGCCGAGGCAGATGGAAAACCGCCTAAAAACTATCCACAGACTGGCCGGTTCAACGGACCTCGACATAAATCCGCCGCGCGGATTCGTGCCGGGAACCAGGCGCTCCTTCCCGCCCGGAAAGACCTTAATAGTTACTGAAGTACAAAGAAATGTTTTGTGTATCTCTGGCCCTGACACCTTGTAAATAACGCATAAACGAAAAAAATACAGCAAGGGTGTGAAAATGGAAACGACATATAATCAGAATGGAGGAAGACATGCTAGTCAAACAAGTAATAAATTCGGACAACGAGAAATCAGTCTAAAGTTGCAAATTTCACTTCTTTTATTCAGTCGATGACTAGTTTCCGGCCGGCAGTCATTTACAAATCGACGCAATATGGTGAAAAATGGTATTTCACGAAAATGTATAAACCACGTCAAAAATGTGCAAACGAACAGTTACAGCGTATACAGATAAGTGAATAAAAAAATAAAATTTGCAACTTTGGACTGGTTTTTCGTTGTACTGATTAGAAGAAGTTGCTGACCCAAAGACGTTCCAATATGCTGGAAGTTCGTAAGTAATAAATTATAAACGAATAGGAAATAGAGTGTAAGATGAGCGAGTAACAGATGGTTTCAGTCAAGACGGAACGGGATGTAAGCCTATTCTATAAAGTGAAGAAGAAGACGTCTCTTCTCTTCAGCCATCAAATACCACAAATGATAATTTCTTCCACTATCACGAATCGAAAAATCTATCGCAATCTTAAGCACCACAGTATGTATATACGTGTCTCAGCGATTGGTGCTACGGTGGATGGTGTCTTCCTCTCATACGCCGCACTGCAGCGGCGGCTGCCGTGCCAGAAACTGCGTGCACTTTTTTCCGCGCCAGGTGAGTGCGCCCCTGAGGGCGACGCTTGGGAGTGGCTAGCCCTGTGGCTGGCCGTGTAGCGTCCTCGCGCGCCTTCACGTCACGGTGGCCCCCATTTCTCTCATTGTTGGCGTCGCTCTGCTCCTTTTTCCCGTTGCTCACGAGGAATGCTAGGCTAACGAGAGAATGGCATTGACTTACCACGCTGACTGACTGCTGCTGCATTCAAATCGCCCCACTGCGGCGGCGGCGTACGCACCAAAATATTCTTTGCCTCCTTTGAGTTCCCACGCGTTCATCCGCACACAGCGTGCGGAATAGATAGACACCGTCTGCGGCGGAAACGTTTAGTTTTTTGCGCTCGGAGAGACTGCTTATTTTTCTAGAACGTTGGCAGAATTTCCTCTCTCTCGTCTGTGTTAAAATGGGCATCAGTGCAACATGATAAGTAATTTTTCAGCTGCATTTAGAGGTCTTATTTGATTTGCAATACATTTCAGCATTATATTACATCACTGAATATACACTACTGGCCATTAAAATTGCTACACCACGAAGATGACGTGCTACAGACGCGAAATTTAACCGACAGGAAGAAGATGCTGTGATATGCAAATGATTAGCTTTTCCGAGCATTCACACAAGGTTGGCCGGTGGCGACACCTACAACGTGCTGATATGAGGAAAGTTTCCAACCGATTTCTCATACACACACAGCAGTTGACCGCCGTTGGCTGGTGAAACGTTGTTGTGATCCCTCGTGTAAGGAGGAGAAATGCGTACCATCACGTTACCGACTTTGATAAAGGTCGGATTGTAGCCTATCGCGATTGAGGTTCATCGTATCGTTGGTCGAGATCCAATGACTGTTAACAGAATATGGAATCGGTGGGTTCAGGAGGGTGATACGGAACGCCGTGCTGGATCCCAACGGCCTCGTATCACTAGCAGTCGAGGTGACAGGAGTCTGATCCGCGTGGCTGTAACGGATCGTGCAGCCACGTCTCGATCCCTGAGTCAACAGATGGGGACCTTTGCAAGACAACAACCATCTGCACGAACAGTTCGACGACGTTTCCAGCAGCATGGACTATCAGCTCGGAGACCGTGGCTGCGCTTATCCTTCACGCTGCATCACAGACAGGAGCACCTGCGATGGTGGGTGCACGAATGGCAAAACGTCATTTTTTCGGATGAATCCAGATTCTGTTTACAGCATCATGATGGTCGCATCAGTGTTTGGCGACATAGCGGTGAAAGCACATTCGAAGCGTGTATTCGTCATCGCCATACTGGCGTATCACCTGGCGTGATGGTATGGGGTGCCATTGGTTACACGTCTCGGTCACCTCTTGTTCACATTGACGGCACTTTCAACTGTGGGCGTTACATTTCAGATGTATTACCACCCGTGGCTCTACCCTTCATTCGATCCCTGCGAAACCCTACATTTCAGCAGGATAGTGCACGACCGCATGTTGCAGGTCCTGTACGGGCCGTTCTGGATACAGAAAATGTTCGACTGCTGCCCTGGCCAGCACATTCTCCTGATCTCTCACCAATTGAAAACGTCTGGTTAATGGTGCCCGCGCAACTGGCTCGTCACAATACGCCAGTCACTACTCTTGATGAACTGTGGTATCGTGTTGAAGCTGCATGGGAAGCTGTACCTGTACACACCATCCAAGCTTTGTTTGACTCAATGCCCAGGCGTATCAAGGCCGTTATTAAGGCCAGAGGTGGTTGTTCTGGGTACCTATTTCTCAGGATCTACACACCCAAATTGCGTGAAAATCTAATCACGCGTCAGTTCTAGTATAATATATTTGTCCAATGAATACCCATTTATCATCTGCGTTTCTTCTTGGTGTAGCGATTTTAATGGCCAGTAGTGTAGTAAACAATCCTTTCTTCATAACAGCGCAGAATGCAGTATCGAACTGCCTATAGTTACTTTTAAAACCAATCATACATTACCTCCTTTCAACTAAAACAATTGCCGTTTTTAGATGTAGGTACGAGTGAACAGAAAAGTGTCGCGTTTTTAACAAAACACAAGAGCTATGGATGGTTGTGTATTACACCAGTTTTTAATTATTGCAGAGGTATCTTACGCCATAGATGCATTAATATGTAAGAGCAGTGAAGGCATACAATGTCACTAGATGTATATGCCAGTATTCAGTATGCTGTAGAATCATACTGGGCTGCTTCAACGTTAGGGAGAGGGTGGAGGGGCTGTTGTCCTCTTGTGGCAATGACACGAAGCAAAGCAGTTCAATTATGTGGCGTATAACGACTCGCTTGCATGAGATGGTAAACATAAACTCGGTCGATTGGCCGAGCGAGCCCATTGGCACTGAGCAACAACCGTGTCATCCCAAACCAGGGGCCTTACTGAATGCGGTCCGGTGGGGCGTGGGGTTAGCACACCGATTAACAGGCCGTTGTAAGGTTTTTCCACATGATTAAAAAATTTCACTCTCTTGGCTATATTTTTGTGTGACTCTGTAAAAACCCACGCATATGGACTGGTATCTTCATGCGTCAAGTTGTCATCCATCGTATCAACGCAATGGGATCCTACTTACAATGATGAAAACAGCTTATGCCATCTATACTGCAGACAGTTTCACACAACGACTTCATCATCTGAAAGCTGTGTACAAGCTGAGGAAGCCCGGTATCAACAAAATTCTCTGCCATTGCGTGTAAACCTATATTGGACAAACGATTCGTACGGTCCAGGATCGATACGTGGAATACCATCGCCACATGCGTTCATTTCAACCAGAAAAATCTGTGGTTGCGGAACATTTTCTTACTGAAGGGCATAAAATGTCGTACGATGTGACACAAGTGGTCGCCCCTAAGGCGCGTTATTGGGACAGTGAAGCCAAATACTCTATTGAAATCCGGCTGTCTGACAATATCATAAACAGAGATAAGTGGTATCGACACAAAAGTTTTCTGGGTATGGTACCGCGTCATAATGTATAAAACTACTGCTGCTGGAGAGAAAAAAAAAGAAGAGGAAAGTAAAGAAACCAACGTTTGGTCAGTAGACCCAGAAGAAGACTGCTGCATCCGTGGCCGAAACGTTGCTATCTTTTTCTCCAGCAGCAGTAGTTTTATACAATATGACGCAGTACCATACCCAGCAAACTTTTATGTCGACTGACTCTGGCCGCGGAAGTCTACGCAGTTATATAACGGTTATCCTTGAAGTAAGAGTTCTAACCCTGTTTTGTTTGACATTAAATAACAACGGTCTTTGTTTCGGTCATCAAAAGCTGTCAATAGTGTTTGATATCGATTTATCATGTCCGCGAGTTTTCACCGCCGGTGCGCTGTTGTGTCTTGCACTAGAGAGCAGTTATGTTTGCGTTCAGAATAAAAATAAAATTTAAAAAATTTTTAGTGAGTGCAATTGCTACTTCCAAGCTGATATGTTGTTGGAGTCTCCCTGCTAGAAATCCTTTTGGCCGTATTCATTCTCAATTTAGGCGATAATGAACAATTGCAGATCACTACGTAGTTTCAGCCCTAATGTCTTTCTTACAGGAAAGAGTCGTACGACAAAATGCAACTGAACCCCATCCTATTCGCTTCTTGATCTAATCGATTACAAATTATTGTTTCCAATGCATATATAGCGACATGGCACAAACGATACGTCACCAGTAAAAATTACACGTTAGAACAATGATCGCCGTACATTTAACCTGCCAGACTCAGTAACACATGCTAGCACTTGTTTGTGAATTAAACTTTTATTATAGGTACTCAATAGGCGAGAAGAGGTGGCAGCGCAGGCCTGCGGTTCCATCACCTAAGTTCGTTTCGGTATTCTAAAAACAGGGAGGTGGAGCATTTATCGTCATGTTGAAGATGAAATTGAAAATGAATCACAAGGTCGTGCTGGCGGAGGATGGTGAACGAAGTCAGTGGTGTTCTTTCAAAGGATCTATCCTCACATTTTCCTTGAGCTGTTTAAGGAAATCAAGGAAAATTTAAATCTGGGAGATCATACGTGAATAAGACCATCGTCCACCCGAATACAGGTCTTACCACCGTGACACCTAGCACGGATCCAATGTTCCAGGATAGATCACTACCTCTGCGCAGTACCTCGTGAGGCCCAGAATAAAGAAAGGCCGTGGCACATACGTCACGGCACGTGACACAGCAAGTTTTCGAGTGCCAGCAGCCGTCTCCGACGGGGAGCGAGTAACTATTTCGGACGAGTTTAATTATTCTTGACTTCATGTTTAAAAGCAAGCAAGTTCCCGATAGCACACGACAAAGTTAAGACCTTTAGTGGATACCTTTTCAGTTAAATATTGATTTCCGTGGGAACTGCGCGGATACGAAGCATTCACGAAGTACGGCAAACAAGGCAACTAGAGTGAAGTCACCAGTTCGTTGCAGGGCCCGTGTATCTCGTTAGCCCCGCTACCTCGCGAGTGACATCATTTACATTGTTACGGTCAGTCACCATTTAGAATGGGAATTTAAAGGTCGGTCGCTAGTTCTGCACAGGTAGAGAACTGTTGTGATCAATCCGAAGACTAGTTTGATGCACCTCTTCACGCTACACTACCCTGTGCAAGACTTTTCAACTTCGTATAACTACCGCAACCTACATCCTTTCGAATCTGTTTACTGTACTCATCCCTTAGTCTCCTTCTACAATTTTATCCCAATCTTCCCTCGATTACCAAACTGACGATTGCTTGATGCCCCAAGACGTGTTCCATTATTAGTGGAATTACTTTTTCGCCATACTGATTCAGTGTCACTTCGTCTTTTTTTCGATCTACCCGTATAATTTTCAGCATTTTTCAGTAGCACCACATTTAAAATCCTTCTATTCTCTTCTTTTCTGAACTGCTTGTCATCAACGATTCACTTCCGTACTAAGCTGAACTCCAAACATCTTCGAAAGAGACTTCCGAAACTTAAAACATATTAGATATTAACAAATTTCTCTTTTTCACAACCTATTTTCGTGATAAGCCAGCCTACCTTTTACATGCTCGCTTCTTTCGTCATCATCAGATATTTTGATGCCAAAATAACAAAACTCATCTACGAAGACAGTCAAATGAATACGGGACAGATGGGAAAAGGAGTAATTTCCAAGAATGATTGCCTATTGAAATCGTGGGGTCCGAACGATACATATCGAACGTGCAATCTAAATCGATCATGCGACTCCGGTGGCGGTTGTTGTGATCAATTATTTGTGATCGTCATTTTTATCGGTTTTCCGTCGTTCCCTTAGTTGCTCTACATTACATACCTCCACGAATTGTTTGTGACATGCTAGGGAAACCCAGACGATTTATGTACTTAGTGAGTGGGATGTGTGGTGTTCTTGACGTTTCTTCGGGAATTCTCTCACATAGAAAAATCTAATTCCATGTTTATCCAGCGTAGAAAATTGTCCAACTTTTTGTCGTAAATATCGAGTACTACCGGATGATGAAAGAAGGGTCTGTGTAGACTGTGGTGGTGCGAAGTGTGTAAAACTTCGTAAGAACAGTTTCGATGCTGAAATACCGTTAGAGTTTCATTGCGGAGAGTGCGGAAAACGAAAGAGTATCAGGAAGAATACATAGTTCGACTCTTCCAAATTATCCATCCAAACCACCGTAATGGAATTGCACATGACGGCAACACAAGTATTTTTGTAGCGCTCTTCTTTTGTCGTTGCTGCAGTGATCACTGTAAACACACCCACAACACCTGCCACCGGAGTCGCATGATCGATTTACGATCGCACGTTCGATATGTATCGTTTGGGCCCACGCGACTTCGATAGACAATCATTCTTGGGAATTACCGAAAGAGGTAAGTAAATTCTTTGTTACTTCAGAAGAAATTACCATATCTGGTGACACATTTATCTCACTGTGAGACAAGCCGGTCAGTACCTCGGCGGAAACAATTTTGCGGTTGCTTACAGAACCGTGAATGTTCCCAAGCGTGCACCTCTTCGTCCCAAGCAAATCGATGGCCGCTGGTTATTGACTTTCTGGAACTCGGCGTCACAGTTAACGCATAGCGGTACGTGGACAGTGAAAGGCACCATCAAATACAAAAGCATAAGAATGTTGACCGACGGCTTCATTTTGCTGCAGGATGATTACCGCCCACGTCTTGCCAAGATTGTTTCGCGCAGACTGCAGGAACTTCGCTGGGAAGCCCTTACACATCCATTATACAGTTCCGATCTCTGGCGATGCGGTTTCCATATGTTTGGAGCCCCGGAGAAAGACATTTGTGGTCGTCTATTTCTCCAGACGAAGGTGAGCACCCCTGGGTAAAACTACGATTCTGCAGGTAACTGCGAACATTTTCCATGCTACAGCTAATCGGGAGACCTTAAAGTTATACAGCAGAATAAATGTAGTAACAGTTATGGAGATTACTTTTTAAATAATAAACAGTTTACTTAATTTTTTCCATTTGTCTAGTTTTAATTTAAATGCCACATGGACTAATTTTAGTGTCGCATTTCCTGATCTAATTCGCCTGAATTCGAATAAATTCCATCACTCTGGTTTTAGTTCTGTTGATGTTCATCTTATAACTTCTGTTCAAGACACTATTCATGCCTTTCAATTGCTGTTCCAAGTCATTTGCCGCCTCTGACAGAACTACAGCTAATCGGGAGACCTTAAAGGTTTTTATTTATTCTTCCTGAACTTTAATTTCTCCTACAAATTTCATCTTGGTTTCCTTTATTGCTTGCTCATTGTACAGAGGGAATAACAACCCACAAACTTGTGTCACTCCATTCTCGACCGCTGCTTCCCTTTTATGCCCTTCGATTTTCATAATTGCAGTTTGGTACCTGCACAAGTTGTTAATATACTTAAAACATCTTATAAACATAGGTTTGTCTTTTTTAAGCTATCTTCAAATATAAAACATATGTCAGTACCGGCTCGCGTGTTCCAACGTTTCTATGGAACCTAGCTGATGTTCACCGTCGTCGGCTACTATAATTTTTTCTATTTTTCTGTAAATAATTTGCGTCAATATTTTGCAAGCATAATTTATTAAATGAGTTGGGTAATATTCATTCCTGCCAGCGTCAACCTTCTCTGGAAATCCAGTTATAACTTTCTTCTGGAAGTCTGATGGTATTTCACTAGTCTCATATCTTCCATACTGGGTGGAGCAGTTTTGTCACTGGTGGGTCTTCCAAGGATGTCTTCTCGCAGTGTTATGCCTTTGAACTCTTCTTCATTTACTTCCGCTTCCCTTTCCATAACACTGCCTCAGAGATCATTTACCTTATATAGCCCAACTACATATTTCCTCCACCCTGCTGAAGAGAGTTAGCTTCTATGTGGTACTAGGCGCATTAACTATTAGACTAAGCAAGCACGCTCCCCGCAATAAGTAAATCTGTCATTGACACTCGATGGTTTCCTCCTAATTTTGGAACGCTTCTACGAGAAGTTCTCCCATTGTGCAAATACCACCACTGCTTGGAATGGTGGTTCAAATGGTTCAAATGGCTCTGAGCACTATGGGGCTTCACTTCTGAGGTCATCAGTCCCCTAGAACTTAGAACTACTTAAACCTAACTAACCTAAGGACATCACGCACATCCATGCCCGAGGCAGGATTCGAACCTGCGACCTTAGCGGTCGCGCGGTTCCAGACTGTAGCGCCTAGAACCGGTCGGCCACCCCGGCCGGTGAATGGTGGCAGTTGGTCAGTCTGCTAACGCAGGACGTTACACAGGATGATCCATTTGCACCTATCGATGTCGTTTTATGCAACCTGCAATGTAAAATCCGGTTTTCAAAAACTACGCTCGAGATTTTCATATTCTCTCGCTCGATACGGGCCAACTATTGGTCCTACAGAAAAGAAACATTCTGTCGCTCGATACACGCCAACTACTAGTCCTACAGAAAAAGAAACAGAAGTGACCTCCAAATGCAACTCCCACTCCTACACTCAGCCCCATCACCCAGGATTTCAAGTATGTTGTTCATGGCACTCCGTCCTAGCACTGCGCAAAAATTTCCGACTACACGAACTATTCCTAATCTTTTACCTTTTTTAGTCTGTCATTTTTACAATTTGCAAGTGCACGATTAAGCCGATGACGTAATAAGGCCCATCTAAGAAGATCGAAAATGGTTGAATGTGGGAAATAATTCATGCAGTCGTAAATTTGTGTACAGTGGAGGGAGGGCGTGTCATGAACAACATACTAGAAATCCTGACAAGTGGAGGTTGAGAGTGGGGATGGGGATACCTTTGAAGGTCACTTTCGGTAGTTTTTCTGGAATAACGCGAAAACTACGGTCTCTCCCGAAAAATTATCTCAGTACAAAAGTTAACTACTTTAAATTCCCTAGAAAAAAGTTCTGTCCATTTCATCTGTAGGACTATTAGTCTGCGCATAGCAAGCGAAAGAATACGAATATCTTGTGCATTGTTTTCTAACACCAGATACAACAATGCAGATTGCATAAAATGGCATCGGTAGGGGCAGTCGAATCATCCTCTTTTACAAACTTTGGAAGAGTATTTCTCATACCAAACAAGAAATATATCCCTAGCACTGTGCCACCCGTTGTGGCCGAGCGGCTCTACGCGCTTTACTCCGGAACCGCGCAGCTGCTACTGTCGCAGGTTCGAATCCTGCCTTGGGCATGGATGTGTGTGATGTCCTTAGGTTAGTTAGGTTTAAGCAGTTCTAAGTCTAGGCGCTCATGACCTTAGATGTTAAGTCCCATAGTGCTTAGAGACATTTGAACCATTTGAACCTAGCACTGTCAATTGAAAAATCGATAGTTCTTGCGTTAGTGATGAATGTTCCGGTTCAAGAAATTCTGGGAATAAAATCTAACAATTGAAGTTTATAAAAAGTAACTGTAATCCATTTTGTTGGATAATCGAGTGATGTTATAAGTAAAAGCCAGTATACTGGAGAACCTGTATTGTCTATTGTGATGTGTTTCTATGGAGACATGGACAAGCGAGTGATGAATCAAATGTTTGACTGTACTGTATGTGTAGTGAGGGTATGCAAAGAGCATCTTTAAAACGTCAGTGACGTTTACGTTACGAGCGATACCTGACTCCAGAGGTAAAAGTGTACAAATGTAACTTATTTTTCACTTATCTGAGTCTTACGGCAAAACGTTCTGAAGCAAGTCTTTATTGAGTTATAAAGCACTCAGAGAAACAGCATAATAATGGTAATAGGTGGTGTTTATCTTCGGACTTTTAAAAATGGCTTGTCAGGCAACTGGGAGTATTTAGCATAGCCTCACACAGCATTTCTTGCTTTATAGACTTCGTTATATACAGTCACAATCAACTTACAAACCATAAAACCTTCCTTAAACGTAAGACAGAAGGGAAAATAACTGCTACATTATTATGGTGGACAAAGTAATAATGTATGACTACTTGGCCATTGACCTGTATTGTCAAGTATTTGATGAAATACATCAAAACTGAAAAATTCCTCTTTTTCACGTCATGACTTCTTAAAGATGGAGTAATGCTACTGTAAGTACGAATCGACGTATAATTTTTCTTAAACGATAATCCTAGCAAACATTTTAGATTAATTTAGATTAGTGTTTACCGTGGCTGTAGTGCTTGATGTCGAATGGAACTAGAAGTTTATTCTTGCCAGAGCCGGGCGCTGTGGCCGAGCGGTTCTAGGCGCTTCAGTCCGGAACCGCGCGACTGCTACGGTCGCAGGTTAGAATCCTGCCTCTAGCATGGGTGTGTGTGATGTTCTTAGGTTACTTAGGTTTCAGTAGTTCTAGGGGACTGATGATCTTAGATGTTGAGTCCCACAGTGCTCAGAGCCATTGGAACCATTCTTGCCAGAAGCAGTTTATTTTCATTTCGTATGGCATGGGTTTATACCTCCATCATCAAATGTGTTTTGGTGACTCAATACAACATGTACGTGTTGTGTGTACGAATTTATGGTAACCTGGGTACTGTCTTCAGTAGTACGTGAGGTAACACGGCAGAAAACGAGCCTGTGAGCTTTGGACACAGAGCCACAAATTACCACAAAATCGTACGCACAATATGCACGCATCGATTTAAATCAAGCGAATCCACTCCGAGACGGACACAAGAGAGGAAGTCGTGGCGAATGACATCAAACCACTCAGAAGGTTGATTTAAGAAAAGAAGGAAGGAAAGAAGCCAGGCCTGCACCATTCAAACAAATCATCTCGACATTCATCTTAAGTGACTGAGAGAAAGTAGTGAAAACTTTGGACGAGTTTGCGAACGTTTGATCCCGCACATCCGAAGTACGAGTCTAATGCACAAGTTTTCTGTGTCTGTGTCGGGATAACAGATGTTACGACTTTCACAGAAGCTATTGCGTCCTTCAGTCACCCATGCAGCTATTGTTCGACTACTACTACCCCACTTCACAGTCCATAACCCTACATTCAGTGGTGCAGTCTTCTTTTTCCCTGTATGCGAAGCATTGCACAAGTTCCTTACGGGAGATGTAGCAGTGTGTTTCTGAACCGTTGTGCAACTTCGCATTTTCTCATGAACAAACAGAACTCCCACAGGCGAAAGCATCTTTATGCGGCTGGAATAAACATTTTTACACATCGGGAATCGAAGTTCGAGTCACTGCCGCTTTAACATTTTGAGAGAATATTTAACGATTAACACAAACTTTACAAAATTTTTAGAAGTATCATTTTGTCGTATTATACATTTTCGTAATGCTTTTCCATATTAAAAGTGCTGCATGAAAACTATGTCTCAAAGAAGCGGATCAGTATGTAGCTCACCTGGGCCCTGCCTAGATAAAGACAACTGATTCTGCGACCAGCGACTGTCGCTTGTGACATTTTCTCGTTCATTTCAGTTCCTAAATTGTTTCTTCTTTCTGAACCCAACTGTCTCCCATCATCCGACTAGCACTGATTGACGGCGTCAATATTGACTTCAGTGCAATCATATGCATAACGACGAGACCTACTGGCGTATTTGTCGTCGGTTGTCGCCTCGCTTTCTCTTCCTGTGTGCTTAGTCACTGTCGTCGTGTCTCAGATTCCGCCTCTAGGCACGCGGGGCCAAGCACACAGGAGAAAGTCCATCCGTATCCGGCCGGTATTAGCGTTGTCCCACGGACTGTAAGTAGGCTGTTTATGTTTTCTTATTGGCACGTTACGTAGCGCTCTGTATGAAAAATCACTGGCTGTGCTGTGTGCAGCCTGTGGCTAGTTTGCATTGTTGTCTGCCATTGTAGTGTTAGGCAGCGGCAGCTGGATGTGAACAGCGCGTAGCGTTGCACAGTTGGAGGTGAGCCGCCAGCAGTGGTGGATGTGGGGAGAGAGATGGCGGAGTTTTGATAATTTGTAATACTGGATGTTAATTATGAATATTAAGGTAAATACATTGTTTGTTCTCTATTAAAATCTTTCATTTGCTAACTATCCCTATCAGTAGTTAGTGCCTTCAGTAGTTTGAATCTTTTATTTAGCTGGCAGTAGTGGCGCTCGCTGTACTGCAGTAGTTCGAGTAAAGAAGATTTTTGGTGAGGTAAGTTATTTGTGAAAGGTATAGTTTAATGTTACTCAGGGCCATTCTTTTGCAGGGATCTTTGATAGTCAGATACCAGGACTACAGTGGGCCTGTCCACACTTTCTACAAGGACTGCAGTGGGTCTGCACCTCTGGTGGCCCACCAATACCACAATCTCTACCAGGACTACAGTGGGTCGGCTCTGTGATGACCTACCTACCAATATTCATCAACTTCGACTGACTCTGCTGTGGGTTTGCTCTGCTGTGGCCCATTACCTGTCAGCATGTCAAGAGTCAGCACTGTCTCTCTGTTGGAAGGACAACACTACTTCTTCAAGACTGCATGGACATCCACTACTTCCGTGTGCATTGTCTTTTACTGCTCAGACTTTGATAAAAGAAACGGCAGTTTTACTGTGATGAATGATCAGGACTGTCTTTATGGACTGTGAGAAAATTTTAGCTTTTGACCAACATTGTATAAATAAGTGTGTGCATTTGATATCTTTGTTATTGTAATTATGAAAAATTTTTTCAAATCATTATTGGCCACTGCCCAAAAATATTTTGTAAAATTTTTTGTGGGGAGCATGGGGGCTATGTAAGTAGGCTGTTTATGTTTTCTTATTGGCAACGTTACGTAGCGCTCTGTATGAAAAATCACTGGCTGTGCTGTGTGCAGCCTGTGGCTAGTTTGAATTGTTGTCTGCCATTATAGTGTTAGGCAGCGGCAGCTGGATGTGAACAGCGCGTAGCGTTGCACAGTTGGAGGTGAGCCGCCAGCAGTGGTGGATGTGGGGAGAGAGATGGCGGAAGTTTTGAAATTGAACTGCTATATATATTATGATTATTAAGGTAAATACAGTGTTTGTTCTCTATTAAAATCTTTCATTTGCTAACTATCCCTATCAGTAGTTAGTGACTTCCGTAGTTTGAATCTTTTATTTATCTGGCAGTAGTGGCGCTCGCTGTATTGCAGTAGTTCGAGTAATGAAGATTTTTGTGAGGTAAGTTATTTGTGAAAGGTATAGTTTAATGTTACTCAGGGCCATTCTTTTGCAGGGATCTTTGATAGTCAGATTGCGTTGCGCTAAAAATATTGTGTGTCAGTTTAAGCACAGTCGTGTATAATTGTTCTAAGGGGACGTTTCAGGACAGCCTGTAGGCATCTAGAATGCCATTATTATAATCAAAGTCAGAGTACCATATTTACAACAGCTCTGTCAAGAGAACACAGGAGAAAAGGGTGATCGACAACTCATGTACATCAAATAGTACGTGTTTTATTTCATGACCTCAGATACATTCGATAGGACTGACACACTACAAGTTAATAGCGTGTCAGTCCTACATGAAAGTACAGCGTATTTTGAGGTTCTTTTTTCGGAACATAGTAAAATTATGTAGTGCATTCCATATGGAAGCTTGCTGTGCTTGATACACTTACGACTTGTTAATTTATAGCAGCCATACGATCGTTGTGTTACAGCAGGACACATTGCAAGAATCCTAGGCAATTTTTACCCTGGTGTAGTTTTTATCCAGTCTACATTAGAACATGGAATGAAAGATTAAGCAAGCATGGGCTTAACTTGTAGTGACTTGGTTGTGCCACCGTTGCCTCAGTTGCCTAGTCTCATTATTTTTCGCAATTGTCACAATTCCCATTATACATTTTTGAACTGATGTTTTACATTCGAAAATGTCGACGTCGTTCGTTGAAACCGGTAATGTAACCCCTTTTTTTAGAAGAAATATTTTATGTACTGTGACTATGGCTTCACTACTGTAGTACCAAATAAACATTTCACTTATATTATAGTCACACTCCTTTACGACAAATATGTCGGAATATGGAGTCTCAGAAAGATTGGGAACCACTGATCGAGACCGAAGGTCATCGAACTGCGACCCTTGCTCCCCGAATGAAGAATTCGTGCCTCGCGTGGTTCTCAGCCATGTTTTACAGTGATATGCCTCTAGCAACTACCAGCCAAATCCAAAAACGTCAGTTAACGTTAAGAGCTTCTTTAAGAGTGCATGTATCCTGCTCAGTAACAAACAAAAATACCTACAGAGACAGTAATATTTTAAGATGTGCTTAGTTTTAACTGACGTCGATGAATTCGGCCGTGAGAAAAGTGAAATAGCCAGCTGCTGTGGCCGAGCGGTTCTAGGCGCTTCAGTCCGGAACCGCGCTCCTGCTACGGTCGCCGGTTCGAATCCTGCCTCGGGCATGGATGTGTGCGATTCCCTTAGGTTAGTTAGGTTTAAGTAGTTCTAAGTCTAGTGGACTGATGACCTCAGATGTTAAGTCCCATAATGCTTAGAGCCATTTGAACCAAAGTAAAATACGAGTAGATTGCTCACCTGAGGGACAGAGAGGTAAAAAGCGCGATCACTGCGGGGTTACTAGATGTGAGGGAGGGGATGTTTTCCCGTTTGTCTTCAAATACTCACAACTCATGGACGTATGTGCCTCGTACCGATCAGCTGTTACGATACCCATTTCGAACCGAAGTAACATGAACCCGTGAAGGCGCATTATACAGATGGTCATCTCCAAATGTTGTACATACTTGTAGCAAGGAATACGAAATTTAATTGAGGCTGTTAACGCAGTCAGTAGAAGAAAAATAAGATTCCAGACAATTAGAAAACATTTGTTAACGCGTTTTATATTGCACAATGCAGTTAAATATAATTAATGTTATTAATCAATTAATCAATCGTCCAGACCGACAACCCAACAAAACTTCGCCATGAAATTACGGAGTCAGAGCTGTCGGGTCGCTGAAAGTGGCAGCAATCTGAAACAGAGAATAGTCTACGCGATGTGTTCTAATTGGTGCCAACTCTTGACGATCAGTACATGGGGGCCAGTGGCCAACTTATTACGCCCCTACTATGGCTAGTCTACTGGAGTCCGTAACACACTAATTTATGTAGGTCCTGATTAATAATAAGATTGGTACATAAGCGGCGAGAGGGTTGGGTTGGGTTGTTTAGGGGGAGGAGAGCAGACAGCGAGGTCATCGGTCTCATCAGATTACTGAAGGATGGGGAAGGAAGTCTGCTGTGCCCTTTCAAAGGAACCATCCCAGCATTTGCCTGGAGCGATTTAGGGAAATCACGGAAAACCTAACTCAGGATGGCCGTACGCGGGATTGAACCGTCGT
Organism: Schistocerca cancellata; assembly: GCF_023864275.1. Classification (NCBI taxonomy): domain Eukaryota; kingdom Metazoa; phylum Arthropoda; class Insecta; order Orthoptera; family Acrididae; genus Schistocerca; species Schistocerca cancellata. Next base: position 423,221,621 of record NC_064634.1, on the reverse strand, counting down.
GCTCCCAAATGCGAGTCCAGTGTGCTAACTACTGCACCACCTCGCTCGGTTCGGCCCGAGCTGCAGCCCCACAATTTTAGTATTGGTTCGTGAACCAAAAGTTTTGTTGACAACTGCTCTAGAGAGTAAGTTGGCCGCTATTAAACAAACCTGTGCTGCACGTAACAGTTTATCATATCGTAGATTCTGAAAAGAACCTTGAATATGACTGCATTGAAACGTGGCATGGAAAAACGACTGATGAACAAGTGTTTATTAGGCATTTAGAGGGAGCTACTTTTGAATGCATTACGGGAACAGCAGTGATCAATGTCTTATAAATATTTACTACTAAACACAGTCTTGATCACGATTTATTTATTAAGGTGACCGGTTTCACCACTACTGTGGTCATCTTCAGACCATTGAGTAGGAACCGCTTTCTGTTGGAGAATCACTAGTAGTGATTCTCCAACAGAAAGAGGTTCCTACTCAATGGTCTGAAGATGACCACAGTAGTGGTCGAAACCGGTCACCTTGATAAATAAATCGTGATCAAGACTGTTTTTAATAGTAAATATTTATTTAGAGGGAGTTCATGAACGTGCAAATAACACTGATACCTCTCAGAATGATTTACATGCACTGTTGTACATAGGAGGATAGGTATCGTATTATTTATTAGAAATCAGGAATGGATGTGACAAATTCAAAGGCATGCTGAAAAGTAATGCATCTGAATTTTTTATATGAAAACTATTAAAGCTTTTTAAATAAACAAATCTTATTAACATTCTACATCTGTATTCTTCATGCCTACATATTAGTCTCTCAACATAGCCACCCTGGCGATGAACATATTTCTCCCAACGGCACGATTAACATGCATGTAAACAAAATGCTGTCCATACGGTCGCAGTATTAGTTCCCCAATTTCGTCCGTTACCGTACAGCTGTGAGATTTCCCTCAATAACTGCGAGAGTTGTGGCTAGCATCATGTAATACCACCGTAGAACATTTCTCCACCACCAACTTGTCGCACATGCGAACACAGCGTTGGAGATGGTCGATATTATCGGATGGTCTTAAACAAGATGTCTGGGTACAAACAGATCTGGGTTCCAATCTGAAGAAATACCGAACGACAATACTGCATAATTTTTTGCCCATCTCTAACGGAATCCACAGTGTTCTGGGGTACGACGTGACGCTCGCGATGGTCGTCGGGAATATAAATTCGCATTGTGACCGGCTTCCTAGGAGGAAGTTATTGTCTGTTCTACAAGATTATGGAATAGGAGGCAAACTTTTGCAAGCAATTAAAGGTCTTTACATGGATAGTCAGGCAGCAGTTAGAGTTGACGGTAAATTGAGTTCATGGTTCAGAGTAGTTTCAGGGGTAAGACAAGGCTGCAACCTGTCTCCACTGCTGTTCATATTATTTATGGGTCATATGTTGAAAACAATAGACTGGCTGGGTGTGATTAAGATATGTGAACACAAAATAAGCAGTCTCGCATATGCGGATGACTTAGTTGTGATGGCAGATTCGATTTAAAGTTTGCAAAGTAATATTTCAGAGCTAGATCAGAAATGTAAGGACTATGGTATGAAGATTAGCATCTGCAAAACGAAAGTAATGTCAGTGGGAAAGAAATATAAACGGATTGAGTGCCAAATAGGAGGAACAAAATTAGAACAGGTGGACGGTTTCAAGTAATTAGGATGCATATTCTCACAGGATGGCAACATAGTGAAAGAACTGGAAGCGAGGTGTAGCAAAGCTAATGCAGTGAGCGCTCAGCTACGATCTACTCTCTTCTGCAAGAAGGAAGTCAGTACCAAGACTAAGTTATCTGTGCACCGTTCCAATCTTTCGACCAACTTTGTTGTATGGGAGCGAAAGCTGGGTGGATTCAGGTTACCTTATCAACAAGGTTGAGGTTACGGATATGAAAGTAGCTAGGATGATTGCAGGTACTAGTAGATGGGAACAATGGCAGGAGGGTGTCCACAATGAGGAAATCAAAGAAAAACTGGGAATGAACTCTATAGATGTAGCAGTCAGGGCGAACAGGCTTAGATGGTGGGGTCATTTTACACGCATGGGAGAAGCACGGTTACGCAAGAGACTCATGGATTCAGCAGTAGAGGGTAGGAGGAGTCGGGGCAGACCGAGGAGAAGGTACCTGGATTCGGTTAAGAATGATTTTGAAGTAATAGGTTTAACATTAGAAGAGGCACCAATGTTAGCACTGAATAGGGGATCATGGAGGAAATGTATAAGGGGGGCTATGCTCCAGACTGAACGCTGAAAGGCATAATCAGTCTTAAATGATGATGATGATTATTATTATTGTGCAATCGTCTCCTAACAGTTTCATACATAACGCCCTGTAGCCTCCTCGAAAGCCGAATTCAGTTCTGGAGCATTCCGTCCAAGTTTTCTTTGATTCAAAAGTCGCAGATGTCGTTCATCCTGTGCACCTGTGGAATGGTCTATGCTGTGTAATTCCTGAACGCTACCAGTCAATTGGCACCGATTCCACGTCCGCACCACATTAGTCTGACACCGATTCAAGCAACTTCCCTCCTTGATAAGCCTTCCGCACCTAGCATGATCATGCGGACCTCATCAATGGTCGCTACTGTCCTTCATGGCTTGAAGAATGTTCACTCTACTTCCCAAAAGACACGTCTGTGGCCTGCTCGTTCCACAGATCGATCCCATAGACTTTTGGTTATTGGGACCCTTGAGGAAATCGACGATGTGCGGACACTGCAGGTTCGCATGTACAATGCCTGCCATCAGGTACAACAACAGACGAGTCTACGTCATACCGTCATTCCTTACGCTGAAGGGCAGAGGGTTGAATTGTCATGAATGGAAAATGGTTCAAATGGCTCTGAGCACTATGGGACTCAACTGCTGAGGTCATTAGTCCCCTAGAACTTAGAACTAGTTAAACCTAACAAACCTAAGGACATCACAAACATCCATGCCCGAGGCAGGATTCGAACCTGCGACCGTAGCGGTCTTGCGGTTCCAGACTGCAGCGCCTTTAACCGCACGGCCACTTCGGCCGGCTGTCATGAATGGACGCCACATTGAATACCTCCTGTAAACACGAGTCTATCTCAGAAAGTGAGCATTTCCGTAGCCATTTTTGCTGGACTTATCTCAGAAAGCATGCATTTCCGGACCCATGTTTATTGGACTTAACTTTTCTCGTTTCGATCTATTCGACACATTTTTGAACACTCTCTATAACTTGCCGTTGCTCCTACTTAAGATGCCACAGGTGTCTACAAATTTAATAAAAATAATGACAATAAAATATATAAAGCAGTCAAAAGAAAAGTCCCGCGTTGTGGCACTGATGGCGCAGTAGGGAACGACCGACCGGCGTGCCATCCTCCGTCAGCGGAATTAGCATCCTGCACTTCTGGCCGCTGTTGGAGGTCTAGATTTCGGAGACGCTAGTTCTCACTCAAGAAGTTCCTCAGTTGGCATCACGAGATTGAGTGTACGTCCCGACAAGGAAAAATCCACATACAGGGAAGGAAAAATTCATATCGAAATCCAGTCCAGCGCATTCCGGCCAGAGACGTTGACAACAGATATACAGGGCAGACAAATATAAAACGATTTAATATAGTAGTACGGCGCTTTAGCGTAGCTTCCAAGAAATTGTAGCTTAGAGCAAAGAGAATCTCGGAAACCTTGGAAAGTGTATGTGTCACGCATCTGATTTAAGATCTGCACTGTCCTGTCACATTAATATTACCAACTGTCGAAAGCCTGAATAGCCACCTTTTGTAAGACGGACCGTTGCGAGACGTGCAGGAAGAGAGTCAGGAAGGTTCTGGAAGCTACCGACGGAGGTGTGTTACCATGCCGGTTCCAACACCGTGGCCAGCTGAGCTAGGTTTCTCGGTTGACGATCTATGGTGCGAACAGCCTGATCGAAGTGGTCCCACAGATTTTCGATTGGGTTTAAATACGGGGAATTTGGTAGTCAGGGGAGTACGGAAAAATCATCCTAGTGCTCTTCGAACCACGCACGTAGACTGCGCTCTGTGTGACACTTTGCACTGACCTGCCGGTAAATGCCGTCGTGACGAGGGAAAAGAAACTGTGCGCAGGGGTAGAAAAGGCCCCAAGAATAGCTACATACACTCCTGGAAATGGAAAAAAGAGCACATTGACACCGGTGTGTCAGACCCACCCTACTTGCTCCGGACACTGCGAGAGGGCTGTACAAGCAATGATCACACGCACGGCACAGCGGACACACCAGGAACCGCGGTGTTGGCCGTCGAATGGCGCTAGCTGCGCAGCATTTGTGCACCGCCGCCGTCAGTGTCAGCCAGTTTGCCGTGGCATACGGAGCTCCACCGCAGTCTTTAACACTGGTAGCATGCCGCGACAGCGTGGACGTGAACCGTATGTGCAGTTGGCGGACTTTGAGCGAGGGCGTATAGTGGGCATGCGGGAGGCCGGGTGGACGTACCGCCGAATTGCTCAACACGTGGGGCGTGAGGTCTCCACAGTACATAGATGTTGTCGCCAGTGGTCGGCGGAAGGTGCACGTGCCCGTCGACCTGGGACCGGACCGCAGCGACGCACGGATGCACGCCAAGACCGTAGGATCCTACGCAGTGCCGTAGGGGACCGCACCGCCACTTCCCAGCAAATTAGGGACACTGTTGCTCCTGGGGTATCGGCGAGGACCATTCGCAACCGTCTCCATGAAGCTGGGCTACGGTCCCGCACACCGTTAGGCCGTCTTCCGCTCACGCCCCAACATCGTGCAGCCCGCCTCCAGTGGTGTCGCGACAGGCGTGAATGGAGGGACGAATGGAGACGTGTCGTCTTCAGCGATGAGAGTCGCTTCTGCCTTGGTGCCAATGATGGTCGTATGCGTGTTTGGCGCCGTGCAGGTGAGCGCCACAATCAGGACTGCATACGACCGAGGCACACAGGGCCAACACCCGGCATCATGGTGTGGGGAGCGATCTCCTACACTGGCCGTACACCACTGGTGATCGTCGAGGGGACACTGAATAGTGCACGGTACATCCAAACCGTCATCGAACCCATCGTTCTACCATTCCTAGACCGGCAAGGGAACTTGCTGTTCCAACAGGACAATGCACGTCCGCATGTATCCCGTGCCACCCAACGTGCTCTAGAAGGTGTAAGTCAACTACCCTGGCCAGCAAGATCTCCGGATCTGTCCCCCATTGAGCATGTTTGGGACTGGATGAAGCGTCGTCTCACGCGGTCTGCACGTCCAGCACGAAGGCTGGTCCAACTGAGGCGCCAGGTGGAAATGGCATGGCAAGCCGTTCCACAGGACTACATCCAGCATCTCTACGATCGTCTCCATGGGAGAATAGCAGCCTGCATTGCTGCGAAAGGTGGATATACACTGTACTAGTGCCGACATTGTGCATGCTCTGTTGCCTGTGTCTATGTGCCTGTGGTTCTGTCAGTGTGATCATGTGATGTATCTGACCCCAGGAATGTGTCAATAAAGTTTCCCCTTCCTGGGACAATGAATTCACGGTGTTCTTATTTCAATTTCCAGGAGTGTACTTCTGTTAGTCCACTGTGTTTTCCGGAATGACGAGATGGTCCAGCGAATGCCACGAGAACGTTCCCCACACTACAACCCGTCCGACGATTGGTGCAGAGCGTTTGCTTTCAGACGTTCCACGTCGCACAGGCCAACGCCCGTCTGTCCGATGGAGCATAAAACGCGATTCAGTGAAATTACCACCTGTCTCTACTCTGTGGACGTCCAGTTGCGGTATTGGCACACAAATTCCTGCCTTTGTCGTCGATGACCTTCAGCCAGCTACGGTGCATGAATCAGATGCCTGCTGTGGAGCCCCGTGCAAAATAACGTTCGCGGAGCGATTGTTGAGGAGATACTGTTGGTAGCCTCTTGGTAGCCTAGGCCGTCATTTGCTCAACAGCTGAAAGTATTCGCCCGTGCACATCTATGCAGCCGTCATTCACCCCTGTTATTTACAGCCCTTGGTACACCACAGTTACCTCTGCGCTGGTTTTACATAGCACCATTTCGCAGTGCACGGTATAATTTAACCACGGCAGCACGCGAACAATTTACAGACACAGCAGTTTCGAAAATCTTTCCATTCTTGGCCCGAAAGCCAATGATAATGCCCTCTTGGACGTCAGATAAATCGCTTCCGTTTCTCTCTTACGACAACGACTGCACTGTATTCTGCGTCCCTCCGACACGCTTTATGTACTCTGCAGTACTACTGCTGACACCAGCCGTCTGTGAGTGGTTATTACACGCAGACGTCAAAGAAAGGTGGTGCTCAATGTTACTGAAATGGTTCTGAGCACTATGGGACTCAACATCTATGGTCATCAGTCCCCTAGAACTTAGAACTACTTAAACCTAACTAACCTAAGGACATCACACAACGCCCAGTCATCACGAGGCAGAGAAAACCCCTGACCCCGCCGGGAATCGAACTCGGGAACCCGGGCGTGGGAAGCGAGAACGCTACCGCACGACCACGAGCTGCGGACTCAATGTTACTGAACCGCATGTAATAGCAACGAACTCACACAACATTGACGTCATAAATTACAAAATATAAAATCTAAGTATACACTCACGATTATCAGTATTTCACTTAGCACTACATAGGTCACCCAGGTTATAACTGTGCTACAACGTAAATGATGAGAATGCTGTTTCTTACCTCTGTTTCCTCCGACGTTTGGGAAGTCAGCCCTCCTTTTTTCTTTCTATCCCGCCTAAGTCAATCTCCTGTGGTTTGTCGGTTCCACTTGTGTACTTACGAACCGTGTCGCATTTTTAGTTGAGAGCCCATCAATGCGCGCCTTTACTGCATGGAATATTACCGGTCAAGCCACAAGGCCATTGACGTGGGCAGCCCGTCGCGCTGGCTACAGTAATGTATCCTGTGTTAAATGTACCTTGTAATTGGCAATGCCTTGCCATTTTCAAAATTTAGTTCTCATTCCAGCTTATTTTCCGAAAATTAGAGGAGAAATTTGGCACTCGATATATATATAAAAAAAGTAAACGCTTTCATTAAATTTTTTTTTGTTTTTTTTGCGTGGTTCCATGACCGCTAGGTCGCCTCCGTGACTGAGAAGTCGAGGCGTCTCCTTCTCATTCGGAGGACCGGGTTCAGTTCCTAGTGCTTCCTTGATGGGAAGACTGGAACAGTGCACACTCAGCTTCGTGATGACAACTGAAGAGTTACTTTTACAGCAGTCGCACCTCCAGTGTCTGGAATTCGACGACGGGCAGGAGAGCGGTGTGCTGCCGCCATGCCTGTCCATACGCATGTGCATGACGCCACATGATAGAGGATGACACGGTGTAAGAGGTCCGAGCAGATGTAATTTCGATGTATTGCTCATGCGCTGCCTGCGATATGCAAGGTCTCTGACCAGAGAGCAGTGTTGACTGCAGTAGGAACTGTGTAGCTGTAGCAGTAAGTTGTTGCTTGTCTGGAGTCTGCTCTGGTCTGGTATGGTGTATCGTGTTGGCTGGGCCGGTCGGGTGCAGCGATGCCGGAGCCTGAGTATTATTGTATAAGGTAAAAAAGCAGCCTCGCGCATGTGTAGTAATGTTATCTCAAGTCGCATGTAAATGTTTTAAAACTCTCGTAATAATAATTTTCCTTATAAAAAGTAACTTTTAACGACCATTCATTTCAATTTAAAGGATTTACTAATTTCTCCCATCCATGATCATCCCGATTATTGGAATAGAAAAATCAGTTGCTCCCTTTCATAAATGAGAGATACATCGGCCAGCATTGCACAGAGCTGTGCTGGAAAAATTTATTGTAAGAACAGATATATCCGGCGACTTTATTGAGGTAAGAATTTTTCCTCTTTTTATTCAGAATGATCTTTCAGGGCCATGACGCAGCACTGCTGTCGTCCAAAATTTACCAGGTTAAATTCACAGTGAATTATTGAAAAGTCATAAGTGAACGACATAATTATGATTTTTACTGTTGAGAGGTTTAGGAATTTTTCTGTTGTGAGGTTACGCTAAGTGTGAATGAATTTTGAGCATAGATTAAATGAGAAAGAATTTTGTAGGGAGGTTACAAATGAGAAAGAATGTTTGTGGGGAGGTTACACTAAATTAGAATCATACTCATTATTATTTATTATATTTTTTGTGGGGAGATTACAACGGCAACCGGTCGACAACGCTTGACTTTCGCGGCCTCATCGCGGAGTTTAGTTCTTTTAGTCACGACCACTATGGCACACACATCACTCTCCTCCGAGCGTGCGCTCCCGACTCCTAGCGGGCAACATCACTCGTGTCAGTATGACTTCGTGAGCGAAATTGCGAGTACCTTTCACACTCAACGGAGCAAGAATCTCGGCACTTGATACAAGTCCCGCGTACTGTCTGCTGGCCTATACAGAGGGGCCTTCAATAAGTTATGCAATACTTTTTTTCTGAAAGCAGGTTGATTTTATTCAGGATTCCAATACACCATATTGTACTCACTCTTTTGGCTACAAAACCCTGTTTTCGAACATATTCTCCATTCAATCGGCGGCCTTTCGCTACCTTACTGGAAGGGCCTGTATATCCGCATGGCACCACTGTTCTAGTCGACGTCAAAGCCAACTTTCCGCATGAACAACTTCCCCATCATCTACGCGCTGCTTCCCACGGAGTGCATCCGTCATTGGGCCGGACAGATAGAAGACGGAAAGTGTGAGGTCCGGGATGTAGGTTGGATGAGGAAGAACAGTAAGCGTAGTTTTGTGAGCTCCACTCGGGTGCGCAACCTTGTGTGAGCTGTTGCGTTGTCATGGAGATGGAGAAGTTTGTTTGCACTTTTGTGGCGACGAACACGGTGAAGCCCTTTATTCAGTTTCCTGAGGGCAGCACAATACGTATCAGAGTTGACTGTCGCACCATGAAGGTGGTAATCAAACATAATAATCTCTTCAGAGTCCCAGAAAACTGCGACCATGACTTAACCGGTCAAGGGTCAGACTTTGAAATTCTTCTTTGGAGGATAGGTGGTATGACGTCACCATATGGATCACCGTTTTGCTTCTGGTTCATCGCCTGTGAGGATGTTCGAGAGTAAATTGTCACGATCAGCCTCGTACCGCGCAAACAATTCCGCAAAGTTAGTCCTTCTTTGACCTTTATGGTTCAGTGTTAGGCGGCGAGGAACCCAGCGTGCACACACCTTTGAGTAGCTGGATTGACGAGTGTGTCGGCGCTACCAACAGAGACGTCCAGTTGAGGGGTTTGATTGCAAACGATCGATCACCTCGAATGAGAGAGTCCGCACTTTCAAACATTGCAGGAGTCACAGCTCTGTGCGGCCTGCCGGAAGATCGTACAGGTTTAGTGTGACGATGACAATCCCCTCGCCCACCGGTTCACCGTGCTGTTTTTCACTGCCAGGTCTTCGTAGACATTATGCAAGTACCTACGAATACCTGCAATGCTCTGGTTTTCCAGCAGGAGAAATTCAATGACAGCTCTCTGCTTGGAACGCACTTCCGTTACAGACACTATTTTGAGGGCCAAGTTTAGCGCCGCCGCCTATTGGAACTTCACGAAACTATGTTGAAGCGGCAATATTCCAGGTTGTCCCTCAAAAAATTCCGCATTTTTTGATCCGAAACTGGCTGAGAAAATAAAGCGTTGCATTACTTATTGAACACCCCTCGTAGAGAAGCTAACAAGGGAACCTCCCCATCGCACCCCCCTCAGATTTAGTTATAAGTTGGCACAGTGGATAGGCCTTGAAAAACTGAACACAGATCAATCGAGAAAACAGGAAGAAGTTATGTGGAACTATGAAATAAATTAGTAAAATATACAAACGGAGTAGTTCATGTGAAGATAGGCTACATCAATGAGGGTGGGAGTCAAATAGCGCCGTGGTCCCGTGGTTAGCAAGAGCAGCTACGGAACGAGAAGTCCTAGGTTCAAGTCTTCACGCCAGTGAAAATTTTAATTTTTTGTTTTCAGTTTATGTGAAAAACTCTTATGTTTTCATCACTTTTTTTGGGAGTGTTATCACATCCACAAGAAAATCTAAATCGCGCAAGGTAGAAGAATCTTTTTACCCACTCGCCAAGTATACAAGTTAGGTGGGTCGACAACATATTCCTGTCATGTGACGCACACGCCATCACCAGTGTCGTATAGAATATATGAGACGTGTTTTCCTGTGGAGGAATCGGTTGACCTTTGACTTTGCGATCAAATGTTTTCGGTTCCCAGTAGAGAGGCACGTCCTTTCGTCTACTAATCGCACGGTTTTGCGGTGCGGTCGCAAAACACAGACACTAAACTTATTGCAGTGAACAGAGACGTCAATGAACGAACGGACAGATCAAAACTTTGCGAAAATGAAGAAAGTAAAATTTTCGGTCGAGAGAAGATTTGAACCAAGGATTTCTTGTTCCGCAGCTACTCATGCTAACCACGGTACCACGACGCTCCCAAGGTCACATTCTCCTTGATGTTGCCTATGTTGCGCATGGACTACTCAGTTTGTATATTTTACTAATTTTTTTCATAGTCCCACACAACTTCTTCCTGTTTTCTCGATTGATCAGTTTTTCAAGGCCTATCCACTGTGCCAACTTATGACTAAATCTGAGGGGGGGGGGGGGGGTGCAATGGGGAAGTTCCCTTGTAAGTATGTCTTGTATGAAATCAGAGTAACGCAGTTCGCCACGCAGATAAAATAGTTGCCTAATTTCCCCTGTATGTTTTCTTCCCCTGAAATTTCCCCAAGCCTTCCGTTTCCTCAAAAGATGCGAGAACAGGCCTACTCGGTAGCGGCTGGGGCTGCCGCGCGCCTAGGAGCAGCTGTGCGGCCACGGGCGCGGCACGCGCCGCTGGCCGGCGAGATGAGCGGGGCGGCCCGCGGCCACGCCCCCCGGCTGATCACTGTCATCGGCCGTAATGCCCGCCTAGCCTCGCCAACCGCCAATTGCTCGCGGCGGCCGGCCTATCTATCCGCCGTAATGGCTGCACTCTCACGCCGTTACGTACCGCCGCTGTTTCGCACCTACTTCCCGCTCCCAGCAATGCGGTTTCCCTCCGACCATTTCTTTACACCCACTGTTACCACAACGATCTTCACGCTTTCTTGTTTGCTCTCTATCATCCTTTTTTTCAGACATCACTCTTCCACTAATTCTAGACATAGTGGAAGGTCAGGTTGTATAGGACAAGTTAGCTTTGTCGAAATTATATATTTTGCTGGAGTTTTTATTGGGACAATCTTCGCACTAAAGCCGGCCGGAGTGACCGAGCGGTTCTAGGCGCTACAGTCTGGAACCGCGCGACCGCTACGGTCTCAGGTTCGAATCCTGCCTCGGGCATGGATGTGTGTGATGTCCTTACGTTAGTTAGGTTTAAGTAGTTCTAAGTTCTAGGGGACTAATGACCTCAGCAGTTAAGTCCCATAGTGCTCAGAGCCATTTGAACCTTCACACTAAACAATTCTTTGGTACAAGTGTCCGACAAAAACTTGTAAATACAGCGAGAAAGGCATGACTGAACGTAACTGCACACGCTAGCTACACTACTGGCCATTAAAATTGCTACACCACGAACATGACGTGCTACAGACGCGAAATTTAATCGACGGGAAGAAGATGCTGTGATATGCAAATGACTAGCTTTTCAGAGCATTCACACAAGGCTGGCGATGGTGGCGACACATACAACGTGCTGACATGAGGAAAGTTTCCAACCGATTTCTCATACACAAACAGCAGTTGACCCGCGTTGCTGGTGAAACGTTGGGTTGGGTTGTTTTGGGGAAGGAGACCAGACAGCGAGGTCATCGGTCTCATCGGATTAGGGAAGGACGGGGAAGGAAGTCAGCCGTGCCCTTTGAAAGGAACCATCCCGGCATTTGCCTGGAGCGATTTAGGGAAATCACGGGAAACCTAAATCAGGATGGCCGGACGCGGGATTGAACCGTCGTCCTCCCGAATACGAGTCCAGTGTTTAACCACTGCGCCACCTCGCTCGGTCGTGAAACGTTGTTGTGATGCCTCGTGTAAGGAGGAAAAATGCGTACCATCACGTTTCCGACTTTGATAAAGGTCTGATTGTAACCTATCGCGATTGCGGTTTATCGTATCGCGATATTGCTGCTCGCGTTGGTCGAGATCCAATGACTGTTAGCAGAATATGGAATCGGTGGGTTCAGGAGGGTAATACGGAACGTCGTGCTGGATCCCAACAGCTTCGTATCACTAGCAGTCGAGATGACAGTCATCTCATCAGCATGGCTGTAAGAGATCGTGCAGCCACGTCTCGATCACTGAGTCAACAGATGGGGACCTTTGCAAGACAACAACCATCTGCACGAACAGTTCGACGACGTTTGCAGTAGCATGGACTATCAGCGCGGAGACAATGGCTGCGGTTACCCTTGACGCTGCATCACAGACAGACAGGAGCGCCTCCGATTGTGTACTCAGGAACGAACCTGGGTGCACGAATGGAAAAAATTCATTTTTTCGGATGAATCCAGATTCTGTTTACAGCATCATGATGGTCGCATCCGTGTTTGGTGACATCGCGGTGAACGCATATTGGAAGCGTGTATCCGTCATCGCCATACTGGCGTGTCACCCGCCTTGATGGTATGGGGTGCCATTGGTTACACGTCTCGCTCACCTCTAGTTCGCATTGACGGCACTTTGAACAGTGGACGATACATTTCAGATGTGTTACGACCCGTGGCTCTACCTTTCATTCGATTCCTACGAAACACTACATTTCAGCAGCATAATGCACGACCGCATGTTGCAGGTCCTGTAAGGGCCTTTCTGGATACAGAAAATTTTCGACTGCTGCCCTGACCAACACAGATCTCCCACCAACTGAAAACGTCTGGTCAATGATGGCCGAGCAACTGGCTCGTTACAATACGCCAGTCACTACTCTTGATGAACTGTGGTATCGTGTTGGAGCTGCATGGGCAGCTGTACCTGTACACGCCATCCAAGCTCTGTTTGCCTCAATGTCCAGGCGTATCAAGGTCGTTATTACGGCCATAGGTGGTTGTTCTGGGCACTGATTTCTCAGGATCTATGCACCCAAACTGCGTGAAAATGTAATCACATGACAGTTCTAGTATAATATATTTGTCCAATGAATACCCGTTTATCATCTGCATTTCTTCTTGGTGTAGAAATTTTAATGGCCAGTAGTGTAGGTCTGAAGGTTGTGCTGTCGTATTTGACCAGAAATGGCGCCTGTGCAATGTCCTCGTTACAGTCAAGAATCAGCGGTCAGCACACTGTTCTCTGGAGTTATCGGTGCATTATGTCGGAGCTAAGTGAATTCGAACGTGGGCAATTCGTTGGTGCTCCTGTGGCGGGTGTTTCCGTCACCATGACAGCCAAAGTGTTTTGTTTTTCAACCGGCACTATATCAAATATTTACACACTAAGTCAAAGAAAACGGTCCAACGCGAAGGAATTATCCGAATGGGACGGAAACATGCAGGTATGATGTACATGTACTGACAAACAAAGCATTACAATTTGAGAAAAAATGGATGATTTATTCGAGAGAAACATCTTCACAAACTGAGCAAGTCAGCAACGCTTTGCTCCACCTACAGCTCTGATGCAAGCTATTATTCGGTTTGGCATTGCTTGACAGAGTTGCGGGATATTCTCCTGTGGTGTCAGGTTCTGTCAGATTGCCGCGTTAGACCGGCAGCGTCCCGAGATGGTTGATGGACTCTGCCCATATTGCTCCAAACTTTATCAATTGAGGAGAGATCTGCGACAGTGCTGGTCAAGGTAGGATTCGGCAAGCACGATGTGTGCGGGTGGGTATTATCTTGCTGAAATCTGACTCGAGACGGCTTGTCATGAAGGGCAACAAAATGGGGCGTATAACATCATTGACTTACCACTGTGCTGTAAGGGTGCTGCGGATGACAACCAAAGTGGGTATGCTATGAAATGAAATAGTACCATAGACCTTGTTGTCGGGTCGTATGGCGGGCTACAGTGAGGTTGGTATACCAGCGCCAACAGGGATGTCTCCAGACATGCTTACGGGCGATACAACATATTAAGCGGACGATAGAGTGTAGCACTGTACCCGAACGTAAAGGTGAGGCTCACGATGGTTAGTCCCTCCCTCCCTCTCTGCCACAGACATCGTATGTGTATTGTTTAGTTGTTCAAACAATGGAAAATCCAGGATGGAACATAACAATGTCATGAGAAGGAAAGTTGCTACTCACCATTAGCAGAGATGCTGAGTTACAGACAGGCACAACAAAAAGACTTTCACAATTAAAGCTTTCGGTCATTAACCTTGGTCAACAACAGACACATACGCACGCACACACACAAACCCCCCCCCCCCACACACACACACACAAACCCACACCACACACATACACACACACACACACACACACACACACACAAAGGCAACTCACACACACGACTACAGTCTAAGGCAACTGAAAACACACTAATTGTGGTAGGAAGATACAGTGTAGTTTCAGTTGCCTGAGACTGCAGTCGAGTTTGTGAACTGCCTTTGTGTGTGTGTGTGTGTGTGTGTGTGTGTGTGTGTTTGTGTGTGTGTGTGTGTGTGAGTGTGTGTCTATTGCTGATGAAGGCCAATGTCCGAAACCTTTAATTGTTCAAATGGCTCTGAGCACTATGGGACTTAACATCCATGGTCATCAGTCCCCTAGAACTTAGAACTACTTAAACCTAACTAACCTAAGGACAGCACACAACACCCAGCCATCACGAGGCAGAGAAAATCCCTGACCCCGCCGGGAATCGAACCCGGGAACCCGGGCGTGGGAAGCGAGAACGCTACCGCACGACCACGAGATGCGGGCGAAACCTTTAATTGTCAAAGTCTTTCTGTTGTGCCTATCTGCGACTAAGCATCTCCGCTATGAGTAGCAACTTTCCTTCTCGTAACATTGTTTACTTATTCCATACGTAAACACACATAAAAAAAGTTTTGCATCACCCCGGTTCCCAGAAAATGTGTAGATAGACGTTGACTTTGGATATTCTATCACAGACAGTCCCTTTGACTGTTCAGATATGTCACTAAACCTAGGCAAAGGTGTAAACAACCACGCATAAGCAGCGCCTGTTACACGGAAGGGTTCCGACAGGTGATCAGTTCCAGTCATTCCAGCAGGAATGAGGTACATGGCTGCGTTGTCTGTAGTTCAACCACGCCTATACAGTTAATACTGCGGTTCCATTACGTCCGCATTGTTACTTTGTGCTAGGAAGGGCTCTCCACAAGGGAAGTGTCCAGACGTCTCGGAGTGAATCAAAGCGATGTTGTTCGGATGTGGAGGAGATACAGAGAGCCAGAATCTGTCGATGAAATGCCTCGCTCAGGCCGCCCAAGGACTACTACTGCAGTGGATGACTGCTACCTACTGATTATGGCCAGGAGAAACCCTGACAGCAACGCCACCATGTTGAATAATGCTTTTCGTGCAGCCACAGGACGTCGTGTTACCACTCAGAAAGTGCGCAATAGGCTGTATGATGCGCAGCTTCACTCCCGACGTCTATGGCGAGTTCCACCTTTGCAACCACGACACCACGCAGCGTGGTACAGATGGGCCCACCAACATGTCGAATGCACCGCTCAGGATTGGCATCACGATCTCTTCACCGATGAGTGTAGCATATGCCTTCAACCAGACAATCGTCGGAGACGTGTTTGAAGGCAACCCGCTCAGGCTGAACGCCTTAGACAAACTATCCAGCAAGTGCAGCGAGGTGGAGGTTCCCTGATGTTTTGGGTGGTATTATGTGGGGCCGACGTATGCCGCTGGTGGTCATGAAATGTGCCATAACGGCTGTACGATACGTGAATGCCATTCTCCGACCGATAGTGCAACCATATCGACAGCATATTGGCGAGGTATTAATCTTCATGGACGACAATTCGCGTCCCCATCGTGCACATATTGTGAATGACTTCATTCAGGATAACATCATCGCTCGACTACAGTGGCCAGCATGTTCTCCAGACGTGAACCCTATCGAATAAGCCTGGGATAGATTGAAAAGAGCTGTCTATGGATGACGTGACACACTAACCACTCTGAGGGATCTGTGCCGAATCTTCGTTGAGGAGTGGGACAGTCTGGATCAACAGTGTCTTGATGAACTTGTGGATAGTAGCCACGACGATTACAGGCGCAATAAAAAGGGAGGAAATGATCTTTATGTTGAGCTCTGTTCCACTTTTCTGTACAGGTTGCGGAACTCTCGGAATCTAGGTGATGCAAAACTTTTTTTGGTATGTGTACATTTCTGTGGTTTGTCATGCTTGCTTGTTCTGCTGTAAAATATCTAGCAGTTTTCAAATTCTTGGTGAAGGAGAAATCCAACTGACGAAAGGTTTCAAATGTGTGTGGTGGCTTTAACAGCTGTCTACGTGGGAAATTTCTCAAGTTCATCTCTGTCAAGACTGAGAAACCATGTCTCCCTCATAGAGATGGTAATGTGATGGCAGTAGGAATACTAGGTAAAAACAGCAGGAAAGTATCTAAATAGCTGCAATCACACCATATAAGTTGGAAGACGTTGACGCTGAAACTTTATCTGGAATATTGCAATAGATGACAGTTATTACAGTTCATTTTTCCTATAGCTTATGTTTATTTTCTTGGAATTTCAAACTTCTTCTTCTCGCTGTAAATCTACCTTCCTGGCAGTGGCTCGTCCCATTTCTGCTGGATTGTGATAGGAAGATACTTGATAATGGTCATATGTTAACAGTACCAGAAAGTATAGCTCTTCAGCCTTTCAGTGGCAGCTCTATAGGGGTGGATGTAGGCCGGAAACAGTGTGTATCTAAGTGGTTGGAACTGAAAATGGCACACTCCACAGCAAGAAGAATTTAAGAGTGCCTACCCTCATTACGAAATTGTTTTGCGATAACATTATGATTGTTAAAATCTGTGAATAAAGTGGACTCTCAGAAGCAGTGAGAGAAGGGACGATCTGTGATGTTAAGGTAGGAGATGTGTGGATAATTAACTATTATCTACGTAGTAAATTTTTCAGGTTCGTCATTGCGAGACATACTGTCAAAGCCAAGCTACAGCAAGACGAATACTGCAAAAATCGACAAGGAAGCACTGACGGCCATTTAGAGAAAATGTAAACATCCTGTCGCTATGCTATATAAAATGGAATTAGCAGACGTTTAAAATGGATGTTCTAGTGGAAGAGCTGCCTGGAATATTGCAGCAGCTGCAACTATTATGTTTTGGATTTGGACATAACGCGAAATATTGACCAAATTTTTAATAAATGGAAATGTTCGACTACTCGATATAAGAACATAACTTCTGCATGGAAGGAGTCCGCCAGGCAAGCAGCAATGTGATTGTGGCCAACGATAAGAATTTGGATTAGACAACTTAACGTGGATGATCTCTAGTTGCAGCGTAAAGATACATAATAAATTTATATGTCAAATTAGAAGTCAAGGAGTAAACAAAGTTATCTGTAACTACCTTGGTGTTGTTGTGGTCTTCAGTCCTGAGACTGGTTTGATGCAGCTCTCCATGCTACTCTATCCTGTGCAAGCTTCTTCATCTCCCACCACTTACTGCAACCTACATCCTTCTGAATCTGCTTAGTATATTCATTTCTTGGTCTCCCTCTACGAATTTTACCCTCCACGCTGCCCTACAATGCTAAATTGATGTTCCCTTGATGCCTCAGAACATGTCCTACCAACCGATCCCTTCTTCTAGTAAAGTTGTACCACAAATTCCTCTTCTCCCCAATTCTATTCATGTTATGTGATCTACCCATCTAATCTTCAGCATTCTTCTGTAGCACCACATTTCGAAAACTTCTATTCTCTTCTTGTCCAAACTATTTATCGTCCATGTTTCACTTCCATACATGGCTACACTCCAAACAAATACTTTCAAAAACGACTTCCTGACACTTAAATTAATACTCGATGTTAACAAATTTCTCTTCTTAAGAAACATTTTCCTTGCCATTGCCAGTCTACATTTTATATCCTCTCTACTTCGACCATCATCAGTTATTTTGCTCCAAAATAGCAAAACTCCTTTACTACTTTAAGAGTCTCATTTCCTAATCTAATTCCCTCAGCATCACCCGACTTAATTCGACTACATTCCATTATCCTCGTTTTGCTTTTGTTGATGTTCATCTTATATCCTCCTTTCAATACACTGTCCATTCCGTTCAACTGCTCTTCCAAGTCCTTTGCTGTCTCTGACATAATTACAATGTCATCGGCGAACCTCAAAGTTCTTATTTCTTCTCCATGGATTTTAATACCTACTCCGAATTTTTCTTTTGTTTTCTTTACTGCTTGCTCAATATATACACTCCTGGAAATTGAAATAAGAACACCGTGAATTCATTGTCCCAGGAAGGGGAAACTTTATTGACACATTCCTGGGGTCAGATACATCACATGATCACACTGACAGAACCACAGGCACATAGACACAGGCAACAGAGCATGCACAATGTCGGCACTAGTACAGTGTATATCCACCTTTCGCAGCAATGCAGGCTGCTATTCTCCCATGGAGACGATCGTAGAGATGCTGGATGTAGTCCTGTGGAACGGCTTGCCATGCCATTTCCACCTGGCGGCTCAGTTGGACCAGCGTTCGTGCTGGACGTGCAGACCGCGTGAGACGACGCTTCATCCAGTCCCAAACATGCTCAATGGGGGACAGATCCGGAGATCTTGCTGGCCAGGGTAGTTGACTTACACCTTCTAGAGCACGTTGGGTGGCACGGGATACATGCGGACGTGCATTGTCCTGTTGGAACAGCACGTTCCCTTGCCGGTCTAGGAATGGTAGAACGATGGGTTCTATGACGGTTTGGATGTACCGTGCACTATTCAGTGTACGGCCAGTGTAGGAGATCGCTCCCCACACCATGATGCCGGGTGTTGGCCCTGTGTGCCTTGGTCGTATGCGGTCCTGATTGTGGCGCTCACCTGCACGGCGCCAAACACGCATACGACCATCATTGGCACCAAGGCAGAAGCGACTCTCATCGCTGATGACGACACGTCTCCATTCGTCCCTCCATTCACGCCTGTCGCGACACCACTGGAGGCGGGCTGCACGATGTTGGGGCGTGAGCGGAAGACGGCCTAACGGTGTGCGGGACCGTAGCCCAGCTTCATGGAGACGGTTGCGAATGGTCCTCGCCGATACCCCAGAAGCAACAGCGTCCCTAATTTGCTGGGAAGTGGCGGTGCGGTCCCCTACGGCACTGCGTAGGATCCTACGGTCTTGGCGTGCATCCGTGCGTCGCTGCGGTCCCGTCCCAGGTCGACGGGCACGTGCACCTTCCGCCGACCACTGGCGACAACATCGATGTACTGTGGAGACCTCACGCCCCACGTGTTGAGCAATTCGGCGGTACGTCCACCCGGCCTCCCGCATGCCCACTGTACGCCCTCGCTCAAAGTTCGTCAACTGCGCATACGGTTCACGTCCACGCTGTCGCGGCATGCTACCAATGTTAAAGACTGCGATGGAGCTCCGTATGCCACGGCAAACTGGCTGACACTGACGGCGGCGGTGCACAAATGCTGCGCAGCTAGCGCCATTCGACAGCCAACACTGCGGTTCCTGGTGTGTCCGCTGTGCCGTGCGTGTGATCATTGCTTGTACAGCCCTATCGCAGTGTCCGGAGCAAGTATGGTGGGTCTGACACACCGGTGTCAATGTGTTCTTTTTTCCATTTCCGGGAGTGTAGATTGAATAACATCGGGGAGAAGCTACAACCCTGTCTCACACCCTTCCTAACCACTGCTTCCCTTTCATTCTCCTCGACTCTTATAAATGCCATCTGATTTCTGTACAAATTCTAAATAGCCATTCGCTCCCTGTATTTTACCCCTGCACCTTCAGAATTTGAAAGAGAGTATTCCAGTCAACATTGTCAAAAGCTTTCTCTAAGTCTACAAATGCTAGAAACGTAGGTTTACCTTTCCTTAATCTATTTTTTAAGATAAGTCGTAGGGTCAGTATTGCCTCACGTGTTCCAACATTTCTACGGAATCCAAACTGATCTACCTTATAGATTTTATAAAGCGTCCAGGCACGCGACTAGGAGACACTTTTTTATGTCTTCCTTGTCTAAGGAGCATTGTGTTACCAGGATGGTGGCTATAATTCAAAAGTACAGAATGGATGTTAGGCGCCACACATGATTGTCTATTATATTCTAACAAACAGCGTTTATCCTGTGTTCTACTGTACTCTGTACCAATCCCATTCATATGGTGTCAGTTGACTAACAACTTCCAGAACAGCTGCTATGTGATGTATAACAACGCTCTGTAGTTTGCCTACTGTGATAATAAGAATACCCATAAATTGGCTGTGTATAAGTAAGTCTGCCAGACTTTCAAGAGCGGGAAAAACTTGTAAGTTATGTTCTGTCTGCATACAATTAGAATACTGACAATTAGAAAACAGACGACATAGTGCCTACCTGTGCCGTATTCGTAGCATGGAGTGTGCTTCGGATTTAGCCGAAAAACTGCCATCTACATCGATAGGAAATTTTCATCACGCTACGACATACCTACAGTGAAAAGTGAATGTTAGACCGCCATCCATCAAAAGACGGGATCAAAATCTAAAGACTGGAAACCTATTTTGAGGAGTGCTTGTAACAATCGAATTCGTCTGATCTGGAACGCTGTCGGAGGTCTGGTCTACTTTAAGGGAGTTGTATGTGAAAATATGATGTCACGTTGCCCCATCTATCTGCACTCGTAACCTTGCATGTGTAAGTCATGACACTCTTACGTTGTGTGCAAATATCTGAAACGTAGGGCATTGTGCTACTACATCTAACACCGGTGCCCACCACAAACGATTTAGAAAACTTTTGTTACATACATGGAGATGTGGGACATTCCCGACAGGCAGTGTTCTGTCTTCTAGCAGAGTTGGTGTCTGTGGTTTGATACTTCTGAAAGAATCTTCTGATATACAGGGTTATTACAAATGATTGAAGCGATTTCACAGCTCTACAATAACTTTATTATTTGAGATATTTTCACAATGCTTTGCACACACATACAAAAACTCAAAAAGTTTTTTTAGGCATTCACAAATGTTCCTTATGCGCCCCTTTAGTGATTCGGCAGACATCAAGCCGATAATCAAGTTCCTCTCACATTCGGCGCAGCATGTCCCCATCGATGAGTTCGAAAGCATTGTTGATGCGAGCTCGCAGTTCTAGCACGTTTCTTGGTAGAGGAGGTTTGAACACTGAATCTTTCACATCACTATGTGTGAAACTTGCCCGCACGCGTTCAACCGTTTCTTCGCTCACTGCAGGCCGACCCGTTGATTTCCCCTTACAGAGGCATCCAGAAGCTTTAAACTGCGCATACCATCGCCGAATGGAGTTAGCAGTTGGTGGATCTTTGTTGAACTTCGTCCTGAAGTGTCGTTGCACTGTTATGACTGACTGATGTGAGTGCATTTCAAGCACGACATACACTTTCTCGGCTCCTGTCGCCATTTTGTCTCACTGCGCTCTCGAGCGCTCTGGCGGCAGAAACCTGAAGTGCGGCTTCAGTCGAACAAAACTTTATGAGTTTTTCTACGTATCTGTAGTGTGTCGTGACCATATGTCAATGAATGGAGCTACAGTGAATTTATGAAATCGCTTCAATCATTTGTAACAGCCTTGTACTACCATCTCCTGCGAGATTTCCAAATAGGTGTGCTGTGCTTCGATCACAAGGAGAATGTCACTAGCACTGCGTTCACTCAGGTGGTCGCCAAAACGGTTCCACTTTGCTCGCAATGTTCCGAGAATCTGTAAATGCTCTCACCAAACCAGTGGACGGGTACTCTAAAATTTGCATGTGCAGGCAGAGTTACTTTCTGTCCACAATTGGTGATGGATTTACAAGTGTGCATCCCTTAATTTTTTCCAATATCCATGTATAATTTATGCGCTTGTTACCAACTTCGAATCCTTATTATTTAGGATAAAGTATACTCCTTTTAGCACACATCATGGGCGGTGTAGCACGTATTATCAGAACTTCCGTTCTCCATGAGTCGGTAATTGTTTAAACTACAACAGTGGAATTGTTTATACACCCAACAGCCTGACGTTAAATTTTATCATATGAGGCTTCTACCCAGTCCCTGTGTTTCAGAGTAAAATGCCCGCGAACAGTTTGGACTTTTAACTAGCGCTAAATCAGCGTGGCAAAGCAAATGCCAGCACGGCAAGCAGTGGCTTGTCATCTGGAAGGGGTACAGCCCTGACGTGTGAGCGGAAGTTTGCGACCTGGTGGCAGCGATGGCAGCTTTTTACATGCGACCTGGTGGTGGTGGGGGTGGTGGAGATGGGGCAGAGGCATCGCAGGGAGGAAAAGAGAGTTAAACATCGAAATGCGTCCATAGACCGACAGGTCTCAGCAGGATTGGTTCAGGAGCAGTATACCAAAATTCCAAGTGACTTACTGCCACCAGCATGAAAAGCCAACTGACAGACAAAGCGTACAAAGCGTAATTAGCATTGGACATCTTCAGCTCCAATACCACACATCTTGGTATTGGAGGAAGTGACTACCTAGACTGTCGGAAGCCATCAGAGATGTCACACGAGCGTCTGTAACTGTTACCTGGCGAGTGTAATCCGACAGCAGGAAGCCACAGTTATCCTGTTGTGATCAACAAATACAAAGAAAGGTTCCGGCCAGTTGGCAGATGGCGCCGATTTTTAATTTCCTGCCACTTGTGGGTGGGCAGCGCAGGGGAGAGCTGGAAATGTCTCAGAGGGGTAGGGGGTCATTAACTGATTAAATTAATCAATTCATTAATTTTAAATCAAAAGTTGCGTAGAATTGGCGAGAGGGAGGGTTGGACGGAGGCTCCATCACTTTGGATAAATTAAAATTGACCTCATACTGGCTTTACCCTACTACTGCCATGAAAGCCTGCATTTTATCATCATCCGCCTCGTCACATCGTGAGCGGAAGTGTGTGTTCCAATGTTCCAATGTGTGTGAAATTTTATGGGACTTAACTGCTAAGGTCATCACTCCCTAAGCTTACACACTACTTAACCTAAATTACCCTAAGGACAAACACACACACCCATACCCGAGGGAGGACTCGAACCTCCGCCGGGACCAGCCGCACAGTCCATGACTGCAGCGCCGGAAGTGTGTGTTGAGTGATCGTGACAGACAATTATTGAGAGGAAAAACACGAGGACGACAGCTGCAAAAGACGCTGCAGAGCGGAATGTCGCTCTCGCCAACGCTGTAACCACCAAAACAACACGAAGGGAGCTCCAAAGGCTGGGAATCTCAGGGCGTGCTGGAAAACCACTCATCAGTGATGCAAATGCCCTTAACGGGAAAACATGGAGCCGAAGCCATAAAACATGGACTGTAGAGCAATGGAAGAAAGTCATTTGGTCTGATGGGTATTGTTTCACACTGTTTCCAACTTCTGGCCTAGTTTACGTACCAATAGTGAAGCATGGAGGAGATATGGTGATACTTTGGGCAGCCATACCCTGGTATTTTACGTGCCCATGGGTACTCTGCAAGGTCGCATTACTGTCAACAGTTATGTGACCGTTTTGGCTGATGAAATCCATCGCATGGCACAACGTTTGCTCCCGAATGGTGATACTGTGGCCCAAGACGACACGATTCCTGTTCGCACAGCTCGCTTCCTTCTGGAATGCTTTTGTGACACCGAGGATGAATTATCTCCCAAGGCCACCGCAGTCACCAGAGCTCATATCATTACGTCTTTATGGTCTGCTTTGGAGGGAAAGGTGCGTTATCGCTTTCCACCTCCATCATCATTACCTGCAGTTGCCGCTATTTCGCAGGAAGAATGGTATACGAATCCTTTGTAAACCAAACAGGACTTTATTTATCCCTTCCGAGACGGCTGATAGCTGTTTTGAATGCCAGCGGGTTTCCTACTTGTATTAGACATGGGAATTTGTAGTGTTTTTGACGTTTGCATATTTTCGCACAGCGCCTGTATCATACTCAATAGAATCCTAAAACTCAGTATCATAAGAATATACATTCGTTGATTTTTATATTTTCTCCACCCTTTGTATTTCGCGAGTTTAAATTTTTGGAGGATTGCAGCGAACAGTTAACTGTAACTTGTAAAACAGCCATTTTTGTTAGAGAGAAGTTTTAATTGGACCATAAAAAGTTATCAACACTAACGTGAGGTAAGTGTAAGTTATTCATCTCAGTTCTAAGTTTCCACATCGGAAGAAAGTTGAATCAAATAAGGAAAAATTCATAATAATAATTATGTCAGGCAGCAGTTAGAGTTGACGGTAAATTGAGTTCATGGTTCAGAGTAGTTTCAGGGGTAAGACAAGGCTGCAACCTGTCTCCACTGTTGTTCATATTATTTATGGATCATATGTTGAAAACAATAGACTGGCTGGGTGAGATTAAGGCATGTGAACACAAAATAAGCAGTCTCGCATATGCGGATGACCTAGTTGTAATGGAAGATTCGATTGAAAGTTTGCAAAGTAATATTTCAGAGCTAGATCAGAAATGTAAGGACTATAGTATGAAGATTAGCATCTGCAAAACGAAAGTAATGTCAGTGGGAAAGAGATACAGAAGGATTGAGTGCCAAACAGGAGGAACAAAGTTAGAACAGGTGGACGGTTTCAAGTACTTAGGATGCATATTCTCACAGGATGGCAACATAGTGAAAGAACTGGAAGCGAGGTGTAGCAAAGCTAATGCAGTGAGCGCTCAGCTACGATCTACTCTCTTCTGCAAGAAGGAAGTCAGTACCAAGACTAAGTTATCTGTGCACCGTTCAATCTTTCGACCAACTTTGTTGTATGGGAGCGAAATCTGGGTGGATTCAGGTTATCTTATCAATAAGGTTGAGGTTACGGATATGAAAGTGGCTAGGATGATTGCAGGTACTAGTAGATGGGAACAATGGCAGGAGGGTGTCCACAATGAGGAAATCAAAGAAAAACTGGGAATGAACTCTATAGATGTAGCAGTCAGGGCAAACAGGCTTAGATGGTGGGGTCATGTTACACGCATGGGAGAAGCAAGTTTACCCAAGAGACTCATGGGTTCAGCTGTAGAAGGTAGGAGGAGTCGGGGTAGACCAAGGAGAAGGTACCTGGATTCGGTTAAGAATGATTTTGAAGTAATATGCTTAACATCATAAGAGGCACCAATGTTAGCACTGAACAGGGGATCATGGAGGAATTTTATCAGGGGGACTATGCTCCAGACTGAACGCTGAAAGGCATAATAAGTCTTAAATGATGATGATGAATTATGTTACAGCTTTGAGAAGAAGTGCAAATCAAAATATACACCCATGTTTAGAAAAATAAAAAGAAAAACTTGAAGAACTAGGACGTTCGTATTCACAGGACATGCTCATTTGCATGTTCCGCAGAAATGATCAGCATTTCAGTCACCTCCGTGCAGCACGTGTCCTGTTGTTTAGTAGGCACAGGGTGCGCCATGGACCCTAATATCTCGTTGTTTGCCTGATGGCATCGACGCGTATAAGGCCGAATTGCGTCATGTGGTATAGCTGCATTCATCAGATTCCAAAGTTCATATGTGGTGATAGGCATTGGGTCACAGCGCTCCACCTGTCGTTTCACCATATTTCACTCATTTTCGATTGGTGACAAGTCTGGTGATCTGGCGAGCGAGGGCAAAAGGCTGACATCCTGTGACACCAAGAACCACATATTCGTGCAGCAACATGTGGTCATGCACTGCCTCGCTGGAAAATGGCGTCTGGGGTATTGTGTAGAAAGGATACGGCTGCGGGTCGCAGGATGTCATTCACGTAGGTCACGCTGGTCACAGTGCCCTGGAAACGCACCAATTGTGATTTGTGGCTGTACCCAGTAGCAGTCCATACTACAAGTCCCTGAGTTAGTGCAGTATGTCTTGCGAGAATGCAGTCGTTATGATGCCCCCCCCCCCCCCCCCCGTCTCCGGTGAATCAAAATATGGCCTTCATTCGCAAACAAAGTGATCCCGGATTCCTCCGAAAGCACTATCTGATGCCATTCCTGTCCCCAGTTACATTACATTACATTTACCGTTTTCCATGGATCCCTTGGAGAGGAGTCTCTGGGATGTGGAAAGAGTCAAAGGTTTTTTCTTTCTTTTAGATACTTTTTTTACTCAGATACAGGGATATTGTTCAGTTCTAATGCAGACAGAGTAACGAGCTATAATCCTCGTGAAGATATTCATCGATGGAGTAGAAGGAGTTGGCCAACAGGAAGTTCTTTAATTCACTTTGAAACCGATCTTTATCAGTTGCAAGACCTTTGATATGCTCTGGTAAGTTATTGAATATAAGAGTGCCCATGTATTCGACTCCTTCTTGTACGAATGTTAAGTTTTTGTACTCCTTGTACAGACTGTTTTTGGTTCTGGTATTATAATCATGTTTTGCACTATTTTGTGTAAAAGAGACACGTCGGAAATGAAAAAAAATGAGTATATGCACTGAGAAGTAGTAGTTAGAATACCCTTAAAGAGGTCTCTGCATCATGATCTAGGACTGACACCAGATATAATCCTAATGACTCGTTTCTGAATTTTGAAAATGTGAAAGGAGTTTCCCCAAAAGATGATTCCATAACTCATTAGTAAATCGAAGTAGGCCGAATAAACTTCATTTTCAAATCACCTATTTCTGGTATTTTGCGTACTGAAAATGTAGCTGAACTAAGGCGTTTCATTAAGTCTAGAGTGTGAGGTGTTGACAGATGTGAAAATTACCGAACAATCAGTTTAATAATCCACAGCTGCAAAATACTAACACGAATTCTTTACAGACGCATGGAAAAACTAGTAGAAGCCGACCTCGGGGAAGATCAGTTTGGATTCCGTAGAAATACTGGAACGCGTGAGGCAATACTGACCTTACGACTTATCTTGGAAGAAAGATTAAGGAAAGGCAAACCTACGTTTCTAGCATTTGTAGACTTAGAGAAAGATTTTGACAATGTTGACTGGAATACTCTCTTTCAAATTCTAAAGGTGGCAGGGGTAAAATACAGGGAGCGAAAGACTATTTACAATTTGTACAGAAACCAGATGGCAGCTATAAGAGTCGAGGGACATGAAAGGGAAGCAGTGGTTGGGAAGGCAGTAAGACAGGGTTGTAGCTTCTCCCCGATGTTATTCAATCTGTATATTGAGCAAGCAGTAAAGGAAACAAAAGAAAAATTCGGAGTAGGTATTAAAATCCATGGAGAAGAAATAAAAACTTTGAGGTTCGCTGATGACTTTGTAATTCTGTCAGAGACAGCAAAGGACTTGGAAGAGCAGTTGAATGGAATGGATGGTGTCTTGAAGGGAGGATACAAGATGAACATCAACAAAAGCAAAACGAGGATAATGGAATGTAGTCGAATTAAGTTGGGTGATGTTGAGGGTATTAGATTAGGAAATGAGACACTTAAAGTAGTAAAGGAGTTTTGCTATTTGGGGAGCAAAATAACTGATGATGGTCGAAGTAGAGAGGATATAAAATGTAGACTGGCAATGGCAAGGAAAGCGTTTCTGAAGAAGAAAAATTTGTTAACATCGAGTATAGATTTAAGTGTCAGGAAATCATTTCTCAAAATCTTTGTATGGAGTGTGGCCTTGTATGGAAGTGAAACATGGACGGTAAATAGTTTGGACAAGAAGAGAATAGAAGCTTTCGAAATCTGGTGCTACAGAAGAATGCTGAAGATTAGATGGTTAGACCACATGACTAATGAGGAGGTATTGAATAGAATTGGGTAGAAGAGGAGTTTGTGGCACAACTTTTCTAGAAGAAGGGATCGGTTGGTAGGACATGTTCTGAGGCATCAAGGGATCACAAATTTAGCATTGGAAGTCAGCGTGGAGGGTAAAAATCGTAGGGGGAGACCAAGAGATGAATACACTAAGCAGATTCAGAAGGATGTAGGTTGCAGTAGGTACTGGGAGATGAAGAAGCTTGCACAGGATAGAGTAGCATGGAGAGCTGCATCAAACCAGTCTCAGGATAGAAGACCACAACAACAACAACAGAGTGTGAATTTTCCAATTTAGGTTGTGGTGAATTTGTAACCCTAAAAATCTGACACTGTCTACAGCTTTAATTTCATTGTTTGACTGCATGTACTTATAAAGTCACGTATTCTTTGTGAGATACTAAACTGTATGTAGTGGGTATTGTCAAATGCAGTGACAATCCATTTGCTGTGAACCACCCATTGATACTTACAAATATTTCATAAGCTGATTGCTCAGTGAGGTTACGGGTACTGTTTTTTATAGATCACGGGTGACATCATTCTATACGCCATTGCTGTCTAGCATGTTTCTGCACATTCGTCAAACGTGGGCGGAGACGTGGACGACGCGCGCGTAACTGATGCCGTAATAAAACGCGTCGAACTGTCACCCCTGATAGTGTAAGATGTGTCACACTGTTTTACTGTTGTGCCAGAGCGGAGGAGGACGCAAATCTGCCTGAAATGCCATTCGGATGCGGAGACAATCTTCTCGGGTGGGGCGGGGGGAATGATATGGATGGTGCAACCTGACCAATCTCGTCGTGCTCTACAGCCTTCGGTGTACCATTCTCCACACACCCGTTGCACTTCCGAAACACTTGGTCCCACCACACGAGCAGCAATTTTCCGGATCGATGCATCATATTCTCTCATGCAAAAAACGCACCTTCTTCAAAACTCTCTGATTTTGCTGTGCGGTTCGCGCATACGTCTGCGAAGCGTCCTCCTCGTTTGCTGAAGGCACACTGATCCATCACCTTCGGTTTATAGCGACAACCAGAGCCGCAGACATATTTTGCCGTAGGATGGTGCTGCCGCGCGATATCGAAGTTGACCTTGAACCCGTGGGTCGACGTGGTTCAAATGCTAATCATTTCTGCAGAACATACTCTTGTACATGTTCGACGATTATGAACGTCCCATCTCTAGTCGTTCAAGGTGTTTTGTTTTTTTCTTAACGTGATTGTAATTGTAGAATTTTGGAACACGTATTATGTTCGAGTATAATGACTTTTCTGGAATAAAAATCTACTGTGTAGCAATCAGCATGGGTTTCGAAAAAGACGATCGTTTGACACCCAGCTCGACCTATTCGTCCACGAGACTCAGAGGGCCATAGACACGGGTTCTCAGGTAGATGCCGTGTTTCTTGACTTCCGCCAGGCGTTCGATACAGTTCCTCACAGTCGTTTAATGAACAAAGTAAGAGCATATGGACTATCAGACCAATTGTGTGATTGGATTGAAGAGACCCTAGATAACAGAACGCAGCATGTCATTCTCAATGGAGAGAAGTCTTCCGAAGTAAGAGTGATTTCAGGTGTGCCACAGGGGAGTGTCGTAGGACCGTTGCTATTCACAATATACATAAATGACCCTGTGGATAACATCGGAAGTTCACCGAGGCTTTTTGCGGATGATGCTGTGGTATATCGAGAGGTTGTAACAATGGAAAATTGTACTGAAATGCAGGTGGATCTGCAGCGAACTGACGCATGGTGCAGGGAATGGGAATTGAATCTGAATGTAGAAAAGTGTAATGTGCTGCGAATACATAGAAAGAAAGATCCCTTAACATTAAGCTACAATATAGCAGGTCAGCAAATGGAAGCAGTTAATTCCATAAATTATCTGGAAGTACGCATTAGGAGTGATTTAAAATGGAATGATCATATAAAGTTGATCGTCGGTAAAGCAGATGCCAGACTGAGATTCATTGGAAGAATCCTAAGGAAATGCAATCGGAAAACAAAGGAAGTAGGTTACAGTACACTTGTTCGCCCACTGCTCGAATACTGCTCACCAGTGTGGGATCCGTACCAGATAGGGTTGATAGAAGAGATAGAGAAGATCCAACGGAGAGCAGCGCGCTTCGTTACAGGATCATTTAGTAATCACGAAAGCGTTACGAAGATGATAGATAAACTCCAGTGGAAGACTCTGCAGGAGAGACGCTCAGAAGATCGGTACGGGCTTTTGTTGAAGTTTCGAGAACATACCTTCACCGAGGAGTCAAGCAGTATATTGCTCCCTCCTACGTATATCTCACGAAGAGACCATGAGGATAAAATCAGAGAGATTAGAGCCCACACAGAAGCATACAGACAATCCTTCTTTCCACGAACAATACGAGACTGGAATAGAAGGGAGAACCGATAGAGGTACTCAAGGTACCCTCCGCCACACACCGTCAGGTGGCTTGCGGAGTATGGAGGTAGATGTAAATGTTGTAACGTTTTCCACAAGTGACTGCTCAACTCCAATTGGGGACAATTCTCATGGATATGACACACAAACGTAACACTTAATGCAGTGTTCGTCGAAGGTTTCACTGCTCGTACAACATTGTTTCCTGTTGTGAGGGAAATCGAAAGTCTTCTTGTAGTCAACTGATTCACAATGTCACACATATTAAAAACACACAGTTTACAGTGTATACTACACGTATAAAGACTATTTCTGGAAAACAAAATAAAAGAAGACTAGAAAGACACAAAATATACTGTAACAGCAGCGAGCGTAGAGAGAATAGGCTACCTTCCCATGTTGGGATACGACGGTGCCGTCCCCGCCATCAACATCATCGTCAAAAACTCCTTCCTCAGAAACAATGATGCTGACGTTCCGTTCAGTTCCGTTAGCCGTCTGTGTGAGTGCCGCCCTCTGAAACGCAATGAGGAATGTTTTGAAGTTCCGTCCCGTTAAGTGTGAATCGATCTTTACGGAAACCACAGAAAACATAAATCTGAATGCTCAGACGGGATCTTGAACCGGAGTCCTCCCGAATTCGATTCCAGCGTCTTAAGGCGGGTACGCACTAGAGCAATGCAGACCAACGGACAACAGTCAACAGCTTCGTTGACCGAACTTTGCTTAGTGCGCATGGAGTCAACGAAGCGGCTGTGTTTGGTTGCGGTTTGGACTGCTGGCAGTAACGTCAAAACGCTGGCGGTGGGTTGGGCTTGAGACCCATCTTCCAGTGCGGACGCCATGTCGAGTCTTCGTTGATTTACTAGCGATGTGCAGCGTCTGTTGAACGTGTATGCATTAATTGCGTCTAAAAATAACGGAGTATTGAGTGTAATACGGAGATACATAAAAGCTAACAGTTTTATCATGAACGGAAGAGTTTATGGAACCTTACGTACTGCGATTGTAAAAACAAATTGAAAAGATTAGGTGCTTGGAGTGTAATACGAAAGTTGTTAGAAAATAATATGCACCATGTGAAAAAGAAAATGGAATTTTTATGCAGTTTTTTTTATTGTAGGTACAGCTCCCCTAAAAGAGGTGTCTTCTTTGGAAATTTTGGGGCCCACATAATGCAATAACAATTCGAAATATGTAGCTCACATTTGCAAAAAATTATGATATAGACCACATTTCATTTCTACTTTAGCATTGGACAAAAATTTCGTCCCATCACACTACTCATTACTTTTTAAAACAAAGGTCGTCCTACAGCATCGTTTTTTCTTCTACTTCTTTTTCTGACGATCGGCTTGTTGTTGCAAAATAAATGCACGATATGAGACAACAGCAAAATCCTTTTCTTCCCTCATAATTTCGGCTGGTGAAACTCGTATTAAAACGCTACTCTATAACAGTAACAAAACAACCTCGACAAGTTATCAGAGCCAATTGCTATTCCACATGGCTGAATCTCTTGATCCCAAAGCCTTTGGTTTGATGAGGATGAGAGACCGAACGCCAAAGCGTTGACGACCAACGTTCGGC
This sequence comes from Schistocerca cancellata, assembly GCF_023864275.1. Taxonomy (NCBI): domain Eukaryota; kingdom Metazoa; phylum Arthropoda; class Insecta; order Orthoptera; family Acrididae; genus Schistocerca; species Schistocerca cancellata. The sequence continues at coordinate 423,189,708 of NC_064634.1, read as the reverse complement.
GGAATCCATTACCTGTCGTTCGCTTACCTTCGCTGGGACAGTGTGCACGCGGCTGTACTACCTCGCCTGGTCGTTCGGACAGTACGTGCGATGACAAAAAGAATGGCAGAAGAGACGGTGGAAACTGGCGATCCAGTGTCCGCTGGAGTGTTGCAGTGGCAGGCGGAGCGGCCGGCACGCGCCTCTGCACTTCTAACCCCCCCTCCCCCCGCCCTAACCGGACTATCCCACCGACCGCAACGCATCCGCGGCTGATGACTGTCATCTAGCAGCCGTAATGACGGGCTACTGCCCGCCGACACGCCCACCGCCGGCCTCTTCAGTCCGCGCCACTCCACGCCAGCTCTCTCAAAACAAACTAGCACACACACACACACACACACACACACACACGCTCTAGGCTTCGTGAGGTATCCACGCATCCTGTTACGTAACAAAGACGTCTTCGTCAAACTATACTAATATTTTCCATAACGATCTTCTAACTTTATGGCCTGTGTAGACGAGGCACTGCAAAAATTACATAATGCACATTCTCCCCATTATAAGAACACTTAGAAAACTTTTGCAGTGGACACATAGTATGTAGTGGGGGACCACTCTGTTGAAGAAATAATTCAAAAGCCAAGCTCGCTTAAATATTGTTTACTGGATAACCGGTTTCAACACACTAAAGGTGCCATCATCGGAACTGAATGTAGTTTAACATTCATAAACCAGTTGGATATAACGATGCATGAGGCAGACCAGCTGATATAAAATCATTGTCACAAAAACTAAAAAACAACTGCCCTCCTGGTCATTCTTTTCCATGAGATATGTAAAACCGAAGTCACAAGACAAAACTATTTGGTACATTAAGAAACAACTGCTCTCCTGGTCATTCTTTTCAATGAGATATGTAAAACCGAAGTCACAAGATAAAACTATTTGGTACATGACCGCTGTCAGTCGAGCAGCGGTCACGTACCAATGGTGGCACCTTTAGTGTGTTGAAACCGATTATCCAGTAAACAATAGTTAAGCGATCTTGGCTTTTGAATTATTTCTACTTACAAAAATGACTAACTGGCATCATTAATTAAATCTGAACAATAAACAGTTTACCATCAGAATGGACATAGGCATTAATACGTTTGCTACATCAAAAAGGAAAGAAAAATGATCCTAACAATTACGAAGGAATCTCCCACTTGCCAGCGACATATATACTGGAGGGCCAAAGACACTGGTATAGGTAATCGTATTCAAATAGTGAGATACGTAAAGAAACACAATACGGTGCTGCAGTCGGAAACGCCATGTAACACAAGTGCCTGGCGCAGTTGTTAGATCGGCTACTGCTGCTACAATGGCAAGAGAATCGTTTAGCGTGACAGAAGCGGAACCCTTCGGCAAATTGCTGCGGATTTCAATGCTGGGCCATCAACAAGTGTCAGCGAGCGAACCATTCAACGAAACATCATCGCTATGGGCTTTCTGAGCCGAAGGCCCACTCGTGTACCCTTGATGACTGCACGACATGATGATTTAGACCTCTCCTGGGCCGTCCGGAGTGGCCGAGCGGTTCTAGGCTCTACAGTCTGGAACCGCGCGACCGCTACGGTAGCAGGTTCGAATCCTGCCTCGGGCATGGATGTGTGTGATGTCCTTAGGTTAGTTAGGTTTAAGTAGTTCTGAGTTCTAGGGGACTAATGACCTCAGAAGTGAAGTCCCATAGTGCTCAGAGCCATTTGAACCATTTTTTTTTAACCTCGCATGGGCTCGTCAACAGCGACGTTGGACTGTTGGTGACTGAAAGCATGTTGCCTGGTCGGAAACGTCTCGCTTCAAATTCTATCGATCGAATGGACGTGTACGGGTATGGAAACAACTTCATGAATCCATGGACTTTGCATGCCAGCAGGGGACTGTTCAAGCTTGTGGAGGCTCTGAAATGGTACCGGGCGCGTGTAGTTGGAGTGATATAGGACCCCTTATACGTCTAGATACGACTCTGACACGTGACACGTACGTACGCATCATGTCTGATCACCTGCATCTATTCACGTCCATTGTGCATTCCGACAATGCGACACCCCACACGTCAAGAATTGCTACAGAGTGTCTCCAGGAGCACTCTTCTGAGTTTAAACACCAAGCTCCCCCAGACATGAACATTATTGAACATATCTTGCTTTCCTTGCGACGTCCTGTTCAGAAAAGATCTCCACACAGTCGTACTCTTATTGATTTATGGCCAGCCCTGCATGATTCATGTTGTCAATTCCGTCCAGCACTACTTCAGACATTAGTTGAGCCCATGCCACGTCGTGTGGCGTCACTTTTGCGTGCTCGCGGGGCCACTGCACTATATTGGGCAGCTGTACCAGTTTCTTTGGCTCTTCAGTGTAAGATCATCTGTTTGTATGGCAGCAGTAGTCAAAATCAGTCCGTCTTCAGCTTACTGCAATTTAATTAAAGAGAATTATAACACCAGAGTTTCGCTTTTATTTATAAAGCATCTTCAGTGGTTATTCTGCAAATTGGATAATTGTGTTTGTACGTCTTTGGTTGTTTTAGATTAAAAAACAGCGTTTTGTGTATACAGTTGGAGTGCAAGTTACTTACGGTGTTTCTTTACATATTCTCCAAGCCATTGCTTTCTCCGTCCTTCTTAGCAGCGGCTGTCATCGAAAAACTTCCTTTCACATATGGACTTGGCAGTTTTTGCCATTATGCAGTATTTCTTGGCTGCATTTGGTCATCTACACTTCACCTTTGTGAACTGAAGTTCTGAGTGTTTCTCACTCTGCACTATATTACAGTGTTTATGTCCGTTTGTTTTCGTGCAGGTTGTGAGCGTTGCCAACCTATGAAAGTATTTATTTTTATCCCTGTGTGTGTGTGTGTGTGTGTGTGTGTGTGTGTGAGTGAGTTAGTGTAAATTAGTGAAACTGTCTTGTATGTTTGGCAGAGACGTGAGAACAGATATTGTGGGGGAGTGGGAGGGAGGGGGGGGGCAGGAGAGATTGCAAATTGTGTTCTTTTTTTTGGGGGGGGGGGGAGTGTGCTGGATGGTGACTGCAGGACAGTACATGGGAGGGGATGGTTGTGGTAAATGGAGTCTGTGGTTATATGTTCATATTTAATGTTATATTAAGTGGTCAATCCCTTTAAAGAGTGCGTGGTTTGCCAGGTTAGCCTGATCATTTATGAGTTGTTTCTTTCCTGATATGGTTTTTATAATGTGGTAGTTTTCTTGTAACATGTGGATGTGATTTTTGTTATTGTTATCTTTATGATTTCTATGTCTCTGTCTCTGGTGGCAATTTAATGTTGATTTTCGTAAAGTGTTCTGCAAAAGTTGAATGATTTGTTCTATACTTCCATCTCTTATATGTTCTTTGCATCTGGTATCAAATGTTCTCCTGGTTTGAAAGGTACATATGACCACTTAATATAACATTAAACATACACATATAACCACATACTCCATTTACCACTACCCTTTCCTTCCAGGTTCTATCCTGTAATCACCATCCAGCACCCCTCCCCGCCCCCCTTAAAAAAGCACATGTTGCAATCCCCAGCCCTCCCTTATCGCACATCTCTGCCAAACATACGAAGCATTTTCACTAATTTACACTAAATCTCAGGCACAAACACACCCACACATCACACACACTTTCACCTTCAACCCCCACCCACACCTTCTAATTTACATCTTTCCTCTCCCTTCCCATCTCTCTCTCTCTCTTTCTCTCTCTCTCTCTCACCTCTCACTCTCACCCTCCCCCCCCCCCCTCTCTCTCTCACACACACCACACACACACACACACACACACACACACACACACACACACACACACACGAATAAAAAAATACTTTCATAGGTTGGCGACGCTCACAATCTGCACGAAAACAAATAAGTATAAACACTGTAATATACTGCAGAGTGAGGAACAAATATAGCTTCAGTTCGGTTTACAAAGGTGAAGTGTAAATAACCCAAAATCAGCGCGATAAATACTGCAGAATGGCAAAAACTGCCAAGTCCATATGTGAAATGAAATCTTTCGATGACAGCCGCTATTAACAAGGAAGAAAGAGGTAGTGGTTTGGAAAATAGAAACACTGTAGTTGCATAAGATACTGTCTTGAAACTCTTAAAGAGAAATGAAGGAGTACTCGACGCAAAACTAGGCGAATATCAAGCAGGATTTAGGTAGGAAATATTCTGTACAGAGCAAATACTAAATCTAAAGAAGATAACAGAAATGAAGAAAGAAAATTGAAATATGTGATAACTTTTGCACATTTTAAAAATATGCATGACTCAATTGATAGTAATACACTAATCAGTATTACAAAGGAATTCGGGCCCGACTATAAAACAAAAGAAATAAACAAAAGAACTTAAAAACAACATCGAAAGTAAAATTTAAGGTGCAACTCGCAAAACCTTTACAAAATAAAATCAGGAGTAAGACAGAGTTAATCACCTCTAATATTCAACTGTGCGTTAAAGAACGCAGTAAAAGGAGGAGGAAATACACCAATACTAAGGGTTTTCAACATGGAAGAAACTCAAACAAAATCGCCATAGATTGTCTATGTATTGCAGATGAAATGGCATTAGATACTGATTCAATGCGTAGTGGCAAAGAACAATTCACAGAACTACAGAAACAAGCACGCAGAATAGGACTAAAAATATCATCTGAAAACATACTTAACGACAAACATCGATGACTGCCCACCAGATCTTAAAATTCATAACAACATAATATCTAAAACAAACTGTTTTAAATGCCTAGGAGAATGAATAAGAAGTGACATAAAAAAAGATAGCCATAGAAAATACAGGAAATAAAAAGAAGAGGGCGTACCAAACGTCAAAAAATATTTAAAACAATAAAATTTGTCCTGGAACACAAAACTAAGATTATCAAACAGTGGTAAATGCTTAAACAGTGTATGCAGCAGAAACCTTTAAACGAAAAACATTTGAGCATCTTGAAAAGCAGTAAAAGTTGAACTAACAGTTCTATGGAAAAATACTGGATCACAGAAATAATAGTAATGTTGAATACAAATTAAGACCAAACAGAGAGCTATTTTTGAAAATGGAAAAGCAAACTGATGTAAGGAGAAAAAGCAAAATACTCTTTTATTGACACATAAACTGAATGGATAGTAATAGACTAACCAAGCATATCTTCAACCTGCTAAACATTTCGGATTAATACCCACAAGGTTTACCGAAATTGCGAAAGATTCGAGAAACAGAATGCACATAATAGATAACAGAATACTTTTTAGAAAAGCAACACAAAAGGCAGGTGTGAAAAAGGAAGAAAGAGGATCCAGAAAGGAAAGGAACGACACTCTCGAAGGACAGAGGAAGTCTGGGAGAAACGAAAATTAAACACAAAGAAGGAAACCCATAAAGTTGATTTATCGTACCCTCCAAAAGGGTTAGTCGAGTAAATAAACTAAATACAGGCCAGAATGCTAGAACAGACATAGAAGGGATGTCAATAATAACCGATCAGCTTCACTATTGACATTATTTACCAAAATTTTTGAAGTAAATGATGTTTTCTGGAATAGTATTCTACCTCAGCAACAATGATATCCTCAGTAAATCACAGTTTGGATTTCAGAAGAGTTGCTCAATTGAGAGTGCCACTTAAACGTTCACTTGACAAATTTTAAAAGCATTAAATGACAAAATAACACCTTTTGGTATTTTCGGTGACCTACGTAAGGCAGTTGACTGTAGAACTACAATATTCTCCGAGACAAAATTGAGGTTTCATTGACCTGATGGTGTAGCCAACCAATGGACATCTGACCAAATAAAAGTAGAAAGTAGTACTTAATAATTCATAATGATTTCACTCAAAAGTAAGTTTTCTTTGTGTAAAAGTGATGCAGAGGGTGGAAGAATAGAGGCTAATAGCTACCGATTCTGGCGGCTGAACCTCTACGGGCATTCATCGCGATCAGTTATTTACTAATATTAAAATTAGGTTTTTAAACACTGCCATTCTGTTGCTAGTAAACGTACACTAAACAGTACAGTAAGTTAACTAAAAAATGTAATCACTGATCTCTGTGGAAAAAAGAAATGGAAAACAGAAAAAATAAAAGGAACAAAATGACGAAGAAGAAAATTCTGGTACATTTGAAACACGTTATAGTACGCTGCCCAATAGCTTAGATAGATCAGACTCAATGAAAAAAAATGTGAGAACATGTACTACATTTGTCACACTGTAAGATGTACTGGGAAAATAGCAGGTAAACCAGTTGCTACTTGCTGTAAAAATACACAAAATTTATTTGCAGTGTGATTCACATAATTGATTACGTGTTGTGCGAAACAGATTGCATCATAATCAAGTATTTCTCTGGGATAGTGCAGTTATAGTATACTTTTGAACAACACCACAGAGTAACAATAACATATCTTTGTTTCAATACATGATAGAGAGTTGCAAAATTGTGGGAGCAGCTTATCTTGGCTTCGTCCTATCAGTCTTCCATTGCATTCAGAGAACCCATACTATAGATGCATACCAGCAAACACTTCACCAGTCAACCTATCCATATTGTTAACCAAAACTTCCCCCCCCCCCCCAAAAAAAAAGAGAGAGGGGGGGGGAGCGAGATAGAAATGTGCAATTCTCAAAGGAAGCATGAGAGCAAACGGTAAACTGGCCATTGATGATTCAACAGCTAGTACTGTGAGTGACACAAGTTTGGTTTGCAAACCAGACATTCAGTGCATATAATCGATATTTGCATTGTTGTGCACACATTTTCAGTGTAATACCTGTACAAACATAAACGTGAATATAAGAAATAAAGCGGAGTGCAATTACTCTGTAATAAATCAACGGAAACCACAGGTCACTGATTCGGAAGGACGCAGAAAATATTCCTGAACAACTTTCGAAATACTGTCGATTGAGATCAGTCTCAACCCGTCCAGCTCGCACAGGCCCCAGATCCACATCTGACGCAGTATTAGAGCATTCATAAACCGTGGACGCGAGTTACCTTTAGAAGTTACAGCTTGCGCGCACAGTAGCCGAACGAACACTGCCCGCCGACGACACGACTCTGAGTGTGGTCCTTGCAGCGAGGCCAGCCCCGCTTTCTGATGTCATAGAGCCGCGCTCATGACAGCAAGACGGGGATTCGGTGGCGGAGTTCCGGGATCGAAACTCGGTCACAGCAGCTGCCCAACGCCCGCCCGACTCGCCGAGTGAAATTGAAGGTACGCTTTCCGTATCCGGCACAGCTTCTAGGCGAGATACCAGAGATACCCTTAAGCTGGTGTAGCCTTGTCTCAGCTTACTTAGTTAATTACTTACATGTTCGATAGATTATTTGCACTACTCCTACATCTCCATTTATACTTTGCAAACGGCTTTATGATGTGTCGTGGAAGATTCTTTGTGTACTACTGTCATTTCTGCCCTGTTCCAGCCATGGATGATGTCTATTCGTGCTCGACATGTTACATCTGCTTATACTGAGGGTCTAATGCCAGTCCCTGCACCACGTTACCCACTGGGTTATTTATATACTGTGTCATCAGAAACAGTCTAAAAAGGTTGTAAGGGTGTTGCACGGTGCATTGTGATGAGAAATCACAGTTCAGAAAAAAAATTGATAACTTGTGCCGTTTTCGAGTTAATTAGCATTCATGTTAACCCTTCAGACCGCTGTGCGCGCAAATTCAAGCGGCCACTCAGATATAATTAGCGTCAGTTGCTTTCAGAATGTAGGTGATAGCGCACGTGACTGCTCACCCTGTGGCTCGGTTTCGATCCTTACTGTCATTCCACGATCAATTTTTGTATCGCTCTGTTGTTCGGCTATAGAAAGCCAACTCATCGGCAAATCACGTGAAGCTCTGTGGTGCACTCGTGAAAAGCAAGGTGTGCAGCGAAGGGACGTTAATCAGCGAGAGGAGATGCAAAGATAACGTTACGACACAAACAGAACGGCCTACGATAACGAAAATTGTGAAGTAACAGCGAACCACGGAGAATGATAAGGGAGTGCTGTAGAAATATTGAGATAATTAACAATTTTTAGACAGAATTCTGAAAGAGTATGATCAGCTTAACTACCGAATATAAAATTTACCGAACAAGTTTGATTTTAACGAAGATTGAAAACGGTGAAATCATGTGGTACAATTAATGTCAATGTTGTATGATAAAAGCTGGTGCTGTAAAAAATGTGAAATAATAAGTGATAACTCAGAAGAAATAATTCTAAGTCCATGGTTTCATCATTTACCTGCGTATCAACATCAAAGAAAGATCTACGCATTCAAGTCGAGCTCAACATCAAATTTAACACACAACAGATATATGCATCTGCAGTAATTTCTTCAGAGTGGAAGGGACATCCGAACAGTGATTCAAGATTAAGTTAACAGACATAAAAATCAGTTGCGCAAACAAATATTTAAAAATTAAAACTTAAAATTTCACAAAAAAGTTAAAATACAAAAACAGACATGTCATACTTTGCTTTTCATGCCAAGATTGTAACAGATTGGAACGGTACAAACGGTCACAGCGAAAGAGCAAGTTATAATTCTCGTTCTGAAAGTTTATCTCACTTCATCCATTGGTTCCTAAACACATGAAATCAACGAGAGTGGTGATAAGGTGCATAACTGCCTCATACAACCTTGGAGATGACTCACCCACATTGCCTCTTGTGATTCTATGACCGTTCACGTCAGAACTACGGAAAAGCCAGCTAGAAAGTAATCATCTCTTCTACCGTGCTTTTTAGGTTATTTCTACTGAGAAAATATACCATGCCAAATGATGACTACATTAAGAACCTAAAATACCCTTCAAGGCTGCCAAATGAGTTTCGTTTATAAGACGATTAGATGGCTAGCAGCTGAAATGGGCTGTTGGGCGAATTGTGAGAAAAATCTGAAGGGCTGTGCAATACGCCTCATAGCTTTCCACTGGGAAGCGACCTAGAGTAGCAAGCGTTTGCTCAATAGCAATGAATGTGCATTGTGTTGGCACAGCGTGTAGGCAGCATTGTGGCTTTCTCCACCCACGCGCCGCTGCTTCTGAGGGAGGAGAATGATCTCAGAGAGTATGGTCCTTCCGTAGCTTTCGCGGCACGACCTCGTGTTACCCAGCTGCAGGTCACAGCGAGCTGTGATTATTTCAGTTTCGTAGTCGCTCTAGAAAGAGAGGAAACCTTGACGAACTAATCGTCAACAATGTAGAAACTACTGCACTGTGAACACTTCGCCTGAATGCTACAGACTCATACTCAACCATTCAAATCCCTGTGGGATATGAGAGCATATTTTCAGTATAGAAAACAGCCATTCCTGCCGATGAAGAATGACGTGACTGTCCAAAGGACGAGCGCCTGCATCTCATCGCCATGTTTCGAACTTTCAGAAACGTCGAATCTTTGGCAGGAGGATAATAGGAGCATAGGAGAAAATCGCACAGAATCTTTGACTGAAGTACTACTGCAAGTGGTCACGAAAAGGACGTAGGACAAAAGCATGACAAAAAGAGAGGGCCTAGGTTCTTACATGACTACAGCACAAGGAATTCGTAGAACAACCGTCGAAGTCCTGGCAGACGTTACAGGCAGAATACCACCAGGAATGGTCAGAAACAGTGAACTTGTAACTGGGTTCATACGTCATTTGCCGCTAACACCACACTACAGACAGCAGAGACTTGTATAGTGTAGAGTTAGAGTCAGCTGTGACAATGAGTTCATCAGCTGGTTGGTTGGTTTTGGGAAGGGTACCAAACTACAAAGTCATCGGTCTCATCGGATTAGGGAAGGATGGGGAAGGAAGTCGGCCGTGCCCTTTTCACAGGAACCATTCCGGCATTCTCCTGATTTATGGAAATCACGGAAAACCTAACTCAGAATGGCCAGACGCGGGTATGAATCGTTGTCCTCCCGAATGCGAGTCCAGTTCAAAATGGTTCAAATGGCTCTGAGCACTATGGGACTTAACTGCTGAGGTCATTAGTCCCCTAGAACTTAGAACTAGTTAAACCTAACTAACCTAAGGACATCACAAACATCCATGCCCGAGGCAGGATTCGAACCTGCGACCGTAGCGGTCTTGCGGTTGCAGACTGCAGCGCCTTTAACCGCACGGCCACTTCGGCCGGCGCGAGTCCAGTGTGCTAACCAAAGGGCCACCTCGCTCGGCGAGTTCATCAGTGATGGTTAGAATGTCTGTGTTTATATACATCTACATCTACATCTATACTCCGCGAGCCACCTTACGGTGTGTGGCGGAGGGTACTTATTGTACCACTATCTGATCCCCCCTTCCCTGTTCCATTCACGAATTGTGCGTGGGAAGAACGACTGCTTGTAAGTCTCCGTATTTGCTCTAATTTCTCGGATCTTTTCGTTGTGATCATTACGCGAGATATATGTGGGCGGTAGTAATATGTTGCCCATCTCTTCCCGGAATGTGCTCTCTCGTAATTTCGATAATAAACCTCTCCGTATTGCGTAACGCCTTTCTTGAAGTGTCCGCCACTGGAGCTGGTTCAGCATCTCCGTAACGCTCTCGCGCTGACTAAATGTCCCCATGACGAATCGCGCTGCTTTTCGCTGGATCATGTCTATCTCTTCTATTAATCCAACCTGGTAAGGGTCCCATACTGATGAGCAATACTCAAGAATCGGACGAACAAGCGTTTTGTAAGCTACTTCTTTCGTCGATGAGTCACATTTTCTTAGAATTCTTCCTATGAATCTCAACCTGGCGCCTGCTTTTCCCACTATTTGTTTTATGTGATCATTCCACTTCAGATCGCTCCGGATAGTAACTCCTAAGTATTTTACGGTCGTTACCGCTTCCAATGATTTACCACCTATGGCATAATCGTACTGGAATGGATTTCTGCCCCTATGTATGCGCATTATATTACATTTATCTACGTTTAGGGAAAGCTGCCAGCTGTCGCACCATGCATTAATCCTCTGCAGGTCTTCCTGGAGTACGTACGAGTCTTCTGATGTTGCTACTTTCTTGTAGACAACCGTGTCATCTGCAAATAGCCTCACGGAGCTACCGATGTTGTCAACTAAGTCATTTATGTATATTGTAAACAATAAAGGTCCTATCACGCTTCCTTGCGGTACTCCCGAAATTACCTCTACATCTGCAGATTTTGAACCGTTAAGAATGACATGTTGTGTTCTTTCTTCTAGGAAATCCTGAATCCAATCACAAACCTGGTCCGATATTCCGTAAGCTCGTATTTTTTTCATTAAACGTAAGTGCGGAACCGTATCAAATGCCTTCCTGAAGTCCAGGAATACGGCATCAATCTGCTCGCCAGTGTCTACGGCACTGTGAATTTCTTGGGCAAATAGGGCGAGCTGAGTTTCACATGATCTCTGTTTGCGGAATCCATGTTGGTTATGATGAAGGAGATTTGTATTATCTAAGAACGTCATAATACGAGAACACAAAACATGTTCCATTATTCTACAACAGATTGACGTAAGCGAAATAGGCCTATAATTATTCGCATCTGATTTATGACCCTTCTTGAAAATGGGAACGACCTGCGCTTTCTTCCAGTCGCTAGGTACTTTACGTTCTTCCAGCGATCTACGATAAATTGCTGATAGAAAGGGGGCAAGTTCTTTAGCATAATCACTGTAGAATCTTAAGGGTATCTCGTCTGGACCGGATGCTTTTCCGCTACTAAGTGATAGCAGTTGTTTTTCAATTCCGATATCGTTTATTTCAATATTTTCCATTTTGGCGTCCGTGCGACGGCTGAAGTCAGGGACCGTGTTACGATTTTCCGCAGTGAAACAGTTTCGGAACACTGAATTCAGTATTTCTGCCTTTCTTCGGTCGTCCTCTGTTTCGGTGCCATCGTGGTCAACGAGTGACTGAATAGGGGATTTAGATCCGCTTACCGATTTTACATATGACCAAAACTTTTTAGGGTTCTTGTTTAGATTGTTTGCCAATGTTTTATGTTCGAATTCGTTGAATGCTTCTCTCATTGCTCTCTTTACGCTCCTTTTTCGCTTCGTTCAGCTTTTCCTTATCAGCTATGATTCGACTACTCTTAAACCTATGATGAAGCTTTCTTTGTTTCCGTAGTACCTTTCGTACATGATTGTTATACCACGGTGGATCTTTCCCCTCGCTTTGGACCTTAGTCGGTACGAACTTATCTAAGGCGTACTGGACGATGTTTCTGAATTTTTTCCATTTTTGTTCCACATCCTCTTCCTCAGAAATGAACGTTTGATGGTGGTCACTCAGATATTCTGCGATTTGTGCCCTATCACTCTTGTTAAGCAAATATATTTTCCTTCCTTTCTTGGCATTTCTTATTACACTTGTAGTCATTGATGCAACCACTGACTTATGATCACTGATACCCTCTTCTACATTCACGGAGTCGAAAAGTTCCGGTCTATTTGTTGCTATGAGGTCTAAAACGTTAGCTTCACGAGTTGGTTCTCTAACTATCTGCTCGAAGTAATTCTCGGACAAGGCAGTCAGGATAATGTCACAAGAGTCTCTGTCCCTGGCTCCAGTTCTGATTGTGTGACTATCCCATTCTATACCTGGTAGATTGAAGTCTCCCCCTATTACAATAGTATGATCACGAAACTTCTTCACGACGTTCTGCAGGTTCTCTCTGAGGCGCTCAACTACTACGGTTGCTGATGCAGGTGGTCTATAGAAGCATCCGACTATCATATCTGACCCACCTTTGATACTTAGCTTAACCCAGATTATTTCACATTCGCATTCGCTAATAACTTCACTGGATATTATTGAATTCTTTACTGCTATAAATACTCCTCCACCATTGGCGTTTATCCTATCCTTGCGGTATATATTCCATTCTGTGTCTAGGATTTCGTTACTGTTCACTTCCGGTTTTAACCAACTTTCCGTTCCTAATACTATATGCGCACTATTTCCTTCAATAAGAGATACTAATTCAGGAACCTTGCCCTGGATACTCCTGCAGTTTACCAATATTACGTTAACTTTCCCTGTTTTTGGTCTCTGAGGACGGACGTTCTTTATCAACGATGATAATGTCCTCTCTGGTAAGCCGTCAGGTATTTTATCGTTTCGCCGAAGGGGGGGTCCCTCTAACCTAAAAAACCCCCGTGTGCACGCCACACGTACTCTGCTACCCAAGTAGCTGCTTCCGGTGTGTATCTTCACATTACAATACTTTTCAGACACGCGTGCATGTCTCAAGGAACAGACACTGTTCTGACGATTACAGCTGTGGTAAATATTAGAACATATACAGGTTCTGCACGGTTTTCAAGGAATCTTATACCATTCTTTCTGCAAAAAAGTGGCAAGCTCAGGTAACGACGACGAAGGTGGATAGGAACCACATACAATTCTCTCCAAAGTAGACCACAAAGACTCAATAATATTGAGATTTGGTGAGTGTGAATTCCAGGGGAGATGTGACAATACATCCTCTTGCTCACAAAACCAGTCCTGGCTTATGGGAGCTGTGTGAACGGGGCCCTGCGTCTTGGAACACAGCATGACTACCAGGAAAGAAACATTGTACCTGATCTGCCAGAATGGTCACATAATCCTTGGAAATAACGCGATTTTGCCCATGCGAGCCAAGGGATACCACGATAAGGCAGCCTAGGTCATCATCGAATCCGTGCCATGTTTCACTCTTGGGATTTAAATTTTGCCAGAAGTTGGAAACACTGTGAAAAAAGATTGATCCGACCCAACGCCTTTCTTCGGCACCATGTTATCCTGTTATGGGCATTTGCATCACTGATGAGTCGTGTTGGAATTCCTGGTATCCCTGCGATTCCCTGGTTATGTAGCTCTGTTCGTGTTGTTTTGGTGCTAACGGAGTTCGTGAGTGCGACATTCAGTTCTGCGGTGAATTTTGCAGGTGCCGACCTTTCATTTTTCGTCACAGTGTCCCTCAACGACTGTCTGTGGCGATCATTCAATACCCACTTTCGTCCGCGTTGCGACTTAGCGGATGATACCTTTCCGCTTTCTCAGCATGCAGTATAAATTTACGACACCGTGCTTCTTGAAACGCCAAACACTTCGGCTGCCTTGTATATTTAAACAACCATCAAATGAGCATCAACGATTTGCATACGCTTGAATTCACTTCGCTCCGACATAATGCACTCACAACTACACACAACATTTTGCTGACCACGAGTGACACTTGCAACGTATTGAGGAGACTCCACAGGTGCCGTTAGTGGTTATATAAAACAGCGCAACCTGCAGGCTTGGCTAGCAGCTGAATTTATGTTCAAGAATGCATTTCTCGCGGTGTTTCCACATTTTTGTCCAATCCTTGTACCTGCTAGTGTTAAGGAATACCGCCGTCTGCAGAGTACACAGCAGGCAGCCGAGTTAGAAGTGATTCAGACTAGTGCTAACAGATCACTCGAGAATAAGTGGCATAACACACTGCACTGCTTACTATAACTGTTGAACGTTGCGTGATGAACTGTTTACACAGTGAACATGGTATTCGAAGTTACGACCTGACCGCTCAAACAGGTTACGATATGGGGAGCTTTTAGGTCCATAAATTCGAGTGTTTCCCGTCGTTAGCACTGTTACAGATATAACCATTTTCATTCGCAGTCCCATACTCAACATATTTAATCGAAATGATACAAACGAAATGAAGGGAAGTTTTTCTTGATCCAGTGGCAGCCAGTGTGGAAAACGTTATCAATCAATGGTTCTAGACTCTGTTGCAGCCAAAATAAGAAAACGACAAATGGTTATATTTTCTGGTCATCACAATACACAGAGCAACAACCATTATGCTTCATTTTTCTGGGCTTTTATTAAAGTGTAAGGTGCTCACGGGACCCGCTTGTGGAAGGATAGTGGTTCAAATCCCCCTCTGGTCACTGTGATTTAGGTTTTGCGTCGTTCCCCTAAATCGCTTAAGGCAAATGCTTGGATAGTTCCTTCGTAAAGGACAGGGCCGATTTACTTCCCATTTTCCCCAAATTCGAGGTTTTGCTTCGTCTGTGGTGACCACGTCGTCGACAGAACGCTAAACACGTGTCGTCTTTCCATTTTTTATCTGGAAAAGTATTGTAATAATCCAGCAAACACGGCATTGGCACCGATAACCGCTTTGTACACTATTTGAAAGCAATATCACAGTGTTCTCTCAACATGTATATGGGTGGGACTGCAGCAAATAACAGGCTGTGACAGAATTGTTAAACAGTGGAGGTGAAACTCCCGCACGCATTTATGAAAGGCTGATACAGGCTTTTGGGGTCGATGTAATGAATATGAGGAGAGTGAGACACTGGATTTGTCGTTGTAAGGAAAATGTAGGGCGAACGCCGTGGGCTGATCAAAAGCAGAGCGCGCGATTCGCCGCTTTAGCGGTTGCACCAAATATCCAGTGTGTCGATGACATCACTGGCGCCGACCGGCAGGTAGCAGCTGACGAAGTGCGTAGCGAAATTTCCATCGCTAATGCCACTGCGACTGCCACTGCAGTTCCTCAAAGCTATGAGCAGGCTTAGCGCCGCGGATGCAGGCTCCTAATGCCACTACTCAAAGATGATTAGATTGTTGCGTTTTGTCAACGTAATGAACAGCTGAATCACATTAAAAAGTGACCTACAATTCGATTAAATGTGGACATACTATGCGGTATACACTACGAAGTCTTTTAGGCGTAACAACACTGTTACAGAAGTGGGCTGAAGAAAGCCTGTGTTGGTTGGATGTTTTAGTAGATGGCTTCTAGCATCGTAAATGTTTAGAAAGCAGAAGAAAAAGCTGACCTCTTCTTTCTTGCCACAAAGAGGAGGCCAAAAATCCAATGCGTCGATATACGTCCTGTAGCAACCGTGATTGATCGAGAGGCATTCTTGAATTTTCTAGAGAAACGATGTTTCAGTCAGTTACGCAATCATCATATAAATCGAATTTCTCCCGTGGTTGGAAGTATTTCAAACTCTGTCTTCGCCTACAGTTTTTGCCCTCTACAGCTCTCTCTAGTATCATGGAAGCTATTTTCTGCTATCTTAACGATGTCATATAATCCTGTCCCTTCTTGTTATAGGTGTTTTTCATGTCTTCCCTTCTTCGCCAGTTCTGCAGAGAACCTCCTCACTTCCTATCTTACCAACGCACCTAATTTTCAACATCCTTCCATGGCACTACATCTCAGTTGCTTCGGCTCTCTTCTGTTCTGGTTCTCCCACAGTTCGTGATAAACTACCATATAAATCTGTGCTCCAAACGCACATTTTCATAAATTTCTACCTCAATTTAGGGTCTATGCTTGATAGTAGTGGACTTATTTTGGCCAGGACTGCCTTCTTTGCCTGTGCTAACCTGCTTATTATGTCCCCCTCACATGCCTGTCATGTGTCATTTTGCTTCCAAGATAGGAGAATTCTTTAGACTGTCTACTTTATGATCACCAATTTTGATGTTAAGTTTATTTCTATTTTCATTTCTGCTATTCCTCATTACCTTTTGTCTTTCTTCTGTTTACTTTCAATTCATAATTTGTACTCATTAGACTGATCATCCCATTCAAAAGATCCTCCAATTCTTTCTCATTTTCAAGGATAATAGCAATGTCATCAGCGAATCATATCACTGTTATCGTCTCACCCTGAGGTTCAGTCTCACGCTTGAAACTTTCTTTTATTTACAGATTTTCGATGTACAGATTGAACAGTAAAGGCGAAAATGTGCAAACCCTTATACAGCTAAACCGTTTGTCATCTGAGCACTTCGTTCTTACACTCCTGGAAATGGAAAAAAGAACACATTGACACCGGTGTGTCAGACCCACCATACTTGCTCCGGACACTGCGAGAGGGCTGTACAAGCAATGATCACACGCACGGCACAGCGGACACACCAGGAACCGCGGTGTTGGCCGTCGAATGGCGCTAGCTGCGCAGCATTTGTGCACCGCCGCCGTCAGTGTCAGCCAGTTTGCCGTGGCATACGGAGCTCCATCACAGTCTTTAACACTGGTAGCATGCCGCGACAGCGTGGACGTGAACCGTATGTTCAGTTGACGGACTTTGAGCGAGGGCGTATAGTGGGCATGCGGGAGGCCGGGTGGACGTACCGCCGAATTGCTCAACACGTGGGGCGTGAGGTCTCCACAGTACATCGATGTTGTCGCCAGTGGTCGGCGGAAGATGCACGTGACCGTCGACCTGGGACCGGACCGCAGCGACGCACGGATGCACGCCAAGACCGTAGGATCCTACGCAGTGCCGTAGGGGACCGCACCGCCACTTCCCAGCAAATTAGGGACACTGTTGCTCCTGGGGTATCGGCGACGACCATTCGCAACTGTCTCCATGAAGCTGGGCTACGGTCCCGCACACCGTTAGGCCGTCTTCCGCTCACGCCCCAACATCGTGCAGCCCGCCTCCAGTGGTGTCGCGACAGGCGTGAATGGAGGGACGAATGGAGACGTGTCGTCTTCAGCGATGAGAGTCGCTTCTGCCTTGGTGCCAATGATGGTCGTATGCGTGTTTGGCGCCGTGCAGGTGAGCGCCACAATCAGGACTGCATACGACCGAGGCACACAGGGCCAACACCCGGCATCATGGTGTGGGAAGCGATCTCCTACACTGGCCGTACACCACTGGTGATCGTCGAGGGGACACTGAATAGAGCACGGTACATCCAAACCGTCATCGAACCCATCGTTCTACCATTCCTAGACCGGCAAGGGAACTTGCTGTTCCAACAGGACAATGCACGTCCGCATGTATCCTGTGCCACCCAACGTGCTCTAGAAGGCGTAAGTCAACTACCCTGGCCAGCAAGATCTCCGGATCTGTCCCCCATTGAGCATGTTTGGGACTGGATGAAGCGTCGTCTCACGCGGTCTGCACGTCCAGCACGAGCGCTGGTCCAACTGAGGCGCCAGGTGGAAATGGCATGGCAAGCCGTTCCACAGGACTACATCCAGCATCTCTACGATCGTCTCCATGGGAGAATAGCAGCCTGCATTGCTGCGAAAGGTGGATATACACTGTACTAGTGCCGACATTGTGCATGCTCTGTTGCCTGTGTCTATGTGCCTGTGGTTCTGTCAGTGTGATCATGTGATGTATCTGACCCCAGGAATGTGTCAATAAAGTTTCCCCTTCCTGGGACAATGAATTCACGGTGTTCTTATTTCAATTTCCAGGAGTGTAGTATTCCACTCTTAGTGTTCCCTCTAGGTTCTTGTGCACATTGTGTACTTCCCGTATTTCCCTAAAGCTTACTCCCATTTTTGTCAGAATTTCGAATATTTTATGGCATTTTTACATGGTCGAAACCTTTTTCTCAGTCGACAGATGCAATGATGGTGTCTTGATTTTTCTTATTTTCAGTATCAAGCGGAGGTGAGAATTTTCTAATATCAATATTAATGCCTCTTTTTCCCGTCACCTCAACACAGTATGCACTGTCGTTGCTCAACAACGCACTGCGGCCGAACACAACGATGCTGGCGTAGCAACCTACGACAGCCTCGTCCACGAGTACTCGCCAACATGTCTACAATATCAAAAGACATCGGTGATAGTTAACCTTTCTACACTTGCCTTCCACATACTGATTTTGTTGCTGGCATAAAGAAAGAAGACCATCAAGAATGGTCATAGACGTGAGAGAACACATAACAGTCCAAAGGAAGACATACCGTAATACAACCGGATATTCCAGAAAACTTTTTCTTTCAAATCAACCTGTCTAGACGTCATACCCATACCATAACGGCATCCGGCTGGGTTGCGACTATAAGCGTTCACAACTTTATAGGATGAAATTTCAGCCATTTCCCTACTGCGAAGTCCACGCAAATGAGATTGCAGACCACAACATTGTGACTCTAATGTGTTCACACTACGATAGACAACGCAGCAAGTTTTTCAAGACCTTGATCAGAACAAGACTGCTCCAGTCTGTGTCTGTGACCGATCGAAATTACATTTCTAATGACTGTGCTGTATACAGGGTGAAGTAAAATTCGCGCAGTCGGACGCCACAGCGCCATTCCTCACATACTGGCAGTACAAAAATGTAACACAAAATTCGTCCTGCGCATATTTCGGGCAGTAAATCGACGTTAAAAATTGGCAATCTGACAACACTCTAATCACATACATGGTAACTACCGCTGTGGGGAGGTTGACCAGCGCTGTGCAGATAGTGCAGTGTATAGCGTTTTGGGTTACCGTATAGGACGTCGAGGGTTTGATTCTGTCTCGAGGCTTACTTGTTTTTATTTGCGTAAAGTAATCTGCGTGGTACGGTATCTGGCGTCTTAATCGTCATACAGCGATTACAGTCGGTCTTCTACAAAACACTTGCAGTTACATACTACAAACACAGAAATGTAAATACAATCGTTCTCAGCCTGCCAGGGTGTCTTTAAATATTTTTTGACGGCCGTTGTGGCAGAGCGGTTCTAGGCGCTACGGTCTGGAACCGCGCCACAGCTGTTCTAGGCGCTACAGTCTGGAACCGCGCGACTGCGACGGCCGCAGGTTCGAATCCTGTCTCGGGCATGGATGTTTGTGATGTCCTTAGGTTAGTTAGGTTTAAGCAGTTCTAAGTTCTAGGGGACTGATGACCTCTGAAGTTAAGTCCCATAGTGCTCAGAGCCATTTGAACCATTTCTGAACAATCGTTCTCATTGGACAGGCTTTAAAGAAAACTTTTGCTTGCGGTGAATGCAGATCCCTTCGCACCATTGCATTTAATAAATTCAAAACTTGTTTCGTGTCTATCATCCACCAATGGTCCCATCGATTAATAGCAACTATTACAGTATTTTTCCACGTTCGTTATGAACTTACGGCAGCAATAGGACTAGCAACGTGCTTTACAAATAATTTCGATGGGACCATGTACACAGAAAATACGTTTGGAATCTGCTAGATGCAATGATGCGAAACAATTCGCGTCAACAAAGTGCAAAAGGCTTCTTTACAAAACGGCCAATGAAAACGATTGTACTTCCATTTCCGTCTTCGTAGTACGTAACTGCAAATGTTTTGTAGGAAACCCACTGTAATCGCTGTATGATTATTAAGACGCCCGATACCATAACACGCAGATTACTTTTAGCAAATAAAAACAAATAAGCCTCAAGACAGAATCGAAGCCTCGACCTCTTGCATGATAACCCAAAAGGCTATTCATTGCACAGCGCTGGTATATGTTAACAGAGGTAGTTACCATACATGTGGTTAAAGTGTTGCCGTTGCCATTCTTTAACGTCGCATTACTGTCCGAAATATGCGCAGAACTAAATTTTGTGCCCGACATTCTGGTATTGCCAGTATGTGAGGATTCGCGCTATGAAGTCCAAGTGCGCGAATTTTTCTTCACTCTGTATACATTCCATGCCAAATCCTATTTATTCGCTTCTCTGGATAAACGTTTAATACGAAAAACTAATAAATTTAAAAAAAAAGAGACATCGTTGACGCTGCTTCCAGTTGGCGTCGCTATAACGCCCAGCCAGCACTGATGCGTGTGCTGCATATATCGCTGAGTTCTTATGCAATCTCGCCATATTCGAAATTACGTAATTCGTTTAGCGCGTCGCATAACTCTTGCATTTGGCTGCCGTTGCGAACCTAATTTCGCGGGATGCCATACGAAAGGTTCAAACAACGGACGATAGACACTTTTCTTCAGGTACTATGTGCTTCTAATGTCTAAAGAAAAACCAGTCGACAGTTGGAAAGAATAGAAAAATGAAAACCACTTACTTTTTTTTTTTAATTTGTGGTAAGTTCCTATGAGACGAAACTACTAAGGTCATCGGTCCCTAGCCTTGCACACGACTTAATCCAACTTAAACTAACTTACACTAAGGACAACACGCACTCCCATATCCGAGGGAGGACTCGAACCTAAGACGGGGCGAGCCGGATGAACCGTGGCAAGGCGCCCCAGATGGTGCGGCTACCCCGCGCACTGACAATTCCTAGTCGGAACAGGCGAAACCGGTTTGGTTAACACGTAAGAAACTTTATGCTGCAAAAGACAGAATTTTTCTTATCTACATGATGAACATTACAGCTGTTTATTTTATTTGTTATTGTAATGTTGAGATTATAGGGATACTTAAAACGACTTCAGAGATCTGGAATTCATCCGGTTTCAAAAGTCACCAGTACCGGGTTAATTTTGGCATATTCTCTACCATTCTATTTGGACAACTCTTTCGTCATCATGCATTTCACTCTTCCTGATTACTAGTTTGAGAACGTTTAAAAGATCTGATGCTAGTACTCCAATATGTTCTCTCTGTCTGTCGGAAATGGTTGCTTTGGCTAGATCGTCTGCAACCAATTTTCTGTAGCGCTTCAAATTGCATAAATAGTTTTTATAAAACATTTTGACGCGGGGTAATACTTAATTCCTTAAATCAAGAGGTGAGTTAATGGAATAAACCCAATCTGGGTGAAGCACTACAGCAAACTGGTTGCAGACGATTTAGGCAAAGCAACCATTTACGACAGAAAGAGAGAACACACATGAGCACCATATATATATATATATATATATATATATATATATATATATATATATATATATATATCAGGTCACTACTCAAATTGTATCATTACCAGTTTCGACTTTTACAAAGGTATCAATACGTGATTTGAATATGTTTCATAGATACTATGTAATGTATTCAAACGAATTTATGATGATTTGGTAATAAGTCTAAACCGGTAACGATGCCATTTGACTGGCCTGAGACCGAAGTATACAGGATATCTCAGGAAGAATGATCAACATTCAGCGATACGACAGGGACGATCATTCAAACCAAAAAAGTCTACTAAACATGGGCTCTAAAACGCATATCTTAGGAGCTACGATCACTTGGTCATCTTCGGTACGGCGAGATGAATGCCTTCTACACCAAGCTCTTTACTTTCCATGTTTTGAGAGTTGGTATTATGGACCAAAAGACGAAAAAAAAAGTCCAGTAACCACGGGCTCTAAAGTGCATACCTTAAGAGCCAACAACACTTGTTCAACTTTTCTGCTGAGAAACACATCTCTTCTACTGAATAAGTACTCATAGCTCTTAACGTATGCTTTTTAGAGTCCTTGTTTACTTATAACTTTTTTTATATTTTGCTCCATACAGCTTCTTCCCAAAACATGGAAAGCAAAGAACTTGCAACAGAAGAGATTTGTTTCACAATATAGAAGGTGAAGAAGCGCTCATAGCAGTTTAGGAGCCGTTTTGCAGTCCACGTTTACTGGGCTTTATTTTTTTTTTTTTTTTTTTTTTTTTTTTTTTTTTTTTTTTTTTTTGCTTCCGATGATTGTCCCTGTCATGCGGTTGGACACTGGTCATTCTTCTTACTACAGCCTTTATACCAAAAATATTTTGCAATCTGTCACTGAGTTTCGCTGAGGCAGCATGCCTGTTCTGTGTAGGAAGGGCATCACATATCATCATCGAAACGAAAAATTTAGAAACTGTACAGTATACTAGAAAAGTGAAGATGAGTAGCCTTTGACTTCATCTGGTGATGATTTTTATCGAGAGGGGATCAGCAGTCGATTACCTGCAGTAAATCAGCATCCTGAAGAAGCTCCAAGTACGCCTACGCTAGTACACTTACACAAAACTCCAGTACTTTGCTGAGAATGTGATACCACACGGGAGAGCGCAATCGTGTAAAGTCTTGCCTCATCACCAATACACACTGCACCTGGAACAGCTATACTGCTAATTGCTCTGGCCGCTAAAGGAAGCTGACTGCGGTCTTCGCTTTGAAGATGCGCGACCCTGCGGCAGGGAATGATGCCCGTGCTCTTGCCGACCCCCACAAGTACCGAAAAATTTCTCTGTCCGAAGAGATGTACTCAGAGATAGCTGCAGACACCGATTCCTTTTGTTGCGACGCTATCCCAGCTGAGAGAACGGTCCCTAATCTTGTCACGACAGCAAAGTCGCAGGACTGAGTCGCCGAGTACACGGTGCGACGGTGTAGTAGTCGGCTTCTCGGACGGAGAGGGGCCCCGTGCTGTGGAGTGCGGTCCCCGCGTATAGGCAGGCGGCTGGCGCGCGGAGCGGCGCGGCGCGGCGGTCACGAGTGACAGGCGGCCGCGGCCATTGTGGGCCGGTCACGACACGACGGCCCGCGCGCTGACTGATGCCTACACGCCGCGCGACCATCCGCGCCATTTGTTAGCTGCCATTTTGCGGTCTGCTCCGCCCGGACACAATAATTGCGCTTTATGAGACGATAAATAATAACGAGGCAAAAAATAAATAAAGTGGCAGAGAGGCGAAAGGAGGAAGCGTCCGACAGCTTCCTCACCGGCAACGTCTCCTGCGCAGACGGCGACTCTTCGTCCATCAGAGTGGAACACGGCTGTGTTCTTCATCTTTAGATACTATTAGCGATTTTCCGTACGTTTAATAAACACAACAGATACACATAACAGAGACCTTAGTCATCAACAATATGTTCTCCCTCACTATAAACTCTACTGGCCATTAAAATTGTTACACTAAGAAGAAATGCAGATGATAAACGGGTATTTATTGGACAAATATATTATACTAGAACTGACATGTGATTACATTTTCACACAATTTGGGTGCATAGATCCTGAGAAATCAGTACCCAGAACAACCACCTCTGGCCGCAATAACGGCCTCGATACGCCTGGGCATTGAATCAAACAGAGCTTGGATGGCGTGTACAGGTACAGCTGCACATGCAGCTTCAACACAATACCACAGTTCATCAAGAGTAGTGACTGCCGTATTGTGACGAGCCAGTTACTCGGCCACCGCTGACCAGACGTTTTCAATTAGTGAGAGATCTGGAAAACGGGCTGGCCATGGCAGAAGTCGAAAATTTTCTGTATCCAGAAAGGCCCGAGCAGAACCTGCAACATGCCGTTGTGCATTATCCTGCTGAAATGTAGGATTTCGCAGGGATCGAATGAAGGGTAGAGTCACGGGTCTTAACACATCTGAAATGTAACGTCCACTGTTCAAAGTGCCGTCAATGCGAACAAGGGGCGACCGAGACGACCCATGAGGGTATGATGAACATTTCATGTACGATAACGTTTCATTTAATGCATTTACGTTCCGTTCCTCATGATTAATCAATATACAGGGTGTTGCAAAAAGGTACGGCCAAACTTTCAGGAAAATATTCCTCACACACAAAGAAAGAAAATATGTTATGTGAACATGTGTCCGGGAACGCTTACTTTCCATATTAGAGCTCATTTTATTACTTCTCTTCAAACCACATTAATCATGGAATGGAAACACACAGCAACAGAACGTACCAGCGTGACTTCAAACACTTTGTTACACGAAATGTTCAAAATATCCTCCGTTAGCGAGGATACGTGCATCCACCCTCCGTCGCATGGAATCCCTGATGCGCTGATGCAGCCCTCCACAATGATGCAGCCGTCCACAATACGAGCACGAAGAGTCTCTACATTTGGTACCGGGGTTGCGTAGACAAGAGCTTTCAAATGCCCCCATAAATGAAAGTCAAGAGGGTTGAGGTCAGGAGAGCGTGAGGCCATGGAATTGGTCCGCCTCTACCACTCCATCGGTCACCGAATCTGTTGTTGAGAATCGTACGAACACTTCGACTGAAATGTGCAGGCGCTCCATCGTGCATGAACCACATGTTGTGTCGTACTTGTAAAGACACATGTTCTAGCAGCACAGGTAGAGTATCCCGTATGAAATCATGATAACGTGCTCCATTGAGCGTAGGTGGAAGAACATGGGGCCCAATCAAGACATCACAAACAATGCCTGCCCAAACGTTCACAGAAAATCTGTGTTGATGACATGATTGCACAATTGCGTGTGGATTCTCGTCAGCCCACACATTTTGATTGTGAAAATTTACAATTTGATCACGTTGGAATGAAGCCTCATCCGTAAAGAGAACATTTGCACTGAAATGAGGATTGATACATGGTTGGATGAACCATTCGCAGAAGTGTACCCGTGGAGGCCAATCAGCTGCTGATAGTGCCTGCACACGCTGTACATGGTACGGAAACAACTGGTTCTCCCGTAGCACTCTCCATACAGTGACGTGGTCAACGTTACCTTGTACAGCAGCAACTTCTCTGACGCTGACATTAGGGTTATCGTCAACGAAGAATTGCCTCGTCCATTGCAGGTGTCCTCGTCGTTCTAGGTCTTCCCTAGTCGCGAGTCATAGTGTGCAATGTTCCGTGCTCTCTAAGACGCCGATCAATTGCTTCGAACGTCTTCCTGTCGGGGCACCTTCGTTCTGGAAATCTGTCTCGATACAAACGTACCGCGCCTCGGCTATTGCCCCGTGCTAATCCATGCATCAAATGGGCATCTGCCAACTCCGCATTTGTAAACATTGCACTGACTGCAAAACCACGTTCGTGACGAACACTAACTTGTTGATGCTACGTACTGTTGTGCTTGATGCTAGTACTGTAGAGCAATGAGTCGCATGTCAACACAAGCACCGAAGTCAACATTACCTTCCTTCAATTGGGCCAACTGGCGGTGAATCGAGGAAGTACAGTACATACTGACGAAACTAAAATGAGCTCTAACATGGAAATTAAGCGTTTACGGACACATGTCCACATAACATCTATTCTTTATTTGTGTGTGAGGAATGTTTCCTGAAAGTTTGGCCGTACCTTTTTGTAAAACCCTGTATGTTAACGTCTAACTAGAAGAAAATCCAAAATGATAGGGAATGTGTTAATATATAACAGAATTATTTCCGTGATACTAGAGAGAGTCGTAGAAGGGAAAAATCAGAGGGAAGAAAGAGCGGTCAAAGTTATAGGAAGTCAATATCACACGAGACCATTTTTGGGGTGCAGCAGTCTGTGTGCATTTAACACCGTACAGGCTTGGTGGACATGGTTCTATGATGGTCGATATTCAAACAGGCGGCGATGTCACTCACAGTATACCATCTATCGTCCTGTAGCACTGTAGAAAGGGTGGACAAAAATATGGAAACACCTACACATCACCATGCCTAATACGATGACATTCAGAACAATTTTCAGTCGTCTCTAAATGAATAAATACAGTTCGTCTATGGTTTTTAAGGGAATTTTACACAATTTCTCCTGTAAAATAGTGGCAAGTTCAAGTAACGATGGTACAGGTGAATAGCTATCACGCACCCTTCTCTTCAAAAGAGACAGCAAAGGCTCCATAACATTGAGATCTGGTGATTGCCATGGTGGGTGTGACACTTCATCCCCGTGCTCACAAAACCAGTCCTGGGAATTAAGAGTTGTGTGAACAGAGGCGCTGTCGTCTTCAGTACTGCGTCACCATTGGGGAACAAAAATTGTACCACGGTATGGACCTGATCAATAACACGATCACGTAAGCATTGACAGTAACACAACCTTACAGAGTACCACGGTATGGCTGCCCAAATCATCACTGAATCCCCGCCACGTTTCACTCCTGAGACGTAAAGTCAATCAGAAATTGGAAACAGAATGAAAAAAAAAAAGACTCATTCGACCAGATGAGTTTATTCCACAATCCAGATTTTATGGCTTCGGCATCATGTTTTCCTGTTACGGCCATTTGCATCACTGATGAGTGGTTTTGGAATTCTGTTCACCCTGCAGTTCCCTCCTTATGAAGTTCCCTTCGTACTGTTTTGGTGTAGACTGAGTTCCGTAGTGACTTTTGCTGCTGTCGTCATATTATTTTTCGTCATAGTGTGCTTTTCAACAACCGTCCGTCGCAGTTACCCAACACAGATGCTCGGCGGCTTTGTGATTTAGCGGATGAGGTTTCTCCGCTTTCCCTGTATGCGGTACAAATGTTCGATATGATGCCTCTCCAAACACCAAAACGCTTCGGATACCTTCGTTATGTAAGCACCCACCATACGAGCACCAGAAACCTGGCCAAGTTCTAATTCCCTTATCTCCGACATAATGCACTCGCAACTGAACGAAACATGGTGGTGACAACGACTGACACTTGTAACGCATTGAGGATATTATGCAGGTGCTGTTCGTGATTGAATACAACAGGGCAACTTGTAGGCTCAGCTAAAAGCTGCATTTATGTTGAAGCATGCATTTCTCGCGGCGTTTCAGTATTTTTGTAAACCTCCTGTATATTTCTGTAGAGGCGACGTGAGGTCATGTCGTCCAACACTGGTACTCGTCGAGAGCGGAGGTTTACGCGTGTGTAAACATCGACTCTGCGATATTTAATATTACTCTAGACTGCTGGCCGAAGAAACGCACTTTTTTTTCATTTCACATTCAAAGTCGTTAACCAGCGACGTGCAGTCATGTCGACTAAATAAATGTTTTTACCACATTGCTCAGATACCGCATCTGCACTCGCGAAAGCTCTTCATGTCAGATGAGTACATATACACGTCATCCCTGTTATATGTTGAACATAAACAGTGCAGACCTGTACTGAGTTTATCCTGCGTACTATGGCAGAACGCCGTAGCGCCTCTCCTCTCCCCCTCCTCCCCTTCCCACAATCTCCCCCCCCCCCCCCCAAACCGACGTTTCTGCAATTTTTTCTACATAGATATAGGAAATTTGTTAATTTGTGAGGTGGGTCTAATGAAAATGAAGCGTTATTTATAAATATCACTAAAATGAGCTATATAGATGAAATATATTGCACAACAAATTAAATGTACTATTGTTGTAAATCAGTTACAAGTTGCACAAAATTTCTAAAAGGATTGAAAGTAAAACAATATTTTTGTGTTATTTTTTGTGGCAGCTATTGTACACTGACATTATCGTGATGTATAACAAGGAACAGATTTTATTCACTCTTATTACATCCTTAGCAATTTATGAATCATTAATAGGAAATAAAAGGGAATGTGCCATAATCAAGCGTGAAGGACATGCCTCTTTTCAAAACTTGTTTTCTTATTACAATTTAACTTCTCATTTCATTGCTTCGAGGGCAGAAAACTCATTGATAAATTTACTAAATTTACTAAATTTATCATATTCTATCGACAAGTTTATTGAGTTTGCTTCACCTATACTCGTCCTTAAGTAGCTTTTTTATCATCTCTGATGTGCTGAAACTGCGTTGAAATTGTCAAAATACTCTCAAAGCTATTTTGATGTTTGCATAAGCATCTCGTAACCCATAACTGCAAAAAAAAAAGAAAAAAAGAAAATCAAAATGGGAATCTGTTTCAATGCTCTTTATCAGCACTTTCTCACTTTCTACTGGAATTTGGAAGCAACTATTTCGTTTACTAGCTGTGCCGTGTTGATGTTTAGACCCGGTGGTCGACCTTTGACAGCCTACACAATACTGTGGCAAAGCAGCAGCAAAATCTAAATTCTTGGACATGAGTTAGCCATATAGGCAGCAGCTGTATGAACCAAGCGCACTGTTGACATATGGCCCAAGTGACGCATTTTCATTTCTTTGTGTGCAACTTCGACGAAAGAACACAGTAACAACAACGTGCGTTTCCAGTCCGGTGCAGGGGAAAGACTGCTTCTCCCAGGTAGATGATAGGAACACGTGTGGCAGAAGAACTCACATACCTCTCCCAGGTAAACCCTAAATCGCGTTTCTAATTTTTTTAATCGTAAATATTTGCTCCCCTTGCCCCTATGCCTTCACCCTTGTTGGCGAGCTATCTGACCATGGTCTCGTTATGGCCCTGAAATGAAATGGGCAAAAGTAACTGGAAGGGTTGTGGAATAAGACATAGTGCGTGTA
Organism: Schistocerca cancellata; assembly: GCF_023864275.1. Taxonomy (NCBI): domain Eukaryota; kingdom Metazoa; phylum Arthropoda; class Insecta; order Orthoptera; family Acrididae; genus Schistocerca; species Schistocerca cancellata. The sequence goes on along the minus strand of NC_064634.1, from coordinate 423,160,867 downwards.
ATGGTAGAATGCTGCGGCTGAAAGCACACCGCAACTAGCCGCAAATTCTTGCACCATACACACTAAAACGTCTCATTCGGCAACCCTTTCTTGACTTTTGACAGCAAATAATTAAAGATGATATTTGTGGGTGCTCCTCTGAGATGAATAGACCGGTAAAAAAAAAAAAAAGCGAATATCGCGACGGACTGTAGTTACATTCATATTCATACTCTGCAAACCACTGCGAAGTGTATGTCAGGGTGTATTCATTGTTGAACCACTTACTAAAGCTTCATCCCGTGTCTATCACGTATGGAGCGTAGCAAAAAGTGCCTCTGTGCATAGTATAGTTAATCTAATCTTGTCTTCGTGGCACGCTCCTGGCAATACTGAAGGGGTTGTCGTATATTCCTAGAGTCTTCATTTAATGCTGGTTCCTGAAACTTCGTAAGCAGACTTTCACGGAGTATTTGAATGTATCTGGTCAAGCAAACTTGCGACAACTCGTGCTGCCCTTGTTTGTACACATTCAATACCTCCTGCTAGTTCTATCCGGTATGGGCCTACATACTTGAGCAATATTCCAGGATGGGTCGCTTTGTATATTAATTGCATTTTTCGAGTTTCTTACTAAGTCTGCCACCCGTTTTGTCGACGAATGCCCATATGTGGTAATTCTATTTTCTATACCTACAAATTGTTCCACATTGGTATTTGCATCAGTTGACTGATTTCAAATGTGATTATTTGATATAGTAGTCATGGTATAGTCGTTTCGTGTAGAGCACAGTTTGTAAAGAGCACAGTTTTACATTTTTAGAGACCCATACCTCAATCGGTATAAACGAGATCCTAATAAGTGCACTTGTTTGCCTGTCTGTCCGCCTGTTAAGACCGGTATTCCTCAGGAACGGCTACAGGTGTCAACTTGAAATGTACGACAAATACTAAGGTCTATCTTCCCTTTGCGGCATAAAAACTTGAAGTTTCCAAGTCAGTGCAGTAAAAGGTACGGCCCTTTGTCCCACTGTAGGGTGAGCGGTGGAGTGACGGGCCAATGGGACCCAGTGATATACTTGTGGCCGAGAGAAACACACTATTGTACTTCAATTATACATCACGTCGTTATCCGCCGGGTGGTTGTAATTAAACTTTTCCTATTCAACACGTTACAACACGGAAACTAATTACCGTACGAGTACCAAAAGTGGTAGCATTAATGTCAAGGACATAGGGAAGAGACGTGCGGTAGCGTTCTCGCTTCCCACGCCCGGGTTCCCGGGTTCGATTCCCGGCGGGGTCAGGGATTTTCTCTGCCTCGTGATGGCTGGGTGTTGTGTGCTGTCCTTAGGTTAGTTAGGTTTAAGTAGTTCTAAGTTCTAGGGGACTTATGACCACAGCAGTTGAGTCCCATAGTGCTCAGAGCCATTTGAACCATTTTGAACCATAGGGAAGAGAAATAATGCAGAATCAATTCAACATAAACACTTTTAATGTGCTGCTACGGAACATCATACGATTACATACCGGTACTATTACTGTTGCAAAAGCGGCTCAATATGGCGCCCATCAGAATATGCCGGAAGCGCAAGATTGCATTCTGCACAGCAGAACGAAGCATGTCCGTTACTTCTCTTGATATGCTGCGCCTCAGATTACCACATGTGTGAATCTTCCCCTGGTAAACCCTGGCCTTCAGGTAATCCCACTACAAGAAATCAGAAGGAGTGAGATGGTTGGTTGGTTGGTTGGTTTGGGGAAGGAGACCAGACAGCGTGGTCATCGGTCTCATCGGATTAGGGAAGGATGGGGAAGGAAGGCGGCCGTGCCCTTTCAGAGGAACCATCCCGGCATTTGCCTGGAGTGATTTAGGGAAATCACGGAAAACCTAAATCAGGATGGCCGGACGCGGAACTGAACCGTCGTCCTCCCGAATGCGAGTCCAGTGTCTAACCACTGTGCCACCCCGCTCGGTGAAGGAGTGAGATCAGGTGATCGTGCTGGCCAAGCATTTGGAAACGATCGACTGATAATTCAATCGTTTCGACATGTGTTACCTAGAAGCAGGTGAAATTCGCGAGCGATGTGCGGTGGGGCCCAGTCTTGCATGAAAACTGCTGAGTTCCACGCGTCTCTCTCCTGTAGGGCGGGTATGACATGCTGACATCGCAGTAACGCTGGCGAGTGATACTGCACGTCTTTGGTCCTTGAGCGCCAACCTGTTCAAAACAGAATGGGCCAATGATGAACGTAGCCGTGAAGCCACACTGTACAGTGACACGTTCACCATATACAGGAACTTTATGCTCAGTGATTAGAGGTGAAGCTCCCCACACTCGGCAACGAACTTCGTCTGTCCATAGAATGGTCCAGGGCCATCCTTCATCAACTTCAATTCTTGCGAGGAAGTGGAAAGCGAAGTCAACACGTCGTTCTGCGTCCTGTGGTGCAAGCTGCTGTACGATATGGATCTTGTACAGATACCACATGGGACTGGGTCGAAGTACCTTACGTACAGTGGAACACGGGATGTTCAACTGTTGTAATACAGCACGCGCATTACCTGGCGATCGGGAATCGCGCGCAGCGTTGTCTGCCATAGCAACAGCGATTTCATCGACCACCTTGTTGGGAAACAGCCTACTCATGCCTTATAAAATTCTCATCAGTCTTTCCGTTGTGTGCCAGCCTAGTCCTCTGTAACTAGCTCTGACGTCATAAATGTTGTGCAATACTTTAAAAATCAAGTAAATAACCTGAAACGTTTCTAGCATGTCAGGAATAATACTAAATCAATATGTGTTGAATGTCAATTCAATAACTTTAACCATTTTCGAAATTTGGATGTTTTTCTGTAAAAATCATTGGCGCAACAGAAAAGAGCTAGAGACTTAAGAATTTATATTTAGATTCCTTTTTCATAATAATTTAATAGAAACAGTACTTTGGATCTCACAAATTAAAATTTTAGTGGAAAATTATGATTTTCTGGTTTTTGTCTTAAAAATTAAGGAAGAAAGATAGATTAAGTAGGCTAATAAATAAGGCTAGGATGTTTAAATTTAAGTAGAAGGAAGATCCGCTATAATCATAAAGATGTGACAAGTTTCAATTGAATAACTATTAAACTATAGCGATAGCGTATCTCCAAAGAGCAAGTTCAAAGCTCGTCTACTGCGTGTAGTGTAATTAAATTAATTCCCTCGCCCAAAATATTTTACTTAGCCACATCAGACTTTTATTATGATTACTTACCTGTGTGCTGAATGCACATTTAAATTGAGAGCTTCATCGGCCATCAGCAAAGGAAGCGATGATTTATTCAATAACTTAAAGTGGTGCATTACTAGCCCAGCGGCTAGTCGGGAGAACCGATTTGATCAGGCGTTCCCTTAGCCGTCCGCACCGCGGCTTTATATATAAGAACGCTGCGTGAGGAAGCAAGGCCCCAGTTCTCTCCAGACGCTGATTAGCGCACCATCTGTGTCGGGAGTCGCGTCGCGTCAGTATCATTGCTATAAACAGCCTCTGATACCGTAATAAGTTACTCGGTATACGCGTAACCATGAAATCATTTTCGAGTGAAGTGTTAATTCTGGGATGACTTTAATGATCTATCTTCAGTTTGCGTATGTCGTATTTTCACGTGCCGCCGCGGGACAGACATTCTACCATTATTTAGCAAGGCGTTTGATGAGCATATTCATCAACTTATGGCGAGCATTCATTTAAACATTTAATTTGAACAGTTATAGTTGTATCAGCGCATTAGACTCTGAACTGCTCTGGTAGTTGGATTGTGTGGATTCTTTTTTTTGATCTGTGACTTTCAGAATACAGCGAATGTTTTTACAGGAATCCCAAACAATCTCCTAATTCCTCAGAGCTATAAGCTGTAGCTATAAGTGTATTTCTCAGATGAACTGGCCACTAGGAATTCTGATTACAGGCTTCACGTTTTGCTAATCACTTTCTGGTTGTCAATATTGTAGTTAGAGAGCCAGTGTTGAGAACGGCAAAAGACAGCATAAATAATAGGAACATTTATATAACAATTAATTCCACCCGCCGCCTCACATATGGTTAATCGGCCGGGAAATGTATTCTTTTCTACATTACAATTCTACATTTATATAACAGCATAAAATCCACCAGCCGCCCCACAACCTGCTGTGAAACCGGTCATCGGCCTCTTCCCGGAACAACGCCCAATTCCCCAGTTGATTCTAACTTCTTAATGATGCTCCACACAGCAGGTGGAGAAAGAGGACTCTTCCATAATCCTTTCAATCAGCGATATTCTCGTAGTGCAGCTGCAGCATTACTGTTGTTTTGATAATAGAGCTTCACCAATAGTGACCTGCTTCTTTTGTCCAAGGTCATGTTGACACGTCAACAAGCGCACTGCGATTGGTCAGGTGTGCGAGATTACGAATCACGGTGACTGATCACAGCGCCTGGTGCCCATAGTTGGACCTGGACTGTGGCGCTGTGACGCATGGAAATCATGCACTCCATACTCAGGACATTAATGCTACCAAGTCTGGTACTCGTATGGTAATTAGCTTCCGTGTTATGTTTTTAATAGGGAAAGCTTAATTGTAACTATCGGTACATTAGACAGACACGCCACACTCCAGCATGGCGGGCGGCGATGCCAGTTGATGGTTGGCTTCCACCCTGGCTAGGAGGCAGACGCGTCAGTGCTCTGCAGTGCTGACGCGACGTCAGCAGCAAGCCAGCTGCCCGTCACCCGGCCAAAGCCCTGCTGTCAGCAGAGTCCTTCTCCTTGTGTTGCGACGGTGTTCCGCTGTTGAACACCCACGCCCGGGCAACTCAGCGGGGTGACAAGGGAAGCCTACCTCACATGGGATATGACCTGCTGCGCCTGGCAGGAGTCTGTGGTGGCACGCACAGACGGCAGGTCGGTGGCGCTGTGACACCGAATCCTGCACATTGCACTTAGTACAGAGGTGGTTGCCCTGATCCGAACGCACGGTTGCATCTGGAGGTGTCCGGTCATCTCGAGAGTTGAGTGGCCAGCGTGACGGATTGCCGTCCTACGGGCCTGGGTTCGATTCCCGGCCGGGTCGGGGATTTTCTGCGTTCAGGGACTGGATGTTCTGCTGTCATCATCATCATTTCATCCCCATCCGGAGCGCAGGTCACCCGATGTGTAATAAGACCTTCACCAAGGTGGCCGGGTCTGCCCCGCAAGGGGCCTTCCGGCCAATGACGCCAAACGCTCATTTCTATTTCATCTCGTGGTTTAGCTTAGCCCTGCTGTCGTAGTAGCGTTGGTGGACTCAGAATGAATGGCTCAAATGGCTCTGAGCACTATGCGACTTAACTCCTGAGGTCTTCAGTCGCCTGGAACTTAGAACTAATTAAACCTAACTAACCTAAGGACATCACACACATCCATGCCCGAGGCAGGATTCGAACCTGCGACCGTAGCGGTCGCTCGGCTCCAGACTGTAGCGCCTAGAACCGCACGGCCACTCCGGCCGGCTTCAGAATGAATCTGCACACAGTTATTTATATGACTCCAGGGCGTATATGTTGCAGTATTATCCGTCGTCCAGTCACATAGCTCATAACAAGATTTTTGCCCTGGTGTGGTGACACTGTCCTGCTCACTCTGGGTGCAGGTTGAAATCTGCACAGCTAGCCTGTCTCTAAGGCCATTTGCTTACATGTTGCTGTAACCTGTATGTCGCCACACTGCACTTACCAGTCAGTGGTAGTTAAAACAATGCTGCACAATACCTTTCATACAAACTCCCACAAGTTTTACTCAAAACTAGGTAGTGATGCTTCACGACATATTTTGAAATCCGCAAACACACTGACTGAAACCTATAGCTGAACTGTCTACACTGAGAAACCAAAGAAACTGGTATACCTGCCTGATATCGTTTAGGGCCACCGCGAGCACGCGGAAGTGCAGCAACACGACGTACCATAGACCCGACATAAGTCTGAAGTAGTGCTGGAGGGAATTGACACCATGAATCCTGTAGGGCTGCCCATAAATCCGTAACTGTGCGAGGAGGTGGAGTTTTTCTGAACAGCACATTGCAACGCACTCCAGATATGCTCAATAATGTTCATGTCTGGGGAGTCTGGTGGACAGCGGGACAGTTTAAACGCGAAACAGAGTTCCTGCAGCCATTCTGTAGCAATTTTGGACATGTAGGGTGTCGCCTTGTCGTGCTGCAAATGCTCAAGTCCGTCGTAACGCGCAATGGACATAAATGGATGCAGGTGATCAGACAGGATGCGTACGTACGTGTCACCTGTCACAGCCGTATCTAGATGTATCAGGGGTCGCATATCACTCCAACTGCACACGCCCCCCCAACATTACAGTCTCCACCAGCTTGAACAGTCCGCTACTCATATACAGGGTCCATGGATTCGTGAGGTTGTCTCCATACCCGTACACGTCCATCTGCTCGATATAATTTTAGATGAGATTCGTATGACCAGGCAACATGTTTTCAGTCATCAACAGTCCAATGTCGGTGTTGACAGGCCCAGGCGAGGCGTAAAGCTCTGTGTCGTGCAGTCATCAAGGGTACACGATTGGGCCTTCGGCTCCGAAACTCCATGTCGATGTTGTTTCGTTGAATGGTTGGCATGCTGACACCTGTTGATGGCCCAGCACTGAAATATACAGCAGTTTGTGGAAGGGTTCCACTTCCGTCACGTCGAACGATTCTCTTCAGTCATTGGTGGTCCCGTTCTTGCAGGATCTTTTTCCGGCTGCAGCAATGTCGAAGATCTGATGTTTTACCTGATTCCTGATATCACGGTACTCTCGTGAAATGGTCGTATGGGAAAATCCCCACTTCAGCGCTACCTCTGAGATGCTGCGTCCCATCGCCTGTGCGCCGACTATAACACCACGTTCAAACTCACTTAAATCTTGATAACCTGCCATTGTAGCAGCAGTAACCGATCTAACAACTGCGCCGGACACTTGTCTTATGTAGGCGTTACCGATAGCAGCGCCGTTTTCTGCCCGTTTACATATCCCTGTACTGGAATACGCATGCCTTTACCAGCTTCTTTGGCGTTTCTGTGTATATACATAAGTCAGTTTGTACGGAACTCTCACAGGACGAGTCTGGCTCGGCCTTGTCCGGTGTTTTAAGTTCAAAGCGAGTTGAAAGTCACAGCATAACCTTAAACTCTACCAAGTTCTGACTGAATATTTGTATAGCTTTCATTATACCGGGTGAAAGCTGAATAAATCACGGAATAATGTAGATAGAGAGGTACAAATTGACACACATGCTTGGAATGACATGGGGTTTTATTAGAACCAAAAAAATACAAAAATTCAAAAAATGTCGGACAGATGGCGCTTCATCTGATCAGAATAGCAATAATTAGCATAACAATGTAAGACAAAGCAAAGATGATGTTCTTTACAGGAAATGCTCAATATGTCCACCAGCATTCCTCAACAATAGCTGTAGTCGAGGAATAATGTTGTGAACAGCACTGTAAAGAATGTCCGGTGTTATGGTGAGGTACTGGCGTCGGATGTTGTCTTTCAGCATCCCTAGAGGTGTCGGTCGAGCAAGATACAATTGCGACTTCAGGTAACCCCAAAGCCAGTAATCGCACAGACTGAGGTCTGGGGACCTGGGAGGCCAAGCATGAGAAAGTGGCGGCTGAGCACGCGATCATCACCAAACGACGCGCGCAAGAGATCTTTCACGCGTCTAGCAATACTTTGGCCTTTTTTTTTTGTTCTAATAAAACCCCGTGTCATTCCAAGAATGTGTGTCAATTTTTACCTCTATATCTACATTATTCCGTGGTTTATTAAGTTTTCAAATTTTTATTGACCTTTTGATCACCCGTTAGATAACAGAATTATCTGAGGAGGAGGAGGAGGAGGAGGAGATTAGCGTTTAACGTCCCGTCGACAACGAGGTCATTAGAGACGGAGCACAAGCTCGGATTAGGGAAGGATGGGGAAGGAAATCGGCCATGCCCTTTCGAAGGAACCATCCCGGCATTTGCCTGATCTAGGGAAATCACGGAAAACCTAAATCAGGATGGCCGGACGCGGGTTTGAACCGTCGTCCTCCCGAATGCGAGTCCAGTGTGCTAACCACCGCGCCACCTCGCTCGGTAGAATTATCTGAGATTGCTGTTGATACTGTCTGACAGGCCATTAATACACTACATGAACAACACGGGTCCCAAAGCACTTTCCTGGGGCATGCCAGCTTATAGAAAGACTGATTTTTTTTAAAAAAAAAGGTGTCCTTGGCACAGAACAGCTTGTCCCCCGTTCCTTCCCCCGACACCGCTGCACTTGTAAAAATCTACCGCTCGAGGGAAGCCTGTGGCAAACCGCGTAATTGCGCGAAGAGCGAATTGCTTTACAACGCAGGTGCGCGCCCTCACCCACCCGGCTGGCTGGCCGGCGGTGCACTGACCCACGCCTGCGCTGCTCGTGACGGGGGGCTGTTACCGCGTCGCCCACACTGCCCTCAGACATCGTAATTCCCGCCAGACAAACAGTAAGTGCGGCCAGCAGGAAGCGCGCGCCAGTCGACCAAAATAAAAACGTTAGTTTTACGGTATTTTAAGCCGGGGCTTTGATTTCTCACGCACTCTCCAACGACACATTTGCATAAATTATGAAGGCGCGCTTAAGCCGGCCCGGGCCGATGTGCGTGCGCGCATCTGTGGAGGACGGACGAGTCCGGCGCGGAGAAGCGCACGCGGCCCGGCCCACGTCGAGACGGGCAGCGCGGGACGCTGCTCCAGAGAGGCCCAGCAGAACAGGCTTTCACACCCGTTGTCGACGATGTAACAAGTTCTAGTGCACCGGTACAGCGTCACTCTTACACAATTTTGAATTCCGCTTTCTGGATGAGGCCTTCGTCGTCCGGGAACTGACCGCACAGTGTTTTAGATTACATTAGATTTACTTTCATTCCAATTGATCCGTAGTGAGGAGGTCCTCCAGGATGTGGAACATGTCAGAAAAACAACAATACATGACAAATATTTACAACTAAAACAAATAAGCTAATGTATCATTCCACAGGTCCCAAGTGGAATGATCGTCATTTTTTAATGAACACTAAGAGTCATTTTACAAATACTAATGCACTGAATTTAAAAAAAAAGTTTTTTATTTATTTATAAGGTAATAAACATGTAATACAACTAGTGTGAAACTTATTTACAATGAACACATTACTGCACTGAAATGGTGCAGAAGTTAGATTATACTTACACACACACACACACACAAATTTTCAGTGAACACATTACTGCACTGAAATTGTGCAGAAGTTATGTTGTACTTATATACAAATCAGTTGGTTTTACTAAGAAATTCATCAATGGAGTAGAAGGAGTTGGCCACCAATAAATCCTTTAGGCTTCTCTTAAACTGAATTTCATTGGTTGTTAAGTTTTTTATGGCTGCTGGCAAGTTATTGAAAATGTGTGTTCCTGAATAATGCACACCTTTTTGTACAAGACTAAGTGACTTTAAATCCTTGTGAAGATTATTCTTATGTCTAGTATTGATTCCATGAATTGAGCTGTTGGTTTGAAAAAGTGATATATTTTTAATGACAAATTTCATTAAGGAATAAATATGTTGGGAAGCTGTAGTTAGTATCCCTAGTTCCCTAAACAGGCTTCTGCAGGATGATTTTGAGTTCACACCACATATAATTCTTACTGCACGTTTTTGTGCCCGGAAAACTTTAGCTTGGCTTGATGAATTACCCAAAAAATAATCCCATATGACATTATGGAATGAAAGTAAGCATACTATGCCAGCTTTTTCATTTTTATATCTCCTATGTCTGACAAAATTCGCATTGCAAACAGAGATTTGTTAAGATGCTTCAGCAGTTCTGTGGTGTGCTCCTCCCAGTTGAATTTATTATCAAGCTGTAATCCCAAGAATTTAACACTGTCCACTTCTTCTATCTTCTTGTCATCGTATGTTAGACATATACTCTTGGGACACCCCTTACAAGTTCTGAACTGCATGTAGTGTGTTTTTTCAAAGTTTAGTGACAAAGAATTGGCTAGGAACCAGTGATTAATGTCCACAAATATTTTATTGGCTGATCTTTCTAAGACTACACTTGATTTGCTATTTATTGCAATGTTTGTATCATCGGCAAACAAAACAAACTTGGCATCTGGTAATGTTACTGATGAAAGGTCATTGATATACACAAGGAAAAGTAAGGGCCCCAAAATGGAACCTTGTGGGACCCCACATGTAATTAGTTCCCAGTTGGATGATGCCTGATAGCTTGATACATGTCTCTTTCCTAATAAACCCTTTGTTTCCTGCCAGAGATATAAGATTGGAACCATTTTGCAGCATTTCCTGTTACACTATAATATTCTAGTTTACTTAAAAGGATATTGTGATTTACACAGTCAAATGCCTTTGACAGATCACAAAATATACCAGTTGCCTGCAATTTTTTGTCTAATGAATTAAGCACATTTTCTCTGTAAGTGAAGATAGCCTTCTCAATATCAGAACCTTTTAGAAATCCAAACTGTGACTTTGACAGTATGTTATTTGAGATAAGATGGTTATAAAGCTGACTGTACATTACTTTTTCGAAAATTTTTGAGAATGCTGGCAACAGTGAAATTGGACGGAAATTTGATGCTATTTCTTTATCTCCCTTCTTAAACAGTGGCTTAACTTCAGCATATTTCAGCCATTCAGGAAATATTCCACTGATAAACGACTGGTTACACAGATAGCTTAATATGTTACTTAGCTCAGAATCACATTCTTTAATTAACTTTGTTGATATTTCATCATACCCACTAGATGTTTTTGATTTTAAAGATTTTATGATGGACATTATTTCTGTTGGGGTAGTGAGGGTCAAATTCATATTATGGAAGTTACTTGAAATGTCTGGTCTAAGGTAATCCATAGCAGCATCTACCGAACCTGACAACCCCATCTTTTCAGTAACAGTTATAAAATGTTTGTTAAAAAGTTCTGCAACACTATACACATCTGTCACCAATGTATCATTTACTCTTAATGCTATTTCTTCCTCTTCATGTCTGGTTCTACCGGTCTCCTCCTTCACTATATTCCATATTGTCTTTATTTTGTTATCTGATATGACTATCTTTTCCTTGTAATATATTTGCTTTGACATCCGTATTACAGTCTTTAATATTTTGCAGTATTTCTTATAATGTGCTATAGCATCAACATTGGAAATGTTTCGGATTGACAGATACAGTTTTCGTTTTACAAGATACCCCTATTCCTCGAGTAATCCATGGCTTCTTTGTAGACTTTGCTCTAACCTTGGTAAGTTTTGGGGGAAAGCAGTGTTCAAATAAGGTAAGCACTTTATTAGCAAAAATGTTATATTTTTCATTCATGCCATGAGCACTGTAAACATCAGTCCAGTGAATGTCTCTGAGGAGTGTCCTAAAATAATCAATTTTTGGCTTACTGATTACCCTCTTGAGCTCAGATTTAACAGATTTTATATCCTGTTCAATATTAACATTTAACAGAAAGAACTGCATGTCATGGTCTGAGAGGCCATTGACTATTGGTTTTGTAATATAATTTTGTTCATAGGACTTTTCTATAAAGATATTATCAATGGCTGTTTGTGAGCAAGTGGCTATCCTAGTGGGGAACTTTACTGTGGGAATTAAGTTGAATGATAGTGTTACTAACTCAAATAAGTTCTTATTGGGAGAGTCTTTAAGGAAATCTACATTGAAATCACCAGCAACCACTATTTCTTTGTTTTTGGTTGTTAAATGGGCCAGTACAGCTTCAAGGTGGTTTACAAACAGATTAAAGTTACCTGCAGGTGCTCGATATACACTTAATATTATGAAAGATTTTTTGTGAAAATCTAATTCTGTTGCACATGCTTCCATATGCTATTCTAGGCAAAATTTATGAATGTCTATGTTCTTAAATTTATGACAGTTCCTGACGAATGTCCTTTCTCCATTTCTGATCTACAAAAGTGAGATGCTAACATAAACCCTGTAACACTTAAAAGTTCTATACCAGTGGTCACATGATGTTCCGAGAGGCAGATTATGTCAGCTGGGTTTGAAGACTCTAATTCATCTATGCAGATAGTTAATTCATTAATTTTATTTCTCAGTCCTCGAATATTTTGATGCAATAAAGATAGCTGACATTTCACATTGACTGAGTTAAAATTGGGTGGAGTTAAAATATCTGCTGACAGTTGAAAATTCTTAACCAATGGCTGTTTATGTTGATGTAATAAGCTGGAATTATGTTTTTTGATTTCTTTCTCAAACTGAAGGTTTGTCTCAGTTCTAACCTCTCTTAAAATTTGCTTTTTTTCTGTCCTCCCTACCCTAAAAAAGGGTCTTTTCTGAATCCTATAACCACTGGTATTTTACCACTCATGACAGTGCCTCCCCCCTTTAACTTTCCTGCTATTTCCCCAGCCAATTTACCCTTCCTGTTGAGATGAAGGCCATGCCTAGTATAATCCCACCTACTGATAGAATCAACATGAACCACACCAATGTGTGACCCCGCACCCGACATGAGCAGCCGTTCCAGCTCCAAATTAACTCTCTTGACAGAAGAGTTCAAATGAGGTCGGTCATGGTGCCCAAGAACAGATACAAACTCAACACTGGTATGCTTCGATGCTGATGCAATCTTCGCCAGGTCACACTCTATACTGTACCCAGGATCTCTGTCAATACTGTTACCTGCCCCACCCAATATAACCACGGTGTCTTCCTTAGTGAAATCTTTGCAAAGTGATCCTAAATCCTCTGTCACCTGCTCCAGACCAGCACTAGTTTTAAAAAAAAATTGGTGAGCTGGTATTCTGATCCTAGTTCATCCTGCAAGAGTTGGCCAACAGCTCTTCCATGGGAACTACCTAACAACAACACTTTCTTTCTCTTTACTGATTTCCCTACATTCTTACTTTTCAATTTGCTGCTGAAAGTTTGTTGTGCCCTGTCTACACCTGTAACTGCTTGAGGCTCACCAGCTTCTAACTGAAGCAGTTGAAGTTAAATATGGCAGATTTACGGAGAGCTTTTCCGGCGCTTTCGCCATATATCTTGACAAATGGCTAACACAGTCGGACCGTACTAATTTCCTCTCAATGGTTTGATTCATATTGACGGAGTGTGTAGGGCACAACAAGGACTTGTATAAGCCGGCCGGTGTGGCCGAGCGATTCTAGCCGCTTCAGTCCGGAACTGCACAACCGCTATGGTAGCAGTTTCGAATCCTGCCTCGGGCGTGGATGTGTGTGATGTCCTTAGGTTAGTTAGGTTTAAGTTGTTCTAAGTTCTAGGGGACTGATGACCTCAGATGTTAAGTCTCATAGTGCTTAGAGCCATTTAAACATGTATAAACAGGAGGATGCAATTAACTGTTTTGGAGAAAACCCAGTTTGAAAACTTTATGCGTGCTTGTATTGTCGATACTATTCAGTAGGTCCGTAGCCGAGCCAGTAAGCGATTAGTTACATAATCGAGCCTCACTGATGATCTGTTTCTGTTTTCCACTCCCATTTAAGGTTTTCAAAATGGAGGCTTTCTGCCAACGTGCGGCATTAAATTAATTCCTCCAAAATTTTCTCCGCCGGTGCATCATTGTGACTTTGATTTTTTACAGACAGGTAAAGAACCTTATCAAACGATTACAAACTTCCGCGTACATTTTCGGACATAGTAGACAGATAGCTTGTAGAGAAGACTGCTTAAAACTTCGGTCAGTCGTTAAACATGAGTTGTCCGCACCAGTATTCGGTGACGCACTCCGATATGTTTGGTAGGCTGCAAAATTGTGTGATGACCGAAACAGTTTATGAATGTAAACCAAATATGTCTTGCTTGCAATAGACACATTGGGAAAACCATACACGTGCAAAACTTCGACGTTCATTACATGTGCCCTGTTGCTGTCAGTATTATCATCCTGGTAAGTGCAATACTCTATATGTCACACGATATACTTATTTCAAATGTAGATACAATTATATAAATAACATGTCTGCCACCGTAGATGAGTGCAGCCGGCACGGTAGCTCAGCGTGTTTAGTCAGAGGATTAGCGGTCCCCTGTAATAAAAAAAAAACCTGAGTGAACGGATCAACGATGAACTTAAACAGGTGTCACAGGACGTCCGTTCCGAACAAATTAAATCAGAAGAAAAACGTGGACAGCGCGCCGGCTTGTCATGCCGGGGTTCGATTCCCGGCTGGGTTGAAGATTTTCTCCGCTCAGGGACTGTCTGCTTGTGTCGTCATCTTCATTTCGTCCTCGTCGACGGGCGGGTAGCCGAAGTGGCGTCACCTCAAAAGACTTGCACCAGGCGATCGGGTCTACCCGCCGGGAAGCGCTCGCCATACGGCATTTTTATCAGTAACATGACTATGTTGATTTGATTGAAAGCTCGAGTATCCTTTTTCTCTATTTCTTCAGGATAAAGATTATGAAAATAATAAATCATTCATTATGTATTAACAATTTGCCCAGCCACAATAAATATGTTACGTGGGAACGAAAAAAGTACCAGCAGCGAGATTAGATGCAAAAGCTGCGCGCCTATGAAATTAAGTGCTTACTCAGTCGGCTGCGGACTCCTTGAAGACTAGCGTCAGTGCGTCTTCCTTTTTACCAGTTTTGAAGTTATCGTCATTCCCTACACACCCTGTGAATATGAATGAAATCGGTGAGCTGAAGTTCGTAGGGTTCCCATATAAGACATAAAGTCTGTACTCAGTGTTCTGAAGCAGAAGAAATGGAAAGAGGTCACAACACTACAGTAATCATGTTTCAACTACAATGGCGTATCAATTTACCCACGATTGGAGAGCGAAATACGTTTTCTGCCACCCTCCCACCTTCACCTCCTCCCAAATTCACTTAAAGGCGTGCATGATACACAGGCAGAGCAGCGCTAAAAATACGCTGCACGTCAGCAAATACGCAATTAGTATTTTGGTCACAGTAATTTTTCTTTATCATTAAATTAAACCACCCTGTTCTCAAAGCTACTGCCTGTCAGATGATTTTGAACGTCTTAAGAATTCATTCACTCCTGCCTTCCTCTCTCCGTCCGTCCCAACTTCCATAAAAAAATGCAGACAAGCTCTGTCAGTATAAATAACAAATTCCGGATACTACTTCTGTGTAAACATCTGATCGGCAGATGTATTAGTCGGGCCGGCAGAGCCGCCTCTATCGTGGTCGCTTTGTGCGCCGAATTTTGGGAGGCGAGCGCCAAATTTCTTGGTGCAACAGACTTGAGGCAAAAAGACTGAAATTTTTAGCAAGCTCGTTTTTCTGTTCCTATACGCTGTTACGAGTTACCTTGCTGACCAGTGTAATGCGAGAGTGGTTTGAAAAGTTCTCGGAACGGAATAGAAAAAAAGAAGCAACATCACTGAAACTGCATGTAGGCAACTGCCATAGAAGTGGTGCCAAGTGGTTGCCTGCCTACTGGCGCCTAGGGCTGATTCACAGGTTTTCTCTGTAAAGAAAAGTTTTTAAAAGTCTCAGTAAATGTGGACGAGTGCCACCGAGGGTATTGCTTAACTGAGGGTCTTAGAGGGATCCTTTGCTGTTGTATACACACACGTGTCAATGTTGCACCGCTCTGTGGTCACAGGAGGGCGCGAAATAGGAGGGCTGGAAACGCATAAGCACACTTCGATGCTTGACATCATTTCCTCAGACGGCTTTCAATGCTCCCTAGTGGTTCCAGTCTGTACACGCGAGCATACGATGCTGGCGTGCTGCACTCCAAAGTGATGAGATAATGTACAGTGGGGATGCAGCCCCAAAATGTTCTCAGATACGGGTTGAAACGTCTGGGGTGCCGGCAGCGTCAAAGATTGTGAATAACGTTGCACGTTGTTCATTGCACTGAGAACTGTCGTTTATCGAGCGCTAAATGTGCAGAAATCAACGCTCCTAGCAGTGAGGTGGTTTATTGATGCCCTTTATGTCACCCCGTGAGGCATTTTCGTGTCGATTCTGAGCGACAGTGCGCCTGAATATTTTGCTCGGCCACCCTTCCAACGTGCAACACGTCCACAGTGGTGCTGGGTACAACTGTGGCGAATTGCGGTGCCAATCTAACATCACTAACCCATGTAAACTGGAAATAGCAGGAAAATCTTTCATGAAAAGGAGAACTGTGTTGAAATTGAATATACACTCCTGGAAATTGAAATAAGAACACCGTGAATTCATTGTCCCAGGAAGGGGAAACTTTATTGACACATTCCTGGGGTCAGATACATCACATGATCACACTGACAGAACCACAGGCACATAGACACAGGCAACAGAGCATGCACAATGTCGGCACTAGTACAGTGTATATCCACCTTTCGCAGCAATGCAGGCTGCTATTCTCCCATGGAGACGATCGTAGAGATGCTGGATGTAGTCCTGTGGAACGGCTTGCCATGCCATTTCCACCTGGCGCTTCAGTTGGACCAGCGTTCGTGCTGGACGTGCAGACCGCGTGAGACGACGCTTCATCCAGTCCCAAACATGCTCAATGGGGGACAGATCCGGAGATCTTGCTGGCCAGGGTAGTTGACTTACACCTTCTAGAGCACGTTGGGTGGCACGGGATACATTCGGACGTGCATTGTCCTGTTGGAACAGCAAGTTCCCTTGCCGGTCTAGGAATGGTAGAACGATGGGTTCGATGACGGTTTGGATGTACCGTGCACTATTCAGTGTCCCCTCGACGTTCACCAGTGGTGTACGGCCAGTGTAGGAGATCGCTCCCCACACCATGATGCCGGGTGTTGGCCCTGTGTGCCTCGGTCGTATGCAGTCCCGATTGTGGCGCTCACCTGCACGCCGCCAAACACGCATACGACCATCATTGGCACCAAGGCAGAAGCGACTCTCATCGCTGAAGACGACACGTCTCCATTCGTCCCTCCATTCACGCCTGTCGCGACACCACTGGAGGCGGGCTGCACGATGTTGGGGCGTGAGCGGAAGACGGCCTAACGGTGTGCGGGACCGTAGCCCAGCTTCATGGAGACGGTTGCGAATGGTCCTCGCCGATACCCCAGGAGCAACAGTGTCCCTAATTTGCTGGGAAGTGGCGGTGCGGTCCCCTACGGCACTGCGTAGGATCCTACGGTCTTGGCGTGCATCCGTGCGTCGCTGCGGTCCGGTCCCAGGTCGACGGGCACGTGCACCTTCCGCCGACCACTGGCGACAACATCGATGTACTGTGGAGACCCCACGCCCCACGTGTTGAGCAATTCGGCGGTACGTCCACCCGGCCTCCCGCATGCCCACTATACGCCCTCGCTCAAAGTTCGTCAACTGCACATACGGTTCACGTCCACGCTGTCGCGGCATGCTACCAGTGTTAAAGACTGCGATGGAGCTCCGTATGCCACGGCAAACTGGCTGACACTGACGGCGGCGGTGCACAAATGCTGCGCAGCTAGCGCCATTCGACGGCCAACACCGCGGTTCCTGGTGTGTTCGCTGTGCCGTGCGTGTGATCATTGCTTGTACAGCCCTCTCGCAATGTCCGGAGCAAGTATGGTGGGTCTGACACACCGGTGTCAATGTGTTCTTTTTTCCATTTCCAGGAGTGTAATTTTAACTGAAATGATAGTTAAATCAAGACCTTAAGCCGCCGACAGGCGTTGATATACATCAACGGGCACAGCTGAAAATGTGTGCCCCAACCGGGACTTGAACCCGGGATCTCCTGCTTACATGGCAGACGCTCTATCCAACCTTTTTTTTTCTTTTTCTTAAATTTTGTTCGTTGTATTTGGTCGAAGCGGACGTCACATGGCATCCATCGAAGTTCGTGTTGATATTTTCGCTCAGTTTCTTTTGTACAGAGACACGCCAGGTCTCTGACCGAACACGCTGAGCTACCGTGCGGGCGTCCATCTGAGCCACCGAGGGCACAGAAAATAGTGCGACTGCAGGGATTTGTCCCTTGCACGCTCCCCATGAGACAGACATTCCGAACTTAATGTCCACACACAACATTCGTAGTGCCCCTGCCCATTACACTCGCGGCAGACAATCTTACCAAGTCCCGTAACAGATCGGGCAATGCGTGTGTATCTGCACAGAAGAAGGTCAATGACCGGTTAGCCTTAACTATAGGAAGATCGTACCTGTTCTTTCGGATATGTCCTTAAGTACAGATACCATCTTCCTACAATTTTAACGTTGAAAATATTTATGAAGTGAAATCTATAATTGCTGTTAGCAGATCTGTTTCTTAAGTACTGCTAGTCTGTCTGCTACATCCGCTCTATTTCATCCGTCGTCAGTTATATTGCTGCCCAAAAAAACAAAACTAATCTACCACTTTTATTTTCTCATTTCATAATCTGATTTAATTCGTGAGCATTCATTTACTCTCATTATTCTTTTATTGATATTCATCTTACAGGCTCTACTGAACAGAATCAAGGAGCAAAGAGCTATATGACACAAACCGATTAAAAGGGGGGATGGATTGATAGGACAGTATTAAGGCATGAGGAATAGTTAGTTGAGCAATGGAGGTAAGTGTTTGTGTGTTGAGGGAGTGGGGGCGGAGGATGGAGGAGGGGAGAATTGTTGGCGAAGGCCAAGGTTTGAGTGTAGTAATCAGACTGAATGGTGTAATATGCAGCAGATATCTACATAAATACTAGCACGATATAGACTAGCGAGGAGGGGTGGATCAAACCAGTCTTTTGACTGAAGATTCAGCAGCAAAAACTGAAGCGATGATGGGATTTTTACCTCTCCGTTATTTCACATTGACGAATCCTTTGTAACCCACTGCAGCAGAAAGTCCAAACTTGTGGACGCTAGGAACAATGCCTCGTTCGAGCTAATTCAGTCCTGTCCGTCGATATAACTCTTTAGAGGCGACAGTCCCTCAAATGACGAAAGAGTGTACCGTTGCTACAATGCCCATCATATGACGGACCTATGCAAGCGTGCTCCAGCTACGAGACGAAACAAAATATTAAGCTGTTCAGTATTATCAACGTAGTTATAGAACGCAACACTACCAATCGAAGTTTCACTTCTTCGTTCTTAAAATTGGTAATTTTTGAACGCTGTGTTTTGGGTGAAGTGATAAATAAACACTTCTTTATTGAAGTGAGCAATCTGAGTTACATTTTAATAATATTTCTCCTGTTTCTAGACTATCAATTTATAATTTAATGAAATAATGAAATTACTGTTACAGTAAAAATAGTAAAAGGGCGTAATGTGATACTCACGAAGTAAAACTGAGTAACAGTATTAATACAGAAAATCCAGAATGCAGATGATCTAGCATTAGTCTTCCAGAGCAAAGATCTTATACACTGTGAAAATGTGGCCACAAGTGATCTGACGAAACTGAGAAAGAAGTCTTCAGAAATGGAGATTTAATCCTAACCGAAAAAAAACTGAGATTAGTGTTTACCATCTACTAATGAACAAGCATAAAGAAAGCTACATCTGACTTTCAACGGAATAGAATTACTGCATAACTATAACCCAATATATCTAGGAATCACTCTGAATTGGTCCTCGACGTTAAGTAAAAAATTTCACTCGAGAGTGAATGCACCACGCGAGACTGCCGGAAGCAGTTCGTGTCAAGGATGTGTACCTCATTTTTGCCAGTTCCAAATGATAGTTGCGGGACGCGCATACACGTACTTTGTGCTTGATAAAAGTGTGTATCCTGTAACTTCTATGTCTCACTTATTTGTGTAGAATTTGTCACTTTCCACCACCACCATCACAGCGATGACAACTCGTACCACACAGAACAAAAATTCGCTACATAACTCACACTGACTACGACGTATACAATACAGTGCTCAGAACATTACTGAACGCTTACTGGCTATCAGAGAACGCATACGTAGCTGCGCAGAACAAGGCTACACTCGACCATCATCTTTCCTGACTCCAGTTGCAGCTGATACTACTCCACAAAATCCAAGGATGAAAGCCGTTAAGATAAACTTGCTCAAGACGATCTCATCTCATCAGAACTCTCCCTTGTATGATGCCCTGCAAGATCCAACAACTCGTCTGAAATCTCGTAAACCGCCTTGGTTTGATTCAGTTCCTTCGACGTGACCTCCAAGCGGCGACAACGCTGGAATAAACATCCAAAAAAAAAAAAAAAAAAAAAAAAACTCTGAGCACTATGGGACTTAACTTCTCAGGTCATCAGTCCCCTAGAACTTAGATCTACTTAAACCTAACTAACCTAAGGACATCACACACATCCATGGCTGAGGCACCAACAGAGCACACCTGGTTCAAAGGTGAGGGTGAGGGACGCACCAAACCCTGGTCGACGCTGAACCGAATTAGAACGATTCTGGGGAGGTGTAGTTACGCCCTGAAGAAGTGTGGTTTCCGGCCACCTACTAACTACGACTGCAGAGTGGAGGAGCAGACAATAGAACACATTGTTAAGGATTTCCCACTGCGAGCATTTGACGGTGATCTGAGGACTCTACACCAAGTGACTCCGAGTGCTCTGGACTGATTGCCACATTTTGACATTTCCATTTGTGCAATCATACGATAAATAATGCAGAGAAAATATTTTAACCACCATCACATATTACGGAAAATCAGTTTCGATTGTTCAGCAGTGTTGCATGTTGCTTTGCAGAATGAAGATGTAGTAAGATGTAGTACCCGTCTTTGCTACGTAAAATTCTATGTTCCCCGTGTTAAGCAACACCATAAAATAATTTGGAAGGCAATAACAATCAGCAGAAATGGATACTTCTAGCTTAGCCTTCCAAGACAGGGATCGCGCATTTGTACTAATTTCATTGCGTTTACTCTCGTGCTACGTGTCCCTTATTTGATCCGTTCGTTGGCCATAGACAAGCGGATTTTAGCCACGGGCCACGAACATGTCCGTCGGATTCTTGAAGACCTGCAGCATTAGTGGGCACAGCCTTCGGTCCGTTACCACCCAGTCGTGGCAAGTGCCAATCTGACCGCTCAGCGGATGGTTCAAATGGCTCTGAGCACTATGGGACTTAACTTCCGAGGTCATCAGTCCCCTATAACTTAGAACTACTTAAACCTAACTAACCCAAGGACATCACACACATCAATGCCCGAGGCAGGATTCGAACCTGCGACCGTAGCGGTCGCGCAGTTCCAGACTGAAACGCCTAGAACCGGCCCTCAGCGGGTAGCTGAAGCGTTGTTGCGCAGAACGGCTCACATTGGATATCCTGCAGTCTTTCTCACACGGTTTTGAAGGAACTATTCTGTTAAATAACTGCCTTTTACGTTATGGCTATGTACGTCGTGATGAAATGCCTCTCATTTCGCTAATGGTCATAGTTATTATGATGTTTCGCATGTACATAATCTTGAAAAGTTTGCAATGAAAGATAGCTGTCGCTCTAGTTTGTGTTTGGTGTATATTTGACCGTATATTGCTGAATATCAAATTTAGCAACCATACTGAAATTTTATTTAGACTTGGGAGGCAGTCTCCGTTTATCGGCCGAGCGGTTCTAGGCGCTTCAGTCCGGGGCCGCGCTGCTGCTACGGTCCTAGGTTCGAATCCTGCATCAGGCATGGATGTGTGGGATGTCCTTAGGTTAGTTGGGTTTAAGTAGTTCTAGGGGACTGATGACCTCAGATGTTAAGTCCCATAGTGCTTAGAGCCATTTGAACCATCTCTGTTTATCAACAATCTCAAGAAAATTGATGTGTAGCGCACTCGTTTTCGACCGCGCGCCCCAGCGATAATGATGGAAAGAAATACTCATATCTCCCAAACGGATTGAGATACCAAAACGCATTTTTGCCAAAAAATAGCACCCAAAGAGTAGAGTATTTTACCATAAGGCAAAGAATCATAACTTCCTTATCTACTATGATATAAAAGTAATTGCAGACTTTGGCAACGATATATAATTTTTTGAGAGTCGTCGATAGATTGAGAAATGTGAATTAGTGTGGCTTTAGGACAAGATAAGAGAATAAATAACACTTTTACATTTATACCGAGAATGTAATTTTTCATTTACTTTTGAACTGGTTTATCCTCGTTTCCTCGTTTAATAAAGCACTGTTTCCGTATTCTATTGCAACTGAAACTGCGTCAGGATGTTGGCGAGGTGATACTGTATAAACTCCAGTTCGTTTTGCCGAAAGAAGCCAATTTTAACATGGCAACCACAGAAATGTCTTCACCCACTGCGTAACTTACCAGTGCAGACGACCGCATCCCGTGTGAGGCCACGGAAATCATGCGGCTATACACTGAGGTGAGAAAAGTCATGAGACACCGCCTAATAAGGTGCTGGACTTCCTTTTGCGCTACATAGTGCGGCAACTCGACGTGGCATATACTCAGCTAGTCGTTGGAAGTCTCCTGCAGGAATACTGAGCCGTGCTGCCTCTATAGCTATCCGTAACTGCGAAAGTGTTGCCGGCGCAGGATTTTGTGCGCGAATTGGCATGTCGATTATGTCCCAGTAATGTTCAATGGGATTCATGCCGGCGATCTCGACGGATAAATCGTTCGCTCGAATTGTCCAGAATACCCTTCAAACCAATCGTCGCTTGGAAATATGAAGTCCATGGATAGCACCAAATGATCTCTATGTAGTCGAACACCACCATTTCCAGTTAATGGTCAGTTCAGTTGGACCAGAGGGCCCAGTCCATTCTATGTAAACACAGCTCACACCGATCATATTCTTCTCGGGTATGCAGCCGGATCATAACGTCTTCATGACACAATATTTCCGCGTTCCAACTGGCCGCCATCTTCAGGTGAGAGTGCTGGTGCACGATCTCGCCGGAACTGACTTACTAGCGTTTTTTTTTTTTTTTTTTTTTTTTTCCTTTATTGAATTTCAATTCCCCCCGAAGGGGGCGGGCTGGCAGCAGCTTAGGACGCCGCTCTGCAGCCTACAGATTTTCTGATAAAAAGCAGGAGAATACACAATAATAAAAAACAGGCGATAAAATCGGGGACTTAGTGAGTAAACAGGTGAAAAGAAAATGGGGAAATTAAAACAAACAACAGAGGGAGGATGAAGCGAATAAAAATACATACGGAGCAGACAGGGGAAACAATAGACAATTAAAAAACACGGCGACAGTCTGGATTCTGTTCGCAAAGTATATAAAAATGCACACCCAGCGACAGCATGGTTTCCGTTCGCAACACAACACGGAATAGTCACTAGAACACAGCACGAAAAGTCGGCAAAGGTGACACCACAGTCGAGAGCAGGTGGGGGGAAACTGGACAGGAGATGGGAAAACAAAAAGGGGGGGAAAGGAGAGGAAAAGCGAAGGGGGGGGGGGAAACCGGGAAAGGAGCTGATGGAGGATGAGAACCCATAAGAGGGGTGGGGGGCAGACGCGACAGGGAGGGGGGTAGGCAGAGGAGGGGAATACAAAAGGACTGGGGGGGAGAAGGGAGGTAGGGAGAGGTGTAGTGGGGAGGAAACAGGACGGAAGGGGGGGGGAAGAGGGAGCCCAGGGAAAGGACAGAGGAAAGGAGGGGGAGGGAGAGTCAGAGTTGATAGGAAGGATAAATGGAGGGAGAGAGGGCATCATCCGGGAGGGGGAGTTGACGGAAGCCACCTTGGGAAAGGAGATGGAGGGTGTAGAGATGGAGGGTAGGGGGGACACAACAGTGAAGACGGGGCAGGGGGCGAGGATGGGAGAGGAGAGGAGCAACCAGGGGGTGAGGGGGTTCAAGACGGCGGGAGGTGTAGAGGATGCGGATATGTTCGAGGAAGAGGAGCAGATGGGGGAAAGGAATGAGATCATAGAGGATCCGCGTGGGGGACGGGAGGCGGATACGGAAGGCGAGGCGGAGTGCATGACGCTCAAGGATCTGGAGGGACTGATAGAATTTGGGGGGGGCAGATATCCAGGCAGGACTGGCATAACAGAGGATGGGACGGATTAAGGATTTGTAGGTGTGGAGGATGGTAGAGGGGTGCAACCCCCATGTCCGGCCAGAGAGGAGTTTGAGGAGGCGGAGGCGGTTGTGGGCTTTGGATTGGATGGATCGGAGATGAGGGATCCAGGTGAGGTGACGGTCAATGGTGAGGCCAAGGTAGGTGAGGGTGGGGGTGAGACGGACAGGACGTGCGCAGACGGTAAGGGAGAAATCCAGGAGCCGGAAGGAGCGAGTGGTACGACCTACGATGATTGCCTGGGTCTTGGAAGGATTGAGTTTCAGGAGCCATTGGTTACACCATGCAGCAAAAAGGTCAAGGTGATTCTGGAGAAGGCGTTGGGACCGTTGGAGGGTAGGAGACTTACTAGCGCAAGGGGCGGCCCATATATAGGCCGCAGAAGACCCACAACGCGTGCGCGAGAAGGCGCCGTAACTGCCCTATAGCGCAGTAAACATACCGCGCCGCCAGTGGTGGAAATAGGCGAAATCGAGATATCGCTGTCAAAAATTAAAAAAATTTTTATTCCGACGATCGAAACACAGACCGTTGTTTTTTAATGTCAGATAACACCGGGTCCCAAGTCTTACTTAAAAGATAACCCTTGTCTCTATTAATAAGATTGTCAGATAAACGAATCTCTACGGATTCTTTTAAAACACAGTCCCAATAGCGAGATGCAGGGCCAACCATTTGTGTCTCGTCATAGAGCATTCTGTGTCCCTCGGTGAGACAGTGCTCCGCCACTGCAGATTTCTCAGGGTGAAGCAGCCGTGTGTGCCGCTGATGCTCAACACATCTTTTAAGTAAGACTTGGGACCCGATGTTATCTGACATTAAAAAACAACGGTCTGTGTTTCGATCGCCGGAATAAAATTTTTTTTAATTTTTGGCAGCGATATCTCGATTTCGCCTATTTCCACCACTGGCGGCGCGGTATGTTTACTGCGCTAGAGGGCAGTTACGGCGCCTTCTCGCGCGCGCGTTGTGGGTCTTCTGCGGCCTATATATGGGCCGCCGCTTGCGCTAGTATGTCAGTTCCGGCGAGATCGTGCACCAGCACTCTCACCTGAAGATGGCGGCCAGTTGGACCGCGGAAATATTGTGTCATGAAGACGTTATGATCCGGCTGCATACCCGAGAAGAATATTATCAATTATTACGCCGGGAAAGCCTTCGTAGCCACAACAGCTCACACCGTTATGAAGCTACCACCAACTTGTACAGTGCCTTGTTGACAGCTTGGGATGGGTTCGTAGCGTCTACGCCACACTCTAACCTGACCACCAGCTCTTACCGACTGAAAACGGGACTCGTCTGACCAGGTCACGGTTCTCCAGCGTATAGGATTTAACCGGCGCTGCAGGCGGTGTCGTGTTGTTAGCAAAGGCAGTCGCGTCGGCCGTCTCCTGCCATAGCCAATCAACGCCAGATTTCGCCGCGCTGTCCTAAAGGTTACGTTAGTCGTACACGACACTTTGGTTACTGCGGTTATTTCACGCAGCATTGCTCGTCTGTTAGCACTGACTACTCCACGCAGCTGCTCTTGGTCGTTAAGTGAAGGCCGTCCGCCACTCCGCTGTCCGTTGTGAGAGGTGAAGCCTGAAATTTGATATACTCGGCACACTCTTGACACTTGTATATGGGCATATACCTATCCCACGACTTTTGTCACCTCAGTATAATTTGTAGGCATTGGACCGGCGGTCACACACAGTGAGGCGTCTTGATGTTGGCAGAACTGCGTCGGCTGGACGGTCATTTGCCGCTCCAGTTGCCTGCGGAGCCGGAACAACGCGCGAGCGAACGCGCGTCGTCCGGCCGGCGAGCCAGTGGGCTTCCGCTGCCGCTGCTGGTTCTTCTCTGCACGCCGGGCCCTCTTCTTGCTCCCCGGCCGTCCGTCGGTGTGCGGGGCAGAGGCCAGGCAAAAAGGGGGCGCTCGCTGGAAACGGGAAGGGACGCACGGAAAGCAGGCTTGCCAACTGTGAGCCTCGCCGCACCGTATAACGGCATCACACTTGTCACGACAGTGGCGTTGTAATTTTGTAGGAGACCCCGTCCCCTGGGGCGCAAGTGTTTAACCGTGCTCCCTGCCCTAGAAAAGCCGTACGCGTACAGTCATGGAAAAAAGTATTCATATTCTGTGGTTCAAACAGATTAACTTTATTTAGTAAAACTAAGGATTGCCGGCCGAAGTGGCCGAGCGGTTCTAGGCTCTACAGTCTGCAACCGCACGACCGCTACGGTCGCAGGTTCGAATCCTGCCTCGGGCATGGATGTGTGTGATGTCCTTAGGTTGAAGTAGTTCTAAGTTCTAGGGGACTGATGACCTCAGATGTTAAGTCCCATAGTGCTCAGAGCCATTTGAAACATTTTTGATTGCTTCCGGACATGTTATTTGGTAAACAGTACGGGGTTTCCTCCATAAAATGTGCATTCAAAAGGATTAAATAAATTAGTCTTCCAGAAAAAGTAAACAAAAATTCTGTTCCATTTGGCTACATACAACCAGGAAAAAAGTATTCACATATACAAAGAAAAATACAAAGTATATAAACATAATTACGCTGTCAGCACTTTGTACGCAGTCCTTTTCTGTGTATCACTTCTGTTAACCTCTTTGGCACGGAATAAACCAGCTCTCTGGTAGTCTCTGAGGCAATATTTTGCATTTCTTAATGTACAGACTGTTTTACAGCAGTCTTACTTCGTATTTCATATTTTATGATCATTATTTCAAGAATACTCTAGAGATGTGAGCTGCATTAAGGTCTGCGCTGCGTTGCAAACTCGAGAACAATGGGAGTATGGTACAATAACCATATACGAACAATTTCGCTGTATGCTCAGGGTCACCGTCTTGCTGAAAGTAGTAATCTTTGCATAAACGGAAGCTATATGCACTTTTGTGCAAATTTTCCTTTAGGATATTTAAATACTGAAATCTGTCCATAATATCTTCAACAAAAACAAGTTGCTCAAGAGCAGATGAAGCAATGCTTCTCCATACCACAGTTCCTCCACCACAATACTTTACTGTGGATGAATATGTTTGGGATCCAGCTCAGTATTTGGCCGTCTCCACACCAAAATTGCGCCATCATTTACAAATATGTTAAATTTACTTTCACCCGTGAGCAGTACCTTGTCCCACAAACTTGTATTCTTACTTACAGGCTCAATTTCTTGTTCTTGTAGCAGATATACGGTTTCCTTCTAGGTACCCTGGCTCCATAGCCTTCACTACTTAAAATAGGCCGAACAGCCCTTGGTATGATTTCCTGTGCGAACTGATATTAACATGCGCAGACAATGCAGTAGCTACCAATTTACAATCTTTTTTGACCATCCTTATTAACATATTTCGTTCCCTTTGTGTTATATTCTGTGGTCCATCTCTTCTTTCGCTACTAATGAGAGTGTTTCTTTCTCCAAATCGCGGTATTATGGACTACACAGTTACTCGGCTTGTCCCAATAATATTAGCATTTCCGAAAATCATTTTCTCTTTTCATACTGGTAGACAACATTGCATCCAAATTTGCTGTTGCACGGGATTCACCGCGAATAAGAACCAACATGCATGAGGTGCAGCTTGCCACTGAAGCCGTTCCTACATCTACATCTACATCTACATCCATACTCCGCAAGCCACCTGACGGTGTGTGGCGGAGGGCACCTTCAGTACCTCTATCGGTTCTCCCTTCTATTCCAGTCTCGTATTGTTCGTGGAAAGAAGGATTGTCGGTATGCCTCTGTGTGGGCTCTAATCTCTCTGATTTTATCCTCATGGTCTCTTCGCGAGATATACGTAGGAGGGAGCAATATACTGCTTGACTCTTCGGTGAAGGTATGTTCTCGAAACTTTGACAAAAGCCCGTACCGAGCTACTGAGCGTCTCTCCTGCAGAGTCTTCCACTGGAGTTTGTCTATCACCTGCGTAACGCTTTCGCGATTACTAAATGATCCTGTAACGAAGCGCGCTGCTCTCCGTTGGATCTTCTCTATATCTTCTATCAACCCTATCTGGTACGGATCCTACACTGCTGAGCAGTATTCGAGCAGTGGGCGAACAAGCATACTGTAACCTACTTCCTTTTTTTTCGGATTGCATTTCCTTAGGATTCTTCCAATGAACCTCAGTCTGGCATCTGCTTTACCGACGATCAACATTATATGATCATTCCATTTTAAATCACTCCTAATGCGTACTCCCAGATAATTTATGGTATTAACTGCTTCCAGTTGCTGACCTGCTATTTTGTAGCTAAATGATAAAGGATCTATCTTTCTGTGTATTCGCAGCACATTACACTTGTCTACATTGAGATTCAATTTCCATTCCCTGCACCATGCGTCAATTCGCTGCAGATCCTCCTAGCTACAACCGATTCGTTAGCCATTTCTGTGTCTACATTTCTAGCACTTTATGAATACTTTATACCCCATTTTCTCAAGCTAGAGGGTACAGATTTTGCAGAAGGATAATTTAGTTAATTGTTTTATATGCACAGATTAGGAAGGAAGCACTCTGTTTTCAGGCCACAAGTGGCCCATCGGACCGCCGTGTCATCTTCAGCTGAGGATACGGAGAGGAGGGGCATGTGGTCAGCACAGCGCTCTCCCGGTCGTTATGATGGTTTTCTTTGACAGGAGCCTTTACTATTCGGTCGAGTAGCTCCTCAATTGGCATCACGACGCTGAGTGCACCCCGAAAAATGGCAACAGTTCATGGCGGCCAAGATGGTCAGCCATCCAAGTGTTAGCCACGACCGACAGCGCTTAACTTCGGTGACCTGGCGGGAACGGGCGTATCACCTGCGGCAAGGCCGTTGCCGATTAGGAAGGAAACCCCATACTATTTGATGTGTTGGCAGATGTGCCAACACCTTGTAGTTAGAGAAGGCCGAAATGCACGCTATAATCTAACGCAGACTGGCGTGAGGTCTGGAACAGGATACGTAATGAATGCTATAAAGAAAAGTACGTAGCTGCTGGAATACTTAACTTTAATCCATCATTTGTATACAGCATTCTTGATTATACAAGTGAGACTCTCTCTAGAAATGGTTAATGGCGCCTTGCTAGGTCGTAGCCATGGACTTAGCTGAAGGCTGTTCTAACTGTCTCTCGGCAAATGAGAGAAAGGCTTCGTCAGTATAGTCGCTAGCAACGTCGTCGTAGAACTGGGGCGAGTGCTAGTACGTCTCTCTAGACCTGCCGTGTGGTGGCGGTCGGTCTGCAATTACTGACAGTGGCGACACGCGGGTCCGACATGTACTAATGGACCGCGGCCGATTTAACGTCGCTTCCCAAGCCCGGGTTCCCGGGTTCGATTCCCGGCGGGGTGAGGAATTTTCTCTGCCTCGTGATGGCTGGGTGTTGTGTGCTGTCCTTAGGTTAGTTAGGTTTAAGTAGTTCTAAGTTCTAGGGGACTGATGACCATAGCTGTTAAGTCCCATAGTGCTCAGAGCCATTGGAACCATCTGAACCGATTTAAAGCTACCACCTAGCAAGTGTGGTGTCTGGCGGTGACACCACACTATTAGTTTACCAAATAACATTTCCCAAAACAATCTTTAGCTCTAATAAATAAAGTCATTCTATGTGAACAACACTGTATGAATACTTTTCCCATGAATGTATGACTCGACTGGTTTTTAAGGGCAAAATGCTCGTAAATTATTAACGGTTCTTATAATTTTAAATTAAGTTTCAGTTTACTCGTCTACAGTTAGATTAGTGTCAGGATTGTATGAATCGCTAACTGCAGAAAGGAAACATGTCAACAATTTTCCAAATTCGTTTTAGTGCATCAAAGAAGTCAAAATGGGTAGGCGCATAATTTACTGCAGGTACATAACCTTTTCCCAAAGTGCCTCTAGCAACAGGTGTAGTTCACCGCTTACTGCAAGTAGATAACACGTCCTGAACGTGGCCTCTTCCTGCTGTAAACAATGCAAGGATTTTGACATCATCATGTCAATATTGAAAAACAGAAACGATATTACACTGTCAGTGAGGTGATGTACCTCATGTTGGGTTCTTCACAGAAGAAAGGCAAATTTAGTGTTGTTCTCATGAAAGTAGAAGACTTAACAGAGCACAGGACTTGGTGGCCACGGTTCTACAAAACACTTGCATTAGTAATGTTTCTTACAGTAAAGGTGTTCCAAAAGAGCAATAGATTTCTTTTGCCACATCAATGATGAATTTGGTTTCAGCAGACACCCCACATGTAGCTCAATGTAAGATAAACATCAATGGACTGCAAGCTGACAGCTTTTATTTAATGAATACTCAGATGAATATAGAACTTCCCAAGGAATCTACCCAAAAAGCAAAACTACCCATAAACATCTTACAAATAGATGATATTTTTAAGTTTAATTTACATTCAGGAAGAAAGGATACAATTTTGAAACAAAATTTTTACACAACCAACAACAAAGGGAGATGAAAATGAAGAGAGTGTTTAAGCCTATGAAATTATAGTGATGTAATTATGTTTAAAATGCATTTATTTTGGGAAAAATGTGTAAAATAAATTTATATCCTCAAAATGTAAGGCCTTTAATTTGTATTCCGCATCGTTTACTGCAAAAATGTAACAAGTCCAGTCGAAAAGGAAGCTAACGTTAACCAAAAAAATGTGTGTGAAATCATATGGGACTTAACTGCTAAGGTCATCAGTCCCTAAGCTTACACACTGCTTAACCTGAATTATCCTAAGGACAAACACACACACCCATGCCCGAGGGAGGACTCGAACCTCTGCCGGGACCAGCCGCACAGTGGTGGCCTAATCATTCGCTCGAATTGTCCAGAATGTTCTTCAAACCACTCGCGAACAATTGCGGCCCGATGACTTGGTGCAATGTCATCCATAAAAATGAAGACTATGAAAGGCCACAAATGGTCTCCATGTAGCCAAACATAACCATTTACAGTCAATAATCGATTCAGTTGGACCAGAGGAACCACTCCATTCCATGTAAACACAACCCAAACCATTATGGAATCAATACCAACTTGCACTGTGCCTTGTTGACAACTTAGGTCCATGGCTGCGGCACAGCCGAACCCTACCATCAGCTCTCACCACGTGAAATAGGGTTAAATGGTTTAAATGGCTCTGAGCACTATGGGACTTAATATCTGAGGTCATCAGTCCCCTAGACTTAGAACTACTTAAACCTAACTAACCTAAGGACATCACACACATCCACGCCCGAGTCAGAATTCGAACCTGCGACCGTAGCAGCAGCGCAGTTCCGGACTGAAGCGTCTAGAACCGCTCTGCCACAGCGGCTAGCTCGTGAGATAGGGACTCATATGATCAAGCCGTGTTTCTCCAGTCGTTTAGGGTCCAACCGATATGCTCACAAGCCCAGGAAAGGCGCTGTGGGCGATGTCGTGTTATTAGCAAAACACTCGCGTCCTTCGTCTGCTGCCATATCCCATTAACTGCCCCAATGGATACGTTCGTTTTACGTCCCACATTGATTTCTGCGGAGATTTCAGACATTGTTGTTTGTTTATTAACTCTACGCGAACGCCGCCGTTCTTAGGAGTTAAGTGAAGGCCGTCAGCCGCTGCGAAGTCCTTGGTGAGACAAATTGCTTTGCCTTAAATTTGGTATTCTCGGAAGACTCTTGACACTGCGGACCTCGGAATAAAGAATTCCCTAAACGATCTCCGAAGTGGAATTCCCCATGCGTCTTGCTTCAACTACCATCCTGCGTTCAAAGCCTGTTAGTTCCCGATGTGCGGCCATAATCTGTCGGAAACCTTCTAACATGAATTACCTTAGTACAAATGACAGCTCCGTCAATGAACTGCCCTTTTATACCTCGTGTAGCGACACTACCGCCATCTGTATATGTGCATATCGCCAGCCCA
This sequence comes from Schistocerca cancellata, assembly GCF_023864275.1. Classification (NCBI taxonomy): domain Eukaryota; kingdom Metazoa; phylum Arthropoda; class Insecta; order Orthoptera; family Acrididae; genus Schistocerca; species Schistocerca cancellata. The sequence goes on along the minus strand of NC_064634.1, from coordinate 423,128,981 downwards.
CGACTTTTGTCACCTTAGTGTACGAAACTATCTCTAAAGACGGATGTTTCTTTCAATTTCCGGACTAAATAAGTGAAAATAGTGTTCAGTATGTGTTTATTTGAAAGTAACTGTAACGTGTTAATGCCCTTGAACCAGCGTCATTGTTTTACGAATTTCTGGATTGTCAGGGTTCTCGATAAAAGTGGTCCAAATGGCTCTGAGCACTATGGGACTTAACATCTGAGGTCATCAGTCGCCTAGACTTAGAAATACTTAAAGGTAACTAACCTAAGGACAGCACCCACATCCATGCCCGAGGCAGGATTCGAACCTGCGATCGTAGCAGCAGCGCGGTTCCGGACTGAAGCGCCTAGAACAGCACGGCCGCAACGGCCGGTGATTCTCGATAATTCGGATGAGTTTCACTCCCACCTAGTACTGATAAACAATGCGCCATTGTATCCATTAAATAACAGCAACCTATTTGCCTCCACATATTTGAAGGGAGCACGCTTCTTATTGTTTAGTCCACATGTACTGACACAGCCGTTGGAGATTGCTCCTTTCGTTACCCACAAGAGCAAGTGGGTTGATGAGGGTGAATTTCTACATTAACGACCGTGGGCACCTGAACAACTGATATGCTCATCACTCGATTGGCAGGGAAATCCTGTAGCAAGGCGGCGTAATCGCCGGCTCCCTTGTCTGCGGATATTACCCTGTCTCATTGTATAACCGACAACAGGAATGTATGTGACGCACAACTAAATTTTATAGTTGTGGTAGTGTATGCGACGTAACTGTTGACTGTCACTTTGAATCAGTTTGTTGCTGAAATCTGTAGTATATTTATAGCACAAAAATTGTCATTTATATCGGATCATTATTCTGTTATCTAGAAGCACTCAGTTTATGGTCATGTTCATACGTACATACGTATAATTATGGACACACAGCGTAACAATCCCTGGTCTTCTCAGAGAAATGGACTTAGCACTCAGCAGCCAACAGACCTCCGTCGCTGCTCATTCGGCAGAACATCCATCTGAAATGTATGCTTTTAAACAGATGATGATATAGAATCCAACACAAAAGATTAATGTTACATCCGACACATGAGTATCCCCTGTTCTCACAGTTTGTCACCGCAGGACTTTTGAGTTGACAATTCACACTATTATGAGGATTTTGTTTCGTTTCGGGATGAGATATCGTAACTGGCGGAACTAATATCGTCTGACAAAAAACGGATGCATGGAGCAGCTTGTTCTAAATGTGGAAACATTTAAGTTAATGCATATCAGTAAGAAAAACAGTCATGCCGTGATCGGATACAGTATTAGCTGTGTGCTACTTGGCAGAGTAACGTCTATTAAATATGTAGCCACAATATTACAAAACGACATGAAATAGAATGAGCACGAAACGTCAGTTGTAGGTAAGGCGAATGTTTGACTTAGGTTTAATGGAACAATTCTAGGAAAATGTGACGCATGTATGAAGAAAACGGCTTACGAAACACTTGAGATCTTCTTGGGCACTGTCCAAGTGTTTGGCGTCCCTATCACATCGGATTACAGAGAGACATCGAAGCAATTCAGTGGCTCGCTGTTTCATTTGTTTGTTACCTGTAGGTTTGGTCAACGTGCAAATATTACGGGAACACTCGGTGGTTTCAAACGTGAATCTAAGAAAGGAAGGAAACGTCACGAAAACCCATGGCGAAAGTCTAGAAAATCATCATTTACGACGGACTGTAGAACATCCCTACTGTCACCGACATACATCTCGCCTTAGGACGGTGATGACGAGATGAGAGAAATCAGGACTCGCACGGAAGCATAGAAACAGTCGTCTTTCCCTCGCTCCATTTGTGAGTGGAACAGGAAAGGGAATGACAAGTAGTGGTACCACGAATCGTATGGATGCTTGCGGAGTACGCAAGTTGATGTAGATTGTTTACGTCATGGAAATTATGAAATTTTTCATAAATTATGACGCTTACACAAAAAAATTGTCAAAAGATTCAAAAAGACGTTAAATAATTGTTCATGGAGGCGACTTTTGAAGCTTCATATTAATGAAATAATATGAATATTGCAGAAATAGTAAAAAAGTGTAAATCATATGAAAAGTTAGACACTGTATCAGAAAGTTTTATAACATTGTCATTTTCTAATAAAATCTATTACAACTAAATTTGTAACAAAGAAAAAATGTATTCATTATTAAAACCTTATAAATGTAACCTCAGCTTTGACAACATGGCTCAGTTCTCTATTTCCGACTCAGTCTCAGATCTTTGGAATCGTAATGATTGACTCAAAATCATCAGATGAATCACGAATAAGAAGCAAAAGTCTAATTTAATATTGTTAATAGATGAGGATAATTCAAAGTGATTTTTGCTTTGCAAAATTTAGGTACTAAAACTAAATTTACAGCAAACTACGTAATAATATTTTCACAATTCCAGCGAAAGCAAGGCATCAAGAGAAATACGGCGTGTAATGCACGAGGACCCAAGGCCCTCTCCGCTACGATCAAGTGTCATGGCAGAGAACTCATCGTTTACATCAGAAACTATCCAGTCCCACAGTATAACCTATGGCAACAGACATTCTGCAGTGAAGTGACGTGTGCAATACAGGTGTTGCGAAAGTGTACTCGACAGTCTCATGCAATGAGGCGAGAGCAATCCTGCCGACATGAATACCTTCTCGAAAAGGCAGTACGAGATGTGTAGTAAAAATGCACCCAAAATAGCTAGGCCCATACCTGTGAAGGTGTTGCAGTAGGGGAGGGGCAACGGTACTGGTGGGGTAACACTATTTCAGGGGGCCACTGTGCCACATTTGGGCATAAAAAAATGAGATGCCCTTTTGGAAGAAGGATGGACTCACCCAGAACAGAGAGAGAGAAGAAGCTGCTGCACAAAAGCCAGTTACTTTGTGCAAGTGTCCTTCACAGTGACTCGCCGAACAAGGTGAGAGAAATCGCACCGACACAAGTACCAACACCCGACCACCTGTAGACGCTTTGCTGCATGAATAAGAACTTGTGAGAACAAAGTACAACACTTTGCTAAAACCAGGTGAGCCTCAGGGACCACAGGCTTGACAGTTCTTCAGTTATGGATACTTTGGAACATAGCTACGACTTCACGGGAACCTAGATATAACTGGGCTAAAACCCAGTAAACATAGAGGAACACAGATCTGACCGTTCTGCAGCCTTTTCAACAGCTACAATCCGACGTGGTGTTCACTGTACAGATACTGACAGTGCATTTCATCGATGCACGATGCACGATGCAGAGAGCTTGGCCAAGGTGTCACCGCCTTCGCACAGGTTTCCATGAGCACTGGCCGCAAGTGTAGAAGCCAAGTGCCTCACGCAACTCGAGGGACTGCTCTCTTTTTGGGGATAGTTTTCCTTCACACTGGTACGAATTGGTGGTGGACAACAACAGCGGTAGATAGCAGCAAGGGCTGCTGCATATACACTGCGAAACAAAGAAAGTGAAGCACCCAGAAGGGGAGAAGGAAACGAAATGAAAGTTCACAGGTTGAGCCGTATCGACTTTTATCGATATTGTGTGTGGTTACTCTCTTTGGATGTTACCCAGCAACGGTTTCGCGCGTGGCGCCCAAGAGGGCGTGCGTGGCGACTTCCGAGCTTTTTGTAGGCGCAGGGGCTCGTGGGTGTGTGTGTGTGTGGGGGGGGGGGGAGAGGGGCAGGTCACTGTATAGACTCAAGAAGGAAGGTTCCAGATGGCAGCAAGAGTGCCGAATCTATTCCGAGCAGACAAGATGATGGGTCGCCTTCGGAGCGACAGTCGGCTGAGTGCAAGACGCCGGCTGTCGGTGTCTATGCGAGTGTGCGGACAGGAGGCGAAGTTGATGGCTGTACATTGGTTGAAGGAATCGTTGGGTCGCGGGCGCAGAGCGATGTACTATTTACTTATCACCTGCTGCAGTCCCCATTCAACCAAAAAGAACTGAAATTAGTGAGCACTTCTCCCAACTTGCCTGTTGCTGTGCGCTTGTGCGCCAGACCCGACGGCAACATGGGCCTACAGTCCAGTCTGTTTAGCACTGTTTGCCGGAACTTCATTGAGCTGCAGTCGGTTTCTTACTTGGTGTTTGTTACTGATTCCGAAAGACCTGAAGAGAATTGTTTATTCATTGTTTGTTGTTAAACTGTGCCGTCCTTTAATTTATTCTTGTTCTCTGAGTTAAATGTTATTTGCCGTAGGTTTAAATCGATCATTTATTCAATTCAGTACTTGGATGTACAGGGAGAAATGGATTTGAGTGGCAGAGTTGGTATGATCTTGCTCTGTGAGCGCGTCCAGTTTTAAGACTGTTAGTAACGGACATCTATAAACCATCAGCACTGTTTCTTGCAAATTCCAGCCTACCTCTCTCTTTTAAGCTTATACTAGGTTTACCAGGACCTCTTGTTGTTTGTTGATTATTCAAGACTTAATACCTATTCGAATTACCTAGAAGCACTATTTTCTCATTCTTTTTTTTATTTTTGGGTTTTAAATTATTTATTATTATCTTAATAGGTTATTTTAAATATATTTCTGGGCGCAGGTAAATGCAATGTGTAATTTGTGGAACTTGGAAGGGACGCTCACATTTGTGAACTGGTTATTGTGCGTTTCGGCATGGACTGCAACTTATATGTTTTACAAGTACCTGTGTCTGTGCTATTTCGCCAGCATCCTGTAGAACGGCGAGTCCAGTATTGTGAACTGCTGCCGGGTTTGGGTCCTACCCACATTCTTGATTGTAAAAGGGAACTAATTAGCTTTCACAGTTGTGTTGCTGGCATTTCTAACTGTATTGAAAAGCTCGCCGGCATAAAGCAGTGCTAGTTTATTTTAATAAAACTTTTTTTGTGCAAATGATGTTATTTGACGGCCTAGTCCTGCCACTCCCCGAGCACCTAGCTCACTGACCATTTCGGGTATGTGATGCTATTGCAGTAATTACAAAATCGAGTAAAATTTACAAAGAACTTGACAGTAAAGGCCCACTTGTAAGTTCGACTTTGCACCCTTCTCTGGCCTGGTTGCATCCACCGATTCGTTTGCAAAGGTTGTCAGAAAACCTTCGTATCCTCCCCTGAAGCTGGTCGGACAGCAGCTCTTGTAACTGGTCGTTGATATCCTGGATACTGACACTGGGACTCAGTTGATATCTGAACTCGTCCCTCACATATTCTATCGGTGACAGATCTGGGAACCTTGCTGGCCGTAGGAGTACCTCATTATCAAGCAGGCAGTTCATAGAGGCACGAGCCACGTGTGAACGAGCATTCTTCTGTTGAAAAATAGCATCGCGATAAAGCCGCATGAGAGGTAACAAATGAGGACGCGAGATGTCCGTGACGTATCGTTGTTGTGGCGTCAGAGTTCCTTCCTTCACTACCGTCTGTGAACTGAAGTCAAACGCGATAGATTTCCACACTCTGACGCAGGGTGTAACGCCACTCAACCTGTCCAAGTCACTGAAAAAAAGGAATCTCTCCTCAGGTCGCCTCCATAATCACCGACGATCCTCAGACATGGTGGTTCAGAAAGATGATTCATCGTTGAACACAAAGGGGTACGATTCGTCAGCAGCCCACGGTTTCCAGCCACGGCATCACTGCAAACGCAGCCGTTTGTGTTGTGTTGTTAACGGTAGCCCGCACGTAAGACAGTGTTTCCGTAGCCCTGTTGCTACTAGTCTCCGACCAACTGTGCGAGATTGCACAGAATGTCGAGTACTTGCTCTCGAATGACGGCGTAGATGTGAATTGGCTACTGTGTGCTTGGTGCACAATACAGCGGTACTGCCTGGTAAAATGGAAATGCCGTGTGGCTAGGGCTTCCCGTCGGGTAGACCGGTCGCCTGGTGCAAGTCTTCCGAGTTGACGCCACTTCGGCGACTTTCGTGTCGATGGGGATGAAATAGTGATGATAAGGACAACAAAACACCCAATCGCTCAGCTGAATAAATCTCCGACCCAGCCGGGAATCGAACCCAGGCCGTTAGGTATGACATTCCGTCGTCTGACCACTCAGCTACCAGGGGCGGACACTGCCTGGTGGTGATCAGGTATGCTCCACCAGAACCTTGACGAAGAGTATATCTGCCCTCACGTTCCCAAGTTCTCGAACAACGAGCCACTGTCATATCTTAACGCCCCACAAACCTAGATATTGAACCATTCGATCAGCGGTCCTAAAGGACACCCCCAGTGAGGCCCGTTTCGGACAGTTTCAAGTGATGATATCGCTGTCTCACACGAGTACGGGTTATGTCCGTGCCTTCACCCAATATCTGACGCTCTTCACGCTACATACATAACCGACCAGGCCTGATAAGAACACTGAACACGAACAATACTAATGTGTCCTGGTGGCCATTATAGTTGTCACAGAGAATTGCAAGTTGAATCAGTTACATACCCGCAAATGGTGTATAAGTATACAAAGTTAGACAGGCATCCGACCATGTCCTCTGGGTGCTTCACTCTTTTTTGTCGGGCAAGTACGAGGGCGTGCTGAAAAGTAATGCGGTGGTGGTGGTGGTGGTGGTGGTGGTTAGTGTTTAACGTCCCGTCGACAACGAGGTCATTAGAGACGGAGCGCAAGCTCGGGTTAGGGAAGCATTGGGAAGGATATCGGCCGTGCCCTTTCAAAGGAACCATCCCGGCATTTGCCTGAGACAATTTAGGACGAATGCGAGTCCAGTGTGCTAACCACTGCGCCACCTCGCTCGGTAAAAGTAATGCCTCCAAAATGTTTATGGAAAACATTTTAAGAGTTTCAATTAAAACAAACGTTATTAACATTCTACATCTTTATTCTTGATGTACATATTTATTTCTCAACGTAATCACCCTCGTGACAAACACGTTTCTCCCAACGGGAGACCAGTTTATTGATACCGTCGTTGTAGAATGCCTGACTATGTCGACGGAGCCACAACCTCACCTCTGCTTCCAGCGCTTCCTCACTTTCGAAGTGACGTCCTCGAAGGTGTCTTTAAGTCTTGCCAAGTCAGCTCTGCAGGAGAATTATCGATGACAGTCAACCCAAAGCGTCGGATTGTTGCAGGTGTCGAGCACTAATGTGTGGTCTGACGTCATATTGAACGCCAGGGTGCTCATTGAGTGGATGAACACTCCAAATTCAATACTCGACTACCACACATTGCTTCTCATACACCGACACAGTTAAGTCTCACAGCGCCATGATACCAGCTACAGTTCGGAACTCTCTAGCGGGAGAGAGCTATGCATGTGAAGGCATGAAAAATAAAGATGCGTAATGTTAATAAGGTTTCTTTTATACAAAAAGCTTTAAGAATTTTCATATTAAAAATTAAAATCCATTACTTTTTATCACGTCGTAGTCTTAAAATTCCGTGAATGTGAGTTCCGGGAGGATTCAGGCGACTCACTATTTCCTTCCACATACATCTCGCATAATGACGGGCGCTGATAACCTCGCTGTTGTGCGCCCTAAAACACCAATCATCATCATCATCGCATAATGACTACGACTAGTAAATCAGAGAAATTAGAACATATACGGGAGTTCACAGGCAGTCATTCTCCCATGAGCCGTTGGCGAATGGAACAGGGTAGAGAGGGGCGACGGGGGAAGGAGGGGGGGGGGTGAAGCAGTAGTACCAGAAGTACCCTCTGCCGCACACTATCAGATGGCTTTGTAGCAGTGCACTAAACGTGTACTTGTGCTTACCGTTTGCGTAAACAGGCTTTGCTTTGTAACTGATGCAGACCCCAGAGCCCATTCGCCCGTCTGTCACATAACCACTGCGACTGACCACTATGTACATACGAATATAGCAGCTAGTGTGCAGCGTCATTCATCTACATCTACATTTATCTACATTTATACTCCGCAAGCCACCCAACGGTGTGTGGCGGAGGGCACTTTACGTGCCACTGTCATTATCTCCCTTTCCTGTTCCAGTCGCGTATGGTTCGCGGGAAGAACGACTGTCTGAAAGCCTCTGTGCGCGCTCTAATCTCACTAATTTTACATTCGTGATCTCCCCGGGAGGTATAAGTAGGGGGAAGCAATATATTCGATACCTCATCCAGAAACGCACCCTCTCGAAACCTGGCGAGCAAGCTACACCGCGATGCAGAGCGCCTCTCTTGCAGAGTCTGCCACTTGAGTTTGTTAAACATCTCCGTAACGCTATCACGGTTACCAAATAACCCTGTGACGAAACGCGCCGCTCTTCTTTGGATCTTCTCTATCTCCTCCGTCAACCCGATCTGGTACGGATCCCACACTGATGAGCAATACTCAAGTATAGGTCGAACGAGTGTTTTGTAAGCCACCTCCTTTGTTGATGGACTACATTTTCTAAGGACTCTCCCAATGAATCTCAACCTGGTACCCGCCTTACCAACAATTAATTTTATATGATCATTCCACTTCAAATCGTTCCGCACGCATACTCCCAGATATTTTACAGAAGTAACTGCTACCAGTGTTTGTTCCGCTATCATATAATCATACAATAAAGGATCCTTCTTTCTATGTATTCGCAATACATTACATTTGTCTATGTTAAGGGTCAGTTGCCACTCCCTGCACCAAGTGCCTATCCGCTGCAGATCTTCCTGCATTTCGCTACAATTTTCTAATGCTGCAACTTCTCTGTATACTACAGCATCATCCGCGAAAAGCCGCATGGAACTTCCGACACTATCTACTAGGTCATTTATATATATTGTGAAAAGCAATGGTCCCATAACACTCCCCTGTGGCACGCCAGAGGTTACTTTAACGTCTGTAGATGTCTCTCCATTGAGAACAACATGCTGTGTTCTGTTTGCTAAAAACTCTTCAATCCAGCCACACAGCTGGTCTGATATTCCGTAGGCTCTTACTTTGTTTATCAGACGACAGTGCGGAACTGTATCGAACGCCTTCCGGAAGTCAAGGAAAATGGCATCTACCTGGGAGCCTGTATCTAATATTTTCTGGGTTTCATGAACAAATAATGCGAGTTGGGTTTCACACGATCGCTGTTTCCGGAATCCATGTTGATTCCTACATAGTAGATTCTGAGTTTCCAAAAACGACATGATACTCGAGCAAAAGACATGTTCTAAAATTCTACAACAGATCGACGTCAGAGAGATAGGTCTATAGTTTTGCGCATCTGCTCGACGACCCTTCTTGAAGACTGGGACTACCTGTGCTCTTTTCCAATCATTTGGAACCTTCTGTTCCTCTAGAGACTTGCGGTACACGGCTGTTAGAAGGGGGGCAAGTTCTTTCGCGTACTCTGTGTAGAATCGAATTGGTATCCCGTCAGGTCCAGTGGACTTTCCTCTGTTGAGTGATTCCAGTTGCTTTTCTATTCCTTGGACACTTATTTCAATGTCAGCCATTTTTTCGTTGGTGCGAGGATTTAGAGAAGGAACTGCAGTGCGGTCTTCCTCTGTGAAACAGCTTTGGAAAAAGGTGTTTAGTATTTCAGCTTTACGCTTGTCATCCTCTGTTTCAATGCCATCATCATCCCAGAGTGTCTGGACATGATGTTTCGAGCCACTTACTGATTTAACGTAAGACCAGAACTTCCTAGGATTTTCTGTCAAGTCGGTACCTAGTATTTTACTTTCGAATTCACTGAACGCTTCACGCATAGCCCTCCTTACGCTAACTTTGACATCGTTTAGCTTCTGTTTGTCTGAGAGGTTTTGGCTGCGTTTAAACTTGGAGTGAAGCTCTCTTTGCTTTCGCAGTAGTTTCCTAACTTTGTTGTTGTACCACGGTGGGTTTTTCCCGTCCCTCACAGTTTTGCTCGGCACGTACCTGTCTAAAACGCATTTAACGGTTGCCTTGAACTTTTTCCATAAACACTCAACATTGTCAGTGTCGGAACAGAAATTTTCGTTTTGATCTGTTAGGTAGTCTGAAATCTGCCTTCTATTACTCTTGCTAAACAGATAAACCTTCCTCCCTTTTTTTATATTCCTATTAACTTCCATATTCAGGGATGCTGCAACGGCCTTATGATCACTGATTCCCTGTTCTGCACTTACAGAGTCGAAAAGTTCGGGTCTGTTTGTTATCAGTAGGTCCAAGATGTTATCTCCACGAGTCGGTTCTCTGTTTAATTGCTCGAGGTAATTTTCGGATAGTGCACTCAGTATAATGTCACTCGATGCTCTGTCCCTACCACCCGTCCTAAACATCTGAGTGTCCCAGTCTATATCTGGTAAATTGAAATCTCCACCTAAGACCATAACATGCTGAGAAAATTTATGTGAAATGTATTCCAAATTTTCTCTCAGTTGTTCTGCCACTAATGCTGCTGAGTCGGGGGGTCGGTAAAAGGAGCCAATTATTAACCTTGCTCGATTGTTGAGTGTAACCTCCACCCATAATAATTCACAGGAACTATCCACTTCTACTTCACTACAGGATAAACTACTACTAACAGCGACGAACACTCCGCCACCGGTTGCATGCAATCTATCCTTTCTAAACACCGTCTGTGCCTTTGTAAAAATTTCGGCAGAATTTATCTCTGGCTTCAGCCAGCTTTCTGTACCTATAACGATTTCAGCTTCGGTGCTTTCTATCAGCGCTTGAAGTTCCGGTACTTTACCAACGCAGCTTCGACAGTTTACAATTACAATACCGATTGCTGCTTGGTCCCCGCATGTCCTGACTTTGCCCCGCACCCGTTGAGGCTGTTGCCCTTTCTGCACTTGCCCGAGGCCATCTAACCTAAAAAACCGCCCAGCCCACGCCACACAACCCCTGCTACCCGTGTAGCCGCTTGTTGCGTGTAGTGGACTCCTGACCTATCCAGCGGAACCCGAAACCCCACCACCCTATGGCGCAAGTCGAGGAATCTGCAGCCCACATGGTCGCAGAACCGTCTCAACCTCTGATTCAGACCCTCCACTCGGCTCTGTACCAAAGGTCCGCAGTCAGTCCTGTCGACGATGCTGCAGATGGTGAGCTCTGCTTTCATCCCGCTAGCGAGACTGGCAGTCTTCACCAAATCAGATAGCCGCCGGAAGCCAGAGAGGATTTCCTCCGATCCATAGCGACACACATCATTGGTGCCGACATGAGCGACCACCTGCAGATGGGTGCACCCTGTACCCTTCATGGCATCCGGAAGGACCCTTTCCACATCTGGAATGACTCCCCCCGGTATGCACACGGAGTGCACTTTGGTTTTCTTCCCCTCCCTTGCTGCCATATCCCTAAGGGGCCCCATTACGCGCCTGACGTTGGAGCTCCCAACTACCAGTAAGCCCACCCTCTGCGACTGCCCGGATCTTGCAGACTGAGGGGCAACCTCTGGAACAGGACAAGCAGCCATGTCAGGCTGAAGATCAGTATCAGCCTGAGACAGAGCCTGAAACCGGTTCGTCAGACAAACTGGAGAGGCCTTCCGTTCAGCCCTCCGGAATGTCTTTCGCCCCCTGCCACACCTTGAGACGACCTCCCACTCTACCACAGGTGAGGGATCAGCCTCAATGCGGGCAGTATCCCGGGCAACCACAGTCGTAGTCCGATCGGGGGATGCGTGGGACGAGCTGGCCGTCCCCGACAAACCCCCATCCGGACCCCCACAGTGATGCCCATTGGCAACAGCCTCAAGCTGTGTGACCGAAGCCAACACTGCCTGAAGCTGGGAGCGAAGGGATGCCAACTCAGCCTGCATCCGAACACAGCAGTTGCAGTCCCTATCCATGCTAAAAACTGTGCAAAGAACGTCTGAACTAATCTACAGAGAGCGCAAACAAAACGACACAAAATTGAAGCGGTTATTAAAATACAAGATTGCCTAGTAAATGCAGTAATGCTGCCACTTGTGCACTGCTGACACACTGCTCGGCGGCGGAAGGAGACTACGCGATTTAACACTATTCGAGTACTAAAACGTGATGCTACAACTCTCAAATACTATAATACGCCCGAAATTTATGAATTAAACAATGCAAGTACCAAAAACACGCAAAGAAATTAAGAATTAAACTATGTAACAAATGAGTGAGCTAGGAGTATACGACTTGCTGCTGCAGCTGCTTATCCAACGGCGGCAGGGAGCACACTGACTGTGTATACGACAGCCCTACTGTGGTAGAAACACACAAATCACCTATCGGTTGTCTAATCTAGAGATACACACTGCTCAGATAAAGTTAAGGAAGATTTAGATAAAGTAATATACCGCATCAACTACTCGGTGCGAATGCCTGAAAGTGCGAGATCATGTTGCCGGAGGTCTCCCAGTAATGCCGACAAATTTGGACGTCATACGACGTGACGTCAGAGTGACTACAGCGCCAGATCTGGGCCTGCAACACGATGCAGTTAAAGGAACGGGGAACAACCATCGAGTAGTTACGGTGCACTGTGTTGGTCGTCTTCATTACGGCATGTCCCACTGACAACATCTGAGTGACATCACGTTGGGAAGAATCATCGGGAAAATGGAAAGAGGACCAAGTGAGATGACAGTAGGCCAGTGGTCTGGTATCGCTCATAGTACATGGTGAGCGTTCTGAACCAAGTCGCTGCTGCCCGAAGGGGACAGCGACAGACCATTCGAAAGTTCCTTTCGTCATTAAGTTTTGCACACCAGTGTTCTATCCATGTGAATTTACTGTAATTTACGGAAATCGGTGCAGAAGAGCCGACAATTTTAAAGTAATTTAAATGTAGGTATATAGAAAATTTTAGCACTTATTATGCATTTGTAAATGTATAGGTTGTTCTACTACACTCCTGGAAATTGAAATAAGAACACCGTGAATTCATTGTCCCAGGAAGGGGAAACTTTATTGACACATTCCTGGGGTCAGATACATCACATGATCACACTGACAGAACCACAGGCACATAGACACAGGCAACAGAGCATGCACAATGTCGGCACTAGTACAGTGTACATCCACCTTTCGCAGCAATGCAGGCTGCTATTCTCCCATGGAGACGATCGTAGAGATGCTGGATGTAGTCCTGTGGAACGGCTTGCCATGCCATTTCCACCTGGCGCCTCAGTTGGACCAGCGTTCGTGCTGGACGTGCAGACCGCGTGAGACGATGCTTCATCCAGTCCCAAACATGCTCAATGGGGGACAGATCCGGAGATCTTGCTGGCCAGGGTAGTTGACTTACACCTTCTAGAGCACGTTGGGTGGCACGGGATACATGCTGACGTGCATTGTCCTGTTGGAACAGCGTTCCCTTGCCGGTCTAGGAATGGTAGAACGATGGGTTCGATGACGGTTTGGATGTACTGTGCACTATTCAGTGTCCCCTCGACGATCACCAGTGGTGTACGGCCAGTGTAGGAGATCGCTCCCCACACCATGATGCCGGGTGTTGGCCCTGTGTGCCTCGGTCGTATGCAGTCCTGATTGTGGCGCTCACCTGCACGGCGCCAAACACGCATACGACCATCATTGGCACCAAGGCAGAAGCGACTCTCATCGCTGAAGACGACACGTCTCCATTCGTCCCTCCATTCACGCCTGTCGCGACACCACTGGAGGCGGGTTGCAGGATGTTGGGGCGTGAGCGGAAGACGGCCTAACGGTGTGCGGGACCGTAGCCCAGCTTCATGGAGACGGTTGCGAATGGTCCTCGCCGATACCCCAGGAGCAACAGTGTCCCTAATTTGCTGGAAAGTGGCGGTGCGGTCCCCTACGGCACTGCGTAGGATCCTACGGTCTTGGCGTGCATCCGTGCGTCGCTGCGGTCCGGTCCCAGGTCGACGCGCACGTGCACCTTCCGCCGACCACTGGCGACAACATCGATGTACTGTGGAGACCTCACGCCCCACGTATTGAGCAATTCGGCGGTACGTCCACCCGGCCTCCCGCATGCCCACTATACGCCCTCGCTCAAAGTCCGTCAACTGCACATACGGGTCACGTCCACGCTGTCGCGGCATGCTACCAGTGTTAAAGACTGCGATGGAGCTCCGTATGCCACGGCAAACTGGCTGACACTGACGGCGGCGGTGCACAAATGCTGCGCAGCTAGCGCCATTTGACGGCCAACACCGCGGTTCCTGGTGTGTCCGCTGTGCCGTGTGTGTGATCATTGCTTGTACAGCCCTCTCGCAGTGTCCGGAGCAAGTATGGTGGGTCTGACATACCGGTGTCAATGTGTTCTTTTTTCCATTTCCAGGAGTGTATTATAGATAGAAACTAAAGGGGCGAGCAGTGGAAATGAAGCAATGAAATAATCTTTAACACCAACCAGACACAGTCTCCGCTATTGTATTTTAAAATAAGGTGAAAGAAGAAATGTGATAATCACATTCAGCTTTCTCTACGGAACAGAACAACTTCCATTCTGAAGCAAGAACGCCGTGCGATAAGGCAGTTGTTGTCTACATGTGTCACAATCACTTAATTTCATTTAATTAGTTTAATTGAATCACCACTCAGAAAATAATTACTCCCTCATGCATAACTGAGGGAGGAAAGATTTAAATTCCCGGGGTTCACTGAGACTATCAACAGGGTAGGAGTATACGAAAGCTTCTAAATATCCCCATACGAAAAAAATCCAACGAGTTCAAGTCGGAGTACCTCTGAGGTAATGGCATGGGTGAATCACGACCGAGACACTTGTTGTCAAAAAAATGGTTCAAATGGTTCTGAGCACTATGGGACTCAACTGCTGAGGTCATTAGTCCCCTAGAACTTAGAACTAGTTAAACCTAACTAACCTAAGGACATCACAAACATCCATGCCCGAGGCAGGATTCGAACCTGCGACCGTAGCGGTCTTGCGGTTCCAGGCTGCAGCGCCTTTAACCGCACGGCCACTTCGGCCGGCCACTTGTTGTCGAAGGTTCGTGCAACGTATTCCTGAACAGCCATATTAAGGTGTACTGGTGCACCATCATGCTTGTTTCACCACATGGGACATTATCCGAAACGTAACCTTAGGAATCAACAGCGTTATAACATTGGCATGACGCACTTGTGAGTATGTCGAATACGGAAAACCATTGGTTTCTGAATTTATGTTTATTAGGATTATGTGTTTGTTTCATTGTCCTCTAATCACCCCCCTCGTTTCTACCTGTATGAGCCGAACACCCAGTATACTAAGCACGGATCTCGTAAACAAACACCACAAATATCAGTTGTACAGTAGTCGATAACATCGACTTAACGGATTACGTAACTGCTCGTTCAGTCTGTGCCCGCCGCTCGTGGTCTCGCGGTAGCGTTCTCGCTTCCCGAGCACGGGGTCCCGGGTTCGATTCCCGGCGGGGTCAGGGATTTTCACCTGCCTCGAGATGACTGGGTGTTCGTGTTGTCCTCATCATTTCATCATCATCCAGGAAAGTGGCGAAATTGGACTGAGCAAAGACTGGGTACTTGTACGGGCGCTGATAAGCACGCAGTTGAGCGCCCCACAAACCAAACATCATCATCATCATCGTTCAGTCTGTGAGACTTGGAATGTATACAAAGACTAGTTGGCAAATCACTAGCGCCGAATTGGGTACCCTTAAATTATGGTCACACCCAACGATCTCCTGGCCGTGCTGAGGTCGTCCCCAAGGACATTCCAACGTAGAAATAAAAGGCAAAGATAGTCCACTTAAGCAATACACTTGTGAAAGAGATCAAAGAGAAGCGCTGACAGTGTGTTTACGAGAGCAGTATTAGTGGCACGGTCCGTCACGTGCTGCAACTCGCCACTGAGCCGATAAATTACTGACCGCTGGCGCGTACCTCGTAAACTGCAGCCGTGCTGCGAGCGGACAAAGGCAGCCCGGTTCGACCCCCGCTCTCATTATCTGCCGCTACCTGCGCGCATCCTGCTCATCCCGCACGGAAATTATGCCCAGCCTAAATTGCTCTCCAACCGCCGGTAAAGCAGCAACAGAGCCAGTAAATCATGTGTGGCGAGTCAAAAAAGCTGCGTACCGGACCGGGATCGAACTGAGATCGAAGTGGGACACTTACCTTTCGCGAGAAACGCTCATCTGATACTGGCTCCAAACAGAGAGGAGCCATGGAATGTCGAAATCTCCACCTCGTCCCTGAAGTGTGCTCGCATGGGTGGGTCGGAAGAGCAACATGCGCGAAAATGAGTCCGATCCCGGTCCGATAACCGCTTGTAATTTCTCACAAACACGGCATACTGTGTATAGTCTGCTAGTCCTTACTGCAACAGAACTAATGCACAGACGTCAACGGAGTCATCAGAGACAGAGAACTCAGACCTGAAAAGGAAGTCGACCGGGTCTTCTCAAAGGAACCATTCCAGCATTTGACTTAAGCGATTTAAAGAAACAACGGAAAATATAAAATGGATGGCTAGACGGGAATTTGAATTTGGTCCTCTCGAATTTAAACCAAATAGGAATGGACGAACTGCATCTAGAATGTTAGTTGAGTGATATCACAAAACAGAAATAACGAAAGATACATGATAAACATTCTAAAGGTGGCAGGGGTAAAATACAGGGAGCTAAAGGCTATTTACAATTTGTACAGAAACCAGATGGCAGTTATAAGAGTCGAGGGACATGAAAGGGAAGCAGTGGTTGGGAAGGGAGTAAGACAGGGTTGTAGCCTCTCCCCGATGTTATTCAATCTGTATATTGAGCAAGCAGTAAAGGAAACAAAAGAAAAATTTGGAGTAGGTATTAAAATCCATGGAGAAGAAATAAAAACTTTGAGGTTTGCCGATGACATTGTAATTCTGTCAGAGACAGCAAAGGACTTGGAAGAGCAGTTGTATGGAATGGATAGCGTCTTGAAAGGAGGATATAAGATGAACATCAACAAAAGCAAAACGAGGATAATGGAATGTAGTCGAATTAAGTCGGGTGATGCTGAGGGTATTAGATTAGGAAATGAGATACTTAAAGTAGTAAAGGAGTTTTGCTATTTGGGGAGCAAAATAACTGATGATGGTCGAAGTAGAGAGGATATAAAATGTAGACTGGCAATGGCAAGGAAAGCGTTTCTGAAGAAGAGAAATTTGTTAACATCGAGTATAGATTTAAGTGTCAAGAAGTCATTTCTGGTATGGAGTGTAGCCATGTATGGAAGTGAAACATGGACGGTAAATAGTTTGGACAAGAAGAGAATATAAGCGTTTGAAATGTGGTGCTACAGAAGAATGCTGAAGATTAGATGGGTAGATCACATAACTAATGAGGAAGTGTTGAATAGGATTGGGGAGAAGAGAAGTTTGTGGCACAACTTGACCAGTAGGAGGGATAGGTTGGTAGGACATGTTCTGAGGCATCAAGGGATCACCAATTTAGTATTGGAGGGCAGCGTGGAGGGTAAAAATCATAGGGGGAGACCAAGAGATGAATACACTAAGCAGATTCAGAAGGATGTAGGTTGCAGTAGGTACTGGGAGATGAAGAAGCTTGCACAGGATAGAGTAGCATGGAGAGCTGCATCAAATCAGTCTCAGGACTGAAGACCACCACAACAACAACAACAACAACAACAACATGATAAACATTCATAACAAGACTGACGCAGTATATCCTGGTGTTTGGACTCTTCTCGGGTAGTTACGGTTACTATTTGATACAGAGGTCCTTCCGCTGCATTTTTTCAATAATTTTTGCATTGCAGACTGCTGTACGTTTTGCGAAAACACTTCCAGTCTCGTAATATTGAGCAAAGAGTTACGCACACGTTTACCAAATATTGCGCTTCGTATAACGATCAACAATGAACACGCTCTCTTTTATCGTGGGCGCCACTTTGTGTCGCATTCAGCTGTTCAATAAAAATTCTTCTCCTCTCGCTCAGCCAAACGTAATCACAGCGAAGTGCTCGGGACAAAGCGTAAGGGAGATGTGCATGTCCAGACATGTGACAGTATCGAACTGTTGCATTGAAATCACGGCTCCCGGCATTTTCTGTGATGGGCAGTCCTCCTCTTCGTTAACAAGGTTCAGTCCGCGTGAGTGTTATTAATATTATCTGACCCAGTTTTATTTTGCCCGTCTTGTACGAACAAATTATCTTTATGCGCCTGTAACACTTCTAGCTCACGCAGCCATCACAATTTTATTATCAATCCAAGTACGAGGACATGCTCAAAAGTATTGCCTCCGAATTTTTTATTCTGTTATCAATATCAGCTCAAGTGTTACATGTCATGCACATTACCCGATCGACTTTCCCTCGTCGCAAGTTGCAATTCTCTACTGCTAGACGACTGATAATTGCAGCACGTAACAAGGCGGTGTGTAACGTACGTATGTCGGTGAGTGAGAAACAGCGTGCTGTAATCCAGTTTCTAATCGCGAGGTAGGTCCCTCTAGTTGAAATCCATAGCAGAATGAAAGCTGTGTACGCTTATGATTGTATCGACATCAGTAATGTAACAGGTAATGAAAGCTGCGTTCACCATTTTGACCCCAAAAACAAGAGAGCATCAAAGGAGTTCCATCATAAAGGATCACCGAAGCTAAAATAGGTCAAGACCATGCCTTATCAGGCACAGTCATGCTCACAGTATCCTGGGATGTTCATGTTTAAGGTGTGGTACATTTGGAATCCATGCATAAAGGCATCACCGTAAACACTGAAAGATACTACGAAACCCACAGAATATTGAAAGTACGAATACCAAGAGTTCGTCCACACATAGAACACCGTCTCCTGTGAAGGATGATGTCATACTACCCACGAGCGCTGCGACATCTACAACAATCTGACGTCTTGGCTTCACTGTCATCGATCGTCCTCCACACTTGGTCCTTCCTACTTGGTGCCCTACGATTTGCATCGGCTTCCAAAACTTAAAGAATACCTTTGAGGACTTCATTTTCACATCAGTTATGACGAAGCGGTGCAAGCATGAACGGTATCAACGAATTTTGTTCGGCACCAGGGTGACTATTTTAAGAAATAAATATGTAGAAATGATAAACAATTATGTAGAAAGTTAATAACAGTATTTTAAACATAGCTGCACAACAGCAACGGTTCCACGTAATAAAATTATAAACAGCCGACCAGTTGCAATGGATAAAGAAATCTTTACCTAGGTTTCAACAAATTTAAATTTGTCTTCTTCAGAAGGTTGCAATTTTACATTAGTATGGACTGATGTATCATCGTCTTTTTTACAAATATGTGCATAGATTCATTTGTCCAAATTAAAATATAGCCCTGAAAATAGGGTTTGTCATAAAATGTAAATTAGTACATGGATGTTGCAGAGCTCACAAGCGACTTGTGAGCATGGCCAAAAGTGGGTCCAGAGCTTTAACCATCAGGATCTCTCGCTCGATCTTTTTGATGGAATGTCGATCGACTTAAAAAGAAACCTTCGATGATAGTTTACAGACTGTGTCAGTGTATGGAAGCAATGTGGTTCGCTCTGAAGCCGTATACCCGTTTTGTTTTGAATGAGGTTATAACCTTCCCTCTACAAAAGTTACCTCTGTGTACACGATACTGATCTCATTTGTCCTGAAATTGCATTCTTTTAGGAAAGCAGACGTAAACATAGCCCACACATATATGCTTTTCATACACTAATGGACACTAAATAAAAAACGTTTCTATTATTTAATTGGTGTGCATTGCCAACAGGTTCGTGGCACGAAATACATTGCTACAGACTGCCAACCAAATCCGAAATCTAAATGCCTAGCACGATGGTTCCCTATATGGGAACCCTCAGAGAGATAAAATTAAATTTTCTAAGGAGTAAAAACAAAAGGATTAGATTGTGTTTCTGTTACGAAGTTAAATTTATTTTAAAAAAATATTTACTAGTGTCACTATTTCATAATATTGACTACATAAGTTACGAAAAATTACATATTTATAAATACTAGCATTAACACGTGACACAACGTAGTGTAGGTTACAGCTTGTAAAACAATTATATGAACAGCTTCCTCACATAGTTCAGCCCACAACACACAAATTTTGTACATTGTACCATGCACCTACGACAGTACAATTGAAATACATACATCAAAAATAGTTTTGCATCACCTCGGTTCCCAGAACTCCTAAGGACAGACATTGACTGTGGATATTGTATCACAGACACAGTTCCTTTGATTGTTCAGAGACGTCACTAAACTCACCCAAAGTTGTAGACACCCATGCATGAGCAGCGTCTATGAGACGGAGGGGGAAGGAAGTACACGGCTCTTGTTGTCTGTAGTTCAAACACGCCTAGACGGTCAGTACCGTGGTTCGATCGCGTCCGCATTGTTACTTTGTGCCAGGACAGGATCTCAACGCGGTAAGTTCCAGACATCTCGGACTGAACCAAAGCGATGTTGATCGTACATGGAGGAGATACAGAGAGACAGCAACTGTTGATGACATGCCTCGCTCAGACCGCCCAAGGGCTACTACTGCAGTGGATGACCGCTATCAACGGATTATGGACCGGAAGAACCCTGGCAACAATGCCACCATATGGAATATTGCTTTTCGTGCAGTCGCAGGACATCGTGTTACGACTCAGACTGTGCGCAATAGGCTGCATGATGCGCAACTTCACTCCCGACGTCCATGGCGAGGTCCATCTTTGCAACTACGACACCATGCAGCGCGGTACAGATGGGCCGAATGGACTGCTCAGGATTGGCATCACGTCCTCTTCACCGATGAGTGTCGCATATGCCTTCAACCAGACAATCGTCGGAGATATGTTTGGAGGCAACCTGATCAATCTGAACGCCTTAGACTTATTGTCCAGTGAGTGCAGCAAGGTGGAGATTCCCTGTTGTTTTGGGGTGGCATTAGGTGGAACCGACGTACACCGCCCGTGGTCATGGAAGGCGCCGCAACGGCTGTACGATACGTGAATGCCATCTTCCGACCGATAGTGCAACCATATCGGCAGCATATTGGCTAGGCATTCGTCTTCATGGACGACAATTCGCGCCCCCATAGGCTACCTCACACTGACAAAGCCGGTCTCCTGACTACCGATCTTAATCCTTACGTAATGATGCCCAGATGAGTACAAAATGCTATCAGGACACAAAATCCGACACCTCTTCCTACATGGATTTTTGCAGGTGCACTAAACCTTCTCTTACTAGTTTTCCATGTACGAGTATGTCACCCGTTTCCGTATTGTCTTCCAGTCTGCCAATAGCTTAATTCACACAATACCGCAGTGACGCGTTCAATTCCAGTTTGTTCTCTATATGTAAGGACCTGTAAACTTTGTATAATCGTATGCCGCTATTGACAGTTCGCCTGCAGGAAGGCTTTTGGTCCTTTGCTCTCGCTTGGTAATCTTGGAGTATGGAGCAGAGGTTGGTACAAAAATTTTATTGCACTAACAGCTTCACTATCGGTGTCTGCACGACACAGGGCAGGAAAGGCAACGTGTGCGCTTCCGTGTTTAGTTCGCAACAATTCGTAAGGTAAGTCATATGTATTCATGTATAGCTAAATCACCCCGTTGACTACGCCACGCGTATGATACCGTGAAATGTTGGTCATGACCTCCCAAAATACCGTGAAATGCTGGTCATGACCTCCCAAATGTATCATCCATCAGTTGGATTGAACGTTACAGTCACGAGAAATTAATCGCTTGAATTGTGTGTTCTGACTGTAAGAGAGATTATAATGGCCATATACATAGCCTGACAGAAAATGCGAAGCTTCCAGAAGACGTGGTAGGGTGTCAATGAGCGTCCTATATGTAAAGGTGACAGGTGGATGTCTAAATGATTCAGTTCTCTGTGGTTTTGCCAGGCCTGGTAGAGTGTATAAGGGGAGTGAACAGCGTCAGAAGTCGATTGATGATTGTGTGGGAAACGGAGATGTCGCGTACTCGTCTGAGACAAAGTTATTAGCGCCTGGGATAGTTTGAAAGCGGCCTCATTGTGGGTCTCCAATTGGACAGCCGGTTGATTCGTGAAATCTCCAGGTTTGTGCGACATTCATCTGGGACAATGGCTCGATATTGAACTGCATGGGAACATGGGGACAAGCGTCGTCTTTAACGATCCAGTCCATCAGAATGAGCGCCACAAGGAGAATTGCCGTATGGAGCACCAAGCATATCGTAACCACTACACATCTGCACATGGCATCCGAGAACATATAATGGACTTCCTGCACTCTTCTGTGTCATATCCCACCATTCGACAAAAGCTAGGGAATTTCCGTCCCATGCGTAAATCGCTGCTGACACTACAACAAAAAAAGTTGAATTAGGAGTGATGCCTTGACCGGGAAGCATGGGCTGATAATGAATGGCGTGGCATTTTGTTCAGCGATGTACCACGGGTCTGCTCTACCCCGGACGATCATCGTCGGCGAATAAGGCGGTGATCTTCGGAAAAGTCCCGTTCTTCCATTGTTTTGGAGAGGTACCGTGCTGTTTCTCCTGGCGTCATATCAACATCTACATCTACATCTACATCCATACTCCGCAAGCCACCTGACGGTGTGTGGCGGAGGGTACCCTGAGTACCTCCATCGGATCTCCCTTCTATTCCAGTCTCGTATTGTTCGTGGAAAGAAGGATTGTCTGTATGCTTCTGAGTGGGCTCTAATCTCTCTGATGTTATCCTCATGGTCTCTTCGCGAGATATACGTAGGAGGGAGCAATATACCGCTGGACTCTTCGGTGAAGGTATGTTCTCGAAACTTTAGCAAAAGCCCGTACCGAGCTACTGAGCGTCTCTCCTGCAGAGCCTTCCACTGGAGTTTATCTATCATCTCCGTAACGCTTTCGTGATTACTAAATGATCCTGTAACGAAGCGCGCTGCTCTCCGTTGAATCTTCTCTATCTCTTCTATCAACCCTATCTGGTACGGATCCCACACCGCTGAGCAGTATTCAAGCAGTGGGCGAACGAGTGTACTGTAACCTACTTCCTTTGTTTTCGGATTGCATTTCCTTAGGATTCTTCCAATGAATCTCCGTCTGGCATCTGCTTTACCGACGATCAACTTTATATGATCATTCCATTTTAAATCACTCCTAATGCGTACTCCAAGATAATTTATGGAATTAACTGCTTCCAGTTGCTGACCTGCTATTTTGTAGCTGAATGATAAGGGATCTATCTTTCTATGTATTCGCAGCACATTACACTTGTCTACATTGAGATTCAAATGCCATTCCCTGCACCATGTGTCAATTCGCTGCAGATCCTCCTGCATTTCAGTACAATTTTCCATTGTTACAACCTCTCGATAACCACAGCATCATGTGCAAAAAGCCTCAGTGAACTTCCGATGTCATCCACCAGGTCATTTATGTATATTGTGAACAGCAACGGTCCCATGACACTCCCCTCTGGCACACCTGAAATCACACTTACTTCGGAAGACTTCTCTCCATTGAGAATGACATGCTGCGTTCTGTTATCTAGGAACTCCTCAATCCAATCACACAATTGGTCTGATAGTCCATATGCTCTTATTTTGTTCATTAAACGACTGTGGGGAACTGTATCGAACGCCTTGCGGAAGTCAAGAAACACGGCATCTACCTGGGAACCCGTGTCTATGGCCCTCTGAGTCTCGTGGACGAATAGCGCGAGCTGGGTTTCACACGACCGTCTTTTTCGAAACCCATGCTGATTCCTACAGAGTAGATTTCTAGTCTCCAGAAAAGTCATTATACTCGAACATAATACGTGTTCCAAAATTCTACAACTGATCGACGTTAGAGATATAGGTCTATAGTTCTGCACATGTGTTCGACGTAGCTTCTTGAAAACGGGGATGACCTCCGCCCTTTTCCAATCCTTTGGAACGCTACGCTCTTCTAGAGACCTACGGTACACCGCTGCAAGAAGGGGGGCAAGTTCCTTCGCGTACTCGGTGTAAAATCGAACTGGTATCCCATCAGGTCCAGCGGCCTTCCCTCTTTTGAGCGATTTTAATTGTTTCTCCATCCCTCTGTCGTCTATTTCGATATCTACCATTTTGTCATCTGTGCGACAATCTAGAGAAGGAACTACAGTGCAGTCTTCCTCTGTGAATCAGCTTTGGAAAAAGACATTTAGTATTTCGGCCTTTAGTCTGTCATCCTCTGTTTCTGTACCATTTTGGTCACAGAGTGTCTGGACATTCTGTTTTGATCCACCTACCGCTTTGACATAAGACCAGAATTTCTTAGGATTTTCTGCCAAGTCAGTACATAGAGCTTTACTTTCGAATTCATTGAACGCCTCTCGCATAGCCCTCCTCAGACTACATTTCGCTTCGCGTAATTTTTGTTTGTCTGCAAGGCTTTGGCTATGTTTGTGTTTGCTGTGAAGTTCCCTTTGCTTCCGCAGCAGTTTTCTAACTCGGTTGTTGTACCACGGTGGCTCTTTTCCATCTCTTACGATCTCGCTTGGCACATATTCATCTAACGCATATTGTACGATGGTTTTGAACTTTGTCCACTGATCCTCAACACTATCTGTACTTGAGACAAAACTTTTGTGTTGAGCCGTCAGATACTCTGTAAACTCCTTTTTCTCACTTTTGCTAAACAGAAAAATCTTCCTACCTTTTTTAATATTTCTATTTATGGCTGAAATCATCGATGCCGTAGTCGCTTAATGATCGCTGATTCCCTGTTCTGCGTTAACTGTTTCAAATAGTTCGGGTCTATTTGTCACCAGAAGGTCTAATATGTTATCGCCACGAGTCGGTTCTCTGTTTAACTGCTCAAGGTAGTTTTCAGATAAAGCACTTAAAAAAATTTCACTGTATTCTTTGTCCCTGCCACCCGTTATGAACGTTTGAGTCTCCCAGTCTATATCGGGCAAATTAAAATCTCCACCCAGAACTGAGTACTGTTGATGTTCCTCCTGTGGCCAGCAAGATACCCAGATTTGCTCCCGATGTGTGGGACCAGCTCGGACATCAGCTGCATCTCCGAGCCAGAATTCAGGGTATCATGGACCAGTTACAACAGCTGTGGGCCAGCTTGCCTCAGAAGAGTATACAACGCCTTTGTAACATAGTTCTCAAACGAGTCAGTGCATAGCTCCGGACCGGAGGGATTGCAACATCATACTGATAAGAGGAACATTGCTGCCAAGTTTTATTAACTTGATTCGATTTTATAATCACAGAAAAAACATCACATACTCTCTCAACGCGGGAAGTTTCGTTAAGTTTCCTCCTACCCTTCTCGGTGCTTTGTTTTCCATTTTTCAGGCCGTGTATTACGGCAAGTAAACAGTGCAGCCAAGTGAAGTTACGTTTCAGAATAAAAGTCAAATTCTAGCAATAGTGTGTTGTTTTGAATAGTAGAGTAGCACATATTCTCTTCGCGCCGAACTGTTGTCTTGTGCTTCGAAATCACAGCATTTCTAGCATCGGTGCCGCCGCAGTGGAAGAAGCAGCCTGTCATAAAACTACAGCCACGTCGTTACACATTCCTGTCTCTTAACTGTGCAGTACAGAGCGAGAACGTTACTAATCTTGCATATATAACGCGTTTTCATTGGCGCGAGCCGCTTACAGTCCTTCCTTTTCCCCTTCTTATACCTGTCGATATATGAAGACTACGTTTAACATCCAGTGGATAATTATGCGACTAGAGGCGGAAGACTGTTTTAATTTTATCCAGTTAAAACAGTCAAGATTGAGGAGGAGAATGGATCGTGGCCTTGTGGCCTTCAAAGAAGCCATGTTGAAGTATAAATAAACACAAAGCATCAACTAGTCACATTACTCACTCTATGTCTCTCTCTCTTTTTTTTTTTTTTTTGGCATTAATTGTATAGGCATGCAGGGAGCACCATATTGGGTACATGGTATATTTAATGATCGAAACAACTTTTTGTAAGCTCTTATAGAGCGCATAACAGCTGATATCAGGTCATAGCAACACAATGCAACATTATCCTCTAGTTATGTTGTCACGTATCGTTTCCCTTGGTGTCCTTATGACTTTTGGCCACTGTCAAATCCGAAAGCCCCACATATCTGATACTGGATGTATCGACAAGTCGGACAAGTCGAGACCGACAATAAGGCCCATTTCAAACTCTGTCCGGTGCTGATAACGCTGTCTCATACAGGTAACCAGCATTTCTCAGTGCTCACACAGCATGTGACGCTGTTCACTCCCCTTATACATCCCACCAGATCGGGTAATAACGCTAAAAACGAACAATAATTACGTACCCTGACGGCCGTTGTACCTGTCACAGAGAAATGCACCTCTTAATAATTTTAATTACTAAACTGTGCACAGAAAACAGAGTACGATGTTTAACGAGTGGGAGACTCTTCATAAAAGGGCTACAGAAAAATTAAAAGTACAATTTCTTTGAAATTTCGCAACTAACTATACAGGGTGAGTCACCTAACGTTACCGCTGGATATATTTCGTAACCCACATCAAATACTGACGAACCGATTCCACAGACCCAACGTGACGAGAGGGGCTAGTGTAATTGTTTAATACAAACCATACAAAAATGCACGGAAGTATGTTTTTTAACACAAACCTACGTTTTTTCAAATGGAACCACGTTAGTTTTGTTAGCTCATCTGAACATACAAACAAATACGTAATCAGTGCCGTTTGTTGCATTGTAAAATGTTAATTACATCCGGAGATATTGTAACCTAAATTTGACGCTTGAAACCTCCGACGTTCAGTTGCGTGTTGTAACAAACACGGGCCACGGTCGGCGAGCAGCATCTGCAGGGACATGGTTACGATGACGACCGTGTTTACGAGTGTGGCTGTAGTGCACTGTTGTGGTTTGGTTTAGCTGTCGCAGTGTCCGCGTGTAGCGCTTGCTGCTATTGTTATTCTGCATTCGACTCCGCACGCAGACCAACTGTAGTACACCGTGTTACCAGACGTCTGTGATAGTGTAGTGTTGCAGGAACTGTGACCATGGTGTATTCGAACTCTGAAAAGGCGGAGATGATACTCATCTATGGCGAGTGTCGACGAAATGCAGCTGAAGCCTGCAGGGTGTATGCAGAACGGTACCCGGACAGAGAGCATCCAACGTGCACATTGCAAAACATCTACCGCCAACTGTATGCAACAGGTATGGTCGTAGCACGCAAACGGGTCCGTAACAGGCCCGTCACAGGAGAAGCGGGTGCAGTTGGTGTGTTAGCTGCTGTTGCCATGAACCCACACATGAGTACACGGGACACTGCGAGAGCCGGTGGACTGAGTCAAAGTAGTGTCATGCGCATACTGCATCGTCACCGCTTTCACCCGTTTCATGTGTCGCTACATCAGCAATTACATGGTGATGACTTTAATCATCGAGTGAAATTCTGTCAATGGGCATTAACAGAGAATGCGTTGCAGTTCTATCTGTTTACCGATGAAGCGGATTTCACAAACCGCGGGGCAGTGAATCTACGGAACATGCATTACTGGTCCGTAGACAATCCTCGCTGGCTCAGACAGGTAGAGCGACAGCGACCGTGGACTGTAAATGTATGGTGCGGAATCATTGGCGACCACCTCATTGGTCCTCACTTCATTGCAGGGGCCCAAACAGCTGCAACATACATCGCGTTTCTACAGAATGATCTGCCAACGTTGCTCGAAAATGTACCACTGGAAACGCGTCGACGTATGTGGTATCAGCATGATGGTGCACCTGCACATTCCGCAATTAACACTAGGCTGACCCTTGACAGCATGTTCGACGGGCGTTTCATAGGACGTGGAGGACGCATAAATTGGCCAGCCCTTTCCACTGATATTACATCTCTGGACTTCTTTCTGTGGGGTACGTTAAAGGAGAATGTGTACCGTGATGTGCCTACAACCCCAGAGGATATGAAACAACGTATTGTGGCAGCCTGCGGCGACATTACACCAGATGTACTGCGGCGAGTACAACATTCATTACGCCAGAGTTTGCAATTGTGTGCAGCAAATGATGGCCACCACATTGAACACCTATTGGCCTGACATGTCGGGACACACTCTATTCCGCTCCGTAATTGAAAACGGGAACCACGTGTGTACGTGTACCTCACCCCTCATGGTAATCTACATGTGCGTCAGTGAAAAAGACCAATAAAAAGGTGTTAGCATGTAGACGTAATGTGCTGTTCCAGTCTCTTCTCTACTTAAGGTCCATCACCGTTCCCTTTGGATCCCTACGTAATTCGGTGCTCTCCGATACACACGATCGAACAGCGGAGGAGTGGTACTCAAGCGTCAACTTCAGGTTACAATATCTTCGGATGTAATTAACATTTTACAATGCAACAAACGGCACTGATTACGTATTTGTTTATATGTTCAGATGTGCTAACAAAACTAACGGGGTTCCATTTTTAAAAAACGTAGGTTTGTGTTAAAAAACATACACTCCTGGAAATTGAAATAAGAACACCGTGAATTCATTGTCCCAGGAAGGGGAA
This sequence comes from Schistocerca cancellata, assembly GCF_023864275.1. Classification (NCBI taxonomy): domain Eukaryota; kingdom Metazoa; phylum Arthropoda; class Insecta; order Orthoptera; family Acrididae; genus Schistocerca; species Schistocerca cancellata. The sequence goes on along the minus strand of NC_064634.1, from coordinate 423,100,601 downwards.
ACTTTATTGACACATTCCTGGGGTCAGATACATCACATGATCACACTGACAGAACCACAGGCACATAGACACAGGCAACAGAGCATGCACAATGTCGGCACTAGTACAGTGTACATCCACCTTTCGCAGCAATGCAGGCTGCTATTCTCCCATGGAGACGATCGTAGAGATGCTGGATGTAGTCCTGTGGAACGGCTTGCCATGCCATTTCCACCTGGCGCCTCAGTTGGATCAGCGTTCGTGCTGGACGTGCAGACCGCGTGAGACGACGCTTCATCCAGTCCCAAACATGCTCAATGGGGGACAGATCCGGAGATCTTGCTGGCCAGGGTAGTTGACTTACACCTTCTAGAGCACGCTGGGTGGCACGGGATACACGCGGACGTGCATTGTCCTGTTGGAACAGCAAGTTCCCTTGCCGGTCTAGGTATGGTAGAACGATGGGTTCGATGACGGTTTGAATGTACCGTGCACTATTCAGTGTCCCCTCGACGATCACCAGTGGTGTACGGCCAGTGTAGGAGATCGCTCCCCACACCATGATGCCGGGTGTTGGCCCTGTGTGCCTCGGTCGTATGCAGTCGTGATTGTGGCGCTCACCTGCACGGCGCCAAACACGCATACGACCATCATTGGCACCAAGGCAGAAGCGACTCTCATCGCTGAAGACGACACGTCTCCATTCGTCCCTCCATTCACGCCTGTCGCGACACCACTGGAGGCGGGCTGCACGATGTTGGGGCGTGAGCGGAAGACGGCCTAACGCTGTGCGGGACCGTAGCCCAGCTTCATGGAGACGGTTGCGAATGGTCCTCGCCGATACCCCAGGAGCAACAGTGTCCCTAATTTGCTGGGAAGTGGCGGTGCGGTCCCCTACGGCACTGCGTAGGATCCTACGGTCTTGGCGTGCATCCGTGCGTCGCTGCGGTCCGGTCCCAGGTCGACGGGCACGTGCACCTTCCGCCGACCACTGGCGACAACATCGATGTACTGTGGAGACCTCACGCCCCACGTGTTGAGCAATTCGGCGGTACGTCCACCCGGCCTCCCGCATGCCCACTATACGCCCTCGCTCAAAGTCCGTCAACTGCACATACGGTTCACGTCCACGCTGTCGCGGCATGCTACCAGTGTTAAAGACTGCGATGGAGCTCCGTATGCCACGGCAAACTGGCTGACACTGACAGCGGCGGTGCACAAATGCTGCGCAGCTAGCGCCATTCGACGGCCAACACCGCGGTTCCTGGTGTGTCCGCTGTGCCGTGCGTGTGATCATTGCTTGTACAGCCCTCTCGCAGTGTCCGGAGCAAGTATGGCGGGTCTGACACACCGGTGTCAATGTGTTCTTTTTTCCATTTCCAGGAGTGTATGTAGTCACAAACCCAGACAGGCGCTGTACACGATATCGGGGCTGTCAACAAACGCAGTCACGTAGATCATCTGCTGTCACAGCCCGTAACTACACTCATGCTCATAAATTAAGGATAATTGCAGAATGTGGTGCCACACAACGTGGCACTACACGAAACTGGCGCTAATAGCATAGGCACATAGGGAACACACACGACACAGATCTGTAAGTCCACGGTATTGGTGATAAGTTGAGAAAACAGTCCCGAAACAAATGTGCAACAAAACGCCACTGTTTCCTGCGCTTGTACCCCGACATCAATATGGGATATGATCACCATGCACACGTGCACAGGCCGCACAACGAGTTGGCATACTCTGGATCAGGTGGTCGAGTAGCTGCTGGGGTATAGTCTCCCATTCTTGCACCAGTGCCTGTCGGAGCTCCTGAAGTGTCCTAGGGGCTTGAAGACGTGTAGTACGTCGACCGAGAGCATCCCACACGTGCTCGATGGGGTTTAGGTTTGGAGAACAGGCACGCCACTCCATTCGCCTGGTATTTTCTGTTTCAAGGTACTCCTCCACGATGGCAGCTCCGTGGGGCCGTGCGTTACCATTCATCAGGAGGAAGAAGGGACTCACTGAACCCCTAAAAAGGTGGACATACTGGTGCAAAATGACGCCCCGATATACCTGACCTCTTACAGTTCCTCTGTCAAAGACATGCAGGGGTGAACGTGCACCAGTCATAATCCCACTCCACACCATCAAACCACGACCTCCATACAGGTTCCTTTCAAGGACATTAATGGGTTGGTATCTGGTTCCTGGTTCACGCCAGATGAAAATCCGGCGAGAATCACTTTTCAGACTATACCTGGACTCGTCCGTGAACCTAACCTGGGAATAAAAATGGTTCAAATGGCTCTGAGCACTATGGGACTTAGCCGGCCGCGGTGGTCTAGCGGTTCTGGCGCTGCAGTCCGGAACCGCGGGACTGCTACGGTCGCAGGTTCGAATCCTGCCTCGGGCATGGGTATGTGTGATGTCCTTAGGTTAGTTAGGTTTAAGTAGTTCTAAGTTCTAGGGGACTTATGACCTAAGATGTTGAGTCCCGTAGTGCTCAGTGCCATTTGAACCCTTTTCAACTATGGGACTTAACTTCTGAGGTTATCAGTCCCCTAGAACTTAGAACTACTTAAACCTAACTAACCTAAGGACATCACGCACATCCATGCCCGAGGCAGGATTCGAACCTGCGACCGTAGCGGTCGCGCGGTTCCAGGCTGTAGCGCCTAGAACCGCTCGGCCACAACGGCCGGCCATAACCTGGGACCACTGTTCCAATGACCATGTACTGTGTTCTTGACACCAGACTTTACGGGCTCTCCTGTCAACAGAGGTCAGTGGAATGCACCTTGCAGGTCTCCGGGCGAATAAACCATGTCTGTTCAGTCGTCTGTAGACTGTGTGTCTGGAGACAACTGTTCCAGTGGCTGCGGTAAGGTCCCGAGCAAGGCTACCTGCAATACACCGTGACCGTCTGCGGGCACTGATGGTGAGATATCGGTCTCCTTGTGGTGTTGTACACTGTGGAAGTCCCGTATTGTACGTTTCCTGCGTGCTGGAATCGTTGCCATAATCTAGAGATCATACTTTGTGGCACACGGAGGACCCGTGATACGATCTGCTGTGTTTGACCAGCCATCAGTCGCCCTAGTATTCTACCCCTCATAACGTCATCAATATGTGTTCTTTGAGCCATTTTCAACACACAGTCCTCATTAGTGCGTCGTCTGAAAACGTCTGCACACTTACTCGCTGCACCGTACTCTGACATGCATCAATACACCTCTGCGTATGTAGACTGCTGCAAGCGCTACCGTGCGACGACCGCAGGTCAAATGCACCGCATGGTCATACCCCGAGTTGATGTAAACACTCATTCCTCCCACCAGAGCGTTGTTTCACCATGTATCAGCATTATCCTTAATTTATGAGCATGAGTGTAGAAATTTCGGCGCACTGCCTTAACGAATACGTTCGCCGTACGTCCCACATTGATTTCTCCAGTGATTTCACGCAGTGTTACTTGTCTATTAGCACTGACAACGTATGCAAATGCCCTTGCTCTCGGTCATTAAGTGAAGGCCGTCAACCACTGCACTGACAGTGGTGAAAGTAATGCCTGAAATTTGGTATTCTCGGTACTCTCTTGACACTGTGAATCTCGGAATATTGATTTCCCTAACGATTTCCGAAACGAAATGTCCCATGCGTCTAGCTCCAACTACCATTCCGCGTCAAAGTCTGTTAATTTCCGTCGAACGGCCATAATCACGTCGTAAACTGTTTCATATGAATCACCTGAGTACAAATGACCGCTCCGCCAATGAACTGCTTTTTTATATCGTGCGTACGCGATGCTACCGCCATATGTCTACGTGCATATCCCTATCAAATGACTATTGTCTCCTCAGTGTACTTCGTATGTAACAAAGAATATCGACCGATATATTATAGCAAGTATGTTTTTTTTAACGAAACCGCATATTTTCCATAAACTGTATTCAGTAGCTCTTGGAAAGACAGTTACGGTGATACAGCGCTTCTTAATATTGTCGTTGAAACATTTCACAAAAGAATCCTAAAAATGTACTGAAATTGGAAAGTAACGCGGTGAGAACTAGGGATTTGTGGTGTAAACAGCGCCAGCAGAGCTCTCTTGCTACGCTCTGTCGTTGTATGAAGCAAGACAGCCCTATAATACATAGACATGGGGTCAGCTGTGATGTTTGTATATGGAACTACGACATATGCTGGCTTCTGGCACATCAGGAGCCTCTGACTTAGGAAAAATACACTCCTGGAAATTGAAATAAGAACACCGTGAATTCATTGTCCCAGGAAGGGGAAACTTTATTGACACATTCCTGGGGTCAGATACATTACATGATCACACTGACAGAACCACAGGCACTTAGACACAGGCAACAGAGCATGCACAATGTCGGCACTAGTACAGTGTATATCCACCTTTCGCAGCAATGCAGGCTGCTATTCTCCCATGGAGACGATCGTAGAGATGCTGGATGTAGTCCTGTGGAACGGCTTGCCATGCCATTTCCACCTGGCGCCTCAGTTGGACCAGCGTTCGTGCTGGACGTGCAGACCACGTGAGACGACGCTTCATCCAGTCCCAAACATGCTCAATGGGGGACAGATCCGGAGATCTTGCTGGCCAGGGTAGTTGACTTACACCTTCTAGAGCACGTCGGGTGGCACGGGATACATGCGGACGTGCATTGTCCTGTTGGAACAGCAAGTTCCCTTGCCGGTCTAGGAATGGTAGAACGATGGGTTCGATGACGGTTTGGATGTACCGTGCACTATTCAGTATCCCCTCGACGATCACCAGTGGTGTACGGCCAGTGTAGGAGATCGCTCCCCACACCATGATGCCGGGTGTTGGCCCTGTGTGCCTCGGTCGTATGCAGTCCTGCTTGTGGCGCTCACCTGCACGGCGCCAAACACGCATACGACCATCATTGGCACCAAGGCAGAAGCGACTCTCATCGCTGAAGACGACACGTCTCCATTCGTCCCTCCATTCACGCCTGTCGCGACACCACTGGAGGCGGGCTGCACGATGTTGGGGCGTGTGCGAAAGACGGCCTAACGGTGTGCGGGACCGTAGCCCAGCTTCATGAAGACGGTTGCGAATGGTCCTCGCCGATACCCCAGGAGCAACAGTGTCCCTAATTTGCTGGGAAGTGGCGGTGCGGTCCCCTACGGCACTGCGTAGGATCCTACGGTCTTGGCGTGCATCCGTGCGTCGCTGCGGTCCGGTCCCAGGTCGACGGGCACGTGCACCTTCCGCCGACCACTGGCGACAACATCGACGTACTGTGGAGACCTCACGCCCCACGTGTTGAGCAATTCGGCGGTACGTCCACCCGGCCTCCCGCATGCCCACTATACGCCCTCGCTCAAAGTCCGTCAACTGCACATACGGTTCACGTCCACGCTGTCGCGGCATGCTACCAGTGTTAGGGACTGCGATGGAGCTCCGGATGCCACGGCAAACTGGCTGACACTGACAGCGGCGGTGCACAAATGCTGCGCAGCTAGCGCCATTCGACGGCCAACACCGCGGTTCCTGGTGTGTCCGCTGTGCCGTGCGTGTGATCATTGCTTGTACAGCCCTCTCGCAGTGTCCGGAGCAAGTATGGTGGGTCTGACACACCGGTATCAATGTGTTCTTTTTTCCATTTCCAGGAGTGTATTTCAAGTTGTGCACGTTTCCAGGTTTATGTGGAAACAATGACGGCTACGTCAGTGAGTTGTCTATTTAAACCCACCCCGTTGCTTCTTATTTACGACAGCCGAAACAGGAACGCCGGTCTTCCATCCTTCATAAAGGTAAACATCCTTATTCACGAAGAAAAGGAAATATTGTGTTAACCTTCTTAGACTGAAAAAAATATATAGACGCCTGAATGTTTTTAGAGGTAAAACACCTGCTCTAGGACAAATGTGTCTATAGATGGTACTCAAAATTGTAATTACACGAAACGTACTTTAAATAAACTAAACATTTTATTCAGAGTGACAGACTATTTGACACCCACAAAACAAATACTTTTCTTAAGGTCACGTAGTTTTACACTTTGCTTAAGCCTGTACTCAAGTTGTTTACCATCAACTGTAAGGCCCATTTACAATCGCATTTCGAAAGACAGAGCCGCGCGAAGTGGCCGTGCAGTTTGAGGTGCCACGTCACACACTGAGCGGCCCCTTCCGCCGGAGGTTCGAGTCCTTTCTCGGGAATGGGTGTGTGTGTAGTTCTTAGTTTAATTTAGTTTAAGCAAATGCATAAGTCTAGGAACCGATGACCTCAGCAGTTTGGTTCCTTAAGAATTCACACACTTTTTTTTTTTTTCGAAAGACAGATGAAAAGATAAAAGTAAGTTGGGTGATATGCTACTGGATGTTGTGGCGGTTCGATGGCGCGTACCGACTGCCGTAGTTGGAGCTTCATGATAAAAAATGTTCAAATATGTGTAAATTCCTAAGGAACCAAACTGCTAAGGTCATCGTTCCCTAGACTTACACACTAGTTAAACTAACTAGAACAACACGCACACCCATGCCCGAGGGAGGACTCGAACCTCCGGCGGGAGGGGCCGCGCAATCCGTGACATGTCGCCTCAAACCACGCGGCGCTTCATGATAGACTGCTCCTTTCAGTGTTACCCATAGAAAGAAATCAAGAGGAGTCAAATCACGGGACCTTGCCTTCCATTGTACTGCACCATTCCTTCATATCCAACGGCTAGGAAATTTTTCATTCAATATTTTCGTTGCAGCTCGCGAAGAGTGAGCTGGGTATCTGTCGTGATGGAAACCACATACATTGTCGCTTATCGTGTGGTGCCTCTTCTAGAGGAGTGGGCAGAAAGTAAGAAAGTGTGCATATGTATTTTCATTTAACACCCGTGGGATGAAGTAAAGTTCCACTATGGACTTTCCTATGATAACGCACCATACGTTTACGCTCCACCGTCAGTGGTGTACCTCAGCCGGCCGCGGTGGCCGAGCGGTTCTAGGCGTTTCAGTCCGGAGCCGCGCTGCTGCTACGGTCGCAGGTTCGAATCCTACCTCGGGCATCGATGTGTGTGATGTTCTTAGGTTAGTTACGTTTAAATAGTTCTAGGGGACTGATGACCTCAGATGTTAAGTCCCATAGTGATCAGAGCCATTTTGAACCATTTTGGTGTAGCTCATGAAACCGGTATGCACTTTCTGCTGCGCGGTATTACATGTTACCTAAATATACATTACCGCTGGTCGTAAATGTTGCTTCGTCGATAAAGGGCAAAGAGGAAACGTACGGCCATCTAACAGGCGTCGCAGAGCAAAGTGACAAAATTCCGTAGAAGGTTCGAAGTCGCGTCGACCGAGTGCCTGATGTAGCGACAGGTGATAGGTGAAATTTATGGCAATGAAAGATGATAATCCCACATTTCTTAGCTATGCGTCTCCTACCACCATGTGGATTGAGTAGCGCCGTAGCCAGAACTACTACTTCATGTGCTCTGTCCTCTGACGTTGAAGCTGCCCGTTCGCACTAATGACGTAATAATTCGTGCCACGTGACTGGCGTGACGGAGAGCGACGATCAGCAGAGACAGCATTTCTTTGACATTCACCATGTAAAAGTAGCATGTCTAACTTCCCTTCATGACTGCATGCACGGAAAGTTGAAGCAGAAATGACCTGCTAATAGACAACACAGTTCTTGCTAATTCCGCAGTGAAGACAAGTAAAAGTTCGAAAGGTTTGGCATGAAAGTGTTTATAACACAACAGGAAATGGGGCCTCTAGGCGAGATAATTTGGGCTAAGGAATCAATAGATATAGGAGCTGAAATCTATTTTTGAAACTCAGCTTAACTGTGTAAAGTCTACATATACAACCTAAAGTGACAAATGAATATTTGTGACAGACCAGGACACGAACCGGTAATTCCCGATTTTCGCGAGCGGTCGCCTTACCACTTGGACTACCAAAAAGCAAACTCCCGGGATTGACCATGTCATGCGCCTACCTATTTCTTCTTACAGATTATTGATACATTCATCCAGACTCGCACATCTCATGATTCTCGTGCAGGTTTTAGAACCAAAACATCGAGAAGTCGTTGTCTTTTTCGTCAAAGACTCCTCTTCGCCTTACATGTATTTATATTTTGTTGAACTACAGTTCAGATATTGAAATTCATTTCTTAAATTAAAATTGACTGTGAAAGGCATAGATGTGATACCTAAAGCGACGTATTTCAGGAATAAATTTTAATATTTGAAACTGTCGTCATCAAAATATAAGGATATATAACGCGAAGATGGGTCTGTGGCAAAAATGACAACGATAATCTATGACTTCTCATAGCCGTCCAGAACCACGAAAGTGTTGTCGGTGCAGGTTTTTGTGCATGAACTGACCTCTCGATTATGTCCTAAAAATGCTCCGCGGCATTCCTGTCGGGCAATGCGCTTAGCAAAAACACACGCTTGATTTGTCCAGAATGCTGTAACATGGTACATTGTCATCCATAAAAACACCACCGTTGTTTGGAAACATGAAGTCCATGAATGGCTGGATATGGTCATCAGGTAGCCGAACATAGCCATGTACAGTCGTGCTCAAAAGTATCCGAACGACCTGAATTGCAATTCGCCTGATTCGCATGCAACCGGCATAACGCAGCTGTCTAGCAGGTCCTCTAATCGCTCCTTGGTACAGTCGTTTGACTATTGAAAACGGTTCCAACAAGTCACCACTAGAAAACACTGCTATGTAGCGCAATAACTCAAGATGTAAAGTAACACCACGATACTACAAATATCAGGGAACACCTTATCACAGATAAGACTGTCCTTAAGGCTTGTAAGCTCACATTCATTACAATAAATGACCAGAAACTTTACCACTCTCATTATTACGTCAGATAGGTAATGCACGTAGTAAGTTCGTCGTATTCATGATCTACTGTTGGAAGTAACATACCGTACTTATTATTTAACACAAATAGACATTAAAAATTTAAGTTATTCACGAGCAGCTAGTTGAGAATGTGTATGAACTTCAAATGACACGACGAACCGTCTCGTTCTGCATATGGATTCAAACCCAGGTCATGCAGACTAAGCAAAGATTTCGTGACTGACGGAAACTAACAGTCATTCCTGATTAGGCATACAGAGAGTGATATACCTCGATTTTAGACAGTATCAGTTAACAAATATCAACTTTAAATTACATAACGCAGACATTTTTAACGGACGCGAATTCCTACCCTGTTAACGCACTACGAGAGATGTTAAACATTGCTTCTTTACAAGTAATTTACTTGAAATGCCGTGAGGTAAAGCTTTGTGTTGGACAGGGATTCGAACCCAGAACCTAATCGGATTGATTTCGAAACACAATCAACTGTGACATATCGGATTTTCTCGGCAGTAGCTAGATGTTTTAACTGAAATGACGAGACGAAACATTAATTTCTTCCTTCCCAGGACTCCAACCCAGCACCTATCGCTGTTATATTATAGAGAAAACGAACGTTAAATATGGGTTTGTTGCAACAGCAGCGACATGTGAGCATGTTTGAACTAGAAATAATATGACGAAGAGTTTAGTGCTGACTGGGAATAGAGCCCCACACATATCGTTGTTGACTACACACAAAGATACGTCAGCTAGCGAATTTTTCTCCACCAGCAGCTCAGAATAACATCTTGAACTTACAGTGATCACGCAAATAGGTCTGTGTCTCACTGGGAGTATATTATGTATGGGGAGCGCGCATTGTGCCAAAATACGTCAAAAAAGTGTTTTCTACATTAGCTGTCGTGTGGTAGTGGCATTTTATTCTTCTTCAAACCTTATTTGACAGCTTTAACTCAGAACAAGTGAAAGGTCTCTGTTGGATTCCTTTCATGTTTAATTTCTTAAATCTGTTGCCATTTATGGAATAAATTCCTCTTCTAAATGTACTGTGGCGTTTCTGACTATCTGGGAGGAGACTGAGCAGTGGAACGTGTTACTTTTACACATAAACAAGAACGATCTGTCACACTACTACACTTTAAAGCACAGATTATATGTAATTCTTATATGTAATTCATGTCACACAGTCTCATACGGAACCTACATCCGCTTTCTTTTATATACTGTATATGATAAGATACTGTCATCCCCCTTCCCTTTTGTGTGAGAGGATGAATGAGCATATGTATTTCTAGTTGCATGCTTGTGGGTAGCAGACAAGGCTGTCTGCTAGAGAACAGTAGGACCAACGTCGGAACAGGTAGCTACGCTTCCTAAAAGCAAAGAGGTTTCTATCCTTAGTATGGTCCTGTCCGTCCGTTGTCATGTTGGTATAGGAAGCTGCCCCTCTGGCCACTTCCGTTGGTCTTTGTGAGCCACCCTCAGGAAGCGGTAGGGCAGTAGAGAGTTGCAGGGTGGCCGTGGCGAGCGTCTGAAGTGGTAAGATCTCCGGATAAGCGCGTGTCTGTTAAGTCCGTAGGACAATGGATTTCTTAAGTTCAGCCAAACTGGAAATTTAATCACCTTTATTTCAGGTTTAGCTCTAAAATATCTAATGCTATCTTAAAGTGCAGCGGAGTGTAATTCTCGTGTTAAATTCAGATTATTTTGCGGTAGTTGCTTTGTTACTACTTTGTGAGTAAAGTGGAACCACGTGTTGATCAGTAACTCTAACTAAGTTCATCAATCTTAAATCCGAATGTGCGTGAGATTATAACGTCTCGTCTTGAGAATATTTTTTTTAATATAGCAACTTTTCTTTATGCTTTTCTTTATGTTCAACCCACGTGGGGTGTACTTTGCGAGACCAGTACCACGTGCTTATATAACTGTTTGACCCATCAGGTTAATAGTAAGACGTTAGTAACCAGTTCAAGGTTTTTCTTTTATCAATTGCTTTTCGATCTAATGTATTTTAATTATCGAAATTATTGTGGAGTTGTACGCTTTGTGTAAACCAAGTTGACCACGTGGAGCATGTGGTGTAATCATCAAAGTAGCCCTCAGCTATTCTTTTTGCGAAGACTTCACAAAGAGTTAATATGAATTTAGTATACCAGTGTGTGGTAATTACATGACGGACAGGATTGTGGTATGAACGTAATTTCTTTGGGTAAAAACTGAATCTGTTGGTTGTGGTTAATTTCTTCTTGCTTATGTTTCAATGTTCTTCGTGTGTTATTTTATGAATGGAGTGTTGTATGCAGTTTCCCAAATCTTGGCTCCATATTTTATGTGTTCCGTAAGATTACAATCTCACATTCTTTTCAATCGTAAATAAGGCACCAGCTCAGTTATAACTCACGTATAATATGCTGAAATTTCAATGAACAATCTTAAAATAAATTTCCAAGTATAAACTGATTTCTTTCTTTTTATTTAAATTCTCCTTTTTATATATATATTACCGGTTTTGTCTGCTTGGTAAACCTAGACTAAATATCTGATGAAACAGTTGCCCAGTAATCCACGGTTAACGTCCCCAGACAGATCACGGCTTTTAACCCACTTTCATTGTCAATTAGCTCCGATCTCAGCATAACAAAATTAAAGTTACAATATCACATTTCAGCATACCAAATTTAGAGTTACAACGTTACACAAGTTTTACTTGATGTAATCAATAAACTGCATGTGCATTGTCAGACTGTTATAGATAACATCAGAGAATTCGCATATATCTTCACAGTGGATTTTCTCGAACTAAGAAATTTTCTGAATTTGTGAAAACTTCAAAATGGCTAGCCTATGATGCCTAGAAGAGTCTTTACATCCTGCTGACATGAGAATAGCATAATCTCCGCGTCAGAAGCTTGCTTCTACTTAACCATTGAATAGACTCGCATTTTTTCCACCGTGAATAATTTTGTAAGCTAAGCACATCATCCGTTACAGCACACTCCTGGGGCTGGGAAATGTGGCCACAATGGTCTGGTGGAACGAACTGTCACAGGTGCAATGCGTGGGTTCTGGCATTTACTTTTAAGAGGCACAAACAGATTTGCTTTACCACTGGTAACCTCAAGAGAAAGACGTTATAAACCAGAATCCGCATTAAACATCACGTTCCTTCATTACCAACTGGGCAGAGCCAGTTTACGTTGGGAAATGACAGCGGAATTCATGGTAAACAGAAATACAGTCGTCAGTAAGCTTACTTTCATTAGAAAATTTTATGTTATTTGATGAACCGATAGCCATTTAAAGGAACTGGGCTCTTATTTTACTGATACTTGATTGAATTAGAGACGTTGAAAATTTGGTGCTGGACTGTGATTCGAATTCGTATCTCCTCTTTCAAGGATCTGAATCTCTCGGAATAGTATAGTTCAATCATTTCGTTCCTTTTCCCAAGACTGCAATCTTCTATAGGTCTCCTCCAAAGGTAAGTATGTGGGTCCGAATACTGATCCAATACAAAAATATTCATAATATCATTTGAAGCTCTATCACGTGCTTACCGGCCTGCCAGTGAAAATTAACGTGCATTTTTAATGTCTGTTTATGTGTTGCCAACAATCGCATTAGGTGCCGTTATTTCTGGTCAAACACGCACACATCTTACTGTTGGTGAGTAAGCAGCTGATACTTAAGCTATATTCGTGGATGCACGGTAGGTGTGCAGTTCGATTGTCGCTTAGGCACGAAAGTTTGTATCCTTATTTTAGATTCAAACACCTAGCAGCTGGTAAGAAAAACCTATACGTAACATTTGATTTTACTTAGTTAACAATCCGATTATGTGTTGTGTTCGTATCTCCGTCACAAAATTCAACATCATGCACTTCATCTTTAAATGCATGCACACTTTGTTACTTCAGAATGGAGGTATATCAGACATCTTTCGTGGTTAGTTAACAGGGACGAAGGGTCTTGATAGGAGTCCCGGTTTATTACAAAAATTGTCGTCTTTTATTGCCAAGTCTAGATTTGGTTACTGGAATTGGAAAAAGTTTCGGTTATTCATGACTCTTCATTGCTGTTTCTCAATATGATATGATTAGATTAGATTACGACTAATTCTTGTTCCATAGATCATGAATACATTTCGCAATGATGTGGAACGTGTTATTTTAATGAAAGATTTCTTTACATACCATGATTTAATTTCTTTACAACAATTTTTTACTCTCTCTCTCATTCTTTTAAATTTCTCTCTCTCTCTCTCTCTCTCTCCATTACTCTCTCTCTCTCTCTCTCTCTCTCTCTGTCACACACACACACACACACACACACACACACACACACACACATTATTTTTTTTATTTGTTTGTTGTGCTCGACTATCAGCGAGGCACGAAAATTTCTGTGAATGAGTTCTTAGTTTTGAGTACACTTCGAAAGAAATATAAAAACAACTATGAGAGTTACTGATTTATGATGCTTAGTTTGCAGTCAGTTCTGAGTATTATTAGTTAAATACGCTCCAGTCCCTAAACCTAGTTACAGAAATGGGAATCAGACGCATTACGTATTCCGGGCCGTAGCAGCCGCGACTTGGAGATTTGGTGGTCACTTCCCAGCCCGCTGTAAGATCACATCGGTTCTTCTTCTTCCTGCTAGTACTGTAACTGAGATTTGGCACCAAGGCAAGGTATATTTGGCAACTCTGTGATCGACGAGTTACTTCCTGGTGTTCACGGAAATAAGCCTCAAACTTCACTTGATTTTACCTGTCATTTCCATTGAACAATCTTATTATCGCTTGAGGTGTAATAAAAGATTGAAAATTTACGGTTTTCAGCCCATAAAAGTCGTTGCACGTGGAAATCGCAACTAATCTCGACCTTTAAATAGCGGTTTACGAGTTCTAGTAACTATTGCCTTCGTATTTGGAAGCTGAGACCCATACCTCCTCGCCAGCTCTGTGGTAACGTGCTGACCTGTGAAACAGCGTCTGTTACGGTTCGCAGTTCCAGTCTCACTGACTGAAACGTTTTTATCCCTTCTGTGAAAGAGCTACAAGCAGTCAGATCAAACATCAATAAGGAAATCGCAAGAAAATGCTTTCAGCTCATAGTGCAATGTTGAAAAACTTACAATGCTGCACAACAGGTAACGCCTCTTTCCGCTGCTGGCAAGCAAATTTTGGGTTCTAGGAATATGTGACTTTATCTATGAAATGCCACATTTGTATACCCTTTCAGTATGTCACAGCATACCAATTAAACACAGACCCAATCTAAATGAGTAGTATTTTACTAATTCCTGTCCATAGAGGCACGCTTGTGTACAGATACTCAGTTTTATTAAAACAGACTTTCGTCGTAACGTTATCGTGAATTGTTTTATTTCATTCTTATAATACAGTGCACAATTTTCGTAAGTTTTCCTTTATTGTTGTTAAAACAATAGTAAAATGAGAAAGATATTAATCATGAAGGATATATGCGAATTCTCTGATGTTATCTATAACAGTCTGACAATGCACATGCAGTTTATTGATTACATCATGTAGAAAACTTGTTCTGAGTTAAAGCTGTCAAACAAGGTTTGAAGAAGAATAAAATGCCACTACCACACGACAGCTAATGTAGAAAATACTTTTCTGACGTATTTTGGCACGATGCGCGCTCCCCATACATAATACAAAAGTTTCGAGATGCATCTGCTGCCTGGCTGTCTATTAAACCTGAAAAGAACAAAACGTTGCCAAAGTTAGCTCTTTTTTGACATGCGACTATTTTGGGTTGAGAAGTGAAGGGAATTGCGTTCAAAGTTAGATTGATAACTTTAGCAGACAGCAGAATTGCGTTTTAAAAATCGTAGCAGTGACTGTACTCGAACTGACGACATCTGATCTACAATGAGCGACGCTTACCATGAACTCATCAATTCCTCCAGAACTTCTGCATTCCACTGTGCTGTGAGATAATGCATATGGCTGGATCTAGACTTCTGAGTCCGCCGCTCGTGGTCTCGCGGTAGCGTTCTCGCTTCCCGAGCACGGGGTCCCGGGTTCGATTCACGGCGGGATCAGGGATTTTCACCTGCCTCGAGATGACTGGGTGTTTGTGTTGTCCTCATCATTTCATCATCATCCAGGAAAGTGGCGAAATTGGACTGAGCAAAGGTTGGGAAATTGTACGGGCGCTCATAACTACGCAGTCGAGCGCCCCACAAACCAAACCTCATCATCTAGACTTCTGAGAGACAAAGAGTTACAGCTTTTCTTTTGCACTGCACGACGTTTTCAACAAACAGAAAGAGCAATAGAGTAGCTCAAGTGGAAGGGAACACTTCCTATTTAAATTTCTGCATCCTACATTGTTGGCTGTTCTGTGAAGATGGCAGTTACGTGATTTTATTTCGGTGATTACAAAATAGAGTCAAATGTATGCACTGGATAGCTGAGGCAGCTAGTTCATGGTGATTCGGACAAGCAAGTAAATGAATTTACTGAACATGCTGCAAATTACTACAGGGAGCCTGTGTGTAAGAATTCTCATCCAGTGTGGCGCAACGGCGTTACGATAGAAAAATGAATCACAGAGAAGAAGATTTGGTGTTCTGTTGGACTGATGGTAGGTTCGTATAGCTACGGTCTGGGTTCGATTCCAACTCCTGTCAATGATTTTATACAGGAAGAGACAGATTCCTTTCTCTCCTGGCTACACCAAGTGAAGAATATATAATGGCACTGTGGTCTGAAATTCACATTAAAAATGATATTCCTTCTCTACCAAGTAGACGTTAGTTTGAACCACAATAAAATCTGGAGTGTCGACATGTAGAAACTCTATCACCAGTAACCTTACTTATACTAGTTATTTATTTCTAGTGACAAAACAAACGTTATGTAGGATCACAGGACACTTATTTCATCTTTTATTTGAGCTTCTGTATGTCGATAAAATTGGTTCTGAACCGGGAATGCCACTCAGACCGCCCTTAACGCGGAATTTGATCCCTTCGTGACAGTACAGCTCGGCTACAATTTTTTGTTTGTTCAAAACTGCAGATTCCTCAACATCTCCAAATGTTGCGCGTAAATGGGTTCAAATCCTGGTCCGGCACTAAAGATTTCATTATGTATTATCAAGCTCTAGCAAGAGAACATCTGTCTGATGGTGGATAATAATTTTGATGTTTAATGTATTTTCATTCGTTGTCAACACTAACGATATTTGACGTTTTGACTCCCACTGAGACACAAACATATTTGCGAGATCACTGTAAGTTCAAGATGTTATTCCGAGCTGCTGGTGGAGAAAAATTCGGTAGCTGACGTATCTTTGTGTGTAGTCAACAACGATATGTGTGGGGCTCTATTCCCAGTCAGCACTAAACTCTTCGTCATATTATTTCTAGTTCAAACATGCTCACATGTCGCTGCTGTTACAACAAACCCATATTTAACGTTCGTTTTCTCTATAATATAACAGCGATAGGTGCTGGGTTGGAGTCCTGGGAAGGAAGAAATTAATGTTTCGTCTCGTCATTTCAGTTAAAACATCTAGCTACTGCCGAGAAAATCCGATATGTCACAGTTGATTGTGCTTCGAAATCAATCCGATTAGGTTCTGGGTTCGAATCCCTGTCCAACACAAAGATTTACCTCACGGCATTTCAAGTAAATTACTTGTAAAGAAGCAATGTTTAACATCTCTCGTAGTGCGTTAACAGGGTAGGAATTCGCGTCCGTTAAAAATGTCTGCGTTATGTAATTTAAAGTTGATATTTGTTAACTGATACTATCTAAAATCGAGGTATATCACTCTCTGTATGCCTAATCAGGAATGACTGTTAGTTTCCGTCAGTCACGAAATCTTTGCTTAGTCTACATGACCTGGGTTTGAATCCATATGCAGAACGAGACGGTTCGTCGTGTCATTTGAAGTTCATACATATTCTCAACTAGCTGCTCGTGAATAACTTAAATTTTTAATGTCATTTTGTGTTAAATAATAAGTACGGTATGTTACTTCCAACGGTAGATCATGAATACGACGAACTTACTACGTGCATTACCTGTCTGACGTAATAATGAGAGTGGTAAAGTTTCTGGTATGTCATTTATTGTAACAAATGCGAGCTTACAAGTCTTAAGGACAGTCTTATCTGTGATAAGGTGTTCCCTGATATTTGTAGTATCGTGGTATTACTTTACATCTTGAGTTATTGCGATACAGAGCAGTGTTTTCTAGTGGTGACTTGTTGGAACCATTTTCAATAGTCAAACGACTGTACCAAGGAGCGATTAGAGGACCTGCTAGACAGCTGCGTTATGCCGGTTGCAAGCGAATCAGGCGAAATGCAATTCAGGTCGTTCGGATACTTTTGAGCACGACTGTACATGGCTATGTTCCCAGTGTAAACACAACTCACATCATTTTGGAGCAACCACTGGCTTGCAGAGTTTGTAAAATTCCGTTTGAAAATTATGAGTGACAGTTGTGGAAAAACTCTTACGTTATTTGATTTTCAAACAGCTGAGCGAAACTGAATGTACTCAGACAGTTCTCTCTTTACTTATTCTGATCATTACTAAAGTGACACACAATATTTTTAGTGCAACGCAATCTGACTTTCAATAATCCCTACAAAAGAATGGCTCTGACTAACAATAACCCATACCTTTCATGAATCACTTACCTCAAAAAAATCTTCGTTACTCGAACTACTGCAATACAGCGAGCACCAATACTGCCAGTTAAATAAAAGATTCTAACTAGTGAAGGCAGTAACTACTGATAGGCATAGTTAGCAAATGAAAGATTTTGATAGAGAACAAACAACGTATTTACCCGAATAGCGTTCAAAAGTCATAATATGTATATAATTTTGTGACATCCAATTAAATAAATTTCCTTTTTCTGATGGAGACACGTCCAGGTCATCCGCTCAAAACTCTGGCATCTCTCTCCCCACATCCACCACTGCTGGCGGCTCACCTCCAACTGCGCAACGCCACGTGCTGTTCAGATCCAACTGCCCTCCACTACACAAGCGAATATTCCAACAATGAGTCCAAACAGCCACAGACTGCACACAGCGCAGTCAGCGATTTTAATACAGAGCACTACGTGGCGTTACCAACATAAAAACCTAAACAGCCTACTTACAAGTTCCTTGTTGACACTTGGGTCCATGGCTTCTTGGGCTCTGCTCCACAATCGAACCCCACCATCAGCTCTTACCAAATGAAATCGGGGCTTATTTGATCGGGTCACTGTTTCCCAGTCGTGTTGGATTCAGTGGGTACGTTCACGAGTGCAGGTGAGGCGCTGCAGGCAATGTCGTGCTGTCAGCCAAGACAGTCGTTTCCGTCATCTGGTGTCATAGCCCACTGTCGTAACGTTGCACGTGCCACATTGATTCCTGCGGTTATTTCACTCAGTGTTGCTTGTCTGCTAGCACTCAAAACTCGACTCAAACGGCGCTGCTCTCTGTCGTTAAATGAAGGCCGTCAACCGCTGCGTTGTCGCTGGTGAGAGGTAATACCTGAAATTTGGTATTCTCTCACCCTTGTCGCTGTGGATCTCGGAATATTGAATTCCCTAACGATTTCCTCTAGCCCCAAATATCACTCTGCGTCGAAAGTATGTCAATTCCCAACGTGCTGCTATAATCACGTCGGAAACCTTTTCAAATGAATCACCTGAGTATAAATGACAGTTGCGCCAGCTGCTCTTTTATACGCTGTGTACGCTATACTGCCGCCATCTGCATATATGCATGTCGGTATCCCGTTCAGTTAATTCAGTGTAGATAGATGTGTAACATATGGAAGTTTGGGTCGGTCCAGGGTGTGTACTTGGATATCCTAAGTTGGAAGGTAACTGCTTGCGATAAGCGGGAATTCTGGTGCGGGTCTCGGTCCGTAACAAATATTCCTATGTCGATTTAGGTGGTACACCAGGAACAGATTTCAGTATTTGAAATTGTAGTTCGTCATCAAGATATACAGGGTGTCAGAAAAGTCTTTCCCTGATTACATAAATTGATAACTGAGGCTAGAAGTAAGATACAAATATGAAACTGGTATCTAATTGTTTACAAACTATCAAAGTTTTTTTCACCCTTAGGTAACAGAAGAAATACTGAATTTAATTGATGAAAGGAGAAAATATAAAAATGCAGTTAATGAAGCAGGCAAAAAGGAATACAAACGTCTCAAAAATGAGATCGACAGGAAGTGCAAAATGGCTAAGCAGGGATGGCTAGAGGACAAATGTAAGGATGTAGAGGCTTATCTCACTAGGGGTAAGATAGATACTGCCTACAGGAAAATTAAAGAGACTTTTGGAGATAAGAGAACCACTTGTATGAACATCAAGAGCTCAGATGGAAACCCAGTTCTAAGCAAAGAAGGGAAGGCAGAAAGGTGGAAGGAGTATATAGAGGGTCTATACAAGGACGATGTACTTGAGGACAATATTATGGAAATGGAAGAGGATGTAGATGAAGATGAAATGGGAGATACGATACTGCGTGAAGAGTTTGACAGAGTACTGAAAGACCTGAGTCGAAACAAGGCCCCCGGAGTAGACAACATTCCATTGGAACTACTGACGGCCTTGGGAGAGCCAGTCCTGACAAAACTCTACCATCTGGTGAGCAAGATGTATGAAACAGGCAAAATACCCTCAGACTTCAAGAAGAATATAATAATTCCAATCCCAAAGAAAGCAGGTGTTGACGGATGTGAAAATTACCGAACAATCAGTTTAATAAGCCACAGCTGCAAAATACTAACACGAATTCTTTACAGACGAATGGAAAAACTAGTAGAAGCCGACCTCGGGGAAGATCAGTTTGGATTCCGTAGAAATATTGGAACACGTGAGGCAATACTGACCTTACGACTTATCTTAGAAGAAAGATTAAGGAAAGGCAAACCTACGTTTCTAGCATTTGTAGACTTAGAGAAAGCTTTTGACAATGTTGACTGGAATACTCTCTTTCAAATTTTAAAGCTGGCAGGGGTAAAATACAGGGAGCGAAAAGCTATTTACAATTTGTACAGAAACCAGATGGCAGTTGTAAGAGTCGAGGGACATGAAAGGGAAGCAGTGGTTGGGAAGGGAGTGAGACAGGGTTGTAGCCTCTCCCCGATGTTATTCAATCTGTATATTGAGCAAGCAGTAAAGGAAACAAAAGAAAAATTCGGAGTAGGTATTAAAATCCATGGAGAAGAAATAAAAACCTTGAGGTTTGCCGATGACATTGTAATTCTGTCAGAGACAGCAAAGGACCTGGAAGAGCAGTTGAATGGAATGGACAGTGTCTTGAAAGGAGGATATAAGATGAACATCAACAAAAGCAAAACGAGGATAATGGAATGTAGTCGAATTAAGTCGGGTGATGCTGAGGGAATTAGATTAGGAAATGAGACACTTAAAGTAGTAAAGGAGTTTTGCTATTTGAGGAGCAAAATAACTGATGATGGTCGAAGTAGAGAGGATATAAAATGTAGACTGGCAATGGCAAGGAAAGCGTTTCTGAAGAAGAGAAATTTGTTAACATCGGGTATCGATTTAAGTGTCAGTAAGTCATTTCTGAAAGTATTTGTATGGAGTGTAGCCATGTATGGAAGTGAAACATGGACGGTAAATAGCTTGGACAAGAAGAGAATAGAAGCTTTCGAAATGTGGTGCTACAGAAGAATGCTGAAGATTAGATGGGTAGATAACATAACTAATGAGGAAGTATTGAATAGGATTGGGGATAAGAGAAGTTTGTGGCACAACTTGACCAGAAGAAGGGATCGGTTGGTAGGACATGTTCTGAGGCATCAAGGGATCACCAATTTAGTATTGGATGGCAGTGTGAAGGGTAAAAATCGTAGGGGGAGACCAAGAGATGAATACACTAAGTAGATTCAGAAGGATGTAGATTGCAGTAGGTACTGGGAGATGAAGAAGCTTGCACAGGATAGAGTAGCATGGAGAGCTGCATCAAACCAGTTTCAGGACTGAAGACCACAACAACAACAACAACATCAGTCAACTTCCACATGAGCACCCTTGGTAGCACGTAGCACATCTAGGCAATATTCAGTTTCCGTCCACACATTAGCCAACATCACTGGAGGGATCGATTCAACGACTGTGGTTATCCGTTGCCGCAGGGTTTCAAGATCTGGTACACACGTTCGGTAGACCTCGCCCTTGACGTAACCCCATAAAAAGAAGTCTAATGGGGTTATATCAGGAGAGCGTGGAGGCCAAACGGTTGGCCCATCACGACCAATCCATCGCCCAGGAAAGGTCATATCGAGATAGGCACGGACGTCCAAACCCCAATGAGGTGGTGCACCGTCTTGCTGAAACAAGACATCGGTGTGATACTGAAGCAGCTGAGGAATAGCATACAGTTGCAACATGTCCAGATACACTGCAGATGTGATGGTAGCCTCAGTGAAGAAGAATGGCCCGATAATTCGACCGTGCAATAGCGCGCACCGAACATTCACCTTTGGACTACCTCTGGTGCACTCCATGACCTCGCCAGGGGGTTGTGAACCGCAAATGCGTACATTATGGCGATTCACTACTCCACTGAAAAAAAAGGTCGCTTCGTCGTAAAGGGCAATACGTCTGAGATAACCATCATCGTCCTCAATACGTGATAGCATTTCGACCGCAAAGTCATATCGACGTGTACTGTCATTGGGCAACAAGGCCTGAACAAATTGCACTAAAACAGAAAAAAAAACTTTGATAGTTGTAAACAATTCGACACAAGTTTCATATTTGTATCTTACTTCTAGCCTGAGTTATCAGTTTATGTAATCAGGGGAAGACTTTTCGGATACCCGTAGATATACGAGTGTCTGGAGGGCACAACGCATGGTATGTTGTCAACGGGAAACCTGCTGCTCTACAAAAAAAATGGTTCAAATGGCTCTGAGCACTATGGGACCTAACGTCTGAGGTAATTAGTCCCCTAGAACTTAGAACTACTTAAACGTAACTAACCTAAGGACATCAGACACATCCATGCCCGAGGCAGGATTCGAACCTGCGACCGTAGCGGTCACGCGGTTCCAAACTGAAGGGCTTAGAACCGCACGGCCACACCGGCTGGCTGCTGCTCTACATCTTTCTGCGATTTTACAGAACGCAGAGCTTCGATTTGAAACCTATAAAGCTATTTTTAAGTGTCACTAAATACGGATCTTCGGGCGGAGATCTGAAGCCCAATCCTCGCGTATGAAAGTCCGGCGCGTCCGTTGGGCCACCTTCGTTCTCTACCGGCCGCGGCGTCCGGTGGCACCTCATTACAGCACATACACGCAAAGAGCGCCTATCTGGAAAAGGACACGCCCGGAACAAGCCCGGTATCAGCTGGGCGGTGTTCGATGCGACAGTGTGAAGATGTATCGGCGAGCGGAGGAGACAAGGGACAGAGCCGGCCGGACAGCTGTCGCCGGCCCGGAGTCCGGCGGGCCTCGCTAGCCGCCTGCTGGCCGTGCCTGCTGCGGCGCCGCCGCGCCGCGCTCATTCCTAATCGGACACGGGAACTCGCCCCCTCTCTTTTTGTGGCCGGCCGCCCCTTCGCCTTTTTGTTACGGGTACCGCTCGGGAAGAAGGTGTAGCGGTCGCCGCAGCGCTTTGACCGCCTCCTTCCGGATAGGTCCTTCTGCCGACCATCTTCCTCGGAGGCGAGGCAGTTGTAAGCATACGGCTTGTTAGCTGCGACTGCTCTCTAGCGCAGAGACAGAAGATCACAAATGCCTGTAGACGAACAAGTTTGTTTGTGTGGCCATCCTCCGCAGCAAGCATATAAATACTTGTCTTGAAAATCAAACTGCCTTTTCCTGCTGCTAGTTATTTTACTTATCCCATATGCGTTTCGCCTTCTCCTGTTGTAAGGTATCATCAGTGGGATCTATAATGATACAGTTTTGTTAGTTATGGATTATCAAACAGTTCACTTCGCGATTTTGTGTAAAAATTGTAAGTAGGCTGTTTATGTTTTCTTATTGGCAACGTTTCGTAGCGCTCTGACCTACCTACCAATCTTCTTCAAAACGTCGAATGACTCTGCTGTGGGTTTGCTCTGTAGTGGCCCATTACCTGTCAGCATGTCGAGAGTCAGCACTGTCTTTCCGTCGCAAGGACAACACTAGTCCGCCGCTCGTGGTCTCGCGGTAGTGTTCTCGCTTCCCGAGCACGGGGTCCCGGGTTCGATTCCCGGCGGGGTCAGGGATTTTCACCTGCTTCGAGATGACTGGGTGTTTGTGTTGTCCTCATCATTTCATCATCATCCAGGAAAGTGGCGAAATTGGACTGAGCAAAGATTGGATAATTGTACGGGCGCTGATAACCACGCAGTTGAGCGCCCCACAAACCAAATATCATCATCATCATCAAGGACAACACTACTTTTTCAAGACTCCATGGAAATCCACTACTTCCGTGTGCATTTTCTTTTACTGCTCAGACTTTGAGAAAAACACTGCAATTTTACAGTGATGAACAATCTGGACTGTCTTTATGGACTGTGAGAAAATTTTAGCTTTTGACCAACATTGTATAAATAAGTGTGTGCATTTGATATCTTTGTTATTGTAATTATGAAAAATTTTTTCAAATCATTATTGGCCACTGCCCAAAGCAATTTGTAAAATTTTTTGTGGGGAGCATGGGGGCTATGTAAGTAGGCTGTTTATGTTTTCTTATTGGCAACGTTACGTAGCACTCTGTATGAAAATCACTGGCTGTGCTGTGTGCAGTCTGTGGCTAGTTTGCATTGTTGTCTGCCATTGTAGTGTTGGGCAGCTGGATGTGAACAGCGCGTAGCGTTGCGCAGTTGGAGGTGAGCCGCCAGCAGTGGTGGATGTGGGGAGAGAAATGGCGGAGTTTTGAAATTTGTTGTAACTCTGGATGGCATATATATTATGATTATTAAGGTAAATACAATGTTTGTTCTCTATTAAAATCTTTCATTTGCTAACTATGCCTACTAGTAGTTAGTGCCTTCCGAAGTTTGAATCTGTTATTTAGCTGGCAGTAGTGGCGCTCGCCGTATTGCAGTAGTTCGAGTAACGAAGATTTTTGTGAGGTAAGTGATTTGTGAAAGGTATAGCTTAATGTTAGTCAGGGCCATTCTTTTGTAGGGATTTTTGAAAGTCAGATTGCGTTGCGCTAAAAATATTGTGTGTCAGTTTAAGCACAGTCGTGTATAAGTGTTCTAAGGGGACGTTTCAAAATGTAATTAGTTATGATTGCTGATCTGTTTCCTCACATCTGGTCTGGAGGTCGCACTACCACTTTTACCACTGTTCTGTATTCACATCTTTGAGTTTTCGCCATCCACACTCTGTTCACCATGTTTCTCACTCTTTTCTGTGGTGTACTTTGGTGACAGCTGTTTTGACATTTCGTTTCAATATTCTGTGGAGGCGTTCATGGATGAGTGAGTGTAAGGATGTTGTATTATTACATTGCACGGCGTTATTATATTAATACATTTTTTGAACGTTATTCTATTATTTCATCTATTAGTGTCAATAATGAATTGGTCATTACAGTGTGTGGATGGCGAAAACACAAGGATGTGAATACAGGATAATGATAAAAGTGGTATTACGACCTCCAGACCAGATGTGAGGAACCGCAGATCAGCAAATCGTAAGTAATTACATTTTTACACAAAATCGCGAAGTGAACTGTTTGATAATCTATAACCAACAAAACTGTATCATTATAGATCCCACTTATGATACCTTAGAACCTTAGAAGGCGAAACGCGTATGGGATAAATAAAATAAATAGCAGCTGGAAAAGGCAGTTTGACTTGCAAAACAAGACTGTAGAGGATAAGGTATTTTGATACAAACTTGTCTCTTTAGGCCACCTGCTTCCGAACCCGCTTCAAAAAACTGATTTTTTATCTTAAATTGATGTTTACAGTTTCTTCATCAAAATGCTAGTAAAAAGAACTGAGTCGAACGCCGGGAAGTTGTATAAAAATCAACTTAAAATTCTTTCAGTATGGGTCCACACCCCTGTTCCTGCTGTTTTCACATTTCAGTGTTGTCATCAGACACCTGTTCGAGCAAAATATACTACTCAACTGTTTCTAAAGTTGGCAGCCCTGTTAGAAGGTACACACTACCATGCTCTTATGTTTCCCTTGTACAGCTTTTGTTTTCGTGTATTGCTTTCCTTTTCTGGTTTGAGTTGTTGCTTTTTTGTCATTCTCGAACGGTCTTATGCCTGTAGTTTGTTTTAATGATGGGGCGGATATCAGGTGTGGAACTCTAGAGTTACTTGGAATTATTCTGTGTTTAATATCAGACCGTAACTGATAACTGATTCCATGACAGTGGCCGAAGCTGAAAACTGAGTCCTTGAGAACGACTAAAGACGCCAGCATAACAAGGAAAAGAAGAGAGTTAATGACGAACATGTAAGCCAAGAAGATTATTCAACTGAAAAGTAGTAGGAACAGAAGTGAGTCATAGATCAAATGTAACTTTGAATTTTCTGTCACGTTTATTATATGCACAAAAATCTATACGAGCTAGAAATCTGAAATTTTCTGGGTTGTTTCAGGGTACCATTTGGATAAAAATAGACTACAAACACTAACGTGCTATCAACACGAACGAATACACACACTGACTAATTATAAAAAGTAACTTCAATTATCAGCTGCAAATATTTCTAAAATAAAAGCTTGTGGCTAAAAAGACGTTATTGTAGTCTAGGTTTTCGACAGATACGGTATGTGGGTAATGTGCACTCAAATTTTCAAGCATCGAAATAAGACAGTCAGAGCATAGATTCCATATTTGGACCGGCATATAAAGGTGTAATTTACTGATCTTTACAAAAGAACTGTAATAAAAGCAATGAGAGAGCTAATGCGATTAATTATATACTAAAATGTTCAGCAAGAAATATCCCTCGTGTCCTCCTGTTTTCATTCTACAAAGAGATTACGTTTTTTAGTTAGAGCAGCGTAAACTTTATGAAAATTTTCAGTAGTTTTCTAATTGTTCACAGGCAAGCTACCTTAAATTACGTGCCATATAACATTATCTGCATGTAGTAACCATTTTAACACATCAGACAAAAGGATATACTTCCCAGGAGGCAAAACCGTGTTACGCTATATGTAGCCTTGACAAAAACCTTAATCTGCCAAGGAAAAGAATCCCGAAGTTTATAAGGTAGACCCTATCCAGCTTAGGCCACTGATTGATTACTAGATTTCGATATACCAAACTACAGGGAAATTGTTAACTGCGTTTCACTAACTTTTTTCAAAATGTTCCAGCCGTTCTCTATGGTTTATAAAATAGGGTGATTCTGTGGGAGTCCTGTGTAGAAGGGAGTTTCAACATGACAGTAACCTAACTGAGAGGGTGCAAATCGTAGAACTAAAACGTCCCAAAAACATTTTAATATTATCCATTAGGGATGTGACGTCAAGGCTGTTATGCTTTTACAGTAATAAGTGGTAGCATTCCATCGTATTTCTTTCCTCCATTCATCCCAACAATAGATGTAGAGACACAATGCTCTCATCATCAGGTTGCAAAAACTTCACTTTCGAGGTTAAAACACTAACTCATGAGTTAAGTTTTTACAGCCTGATAACAAGAGCATTGTTTCTCGATAAGTGTTGTTGAGCTGTACGTGAGACAGAAATATAGTTTAACGCTACCAATTATTACAGTACTATATTACTGCTATCTGCAAAATATGAGAGAGCCATCTCAGGCCTGAACCAGGTCTTAATTTCAGCTAGAACTCACCAGATCCTTCCACAGAATATTTGTTGAACTCACTGGAACAAGTCAGCACCATGATGTAATATAATACACGTGTATAAGTTGCAATGTAACTATGATTTGGTGATGCGCCAGCACCAGTGAACATGACAGTGGGTGATCAACTATGGGTAGAGGTGTGGAGCGATGTACTTTGTGTGTGTGTGTGTGTGTGTGTGTGTGTGTGTGTACAGTACATCCAAATTGAGCTTCTTTCTGAAGTTGTTATCGGTAAATATCGCCTTTTATTTCGTCTGCCAGCAACCTCATCAATCTAGTAGCAAGGCAACTTCGCTTGTCATATGTGTCGCAAGGAGCGCCTGTATAATATGCTGTCTTGAAGACTACCGACCTATGCCAATATGTAACGAACAGAATAGGCAATAATGCTTGTTTATGTTAAAAAACTTGTGGTTTTGTTGTTTTGATTATAAGGAATTGTGTTTTAAAAACCTAAAGTTCAGAATAGTTGATTATTAAAAATAACTTGTTATTGTGAGGAAGAAGCCTAAATTAGACCGTGCACACACTAAAGCCAATATTACACGGCACACCCAATGTGGCCAAGTCAGGTGTAAATGGCCTGACAGCTAGCTGTAGAAGCTACGATTTTATAGTGCACACAAAATACTGTGGCCATACACAGATGGCAGGGCACACGTGGGGAGAACGATAGTGGTGGGGCTGCGAGAGGCGCTGTAGGGGGGATGCCAAGCGCTGGAGGGGAAGTGCCGTTCTAAACTAAACCTACACTCACTTTTTTTATAAATGTTAAACGGGGCCCCGTCATGCCCAGACTCGCTTGGTGACCATTCAAAAAAATCTGTCACCTCTTCTTTGATTAGTATCTAATAAGAATTCCTCCAAAAATAGAGCGATTTATTTTCGCCTGGTTTGTCAATCATTTATAGGTTTCAGAGAAGTGTCACAAGTAGGAATTTTAATTAAAACCTACACATTTCTCTTGTTGCCATGTTAAAATCTGCTTCTTTTGCAGGAACTCAGAAGAGTTTACACAGTCTCACCTCTTGCAATTGCAAGAGAGATCTAAAACAGTAGTTTAAGTTTATTTAGTGAGGAACAGAAGAAACGTAAGGTCAGCATCTTATGAAAAACGACATCCTCAATAACCATACGGCAAAGAAGTCTCTTCTTTGTGTGCTATCATTTGCCAAACTCTCATTACGATAGCTCAAACCATTTATGGAATATGAGGAGTGTGGATATTTCACTCTGGCTTTATCGCTGGTGTGGTGCAATCGGAAATGAGTGCGCTACATCAGATCAATTTTCTCGAGAGTCGTGACAGATTGAGACCTCCACCTTAACTGGTGGAAGTACTGCACGTGTTTGATTCAGTGAAAATCATAGCGACCCTTATATTTCATTGCAAACCTTTTCGAATTTTGCGCAGTGTTTTAGTTCCCTGTAAATATCACAATAACTATGAGCATTAACGAAATGGCGGGCACATCATAATGAACCTGACATATAGAGCAACAAGTAAAGCAAAAATGATTTTTTTTAGCAAATAGTTCCTGTAAAATCTGAGAAAGACTGCAGGGCATGCGCGTCGATTCTGTCATCAGCGAACAACCGGAAAGTGACAAATGCCTCTCGCGCTGAACAAGCAAATGAAGTCTCCCAACGATTTGGACAAAACTGATCACTGTCTATCACTGCATGACCTACAACAGACGGCTTTTGTGGCGTAGAAATAGGAGCCTTTCAAGTCTGCTGTGTATACGCGCATGCGATGTAGAGGAGATGTATGCGACCATGTGCAGAAGACTGCATTTCGAACAGGCTTTCTGCTTGTCATTGTTTTCACGTGTGATCAGCAGACGTGAAATATGTGAGCTATTGAGAGATCTTTCGACCATAGAGCAAGACATTCTACACATTCTTCAGTAAGTAGCTTTTTATAAATGCAGTAAAAAAATAATTGGAAAATCTCTTTCTTTCGTCGTTGAGAAAAGCTGTAAGGAAGCGTGTCTACATAATCTTCTAGTTACGCTGTACATTAATAAGATATGTCTGCAGATATTTAATTCTGAGTTTATATGTTTTATTTAAATGTACATATAATTTTAGTTTCGGTATGTGTACCTGTCACATTAACTGGTGGAAGTACTGCACGTGTTTGATTTGATTGCATCTTTCAGCATACCACGAAGGACAGTATTGACAGAATAGCAACAACAGTAAGGGCAGTTGTGCCGGCCGCGACCGATGAGGGCTAAAGCTTTTTTTTTTCCTTCTTCTTCAAGGTCACACTATTGTGAAATAGTTTCCGTCATTACTGTCGTGCACAACAACAGCAGCTTGTCAAAACACGAAACATTCGTTCTGTCCAAGTATCTAAATTCTTGTGCATGTTCGAGTCTCAACACCTTCACTAGTAGTGAGAATGTGTCGGTGCCTTCAGCTGTTCTTCTCATCCAGGGTCGAACCCAACTTCTACTCCTGGCATTACGTCGTCGTTCTGTCCTTGTCCTAACAACTACGGTGGCCACGGCCGCGACAAGTGCTGCATAGGTAATTGTGTTCTCCACGTCCAAAATGCTATAAAACGTAAAGATAGATAATGATGTGCTAGTACCAGCATGACATAAAAAGTACACTTCAGTCCATAATTCTGCCTAACAATAACGTAATTTCATAATAATTGCATAAGAGAACTATAACTGCTTTATAAATACGAAGCCTCTCAGAAGCTTTAACATCAGTAAATAGCAGTTTTACAAGATAAGTTTTCCCACTGGACGTAAACAAGCCTGCAGCTCCGAATCCCTCTGGCGCTGGTGCAGACTTGTACACGTAAGGTGTATAGTGCAAGAGGGCGAAGAAAAAGTGAGCGGTTCGAGATTTGTACGCTTGGGGTCCTGGAACAGACTTGTATACTATAGGTGTGTAGTGTAATGCTGGCTTAAGGCTTGAACACCTCATTGGACCGTCGATGCACACCACGCTTCGCATAACCCGAAAAGAGGCGAAATCGCTACTGCTCGGATCACACTAACTGTCGAGCTTCTGTATTGTTTCACCCACTGTCTTGTTTTGACAAGCTACTATGTGTCGCTGAAAGCAATGGCCTTTTGCCAGGTACCCCACTCCAAATTTCCATTTCATGCAGTTTCTTTACAACGTTCGCCCGAAAACTGGCTCGAGGTGGGCCTACACTCACTCACACCAGCATCTCCTGTCGGGTCTGAGAGCGATTGCCACTGAAAAGGCGTGATAGTCGTCTTCGGGCTAGGTCTGTTAGGACCTTTTTACGACCACTGTTGTTAACCGAGTTACGTGGCTGCGAGTCGTACTTCAATCCTTGAGGATACGTTGGACAGTTTCTGTTGATACTCCAACAAATCATACAACTTCATTCACTATGTACTGGACATGTCCAAACACCAAGTCCCCTTTCTGCCATGTCTTCATGACGACGAATCCTACTGTTGAGATTTCATACCACTGACTGGCCCATACACACCACTACAGTGCCATTACTTGCGTCGGTGTTGAAGGGTCACAAGAATGGATTAAGACGGGAGATGTTGTGGTCTGCAATTCGATAACTGGTTTGATGCAGCTCTCCGTGCTAGTCTATCCTGTGAAAGCGCCTTCGTCTCTGCATGACTGGATCAGTATCTACATCCGCTGCAACCTGTTTACTGTAGTCAACTCTTGCTCCACCCCTAGAATTCCTCCCCCGCCTCCCCGCCCACCGTAACGCCCCACACTTCCTCCAGTACCGAATCGACGATTATTTGATGCCTACCTTTCCTTCCACTATTTATCCAAAATACACATATAATAGTCAACGTACTTCTGTAACGTCACACTTGTACAGCTTCTTTCCTCGCGTGAACTTTTTGTCGGCCTGGTTTAGCTTCTGTACAAGTCTGTATTCCAGACAAATATCTTCAGGAAATACTTCTTACGGCTTAGTTTTATATTCTATGTTACCAATTTCTCTTTTTGAGAAGCTCTTTTCTTACTATTGCCAGCCGCAGTCTTATCTCCTCTCTACTTTGCCTTCCGTCAGCTATTTCCAGCCCAGGTCCCTAAAATTATATGCTGTTTTTAATATACCATTTGCTGATCTAATTCCCTATGTGTCGCCCACTTTGATTCGACTACATTCTATTTTTTTACTTTTCAAGCGCATGTTTGCAGTTCAACTGTTATTCCAAGTCCCTTGACGTCTCTGACAGAAATTTAATATCATCGACAAACTTCAAAGTTTCTATTCCCTTTCCAAATTTCTTAGTTTGGAGAGAAAGAGAGGGAGAGAGAGAGAAAGAGAGAGAGAGAGAGAGAGAGAGAGAGAGAGAGAGAGAGAACTTTCTATTAATTCTTTGCTGTTTGGTAATTAGGCCTTTCCTTTTAAAAGAACACAATGATGTTCTGAAACCATATGTACAGTTATTACTGAATTTTGTAGCCCGCCTCCACAGCTGAGTGGTCAGCATGGCTGGGTCGGAGATTTACTACGATCGGGCAGTGCGCCTTATGTTTTCCTCATCGTCATTCCATAATCATCGATACGAAGATCGCCAGAGTGGTGTTGAATAAAAAGACTTGTACCAGGGCCGACCGCGGTGGCCACGCGGTTCTAGGCGCTGCAGTCCGGAACCGCGCGACTGCTACGGTCGCAGGTTCGAATCCTGCCTCGGGTATGGATGTGTGTGATGTTCTTAGGTTAGTTAGGTTGAAGTAGTTCTAAATTCTAGGGGACTGATGACCTCAGATGTTAAGTCCCATAGTGCTCAGAGCCATTTGAACCATTTTTTTGTACCAGGCTCCCGAAGACTACGAAAGGGGCTCCTGCCCAAAACATGCCATACGCACTTCTATTAATTTTCTTTGAATGAAAGTATCCGTTGTGCGAAATTCACATTTTGTTTAAATTTATTGCTATCACGAGCACCTGGATATCGTTCCAGCCAGCGCGGCGCGGTTGGCAGCGTGGAATCAGCTAATCTGCTGTCATCACCGTACTCATTACACGCAAGCGTAGCTGTTACAGATGAGTGACGTGGGCTTCGCCATGTGGATGAAACACACATTTGCCAGAAACATTCTCAGCAGTCGCTCAGTGTTTCACCGGGTGAACTGGAAAGATGAAAATGAATCGTCTGAGAAGACAAACAAAGGAAAATAGCTGTGGCAACTCCTCGCCTAATTTTCGTAGGTAAGCAGTGCCTTCTTAGGATATTTCTCAAGCACAACGCTGGGGTAGTATTGATTGTAACTCGATAATACTTGGTTTTCTCTACCATGACTTTCAAAATACCACCATGAAGTGTATGGCGGAGGTTACTTCGCATTACACCACTATTTAAGACTTCTTCCAATCTATTTATGTATGGAGTGCAGTAAGTATGACTACTTATACAGGGTGAGTCTGGAGAAAGGTACGTGCTTCGAGGGCTGATAGTATTATAGTATATTGACATATGCCCTATTCCGAATGGTTTCCGAGATAGAACACGTTTATATCGTTTACTTACGTTTTTCTTGAATAACTCGAAACCCACAGCCTCCAGCGAAAATATGTCATAGTATAAAATTAAACTACATCAAATTCCTTCCAAGAAAACCCCTATTCATGTTTTCCTCTAGTGCTGATAGCTTGCGCGAAAAGAGCGGGAGAGTATTCAAGACCTAGCGCGACGCGCATGTGCTGCACCTTAGGTAGTTTTTGTAGACCAGTTGAGGCAGTTTCCCGATTTGATAGACGACAAGGGTCCTATATCAAATTGTTCGTCTCAGCTACATCTACACGACTGTGGCACGTTGTAAACAATGCTGATGTTTGAATTATACACAAAATAATTATCAAATCCTCATCAAATGTGTCTATCTAAGAATTCAATTGGAATAGGTCATATGCCTGTACGGAGTTTTTTGTTCAGATTCATCAATACTATCACCCCCTCAAAGCATGCACCATTCCTTCTGAGTCATCCTGTATGCCTCGGTGCCCCTTGTAATTAGTCTGATATTGTTTTCACAGTTTCTACGTGAACGATAGGTTGGAGGCTATAGTATATACATAGAATCTTCACTTCAAACTGGTTCTTGAAACTCTAAAAATTGGCTTTCGCAGGATAATGGCGTCTACCTTCAACCATCTTCAGGTTTTTCACCATCTCCGCACCCGCCTCCGCTGCCGCTAAATCACGACTGTGCGATGACGGATGTCAACCGATTCGAATTCTGAAACTTCCTGGCAGATTAAAACTGTGTGCCGAACCGAGACTCGAACTCGGGAACTTTGCCTTTCGCGAGCAAGTGCTCAGCCAGCTGAGCTTGAGCTATCCAAGCACGATTCACGACCCGTCATCACAGCATCAATTCCGCCAGTACGTCGTCTCCTACCTTCCAAACTTCACAGAAGCTCTCCTGCGAAACTTGCAAAACTAGCACTCCTGAAAGAAAGGATATTGCATAGACATGGCTTAGCCACAGCCAGGGGTTGATTCCAGAATGATATTTTCACTCTGCCGCGGAGTCTACGCTGATATGAAACTTCCTGGCAGATTAAAACTGTTTGCCGGACCGAGACTCGAACTCGGGACCTTTGCCTTTCGCAGTTTTACTCTGCCAGGAGATTTCATATCAGCGAACACTCCGCTGCAGAGTAAACATCTCATTCTGGAAACATCCTCCAGGCTGTGGCTAAGCCATGCCTCCGCAATATCCTTTCTTTCAGGGGTGCTAGCTCTGCAAGGTTTGCAGGCGAGCTTCTGTAAAGTTTGGAAGGTAGGAGACAAGGTACTGGCGGAATTGAAGCTCTGAGGACGTGTCGTGAGTCGTGCTTGGGTAGCGCAGTTGATAGAGCATTTGACCGCGAAAGGCAAAGGTCCCGATTTCGAGTCTCGGTCCGGCGCACAGTTTTAATCTGCCAAGAAGTTTCATATCAGAGCACTCTCCGCTACAGAGTGAAAATCTCATCCTGCGATTCGAATTTTGGTGGTGTATGAAATTTTCACTTCCTATATTTGGCCGGCAAAGGAGAGGTGAAGGCATAAAGCTCCTGGGCAGCAGTGTTTGTGCCTATGCCCCGGATTAAATTCCAAACTTCCGCAGTGTTTTCTGAAGTGAGGATTTGTGACATTGTTGATCTGTCAGTCGGATAACTACGTTAATCTCGACGGCCCCCTTGGTGCTATCCGAGAGGGGTGGTCTACGTTCTGGCAACGAGTTCCTCCCTTCTCCTATCACCGTCATATAACACAGACATATTACTCTACACACCCTTTCATAACACTTAGTTATACAAATACCATAAAACACAATTCTCACAAATCTGCAAAGAAAGTGGCCAACGTACGCGGCGGAAGGAAACGCTTAACGAGTAGCCGGCCTAGTCTACTCCCTGGGTTTCGGTCGCAGGTTCGAATCCTGCCTCGGGCATGGATGTGTGTGATGTCCTTAGGTTAGTTAGGTTTAAGTAGTTCTAAGTCTACGAGACTGATGACGTCAGATGTTAGGTCCCATAGTGCTTAGAGCCATTTGAACCATTTGAACCCTGGGTTCTCAAGGCCAACAATACCATACGACTTCATCTTCGAGACGTTTCCGCATGGGGTGACCGTGCTGCGTTGACAGGTAATGTATTTTTAACTGATTATTATTGAATATGAATATTTTCGGCATGTCTGACCATAACTATTATGTTCAACGTTAAAAAAAACTAGATGTAGGTTATACTGTACATGGTTTACGAAACAGTATATTGTACAAAATTATTAGGCATCATGAGACTGAGTACACCTCGTTCCATTCCTCCTACCAAGAAAAAATTCCTGGCAGAAATCGTCGATTTCTTTCCCTTTACGAACAAAATTACATTTAAATCGGGATTTTATGTGCTCATTCGACAGGGCACTCCAGATTAGTGTACGTAAAATTGAAATTTGTGGTAAGTTTCTGTGGGACCAAACTGCTGAGGTTATCCGTCCATAGGCTTACTCGCTACTTAATCTAACTTAAACTAACTTACGTAAAGGGCAACACACACACATACACACACACCCATGCCCGAGCTAGGACTCGAACCTCCGACTGGGGGAGCCGCGCGGACCGTGACAAGGCGCTAGACCGCGTGGCTACCCCACGTGGCTTTAGTGTAGGTCGACAATCGTTTTATCGATGTGTATTTGTAGGGACAGTACAACACGAAGAATAAACTGCAATCCAGCAGCGAAGCGCTGCGTGCTTGACTTGGGACAGCTCTATCGAATGGGCACCCAAAACCCCACTTTAAAAATAATTTTGTTGGCAACAGGAAACAAACCGGCGCTCTTCGTCGACAATGGGTGTCGCTTGAAAGAGGCGACAAGCAGAATGTCTTTAGGCAAACTCCAGCTACACGCTGCAAAAACAAAATTCCAAATGTATTTCGAAACACAAGGTAAAATGCGGCTGACGACTCTTAGGAGAGACACATTGTGTTTGTGAAAAGTAATTGTCATATAAACACTGGGTAGGCCAAAAGTTATGTCTTAAGATTTCTCTACGTTAAGAATGATATGCTGAGATGTGTTTGCTAGAAACTCTTCAGTCCAAGCACTCAGCTGGTCTCATATTCCGTCCGGTCTTATTTTCTTCAGTAGACGGCAGTGCGAATCTGTATAGAAAGTCTTTCGCACGTCAAGGTACACGGCATCAACCTGGGTACAGGTATCTACGGCTTCCTGGCTCTCCTGGACGAACAAAGCGAACTAAGTTTTACACGATCATTGTTTTCGAAACATGTTTATTCCTATAGCGGAGCTTCTCGATCTCCAAACATGTCATAGTACGCCAAGAAAAAACGTGTTCCAAGTTATACAACAGATAGACTGTAGATACTTAGAACTATATTTCCGTGCGTTTGTGCGACGCGCTGTCTTGAATATTGGAATGACCTGCGCTTTTTCCCAATAACTAGGAACGCTTACTCCTCCTCCGACCTGTGGTACACTTGTGCCAGAAGAGCAGTTAATTAAACGGAACCCCACGATTTCGCCCTGAAGACCACGCGATGTCTGCCGGCTGCCATGTCATCCTCAGCTTATATGACGTCATGCAGAAGCGGTATGGAGAAACAAGGGGGGAAGGAGGTGAGCAGCACATCACTGTCCCGAACACGGTCGACTTTCACAGCCTGGAGCCGGTGTTTTTCAAGTAGCACCTGAAGATAATTTTCGTCTGTTCTTGACGGGATGGGAGACGCCAACAGCCTAAAGCCAAATCCTAGTAAAACAGCAATCCGTAAAAAACACGTCAGCTACAAGTTAGAAGTCTCAGGAACTCACCTAATCACAGTTCTACCCCTACATGTCTCAGGCTATTCTTGATAGGAGTCTGACATTGAACGAGCAAATTACACTAGTGTTGTAACCAACTCAAGCATCCAAGCGTACATACGGAAAAGAAATGGTAAACAGTGTTCTTAAAAGTATTATTGATTGGTTTTCCGCGAATGGTCTCTCTCTCTCAATTTGAAAAACACCACATATTCAGTTCTGCAGCTATAGGGATACTACACCAACGATAAGTGTAACAAATAGTGAGGAAATAATAAGTAGGGTGGAAACTTCAAAATTCTTAGGTGTCCATTTGGATGAGAATTTAAATTGTAAAAAGCACCTTTCGGAACTTCTAAAACAACTTAGAACTTAGTTCAGATTTACCTTCACTTAGAATCATTGCAAATCCTTGGGACAGACAAATCAGTAAGGTGACATATTTTGCATATTTTCATTCAATGATGTCATATAATATTTTGAGGTAACTCACTTTTATGAAAGAAAGTCTTAATAGCGCCCAAACGTGCTATTGTAGTATGCGGTGTTCCCCAACGGCCATACTGTGGACATCTGTTTAACGATTTTGGCAGTCTGGCTACTCCTTCACTGTATATTCATTCCCTCGTGAATTTCATTGTAAATAAGCCACTGCAGTTCGAAAGGAACAATGATGTAGATAATTACAATAATAGAAGGCAAAATAACATTAATTACTCCACATTAAGGTTGTCTTCAGCCCAAAAGCGGTACAGAGTTGTGCGACTACAATTTTTGATAACTTACCAAGTGATATAAAATGTCTGACAAATGGCAAAGCGGCCGGCCGCGGTGGTCTAGCGGTTCTGGCGCTGCAGTCCAGAACCGCGGGACTGCTACGGTCGCAGGTTCGAATCCTGCCTCGGGCATGGGTGTGTGTGATGTCCTTAGGTTAGTTAGGTTTAAGTAGTTCTCAGTTCTAGGGGACTTATGACCTAATATGTTGAGTCCCATAGTGCTCAGAGCCATTTTTTGAATGGCAAAGCAAAATTTGAAAATACACTGAAAAAGCTTCCTCGTGACAACTTCTTCTGCTCCGTACAACAGCTTCTATTATTGTAATGTGTAAAAGGTGCTGGGCAGGAATTACTAACTCACGTCTGTATATTTTTTTTTAAATTAAAAAAAGCACTTTATAAATGTTCAGCATGTATCCATATTTACAAATTATTTTGAGATGTGAATATAAAGTGACTCGTTCTACATTATTATTATTTGTCGTACAAAGTGAGCCATGGAACATGAAAGTAAGTAACTATGTGTGTGAGTGTCGGAACAAAGGTCGCAGTACGGAACAATATGTTAACAAAACCCAACGGTGCAAATTGGGGAGCAATCCCACATGTGCTTCAGACGTCGTCTCTAGCCTTGTGCTACTCGGCAGCAGAATACGCTTGTCCTCTGTGGTACCGATCCTGGAAAGAAGCTGACATTCTTCTTCACCAAACTTTCCGCCAGGTGACAGGATGTCTGACATCGTCTCCAATCAAGATGAATGCATTCCTGGCCGGAATAGCACCACTCGATATCAGACATATAGTAACAGTGAAATGAGAAAGGAGCAATAATCATAGACACCCACCTGAAGGGCATAAGCCTGTTGCTCAACGTCTTCGCAGCGAGAAAATCTTTATGTCAAATACCTCTCCAGTAATGAAGTCAAAGGCAGAAGTGATGTTTCAACGGTGGCAGGGTAGAGCTCAAAGTGACTGGATACCACCGAAAGAGGGGCCAACCAAAGGAAACGGTATGCAACACCCAACAGGGAGATCACTTAATCGTCTTCGCGTGGGAGTTTGACAGAGTGAAACTGCGCTGTTAAATAAAATTACAGAAAACTTCCATTGAAACGTCCCCTTAGAACAATTTATACATAACTGTGCTTAAACTGACACACAATATTTTTAGCGCAACGCAATCTGACTATCAAAGATCCCTGCAAAAGAATGGCCCTGAGTAACATTAAACTATACCTTTCACAAATAACTTACCTCACAAAAATCTTCGTTACTCGAACTACTGCAATACAGCGAGCGCCACTACTGCCAGCTAAATAAAAGAT
Source organism: Schistocerca cancellata (assembly GCF_023864275.1). NCBI lineage: Eukaryota > Metazoa > Arthropoda > Insecta > Orthoptera > Acrididae > Schistocerca > Schistocerca cancellata. Next base: position 423,062,509 of record NC_064634.1, on the reverse strand, counting down.
TTAAACTACAGAAGGCACTAACTACTGATAGGGATAGTTAGCAAATGAAAGATATTAATAGAGAACAAACAATGTATTTACCTTAATAGTCATAATATATATAGCAGTTCATGACAAATTTCAAAGCTCCGCCATCTCTCTCCCCACATCCACCACTGCTGGCGGCTCACCTCCAACTGCGCAACGCTACGCGCTGTTCACATCCAGCTGCCGCTGCCCAACACTACAATGGCAGACAACAATGCAAACTAGCCACAGACTGCACACAGCACAGGCAGTGATTTTCGTACAGAGCGCTAGCCTTCTTACATAGAGGAAACATAAACAGCCTACTTACACCATCAGTCACCTTTATGAAATAGTTATTTATTCAAAAATGGATCAAATGACTCTGAGCACTATGGGACTTAACTTCTGAGGTCATCAGTCCCCTAGAACTTAGAACGACTTAAACCTAACTAACCTAAGGACATCACACACACCCATGCCCGAGGCAGGATTCGAACCTGCGACCGTAGCGGTCGCGCGGTTCCAGACTGTAGTGCCTAGAACCGCTCGGACACCCCGGCCGGCCAGTTATTTATTCCATAAACCGGTCTTCGAACGGTTTCAGGCTCATTTTAAGATGGTACACAGGAGGTTACGTGATCATTTCAAAGCGTAATGCCGCGCACTGGCTTGCGACAGTATGGGTGGCTTTGTATTAATATCGTAAGCTTGCACCCAACATTACGCTCTGAAATAGGTATGAAGCTCCTGTGCACCATCTGAAACTGCTCGAAAACCGGTTTGTGGAATAAATAACTGCTTAAAAAAAGTGAGTGGTTGCAGTTTTCTGTATATTGAGTAGGCAGTCACGGGTACTTAAACAATCTTAATTGATAAGATTAATTTGCCATGTTAAAACTGAGCACTCTGCAACAACCAAGACGAATCTTGTGTGAGTGGTGTTGAATAGACGATAAACCGTTCAGAGCCCAGAGCCTCAGGCATCTTGACCCGAGAGCATCTGCTACCAGTAATCCCAACAGCAGTACAACTCGCTGTGGTACTACACTTAATTTAAATGGTTGTCATCGACACGCTAAGGAGAAGAAGCTCCTCAATTGGCATCACGAGGCTGAGTGCACGCCGTTCCAGTCCTTCAACCAAGCAAAAACCCAAGATAGAACCGGGAACTGTACCCGTGTCCTCCATACGAGAGTCAGACGCGCTGACCACTCAGCTACGGAAGTGGACTTTAAGGGGGTTAGTTTCAGAGCTCCTGGTCTATGCAGTCACAAAACTGCAGCTCCCGGTTCCAAGGAATGGCAGTCGGAGCTTTCGGCAAAGGCCGGATGGGCCTGCGTCACAAAGACAAGCGGCAATTTGCGCGAAGACGCGCCGTCGATGAGGCCGCGTTCGCGAAACCTGCCAACGGCCGCGGCGCAGCAGTGGGCTCGCAGGCGCGCAAGAAGCGGCTGGATACCGCACGACGCCGCCGCCGCCGCCGCCGTCGCCGCAGCCGCAGCCGCCGGCATAGCTCCGGGTTGGCATTCCGCAGTCGGCGGGCGAGCCCGCTTTTTACCGCCGAGCGCGCAGCCCGTCCGCGCCGCGCCGCTACCATTGTGACATTTCGGGAGTCCGGACCGGCCAAGGTCTGGTCGCAGCGCGGGCTCAGTTTTTACCCGACGGCTGCGGACCACGACGGCGACGGCGACGGCAAAGAGAGAACCAGCGCACACCATATTTGTTCCAAAAAGAAATTTGTCAACGGAACGTCATTCGTACCGCGCGCGCTCGCTGGCGAACACTGCAGCCGCGCGGAGGTTTCGGCCGCAGCCGGCGAGCAGAGGAGCGAGCAGAAAACTGCGCGTCCAAAATGCAAAAGGACACACGCGATATCGCGAGGGAAAACGGGCGGCCGGCAAAAGGAGCGAAATGGGTTTTACTCACATTCCGCCCGCAACTCCGGCGCTCGGCACGTAGAGTTTGCCAAATGAGTTGGCTCCCATTGTGAGGAGTTTAATTGCTTCTCACAGTGCCATTCCCATATGATGTACGGTGATCTTGTGGAGCAGCACTGAATAAAGACTACTGTTGCTTTTTTTCCGAGAATATCAGAAAACGTGTATTTCTCTCTAGGAATGTTTTGCTAACAGATCCCAGTGACTTAGCGTCACACCAGTGACTTAGCGTCACAAACAAACGTAACAAAGAAGTACGTCAGTTCATTTAACTGCTCCAGAATCCTCACTTCTTCACAAATATTAATGTGTCATATCTATGCGAACTGTAAGAAAGTGAGAAATCTTAAGACATTAGGTTGCTGCAAAAGTTCGTACCGTCCCATGTTGGTTTTTTCGGTAGCTATAGGTTTATTTATCTATTGTCGTCATTTTTAGTTCTATGTTGCTTACATATCATTTTGTCATTTGGAAATAGCGAGTGGAGTTGTGGGCGCTAGAAAATGGAGTCCAATCGGAACACTTCCGGCTTATTCTTCCGTTTCAGTTCACTAGAAGGTAACAGCAGCAGAGGCAGCCAGAAACATTTGGCCATGTTGGGGGTAATGCTGTTGGACACAGCACGGCAAGAAAATGGTTTCCTCGTTTTAAGGAGGATCTTGTGATCCTCCACGTCCAGGAAGACCTTCCGGGTTTAATATTGATCGTTTACCCGGATTAATTCACAATGATCCATGTAAGTGTACTCGAGAACTGGCAAATGTGATGAACTACGATCATTCCATCATCGTGCGACATTTGCATGCAGTGGGGACGGTTCAAAAATCGGGTGTACCGGTATCGCATCCTCCAAATGGTTCAAATGGCTCTCAGCACTATGGGACTTAACATCTTAGGTCATCATTCCCTTAGACTTCGAACTACTTAAACCTAACTAACCTAAGGACATCACACACATCCACGCCCGAGGCAGGTTTCGAACCTGCAACCATAGCAGCAGCGCGGTTTCGGACTGAAGTGCCTAGAACCGATAGGCCACAACGGCCGGCTGCATCCTCCAATCCAAAATCACAAAAATCAGCGGGTGACCATATGTGCGGGCGGCTCTATTTGCTTCTCATCAATTGGATAGTGAACAACACCGACAATTCCTATTCTGAATCATTACTGGTGATGAGAAATGATGTCTTTAAGGTAAAACAAGGAAAAGAAAGGAATGCTTGAGCCCAAAGCGGCAACTCCCGCCAAAAAGACCTGGGCGCGTCCACAAAAGATAATGTTGGGCATCTGGTGGAACAGCGACTGTCTGGTGTCCTACGAATTGCTTCCCCGAGGTATAACCATCACTGATGACATTTGTTGTCAACAACTGAGACATCTTGCAGATGCACTCCAAGAACAACGACCAGAAAGACTGCGCGAAGCGATGCTACTCCACGACAAAGCCCGCCCACATTCTGCCACACTGACAAAAAACACTGTACAGGAGCTCTGTTGGGAGGTCATTCCGCACCCACTTTATTCACCTGAGCTTGCATCCTTTGATTTTCGCGTTTTCAGCACTCTATCGAACAACCTTCAAGGAACTTCCCTTCCGTATGAAAATATGCTCCCAACGTGGCTCGTCGAGTTCTTAGAATCAAAATCACGTGATTTCTACAGAGGCGGAATCTAAAAGTTTCCCTAGAGTTGTCAGGCTGTTGTAAACAGTGAAGGAGAACACACTAGTGATGACTTAAGTCTCTTGTGAGTGTGTGTGTTGTGTTTATTAAACTTATGTAAAAAGCTCCACGAATCTATGCACCAACCCAATAGATTACAATACAGTTACCTAGAAAAGAGATGATTTTCATGAAGAAAAATTAAAAACTTCTTAGCCTGTCTTTCTAGACTTCTGCTGAAAGATAAATAACTCAGTTGCTCAATAAACAGTATTTTTTTAATATCAGAGTATGTTTGGAGTCCAGGCAGGGATTTCACACAACAGCACAACTCGCCAGCACCTGAGAAAGACGACTTGAATGATCTGGAAGTATGAAATGGAAACAAGTCGTCTGGACACCCGAAAGCATACTGTTAACATTTTCACTCCATCTTGAAAATCACAGTGACTAAACCATCTGAGGTTGGGGGCGAGGTCCAAAAATAATGAACATCTTCTTCACGCTGTGCGTCCCCTACGTGTACCAAAAAAGAACGTTCTTCCCCTACGCTAAAGACAGCGATTTTAATTTTTTATTGATTGTACGTTTGTATGGCACTATAATACGTAGCATAAAAAGCACAAGATCACACTGACTCTTTGCTTCAAAAATTGCAGACGTAAATATTGGGAATGACATGAAAGATAGTACGAAAGTGCCAACAGATCGGAAGAAGCGCAGAATAGAGGAAAGTGGACAACATCCAGCCATTACCTGTCATAAGACAGATGTATCAAAGGTGAAGAAGAAAAAAGCTGTAGCATATTTTTTTTTACTTATTGCCAAATTATAGACGTGTTACCTGATGTTTAAAACAGGTCGTACATCTTACAATTTTCGTTTTTCATCTTTTACAGTTTTCTTTTCTTTTTTTATCTATAGAATTTACAAAGAATGATACTTTTCAAAATAACAATAATTTAAGGTTGAAATATAAATAAAATTTTGTTGTTTTTTAAGAAGAATATAAAAAGATGATGGGATAGCGGAGAGATTTGTTAGTACCATTACCGAATGTGACTGACAGTGAATACCTCGGAATGGTTTCTTCGAGCCGCTGACCGCCAGTCGCACACACACAGAAACACACACGCGCGCGCACACACACACACACACACACACACACACACACAAATGGTTATTAGTAGAGCTGTAGCATAACTAGACATTGCACTGTAGCATAATTAAAAAAACCTGCCGTCGCAAATGACAGCCTAGAGTACTGATCAACATGCATTCCTTGGTTGCTGCTGCTGCCTTATACTGCACCTGAACTCGGAACAACGCACAGAAAAGCAGTCGTGGTACGAGGAAGCAGAAATCTGCTACTGTCTCCAGACGCTATATTATTAGCAATTTAAATAGTACCATATCTTGAATTTTTTCCGGAAATATACAGCGGATATTGAGCTGCATACTTTGTGAATGAGATTTCTAGCGGGCACCTCGAAAGAATATTAAAACAAGAACTGTGTGACACAAGCACTGTGCACATTGTAACTGAAAAGCAAGAGAAGAATTCATAACTCACCTCACAGTTGCTGGTAGAAAGATGCGCAAATCCCAAGCTGCAATTCCTGTAACAGAATAACACCGAAAAATAAAATAAAATAGATCTGATACAAAATATCTTGCTATAAATAATGTAAAAATATCAGAATGTCGATTACTATTGTTAAAACATGTGATTTTGCCAACAATATTCTGAATTTTGATACGCTCTACATTCGACAATTGCAAGTCTGATTTACCCAAAAAACACTTTTGTTTTCAGAGTTTCTTGCTGGTGTTATACAATTTTCAAATTTTTCGTGCAGTTGTTATGTGATGAAAATCACATTTCTGCTTCAATGAATTTTTAATTCTACATCTCTAGTTAATGCAAACAAAGTTCCTTTTTTCTTAATTGGAGGAGCTGATGATGGCAACAGTCGAAAAATATCATAAAAATTATGTAATAATTAAAAGTAAAATTATGTACGCGGTATTATTATTCTCAAATTTTCATAATGATCGCTGATTCACTACAAGGATTTGTGATTGGATTCACAATTTTTGGTTGGGAGGACAATTATCGACACATATAAAAGAACTTCAGGCATCCTCCAGAATAGTGTTTGGAAAATTTCCTGTTAATGTTGTGTATTAATGAACTACTGAGTCTTTGCGGGTGATGCTGTTATCTATAATGAAGCGCTATCAAAACAGCGACATGCATATGCAGTCAGGTCTTGATTACATTTCAGCGTGGTGCAAAGAGTGATAGACTGGTTGAGACGTTCAGAAATGCAAAAACGTACACTTCACGAAACGTGAAAACATACAAGTATAATAATATGACTATAAATCAATGAGTCACAGCTGGAATCAATCAACTCATACAAATCCCTAGACGTAATAATGCGCAGGGAAAACGAAATGACAGGAATGAAAAGCTGTTGTCCATCAAGGAGAAGTTTATTGTGGGAACTCCGCAATTATACGTTCCAAAAAGAAACCGGCAACATGTTACTTCCTCCAACACACGTCTCGTGAAATGACAATGACAGTTAAATTAGAGAAATTAAAAAGTCACACGGCTGCGAAACACCTTTTTAAATTCAGGGGTAAAATAAAAGGGAGTGAAAGGTTATCTACTATTGTGCAGCAACCAAACTCAAGCTATAAAAATCAAAAGGCATGAAAGGGAAACGGTAGTTTAAAAAAAAGTGAGATGGGGTTGTCTCATATCACCGAAAGCTGTACACTGAAAAAAGCCGTAAAGGAAGTCAAGGAGAAATTTGAAAAGGAAATTACGGGTGAAGGAGAAGGAATTAAAGCTGTGAGGTTTTTCGAGGAGACTTTAACGACTTAGCTGATCAGTTGAACGAAACGTATAGTGTCATGAAAAGAGGTTGTAAGATTAATAACAACAAAGTAAAACAAGGGTACTGTAATGTAGTGGAATCCAATAAGGCGATGTTGGGGAATTCAATTAGAAAATGAGACACTAAATATAGTAGATGAGTTTTGCTGTTTGGGCAGCAAAGTACTTGATGATCACCGAAGTCGAGAGGACATAAAACGCAGACCGAAGTACCATAGGGCTCCGAAGAAATGTCAACGCGTCCGATACCCTCAGGAGTGTTAGTCCGCACAAATGTCATAAACTCTTATACAAAGGAAACCCACATATCCACAAACACGGTTTTTGAGATGGCACTGCTCGGTCAGTTCTCGGAAAATTTAACTCTTTTCGCTTGTTTCTTTGCAAGAAAACTATCGGGAATAACGAACACTTTGAATACCCTTTCATTTTCACTGAGTCTTTGCTAACATTAAAGATACGGGAATTTAGGAACCTCGTATTAACTGAGGAGACTTGTCAGTGATGTATTGTTACTTTACTCTCACTTTGTTACGAACGAAGTTAAAAAACGGAGGGGAATTGTATGTTACGTTGAATTTGGAGTCAGCGGTAAGAATGAGCTTCTATTTGAATCATTACTGGAACTACCAACAAGTAATACAAAGCGTTAGAGTCCGTAGACGAAATGTTGTAAGCTATGTGATGTTAATTATTGCTAAATGTGATGTTACTTATTGATATATACTCATTAAAAATATTATCTTAGATGTGTTTGCATATTGCTTTTTACGTCATTCTACAAATTCATCGAAAACCAAGATGTTTTGGACTTGTTATTATCCGCTCACGATGTTTAGAGATCAATGATGGAATCAGCATCGATGATTTGCACCATTGTGTAACCCTAGTGCCAATCGACCTTGACGTGGCTTGCGGAGAATACGACATCTGATCAGAAGTATCCCGACACCTATTGATGGACGTCCCCAATACAGAATGTATTCACCCTTTATGGCGGTTTGAACACTGCTGGAAACACTTTAGATAAGGAGTCTGAATGTCTGTGGAGGAATGGCGAACCATGCTTCCACTATCCACTGTAGTGATGTTGGACAGTGGGATGTTATCCCAAAGTTGTTTCCATTGGGTTCAGATAAGAACTCTGGGCAGGTCACTCCATTTCAGGATTGTTGCTATCCACAAACTACTGCCTTACAGATGCTGCTTTATGACAGGATGCTCTGACGTGCTGGTATCCGAAGAATTCCTCTACTGTACTTAGTACGCTATGCTGTAAAAAGTGTTCTTATGCTTCCGCATTTTTAGGTGCAATTAGGGGACCACACCACAAACACGAAAAATACTTCTATACCGTAACATCACCTCCTCCGCTCTTCACTGTTGGCCCTACATATGACGGCAAGTGACGTTCTTTATGCATTCGCCAAACCCAATCCCTTCCATCGGATTGAGTATATCGTGATTCATTGTCCCAAATCACTCGTTTTCAGTCATTCACTGTTCAGTGGCCTTGCTCTTTACACTATCTCAAGTGTCGCATAGCACTGAGTTCAGAAATGTATGGGCTTACATACGCGATTTTTTTTTTTTAGTTCTCTAAGCGCAGTCACTGGAAGACACTAGCCTTTTTTTCTGCTGATACGTTTTTCACAACCATCTTTTGCAGTGCTGGAGTGTCCCTGTCGGTCGTTACATGTGGTCCGTCTGTTGTTTACTCGGCTGTGGTTGTACCTCCATACTTCCAGTTCACAATCACAACACAAAATAAGTCTCTTGGGCAGCTCATTCATGAATTTGTTACTCGAGCGACATCCAATGGCTGGTCCACGTTCGAAGTCACTGAGCTCTCCAGGCCGACCCTTTCTGCTGTTAGTTCCTCTCTGCCGACGACACAATACTCCCCGCCTCCTTTTATACAGGTGAGTCTGCCACTCGTGTAGGGCGATCAAATCTCCAGTAATTCCTGGGATCTCCAGTATTAAAACATTTTTTATTTAATCCTCCCGGTTAGCAGCGAGGAGTGGCCGAGCGGTTAGAGGCGCCATGTCACTGATTGCGAGGCCACTCCCGTCGGAGGTTCGAGTCCTCCCTCAGGCATAGGTGTGTGCATGTTGTTCTTAGCATAAGTTAGTTTAAGTAGTGTATAAGTCTATGACCTCACCAGTTTGGTGCTTCAGAAATTAAAAAAAAAAAAAAAGAAATCCTCCCGTCTGCCTTTTGGATCCGCTCATTTTCCCCGTTATCAGTATGAATCCCACAAAGTACTATCGATTGATCAATATCCCTGACCGACAAATAACGAAATATTTTCCTTTAATAGTAGACACTATTGCCGACATTCAGTCTTTTTTCTGTTTGCATATCAACGGAAAGAAGTTGGTTTGGCTCAAGGCAATTCGACAGTTCGAGGAGCGGAGAAAGAATGGCATAGCCTATGCTTGTAGAGGGGTCAGGAGAGAGGGAGTATTTACTTGTTTCTCGGTCAGTACTGGCAACGAACGGATGTGCTCGCCTCGTACCGATCAGCAGCTATGATATAAATAAGAAACAAAGGTAACAAGAACTTGCGAAAGCAGATTATACGCACATTCATGTTTAAACACACGCATTACATTATTTACTTTTCAACTGACTCACACAAGTTTACTGTATCTCACGTAAGCGTTACTTCAGCATCGCTCATAGCGGCCTTGACCGTCGTAGGTGGGCTAGCAACAGTTTCTCGTAAAGGGTGTTCAAAAAGTTTTGCGCAGTTGTCTTAATTTTTTTTTATTTTTTGCAGGAGGAGAATAAAATTTTTTGTGAACGTACTTGTAACATTTAGCTATAAGTTGGTATATAAAAGTATTGTCTTTTATTCACAAGTGAGCCATAATGGACAGTGAAGCAGAGGTCAGGTTGCGACGACGGTCGGTGGTGGAGTTCCTCTTCAAGACCGGCGATGACTCTGCCAAATCGATTCGCAGGAAGTTGTTCCCTGTTTATGGAGAGGACAGAGTGGATCGTAGCAGTATCCAGCGGTGGTTGCAGAGGTTTAAAGAAGATGATTTCTCTCTAATGGGCAACTCACGATGCGGTAGACCATCGACGGCAGTGAGTGATGTGAATGAGGAGACCATTGATCAAATCATTCAGAATGACAGATGCGTGACGACACGACAACTTGCTGAAATGACTCGTTTGTCATTGGGTTTTTTGGTATCACTGGTACAGTCACTAGGGCACAGAAAAATCTGTGCACGTTGGGTTCCTAGATTATTGACAAGAGAAATAAAAACGATGAGGGAGAATGTGTGCGAGGGTCTCATGAAGACCTTTACTGAAGATGGAAACAATGTGTCGAACCTGAGAGCAAAACCCAGTCCATGGAGTGGCGTCATCCAGGTTCCCCTCGGAAGAAGAAACCAAGACTTCCACGAACAGCAGGCCGAAAGGTGATGGCCTCCTTCTTCTGGGATCAGTGTGGTGTCATTTTCATTGACTTTTTAGAACCTGGCTCCACAATTAATCAGGACCGTTACTGTTTGTCATTGGACAAGCTGGGACGTGCCATCAATGCCCACAGTCCACAGCTTCAGTGTGAGCTCATCAGACTACACCACGACATTGCCAAACCGCATACATCCCTTATGACGTAGGAGAAAATCAGGAAAATGGGTTGGAAAATTGTTCCTCATCCTCCCTACAGTCCGGACTTGGCTCCGTCTGATTTTTACCTCTTTGGTCGTCTGAAGGTCCATCTGTGCGGTAAAACATTTGATAGTGAGAAAGAACTTATTACCTATGTCAAAGCAATGGTGTAGAAGTCAATCCCCAGAATTCTACCAAAGTTCATTTACATCGTAAAAAGAACGTCGGGCCAGATGCGTCACAGCTGATGGAGGCTACATTGAGTAGGCTCAATGTATAGCTAAATTTTCCAAGTACTCGTATGTTCACAAAAAATTTCATTCTCCTCCTGCAAAGTATAAAAAAAATTAGAGACGACTTTGTTAAACTTATTTAACGCCCTAATATCAGCTATAGAAGTACGGAATGTAGAAACAGATTATCGAAGAATGTATTCCCTAATTCTAATTAGGCTAAGATGACGGCATGTGGTCGAACTAAGGCGGAAGAAACTGTGGAAAATGTTTTGTCTCCAAAACTGTTCTGAACTTCATTGATACCTTGAAAGATCCGGTTAAATCAGGCAACGTTCTCACTATTGCAACCGATACGTCCAACAGCAAAAACAGAAAGATGTTGCCTCTAGTTCTAAGTTACTTGATCCTGAAGAGATAATAAGGAACAGGCTTGAGGGCTTCATTGTACAGGCTGATGAGACAGCTGCTGGTGTTTTCTGTCTGATCAAGTCTTCCCCGAATTTTCTTAATTTAGATAGAGAGACTCTCACTGCATACTGTGCACATAATGCACACGTAAATTACGGGAAGCATAATTCTATGTTTAAACTGCTTCAGGAAGACAACAAGCAATTGGTCAAACGGAATACTCAAATCACATATTGTCTAATGCAACAAAAAATGCATGTGATGTATCACACATTCGAAGAAAATGCGGTGTAGTTGTGCAATTAAGAATCATTGATATTAAATCTCTGTTAAACTTCCCTTAAAATTATGGTGAGATGGCCATCTCGCTTAAAACCAAGATCAAATCTTAGTCGCCCTACTCCCGTGAGATATAGTGATCAGTTCCGCGTTGCATAAGGGTGTACGGATAATTTTGATCAGATAGTGTAGATGTTAAGTGTGGGATAGAAAAGTCCGAAATGTCGACGATGAAGAGATACCAAAGTAATTTTAAGCACCTTTTGTACGATCGACTTCGTAGCCTCAATAGACTACTCGGGACAAGTACGTCTGCTGCAGCGCCTCTGGCGTTTTACTTCCGTACCGAGTCTCGTCTGTTTTGAGTAACCATTCTCGTTTATACGTCAGCACCAAAATTGCCGGTGTTCTGAGAGCTGTTTTCTGTGCAGTTTAGCATCTGAATGGTGAAAGTGACGGATTACCATTTTACGGAAAAATCGAAATATAGCAACAAAATGTAGGAAGAAGTAGTGACAATAGAGCAGAATTCATAGTGGAAGTTCCTATCAACGTACAGTAAATTCTTCACACTCCTGAGAACTAAAAGAAGATGAAAAGTGATAACCAAACATTTCAGAACGCATAAAATTACTTCCTCGAGAAAATATGTATTTGCAAACACATCAGACAATATGTATAACGCAGTGCCTTTTTGCTTCATATATACCTTGTTTTCCTGGTCGGTCCCAAATAGCGAAAATTATTTTTCTCGTCCAACAACTCTTTCTTTCTCACAGTTGAAATAATTTTGATTAAGGCACGTTAGCTGTTCACTTTCTTATTTCTGATTAGCGTAGGTTTCTTTCCCTGTAAAACGTAAATACTCTTTGTTTTCAGATATTTCGTCTCTCTTGTAGAAGAAAGCTAGAAGGTAAGAATACCAGTACCTTTCGTAACTTTTCCATGTGCCACGAAAAGCCGGTCGGGGTGGCCGACCCGGTGGGGTCAGGGATTTTCACCTGCCTCGAGATGACTGGGTGTTTGTGTTGTCCTCATCATTTCATCATTATCCAGGAAAGTGGCGCAATTGGACTGAGCAAAGATTGGGTAATTGTACGGGCGCTGATAACCACGCTGTTGAGCGTCCCGCAAACCAAACATCATCATCATCATCATCGGGGTGGCCGAGCGGTTCTAGGCGCTACAGTCTGGAACCGCGCAACCGCTACGCTCACAGGTTCGAATCCTGCCTCGGGCATGTATGTGTGTGATGTCTTTGTCTAGTTAGGTTTACGTAGTTCTAAGTTATAGGGGATTGATAACTTCAGAAGTTAAGTCCCATAGTGCTCAGAGCCATTTCAACCATTTTTTGTTGCCACGAAAACAAAACAAACAACAAAATAACGATTAAGAACACACGAAACCACAAAATCCATTTCTATAATAGGAGTGAGCACGACCAGAATAGGTTATAGCGTCGTATATTAGCAGGCATCGCCATTGTTTCTGTGGTTGCGCAGTGTGCAGCATACTCGGAGATTCAGAACTGCACACTCGGCACAATCTAGAGATCGTTGGCGTCAGAGACACACTCGGGTCGTGGTCGGTTGCTGATTTACACGCGGGCACGAAAGGTGAGTAGTCGATTTTGGGCAGAAAGTCGCTCGTGTAAAACGTGCTGTGGGCTGGAGACGAGCGCCGTGGCCGGTGGATGCGGCGGCGGCGGCTGAAGGTAAGCGCCTAGGACAGCTGTGTCCCGGACGCTCCCGGGACGAGCCGAAACCTGTCCTGCCGGATGGAGGGCGGGGCTGCGGCCCCTACCGCCGGGAGCGCCGATGCCCGCGATATCGATCTAAACACTGGTACTTGGGTACCTAAGGACTGCTTCCCCACCCCTGCCTCTCCGCCCCTGCCGCCTCTCCCCTTCCCTCGTGTGTGTGTGTCTCTCTCTCTCTCTCTCTATCTCGCACTCGGTGCTATTATTATGGAACCTGTTCCCCCACCCGGGAAATAAAAAATGAAAGCGTTTCTGCCTACCCACAATCAATTTATCGCGGCGTCAAAACTTCTAGGCGGCCCGTGGAATGCAGCGGGGGGGCTTCCCACTGCGCGCGGCGGACCTCATAGATCGGGGCTGCGGCGCGATGTGCCCCGGCGATTACGGGGCGCTTAAATTCTCTAGGACTGCCCCGCGGCCGCCGCCGCCGCCGCCGCTGCTTTACGGCGCTGCCCGCGTCGCGTTTAGCGGAGCGCGTTTGCGAGCCGGGCAACGCAAACAAATTGCGGATATAAATTAATGCGGCCGGTCGTGCAGCGGTTGCAGCTGCCGCCGCCGCCTTTGTCCGCGCGCTGGCTGCAGTTCGCGCTAGTGGACCGTGACACGGCCTGTGTGTGTGTGTGTGTGTGTGTGTGTGTGTGTGTGTGTGTGCTTGTTTTGGCCAGTGCAACAAATTCTTCGCGCTGACGGCGGCGGCAACATGTTTAACAAGTTGCGCCAGACGTAATTCCAAACTCGTTCGTTTCGCTCAACCAGCGACGCGGCCACCCAGGAGAGACCACAACAAATAGTCTTTAACGCGTAAACTTATTTTAGCCGATTTCTGCTCCCAAATGCTGCCGTCTCCGGCTCTAAATTAGCTTCGCCTATTGTTTGCGGACAATAATCTGTTCTTTGTGACAGAAATATGGCATTTAACAACTTTTCTTTAATCAGTAATGGGCCGTGCAAGGTGGCGTTCCGGTTGAGACGTTAGTCTCGTACTCTGAGATCTGGATAATAGTTACTTTAAAAAACACGTAGTTACCTGTTCATAAAAGATGCTCGAAATGGCGGCTGTGGGCATCCAGGCATCCCTGACTTTGCGTCATGACGTTACCAGCAACACGCTGTAATTCTGCCGGCGTGATGTTTGAGTTCTCTAGTAATGTTCCATTTAAGATTGTCTACTGCGCGAGTACTGTCAGCATACCCTTTGCTTTTTAGTGTGCCCCATAAATAGAAATCACACGATCTTAAGCCCGGGACCTATGGGGCTCTACTCATAAATCTGTCTGCAGGGAACACGTCACTGATATGGGACATACTTTGGCTGAATGTGTGAGTGGTTCCTCCAACTTGTTGGACCAATGCAGACAGCTTCTTTATATCTGTTAATTGTGCATAGAAAGAGGCGAATATCTCTAGATATCTAGCACTGTTTAAGCCGTTATTGAATAATATGGGGCCGGCCGGAGTGGCCGAGCGGTTCTAGGCGCTACAGTCTTTAACCGCGCGACCGCTACGGTCGCAGGTTCGAATCCTGCCTCGGGAATGGATGTGTGTGATGTCCTTAGGTTAGTTAGGTTTAAGTAGTTCTAAGTTCTAGGGGACTGGCGACCTCAGAAGTTAAGTCCCATAGTGCTCAGAGCCATTTGAACCATTTGAATAAAATGGAGCGACTAATACGTATGCCGAACAACGCTCACCAAAAGAGATTCTTCATGCAGAGTATGTGCCTTGTCCTGCGACCAGTAACTGCGATTCTGGGAATTTATATAACCTGATAAATGAAACCAGGTCTGATCTGACAAGAAGTACAGCAAGGGGTCCAAGTAATAAAAAATTAGACAAAGACATCACACACATACATGCCCGAGGCAGGATTCGAACCTGTGAGCGTAGCGGTTGCGCGGTTCCAGACTGTAGCGCCTAGAACCGCTCGGCCACCCCGACTGGCTTTTCGTGGCACTCTCTTTTTATTATCCTCACACGACAGGACTTTGATTTTATTTTTGTAAGTACACGATGACATGATATACAAGATACACCAACATCCTGTGATAACCTCTTCACCGACTTGCAGAGACTTCTTGTAATGTCTATGCGAATTCTGTCTACAGCTTCAGGGGTCCTCATTGTCATTCGCCTATTCCTCGCCACATTCTGAACGGATCTAACAGCCCTCCATTCCTTGCATAGATCTTGTATACTACTGATTCTACCAGGGTACTTCTCTTCAAACATTTGTTTACATTCCTTGATGGAGCCTGCCTTTATGTAACTCTGCACAATATCAGTTCGCTATTTTAACGCAAACTGCCCTATTTTTGTTACAACTCAACAGTTCGGGCTTTTCACAACAACTGACGTACAAACACACGGCCGCACTCAACTTTTCCATAAAATGCAGTGTAGCTAGCTTTCGAGACAGTGTTACCACCACAAGCAACTTGAGATAACAAGATTGTTTGCGTGGCTATACTCCTCGCGAAGCACAAAAATATTTGTTTTATATATAAAAACCACCTTTGAAACTTCCAGGCACATTAAAACTGCGTGCCGGACCGAGGCTCGAACTCGGGACCTTCACCTTTCGCGGGCAAGTGCACTACCGACCGAGCTACTCAAGCCCAACTCGCGACCCATCGTAGCAGCTTCAGTGCTGCCAGTGTCTTGTCTCCTACCTTCGAAGCTACACAGAATCTCTCTCTTCTGTGAAGTCTGGAAGGTAGGAGACGAGATACTGTCAGAATTGAAACTCTTAGGGGTCGCGAATCGTGCTTGGGTAGCTCAGTCGAAACACGATTACCGACGACGCGAGATGTATACCAACTCTTACTGCGCCGATGCCCCAGGAATACCCTGAAAAAGAAGTACCCAGACAAGAACTGGCGACAGATATGGCGCGTTATACGGAACGTTTACCTCCCAACGTCGGTACGCTCAACATGGTATGTGGTGGTAAATAGGAAGTTCGCAACGAATCAACGGCGGCACGCGATTCATTTGGCAGACACTCCACTATGTTTAGGCTGCGCAACAGTGGACACTGATGAATATCGTTTTGCATGTAGTGGGACGGCTCCAGTGTGGCACTTGGCACAACAGATATTGGCGTTCCTGTTACGCTCCGCCCCTCACACAATTTCATCAGACACACTTTTGTTCCCCCAAGAATCTTATTTTCCGGTCTAAAAAACCAATGCAGTGACATGGGTACGGGGAATGGTGGTGGGCTACGTGTATAACGAATCGGAAAAGGACAAAACTGATTTTTGGCATTTTCTCCTGGATGGACACACGAAGCTGCAGCAGCATAAGAAATATGGGCAAGACTTCGCTAATTACTTGCGACTTACATTTACCAATCCGCCGGCCAGATGGGGTGTGACGGGTGAGAGATGAGATAGACGAAGAAGCCGAGATAGACATCGATCACACTTACGGACCCTTAGTTAGTTTCGAGAACGTCTGGAGAACGAGTCGATAGATGGCTCTCTTGCTCTATCGAACGTCGGGTCGTGAGCAGGTGTCGACCCCTACACGAATTTCATTTCTTTGCTACAGGAGCATGTTTCTTTTACATTTGTACTATCCGCAATGCCTTCATGTCTTTCATTTGGGCATTTTCAGTTTTATTCATTTCCTTAATTACTTACTTTCCTAATTAGACACTATTTGTCAACATATGGACATTGTAGACACTATTTATGCGGTAGTACATTAAAATGTATGTCAGCAGAGGTGGTAAGCCTGACATTGGAAATAATAATAATAATAAAAAAAGGGTAGCGTCTAAAAAAAAAAAAAGATGGATAGAGCGTCAGCCATGTAAGCAGGAGATCCCCGGTTCGAGTCCCGGTTGGAAAAAGAAAAAAAAAGAGGGTTAGCAGCCTTCTGTAATAAAAAACTGAGTTAACCGATATAAAAAAAAGAAAAAAATGTCGGTAGAGCATTTGTCCGCGAAAGGCAAATGCCCCAAGTTCGAGCCGCGGTCTGGCACACATTTTTAATCTGACAGGAAGTTTCATATCCGCTGCAGAGAGAAAATCTTATTCTAGAAACCGCCTTTCCTTGCTGCACTGCACAGGAAGAGATATATAGAGAACTCGCAGTAGTTACGTCCTTAAGTCACAGTTTTCGGTCAAATATCTACAACTAGTGACAGGAGACTAAAACTGCGCCACACCAATAAAGGCAACAACACGAAAAAAGTTCAGAACAGAAAAACGTGTGTATGCTTCGTAAATGAAATTATAGTGTGATCTCCAGCATGTAATCAGACGAGAGGAAATGCAGGAGCAATCAAATACGTGAAGAACTGTAAGTAATCACCTGTTTACATAAAGAACGAGGCGTGAACTGTTTTATAATCTGCAAATAACACATATCAGAGCAAAACTGTATCATTCTGGATCCCTCTGAAGATGCCTTAAAGTAAAAAGGCGAAACGCTTGTGGGAGAAGTAAAATACAGCGGAGCAAGAAAAGGCAGTTTTTGTAGACAAAGCAAATAGATCAGAAACGATTAACCGGTACGTGAGGCCCAACTGCCTGCTGCACATCCTCGTCGATACTTCAAGGCCTGTTTTAAGGAACCCGACTCACGATAATTTCATGGCGAGAGATCACGACTATAGGATGGGTGCTCAAGTGTCTCCCACTTGAATTGGCGTAACTTCTGCATTACGACTTTTGCGACAGGGGGTTATGTGTAAGCATGACCCAGCAGGCACCCCTTGTCGCGCACCACCCCGAAAAGGTGATTTCCGACAGACATGTTGCCACGTACAGATTCCTCATTCTCCGACAGATGTCTATCGGCGTTTGTCCTTCGGCAGCCAAGGAAAGCGTAACAGCACATTGGTGCTTTTTGGACGCATTTGGTAACAAATTCGCCTTGGTTCACGTTTTCGCATCTACCTCAAGCGCATCGGAATGGCACGCATGCCACACTAATCCCTTGCCTACATGTTAGTTCTTATACAGGATAAATCAGGAGAAACGTTACATGCTTTTTGGGGCGATAGTATTAGTGACTAGGAAAAAAAACGTTATATGAACATATGTCCTCTTCTTAACAGTTTCCCAGGAAACTGATGGAAACAATGGGGAACAGGACAAATGGAGGTAATAGTAAATGAAGCATTGTGATCTAACGTTTTGTTGATGTGTGTACATTTCCTCAGAAAAGATGTCCAAAAAGTCCACCGTCAACAGATATGCATATTGCAGCTCTTGTAGACAACAGCTGTATTACTGTCCTTTACCTGAGCACAAGCATGTAAAATACGAGCGAGAAGTCCCTCCTTTGTGTCGATTCTGCTCTTGTAGACTTCGCTCTTAAGCCCACCCCACTACTTTTCAGTCCTATACTCGGAACGAAGGGAGTTTTCAATCAACGTCCGGTCTTCCTGATATTTTAAAATACAAACCAGAGAAAATAATTTTATACTTAATCATTTGTTACTATTTTTACCCGCCAATCACCTGCATTAACTGATTTTGATCATTTGCGATCGATTTCAAAGCTCAGAGGGCTTCATCTTCAGGCTCATGCTGTGGTACTTTGTATATTATACATCCGCAAGTATATCACCATTAGGCAGCATCTTCTGGTACAGTCACAGAGCATCAGGCAAGCTCAACTAAAGTGCCGAGTCGAGCTCGCAAAGGTCAAAGAGACCATCATACACAAGGGTAACTTCGCAGGGCAGCCAACGGAAGGATCAACATGCATATGTATCGTAATGAAATTTAAGCTCTGCTCCTGTGCTTGCAGAAAACAATAAGAAGCTAAAAGCGCCTGCCTTCTTGTGAGAATATAGCTTCATTTTATTCCCCAAAAATGTTTTACGACAATTGTGACGTCTTCAGTGGGTTTTTCTTTTATTGCTTCTGAAGGATACAAATAAATTTTACGTGGATTAGGAATATCTTAACATTGGATCTTTTGTTATTTAGATTACGTTATGTAAGTTGGACTTTACCTTTTCTACATTTATTTCCTATCTAGCGAAATCAGCCACAAGTCTCCTTTAACACAGCATGTCGTATTTGGCACAGGCAGCGTCTCTGTTCAATTCTTGCCTAGAATGTAGTTCCGATCTTCTCGGGTTTTTCTGCAGGCCCAAGGTTCAGCTGAGCATTACCTACCAAAAGAGTTTTCTGTATTGAATTTCCTGACGTGTTATCCCTGTTTTCCTTAATGTCTTCTGTTGCTGCAATTCGTTTTACTGTCTCAATTTTAGCTTTACAACTTGTCTTGTTAAACTGGCTGGATCCATTCTCTTAACAAGTCCATAAAACTGTGAAATGTGTTTCTTCACAGCCAAATAAATATTGATATCCTTTTGAATTTCCTCTTAGTCTACAACTTCCTATTTTAGTGTACTGTGGACCCAATACTTTACTGATTATTTTTATATCTTCCTGGTTTCTTCAACGTGTCTGTTTCTGTTGCAGAAGAGTGTTTCAGCTTCACGAAGACTCTCTAGTTTGATGACAATGTTGTAATGTTCCAGTTTTATGTATTTCGACAGAGTATATATTTTTTAAGTCTCTTACAAGCCCGAACGACGTTCCCATCTCGTATTAGAGAGTTTCATAACCACTAATTATTAGGGAAGGCTCTTGAATGGATTCTCCTGAAAATTTTAAACGAGAAACACCCGATTTTTCGCATTTAATTTCAAGAATTTTAGGAAGTTCAAAAATGGTTCAAATGGCTCTGAGCACTATGGGACTCAACTGCTGTGGTCATAAGTCCCCTAGAACTTAGAGCTACTTAAACCTAACTAACCTAAGGACATCACACACACCCATGCCCGAGGCAGGATTCGAACCTACGACCGTAGCGGTCGTGCGGTTCCAGACTGTAGCGCCTTTAACCGCTCGGCCACTCCGGCCGGCTTTAGGAAGTGTACGGGTGGTTTTTTGAAATGAGATTTGAGGACCTATTCTTTCTGTTGTTTCTTCAATAACTTCAAATTTGAATATCTTGTCTGAAAATCGCGAGGTAGTCTGCAAAACTTAAGCAGTCTACCCTAATATTTTTTCTTTCTAATTTGATTGATTGGTAAATCTTAAGTTCCAATTTTAGTTTTGTCATAGTGCGATTACTTTTTCTAAGTCACAGGCGCAAGGTACTGAGGAATGTCTCCGTCTCGTTGTTTCACTCCTGGTTTAATTTCAAAATGTTCCGCTATTTCTCCCCTGAAATTTGCTTTAGATTTTGTGCCACTTAGAATTACTCTAGTGCTTGTAGTAGTTTTGGGGCCTAGACCAAATTCCTCCAGGAGTTATAATAGAGACTTCCGCTTCACTGAGACATAAGCCTCCTTAAAAACCTAGGAAGGTACAAACTACATTCTTATTACATATTTTTTACGTCTAAGAATTAACTTCAGAATTAAAATTTGTTCTGGGATGTATCATTTTGGTCAGATAGATGCCTCATCTTCGACAATTTCGGATTCAAGATGGTGTGTTCGGTCCAAGAATCGTTGCCACAGACTTTTGTTATCTGACTGGGAGCAAGAAATACGTACATAATTATTGACATCAGTTCTATTTTATTATTTATTATTTAGTCTCCAAGAATTTTATCAGTTTGCCAAACCTTTTACAGGACACCTGTAATTTCTTTTATGATTTTAGAGCCAGCCTACTTCAGAAATGATGTGACCATTCATTCTCGAAAAGACACCTTGTTATTTGAAGCCTTTTAAAATGTGTAGCAATTTCTTCTTTATTTGTTGTCTGTGAATCTGGATTGGTATTAAAGTCAGCTTCTGGTAGAGCTGTGTCTGTGAGCTCAAGGCAGTTGATATACTTAGAAGTTTATTCCGAATTTTCATCGTTATTAAGTGGAAGTTGACCAATTTCCTTCTTGAAGGTGATATTTTTGGGCTAATATTTTCTTTTTAAGTTATCTTTCTTTTCAGTGAATTGACTGTTCTCATATTGTCTCTTTGTCTGTCTAATTAAGTCTGATACTTCCTTTCTGTAGTTGCCACCAATTTCAATCTTCATTTTCTGATGGCGGGGTACGTGTTACCTCCTGCTGTAATTTTGTGGTTACTAAAATGTTCCATCATTTTAATCGGATTTTGTAGGAATGTATTTGTAAAACACCTCAGTGCAGTAGTTAATACAGTCGGTGTTAGTTCCAAACTTTAAATTCCGCCTGGACCATAGATGAACAGACGTAAATCACATTGCTGCTTCCTTTCAGTTAGACGCAAAGTATCGTTCAACCTGATAGCTCTTTCGCTATTGTCGCCATTTTTACTCTTCTCCCTGTACCTTTCTCATTACTTATATGACGAGATGGTTAGCTTGGAACTGGTATAACAGATATATGATCTGAGAAGTTTAAAATTGGTTTAATTATTAGCTCTGTTCAACATATCCTCACATACAGAAATGTATTCTATTAGGGTGCTACTGTTTTGCATAATGCTGGCGGCGATGTTTACAACTGAGGTTAGATTCTAAGTGCTCAGTCATATTGTGGCTCAGACGCCAGCAAAAAATTAATATTGATAACCCAAAAAATTTTAATTGCCTGCCTTCGTCTAACAGGTAACAAAAGTGATTGAATTTTTTCTTTGCTAGTGGGGATTAGAACAATGTAATAACTATAAATGTGCTCTTAAGCAATATCACGTTAAATACATATGCTCCCTTTTTGCTGTGGAAAAACTTGGTATTCTACAGTTTTTTTATCAATAATTATTTTTCACATGTATGACACATCTTTGCTTCATATTGCTTGTATGGCAGGAATCTCTAATTTATAATACTTAGAATTTACCATTTTAGTACCTGTATTTAAATGATGCTCTATGAGGTGGATTACGAGTGTAGGCTATCAACTACCTATTATCTTCGGAAGTTATATAAGCAAACAATAAAATTATAAACTATTTTTCAAGTATCCAGTATTTTACTGCATGATCTTTCGTCACGACATTCCGAACTTAAGTTACTTTAATCTCCTTAAGTGCTGCCTGCCTGAATAATAATGTAAACCTAAGAAACGGCTCCTTTCACACAAGTATCTCCAGCAGTTCTGTAACGCGCAATTTTGGTAACCCTTTCTTTTTCTGGCAAGTCTGCTAATCTGAATTTCCGCATGCTATTCAGTTGCCGGCCACACCCTGTGTAGTCCCATCTCAAAACAGTATTAACTAGCAAAGCTCACATGTGAGCTCCGTCGAAGCCACTGGGTCTCAGTTAATTCGCAGTAGAGCTCTCTTCAGCGAAGGATTATCATGCCGCCGCAGAATCTCGACAAGACCACCTTTACGTGCATAGTGTGCGCCCCCGGTAGCTGTCAGCGCGACAGAATGTCAGTCCTAACGGCCTGGGTTCGATTCCCGGCTAGGTCGGAGATTTTCTCCGCTCAGGGACTGGGTGTTGTGTTGTCCTCATCATCTTTATTTCATCCCTATCGACGCGCAAGTCGCCGAAGTGGGGCCAGATCGAAAGACTTGCACCAGGCGAACGGTCTATCCAACGGCAGGTCCTAGTCACCCGACATTTACATTTTTTTACGTGCATAGTTACCATAGAAAGTAGTCCAAATCTCGGCTAGGGTTTAAGTTTTGGTTAGCTAGTTACATTGCCGTGAAAAAGTTTAGTACACCTGGAAATACGACGTCGATTTTGATCCAGTGGCGGCATATGTCATCTTGGGAATAGTAGATGTATTGATTATCGTTTCAACGTCGTCCGTCAACAGATAGCGTAGTGGCGCAGCTACCAGAACGCGACCAGTGTCTACTCTTTAGTAGGGAATGCTCACACCTGTGAAGCAAGCAAGCAACCATACCACGGACATGCACTCGTGCTTCCTACAGCCAACTGAGCGAGTTTGAAAGGGGTCAAACTGTGGCCTTCCGAGTAGCGGGACCGTCCTTTCGGAGAACTGCCACGCAAGTTGAACGTGCGGCAGTGCAATGATTCTGGTATCAGTGGTGACGTGAACATTCTCACAACCCCAGACGAGCTTCTGGACGTCCACGTGGCACAGACGCCCGCCATTTATGGACCGTCGTATTGTAAGGGCAGCACTGGCAGATCATACAGCTACCACAGCACAGAGAAGAGGGCTTGTGAACCCAGACGTTTCGACACGAACTGTAGCAAGCCGGTTACTGGTAGTGGGACTACGTGCACTCACATCTCTAGCCCTCCTTCCACTCACGTCATGGCATCGACGTCCGCGCCTCGGCTAGTGCCCCGAAAGATCATTTGGATGATGGAATCGTGCGCCGTGGTCTTCAGTGATGAAAGCAGACTCTGTCTGCATGCAAGTGATTTTAAAACTTCCTGGCAGATCAAAATTGTGTGCCGGACCGAGACTCGAACTCGGGACCTTTGCCTTTCGAGTAAGCTGTGAGGACGGGGCGTGAGTCCTGCTTGGGTAGCTCAGTTGGTAGAGCACTTCCCCGCGAAAGGCAAAGGTCCTGAGCTCGAGTCTCGGTCCGGCACACAGTTTTGATCTACCAGGAAGTTTCGTATGAGCGCACACTCCGCTGCAGAGTGAAAATCTCATTCTGGCAATTCATTTTAGTTTGCACCTACGACGTGCACCCGATGACTGCTGTCTTGTGGATTGCATGATCCAAGACAAACTAGCCTCAACCTTATCGTCTGGTGTACGATAAGCTACATCTCTCGTTCACCTTTAGTGTTTCTGGGCGGGACAGTAACAAGCGTTTGGTATGTGGAGAATACTGTTAGTCCCGTTTTTTGCCGTTTTGCAACAGGAGGGCGATGTGTTTTTCCAACAGGATAATCCTCGTCCACACAGTGCCCCTGAAACTCAATGTGCTCTGCAAGACGTGCAGCAGTTTCCCTGGTCAGCATGATCTCCGGACTTGTCTCTAGTCGAGCACGTGTATGATATGCTGGGATAAGAAGTGACTCATGTTACTCGTCAACCAACAAGTCTTACAGAACTACGTGAACAGGTCCAGCGGGCGCGGCGTAACGATTCTCAGGACAGTACTGGTTAACTGCACGATCGATCGGATGCCAGAGTCAGTGTCTATCTACTAATCCTATCAAAGGTAACACTGTGAGAAAAGAGGAGTACGAAATTTCATATAACAAAATGAAGGGTGATAAAAAAAGGAAAAAAATTACAAACGAACATGGACGAGAAAATGAAGAAGATAGTTGAGATGTGTCACAGATAAGCGAAAAGGCCACGCCACTCGTTGGTGACGACTTGAGTGATATAGACTTCTCTGTAAAAACAAAATTTGTAATATGTGGAGTGACAAAGAGTTTTTAGGGGCTAATAAAGAGATTATATACTTGTGATTTTTGACAGTAATATAGAACGTTTCGCATGAAGTGATCACATTTTTTAAAAATTACGATTATTTAAAAATAAAAATATGTCATTTCAATTTTCAGTTTCTTTATAAATTATTTCTAATATATTTAAATAAAGCGCTTTTCATTCAGTTTTCTGAGTATTTCAGTGATACCTCAATATTTTAGACCGGCCCAAATTTGGACCACATATCCAAGTTGTCTCAACTAGCTAATATTAATTTAAATTCACAATTTTAAAAAAATGTAGTGAAACTAAGTTACATTTCACCGTAACGGTTTAAATCAGAAGACTTCAGAACGTTATTTACTACAACATTTTTATATTTTCAACAGAACATGAGTTCTTTCTTAAAAAACAAATGGTAATCCAAATGTAGACCACTTCCTCAATTGCTAGCGTGTCCAGGTCATTCCTGAAACTTATATCAGACACCTGGCAGGTTCTTTCTGGTCCTCCAACTACCACTAACCGATCTCACTCACTCACACTCCTAGTTAAAGCCTTAATGTCCTCAGTGACCTGTCCAGAATGGGCATTTGGTTTAAAAATGCTTGCCACTCGGAACCTTAGACTTAGTTTTTCCTGCGGCTGTTGGCCAACATTTCTTTAGTAACTTCTACTTACTAGCTCTTTTCTAGGTTGACGTTGCTTCCGATAATGCTGAAATATTTTTCTCCTAGTGTGCGAATTCTGTTTTCTTCTACGCAGGGAAAAGGCTCTTCATCTCTTATCTTAGGTAATAGGTCTTATTCGCTATTCGGTTCGGCACTGAACGAACCTTTTATCTGTTACGTCCTATCTTGTTGTTTCTTCCTTAACTGATGAAGTTCAAATTTCGTAGACTAAGCTCAGCCTGAAGATTGCAAATTCTTGTTTCCTTTTCAGCGATTTTTCTCTCTCTCTCTGCTACATTTCCATGGAAGAGCCTCATTATTTACTCCTTTTTTCACCCATTTCGTCCCAAACTTGTCCATGTTATGACCTGAAACTTATGGCCAAATTTAAATTGTTTGCTGGACCAGATCTCGAACCTGGATGTTTTGCTGCTCACGGGCAATTGCTTTATTGACTGATCAATCCAAGCACGACTCACGCACCACCCTCACAGCTTTATTTCCGCCAGTGCCTCTTCTGCAGATTTGTAAAGACCTATCATGAGTCGTGGTTGGATAGTTAAGCCGGTAGAACACTTGCTTGCGAAAGGAACAGATCTCTGGTTTGAGTTTTTATCTGGTAAGAAGTTACAAATCAGCACACTCTCTATTGTAAAACGAAAATTAATTCTCCGTACTACGAATTGTTTGTAACAAGGTATTAATAGTGGTTATTAAAAGTTCATCTCTTTCACGTTGTACACATTCGCCCATACAAAACCAGTTATTCAGCCTGCAAAAAATACAGAACATTTATCATCTATGTCTGTACAGCGATTAAGCCTTACATATTTTAAAGAACTTAGTAAACCTGAATTGAACTTGAAGGCGAGACAAACATAAGCAAACATTTCTAAAAGTTTACACACATTAGCAGTTAACTCATACAAAGCACTTCCGATAACCGTTCAAGAAAAAGAACTCATTGATTTCAAGTTAGTGCAAACAGGAATGCAACATCGTTCGCACTAAGACGCGCTGGACCAAGGTTCCTAGTATAGATGTGATCGATCGGTATTTAGGACTACCAAAGCAAGGAAAACATTAGAAGCAGACGAGCTGCGTGAAGGAAGATTACTGAGAGCAAAAAAGAAGTCTCAAGCTATCTTACACTGACATGGAACTAAGGAACAAAAATCCGGGTTTGTAACATAAGATATGAATAACGACGCTTATTTACATTATTTTAAGAACGAAGCTTGCATTCTATATCTATTTACCCTGTTTTTATACATTTACCGTATTTGTTGGTAAAGCGGCGTTGAATGACTGTTGCTGCTATAAATTTAGATCTATGTCTATCAAAAGACAATAAGTTATTTTTCAGGAGTTGGTACCATAAAGCTGGAGATATGTTACGAATGAGAGACACTTTATTTGTTGAGACTTTCGAGGCATAATGTGATAAAAAAATTAATATTGTAGAGTTGATTAGTGCGACTGTATGGTCATACATACACGAGAAAAGTGCTGGATAAATCTGGTAGTGTGGAAGTTTGCTGGCAGTCACTCCATAAACATGTTTCGAACAATGTTCGTCTACAGATAAGGATTTACGTATCGCTGAGTTATTTCCTTCACATAACAGAGATTTTCAACCACATTGCTTATTTTAACACTGTTACAATACTTATGCTAGTATATACTGTATTACATTAGATGTGCCGAGTAACTATGTCCAAGTAATATTTTACTTCCTCCTTACGATGATTAATAATGTGGTACCCAGTTCGTCCCTTATACTACGGGCAACCTGGCACGTAGGTCAAGGAACCGCCACAGGTCGCCACTAAAGTCGCTCAAATCCAAGATATGGAAAGGTAAGGTGACGGTGGCGGGGAATTTAAAAAAGCCAAGATGGCGGATCTAGGTCAGTTGTGCCTTGTAATCCCTCTGACATCACAAACTGGATGCTATGTCCAACAGTATTCAAATATCATGAATTGTTTATAAAAGAAATATGTAAAGAGTGTGAATTCGAGTACTTCCACATCTAAAACACATTATCAAATCACACACGCGCACGTACACACACACACACACACAGACACACAGACACACACACACACACACACACACACACAATGTGTTTACATCAATGTTATTTCCGCATCTAAAACTCCAGGTTAAGTAACTCTTGCTGATGAGCATATGTTACTGACAGTACAAAAACGATGTGTTATTTATAAAAAATATATACTCACAAACACAATGGTTATGTCAATGTTATCACCAAGTCCGCTAAAATATTAAAAGGATGTAACTTAACGTATTTAATTGTCTACAACATATGTCCTAAAATATGTCAGTAACACAAACTCAATATTTGTTAAGTGTCACAATGTCTGGAATGTCTGAAAAATATGTAAAATGTGTAATGTATACGACAGTCGTTCGGAAAGTAAAATCCGACCAGTTGTAAAATGGAAACCAAAGTGAAAATTAAAAATCTTTCATTTGCAACAGTTTACTATACGTTCCAACTAGTTCTCTACATAGTCGTCGCTCCTACTTATCCATTGTACCAACTTTCCAATAGCCTCTTCATAGACGGCAGCCACCTGTGCTTTCGTCCACTTCTCTACGCTGGTCTGCAGTTCCTTGCCTGTGCCAGAATGTTGTCTTCATAACCAGCAGTTCATGCGAGCAGAAATGAACATCAGAAGGAGCCAAGTCCAGGTTGTATGGTGGGTGATCAAACTCTTACCATTGGAAACGCTGCAGGGGTATTGTCATTGCTCCTGCAGTGTGTGGCCGAGAATTTTTATGATACAGGAAATGCATGACATGTACGTTACGCAGGGTTGCATGAAATCAGGCGAAACCTCACAGCGAGCACCGATACTTGATGTGAGATACTATTGTTCTAGGCATCTTTATGTTCTCAATGTGTGCTCAGAACTGAAAACAACGATGTGACGCAATCGTCAGGTATACTAGAGACACTGCCCAACACATGTGTGCAAAGCTTCATTGGATTTTCACTCTCGTTTCCACTTCGAAATCAATCGGACCTCATTTTCCGAATAACTCTCGTAGTATTTACATGTCTAAAAGACATGTCAAAAATGCAAAAAGTTGTAATTTACATCATTTCCACGTCTAAAATGTCTATATTCTTTATCAAAATACATAAGCTTCATCGCAAAAATAAAGTTTATGTCCAGTGTCACAACATTATTTTCTTTTCTAAGATATCTGTCAAAATACATAAAGGATGTAATTTACAATATTTCCACATCTACAGTGTTCTAAGCTGTACAAAACTCGTGTGAGCTGCTGAAATAACATGCTGAGCAGACAGCTGACACTTAGCCTTAAGCCTAAATGAAAGTATGCACGAAACGAATCTGACCAAGGACCTTTTCATGGTGGCAGAAGACAAGCTATCAACAAAATATAAATAACGTTACTACTGCCTGGTTAATATAGTTTTACTTTTATTATTCTTGATTGTGGACATACCTGTGGTAGTATGATTATCCATTGACATTACGTTTTTTGACAGTTAAGCACGATTAATTATACTAAAACACTACATTTTGACAAGCTCTTTAATGCACTGTATCACTTAAACTACATATTTCTGTAATACGCAACTGTAACTTCGAAATGCACCTAACACGAAATGTAAACACATTGGTCAAAGACAATGATGGGATAAGTTTCCACATAAAAAGGAAAGTTTGATATCTTGAAAGTACGATTTTTACACTGAAATAAAGTTATTTATCAAAATGCATGAAGAATTCGTGTTCAAAACAGACGTAAGTTGCTTATTACAACACGCAAGTAAAATTAAAGGTCTCTCACCATAAACGAAAATCTGATCTTCGCAATAAAATAAAACTGTATTTTTAATAAAAATATGGCAAGATTTTGAGCACAAAACACACATGGCATTATTGTCTTAACTTAATTGCATTGTAATATTAAAAATATACAAATTACTTGCACACTGGCACTATTGGTGCAGCTTACAGGTTAAGCTGAACGTGTTGACGAGTTTAGTTTGAACTTTGTACACTTTAAGTAACCGAAATTATATATGTAAGGATCTGTTCTATGACATTACAAAACATACATGGCCCTACTGCTGTTGTATCTCACAGGTTCAGCTATACTTGGTGAGCTCTGAGTGTGAATGACATGAAACTTCGATGCAGCAGCATACTGAAAAGCAGTAATATACAATCGTGTACGTAAGAAAGAGGGTTTCTATACATTCAAATACCGAATTTCCACTAGTTTTCGAAGTGATACAAATGTTTTAGTGACTCCACGCTAGTGCAAAAAAAAACTCTATCCTGTAGTATAAAACATTTATCATCTTCTGCTAATAATGCTAACTTATGCACGACACTTCAATCGATTTGTTACCATTTAACAGCAATACCGTAACAAACTGCCTGAAATATTGCCACGTTACACGAACAAATTGTAACACAGCGCCCCATATATCCCTATGCTACAGCAAAATTCTAAAAATTACCCAGCCCCCCCCCCCCACCCACCCACACACACACACACACACACACACACACACACATATCGCCATTATTACACGGAATTGTAACAAATTACCCTGTGCCTCGCCATATTACACATGATCATTGACTGCTATTACCCCACTCATGATGACCATCATTGCACTGCATACTATTGGCAAAATGATGGAAGCTGATCCAGTGACTGGTGAGTGCCATTATCCTGATCGTGATGACTACTATTACCACAAATGTATGCTGTTTACTATAGCGACGTAGTAAATGTCGGCTGACATGGTGACTGCCATTGCACCAAAAAAATGGTTCAAATGGTTCAAATGGCTCTGAGCACTATGGGACTCAACATCTTAGGTCATAAGTGCCCTAGAACTTAGAACTACTTAACCTAACTAACCTAAGGACATCACACACACCCATGCCCGAGGCAGGATTCGAACCTGCGACCGTAGCAGCCTCGCGGTTCCGGACTGCAGCGCCAGAACCGCACGGCCACCGCGGCCGGCTGCCATTGCACCAGTCAGGGCGCCTACCATTACTGCTGAATGCATTTGGGGGCAATGGTGGACAGTTGACATAGTGACTATTGTCACCCTGGATACTGTTGAGTGTGGCAAAGACAATCAGTTGATTTATACCGACCACCATTTCACTGGACACTAGTGGGGGGGGGGGGGGAGGGGGGCGAGGATGGTCAGCTGACAGGGGGAGGGAGTGCCATTACTACTGGGTGGGACATTGATAACTAGTTCATATATGGCGACTGCTTTATCCTGATCATTGTGACTACTGTTACCCTGGATTCCATTCAGGCAGTAATCGCCAGCTGACATTCTATCATTACCATGAATGCTTGGTTATATTCAAGAGTTAAGTAAAATAATGTTCTGACAGTGGGTCAGCTACTGGATCGCAAATAGAATTCTAACACCAAAAGCTGACAGTCTGTGTAAGTAATAATCTGAAAGTGGGTTTCAGCTACGGGATTTTAAAACTGTATACTAGCTCTACAAGTTAACTATATGTACCATAACCTGACAGTATGTGTCAGCTATTGGATCTGAGTTAGTATCCCAAGTATCGAACAGAATTGCAATAAAGTACACGATACATCACCTTTGTTACAGAAAATTGTAACAAATAACAACGTACATCACCAATGTTACGCAAATTTGTAGTAAATTGCTCACACATCTTCAACTAAGCAAGTTGAGAGTTGTTCCGATAACCTGCAACTTATGCCAACAAGCAAAAGTTGTCAGCAGTTCGAGACTTGTTGATGCCACGAAGGAGAGACTTGTTCCAATAAGCAAAATGTTTAGTTAGCAAATTGAAACTACTGACTAAACCTTTGCACCTATCTGAGTAAAATCTTTTTTATATTAGAAACAGGTGGATCCCACCTCTTCCCTTCCCTCCTCGCAACAATACTGGTACCATAGTTTTCATGTTCTGCATGTAACACAGTGTTTATGCTTATTCCTTTGGTTTCTGTGTAGGCCGTGGGCGACTAAATGATTTTTTCCGTAGTCATGAATGTGTGTGCGTGTGTGTGTGTGTGTGTGTGTGTGTGTGTGTGTGTGTGTGTGTGTGTTGATTGATAGAGAGAGAAAGAGGGAGAGAGAGAGACAGAGAGAGACAGAGAGGGGGGGAGGGAGGGGGGGAGAGATTAAACAGAGAGAAAAGCCACATGCCTACAGAGAAAAAATTCGTTTGCAATTTGGCAACAGAACTTAAACAGAGAACAAATGAATAAACATAAATACTGTGCTTAATGTGGACCACATGAAACGAAGTACAGTTTCTCTCGTGATGTTTTACAAAAGTGAGGTGAAGTGGAATGGCGCTAATGCAATATAAAAAAAAGTAGGTTCACAAGTGGCAAAAGACTGCCAATTTATTTCAATCTGAACCTCCTACAACAATGAAGGAAGAAGGTGTGGTTTAATCTACAAATACCAAAATGTAGAGACATTTTACGTATCCATGTTTCCAGAATGACCACAAAAGATGTTTTATGAATAAATATGAAATGCGCCTGATGAAAAATATTATTAAATTGCAGTTAGCTTATGACGGAAAAACGAACGATTCATAGAAAAATAAACTTTTTATTTATTTTGTTTACAAGATGATTAATTTAGTTACATGCCCAATTTTAAATTGGTGTCCTTGTATTTAAAGCTGCAATAATGTTAAACTTCGTTAAAACAGTAAGAAATAAATGAAGCTTCATATTATGTGCAGGTAGATTTTAAGTAAGCCAATTATAAATGCAGTAAATAAAATAAAAGTAAAAATACACGTGTGGAGAGGACAATTTTAGTGAACAGAATGGAGACTTTCAAGAATGTATTTAGTGTCTGCTTGTCGTTATCCAATATTGCAGGGCATTCAAAGAGAGAGAAAATGTCAACGTGGCGAGAGTATCGTCCTGGCGCCTTTTGCTAAGGGTCAGCTAAAGGAGAATACAACTAAAGGAGAATATGGCTGGAGAGGAAAACAATGCGTAGTTTGTTTGCCACAAACTATGTGGAAAGGACGATGCCACTCTACGTCTCGAAACAGTATCTTTTAAAGAGCAGCGCAAATAAAAGTGCCCTCTGTAAGTATAAAGGGCACACAGTGAAACTACAGAAGCGAAGAACGAAATGGACTTACTATTTATTTACAATTAAATATACAGTGAAAAGTACGTTTGTAGAAGAGGCTGAAAGTGACTCCTTGCAACATCAATAGACAGCTGTGCTCGTCTAAGAATATTCAGATACACCCGGCGTCAAGTTCGGATAACAATGGCGGCAACTTCACGGCTGATGTTGTCTTTCAGTTCCTGTTTTGTGTATGGATTTGTTTCATAGGTTTCTCTCTTCAAGTGCCCCATAGGGCCGGCCGCGGTAGAGCCATTTTTTTGCCCCATAGGAAGAAATTACATGTTGTTATATCCAGCGAATGTGGTTGTCATAAATTTTTGCTGACTGTTTATTACTCAGTGAGAACATCATGGCCTCTTTCTAGGGATACTTTAGACATGTGGTATGTTGCCCCATCTTGCTGGAAGAAGCAGTATCGTCTTTCAAATTCAGTGAGTCGAGCACGAAATGTATCAGAAACTTTCATATATGCAACCGTGTTCAAGGTAGTGTCAAGAAATGTCGGTCCAATGACGAGCGTTCCTGTTACACGGCACCAAATGCTGACTTTTTGATCTAAGAGTGGTTGCTGACACCCAGTGGCAGTGTTCTCGGTTCCCAAGTACCTCGAGTTCTGTCAACTCACATGACCGGAAAAATGAAATCGTGTTTCATCACTCATGATGTAATGGAAAGGGTCTAGCAAACCATCGTTGATGACATTCAACAACCACTGGCAATAATCTACACGTTTCTGGCTGTCATCCTCCCGTAATTGCTGCATAACCATCACACGATATGACTTCAAATTAAAACTTTTCAATATCCGCTGGCAACTCTTCCTACTTAAATGTGCCTGTTGGGCCAGTTTTCGTGTAGACTTCTTTGGGCTCTGGGTAATTCTTCAGCGAATGTCTGCAACAATTTCTGGAGTGCGAACTGAAGGAAGTCTGTGTCGTTTTACATTTTCAGCATGCCCGTAGGTATGCCACTTTTTATGCAGACTCTATATTGCTCTCTTTGTTGGTAGTCGTCTATCCAGATACTTGAGCCCGAATACTTTGCGAGTTTTCTTAATAAAACCTGTTTTCTCATATGCTTCTAGAAGTTCAGTTCTTTGCAGAACGCAAACGACTATTGATGGTCGATTATTGCATAAAACTGTCCGTTGTTGTAGTTGAAATATTGCATTAACATTAAAAGGGGAGGCAGGCCATCCTGTATTTCTTCTAATTACGGTATGATCGTCATGGAAAACGACGTATTGCTTGGACTACAAAGGATCGCCCACATAAGCTGAAGACTTTGAAATCACTAGTAGATGTTAATATATGGTAACAATTATTGAACTATATGAAATAAAATCGTCATAACTTCTGAACGGTTTGCCTTAGGACGTTCAAACTGGATGGTGGCTGCAGGGCACGATGGGAATTAGAACACGCTGTGTGGTTTGGTTTAGCGAAGAAGCCCACTTCATTTGGAGGGGTTCGTCAATAAGCAATTGGCTCATTTAAGGGACTGAGAATCCGCATTTCGCGATCGAGAAGTCTCTTCACCCTCAACGGGCGACTGTGTGGTGTGCAATGTCCACTCATGGAATAATCGCTGCGATATTCATTGATGGCACGGTGACTACCGAACGATACGTGAAGGTTTTGGAATATGAATTCATCCCCAGGATCCAAAGAGACCCTGATTTCAACATCATGTGGTTCATGCAAGGCGGAGCTTGACCCCATGGAAGCAGGAGATTGATTGATGTCCTAGAGGAGCACTTTGGGGATCGCATTCTGGGTCTTGGGTACCCAGAGGCCATTGGCATGGGCCTCGGTTGGTCGGCAAATTCTCCGGATCTGAACACAAGTGACTCCTTTCTGTGGGGCTATATTGAAGATAAGGTGTACAGCAATAACCTCAAAACCATTGCTGAACTGAAAACGACTCAGGAGGTCATCGACAGCGGGTCATGCAGAATTTCGCTATTCATCTGCGCCAAATGATCGTCAATGATGCTAGGCATATAGAACATGTCATAGTCTAAATCTGAATATCCGTAGTGACGTTTACATGTTGAATCCAGCACGCCGTAGTTTGTAACTAATTTACGTTCCTTTAAAAAGAAGGATATAGTTCAATAATTGTCACCCTGTAAATACAATACAGAAAGTGACATAATCGTGACAAAAGATTAAAGAGGCTATGTCAGCCCACACTAGGTCAAATACAGGGGAGAACAATGCTGAGGAGTCACCCGTGCACGTCTCTTCTAAAAGCCTTCAAAAATGGTTCAAATGGCTCTGAGCACTATGGGACTTAACATCTGTGGTCATCAGTCCCCTAGAACTTAGAACTATTTAAACCTAACTAACCTAAGGACATCACACACATCCATGCCCGAGGCAGGATTCGAACCTGCGGCCGTAGCAGTCGCGCGGTTCCGGACTGAAGCGCCAGGACCGCTCGGCCACCGCGGCCGGCGGGCGTTGGAAACGCCGTAAATGTAAGGGGCAATCTGATGAAAACGGGGCAAATGGAAAAAGTAAGTAAACTGTTTATTGCTTCAAAACCAACCTCCATAATTGTTAACACATTTATCCTACAATGGGAGAAGACAGTCAATGCATCCATGGAAAAATGTTTTCAGTTGCCTGCGGAATCATAACTGTTCGAAGCAAATCGACGTCCATGCGTATCTTTCTTCAGCGCTCCAGAAATAAGGAAATCACATGTGGAACGATCGGGGCTGTAAAGAGGATTTTTAAGGGCTTCCCGATGAAACTCCTGCAGCATACTCGAAACAACCTTGGCAACACGTGGGCGGGACCACATCTTGCCAACGTTTTTTGCGAAGGTTGTTTCGACGACGTTGAAGTTTCGCTGGGAAGGCCTTATGACATCCTCCATACAGTCGCGATCTCTTCCCACAAAATTTCAGTATTTTTGGAGCCCTTAAAGACATAGCAAGGGGAATAGTCATTTTGTCGCCACTTCCCCTAATCATTTTGGGAACTCCGATGAAGTGTTATCCATCCCTTCTGCCTTATTTGCGTCGTCCAAAGCTCATTTAAATTCTGATTCTCATACTGGATCCCGGACCTCTTTCCCGTCGATTCCTGCTTCTTTCTTCCATCAGTTTATCAGACAAGTCCTTCCCCTCGTTTAGGCCCAGAGTCTACTCATTCCATCAACCCGCTCTCTCCTCTGCATTTAAGCGGAATTCTCATTGCGCTCTTACTGTCGCCGTCCTTGCTTTTGATTTTACCGAAGACTGTTGTCTTTTGTATATGCTAAGTCAGTCCTTCAAACAATCACCGCTTTTTCGATTTCTTCACATTTTTCAGGCAACCGTTTCACCTTACCTTCCCTGCACTTCTTATTTATATTATTCCTAAGTGACTTGTATTTCCGTATTCCTGAATTACCCTGAACCTTTTTGGATTTCCTTCTTTCGTCGATCAACTGAAGTATTTCTTCTCTTAACCATGGTTTCTTCGCAGTTACCTTCCTTGAATCTATGTTTTCCTTTCCAGATTCTGTAAATGACCTTTCAGAGATGCCCATTCCTCTTCAACTGCACTGCCCATTGAGCTATCCATTATCGCAGTGTCTCGAGGCTCAGAGAACTTCAAGCGTGTCTCTTCATTCTTTAGTACTTCCGTGTCCCACTTCTTTGCGCATTCGTTCTTCCTGACTAATCTCTTAAATTTCAATCTACTCTTCATCATTCTAATTTCCGATCTGCTCCTGGGTATGTCTTACAGTCTAATATCTGAGTTCTGAATCAACCTGAGGGCTTCACAAGCATACAGAGGTTCTAGAAGAGAATATTCGCTATTACTAGCAGAAATTTATTGCAAAACTTAATTAGTCTTCCCCCTCTCATTCCTTTTACGAAGCCTATATCCTTCCATAGCTCGTTCTTCTACTCCTTCCCCCACAACCGCACTCCAATCCCCCATGGCCGTCGTTAGATTCTCATCTTCCTTTACGTACTGATTTATCCGTTCAGTATCCTCATATACGAGTACTATCTCTTGATCTTGCAACGTCAGCATGTACACCTGAACTATCGTTGTGGGTGTTGATTTACTGCCGATTCTGATGAGAATAACCCTGTCACTGAACTGTTCACAGTAGCTCACTCTCCGCCCTACCTTCCTTTTCGTAACGAATCTTACTCCCGTTATACTATTTGCTGCTGCTGCTAATATTACCCTGTATTCGTCCGACCATAAATCCTTGTCTTCTTTTCATTTCACTTCACTATATATGCACTGAGTCTTAGCATTTCCCTTTCGGATTTTCTAGCTTCCCTACCAAATTGTGATATCCCAGGCTCTGACTCGTAAAACATTATCCCTTCGTTGGTTATTCGGTCTTCTCCTCATGGTCACCGTCACGTCGGCAGCGTCCTTTCGGAGATCCGAATGGAAGACAAGTTGGGAATCTTTTACTAATGTAGAGATCATCATGACACTTTTTGAATAACAGGCCACATGTCCTGTGAGTACATACTATGTCTTTAGTGAATAGGTTTCCATTGCCTCTTGCATCCTCATGCAGTTGATCACTGCTGAGTCTTCCGCCTTTTAGGGACACACATCAAGAGCAAGAGAGTGCCGTCTTTGACAAGGCTCTTGGCAGAGAGAGGGTGACTAATGCTGGACGTCTTTGGTCGCTATTTCTGATGATTTTTAATTCAATATTTACCAGTGGCAAGATTCGGAACCGGAACCCAGGATGTTTTGATTACTAATGAAAGATGCTATCCCTACACTTAAGACCATATATTTTATCGATGTGCCCTGAAATATAACGTATTTGGGAACTGGTGGCACATAAAACCCGGAGATTTATAGGCCCTGCTGTTGCAATTAGTAATACTGATTAGAAAGATATAATCCAAACAGAAATCGTACTATTACTATTTCGCGAAACCAACACCGCTTTGAGACTGTAGCTAGCGGTCGTGGTCGGTTTCCCAATTAGTGACATCGCAGTAGACAGCCCTTGCTGACATAATTTCGCATGGAAAACTGGAATATACCCCCCCTCCCCACTCTTTTATGAAGAAGAGCTGAGCTGTGAATTCGTCCACCCTTAGCTCAAGAGACAGTCAGTCGCGCTATGTAAACAGTGCACCATCAAACTGGTATACATTTCTGGTCAATCATCGTTTATATAAATTTTCATTTATCCATTAAATTAGTTATTGGAACGGCTTAAATTGGTTGGTTCCAAGTACACCTTCAAAGGGCGCGGTGCTTTCTGATACGCCCACTTAACAGCAGGCCTCCTAATTTAATGAACGGAATAAAATACTTTTCTTTTTTCGCCCTCGGTTTTTTACCCGCCCTTCGTACGCCGGACGGGCGCTGGCCCAACTATCTAACTGCGCACCCGAGCGATCCCCTTCCGCTATCCTCTAATTAAAGAACACGGCCGTTTTACATCAGAATATCGAATTTTACAGCGTATAAAGTTCCCCCGTAACGATGACGTCAGAGCAATTACGGACGCAGCGCTAAACGCCGCTCGCGCGAGGGGGCGGTCCCCAGCGCACACCGCTGTGGCTGCCCCTCTTCCCTCCCCCCCCCCCCCCCCCTCCTCCACGCTCCAAGTCACGCTCCTGTTTGCTCTAAAAGCTCCTAATCTCGTGCTTCGTATGCGAGGCGCCAAGTGTCACAGTTCATTAGTCGGCGCGCGTCCCCCCCACCCCCTGGCCCACGCTTTTAATTGAGTTTAAGCGGCAGGCGGAGGTGTGGAAGTTGCGTGACCATAACTCAGCACTCGGCCGCAGCAGTTAAAAGGACGCGAGGCTGCCTGGCGGGCCGTGGGCTGCGCCCGCGGCACACAGTGGCGGCCGTGCTCCGCTAGCGAGGAGACGCAGCCACACCACATGTGCACTCGTATCTTAACTGTAGCGCAGCAGCGGCCACTAGCGTGGAACAATTCAATTAGGGAACCGATTAGCCCATGTTAGGTGTAATAAAATATCGATATATCGAAAAGCCTATATTTTCTCCTAACCTATCGATGGATAACGCGGCTAATTATTGACTAACGTATCAATATACACTCCTGGAAATTGAAATAAGAACACCGTGAATTCATTGTCCCATGAAGGGGAAACTTTATTGACACATTCCTGGGGTCAGATACATCACATGATCACACTGACAGAACCACAGGCACATAGACACAGGCAACAGAGCATGCACAATGTCGGCACTAGTACAGTGTATATCCACCTTTCGCAGCAATGCAGGCTGCTATTCTCCCATGGAGACGATCGTAGAGATGCTGGATGTAGTCCTGTGGAACGGCTTGCCATGCCATTTCCACCTGGCGCCTCAGTTGGACCAGCGTTCGTGCTGTACGTGCAGACCGCGTGAGACGACGCTTCATCCAGTCCCAAACATGCTCAATGGGGGACAGATCCGGAGATCTTGCTGGCCAGGGTAGTTGACTTACACCTTCTAGAGCACGTTGGGTGGCACGGGATACATGCGGACGTGCATTGTCCTGTTGGAACAGCAAGTTCCCTTGCCGGTCTAGGAATGGTAGAACGATGGGTTCGATGACGGTTTGGATGTACCGTGCACTATTCAGTGTCCCCTCGACGATCACCAGTGGTGTACGGCCAGTGTAGGAGATCGCTCCCCACACCATGATGCCGGGTGTTGGCCCTGTGTGCCTCGGTCGTATGCAGTCCTGATTGTGGCGCTCACCTGCACGGCGCCAAACACGCATACGACCATCATTGGCACCAAGGCAGAAGCGACTCTCATCGCTGAAGACGACACGTCTCCATTCGTCCCTCCATTCACGCCTGTCGCGACACCACTGGAGGCGGGCTGTACGATGTTGGGGCGTGAGCGGAAGACGGCCTAACGGTGTGCGGGACCGTAGCCCAGCTTCATGGAGACGGTTGCGAATGGTCCTCGCCGATACCCCAGGAGCAACAGTGTCCCTAATTTGCTGGGAAGTGGCGGTGCGGTCCCCTACGGCACTGCGTAGGATCCTACGGTCTTGGCGTGCATCCGTGCGTCGCTGCGGTCCGGTCCCAGGTCGACGGGCACGTGCACCTTCCGCCGACCACTGGCGACAACATCGATGTACTGTGGAGACCTCACGCCCCACGTGTTGAGCAATTCGGCGGTACGTCCACCCGGCCTCCCCCATGCCCACTGTACGCCCTCGCTCAAAGTCCGTCAACTGCACATACGGTTCACGTCCACGCGGCATGCTACCAGTGTTAAAGACTGCGATGGAGCTCCGTATGCCACGGCAAACTGGCTGACACTGACGGCGGCGGTGCACAAATGCTGCGCAGCTAGCGCCATTCGACGGCCAACACCGCGGTTCCTGGTGTGTCCGCTGTGCCGTGCGTGTGATCATTGCTTGTACAGCCCTATCGCAGTGTCCGGAGCAAGTATGGTGGGTCTGGCACACCGGTGTCAATGTGTTCTTTTTTCCATTTCCAGGAGTGTAAATGGCAAGTGTTGATTTCTTTATTTTATATTATTTTTTTCAGGTTTTTGATAATTTGAAGTTGTTCTTTTTAACTGCAGTAGAACGTACGCTACTGGCCATTAAAATTGCTACACCAAGAAGAAATGCAGATGATATACGGGTATTCATTGGACAAATATATTACACTAGAACTGACATGTGATTACATTTTCACGCAATTTGGGTGCATAGATCCTGAAAAATCAGTACCCAGAACAACTACCCCTGGCCATAATAACTGCCTTGATACGCCTGGGCATTGACTCAAACAGAGCTTCGATGGCGTGTACAGGTACAGCTGCCCATGCAGCTTCAACACGATACCGCAGTTCATCAAGAGTAGTGATTGGCGTATTGTGACGAGCCAGTTGCTCGGGCACGTTGTCGCCAAACACGGATGCGACCATCATGATGCTGTAAACAGAACCTGGATTCATTCGAAAAAATGACGTTTTGCCATTCGTGCACCCATATTCGTCGTTGAGTACAACGCGAGCAGCAATGTCGCGATACGATGAACCGCAATCGCGATAGGCTACAATCCGACCTTTATCAAAGTCGGAAACGTGATGGTACGCATTTCTCCTCCGTATACGAGGCATCACAACAACGTTTCACCAGGCAACGCCGGTCAACTGCTGTTTGTGTATGAGAAATCGGTTGGAAACTTTCCTCATGTCAGCACGTTGTTGGTGTCGCCACCGGCGCCAACGCTGTGTGAATGCTCTGAAAAGCTAATCATTTGCATATCACAGCATCTTCTTCCTGTCGGTTAAATTTCGCGTCTGTAACACGCCATCTTCGTGGTGTAGCAATTTTAATGGCCAGTAGTGTAATTTTACTTTCTCTGTGTGAAGGATTCTTACTACTTTGTGAGCTTTCATCACGTCTAGTCTTTCTCTTTGACTGTGTGAAGCAAGTATAGATGGATCGAAGAAGGAGTCCCAGTGCCCTGTGGTGTTGATGGAATAACACAGTATCCGATTTGAAGAAATAGCACACCAGTTACGTTAAAAAATAATTTTTAACGCAACTAGTGCGCTATTTATTCACATCGACAGTCTTCAAAAACAATTTCTGAAAGTGACAAACAAAAATCTAAATGACAAGATTGATCTCTGCGGCGGGCGGAGACGTGTGAGAGGAAATGCTGACGTAATCGGTGCTCCATGCTACCAACTAAAACTGCAACATTACACTTCACCACGCAAGTTTGACACTACAACTGCTAGATCGTTGGCATTTGCAGAAATGAAAAAAACAGGTAAGTCGACATGAAGCGATCCAGTCAAATCTGATATGTGACGAAACCGAACGACGGACCCATCGGACATCTTTTATTGTGTCACTTACATGCAGTTACCATTGTTAGCAAAGTGGTTATCGCCAAGCACGAACATGCGTCGTTTTCTTTTCAATTCTTGCTCTAAGGGGAATGAGCAGGCTGCTAACTTTTTGATGTACAGAATATGTAATAATAAATCAATTCTTAAATATACAGTTCTAAAACTGTCAGTATATTTACGTCGTGCAGCCTATAGTTTTATCTCTAGTATGCCTGTCGATCACATCACTTCGCTCTTTTTTGATGTAGCACACAGTGAGCAAGCAACAGTGTTTCCCGCCAAGTGTGTGCGCCCGCTGGGAGGTTCCGTCTGATTTCATGCGAGCCCTCATAACGTACCGGTCGTGCATTTCCTTCTTCATGACAATTTTCGGCCGCACACTGCGAGGACAATGAAGACACCCCACAATACAGAGTGATTCAAAAAGAATACCACAACTTTAAAAATGTGTATTTAATGAAATGGTTCAAATGGCTCTGAGCACTATGGGACTCAACTGCTGAGGTCATCAGTCCCCTAGAAGTTAGAACTACTTAAACCTAACTAACCTAAAGACATCACAAACATCCATGCCCGAGGCAGGATTCGAACCTGCGACCGTAGCGGTCTTGCGGTTCCAGGCTGCAGCGCCTTTAACCGCACGGCCACTTCGGCCGGCATTTAATGAAAGAAACATAATATAACCTTCTGTTATACATCATTACAAAGAGTTTTTAAAAAGGTTTTTTTTCACTCAAAAACAAGTTCAGAGATGTTCAATATGGCCCCCTCCAGACACTCGAGCAATATCAACCCGATACTCCAACTCGTTCCACACTCTCTGTAGCATATCAGGAGTAACAGTTTGGATAGCTGCTGTTATTTCTCGTTTCAAATCATCAATGGTGGCTGGGAGAGGTGGCCGAAACACCATATCCTCAACATACCCCCATAAGAAAAAATCGCAGGGGGTAAGATCAGGGCTTCTTGGAGGCCAGTGAAGAAGTGCTCTGTCACGGGCTGCCTGGCGGCCGATCCATCGCCTCGGGTAGTTGACGTTCAGGTTTCATAACTAGGACTCTCCATACAGTTGATTGTGGAATTTTCAGCTCTCTGCTAGCTCTGCGAGTCGATTTTCCTGGGCTGCGAACAAATGCTTGCTGGATGCGTGCTACATTTTCATCACTCGTTCTCGGCCGTCCAGAACTTTTCCCTTTGCACAAACACCCATTCTCTGTAAAC
The DNA here is from genome assembly GCF_023864275.1 of Schistocerca cancellata. Classification (NCBI taxonomy): domain Eukaryota; kingdom Metazoa; phylum Arthropoda; class Insecta; order Orthoptera; family Acrididae; genus Schistocerca; species Schistocerca cancellata. Next base: position 423,020,466 of record NC_064634.1, on the reverse strand, counting down.
TGTTTATACCAACGTTTAATACACCACCTATCAGGAGGTTTAACACCATACTTCGTTCGAAATGCACGCTGAACAACTGTCGTCGATTCACTTCTGCCGTACTCAATAACACAAAAAGCTTTCTGTTGAGCGGTCGCCATCTTAGCATCAACTGACGCTGACGCCTAGTCAACAGCGCCTCAAGCGAACAAATGTACAACTAAATGAAACTTTATAGCTCCCTTAATTCGCCGACAGATAGTGCTTAGCTCTGCCTTTTGTCGTTGCAGAGTTTTAAATTCCTAAAGTTGTGGTATTCTTTTTGAATCACCCTGTATAGTCCGTACTTGGCTCCCTCTGACATTTATCTCTGCTCACATCAACCATGGCTATTAAGACAACATTTTGGCACAGACAACAAACTGCAATCCAGCCTAGAGAAGTGGCGGGCACCACAGGCGTCTGACTTCCATGACGAGGGCATTGGAAAGTTGGTACGTCAAATGTCTAACAAGGAACTCCTTGCGTGCGAGGTCGCAGATCGGCCAATGATGTTTACGGCATTCGATGCCCTACATATTGTCTTCCATGCAACCAAAAATTGCCTGCTAATGGCAATAGGTAACGGGACTGGAGATATCCATTGGTGAGCACAGCATGAGGTTACAGAGCACAGTTGAACCGCTTAGTCGACGAGTAACTCACAAACAATGCTAGCGGTGTTGATACAAAGAAGGAGCACTGACAACGACTGCAACAAAAGTTGCCGAAGTTGACATTTCGCCAGAGTGAGAAAGAAGTTGCAGATGTGCATGATAGTGACCTTCTACGTTATGCACATGAAACTGCGCGCAACATAGATTACAATGATTTCAAGGGAAGCAGTGGATCGTTGCATAATTTCAAATAGTGCTACAGAATTGGTAGACGTAAGGCAACGATATTTCAAACAAAGCGTAACCTTGACGACGCACTATAACTGTGGAAACGACCCGAAAATTTTTAGATGAGATATACAAACTTATCCCATCATTCAGTAAGGAATTTTTTTGTACTCCTACCAATCGGGTTTTAAGAGGTCTGTCAAGATCACCTGATATCAATGCCTTAACGTATTCGTATACAATTATGCCGACTCTGGATGGTAAATTGGCTGGAAAGTTATTTATTGTGCTCCGGGAAGTTGGAGGTCCTCTGCTCTCTACGTTTCTTTCCCGTGTGCGTGACCTTACAAGGGAGGCAGGGAATATACACATCACAGCAAGCAATAGTGGGAAAATGGCCGTAAGAAAATTACAACTATGGTATGAGCACTGCTTTTGGCCAATAGTTGGTCAAAATAAATTGTCTTTGCTTGATTCTCGGTCTGCGTATAAAACTCATACTCCTTTAGAGCAAACTATCCCGCCTGAAAAGTATGTGACATTGCAATGTGTACCATGTGGAACTATTGGATAAATTCAGCCTCTGTTTGTATTTTCCGTGCTTATAAAATATGCTATCGCAGGACTGCGAGTTACACGATAAGTTCCGCAACATACTATTCCGCATTCGGTGGCTTGCCATCGCATTCCATCAATTCTCACCCAGTTACACCAATATGATTCTACATTCATTCTTTAAGAGTGGATACCTAGCTGAATCTGCACAGTTTGTAATTTCGATCTTGATGATGTGATCCTTTGTGGTCATTGTGGCATGGCAATTTTCATTCGGCGAAAGTTAATGGTTTGTTTTCGACATTTCTTAATGTCGACCATGACCACTGTGTCAAGTGTAATACATACATTCCATATAAGGTTGATCTCTGCACATTCCGGACACATTTTCTATCGTCGTCCTGATGCGCGGCGAGTCAATAGCAGCTAATATTTTTCCTGACACAATTGTTAACACAACACTTTCACATGAGCCTTCACCGACTTTACTTTCCGATTAAAAGCACTACATCTTCAGGCCACAAGTGACCCATCGGGATCATCCGACCGCCGCGTCATCCTCAGCTGAGGATGTGGATAGGAGGTGGTCGGCACACCTCTCTCCCGGTCGTTATGATGGTTTCTTTGACCGGAGCCGCTACTATTCGGTCGAGTAGCTCCCAATTGGCATCACGAGGCTGAGTGCACCCCGAAAAATGGCAACAGCGCATGGCGACCCGGAAAGTCACCCATCCAAGTGCCGGCCACGCCCGGCAGCGCTTAACTTCGGTGATCTGACGGGAACCGGTGTATCCACTGCGGCAAGGCTGTTGCCCACTTTCCGATTAGCCCTCGTCAATAATAAACACTACTGCAGGTAATACTGCTATTAAATTAATAAGAAAGAGGCGAAGTCCTTTACAAAACGAATGGTTCTTCCAATCCATATGTGGCATACAGCAAACCAGTGCTTAACAGTATTGGTTAAAAACAGTCTTGTTTGCAATTTTAGTTTTTTATTTTTCAACGACGCGTTTCGCCTTATTTAGGCATCTTCAGGTTATCTTTTATAGATGGACGCGGTAGGCACCAAGATCTGCATAACGCGTTCCCGTTCACAGGAACGAGTAACAGAGTACCGCGTCGTTGAAAAATAAAACACTAAAATTGCAACCAAGACTGTTTATAACCGATACTAAAACGAATGGTGAAGAAAAATGTTTTTGACGGAGGTGGACGGGAACCTGCCGGTGACGGCGCTGTCAACTTAGCTACGGCTTCAACACTGCAGTCAAGGCTCCGTATATGGTATACGCCAATTGACGACTGCATACAGAAAAATCCCTAGCTATGACAGATGTATCAAATCGAAGCGCTTTTCATAGATCATTACTGGGCCGCAGCATTGAAACAATGTACTTTCATACCACACAAGTTATAACAGTAAAAATTCAAACGTGGGAACACCTTACCTACCGACGCGTAGTTTCCTGTCATTTTATCATAACCAGTCGTAGCTAAAATGAGGCGGTTTCGAGATGTTCTCAATTTGCTGATGCTTGTATTTATACCACCTACCCTATGATAAAGAAAACCCGCCAACTACGACGTTGAACTCAATACGATATGGTGGCCCCTAACTCCTGCTTGTGACGTAAAACGTTGTCGCATCTCACTGCACACGTTCCTCTCCACTAAGCATAAATCTGACATGCTAGCATCTTCATTTCACGCTCCGCACTGGAGTGGAACGTGGAATTCCGATCTGTGACATCAGCAGCTCCTCGTCCACGTGCGCTTTCACGTCCCGTGAGCGGGTGCCTGTACTCTCCTTGCCCCACAAACCGCACTCGATTTTTGTCCTCGTCAAGTAGTCTCCGCCACAGTGTTCTATCCTTGGCATCTTCTTCCCTTGCAACAAGAAGATCGGTGGCCATTCGGTCTCTCCGTCTTATTTTCGATCTGCGTAAAGATCTTCGTTCTTAGGGTTTCGTCTCTGACACTATTCTCAATAACTTTCTCTCCTCTGTTGGGCTGCTGTGACCACCTCAGTCTTCTTTCGTTGGCTTCCGAAATATCTTGTTCATTATACAGTTTTCTGTTCTTTCTTCTTCGCCATTCTCCTCCCTCACAGATTGATCTAAATGTCTTTCGCAGAATTTTATTTTCAAAAACTTTTATCTTTGTGTCCTATACACATTGACGGAAAAAACTCGCAACACCAAAAAGCAATAGTGCTACATAAACGACAGTTGGTAGGAGTGTTTCTACATCTGGAGGATAATGTGTATTGAAATTTCGCACTTGCCGCATAAGAGTGGCACTAATAGTGCCACTATAAAGATGCAAATAGTTTTACTTTAATACACACTGTAACGGACGTCAGCATAAGTTACCTTTGAGACTGGGCGTGGTAACTCGATGCTACTCAAGAATGCCTTTAAGGAGACACAAACTCTGTTATCAACAAAAAAAATGGCTCTGAGAACTATGGGACTCAACTGCTGAGGTCATTAGTCCCCTACAACTTAGAACTAGTTAAACCTAACTAACCTAAGGACATCACAAACATCCATGCCCGAGGCAGGATTCGAACCTGCGACCGTAGCGGTCTTGCGGTTCCAGACTGCAGCGCCTTTAACCGCACGGCCACTTCGGCCGGCGTTATCAACACCTCCCTGAATTTGAACCAGGTCGAGTAATAGGGCTTCGAGAAGCTGGATGTTCCTCCTGCTATATTGCAGAAAGACTTGACAGAATGTATCCACTGTACATGATTGCTGGCAGCGGTGGTCACGAGAATGTACAATCGCAAGACGACCGGGCACCGGACTTCACGTGACGCTACCAAGAGGAAATACCATCGTGTTTGGCATGCAGCTCTGGTGCACTGTACGTCTTCAGCAGCAAACTAAGTAGCAGTTGGCACCACAGTGACACAACAGACTGCAAAAAATCGGTTACTTCAAGGACAGCTCCGAACCAGACGCCCTTTAGCGTGGATTTCACTGACCCAAAACCACCGCCATTTGCGACTTCAGTGGTGTCAAGCGAGAGCTCACTGGAGGGCAGGGTGTATATCTGTTGTGTTTTCTGATCGTAGCTGGTTCTACCTCGGTGCCAGTGATGACCGTGTATTGGTTAAGAGGAGGACATCTGAGGGCCTGCAGCCACCTGCCTGAGCTCCAGACACACTCGACCTACACTTGGAGTTTTGATCTGGGGTACGATTTCGTATGACAGCACTCTCGTCGTTATGCCATGCGTCCTGCCCGCAAAACTGTACGTTAGTCTGGTGGTCGCTCACCCACATAGCACTACTGTAACCCAACATGTTCTGCAGTGTGTCTAAATGTTGCCTTGGCTTGCTCGATCACTAGATCTGTCGCACATATGGGATATCATCGGACGACAACTCCAGCATCACCCACAAGCAGTTGGTTTAAATGGCTCTGAGCACTATGGGACATAACATCTGAGGTCATCAGTCCCCTAGACTTAGAACTACCTAAATCTAACTAACCTAAGGACATCACACACATCCATGCCCGAGGCAGGATTCGAAACTGCGACCGTCCACAAGCAGCATTAACCATCTCTGTATTGACCGATCAAAAGCACTAGGCAACGTTCTGGAGATTACAACGGTTAGTAATGTACTAGCATTTCACAATTGCAAGGGCTTATCTCGCGCATACATTAACCTGTGATCTTACAGTGTTAATCACTGAAATATGTTACCTAAGCAAATGTATTCCCAAAATTTCATTACTCTACACGAATTACTTTTTTGGTATTGCGATTTTTTCATCAGTGTAGTAATATTTCCCTGACTACAGTTTCATGTTTCCGTATTTTGGTTCCTGTTGAAGAACTTTTTTAATATAGTAAATTTTTGAGTGAGCATGGCGTTCTGGATGCCGTTTTGATCCTCGCTTCTGTTTCTTATTTCTCAACATATCAAAGTTTGAATGTTACACTCTTCCTCTAGCTTAGGTAAATGGAAAAAGTTGATATTGGGTTCCAAAACCGAACCGCGGATTCCAAGACGGCTATGCACAGCAAATGGCTCAAATTTTTACTATGTATACTTAACATCACGTTCTCGAACAACCTTGAAAATTTTGCTGATTTCTTTATCCGTTTCCAAGTCACAAAGGTTCAGAGTTACCCTGTTTGTACACGTGTAACATGCAGACAATAGCCGGTGTGAGGCGAAAACGTCGTTTATAAACTGAAGTGGCACGGAGAAATATGTTGCAACGTGTCTCCGTTACCATCAGAAGGGTTTCAGAAATCCCATTTTGTAGTACCGAAGCACGTGCAAAATTTTTGGGGCACTTGAAATCCAGTATGACAAGTAAAATTATGTGGTTTGGCTTTATTTCAGTTTCGCACAAGTACCAAAATTTTACTGACTCATAAAAGTATTTTCATATGCGTGACATTTCTTGCTGCAGTAGGAAAAACAAGGAAACCAGCGGAAAAATGCTCCTAACGGAACACCTGTCTATTACAAGGGACATTCAAATGAAAGCCGGTCGCTAGTGTAAAGTAACCGTAACGATTTTATTAACTCAAAAATGTAGTTATACACATTACACATACTCAAAAATAGTTGCAAAAACTGTTGGCACATTTATCCCATTGTGACACTAGCCGGTCGATTCCATCCTTGAAGAAGCTAGTAGGCTGCTATCGGGTCCAGGCCTGGATCCAGTCACACAATTCGTCGTCTGTTGCGAATAGATGTCGGCGAATAGATTGTTTTAGAAGTCCAAACACATGAAAGTCACACGGTGAAAGTTCGGGACTGTACGGTGGATGTTCCAGTGTTTCCCACCGAAACTGCTGCAATGTCGTCTTCACCGCATTGGCCGTGTGTGGGTGGGCATTATCATGCAGGAGGATAACGCCATTGGACAACATGCCTCGGCGTTTCGACTTGATGGCTCTTCTAATGTTCTGTAAAGTGGCTTGATAACGCTGGGCATTGATGGTGGTTCCTGCTTAATTAGCTGCATATTCGGTAGTGGACGATAACTTGTGTGACCACGTTGTCTTCGAAGTGAAACCACACTGGCACTACGCAATATCAAACGCTGCACACGCGTCACTTTCTCTACCAATAGATGTTGCCACCATGCCCGCAGTTACGTGGTGTCACATTATGTGTAAGGCAAATGTAGACGCACTGACCAGGCTTTATTGGAAAGAACCTCATAAAAGACTCTGAAAAGTGGCGTACCAGATGCTTCATTCTACCTTCCTCAGCATCTTTAAAAATGTTCCAAATAATTTTAGCATGCGAACGTACTCGCACTTTTTTTATACTGAGGGAGGAGACAGTGGCACTGAAAAAGGATGGAAAATTAATAAATATTGGAAGATACTAATAATGCTTGTGGTATAGAAAGAGCGAGGGAGACAGTCGCAGTGTGTGAGAGAGTGGGAAACAGTGCCAGGTGAACATAGCTGACAGTGAAGGAACAGTGATAGGAAAAGATTGATCAAATAGAAAGTGCCATGGGACGGGAATTAAGGGGAAGCAGAAAGCGGGATCGGTGAGAGCTAGTGACAATAAGAGACAGAGTTATGACAATGACAACAAGCAAGAGGGAGATAGTGTGAATTAGAACAGACAGCAGCAGCGAGGAGGAATGAATGAGATAATAGCAATAAGAGACAGCAGGAGGGAAACAGTGACAGTAAGAGGAAACGTAGTAGTAGGTCAGAAAGAAGGCGACTGTGGCTGTGAGGCAGGAGACAGTGGCTGTTAGAAAGACACAAAGAGATATTGAAAATGAGTTGGAATGAGGGAGTGAATGGGTATGATCAACTTACAGTGATGGACTAATTGGTGTAAGCGAGTTAAAATTAGGGGAGCTCGTGGGAGTGAGATGTGAGTTGCGAGTTAAAAAGAACACGAATATCATCGCATCCCAAAATTTATGGGCAAATTTTTAAAGCTGCTGACGAAGATAGAATGGCGTCGCTGTTAACCCACTTTTCAATCGGAGTCTTTCAAATCAGGATCACATTAACCTTTTTTGTGCTCCGACACGAGCATTTTTTCGCCGGTTTTGGAATGGCTTCTTTCACTGATTCTTCATAAACCCGTTTTTTTCTGGTATGTTACCTCTTTAAATACAGTTCAAAAATTTTTCTTGAAGAATACTTCGTAAGATGTGCGAATTCCTGAAATGCCGCTATAATTCCCGCATTCTTGTTTATCCCCCTTTTTATGAACTTCTGCCCAATCGTTAAGCATTCTTTCTTCGTTGCGAGCGTTGGTAATGAGTTGCATGTTAAAAAGAACACGAATATGATCGCATCACAAAATTTTTGGAGAAATTTTTAAAGATGCTGCCAGAAGGTAGAATGAGACAGCTGTTAACCCAATTTTTCAATCGGAGTCTATCGAAATTTTACTTTTTTGGTATTGCGATTTTTTTCGTCAGTGTAGCAACACTTCCCTGATAATAGTTTTATGTGTCTTTATTTTGGTTCCTCTTGAAAAAAAATTAATGTAGTAATTGTGTATCTGTTTTGTCTCAGTGCTTTTTTTGCGGTGATGCAGTGAGCAGCGTAATAGCGTAATTCTGTGATAGCAGAATACCTTTTTAATTTTTTGGATACAAATGAGCTATATACAAAGAGAGATACATTGTTTTTTGATTCTCGTGACAACTGTCAGGTATGGCACTAACAATGTTTTCCATTTTCACTCCTCAATTCTCTCCAATTCCCTCCTGTTACTGTTGGTAAGTTTAGTTTCTATGTTTAAAAGAATATCTTCTCCGCACTTCAGTATGCTGTCATGACCCTATATACAGCAGTTCAAGGTACTCGCAGCAGATTCAAAACTGTTATAAGTACTAAGTAACTCGCACTGAAAATTTTTTGTCGGTGGGCCGTTGGATACGACACGGCTGAGGTCAACACTACGGCTCTACTATCGAAACGTGAAACATCCCCTTTGGAAAATTAATGAATTACTATGCTGATAAACCTCTCACGTTATTTGATTTTCAAACAGCTGAGCAAAACTGAACGTACTCATTTCTCTCTTTACTTATTCTGATCATCGCTAAACTAAGACACAATATTTTTTTAGCGCAACGCAATCTGACTTTCAATAATCCCTACGACAGAATGGCCCTGACTAACAATAACCTATAACTTTCATGAATCACACACCTCACAAAAATCTTCGTTACTCGAACTACTGCAATACAGCGAGTGCCAATACTGCCAACTGAATAAAAGATTCTAACTACTGTAGGCACTAACTACTGATAGGCATATTTAGCAAATGAAAGATTTTGATAGAGAACAAACAATGTATTTACCTTAATAGTGTTCAAAAGTCATCATATATATATCAGTTCATGATATCCAACATTACAAATTTACTCTTTCTGATGGACACACGTCCAGATCGTCCGCTCCCAAAATTCTACCATCTCTCTCCCTACATCCACCACTACTGGCGGCTCACCTCCAACTGCACTACGCTACGCGCTGTTCACATCCAACTGCCCAACACTACAATAGCAAATATTCCAACAATGCAAACCAGCCACAGACTTCACACAGCACAGTCTGTGATTTCCATATAGAGAGCTACGTGGCATTAACAACATAAAAATCTAAACAGCCTACTTACAAACGTGCTGGCAGAAAACTTTAGAAAATTTCATATGACTAAAGGAAACAACAAAATTTCAGTGATTTACAGAAAATGGGTCAAATGGCTCTAAGCACTATGGGACTGAACATCGGAGGTCATCAGTCACCTAGACTTAGAACTACTTAAACCTGTCTAACCTAAGGACATCACTCACATCCATGCCCGAGGCGGGATTCGAACTTGCGACCGTAGCAGCCGTGTGGTTCCAGACTGAAGCGCCTAGAACCGTTCGGCCACAGCGGCCGGCAACGATTCACAGACAGATAAAAAATAAGTGTTGACGTGCAGAAAAGCCTCTATAAACTTCCATAACGATCCGAACGCCAACAGACTGCTATACTCAGGCGACGTGAACATTTCAGGAAAGAGGCCGAAATTCGAACTGAGATAATACCTGGTGGTGTATAAAGTAGTTAACGGGATGAATTCCTTTTGAGCTTCGCAACAGGATTATGCTGTACCGAACACAGGCAAAAGAATGAGGTACGCGCTTAAGGACGGCAGGTCCGGCGGACGCGAGATCGGTATGCACCGGGCGGAGCAGCTGTTCCAGCGAGCGCAGAATGGACTAACTGGCAAAGCGGTGTAGCGGCGGCGACAGCGCGGGCTGGATTACTTTGTCGCCGTAGGGTGGGACATACATCTCGGCGGCGGCGCCAGATTAACAGTTGTAGATATTCATTTAAATCACGCGGAAACCGAAGGGAGGCGCTTTGCAATTCTAAACGGCGGGTCCCGGGTTTTAAGTGGGTCTGCGGCTGCCGGCTGCCGGCCGCGGCCGACGTGGTAGCGCTGGCAAATGCGGCGAGCAGACAAATGGCCCGCAACCAGCGCCACCACGACGGATGCGCCAGGGACCTCCTCGCTCTCCGCTCCGAAGCGTCGCTGCCGGACAAGCGGAAGGCGCAACCGGCCCATCTGCAGAGGCGCTTCCGGAACAGTGAAGCTGCAAGAGCGACACAAACGATTACCCAACTAACGAAAACAGCTAAACAAAGTACACTCCTGGAAATTGAAATAAGAACACCGTGAATTCATTGTCCCAGGAAGGGGAAACTTTATTGACACATTCCTGGGGTCAGATATATCACATGATCACACTGACAGAACCACAGGCACATAGACACAGGCAACAGAGCATGCACAATGTCGGCACTAGTACAGTGTATATCCACCTTTCGCAGCAATGCAGGCTGCTATTCTCCCATGGAGACGATCGTAGAGATGCTGGATGTAGTCCTGTGGAACGGCTTGCCATGCCATTTCCACCTGGCGCCTCAGTTGGACCAGCGTTCGTGCTGGACGTGCAGACCGCGTGAGACGACGCTTCATCCAGTCCCAAACATGCTCAATGGGGGACAGATCCGGAGATCTTGCTGGCCAGGGTAGTTGACTTACACCTTCTAGAGCACGCTGGGTGGCACGGGATACCTGCGGACGTGCATTGTCCTGTTCGAACAGCAAGTTCCCTTGCCGGTCTAGGAATGGTAGAACGATGGGTTCGATGACGGTTTGGATGTACCGTGCACTATTCAGTGTCCCCTCGACGATCACCAGTGGTGTACGGCCAGTGTAGGAGATCGCTCCCCACACCATGATGCTGGGTGTTGGCCCTGTGTGCCTCGGTCGTATGCAGTCCTGATTGTGGCGCTCACCTGCACGGCGCCAAACACGCATACGACCATCATTGGCACCAAGGCAGAAGCGACTCTCATCGCTGAAGACGACACGTCTCCATTCGTCCCTCCATTCACGCCTGTCGCGACACCACTGGAGGCGGGCTGCACGATGTTGGGGCGTGAGCGGAAGACGGCCTAACGGTGTGCGGGACCGTAGCCCAGCTTCATGGAGACGGTTGCGAATGGTCCTCGCCGATACCCCAGGAGCAACAGTGTCCCTAATTTGCTGGGAAGTGGCGGTGCGGTCCCCTACGGCACTGCGTAGGATCCTACGGTCTTGGCGTGCATCCGTGCGTCGCTGCGGTCCGGTCCCAGGTCGACGGGCACGTGCACCTTCCGCCGACCACTGGCGACAACATCGATGTACTGTGGAGACCTCACGCCCCACGTGTTGAGCAATTCGGCGGTACGTCCACCCGGCCTCCCGCATGCCCACTATACGCCCTCGCTCAAAGTCCGTCAACTGCACATACGGTTCACGTCCACGCTATCGCGGCATGCTACCAGTGTTAAAGACTGCGATGGAGCTCCGTATGCCACGGCAAACTGGCTGACACTGACGGAGGCGGTGCACAAATGCTGCACAGCTAGCGCCATTCGACGGCCAACACCGCGGTTCCTGGTGTGTCCGCTGTGCCGTGCGTGTGATCATTGCTTGTACAGCCCTCTCGCAGTGTCCGGAGCAAGTATGGTGGGTCTGACACACCGGTGTCAATGTGTTCTTTTTTCCATTTCCAGGAGTGTATATTACTATGGTGCAAGTTCATCTGTAGCTTCTCGTTGGAACCATGTACGATGGCTTTCTTATTTTTATGTTTTCATTTATTTATATTTTTTTCAGCCACTGAGCAGTCATCTAAATTAAAACCACAGTGAATATCCCACGAAGCTTTGTGCAGATTCTCTAGTACTTAGCTGACAGACGGATTCATAACGCCAATTAAAATTAAGCACATCTTAAACGTTACTGTCCACGTAAGTATTTTGGTTTGCTGCACAGCAGCATAAATACGCTCCTGTGGAACTCTTAACGGTAGTTGACATTTTTGGGTTCGGCTGTTAGTTGCTATAAGGAAATTATTATGAAATACGGCTGAGAACTGTGCTACCGAGTAGTTGATTCGGGGCGCATGCAGCCCGCTGGACGCAGCTTGAGACCATCGTTTTAGAGGGATGACCATTTGAACCTGACGTGACAATATGGACCCTTCCGAAGTTCGTAGGGCTACCCTCCGTATCTTCCCATCTCTCGCCTCATGAAAATCTTCTACCCGCGCCTTCGTCCACATTTGGCGCGGACGAACATCCTTCTGTAGAAGACGAAATCGTCTTCTCGAACCTGTTCTTGGTTGAAGTGCTTCATGGACGTTTTTGAGCATGATTAGGTACTCTTCCTTCCACCTATTCCAGAAGTGTTCTACCATCTTCCGCTTTCGTTGAAACTCCGTGTTCACATCCTTTATAACTGGTGGTTCTGAATGCTGACCTCCAAAGATCCTGATGTTTACAAGAAGATCATTAGACCATTCTCCGATCGATGCTTGAGTAATGTTGACCAACCTCGAACTCTTAAGAGATATCATCAATAGAGGAAATATAAAATATCCTTAGGAAAGCAGTGCTTTTCGTCATGGTTTAATTTAACACACGCAGGAGTGTACGTTCCAAGAACACTCTACTGAGATATTAAACACCCCAACACTCAAGAAACAAGCATCCCACTAAAATAATAATAACTGCATTTCATTCAAAGACTTAGCCACCGAAGGTATCTTTCCGTAGGCTGTTAATGATTTGATGATGGAATTGAGAAAATAATAGTGCTTCGCGAAATACTCTCTGTTAAATAGTTTAAGATGTTTCGCGAAATGTATGAGTAGATGCAGATGAGCATTTACCTCCGCAAAATTTAAATATTGTGTTTCGTATGTTTCTGTTTCGAGCTGATGATTGAAAAGAGTATAGGTACAGTAGGTAGTGTTGGGATGTGTGAAGCAGATTGTGGGATGGGTGTAAAAGATACTGAAACACAATCTCGGTACACACTCTAAGGGCAATGTTGATATCAACCTAAATATCGCTTTGAACATCACAGTGCTTTACAAGGCATGGTGGCAGCTGAACTTGAACTCCGAACCACGGAGCACGTTAGCATCTTCACAGATACAAGTCATTGCCAGAGAGGAAACATGCGATAAGTGACAGAAAAAATCCTAGGATTGAGCCCAAGGCCCCTGGGTTTGTATTCGGACACTCACGCTCTTGGATAAACAACGGGAGACAATTTTATGTAACGCAGATGAATTCAACCGAATTATTAACACGTCTACCTTGATTAGAGCTATGTGAAATTCGCATATGCTACAAATGCGAAATGCTTTCGAAGGGAAAGGAAATGGCTACTCCAACGGCACCTGGCTATAGTGCGTCATGTTTTCGGTCGATTTCAAAGCGAGATAAAATGCGAAATCGGTATATCTAAAATTAGTGAATTTTAGCGTAATTTATTACTTAAGTGCTAAAACATCTGTATATACACACACTACACTTGCGCTATTCATAACATATCCACGATTATATATGAAATTCTCACACGAAGACGACAAAAGAGCGAAAATTACGATTGTAAACAAATTAGGACGTTCTGCTGAACTATAAAACACACATATTTATGTACTACCGATTTACCACAGTGTAGATACAGCAAGATACGTGTCTGTGATGTTTTACGTCATTGAAAAGTGAACACTAAACCAACGATGAAAAATGATAAACCGCAGGACAGTTGCTTATCTACAATATTTTACTGGGTACACGATCGGTTCCGGAACACCTAAAGTTCCGTCATCTGGTTTCAAAAATAAAATCACACTATTATCTGAGGATACGCTCTCCCGATGTTGACATTGCACCAAAGATTGCGTGTCAAAGGAATAAAAGGAACAAAAATTCCATAACAACCGTTCCCCCTGCTGCGCGACCGGAAACACAAACAGGAAAGCTACGTAGTTACATACGTTCAGTTCCTTGAAGAAAAATTTCCGCACCTGTCAAAAAAAGCTTTTTCCCAGTCCAATAATCATGAGATGGAATTATTGGTGCCATGCAGTGCAGTATTGGACACAGACTTACCAGAAACCATTGAATTTTTCAGATCGTTGGAAAACAAAAATGCTGTCATTGAGCTCATCCCTGATCATTTAAAAACTAAAGCTGTATCAGTCTTCTTACAATGCAACTTTGTGAGGTGATACATCGGCTATTATTTTCAGTTTAATTACAACATTAGAAGGCACGACTTATCCATTTGCACATTTGTTATGTGAGAGCAGTATCCAATTACTATTGAAAAGAAATGGTGAAGGTTGCATTTCAAAAGGCACTATCAATTGTTTTAACACACTCCTAAACGACACGTAAAAGGACCTGTAAAAAACTGTCTCAAATCTGCTGCTATGAAAAGTTTAGAAAAGCTATGTAAACAGACAGCAGCAGACCCAGCAGATATTTTTACAGAAACATAGGTGAGCACTTCAACCCTCCAATTTGTGCTGAAAAGCTATATTTGGACGATTCTACCGTTGTCAGTATAGCAAAAAAAGTTCCATAATTTGAAAGCACTACATCTGAAAATTCTGTTAAAGCGTATTCGTCATTCCAGCGACATCACATTAACGCGTAGACACGTTCAGAGTACCAGGTAGAAGGACTGTTGGCGCGCGTAAACACGTTCAGAGCACACAGGGACAGGTACAAAGACGCGCGCGTTAACACGTCCAAAGCAGTTAAAGGGTTAAAGGTAAGAATTTTTATGTGTAAGTTGTTTGGAGGTCCTTTAATTGTATAAGAATAAGGACAAATATGAATGCTAAATTCGAATGTCAAAAAGCAAAATTTTCGAAGTTTATTTGCTAATTTCACGAAGCTCTAACAATTATTGTTTTTCGGGATTAAGTTTTATAATTTTATGTTCATCATCCGAATCACCATGGTAACAACGTTCAGCACGCCATTAACACCAGAACTGTACTGGATATGTGCCTGAAGATAAGATATTAAGTCTCTCTAAGTTGTAAAAAGTTATGGCATCAGTTTATTTACGGCTTCCGTCATTTCTCACACGCACGGTGGATCATACCAGAATTTGCACCCCATTTATTTCGTAAATCGTTCAAGAATTGAAACAAGGTTTTCGGCAAATGCCGCCGGAGTGGCCGAGCGGTTCTAGGCACTACAGTCTGGAACCGCGCGACCGCTACGGTTGCAGGTTCGAATCCTGCCTCGGGCAAGGATGTGTGTGGTGTCCTTAGGATACTTCGGTTTAAGTAGTTCTAAGTTCTAGGGGACTGATGTCCTCAGAAGTTAAGTCCCACAGTGCTCAGAGCCATTTGAACCATTTTTTCGGCAAATGGTGGTACGCTCTAGGCCACTCCGGATCACTCAAGGTATTGAAACAAGTATATTTTTTAACGGCGTTCGAAAGCTCATGAATCGGAGTGTCCAGTTACATAACGCTGGTTAATGTTGGCGTTGAAATTTTTCACAAAATTAGCCGACAAATGTGCTAAAATTGAAAGGCTACCTGCCTGGGATGAGCTATAGTAATGCAAACTCCACCAATGGGTAGCTCCGCCAATATCAAGTCTTTCGACAGCTTACTTTTCTCCACAAGAGCTGTTCGGTTCAACGTGAGTACGTCCACACAATGAAATAATTTTCATAGCACCCCTCTGCTACGCTACAAGTTAGCACATACACTGCCTGCCAAAGAAGGGAAGCACTCAGGAGACGTGGTCAGATGTTAAGGCAACTTCGTACACGTAGAGTAGCAATTCCCTGTGACAAATGGCTGTGAGCACTATGGGACTGCTGAGGTCATCAGTCCCCTAGAACTTAGAACTACTTAAACCTAACTAAACTAAGGACATCACACACATCCATGCCCGAGGCAGGATCCGAACTTGCGACCGTAGCGGTCGCGTGGTTCCAGACTGAAGCGCCTAGAACCGCTCGGTCACCCCGGCCGGCATTCCCTGTGACAGGTAGAACGGTTATCAGAGTGCATTCGTGTTGTTCCTGTTTAGTATTGTTACCATGCCTGATAGGGCACACAAGGGGTCATGAATAGCATCAGATATTGAGTAATCATCGTTAAAGATACCGAGATGCCGCGTACTCGTCCGAGACGGCATTATCAGCACCTGACAGAATGTGAAAGGGATTTCGCTGAGGTTCTCCATTTAACTGGCTACTCGAATCGTGCAGTATCCAGCTTTGTGGAGCATTCATCGAATGTGGCAGTGCCCTGATGTCGGCATTGCGTGAGAACGTGATGACATGCACATTTGTCGTCTGTTCCGTTTGACAACGTCTGATCACTACAAGGAAGTATTGCCACATCAGACGCGAAGTACATTGTAAACCCTGCACATTTGCACCTGCGATCCGAAAACAAGTAATGGACTCCCAGCAGCACTATCGCACCACTGGTTGGAAACTAGCAGCAGACGTACTAGGTTCAGTTAAGACAACACAAACGGCTGCGTTTGGAGTGGCGCCTTGGCTGGCAAGCATGGACCGCTGACAAATGACGTCGCTTGGATTCAGCGCCTAATCGCGGTTCTGCGCTACCGCCAATGAGCATAATCGGTGAGTTCTTCGAATGATTTGTAGAGGCACAGCGGCGTTAATCCTGCCTTCATGGCGTGGAAGGCATCGGGCATGACTTGAGGTCACGCCTGCTAGTCACTGAGGGGAACTCTGATGGTACAATGGGACATCATGGATGCTATGCGTCCTCATGTGTTCCGCACATACGACAGCGTTGTGGTGACATTTTTCATCAGGACAATGCTCGTCAGCACGCGGCAGGTGTCTCTATGACAGTCTGCGTGATGTTAAGGTACTCCCATGGCCAACAAGGTATGCACATCTGTCACCGGTAGAAAATGTGTGGGACCCTCTCCGACGTCAAATCCGTCCCAGTGACAGTATCCAGGATATCGTGGGTCAGTTACGGCTTTACGACGCCCTTCCCATTCCAATCAATGCATGTATCCAGGTCAGAGAGGTGCAACGTCGTACTGATAAGGGGGCTCGTTCTGTAAAGTCTTTTTTTTTTTAATCTGACATGTTTTTTAACCACTGCAATAACATTACATAAAATACCCCCTCCACCCTTGAAGTTTCATATCGTATCCTCCTCATCTTTTGAGTGCTTCACGGTTTTTGTCAGGCAGTGTTGTTTCATTTACAGCAGTCGTAGTTTATGCTGTATGTTGTCGTAAGAACTATGGCGAAAAAATACGTTTTTGTTAGTAGTTTCATTTTAGTTGCTGCATACAACGACGTAGCCTGACATAACAATCCCACATGGCGGAATTTATGCCGAAATAGCCGATTTCGGCCCTTTGCCTTTCAGATTTTGCATATTTCTCGGATACATTTGCAAAAGTTTCAACGGCTGTCCAGTCACATTAATGGCACCACCTGTCAAAATCCTAAATACCACCTTTCGCTGCGCGGACTGCTGCAAGATGTGCAAGAAGAGAGTCAGTGAGTATCTGGAAGGTACCGACAGGGGTATGGAGCGACGCTGACTTCAGTGCATTGGACAGTAGCGCTAGGTTTCTCGTTTGAGGATCCATGGCGCGAACAGCCGATTCAGAGTCCCCACAGATCCTCTGTTTGGTATAAATCCGAGGGGTTTGGTGGCCAAAGGAGTAAGTAAAGTCATTCTACTGCTCTTCGAACTGTGCACGGAAGCTGCGAGTTGCGTAACAAATTGCACTGTTCTGCTGGTAGGTCCCATCGAGCCGAGGAAAAACATACTGCATGTAGAGCTGGACATTATCCCCAAGGATAGATGCATACTTATGTTGATCCATTATGCCTTCCAGAATAATGAGTTTATTCAGGGAATGCCAGGAACATTCCCCAGCCCATAAAGGTCCCTCTTCCAGCCTAGACCTTTCCGACGATTGCTGCACGGTGTTTGGTTTCAGACGTATCATGCCGATGGAACATAAAAGTGATTCATCTGAAAAGGCACACGGTGCACGTCCAGTTACGATACTGGCGAGCGAATTCCAGCCTTCGTCGCCGATGAACCGAAGTCAGCCTGATGCTGAGGCCCATACGCAGCGTTGTCGGTCGAACGGTCGTTGAGGAGGGACCTTGGTTCATCTGGGCTCCCATACACATCCCCGCAGCCGCCTTTCACCGCCGTCATCTATGGCCCGTGTTGCGCTACAGTTGCCCCGGCGCCGGGTTTGATTAGCGCCGTTTTACCCGCTTCGGAAACGCTTCCAGTCTTGGGCCGAAACCCGTGATCATGTCCAGTTGGATGTCAAATAAATAGCTCCGTTACCGCATTACGACAACGCATTTGTCCACATTTTTCCGCACTGTATACCCTCCACTGCTAGTGCTGTCGCCTGCACTTTGACATCGAGCAGAGGCGGTGGTTAAGTTAATGTGACTGGACTGTGTATATCGTCCTGTTTGAATAAAAACACTTGATTCAGTATCTCAGTTGATGCAAAAATTAAGAGTATGACTCAACAACAAAATTACGTGCTATGTCCTCTCCCTAGATCTATACATTGCTAATACAATGTAGCCTGAGATTGGATTTTGCGTTTTCATAAAAGTCACTACTAGAAAGGGGATAGGCATAAACAGTCTACATGCCGTTATCGCTGCATCTGGCTTTGACTGTTACTGTGCAATGAAAACATAATTAAATTTGATAGTCATGACTCTCGATACAAGATTCTGTTATTCTGGGTCACATAGAAAATAGTTAGTTCGTTAGAGACAATCAGACCACATTCTTTAATAGCACGGCAGTAAAAGCTCTGAATATCATTAACAGTCTGAACACTAGCGCTGAATATTACGTAACCTCACTCTTAAAGTTGAGTATTTGAGATCAAAATAACTGAAGTTCATTCTTAAGCTCGTTATTACCGTCCACATTTAATTCCTTTAAAAAAATTCCAATTACGATTCCGGCGATAGTCTTACAAATATAGCTGCTGCCTCTTTACACCAAAGTCCACACATATTTCACAGCAGTGGCACTTTTTTTTAATGGAAAACGTTTAATGCATATATTGTCAATCAACACAATATTTACACTCCTGGAAATTGAAATAAGAACACCGTGAATTCATTGTCCCAGGAAGGGGAAACTTTATTGACACATTCCTGGGGTCAGATACATCACATGATCACACTGACAGAACCACAGGCACATAGACACAGGCAACAGAGCATGCACAATGTCGGCACTAGTACAGTGTATATCCACCTTTCGCAGCAATGCAGGCTGCTATTCTCCCATGGAGACGATCGTAGAGATGCTGGATGTAGTCCTGTGGAACGGCTTGCCATGCCATTTCCACCTGGCGCCTCAGTTGGACCAGCGTTCGTGCTGGACGTGCAGACCGCGTGAGACGACGCTTCATCCAGTCCCAAACATGCTCAATGGGGGACAGATCCGGAGATCTTGCTGGCCAGGGTAGTTGACTTACACCTTCTAGAGCACGTTGGGTGTCACGGGATACATGCGGACGTGCATTGTCCTGTTGGAACAGCAAGTTCCCTTGCCGGTCTAGGAATGGTAGAACGATGGGTTCGATGACGGTTTGGATGTACCGTGCACTATTCAGTGTTCCCTCGACGATCACCAGTGGTGTACGGCCAGTGTAGGAGATCGCTCCCCACACCATGATGCCGGGTGTTGGCCCTGTGTGCCTCGGTCGTATGCAGTCCTGATTGTGGCGCTCACCTGCACGGCGCCAAACACGCATACGACCATCATTGGCACCAAGGCAGAAGCGACTCTCATCGCTGAAGACGACACGTCTCCATTCGTCTCTCCATTCACGCCTGTCGCGACACCACTGCAGGCGGGCTGCACGATGTTGGGGCGTGAGCGGAAGACGGCCTAACGGTGTGCGGGACCGTAGCCCAGCTTCATGGAGACGGTTGCGAATGGTCCTCGCCGATACTCCAGGAGCAACAGTGTCCCTAATTTGCTGGGAAGTGGCGGTGCGGTCCCCTACGGCACTGCGTAGGATCCTACGTCTTGGCGTACATCCGTGCGTCGCCGCGGTCCGGTCCCAGGTCGACGGGCACGTGCACCTTCCGCCGACCACTGGCGACAACATCGATGTACTGTGGAGACCTCACGCCCCACGTGTTGAGCAATTCGGCGGTACGTCCACCCGGCCTCCCGCATGCCCACTATACGCCCTCGCTCAAAGTCCGTCAACTGCACATACGGTTCACGTCCACGCTGTCGCGGCATGCTACCAGTGTTAAAGACTGCGATGGAGCTCCGTATGCCACGGCAAACTGGCTGACACTGACGGCGGCGGTGCACAAATG
Source organism: Schistocerca cancellata (assembly GCF_023864275.1). Taxonomy (NCBI): domain Eukaryota; kingdom Metazoa; phylum Arthropoda; class Insecta; order Orthoptera; family Acrididae; genus Schistocerca; species Schistocerca cancellata. The sequence continues at coordinate 423,000,301 of NC_064634.1, read as the reverse complement.
CTGCGCAGCTAGCGCCATTCGACGGCCAACACCGCGGTTCCTGGTGTGTCCGCTGTGCCGTGCGTGTGATCATTGCTTGTACAGCCCTCTCGCAGTGTCCGGAGCAAGTATGGTGGGTCTGACACACCGGTGTCAATGTGTTCTTTTTTCCATTTCCAGGAGTGTACATTTCAACACAACATTAAATTTCTTGCCCAGCGGGTAGCTCCTTACAGTCGTACAAAAGTCCAGTCGTAACATAACTGAAGAAGAAGTAGTAATAGTAATACAGTACAAAAGCAGTAGAATGTTTTATCATATACGAAACAATGTACAATCGTTACGATATCTTTTGCGACATTGATATATACTGTTCTCTCTTGTAGGTGCTTTGTGAACTATTTACATAAAGTTATCGATTTTATCACATCACGACACATGAAAACAGGCATTTTTCTGTACAGTATTTACACTATACACGTCTTTGCAGTTATATTTATGAAAAATAAAAATATATACTACAGTGCCTCTCTACGAATTATCACGCACCGAGATTCTCATTCTGATATCTTGAACCACTGATTTGATAATAGGACTCGTAATTTCTGTTGAGCCACTCTGTATACTAGCGTGCAAAGATGTGGTTGGAGCTTTCGGTTTGCACCGTGGACAATTTGTGGCGTTGCCTAGGACTGGAGTCGACTGACACTTTCTATCACAAATGAAATCAGTTTATATTTATATTAATTCGGTAGCTACCATACATGAGTCTACTAGAGAATTGTCTGCCAATTTAGCAAAAGAAAACAAGTAAAATATTTACGGAATTTAGAAGAACTCAAAACTTCCGCATTAAGTGTCTCACCACAAATTAATTTTCGAGCTCATTCCAAAAATATTCTTAGATTTTGCGCGTTGTGACATTTTCGGAGCTTCAGATGATATAACATTTCGTTTTGTTGGTTCAAATGGCTCTCAGCACTATGCGACTTAACTTCTGAGGTCATCAGTCGCCTAGAACTTAGAACTAATTAAACCTAACTAACCTAAGGACATCACACACATCCATGCCCGAGGCAGGATTCTAACCTGCGACCGTAGCGGTCGCTCGGTTCCAGACTGCAGCGCCTAGAACCGCACGGCCACTCCGACCGGCATTTCGTTTTGCATTTTAGTAACAAAAATTCAGGTGTAAGTAGGCTGTTTATGTTTTCTTATTGGCAACGTTACGTTGCGCTCTATATGAAAATCACTGGCTGTGCTATGTGCAGTCTGTGGCTAGTTTGCATTGTTGTCTGACTTTTGAAGATTTTGTTCCATTGTGTCTAACTTTTGAAGCTTTTGCTGTGTTTGTCTCTGATTTTGTTCCATTTGTTGCATTAGTTGTAATAACAATGCATTAGTGTCTGGAATCTGTTCCTCTACGCTTTTCGGCAGTGCATTTGCACCGGCAACATTCACATTTTGACAAGCTGAAAATGTGTCTTGACTTATTTGAGAAAACGGTGAGGACCCAAAACCTGAATCTGCAGTATTTGTAAAATTGTGTCCTGTCATTTCGGATTCCAGAGGCGAGCTGTTGCCGACCGATCGATCGATAATGCTTCCCTGTTCACTAATTGTTTCACTGCCTACGCCATTGTTTGCCGCCCGCTCCATTTCCCTATGCACAATTACCAAATTACTACTTGGAATGTCTGTTAATTCACTACACAGTGGTGCTGATAAGCTACACTCGTCGTCACTATTATTTCTCAGTTTACTTTGGAGCCTAGTGTTACGTTTTTCACACGCCATTATTGTCACAATATTTCACACGATAACACAGAAAAGCACAATTTAAAGAGCAAAAATAAGAGAACACATTAACATAGCACTGAAAATAATATCTAGTTAATTGCAGCTGCGAAATACTTGGTGCAAATCTACATGCATGCCACAACTGTTTTACTGAGCAACAATGAAAAACCACAACTACCAAGGAAATTCTCTCTATAATTACGCGCTAGCAATAAACAAAAGCTACACTAAATACACAAACTACAAGAAAAAATCAGAAGATTATAGTGAGATATCCTTGGCTAAGAGTCGACATATGAAACGTCCCCTTTGAACAAATTATACAAGACTGTGCTTAAACTGACACACAATATTTTTTAGCGCAACGCAATCTGACTATCAAAGATCCCTGCAAAAGAATGGCCCTGAGTAACATTAAACTATACCTTTCAGAAATCACTTACCTCACGAAAATCTTCATTACTCGAACTACTGCAATACAGCGAGCGCCACTACTGCCAGCTAAATAAAAGATTCAAACTACGGAAAGCACTAACTACTGATAGGGATAGTTAGCAAATGAAAGATATTACTAGAGAACAAACAATGTATTTACCTTAATAGTCATAATGTATATAGCAGTTCATGACAAATTACAAAACTCCGCCATGTCTCTCCCCACATCCACCACTGCTGGAGGCTCACCTCCAACTGCGCAACGCTACGCGCTGTTCACATCCAGCTGCCACTGCCCAACACTACAATGGCAGACAACAATGCAAACTAGCCACAGACTGCACACAGCACAGCCAGTGATTTACATATAGAGCGCTACGTAACGTTGCCAATAAGAAAACATAAACAGCCTACTTACACAGGTGATGTGTTGGAATTACATTTGTATGTGTAAATCACGATTTTTTTTCCTCTGTGTTTAAGTGAATATGAATATTACGCATGGTTCTTAGTTGTTATCAATCCTCAATTCATGGTAAGAAAACAATATTAAATCAATAACGTGTTAAACTGATTTCAACGTTCGAAATATGGATTTGTTACAGGAGTCCTAAAATACATTTTCAAAAGGATTCTACTGCATCAGTAGAATCATCAAACAATTGGCAATATTGTACTTTTCTCTCAAAATATGTCTTATGTATAAAAAGGTGAAATTTGATTGATATACACAATCTGATGCAGTATCTGCCTGTATGTAATGCGGAATTGACGACTAGATGTCACGAGAAATGGACTCGCCGCTGTAACAAGAGGCGGGGAGTATTGTGCTACTAACAGAGAAACAGTAACAGCAGAATGGGTCAGTCAAGGGAAATTAGCGACTTCAAATGTGGACTAGCCATCAGGGACAAAATGGTTCAAATGGCTCTGAGCACTGTGGGACTTAACTTCTGAGGTCATCAGTCCCCTAGAACTTAGAACTACTTAAACCTAACTAACCTAAGGACATCACACACATCCATGCCCGAGACAGGATTCGAACCTGCGGCCGTAGTGGTCCCGCGGTTCCAGACTGTAGCGCCTAGAACTGCTCGGCCACCCCGGTCGGCCATCAGGGACATTTCAATACTTCTAAAGCTGCTCAAGTCGACTGCTGATGATGTGACTGTGGATTGGAAACATCAAGGAACAGCCGCAGCTAAAACAAGACTAGGATGACCCCATTGTACTGACGGCAAGGACCGTCGAGTGTTGCTGAATGTGGTCGTAAAAAATCGCATGGAATCAGCGGAAGGAATCACTCTTGAATTCCAAAGTGCTACCCGCGGTCCAGATAGCACACAGTCTGTTTGTAGGGAGTTAAAAAAAACGGGGGAGAAAAATCTCGTAAGTTACACACTTGTATCGTCAGTGTTAAGCGACGCTTCAGGTGGTGTAAAGAGTGACAGTGAATAGCTGGAAACGAGTGGTATGTATCACTGCGGCAACCCGACGGATGGTTTTGAGTTTGTCGAATGCCTGGAGAACGTTACCAGCCGTCATCTTTAGTGCCAACAGTGAGCAAGGTGGAGATGCTGTTACAGCAGGGAGATATTTTTCGTGGTCTCCTTACTGCGCTTAAGAAAACGCTGAATATGATGAATATGAACGCATTTTATCGCACTGTATATTGCTTATAGTAGAGAAAGAGCCCTGTCGATTATTGTATCATCATGACAATGCACCCTGTCATAAAGCAGCACCTGTGAGGCAGTGGTGTTTTGGGAAATAACATTCCTGAAATTTTGGTCTGCCCACAGTCCCGATCTCCAACCGGCCTTTGGGATGAGGTAGGACGTCGACTTCGATCCATCCCAGCGTCCAACATCAATACTTTCTCTGCTTTCGGTCTTGAGGGAGAACGGGCTGCCCTTCCCCTGCAGACATTCAGACCGCTCACTGAAAGTGTCGGTAGTAGAGTTCAAGCCTTTATGAAGACGAAACGTGGACACAGGCCATATTAACGTCCAATAATAGGTGTCCGGGTTCTTTTGATCTGATAGTGTACACTTTTCAGTCACGCACAGTGAGTCTGTTGTTAAGTGCCGTGATCGACTTTGCTTCAGTAATCGATTCTGAAATCATGTGACAACTTCGGGGACTTCTTCTAATATCCTCCACCTGGCACGGAAGCAGGTGGTACATTACGAGAGTCCCGCCGGAGGCAAATAAGCAGTTTGCCCGCTGAAGCGCCGGCGCTGGAGAGTCTCGCCTGCACCTCTGTTCCGCTGGGGCGCCCTGCGAGCGCCGCGCCGACCCAGATGCCATCATTTGTCCTTTATGGTAATAGCGCCACGCCATTGTATTCAAATGGTAGACAAAGCGGCGCGACGAGGCGGCCGCGTTATGAGCGATGTTTTCTTCCTCGGTGCTCGTTTCCCTGTTTATCATTTCAGTAGCGCACTACCGACGGCAAACAGGGGGCAGACACGCCAGACAAATACCGCTTTTAAAGTAAGAACAGCCAATTTTTCGGGGCTCGTAACGTTTGTGGATGCAGCCGCAGCGCGTCAGGTACTAAGCCAAGCAATCAGAAAAATTTGATTAGAGTTATCAACTTGAAAATAGTCTTAGAGCACATGCTAGGGACAAACCAGTAGAAATTATTAACCTACAATGACAATATGCAATATTTTCTTGATACAGTTCCCTTCTAGCTCAACACGCATTTTGCTTCTGGGAGGTCTAAAATATATTCATCTACGTCAGCAATCATCTCTTTATTATTCTCAAGTCCTTCGGAATCGTAAAACACTGTAGCCAAAACTTTTCTGGCTGGAGGTGTGGTTTTGAATTTTTTTTTCTTGAGTAAATTTGCATCATGCCACTCCATTGGTTGCCTCTTCGTCTCTGGTGAAAAACGATGGAGCTATGTTTCATCACCTGTCACAATTCTTCCAAGAAATTCATCTCCACCATTCTCGTACGGTTCCAAAAGCTCGCTGCATACTGTTTTTCTTGTTTCTTCGTGAGCCACTGTCAACATCCTGGGAACCCACCTGGCACAAACCTTTTTTAACGCCAAAACTTTCAGTATTCTGCAAACACTTCCTTCCCCTCTCCCAATGTAGCGTGACAATTCGTTCACTGTGATGCGTCTGTCAGCAGTCACCAATTCGTTAACTATCTGCACATTGTCTGGGTTGTGTGCAGTACGAGGCCTGCCGCTCCGAGGAGTCCTCAATATTGCCGTGCCCGCTTTCATCACGTAACCTGTTTGCCCACCGACTAACTGTACTACGATCGACAGCAGCATCTTCATACACCTTTTTCAACATCTCATGGATGTTTCCCACTGTCTCATTTTCACAGCACAGGAATTCTATGACAGCACGTTGCTTCTGACGAACGTCAAGCGTAGCAGCCGTCTTCAAGACATGCTGTGACTGCGCCACTCCTGGGAACAGGTTCTAACAATACCACCACTTGCAAAGTAGGTTAGAAATCAGATTAATAATGTTGCTCACTCAGCATATGTTCGCTTTATCGGTCAACAACAACGTTATTGACTGTGGATGGTATCGTCAGAATGGAAATAATGAAGTCACTGTAAAAAAGCCATTAATTTTGGCACTTATCTTGAATGGATTCAAACGTAGATTTCGTCGAAGTTGTTATGGCTCATCTTTTTGATTCTAGGGTGATTACACTTTCACTGCTAGAAGGTCTGTATTTTAGCAATATTTGAAGACCTAACAAATGCGTTTTTCAGGAAATTCTTAATGATCAAACAATCCCAGATCAGAACAATGGTATGGTAGAAATAATTTTTGACTTGGTGTTCACGATCCACATTTTTATTAAACTTCTTGCAAACTCACATATACTTCTTCTTAATTACAACATCATCAAGCAAACAGTTTTGTATCAATCTTCTTATATTTAATTCCCACTTTAACCAAACACAAGACTTGACTGTTCTTTTACAAAGCGAAATAACAACTTAACTTCTGCAAAGTGAAACAAAGAGTGCCCTGTGCGCATTCGCGCCAAAACGGTTCCAAGTAAGTCAAAGATAATGACGGTCTCACAGAAATGAATACACACAAGAACCATATCACTGTAATATATCGATACATCGGAGTACCTATACATTAATAAAACCAAATGTGAATATTGTCACAAAAATATGTCCGTTACTTCGCAGAAAAGTAGTACGATATTACTGGTATCGAGAACTGGGGTTGGAGTGCCGTAATGGTCACGTAAATAAAGAACCATTACATGGTTGAACTAAGTTTGAAAACAAGAACGAAGGATGTATCTACACACTGTAAAACTTTCACACATGCAGAATGAAAACTGTATTTTTACAAAAATAATGCCCATTTCTTTCTCGTACATAACATGCCTTGCATATTTGACTGATTACATGTTGGTACACACGTCTAGGTGAACTTGAAGTCCACATTATATCGGTAGTAAACTGTCACGTAACTGTCAATCCTCAGTTGTTGCAAAATTACGCAGTTGTAGTGTTTGTTATACGTTAAATATGTTTTGATAGTAATATGAGTGAGTCGTGGCGGCTTTAATTTTGTCGGGCATGGCACTCCGCTGGCGCCACTAACTACTTGGGCTGTCTATATCGACCCTCCTCATATGTCAGGAGCTAGGGCCTTTAGTCGAGGCGTCTGTTGTGTGTTTTTGGCGGGCCCTGGTACTGGCAGTTAGCTGGAGGGGACGTGGCTGACGAGTTGTTCGTTTTTGGGGACTCGTGCTGTCCGGTACGAGCCTCGAGAATCCGCGAGTGGTTAATTCGGTCGGAGGCAAGCCTTTCCGGCTGGGTTAAGGATTGGTAGCGGCGAGTTGCGGGAAGAGCAGTGGACGCCGCGTGCAACCTGGTCGACAAGTTCCCGGCCTACTCTGCAAGCTTAAATTTTACGGCACCTCCAACACCGCCTGTGCGGATTGGAGGCAGTAACACTCCTGCTGGAATTCTGGAAGCCAAGGCTCCTTCACACCTGAGTAGAACTGTTATTTTATTGGCACTTGAAACCGTACGGCCATGCTTGTGTTAATGTGGAATTGCACCTGTCTTATCATTAATATCATATGTCTTCAATAGGAATCCATTCTGGTTACTAGAAAAGCTAATCATTCTTCCAGTACGTCCAAAACACGTTGATTTTTTATGAAGCTATCTTTCAGCTTCCACCAATTGTTTGAATCCCGTTTCATTTATCTAGTGTGAAGTAGCTGACTCATTCCTTATTCGCACTAAAGAATCGGCGTAGTAAATCAGTTGAATTTCTTTTAAAATGATGAAATTTCCTTTCGCATTTGCTCAGCATACAACAAAAACGATATTCATCTGTTTCAGCCATTGATCATGGTTAATTTGTATTTGCATTGTATTTTTTTTTAAATACTTGCTATAATAATGAGCGTATGGCATTGGTGGCCGGGAGACCCCTCACGGAGCGGTTCTTTAACACCACTACGGCGACTTGCGAGTGAATGAGGATGAAATTATGATGAAAGACACACACAACACCCAGTCATCTCGAGGCAGCTTAAATCCCTGACCCCGCCCGGAATCGAACCCGGGACCCCGTGTGCGTGAAGCGAGAACGCTACCGCAAGACCACGAGCTCCGGACATCCTTGTTATGAAAAATTTGTTACAGGGTTTGACATAAATGGTGACCATCCATTTTTCTTGGGCAAGTGAATAACATGTAAAAATTGTCGGGTAACAATAGTTAACATTTCCATGAAGTCTTCTGCGACAGACTGAGTAATGGTAAAACAAATGAAAACAGAGTAAAAAATCGCTACTGAAATGACATAAGCTACACTGCTCCTAAATTGCTTATAACTGCAGCTTCTGCCTCTGAAAGCAAGAGAATATACAGACGTACTTCACATGTAAGGAGCATGTACAGTGTCCAGTTACAGTAATGTAACCACTTTTTGCAGCGTGAACCGCGCCGGCCGATGTGGCCGAGCGGCTCTAGGCGCTTCAGTCTGGAACCGCACGACCGCTACGGTCGCAGGTTCGAATCCTGCCTCGGGCATGGATGTGTGTGCTGTCCTTAGGTTAGCTAGGTTTAGGTAGTTCTAAGTCTAGGGGACTGATGACCTCAGATGTTAAGTCCCATTGTGCTCAGAGCCAGTTTTGAGCGTGGACAGCTGTTAGACGGGCTGGAAGAGAGTCAGTGAGGTTATGGAAGGTATGCTAGGCCAACTCCAGTGCCGTGTCCAGATACGCAAATTTTCTCCGTGCCGCGTAGAGTCCGATCGAGATGGTACCACACATTCTCGACTGGGCTTAAATCTGAGGCGTTTGGTGGCCAAGTGACTACGGTTAACCCATCTTGGTGCTCTCAGTACCTTACACGAACACGGAGCTGTGTGACACTTTGCATTGTCCTGCTGGAAGATGACACCTTGCCGAAGAAAAACAAGCTGCATATAGGAGTGGACATGGTTTCCCAAGATCTATTGTGCATTCCAAAATAAAGAGATCACTTACAGTTGAGTTGGCGTAAGTTGATTCCAGACTGTTGCAATGGGCTGGGCCCGGTCGCTTCAAGGACCAATAAGGTAATGAGATCTTGTAAACGTCTGTATGGCAACATCCTAGTGTTGTTAGAGCTTTGTTGATGGCTACTGCTTCACCTGAAGCTGTCAGCGCTTCGCAGTTGGAAGCTGGAAACAGTGCTGCTAGCTGCCGCCTCGACTATAGGGAATGTCTCGAAAACATTTCGCAGACCATAGCGCTCCCTCCTTCAGACTAGATCCTTCCAATGATTGGAGCAGGGCATTTGTTTTCAAACGATTCACGCTGTACACACCACCGGCCATCGGTCCGATGGAGAATAAAGTGTGATTCATCTGAAAAGGCCACTTGTAGCTACTCAGTGGACGAGCAGTTACGTTTGTCGCCAATGAACAATAGTCAGCATGATCTTGACAAAAAATAAAAACACCTACAGCCATCCTCATGATTTTATTTTATTTTGCCGCTACCAGTTTCGACGCTTCATTGCGGCATCTTCAAGCTGTTTTGATGCTGCACAGGTGGATTCGGTCCCCATGCATAACCCATCAGTTGCCAGCCTTACTGGATTCGCAGATAATGTGTCAGCACTCCAACCATATGCGAATCCAGTAAGGCTGGAACTTATGAGGATCGTATCCAGCTGTACAGCATCAAAACAGCCTGAAGATGATGCAATGAAGCGTCGAAACTGGTAGCGACAAAATAAAATAAAATCATAAGGACGGCTGTAGGTGTTTTTATTTTTTGTCAGGATAGTAAACGGCCGTCGACCCAGAGACGTCCTGCTAAAAGGATGGACATACAATAGTCAGTATGGGTACACGAAGCAGGCACCTTCTGCAAACGCCCACTCGCAGCAACGTTCGCTGCATATTCTTTGAAGAGACACTGTTGGTAAGCCATTGGTTCATCTAGGCGTGAGCCAACAGTTGCGCGTTTATGCCCCATTACACGTCTCCGCAGCTGCCATTCACTCCTATCCTGTGGTGCAGCACAGTTGCCTTTCGGGCAGAATTGGATAGCGCAATTTTGCCGCCCACGATATACTGTAACTACGGCGGCACGCGAACAGTCCACAAACTTAGCCTCTCCAGAATTGCTTCCACCCTTGGCGCGAAAGTCAATAATCATGCCCTTCTGGAAGTCACACAAACCGCTCCAAATTGTAGATGTGAGGTCCACCAGTTATGCAAAACATCGTTTTTTTCCAATTTCCCAAACATGTTTCAGCACCACTGTGCCATCATCAGTGGTTTTCTGTTTTATTTAATCTGTAAATGTGGACATTTTTACTAAATGATTACAAAATTATGTGGCTGTTTAGTTCAAATAATAGTTCGTTTCTTTTGTTAATAACTTCAGACTTCATGTGCATGATTTTCCAGGACCACTTGTGTATTATTTATTACAGATAGCTTGTCATCTGCAACGAAACGATGTTGATGAGACACGACTGCATTGTTGTCTGCGTCCCATCCGACACGCTTCGTGCATCCTCCGCTTTTAGTGATGCCACCTTGCCACCTTCCGTCTGTGTATGGTTATTGCACGTTGACTTTGAAATATAAGTTGGTCATAATAATGTGCTCTTTTTTTTTTTTTTTTTTTTGACAGTTCTCAGTTCTTATGATGAGAAATGTCTGTGATACGCAACAGTTTCGCACGGATTTTAAAATTTGCACTTCGCTCGTCCTTTCAATTCACGTACATTTGCTTAACATAATTACTTATTCATCAAAATACGAGTGTGTTTAAAAATTCTCTCTTTGATGTAGCAACTGCTGCTGAATTAGTTTATTTTGAGGTGGAAAACAGTTTTATTTTTTTCTCGCGTTATTATCATGCACGTCTGGTAGTTTTCACTACAGCTACAATTATGATGACTTATGAATCTCGTATAAAAGTTTAAGAAACATCGTGAGAGATGCATGCTTGGCGCTGGTTAGCTAAGGTTGCAGGTTGCGCTGTTGTTTTTGAACACGAACGGCACTGTGCAATATTTTCAATACTCTGCAAGTGTCAGTAGAGGTCACTAGTGTCCCGTGTAGTTGTGAGTGCATTATGTCGGATTCAAGTGAATTCGAAAGTGGGCAAATTGTTGATGTTCTTATGGTTGGTGCTTCCGTAATCAAGGGAGCCGGAGTGTTTGAGGTTTCAAAAGGCACCGTATCAAAGATTTGCTCTGCATTTAGGGAAAGTCACAACGCGCAAAAAAGTAGGTGTTGAGTGATCATAGCCGACGGTCTTGAAAAGAATAATGACCAAAAAAAAAGGAAAACGACAGCTGCAAAAGTCACTGCAGAACCGAGTGTCGAACTCCAGAACCCAGTAGCATACAGACTACACGAAGAAAGTTCCATAAGCAGGGAATTGCAGGGCAGGCTGGAATTCGAAAACCAGTCACCACTGGTGCAAACGAACATAACAGGAAAACGGGGTGCCCTATCCATAAAGCCTTGACTCTGGAGCAATGGCAGAAAGTCATTTGGTCGGATGAGTCTCTTTGTACACTGTTTCGAACTTCCGGTCGAGCTTACGTCGTAAATGTGAAACATGGCGGGGTTTCGGTGATGACTGGTACTCCATGGGCCCCATGGTTACTTTGCACGGCCGGATTACGTCCAAGGATCCTATCACCTTTTGGTTGACGACGTCCATCCCATGGTACAATATTTGTTCCCAAACGCTGATACTGTGAAGTCGACAGGGCCCCTGTCCACACAGCACGCGTTGTCCAGGACTGGTTTTGTGTGTACGGCGATGAGTTGTCGTAGCTCTTAGACAGCCCCTATATCTTTCACCTTAAATAATGTTAGCACTGCGTTTCATACCAGTTTCAAATTTTTCACATCCACAAGCTGGCTTCTTTCCCAGTGTAGTGGACAAAGCTTCACTCTCTAAACAAGAAAATTGCCACCATCGGTCATAAAAGATTTGAAATCATTTATTACAGCAAATCGATTTCAGTCACTGTGTGACCATCTTCAGTAAAAATAATAAAGCCTTGAAGACTCATGTAATAAAAGCACATATTGCAACTTCAACATGACCTCAAAATATAAAAGAACACAGCAGCTAACGAACAAATTTTGAATTGGTTACCTTAGGCTACTCGGAGACCATTTGCAGCCATTCATGGACGTCAAGTAACAAAGCAACAACGGAATTTTTATGGATGACAATGCGCCATGTCAGAACATTCTGAACAATTCGAGCGAATAATTTGGCCACCCATATCACCCGACAAGAATCCTATCGAACATTTATGGGACACAATCGAGGGGACAGTTCGTGCACAAAATCGTGCGCCGGCAACACTAACTGATATCGCAGGAGAGAATATATTCGGAATGTAACCTTTATGGCAACAATGAACCAGGGCTCATGTCCGAGAAAGAGATACAGATTTTGTTCTGTATCTGTCTTCTGGCCCTGCGGTAATCCACTCTTACATATCGTTTTTACAAAGACTTAAATATTCAACGAAAATGCAAATTTAGAAGTAACAAATCCTTAGTGACGTTGATGTTTTAAATAGGCTGTTTACGTTTTTATGTTGGTAACGCCACGTAGCGCTCTGTATGAAAATCACTGACTGTGCTGTGTGCAATCTGTGGCTGGTTGGCATTGTTGGAATATTCGCTATTGTAGTGCTGGGCAGTTCGATGTGAACAGCGTAGTTGGAAGTGATCCGCCAACAGTGGTGGATGTGGGGAGAGAGATGGCATAGTTATGAGAGCGGACGATCTGGACGTTTTTCCGTCAGAAAAACGAAATTTGTAAAACTGGATGTCATGAAAAATATTTTATGACTTTTGAACACTATTAAGGTAAATACATTGTTTGTTCCCCATCAAAATCTTTCATTAGCTAACTATGCCTATCAATTCCCGGCAGGGGACCGAGTGTTGTGTGTCTTTCATCATCACTGACCGCAAGTCGCCGAAGTGGCGTCAACTAAAAAGGAACGAAAATGCCGAACTCCCCTGCATGGGGCCTCCCGGCCAACAATCCCATACGATCATTTCATTTCATTCACATTTAGTGCCTTCCGTAGTTAGAATCTTTTATTTAGCTAGCAGTATTGGCGCTCGCTGTATTGCAGTAGTTCGAGTAACGAAGATTTTTGCAAGTGATTCATGAAAGGTGTAGCTTATTGTTAGTCAGGGCCATTCTTTTGTAGGGATTATTGAAAGTCAGATTGCTTTGCGCTAAAAATATTGTGTGTCAGTTTAGTGATTATCAGAATAAGTGAAGAGAGAAATGTCTGAGTACAATGACTTTTGCTCAGCTGTTTGAAAATCAAATAACGTAAGAGGTTTATCAGCACAGTCATTTATAATTTTCCAAATGGGACGTTTCATAATGTAAGGCGCATGGGCAGATTTCTTACCCTCAAATTTCGGTAGCAAACGTTTCGTGTAACGATGACAAGCACGAGTGAGATTCTAAACCCTCAGAAATCTAACGCTACGTAAATTTTGTCACATTTATGCCCACTGTACTACATATTTTTTAGCTAAACCATCTATTTTCTTTTCAGAAATAAACTGAGACGAAGCATGAATAAAAGTAATAAAGTACACATTAACGACTTAATGTAAATGAGAATCAGTTCTCGAAAAACATCGTTCTCAATGCATTAAACGCTAATTAAAATGTGACTGTAATATGAATGATTATTCGGAGTGAGAAGTAACCTTGTACTCTCAAGTTTTCCCGAAACCGGTGCATAATAAAAGTGAAGTACTTTGGTAAATTGTAATAAACAATTACAAAGAGAAAACCGTGAAGGAAAACGTCAGCTTTATGTGTACCATATGTTGTAAATAGCCGGTACATAAATGTTGCCATTAATCTGTATCCATAGTCACTAATTTCTACACAAACCGGTCCAAGAGGCAGCAGACAAAAAGTTTTTATTTTATTCATGTCCTGAAATCATCGTTTCTCTGAAAGATACATATCACGCGGGCCTACACGCTGCCATAAATAAAGTCTTCTGTAGGCGCATACTAATGGGTACACATTTCTGATCGGTGTTATTTCCTTATTCAGTGTCAATACGACCCTGCTACGGCGGCTGGAATTATTCCAGTCAAATTTAACTTCCTTGCGCTCAGAAGAAGTCGATGAAGAATCTGCGAGAAATTGTATCCGACTCAGCCTTTGGACAAAAGTTGCTTGTTCATCAGCAGCGAGCGCTTTCGATGCAATGTACAAGCAAAGTTGACAGTACATGCTGGATGCTGTGAGGGCTGAGGATATAGGTGAAAAGAATGCTCACATAAGTTACGTGAAATTGTACTACTGGATTCACTTTAGTCTTCACGAAGAAAGGTAGGATAAATGGAAGATGACGTTTAATCGTCCCGTCGACAGCGAAATGATTAGAAATGGAACACAAACTAGCTAAACTTCGTTTCAGGCCAGAATTTGCGTAATTTAGGGAAACTACGGACAACCTACGGAGGGCGTTCAGTAAGTAATGGAACACTTTTTTTCTCGGCCAATTTTGGTTGAAAAAGTGCGCAATTTGTTGTGGCATACCATGGATATTTCCGCTTTAGCCCCTAGAGTTTCATGAAGTTCCACACGTTGCGGCGCTATACGTAGTCGCCGGCCGGAGTGGCCGAGCAGTTCTAGGCGCTACAGTCTGGAACCGCGCGACTGCTACGGTCGCAGGTTCGAATCCTGCCTCGGGCATGGATGTGTGTGATGTCCTTAGGTTAGTTAGGTTTAAGTAGTTCTCTGTTCTAGAGGACTGATGACCTCAGCAGTTAAGTCCCATAGTGCTCAGAGCCATCTGATCCATATATACGTAGTCTTCAAAATGAGGTTTGTAACGGAGATGCCTTCCAAACACAGAGCTGTCATTGCATTTCTCATGGCGGATAACCAGAGCATCGCAGATAGACATAGGCGCTTGCAGAATGTCTACGGAGACCCAGCAGTCAACAAAAGCACGGAGAGTCGTTGGGCGAGGCGTTTGTCATCATCGCAACAAGGTCGCACAAACCTCTCCGGTCTCCCACGTCCCGACCGGTCGCACATGGGTGTGACTCTTACAGTGTTGGAACGTCCGGACATTCTCATTCGAGATGATTGGCAGATCACAATGAAACACTTCGCTCCTTAAATGGACGTCCCTGTGGGTATAGTGCTGACACCCTCGTCCACCAGATGGTAAACTCAAAGGTGTTTGCCCACTGGGTTCCCCGTAGGCTAACAGACGCAAGAAGCAATGTAGGAACGGCTACGCGGAATTGCTTGGGTGTTACGAGGCTGAATATCTTCACAGGTGAGACGAGCTCACTAAACTTCATTGAACCGTTCTTCCTCAACCACCCTACAATCCAGATCTCGCACCTTCCGACTGGTTGGCCCAATGCACGGTGCACTCCGCGGGAAGCAATATGCGGATGATGGGGATGTTATTGATCGAGCAAGATGTTGGCTCTGACATCGACTTGTAGAGGCCCTCCCAGTAAGCTGAACGGAGATTACGTTGAAAAATAGGGTTTTGCAGCCAAACGAGTGTGGAATAATTTGGTGTGTTGGAATCCTGAATAAAACCAACACTCTTTCAGAAAAAAAAGTGTTGCATTACTTAACTGAACGCCCCTCATGCGAGGATTTGAACAGCCGCGCCCCAGAGCAAGCCGGTGTCGCACCGCTGTGGCAGGTGACCACTGAGTTACGAAGGGGGAAACGCCAGTAAATTCGAATGCCTTCACAACATAGTGCGAAAGGAGACAGTTTCCTTCCTTGTTTAACAAAGCTAATTCAGCTCTATTTCTTACAACGTTGCTCAGTCGCCTTGGGCTATGCAATGCATATAGAACTATTTGATCGTCCAGGCAGATCTATACTATTAAAAGGCTAAAATGGTGACTGAGGCAGCTGGTTGCCTAGTCACAGTTGCAGGTTGCCTATGTAACAGCTTACAGGGGCAACAAAAATTTCATTTTCAGTTTTTATACAGGGGGTCCATTGATAGTGACTGGACCAAATATCTCACGAAATTAGCATCAAACGAAAAAATAAGAAGAACAAATATGTTCGAGCGTGTCGAGGAAAACGGTGCTATGGATGGCCCACTAGATGGCGCTGTCATAGGCCAAATTGATAGAAACTGCATTTTTTTAATAGGTACCCCCATTTTTATTACATATTCGTATAGTATATAAATAAAAATGAATGTTTGATTTGGAACATTTGTTTCGCTTTGTGATAAATGGCGATGTAATATTCTCACAAATGTAGCAAAGCATCAATTAGCACTGCGTGCAATTCATTACTTAAATTACGTATGATAATACGCTTGGCCAGTCATAATAATTAAGCGGAAGACATAATCTTGTTAAAGTGAAACGTTTAACAGTCGCAGAAAAGTTAGATATGGTGTTTATTTATGGCTATTTTTATCAAAATACTAAACAATCTTGTGCTACGTATGTTGACCGTTATCCTGACAGACAGCATCCAAAGTGTCCGAACCTTTTGTCGGATTGTCAATGTATTTAAAGAAACCGGGTGTTCAGCCGAAGAAGAAGACGCATCCAAGAACTGCAACAAACGAAGATGCCCAAATAAGTGTTTTAGCAGCAGATAAGGCTAATCCGCACATCAGTAGCAGACAAATTGAGCGGGAATCGGGAATTTCAGAAACGTAGGTTTTGAGGATTCTACATCTACATACATTTCACCCTTACCGCATTTCAATGCACCAGGAATTGCATGACGACGATTTTGAACGTCGCGTAAATTTTTGACGTTGGGCCCAAAATAAATTACGAGACGATAACAGGTTTTCTTCAAGAGTTCTACTTAGTGACGAAGCGTGATTCTCAAACAGAGGTAACGTAAACCGGCATAATATGCGCTATTGGGCAACGGAAAATCCACGATGGTTGCGACAAGTGGAACATCAGCGACCCTGGCGGGTTAATGTATGGTGTGGAATTATGGGATGGCAATCTAAATGGTGCAATGTATGCCGATTTCTTAATTAATGTTTTACCGATTCTTCTACAAGACGTTTCACTTCATGACAGAAAGACTATGTACTTTCAACATGATGGATGTCCGGCACATAGGACGGGTGCAGTTGAAGCGGTTGTTGTTGTTGTGGTCTTCAGTCCTGAGACTGGTTTGATGCAGCTCTCCATGCTACTCTATCCTGTGCAAGCTTCTTCATCTCCCAGTACCTACTGCAACCTACATCCTTCTGAATCTGCTTAGTGTATTGATCTCTTGGTCTCCCTCTACGATTTTTACCCTCCACGCTGCCCTCCAATGCTAAATTTGTGATCCCTCGATGCCTCAGAACATGTCCTACCAACCGATCCCTTCTTCTAGTCAAGTTGTGCCACAAACTTCTCTTCTCCCCAATCCTATTCAATACCTCCTCATTAGTTACGTGATCTACCCACCTTATCTTCAGCATTCTTCTGTAGCACCACATTTCGAAAGCTTCTATTCTCTTCTTGTCCAAACTAGTTATCGTCCATGTCTCACTTCCATACATGGCTACACTCCATACAAATACTTTCAGAAACGACTTCCTGACACCTAAATCTATATTCGATGTTAACAAATTTCTCTTCTTGAGAAACGCTTTCCTTGCCATTGCCAGTCTACATTTTATATCCTCTCTACTTCGACCATCATCGGTTATTTTACTCCCTAAATAGCAAAACTCCTTTACTACTTTAAGTGTCTCATTTCCTAATCTAATTCCCTCAGCATCACCCGACTTAATTTGACTACATTCCATTATCCTCGTTTTGCTTTTGTTGATGTTCATCTTATAACCTCTTTTCAAGACACTGTCCATTCCGTTCAACTGCTCTTCCAAGTCATTTGCTGTCTCTGACAGAATTACAATGTCATCGGCGAACCTCAAAGTTTTTACTTCTTCTCCATGAATTTTAATACCTACTCCGAATTTTTCTTTTGTTTCCTTTACTGCTTGCTCAATATACAGATTGAATAACATCGGGGAGAGGCTACAACCCTGTCTCACTCCTTTCCCAACCACTGCTTCCCTTTCATGCCCCTCGACTCTTATAACTGCCATCTGGTTTCTGTACAAATTGTAAATAGCCTTTCGCTCCCTGTATTTTACCCCTGCCACCTTCAGAATTTGAAAGAGAGTATTCCAGTCAACATTGTCAAAAGCTTTCTCTAAGTCTACAAATGCTAGAAACGTAGGTTTGCCTTTTCTTAATCTTTCTTCTAAGATAAGTCGTAAGGTCAGTATTGCCTCACGTGTTCCAACATTTCTGCGGAATCCAAACTGATCTTCCCCGAGGTCGGCTTCTACCAGTTTTTCCATTCGTCTGTAAAGAATTCGCGTTAGTATTTTGCAGCTGTGACTTATTAAACTGATAGTTCGGTAACTTTCACATCTGTCAACACCTGCTTTCTTTGGGATTGGAATTATTATATTCTTCTTAAAGTCTGAGGGTATTTCGCCTGTCTCATACATCGTGCCCACCAGATGGTAGAGTTTTGTCATGACTGGCTCTCCTGAGGCCATCAGTAGTTCTAATGGAATGTTGTCTACTCCCGGGGCCTTGTTTTGACTCAGGTCTTTCAGTGCTCTGTCAAACTCTTCACGCAGTATCTTATCTCCCATTTCATCTTCATCTACATCCTCTTCCATTTCCATAATATTGTCCTCAAGTACATCGCCCTTGTATAAACCCTCCATATACTCCTTCCACCTTTCTGCTTTCCCTTCTTTGCTTAGAACTGGGTTGCCATCTGAGCTCTTGATATTCATACAAGTGGTTCTCTTCTCTCCAAAGGTCTCTTTAATTTTCCTGTACGCAGTATCTATCTTACCCCTAGTGAGACAAGCCTCTACATCCTTACATTTGTCCTCTAGCCATCCCTGCTTAGCCATTTTGCACTTCCTGTCGATTTCATTTTTGAGACGTTTGTATTCCTTTTTGCCTCCTTCATTTACTGCATTTTTATATTTTCTCCTTTCATCAATTAAATTCAATATTTCTTCTGTTACCCAAGGATTTCTATTAGCCCGCGTCTTTTTACCTACTTGATCGTCTGCTGCCTTCACCACTTCATCCCTCAGAGCTACCCATTCTTCTTCTACTGTATTTCTTTCCCCCATTCCTGTCAATTGTTCCCTAATGCTCTCCCTGAAACTCTCTACAACTTCTGGTTCTTTCAGTTTATCCAGGTCCCATCTCCTTAAATTCCCACCTTTTTGCAGTTTCTTCAGTTTCAATCTGCAGTTCATAACCAATAGATTGTGGTCAGAATCTACATCTGCCCCAGGAAATGTCTTACAATTTAAAACCTGGTTCCTAAATCTCTGTCTTACCATTATATAATCTATCTGAAACCTGTCAGTATCTCCAGGCTTCTTCCATGTATACAGCCTCCTTTCATGATTCTTGAACCAAGTGTTAGCTATGATTAATTTATGCTCTGTGCAAAATTCTACAAGGCGGCTTCCTCTTTCATTCCTTCCCCCCAATCCATATTCACCTACTATGTTTCCTTCTCTCCCTTTTCCTACTGACGAATTCCAGTCACCCATGACTATTAAATTTTCGTCTCCCTTCACTACCTGAATAATTTCTTTTATCTCGTCATACATTTGATCTATTTCTTCATCATCTGCAGAGCTAGTTGGCATATAAACTTGTACTACTGTAGTAGGCATGGGCTTTGTGTCTATCTTGGCCACAATAATGCGTTCACTATGCTGTTTGTAGTAGCTAACCCGCACTCCTATTTTTTTATTCATTATTAAACCTACTCCTGCATTACCCCTATTTGATTTTGTATTTATAACCCTGTAATCACCTGACCAACAGTCTTGTTCCTCCTGCCACCGAACTTCACTAATTCCCACTATATCTAACTTTAACCTATCCATTTCTCTTTATAATTTTCTATCCTACCTGCCCGATTAAGTGATCTGACATTCCACGCTCCGATCCGTAGAACGCCAGTTTTCTTTCTCTTGATAACGACGTCCTCTTGAGTAGTCCCCGCCCGGAGATCCGAATGGGGGACTATTTTACCTCTGGAATATTTTACCCAAGAGGACGCCATGATCATTTAATCATACAGTAGAGCTGCATGTCCTCGGGAAAAATTACGGCTGTAGTTTCCCCTTGCTTTCAGCCGGTATTGAATAGAATATTTAACGACAGGCGGATTGGTCGTAGAAGCACCGTACCATGGCCTGCACGTTCACCGGGCCTTACACCTTCGGACTTCTTTCTTCGGGGGAAATTGAGAGATATTTGCTGTCGTGATTCACCGACAACGCATTTTCAATGCATGGGCGACAATTACTGACAGACCATCTACTTGCTGTTGAGAGGAATTTCGTTACGTGTATTGCCAAATGCACTGGAGTTGAAGGTCATCATTTTGAGCGTTATTACATTAATGAGGTTATTACGGTTGCTCACGCAGTAACAGCATGCGTTCCCATAATTTATGATAAGGTCACAAAAGTAAATGTATCACATTGGAACAACAGAAATAAAGTCCAAACGTAACTGCTTTTTGTCTTTTAATTAAAGAAACTACATTGTGACCAACTGATCGTCTAAATGGGTGAGGCATATTGTAAGTGTTGGAATATTACAACGCCACCCATCACAAATCGAAAAAATGTTCCAAATCAAAAAGTCATATTTATTTACGTATTGTAAGAAAATGTAATAAAAAATGAGGGTACCTATTTTATAAAACGCAGTTTCTATCAATTTGACCTATAGCAGCGCCAGCTAGTAAGCCATCCATAGCGCCATCTGTTTTCCTACGTCACGCTCTAACGGATTTGTTGTTCTTATTTTGTCGTTTGATGCTAATTTCGTGAGATATTTGGCCCGGTCACTATCAATGGACCACCCTGTATTATTATTAAACGAATTAAAAATCTAAAATGCAGTCGCAACCTACTCGTTAAGAGGTATAATCTTATGTTAAAGGCTTAACGCAGTACGTCATGTAGTGGACTGACCCGACAGCCAATCCGCTAGGACGGGTAGCCGAAAGGCACGCGTTAAGCTCACGCAGACTGGCGTGAGGTCTGGAACAGTTAAGGGAATTTAGAGTAGCAAATAAAGTACGTAGTTGATGTAATTCTTAACTTTAATCCATAATTGGAGAACATCGGTCTGAAGGTACAGGCATCACTAGTTAAATATCTATTGATAATGGCGCCTTGCTAGGTCGTAGCAAATGACGTAGCTGAAGGCTATGCTAACTATCGTCTCGGCAAATGAGAGCGTATTTGTCAGTGTAGCTTCGCTAACAAAGTCGTCCGTACAACTGGGGCTGAGTGCTAGGACGTCTCACTAGACCTGTCGTGTGGCGGCGCTCGGTCTGCAATCACTGACAGTGGCGACACGCGGGTCCGACGTATACTAGCGGACCGCGGCCGATTTAAGGCTACCACCTAGCAAGTGTGGTGTCTGGCGGTGACACCACACGTCAAGTATTAAAGATACAAATTATATATATATGTCTTGTGGCAGTGTAGATCATGGCGTGCAAATCACCCGAACTGTATTCAACCAGTAGTTGAGAATGAGACCTGCAACTGCCAACGTACTCTATCCCCCCCAACAAAATAGGTAATAAATGAAAAATGTTTATCGCTTATTACATCTTCGATGTTCACGCAGTAAAACTGCAATGCCAGGTATGACATTTTAATTTATTGCGTCTTCCATATTAAATCTATTCGCAAAACTTGCAGGCAGTATCCACATATACCACTGAATGGCCCTGCTACATTCTATCCTTGTAGGAAATTAGCACGCAGGACTAGCATTCGGAAGGAGACGGTTCAAATACGCATCTGATCATCAAGGTTTAGGTTGTGGACCACTGCGGCTGCGGCGGAGACGGAGCCTCTCCGTCGTTTCTAGGCCCCCGGTTAACATACAATACAATACGATCTGTTAGATGAAGAAAGACTGATTGTAAAGGACGGCAAGGATGAATAAGATGTACTTATATATGATAGAAAGTAAAGGGAATACAAATTTTGAAGAGAAGAAGTTTGAGATAGGACTGCAGCACTGCGCACCTAATCTGTAGAAATAATTATTCGGAGCTAGTTGCCGGCCGCGGTGGCCGTGCGGTTCTAGGTGCTTCAGTACGGAACCGTGAGACTGCTACGGTCGCAGGTTCGAATCCTGCCTCGGGCATGGATGTGTGTGATGTCCTTAGGTTAGTTAGGTTTAAGCAGTTCTAGGGGACTGATGACCTCAGATGTTAAGTCCCATAGTGCTCAGAGCCATTTTGAACCGGAGCTAGTTAACTTTGGTCACTTGTTCAGAACTGAGAGAAAGACCACCCCACTTCCTTGAGTCATGGTGGGCGCTGATAACCTCGTTGTTGTGCGCCCTCAAACACTAATAATCATCATCTTGAGTCATGTATTAACATATAAACTGATAGAGCTGTTAACATTGTACCCTCTTTAAATCATTTTTCACTTTGCTAAGCACAATGTTGTTCAGACCTATGTTATGCATGAAGATCACATGAAGTTTTACTCTGTCTTTCAAATACTTCATTCTGGAATCGTTTTCTTGGAACGTCATTTCATAGAACAGTTACTTTCCGCACCCCACTCTTTATCATTACGCATTACCACATGTAGTATGCAACAGTTTCAATATTTTTTTAGAAATAGAAATGTAGCTTAGCCGCTGCTTGCTTTTTGTTTGCTGTTGTTCTTTCTAGTCATCTGCAACAATGTTGTCAAGACGCGAGATAAGTGGAAATTTTTATTAGGGCTGATAATTGCTTTACTTCCGTTGCGCATTTAATATAAAGACAAGCTGCGTTCAGATCAGTTACAGTTCAATTCAAATTAGGTTCTGTTTAGTCAAAGCTAGCATACGAGTTTAAGTTGAATAACAGTTTGTGGGGACATAGTTTTGGTAATACGCAGACTTTTATAGTGTCCGAGGTAAATTTGGGATAAATTTCATTCAGAAACAAACATAGTTGGAAGGTTACACGACAAACCATTTATAGTGACTACTGATGCCAGCATTGAGAGCAGCTCGGTCACAAGGGAAGACAGACGCAAATTTGCCAATCACCTATGCTTCACGATCAATGAATAAGGCTGAAAGGAACTATTCTACAAATGAGAATGTTCAACAAATGTATGGGTCACAGGGCAGAGAGACATTTTACCACAGTAACAGGTACAAGTTAATGATGTGGATTTTCAATGCAAAGCTCCATCATCAAAATCATGAAGGAAGTGTAAGGTAATCTGTTAGTTAGACATCAAGGGATGCACAGAACCTTCGATCGAGCAAAGAATTATAAGCAGTGGAAAGGCATGAAAAGAGATGTAGAGGAGTACATTAGGAAATGCAAAGGATCAAGCTCATGGAGAGAAATACAAACAGGCCTCTAGTAATCACAGACACAGAGACAACAGTATTCGAGAAATGTAAAATGAACATTGTAGGTCAGTTAGATACAGCAAAAATTGTCACCGACACACCCCGACACTTTCCGTGATGAGCACGTTCACACTAGTAGTGCCCATCGAGAGAAAGGAGGTGGAGACAGTGGTGCAGAAATTTGTACAAGAGACTGTGTTGAGATACAGGACTCCTCAGTGCTGTTGTCTGACCTCAGCTCGAATTTGCTATTCAAAGTGTTCAAGAGGGTATGTAAATAACTAAGGATCCGGAAGATCCAGACCACAACGTTCCACCTAAAGACGAATTGGGGACTCGAGAGACTGGTGGAACATTTACACCACTTCATGAGAGATGACCATTTTAATTGGACTCTATGAGTACTATATATTATTTTTGTGTTTAATACAACAACTCATGGTAGCACTGGGCACTCCATTTAATGTTTGGAAAAAAGAGTAAACGTTCCACTGCTACAGAAAAAGAAAAAAGCTGTTGGATACAATCATGATGATTATATGTATCAGCTGCGAACTAGAACGCAAGAAGTCCACTCAGCAGCACGAGGAAGGATAAAGGAAGCGAAAGAAATCAGTAAGTCTCACTCTAACAAGACAGAGGATCCAAAAAAAATAAAAATAAAAAAAACTAGGACAAGAGATAGGGTACTTTCGCATGATGAGCCTGTAAAGGAAGCGCAGTTCTAGGAAGAAGATGCACAGTTCCAATGACTATAGGAAGTAACTGCAGTAGACCTACTCAATGGACAAGTGAGATTCCTAGTAATATGCAGACGGAAATACATGCAAATCAATGGAAGCCTTATTATTAACGACGGTAAAAATGGAGGGGTGGTAGTAGCATGACGAATCCTTTCTTCTACAAAACCAAGGAGCCATGGTCCAAACGAAACTGATATCATGGGCACTCACCCTGCTAAGCATATGGTTGAGAGCCGGATCGCGTGCAGACGCATTGGAAATGTTAAAAATAGAAGACTCACTTCGGATTTATTACCATCATCAGTCACCATCATCAGGGCAAGGTAGACACCATGTATTCTGATATATGTAAATCCAACAATTCTTGAAGAGAATTTCTATACAGTGGCACACGTAGGAAACAAGACCATATACGGTACATCCATATCATACGCCGCAAGCCACCTAACGGTGGGCCACGAAGGATACTTCTGGTACCACTAACTGATACCCCCCTTCCCTGTACCGTTCGCGAATGGCACGTAGAAAGAATGATTGTCGCTAAGGCTCTGTATTAGCTCTAATTTCTCGAATTTTCTCGTCGTGGTCATTTCGCGGGATTTTTCTGGGAGGAATCTCCGAATCTTCCAGGTAACTATTCTCTCGAAATTTCTATAGCAAAGCTCTCCGTGATGCACATCGCCTCTCTTGTAGCGTCTGCCACTGACGTTTGCTAAGTATCTCTGTAACGCTCTCGCACCGACTCATCGATGCTGTGACGAAACGGGCCGCTCTTTGTTGGATATTCTCTCTCTCTTGCTCTCTCTCTCTGTTCCATTAGACCTACCCAGTATGACTCCAGCTTTATGAAAAATACTCAAGAATCTATAGAACAAGTGCCTTGTAAGACACTTCCTTCGTGGATGATTTACATTTCCTTACGATTCTTCTCATGAATCTCAGACTCACATCTGTTTTTCCTACTATTTGTTTTATGCGGTCATTCCACTTATGGACAGGTACTCCTACATACTTTACGGTATATACTGTTTCCACCAATTTGTCATCAATAGTGTAGTTGTACAATAAAGTGGATTTCTTTTCCTATGTTTACGCAATACGATTACACTCATTTAAGTTCAGGGTCGACTGTCAGATATTGCAACATGCATCAATCATTTTGCAAATCGATACTTTTTTTATAGACAACCGCACATCTGCGAACAGTCTTAGCTTCTGACGCTTCCTACTAAACTATTCATATACTTTGTAAACAGTAACGGTCCTCCCACACTTCCTTAGTGTACTCCTAAAATTACCTTTACATCTGTCGATTTTGTTGAGCAACGTGTTGAGTTCTATCTGTAGGGAAGTTCTGAATCCTGTCGCAAATATGGTCCGAGACTTGGTGCACTCGTATGTTTTCTCCACTAAACGGCTATGCTGAATGATGTCAAATACCTCCCTGAAATCTAGGAACACGACATCAGCATGACCACTGTTGTCCACAGAGCGATGGCCATCCAACAGTGCAGAAAAAGATTAAGAAAATTATATATCAGTAGAACAAATTGTAACCATCTATGTCATGAGGGTGGCAGTAATGCAGCCAGGTTAGAATAAACTAAAGATTTAGTTCAGCAATTAACTAAACAGAGTCCCATCTCCAACGGGGGAAATTTCGTAAATGATACACATATAGATCTACACATATATATCGTTTGCCTGGCATGGTTATTTCATGTCTTATCCGTTTATAACTGTTTATTACTTTCAGATTTATGATCGAAACATTAAGTATCGGTTTTGGTTACATCTTAGAGCCATGTTTTGAATGAAGCTGTAGCATCGATCATTCTTTTACTTCAGTTTTGGTAGTAAAACGTTTGGAATAATTTATGATGTTGAAGTCCATCTTTGATAAAATAGTTCTAGTTAATTACAGGATATTTTGAGCACTTAATGTGAATTCCTATTTCATTACTCTGAGAATGTACGAGGTACGAATTTACACCTTTCCACAAATTCAACATTAAAATTAATGATCCCCCACAACTAGATGTGTGAGCTGTAGCCATGCCATGTTCTATCACTTCTGGTGGAGTACTGCGCTGTCTGAACCATCCTCCCAGATGGACACTGCATTATTATATTTCTATCTCTGAACTGGTTTTCAGCGAACTATTTTTGTACCGCAATTAGTTGCGCAATTTCGAGCTATCCAGCCAACTAAACTGGTCCTGCTGAGGAAAGTATGTTTTGTCTCTGTCGGTTTTCCTTTTGCTGACGCCATGAGTGTTAATCAAGTACAGTGGAATAAGGCTCAACGACGCACCGCTAATAGTATTCCAACGGTGCACAGAAATTAAATTTGTTGTCTCTTGCTGACTCTTCATCATGGGTAATTTTCTTCCACTGGCGCTCCTTTCATAAGTTTTGGATGCACGTAATGCGACAATGTAGCAAGTAGAAGCAATAACAGTGCCTTTTAGTATCTGCAAACGATAAACAGCGGCTTAAAACCGACTTGTGTGATGTGTTTCGTCACACCGACTGGAAATGTAAATGCGGTTGCAATTTAAAACGTTAGCTGGTCGTTTTTGTCAGAGGCTTTGCCGTTCGTTCCGTGCTGATTCTTCCTCTTCTTCTTTTTTAAATTCCCTGCCATATATTTCTTTTTGTGTAAGTAAGTAACTACCGATCTTGCGTAGCAGAGAGAGTGTGAAAGGGGGGGGGGGGGGGGCGGGGGTACAAAAAGAACCAGAAGTATATTACTCCCTATTGCGCCCCACAATTTGCTCTTTGAGGCTTCTATTTTTAACAAGACAAAGAATCCTTTGAAAGTTTTTGTTTATAATTGTAGCCTATCACGTACACCAAACCATTTATATAAAAGCGTTATTCGTAGTTAATCCACATAATTATCGAAATAGCTACACGCTAGTAAATAAATGCAATTGCGAGTCAGGTACTTTAGAAGCGGCTACTCTGATGAAAAGACACATAAAATTCAACTGACTTTAATGTTTAACTCTAGTTACTGAGTAATTAAGGATATTGTTATTTCAATACGAACTGCTGTAACTTTCAAAATCCACTCGACAACAGAACGGTGGCTACGTAACTGCATTTAGGCATATGAAGATGGTCGAAAACCCAAACAGTTTTCTGGCAGAATAAAGTCCTGAAACGTGATTAACAGCTGTATCTTTCAATACGAGAATGTGGTGAAACGAAATCCCCCGAATTTTATGTCAAAACATTATTAACATTCTACATCTTTATTCTTCAGCTCTACATACGAGTACTTATTTACTATCCTTTTATAATGCGTAGCAAAATCATCTTTCATCGCAAAGTGGTTTAAATCAGGTACTAATCTCTCCCAACGAGAGACCAGTTTGTTGATACAATTCCTGTCGAATGTTTGACTTTGTAGACAGAGCCTCAATCTCACGTCTGCTTGCACTGCATCATCATTATGAAGGCGAAGTCCTCGAAGGTGTTCAAGTTTTGAGAACAGACGAAAATCGGATGCGGCCAAGTCGGGTCAGTAAGGAGGATGGCCGATGACAGCGAACTTAAGGTGTGGGATTGTTGCAGATGTCGCAGAGATGGTCGTGGTCTGACATTGTTATCCTGGAGGAAAGGATGCCCCATGTGTGGACGACATGTTCGGATTCGAAACTCGATTACAGCATACTGTTTCTCATGCACCGACGTAGTTACGTTACTCCCCACCATATTAACGCTATAATTCGGAGTCCTCTGGCGGTAGAGGACTGCTAATACGTAGACATGAAGAATAAAGATGCAGAATGCTAATAAATTTTTTTTATTCAAAAAGCTATAGGAGTTTTCACATAAAAAATTCGGAGGCATTACCTTTTAGCATGCCCTCGTAGATTTGGTGCACAGCCACGGGGCTCAGACGCCATTAGGCTAAAAATAATCGTGAAAAACGTGGTGAAAATCGAATTTTGCAACATTTGAGATATCTACCATGTTTCAAAATTATAGAAAGTTTGTTCAGATCATTTTAAAAATTTTAACATCTGCCAGACGATGAAACAGTGTCGCAGTTGCAGAACAATACACTCTTAGCAGCTTTGCAGTGATGATAATTCATAAGGTATTTTTTTTAAATAAAAGAGTCTACGGAACACAAGTTGAAGAAGACTAACCAACGGAATGCGAACGAATGTAAGAACAAAATAAAAGAGACCGTTAAAAAGA
Organism: Schistocerca cancellata; assembly: GCF_023864275.1. Classification (NCBI taxonomy): domain Eukaryota; kingdom Metazoa; phylum Arthropoda; class Insecta; order Orthoptera; family Acrididae; genus Schistocerca; species Schistocerca cancellata. Next base: position 422,972,148 of record NC_064634.1, on the reverse strand, counting down.
CACAGACATCAATCGACTTCATACGCCGCTGGGACACTGAAGTACCGTACTAACAACGGTACACTGTATCTTGTGCAGTAGCATTCGGGCGTCAAATTATCTTATGATCGATGGACCGTCGCCAGCTGAGAGTATCACAACCCAAGCTGGCCGGTTGTAAGGCAGTCATTCACTGCTGTAGTCTAAAAGTGCCGTGACGATATTCCTTTCATGTCGTCCAGATCCGTAAACTGTTTTATATTTTGCTTTCATAAAACATGAATGGACAAAAAAAGAAGAAATACCTGCGAAATTGGGAACCAAACATTGGAGCACCTGATGTAAACCACTTTTCGATCAAAGATGATTTTGCTATGCGTTATAAAAGTATAGCAAATGCAGAAATGCAAATCAATGTCTTGCGAAAGATAATAATTAGAGTATATTGTGGTTATAATTAAACTCTCGCTTCTTGAAAGCCAACGTAGACGGAAAACTATTTACCGTATGGGTACCCAGCTTATAGGAATGATGTCCATACGGTGCACTGCAGGATTTGCGTTGCTAGTAGTGTTAGTGTCATGACTTGCCATTAGACGGACTACTGGTACGGCGACGTATGGTTGAAACACAGGCATCAGTGTGCACTGCATACAGTCATCAAGTGTCTGGACAAGGTATGAGCAGGGCTTTATTGGTAAATGTGTTTTATCACAACCACAGCACTAACACTGCTGCTCTTCAGGAGTGTCGAAGTGTTCAAGGATTATGAACAGGTCCCTTTTCTGTGTCGAAGAACATCATTCGGAAGTTCAAATTCACCTGCAATTTTGAAACTGCTCTTGCGCCACAAATTGTTACTGTTGTCGTGGTTGGCAATACTAGGCGTGTACGAACTGTATCACGACAGCTGAACATTCTACGGTCCACCGTTGTTTAAGACAGCAGTAGAGCAGTCTATGGCGCGGTTACACGTTGCTGTGAATGCAGATGGTCGTCTCAATGAGAAACGTTTGTAACCCGGAACGTAAACATGGCAGACTATTAATAAATGTTGCCCTCTCATGTGGAAATTAAAATGTGTCTCTTTCTGTGGTTTATTCGTTGATTCTCTTCCGCACGTCCTTACAAATGTTTCCATAAATTTTCAGTGTTCTACGATCACTCGTTTGGGGCGCCCTTCTCAAGTAGCGAAAGTTTAACTGTAACCACCCTGTAGATTTAAAACCTCCAGAGACAAATGTAACTTCTTACAAATGTCAAAAATGCACCAAAAATGCTAGTAAGAGACTCGGGAAAATTTGTTTGCGTGACAGGATAGCTGATGAGGTCGCGGGAGAAAACTCTGACCAATGAATCTTCATTTTGAGTTATTGCATGTTATAACGATTGGCTGAAGTCAAACCAAGAACATAAACACAATACAACGAAACACTGTAGACACCAGATGACACTTTCTAGCGGTACAGCTGCAACTACTTGATATCAAAAGGTGGTGCATTTGAAAACAACAGACGTCGTGATCAGACTAATACTTACTGTACTGAGGATTAGGACTTTCTTCCGCCGACCCTCTGAATCCATAAAATGTGGTTAATAAAAATCTGACATAACTGTAAGAATACTCAAAATAAAAACTGCATATGGAATAAGGAAAATATTAAAAATAGAAAATGTTTTTCTTCAAAATATTTAATGGAAGCAGATACTGAAATAAATCTTATGCAAAAAGGGCGAGCAGAACTAGTCTCAAAATTTCAGCTGAAAAATCGAAATTCATAACAAATATTAAAAGAATACAGCAAAATGTATAAAAGCACAAAAAGATAAAATAAAGCGAGTAATGAATTTAAATATATTTGATAAATCATACAGTAGAATGAACTAGAAAAAATCTGCAATTGACGTGAGACTTAATAAAGTGGAAACAGCATGTGGTTTGACAAAAGTATCTACAACACACATCTAGCAAAACAAAACTAAAACACTATACCACAGCAGTAAGACCAGAATGTTTATGTACATGTGAAAGCTTATTGATGAATTATAAGCTGGACTTCTTAGACATACTTGAAAGATGGATTATCAGGAAGTATGGGACCAACACAAACTAAAGATGATTCAAAAATAAACAGTAACAAGGAGATCTACAAAAATGTAGAGAAAATATCAGAGGTAATGGCAAACCGAAGATTAATAGACTTTGGACGCCTCAACCGAATAAATGAGAACAGGCTAACGAAATAAATGGTTCAAATGGCTCTGAGTACTATGGGACTTAACATCTGAGGTCATCAGTCCCCTAGAACTTAGAACTACTTAAACATAACTAACCTAAGGACAACACACACATCCATGCCCGATGTAGGATTCGAACCTGCAACCGTAGCGGTCGCGCGGTTCCAGACTGAAGCGCCTAGAACCGCTCGGCCAAATCGGCCGGCACGAAATACACTCCTGCAAATGGAAAAAAGAACACATTGACACCGGTGTGTCAGACCCACCATACTTGCTCCGGACACTGCGAGAGGGCTGTACAAGCAATGATCACACGTACGGCACAGCGGACACACCAGGAACCGCGGTGTTGGCCGTCGAATGGCGCTAGCTGCGCAGCATTTGTGCACCGCCGCCGTCAGTGTCAGCCAGTTTGCCGTGGCATACGGAGCTCCATCGCAGTCTTTAACACTGGTAGCATGCCGCGACAGCGTGGACGTGAACCGTATGTGCAGTTGACGGACTTTGAGCGAGGGCGTATAGTGGGCATGCGGGAGGCCGGGTGGACGTACCGCCGAATTGCTCAACACGTGGGGCGTGAGGTCTCCACAGTACATTGATGTTGTCGCCAGTGGTCGGCGGAAGGTGCACGTGCCCGTCGACCTGGGACCGGACCGCAGCGACGCACGGATGCACGCCAAGACCGTAGGATCCTACGCAGTGCCGTAGGGGACCGCACCGCCACTTCCCAGCAAATTAGGGACACTGTTGCTCCTGGGGTATCGGCGAGGACCATTCGCAACCGTCTCCATGAAGCTGGGCTACGGTCCCGCCAGCAAGATCTCCGGATCTGTCCCCCATTGAGCGTGTTTGGGACTGGATGAAGCGTCGTCTCACGCGGTCTGCACGTCCAGCACGAACGCTGGTCCAACTGAGGCTCCAGGTGGAAATGGCATGGCAAGCCGTTCCACAGGACTACATCCAGCATCTCTACGATCGTCTCCATGGGAGAATAGCAGCCTGCATTGCTGCGAAAGGTGGATATACACTGTACTAGTGCCGACATTGTGCATGCTCTGTTGCCTGTGTCTATGTGCCTGTGGTTCTGTCAGTGTGATCATGTGATGTATCTGACCCCAGGAATGTGTCAATAAAGTTTCCCCTTCCTGGGACAATGAATTCACGGTGTTCTTATTTCAATTTCCAGGAGTGTAAATATTCCTGCATTGTTGGCAAGAGAGATCGATAATAACATGTGTTACAAAAATAAAAAAAGAAATAGAAAGAATCAACATGAAACATTCTGAAGTAACAGAAAGAAAAATTTTTAAGACCAAAATGTTAAATTTAAAAGACTTTCAAGGTAGAAGCAATAAGAAATAGGCGACAACATAGACAGAAGGAAGGAAACCCGAACATGCAGAGAAATCTAAGGAGTACTGGAAAAAAAGGAACAACAGGGAAAGAAAAGAAATCGAAGTTATTAAGCAATTATTCTAAAGCTTAGCATTGAGTTACAAATTACTAGCTGAGTACCTGGCGTTAATTGCGTATGTATTTATTCTAACTCTCTGTCTCCTCCTTCCCCCTCTCTCTGTCCGTGTTCTCCTCCCCTCTCTGTCCATTTCTCCTTCCCCTCTCTCACTCTTTCCATTTCCTCCTCCTCTGACTTTCCATTTCTTCCCCCCCTCTCTCTGTCCACATCCTCTGCTATCTCTCTCTTTCTGTATCCTCCTCTTTCTATGTCCATCTCCTCCTACCCTCTATCTCTCCCTATCTCCGCTTTCCGCTCCTCCTCCCCTGTCTTTGCCCATCTCCTCCTATCCCCTATCTGTGTCCATCTCCTCTTTCCATCTTTCTGCCCCACCATATTCTCCTCCCACACCCTTTTCTCTTTCCAGATAGTAAGTAACTCGTGTTTCATGTTTGGTTGAAACCATTTCAGGGGTTTAGGAGGAGCTTTCACTCACGGCTTCACCCATATAAGCACATGTCACATGCAGCTGACGTATATTTAACATATTTCACCTGTACCTCTAGCGAATTTCGCCCTGCAGTATCGCTTTCACGCAGGTCAATGATTATGAAGTCTTATCTCTTAAACTACATGTGGTATAATGATATCATTTTGCAGATATATTCCGTGACAAATGCAGATGTTGTCTGCGAAAAGTGTTGGAAATAGCGTTAACAGTAAAGAGTAAATGGAAATGTCGTGTGGCGAGGGCCTCCCGTTGGGTGGAAAGTTGATGCCATTTCGGCGACTTGCACGTCGATAGGGATGAGATGATGATGATTAAGGCAACACAACACCCAGTCCCTGAGCGGAGAAAAATCTCCGACCCAGCCGGGAATCAAACCCGAGCCCCTAGGCATGACAGTACGTCGCACTGACCACATTTTTTTTTTGTTGATCTCGTTTCGTTTGTTAATGTTCGTTGTATTTGTTCTGGGGCGGACGTCCATTTAACACCTGTTCAAGTTCATCTTTGCTCCAGCCAGTCAGTTTTTTTTTTTATTATTATTACAGAGGGCAGCTAACCCTCTGACCGAACACGCCGAGCTACCGTGCCGGCTTTTCACGCATGTCAGTGTTTATGGCGTCGTACTTTTGCAGGAACATTCAGTGGTATATGTGAATACTGACGGCAAAATTTATGACGAACAGTGTTAGTAGTAAAGAAGTAATAAATTGAAACGTCGTGCCTGAAGTTTTACTGTATGAACATGGAAAATGTAGTAAGGATAAAGTTTTTTCCTTTCATTATTTTTTGACGTGTCAGCAAAGATAGTTTGTTGCAATGGCTAAGTGCTCTCATTCTCAGATACTGAATAAGTAATCGTAGAATACACTACTTCTTCTCGCCCACCTTTGCCCCATTGATAGATAGGTGGTTCTTATACCCACAGCGCTTCTTTCCAGAAACTACGTGGTACGTGTACCAATTTTGGTTCAGATCGATCCAGTAGTTTAGAATGAGATGTGGAATATATTGTGTCTAGACAAGACAGTCTAGACACAGGGCGAGGAAGCCGAAAGGGTACGCGCTTAATTCACGCAGGCTTGCTTAGGTCTGAAACAGGATACGTAATGAATGCTATAAAGAAAAGTACGTAGCTGCTGGAATACTTAACTTTAATCCATCATTTGTATACAGCATTCTTGATGATACAAGTGAGACTCTCTCTAGAAATGGTTAATGGCGCCTTGCTAGGTCGTAGCCATGGACTTAGCTGAAGGCTATTCTAACTATCTCTCGGCAAATGAGAGAAAGGCTTCGTCAGTGTAGTCGCTAGCAAAGTCGTCCGTACAACTGGGACGAGTCCTAGTCCGTCTCTCTAGACCTGCCGTGTGGTGGCGCTCGGTCTGCAATTACTGACAGTGGCGACACGCGGGTCCGACATGTACTAATGGACCGCGGCCGATTTAAAGCTACCACCTAGCAAGTGTGGTGTCTGGCGGTGACACCACAGAATATACGTACAAATAAGCTTTTTATTAAATGTTTTGGTACGACCAGTAGTGGTAAGAAGAATTATACGGAAAATGGGCCATCTAAGAAACACAGCAGCCTGGCAGTTAAGATGTAATGACGATGTGTATCGGATTCATAAAACAAAAAATAACAGCAAACTGACTGACTAGGGGGATCGTTTTGAATGTGCGGTGGTGAAAGAGGCCTATAAATATGTGACATAAAAGAAGAAGAAACAGAGAAAGGAATTTACTCAGAATGGAATGGAAAAATACTAGTAAGAAAAGAAGGAAAAACAGAAAGAGACCAGTAAAGAAGAAGCCTTAATAAAAAGAAATAAGAGACAGATCAAGAAGGTAAAAGAATATTAGAGGAAGAGCAAACAACAGTACAGAAGGAAAATAAACAGCACATAATTCTTAGACGGGTGTCAGAAAATTAAAACTATGTAGAATACATTAGATACTATGTAAATAAGTGATTCAAAAGACAGGAGATCAACACTAGAAGTTCCACGTTAGTCGTCGTATCAGAGTCAGCGCGCATTTCTTACAGAAGCTTTCTCACACATAATACTGCCGGACCTGCGTTACGCGATAAAAATAAATAAATTTGCTCGCTGATAATTGCTACGAAACGCGCCGACGCGAGGAGTGTCTCATCCAGTTATCTGCAGTGGCAGCTTCGGCTTCCGTAAAATTTTCTTCCTCTTTCTTTTTTTTCCCCCTAATGTTGTCCGCCACTGTCGAGTGAACGCTGATCCGAAACGAAAGCATCTGGAAAGCGAACGAGAAGTGCTGGGGGACGGGGGGCAGGGAAACAGCGATAGTTGCAGCACCGCTTGTCAGCCTGTCCGCCCCCATCAGACTCCGTTACACCGCGCGCCCGCCGGACGAGTGGCGATGGTTCACTTCAGCAGCGCTCATTTCGATCCGGTGTTTCCTTTCGGAATGATTAAATATGCACACAGATACGACTGGGAATTCTAGTCGGATTCTTTCCCAATCTAGTTTATTTGTGCTGCTAGGCAAATTCGTAAGGTGAGTTGAGTGCGAGGCCGGAACTGACCGACGTAATGACAAAATTCGGTTTTTAAACCTCTCTCTTTTTATTCTCTTTTTTGTCTTGGAGTATATTTTACGAAAAGACACTGAAAGGTAGAAGATAGTTGGATATTTCTCGAAATAAGTAGTGTTAGTGTGGGGAATAAATCGACTCAGTGGCACAGGTTAAACGTTTTATTCATGCTGCTTTGATTATAATTTTTGGCACTGGAAAACAAGCCCAATCAACCTCTCAAATTCTCCCCAATTGGATCTGCTAAATCTTCACAGACACTGTTTATTGACAGGTCAAAACATTATGACCACTGCCCATCGCGACGTTGGATGCTGCCTGGTTCAAATGGCTCTGAGCACTATGGGACTTAACATCTGTGGTCATCAGTCCCCTAGAACTTAGAACTACTTAAACCTAACTAACCTAAGGACATCACACACACCCATGCCCGAGGCAGGATTCGAACCTGCGACCGTAGCGGTCACGCGGTTCCAGACTGTAGCGCCTTTAACCGCTTGGCCACACCGGCCGGCCATGCTGCCTGGTGGCGTTGCGGGCACGTGGCGCGGTAAGAAAAGTATGTTAAGCGGAGCAGACAAAGACGTGGGACGGTCTTAGCAAAAATATGCTCTGCAAATGGGGAAATCCACTGAGATAAGCGACTTTAACAAAGGACAGATTATTATTCCGCAAAGCCTGTGAACGAGTATCTCGAAAACGGCGAAGCTGGTCGAACGTTCACGTGCTGCTGTCTTGAGCAGTTACGGAAAGAGGTAGAAGGACAGTGAAACTACCACTAGACGCTAAAGGGTTGGACTCCACGACTCTTGGCAGAGCATGTGCGTCGGACGCTTGTCTTAAAAATGGCTCTGAGCACTATGGGACTCAACTGCTGAGGTCATTAGTCCCCTAGAACTTAGAACTAGTTAAACCTAACTAACCTAAGGACATCACAAACATCCATGCCCGAGGCAGGATTCGAACCTGCGATCGTAGCGGTCTTGCGGTTCCAGACTGCAGCGCCTTTAACCGCTCGGCCACTTCGGGACGCTTGTCTGCTCGGTAAAGTAGGATAGATGGTGATCTGGGCCATCTCTGCCGAAACAGCACAATGCTGGTGCACGCACAAGTGTTTTGGAGCCCACAATTCACCGGGCATTGTTGAACATGGAGCTCCGTAGGAGAGCACTTGCTACGTGTTCACATGTTGACCCAACGACATCGTCAATTACGATTGCAATGGGAACAGGAGCATCTGAATTCGACCGTCGATCAGTGGAAACGTGTAGGCTCTTAGGATGAATAACATTTTCGCTGCACTAAGTCGATGGTCGTCTTCACAAACGTCGTCATCAATGTGAACAGCGACTCGAAACCTGCAGCGCGCCACAGTCGCAGCCTGGTGGCAGCAGTTTGCCGTGGGAGACGTTCTCTAGCGGTTGCCTGCGATTGATAATCGAAGACACACTGACAGCTGTGACCCGCATCACTTCATGCCTGCCGGCCGGGGTGGCAGAGCGGTTCTAGGCGCTACAGTCTGGAACCGCGCGACCGCTACGGTCGCAGGTTCGAATCCTGCCTCGGGCATGGATGTGTCTGATGTCCTTAGGTTAGTTAGGTTTAAGTGGTTCCAAGTTCTACGGGACTGATGACCTCAGAAGTTAAGTCCCATAGTGCTCAGAGCCGTTTGAACCAATTGAACTTCATGCCTGATGTCTTCCCTGCGGCGGTGTCATCTTTCAGCAGTATAATTGTCCCTGTCTCGGAGGCAGAACGATGCTACAGTTGTTTTAGGAGTATTATAGTGAACTGGCGTTGATGTTTCGGCGACCAGCTTCGCCTGATGTAAATTCTAGAGAACCCATCTGGGTCGCTATTGGACGCCGTCACCTCGTACACTGATCAGTAGCCCGTTGTTTAAGCGAATTATGTCACCTCTGCCTAGACGTCTAATGCCACAGACCTACTCAAAATATACTAACGAACTGTCGGGTTCCCGTTACGCAGAATCGTTGAGGTATTTCGTTTTAAAGACGGACAAACAAGCTATTAAGTAGGTGGTCATAATAGTTTGGCTCATCATAAAAGTCGAGCATTATTTTGCTGCAACCTTCTGTCACGTTACAATCTTTCATTACTTTATAACACATATAAAACAGAATGTTCTCAACACTACTTTAATTTCAGTTATGCTTGAATGCTGAGAAATTAGCCTCGCCGTGGTTCCCGTTATCGCTAATGCAGGTTAGTGATTACGATAGTGAGGTAGGCGTTTCGCATACACATAGTGTCACCGCCAAAGATAGTGTGAAAATATCTCACCATTTATCAAAAAGCGCCCATGTTTTGTGTTAAATCCCAAAAGTCTCTGCGTATTTCATGCAGTTTGGCCACGTGGCAGTTAGGTGTGATCACAAACAGTACGTGCAACATGGATAACCGTTTTTGGCAAAATAATATAAAACCAATCAAAAACAACCTCAATTATTTAAAGAATCGAACGCCCACGTACAAATCTTCATATCTTCAGACCTGTGAGTCGTACAGCGATATAATTTTGCAGTTGCATTCAGTGGTATATGTTGATGCTGTCTGCAAAATGTGTTATGAACCGAGTTAGTAGTAAAGCGGTAATAAATTAAACGCCATGCTTGATTTCCAACATAAATGTAGTAAACGATAAACTTTATAAAATATTTTGTAAAGGTTTTAGATTAAGTATAAAGCTTGTTGGAAGTTACTAAATGCTCTCATTCTCAAATATTGGATGAATATATCCTGGGTAATATGCTCGCCTTGAGTTAAGATGCCTCAAGACATACCCACTGTAATACCTGACTTATCGTGATAAACCTTTACCATGAGATTATAGCTGATAATGAGTAATTATGAGAGCATTTTAACTTTTTAAATTTGGTCAGTAGCTACATGAGAGATTTAAAACCAAATTATTGTTGCCCCTGGAATTTGTTCGATACGTAACTTGCGTGTTATTAGTCGTTTAACTACATACGTAAGTTCACACGTTTCCCATTAACGAGCAATACTGAGCAGGGCTTGCAGAAAGGTAACAACGTGCAAATTCTCTGCTAGTAACAAACATTCTGTTCTGAAAAAAAATAGTTCCGACAAACAAAACAAAGCATGTTGAGGAAATCACAATAATTATGTTAATTGCCGCAATTATCGTCTGCATCTGACAGACAGCATTTGCTCATGACGCCAAGTTGTACTTAAGAGAGTTCGTGGAAGTTGGTCTACATGTTGTACTGTTGTTCATTTGTTGCAGCTATTCGTCGTTTGGTAACTACCATTTGAAATTCCGTTCCTCACACTTCACAGCCCTAGGAACTGAACACTCGTTTTGATGTTATGTTTTGGATCGTGGTGCCATCTGTCGACTGTTATTGCAACTAATGACTTTATTTTTGTGATATCTGTGATTTGTCAGTGTGTGTGTGTGTTTGTAAATATGTATTTGTTTTAAAATGGCTGCATGTATGGTTCAAATGGCTCTGAGCACTATGGGACTTAACATCTATGGTCAGCAGTCCCCTAGAACTTAGAACTACTTAAACCTAACTAACCTAAGGACAGCACACAACACCCAGCCATCACGAGGCAGAGAAAATCCCTGACCCCGCCGGGAATCGAACCCGGGAACCCGGGCGTGGGAAGCGAGAACGCTACCGCACGACCACGAGATGCGGGCGGCTGCATGTACAAATGGAATGTTTTGTATCTTATTTCTTTTATTAATTCTAGAAGAGAGTCTGTATTGCTGTTTGTCTGCTCGTTTATCACATGTATGTTCTCAGCAGTGGCTTTCTAGATGTGGTAGTATCCCTGCATTTGTAGTAGCTGTTTATTCTGATTAGCTTCATAGCTTGTCCCATGTCTGCAGGAAGGGGGTTGTTCAAATGATAGTAAATAAAAGTTCAGCCGACAACTGTGAATTCTGTAGCTGTTTTAACTCAAGATCTGTCGGTTTTATACTAAACTAGATTTGCATTACAAGTGCACACCTACAAAGCGAATACAATGATGAAGAGCGACGCTAATGTACCAACAATGTTTTGTTGGTTGTCAAACAGGCAATGATGTTTTGGATTACTAGAACAAACTGTAGTACTGTCTATCACTTCGTCGATCAGTTACACTAGCCAAAAGGGAAAATGCACCTGGGATGAAATAAATGTTTGTTAACGACGACGACCACGCCGATAGAGAAAACAACAATTAAAAACTCGAACTTTCAAGTTAAAGGTTCAAATGGCTGTAAGCACTATTGGACTTAACATATGAGGTCCTAAGTCCCCTAGAACTTAGAACTACTTAAATCTAATTGACCTAAAGACACCACACACATCCATGCCCGAGGCAGGATTCGAACCTGCGACCGTAGCAGTCGCGCGGTTCCTAACTGAAGCGCCAAGAACCGCTCGGCCACCGCGGCCGGCCCAAGTTAAAGGGGGGTGCATTTAACTACGATGAATTTTATTAACACTCATTGCCAATCCCTCTCCTTAAAGGCTTCGAAATGCTGCTGATGGTAGCGCGATGAAGTTCTAGATAACAATAGCTTTGTGTATTTTGTTGCCATTTATAGCCTGGATTCTTGGCTGCAAGGCGAAGGGGAAGAGGAAGGGATTAGCGGAGCAAATTTAATTGAAGCGCAGTTTCAGTCTGTTACAAGCTTTGTGTGTTCATGTCTTGGAAGAACGTGTTACTGAAGTGTAGTTAGTGCATGTTGTCACTGTAATTCCTGTGATTCAATATGCCTTGCAAATCTGTAAACAGTGCTGACAATTTTGCTATATTTGCGAACAAGCTACATTGAAATCGCAAAGGAGGGCAACAACGCCACATATTATGAAGGCGTACAAACTGTACTTTGGCTGTGAAATCAGGGACTAGGTCATACTCTGGGCTCCTCATGTATGTTGCATATCTTGTGTCTCGAGTTGTCATCCGTGTCTGAATCCTAGAGATTTTCCATGGGCTCCGCTATACCCATGATCTGGACAGAACCATCAAACCATATGAATGATTGTTACTTTTGTACCACAACTTCATTAACACATGGTATTTCCAAGGCGAAAAGTCTTCCTGGATAAATCCTACCATACTGTCGGCCACGCAACCAGTGCCTCAAGGACAAGGACTGCTTGTTCCTGAATGAGATTTTCACTCTGCAGCGGAGTGTGCGCTGATATGAAACTTCCTGGCAGATTAAAACTGTGTGCCGGACCGAGACTCGAACTCGGGACCTTTGCCTTTCGCGGGCAAGTGCTCTACCATCTGAGCTACCGAAGCACGACTCACGCCCGGTACTCACAGCTTTACTTCTGCCAGTACCTCGTCTCCTACCTTCCGAGTTCGAGTCTCGGTCGGGCACACAGTTTTAATCTGGCAGGAAGTTTCATATCAGCGCACACTCCGCTGCAGAGTGAAAATCTCATTCTGGAAACATCCCCCAGGCTGTGGCTAAGCCATGTCTCCGCAATATCCTTTCTTTCAGGAGTGCTAGTTCTGCAAGGTTCGCAGGAGAGCTTCTGTAAAGTTTGGAAGGTAGGAGACGAGGTACTGGCAGAAGTAAAGCTGTGAGTACCGGGCGTGAGTCGTGCTTCGGTAGCTCAGATGGTAGAGCACTTGCCCGCGAAAGGCAAAGGTCCCGAGTTCGAGTCTCGGTCGGGCACACAGTTTTAATCTGCTTGTTCCTGTCTCGCCAGGTTGTGATAGTGACGAGGGCCGTAGTGAAACTAGTGCAGCATCATCACCTTCATAACCTCGCTCTTCGAAATGATTTTGATTTTATGTGTAAGGATAAATGTACAGAGATCCACAAAATAACGCATTGCGGACTTCATGACCTAGTGTGAGATCTAGAATAGCCGAAGGATAACAACAGTGGAATTGCCATGATAAGCTGGCACATGTGACTACGTTCCGTAACCGCCATATGCCATTACTCCCGTTTTTCGAAAGTAAAAAGAACTTGGTATTTTATAGTGATATACAGGGACTAGAAAAATAGATCAGTGGAAATTCTTCATCGACTCCTTCAAAGAAAGGCTCAAGTGTGTGATGCTGCATAATGGTAACGTGCTATCATAGATTCCGACAGGGTGTGCACCTTACACACCTGTGATAACATGAAACAATTGTTATTGCGATTGATGTATGACAGGTTTAAACGGTAGATTTACGGAAATCTGAAAGCCATTGGCGTGTTATTTGGGTTACAGAGAGGACACACCAAATCGTATTGTTTTCTTTCCCTCTGAAATAGCCGCGCCAAAGCACTTCATTATAAAAAGAAAGAATGGCCTAAACGTCAACCACCTGAAGCACGACGTCACAATATTATGCACGAAGCACTTGTCGAATCTAAGAACATAATTCTCTCTTCTTTTCCTACAAAATTCGGCCTAACGAGAAACTTCGTTAAAGCCTTGGATAAAACTGGGGAAGAATTTCTCTATTTGTGCGAGAAATTCCGCGACTTAGTGAGGCGAAAATAAAAGGGGATTTTCGTGAGACCCCAGATACGCAAACTGTACAAAGATGAGCATTTCAACACCATCCTGACACGTGACGAAAAGTTAGCTTGGGATTTCTTTGTTCTAGAGAACGCTTCTACCAAAAAATTTCGGACATGGAAATGAGATACCAGGGAAAGTGGAGGGCATCAGTGTTAGCCGATTATTGCTGGATAATAATCATGGCATCACCAGCAGAAAACTACAAACGCCAGGCAAAACGGTTGCGTCATCCACGACCTTCTTCCGACGGATAACATCACGGTAAATATAGATAATAACGTTAAGTTACCACAACTTCTAAATGAGAGATAATGTTGCATTTTCATTAATATTTTCGTTATCAACACACCCGAAAACAAAGATTAGCTGCTTTCATGACAGTAACAGAAAAAAGTAAAATTTTGTTGACCAGTGCTATCAACCAATTGTTCTATAGTTTACTGGACTGAATATAGTCTTTCGTCTAGCAAAACAGAGTAAATTATAATTAAGCTAGTGAATATGCTCGTTGCTTCTTATAGTTCGCGGCGAACAGCTGACTTCCATCTGCTTTTACATCAACAACGAGCCAATTTTATTACTTAAAATCGATATGTTTCACTAATATTTCAGGTCGTCACTGAACTGGACATTACAATATCTCCATCTTCGTGCATATTAAAATTCGTTGGAGACTTCGCCATAGTGTGTTTTCCAACTCAGTGACGTCTAATTCGTACTAGGTCAAATGTTACTGCTCGCAGATAAATATCTGCTCACCAAATACATAATATTTACTCTCTGCACTACATTTTAATCTGAAATATACGGAGACTAGCTTCCTATTTCGATACTAAGAGGTGTATGTAAACAAAACAATGTAACTACTTAGTAACAAGTCTAGCGCATTTATCTTAGACCAAAGATGCATATGGGCAGTCCACGCTGCTCTTTCACATGCTCTTTCTGCAGTGCTCATATTTTAAAACACCTTCTGACAATAACTCACGAGGCAGATTCATGGATCAGTAATATCTATGGAGTGAGCATTCAGATGCGCACAACAGAATTTCTGGCGCCCGCCACGTGACTGTGGTGTTGCGTAAGGTTTTTCGCAAACACTCTGTAGATTCTGGATATCTGCTTAGCTAATACAGAGACACCCAGCTCTAAAAGTACCGTGGATTTTATACGCTCGTTTCATCGGCATTTTGATAATTTGCATTCGATATCTGGAATGAACATGGTCTCAAGCTTGAGCAGATAAATTGCAAGGGAGTTATTTACAAGAAGTGTCGCAACTCGTTCTAGAAGGAGACGACGAAAAATCCACCGCTATTTTTAGGTATTGTACTGCATCTGATCGTATTGCTGAGTCTCTGTCCTAATAAATTATTCTGTGGTGACATTCCTAAATGACTTTCTAGAACGCCAGAATAAAAGTTTCCCGAGAAACATCCAATTTGGAGGTGTATCATGCAGTTAATTAGCGATTTATCGCACTGTGAAATATTTTTGGGAGTCTTTTTCCGTTTAAACTTCCAGGTAGTATACAGCGCCCGTCCAAAACGTTCCGAGATCGATTTTATTCGTGAACTGTAAGCGATGTCAGTGCAGTAATTATGCCGGTAGCTTGAACTAACAACTTTGAACAACATATTCGACCAGCAAAGAGGTCACCAAACTATGGCTTCTATTTAGTGGAACCAACTGATTTGTATGTGTTACTAACAATATCCAATAACGCGAATACCACTACAACCTGAGTTCTGGACAAATACAGTGCAGTAATGGAATCATTGTAAGCACTATGAATTGATCTTTCTAAGACGCATTGCTACAGTAGCCTTAGAATTATCATATGCACTGAGTGTATTGAAAATTTACATGTTTTGTGATAAGTTATTTATTACCTTTTATTAAACTACTCATCGGATAAGAAACGTGACAGTACACAGCGTGAACAGAAAAATGGCCACATCTTTCGTACACTGTGACTCTAAAAAGAAGGCAGATGAACTTTTTTTTGATTACCTCTGTTGGTTAAGCAACTTGTTGTACACGCAGTGAAAATGCATAAATTACATACAGAGAAACGTGTAGTTTTTCCGGGCGTAGCATGATCTTTAATTTAAGGGCTAACAATGAAGACTTACTCAGGGACTCCCAGTACATCTAATAAAAATTGTTACGCTGTTACTTCACGACAGCACTACGACTATCAGTATTTCTTGAAACAGTAAAATAAACACATTCATTTTTACATACTTGTCAAAAATATGTTGGAAGAAATCCAGCTCAACTCACTGACAGAAATTACAGTATCTGGTTACGTTTATAGTAAAAGATTGAAGAACCACAATGTTATATTCGAAATACCAATTTGCTACATCATCATTTTTTCTTGCAAATTTATTCACTTCTGAGGGGTCTATACCACTCTGGATTTGCACCATTTTCCTTTAACAATGGTTTCACTAAACGTGACTGGTGCAATAATTTTTATTTGAATCTGGTTTTTTGCAGAAATATCCCAATATATGGCAAATTTTTGTACATGCGGTTAAACCAGAAAAACTCAGAACTGGTAACTGCCTCATATAAGCCCGGCACAAGGGAAAACTGAAATGTCTTTCAGACAAAGGAAAGAGGTACACAAAGAACCGTCTGCGAATCCGATCGCTGTGATTCTGAAGCCAGTCTGAAAGCATCTGTGTTTGACATGAGCAGCGTGCCGCGAATAAAAGCCGCCACGTCAGCTATGCCATCCTTGAAATTGATTGAAGTAAATATTAATCATCATTTTCCTTTTTTGTACAAAATGTTGAATTTTTGTATTCCTTGCTTTGATTGTTATGCTCCTCGCATCAAATAACAGTATTGCTATAACACACGGCATTTCTGAATGGCTTAATATGACATAAAAATATCACTCTTGTTGTAATTACGATTTTCAGTACCATTAACTCCCGAGTAATCTGAAGGAGATGTTACTCACGTTCCCAGAAGAGACGACTTGCAAAGATCCTCAGGTGCGGGCACCGTCCCTGCAACAAACAGAAATGTCAATCGCTTTTAGCAGTACGAAAGAATAATTCTATTGTCCGGAACAATTAGCGCAATAATACCAGAATTACCAAAGCAATAGCACACAAGGCAGTTCTTTCGATTGAGAATAAAGCCCACTGTAAAATTGATTCAAAGTCAGTTTTTTTTTCCGGCCGGTGTGGCCGTGCGGTTCTAAGCGCGTCAGTTTGAAACCGCGTGACCGCTACGGTCGCAGGTTCGAATCCTGCCTCGGGCATGGATGTGTGTGATGTCCTTAGGTTAGTTAGGTTTAAGTAGTTCTAAGTTCTAGGGGACTGATGACCTCAGTAGTTAAGTCCCATGGCGCTCAGAGCCATTTGAACCATTTTTTTCGATTTTGTTTTTTTGTTTCTGTCAACACACTTTCCGAAACAACTTACTAGTAGCAGTACTTCCCCGTCTTGTAGAAAACGCTTCATTTCGTCATGGAGCGTGGGTGGCAGAAAATGAGTATCTGTGTTTGGGTTGGGGTTATTTGGGGAAGGAGACCAGACAGCGAGGTCATCGGTCTCATCGGATTAGGGAATGACGGGGAAGGAAGTCGGCCGTGCCCTTTGAAAGGAATTGTCCTAGAATTTGCCTGGAGCGATTTAGGGAAATCACGGAAAACCTAAATCAGGATGGCCGGACGCGGAATTGAACCGTCGTCCTCCCGAATGTGAGTCCAGTGTTTAACCACTGCGCCACCTCGCTCGGTTATCTGTGTTTGGCTACGATTATTTAGCAACGGAGAAATGTACAATAGTAGCGTTAAGGTTAATAATACCTTGTAAACTGAACTCAGCTGGTTTTGCACTAGATATTCTCATGCTTAGTAATACCCGAGAGCGCTAATGCGATGCTTCCTGGACTCGGGTAGTCGCGCCTTCCCCGAATCGAATCCGCCCGGCGGAATACCGACGAGGGCCGGTATGTCGGCCAGCCTGGATGTGGTTTTTAGGCGGTTTTCCACACCCTGCTAGGTGAATACCGGGCTCGGCCCCACTTTCCGCCTCAGTTACACGACTCAGACATTTGAAGACGTTCGCACTCTTTCATGGCCTACACTACATACAGACAGCTGGGGTACACTACTTACGTCCCAGGGGGATTCGGGGTGGCGGCAGAAAGGGCATCCGGCCACCCTCTGCAACTAACACTGCCAAATTCGTAATAACAAGGCCGAGTCTTCGTTGAAGTGGGACAAGGCCCAAAGAAAGAAAAAAATTCTCTCGCTTAGTAGCACGAGGGAGTTTCCAGTTTCTAAATGCGATGTCAGCTTTTTAAGCGTGAAAAAAAAGGCACACGAAGATAACCAATGACGTAGCATGTTTGCAGAATTGTAGGTGTCTTGAAACACAAGCGGTTTGTTTATAAGACGCCTGCCGGCCGGTGTGGCCGTGCGGTTCTAGGCGCTTCAGTCTGGAACCGCGTGACCGCTACGGTCGCAGGTTTGAATCCTGCCTCGGGCATGGATGTGTGTGATGTCCTTAGGTTAGTTAGGTTTAAGTAGTTCTAAGTTCTAGGGGACTGATGACCATAGATGTTAAGTCACATAGTGCTCAGAGCCATTTGAACCAATATAAGACTCCTATAGCTATTTAAGAGTGGTTGTAGTATCAACTCTTCATATGTCAAGGTACATTAGGTCGACTTGAACGAAGAAGTGTGCTAACATTTTATACCACGATAGATTTTTTTTGTTTTTAGGAAATTAAGCAGTGTGTTCGCCACTACGATGTATTGACGTTAAGATAGTCATGCAGCAATGTTTTGTACACTATGTACAAAATACGAAAGAGTGTTTTATACATTTACATTTCTGTGCAGCTAATTCTGCACTTAAACCTTTGATTAATACTGTACAACTATATATTCCTAAGCGTTCGCGTAAATATTGATTCAGACCCTACATTTTTTATAATCGTGATGAGTGTAACTGCTGAAAACGGATGATAAATCAACTAATCGAATTTTATATCGTCCTCTCGGTCTCTTACTTCCCCATTTCGGACAGTTAAATCTTTTGCATTTTGTAATCGTTTCAGGACTTTTTTCCCTTGTCAGACAGAATAATTTATGTTGCATGGTTGACTGAAAAATGAAGAAACGAAACGTATAATTTATTAAAATTTTGTAGGACCTCTAAATTTTTTATTTTTTTCATCTTTCTTTTACCACTGTGTAAGCCGTTGTCGCCTTATAACCTGCACACTAATCACGTACATATTGTGCACAACCGATGTCCTGCTCGAATATCAGAAGCACTATAAATAAGAAATCCGAATGATTAGAAAGTATGTCTGCTGAGATCTGCTTGCACTTACGAAGTAGTACGTACACTTGCTTCTCCCCACACATGTTGTTCCGCCCTTTGTGTGACAGCAATTTAAGACGTTAGGGAAATTAAGCGAAATTAACCATACACTCGACCTCTTACGGGATTCAGCGACATGATGCGAGTAATGAGGATAACTGGCAAGGGTACTACGCCAGTAGTGTGTGGATAAGTGGGAAATTTGAGACAGTCAGGGACCATGTCCGGATGGCCGAGGCGGTCGAGGTGACCGTTCACGAGAAAAGGAAAATTTCGAATTGTAGTCCCCGTACGGCAGAAATTTACAGCTTTCCCCTTTCATTTATCTGAATATCCAGTAGCAACTAATATAGTCATTTTGTCTGTAGAACTTCCTTACATTATTTCAAGTAAGAATATTACACGAGAAATTTGCAGTACGGACCACGAAACAAGATTAGATTTACTATCGCGTGCACAGAGGCATTCTGGCAGTCATTGCTAGCGGGCTCCATATGTGAACAGAATGCGCGGGACAGTGGGAAATACAGTGTGGCTGTAAGCAAACTTTCGCTACTGTAGCCGGTGTAGGCAGAAAAATTTTTACCGTATGGGAAACCAAACTGCGTTGGAATAATGTCCAGATTGTGCGCTGCAGGATTCGCGTTGCTACACTCCTGGAAATTGAAATAAGAACACCGTGAATTCATTGTCCCAGGAAGGGGAAACTTTATTGACACATTCCTGGGGTCAGATACATCACATGATCACACTGACAGAACCACAGGCACATAGACATAGACAACAGAGCATGCACAATGTCGGCACTAGTACAGTGTATATCCACCTTTCGCAGCAATGCAGGCTGCTATTCTCCCATGGAGACGATCGTAGAGATGCTGGATGTAGTCCTGTGGAACGGCTTGCCATGCCATTTCCACCTGGCGCCTCAGTTGGACCAGCGTTCGTGCTGGACGTGCAGACCGCGTGAGACGACGCTTCATCCAGTCCCAAAAAATGCTCAATGGGGGACAGATCCGGAGATCTTGCTGGCCAGGGTAGTTGACTTACACCTTCTAGAGCACGTTGGGTGGCACGGGATACATGCGGACGTGCATTGTCCTGTTGGAACAGCAAGTTCCCTTGCCGGTCTAGGAATGGTAGAACGATGGGTTCGATGACGGTTTGGATGTACCGTGCACTATTCAGTGTCCCCTCGACGATCACCAGTGGTGTACGGCCAGTGTAGGAGATCGCTCCCCACACCATGATGCCGGGTGTTGGCCCTGTGTGCCTCGGTCGTATGCAGTCCTGATTGTGGCGCTCACCTGCACGGCGCCAAACACGCATACGACCATCATTGGCACCAAGGCAGAAGCGACTCTCATCGCTGAAGACGACACGTCTCCATTCGTCCCTCCATCCACGCCTGTCGCGACACCACTGGAGGCGGACTGCACGATGTTGGGGCGTGAGCGGAAGACGGCCTAACGGTGTGCGGGACCGTAGCCCAGCTTCATGGAGACGGTTGCGAATGGTCCTCGCCGATACCCCATGAGCAACAGTGTCCCTAATTTGCTGGGAAGTGGCGGTGCGGTCCCCTACGGCACTGCGTAGGATCCTAAGGTCTTGGCGTGCATCCGTGCGTCGCTGCGGTCCGGTCCCAGGTCGACGGGCACGTGCACCTTCCGCCGACCACTGGCGACAACATCGATGTACTGTGGAGACCTCACGCCCCACGTGTTGAGCAATTCGGCGGTACGTCCACCCGGCCTCCCGCATGCCCACTATACGCCCTCGCTCAAAGTCCGTCAACTGCACATACGGTTCACGTCCACGCTGTCGTGGCATGCTACCAGTGTTAAAGACTGCGATGGAGCTCCGTATGCCACGGCAAACTGGCTGACACTGACGGCGGCGGTGCACAAATGCTGCGCAGCTAGCGCCATTCGACGGCCAACACCGCGGTTCCTGGTGTGTCCGCTGTGCCGTGCGTGTGATCATTGCTTGTACAGCCCTCTCGCAGTGTCCGGAGCAAGTATGGTGGGTCTGACACACCGGTGTCAATGTGTTCTTTTTTCCATTTCCAGGAGTGTATTACGCCACATAAATTTTGAGTTCAAGCAGTGTGACCTTTGTTAGCCAGTAGCATTTTTGCTGCCAGTGTGGCATTCTGTGAGAAGTAAGTGAGACAGTCGGGTTTCTGTCACGCTGCTGAGCGGTCTACAAAAAACTAGCAGGACATAGAGATGCAAGCTCAGAGGATGTCGCTTTTGGGAAATATGATTTTGTAAAGTCTGATTTGAGAGGTACGAAGATATTCAGGTTCTGTTGTCGTTGCGTAGCTTGCCAGAGCGTTAATTTATCATGAGTTTGAGAAAGTTAAATATTTAGCACTATTTTTTCTCTATTGGTTCAGGTCAATTTGTTTGATGGTCGATACATGATTAAACAATGTTATCTGCCCACATAGCTTCGACTCAGAGTTACAGATTTATCAGACCTTTACAATTTCATTAATTAATTTCATGGCAGAGTAATGTTTTTTATAAGAAATGATTTTTGCAAAGATGGTTGATATTATTAATGAATGAGGCTCATAATACAGTTTTGAATGTTAGTCTCTTTTTGGCCATTCAGTAAGTTTAGTTTCTTCCACAATCTCCTCATGAAACCTATGTTTTGTAATTTTATGTTACCGCATTGCACTGGACAAAACTCTGTCGCTCAAAGTAAAACGTGATGTGCTTAGCACAGCTGTTTTTCCTTGAATTGCTGTTGGCAAAGCTTTTCTTCAGCTGGTTTGCTGCAGCGCTGTATTTTAACATTCATCAATTTCGGGCAGTAACAATTTTCCGTTGCCACAAGGTAAGTCATAAAAAAATTGTTAGGACCAATTTAACACCACCGTTAGGACATAATCATTCACAGTTAAGTGCTGCATTGCAAAATTATCTTCAGCGTCAGTTTAGGTAAAGTTCAATTCATATTTCATTTCTTTGTCATGCATTTTTATTCTTACAGTGTAGAGCTACATGTTCGCGTCTGTGTCATTTAATAATCAGAATTTTATTTAGTCGGTTTGCAGAAGCATTTTGTACATTTATCCTGTCAAAGTTCAGTTTATAATTTTATGTAGAATTTTTACTTAGTTCAGTATGTTGCAGCTGAAAGTCTCGTACTGTGGTGTCAACGCATTGTAATACCGTCCACTGCACTGTACAATACATAATTTCACGGGACAGTCTCTTTAGTATACAGTATACAGTTTTCTAATTATTTTCGGTGAAAGTTGACTGCAATACAGTTCAAAAATGGTTCAAATGGCTCTGAGCACTATGGGACTTAACTTCTAAGGTCATCAGTCCCCTAGAACTTAGAATTACTTAAACCTAACTATCCTAAAGACATCATACACATCCATACCCGAGGCAGGATTCGAACCTGCGACCGTAGCGGTCGCGCGGTTCCAGATTGTAGCGCCTAGAACCGCTCGGCCACCCCAGCCGGCTGCAATATAGTAATACAGCTTCAAATAGACTTGGAGACATTTTTTATCAGACGATGTTTACGTAAGCACACCACTTGCATTGTTCAGGTTCACATTGTTCAGGTTCACGCCACAGCACAGACACACACGAAAATTTAACAACAGGAAGCTAGTTTACATACAAGCAAAGAAACAACAATAATAAAACAAAGCAGTTACAAAGTTGCTGTTGCCATGGCTGAGAATGCTGGACGCAATATGCGAACTTCAAGCAGTGCACGAGCTGTGCCATGACAGGTGAACAGTCTATGATTCACCGTGCGAAAGGTATTGGTAAACAATTCCAGTGCGAGTCCAGGGTGTCGTGGATGTGATGGTCGTCACGTTGAGCAGCGTTTGTAACTCGGAACGTAAACATGGTAGGCAGTTAACAAGCGTTACCCTCTCATGTGAAAACTGAATGTGTTTCTTTCCATGCTTTATTCATTATATTACTTCCGCATTTCCTTACAAATGCTTCCATAAAGTATCACTGTCCTACTGTTACTCTTTTTTCCACAGGGGCCCTCTCAAGTAGCGAAGTTTAATTATAACTGCCCTGTACTTAGTGCAACGGTTTGCTGTGTAAAGTTGTAGAATCGGCGGCGTATCCGGCCGGCTGGGCGGCTGCTCAGCGAAACAGTAGGCCCGAGCCGGCTCTCTTGTTTCCTTTTGTCTGCGGGGTTTAATGTCCCGGGGAGAGCGGGGTCATTAGACGGCGGTCGGCACTCTTTGCCGCACGCAGTTTGCTGTCACTTTGGCGCTACGGGACGCTTTTATCCTCCCCCTCCCACGGCGCGAGTCGTGACCTCCGCCCCCCTGCCTCCCTCCCCCCGCCTCGCAGCTTTTCGCACGTTTCGTCCATTACCGCCCCTCTCATCCGCACTCCGCTGTCACTCAATTACTCTGTAAATCGGCCATTGTCTTCTTCATTCCTCCACACTTTCCCTGAAACGACGGAGCCCGGATGTGCTGTGAACAGTTCGAGGCCATGCTTTGGCTTTTGTGGCTACGCCGTCCGTAGCGAATAACAGCTTTATCCTTCCACGTCATTCGCCCTAAAACGTATGTTGGAACAGGTCCGTAAATGATGGTTCCTGATTGGGTCAACGAAAGTATTTTTATCCCGAAATACAGTCACCGGGAATCTACTATTAATTAGCTAATTACTAATACGTACACTTGTCAACAGATAATACGGATCTACGCGAGGGTCGTTCCATATTGATTTGCACTTATTGTCAATACTCGAAGTACAGGTGCAAGTACGTAGCACTTTGGCCTACCTGTAAGTGGCAGGACAATCTCTAGAAGCGTAATCCCATTTTCCCAACTTCTGTCTACATCTACATACTATACTTACTATCAAAACGTTCGAAGATGTACAGAAAGTAAATAATATCCGCTGAACTAAGTATTCTAGTTTGTCAACCTTTATATAATTTCATAAGTCGGAATAATTATATTAGCAGATAAATGTTACTTATCTTGCTATCTACATCTACATGGATACTCTGCAAATCACATTTGAGTGCCTGGCAGGGGGTTCATCGAACCACCTTCACAATTCTCTATTATTCCAATCTCGTATAGCGCGCGTAAAGAATGAACACCTATATCTTTCCGTACGAGATCTGATTTCCCTTATTTTATCGTGGTGATCGTTCCTCCCTATGTAGGTCGGTATCAACAAAATATTTTCGCATTCGGAGGAGAAACTTGGTGATTGGAATTTCCCGAGAAGATTCCGTCCCAGCGAAAAACGTCTTTCTTTTAATGACGTCCAGCCCAAATCTTGCATCATTTCTGTGACACTCTCCCCCGTATTTCGCGATAATGCAAAACGTGCTGCCTTTCTTTGAACTTTTTCGATGTACTCAGTCAGTCCTATCTGTTAAGGATCCCACACCGCGCAACCGTATTCTAAAAGAGGCAAGACAAGCGTAGTGTAGGCAGTCTCCTTAGTAGGTCTGTTACATTTTCTAAGTGTCCTGACAATGAAACACAGTCTTTGGTTAGCCTTCCCCACAAAATTTTCTATGTGTTCCTTCCAATTTAAATTATTCGTAATTGTAATAGCTAGGTATTTAGTTGAATTTACGGCTTTTAGATTAGACTGATTTATCGTGTAACCGAAGTTTAAAGCGTTCCTTTTAGCACTCATGTGGATTACCTCACACTTTTCGTTATTTAAGGTCAACTGCCACTTTTCGCACCATTCAGATATTTCTTCTAAATCGTTTTGCAGTTTGTTTTGATCTGCTGATGACTTTATTAATCGATAAACGACAGCGTCATCTGCAAACAACCGAAGACGGCTGCTCGAATTGTCTCCCAAATCGTTTATATAGACAAGGAACAGAGAAGGGCCTATAACACTACCTATGGCTGTCCTTGGTCTAGGATACCGGTTCCTGTTTATGTTTTCCAATTAATAAGTCAAAAAATTTTTATTTCAGTAAAAGTCGCGGGAATATTGTTGCTTTCTGTCATCATCAGTATTTATTCATAAATTCTTGACACATTCTACAACACCACTTGTCAAATAAATGCGTCGTGCAACATTTCAACACAGCACAAAGAACTTGAGAATTACATTGATCAACCTCGACAACAACTCAACCTATTACAGCGCCTTTGGCGCCTAAAGTTTCTATAAATATTACGTATATAGCATCCACATCCTTCTAGAACAGGATGTAGTTCAAATGAATTTTATTATGACCGTCTTAATGGAAATTACTTTTACGGTACAATTTACATAATTTTTCTGGAAAAAATTCTTTAGATAAAGATTTATGCACCTAACAATTAATGATGATGGTTGCAGATTTTGACAATATAAAAACTATCAGCTTCCTATCTTTGTATAGTTGTCGATTCAAGTAGCGATAATGAAAGTAGAAAAATTAAAAATTAAAATAGAAATTTTATTTACATGAAAACCAAAGCTTAACGATATTAGTTTCGCTCTAAAGTGGCTTTTGACTCATTTAAGTTAACAACTGAGATTACTAATTTTCGTAGTTCAAGATCTATGTTGCTAAGGGAGTCGATACGAAAAATAAAATTATATTATCAGAAAAATAGTGTTTTCCTGACGAAATACATGCAAAATTATCTTTAGGTGTGGAATATATAATTTAAATATAAAAATTAAGTCAAGCCGAAATTTATACGGGATTTAACATTTCAATTGAAGTACGAAAGTTCTGAGTAGGCGAGATTCATTACAATACGCTCTCCGCAAGCTGCCGTACGATGCGTGGCACACTGTACCACTGCCAGTCATTTCCGCTCCTGTTTCACTTGCAAATGGAGCGAAGCAAAAACGACTGTCTATGTGCCTCCATATGAGCCCAAATTCCTCGTGTCATGCCAGACATATGTTGGGCGCAGTAGAAATCGCTCTACACTCAGCTTCAAATGCCAGTTGTCTAAATTTTCTCAATAGTGTTCCTCGAAAAGAACGTTGCCTTTCCTCCAGCAATTCCCATTTCACTTCGCAAAGCACCTCCGTAATACAAATCCAGCAGCCCGCCTCTGAATTTCTTTGATGGTGCGAATCTCAAACACGCGAGCAGTACTCAAGAACAGGTCGCACTACCGTTCTATATGCGATCTCCTTCGCACACTCATTACGTGGAAGGACAATATGGATTGTGATCATTAAGGACAGTGCTGGACGAAGAAGAGTGTAAACATCGCGAATATCGGCGCGCGATCGGTGGCAGTGCGTGAGAGAACCTACAGTCACGAAAAACCATGTACAACTGGGTGGATGGGTGTAAAAGTGGCCGCACATCAACGGAGAAACAACCAGTTCTGGAAGGAAAGTCACTATGGTAACGCCAGCCGACACTTCAAAAGTGGAGAAGCACATGCAGAAGAATAGGTGCATCATGTTCACGGAACTGGAGGCGGCCACAGGACTCATCAGCAACATTCCGTACCGCACAGTGTGCGGAAACCTTAAGCATGGGGAAGTGTCCGCCAGGGCGGTGCCGAAATCCCAAGATGCAACACAAACGTAACAGTGCAAGGACGTGTGTAGTGATCTCCTTGAACGCCACAGCAAGGATCCGGAATGTTTCATGACCACATTCGTGACTGGCGATGAGCCTTGGATTCACTAACTGAGCCAAAGATGAAATCCCAGTCAATACAGTGGGAGCATGCGGCGCCTTCAGTGGGAAAACACGTGGCCAAAGTCTTTTGGAACAAGGTTGAGCTCCTCCTCGTTCACTGGCAGGAACCAGGGAACACAGTTGACAGCACGGCGTATGTGGCCACTCTTTGAAGGCTCCGCAGTGCAATTCAAAAGAAACTGCCAGAAAAATAAGTAAAAGGGGTGCTCTTGCAATAGGACAACGCTCGTCCATGTACGGGTCTGTCAGCTACGGCCGTCATCGCAGAGGGACCCACGCACTGCCACACCCACCGTGTTGTCTTCATTAGGCTCGTTGTGATCACCATCTGTTTGGGGCTATGAATAATCCTCTGGACAGACACCTTTCGTAGTAGTCCAGGAACTGCGTGCAACTGTCCTGTGGTGTGTGCGACGAACTGCAAAAAAGTGGTTGGAGGAGTAACTACAGTAGTTAGTGATGTGTTGGCAAATGTGCCAACACCTTGTAGATAGAGGAGGCCGAAATGCACGCTATAATCTAACGCAGACGGGCGTGAGGTCTGGAACAGGATACGTTATGAATGCTATAAAGAAAAGTACGTAGCTGCTAGAATACTTAACTTTAATCCATCATTTGTATACAGCATTCTTGATGATACAAGTGAGGCTCTCTATAGAAATGGTTAATGGCGCCTTGCTAGGTCGTAGCCATGGACTTAGCTGAAGGCTATTCTATCTCTCGGCAAATGAGAGAAAGGCTTCGTTAGTGTAGTCGCTAGCAAAGTCGTCCGTACAACTGGGGCGAGTGCTAGTACGTCTCTCTAGACCTGCCGTGTGGTGGCGCTCGGTCTGCGATCACTGACAGTGGCGACACGCGGGTCCGACATGTACTAATGGACCGCGGCCGATTTAAAGCTACCACCTAGCAAGTGTGGTGTCTGGCGGTGACACCACAGTTAGCACATAGTTGAAGAAATTTTGTTGTATGAACAACAGTCTGGAAACGCTTTGTTTCCATGTTACGATTAATTTTCTCCAACGCATTTGCCATGGGGGACACACGACAACAGAATGTTACAATCACGGCAAACATCCACTCTTGGTCACGTCTGGTGACGCTGTTCACCGCCAGTGTTTTGTTTTACATGTCCTGGTTGCCATGCGTCGTAAGTCATTGCTTCTTTACAGGTAACATCAACTGTTCCAGCGGTCAGTGTGACCGTTGCAAGCCCGCAGGTTACTACGTAATCACAGGCTTGGTTCCTGCAATGGCAATGTATACAATTGCAAAGATGGTTGATGCCCATTTGATGTATACATTAGCTGACGGCAATGGCGCTCACACTCAGCGTTTGTACTGGGAGAGATTTCCAGAACGAAGGTGCCCCAACAGGAACACATTTGAAGCCATTGAGAGTCGTCTTCGGGAACATGAGGTATTTAAGCCTGATACTCACGACTAGGGAAAGTCACCGCCGCAACTGGAGGCGGCAATTCTTCATGCAGTTTACGACGACCTTAGTGTCAGTGCAAGACGTGTAGCTGCAACACTGAATGTTCACCACTTGACTGTCTGGTGAGTGTTACAAGAGGACCAGCTGTATCCATACCATTTACAGCGTCTGCAGGCACTATCAGCAGCTGATTTTTCTGCACGAGTACTCTTCTACGAATGATTTATTCAGCCAGGTGTCAACCATAATTTTAGTGCAACGGTTCTGTTCACATATAAGGGGCCATTTCAGCGAGGTCAGATTGTAAATGTTCACAGTTAGCACGTATTGGCAGACGTCAATCGTTACTTAACTGTCAAAGCGAGTCATCAAAAAAAATTTTCTGTCAATATTTGGGCCGGCGTTGTCGGTAGTGCTTAACTTTCTTCCACCTAAGCTCAACGGACAAAGCTCTCGTTATTTCGTAGAGAATGTTCTACCTGTTCTCTTAGCACATGTGCCTTTAGCTGCGCAACTCAACGTGTTCGTCATGCACGATGGAGCAACTCCTTATTTTAGGGTTAATGCCCGTCGGCTTCTAAATAGCAGATTCAGTGACAGATGGATAGATAGAAATGGACCAACTGCCTGACCTCCACGCTGTCCAGGCCTAAACCCACTGGACTTTTATTCGTGAGGGCATGTGAAAGCTCTTGTGTATGGGACCCAGTACAAGATGTTCAGAGTCTTCATGCCAGTATTATAGAAGGCTGCGAAACCAGACGCAATATCTCCAGGGATGCATCAGCGCATATGAAATTCACTACGACAGCGGGGTGGTGAATGTATCAATGCCCACGGAGGGCACATTGAACATTTCCTGTGAGAAATAGTTGCATGTGGTATGCTGGTACGTTCTGTTCGTTTTTGGAACAACCTACGACCAGCTTAGAGACAGAATTGATGACACTTTCTGCAGGACCTGACCATCATTTTGCAGGACAATGCTCAAGCACGTGCAGTGCAAACTGTTACTGATGCAACAACAACAACCATCGGTGGGGAAAGTTTTCCTTCCATTCATCCATAATATTACGGACCGTATCGGGAAAGTGCTGGCCAAGTTCAGAGATGAGACAATCTTCAGACCCACCAAGAAGATTAGTGAATGCTTAAGATCGGCGAAAGATGCACGACACCCTTTAGCTACTCCTGGTGTGTATAAGATTCCGTGTAGTTGTGGGAAGGTTTACATTGGAACCACAAAAAGAAGTATCAATGCCCGCCTAACTGAACATAAAAGGAACTGTCGATTGGGACACACGGACAAATCGGCTGTAGCGGAACATGTTTTTGAAACGGGTGACCATGAAATAAAATTTAGTGAGACGAGCGTGCTAGCTAAGACATCGCATTATTATGCACGTATGTATAGAGAGGCTGTAGAGATTTTTAAACATCACAATAATTTTAACAGGAAGGAAGAAGGCTTGAAATTAGATAAGATATGGCGATCGACTTTGTACCAAAAATGTGACAATCGATTACCTTCGATCGAGAGTAATGACGCCAGCCAGATATAGTTTTACTGTTGACAACACGTGACGATTGGTGGCGCCCTCTACACGCTCTATATAAACAGAACCTCCACGGCCTAGCAGTCAGTCGTAGACTCACCTCAGATGCTGTTGCCCGCAGCTAGCAACGAAACGTCAGGGAGAAGTATTTCTACTATTGGACCACGGCCTCTTAGTCCGGAAGTTTTAATTACTGAAGACGCCGGCCGTGAAAGCCTACACGCTATGATGTTACTGATTTGTTTGTCTGATGGGGCTGCTAAGTGCTATGTCACCTAGTGCACTAGCCGGCCGGAGTGGCCGAGCGGTTCTAGGCACTACAGTTTGGAATCGCGAGACCGCTACGGTCGCAGGTTCGAATCCAGCCTCAGGCATGGATGTGTGTGATGTCCTTAGGTTAGTTAGGTTTAAGTAGTTCTAAGTTCTAGGGGACTGATGACCTCAGAAGTTAAGTCCCATAGTGCTCAGAGCCATTTGAACCAACCTACTGCACTCCCCTGACTTA
Organism: Schistocerca cancellata; assembly: GCF_023864275.1. Lineage (NCBI taxonomy): Eukaryota > Metazoa > Arthropoda > Insecta > Orthoptera > Acrididae > Schistocerca > Schistocerca cancellata. The sequence goes on along the minus strand of NC_064634.1, from coordinate 422,942,358 downwards.
AGCCCTCGTGAGTTCAACTCGATTTATAAACTGAAGGAAACACTTCACGGCATTCCCTTAAGAACTGGTATAAATTAGTCGGGCAGTAGACCGCGCCGCTTGAACTGTCAACACAACTGGCACTCCTAAGATTATCCTACGACTTCCACATCGCTGGCAACGGGTTATACACAATGCTGGTGACTGCTTTGAAGGTCAGAAAAACTTTGGAACACGTATCTATTTTGCACGAGCTGCAAATAAATAGTTGCCACTATTAAAGTTCCAACCCTCGTATTATTCAGATGTTTCAAAAGCAACTTCGTCATTTATTTATTATTAGCGCAACAAATGAAGAATTTTTGAAACATCTTTGACTTGAAATCTGATTCTAAATATTGTAAAAATATGTGTCGTTTTGCGTAACATTGTTTGTTACAAAGACGGCTTTGAAACGAGTGAGACATTATCGATGACTGAACCTTGTCGAATGCAGGCAGCTAGGCTGGCATGTGGTGAAATTTCAGCAAAATAACGTGAAGAACATAATACTGGCATACTTTTTGACTTCAACTGGTTCTGTAAATAGTCAGTTTTCTAAAATATAGTTTTTGGAAAGATTTTTAGTATACCACACAAAATAGGCACATTTTTTAAACTAAGTGGTTGAACAACTTAGTTATCGTATTTATTTCGTTCCTTGTCACTCATACACTCCTGGAAATTGAAATAAGAACACCGTGAATTCATTGTCCCAGGAAGGGGAAACTTTATTGACACATTCCTGGGGTCAGATACATCACATGATCACACTGACAGAACCACAGGCACATAGACACAGGCAACAGAGCATGCACAATGTCGGCACTAGTACAGTGTATATCCACCTTTCGCAGCAATGCAGGCTGCTATTCTCCCATGGAGACGATCGTAGAGATGCTGAATGTAGTCCTGTGGAACGGCTTGCCATGCCATTTCCACCTGGCGCCTCAGTTGGACCAGCGTTCGTGCTGGACGTGCAGACCGCGTGAGACGACGCTTCATCCAGTCCCAAACATGCTCAATGGGGGACAGATCCGGAGATCTTGCTCGCCAGGGTAGTTGACTTACACCTTCTAGAGCACGTTGGGTGGCACGGGATACATGCGGACGTGCATTGTCCTGTTGGAACAGCAAGTTCCCTTGCCGGTCTAGGAATGGTATAACGATGGGTTCGATGACGGTTTGGATGTACCGTGCACTATTCAGTGTCCCCTCGACGATCACCAGTGGTGTACGGCCAGTGTAGGAGATCGCTCCCCACACCATGATGCCCGGTGTTGGCCCTGTGTGCCTCGGTCGTATGCAGTCCTGATTGTGGCGCTCACCTGCACGGCGCCAAACACGCATACGACCATCATTGGCACCAAGGCAGAAGCGACTCTCATCGCATGAAGGTCTTGGCGTGCATCCGTGCGTCGCTGCGGTCCGGTCCCAGGTCGACGGGCACGTGCACCTTCCGCCGACCACTGGCGACAACATCTATGTACTGTGGAGACCTCACGCCCCACGTGTTGAGCAATTCGGCGGTACGTCCACCCGGCCTCCCGCATGCCCACTATACGCCCTCGCTCAAAGTCCGTCAACTGCACATACGGTTCACGTCCACGCTGTCGCGGCATGCTACCAGTGTTAAAGACTGCGATGGAGCTCCGTATGCCACGGCAAACTGGCTGACACTGACGGCGGCGGTGCACAAATGCTGCGCAGCTAGCGCCATTCGACGGCCAACACCGCGGTTCCTGGTGTGTCCGCTGTGCCGTGCGTGTGATCATTGCTTGTACAGCCCTCTCGCAGTGTCCGGAGCAAGTATGGTGGGTCTGACACACCGGTGTCAATGTGTTCTTTTTTCCATTTCCAGGAGTGTATATTGAAAGATCCTCTCGGTTTCTCGAATTCATGGTTCCACGCATCTTTTGTGTGAGCTCTGTCACAGTTTTGTGGAGTTTAGTCCCACAAAACTACCTTTGAACGAATTAACCGATGCGCACCCCCTCTGCCCCCTTCAGCACACGTCACCACGCTGACGCAGTAGCCGTCCACTGCAACAGGAGTGCCCCGCGGCTCCAGGGCTGGCGTGTGCCGTTTGGACGGCACCGGCGCCTGCTGCTTAGATGCGAAAGCCGCCACGTGGCTCTTCATACCACGGCAACAGCTCGGTGGCATAGTGGTTAGCACACTGGAATCGCGTTCTGGAAGACGTAGGTTCAAATACCTCCGGCCTTACTGGTTTAGAGATCGCTACTGGCAAATGCCGGGATGGTTCTCTCGAATGGGCACGGCCGATATTCTTTCCCATCCTTGACACAGCCCGTCTCTCAAATGGCCCGAAGTCTACGGGACATTACATTTTAATCTTCCTTCTTTCTATACACATCCGTACTTTCCGCCTCCATGACTTCTACCTCAGCATTTAAAACCGTCCTATCCAGTTAAGTAACACACTAAAGTATCTTGCTCTAACCCACAACCGGCAACAAATGTGGAAGCCTCACCCACTAACCATCGAATATAAAGCCCACAATAGACTAAAATTACTAGCAGGATGAATTCTCCATATCTACAAAACCCTGATCTGACCCACCCTCTGCTATGTAAATGGATCTCTGTCCCACCAAAGTTCTGTAAGTCCCTCCTAATCCAGGAACATCACGCACTCTGTCTCACTTTCCACATCCGTTTACCTTCTCCCACATGGATCATCTACCTTCTCGTGGCATCCCCGCCCCTCCTCAGCCACCTCCGGATATCCTAGTGTTTCCCACTATCCATCTCGACTCTTCCCTAACATCTCCATAGTTTTCGTACCTAACACATCCCTATCTTTTTACCCACACCCTTCAACTTTATGGAACATGTTATCTCCACTCACAATACTTCTTATCCAGCGCAAGTCCTTCAGATTTCAAGTGAAAGCGCAGTAGTTCAGTGGTTTTTTTTTTTTTTATCAGAGGAATTTCACCATTCTGCGATGTGTTCTTAAAATTATATTTTCATTTTTTCACTGTGCGTCTTTGACTTTTTAATTTCAATGGAAAGACAGCCCTAATGTTTGTTTCTCATACTCGTTATATATTTTTATTCGCTTCGCTGAATAGTGGAATATTGTACTGATAGACAATCCTTCCCCCTCCCCCACCCGCTCATATGGGGTGAGGCAGATGAAATAACAATAAAGGGAAAAAAATCTTACCATACCACGGCCGTGTACGGTGTGCCGTATAGGCGGATACCACACAAGTATGAAATGGGCGTATTTCTACTATTGGACCACGGCCTCTTAGTCCGGAAGTTTTAATTACTGAAGACGCCGGCCGTGAAAACCTACAAGCTATGATGTTACTGATTTGTTTGACTGATGGGGCTGCTAAGTGCTATGTCACCTAGTGCACTAGCCGGCCAACGAGGAGGTCGGGTAGGGGCACTAATTGCTGCTTCCTCGACCTTTTCTGGTAGTAAATTTCATTGGTCGCAAATTTCAATGGATGCAGTTTACGGGACATCTGTGGTGGGGTTGGAGGTGATGTGGGTAATGGAGTGGGGGTGTTGGGGAATGAGTAGGGGGCAGGAGGATAGGGAGAAGTCACTGTCGAAATGAGCCGGAGCCATTAGCTAGAGGAAGAAAAAGCGGAGAGGCAGGTGCAGGGATTCTGGCAGCAGAAGAAAGAAATATTAACTTGTACAATGTTGTCATTTCGATTCAATGGAGCAACTCGGCTGGGCAGAAGGATAGTGAATGCTTTGTGTTTCTTTAGTGAGATAATGTTCGGAATGGGAAATGTGGAAGGCCGATTAGAGCAGTTGAATCTGCAAAGATGGAGACAGGTGATCAAGATATAAACTTTAGCGTGATATAAAAGCATGGTCTTTAGTTTATATAATTGCTACACAATACTAGATTCAAAAGTTTGCATACTTTCACGTCGGACATAAGTTTCAAAAGTGAAAATCGAATTTCAGGAACAGCGTTTCCCTATCATGTTTACACGCTAATGCATGAATCGAATTTGCTAACCCCGTGAAATATCACTTTTGTGATCGTCAATTATTTTACGCGAATGTCCTCTGCTAATCAGTTGTTCCAGTTCCATTTTAGTTAATACGTTGACTGTTTATATACTGTTCATAGAAGGTCGATACTCTTGTTCAATCTAATATTTCTTGCTCGTTTTTACAAAATATGGAATCATTATAAAACGACGGGAAGCAGCATACAGAAGAAATGATACTGTTGGTGAGCGAAATTCGAACATTACTCCAGAATCTGAGTAGAAAGGGATTTAATTATTATATTAACGATGTGCACAGCTATTCTAAAAGGTAGACTATTTTCCGATATTGAGGAAAGCAGAGGCAAACGTCACATCGGTCAACACGTTAGTTACATGAAATTAAGGGTTAGTCTGATAGCACTTCTTCTCAAATTGTCCTCGATGTTGGCGGTGTATTAAACGCTAAGCTTACTTTCCTTCCTTCCTGCAGCTCCGCATTGCATTAACCTTGCACCTCAGTCTGCTTTGGACACTTCTAAAATTTCTCGGAATTCTTTTATCTTGTATGAATGAGAAGGCATTAAGCTCTAACAGAACGAATAAGCGATCTGATGGACTTCCTTAGCTCTCATTTATGGCTTTAAGTACTTAATGTTGAAAAAAATACAAAACTTATTCACGGATAAACTGTTAAGCTGGTTTTGAGGTAATATCGATAAAAGTATCTCTTCAATGGAGAGGAGTTCGCCAGAGAGAAGAACTGAGCATGACAGACATTATCATGTCTTCCGACTGTACTGTGCACGTGTCGATTCTTGTAATCAACTCTTTTTTTCAATGAAGTGGTTTGCAAACAATTCATTTCATTCATGCATTTCATTCATGTAATAGGAAAGTATTAGTAAAGTAAAATTCTACACGCGTAATACGATGTATAAAAGGGTTGTGGGTTGTTTAATTTATGTTGAAGAGTAATTGCTGCACATTATTTACGTTTCTTTAACCTGTGACTGAGTACCAATAGTTACATCAAATCCAAAATTTCTAGAATATAAGATTTACTTTTAGAAATCCATAGACAGGAATGCACTGAGAAGCCCGCATACAGGTTGCCCCAGGGAATCCAACGTTCAGGGATATGATAGGTACATTATTCAAAGCAATAAAGTCTACTAAAGATGGGCTCTAAAATGGAAACTTTTAGAGCTATGAGCACTTATTCAACATCGATACTGTAGAACAAATCTCTTCTAATGCAAACCCTTTGCTTTCCAGATTTTGAGAGGTACTAGTATGGACCAAAACAAGAAACAATGTCTTTTAAACAAGGACTCTAAAATGCGTACCGTTAGAGCTGTGAGCAGCTGTTCACCTTCGCTCCTGTGAAACTCATCTCTTCTACTGAACAAGTGCTTCTGGCTATTAAGGTATGCGAGACAGAGCCCACGCTTCCAGAATGGGATTTTCACTCTGGAGCGGAGTGTGCGCTGATACGGCTAGCTCAGATCAGCCGGAACGGTAGCTCAGCGTGTTCGGTCAGAGGGCTGCGTGCTCTCTGTAATAAAAAAACTGAGTCAAGGTACCCACGATCAATTTGAACGGATGTCTTGCGACGTCCGCCCCGACCAAACTCAACGAACTATATCGAAAAAAAAAAGAAGAAGAAGAAGAAGGCTGGTAGAGCACTTGCCCGCGAAAGGCAAAGGCCCCGAGTTCGAGTCTCAGTCCAGCACACAGTTTTAATCTTCCTGGAAGTTTCAGAGCCCCGTTTACTAGACCATTTTTTCTTATTTTCCTCCATACTATCTCCTCCCAAGGAAAACAAAGAGCTTGCAGCAGAAGAGATTTGTCCCACAGTATCGAGGATGAAAAAGTGCTCATATATCTCAAGTTATGCTTTTTAGATCCCTTATTTACTAGACCTTTTTGCTTTAAATTATCGTTCCTGTTATATTCCCCAATATCACTGTTCCTCCGGGGGCGCTCTGAACGCAACAGTAAAACAAAATGAACAAAGTTAGCATTACCGTCTTGTAATGACTCGTATTAAGCGCTAGATCAATCTAATTGCTTGTAGATCCTCGTCTGTTGTGAACCTTCTTGAAAGATTAATTCCGTTTTCTTGTTTGAAAGTCTGGCTTTTTAATTTTTCACGAGAATGGATGTTGTTCTGTATTAGTGTGAGAGGTTGTTGGTGAGGGCTATGTACTAAGGTTCATGTGGCGAAATCGTAGTGAACGAGACGACTGAGAACTCACTGCGCGTCTTTGATGGAATTGTAGGCTATGCATACGATAGAAGAAAGTTTCCGAACAGGAAACGAAAATTTGTGCCCCTCATGCTGAGTTAGGTGTTTTAATGTGCTTAAGCGTGGATTCAGTGAGTGTAAGCTACTCCATTCTAAACAGAGAGGATAGACGAAAAACCACGTTCAGTCACAAATATCCGAGTTGCATATAGTTTTAGGCTACATATTTCTGGCGTGTACATTTTACTTAATTTTTTACAAAGTTTATAAACCATATAGCACGGAAGACAAGGAGCTCAAACGAGCAAAGTGCATAAATGTTGTAGCAGGAAAAACAGGAGCAGGAACTTCGTAAGCGATGAAAATTATTACACATGTTGCTATTTGTTTTTTTAGCGTTAAGGGGCTCCGGAACGCCCTATACTTGCAATGTTAAAATAACGCTTATAAATTACATCTTTCCTCACAAAGTATTTGAGGTAGGAAGTTGAACTTTTTACAGATTATTTATTGGAATATGGGCTACAACTTAACACAGGGATTTTACAAAATTTTAGTTCAGTTATTAAAGATGATTTTTTTTCAATTGTAATGAAAATCCACAACATTTTTTTGCAATTTCTTATTTATATATTCAAAAATATACAGTTTTTTGGAAAAAGGCTGTGTTAAATTATGCAGAAGGTACTGTGTAACATTTACTGAAAGTTTGAAACAAATATGTTTGGAAGATCCTTAGAAAACATGTAATTAGTATGAGAAAATAAAAGTTTTGGGAATCGAGCGACAAAGATTGGATTAACTTTTTAGTGCATTCCAGGTCCATAGGATGGATTATCTTCATCCTCTGCAAACTCCTCCTCCAGCTTCCTCTTGTTCCTCCTCCTGTTTATTCTTGCTTGTATTTCTAGACTCTTTACAGCCCTGTCTGCAGCCCGAAGGCGTTCCTTGTCTAAAGCAAGCATCGCTCGTACCATGTTAGAACCTATCTTCATTGTTTACAGTAATAACACATACCTTTGGCTTTCCAACATTTCTCCTTTTCTTAAAAGCCTTCAGAGGATTACTTTTACTCATTATTATACTTCAACAAAACAGAGACTCAAGAAACAGAATTTATTACGAATATTTTCGAGATAACGACAGAGTAAATAAACATGAAACAATCGACAATCACACCAGCGATATATATTGAACCATCACAGGTTAGCCACAACACATACTTTATCTCACATCACTAAAATGTACCTGATGAACACGGACGTTAATAATAACACCATTTGACAGCAGTTTAACAGCGCCACAGTGGGTCACGCCCATGTAGAACACATTTCAAAAAAAATTTAAAAATAGTTGTAGTCTTCGGAATTGAATAAATTATATATCTATTAAAAGGTAATAGTCTGCAGATTCAGAAAACGCAAAAAAGTAAAAACTGAACTTTTCATGATTTTGAGCCTTTTCGGAGCCCCTTAATTGGTCTGGCTCTGAGCACTATGGGACTTAACAGCTGAGGTCATCAGTCCCCTAGAACTTAGAACTAATTAAACTTAACCAACCTAAGGACACCACACACATACATGCCCGAGGCAGGATTCGAACCTGCAACCGTAGCGGTCGCGCGGTTCCAGACTGAAGCGCCTAGAACCGCATGGCCACTGCGGCCGGCGTAGCGTTAATTACTATAAAGTTACAACAGTTTTTATAAAGCAGTAACCCAACTATGACTTTTTTCGTGCGTAGCTTCATGTATTTTGGTTTTTATGCACACATGTTCATTGTTTGAAAATCTTAACTGGAAGCTACTGGGGGGAGACAAAGAGGATGTACTTACAATATCTCAAGGAATTAGTATTGGACAAAGAATCTGGGAATATACACTGTTACTGATATAGTCTTCACTCCGAAACTAGTCTAATGAGTCTCTTCACGCCAATCCACGTTATGCAAGCATCCTCGTCTCTGCATACATATTGCAGTTTACACCCACTTTAAACTACCGTGGTGTCCCGCTACAATTTTTACGCCCCAGCCCCCTTCCCAATAAACACAGAAGCAGAATTCCTTCTATTACCAAATGAATTATTCCTTGCTTCCTAACAATACATCTTATCAATCCCTCTCTTCTAATGATGTTGCACAGTCAGTTTCTTTTCGCCCGCGTAAAGTTAACCTAAATTTCATAAAATTAGATTGGTTTCTATATGGAATAACTGTTCATTACTCAGTGACAAGTGTTGTTTACATAGTATGTGGCTAAAAGCGCCGGTCGCTGTGTTTCACCCTTCCATTATGCTCGATGCTGTGCGCGATTTTTATGAAAGCCTTGTGATACTAACATTTATTTCATTAAGGAGTTAAGATGTAAACTAGAATTTAGAAAAAAATCGTGCGTCCCTATTTTCAGTGTGTTCCCGAACAAGAACGAGATGGAAAGTAGCAGGGCATGCTGGAAAGAAATGCCTCCGGATTTTTATGCGAAAACTCTTAAAACCTTTTTTGATAAAAAAACTTTGTTAACATTCTCCATTTCTATTTTTCACGTCCACAGATTTATCTCGCAACATAGTTACTCTGGCGACAAACACATTTCTCCCAATGAGAGACCATTTCTTGGAACCGTCACTAAAATATTTGACGTTGTTGACAGTGCCACAACCTCACCTGTGCTTGCATCGCTTCATCACTATGAAGAACAACTTGCAAAAGCTAATTTCTTATTAAGTTCGCTTCAAAACTGATTTTTTTCTGAATGAGCCATTCAATTATGTCCTTTTTATTAGTGTGGGCTTTTTATTCGTGCAGGCTTTTTAATAGTGTGGCCTTCACTTATCTGAACAGCGTTACACGGTGCGTTATGAAGAACAACAGCACCACCTGGAATGTTAGGAATCTGTTTCTCCTCAAACCATTTGTCGTAGTTATCCCCTTTCATATGGTCGTTATAATCTTGGGATTTATATTTCGAATCATAAATTAAACTCTGCTCCTTGTATGAAAACCATAGCTCCTCCAGAGTGGACAACAATAGCTATTTGGGCTCCGTTGCTATTAGTCATTATACCCGCTTCATGCTGCCAGCACTTTTTCGTGGCGTGATGGGTATGCATCCACGTTTCGTCCGTGAATGTCACTGGTTTATTTGTCCCCTTTTCATTATTTTTGATTGCTCTCAAGTAATAGCGCGCGCTTTCCAAAGATGTCGGAATACTCTGTTAGGATAGTTCTCTTATTTTTGCATGATTCGAAGAGAAACCCTATTTTCCTCAAAATTTTCGAAATGTTTCCCTTCCCCCATGAAAATTTATCTCAGTTTTTGAAAATACAAACAGCTTTCTCAACGTTAGGATTTCCTTCTTCTGATCGTAACACTCCAAAAAATTTCTTCTTTTTAGAGCTTTATAAGATTCTTCTAGAGAAACTACTTTTTTAGAATATCTTTGTTTTCAAGGACTTTTAAATCTTCCGCCAGTTTCTTCCGCTTTTATGAAGTTTAAAGATGTATTTGACTGTTCTTTCTGACTTGCCTGCCATTTATGCTGCCCGCAAGGAGAAACCGTTAAGTGATTCTGCTTCATTGCTTCCTAGCAAAATTGTACGACTTGGAATATAAGTTCCTTTTCACCTGAATGTACCCACTCTTGCAATATCTTCCACAGATACCCACTCTCAGGGTTTTTCATAGTTACGGATAACATCGCAACGCACTACAGGTGAGTTTCACTGACGCACAAACCCATTTGGCAGTAGATGAGCAACTGACAGGAAGGCATAGACGGTGCTATGCATTTTCCTCAGTTACCGCTGCACTTGTTAACTGTAACGTCACCGCGTATTTCCGATGATGGCCAAATTGCGTGCTCCTGGAATAACGCCTCAGTTATGCGACTGGATTCGTGATTACCTGTCACAGAGGTCACAGTTCGTACTAACTGACGGAATGTCATCGACTAAAAGTAGAAGTGATTTCTGACTTTCCTCAAGGTAGTGTTACAGTACCTCTGCTGTTACTTATCCATATAAATGATTTACGCACAATCTGAGCAGCAGCCTTAAGTTGTTTGCAGATGGCGCAGTCGTTTATCGTCTAGGCAAGCCATCAGAAGATCAAAATAAATTGCAAAACGATTTAGAAAAGATATCTGCATGGTGCGAAAATTGGCCATTGACCCTAAATAATGAACAGTAGGAGGTTACCCACATGAGTGCTAAAACGAATCCGTTCAGCTGTGGTTACACTATAAATCAACCACATAGGAATGCTGTAAATTCAACTGAATACCTACGAATTACAACTACTAATAACTTAAATTGGAAAGGACATATAGAAATATTGTAGGGACGGAGAAACAAAGACTGCGTTATATTGGCTGAACGCTTAGAAGACGCTACAGATCTACTAAAGAGACTACCTACACTACGGTTCTTCGTCCTCTTTTGGAGCACTGCAGCGTGTTGTTGCATCCTAACCAGATAGGGCTAACGGAGTATGTCGAGTAAGTTCAAAGAAGGGCAGCACGTTTTGTATTACCGAAAAATAGGGGAGAGAGTGTCAGGCTCATGATACAAGATTTGAGGTGGACATAATCAAAGCAAAGATGGAAAGATATAGGTGTTCGTTTCTTCCGCGCGCCGTTAGAAAGTGGAATAATAGAGAATTATTATCTACATCTACATCTACATGGATACTCTGCAACTCACATTTTAGTGCCTGGCAGAGCATTCATGGAACCACCTTCACAATTCTCTATTATTCCAATCTCGTATAGCACGCTGAAAGAATGAACACCTATATCTTTCCGTACGAGCTCTGACTTCCCTTATTTTATCTTGGTGATCGTTCCTCCCTATGTAAGTCGGCGTCAAAAAATTATTTTCGCATTCGGAGGAGAAAGCTGGTGATTGGAAATTCGTGAGAAGATTCCGTCGTAACGAAAAACGCCTTTGTTTTAACGATGTCCATCCCAAATCCTGTATCATTTCTGTGACACTCTCTCCCATACTTGGCGATAATACAAAACGTGCTGTCTTTCTTTGAACTTTTTCGATGTACTCAGTCAGTCCTATCTGGTAAGGATCGTACACTGCGCAACAGTATTCTGAAAGTGGAAGAACAAGCGTATTGTAGACAGTCTCCTTTGTAGGGCTGTTACATTTTCTAAGTGTCCTGCCAATGAAACGCAGTCTTTGGTTAGCCTTCCCCGCATTTTCTGTGTGTTCCTTCCAATTTAAATTGTTCGTAATTGTAATACCTAGGTATTTAGTTGAACTTATGGCTTTTAGATTAGACTGATTTATCGTGTAACCGAAGTTTAACGCGTTCCTTTTAGCACTCATGCCGGCCAGGGTGGCCGAGCGGTTCTAGGCGCTACAGTCTGGAACCGCGCGACCGCTCCGGTCGCAGGTTCGAATCCTGCCTCGGGCATGAATGTGTGTGACGTCCTTAGGTTAGTTAGGTTTAAGTAGTTCTAGGGGACTGATGACCTCAGAAGTTAAGTCCCATAGTGCTCAAAGCCATTTGAACAATTTTTTTAGACTCATGTGGATGACCTCACACTTTTCGTTATTTAAGGTCAACTGCCACTTTTCGCACCATTCCGATATTTCTTCTAAATCGTTATGAAGGTGGTTCAATGAACCCACTCCAAGGCACTTAAGTGTGATATACAGAGTATCCATGTAGACGTAGATGTAGATGAGGCCAAGTGCAATAATATCGTAGTTGAGCAGTACTCGTGTTTTGCTTCTACGGTTATTCATGTTGTGATATTTCTTAAAGAGCCTGTTCACTCCGTTCAACGTCTCTTCCAAGTCATTTGCCAGAATTACGTCCACGGTCAATCTACGTGTTTAATTTCTCCCCGCTGAAGCTTCCAGCCGTCACCTTACGCAGCGCTCCGCGCTTCTGATTTCCGTGGGGAGCGGTTAGATGCGCAGCCAGATGGAGACGACAGTACCTCCCGTCTTCTCGCGGGCCGGTCGGTGGCTGGTAGCTGCGCGCCAGCCATGTAAGGAGGGCAATCCACAGGCTGCGGGCTACACGATACAGGCCACAGGCAGGGGTACGCAGGCATCGGCTGCGGCTGCGGCTGCGTGCCCTATCGCGTCCTATCGCAGCGACCGGTTGCTGCCCTGGCCGCCTGATGGTCATTGACAACGTCATCAGCATACAAACAGCCCGCTTGGCAGAGCGCGGCCGGGGAGGAGCCAGGGTGCTAGCCCTCCCCTCCACCTCCCTACCCTCTCTCCCTCTCCCTCCCTCCCTCCCTCCCTCCCCCTCTACCCTCCCTCTCGCTCCCCCTCTTTCCGTAACCAAAGCTCGATCAGTTCAGGGCCATTACGTTTTATTTTTCGCTCTTCTTTAACTTGTCCCTACAACACTGCTTTACGAACACCGACTGTCCGCGCTCAGAGGTAAGACAGCACTGTGGCAAAACGTTAACAGGCACGTGAGTCAAACTCTCAAACATATCACTACTGAAGTTTATCCTCAAGACACTATCTTTCTAATCTATGAAATATGCCCTTTTTTCTTCCCTCAGACTATTCATGAGAACAATACAACAGAAGCAGTACTACTACTTGTAGCCTTATTAATGCGTACATCACTTTTTACAAGGACTTTGGACATATCATGCTAATACAAAAAATAGGATACAGCGGGGCTATTCAGCTCATTGCAACAGCAATCCCTACATAACATGACATAAAACGTTTTTAAAAAGTTTGTCAGTGTGATACATTAATCGTATTGCAATTCTGAATGCATTCTAGTATATAAAAGGCCGAAATTCCTTTACACGAACACAGTATTAAGCAAATATCTGAGAAAGGCAGAAATCACAATATATAAAAATGGTGGGAGTTATTCCATCCGGTCAAGATGCTATTCCTCCCAGTGTAGTTCAGTGTCAAAATCGCAATCATTTACCACAAGCAAACATTTTTTCGGCCTTTTGCATCCACACGCCCTTCGTGAAATCATGTACCACATTGATAGCACTTTATCCAGAGGAACTGTCTGTGACATTTATTACGCATCTTCCTCGGACCACTTGGCTTTCCCCATTTGTATGTACTTACCATCTGAAAAGAAACCAATGAAATGCTCTCTCTACAATTTCGTAGTAAAACATCAGTTAAACTTATAATTTGACAGCGAAAACAGTCACAGGTGTGTGGGGCGAAATAGCCTCATGTGCAGACATTTCCAATTTGCGGCAAATCAGACTTGGCGGAAAAAGCCAACAATATTTGTTGATGCACACACTACATAACCTGCGTTCATATACAAGCAACAATAAGAGTTAAAATTTCACGTTACTGTGCATGGTTCAGCTCAATTTGTTATATTGTTTCCTGTTTCCATAGCAGTAATCCATCACATTTCGCTTACCTCCAGAGTTGTTTCTTCTGTCCTGCCAATAATTTTACGGAAAACATCCCTGATACAACTACATACGACGACACCGAGATACTGGCAAACACTGAAGGCAAAAAGACCACTGGCGCACTGTTGCAACGTTTCTTATTTCTGATGGATAAGTGCCATGAGCGAAATCACCCAACTGTACCCTAATTCATATACAAAGGCATTTATACGCGTACGGGTCTAGTTGGACAAGGATGGGACACGGTGTCTCAGTGTAGGAAGCACGCTAGCATTTGCCGGAAGTAATTTAAGGGAGCCGCGGAAATGGTCGAATGAAGACTGGAACCTCAATCTTCCCAGATATAAGGTCAGTTTGTCTAAAATCGTGCTACCTCATTAGATTTACCTGTAGTGTAGAATAGCTGTTTGGCAAAGATATTATTTAATAAAGCAAAAGGCAAGTGCTACACTTATCATGCATTTCTCACTCCCAGTCACTTGGACTGTGAAAAAATTGGGACTTTGTACGGGCGCTGATGACCTAACAGTTGAGCACCCCACAAACCAAATATCATCATCAACTCCCAGTCACTTCTACAGTACACGCATCAGACACACACTATTTCAAAGTGCACCATTAAACCTCTTCCCGATAACATCAGGACCATAGCGACTAAGTTTGGTATTCATTTTGTGTACAGCAGCCTCTGTAATGAGTGATACGTTCAGCTCAGACAGAAAAGGTATTAGTATTGGACACTGCATAGTGTTGGGGATGCGGTTTTCTGTAAAAGAAAAAAAAAGAATAAAAAACATAATGTTAAAATGATGCATGAAACAAACGACGTTCTGTTGTTATTATTATTATAATTTTCATTATTACTATTTACTTTTGTTGCCCTATTTTTTACCAAACACCTACCCTCGTGTTAACTAAGCAGAGTAGCGGCGTGGGGGTGATTTGTAGCATTATTAACACTGAATAAATTTTAAACTGCAAAGATACATAAAATTATTATTTACTTTTGTTACCCTATTTTTTACCAAACACTTACTGTCGTGTTAGCTAAGCAATCATTTACTATCTAGAATTTATTGCTTAACGGAGGTTTTCACTGCATTTTTTAATAAGTGGGACAGAAAAAATTTTGTCCTGATAGAAACGAGCGTTTCAGCTCTTTCTGTTCAAAGAAGAGGAGGTAGAAGAAATATGTAATGGACTGTATACGTTGTTAACACGCTAGAGGTGACGAATGTGCGGAAATCTCGGCGCTTCTCTGCACTTAGCCGTGACAGGTGTCCGTAAGATAGTGAAATATCATCAGAAGCCCTAACGTCGCAATATATCGTGATCATGGGTCTGTCACCAGTTCCAAACGTCATGAGCTCTCCTCAGAAAGACTTTGGAGGATAACATAGGTGTAATAAGCAATTTTAAGTACAAGCAGTTGTACAAGTTATCTTCTGCAGATGAAAAGGGAAAAGCTTTTTACATTTGTACCGGTGAATGTAGAGAATCTGATGCACTACTGAACGTTTTAGCTATGTACTTAGACCAGTTTAGGCTTTTAATCTATTATTACTCCCGGAGTCTTTACTGAGATAGAGAATTTTATATTCATCCCTTTTAGAATTGAATATAGCAAGGAGCCGGCCGGGGTGGCCGAGCGGTTCTAGGCGCTACAGTCTGGAACCGCGCGACCGCTATGGTCGCAGTTTCGAATCCTGCCTTGGGCATGGATGTGTGTGATGTCCTTAGGTTAGTTAGGTTTAAGAATTTCTAAATTCTAGGGGACTGATGACCTCAGAAGTTACGTCCCATAGTGCTCAGAGCCATTTGAACCATTTTTGTGACAAGGATTCCCGATATTTCGAGCTGTTTTGCTTACAACAATCGACCGGAAGCGCTTGGGTTTTGGTTTGGTTGAGCTTTAACCCCGTCGTCAGCATACATGTGGTATTTACAGTGGGACAGAACGTGTGATACATGTATACACTGCTGACATCGCCAGCGTGGGGGCGATCTGTAGCATTATTAGCAATGAATAAAGTTTCAACTGCAAAGATGGCTAAAATAATTTATTCATATAAATTACTGGCTTCAGTAATTCTCTGCTGCCCTCTTCGGACCTATGATGTAAACACAGAGCCGAAGACGGCAAAACAGAATGGCCAAAACCGATAATCTATATGAATAAATGATTTTAATGATCTTGGCAGCTCGGAATTTATTCAGCGTTCATACATTATTGATCTACAATGAAATTTATAATTCCAAACCCTGGGGGACGCTTGATACTATCTGTCTCATTTGCGACTTTGTGATCGCAGATATGACGCATTGTCGGCGAGATGTCTGGTACGAGCGAAACCACTGTATTTCATTCTGAGGAAAACTTAGACTCCTAAGTTTAGCAAGCAAAATCGATAGAGTCAAAGAGCTCGCACATGATAATTTCCCCTTGTCTATCCAAATATAGTTTCCAGGCGTCTGTCAATTTTTTTAAAGCAGCATGTGCACCTTTGACTCAGCTTCGATCATGGATCAAAATGACTGACTGACGTGTGCATTCCTTGCCATGAAACTGTTCCGCGGCTGCCAGCTGCGCAAATCCAATATCGTGGCCTCAGAACCAGAGGGTGCGCGACGACCGCGGTCTGTGCAGCAGCGAGACATTCGAAGCAACAACATCGCATAGCGCCTCCTGAAGCTATTGTCAGCAACACAGAAGGAACCTGAAGAAGACTACATTTTTCCTTTCAAACAATTGCTGAAGGGAACCTCCGTTCTTGTAACTGTATAAATTAAAATTCAGCCAGTGAAGATTCAGATTATCAGAGCTAGAGGTAGTAGTACCCCTTATCTTTTGACGGCTGCTGTACCTGCTTAGTTAAAGTCAACTGTTAAAATATTTTCTGTTAAAGTGGCCGTCGTACCTAATTAATGAATTCAAATTATTGTTCTTTTTGCAGCGCCTGTTGTGTGGCAATCAAACTCAAACTTTAAAATATTTGGTGAACCGGCCGTTTCAGCTAATCTCTGATTTCAGTTTTTTGTTCGTGTTATAATGCCTGTTGTATATCAACCAGATTCTAATTTAAAATCTTTGGTAAGTTGCCCATTGGGCCTAATGATTACAGTCAATTACTAAGATTGTTTTGTTAAGGTGACCGCTGTGCCTAACTAATGAATTCAGATTGATTCTTGTTAGATTCACTTTTTAAACTTTTTTTTTTTGGTAAAGTGGCCACTGCGTCTAACTGCTTCAGATGTGTTTCTTTTAAGGGGCTCCGGAAAGGCTGAAAATCATGAAAAGTTCAATTTTTACTTTTTTGCGTTTTCTGAATCTGCAGACTATTACCTTTTAATAGATATATAATTTATTCAATTCCGAAGACTACGACTATTTTTAAATTTTTTTTGAAATGTGTTCTACATGGGCGTGACCCACTGAGGCGCTGTTAAACTGCTGTCAAGTAGTGTTATTATTAACGTCCGTGTTCATCAGGTTCATTTTAGTGATGTGAGATAAAGTATGTGTTGTGGCTAACCTGCGATGGTTCAATATATATCGCTGGTGTGATTGTCGATTGTTTCATGTTTATTTACTCTGTCGTTATCTCGAAAATATTCGTAATAAATTCTATTTCTTGAGTCTCTGTTTTGTTGAAGTATAATAATGAGTAAAAGTAAAGTTGTTGTTGCGACTTTCAATGATGGCAACATTGTAAGGTGCAAGGTATTTAGAAATATGGGAATGAAGATAGGTTCTAACATGGTACGAGCGATGCTTGCTTTAGACAAGGAACACTTTCGGGCTGCAGACAGGGCTGTAAAGAGTCTAGAAATACAAGCAAGAGTAAAAAGGAGGAGGAACAAGAGGAAGCTGGAGGAGGAGTTTGCAGAGGATGAAGATAATCCATCCTATGGACCTGGAATGCACTAAAAAGTTAATCCAATCTTTGTCGCTCGATTCCCAAAACTTTTATTTTCTCATACTAATTACATGTTTTCTAAGGATCTTCCAAACATATTTGTTTCAAACTTTCAGTAAATGTTACACAGTACCTTCCGCATAATTTAACACAGCCTTTTTCCAAAGAACTGTATATTTTTGAATATATAAATAAAAAATTGCAAAAAAATGGTGTGAATTTTCATTACAATTGAAAAAAAAATCATCTTTAATAACTGAACTAAAATTTTGTAAAATCCCTGTGTTAAGTTGTAGCCCATATTCCAATAAATAATCTTTACAGTTCAACTTCCTACCTCAAATACTTTGTGAGGAAAGATGTAATTTATAAGCGTTATTTTAACATTGCAAGTATAGGGCGTTCCGGAGCCCCTTAACTGCGTCCACTAATGGTAATTAAGTTTAGTTCTAATGGTTGTTTTAATAAACGTTGTCACGAATAATCCATTTAATCAACCAACTCTTCTATCACCCTGTTAGATAAACAACACAGTCTTCAATAGGACGCAAGGGGATGCCGTTTGGCGAGCAAGGATCCGTGACAGTTTACATGAACCTGGCGTGAGTGCTTCGCAATTTTGTTTACTTTTCTCTGGTAACGCCTCAGTGTTGTCACGGTAGTAGACAACTGCGGCTTTCAGTGAGTCTTCCGTCAGAGTTCTGCACTCCGCTGTTGGAATCTGGCAACAGGGCTGCTAGCTGTCAGGTATCTTCTCTCGGCGAACGGAGTGCAGGTATGAGTCTAAATCAATACTGTCGTTGAGTACGATCATCAAGCATAGCCAGAAGACGTACATAGTGGGCTCAAAGAATTACAGCCTTTTCTACTCAATCGATATCAACAACACATCTTGCAACAACGCTGTCGTCTACCCATCACAAAAGAAACATCTCTCGCGATACTCCGAACGTCTTCGTGGAGTACAGTTAATGTTGTAATTTTAACATTTTAATTTATATTAGATCGAAGATTCAGTAGCATAGATCACGTGCTACTAATCCATGGCATTCCAGTGTTAGGCACTTTTATATTTTTATGAAGACAGTAACTGTTCTCGAAAGAACAGTTACTGTAGATGACCGTGCAGCTTTTCCCTGGAATAAATGATGACTAACTGAAACCCACAGCTGCCGACAGGTGTTGTTGATATACCTCGATGTGGACAGCTGAAAATGTGTGCCCCAACCGGGACTCGAACCCGGGATCTCCTGCTTACATGGCAGACGCTCTATCCATCTTTTTTTTTTTTTTTTTTAGTAACAATGTCTCAGCACCCATCCCTGCGCGAACTACTGTCCTTTCGTATCGCATTCCTGCGCACTAACCACCTTTTTTAGACCGCTTTTTTATTTTTGAAGTGCTCTACCAACTTTTTGTTTTTTTTTTGTGTTTTGGTTTTTTGTGTTTTTTTTATTTTTTTAATTTATGTTTTTGTTTTGTTTAATTTTTTTAATTGTAAATTATTTTCTCTGCCAACCTTTTTTTATGTATGGAAAAAGGCGTCTTTCAGTTACGACAAACAAAATTAGGATGTACACCCGTAGCAACAACGGAACAAGAGTTCCTTCTAAACTATGAAATAGAATTTGAAACCAATAGTGTGATGATAGATAATAAAGAAAGAAAAATGTAACCAAATCCCGCACGCCATTCCATGTGCATGGCCCATCTGCGTACAGATTCCATGTTCCAAATTGGTACAACATTTCGCAGCGTGTGGAGCCCCATGAAGGCGGTCAACCTCTGCCCGGTACTCCCCAACTGTGAGGGGGGTTATCGAAGACACTGCGCAAATAGTTGGCAAATAGTTGTCGATATCGAGGTGTACACTCAAGTGTGCTGTGACTGTCCTGGAGAAATTTCCAGTAATCAAGCACCATCTTCTCATCATCTCAAAAGAGCTAGTATATGGACATGCCTTTAAACCATGTGAGAGCGTGAGTCTTCCCAGGTGGGAAATAAGTATCCTCTGGACAAAGGAGGAGCCGTGGCTCAATTGTGCGAGGCGCGATACGTAGGTAGCAGGCGAGGATCTTCTGCACTAGCAGCCATACCTCTAACGCCGATCCACATTGAGCCACCGAAGACACAGATGAATAGCGCGACTGCAGGGACTTTCGAGAACAGTTACTGTCTTCATATATATAGTTAAAGGCTACCCAGCGTCTGTGCGAATGCGCACAGGTTGCCCAAACTCTTACGGGAATCGGCAAAGCGTGCGCGAGTAATGAGTGAATGGGCAAATGTCTATAAGGTACATTACATAGGTAGAATTGTGGACAGTTGGGATAGCCGGCACGGTAGCTCATCTTGTTCGGACAGAGGGTTAGCTGCCCTCTGTAATAAAAAAAAACAGAGTTAATCGATCAATAACGAACTTAAACGGATGTCTTACGACGTCCGCCCTGAGCAGATGCAACGAACAAAAGCGAACAAAATGAGATAAAAAAAAAGATGGATAGAGCGTCTGCCATGTAAGCAGGAGATCCCGGGTTCGAGTCCCGGTCGTGGCACACATTTTCAGGCGTCCACATCGAGGTATATCAACAACACCTGTCGGCAGCTGTGGGTTTCAGTTAGTCATCTTTTATATTTTTGTTTTATGTAGTGCCTTGTCAGAGGTTGCACGTTTAACTTCAGAGTGTCAATACACAGTAAGACAGGAAGTAACTGAGAACGAAATGCAGTGGGGTTGTATCCTATCCCCTCTATTCAGACTACACACTGAGTGAGCAGAAAAGGAAACTAAGCAGAAATATGGAAAAGTAATTACAGTTCAGGGGCAAGAAATTTTAATAAAAATGTGTTTGCCAATGACGTAATTCAGCAGAGATAGCAAAAGACTCTGAACATAGGTGAAAGGAATGATAATGTCTCGAAAAGACATTAACCATAAATAAGGATAATGGAGATCAGGCAAATTACGTCAGCTAATGCCGAGGAAGTTAAATTAGGATATCGTATCGTATACCTGCATACCACAAACTGCATTCTTTTGTTTTGTGCTCTGTTTCTCCAGGTGTCTTCCATCTCCAGGGCTGCCAGATCGTCCATCCATAGCTGCCATGTCGTCCTATGGGGCATTTTGTGTTTACTTTCCCCTCATTTTCTTCGCCTGTCTCTTCTGGCATACGGGCTACGTGGTCAGCGCACTGGGTTCTTTTGCGCTTCTGTAGTATCGTTGGTTGTTGCATCAACAGGTAGATTTCCTCTCTTCCTTCTTCATTCTCATTTATAGAATAATAATAGTCCCCACATCTTCTTCATTACTTTTCTTTCAAATATTAGTAGTCTTTCCTTTTCGCGTTTTGTCATGCTCCAGGTTTCTGAACCTTAAGAGTCTGCTGCGAATATCACTGTGTTAAAGGATCTCATCTTAGTATTCGCCGATATTGATTTTGAGCAGAGAGTCTCCCTGAGAGAATACGCGCGTTTCCACTCCTATTCTTTCCTTGTTGTCCATTTCTATGCTGTTGTTGCTGGTAAACCAAGACCCCAAGCATCTGAACTGGTGAATTCTCTTGAATCCCATCTGATCTGAAGCATTCTGTAATTGGAGCAAAGGAGCGGTTGGTATAAAATGCTAAAAATCAAATAAAAAAGTCTAGATCGCATTTTCAGATTTTTATTCGTTATCAACTGCTTTCGGCCCTTTCCTCAGAGTGTCATCAGGCTTTTCCGCACTGCAATACTGTAATAATACATAGTATAGATAGATGATCCTATGGCTAAACAGACTATAAAATATAAGCTACAATGATTAAAAAGTACGATGTTATACCCATTTTAGCTGTTGGTGGCGACAGACGAAGCGAGATCCGTAGAAGTACGGATGTCACTGCTGAACGAGGCAGCTTCAGTCGAGATATACATATATTATGAGCTCCGTCCATTGCCTACGGCATTACATTATTGACAACCAATCGTGCGTGAGATATGCTACATTAATTGGTTTAGTCGAATTTATAAGAAAAATAGATACGAAAATAAATGCAAAAGCTACATAAATAAAATATTACGTGTTTAATCCTGCCTTAATTAAGTAAAAGAAACAAAATGACAGGCACGCTGTAACCGCTGTTATGGTTAGACTGCCCCCTGTGGGCATTTGTATGTACTCGCTGCAGCAGAGACAGCCATATTTCGTTGCTGTAGCAATGGCTTGACAGTATAGATAGTTGCACCGTAGCGAGGCCCATCACACATGGCAGAGGATTAGACGATGGGTGGAACTTACAGTACATGATCTCGACTCAAGCTGCCTTACTTCTACGGATCTAGCTCCGTCTGCCGCCACCAGCAACCATAATGGGTATAGCGTCGTACTTTTTAATTATTGTGGTATTGTGTATTAGATGTTGTTTAGCTATATTTTCATCCGTCCATGCTGAATATGCATTATTACTGTATTTCAGTGGGAAAAAGGCCCGAAACCGGATGCTAACGAATAAAAATCTGAAAACGCGATAGAGACAGTTTTTATCTCATCTCATCTATCTCAAGAAATTCTTGCTGCTCCTGTTTTCAAGACAAAACGGAGTTCATGCATTTGGGAAGATTATGATATGAGAGATTAAAAACAGGACGTGAGTCTTTCTATTTGGGAGCAAAATAATTGACTAGTAACGTAAAGAGAGTATAAAATGTAGATCGTCAATAGCTCAAGATCAGTTAAGTAATTGACAGCAATGCCAGAGGAAGAGTGCGGCAGGGGGGGATTTGATTTAATCTTGAATACACTGAGCAAATTGTGTGATGAAATAGCAATGTAAAATTGACAATAGATGCACAAGATAGATTAGCGTCATGTGCTACAGCAAAAAAATTGTTAGCTTCGAATGTAAATTTTATTTTTAGAAAATCTTTTCTGAAAGTACTCGTTTGGAGTGTCGGCTTATACAGGGAGTGTCATAATTAACGGCATAAACACAAACAGCTCAAAGTACACTATTCTAGAAGTCTCTGTAAATATGGGCTCTATAGTGCATATCTTAAGAGCTAGGACCACTTGTGAAATAGAAGAGACGTGGTTCCCAGTTGCGAAGACGACCAAGTGCCCGTGGCTCTTTAGTAACCATGTTCACTCGATTTTTTTTTTCGATACGGGCTCCTCCCAAAATATGGAAAGCACAGTGCCTGGAGCAGAAGAGATTTGTTTCACCGTATCGAAAATGATGACGTGCTGATAGCCCTTAAAGCACGCAGGTACTGGTTTTAGAATCCATGTTTACTGAGACCTTTTGCTTCGTAGTATCGTGTACTTTCAGCTTTATGCGTTTATACCAATAATTGTGATGCACATGTATAAAGATCCAACATCGACGATAAACCGTACGCCGGCCGGGGTGGCCGAGTGGTTCTGGGCGCTACAGTCTGGAACCGCGCGAACGCTACGGTCGCAGGTTCGAATCCTGCCTCGGGCATGGATGTGTGTGATGTCCTTAGGTTAGTTAGGTTTAAGTAGTTCTAAGTTCTAGGGGACTGATGACCTCAGAAGTTAAGTCCCATAGCGCTCAGAGCCATTTGAACCATAAACCGTACGAATAAGGGAACAGAGGGTTTTGAAATGAGGTCTTACAGAAAAATGCTGGCGTATTAAATTGATAGATTGTATGCTAATGAAGATGTACTGAATCGAACTGGGGAGAAAATAAATTTATGTCACTATACTAATGAAGATGTACTGAATGGAGAGAAAATAAATTTATGGACCAAACTTGATTAAAGGAAGAGATTGGTTCATAGGATACATCATGGACATGAAAGGAAAGTCAGTTAACTGATGGCAGCGAAGGGGGGAAGGGGGCGGGCGGAGATGGGTGGATTTGACAGTCTTGTATACACTAAACAGGTTTTGGGATGAAATAGTAGTGCAGAAATGACAATAGATGCTCAAGATAGGCTAGTGTGACGTGCTATAGCAGCGAGTTTTCGGACTGAAGACGGCAAGCGTTCTGTTTGATTTATGAAGTGTTTATCTTTGCTCTGGCGGTGTATATTGAGGTTACAGCAAATCTATTAGGATGCTGATCCTGTGAGCTATTTTGCTCGTCAAATACAATTTTTTCGTAGAGTACCCAAAAGTACTAATACTAAAATGCTAGTTGCAATCTGCGTGACACGTCCACAATAATCAACCAGTTACGCTTCGATCGAAGCATCTACAGCAGGAAGATTACATACTGCCTATTACTCTGATTTACCGTGCCACTATATACTCTGCTGGATTTATTTATAAAAGAAATTGATATTAAAAAAACAAGGGACGTAAATCATATGTCACATGTCTTGGGTCACAATGAAGAAATCAGATCGCTGCCCAGATTATGATCACTACGAGCTTTCTGCTCTAATATAGTAGAGGCTATGTCTGTTGACACCGCACTGACATTCTGGCGAAATTACCTTTCTTCATCGTATAACGAGACATCTCCCGTGACATGCACTTGTCGTTGAGGTAGGTTCATTTTTTTGGCTGTAAGTGAAAGACTAGGTCTTTCTTTTTCGTCCTGTGGTGCAGAGAAAGTCTTAGGAACGAACATTCGAGGATCTACCCACTGCCTTTGTCTCGGTCCAACGGTATTAATGTTGTCGACAGGTAGATTCCGGCATCTTATGTACAGAGGGGCTCTGGAGTGCATTCCGTCGACTTCCACATTTTCGGACAGTAAGTGAATTGTGAGAAAAGGATTACTTTACATTTTAGTGTGTTTCCTGTAAAATAGTGGTCCCAGAGTATTTAGGCTAGGTGAATGTGACTGAATGTAAGGAGACAGAAGGTAGAAATATATATTACCAGATAATATCTGCATGGTGAAGTATCAGTTCTCCGCTGGCCATATTTACATGAGCACTATTGGCTTTAATGACAGTTAGCGTCCACAAGTGATACTCTGGGTGCGAACTAAATATATTGCATCTCCTCACTATCGCAAATCACAGTCTGCATCAACATCTACAGCTACAGCACCTTCACATGAGTGGCAGAGAGTATTTCGTGTACCACTGTCACTGCTGACTTGCAGTCGATAATCGCGTGTACCCAGGATGACTTGAGGCAGGTCTTCGTGTGAGAATCTCTCCAATTTCACGTTAATGGTCTTTGCCATATGTTGGTTGCCTCTTCTAGGAACGTACGGTCTTGGAATAACAGCAACAAAGCCCAACGTGTTGGACAACGGCTTCCTCCTTGCGTCTGCACCATAGTTGGCTGAGCATTTCCATGACGCTTTACCTTTACTAAACTAACCTGCGAAGAAATGCGCTTTTCTTTTTTATTTTCCCTATTTCCTCTACCAGTCCTACTTGAGAAATACTGTAACAGTTGAATGGGGGCTTTATAAGCTATCACCTTCGCGTGTGTACAACACTTCTTGAGGATTCTTCCAGTGAATCAGACATCTATCTTTTCTGTGATTAATTTTGTATTGTCACACTTTAATTCTCACCGTACGCATACTCTCATATATTAAATCAATGTTTCGGTCATCGGGTAATCATATAACGACTATTTTCAGTTATTTATATGTCATACGTTGCATTTGTTGATGTTCAGGGCCCACTGTCAATCCTTGGACCGAACGTTAATCCTCTGTTGATTTGAAAAGGAGACCTTGCAGCGATAGAATTTTCGCAATTTTTTTAAATTTATGGTACCTAAAGTTCGGAACTC
The DNA here is from genome assembly GCF_023864275.1 of Schistocerca cancellata. Classification (NCBI taxonomy): domain Eukaryota; kingdom Metazoa; phylum Arthropoda; class Insecta; order Orthoptera; family Acrididae; genus Schistocerca; species Schistocerca cancellata. The sequence goes on along the minus strand of NC_064634.1, from coordinate 422,917,078 downwards.
AATCATCCGAAGTAGTTTGAGGCAACTCCCATAAACTCTCGAAGAAATAGACTTTGAAATGTTTGAAGACCGGTAATTAACTAAAATGAAACTGGTTCTTATTACGGTCGCATGGCTCACACGGTGACACTGCACAGTGGTAACCGGGTGATGAATGTTGTGCTGGTTCGAATCTTGCTAAGGTGTTTCTTTTTTTTTCGCAAAGTTCGACTACCTACATCATTTAAATGTAATGTTTATTAAATACATGCTAACTAAAGCATACTTCATTATTGTTTATGAAAAATGCACGTCTTCTTGTTGCCTCTTGCTCTTCTTTAACTTGTCCGTATAACGCTGCTTCACGAACACCAACCGTCCGAACTGAGAGGCGAGACAGTACTGTGGCACAGCGCTAACAGACACTTGGCTCGCACTCTCAAACAGATCACAACTGAAGTCTATCCACACGACACATTCTTCCAGATCTAACCACAAAATAATTATTATATAATTATGAAAGTTCGGGAATACACTGCTGGAAATGGAAAAAAGAACACATTGACACCGGTGTGTCAGACCCACCATACTCGCTCCGGACACTGCGAGAGGGCTGTACAAGCAATGATCACACGCACGGCACAGCGGACACACCAGGAACCGCGGTGTTGGCCGTCGAATGGCGCTAGCTGCGCAGCATTTGTGCACCGCCGCCGTCAGTGTCAGCCAGTTTGCCGTGGCATACGGAGCTCCATCGCAGTCTTTAACACTGGTAGCATGCCGCGACAGCGTGGACGTGAACCGTATGTGCAGTTGACGGACTTTGAGCGAGGGCGTATAGTGGGCATGCGGGAGGCCGGGTGGACGTACCGCCGAATTGCTCAACACGTGGGGCGTGAGGTCTCCACAGTACATCGATGTTGTCGCCAGTGGTCGGCGGAAGGTGCACGTGCCCGTCGACCTGGAGTCGTGTGAAGTTAGCACCCTTTTTTTCAGAAATATATATTTTTTTCAGAGTTCTTGATAGATATGAAATAGTTCTAGAGTTCTTTGTACAAAATTTCAATAGTTCTGCAGAATTTAGCGAAGAAAACAACAATACTCGAAAAAATTTTCGTACCCAAATCATTCTTTGTCAATTTCCGCAAAATGTAAATAAGTATGACAGTACTGAGCACAGTTCTGAATAGAGCTCCAAGAGTTCTATCGAAAATCCCAGTAACATTTTTTTGTGCAGCTAATAGTTTACGAGATAATTGCAATTTAAGGAGAAAATTCTTTCACTTACTGTGAAGTTGGCACCCTTTTTTTCAGAAATTTATATTTTTTTCAGAGTTCTTGACAGATATGCCATAGTTCTAGAGTTCTTTGTACAAAATTTCAATAGTTCTGTAGAATTTAGCGAAGAAAACAACAATATTCGAAAACATTTTCGTATCGAAAACATTCATTGTCAATTTTCGCAAAAATTAAACTCGTACAACAGTTCTGAGGACGGTTCTGAACAGAATCCCAAGAGCACTATCGAAAATGCCAATAACATTTTTGTATGGCTATAATAGTTTATGAGATAAATTGATTTAATGTGGGACACACTTTCTCTACAGAAAATATAAATATATTCGTACAACAGTTCTGATGACAGTTCTGGACACCACGTGAAGAGTTCTATCGAAAATCCTGGTAGTATTTTTTTGTGCAGGTAATAGTTTAAGAGGAAATTGCAACATAATTAAGAACTCTATAAGAGCTCCCACTGTGAAGCTGGCACCCTTTTTTACAGAAATATATATTTTTTTCAGAGTTCTTGATAGATAAGCCATAGTTCTAGAGTTCTTTGTACAAAATTTCAATAGTTCTGCAGAATTTAGCGAAGAAAACAACAGTACTCCTAAAAATTGTGGTATCGAAACGATTTTTTGTCGATTTTTGCAAAAAGTAAATTCGTACAACAGTTCTGAGGACAGTTCTCAACAGAGCCCCAATAGTTCTATCGAAAATACAAATAACATTTTTTTGTGCAGCTAATAGTTTGCGAGATAATTGCAATTTAAGGAGAAAGTCTTTTCACTTACTGTGAAGTTGGCACCCTTTTTTTCAGAAATGTACATTTTTTTCAGAGTTCTTGATAAATATGCCATAGTTCTAGAGTTCTTTGTACAAAATTTCAATAGTTCTGCAGAATTTAGCGAAGAAAACAACAATACTCGAAAAAATTTTCGTATAGCAAACGTTATTTGTTAATTTTCGCGATAAGTAAATTCGTACAACAGTTCTGAGGACAGTTCTGAACAGAACCCCAATAGGTCTACCGAATATCCGAATAACAGTTTTTTGTGCAGCTAATAGGTTACGAGATAATTGCAATTTAAGGAGGAAACCTCTTCACTTACTGTGAATTTGGCACCCTTTTTTTCAGAAATGTACATTTTTTTCAGAGTTCTTGATAGAAATGCCATAGTTCTAGAGTTCTTTGTACAAAATTTGAATAGTCCTGCAGAATTTTGCGAAGAAAACAACAAAATTCGAATAAATTTTCGTATCGAAAACATTCTTTGTCAATTTTCGAAAAAAATGAATTCGTACAACAGTTCTGAACAGAACACCAAGAGCTCTATCGAAAATCCTAATAACATCTCTTTGTGGCGGTGATAGTTTATACGGTAACTGTTTTGATGGAAGACCTACTGTATCCACAGAAAAAAATTAAATCTTGCAACAGTTTTGATGAACAGTTCTGGATAACACCCCAAGACATCTATCGATAATCATAATAACATTTTTTGTGGTTATAATAGTTTGTAAGGTAATTGATTAATTGTGGGGCTCACTTACTCTAAAAAAAATTATGTCTATTCGTATGTTCTGATGACAGCTCTGGATAGCAATGTAAGAGTTCTATCGAAAATACTGGTAACATATTCTGTGCAAGTGTATTGATTACATAGTGTATTGTTTAGTGTATCCTGAAGAAGACTTGTTGACGGACCTGTACATCACAGCCTGTAGTTTTTACTGGTACTTTGAAATTTAATAATGCAAGACTGTCAATAGATTCAGGAATGAAACTTTTATCAAAGAATTGGTATATTGTGAGCTCCAGGTGAAAAAAATTGTAAATCTGTGCAGTGAATATTGATGTTTTCTTACATACTGAATTACACGTAAATGTTATTTTAGGTTCAATGTACTTAACGCTATTCCAAATAAAAGATAAAAAACAAATTTTATTCTTTGAATTATTACATTGTTGAAACAGCAAACCAGTAATATTTACATTTCATGTTTTGATTATTTAAAAAAAATGTATTTTAAGAGTAAATTTTTTCTCCTAATGATTTAAGAACATAATATGAGATACTGCAGCTTAAAATACTTAATCCATTGTTGAATAATGTGATTCAGTGTGTATGCAAGCACTATATTATTATTCATCCATAGCTTTGTTTATGTAGCTTTAATAGTGTATGAGATACCGGTAACAGTATCTCGGTATGCAAACACGTTGATTACAGAAAACTGAAACTAAAGATTTGTATCTTTTGTATCTTTGTATCTGCTTATCACTAGGCCGCTAATTTAGTCTAGTACTGAGTGATAAAGGAGCTCAGAGTGTTTAAATGACATTGTTTCTCAAGTATTGTACATTAATATAGCGGTGTATTGGTGTCCATCAAGTAAGTTGCATAGTAACCACGCCAACCGCACTCCACCAGAGCTCATTGTACCTCTGGTGCGCTTCTCGACAGGTGTGACACCACCTGGTTAATGGCGTGTGTGAATGTATCTGCCCTCTCAGCCATCTGTTTTGCACTGACGAGCCTTCTCTCTTTGAATCATCTAAGCGTGCACATCCCACGCTTCCACCTACAGTTACTACAATCAGTCTTAAGAAGGTGTACCGGTATTTGTACAGTGCTGAACATTTAGACTTTTTGTATTTAGTAGAATATATATCCGGATTTTCGGTTATCCGGATTACTTCCGGTCCCACATAGTCCGGATAAAAGAGCTTCTTGTGTACCGCACTGCACAAAGTAACATTGTTTATGTCTCACATAATTTCAAAATAAAGGTGAGAATTTACGATCCGTCCTCATAGCTGTACTTCTAGCAGTACCTCATCTCCTGCTTTCCCAATTTCGCAGAAGTTGTCCTACGAAAATTGCAGAAGTAGCACTCCTGGTAGAAAGGATATTGTGACGATGTTCCTTCGTCACAGCCTGGGGTTAGAGACCCGGCCCAGTACACAGTTTTTATCTGCCAGTAAGTTTTACATTGGCGCACACCCACTGCAGAGTGAACACACAATCTATTTCATAATCTATTGGCACAATAAAAATGTTATTAGGATTTTTAAAAGAACTCTTTCGGTGCTATCCAGAAAGGGTTGTGCCAATTTATTATAATGTAGACCAAGTGGATCTCTCGTAAATGATATTATCTCATTAATTGTTATCCCCACAAAAAATGTTATTACAGTTTGCGGTAGAACTCTTAGGGTCCTATTAAGAAATGCCATCAGACCTTTTTTACGAATTTATTACTTTTACATGACAAAAGTGAGTCTCACATTAATTATCTCATATAATGTCAACGTCACGAAAAATGTTGTTATAGTTTTTGGTAGAACTCTGTAGGTGATATTTACAACTGTCATCAGAACTATTCTACGAATTTTGTTTTCATAGAGAAAGTATGAGATTAAAACAATTATCGTATAAACTATTATCGCCACAAAATTGATTTTATCAGTTTCAATACAACTCTTCTGGTGCTATCGAGAAATGCCAATAGAACTGTTATACAAATTTATTTTTTCCAAACTGACAAATAATTTTTTACTATACCAAAATTTTGCCCAGTTATTGTTTTCTACCCGAAATTCTGCAGAACTATTCGTGTTTTGAGCAGGGAAATCTAGAACTATTGCATACATATAAAGAACTATTAAAAAATGTATATTTCTCGTAAAAGGGGTGCCAACTTCACGGGAAATGCTCATAAGCATTCCTTATTAAATGCAGTTACTACGTAAACAATACACTTGCACAGAATATGTTACCAGTATTTTCGATAGAACTCTTACATTGCTATCCAGAGCTGTCATCAAAACATACGAATAGGCATAATTTTTTTTAGAGTAAGTGAGCCCCACAATTAATCAATTATCTTACAAACTATTATAACCACAAAAAATGTTATTATGATTATCGATAGATGTCTTGGGGTGTTATCCAGAACTGTTCATCAAAACTGTTGCAAGATTTAATTTTTTTCTGTGGATACAGTAGGTCTTCCATCAAAACAGTTACCGTATAAACTATCACCGCCACAAAGAGATGTTATTAGGATTTTCGATAGAGCTCTTGGTGTTCTGTTCAGAACTGTTGTACGAATTCATTTTTTTCGAAAATTGACAAAGAATGTTTTCGATACGAAAATTTATTCGAATTTTGTTGTTTTCTTCGCAAAATTCTGCAGGACTATTCAAATTTTGTACAAAGAACTCTAGAACTATGGCATTTCTATCAAGAACTCTGAAAAAAATATATATTTCTGTAAAAAAGGGTGCCAGCTTCACAGTGGGAGCTCTTATAGAGTTCTTAATTATGTTGCAATTTCCTCTTAAACTATTACCTGCACAAAAAAATACTACCAGGATTTTCGATAGAACTCTTCACGTGGTGTCCAGAACTGTCATCAGAACTGTTGTACGAATATATTTATATTTTCTGTAGAGAAAGTGTGTCCCACATTAAATCAATTTATCTCATAAACTATTATAGCCATAGAAAAATGTTATTGGCATTTTCGATAGAGCTCTTGGGGTTCTGTTCAGAACCGTCCTCAGAACTGTTGTACGAGTTTAATTTTTGCGAAAATTGACAATGAATGTTTTCGATACGAAAATGTTTTCGAATATTGTTGTTTTCTTCGCTAAATTCTACAGAACTATTGAAATTTTGTACAAAGAACTCTAGAACTATGGCATATCTGTCAAGAACTCTGAAAAAAATATAAATTTCTGAAAAAAAAAGGGTGCCAACTTCACAGTAAGTGAAAAGATTTTCTCCTTAAATTGCAATTATCTCGTTAACTATTAGCTGCACAAAAAAATGTTACTGGGATTTTCGATAGAACTCTTGGAGCTCTATTCAGAACTGTGCTCAGAACTGTCGTACTTATTTACATTTTGCGGAAATTGACAATGAATGTTTTCGATACGAAAATTTTTTCGAGTAGTGTTGTTTTCTTCGCTAAATTCTGCAGAACTATTGAAATTTTGTACAAAGAACTCTAGAACTATTTCATATCTATCAAGAACTCTGAAAAAAATATACATTTCTGAAAAAAAGGGTGCTAACTTCACACGACTTCGACCTGGGACCGGACCGCAGCGACGCACGGATGCACGCCAAGACCGTAGGATCCTACGCAGTGCCCTAGGGGACCGCACCGCCACTTCCCAGCAAATTAGGGACACTGTTGCTCCTGGGGTATCGGCGAGGACCATTCGCAACCGTCTCCATGAAGCTGGGCTACGGTCCCGCACACCGTTAGGCCGTCTTCCGCTCACGCCCCAACATCGTGCAGCCCGCCTCCAGTGGTGTCGCGACAGGCGTGAATGGAGGGACGAATGGAGAGTGTCGTCTTCAGCGATGAGCGTCGCTTCTGCCTTGGTGCCAATGATGGTCGTATGCGTGTTTGGCGCCGTGCAGGTGAGCGCCACAATCAGGACTGCATACGACCGAGGCACACAGGGCCAACACCCGGCATCATGGTGTGGGGAGCGATCTCCTACACTGGCCGTACACCACTGGTGATCGTCGAGGGGACACTGAATAGTGCACGGTACATCCAAACCGTCATCGAACCCATCGTTCTACCATTCCTAGACCGGCAAGGGAACTTGCTGTTCCAACAGGACAATGCACGTCCGCATGTAGCCCGTGCCACCCAACGTGCTCTAGAAGGTGTAAGTCAACTACCCTGGCCAGCAAGATCTCCGGATCTGTCCCCCATTGAGCATGTTTGGGACTGGATGAAGCGTCGTCTCACGCGGTCTGCACGTCCAGCACGAACGCTGGTCCAACTGAGGCGCCAGGTGGAAATGGCATGGCAAGCCGTTCCACAGGACTACATCCAGCATCTCTACGATCGTCTCCATGGGAGAATAGCAGCCTGCATTGCTGCGAAAGGTGGATATACACTGTAGTAGTGCCGACATTGTGCATGCTCTGTTGCCTGTGTCTATGTGCCTGTGGTTCTGTCAGTGTGATCATGTGATGTATCTGACTCCAGGAATGTGTCAATAAAGTTTCCCTTTCCTGGGACAATGAATTCACGGTGTTCTTATTTCAATTTCCAGGAGTGTAGATCTGTCTACGTAATATACATAGTGATGAACATAGCAAGATCACACTTTAATGTAAGCGAGAGATAAGCCACTACAAATGTGAAACGCTGGTACATTAGCAACCCGTATAGCCGCCAGAATGTTGAATGCAAGCATACAAATGGGCAAGCGCTGCGTGGTAAAGGTGACAGATGTCAGTTTGTAAGATGGAGTTGCGTGGTTGTTGCACTTGTTCGGTCAAACCAGGTGCGGCTAATGCTTATTGTGTATGATGCTAGAGTTGTCGTCCTATGATGTCCCATATGTGCTCGATTGAAGACATATCTGGTGATCGAGCAGGCCGAGGCAACATGTCGACACTCTGTGGAACATGTTGGGTTACAACAGCGGTATGTGGGTGAGCGTTATTCTGCAGGAAAACATCCCCTGGAATGCAGTTCATGAATTGCAGCACGGCAGGTCAAATCACCAGACTGACATACAAATTTGCAGTTAGGATGCATGGGGTAATCACGGGAGTGGTCCTGCTGTCATATAAAATCGCACCCAGCTCATAACCCCTGGTGTATGTCCAGTGCGTCTAGTTCGGTTGCAGGCCCTCAACTGGCCCTCTTCTAACCAACACACGGCCGTCACTGCCACCGAGGCACATACCAGTTCGATTTTACACAGAGTACGCGAAGGAACTTGCCCCTCTTCTTGCAGCAGTGTACCGTAGGTCTCTAGAAGAGCGTAGCGTTCCAAAGCATTGGAAAAGGGCACAGGTCATCCCCGTTTTCTAGAAGGGACGTCGAACAGATGTGCTGAACTATAGACCTATATTTCTAACGTCGATCAGTTGTAGAATTTCGGAACACGTATTATGTTCGAGTATAATGACTTTTCTGGAGACTAGAAATCTACTCTGTAGGAATCAGCATGGGTTTCGAAAAAGACGGTCGTGTGAAACCCAGCTCGCGCTATTCGTCCACGAGAGTCAGAGAGCCATAGACACGGGTTCACAGGTAGATGCCGTGTTTCTTGACCTCCGCAAGGCGTTCGATACAGTTCCCCACAGTCGTTTAATGAACAAAGTAAGAGCATATGGACTATCAGACCAATTGTGTGATTGGATTGAAGAGTTCCTAGATAACAGAACCCAGCATGTCATTCTCAATGGAGAGAAGTCTTCCGAAGTAAGAGTGATTTCAGGTGTGCCGCAGGGGAGTGTCATAGGACCGTTGCTATTCACAATATACATAAATGACCTTGTGGATGACATCGGAAGTTCACTGAGGCTTTTTGCAGATGATGCTGTGGTCTATCGAGAGGGTGTAACAATGGAAAATTGTACTGAAATGCAGGAGGATCTGCAGCGAATAGACGCATGGTGCAGGGAATGGCAATTGAATCTCAATGTAGACAAGTGTAATGTGCTGCGAATACATAGAAAGATAGTTCCTTTATCATTTAACTACAAAATAGCAGGTCAGCAACTGGAAGCAGTTAATTCCATAAATTATCTGGGAGTACGCATTAGGAGTGATTTAAAATGGAATGATCATATAAAGTTGATCGTCGGTAAAGCAGATGCCAGACTGAGATGAATCCTAAGGAAATGCAATCCGAAAACAAAGGAAGTAGGTTACAGTACGCTTGTTCGCCCACTGCTTGAATACTGCTCAACAGTGTGGGACCCGTACCAGATAGGGTTGATAGAAGAGATAGAGAAGATCCAACGGAGAGCAGCGCGTTTCGTTACAGGATAATTTAGTAATCGCGAAAGCGTTACGGAGATGATAGATAAACTCCAGTGGAAGACTCTGCAGGAGAGACGCTCAGTAGCTCGGTACGGGCTTTTGTTAAAGTTTCGAGAACATACCTTCACCGAAGAGTCAAGCATTATATTGCTCACTCCCAAGTATATCTCGCGAAAAGACCATGAGGATAAAATCAGAGAGATTAGAGCCCACACAGAAGCATACAGACAATCCTTCTTTCCACGAACAATACGAGACTGGAATAGAAGGGAGAACCGATAGAGGTACACAGGGTACCCTCCGCCACACACCGTCAGGTGGCTTGCGGAGTATGGATGTAGATGTAGATGTAGATGTAACTCAATTGTAACATTTGCCGGACCGAAACTCTAACTCGGGGCCTTTGCCTTTCGCGGGCAACTGCTCTATCATGTGAGCTACCCAAGCACGGCTCACGACCCGTCCCCACAGCTTCAATTCTGCGAGTACCTCGTCTCCTTCCGACAAAACTTCACAGAAGCTCTCCTGCGAAACTTACAGAACTAGAACTCCTGGAAGAAAAGAATAGCTTAGCCACAGCCTGGGGGGTGTTTCCAGAATGAAATTTTCACTCAGTAGCGGATCGTGCGCTGATATGAAACTTCCTGGCAGATTAAAACTGTGTGCCGGACCGACACTCGAACTCTGCAAGGTTCGCAGAAGACGAGGTACTGGCAGTATTGAAGCTGTGGGGACAGGTCGTGAGTCGTGCTTGGGTAGCTCAGATGGTAGAGCACTTACTCGCGAAAGGCAAAGGACCCGAGTTCGAGCTTCGGTCCGGCACACAGTTTTAATTTGCCAGGAAGTTTCATATCAGCGCAGAGTGAAAATCTCATTCTGAATTGTAACAGTTTGTTGTATCTCTGTGGTCCCAACTGTTGCTCAGATTGCTGCAGCAGATGCAGATGCAGTGCCATGCGCTTGCGCCATACGGCGCACACGGTGGTCTTCCGTCTCAGTAGATCCACGTGGCCGTCCGGATCCTGGATTTCTTGCGAGCGTACATTCTCGTGATTACAGTTGCCAGTAATCATGTACAGTACCTACATCCCTGACAGTTTTTCTTCATTGTCGTAGAATGAACATCTAGCTTTTCGTAGTCCTATTACACGACCTCGTTCAAACTCACTGATGTGTTGATAAAGGCGTCTTTGTCGTCTTGACGGCATTCTTGAATATCATCAAGTCACCGTGTCCAATCTCAAAGGTAATATGCATCATACTCTACTAGGGCCACTCTTATGCGACTGGCGCGAAATTTAAACAGGCATCGTCTTTCAGGTGTAGATACACGCCAACCGACTTTCGTGTACGTTGTGGAACTCCTTGGTGCTGTGAATTATTTTACGTCGTTGTTGTTCTGGTCTTCAGTCCTGAGACTGGTTTGATGCAGCTCTCCATGCTACTCTATCCTGCGCAAGCTTCTTCATCACCCAGTACCTACTGCAGCCTACATCCTTCTGAATCTGCTTGGTGTATTCATCTCTTGGTCTCCCTCTACGATTTTTACCCTCCACGTGGCCCTCCAATACTGAATTGGTGATCCCTCGATGTCCCAGAACATGTCCTACCAACCCATCCCTTCTTCTAGTCAAGTTGTGCCACAAGCTCCTCTTCTCCCCAATTCTATTCAATACATCCTCATTAGTTATGTGATCTACCCGTCTAATCTTCAGCATTCTTCTGTAGCACCACATTTCGAAAGCTTCTATTCTCTTCTTGTCTAAGCTATTTATCGTCCACGTTTCACTTCCATACATGGGTACACTCCATACAACTACTTTCAGAAACGACTTCCTGACATTTAAATCTATACTCGATGTTAACAAATATCTCTTCTTCAGAAACGCTTTCCTTCTCATTGCCAGTCTACATTTTATATCCTCTCTACTTCGACCATCATCAGTTATTTTGCTCCCCAAATAGCACAACTCCTTTACTACTTTAAATGTCTCATTGCCTAATCTGATTGCCTCAGCATCATCCGACTATATTCGACTACATTCCATTATCCTCGTTTTGCTTTTGTTGATGTTCATCTTATACCCTCCCTTCAAGACACCATCCATTCCGTTCAACTGCTCTTCCATGTCCTTTGTTGTCTCTGACAGAATTACAATGTCATCGGCGATTCTCAAAGTTTTTATTCTTCTCCATGGATTTTAATACCTACTCAGAATTTTTCTTTTGTTTTCTTCACTGCTTGCTCAATATACAGATTGAATAACATCGGGGAGAGGCTACAACCCTGTCTCACTCCCTTCCCAATCACTGCTTCCCTTTCGTGCCCCTCGACTCTTATAACTGGCATCTGGTTTCTGTACAAATTGTAAATAGCCTTTCGCTCCCTGTATTTTACCCCTGCCACCTTTAGAATTTGAAAGAGAGTATTCCAGTCAACATTGTCAAAAGCTTTCTCTAAGTCTACAAATGCTAGAAACGTAGGTTTGTCTTTTCTTAATCTTTCTTCTAAGATAAGTCGTAGGGTCAGTATTGCCTCACGCGTAGCATTTTGCAGCTGTGACTTATGAAACTGATAGTTCTGTAGTTTTCACATCTGTCAACAACTGCTTTCTTTGGGATTGGGATTATTATATTCTTCTTGAAGTCTGAGGGTGTTTCGCCTGTCTCGTACATCTTGCTCACCAGATGGTAGAGTTTTGTCAGGACTGGCTCTCCCAAGGCTGTCAGTAGTTCTAATGGAATGTTGTCTACTCCGGGGGCCCTGTTTCGACTCAGGTCATGAGTTTATTTGAATTATGAACTTCACGTACCATGAACACAAGAACTTAACAGAATTCTGATTGCTGTGTTGCCTCCTTGGCAGCTGGATTAGTGGCGTGTGTCAACTTGAGGAGCGAGACAGGACTAGGGGGACCTCTGGTGGGAAGCTCGTGTGAAGGACCGCCCCGGGCCGACACTGGGGCAGCGGCGCCGTTTCTGCGGGCAGAGCCGGCGGCAGCACCACCACCACCACCACCAGCAGCCGCAGCCGGCCGCCGTTCCACTGTTTACAGAGGCGCGCGCGAGCGGCCGTGATTTACGGCGCCAGATGCTATCGAGCCGCGCCGTCGGCCGGCGCCGTTATTTCTCGGATGTTAAAATGATATTTTCTAATTACCATTGGCAGCTGTACGAATGGATATAACTCACTCACTGCACAGAGCTGGGACCCGGCGTGAGCGCGCCGTGCGATGGGTTTTGTCGAGCAGCCGTGGCCCGAAGCCGCTGGTCGCCGCGGCTGCCGATACCCAGCCGCGCGACGCGGAAGCGCACGGCGGAAGTGACTCCGCGACATGTTTTCTGCTCTTCCCATTTTAGATTATTTATTGCGTGTTATGGTGCCTGTGGTTCCACGTATCGGTGCCACCCCATGGCGTATCAACATTGCTAATGTACTGGCAAGTTTCCGCCTGATGCCGGCAGCAGACCCGCAGCATCTGACGGTGTTGGTAAGGCGGGTGCCAGGTTGAGATTCATTGGGAGAGTCCTTAGAAAATGTAGTCCATCAACAAAGGAGGTGGCTTACAAAACACTCGTTCGACCTATACTTGAGTATTGCTCATCGGTGTGGGATCCGTACCAGATCGGGTTGACGGAAGAGATAGAGAAGATCCAAAGAAGAGCGGTGCGTTTCGTCACAGGGTTATTTGGTAAGCGTGATAGCTTTACGGAGATGTTTAGCAAACTCGAGTGGCAGACTCTGCAAGAGAGGCGCTCTGCATCGCGGTGTAGCTTGCTGTCCAGGTTTCGAGAGGGTGCGTTTCTGGATGACGTATCGAATATATTGCCTCTCCCTACTTAAACCTCCCGAGGAGATCACGAATGTAAAATTAGAGAGATTCGAGCGCGCACGGAGGCTTTCCGGCAGTCGTTCTTCCCGCGAACAAAACGCGACTGGAACAGGAAAAGGAGGTAATGACAGTGGCACGTAAAGTGCTCTCCGCCACACACCGTTGGGTGGCTTGCAGAGTATAAATGTAGATGTAGATGTAGACCCAGTGGTGCGCGTCTGCTGAGCATCTCCACCAGCTCTGTGCTATGAGCGCCCTCTGTCGCCGCAATACATGACGGCGGGTGGTAGCCACTCAACCCACTTGCGCCTGAAGCGACTACGCTGCGATACGTTTGTTCGTGCTTATTGAAGTTAAGACGGCTGCATTCTGTTTCTTGCTGCGTTATTTGTGATGAGTCCATGTACGCTTGGAGAAATGCAGGTTAAATAAATCTTCTGTTTGTTAACTTCTTCAACAATCATTTCTGCTACTGCCCAGATTTCCTATGAAAACAGTTTTCACATCACTTTGCAGCCCACCTCTACTTACTGTTGTGCACGAAGTAGTAGACTACAGTTCTCAAGCTACTAACAGACAAATGTGATGAGCACTGCATCGATACTGGTCACCATAGATGATATAAAAAATGTCCAACTTCTATACCTACACTCAATAAGCCACTCCGACGTGCACAGTGGGGGGATGTCCCGCCATACCAGTCATTAGTGCTTTTTCCCTTTCCATTCATCTATGGAGCGTAGGAACAATGACTGTTTAAATACCTCCGTGAATACTATAATTTATCTAATCTTGTCCTCACGTGATGTATGGAAACGAAATACAGGGATTTGCAGTGTACTCCTACGTCATTATTTAAAGCTAGTTCTTCAAATTTTATTAGTAGACGTTCCTAGGATAGTTTCCATCTATCTTCAAGAGTCCGCCAGTTCTGTTCTTTCATCATCACAGTGGCACTCTCCCACATGTCAAACAAATCTGAGAACATTAGTGCTGCCCTTCTCTGTATATAGTCAATATCCCCTACTTGTCCTATTTGGTGTTGGTCCCATACACTTGAGAAATATTCTAGGGTGACTTCCTACATTATGCTCATCCGCCCTGTTCTGGAGTATTGCTATGTGATAAGCGATCGTTACCAGATAGAACTGACGGAGGAGATTGAAGAAGTTCAAAGAAAGGCAGTTCATCATGTATTATCGTGAGAGCTACTGGATAAGATACGCGAATTTGGGTGGCACTCATTAAAACAGAAGCATTTTTCGTTGGGGTGAAACCTTTTCACGAAATTTTTCAGTCCCCAGCTTTCTCAAAATATGGTTCAAATGGCTCTGAGAACTATGGGACTTAACTTCTGAGGTCATCAGTCCCCTAGACTACTTAAACCTAACGAACCTAAGGACATCACACACATCCACGCCCGAGGCAGGATTCAAACCTGCAACCATAGCGGTCGCGCGGTTCCAGACTGTAGCGCCTAGAACCGCTCGGCCACTTCGGCCGGCCCCAGTTTTCTCTACCGAATGCGAAAATATTTTGTTGATTCCCACCTACGTGGGAAGAAACTATCATCGTGATAAAGTGAGAGAGTGCAATGGACGATAAATAGTCTCAAAGTGGTTCTATGAAATTTAAAAACAAAACATGACTGTCAACAGCGTAAAAATGATGTCCGAAAATACATTTCGACCCTGACTCCAAGCAATGAATTCATTGACTAGACATGCTACATATAATAATATTTCACGCACAGGTCATCACTTTTCTTCCACTGATTTTCAAGTAAGATTACCGCGAGTTCCTCTGTCTCAAGCGTGCTTCCAAAACACACCAAATGTAACAAAAATGTGAAATATGTTCTTTGAGGTCCAGTATGATGAGAGCTGAAGTGGTCCTGTCACACGTCTCGTGGTTACTTCTATTACCCGCCGTACCGAGTAAAACGTGATGCGTAGGCGTAACAAGTGAAGCACCTACTTGTTGGCCTCCCTGACGGCGCCTTCACACGCGGCCTGGAGATCTACCTGGCGAGATGCGGTGGCGCTGGCCCTGTATGGAAACTGTTCAGTAATGCCGAGCGGACGCGGTGGGGCGCGCACGGAATGAAAAAACGAAGGGATCGAGCAGAGGTTCCGATTCGAGCGAGACACGGTTTCCTGAATACATTTCCATACAAAATTATTAATTCGTTACCTCACGTGACCGCCGATACACCGGTGCTAGGACCTCTTCGATCGCGGCGTGCAGCATCCGGAAGGACTACTCCGCCCAGCTCCAAACTGCAGCCTGTGCCTGCACAGCTGTGACAAGCATTGAGTTCTAAACGAAAGCATATGTTGCGGAAATCTGCTGCACTCTGTACCTAACACCCAAACATCCAGATGTCAGACACTCAGATCGATTCCAAACGTTGTATGTAGATAGACTGTCTACATACAACGAAATATCCTGGTCGAAAAGCTCCATCAGCCGTTACGTTCTTACGTACTGAAGATCGACTTAGAGGAACATGTAGTCTGCGAAGGCGTGGCAGTATTAGCTGAAGCAGTAACAAGTAAGGGTTGGTGGTGTTTATTTAAACTGCAGCACACCACGATACGCATAGCATCTTGCTAGAAGTTACTGCAGTCACTGGTATTAGCTTCACATCGGCGTGGAGAACAGCACGCAGTCACTAGTTTCACACGTACTGCGACGTATACATGAGCCGCATGGGAACAATTAGTGCAAGTGGCCTGTGAATAATTTCACCTAGACGCCATAAAATGTGTTTGATTAAACCACTCTCACAAATTATGGTGCACCCAACTGAAATACACTATTGGCCATTAAAATTGCTACACCACGAATATGACGTGCCATAGACGCGAAATTTAACCGACAGCAAGAAGATGTTGTGATATACAAATGATTAGCTTTTTTTAGCATTCACACAAGGTTGGCGCCGGTAGCGACACCTACAACGTGCTGACATGAGGAAAGTTTCCAACCGATTTCCCATACACAAACAGCAGTTGACCGGCGTTGCGTGGTGAAACTTTGTTGTGATGCCTCGTGTAAGGAGGACAAATGCGTACCATCACGTATCCGACTTTGATAAACGTCAGATTGTAGCCTGTCGCGATTGCGGTTTATCGTATCGCGACATTGCTGCTCGCGTTGGTCGAGATCCAATGACTGTTAGCAGAATATGGAATCGGTGGGTTCAGGAAGGTAATACGGAACGCCGTGCTGGATCCCAACGGCCTCGTATCACTAGCAGTCGAGATGAAACGCCTCTCATCCGCATGGCTGTAGCGGATCGTGCCTGCGATGGTGTACTCAACGACGAACCTGGGTGCACGAATGGCAAAACGTCATTTTTTCGGATGAATCCAGGTTCTGTTTACAGCGTCATGATGGTCGCATCCGTGTTTGCTGACATCGTGGTGAACGCACATTGGAAGCGTGAATTCGTCACCGCCATACTGGCTTATCACCCGGCGTGATGGTATGGGGTGCCATTGGTTACACGTCTCGGTCACCTCTTGTCCGCATTGACGGCACTTTGAACAGTGGACGTTACAGTTCAGATGTGTTACGACCAGTGGCTCTACCCTTCATTCGATCCCTGCGAAACCGTAAATTGCAGCAGGATAATGCACGACCGCATGTTGAAGTTCCTGTAGGGGCCTTTCTGGATACAGAAAATGTTCGACTGCTGCTCTGGCCAGCACGTTCTCCAGATCTCACACCAATTGAAAACGTCTGGTCAGTGGTGCCCGAGCAGCTGTCTCGTCACAATACGCCAGTCACTACTCTTGATGAACTGTGGTATCGTGTTGAAGCTGCACGGGCAGTTGTACCTGTACACGCCATCCAAGCTCTGTTTGGCTCAATCCCCAGGCGATCAAGGCCGTTATTACGGTCAGAGATGGTTGTTCTGGGTACTGATTTCTCAGGATCTATGCACCCAAATTAGGTGAAAATGTAATCAAATATCAGTTCTAGTATAATACATTTGTCCAATGAATACCCGTTTATCATCTGCATTTCTTCTTGATGTAGCAATTTTAATGGCCAGTAGTGTAATATGTATTAATGGGCAACTGAAAATCTTAGTTGAGACCGTCATGTCGATCGTCAGAGGAGGTGGAGCATTAATTTGTGCTTTGGAATCACTGGAGATGAAATAACCGATCCACACTATATCGCAGGTACTCTGATAGGTGACATGTTTCCAGCAGGAAGAACAAACAGCATGTAGGTGTGGACATGATCCACAAGTATTGATGCATGCGTGTGTTGATCCATTGTGGTTTCCAGATTGACGAGGTAACCCAGGGAATGCCCTCCGGCCTGGTCCTTTCCGATGATTGCTTCAGAGTGTTTGCTTTTAGATATTTCACGCCGTAGACGCCAACGGCCATCTGTCTGAGGGAGCATAAAACGTGATTCATCTGAAAAGGGCACCTCTCGCAACTCAGTAGACTTCCAGTTGCGCCACTGGCGTGCAAATTCCAGCCTTCTCGCCGATGAATTTCAGTCAGCGTGGGTGCATGAACCAGGCGCTTGTTGCGGAGGCCCATACGCTGCAACGTTCGCTGAACGGTCGCTGATGGGATACTGTTGGTAGCCCCTTGGTTCATCTGGACAGTCAGTTGCTCAACAGTTGCACGTCTATTTGCAATCTGCAGCCGTTATTCGCCCATTGCTGTATCAAAATTGTCTTGGCTCCGGTTTTGGACAACGCTATGTTGCCATGCACGTTATAAGGCGGTACGCGAACAGCTTACAAACGTCAGCCCTTTTGGAAATGCTTCCACGTTTGGACCGAAAACTAATGATCATGCACTTTTTGACGTCAGATAAATCGCTCCGTTTCCGCGTCATGACAATGAGAGCAGTGTTTTCCGCGTCCTCCCGACACCCTTTATACAGGGTGTAAATTTTAAGTTGACAATCCAGAGTAACTCGAAAAATAAGCTTCACACGAAAAAATGTGTAAAATCCAAAGTTGATTATTTTCGAGGGGGACATCTGTTGGTGGCTGGTGCTAAAATTAGCACGCCACCCCAGCCCCATTGGGATGGGGCGGGAGGCAACTTTAAAATTTCAAATGGGAACCCCCTTTTTATTTTAGAATAACATTTTGTCTTAAACATTTATTTTTATTCTTGGTAGTTGGCGCTGTAATTCAAGACAGTCCATGTTCTCATTAAGTTCGTGAGTTAGTTAGTTTTTTAGTTAATGAGTTCACTCGTTAATAAGTAGGATGTTTGGTTAGTTAGTTAGCTAGTCAGATCATTTGTTTTATAAATAAAAGTTGTGTGGCCTCAAGACCACGAAACAAACAAGACTTATCCAAATCTGCGTAAAAAATTAATATTTGTGTCAACATTTGTAAAACTCTAATTCCTTTGTCTCAAACCTCACTCTATGGGGAGAGAGGGAGAGTTTTAATGTTAGCGAATCAAAATTTACGAAGTAAATAATTAGTTTTTATTCGTCCGTAACCATTCTCCACGCAAAAATGAGAACATGGATTTTCTTGAATTACAGCGCCAACTACCAAGAATCAAAACAAATGTATAAGACAAAATGTACGTAGTTTTATATGTAGAATCTGATGCTGCAATAAATTTGAAATTTTAAAGTTGCCTCCCGCCTCACCCCCAGGGGGTTGGGGTGGCGGGCTAATTTGAGCAGCAGTAGATGTCCTCCTCGAAAATAATCAACTTTGGATTCTACACATTGCCGGCCGCGGTGGCCGAGCGGTCCTAGGCGCTTCAGTCCGGAACCACGCGGCTACTACGGTCGCAGGTTCGTATACTGCCTCGGGCATGAACGTGTGTGATGTTCGTCTGGCAATAGACCGTGCCGCTCGAACTGTCAACACAACTGGCAGTGCTAAGAGTATCCTACGACTTCCAAATCCCTGGCAACGGGTTATACACAATGCTGATGACTACTTTGAAGGTCAGTAAAACGTTGAAACAAGTATCTATTTTGTACGAGCTAAAAATAAATAGTTGCCACTATTAAAGTTCCGGCCCTCGTACCTTGTGTAAGCGATGCTACCGCCATCTGTATACGTGCATGTTGCTATTCCATGACTTCAGCCACCTCCGTGTTTGCTGTGGTGACACTAATGTGATTGGACCGTGTAGTTTTCCGTAGCATACATCGTGCTGGATTATCGCAGTAGCGCATATACGCCAGAGTGAGTGGTCGGAGAAGTTCCTATTTCCGTTCTACAGGATCATCCTTTGCCATTCTGCCGCGTATAAAAGTACGCAACACTGTCTATTCCTTGACGAGTGGTGACAATTCACTCTCGACCGCTGGCGGTATCATTTTAGGCTCTCTTGTTTAGCAAAGCTGCTCGTGCTCGACGAGAGGAAAAGAAAAAGGTGAGACGGAAAGGAACAAACAAAGATGCATCCATATTTCTGATGCAGCTAAACGTGAGGGTCATCGGACACGATCGGAGGTCGATTTGTCAGGAGGCGATCGGCCGCGGCGACCTTGGGGTGATGGCTAACTAGCCGGCATTCACGACGCCGGGGCCGGGCCGCGCCGCGCCGGGCACAATCGCGTTTGTTAGCACTGGTCCGCGGTGCCGAGTCACCGCCGGCGACCTGTCTGCACACAGCCAATTACAAGTGGAGACATCAATACGCGAGCTGGCCATCCTAAGTCACCGGGGACGCGGAGCCCGCGGTCCACGGTCAGATGATAGGCGATTGGGCACGCCAGCGTACAGAGGCTCGGGCCTTTCAACAGGTATAGAAAAACCACACTGCCTGAGGACTGTTACGGCAGCATCATTTGAAAGTGAAGAGTGTCCAGCGAGGAAGTCCGTGATTTCAAAGTCAAATATCTCGAAACCTAAGAAAGAGAATCGAGTGCAACAAAAGGTATATTTACACTCCTGGAAATTGAAATAAGAACACCGTGAATTCATTGTCCCAGGAAGGGGAAACTTTATTGACACATTCCTGGGGTCAGATACATCACATGATCACACTGACAGAACCACAGGCACATAGACACAGGCAACAGGGCATGCACAATGTCGGCACTAGTACAGTGTATATCCACCTTTCGCAGCAATGCAGGCTGCTGTTCTCGCATGGAGACGATCGTAGAGATGCTGGATGTAGTCCTGTGGAACGGCTTGCCATGCCATTTCCACCTGGCGCCTCAGTTGGACCAGCGTTCGTGCTGGACGTGCAGACCGCGTGAGACGACGCTTCATCCAGTCCCAAACATGCTCAATGGGGGACAGATCCGGAGATCTTGCTGGCCAGGGTAGTTGACTTACACCTTCTAGAGCACGTTGGGTGGCACGGGATACATGCGGACGTGCATTGTCCTGTTGCAACAGCAAGTTCCCTTGCCGGTCTAGGAATGGTAGAACGATGGGTTCGATGACGGTTTGGATGTACCGTGCACTATTCAGTGTCCCCTCGACGATCACCAGTGGTGTACGGCCAGTGTAGGAGATCGCTCCCCACACCATGATGCCGGGTGTTGGCCCTGTGTGCCTCGGTCGTATGCAGTCCTGATTGTGGCGCTCACCTGCACGGCGCCAAACACGCATACGACCATCATTGGCACCAAGGCAGAAGCGACTCTCATCGCTGAAGACGACACGTCTCCATTCGTCCCTCCATTCACGCCTGTCGCGACATCACTGGAGGCGGGCTGCACGATGTTGGGGCGTGAGCGGAAGACGGCCTAACGGTGTGCGGGACCGTAGCCCAGCTTCATAGAGACGGTTGCGAATGGTCCTCGCCGATACCCCAGGAGCAACAGTGTCCCTAATTTGCTGGGAAGTGGCGGTGCGGTCCCCTACGGCACTGCGTAGGATCCTACGGTCTTGGCGTGCATCCGTGCGTCGCTGCGGTCCGGTCCCAGGTCGACGGGCACGTGCACCTTCCGCCGACCACTGGCGACAACATCGATGTACTGTGGAGACCTCACGCCCCACGTGTTGAGCAATTCGGCGGTACGTCCACCCGGCCTCCCGCATGCCCACTATACGCCCTCGCTCAAAGTCCGTCAACTGCACATACGGTTCACGTCCACGCTGTCGCGGCATGCTACCAGTGTTAAAGACTGCGATGGAGCTCCGTATGCCACGGCTAACTGGCTGACACTGACGGCGGCGGTGCACAAATGCTGCGCAGCTAGCGCCATTCGACGGCCAACACCGCGGTTCCTGGTGTGTCCGCTGTGCCGTGCGTGTAATCATTGCTTGTACAGCCCTCTCGCAGTGTCCGGAGCAAGTATGGTGGGTCTGACACACCGGTGTCAATGTGTTCTTTTTTCCATTTCAGGAGTGTATTATGGAGTCATGGTTTCAAAATACTAACAGGAATTCTTTACAGAAGAATAGATAAACTGGTAGAAGTCGACCTCGGGGAGGGTTTGGATACCAGAGAAATATACGAACACAGAAGGCAATACTGGCCTCACGACTTATCTTAGTAGACAGAAAGGCAAACCTACGTTTATAACATTGTAGACGTAGAGAAAGCTTTTGGCAATCTTGACTAGAAAACTCTCTTGGAAATTAAGACAGAAGGGGTAAAACACAGGGAGTGAAAGGCTATTTACAACTTGTACAGAAACTAGACGGCATTTGTAAGAGTCGAGCAGCATGAAAGGGAAGCAAAGGTTGAGAAGGAAGTGAGACAGGATGTAGCCTATCGCCGATGTTATTCAGTCTCTATACTGAGCAGGTAGTAAAGGAGATCAAAGAAAAATTTGGAGTAGGAATTAAAGTTCAGGGAGAAAAAATAAAATCTTTGAGGTTTCCCGATGACATTGTAATTCTGTCAGAGACACCAAAAGACGTGGAAGAGCGGTCGTATGGAATCGACAGTGCCTCGAAAGAATAACAGAAGATGAACATCAACAAAAGCGAAAAAGGATAATGGAATGCAGTCGAATTAAATCAGGTGATGCTGGCGGAATTAGATTAGGAAACGAGACACTTAAAGTATTACATGAGGCTTGTTATTTGCACAGCAAAATAACTGATGATGGCCGAAGTAGAGTGGATGTAAAATGTAGACTGGTAATGTCAAGAAAAGCGTTTTTCGAGAAGAGAAATTTGCTAGCGTAATATGATTTTAAGTGATAGGAAGCCTTTTCTGAAAGTTTTTGTATGTGTGTATGAAAGTGAAACTTGGATAATAAACAGATTAGGCAAGAAGAAAATAGCAGCTTTTGAAATTGTAAGTAGGCTGTTTATGTTTTTATGTTGGTAACGACACGTAGTGCTCTGTATGAAAATCACTGGCTGTGCTCTGTGCAGTCTGTGGCTGGTTGGACTCATTGTTGGAATATTCGCTTATGTAGTGTTGCGCAGTTGGATGTGAACAGCGCGTAGCGTTGGGCAGCTGGAGATGAGCCGCCAGCAGTTGTGGATGTGGGGACAGAGACGATCTGGACGTGTGTTCGCCAGAAAAAGGAAATTTGTAAAGATGGATGTCATGAATTGATATACATATGATGAGTTTTGAACATTATTAAGGTAAATACATTGTTTGTTCTCTATCAAAATCTTCTATTTGCTGACTATGCCTACCAATAGCTAGTGCCTTCAGTAGATAGAATCTTTTATTTAGCTGTCAGTATTGGCGCTCGCTGTATTGCAATAGTTCAAGTAACGAAGATTCTTGTGAGGTAAGTGATTCATGAAAGGTAAAGGTTATTGTTACTCAAGGCCATTCTTTTGTGGGGATTATTGAAAGTCAGATTGCGTTGCGCTAAAAATATTGTGTGTCAGTTTAGTGATGATCAGAATAAGTAAAGAGAGAAATGTCTGAGTACGCTCAGTTTTACTCAGCTGTTATAAAATCAAATAACGTAAGAGGTTTATCAGCACTGTCATTTTTAAATTTTTCGAAGGGGACGTTTCATAAAATGTAGTGTTACAGAAGAAAGCTGAAGATTAGGTGAGTGGATCACTTAACTAGTGAGGGGAATTGGCGGATCGGTTGACAGAACACATTCTGAGGCATCAAGGAATCATCAATTTAATATTACAGAAAAGTGTGGAGTTGGGAGGAGGGTAAAAATGAAAGAGATAGACAAAGAGATACAGTAAACATATTCAGAAGGATGTAGGTTGCAGTCGTTATTCGTGGATCAAGAGGCTTGCAGAGCGGCATGGAGAGCTGAATCAAGCTAGTCTTCAGACTCAAGACCACAACACTAACAATGGCTTAATTTTATCCAATACCAGCAGTGTTTCTTCCGTGGTTGTATTACTTTCGTAACGTCCGGCCCTGGTAGCTGAGTGGTCAGCGCGACGGAATGTCATACCTGACGGCCCGGGTTCGATTCCCGGCTGAGTCGGAGATTTTCTGCACTCAGCGACTGGGTGTTGTGTTGCCCTTATCATCATTTCATCCCCCTTGACACCCAAGTCGCCGAAGTGGCGTCAACTCGAAGGACTTGTACTCGGCGAACGGTCCACGCGACGGGAGGCCCTAGCCACACGGCATTTCCATTTGCTTTCGTAATAATAAAGAACAACAATGGCATTGTGAAAGCTGGAATAATTTTATACAGAACTTCCGGAATAGTTCGATAACCTGTTAACAGATGGTGCTGTACGCCACGTAGCTCAAACAGTGTCTGTATGCGTAATTAACCTCCGCTGCTGTAAGCAGCCTTTGCAGTCACGTCACAGTCTTTTCGAAACGTACACAACTCGCAGCACGGGGGTAGCACAAAGGAACTGTGAAATTTGCCATCACATCCTGCAGTGTCTCAACGGAAATGGATTCAGATGCCACATACAGTAGGTCGCCGATTCAAACTCGTCCAGCGTATTTGGAAATTTGTGGTAAGGTCTTATGGGACCAAACTGCGGAGGTCATCGATCCCTAAGCTTACGCACTACTTAATCTAACTTAAGCTAACTTACGCTAAGGACAACACACACACCCATGCCCGAGGCAGGACTCGAACCTCCGACGGGGGGAGCCTCAAATCGCTTGGCTACCCCTCGCGGCTCCTGCAGCGTATTGGGACTGGTCTGGTAGACAGTATATTTCATGTGTCCCACAAAAAGTAGTCACGAGGAGTCAGATTTTCCAAATATGTAGGACATTTCATCCCTGTGCCAGTAAATTTGCAATAACTCAACTCATCGACTACTGTCAAAGCACTCCCCAAGAAAGCGAAAGAACTGTTCTGTGAGATTTGGTCTGTTTCTATCTTGGATGAGTCACTCGCTACTTGGTCCATCCTCCAACGCTAACTGTGTGGCAACAGATTGTTCGAAAATTGGAACATAACGTTCACTAGTGATGATTTCTCACATGACGTAAGGGCCAATAACGCCTCTGCTTCAGGCTGTAAACCAAGCAGTAATTTTGGAAGGGCACAGTCGTTTCACTTCACACAATTGGGGATTTTTGGGAACCCCAACATCGCCAGTTTCGTTTATTCAAGATCCCATTCACGTGGAAGTGTGCTTCATCTGTGAACCTGATGCAGCCAACATAAAATTCATCATCATCAGTCATTGTGAGAATCTGGTTCGCAAAGTCAGCCCTCTGCACTGATTGGAAAAGTCAGTATCTGTCGCACGCCTCTTACAAGTATGGCCTGATAACTCTGAATTTTGAATGGAAACACGTGTAGACAGTATTTTATGCGTGCTGGAATTCTTGAAACGAGTCTCTGCTGCAATTCTTTGGACGGTTTTCATTGGATTTTGTTGAATAATTCCAGTAACTGTGGCGACATTTTTGGGAGGAATAGTAGTTTCACTGGAGCCAAAATTTTCCGGAATATCATCAGCCACGGTGCATGTCCACTGGAACTTGAGGAAGAACTTGCGAATGTTTTTCGCGCCAAATCATTTTGTAACACAAAATCGTTTTTTATAACTGTGTCTTGTTGCCGTAGGACTGTGTTCTAACCCGTGGTATTCCTATGACAGAAGCCCCGGTGTTCAATGAAATACGTGATTTCTGCCTCCTACTTCGGTGCACTGGCCTCCTGAAGTATTTTGCATTCAGTCTGGATCATTGTATGCGAAATGTAGAACAGTTGTGTTTCACTGTAGCCGTGTTCGTAGCTCTAAAGGTATGCTCTTTAGAGTCCATGTTTACCGGATATTTCATTCAAATGTGTGTGAAATCTTATGGGACTTAACTGCTTAGGTCATCAGTCCCTAAGCGTACACACTACTTAACCTACATTATCGTAAGGACAAACACACACACCCCCATGCCCGACGGAGGACTCGAACCTCCGCCGGGACCAGCCGCACAGTCCATGACTGCAGCCCCTCAGACCGCTCGGCTAATCCCGCGCGTCGATATTTCTTTCTTGTTTTGCTCCATAGTACATACTCCCAAAGCATCTAAAGGAAAGAGGTTGCAGTAGAAGAGGCCCACTGTCAGAGGTATCAGAATGATTTTCGCATATAACTTTCGACTCGGTTATTTTCCGACTAGGTTCCAGTACCTCATTTGCCCTTCTGCACCATACCTGAACGTTTGTAACATCATCACAGTATCTTCCTGTATGAAAATGAAATGAAATGTCGTGTGGCTAGAGCCTCCCGTCGGGTAGACCGTTCGCCTGGTGCAGGTCTTTTGATTTGACGCCACTTCGGCGACCTGCGCGTCGATGAGGATGAAATGATGATGATTAGGACAACACAATACCCAGTCCCTGAGCGGAGAAAATCTCCGACCCAGCCGGGAATCGAACCCGGGCCCTCTGGATTGACAGTCTGTCACGCTGACCACTCAGCTACCGGCTGTATAAGAAGTATAGACAGAATCAGACGCTGAGTGCTCGCTGTGAAGAACACAGAGATACCATGCACTCGTGTGAGACAGCTGTATCATTAGCTGACGGACTCCGAAAGGGGCCTCCCTGTGGGTCTCCAATTGGCCGTCTTGGTCTCCATGTCGAATCGTGCAGTATCCCGATTTGTGGGACATTCGTAAGTGACATTGGTCTGATGCTGAACTCAACACTGTACTGCGCACCAAGCACAACACACCTGCTCCTGCCAGCCGAGAGATGGTCTTCTGGCGACATTCTGTGTCATGGTCACGGAAATTTCTGTGTGATGCATTGAATGATATAATAAATCCCAAATTGCTGAAATTAAGTTTATAGAAACTGCACAGCCTGTTCCAATGCAGGCGTGGACACGTTTGATGTGGCCTCCACGTTCTTCACAAAAAAAGCTATGTCCAATCACCGAGCGGCCCTGCAATATAAAAGCCTGCTCAGATAACATCTGCACAGTCTGTTGCGTAAAGAACGTGCCCATTGTAGCCAATCATTTAAAAAGCGAAATGGCACGAAATTAACACCAAATTTCTACTGAGCAGCACCTTGTGTTTAAAAGAATAATTTACGTTTACAACATAGTGCCTTACGTAGTGCGTAAGAGTTATGTAGTTCTTCTTTTGTTGAACGAAACATTTTAATTATTTACCACTCATATGTAAATGGGCTGTAATATATTGTCTGGGCGTTTGTCTGCAGCATTTTAATTGTTTGTGTTATGTATTTTCTGAATATAAGATTCGGGACCAGCCCAGCATTTGCTTAAATGAGCGTGGAAAACCACCTAAAAACCGCACTGTCAGGGCAGTGTACCAGACCAACGGTCGTTAACCAGCCATCTGGTTTCGACCTGGCTATGGCTGACCGCCTTGTATTGCAAGCCAGTGCTGTGCCCGTTAAGCTACGAGAGAACAATGAGAAAGAGGAATTGTGTGAGGAAAAAGAGGAATAATAGCGGCTGGTGCCGAGTGGACGAAGGGGCCTCCTAAGAGCGCTACTTCGGGACGTCAAAGCCAATCTGTCATCCTTCCTAAAGGAACCATCTCGGAATCTACATTAATCGATTTTAGGAAATTGTTTAAAACCGAAATCTAGATGATAATGTAGATGTTTGAACCCCGACTGCGAGAAATAGTATGCATGCTGAAACTTACTACTAGTAAGATGACAAGATATCCATCAAGCTTAGCGATTACTAAACCGACGGCGTAGTGAACAGTAATGCCTTGATTTTCTTAAGTGAGAACTCTTAAAGCTTTTTAAATAAAACAACCATTATTAACATTCTTCACCTCTATTATTCGTGTCTACATGCTCACAGCCGTCTGCTGCCAGAGAGCTCAGAATTGTAGTATGTAACTTGGCGGTGTGTAACATAACTACGTCGGTGCGTGAAAAACAGCGTCTGGAATCTAGTTTCGAATTCCGACATTTTTTTCCAAATTTGGAGCACCCTTTCCTTCAGTAAGACAATGCCAGACCACAGACGCGCGTTGCGAAATCTGCAAAAATCCGACGCTTTGGGTTCACAAAGATGTCGTCGATCGTTCTCTATACATTCCGGGCTTCACCCCAACCAGCTTTTTTCATTTTTCTCCAAAACTTATAGAACACCTTCGAGTGCTTCACCTTGACAGTGATGAAGCACTGCAGTCAGAGGTAAGGTTGTGGCTCCGTCAACAAAGTCAAACGTTCTACAGTGACGGTATCAACTAACTGGTCTCTCCTTGCGAGAAATGTGTTCGTCACCGGGTTGACTAAGTTGAGAAATAAATATCTAGAGATCAATAATAAATTGTAGGAGGTTAATACCGTTTTCTTTATTTAAAAAGCCCTAAGAGTTTTCACATAAAAATGTCGAGGCATTCACCACGCCCTCGTACAAACACACACGGAAACTCTGTTACGTTATCCCTTCATGTTCGAACGCTTTACATAAAAGCAATTGATATAAATGTGTGAACTGGCATTTAGCACTCAACGTTACTGGTTACGTTGATACATAAAAAACTTCTGTGTTATAGATGTGTATTTTTATCGCTGACTCAAATTTCCCTTGAACTAAAAGAATAGTTTTTGTCAGTAAATGTAACTAAAACCTCGGATGCCTGTCTTTGTGCGGTATCCACGGGATGTGTGGAAGAAAAGGATAGAGGAAATCATCCATATTTTGTTGGAAAAGTATAGACAGCACACTCAAGGCCTGACGATGTAATCAAGACTGTTGACAGCAACAGTTCATATTTTCCAATACTAACCGAAAGGAAAAACATTAATTCCATTAATTTCTTGCTTAAGAAAATGATGTTTACTGACAACATCACATCATTCGTAGTAAAGTGTGATGGGAATAATTAATTTCAGAAGCAAAACCAGCGGCCTAAGCCGATGTAATCATACAAAGACAAAATGTATGTCAACATCTCCGTAAAGAGCAGAAATTAAATTAAGTACAATACGATTCGAATACACACTGAAGTCTAATTAGTTCAGACAGCTTAAATCGTTACTAATTATCAGAAGCTGCAAGGAGACAAAGTGCTAACGAGCTATAACGAGCTGGTGAGTAAGTGTTACGGCTTACAGGTCTCTTCATCACGGAGAGGAAATCGTTAACTCCTGTCTCATCGGCAAGCGGGTAACTGGTGTGCAGACGTGTGTCACGCAAGAGCACACCGGTCCGAGGGTAGATCAGACTGAGATGCCATGCTGGAGAGTCACTGCTTCTGTCGCCACGGCAGATACAGTACTTAGGTACTGCACGTACCAATGTGTCATTCGACTTTGGATTGAGACTCTAAGAGCCGCGTTACGCGACGAACAAGGTGTGAACGATATGCATGGCCCTGCAAGTGGACAACATACACGGTCTGGAAGATACCAATGTCACAGAATCGTAATGGATCCACGCGTCTACTGGATAATTTACATCCCAAATATACAGGGTGGAGGATAACAGCCCAAAAATATGGTCGGAGCGGAGGTACGCGACGTCGGATAGAGCAAAATTTTTCCAGGTAACTGTAGGTCAGAAAGGAGTCTGGGGAGCTACAACTTAAAACAACCAGTCACCGACGAGAGTGTGTAAGTGTCCGAATTTAAACTCATTTTATGCGGGTAATACACGGTGACCAAAATATTTATATTTATATGACTGACGCGGAATCGACGCTTGTTACCGAACAGAATCACACGAAATGCTGGACACTGATTTCTACGCGCCCATCGGCCGCTGTCACAAGTCTGCGTATGCGCAACTCCCGAGTACTCTGCTGTGGCATTACATCTGAGTGAGTGAGAGTAGTAAGCTCACGTTAAAACAGTGCGTGTCCATTGTCGAGTGTCATGCAAGCGCAATTAGTGGAAAACGTGTGCAGAAATGTTGGGCAACAGGTTAAGTGTGGAAGTAAAAAAAAATTGTGAATTTGTGGTAAGGTCTTACGGGACCAAACTACTGAGGTCATCGATCCCTAAGCTTACGCACGACTTAATCCAACTTAAACTGACTTACGCTAAGGACAACACACACATCCATGCCCGAGGGAGGACTCGAACCTCCGATGTGGGAGGCCGCGCGGACCGTGACAAGGCGCCTGAGACCGCACGGCAACCCCGCGTGGCTAAGTCTGGAAGTGTTTTCGTAAAATGTCCAGCAGAGTCTACAGTGCAAACCTTAGAGGCAAAATGACGTGACGCATGCCTGTTGTGAATAAAAATAGCAGGTATCCGAAGAGAGTTCGGGCACTAATCTCTGTATGATTAAAAAACGTAATGGTCTGACTGACTCATCATCGGCCAGCCCAAACTGCGAGGGAATAGAAAACTGGAATTTAGCGACGGCGTCGTTTAAGAGGGCATATTTCTATAGTCCAACCGTAAGGGTGTGAAACAGGGGATGATGAATTTTTTTGAAAAATGACGCCATTAAAGACAATTCTGTAGCTAGCCTACGAAAACTGGTATTTGGTTTCTCGCTTAGAAATAAAGAAATACATGCTTCAGTACTTTTGGAAATTGAATCCCTAAGGGTGTGAAAGAGGGGATGATAATCTTTACAAAAATATGTTATTGTGAAAGCATTTTTAAAAGCTAAACTAATGAAAATTTAAATTTGGCTTCTCAATTAGACTTAAAAAAATAGATGTTTCACTGTTTTAGGAAATTAAACTTTTGCAAGGGGAGTGAAATGGGGGATGCAAGTGTTTATGAAAATATTTCATTGTGTAAGCATTTTTAAGCTGGTTCTATGAAAATTTTTTATTTGGTTTCATGTTAGAAATAAACCGTTTTTGGAAATTCATTCTCTAAGGGGATTAAATAGGGGTGAAACGTTTTGTGAAAATATTTCATTGCGAAAGAGTTTTTGCAGATAAATCTATGAAAATTGGTGTTTGTCTTCTCGGTTGGAAATGAAAAAATACGTGTTTCACTATTTTTGCAAATTCAACCCCTGAGGAGGTAAAACAGCGTCAGGCTGATTCACTGAGTCATCATCGCTCAGCCCAAAACGCTGGAAGAATGGAAACTTGAAGTGTGGAGAAGGTTTGAATCTTATACTGTAGGCATCCTTTAAGAAGGGATTGTCTGAAATTCCACTCCTAAGGGGGTGAAACGGGGGTGTTGGTGAAACAGGGGATGAAAGGCTTTTTGAAAATATGTGACTATGAAGGGAATGTTGAAGCTAGAACTACGAAAACTGGTGTTTGCATTCTCAGTCAGAAAATTAAAAAAATACGTTTTTCAGCATTTTTGGAAATTTAATCACTAAGGGGGTAAAACAGAGGGTGACTATTTTTTGGAAAATAAGTAGGGGCTAAAAAACTACTAAAAGATTTTTAAGGCTACATCTGCGACTTCTCTGTTAGAAACAAAAAAAATGTCACGTTCCAGTGTTTCTGGAAATTCAACACCTAAGGGATGAAAAATTTTAAGTAAATATTTAGTTACATTAAAAAATTAAAAAAGCTAAGTTTATGAAAACTGAGAGTTGACTTCTGGGGTAGATATAAAGAGATATTTGTTAGGATATGAAAGTTGCTATGGAAAGAACGCAAAGGCTTTATTAACAAAAACTTCGGACTCTAGCTATCACAATCGTTTTTTGGTTAGGAGTACATTCGGAAAAGACCATGTCTGTATTGCCTCAATATACGTGAGAAGCTTAGAAGTGTTACAGTTTGTGAACACCGTAAAAATTCGATTAAATAAAAAAAAGAGAAATCTTTGCAGCTAGGTCTGCAGACAAAATAAGAAAGGGAGGAAATAAGTTCTAGAGAGAGGTGGATGAACGAAGAAGGGTTGGGGGTGGAGGGCGGGACGGAGAGAGAGAGAGAGAGAGAGAGAGAGAGAGAGACTACGAAACACAGAAGGGGTGTAACCGGAAGGATTGCGACGTAGCGCTTATTGAAATTTTACAAACTGACAGAAAAAAATCGCAACACCAAAAAATAATTAGAGAAATGAAATTTCGGGAATACGTTTGTCTAGGTAACATATTTAAGTGGTTAGCATTGCAAAACCATAGGTTTACGTAAGTGCGAGATATTCATTGCAAGTGTGAAATGCAGCTACAGTAATAATCGGAGTAAGTACCAGAATTTTGACTGCAAGCATGCAAACATGAATGCGTTCTGTTGTACAGATGTCGATTGTCAGTTTGTGGGATGGAGTTCCGTGCCTGTTGCATTTGGCCCGTCAATACAGAGAAAGTTAATGCCGTCTGTGCGTGACACTGGAGTTGTCGTCTGATGACGTCCCATATGTGCTCGATTGGAGACAGATCTGGTGATTGAGCAGGTCCAGGCAACATGTCAACAGTGTGCAGAGCATATTGAGTTATAATTTCGGTATGTGGGTGATTGTTATCCTGTTGGGGAACAGCCCCTGGATTTCTGTTAGTGAATGGCAGCACAACAGGTCGAATCACCAGGAGGTACAAATTTGCAGTTAGGGTGCTTGGGATAACCACGAGAGTGCTCCTGTTGTCTCACGAAATCGCAATGCGGACCGTTGTTCCAGTTGTAGGTCCCGCGTCTCTAGCATGCGAACAGGTTGTTGCAGGCCTTCAACTGTACTCCTTTTTACAAATACATGGCCATCACTGATCCCGACGCCGCGCCAGCTTTCATCAGAACACACAACAGACTCCCACCCTGCCCTCCAATGATCTCTCGCTTAACACAAGTCGAAAATCGCAGTGGTTCGGGGCCAGTGGAATGCACGCTATAGGGCGTCTATCACGGATCTGTCCTTGAAGAAACCAATTTGTAACAGTTACACTACTGGCCATTAAAATTGCTACACGAAGAAGAAATGTAGATGATAAACGGGTATTCATTGGACAAATATATTATACTAGAACTGACATGTGATTACATTTTCACGAAATTTGGGTGCATAGATCCTGAGAAATCAGTACCCAGAACAACCATCTCTGGCCGTAATAACGGCCTTGATACACCTGGGCATTGAGTCAGACAGAGCTTGGATGGTGTGTACAGGTACAGCTGCCCATGCAGCTTCAGCACGATACCACAGTTCGTCAAGAGTAGTGACTGGCGTATTGTGACGAGCCAGTTGCTCGGCCACCATTGATCAGACGTTTTCAATTGGCGAGAGATCTGCAGAATGTGTTGGCCAGGGCAGCAGTCGAACATTTTCTGTATCCAGAAACGCCCGCACAGAACCTGCAACATGCGGTCGGGCATTATCCTGCTGAAATGTAGGGTTTCGCTGGGATCGAATGAAGGGTAGAGCCACGGGTCGTAACACATCTGAAATGTAACGTCCACTGTTCAAAGTGCCGTCAATGCGAACAAGAGGTGACCGAGATGTGTAACCAATGGCACCCCTATACCATCACGCCGTGTGATACGCCAGTATGGCGGTGACGAATACACGCTTCCAATGTGCGTTCACCGCGATGTCGCCAAACACGGATGCGACCATGAAGACGCTGTAAACTAAACCTGGATTCATCCGAAAAAATGATGTTTTTCCATTTGTGCACGCAGATTCGTCGTTGAGTACACCATTGCAGGTGCTCCTGTCTGTGATGCAGTGTCAAGGGTAACCGCAGCTATGGTCTCTGAGCTGATAGTCCATGCTGCTCAAACGTCGTCGAACTGTTCGTGCAGATGGTTGTCGTCTCGCAAAGGTCCCCATCTGTTGACAGGGATCGAGACGTGGCAGCATGATCCGTTACAAATGGTTCAAATGGCTCTGAGAACTATGGGACTTAACATCTGAGGTCATCAGCCCCCTAGAGCTTAGAACTACTTAAACCTAACTAACCTAAGGACATCACAGACATCCATGCCCGAGGCAGGATTCGAACCTGCGACCGTAGCGGTCGCGCGGCTGAAGAGTGAAGCACCTAGAACCGCTCGGCCACAAAGGCCGGCGATCCGTTACAGCCATGCGGATAAGATGCCTGTCAGCTCGACTGCTAGTGATAATAGGCCGTTGGGATCCAGCACTGCGTTCCGTATTACACTCCTAAACCCACCGATTCCATATTCTGCTAACAGTCATTGGATCTCGACCAACGCGAATGGCAATGTCGCGATACGATAAACCGCAATCGCGATAGGCTACAATCCGACCTTTATCAAAGTCTGAAACGTGATGGTACGCATTTCTCCTCCTTACGCGAGGCATCACATCAACGTTTCACCAGACAACGCCGGTCAGCTGTTGTTTGTGTATGAGAAATCGGTTGGAAACTTTCCTCATGTCAGCACGTTGTAGGTGTCGCTACCGGCGCCAACCTTGTGAGAATACTCTGAAAAACTAATCATTTGCATATCACAGCATCTTCTTTCTGTCGGTTAAATTTCGCGTCTGTAGCACGTCATCCTCGTGGTGCAGCAATTTTAATGGCCAGTGGTGTAGTTTTGTCCGTGTGATGTCAACTGCTGCTCATATTGCTGCTGCTGCAGTAGATGCAGTGTGAAGCGCCAATGTCATATGCCGAACGCGATGGTCTTCCCATCTCGGTAGTGTTACGTGGTCGTCTGGAGACCGGTCTTCTTGCAACCGTACGTTCTCGTCACCACCGCTGCCAGCAGTCATGTCCAGTGGCTACATTCCTGCCAAGTCATTCTGCAATATCGCAGAAGAAACATCAAGCTTCTCGTGGCCCTATTGCACGACCTGGTTCAAACTCAGAGAGGTGTTGATAGTGGGCTCTTTGTTGTCTTAAAGGCACTCTTGATTAACATCAACTGACCACGTCCAATCTCAAAGGCAACCAATTTTCACGACCGGTACAGCGTGTATTTGAAGCAAATGTGATTACCATCCTCATATTGGCGCTAGTAGCTCAACTGTTAGGCGACTGGCGCGAAATCTGAACAGACATCGTGTTTCAGATATAGAAACAGGATTACCAACTTTCATTTGTCATCCACCGCTCCTCCTTGGAGTTGCAATTGTTTTTTTCGTATCAGTGTATTTTCCATGATATGTAAAGATGCATGACTGTGTAAGTAGGCTGTTTATATTTTCTTATTGGCAACGTTACGTAGCGCTCTGTATGAAAATCACTGGCTGTGCTGTGTGCAGTCTGTGGCTAGTTTGCATTGTTGTCTGCCATTGTAGTGTTAGGCAGCGGCAGCTGGATGTGAACAGCGCGTAGCGTTGCGCAGTTAGGGGTGAGCCGCCAGCAGTGGTGGATGTGTGGAAGGAAATGGCGGAGTTTTGAAATTACATATATTATGACTTTTGATGATATTAAGGTAAATACAGTGTTTGTTCTCTATTAATATCTAGTGGGTCTGCTCTGTGATGACCTACCTACCAATCTTCTTCAAAACGTCGAATGACTCTGCTGTGGGTTTGCTCCATTGTGGCCCATTACCTGTCAGCATGTCAAGAGTCAGCACTGTCTTTCCGTTGGAAGGACAACACTTCTTCTTCAAGACTGCATGGACATCCACTAGTTCCGTGTGCATTGTCATTTACTACTCAGACTTTGTTAAAAGAAACGGCAGTTTTACTGTGATGAATGATCAGGACTGTCTTTATGGACTTTGAGAAAATTTTAGCTTTTGACCAACATTGTATAAATAAGTGTGTGCATTTGATATCTTTGTTATTGTAATTATGAAAAATTTTTTCAAATCATTATTGGCCACTGCCCAAAAATATTTTGTAAATATTTTTTGGGGGAGCATGGGGGCTATGTAAGTAGGCTGTTTATATTTTCTTATTGGCAACGTTACGTAGCGCTCTGTATGAAAAATCACTGGCTGTGCTGTGTGCAGTCTGTGGCTAGTTTGCATTGTTGTCTGCCATTGTAGTGTTAGGCAGCGGCAGCTGGATGTGAACAGCGCGTAGCGTTGCGCAGTTAGAGATGAGCCGCCAGCAGTGGTGGATGTGTGGAAGGAAATGGCGGAGTTTTGAAATTACATATATTATGACTTTTGATGATATTAAGGTAAATACAGTGTTTGTTCTTTATTAATATCTTTCATTTGCTAACTATCCCTATCAGTAGTTAGTGCCTTCCGTAGTTTGAATCTTTTATTTAGCTGGCAGTAGTGGCGCTCGCTGTATTGCAGTAGTTCCAGTAACGAAGATTTTTGTGAGGTAAGTGATTTGTGAAAGGTATAGTTTAATGTTACTCAGGGCCATTCTTTTGCAGGGATCTTTGGTAGTCAGATTGCGTTGCGCTAAAAATATTGTGTGTCACTTTAGTGAATGTTTGAGTACGTTCAGTTTTGCTCAGCTGTTTGAAAAGCAAATAGTGTAAGAGGTTTATCAGCACAGTCGTGTATAATTGTTCTAAGGGGACGTTACAACTGCTTAAATTAACAAATCATCTGCTCCAAAACATTGTCTGGCGTCCGAAAATCGATCCTGATGATGTTAACATGTGTTTCTGAATGAATAAGCAGCCAGCGGAGGGAATTGGCAGGTTCACGGAAACTGTCGGGCAGGCTCGCATGTCGGCGCCGTCGTTTCGTCGTCCGCCTGCGCTGGCGGACAGATTAATGGAAGAGCCGGGGATGGGACGGGCCGGTGCGCGACGGTAAGGACCCGTCTGCCCGCGGCGCCGACCAGGAATGTTCGCGTGTCGCACCGGGCCGCGATCCACACTCTTCGTCAGGCCCAGCTCTGTGGCGCTCGGCACAACGTCTTCCATGTCTGTTTGTACATCATACCAGTGGCAGCGCGTGCGATATTTTACCGTAATGCTACAATGTGGCCAACGGCCTTTTGACTCACAAAGGTAATAATCGCAACTAAATTAAATACAAGGTGTACAACTTTGCTTCCACCGTTTTCCCCCAACATTTGAGGCTTTAATGAAACAAATTGGGTACACGTGTATCATTCAAAGTATTTTCCATCGCTGGCCATTACTTCCTCCCATCTTTCGGACAGTGTACGAATCCCGCGTCGAAAAAAATTGTTCATCTTTTGAAGCGATCCACGAATCGATCCAATTTGTAACCTCTTCATGAGATCGGAAGTGTTGGTCAGCCAAGCCATGCGCCATTAATGTAAACAGATGATAGTCAGAGGGATCAATGTCTGGAGAATACGGCGAGTGGGTAGGATTTCCCATTTTAACGTTTCCAAGTACGTTTTGACCTCTTTTGTAACATGGAGTCGAGCGCTGTCGTGCTGCAAAATCACTTTATCGTGCCTCTCGCTGTATTGCGGCCCTTTGATTTGTAATGCTCTGTTCAAACGCATTAACTGCGCTCCATAACGAGCACCTGTGATTGTTTCACTTGGTTGTAACACGACGCCGAGGTGGTCCCACCAAGTGCAGAGCATGATCTTGGAACCGTGAATATTCGGTTTTGCCGTCGACGTGGGAGGATGGACGGGATATCCCCATGATTTTTTGCGTTTAGAGTTATCGTAATGAGCCCATTTTTCGTCCCCGGTCACAATGCGATGCAGAAATCCCTTCCGTTTTTGCCTCTGAAGCAGCTGTTCACAAACGCACAAACACCGTTCAACGTCTCTTGGTTTGAGTTCACACGGGACCCAAGTTCCTTCTTTCTGAATCATGCCCATAGCCTTGAGACGTTTTGAAATGGCTTTCTGTGTCACTCCCACTAATGGTGCCAACTCTCCTTGAGTTTGACGCGAGTCTTCACTCAGCAGTGTCTCCAATTTTGCATCTTCGAAAACATTCTCTCTTCCAATACTATGCAGGCCTACAACGTTAAAATCACCGTTCTTGAAGCGTTGAATGCCGGCCTCTGTGGCCGAGCGGTTCTAGGCGCTTCAGTCCGGAACCGCGCTGCTACTACGGTCGCAGGTTCGAATCCTGTCTCGGGCATGGATGTGTGTGATGTCCTTAGGTTAGTTAGGTTTAAGTAGTTCTAAGTCTAGGGGACTTATGACCTCAGATGTTAAGTCCCATAGTGCTCAGAGCCATTTGAACCATTTGAATTTGAAGCGTTGAAACTACTCACGACAGGCTCTTTCATTAACAGCTTCCTTACCATACGTACTTGAGAGCATTCGACGAGACTCAGCCGCTGTTTTCTTCATATTGGAACAAAACAGTAAATAACGTGAATTGGGCTCATAAACTGACATTTTCAGTAGAGAACAACTTTATGATGCGTACACAAATCGACTAATGTGTGAATGAGGTTATGTTGACCTAGTTTCAAGGTAACTGCCGGACGTCTGCGATCTGTTTCTTTCAACTGCTACTTACCGTTGTCGCCACCTATCGGCAAACGGCGGAAGCAAATTTGTAAATCTTGTATATTAATTTTACACATATAAATTGTTTACATATACACTGAAGAGCCAAAGAAACTGGTACACGTGCCAAATATCGTGTAGGACCCCCGCGAACACGCAGACGTGCTACAACACGACGTGGCATGGATTCGGCTAATGTCTGAAGTAGTACTGGAGGGAATTGACATCATGAATCCTATAGGGCTACCCATAAATCCATAAGAGGGTGAGGGGGTGGAGATCTCTTCTGAACAACATGTTGCAAGACCTCTCAGATATGCTCAATAATATTCATATCTGGGGAGTCTGGTGGCCAGCGGAAGCGTTCAAACTCATAAGAGAACCGGGATTCGAAATCGAGACGTTTACCTTCCGTGGGCAAGTGCTCCACAGATTAAGCAACCCATTACGACTCACGACCCGTCCTCATAGCTGTACTTACGCCAGTTCCCCATCACCTACCTTCCAAACTTCACAGAACTTCTGTTGCAAAACTAGCAGGACTAGCGCTCCTAGAGGAAAAGTTCGAGTCACAGTCAGTCACACAGTTTTAATCTGTAAGGAATTACAAACGAGGACACACTCTACTTCAGAGTAAAGATTATTTCTAGATGCTTTTCAGTTTGTTGCCCACGTTGATGGCCTTGCGTCTTGACCAACTGCGGAGAATATTCCAGCGAGGTACAAGAGTATATTCAAAGCCTGGCCGTATCTGTTGTTGACAAATCCGACGCGGTTCGAGAGACCACTCATGTAGGACAGTTAAAGCAGAGAAATATGACATGAGATAGAAAGGGAAGCAACCACCGTCCCACCAAGGAAAACAAAACGGCATTCCCCTCCTTCACACACTCTCATATTCTTCAGGACTGAGTTAATAATCAAGTTTCTAAGTGAACCATTGGTAATGGTGAAAGCACACTTTGCTTTCATATACCGTAGTTTTGTCAATATTGTGAATGTTGGTTGCTCTTATACAGGGTGGGCACAATGAAACTGCCAAGGAAAATACTTACATGCAATTAAGATAGGCAACACAGCTTACTTCATTTGCCACGAGTGTCAATAACGTAAGTCTGATTGCTTAAAAAAATTGCTGACTCATGTTGTTTTGATATTTTTAGACGATCGGCATTGCAGTTGTGTTTCCCTGCTCATTTGCGATAAAATACTGTCCGATAATCCCATGTGATGAAACACCACATGATGCTGTAACTTTACTAGCGTGTGAAGGGCGCTTATGAACGTCATTAGAATTTGTGTGTGCCCAGTAATGGTAGTTCTGTTTATTCACATAAACTGAGCATGAAAAGGTGTTTCATCTGACATCCACAACTTGTTTAGAAATTCATCGTCATTGTTTATTTTTGTTATCATTTGTTGACGTAATCCCAATCGTAACCGATAATCTTTGTACTTCAATTGTTGCACCATATGTATTTTGTATGGATGAAATTTTATATCAAGATCAATAATTCTGCGAACAAACTCCCTGGGACGTTCCAACCACTGCTGCTTGCTTACGAATTGAGCACCGTGGGCTCCGAGACAGACTCACGCAGAACATCAATGTTTGCTGGAGAACGCACACTTCTTAGTCGTCCTGTTGGTTTCTACTTGAGGGCAGATCCAGTCTCTTCAAAGTTATCAATCCAACATTTTATCCCATGTTTCCACGGAACGGTATCACGACATCCTAAATTATAAAAATGTCGAAACACCCTGTCCGCCGCTACCAAGCTGTTATTGTTTCTATGAATCATTTTTATGGCAAACGCACAATGTTATCTTCTCCACTGATCCTTGATTGCTGATATGGCGACAGTTTACTCGCTAACCAATCAAATTTTGAATGATCTGAATAACCGAACACCACCCATTGGGATTTTTTGTGATCTCTCAAAGGCTTTTGATTGTGTAAATCATGAAATTCTGCTAGACAAGCTCAAGTATTGTGGCATGAGTGGGACAGTGCACAAATGGTTTAATTCGTACCTAACTGGAAGAGTGCAGAAAGTTGAAATAAGTAGTTCTCATACTATGCAAAGATCAGCACATTCCTCAAACTGGGGAACTATGAAGAATGGGGTTCCACAAGGGTCAGTCTTGGGTCCTTTGTTGTTTTTAATATGTATTAATGACTTGCCATTCTATATTCATGAAGAGGCAAAGTTAGTTCTCTTTGCTGATGATACAAGTATAGTAATCACACCTGACAAACAAGAATTAACTGATGAAATTGTCAATACTGTCTTTCAGAAAATTACTAAGTGGTTCCTTGTAAAAGGACTCTCACTGAATTTTGATAAGACACAGTACATACAGTTCTGTACACTGAATGGTATGACGCCATTAATAAATATAGACCATAATCAGAAGCATATAGCTAAGGTAGAAGATTCCAAATTTTTAGGTGTGTCCATTGATGAGAGATTAAATTGGAAGAAACACATTGATGATCTTATGAAACGTTTGAGTTCAGCTACTTATGCAATAAGGGCCATTGTAAATTTTGGTGATAAACATCTGAGTAAATTAGCTTACTACGCCTATTTTCACTCGTTGCTTTCATATGGCATCATATTTTGGGGTAATTCATCACTGAGGAATAAAGTATTTATTGCACAAAAGCGTGTAATCAGAATAATAGCTGGAGTCCACCCAAGATCATCCTGCAGACATTTATTTAAGGATCTAGGGATATTCACAGTAGCTTCTCAGTATATATACTTTCTTATGAAATTTGTTATTAACAACCAAACCCAATTCAAAAGTAATAGCAGTGTGCATAACTACAATACTAGGAGAAAGGATGATCTTCACTATTCAAGATTAAATCTAACTTTGGCACAGAAAGGGGTGAATTATACTGGCACTAAAGTCTTTGGTCACTTACCAAATAGTATCAAAAGTCTGACAGATAACCAACAAGTATTTAAGAAGAAATTAAAAGAATTTCTGAATGACAACTCCTTCTACTCCATAGAGGAATTTTTAGATATAAATTTAAAAAAAAAACAAAGAAACAAAAAAAAATTAAAAAAATTAAAAAAAATAAAAATAGAAAAACACAAAAATGAAAAAGTTGTTATATTAACTTAAGTACGTTGTTAAATTAACTTAATTATGTCATGTATTGGAAAATTTGACTCGTTCCACATCATTACGAAATATCGTATTCATGATCCATAGAACTAGTATTAATCTAATCTAATCTAATCTAATCTAATCGAACTGTCACGAACCCGCAGTGCTGCCACCTGCCCATGGCTGCCACTACCCATTGTGTCATCCTGTACAACTTTCTGCCCTCCTCAGTGATGTAAATAACTTATAATAACTGTTGCCATTTGAGGCATGTTAAAAGCGGTGGTGATGGCAATTCAGATTTGGAAGGGGGAGAAAGGGAGCTGTAAAACAGTTAAGATCCTTAGACGCCAGAAAGACATCTGGCCCAGATGGTATCCCCGTAAGATTTTATGTTGACTATGCTACAAATATAGCATCATTCTTATCCGTCATCTATCAGACATAATTGGAACGGCGGAAAGTTCCACGAGACTGGAAGAAGGCCCAGGTCATAGCAATCTATAAAAAGGGTAGAAAATCGGATGTACATAATTACCGGCC
This sequence comes from Schistocerca cancellata, assembly GCF_023864275.1. Taxonomy (NCBI): domain Eukaryota; kingdom Metazoa; phylum Arthropoda; class Insecta; order Orthoptera; family Acrididae; genus Schistocerca; species Schistocerca cancellata. Next base: position 422,875,997 of record NC_064634.1, on the reverse strand, counting down.
AATGTCACTGACATCGATTTGTTGTAGAGTCATGGAACATATTTTGTGTTCAGACATAATGACCTTTCTAGACTCTGAGGAGCTCATCTGCAGAAACCAGCATGGTTTTAGGAAACAGCGGTCATGCGAGACACAGCTGGCCCTCTTTTGCATGATATACAACAGGCTCTGGATACCGGCTCCCAGGTTGGTGCCATATTTCTCGACTTTCGAAAGGCGTTCGACTCAGTTCCGCACTGTCGCTTGCTACAAAAAGTGCCCGCTTACGGTCTATCCAGTGACATACGCAGTTGGATAGAAAGTTTTCTAACAGTCAGGGAGCAGTATGTCGTCCTGAACGGGGTAACTTCAACAAAAACAAGAGTAACTTCAGGTGTGCCCCAGGGCAGCGTAATAGGTCCTCTGCTTTTTACGATTTACATAAACGATCTGGTTGATGGTATTGACAACGGCCTTAGACTGTTTGCCGATGATGCTGTAGTCTACAGGAGAGTAGTATCACACGAAAGTTGTGAACAAATCAATGAGGATTTGCAGAAAATAAATGCGTGGTGTAATGACTGGCAGTTATCTCTCAATATTAGTAAGTGTAACCTACTCCGTATAACAAGGCGAAAATCCCCATTAATGTATGAGTACAAAATAAATGATCAGTCTTTGGAAGCGGTAACGTCAATGAAGTATCTGGGTGTGACTATTCGAAATGACCTCAAATGGAATAATCACTTTAGACAAGTAACGGGTAAGGCGAACTCAAGATTGCGGTTTATTGGTAGAATCCTGAAGCGATGCAGTCCTTCAACAAAGCTTACAATAGGCTAGTTCGTCCAGTCTTGGAGTATTGTTCGTCTGTATGGGACCTTTACCAACCAGTTGGGTCTGATTCAAGAGATTGAGAAGGTCCAAAGACGAGCGGCAAGATTCGTGACTGGTACATTTAGCCATCGCGAGAGCGTTACAAATCTCATACAAAGTTTGAAGCAGGACACACTTGCAGATAGAGGACGTGCTAAACGGAAGGGGCTGCTCACTAAATTCCGAAATCCAATCTTCGCCGAGGATGTAGAGCATATACAGGGTGTTACAGAAGGTACGGCCAAACAATCAGGAAACATTCCTCACACGCAAAGAAAGAAAATATATCTTATGTGGACATGTGTCCGGGACCCTTACTTTCCATGTTAGAGCTCATTTTATTACTTCTCTTCAAATTACATTAATCATGGAATGGAAACACACAGCAACAGAACGTACCAGCGTGACTTCAAACACTTTGTTACAGGAAATGTTCAAAATGTCCTCCGTTAGCGAGGATACATGCATCCACCCTCCGTCGCATGGAATCCCTGATGCGCTGATGCAGTCCCGGAGAATGGCGTATTGTAGCGCAGCCGTCCACAATACGAGCACGACGAGTCTCTACATTTGGTACCGGGATTGCGTAGACAAGAGCTTTCAAATACCCCCATAAATGAAAGTCAAAAGGGTTGAGGTCAGGAGAGCGTGGAGGCCATGGAATTGGTCCGCCTCTACCAATCCATCGGTCACCAAATTTGTTGTTGAGAAGCGTACGAACACTTCGACTGAAATGTGCAGGAGCTCCATCGTGCATGAACCACATGTTGTGCCGTACTTGTAAAGGCACATGGTCTAGCAGCACAGGTAGAGTATCCCGTATGAAATCATGATAACGTGCTCCATTGAGCGTAGGTGGAAGAACATGGGGCCCACTCAAGACATCGCCAACAATGCCTGCCCAAACGTCCACAGAAAATCTGTGTTGATGACGTGATTGCACAATTGCGTGCGGATTCTCGTCAGCGCACACATGTTGATTGTGAAAATTTACAATTTGATCACGTTGGAATGAAGCCTCATCCGTAAAGAGAACATTTGCATTGAAATGACGATTGACACATTGTTGGATGAACCATTCGCAGAAGTGTACCCGTGGAGGCCAATCAGCTGCTGATAGTGCCTGCACACGCTGTACAGGGTACGGAAACAACTGGTTCTCCCGTAGCACTCTCCATACAGTGACGTGGTCAACGTTACCTTGTACAGCAGCAACTTCTCTGACGCTGACATTAGGTTTATCGTCAACTGCACAAAGAATTGCCTCGTCCATTGCAGGTGTCCTCGTCGTTCTAGGTCTTCTCCAGTCGCGAGTCATAGGCTGGAATGTTCCGTGCTCCCTAAGACGCCGATCAATTGCTTCGAACGTCTTCCTGTCGGGACACCTTCGGTCTGGAAATCTGTCTCGATACAAACATTCCGCGCCACGGCTATTGCCCGTGCTAATCCATACATCAAATGGGCACCTGCCAACTCCGCATTTGTGAACATTGCACTGACTGCAAAATGACGTTCGTGATGAACACTAACCTTTTGATGCTACGTACTGACGTTCACATATTATCTGTTCTTTATTTGTGTGTGAGGAATGTTTCCTGAAAGTTTGGCCGTACCTTTTTGTAACACCCTGTATTGTTACCACCAACTTTCAAATCGCGTAATGATCATAATTCAAAGATAAGGGAAATAAAAGCTCGTACTGAGGCGTTCAGACAGTCGTTTTTCCCTCGCGCGATCAGCGAGTGTAACAGTGAGGGGGGCGGGGGGGGGGGCGGAATATGACTTTGGTGCGAATTGTGCCGTCCTCCACGCACCGCTTGGTGACTAGCGGAGTATATATGTAGATGTAGAACTGTGATTATCTCTCTCCCCCCTCCCTCCTCCACCCCCACCACCACCCCTTCCCCCAATCCACCCAGAACTGAACTCCAGGCTGCCTTTCCTTTCCCTCCGCGCCTGAACCGCAGTGAGTGTCCAGAGGTTCGCGGAGGGCAGCGGCAGGCCGGACCCCGTCTGCGGGACCCAGCCAGCGGTACGTGTGCCCCCCGTCACACACCTGTTGTCTCCGCGCGAGTCAATGAACGATTGCCGAACGTGTGTGTCTTTGTCCCGCGCGGCTGTATCTGCGGGCGCCTCGCCTCCGTCTCTGCCGGGCGCGCCTCTTTTTGTTTCGGCTGCCGCCGCCGCCGCCGCCGCCGCGGTATCGGCGGCCATCTTTCAGGTCGGAGTTATTGACCTGTCCGGCCCCGGCGAGGCGCAGCGCCGTGTGAAGTTTACAAAGGCTCAGCCAGCCAGCCAGCCAGCCAGCCAGCGGCCTAGCGAACGGCCGCGTCTTCATCTCGGCCGCGAACAAAACCCGGCCGCAATCGCCGGCCGGCATCTGGCGATCGGTATCGGTCACAGCTCTCCGGCCGACCAGAGGTCGCAGCCAGATCGCCGCCCCCCGCCTCTCCGCCCCCGCGCCCGCCGCCGGCCGCCGGCTCCGGCGTCCGTTCGTCTCGGTCCAGGGGCCGCGGCCACCTCTTAACGCGCCCTGCTCATTGTTCACCGCCTCCTCACCCGCCACAATCGGCAGTCTCGGAGCACGCAAAGCAGCTGCGAACTCTCCCGTGAATGGATCCTCGCAGATGTGGATATGCAACGCTCAGTACCTGAACCAATGTGGATATCCGCATATAATTCTCCGTATACCCATCTTCCGATAGGTCATCGGACGACACCTGTTACATTACACGGAGGTGGAAAAAGTCGTGGGATACCTCCTAATATTGTGTTGGACCTCCTCTTACTCGGCGTAGTGAAGCAATTTGGCGTGTCATGGGTTCAACAGGTAGCTGGAAGTCCTCTGCAGAAATATTGAGCCGTGCTACCTCGCTAGCCGTCCGTAATTGGGAAACTGTTTCCAGTGCAGGATTTTGTTCACGAACTGACCTCTCGATTATGTCCCATAAATTTTCGATGGGATTCATGCCTGGCGATCTGCGTGCTAAATCAATTGCTCGAATTCCAACCACTCGCGAACAACTTCGTGGCCCGGTGACGTGGCGCAATGTTTCCCATAAAAATTCCGTCGTTGTTCAGAAACATGAAGTCCATGAATGGCTGCAAAAGCCCTCCAAGTAACCGAACATATCCATTTCCAGTCAACGATCGGTTCAGCTGGACCCTAGTACCCAATCTAACTCGTGCAAACACGGTTCACACGATTATGGCGCCACGTCCAGCTTGCACAGTGCATTAGTAACAACTTGGGTGCAGGGCTTCATGGGCTCTTCAAATGGTTCAAATGGCTCTGAGCGCTATGGGACTTAACATCTGAGGTCATCAGTCCCCTAGAACTTAGAACTACTTAAACCTAACTAACTTAAGGACATCACACACATCCATGCCCGGAGCAGGATTCGAACGTGTGACCATAGCTGTCGCGCGGTTCCGGACAGAAGCACCTACAACCGCTCGGTCACTCTGGCCGGCGGGGAGATTGCAGACCAGTAATAGACAGCAGGTACATTCTCGTAAATGACAGACAGTCTCGATTCCAGTATACGGTAACTAGCCAGCGGACAGTTTTGTGCACGAACTGTGTCGGAAGTTCCATGCGGCTTTTCGCGGATGATGCTGTAGTATAGAGAGAAGTTGCAGCATTAGAAAATTGCAGCGAAATGCAGGAAGATATGCAGCGCATAGGCACTTGGTGCAGGGGGTGGCAACTAGCCCTTAACATAGACAAATGTAATGTATTGCGAATACATAGAAAGAAGGATCCTTTATTGTATGATTACATGATAACGGAACAAACACTGGTAGCAGTTACTTCTGTAAAATATCTGGGAGTATGCGTGCGGAACGATTTGAAGTGGAATTATCATATAAAATTAATTGTTGGTAAGGCGGGTGCCAGGTTGAGATTCATTGGGAGAGTCCTTAGAAAATGTAGTCCATCAACAAAGGAGGCGGCTTACAAAACACTCGTTCGACCTATACTTGAGTACTGCTCATCAGTGTGGGATCCGTACCAGATCGGGTTGACAGAGGAGATAGAGAAGATCCAAAGAAGAGCAGCGCGTTTCGTCACAGGGTTATTTGGTAAGCGTGATAGCATTACGGAGATGTTTAGCAAACTCAAGTGGCAGACTCTGCAAGAGAGGCGCTCTGCATCGTGTTGTAGCTTGATGTCCAGGTTTGGAGAGGGTGCGTTTCTGGATGAGGTATCGAATATATTGCTTCCCCCTACTTATACCTCCCGAGGAGATCACGAATGTAAATTTTTTTCCGGCAGTCGTTCTTTCCACGAACCATATGCGAATGGAACAGGAAAGGGAGGGAATGACAGTGGCACGTAAAGTGCCCTCCGCCTCACATCGTTGGGTGGCTTGCGGAGTATAAATGTAGATGTAGAGCTGACCTCTAGATTATGTCCCATAAATTTTCGATGTCTGGCGATCTGGGTGCCAAATCAATTACTCGAGTTCCGACCACTTGCGAACAATTTTGTGCAGTGGCGCAATGTTTTCCATAAAAATTCCATCGTTGTTTGGAAACATGAAGCCCATGAATGGCTGCAAATGTCCTCTAAGTAGCCGAATATATCCATTTCCAGTCAACGATCGGGTCAGCTGTACCATAGCACCCAGTGTAATTCATGCAAACACAGTTCACACAATTATGGTGCCACCTCCAGCTTGCACAGTGCCTTGGTAACAACTTGGGTACACGGCTTCGTGAGCTCTGCGCCATACTCGCACCATATTATTAGCTCTTATCAACTGAAATCGGGACTCTTCAGACGAGGTCACGGTTTTCCAGTTGTTTAGGGTCCAACCTACATGATCACAAGGAGCTGCGCTTAATACGATGTCGTGTTGTTAGCAAACGCACTCGGTCGTCCGCTGCCATACCCATTAACACCAGCCGGCCGGAGTGGCCGAGCGGTTCTAGGCGCTACAGTCTGGAACCGTGCAACCACTTCGGTCGCAGGTTCGAATTCTGCCTCGGGCATGGATGTGTGTGATGTCCTTAGGTTAGTTAGGTTTAAGTAGTTCGAAGTTCTAGGGGACTGATGACCTCAGAAGTTAAGTCCCATAGTGCTCAGAGCCATCTGAACCATTAACACCAAATTTCACAGTATTGTTCTAACAGATGCATTCCTCATACGTCCCACATTGATTTTTGCGTTTATTTCACGCAGTGTTAGTTGTCTGTTAGCAATAATATCTCTAAACTTTGCTGCGCTCGGTCGTTAAGTGAAGACCGTCAACCACTGCGTTGCCCGTGGCGAGAAGCAGTGGCCCAATTTTACACTCCTGGAAATGGAAAAAAGAACACATTGACACCGGTGTGTCAGACCCACCATACTTGCTCCGGACACTGTGAGAGGGCTGTACAAGCAATGATCACACGCATGGCACAGCGGACACACCAGGAACCGCGGTGTTGGCCGTCGAATGGCGCTAGCTGCGCAGCATTTGTGCACCGCCGCCGTCAGTGTCAGCCAGTTTGCCGTGGCATACGGAGCTCCATCGCAGTCTTTAACACTGGTAGCATGCCGCGACAGCGTGGACGTGAACCGTATGTGCAGTTGACGGACTTTGAGCGAGGGCGTATAGTGGGCATGCGGGAGGCCGGGTGGACGTACCGCCGAATTGCTCAACACGTGGGGCGTGAGGTCTCGACAGTACATCGATGTTGTCGCCAGTGGTCGGCGGAAGGTGCACGTGCACGTCGACCTGGGACCGGACCGCAGCGACGCACGGATGCACGCCAAGACCGTAGGATCCTACGCAGTGCCGTAGGGAACCGCACCGCCACTTCCCAGCAAATTAGGGACACTGTTGCTCCTGGGGTATCGGCGAGGACCATTCGCAACCGTCTCCATGAAGCTGGGCTACGGTCCCGCACACCGTTAGGCCGTCTTCCGCTCACGCCCCAACATCGTGCAGCCCGCCTCCAGTGGTGTCGTGACAGGCGTGAATGGAGGGACGAATGGAGACGTGTCGTCTTCAGCGATGAGAGTCGCTTCTGCCTTGGTGCCAATGATGGTCGTATGCGTGTTTGGCGCCGTGCAGGTGAGCGCCACAATCAGGACGGCATACGACCGAGGCACACAGGGCCAACACCCGGCATCACGGTGTGGGGAGCGATCTCCTACACTGGCCGTACACCACTGGTGATCGTCGAGGGGACACTGAATAGTGCACGGTACATCCAAACCGTCATCGAACCCATCGTTCTACCATTCCTAGACCGGCAAGGGAACTTGCTATTCCAACAGGACAATGCACGTCCGCATGTATCCCGTGCCACCCAACGTGCTCTAGAAGGTGTAAGTCAACTACCCTGGCCAGCAAGATCTCCGGATCTGTCCCCCATTGAGCATGTTTGGGACTGGATGAAGCGTCGTCTCACGCGGTCTGCACGTCCAGCACGAACGCTGGTCCAACTGAGGCGCCAGGTGGAAATGGCATGGCAAGCCGTTCCACAGGACTACATCCAGCATCTCTACGATCGTCTCCATGGGAGAATAGCAGCCTGCATTGCTGCGAAAGGTGGATATACACTCTACTAGTGCCGACATTGTGCATGCTCTGTTGCCTGTGTCTATGTGCCTGTGGTTCTGTCAGTGTGATCATGTGATGTATCTGACCCCAGGAATGTGTCAATAAATTTCCCCTTCCTGGGACAATGAATTCACGGTGTTCTTATTTCAATTTCCAGGAGTGTATTATTCTCAGCACACTCTTGATACTGTAGACGTCGGAATATTGAATTCCCTAACGATTTCCAAAATGTAATTTCACATGTGGCCAGCTCAAACCACATTCTGCATTCAAAGGCTGTTAATTCCCTCGGTGCGGCCATAATCACATTCTTTTATACCTTGTGTACGCGATGCTACCGCCATTTGCTTATGTGCATATCGCTACCCCATCACTTTTTGTGGCCTCAGTGTATGTAGCAACGATGACAATTGAGGAATCATCCAAGCCAGTCCTACTCACCGATCCGCTCGTGCGAGGTGGCTCGCTCTCACGCCTCAGCAGTGAGCAACCGGCCGACTCACTGCGAGGGACGGGGGAGAGTGGGAAGGGTTAGGGTGGCGAGGGGAGAGGAGGGGAGGGGAGGAGAATCGCAACAAGCCAGATCGGCACAAGAAGCTGTTGTTAACAAGTCTGTTCTACGGCTGCTAATGTTAGTTCTGAGGAAATGCATCGCTTAGCGGTGGCTAATTAACGTCTTTCGCACCAAAATTATTTCCTAAAATTTTTCTACTCATTAAATATAACAGTGAAATGAAACTTATACTTCATTTTATTGATGAGGGGAAGAACCTGAGGGAGCTAACTACGAAACCAGATAATTCTTAAGAATGGTACAGCCCTAAGACGAATGTGAAGGGCAGTGTGATGCGACAGCTTGTTTTTTCTATATACATAAATGATATGGCGGGCAGGGTGGGCTGAAAACTGAGGTTTTTTTGCTGATGATGCTGTGGTCTATGAGTCGCTGTAGATGTGGTATCACCGCCAGACACCACACTTGCTAGGTGGTAGCCTTTAAATCGGCCGCGGTCCGTTAGTATACGTCGGACCCGCGTGTCGCCACTATCAGTGATTGCAGACCGAGCGCCGCCACACGGCAGGTCTAGAGAGACTTCCTAGCACTCGCCCCAGTCGTACAACCGACTTTGCTAGCGATGGTTCACTGACAAAATACTCTCTCATTTGCCGAGACGATAGTTAGCATAGCCTTCAGCTACGTCATTTGCTACGACCTAGCAAGGCGCCATTACCAGTTACTATTGATATTATGAATCATGTACAGTCAAGAGCGACGCTCATCATTAATGGATTAAAGTTAAGTATTCCACCAGCTACGTCCGTTTTTCTTAAGTCTAAATTCCTTGTCCCGTTCCAGACCTCACGCCAGCCTGCGCGAGCTAAAACTCGTGCCTTTCGGCTTCCTCTAGTACCCGGTGTTGGCTCTCCTGCCAACCCACAACAGTAGGACGATGAAATATGACTTAAATCAAATTTCTAGTTGGTGTCATGAATCCAACTGGCTGTAAATGTAGAAACCTGTTAGTTGATGCTGATAAGTAGCAAAAACAAACCCGTAGTGTTCGGATACAACATTAGTAATGTCCTCCTTGACACAGTCATGTCGTTTAAATATCTGGGTGTAACGTACCAAAGCGATGTGAAATGGAACGAGCATTTGAGGGTTGTGGTACGGAAGGCATATGGTCGACAATTTTAGGAAAGTGTAGTTGATCTGTAAAGGAGACCGCATATAAGTCTCTAGTGCGGCCAGTTCTTGAGTGCTCCTCGAGTGTTCGGGATCCTCACGAGGTCGGATTAAAGTAAAGGCACCGGAGCAATGCAGAGGCGGGCTGCTGGATTCGTCACCGGTAGGTGGAACAACATGGAAGTGTTATGGAGATGCTTCTGGAACTGTCGGTTGGTTGGTTGGTTTTGGGGAAGGAGACCAGACAGCGAGGTCATCGGTCTCATCGGATTAGGGAAGGACGGGGAAGGAAGTCGGCCGTGCCCTTTGAAAAGAACCATCCCGGCATTTGCCTGGAGCGATTTAGGGAAATCACGGAAAACCTAAACCAGGATTGCCGGACGCGGGATTGAACCGCCGTCCTCCTGAGTGCGAGTCCAGTGTCTAAGCTTCTGGAACTCAAATGGGAATCCCTGGAGGGAAGGCGACTTTCTTTTAGAGCAGCACTACTGAGAAGATTTAGAGAACTGGAATTTGAAGTTGAGAGCAGAACGGTCCTAACGCCGCCAACATACGTTTCGAGCAAGGTCTACCAAGATGAGATAAGAGAAATTAGTGCTGATACGGAAGCAAATAGGCAGTTTTTATTTCCCTCACACTACCTGTGAATGGAACAGGAAAGGAAACGCCTATAGTGTGGTACAGTGCCTGCCCGGCTAGCCGCGCGGTCTGACGCGCTGCTTCCCGGGCGGGAAGGCGTGCCGGTCCTTGGCACGACTCCGCCCGGCGGATTAGTGTCGACTTCCGGTGTGCCAGCCAGCCTGTGGATGGTTTTTAAGGCTGTTTTCCATCTGCCTCGGCGAATGCGGGCTGTTCACCTAATTGCGTCTCAGTTACACTATGTCGGCGATTGCTGCGCAAACAGTCACCACGTACGCGTACATTATAATTACTCTACCACGCAAACGTTTGGGGCTACACTCGTCAGGTATGAGACGTTTCGAGGGGAGAGGGGGAGGTTTCCACTGGGGGCCGAACAGCACAACAACCCTGGGTTCGGCGAGGGGCGGCGGTGAGGCGGGTGGACTGCTGCGGCCTGTTATGGGGTTGTGAACCACTGAGGGCCATGACGGCAGAAAGCCTATCCGTCGTTTCTAGGTCCCCGTTTCAATACGCAATACACACACACACACAATAGTGGTACGGTGGCTTGTGAAGTACATATGTAGGTGCAGAATGTCGTTTCCAGACGAAGTTTAAATTGAAACTGTAGTGGACTGACAAGACAGCCAGTCCACAGTGACGGGTAACCGAAAGGCACGCGTTTACACACGCCTGCTGGCGTTAGGTCTGAAACAGGATACGTAATGAATGCCATAAAGAAAAGTACGTAGCTGCTGGAATACTTAACTTTAATCCATCATTTGTATACAGCATTCTTGATGATACAAGTGAGACTCTCTCTAGAAATGGTTAATGGCGCCTTGCTAGGTCGTAGCCATGGACTTAGCTGAAGGCTATTCTAACTATCTCTCGGCTAATGAGAGAAAGGCTTCGTCAGTGTAGTCGCTAGCAAGTCGTCCGTACAACTGGGACGAGTGCTAGTACGTCTCTCTAGACCTGCCGTGTGGTGGCGCTCGGTCTGCAATTACTGACAGTGGCGACACGCGGGTCCGACATGTACTAATAGACCGCGGCCGATTTAAAGCTACCACCTAGCAAGTGTGGTGTCTGGCGGTGACACCACAGAAACCAACTTGTATTTCGTGATTAAATGATCTACACGGTAAATACAAAAACACTGGATGTATTCTTCTAATTTTGCTTTCCGATAAAGCGCCAATGTCCGGTACCAGTTTCTGAGCTCTGCTAATTCGATGTTAAGCTTGAAAGCTATAGCCCGTGAGTGACCTTCTGCCGGCAGATTGCGTTCTCTTCATTGCGAAAAAGTTGCTCGGACAAGTATGCAGTTGCGAGCATCGACGTAATCGTAGCTGCAAATCTTGAAGTCGTGGAAATTTAGTTGAGGAAAATTTTTATGTTAGCCTACAGGCTTATTTTATCACAAAGCTTATCACGCAACTGACCATGACAGCCGGCTGGGGTGGCCTAACGGTCTAGGCGCTTCAGCCTGTGTTCTTAGGTTAGTTAGGTTAAAGTAGTTCTAAGTTCTAGGGGACTGATGACCTCAGAAGTTAAGTCCCATAGTGCTCAGAGCCATTTGAACCATTTTTTTTTTTTTTGACTGTGACAGTGCTAGTGTATTAAGTTTTAACTATAGCTAGGCATCTCACACTGACGTCTTGTGAATTGATGTTGGTTTGTCTGAGTTTCTCTCCGGTTCGTATCTTGGCCATAACACTGCTCTTCGATTTAAAAAGAGCTACTCTGCACTTTAAGCACTGCGCCACTATATAGACGCTTACGTCTGAGAGAACGGCGGACTTAACATGCGGTCATTCCTCTAAAGACATCGCACGGTTTGCACATCGCGTGCCTACAACATGACGTCTGACCATCCCATCTTGTTGCGAACGCTCACTACCAAAGTGGCGAGCGAGCGCGAGGGCTCGTCCTGGCCTAGCCGCCTCCTGAACAAGCCTGTTCCTCACTACAGAAACATACGGGAATAGTAATTAATTTGTACTTCTGAGTTAAAGGATATCGTCAGTATCATGATTTCATCTATTTAGATTATGCTGTAAGTTATTCAGGAAATACTTTTGGCGCCATGCATAATAAGAGAATGGCAATAAGAGAACCCCCTAACCCGAAAGTAGTTGCTGTCTTTGGCGTAACTTGTTTGAACGCAGCAACTACATACCCTCGAGACAGGGCTAAATGTGTTTAGGAATACTACGGCAGATCTGAAGGGAACACAAATTAGCAACAGTTCACAATAACTCATTAAGACAAATTATCCTTAACGATATACTCGTATGCAGTGCGTCTCTGGCACAGGGAATTTCCGATACAGATTAAATTATGCAATTGTCAAACCCATTCATAAGAAAGGAACAAAACAGTCTTAAACAATTATCGTCCAGTTTCCTTACTAACATCTTTTTCTACAATATTCAACAAAGTAATGTACTTAAGAGCAGTCTCTCGCTAAAGTCGATACAATTTGGATGCCAGAAGGATTGCTCGATTGAGAATGCTATTTATACATTTGCTCATCAAATAGTACAAACCAATAATAAAGTATGGCCAGTTGGTAATTTTATGTGATCTTTCACAGCTGTTTTATTGGGTAGAACGTAGGCCATGTTACTCTCTTCTTAAAACTCAAATTTTATCGAAATGATGACTTTATACACAGATGGCTTGAATCATTCTTAAACAGAGTACGAAAGGTTGTGCTGAATAATTCAAACAATATCGAAAGCATAAAAATTTTAGTGACTATGAAGAAATCACGAAGGAAGTCCCTCAGGGTTCACTTCTGGGCCCATTCCTATTCCTTATATGTGTGAATGATCTTCCACTTAACATTTGACAAGCAGAATTGGTACTTCTTGCAGATGATACTAGTGTTATAAGCCCATTAGAAAGAAAGCAACAGAAGAGATGGTAAATGACGTTTCACAACGAATTATAGAGTTGTTCTCAGGAAATCTACTCTTCCTAAATTTTGGAAAAAAACCGCACTTTACCCAATTCTGTACAGCAAGCAAAATTGTACTAATAAAAGATATAGCACACGAGCAGGAATCAGTAAACAGGCTAGAATTCAACAAATTGTTAGGTGTACATACTGATGAAAACTTCAACTGGAAGAGGGATATTATTGGGCTTCTGCAACAGTCAGGTTCATATGCTTTTGCTCTTCGTATAATTGCCTGTCTTGGAACCAAACGAATTAACTTCGTTACTTATTTTATATATTTCCACTCAGTAATGTCTTATGGAATAATTTCCTGGGGTAACTCATCACTGAGAAAGGAACTGTTGATTTATAAAAGCGAGCAGTAAGAATAATACGTGATGTTCATCCACGAATGTCATGTAGGTGCCTCTTCAAGGAACTAGACATTTTAACTGCGCCATCACAACATACATATTCGTCATAAACAATTTATAACTTAAGAAATGGCTCAGAACGGAGTTCAATACGCAACAACAAAAACTTTTGATCACTTGCCCAATAACATAAAATATCTGACAGGTAGCAAAGAAAGGTTTATCTGAGTCTGTTTGATCCAGAAAGGATGGACTTCCCGTCATGTTGCTGCAAATGCCAATGTTTCTGCATGTGTAATTCGTAGATTGTGGGCACGCTTCAGGGAGACAGGTCATAACGCAATGAAAGTTGGGCATGGCCGCCGATCCATCACAACCCCGAGTGAAGAACAATGTCTGGGCACCTCCGCGTTGCTGCAGCATACGTGTACCGTCAAGCACTGCAAGACGACCTCAGAAGGGCCACTGGAGCCGCTGTGTCCGATCAGAGTTTAATGTACTGCTTACGAGAAAGGACCATAACACCGCGAGATGCTGTTCGAGTACCTCACTTAACATGACAACATCTTGCATCTCGAGTTTAGCTCTGCCGTTCATCTCAAATGGCAACTTCGTCACCGTTGAAACGCATTATTCACAGACGAGTCCAAATATTCTCTGGCCCAAGTTGATGACCATGTTTGCGTGTGGAGACGCGTGGTGAGCAGTACCTACCAAATATTGGTCAGGAAATTGATAGATTTCCAACGTTCTGTGATGTTGTGGGGAATTCTCATTGTTGACAGCCATACGGGTCTTGTCGCTGTCCAAGGTCGCCTTACCGCCAGGCATTACATCGACCAGATCCTGATGGACAACGTGTTGGTTGCTCCATGTGGTTGTGGCCCTGAATTCCTGCTAATGCCAGGACCTATATGGTGGCCGTCAGCAGGGCTGTCTTGCAAATCCTGGACATGGAAATAATGGAATGGCCAGCAATGAGTCCCGACCTAAACCTCATCAAGCATTCGTGGGACATTCTTGACAGACATGTTTGCGTCCGTCATGTTCCACAACAAAGTCTCCAAGAACTGCCACGAGCTTACATTGCATAATGGAGAGGAAAATAAAAGGGTGACATGTGTAGACTTATACGAATCATGTTACGTAGGTGTCCGGCAGTGATAAACGCTCACGGGAGACATACACGTTATTGAAACTCTCGGAGTCCAAGGAAAAGCACCCAGGATGACAGGATGAACGATTGCTTCCACTATGTTTTCGACACTTATTGGACATTTCAGCCGGCCGGGGTGGCCGTGCGGTTCTAGGCGCTACAGTCTGGAACCGCGCGACCGCTACGGTCGCAGGTTCGAATCCTGCCTCGGGCATGGATGTGTGTGATGTCCTTAGGTTAGTTAGGGTTAAGTAGTTCTAAGTTATAGGGTACTGATGACCTCAGAAGTTAAGTCCCATAGTGCTCAGAGCCATTTGACCCCCTTTTTTTTGACATTTCACTTCTTAGTTTGTAAACAATCGAGGATGTAATGATGTTTTGCTGTGTGCTTAATTTCTGAAAGATAAAGGTATAATTTGATTACATACCCAGTCCTCAACTATTGCTCAATGGAGTGTGGCAAACAAGCAAAGTCATGTTCCCCTAATTCTTTTGAGCAGTGTATATCAGCTGTAGTATCCCCTTTCATTCAGTTATTCTCAGTATCAACACAGCAAGGCCATATTGGCTAATGTTACAGGGCCACATGAGTCAAACATCAAGAATAGTACCCGTATAACTTTTGAAAAGTCTCTGCTCCTCTTCGGGAACCACAAATCTGTGTGCCCTGTCCACAGATACACTTATGATGTGGTTGACCTTACGGTAATGTATCCGTATCATAGAGCCCACAATCCAGTTTTCGTTGGGCGATGGAAATTGATGAACGTAAAGATCTAAAAAAGTTTTTACTCAGTTGATTTTTTTTTGGGGGGGGGGAGGGGGTCATGATCCCCATATATCCATGATCCAATAATATTAGTCAAACGTATTCTCCGTTGCCAATATGTCCTTTTTCCCAAATAAAAATCTGTTGCTGGGTAATAATCATTCCCAAGTTGCTCCATCGTATGCGTCATAATATGCTTGGATACTCAATGGCATGCAATCCAGAAGGTGACAGAAACGTTACTACACTAAACTTCTCGACGTTGGCCATCCTGAGGTCACACATAGTGGTAGGAGAGTTCCCGCGACGACGCTCTAAAAGTCTTATCTGGTTCGGCTTCGCGCCACCAGATACTGCAGCCTATTCCATTCCTATCCTGCCTCCTGAAGGAGGTTGTTCACGAGGAAGGCAGGATACTCCAGTGCATTACCGTCTTGAAAATTGAATCATCTTCGAAAAGTTGACTGCAGGGCTGGACAATAGGTTAGGGGATCCTTCCCCCGAAACTACATAGCCTACATATTACTCTCGATAAGAGAAGCGTCCTTCACGATATTATGGCAAAACGTGACTTACCCACTTCCCTGTAGACGTGCTGCGGTACCGGTCCCCTCCACATTCGTCTATGACGATCATGAGCTACCAAACAAGTCCTCCCCCCTATCACGATGCTGGATGCCTGGAGGCCAGACCGATTGCGTGGAGACTGTTGGGTGCTGTCTCGGTCGACCAAGCCTGTCAATTTTCTTTAAAAAGTCAGACGGAGTTGAGTCGTATTCTGCTTAGACTTTCTATGAGCCGTAATTTTGGAGCACCCCGAAATAATAGATTTGGAAAATTAGCGAAGCTTAAAAAGTTTTTTAAGAATTATATTATGCAATACACAGATTTATCGGAATATTTTATTGAAGACGATCGATTTCGGTCTAGGATCAGACTATCATTGTGTTCAAAAACAATCTCAGGTATGCGTTGACATAACTGGAACAACATCAGATTAACATATTTCCATGACTCACAATGTACACCTGATGACTGTTACTTCAATTACGCTGTAAAAAATATACCAATACAACAGTATGTTATAATGCAGTGCTTAGTATACATTAGAGCCCTACAACACCACCTCGATAAAAAATTTGAGATGTCTTCCACTGGTAACAGAAGAGGCAGGAGAAGTGAGTCAGTGCGCAACAGCTGGGCGGAATGGCAAAAAGGAAGGATCGCCGATGTTGCATGAGATACGGCTGCAAGACAGTCTTCATTGCTACACACTGTACGCGCTGAGTGCCCAAGGAGCCGGTGCAGCAAAATGACATCACAGGGAGAGACGGATGCCGTCATCGTGTTGACTGTGCAGAATGGAGTAATAAAAGATAAGTCGAACATAAGAATGGTTTTCCAGACCAATGACGCTGCAAAATACATCCACCATTGCCTCTGAAAGCCAAAGCTGAGACACCTTTCAGCTACAGCCAGAAAGCAGACTGGACAAGAAAAGCAAACCAACTGAAGTCATAGAAAGAAGGATCCTTTATTGTTTGATTATATGATAGCGGGACAAACACTGGTAGCAGTTACTTCTGTAAAATATCTGGGAGTATGCGTACGGAACGATTTGAAGTGGAATGATTATATAAAATTAATTGTTGGTAAGGCGGGTGCTAGGTTGAGATTCATTGGGAGAGTCCTTAGAAAATGTAGTGCATCAACAAAGGAGGTGGCTTACAAAACACTCGTTCGACCTATACTTGAGTATTGCTCATCAGTGTAGGATCCGTACCAGCTCGGGTTGACAGAGGAGATGCAGAAGATCCAAAGAAGAGCGGCGCGTTTCGTCACACGGTTATTTAGTAAGCGTGATAGCGTTACGGAGATGTGTAGCAAACTCAAGTGGCAGACTCTGCAAGAGAGGCGCTCTGCATCGCGGTGTAGCCTGCTGTCCAGGTTTGGAGAGGTTGCGTTTCTGGATGAGGTATCGAATATATTGCTTCCCCCTACATTTACCTCCTGAGGAGATCACGAATGTAAAATTAGAGAGAGTCGAGCGCGCACGGAGGCTTTCCGGCAGTCGTTCTTCCCGCGAACCATACGCGACTGGAACAGGAAAGGGAGGTAATGACAGTGGCACGTAAAGTGCCCTCCGCCACACACCGTTGGGTGGCTTTTGGAGTATAAATGTAGACGTTGATGTACCTCTCAATAGCAACATACGCGAAACAATTCCTCTATAAATATAACTCTGCCCAGTGGCTTGATGTACTTGTACTCAGTTTGCAGGCATCTAGCCTGGAGCTCGGACCTTTGTCGGTGTGTTCTCTGGTTTTCGAGACCGCCTTCAGTCTCTGGTGGAGCAGCAAGTCCTACCTGGTGGACATTGGCACTGCAGGTCACAGTACTACCATTCAAGAATAATGGGGATCTGTGAGTTGAGCGACATCGTCCAAAATGTTCAAATGTGTGTGAAATCTTATGGGACTTAACTGCTAAGGTCATCAGTCCCTATGCTTACATACTACTTAACCTAAATTATCCTAAGGACAAACACACACACCCATGCCCGAGGGAGGACTCGAACCTCCGCCGGGATGAGCCGCATAGTCTATAACTACAGCGCTTTAGACCGCTCGACTAATCCCACGCGGCAGACATCGTCCAGCACGCGTTTTGATAGCCTAACCGTTGGGTCCAGGGAGCAGTCAATAATTGTACTTACGTATATGGGGCTGGGAGGGTGGGGGGGGGGGACGGGGGCTTGCCCGCCGCTTGCCTCCCATTTCTGTAGGCGTACTTCGATGCTGTGAGACTTACTCCAGTCGGAGACTGCAGCGTGACTTTACGTCACACACTCCGTGTAAAACCAGTATGCTCACTGGGGTGCTGTCTACAACAATGAGAGCGCTCTGGTTCCCCCCCACCCATGAAGTGCTAGCGCCTGAGAGAGCGCGGACAACACCGGCCGAGCTGCGACCAGCAACCCGTGACGTCGCTGGATGCTGAGTTCGTGCCTCCACTGCCGTGACGACGGAGACAGCGCAGCGCGAGTGTGCGTCAGTGCATTCGGGCGTGGCGAGCGCCACCTCTGCCCGCTGTAGCTGCTGGCAGCCATGGATGGCCACAACCGTGTATTTTGGAACAGTAAATGTTTTGAAACTTCCTGGCAGATTAAAACTGTGTGCCCGACCGAGACTCGAACTCGGGACCTTTGCCTTTCGCGGGCAAGTGCTCTACCAACTGAGCTACCGAAGCACGACTCACGCCCGGTCCCGAGTTCGAGTCTCGGTCGGGCACACAGTTTTAATCTGCCAGGAAGTTTCATATCAGCGCACACTCCGCTGCAGAGTGAAAATCTCATTCTAGTAAATGTTTTCTTCGGTTAATGGCTCTCTCCCATTGAGTCACTGATCGCCCGTGACGGTCCGGCCAAATCCTGACATCGACGAAATAACACCGCCACCTAACGTATCCACCGGTGCTCCACGGCGCAGCAGTTTGTTGGAAGAGGTCAACAGCTAATCTGTAACGTATTGTGTCTCACGATAGCGGTTGGATGCTCGAATAACGTCGCTGTGACGTCCGTTAATCCGGTGGGAATGCCGGCCGGTGTAGACGAGAGGTTCTAGGCGCTTCAGTCTGGAACCGCGCGACCGCTACGGTCGCAGATTCGAATCCTGCCTCGGGCACGGATGTGTGTGATGTCCTTAGCTTAGTTAGGTTTAAGTAGTTCTAAGTTCTAGGGGGCTGATGACCTCAGATGTTAAGTCCCATAGTGCTCAGAGCCATTTGACCCATTTTTTCCGGTGGGAAAATTCCCGTGGAGGCAACCCTTGATGCTGTAAAGTGACATCGGGTGCAAAGTCTGAGCTTGACGTGGCCCTTTCAAGCATGTTCACAGGTTGAACAGCGTGAACAAATCACACCATCCATTTCATGACTGGAGACCCAGCAAGTTCGACTGCACCGCACTGAGAGTGCAGGTTTACTCTCATCTCCATCACGGAAGTGGCTGTACTTCGCGATTTTTTGTGGACAAAAGAGTGCTGACTGAGCGGTTTCCGATCAGAAACTCACGAATCACACTGGTTATGAGGATGGTGTGGGAGCATTTTAAGATAATGCTGTGTCCTCCAGGAGGTAAGGAACACACCCTAGATAGCAGAGCGCCGAGCTGCTACAACTAAGACGCAACATAGTTTATTCTAGGCTCCAAAGAGGGTGTTCTCTGTGGGGACCTTGTTATGCTTCTTTCTTAAGTCATACAAGTAGTTGCCAAAGGTACATCTACCCGAAAAACGTGAATATAAACAGACGCATGGCTCCATTCAGCAGTTAGTCGGGAAGCACCTCGAGACGGTATCAGGGAGTACACGAAATGTTTTCGCAGTTGCGAACACGAACAACCATCAGATATTTAAGGGAATGAAGACCATGAAAATTTGTGCCGAACCGGGACTCGAACCCGGATTTCCCGCTTTACGTGAGCGGTCGCCTTAAACGCTTTGGCTATCCGTGGACGACTCACTGTTCGATCCAAACTTCCGAACATCGTCGTTCCTGCGTCGAAACCAATACTCGTATACGTATTATGTAACTCCCATAGAGGAGAAGACATTTTAATAGAAAGTCGCAGCCTGGTATTGGCGGATAAATATGGTATTTCAGTGTCTGTGCTATTAAGAAGAAATAGGCCGTATTCCTTCGGACACTCATGCATGCATGCATGTATGCATATCCGAAGCAACACGGCATCGTTCTTCTTACTAACGCAGGCACTGCAACGCCGTAAGTATCAGGGACCGTCTGACAACTCACTCACTGTCGTCTACAGGAAGAGTCAAACTGAACGTTATACAAGTGATGTTAATCATCGCTCACTGGATCTGAGTTAACACCATGTTAAGGACAGATCAGTGCAAGTGGATGCTAGGACTATATTGACATGTAAAACCCTTAACCTCCATCCAAGTGCAGTAACAAACTATATCGGTAAATCATTGTTTGGCCCTGCGAAAATCTTTATAGTGTTGCCCGCAAGCAAGGCACCTAATAACTGTAACTTCATGTGATAAATGCCATGTAGAAACAACTCTTTACGTGTCGTCATAGTGTTAATATCTATCATACTGTGTAGAGCCTACATGACCTGTAGAATAGTTCGTCGGACTCTCGGTGAACATAGGTAACTTTTTGATTATATGTTGCTTCAATCATTACCATTATATCAATACCTTGTAAAATGAGTAAGCAACTGAATAATAATAGTAATAATAATAATAATAACGAAACATCATGACCATCCGTTTAATAACGAGCTGATAAATATTTGGAACGAAATACAGCAACGATTTCGACAAGTCCTTTGTAGGTCTCCAGAGGAATGTGGCACCAGATGGCCATGAAATTGCAGTAAATTACGAGCCATTGGTTTGTGGGTGCGGAGCTGGCGCTATGGAGGGGAAAAATCGACCGGTTAAAATCGATACCGTTATTTTAGTTCGGAGTGACAGATCTATTTCGGTATTTGCTTGGTCTCCGCTACAGCAATTGTTTTAGTATTTTTTAACTGTAACCGAGTAAAAAAACAGAAATATCAATTAACCGCAGCATCGGCGCTACAACTGTTCGTTTTTCAATAAATGGCTCTGAGCACTATGCGACTTAACGTCTGAGGTCATCAGTCGCCTAGAACTTAGAACTAATTAAACCTAACTAACCTAAGGACATCACACACATCCATGCCCGAGGCAGGATTCGAACCTGCGACGTAGCGGTCGCTCGGCTCCATACTGTAGCTCCCAGAACCGCACGGCCACTCCGGCCGGCTGTTTTTCAATAAACTTTCTTTTAAAATAAACAATCCGTTGGCAGAAAATCTGCTATGAATATTATACCAGAAGCTGAAAATACCGCTTCCGTTGTAAATTACTTTATTTTCACAGGACCGGTTTCGGACAGTTATAAGCCCATCCTCAGGTGTCGTAGCTGTGCTGTGGACCCCGAGCGCCGCGTGTACCATGCGGGGTGTGCTGCCTATGAGCGCAGAACAGGCGCTCGTAGGCGGAACACCGCACCTTGTACACCAGAGGATGGGCTTATAACAGTCCGAAACCGGTCGTATGAAAATAAAGTAATTTACAACTGAAGCGGTATTTTCAACCTCTGCTTCTTTTAAAAAGCAGTAATTTTTATTGAAAATTGACATGGATGGGAAATATTGCGTTATTATAGAAAATAGGAAAAGCGAACAGTATTGTTTTAATAACAAAACCGACAGAAAGGAGCGACAAACATATGGCATAAGAACAGGTAGAGCGTTACTGAGACAGTAATCGTCCTATTGCCGTGTGTCGTGGCTTGAGGTATGCGTGTACGTTGAGTGCGCAACACTTGTCCCCTCCTAATCTATACGGCAGTTTCTAGCTGTCGTCATCGGTCATTCGTAGTATTA
Source organism: Schistocerca cancellata (assembly GCF_023864275.1). Classification (NCBI taxonomy): domain Eukaryota; kingdom Metazoa; phylum Arthropoda; class Insecta; order Orthoptera; family Acrididae; genus Schistocerca; species Schistocerca cancellata. The sequence goes on along the minus strand of NC_064634.1, from coordinate 422,854,583 downwards.
CAGACAGGCCCCCACAACCGCACGAGTGGTCGACTGTGAAGAGTGGACAAATTGAATAGCTGGCCGGCGGCCATTAGAGTGGTAAACTGACGCGCGGATTTCGAATGTTTATACATCGCTTTTGGTTATAAAATGCCTTCCCTAGAGTTAGGTCACAAACATAATCCCTCATTTAAATACGTTACTACAATATAGTTTTTAATTTATGAACAAACAGCAACTAGTCACTGTTTATGAATTTATGTTACGTAGTACATGGAATCTGCCGTAGCTAAAAGTTTTGCACTGGACCCCTAGCATTTTTCGTAGTTCATTTACGATAGATGTACGCAAAATGCATCAAAATACTCGAAGATTTGCCCACTATGTTAATAGATATTTTCTCACTCTACCTTGCTTTAGATTTTATGACGAAAAGTGCGTTATATATGGCGAAGTGCTTTTGCAACTCACGACCAAATTATCAAGTTTCAACCTAACCTAGACCATGAAAACACTACCGATCAGCCAGCTACAACAAACAAGACTTCAGGCAGGCATCCAGTATCGCATTAGTCACAATATTTACTTTCGAAGATGTACACTTCAGTTTATATGTGTGGTTTTTTCATATAATAAATAAAACTCAACAACTGTTCCATCGAGAGAAGTTGTGAAATCAGATTACAATTACACACATTCAGTTGCATTTTATAACGATAAAAAGGCTGCTAACTCAAATTTCGCGTTGCTTGCAACTCAACTTTTATAGTTAAAATAAAATGTGGTTCACAAAGAAAAATTTATCTTCTGCTGTATATGGTCTGGAAAACGAAAGATGGATGGAACAGCATCATCTTTCAGCTTTCTGCGATTTACGTAATTTTCAAGGAAACAAATTTCTTCAAAATGATCGGAACATATAAAATGGTATTCTGTCGGTCGGAAATCTTGCCTCCTGACAGCGTGTAACCATTTTTGTAACAGCTGTGGTTTTGAGAAAGGAAACCTGCAAATATATGCACAGACATTATGCTAATACCGTGTTACAAAAACATTTACTAAGCAAGTGCACTGACATACAAAACGACTTAAAATATCCACATACCTGTGAAATGTAATATTCGTTCCTTTCTCGAATTTATTTGTACAATTAATGGCTGCACAACTCTTCACCATTGTACTTCTTTTGATTGGTATGTACAGACAGTAGAATTACGAGTAACAAATACTGTATGTACGCCCCAACGAATATACAACGTTGAATGAGGGTCTTCATAAACAACAGTATTACACAACACATCAGACTACAACCACTATAATGGCGTCCAGCCGAAGGTTCAAATTATCCCGCGACTGCAGCGCCATCAGTGAGTCTAGTTATTTTTTACAAGGTCTTTGATTATAGAATGCCACTAACCTTAGTCTGCAAATATTTTTAAGAAGCGACATAACAATGAAGTGCAATGCGTCATTTGCTTTTAAAGATGAAAGATTTATATGAAGTAATAAAAGAGGAAGGAGATTATGGCAACAGTAATAAACTATTCATTAATAATGCACAGTAAAGGTAGAACGTAGCTGATCTGCTACCGGTGTCTGCATAATATACCGTTATTTGCTTGTAGCCTTTGAAAACGGACAAATTAACGTGAAAAACAGAGACTTCTTCAATCTCAGTTTTCACGCTTTAATGCTGAATATTCGTAATGACCACATACCGATATGATCCAGGAGTGCAACATGATTTGTGACCAGAGTTTCAAAAAATTAGAATCAATACGAGAACACTGATGACTTTTTTCTATTATTCAACCACTTACCACTTTTCGAGAATAGCGGAGAATGGTGGACGGAGGAAGTTTTAATTGCCTATTTAATTTAATATTTTAATTCTATATATCTTGAAACTCAGTCAAAGTTTTTCATTCTTTTTTCGATTTCTGCGTTTGTTATAGGAAGTAACAGGAATGAAAAAGTGAAAATCGGTTACTTCACAAACCGGTTATTTTGAGCGGTTTCAACAGTCAGGTGAAATTGGCGTGGAAAAAAAAACCGATGTAACGGAAAACTTGGAGTATCAGTCATAGCAGCCAGCCCTAGCTGTCGCCGGATAATGTTCCAGTAGGTAAGATGAATTCGGTGGCCAATACATCAAAGTTAGTTCACTATCACGTTTCTCAAATCACCTATTCTGGCATTGTGGCATAGGCAGTTACTGCAGTCGGAGATACCACCGCCGTCGGGGAAGACCTCACGCAAGAAGGGATGCAAGCGCTCCGTAATAATGTTCACGTGTGTGGTGCATTGAACCGGGGATCTAGCAACGACGGAGAGGGTTCGTCCACGCCATAGCCCTCAGTGGTTCACAACCCCACAGGCCACAACAGGCTACATCAGTCCACTCACAGCATCGCCGCCCCACACCGAATCCAGGGTTATTGTGCTGTTCGGCCCCCAGTGAACTCCCCGGGAACGTCTCATACCGGACGAATGTAACCCCGAATGTTTGCGTGGTAGAGTAATTACAGGGTGTTTCAAAAATGACCGGTATATTTGAAACGGCAATAAAAACTAAACGAGCAGCGATAGAAATACACCGTTTGTTGCAATATGCTTGGGACAACAGTACATTTTCAGGCGGACAAACTTTCGAAATTACAGTAGTTACAATTTTCAACAACAGATGGCGCTGCAAGTGATGTGAAAGATATAGAAGACAACGCAGTCTGTGGGTGCGCCATTCTGTACGTCGTCTTTCTGCTGTAAGCGTGTGCTGTTCACAACGTGCAAGTGTGCTGTAGACAACATGGTTTATTCCTTTGAACAGAGGATTTTTCTGGTGTTGGAATTCCACCGCCTAGAACACAGTGTTGTTGCAACAAGACGAAGTTTTCAACGGAGGTTTAATGTAACCAAAGGACCGAAAAGCGATACAATAAAGGATCTGTTTGAAAAATTTCAACGGACTGGGAACGTGACGGATGAACGTGCTGGAAAGGTAGGGCGACCGCGTACGGCAACCACAGAGGGCAACGCGCAGCTAGTGCAGCAGGTGATCCAACAGCGGCCTCGGGTTTCCGTTCGCTGTGTTGCAGCTGCGGTCCAAATGACGCCAACGTCCACGTATCGTCTCATGCGCCAGAGTTTACACCTCTATCCATACAAAATTCAAACGCGGCAACCCCTCAGCGCCGCTACCATTGCTGCACGAGAGACATTCGCTAACGATATAGTGCACAGGATTGATGACGGCGATATGCATGTGGGCAGCATTTGGTTTACTCACGTAGCGTATTTTTACCTGGACGGCTTCGTCAATAAACAGAACTGGCGCATATGGGGAACCGAAAAGCCCCATCGTCCCTGCATCCTCAAAAAGTACTGGTCTGGGCCGCCATTTCTTCCAAAGGAATCGTTGGCCCATTTTTCAGATCCGAAACGATTACTGCATCACGCTATCTGAACATTCTTCGTGAATTTGTGGCGGTACAAACTGCCTTAGACGACACTGCGAACACCTCGTGGTTTATGCAAGATGGTGCCCGGCCACATCGCACAGCCGACGTCTTTAATTTCCTGAATGAATATTTCGATGATCGTGTGATTGCTTTGGGCTATCCGAAACATACAGGAGGCGGCGTGGATTGGCCTCCCTATTCGCCAGACATGAACCCCTGTGACTTCTTTCTGTGGGGACACTTGAAAGACCAGGTGTACCGCCAGAATCCACAAACAATTGAACAGCTGAAGCAGTACATCTCATCTGCATGTGAAGCCATTCCGCCAGACACGTTGTCAAAGGTTTCGGGTAATTTCATTCAGAGACTACGCCATATTATTGCTACGCATGGTGGATATGTGGAAAATATCGTACTATAGAGTTTCCCAGACCGCAGCGCATCTGTTGTTGAAAATTGTAACTACTGTAATTTCGAAAGTTTGTCCGCCTGAAAATGTACTGTTGTCCCAAGCATATTGCAACAAACGGTGTATTTCTATCGCTGCTCGTTTAGTTTTTATTGCCGTTTCAAATATACCGGTCATTTTTGAAACACCCTATATGATGTACGCGTACGTCGAGACAGTGTTTACACAGCAATCGCCGACATAGTGTAACCGAGGCGGAATAAGGGGAACTAGCCTACATCGCCGAGGCAGATGGAAAACCGCCTTAAAAACCATCCACAAGCTGTCCGGTACACAAGACTTCGACACTAATCCTCCGGGCGGATTCATGCCGGGGACTGGCATGCCTTCCCGCGTTAGACAGCGCGGATAGCCGGGCAGGCCAATGTTCACGTAGTCTAAAAATGGTTCAGATGGCTCTGAGCACTATGGGACTCAACTGCTGTAGTCATCAGTCCCCTAGAGCTTAGAACTACTTAAAACTAACTAACCTAAGGACATCACACACACCCATGCCCGAGGCAGGATTCGAACCTGCGACCGTAGCAGCAGCGCGGCTCCGGACTGGAGCGCCTAGAACCGCACGGCCACCGCGGCCGGCTCACGTAGTCTACAGTCTTCCATTACTACTACAACGGGTCTCATGACAGACCAGGCGAATGCCCGCAAATCATGATACTGACCCTATCAGACTGCGTCCGTGACGCAGTGCATTTTTCGAGCGGCCGTTCGGCTAAATGACGGCGTATGCGGGTATCCGGATACAACCGTCGACATGGTGTAGCAAGCAAAGCCAACACGCGAACATCTTCGCTGTTTCCGGGATGCTTATACCCAAGCACCAAGCAATGACAACCTGGACATTGTCAGAGTCGCTAATATTAATGGATTTCCCAATTTGCGGCCCATTCGGTCTCTTGAAAGAATTGCCCATTCGTCTCTTGCTTCGCTTACACAGGGTGAACATTAAAACCGACAAACTAGATGGACGGTTTCCTTACGGGAATTGGAGGAGAAAAGGTCCTATGAACACGTGTCTGGAAGTGCATCGTTGATTCGGTAGATGGCACTGACGAATGAAAGTTCCAACCACCTCGTGCCTTGTCTGTAGCCCACAGATGACGATTATGCAGACAGATGATGCCAGTTCTAATAAAGGTTACTTCGTCGATAAAGAGACTTGATGTCAGAAATCCCATAATTGTAATGGTCTGGTGCAAAAACCATCGACTAAATCCTTCCTGTAGAGGAAAATCCACTGCTGATAGCCCTTGCTATCGTTACAGGTCATTGAGATAGTAGCGTTTGACTTTCAGGATACACATAGCCGTGGTTTGCCTTACACCATGTTGATGCTTCACTTGCTTGGAGCTTATACTAGGGTCCATCCCAATATCCTGCAGAACCCGTTTCTCCAAATCTGTTGAACGCACAATCCGCCACCTCTCTGTACGTTTGTCTGTCTGAGAGGATCCATAATCACACTAACGCCCAAAAAGGGCTTGAGATGTTGTGTGATGTGGTTGGTGTCTGTGAGGGTACCTGTTTTGGTTTAGCCGTGCTGCCTTTTGCCCGTACACTACACAATCTCGGTTTATTCCAGACATGAACATCTGACCATTCTGCCGCTTACATTACGTTGCGTCAATTACGCAGCCTCCCAGCACACAAGGAGCACACAGTACACGGTTAGAGGAACTTTCATTCGTCAGCAGCATCTACCTTGCATTTCCGGATACACATTCAGAGGACCTTTTTTCCTCCATTTCCAGCCAGGAATCCGTCTCTGCAGTTTGTCGGTTTTATTAATCTTCACCTTGCGTACTTTTCTTACAGAGTCACACGACCACCGCGCCACCAGGCGGCATTCATTCTCTCAATGGGGAATGGGCATTCTGTTTTGGCTTATCAGTATAGATATTGTAATGAAGCCTACATCAACATAATAAGGCAGAAATAGAACAGATACTTGGGTTGTCAGGTATCTTGAGTCAGAATGGCTACATCGGACTGCTGAACATAGTGTGCTTACATGTTGCTTTTCATCATAACAAGGACAGTAACATCAGCAGCATGATTTCTGTGTCTGTGAACTCCTAAGGGACCAAACTGCTGAGATCATCGGTACCGAGACTTACACACTGCTTAAACTAACTTAAGGGGCTCCGGAAAGGCTCAAAATCATGAAAAGTTCAATTTTTACTTTTTTGCGTTTTCTGAATCTGCAGACTATTACCTTTTAACAGATATATAATTTATTCAATTCCGAAGACTACAACTATTTTTAAATTTTTTTTGAAATGTGTTCTACATGGGCGTGACCCACTGTGGCGCTGTTAAACTGCTGTCAAATGGTGTTATTATTAACGTCCGTGTTCATCAGGTACATTTTAGTGATGTGAGATAAATTATGTGTTGTGGCTAACCTGTGATGGTTCAATATATATCGCTGGTGTGACTGTCGATTGTTTCATGTTTATTTACTCTGTCGTTATCTCGAAAATATTCGTAATTAATTCTGTTTCTTGAGTCTCTGTTTTGTTGAAGTATAATAATGAGTAAAAGTAAAGTTGCTGTTGCGACTTTCAATGATGGCAACATTGTAAGGTGCACGGTATTTAGAAATATGGGAATTAAGATAGGTTCTAACATGGTACGAGCGATGCTTGCTTTAGACAAGGAACGCCTTCGGGCTGCAGACAGGGCTGTAAAGAGTCTAGAAATACAAGCAAGAGTAAACAGGAGGAGGAACAAGAGGAAGCTGGAGGAGGAGTTTGCAGAGGATGAAGATAATCCATCCTATGGACCTGGAATGCACTAAAAAGTTAATCCAATCTTTGTCGCTCGATTCCCAAAACTTTTATTTTCTCATACTAATTACATGTTTTCTAAGGATCTTCCAAACATATTTGTTTCAAACTTTCAGTAAATGTTACACAGTACCTTCTGCATAATTTAACACAGCCTTTTTCCAAAAAACTGTATATTTTTGAATATATAAATAAAAAGTTGCAAAAAAATGTTGTGAATTTTCATTACAATTGAAAAAAAATCATCTTAAATAACTGAACTAAAATTTTGTAAAATCCCTGTGTTAAGTTGTAGCCCATATTCCAATAAATAATCTGTAAAAAGTTCAACTTCCTACCTCAAATACTTTGTGAGGAAAGATGTAATTTATAAGCGTTATTTTAACATTGCAAATATAGGGCGTTCCGGAGCCCCTTAAACTAGGTTATGCTAAGAGCAACACACACACCCACGCCCGAGGGACGACTCGAACCTCCGGCGGGAGGGGCTGCGTAATCCGTGCATGGCGCCTCAAACCGCGCGGCCACTCCGCACGGCTGATTTCTCAAGGTGACAAGTCTGGATTATTAATCGTATGGTTTTCATGGTGGTTTTATATTCCTGTTTAAGGAATTTATTTATAATGGTTCAATATGTGTTAAACATACATAATAATATCAGTTCTGGTGTTCAATGTTTTTGCTGGATTTTCTAAGTCTTTTTAAAGGTAACAGCCCGGTGCAAAATGAGCCACACAAAAATTTTATAACTAAATATCTACGTCTCTTAACCAGCCTGCAGTTCACTGAGTCCACCATGAAATTTTCGTAATAAGCACTCTTAAACTAGGTGTGCATAGTTAGCACAGCAGTCCCACAGTCACACGTCTGGACATCCTTGACCCCCATACACACAATAAGGCAACACGCCTTCCATGCCCTCTACTAAATCGATTCAGAGCTGTCCATAGTTTCTGGAAGGATCAGTAATAACGTGATTGGGATTTGCTGGAGGAAACTCCTACCAAATCTTAGCACACTTCATATAGAAGAGGCACGTCTTGAGTTGACTATGGTAGTTTTCCGGATTTAAGTCCGCTGACTGGTATATTTTGCAGTAGCTAATACGGAACTAGGTTCTGATGAGGGGTCACTTTTTGAACTCTCTTACAGCTGCTGTTTCTCGTCTAATTGATGTGGTGCAATATTACATATTAGAGACAGCTATTGAGGAGGTGTCGGTTTAGTACTGTCACTAATTCTCATTGTCTGATTTAGCTTAACATCAGCTTAGCGTACATGTGCACTGTTTCTCAATACGGAACCACAGAACTCTTCTGCAGAGTAAACCAATGCCATTGCAGCAGCACAAAGAATATTTGCCTTTGTAACCCATCCTGACCCATCTAGCTGCCTAATAATACCAGTACTGGTGCTCACTGTTTTTTCTAGATTTTCCAAGTCTTTTAAAAAGTAACAGCCCAGTGCAAAATGAGCCACAAAGTAGACATATGTTCCGAAAATATAGAACACCTTGAACGACTAGAGATAGGTTCATATTCACAGGACATGTACATTAGTATATTCTTCAGAAATGATTAGCGTTTGAACCATATCGGCCCACGAGTTTAAGTACAACATCGATTCGCGGCGCGGCGAAACAAATCACAGTTGGTGCGTGTCCAGAGCAATGTGATCAGTATGACCTTCGCGAGTGACATCTGCGACCCGTAGCCAAACTCTTTCTGCATATCACCCCAGACACCATTCTTCAGCAAGACAATGCACGACAACATGTTGCTGCACCAACACGTGCCATTTTGGTGTCACAGGATGTCAGCCTTTTGCCCTGGCCCGCCAGATCATCAGACTTTCCACCAATTGAAAATATGTAACGATGGGTGCAGCGCTCTGACCCAGTGCCAACCATCAGAGATGAACTTTGGAACCAGGAAATGCAGCAAGAATGGCTATACCACAGGGCGCCATTCTCGCCTCATACTCGTCGGTACTATCACGCGTGGAATAAGTTATCAGGGCCCATGGCGGACCCAGTGCGTACTAGGCAACAGGATACATGCTGAACCGAAGTGACTGATGAGCTAATCATTGCTGCAGAACATACTAATGTACATGTCCTGTGAATATGAACGTTCTATCTCCAGTCGTCCTAGGAGTTCTGTTTTTTTTTTCTGAACATGGGTGTATTTCACTTATCGATTATGCTTCAGAGGAACATTTTCAAAGACCACATTTAATTTTCAATTCGTCTCACTGTTATTAAGATGGCAAGCATTTACCTCTGTTTTAAATGCATTTGGCTTCAATGTCCACCCATTGTATGTAAATCACAGTTCTGGAACCCACCGTGGTAATCATGTAACCCTATGAGAAAAGGAACACTAAGCACCAATCGAACAACTCCACTGAAACACAAATTCCTTTGATTTTAATCCTCTGCAACATCTCCGGGAGACCCTGAACAATGTTCCAGACACCAGGCAGTCATCCACGTAATCTGGACAATACACAGTAGCTGTGGCGGGAGCGGTTCCAACAGTACAGCGAATCGACACACTTCCCACACAACGCTGGAAACCACACTGATGTACAGTTTTGGCTGTAGTGATCTGTTTCACGTCCAGCACAGTCACCATACTTGACGCCGACTGCATACTACTTCTGCGGTAATGAGAAAAATTCATCTGACCATCCAGATTTAAGTTTTCCGTTATTTCCGTAAACAAAATTTACTCAATGTACATAAAATATATGAATTATTAAAGAAATAAAAGTGATATGTTCTTGTGCACATTCACAAACGAATGAAAAAATAAACAAAACAAAAATCGCAGAACTTGTAGAGTTAGTGTCACAAAAAACGATGGAACGTTTAGAAGGATGTGGTAATGAAATACAGAAACCAACAGAAATGCACAAAAATGAAACACTCATTATAGAACAATATGGATATGTAAAAAAAGGGCCGGTCGAAGTGGCCGAGGGGTTCAAGGCGCTACAGTCTGGAACCGCGTGACAGCTACGGCAGCAGGTTCGAATCCTGCCTGGGGCATGGGTGTGTGTGATGTCCTTAGGTTAGTTAGGTTTAAGTTGCTCTACGTTCTAGGGGACTGATGACCTCAGAAGTTAAGTCCCATACTGCTCAGAGCCATTTCACCATTTTTGTAAAAAAAAAGGAAATGTCGAGCACCATGGACAGAAGACAAAAATTTGTAGATAAAAGAAAAATAAAAGAACGGACGCACAAAATTACTGGCCAGTTTCCTTAACATTGGTTTGCTCCAGGTTTCTTGAGCAAATTCTCAAAGCCGCGTGGGGTGGCCGCGAGGTCTAGAGTACCTTACCACGGTTCACGCGACTCCTCCCATTGGAGGTTCGAGTCCTCCCTCGCGTACGGGTGCGTGTTTTGCCCGTACCGTAAGTTAATTTTAGTTAGATTAAATAGTGTGTAAATCTAGGGACCGATGATCTCAGCAGTTTGGTCCCATGGGAACTACCACCACCAACACCACTACCACCACCAAATTCTAAATTCGAATATAATAAATTTCCTTGACACATAAAAAGTTCTGTCCACAAACCAGCACGGATTTGGAAAGCATTTCTCGTGAGAAGCGCAGTATCACCTTTTCTCGCACGATATCGTGCGAAACACGGACGAAGGGCAACAGACGGATTTCATACCCATATTCCTAGATTTCCGAAAAGCATTTGACACAGTAACCTTCTGCAGCCTGTTATCCGAACTCAGAGGATACGGAACAGATTCACATATATGTGAGTGACTCGAGTACTTCTTAAGTAATAGAACCCGCTATGTCGTCCTGGACGGACAGTTTTCAGGAGAAACAAGGGTAACGTCAGGAGTGACCCAGGAAAGTGTGATACGACCGCTCTTGTTCTCTTTATACGTAAACAAACTGACAGACAGGGTGAGCAACGATTAGCGACTCTTTGCTGATGGCGCTGTGGTGTACGGGAAACTGTTGTCGTCGAGTGACGTTTGGAGAATATAGGATGACTTGGACAGAATATCTGTTGGTACGATGAATGGCAGCTTGTTCTAAATGTAGAAAAACGTAAGCTGTTGCACATGAGAAGGAAAAACAATCCTATAATGTTCAGATACAGTACTGGTGGTGTGTTCCTTGACAGGGCTAGAAGCTGGGAACCTGTATGAAGTGGAACGAACACGCAAAGTCCTTACTAGAGAAGGTGAATGGTCGATTTCGATTAATTGGGAGAGAATAATATAGTTTCTAATGTGTGCTTTGATAGTTTAGTTTTTAAATTATTGCCTGCTCATTTAATATTTAATATAGTTCTCGCATTTTCGTCAGTGTGTGTAGTAGAGTTTCGAAGCGCCTGTCGATAGTCATCCGTTCCTTTGTTTAGGAAGCTAGCGATCGCTCGTTGGCAGTAGTCAGTCAGTCAGTCAGTTCCAGGAAGGCGCCGTCGTACAAGACAGAGCAGCAACAGGGAAGTAACCAATTTTGTGACATTTTACAAGTTCGTAATCATGGATGAATTATTTATTCTTACCTGTGTGCTTTGATAGTTTATTTTTTTAATCTCTGCATGTTAATCTACACTACTGGCCATTAAAATTGCTACACCAAGAAGAAATGCAGATGATAAACGGGTATTCATTGGACAAATATATTATACTAGAACTGACATGTGATTACATTCTCACGCAATTTGGTTGTATTGATCCTGAGACATCAGTACCCAGAACAACCACCTCTGGCCGTAATAACGGCCTTGATACACCTGGGCATTGAGTCAAACAGAGCTTGGATGGCGTGTACAGGTACAGCTGCCCATGCAGCTTCAACACGATACCACAGTTCATCAAGAGAACTGACTGGCATATTGTGACGAGCCAGTTGCTCGGCCACCATTGACCAGACGTTTTCAATTGGTGAGAGATCTGGAGAATGTGCTCGCCAGGACAACAGTCGAACATTTTCTGCATCCAGAAAGCCCGCATCGAACCTGCAAAATGCGGTCGTGCTGAAAAGTAGGGTTTCGCAGGGATCGAATGAAGGGTAGAGCCACGGGTAGTAACACATCTGAAATGTAACGTCCACTGTTCAAAGTGCCGTCAATGCAAACAAGAGGTGACCGAGACGTGTAACCAATGGCACCCCATACCATCACGCCGGATGATACGCCAGTATGGTGATGACGATACACGCTTCCAATGTGCGTTTACCGCGATGTGGCCAAACACGGATGCGACCATCATGATGCTGTAAACAGAACCTGGATTCAGCCGAAAAATGACGTTTTTACACTCTTGCGCCCAGGTTCGTCGTTGAGTACACCATCGCAGGCGCTCCTGTCTGTGATGCAGCGTCAAGGGTAACCACAACCATGGTCTCCGAGCTGACAGTCCATGCTGCTGCATACGTCGTCGAACTGTTCGTGCAGATGGTTGTTGTCTTGCAAACGTCCCCACCTATTGACTCAGGGATCGAGACGTGGCTGCACGATCCGTTACAGCCATGCGGATAAGATGCCCGTCATCTCGACTGCTAGTGATACGAAGCCGTTGGGATCCAGCTCGGCGTTCCGTATTATCCTCCTGAACCCACCGATTCCATATCCTGCTAGCAGTCATTTCATGTCGACCAACGCGATCAGCAATGTCACGACACGATAAACTTCAATCGCGATAGGCTACAATCCGACCTTTATCAAAGTCGGAAACGTGATGGTTCGCATTTCTCCTCCTTACACGAGGCATCACAATAACGTTTCACTAGGCAACGCCGGTCAACTGCTGTTTGTGTATGAGAAATCGTTTGGAAACTTTCCTCATGTCAGTACGTTGTAGGTGTCTCCACTGACGCCAACCTTGTGTGAATGCTCTGAAAAGCTAATCATTTGCATACCACAGCATCTTCTTCCTGTCGGTTAAATTTCGCGTCTGTAGCACGTCATCTTCGTGGTGTAGCAATTTTAGTCGTCAGTAGTGTAATTTACTAGAAACAGTTCTTGCGTTTTCGCTAGTTTATTCAGTAGAGTTTCGTGCCGCGTGTCGATCGTCGTTTGTTTGTCTGCGTTGTGTAGTTTTTCACAGTATTTAGTATGGATATGGACTGTGATTGCTATGTAAGGATGCAAGGTAAGTTGGTGACAGTTCGCTCTCAGTTCAAGGCTGTATCGACTTCGGTTACACAGCTTAGGCTTTAGAGGATGAGTATCACTGCTGTGGACCGGTTGTGGGGATCCAACAGAAGTCCAACGCTACCCACGAGCCCACCGATCTGTGCGCATCGATGCCCAGCTGAGTTACTGCTCGAACTGGGATTGACCCATGGTCGAGTTGGAGATCGTCTCTAGGCGTGCCTGGCTGCAAATGACTTTCTCACAAACAGGTTCCAGTTGCTATTTGTTGCTGACAATGTCCCTCAATCAAATGCAGTCGTTTGTCCTATTTTAGAGGAAACCTTTCAGCCTGCAAGGTCCAGGCAGTCCCAGGGGGTGGGATTATTGGGAGCATCAATGTTACGCGCGTTATGGGGCATCTTAGGGGCATGGCTGCCAAGGAGGGGAACAAAGCCAATGTGTACTCCGTGTGCGTACCGGGTAGAATCATTCCAGATGTGGAACTGGCCCTTCCGGATGCCATTACGAGCACAGGTTGCAGCAATTGTAGATTGTGGCTCATGTCCGTACTACCGAATGTGTCACTTTTGGATCATACTACCGAATGTGTCACTTTTGGATCATAACAGATCCTCTTTGATGTCGAGCAGTTATCAGAAGCGGCAACGGCTGCCAGTCTTGTTTGCGAGATGGAAACAGAGCTCACCATTTGAAGCGCAGTAGACAGGACCGATTGAGGACCTCTGGTACACAACCGAATGGAGGGTCTGCATCAGAGGCTTAGACAGTTCTGTGCCCGTGTAGGTTGCAGATTCCTCGACTTGTGCCTTGAGGTTGTGGAGTTTCGGGTTCCGCTAAAAATTCATGCAGGAGGCGGCTACAAGGCTAGCGGAGGCTGTATATTGGGGACAGGGCGGCTTTTTGGGTTAAAAGGCCTCTAGGATACAGAAAGGGCTTCAGTCTCAAAGGGTGCAAACACAGGAAGAACTTAGTTGTAAATTGTCGTAGCTGTGTTGGCGAAGAACCAGAGTTACAAGTCCCAATAGAAAGCACTGAAAGGCACTGAAAGCTCGCTAAAGTCGGAGATAAGTTCAGCCGAAATTTTTAAGAATTATCTCACGGTGTTCAGAAAGAATAGTCTAACTACAGTTGGCGGTGGCGTTTTTGTTGCTGTTAGAAGCAGTTTGTCTTATAGGGAAATTGAAGGAGATAGTTTCTGTGAGTTAGTGCCGACAGAGGCCATTCTTGGCAACTTGAATAAAATAATACGTGGATCCCTTTACCGACCTCCCATCTCGGATGATACAATTGTTGAAAGATTCAAAGAAAACTTGAGTCTATTTCAAACACGTACTCGATTCATGCAATTATAGTTTGTGGTGACTTCAGTTTACTCTCGATATCTTGGCGAGAATACATGCTTAAATCCAGAGGTGTGCATAAAACATCACTCGAAATTATGCTAAACGCCGTCTCTGAAAATTATTTCGAGTAGTTAGTTCGTGAGCACAATCGAATAGTAAACTGCTGTGAAAACACACTTGACCTCTTAGCAACAAATAAACCTGAACTAATAACGAGCATTAAAACGGATACATGGATTAGTGAAAACAGGGTTTTCGTAGCGAGACTGAATACCGTATCTCCTAAATCCACCAAAAGTAAACTAAAAATTTATCTATTAAAAAAACAGATAAAAATTCGCTTGTCGCCTTTCTGAGAGACGGTGTCCGCTCCTTCCAAACTAACAATGGAAATGTATACCATATGGGGCTTCAATTCAGAGAAATAGTATCGACAGCAGTTGACAGATTTATACCAAATAAATTAACAAATGACGGAGCTGATCCCCCACGACACACAAAACATGTCAGAACGCTATCGCAGAAACAACGAAAAAAACATGCCAAATTTAAACGAACCCAGATTCACCATGACTGGCGATCCGTTACAGAACCTCGAAATTTTGCACAGACTTCAATGCAGGATGCTTATAAAGTGTCCACAACTAAACTTTGTCTCCAAACCTGACATAAAATCCAAAGATATTCTGGTCGTATGTAAAATATGCTGGCGGAAAGATTCAATCAATGCCTTCTCTGCGCGATAGCAAGAGAAGTACTAATGATTACAGTGTTGCTAAATCAGAGTTGCCAGCACAGCCTTCTGAAATTCCTCCACCAAAGAAGACGAAGTAAATGTTCCACTATTCGCATCAAGAACTGCTGCCAACATGAGTAACGTAGAAGTAAATATCCTCGTCGTAGTAAAGCAACTTATTAAGTCCCATAGTGCTCAGAGCCAGTAAAGCAACTTAAATCACTTAACAAAAGCATGTCTTCTGGTCCAGACTGTATACCAGTTAGGCTCCTTTCAGAGTATGCTGACACAAGAGCTCCATATTTAACAATCATATACAACTGATCGCTCGATGAAAGATCCGTACCCAAAGACTGGAAAGCTGGAAGAGAACGGCCTGCCGACGCACAGTCAACACGGATTTAGAAAACATCGTTCTTGTGAAACACAACTAGCTCTTTACTCACACAAAGTGTTGAGTACTGTAGACAACCGATTTCAAATTGATTCCGTATTGCTAGATATCCAGTAGGCTTTTGACACTGTACCACACAAGAGGCTTGTAGTGAAATTGCATGCTTATGGAATATCGTCTGAGTTATGTGACTGGACTCGTGAGTTCCTGTCAGAATGGCCACAGATCGTAGTAATCGGCGGAAAGTCATCGAGTAAAACAGAAGTGATTTCTGGCGTTCCACAAGGTAGTGTCACAGGCCCTCTGTTATTCCCTATCTATATAAACGATTTAGGAGACAATCTCAGCAGCAGTCGTAGATTTTTTGCAGATAATGCTGTCGTTTATCGTCTAATAAAGTCATCAGAAGATCAAAACAAACTGTGAATCGATTTAGATAAGGTGTCTGTATGGTGCGAAAATTAGCAAATGACTCTAAATAGTGGAAAGTGTGGGGTGCATACTGTAAGACCTTCGGTACACACACCATCAGATTATTTGACTTGTCGCTCTAACGAAGTAGGCGAGTGACAGCAATATGTCTCGTGGTCTTATCGTAGCGTGTTTATCTTCTGCCATTAGGTCAGACGATAGAAATGCCACTTGCACGCTTAGAGTAGCAGATTGACGGCGACCAACTTTAAACATAACTTGATTAATTTTCACACACATTTATTAAAATAATAAAAAGCATAGACATTACGTAACTTGATTCTGGATGCTGTTTACAACTGACAATCTGAAGTTCCTTTGGTCTTGGTATGTTAATCTTATTCTCACATATCTCTGATACTTGACAAAGTGTCTATACATTTATCTTCATGGCCATGTACAGGAATATGATAATCTTATTAGGCGCAGACTGAAACGTGACTATAGACTGGTACATACAAATGCAGACTGGTACAGACTAATGCAGACTGCTACAGACTAATGCAGACTGACTAATCGGAGGTCTGTACACTCGTTATAATACCTCGCGCATTCAGGTATCACTGCGCGAGTGTGATCCCCAAGGAGAAAAGGTTCTACATTAGCAGCAATCTCATTGGCTGCGTTACATATTAATACGTGGATCGGCGGAAGCAGAATTTGGTCCGTCTCTAAGGCAGCGCCATCTCGTAGTGCGGAGACGGACGAGCGCTGCGCCTGCGCTGTTGTGCTTAGCGGGGCGCGCTCTAGTGGGTAAGTTGTGTACGCGCTGACTACACGGAACTATATTCACAACACAAAGTATGAGGGCATCCACATGAGTGCTGAAAGGAATCCGTTAAACTTCGTTATAAGATAAGTCAATCAAATCTAAAATCCAGGAATTCATCTAAATACTTAGGAATTACGATTGCGAACAACTTAAATTGGAAAGAACCGAAGACCTCGTTTTATTGGCAGAACACTTAGAAGATGCAAGAGATCTATTAAAGAGACTGTCTACTCTACGCATGTCTGTCCTCGTTTGGAGTACTGCTGCGCTGTGTGGGTCCTGTAGCAGAGTATATCGAGAAAGTTCAAAGAAAGTCGGCGCTCTTTGTTTTATCGAGAATTAGGGGAGACAGTGTCACGAATATGAAACAGGATTTGGGGTGGATATAATGCAAACAAAGCCATTTCTCGTTGCGACGGGATCTTCTCATGAAATTTCAATCACAAACTTTCTCCTCCGAGTGCGAAAATATTTTGTTCACGCTGACCTACATAGAGAGAAACGATCATCATGATAAAATAAGGGAAATCAGAGATCACACAGAAATATGAAGACTTTTTTTTTTTCGAGCGCTGTTCGAGAGCGGAATAACAGAGCATTATGGTGGAGGTGGTTCGATGAACCCTTTGCTAGGCACTTCAATGTGATTTGCAGTGTAGCCATGTAGATGTACGAGGTGCATTCAAGTTCTAAGGCCTCCGATTTTTTTTTATTAACTACTCACCCGAAATCGATGAAACTGGCGTCACTTCTCGACGTAATCGCCCTGCAGACGTACACATTTTTCACAACGCTGACGCCATGATTCCATGGCAGCGGCGAAGGCTGCTTTAGTAGTCTGTTTTGACCACTGGAAAATCGCTGAGGCAATAGCAGCACGGCTGGTGAATGTGCGGCCACGGAGAGTGTCTTTCATTGTTGGAAAAAGCCCAAAATCACTAGGAGCCAGGTCAGGTGAGTAGGGAGCACGAGGAATCACTTCAAAGTTGTTATCACGAAGAAACTGTTGCGTAACGTTAGATCGATGTGCGGGTACGTTGTCTTGGTGAAACAGCACACGCACAGCCCTTCCCAGACGTTTTTGTTGCAGCGCAGGAAGGAACTTGTTCTTCAAAACATTTTCGTAGGATGCACCCGTTACCGTAGTGCCCTTTGGAACGCAATGGGTAAGGATTACGCCCTCGCTGTCCCAGAACATGGACACCATCATTTTTTCAGCACTGGCGGTTACCCGAAATTTTTTTGGTGGCGGTGAATCTGTGTGCTTCCATTGAGCTGACTGGCGCTTTGTTTCTGGATTGAAAAACGGCATCCACGTCTCATCCATTGTCACAACCGACGAAAAGAAAGTCCCATTCACGCTGTCGTTGCGCGTCAACTTTGCTCGGCAACATGCGACACGGGCAGCATTCGTGGCACCCACCTGGATGACACTTTTCGCATTTTCAGGTCGTCGTGCAGGATTGTGTGCACAGAACCCACAGAAATGCCAACTCTGGAGGCGATCTGTTCAACAGTCATTCGGTGATCCCCCAAAACAATTCTCTCCACTTTCTCGATCGTGTCGTCAGACCAGCTTGTGCTAGCCCGAGGTTGTTTCGGTTTGTTGTCACACGATGTTCTGCTTTCATTAAACTGTCGCACCCATGAACGCACTTTCGACACATCCATAACTCCGTCACCACATGTCTCCTTCAGCTGTCGATGAATTTCAATTGGTTTCACACCACGCAAATTCAGAAAACGAATGATTGCACGCTGTTCAAGTAAGGAAAACGTCGCCATTTTAAGTATTTAAAACAGTTCTCATTCTCGCCGCTGGCGGTAAAATTCCATCTGCCGTACAGTGCTGCCATCTCCGGGACGTATTGACAATGAACGCAGCCTCGTTTTAAAACAATGCGCAAGTTTCTATCATTTTCCAGTCCGGAGAAAAAAAATCGGAGGCCTTAGAACTTGAATGCACCTCGTAGATGTAGCTGCAGATGAGTGTAGGAAAGTGTAGCTTATATACAAAGCAGACTGTGTATAGAACGCTAGTGCGGCCCATTCTTGAGTACTGCTCCACTCTTTCGTATCTCCAACAGGTCGGATTAGATTGATAGACATGCCGATCGATTTATTACCGGAAGGTTCGATCAAGATGCGAGTACTAATACTACGCGAATGATCCAATAACTCAAATGGTGATACCTGGAGGAAAGGCGACGATCTTTTGTCGAGCCACCATTGCCAAAATTTAAAGAATCGGCTTTTGGGGTTGAGTGATGAACGATTCTGCTGCCGCCAACGTGCATTTTGCGTAAGGACCACGAAGACAAAAAAGGGAAATTAGGGCACATAAGGAGGTACACAGTCGTTTTTCCCTCGCCCCAGTTGCAACTGGAAAAGGAAAGGAAATGACTAGTGGCAGTGCAAGTTACCCACCACCATGCACCGTATGGTGTCTCGCGGAGTGTAGATGTAGAAGTAACATCCTGGGAAGGACACTACGTTAAATCGGAAAGTAAGTACATTCGGTAGAAACAAAATAATATATATTTTACCGGCACAGAAAAGGGAGTCTGGGGGGGGGAGGGGCACTTAAACTGAGAAAGCAGTAGAAGAGTTGTCGTAAAAACGATGTTTCCATACGGATTGTCTCTGTTTGTGACAGTGTATTCATGCTGTAATGTTGACCAAACTTACGAAGAGTACTGCAACGGCCTTCAGCAGGGTAGTAAGTACACCAGCCCGATAAAGACCACTTGCAGCAGTGATCGGAACGTTGATCACTATTACAACATGATGACGCGCTGACATGTCGGGAAAATTCTGTTGACACCGTCAACGGCCCTGGCGTCCTACACTCGCGTATAACGATGATGAGTCAGAAACTTCAGATGCAACGGAACGCAAGCGTCTCCTGGAAGGGTAACTGACAAGAATTAATAACTTCAGAGTAATTAGTACTAAAACACACAAGCATTCATTACGACCCCAGAAGATGAAGCCCTCAGAACTAGACAATATGGGAAAACATGCTAACTATCACAAATGAAGACACATTACGAGCTGCTTGTCCCGAGACAATAGATCATATAGTCCGTGTACGTCGTCGACTTGCAGAGCATGAATATGTAACATGACATGCTAATGCACAGTGAGTCAGAAACCTACGTCAGACGTAGACAATCTGTGTATTCAGATGCATTTTGCATAGAGTCATCCATCAGAGTCTGAACCGTACACTGGGTTGTAGGTATATCTTTTCAGAGGTGCAGGCAGTAAATTTCGTATCAATTTTTCGTGGATAAAGTATTCTCGATTGCTGAATGTTAAATTTTGGTGAAGCCTTTATCACCCGAAGATTGGCTCAACATACTTCACGGAAATGGAACTCGCTGATTAAATACCGTCACCTTTCTGACAGTGAGTTTCTTGCTACTGAAGAAGTTGGTGAATTTATCGATCCTTAGTACTTCAAAAATGAGGTCTGGAGTTCCGTGTAGTAGGAGAGAAATATACACGAAGACGGCTTAACGCTTGAGTGTCGGACGGTGAAGCATGTTTGAAAACCAGAGTAGGTTCTGGCGTCCTTGTGTATGATAAAGATCTATGTTAAAGTTCCGGTTCAGACATTTTTGGTGACTTTTGTGTGTTTCTGAAAGTCGAAATAAAGAGCCTAACTCAACTATCAACAACCGTATCAGCAAAATTGGAAATTTAGTGTGTGACCGTTCCTTAAATTTGACATTTTGTCCAAGAATGTTGGCTAATACGTTCCGTGACATGGAGACGTGGATGCTATTGAAATGAATGTCTCACGGCATCTCGACCAGCAGGCACACACGCATATTGGATGTGTTACATATCACACATTGCATTCACATTGGCAAACGATACGTTTGCTTTCTTTGTAGATGATACAAATATTGCAATAACCAGAAAATTAACTGTTACTGAAATTTTCATTGAAGTTACCGATGGTTCATAGACAATTTACTCTTAGTCAACTTCGAAAAAATTCACTATATCTATACTACTGACCATTAAAATTGCTACACCAAGAAGAAATGCAGATAAATTGGACAAATATATTATACTAGAACTGACATGTGATTACATTTTCACGCAATTTGGGTGCATAGATCCTGAGAAGTCAGTACCCAGAACAACCACCTCTGGCCGTAATAACGGCCTTTATACGCCTGGGCATTGAGTCAAACAGAGCTTGCATGGCGTGTACAGGTACAGCTGCCCATGCAGCTTCAACACGATACCACAGTTCATCAAGAGTAGTGACTGGCGTATTGTGACGAGCCAGTTGCTCGGCCACCATTGACCAGACGTTTTCAATTGGTGGGAGAACTGGATGATGTGCTGACCAGGACAGCAGTCGAACATATTCTGAATGCAGAAAGGCCCGTACAGGACCTGCAACATGCGGTCGTGCATTATCCTGCTGAAATGTAGGGTTTCGCAGGGATCGAATGAAGGGTAGAGCCACGGATCGTAACACATCTGAAATGTAACGTCCACTGTTCAAAGTGTCGTCAATGCGAACAAGAGGTGACCGAGACGTGTAACCAATGGCACCCCATAACATCACGCTGGGTGATACGCCAGTATGGCGATGACGAATACGAGCTTCAAATGTGCGTTCACCGCGATGTCGCCGAACACCGATGCGACCATCATGATGCTATAAACAGAACTTGGACTCAGCCGAAAAAATGACGTTTTGCCATTCGTGCACCCAGGTTCGTCGTTGAGTACACCATCGCAGGCGCTCTTGTCTGTGATGCAGCGTCAAGGGTAGCCGTAGCTGTGGTCTCCGATCTGATAGTCCATGTTGCTGCAAACGTCGTCGAACTGTTCGTGCAAGATGGTTGTTGTCTTGCAAACGACCCCATCTGTTGACTCAGGCATCGAGACGTGGCTGCACGATCCGTTACAGCCATGCGGATAAGATGCCTGTCATCTCGACTGCTAGTGATACGAGGCCGTTGGGATCCACAACGGCGTTCCGTATTACCCGCCTGAACCCATGGATTCCATATTCTGCTAACAGTCATTGGATCTCGACCAACGCGAGCAACAATGTCACGATACGATAAACCTCAATTGCCGACCTTTATCAAAGTCGGAAACGTGATGGTACGCATTTCTCATCCTTACACGAAACATCACAACTACGTTTCACCAGGCAACGCCCGTCAACTGGTGTTTGTGTATGAGAAATCGGTTGGAAACTTTTCTCATGTCAGCACGTTGTAGGTGTCGCCACCGGCGCCACCCTTGTGTGAATGAAAAGCTAATCATTTGCATATGACAGCAGCTTCTTCCTGTCGGTTAAATTTCGCGTCTGTAGCACGTCATCTTCGTGGTGTAGCAATTTTAATGGCCAGTAGTGTAGTTCAGAATATATGGATAAAATATGAGGACGTGCTGATAGAAGAGGTTGTCAATATTAAAGGAAATGATTGGTGTATATAATAACTGGAAGCATGGTGTGTCCGTGCGACCGCTGAAACTAGGCAGCGCGCCCCCGGCAGCCCCACGGGGGTGGTAGCCCTTCATCCTGCAGCCATGAAGTAGGCTTCAATTGAAAACAATAGGTATGGGCTCGAAGGTGTGGCTGTGCAATGAAGACATCGCTCCAATGTACTTCGTATGGATCGACGATGAATCAGCTGGGAACAGAGTTATGAAGTGGCTGAAACTGACCAGAATGTTCCGGACTGAATGTTCTAGAATGTTCGAGAATGTAAATGAATGTTTTAGAATGTTCCAGAATATTGCAGGATTTTCGAGAATCTTCTATAATGGACCTTTGACAATTTTTTTTCTAATCTTCCAATACCCTGTTGTAGTGTGGATTCGTTCCAGTTCAGTAGGAAATATACAGGTGATGGTGAGTTGCATGTGCTAGTACACTTTTGAAAAATGTGAAAATGAGAGTGTTAAATAAATTGTAGTGAAAGTGAATTGATTAAGTTAGAGAAAAAATGTATTAAATGGGATTTTGGTGTGTTAAGTAATATCAACATTTAACACGACATATATGAAGATAGTACCTATTCTCGAAAGAACAGATACCATTGATGACCGTGCAGTTTCTCTAGAATAAATGATAATTAATTGAAACGCTCAGCTGCCGACAGGTGTTATTGATATACCTCGTTGGGATAGCTGAAAATGTGTGCCCCGACCGGTACTCGAACCCGGGATCTCCTGCTTACATGGCAGACACTCTATCCATCTAGTCACCAAAGGCCCGCATTCGTGGTCGTGCGGTAGCGTTCTCGCTTCCCACGCCCGGGTTCAAATGGTTCAAATGGCTCTGAGCACTATGGGACTTAACATCTAGAACTTAGAACTACTTAAACCTAACTAACCTAAGGACATCACACACATCCATGCCCGGGGCAGGATTCGAACCTGCGACCGTAGCGGTCGCGCGGTTCCGGACTGAAGCGCCTAAAACCGCTCGGCCACTTTGGCCGGCCCCACGCCCGGGTTCCCGGGTTCGATTCCCGGCGGGGTCAGGGACTTTCTCTGCCTCGTGATGGCTGGGTGTTGTGTGCTGTCCTTATATTAGTTAGGTTTAAGTAGTTCTAAGTTCTAGGGGACTTATGACCACAGCAGTTGAGTCCCATAGTGCTCAGAGCCATAGCCACCAAGGACACAGATGAATAGCGCGACTGCTGGGATTTGCACGCATCCCGTGAGACTCACATTTCCAACTGTCCACAACCTGCATACATAATGTACCTGCCGGCCGCTGTGGCCGAGCGCTTCTAGGCGCTTCAGTCCAGAACCGCGCTGCTGCTACGGTCGCAGGTTCGAATCCTGCCTCGGGCATGGACGTGTGTGATGTCCTTAGGTTAGTTAAGTTTAAGTAGTTCTAAGTTCTAGGGGACTGATGACCTCCGACGTCAAGTCCCGTAGTGCTCAGAGCCATTTGAACCATAATGTACCTAACAGATATTTGCGCAGAGGTTGCCCGAACTCTTACGGGAATCGACACCTTAGTGTGCGCGAGTAATGAATGGATGGGCAAATATCTATTAGGTACGTTATGTATGTAGATTGTGGTCAGTTGGGAATGTGGGTCTCACGTGAGGCGTGCACTGGATAAGTCCGTGCAGTTGCGTTATTCATCTGTGTCCTTGGTGGCTGAGATGGATAGAGTGTCTGCCATGTAAGCAGGAAATCCCGAGTTCGGGGCACACATTTTCAGCTATCCCCATCGAAGTATATCAACAACACCTGTCGGCAGCTGAGCGTTTCAATTAATTATCATTTAACACGATTCCGAAACGCATAGGAGGGGGGGCGGGCATATTGTCACTGGTGAATTGAGAAGAAGGAAACAGAAACAACAGCGAAGAAACGAAACAAATGACGAGCGAGGTGCACGTTTAGCTTCGCAATGGAAGAGAAAGAGTACATCGAGAGAAAACTTGACTGATGAACAACGAGATTAAATTCGAGAAGAGGAACGAGTAAGACACTTAGCAAGCGAACATAGAGAAACTGTTAAAGAATAAGATTTTAAAATGAACTAAATAGAGGTACAATGACTAGAGTATACGAAAAACAATGGTCGCAAGTACATGAACAAAAAATTAGTGTGTGAGATTGTAGCGCATAATGATCAGACACAACGAGGGAGACACTCTTAGTACCAATTCCCGTCATTTATTTCAACGTGTTTTAGATGAAATGTAAACAAAACTAAATACAGAACGAAGCATATATTCATACGACAGAAACAAACGAAACGGCGTACAAAAAGGTACATTCACTTCAGTCACTTTTTAATGTCTTGGAATGCTCTCGCATTGTTTAGAAAGTTCTCGGTGTCCAACAAATAAATGAGTAAGTGATAGACAGAGCGTGGAATACTAACATCCTTTCAATTTTTTGAATATTCATTTTTACGATGTCCTCGAATGTTATCGAGTGATGAAGAATGTTCTCAGAAAACATATGAAAATGCGAAGCGGGTCTTTCTCAGCTAGTTATAAATACAAATGGGAGGAAAATATAGCAGAACTGCCACACTACTTCAAGAAATTCGAGTGTTGTCCGAAATAGACAATGCTAGTGTACTTTGCTTGTTTTCATTCCATAATATCATACGATATCATGCTTTGGGGATAACTCATTAAACAAAGATTAAGTTTCCGCGATCCAAAAATTGCAAACATGGATTATATATAGTGTGAACTCAAGAACGTCTTCCAGAATACAGCTCAAAGAACTATGACAACTATTGCTTTCAGTGCTAATCTTTCACGAAACTGTCAAAAGTAATATATCACCCTTTCAATGCAGTAGCTTACTCCGCGGAATTAATACTAGAACAAAAAGAACAATCTTCATATAGAGAGGTACACTCACTTTGGGCCAGAAAGGTTACCATTATTCTGGAAAAAATCATTGTCAATGGAGTGCCCAGAAACTATAACAAATTTAGCTGCTAAGAAAGTATGGTTTAAGAGGAGCTTAAATCATTTAGTGTTAACCAACTCATTCTAATACAATGACAATTTGTTTGTAGAAGCAATTTTCGCATACATTATCAACAGTATGACGTAGCATAAGTGGTATACAACACATAAATTCGATATAGTTTTAGTGAAGTAATAGAATCCGTGTAGGAAAGTCTCAAATTGCTTTCATTTTGGCGATGTTAGATTACAATAGCCTCCGATTTAAATTGTGCACCTTAGGACGCACGCGCTTAAAAATTTCGGAAAATCTTTGTAATACATGCTTTAAAGGATAAATGTATAGGATTTTTACATTTTTCGTATCATTAATTGAAACCGTCTCACCTATTCCATGTGAATGAATATCAGCATATGTGTTTTTATATATGTGTTTTTTTTTCCCGTGAGTCAACGGAAGGAACAGTGTAGTTAACCAACACTAGTCCGATGCAGCTCTATTGTTGAAATATTTAAGTCTGTGTTTGTCACACGTACATACAAGTATCGATATCAATGTTGGTAAGTGGTATTTGGCTATCAAGTAATCAGCCACCTGAAACTAGCTCGTTTTGGAAGAATAAAAGGGTTTGTTTTCGAGCCGAACTTGTCATTTCAATTTGACTATTGTTGTTACATGTACCTTCTGAGTTGTTCTTGCAATTTAAAATTTCCGAAGTTCTTCATGAAGCAGTAACTCAGATATGTGGATTTGTATTATTATTACTCTACGAACGACGACTGCAGCAGAACAGGTAGCGCCCAATACACATGTTTTTGATCTATCGGACACAGAGGCAGTGGATTCAAATGTAGGGGACAGGACAACAATAAAACTTAAGTGTTCTTCCTTATCGTTTGTAGGGATTTGATCACAAAAGTTCCCATAAACGTGGAGAGTAAACGGAAGTTGTATAGTGAAAGAAATTGATTTGGTCTTGGTATTTATCGTTAATAATTACATAAGCACTATTTCAATACCTTCACTTTTCGGATGCATTAGCAAACTGTTACGAAACGTAACTTCCTGACAGACCGAACCAGACGGGTACCAGACAACTGCTTGAATCTGGGTTCTGACGGAGGGTCCCACTTACAGTTTCCACATCAGGAAATTTCATAATAACAGAACATGGAAAACGTAGTGATTTAGCTATGACGGTCATCAACATCGTAGCCGGATAGGCACCAGGAGAAGAAAGAGGAGAAGAAGAAGAAGCAGAACAGGCTGTAGAAGAGTTAGTAGATACAGTTTTGATAAGGAACCCATGTCCGAAAATATATCGTTTGAATATGAAGTAAGTTTGAAGATCGAATCACTTCTAAATTTCCTGCTTAACGACATGCACACGAACTAGAAAAAGGACGCCGTCTTCAGTCCCTGTTGTAATTATGACATCGCATACCTTTTTTGTCCGACTAAAACAACGACTACAAGAAACTGGAACGTTCCCAACTACCTAGGAGGGTTGGCTGTGGCGCTGCACGGACGACTTTGAAGAGGAGGTCCTTCGTCACGTAGAAGAGAGTCCGACGACAAGAACTCGAAACAGGCTCATGCTGTGGGCTTCTGCAAAGAACACCGTTCACGGTTCATTGTCTCCGCTGCGTGCGTACCGTGAAGAGGGAGATTTCAAGTGATACGATTTTCAGACTTGCCTTCCATCCAAATGGCTCCTTCCTGGACATGCGTTCCTTATCAAAACCATATTTATTAAGTCCCCTCTACAACTCCTGGAAGCCTGTACTTGTAGACCATCCCGAATAATTAGCAACGAAAAACATCGTCAATTCATTTATTTTCACTGTACTTCATCTGAATTTTCCCTGATTTCGGAAATTAGAAAACTTGTCAGCAAAATTGGTTGATACCACTTTCGACAAGACAAACATCGTGCGTCCAAACAAAGATACGGATTCTACGTAGTCTGCCGGTACGGACGAAACGAGGGAAGAGGAGAATATGGTACACTGTGATCGGACAATTTACTCTGGTACTCAATGCGTGGCCAGGGAGGTACGTAACCAAAGGATATTGAAGAGAATCTTTCCGAAGGATGGTTGAAAATTAAGCTGCCTGCGCAGTAGTAGGACAGAGCAGCATTGCTCGACAAGTGGGCTCGGAATATGTAAGAGGGGGAGGGAAGGTGGGGGGGGGGGGATTGGGGAACGGCGATAAAAGGTCCGGAGTAGCTAGCCGGCGAGATTCCTCGCAGGCCTACTTATGCAAATGACTCGCCGTGCCAGGCCTGCACGGCCTGCGGGGAGGGGAGAGAGGGGAGGGGACGTGGCACGGGTGGGGCAACCACAAGAGGAGGAGGAGGGGTAGGAGAGAGGACGAAAGGAAGACGAGAAAGAGGAGGAAAGATTAGCCACTCACCTCACTGACTATAGTGCTCCAGACATTCTCTCCACATGTCGCTTATTGCACGTTGAACGAAGCCCATTCACTTCTTTCTCATTTCATTCCTCAGTCAGTCACATAACATTGTCTTCCCCTACAATCATTCTGTTTTATTACGTTTCTCCTTCTCTATCTCCTCTTCTCCTTCCCCAGTGATCATTGCTGCTGACCCTCTTGGTTTAAATCAACCTTTCTATTACTTTCCTTTATTTGAACTCAACCCACATTTTGCAGTTGAGTGCTCTGAAAGTATTTTGAAACAACGCCTTGAGTCACTAATATTGGTGTTCTGTAGTACTATACTACGAATTCCCGGCTCTATGGGCTCATCTTCAGTGTATCTATATATTACGCTAATTTTCTTGCTGTTTAAAGAATGATGTCTCACCATAGTGCCTTCAGATTATTACAAAATGATGTATTAAATTTGTAAATCGCAGAATAAACCAAATGTAAATGAAATAGTCTCAGAAAACATGCGAAACGTACCACATAAGCTACGTAGAACCTTCCTGGATGTTATGTTCAAGTTCTATGCTGATAATTATGCATCACTGTACCTCATCACTTCGCTCAAAGCACACATTCTGTCCGCAGATGTGAATAGTTCACATATATGATAAAATGAGCGTTGCCCACACAAATGCCTTCGTTTTCAGTGTTAAAGATACACCACAATTTTCTGTTTCTCTAGTGGTTACTAAATGTTTTATCATGTTGTATGTTAGATGCAAATTATAACATGATTACCGTAATGTATGTAATGATAAATATGTAGAATATCTACTTAGATGTAAGAGGGATCTGAAGACCTCAACACTTTTTTGTTCCATAAATCAGTAAATAAAATGATACAAGTAAGTGAAGTATTGTAAGCAGTGAAAACAACAGTGGTTTAGACAAGTTTATTAGACAGATGAAACAGTACAAATTGCTGTTGTAACATAATGTGAGCCGATTCTTGAATTTTTTTAACGACAGAATCTGTTTCTGTGTCTGTAAGATGCAAATCACTTTCAAATGTGTGGCAAAGATTTTTCCCTATTGTTCCTATACAGGGTGTACGAAAAAAGATGGCGCAAATTTACACGGCATAAAGTACACTATAATAGAAGCACAAACATCAAGTAAACATGGGTTCTAAAACGCATGAGCTATGAGATATTCTTCAATTTCAATATTGTGAAACAAATCTCTTCTACTGCAAGCTCTTTGCTTTCCATATTTTGGGAAATGGTAGTATGTACCAAAACAAGAACAAAAAATGCCCAATAAACATGTGCTCTAAAACGCATACCTTAAAGTTGTCAGCACTTGTTCATTAGAAGAGTTGTGTTCCGAAGATGAACAGGTGCTCATAGCTATTAAGGTATGCATTTTAGAGTACATCTTTACTGGACTTCTTTACGCTTCTGTGAAAGCTGTTATCTGTACTGTGTAAGTAGGCTGTTTAGGTTTTCTTATTGGTAACGCCACGTAGCGCTCTGTATGAAAATCACTGGCTGTGCTGTGTGCAGTCTATTGTGCTCGCACTCTGTTACACCCAGTGTGGCTAAATAAACAAAACATGCTCAGAGAACTTCCACGAGCGCAACCGGGTGACGTCTTCGACAGCCGCCGATGTTTCGACATGTGCGCACCCCGTCACTTTCAAGTCACAAATGAATGGTATATTCGTCAAGAGGTTTAAGTCACTGTCACACCTTTCTCGAAAACAGAGAAAACGTATTTAAATTGCATAAACACTTTATTGTCAGTGTTATGTTTTAGTTGTGGTGATCTTCAGCCCAAAGGCTGGTTTGCTGCAGCTCTCAATGCTACTCTAGCCACTGCAAGCCTCTTCATCTCCGAATAACTACTGCGACCCACATCCTTCTGAATCAGCTTTCTCTATTCATCTCTGGGTCCCTCTCTACGATTTTTACCCACCACACTTTCCTCCAGCACTAAATTGGTGATTCCGCCTTATCGTGCAGCACGACACTTCAAGAGTCTCTATTCTCTTCTTGTTCAACCTGTTTAGTGTCCGTGTTTCACTTCCATATATGGCTACACTCCAGACAAATATCTTCAGAAAACACTTCCTAACACTTAAATTCATATTCGATGTTAACCAACTGGTATGGTATATGATGCAAATGTTACTGTCTGGAAGAGTTTGAATTTCTTACGTTATACTATGGTAATGTACTGTATCATTATAGGCTGGAAATAGATGCCTTTAAAAAAATTATATGTAAAAATAATGAAATCTAGCACAGTATTTTTTTCGCATTAACATTATGTTGATTGCATACAATATAACATGTATAGTACAACATTTCACAATATTAATGCATCATTCTACAATAATAATTAGTGTTCGACAGTCCACTCGCTCGATATTGGCTGTCGTTTTTTACAGGACACTTCAGAAGTTCTGCACAGAAAGGTAGCTGTTCATCAGGGACATAACATTAGAATTTTTTCAAGTCCTTGATTGTATTGAACTTAACTGGAATGTTTCCGGATGGATAAGACAGTTTTCTTGTCGCAGTCAATGAGCCATGTACGAGACCCAGAAGAAGATTGTGACTAATCAGTCCATTGAGCTTTGTAGAGGCTGTAATACAACCATTTCTTGTGTTATCGAAAACAAAATGCGAAAGAGAGCTCCTAGAGAATGTGCCTTCCTTTATCTTTCTTCAGAAACTTTTGTCTTCTTGCAGTGCGCCTGCCATCGTGAGTTGGAAGTTTGGTGAAGCAGCAACCTCTCGGACAAGAAACTACCCTGATTTAGGACTTGTAAGAATCACCTCTGTTACGTCGCAAAAAGTAGACAGTCCATCCTGTTTCCTCAGTTTCCTTTCTATAATGCCGAAATCCCTATCGCAGAGTAAAAAATTGTGCCTGTAACGTTGAATTTTGTTGAATCTCCCACAATAGATTAGGTGCAACAGAAATTTGCTGAGTGTGTAATTCTTTTTCCGAACTGAGCAGTTGTCTGAGAATAAGACGAAGTTCGGTGTATTCTTGCGGTAGATCTTTCACATAGTCATAGGAATGCATGCGGCAGCATGAGGCAGCAATATGTTCTAAAACGCTGCGCATAAAAAAAAGTATTTTTTTGGGGCCTCATACTTTTTCTCTTGCTGGTAGAAAGGTAGCATTAGGTGTTTTGGATAGCCCTTGGACTAGCAATCATTTGTATACCCAACAGAATAATCATCTTACTGTAACTATTCTACAGTACAGTGTCAAAGTTTGAATATACAAGCTTTCTCCGGGGTAGGCAAATAGAGCAAATCGGTTGGTTTCGTTGACGTTAGATGTAGTGTACTGTGCGCCTTAAGGGGCTTATGGATGATGATGATGATGATGTGTGGTTTGTGGGGCGCTCAACTGCGCGGTCATCAGAGCCGTACAAAGCTCCAATCTTCTACACAGTCCAATCTACCACTTTCACGAATGATGATGAATGATGAGGACAGCACAAACAGCCATTCCCCGGGCAGAGAAAATCCCCAACCGGAAGGGAATCGAACCCAGGACCCCTTGATCCAAAGGTAGCAACGCTAGCCACTAGATCACGAGCTGCGGACTGGGGCTAATGGAGGCACCGTTTACTTCATGGGCGGTTCCTGAGAAAAGCCGAAAAAAGCGTTGAGCATCTTTTCACCTCAGCAGCTGATATCAAAATAACTAACCGTAGCTAATTGCTGAAATTTCATCGGTGTATTCTCTGGGCATCTAACTAGAAGTACCAGCTTTCCGTTTTCAAAAATCTTTATCCGTTATTCGGAAACACCGCTAAAAATTGGTTTCTCGGTACCAAAACCCAACCGTTGACTCCAACACGTCTATGCACAGCAAATGACTGTAATTTTTACGATATATTCTAATATCCAGACCTCAAACACTCTTCAAAATTTTATTGGTATCTTAATCCGTTTCCGAGATAAAGAGGCTCAAAGTTATCCTACTTGTAGACTTAAAATATGCACGTAAAACCCAGTGTGGGGCGAAAACGTTGTTTATAAAGTGACGCAGCGTGGCTAAATACGATGTAAACTGTCTCCGTTATAATCAGGAGAGTTCTGGGAAGCATATGTTGTAGTATCGAAACACATCCAAAATTTTTGTACATGTAAAATCTGTTCTGAGGTGTAAAATTAGTTTTGTGCTATTTCAAAGTTCTTATGCACTGCTGCGGTAGGGGAGAGAAAGGAATCAGCGCATGAATCATGTTATAGGAGCACAAAAAATTTAAATCTGCTGCTGTTTAAAAGACTGACTGAAAAATGGGGTACCAGGTGCTTCATTCTACCTTTCTCAGCACCTTTTAAAGTGTTCCAAAAAGTTTGGCATACGCGGGTTTTTTATGGTGAGAGAAAAGAAGATAGTGACAGTGGGAAAAAGAAGGAAAAGTAATAAATATTGGAAGGTCGTATACAGTGGTTGTGATATAGAAAGAGTGAGAGAAAGAGAGCGACACAGTGATAGTGGAACATAGCTGACAGTGGCTAAAAAAGGAGTGGGAGAGGAATAAAGAGAAGCAGAAAGACGAAGTGGGTGAGCCAGTAATAATGAAAGCCATCTATGACAATGACTGCTAGGAAGAGAGAGATAGTGACAGTGAGAAGACACAGTAGTAGTAGGACGGACAAAGAAGGCTGTAGCTGGGAGACAAGACCCAGTGACAATTAGACAGACGCAACGAGATAATGATAATGAGTTGAGCTGAATGAGTGAGTGAGAATGAACAAGTTGAGTGGTTGGAAATGAGCGACTTAAGGCGATGGTCTAGTGAGTGTGAGCAAATTACAGCTAAGGCAGCTTGTGGGAGTGTGAGGTGACTTGCATGTTAAAAAGAACGGGAATATGTTCGCATCCCAAAATTTTTGAGAAAAATTTTAAAGGCACTGAGGAAGGTAGAATGTGGCATATGGTACCCCACTTTCCTGTCAGAATCTTGTGTCCCGGTAGGAGCATTTTTCCGCTGGGTACACTTCATTGGACTCACCTTCACCCTTTTGGTAGATATATACCGTACTTATATCAGTCTTTATGTTGTATATGCAAACTATAATGGCATCATGAGACTAAAGGGGAGGGGGGGGGTGTAAGGGAGGGGAGGGAGTACGTGAGTAAAAAGTATTAAATGATATGCAGCATCGTCAGTGCTGCTATTTAAGCTTTATTATCAAAGAGAAAAGAGTCACGACTGATACCGCTCTAAAAATAACATTGTTTCACGGAATCCCGTGGAATGTTCACTAACTGACGAACTGATACACCTATCACGTCAGTTTGTGAAGCAGCATATGTAATATCTGAGGTAACAGCAAACCCAGAATCACGAAGTTACGTACTGATGCCCTTTTAAAAATATACGACACCAATGCCAGAAGGGAACGCTGTACAACGAAATTTGAAAACTCTGTACGTAGACCACACACACACACACACACACACACACACACACACACACACACACACCCTAAACAGCTGCCCCACCACACAACCAATTACAACCAACATCAGAAGTTATCGATAGTGAACATTAATTACATATGGTGAGCAAGTACCATTAACACTGTCTCTCTTTTGTGTGATCAGAGAGCAAACAGGATTCCAAGCGCAATTTAAAGGGGGATGGCACGAATTTATGTTCGAAAAATCGATGTTAAAAATTTTTTTTAATCTACAAAGTTTAGATTAAAAAAAATAATCTACAAAGTTTAGTGGTTCATGGTGTGTGTTCCTGTAGTCATGTCCTAGTTCATGAACCACAGGCAACGTATGAGTGGCCAAGTAAGTGGTCCCGACAGTCGGGATACCAGTTACTTTGGAATAAGGCTGGGCATCTCGGACATATTCTGAGTCGTGGTCACCTTTGTGCTCATACGGCAAAGACTACCAAATCCACCTGTTAGTCCCTCAGCCGTTAGGGGTAAAACCCAGTGGGACTCGGGGCAAGTAAGGCTAGCAACCTGCTTCCCTGGTACTCTAAATATGATGCTGGCAATAATCAGAGCAAAATGCCTCGGACCTTTGGAGGTGACGGAGTCCCACCTCTGACTGACAAACCAGGGACTCCTAAGATACGACTTGGCAAACAAATGGTAATGAGATGGGGAGCTATTAATATCAATGGAGGCTACTCTGGGAAGAAGGTAGAGCTGGCAGAGGCTGCAAGTAAGATGGGGCTGGACGTTTTAGCTGTTAGTGACATTCGGGTAAGGGGTGAGAAAGAAGAGGAAGTGGGAGAATACAAGAACTACCTGTCAGGAGTCAAAGCAGGAATAGCACAATGGGGTGTAGGGCTTTACATCAGGAAAGAAATGGAACCCAGCGTAGTTGCAATAAGGTATGTAATCGAAAGACTGATGTGGATAGATTTGACAGTGTCTAGCAAGAAAATTAGGATTGTGTCAGTATATTCGCATTGTGAAAGGACAGATCAAGATAAGATGGATAGTTTTTATGAGGCACTCAGTGATGTAGTTGTTAGAGTAAAGGACAAGGACAGTGTTCTGCTCACGGGTGATTTTAACGCCAGGATTGGAAATCGAACAGAAGGGTATGAAAAGGTTATGGGTAAATTTGGAGAGGATATGGAGGCCAACAGGAACGGGAAACAACTCTTGGATTTCTGTGCCAGTATGGGCTTAGTAATCACAAACTCCTTTTTTAAACATAAGAACATTCACCGGTATACTTGGGAGGGCAGGGGAACCAGATCTGTCATTGACTAAATAATAACAGATCAAGAATTCAGGAAGGCTGTGAGGGACACACGTGTATTCAGGGGATTCTTTGATGACACTGATCATTATTTAATCTGCAGTGAAATTGGGATTGTGAGGCCGAAAGCGCAGGAGGTCAGGTCCATATGTAGGAGGATAAGAGTGGAGAAACTTCAGGATAAAGAAATCAGGCAAAGTACATAACAGCGATCTCAGAAAGGTACCAGTTAGTTGAATGTAGTCAATTACAGTCATTGGAAAAGGAATGGACAATGTACAGGGACACAGTACTAGAAGTGGCTAAAGAATGTCTTGGAACAGTAGTGTGTAAAAGTAGGATGAAGCAAACAGCTTGGTGGAATGATACAGTCAAGGCAGCCTGTAAAAGGAAAAAGAAGGCGTATCAAAAATGGCTACATACCAGAACCCAGGTAGACAGAGAAAGTGATGTTCAAGGAAGAAACAAAGCCAAACAGATAATTGCAGCATCGAAGAAGAAATCGTGGGAAGACTTTGGAAACAGGTTGGAGACTATGGGTCAAGCTGCTGGAAAACCATTCTGGAGTGTAATTAGCAGTCTTCGAAAGGGAGGTAAGAAGGAAATGACAAGTATTTTGGACAGGTCAGGAAAACTGCTGGTGAATCCTGTGGATGCCTTGGGCAGATGGAGGGAATATTTTGAAGAGTTGCTCAATGTAGGTGAAAATGCGATCAGTAATGTTTCAGATTTCGAGGTAGAATGGGATAGGAATGATGATGGAAATAGGATCACATTTGAGGAAGTGGAAAATATGGTCAATAGATTGCAGTGCAATAAAGCAACTGGGGTGGATGAAATTAAGTCGGAACTCATCAAATACAGTGGAATGTCAGGTCTTAAATGGCTACACAGGATAACTGAAATGGCCTGGGAGTCGGGACAGATTCCATCAGACTGGACAAAAGCAGTAATCACACCTATCTTTAAACATGGAAACAGAAAAGATTGTAACAACTACAGAGGTATCTCTTTAATCAGCGTTGTGGATAAAATCTTCGCAGGTATTGTTGAAAGGAAAGTGCGAGTATTAATTGAGGACCAATTGGATGAAAATCAGTGTGGGTTTAGGCCTCTTAGAGGTTGTCAGGACCAGATCTTTAGCTTACGGCAAATAATGGAGAAGTGTTATGAGTGGAACAGGGAATTGTATCTATGCTTTATATATCTAGAAAAGGCATATGACCGGGTTCCTAGGAGGAAGTTATTGTCTGTTCTAAAAGATTTTGGAATAGGAGGCAAACTTTTGCAAGCAATTAAAGGTCTTTACATGGATAGTCAGGCAGCAGTTAGAGTTGACGGTAAATTGAGTTCATGGTTCAGAGTAGTTTCAGGGGTAAGACAAGGCTCCAACCTGTCTCCACTGTTGTTCATATTATTTATGGATCATATGTTGAAAACAATAGACTGGCTGGGTGAGATTAAGATATGTGAACACAAAATAAGCAGTCTTGCATATGCGGATGACTTAGTTGTGATGACAGATTCGATTGAAAGTTTGCAAAGTAATATTTCAGAGCTAGATCAGAAATGTAAGGACAATGGTATGAAGATTAGCATCTCCAAAACGAAAGTAATGTCAGTGGGAAAGAAATATAAACGGATTGAGTGCCAAATAGGAGGAACAAAGTTAGAACAGGTGGACGGTTTCAAGTACTTAGGACGCATATTCTCACAGGATGGCAACATAGTGAAAGAACTGGAAGCGAGGTGTAGCAAAGCTAATGCAGTGAGCGCTCAGCTACGATTTACTCTCTGCTGCAAGAAGGAAGTCAGTACCAAGACTAAGTTATCTGTGCACCGTTCAATCTTTCGACCAACTTTGTTGTAAGGGAGCGAAAGCTGGGTGGATTCAGGTTACCTCTTCAATAAGGTTGAGGTTACGGATATGAAAGTAGCTAGGATGATTGCAGGTACTAGTAGATGGGAACAATGGCAGGAGGGTGTCCACAATGAGGAAATCAAAGAAAAACTGGGAATGAACTCTATAGATGTAGCAGTCAGGGCGAACAGGCTTAGATGGTGGGGTCATGTTACACGCATGGGAGAAGCAAGGTTACCCAAGAGACTCATGGATTCAGCAGTAGAGGGTAGGAGGAGTCGGGACAGACCGAGGAGAAGGTACCTGGATTCGGTTAAGAATGATTTTGAAGTAATAGGTTTAACATCAGAAGAGGCACCAATGTTAGCACTGAATAGGGGATCATGGAGGAACTGTATAAGGGGGGCTATGCTCCAGACTGAACGCTGAAAGGCATAATCAGTCTTAAATGATGATGATGATGATGATGATGATACAAAGTTTAATATGTGCTGTGTATGAGTTTGATCTTGATGTCATAATCAGAAATGCCTCCCACCTTAGACCTCCGGAAATGGAAATTGGAACTCTTCTTCTTTGTTGGCAGTGGGCAAATTCTAGAGTACAAAATGCTCTCTCTTCCTGGTTTGACGAGATTTTCAGCAACTGCAATAGCCATATACGGGACACTGTGTTTTTTTCGCGACGATGTCGCAGCTTGTGAATAATAAATACAGTCTCAAACCACTGGATACGTCAGAATTAGGTGGTAGGCAGCTTCTGGTTTCAAGTCTCCAGCATCCCTTAATCCTCCGGGGAGTGAAAGGACCACTGGGGACGAGGAGGTGGTCGAGCAGGAAGCGGGCGCGCAGCGGCGCAACGCTCCTCTGCTAACTGTCGTCACACGTACAGCTGCCTCCCCCGTATATTCGCACGCGCCCGTACCGATCGCGCTACTTTCACTCTCCCCGTATCTGCATATCTCCGGACGTGGATCTAACGATCGCGTTCGCAAAACGGCGGGGCCTCCTTCCTCCGCGCTTTCTGTGCCAACGGGAGGCCTGCAGCCCGAAGCCCCCATTATGCGGCCTGGCTGTGTGGCTGCGGGCGCCCGCCGGACCCATTCACGGGCGCCAAATGTCACGCGCGGGCCCGCTCGTCCGCTCTCTCCCCGCGTGCTCGCAGGCACCCCCCTGCAGCGATCACGCCACTGGCTCACTCCTGGTAAGGAATTCCTCTTTCTCTCTCCAGACATTTTCGTCTCTGTCATTTGTTCATTGCATAATACGAACACCGGTCAACAGTGAAAACCTTTTCAACCTGAAAACAGCTGTATCTGATTCATTACGGAAAAAAAAAAATTAAAATTAAATCTGAAGCTTCCAGTTAGCTCTCGGTTCCTAGATATAGCTCATTTCAGTTATATAGATAATTTTTACGGAATTTGACGCCTGGAGATGATGTTGGCAGATATGAGCGAAGGGAGTGGCATCCCCTCACGCATGTCGGACACGCGTGCAATCTACATGGTTTTTAGCATGGATAGGGACTGCAACTGCTGTGTTCGGATGCAGGCTGAGTTGGCATCCCTTCGCTCCCAGCTTCAGGCAGTGTTGGCTTCGGTCACACAGCTTGAGGCTGTTGCCAATGGGCATCACTGTGAGGGTCCGGATGGGGGTTTGTCGGGGACGGCCAGCTCGTCCCACGCATCCCCCGATCGGACTACGACTGTGGTTGCCCGGGATACTGCCCGCATTGAGGCTGATCCCTCACCTGTGGTAGAGTGGGAGGTCGTCTCAAGGTGTGGCAGGGGGCGAAAGACATTCCGGAGGGCTGAACGGAAGGCCTCTCCGGTTTGTCTGACGAACCGGTTTCAGGCTCTGTCTCAAGCTGATACTGATCTTCGGCCTGACATGGCTGCTTGTCCTGTTCCAGAGGTTGCCCCTCAGTCTGCAAGATCCGGGCAGTCGCAGAGGGTGGGCTTACTGGTAGTTGGGAGCTCCAACGTCAGGCGCGTAATGGGGCCCCTTAGGGATATGGCAGCAAGGGAGGGGAAGAAAACCAAAGTGCACTCCGTGTGCATACCGGGGGGAGTCATTCCAGATGTGGAAAGGGTCCTTCCGGATGCCATGAAGGGTACAGGGTGCACCCATCTGCAGGTGGTCGCTCATGTCGGCACCAATGATGTGTGTCGCTATGGATCGGAGGAAATCCTCTCTGGCTTCCGGCGGCTATCTGATTTGGTGAAGACTGCCAGTCTCGCTAGCGGGATGAAAGCAGAGCTCACCATCTGCAGCATCGTCGACAGGACTGACTGCGGACCTTTGGTACAGAGCCGAGTGGAGGGTCTGAATCAGAGGTTGAGACGGTTCTGCGACCGTGTGGGCTGCAGATTCCTCGACTTGCGCCACAGGGCCTCGGCTCTGCATGTCGCGGTCACGACCTACATCTACATCTACATTTATACTCCACAAGCCACCCAACGATGTGTGGCGGAGGGCACTTTGCGCGCCACTGTCATTACCTCCCTTCCCTGTTCCAGTCGCGTATGGTTCGCGGGAAGAACGACTGTCTGAAAGCCTCCGTGCGCGCTCTAATCTCTCTAATTTTACATTCGTGATCTCCTCGGGAGGTATAAGTAGGGGGAAGCAATATATTCGATACCTCATCCAGAAACGCACCCTCTCGAAACGTGGCGAGCAAGCTACACCGCGATGCAGAGCGCCTCTCTTGCAGAGTCTGCCACTTGAGTTTGTTAAACATCTCCGTAACGCTATCACGGTTGCCAAATAACCCTGTGACGAAACGCGCCGCTCTTCTTTGAATCTTCTCTATCTCCTCCGTCAACCCGCTCTGGTACGGATTCCACACTGATGACCAATACTCAAGTATAGGTCGAGCGAGTGTTTTGCAAGCCACCTCCTTTGTTGATGGACTACATTTTCTAAGGATACTCCCAATGAATCTCAACCTGCTACCCGCCTTACCAACAATTAATTTTATATGATCATTCCACTTCAAATCGTTCCGCAAGCATACTCCCAGATATTTTACAGAAGTAACTGCTACCAGTGTTTGATCTGCTATCATATAATCATACCATAAAGGATCCTTCTTTCTATGTATTCGCAATACATTACATTTGTCTATGTTAAGGGTCAGTTGCCACTCCCTGCACCAAGTGCCTATCCGCTGCAGATCTTCCTGCATTTCGCTACAATTTTCTAATGCTGCAACTTCTCTGTATATTACAGCATCATCCGCGAAAAGCCGCATGGAACTTCCGACACTATCTACTAGGTCATTTATATATATTGTGAAAAGCAATGGTCCCATAACACTCCCCTGTGGCACGCCAGAGGTTACTTTAACGTCTGTAGATGTCTCTCCATTGGTAACAACATGCTGTGTTCAGTTTGCTAAAAACTCTTCAATCCAGCCACACAGCTGGTCTGATATTCCGGACACAAAGCGAGAGTACCAGCGCTGCTAGAGGCCGTCACTGCCGAGGAATCTGCAACACGTGAGAAGAAAATAGAGCCACGAGTATCCCACAGCCGGCAGCTGTAAAGGCCGGCGCACGGAATACACGAGCCAGTCCTTCCGGCTTCGAGAGTCCCTCAGGGTCTCTGGGCGGGTGCTACTCACCTCATTGCCTCAGGCCGCTCTCGAAGCCCATCTTAGGGACCAGTGCAACACCGACTCAAAGGAAGGCCTCGGCGCTTGTTGGTGACGTCACGCCAGCTAGGCACGGCGAACGCCAGGTCTGTTGCAGGCAGAAACGCCTGGGCGTGCTTATCACTATAAATCTCTTAATTTTGGACAAAATGTTTGGTATTGTTTTGGATTTCTGCAGTTTTATTTAGATGAAAGATTTTCTTACTATCGTAAAGCTACAAATGAAGATCATAGTTCTGTATTACTGAATCCTGTCGAAACAAACGTAGATCAATATGAGAAGACGCTTTGCCCCATTGCAAGCTTCGGAAATTTTACAGTCAAGTAACTATATTTACTTGATCCATTTTGTTATCGAAACTTACCCCAACCCCCTTGCAATGAACTCGTTTCTTTTATTTATTTATTTATTTTCGTTCGACATCGTCACTGGAAATGTGAACTAATTTACATGTGTAAATGTCGAACTGTTGCCAGTCATTAGATTACAGTCATTTTCAACGAAAGGAATTCTAAACAGGAAACAAAATAGCTTCATACATCGAAAATACTGCTGAGCTTAAACTTTTTTAAACACGCACATTAGAAAAGATAAATATTCCCCTCTTGCAACTGAAAGGAGAAACTTTATAAGATTAAAATATTTTATTTGATAAAACAAGTATCTCTCTTTTGCTTCTTCTGTCCCCCACCCCCTCCCCCAACGTGTACAATCGCAAGATATTTCATTAACATTCTGTACTCCTCACGCTATAGCCAACCAAGATACCTAAAGAAGAGCACCAATATGTTCACAGTTTCTTGTAAAAGCAACCCAGTACAAACGTAACTTTCTCAGATTTACAAATAAGGTAAAGAATCACGAATTCTGTTGCTGCTGGACCATGAAGTTGTTTTTGTATCTCAATCCTTTAAACAGGTGGAAATTTAAGTTCAGGAGTACACTATTTGTTAAGAAGTGTAATGAATTGCACAATTAATTGGTTGCAGAAATCTCTCAGAACAATATGTGTTGGTCAACTACCGCCAATAGTTTCACATTTTCCTGTGTCAGAGAGGGTGACACCACCACTATGAGTATGCCTGCAACAGACCTGGCGTTCGCCGTGCCTAGCTAACGTGACGTCACGAACAAGCGCCGAGGCCTTCCTTTGAGTCGGTGTTGACCAGTGCCGCTGTTCTCAACTTTCATCGTAGTTTCCTCTACGGATTTAGGCTGCATTAAGGGTAGACTTTTCTGTGCCTGTGTAGGACCTAATCAGGACGATAGTTCCGGGATCTGGATTATTTCTCTGCACGTGTAGTTCCCTACGAAACTCCGAGTCATGTTACTACATACTAGACACAGTCGGGCAACTTTTAGACGGGAGCTCTGTCCAGATTTTGCACCAGCAAGTGAGACACCGAGTTTTTTGCTTTTTGCTCTCATCATCGAAGCACACGCATTTTTATTTTTCAATAAACTAGTTTTTCCTATGTCCCCATGAGGAACACTTATATATAATGTAAAGGACACTTCAGCGAACACGGCTGAAAGCAGGAATTGTGAGTCATGCCTGCTAACGTTTTGCAAAATTTCTCATTCTTGCTAATATTTTGCGACACTCGCTCTGTATAGCTTATTTCAGGTGTATTTTTGTATTCTGTTTCGTTTAGTTTCTGTGTAAATGTAACATATTTTTTATTCTGAAAATCACGTTTGTGTAGAATCAAGGATACCACCTAACTCTCAAACCTCTCTGACAATTTCTGCCGTGTATGTCGTAAGGTGACATTTTCTCTCCAGAACTGACCAATTACTCCATTCATAAAGGCAGCGTATCATCAGTATTTTTGGATGCAATTGCAGATTTTTACAAGTCCTGGGCACCGCATACACTCTGCAACACATTTGGTGTGAACCTACGTGTATGGTTAAACAAAAAAGTTGGTTCACTGGCATTTGTCGTCTCAGTGATTCGGAGAGAGCCTTCAAATGACACAAACGATGACCATTTCTGCCTGACAACCCTTCTCCAGTGTGGCATGTCCAGGAGAAAAATGCTGGTAGAAAACCGCAACAGCCGGCCGAAGTGGTCGTGCGGTAAAGGCGCTGCAGTCTGGAACCGCAAGACCGCTACGGTCGCAGGTTCGAATCCTGCCTCGGGCATGGATGTTTGTGATGTCCTTAGGTTACTTAGGTTTAACTAGTTCTAAGTTCTAGGGGACTAATGACCTCAGCAGTTGAGTCCCATAGTGCTCAGAGCCATTTGAACCAAAACCGCAACATCCCATCAGCCATTCGACCGGTACCATATGGAGACGGCCTGGCTGTACCAATCTCTCCGGAAGAGTGACTCAGCAGTCAATTGTAGACGAAGTTTGCCGAAGGGAGAAATCATTTCATCTTTCATCTTCAAAGGTCAATGATTTTGTGCCTGAACATGAGCTAACCACTGAGCCACAAAGGTATAGCCAGGATGAACGAAGTCCTATGTAATGACAAAGCAGAGCCTTTGACAACAAGGCTTCACGAACAGAGTCTTCTGTAACCTTATGTCAAAGTGTCGTTGTATAGGGTCCAGCAAAAAGATTTGAGTCAGTGCTTTAGAAAGGAAAATATTCTTGCCTCCTGTTGCAACGTTTGTGGTTTGCTGACAGCTTCACATTTTGAGTAAAATCCAAAGGACTTGAGACTATTCATGGACTCTTCAAAGCGAAGTTCAAAAGCTGTTACTTTTACTCAATGTCAATTCACTTTCTTCATTTGCTATATGTCATGTTGTCCATTCGAAAGAAACCAATGAATACATGAAATCATTTCTAACAAGACTGGAGGGTCATTACAATATTGCTCTGCATGCACCTGGGCTACACAAATCTCTGCTGTTTCCTGTGTCAGTGGGACAGTCGCACTAGGTCATCTCACTATAAGGTAAAGGTCAGACTCCAACTTAAAATATCCACCAGGAGAGAAAAATGTCCAGTGTGCCCCTTTGGTAAAAAGAAGTAAAATTCTTTGCCCACTCTATACATAAAACTTGGATTACTGAAACAAGATGGCGGAGAGGTTTTTAGGTATCCCAGGGAACTGATTCCACAGATCAGTGATGCTAAAGTAACAGAAAATAACTTTCTTATCCCATCTATTCGACATCTCATTAAAGATAAAAACTCTAATCAAGTTCCTGAGTGTCATGGGAAAGCAGTATGGGAAAGATTTAAAAATGTTGTGAATGGCTTCTTAGGAAATCGAAGAGATAATGACTACGTTGCGATTGCGAAGAATCTTATAGAAAAGTATCATTCGCATGTCATTTACACTCCATTTGCTACATTCTCACTTGGACTTCTATGCGTGGTGCTGTAAGTGACGAACGGGAGACCGAGAAATGACCATCACTTGCGTGCAGGCAGAATATGCTTCCGTTGCTGAAGACCACGGCGCCTCATTCCGTGTTCCAAACGATCCTCTGATGGCACCAGTCGAGCCGTGCACGTGGATGTCGTGGAGTGAGTGGAAGACAGGCTAACAAGTGGTTCGCAACAGTTGGTGCTGACACGTCTGGGCTCACGAGCCTTCATATCTGTGCTGTGGCAGCTGTGAGGTGTGCCACTGCTGCCCTTGACGACCCTGAAGGCCATCTGTGCTGCGTGGACATCCAGAGCCTCGTCTGTAGGTGTGAGCATGTTCACGTGACTACTGATACCACCATCATCGCTCAGCTGACATAGGACGTCCAA
The DNA here is from genome assembly GCF_023864275.1 of Schistocerca cancellata. Taxonomy (NCBI): domain Eukaryota; kingdom Metazoa; phylum Arthropoda; class Insecta; order Orthoptera; family Acrididae; genus Schistocerca; species Schistocerca cancellata. Next base: position 422,811,180 of record NC_064634.1, on the reverse strand, counting down.
CACGTGTGACACTTCTCCGAAAGACCATCCCACCACTCGAAAGACCACAGTTTGACCTCTTTCGAACTCGCTCATTCGGCTGTAGGAAACACGACTGCGTCTCCGTCCCATGGCTGTCTGTTTGCTTCACACGCCAGCACCACACTCAGCCTTCTGGCCGTGAGGATAGACACAGGTGGCGTTCTGGTAGCTGTGCCACCACGCTATCTGTTGGCGGATGAAGATGAAACCATTATCAGTACATGTTCAGTACTTGCGATAATCCGCCCCTGATTTTGCCTACTGAGCAGCAGAATCTGCAGCCCTGTCTGGTTAATCAGCAGCTGGACGAGGCTGGTGGACACGGAGCTAAATCTAAAGATGCGGATTGTTACCGGTGCAGTCACGCCAACATTTTGGCTACCTGTCCTAAGCCAGATTTCCACTATCTAATTTTGAGAGGAGAGAATATCCTTCTGAGGGAATATAAGAAAATCTGCAACAGCCAGCAGCTGCCAATTCACGTCGACGTACTTGCTATACGAATCAGTAGACTCTGCTCCAGGCATCCCTCACTCAGAACAGCTAGCAACCTGGTGGACCATAGCTTCAATATCCAATACGCGTGGAAGAAAGAAGGATACAATAAAACTTCACCAAGCGAACAACAAATGATGGGAATGTTAAATGCTGTCTAGTCGTCAAAGAGCGAGTGTCTAGGAAACCTGTTTTCTCTGATCTCTAGACAACATTCAAATAAATCGTATTAATGAGTTTTATTTTAAATGGAAAAGATTACAATACTTATGTGAATTACATAGATGTGTCGCAAGCTAAGGCCGACATACAAAATAAGCAGTGTTCTTCAGTATACACAATTCGTAATTCGCTGCTATACAAGTGGCTAATATTGATGCTGCTGTTCAACTGGGCCGCGACCAGCGAGGGGCGGGGGGGGGGGGGGGGCTTATGTCCTCTTCACATAGGGGCCGCTGCTGTCGCGTTGCCCTCCTGGAGAGGGGTCGGTCAGCGTGCTATTGGCTGATCTCTTCTCACAGCCCTCTCTGCTCTATCGTTCCCGACTGGCGTTCAGGAGCTTGACTTTACGCCATAACACGGAACCTGATATGCTCCAGAGGACAAGAAGTATACACAACAGGATACGGACTAACCATGGGAGATGCGAAAACCTACTGTACATATGGGGAAAGACTACCACCGTGGGGTGAACCTGTGGCTCCCAAAAGAGACTGTCGGACACAGTGTAGGAGAGTGCCCTCAAAGTTCGTACTCTCGAAAACCCTCGGACTTCTTGAACACTACAGCAGATGTGATAAATTATGTAAATAATATGTCTCTAATTTGAATTAGTATTGCACGCGGTTGTCTTGCGCCAACTTCTAACGTGCTGGGAGTGGGATAGAAGGGTTTCACAGTTGGGCAGAGTTTTCTAGTTCTGAGAGTTCCTTTGCACCAACGAAATTCTCCAGAAAACGTGTGAGAGGCGCTACTATGGATAGTTTTATGACTTTGTGAATCTTATCCGTTACGCATCGATGGACCTCTGGAAAATTCGGAGCTGAGAGCACGTTCAGCAAATAACAAGCACCTCCGCCCACGCACCTTTATGCGAGGCGAAGGCAGCCGTACAAGTTTGGAACGACCATACGCAGCTGATTCGAAACAAACATATTTGAACATTTTGCAGATGTTGAAAAATTCGAGTTTGGTAATTTTCCCCCGAATGGTAAGACGACAGTGGGTTATTAATCGGTTTATTCGCAAGGGGGTGTGCGTATTTCACAAGAAAGCAGTGAACAAATCTGTATCATGATTCTTAGTCAATAGCATTCGTTGAAGAATTACAGTGCTCGACAAGAAAGTGAAACGCACTGAATGGAAAGAGGTTTGAAGTGGTACGTGATGTGTTTTCAGTGACTACAATATCGAGTTAAATTTATAAGGAACTTAGAAATATCATTATGACATTAACAACCTCTGGCCTGGAGGCACGCACTGGCTCGTTTTAGAAGGGTGTCACGAAGCCGCCACATCCTCCTCTGACATGCTGGTCCACAACTGGACTTTGATATCCTGCATAATAGCTCTGGGACGGAGTTGACTTCCGAGCTGGTCACGCACCCACTCTATCGCAGACACAGACAGACCTGTGCATCTTGCTGTCCTCAAGAGTACCTCTGAACGTCACGCAGACACACGTGCCATGTGTGGCAACACAATGCGATGCTGTTCGTCAGCAGTTGATTCTTCCCGGTCATTGCACCGCTTCAAACGCAGCTGTTTGTGTTGTAATTCTCAAGTCCGGTTGTTGCCAGTCCCCGATCAGTGGCGCGGTACGACACAGAATGTTCCAGGGCGTCCATTACTTCTCGGATGACAGGCGCTAATGTAAAGGTGTTACGATCTGCTTGGTGCACAATTCATCGATCCCCCTTTTGTTGATCAGACGTGGTCGAGCGTAACCATGACGACAAGTATGCCTGCCGTCACGTTCGCTACTGCCCTTACCCGCCTCCGAATCGGACGCTGTCCCTTTAACACGTGGTTTTTTACTCCTCCGAGAGGACCACACCCCATCCCCATTATGTGATGCCGGAGACGTGCAAGTCAGTTTAACTGAGTGCATTTTATTTTGTGACAAGCCGGCAGAAGGGAATTTAGGTGGGGGATCTGCCCTACATTTTATCTGATGATGAGACGAATATGGTCAAGCTTTTAAAATTTTGTAATATGACTGGACGCTGACCTAAGCTTTCAGGGTGGAGAATTTAGTGTATTGAAGAGTGAATGACTCATCCTCTTTCATTCCAGTTATCAACCAGCCGCCGGTATCTGCTGTCAAAAAAATGGTTCAAATGGCTCTGAGCACTATGGGACTTAACTACTGAGGTCATCAGTCCCCTAGAACTTAGAACTACTTAAACCTAACTAACCTAAGGACATCACACACATCCATGCCCGAGGCAGGATTCGAACCTGCGACCGTAGCGGTCACGCGGTTCCAAACTGACGCCCTTAGAACTGCACGGCCACACCGGCCGGCATCTGCTGTCATCTTTTATTTCTTTCCATAGCTTTTTCCCTTTTGGCCGTGTGTTAGATGAGACAACGTGATTTTCGTCTTTTTGTATGTGAGCGCGTGTATGCAAGTCTCCAGAAATTTCTTTCCGTTTTTATTCATAGGTTTCATTTTAGCAATTTCGCAATCTTCCTCAGCACTCGTCTCATTATATTTTTGTCCAGCCGGTAAGGATCTGGCTGTTATGCGCCATCAAAAGCTTTTCACCATCATCATGTTCCCACCTGCGGACCACTGTCACACCCTAATGTCCCTCAAATCTGGATACTGCACAAGTCGAACAGCGAGCCAAACTGAGACATACAATGAGGCCCCTTTCAAAGTCTGAGAGATGGTGCTAACGCTGTCTCACACGAGAACGCGGCATCTCCGTCCTGTTCCCAATGATCACGCAACAACCAGTGCTGTTCACGCCCCCTGCATACCCTTGCAACTTGGTGGTAACGGTGAACATAAACAATACTAACGCACTCTGGCGGACGTTCTCCCTTTCGCAGATATTTCATACCCGCCAATGGCGTGTACCTGTACATACAATGACAAAAAATAATTGCAACACCAAAAAGTAATGTGTTGTATAGATGGAGGATGTCAGTTTGTGAGATGAAGTTCCATGCCTGTGACACTTGATCGTTCAATACAGGGACTGTTAATGCTGTCTGTGGATGGCGGTAGAGTTGTCTGATCGTGTCCCATATGTACTCGATTGGGGACATGTGATCGAGCAGGCCAAGGCAACATGTCGACAATCTGTAGACCATGTTGGGTTACAACAGCGATATGTGGGAGAGAGTTATTCTGTTGGCAATCTACACTCCTGGAAATGGAAAAAAGAACACATTGACACCGGTGTGTCAGACCCACCCTACTTGCTCCGGACACTGCGAGAGGGCTGTACAAGCAATGATCACACGCACGGCACAGCGGACACACCAGGAACCGCGGTGTTGGCCGTCGAATGGCGCTAGCTGCGCAGCATTTGTGCACCGCCGCCGTCAGTGTCAGCCAGTTTGCCGTGGCATACGGAGCTCCATCGCAGTCTTTAACACTGGTAGCATGCCGCGACAGCGTGGACGTGAACCGTATGTGCAGTTGACGGACTTTGAGCGAGGGCGTATAGTGGGCATGCGGGAGGCCGGGTGGACGTACCGCCGAATTGCTCAACACGTGGGGCGTGAGGTCTCCACAGTACATCGATGTTGTCGCCAGTGGTCGGCGGAAGGTGCACGTGCCCGTCGACCTGGGACCGGACCGCAGCGACGCACGGATGCACGCCAAGACCGTAGAATCCTACGCAGTGCCGTAGGGGACCGCACCGCCACTTCCCAGCAAATTAGGGACACTGTTGCTCCTGGGGTATCGGCGAGGACCATTCGCAACCGTCTCCATGAAGCTGGGCTACGGTCCCGCACACCGTTAGGCCGTCTTCCGCTCACGCCCCAACATCGTGCAGCCCGCCTCCAGTGGTGTCGCGACAGGCGTGAATGGAGGGACGAATGGAGACGTTTCGTCTTCAGCGATGAGAGTCGCTTCTGCCTTGGTGCCAATGATGGTCATATGCGTGTTTGGCGCCGTGCAGGTGAGCGCCACAATCAGGACTGCATACGACCGAGGCACACAGGGCCAACACCCGGCATCATGGTGTGGGGAGCGATCTCCTACACTGGCCGTACACCACTGGTGATCGTCGAGGGGACACTGAATAGTGCACGGTACATCCAAACCGTCATCGAACCCATCGTTCTACCATTCCTAGACCGGCAAGGGAACTTGCTGTTCCAACAGGACAATGCACGTCCGCATGTATCCCGTGCCACCCAACGTGCTCTAGAAGGTGTAAGTCAACTACCCTGGCCAGCAAGATCTCCGGATCTGTCCCCCATTGAGCATGTTTGGGACTGGATGAAGCGTCGTCTCACGCGGTCTGCACGTCCAGCACGAACGCTGGTCCAACTGAGGCGCCAGGTGGAAATGGCATGGCAAGCCGTTCCACAGGACTACATCCAGCATCTCTACGATCGTCTCCATGGGAGAATAGCAGCCTGCATTGGTGCGAAAGGTGGATATACACTGTACTAGTGCCGACATTGTGCATGCTCTGTTGCCTGTGTCTATGTGCCTGTGGTTCTTTCAGTGTGATCATGTGATGTATCTGACCCCAGGAATGTGTCAATAAAGTTTCCGCTTCCTGGGGCAATGAATTCACGGTGTTCTTATTTCAATTTCCAGGAGTGTATATTGGAGTGCTGTTCATGAATGGCAGCACAACAGGTCGAACCACCAGAATGACGTACAAATTTGCACCCCGAATGCGTGCGATAACCACGACAGTACCGTTGTCGTCGTAGGGAATCGCACCCCAGACCGTTGCTCCAGATGTACGTCCAGTGTGTGTTGCACGCACACAGGTTGGTTACTGGCCCTCTGCTGCCGCCTCCTAACCAACACACAGCCATTACTGACACCGAGGCAGAACCAGCTTTCATCAGAAGGCACAACAGACCTCTACCCTGCCCTCCAATGAGCTCTCACTTAACAGCACAGAAGTTGAAAATGGCGCTGATTTGGGATAATGATGATGCTTGGTTTGTGGGGCGCTCAGCGGCGCGGCCATACAAAGTCCCAATTTTTGACACAGTCCAATCTAGTCACTGTCACGAATGATGGTGATGATGAAAAGATGAAAAGCACTCCGTCTTCAGGCCACAAGTGGCCCATCGGGACCATCCGACCGCCGTGTCATCCTCAGGTGAGCATGCGGATAGGAGGGGCGTGTGGTCAGCACACCGCTCTCCCGGTCGTTATGATGGTTTTCTTTGACCGGAGCCGCTACTATTCGGTCGAGTAGCTCCTCAATTGGCATCACGAGTCTGAGTGCACCCCGAAAAATGGCAACAGCACATGGCGGCTGGATGGTCACCCATCCAAGTGCCGGCCACACCCGACACCGCTTAACTTCGGTGATCTCACGGGAACCGGTGTATCCACTGCGGCAAGGCCGTTGCCATGAAAAGATGAGGACCACACAAACACCCAGTCCCCGGGGAGAGAATATCCCCAACCCGGCTGGGAATCGAACCCGGGAACCCGTGATCCACAGGTAGCAACGGCAGCCACTACATCACGAGCTGCGGACGCGATGGTTTGGGCTCAGTGGAATTCTGGGCGTCTGGCTCAGAGTGGACTTGATGTAACCAACTGTGATGCCAGGTGATGCTCAGATTGGTGCTGCAGATCCAGTACGATGCGCCAGAGCCATGATCTTCCCTCTCTGTAGTGCCACGTGGTCGTCCGGAGCCCGGTCTTCTTGCGACCGTACTTTCTCGTGACCACCATTACCGGCAATCATGTACAGTGACTGCATTCCTTCCAAGTCTTTCTGCAGTATCGTAGAAGGAATATTCAGCTTCTCGTAGCCTTGTTACACGACCTCGTGAGGCATTGACAATGGCATCTCTGTCGCCTTAAATGCATTCTTGACTAACGTCAACCCACCACGTCGAATCTCGAACGTAACTAACGTACACGACGTTACAGTGACTATTAAAGCGAACCAGCTCTTCGAATCATATACCGGGTGATAAAAAAGTCAGTATAAATATGAAAACTTAATAAACCACGGAATAATGTAGATGGAGAGGTAAAAATTGACACATGCTTGAAATGACATGGGGTTTTATTAGCACCAAAAAAAAAAAAAAGTATCGCTAGACGCGTGAAAGATCTCTTGCGCGCGTCGTTTGGTGATGATCGTGTGCTCAGCCGCCGCTTTCATCATGCTTGGCCTCCCAGGCCCCCAGATCTCAGTCCGTGCGATTATTGGCTTTGGGGTTACCTGAAGGCGCAAGTGTATCGTGATCGACCCACATCTCTAGGGATGCTGAAAGACAACATCCGACGCCAATGCCTCAATGCCTCACTATAACTCCGGACATGCTTTACAGTGCTGTTCACAAGATTATTCCTCGACTACAGCTACTGTTGAGGAATGATGGTGGACATATTGAGCATTTCCTGTAAAGAACATCATCTTTGCTTTGTCTTACTTTGTTATGCTAATTATTGCTATTCTGAACAGATGAAGCGCCATCTGTCGGACATTTTTTGAACCTTTCTATTTTTTTGGTTCTAATAAAACGCCATGTCATTCCAAGCATGTGAGTCAATTTGTACCTCTCTATCTACATTTTCCGTGATTTATTCAGTTTTCAAACTTATACTGACTTTTTGATCACCCGGTACTTGAGATAATGATGATGATGTAGCTATTTTTAGCATCTGCCGATAAAAAAAGGTAAATGACAGTGACGACGTTAGTCTTATATCTCACTTGTGTTTACTCTTAGCGCTCGGGTTTAATTTTTGTACATTTTATGTCAAGTGCATTCAGAAGGTGTGCATTCTACATTGATAGACAATGGGACCCTCGAAAGTGCCATACTTACTACTTATGGAACTGTAGGACGTATAAGTAAGTTAATGCAGATAAATAGGGGAAAAAATCCTGTAATGTTCGAATACAGTATTAATGCTGTGCTGCATAACACAGTCAGGCCAAAAAAACATGTAGGCGTAACGTTGCACAGCGACATGAAAGTGAGAGGGCAAGTGAGATCGGTTGTAACGAAGGCGAATTGACGACATCGATCTGTTAGGAGAATTTTAGCGAACTATAGCTTATTTGTGCAGGAGAAAGCGTACACAACACTTGTGTGAGCCATTCTTGAGTACTTCAAAGGGTTCAAATGGTTCTGAGCACTATGGGACTCAACTGCTGTGGTCATCAGTCCCCTAGAACTTAGAACTAATTAAACCTAAGGACATCACACACATCCATGCCCGAGGCAGGATTCGAACCTGAGACCGTAGCAGCAGCGCGGCTCCGGACTGGAGCGCCTAAAACCGCTCGGCCACAGCGGCCGGCAAAGGGGCATTCAGGCACGGAGAGGTGGAGTGGAGGAGTGAATTAGTCAACAACTGTCAGTTGACTGGAGCGCCTAGAAACGCACGACCACCGCGGCCGGCTCTTGAGTACTGCTCGAGTGTTTGAGATCCCCACCTGGCTGGATGAAAAGAAGACTTCGAAGCAGATCAGGGGAGACGTACGAGATGTGTTACGGCGAGTATTATGGAAACCGGAATCTCTGAAGGGAATAAGACGTTCTATTCCCAAACACAGTTTATGTAACTACTTTAAAATGGAAGTGTTCTAGCGAAGCCTCCAATGAAGTCTGCAATGCAGAACTTAGTGGCAAAATGGCTAGAAACGAGCGCTGTAGCGAATAACAACCATAATTATCCGAAAAGACAGCCAATCCCGCGTCAGTCTTACTGCAAAACTTTTCAGGATAAGTTTTATTACCACCACTCTGTATTAACTTCAAAGTTCCTGTTGAAGTACCGTGATATTAACTGTTCTGCTCCTTGCAGAATACCGGCTGCGCGAGAGTTTCGTAAACACATTTGTAATTTCGCGGTAGTCAATCGATGAACGTGTGCCAGCGACCGTCTGTGACCTATCGCCATCAAATCCCTATACGCTGCAAACACGGTCGTGGCGCTCATTTGAGCAGATCCGGTAGAACACTTAAGGGGGCCGATAGAGCATCGGGGCGTGTCCCCGGCTCCTGCGTTGCGCTAGAGGGCGTGTCAATTGGCCAGCTGGCATGTCGTGCCACTGGAAAGTCGCGTTGCGTCAGCTTTAAATCTGCTGGCGGCGCGTGTCTCTGCACGGCTCGTTCACCTCACACCGGGACCCACTCACCCGACAGATACGGGACTCTGTCGATGAATTCTTCAGCAGCAGACCGCGGTACGTTATACTGGACGGCGAGTGTTCAGTAGGACACCGAGTGTGCTCCAAGGTAGCGCAATAGAGCCTCGAATGATGTCAGTGCATTATATGATCAAAAGTATCCGGACACCCCTATGTAATGGCCAACTGATCAGTAGATGTCCCACGAGGCGAACACGGTGGTATAGAAGGAGGCGGGAGAAGTAGGACCAGCAAATTGGTCGGTTTGGTGATCTCAGTGACTTAGAATGTGGACTAGCCACTGAATGTCACCTCACCTGAGTAACGTATCCACCAGGAACGTTTCAACCCTTCAAAGGCTTCCCAAGTTGCCTTGATGGTATTTACAAATCTTTAACATAATGCAGCGCGTCAGCAACCGTATATGTATAGAAAATAAACAATTTTTTCAGCTTGTAATATGCTTGTTAATGACACATAGTTGTTAAGGCGTTTTTATGTTAAAGACATTTTATGCTTAGCACGCATGGTTTCGACACTAATTTTTTAGTGACTGTAGCGGGGCTTCGCCCTCTTACTATAATATTTAAATGTAAAAAAAAAAATTGCCCGCATCTCGTGGTCGTGCGGTAGCGTTCTCGCTTCCCACGCCCGGGTTCCCGGGTTCGATTCCCGGCAGGGTCAGGGATTTTCTCTGCCTCGTGATGGCTGGGTGTTGTGTGCTGTCCTTAGGTTAGTTAGGTTTAAGTAGATCTAAGTTCTAGGGGACTGATGACCATAGATGTTAAGTCCCATAGTGCTCAGAGCCATTTGAGCCATTTTTTGTAAAAAAAATTGTTTATACCTTGGCTTTGTAGTTTGTTCTCAGGTAAATTGTTTAATGTTGCCATACTAATAGATAGGTTTGTCCATTTGTAGGACGGCTTTCAGTCACATTTTGTTTATATGTATATTTGCTCTAAATAATTTTGAGACAGTTTGTTTCTCGCCCCTGCCATTGCGCTCGCGCATGCGCTTGGCCGCGGCCGAGCCTCGCCGCGAAACTGCTCGCGACGCCTAGTTTCCGTGCCGCTCACATGTGCTCCGTCTACGTTCGCCTTAATGGATTTAATCTTGACAGACATAATTTTATGATTATGCGTCTTCATTGTTTTAATTTTTAATCTGTGACATGGCCAGTGTTTGGCTCTCAAAATAATTAAATTTTTTTTTGTAAGTATCACGATTTCTTTATTATTCGATCATTAGACTGATGATGCATTTCAGTGAGCAATATATGTCCGTATGTGGTTTAATTTATAGGTTCTGAAGAAGATTCCATTACTGCAATCGAAACCTAGGTAAACGAGTAAAAATTACCTTGCAACTGAAGGCTGAAAAAATTGTTTATTTTCTTGATGGTATTATTCTGAAGTGAAAACACGAAGGTACAACAGCAGATAAAACGCGAACAAGCAGACCTTATGTACTGACGGACAGAGCCCATCGAGCACTGTGGAGGGCGGGTGTAAAAAAAATCGCATGAAAATCGGCGGAAGGAATCACTCCCGGGTTCCAAAATTCTACCCTCAGTCCAGTTGGCACAATGACAGTGCGTACAGAGTTGAATAGAATGTGGATCAATGGTCGAGCAGCTCCTTGCAAGCTACACATTCCTGCAATCAGCGCTAAGCGATGCTTGAGGTGGCGTTAAGAGCGACGTCCATTGGATGGTGGATGACTGGAAACGAGTTATCTGCAGTGATGAATCGCGCTGTACATAGTGGCAGTCCAATGCAAGAGTCTGGGTATGGTGAATACATGGAGAATATTACCTGCCATCATGTATAGTGCCAATAGTGCAGTACGGAGGAGGTGGTGGTGTGGTATATAGGTATTTTTTGTACTCTACTGGCCATTAAAATTGCTACACCACGAGTATGACGTGCTACAGACGCGAAATTTAACCGACAGGAGGAAGATGCTGTGATATGCAAATGATTGGCTTTTCACAGCATTTACACAAGGCTGGCGCCGTTGGCGACACCTACAACATGCTGACGTGAGGAAAGTTTCCAACCGATTTCTCATACACAAACACCAGTTGACCGGCGTTGCCTGGTGAAACGTTGTCGTGATTCCTCGTGTAAGGAGGAGAAATGCGTACCATCACGTTTTCGACTTTGATAAAGGTCGGATTGTAGCCTATCGCGATTGCGGTTTATCGTATCGCGACATTGCTACTCGCGTTGTCGATATCCAATGACTGTTAGCACAATATGGAATCGGTGGGTTCAGGAGGGTAATACGGAACGCCGTGCTAGATCCCAACGGCCTCATATCACTAGCAGTCGAGATGACAGGTATCTTATCCGCATGGCTCTAACGGATCGTGCAGCCACGTCTCGATCCCTGAGTCAACACATGGGGACGTTTGCAAGACAACAACCATCCGCACGAACAGTTCGACGACGCTTGCAGCAGCATGGACTATCAGCTCGGAGACCATGGCTGCGGTTGACGCTGCATCACTGACAGGAGCGACTGCGATGGTGTACTCAACGATGAACCTGGTTGCACGAATGGCAAAACGTCATTTTTCGGCTGAATCCAGGTTATGTTTACAGCATCACGATGGTCACATCCGTGTTTGGCGACATCGCGGTGAACGCACATTGGAAGAGTGTATTCGTCATCGCCATACCGGCGTATCACCCTTTAGCACCATATCTCAAATGCTTCGATTCTCTTCTGTTCCGGTTTTCCCACAGTCCATGTCCGGCGTGATGGCATGGGGTGCCATTGGTTACACGTCTCGGTCACCTATTGTTGGCATTGACGGAACTCTGAACAGTGAACATTACATTTCAAATATGTTACGACCCGTGGCTCTACCCTTCATTAGATCCCTGCGAAACCCTACATTTCAGCGGGATAATGCACGACCGCATATTGCAGGGCTGGTACGGGCCTTTCTGGATACAGAAAATGTTCGACTGCTGCCCTGGCCAGCACATTCTCCAGATCTCTCACCAATTGAAAACGTCTGGTCAATGGTGGCCGAGCAACTGGCTAGTTACAATACGCCAGTCACTACTCTTGATGAACTGTGGTATCGTGTTGAAGCTGCATGGGCAGCTGTACCTGTACACGTCATCCAATCTCTGTTTGAGTCAATGCCCAGGCGTATCAAGGCCGTTATTACGGGCAGAGGTGGTTGTTCTGGGTACTGATTTCTTAGGATCTATGCACCCAAATTGCGTGAAAATGTGATCACACGTCAGTTCTAGTATAATATACTTGTCCAATGAATACCCGTTTATTATCTGCATTTCTTCTTGGTGTAGCATTTTTAATGGCCAGTAGCGTAATGGTGGTGTGGCACTCTTATTGCACTTAAGAAAACGCGTAATGAGGAAGGATAACGCATCTGACGGCATTGTGTACTGTGTACAGTAGAGGAACACCTCGGTGTCGAGGATTGCTTGTATCAGTAGACAATCCAACCTATCATAAAACTAAATCTGCGAGACAACGGTTTGTGGACGATAAGACTCCTGAAATGGACTGATTGACCGGAGTCCCGACCTGAAACCTCTGGGATGAGTTAGAACGTCGACTTCGCTCCATATCCCAGCGTCCTACAACACTACCTTCTCTGATTTCCACAGTTAAGGAAGAACGGGCTGCCATTCACACATATAATAGGAAGTGCCCCAGCGGGGTTCAGGCCGTCATAAGGGAAAAGGGTGGACACACCGATATTGATGTCCATTAATAGATGTCCCGATACTTTTGATCAGGTAGTGTGTACAAAAAAGGTGAACAGTTCGTTTCAGCAACACTGTGAGACTGTACGGCTATGGTGTTCTTATCTTCAGGAATGTATAGTCGCTGGACTATGACAATGTAATGCAAAAAGACTACCACACAATAATAACTTGGTGTAATAAAGTGCAGCTCTTTAAATACGGTTAAATGCAAAGTAGTATCTACACGGAAGAGAAAGATACCGATAACATCAGATTACGAGACTAGTGGCGAACATCTATAGCAACTGACGTCAGTAATGTGAAGATATGGTAGAACTCAAGAGCGTTGCTCCCAGCGTTTGTAGTCCTTATTACGTAGACATGACAACGAACATGGAACTAATTTAAAGATATGCTGCCAAGACGTAACAGATTGGTGCAGCCTGTATGAAAGTGTGAAGGAGATACTCGGAGAAATTAAAATGGGGATCTTGATCTGCATCCGTACCTATGTACTTCGTAAGCCACCATACGGGGCAAGGCTTAGGGTACCTTGTACCACTACGAGCCATTCCCTTTCCTATTCCATTCGCATACTGAACGAGGCAAAAGTGACAGTTTATACGCCTCCGTTCGAGCCCTAATGTATCTTACCTTGTCTTCGCGGTCCTTACGCGAGATGAAAAATGGTGCCAGTAAAATTGTCCTGCTATTCGTCGCAGATGTTGTTATCTAAATTTTGACAATAGTATTTAGCAGAAAGAAAGTAACCCATAGCTTGCTTCGATGTCTTCTGTTAACCCGACATGATGGGGATACCAAATACTCGAACAGTACTCAAGAATGGGCCACACCAGCGTTCTATACCTGGTATCCTTTACAGACAGACCACACTTTTCTAAAATTCTCCCAATAAAGCGAAGTCGACCATTCGCTTTGCCTACTACACTTCTTACGTGTTAAAAAATCGTTCAAATGCCTCTAAGCACCATGGAACTTAATACCTGAGGTCATCAGTCCCCTAGACTTAGAACTACTTAAACCTAACTAACCTAAGCACATCACACACATCCATGCCCGAGGCGGGACTCGAACCTGGGACCGTAGCAGCCGCGTGGTTGCGTACTGAAGCGCCTAGAACCGCTCGGCCCTTACGTGTTCATTCCATCTCATATGACTCATGGTAGAAGTGTACGTGTAACGAGATATTGTATATCGAGTCTATTAAAGGTAATTCTGATGATAGCTGTGGCCGAAACGCTTTAAGGTGTACTTTTAAATTAAAAAAAGATGAATTAGCAATGAGGATGGACAGTTACGCTGAGTAGCGAAATTGTGCCAAAATTTTGACCACGGTGGTACATAAGGGACTGACGCTCATCGAGAAGGAAGTCCATCTACAGGGACCACAAACAACAATGTCCAGGCAGTCTTTCCGGCAAGCTGAATGATAATCTAGGGGTTAGGGGGGAGGGGGGAAGGGAACAGATGAGGACGTACACATAGCGATTCTCGAATGACACCGTGCCCAAGGAACGAATTTCTGTCGTGTCAAGAGTTGAACTACTGATAGATCATACCGACCGTTGTTAAGAGAGACGCGATTACTGTGTTGAAAAACTGTGTCATGTATCTGCGTAACTTTGATGTGCAGTGCAGCATTCGGTATAATTTATGCGACCTGCAATAAGAATGTGTAATTTATTTCTTGAAGTGCCCTCATAAGCATCCGTGCGGACCTCTAGCTACAGAAGACGCTTACAAGAAAAAGGTACATATTGACGGGACCACTGCAGCAACATCCAATGAAGCTAATCAGATTACTTAACAAATACGTGTTACCTGCCGGCAAATTACATTACACTCCCATTCACCAAACGTTAGACATTCACACTACGTTTTCCTTCAGAGAACACGACGCAGTTTTAACATCGAACAGGATGCAGTTGTACCACTAATGATTACAAAGTTTTTATGTTCAGTTAATCAGATGAGGTTGCGATAAACGCGTTTCTCAGTCACGGCATAGAGAATTTGGTTGCTTATGGGGAACACGTAAGAGAGCAGCCGATCACTCTCAGCATCCAGAGAATCGTAGAAAATGTGTTTGGATCCTGCCACAGCAGAGAGGAACTAGAAAATAAACTGAGAAAGCTACACAACAGGACAGCAAACGGCAGAGCAGTACGCAGGCAGATGTCGAACGAAGTAACAGGGAGGGCTGCTGAAAGAGTAGTGTGTGAGGCATGCACAGGTCCACACAGGTATCCTTATGACAGCCCGGCCCATATTATAAAATGAAGCAGATTCGTTTCCCACTCGTGCACATTACGGGGCTCCTCTTAGAGCACAAAGCACATTCCCTCTGCCTTTCTCTCTTGTGTTTCGACTGTGTCCAGCTCTTCTCGTTTGATTTTCTCATTATTATCGCGTTTTCTATTACATTTCCACAACTCTCCAGAACTAGCTTATTCATTCAACTCAAAACTACAGTTTCGGGCAAAAAAATCATGGCCTCAGTGTTCTGGGATTGAAAATCAATGTTTAGAAAATGATTGTACTGTGACCGTAATGGGCTGAGGTTCTTTATTTTTTGAGGTTTGGAAATATTGAGAAGTAGAAATGGATCCCCTGACCATAGAAAGCATCGCAGGAACACGGTAGCAGGTAAACTCACGTTGTAGAGCTCAGTTGCGTGAAAGATGTCGGTAAAAAACCTTGCCAAGTACGACCCATGTGCTGCGATTCGCTTCCTCGTCAAAGACGGGGTAACGCTTACCGAAAGTTTTTCGCGAATCAAAAGATGTTGTGGTGTTTAAGTGATGTAGGGAGTTTAGTGGAGGGAGAACCAAAGTTCACGACGAACAAAAAAGAGGAAACCTTTGACCGATGAGTTGTTACACAAAATCGAGGAAACTATTCGGGAAGATAGGCGATTGACAGTGGACGAAGTTTCTGCAATGTTTCCGCAAGTCTCATGAACTTTCTTATATGAGATACTCACGGAAACGCTCGTATACCGGAAACTTAACATAAGACGGGTCCCAAAACAGCTAACAGAGTGGCACAACAAAAATAGGGAGAACAAAGAAATGTTTCAAATGGCTCTGAGCACTATGGGACTTAACATCTATGGTCATCAGTCCCCTAGAACTTAAAACTACTTAAACCTAACTAACCTAAGGACATCACACAACATCCAGTCATCACGAGGCAGAGAAAATCCCTTAGGGACAACAGCGCCGGCGAGTTTCTTGTGCGACTGGGTATGGAATGTGAGGAGTTTCTGAACTCGGGTCTCATTACGCGTCTGAGACAAAAAAAAAGACAGTCGTCACAGTGGCATCACACCAATTCCCCATCTTCCAAAAAATTCAAAACCACAATTTCGGTCAAAAAGAATCGTGGCCTCAGTGTTTTGGGACCGAAAAGGCATTTTGGTCGAATTTCTACCTTAGAGGGATTTGGGGGTGGGGGTGGGGGTGGGGGATCGTCACTGGCAACGATAATGTGGTCCCAAAAAAATTCAAATGGAACATTCATAACGGAAGAAAGAGAAAGGTGATGAAAGGAGTGTGCTTGTTGCACAATAACGCTCGTCCTCGCACAGCCTTGACAACCAAGACGCTGATGGTTCATTTGGTTGGGATGTTTTAAGCCATTCCTGCAACCCCCTCCCCTATTCACCTGACAAATGGCTCTGAGCACTATGGGACTTAACTCCTGAGGTCATCAGTCCCCTAGAACTTAGAACTACTTAAACCTAACTAACCTAAGGACATCACACACACCCATGACCGAGGCAGGATTCGAACCTGCGACCGTAGCGGACACGCGGTTCCAAACTGAAGCGCTTAGAACCGCAAGGCCACACCGGCCGGCTATTCACCTGACATTGCACCTTCAGATTATCGTCTTTTCACCTCCTTGAAGGCATAAATGAGATTTCCGAACGGCGAGCAGCTGCAGGAAGAGTTTCTAAGGAGCGGGAAGGAGCTGGCGGGAGACTTATTCGAGAAAGGTATAAAGGAGCTTGCGCCACAGTTTACCACATGCAGTGAGCCGAATGGCGGTTATGTGGAAAAATAGTCAACAATACCCTGTAATCTTTTTAAATAAACTTTTTTCTAAAAAAAACAAAATCTAGTACATTTACTTATTGAACAGGCCTCGTAACTCGACACTTTTGGCACCACCCATTTCACACATTCAGACAGTATCGCAGCAATAAACAGAGACTCCTTCTTGTCGACCTGTGTCTCTCGTTCTATCCTGCCGACCAACCACTGGGAGTATGGTACAAATCGGTGACCAGAAAAGTGATTTCACCAGAAGCGATACGCCATTATTTGTCTACCTTAAGACTCTCACAGTTACTTCTGCCAGGTGCTCCTGGAGTTCACCTATTTATTCGTCTGGTGACGAGGCATTTGGCTACCTTAAGAGAGTCATAGTTACTTGCGCCAGTTGCTTCGACTGTTAGCACAGGTGTGTGCACATCCTCTACAAGTGTACCGAAGATGAGACCGCTATCTCCTCGTTGTCTAAAGTTGGTCGTACTCGAAGGAACAGTTGGAGAATCGACGCTACGTTACGTGGAGTGTACGCTCGCGGACGGTCGTCGCTGGGCACCCCTGGGTACAGATGAATACGCTGCAGTCGGCTTCGCGCCGGCGTCACGGGCGCCGCCGAGCTGCTATCGCGTCTCCACGGCGAGAGCCGCACCGCTGCGGCCAGACACCGACCTCAGCCACCATCCTCCCTATCGTCCTAACCAGCGTGCCACACAGATCGGTACTTCAGGGGGAGCCTGATCGGCTGTAAGTATAGGAGCTCAAAATGTGACAGAGCTTGTTCTTATGCCTCTTCTGAAGCTAAATTTCATTTGTTTATTTTTATGATATCTTTTCATCAGTAACGCACATACTATGTGTTCACGAAATTACCAAATTCTTATTAGTGCAACATTCCACTGCATTTTAATCTTCATAGTACACTAAATCTGATGATGAATATAGTGTGTTTAGTTCGCAAAGAAACTTTTTATTCGAATAATCATTCATAATTTGCGATAAAATGCAAACCATGTTGACACCGAAACTCGATACTGTTACAACTACACTCCTGGAAATGGAAAAAAGAACACATTGACACCGGTGTGTCAGACCCACCATACTTGCTCCGGACACTGCGAGAGGGCTGTACAAGCAATGATCACACGCACGGCACAGCGGACACACCAGGAACCGCGGTGTTGGCCGTCGAATGGCGCTAGCTGCGCAGCATTTGTGCACCGCCGCCGTCAGTGTCAGCCAGTTTGCCGTGGCATACGGAGCTCCATCGCAGTCTTTAACACTGGTAGCATGCCGCGACAGCGTGGACGTGAACCGTATGTGCAGTTGACGGACTTTGAGCGAGGGCGTATAGTGGGCATGCGGGAGGCCGGGTGGACGTACCGCCGAATTGCTCAACACGTGGGGCGTGAGGTCTCCACAGTACATCGATGTTGTCGCCAGTGGTCGGCGGAAGGTGCACGTGCCCGTCGACCTGGGACCGGACCGCAGCGACGCACGGATGCACGCCAAGACCGTAGGATCCTACGCAGTGCCGTAGGGGACCGCACTGCCACTTCCCAGCAAATTAGGGACACTGTTGCTCCTGGGGTATCGGCGAGGACCATTCGCAACCGTCTCCATGAAGCTGGGCTGCGGTCCCGCACACCGTTAGGCGGTCTTCCGCTCACGCCCCAACATCGTGCAGCCCGCCTCCAGTGGTGTCGCGACAGGCGTGAATGGAGGGACGAATGGAGACGTGTCGTCTTCAGCGATGAGAGTCGCTTCTGCCTTGGTGCCAATGACGGTCGTATGCGTGTTTGGCGCCGTGCAGGTGAGCGCCACAATCAGGACTGCATACGACCGAGGCACACAGGGCCAACACCCGGCATCATGGTGTGGGGAGCGATCTCCTACACTGGCCGTACACCACTGGTGATCGTCGAGGGGACACTGAATAGTGCACGGTACATCCAAACCGTCATCGAACCCATCGTTCTACCATTCCTACACCGGCAAGGGAACTTGCTGTTCCAACAGGACAATGCACGTCCGCATGTATCCCGTGCCACCCAACGTGCTCTAGAAGGTGTAAGTCAACTACCCTGGCCAGCAAGATCTCCGGATCTGTCCCCCATTGAGCATGTTTGGGACTGGATGAAGCGTCGTCTCACGCGGTCTGCACGTCCAGCACGAACGCTGGTCCAACTGAGGCGCCAGGTGGAAATGGCATGGCAAGCCGTTCCACAGGACTACATCCAGCATTTCTACGATCGTCTCCATGGGAGAATAGCAGCCTGCATTGCTGCGAAAGGTGGATATACACTGTACTAGTGCCGACATTGTGCATGCTCTGTTGCCTGTGTCTATGTGCCTGTGGTTCTGTCAGTGTGATCATGTGATGTATCTGACCCCAGGAATGTGTCAATAAAGTTTCCCCTTCCTGGGACAATGAATTCACGGTGTTCTTATTTCAATTTCCAGGAGTGTATTTGTTTTAAGATTGGCGTAACTTACTTGAAATCCCTCATTCTCCTATTTCAACTAAAATCACTCCCAGTTTATCAATTATTCCTTTTACAAAATTTCGCTATCTAGAAAATTCTTAGTAAACTTTAGGAATCGTCTATGATAACAAAAAATAATTGTATGATTCAGCGATCATTACCATAGGTCATTGAAATTATCTATCTTGATTACTGTTTATGTTTTTATTTCTGTTTTAAATACACAGTTTAACGCGTTTCGGCCTGTGCCATCATCGGAATCTGTCAGAGAAACAGAACGAATGAGAACTATTATTTCCACGAGAAAAACAACAATACACTGAACAGACAAAACAACAATTTCTTCTCTACATTATATACATATAATATTTCTACCACAAATACAACAATAGATTCTATAGAACAAAACGATTTGCTCTATAGAATGTGTTATCGTATTTCTGGTAGGAATATTACTTTCAATTTGTTCTGTTTGAAAGATTTTGACGGTGGATGCGGCTGAATCGCGTTAATATGTACATTAATAAAAGTAAAAACATAAATAGCTATCAACTATCAACTATAGATGTTAACTGTCTAGTTAAATTGTCTTTGGAAATCTCTGTGCATGTTTAAACTTCCTTATAATAAAGTAGTACCTATTATATTGTTATTTTTTAATTATACTGCTTTTAGTTAAAGGAATTACTTGACTGCAGATATTATATCTTTACATTTTTATTTTTTATCTTTAATGTTAGTATAATAACCCTGTATTTTACAGCTTTATAGTCTTTGTAATACGGGCGTCAATAAGTAGGAGTCATGAACAAAACTTTAGTTCGTGTTCGCTAGTCAAAAGGTGTACATCTTGGTCAATCGGCGCCCATCAGTCAAAATATATAAATCTCTGTCACTTCGAGTTTCTGGCAGATAGTTAATAAGCGAAGAACTATCTCAATTCTGTTAGAAAATTTGGTCAGACCACTTGTAGGATGTGTAACTTACCGATCAGTGTACTGAAATCTAGGACACATCTGATCTTTTGAAATCTACAGTAATAATCAATGTGAGTGAAATGGGAAATATAAAAATCGATTATGTTGTGTTACCTCATTATTAACTATTTAAACAACCTATCGATTGTTGGAGGAAGTTTAGACTAATGGGCTCTAATCATACTAGAAATAGTGGTTTTCAAATAACCTTGACCACTGTTTCGACGGATCTAAACCTGTCTTCTTCAGAAAGACAGACCTGCATACAATGCGATAACTTATAATCAAAACGCCGTGAACCGATAATACGTGTCTAGCAGAAGCTGCTCACTACAACAAATGTAGGAATATCACAAACAACATGGTACATATCAACCTAGAGCAAGTAGTATTTACAAACTTCACGTTAACAATTCACTCAGTAAAAGCTGTCTGCACATGACATTTATCGGCAGCGGTCTGCATGTCCATACGTAAACTGAGGGAGAATGGAAAGATTGGATACGAGGAAAACAGCTACAACTCCTGAGGCCCATGTGCCGATAAACATGTATGCTTGGCAGTCTAAACAGTGTGTGTGTGTGTGTGTGTGTGTGTGTGTGTATGTGTGTGTGTGTGTGTGTGTGTGTCTGTGTGTCTGTGTTTTACTAATAATATAAAATAATGTGAATATTTCTAAAATCTGCCTCTCGCTCAAATTTAGTGCAGTCATGCACTGGCTGTGAATAAGTATTGTAAAATGATTCATCCATTCAGAGTTTATTAGCCGATAGTTTTTTACTCATTCCACATTCATGACGATCATTCCACTTGGGATCAATTGAAGGCACACTAGCATACTCGTATTTGTTTTTCCTTGTAAATTTTTATTGTGCATTCTTTTTCTTGTGACACGTTGCACATCCAGGGGGGCCTCCTCACTATGTATCAGTTGAAACGAAAAGTAGCCGTAGACCTTAATATGTGACATAAATTTTAAATTCATACCTCTACTCATGTGTTGACAGATGTGAATATTACCGAACTATCAGTTTAATAAGTCACCGCTGCAAAATATTAATACGAATTCTTTACAGACGAATGGAAAAACTGGTAGAAGGTGACCTCGGGAAAGATCTGTTTGAATTCCGTAGAAATGTTGGAACACGTGACGCAATACTGAACCTACGGCTTATCTTAGAAGTTAGGTTAAGGAAAGGCAAGCCTACGTTTCTAGCATTTGTGGACTTAGAGAAAGCTTTTGACAATGTTGACTGGAGTACTCTCTTTCAAATTCTGAAGGTGGCAGGGGTAAAATGCAGGGAGCGAATGTCTATTTACAATTTCTACAGAAACCGGGTGGCAGTTATAAGAGTCGAGAGGCATGAAAGGGAAGCAGTGGTTGGGAAGGGGTTGAGACAGGGTTGTAGCCTCTCCCCGATGTTATTCAATCTGTATATTGAGCAAGCAGTAAAGGAAACAAAAGAAAAATTCGAAGTAGGAATTAAAATACATGGAGAAGAAATAAAAACTTTGAGGTTCGCCTATGACATTGTAATTCTGTCAGAGACAGCAAAGGACTTGGAAGAGCAGCTGAACGGAATGGACAGTGTCTTGAAAGGAGGATATAAGATGAACATCAACAAAAGCAAAACGAGGATAATGGAATGTAGTCGAATTAAATCTGGTGATGCTGAGGGAATTAGATTAGGAAATTAGACACTTAAAGTAGTAAATGAGTTTTGCTATTTGGGGAGCAAAATAACTGATGACGGTCGAAGTAGAGAGGATATAAAATGTAGACAGGCAATGGCAAGGAAAGCTTTTCTGAAGAAGAGAAATTTGTTAAAATCGAGTATAGATTGAAGTGTCAGGAAGTCTTCTGTAAGTATTTGTATGGAGTGTAGCCATATATGGAAGTGAAACATGGACGATAAATAGTCTGGACAAGAAGAGAATAGAAGCTTTCGAAATGTGGTGCTGGAGAATAATGCTGAAGATTAGATGGGTAGATCACATAACTACTGAGGAGGTGTTGAATAGAATTGTGGAGAAGAGGAGTTTGTGGCAAACTTGACAAGAAGAACGGACCGGTTGTTAGGACATGTCCCGAGGCAGCAAGGGATCACCAATTTAGTATTGGAGGGCTGCGTTGGGGGTAAAAATCGCAGAGGGAGACCATAGATGAATACACTAAGCAGATTCAGAAGGATGTCGGTTGCAGTAGGTACTGGGAGATGAAGAAGCTTGCACAGGATAGAGTAGCATGGAGAGCTGCATCAAACCAGTCTCTGGACTGAAGACCACCACCACAACAACAACAACAACAACAACAACAACCTCTACTCGAGGTCTCAACAGTCGGACAGACAGATGGACAACAGTGATTATACAAAGATTTCGTTTTTACCGATTGACGTCGGAACCTGTTGGCTCTTGCACGCTCATCTCGTATAGATGGTGCCTAAGGGATGCTGCGTTCTAGGAATCATACACAAAATAAAGGTGTCGCAAACGATGGGCGACATACAACGTAAGTCGGAGTTCTTGCTATACACAATGTTCCTGCACGGTTACACACGTCACTAATAACTGATCTGCGAATCGTGTCCACTAATGTCCGTACACTGATCCGATCTGAGCGGGCGAGACAGGCAGGAGCGGCGCTTATATTTTCTTGCAGGTGTCGCTCGTATCGTGGCTCGGTCCTAATCAGCGCACCACTGGCCGACGCCGTTTCATCGCCGTCTCTGGTCCTGCGTTCTTCGTCATCAACAAGGAATCAGTGATCATAAGGCCGTTGCAGCATCCCTGAATATGGAAGTAAATAGGAATATAAAAAAAGGGACGAAGGTTTATCTGTTTAGCAAGAGTAATAGAATGCAGATTTCAGACTACCTAACAGATCAAGACGAAAATTTCTGTTCCGACACTGACAATGTTGAGTGTTTATGGAAAAAATTCAAGGCAATCGTAAAATGCGTTTCAGACAGGTACGTGCCGAGTAAAACTGTCAGGGACGGGAAAAACCCACCGTGGTTCAACAACAAAGTTAGGAAACTACTGCGAAAGCAAAGAGAGCCTCACTGCAAGTTTAAACGCAGCCAAAACCTCTCAGACAAACAGAAGCTAAACGATGTCAAAGTTAGCGTAAGGAGGGCTATGCGTGAAGCGTTCAGTGAATTCGAAAGAAAAATTCTTTGTACCGACTTGACAGAAAATCCTAGGAAGTTCTGCTCTTACGTTAAATTAATAAGTGGCTCGAAACAGCATATCCAGACACTCCGGGATGATGATGGCATTGAAACAGAGGATGACACGCGTAAAGCTGAAATACTAAACACATTTTTCCAAAGCTGTTTCACAGAGGACGACCGCACCGCAGTTCCTTCTCTAAATCCTCGCACAAACGAAAAAATGGCTAACATCGAAATAAGTGTCCAAGGAATAGAAAAGCAACTGGAATCACTCAACAGAGGGAAGTCCACTGGACCTGACGGGATACCAATTCGATTCTACACAGAGTACGCGAAAGAGCTTGCCCCCCTTCTAACAGCCGTGTACCACAAGTCTCTAGAGGAACGGAAGGTTCCAAATGATTGGAAAAGAGCACAGGTAGTCTCAGTCTACAAGAAGGGTCGTCGAGCAGATGCGCAAAACTATAGACCTATATCTCTGACGTCGATCTGTTGTAGAATTTTAAAACATGTTTTTTGCTCGCGTATCATGGTACGGTTCTGGAAACCCAGAATCTACTCTGTAGGAATCAACATGGATTCCGGAAACAGCGATCGTGTGAGCCCCAACTCGCTTTATTTGTTCATGAGAGACAGAAAATATTAGATACAGGCTCCCAGGTAGATGCTATTTTCCTTGACTATCGGAAAGCGTTCGATACAGTTCCGCACTGTCGCCTGATAAACAAAGTAAGAGCCTACGGAATATCAGGCCAGCTGTGTGGCTGGATTGAAGAGTTTTTAGCAAACAGAACACAGCATGTTGTTCTCAATGGAGAGACGTTTACAGACGTTAAAGTAACCTCTGGCGTGCCAAAGGGGAGTGTTATGGGACCATTGCTTTTGACAATATATATATAAATGACCTAGTAGACAGTGTCGGGAGTTCCATGCGGCTTTTCGCGGATGATGCTGTAGTACACAGGGAAGTTGCAGCATTAGAAAATTGTAGCGAAATGCAGGAAGATCTGCAGCGGATAGGCACTTGGTGCAGGGAGTGACAACTGACCCTTAACATAGACAAATGTAATGTATTGCGAATACGTAGAAAGAAGGATCCTTTTTTGTATGTTTATATGATAGCGGAACAAACACTGGTTGCAGTTACTTCTGTAAAATATCTGGGAGCATGCGTGCGGAACGATTTGAAGTGGAATGATCATATAAAATTAATTGTTGGTAAGGCGGGTAGCAGGTTGAGATTCATTGGGAGAGTCCTTAGAAAATGTAGTCCATCAACAAAGGAGGTGGCTTGCAAAACACTCGTTCGACCTGTACTTGAGTATTTCTCATCAGTGAGGGATCCGTACCAGATCGGGTTGACAGAGGAGATAGAGAAGATCCAAAGAAGAGCGGCGCGTTTCGTCACAGGGTTATTTGGTAACCGTGATAGCGTTACGGAGATGTTTAACAAACTCAAGTGGGAGACTCTGCAAGAGAGGCGCTCTGCATCGCAGTGTAGCTTGCTCGCCAGGTTTCGAGAGGGTGCGTTTCTGGATGAGGTATCGAATATATTGCTTCCCCCTACTTATACCTTCCGAGGAGATCACGAATGTAAAATTTGAGAGATTCGAGCGCGCACGGAGGCTTTGCTTCAGTCGTTCTTCCCGCGAACCATACGCGACTGGAAGAGAAAAGGGACGTAATGACGGTGGCACTTAAAGTGCCCTCCCCCACACACCGTTGGGTGGCTTGCGGAGTATAAATGTAGATGTAGATCGTTCCGGCGCTTGTGGTTGCGCCAGAGCAGAACCCTAGAACTACAGATTGAGTCAGTCTATTAATTTTTAAATTTGCATATAACCTTAATGGCAGCGGCCTTGCCGCAGTAGATACATCGGTTCGCGTGAGATCATCGAAGTCAAGAGGTGTCGGGCGTGGTCGGCACTTGGATGGGAGACCATTCAGGCCGCCACGCGCTGTTGCCATTTTTTGGAGTGCACTCAGCCTCGCGATGCCAATTGAGGAGCTACTCGACCGAACAGTAGCGGCTTCGGTGAAGAATACCATCATAACGACCGGGAGAGCGGTGTGCTGACCCCACGCCCCTCCTACCCGTATCCACCTCTGAGGATGACACGGCGGTCGGATGGTCCCGATGGGCCACTTGTGGCCTGTAGACGGAGTGGCATATTACATTAATGACGTGTGATGCAAATTTAGCTAATTAAGATGCTTTATACTTTTCATAAATTGTAGACATTCCGGCTTCGATGAGCGCCTTCGCTTCTAGAAAGTACCTAGTCGTGCCAAGTGTGGTTTATTGTGGACGCGCACGAACTGCCCATGATTCGCACACTCCTGTCTGTAAGGCACAGTAGTGTTCGAAGATAGCGAGTGGTTACCTCGGTCCGGAGCCGGGTCGGGCTGGGTCGGGTTTCTGCGGCGGCGCTCGGGGTGTGTTGTCGGCCGTTAATTAGGAATTCCTGGCACAGTTCTAAAGGCTTTCGCCAACATTCCCGCGCCGACCTCTGTACAGAAGGAGCGCGCAGACACAATGCGCCGCGGAGGGAACCGGTTCCCGGTCGGCGCGCAGCGGCGCTATGACAGCGGCGGCGGCGGCGGCCGGCGGGCGGCAGTGGACCGCGCCTCGCCTCGCCGCGGGCCCGCGCCCCGCTCGCGTCCCACGCATCTGCCACCGACTCACCGTGCCGCGCCGCGCCGTTTGTGCGCTGGCTGCGGGTCGGCCTTCCGCACCCCGAGCCGCTGCTGTCAGGCGGGGCGGCCAGCCGATCTCGGCACACGCGGCTCACCAACAGCGCGTCACTTCGACGTTACGCGCTGTGTCCGGAAGAAAAGAGCTGTCTGTCGACGTGCGCGATCGTTCGGTTCAAAACGTGTCAGGCGAACATGACCTTCAAAACAATGACATTCATCTCAAGTAGACAGACCTGAAGATTACGCATTTTCTTTAAAAGCTGGACACGTTAACTTCCAAGTGACAGTTTTTTAAATTTTATATTTATTTATTCCCCCCCAAGAACCATGGACCTTGCCATTGGTGGGGAGGCTTGCGTGCCTCAACGATACAGATAGCCGTGCCGTAGGTGCAACCATAACGGAGGGGTATCTGTTGAGAGGCCAGACAAACGTGTCGTTTCTGAAGAGGGGCAGCAGCCTTTTCAGTAGTTGCAGGGGCAACAGTCTGGATGATTGACTGATCTGGCCCTGTAACACTAACCAAAACGGCCTTGCTACTTTGGTACTGCGAACGGCTGAAAGCAAGGGGAAACTACAGCCGTAATTTTTCCCGAGGGAATGCAGCTTTACTGTATGACTAAATGGTGATGGTGTCCTCTTGGGTAAAATATTCCGGAGGTAAAATAGTCCCCCATTCGATCTCTGGGCGGGGACAACTCAAGAGGACGTCCTTATTAAGAGAAAGAAAACTGGCGTTCTACGGATCGGAGCGTGGAATGTCAGATCCCTTAATCGGGCAGGTAGGTTAGAAAATTATAAAGAGAAATGGATAGGTTAAAGTTAGATATAGTGCGAATTAGTGAAGTTCGGTGGCAGGAGGAACAAGACTTTTGGGCAGGTGAATACAGGGTTATAAATACAAAATCAAATAGGGGTGCTGGTAAGCTACTACAAACAGCACAGCGAACGCATTGTTGTGGCCAAGATAGACACGAAGCCCACGCCTACGCCAGTAGTACAAGTCTATATGCCAACTACCTCTGCAGATGACGAAGAAATTGATGAAATGTATGATGAGATAAAAGAAATTATTCAGGTAGTGAAGGGAGACGAAAATTTAATAGTCATCGGTGACTGGAATTCGACAGTAGGAAAAGGAAGAGAAGGAAACATAGTAGATGAATATGGATTGGGGGTAAGAAATGAAAGAGGAAGCCGCCTGGTAGAATTTTGCACAGAGCATAACTTAGTCATAGCTAACACTTGGTTCAAGAATAATGAAAGAAGGTTGTATACATGGAATAACCCTGGAGATACTAAAAGGTATCAGATTATACAAATGTAAGACAGAGATTTAGGAACCAGATTTTAAATTGTAAGACATTTCCAGGAGCAGATATGGACTCTGACCACAATCTATTGGTTATTAACTGTAGATTAAAACTGAAGAAACTGCAAAAAGGTGGGAATTTAAGGAGATGGGACCTGGATAAACTGACTAAATCAGAGGTTGTACAGAGTTGCAGGGAGAGTATAACGCAACAATTGACAGGAATGGGGGAAAGAAATACAGTAGAAGAAGAATGGGTAGCTTTGAGGAACGAAATAGTGAAGGCAGCAGAGGACCAAGTATGGAAACATACGAGGGCTAGTAGAAATCCTTGGGTAACAGAAGAGATACTGAATTTAATTGATGAAAGGAGAAAATACAAAAATGCAGCAAGTGAAGCAGGCAAAAAGGAATACAAACGTCTCAAAAATGAGATCGACAGGGAGTGCAAAATGACTAAGCAGGCATGGCTAGAGGACAAATGTAAGGATGTAGAGGCTCATCTCATGAGGGGTAAGATAGATACTGCCTACAGGAAAATTAAAGAGACCTTTGGAGAAAGGAGAACCACTTGTATGAATATCAAGAGCTCAGATGGAAACCCAGTTCTAAGCAAAGAAGGGAAAGCAGAAAGATGGAAGGAGTATATAGAGGGTCTATACAAGGGCGATGTACTTGAGGACAATATTATGGAAATAAAACAGGTTGTAGATGAAGATGAAATGGGAGATACGCTACTGCGTGAAGAGTTTGACAGAGCACTGAAAGACCTAAGTCGAAATAAGGCACCGGGAGTAGACAACATTCCATTAGAACTACTGACAGCCTTGGGAGAGCCAGTCCTGACAAAACTCTACCATCTGGTGAGCAAGATGTATGAGACAGGCGAAATTTACTCAGACTTCAAGGAGAATATAATAATTCCAATCCCAAAGAAAGCAGGTGTTGACAGATGTGAAAATTACCGAACTATCAGTTTAATAAGTCACAGCTGCAAAATACTAACGCGAATTCTTTACAGACGAATGGAAAATCTGGTAGAAGCCGACCTCGGGGAAGATCAGTTTGGATTCCGTAGAAATGTTGGAACACGTGAGGCAATACTGACCCTACGACTTATCTTAGAAGAAAGATTAAGGAGAGGCAAACCTACGTTCCTAGCATTTGTAGACTTAGAGAAAGTTTTTGACAATGTTGACTGGATACTTTCAAATTCTGAAGGTGGCAGGGGTAATATACAGGGAGCGAAAGGCTATTTACAATTTGTACAGAAACCAGCTGGCAGTTATAAGAGTCGAGGGACATGAAAGGGAAGTAGTGGTTGGGGAGGGAGTGAGACAGGGTTGTAGCCTCTCGCCGATGCTATTCAATCTGCATATTGAGCAAGCAGTAAAGGAAACGAAAGAAAAGCTAGGAGTAGTTATTAAAAATCCATGGAGAAGAAATAAAAACTTTGTGGTTCGCCGATGACATTGTAATTCTGTCAGAGACAGCAAAGGACTTGGAAGAGCACGTGAACGGAATGGACAGTGTCTTGAAAGGAGGTTATAAGATGAACATCAACAAAAGCAAAACGAGGATAATGGAATGTAGTCGAATTAAATCTGGTGATGCTGAGGGAATTAGATTAGGAAATGAGACACTTAAAGTAGTAAATGAGTTTTGCTGTTTGGGGAGCAAAAAACTGATGACGGTCGAAGTAGAGAGGATATAAAATGTAGACAGGCAATGGCAAGGAAAGTGTTTCTGAAGAAGAGAAATTTGTTAACATCGAGTATAGATTTAAGTGTCAGGAAGTCATTTCTGAAAGTAATTGTATGGAGTGTAGCCATGTATGGAAGTCAAACGTGGACGATAAATAGTTTAGACATGAAGAGAATAGAAGCTTTCGAAATGTGGTGTTACAGAAGAATGCTGAAGATTAGATGGGTAGATCACATAACTAATGAGCAGGTATTGAACAGAATTAGGGAGAAGAGGAGTTTGTGGCACAATTTGACTAGAAGAAGGGATCGTTTGGTAGGACATGGGAGATGAAGAAGCTTGCACATGATAAAGTAGCATGGAGAGCTGCATCAAACCTGTCTCAGGACTGAAGGCCACAACAACAACATTTATTTATTTACATATTTATTTCTAAGTCATCAGTATTCGGACAAGTTTAATGCGGTCCGCCACGACTTCCTCTCCCGTGCCAATCTCTTCATCTGAGACTTGCAGCCTACGTCCTCATCTACAGTACTGCCGGCCGGTGTGGCCGTGCGGTTAAAGGCGCTTCAGTCTGGAACCGCGTGACCGCTACGGTCGCAGGTTCGAATCCTGCCTCGGGCATGGATGTGTGTGATGTCCTTAGGTTAGTTAGGTTTAATTAGTTCTAAGTTCTAGGCGACTGATGACCTCAGAAGTTGAGTCGCATAGTGCTCAGAGTCATTTGAACCATCTACAGTACTTGCGCTACGTATTCTACTCTCTGTCCTCTTCTGTCCCGCTCTACTGCTCCTTGTAGTGATGGAAGTTGTTCGCATGTCTTAATACACATACTATCGTCCTGTCCCTTCTCCTTGTCAGTGTTTTCCACATATACAGAGGGGTCCAAAAAAATGTATCCGCTGTTTAAAAATCCATAACTGGCAAACTAATTGACGGAGTTGTCTCATCTTTGGTAGTGTAATAGTTTGTAGTTCCGGCAATCACCACACATGCGTTGCATTGCGTTGTTTTGTTTTGTCAGATGACATTCGCCAGATAGTGGTTTGTTCTTAGTTGCACCTACTTACTCGAGTAAACATGGCTGGCGCAAAGCTTACATTCGATGAAAGGAAGTCAGTTTTGAAGTGGTATTTTAAGTACGAAAACATTAATGAGGTTCAACGGCAATGGCAGAAATGAGTATCAAACAGAGCCACCGACACGTTTAACACTTCGTCGCATTCGAGAGAGATCGTAGAATGTAGTACTCCGAGTGGTTTACTAACAGGGTGCGCAACGATGAAGAGTTTGCAGAGATGATTGTGTGGTCTGATGAGGCACAGATCAAACTCAATCATACAGTAAAACGCCACAATTACATCTACTGCGCCGCCGAAAATGCGAACGTGCATGTAGACAAAGCCGTGAATTTGTCAGGAGTAAATGTGTGGTGCGGGTTGTCTTACCGGGGCTTGATTGGGCCATTCTTCTTTGACGGCATAGTTACCGGTGAGGTGCACCTTCAGAAGCTTCAGACATATTTTACCCGCCATCTGAGACTTGCATGCAGAGGGAAGAGTTTACTTTCAACAAGATGGTGCCCCAGCCCACTACCAAAATCGTGTTAGGGCGTATCTCGACGAAAATGTAGCAGCGAGATGGATAGGCCGTAGAGGTGCTGTGGAGTATCCACCACGTTCCCCAGACCTAACTCCTCTGGACTTTTACCTGTGGGGAACACTAAAGGACGTCATTTATCGACGAAAGTCACGCACATTGGATGAACTTTGAGAATCCATCGTACATTTATGTGCAAATATCCAACTGAAAACGTAGCAGTCAGTAGTTCGTGCTGCAGTTCGGCGGCATCGTTTGTGTGTCGGTGTTAATGGTGACCATTTCCAACACTTACAGTGATATTTTTAAGTTGGACTTTAAGCTACACTTTCACCAAAAATGAGACAACTCCCTCATTTATTTCGCAAGTTATGGACTTTTAAGCAGTGGATGCATTTTTTTGGACCCCTCTGTATCTATCCTCTCCGATACTTCACAGAACCTCCTCATTCCTTACTTTATCATTCAATCTAATTTTCAAACTTTCGTCTGTTGCACCACACGTCAAATTCTTCGATTCTCTTCCGTTCCGGTTTCCCCACTACCCATGTTTCACTACCATCCAATGCTGTGCTGCAAACGTACATTCTCAGAAATTTCTTCTCACAAATTAAGACCTATGTTCGTAAACTAGTACACTTCTCTAGGCGAGGAATGCCCATTTTTCCAGCGCTAGTCTGCTTTTGATGTCCTCCTTGCTCTGTCGGTCATGGGTTATTTTGCTGATAGGTAGTAGAATTCTTCAACTTCGTTGTCACCAATTCTGATCTTAAGTTTCTCGCTGTCCTCATTTTTGTTAATTCTCATTACTTTTATGGTACAAATGGCCCTGAGCACTATGGGACTTAACATCTGAGGTCATCAGTCCCCTTGACTTAGAACTAGTTAAACCTAACTGACCTAAGGACATCACACACATCCATGCCCGAGGCAGGATTCCAACCTGCGACCGTAGCAGCAGCGCGGTTCCGGACTGAAGCGCCCAGAAACGCTGGCCCACATCGGCTGCCCATTACTTTCATCTTTCTTTGATTTACTGCCAATCCATATTCTGCACTCATTTCACTGTTCATTCCGTTCAACAGATCCTTCTGTAAGTCTTGTTCACTTCCTCTGACGACAGCAATGTCATCAGGGAATCTTGTCATTGCTACCTTTTCACTCTGAATTGTAATCCCACTCTTGAACTTTTCTTTTATTTCCATCATTACGCTTTGATGTATAGGTTGGACGGTAGGGGCGAAAGATTATATCCCTGTCTTTCACACCTTTTAATGCGACCACTTCGTCCTTGGTCTTCCTCTCTTATTGTTCCCTCTCGCCTCTCGTACATATTGTATATTACTCGTCTTTCCCTACAGCTTGCTCCTTCTTTTCTCAGAATTTCGAACGTCTTGTGCCATTTCACATTATCGGGTGCTTTTCCCAGTGTGACAAACCCTACGAACGTATCTCGACTTTTTTTCATTCTTGCTCTCATTATCAACCTCAACGTCAGAACTGCCTACTTGGTGCCTCTACTTTCCCTAAAGCCAAACTGATCGTCACTAACACATTCCGAAATTTTCTTATCTATTCTTCTGTATTTTATTCGTGGCAGCACTTTGGACGAGCTGTTAAGATGATACTGCAATAATTCTCGCACTTGTCAGATCTTCCTATCTTCGCAATTCTGTGGATATTTTTTGCGAACGTCTGATGTTACATCACCAGTATCGTATATTCCACACAGCAACGGCAACAGTCGTTTTGTTGCTACTTCCATTGTTGTGGATTGGCAAGACAGCCAACCCACTATGAGAGGAAGCCGAAAGGCACGCGTTTTAGCTCACGCAGGCTGACGTGAGGTCTGGAACAGGTCAAGGAAATGAGACTAGCAAAAAAGGACGTAGCTGTGGAATACTTAACTTTAATCCATAAATGGTGAACATCGCTCTTGACGGTACATGTTTTACAGCATCAATAGTAACTGGTAATGGCGCCTTGCTAGGTCGTAGCAAATGTCGTAGCTGAAGGCTATGCTAACTAGAGCGTAATTTGTCAGTGAACCATCGCTATCAAAGTCGGCTGTACAACTAGGGACGAGTGCTAGGAAGTCTCTCTAGACCTGCCGTGTGGCGGCGCTCGGTCTGCAATCACTGATAGTGGCGACACGCGAGTCCGACGTATACTAACGGACCGCGGCCGATTTAAAGGCTACCATCTAGCAAGTGTGGTGTCTGGCGGTGACACCACATCCCTAAATTATTACTGGATTCCATCGTTATTTATAAATACATAAAGCTCTGCACTCATGTGGACTGGGCAGTGGGTAAGGGAGACATTGAAGTGTTTGCAAGAATTAATTCCGAAACGTTCTGTGAAGTTGTATTAACTACTTTTCCTAATACGCATTCATCAACCCCGAAAGTGAGACAACTTGCTGATTTTCAAGCAAAAACAAGTTGAAGACAGCCAGGTCTGATTCCAATAACGTATACAGGGTGTATGGGGAGAAAAGATCAATTTTTTACGCAGTGATAGTAGGCAAGTAATACTGAACAAAATGTTATATGAACATAGGTCCGCAAATGCATCGTTAGGGAGGTACAGGTATTGAAAGGAACTTTTAATTCTGTAAAACTGATGTTCGAAACGAGAACGTATACGCAATAGAACTGGGGCGTAACGTGATTTTCAATGTTACAGAGAAGTACAGTTTTGTTACACATTTTACATAATGTTTGTTTACTTTGCATTTAGCGCGTACTGCATTACAACATACATGTTACGTGTATTCAGTTGAAAAAGTCGTACTAAGTATTTTACAAACGGCTTTAATACTTATCATACAGATGTTTTACAGTTCACAGAACGGGTTCGAATATCCCACCATGAACGTCAATGCACTTTTGCGCTCTAGCTATAACTTGTTGGGTTGCCTGTGGTTGGTTCGTAATCAATTCAGCAGCTTCCATGATGCGACGAAGTAATTCATCTCGTGTATTTACCTTCACTTTGTGCACCTCTGATTTCATCCAACCCCATGAACAGAAACCTAAAGGTGTGAGGTCAGGTAACCTTGGAGGCCAGTTAATAGACCGCCACGGCCAATCCAGCGATTAAGGGTAGGTGCGGTTGAGATGGTCCCTCACACGTAAGATAACATGTGGAGAGGCACCGTCATGTTGAAAGGACATTCCAGTTCACTTGGCCAAAGGAACGTCTTCCCAGCCGGCCGAAGTGGCCGTGCGGTTAAAGGCGCTGCAGGTTCGAATCCTGCCTCGGGCATGGATGTTTGTGATGTCCTTAGGTTAGTTAGGTTTAACTAGTTCTAAGTTCTAGGGGACTAATGACCTCAGCAGTTGAGTCCCATAGTGCTCAGAGCCATTTGAACCATTTTAAACGTCTTCCAAAAGTTCCACAAATGAATTTTCCAAAAAATGCAGGTACCTCTCTCCCATCAATCGCTGATTGATAACAAATGGACGTATCAAAAGGTTACCGATCATGCCGCACCAAACATTTATGGCAAAACGGACTTGGAAACTGCTGTCCATTGAAGCGTGTGTATTTTCCCGTGACCATCGATGATTATTGTGTGTGTTGTTTGTCCCATGGCTTCGTCAGTGAATAGTATGTATGGAAGCAAATGACTATTCTCAATTACTCAGTGACAGAATTGAAGTCGTTGGGCATTGTCGCCAACGTGGAGATTTTGGACACGCTGTGTGTGAAATGGATGCAGGTTTTCGCATGTAATGTTTCCCATACACGTGTCTGTGGGACATTCATACGCAGGGACATTCGTATGCCCGTACCGGGACTTCGCTCAGCACTTGCGATAATGTCTTCCTGTTCTTGCAATGTTTGTTGACGTGCACGCTCGGACGAAAACTGTCTACTTGGAAGAGAGGCTGTTGCACGCAAAGTGATGAACACTTTGGTAAACACCCTGCGATCAGGTAATCATAGAGTCGAAAAGTACCTGTGGTATTCCTCTCTTGCAGCGGTAGCACTACTGTCTCAGAAGCCATAAACATACACCATATCTGCGTATTCCTCATTACTGTAGACGTGTGGCATTGTTAGCAGCGCTTGTACCAACGCAGTTAACACCATACACTAAACAGCTAACCGATCCGTCGTCGATACAATACACAATGCGGCTTACACGGCACAACTGCGCAAACAACTGGTGATTGTACTACGTACATCACATGACCGTAATACGTGGTAGGTCGCATAGCGTAAACACGGCACGTACCCGTGCATTGTTTACAAGAAAATCACGTTACAGACCAGTTGTATTGCATATACGTTCACGCTGTGTGCATCAGTTTTGTAGAATTGAAGTTCCTTTCAATACCCATACCTCCCTAACGAAACATTTGCGGACCTATGTTCATATAACATTTTTTGTTCAGAATTACTTATACTATCACTGTTTAAAATATTGCCCTTTCCTCCCAAAACATTCTGTATATTCAACAGGTGTCTCAAAAACGTGAGTTATCCGGCCGGAGTGGCCGAGCTGTTCTAGGCGCTATATTCTGGATCCGCGCGACCGCTACTGTCGCGGGTTCGAATCCTGCCTCGGGCGTGGATGTGTGTGATGTCCTTAGGTTAGTTAGGTTTAAGTAGCTCTAAGTTCTAGGGGACTGATGACCTCAGAAGTTAAGTCCCATAATGCTCAGAGCCATTTGAACCATTTGAACCAAAAAACGAGAGTTAATTTTCAGTTTCCGTAGTTGGTCTGTAATTAGAAAGGGTGCGTAGCCGTTCTACCAAATGAATTAAAGTAAACTCATTTATGGTTCAAAAATGACTCTGAGCACTATGGGACTTAACAGCTATGGTCATCAGTCCCCTAGAACTTAGAACTACTTAAACGTAACTAACCTAAGGACAGCACACAACACCCAGCCATCACGAGGCAGAGAAAATCCCTGACCCCGCCGGGAATCGAACCCGGGAACCCGGGCGTGGGAAGCGAGAACGCTACCGCACGACCACGAGATGCGGGCCAAACTCATTTATGTTATGTCCTGTTTATTTAATCGTATAGCTAGTACGTTTTTACATTCCGAGGACAAAATTTTTGCTTGAAATTTCGTGAGAAGATCTCGCAGCAACGCGTCATTGTTTTAATAATTGCTACGCCATCTCGCGTATCATATCCAAGGCAGCATCTCTGGTATTTCGCGATTATACGAAACGAGCTGTCCTTCTTTGAAGTTTTTCGGCGTACTCCATCAATCCTATCTTGTACGGATCCCACGCCACTCAACAATACTGTAGAAGACGCCGGACAAGCGTAGTGTAGGCTGTCTCTTTGCTAGACCTATTGCATCTTATGTTTTCTGCCAATAAAACGCCGTCTTTGGTTTGCTTTCCCAAGAACATTATTTGTGTGATCGTTCCAGTTTAACTGTTCGTAATTGAAACTCCTAGGCATCCAGTTAAGTTGACAGCTTTTAGATTTGTGTGCTTTATCATGTAACCGGAATTTTCCTTTCGGTATTCACGTGGATTGTAAGGGGTCCGCGATCTCTTACCCAACGATTAACATATTTTTGCTTCATACAGGTCGATTCTAGGCAAAATCGATTGTCAAGCGCCGCTGGCGCTACGTGTGTGAAGTGTCAAGAGTTCGAGTTTGGAGTCCGTTTGGCTCCGGCGGAGGCGCGAGCTACTCGTTGTGGCGAACAGGCTGAGTCAGCCCCCACCGCCCTGAGTTGACCCTCAGCTAAACATTACCGATTCGTGGCAAATGTTTATGTGTGACAAGTATTTACAACGGGTTTACAATGTGCCTTACGTTCGCTTTCGCGTCAACCGCACCGGCCATATATTGGATTGCAGCGAGGATTTTGTGCGTTCACCGTTGTTATTTGCGCTTGGACGTAGTACTAGGACATCTGACCTGTGATGAGGTTATCCGTCATTACAAGTGCGAGACGCAAGCAGCGTTGCCTCATACTGTGTATAAACAGAATATATCAATCAAACAGTGTAAAACATCTTAGCATAGGTTATTGCAGAACCCATTATTATTGTTGAGCATTGTTGAGCAGCCGCACCCTGATTAGAAACGACTCCCGAAGCAACTGAATCGGCTTAGTATCTATCCATTAGGCCACGGACGCATCAGAATTGAAGTTAGGCTGCTGTTTCGGTTAACATCAATAGATATCTCATTAACCCGGAGTGTTTCCGGATGATTTCACACTCTCCATTATTTTGAGTCGATTTCCAATTTCACAGCATAAAGACAGCCTATCTGAATCATTTTGTAATTCGTTTGGATCTTCTGATGACTTTAGTAGACAGTAAATGACAGCATCACTTCCGCACAATCTCAGCGGGTTGCTCAGATTGTCTCCTAAAACGTTTATATAGATTACAAACAAAATAGGAGCTACACTTCTTTTTTTACACGTTGACATCCCGTCGTTTAATGCGAACTGTGACCCATCTGACAGAAAATCACGAATCCAGTCAGACAACTGAGACGATGTTCCGTAGGCACGCAGTTTGAATAGAAGTCGCTAATTACCAATGGTGTGGAAAGCCTTATAGAAGTGTAGAAAAATGGAATCAATTTCAGATCTCTTGTTCGTAGCACTTATTACTTTCGAGAATAAAGAGGTTTTTTGTGTTTCACAAAAACAATATTTACTGAATTATAGCTATGTGTCAATACATCGTTTTCTTCGAGGTAATTCATACAGTGCCAACAGAGAATATATTCCAGAATCCATACAGCAAGTCGACGTCAGTAATACTGGTCTACAGTTCAGCGGATTACTCCTGTTTCCTGTCCGAGGTATTGATGATACCATCTTCATATTGTTAAAGCTTACTGGCCATTGACCTTCTTCTTCTGTGCGGATGCACACGTATTGCCCGAACTCTTACGGCACTCGGAAAGATTGTCTGCCGCGAGTAATGAGTGTAATGGGCAGGGGCACTGCGAATGTAGTGTGTGGACATTAAGTTGGGAATGTGGGTCTCACGGGGGAGCGTGCAAGGGATGAATCCGTGCAGTCGCACTATCCTCTGTGCCCTCGGTGGATCAGATGGACAGAGCGTCTGCCGTGGAAGCAGGAGATCCCGGTTTCGAGTCCCGGTCGGAACAAACACTTTTAGCTGTCCCCTTTGATGTATATCAACGCCTGTCGACAGCGTAGGGTCTTCATTTAATTATCATTCGATGTTATTAGTCTATAAACCAAGAAAAGTGTGAAGGAAAGCAAGGTTAAATTTGGAAAATGACTCAAATTTAAACGAGAAGAGAGAAACATTCATTGCAACGCAATTCCATTTTCCTCTCTGCCGTGCATAAAATCGTTGTTATTTATGCCGTGATCAGCTGAGTGCCCCCGTCGGCCATTTTCAAGTCCGTGCTGCTATACCCATAAATTTCCTCCGTCACGCTTTGTGGATGCATACAAATGTACGTTTGTCATTTTAATACGCTACTGCTGTCGTAGTAAACACAAGCGAGAACAACGTTCTGCATTCGTCAACGCTTTAAAACAACACTGCTGCAGTAGTGGCATGGGTACATAAACGTAAAAGCTGAACGAACACATAAACAAATTCTTCGCTCATTTGCACTGTTTCAACTACTGTTTACGAGACGGAGCAGCGCAGACAATGCAAGGTCGAATGCGCGACTGTAAGCTGCCTTCGGGACAATCACTGGAGCATTACGACCTACCGCAGTCGTCTGCCCGCGTGCAATCGTAGTGTTACGTTCCACTAATCTGCAGACAAGCTGCCCCTTGTAGATGGATACCAACACCGTATGTCTTCTGCTGTCAGGCGTACAAGGTAACACTTATCTCGACTCAGAAAGGTATTACCACACTGTGTGGGTGTTAGTAACGCATTTGATACCGAGAAGAACCCTTTGAGGAAGAAATAATCCTTCTTGCACAAGGCGTAATTAGGCCCCTAGTTCAAATGAAGCGCTGTTGTTGTTGTTGTGGTCTTCAATCCGGAGAGTTGTTTGATGCAGTTCTTCACACTAGTCTATCCTGTGCAGATCTCTTTATCTCCGTGTAACTATTGCAGCTTATATACATTTGAGCTACTTAACTGTATTATTTCGAGCTTTGATCTCCTACGATTTTTACCCATTACCCCTCCTTACGACTTATCTTGGAAGAAAGATTAAGAAAAGGCAAACCTACGTTTCTAGCATTTGTAGACTTAGAGAAAGCTTTTGACAATGTTGACTGGAATACTCTCTTTCAAATTCTGAAGGTGGCAGGGGTAAAATACAGGGAGCGAAATGCTATTTACAATTTGTACAGAAACCAGATGGCAGTTATAAGAGTGGAGGGGCATGAAAGGGAAGCAGTGTTTGGGAAAGGAGTGAGACAGGGTTGTAGCCTCTCCCCGATGTTATTCAATCTGTATATTGAGCAAGCAGTAAAGGAAACAAAAGAAAAATTCGGAGTAGGTATTAAAATTCATGGAGAAGAAGTAAAAACTTTGAGGTTCGCCGATGACATTGTAATTCTGTCAGAGACAGCAAAGGACTTGGAAGAGCAGTTGAACGGAATGGACAGTGTCTTGAAAGGAGGATATAAGATGAACATCAACAAAAGCAAAACGAGGATAATGGAATGTAGTCAAATTAAGTCGGGTGATGCTGAGGGAATTAGATTAGGAAATGAGACACTTAAAGTAGTAAAGGAGTTTTGCTATTTAGGGAGTAAAATAACCGATGATGGTCGAAGTAGAGAGGATATAAAATGTAGACTGGCAATGGCAAGGAAAGCGTTTCTCAAGAAGAGAAATTTGTTAACATCGAATATAGATTTAGGTGTCAGGAAGTCGTTTCTGAAAGTATTTGTATGGAGTGTAGCCATGTATGGAAGTGAGACATGGACGATAACTAGTTTGGACAAGAAGAGAATAGAAGCTTTCGAAATGTGGTGCTACAGAAGAATGCTGAAGATAAGGTGGGTAGATCACGTAACTAATGAGGAGGTATTGAATAGGATTGGGGAGAAGAGAAGTTTGTGGCACAACTTGACTAGAAGAAGGGATCGGTTGGTAGGACATGTTCTGAGGCATCGAGGGATCACAAATTTAGCATTGGAGGGCAGCGTGGAGGGTAAAAATCGTAGAGGGAGACCAAGAGAAGAATACATTAAGCAGATTCAGAAGGATGTTGGTTGCAGTAGGTACTGGGAGATGAAGAAGCTTTCACAGGATAGAGTAGCATGGAGAGCTGCATCAAACCAGTCTCAGGACTGAAGACCACAACAACAACAACCCCTCCCTCCATCACCGAAAGACGATTCTTTGATGCCTCAGAATATGTCCGATCAATGAATTGTTTTGGTAAGATTCTGCCACAAATTTCTGCTTTCCTCAATTCAGTTCTGTATTTATGTTGTTAACAGTGTGGTCGTAGTCAGGTTCTGTAGTCATATTCGGGTAGTCTGGTCGCAGTCGGGTAGCATGGTCGCAGTCAAGTAGCGTGGTCGCAGTAGGGTCTTGTGGTCGCAGTAGGGTACTGTGATCATAGGGTTGAGTAGTCACAGTAGGACTGGATGGTCGAAGTTGGGTCTTGTGGTCACAGTAGAGTAGTGTCGTTCCACTTGGATAGTGGCGTCCAACTTGGGTATTGTCGTCCTACTTGGGTAGCGTCCCACTTGGATAATGTCTTCCCGATTGGGTAGTGCCGTCGCACTTGGGTAGTGTAGCCCCACTTGGGTAGTGTTGTCCCATTCGGTTAGTGTTATCACAACAGGAGCGATTTTAATAACAATGGGGCAACTCTGTCACATGTGGGTAATTTGGTCATAGGCACTTTGCTCACAGAGGGTTTACGGAACTTTTGTCGAAGTAATGCAATTTGTTAACAATGAAGGTATCTGAATGACAATTTGTGTTCAAATATCAATTCAGAGAGTGGTCTCTTTCCATGTTTATCAATTTATGGTTAGCTTTCTGAGTTCTACGAAAGTTCAGTAATTTCTGTCGCATACAACAAACTTAACACATTGTCTTGGGCTTCTCTCAGATATCCAGATTGTATCAGGCCATAAAATATATTTGGTTCACTTCACTCTTGTTATTCTAATCGTGTTACAGCAACCAAACTATGCTCGCATCTCGTGGTCGTGCGGTAGCGTTCTCGCTTCCCACGCCCGGGTTCCCGGGTTCGATTCCCAGCGGGATCAGGGATTTTCTCTGCCTCGTGATGGCTGGGTGTTGTGTGCTGTCCTTAGGTTAGTTAGGTTTAAGTAGTTCTAAGTTCTAGGGGACTTATGACCACAGCAGTTGAGTCCCATAGTGCCCAGAGCCATTTTTGAACCAACCAAACTACTTATATATTTTCCGTATTTCCACATGTTGCAGTCTGTATGGGATTTTTCTACAACATCTCTAATGTTACCATGATTCTCCTCCTCTGCACAGACTGTGTCTGTCTCCTGTGTGCCATAGGACTCCACACTAGGCTCACTTACAGCCTGAAGATGACAGCTTCAACTTATATTTCTTTTTATCTTTCTTTTTTAAACTAAAATCTTCTTATTCTCATGCTACATACAGGGTATTTTCTATAAATTAAATGCCAGAAAGTTGAAGTAGTGGTAAAGAACCCCTTCAGGCCATCCAAATTTAAGTTTTCCGTGGTTTCCCTAAATCTTAAACTCTGAGATTTTCCCTTTGAAAAATACGCAGCCGATTCCGTTCGCTATCCTTCACCAATCCGAGCATGTGTTTCGTCTCTAGCGACCTGGTAGTCGATAGGACGCTAAACGGTAATTTTTTGCTTTTTATTCCCGCCCAAGAAATACTCAGAAAGCATATGCAGTTTTTAATGTTTCTCCAACGTATGAAATATATTATATAGTCCTAGTCACAGTTAAAGATTCACTTCCAGACAAATACAGGATGAAAGAAAAATCGTGGGCATCAGCCTCAAGAAGCAAAATAAATTGTCTGATGATGTCTTGGTATACAAAACTGTTCACTTTACTTTCAAAGGAAATAGAGCTCACTATTAAACGACGCGGTACAGGCCACCACAGTCCAATTTTCCGATTGTGCAAGGTGTTTCCACGAAACACGTGTGGATTGTCACTTGACGAAATTCTTGTGTTGTGACTATCCGGGCATCCAGTGACGTGAAACCGCACTTCATCAAGGGCCAATTCTGCGATTCCACGGACGTCAACGAATGACCGAAACCATGTACAGCAGGGGAGACCGGGGGCCGTTTACGCATAGCACATTTCTTGGAGAGCACTCTTGCTAGAGCGCTATAGGCAGCGGAAGATTAGTACTGCCATCTATGAGGTGTCCCACAAACTTCAAGGCAACAGCTGAGTGAGCAACTTAGCGCGAGGAACATATTTGTATTTTTGTGTAAGGTGAGTAAATTTTGCTACTCCAATATCGAACCTTCTAGGGAGTATACCGTTAAGAATTAGATTATATGTGTGAAATCTTATGGGACTTAACTGCTGAGGTCATCAGTCCCTAAGCTTACACACAACTTAACCTAAATTATCCTAGGGGCAAACACACACACCCATGCCCTAGGGAGGATTCGAACCTCCACCGGGACCAGCCGCACAGTCTTTAAGAATTGAGAAAAGGTAAATATACAGGGCGAAGAATTATTCACGCACTCGTACTTCGCACATATCGGCAATACAATAACGTCTGTCATAAAATCTCGCTCTCCGCGTATTTCGGGCAGTAAATGGACACTAAAGATTGGCAATCTGGCAACA
Source organism: Schistocerca cancellata (assembly GCF_023864275.1). Taxonomy (NCBI): domain Eukaryota; kingdom Metazoa; phylum Arthropoda; class Insecta; order Orthoptera; family Acrididae; genus Schistocerca; species Schistocerca cancellata. The sequence goes on along the minus strand of NC_064634.1, from coordinate 422,768,838 downwards.
CTGTATACACATGTACGGTAACTACCTCTCTATCATTAAAGCTGGCAACGCTGTGCAGTTAGCTCAATGGATAGCATTTTGGGTTAGCATGCAGGATGTCGAGGGTTCGATTGTGGGTGGGGGCTTATTTGCTTTTTTTGCTGAGAGAAGTCTACGTGGTACGGTATCTGGTGTCTTAATCGTCATGCAGAGGTTTACAGTGGGTCGGTCACAAAACAATGGCAGTTACGTACTACGAACAAAGAAATAGAAATACACTCCTGGAAATGGAAAAAAGAACACATTGACACCGGTGTGTCAGACCCACCATACTTGCTCCGGACACTGCGAGAGGGCTGTACAAGCAATGATCACACGCACTGCACAGCGGACACACCAGGAACCGCGGTGTTGGCCGTCGAATGGCGCTAGCTGCGCAGCATTTGTGCACCGCCGCCGTCAGTGTCAGCCAGTTTGCCGTGGCATACGGAGCTCCATCGCAGTCTTTAACACTGGTAGCATGCCGCGACAGCGTGGACGTGAACCGTATGTGCAGTTGACGGACTTTGAGCGAGGGCGTATAGTGGGCATGCGGGAGGCCGGGTGGACGTACCGCCGAATTGCTCAACACGTGGGGCGTGAGGTCTCCACAGTACATCGATGTTGTCGCCAGTGGTCGGCGGAAGGTGCACGTGCCCGTCGACCTGGGACCGGACCACAGCGACGCACGGATGCACGCCAAGACCGTAGGATCCTACGCAGTGCCGTAGGGGACCGCACCGCCACTTCCCAGCAAATTAGGGACACTGTTGCTGCTGGGGTATCGGCGAGGACCATTCGCAACCGTCTCCATGAAGCTGGGCTACGGTCCCGCACACCGTTAGGCCGTCTTCCGCTCACGCCCCAACATCGTGCAGCCCGCCTCCAGTGGTGTCGCGACAGGCGTGAATGGAGGGACGAATGGAGACGTGTCGTCTTCAGCGATGAGAGTCGCTTCTGCCTTGGTGCCAATGATGGTCGTATGCGTGTTTGGCGCCGTGCAGGTGAGCGCCACAATCAGGACTGCATACGACCGAGGCACACAGGGCCAACACCCGGCATCATGGTGTGGGGAGCGATCTCCTACACTGGCCGTACACCACTGGTGATCGTCGAGGGGACACTGAATAGTGCACGGTACATCCAAACCGTCATCGAACCCATCGTTCTACCATTCCTAGACCGGCAAGGGAACTTGCTGTTCCAACAGGACAATGCACGTCCGCATGTATCCCGTGCCACCCAACGTGCTCTAGAAGGTGTAAGTCAACTACCCTGGCCAGCAAGATCTCCGGATCTGTCCCTCATTGAGCATGTTTGGGACTGGATGAAGCGTCATCTCACGCGGTCTGCAAGTCCAGCACGAACGCTGGTCCAACTGAGGCGCCAGGTGGAAATGGCATGGCAAGCCGTTCCACAGGACTACATCCAGCATCTCTACGATCGTCTCCATGGGAGAATAGCAGCCTGCATTGCTGCGAAAGGTGGATATACACTGTACTAGTGCCGACATTGTGCATGCTCTGTTGCCTGTGTCTATGTGCCTGTGGTTCTGTCAGTGTGATCATGTGATGTATCTGACCCCAGGAATGTGTCAATAAAGTTTCCTCTTCCTGGGACAATGAATTCACGGTGTTCCTATTTCAATTTCCAGGAGTGTACAATCGTTTTCATTGGTCAGCTTTTAAAGAAACCTTTTGCACGTCGTGGACGCGATTTGTTTTTCGCTACTGCTTCTACTAGATCTCAAACCTATTTTCTGTGTGCCCTCCCCCAGTGGTCCCACCGAAATTATTCGCAAAGCATGTTGCTAGCCTTGTTGGTGACGTAAGAGCGTAACGAAGTGTGATGGACATGAACGTCGCAAAAATAGTAGTTGGTATTTATTAATCGATGTGTGGGGAGGGTACACACAAAACAAGCTGGGAATCCGGTAGACGCTGTGGTGCGAAACATTTCGCGTGCAAGACGTGGGTTTCTTCAAAAGCTGACCAATGGAAACGATTGTATTTCCATTTCTGTGTTTGTAGTATGTAACGGCAAATGTTTTCTAATAGGCTCACTGTAATCGCTATATGACGATTAAGGCGCCAGATACCGTACCAAGCGGACTACTTTTAGCAAGTGAAAACGAATAAGCCTCGACTCAGAATCGAACCAACGATCTCCTGCATGGTAACCCAAAAACGCTATTCACTGCACCAACTGCATAGGAGTACTGCTCTCTCGTCAGAGAGGTAGTTACCGTACACGTGATTACTGTGTTGCCACGTTGCCAGTCTTTAATGTCCATTTATTGCCGATATATGCGCAGGACGAAGTTCTGTGTGAGACATTTTTGTATTGCCAGTGCCGGCAGCATATCCGTGGACTATTCGATAAGATAAATGTATATTCGTTTAGAGGAGATTAGTTTACTTTACAAGGTATATTTGTTTAATTAGAAAGCCCGAATATTGCTACTGTAGTATCGAAACTAATTCTGACACGACGATGGGACACGTTTAAGCACTATTTTGCAATGTCGTCCTAACTGATACCCCAGTTCAGGAAACTTAAAAGGCAATCGAAAAAACTAAGGGCACAGGAGAATAAAAGGTAGAAATTGCTGAAAAATCTATCTGAAATTAATGAATCTCAAGCAGAAAGAATTCTGTGAGAGCAGGGACCAATAAGGGCAAGAACATGGAAAAATGTGGATAGGCCAACTTCTGACGTCATTAGTGTTCTGCCCAAAGGCAGGTTTTAACATGGGAGCTCTCCATGCCCTTCTGTCTTCTGTCGTCCTCTACATGCCCGCGTCGTTTCCGCTTCACTATATTTCGTGTATCATCTTGTATCTCCTCGTTCTTCTTAATCTCCTCTCACAAACCAGTGCTTCCAAAACGTCTGTTAGCTAGCTCTACCGCCGCACCGAATGTCCCATCCAATTTTTCTTCCCTTCTCTTATAACCTGCAGCAGTCTGTTGAAAAAGATAAAAATTGCCATTGTATTTACTGTCTGAAACGATGAAACCAATCAAAAAGAAATAAAGAATAGGTCTAGAGCCATTAACGTAAATGGTGGAGTCACGACGATTGTGCCACAGGAAACACCTTATATTTTATGAACATTAATTGCAACTGGGACAATCGAGATGAACAGGCCTTTAACTAATATTCAGACTCCTAAGTAGGCCATATTATGTTAACAGGTGGGAGTTTGCCAAAAATTTGTTTACTGCCACTAAAACAGTTGTGTTTTACCATGTTAATAGGTGTAATTAAGGCTGTAATTTCGTTTACTGCCAATAAAATATATTTTGAAAATTTTAATAGTGTGTTTTGTTTACTTATTATTGTGCTCTGTGACATACGTAAACGTTCCCACATAGCGCACTCGACTCGAGCCGGCTTAAAATTATTTTGCACTCTTAAATGTAATGTTGAGTTAGACGTATGTATACCGAGTTGTACTTTAATAATCATTTTGCAAGGCTAATCAATTTTAAACACAATAAATATGACTAGAACAATTTTTAAAATTCCGTAAAGAAATACGCGTAAAATGTGCCCCACCGCAAGACCGCTACGGTCGCAGGTTCGAATCCTGCCTCGGGCATGGATGTTTGTGATGTCCTTAGATTAGTTAGGTTTAACTAGTTCTAAGTTCTAGGGGACTAATGACCTCAGCAGTTGAGTCCCATAGTGCTCAGAGCCATTTGTGCCCCTATCTCCCATATGTTAGACGTTTTTCTTTATCCGACGCCTTCAATTGCTGTGCACTGTAAACATGGCATGCACGAAATTTGAAATTCTGCGTCGTTTTCTCGAGCATTACCATACAAAAAAATGTAAGGTTGAACACGTAACCTCCTCAAACTTTTTGAAGCCGAACGCATCGTCGCATTCCTCACCTGAGCCGATTTAGCGTTCGTCAGAATGGCCGGTTCTCTTCTTGTCTGCAGCTGATCCGCATTCCCGGAAACGGGCGATTAATGTCGTTATTGTTCAACTGCTGGACACAGCATTTCCCACGAAATGCATCTACAACATGTGTATGCGAACAACTGAAAACATACTGCTGAAAAAAGAAAAGTCGTTGCTCTTATGAAAACGGCATGTTAACCAGGCAGTGAACAGCACAATACTACAGAAGTCTTGTGACCTACGTCCGTCAAACCGGCGACATCATTTGTTATCGATAATACCTGCGGAAGCCAGATAGAACGAATGCAGTGCAGCTCCTATTAACAAACTCATTTTCGATCGCACTGTAATTCGTTTTCTCAGTTACAGTACGCTAAAAAAAGGGATTTAATAACAACAAGAACCGTCAGCACGTAAACATAGTGTAAACAAGGATCCAAACAAATTGTGGCGATTGCTGCAAGCCGAGGACGTGCTGAAAAGTAATGCCTCCGAATTTTTTATGTGAAAACTCTTAAAGCTATTTAAATAAAACGTATGTTATTCACATTCTACACCTTTACTCTTCACGTCTACGTACGTCCAGCCATCTACTGCCAGAGGGCTTCGAATTATAGCCTGTAACATGGCGGTATGCAATGTAACTATGTCGGCGCGAGAGAAACAGCTAGCTGTAATCGAGTTTCGAATTAGAATAGGTCATCCGCACCTAGAACACTGTCTTCTTCAGCATGACAATGCCAGAACACACAAACGTTGTGATATCTGCAACAATCCGACACGTTGGGTTCACTGTTATCCTCCATACAGTCCGACTTGTCCCCATCCGATTTACATCTGTTCCAAAAGTTAACACCCTCGAAGGATTCATTGTGATAGGTTCAAATGGCTCTGAGCACTATGGGACTTAACAGCTGTGGTCATCAGTCCCCTAGAACTTAGAACTACTTAAACCTAACTAACCTAAGGACATCACACACATCCATGCCCGAGGCAGGATTCGAACCTGCGGCCGTAGCAGTCGCACGGTTCCGATTGTGATAGGTATGAAACAGCGCACGTCGAGGGGCGGTTGTGGCTCCGTCAACAAACATTCTTCAGTGACAGTACCAAAGAACTGGTCTCTCATTGAGAGAAACGCTTTGTCGTTGATGTGGCAATGTTGAGAACTTAATAAGTAGACGGGAAGAATAAAGATGTACAAAGTTAAAAACGTTTGTTTTATATAAAAAGCTGTAAGAGTTTTCACATAAATTCCGAAGGATTACTTTGCAGCACGTCCTCGTATATACGAGAAAAAGTTTTCATCATACTTACGCTCATCACTCTGCCAGTACTAATAAAATCTTCAGGAGACGAAATTTCGTTTGAAGCAAAGACACGCTGGCAGTATCAATATACATTATTTAATCAATAGTATCCGGACACCCCTATGTAAAGCAGGATTTACCATTACATGTCATAAGAGCCAGACTCGCAAATATAAAAGGATGCGGGGAGCGTTGTGTTGTCAGTAGAAAAGCAGCAACAGAAGAATGCGTTGTTCAGGCGAGACTCTGATCTGGAAATAGTCACTGGGTCTCAGCTGAGTAGCAGTTCGATCCCGGTAGCTGAGTGCTCAGCGCGACGGAATATCAATCCTAAGGGCCTGGGTTGGATTCCCGGATGGTCGGAGATTTTCTCCGCTCAGGGACTGGGTGTTGTGTTGCCCTAATCATCATCACGTCATCCCCATCGACACGCAAGTCGCCGAAGTGGCGTCAAATCTAAAGACTTGCATCCGGCGAACCATCTACCCGACCGGAGGCCCTAGTCACGCGACCTGAGTAGCAAATACAGTACTAGCCATTAAAACTGCTACACCAAGAAGAAATACAGATGATAATGGACAAATATATTTTACTAGAACTGACATGTGATTACATTTTCACGCAATTTGGGTGCATAGATCCTGAGAAATTAGTACCCGGAACAACCACCTCTGTCCGTTCAAAATGGCTCTGAGCACTATGGGACTCAACTGCTGTGGTCATAAGTCCCCTAGAACTTAGAACTACTTAAACCTAACTAACCTAAGGACAGCACACAACACCCAGCCATCACGAGGCAGAGAAAATCACTGACCCCGCCGGGAATCGAACCCGGGAACCCGGGCGTGGGAAGCGAGAACTCTTCCGCACGACCACGAGATGCGGGCGCCTCTGTCCGTAATAACGGCCTTGATACGTCTGGGCATTGAGTCAAACAGAGCTTGGATGGCGTGTAAAGGTACAGCTGCCCATGCAGCTTCAACACGATACCACAGTTCATCAAGAGTACTGACTGGCATATTGTGACGAGCCAGTTGCTCGGCCACCATTGACCAGACGTTTTCAATTGGTGAGAGATCTGGAGAATGTGCTGGCCAGGGCAACAGTTGAACATTTTCTGTATCCAGAAACGCTCGTACAGGACCTGCAACGTGTGGTCGTGCATTATCCTCCTGAAATGTAGGGTTTCGCAGGGATCGAATGAAGGGTAGAGCCACGGGTCGTAACACATCTGAAATGTAACGTCCACTGTTCAAAGTGCCGTCAATGCGACCAAGAGGTGACCGAGACGTGTAACCAATGGCACCCCATACCATCACCCCAGGTGATAAGCCAGTATGGAGATGACGAATACACGCTTCCAATGTGCGTTCACCGCGATGTCGTCAAACACGGATGGGACCATCATGATGCTGTAAACAGAACCTGGATTCATCCGAAAAAATGACGTTTTGCCATTCGTGCACCCAGGTTCGTCGTTGAGTACACGATCGCATGCGCTCCTGTCTGTGATGCAGCGTCAAGGGTAACCGCAGCCATTGTCCCCGAGCTGATAGTCCATGCTGCTGCAAACGTCGTCAAACTGTTCGTGCAGATGGTTCTTGTCTTGCAAACGTCCCCATCTGTTGACTCAGGGATAGAGACGTGGCTGCACGATCCCTTACAGCCATGCTGATAAGATGACTGTCGTCTCGACTGCTAGTGATACGAAGCTGTTGGGATCCAGCACGACGTTCCGTATTACCCTCCTGAACCCACCGATTCCATATTCTGCCAACAGTCATTGGATCTCGACCAACGCGAGCAGCAATGTCGCGATACGATAAACCGCAATGGCGATAGGTTACAATCAGACCTTTATCAAAGTCAGAAACGTGATGGTACGCATTTTTCCTCCTTACACGAGGCATCACAACAACGTTTCACCAGGCAACGCCGGTCAACTGCTGTTTGTGTATGAGAAATCGGTTGGAAACTTTCCTCATGTCAGCACGTTGTAGGTGTCGCCACCGGCGCCAACATTGTGTGAATGCTCTGAGAAGCTAATCATTTGCATATCACAGCATATTCTTCCTGTCCGTTGAATTTCGCGTCTGTAGCACGTTATCTTCGTGGTGTAGTAATTCTAATAGCCAGTAGTGTACATCAGGGACATGTCAGTCCTTCGAAAGCTGTCCAAGTCGTCCGATGGTGAAGTGGAAATGCCAAACCAACAACGCACAGACTTCATGTACTGCATTGCAAAAGGTGATTGTAAAAACTCGTTGAAATTAGCGCAAGGAATGACTCGTGATTTCCAAAGCTCCAGCGGCGGTTCAGCTACCACAGTTGTGGGTAGACAGTTAAAAATAATGGGGACAGTGGTCGAACACCTCCTCATGGAAATCCGATGGAATGATTTGGTTCTAGACGCTACAGTCTGGAACCGCTCGACCGCTACGGTCGCAGGTTCGAATCCTGCTTGGATGTGTGTGATGTCCTTAGGTTAGTTAGGTTTAAGTAGTTCTAAGTTCTAGGGGGCTTATGACTACAGCAGTTGAGTCCCATAGTGCTCAGAGCCATTTGAACTATTTTGAATGATTTGGGATTGGCGAACGCCTGGCGAACGTTTCTTGCCATCATATGTAGTGGCAATGACGAAGTACGGAGGGGTTAGTGTTTTGTTATTGTAATGTTTCCCGTGGTTAGGGAGAGGTGCCATTATTAAGGAAACGCTAAATGCGAAAGAACACTGCATTGTGTACCGCGTGCTGTAGAGGAACATTTCAGAGACGCTGCTTGTTGCCATCAGCATGACAAGCACCCCGTCATAAAGCAGCATTACTCTGGCAGTCACTCTTGAAACGAACTGGCCTGCCCGGACTTCGGTCCTGAACCCAGCTGGAATACCTTTGGGATGAATCATGACGTCTAGACACCAGCGTCCAAATTCACTATACTGTCTGGTTTCGGGTCTTGAGGAAGAACGCGCTGCCATTCCACCACATACATTCTGACACCTGACTGAGAATGCCACCAGCAGAGTTCAAGTCATCATAAAGGCGCAGGGTCGACGTATACTCTTCCAATGTCCACTAATATGTGTCCAGATACTTTAAATGGCATACATCAATGTCTTCTTTCTCGGAATCTGTCACGTGGGAGACCAAATAAATTGGAATTTTAATGACTGAAAGACGTTAGGTCATTGATTTTTCCGCTGCTCCCGGCGGAGGTTCGAGTCCTCCCTTGGGCATGGGTGTGTGCTATTGTTCTTAGGATAATTCAGGTTAAGTAGTGTGTAAGCTTAGGGACTAATGACCTTAGCAGTTAAGTCCCATAAGATTTCACACACATTTGAACATTTTTGAACATTGATTCATACATCAGCAGTTTCCCCCACTTTTCGCTTATTGACGCTGTCTTCAGTTGTGTATACTAATCTGAAGAATATATCTGTCTTCGTGAATTTAATAACGTGTCTCCTCATATTTTATATGTATTTTTGCTGGGCCCTAACTGTTACTAAAGGTGCAATTATGTATCTGGTATCATCACACCTGTCACGAAGAGAAATATTCCGACGCCTTGTCTCTCAGAGATCTACAGTCTTAACTTCTCTGTCACATTTAGACTTCCAGTAGGGGCAGAACATCATATTAAAAATCCATAAGCCCGGAACGTCCATAAACATTAAAACTGCTGCCCATTTGGAAACAACTCAGACGCGTATTGCTGGGTTTGTTACCGGTATGTTTGATCAGCACGCGAATATTACGGAAATGCTCAGTGAACTGAGATCAGAATACGTGGGAGGAAGACGACGTTCTTTTCGCTAAACACTATTGGGGAAATTTAGAGACTCAGTATTTTCGGCTGAATGCAGAACAGTTCTATCATCACCAAGGGCCGCGAAGACGTAGCAAGAGAAATTTAGGCTCTTGTGGAGGCTTATAGCCAATCAATTTTTCCTCTGTTGACTCGCAAGGAACACACGATGATGACCATTCAGTGTCAATTGTTGTGAAGGGATCTCTTCACAGGTGCATACAGTGCAAAATCACTGGAGTACTCAAAATTATGTGCTAGCCCACATCATGGTTCTTTTTTTTTTTTCGTGATGACCTTACGCCTACCCTTGGGAGCGGTCGTGCAGAGCGCATGCGCGGCCGAGGCGGCTCGCAACCCGCGGCCGTCGTCGCCCGGACTGCAGCAGTGTCGCGTCGTCCTTTTGGCGCGCCGGTCCCATTGTGCGCGGCGATTGGTCACGTCATATCTTGCCCGCGCGCCACAGTCGGCGGGGGCGGCGATGAAAGGAGGAAACGGCGCGAAACAAAGGACAAAAGCGGAGCGGCGCCAAATGGCTGTCGCCTCGCCGCTGTTAGTGACGCGCCGATGACTGCTGACAAAAGCGAATTCTGAGCTGCCCTGCGGAGCACAGCGCGCGCCGTTCGGGGGAGCTGAAGGCGTGACGCTCAATAGCCGCACTTGTCCTCTCCTCGAAATTTTCCGCCTCCATAGCCACAGGCATGTCTATAGACAAGTTCCATCAGCCGCAGGGAGTACATCTCTGCTCACAGGGCCATTTCAATTTTACTGCCTACATCTGCTCGTTGTTTATGATTGTGTTTCGAACTGAATGTAGTTACCAGGGTTAAGGCGCAGAGGGTGGTGGCGTTACGTGCTGCCAACGGAGAAGAAAATTAGCTAAACGAGCTCTCGCACTTTGAGTACTCCTGAAACTTCTCATTGAGCACTTGGACTTTAGACTGAGGTGACAAAAGTCATTTTATAGCGATACTCATACACTATGTGATCAAAAGTATCCGGACACCTAGCTGAAAATGACTTACAAGTTCGTGGCGCCCTCTATCGGTAATGCTGGAATTCAATATGGTGTCGGCTCATCCTTAGCCATGATGACAGCTTCCGCTCTCGCAGGCATCGTTCATTCAGGTGCGGGATGTTTTCTTGGGGAATGGCAGCCTATTCTTCACGTAGTGCTGCACTGAGGATAGGTATCCATGTCGGTCGGTGAGGCCTAGCACGAAGTCGACATTCCAAAACATCCCAAAGATGTTCTATAAGATTCAGGTCAGGACACTGTGCTGGGCATTACAGGGATGTTATCGTCGTGTAACCACTCCGCCAAAGGCCGTGCATTATGAACAGGTGCTCGATCGTGTTGAAAGATGCAGTCTCCATCCCCGAATTGCTCTTCAACAGTGGGAAGCAAAGAGGTGCTTAAAACATCAATGTAGGCCTGTGCTGTGATTGTGCCACGCATAACAACAAGGAGTGCAAGCAGCCCCCGCCGCCGAATTTACGCTGGCAGATGACGTTCACCGGGCATTCGCTATATCCACACCCTGCGATCGGATCGCTACGTTGTGTACCGTGATTCGTCACTCCACAGAACGTTTTTCCACCGTTCAATCGTCCAGTGCTTTCGATCCTTACACAAATCGAGGCGTCGTTTGGCATTTACCGGCGTGATGTGGCTCCAGCCTTTCATAGTACTTGCAGTGGACCTCGATGCAGTTTGGAATTCCCGTGCGATGGTCTGGATAGATGTCTGTCTTTTACACATTACGACCCTCTTCAACTGTCTGCAGTCTCTGTCAGTCAACAGACCAGGTCGGTTGTTCACTTTTGCGCTGTACGTGTCCCTTCACGTTTCCACTTCACTATCACATCGGAAAGAGTGGACCTAGGGATGTTTACAAGCGTGTAAAATCTCGCGTGCAGACGTGTGACACAAGTGAGACCCAATCACCTGACCGCGTTTGAAGTCAGTGAGTTCTAAAGAGCGCCTCATTCTGCTCTCTCACGGTGACTAATGACTGCTGAGGTCTCTGATATGGAGTACCTGGCAGTAGGTGGCAGCACAATGCACCTAATATGAAAACGTATCCAAATCCTTTCACATAGCGTGTATACAGATGGCGGTAGAATCACTACACAAGGTGTAACAGGGCAGTGCTTTGGTGGAGCTGCCATTTGTACCCAGGTGATACATGTGGAAAGATTTCCGAAGTGATTACGGTCGCATGGCAGGAATTAACAGACTTTGAACACCGAATGGGTTTTGGAGCTGCACGCATGGGACATTCCATTTTGCAAATCGTTAGGGAATTTAATATTCCGAGAACCACAGTGTCAAGTGTGTGCCGAGAATACCAAATTTCACGGGTTCCCGCTCACCACGGACAACACAGTGGGCGACGGCCTTCACTTAACGACCGAGACCAGCGGCGTTTGCGTAGGGTTGTCAGTTCTAACAAACGAGCACACTGAGAGAAATAAGAACAGAAATCGGTGTGGGGTGTACGATGAACGAATCCGTCAGGTCAGTGCGGCGAAGTGTGGCGTTAATGGGCTGTAGCAGCACACGACCGACGCCAGTGCCTTACGTCACAGCACGACATCGCCTGCAGCGCCTCTCCTGGGCTCGTGACCGTATCGGGTGGTCCCTAAGCGACTGGAAAACCTCCAGATTTCAGTTGATATGAGCCGATGATAGGGTTCGAGTATGGCAAAGGCCCCACGAAAGCCACGGAGCCAAATTGTCAACAACGGACTGTGCATGCTGGGTGATATCTCCATAAATGTGTGGGCTGTGTTTACATGGACTGGACTAGGTCCTCTGGTCTAACTACACCGATCATTATCTGCAAATCGTTCTGTTCGGGAACTAGGAGACTATTTTCACTCATTCATGGACATCATGTTCCCGAACAACGATGGAATTTTTATGGATGACAACACGCCATGTCACTGGGCCACAATTGTTCTGTATTGGATTGAAGGACATTGTGGACGGTTCGAGACAATGATTTGGCCACCCAGATCGCCCGTCATGAATCCCATAGAACATTTATGGGACACAATCGAGAGGTCGGTTCGTGCAAAAAATCCTGCACCGGCAACTTTTTCGTAATTATGGACGGCTATAGAGGGCAGCATGGACGGCTATAGAGGCAGCATATTTCCACAGGGGCTTCCATCGACTTGTTAAGTCAACACATGCCACGTCGAGTTTCTGTACTACCCCGGGCAAAAGGAGGTCCTACACGGTATTAGGAGGTCTCCCACAACTTTTGTCACAGTGTAGTTTGTTTGTTTTGGCATGAAGACGTCTATTGACTGGTCTATAAGTTCTTTTGCGCAATAAAATAACGTCGGATTTGAAGGCCACTTTGCCAGGCAACACGAGAAGAAGCCCTCTTAGCGCATGAAGCCAAAACTATAGAATCTGTGACATTGATGTTTGGGGCACGAATGGCACCTCTGTACCGACAATCCATACCAGTAAATTATGCCTCAAAACTTGCGTTTTTGATAGTAAATTAATTCTGTGTTCGCCCCATCTTCAGATAGTTACATCAGTTTTTCGCGTCATTAACATTCTTTCTTTACTTACGACATTTTAGATTGCTGTCTTGAAAATTTCCTCTGCAAAACTGTGCAACACCTCGCTCTCTCCCCCGGTGGCGCAAACAGCGGTTGAGCCCACAACTTATTGACCACTTCTACACGTGTTCGTCGCGCAGTGTTTGTTTTTCCTGTGACATCGACGTACCAGTGTGTTACCGCGCCATAGGTCTATTCCGTGTCTTGCAACCCTTCGAAACAAGCAAAATCGTGACGCGTCCGACAACACTATTCACCTCCAATCAGTTGTTCTGCTTCTCTATTGACTTGTAGCTTTATTTGGCCCGGTGAGCAATGGTCTTTTGCCAGGTATCTGATTCTGGACCTGCTCTACACCATTCTTCCTCATTACCTGGAATCATTTCAGCGGTAAACGACGCATGGCGACTCGTGGTCTGAACCCAGCTTACAGTAACCAAATCAAGGTGACATTCTACTTATAACCCCTGCCAGAATTTCAGCTTTTATCATCTGTCTATTGATGAGAATGAGTCGAACAGTCCTACAATGGTGTAAATTTTCTGGAAAGACGTATGCCGACTCCTTTTACCACACCCTTGCCCTGAGTTCATCTAGTCGCGACCTCTTCTGCAGTCATCGCATACAGTCAGCTATCTATGCAATATGTCGTTGTTATGCTCCTATGGGCACTATCTAATCAGAAGCATTCGAACACATCTACGTAATGCGGAATTGTCCATTAGATGTCACTAGACGTGGGCCCTCTAGTACAAAGGAGGCGGGGAGTATTATGTTGTCAGTGGAGAAGCACAATACGTCAGAGAGAAGAACTCAGTGACTTCGAACGTGGACTAGTCGTTGAATGTCACGTGATTAACAAACCCATCAGGGAACCTCCTAAAGCTGTTCATGTCGGTTACGATGTGATTATAAAGTCGAAATGTAGAGGAGCAAGCACAGCTAAACAAAAACCTTGCAGACGTCTTGTGCTGATGGACAGTAGAGCTTTGCGGAGGGTGCTTGTGAAAATTCTCATGAAATCAGCGGAAGGAATCACTCGTGAGTTCCAAAGTGCTAACAGCGGTCTAGATAGCACAATTTTTGTGCGTATGGGGTTAAAATTAATGCTTGAGGAGGGGGGAGAGGTTATACAGTTCCGCTACCACAATGTGCGCAGAGTGTTAGCAAGAATGGTGTAGGACGACCGAACAGCTCCTCATCACACATTACCGTAGTCAGTGGTGAACGATGCGTAAGGTGGTGCAAAGAACGACGCCCCTGGACACTGGATGACTGGAAAAGAGTGATCTGGATGGTGAATCACGATGTACCCTGTGGAAATCCGATGGAAGGATTTTGCTTTGGCGGATGCCTGCAGAACGTCGCCTACCATCAGGCATGTAGTGTCAACAGTGAAGTATTAGGAGGTGGTGTTACGGTACGGGGCTGTTTTTCGGGGTTTTTGGATGTGGCCCCCTTATTGTGTTTCGGAAGACAGCACTGTGCACGGCAAACAGCAGAAGAATAGCTTGGAGAACATGACCGTGCCAGCATTACAAAGCACCCAGCCATGAACCAACATCGGTGAGACGGTAGTTTGTGGAAGTTTCCTGCAGTGAAATGGCTGCACAGAGTCCCGACTTGAACGCAATGGAACTCCTTTGGGATGAATTAGAACGCCCACTTCGCTCCAAATCCCAGCACCCAACATTATTACCTTCTCTGTTGGCGGTCCTTGAAGAAAAATGGGCTGCCACTCTTCCCAAACCTTCAGACATCTCACTGAAAGCAAAGCTCATACCACCATAAAGCTAAGGAAGGACACGCCCTCACTTTAATGTCCGATAAGAGACATTGCAATCAGATAGTGTACCTTATGCCAATGATTCGTCCTTTCACGATCTCCGACGATACGTTAGACGTGCCAGTGCTGTGGCCACACTGTTGCGATCTCCACCTGAGAGGTTCCAGTAATGTTAGATACTCTCAACAGCCATGACGAGATCACACCATTCTTCATAATTAGGAGTAGCGTTTTTCTGTATTGAAAACAAGCTCAAAAAAGAGTGGAAATTTAATCTACGTATCCCACAAGTGTGGTAATGCTGGAGTATCAGGTTCCGTTAGATACCCTCAAAAGCAGTGACGAGATCACACCATTCTTCACGTGTAGGAGTCGCTTTTTTCTGTACTGAAAATAAATTCAAATAAATATGGAAATTCAATCTACGTACCTCATAGCTGCGGTAATACTGGTACATCAGTTCATAGCTCGTAACACATCATTTCATAGCCTCTTAGGCAATCTAGTCAAGCTTCGGTATAGTTGTCACCTTAGCCAGTTTCTGATGGCCCGGGCAGGAGGTTTTACTCAGCCTGAAGATGATAGATTAGATTTTCCTTAACGCTCCTAAATGGGTGCAGGTTTGAACCAACTACGTTGGCCTAAAAAATTTATTAAATGGCTCTAAGCACTATGGGACTTAACATCTGAGGTCATCAGTCCCGTAGACTTAGAACTACTTAAACCTACTAACCTACGGACATCACACCCATCCATGCCCGAGGCAAGATTCGAACCTGCGACCGTAGCAGCAGCGCGGTTCCGGCCTGAAGGGCCTAGAACCGCTCGGCCACAGCGGCCGGCTAGGTTGGCCTACGTGGAGAGAAATTCCCCTATGCCGGCCATTCAGAAAGTGTTCTTAAAGTCCCGCCAGAGCGTTGCACCTAACGGTAGTTCAGTTAGCAGGAGCAGGGAACGGTCAGATGAAAACGCCTTCACTCTGCTCCTGGTTCTGATTGTCTGAAAGGTTTCGTAGAGAATGTGTGCGTGTCCGATTGAAAACATATACAATTACTTTTTTCAATTTGCTACTCACTGACATCTGTAGCATTTAAATTTACAATCCATACCAAGATTTTAAATCTACCGCCGGCAACCATCTCTAATACCAAAATTTCCCACCAATTTTCAAGTTTCTCGCCATCGACCACTGTGACGATGTCATCGAAACAGGGGCGTGGTTTATGTCGTCATAGAGAGGTCAGTGACTTTGGTGCATGATGTCACAAAAGTAAACAAAATTGACCCTAACTGCCATAGCCGCACTAGTAACGTTTCCACCTAATTCCCACGGAGCAGTGCGTCGTGCGCCGTACGTCACCCACAGTATAGGTATTCTGGCCGCGACTGAGAGTGCGTTTCGCGCGACGCCACGTTACCTCCCAAGAAAGGCCGAAAGCGACATTTCAGATTGTCAGTTTCCTTTGGGTGTACTCTCGTTTCATCGATTAACTCACAAGGGGAGGTCACGACGCTGGGATCTCGGATTTATTTCCAGCTGTGTACACCTTTCATAGGCCGTTAAAACGACGTAATCTGCAAGTAGTAAGGTACACTACTCTGGCAATTAGGAGAAAACCGCAAGAGAAGTTTTACGCGTCTGTCATGTATCTGATGTGCTTGTGCGAAGGTACCACCTAGAAGAAGTCGGTGTGGTCACGTGGTTAGCGTTGGCGCCTAGCCAGAGGGTCGAGGACGAGAAGACGTTTCGAATCCCGCTAGCTCTTACTTTTTAATGTAAATTTTTTTCATCACTGGTCAGATTATTTAACTTATATGACATTTGAGAGGTATGTATGTATGTATGGTATTCTGCCTTACGGCAGGTCTTGTCATGGGTTAAGCCTATTCCACTTTTTTCTGTCCATAGCCAGTCTTTTCATTTCTGAATACTTGCCTCCTTTTATATTGTACTGCATTTGATATCTTCTTTTTCCTCTTCTCCTTTTTCCCTCCACCTTTCCTTCTACTCCTTCCTTCAATAAACAGTCCTTCCTCAAAAAATGTCCAATCCAGTTCCGTTTTCTCTTTCTGATGATTTTCAACATGTTTCTTTCTTCTCCAACTCTTCTTAATACTTCTTCATTCCTTACTCGGTCTTCCCACTTCACTTTTTCCATTCTCCTCCATATCCACATCTCTAGTGCCTCCAGTCTTCTTTCATCTTCCTTCCTCAATGTCCAGGTCTCCGCACCATATAGTGCAACGCTCCAGATGTAGCATTTGGCAAGGCTTTTCCTCAGATCTTTGTTTAGTGGTCCACAAAGTAATTTCTGTTTCCTCTTGAATCCTTCTTTTGCCATTGCAATTCTTTTCATAATTTCTGTTGAGCAATACATATCATCCATTATTACACATGCCAAGTAACTAAAGTTATTCACTTGCTCTATTTCCTCTCCCCCTATTTTCATTCGGCATTTTCTCCCCTTTGTTTCAATTACCATGCTTTTCGTTTTCTTCTTGTTAATCTTCATCCACTGAGAGGTAATATAATGAAAAAAAAAACCACGTGCATTTTCATGATGTTGTGGTGAATTTCATATGTTATTTGACTATTTACCATTTTTAATTAAATTTTCAAGGACGAAGGACGGGCTTGGAGTGCCAAAGTCAAACATCGAAAAATTATTTTGGTTCAAATGGCTCTGAGCACTATGGGACTTAACATCTGAGGTCATCAGTCCCCTAGACTTACAACTACTTAAATCTAACTAACCTAAGGACAGAACACACATTCGTGCCCGAGGCGGGATTCGAACCTGCGACCGTAGCAGCAGCGCGGTTCCGGACTGACGCGCTTAGAACCGCTCGGCCACAACGGAAGGCAAAATTAATATGCGAATTAAGTTATTTAGTAACATAGTAAGTCACAATGTGGTAGACAACAAGAGTAATGTACAGTTACGTCACACGTTGCAGAATGGTAGTTGTCATACAGGCATGGAAAACATACATCGAAACGGCATCTACTAGTTCGAATAAGTGCAAAATGGTTCAAATGGCTCTGAGCATTATGAGATTTAACTTCTGAGGTCATCAGTCCCCTAGAACTTAGAACTAGTTAAACATAACTAACCTAAGGACATCACACACATCCATTCCCGAGGCAGGATTCGAATCTGCGACCGTAGCGGTCGCGCGGTTCCAGACTGCAGCGCCTAGAACCGCTCGGCCATTCCGGCCGGCGAATAAGTGCAACTTTACCGCATTTACAGGGAATGTTCAGAGTTTCTAAGGGTAAACACGCCTCTTGACAGTTTGAGAGATTTGTCTTTCTTCCGATATTTCGGATGCAAAACATATATGACTAGTGATGAAAAAACCTATAGAATAAAAATGAAGTTTTTGCGGGAGTCGAACGGTCACCTTGTATACGTTCGTCTTACGAAGCTCGAGCGCTAACTACTTGTCCATGTATACAGATATACATTCGCCAAAAATAGACGCGTAAAACTTCTCTTGCCATTTTCTCGGAATTGCCAAAGTAGTACGCCTTACTACTCGCACATTTTGTTGTTTCAATGGCCTGCTGAAGGTGTACTCAGTCTGAAGTAAATCTGTGATCCCAACGTCGTGGCCTCCCCTTGTCAGCAACTTCCCTCACGTTGGTAGCAGTTAATAAACAGGAAGTGTGCGGTTTTCGCCGCAGTCTCTGAATGGAGCAGCCGGCGATGGTGTTGCGGCCGCGTGCAGAGCACAGCAATGCGGAACGAGAGCGCCGTCGTGGGAATCCGAGCAGGGACGGCCCGTGCTGGTGCTCGTGGTGTGAACCCGCGCCGGCAGAATGGCAGCGGATGGCATTCCGCGCGCATTCCGGACGTTCCTCCAGAGTTCACCGGCCATCCGCCGCGGGTGACGGGGAAAAAATGCCCGCTAGAGCCGGCTGGGAGGGAGGAGTGATTGCCCGCCGGCGCCCCTAGAGCACCACCTGCGTGTGTCCGGCCTTCCAGCTCCCGGCGCGGCAGCCTTTGCCATATTTTTCTCGACGCGGGAATTTCCGGATCGCGGCAGCGAGCTCTGAATGAGAGGGACGCAGATAAATTACGCGGGCCTCGCGCGCCCAGAAAGAGCACTCTGGCTGCGCGATAAGGGACTGGCGGCGGCGGCGGCGGCGGCGGCAGCGAGGCGGCTCCGTCACTGTTATTAAGCCAGAGCCCCGCCGCCTCGCGAGCCCATTGTGCAACGGCTTTACTCGAGCCAGCCGGCGCGCAGCGGATCCGTGGGGACAGCCGTGCAGCTGGTACCCCGTCCTTTACACGCGACGTGAAAACAAACGCTGACGCGGAGGCTGCTCAAGTTTTGTGAAGATACAGCAGAGCCTCTGTAGTTCGAGATGATCGGGACCATGACCATCTCGAACTATTGAAAACTCAGACTGTCGAAATTTAAGTGGAGATATTACACTAGTGGCCATTAACATTGCTACACCAAGAAGAAATGCAGATAATAAACGGGTGTTCATCTGACAAATATGTTATACTAGAACTGACATGTGATTACATTTTCACGCAATTTGGGTGCATAGATCCAGAGAAATCAGTACCCAGAACAACCACCTCTGGCCGTAGTAACGGCCTTGATACGCCTGGGCATTGAGTCAAACAGAGCTTGGATGGCGTGTACAGGTACAGCTGTCCATGCAGCTTCAACACGATACCACAGTTCATCAAGAGTAGTGACTGGCGTCTTGTGGCGAGACAGTTGCTCGGCCACCATTGACCAGACGTTTTCAGTTGCTGAGAGATCTGGAGAATGCGCTGGCCAGGGCAGCAGTCGAACATTTTCTGTATCCTGAAAGGTCCTTACAGGACCTGCAACATACACGGTCGTGCATTATCCTGCTGTAATGTAGGGTTTCGCAGGGATCGAATGAAGGGTAGAGCCACGAGTCGTAACACATCTGAAACGTAACGTCCACTGTTCAAAGTGCCGTCAATGCGAACAAGAGGTGACCGAGACGTGTAACCAATGGCACTCCATACCATCACGCCAGGTGATACGCCAGCAAGGCCATGACGAATACTCGCTTCCAATGCGTGTTCACCGCGATGTCGCCAAACACGGATGGGACCATCATGATGCTGTAAACAGAACCTGGATTCAGCCGAAAAAATGACGTATTGCCATTCGTGCACCCAGGTTCGTCGTTGCGTACCCCATCGCAGGCGCTCCTGTCTGTGATGCAGCGTCAAGGGTAACCGCAGCCACGGTCTCCGACCTGATAATCCATGCTGCTGCAAACGTCGTCGAACTGTTCGTGCAAACGTCCCCATCTGTTGACTCAGCGATCGAGACGTGGCTGCACGATCCGTTAAAGCCATGCGAATAAGATGCCTTTCATCTCGACTGCTAGTGATACCAAGCCGTTGCGATCCAGCACGGCGTTCCTTATCACCCCCCTGAACCCACCGATTCCATATTGTGCTAACAGTCATTGGATCTCGACCAAAGCGAGCAGCAGTGTCGCGAAACGATAAACCGCGATCGCGATAGGCTGCAATCCGACTTTTATCAAAGTAGGAAACGTGATGGTACGCATTTCTCCTCCTTACACGAGGCATCACAACAACGTTTCACCAGGCAACGCCGGTCAACTGCTGTTTGAGTATGAGAAATCGGTTCGAAACTTTCCTCATGTCAACACGTTGTAGGTGTCACCACCGGTGCCAACCTTGTATGAATGCTCTGAACAGCTAATCATTTGCAAATCACAGCATCTTCTTCCTGTCGGTTAAATTTCATGTCTGTAGCACGTCATCTTCGTGGTGTAGCAATTTTAATGGCCAGTAGTCTATTTATAGCAGACTTCGACTTCCAGAACCCACTACGCGTGTAAGGCCTTAGAATGGAAAATTTTGATCGCTATATTTTGACTCTCCTATACTAGCACACCCCTTGTACCCGTGGTCTAGGAGTAGCGTCTTTGATTCATAATCAAAACGTCTTCGGTTCCGGGTTCGATCCCCGCCACTGCCAAAAATTTGATAAATAATCAGCATTGGCGGCCGAAGTCTTCCGGCATAAGAAGTCAGCCTCATTCTGCCAACGGCCTTGTCAAAGAGGGCGGAGGAGCGGATAGAGGTTCAGGGCACTCTCTTGTCCGAGGGGTGGGAAATTGCCCCTAAAGGCGGAAGAATCAGCAATGATCAACGACATGAGGATGCAGAAGGCAATGGGAACCACTGCATTAAAGACACGTAACGTGTATCCACAGGACATGTGGCCTGTAACTGAAGAAGTGTCATGATGATCTCTCCATTGGCAAAAGATTCCGGAATAGTCCCCCATTCGGATCTCCGGGAGGGGACTGCCAAGGGGGAGGTTACCATGAGAAAAAGATTGAATAATCAACGAAAGGATAACGTTCTACGAGTCGGGGCGTGGAACGTCAGAAGCTTGAATGTGGTAGGGAAACTAGAAAATCTGAAAATGGAAATGCAAAGACTCAATATAGATATAGTAGGGGTCAGTGAAGTGAAGTGGAAGGAAGACAAGGATTTCTGGTCAGATGAGTATCGGGTAATATCAACAGCAGCAGAAAATGGTATAACAGGTGTAGGATTGGTTATGAATAGGAAGGTAGGGCAGAGGGTGTGTTACTGTGAACAGTTCAGTGACCGGGTGGTTCTAATCAGAATCGACAGCAGACCAACACCGACAACGATAGTTCAGGTATACATGCCGACGTCGCAAGCTGAAGATGAACAGATAGAGAAAGTGTATGAGGATATTGAAAGGGTAATGCAGTATGTAAAGGGGGACGAAAATCTAATAGTCATGGGTGACTGGAATGCAGTTGTAGGGGAAGGAGTAGAAGAAAAGGTTACAGGAGAATATGGGCTTGGGACAAGGAATGAAAGAGGAGAAAGACTAATTGAGTTCTGTAACACGTTTCAGCTAGTAATAGTGACTACCCAGTTCAAGAATCACAAGAGGAGGAGGTATACTTGGAAAAGGCCGGGAGATACTGGAAGATTTCAATTAGATTACATCATGGTCAGACAGAGATTCCGAAATCAGATACTGGATAGTAAGGCGTACCCAGGAGCAGATATAGACTCAAATCACAATATAGTAGTGCTGAAGAGTAGGCTGAAGTTCAAGACATTAGTCAGGAAGAATCAATACGCAAAGAAGTTGGATATGGAAGTACTAAGGAATGACGAGATACGTTTGAAGTTCTCTACCGCTATAGATACAGCAATAAGGAACACTGCAGTAGGCAGTACAGTTGAAGAGGAATGGACATCTCTAAAAAGGGCCATCACAGAAGTTGGGAAGGAAAACATAGGTACAAAGAAGGTAGCTGCAAAGAAACCATGGGTAACAGAAGAAATACTTCAGATGATTGATGAAAGGAGGAAGTACAAACATGTTCCGGGAAAATCAGGAATACAGAAATACAAGTCGCTGAGGAATGAAATAAATAGGAAGTGCAGGGAAGCTAAGACGAAATGGCTGCAGGAAAAATGTGAAGACATCGAAAAAGATATCATTGTCGGAAGGACAGATTCAGCATACATGAAAGTCAAAACAACCTTTGGTGACATTAGAAGCAACGGTGGTAACATTAAGACTGCAACGGGAACTCCACTGTTAAATGCAGAGGAGAGAGCAGATAGGTGGAAAGAATACATTGAAAGCCTCTATGAGGGTGAAGATTTGTCTGATGTGATAGAAGAAGAAACAGGAGTCGATTTAGAAGAGATAGGGGATCCAGTATTAGAATCGGAATTTAAAAGAGCTTTGGAGGACTTATGGTCAAATAAGGCAGAAGGGATAGATAACATTCCATCAGAATTTCTAAAATCATTGCGGGAAGTGGCAACAAAACGACTATTCACGTTGGTGTGTAGAATATATAAGTCTGGCGATATACCATCTGACTTTCGGAAAAGCATCATCCACACAATTCCGAAGACGGCAAGAGCTGACAAGTGCGAGAATTATCGCACAATCAGCTTAACAGCTCATGCATCGAAGCTGCTTACAAGAATAATATACAGAAGAATGGAAAAGAAAATTGAGAATGCACTAGGTGACGATCAGTTTGGCTTTAGGAAAAGTAAAGGGACGAGAGAGGCAATTCTGACGTTACGGCTAATAATGGAAGCAAGGCTAAAGAAAAACCAAGACACTTTCATAGGATTTGTCGACCTGGAAAAAGCGTTCCACAATATAAAATGGTGCAAGCTGTTCGGCATTCTGAAAGAAGTAGGGGTAAGCTATAGGGAGAGACGGGTCATATACAATATGTACAACAACCAAGAGGGAATAATAAGAGTGGACGATCATGAACGAAGTGCTCGTATTAAGAAGGGTGTAAGACAAGGCTGTAGCCTTTCGCTCCTACTCTTCAATCTGTACATCGAGGAAGCAATGATGGAAATTAAAGAAAGGTTCAGGAGTGGAATTAAAATACAAGGTGAAAGGATATCAATGATACGATTCGCTGATGACATTGCTATCCTGAGTGAAAGTGAATAAGAATTAAATGATCTGCTGAACGGAATGAACAATCTAATGAGTACACAGTATGGTTTGAGAGTAAATCGGAGAAAGACAAAGGTAATGAGAAGTAGTAGAAATGAGAACAGCGAGAAACTTAATATCAGGATTGATGGTCACGAAGTCAAAGACGTTAAGGAATTCTGCTACCTAGGCAGTAAAATAACCAATGACGGACGGAGCAAGGAGGACATCAAAAGCAGACTCGCTATGGCAAAAAGGCATTTCTGGCCAAGAGAAGTCTACTAATATCAAATACCGGCCTTAATTTGAGGAAGAAATTTCTGAGGATGTACGTCTGGAGTACAGCATTGTATGGTAGTGAAACATGGACTGTGGGAAAACCGGAACAGAATCGAAGCATTTGAGATGTGGTGCTATAGACGAATGTTGAAAATTAGATGGACTGATAAGGTAAGGAATGAGGAGGTTCTACGCAGAATCGGAGAGGAAAGGAATATGTGGAAAACACTGATAAGGAGAAGGGACAGGATGATAGGACATCTGCTAAGACATGAGGGAATGACTTCCATGGTACTAGAGGGAGCTGTAGAGGGCAAAAACTGTAGAGGAAAACAGAGACTGGAATACGTAAGGCAAATAATTGAGGACGTAGGTTGCAAGTGCTACTCTGAGATGAAGAGGTTAGCACAGGAAAGGAATTCGTGGCGGGCCGCATCAAACCAGTCAGTAGACTGATGACCAAAAAAAAAAAGTACTAGCACACAGTGTTAATACCCAGGATAATGTAATTGTTCCACTTGTTGGAGATGTCGCACCAATCATTCAGTCTTCAGTCTTCAGTCGTAGAGGACAGTCAACGTCAGTTTTGTGTTATATTTACAATATAGTCATATTTGCATGAAGGGTACATTGTGATAAGTTTTTGAAAATGTCATGAGAAGAAGAAGCTCATTGCCGAATAAGAGAATCAGGTGCCTTTCAAAAAAACGCGTACTACTTTTCTTATCTTCGTGATGAATAATGTCACAATAAAGGCAGTAGGGATGATTAAGAGCCCCCTGGTAGCAAAAGAACATTTGGTTGATACTTTTTATTTTGCTTCTGGAGAAAAAATTACACTTCCTGAACACAAAGGAAAGCAGCGAGAAGGAAACTAAATGAAATTACACGGGGCGAGAGGGTACGTGGTTTTATTTCAGTGATTACAAAATCCAATCAAAATTCTACATTTACATCTACGTATAATATACTCCGCTAGCCACCAAGCGGTGTGTGGCGGAGGGCACTATTCGCGCCAACGTCATATTTCCCCCCCCCCCCCCTCCATCCCACCCCTCTGTTCTAGTCGCGGATCGCACGAGGGAAAAACGACTATCTGAACGCCTCAGTACGAGCTCTTATTTCCCTTATCTTTGAATGGTGATCATTGCGCGATTTGGAAGTTGGTGGTAGTAATAATATAGGCTCTACATCCTCGGCGAAGATAGGATTTCGGAATTTAGTGAGCAGCCCCTTCCGTTTAGCGCGTCGTCTATCTGCAAGTGTATCCAATTTCGTGAGATTTGTAACGCTCTCGCAATGGCTAAATGTACCAGTCACGAATCTTGCCGCTCTTCTTTGGACCTTCTCTATCTCTTGAATCAGACGCAACTGGTAAGGGTCCCATACAGACGAACAATACTCCAAGCCTGGACGAACTAACGTATTGTAAGCTATTTCCTTTGTTGAAGGACTGTATCGCTTCAGGATTCTACCAATAAACCGCAATCTAGAGTTCACCTTGCCCGTTACTTCTGTAATCTGATCATTCCTTTTGAGATCATTTCGAATAGTCACACCCAGATACCTGAGGGATGTTACCGCTTCCAAAGACTGGGCATTTATTTTGTACTCGTACATTAATGGGGATTTTCGTCTCGTTATACGCAGTAGGCTACACTTACTAATATTGAGAGATAACTGCCAGTCATTACACCATGGATTTATTTTCTGCAAATTCTCATTGATTTGTTCACAACTTTCGTGTGAAACTACTTTACTGTAGACTACAGCATCATCGGCAAACAGTCTAATGCCGCTGTCAATACCATCAACCAGATCGTTTATATAAATCGTAAAAAGCAGCGGACCTTTCACGCTGCCCTGGGGCACACCTGAAGTTACGTTTGTTTCTGTTGAAGTCTTCCCATCCAGGACGACATACTGCTTTCTGTCTGTTAGAAAACTTTCCATCACCGAGCGAAGTGGCGCAGTGGATAGCACACTAGACTCGCATCAGGAGGACGACGTTTCAATCCCGCGTCCGGCCATCCTGATTTAGGTTTTCCCTGATTTCCTTAAATCGCTCCAGGCAAATGCCGGGATGGTTCCTTTGAAAGGGCACGGCCGAATTCCTTCCCCGTCCTTCCCTAATCCGATGAGACTGATGACGTCGTAGTTTGGTCTCTTCCCCCAAAACAACCCAACCCCCAACCCAACCCAAAACTTTCCATCCAACCGAAGAACATGGCAGTATGAGCCCACTTATCCGTATGACGTCGCACCCCCCGCCCCCTCTCCCCCGCCCGATCTGGATGCACGCACTTATTCTGGTAGGAAATCTATCATAAAGTCGTTATATCCTCTCCTGAGGTAAGCTGGCCCACAACTGTTGCTCCTTGATATTCTGGATGCTGGCACTGGGGTGGAGTCTACGCCGAGCTGGTCCCGCACACGTTTTATCAGTGACAGAGGTGGTGCTCTTGCTCTTCGCTGGAGATACCTCAGCATCACGTACACAGTTCGTAGATACACATGCGACGAACATTGTCTTGTTGAAAAATGGAACTATAGTGCCATCGCAAGTTAGATGGCAACGAGGACGTAGGATGTCCGCGACAATCAGCTGTACTATCAGAGTTCCCTCAAACACTGCCAGCCATGACCTGAACTTACCCGGAATAACGCCAGCAGTAATACCGCTCTGCCTCTGCGAAATATTGTAAGAATGGCGTCTCTCCCTAGGTCGCCATGATACTCGAGGACGGTGGTCATGACGTGTAGTGCAGGACCGGAATTCGCCGCTGAGCACATCACTACGCCTTTCATCAGCAGTCCATGGTTCCCGGTGACGGTTCAAAAATGGTTGAAGTGGCTTTGAGCACTATGGGACTTCTGAGATCATCAGTCCCCTAGAACTTAGAACTACTTAAACCTAACTAACCTAAGGACATCACACACATCCATGCCCGAGGCAGGATTCGAACCTGCGACCGTAGCTGTCGCGCGGTTCCAAACTGTAGCGCCTAGAATCGCTCGGCCACTCCGGCCGGCCCCGGTGACGGAACCACTCCTAACGGGTGCCTACACGTATGATGGTAATTCTACATTGCGGCTGCTGCTAATTCCGACCAAAGGTGCAGGTTGACTCAGTATGATGCGGGGAGTCCATTACTTGTCACTGGATGGGAGACGCAGACGCGAAGGGCTTACGATGTTCGTGGTCCACAACACGGCGTTCCTCCGTGGTTGTGGTAGGTTACCATGCAGACCAACATCGGGCCACTATCACATCTGATTCCCCCACCGATCTGGACATCACACGATTCGACCAGTCGGCCAATTGGAGACCCACAATGACGTCCGTTTCCAACTGCCAGGTGCTAATAATGCTGTCTCACACGAGTACGCAGCCTCTCTGTGTCCTTCATAAGTGATCACTCAGTATTTGACGCTCTTCACACCCCTTATACTAAGCCTGGTAAGAACAGTAAACACTTACAACATCAATGCAGTCTGGTCGCCGTCACAGAAAATTGCAACTCTAATAATTTACATACCCGCTGTTGGAATATATGTACACGAAGCAATGTTAACATCCGGACATTTTTGTGAGACAGTGTGTTTCGAGTGGACAAAGTAAAAGGGACATCTTATGGAGATGGCAAGGGAAATAGATTATTTGGTCAGCGAGAGGAACGGGTTTTACCCTTCCTCTTCCTTTCACTTACTACTGGTACCAAAAATAACCTACACCACGCCCGCCCGATTGGCCGTGCGGTCTAACGCACAGCTTTCCAGGAGGGAAGGAGCGTCTGGTCCCCGGCACGAATCCGCCCGGCGGATTTGTGTCGAGGTCCGGTGAGCCGGCCAGTCTGTGGATGGTTTTGAGGCGGTTTTCCATCTGACTCGGCGAATGCGGGCTGGTTCACCTTATTCCGCCTCAGTTACACTATGTCGGCGATTGCTACGCGTACACCATCATTACTCTACCACTCAAACATAGGGGTTACACTCGTCTGGTGTGAGACGTTCCCTGGGGGGTCCACCGGGGGCCGAACCGCACAATAATCTTGGGTTCGGTGTGGGGCGGCAGAGGGGTGAAGTGAACTGCGGTAGTCGTCGTAGAGTTGTGGAACACTGCGGCTGCGGCGGGGGTGGAGACTCTCCCTCGTTTCTAGGTCCCCGGTTAACATACAATACAATAAAATACCCTACACCACACACTGTATGTTGAAGATTGCGATGCAGAACTGCTGAACGCACAAGCGTATGGTGTCATTCGACAGCCGAGTGCTTACAGACTGAAATCCACGACTTCACTTTTTTGTGTGTCATGGGGTACCGGCTGTCTTGCAACGTCAATCGTGGGGTTGCCGCGTACGGGCGGTTACCGTCCTGATTTGTGGTTGGCGGACGTTGGTCTTTCCGCGCTGTCCCCAGACGCATTGCGTGCGTGCGTGTTAGCTGCGAGTCTTGCCCGCCCGCCCACGCTCTCCGGGGTTTATTGTTGCGGCTGCAACCCGTAGGTGCGCCTTCGAGGACGTGCTCCATCATGCTAAAAGTCTGTGTCGGCCACGAGGCTTTAACAGCTTAGCTTAGTGTCGACAGTGCGCTTTTCATACGCGTAAACGCATTTCCTGTAAGCACAATGCAACGAGGTGAACATAACTCAGGGCCTTTCGCAATTAAAGCTACAAACGAAAGGTGAGAGTATAAGCAATGAAAAGCAAATAATCCTATTAAACACAGGTCCGGAAACCATTGGTTTCCCCAATACGACAAATTCAGTTATGTCAATCTTACAACACTGTTAATCTCCAACGCTACGTTTATTTAGGAATACAGCAAGTAAGACGTAAATTACAAAATTAATAAACTACCCTCTTTAGATTTTATAATCATTCCGGATACCTAACTAACAAGGGAACATCCCCATCGCACCCCCTCAGATTTAGCTATAAGTTGGCACAGTGGATAGGCCTTGAAAAATTGAACACAGATCGATCGAGAAAACAGGAAGAAGTTGTGTGGAACTATGAAAAAATAAGCAAAATATACAAACTGGGTCGTCCATGCGTAAGATAGGCAATATTAAGAGGACTGAAATGCGAGGAGCTCCGTGGTCCCGTGGTTAGCGTGAACAGCTGCGGAACGAGAGGTCCTTGGTTCAAATCTTAACTCGACCGAAAATTTTTACTTTTTATTTTCAGTTTATGTGAAAAACTCTTATGTTTTCATCACTTTTTTTGGAGTGATTATTACATCCACAAGAAAACCTAAATCGGGCAAGGTAGAAGAAACTTTTCACCCATTCGCTAAGTGTACTAGTTAGGTGGGTCGACAACATATTCCTGTCATGTGACGCACATGCTGTCACCAGTGTCGTATACAAAATATCAGACGTGTTTTCCTGTGGAGGAATCGGTTGACCTATGACCTTGCGATCAAATGTTTTCGGTTCCCATTGGAGGGGCACGTCCTTTCGTCAACTAATCACACGGTTTTGCGGTGCGGTCGCAAAACACAGACACTAAACTTATTACAGTGAACAGAGACGTCAATGAACGAACGGACAGATCATAACTTTGCGAAAATAAAGAAAGCAAAATTTTCAGTGGAGGGCAGATTTGAACCAAGGACCTCTCGTTCCGCAGCTGTTCACGCTAACCACGGGACCACGGAACTGCTCGCTTTACAGTGCTCTTAATATTGCCTATCTTACGCATGGACGACCCAGTTTGTATATTTTGCTTATTTTTTCATAGTTCCACACAACTTCTTCCTGTTTTCTCGATTGATGTGTGTTCAGTTTTTCAAGGCCTATCCATTGTGCCAACTTATAAATAAATCTGAGGGGGGTGCGATGGGGATGTTCCCTTGTAAGTACTGGTCAATAGCGTTTCACCAACAGGTCGTGACCTGCCAATGCCACGGCCTCCCAGGTGCCCCAGCAAGAGCCAATTCGATTTGCTTGTGCGTGGTAGCGTCTCTGGTTTATAATTATATCTGGTTTATAATTAAAACATCCTCGGTCCTGCGTTCGAAACCCACCACCGCTAAACTTTTGAATAATAATCAGCATTGGCGACCGAAGACTTCCGACATTAGAAGTGTATGTGTGAACTCTTAAGGGACCAAACTGCTGAGGTCATCGGTC
Organism: Schistocerca cancellata; assembly: GCF_023864275.1. Lineage (NCBI taxonomy): Eukaryota > Metazoa > Arthropoda > Insecta > Orthoptera > Acrididae > Schistocerca > Schistocerca cancellata. Next base: position 422,739,494 of record NC_064634.1, on the reverse strand, counting down.
CCTAGACTTACACACTAGTTAAACTAACCTACGCTAAGGACAATACACACATTCGTGCCCGAGGGAGGACTCGAACCTGCGGCTTGAGTGGCCGCGCACTCCGTGTCATCGCGTCTCAAACCGCGCGGCCATTCCGAGTAGCACACATTAGAATGGTTCAAATGGCTCTGAGCACTATGGGACTTAACTTCAGTGGTCATCAGTCACCTAGAACTTAGAACTACTTAAACCTAACTAAGCTAAGGACATCACACACATCCATGCCCGAGGCAGGATTCGAACCTGCGACCGTAGCAGTCTTGCGGTTCCGGACTGAGCGCCTGAACCGCTAGACCACCGCGGCCGGCTGGCACACATTAGAAGTCACCCTCATTCTGACAACGACCTTGTCAAAGAGGGCGGAGTACTGGACAGAGGTTCAGGGCACTCTCTTGCCTTTGGGGCGGTCACTGCAGATAACGAAGCAGAACTCAGGAGTGTACACATCTTGCGTTGCAGACATGATAGTCTTTCTGTACATGGTATCACTAAGTAGGCCGTACATCTCCAAATACAAACTACGAGATAATAAAGCAGTTGAGTTACCTTTATCAGCCTTCAGCACTACATGTCCGGATCCTCTCGGAGATTTCGTAGCGCAGGCCTTTCTTCAGAAGTTATATCACCGTGTTGAGGAGGAGCTTTTGAAAGAGAACGGCAAGTTTCCCTTCTTATTTCTTCGGCAGCATCCGTAGGAAGGTGTCGTACAACTTCTTCAACAGCACCCACCAAGTCTATCAGAAAAATGGTTCAAATGGCTCTGAGCACTATGGGGCTTAGCAGCTGAGGTCATCAGTCCCCTGGATCTTAGAACTACTTAAACCTAACTAACCTAAGGACATCACACACATCCATGCCCGAGGCAGTATTCGAACCTGCGATCTTAGCTGTTGCGCGGTTCCAGACTGAAGCGCCTAAAACCGCTCGGCCACACCGGCCGACAAAGTTTGTCAGAGGTAGAGCACTTGCTGTAGGTCCAAAACATTCCTTAACCCAATAAAGACACCGCCGCATCGTCCAAATTCTTCTCCGTGAAGTTGACAACGGAACGTCGTGCCGCCGTTCCCTGGGGCGACAGCTGTTGTCACACCAAACGATCAAATTTTGACATATGCCGAAAACTTGCGTCCTTATACATCCAATACCAAGATATAGGAAGGAGAAGTGCTGCAACCTTCAGATGCAGGTGGAACCGTTCTGAAATGGAATCCAAACTTCGTCTCTTACAACAAAGACGAAGGCGCCACAATACTCTTATGGTTGCAGCAAGCGGCAACGACGCGGACAGCTGATCGTCGCAGTTCCATCAGCGAGGGTGCTACCGCCCGGATGGAGTGGTCCATCTGTCACCGTGACTGACGCATGCGCGACAATACCCTCAGCGCGCTGTATAGGGCGTAGCGGAGAACGTCTTCGTCAGTTTTCGATGGATTAGTCGAAGATGTCTGGCAGGTGTCCAATCGAATTATCGTTGACAGAAGTTTAGGACGACGGGTTGCAATCCCGAAATCTCTTCAAACATTTAATTCACCGGGATAATTTTAATTTTCACAACAAGCCAATTAGTATCTAATACGAAAGATTGTACTGTTATGCGAAATTGTAGCGTCCCACTGTTGGGGCGCTCCCGTTTGACGCGGCTAAGGGAGACTACTTACAAACGCGGAACAGACGAGAACTGTTTAATTTAAAACTGATAATAATCACACTTGGTTACATGTCTTTTGACCGACCCACCATCTGCAAGCAAAGGACGTGCCATCTAACGGTGATTCACCTGTTAACTTCGGTTCCGTTCTGCTCTTGTTTTTGACAGAGTTTTGAATAACAGGTGCACGTCAATAACTGGATGGATTTGTGAAACAGTCAACTGAGGTATAAAGACCTTTAAATAATGAAATGATCGTGTGGTGGTGGTGGCGGCCGGAACGCCCCATCCTGGGAAGTTCGGCTGTAGAGTTGCAAGTCTTATTTCAAGTGACACCACATTGGGCGACTTGCGTGTCGGTGATGATGAAATGATGATGAGGACAACACAACACCAAGTCCACGAGCGGAGAAAATCTTCATACCAGTCGAAAATCGAACCTCAGCACAGTAGGTAAACACGGTACCACTCAGCTAAGTAGGCAGACTATCGAATAACAATTTCGCGTCATGAGTTTGATGTGAAGATACGCGTAAATCACAAAAGAATGTGTGTCGTAAATACTTCCCAAAAATTCAATTTATGTCACTAAGCGTTCGAAATGCCCACTGCCAGCCACGTTTGTAGTCGCTTGTGCACACACTTCTGGACAGACTGACGCGATTCCTTCGATATCACTGCACGTGATGCGCAAATGCGATGTTTTAAATCCTCTTGGATAGTAGGAACCTGTGAGTGGATTTCATCATTGAGTTTACCACAGAGAAAAAAATCGAGTGGCATCAGATCAAACGAACGTCGAGGCCAGCTCATAACACCTTCACGTCCAATCCAGTAACCAGGAAAGAGCTGGGCGAGCGCTTTCTTACAAGGGAACCGTACCAACTTTTGCACACCAATTTCTATCATACCTCAAATGGTGCAAATGGCTCTGAGCACTATGAGACTTAACATATGAGGTCATCAGTCCCCTACAACTTAGAAGTACTTAAACCTAAGTAACCTAAGGACATCACACACATCCATGCCCGAGGCAGGATTCGAACCTGCGACCGTAGCTGTCGCGCGGTTTCACACTGAAGCGCCTAGAACCGCTCCGCCACACCGGCCGGCTCTGTCATAGTGACAGGGTGTATTGGATACGACTTCAGTTTACATAAACAAGAAGACGCAACTCTCAACTGTTTTATAGAATGTCGAGGTTGTAAAGTTTAGGCCTGCTTGTATATTGAATGGTCGTTAGCATTCAAGGAGTCCGCAGGAGAGCCAGTGAGCGGTTAGTTTCATAGGTGTGAGGTCCCTAGACCGAATATAGCTACCGGCACGGTTCTTTTCATTTCTCTTCTTTTTTTTCATTCCCCTTTTATTCTGCCAATATCCATTTTTAAAGTACACCTCCGCAAATGTACTCCGCCGGTGCAGCCTTATTTTTACAGTTTTACATACTGGCGAAGAAGCATACAAAATGACTATAAAATTGCGCGTATATCATCAAACGGAAGAGAGAGATCTAAAGATGACTGCATAAAAATTCAATCAATCGTTCGTACCAATATTCGATAGTATGTTTCAATATGCTTGGTACGCTGCTAAATTATGTGATGACCGAGAACAACTTACGAATGGAAACCAAGTTTGTTCTGCAATACACACAATTAAAAATCATGCAAGTGCAAAAATTCTTCGTTCATTACACGTGCTGTATATCGCAATAATTATTGTTTTCCATATTTCTACGATCGGTATCGTCTTGATTCGTGCAGTGCTCCACAGGTTACACTGTGTGATCAAAAGTATCCGGACACCCACAAAAAATACGTATTTCATATTAGATGCATTGTGCTGCCACCTAATGCCAGGTACTCCAAATCATCGACCTCAGTATTCATTAGACATCGTGAGAGAGCAGACTGGGGCGCTCCGCGGAACTCACGGACTTTGAACGTGGTCAGGTGATTGGGTGTCACTTGTGTCATACGTATGTACGCAAGTTTTTCTCATTTCTAAACATCCCTAGGTCCACTGTTTCCTATGTGATAGTAAAGGGTCACGTACGGCACAAAAGCGTACTGGCCACCTCGTCTGTTGACTCACAGAGACCGCAGGCAGTTGAAGAGGGTCGTAATGTGTAAAAGACAGACATCTCTCCAGACCATCACACAGGAATTCCAAACTGCATCGGGATCCACTGCAAGTACTATGACAGTTAGGCGGGAGGTGAGAAAACTTGGATTTCACGGTCGAACGGCTACCCATAAGCCACACATCACGCCGTTAAATGCCAAACGATGCCTCGATTTGTGTAAGGATCGTAAACATTGGACGATTGAGCGGTGGAAAAACGTTGTGTGGAGTGACGAATCACGGTACAAAACGTGGCAAATCGATGACAGGGTGTGGGTATATGCGAACTTCCGGTGAACGTTATCTGCCAGCGTAAATTCTGATGCGGTGGTATTATGGTGTGGTCGTGTTTCTCATGGAGGTTACTTGCACCCTTTGTTGTTTTGCGTGGCACTCTCACAGCACAGGCCTACATTGATCTTTTAAACACCTCCTTGCTTACCACTGTTGAAGAGCAATTCAGGGATGGCGATTGCATCTTTCAAAACGATGGAGTACCTGTTCATAATGCACGGTCTGTGGCGGAGTGGTTAAACGACAATAGCATCCCTGTAATGGTCTGGCCTGTACAGAGTCCTGATTTAAACCCTATGGAACACCTTCGAGATGTTTTGGAACGCCAATTTCGAGCCAAGCCTCACCAACCGTCATCGCTACCTCTTCTCAGTGCAGCAGTCAGTGAGGAACGGGCTGCCTTTCCCCAGGAGACCTTTCAACACCTGACAACGATGCCTGCGAGAGTGGAAGCTGTCATCAAGGCTAAGGGTTGGCCAACGCCATATTAAATTCCAGCATTACCCGTGGTAGGCGCCTCGAACTTGTAAGCCAATTTCAGACAAGTGTCCGGATACTTTTGATCACATAGTGTGTATATATATTGTACTTGTCACAAATGCAGGTACAATAAGTATAAATGAAATGGCTATACTGAAACTTTTTGTGTATCCTTTATTTACTTTCAGTCTTCTCACGAAAGGAAGTTTTTTCTCCTTTTTTCAGTATAAATACGTATTATGTAAATTATGAATAGATGTTAAATATTTATTATTAGTGCAGTCATAATAAATCTGTTGTTAGAGTTAAGATTGTAATGGTCGCCTGGTCGTAGATATTGCTAATTGCTATAATCGCCCTATTTCACTCCCATTTACGGAGCTTGTTAGCACTTGATGTTAGGTTGGCGCCATTAAAATGCATTGTAGTAGTCACTGCTGCTTGCTGGATCGCTGCTGTGTCTCGATGTTGATGCTGGCTCTAAATCTGGTTGTCTAGGGTTAAAAACATGAGGTCCCGTGTTTTTTATGTGCTTTTGATGATAAAGAACGAGCGAAACCAACAAATATGTAAACTTCAAATATTTATTACTCTGGTGGCCATCTTAATTCCACTGTCCACCAAAGACCATGACTCAACACAAAGTAGTACTTCCGTTACATGTTCTTTGCATTGTTTATTCACCTCAAACAATAACACACAAACACATTTTACCAAAGTGACATTCCGACTGCCTTTCCGACCCTTCTTGCTGCTTGTATTTATAACATTGTCAAAGAACTACTAAAAAGAGATATAGTTTACAAGTCACATGTACATCTGTTATCATAATTTGTGCAGAAAAGTTATTAATTTGCATCGAGTGACATAATTTAACATGTTATTAAAATGACAGACAGATTTGTTGACTTGACAGAATAATTCTTTGTTACAAAAAGGCCGTTTTTTAGAAGTTTGTCAATTGACTTCTCTAATTTGCATAAATAAGTAAATAACATGAATTATTAAGAATTACATTGGTTTTCGTCTAAAATAGGATTGATTTTGTGAATACTGAGTGAAACCGCTCCTAGTGAACAAATAGGTTTCACTGGGTGATTTTTATTTAAGGAGATCCAAAATACCTAAGTTGTCCACTATTTTTTGTACTTCATATTAATTATTTAAGATGAACTCAGTGTTTTTACATGAAGACATTGGCTGTATCAGTGATCAAGTGATATTAACTTTCGTGTGGGTCAGTTATTCAGTATAATTTAATGGGTTGACTGTTTATGGAGACATGTTATGCAATCATTGTTAACATACACAATAACTTTTCTATAATCATAAATACTCGTTAAACTGGTTGAATTTGGAGGGTATCGCATACTTCGGTACAGTAAAGCCATTAATATGTTCCGTTACAAGATCCACACACTTCAAGTGGTACCCCCTCTAGAAGACCCAGTATCACCTGCGGTAAGAAATTGTTCGTACCTTTTATATTTTAAGGTTTCTCCAGTGCAGAGAGGACCATCACGTAGTCTCCAATAATCCCGCACCAAACGTTTACAATCCAATGCCTCTCGTGTTCAACTTGTCCCAGCCTGAGCTGATTCTTACCTGCCCTATAACGCATATTTCAGACTTACAACCAGGTTTCCATGATCTGTACAGGTAGCTCCATCGGTAATGATAATTTCTGAAGAAGGAACGTGTTGTCCTGATGTCGCATCACAACCGAGAGACATAGTTCCGTTCATCTTCAGCACACCGTACGTTAATCCGTTGGTAAGATGACACATCACCCGGTTGGAAGCTGTTTGCGCTTAAAATATGAACGCTAAGCTGACTTATTCCAGGCGCACTGGCAGTTTCTCTGAAGCTAACGTATGGTTTACGAGCAACAGCTGCTAGAACATTTATTTCGTTCGCTCCGTTCGTTGCAGATTTGCTCCTTACCCTGTCAATAGTATTCTGCTGCCCTTTTAGTGACAATTTTTTACACAGTCGCTGAATTGCGATTCTTGTTGGACACAATCTGACGACATACTTTGAGCTAAAGCTCTTCTCTTCGCATTTCTTCTGCAATCTCCGTAAGGAAATTGTTTGTTTAGTTTCTCTTGGTTTGTGAAATACATTTGTTTTTTTAAGCCAACTAGCTCTCCACGCACATGAAGAAAACAGCCAATACGAAAAATACAATTCCTATGTGCCTCTTTTGTGCCTGTGCACTTCGGTGGTGCAGCATATTATTTCTTACCTATCTAACGTGACGTATTTCCTAATTTGCATGTGAAATCATGAACACTGCATAAGACGGCAGTCGGTTTCGAGTACAGAAAAGTAAGTCCTATGTTCTACATCTACATCTACATCCATACTCCGCAAGCCACCTGACGGTGTGTGGCGGAGGGTACCTTCAGTACCTCTATCGGTTCTCCCTTCTATTCCAGTCTCGTATTGTTCGTGGAAAGAAGGATTGTCGGTATGCCTCTGTGTGGGCTCTAATCTCTCTGATTTTATCCTCATGGTCTCTTCGCGAGATATACGTAGGAGGGAGCAATATACTGCTTGACTCTTCGGTGAAGGTATGTTCTCGAAACTTTGACAAAAGCCCGTACCGAGCTACTGAGCGTCTCTCCTGCAGAGTCTTCCACTGGAGTTTATCTATCATCTCCGTAACGCTTTCGCGATTACTAAATGATCCTGTAACGAAGCGCGCCGCTCTCCGTTGGATCTTCTCTATGTCTTGTATCAACCCTATCTGGTACGGATCCCACACTGCTGAGCAGTATTCAAGCAGTGGGCGAACAAGCGTACTGTAACCTACTTCCTTTGTTTTCGGATTGCATTTCCTTAGGATTCGTCCAATGAATCTCAGTCTGGCATCTGCTTTACCGACAATCAACATTATATGATCATTCCATTTTAAATCACTCCTAATGCGTACTCCCAGATAATTTATGGTATTAACTGCTTCCAGTTGCTGACCTGCTATTTTGTAGCTAAATGATAAAGGATCTATCTTTCTGTGTATTCGCAGCACATTACACTTGTCTACATTGAGATTCAGTTGCCATTCCCTGCACCATGCGTCAATTCGCTGCAGATCCTCCTGCATTTCAGTACAATTTTCCATTGTTACAACCTCTCGATACACCACAGCATCATCTGCAAAAAGCCTCAGTGAACTTCCGATGTCATCCACCAGGTCATTTATGTATATTGTGAATAGCAACGGTCCTATGACACTCCCCTGCGGCACACCTGAAATTACTCTTACTTCGGAAGACTTCTCTCCATTGAGAATAACATGCTGCGTCCTGTTATCTATCTGTTGTGATTATCGTAATTTTTACTAAAGTAGTAACCATTGAATTGGTCTCGTTTTACGATATGAGCAACAAAAATTACTGCATTTCCATTTGATACAGGGAAGCTGACACCCATGTCGCTATTCTTCGATTACTGAGGACTTCCTCACAATTCTTCTGGATCAAAACAGAGTTACGATATCGGTTCCTAAATATTTGCAATGATGAGCTACATATATAATACGTAATAGGACCAAAACTCTAAAATCCGTTAGAAATTAAAATAATTTTTTTTGTGACAGCTTACGAATCATACGAGTTGCTTAATTTTTGCGTACATTTCAGTGTTTGGCAGTTTGGTTCTGCATTAACACCTCGATCTTGGAGTTACGAGTAACCAGCGTGCTACGTTCCCCAAGGATTTAACGACTTCAGATAAACCCAGCCGGTCACACTGCCTCGTTTAATGCTTGGTGCTAATTTTGGATATACATATAACGTACTCTGTATTCTTTCAGTTTGAAGACCACTGGTCGGAGTAATACATGTTGGTTGTACATTTTTACATAGATTAAGCAGTTTATTATCGTTTATTCCCTTCATTTTTACTGCCTCCATTTGCATTGCAACTGTTTTTTTTTTTTTTTTTTTTTTACGCATATTCCTATGTGTATATCAGATCACGTATGTAACCTTCAAATTAAATACAGTTCTGCCCCTGTTTCACCATACGCTATAGTTAGTGTATTTTTAGGGCTTAATGTCTTACTGCATATTATATAACTTGTAGTCAAATGAAGACAGATGGAAAATATAACTAAACTGTTTAATCCCCATAACTGTTAACTCATTTATCCATTGTGAGACAAGGCCGACAGTGAACTGATAGAAAAATGTTTGCGTATGTCTACGGACGCAACGATGGCCGTACACAGGCTTGCACATCTTCGTTCGTACCAAATATGGATATCGCATTGGGAGGGACTGGTCTTCCCAGCGAAACTTTTACAGCGTAATCGAAACAACTTGCCAGCAAAATGCACACTCACATGTTGGCAAGGACGTTCAGAGCACAATGTAGAAGTTTCGCTAAGATGCCCTTACACATCGAAAACTCTCTCCATGAGTCTACACACTTTTGGCGCCCTGAAGAAAGATATTCGTGGGCGTCGACTTGCTTCGGACGAAAGGCAAGCCTGGATACAATCGTGACTCCAAGGCATCCGCAAACATTTCTCCACAGACGAATTAACTGTCTTGTCTCACAACTGGATAAATATGTTAAAAGTTACGGTTATTACTTTTGAAATAATAATTAGTACATTTACTTTCTTTCCAGCTATCTCCTTTGATTTGACTGCTCATAATAGACATTAGTTGTATGAGTTTTACGCTTCCACTTACAAATTGTCATAAGCATAATCATAGGCCTATTTCTGGCGCCCAAAAACAAAAACAAAAACAAAAAATAAACATATCGTAGAAGTGTTCGTATTTTGCTTCTTCTTTCGTTTCACCTGACTGTGAAGAACGTTGGATCAATTACTTTTTAATGTTCTGTGCCTTTTGGATATCTCACTACTGTTGCGTTCTTTCTGATCTTGTTTTCCTCTCTTCTTCAGAGATTTGAAATGTAACGTAAGTTTGGTTTCGATATTGACTTGGAATCTCTACTTCTTATCTATTCTATTTTTTCATCTGTGAGCATATTTTCAATTTGCGTTTTTTTGTTTGTTTTTGTTTTTGGCTTTCTTTTTGGTTAGTCTGTGTGGGTGCGTTCTCTGCATGTGTCCACAATAATCAGTATTTCTTTTCCTCATTGTGTCTCAGAGTTTCTCTGTTATTTAGTAAAAGGTATAATTTTGCCTTTGAATTGGATTGGGCTATGAAGAACAGTGTCTCGCTTGCGAACGTATTTGTATTTTATGTTTTATTTATATTCTATTTATTTACAAGGGGCGATCAAAAAGTTTCAGTTCGGAGACCGAACAGAGCACATGGTGATTATAATTAAACTTTCAAAAACTGTAGAAATAACGCCACTGGTCAAAACGGCGTAAAATTGCAACGGAATATTATCGGAGAAGGGGGAAACGTATGGCAGAATAAGAAAAAAATAGCGTGAAAATTGATCAATAGATGGCACTGTATGTGTCAGAATACGTAAATGAAAATACCTGTCATGCGCACGACCCATTGAAGTTGGTATGAACACGCCGCGTACACGGATTTTCCTCCTTTCGCGTCTGCGACGTTCGCCATGACTGTCTCAGTGCAGGATCGCGCTCTGCTTGTAAAGCTGTATTGCAAGAACGATGACTGTGCACACGTCGCTCTGCAGAAGTTCCGGGCACTGAATGGTTTGAAGAAAGGCGTTGGTCCGATGACTGCCGTGGGTCTGGAGAAAATGATTCGGAAATTCGAAAGGACGGGTTATTTTGGTGTGCAACCTGGTAGAGGGAGGAAACGAACTGATTCGACGTCAGTGGAAGCAGTGGCCACAGCAATGAAGGAAGAGACGAGCGGTGGTGTGCACGGAGAATTGCCCAAACACTGGACGTACCCGTGAGCACGGAGCGTAAAATCCTACGAAACATCCTTCTTTGCCATCCATTCAAAATTACCCATGTGCACGAGCTGATTCCTGTTGACCTGTCAGGAAGAGAGACTTTGGCTTTAGAATTTCTTGCTTCCATGGAAGTGGATAATGACTGACCGTGGAAGATTTTGTGGACAGACGAAGCCCACTTCCGTCTGACAGGTTATGGCAATACACAGAATTGTCGAATATGGGCAATGGAAACCAGTACCACTTCATCCTGAAAATGTCACTGTATGGTGCGGGTTTACAGCATCATTTATCATAGGGCCATATTTTTTCGAAGAGACAGGTACTTCCAGTCCTTTTACCTGTACCGCCACTGGTAAGCGCTATGAGTGTCTTTTGGGCAAACACGTCATTCCAGCTCTCCAACAGCGTGGATGTGTGGATGGTATCATTTTTACGCAAGATGGCGCACTTCCGCACATTGCAAAAGCAGGTGCTGAAGCGACATTTCGGAAATGCTAGAATTATCAGCCGCCATTTCACTACAGCCTGGCCGTCCCGATCACCTGATCTTAATCCGTGTGAGTTCTGGCCGTGGGGCTGTCTGAAAGATGTGTTCAGTGATCCGATTGCAAACTTAGCTACATTGAAGGCACGCATTGCGCAGCACATTCTGAACGTGACCCTGGAAGCACTTCGATCAGTTGTGGAACATGCTGTTTCTCGATTTAGATTTGTTGCAGAAAACGGTGGACAGCATATTGAAGATGTTTTGCGCCAGTCACACGGAAATTAATAATCCGATTTGATTTTGATTGATGCTTTCTATATGGTTTTCGACATCAGGACAGTTAAATACCAATGTGATTGATGCTTTTTATGAGGTTTTTGGCCTCAGGACAATTAAAAACTGATTTTTCCCATCCGATGTGATATTACATTGCCGTGGTGGATGGGCTTACGTAACTGACAGTATCACAGCTGTACACCCATGCACACTGACAAGGGGATCCTCCATACTGTAAATCACGGATTTTGATGCGCTTCAAATATGTTACAGAGGCACTTGCCCTGAGTACCTGGCTATCCGGTTTTTTTAGCGACGGGCCTCGGTTTTTGAGAAAATCGATTTTGAAGTTCTTTGCGTGCTTTGTATACCGTAACATTAGGTATATTCCGAACGAGACAACGTAGCGCAGCGGTAAAGTTTCACGGCTTACTGCGCTGGATGCACTGTGTTCGAATTCTGCTTGTGTACTTTTTTTTTTCAAAATCGACCGAATTTTTAAATTTTATTTCAAAGGATATCAACACAGTGTAAGGTGTGCGAAATTATAAAGATATATTCAGTTATTAATTTTTTCTGTCATACAACGTTACAAAATCCTGGAACTGTCGTAGAAACCGCTTTGCATGACGAGAAAGCCACGATGTTGTATGGATTTACCTCACCAACCGTGATCGGACCCTTTTCCCTCGAGGAAATGCGGGATGCTGCTAGTCAAACCGTCAGCGTGATGGGTGTGAGGTTCTCGGTGTGTTACAGAGTCGCATCACCCCTAGCCTGGCTGACAAGCATTTGCTGGAAGATACGAATTTATGCAGGATGGCGCTCCACCCAATATTGCTACAACGCATGAAAGATCTCTTGTGCACATCGTTTGGTGACGATAGCGTGCTGAAGCGCCACTTCGGTCATGCTTGATCTCCCAGGTGTCCAATCGCCGGCCGAGGTGGCCGAGCGGTTCTAGGCGCTACAGTCTGGAACCGCGCGAACCGCTACGGTCGCAGGTTCGAATCCTGCCTCGGGTATGGATGTGTGTGACGTCCTTAGGTTAGTTAGGTTTAAGTAGTTCTAAGTTCTAGGGGACTGATGACCTCAGAAGTTAAGTCCCATAGTGCACAGAGCCATTTGAACCATAACTCAATCCGTGTGACTATTGGTTGTGGGGCTAGCTGATGTCACAAGTCTGCCACTATCACCTGACCTCATTAGGGATGCTAAAAGACAACATCTGATTACAATTTTTCACCACAGATACTGATATTTTGTATAGTGCTGTTCACAACATGGTCCCTCGACTGCAGGTATTGTTGACGAATGACGGCCGACATGTTGAAAATTTGTTGTACAGATTAAAGACTTTGCCAAACATCAACTGTTATGCTAATTACTGCTATTGTATATACGAAGCGCAATCTCTTGGTCACTTGTATACCTTCTTTTTGTTTCAATAAAGCCCCATGTCATATCAAACATTTGTGTCAATTTTTACCTCTCTACTTATATTATTCCATGAAGCATTGGATTTTCAAATGTTAAGGGACTTTTGGGTCACCATGTATATATGTTTTAGACCTATACGTTCGACATCGTGTTTTTAAACATTCTGTGGCGGCCGTTCCTGTCTCAGCCGACCTTGGACATCGGACGGGGAGGCGTAGCTACCCATTCTGTCTCAACTTTTCAACTAGCCATTTAGCAACAAAAAATTAGCAATGTGTTCACGCTTCTTTCCTATGTGAAGTAACTGGTTTACACGTTTTTGATCATTTTATTTCTATTCGCTTTTCGTTTCATCGTTTAGTAATGAGCAAACTGAGCGTAAATTTAATATGTTATACCATCTTCTGGCAGAAAAACTATTATGCACTATAAAAAACAATGAGTTCAGAAACAAAAATTATTCTCAAGCGTAGACAATTTGTACAATTTTAGCATCCAATACCAGCAGTTGTGGAGAACCAATTCTGATAAAATTTGTAAGATTCAGTTTACAAACTGAAATCGCCTGGTCTGATTTATAAGAGAACGCATAAATATAGATGACCTATTTAACGAACCTACATTACTGAACAATTTAAATCTAAAACAAAGAGTAGGACGTGCCAGATATTATTGAAAAGAAGTGTAAATAAATTTTTAATGTGTTTCAAATGGCTGATAGTTCATGTTGTAAAAGTGTTTCATCAGTGGTGTGGTTGCCAGTTACGCTAAGTTAGTCTTGAGTAAAAACTGCGTTAAAGTTAAGCGTGAACGTTTATACGTTAAAAGTGAGATTCGCTTGGCATGTGAGTCCAAGCATTTCGCTGAGGTAACAGAAATTTGATGGTGGAAATAAATCCGAAACGCGTCAAGCGAGCAATTTGAGCAATAGTCATTTTTCACCGGCTGTGCGACTTTTTCGAAGCGACCTATTCAACCGCAATACAGTTCTGCGTTATAACATAACCATGGTTGCCTGCCTCCTACAAGATTTCAAGCCTCAACTATATAAATATGCAAAATGTTTGAATTTGCGATGTCCTGCTCCGACTGAGAGAGATTTTTCAATTGCGGGAACATTTCGTCTGCAGAAAGGGACAGATTTTCAGTATCTATTCTTAAACATATGCTAAATGTTGGAGAACTTCCTTGCTGCGGATTTTATGATCAAGTGAAAAATACGACTGAGCAAAAATAAACTTTAATGTTTTAGTAAACTGTAAACACTTTTAAGTAATTTCAAAAACGTGTCCTAGATTGAACCCAAAAAATATATTTTATTAGTGGCCGTAATTTTTAGCATATATTTTTTAGCATATAATTTTTAGCATATATTTCGGAATAAATTTCTGTCATCAGTTGCAAATATATTTTCATTTCGATATGTCATTATCTAAAGCCTGCAAAATTAACGATATTATACGTCTTTAGACCTTTGCTACACATTTACGTGAAGTATAAGAAGTATTCTACAGAAACTTACTTGTCGAAACTGGTAAAGCGAAATAAAAACATATTTGCAACTGATAAATGAATTTTAATCTAAAAAAGCAAAAAAATACGGTGATATGTTCTGGGTTGCACCCAAAAAAATATGGTAAGCCTAATGTTACACTAAAGCGATGTACGAAACACCAAGGTAACAAATTATTGTTATTATTAATACTACTATATTAAAACATTATATATATATATAATGGGCAGTTCAATAAGTAATGCAACACATATTTTTTCTGAAACAGGGGTTGTTTTATTCAGCATTGAAATACACCAGGTTATTCCCCAATCTTTTAGCTACACAACACTATTTTTCAACGTAATCTCCATTCAATGCTACGGCCTTACGCCACCTTGAAATGAGGGCCTGTATGCCTGCACGGTACCATTCCACTGGTCGATGTCGGAGCCAACGTCGTACTGCATCAATAACTTCTTCGTCATCCGCGTAGTGCCTCCCACGGATTGCGTCCTTCATTGGGCCAAACATATGGAAATCCGACGGTGCGAGATCGGGGCTGTAGGGTGCATGAGGAAGAACAGTCCACTGAAGTTTTGTGAGCTCCTCTCGGGTGCGAAGACTTGTGTGAGGTCTTGCGTTGTCCTTTGAATATCCCAACTGGTGAACAATTGTGACAGCACTACCAACAGAGATGTCAAGTTGAGCACTGAGTTGTTTGATGGTGATCCGTCAATCATCTCGAACGAGTGTGTTCGCACGCTCCGCCATTGCAGGAGTCACAACTGTGCACGCCCGGCCCGCACGCGGGAGATCAGACAGTCTTGCTTGACACACGCTTTGCCCAACGACTCACCGTGCTTTTGTCCACTGCCAGATCACCGTAGACATTCTGCAAGCGCCTATGAATATCTGAGATGCCCTGGTTTTCCGCCAAAAGAAACTCGATCACTGCCCGTTGTTTGCAACGCACATCCGTTACAGACGCCATTTTAACAGCTCCGTACAGCGCTGCAACCTGTCGGAAGTCAATGAAACTACACGAGACGAAGCGGGAATATTTGAAAATATTCCACAAGAAATTTCCGATTTTTTCAACCAAAATTGGCCGAGAAAAAAAATGTGTTGCATTACTTATTGAACTGCCCTCGTATATATATATATATATATATATAAATTTCTTGTGGAATATTTCCAAATATTCCCGCTTCGTCTCGTGTAGTTTCATTGACTTCCGACAGGTTGCAGCGCTGTACGGAGCTGTTAAAATGGCGTCTGTAACGGATGTGCGTTGCAAACAACGGGCAGTGATCGAGTTTCTCGAGTTTCTTTTGGCGGAAAACCAGGGCATCTCAGATATTCATAGGCGCTTGCAGAATGTCTACGGTGATCTGGCAGTATATATATATATATATATATATATATATATATATATATATATATATATATATATATATAGCTGTTATTAAAGAGTTTACTACTATGGTATTTAAATATTTGTATATTTCAGTCTACATCTCCAATTTCGATTTCGGCCATCTATGGGCAACGTGAAGTAACTTCCTCGAGATTTTGTCTTCCTTCCTGATTTTCGCTCTTTCCAGTATTTCTTCATCCTTTCGCCGTGTTCTTTTCCTCTTTCATCCATCAATAGCGTGCTGTGCTGACATTATCCTAAAAATATACGAATTTATACAATCTTGTTTCGAAAAATTGGTGTGTGTAGACTTTCTGCTTTCGTAACGTTAATTTCTACTAAGTCCTTTTCCACTTCCTTTTTGACATCCGCCAGCCAACTGATCTGCGTATTGGTATTCTTGTCGAACTGGTCGACTATATCTTTTAAATCATTCTTTTCGGGTTCATTCGAATCAAGTCGCCCTGAAACAAAATTCTCCTCTTCCAAAGAGCGCCAGATAGATTTTCAGTTTGGCTGTCGATCCTGTAATTAGTCCGCTTCTTGTCAGCCGCGTACTCCCAGCTTCTCTTAGTATTTTTCGTAACACTTTCCTTTTCTATTTGTCCAACTCTTCAGCTGCATAACTAAAATTTTATGACAGTGTTGTAGTGTCGGATTTTTGTTTTTACAGGGAATGATTGTTATTGTAAATATCCTCAGTTAACTGATAAACCATTTCCGTTTTCTGGGTTCTATTTTATCGAGATCGTTTGGTTGTGTTATTTACGCTAAGTATTTAAACTTATTCACTTTGCTGCTTCTGCCGTATCTTCTGCTTTATTGTTATTAACATCGCAGCTTCTTATAAATGGGGATGACGGCAAGTTATGCATATGCGCTTCTCACCTGCCACTTCACTGGTCGCAGGTTCGAATCCTGCCTCGAGCATGGATGTGTGTGATGTCCTTAGGTTAGTTAGGTTTAAGTAGTTCTAAGTCTAGGGGACTTTTGACCTCAGATGTTAAGTCCCATAGTGCTTAGAGCCATTTGGACTATTTTTTCTCCCGGCGTACCTAAGTTTACCGTTGGCC
Source organism: Schistocerca cancellata (assembly GCF_023864275.1). Lineage (NCBI taxonomy): Eukaryota > Metazoa > Arthropoda > Insecta > Orthoptera > Acrididae > Schistocerca > Schistocerca cancellata. The sequence continues at coordinate 422,722,850 of NC_064634.1, read as the reverse complement.
TTGTCGCTTACTACCTTCAACACTTCCTTCATTGCATCCAGAGTTCTACTTAAACATCACCACTTTCGCACTCCCCACCTCACCCCCTACTACATACAGACGTGCCAGGGAGTCTTAACCCCACGGTAACTGTGTCTTAGTACTAGCGTGTATCACGTTTCACTGAAATTACTTCCACGCGTTCCAGAGATACGCTGAAACGCACGGACGCACCCACCCACCCACCCACCCACGCACACACACACACACACACACACACACACACACACACACACTTACAAATATGCGGATTAAGCAGCCGCTTGTGTACCAGCTGCAATTTGTACGGGACGTTCTGCAATGGCTTACAAAGCTTCATCTTCATTGTTGAAACTGGTAACTGTAACTGCTGGCTGCTCCTCCTCAGCGATGCTAGGAACTCCCGTAGAAAACCTTCGCACCCCGTGTTATCTGCACTTTCACTTACATTTCGCCTCCCAGCGCTTCATTTATCTCCATGTCAGATGCATCTTCCAAAGCGAAATTGTTTGTAGCGGCTTCGGACTGAGATCCGGTGCGAAGCACGATGTCGAAATTGCCGCCTACATGATAGTCGAACCACAAGAATGTTCTTTCGCGCCTATTGTGGCTGATACCAGAATGATCGATCGGTAACGCCCCCATGTTCTCTAGTGGAAACAACGTACACCACTCTTGCCCGATCTGATACGCAGTTACACGCCAACGTCGAATCTTCGTACTTCAGTCCTCGAATTGCTCTCGAGATCTGATATTTATATTCAGAGCTAGTGAAAATGTAAGTCTATTAAATCGTCCACTAACCTGCAATTCGACTATATCCGCTTTACAAAGCCAGTATTTTGCTTAGCAGACCGATGTATACAATTGCAGTATTGTGTGAAACCTCCTGCAAATCACCAACTTGAGGAGAACATCGGATATAAATGTAAGCAGTAAAGGACAAATGCAAACACAGAATAACTTCCATATTTCATCTTCTATCCCAATAACAACTGTTGTGTTAAAAAAATCATAAAATTCAATCAAAAGCTTGTGATACTGACGGGATCGTTTTGTATCCATATTATCTGGACACTGCTAACACATCAGTACCTCTTCAAAAGTAAGCTGTTAACATAAGCCAACAACTGTTAACGAATTTTGTTTGGTTTCTTTTAAATTTTTTTACGGTGGGCATAAAGTACCCTGTCTCTAATCTCCACCCCCTGGTAATGCGCGTTGTGGAAAACGCGTTGATATTGCTACGGTTAAAGCAAATGCCGGGATGGTTCCTTTGAAAAGGACACAGCCTGCCTTCTTTCGATACTGATCCAAAGTGAATTCGTGCTCCGACTCTAGTGGCATAACAGTTCGACAGAATGTTACTCTCTAGTCCTCCCTCATAATTTTTACCTTAAATCCTCGATTTTTCTGCGTAAATACTTTCTACTACATTTCTTATCCGGTAATATCTAATTTTTGTCAGTAGGCCGACGCGGGGAGAGATAATTCTGCCTGCAAATTTTCGTCGGCTTATGTGTTGATATTAGTTTCAGCTTAACGGAATTTTATTGATCGATTTCGATTAGCCGTAACGCCATTTACGTCTGGGAGCAGACTTAATTTTTTAATATTGCTTCATTCTGGAATCCACAGACTGCTTAAAATAATTAAGTGACGTCAGTTTTCATTTATTTGGTTGTGACTGTAAAACAGAAGCATGTACCTATGGGCAGAGGTTTGTGTGGACAAGAGAAATGCTACAAGCATTATGTCCACATCAGCAAGTCCCTTATCCGCATTCAGATTCGCAAGTATATTAATGGTACACGCATTCGCGGATATTAAAATGTTGTAAAAAATTTTAATCCGTTCGGTTCGGTGGAACTCTGGCTTCACAATTCTCACCTGGCCAGGTCGATCCTCTTACTTTACATTCCTTTGACATCAGGAGCACACTTTAATATAAAAGAGCTTGTCATGCTTCATATACATTCCACACATTATAACTTTTGTCGTAGTTACTGAAACCCATGTTCAAATTTTTCTGCAGCCAATTTCTGCAACATTAGGAAGTCAAATAAAGCTTTTGCAGTTTATCAAACATTGCGTACTGTCAAATGTTTGTATTGCAGTTGGTTTATCAAACGTACGTTAATGCAATACGTTGCTGAATCATGTTAACGTGCCACATTTCGCAGGGCTGGTGGTCGGGGCGTAGGAGATGAGAGTTATGCCTAAATCCCCAACACAGTGCATTTTGATGTCGCTGTTTAGTATGTAAGTTACTTGCACCGTAGACTACCCATGTAACTAGCTCTCATTCAAGAAGCTGAACAGTGTAATTCTGTGCCATTGTCAAGAACTTTATTTTCATACTGTATTGTTCTCTCCTAGTAGGATAAAAGTTTTGGAATCTGATATACGGAAAAATCGGTTATGGGTACTGTTTATTATGCGTCAGTTGTTGAAAATACTTGGTTTACATAAAATATGTTTCAGGACTTCATTAGCCCTTTATCAAGTTCTATAAACCAAGGAAATACAAATCATTACTTTGCATCATTACATATACAGAAACACATGCACGAGGGCGTGCTGAGAAGTAATGCCTCCGAAATTCTTCTTTAAATAAAAAAAAACGCTGTTAACGATCTACATATTTATTCTTCATGTCTACATGTTTATTTCTCAACTTCGTCACCCAGTTGACGAGCACGTATTTCCAAACTAGAGACCAGCGCGTTGACTCCGTAACAGTAGAATGCTTGACTTTCTTGGCGGAGCCACAACTTCACTTAACCTTGCGCCGCCTTATCAGTACAGAAGTGAAGTCCTCGAACGTGTTTTTTAAGTTTTGAAAATAGATGATCGGATGGGCTCAAGTTGGGACTGTACGGAGAATAATTGATGACAGTGAATCCAAGACGTCGGATTGTTGCAGATGGGACTGTCATGCTGAAGGAGAGGATGCACTATTCGAGTCCGAAACTCGATTACAGCGCGCAGTTTCTCAGGCACCGACTTGTGTTACGTTATACACCACCATGTTAGAAGCCACAATTCGGAGCTGTCCAGCGGCAGAGGGCTGCAAATATGTAGACATATAAAGTAAAGCCATGCCATATTTACAACGTTTGTTTTACTTAAAAAACTTTGAGTTATCACGTAAAAATTCGGAGGGATTTTTTTCAGCATGCCTTCGTAAATCTGTACTGGCCTGTGTATTACATACCTCAAACGTTAATATGCCATTAACCACTGTTAAAAGTAAAAAGCAAGCAGCAAACGTGCTTTGTCAGACATCCATAACACTGCTTTTTTTGCCCATAACGCTCTCACAAAGCCTGGTTACTAACTGCAATCAGACGCCCTAGCCTACCACAGACTGTATTCCCATGTTACGTGCGTATCACAGGCCCCCCACGATGCTGCTGTCTGCTGTAAAATCTTTGAGCGTTTATGTGCCAAGTCCTAGCGAATTCTAAAAACCAATCTTGCACCAATATTGCAATGTCAGTATCCATTGAAAATAACGAACAGGAAATATTATGATTGCTTTTTAGGATTTTCTTGCTTTTTTAAGATTTACCGGGACTTGACACACAAACGTAAATAGCAGCATCGTTGAGGGACTGCGGCATATGCATAACATGATAGTAGAGTCTTTGGTTGGTTCGGTCAGTTAATAAGTAAGCTTTGTGTGAGTGTTATGTGCCAACACGAGGTCTACAGGGAAGAGTTTTAAGTGTTTAAAAACGCATATTGCTGCTTGCTTCTTACTTTTGACGGTGTGTACTGGCATATTAAGTGTATTGCAGTGTAATCTCATAAGCAAAGAAAGAAAATTAAATAATGATTTACCTCAGGGGTAAGTTTTATTCCCCGTACTTTTCACCCTTTGTGTTTCTAACATATTTAAAATCAGCACAAAGGAGTTTGAATCTGCTGACGATCTAGCACTTGCGTATAGACACTAAGAATTCAAAAGTGCTGAAATCACTACAAATGATGATCTCAAAAAAATACATAAATATTTCACTATTTGGAGACTCAAATCAACTTTTCTAAAACCGAAGTTAGCAGTTTCCATTTAAACAACAAAGAGCAGATTTGAAACTGCACACTGCTTCCGTACTAGACTCACTCAAATTATCATGGAATGACTCTTCATAGGACGCTGTCTTTCAGGAAGCATCTAGTAAAAACTTTTTTGGAAATTAAGCACACGGAACAACCTCATCCAGAAACTCGGCAGTAGTACTTCCGCGCTCAGTTTAGTGTTTTCTAAGGCTCAATATTGTGCTCCAGTATGGTTAAACATTCCTGACCTAAATAGGATAGACACTCAGGTCAATACTATCTTAAGAATTATTTCCGGTGCTTATGCTGTTTTCCAACACTCAGCCACATAACTCCTACTCCTACTCTGTTCGGAAGACAAGTAGCCCCGCTAAAAGAATATTACAAAATAACAGATAATTTCCAACTTTCCATCCGTGAAGATATCCCCAGGACGAGAACAAATCGACCTCGTTCCAGTGATCCGCCGCTACGATTGGCATAGCATCTTGCCGATAAAATCTTCTACAGTGACAGCAACTGGCTCACCTGAAGGGCGATAGCTTATTGATCCTGTACAGACACCCAAGGGCAATAAACTCCCACGGCATGAGTTGAAGAATACAAATGGCATCCGAAGAGGACACCAAGTGTGTGCATGCAACCTGCACAGATGCGGTTATCAACCCACCCTAAGCTGTGATTGAAGTGCATCGAACCCGACCGCGAGCACGTTGAATACGAGTGTGAACTGACAATTACCTGGGTGACCCAAATGACTTTTTCATGACCACTGCAAGAAGCCTTCGCTGCATAATGAAATAGGACACTACAATATAACACTAGTATATGTATTTATATCAATTTCTGTATTTTTATGTAGTCTTCATTGTATTCCATGTGTATCACTATGCGCTAAATAAACTTTAAGGTATTGATACTACCGTGCTATATAGGTGTATGTGTCTCTATGTGCAGTAATGCGAAATAACGATTTGTGTTTCCTTGTTTTGTAGAACTTGATAATGGGATAATATTGTTCCGAAACGTATTGGGTTACATAAATCATACATTATCAACTGGTGCGTAATATCCTCAGTACTAATTTGTGACATAGTTATACTATGGCTTCACAATAGATAATAATTACGTAAAAATACAAATTTCTATCGTAAATTCTTCTTTGGAGGTCACCTACAACCGCCAGCATTTTTCTCGTGGAGTGAGAGCCCGTGACGCTGTTGAATGGAGATTTTGAATATGATGACTCCTTTCGTGTTCTCCCAAAGGATTAAGCTACGTGTTGCTATTGGTCCTCTCTTTTTCATTTCTTACTCACCTTAACAACACGGCCTAGTATTCATAGCCACAAGTACGTAACATGGGATAGTAAAGAGAGATTCTCGCATTCTCCCGAACGCTCTTTTCAACACTGCGCTTACGTTTCGTTAAATGAGCGTGAACCCTAATTTAATAACAAAGCAAACCGAAATTCTGCACACAAATGAATAACATTCTTCACGCGCATTACTGCATATGCTAAGCTTTACCACATGCATATATGGATAATTCCGAAAATTTTAATTTGGGCTACAAAACGAAAACACTAAATATCGTGAATATTGAAGTGCACGAAACTGTGTAATACAATTTGTTCGCTAACTGAAACACAAACAGTACAGCAGCCATTTTAAAATTTGTTTCATCTCACACGTGAAACCGGTATTGTTGTCATAATTCTGAAATTATATTAGTAATGCACCTTTAGGGCGTGATTTACGCGAATCGTAAGTAATCATCAATTTGTTTGTACACAATATAAGAGTTAACGGGTGCAGCGAAATACACAAAAAAGACCTGAAATAATGGTTTAGTGCTGGATAGGAAGCAACACTGAGCATAGTTGCTCTGAATTTCGTGATATCGTCATTGATGGTTGTTTTATGCGGTGGCATGTGACAATCCGTGGTTTTGTGTTTCGTAAACCAGTAACTCCGGTCTTCTCGGAAACACTTGCCAGACACCATTTTCGCCAAGAAACCAGGACGAAACACGCGTAGGAGCAAAATTTAATAGCCATCACTGGTTGCCTTGTCGGTGAATTACTCACGGCGTTATTACAATAGAGCGCAGCGGCAACCTGTCTTTCGTACAATAGCGGTCGAGCCCTTACTGGTCCACCACGCCTACGATCACTGACTTCAGCAGTTGACAGTGACTGAACAGCTAAGAACTGGACGCTCAGCGTCTTTATTGTGTGAGAGCCGGAGAACGAAAAGAAAAGGTGTCTAACAAATTAGAGTTTTGTTTACCATCAGCTCGGGTGCGAGGTATGAGGCACCGTTTATATTCACGAACGAGGATACTAAGAATGCGACAATGAATTACAAAACTGAAACAAAACTGGAACAAAGTCCAAAAAATTAAGGCGTAAGTAACAATAAACACACGAACTGCAGGAGCCTGGCGTATGCTTGATACCTTGCAAATTTTGGTTTACCCACTACACTGTTGTTGAAAGTCTATAAGCAGAAAAGTCTGAGGATAGGGAAATCGTTACACAGTGAAACAGGTTTCAAACAGACTAAGAGGAATCGTACAAAGTTTCCTTTAATAACAGTTTAATAGAGTATATACATTCCATTGCCAACGCAGGGTTTCTAGTGAACCAGTCGTTAATGGAATGTAAATCAAATAACGCAGCATATATGTAGCCGCTAATTCAATTTTGGGATATTCTATTTACAAAGTAGCTTAGAGCCTGCTGCTTCACTCATGTAGACAGAACATTCCGCACCGATTCTGGTAACTGGAGTTCAGAGTTTTTGTTAATCTTGCGTTTTCATTCTTGTGGTGATGTTTTCATAGAAATTTTCATCTCCTAATACATATGTCTTAACATCTGATCGAGAAGTGAAACACCACTTTCCATAGATTTGGCTTTAACAGTTTTTTAACCGAGCGAAGTATGTTCTTAAAAATTTCATCATTTGTTTCACCACCTTAAGGGCTGAATTTCCAAGAACAGTGAAACTCGTACTTTTTTAACAGTGAAAAACGTATTTTTTGTTTCTAAAAGAGAAGTCAAATACAAATTCTCATATATTAAGCTTTGAAGAAATGCTCTTATAATAAAATAATTTCATAAAACTTTTCATCCTTTATTTCACTCCCGAAGGGATTTGAATTTCCTAAAACACTAAAACATGAATTTGTTTATTTTTAACCGAGAAGTCAAATACCAATTTTCATAAATGGCGCTTTAAAAATGCTTTAGTAGTTCTTTAATAATGATTTATTTTCAGAAAAGACTTTCCCTAACTATTTCACCTCATAGTGGTTTAATTTCCAAATATGCTGAAACATGTATTTCTTTATTTCTGACTGAGAAACCCAACATCAGTATTCGTAGTTGTAGCTTCAAAAGTGCCGTAATAGCACATATTTTCAAAAAGCCTTTTCTCCCGTATTTCACCCGCTTAGGACTGGCATCTCGAAGAGTTCCTTTTTAAGCGACGCCTACAGTATTAGATAAACATCCTACACATCCTTAGAGGTTTCGGCCGGCTGCACGATGATCAGTCAGTCAGGACATTGCCTCAAATATATTTATTTCAATCTTTTGCCAAACTCTGCTCAGACTTTTTTCGTGTTTTTCTAGAAATTTTTAATATTTATCAAATGATATTCTCTTTAAAATGTCACAAATCATTTGCAATACAAGCGGCTGTCTACTGCTCTTACCCATTTGGTGGATTAGGCTGCCACCTGTTGCAGTTTTACGGCAAGACCCATCCTTTACGTGGTCTCTTTACTGCATTCCTCCTTCCCCGTGAGTGACAAAGCGTCAGTTGTTTACTTAAATAGTCAATAGCCGCGCATTCCAAATCCAATTTTGTGTGCAGTTTGAAATTGTATTGTACACAGCTTGCATATTCCACACTTGTCTTACTTCTTCTATCAGTGTAGTTGGGTAGACTCCTTAACTGTTCCCCGGAATCTTATTTCAGCTTCCTATCTCCTTTAATTCATTTTTTCCTTGGGGAAAGGGGGGGGGGGGGGAAGAGCAATGGATAAATTTATTAGATGCATACAGTGTTTTAGGTGTTGCGTTGCCCTACAGAATTTTGTTATCTTGTCATATTGATCTTACTCATTATAGTTCGGTATATTATACCACATGTACATTGAAAACAATGTGACTTAATTCATTCGTTGTGCTTCCAGTCATAGCGTATGTCTCATTCATAGTCAAAGTGACACATGTGTTCCGTTGAATAGTTATCACTGCAAACCGTTGAACTGGTTATACGAATTCTTTTAATACAGTTTTTCCAATTTTCTGTTTTTATAAATTATTACTAAGCTTTCGCATTTAATACGTGCAGCCCCAGATTTTATTTTATTTCGTTCCTGAAAATCACTGTCTTTAGTTTTTAGTTATGAGAATTCGCAAAAGAAACTTTAATAAAACAGTCACAGTTATGCTTAAAAATTAAGTTTCTCATCATCACAGTTATAAACTTCGTGTGTGTTTTTTTATTCACTCAGTCCTGACGTTTCGAAAAATGTGAAACGTCATGTACTGCTATCGCCACGAAAGCAGCTGAGTTTGACGGCAGCTCCAGTGCGAGCACTGAAAACTGAATTTTCAGAATGGAAGAAAAATCATTTTTCGAGTGCTTTGAAACCTTGAAAAAAAGTATACAGCGAGTCTTGTGTTTATTTTGTGAAGCGCATGCGGAGTGTCATTTTTAACGTTAATGTTCATTATATTGTAATCAACAAGTAAATGTGAATTTATTAATAGGCCTAATTTGCAGTATAGGTAATTCTTGTAAAATCATCGCCAAATAAAAAAATTAATTGTTCACTGAAACAGTATTGGGAGTAATGAACCGCTATTGCAGACAATAAATAATTGCAGCTTGCAGGTGTTTCATTGCTGTGGGGTTATGGCTCTTTTTATCTGTTGGTGACTGGAATCATTTTTCTTACTGCCAAAGTACGTTTTGCTATTACTGTTCTCATTATTAGCACCAGCATTAGTCTAATTACTGCGTGTAGTGTGATTCTGACTTTTACCATAAGCACTGACCAGTATCACGAGTCGTATTTTAAATGCAACAGAACCATTCCCTGGCGAAAGAGAAACATAAATACAAAAATTTAAGACTAATTTCATTCATGTATGATATTCTTTAATGAACGTCATTATTAATGTGCGCCTCAGTTTTCATGGGTGTCTTAGAGGAATGGAAAACACAAGATTAATCACTATAATCTTTGGATCCAACTCGTGTAAGAAAACCATGTGGCACTGTTCCAAAGAGAGAAACAAGAACCTGAAACCATTAGCATCCGCAGAACACCAATACAAATAAGAAATTTATTTCCCTAAATGACACGAAAGGACACACAAATCATGTTTGAGAAAGTATCAAGGCGAAAGAGCTCAAAAAAATCCAAAGAAAAGCAAAGATTGAAAAACAACACCCAAGAGAAAATCTGAAGAAATTCAAGCAGCACAAATAACGAAAGGTGGAAATCATTTTGATGAACTATCGGATGATACAGACGATCATTTGACACAAAAGTTAAGAATTTTTTTTTTAATGCGAAGGTAGATATAATAATGTGTGCATTAGGTCGTACTTTACTGACAGAGACGTCTTTCATGTCACTGTTAAAAGCAAACACGTGGTTAACTATGCTCTAGCAGCAGTAATTCATACAGGTCTAGTCTGGTGAAAGAACCGGGATAAGTAAGCAGAGAATATTTCACCTCTATAAATGGACTTTTCTAATGTAAATTTTCTGCGATTTCAGTTGAAGAGTGATAAGCGTCTAACATCTGTCTAAACGTTGGCATAAAAATTTAAAATGGACATTAGCCTCCATTTCTCAGAAGTAAAATAATCGTAAGCAGCATTTTCTGAGCCGCGTGGTCTACGGCGTCTTGTCGTGGTTTGCCCGACTCCCCCCGTTCGAGGTTTGAGTCCTCTCTCGGGCATGTGTGTGTGTGTGTGTGTGTGTGTGTGTGTGTTGTGCTTAGCGTAAGTTAGTTTAAATAGTGTAAGTTAGATTAAATAGTGTTAAGCTTACGGGCGATGACCTCATCCGTGTGGTGCCATAATACCTTCCCACACATTTCCTAAATTAATTTCCATTTTCTGAATCCATTCAAAACATCAGTAACCGAACTGCATACTTCTATCATTTATTATGCATAAATAGCTTAAACTTGCTTTTCAGTTCTGTTGTAAATAACGTTCTCGGGAAACACAGGTACAGAACTCCTGTTAATATTTGCACCTATATTACATGCAGTCACCACTGCTGCTAGCCGCTTGACGTTCGTGCTTTCATTAGTTAGAAAATAACACTCGACATCTGGTAATATCAACATTGTAGCGAAAGTGTTAGGCGTTGCAGTCTATAGTGTTTTAGTGTTTGCGTCTTCGCATACGTAATGACTTTTCTTTAGTTTTGCGACACCTCCCTCGTTATACGCAGGAAATTAAGTCACTCTTCAGCTACACAGTTAACGAAAGACTGTGGTTACGAAATCTTACAGATGCAGCCAAAGAGCAAAAACTATTTTGAGTTAGTGACTAAATACCAGCCAGTCACATTTATTTTTCTCCACAACATGCTTATCGGGCTTATACCATAATTTTCAAGTGGATCGGTGGACTGCATTACAGTTCTGTTTGCAGTATGTAACCAGTTGTCTGTTTTGAACTTCGCTTCACTACAGAATAGGTACCATTTGCAACTGGCACAAGAGTTATAAATTTGAAGCAATACGAAAGTATGTACAAGATTTTTCAGTAGAAAGAACACTAAGTGCCCCTTACAGATATACATTTTCATCTTAACTGGCACACAAATACGAAATAACAACATAAATAATAGAAAGACTGTAGATATGTAGAAAAACGGTCCTCGTAAGTCAAGGAACAATACCAATTTATATTGCAAATCACTGATACAGGTAATGTATAAATATTTGTGTTTAAATCTTTAGAAACCTAACGCTTAAAAAGATATCATTATTTTAAAAAATTGATTTGGTATTTTGAGAATAGTAAAAATTGAAGATTTAAACACTTGTAGACATATATGTTAACTGTAATGTAAGTTGTTCATGCTCTCTGACTTACACGGCCCTGTATTTCTAAATGTAGTATATACAATCTCTGAACTGTTTATGTTGTTCCGTATTAGTGAAATGAAAAATGATATTCATAATTATGATGAAAATGTATATTTGAGACACTGAGAATCATAAGGGCCCAAAGCACAGAAACGAAACTATAAAAAAATAGATGTTTGTGAAAACCAAATTTATAGACAAATCGTGAAGTCATAGATTTGAATGAATTTCTAACCAAGCCCCCATGAAAAAAATAATCTACTTACTTTATATTATGAAATGCTAATTAATATTGAAGATTATATTTATTACTAATGTTACTTTAGAAAATTTCCATATGTAGGCTAGAGTGAAGATAGGGTTTTTTTTACAGTTGCAAAGTTTGTAATTAATGTAAGACTAGAATCAAAAAAGATACTAAATGCACCGCACACACAATTATGATATATTACAAAGCTTCACCGTCCTCGTCAACATCATTTTCATTACGCACTTCTTGTGGCTTGAGGTTCAGATAAAACTGTTGTCACTCCCCCGATTATGAAGTATTACTGCTACGTACATGATGTAGACACTAAATTATGTTGTAAATCGTAGATAACAATTGAGCAACGTAAGGCACCAAAATTATACTTTGTGCGTCGGGCCCATACGGCAACGAATATCCGAGAAATTGTGAGGCAGCTTTTCATGGATGTTCATATACGCACTGTGAGGGTACAGAAATAGATACAACTGGCTCACGAAAAGATCAACAGATGTCAGGAGCATGCACACGAGTTACAATATGAAAACACATGACGGTATGTTTCAGGTCTTTGTAGTTCTCAGCGCCTCATTTACAACAACCTTCAGAATCATTTCTGCTGGAACATCTTGTTCAGTAGTTGTATTATTGTTTAAAATTTATAATTCCAGAGCCGTGTTACGGATACATGTAAATTATTATTTTTTTTTTGTAGAGAAATGAAGTTCAAAACAGACAATTGGCTATATTCAACAAACAAGACTGTAATGTAATCCACTGGTCCGCCTGAAAATGGGGGTGTGACCCTCAAACAGTCTCACGGGAGAAAATAAAAGTGATTAACACAGGTAACCGTTTTAATTCACCTTCTGCGTCATAAACAGTAGCAGTTTCCAAACAACAGTTCAACATGGACGACATAAAACTGTTCTTGATGAATTAAAACAAAACAAGAACAATGTAGGAAAGGTGAAAATGTTGATGGATAGAAATATGGAGTGAACCCGAACTCCACCAAAAATTTCCAACGTCGTTCGGGGACATTTTCTGAGCGTTTGGTACAAAGGACCCGTGGTCTATGGTGCCTCATTAGAGAGTAATTGCTGTTAGTTTCATTTCTTATTTGCACTTATCTTTGTATCTGTAATGCGCTGAAAATATCTGCTGACCAGTGCTGATGTTGACTTTAAAAATAATATCGATCGAATACTCAGTCTGTGTGTACATGGTATTAATATTGGCACTGTGAATGTAACTGCTGAGATGTGTTTTTTTCAGCCGGATATACGTACGTTTTATTCAGTTAAACACTTTCAATGATAGGATTTTATCGCCCCTGTATTGCTTTTAATGCGCATGCGATGTCTGTATGCATGTTTCACTAGAACTTGTCCCTTTGGTAACAGTAATTTAAACGAAAAATAAAAGAAACCGGGAGGCCATAAACGGTGCACACTGAAACACAACGACGCTGGCAGTGAAGTGTATACGGCAAAGCCACATTTTTTTGGGCAGCCAGTATCCCACACCGTAGGCAACCGCGGGGCAGAAGTAAACGAAGGAAAGGACTTTTTTTCCGCTGTCTTATATAGTCGAAACTTGGCAGGATTGAAGCAGGTTTAGAACAATGGTACATCTATTTTGGCTAAGGTGCCGAGATTCTATAGTATGCGAGAAAGTGGTGGTCGAAGTTTCGACGACATTTCACGAGTCGTCTCGCGTAATGTGTATGAAATTGAATGGGTAGGAGCACACGTTCGAATTTTTGATCTCCGTGTTTAGAGCCAATATTTTTTGTTACATTGTGGAATACAGTGGAACTATTGGCAAAGTAAACAAGCATTTCGAATATTATTAAAAATAGCTTTTATCATCACAACTTACACGGATTAACGTCTTCGAGAAAACTGTTACTAACAGCGTTCGTTTGTTTTTAACAAGTCAGTGGCAGAATTGGTTCTCGAGTCCATGACTTCACCTATTAATGGCACGGCAGCAGAATGTGTACGCAACAGACACAAAATCGGCAAGGCGTACAAAAAGACACCTGTCATCAGCTTTTGGACAAATCTTTGCGACCTTAGGTAAAAAGTAAGCCGTTTTCCTACATTAACTTGTGGGGTACACAAAGCGATCACTCCTTATGCACTACGTTTCCGTAAATGTAATTCCGCCGAAGTATACGTTTTTATGTTAGCCCTGACACGTGTACGCGGACAGGTGAAGAATGGCATCCGCCCACTACAAAAGTGCCCTATTTTCATCGCGCTGCGAAGGAAAATCACAAGTAGAACTGAGGCAATTAAAATACACGGTTTGATCCAATATCAACTACATGCTGCAAATTTCGAAAAATTGCTTCGATATGCGTAGTTTTCTGCGAAGTTATCGCCAGATCGTGAGGTTTTCCTAATTATATTCGCACTAAAATATGTGACTGTGGCATCTGTTGCTTAGCATGTTGCTCATGGTGCTCCGAATTTTTGCAATTTGAATATTTTTTGTGATAGTTATCACTATGGGGAACGTACTGGTTCTCCTGAGCATAAAAGCAAAAATCAAAGTAAACACAGAAAACAAGAGTTTATATGTTATCAATTTTCATTTACCGTTAATTATATAATATTATATAATATCCGGGATGATTTAATATATTTTCAATAAGATTTTAAATGCTCACTTATTTTTTCAACAATTGTAGAGGGTTTCACAAAACCACAAAAAATTATGTCACACCCTCCCTCCGCATCAAACGAGAAAAAGCGCAAAAATTCGAAGCTGTGCTACTAGCCACTTTAGTTAGCGTGGATACACGCTGCACGAGCGGACTCATAATCTATTACAGCCAAAAATATGTGTCGCTTTATTTCCCATCTTTCATCGTAGCAAGTTTCAGCTGTATTAGAGAGCGACCTATGATGGGTTCCCTTGTCAGTTGCCTACTGTACTTGTTGCTGACAGCGGTAATGTCCTCTTTACTCTATAACCTCAACACTGCAAGTACTGCTGTATGTTCACCGCACCTGAAGATGTCGTGAAAATTTCACAACGATATCCGACGTCTCGCCAGAGGACCTTATTTACAACTAGGCCGTCGGGAAAGCCTCAAGCAAATAGTAATTACATTATTACTCTGTAATTAAGCCACACGGGACCACGGGACCCTTATACCAAAATACTCAGAAAAAAATCCTTGAACAAAGCCCGAAATTTTGTTGGACTGTTTCGGGTTCGCACTGTGCATCTGATTTATCTGACTACCTAATCAATGGTGAAAATAGTTTGAAAACTAACACATGGACCAGCAGAGGGTTAGTCATTCTGGGTTGGGTATATGCGTACTGTGTGACACTAAGGTGACGGAGGATCTCTATTGATTCCTGGCCAAGGTTAATGCTATGAAAGGGGAGAAGGCCTGATCAGAGGAAGGGAAGGGGGAGCTCTGGTGCATTTGGTGCGTGGGTAGGGACTGGGACGGATCTCGTGTGAGCTGGTTGGAGATTGACAGGTGATGTGGAGGATTTGTTGGTCTAGGCTATGATATCTAGTGATGATGGGGAAGATGGTGGGATTTTGGGTTCTACGACGTGTGTCACGCTTTTAGGTGTTGGATGTTGTGAGGTGGGGAGGGGGTGTCAGGATATTAAAAAATTCGTGTAGGGTAAGCAGCTTTGAAATGAAGTGCACTGGGGATGGATATGAATCAGCTGACTAGAGTGCTCTTGAAAGATAAGAGCGTTGTCGAAAACATATGAAAACAGAATCGTATTTGTTTTGGTTAACTGTACATTTCACGCAGTAGCTATTTAAATTGCACCCTCCGCAACAATACAAAGATGCTTTTTGCGTACTGCAACACTGCGTTCGCCTTAACAAAAGTAAAATAAAATAAAAATGTAAAAATAAAAAAAACTTCTGCAGTATATCTGCAGAAATTACTCTCTTTCTGTCCTACAAAACATCATAGAATTAAAATACCTCGTCTCTTGGTTTTTGTATGAACTGGAACATTATCATATTACCTGATGAATTTCGTCTCTTCTTCAAGAGAGCTCTGGTTGAAAATCTCACATTAATACTGCACTTCAGATAGTTAAAAATTCATAAGCGACAAATAGCCCACTTTCGTTTAAATGCATAGCGTCTGTAAATGATTTTTTGGCTGTCTGATATCAACCACAGCGTTCGGCAAAAGCTCTGGCGTGTTTCTACGCCACCTTACAAGTAGGTATTGAAGTCGTAACATAGGGTCAGAAGGTGTAAATTTCTGTCCAATCGTCCTGATGAATACCGATCCGTCACAAATTATTAACAGTGAAGATTTTCGTTACCAGCTCATGCATTATAATTTCCATTTCATAGGAAGAGCTCCTCAAGCAGCTGTATTTTGAATCAATTTTATGAATGCGGTTTATTGGCATTGTCACTTCATCGGATGCATATTTGAGATAAACGAAGATTGTCATTGAACCCCTATACATCAAACTAATGCCAGAACCATAAACACCTAATTTACGAGAATAGATAAAAACAAAAGTGTACTTACAAACATTAAAACACAGTAAACAACATGTTGGGCAGTATAGCACGCACAATCTTCCTAGTTAAAACCATAATGTCCGTAGAGGAGAATCTTTATTCATCGAGTATCCGCTCTATGGACACTATGGCTTTAACTATGAACTCTGGGCGTTCAGTATTCTCTGTCGTCTTGTTTACCATGTTTTAATGTTTGTAAGTTCAAAAATGGTTCAAATGGCTCTGAGCACTATGGGACTCAACATCTTAGGTCATAAGTTCCCTAGAACTTAGAACTACTTAAACCTAACTAACCTAAGGACATCACACACACCCATGCCCGAGACAGGATTCGAACCTGCGACCGTAGCAGTCCCGCGGTTCCGAACAGCAGCGCCAGAACCGCTAGACCACCGCGGCCGGCAATGTTTATAAGTACTCCTGTATTTTATCTTTTCTTAAGTAGGTGCTTATGGTCCTGGTATTACTTTAGTGTGTAGGGGTTCAATCGTTGTTATTGTTGTTTAGATATGCGCCTGATAACATGGCTATAGGCCACGAAATCGGTAGTGATTTAATATAATCGGTTCGAGATACAATTGTCTGAGAATTCCTTGCTACAAAATATAGTATCAGAGCTGCGGGTGCCCTGACCATAGCGTCATTTGTTTTATAATTTGCGTATAGAGTATTTGTCTCAAGAGAACGTCCTGAGTAACAGTTAAATGCCGAGTTAAAGACAACACACTACAGAAATTAATGTGCCTCTGAAAGTGGATAGCCAGAAAGCAGTAGAAGAAGAACTCGAGAAAGTTTATTGATTCTGTAAATACAGAAGCTGGTTGGTAATCGCATGATAGTAAATAAGACGTCAACAGAAAAATAACATTGAGCCACATATCTAAACATAGTGCTTATGAAAAAGTTACGGATTAACGGCTGTAGCAGACATATGCACATATATCATCAGTGAACACAGAAATTCAGTTACTAGCGTGGTTAGCAAATGCCACGAGAATAATTGAAATATAACAGGTCTCAAGATGGTTCCCTGGTTGGTACTAGAGTTTTCTTGTCTGGTGCTTAATTTTAACTTTCCTTCTGACATTGTCTTTCGCGTAACACGTGATAGATTCATTCGGTTTTCACGTTAAACTGTAGACAGACGAATAATAGGCTGCTTGAGCCGACTCATACGTCGCACAATGAAAGGACATAGCGTTTATAGTAAGAGCCTTTTCAGTAAACTAACGCCTACCACCTTATAATTGTTTTTCTGTTTGAAAAATAAAACTAAACTCCGCCCGAACAGGCCATGAAGGCTCAACGGTACCGACCGGCAGCCGTGTCGCCTTCAGTCCATCGCAAATTTTCCACATCCACTCCATGCGTAATGCCAATTCTCTAATGTACTCGAGTTATTAAAAGCCGAGTGACAATATGGATAGCATTTCACGGTCACAAAAGTGCATAGTGCAGTAGCTAATTTGTGTGTGCATGATGTCAGTCGTTAATTTCGAGTAACACGCATGAGAATACTAAGACCATTAAATGATGGTGGTCATAAAACGAAGCATACACTATAGTAAATAAAGGTATATAACTTTTATTTACCACACAAAACAAAAATATAAGCAAAATTTTCTTATTTCGGTTCATTGACGATTAGTCACAAGGCTTACGCACAGCATAATGCATCTACTGGATGCAAATCAAACTGTATACACAAATATTGTTTCAAAATCTTATTAAGTAAAACAGAGTTTAAAAAATAAAAGCTTTTTCATTGTCTGTGTGATAGAAACGTCTAAATATGTTGCAGACCATCAGAAAAGAAGTGTTTGTTTCTTGATATTAAGCCACGTTACATGTGTGTTAATTTTTAATCAGTTTACTCGCATAATTTTCAATAAGGCCTTAAACTGCATTATGCAGATCATAGTCTCAAGATGATTTTAAGATATTTCTAAAGCTTAAAGACGTCTAGCAGAAGGTGCCTCATATAGAATGGGGAAAAAAATACATGATTGTTTAACAAGATCTGTTTCCCATTTGTCTGTAAGTAAAGCTGCAACTGGATTAGGTGTTGGGAAAATTATTGACTATATTGCCTACTATCGCTTATCAAAGACCTTACACGAGTTTCGTGAGTTTTTATGATTTCCTAAGCCAGAATGTTTTGAACTATTATTTAATTATCTATTTGCACTAGGCACTTGCACGAGTGTTAACTTGGTAATAGTCCTGCGAAGACTCCCGGCACTATCATTTGATTAACTTTGCTGCTCTTTTGGATTCCTTATAGTAGCTTACCCAATGATATTTTATTATTATTATATTTATTTTTACAAGTGAGAAACATAACACTTTCAATAAAAACATATTCTGACATATTTGCAGCTAGTCGGTGAGCTGTTAACGTTTGAAGTAAAGCATACACTTTACTCCTCGAATTGCGGAAATGGAGTGTTTACCTGTGTGTCTGGCCCTACAGAAATATGTTTAAAAGTTGCTGATAATAACTGCATATGTGTTTTTAACAAAGGTTCATTTTTGTATGTATTTACAGTCCACTGCAAAAATACTTTATGACTGTCTTTTATTTCAACAAGAACTGCAGTGTTTTCACTACACACCCGTCCGTCATCCTCCACCCCAACTTCATCCAGCAAAATACCATTTTATTTGATTCTCATGGTCTTCATCTCACCATCACAATATTATATCCCCTACACCCTCACTGTTTCATTAATCCGTTTCAGGATACAGATGTTTGGATTCATAGTAACAGGAATTACACTCAGACAAAATACGAATTTACTTGTTGATCCATCGACTTGTTGATTCTGCCTTGGTGGAGAATGCTTGGAATTTACATCACACTGTTTAACGGTAGGCTGTAACATATAAGTTTTAATTTTCATATAATCTTTAAGAGCACTTTAAAACCATTAAAATCAAGAAGATGAACTTAATACAGAAAAAATTATTGGTAAAATATCGTACCAGAATTGTACAACAAACGATTCCTGAAATTTATAAGCGTTGTTTGAAGGTGTATGTTTGTTATGTAATCAATATAAAACTAAATACGTCAAAATTATTACTACTAATACGGCACACAACGTGTATAATTAATGCGATTCAGAAATCAACTACGACGGTGCATAAAGCTTGGACAGTGCTCAAACCTTCGGTATTCTTTTCACATACTGAACGCACGACTATATTAATAATTACTGTACAAACAGAAACGTCAACAGCGAGCGCGAAATTTG
Source organism: Schistocerca cancellata (assembly GCF_023864275.1). Taxonomy (NCBI): domain Eukaryota; kingdom Metazoa; phylum Arthropoda; class Insecta; order Orthoptera; family Acrididae; genus Schistocerca; species Schistocerca cancellata. The sequence goes on along the minus strand of NC_064634.1, from coordinate 422,703,586 downwards.
GGATTCACTTGTTTCACGGTCCTGGTTACAATATCACATCCTCTAGCAGTCAGTTTTCGGTTCGCAACTGCAACAACAGCGTTTTCAGATGGCATTAAAAAGTTTGTCGTGTGACACAAACATTCCGTCACCTACAGAGTAACCTAGCACTGACTGCGAGACGAGGATCCTAATGCTGACGTCTCAGCACATAAACTATCTGTTTAGACTGGTTGATAACAACCTACTATACTTGATAGAGGGACAGCTGCAACTATTCAGAGAAACAAGGCAGCGAAAGGCCGCGTATATGCGGAAAAACTTCCTCGTTGTCGTTCAGAAAAACATGAACTTCGCTCCATTTAGCAGTTTATATCCAGTTCCACGAGAACTGAAGCAGTGCAAAGACAAATCACGTATTTTAATCCCAAGTCGAAGGTTTTTGTGTTGGTAAGCTATTTCAGTTCTTTCCAGCCTTAACATATTCCGCTTAGATGGTGTGTCATCGAATGAAACTCCAGACGTACTGTTTTCGTTGTGAGGTATCAGTATTTTGAACTGATGCACACTTTCTGATCTGGGGGGTTCCCACTCCTACATCACACCACTTCCTGCAAATGTCGTGGCATTTCTTAAAAGCAACCCATAATGGTATAACAATGCTAAATTGAAGTTGTAGGGTAATAAATAAGTGAAGTCCTTAAGATACGTATAAAATAACTTCTTCCAGACAAAATATTACATTACGAACTGCTGTGTTTAATCTTTCACAGTGTAATTGAATGTAAAGTATAGCAAATACATTTAGTGGCGAATCTTCCGTAACTACGTAATAATAAAATGGTGTGGATTGGTGTTTTACAAAAGATTTGTGGCATTAAACAACTACAGGCCCAAGGATTGAGTCGCTCTACTCTATTTACACTCTATAACATGAATTTACTATGGAACAGAAACTTGAAAATCTGATTTTGGCCTAGAAAGAAAGTCATTACTATTACAGTGGCTTGTGAATAAGCATAAACTATGGAATGCATTGTACAAATGTTACATCCGGTAACGAAAATTAGTGTTAAGGATCGCTATTAACAAATTATACAGTACGAAGCGTGGTTATGGGTGACGTCAGACCTGAATATGCTACACCTATTTTTTTCAGATAATTTTTATCGTTATGTAATAGTAAACAAAAAAGCACATACTTTTCATTTTACTCTAACTTAATTAACATTTATTTCCTTTCTATATAATTAGCCTTTACTTTTCCGCATCTTCATGGATGCGTGGGAGAGAACTGAAATATCAACTGATAGTCAAATAGGCACCCCCACCCCCACAAGATACATGTTAACAAAATTAAATAAAACGGTGAGGAAACCAATTTGGTACAAATTCTAAACAGTCTCTGGCTTTTAACATACACATCAAAGATTCCAGATCTTACTCGAAACGACAGAATTATACTCCTCTCATGATTCATTTTTCATTTAATTATGTCTGAATTTGAGTTTCATGCAACGTCCTAATACGTGTTCAGCTTCTGTAGGATTTTATATTTTGTCGTATCCGAAAATTTATGTGCTTGCAATAGAAATCATTATTTGGAATAAGGACTTACAAAACTGGATGTTTGTTTGTAATTAACGATGGGTTTCTGCTGAAAAAAAGTAAAGCACTGACCTTACTAGAAATGGTTTGATGTTCCATCGCTAGTTAGCCCTATGAAACTTTTTCTTCCTGGAAGATGTAGTCAGACTAACCTGTGACAACACTATATGTATATGAAATACGTCAGGCTGTGCTGTGACTTGGATTCCACGTTAAACTTTAGATTCACTTGCAAAAGACTAGATGTCAAAATATATGCACAGGGAAAGCAATAGTTTACTGCTAACTACGGGACGACCATCACTAGCAAAGAACAAGCTTTCGAATCGTCCTTCATGTTCACCAGTGGCTATTTTTATCAGTAAAACGTGTCAGGCTTTAAATTTAAAGGTTTCGGGCTCTATCTTTAGAATATTCTATGACTTTAATTTCCACTTATTGCTTCTTTACATACGGGAAGTGATTTGTATAGGTAAAAAGGGGCAAATTCCACTCTCTGGTTCGAAGTCCACGTTAAAATGAAGGCCCTCGCTACAACAGACTGGGTAAGCCATTTTAGGTGTTATAGGATGTCAAGGGTGTGTCATCTCGAATAGCATCATGCCTAGTGAAGCAACAGGGTCCCCAAACCATCGATCGAGTGAGGAACAGCTTTGTCTTAATGGAAATCTCTGCTTGTTTTATGAAAAAAACTGTAAATTTTTTGTCATCATATGATTTATCAGTATCATTGACGCATACCACTGATAAAACTGCAACCATCAAGTCAGATAGGCCTCAAAATTGTGAAGCTGCTAGTTGTGCCCTCCACACAAATGTAAAAACGAAGCTGTGGTTAAGTGTAGCATGCTATTCATCAATAAGAACAATCTTTAGCGCCCTTAGTAAAGACTGTATTGCTTAACAGCCTTCGGTAAAAAAAGAAAAAAGTGTACGGACGGTTCTGCCAGGGATAAGCCAAAATTTTGTGGCATCATTTGATGAATAAGATTCTTTTATTGCAGGAAAATTAATGGTAGGGCTAGGTAGATCTTTGCTTACAAGGTAAACGCCTGTAATCTGTTGTATAAATTATCATCGTGTACGAAGTTATCACTATGACGAAAACAGTATCTCCAGCTGCAGACCAAAACCGTAAAAAGCAAAAATGCAGTTTTTGGGTCAAAGACAAAGTAAAGAGGCTGTGTACACATGATTACTCTAACAAAACAGGGATACCGCTTTTGTAGGAAAGGGACCTAAAAGGCCACTGCATTAGCCTGTCCCGGCTTCCACGTACATTTACTAGGCTAAAGGAGTAACAAGCATTTCTACCTACTCTCCATAATTTTACTTATTCGTCGTTTCCAAGACAGTAAAAAGGTACAATAAAATTAAAAATCTCTGACTGCACGAACATTCTAAAATAAGTTCACTCTGAAGTTAGTTTGGTGTGTACAGGAACTATCTAACCTTTACACTATTAAATCTACAGTTATTGCACTAAGGCCTGCAAACACAGTAACTAATTTGTAGAATTTTTTGGCCTACACAATACAAATTTGATTTCTCTCCATGCCTATAGTACAAGGCATTGCCAATATTCTGAGCGGTTACTGTACCAATATTATGAGCGATTACTGTACTTTTTAAAGTGGCTAAGAACTATCGGAAAAACAATGGAAGGAAACAAATATGAATGTTATTTGTTCTTATCAGTTCCGTTTGGCAAAATTCCGACACGTCAGAAAGTTTCCTCTCTTTTATCGAGTATAATAAATTGATTATCTTCAGAAAATGTACTTCGAGAGTCTTATGTTCAAGCATTAACTCCTTTACAAAATACTTAGTAATCTCAGCAACGAACGGCAGGTGAGAGAGCAAGTTACCTGATTCATAAATTCTAATATTTTCTTTCATTTATTACTTCAGAAAGAATAAACTGGGTTGAAAATACCTTTTAACAACACGTCTGTGCACCAAAGGAACTGCTGGTCCTCATAGGATAGATTACTAAAGGTATGGAATTTGGCAAGTTATTTCTCTTCGGCAAATATCGCTAATTGCCTCTGTCATTTTCTGTACTGTATAAAACCTGAAAGACGGCTATAGGTGACAGGAGTTCTCATAAACTGGAGGATAAGTTTTGATTCCTTAGCTCCTCCAGTTCGTGACTCGATTTGTTAGGCTACTGCTGAGTGCACAATAACGATCAATTTCTCTTTACATTTACAGCAGACTGCGTACTGCGATGTAAGAATGTGGTCTCATGGAAAGTATTCTTTGTTCCTCCAAGAGGTTCGTTCATCGCTTTAGCAAGCATGCAAGACTGATGTCCTGCTTTCGTTGTCATCTGTTTCAGACCAAAAGAATGTTTATTTTTTGTCAATAAAATGTATTTTTACTTGTAGCAATCACGTAAGTTAAAACAACGTAGATTGTTGGGCGTTATTTATTTGAATAAGTGTTGTGAAAAGAAGGTAAGCAATTAATGTAAGTCAGGGTAACAATATGAACGAACTAAACAACCAAAGTTGCTACGTGACGTTTCGACACTGCGCTTCATATGCCTTCTGATGTAATTCAGTGACAAAACAAAAGTTGCGTTACTGTTTTGTGCATTTTGTATTTATTTCTGTGTAGTTCTCCGACGTCCAAATTGGCTTTGGAGGTGCACTCTTGTTCGCTTATGCAATGAAAAGAAAAGAAATGTTTGTACGTCGGAGTATTTTTTAGGCCTAACGGATTCTGTGAGTCCACCTCCTTGCAAAACTGAAAGACAAACATATCCAGTGTACACACGACTGAGAAGCAAACTTCTTCGCGAGTACGTGTTAGAGTACCATTCAAAAAAGTATGCATCACTGCGCAACAGACCTTTTCAATAACTTTCCACGATAGCTGAAATCTGTTAAAGACAATGCGTAGCTTCACAAACCCAAAGCGAAGCCTTTTCTCTTGCTGATAATGTATCAACACTCCTTAACTTTGTTATGGAACTGTATTCTACCCAGGCGATTTAATTACGGGAAGTAATTATGGTAAGAGTACTGTTGCACGTTAACCAGGCCGTTGGATTTCCGGTACTTATCCTCGACTATTTCAAACGAAATTCCGGCTGGTTTCTACTGATCGTTCATGGTCCATCATTATGTTTCGTAAATTAAAGTAAATTTGTACGGTGTTTATTTACTTTGTTGTTTCAGTTTAAGGATTTGATAAATCAATTGTTCATCACTGTCATTTGTCTTTACTTTGAAATGTAATGAATTTTTATAGTTGTTGTTCCATGATTTTGTGTCATTGACGCTAAGATATGAAACAAGGATTAAACAAGGAAAATAAATTGTTGTGACCTCCACTTTGTGCATATTCTGCAATACATTACCAAGGATTTTATAACAAATGCGTTTTTTTTACAATTTTATATCTGTCCTCGTTTTGTGTCCATAAAGGTTTTGCGTATAATAGTGGCACCTGCAGAACACGGTGATAACCATTTCAGAATATTTTCGCCAGTAGAATAATCATATTATTGGTTACTATTCTCGTTCATTCAGACGAAAATAATAATAATAATAATTATTATTATCATTTACATTCAGTGCTATGACTCTTGCATGTTTTATTACTGTGTCACAAAGCGCTTAATTTACCGTCGGCTATAGTTGGCTTCCGTGTGCGCAATTTTACACTGGAGGCGATAAGAGGCAACAGATGAATCCTCCACGATGAGTTCTCGAAAGCAGATTGTTCATGCAGATATACTCGGGGTGCAGGATCGCGTGTTTGTTCTGTGTATTCCATTTGATTATAGGATTAACGATATATTTCGAACAAGCTTTGGCAATTGATCTTTATATTTGTCTTCATGTACGACTCCTAATAGCGCGTGTCTGATCATAATTGTATGGGGAGTTGAAAGGAAAACATTCTAAGTGACATTTCTTCACAAAACGCATTTACACTGCTGTTATGTTCTGGATACTGTGCTGCATGGCCCTAGATTTGACACACGTGTCAAACTGTTGAGAAATATTTCAAACACGCGTTAGTAGATGGCGTATGTTCTTAGTGTCAAGCTGTGCTTCTCTCCCAAAATTTAAAACATATTGGAGTGGCTTTTGTTGTCCACAGTTCTAATAGTTGGAAACCTAATCCTTTATTTCTGTACTTGTGCTATCACAAATGAAACGTAGGGCCTCAGTAAAAGTGACATTTGGAGCAAAAACTTTCTTCTTGCTATTTTCTCGAAAACTAACGTTTTTGAGAACGTGGCTGTGTACGAAATACAAGCTCATTCTTGCAAAGAAGAAGACAGCAACTACCTACTGTTAATAATTCTGTCTACTGACACGAATAGCGCCTTTGCCGGTTACAGGTTCATCTTCAGACGTCTGTTCACGTTTGTTATTGTTTATATGAGTTGTTGAAGAGAACTGTCAACTAATGTAAACAGCAACAAACATGAACAGTTGTCTAAAGAGGAATCTGTCGGTTCGAAACCGGAAACGCCGCTCTTTGTGTAAATACGTAGCATTCTTAACAGTGGCTGGATGCTGTTTTCTTGTTTGCGAGAATCAACTTGTATGAACTTCCTTATTGTTGCTTCAAACGTCCTCAGTAAACTATGTATTTTGTAGTCTGTCTCACTATTTTTTGCGGTGAACAGCATAATTCTGTGGTATTAGAATACCTTCTTAAATTTTTGGATACATATCAGTTATGTACACCACATACAATATCTACAATAGACATATTGTTTATTCATTCTCCTGGCAAATATCAGATTTGGCACTTTTGGGCGTTTTCCATTTCCATTTTTCATACGTACAATCGGAAGTGAGCGTTACATACAAATTGACGCACAGCTGTGAATAAAACATTTTATTCAAAGAATATACAGCCTCAGCGGAAGCACGACTGATTTTAATGGAAGTAAAAACGTGCAGGTGATCGCTTACAGAGCAAGAACGACAAAAAGAAAAGTCGGGAAATCAGTCGCGGAGCTGTAGCGATATTCGATACGCTACCTTGCGGTCACGGCTGACACTGCACGAGTTATTCGCCCGTGAGGTAAACAAATGTAGCGGCTTGTCCTCCCAGCCACTGAGGGAGCGCGTGTACGCACGCACGCACACACACACACACACACACACACACACACACACACACACACAATTTCTACTGCAATGGTGCTTATAACTATTATAGGTGTTCTTCGGATGGTTGTAAGGCGTAATGAAGAAACGATTACTTGCTCGATGACTCACAAATCTCAGTAATAAAATTTAATTCACACACTTCATCGATACCAGGATTGTGGGAAGGAGCATTTGGTGCGGATACAATGTGTAGACTGGTTTCAGGGTCAAGTCGTTTTGATACATGGAAGTTATAAGCCAAGTTTTCGCATGTACAGGGTAACAACAAGAATAATGACTTTTCTTTTGAGGAGGAGCGTTCGAAGCGACGCTATGGGATGCTGCAGAGAATATCATAGCTGTAGTGGAGAGTAGTTTCTACGCTAGAAATGCTGTGAAACTTCAGTTACTTGAGTTGTTTGTGACTGGTGCGAGGTGTGTGCTAAGCGACGGCGCGGCCGATGTTGGAGGTGGGCACAGTTGGTGCTCGCGGAGCGCTCCACCCTCAGCTGGGCGAAGAGAGCGCAGGCTGCAGAGTAACGGCACACCAGCTGGAAGGCACTGAACTGTCCGTCTCTCACACCGCGACTTGGACTGCTACGAGCACCCTCAACCGGCTGCGGCGGACGATCCAACCGCACTGGCTACACGCAACAGGCGCGCAGACCACGCCAAATCGCCGGCGCGGCCGTTACTTCTTTCACTGCCTCTGCGGTCGACCACAGCGCTCCCAGCGGGCGCCGCTGCAGTCGCTGGCCACAACAGTTTCCGTGGCGGCTCACAGCGGCAGGTGAAGTAACTACCTGCCCGCAGCTTCCCGGCTACTTTTTAGTATCTTTTTGCCACCCGCCGTCGTTTCGTAAAATTAAGTCCTCTTTGAAATTACAGTCGTTGATATGAACATAAACAACGTATAAAACATAATGAGAAGCTGCGGAGAACAGGGAGTCGGTGTCTCACGGGAAGGAGCAAGTGGAATTAACACCCTTGCCACTAATTGGGGCAGTCCTCTCCCTCAGTATAGAAATGTGACAGCCTATTCTCGAGACATCGCTCTGGCTTTGTCTTTTTTCCCTTTAAACACTGTCTACATCTACATGGATACTCTACAAATCACATTTAAGTGCCTGGCAAAGAGTTCATCGAACCACTTCACAATTCTCTACTATTCCAATCTCGTATAGGGCGCGGAAAGAACGAACAACTATATCTTTCCGTACGAGCTCCGATTTCCCTTATTTTATCGTGGTGATCGTTCCTCCCTATGTAGGTCGGTGTCAACAAAATATTTTCGGATTCGGAGGAGAAAGTTTGTGACTGGAATTTTGTGAGAAGATTCCGTCGCAACGAAAAACTCCTCTCTTTTAATGATGTCCAGCCCAAATCCTGTATCATTTCTGGGACACTCTCTCCCATATTTCGCGATGATACAAAACGTGCTGCCTTTCTTTGAACTTTTGCGATGTTCTCCGTCAGTCCTATCTGGTAAGGATCCCTCACCGCGCAGCAGTATTCTAAGAGAGAACGAACAAGCGTAGTGTAGGCAGTCTCCTTAGTACGTCTGTTACATTTTCTAAGTGTCCTGCCAATAAAACGCAGTCTTTGGTTAACCTTCCCCACAACATTTTCTATGTGTTCCTTCCAATTACGTTGTTCGTAATTGTAATTCCTAGGTATTTAGTTGAATTTACGGCCTTTTGATTAGACTGATTTATCATGTAACCACTCATGTGGATGACCTCACACTTTTCGTTATTTGGGATCAACGGCCAATTTTTAATTCAAATATCTTTTCTAAATCGTTTTGCAATTTGTTTTGATCTACTAATGACTTTATTAGTCGATCAACAACAGCGTCATCTGCAAACAACCGAAGACGGCTGCTCAGATTGTCTCCCAAATCGTTTATATAGATAAGGAGCAGCAAAGGGCCTATAACACTACCTTGGGAAACGCCAGAAAACACTTCTCTTTTACTCGATAACTTTCCGTCAGTTACTACGAACTGTGACCTCTCTGACAGGAAGTCACGAATCCAGCCACATAACGATATTCCATAAGCACGCAATTTCACTACAAGCCGCTTGTGTAATACAGTGTCAAAAGCCTTCCGGAAATCCAGAAATACGGATTCTATCTGAAATCCCTTGTCAATATCACTCAACACTTCATGCGAATAAAGAGCTAGTTGTGTTTCACAAAAACGATGTTTTCCAAACCCATGTTGACTGTGTGTCAATAAACAGTTTTCTTCGAGGTAATTCATAATGTTCGAACACAATATATGTTCCAAAATCCTGCTGCATATCGACGTTAACGACATGGGCCTGTAATTAAGTTGATTACTCCTATTACCTCTCTTGAATATTGGTGTGACCTCTGCAGCTTTCAAGTCTTTAGGTACGGATCTTCCGTCGAGTGAACGGTTGTATATGATTGTTAAGTATGGAGCTAATGCATCAGCATACTCCGAAAGGAACCTAATTGGTATACAGTCTGGACCAGAAGACTTGTTTTTATTAAGTGATTTAAGTTGCTTCACGACTCCGAGAATATTTACTTCTACATTAGTCATGCTGGCAGCTGTTCTCGATTCGAATTCTGGATTATTTACTTAGTCTTTTTTTGTGAAGGGATTTCGAAAGGCTGTGTTTAGTAACTCTGCTTTGGCAGCACTGTCTTTGATAGTGTCTCCATTGCTATCGCGCAGAGAAGGCATTGATTGTTTCTTGCCGCTAGCATACTTCACATATGACCAGAATCTCTTTGGATTTTCTGCCATGTTTCGAGACAAAGTGGAAACTGTTATAAACATCTCGCTTTGAAGTCCGCGCTAAATTTCGAGCTTCTGTAAAAGATCACCAATCTTGAGGATTTTGCGTCTGTTCAAATTTGACATGTTTGTTTCGTTGTTTCTGTAAAAGTGTTCCAACCCGTTTTGTGTATCAAGGAGGATGAGATCCGTAGTCTGTGAATTTATTTGGTATAAATCTCTCATTTGGTGCCGATACTGTTTCTTTGAATTCAAACGACATATGTTCTACACTTATATTACTAATTTGGAATGAGTGGAGATTATCTCTCAGGAAGGCTTCAAGTGATTTTTTTTTTTTTTGAATAGGTATATTTTTCACTTATTTTTGGAGGATTTGGGGGTTACAATATTCAGTCTCGCTACGACAACCCTATGTTCACTAATCCCTGTATCGGTTTTGTTGCTCGTTATTAACAGAAGTCAAGTGTGTTTTCACAACCGTTACTATTCACGTGGGCTCATCAACTAATAAAATAATTTTCAGAGAATGCGTTTAGCACCATTTCGGATGATATTTTGTGCATACCCCCGGAATAAAACAAGTATTTCCGCCAACATATCGAGGGTCACCACAAACTATAATCGTATGAGTGGGGTACGTGTTTGACATCAAAATCAAGTTTTCTTTGAACCTTTCAGCAACTGTATCATCTGAATTGGGAGGTCGGTATAGCATCCTATTATTATTTTATTCCAGTTGCCAAAAATTACCTCTGCCCATATTAACTCACAGCAAGTATCTACTTCAATTTCGCGACAAGTTAAACTACTTCTAACAGCAACAAACACGCCACCGCCAACCGTGTTTAGCCTATCCTTTCGAAACACCGGTTGGTTGTTCGCAAAAATTTCGGCTATAACGATTTGAGCATCAGTGCTTTCTATTAGCGCTTGGAGCTCTGGTACTTTCCCAACACAGCTACGACAATTTACAACTGTTGTACCAATGGTTCCTGTTTCTACGTTCTTCTTGTGTTAGGCCTGCACCCTTTGTGACTGAAGCCCTTTTTGTGTTTTCCCGAGACGCTCTCACCTAAAAAACCGCCCAGTCCACGCCACACAGTCACTGCTACCCGTGTAGTCGCCTCCTGCGAATAGTGGACAGCTGACCTATTCAGCGGAGCTCTAAAACCAACCACCCCTCTGGCGCAAGTCGAGGAATCTGCAGCCTACACGGTCGCAGAACCGTCTGAGCCTCTGATTCAGACCCTCCACTCGGCTCTGTACCAGAGGTCCGCAAGTCGGTCCTGCCGACTATGCTGCAAATGGTGAACTCTGCTTTCATCTTGCAAGCAAGACTGGCAGCCTTTACCACTTCTGTTAGCCGCTCGAAACCAGTAGTTCTAATTCTTCTCGTATATTCCTGTTTCTTGCAAGACCCCTCCTTGAAGAATTGCAGATCTTTAAAATCTCATTTCACCCGTTTTATTCTGTTCTTGTCGTTCATTCTTTCAGTTCAAAATTCACTGTCATAGAGCAAGACAGGCATAGCCACTCATTTTGTGTCTTTCCTCGACTTGTTCTTTAAGTTTTCATTTGTAATACTACATATGAACTAAAATTTATTAATTCTATCCTGTACTTCATTATCATTATTTAAATTGATATTGCACCCTAAGTATCGAAAACTTGAGACGATTTAAACAATAAAAAACTGCACCGGTTATTTATTTTTACAATTTTAGCACACCGCACTTCGAGACTTCATTCTCATTTACATGATGTATTTGTTCAATTAAATATTTTTTGTGATCTTTGCTTGTGTGATTTTCTGCCTTTCTTGCGCTGTAGTTGTCTTTTTGAGGTTATACTACAATCGTAAAATCGGAAAAAATAAATCTTGGAATGTTTTTTATATGCTAATGTTAGAGATAGCATTTTTGTTTGTCCACTTACAAGTTTTGTGACTCTTACAATACACAGAATATCACACACACGCAAATCATCACATACACAGTTTGTTTTTGTGATAAAAACATGCTAAAGAGATATTTGCGACAGTATGGTTTCACAAAGAGCTTGTACACAGTCAGAGGTGTTATATTTTCTGTAGATTACAGTGTACACATAACGTTGGAAATTACAAAACTTACTTCACCATTATTGGCTACTTAACTCTCGATTACGTTTCTACGTCGTTGTAGATCTTGTGCAGAGTCTACAAGGAAATGTACATATTTTGGAAATTACTACATTTATCGTATTTAAGATAAACATTTCAAAATACTGTTTCGCTGTCTAGTTTGTTGCTGAAAATTTTTTCTCCTTACTTTTTGTGCTGTAAAAAATATCCAGCTCCTCTGTAAAATCTAATATGTGTGATTTTAGGAAATGGTGGAGAATCTTAAGATCTTTTTCTATGTTTTTGAACAGATGTTCAGTGTTTTTATGTTTTTTTCTATTATTGTGTTTGTAAATGATTGTATGTGTAACAGTTGATGTGTTAAACGTATCTAATTTGAAAATGTCTGTCAGTTTGTCCTATGTAGTACCTTGAGAAAACTTTTCATGTGATTTTGTATATTCCTGAGTCTGAGCACTAATCTGTTCAATTTTTAAGGTTTGAGTAATTTCTGCTGCAGATTTTTGTTTGTGGAGTAATCTGCTTTACTTTGTGTGACTAGGTGGGATTGATGTTTTTGAAGAAACGTTACCTGCTTAGATATGCTGGTTATGCATTCAATTATATTATTGTTTCATTCTAATGAGCCAGGAATTTCTTTCTTTTGTGTTATTTATTTCTGTATTTTGTCTGTCATTGGGATGAGGAAGTCATTAGCGACTACAATTTGCTTAATGATGCCCAATTCTTTCTCCCTGTCCTCTTTGTTTAGCGGGATTTTGTTTCCTTAATGTATGTAAAATCCCATTTTAAATTTACACGGGCTAACACATTGGACAACCTGGCAGGATCTTTCAAATTAAATACGCTGAATTCATAAACTGTGACACACAAATCAATTTACAAATCCAGCAATAGTAGCATACATAAAAGCACTGGATTCACTATCAGAAACATAGAACAACATCTTAAGATACTTCACCATTTCCAAAAATCATGTACAATGGATTCAATGGAGGGGATGGTAAGTTTTCTACATCACAAAAAACAATGAAAAAAATTATCTGTGACGAACTAGATAGCGAATCAGTTAATTTTTACAAATGTTTCTCTTGCATACGATAACTGTAGCAATTTCCATAAATAGGTACATTTTCCTATACGCTCTGCAAAACATTTACAACAAAATGGAAACCTAATCGATAATTCTAGTCAATTATGGTAAAATAAAATTTACACTTGACAACTTTATGTGGATAATGTAATCCACAGAAAATGTAACATCTCTGACTGTGCACAAACTTCTCGTAAAGTAATGCTGTCATAATATCTCTGCAGCATGTTTAGATTACAAAAACAAGTAGTGTAATTGATGACTTGAGTGTGTATGTGATGACATTGCAATTCTGTCACAGACAGTAAAGGACCTGGTAGAGCAGATGAACGTACCGGACAGTGTTTTGAAAGGAGGGTATAAGATGAACATCAACAGAAGCAAAACGAGGATAATGGAATGTGGTCGAATGAACTCAGGTGATACTGAGGGAATCAGATTAGGAAATGAAACACTTCAAGCAGTAAAGGAAAAAAATTATCTGTGACGAACTAGATAGCGAATCAGTTAATTTTTACAAATGTTTCTCTTGCATACGATAACTGTAGCAATTTCCATAAATAGGTACATTTTCCTATACGCTCTGCAAAACATTTACAACAAAATGGAAACCTAATCGATAATTCTAGTCAATTATGGTAAAATAAAATTTACACTTGACAACTTTATGTGGATAATGTAATCCACAGAAAATGTAACATCTCTGACTGTGCACAAACTTCTCGTAAAGTAATGCTGTCATAATATCTCTGCAGCATATTTGGGGAGCAAAATAACTGATGATGGTCGAAGTAGAGAGGATATAAAATGTAGACTGGCAATGGCAAGGAAAGCGTTTCTGATGAAGAGAAATTTGTTAACATCGAATATAGATTTAAGTGTCAGGAAGTCGTTTCGCCGGCCGAAGTGAACGTGCGGTTCTAGGCGCTGCAGTCTGGAACCGCGAGACCGCTACGGTCGCAGGTTCGAATCCTGCCTGGCGCATGGGTGTGTGTGATGTCCTTAGGTTAGTTAGGTTTAACTAGTTCTAAGTTCTAGGGGACTAATGACCTGAGAAGCTGAGTCCCATAGTGCTCAGAGCCATTTGAACCATTTTGAAGTCGTTTCTGAAAGTGTTTGTATGGAGTGTAGCCATGTATGGAAGCGAAACATGGACGGTAAAGTAGTTTGGACAAGAAGAGAATAGAAGCTTTCGAAATGTGGTGTTACAGAAGAATGCTGAAGACTAGATGGGTAGATCACATAACTAATGCGGAGGTATTGAATAGAATTGGGGAGAAGAGGAGTTTGTGGCACAACTTGACTAGAAGAAGGGACAGCTTGGTAGGACACGTACTGTTGGTGAACAGATCACTAATTTAATACTGGAGGGAATCGTGGAGGTTAAAAATCGTAGAGGGAGGCCAAGAGATGAATACAGTAAGCAGATTCAGAAGGAGGTAGGCTGCAGTAGTTACTCGGAGCTGAAGAAGCTTGCACAGGATAGAGCAGCATGGAGAGCTGCATCAAACCAGTCTCTCGTCTGAAGACCACGATAACAATAACATGTGATATTCTGTGTAATGGAGGAGGCACAAAACTTGGAAGCAAACAACCAAAAATACTATTTTTGACATTAGCGTATAATAAATATTCCAAGATTTAGTTTCTCCGATTTTCCGATTGCAGAACGACCTCAAAAACGCAACTACATTGTAACGAACGCAGTAAATGACACATAAAATCATCATGATTAATATTTATGTGAACAAGTGCACTTCAAAATGAGAATAAATTCTCGAAAAGTGTTGTGCTAGACATGGAAGAATAAGTATCTGCTGCAGTTTTTCGTTATTTAAATCAAGAATGAGAGAGTTTCAGGCTTTCCAAGAACATCGATTTCCAGAGTTGTTCCATTGCCTTGTTTTCAATGACAATTTTTTATCGGATTGGGTGTATTTCGTAGTGAACCGTAACTTCAGTTCTAATAATGGATATTTTAAAATTGTAATATTGTCTTCCTAGTTCATACAGTCTACGAAGTTAATGGTGTAAGCTTGTTTTCTTTCTCTGTACTAAGACTACGTCATTTACATGTAGCATAGCGCTCGGATGATAGCTTCTTTTGCGTTGTGTATCTCCATGTACTTCATTCTTGCGGTTTCTGATGAGCTGCTTACAATTCTTCACTGAAGCGCCAAAGAAACTGGTATAGGCATGCGTTTTCAAATATAGAGATATGTAAACAGGCAGAAGACGGGTCTGCGCTCGGCAACGTCTATATCAGTGTCGGTACAGACGAACGGAAACAATGTTTCAGGCTAGCTACCACTTCTCACCGCTGCACGGCGCTAGTGTGTGTGCGTATGTGTCGTCTAGTGATGGGCTAAACTGCGATTTTCCGATATCAGTGATTTCTGTGAATGCTACTTTTCAGTATCTGTTATTCTTAACTGTGATTTGTCGCTGTTAAGAGTCGCAGTTAAGAAACCTAAGTCGCATATCCCTCCGCCACTGCTATTTCTGCGATTTCTGCTACTTCTGCGATTTCTGTGTCTTCTGCTACTTCTGTGATTTCTGCTACTTCTGCGATTTCTGTGACTTCTGCCACTTCTGCGATTTCTGTGATTCCTGCGATTTCTGCGACTTACCACCGTATGAAAGAGTTACATCTGTTAACACAGAAAATTGCATCTCAACAAACCTGTCATTGGCAAGTATGTTTTACGTTTTTTCTTCCATTGGCTTTAATTTTGTATTAAAGAAACAACTGTGAAAATATTAATAGTGTAATTAATATGCAAGTCGCCGTACAGTACCGTAATAGTTCGTATTCAGAAAATGAATTCTAACATATTGTTATGTTCACAGGTACCTGAACTACATTTCAGTCACTCAGTAAAGTGATAACTCAAAATATCATTGTCAACATATCTGAAGAAATTGCCACTGCGTCTTTAGACCTTTTTCGTCAGACGAGAGGTTAGTTTCTAGGCGTTTCGATGGACTTAATTACTTCAGTGAGATCGTTCTTGCAAATGTGATATTCATTATAGCTAATATTAGCAATCTACTCTGTCAATTATATTGCTAGTAATTAATGACGGCAAAAATTGTTTAATAATCCTTGTGTTTTTGCAGACACAGTTCTGACTCTGATTACTGGTTGCTGTACGTATCTATCCACATCAAGGCTGTTTTTGAGAGAGACTCGTGAAGATTCAAGACAGCTCTTAGAGAATCTGCAGTTTAAAAGTGAAATAATTGTGAAATAAGTGTGTGAATGATTAAACTGTGTTTTATTGAAGTTGTTGTGAGATTTTAAAGGAATAATAAATGTCAAATACAGTGAGTGAATAATAAAAATCTCATTTTCCACATGTTTAAGCCGTCCTATACCCATAATTTTCCGCCACTTACTTATTGGTAAACACTTGTTGGAGAGTGACAGGCCGCCCCCCCCCCCCCTATCTCCACAATCTTGGTGTGACACTGACCTGTAACTTATCCCGAAGTCTACAATATGCATTTTGAGGCTGTTGATATGAAAGTGGGAAGTACAGATCTTCCAGTTAAATCAGGAATAGCTTAAGTGCATTACTTGAAAGTAACACAGGTAAAGCTTACTTATGTAGGTGGTAGTAGTGTCGGCAAAAAGTTCTTGTGTGTGAAGTTGCCATGTAGAACACCAGGTGTAAAACTTTTCTTCCGAGTCTTGAACTGTGTCGGAACAAAAGTGAGGCATTCATATGACTGTTTTCATTTCTCTACACTTATACAGATGTATGAGTTCTGCTGTGTTAACATTGCAAAGTCCTGTAGGCATGTGGAGTATTAACCAAAACTGTCATATTGGAAGCAGAATCAAACACATTTGTTACGTTACTTGATATTTTCAGGAGAAAAAGGCAATGTTGCTTCTTATTAATATAATACATTCAGAGTCACAGCAGTATTTGACCAACCATAACTGATGCTGAATGTGCATGTCGTCATATAATATGAAGGGCTTATTTCAATAGTGGTACAAGTCCATTACCTCCACTTTTCTGTCTATAATGCTTCTGAAATTAGTTATCCAAACAAACATAAATAAAGGTTCATCTCTAGCAAGAAGCCATATGCTTGAATATTTCTGGTATCTCAAATGCAGATTTGTCAGCGCTCATTTAACTTTACGACTCTGTATCTCAAAATGAACAAAAATGGACTTGTACCACTATTAAAATAAGCCCTTCATATGCACACACAGCACATCGATCTCGTGAGGCACAAGGCTCTCATAACAAAGTACGTACGTCGGTCAACAGATGACACTAGGAAAAGTATGTTAACTGCGCTTTTTAGTTGCTACTTGCGACTCTTAGTTGCGATTTGTCACAGAAATCGCAGTTTGACTCGGTAGCGAATAGCGTAGTATGAACTTTGCTCAACAGATGGCAGTGCTAACTGCGCTTTTTAGTTGCTACTTGCGACTCTTAGTTGCGACTTGTCACGGAAATCGCAGTTAGACTCGATACCGTATCGCAGAGATGGACGTAGTACGAACTTTGGCCAACAGATGGCACTGTTAACTGCGCTTTTTAGTTGCTACTTGCGACTCTTAGTTGCGACTTGTCACGGAAATCGCAGTTGGACTCCATAGCGTACCGCAGAGATGGACGTAGTACGAACTTTGGCCAACAGATGCCACTGTTAAGAGCGCTTTTTAATTGCTACTTGCGACTCTTAGTTGCGACTTGTCACTGAAATCGCAGAAAGCAGTGCTAAATTCGACCAATAGATGGCTCACGTCTTTGAATATGAAATACTACTTGCGACTGCTAACTGTGACTGAAATCGCAGTTAGATTCTGTAAAGTTGCTACTGTGATATCTGTGACTTCTCAGTCACTGTGATTTCTAACAGATAAGCGATTTCCTGCCCACCACTAGTGTCGTCTACTGTTTTGTGTTGTTGTGTTTAGTATTGTGTCGTTCTCGCTTTATTTTTCTAAAATAATGGAAGGGTCAAGGCAGCAAATTGTTGAGTTAATTGTCATGTATCAGGGGGAGGATTGCTTACAGAACGTCCGTAGCAAGAAATATAAGAACAGCGTTAAAAAACGGAATGCAGTTGCAAAATCTGCAGTAGCTTTTGGCACGGAAAAGGAAAGTGTGGAGAAAAAAGTGCGACCGCACGTGTTTGGTTACGGGCGTGAGAAAAGAAAAATGATATCCAGCAGGCCACCTGGTAGTGGTGCAGACATTGCTTATGACTCCAACGGTTTCGGCTATCGGCTGCTGCAGTTCTTGGACGATGTACATGAGCCGAAGGAGACAACTGATACTGTGGAAATTGAGGTACGAAGATTATGCTTGTCTGTCTTAATTTGTATTTAACAGTACACAGTCACATTTGCCACGGTACTCTTCCCTGTAGACTTAAAAAAAAATTAGCAAATTCGTCTCGAATTTGCCTATTCCTGGAAGCAGGTTTCCACGGTATATTCTGTGCTGCAATGAAAACTGATGCAGTTTAATCCTGCCTGGAATCATCTCATCTGTTTGGAAACCCGTCGGAATCGAAGCTTCCATGTGGGGTGTAGGCCCTACTGTTTCCTTGCCTCAGCATTTCACCTCAAGAAACTGTGGAGACATACGGATGTTAAATGTGACAGTGTTTGCATTCTCCGGTTGTAGCCAAAAAGGTTTGCTAAACACACGAAAAACTGGAGCCATAATGCCGAAAGTGTTGTCAACAACCATTCTGGTCCTAGAAAGTCAGTCCGCAGCTCGTGGTCGTGCGGTAGCGTTCTCGCTTCCCGCGCCCGGGATCCTGGATTCGATTCCCGGTGGGGTCAGGGATTTTCTCTGCCTCGTGATGACTGGGTGTTGTGTGCTGTCGTTGGGTTTAAGTAGTTCTAAGTTCTAGGGGACTGATGACCATAGATGTTAAGTCCCATAGTGCTCAGAGCCATTTTTGAACCAAGAAAGTCAGTAATTAAAAATTCTCTCTTTTGAAACTAAACATGTTTTACTGGGCTGGGTTTCATAATATTTTCCTGTAAAGGAAAAGCATCGTCTGCTAAAAAAACAAATGGTAGGGCCTTTGTGCCACCTGGTAGTCATTCAGCTTGTGGTAAGTTTAGTTTCTTTTTGTTCATTGCCTCACTGATGCTCGCGTTTTTGAACACACCACCACCTGATATTCTGCCTCGGCAGCCGATTTCTGCGTACAAAACGTTGTAGCTGGCATCGACGACAGCAAGCGGCACAATGCTGAATGAACCTTTATAATTACGAGGGCTGGAACTTTAATAGTAGCAACTATTTATTTACAGCTCGTACAAAATACATACTTGTTTCAAAGTTTTACTGATCTTGAAAGTAGTCACCAGCATTGTGTGTAAGTCGTTGCCAGCGATGTGGATGCCGTAGGACACTCTTAGCAGTGCTGGTTATGTTGACAGTTCGAGCGGCGCGGCCTATTGCCCGACGAATTTGTAGCAGTTCTGAAGCGAATTCCATTAAGTGTTTCCTTTAGTTTAGAAATCGAGTTGAACTCACGAGGACTTAAGTCAGGGGAATGCAGTAGGTAGTATAGCACCTAGCAGCCTTATCAGCCAAACAAATCAGTAACAGCTTGCACTGTACGTGCATTGTCCTGGAAAATGATGGTCAGGTACTACAGAAAGTGTCATCACTTCCGTCTCTATGCTGGTTGTAGGTTGTGTTCAAAAAAAGAATAGCAACAGCTTGCACTGTACGTGCTTGAGCATTGTCCTGCAAAATGATGTTTAAGTCCTGCAGAAAGTGACATCACTTCTGTCTCTAAGCTGGTCGTAGGTTGTATTCCAAAACTGAAAAGCATAGAGACGGAAGTGAAGACAATTTCTTCAGGACCTGACCATCATTTTGCGGGACAATGCTCAAGCATGTACAGTGCAAGCTGTTACGGATTTGTTTGACTAAAGGGGCTGCTAAGTGCTATACCACCTACTGCACTCCCCTGACTTAAGCCCTCGTAAGATCAACCCGATTTCTAAACTGAAGCCGACCGAAGTGGCCGAGCGGTTCTAGCCGCTACGGTCGCAGGTTCGAATCCTGCCTCGGGCATGGATGTGTGTGATGTCCTTAGGTTAGTTAAGTTTAAGTAGTTCTAAGTTCTAGGGGACTGATGACCTCAGAAGTTAAGTCCCATAGTGCTCAGAGCCATTTGAACCATTTCTTACTAAACTGAAAGAAACACTTCACGCCATTCGCTTCAGAACTGCTAAAAATTCGTCGGGCAATGGACCGCGCCACTCGAACTCTCAACACAACTGGCAATGCTGAGAGTATCCTGCGACTTCCACATCGCTGGCAACGTGTTACACAGAATCCTGGTGACTACTTTGAAAGTCAATAAAACTTCGAAACACGTATCTGTTTTGTACGAGCTGTAAATAAATACTTGTCACTGTTAAAGTTCCAATTCACTTCCAATACCAACAGGTCACTGTTGCACGATATGTTTCCCGCCAGTTCCTCCGACACAGTGGGGGAACTGAAGAATCTGTGAGAACAAATATGCTGTTTCACGCCAGTCGTTTTCAGTAGCCAGTATCTGAAAGAAGGAAATTTGATTTAAGGTTTTCGTACATTCACCAGAGGGCATAAATGAAGATGAGGAGGATGTGGCTGGATCTTCCAGTCCTCCACCACGAAAAATCACTTCCAGTACTGTCAAGAAAGCCATAATGCGGATTAGATCAGCATCTACTGGGCATGAAGTCATCATTATCCAGATGGTAAAACTTATTATTGACCAACTACTGCCCTCTATAACATACATTCTCAACGATTCATTAATCACAAGTGTTTTCCCTGGACCTGGAAACTGGGACAAATTAAGCCACTGCCTTAAAAGGACATCGCCACAGCACCCTCTTACTACCGCCCCATCTGCCTTCTTCCTGCACTATCAAAGGCCTTAGAATATATAGTTCATGACCAGCTCACCAACTACCTAACTACTAACAACCTACTAGACGAATACCAATCAGGTTTCCGTAAACATCGAAGCACAACATCCGCTCTGATAAAGGTGACAGATGACCTGAAACTTGCCATGGACAGACAAGAAGCGACTATCATTTGCTTCTTAGATTTCAGCAAAGCATTTGATACTGTCGACTTCGACATCTTACTGGCCAAACTTAGCGGTCTAAATTTCTCACCAAGTGCAGTGCAATGGTTTCGCTCATACATGACGTCTCGTCAGCAACGCGTCCTGTCTGGGAATATAAAATCACAATGGCGGCAGGTATTGTCAGGTGTTCCCCAAGGCTCAGTATTAGGTCCTATACTCTTCTCTCTGTATGTCAATGATGTGTCATCGGTTCTGACCTATTTCAAATACCATATGTATGCTGATGACCTTCAGTTGTATCTATGTGCAAAACCAAGCAATCTCAAGAAAGCTATTGAAAATTTCAATACTGACCTCGATGCACTGTCAAAATGGGCACAGGACATAGGTCTAAAATTAAACCCATCTAAAACCCAAGCGGTACTTGTTGGTCACTCTAAGCTCATTAGCCCAAAACATCGGGAATCCGAACCACCTCTTATCCTAAATGGAACAAATATTAACTTCTCTCCCTCAGCAAAGAGTTTGGGAGCAATAATAGATGAAAATCTAAATTGGACAGAGCACGTAACTGCAGTGTGCAAAAAAGCATCAGCATGCCTTCATATCCTACAAAAATATAAAAAACTCTTCTCTTTCGATCTGAAAAAGAAATTAGTACAAACGCTTATACTCCCAATCATTGAATACAGAGATATTATCCTACAAGGCCTCTCTCAGGAAAATTCCCGACGTCTAGAACTGGTCATGAATGCCTGCGTCCGATATATCTGTGACGTTCGACTTTTTGATCACATTTCACCAGCATATGCAAAATTGTCCTGGCTGCGGGCAGACAAACGCAGAGATTTCCATACACTCTGTCTCATCTACTGCCTTATAAATGTACACTGTCCCTCATATCTCTCCTCGTCCCTAACGCTCATGTCGGAACGACATGACAGAAACACACGTTCCCATTATAATAAAATCCCCTCCGTTCCACTGCATCGCTCAGTCACCTACTCCAAGTCCTTTACAGTAGCGGGAACCCGACTCTGGAATAACCTCCCTCGTTATGTTAGAGAACTTAAAAACATGTCCGGTTTCAAAAAACAGTTAATGACGTATCTATTTAAGCAACAGTAATGCCGTCCTCTGTACATGAATGCACTTCACCTCATTACTTCCCTCTTTCCCCCTCCTTAAATCTCCCTTCCCCAAAACTCGCTATACTAGTAAACATCTACTTCACACACTAAGATATTATGTACATCTGCACAAACCTTCATTACTATTGCCAATCCTTCTCATGTTTGTCATTATTATTTGATTTTTTTACTGTTATTATTATTGCTTCTATCATAATCTGTATGTATAGCACCTGTTGTAAAAATACTGCCAGCATTTACTTTATTAGGTCTTAGTCATGTTTATCATTATTATTTGAGTTTTTTACTGTTATTATTATTGCTTTTATCACAATCTGTATGTATAGCACCTGTTGTAAAAATACTGCAGCATTTACTCTATTAGGTCTTAGTCACTACTCTTTATTCATATTGTCACTAGAGTAAGCTAATTTTCTCATTTAAACTATGGTCATGATGTAACTCTGATGTGTGAAATGTTGCATGTGTGGAACACTGGTCTGATGTAAGAGAGGGCCTGATGGTCCTAATCTGATCAGGTTAAATAAATGAAAAATAAATAAATAAATAAAAATCAGAAGAGTGGGCGAGAAAAAAAATGCAGCAACCGTACAATATTGCGTCTCAGTTACTAACTAAAATGCTGCAAAAACAATAAGATAACAAGAACGATGAATGTAGCACATATGGACAGTATGTGGCGTCAGTGTTACAGAGATTGTCAGAGTTTTTTTTTTTTTTTTTTTTTTTTTTTTATCAGTCTACTGACTGGTTTGATGCGGCCCGCCACCAATACCTTTCCTGTGCTAACCTCTTCATCTCACAGTAGCACTTGCAACCTACGTGCTCAATTATTTGCTTGACGTTTTCCAATCTCTGTCTTCCTCTACAGTTTTTGCCCTCTACAGCTCCCTCTAGTACCATGGACGTCATTCCCTCATGTCTTAGCAGATGTCCTATCATCCTGTCCCTTCTCCTTATCAGTGTTTTCCACATATTCCTTTCCTCTCCGATTCTGCGTAGAACCTCCTCATTCCTTACCTTATCAGTCCACCTAATTTTCAACATTCGTCTATAGCACCACATCTCAAATGCTTCGATTCTCTTCTGTTCCGGTTTTCCCACAGTCCATGTTTCACTACCAGACAATGCTGTACTCCAGACGTACATCCTCAGAAATGTCTTCCTCAAATTAAGGCCGGTATTTGATATTAGTAGACTTCTCTTGGCCAGAAATGCCTTTTTTGCCATAGCGAGTCTGCTTTTGATGTCCTCCTTGCTCCGTCCGTCATTGGTTATTTTACTATCTAGGTAGCAGAATTCCTTAACTTCATTAACTTCGTGACCATCAATCCTGATGTTAAGTTTCTCGCTGTTCTCATTTCTACTACTTCTCATTACCTTCGTCTTTCTCCGATTTACTCTCAAACCATACTGTGTACTCATTAGACTGTTCATTCCGTTCAGCAGATCATTTAATTCTTCTTCACTTTCACTCAGGATAGCAATGCCATCAACGAATCGTATCATTGATATCCTTTCACCGTGTATTTTAATTCCACTTCGGAACCTTTCTTTTATTTCCATCATTTCTTCCTCGATGTAAAGATTGAAGAGTAGGGGCGAAAGGCTACAGCCTTGTCTTACACCCTTCTTAATACGAGCACTTCGTTCTTGATCGTCCACTCTTATTATTCCCTCTTGGTTGTTGTACATATTGTATATGACCCGTCTCTCCCTATAGCTTACCCCTACTTTTTTCAGAATCTCGAACAGCTTGCACCATTTTATATTGTCGAACGCTTTTTCCAGGTCGACAAATCCTATGAAAGTGTCTTGATTTTTCTTTAGCCTTGCTTCCATTATTAGCCGTAACGTCAGAATTGCCTCTCTCGTCCCTTTACTTTTCCTAAAGCCAAACTGATCGTCACCTAGCGCATTCTCAATTTTCTTTTCCATTCTTCTGTATATTATTCTTGTAAGTAGCTTCGATGCATGAGCTGTTAAGCTGATTGTGCGATAATTCTCGCACTTGTCAGCTCTTGCCGTCTTCGGAATTGTGTGGATGATGCTTTTCCGAAGGTCAGATGGTATATCGCCAGACTCATATATTCTACATACCAACGTGAATAGTCGTTTTGTTGCCACTTCCCCCAATGATTTAAGAAATTTTGATGGAATGTTATCTATCCCTTCTGCCTTATTTGACCGTAAGTCCTCCGAAGCTCTTTTAAATTCAGATTCTAATACTGGATCCCCTATCTCTTCTAAATCGACTCCTGTTTCTTCTTCTATCACATCAGACAAATCTTCACCCTCATAGAGGCTTTCAATGTATTCTTTCCACCTACCTGCTCTCTCCTCTGCATTTAACAGTGGAATTCCCGTTGCACTCTTAATGTTACCACCGTTGCTTTTAATGTCATCAAAGGTTGTTTTGACTTTCCTGTATGCTGAGTCTGTCCTTCCGACAATCATATCTTTTTCGATGTCTTCACATTTTTCCTGCAGCCATTTCGTCTTAGCTTCCCTGCACTTTCTATTTATTTCATTCCTCAGCCACTTGTATTTCTGTATTGCTGATTTTCCCGGAACATGTTTGTACTTCCTCCTTTCATCAATCAACTGAAGTATTTCTTCTGTTTCCCATGGTTTCTTCGCAGCTACCTTCTTTGTACCTATGTTTTCCTTCCCAACTTCTGTGATGGCCCTTTTTAGAGATGTCCATTCCTCTTCAACTGTACTGCCTACTGCACTATTCCTTATTGCTGTATCTAGAGCGTTAGAGAACTTCAAACGTATCTCGTCATTCCTTAGTACTTCCGTATCCCACTTCTTTGCGTATTGATTCTTCCTGACTCATGTCTTAAACTTCAACCTACTCTTCCTCACTACTACATTGTGATCTGAGTTTATATCTGCTCCTGGGTACGCCTTACAATCCAGTATCTGATTTCGGAATCTCTGTCTGACCATGATGTAATCTAATTGAAATCTTCCCGTATCTCCCGGCCTTTTCCAAGTATACCTCCTCCTCTTGTGATTATTGAACAGGGTATTCGCTATTACTAGCTGAAACTTGTTACAGAACTCAATTAGTCTTTCTCCTCTTTCATTCCTTGTCCCAAGCCAATATTCTCCTGTAACCTTTTCTTCTACTCCTTCCCCTACAACTGCATTCCAGTCGCCCATGACTATTAGATTTTCGTCCCCCTTTACATACTGCATTACCCTTTCAATATCCTCATACACTTTCTCTATCTCTTCATCTTCAGTTTGCGACGTCGGCATGTATACCTGAACTATCGTTGTCGGTGTTGGTCTGCTGTCGATTCTGATTAGAACAACCCGGTCACTGAACTGTTCACAGTAACACACCCTCTGCCCTACCTTCCTATTCATAACGAATCCTACACCATTTTCTGCTGCTGTTGATATTACCCAATACTCATCTGACCAGAAATCTTTGTCTTCCTTCCACTTCACTTCACTGACCCCTACTATATCTAGATTGAGCCTTTGCATTTCCATTTTCAGATTTTCTAGTTTCCCTACCACGTTCAAGCTTCTGACATTCCACGCCCCAACTCGTAGAACGTTATCCTTTCGTAGATTATTCAATCTTTTTCTCATGGTAACCTCCCCCTTGGCAGTCCCCTCCCGGAGATCCGAATGGGGGACTATTCCGGAATCTTTTGCCAATGGAGAGATCATCATGACACTTCTTCAATTATAGGCCACATGTCCTGTGGATACACGTTACGTGTCTTTAATGCAGTGGTTTCCATTGCCTTCTGCATCCTCATGTCGTTGATCATTGCTGATTCTTCCGCCTTTAGGGGCAATTTCCCACCCCTAGGACAAGAGAGTGTCCTGAACCTCTATCCGCTCCTCCGCCCTCTTTGACAAGGCCGTTGGCAGAATGAGGCTGACTTCTTATGCCGGACGTATTCGGCCGCCAATGCTGATTATTTATCAAAATTTAGACAGTGGCGGGGATCGAACCCGGGACCGAAGACGTTTTGATTATGAATCAAAGACGCTACCTCTAGACCACGGGTTTGTGGTCAGAGTTACAAATAGCAAAAACAATGGCTTTGCTTAATGAAGTGGTAACGAAACAGCACGTAGCAGATTTGGAAAGTCAGCAGTCGACGATGGGTATGAATGTGGCAGGGCTATCATAATCAAGTAGTAATACCCCTGTCACATTTATGAGTTACGTAGACAGTGATAACACAACTGAAGAAGTTTTGTTTGTTGAGATCTGTAATGTAACTGACAAATAATAACATTTCGATAAATGCTTATTTAGCGATTTTTTCATTTACTTACCTTTACATAATCCTTCAGTACTTCCACCAGAACTCCACATGCTTCAGGTACTATTTGAGATATTGCTTGCTTCGAAATGTGAAATAAATATGCAAGGCTCTGGAATGAATCTCCTATTTCCAGAAAACGAAGAGTAACTGCAAGCCTTTGGTTGACTGAAGTCGCTTTCCTGAAATTCGTGTCTTTTTTTAAACAAATGGTGCTATCATATTTGCCAAGTATTCAAAATTGGTAGATGACATCCGAGTGAAGTTACGGAATCCAGAGCCGTCTTCCATACTCAGCTCACGTTGCAAGTTATTCCCGCCAGTCCCGTAAAAACTTTTTCTCCACTAACGATAAGGACGCATTTCATTATTCAAATAACTTCCGGGAATTCAGCCAGGTGACACTTTCAGCGACCGCCGATATTTCGGCGGGAGAACACCCCGCCATTTTCAAGGCAAACTGCAACGGACAGGCGGCGTACATGCAAATTTAAAACCTCGGTTCTCGGACTGAAGCAGGAAAGATGACACACACACTGAACACTAGTGCCACCAAAGACGACCAAAGTCAGAGCTATCGATAGTGAGACTACGAATTCGCAGGTGAGGTAGCATTGACGCTGTCCCTCTGTTTTTTGACAAGGGAGAGAGCCGGATTACAAACAGAGTATAAAGAAACACCTCCATCCCTGTTAAGGAGGTTGCTCGCTAATTTAATCTCAACTGCCTCCCTAATAACACTATCCCAATAGCTGTACGTGCATGCCAATATCTCGGTGTTATTATATAATATGGGGTGACCAGTATCCAAGCAGTGTTCGGTACTAGCAGTTCTATTTGGCTGCTGTAATCGTGTGTGCCGTTTATGCTCAGTACATCGGTCCTCCACGATCCTGATAGTTTGACCAATATATGCCATGCCGCAGCTACAAGGAATACGATATACACCCGCCTTACGCAGATCATTCTTAACGGAACTCAAAAGTGCTCTAATTTTAGATGGAGGTCGGAAAACACATTTCACATCCTATTTCCGTAAAATACGACCGATCTTGTTGGACATGTTTCCTACGTAAGGCAAGAAGGCAGTAGACTTAGGTGTTGACTCAGAATTATCACCAATCACCCGATGTACAGTTGGTCGATAGCGCAAGGCACGTTCAATCTGTCTATCGCTATAACCATTTTGACGAAATGTAACTTCAAGATGGGACAGCTCAGCTGGCAAAGTCTCAGCGTCAAAAAGACATGTGCCCTGTGTACCAAGGTACGAAGTACCCCTTCACGCTGAGCCGGATGGTGACAACTATTAGCCTGTAAGTACAAGTCGGTGTGAGTACGTTTCCTGTAGACTGCATATCCCAATGATCCATCATCCTTCCTCCTATCCAACACGTCAAGAAAGGGAAGGCAACCATCCTCTTCCACCTCCATCATAAAACGAATTTTCGGGTGGATCGAGTTCAGATGTTCTAGAAAGACATTCAAATTCTCCCTACCATGAGGCCAAACAACGAAGGTATCGTCAACGTATCTAAAGAAACCGGCGGGTTTCAAAGGCACCGACTCCAATGCACGTTCCTCGAAGTCTTCCATAAACAAATTTGCGATCACAGGAGACAATGGACTACCCATCGCAACTCCATCTGTCTGCTCGTAATACTGGTCATTAAATAAAAAGTAAGTGGATGTCAAACTTCCTGACAGATTAAAACTGTGTGCCGGACCCAGAGTCGAACTCAGGACCTTTGCCTTTCGCGGGCAAGTGCTCTACCAACTTTTTTTTTTTTTTTTTTTTTTTTTGTGATCTCATTTTGTTCGCTTTTGTTCGTTGCATCTGGTCGGTGCGGACGTCGTAAGACATCCATTTATGTTCGTTGTTGATCGATTGACTCAGTTTTTTTATTACAGAGGGCAGCTAACCCTCTGACCGAACACGCTGAGCTACCGTGCCGGCGCCAACTGAGCTACCTAAGCTCGACTCACGCCTCGTCCTCACAGCGTTACTTCTGCCAGTACCTCGCCTACTACCTTCCAAACTTTACATCGGTAGAGCACTTGCCCGCGAAAGGCAAAGGTCCCGACTTCGACTCTCGGTCGGGCACACAGTTTTAATCTGCCAGGAAGTTTCATATCAGCGCACACTCCGCTGCAGAGTGAAAATCTCATTCTGGTAAGTGGATGTCAACACATGCCGAAAGAGATTAGTTAATTCAGCACCAAACCTGGCCTCAATTAACCGCAACGAATCAGACAGAGGAACACGAGTGAAGAGAGAAACCACATCGAAACTCACTAAAATATCAGAGTCATTCACCCACAGTCCCTCCAAACGACGTAAAAAATCAGCTGAGTTCCTGATATGATGTTCACACCGACCTATCTGTGGACTCAACAGAGAAGCAAGATGCTTGGTTACACGATATGTCGGAGCGCCGATGTTACTCACTATAGGACGGAAAGGAACCCCTTCCTTGTGAACGTTCGGAAGGCCATATAACCTTGGGGGACCAGTACTATAGGTGTTAAGACTCTTGATAGTGTCCTGCGACAAACCACTTTTCTTCAGGAGGCTGTTGGTCTTTCTCTCAACACTTTTTGTGGGGTCAGCATAGATTCTGCGATATGCTGAATCAGATAGTAAATGTTGCATCTTTTGTACATAACCATGTTTATTTAAAACAACGGTGGCATTGCCCTTGTGCGCAGGTAAAATAGCTATACTAGGATCAACTTTGAGAGAGCGTAAAGCAGCCCTCTCTGCTGCTGTTACGTTACTCTTGGGTGGACGAGCCCTGGTCAAAACACGGCATGCCTCCCTCCTAACCTCCTCTGCAGCGTCAGGAGGTAGTTTGCAAACTGTCTGTTCAACTGAACTAATAAAATCCCCTACCGGCAAATTATTCGGAGTGGGTGCAAAATTTAAACCCTTCCCTAGCACGGATAAGGTTGCGTCGTCAAAAGATTTCTCTGTGAGATTGATCACAGAACGTCGAGATATAACATCCGACTCCGCGCGATGAAAACATTCAAACTTTGCCAAATGCCGGGCAGTGACGGAGTTGTATTCCCAGTCAGCTAGAGTCCATGAGGCACCTTCCAACCAATCCCAAGTGAAATCAGACACTTCAGATGCAACCATTAAATGAAAACGATACAATTCTTTGGAAACAGAATCCAAACGTCGACGAGTAAAACGAATCCTTTCGCGATCAAGAACCAAGCCAGCACGTTGCTTGATACGATTGGCGGCAGGAGAATTAATATGGTGCACAACCTTGGCAAATGTGGGACATGATTTTGATCACGACACCGCAATAAAAACGACAAGGCACATTGCAGTCTAACTCGACAGCTACGAAGTTTATCCAATTTACGTAAACACCGATACATTTCCTACCCGTAGAGGTAAACAATGTGAGACCTGAGTTTCTCCTGGCGTATACAACTTTCAAATAACTTCTGGGAATTCAGCCAGGTAACACTTTTAGCGACCGCCGATATTTCGGCGGGAGAACACCCCGCCGTTTCAAGGCAAACTGTAACGGACAGGCG
The DNA here is from genome assembly GCF_023864275.1 of Schistocerca cancellata. NCBI lineage: Eukaryota > Metazoa > Arthropoda > Insecta > Orthoptera > Acrididae > Schistocerca > Schistocerca cancellata. Next base: position 422,673,787 of record NC_064634.1, on the reverse strand, counting down.
GCGTACATGCAAATTTAAAACCTCGGTTCTCGGACTGAAGCAGGAAAGATAACACACACACTGACCACTAGTGCCACCAAAGACGACCCAAGTCAGAGCTATCGATAGTGAGACTATGAATTCGCAGGTGAGGTAGCATTGACGCTGTCCCTCTGTTTTTTGACAAGGGTGAGAGCCGGATTCCAAACAGAGTTTAAACAGAAACCACTATCCCTGTTAACGAGGTTGCTCGCTAATTTAATCTCAACTGCCTCCGTAATAACACTGTCCCAATAGCTGTACGTGCATGCCAATATCTTGGTGTTATTATATAACATGGGGTGACCAGTATCCAAGGATACTGGATACTGGATATTGGATACTGGATACTGGGCACCCCATGTTATATAATAACACCGAGATATTGGCATGCACGTCCAGCTATTGGGACAGTGTTACTAGGGAGGCAGTTGAGATTACATTAGCGAGCAACCTCGTTAACAGTGATGGAGGTTTGTGTTTAAACTCTGTTTGGAATCCGTCAAAAAACAGAGCGACAGAGCCAATGCTACCTCACCTGCGAATTCATAGTCTCTCTATCGATAGCTCTGACTTTGGTCGTCTCTGGTGGCACTAGTGTTCAGTGTGTGTGTTATCTTTCCTGCTTCAGCCCGAGAACCGAGGTTTTAAATTTGCATGTACGCCACCTGTCCGTTGCAGTTTGCCTTGAAAATGGCGGGGTGTTCTCCCGCCGAAATATCGGCGGTCGCTGAAAGTGTTACCTGGCTGAATTCCCAGAAGTTATTTGAAAGTTGTATACGCCAGGAGAAATTCAGGTCACGCATTTCATTTTGTTTGTGTAAACCTTCTAGTATTGATAATGCAGCACCTCACAACGAGAAATATTTGCTGCCAGTGTGGACGGAAACAAAGACAAGAAACAAAGTCGGAAACATTTGCGAAACATTGCAGAAAACAGTATTTCCGACAGGAACATGTTTCCAGCGGCAGTGTGTACGCGGCTTAAGACAACAAGTGTCTGGCGCAGATCGGTTACTGTTGCTACGATGGCAGGTTAACAAGATTTAAGTGAGTTTGAACGTGTTGTTATAGTCGGCACACGGGCGATGGAACACAGCACATCCGAGGTAGTTACAAAGTGGGGATTATCCCGTACGACCATTTCACGAGTGTACCGTGAATATCGTGAATCCGATATCGCTGTTGCCGGAAAAAGATCCTGCAAGAACGGGACCAACGACGACTGAAGAGAATCGCTCAACGTGACAGAAGTGCAACCTTTCGCAAATTGCTGCAGATTTCAATGCTGGTTCAAGCGTCAGCGTGCGAAACATTCAACGAAACATCATCGATATGGGCTTTCGAATCCGGAAGCCCACTCGTGTACCCTTGATGACAGCACGACACAAAGCTTTTCGCCTCGCCTGGGCCCGTCAATACCGATATTGGACCGTAGATGACTGGAAACGTGTTACCTGGTCGGACGAGTCTCGTTTCAAATTGTATCGAGCGGATGGACGTATAGGGGTATGGAGACAACCTGATGACTGTTCAGGCTGGTCGCGGCTCTGTGATGGTGTGGGTTGTGTGCAGCTGAAGTGATATGGGACCCTGGTACGTCTCGATACGACTCTGGCAGGTGACACGGACGTAAGCAGCCTATCTGATCACCTGCCTCCATTGAGCATTCCAACGGTTGTGGGCAATTCGAGCAGGACAATGCGACACCCTACACGTCCAGAATTGGTACAGAATGAGTCCAGGAACACTCTTCGGAGTTCAAACACTTCCGCTGGCCACCAAATTCCCCAGACATGAACATTATTGAGCATAACTGTAATGCCTTGAAACGTGCTGTTCATAAGAGATCTCCACCCCCTCGTACTCTTACGGATTTATGGACAGCCCTGCACGATTCATGGTGTCAGTTTCCTCCAGCACTACTTTAGCCATTAGTCGAGTCTATGCCATGTTGTGTTGCGGCACTTCTGTTTTCTCGTGGGGGCCCTACACGATATTAGGTAGGAGTACCAGAGCAGTTTTTTTTAGCTCTTCAGTGTATATTGCTTACTCAATGTGCAGACTGAATAATACTGACTGCGGAGATACTATAACTATGTCTGTTTTCGGTTAGTGCTTTCCTTTCTGGTCCATTGACTCAAATAACATTTCCTTCTTATAACATTCCCTTTCATGTCCTTTGACTATTATAACGGTAGTCTGGTTGATACACTAATTGTAAATAAACCACCGTTCCCTGAATTTTATCCCCACTTCTTCAGAATTACAAAGATTGTATTCCTGTCAACAGCAACAACACTACATCTGCAGTAACTCGGCATAGTATCCCATTGATACTTCGGTGGCACATTATCCTATAAACCGAAATGCCCAACATTTATTCACACTGCCACCACTAACTCTTGTCTCACTATCCCACCCCATATCAAGGACACCCTCCCCACTACCTCATTTTTCCATTACATCTCTGTCTCTCTGCATCGCCGGCCGGAGTGGCCGAGCAGTTCTAGGCGCTACAGTATGGAACCGCGCGACCACTACGGTCGCAGGTTTGAAACCTGCCTCGGGCATGGATGTGTGTGATGTCCTTAGGTTAGTTAGGTTAAGTAGTTCTAAATTATAGGGGACTGATGACCTCAGAAGTCCCATAGTGCTCAGAGACATTTGAACCATTTGAATCTCTCTGTATCCCTTTTGTCTTCACATAATGGCCCAACCTACTTCTCACTCTCCTCCTTCGTTTCTATTTACGTGCCAGCACCTCCCCTCACCTCCACAGTTACAAGTCATTGAGTTCCTTCGCTTATCACCTCACTCTTCAGCAGAACGCCGAACGTTTTTCTCCTCTAACCATCACTTTTAGGGCATTGCAGCCTGGAATATCTTTTACAAATTCTGATTGTTTTTTGTTTTACTCTTTGTTTTTACTTAAAAACGAAGGACGTCAACAGTCTAATTTTGTTCAGCCCATCAGTTATTTTCATCTTCCATTAATTTTTTCAAGTTTCACCATTTAATTTCGATCTAGAATAATTTTAAACTCTTTGGCAGAAGAGTGGATTGTTTTTACCACTGACACCTCATTACATAAAAAAAAATTTCTTCTTTTAGCACCAGGTACTGGTAGCTCTGAAAAGTACAGTTACTGGGATACGTCTATATACAAAATTATATTGCACATCTTGATACGCATAAGCACTGCAACTGAATCGGAGTTAGACTAAATTCAGAGAGAAAAAAATTAAGAGATTAGAATTGAGTGCAACCAATGTGACACATATTATACACTCCTGGAAATGGAAAAAAGAACACATTGACACCGGTGTGTCAGACCCACCATACTTGCTCCGGACACTGCGAGAGGGCTGTACAAGCAATGATCACGCGCACGGCACAGCGGACACACCAGGAACCGCGGTGTTGGCCGTCGAATGGCGCTAGCTGCGCAGCATTTGTGCACCGCCGCCGTCAGTGTCAGCCAGTTTGCCGTGGCATACGGAGCTCCATCGCAGTCTTTAACACTGGTAGCATGCCGCGACAGCGTGGACGTGAACCGTATGTGCAGTTGACGGACTTTGAGCGAGGGCGTATAGTGGGCATGCGGGAGGCCGGGTGGACGTACCGCCGAATTGCTCAACACGTGGGGCGTGAGGTCTCCACAGTACATCGATGTTGTCGCCAGTGGTCGGCGGAAGGTGCACGTGCCCGTCGACCTGGGACCGGACCGCAGCGACGCACGGATGCACGCCAAGACCGTAGGATCCTACGCAGTGCCGTAGGGGACCGCACCGCCACTTCCCAGCAAATTAGGGACACTGTTGCTCCTGGGGTATCGGCGAGGACCATTCGCAACCGTCTCCATGAAGCTGGGCTACGGTCCCGCACACCGTTAGGCCGTCTTCCGCTCACGCCCCAACATCGTGCAGCCCGCCTTCAGTGGTGTCGCGACAGGCGTGAATGGAGGGACGAATGGAGACGTGTCGTCTTCAGCGATGAGAGTCGCTTCTGCCTTGGTGCCAATTATGGTCGTATGCGTGTTTGGCGCCGTGCAGGTGAGCGCCACAATCAGGACTGCATACGACCGAGGCACACAGGGCCAACACCCGGCATCATGGTGTGGGGAGCGATCTCCTATACTGGCCGTACACCACTGGTGATCGTCGAGGGGACACTGAATAGTGCACGGTACATCCAAACCGTCATCGAACCCATCGTTCTACCATTCCTAGACCGGCAAGGGAACTTGCTGTTCCAACAGGACAATGCACGTCCGCATGTATCCCGTGCTACCCAACGTGCTCTAGAAGGTGTAAGTCAACTACCCTGGCCAGCAAGATCTCCGGATCTGTCCCCCATTGAGCATGTTTGGGACTGGATGAAGCGTCGTCTCACGCGGTCTGCACGTCCAGCACGAACGCTGGTCCAACTGAGGCGCCAGGTGGAAATGGCAAGGCAAGCCGTTCCACAGGACTACATCCAGCATCTCTATGATCGTCTCCATGGGAGAATAGCAGCCTGCATTGCTGCGAAAGGTGGATATACACTGTACTAGTGCCGACATTGTGCATGCTATGTTGCCTGTGTCTATGTGCCTGTGGTTCTGTCAGTGTGATCATGTGATGTATCTGTCCCCAGGAATGTGTCAATAAAGTTTCCCCTTCCTGGGACAATGAATTCACGGTGTTCTTATTTCAATTTCCAGGAGTGTGTATGCAAAACCGGCAGGTTATTCGATTTCAGATTTAAAGAGCATTTGTATTCACAGACTAAGTCTGCACTTGGGAAACATTTGTTTGGAAGTGATCATCGGATAGACAAAGCCGGGAGAGAATACGTGCCATAACAGTGTGCCCTTGACTTACTAGAAACATTGGAGATGTAAGAAAAATCATAGTTGTAGAATGCTAAATAAGGACTATGCATTTATTCCTTGTGTATACATTGCCATGGCTGATAACCTTTCGTAATAACGTCACCTGTTTCTTTGATTTTGAATTACTACTGTTCAACAGGTAGTAAGCCTAAACATGCTCCAGGAATGTTATGAAGACACAGTTTCCATACTCTTTTTATTTTCACAATGCTGTCTCTTCTATTTTCCGATTCTCAAATTACATACCTTGTCTTTTTATATATACAGCAAAGAAATGTATGTAGTAGTATTTCCCTTACATAATTATATCTCATATGATTGCGAGGCAAAGTGAGCAGTGTAGTTTTGTACATGGTCGTACGCCAGTACAACGGCGACACTTTTTCTTTCCAGAGCTACCGGTAGATGAGGCTAAGAGTTTGTTTATAAAAAAGAGCTTCTTTTTACTTTACATTGTACTGCAATGACTGTTTGCACGTGAAAAAGATCACAATTTTTAACAACTTCAGACATACGTTCTTTATAACTTCGTCGTTATTTCACTTCCTTGTTCCAGAGGGTCGAGGGCAGCCGTCCAGGTACTGAGACAAGTTCTCAGTATCCGGACGGCAGCCACAGCACACGCTTTGACAACGCGCGGGACCCTCGCAGCATACATTGTCAGCTGGTATGTTGGCACCAGCCACACATGATCGGGTCGGCTTTTGGACCCATTACTTGCCTGGATAATATTTACAGGGTGTTTCAAAAATGACCGGTATATTTGAAACGGCAATAAAAACTAAACGAGCAGCGATAGAAATACATCGTTTGTTGCAATATGCATGGGACAACAGTACATTTTCAGGCGGACAAACTTTCGAAATTACAGTAGTTACAATTTTCAACAACAGATGGCGCTGCAAGTGATGTGAACGATATAGAAGACAACGCAGTCTATGGGTGCGCCATTCTGTACGTCGTCTTTCTGCTGTAAGCGTGTGCTGTTCACAACGTGCAAGTGTGCTGTAGACAATATGGTTTATTCCTTAGAACAGAGGATTTTTCTGGTGTTGGAATTCCACCGTCTAGAACACAGTGTTGTTGCAACAAGACGAAGTTTTCAACGGAGGTTTAATGTAACCAAACGACCAAAAAGCGATACAATAAAGGATCTGTTTGAAAAATTTCAACGGACTGGGAACGTGACGGATGAACGTGCTGGAAAGGTAGGGCGACCGCGTACGGCAACCACAGAGGGCAACGCGCAGCTAGTGCAGCAGGTGATCCAACAGCGGCCTCGGGTTTCCGTTCGCCGTGTTGCAGCTGCGGTCCAAATGACGCCAACGTCCACGTATCGTCTCATGCGCCAGAGTTTACGCCTCTATACATACAAAATTCAAACGCGGCAACCCCTCAGCGCCGCTACCATTGCTGCACGAGAGACATTCGCTAACGATATAGTGCACAGGATTGATGATGGCGATATGCATGTGGGCAGCATTTGGTTTACTGACGAAGCTTATTTTTACCTGAACGGCTTCGTCAATAAACAGAACTGGCGCATATGGGGAACCGAAAAGCCCCATGTTGCAGTCACGTCGTCCCTGCACCCTCAAAAAGTACTGGTCTGGGCCGCCATTTCTTCCAAAGGAATCATTGGCCCATTTTTCAGATCCGAAACGATTACTGCATCACGCTATCTGGACATTCTTCGTGAATTTGTGGCGGTACAAACTGCCTTAGACGACACTGCGAACACCTCGTGGTTTATGCACGATGGTGCCCGGCCACATCGCACGGCCGACGTCTTTAATTTCCTGAATGAATATTTCGATGATCGTGTGATTGCTTTGGGCTATCCGAAACATACAGGAGGCGGCGTGGATTGGCCTCCCTATTCGCCAGACATGAACCCCTGTGACTTCTTTCTGTGGGGACACTTGAAAGACCAGGTGTACCGCCAGAATCCAGAAACAATTGAACAGCTGAAGCAGTACATCTCATCTGCATGTGAAGCCATTCCGCCAGACACGTTGTCAAAGGTTTCGGGTAATTTCATTCAGAGACTACGCCATATTATTGCTATGCATGGTGGATATGTGGAAAATATCGTACTATAGAGTTTCCCAGACCGCAGCGCCATCTGTTGTTGAAAATTGTAACTACTGTAATTTCGAAAGTTTGTCTGCCTGAAAATGTACTGTTGTCCCAAGCATATTGCAACAAACGGTGTATTTCTATCGCTGCTCGTTTAGTTTTTATTGCCGTTTCAAATATACCGGTCATTTTTGAAACACCCTGTATGAGGTGCATTCTCTTTTGCTTGAAATAGGCTGACAAGAATAGCAGGTTTAATGGACAGAAACCAATTGCAATAAATGGTGGTTTTCAAAAAACCTTTACATTGGTTTCAAAGGATTTAAACCCTTTCTTCCGTAAAAGGACAAACCTGCATACAATGCGATAACGTAACTTACAATCAAAACGTCAATATTATGTGTCAAACAGAAACTATTCTTTACTACAAGTGTAGGAATGTCACAAACAACATGATGTATACCAACATAGGACAAATAAAACTTCACATTAGCTATCAGTCAGTTAAGCTATCTCCACATCGGCAACGGTCTGTATGTCCATATGTTAAAATTAAGCCTCTAGGGTCAAGGGTTTGTCACACCAGTAAAACCAATCTCTTAAAATAACAGACCATGTTAGTAGCTACATGCCAACTGAGGGAGAGTGTAGAGCGTGGATACCAGGAAAACAAACTGTGAGGTGAAATCGCCGATAAACATATACGCTTAGCGGTCCAAACAGCCTATAAGCGTAAGCACACTGAATTGCGAATCAACGAGTATAGAATAAAATGTTGAAAAGTAAAATACATAAAATATACTATCATAATTTAAGGTAAACATACATGCCAACTGAGGGAGAGTGGAGAGCGTGGATACCAGGAAAACAAACTGTGAGGTGAAATCGCCGAGAAATATGTACGCTTAGAGGTCCAAACAGCCAATAAGCGTAAGCACACTGAATAGCGAATCAACGAGTATAGAATAAAATGTTGAAAAGTAAAATACATAAAATATACTGTCATAATTTAAGGTAAACATAATGACAATAATTAGAAAAAATCGTAGGTCTCTGAATAATGGCAACAGTAAAAAAAGTGGGTGGCGATATCTTAGTACAACATAAACTGACAAACGAAACCATATGCACAAAAATTGTATAAGAGAATTTTGAGGAAGTGAACCACTTACTAAGGCTACCGGCAGTCGTAGAAAGTTTTTTCTTTTGTGAACACTGTGGGTTTCAAACCATCGACAAATTGTCGGCAGACCAGCTGCAGTTATTCGTTTAGTAAATTCGCATCTTTGCGCTCAAGATGTTTATAGAGCTCTAAATCTTCCGGAAGATCCATCCTACGTCCTTTGATTTTTCTGTGAAGAATATCTGTGTCTTCCAAATTTTTCGGAGTGTGGTTGGCAATCAGTAGATGTTTAGCAAACGTAGAGTTATGTACGTTAACTCCTTTCTTTCCCAGCAGATGCTCTTTCTATCTTGTTCTCACATCTCTGTCTGTCTGAACAATGTAACAACCTGGGAAATTATTTCAGGTTAATTTATAGACACTAGAACTGGAAAACGAATCGCCAGTATTTTCTACAATACGCAAAAGCTTTCTCGGCAAACTGTTACCTGTAGAGGAAAAAAACATTACAGTTGTATTTATTCATCAGAAGACGTTTAATCCCAGAAAAAACGTTGCCCTAGAAGGGAATGCATATGAATTTCTTCTGTGGGAGGAAAGATCGCTTCACAACGTCGAATAGTTTTGAGAGGCTTTCTTTCTGAAGATGTGATCTACCATACCCTGATCATACCCGTTATTGGCAGCGATCGATTTAATGACATTTAACTGTTTTAGCTGATTGGTAGGCGATAAAGGGGTAGTTACAAGACGGTGTATGGCGGAACGAAATAATGCTAGTTTATGAGCCTTCAGGTCAGCGGGAATAATATTGTCTCAGTAAGTTTGCTTACGGAAGATGCTGAAATTGAAAGATTCATTTCGTACGGAAATTGCTAAATAAAGAAAATTTAGTTCTCCTTTTTCATTTTAAAGTTATTTCGTGAAGCCAATTTTCTCATGGAAGTTATTAAATGCACTGAAAAACATCTCCATCTCGTCATCATTAGTGTCAAAAGCAATGATAATATCGTCAACGTATCTCGCATAAAAACGAATTTTATAACGTAGTTCAGAAATGGAATTGAAGAATGTTCTTTCCAGTGCGTTAATGAAGACGTCGACCAAAATGCCAGCAAGTGGAGTCTCCATAGCCAAACCTAAAGTTGAATATACATTTTTCAATCGAATGTGAAATAATAATATTTGAGGGCAACTTTCAATAAACTGATGGGTTCAGCAGTCTGTATTGTACTCATTTTTTATGCTGTAGCAGGTTCCTCTCAAGAAGAGTTATAGCTGTAATATAATACAGACTGGCAATATCAACGTAGTATCAGCTGTACAGTGCTTCATTTGAATTCTGTCGATGAAATCTTTACTATTTTTAAAAGAGAAGTTTTGTTCAAAAGCAAATGAATCTTTAATTTTATAACGAAGACGCCTAGCTAACTTGTGATTGCCGCTACCTACCCCATTCACCACAAGACGAATCGGGTGACCCTGTTTATGAAGCTTGAAGGGACTTCTGAGCGCAGGCGGCTTCGGATTCATGTTTATAAGCCTTTTTTTTAACTCAATGAACGAACTCTCTGTTTTAGATAAAACTGGCCAAATCTCTTTTTGTAGGTCCGCGATTGGATCAACGATGGGGTCAACGATGTCATTATCCTCAGAAAGCTTTACAGTTTTGTTAACATACTCTTTTTTATGGGCAATGACAACAGTATTATATTGTAGGAGGATATTATTTTAAAGTAGAAGATACATCATAATGATGTTTCAAAATAATGACTTGGTAATTTCAACGACCAAGTTCAAAGTCTGCGTATAGCAATTTCTCTCAACATTTCGTTACAGTCAGATCACATCATATGTACAGATATAAAAATCTGTTACACAAATAAACATTTAAAAAAATTAACAGTTAAAAGATTAAAAAAACTTAAAAACTCTCAGAATCAGGCACGTTACACTTGGCGCCCTGTGCCAGGATTTTAACAGGCAGAAACAGTGTTAACAGTTACAGGGTGTTTCAAAAATGACCGGTATATTTGAAACGGCAATAAAAACTAAACGAGCAGCGATAGAAATACACCGTTTGTTGCAATATGCTTGGGACAACAGTACATTTTCAGGCAGACAAACTTTCGAAATTACAGTAGTTACAATTTTCAACAATAGATGGCGCTGCGGTCTGGGAAACTCTACAGTACGATATTTTCCACACATCCACCATGCGTAGCAATAATATGGCGTAGTCTCTGAATGAAATTACCCGAAACCTTTGACAACGTGTCTGGCGGAATGGCTTCACATGCAGATGCGATGTACTGCTTCAGCTGTTCAATTGTTCCTGGATTCTGGCGGTACACCTGGTCTTTCAAGTGTCCCCACAGAAAGAAGTCACAGTGGTTCATGTCTGGCGAATAGGGAGGCCAATCCACGCCGCCTCCTGTATGTTTCGGATAGCCCAAAGGAATCACACGATCATCGAAATATTCATTCAGGAAATTAAAGACGTCGGCCGTGCGATGTGGCCGGGCACCATCGTGCATAAACCACGAGGTGTTCGCAGTGTCGTCTAAGGCAGTTTGTACCGCCACAAATGCACGAAGAATGTCCAGATAGCGTGATGCAGTACTCGTTTCGGATCTGAAAAATGGGCCAATGATTCCTTTGGAAGAAATGGCGGCCCAGACCAGTACTTTTTGAGGATGCAGGGACGATGTGACTGCAACATGGGGCTTTTCGGTTCCCCGTATGCGCCAGTTCTGTTTATTGACGTAGCCGTCCAGGTAAAAATAAGCTTCGTCAGTAAACCAAATGCTGCCCACATGCATATCGCCGTCATCAATCCTGTGCACTATATCGTTAGCGAATGTCTCTCGTGCAGCAATGGTAGCGGCGCTGAGGGGTTGCCGCGTTTGAATTTTGTATGGATAGAGGTGTAAACTCTGGCGCATGAGACGATACGTGGACGTTGGCGTCATTTGGACCGCAGCTGCAACACGGCGAACGGAAACCCGAGGCCGCTGTTGGATCACCTGCTGCACTAGCTGCGCGTTGCCCTCTGTGGATGCTGTACGCGGTCGCCCTACCTTTCCAGCACGTTCATCCGTTACGTTCCCAGTCCGTTGAAATTTTTCAAACAGATCCTTTATTGTATCGCTTTTCGGTCCTTTGGTTACATTAAACCTCCGTTGAAAACTTCGTCTTGTTGCAACAACACTGTGTTCTAGGCGGTGGAATTCCAACACCAGAAAAATCCTCTGTTCTAAGGAATAAACCATGTTGTCTACAGCACACTTGCACGTTGTGAACAGCACACGCTTACAGCAGAAAGACGACGTACAGAATGGCGCACCCACAGACTGCGTTGTCTTCTATATCTTTCACATCACTTGCAGCGCCATCTGTTGTTGAAAATTGTAACTACTGTAATTTCGAAAGTTTGTCCGCCTGAAAATGTACTGTTGTCCCAAGCATATTGCAACAAACGGTGTATTTCTATCGCTGCTCGTTTAGTTTTTATTGCCATTTCAAATACACCGGTCATTTTTGAAACACCCTGTATAACGAAAAGGTGTGTTACATATCCTATAGTGGACATTCTATTGGATGGTTAGTAAGTCGGGTTTCCATGTTACTTTACGACCAAGGGTTAGTCCAAGACATTTTATTGCGTTTTTTAAATGAATAAGACGGTCGAATATATTAAGGTGAGAAAGTCATGGAGGTGAAAAGTACAGGCCGTTCGATCTATTATCATTGCCTGGGTTTTGGAGGGATTAAGCTTGAGGCGCCACTGGGTGATCTTGTTGAGGTAGATCTGGAGGAAGCATTGGGGTTTGTGGAGGATAGGGCAGTCGGGTAGGAAGACGGCGTCAGATTTGTACTGGACGCCATGTACTGATAGTAAAGGAAATAAGCTATGTAACAGATACGTAGTAGCATAGAAGGAATGGGAATTGGTATTGTTAACAGTGGCAAAAAGCTGACAGTTAAATAGAAAGGAACCAATTAGGCGTAAGTGCATATGTCTGGCGTTTGACGTGGAATACAAATCGGTGGATTTACGATTATTGATGCTGTATGATGTGTTAGGTGCATGAGTTGGTAAACAGAAGAGAAACTGAGAAGGATGTCAAATGGGTTTATAGGTGGGAGCAGGCGCTGATCTGTGTGTTTATGGATACAGTAAGAGAGAATGGATTCAAATAACTTGTTAAGTACTGAGTTCAGTAGGAGAAAGTTTCACTAGGGCAGAGGTTCCCAACCTGTTGGTAATTACCTCCTGAGGGGTAAAATGTAATTCCCTGAGGGGTAAAAGGAATAGGGTTCAATCGCGTTTCTCTCAAGAAACTAAATTATCTTTAAAAATCGTTAGCATTTTCCCTGATTAAATAAGTTACTTATACGTAATTTTTTTTAAATATCAACATGAACACCAGACGCAGTGTGCCGGAGGTCACAGCTTGTGAAATGAATGTCATCATCAGCTAATTCACATACTACGTACCTCGTACATTCTTTCATGAATCTATGACAGTAAAATAAAAACACATACATCACATATGTATATGTAAATGTCTTCTTCGGGTTGTAGATAGTTCCTGAAATGGGCCAGAAATTGCTTCATTATTCAGTTCATAACATAAACGCACTAACTCTCCGATCCGGGAGAGAATGGAACCCACGCCCGCTGCATGGCAGTTCGACGCGCAAACCACACAGCTAAGGAGGCGGACAAAGAAAATAACGGTTGGCCCTTACGAGACATAACGTGCAGCGAGGCCAGTATGAGGCCTCAAAAAGCAACTTCAGGTATCGAGAAACACAAACGGGGTGTTTTGTGTAACGAATTATGGTTCAAATGGTTCAAATGGCTCTGAGCACTATGGGACTTAACTTCTGAGGTCATCAGTCCCCTAGAACTTAGAACTACTGAAACCTAACTAACCTTAGGACATCACACACATCCATGCCCGAGGCAGTATTCGAACCTGCGACCGTAGCGGTCGCGCGGTTCCAGACTGTAGCGCCTAGAATCGCTCGGCCACCTCGGCTGGCTGTAACGAATTACATCTCAGGAGTTTGTTCATAGCAGGTGGCATCTGTTGCCAACAAATCAGACGCCTTGCGGTCACAGTATAGGGAAAACTACCAAGAAAACTGCTTCAAGTGTTCCCTACCATACAAGAGCACCCCTCAGAACTTTGCTATCACAGAAGAGGAGGGTCACCTAAATAACGCCCCAACCCCTTCATTTATGATATTCGAGTTGCAGTCGATGTTTTTGGACATTATTTGTAACTACGCTTTACACCCAAACCATACTTACAGAAACGAACATAAACTCTCCTGGCCTACGATTTTGGTACTTCGGCTCTGCCAGTTAACGTGTTAGCAGCTGGCGCTGTCGTGTTGTAACCCATTCGCTCTTCCTCTCGTATCTTACGTGAATTTGACTTGCTACGTTTTTCGTGTCAAACAAAATGAAACACCTCGGTATGCTACGATAGAAAACAATGACGCCAAACCTTCACCAGCAACGAAACCAATGTAAACTGCCTTTATTAGGTCACTGAAGGCTAACAGGGGCGCATGGATGTAGTGCATAACAGAAACAATTTTTGATTCTGCCTTTCAAAGTCCAGCTGCACCATCCACACCTGTCAAACTTATCTTACGAATAGGACAGCCTGTGAATTCTGAGAACGAATCTAATACGAAAACAGTACTCTGGGAAAGTTGTTACACCCGTAAACAAATCAAAGATAATTATGCTAAAAGCTTAATATACTGTCGAGACTCAATGTTCTCCACTTGCGCAGGTTCGCATTCGTTATAAGTGCTCAAAGTTCCAGATGCTTCGATCAGAATTCACAGTGCTATCGTCTGATTCTCCAACAATGCCGGTATGCAAGAGAAAGTTGGTTGCTCCAGAACTCACAATAATAATCTCTCACAATTCTACCCTATTTGACATGTGTACCTGCCTCGCAAGTCTTTCTACCACGCCGGCAGGATACACTCATGCTCATAAATTAAGGATAATGCAGATACGTGGTGAAACAACGCTCGAGTGGGCGATTTGTGGGTTTAAATCACCTCGGGGTATGATCAAGCGGTGCATTTGACTTGCGGTCGTCGCACGGTTGCGCTGGCAACAGAGGTGTTTTAGCACGGTGCAGCGAGCAAGTGTACAGACGTTTTCAGAGTTGCTAATGGTGACTGCAGGTCGAAGATGGCTAAAAACACATATTGATGACGTTATGAAAGGTAGAATACTAGGGCGACTGAAGGTTGGTCAAACACACCAAGTCGTAGCACAGGCCCTCCGTGTGCCACAAAGGGTGGTCTCAAGATTATGGCGACGATTTCAGCAGACATGAAACGTGCCCAGGCGCTACAGTACGGGACGTCCACAGTGTACATCACCACAAGAAGACCGATATCTCACCATCAGTGCCCGTAGACGGCCACGGAGTACTGCAGGTATCCTTGCTCGGGATCTTACCGCAGCCACTGAAACAGTTGTCTCCAGACACACAGTCTACAGACGACTAAACAGACATGGTTTATTAACCCGGAGACCTGCAACGTGCATTCCACTGACCCCTGGTCATAGGAGAGCCCGTAAAGCCTGGTGTCAGGAACACAATACATGGTCATTGGAACAGTGGTCCCAGGTTATGTTCACAGACAGGTCCAGGTATACTCTGAACAGTGATTCTCACTGGGTTTTCACATGGCGTGAACCAGGAACCAGATACCAACACCTTAATGTCCTTGAAAGGGACCTCTACGGAGGTCGTGGTTTGATGGTGTGGGGTAGGATTATGATTGGTGCACGTACACCCCTGCATGTCTTCGACAGAGGAACTGTAACAGGTCAGGTGTATCGGGACGTCATGTTGCACCAGTATGTCCGCTTTTTAGTGGTTCAGTGGGTCCCACCTTCCTCCTGATCGATGATAACGCACAGCCCCACCGACCTGCCATCGTGGTGGAGTACTTTGAAACAAAAGATATCAGACGAATGGAGTGGCCTGCCCTTTCTCCATACCTAAACCCCATCGAGCACGTCTGGGATGCTCTCGGTCAACGTATAGCTGCACATCTTCAAACCCCTAGGACACTTCAGGAGCTCCGACAGGCACTGGTGTAAGAATGGGAGGTTATACCCCAGCAGCTGCTCGACCACCTGATCCAGAGTATGCCAACCCGTTGTGCGGCCTGTGTACGTGTGCATGGTGATCATATCCCATATTGATGTCGGGGTACATGCTCGGGAAACAATAACGTTTTGTAGCACATGTGTTTCGGGACGGTTTTCTCAACTTATGACCAATACTGTGGACTTATCGTTCTGTGTCATATGTGTTCCCTATGTGCCTATGCTATTAGCATCAGTTTTGTGTTGTGCCAAGTTGTGTGGCACGACAGTCTGCAATTATCCTTAATTTATGAGCATGAGTGTAGTTTAGGAAATGCTGGTATTTTCTCAACAAACACAAATCAACTGAATTACCTCCCTGTCGTAACCAAATTGTTATCAGCGACGATAAATTTACAAGACTGAGACAGTACACATTGCAATAGTAAAGATACCCAAGTTACCTACATGCGTTGTAGTAATGGTGTCGCGGCTGACATAAGCTTTGCGCACTGTCTGACAACGTCAAAGTCTGCCAATTTGTCACCAATCAAAATTACTTATAACCACAAAATCAAGCCAGTTCCTACGTGAGTTGCCTTGGAAATATGTTATTTGTGTAATGTGGGCAAACACAAAGCGTACTTTACCGTAACTGTGGGGTTGCCTCGAACAACACGTCCGCGCTCCAGGGTCTACCCACGTTCTCCCGAACAGTGGAGCTTCTTCCCCACTGCTGCCCCTCACCAGGACGACAATGATGTCACACCATCATCTTTAAGAAGTATTAAAGTTTTTGATATTACAACACCATCCGTCGATAGTTCGAAGTCATCCTTCGAGAACGATATCGACCTGTGTATCACCTCTCTCCCAATTATTACCATTCGCATCTTTATAATGAACTACTTTTATTCTGACTTTTTAGGCTACTTTGGGTTCTTCAACCCGTTCGGAAGGAAGGAGTGTTCGCTGCTGCAGGCCAGATTAAAATGTGTGCATTATACTCGGACCTATTGTTTGTAAGTCACTTGATTGCTGAACTGTTTACTTCCGGACTGGCATAAATTGTAAGACTTCAGGCTGACAAAGCTTTGTGTCTGATCACTGCCACTAATAATAACAATAACAATAAAAATAACAATTGTAACAATAATAATTCAGCGTAGGCACTACATCAGTGTAGTAGCCGTTACATAGTTACTGTTGAGCCGTCAGTTGTGTTTCCCTCATTACCATTTGTCATCATCGACACGCAATTCGTCCATTGTGGCCTCAACTGAATGGTCGTACATCTCACCCGTCGAACTTCTCTAGGTCGGCACCACTAGCCATGAATTCCATAGGGTAATTTCATTTCATATCATTACATTATTTTCTTTTTAGGTGGGTCACATCACCATCTAGCTATTACATTATATTACAATAATTCCTGCTCCCGACATTTCATAAGGACGTGGAACGTGTCAGTAAAACGTAAATTTTCTTTAGTTACTACTTCATATCTAAAAATACATCTGTAGAGTATAAAGAGCTGCCACTCAGAAATTCTTCTAATTTGTTTTTAAATGCTGGTTGGCTATCTGTCACACTTTTAATGCTATTTGGAAGATAACCAAATATTTTTGTGGCAGCATAATTCATCCATTCTACATCTACATCTACATCCATACTCCGCAAGCCACCTGACGGTGTGTGGCTTCTATTCCAGTCTCGTATTGTTCGTGGAAAGAAGGATTGTCGGTATGCTTCTGTGTGGACTCTAATCTCTCTGATTTTATCCTCATGGTCTCTTCGCGAGATATACGTAGGAGGGAGCAATATACTGCTTGACACTTCGGTGAAGGTATGTTCTCGAAACTTTAACCAAATCCCGTACCGAGCTACTGAGCGTCTCTCCTGCAGAGTCTTTCACTGGAGTTTATCTATCATCTCCGTAACGCTTTCGCGATTACTAAATGATCCTGTAACGAAGCGCGCTGCTCTCCGTTGGATCTTCTCTATCTCTTCTATCAACCCTATCTGGTACGGATCCCACATTGCTGAGCAGTATTCAAGCAGTGGGCGAACAAGCGTACTGTAACCTACTTCCTTTGTTTTCGGATTGCATTTCCTTAGGATTCTTCCAATGAATCTCAGTCTGGCATCTGCTTTACCGACGATCAACTTTATATGATCATTCCATTTTAAATCACTCCTAATGCGTACTCCCAGATAATTTATGGAATTAACTGCTTCCAGTTGCTGACCTGCTATTTTGTAGCTAAATGATAAGGGAACTATCTTTCTATGTATTCGCAGCACATTACACTTGTCTACATTGAGATTGAATTGCCATTCCCTGCACCATGCGTCAATTCGCTGCAGATCCTCCTGCATTTCAGTACAATTTTCCATTGTTACAACCTCTCGATACACTACAGCATCATCTGCAAAAAGTCTCAGTGAACTTCCGATGTCATCCACCAGGTCATTTATGTATATTGTGAATAGCAACGGTCCTATGACACTCCATTGCGGCACACCTGAAATAACTCTTACTTCGGAAGACTTCTCTCCATTGAGAATGACATGCTGCGTTCTGTTATCTAGGAACTCTTCAATCCAATCGCACAATTGGTCTGATAATCCATATGCTCTTACGTTGTTCATTAAACGACTGTGGGGAACTGTATCGAACGCCTTGCGGAAGTCAAGAAACCCGGCATCTACCTGTGAACCCGTGTCTATGGCCCTCTGAGTCTCGTGGACAAATAGCGCGAGCTGGGTACCACACGACCATCTTTTTCGAAACCCATGCTGATTCCTACAGAGTAGATTTCTAGTCTCCATTTCTGTGCCAAAGTCAGATTTAGACCAAAATAGTGAAAATCATCCTTTCTTCCAATGTTGTAGCTATGCACTTTGCTATCATTTTTGAATTGGGATGGGTTATTAATAACAAGTTTCATAGGTGAATATATGTATTGCGAAGGTACTGTGAATATCCTGAGTTCCTTAAATAAATCTCTGTAAGGTGACCTTGGGTGGGCACCAGCTATTATTCTGTTTACACGCTTCTGTGCAATGAGTACTTTTTCTTTTAGTGATGAATTACCCCAAAATATGGTGTTATATAAGAAAGCAGTTAATGAAAACAGGCACAGAAGACTAATTTACTGATATTTTTATCACCGGAATTTGCAATAACCCTAACAGCATAAGTAGCTGAACCTAATCGTTTTTGAAGATCGTCAATGTGTTTCTTGCAGTTCAATTTCTCATTAATGCACACACCCAGAAATTTTAAATGTTCTGTCTTAGCAATAGACTTCTGTTCAAAGTCTATATTTATCAATGGTATTATGCCATTTACTGTGCAGAAGTGTATATACTGTGTTATCTCAAAATTTAGAGAGAGTCCGTTTGCAGAGAACCACTTAACAATTTTCTGAAAGAAATTATTTACAATTTCCTCAGCTAACTATTGTTTGCTGGGTGTGATTACTGTGCTTGTTTCATCAGCAAAAGGAACTAGCTTTGTATCTTAGAGTGGCATGTCATTACTATATGTTAAGAACAATAAGGGACCCACAGCTGAAACCTGTGGGACACCATTCTTGATACCTCCCCAGTTAGAGCAATCTGCTGATTTTTACAGACTATCTGTACTGTTAATTTCAACCTTCCAACCACATCGTCGTCGACGGGATGGTTAACCCTAATCATCATTTTTTTTTTTCTCTCCGACACTGACCACGGATTGTAAGTGTGTCACGAAGGCTATATGGTTGCAGTTCATCAGATGTGCCAATGTCATTAGTCTTCTTGATTGTGGCGAATAGTTTATGAAACGAACTAATTCGAACAAGAACACTATCGTGGCATGTTATTTCTTCGATGCATATAGCACGAACATGGAGCAATTGCCTCCAACTGTCTGCAACTCTGTATTAAATTGAAAGAGAACAAAATGCCACAAATTTTAGACATTTCTCCTGTTCATATACCATTACCTAACACTTAAACAACGATCCGCATGACCTTCAAAAATGCAACATTCAATAACTCACTGTAAGAACAGCTCTAGAAGGTCAAATAAAAAATATTCTGGTAAATCACATACTTCAGTGCTCTTCACATCATATGCTGTATGAGGAATAGTCACAACGCACTTGCGTATGATACGAAAGAAATAAGGTCTAAACAACAAACAGAAGAGTGTGTTTGACTTCTTGGCTCCGCGTTTACACTATGCACGATATACTGCTACAATTTAAATAAACACAACATTAAACCAACTCAAGTAGAAAGCAGCACTTCCTGCAGAAACTTGCGCTTCCTTTCGTGTTGTCATCTAGTCCAGATGACCATTATGTGGTTTCGTTTCAGTGATTATAAATCAAGACGAAAGTACCCACTGGGTAGGTGAGGCAGCTATTGAATATCGATGCGGATAGACAAGAAAATGAATGTTTTGAACATGCTGTAACTCACTTCCCGTGAGTCACAGTACTCATTAAATGTGGAGCATCCATCTTTACGACAAAATCTAGCCAGCGATGTGTGTGGTTGTGCGCACAGCTGGAAAAGTGCTAGCTTTTATTCCTAAGTTTTTGGTACGAATCACATGTAAAGCAATCATTATTAACAAGCGTGAACCGAACCTCCTCACTTCTGTTGAAGCCAGTCGAAAGAAAGGTAATTGCACTGTGGTTCCAAATCCACACTAAGCATGATATCCCTTTCCTGCTGACTGTAGGAGAGCGTGTGTAGGTTAGGCCATGACAGAGGCGGAAGTCGCCGCATGTAGTAACTCTGACACCAGTAAGATTTCTTACATCCATTCCGCTATTCATGGTATTGAAGTCAGCACCTCTGGATCTCGGGGTCTTGGGTTTTCTTTACTAAGGGCTGGATGTCTATGTTGTCCTAATCTTTTTTTTTTCGTCAAGAAGGACATTGTTGTTGTTGTGGTCTTCAGTTCTGAGACTGATTAGATGCAGCTCTCCATGCTACTCTATCCTGTGCAAGCTTCTTCATCTCCCAGTACCTACTGCAACCTACATCCTTCTGAATCTGCTTAGTGTATTCATCTCTTGGTCTCCCCCTACGATTTTTACCCTCCACGCTGCCCTCCAATACTAAATTGGTGATCCCTTGATGCCTCAGAACATGTCCTACCAACCGATCCATTCTTCTGGTCAAGTTGTGCCACAAACTTCTCTTCTCCCCAGTCCTATTCAATACTTCCTCATTAGTTATGTGATCTACCCATCTAATCTTCAGCATTCTTCTGTAGCACCACATTTCAAAAGCTTCTGTTCTCTTCTTATCCAAACTATTTACCGTCCATGTGTCACTTCCAAACATGGCTACACTCCATACAAATACTTTCAGAAATGACTTCCTGACACTTAAATCTATACTCGATGTAAACAAATATATCTTCTTCAGAAACGCTATCCTTGCCATTGCCAGTCTACATTTTATATCCTCTCTACTTCGACCATCATCAGTTATTTTGCTCCCCAAATAGCAAAACTCCTTTACTACTTTAAGTGTCTCATTTCCTAAACTAATTCCCTCAGCATCACCCGACTTAATTCGACTACATTCCATTATCCTCGTTTTGCTTTTGTTGATGTTCATCTTATATCCTCCTTTCAAGACACTGTCCATTCTGTTCAACTGCTCTTCCAGGTCCTTTGCTGTCTCTGACAGAATTACAATGTCATCGGCAAACCTCAAGGTTTTTATTTCTTCTCCATGGATTTTAATACCTACTCCGAATTTTTCTTTTGTTTCCTTTACTGCTTGCTCAATATACAGATTGAATAACATCTGGGAGAGGCTACAACCCTGTCTTACTCCCTTCCCAACCACTGCTTCCCTTTCATGTCCCTCGACTCTTATAACTGCCATCTGGTTTCTGTACAAATTGTAAATAGCCTTTCGCTCCCTGTATTTTACCCCTGCCACCTTTAGAATTTGAAAGAGAGTATTCCAGTCAACATTGTCAAAAGTTTTCTCTAAGTCTACAAATGCTAGAAACGTAGGTTTGCCTTTCCTTAATCTTTCTTCTAAGATAAGTCGTAAGGTCAGTATTGCCTCACGTGTTCCAGTATTTCTACGGAATCCCAACTGATCTTCCCCGCGGTCGGCTTCTACTAGTTTTTCCATTCGTCTGTAAAGCTGTGGCTTATTAAACTGATTGTTCGGTAATTTTCACATCTGTCAACACCTGCCTTCTTTGGGATTGGAATTATTATATTCTTCTTGAAGTCTGAGGGTATTTCGCCTGTTTCATACATCTTGCTCACCAGATGGTAGAGTTTTGTCAGGACTGGCTCTCCCAAGGCCGTCAGTAGTTCCAATGGAATGTTGTCTACTCCGGGGGCCTTGTTTCGACTCAGGTCTTTCAGTGCTCTGTCAAACTCTTCACGCAGTATCGTATCTCCCATTTCATCTACATCTACATCCTCTTCAACTTCCATAATATTGTCCTCAAGTACATCGCCCTTGTATAGACCCTCTATATACTCCTTCCACCTTTCTGCTTTCCCTTCTTTGCTTAGAACTGGGTTTCCATCTGAGCACTTGATGTTCATACAAGTGGTTCTCTTTTCTCCAAAGGTCTCTTTAATTTTCCTGTAGGCAGTATCTATCTTACCCCTAGTGAGATAAGCCTCTACATCCTTACATTTGTCCTCTAACCATCCCTGCTTAGCCATTTTGCACTTCCTGTCGATCTCATTTTTGAGACGTTTGTATTCCTTTTTGCCTGCTTCATTAACTGCATTTTTATATTTTCTCCTTTCATCAATTAAATTCAATATTTCTTCTGTTACCCAAGGATTTCTAAGAGCCCTGGTCTTTTTACCTACTTGATCCTCTGCTGCCTTCACTACTTCATCCCTCAAAGCTACACATTCTTCTTCTACTATATTTCTTTCCCCCATTCCTGTCAATTGTTCCCTTATGCTCTCCCTACAACTCTGTACAACCTCTGGTTCTTTCAGTTTATCCAGGTCCCATCTCCTTAAATTCCCACCTTTTTGCAGTTTCTTCAGTTTTAATCTACAGTTCATAACCAATAGATTGTGGTCAGAGTCCACATCTGCCCCTGGAAATGTCTTACAATTTAAAACCTGGTTCCTAAATCTCTGTCTTACCATTATATAATCTATCTGATACCTTTTAGTATCTCCAGGGTTCTTCCATGTATACAACCTTCTATCATGATTCTTAAACCAAGTGTTAGCTATAATTAAGTTGTGCTCTGTGCAAAATTTTACCAGGCGGCTTCCTCTTTCATTTATTAGCCCCCGTCCATATTCACCTACTACGTCTCCTTTTCTCCCTTTTCCTACACTCGAATTCCAGTCACCCATGACTATTAAATTTTCGTCTCCCTTCACTACCTGAATAATTTCTTTTATCTCATCATACATTTCTTCAATTTCTTCGTCATCTGCAGAGCTAGTTGGCATATAAACTTGTACTACTGTAGTAGGCGTGGGCTTCGTGTCAATCTTGGCCACAATAATGCGTTCACTATGCTGTTTGTAGTAGCTTACCCGTACTCCTATTTTTTTATTCATTATTAAACCTACTCCTGCATTACCCCTATTTGATTTTGCATTTATAACCCTGTAGTCACCTGACCAAAAGCCTTGTTCCTCCTGCCACCGAACTTCACTAATTCCCACTAACTTTAACTTATCCATTTCCCTTTTAAAATTTTCTAACCTACCTGCCTGATTAAGGGATCTGACATTCCACGCTCCGATCCGTAGGACGCCAGTTTTCTTTCTCCTGATAACGACATCCTCTTGAGTAGTCCCCACCCGGAGATCCGAATGGGGGACTATTTTACCTCCGGAATATTTTACCCAAGAGGACGCCATCATCATTTAATCATACAGTAAAGCTGCATGCCCTCGGGAAAAAATACGGCCGTAGTTTTCCCTTGCTTTCAGCCGTTCGCAGTACCAGCACAGCAATGCCGTTTTGGTTATTGTTACAAGGCCAGATCAGTCAATCATCCAGACTGTTGCCCTTGCAACTACTGAAAAGGCTGCTGCCCCTCTTCAGGAACCACACGTTTGTCTGGCCTCTCAACAGATACACCTCCGTTGTGGTTGTACCTACGGTACGGCCATCTGTATCGCTGAGGCACGCAAGCCTCCCCACCAACGGCAAGGTCCATGGTTCATGGGGGGGAAGAAGGACATCAGGTTGCCAAATTTTTGTCAAATAGAACTACTTGTGGTTACCTACCAATAATGCCCTACAATGATTTCCATTTTTTTTTCACTAGAAATTTTATTTTACTAATGAACCAATCGTCATGCAAGGCCATAGAGCGCTTATTGCTATTGTATTTAACGTATTGTATTGTATTGTATTGGAGGCCATACACGTTCACAGAGGCATTTTCATTCTGCGTTTCGAAAATCTACAGATGTTTGTGTTCTGTGAGAAATGCTATGTTGGTGAATTTTAATTTGTTTTCATATCAATAATATGTAGACTCACGGTATACTTGCTGATTTACAGGATACAATCCAGTAAAATCGACCATTTGAAGCAGGCATTACCCTGTGACTTAACGCTTATTATTGCCTGTTCGCTATCATCTTTGTTAGTTTCATGTATAGTCCTGCGTAAAATCTTAATTTCTTGACACTAACGTGCAACTAAACTATTTCTTTCAATGCCCAGCCGTCTCTCTTGAAAAGTTTCATGCTTTCTTTACAGCTTGTCAATGACATTAGTCGAGTAACAGTGATCACTAACTTTGGACGGTATTTATCTATCATTCTTTGTATTGAGATGCATTTCTTTTCTTCACATTTCATGGGCAACTGAAACTTTACGGACTAGCGAGGAATTAATTTTGAGATGCTGGTTAATTAGACAAACCCAGCTCTCGAGAACATGACAACAGGTATCCAATGAATTTCTGGGCTCCTGAAACCAAACCGCATTGTCTAGCACACCTGCACATGTTTGATTAATAAATGCAGATACAATAGCAACCCATTCAAGATCATTCGTTGGATCTAATTTCGCATGTTTTGTGGCCAGTTCATCCATTATTGCTAGTCTGACACTAATACAATATTATTACTAGTTTGATCTAAAGACGATCATGATAATAATGTTCACGATGTTTGGCCTACCTAGCTACTTCTCAGTTGACAGTCTTCTTCTTCAGTTGGATACTATCCGCTGCAGTCCTTCAACCTGTGCTCAGTCAATAGGTACTAGATGGCAGCCACTTGCATATTCTACAATATTGAAGGAAACCATTTCTGGATTACAGCATGTAGGTGAATTTAGGTGCATTCGTAGAGCTGCAACTTGGTAACATGTATAAATAATACCTGAAGATAGACTGTGAACAACCTGAATAAGCAGAAATAGTTCAGGAAGGATAATCAGTGTGTGAAAGATGTAAGACTTACGTAGAGAGTTATTGTGTGTATTGAACTTCGTTGGGATGGGGCGTATTTCCCTGGGAGATGACCGACAGTCACTGCTCTCTCCAGCTGCTTTAAGAAACTGCGACTTTGAATGAGAAAAAGTATGTATAAATTACAACAAGAAAGAAATAGATGAAAGATGTAAAATTGTTAATATGAATATACGTGTGTCAGACGTCATCTACATCTATATTTACACAGATATTTTGCAAGCCACCGTACGGTGCGTGGAGGAGGGCACCTTGTACCAATACTAGTGATTTGCTCTCCTGTTTCTCTCGCAAACAGAGCGAGGCAAAAAGACTGTCTTTATGCCTCCGGATGAGTCCTAATTTCTCGTATCATATCTATCTCGTATCTTCGTGGTTCTTACGTGCAATGAATGCTGGCGGCAGTACAATGGTTCGGCAGTCAGTTTCAAATACCGTATCTCCAAATTTTCTCATGTCATCTCTCAATCCGACCTGGTGCGGATTCCGAACACTCGAGCAGTACTTAACAACATGTGGTGGTAATTTCATATGGCACCAAACTGCTGAGGTCATCGGTCCCCAGGCTTACACACTGCTTGATCTAACTTAACCGAACTTACGCTATAGACAACACACACACCCATGCACGAGGGAGAACTCGAACCTCTGACGGCGGGGGGGGGGGGGGGGGGGCGCGAACCGTGGCAAGACGGCCCGCGCGGCTACCCCGCGAGGCACGAACAGGTCGCACTAGCCTCCTATAAGCGGTCTCCTTTACAGGTGAACCACTCTTTCCCAAAATTCTTCCAATAAGTCGACCATTCGCCTTCCCTAACACAGTTCTCATATGCTCGTTCCAAAAATGTTCAAATGTGTGTGAAATCTTATGGGGCTTAACTGCGAAGGTCATCAGTCCCTAAGCTTCCACACTACAAACACACATACCCATGCCCGAGAGAGGACTCGAACCTCCGCCGGGCCCAGCCGCACAGTCCATGACTGGTGCGCCCCAGACCGCTCGGCTAATCCCGCGCGGCATGCTCGTTCCATTTCATATCACTTTGTGAAAGGGTACAGTACCGCCCGACATTGAAAATAGGTACAACATACTTCATTATTTTTGTGAGAACAACATATTTTTTTTGTAAAATAACTCAATTTCAATTAATACAGCGAAGCCGGATACCAGTGTGGGAAAGAATGACAATTTATTTATTTAATTGATCACATGTGCACTCCCACAAAGTAAATCCCTACATCCAGTTTGGTGAGATCTGTGAAATGAATGAATGTATGGTCGTCTGCTAACCACAGATAGTGAATGTGAATATATGATCATCTTTGAGACGATCCTTTGGCCACCTTTGGTGGGACCAAAGAGATGAAATTTACCTGAGCTTTGAGCGCCTGAAATGTGGCTGACCAATACGGTAGCTAGGTGCTCCCCCACTTCAGCAAAGGTGCGAGAGGACCTAGAGAACGGCCATGTTTCGGCACTCTGCCGCTGGATCTTGTGCTGCTATGACCTGTTTTAGTTGTGCTCCGTAATGACGAAAGAGTGGAGACATGGTATGCATGTGGAATATTTAAGAGTAGTTTGAAATAATAATTTATCTATTTCAGGAACTTTTGTGGGGGGAATTAAGTGTCAGGCAGGTAATATTAATGGGATTGTAGTAATCTTCGGAAGTGACCAACGGACACAATGAAACCACGTGTAGCAATAAGTTGAAATACTTTCGTGTGCTTAAGTTAAGCTGAATTACTAGCGTGTGTACAATAAGTTGAAATATTTAAGAAATAGCGTGTGTACCATAAGTTGAAATATTTAAGAAATGGCGTGTGCAGGACTTGAAATTAGAGACGAGTACTTCCACGTGGTGAGTACTGTGTGAGTCTCAAACTGTGTATGAGACAAAAGATAAAGAGAAGTACTCGTCCATGGTATCAGTTGAGGACTCGCGTGTGTGATGAATACGTTCTTAATATTAAATTTCGTGATATGATTCCGTGTGACGCTACATTCAAACTCTGAGAGAGAAGCAAGGTGAGTCGGCCGTCTATGCAGCAACGCCACTTGGCTTGCATTGCACAGGAAGACGTGCATATATCTCCAGAGTTCATAGTAGGAAAGTAGAATTACGAAGAGGGGCAGTGTCGTGTGAAACTGGGATAAATATTAATTGAACTGGGAAAGCTGAAAGTGATAGTGTTGTGACTATTTAGTGTTTTATATTTCTTATTACAGTGTGATGTATGTCATGTAATTTGGGTATGTGTGGTTTGCATGAGAGAGTAGCAGGGTAGTTTCAAAAGATTAGTGGGTTATGCTTGTTCCTTCTGTACCGCTCGGTCTGGAGGAAAGTTTCGTGATGACGATTGTGAGAGTCGAAGTGTGAGGTATAATAAAAGATCAACCATCCTATCCAGAAAGTGCACTGTAGCGTTAAATAATTACGAGACCATAATATAGAGATTCACCAATGTAAAGTCATGCCCACTGGGCGGAATTTCTCATGTGTTATTGTTGTAGGTTATAGAATTGGTGTGTTTAGGTTAAAGAATTTATCGGAATAAATAAGATAGTGAAAAGAAAAAGATTGGTGGACTTTTCCATTGAACTGTATGTTGCCATAATGTCCCGAATTTATAATGTGTGCGCCATTCATATTCAGTGCGGTGGCCACGTGTAGACGAAAGCCGTTAAATACACTCCTGGAAATTGAAATAAGAACACCGTGAATTCATTGTCCCAGGAAGGGGAAACTTTATTGACACATTCCTGGGGTCAGATACATCACATGATCACACTGACAGAACCACAGGCACATAGACACAGGCAACAGAGCATGCACAATGTCGGCACTAGTACA
Source organism: Schistocerca cancellata (assembly GCF_023864275.1). Lineage (NCBI taxonomy): Eukaryota > Metazoa > Arthropoda > Insecta > Orthoptera > Acrididae > Schistocerca > Schistocerca cancellata. The sequence continues at coordinate 422,646,235 of NC_064634.1, read as the reverse complement.
GTGTATATCCACCTTTCGCAGCAATGCAGGCTGCTATTCTCCCATGGAGACGATCGTAGAGATGCTGGATGTAGTCCTGTGGAACGGCTTGCCATGCCATTTCCACCTGGCGCCTGTTGGACCAGCGTTCGTGCTGGACGTGCAGACCGCGTGAGACGACGCTTCATCCAGTCCCAAACATGCTCAATGGGGGACAGATCCGGAGATCTTGCTGGCCAGGGTAGTTGACTTACACCTTCTAGAGCACGTTGGGTGGCACGGGATACATGCGGACGTGCATTGTCCTGTTGGAACAGCAAGTTCCCTTGCCGGTCTAGGAATGGTAGAACGATGGGTTCGATGACGGTTTGGATGTACCGTGCACTATTCAGTGTCCCCTCGACAATCACCAGTGGTGTACGGCCAGTGTAGGAGATCGCTCCCCACCCAATGATGCCGGGTGTTGGCCCTGTGTGCCTCGGTCGTATGCAGTCCTGATTGTGGCGCTCACCTGCACGGCGCCAAACACGCATACGACCATCATTGGCACCAAGGCAGAAGCGACTCTCATCGCTGAAGACGACACGTCTCCATTCGTCCCTCCATTCACGCCTGTCGCGACACCACTGGAGGCGGGCTGCACGATGTTGGGGCGTGAGCGGAAGACGGCCTAACGGTGTGCGGGACCGTAGCCCAGCTTCATGGAGACGGTTGCGAATGGTCCTCGCCGATACCCCAGGAGCAACAGTGTCCCTAATTTGCTGGGAAGTGGCGGTGCGGTCCCCTACGGCACTGCGTAGGATCCTACGGTCTTGGCGTGCATCCGTGCGTCGCTGCGGTCCGGTCCCAGGTCGACGGGCACGTGCACCTTCCGCCGACCACTGGCGACAACATCGATGTACTGTGGAGACCTCACGCCCCACGTGTTGAGCAATGCGGCGGTACGTCCACCCGGCCTCCCGCATGCCCACTATACGCTCTCGCCCAAAGTCCGTCAACTGCACATACGGTTCACGTCCACGCTGTCGCGGCATGCTACCAGTGTTAAAGACTGCGATGGAGCTCCGTATGCCACGGCAAACTGGCTGACACTGACGGCGGCGGTGCACAAATGCTGCGCAGCTAGCGCCATTCGACGGCCAACACCGCGGTTCCTGGTGTGTCCGCTGTGCCGTGCGTGTGATCATTGCTTGTACAGCCCTCTCGCAGTGTCCGGAGCAAGTATGGTGGGTCTGACACACCGGTGTCAATGTGTTCTTTTTTCCATTTCCAGGAGTGTATATTCACACAGATATTTTGCAAGCCACCGTACGGTGCGTGGAGGAGGGCACCTTGTACCACTACTAGTCATTTCCTCTCCTGTTTCTCTCGCAAACAGAGCGAGGAAAAAAGACTGTCTTTATGCCTCCGGATGAGTCCTAATTTCTCGTATCATATCTATCTCGTATCTTCGTGGTTCTTACTTGCAATGAATGCTGGCGGCAGTACAATGGTTCGGCAGTCAGTTTCAAATACCGGTTCTCCAAATTTTCTCATGTCATCTCTCAATCCGACCTGGTGCGGATTCCGAACACTCGAGTAGTACTTAACAACATGTGGTGGTAATTTCATATGGCACCAAACTGCTGAGGTCATCGGTCCCTAGGCTTACACACTGCTTGATCTAACTTAACCGAACTTACGCTAAAGACAACACACACACCCATGCACGAGGGAGAACTCGAACCTCTGACGGGGAGGGGCCGCGCGAACCGTGGCAAGACACCGCGCGCGGCTACCCCGCGAGGACCGAACAGGTCGCACTAGCCTCCTATAAGCTGTCTCCTTTACAGGTGAACCACTCTTTCCTAAAATTCTTCCAATAAGCGGACCATTCGCCTTCCCTAACACAGTTCTCATATGCTCGTTCCAAAAATGTTCAAATGTGTGTGAAATCTTATGGGACTTAATTGCGAAGGTCATCAGTCCCTAAGCTTCCACACTACTTAACCTACAAACACACATACCCATGCCCGAGAGAGGACTCGAACCTCCGCCGGGCCCAGCCGCACAGTCCATGACTGGTGCGCCCAGACCGCTCGGCTAATCCCGCGCGGCATGCTCGTTCCATTTCATATCACTTTGTAACGTTACGCCCAGATATTAAGATGTCAAGCAGGACACTAGTAACACTTTATCCGAACAGGGCAGGTTTGATCTTTCTACTTATCTGCATTAACCTACATTTTTTCACATTTAGGGCTAGCTGACATTCACCACACCAACTGGAAATTTCGTCTAAGTCGTCTTGTATCTTCCTACAGTCACTCAGCTTCGAGACCTTACCGTACGGCATCATCACGAAACAACCGCAGTTTGCTGCCCACCTTATCCGCCAAATCATTTATGTATACAGAGAACAACAGCGGTCCTTCGACACTTCCATGGGGCACTTCTGACGATACCCTTGCGTCTGATAAACACTCGCAGTCGAGGACGACATACCGGGTTTCATTATTTAAGAAGTCTTTGAGCCACTCACATACCTGTGAAATTATTCCGTATGCTCGTATCTGCAGTGGGTCACCGAGTCAAATGCTTTCCGAAAATCCAGGAATATGAAATCTGCTTGTTGCCCTTCATCCACAGTTCGCAGTATATCATGTGAGAAAAGGGCAAGTTGATTTCGCACGAACGATGCTTTCTAAAACCATGCTGATTCGTGGACATAACCTCCTCAGCCTCAAGACTGTTTGTCATATTCGAACTCAGAATATGTTCAATGATTCTGCGGCAGAGAGAATTTTGTAATTTTGTGTGGTCGTTCTTTTACCCTTCTTATATACTGGAGTCACCTGCGCTTTTTTACAGTCGCTTGGAACTTTCTGCTAAACGAGAGATTCACGATAAAAGAAAGCAAATAAATCACCAGGTCCGGATGGAATTACAGTTAGATTTCACAAAGAGTCCTCTACGTCATTGGTCCTTACCTAGCTCGCAAATTTTTTAGTTGCTTCTCGACACCAAGGATGCTTGTTACTATGTCGTCCATACGGGAGTCTGTCCGATGGTCAATTGACGGTATGTTTGTACGATTCTCCTGTGTGAACGATTTCTTGAACATGGAATTTAAAACTTCGGCTTTCGTTTTGCTATCTTCAGCTGCCACACCAGAATGGTCAACAAAGGAATGAATGGAAACCTGAGACCTCCTTAGTGATTTTATGTAAGACCAGAAATTTTTCGACTTCTATTCCAAATCTTTTGCTAAGGTGTGCCGGCGATAGTTGTGTGCTTCGCCCATATATCTTTTCACAGACGCACAAATATCCACTAACTTTCGCTTGTCGCCATCTGTGTGTTCCCTTTTGAACCGAGAGTGCAATAGCCTCTGCTTCTTCAGCATCCTCTGAATTTCATTATTAAACCATGGTGGGTCTTTTCCATCCTGTATCCACTTACTAGGCACATAGCTCTCCAGATCGCGATTTACAATCTACTTAAACTTTATGCAATTTTGTCATATAATGTCATGGTTGGAGACAGTGGCTGTTATTTGAAGACAATTGTTGATGGTGTTGAGATAGTAACCAGAAACAAATTTATTTAATAAATTTTAATAAATTAAAATACACTCCTGGAAATGGAAAAAAAACCATTGACACCGGTGTGTCAGACCCACCATACTTGCTCCGGACACTGCGAGAGGGCTGTACAAGCAATGATCACACGCACGGCACAGCGGACACACCAGGAACCGCGGTGTCGAATGGCGCTAGCTGCGCAGCATTTGTGCACCGCCGCCGTCAGTGTCAGCCAGTTTGCCGTGGCATACGGAGCTCCATCGCAGTCTTTAACACTGGTAGCATGCCGCGACAGCGTCGACGTGAACCGTATGTGCAGTTGACGGACTTTGAGCGAGGGCGTATAGTGGGCATGCGGGAGGCCGGGTGGACGTACCGCCGAATTGCTCAACACGTGGGGCGTGAGGTCTCCACAGTACATCGATGTTGTCGCCAGTGGGCGGCGGAAGGTGCACGTGCCCGTCGACCTGGGACCGGACCGCAGCGACGCACGGATGCACGCCAAGACCGTAGGATCCTACGCAATGCCGTAGGGGACCGCACCGCCACTTCCCAGCAAATTAGGGACACTGTTGCTCCTGGCGTATCGGCGAGGACCATTCGCAACCGTCTCCATGAAGCTGGGCTACGGTCCCGCACACCGTTAGGCCATCTTCCGCTCACGCCCCAACATCGTGCAGCCCGCCTCCAGTGGTGTCGCGACAGGCGTGAATGGAGGGACGAATGGAGACGTGTCGTCTTCGGCGATGAGAGTCGCTTCTGCCTTGGTGCCAATGATGGTCGTATGCGTGTTTGGCGCCGTGCAGGTGAGCGCCACAATCAGGACTGCATACGACCGAGGCACACAGGGCCAACACCCGGCATCATGGTGTGGGGAGCGATCTCCTACACTGGCCGTACACCACTGGTGATCGTCGAGGGGACACTGAATAGTGCACGGTACATCCAAACCGTCATCGAACCCATCGTTCTACCATTCCTAGACCGGCAAGGGAACTTGCTGTTCCAACAGGACAATGCACGTCCGCATGTATCCCGTGCCACCCAACGTGCTCTAGAAGGTGTAAGTCAACTACCCTGGCCAGCAAGATCTCCGGCTCTGTCCCCCATTGAGCTCGTTTGGGACTGCATGAAGCGTCGTCTCACGCGGTCTGCACGTCCAGCACGAACGCTGGTCCAACTGAGGCGCCAGGTGGAAATGGCATGGCAAGCCGTTCCACAGGACTACATCCAGCATCTCTACGATCGTCTCCATGGGAGAATAGCAGCCTGCATTGCTGCGAAAGGTGGATATACACTGTACTAGTGCCGACATTGTGCATGCTCTGTTGCCTGTGTCTATGTGCCTGTGGTTCTGTCAGTGTGATCATGTGATGTATCTGACCCCAGGAATGTGTCAATAAAGTTTCCCCTTCCTGGGACAATGAATTCACGGTGTTCTTATTTTAATTTCCAGGAGTGTAAATTTGTGGCTGGTTTCTGTCTCAACACCATCAACATTTGTCTACATAAACTTTACCTATAATGCCTCTACATCGATGTTGTTGGAACTAAGTGATGCCAACTCACTATCTAAGTGAGATAATGATGACTGTTTATCTGCTGTATCTAGCAGAAGGATTCTCCTCGCCTTCTTGACTGATTTATTAACTTACATTTTCTTGGCTGTCCGCATCTCCTTCAGAGAAAAATCATTGAACGTTGTTGACGGTTATGTTGGTACGACATCGGTACCTATCTTTGAGTGGAAGCTCTGCTTTTATAACGCACCTCACTACTCAACCAGCCAAATAGTTATGAATTCTCCCGGGTGGTTCTGAACCTTCCTGCTGAATCACCAATTGTTGAGAAGGCAATAAGTGTGGACATGCACATTTCCAGAATTTCTGGTCTCGTCTGAAACACGTTCTCGACGTGTTACCATCAGTTCCAAGAGCTGTTCCAACAGGCAAAATAAAGCGACTTGTAAACATATACACCTATATTTTCAAGGAAGATAATCTCTAAGGCATGTGTGTCCTCAAGATACGCATAGTCAAGGAAACTGTAATGCAAACTCAAATGCATATATTTTACCACTGCAATCATATTTTCCTTCTACATTTCAAGCAACATGAAACAGGTACGCAGGTTCAAGGAACTCAAATGTCTTCTCACCTCTGTGCAATGTAGATAACATTGGCTGGCAGTAAGTGTAATTTTGCCGTGAAATTAATCAGAGTATCTGTTTATCGCCAGTGCACGAACAGCTTGACAAGCTCTGATAAGAATGTCTTGTCACACGCGGCTGCATGTCGGTGCACATCCCCCATGCGCCGCTGCTTCCAGCAGGAGCGAGACGCCAGAGGAGGCAAGCCGCTGTAGGCATTAAATTTTGTGTTACAAAAAACTAAGACAGAGAAAAGTGTGGCAAACCATGTCAAACCAGTTAGAATACTTAAGGTCAAGCAGAAGTTGACGTTCAACATTGACATTTATTTACTGAGACGAATGTCGTACGTACAACCTGCAGCGTGTCGCGAACACACAAAAATCCTTTACATGTATGAGTGCAGCAAGAGTACGTCGACATCAATGTAAAACTATCTTTCTGCTTTCTGAGAGACTTGCACGTCTCTCTGAATGAATTGCATTTTGCAAACCATCTGGCGGTTTGTGGGAATGCCTGCATTGTGGAAACTGTTAACGGTTTTTCTGAATGGAATTCCATGCTGCCCCATCTCATATAAAAAGGAGTTCGGGAGGTGAGTATTGAGCTGTCAACAAAGAAACTGCATCAGCAGAATGGTTTTGTCACAGAATCTCATCGACTCTGAGTATCAGGTAGTCACTGGATGTCACCTGACAATCAGAGACGTTTCAATCCTTTAGAGCTGCCGACGTCGACTGCTAGTGGTGTCATTGTGAAATGGAAGTGCAAAAGATCAACAACAGCTGAACGAAGGGTGGACCTCATCTGCTGAAAGACAGGGGCTATAGTCCATTGTGGAGGATGGTTGTAAATAAACGCATGAAATCAACAACATGAATAACTTGTAAGTTCCAAAGCGCTACTGACACTATGACCGCGTCTAGGGAGCTAGTGGTCCCCTATAGCCCACACATTTCTGTAGTCAATGCTAAGCGATACTTGAGGTGCTGTAAAGAGCGATGTCATTGGATACCGGATGGCTGGAAGCAAGTGATTTGGAGCGGTGAATTTTCCTTCCATTAAGGAAGTATCCAGGTGGTGGATTGGTGATGGCGTTACGCTATGGGGGTGTTTTTATTGGGTAGGGCAAGTCCCCCTCATTGCACTTGAAAAGATGCTAAAGGCGAAATGAAGTATTGAGGTGGTGATGTTATGGTCTGGGGTGTTTTTCCTGGATAGGGTGTGGTTCCTTTACTGCGCTTAAGAAACCTCTAAATGGGGATGGATATGTAAACATTTTGCAATACCGTGTACTGTATACGTGAGGAATAGTCTGGAGATGATGACTGATTGTATCATCGTGGGAACGCAAGCTGTCATAGAGCAGCATGTGTGAGTGAATGGTTTGTGGATATTTCTGAAATGGACTGGCCTGGTCAAACCCATAACTGAACCTGATGAATCACCTTTGGGATGAGTTAGAACGTTGACGTCACTCCAGACCTCAGCATTAAACATCACTACCTTCTCTTGTTTCAGCTCTTGAGGAAGATGAGTTGCCATTCCTCCACATACATTCACATGTATCATTGAAAGTCTTCCCAGCAGTGTTTAAGCTGTCATTAAGGCGAAGGATGCACACACGCCAATTAATTTTACAAATGTTATAGTTTTCCCTGTAACATGGAGGATAATTTGCTTTAATTTTACTGTACCATCGCAACAAGGGCGATGTGCGGGGCAACTCCTTATAATTTCATTTGATGCTGATCTGTAACCATGATGAGAGAATAAAAATGTGCGAGGTGCCGGGGCTAGCAGTGTATTTAACACTAAATTCTTCTAGAATCTACATATGTAAATGATGCTCTAAGCCCCCCCCCCCCCCTCCCCCATTCTAACTCCGACTTTTGCTGCTGCACATGGATTAAAAAGAAACGCGAACTGACTGTAATCGACCCTGCAAGTGGAGTAGAAAAGAGTTTGGCACCTGCAATAATTTCATTTGATAAATAAGTTAAATAAAGGAAAGTTTCATTAATGTAGTGAGAAATGATAGGGTTGCTCTACCGATTAACAAAATGAAAGTTCTGTCCAAAATAACAACATGATTTATTATAACTCAAAATAATAAACAAAAACACATGAAACATTTACAATACATCAAATTGGCTCAAATTGGATACTCAAATAAATGCTGTGAAGGTGAAGTTGTCCCTAAACTAGATTGTGACATTTATGACGAAGTGGTATGTGGAGCCAATTCCTTGCAACTCAAGTCTTAAGAGAGACACACAGCCAACTCAGTATTAATTGCTGTTACATTAGTGAGAACTCAGACAATGAACACCCAAGACAGATCAAAGTTAGAAAAGACAAACAGGCGCGCTCTGCTGAGCTCGGATTATCACCTAGCAAAATTGACTGCTTTGCTGGTGCTGTGGACGTACATTACTAAGCTGTCTTCTTAACTGCACGGACACGATCTGGCATACCGGAGGTGATGGCTGGTTGCTTTGACGTCCCGTCGTGGTGATGATAATGTCGCGAGTATAGCCCAAAACAAATTATCCTGGCTTGGTTGTTCCAGACTAAAGACTTCCTAGCAATACAAATGCGCCTCTGAGGGAGACGAAGAAGGCTCGCCACACAATCACTGACGGTACAGTGATTGATTTTAACAAGCGAAGTCACACAGTAACTCCTATACTTTAGCCAAAACTGCTCAATACAGACAACATAAGCCTCTTGTACGCAGAACGCTCAATTGCCAACTGTACTCGGAAAGTTACGTTGAAGTCAAAACTTCAGCAACTTCGTCAAACAGTTAAAATTAAATAAAAGTATATTACACAGCCAACGGAAGGCAGGCTGACCAGAGCAGCGAGAGCTCAGTCTTGTAACCTACTCCGACCGAAAGGCGAGAGCCGACACCCCACAAGAGCACCCGTACAAACCGAACACAGAACATTCCCGCCCCCACGACAGTGGCCGTGCTTAACCGTTCCAATCAGCAACTCGAAAACCGGCGGAAAATTCCACTCTATTGCCGGAGCACTACCATTCCACCAATGGAGATTCTTGGCGCCAATTTCTGTGCCGATTTTGCTACGTCACGGAGCTATGCCTGAGCAAGCCAATCACAGTTACGATTTTGCAGAATGCGCGGGAATTTGCCCGCCAAAACTGCCTGGGTACACAAGTCATTCCCACGCCTCGCTGGTAGCCCGCCAGAAAGTGTTTTCGCTAAGTTTCTGCGAAGTAACGGAACCTCTAGCCCAGCCACTACTTCAGGCCGCTGCGAGCGTGTCTCCGCCGCTATTCTACAATGCGGCGTCTGGAAAGCTTTCACTCGACTCCCTCACACCCGTCGGCTTATGCTTTCAAGATCAGCAGAGCCCGCCTGTCACCGGGTGACGAGAGACACTGCGTGGGAAGTCCGCGTGTGAAGGAATAGCAACTTTTCACCGCATGCAATTAGAGAGGAAAATCGTAAGATAGAAATATGAGAGGGGGCTCATGCCACCACTCAAATGAACTTAAAATTCGTGATGTAATACAAATGATTTGGTGGAGCGATTAATTATATTTCCAGTTTCGAAACCGGCAAGCAATATTTCACATTATAATGAAGTAATAGCTATCAAAGAGGAACTTCGCAAAACATTGATTACAATGATCGTTGAAAATAAAGTAAAAAAATTCAATTTGATAATGAGTAAGACGATGTGTATGAGAACATTCCGCTGGTTGAAAGACCTCCAGCAAAAAGTTCATTTCACAAGTCCGCAAACTTTCACGTAATTATTGCATGGAATCTTGGGAACATATGTCGAGGGATTGTATCCGATTTCAGAAGAGAACTGGAAATACAGGTCGGATTATAGTATTAATATGGTGTGTAGAATATATGAGTCTGGCGATATACCATCTGACATTCGGAAAAGCATCATCCACACATTCCGAAGACGGCAAGAGCTGACAAGTGCGAGAATTATCGCACAATCAGCTTAACAGCTCATGTATCGAAGGTGCTTACAAGAATAATATACAGAAGAATGGAAGAGAAAATTGAGAATGCACTAGGTGACGATCAGTTTGGCTTTAGGAAAAGTAAAGGGACGAGAGAGGCAATTCTGACGTTACGGCTAATAATGGAAGCAAGGCTGAAGAAAAATCAAGACACTTTCATAGAATTTGTCGACCTGGAAAAAGCGTTCGACAATATAAAATGGTGCAAGCTGTTCGAGATTCTGAAAAAAGTAGGGTGAGCTATAGGGAGAGACGGGTCATATACAATATGTACAACAACCAAGAGGGAATAATAAGAGTGGACGATCAAGAACGAGGTACTCGTATTAAGAAGGGTGTAAGACAAGGCTGTAGCCTTTCGCCCCTACTCTTCAATCTGTACATCGAGGAAGCAATGATGGAAATAAAAGAAAGGTTCAGGGGTGGAATTAAAATACAAGGTGGAAGGATATCAATGATACGATTCGCTGATGACATTGCTATCCTGAGTGAAAGTGAAGAAGAATTAAATGATCTGCTGAACGGATTGAACAGTCTAATGAGTACACAGTATGGTTTGAGAGTAAATCGGAGAAAGACGAAGGTAATGAGAAGTAGTAGAAATGAGAACAACGAGAAACTTAACACCAGGATTGATGGTCACGAAGTCAATGAAGTTAAGGAATTCTGCTACCTAGGCAGTAAAATAACCAATGACGGACGGAGCAAGGAGGACATCAAAAGCAGACTCGCTATGGCAAAAAAGGCATTTCTGGCCAAGAGAAGTCTACTAATATCAAATACCAGCCTTAATTTGAGGAAGAAATTTCTGAGGATGTACGTCTGGAGTACAGCATTGTATGGTAGTGAAACATGGACTGTGGGAAAACCGGAACAGAAGAGAATCGAAGTATTTGAGATGTGGTGCTATAAACGAATGTTGAAAATTAGGTGGACTGATAAGGTAAGGAATGAGGAGGTTCTACGCAGAATCGGAGAGGAAAGGAATATGTGGAAAACACTGATAAGGAGAAGGGACAGGATGATAGGACATCTGCTGAGGGAATGACTTCCATGGTACTAGAGGGAGCTGTAGAGGGCAAAAACTGTAGAGGAAGACAGAGATTGGAATACGTCAAGCAAATAATTGAGGACGTAGGTTGCAAGTGCTACTCTGAGATGAAGAGGTTAGCACAGGAAAGGAATTGGTGGCGGGCCGCATCAAACCAGTCAGTAGACTGATGATAAAAAAAAAAAAAAAATGCTGTCTCTCTCTCTCTCACCTGGTCGCTTAACAGAGTGCAGCTTGTAAGTTAACATTCTTATCTTGCCCTCTCTGGGCGGGAGGCGATGTTTGTTCTGGCATTTGAAATGCGTCAGCTTGGATTATCTTGTGTGCCGTAATCGGCAGCAGTGAAATAATTTTAACAGAAAATCTATTGTAATAAACGCAACACAGAGATGCTATGAGTTATCTGAGTTCCATGAATACAGATATCTCCAACCAGTTCTTTGAAATGCAGAGATCCTGCATGCACATTTGAGATAGAGTTTCCTTGATTATACGCATCTTGGAGCTTACATACCTTGCAGGTCACATTCTTCGGAAATGTGGATAAGCGAAATATGATTCTTGTCTCAAAATATAGGATTTTCTGACTCTTTTTTGCCTGTCAGAACTTACTGACTCTGCATCCTGGTGCATTATAAGAGGTGGAGGATCACTATGAGTATCTTGTCATTGTTGTTGTACCATAGAAGACGCCACCATCAACATATTCACCACCATCATTCAACACTTTCTTCTTTTGGCACATGTACGTATGAAATGCAATACATATTACCTCTGCCAATGGAATTTATATTTTTCTTATCAATTACGTCTCAAATGCAAGAAAGCAGGAATTTCTCCCTGCATGTTATAGAACTTGAAGCATCTGAGACTGTGTGGGAACATAGTATGCACTGGGAGACTATCACATCGAAGAAGAGACAGAGCCATCCTATACTGAATGTGAGATGCACCAGCACTAAATCTGGAGCACCAATATTGGTTTACCTGAAAGATTGAAAAATATCTCTACCATGAAGATTGTCGACTATCATTGCTGGTGGATCTGCCTTTCTCAGCAGCAGCTCTGTGCGCGTGGTATTTTTGTGGAAGAATGAACAACATGAACGCAGTGATTCCTAATATAATGATTTGAACTAATTTTTTTAATATTTGCCTATTGGAAAAACAGTGTACATAAAATGTCAGTTCCTATTCTTAAAGTATCACATCGTGGAGCTACAAGAAATATTAATGTTTAATCTCTAAAACCTATAGTCGAAAAATGTGTAAACAGTTAAAATAGTTAACAGTCATTAGTTAACACAGATGTATACACAGATATTATTTACTTCGTCACTGACAAGCGTGAGAAAAAGCTAAACCATTCAGAGTACTCAAATACACTCCTGGAAATTGAAATAAGAACACCGTGAATTCATTGTCCCAGGAAGGGGAAACTTTATTGACACATTCCTGGGGTCAGATACATCACATGATCACACTGACAGAACCACAGGCACATAGACACAGGCAACAGAGCATGCACAATGTCGGCACTAGTACAGTGTATATCCACCTTTCGCAGCAATGCAGGCTGCTATTCTCCCATGGAGACGATCGTAGAGATGCTGGATGTAGTCCTGTGGAACGGCTTGCCATGCCATTTCCACCTGGCGCCTCAGTTGGACCAGCGTTCGTGCTGGACGTGCAGACCGCGTGAGACGACGCTTCATCCAGTCCCAAACATGCTCAATGGGGGACAGATCCGGAGATCTTGCTGGCCAGGGTAGTTGACTTACACCTTCTAGAGCACGTTGGGTGGCACGGGATACATGCGGACGTGCATTGTCCTGTTGGAACAGCAAGTTCCCTTGCCGGTCTAGGAATGGTAGAACGATGGGTTCGATGACGGTTTGGATGTACCGTGCACTATTCAGTGTCCCCTCGACGATCACCAGTGGTGTACGGCCAGTGTAGGAGATCGCTCCCCACACCATGATGCCGGGTGTTGGCCCTGTGTGCCTCGGTCGTATGCAGTCCTGATTGTGGCGCTCACCTGCACGGCGCCAAACACGCATACGACCATCATTGGCACCAAGGCAGAAGCGACTCTCATCGCTGAAGACGACACGTCTCCATTCGTCCCTCCATTCACGCCTGTCGCGACACCACTGGAGGCGGGCTGCACGATGTTGGGGCGTGAGCGGAAGACGGCCTAACGGTGTGCGGGACCGTAGCCCAGCTTCATAGAGACGGTTGCGAATGGTCCTCGCCGATACCCCAGGAGCAACAGTGTCCCTAATTTGCTGGGAAGTGGCGGTGCGGTCCCCTACGGCACTGCGTAGGATCCTACGGTCTTGGCGTGCATCCGTGCGTCGCTGCGGTCCGGTCCCAGGTCGACGGGCACGTGCACCTTCCGCCGACCACTGGCGACAACATCGATGTACTGTGGAGACCTCACGCCCCACGTGTTGAGCAATTCGGCGGTACGTCCACCCGGCCTCCCGCATGCCCACTATACGCCCTCGCTCAAAGTCCGTCAACTGCACATACGGTTCACGTCCACGCTGTCGCGGCATGCTACCAGTGTTAAAGACTGCGATGGAGCTCCGTATGCCACGGCAAACTGGCTGACACTGACGGCGGCGGTGCACAAATGCTGCGCAGGTAGCGCCATTCAACGGCCAACACCGCGGTTCCTGGTGTGTCCGCTGTGCCGTGCGTGTGATCATTGCTTGTACAGCCCTCTCGCAGTGTCCGGAGCAAGTATGGTGGGTCTGACACACCGGTGTCAATGTGTTCTTTTTTCCATTTCCAGGAGTGTAGAAACTACTGTTGCTGGTGGCTGCCTCTGACTGTGCAGCTAGGGCCCTGCTTATTACAATTTATGTGTGTTGGAAGGGTCTGAAAGCTATGCAAGGAAATATAATAAGCTGTTTTTAGAGTTAGACCACTAGCCCTAACATTTAAAGGACGTCTGAGGAGCACCATGATGGTTTGCCCACGTAGTATATTTTTGGAAAGTAGAATCTTACTATGCTTTACTAGACAAATCCTTAGAGACATCTTTCCTCAACTCCACCTTATGATCTGCTACCATATGCAGAGCTGATTTCTAAACATTTAGAGATTTATGCAACGACACATCAATCTTCTAGCACAACTACAGTTGATTCCATCTTCCCTTAAAAATTAAAAGTTGTGTGCGGAATGTTAAGCAATAGCAACTGCATCGTTGGAAGAACTCTAAAAGGACTCTGACAGCTTCACTTACTTGTTCCTCAGAATTCGTCGGTGGGTTCCTGAAAAAGGTAATTAAATCAAGAGGTAACGAGGTGTCTGAGTCGTAGCGCTCTCCAAACAGCCATCCCTCACAGCTGTTCTGCCTGTCATGAAGGCTGCAGTACTACGTTACTGTATGATAGGCCAGAAACAAAAATAAACGTCGTTAATTATTGACAAAAGCCAACCACGTAACTTTTGTCCAAGGAAATAATACGTACGATCAGTTCCTCCCTGTCAAACACTGAATCAAATTGTTGTTTCCCTTCTTAAAAATGAGAAGAGGTTCCTGACACATTACTACGTTGGCCCACTAACCACACAAGCTGTAGTTTGCAAAAAGCTGAATGTGGAGGGCTATGCTGAACAAACCGCAAGGGTAAGTCCTAGCAATCTGTACTTGATTCCTCCTTAGATAATCAAGGAGTGGCTTCTTTATCTCATCTCTTCTAAAGCTGTCTTGACGTCCTCACTGTATTTTTTCTCTTGTAGGCTGCGGCTCCTATCACGCGATTTAAAGAGAGCGATAATCAACAGTAAATGAGAGCAGGCTTGAATGTAGTAACCTCAGTAATGATCACAGAATCTGGTTATAACCATTCATGCGCCATAATATCTACAAAACAGTACACTGTATCTGTTTCTATGTTCATTCAGTTCAAATTTTCGCTGTATTCAAAATAAAACCTTAGGCTATTTTCTCAAATTAAATGTAGCACTCGTGATCTATACGTGTTCCTCACCTGTACGGCAGTACTAGATCAGGTACAAACATTTCCCAAGTTAAACTTCAGCTCACTTTTAATTAACCGAAATAACCACTCATCTTATATACATGTTGTCTGCGTGGATATCAGTCTTGGACTCCATACTGGGTTATCCTAACTGCTTACCACCTCCCCAAGCAGGGCGCAATTTCTTGAATGATTGGTTGGTCCGTCAATCATTCGCAGCAATAAATTAATTCTTTTGTTAATCTGTCAGAGTCAGTTTTTAATAACTGACATTGTAGTTATATGGAAACCAGTATAGATAGAGACTTAAGCGTTCTCAGTTTGTTTTCTTAATCAGATTAAATTTACAGATTAATAAAAGAAGTTATGCATCTTAATACCAAATCTGATACGGTACTCCCTACTCTCCGTCGTCACACAAGGACAACTGAGCCTACTCTCAACACTTTTCCAACCCCTCCTGGTCCATATAGCAAGATCACCCATCGTTGTGGAACGACTAACTTATATTTTCTACCTGGTTGCATAGCTACACCATGGTTTGATATGATATAATAAATCTTGGTCCACACTATGGCGTAAATGCCACGTATTCGCTTATCAAATTGTTTCTTAGAATTTTCTATTTTTATTAAAAAAAGTTCTAGGGGACTAATGACCTCAGCAGTTGAGTCCCATAGTGCTCAGAGCCATTTCTACTGCTGGAAATAACATAAATGTCACTGTTACCAATATTTGTTGTCTGACTCACCTATTTGCTTTTGACTTTCGTAATCAATTATGAGTTTGCAACTATAACATTACTTTATATTTACATTAACTATTGCGATTTTATACACTTAGTAATGATTCTATGTTAGGTCACTTTTCATTAAAATTTAAAAACTGAATCAGTCTCCAACCGTACTGGGGCTTTAACCACACAGATGCAATGAAAGTTCCCTATTATTGTAATATAACGAATTTCGAAACCCCATTTACTACTATAAATACCATGGCGCTCATCTCTAGTGCTGGAGCCGGCCGTAGTGGCCGTGCGGTTAGAGGCGCTGCAGTCTGGAACCGCAAGACCGCTACGGTCGCAGGTTCGAATCCTGCCTCGGGCATGGATGTTTGTGATGTCCTTAGGTTAGTTAGGTTTAACTAGTTCTAAGTTCTAGGGGACTAATGACTTCAGCAGTTGAGTCCCATAGTGCTCAGAGCCATTTCTACTGCTGGAAATAACATAAATGTCACTGTTACCAATATTTGTTGTCTGACTCACCTATTTGCTTTTGACTTTCGTAATCAATTATGAGTTTGCAACTATAACATTACTTTATATTTACATTAACTATTGCGATTTTATACACTTAGTAATGATTCTATGTTAGGTCACTTTTCAGTACCCACAAAACTGCCGCTTCATTGATTCTTGGTACAACTTCTGCATGTGCCTTTTATTGTTGAATATGCAGAATCAGAATCAGACATTGGTCCATGGTGTGTGTGTGTGTGTGTGTGTGTGTGTGTGTGTGTGTGTGTGTGTGCCACATATTAGTTATATATATAACATCATCTTCCTGAAAACAAAGTCATCAAACATTAATGTTATTTGCGATAATAATCTTTTCACCTCGATACAAGTGATACATTAATTACATATTTAATCAGTAAGTGAATAGTCGACTTGTATATTGATAAAACAAGCATGAAACCTTACAGCCGACAACACAAGAAACGGTGCTGATTCAGCTACTTTCTTTTGGCAGACGGCTAATACGTCCTTGACAGCCACAGCTGTGGTAATTTATCATCTCGTTTATGTTTTTGTCCTTCTCATATCCCTGCTTGCTATGAAAATTTGAGAGGAATTCCGCCTTATGCAAAGCACCTTAGTACTTGTGTTTTCACCTAGACATGTTTCAGCACTTTTTGTGCTAACTTCAGCTGGTTGGTTTGTTTTTGTTCTGAAAAAGTGTTACATGCTAACCTTTAAAGAAAAGCATTTACATTTGCAAAATGAGCGATTATTGTCAAATGTTTGTATAGAATAGGGAGTTGAGACATGAATCACTGAGTTGAGGCACAATATGTCTAAAGTATCTGGTTCTATAGAACATTTGGAAATAAATTGGATATAAGCATTAGCTTACATACCTCACGTTTCGCTGTTTGTAGATGACAAGCTGTAGATTGTGTACTAGACTTAAAGCTGTTAACATGAACACACAATCAGTTCATGTGAGGTATGTAAACAAATGCACATATTCACTTTATTTGAAAATGTGCTATAAAACTACAACCTTTAGACATATCGTAAATAAACAACAAAACAACGCCTCGACTAAGTGGTATATGTCTCAGCTCCATACTGTATGCAAACCACTGCAAAAACATTTGACAATAATCGCCCATTTTACAAATTATGAATTTTGTACCAAAAGTTCCTTTAAAGGTCAACAGGTAAAAGTTTTTCACGAGAAAAATAAACAAACACACTAATGATAGCACAAAAAGTACTGAAACGTATCTGTCTGAAAACAAAGCTGCGAAGGTGTCCTGCAAAAGACGGAATCCCTTTCAAATGGTCTCATTCAGTTCACTGCACCCTGGGTCGCGAGCCTTTTATCTCACACCACACCCCCTACGGATATGCTCAGCTGTTTTGACAGTTCTCACATGCTGCAATATGCTACTGGGGTTAACACACACGTATATCACTAGAGCTATGTGTACCGAGTATTCCGTCCCAATGTGCAGATTGCCCGTCTACAATTCGGATGCATGATAGTGAGATGCGCACAAGCAAACGGCATATGTGGGTGACCCTCGCAAGTGAACAGTAGGTGTGGATCATATATCAAATTAATAACTATGGGTGTAGAAAGAGGACTTCTGTCTACTGAAATTAAAGTGGAATTCTCTTACCTTTGATAGAGTTTTTCTGCTGCGCTATTGATTTCTTTACTCATAGTGATTACAAAGTTAGAAGAGGCGTTTATTTTGTTTTTTTTTTTGCCATTCTCAAGCGCGCCTATGCAGATGACATAGGTATAATATTGTTTCTTACATTTACGCTATTTTCAATGTCTGTGTATGCTTACGTGTCTATGTATGCTTACGTCTCGTCCATATTGCATCTTAGGGCATAAATATCAGTTGTCTTCCTGTTCTGTTATAAAATACGTCGTTCATCGACATCATGCATGCTGCAGGGCCACTAGAAAAGAAATTGTTAAAGTGGAATTCCTTTAGCTCATGTTTATTGACAAATTCTGACATGATGTGCAACAGGACTTAATTTGTTAGTTAAGCTCGCCATACACCCAATTAAAATTAAAATGCGGGGTCAGTTTGGTCATGATGATTGCTTCGTTTGCAATGAACGAAGGAAACAAGCTTGCATGAAAACAAAACAGCGGATTCGTGCCCAGGGTGCAAACTCACATTGCATGATCGATCAAAGTCCGTAGTTATCTGAAGTATAGGAAACGCTCCCACCGCCACGTCAGTGCTACTGACCCGTGTCACGGCTGCGTGAACCCAACACTCGTTATGAGGAGCTGCGCGGCGAGCTGCCACTGCAGCAGGTGATGGACTGCAGAGGGCCACTGCACGTCTCCCGAATGCCAAATCCTATATACAAATCAATCGCGAGCCACGATCGCCGAACGACTCTGAATCTCGAAGCCGAATCTCCAAACAGAATCCGAATTTGCAACTCAAATGGTTTCCACCATAAACGAGAATGCCAAAACTCGAATGATGTTAAAACTTGCGCCCCGCCCCACCTACCCTCGGGATGCCGCCAAAATTACGCCTAGGCCGATGTGAAGAATTCTACTAACTACAGAAAATGAGACCCCACATCTCCAACATCGCCCTCCCCTTATTCTGAATTTTGTTATTCCTGAAGGAAATGTTATCATTTTTATTACGTTAAGAAAGTGGTGGGGCACAGCTGCTTCAGAAAGTTGCGGGTGCCATCGAAGAGCAGGACACTGTTTCAAAAGATTACGACCACCATCTAATCATTACATGGGCTGGTTTTTGCACTAGGACTCTTCTCGAACGGTTCCCAACTAGCGGCGACAGACTACAGATGTGTCCTTTAATCGTGGCATTACTCGTTTCCCACGTTTCTGATCGGATCTTATCACGCTCATACACACCCGAGGCGCTCGGTCTTCACAACCTGACCGCCAATCAGGCCCCAGCCACCTTGTGTGTGGTTGCTTGCGGTTGGGAGATGCCTTTTTGATAAACGTCGCGGCTCGTCGATGTGCTGTAGGCTGTATGAGAGCTACGCCAGCTTGGGGCTTCCACTTCGCCAAAATGTTAATGCACTCAAATGGCGGTTACCGACTGTCCATCTGTGGTAACGGGGCGAAACGGCGATCGGCCCATACCATATACTGGCCCAGGTAGCGACCAGTTGCAGCCTGAGTTCCACTCTGATGTCCTAATGGAACTACGTTGGGCACAGTTCGGCCATTACGACCAGCAAATACATACAGACCCACTGAGGAAGAAGCATTACAGAAAAAAATGGAAGGGTGATCTCTGCATTCATCATTCCCGCCCTATATACGAATCAAGGCCCACATTATGGGCGCATTACTCTAACGATGTAGTCGAATTAAGTCGGGTGATGCTGAGGGTATTAGATTAGGAAATGAAACGCTTAAAGTAGTAAATGACCTTTGCTATTTGGGGAGCAAAATAACTGATGATGGTCAAAGTAAAGAGGATATAAAATGTAGACTGGCAATGGCAAGGAAAGTGTTTCTGAAGGAGAGAAATTTGTTAACATCGAGTATAGATTTAAGCGTCAGGAAGTAGTTTCTGAAAGTATTTGTATGGAGTGTGGCCATGTATGGAAGTGAAACGTGGACGATAAACAGTTTGGACAAGAAGAGAATAGAAGATTTCGAAATGTGGTGCTACAGAAGAACGCTGAAGATTAAATGGGAAGATCACATAATTAATGAGGAGGTACTGAACAGAATAGGGGAGAAGAGAAATTTGTGGCACAACTTGACTAGAAGAAGGGATCGGTTGGTATGACATGTTCTGAGGCATCAAGGGATCACTAATTTAGTATTGAAGGGCAGCGTGGAGGGTAAAAATCGTAGAGGGAGACCAAGAGATGAATACTCTAAGCAGATTCAGAAGGATGTAGGTTGCAGTAGGTACTAGGAGATGAAGAAGCTTGCACAGGATAGAGTAGCATGGAGAGCTGCATCAAAGCAGTCTCTTGACTGAAGACCACAACAACAACTCCATCGACAACAGAAAATCTGTGTAACACATTGTAAAATTATTTCTAGTGCTTAATAAAAATGAAACGTCAGGCTAGCTATAGTCGAATGAGTTTCACAACTTTGACACAGTGCACTCCGCTCGTTCTTGTTTTTAATATTATACTTGAAACACCAGTCATACATGGTCAGTTCCGTTCAACACTAGCATACATTGCATAATTTGAATTAGTTTTAGCGTAAACATAGCAAATATATAAGTTATTACCAAACACTTATGTTAAAGCACACAATTTCATTAAAAAGTACTTAACGTCACTTCATATGGCTTTGTATTTCACTATGAACGTAGCGTAATGCTGCCATTTGAAAGGGCTATGTTCTTTTATTTCAAATCGGCAAACATAGTTCTTGCTAAGGAGAAGTAATTCAATAAATATTCCTGATGTTTTCTCAAAAACTACCTTAGCATTTCTTTTTCGTTGTATCACATTATCTGACATATTTTATCATTAATTACATCTTAACTATTTTTTTTTTTTTTTTGACCCAACAGTTCCATTTCATACACCAAATTTTAAATTATCAATTCTGGTTTACGTTTCACAGAAAGTGTTATTTTTCTCACAGATCGTCTCATTTATGTAATCCTTGTACGGGTTGTCTGTACTTTCCATTATTCCGTTGCCACTTCCATCTATATAAAACTTAAATGTAGCCTGCAGTACTTCAGTATTAACATCGCTCTGTTTAGCTTTCACAATCATTTTTTCCCCTACATTCACTTCTCTTTCTCCTTTATCCCTGTTCATACTCATGCTTACGTTTATCTCCTCCACACGTCACTTTAATTTATATCCTATTATCTGACAAATTCTATCATTAATTACTTCATAAGTATTTTTATTTGACACAACAGTTCCATTTCTTACAGATTTCGTAACTCGTCGCCAGTTTTGTAATCGCCGCGTCCCTACTGTTGGGGAGGCCGAGTTGCCACAGTTGTTACAGTAGGCCGAGTTTGTGAGTTCGTGAAACGGCTTCTGGTGCAGTACGTCGCTAAGACAATTTCTCCCTGATACTATTACACAGCTATGCCGCAGGGTCAGGTAACAGGATGAGAGAACGAAGGTTCTACAACACTCCATCAAATTAGTAACAAAGTCACACAAATGAGTTAGAAGGTTAACTTATCTTTGTGACTAGTTGAATAGTGGAGTGTACAACACTGCTTGTAACATAACACAAAAAAGACCCGCAATGGCTACGTCCAAATAATCGTAGGTAAACTTCACAGTACACAGAAAATGCAATTTACAACAACTGTCAGTTCATTTCTAACAGTTCACCAGACGACGTTCCCTGTCTAAGTCGTCCCTGGACGGAGATATATAGGTAAGTGGGCTAGAGCGACTCTTCCGTCTTCCGAGTAGGCTTGTGTCCTTCGTCGTCCGGTCATTGGCGGACTGTACTCGGCTGGCAATTGGCCAAGGCGATGTCGATATCTTCATCCTCAGCGCCGCCCCTGGCGCTGGTGGAACTCACAAGTGGCGAGTCGCTATGGTACTGACACTACCTCGCATCTTAGCGCCTGTGATGCTTTTTCCCTGGTTGTGTCTTGTTCATACGACACAGCAACAGCAAATTTTTAATTCGAAATTCTGGTTTACGTTGTCAAAAAAAGGTATTTTTCTCACGGATCGTTTAATTTATATAATCCTACTATATGTTGTCTGTACTTTCCGTTATCTGGTTAGCACTTTCATCCATATAAAAAAAATGTATGCTACAGTATTTAAGCAATAACATCGATATATTTATTTCTTGCAATTAGTTTTTTCTACATCTACATCTACATCCATACTCCGCAAGCCACCTGACGGTGTGTGGCGGAGGGTACTTTGAGTACCTCTATCGGTTCTCCCTTCTATTCCAGTTTCGTATTGTTCGTGGAAAGAAAGATTGTCGGTATGCCTCTGTGTGGGCTCTAATCTCTCTGACTTTATCCTCATGGTCTCTTCGCGAGATATACGTAGGGAGGAGCAATATACTGTTTCACTCCTCGGTGAAGGTATGTTCTCGAAACTTCAACAAAAGCACGTACCGAGCTACTGAGCGTCTCTCCTGTAGAGTCTTCCACTGGAGTTTATCTACCATCTACGTAACGCTTTCGTGATTACTGAATGATCCTGTAACGAAGCGCACTGCTCTCCGTTGGATCTTCTCTATCTCTTCTATCAACCCTATCTGGGACGGATCCCATACTGGTGAGCAATATTCAAGCAGTGGGCGAACAAGTGTACTGTAACCTACTTCCTTGTTTTCGGATTGCATTTCCTTAGGATTCTTCCAATGAATCTCATTCTGGCATCCGCTTTACCGACGATCAACTTAATATGATCATTCCATTTTAAATCACTCCTAATACCCACTCCAAAATAATTCACGGAATTAACTGCTTCCAGTTGCTGACCTGCTTATTACTTGTTTTTCCTACATTCACCTCTCATTCTCCTTTAGCCAAGCTGAAGCCCATGCTTAGTTTATCTCCTCTACATTCTTTTATTCATAACTCTGGGCCTCACTCTTCCCAATTTTATCATAATATTCATTCACTTTATTTTCCTTACAAATACTCGTTCTTAACATCTCCCTTTCAGTGTTTTCAACCACCTAATTCAGTTGGTCATTTTCAGTATTTACTCCCCTATCAACATCGATCGTTATATTCGTCGATTCAGGATTCACTTGGACTAATTCCTTTTACTTTTCCCCATTTAATTTTTTGCAAACTTGAATAGGTGACAGGTCGGTCAGTATTTCCTCTGTTCAGTTTTGTTATTAGTTTCTTGTCTAGTTTGGTTCAAGTGCCTATGAAATTCTTTTGACACATTTTCCTCAGTTTGTTTACTAGTTCGTTCACTCTTATTACTAGTTTGTTCCGTCTGCCTATGCAAACCGTCCGACATATTGCATCTTATAATTCCCTAATGTCAATTTATTTGATAATTCAGATTATTCAACATGACTCAGACTATCATTTGCATTTTGTTTCTCATTCGTCTCAACTGTGTTGCTATAACCAGTATCATGAGGTACAGTCAAAGGAAGTAAAGTGCAAATGCCATTTTAACTAAATCATTAATATTGTCCTCATCCTTAAAAATATTTCCTTGAGTGATAATCTCATCACCTGTATTTCTCTTTATTATAGCTTATCTTGCCTCATTTACTGCAGTAGTAATTCACAAAACACATGAAAGACAAATCCTAAAACTGGAAAATGAATTCTCACAAAATTACCGCAAAAATCCTTTTCTTAAAAATATTGTGTCACTTACATACATGTCGAGGGACATGAAAGGGAAGCAGTGGTTGGGAAGGGAGTGAGACAGGGTTGTAGCCTCTCCCCGATGTTATTCAATCTGTATATCGAGCAAGCAGTAAAGGAAACAAAAGAAAAATTCGGAGTAGGTATTAAAATCCATGGAGAAGAAATAAAAACCTTGAGGTTTGCCGATGACATTGTAATTCTGTCAGAGACAGCAAAGGACCTGGAAGAGCAGTTGAACGGAATGGACAGTGTCTTGAAAGGAGGATATAAGATGAACATCAACAAAAGCAAAACGAGGATAATGGAATGTAGTCGAATTAAGTCGGGTGATGCTGAGGGTATTAGATTAGGAAATGAGACACTTAAAGTACTAAAGGAGTTTTGCTATTTGGGGAGCAAAATAACTGATGATGGTCGAAGTAGAGAGGATATAAAATGTAGACTGGCAATGGCAGGAAAGCGTTTTTGAAGAAGAGAAATTTGTTAACATCGAGTATAGATTTAAGTGTCAGGAAGTCATTTCTGAAAGTATTTGTATGGAGTGTAGCCATGTATGGAAGTGAAACATGGATGGTAAATAGTTTGGACAAGAAGAGAATAGAAGCTTTCGAAATGTGGTGCTACAGAAGAATGCTGAAGATTAGATGGGTAGATCACATAACTAACGAGGAAGTATTGAATAGGATTGGGGAGAAGAGAATTTTGTGGCACAACTTGACCAGAAGAAGGGATCGGTTGGTAGGACATGTTCTGAGGCATCAATGGATCACCAATTTAATATTGGAGGGCAGCGTGGAGGGTAAAAATCGTAGGGGGAGACCAAGAGATGAATACACTAAGCAGATTCAGAAGGATGTAGGTTGCAGTACGTACTGGGAGATGAAGAAGCTTGCACAGGATAGAGTAGCATGGAGAGCTGCATCAAACTAGTCTCAGGACTGAAGACCACAACAACAACAACATACATTAACCTCTGTGAAGTACCGTGCTGCCTCCACGCTGTCGCGAAGCTGAAACCAAGAGTGTCAGACTGTCGAACGCACTGGATCACTGCTGCCTGCTGGTACCCGAGGTCCAGCAATCGCCGCACGCAGAACCATTTACATCTCCCAGTCTGCACGTCTTTACTGGCAACGTTTGAAGCCAACTGCACCAACACGATTTTTTAGCCAAACCCCCACAGCGCCGCCTCCAGTCACCGTATCAGTGACGTCTGCAGCCGTAAATGCCAGCGTTATCTATAATTTGCCATTTACACTACATGTGACGTCTCCACATCAATCGTGTGCTAAATGACGTCCATGCTCAGTTCGTAAGAAGTCCTAATGTTCAAAAATACTGCCTAAATCACATGTATGCTGCCTGTAGCATTGATATTCGTTTCATATAATGTTAATGCAACATGGCGCATCAATCCATCATAGTTCCTGCATGTTAGCACTACTTCACTTTCCTAAATAGCGTTCGCATCTACAGTTCAAAGTTTTCCCCAGCCACTGTTTGTAAGAAAGTATTTGGTGCTTTGAATCACAATTTCAGATACATCATTTTAGAACGAAGCTAATCTATTTTGAAAATGTTTTTTACTACAACCATCAATCAACTATTTAAGTAAGGTCTCTGCTGTTTTATTACTGCAGTTAATCAGTGTCTAATTCCTGTTTCCCCACCAAGGATGCCAAGTACAGTGTTTTCTCAATTAAAAAAAAAGATTACAAGTTCCTGCCGTGAGCGGATTACTATTTTGGACACACTAACTACACAAATCGCATTTTGTGGAAGTTTGCACGTGAAGGACTATGTTGATAAACTGAAAAGATAAATTGTAGCAGTTTGTACTTGACTTTTCCCTGAATAATCAAGCAGAGCCTAGTCTATCTCTTCTCTCTTCTAAAGCCATGTCCCCTTTGAAATTTTTTTCTGTGGGCTGCGGCTCCTAAAGACAGTGAATTCTGGAGCGGGTTTCGGAGATACTGTTATAATCCTAAAGTAACATCTCGATACGTGGGTTGCCATATCAATTATTAATTCAAACCAGAATGGATAGACTGTGATTTGACGATCAACTGTAAATGAGAGACAGTCTGAACACATTAAGGGTAAATTTCGACCTGGTGGTAAAAAAAATAGCAAGGGACATAAAATATGTTTCATAACATATTTTGCCATGCCGAATTCAGTGGGTAAATCCAATTTGTTAACAAAATTTTATCCATCACTTTTGAATTTGTGGGTTTTGAAACGATATTCTTTCAAAACCATACGGGCTGTTGTTCTTTACCACGGAACGCATTCCCAAAAAAAAAAAAAAAAAAAAAAAAAAGAGTCTAAAATGTTGAAAACTGACGAAGGAGTTACATTTTTTACTGTGGCTATTTCGATTTTTTTTTTCGAATAAGTTGTATAGTTGGTTTTCTGTCACTAAATAAATATGCACAGAGCAGAAATTTAATCGAAACTTAATTTTATATGAATATATATGTATATGTGCATAAACTGTATGAACATCCGTAATCGTGTATACTAAATGTGTTTGCCTCTCTAAGTTACCAACTAATAGGTGACTGAAATATTTATTGCGGTAAGTCACCGTAAGAAACGTTACATTGTCTGTGGAGCTATGATCACAGTTTATTGTGTTATTCCTGAATGCACAATACAATGCGCCTTCTAAAGATCTGTGGACGAGATGTAAGAGAATCAAGGCGCCCTAACCACCTTCCTGCAAACCTGTTGTTTAATTCTTCCACAACAGCACGCGCAGAATGGGCTGGGTGACCATCGTGCTGCATCCACATATGGGCTCTCGCGTGTAGACACACATGTTCAAGGAGACCACCAAAACTGTCGACTATAAACGCGCGATATAACTCATCTGTCAGTGTACCTGGGAAGTAGTGTGGATCTATGATTTCATCCCCAAGGATTCCACACCATACAATAATAGGCCACCTAAGTTGACGGTCGATAGGTCGTACCCACCGAGGATTGTCTGCGGCCCAGTAGTGCACGTTATGGCGATTCACTGCACCATAATTTGTGAACGTGGACTCATCAGAGTACATAACACCTTGTAAAGACCCCAGCGT
Source organism: Schistocerca cancellata (assembly GCF_023864275.1). NCBI lineage: Eukaryota > Metazoa > Arthropoda > Insecta > Orthoptera > Acrididae > Schistocerca > Schistocerca cancellata. The sequence continues at coordinate 422,619,815 of NC_064634.1, read as the reverse complement.
GAAATTACGCTTGGCTCATTCACAAAATGTAACTCTCGCACGGAAATCGTTCACATGCAGCTCCTGCGTCAGTGACAGGCGGTACGGGTGAAACCTGTGGCAGTGTACTATACGCCACACAGATGTGAGACTGACACCAGCGACTGTAGCTAAGCCGGCCGCTGTGGCCGAGCGGTTCTAGGCGCTTCAGTCCGAAACTGCGCCGCTACTACGGTCGCAGGTTCGAATCCTGCCTTGGGAATAGATGCGTGTGATGTCCTCCTTATGTTAGTTAGCTTTAAGTACTTCTAAGTCTAGGGGACTGATGACCTCAGATGTTAAGTCCCATAGTGCTTAGTGCCTTTTTTTTTTTTTTTTTTTTACTGCAGTTGAAACAAACACCTCCGTCTCCTCCTCACTTCTTGCAGTTCTTCGTCTGTTCCTGCGGCGCATTACCAAACTGCCTGTTTCCCGAAGTCCTTGTTCGGCACGCAAGAACGTAATAGCTGCTGGAGCTCTTCGCCTAGGATATCTCACGGCGTACGCCATGACCGCTTCAGTGGCATCGTGTCGGCACTCGCTGAGCATCAGCAACATTAAATGTTATATTATGTTACGTTATGTTAACCGGGGACCTAGAAACGACGGAGAGACTCCGTCCCCGCCGCAGCCGCAGTGGTCCGGAACCCCACGACGACTACCGCAGTCCAATCAATTCACCCCTCCGCCGCCGCACAATTAACCCAGGGTTATTGTGCGGTTCGGCCCCCGGTGGACCCCCCCCCCCCTCCCCCCCCCCCCCCCCCCCGGGGAACGTCTCACACCAGACGAGTGTAACCTCTATGTTTGCGTGGTAGAGTAATTATGGTGTACGCGTACGTGGAGAACTGGTTTGCGCAGCAATCGCCGACATAGTGTAGCTGAGATGGAATAAGGGGAACCAGCCCGCATTTGCCGAGGCAGATGGAAAACCGCCTAAAAACCATCCACAGACTGGCCGGCGCACCGGACCTCGACAGAAGTGCGCCGGGCGGCTTCGCGAGTGCGACCGGCGTTCCTTCCCGCCCGGAAAGGCGTGCGTTAGACCGCACGGCCAACCCAACCGATCGGGCTAATATTCAACGTACTCGTTGTTCGTGTATGCCATCTTCATCCGACGTCAGTAACTGTGGTATATTGAGCTCCGTTTGTTTGTGTGGCTCGAACTGTCAGGTATACGGCCGTGTGCGGCGGCAGTCGGCAGTCTCACAGCGCATCGACGAAGCTTCTCGCTCCATGACACCGGCGACGTTACAACTCCGCCGCACCACAATTAGAAGGCGCATTGCGTTATGCGCAGCCTTTGTGGTATCTGCCCCTGAAACTTTGAAGGGTTGTAGCTCCCAAACTAAAAGTCATAGGAATGTCATTTAAATTGATGTATACACAGTTCGTGTTACTGATTCCAGTGCATGATAGAAACAACTATTGTTCCATTTAATAACTTGTATCTTTTTGCTGTAACTCTTTGGATAATAACACAATAAACTATGTTCATAGCTACGCAGGCGGTGTAACGTTTCTTTTGGTGACCTACCGCAATAAATATTTCCGTCGTCTTACAGAGGCAAACGCATTTAGTGTAACACCCTGTATATACATAAATATATAAAGTTACACTTATATATATATATATATATATATATATATATATATATATATATATATATATATATATATATATATATATATACTTTACAGACATGCGGATTTACTTTCGCTCCGGACTGAGTTGTGAAACGGAAAGTGAATATTTATAAAGGTTTCTTGGAGGCCAGGATAGCAAGTGATCAACATTCAACCACAATTTAGTTACTTTACCTAATTTTGCTCATACAACGACACATATGTAGACTCTAGCGGTGACTCCTCTGCAGTCCACCAGCTCTAACGACTGATGACAGCACGACGGCTGGCGGCCAGGAAAGACCCACTTCTATTCCGCGTGGCCAGCTGTCCCCGCGGTCGACGACCCGCCCCTGCGGACTCAGCAGGGATGGGGATATGTCATTTAATACGTAAACTGAAAATAGAGAATACAATTTTCAAATGTATCAAGTCGTCTCTTATTTATTTTCCCTTCCCATTGAGCCAAACATTGTATAGTGTCGTAGTAATTCTATTTCACGCTATATCCTTGTCATGTATTATAAAATCAGAATTTTTGTCATTCAGTGTTCAGTGTCTATAGTGTTAAAAACGTCACCACAATTTAATTGCTTTGAGAAAATCGAAATGGTCGAAACGAAAAATACTACTTCTCTCTCAGTTCTAAAAATGTTTGACCCAAACTTTTTTTGTGAATACTTTGTGTGATAATCAGCAACTTTCTGTTGGGCTTTGAAAAAAAATATTGATTTCTTCAACAATCTAAAACTCAAAAGTGCTGATTTCTTTTCTTTTAGGAAATTGGATTTACCCACTGCGTTCAGCACACCAAGATGTTTTACGACACAAATTTACAGCTCCATGCGATTTTTTTTTACGACCTGGTCGATATTTCACCAGTACCTCCCCTAATCAACAATATTGACCGCAGAATATGATTACAACCATTCAGGTACAATAATATGCACAAAGTAATGCACTGTACCTGTTCCCATATTTCTTGGTTCAAGTTGTTGTACTGTTCAGAATTAAACTGTAGGTCATTTTCTTAAATACAGGGTGTTTCAAAAATGACCGGTATATTTGAAACGGCAATAAAAACTAAACGAGCAGCGATAGAAATACACCGTTTGTTGCAATATGCTTGGGACAACAGTACATTTTCAGGCGGACAAACTTTCGAAATTACAGTAGTTACAATTTTCAACAACAGATGGCGCTGCAAGTGATGTGAAAGATATAGAAGACAACGCAGTCTGTGGGTGCGCCATTCTGTACGTCGTCTTTCTGCTGTAAGCGTGTGCTGTTCACAACGTGCAAGTGTGCTGTGGACAACATGGTTTATTCCTTAGAACAGAGGATTTTTCTGGTGTTGGAATTCCACCGCCTAGAACACAGTGTTGTTGCAACAAGACGAAGTTTTCAATGGAGGTTTAATGTAACCAAAGGACCGAAAAGCGATACAATAAAGGATCTGTTTGAAAAATTTCAACGGACTGGGAACGTGACGGATGAACGTGCTGGAAAGGTAGGGCGACCGCGTACGGCAACCACAGAGGGCAACGCGCAGCTAGTGCAGCAGGTGATCCAACAGCGGCCTCGGGTTTCCGTTCGCCGTGTTGCAGCTGCGGTCCAAATGACGCCAACGTCCACGTATCGTCTCATGCGCCAGAGTTTACACCTCTATCCATACAAAATTCAAACGTGGCAACCCCTCAGCGCCACTACCATTGCTGCACGAGAGACTTTCGCTAACGATATAGTGCACAGGATTGATGACGGCGATATGCATGTGGGCAGCATTTGGTTTACTGACGAAGCTTATTTTTACCTGGACGGCTTCGTCAATAAACAGAAGTGGCGCATATGGGGAACTGAAAAGCCCCATGTTGCAGTCCCATCGTCCCTGCATCCTCAAAAAGTACTGGTCTGGGCCGCCATTTCTTCCAAAGGAATCATTGGCCCATTTTTCAGATCCGAAACGATTACTGCATCACGCTATCTGGACATTCTTCGTGAATTTGAGGCGGTACAAACTGCCTTAGACGACACTGCGAACACCTCGTGGTTTATGCAAGATGGTGCCCGGCCACATCGCACGGCCGACGTCTTTAATTTCCTGAATGAATATTTCGATGATCGTGTGATTGCTTTGGGCTATCCGAAACATACAGGAGGCGGCGTGGATTGGCCTCCCTATTCGCCAGACATGAACCCCTGTGACTTCTTTCTGTGGGGACACTTGAAAGACCAGGTGTACCGTCAGAATCCAGAAACAATTGAACAGCTGAAGCAGTACATCTGATCTGCATGTGAAGCCATTCCGCCAGACACGTTGTCAAAGGTTTCGGGTAATTTCATTCAGAGACTACACCATATTATTGCTACGCATGGTGGATATGTGGAAAATATCGTACTATAGAGTTTCCCAGACCGCAGCGCCATCTGTTGTTGACAATTGTAACTACTGTAATTTCGAAAGTTTGTCTGCCTGAAAATGTACTGTTGTCCCAAGCATATTGCAACAAACGGTGTATTTCTATCGCTGCTCGTTTAGTTTTTATTACCGTTTCAAATATACCGGTCATTTTTGAAACACCCTGTAATATCTAGAACTCGTGATTTACAAGTGTTCACAATCTGGATGGCAGTACTAGAATGGGTGCAAACGTTTCCCAAATTAAACCTTAACTCAATTTTAGTTAAATGAAATAACCATTCGTACTGCAGACATGTTATCTGCATGAAGGTTAGTCTTGCGCTGCTATCCTAACTGTTTCCCACCTGCCCGTGCAGGGCCGCCTTTCGTGATTAGTCGGTTAAGTTCGTCAATCATCATAATATTAAATTAATTCTTTTGTTAATCTTTGTCAGTTTTTATTAAATGAAATTGTATATTTATAGGCGTCAGTGTGGCTAAGAACTTCAGAATCAACAGATTCATTTCTTAATCATCTGAAGATTAAATATTAATAAGAGATGTTACGCATATTGACGCCAACTCTGATAAATTACACTCTGCTCCTTGTCATCACTCAAGGACAATTCAGCCCACTCCAAACACTTTACAACAATCCCAGTCCACATGGCGAGGCCATTTGTCACTTCTGGAGTGGGTAACCTGTCTCTTCTACTGACCCTCATAGCTGTACCATCGCAAGTAGTTCAATACGAAATTATAAACCACGGCCATCGACGTAGAACAAAACTCACGAAATACTATCTTTGTTCCATTCGCCAAATTTTTTGTCTTAAATACTGACGCTGTGCTAGTAACATAGTCAAAGCTAATGGGGTGCCATACAGGAAACACAGGCAGGAAACAATCATTATTCTTGAATGAAATATTCGATCTGCAGCGGAGTGTACGCTGATATGAAACTTTCTGGCAGACCGAGACTCGAAGTCGTAACCTTTGCCTTTCACGTGCAAGTGCTAGCAAAGGTCTCAAGTTCGAGTCTCGGCCCGGCACACAGTTTTAATCTGCCAGGAAGTTTCAAATTAGCGCACACTCCGCTGCAGAGTGAAAATTTGATTTTGGAAACTTCCCCCAGGCAGTGGCAAGTCATGTCTCCACCAAATCCTTTCTTCCAGGAGTGCTAGTACTGCAGCATCGCAGGAGTTCTTCTGTGAAGTTTGGAAGGTAGGGGGACGAGGTACTGGCGGAAGTAAAGCTGTGAGGAGGTGGCATCAGTCGTGCTTGGCTAGCTGTGATGGTAGAGCATGTGCCCGCGAAGGACAAAGGGTTCCTAGTTGGTCAGGCACACAGTCTGCCAGGAACTTTTAGTCATTATTCTTGTTCATGTTTCAAAAGACATTTGATCATTCTTATTACTTCTGTTCTCGACCAAAATTAAAGCTACATTATGGGCATATTACGGTCACAGAATTTCGATTAGTTTTCGCGAATCTTAAAGTGCGTAAAAACCAGTACGTTATGCCAAGTCACATCTGGGCCACATGGACGCTCTTACTTCCCCAATTCTTTCTTTGTATTCTCTTATGCCTTTTCACAATATGTTTCTGACATCTTTTTGTAAATATAAGCATTGTAAGAGTTCATGAGACTTCCTTTTCGCTAACATGTGGTCATCCTTTTAGTATTTCGCCCAACCATTATGGTTGGGATCCGTCATTGTTCTCGCCATTTTCGACTCAGTACATATTTATTCGAATTTGCTGCCACTGAAAACTGGTTTTACACACTCCGTGTATAATCTTTGAGACGGGACGTGGTGAGCTGTGTTAGTCAAGAAGAGTTCACTGAGTTTGATCGAGGTCGTGTAACAGGACTACGACAAGCTGAATGTTGCTTCTGCGATACTGCAGAAAGTCGTGGCAGGAAAGTAGCCACTGTACATGGCTGTTGGCAGCGATGGTCACGAATTTCTACGGCCGCAAGAAGACCGGCCTCACGACGGCGACGTGGCACTACCGGCATTTGGCTGTGGCGCATCGAACTGCATCTGCAACTGCAGTTTGAGTAGCAGCTGGCACCACTGTGACACGACGACCTGTCACGAATCGCTTGCTTCAAGGACAGCTCCGAGCCAGAAGCCAAGTAGCCTGACCCCAAACCACCGGACATTTGCGACTTCGGTGGTGTCAGGCGAGAGCTGGAGTTCTTTTGTGTTTTCTGATGAAAGGTGATTCTGCCTCGGTGTCAGTGACGGCTGTGATTTGGTTAGAAAGAGGCCAGTTGAATACCTGCAACCAATCTGCTTGCTTGCTACACTACTGGCCATTAAAATTGCTACACCACGAAGATGACGTGTTACAGACGAGAAATTTAACCGACAGGAAGACGATGCTGTGATATGCAAATGATTAGCTTTTCAGAGCATTCACACAAGGTTGGCGCCGGGGGAACACCTACAACGTGCTGGCATGAGGAAAGTTTCCAACCGATTTCTCATTCACAAACAGTAGTTGACCGGCGTTGCCTGGTGAAACATTGCCTCATGTAAGGAGGAGAAATGCGAAACATCACGTTTCCGGCTTTGATAAAGGTCGGATTGCAGTCTATCGCGATTGCGATGTATCGTATCGCGACATTGCTGCTCGTGTTGGTCGAGATCCGAGGACTGTTAGCAGAATATGAAATCGATGGGTTCAGGAGGGTAATACGGAACGCCGTGCTGGATCCCAACGGCCTCGTATGACTAGCAGTCGGGATGACAGGCATCTTATCCGCATGGCTGTAAGGGATCGTGCAGCCACGTCTCGATCCCTGAGTCAACTGGATGGGGACGTTTGCAAGACAACAACCATCTGCACGAACAGTTCGGCGACTTTAGCAGCAGCATGGACTATCAGCTCGGAGACCACGGCTGCGGTTACCCTTGACGCTGCATCACAGACAGGATCGCCTGCGATGGTGTACTCCACGTCGAACCTGGGTGCACGAATGGCAAAAGTTACTTTTTCGGACGAATCCAGGTTCTGTTTACAGCATCATGATGGTCGCATCCGTGTTTGGCGACATCGCGGTGAACGCACATTGGAAGGTGTATTCATCATCGCCATACTGGCGTATCACCCGGCGTGACGGTATGGGGTGCCATTGGTTACACTTCTCGGCTGCATAGACGCCACTTTGAACAGTGGACGTTACTTTTCAGATGTGTTACGACCAGTGCTTCTACCCTTCATTCGATCCTTGCGACACCCTACATTTCAGCAGGATAATGCACGACCGCATGTTGCACGTCCTGTACGGGCCTTTTTGGATACAGAAGATGTTCGACTGCTGCCCTGGCCAGCACATTCTCCAGATCTCTCACCAACTGAAAACGTCTGGTCAATGGTGGCCGAGCAACTGGCTCGTCACAATACGCCAGTCACTACTCTTGATGAACTGTGGTATCGTGTTGAAGCTGCATGGGCAGCTGTACCTGAACACGCCGTCCAAGCTCTGTTTGCCTCAATGTCCAGGCGTATCAAGGCCGTTATTACGGCCAGAGGTGGTTGTTCTGGGTACTTATTTCTTAGGATCTGTGCACCCAAATTGCGTGAAAATGTTATCACATGTCAGTTCTAGTATAATATATTTGTCCAATGAATACCCGTTTATCATCTTCTTGGTTTAGCAATTTTATTGGCCAGTAGTGTACATACACTGGAGCTACACCTGGAGTTAGTGTGTGCTATGCAATTTGGAATGACAAAGCAGCACTCTTGTGGTTATTCCACGCACCTTGACTGCAAACTTGTACGTCATTCGAGGTGATATGTTGCTATGCATGAACAGAATTCCACCGGATGCTTTCCAGGAGGATAGCACTCGCCCGTAGGCCGCTGTCGTAACCCAACGTGCTCTACAGAGTGCCTTGGCCTGCTCGGTCACCAGACCTGTCTCCAATCGACCACATATAGGACATCACAAGGAGTATTAACCGTCGCTATATTGACCGACCAAGTGCCACAGGCATGGAGCTCCATCCCACAAACTGATATCATGCAAAAAGTACAACACAATGCATGCATGTTTGCATTCAACAGTCTGGAGGTTACATCGGTTGTTAGTGCATCAGAATTCACTTTTGCAATCGCTTATCTCGAGCTTACGTTAACCTGTGATCTTGCAATTTTAATCATTAAAATAACTTGCGTAGACAAATGAATTACCGAAATTTGATTACCCTTGTAAGTCATGTATATTGCTATTGTCTATTGTCAAACCACAATTTATGAAAGATGTTTATATTTTATTAATAGGATTAAGTAGGAATAATTAATATTTGTCATGTTGGAAATAATTGTGGTAGCAGGGAATGTCTGCACCAAAGTATTGTTGGCAGGAGAGACCGCACATTGATATAATTTCGAAAATGGAGGGAGAGACCGCGTATGGATACATTTTAAGAAAAGAGCGGGAGAGACAGCGCACTGATACATTTTGTAATGGTAGCAGGGGTTGTCTGCGCCAGAAAGCATTGTTGGCGGGAGAGATCGCACTTTAGCGTTCGTAGGAAGTCAGTAGTAAGCGAGAAGTGAAGCGAGTCGGTAGCAGGTCTGAAGCGAGAGGTTGAGAGGAGCGGTGTGCCTGCCAGCCACCAGCTATGATTTACAAGAGTTTATAAACGGATGTAGAGAGACATCAGCTAACTACTATCATAAGAGGAACTAATATTATTAATTTTTTTTTTAAACTCAAGACTACTGAAGGTATGTTTGCGCAATGCTAGTTGTAAGATTATTGTAAAAAGTAAGTCCCATTTGAACGTTTGTAAAATCATTTCATTCAGAATATAATTAATTTTTGCCAGTAATATTGCATTACTGATTATAATACGTCCCCAAAAACATCAACGTAAAACTTTGCAAAATTTCATTGTTGTCAAGAAAGAGTTTAACTACGAATTACGTAACTTTGCTCAAATTAATTAAAGAATAACGTCAGCTTTGCTATTAAAGAATAACGCCAGATTTGGTAATAAACACAGCCACTTATTATGACAGCCCACCATCAGCTATGAAAATGGTAAAACAGAATAAGTATATTCATGCCGCAGTTCGATGTAGCAGTCAGATGGCGATCCAGTAACAGTAAAAAAGCTATCGAACAGTTTTGGGTTATTCCAGGTAACGACTGAGGGCCACGACGACGACACATTCTACGTTTCGTCGAAATAATCAGAAAATCACTTTTAATAAGCAGCATTTAAATTTGTATGCGAAGATTGAGAAAGAGAATTAATTTCAAAGGGAAGATTTCATTTGTTATTACCAAGAAAGAGATAGAAATCTTAAGGGAAGGTTTCAAAGGTTATTGTAGTAGGGAAGGTTGCGTAACAAAAGAGATATAGTGGAGACGGAAAGGTTTCACCCTGTATAAATTAATTTTTGGTGCTGCGATTTTTTTCGATCAGTGTATTTTGATACTCGACTAAAAACCTTTGGGACACTTCCTGTGGTCCTAGAATCATGAAATCTGGCATTCAGCAAGGTTTCACAGTACAAGTAAAGTAAAAAGTCCTAAAATTGTTAATTTATAATAATATCACATGAAAAAATTACTAACTTTGTCATTTGTTATGGGACTGTTTGCCTGACTATCTATTGTGACCCCCTTTTTTCAGGAATTACTGCAAATGCTAAAACTTGAAATGATAACATTCTCGAAAGCCAAGGAATTCCCGCTACCGATATCCTGCCAGCATCGGTTTCGACAACATGCAAAAATTGAGATTCTTGATTCCCTGGCTGGATGAACTATCTACATAGATAATTAAGCTTCTACGGAATCCTTAGAGCGTGAGTCGCACTTGCACGTGGCCAGTTATTTATTTGGTGAGCACTAATTGGTTTTTTTTTAAAGTGACTAAAATATGTAACTGAATAGCTCAGTCAGTTGCTATAGCAAAGTAAGGTCTGTAGCGTCTTCTCCGTAGGCCGAGGCACCCAAGAGAACAACAGAGCACAGCGTAAGAAGGCAGGCTCCCCGAAGTTAAGTGCTGCACGCGTAATAGTCGTCCCGAGCTGATTTAAATTTCAAATCTGAGCCCCTGGGAAGACGCGAAACGCCTGCCGGTAGCGTGTGACCCTCAGCTGAGAACGCACGCCTCCCGCGGTCGAAACCGTCGCTGACATTCCTCAGTTTATTCACTCTAAGGCGTGCTGACCGAAGACGAAAATTTATTCAAGCTCACGACACGCGCTCCACTCATATTGTCAGTATCGAAAAATAGTCATTCGTACTAAACACGCTACTGACGCCTTTCTACTAATCTAATTTTGCCCTGGTTGCAAGCTGAAAATATTTCGTTACCCACGAACCTCGCATCGATAATTAATTGTATATTTATTGAAGAACAGGAGGAAGTGTATTGCGAGTGGTAAAGCTGTGTGCTGGAACGCTCTCTCAACTCATATAATACGTGTTAACCCGTATTCTGCATTTTTTTACGGAATTGCAACAGTTATTCAGCTCATGTTGTCTCATTAACATCAATGATTATTACTTTGTAACGGGTTCTACGAATTACCCAGCTTCGGAACACAGTGCTTCAGCGATTCTTGGCGACATGGATTCGACAGACCCTTTATAGGTTTCCTGAGGTACAGGGTAATGATAAATAAACTTCCGCTACTTGAGCCAGTGTAGACGGAAAACTATTTATCGTATGGGTACCCAACTTCGTAGGAATGGTATTCAGACCGTGTGCTGCAGAATTTGCGTTGTTAATAGTGTAAGCTATAAGGAGAGAAGGGTAGTGTACAATATGTACAAGAACCAAGAGGGAATAATAAGAGTACACGACCAAGAACGAAATGCTCAGATTAAAAAGGATGCAAGACGGGGATGTAATCTTTCCGCCCTCCAATTCATACATCGAAGAAGCAATGATGGAAATAAAAGAAAGGTTCAGGAGTAGAATTAAAATTCAAGATGAAAGGATATCAGTGACATTGTTATCCTGAGTGAAAGTGAAGGAGAATTACATCATCTGCTGAATCGAATGAACAGTCTAATTAGTACAGAATATGGAGAATAAATCGAAGAAAGACGAAAGTAATGAGAAGAAATGAGAACAGCGAGAAACTTAAAATCAGGATTTATGGTCACGAAGTAGATGAAGTTAAGGAATTCTACTACTTAGGCACCAAAATAAGCAATGACGCATGGAGCAAAGAGGACATCAAAAGCAGACTAGCGATGGCCAAAAGTGCATTCCTGGCCAAGGGAAGTCGACTAGCATCAAACATAGGCTTTAATTTGTGGAAGACATTTCTGAGAATGTACGTCTTGAGCACAGAATTGTATACTAGCGAAACATGGACTGTGGGAAAACCGGAACAGAAGAGAACCGAAGCATTTGAGATGTGGTGCTACAGACGAACGTTGAAAATTAGGTGGGCTAATAAGGTAAGGAATGAGGAGGTTCTGCGCAGAATCACAGAGGAAAGGAATGTGTGGAAAATACTGACAAGGAGCAGGGACAGGATGATAGGACATCTGTTAAGACATGAGGGAATGACTTCCATAGTACTAGAGGGCGCTGTATAGGGCAAAAACTGTAGAGCAAGAAAGAGAATGGAATACATGCAGCAAATAGTTGGGGACGTAGGTTGCAAGTGCTACTCTGAGATGAAGAGGTTAGCACAGGAAAGGAATTCGTGGCGGGCCGCATCAAACCAGTCAGTAGACTGATGACCAAAAAAAAAGTATATATATATATATATATATATATATATATATTGTGTTACTGCCACGACTTGCAATTAGGCGCCGGTGTTGGTAGGCCGACGTAGGGTTGAAACATAGGCATCAGTGTGCATTACAGATGCAGACAGCCAACATGCATCTCGACAGGGTTTTACTTGTAATGCTGTTTTATCAAAACAACTACAATAGCACTGCTGCTCATCGCGAGTGTCAACGCACTGAGGGAATACAGAAAGTCCCCTTTTCGCACCGGCGTTGAAGAGCATGATTTGGTAGCTCCAGTTAACTGGCGATTGGGAAATTGCTCCTAGAAAAGGCCGACGGCCGATTGCGCCCAAAATTGTTGAAGAAGTTACTGTTGCAGTTGCTGAGGATACTGGACGCAATTTGATATCTTCACGCAGTGCTCGAGCTGTGTCATGACAGCTGAAGATTCCATGGTCCGCCTGTAGAAAAGTGCTGCGAACAGTTGTGAAATGGTATCTCCAGTGGTGTTCCACTGCCGTGGATGCAGATGGTCGTCACATTGAGCATCATTTGTAAGCTGGAATGTAAGCGTGGTACGCAGTTAACAGAAGTTACCCACTAAAGTAGAAATTGAAACACTTTACTCGTTATTTCTCTTCCGCATCTGCTTACAAATGTTTCCACAAAGCTTCATTGTCCCGCGATCACTTATTTTTGATGGGGACCCTCTCAAGTAGCGAAAGATTAATTATAACCTCCCTGTATATGGCACACGACGTCTACGTACTGGTCATCTAATTCTCGTACATTTCGGGGCAGTGGTTTACGGATGCGAAGGCGTCGCACTATAGTGTCCAAGATGTGTACCATCAGGTTCAAGTCGGTCAAATATGTGCGTGGTCACCACCATGCTCCTCAAATAATTGTTGCAAGGTTCCTGCAACACGGCTAGTTATTCTACTGGAAGATGCCTTTGCTGTTGGGTAAGGCATCAAACATGAAGGGGTTCAAAATGGCTCAAATGGCTCTAAGCACTATGGGACTTAACATCTGAGGTCATCAGTCCCCTAGACTTAGAACTACTTAAACCTAACTAACCTAAGGACGTCACACACATCCATGCCCGAAGCAGGATTCGAACCTGCGACCGTAACAGCAGCGCGGTTCTGGACTGAAGCGCCTAGAACCGCTCGGCCACAACAGCCGGTACATGAAGGGGTACGAAATAGTGTTAACGTGCAGCATAGATATCATGTTGCCTTAGATTACTACCACAGGTTCCATGGAAGCTGTGGTGTTTTTTTTTTTTTAAATATATATATGGATTAAATTATTATTCTCTTGTGAAGACTCAGAAATCTGTTGTGAGTTTTGCACCACTTCTTAGCGGGAAGAGAAAGACTTTTCAAAAAACTTAAGTACTGTAAGTGATACTTTATATTTCACCTGAAATCGTTTGCAGAAGGCGTAGCGTTCTCAAGATTAAGAACAGAGTTCGCATTGCCACTTAATTTATTTGTGTCGTGATCATGTTCGATCACGACGGGATATGAGACGTAGTAACTACGAACAGAGAAGCCTAAGGGACCAGACAGAGCTGGAAATTTTCTTTGCTGTACTGTACCACACATTAAAAGAAATTGGATTTAAACCACAAACAAGGTAAATAGCAAAGCGCCTTCTGCCGTAACTACGACGTTTGGCGACATGCAGTCGGTCCCTGGTAGCTGTATGAAAACTATAAAAACACCGTTATTTCGGTTGCCATTAATAGGAGATGGATAGCATAGAAATACTTTAAGTAATAAGCAGGCACTACAGCATTTGAGAGCACAATAGCCAATTTAATTCCCTTTGTCAGTATTGCTAACAATAGGCTCCGCACATTTCAATTTTATATCTTTCTGGCTGTTTCTTTAAGTAAAGTCCTTTAACATTTTCGAGATTTCGTCTTAGCTTCACACATAAATACTTACATAGCACTGAACAATAGTAATATTTTATAATAACTAATTAGTGACTGCGGACCGCGCCAGACACACGTCCGCCGTCTTTAAAAAATATCACGACTGTGGTAACAGAAGAGGATTACAATTCTTCAGCTGTCAAAAAATAAGAAACACAAAATATCTCTGTCGACACAATTCATGAACAATTCGTATTCTGCGCCGTGGCGCCTAAGATATTCTTTGAAATATCAGGTGGTCGATGCTCATCGACGATCTAAGAAATTTTTACACAAATGGTATGGCTTTTATGAGCCTGCTTGGTTCGATTATCGAATGTAAGTTTATTTAAGCTATCAAAACAGACACTAATATTACAAAGCTAGGTAAAAGTCCCCCCACATCATAATATTGCTCCCACTGGCCTACGAATGAGAAATCATTCTAGTGACTTACTGAGGTCTGCAGGCTTTCAGTCCAATCTCATATCTGTTTGTAGATTCCCTATACAAGGATTTCGTTTAGAAGACGAGGGTGCGAAACATTATCGACATCATTCATTTTGCGAAAAACTAAGGCAAATTCATGAGCGCCTTTATATACAGTCTTACAAATCTAGGAAAGAAGCATGCTGAATTTCACACGATTGGTGTTTGTGGAATCCGCATTCTACACATCTCCACGAGAGGGTACGGAGGGTACATTGTACCCTTACTAGTCATCTCTTTTCCTGTTCTTCTCACAAATAAAGCGAGGAAAAAACGATTAAATGCCTCCGTACGAGCTCTAATATCTCTTATGTTCGTGGTCTTTCCGCTAAATGTACGTTGGCGGCTGTGGATCTTCATACGGTCAGCTTCAAATGCCCCTTGTCTTCGTTTTCTCAATAGTGTGTTCCCTCCAAGGATTCCCACTTGCATTCATAATGCATCTCCGCATTACATTCATGTTGATTGAACCTACTGGTAACAAACATTGCAGCTCATTTCTGATTTACTTCGATGTCTTCCTTTCATTCGACCTGGCGCTGATCCAAAACACTCGAACAGTACTCAAGAATGGGGCGTTCTACTGTTCTGTATGCGGTCTCCTTTACAGGTGAACCAAATTTTCCTGAAACTCTCCCAATAAACCAAAGTCGACCATTCGCCTTCCCTGCTACAATCTTAACACGTTAGTTCCATTTCAAATCGCTTTACAACGTTAGGCCTGCATATTTAATCGATTTGACTATCAAGCAGCACACTACTAATGCCGTATTCGAACATTACAGAACTGTTTTCCTATTCATTTGCATTAGCTTACATTTTTCTACTTTTAGAAGTATCTACTATTTATCATACAAACTAACTAGAAATTTTGTCTATGTTATCTGAGATGCTCTGCTATACCCTCAGGACAGGACAGATAGTTTAATTTGTGGAAGGGGGCAAAATGAGTGGCTGTTGCACTCGAACATACTACTTTATTCATTTGACAAACATTACAAGAGTAAAGGAAACATTGAAAACAGAGCAAGACAAACATTAATTTTAGAACTTAATTCCCGGCTAAACGCGCCATTCAATCTCACGCCTTAAGGGCAAAACAACTTTAATTTAGAATCGGCTAGAAGCCATACATAAACAAACAACAAGGACAAAAAAGAAAAGGCATTACATCAAACGGCGCTCAGAAGTTTCCAAGGGTCGACCTGGAATTCAAACACTAACGCTCGCTTAGGTGAGACGGGCAGTCGGCCCAACAATTCTCAATCCGACGGCAACCCAACAGACAGACAGTCAACGGACAAAGCGACAGGATAACTTCCGCTCCACCCGACCAGCACACAACACGGAGTTCAATGAAACAACGCAGAAGGTATCGGCGTCCACAACGAATTACACATTCAGCTGTCAAACAACACGCCTTGATGGACAGCCACAACACGAAAAGGAAACTACACTGCCTGAATGGACGTCAACGGCCAAGGCAGCTAACCGGAACGTTAACGGCCACAAGGCAGACGATTCCGCTGCTGCACTTCAATTCAAAATAACCAAGCACAGTTAAACTCCACAGGAGGGCAGTTAGAATTTCGCCAACTTGAAAACACACGTTGTTGGTCTCGGGAATGTCCCAACAGCCTACAACGAAATTCAAACGACACAATGTGGACAGTTGGGGCTGGCTGGTAGATTAAGTAGAGAGCCACGGACCTCGTAGCAATGGGAACAGCCCCTCACACTCCCACAGCGCGTGGAGGCTGCCAGCGGCCCCGGCCACACACGCGCCACGGAGACTTTTTATTTATTTATTTATTTTTATTTGGCCTTTGATTGTGTATTCAATTTAGCCATCGGCAACACAAAGTGACAATGTACACATAATTGAATAAACAAATACAGAAATGCATATTTACAAGAATAAAAAGCTTAACTGTTACAGTTTTGTACATAATATTTTAAAAATTGAATTGAATTGAATTGGAAAATAATTAAAAGTGTCTTGGCTTACAATGCACACCAATTCTGAAATATCTTCATCAGCAAAACATGTTTATAATTTATGTACACCATTAAAACCTACAGATTGTAACCAGTACTCTTGATGAAGTTAACTATCACTTTATATAGACGAACGTCTTTAGTGCACAAAAGAGAAGAAGCTGATTGAGGAAGATGGTAGCCCATACTCAGCAATGTCTTCAGAAAGGCCAACCGTTCACGGTCAAATTTGGGGCACATAAATAAGATGTGGTTGACATCAGCTTCCGACTCAGGATCACACTCACATGCTGGTAAACTGCAAACGTTGATCCGATGTAGATGTTGTGGGAAAGAGGCAAGATTGAAGCGGAGTCTTATGATGGTAGAAATCGTGGATCGGTGCAGATGTGTCCTCATGAACCACGGCTGTGAAGGAATCCGAGGTTGTAGCACTGCGTAATAACCGCCTTTTGTCTGTTGAGAAACGTTCCACATTTCCTGCCATTGTTGTCTTGCGTGATCCTTGACTTCACGTAAGTAGTCTGTATAAGGAAGGTGCAGATCCAGGACGGTGCCTAAGGTTGCCGCTTGTTTGGCTAATGCATCAACTTTATCGTTATAGAGGATACCAGAGTGGGAAGGTACCCACAACAAATGGATCGTCCGGCCCGTGCATGTGCTGCGAATGTATTCAGATATCACATACAAGATATAACTGTTGGTTGTTTTGTTCCATCGACTGTACTGAATGTTTTTAAGAATGCTTTGCGACTCATATACTATCAATATCTTGGGGAAGGAAGTTCTAGAGACAAACTTAAGTGCTTCCAAAACTGCCACTGTCTCCCCCGTAAAAATAGAAGTGCTCGTATTCCTCGCTGCTCCACGCCAACCGACCAATGGCTCGCACACGGCACAGCCGGAAACTACACTCCTGGAAATGGAAAAAAAGAACACATTGACACCGGTGTGTCAGACCCACCATACTTGCTCCGGACACTGCGAGAGGGCTGTACAAGCAATGATCACACGCACGGCACAGCGGACACACCAGGGACCGCGGTGTTGGCCGTCGAATGGCGCTAGCTGCGCAGCATTTGTGCACCGCCGCCGTCAGTGTCAGCCAGTTTGCCGTGGCATACGGAGCTCCATCGCAGTCTTTAACACTGGTAGAATGCCGCGACAGCGTGGACGTGAACCGTATGTGCAGTTGACGGACTTTGAGCGAGGGCGTATAGTGGGCATGCGGGAGGCCGGGTGGACGTACCGCCGAATTGCTCAACACGTGGGGCGTGAGGTCTCCACAGTACATCGATGTTGTCGCCAGTGGTCGGCGGAAGGTGCACGTGCCCGTCGACCTGGGACCGGACCGCAGCGACGCACGGATGCACGCCAAGACCGTAGGATCCTACGCAGTGCCGTAGGAGACCGCACCGCCACTTCCCAGCAAATTAGGGACACTGTTGCTCCTGGGGTATCGGCGAGGACCATTCTCAACCGTCTCCATGAAGCTGGACTACGGTCCCGCACACCGTTAGGCCGTCTTCCGCTCACGCCCCAACATCGTGCAGCCCGCCTCCAGTGGTGTCGCGACAGGCGTGAATGGAGGGACGAATGGAGACGTGTCGTCTTCAGCGATGAGAGTCGCTTCTGCCTTGGTGCCAATGATGGTCGTATGCGTGTTTGGCGCCGTGCAGGTGAGCGCCACAATCAGGACTGCATACGACCGAGGCACACAGGGCCAACACCCGGCATCATGGTGTGAGGAGCGATCTTCTACACTGGCCGTACACCACTGGTGATCGTCGAGGGGACACTGAATAGTGCACGGTACATCCAAACCGTCATCGAACCCATCGTTCTACCATTCCTAGACCGGCAAGGGAACTTGCTGTTCCAACAGGACAATGCACGTCCGCATGTATCCCGTGCCACCCAACGTGCTCTAGAAGGTGTAAGTCAACTACCCTGGCCAGCAAGATCTCCGGATCTGTCCCCCATTAAGCATGTTTGGGACTGGATGAAGCGTCGTCTCACGCGGTCTGCACGTCCAGCACGAACGCTGGTCTAACTGAGGCGCCAGGTGGAAATGGCATGGCAAGCCGTTCCACAGGACTACATCCAGCATCTCTACGATCGTCTCCATGGGAGAGTAGCAGCCTGCATTGCTGCGAAAGGTGGATATGCACTGTACTAGTGCCGACATTGTGCATGCTCTGTTGCCTGTGTCTATGTGCCTGTGGTTCTGTCAGTGTGATCATGTGATGTATCTGACCCCAGGAATGTGTCAATAAAGTTTCCCCTTCCTGGGACAATGAATTCACGGTATTCTTATTTCAGTTTCCAGGAGTGTATAAGCGCGAGGCCACAGATAGTACAAGGGTGCGAATATCGATACACGTTGCTGCTGCCACTAGCGGATAGAGAGGATAACAGCATAATCGCGATAACCGCGGGAGACTAATCCCAGAGTAGCAACCAAGTTTTAATGCATAGCATAACACGTGCCAGCCACAGCTCATTACTTGTGTCCTCCATCCGTCACTCAATTTCGACGCTTTTCCGTACACCACAGTATCGTCAGCAAATATCCAGAGAGCGCTGCTCACCCTGTCCTCCACATCATTTTATGCATATAGAAAATAACAGCGGTCTTACACAATTCCCTGGGTCACTCCAGACAATACCCTTGCCTCTGATGAACACTCGACGACGAAGAAGATGTACTGTGTCCTATTACTTTTGAAATCTTCGAGTCACTCACATACCTGGGAAACCTATTCTGTATGCTCGTACAGCCTGCAGTGGCAAACTGTGGCAACGCTTTTAGGAAATACAGCAATACGGAATATGTCTGTCTGCCAACTTCCATAGTTCACAGGATATCGTTTGAGAGTTTCGCACGAGGGTTGCTTTCTAAAACAGTGTTCATTCGTGGACAGATGCTTTTCTGCTTTCTCAAGCAACTTTATTATATTTGAACTGAGAATATGTTCAAGAATTCCGCAGCAAACCGATGTTAATGATATTGGTCTCTAATTTTGATTCCTACAGTGGTTGTATTTGTGGGAACACACTCAGCTATAAGTGCAGATACCTTCTTAGAAAAAGTCCATGATAACTGTGTAGCATGTTGTATTTTCTGATGTGATGCTTGTGGGAAATTGCAATTACGTGCTTCTGTCACGTAATCGTTCTTAAAGACTGGAACGAACTGTGCTTTTTGTTTCTAGCACAGGCATTTTCCGCTGTACAAACAACCTAAGACAGGGACATGATTTCCCACAAAGTCAATATACTGTTTTACTTTTCTCGGTCTTGAGGTTTAATTTGATTTTTTATTCTGCTATATCCGTCTTTTCGCATCCGTATGGTCATCTCAAGTAGGAACTTTCTCGTTATCTACAGTATTTAGTATTTGTGTCATCGTTTTATTATCCAGATCAACGAACGACTGGACATCTGACTTAATCCTTTGGCTAATTTCACGTAGCGCTCAAAACTTTTCATGCCTTTTGTTTCAAGCACACGCATTTTCCACTGTACCAACAACCTAAGACAGGGACATGATTTCCCACAAAGTCAATATACTGCTTTACTTTTCTCGGTCTTGAGGTTTAATTTGATTTTTTATTCTGCTATATCCGTCTTTTTGCATCCGTATGGTCATCTCAAGTAGGAACTTTCTCGTTGTCTACAGTATTTAGTATTTGTGTCATCGTTTCATTATCCAGATCAACGAACGACTGGACATCTGACTTAATCCTTTGGCTAATTTCACGTAGCGCTCAAAACTTTTCATGCCTTTTGTTTCAAGCACACGCATTTTCCACTGTACCAACAACCTAAGACAGGGACATGATTTCCCACAAAGTCAATATACTGCTTTACTTTTCTCGGTCTTGAGGTTTAATTTGATTTTTTATTCTGCTATATCCGTCTTTTTGCATCCGTATGGTCATCTCAAGTAGGAACTTTCTCGTTATCTACAGTATTTAGTATTTGTGTCATCGTTTTATTATCCAGATCAACGAACGACTGGACATCTGACTTAATCCTTTGGCTAATTTCACGTAGCGCTCAAAACTTTTCATGCCTTTTGTTTCAAGCACACGCATTTTCCACTGTACCAACAACCTAAGACAGGGACATGATTTCCCACAAAGTCAATATACTGTTTTACTTTTCTCGGTCTTGAGGTTTAATTTGATTTTTTATTCTGCTATATCCGTCTTTTCGCATCCGTATGGTCATGTCAAGTAGGAACTTTCTCGTTATCTACAGTATTTAGTATTTGTGTCATCGTTTTATTATCCAGATCAACGAACGACTGGACATCTGACTTAATCCTTTGGCTAATTTCACGTAGCGCTGAAAACTTTTCATGCCTTTTGTTTCAAGCACACGCATTTTCCACTGTACCAACAACCTAAGACAGGGACATGATTTCCCACAAAGTCAATATACTGTTTTACTTTTCTCGGTCTTGAGGTTTAATTTGATTTTTTATTCTGCTATATCCGTCTTTTCGCATCCGTATGGTGATCTCTACTAGGAACTTTCTCGTTATCTACAGTATTTAGTGTTTGTGTCATCGTTTTATTATCCAGATCAACGAACGACTGGACATCTGACTTAATCCTTTGGCTAATTTCACGTAGCGCTCAAAACTTTTCATGGTTTTTAGACAGCTTCTTAGGTAATGTTTTTCTTTCGACTTCATTAACATTAATCACACAGTTGTCTTTATCTTGTTTTGACTTTGTTTGGCTTATGATTAACTTAGTTTGACTTTTCTATCCAGCTCTTTATGCTTCAGTACCAACGTCCTAATATTGTTATGATTCCACGTTGCATCTCTTTTGTCGATTACTGTCTTATACCACGTAACCCCCCCCCCCCTTCCCCCCAGGGAACGTCACACATCACACGAGTGTAACCCCTATGTTTGCGTGGTAGAGTAGTGGTGGTGTACGCGTACGTGGAGAACTTGTTTGCTCACCAATCGCCGACATAGTGTAGCTGAGGCGGTCAAGGGGAACCAGACCGCATTCGCCGAGGCAGATGGAAAACCGCCTAAAAACCACCCGAGACTGGCCGGCTCACTGGACCTCGACACAAGTCCGCCGGGCGGATTCTTGCCGGGGAACAGGCGCTCCTTTCCGCTTCGGAAAGCCGTGCGTTAGACCGCTCGGCTAACCGGTTGGGCCTTGTGCCATAGATAGCTCATACTCTGCTTCCCATACCTGAAAGCGTGCTGTTGGCTGTTGCATTTATTGAGCATAGATGTTACCTTAATTTTTGTTCAGCACCAACTATGTCAAAGTATATCTCTCCAAAACGGTCTCTAAAAGTATCTACTATAGCATACACATACATCAAAATCTTAAATTCTAGTTAATCAAATCAGTGTGTTACCCATCAGGTCAACTATATTGTGTTATTCAATGTTCAAATACAGGGAATCGATTAAAGAAGACTTATCAGTATCTGAATAATATTTCATGTTGAAATATTTAGCTGTTTTCAAAACCTTTCATCATTTAGGAACATATTATACATATTACATTCAGAAAAAAATTGAAAAACTGAGCTCACACAATGGCTTAGACCAAAGTTGTTCGTTTTGAACGGAAAATTTAAACGAGGATTTGAAAAATTAATTCGAGTGCTGTTCATTGGAGTTATTCGAGAAAGTGTTTCTGAACAACAGATGAGCAGGAAAGCAGTTAAGCTGTAGTGGCAACATAACAACACGTGGACTACATGAACTTTTTTTCAAATTGTCACTGAAATTATGACAAGACCAAAGGAATTATGTTTCCGTTGTATAAACGTGTTTACTATCTTCATACCGTGTCAGTATGTAATTCAATTGATGTTATAAACAGTGTCGTTTAGAGGATTTGAAAAGTATCGTGCTTCTGGTATTTCGTTCAGAAGTATAAACTGGAATACAGCGTTGTCGTGAAATTATTACGAATGAAGTGACACAATCTCAGAGACTTTACTGGTCTCACAGATACGATTTTATGTATATAGACTGAAGCGACGAGTGAAAATTTGCAGAAAGACCAGGAATCGAACGTGGGTCTATTGCTTACTAGGGAAGAGCGCTAGCCACCGAATTACCTTGGCACAGCAGTTCGCACAACTGTACGGATTACCCTAGCTCACCTCTCTCCTTGACCCAAATTCTCACTACCACACCATTCTACTACAAATTACCACTTATACAGATTTTCTGAAGCTCTCCATGTGCTGAAATAGCACCTCGACAACTAATATAAATGGGGGAATTCAGCCTGAAATCCAGGAACAGGTAATTATAGAAATGAAATGTCACATTTTCAGAGACTCTACTGGTGTCATACTGATATGATTTCATGTATATAGCCTGAAGTGGTGAGTGAAAATCTGTACCAAGGCCAGGAACCATACTCGGATCTCACGCTCACTATGCGTGTGTGGTAGTTACTAAGCCACCTTGACACAGTAGTTCACACATCTATACATGCTCTGTTCGTCTGCAAGGGGAAACTTAGAGTGGGGTGTCACTAAGAATTTGGACCGAGGAGGAAGTGTACCAGGGTAATCCGTACATTTCGCTAACTTCTGTGCCAAGGTAGCTTAGTGGTTAGCGCACCTGCCTAGTAACGATGAGACTTGAGTTCGATTCCCAGCCTTGGTACAA
Source organism: Schistocerca cancellata (assembly GCF_023864275.1). Classification (NCBI taxonomy): domain Eukaryota; kingdom Metazoa; phylum Arthropoda; class Insecta; order Orthoptera; family Acrididae; genus Schistocerca; species Schistocerca cancellata. The sequence continues at coordinate 422,596,946 of NC_064634.1, read as the reverse complement.
ATTTCCATTCTGTATACACAGAACCATATCTGTATGAGATCGGTAAAGTCTCCGGAATAGTACCATTTCGCCGGCCGCGGTGGCCGAGCGGCTCTAGGCGCTTCAGTCCGGAACCGCGCGACTGCTACGATCGCAGTTTCGAATCCTGCCTCGGGCATGAATGTGTGTTATGTCCTTAAGTTAGTTAGGTTTTAGGGGACTGATGACCTCAGCTGTTAAATCCCATAGTGCTCAGAGCCATTTGAACCATTTGAATAGTACCATTTCAATTGTGTAAGTATCTGCACTCTGAAATTCAGGCTGGATTCTCCATTTCCGTTTGATGCTGAGGTGCTATTCCAGAACATGGAGAGACCCAGCAGTTCTGTTAGTGTATTAGGGGGAATTTAAAGTAGACTGGGGCGGCGGCAGTGAGAGTTTGGACGAAGAGAGAGACGTGCCACGGTAATCCTTGAAGCGTAGTGGCAAGGTGGCTTAGTGGCTAGCGCATCTGTCTAGCAAGCAGGAGACCTGGATTCGATTCCTGGCCTTGATACAAATTTTCACTTTCTGCTTCAGTCTACACACATAAAGTCATGGAACTCCACTGCTCATTGTTGGGTTCAAATGTGGTTTCTTCGCTGGGCATGAGGAAGAAGATGGTTTGGGTTTTCACAAATGGTTCGTGATGACAGAGCGACGTCATTTATTGATCAACTGCAATACATTGTAAGTAGGCTGTTTATGTTTTCTTTATGTAAGTAGGCTGTTTATGTTTTCTTTATGTAAGTAGGCTGTTTATGTTTTCTTTATGTAAGTAGGCTGTTTATGTTTTCTTATTGGTAACGTTACGTAGCGCTCTATATGAAAATCACTGGCTGTGCTGTGTGCAGTCTGTGGCTAGTTTGCATTGTTGTCTGCCATTGTAGTGTTGGGCAGCTGCAGCTCGATGTGAACAGCGCGTAGAGTTGCGCAGTTAGAGGTGAGCCGCCAGCAGTGGTGGATGTGAGGAGAGAGATGGCGGAGTTTTGAAATTACATATATTATGACTTGTGATGATATTAAGGTAAATACAGTGTTTGTTCTCTATTAAAATCTTTCATTTGCTAACTATCCCTATCAGTAGTTAGTGACTTCCGTAGTTTGAATCTTTTATTTAGCTGGCAGTAGTGGCGCTCGCTGTATTGCAGTAGTTCGAGTAATGAAGATTTTTGTGAGGTAAGTGATTTCTGAAAGTTATAGTTTAATGTTACTCAGGGCCATTCTTTTGCAGGGATCTTTGATAGTCAGATTGCGTTGCGCTAAAAACATTGTGTGTCAGTTTAAGCACATTCTTGTATAAATTTTTCTAAGGGGACGTTACATATGTCGACCCTTAGCCGAGGATACCTCACTGGAATCTTCTGATTTTTTCTTGTAGTTTGTGTATTTAGTGTAGCTTTTGTTTATTGCTAGCGCGTAATTATAGAGAGAATTTCCTTGGTAGTTGTGGTTTTTCATTGTTCCACAGTAAAACAGTTGTGGCATGCATGTAGATTTGCACCAAGTATTTCGCAGCTGCAATTAACTAGATATTATTTTCAGTGCTATGTTAATGTGTTCTCTTATTTTTGCTCTTCAAATTGTGTTTTTCTGTGTTATCGTGTGAAATATTGTCACAATAATGGCGTGTGAAAAACGTAACACTAGGCTCCAAAGTAAACTGAGAAATAATAGTGACGACGAGCGTAGCTTATCAGCACCACTGTGTAGTGAATTAACAGACGTTCCAAGTAGTAATTTGGTAATTGTGCATAGGGAAATGGAGCGAGCGGCAATCAATGGCGTAGGCAGTGAAACAATTAGTGAACAGGGAAGCATTGTCGATCGATCGCTCGGCAACAGCTCGCCTCAGGAATCCGAAATGATAGGACACAATTTTGCAAATACTGTAGATTCAGGTTTTTTTCCCTCACCGTTTTCTCAAATGAGTCAAGACACATTTTCTGCTTGTCAAAATATGAATGTTGCCGGTGAAAATGCACTGCCAAAAAGCATAGAGAAACAGATTCCAGACACTAATACATTATTATTGCAATTAATGCAACAAATGGAACAAAATCAGAGACAAATGGGACAAAGGCTACAAAAATCTTCAAAAGTTATACACAATGGAAGAAAATCTTCAAAAGTTAGACACCACATTTGAACAAACACGTGAAGATTTAACTACTGAGTTACATAACATTGAATCGAAATGTCAAAAGGTCGTAATGAAGTAAAAACACAAATTTGGGAGCATTTTCAACCTATTTTTTCGCGTCATGAAAATGCATTACAGAATCACGAAGCAGCCATAAAAGAACTGCAAACTATTGTTCATGAAAATCATGAGACCTTGCAAGCTAAAATTGACTCAGTTGCATCTACCGATTCGGTTACGCAACTTGCAAAAACTCAGGAAAACTTAAAGGACACAGTAGATACCCTGAAAATTGGTTCAGAAAGACACATGGAGGAAATATGTACACTATCGGAGAAAGTAGCCGAACTTTCGGATCAGGTCACTAACTTATCTACAAAGGTAGATGATGATCTGAATGACACAAGACCCGTAGCCTTCACTGACACAGAAGAGTATGAACAAATAAGAAAATTCAAAGAAAATCAGAATCAAATTAATACGCAACACCAAAGAGAAATCGGGGAAGTACAAGATCAGCTGACACAGGTAATACAAGAATTACGTATTTCAGAGGACACTCGCGTTCCAATACGGGAAGAGGGACATAGAAATATGGAACAACCACAAAATAATAACACAGGACACTTCGGAAATTATGAAAGAAATTGGCAAGGTACACCGAATTTTGAGATGGAACCGCCGACACGACGTAACAATGACCGATATGCTACTCGCCGACACGATGATTTTGACTATAAGCTGTTCATTACTACACGTAAATTCAAAACGTTTAAGAATTCTGCCAACGACATTCATCCACAAGCGTGGCTCCATCAATTCTCTCATTGTTTTCCTCCCAACTGGTCATTGGAGCACAGGTTAGAATTTATGTGTGGCTACTTAGAGAATGAACCAGCTGTAAGAATGCGATCGGTCATTCACGATTGTCACAGTGAAGGAGAATTTTACCATGCGTTCCTCTCAGCATATTGGTCACAAGCTACACAAGACCGAGTAAAACATAGCATCATGATGATGAAACACTTTGAACAATCTGAATTTTCCAGTCTTGTCAAATATTTTGAAGACATGTTGCACAAGAATCAGTACCTGTCAAACCCATACAGCCCCTCAGAACTCATCCGCATTTGCTTAATCAAATTACCTGAACATTTACGGCATATTATTTTGGCAGGACGTTGCAAAGACGACATTGAAGCTTTTCAGGGACTCTTACAAGAATTAGAAATTGACACAGACAGTCGCGGGATGCAAAAACAGGAAAACAATCACTACAGGTCACATCCGTCACAATTCCGTGACGACAGAAACAATAAATGGCCACGACAAGCCTATTCTTACAACGTAAATCGTGACCAAAACAGACACCACCCGTATGACAACCACTGGCAGAGTAATAGTTACAGAGGAAGATCGCATTCCCGTAGTAATGAATATGACAGAGACAATCATAGAAACAGACAATTTGGCAACCAGAACTATTATTATCACGGGAGACAGAATAACTTTAGACGCAACGGTCCAGCGCGCAGTTACGACTCAGGGAGAAATTCTCCACCACGTGACCGACAAGAAAGAACTATGGAATCTACCGACATGACGACAGACGATATGATCGTAACGACAGACCTGAACTGCATCAGAACTGGCGGGATTCTCGTCACGGTGAATTTGTAGAAGTTAGGTCTCCAAATCCCAATAACGACGCGCGCCAACAAAAAGACAATAGGCAATGACTCACACCACACAGCCACAAGACGTACTTATGAAACTGACGACACAGCTGCCGTAGCTAGTAATTACGTAAAAATGGAAGACATTAGGGACATCTTACTCCAGGAACACGACGTAAAACATAACAACATTGCATATTCTGTGATTCACATTACTGTAAATGACGTAAAATTTACGGCAGTACTTGACTCTGGCAGTCCCATTTCAGTAATTAGTGAAACAGCTTTTAGCAAATGCAACAAATCGAACGATTGCCCCACACTTCCGTTACATAAGATTAAATTACAAGGTGCAATCTTTGGAAAAAGTGTAGATGTACGCCAACAAACCAATTTAGAATTCTTTTGCCAAAGCTTCTCTATGAACTTTCTTATTGTTCCATTATTGTCGACGGAAATTATACTGGGAGTAGACTTTTTGAATGAATATAAAGCAATCTTAAGCTTTCACGATGCTGAAATAAGTTTGGAGAAAGAAGGTAAGTCAATAGCTTTGAAATTTGAAGACTGGCTCTCAAACCATGATGAGGAAATTAATCGGCTTTACCTTCTGTTAGACAACAGTTCGGAATTTTCTACGGAACTAGACACTAACAATCACTCTGCAAGTACTGACAGGGATGATATCGACGGCATATTTGAAATTAATGAGTTAATTCAGAATAAAATTCAAACAATTGAGAATTGAAATAACACTGATAAGCAGGACCTTTTTGAGATTTTACAAGCACATTCCACAGTTTTTACTCACAAAACAGGAACAAATAAGGGATTTCAATACCAATTTCGTGTTCGTGAGCATACTAAATTTTGTGTTAGACCATACGTAATTCCAGCACATTATAGGGACCGTGTTAGAACAGAAATACAATCTATGCTTGATGAGGGCATTATTGAGCCTGCAGTAAGCTCATACAACAATCCATTACATGTTGTTGAGAAGAAAAATGGATCGATCAAGCTTATCTTAGATTCGAGACAAATCAATACTATCATTATTCCTGAAACAGACAGGCCGCAGACGATGGAAGAACTTCTTCAAAATTTTAATGGTGTAAAAGTGTTGTCTTCCATTGATCTCAGATCCAGCTTTTATCAGATCGAACTTCATCCAGAATGTAGAAAATACACAGCTTTCCTTTGTTTCGGCGTTTGTTATCAGTTTCGGAAACTTCCTTTTGGTTTGAACATTTCTTCGGCAGCATTCATTCGTGGGTTAAATTCCATATTACCTGAGTTCTTAAAACGTCACATCACCTTATATGTGGACGATATTCTGATAGCAGAAGCTTCATGGGAACAACACAATCGCATCCTCAACAGTTTGTTACGTATTTTTACAGAATCTGGAATTACAGTTAACTTGGAAAAGTCTGAATTCGGTAGGTCAAAGGTGAGGTTTTTGGGACATATTATTTCTTTTGAAGGCATTCAGCCGGATCCTGATAAGTTAGAAGCAATCAGAGCCATTCCAGTTCCATCCACAAAAAAACAAGTCCGCAGTTTTCTAGGTCTCGTAAATTTTTACCGTCGTTTTCTGAATATGCAAATTCTTGTTACACCAAAACTTTGTTCTCTCACTGGAAAAAATACTTTTTGGAACTGGGACGAACAAGCACAGTTGGAATTCAATTCTTTGAAAGAATCGCTACTTAACGCGCCAATAGTAGCTCATCCAGATCTGTCACAAGATTTCTGCCTTAGCACGGATTCTTCTAAAGTCGGTCTTGGTGCCCATTTATTTCAAGAAGCCATAGAAAATGACACTACCATTCAGAAAACCATTGCTTTCGGTAGCCGAGTGCTAACAAAATCTGAAAAAAATTATTCCGTTACTGAATTAGAAGCTTTAGCTATCGTTTGGGCATTTAACAAATTCCGTTTCTTTCTTTCTGGCAAGCACGTAAAAGTATACAGTGATCATCGTGCATTACAATTTCTTATGTCTTCAAAATTAAATCGTGACAGGTTAATACGTTGGGCATTGTTTCTGCAAGAATTCCGCTTCACAATAGTCTACATTCCCGGCAAGGAGAACATTGTTGCGGACGCGCTGTCACGCGCACCGGCTGGGCTTGAGAAAAGTAACACAGAAGGCAATCTTGAGAAAAATTTCAGTATTCTTTACATTCAGAAAGTCGCCTTTGAAAACTTCATCATCACATCTTTAAAGGACATTGCTCATGAACAAGATAAAGATCCGATTTGGAAAGACATCAAAAGTAAATGGTATGAAAAGACACATACTCATATTCGGCATTATTACCTGGTTAGAAACAACATACTCTTCAAACGCTGCACTGTTGATGACAAGCTATGGGTACTTTGCATTCCAGACGATTTTGTTAATAAGCTCATTTGGTACATTCATTTCAGCTACGCACATTTTGGTCCACGAAAATGTTATCATATTCTTCGAACGACTTGTTATTTTAACAATATGGAAAAGAGAATTCGAAGAGTCTGGTCTATTTGTAAACTTTGTCAAAAGGCGAAACCATCTACTATCTCACATCGTGCTCTGTTGTTTCCTATTATTCCTTCTAAATTAAAAGAATTTGCTGCTGTTGATCGCTTGTGACCCCTTGTCAGAACATCGAACGGATTTTCGTACGTTCTAGTCGCTGTTGAACTTACTTCAAAATTTGTTTCTTTCACTCCGTTACGTAAAGCCACTGGACGGTCAGTATCCAACGCCTTTGTTAAAAATTTCTTACGTGAAGTTGGACACGTTAGTAAAGTCATTTCAGATAACGGACCGCAATTCAGATCTGCTGTTTGGTCACGCATGCTTCGGAACCATAAAATCAATCCTGTTTTTATTTCATTGTATTCACCACATTGTAACCCCTCCGAACGGATTATGAAAGAAATCAAAAAGCTTTGCAGACTTTATTGTCACAGAAAGCATCAGCATTGGGACAGATATTTACACTTATTTCAAAACGTGCTGAATGAAATGCCTCATGACTCCACTGCTTTACCACCTACTCTTGTACTGAAGAATGAAGAACCACCGAATAGAATCAGAGAGCTTGTACCTTTCCCGAATACACGTAAACTTCGACACAAAGACATAATTGATTTGGCTCTTAAAAATATAAAATCTGCAGCAGACAAAAGGAGAAAACTACACGGTAAAGCAAATGCAAAGAAATTATATATTGGTCAGAAAGTTCTCATTAAAGCTCATTCATTGTCACATAAGAAGAAACACTTGAGTCACAAATTCTTTCTAGTTTACAATGGACCTTACAGAATCCGACGTAATTCACATGATAATTGCGTTGAAGTTGAAACTCTGCGTACTAGGAAGAGTAAAGGTTTACACCACATTTCACATGTAAAACCGTTTATTGAAAGATAATCTGCTTTTTAACTTTGTCTTTGCCATAAAACGTTTCACTTCACGTTATTAGTATGCTTTAGAAACTGTTACCATGCAACAATGTTTAAAGTTAAATATCCAGTCAAGAACCAAGAGAACTTATTTAAACAGAAATTACGAATGCATTGTTATTGTGAACAGACGACACAGTGTTATTGTGTGTGTGCATTCTTGCTTGTTAGTTGCACGATTACGTAACGACTATAAGGCTCACATACTTAGAATATTTACCAGTACTGCTAATGAGATTTTAATGCAACATTTTGGTGTACTTGAAAATACATTCTGGATTCAAAGTACTTTCTGTGAGATACCAGATGAGACAGTGGTTAGTTTATGTGACAGCTACACGATTTTATCACGACGCTACTAATGTGTGACAATTTACAATGTTGCTTTTGCGGTGTATCTGTTTTATATCTGCACAGTTTTTTCTGAATTCTGCTGGAAAGTAAAACATGTTTAATAGTAACTTTTGTGGTATAGCTACAATGAGACAGCCTCTTTCGTAGCACAACAATACGTTACAGCACAGTACTTTCTTCATCACAACAATAAGCGTAATAACTAAGATATCTATACGCAAAGCATTTCACTTTTGTTTATCATGAGGTAAGTACATTGACTTCTGCAGAACTTAGCTTTCGGAGAACAATAACTACGACACTTCCACAGAATTATCTTACAGCAAGATGCACATTTAGTGCCACAGGACACGCATTTGAGTGCTTAATTTTGTACTTAAACCATTTATTTTTCAAGATTTTTTGAATTACAAAGAAAGTTTTCCGTGATACATTTCATTCCATTGCTGTAATCTGTAACACCTGAGGGTATAATTACATTAATCCTCAGGGGGGTACACGCTTACTTTGTGTACCATGTGTTTGGCAAGCACAAGGAGCCCTAGCTGATATGGTATTTGCTTATAAAAATTTACACATCGGTACCATATTTCTCTAACACACAAATTACTCAGCTATCTGATCATTTAACTGAGAGATAAACATTTTTTTACTACATCAGTGACAGATGTTTACGTAATTACACAGTTGGATAACTTCACACTTATGAAATTGTATTTTGTCTGTACTTTGTGAACTGTTCATATTTTTTCGGACCCATTGTGATATTATGAGAGCTTTGAATGATGTATTTGGTATGGGATCATGATTTTTAAAGTACGTTTGAGGTAGATGACACTATTGAAATGAGCAGAGAATTTTCTTTAGGTTTTGAAATTATTGCAGAAAGCTACGACGTTTTTGAGATTTGACTGAGGTGTTTGATGTTATTATGTGTATTATGCTGTTGAGGAATGTTTATTATGATATGTATTTATTATGATGAAGTGTTGAAGCCGTGTTGATGAATATGTATATGTGTAATAAGGTAAGGAATAAGGAGTAGTGGTTAGGGACTCTGATTTATGAAAAGGATGTTGGAAACCAAGAATCATACTTTAAGAGTTATGAAATGTGTGTAAATGCGTGAATGTATCACAATGCCGGCGAAAATTTTTTGGACACTGTTATATTCATAAGATTTTGTTTCTACACATTTGTAACGCAAATTCTCGACCTGTGAAATTTTTATATGAGACTGTCACTGTAGCAGAAACTGCTGTCGTAAATATTTTGTTAAGAAAGGTAAGTGATCTTGACGTAATGCGTTTTTGGCGCCCAGCTGAGAGGTAGTCGTCTGACAAAAGAAAGCCATTAGGTGAAAAAAAAGAGGCCTATACCCACGCTAATGACATTCCTTTGTAGAAATCATCGCAAAAAAGACATGGTCGAACTTGAAAACATATGATTACACTGTGGAGCTCTCAATTTATGATATTTATTGACATGCCTAAGGAAATGACGAGAAATATTTTTATGTCTATACACCTGATTATGACTACTATCTCTCTAGTTGAGAGATTTTTCTACAAACTTATGAAATGCCTCATGACTACTGAATGATGTTCTTATGCTTTACTTTGTACATAGTTGCTTATTTCATTTGACATCTGGTTTCCATCTGTGTTGCAGCATTGCTTTTATAAAATAAAATGCATTTGCTAATGTGAACACTTTCTGTCAACAGATCTATTAAATAATAATTTTGTAATCCACATTCTTTAAAAAAGGAGTACTTGGAAAGGAAAGAACAATAAGAAGGGACTAGTAACAGTAACTGGACACATAATATTCTTTTCAAGTACATGGTAATATTTCTTTTTACAATAAGTTGTTGTGGTGCACCACTTTAATTACATAGACATTAAGATGTGAATATGCATTTCCCTTGTCTGCATTGTTGTCTTTAGTATAATGTTTTTTTTTTTTTTGCTTGAGCTATGTCATGTTCAGATATAAGTTGCTGCTGCTGTTTGCCAGGCATAGTGTTACTGAATTTCACTTTGTATTACTCTGTTAATCTAGTTTTACTACTGATTTATTTTTAGTTGCTGCACATTGGCTCATATTAGTTGTAGTGCTGCAATTGCTTTGCTTATTTAAATTTTTTTTTCATTGCTGTTTGTATTAATTGTTTTATGCTGCTGCATTGCCTCGTCCCTTAGCTTAGCATCTGAGCTCAGTAGATTTAAGTTAGCTTAAGAGGGGTAGACTATATAAGAAACTAACTATGATGACTTGGAAGAAATGTATTGAGAAGCTATATGAAAATGGTTTGGGCAAAAAAAAAAAAGGATACTGTACAGTAGAGAAAAACTATTTTGACGGAGGATGTGAACAGAATACAGAAAGCAGGCTTAGATAGGACTTTTGGGAATAATGATGAACGAAGGGAGATCTCCATGCAAAATACTGCAGTAAAACAAACCCTGTCCTTTCCTTTTGTGTTATCCCACTATGTGTTTGTGTACCCTTGTGTATTTGTTTTCTTCCTGTCTCTGTGTAGTTTCATAGAATTTTTTCTTCTTTTAATATTAAGCTACATTCACTATGATGAGGAATACTGTTATCCTCAAATATAATTGGCATTAATAATATGTTATTTACTTTATAAAGATGTTAGACATTATTTATTCTGTTTTGTTGCTCATGTGTGAAGTTGATGTTTCGAAAGTTATTCTGATCTTTTATGTATGTACTTATGTCATAATTCCTGTAACACTGATGTATATGTTTATTTCTATTCTTTTGTAAAGCCCCTATTACTACAAACGTTATCTGTATTGTTATGTTCTTTAATGATGTATTTTGTACCTTTGTTATTGTATTTTTATGTTATAAAATTGTAATTGACACCAGTTCATCTAATTAAGTAACTTGTATGTTACATTTCACTGCACACGTTTCTGTTGGTCATAGTATATGGACAATATGTGAGAAGTAGGGACTGTTAGTGTTTGCACGTGTGTTAATAATTCAGCAAGGGACTGGATAACAGCATTGCTGGTTCTAAGGACAATTCCAAAAACTTTGTGAGTGCACAAGTGGTGGTTATGGACTTGCTCTATTATCCGCAAGACTCTTCAATGGTGATTGTGCACCTGCACAGTCACAACAGATGGCTGCTGGCCATCTCTACAAGGACTACAGTGGGTCTACACCTTTCCTGACTCACCAATACCATTATCTCTTACAAGGACTACAGTCGGTCTACACCTTTGATGATTCATCAATACCATTATTTCTACAAGGACTGCAGTAGGTCTGCACCTCTGGTGGCCCACCAATACCACAATCTCTACCAGGACTCCAGCGGGTCTGCTCTGTGATGACCTACCTACCAATATTCATCAACTTCGAATGACTCTGCTGTGGGTTTGCTCTGTTGTGGCCCATTACCTGACAGCATGTCAAGAGTCAGCACTGTCTTTCCGTTGGAAGGACAACACTACTTTTTCAAGACTGCATGGAAATCCACTACTTCTGTGTGCAATTTTTTTTACTAATGAGACTTTGTGAAAAAAAACTGTACTTACTATTATGATGAATGATCATGGCCACTGCCCAAAAAAATTTTGTAAAATTTTTTGTGGGGAGCATGGGGGCTATGTAAGTAGGCTGTTTATGTTTTATTTATGTAAGTAGGCTGTTTATGTTTTCTTTATGTAAGTAGGCTGTTTATGTCTTCTTTACGTAAGTAGGCTGTTTATGTTTTCTTATTGGTAACGTTACGTAGCGCTCTATATGAAAATCACTGGCTGTGCTGTGTGCAGTCTGTGGCTAGTTTGCATTGTTGTCTGCCATTGTAGTGTTGGGCAACTGCAGCTGAATGTGAACATCGCGTAGCGTTGCGCAGTTAGAGGTGAGCCGCCAGCAGTGGTGGATGTGAGGAGAGAGATGGCGGAGTTTTGAAATTACATATATTATGACTTGTGGTGATATTAAGGTAAATACAGTGTTTGTTCTCTATTAAAATCTTTCATTTGCTAACTATCCCTATCAGTAGTTACTGACTTCTGTAGTTTGAATCTTTTATTTAGCTGGCAGTAGTGGCGCTCGCTGTATTGCAGTAGTTCGAGTAATGAAGATTTTTGTGAGGTAAGTGATTTCTGAAAGGTATAGTTTAATGTTACTCAGGGCCATTCTTTTGCAGGGATCTTTGATAGTCAGATTGCGTTGCGCTAAAAACATTGTGTGTCAGTTTAAGCACAGTCCTGTATAAATTTTTCCAAGGGGACGTTACAACATCGACCGTTGGCCCTCTGGGGCTTGCGCTCATAATACTCTAGGAAGCGACGAAGGCGACCGGCGAACTCTCACACATGTACCCGCTGCTGCCACTGTAGCTGCACTGGCGTAACTGGAAACCACTGCCTCAGTACGGCCTTGCTGGCTCGAACCACTCGCCACTGGCCTGGGGCGTGGCACTGGCGAGGAGTGGGACAGGTCTGTGTCCTGTCTCAGCGACCATTCCCGGCGGAAGCTGCCTGGCGTCGATGGGGCAGGTTGTCCGGCTATGGCTCCGGTCATAGTGTTTGTGGTGACTGTGTCCCAGCACGATGGTGATAGTGCGTTAACACAGTGCACCCCTGGAGATGACTCCCATTACGGACAGTTGTCTGCTGAGCCATCTGACGATAGCGACAATGATTACTACAGAGACGGCGTCATCTGGCGCCTCCTAGGTGAAGACCTGCATTATGACGGTGACTGTTACGATGACTGTGACGTCAGTGACAACTCTCAACTGGTGGCAGGCTCTGCATCACTCCGCCGCCTCACGATAGTCGATGATGACGAGCTGGCTGCCAGTCATTAAACACGGCTTTCTGCCTGTGATGTTTGCAGGTCTTCCTCCCCAGTAGGTCAGTGGAATATTTTGGTGTTGCTCTGCTGCCGTAAGTGACCTGAATACTGATTTTGATGTTGACACTCTGGCGTGCAGTGAGCTGCTTTTTGTCATGTCCTCTGCTAGTCATTTCCAGTGTTCTCATTCGTGATGCTTACCTCGACCTTCTTCCGATCCACTTGCGTCATGTATCATACCACTGAGGTGCGCAGTAGGTTGTAACACAAATACGATTTCTAGCTCGCAATATTCCTTTACATTTTAACTAACTTCATTACTGTAAAACTCCTAGCCTTAACTGACTTAATCGCTCTAGTCATTTGAACCTCAACATTCCCCTTCTACGGAAAGAATGCGTCCTCACACTCCACCTCTACATCTATTTACACTTGACTCTATTTTACATGGTTTTCAGTCCTCTACCAATACTGAATTTGTACGTTAATTACACAGTTAACTTCCTTTGAAACTATGTATTGTGGCTTTGTAAGGTGGCTGTAATTTCGCACCTTACAAGCACTCATCCACATACTTTGCCGTGATCTACAACCATTTTAGGTATTATTTGATAGGTACATCGTCATCATCATCATCATCATCATCATCATTTAAGACTGATTATGCCTTTCAGCGTTCAGTCTGGAGCATAGCCCCCCTTATACAGTTCCTCCATGATCCCCTATTCAGTGCTAACATTGATGCCTCTTCTGATGTTAAAGCTATTACTTCAAAATCATTCTTAACCGAATCCAGGTACCTTCTCCTCGGTCTGCCCCGACTCCTCCTACCCTCTACTGCTGAATCCATGAGTCTCTTGGGTAACCTTGCTTCTCCCATGCGTGTAACATGACCCCACCATTTAAGCCTGTTCGTCCTGACTGTACATCTATAGAGTTCATTCCCAGTTTTTCTTTGATTTCCTCATTGTGGACACCCTCCTGCCATTGTTCCCATCTACTAGTACCTGCAATCATCCTAGCTACTTTCATATCCGTAACCTCAACCTTGTTGATAAGGTAACCTGAATCCACCCAGCTTTCGCTCCCATACAACAAAGTTGGTCGAAAGATTGAACGGTGCACAGATAACTTAGTCTTGGTACTGACTTCCTTCTTGCAGAAGAGAGTAGATCGTAGCTGAGCGCTCACTACATTAGCTTTGCTACACCTCGCTTGCAGTTCTTTCACTATGTTGCCATCCTGTGAGAATATGCATCCTAAGTACTTGAAACCGTCCACCTGTTCTAACTTTGATTCTCCTATTTGGCACTCAATCCGTTTATATTTCTTTCCCACTGACATTACTTTCGTTTTGGAGATGCTAATCTTCATACCATAGTCCTTACATTTCTGATCTAGCTCTGAAATATTACTTTGCAAATTTTCAATCGAATCTGCCATCACAACTAAGTCATCCGCATATGCAATACTGCTTATTTTGTGTTCACATATCTTAATCTCACCCAGCCAGTCTATTGTTTTCAACATATGATCCATGAATAATATGAACAACAGTGGAGACAGGTTGCAGCCTTGTCTTACCCCTGAAACTACTCTGAACCATGAACTCAATTTACCGTCAACTCTAACTGCTGCCTCACTATCCATGTAAAGACATTTAATTGCTTGCAAAAGTTTGCCTCGTATTCCATAATCTTGTAGAACAGACAATAACTTCCTCCTAGGAACCCGGAGGAAGTTATTGTCTGTTCTACAAGATTATGGAATACGAGCAAACTTTTGCAAGCAATTAAATGTCTTTACATGGATAGTCAGGCAGCAGTTAGAGTTGACGGTAAATTCATGGTGTGGGTTCCTGTAGTCATGTCCTAGTTCATGAACCACGGGCAACGTATGAGTGGCCAAGTAAGTGGTCCCGACAGTCGGGATACCAGTTACTTTGGAATAAGGCTGGGCATCTCGGACATATTCTGAGTCGTGGTCACCTTTGTGCTCATACGGCAAAGGCTACCAAATCCACCGGTTAGTCCCTCAGCCGTTAGGGGTAAAACCCAATGGGACTCGGGGCAAGTAAGGCTAGCAACCTGCTTCCCTGGTACTTTAAATATGATGCTGGCAACAATCAGAGCAAAATGCCTAGGTACATCGTATATATGAATATTTAAAGGAAACTGACATTGTCACATCCGCCTTGTAAATAATTATTGACGCTTATTGCATGAAAGGTGACGGAGTGTCTTTATTATCAAACTAGTAGAGGTTGGAACGACAGTGGAAAAGGAACGGGAGACGGAACGCAAGCCCTGGGTGGAAGGCCCACAAAGGTGTGTTGGCCCTGTTTAAACACAGGAAATAGCAAGATGGACGTCGTAGCACCTGAGCGCTGAAGCACAATAGAGTCGCGACCGGCCGGTTTGTAGCCGAAGTGGAAGGATTATACTTCGGAAACTACGAAAATCTTGGACGCAGGTGAGAGGAACGAAGAAGCGGCACCTCAGAAACCACGCAGGCTGGGTTATTTCCAAGGATTTTTACTCAGAAGCGTACCATTGTACTCTGGACGACAAAATACTAAATTATGATTGGTCGGCATTCGGAAGAATCTGTAGAGAGGTAGAATATTCCGTGGTTCCGGGAATTACGATGATGGGGAGCCAAGCCTTGCTGGGAAGCCAGCGCTGGAGAGATGTGGTCTTCCGTTTTAAGCTCCCGTGTGTGACGGTCGCTCAGTATCAGCTTCTTGTTGGTACGGACGCACTTGCTGTCTTTGCTCTCACGAGATTTTGTAGTTAGAACGGTTAGGCACTGTACTGTTGTGAACTTATACGATTCTGGACTTCGCCTCCGGGTTGGAAGTCGTCATTGAGTACGCAGCGTTCAATGATTGAGAGTACTTCTTCTGCCTATACTTACGTTGAGCCGCTATCTGTACTCCGTCCTTGTGGCTGGGAGTTCGCGTTTCTCGTCTGTAGAACACAGAGAGGAGAAGACACTATTTATAGTAGTCAGAGGACCGCCTTCAGCCGTCCTACTCTTCGAAAGAGTCTATTTTGTGGCTGGAGTTCTTCCATCGCCGGAGAAGTGTACGAGAACTAAGACGCACTGGACGCAGTACATACAGTGATATTGCTCATTGCTTTGGCTATAAGGCTAAACAGCTGTGATCACGTAGGATTTATTTCCACTGTCGCTGCACTCCATTGTACATCATCTTAAAAAAGTAGTGTCTTCTTGCGTTTGGGTACATAGATGATGTCAGTCATTTCGCGTTATTTATATTAGATTGCGCAGTCATAATAAAAGGGCACAGTTGTTCACTGGATCAGTAATTTTAGTTAGGAACTACAAACATTTGTAATAAACATTGTTTTTAATATACACTCCTGGAAATTGAAATAAGAACACCGTGAATTCATTGTTCCAGGAAGGCGAAACTTTATTGACACATTCCTGGGGTCAGATACATCACATGATCACACTGACAGAACCACAGGCACATAGACACAGGCAACAGAGCATGCACAATGTCGGCACTAGTACAGTGTATATCCACCTTTCGCAGCAATGCAGGCTGCTATTCTCCCATGGAGACGATCGTAGAGATGCTGGATGTAGTCCTGTGGAACGGCTTGCCATGCCATTTCCACCTGGCGCCTCAGTTGGACCAGCGTTCGTGCTGGACGTGCAGACCGCGTGAGACGACGCTTCATCCAGTCCCAAACATGCTCAATGGGGGACAGATCCGGAGATCTTGCTGGCCAGGGTAGTTGACTTACACCTTCTAGAGCACGTTGGGTGGCACGGGACACATGCAGACGTGCATTGTCCTGTTGGAACAGCAAGTTCCCTTGCCGGTCTAGGAATGGTAGAAAGATGGGTTCGATGACGGTTTGGATGTACCGTGCACTATTCAGTGTCCCCTCGACGATCACCAGTGGTGTACGGCCAGTGTAGGAGATCGCTCCCCACACCATGATGCCGGGTGTTGGCCCTGTGTGCCTCGGTCGTATGCAATCCTGATTGTGGCGCTCACATGCACGGCGCCAAACACGCATACGACCATCATTGGCACCAAGGCAGAAGCGACTCTCATCGCTGAAGACGACACGTCTCCATTCGTCCCTCCATTCACGCCTGTCGCGACACCACTGGAGGCGGGCTGCACGATGTTGGTGCGTGAGCGGAAGACGGCCTAACGGTGTGCGGGACCGTAGCCCAGCTTCATGGAGACGGTTGCGAATGGTCCTCGCCGATACCCCAGGAGCAACAGTGTCCCTAATTTGCTGGGAAGTGGTGGTGCGGTCCCCTACGGCACTGCGTAGGATCCTACGGTCTTGGCGTGCATCCGTGCGTCGCTGCGGTCCGGTCCGAGGTCGACGGGCACGTGCACCTTCCGCCGACCACTGGCGACAACATCGATGTACTGTGGAGACCTCACGCCCCACGTGTTGAGCAATTCGGCGGTACGTCCACCCGGCCTCCCGCATGCCCACTATACGCCCTCGCTCAAAGTCCGTCAACTGCACATACGGTTCACGTCCACGCTGTCGCGGCATGCTACCAGTGTTAAAGACTGCGATGGAGCTCCGTATGCCACGGCAAACTGGCTGACACTGACGGCGGCGGTGCACAAATGCTGCGCAGCTAGCGCCATTCGACGGCCAACACCGCGGTTCCTGGTGTGTCCGCTGTACCGTGCGTGTGATCATTGCTTGTACAGCCCTCTCGCAGTGTCCGGAGCAAGTATGGTGGGTCTGACACACCGGTGTCAATGTGTTCTTTTTTCCATTTCCAGGAGTGTACAATCAATGTATAAAAGCAACAACGTTTATCATTTAGTATAATTAATTCCCTTAATCATTCATTTCTGCTTAGGTTAGAATTTATATGTTAAAGAACATTAAGAGATCCTAAGATCTGCTTCAGGGTGTAGTCAGACAGGGCCAAAGCATCATTTTAGCGTTTATGATTTTCCGTTGCACACAGTCATTTAACATCCGCCTGCAGTAGCATTTTCGAGCTTGTCACTACTAATTATACCGCAGTTCTCCCTTTATACTCCATCGTTCATTATGGTCCTTGAAATCACTTCATCTTTGTCTTCATGACTTTTCACTCATTACACTGACTTCTCAGGGGCAAGGCGGCTGCCGCTCTTATCAGTTTGAACCCGTAGGCTGCAGGCTGAGAGGTGTGGAATTTGCGCACCTCTTATCTTGAAAATTAAATCTATAATTCCGATCACCATAAGGAATGCACAAGCGGCTAATGCCGATGAAACAGTAACTACCAGTTGCTGCTGCTGTTTACTTCTGTAGCTTCTCACGTGCTGTAAGAGATGTTCCATGGTAACACGACCATGTTGGGTGGCGATCATCTGACCTAGAGAGGTGAGCGGGTCCACGTCAAGGGTATCCTTAACAAGTGAAAGATATTTGGGTGGCAAAACTGAGGAAGTTGGGTCTGGTACATGGTTCCCATTATCATAGTTGGTAAGCAGGACGTGGGTCAAGATATCGCACAACGAGTTTCATTGAGTATTAATTGTTGACACTGCAGATCCAACTTTTGTGTGCCATCTACTTGCCGTACTTGTAACATGTACAAATAATGACTGTCACCTCTGCCACCGAATATGTCTCATCGGAAGTACGATTCGTAACTTGCCCGCGTCGCGCATCATCCGTCAGTGTCTCCCTGCCGCCTCGAAAACGCCGACATCACTAACGCACTGTTTTATATGACGCACACATAGCATCATAAACACCTTGCATTCTCCTGTGTATGTCCGCTGGACGAACGCCTTCCGCACAAAGAAAGCGTGCCACACTTCGCTGTTTTTCCTTGGTAACGTTCCTCTCTCGCACCTCTTTTGCTGTGTCACAAGGCACCACGTCTTATCTGGAGGAGAAAATGGTTCAAATGGCTGTGAGCACTATGGGACTTAACATCTGAGGTCATCAGTCCCCTACAACTTAGAACTACTTAAACCTAACTAACCTAAGGACATCACACACATCCATGCCAGAGGCAGGATTCGAACCTGCGACCGTAGCGGTCGCGCGGTTCCAGACTGAAGCGCCTAGAACCGCTCGGCCACTCCGGTCGGCCTGGAGGAGAGAGGAACCTTGATAAGTAACCAACCTCTGCTAACGTGCCACACTACGCCCTTGCGCAACAAATGCAATATTTATTATGACCTGCACATAGATGAATACGTAGGGAATACAGGACTAACATCTCCCTCATCACATTGCTGGAAGTATCCCCCTCCCCCCCTCCCCGCACCACCGACTATACTTCCTTAGAACATCCACGATCCCTTTCTCGGGCAGACGTTATCTGCTCCAATGCGACAGTGTGACAACTCTTGTGCAGACACTAACACATGACTGTGTCTATCTGGTGCCACTAGTAAGATCTCCTGGACCTTTAGTCGGACGTACTTCCACAAAGAGTCCCATGCTACCATGTATGCCAGTACTGCACAGCACTCCAAATAGCAGTCTCTACACGTTAGTGGTATTTGTACGCTAACTCCTGTTGAGTCCTTCTCTGCTGGCTTCTAATGGTAGCCAAGCGATAGTACATAGTGAAGTACTCCTGCCTTGCCAGTTTAATAAGTTCACAACAGTCTGGATTTCTTTCCAACACGATAACAATCGTTCTGGTGGTGGTAGAACAGGTGTAAGGTGCCTGTGCGTGGCGTGCAACAGAGCTTCCTGCAACTCTGCAATTTCAATACGAGCGTCCGTCAAGCTGTCACCAAGACTGCGTAGTAATGCGGAATAGTGATTAATTGTGCATCACTATTGTCCAAGCGGTCAATAACATGACAGTCCCGAATGATTGTTTCAGCAGATGACTTAATAAGCGACATTAAAGTAGTGTCATGTTTTTGTGAAATAGTTGACTTTTATCTTCAAATGTCAAACCTCTGATCGCGCTGTTATCCTTCTTTGTATTCTTCAATATTAACTGTTAGTCTTGCTACGCGTGCCACAAACGTGAGTCATATTCTGGTCTTTCTTATAGGCCGATTGCATTTTCCCAGTACCATTTGAGAAATGCCTTACTACGTATTAATATTGTCTGCCTGGTTGATGATATACAACACGAAGAGCAAGGGCCCCATCAAACGTCTCTGGGACACGCATGGAGTTACATCTCCTTTTGTCGATAACAATCCATCTAAAGTAACATGCTGCATCTTCTCTATGAAGAGCTCCTCAATCTTGTCACAAATTTCGTTTGATAGATTAAGGGTCCAGGGAAACTATAGAAAGGGAGTCGGTCTAAAAGGGTGAAGAACAAACACAGGAATGTAGACATTGAAGCAATCGGTATTGTAAATTGTCGTAACTCTAAGCGCTAATGGAAAGCACAGAAGTTAAAACCATTGTAGGTACAGCCCAAATTTTTACAAAGAAATCGTGTTCAGAAATTATAGATTAAGTGCAGTTGGTGGTGGAGTGCTTGTTGCTGTCAGAAGCCGCTTACCTTGTAGTGAAATCGAAGTAGATAGTTCCTGTGAGTTAGTGTGGTAGAGGCTATATTCCATAACCGGAATAAATTAGTAATTGGTTCCTTTTAGCGACCCCCTCCCCTTCGCCCACCTACTCAGATGATACAATTGTTGAACAGTTCAGAGAAAACTTGAGTCTCATTTCAAAAAGGTACCACTCTCATACGGTTATAATTGATGGTAATATCCAACTACCCTCGAGATGTTGGCGAAAATACATGTTTAAAGTCGGAGGCAGACATAAAACGTTGCCCGAAATCGTTCTGAATGTGCTCTCAGAAAATTATTTTGAGCAATTAGTTCAGGAACGGTTTCTATGTGTAAATGGGTGTGATAATAACATATGTGACTTCTTAGCAATAAATAATCCTGACCAAATTGGGAGCATCATGACAGGAAAATGAATTAGTGACCACAAGGTTGCTGTGGCAAGACGAATACCATACCATCCAAAGTCACCAAAAAAAAAAGCTACGCAAAATACATCTGTTTAGAAAAGCAGATGAAAATTCGCTTGAGTCATTCCTGGGAGACAGTCTCCACTCCTTCCAAACTGAATATGTAGCCGTAGACCATGTGTGGTTTAAACTCAAAGAGGTAAGATCGAAGACTATTGGGAGATATATAAAAAAACAAGTTAGCAAGAACTGGTACCGATACCCCCATGATACACAAAACAGGTCAGAACGCCGTTGCAGAAGCAACGAAAAACGCGTGCCAAATTCAAAAGAACGTAAAATCCTCAATCTTGGCGAAGTTTTACAGAAGCTCGAAATGTAGCGCGAACTGCAATACAAGATGCCGTTAATACTGTTCTCACTGAAACTCTGTCACGAAATCTGCCAGAAAATCCAAAGAGATACTGAAGACAGTGCCACTAAATACGTTTTTCCGAAATTCCTGCACCAAAGAAATATTCCAGCATTCAACCAAGAACAGCTAGTAACATGAGTAGCTTAACAGCAGATATCCTCAGTACAGCAAAGCATCATAAATCAATAAAGGCAAGGCTTCTGATCTTGATTGTATACCAGTCAGGTTCCTCTCAGAATATTCGGGTACAATAGCTCCATATTTAGAATCATACGCAACCGATCCTTCGTTGAATGATCCATACCTAAAGACTGGAAGCTGCACATGTCACACTAATACCCAAGAAAGGAAATAGCAGCACTGAATAACGGATCCATATCGCTAACGCCGATTTGCAGTAGGATTTGGAACAAATAAGGTATTCGAAATTTATGAGTTATCTAGAAGAAAAAGATTTATTTACAAACAGTTAACAAGGATTCAGAAAATGACGTTCTTGTGAAACACAGCCTGTTGTCTCAGTTGTGCGACTGGATTCGTGGTTTCCTGTCAGAAAGGCCACTGTTCGTAATAACAAAAGTAATATCTGAGTTCCTTGAAACGATTTAGACAAGGTAAGCTGTATGCTGCGAAAAGTGGCAATTAACTTTGAATAATGAAAAGTATGAAGACATCCATGTGAGGTACATGATAAATCACACAATTCTAAAGACTATAAATTCAGCTAAATACTTAGGGATCACAGTTACGAATGACATAAGTGGAACAATCATATAGATAATGTTGTGGGTAAAGCAAACCAAAGACTATGGTTAATTGACTGAACATTGACAAAGTACAACAGGCCTACTGAATAGATCGTCTACACTACACTTGCACGTCCCTTTGTGGAGTGTTACTGTGTGGTGTGGAATCTGCATCGATGGAGCATAATTAAAAAGTTCAGTGAAGGGCAGCTCATTTAGTACTATCACAAAATAGGGGAAAGACTGTCCTGAGTATGGTACGTGAATTGGGGTGGCAGTAATTAAAACGAAGCTTAGTAGAACAATAGGTTAAGGACTGGTCAGTCAAAAGAGAACAACAGGTTTGCCCCTGAATGTATACTTACCCCTGATGTAGGCAACCCACTCTAACAAACTGTGTTGATGTCCCTATTGCCCTACTACTGTAGAATATTATTATTAACGCCAATTTCCCATTAAGGAGAGTGCTGAAACACAATCAACATTCATGGCATTTTTTTCTATTTCTTTTTTCTTCCCAAAAACTCCTATATATTCACTATGTTTCTTCTTCCTCTCTTCTATCCACTTCCTTCCCATCTTCTTCTCTTTGGACATTTCCTTAAATTTATGTTTCCTGATTTTTTTCTCTATATTTGTCCCTGCCTAGGCGCTGGAACCGCGCGACCGCTACAGTCGCAGGTTCGAATCCTGCTTCGGGCATAGATGTGTGTGATGTCCTTAGGTTAGTTAGGTTTAAGTAGTTCTAAGTTATAGGGGACTGATGACCTCAGATGTTAAGTCCCATAGTGCTCAGAGCCATTTGAACCATTTTTTTTGTCCCTGCCTTTCACATCTTCTGTGTAAATGTTCAGTTTCTTGAGCCATGGTTTCCTTTGCCTAGTTGGTTTTCACTGTGCTAATTGTCACTACATCAAAAATTTTCTTGGTCAATCTATTTTCGTTCACCCTATGTATATGTCTGTAGAACTTTGCCCTTCTTTTCTTGATGTTGTTTGTAATCATCTCTTTCTGTTTGTACAGCTCTATTGTCGGTTTCTTTATCCTGATCCTCTCTTTCTGTACTGGCCCACAGACCTTTCTCAGTATTCTCATCTCTTGTTTTTCCAACTCCATAATTTTAGTTCTTTTCTTGATTACTGTTGCCTCGGAGGCATTCAAGGCCTCTGGAGAGTACTGTACTGTACTGTACTTTGGAACTGATGGAAATAATTCTTTTGTTGTAATGTTTCCATGTAAGTCTGTATGCTTTTTGTGGTTTTGTGATCCTATTTTCACTAGATGTTGCGTTCAGTCCTGTTTTCTGTATAATCTCTCCCAGGTATTTGAAACTATCTACTTGTGTTATCTTTTCATACTTTGTTATCAGTGGGTGTTTTGTGTCCACATATTGCGTTTTTTCATGTGAGATTTGTAATCCTGTTTTGGCTGACATTTCGTGTAGTGCCTCTATAGCTTCCTTGGCTTCTTTTATGTTTCTTTCCATGATGGCTGTATCATTGGCAAAGGCCAGACATTTTATGTTGACGGTTCTATCCTTGTGTCTCCCCATCCTTACCCCATTGACTTCTCTGTCCCATGTCCTGATTTCTCCAAAACCAAATTAAATAGAATGGCTAACAGCTCATCTCTCTGCCTCACTCCTGTCTTTAATTCGAACAGTTCCGAGATCTCTCTCATAAACTTCACTTTGGATGCTGTATTTGTTAATATTTCCTGGATTAGCTTCCTGGTTTTGTTGTCTGTCTTCATTTCTTCCAGTGTGCTGAAGAGTGTTTCTTTATCTATGGAGTTGTAGGTCTTCTTGAAGTCGACGACTGTTATTTTGTTGTTCCTGGACTTTCTTGTTGTCAATATTGTTCTCAGGCACCAGCTCTTTTCACTGTATGATCTACCCTTTCTGAACCCACCTTGGTATTCTCCTTTCTGCGGATCTATTTGAGGCTCTAGCCGATTTAACAGGTCTTTTGGCAGAATTTTGTATGTTACAGGCAGTAGAGAAAATCTTCTGTAGTTGTTAGGGTCTTTTTTGCCTTCTTTCTTATGGAGGGGGTGTATTATCGCTGACTTCCATTCTTCTGGTACGTTTTCTGTTTTCCAGATGTTTTTGATGATTCTGTTTATTTTGGGTGTGATATATTCGTGGTCTAATTTCCAGATTTCTGCAGTCAGTCCATCTTCTCCGGCGATTTTATTATTTTCATGATCCCCTCGTGTGTTGGCTGTTTGTAATCGAGGTTGGGTTCTGGCTTTTCGAACTGTAGGATCTCCATCGATTTATCACAGTTTGTAGTGTGTCAAAGTATTTCGCTAATATTTCACAGTTCTTTTTCGGATTGTCTCCAGTGTTCCGTCTTGTCTTTGGAAGCATAAACTCGGTGGTTGGCATCCTGCCATATTTTCTTCGAATGTTTATCAGTGTTTCCTTTTTCTCGGTGGTTCCTCAGTTTTATCAGTTATTTAAGTTTTTCTGACAATTCTGTCCACTCGTTACTGTCGATTTTATTAATTTTTTCTGTAATTTATTTCTTGTTTAACTGTAGATACTCTGGGTCTGTTCGGAAATTTCTGTTGTTTTTTTATTTGTCTACTGGGTGTATATTTCACTTTAATTTGGAGTAGGTGGTGATCGGAGTCAAAAAATCCTTTCCTTGTTCTTATATTCATAATTTCTTTGGTGTTTTTCATAGATATCGCGATGTGATGTATCTGAAATTCTACTAGGACGTTGTTGGGGGATTTCCAATTTCGGAGTTTCTCGTGTGATTTCTGGAATTTCGTAGACACTATTTTGAGGTCGAAATTCCTGCAACTTTTATCAGGTTCTCTCCACTTTTGTTTGTCCGCTAGTGAGCCTAATTTGGCACTAAAATCTCCTAGGAATATTTATGGCTGGTTTCCCCTTGTATATTCTGTAGTTTTCCAAGTGAAAGTGTTTCTTATCTAAGAATCGTGTTTCCTGTATTGCTAGAATTTTGATATTGAATTTCTCTATGGTGTTTGTCATATGTTTCACTTTACCTGGTTTCAGTAGTGTGTTCGTTTTGAGCGTTCCAATGTAAAACATTCTCTTTGTTTTGAGGGTTATTGAGATGCTCCGATTCTTCTCTTCATGACATGCCTGGTCCTCTGGAATCCGATGATCAAGTCTACTACCCAATTTTATTGCTGGGGCCCAGCGTAGTGGATTCTTTTCCATCGTTCTGTCGGGATTAGTGGTTTGTGTTGAGATTTTTGTGGTGAAATCTCAAGAATGTCACGTAATTTCGATTGGAGTTTTGAGTTCCAGAAAATTCAGTCACAGCCGAGCTAACAGAGCAAACATACACTGACCGCAGTACCGGTGGTTACCACACAGAGCGTTTGGATTATGGGATTGCACTTGTAACCCTACGCAGGAGTCCTCGCAAGGTGCTGCAGCCAGATGGACCCAGTTTTATTTTTTTTTTATTTTTTTTTTATTTTTTTTTTTTTAATGAGGTTGTTACCCCTCCCACTTCTCTTCCGTCACCACTTGCAATATAAGGCCCCGGGCTTGGGACTTGCAATGTCGGAGTTACTGCAGAATATTATATTATAAAAGATATATCGTTGGCACGGTCATACTACTTAAAGAAGGAATGCCGGACATCGAATATCAAGCAAACGTATACAATGAACAACATCCAAAAATCAGCTTCACGGATGAACAGGAAGATAATGAAGCTATAAACTTTTTTAGACATAACCGTCTCTAAAAATATTGGATGACACTTATTCAAAATACACAGAAAATCGACTTAGGTACTGGACTAATGTAATGAGCCAGCATTCTCGTCAACGAGAACAACATAAAGACCTTATTTTATGAACATGATTAACAGATTTTTAAAACAGTCTTTGACTGCACTAGAAAAGAAGCGCATATTATACAGCCTGAAGCAAGTAGAAGTGTCAAATAGCTTCAACAAGGCGGACGGAACCGAAATGCATAAATAGTTCAAAGTAAAATGCACAAATCCCGAGAAAGAAAACATAACGCCACAAGAGTACGAAGCATATAACGTTTACTTGTATAGGAAACATATAGCAAAAAATGGCAAGACGTTTTCCAAAGCAGTCAGCATAGCATTTCGTAGACGAACTTCCATTAGAATGTGACCACGGTATAAGACCGACGCCTACGAAGAAAAAGTCTATAGATCAGGAATATTTAAAAGAAATTGTACACAGTGTGATAAGTTTTACTTAGGACATACAGGACACCGTATCCACAGCCGATTTAAGGAATAATGAAACTGCTCTTGGTACACACACAGACCGTGAGAAGCATAAAACAGGAAACATAACACACTTCCAAAGAAATTTTCGCGCATCGATTGAGGAAACTAGACAAACTAATATTCACAGATGCAGCTTTTTGAACTTTATGGAGAGGTTTTGTCTAGACATTCCAGCATTTACACGCTAAAACAGTTAGGTCGCTATGTTGTTTACGTCGGCCAACGAGGCCAGCCCAGAAGCTGAGCTGAACCGCACACTGTGTGCTTCACCTAAATGTAAATGTCGTGTCACTAGGGCCTCCCGTCAGGTAGACCGTTCGCCGGGTTCAAGACTTTCGATTTGATGCGACTTCGACGACTTGCGATGGGGATGAAACGATGATGATTAGGACAGCACAACACCCAGTCCCTGAGCGGAGAATAGCTCCGACCCACCCGGCAATCGAATCCAGGCCCTTAGGATTGACAGTCTGTCGCGCTGACCACTCAGCTACCGGGGGCGGACTGTGCTTCACCGGGCCACGAGAAGCAATGCAAAAGGAGCACACTGATATGCAAGTCAGAAGGCAATGTGTTCGAGATTTGAATTGTGGCACTTTCTTCCTTTCTAGTGATAATTTTATATACCAACAACAATGTTGTTTTAGCTTTGTAACTTTTGTTTTAACGCAATAACTTTATCATCTTGATGTTCTACGTATAGTGGGCGATACCTCCTAAAATACAAGGCCGTGATACTGTGTAATTCCTAACATTATAATATGTGTATGTTTGTGATTTATGGACACTACACGCAGCAAATAAAACTGACTGGTTGTTCTGGAACTACAGCTGGTATCGTATACACCATGAGGACCACTTATCAAGTTTTGAATCTCAGTGGGGACCAGAACACATTTCCTCAGAAATTAAACAAAAACTATAATAAATTTATTGTTGTTTAACGCAAACACAATATTCAGTGAAAAGCACAGGTACACTTCTTATAGTACACATCGTCCTTTTAATTCAAAATTTCCTCACACTGCGTCTCTAACTTAGTCTGTTCTATGAGAAAAATATCTCGCAGATGTTCCTGACTCGGGTCACTTCTGTGTTTACATTTTGTAAATTTCTCGAAGAAAATTTTTCTTCACACCTGTAGGTAGTACTAAATACTGGTAACAAACCTCGTGCAAAGTGTTTGATCTTGGGCTAGTTTTGTTCTGGAAGAAAATTGAAGAAGGCTTCCTTCGTGGTGTCACTGGCTTGTAGATCAGTGATTTCAACTTTCAGTGCTGTCTGATCATCTTCCACTTCCGGAAAACAAGAATCTCCTTGGAATGATCATCAAAATTTGAGTACCTGAAAGAGAACTCTTTCTTCAGATCACAAATAAATTCCATTGAAAACAAGATTGGAAAACATGGACCATGTTTACCTTTCAACGACTGGAATTGCCGAAGTATAAGAAAATTTTCTATCTGACGTTGTTTTCGGAAATTACCGGTTTCTGTCTGAAAACTCTAACATGTGTGTCATGTTCACAAATAATATTGCCCTTCCCCTGAAGTTTTTTTATTCAGTTCAGTCAAATGGAAAGCAATATCAACCGATAAATCTAGTAGCCGTAGCTATTCTTCGACCGACAAGACTTTCAGAGGATTTTTATTCTCATTCAGAAATATTTCAATCTCTGTTCTCAAAGACAACAAGCTTGAAAAAATTTTACCACCTGTTAACTACTTTACTGCCGTGTGGTATGGGAGATCACTTGACAAAGATTCTAATTCTTCTACGAAAGATTAAAATCGTCGAATGAAACTGATAACAGAAACTGTACACTTCATCTCACGGGGAATATCCACTGACTCTGCGCATAGGCTTCCTGATGAATAACGCAGTGTATTGGCAAGTGTTCCTAACACCACTGGCTTCACATTATGAATGCAAAAGAGAGGTTGTGCTTTCCAGCTAAAGCTAACTATGGCTGTTATGCCATGCAAGGAAATCAGACATGCAGAACTCTATGCCGCACGCAAATTTAAGTCACAATTTTGATAGTACTCAGTTATGTATATACAGATTTTAAACATTCGCACACACCAGTTGTTTGTCACTCGCTCTTGCAGCCGCATAATATCAATGCGCGAAGTACTGTACCGCGCTGTGACAATCAGAACCCTTTCATTCGTAGGATGTTGAAGTAAGAGAAGAGGAGTAGTGAGCTGGGTACATCTGCCAAATGTGTTATGAAATCTTGTTAGAAAATCCATGCATTCTATGCGAAATTTATATATAAATTTTTAATTTAATTTTTTTATTTTTAAATTATTAAAATTTTTAATTAGTAAATTTTTAATTTAATTAATTAATTTTATTCTTGTTTCCTTTTTCAATTAAGATATCACGTTCGATATGAATGGGGAGCATTATGACGGATACAGGGATGAGTTTTGTAGCGAGATGAATACCGTAACATCCAAAATCACCAAAAATAAACGCACAATAAATCTATTTAAAAAAGCAGATCAAAATTCGCTTGAGGCATTCCTAAGAGACAGTCTCCACCCTTAAAATCTGAATATGTATGCGCAGACCATACGTGGTTTAAATTGAAAGAAAAGGAATCGACGGCTACTGAGGAAAAAAAATGGTTCAAATGGCTTTGAGTACTATGGAACTTAACATCTGAGGTCATCAGTCCCCTAGAACTTAGAACTACTTAAACCTAACTAACTTAAGGACATCACACACATCCACGCCCGAGGCAGGATTCGAACCTGCGACCGTAGCAGTCGCGCGGTTCCAGACTGAAGCGCCTAGAACCGCTCGGCCACAACGGCCGGCTTATTGAGGGACATATACTGAACAAATTAATAAGAACTGGTACTGATCCCCCAAGGTACACACAACAGGTCAGAACACTGTTGCAGAAGCAACGAAAAACGGATTCCAAATTCAACAGGATGCAAAATCCTCAAGATTGTCGTAGTTCTACAGCATCTCGAAATGTAGCGCGAAATTCGATGCGAGTTACTTTTAATACTTTCCACAATTAAACTCTGTCTCGAAATTTGGTAGAAAATCCAAAGAGATTCTCGTCATATGTAAAGAATAGAAACGGTAAGACACAATCAATACCTTCACTGAGCGATAACAATTGTCATGTTACTGCTGACAGTGCCACTAAAGCAGAGTTACTAAATTCGGTTTTCCGAAACTCCTGCACAAAATAACACGTATTAAATATTCCAGAATTCGAACTACAAACAACTGCCAGCATGAGTAAGTTAGAAGTCGATATCCTCGGTGTAAAAAGTGGTTCAAACCACTAAAGAAAAGCAAGGGCTCCGGTCCTGACAGAATACTCCTCTCAGAGTATGCTGATACAGTAGCTACATATTTGGCAATCATATACAGCCGGTCGCTCGTTAATAGACCCGTACCTAAAGAGTGGAAATTTGCACAATTCACGCCCATACTCAAGAAAGGAAATGGGAATAATCCTCTGAATTACGGACCTATATCGCTAACGTCGATTTTCAGTGGGCTTCTGGAGAATATACTATATTCAAACATCATGAGTTATCTCGAAGAAGACAATTTACTGACTAACGGCCAACACGGATTCAGAAAATATCGTTATTGCGAAACTCAACTAGCTCTTTATTCTCACTAAGTTATGGTACTATTAACTGGGGATCTCAAACTGATCCTATATTTTTAGATTTTCAAAAAGCTTTTGACACCGTACTCCACAAATGACTTCTATTAAATTTACTTGCTCTGGACCATCGTCTCAGATGTGCGACTGGTTTCGTGGTTTCCTGTCAGAAGTATCACAGTTCGTAGTAACTGACGTAAAGTCATCGAGTAAAACAGAAGTAAATTTGACGTTCACCAGGGAAGTGTCATAGGTCCTCTGCTGGTTCTGATAAATAATTTAAGAGACGATTTAAGAAGGACGATTAGATTGTTTGCAGATGAAGCTGTCATTTACCGAGTTATGAAGTCATCAGATGATCAAAACAAACTGCAAAACGATTTAGACAAGACATCTGTATGGTGTGAAAAGTGACAATTGACTGCAAATAATGAAAAGTGTGAAATCATCACATGAGTACCAAAAGGAATCCGCTAAATTTCAGTTACACAAATCTAAAGGATGTAAATTGAACTAAACACTTGAGGATTACAGTTACAAATAACTTAAGTTGGAAAGATCACATAGATAATGTTGTGGGTAAAGTAAACGGGGCCGGCCGCGGTGGTCTAGTGGTTCTAGGCGCGCAGTCCGGAACCGCGGGACTGCTACGGTCGCAGGTTCGAATCCTGCCTCGGGCATGGATGTGTGTGATGTCCTTAGGTTAGTTAGGTTTAAGTAGTTCTAAGTTCTAGGGGACTGATGACCACGGAAGTTAAGTCCCATAGTGCTCAGAGCCATTTGAACCATTTGAACCAAAGTAAACGGAAGGC
Organism: Schistocerca cancellata; assembly: GCF_023864275.1. NCBI lineage: Eukaryota > Metazoa > Arthropoda > Insecta > Orthoptera > Acrididae > Schistocerca > Schistocerca cancellata. The sequence continues at coordinate 422,566,644 of NC_064634.1, read as the reverse complement.
TACTAGTTACTGGCCAAACATTGAGAAAGTGCAACAGGTCTACTAACGGGACTGCCTCCACTACGCTTGTACGTCCTCTTCTGGAGTATTCCTGTGCGGTGTGGGATCCGCCTCACATGGAACCGATGGAGAACATCGAAAAATTTCAAAGAAGGACAGCTCGTTGGAAACCGCCACGAATATGATACGCGGATTGGAATGACACACTTTAAAACACAAGCATTTTTCGTTGCGGTAAGACTTTCTCATGAGATTTCCATCACAAACTTTCTTCTCAGAGAGTGAAAATATTTTGTTGGCGCCCATCTACATAGAGACGAATGATCATCATAATAAAATAAGAGAAATCAGAGCTCGCACCGAAGGATTTAAGCGTTCGTTTTTCGCCCGCTCTTCGAGAATGAAACAGCAGAGAAATAACTTGATTGTGGTTAGATGAACCCTCTGCCAGGCATTTAATTGTGAATTGCAGAGCAATCACGTAGATGTAGATATAAATGAATTGTTTAAATGATTTCTGCGGGAATACACAGCTAAAACCCGGCGCAATCCCGCTACTCTCATATACACGATCGTATGAACATTATCAAAATTCTCCACGAACATGGATGCCATAAGGTTTATCGAGGAGAGATGTGGGGGAACGGTAAATATGCTTAACAGCTGTTGTCCAACAAACGGATATCTGAGTATGAAACTTATTCTGTAGTATGAACTTCTACGTTGCTGCTCCACATTTGTATTTTATAATCAGAAACCTGAAATATTTCAACAACGTTAACGCTGTTTATTTTCCAGTCTTGTCTTAAACTCCATGTCAAACATTTTTCAGCACATTGAAGTAAACTGGAATACAAATTAGAATAACAATTTGATTCCGATGAGTACATCACCTCGCAAATCGAAAGTCAAACTTGTTAGCCATGGCTAGTATCACTTTTAAAATCACTGCCTTCTGCCTTCTTCTATTTTTCCATCACCCGTATTTCGCTTCAGCCATAATTTGGAATGGAGAAATAGTGTGCTGATTGTTTGGTTATAGTCACACTTACACTGATCAGTCCAAATAGTCAAAACATATGATACTGAACGCCACGTGGTGGAGTTGTGGACATGCCTCGCGATAACGGAAGAGTATAAACGGAGCAGAGACGAGTGGGGAATGGTCCATGTATTTATTGCTGTTGGTTACAGCAAGAGGATTTGTAATCATAGTGCACAAAACAGTAAGCCTATCTCACCGAAACCCATTTCATGAAGGTTTTTTTTTTTTTTTTTTTGGAGGTGGGGGGTGGAGAGGGGGGAGGGCTCCCCAGTCTTCTGACAGTTTTGATGGGCACGCAAGGAATTCCTCTCCTGTGCTATCCACTTCATCTCAGAGTAACACTTCCATCCTAGTCCCTCAATTAATTGTGCATATACTGCAGGCCGGCCGGGGTGGCCGAGCGGCTCTAGGCACTACAGTCTGGAACCGCACGACCGCTACGGTCGCAGGTTCGAATCCTGCCTTGGCCATGGATGTGTGTGATGTCCTTAGGTTAGTTATGTTTAACTAGTTCTAAGTTCTAGGGGACTGATGACCTCAGAAGTTAAGTCCCACAGTGCTCAGAGCCATTTGAACCATTTTATATATTGCAATCTCTGTCCTCCCCTACAATTTTTGCCCTCTACAGTTCCCTCTTGTACCACGGAAGTTATTACCTGATGTTTTAACGGATGTTCTACCACCTTGCCCCTTCTTCTCGTCAGTGTTTTCCATACGTTCCTTTCTTCACTGATACTGCAGGGAACCTCCTCTTTCCTTACCTTACCAGCCAACTTGATTTTCAACACACTTCTGCAGCGCCACATATCAAGTGGCTCGATTCTCTTTTGTTCCGGTTTTCGCACAGTCCATTATTCACCAGAAATGTCCGCCTGCTTAGCTGAATGGTAACGTGCTTGCCTACCATGCAGCACACCCGGCTTCGATTTCCAGCCGGGTTAGACATTTTCTCCGCTCGTGGACTGGGTGTTGTGTTGTTCTCATCATCCTTTCATCATCACCGACACGCAAGTCGCCCAATGTCGCGTTACCTGAAATAAGACTTGCAACTCGGCGGCCGCACTTCCCTGGATGGGGCCTACCGGCCATGAACGCTACACATTTCATTTCATTTCACACAATACTGATCTCCAAACGTACAGTCTCAGAAATTTCTTCGTCAAATTAAAAAGCCTATGTTAGATACTAACAGTCTTCGTTTTGGCAGGAATGCCTTCTCTGCCTGTGCTAGTTCGCTTTCTATGTCCTCCTTGCTTCGTTCGTCATGGGCTACTTTGCTCCCAAGACAGCAGAATTCCTTAACTTCGTCTTCTTCGTAATCACCAATTTTGATGCTAAGTTTATCGCTATTGTCATTTCTGCTACTTCTCACTACTTTGGTCTTTTCCGATTTATTCACAGACCATATTCTCCACTCATTAAACTGTTCCTTCTATTCAAACTACTCTGTAATCCTTCTTCACCTCGCTGAGGGCAGCAAGGTCATCAGCGAATTTACCATTGATATCCTTTCACCATGAATTTTTATCCTTTCTTTTACTTTCGTCATTGGTCCTTCGATGTGTTGTTTGAACAGTAGGAGCGAAACACTGGACCCATCTCTTACACCCTCTTTGATTCGAGTGCTTCGTTCTTGGTCTTCTTATTATGAAACACATGTTGTGCTCACGTATAATAAACTACTCTTTTAGGAATAAAAAATGTTTCCTCTAGCACCGGGCGCGTGGAACACACTTTCTTCTGTCCATTATAAGATCCAGAAGGTAGTAAAACCGAAGGTTAGCTTTGCAACTGAGCTTCGTTGACGTTAAGCTAGGTACAGGCTTAATATCCTAAATCGTTTGATTCCGCTGTTCTCGCTCAGTCGGTGGAACCAGTTACAACTATCCAGAAGTATATAAGCATTACGACCACATATTGTACTCTCAGTCATAGAAGTCAACATACATCTCGCAAGATCATCCTAAAACTGAACAAGAAACAAAAGGAATGTAAAGATTATCGAGAACACCTGAAATGGTGAAAGTAAGAAAAATAAACAGCGACGAATTAAAATTTATGACCACCTGCCTAATAACGTGTTGGTCCACCTTTGGTACGGAGTACTGCAACGTTTCTTCGTGGTATGGATTGGACGGGTTCTTGGTGGGTCTCCGCGGATAGGTGGTACCAGATATCTATGCACAGGTAACGGAATTCTCGTAAATTACGAGCCGACGGTAGTTGCCGGAGAACTGGCGCTCGACAGCGTCTCAGACACGTTCCATCAGGTTGAGATTAGGCGAATGTGATGACCGAACATCAACGTCAGTTAACTATAACGGTACTCAAACCTCTGTAGCGATTCTGCCTGGTGAGACCAACAATTATCCTGTTACACGGCGGTGTAGTTGTCGGGGAGGACGACAAGCGTGAAAGAATACAGGTGTCCACAACCATTTTCACTATTTCTAAAAAAAACTGGATGAAGTTCTCAGGAGAAAGAACTCCATAAAGTGAGCAAGCCACAACGTGTTGGTCGACCTCTGGCCATTATACAAGCAGTTATTCGGTTTGCCATTAAATGATAAAGTTTCTGGGTGTCTCCCTGTGGGATATCGTATCAAATTTTGTCTAATTAGCGCGCTAGATAAAATTCATAGCTGAAATGTAAGCCCAGGGTGGCTTGCCAAGAAGGGCAAAAAAACGGAGCGTAAAAATCGCCGACGTACCCCTGTACTGCAAGGGTGACAACCAGAGGTCTTGATATGAAACCAAATGGCACCTCAAACTATCACTCCTTGTTGTCAGACAGTACCGCGGGTGACAGGCAGCTTCGTATCCCGCTGCTGCCCGGGGCGTCTCCAGACACGTTTCAGGTGGTTTTGGGGACTCAGTTCGAAGCGGGACAGATCACTGAGGACGATTCTACTCCTGTCAATGAGACTCCAGGCTGAAGACATTTCTGGAGATGCCTTGGACAGCGATGGTATACCACCCCGACTGTCGCCTGCCATATGGTCTGAGAACCACAGGATCTGTTCAACCGAATAGACTTTCTAATAAATACAGTATATGAACTGAGAGTAAAGACGAATGCAGGAGACGTAGCTGCAGTGAGAACAGGAGAAACTTGACATAGAATTTAGTGATCACGAAATAGATGAAGGAGTTCTGCAACCTTGGAAGCAAAATAACCCATTATGGACGACGCAAGGAAGATATAAAAACCAGAATAAAACAGGCAAAGATGTGCCTGGCCAAAAGAGGTCTACTAGTACTAGACATAGGCCTTAATTTGAGGAAGAAGCTTCTAAGAATGTACTTTTGGAGCACAGCATTATGTGATAGCGAGACTTGGGTTGAGAGAAAATCGAGACAGAAGAGAATCGAGGTGTGATGCTACAGTCAGAATTTGAAAATTACGTGGACTGATGAGGTAAGGAATGAGAAGGTTCTTCGCAGAATCGGCAAGGAAAAATATACACTGAAGAGTCAAAGAAACTGGTACACCTACCTAATATCGTCTAGGGCCTACGCGAGCACGCAGAATAGCCGCAACACGACGTGGCACGGATTCGACTAATGTCTGAAGGGAGAGAATTGACACAATGAATCCTACAGTGCTGTACATAAATCCGTAAGAGTACGAGGGGTTGGAGATCTCTTCTGAACAGCACGTTGCAAGGCATTCCAGATATGCTCAATAACGTTCATATCTGGAGAATTTGGCGGCCAACGGGTTTAAACTCAGAAGAGAGTACCCGGAGCCTCTCTATAGCAACTGTGGACGTGTGGGGTGTTGCATTGTCCTGCTGGAATTGCTCAAGTCCGTCGGAAAGCACAATGGACATGAATGGAAGCAGGTGATGAGACAGGATGCTTGCATACCTGTCACCTGTCAGAGTCGTATCTAGACGTATCAGGGGTCCCACAGCACACCATTACAGAACCTCCACCAGCTTGAACCAATCCCCTCTGACATGCAGGGTCCATGGATTCATGAGGTTGTCTCCGTTCCCGTACACACCCATCCGTTCGATGCAATTTGAAGCGAGACACGCCCGACCAGGCAACATGTTTCTAGTCATCAACAGTCCAATATCGGTGTTGACGGGCCAATGCGAGGCGTAGAGATCTGTGTCGTGCAGTCATCAAGGGTACATGACAGGGCCTTCGGCTCCGGAAGCCCATATCGATAATGTTTCGTTGAATGTTTCGCACGCTGACACTTCCTGATGGCCCAGCATTGAAATCAGAAGCAACTTGCGGAAGGGTTGTACTTCTGTGTCGTTGAACGATTGTCTTCAGTAGTCATTAACCCCGTTCTTGCAGGATATTTTTCCTGCCGCATCGATGGCGGAGATTTGATGTTTTCCCGGATACCTGACATCCACCGTATACTCGTGAATTAGTCGCAGGGAAAATGTTGACTTCATCGCTACCTCGGAGATGCTGTGTTCCATCGCTCGTGCCCCGTCTGTACATCAATGATTATAAAGAATCCGCCTCGATTGCAAATACAAACGGGATGTTGACCTAGGTTTCGGTGTGGATAATCACGCCTTCTTCGGAACACACTAAAACTACAAACTGCCTGAAGAGGCATGGTCCAACATTAATACAGAACGCCCAAAAGGGCAAAAGACTCGCATAAAAGGTAAAATGAATGGTACGTGTGTACCATGTGACTAGCTGTGCTTAGCAAACGTCGGAAGCGTGCTTCCTCACCCCAGCCAAAGTTCGGTGGGCCGTGGGCTTTCAGGTAAACTGATGTGGCGCCGGCAGCTAGGCTGTGAGAATGTCAGAAAGGAACGCGCATACGCAAATTGAGGAATTGTCATCTTCCTTGTGATTGGCATAAAATGTGTTACGAAAGTGATCCGATGACCGGGTCAAAGGCGCAGGAAGTTATTGCGTTGTATGGACACACAACGTCGCCTTCATCGTCCTTTCACGCAATTACATTAAGCCTGTCATACGAATTTGACCTCTTTTGGTCAATAGCGCTTAGAATTTAATATAGTAACTTTACACACTTACCCGAGCGTAGCCGTCAAATACTATCACCAACCCCAAGTAATTGAAAAATGGATTATTCATCCTCCATATTTTAGCATGTTTCTAGCTGATAGTTTTTAGTCTGTCCTGCGTGCATGAGTTTTGACCATCCGTGGAATTTACGATCCCACATATACAGGGTGAGTCACCTAACGTTACCGCTGGATATATTTCGTAAACCACATCAAATACTGACGAACCAATTCCACAGACCGAATGTGAGGAGAGGGGCTAGTCTAATTGTTTAATACAAACCATACAAAAATGCACGGAAGTATGTTTTTTAACACAAACCTACGATCTTTTAAATGGAACCCCGTTAGTTTTGTTAGCACATCTGAACATATAAACAAATACGTAATCAGTGCCGTTTGTTGCATTGTAAAATGTTAAATACATCCGGAGATATTGTAACCTAAAGTTGACGTTTGAGTACCACTCCTCCGCTGTTCGATCGTGTGTATCGGAGAGCACTGCAACATACATCGCGTTTCTACAGAATGATCTGCCAACGTTGCTTGAAAATGTCCCACTGGAAACGCGTCGACGTATGTGGTATCAGCATCATGGTGCACCTGCACATTCCGCAATTAATACTAGGCTGACCCTTGACAGGATGTTCGACGGGCGTTTCATAGGACGTGGAGGACGCATCAATTGGCCAGCCCGTTCTCCTGATCTTACACCTCTGGACTCTTTCTGTGGCGTACGTTAAAGGAGAATGTGTACCGTGATGTGCCTACAACCCCAGAGGATATGAAACAACGTATTGTGGCAGCATGCGGCGACATTACACCAGATGTACTGCGGCGTGTACGACTTTCATTACGCCAGAGATTGCAATTGTGTGCAGCAAATGATGGCCACCACATTGAACATCTATTGACCGGACATGTCGGGACACACTCTATTCCACTACGTAATTGAAAACGGAAACCACGTGTGTACGTGTACCCCACCCCTCACGGTAATGTGCATGTGCGTCAGTGAAAAAGACCAATAAAAAGGTGTTAGCATGTGGACGTAATGTGCTGTTCCAGTCTCTTCTGTACCTACGGTCCATCACCGTTCCCTTCGGATCTCTACGTAATTCGGTGCTCCCCGATACACACGATCGAACAGCGGAGGAGTGGCACTCAAGCGTCAACTTTAGGTTACAATATCTCCGGATGTAATTAACATTTTACAATGCAACAAACGGCACTGATTACGTATTTGTTTATATGTTCAGATGTGCTAACAAAACTAACGTGGTTCCATTTAAAAAAACGTAGGTTTGTGTTAAAAAACATATTTCCGTGCATTTTTGTATGGTTTGTATTAAACAATTACACTAGCCCCCCTCCTCACGTTCGGTCTGTGGAATCGGCTCGTCAGTATTTGATGTGGTTTACGAAATATATCCAGCGGTAACGTTAGGTGACTCACCCTGTATAGTTTCAGCCTATCCACGTTCTATAATTCTATAAAATCGTCCTCGAGCTAGGACATTTTACATACAATGCACTAACTTCCCGTAGCCGGCCGGAGTGGCCGTGCGGTTCTGGGCGCTACAGTCTGGAGCCGAGCGACCGCTACGGTCGCAGGTTCGAATCCTGCCTCGGGCATGGATGTGTGTGATGTCCTTAGGTTAGTTAGGTTTAATTAGTTCTAAGTTCTAGGCGACTGATGACCTCAGAAGTTAAGTCGCATAGTGCTCAGAGCCATTTGAACCACTAACTTCCTGCGCCTTTGACCCGGTCATCGGATCACTTTCGTAACACATTTTATGCCAATCACAAGGAAGATGACAATTCCTCAATTTGCGTATGCGCGTTCCTTTCCGACATTCTCACAGCCTAGCTGTCGGCGCCACCTCAGTTTACCTGAGAGCCCGCGGCCCACCGAACGTTGGCTGGGGTGAGGAAGCACGCTTCCGACGTTTGCTAAGTACAGCTAGTCACATGGTACACACGTACCATTTATTTTACCTTTTATGCGAGTCTTTTGCACTTTTGGGCGTTCTGTACTAATGTTGCACCATGCCTCTTCAGGCAGTTTCTAGTTTTAGTGTGTTCCGAAATGGTTCAAATGGCTCTGAGCACAATGGGACTTAACATCTACGGTCATCAGTCCCCTAGAACTTAGAACTACTTAAACCTAACTAACCTAAGGACAGCACACAACACCCAGCCATCACGAGGTAGAGAAAATCCCTGACCCCGCCGGGAATCGAACCCGGGAACCCGGGCGTGGGAAGCGAGAACGCTACCGCACGACCACGAGATGCGGGCTGTGTTCCGAAGAAGGCGTGATTATCCACAACGAAATCTAGGTCAACATCCGGTTTCTATTTGAAATTGAGGCGGATTCTTTATAATAATTAAATTATTCATGATTGCTGACGCGCTGCAATGTTAAAAGTTCTCAAGTCTATACATCACGTTCAGACTCACCTAACTCTTGATAACCTGTCATTGTAGCAGCAGTAACCGACCTAAGAACTGCGCCAGGTATGTGTTGTGATATATATAGACGTTACTGACCGCAGCGCCGCGGCTCAAATGGCTCTGAGCACTATGGGACTCAACTGCTGTGATCATCAGTCCAGTAGAACTTAGAACTACTTAAACCTAACTAACCTAAGGACATCACACACATCCATGCCCGAGGCAGGATTCGAACCTGCGACCGTAGGGTCACGCGGTTCCAGACTGTAGCGCCTAGAACCGCACGGCCACTCCGGCCGGTTCGCAGCGGCGCATTCTGCCTATTTGCGTATCTCTGTATTTGAATACGGTTGCCTATACCAGTTTCTTTGGCGCTTCAGTGTGTTTGATAAACCCTAACAAGAAAGGACAGGACGATAGGACATGCGTTAAGACATCAGGGAATAACTTCGATTGTACTAGAAGGATATGTGGAGCATAAAAGCCGTAGAGGAAGAGAGAGATATGCACACATACAACAAATAATTGAGGACATAGGATAGAAGTACTATTCTGAGATAAAGAGGTCAGCACAGGAGAGGATTTTGTGGCGGACGGCATGAGCCAAGCCAGAAGACTGATGACTCAAAAACAAGAAGTGGCATGTTCACACTGTGGGCACCTGGTCTGCCCAGCTGACGAATTACTACGTAGGCCTAGGTTAACCAAGTGTTTATATTTGAGCGTAGAAATCAGTTGTGTATCTTACTTGGTTTCATATTATGTTACTACCCTTATTTTCCGTTATTTTTAAGCAGATCATCTGATGAAAGCATACTAAGTCAATACCGATAACGAAACTGTTTGTGTGACCTGAGGCTGTAAAATTATTTTTTAAAAAAAGCTTTTTTCAATAAAGAAAGAGTGAAAAATATTATACGCGTGTCAACTGTGACAAATTTAGGACACGACAGCACTCATGATATTGATTGGCGACTCCATAGACTGCTGTGTGTACAACGACCATGTTGTTGTTGTTGTTGTGGTCTTCAGTCCTGAGACTAGTTCGATGCAGCTCTCCATGCTACTCTATCCTGTGCAAGCTTCTTCATCTCCTAGTACCTACTGCAACTTACATCCCGAATCTGCTTAGTGTATTCATCTCCTCCAATACTAAATTGGTGATCCCTTGATGCCTCAGAACATGTCAGCACCCCATTTCGAAAGCTTCTATTCTCTTCTTGTACAAAACTATTTATCGTCCACGTTTCACTTCCATACAAATATTTTCAGAAATTACTTCCTGACACTTAAATCTATACTCGATGTTAACAAATTTCTCTCCTTCAGAAACGTTTTCCTTGCCATTCACAGTCTACGTTTTATATCATCTCTTCTTCGACCATCATCACTTATTTTGCTCCCCAAATAGCAAAACTCCTTTACTACTTTAAGTGTCTCATTTCCTAATTTAATACCCTCGGCATCACCCGATTTAATTCGACTACATTCCATTACCCTCGTTTTTACGACCATATGATAAATAAAATTAGGAGCAAGGTCAGAATTGGCCGCAATTTTGATGATTTGTTAACAGCAAAATCCATTTTCGATCACATAATGATCATCTTCAGTGCTTTAGCGTACAAATTAAAGCTCGCAGGCACTGGTGTGTAGTTATTAGCAGTAACAGAAGCTATGAAACGATCACAGTAACTTCTGTCGCTGCTAATAACTAGACACCAGTACCTACGAGCTTTAATTTGTACGCTAAAGCACTGAAGATGATCATTATGTGATCGAAAAACGATTTAGTTGTTAATAAATCATCAAAATTACGCCCAATTCTGACATTCCTTCTTATTTTACTCATGATATTAAGAAGAAAAATTAAATTACATTTGTCAGTGTCGTGTTAAAAGTTTATTTCGACAGTAAGGTCACCAGACTTCTCCTACGGGCAAGGCGACCTCTTTCCCTGTTGTAAACATTATGAGCGTAATAGAACATTATCACCTGTTGTCTCGATGCAGCTGTGACGCCAGAGTGCAGCGTGCCTTTGTCTGTGCGGAGGCGCCGTGCCGCGGCAGCGCGGCAGCAGGTGTGAGGTTTCCCGAGGGCCCGCGCTGGCGAGGCCGGGGCCGGTCGCACACTTCCTGCGCCGCCTCTGTGCCCTCGGCTCGGGAACTGGCCGCGCTCTCAGGAAATAAAGGGGTAAGGGAATCTTTACGCTATTATGGCGACACCCGGGCGAGAAGAGAGGGCGGGCCTGGTTCTCCGCCCGTTGTGGAGGCGGCCTGAATGCGCAGCCGGAAGCCGGCGGACAGCGACGTGTAAAAAGCGCCCCCCGCCCCCCTCCTGCCCTCTTATGAGGCCGATTTACTCGCCCCCTGCCCCCCGCACAAAGGAGCTGGGGCCCGCGGCCTAATAAGCCGGAAGCTCGGGCCGCGCGTGTCTCAGCGATCCTGGCAATCAGCGGGGACTCTCCGCGGCCAGCTCTACGCACCAGTCTGAGAAACCGTGAAGCTGGACAAAGTCAGCGCGCCATAATGAGCAGGCGGCCAGTACCGTCCCCACCAAACTGATACACTATTGGGCACTGAAACCGTAACAACATGAACGATAGAAAAAGGCATCACAATTAATGTGGATATACTTCGACGAGTCTAAACTATTGACTTCCTGTAACTCAATGCCAGCCAGTGGCGTTGAGATCAAGAGTATACGACTGCAGCAGAGATGAAGACAGGAACCATTCTAGTAATGATACGGATTGCAGATGAGGAAATCCAATGAAATAAGTTATTCATTTAATTTGCTCTTGTTGTGGATCAGGAGCGATCTGCTTTATTTGATAAACACTTTCTAAAGATAACATCGCATAAATATTTCTTTATTTACGACAGCTGGTTTCGACAGGCTTTTCTGTCATCTTCAGGTGCATATACATGCAATATATCTCATATCATAACTTATGACGTAATACTTGAGACAAAAGTTTTTGTTTGGCATTACAAGAAACGGAAACGGAACTGTACATTCACATACCTAAAAAAAATTTTTGTTATAAACTGTGTGAAGTTCCATAGCTTTCCTGCCGTATGAAGGAAGCCTGTCTTCAAAAAGGAGATAAATCCTCAGAAAGCAAAATATGAAAGTTATTTTTGGTTTCTCATCGACAACAGCGGCATTCTTCAGTTTCATTGAAGCTGATTTGGAAGACTGTCATTTACAGGATGCCCCGTGAATGAGGCCTTTCGTTCACCGGGCAGACGACGTACACACCGTGAAAGATGTACAGAGTAGTGCAGGTACAACCGGCTCTTACAGCCCGATAAACTGTGTCGGCATCTGTCGCTCTACGCGCTGCGAAAATGTCGAAGTTCTAGCGTCGACTTCGTATTTATGGTTTTCGGTGGCGAAAGAATCAGTTGAAATTTCGTTGGCGAAGTACACTCCTGGAAATTGAAATAAGAACACCGTGAATTCATTGTCCCAGGAAGGGGAAACTTTATTGACACATTCCTGGGGTCAGATACATCACATGATCACACTGACAGAACCACAGGCACATAGACACAGGCAACAGAGCATGCACAATGTCGGCACTAGTACAGTGTATATCCACCTTTCGCAGCAATGCAGGCTGCTATTCTCCCATGGAGACGATCGTAGAGATGCTGGATGTAGTCCTGTGGAACGGCTTGCCATGCCATTTCCACCTGGCGCCTCAGTTGGACCAGCGTTCGTGCTGGACGTGCAGACCGCGTGAGACGACGCTTCATCCAGTCCCAAACATGCTCAATGGGGGACAGATCCGGAGATCTTGCTGGCCAGGCTAGTTGACTTACACCTTCTAGAGCACGTTGGGTGGCACGGGATACATGCGGACGTGCATTGACCTGTTGGAACAGCAAGTTCCCTTGCCGGTCTAGGAATGGTAGAACGATGGGTTCGATGACGGTTTGGATGTACCGTGCACTATTCAGTGTCCCCTCGACGATCACCAGTGGTGTACGGCCAGTGTAGGAGATCGCTCCCCACACCATCATAATAAAATCCTCTCCGTTCCACTGCATCGCTCAGTCACCTTCTCCAAGTCCTTTACAGTAGCGGGAACCCGACTCTGGAATAACCTCCCTCGTTATGTTAGAGAACTTAAAAACGTGACCGGCTTCAAAAAACAGTTAATGACGTATCTACTTAAGCAACAGTAATGCCTTCCTCTGTACATGAGTGCACTTCACCTCATTACTTCCCTCTCTCCCCCTCCTTAAACCTCCCTTACCCAAAACTCGCTATACTAGTAAACATCTACTTTACACACCAATATATTAATGTACATCTGCACAAACCTTCATTATTATTGCCACTCTTTCTCATGTTTGTCATTATTATTTGATTTTTTTTACTGTTATTATTATTGCTTTCACCATAATCTGTATGTATAGCACCTGATGTAAAAATACTGCCAGCATTTACTTTATTAGGTCTTAGTCATATTCATCATTATTATTTGATTTTTTGTTTTACTGTTATTATTATTGCTTTTATCATAATCTGTATGTATAGCAACTGTTGTAAAAATACTTCCGCATTTACTTTATTAGGTCTTAGTCACTACTCTTTATTCATATTGTCACTAGAGTAAGCTAATTTTCTCATTTAAACTATGTTCATGATGTAACTCTGATGTGTGAAATGCTGCATGTGTGAAACACTGGTCCGATGTAAGAGAGGGCCTGATGGCCCTAATCTGATCAGGTTAAATAAATAAATAAAAAAAAAGATGCCGGGTGTTGGCCCTGTGTACCTCGGTCGTATGCAGTCCTGATTGTGGCGCTCACCTGCACGGCGCCAAACACGCATACGACCATCATTGGCACCAAGGCAGAAGCGACTCTCATCGCTGAAGACGACACGTCTCCATTCGTCCCTCCATTCACGCCTGTCGCGACACCACTGGAGGCGGGCTGCACGATGTTGGGGCGTGAGCGGAAGACGGCCTAACGGTGTGCGGGACCGTAGCCCAGCTTCATGGAGACGGTTGCAAATGGTCCTCGCCGATACCCCAGGAGCAACAGTGTCCCTAATTTGCTGGGAAGTGGCGGTGCGGTCCCCTACGGCACTGCGTAGGATCCTACGGTCTTGGCGTGCATCCGTGCGTCGCTGCGGTCCGGCCCCAGGTCGACGGGCACGTGCATCTTCCACCGACCACTGACGACAACATCGACGTACTGTGGAGACCTCACGCCCCACGTGTTGAGCAATTCGGCGGTACGTCCACCCGGCCTCCCGCATGCCCACTATACGCCCTCGCTCAAAGTCCGTCAACTGCACATACGGTTCACGTCCACGCTGTCGCGGCATGCTACCAGTGTTAAAGACTGCGATGGAGCTCCGTATGCCACGGTAAACTGGCTGACACTGACGGTGGCGGTGCACAAATGCTGCGCAGCTAGCGCCATTCGACGGCCAACACCGCGGTTCCTGGTGTGTCCGCTGTGCCGTGCGTGTGATCATTGCTTGTACAGCCCTCTCGCAGTGTCCGGAGCAAGTATGGTGGGTCTGACACACCGGTGTCAATGTGTTCTTTTTTCCATTTCCAGGAGTGTATTTAATTAATATAGAAAGCGCCTTCAAGTTGCAGAAGTCTTTGAATTAGCCGCTTTCTATAATAACCTTACAACATCAGCTTCCCACCGTTGATCGACCGTGTAGCCACAGATCCAATTCCTGCATACTTCTTTGCCGCCGATCAATGCCTCAAGCACTTGTATATACGAGGGTTGGAACTTTAATAGTTGCAACAATTTACTTATAGCTCGTACAAAATAGATACGTGTTTCAAAGTTTTACTGATCTTCAAAGTAGTCACCAGCATTGTGTATAACCCGTTGGCAGCGATGTGGAAGTCGTAGGATACTCTTAGCAGTGCCAGTTGTGTTGACAGTTCGAGCAGCGCGGTCTACTACCCGACGAATTTGTGGCAGTTCTGAAGCGAATACCGTGAAGTCTTTCCTTCAGTTTAGAAATAGAGTTGAGCTCGCGAGGGTTTAAGTCAGGGGAGTGCAGTAGGTGGTATAGCACTTAGCAACCCCATCAGTCAAACAAATCAGTAACAGCTTGCACTGTACGTGCCTGAACATTGTCCTACAAAATGATGGTCAGGTCCTGCAGAAAGTGTCATCACGTCCGTCTGTAAGGTGGTCGTAGGTTGTGTTCCAGAAATGAACAGCATAGATACAGTGGCGCGATTTGTGGGTTTTAAAGGATGAGGCGCGTAATGTAGCGCCAGTCTTTCGCGTCATTCTGATGACAGCCCAACAGTAAACGTCCGCAATATTAGACGAACGAGTGGAATTTACGACGCTGTGCACATAAAATTTAATGGAGCACTATCTGTACCAAATCAACGGATCTCCAAAGTCGTACACTTTAAAGTTTTTACTTCTTTTTCGCGGACCTCAATTCTCTTTCCAAATTTCTCCTTAGTTACCTTTGCTACTTGCTCGGTGTCAGCGCCAAGAAACATCAAGCCAATGCCGTGCTGTAACGCCTCCAACCTTAATTTTCGCTTAAGGGGCTCCGGAAAGGCTCAAAATCATGAAAAGTTCAATTTTTACTTTTTTTCGTTTTCTGAATCTGCAGACTATTACCTTTTAATAGATATATAATTTATTCAATTCCGAAGACTACAACTATTTTTAAATTTTTTTTGAAATGTGTTCTACATGGGCGTGACCCACTGTGGCGCTGTTGAACTGCTGTCAAATAGTGTTATTATTAACGACCGTGTTCATCAGGTACATTTTAGTGATGTGAGGTAAAGTATGTGTTGTGGCTAACCTGTGATGGTTCAATATATATCGCTGGTGTGATTGTCGATTGTTTCATGTTTATTTACTCTGTCGTTATCTCGAAAATATTCGTAATTAATTCTGTTTCTTGAGTCTCTGTTTTGTTGAAGTATAATAATAAGTAAAAGTAAGGTTATTAGAAATCCTCTGAAGGCTTTTAAGAAAAGGAGAAATGTTGGAAAGCCAAAGGTATGTGTTATTACTGTAAATAATAACATTCTAACATGGTACGAGTGATGCTTGCTTTAGACAAGGAACGCCTTCGGGCTGCAGACAGGGCTGTAAAGAGTCTAGAAATACAAGCAAGAGTAAACAGGAGGAGGAACAAGAGGAAGCTGGAGGAGGAGTTTGCAGAGGATGAAGATAATCCATCCTATGGACCTGGACTGCACTAAAAAGTTAATCCAATCTTTGTCGCTCGATTCCCAAAACTTTTATTTTCTCATACTAATTACATGTTTTCTAAGGATCTTCCAAACATATTTGTTTCAAACTTTCAGTAAATATTACACAGTACCTTCTGCATAATTTAACACAGCCTTTTTGCAAAAAACTGTATATTTTTGAATATATAAATAAAAAATTGCAAAAAAATGTTGTGAATTTTCATTACAATTGAAAAAAAATCGTCTTTAATAACTGAACTAAAATTTTGTAAAATCCCTGTGTTAAGTTGTAGCCCATACTCCAATAAATAATCTGTAAAAAGTTCAACTTCCTACCTCAAATACTTTGTGAGGAAAGATGTAATTTATAAGCGTTATTTTAACATTGCAAGTATAGGGCGTTCCGGAGCCCCTTAAGTTCGACGAGAAACAGTTGACACACGTTTCTCCAAATATACTACTGGCCATTAAAATTGCTACACCACGAAGATGACGTGCTACAGACGCGAAATTTAACCGACAGGAAGAAGATGCTATGATACGCAAGTCATTAGCTTTTCAGAGCATTCACACAAGGTTGGCGCCGGTGGTGACACCTACAAGGTGCTGACATGAGGAAAGTTTCCAACCGATTGCTCATACACAAACAGCGGTTGACCGGCGTTGCCTGGTGAAACGTTGTTATGATGCCTCGTGATAGGAGGAGAAATGCGTACCATCACGTTTCGGACTTTGATAAAGGTCGGATTGTAGTCTATCGCGATTGCGGTTTATCGTATCGCGACATTGCTGCTCGCGTTGGTCGAGATCCAATGACTGTTAGCAGAATATGAAATCGGTGGATTCAGGATGGTAATACGGAACGCCGTGCTGGATCCCAACGGCCTCGTATCACTAGCAGTCGAGATGACAGGCATCTTATCCGCATGGCTGTAACGGATCGTGCAGCCACGTCTCGATCCCTGAGTCGACAGATGGGGTCGTTTGCAAGACAACAACCATCTGCACGAACAGTTCGACGACGTTTGCAGCAGCATGGACTATCAGCTCGGAGACCATGGCTGCGGTTACCATTGACGCTGCATCACAGACAGGAGCGCGTGCGATGGTGTACACAACGACGAACCTGGGTGGACGAATAGCAAAACGTCATTTTTTTCGGATGAATCCAGGTTATGTTTACAGCATCATCATGGTCGCATTCGTGTTTGGCGACATCGCTGTGAACGCACATTGGAAGCGTGTATTCGTCCTCGTCATACTGTCGTATCACCCGGCGTGATGGTATGGGGTGCCATTGGTTACACACCGCGGTCACCTCTTGTTCGTATTGACGGCACTTTGAACAGTGGACGTTACATTTCAGATGTGTTCAGATGTGATCCCTGCGAAGCCCTACATTTCAGTAGGATAATGCACGACCGCATGTTGGAGGTCCCGGGGGTTCAAATGGTTCAAATGGCTCTGAGCACTATGGGACTTAACAGCTGTGGTCATCAGTCTCCTAGAACTTAGAACTACTTAAACCTAACTAACCTAAGGACATAACACACATCCATGCCCGAGGCAGGATTCGAACCTGCGACCGTAGCAGTCGCGCGGTTCCGGACTGCGCGCCTAGAACCGCGAGATCACCGCGGCCGGCTTGAAGGTCCCGTACGGGCCTTTCTGCATACAGGAAATGTTCGACTGCTGCCCTGGCCAGCACATTCTCCAGATCTCTCACCAACTGAAAACGTCTGGTCAATGGTGGCCGAGCAACTGGCTCGTCACAATACGCCAGTCACTACTCTTGATGAACTGTGGTATCGTGTTGAAGCTGCATTGGCAGTTGTACCTGTACCCGCCATGCAACCTCTATTTGACTCAATGACCAGGCGCATCAAGGCCGTTATTACGGCCAGAGGTGGTTGTTCTGGGTACTGATTTCTCAGGATCTAAGCACCCAGATTGCGTAAAAATGTAATCAAATGTCAGTTCTAGTATAATATATTTGTCCTATGAATACCCGTTTATCATCTCATTTCTTCTTGGTGTAGCAATTTTAATGGCCAGTGGTGTGTATGCAGGTGATGGCAATAATTAATTATTAGACCCCGTAGGTCAACTATAGCCGAGAATGTTGATTTCTGCGTTTCACTCGCTATTTCAACAGTCCCCGATATTTCAGATATTTTCTATGGCATTAATTGCAGATGAATTAGCAGACCTAAACTACACTCTCCATACCCCGTGGATTGAACTCCTCAAGAGTCGGTGCACTTGACACACTGTATCATATGAAAAGTGGCTAAATCGCTACTATGCTACTTGGTCCATAGATGACGCGCAGAGTATATGGAACTGTGAACTTTTTGCGTGTATCCGATCCCAAATGTACACTGCATGCATAGTGTTCGCCAGGAAGGAACTGGACCTGCATTCATTGACAGCAGCAATTCTTGTCGGGCTTGAAAATGACTTTCTGATTTACAGTGAGAAGGCGTGAAGGTCACTTCAGTTTGATGTCGGTTAGGATGTTTATACGACGATTGTTCTTGCTTCGTGTTTCATGTGCTACACCATTTCACTACCATACCAAGACCTAGGTCATCGGTGCAGATTTAGATGACCACCTGGTACCACCTGCAGTGCTCCAAAGTGTTCAGTCTACTGTCTGGGGGGGGGGGGGGAGGTGACTAATATTTGACGGGTGAGCAGCAAGTTGCTGCCCATGAACACAAGAACACAGATTATGAAGTTTTAAACAATAGTTTAGAATTCTTGAGAACACTGCTGGCCATCCACAAATAACACGAAGAAGACCAGAGTTATCACAACCAAATTGTTTTGAGAGATAACACGCTGTACAAAGATAGCATGGTTGAAAATACAGGCCCATGTGAAGTGAGGAGGTTGAAGTATGAAACGTCCTCTTTTGAAAAATTTATAGGAGACTGTGCTTAAACTGACACACAATATTTTTAGCGCAACGCAATCTGACTTTCAAAAATCCCTACAAAAGAATGGCCCTGACTAACATTAACCTATACCTTTCACAAATCACTTACCTCACAAAAATCTTCGTTACTTGAACTACTGCAATACAGCGAGCGACACTACTGCCAGCTAAATAAAAGATTCAAACCACTGAAGGTACTAACTACTGATAGGGATAGTTAGCAAATGAAAGATATTAATAGAGAACAAACAATGTATTTACCTTAATATTCATAATTGACATTCAGTCTTACAGATTATCAAAACTCCGCCATCTCTCTCCCCACGTCCACCACTGCTGGCGGCTCACCTCCAACTGCCCAACGCTATCTGCTGTTCACATCCAGCTATAGCAGTTCATGACAACAATGGCAGGCAACAATGCAAACTAGCCACATACTGCACACAGCACAGCCAGTGATTTTCATACAGAGAGCGCTACGTAACGTTGCCAATAAGAAAACATAAACAGCAAACTTACATAAAGAAAACATAAACAGCCTACTTACATAGCCCCCATGCTCCCCACAAAAAATTTTACAAATGTTTTTGGCCAGTGGCCAATAATGATTTGATAAAATTTTTCATAATTACAATAACAAAGATATCAAATGCACACACTTATTGATACAATGTTGGTCCACAGCTAAAATTTTCTCACAGTCCATAAAGACAGTCCTGATCATTCATCACTGTAAAATTGCAGTGTTCTTTTTTTTTCAAAGTCTGGGCAGTAAAAGAGAATGCACATGGAATTAGTGGATTTCCATGCAGTCTTGAAGTAGTGTTGTCCATCCAACGGAAAGACAGTGCTGACTCTTGACATGCTGACAGGTAATGGGCCACAATGGAGCAAACCCACAGCAGAGTCATTCGAAGTTCTGACGAATATTGGTAGGTAGGTCATCACTGAGCAGACCCACTGCAGTCCTGGTAGAGAGTATGGTATTGGTGGGCCACCAGAGATGCAGACCCACAGTAGTCCTTGTAGAGATAATTGTATTGGTGGGCCATCAAAGATGCAGACCCACTGTAGTCCTTGTAGAGATGGCCAGCAGCCATCTGCTGCGACTGTGCAGGTGCACAATCACCATCGAAGAGGCTTGCAGAGAAGATAGCAAGTCCATATACCACCACTTGTGCATTCACAAAGTTTTTGGGAATTGTCCTTAGAACCAGCAATGCTGTTATCCAGTCCCTTGCTGAATTATTAACACACGTGCAAACACTATCAGTCCCTACTTCTCACATATTGTCCATATACTATGACCAACAGAAATGTGTGCAGTGAAATGGAACTTCCAAGTTACTTTATTAGATGAACTGGTGTCAATCACAATATTATAACATAAGAATACAATTACAAAGGTACAAAATACATCATTAAAAACATAATAATACAGATAACATTTGTAGTAATAGGGGCTTTACAAAACAATAGAAATAAACATATACATCAGTGTTACAGGAATGATGACATGAGTACATACATAAAAGATCAGAATCACGTTTAAAAATTCAACTTCACACATGAGCATTAAAACAAAACAGAATAAATAAAGTCTAAGCATCTTTACAAAGAAAATAACAGAGTATTAGAAAAAGTCTACAACATAGCTCTCATCAGCTAAACACATAAAGACAGGAAAAACACAAATACACAAGGGTACACAAACATATAGCGGAATAATAGAAGGAAAGGACAGGGTTTGTTTTACTGCAGTATTTTCAAAACTTTCTTTACTTCTCGGAGCCAGCCGGCACACGCAGCTGCCTGCGGTGCGAGTCATTGTCTGTTTCTTTGTTGGCGCGCGCCGTTATTGGGATTAGGAGGCCTAACTTCCACAAATTCGCCTTGCCCAGAGGGCCCAGCTCTGTTTAAAACTCGCCAGTTCTGATGCAATTCAGGTCTGTCGTTACGATCATATCGTCTATCGTCATGTCGGTAGGTTCGATAGTTTCTTTCTTGTCGGTCATGTGGTGGAGAATTTCTGCCTGAGTCGTAACTGCGTGCTGGACCGTTGCGTCTAAAGTTATTCTGTCTCCCTTGATAATAGTTATATTGGTTCCCATATTGTCTGTTTCTCTGATTGTCTCTGTGATAGTCATTATCGCGGAAAGGTGATCTTTCCCTGTAACTATTACTCTGCCAGTGGTTATCATATGGGTGGTGTCTGTTTTGGTCACGATTTACGTTGTAAGAATAGGTTTGTCGTGGCCATTTATTGTTTCTGTCGTCACGGAATTGAGACGGATGTGACCTGTAGTGATTGTTTTCCTGTTTTCGCATCCCGCGACTGTCTGTGTCAATTTCCAGTTCTTGTAACAATCCCTGAAAAGCTTCAATGTCGTCTTTGCAACGTCCTGCCAAAATAATATGTCGCAAATGTTCAGGCAGTTTGATTAAGCAAATGCGGATGAGTTCTGAGGGGCTGTATGGGTTTGATAGGTACTGATTCTTGTGCAACATGTCTTCAAAATATTTGACAAGACTGGAAAATTCAGATTGTTCAAAGTGTTTCATCATCATGATGCTATGTTTTACGCGGTCTTGTGTGGCTTGAGACCAATATGCTGAGAGGAAGGCATGGTAAAATTCTCCTTCACTGTGGCAATCGTGAATGACCGATCGCATTCTTACAGCTGGTTCATTCTCTAAGTAGCCACACATAAATTCTAATCTGTGCTCCAATGACCAGTTGGGAGGAAAACAATGAGAGAATTGATGGAGCCATGCTTGTGGATGAATGTCGTTGCCAGAATTCTTAAATGTTTTGAATTTACGTGTAGTAATGAACAGCTTATAGTCAAAATCATCGTGTCGGCGAGTAGCATGTCGGTCATTGTCACGTCGTTTCGGCGGTTCCATCTCAAAATTCGGTGTACCTTGCCAATTTCTTTCATAATTACCGAAATGCCCTGTGCTATTATTTTGTGGCTTTTCCGTATTTCTAAGTTCCTCTTCCCGTGTTGGAGCGCGAGTATCCTCTGAAATATGTAATTCTTGTATTACCTGTGTCAACTGATCTTGTACTTCCCGGATTTCTCTTTTGTACTGTGTATTGATTTGATTTTGATTTTGTTTGAATTTTCTAATTTGTTCATACTCTTCTGTGTCAGTGAAGGCTACGGGTCTTGTGTCATTCAGATCATCATCTACCTTTGTAGATAAGTTAGTGACCTGATCCGAAAGTTCGGCTACTTTCTCTGATAATGAACTAATTTCCCCCATGTGTCTTTCTACTGTGTCCTTTAAGTTTTCCTGAGTTTTTGCAAGTTGCGTAACCGAATCAGTAGATGCAACTGAGTCCATTTTAGCTTGCAAGGTCTCATGATTTTCATGAACAATAGTTTGCAGCTCTTTTATGGCTGCTTCGTGATTCTGTAATGCATTTTCATGCCGCGAAAAAATAGGCTGAAAATGCTCACAAATTTGTGTTTTTACGTCATTACAGACTTTTTGGCATTTCGATTCAATGTTATGTAACTCAGTAGTTAGATCTTCACGTGTTTGTTCAAGTGTGGTGTCTAACTTCCGAAGATTTTGTTCCATTGTGTCTAACTTTTGAAGATTTTGTTCCACTGTGTCTAACTTTTTAAGATTTTGTTCCACTGTGTCTAACTTTTTAAGATTTTGTTCCACTGTGTCTAACTTTTGAAGATTTTGTCCCATCTGTCTCTGATTTTGTTCCATTTGTTGCATTAGTTGTAATAACAATGCATTAGTGTCTGGAATCTGTTCCTCTACTCTTTTCGGCAGTGCATTTGCGCCGGCAACATTCACATTTTGACAAGCTGAAAATGTGTCTTGACTTATTTGAGAAAACGGTGAGGACGCAAAACCTGAATCTACAGTATTTGCCATATTGTGTTCTGTCATTTCGGATTCCTGAGGCGAGCTGTTGCCGACCGACCGATCGATAATGCTTCCCTGTTCACTACCTGTTTCACTGCCTACGCCATTGTTTGACGTCCGCTCCATTTCCCTATGCACAGTTACCAAATTACTACTTTGAACATTAGTTAACTCATTACACAGTGGCGCTAACACATTGCTTTCGTCTTCACTGTCGTTTCTCAGTTTACTTTGGAGCCGAGTGTTACGTTTTTCACACGCCATTATTGTGACAATATTTCACACGATAACACAGAAAAACACAATTTGAAGAGCAAAAATAGGAGAACACTTTAACATAGCACTGAAAATAATATCTAGTTAATTGCAGCTGCGAAATACTTGGTGCAAATCTACATGCATGCCACAACTGTTTTACAGTACAACAATGAAAGGCTGCAACTACAAAGGAGATTCTCTCTACAATTACGCGCTAGCTATAAACAAAATCTACACTAATTACACAAACTACAAGAAAAAATCAGAAGATTCCAGTGAGGTATCCTAGGCTAAGGGTCGACATATGAAACGTCCCCTTTGAACATTTTATACATGTGAAACGTCCACTTAGAACAATTATACAAGCCTGTGCTTAACCTGGCACACAATAATTTTAGCGCAACGCAATCTGACTTTCAATAACCCCTACAAAACAATGGCCCTGACTAACTTTAACCTATACCTTTTACAAATCACTTACCTCACAAAAATCTTCGCTACTTGAACTACTGCAATACAGCGAGCGACACTACTGCCAGCTAAATAAAAGATTCAAACCACTGAAGGTACTAACTACTGATAGGGATAGTTAGCAAATGAAAGATATTAATAGAGAACAAACAATGTATTTACCTTAATATTCATAATTGACATTCAGTCTTACAGATTATCAAAACTCCGCCATCTCTCTCCCCACGTCCACCACTGCTGGCGGCTCACCTCCAACTGCCCAACGCTATCTGCTGTTCACATCCAGCTATAGCAGTTCATGACAACAATGGCAGGCAACAATGCAAACTAGCCACATACTGCACACAGCACAGCCAGTGATTTTCATACAGAGAGCGCTACGTAACGTTGCCAATAAGAAAACATAAACAGCAAACTTACATAAAGAAAACATAAACAGCCTACTTACAGAAGAAATCACTGTTGGGTGTTACTGCATTTGCTGGCTCTAATCGCTGCTACACTCTTCGACAATAAATGAAAGAGGGTCTGGATATGTTGTTGGGGTATAGTAAACCATGCTGCTTCCAGACATTGCAAAGTTGGTCTGGTCTGCAAGTAGTGTACCCCAGGTCAATCGTTCCGCAACCATCGACCAGACGTTTTCGATACGCGAGGGATCGGGGGAACAGGGAAGCCAAAGCAGCAATGCAATCCCATGGGTGACCAAGAAGTCTTGAAGATTGCGTGCGACGTTTGGACGTGCATTATTCTGTTGCAATGTGGACATCGGCAAGATCCAAAGGTATGGGAGAACAATGGACCCCAACGATTAAAACACTGGCTGGTTAGTGTACCGGCAATGCGTACTGGGGATGTACGGGAGTGGAATCCAATACCACCCCAAACAATAACACCGAATGCAAGAGCAGTATGACGCTGCATAAGACAACAGTCAACAATATCTCACCACGGTGTATGCGAACTCCAAACCGACCACCGTGGTGGTGCAGGCAGAATCGGGATTCGTCGGTAAAAACAATGTCGTTCCATTCGGTTTCCCATGTATGTCGTTCATCGCACCATTGCCGGCGCAAATGCCTGTAGCGTTGACTCAGTGGTAATCGCAGCAATGAACGCCTTGCTGACAGTCCACTCTGCTGCAAACGACGTCGAATGGTATGTGCGGACACTGCTTGTTGCACAACAGACCGAACTTCTCGTGGTATAGTTCGTGATACGGCAGAGTGATCTATCACCGCCATGAGACTGTCATCAAGTGTAGTGGTGCTACGAGGTGGGCGCAATCGGTCCCGTCGCTCCGTCGTTCCCTCCTGCATCCAACGATTACAGATCGGCATCACAGTCGCTTGGTTCCATCCGAGACCATCACTGATTTCTCTAAAGGATGATCCGCTACCCCAATAGGCAACTATTCTTCCTCGATCGAATTCCGAAACGTGCTCTAAAGGCGCTCGCTGCCTTCTAGGAGGCATACTGAAGTTGCTTACTCAAAACACCCGCACAAAAGAACAATTTCAGTACGTCCACCCGCCCTTCTGTTCCCACTTTCTACGGAGCCTGTTGGTGGCGCTACTGGCACCTGTGATGTGAGCGTGTGCTAAAATGCTAATCATGTGTGTCTCTTGTAACAGCTAACACATGCTGCAAATTTCACTTGATTTAGACGCTTCCTTCAGGGTGTTGCATTTTGGGTGGCCAGCAGTGTAGAATACAATTATGGCTTGCGGAAACAGTGACTCGTCGTTTCTCACGGCTAAATGTACAAGTATTCACAGTAGACATGTCGGCAGAGTCGACGAGCAGGACTCATGAAAACATCGACACAGAATTGTGACTCACTAGGAAACTAGATGTTCCTTCCGCACAACTGCCCAGCCTGACGGAAACGAGGTGGAAAATGTGTCATTGCTGGAGACCCTACAACAATGGTCCCCGACCTGGGTGTAATTACTTCCTGAGGGGTAAATGAAATTTTCTGAGGGGTAGAAACTAAACGATTCGATTATGTTTCAGTCAACTAATTTCAAAATATCATTATTATTATTACAATTTTGTAAGATTGTAATATTGATTACACCTGTTATTGCAGTTGACGTTACAGGTCAATTATTTTTAAAACATCATTACTGTTATCACAGTTTTGTGAGACTCTAATATTGATTATATAAGTTACCAATAACTACTTTTTCTCATTTAGTAGCATTAATGCACACGTATCTTGTGCTTTGCTCCGTACCCATCGCTGATGATAAAAGTGAGAAATATACGTGACAAATGCTAAATATCTCAAGAAAATGTCCTCTCCAAGCTGTAGATAGTACCTGCAGAGTCCTGAAATTGCTTCGTTATTCGCTTCGAAACAGACAAATGAATTTATTGACAGCACAACACAGCAGTAACTACATGAGGGTGACTATAGTGCTTTACACAGTATTTTTGTTATTAGAGTGGTTAGATATAAAGCATTAACAGCATGAAGTCGTCCAGTTTCTGCCAGTTTATAGACTAGGAGTGAAGCAATCAAATGATTTACAAACAGTCAGAATAGTGCACACATCTGAACTTGTGTGATTTTAAATGGGGTAGCAGTGATCACGTCAAGCACGTGCCGCAATGGGGGAGAGTAATAAAAGCTATGTATGTTTTGTAACAATTGCCTACCGTCCAAGTGGATAGTTGGCTTTCTAATCTGTGAAGGAATTGTGGGCAGCACTTGTGATGCAGTCTAAGAAAGGCTGGGACCCACTGCCCTAGATGATGCACGCGATCGTCGTCCTTGTTGCGAAAGGCAGCGACAAGAGGATTGGGGTATGGAGTGCCGCAACAATGGAGCTGCCATTGCTGATCGTGATCGAAGAATGGCGGCAGCCCAGTGTCGCACCTCCAGTCCGACTGAGCCATGAGGCACTGTTTACTAGTGGCTGGACTGCGAGCAAGGCTGCTCCTCTTCGGGCTCCCTCCCCCGCCCCCCACCCCCCATCGCCGTGCGGCGCCTCTCAGATGACGGGACCCGCTTAGAGCTGGCTGTGAATGTCGCAAGGATCCATTTTGTACCGCGAGAACATTCTACCTAGAATTCAGCAATGTCATTTGCGTGTCAAAAGAGCAGAAACTACACTTAAAAAGCTGGTGTCGGAAATTGGTGTATCAATATTCAATTTTGCACGAATGACTACTTCGCACTCTACTATAATCCTGTGAAGGTATTTTCGTTGTGTGATTATCACCCACTTTCACTGGAAACGATTTAATTGATAAACATCAGCGAATCGACATTAGATCTGAAAGTAAAGAAATTGTACTGATATAGACAATAGGGAAATGATCTTTTTATTTTCTTACAGAAAAACAATAATAAATTAAAGTTTGTAGTAACAAATCATCCTAAAGTAGCTGCCTTCACAACCAATGGGAAAAAATATAAGCTCGCCAAGATCGCAGTACCTTTCACAAGTTTTCATGAAAACCTTTGTAATGCTATGGCGTGACTGAGACATAACATTTCTAAACTTTATTTTTTCAAGAATATTATCAACAAACTTTGCTGCTCCTTGAGTTATATGCAGCCTTTCGTACAGTATGTTTGTTTCAAAGTTTTGTTGTTGTTTGTTTGCGAACGTGAGAACTGACGCCTAATACTCTTGAGCGTACGAATTTTTGAAACAGATGAAGCGAAGGTTGTCTTCCTTCTCGCCATACTCAGAAGATAGTAATTTGAAATCAGACAATTCGTTGTATCTCATGTCCCGAACGTCACAAATACTTCATTGATCGGGTACAATGTGCCCTCGAGTTACCTTTAGGTGGATAAAATACGAGAGTTGGAACTTAAATAGTAGCAATTATTTATGCACGACCGATTCAAAAGAGTTACATGTTTGGACCTGTTACTGTCCTTCGGAGTAGTTACCAGCGTTGAGTAGAACCCGTTGCCAGCCATGTGGAAAGCGTAGTATACCGTTAGCAGAGTCTGTTCTGTTGATGGTGCGAATGGAGCGTCTACTGGCTGTCGAATCTCTGGAACAGTTCTGAAGCGAATGCCACGAAACGGTTCCTTCATGTTTTGTTGACGGTGCGAATGGAGCGGTCTACTGCTTGTCGAATGTCTGGAACAGTTCTGAACCGGATGCTACGAAGTGGTTCCTTCATCTTCGGAACTCTACAATGACTGGTCGCAGGTGATGCCCCAAAAGCGACTAGCTTTGCGAAAGAAGCGGCGACACTTTCTGCGCAACCCACCCATCATTTTGCACGACAATGCGCGGCCGCATAAAGCGCAAGCTGTGGCTGCTCTGTTCGGTCGACGGGACTGGGAAGTACTGTACCATCCACCATACTCCCCGGCCTTAAGTCCTTTGATTTGATTCCGAAGATGAAGGAATCAGTTCGTGGCATTCGCTTCGGAACTGTTCCAGAGATTCGACGGGCAGTAGACCGGTCCATTCGCACCATCAACAGAACGGGCTCTGCTAACGGTATACTGCACCTTGCAGATCGCTGGCAACGGGCTCTACACAACGCTGGTGACTACTTTGAAGGACAGTAACAGGTTCAAACATGTAACTCTTTTGTATCGTTTGTGAATAAACAGTTACCACTACTTAATTTCCAACCTACGTAAGTCTCTCAAACAGCGCGACACCAACTAAGTCTTCAAGGCTAAAGCAAGGTTTTTCGTTCACAAGCGTTAAGGACTGTCTCATATGTAGTGATGTCTTTCCTGATATTTGAAATATTGTGGTACAATTTACATCTGGATTCATTGTTGTGCAAAACAGTGTTCGGTGGGGATATCTTGTAGAGACCTCGTAGTATAGTCTAAGGACTGTAAGGAAAAAAGGGTAGAGGCCCTGCTAGACTGTGACGTTACGTTGGCTGCCTGCAAATCGGGCGGAGCGCAATTCAGGTCGTTGGATACTTCTTGAGAATGACAGTACCTTTTTCACTGCACAGTGATATACCTACTTGTACCAACGCGTTGGTGGAAGAGCCCATCTAAATCAGTAAGGTAATTTGAGGTAACAGTCAATGGTCATGTTAATTTCTTATTCTGATGAAAAATGTGATATTTCAAAAATAAAACAGTCTTGGTTGTAAAATAAACACCCACGAGATCCTATTCATGGTGAAGATGCGTCACCGAAAATAGTAGCAGTATAATAAAATAACATCAAAACGAGGGCTGCAGGTTGAGGCGTTGCGCCTCACATCATGCCTATTCAGATGATACATTACAACGATGATTGAGCATGTAGTATGTGTCACGCGCAAGACGAATGGTGTCAGATGGCTCGAGTGTATGTAGTTTCTATGTTATATGGTAGAGGTCACTAGCTGACGGACACAGTTGGAGCTGCAGTCAAAATACCATCAGTTTTATTTCCAGTTTTGTTCGTTTAATTGTCTAATTGTTTGTTAATTAATACTATTATTGCTTTTCGTTATGAGACTGAAAGAAGGTGTGAATGTGAAATACTGTTTTACGTAAAGTTTTTATACTATACCGTGAAGTAATGGGTCACGTGAGTAACGTACGAGAATGACGTTGTGTTAGTCATTCGTACAGGAGAATTTATTATAAACTACAACGTCAATTTATGGTACTAGGGAAATGAGATTATGATTTCGGAAAAGTAGTCTTGTTAAAACGGAATTAATTTTATATTTGAGGGTTTTCAAAATTTATTTATGGTATTTTACTGTTCTGATTCAGTATTTTGGCAACTTGAAACTTTCTTTGTGTAGAGAGATGAGTAGAGTCGGGGCTTGGATCTCATTGTGGTCATACGTACTGATACGTGCTCCTTTGAAATTTATTAGTATTGTGACATTTCGGCACCAAAATGTTTGAGAAGTGCCGTTAAGTGTGTAAAGGAGTTCGATTTAAAGCACAGTGTGACAATCGGAACATTTGCTAACATTAGAATGTTTAAATACCGCGTGGAGTTTTGATTACTCGTAAACTTAAACGATTTGTTCCGTGAGACTCATATTAGCAACATTTGAGCGAGCAACTCTAAAAGAAACAATCCGTTTGTAAACTTTCGGTGAAGAAGTACCATAAAATGGCTACGGTTATAAATGAGGTGTGCGTGTGAACTTTTCAGAGTATGTATAGTTTAGAGTAAGGCTTGGTATTGACTGGTGTACGCAAGCTTATCGTAACAGAGGGAAATATTACGCACACCAATACTTTCATTTAACTATTTCCTTCCACCTCCAAAACAATTTTTGTGCGACTTGAGATTATGGTGTGTACAGCTGTTTTTTCTATAGCTTTCTCCGGCTGAGAAATGCATGCCAGTATCTCCTAGGAGGTATGTGTGTGTGTGTGTGTGTGTGTGTGTGTAATAAGAAATTCACCACCAGGTGAGTGTAACTTCGCAAATCACGCTGCGTCGCCGCAAGGTGTTTCATTTTATTACGTTGTAAGAAGGCTGTTTAGGTTTTTATATTGGTAACGACATGTAGCGCTCTATATGAAAATCACTGACTGTGCTGTGTGCAGTCTGAGGCTCGTCGGCATTGTTGCAATATTCGCCATTGTAGTGTTGGGCAGTTGGCTGTTAACAGCGCGTAGCGCTGCGCAGTTGGAGGTGAGCCGCCAGCAGTGGTGGATGTGGGGAGAGAGATGGCGGAATTTTGAGAGCGGACGATCTGGACGTGTGTCCATCAGAGACAGTAAATTTGTAATAATGGATACCATGGACTGATATATATATTATGACTTTTGAACACTATTAAGGTAAATACATTGCTTGTTCTCTATCAAAATATTTCATTTGCTAATTATGCCTATCAGTAGTTAGTGGCTTCAGTAGTTTGAATCTTTTATTTAGCTGGCAGTAGTGGCGCTCGCTGTATTGCAGTAGTTCGAGTAACGAAGATTTTTGTGAGGTAAGTGATTTGTAAAAGGTATAGGATAATGTTAGTCAGGGCCATTCTTTTGTAGGGATTTTTGAAAGTCAGATTGCGTTACGCTAAAAATATTGTGTGTCAGTTTAGTGTTGATCAGAATAAGTAAAGAGAGTAATGTCTGAGTACGTTCAGTTTTGTTCAGCTGTTTGAAAATCAAATAATGTATCAGCACAGTAATTCAATAAGTTTTTAAAGGGGACGTTTCAACGTAAGCGACCGGTCGGAGTACCGTGGACCGTCAGCCACAAGGATGAACAAAAAGAAAAAGAAAATTTCCACTGCTTACAATATGTTAAGGCTTTCGCGGCCACTTGTTGACAAACTGCCAGTTGACTTCTGTCTCGAGTTCTTCTGCCGACATTTGTTTGACGAGTTTGCTAATGTTTCGCCAGTACGAGTGCCTGGCATTGTCTAAGCTTCATCGTCCATCATCAGCAATGTAGGGTGAAGCCTTGACAATGTCGGCCCCTCGTGCTCCCGAAACGTCAGAAAAATCATCAGACAAACGTCGGCAGAAGAACCCGACACAGAAGCCAAAAGACTGTTTCTACTGCTTTTCTACGTGCTTGCCAAACCCTATCTTGGGCAATAATTGTCAACCAATACTGTACAATCGCAATAAAGTCATGAGATGTTCATTGACTCTCTTATTAGAACATGTTACGCGTTTCGGGTATACACCCATCTACAGACATCACAAACTTCTACTCCTTCCTAACCAACCAGGCGTAGAGCCGTGACAATTCAAAGAAAGTGTCCAATAACATTGTTCACTGCGACACAAGCAGTCTTGGGCAGCAGGCTAGCCAGATGCCTCACCACTTGGGAACGTTGGGAGCATTAAAGACAGGCGCGCTGCAACCAGCTCGCGATTTTGAAGATTTGAGGCCCTGTTGGAAAGAATTTGGTACGACACTCCCTAGGAGGACATTCAGCAACTCTGTCAATCAGTGCCAAGCAGAATAACTGCTTGCATAAGGGCCAGAGGTGGACGAACGCGTTATTGACTTGCTCAATTTGTGGAGCTATTTCTCTTGAATAAATAATTCAATTTTTTTTTTTTACAAACTATAATCATCTGCTTGTCCATACATGTACATCACATCATTCGTAAAATCCTTCGGAGTGTGTCGTGACATTCTTTTTTTCTCTTTGACTTGGAGTATATTTGTTGCATGTACAAATTTGTTGAGGCATTCGTGGCTACTCGTCGACGCATTGCCTGTTGGCTTCCTTCTCGGGATCTCCGGCCGATGATTGTTTAACTGTTTTTCTGACGCTTCGCCAGCATAAGTGGCTGGTAAGAATACTGTCAATGACCCACCCTCCGCTGCTGGTGGGGAACGAGATACGAGCTCGCGGCCGGCGATTATATGTCACACCAACGTTTGAGGGACTTTCTCGCCACGTCGTCTGTCCCTATATCATATAACAGTCGTTCGCTGCGGCGAAGGAATCCAGGATCTATTTATTTTCAAACTTTCTTCTTTCTATTTAAGCCAATGGAATTCATATGACGCAATGGTGTTGCCAAGGAAAAAGACAGCCTCGAACTAAACAGATGCTGGATTCACGAACTACGAATCGTTCCAAGTTGTAAGGGAGAACGACACTGGTAATGGCCAGGGAAAGTGTCTCAGTCGTCGGTAAGACTTGTAATCGCCGGTCGCGGGCTCGACTCTAGTTCGCCACCAGCGATAGAATTTTTGTCAGTGTCAGCTACTCATGCTGGCGAAACGCCAGAAGAATCATTTAATAAACATCGACCGAAAATATCGAAAGCCAAAAGGCTGGCGCCAGGTTGACATCAGATCCCTGCGGTACGTTGAAAATCTATTTTGTGCCTGTTCCAATAATCAGCCACTACATTACTACCAAACTCACTCAGGAATCCGCAGAGAGCATCCCTCGGCACGAGTACAAAACTGTATCATAGGCCTATTAAACTAAGCTACCCCTGAGGATCACTGCATATGAGTCTGAATCTGTAGAGTGTTGCCTTACCGGTCATGCATGGAACCACCTGAACATACCAGCCGTCTGTGGCTCAGCCAGGAAAGTACCTTACTGTGCGTCTACATGATACCTTTCTTTCGCTCAAATTCGCGCATGCACATACATTTTTAACAGCGCAACTACTCATGCGCATATGTGCATGTGTAATTTCCTGGAAATGGAGGCCGTGCCTAAAGCGCATTGCTTCCCACCTTCGATGGGAACCCTTGTTCCTTTCAGCAGACAACAGGCACTTGTAGTCACTTGATGCTCACCTGTGTGTGCTCTATATTGCTTTCCTGCATCGGCGGAAATGATATCCATTGATTCTGTAGATGCTGTATAGAAGATTACTGGGGAGAAGACGTGTTGTGGAACTACATACGTGTATGGATGTATCACTCAATATCCATATTAGTTCTGGCAATACCGGCCATGACCTAATTCTGTGCGGAAGCATACATATTATCCGAACTCTTACGGGACTTGGTAAGAATGTCTTCCACGAGTGTGTTGGGTAGGGACACGACGAATGTAGTGTGTGGACATATAAGGTGAGAATGTGGGTCTCGCGGGAGGCGTGCGCGATATAGTCCCTGCAGTCGCACCATCCTCTGTGCCCTCTCTGGCTCAGATGCCGGCACAGTAGCTCAGCGTGTTCGGTCAGAGGGCTTTGCTACCTTCTGTAATAAAAAGCTGAGTGAACGGATCAACGAACAACCAGTACTGGTGTCATCGGACGTCCGCCACGACCAAATTCGTCGAACAACATAGAACAAAATGAGATTTATATGTATGTATCTATAAAAAGATGGATAGAGCGTCTGCCATGTAAGCAGCAGATTCTGGGTTCGAGTCCCGTTCGGGGAACACATTTTCGCCTGTCCCCGTTGATATATATCAGCTCCTGTCAGCAGCTGAAGGTTTAATATATAGTTCTAATTTGTTGTGGAACTCATCATCAAAAGATTATTTTAACAAAATCTTGAGGAACAACGTCATTAGCCCGACGTCAGAGCAAAAGAAATGATGGGCTAACTTAACGTGTGGCTCGTCAACATGCTAGTAGAAACTGAAATGAGGGACACTGAGTTTGCAAGAAATACAAAATTGAAAACTCAACCTCCGTTCTAGTGGACCCTGGCATACCATAACTCATTTATGAAATAAAATGCAAATGACGCATCGAAAGTTGATTAACCTACTTATAAATACTATGAACCTTCCTTAAGTAGTTCTGGTCAAGGAATCATCATTGAAATATTTTGTTTTCAAATGCGAAGTAAATAGTTCAAACTGACATGTAAGCTGGCCATTACTAGCAAATCAAATGTTACTGCCAGCCTTATCGCTGCAGTTTCCAAGCTGAAAATCGGAGATCTATCTGTGACCTACTTCTGAAATTTGCACATATAAGGATGTCGGAAGTTTTTGTTTCTCGTTCCTCCATTATTCAGATACTGTTTTATCAACAGTCGGTCATTGTTCTCTTTCTTTGTTCCCTTTTCATGAGAATAAACGTAGCACAAACTCCCACGTAAAGACTGGGATTCATAGCAGATTGTTTGCGATGAGATAACGCGTGGACACGAGAACACGAGAGTCCCTAATATCACATGAGGAATGGAGAATCGCGTGAATGTACCTTTACAACTGTCTGACCTATTGCTGTTGCTAAATGCATGAGCACTATCTTTTGTTTTGTGCGTTTACTGCCCGTGCTGTAACGGTTGCGAATGTGTGACCCTTGTCTTCCTCATCTTTCATCTTGTTGCGAGTTCTCTAGGCCCTGTAACGGAGATTTCCTCAACTGGATGGGGAAATTTTGATGTCGAAATGACCTCGTTAGGACGGAGCGCAGCTGTGCGGTAGCAGCTGACGAGGCATCTCCCGGAAGAGACCGCCTAGCAGAGCCTACAACTGCCGGCCCGCCGCCCGCGGCGATGACTGATGCGCGCGCTCTGCGCCCCGGACAGCCGAGTTATGGCCGCGCAGGTGGCAGCCCTGGCGCGCGCGCCGCGGGGGTTCCCCATTGTGCGCGGCACGGCGCTACTCGCTGCTCGTGGCGGCTAGGGCTGCCCAGGGCCTGCTCCTGCTGCTGCTCTTCTGCTCTCTAACAAGACGCCGCCGGGCCGGAACATGTCTGGCGGCGAGGCGAGATAAACTGGCAGCGCGCGAGCGCCGGGGGGTTCCCCTTGAGTGATAGCTGAGCAGGGAACCTTCACCCGGACCCACGCTAGACTAACGATCGTCGCGATCGCCTGAAAGGGGCAGGCCAGTGGGAGAGCTACGAGGTAGAGACGTCGTGGAGCAATAGAATACCAGGTTAAACCGCGCTTTACATCATCATAAATCCATTTAAGGACATCTGATAACCTTGAGTCATGGGACTAAACAGAAAGGGTGAACTAAAAAAGGGCCTGGAGCTGTATTTGGATAATATGATTCAGCAGTCAAAAGTTCAAGGGATAGTCATTAAATTTCCATTATCACTTCGGAAATTGAAAGTTATTTTATTTTTTGTTTGTGTACAGGTACATCTCTGCAGACCAGCTATCACAGTGAAATATCCGCGTATCGTAGCATCCCACGAAGTGAACCAAAATAAAATGGCGCAGCCTGCCTCCACTCTATCAATGGACTGCGCCATCCCCGTAGACCAGCAGTTATGTGGGGCTCGCCCCTCTGGGGGAGAGGGGTGGGAGTGATTACACTAAATGGGGACTGCGTGCTTACTAAAAAGAAAAAATTATATTAAAAAACTGATCAATTTACGGAAAGAAATGCAAATCAAAATATATTCTTACAGAACAAAAAGTTAAAATTCACATTTACACTGATATAGAGCGCTTAAAATAGGATTGTATCGGTATTGCACAATCAGTTTGATAATACTTCTCAATACTAAATGCAAAACTAGTTTTGTAATTGTTAGTGACTCCCTTGTGCCTGGCTTGCAGAGAAAAGTTTTCGAAAAAGGGTTTAATATTGGCAATAGAGGTTCTGAATTCTTTTTCTGTGTTTGGCTGAGATTTAATTTTATTTTCAAAGCAGGCAATGCAGAAAATCCGATTTCGCAAAGATAAGCTGCAGAAAATGGTAATTCGTACATGAAATTATATTGTTTTCAGGGCAGAAAATTCAATGTACCCTGCCCAAAATTGAAAGAGCCGTAGCGATTTATTATTAAATTGTCTTTTGATTTAAGAGCTTTGGGAGCATTTTTATGCGCTGCCTGTAAGACAGAGAGCAATAGTGTTTGTGATGTATTTGTGGGAAGACTCTGCACTTACACCCATTACATCCCTACACAGACACAAATACACACACACACACACACACACACACCTATATATATATATATATATATATATATATATATATATATATATATATATATATATATTGTTCACAATAAAACCTCGAACTTCCAGGAAAAATGGCGAAACCAAAGTTGTAGGCGTGATATATGACGTCAACCGTTATGGTTAAGGACGGTCGTAGAAGTACAACGTGTAACATTCCTTCCAAACATCGTGACACAAAGTTGCGTACAAATAATTTTACAAACTCTTAAGAAAAAGCTTTGCGAGTGAGAAAATCTGTTTGTACATCACTTGAATTTACAAATGTTAACTCAGAGACAGATATCAGTGAGCACATATTCTGAAGGAACTGAAAAACGAGAACAAAACACAACATTACGTTTGGTAAGTCAATATGCGAAAAGTAAAGCGAAAAAGAAGATGATTTTACATAATTTCAACAGTCTCACTGTTTCCGATCGTCCGAATCACATGTCGAGGCACGATCACTTATAACGCTAGAGAAAATGATGAGAACTACGTTATAGCTTTGAGAGTTTATCAGGATTTCTACTTGATATGGATGGATAAGAGCCGAACGTGGCTTCTATGTGGCAGCTACCGGTATGACACACTAGTTGAGACGCTGACCTGATGAGAATGTTGTTGTTTTTGTTGTGGTCTTGTCCTAAGACTAATCTCATACATATCTAGTTGCCCATACGCAAGTATCTTCATCCTGCATAACTAATGGAAGCCACATCCCTGTCAAACGTATTAAAGTAGTCACGTCTCAGTCATACTATACAATTTTTACCGCGCAATTTGCCCAATTGATGATTCCTTGAGACCTGAGCATGTGTCCTGTTAGCCAGTCCCTTCTTTTAGTCAATGTGTGCCATAAACTTCTTTCCTTCCTACTCATCTGATCTTTAGCACTTTTTTCTACCACTACATTTCAAAAGCTTCTATTCTTTACTTCTCTGAAGTGTTCATCTGTCTCGTTTCACTTATGCAGAACGCTACACTCATCTTCCAGGTGGCCCCCTTTGCAGCCCAAGAATATCTTACGCTCTCCTATGTTTATTCATTTATTGTTGCTTCTTTCGAAAAACTTTATCTGACATTAATCTGAAATCCACACTTTAGTTACAGAGCGTTATCAGAGTAATACAAAATAAAGTGTATTAAAGGAATTGGCAACATATTTCTGCTTTCCTATGAGCTGTTTGCTTCCCCGATATAAATCTCTAAACTCCCCCCTCCTCCCCTCGGTCCAAGAGGGAGGGGGGGGTTCGCGCCTTGCTGGCTGGGAACCACTGCACTGTTCTAAACAGACACCACCGAGAAAGAATTCCTAAGATTTAAATTTATATTCAGCGTAAACAAATATCTCTTTTTTCTAAGTGCTTTTCTTTCTATTGCCAACGATAAAAAAATAAAGTTAAAAGAAAATGTACTTCCATATCACTTCTTAAATATTCCACGTGGTGGGTGACTACAGATGTTTTATTTAGTTACATATCAATTCTCTGTGTGACACACAAAACTATTTTACATGTAAATAATGATCTCTGCATACCTTAAAACTCGATGGAGTAGAAAACATCTCTCAAGCCTGAATACTAATAAATGCTTTCACACTGCAGTTTTATACATTCGATTATGAAAGTTTTTGTCTTTCATCCCTAACAAGTTCACTACAAGCCAAAGTTCGGGTAACCTTGGCTTGTCGGAGTTCTTTGAAATTACGAAATGATTAATAACTGTGCTGCCTGTAGAAAATTTATCGGACTCATTTAATGTAATTTGGTGGAGATGCAGATACCATGTTGCAGATAAAATTCACTCGCTGACTGTCTGTGAGGCCTCCCAAAAATTCCTCCTACCCGGGCTTCACTTTTTTTTACAGTGCTGAAGGCCATTCTTATTATTTATTTGAAAATTAAACATGGCTCAGGATATCTAAATAACGCATACGACTCTCAGGAATACTTTATTTGAAATTATATTTGCAACTTGAATACACTTGCATGAATCAGCAACGAACCTTGACAATACCAATTACTGTAAGAATCGCGAGCGGAGTGAATGATTTTACATTGTTTCGTGACATTTATACTTTTACAAAAAAAACCCAGTTAAGCCTATTATGGTGCGTTCCGCGTAATGCCTCTGGTTAACTTACACTTCTTTGCTCTGCTACTTTGCTATCTCAGGCACTTTGCCTCTGTTTTAATTATGATTTCTTAGACGCAAGAAATGAAACATGAATAAGAATATGAAAAATAACGTAAGTCTATAAGAAAGACGCCACATAATCTGGGTCTTAAAGCCTATGTATTTACGTCATCTTCATTTATTTTGCTGCCAAAACAACAAAATTTATCTACAGCCTTTAGTACCCCGTTTCCCAACGTAATTCCCTAACCATAGCCTGTTTTAACTCGACTACACTCTTTTGCCCTTGTTGTACTTTTGTTGATGTTCGTCTTATAACCTCTTTTCAAGATACTGTCGCCGGCCGGGGTGGCCGAGCGGTTCTAGGCGCTACAGTCTGGAACTGCGCAACCGCTACGGTTGCATGTTCGAATCCTGCCTCGGGCATGGATGTGTGTGATGTCCTTAGGTTAGTTAGGTTTAAGTGGTTATAAGTTCTAGGGGACTGATGACCAGAGAAGTTAAGTCCCATAGTGCTCAGAGCCATTTTGAGCCAAGATACTGTCCATTCCGATCAGTTGTTCTTAAGCTACTTTGTCGTGTGCGACAGAACTGGAAGGTCACCGGCGAATTTCTTTTTTTTTTTTTTTTTTAATTTCTTCTCCTTGGTTTTCTTCACAAATTGCTCTATGTTTAGTCTGAAAAACATTGGGGGGGGGGAAATCTACAAATTACTCTCATTCTTTAATCCATTATTGCTTCTCTTTCATCTGCTTCAGCTCATATAACTGCAGTCTAGTTTCTACACAGTTTGTATGTGACTTCTCATACCTTGTCTTTTATCCCTGTTACTTTCGTTATCTCTGTCACTATAGGTGCAAGGGGGTTCAAATTTTCATCCGGACCTTTTGTGACTCTTAGAACTTTAATGGTGGTAACTATTTATTTACAACATAGATACAGGTTTAAAGCTTTACTGTCCTTCAAAGATGTCACTAGCACTGTGTACAGTGCAGGAGGAAGTCGTAGAATAATCTTTGCAACACCAGTTCAGATGATAATTCCAGTGGAGCGGACCGGGGCTTGATGAATTGCTGTAAAAGTTCTGAAAGGAATGCCATGAAGTTATTCCTTCAATTTAGAAATCAAGCCACAAGAGCTTAAGTACGGAAAGTGTGGTGAGTGCTTCAGCACTTCCCATCTCCATCGATCGAGCAAATCAGTCACACCTTACGCCGTATGCGCCCGAGCATTGTCCTGCAAAATTATGAGTGGGTCCTGCAGTGAGTATCGCCACATCTTTCTCTAAGCTGTTCGCTTTTTGGAACACGGCCCACGACCAGCTTAGAGATAGAAGCGGCAACACTTTCTGCACGAACCACCCTTTATTTTGCTGGGCAACGCTCTGGCGCAAATAGCGCGAGTTGTGACTGATTTGTTCTACCGATGATACTGTGAAGTGCTGTACCATCTATCATACTCCACGAAGTGGTTCACGGGATTTGCTTCAGAATTGTTACAGAAATTCGTCGGGCAACAGACCGCTCCACTCGAACTACCGACGCAACTGGCGCTGCTAAGGATATCGTACGCATTCCACATCGCTGAGGACGAGATGTATACAATGTTGGTAACAACTTTGAAGGTCAGTAAAACTTGGAAACATGTATCTGTTTTATATAAGTTGTAAATAAATAACTGCCACTATTAAAGTTGCAGCCCTCGTAATTCAGTTTTTCGCGGTTCCCATAAATGACCCTAAGAGAGTTCAGGAGTTGTACATACGTGGCTGATTCCTTTCCTTATTCATCTCACACTGAGCAAATGTAGCACACACATTGACCTCGACATCACCGGGATGTTGACTCTTCAACATTCCTCAGCTTGCCGAGTTTGCTCCGATCACGGGGGACCCTGCAATGCTGGCAACCCTCACGACTGCAGCAGCAGCTTTCAAAGCGGCGAGTGTGTCTCCAAAGCGGTGTCCTGGAAGCACAATATTTATTTTCCGTTTCGGGGGCTCCCTTTATATCATCCCGCAGAAAATTGTGAAGAGTCTAACCCCGCTTTTCATTTCTGCGTCGTTCGGACGGATAAAGGCGAGATCGTATCTGCCGGGTGCGTCGTATTGGGACCTACTCCCCAAACCTACCCTGCACCATTGTAGTGGCTGGACAAAGGAAATATGTGGACCGCGAGGGGTGAAGAATTACGACCGCGGGCCAACAAAAGACTTGCCGCTCTGGTGGTGTAGGGCGCCACGATCGCAGTACGGCCCTCCTTCCTCCTGTCGGTGACGTTTCAAAGGCCGGAATGACAGCTAAATGACGGCTGTAGTTATGTAGTGCTGAATGGTGTCTGTGGTGGGCGTTCTTAATGTAGTACCGTATATTTGTTACAGGCACCACAGTCTCCGCCGACGTACTCGCGCAATGAAACTCAGGTAAGAAATGGGCTTTTTTCGCCACACTTATGGAGGTGACGCAGAGGGTAAGGCACTGGGGTTGAACTTTACATGAACAAGGTTGAAATCCACTACAGACCATCCTGATTTAGCTTCTCCACGAATCACTTCAGGGGAACAGAGCAATGATCTTTGCTTCAACCTTACCCGTCTGATCCAAAGTTCACACAGTGTCAGAGGCATTGTTCACTATTGGTCAGTTTTTACTTCAGAAACTGTATTTCTTATACAGATTACACGTAATACAAAGAATTCCTGATCACAGTTTCAGTACTGCAAAAGAATTTTTCGTTAATAAATCGAGTCCAGACGCATAGTAACAGAGCGAGATACTATTGACTCG
The DNA here is from genome assembly GCF_023864275.1 of Schistocerca cancellata. Classification (NCBI taxonomy): domain Eukaryota; kingdom Metazoa; phylum Arthropoda; class Insecta; order Orthoptera; family Acrididae; genus Schistocerca; species Schistocerca cancellata. The sequence goes on along the minus strand of NC_064634.1, from coordinate 422,526,153 downwards.
AGAAGATTATGGGTTCACCGAGAGCCAACAGTTTGTACGCGTATGTAGGCAATAGATGAATTCGTCGCATATTCAAGTGGCGACATCTAGAGTGACTGCAGATAATGAAACCATCACCAGCCTAAGCTTACGGAGCGTGTCGGCTACGATCTGAGCAGTATTAAAGTGCTCGCCACCTTGGAGCAGTTGTTACGTTTTTATAATTTCTTTTTGCTATAAGGTGGTATGGAAATCCACTAAAACACGTGAAAAATTTGTATTTAGAGTAGTTTAATGGCAGTTCTCTTTAAATGGTAAAGTGGGAAAAAGCCTTGCAACAATAACCAATAATATCCGAATACAAGATAGGGGTACAGTAGTGGTAAACGTGAATTAATAAAGTTTGTGATCTCGATTTGAGCTGAGGTCAATTCTGAATAAATTATTGTAAAAATTATCATAAATGAGATTTTTTGACTTACCGAAGAATGTAAGATTTGTAACTAAGAGTCTGGGAGACCCCATAGACAGCACAGTAAGCTAGTAGAGATTGTCCCTCTACTATCAACTTAGTTCCACTTGAAAGATGCATGCATGTTCTCCTCCATTGAATGAAGCATCAATAGTATTTCCTAATGACAATGAGATATTCTTTTATGTGGTACCCTAATATGTACGCGCATAGGTGCATTGGTTGTTTTCCCCGTGTCCAATAATCTGCCCAGAAAGACAATCTTTACGACTTGATGTTTTCTACATGGTCGTAACTGCACCACTAAGTGGCCTGCGCCTGTCAGTATATACTAACCATTTCGCGTCTCCACGCTTCAACACCTGACCTGACCTACTGCCCAGGGGAAAATAAGTATCAATGGCTTGCTGTTGCACATGTACTTGGAGATGCTACCTAAACACATAAGACTTGTAATAGCTGTAATTATTTGTCTGCAAATGATGTGAATACTGATGTAATGTTGTTCAGTATACCATCCTCAGTCACCAACAGAAATGCTTGCACTTATCCCCGGTAATATATAAGTATGGAAATTTTTATTATCAATAACCCTAACACAGTAAAGCTTTTAAGGGCTTTTACGTTGTTTATCGTTATTTAGATGTCCCCTTTCTTGGTGCATGCTATACATGCATTACGGCACAAGAGCTCTGATAGCAACGCTCCTATCTTTAGCGACTTTCTCGTGTGGAGGTTGCGACGAGAGAGAGAGAGGCAGAGAGAGAGAGATTAGCTTTGAAAAACGAGCCTTAGTCGGCCCTAATTCGCACTTCGCCTCCGTACGTCTGCTCCATCTACTTCTAAGACAAAGACAAGTTCTGGAATAAATTTCTGATTTGAATTTTTATATCATTCGAACTAATATGGATGATACAAGGGATGAACGACTGGAGCTCTTCACATGGTTTAAATATTAAGTGCTAATGCTAAACAATGTTATGAAAAGGTTCGCACAGGTAACACCTGCATAAGGAAATGCGAACAGACTTAGATTTATTGGAAGGATTCTGGAAAAATGCATTACGACTAGTGAAGGACGTCGCATACAAGACATTTTGTATGGCCAGTTCTAGAAAATGTCTCCAGCGTTCAGTTTCCTTATCTAGTAGGTATGAAAACACACACTGCTAGAATCTCAACAGGTAGATGTTGCCCGTACGGTAAGAGGACAGAGATACTGGAGAAAATTAAACGGGTGTCTTTTAAGAAAGAAGACGTCTTTCTCCTGCAGTCTGTTGGGTAAATTTAGGGAACGGATATTCAACGAAGATGATTATTGCCACCATTGTATATCTTCCGTAGGGATCGTGGGAATAAGAGAATAAGATAATTAGGGCACTTGTGTACAGTAATTTTTACCTCACTGAATACACAAGTAGACTAGGACAGGCGTAGATGCAGAAATAGCCAAAGGTGTCGATGCGACGTTAAGTCCGGACCGTCACTTCCTTCCTTTTCTGGCTGCTGCCTCAAAAATCCACTTGATGCGAACTTCTACCATCTTAACCATTAAAATATATATACTGATCAGCCAGAACATTATGACCACCTACCTAATAGCCAGTGTGCCCACCCTTGTCACGGCTAACAGCGGCGAGGCGTCGTAGTATGGAAGCAATGGGGCCTTGGTAGGTCACTGGGGGTAGTTGGCACCACATCTGCACACACAGGTCACCTAATTCACGTAAATTCAGGAGAGGGGGCGATGAGCTCTGATGCCACGTTCAGCCACATCCCAGACGTGTTCGATCGCGTTCAGATCTAGCGTATTGGGCGAGGGAGGGCAGCATATCAATTGAAACTCGCCACTGTGTTCGAGCCACTCCGTCACACTCCTGGCCTTGTCACATGGCGCATTATCTTGTTGAAAACCGCCACTACCGTCGGGAAACATTATCGTCATGAATGGGTGTACGTGATCTGCAGCCAGTGTTCTACACTCCTTGGCCGTCATGGTGCCTTGCACGAGCTCCACTGGACCCTTGGATGTCCACATGAATGTTCTCCAGAGCGTAATGGAGCTGCCTCCAGCTTATCTCGCCCGCAGTACAGGTATGAGGGAGCTGTTCTCCTGGAAGACTGCGGATTCACGCCCTCACATCGGCATGATGCAGGGATTCATCAGACGATGCAACGCTCTGCCACTGCGCCAACGTACAGTGCCGATAGTCACGTGCCCATTTCAGTTGTAGTCGCCGATGTCGTGGTGCTAGCATTGGCACATGCCTGGATCGTCGGTTGTGAAGGCCTATCATTAGGAGCTTTCAGTGCATTATGTGTTCAGATACAACTGTACTCTGCCCAGCATTAAAGTCTGATATTAGTTCCGGCACAATTTTCCGCCTGACTTATTTTATCAGCCTTCCAAGTCTACGACGTCCGACATCTGTAATGAGGGGTGTTCGCTCAACCCCTCGACCTCTGGACGTGGTTACACCTTGGTTTCGCCAGATGTTGAAGACATTCACCATAGCACTGCTCGAGTACTAGCCGGAAAGCCGTGCAGTTCCAGAAATGCTCCTGCTGAGCCTACGGACCATTAAAGTCCCCTCCCGGTCAGATAGACCGTTCTACACGAGGACAACAAGCTCTGTGACAATACATGCACCGTGTGTGTGTCTGACTAGCAGTCATTCGTCGCTGGGAGACGCTATTATTGCCTGGATGGATTTATACCGATAGTACGTCGGTGGTCATAATTTTCTAACAGATCAGTGTATATTAGAAAAGGACTGAGATTTTACTATAGGATGATAGATTGACTATAAATGCACCGCTCTTATGGTCGTTTTATCTGCACATCTAAGACAATTAATTTTTGCATTTGATCCAGTGTTAAATCGGTAAACAGATCTGAACCGTGATTTATTTTCAAAGAATATTCTTAAGAATTTATTTTGTTTACTAGCGATTCATCAAGAACATTAACACATTTAATAACACTGTGTAAGCATGGAAGTAGTTGCCAGGGAGTAACTGATGAAATCATAACCTAATTCCTTTTAACAAAAGGGAATTTTATTCACTTTAATAGTGCCTAAACGTTTTTTTTAAAGAAACAGAAAGCACCCTCTAAATATCAGCACCTACCAACCGATCGATCCAACCGAACGATCCAACCGCCAATGACCATTGCAAACTCGAGCAGACTGGCGGCCTAACGCGCAGACTCAGATGCAGGAACTAAACCCCGACCGGGCGACCACTCGCTGAGTTCTCTTCCTGTCGGAGTGGAAAGACTTTCAATTTGCCGGCTTTAAAGGTTGATCCGGACGTACTAGCACTCCGAGCGACAGACAAACACTAACTGCCTAACAAATGCAGACGAGAGACAGACCAGCAAGCTGGGGACGAGAGACTGACCCAGACTGACCTCCTGGGGAGCTCATAGCGCCCCTTAAATGCACGTGAACAGTCAACATTTCCCCTTTCCCACCAGAGGGAGACACCAAATCTGCGGTTGTCACAGCGGCGCCACCGCCAGAAACGGAGAGCCACTGCTTCACACTACGCGCTTCGGCGCGCTCTTCAAAACAGCAATTTCTTACCACGGCTCAGGATCAAAGCTGTCGACCCAAACACTCAGTGACCATAATGGTATCGAAAGGGGAGATGATAGAGAGAAAGTCGAAATACCAAATTTTTTTTTTTTTTTTTAAAAATTGTTCCACGGAAAAACACCGTACCGCAATTCCTTCTGTCAGTCGTATCACAAATACCAAATTGATGCATACCGAAATAAGTCAGCATAGTATAGTAAATCGACTAAAATCGTTTGCCAGGACTTGATAGAATTACAAGACCATTACTGTTCACAACTGTACACAGTACGTATATGTGACCTAGCGGAGAACGGCGGAAGCTCCACGAGACTGTTCGTGGAAGATTCTGTCGTATTCAGTGAGGTCGCAGGAAGACCTGCGGAGAATCGACGCTTGACCTAGCGATTCGCGATCGGCACTCAAACAAACGTATCGTGCTGAATACAAATACACGAAAATATCCGTTCTGGTATGATCATACGATTGCCGAACAATCACTGGAAGCAATCATATCCGTTAAATATCTGGAATATACGTATGCATGGTGATTCCGTGATGCCGTGCTGTTACAAAATTTCAGACATAATGGGCCAGGGCAATGATATCAGCTGGGGAAAGGAACCCTACTCCGGAAACGACTGAGTCGAAAGGTATAAGCGAAAATCAACTCGAGCAGCGCTCAAAGGGCTTCAACTTCCGAACACTGATCACGACGTACATAATTCCCGCTGCATAGTCCCCAGTACGCTGAGATAATTTCCCGTGTTGATAATCATGTAACGGTGCTGGTAGCTTGATATCACAGTGACCGAAAATACCAAATGGTTGGTTCAAATGGTTCTGAGCACTATGAGACTTAACTTCTGAGGTCATCAGTCCCCTAGAACTTAGAACTACTTAACCCTAACTAACCTAAGGACATCACACACATCCATGCCCGAGGCAGGATTCGAACCTGCGACCGTAGTGGTCGCGCGGTTCCCGAGTGTAGCGCCTAGAACCGCTCGGCCACTCCGGCCTGCCGAAAATACCCCGTCTACAGTATATTAATAATGAACACTATTCACAATCTGTTACACTTACAAAAGTAACTGAAAATAGCGTTCCGCAGCTTCAATGCATGCATGGCACCGTCACACAAAGTTCTATAGCACCCGTTCTCAGTATCCCCTGTGTCGTTTGAACAGTGTAGCAGGTAGTGAGAATTCTTGCCCAGAAATCACCTTCAGTCTCGACTGGCGTCTAGCACACAAGACTTTTCACATGGTCCTACAAGAAGAAATCAAGTTGGATGGGACCCAGTGAACGTGCTGGCCAAGAAACAGTACGTCTTCCACCTATCCACCTTTCAAGCAACGTCTGATCCAAGTGTTCACGAACACTCAGTCCAAAGTGGGGTGGAACCCTATCATGATGAAATCACATTCGTTATGTTCCTGGAATCTGGGTAGAATGTCCCTGAAATACACTGTACACAATGGAGCATTTAAGCTGGGAGGAAGAAGAAATGGCCCTAGTACGTAATCAGTGACTATGCCTGCCCTAACGTTTACTGATAATCTGCGTTGATGGCTCTTCACAACTGTAGCCTGGAGATTCTTATTGGCCCAGCCAAACATGGCTATTTAGCATCCCATCCGTGAAAAGTAGATACACGGGGAAGTGAGGATCGACTTTAAGGCACTGCAAGAACTTTTGGCTGAACACGACACGATGTCCGTAGTCAGTAGGAATTAAATCATGCACTTTCTGTGGATGGTACTCCCGTAGTAATCGCTACACAGCTATTACACGTGCAACTGATATAGTGCTGATTGCAGGCGGCTCATCCAGTCGAGCAAGCACCGCGTCTTCTATGTCCCAAGTCCATGTAGTTCGTCGTGCCAATTGCCCAGTTACACTAACTACACCATTGGAACAGTGTAACAAGATGTGAGCCGTATGTCTTCTACTCTCATATTTGTACAAACTTTCCACTTATCTGCTACTTTCATTTGCTTGTCCATAGACGAAAATAATGTGTGCAAGTTCCGTCATCGGGTACAGCTCTATTGGGTCAGGGCTGAACGACGTTAGTACTTCATCTTGTAAAAACCGACTGCAGTCTACTATAGTACAGACACTGTGCACAAGGATGATCATACCAGTATACAGTAAGCCATCTGCATTGGGATTAGTTGAGATGTTAATCCAACTTCTACAAGTAAGTGATCGTAGGGATTGCATAGCCAACAATCTTATCAACAACAGTGCCGGTACAACTATTCCGTCGGCCGCGGTGGTCTAGCGGTTCTAGGCGCTCAGTCCGGAACCGCGCGACTGCTACGGTCGCAGGTTCGAATCCTGCCTCGGGCATGGATGTGTGTGATGTCCTTAGGTTAGTTAGGTTTAAGTAGTTCTAAGTTCTAGGGGACTGCTGACCACAGATGTTAAGTCCCACAGTGCTCAGAACCATTTGAACCATTTACAACTATTCCACTTTCAGAGGCATCAGAACGATTTTTCATCTTTAACTATCAACTTGTCCGAATCCGAACCAGAGTCTCTTACCTCACCCTAACACATTTACCTGTCTGCACCATCCTCGAAAGTCTGTAATATCATCACGGAACCACACTGTGGAGAGATTACATGACAGTTCTGCATAAAATTAATCCTATGAAATGAAGGTTCGAGACTGACATTCACTGGAAGAATCCTCTAGAAGCCTAGTCCACGCTCGAAGGCGGTAGCTTACAAAATTCTCACTCGACCGATACTTGAGTACTGCTCGCCAGTCTGGGACCTTAACCATGTAGGAGTGACAGAGGAAACAGAGAAGGTTCTAAGAAGAGAAAAGCGTTTTCTCACAGATTAGTTTCTGTGGTCGACGTTATAAAAGAGGCGTTGTGCATCACGATGGGGTTTACTGTTGACATTTCTAGATCGTACTTGTACTTAGGAATTACAATTAAGAATAACTTAAACTGGAACGATCATAAAAAAAAATAATTTGTGGGGAAAGCAAACACAAGACTGCGATTTATTCGCAGAACGCTTAAGAAATGTAACAAATCTACTAAAGAGACTGTTTATAATACGTTTGTCTACCCTCTTCTGGAACGTTACTTTGCGGTGTGGGATCTGCATCAGATAGGATCGACGGAGAGGTTCGCAAAAATTAAAAGAAGGGCACCTCGTTTTGTACTATCGCGAAGTAAGGTGGAGATTGTCGTGATAATGACACACGAATTGGGGTGGCTGTCATTAAAAGAAAGGCGTTTTTCGCTGCGGCAGGACCTTCGCATGAAATTTCAGTCATCAACTCTCTTCTCATTGTGTGAAAATATTTTGTTGGCGGCCACCTACACAGGGAGAAATGACCGTCATAATAAAATAAGAGAAATCAGAGCTCGCACAGAGAGACTTAAGTGTTAGTTTTTCGCATGCGCTGCTCGAGAGTGGAACGGCAGAGAAGTAGCTTGAAGGTGGTTCGGTTAACCCCCTGTCAGGCACTTAATTGTGAATTGCAGTGTAATCATGTAGATGTAGATTCGAGATCACATGGAGAATTACCAGTAATCTTTCTTCCAGCGCATCAATAGGGACGGAACGAGCCTGGGCGATGCGGTGGGGGCGGTGGGTGCGGAGGGGGGGGGGGGCGGGGGTTGATAGTGTTATAGCCGGCCGAAGTGGCCGTGCGGTTCTAGGTGATGCAGTCTGGAACCGCGAGACCGATACGGTCGCAGGTTCGAATCTTGCCTCGGGCATGGATGTGTGTGGTGTCCTTAGGTTAATTAGGTTTAAGTAGTTCTAAGTTCTAGGGGACTGATGACCTCAGAAGTTGAGTCCCATAGTTGTCAGAGCCATTTGAACCATTTGATAGTGTTATACAAAATATCCTTCAGCGCACACCATAAGGATGTTTATGCAGTAGAGATGTATATGTACAAATGATTGAAATGGCTCTGAGCACTATGGGACTCAACTGCTGTGGTCATAAGTCCCCTAGAACTTAGAACTACTTAAACCTAACTAACCTAAGGACATCACACACATCCATGCCCGAGGCAGGATTCGAAACTGCGACCGTAGCGGTCGTGCGGTTCCAGACTGTAGCGCCTTTAACCGCGCGGCCACTCCGGCCGGCCTGTATATGTACATTTTTGCACCCTATGAACATGATATGCAGTTTTAAAAACACGAGGGAAAGGAGGAAAGGTATCGTTATTATAAATTAGTCCCATGGCTCATACCGGAAGTCATACGATAGGGAGATGGCAAACTATTTCACACGTTTTTATTAGGTCGTTTTGTTGTCTGTTTGTTCGCTACAAGTTTTGCAGCTGTGTTCAAACCTTGCTGCTGAGATAGACTTGAAACATTAAAAATAGCTTAGAAATGGATGAGAATGCTTTCTTGTCTGGCATGTGGCGCAAGGTACTTTGTGTACCACTTCTATTTTCCCCTTTTTCCTGTTTCAGTCGGGAAAGTTTTGCGGTAAGAACGATTGCTCGTAAACCTCGCTGTGAAATCGATTTGCTCTAAATTTTTAACTTCACTGTCTTTGTGGGAGATATACGTAAAAGGAAGCAATATACTGGTTGATTCAGGCGAACACAAACTGAAATAAACCTGAAATGTAACACATGTCTCTACTGAACTCTCATAAATACGTTTAAATCGATTGAAAAATTTCACTGGAACGACTAAAAAGCAGAAAACAATTATTTAATTAAAAAAAACTTTTTTAAGATAACGCATTTTTAAAACGGACTAGAATATATAAAATAATTTCTCATAGCCCTACACAGTTTCCTGTCCACATACTGATAGTCCTGAAAATTTGTGATTGTGAATTTTTAATAGCTATGAAAATACCCGTTAAATTTAAAGTGAAAAACGTGGGGCTCATGCAGCAGATAATAGTGAGCAGCGTAGAGAGCAGCTGTCGTTGAGAAAGTCACACGACAGTTAATAACGTTAGCAGGCAAAAAACTGTTGGTGTGGCTTCGGTGCACTAGTCATACATCAGTTTACTACGTGAACTCCACGTTATTCACTTTAAATTTTGCGATTACTGTCATAGTCGTTAAAAATTCAGGTGCACTAATTTCCAGGACTACAGTATTTGTATGGGATTAGGTATCGGCATTGGTCAAGGAGTTCATTTTAAAAACGTGTTGAATTAAAAAGTTTTTAATTAAATTTTCATTATGTATTCATGTTTTCAGATAAACTTGATCATTATTGTTAAGAAAAAAACTTATATCTACATCTGCATTTGTAATTCGTCAATAGCAACTTCGTGGGCAGTACTGTATGACTTATTGCGATGTGTTCCCGACTAAAGAAAGCATCTGAATAGATGTGCCACAGATGTTGCCTCTGGTGCTGCCGAAAACGATTTACTTCGCGATACTCTGTGGTCTAGGGGTAGCGTCTTTGATTCATAATCAAAACGTCTTCGGTCCCGGGTTCGATCCCCGCCACTGCCCAAATTTAGATAAATAATCAGCATTGGCGGCCGAAGACGTCCGGCATAAGAAGTCAGCCTCATTCTGCCAACGGCCTTGTCAAAGAGGGCGGAGGAGCGGATAGAGGTTCAGGGCACTCTCTTGTCCTAGGGGTGGGAAATTGCCCCTAAAGGCGGAAGTATCAGCAATGATCAACGACATGAGGATGCAGAAGGCAATGGAAACCACTGCATTAAAGACACGTAACGTGTATCCACAGGACATGTGGCCTGTAACTGAAGAAGTGTCATGATGATCTCTCCGTTGGCAAAAGATTCCGGAATAGTCTCCCATTCGGATCTCCGGGAGGGGACTGCCAAGAATCACAAGAGGAGGAGGTATACTTGGAAAAGGCCGGGAGATACGGGTAGATATCAATTAGATTACATCATGGTCAGGCAGAGATTCCGAAATCAGATACTAGATTGTAAGGCGTACCCAGGAACAGATATAGACTCAGATCACAATATAGTAGTGATGAAGAGTAGGCTGAAGTTCAAGACATTAGTCAGGAAGAATCAATACGCAAAGAAGTGGGATACGGAAGTACTAAGGAATGACCAGATACGTTTGAAGTTCTCTAACGCTATAGATACAGCAGTAAGGAATAGCGCATTAGGCAGTACAGTTGAAGAGGAATGGACATCACTAAAAAGGGCCATATCAGAAGTTGGGAAGGAAAACATAGGTACAAAGAAGGTAGCTGCGAAGAAACCATGGGTAACAGAAGAAATACTTCAGTTGATTGATGAAAGGAGGAAGTACAAACATGTTCCGGGAAAATCAGGAATACAGAAATACAAGTCGCTGAGGAATGAAATAAATAGGAAGTGCAGGGAAGCTAAGACGAAATGGCTGCAGGAAAAATGTGAAGACATCGAAAAAGACATGATTGTCGGAAGGACAGACTCAGCATACAGGAAAGTCAAAACAACCTTTGGAGACATTAAAAGCAACGGTGGTAACATTAAGAGTGCAACGGGAATTCCACTGTTAAATGCAGAGGAGAGAGCAGATAGGTGGAAAGAATACATTGAAAGCCTCTATGAGGGTGAAGATTTGTCTGATGTGATAGAAGTAGAAACAGGAGTCGATTTAGAAGAGATAGGGGATCCAGTATTAGAATCGGAATTTAAAAGAGCGTTGGAGGACTTATGGTCAAATAAGGCAGAAGGGATAGATAACATTCCATCAGAATTTCTAAAATCATAGGGGGAAGTGGCAACAGAACGACTATTCACGTTGGTGTGTAGAATATATGAATCTGGCGATATACCATCTGACTTTCGGAAAAGCATCATCCACACAATTCCGAAGAACCAGAACAGAAGAGAATCGAAGCATTTGAGATGTGGTGCTATAGACGAATGTTGAAAATTAGGTGGACTAATAAGGTAAGGAATGAGGAGGTTCTACGCAGAATCGGAGAGGAAAGGAATATGCGGAAAACACTGGTAAGGAGGACAGGATGATAGGACATCTGCTAAGACATGAGGGAATGACTTCCATGGTACTAGAGGGAGCTGTAGAGGGCAAAAACTGTAGAGGAAGACAGAGATTGGAATACGTCAAGCAAATAATTGAGCACGTAGGTTGCAAGTGCTACTCTGAGATGAAGAGGTTAGCACAGGAAAGGAATTCGTGGCGGGCCGCATCAAACCAGTCAGTAGACTGATGACCAAAAAAAAAAAAAACTCCGTTTCATCAATAAGCTGCGCTGTTTATTTTTGGTTCACCTAGTGGCATACTTCGGTACTGTGGCACAAACAAATAATTAATTACGTGACTTTCTGTTTTTATCGAGATGATAATTAAAACTTTGACCTACTCTTCGTGCCAGGGCAAAGTATTTATTGCACAACTCAGGTTGGAGTGACGGAAATCGATTCTCGAGTGAGAATATGTGGGAGAGGATAACCAGTCTCGGCATTTGACTTGCAATCAATGAGGCCATCCCGAAAACATTGCTCCAAACCGGATGATGGACTAGATTTTGTTTCTGGGACAATATGTCTTGGAGAATGATGTGAAAGTTCAGTGTTTGAATGTGGAAGTGTGAGCGCGTCTAATAGAGCAAAGTCTAAATGTAGTTGGTATGTATAAACCGTGTGTCTCGCTGACTAAGCATCTTTGTTATTTTATTTTCTTCCTACATCGTACATTTTCTACTCCTTAGAGCAAGACTAGCTACTGCAGAACTCTGTTATTTCCGTCCAGTCCGTCCAGATATCTCAGCATAATAACAACGGATGCAGTTTTTATGAGCTGATATTGTTTATTACCTCCGATAAAAATCGCACCGAGTGTATTTTGTGACACAATTCTGTTGTGTGCGACGTTCTTTAACGGAAAAAGATCAATGCTAAGAGCTCGACTGACATTTGATCGATTGGTTCCGAGTGAATGCGTAAGGCGGAGACTTCCCAGAGCACGTGCCGAAGTCTCTATAGCTCTCCAGCCCAGTCCTTTGAAGTGTTACCTTTTATTTTTTCTGCGGCCTCTTCTCATTTAACTGAAGTTCGCAATGATTCATTATAGGAGGACAAATTATTTATAAAAACAATTATATGATGAAAGCTATTACTTTTCGACACACCAACTAACACTTCTATAATTGTACTAAAAATATCGAAACTTCTAGAAGCTGTAGAAAATGTAAAAGTAGTGTCGATGAGAAAAATGATACAGGCCAAAATATTTATCATCGACCTACCATCTTGTTCTTCGTACGAGAGAGTCTATACTGTCAACACGTAAGCTAATTTGCTGGCTTCGTAATTACCTATTTCACTATAATTCGTTGAGTTCCTTATTTAATGAGTACAACCATCCTGTCTCCATATAACACAAATTATATGAATTGTATTTTTAATGTTTTTAAGCGGCCAAATAGGATAAGTTGGAGGCGGATTGTTTTGGGCATAACGACCAAACACTTTACGTGTTCTTTCGTTAACTGCTTCTCTGTCGGAAGTTAGAAGCCCACTGAGATATTTTATCCGATTATTTCCCTTGTTCTACATAACGTTTTATCATGAGGATTATGAGGGTCTGATCATTCTCCGCGTTCCCACCACGACGCTGTCCAGTCTACTCAAGGGCCTGATGCAGCCCCTCTTGTGAGAGCAATGATCTGGTGATGGACGCATGAAGGTAATGTTACATCGGTGTAACAGACCTTCATGTGAATGGCACCATACGATGCTATGAGATAGTTGACTGTCCATCATCAATGTGGGTTCCTTACATATAGGCCAGCCGCGGTGGCTGAGCGGTTCTAGGCGCTACACTCGGGAACCGCGCGACCGCTACGGTCGCAGGTTCGAATCCTGCCTCGGGCATGGATGTGTGTGATGTCTTTAGGTTAGCTAGGTTTAAGTAGTTCTAAGTTCTAGGGGACTGATGACCTTAGAAGTTAGGTCTCATAGTGCTCAGAGCCATTTGAACCTTACATATCGCGACAGTTAATTTAGGTAAATATTACTTATGATTTGCTAATTTATGTTGTCCTTCGAGAAACTTTCGGTTGAAAAATCTGACAGACAGGGAGGGAACGTCACACCCTATACAAAGAGAGAGAGAGAGAGAGAGAGAGAGAGAGAGAGAGAGAGAGAGACATTAAAACTGCTGTTCCAATCACAGATTTGGCTTGCTTGTACAATTATAAGTTTATTCGTAGTAGGCCCAGGGCCATAGATCCATTTGTTAAGAGGAGAATGAGTGTAATTCGTTTAGTTACGCATTAAAAGTAATTTTCTCAGGCCATCTGTAATCAAAGGTGGCTTGCTTGATCACAGGCCTTTCAAATGGAGCGGACGGAGAAATGTTTTGGGTTCACCTATCAATTCATAAATTCCTCAATATGGCGTAATCCTACAGGAGTTCCAGTGACCGTTGGTTTCAAAAATTGACACCAAGGTGACGGTTGCTCGGAGGGACACCGGTCTCTCGGACGGTCAGGTGCCTGGCGCCACCACAGTACTGCCAACCTGTGCGAACGGCTGCTCGGCTGAAAACCTAATCGACCGATGACACTCCAGCCCCAGTTCATGTTGGCAGCACGAAGCTTTTGCTCTCAGGAGAAGCATATAGCGTGCGGGGACCCGAGTCTACAAAACTACTGAGAGACGCCCTTTCGCTGTCAGTTCGTCGGAGTACTCGGTAGGTTTTAGTTAGTGACCAACAATCGCGTGATAATAACCGCTAACTTGTGATTCATGTGTTCGTTTCCACCCCCTAGGAAGCAACAGTGCACAGCTGGACTGGAAAAATTACCGTTGTTTATGTTTGTATTTTATGTCTTATCTAGTACTTGTGGCGTGACCCACAGCAAGCCTGTGGATTGCCTGTGTTGTCTGAATTTGTGAACTGGCAAGTTACCGTATACTAGAATCGAGAATGTCTCTCACTTAAGAGAATGTACCTGCTGTCTATTACGGGTATGCAGTCTCCCCCTGTTCTCTTCATCAGTCAATTAATTTCAGTCAGCAAAGAAGTCCCTGCAGTACGTGAAGAGGAATCCTACGGTATTACTTCGTGAAGAGCAGCGGACCATCAACTGAGGTTCTAATCTGATGGTAGGGAAGAACTAGCGAATTTATTTCATTGCAAAGCTCCGAATCCAAAAGACCAAACCAACTACAAACGCTCTTTTACCTTTAACTTGTTCTGATGTTACATAACAGGCTTTCGATAGAACATATCGCTGCTTATAATAATCCGTCTGTTTTCATACCGCATTTTTAACTCATCACTTGCTCTACTGTCGTGGACATAACACATGTCCTATCATCCTGTCTCTTCTTCTGGTCACTGTTTTCCGTATTTCATTTCTTCGCCGATTCTGCCGAGTACCTCGTCGTTTCTTATCTCTTTGATCCACGTAATTTTCAACATTCCTCTGTAGCACCACACATCAAATGCTTCGATTCTCTTCTTTCGGTTTTCCTACAGTACACGATTCAGTACCAATGCTGCGCTCCAAATGTACCGGGTGATCAAAAAGTCAGTATAAATTTGAAAACTTAATAAACCACGGTATAATGTAGATAGAGAGGTAAAAATTGACACACATGCTTGTAATGACATGGGGTTTTATTAGAACAAAAAAAATGTTCACAAAATCTCCAAGAGATGGCGCTGGACAGCAAAACGTCAGTGACTGCGCATGACAATCGTGTATAAAAGGAGCTATAATGAGAGAGAGAATCAGATGCGCCAGCAGTCGTAGCATGTTAACGTTACCTGAAAAGGCGCTTTTAGTGAAGCTGTATTATCGGAATGGGGAATGTGCTAGTTCAGCGTTACGATCCTATCGCCATAGGAACGGGATTCGAACGGGTAAAGGTCCGTTGACAAATGCAGCTGTGGCGAGAATGATTTCGAAGTTCGAAACCACGGGTTGTTTAGACGATAGACCCCCGTAGTGGCCGACCGAGCACAAGGCGTAGTGCTGCTGAGACAGTTCAGGAAGAAATGGAGACTGCAGCGGGTTCGTCTATGCACGGGGAAGTCAGCGCTCGTGCAGTCGTACGTCGCACTGGCATTCCATATACTGTTTGGTTGGCACTGAAGCGTACCCTCCGATGCTATCCGTACAAAATCCATCGGTATCATGAACTGCTACCTGGCGATTTAGTGAAGCGGAGGGTATTTGCGGTGTGGGCCTTTCAAAAGATGGCGGAAGATGACGATTGGTTGAGTAAGGTGTTGTGGACCGACGAAGCTCATTTCACGCTCCGAGGGATTGTCAACGCCCACAACTGCAGAATTTGGGCTCCCGAAAATCCTAGAACTGTCGTGGAAACTCTATTGCACGACAAGAAAGTCACGGTATGGACTGGATTTGCCACATCTACCGTTTCTTCGAGGAAATGCGCGATTCTGGTTTTGTAACTGCTACCGTGACGGGTGAGGGGTACGCTGATATGTTACAGAATCGCATCATCCCCAGCCTGGCTGATAAACACCTGCTGGAACGTACGATGTTTATGCAGGATGGCGCTCCACCCCATATTGCTAGACGCGTGAAAGATTTCTTGCGCGCGTCGTTTGGTAATGATCGCGTGCTCAGCCGCCACTTTCGTCATGCTTGGCCTCCCAGGTCCCCAGACCTCAGTCCGTGCGATTATTGGCTTTGGGGTCACCTGAGGTCGCAAGTGTATCGCGATCGGCCGACATCTCCAGGGATGCTGAAAGACAACATGCGGCGCCAATGCCTCACCATAACTCCGGACATGCTTTACAGTGCTGTTCACAACGTCATTCCTCGACTACAGCTATTGTTGAGGAATGATGGTGGACATATTGAGTATTTCCTCTAAAGAACATCATCTTTGCTTTGTCTTACTTTGTTATGCTAATTATTGCTATTCCGATCAGATGAAGTGCCATCTGTCGGACATTTGTTGAACTTTTGTATTTTTTTGGTTCTAATAAAACCCCGTGTCATTCCACGCATGTGTGTCAATTTTTACCTCTCTATCTACATTATTCCTTGGTTTATTAAGTTTTCAAATTTATACCGACTTTTTGGTCACCCGGTACATTACGAGAAATTTCTCCCTCAAATTAAGGCCTGTGTTTGGTACTAGTAGACTCCTCTTGGCCTGGAATGCCCTGTTTACCTGCGGTAGTCTGCTTTTTATGTCCGTGCAAGATGCTTCAAGGCAATGCGAGTGAGCTCCACGGTGCTGGTCGTCAGCCCGGACCTCTAGCTAAGTATTCGACCTCGATCGCGAAGCGCAGGCGATTTCTATTCAGCGGAAGGCATGGCAGTAACTCTGCGACACGGTGACGGGAGCTCGACGGGCTGCGGGGACGGCGCACAGCAGGCCGCCCTGGACACACGGCGCGCCGCCATCGGGATTCCAGGGGAGCAGCCGAGGCCCGCCGTGGGAAGCGCTCACTAGCTCTGGCAATCGCTGATCTTTATGGCCGTCACCGAACCGGATGCGGATTCACTCAGTGGATGGCGGACGACTTCATTTACCCAGAAACTATCAATACGCACACTGTGCAGATATGGACATCCGTGCCATCGAAGATAAAGGACCAGAAGTGAATGTGTTTAGTATCTTTCCTTGGGGCTGGCGTATAAACTCGGCAGCGGGCTAGGGTGCCAAAATACAGGGTGATCAAAAAGTCAGTATAAATTTGAAAACTGAATAAATCTCGGAATAATGTAGATAGAGAGGTACAAATTGACACACATGCTTGGAATGGCATGGGGTTTTATTAGTGTAGTGGACTGACAAAACCAATGATCGCACGGACTGAGGTCTGGGGACCTGGGAGGCCAAGCATGACGAAAGTGGCGGCTGAGCACACGATCATCACCAAACGACACGTGCAATAGATCTTTCACGCGTCTAGCAATACTTTTTTTTGCTTTCTAATAACACCCCGTGTCATTCCAAGCAAGTGTGTCAATTTTTACCTCTCTATCTACATTATTCCTTGGTTTATTACGTTTTCAAATTTATACTGACTCTTTGTTCACCCGGTACATTGACGAAAAAAAAAATCGCAATACCAACAAGGAATTGTGCGACATAAACGAAAGTTCGTAGGCGTGTGCCTACATATGGAAAATGATGTCTATTCAAATTTCACGTCAGTCGCATAAGACTGGAGCTGGTATCGCCACTATGAGGGTGCAAATCGGGATTGCTTTAAATACTTGCTGTACCACTCGTGAGCATTGGTTATCTTTGACATTGGACGAGGTGAATTGGTGTTAATCAAGAACGCCTTTAGGGCGTCTAAGACGCCATTATCAACATCTCTTGAGTTTGAACCAGGTCGTGTAATACGATTACGAGAAGCTGAATGTTCCTTCTGCGATACTGCAGGAAGACTCGGCAGGAATGTAGCCACTGCACGTGACTGCTGGCAGTGGTGGTCACGAGAACGTACAGTCGCCAGAAAACCGGACTCCGGTCGACGTCGTGGCACCACGAGAAGGAAGACCGTTGTGTTCGGCGTAAGGTTCTGGCGCATCGTAATGCATCTGCAGCAGCAATCCGACAAGCAGTTGGCACCACAGTGGCACAACGAACTGTTATAAATCGGTTACTTCATGGACTGCACCGAATCAAACGTCCTGTAACGTGCATTCCACTGACCCTAAACCACCTCCGTTTGTGAGTTCAGGGGTTCAAATGGTTCTGAGCACTATGGGACTTAACATCTGAGGTCATCAGTCCCCTAGAACTTAGAACTACTTAAACATAACTAACCTAAGCACGTCACACACATCCATACCCGAAGCAGGATTCGAACCTGTGACCGTAGCAGTCGCGCGGTTCCGGACTGAAGCGCCTAGAACCGCTCGGCCACAGCGGCCGGCAGTTCAGAAGTATCAAGCGAGAACTCACTAGAGGACATGGCTGTTGAAATACTTTCCGGGATGTGAGGTCGTGGTCGTGGTCGTGGTCGGCAAGACTCAGCGGAGCAGCGCCTCTGAGGAAGTCCAGCGCAGTCCTGGACGAAACGTAAGGAGCAGAAAAGTTCTTGGACCACGACCTCACATCCCGGAAAGTATTTCAACAGCCATGTCAACCGGTCGTGAAAGCCTTCATTCTACAATCACTAGAGCTTGTTCCGCCTCGGTGCCAGTGATGGCCGTATGTTGGGTAGAACGAGACCAGTTAACGGCTGCAACTTACGTGTCCGTGTGCTAGACACGCTAGACCTACACCGGTTGTTATGGGCAGGGGTGCGCTTTCGTATGACAACATGAGCACTCTCGTGGCTATACCACACACTATGGCTGCAAATTTGTACGTCAGTCTTGTGATTCGACGTGTTGTTCTGCCGTTCATGTACAGCGTTCAGGGGGTGTTTTCCAACAGGATAACGATCGCCCACATAGCGCTGCTGTAACCCAGCTTTCTCTACAGAGGCTCGACATGTTACTTGGCCTTCTCGATCACTAGAACTTTCTCCAATCCAGAGCATATGAGACATCATCGGACGACAACTTCAGCTCCATCCGACCAAATGCAACAGCCATGGAATTCCATCCCACAAACTGATATCCAGCACCTATATAACACAATATGTGCACATTTGCGTACTTGTGTTCGACATTCTGCTGTTTACACCAGTTATTAAAGTACCAGCGTTTCATATTTGCTACGGCTTATGTCGCGCTTACATTAACTTGTGGTCTTGCAATGTTAATTACTTAACTATGACACTAAACAAACGTATTTCGGAAATTTCATTACTTTACATTAATTATTTTATGGGGTTGCGGGTTTACTCAGTCAGTGTTTACGCGCGGAAAAAATGTGTGTAGAAAATAAGAAAACTGCAACAAATTTGGTTCTGTACCCGTTTGGGTTGCCGACTGTTTGGGTCCCTGCGCAGCATAACACAGAAGCTATACTTTCCTTGCGCAGCCACCAGTGACGCGTCGCGCATCTCGAAAATTACGTTTGAAAGGTCTCTGTCGGATTCCTTTCATGTTAATTTCTGGAATATGTTGCCATTTACGGCATAAATTCCTCTTCTAAATTTACTGTGGCCTTTCTGACTATCTGGGCGGAGAGTGAGTAGTGGAACGTGTTACTTTTACACATAAACAAGAACGATCTGTCACACTACTACACTTCAAAACACAGTTTATATGTAATTCATGTCACACAGTCTCATACGGAACCTACATCCGCTTTCTTTTATATACTGTATATGATAAGATACTGTCATCCCCCTTCCCTTCTGTGTGAGAGGATGAATGAGCAAATGTATTTCTAGTTGCATGCCTCAGGGTAGCAGACAAGCCTGTCTGCTAGAGAACAGTAGGACCAACGTCGGAACAGGTAGCTACGCTTTCTAAAAGCAAAGAGGTTTCTATCCTTAGTATGGCCCTGTCTGTCCCTTGTCATGTTGGTATAGGAAGCTGCCCCTCTGGCCACTTCCGTTTGTAGTGGGGAGCCACCCTCAGGAAGGGACCAAGTCAGTCTGTCCGTGGCGAGTGTCTGAAGTGGTAAGATCTCCGGCTAAGCGCGTGTCTGCTAAGTCCGTAGGACAATGGATTTCTTAAGTTCAGCCTAACTGAAAATTTAATCAACTTTATTTCAGGTTTAGCTCTAAAATATCTAATGTTATCTTAAATTGCAACGCAGTGCAATTCGCGTGTGAAGTTCAGATTATTTTCCGGTAGTTGCTTTGTCACTACTTTGTGAGTAAAGTGGAACCACGTGTTGATCAGTAACTCTAACTAAGATCATCAATCTTAAATGCGAATGTGCGTGAGATTATAACGTCTCGTCTTGACAGTATTTTTCAATATAGCAACTTTTCTTTATGTTCAACCCACGTGGGATGTACTTTGTGAGACCACTACCACGTGCTTATATAATTGTTTGACCCATCAGGTTAATAGTAAGACGCTAGTAACCAGTTCGAGGTTTTTCTTTTGTAAATTGCTTTTCGATCTAATTTATTTTAATTATCAAAATTATTGTGGAGTTACACGCTTTGTGTAAACCAAGTTGACCACGTGAAGCATGTGGTGTAATCATCAAAGTAGCCCTCAGCTATTCTTTTTGGGAAGATTTCACAGAGAGTTAGTATGAATTTAGTATACCAGTGTGTGGTAATTATATGACGGACAGTATTGTGCTACCAACGCAATTTCTTTGGGTGAAAATTGAATCGGTTGGTTGTGGTTAATTTCCTCTTGCATATGTTTCAACGTTCTTCGTGTGTTATTTTATGAATGCAGTGTTGTATGGAGTCTCCCAATCTTGGCTCCATATTTGATGAGTTCCGTAAGATTAAAATCTCACATTTTCACAATCCTAAATAAGGCACCAGCTTAATTACGACCAAGTTTAATATGCTGAAGTTTCAATGATCAATGTTAAAATAAATTTCCAAATATAAACTGATTTATTTCTTTTTATTTAAATTCTTGTTTATATATATATACATATCACCGGTTGTCGTATGACTATTAAAAGATTATAATTAATGTTAGTCTGGTTGGGAATTTGGTAAGCTAGACTGGATACCTGGTGAAACAGTTGCGCAGTAATGCATGGTTAACTTCCCCACACAGCTCACAGCTTTTAAACCTCTTTTATTGTCTAGCAGCACCGCTTACACCACAAAATAAAGCAACAACGTTATACGCTCACTGTTCAATAATTCCCCGTATCAGCAGAAGATATTGCTGTTATGGCCTTCAATTCCAGGACTATTTTTAAGCTCCTCACCACTCTAGTCTATCCTGAGCAAGCCTCTTCATTTCTGTGTAACTACTGCATCCTACATCCATCTGAAACTTCATACTGCATTCGAGCCTTGGTCTCCCTCTACTGTTTCCACCCCCAACACTTGCCTCCTTTACCACGTGGAAAATCCCTTGATGCCTCTGGATGTGTCCCATCAACCGATTTCTTCTTTTAGTCAGGGTGTGGTATAAATTTCCCTCAGCGTCATTCGATTCACCACCTCTTCATTACTTACTCCATCTACCCACCGAATATACAGGGTGTTACAAAAAGGTACGGCCAAACATTCAGGAAACATTCCTCACAAACAAATAAAGAAAACTTGTTATGTGGACATGTGTCCGGAAGCGCTTAATTTCAATGTTAGAGCTCATTTTAGTTCTTCCACCTACGCTCAATGGAGCACGTTATCATGATTTCATACGGGATACTCTACCTGTGCTGCTAGAACATGTGCCTTTACAAGTACGACACAACATGTGGTTCATGCACGATGGAGCTCCTGTACATTTCAGTCGAAGTGTTCGTACGCTTCTCAACAACAGATTCGGTGACCGATGGATTGGTAGAGGCGGACCAATTTCATGGCCTCCACGCTCTCCTGACCTCAACCCTCTTGACTTTGATTTATGGGGGCATTTGAAAGCTCTTGTCTACGCAACCCCGGTACCAAATGTAGAAACTTCGTGCTCGTATTGTGGACGGCCGTGATACAGTACGCCATTCTCCAGGGCTGCATCAGCGCATCAGGGATTCCATGCGACGGAGGGTGGATGCATGTATCCTCGCTAACGGAGGACATTTTGAACATTTCCTGTAACAAAGTGTTTGAAGCCACGCTGGTACGTTCTGTTGCTGTGTGTTTCCATTCCATGATTAATGTGATTTGAAGAGAAGTAATAAAATTAGCTCTGACATGGAAAGTAAGCGTTTCCGGACACATGTCCACATAACATATTTTCTTTCTTTGTGTGTGAGGAATGTTTCCTGAAAGTTTGGCCGTACCTTTTTGTAACACCCTCTATAACGTTCTACTGTAGCTCCGTATTTTGAAAGCTTCTATCCCCTTCTTGTCTGAACTGCTAATCGTCCATGCTTCTTTGCTATACAACGCTACAATGCAGACAAATACCCTACTAGAAGACTTCTCTAGCGTCCTGTACGCTATTTTTCATTTTTTTATTTAGCTTCTTTTATTCAGTAGAATACTAATTGAAATTTATACGAGAGTTGACTGCAAAGTAATGCCTACACCTCCGTAACTCTTCAACAGTTGGCAGTATTGGTATGCGGCAGGTACTGGCATGTTCCGTAGCCTCTTCTCTACAGCTACAGTTGGCAGGAAGCCTTAGCGCCAGCCTCTGTGGCCGAGAGGTTCTAGGCGCTTCAGTCTGGAAACGCGCTGCTGCTACGTTCGCAGATTCGAATCCTGTCTCGGGCATGGATGTGTGTGATGTCCGTAGGTTAGTTAGGTTTAAGTAGTTCTAATTCTAGGCGACTGATGACTTCAAATGTTAAGCCCCATAGTGTTTAGAGCCATTTGAACAATTTGAAGACTTAGCATTGAACGGTTGTGTTGTTCGTCCCTCATGCTCTTCCTGATTATTTGTAATCTTATCAAGGTCTTGCTGACTGGAAGTTGTTCTAATTGAACTATATTTTCTTCCTGCGCCTGTTTTGTCTCCCTAGCCATTTACAGTGTATGGAACCCTGCGCAGACGGTCGGTCAGTGCGATTTAGACAACGTACAGCCATTGAATTCTTGACAGCAGAAGGTGTCATGCCAAAGGAGATTCATCAGAGAATGAAAGCAGTTTGTGATGATTGTGTTGATGTGAGTACTTTACGTCGTTGGGTAAGTAATTTTAAAGATGGTGAGGCAAGAACATCTGGCCTGTGTGACAAACAAAGAGTTGGACGTCCTGTGACAGCAACCACCGAGTTTCGTAAGCAAAATGTTGACAGATTGATTCAGGACGCTCGTCGTATCACTCAGAGAGAAACTGCAAACACAATCGACGTTTCACTAGAACGTGTGGTTCACGTTATTGCTTTGCTTAGCTATCTGAAGATCTGTGCACGATGGGTACCCCGGATGCAGACTACTGAAATGAAAGCGCACAGACTTGAAATTTGCCACTAACTCTTCTCGCGTTACGAGAATGAAGGTGACGCCTTTCTCCATTCAATTGTGACAGGAGACGAAACGTGGTTACACCATTACGACCCGGAGACGAAACGTCAGCCTATGAAATACTGACACAAAGACTCGCCCCAGAAAAAAAAATTCTAGACGCAGCCCTCAGCTGAAAAAATCATGGGCACAGTGTTCTGGGACGCTGATGGTGTAATCCATGTTGATTTCCTTGATCGTGGAGCAACAATAAATTCAGACCGTTACATCACAACGCTGCGAACTCTTAACGATGGCTAACAAGGGTCCGAAAGGAAAAGGGAAATATTTTCTGCAGCATGACAATGCCAAATCACACACTTCACGTGTCACCACAGCAGAACTTCAGAGACTGAATCTCACCAGCGTACTGCGTCCTCCATACAGTCCAGATTTAGCACCGTCTGACTTCCATCTGTTCCCTTGTAATGAAAGATGATCTGCGGGGACATCATTATGCTTCTGATTAAGACGTTGAGAGAACTGTGAGACAGTGGTTGCGGAAACAGAGTGTCGACTTCTTCCGTGACAGCTTCAGAAAACTTTTTCATCGTTGGCAGAAATGTATCCAGTCGGCTGGTGATTACGTGGAAAAGTGAATATTGGTAATTAAAGATCACATTCTAAGGATTATTTCTGCGTTTGATTTATTAAAATATTTCCATCCAAACCCAATTAATGAAGGTCTTTCAGGACAACTGACAATCTGAGTTGTAGTAACTTCATCTCCAGGTATGTTTCAGCAGTGCTGTTTGATTTGATTGTGATTAGATGCGAAAATAACTGCACAATACGTATTTCACAGCACTCGCAATCTTCCTTAGATTATTGTCTCGACACCTCAAAAATATTTCAATAAATGTAAATTTTGACAGTAAATTTTCTCTGTGTCTTTTTATATTATTTATAATCACTTGGCGTTGTGTTTTAAATCAGTATAAATATACGGAGTCGTCTAGTCCTGAGTCGACGATATAGTCGTTTCTTTTCGTGCAATAAGAGCCTTTCTCGGGATCAGCTATAACTCGTACTGGTCGCTAGCATCGTAACTCAGACGGGGAGTGACAGAAGATAACTTCTAAAACTATCACAGGGTCATGGACTCACAGCAATGAAACGCCATAAATTTAAGCAAAATTTGAAATCGGTGCTATACTTGCTAATGTTTAACAAATTCATCTTTTACACTAATGCTTCACGTGCATTTCTGAAGGGTATTTTATTGTGAATATACAGACACAATATAAACACAGACATTGTAACCACCAATAATGTACCTATGTCTCTACGGGTTAAAATGGCGATAAAATATTTGTCCCTCCCAGTGTGGGAATCATAAAATGTGCGAATATGAGGATTGTGGACAATGTGACGTATGGAAGTTTGGATCAGTGGTGGAGGTGTGCTCGAATAGCCAAAGTGATTAAGGCGATAAGCGGGAAATTCGTATCCAAGTCCCTGTCCACCACATATTCTCATGTGCCGCAAAAAATGACATCAATCTGGAATCGCAAAATGCGAATCAATTTCTTATAATATTTCTGATCTGCCACATAAGATCTTGCACTTTGTAGAGCAGAAATCAGAGTATTTTCACGTCGACAGAATGCAGACAGCGATTTGTTTGATCAAGGAGCTCTTTTACACCTTTACCCGCCACACAACGTGTCCTTTACTATCCGAACAGGGCTCCGTCTCTAGTGTTTACTAGTGATGAACTGACTCTTGCCGTATGCTCACGTTCACATTCGCATAGACAACTGTACGGCACTCAGACCATGTTAATACAGTTTTTGATGTTACTGAGCAACAGTCATACAATAATTTTTAAATGAACACGCCGCCATTTGACTGTATTGTTGTTTATTTAATTATATCCAGGTTTTAGCTTTTAATGCCATTTTCAAGTGATTGACTTTATGTCATTAACATATATTGCAGGACATCAAGCTCAAATCTTGTTAATGACGTAAATTCAGTCACTTGAAAATGGCATAAAAGGCTGAAACCTGGGTCGTAATTAAATAAACAACAATGCAGTCAAATGGCGCTGTGTTCATTTAAAAAATTTAGAATAACTTGACCGAGTCAGATTCGTCTACTACTTGGGGTACTGAAAGTACCTCTAAGAAAGGCAAAAAAAATGAATATTTGTACCATTCTACATTATTTTATATTAATACCAGTTCTTCGATTGCATGCCGTTCGGTTATGAAAGCGCAATGAAAAAAGACCACTTTCATTGTAACGGCAAACGAATCACTTTTTGTTATTTATAAGATAGATTCAGGAAACAGTAAAGCATGACTTATACGTAACTGTTCTACATGCTTCACTATTATTGAAAAGGTAGCACAGCTCTATTTCTTAAAATGTACATCACGCAAATGGCTTCCATCGTTGGCGATGCACTGCAGAAGATGTTCGCGGAAGCTCCTAATTACGTTTTCAGTCATTTCTTGGGGAATGGCCTCTATATCTTCCCGGATTGCGGCTTTCAACTCGTAAGTATTGTGAGGTTATGGTGAAAAAAGCTTTGTGCTAGAATGTCTGAAAGATTAGTGATCTCGCCAGTCGTAGTATATCACGAAATCGTGAGAATAGTCGATGTGGAAAGTGGCGTCTCTGTGCAATTGACGAATTGCGAGTCATATGGGCTGCAGCCCCGTCTTTTCATCATGCTGAAATCACATCGCCTTTAGAAGTACTGTCCCTATAGTTGTTGAATACAGAAATTGGTAATACTGTCAGAATATTGTTCAGAATAGGCACTCACTGGACGGCTGTTGATGTCTTTAAAAAATGGGCAAACGATTACAGTGGCTTTCTAATAGCAAATTAGACGATGATTTTTGGGCACCCTGGCACTTTTTATGAATGAGCTGCAGACTTGTGTCCGAGTAATATCGGACGGTTTGTTTGGTGATCAACCGATTCAAGTGAATGTTTGCCGCATCAGAAACAAAAGATTTGTCAGAAATCCATCATCCTGGTCAATTCTGTCGAATGATGTTTTGTCCTTACCCACTTTACCTCCCGACTGTAACTGTTGAGCCACTTGTCGCTTATAAGAATTAAATTTTTAATCCTGTTTCATACTCTTCTGCAAAGACGTGCTAAGGATTTGTAATGTTCTGGAATGGCGACTGATAGACAGCTGTGAACCACAAATCCTTCAATTGATTAACAATAAAAAAATAACTATCTCGTGTATTAGTTAAACGCAAGATCATTTATTTCAAAATTTAGTTCAAACACTGACATTTTTTCATCAGTCCTTTGCCTAGTACCATGGAGGTTATTCCCTGTTGTCTTAACACATGGCCTATCATTCTGTGCGACACCAACCGTCGCTATTAAAGAGAACTGCAAATGATGCTAGTTAGTTATCTATCTAGGTTTCTCCCCCAATGGACCTCATTAATTAAACTGTTCACAACAGAGTTAATGAACGCTAATTTTGGGCCCAGCAATGGATCAGTTGGGTGGGGGGGGGGGAGGTGGAGGGTAATAATCACATAATTTCTTTAATTATGCACTGGGATGAGTAGCAATGAATGCAATTTTGAGAATACGATAAATTCCTCAGTTTATTAACACAAGATGGTTTCGTTAAAACATTGTCAAGTAAGTCAGTAAACGTTTCTCCAGATTAAAGGACAGTTATGATAAACGCAAAGAAGATAGAATTGATATGACTTACGGTTCACAAAAATCAGGAAGGGAATTGCATGATGGGAAATTCAGCTGTCTAATCTATCAAGTTTTAATTGACTCAAATCCGAGACTCAACAACAGCGATATGCATCCATGCTTGAAGTATACGTGTCGTACAAGCGTGCCAGCCCCACTGACCAGATAAAACCTAATGCGATATTATTGATGGTTATGAAATTCATTGCGACCTATATCGACAGTGCTGGCTGTAAATCTCAGCATCATTGAAATACGAATGTGCTGGCTGCGGGAGGCACCAATGGCTCGATAGGCGCGGCTGCGTGGGCGCCGCTGCTACATCACCCCAGACGAGGTCCGACCCAGAGGAGGTCTGCTAGTGAAGTCTCCGCCTTCAACATCATAACAGCAAAGTGTACAACCAGCATGCAAAACCCGAAGTGTCTCTACCGAACGTAAAATGCGAAGTGACTGCTGCGGGCTTAGGCTGAAGTGTAACCTATGCAACAGGGCCTGAAACCGCTCTCTTCCGAGGAAAATCAAAAGTGAAGGCACAGGGCGTGTTCCGTCAGAGGATTTTTCCCGCATCTGAAACAGCAATTGAAAATTAGAAAAGTAACATTTCTGTTCCACCAATGAAAAAATTAAGCAGACACCTCTGTACTCCCACCATTGTAGGAAAAATGCGTTCTTGAACGGTTCAACGTCGACACCGGAATCACTCAACAGAATTTATTAGTATCTAATTGGTAGCTTTATGTAGCAGTGCCGGCCTGGGTGGCCGAGCGGTTCTAGGCGCTACAGTCTGGAACCACGTGACCGCTACGATCGCAGGTTCGAATCCTGCCTCGGGCATGGATGTGTGTGATGTCCTTAGGTTAGTTAGTTATAAGTAGTTCTAAGTTCTAGGGGACTGATGACCTCAGAAGTTAAGTCCCATAGAGCTCCGAGCCATTTGAACCATTTTTATGTAGCAGTCTCTGATGATTTCACTGGCACTAAAGTGCACATCTAGGAACTGGGTCTTTCTTAGTAACGTATCAAAGAACTTCACAGAACACCTTTGTCTCAATACTTTCAAATCTTTGCACATTGCTAAGTCCTCCTTAATTTGTTCCTTTGTTTCCTTTGACCATCTCAAGAAAAGCCCCTCTAAACTCCTTTTAAGACGTGCAGGTTAGTGTGGTAGTCCTCATCCTCAACGGTGTGTCCCCTTCTAAATGAGCACACAAGAAGTCCAATTTATACTGTACTGGCCACTGTGGTGGCAACAACAAATCAAATCCATGCCTTGGGGTGAAGCGAATTCCCATTGTACACCTGACGGGGTGCACATGGCCTCGTGATGCCAATTGAGGAGCTACTCGACCGAGTAGTAGCGGCTCCGGTCCAAGAAAACCATCATAACGACCGGGAGAGCGGTGTGCTGACCACACGCCCTTCCTATCCGCATCCTCAAGTGAGGATGACACGGCGGTCGGATGGTCCCGATGGCCCACTTGTGGCCTGACGAAGTGTTTTTTTTGTACACCAGAAATTTATCTAAGGAAACGAAATGTATGAAATCAAAAGCCTCATCCTCTCTGGTGCACTTTCTAGTTGCAACTGATGGCACTCCATTCTCTTCCTACAATCTGACATTCACTGCGGACTCGTTACTGCAGCTTGCACTTGTGTAAAATTCGTTCATTTCTTCCGCTTGGGTCCTTCTTTGTGACACACAGCTGTGTTTTGTCTCTCATCTGCCCCTAATCCTAGCACCTGAGTTACTTGTTCTCTGAATCCATCAACGTATTGGTTTCTTCGCTCTTTGTAGGAGAGACTGAACTTCTTCTGATATTGCAGCCGAAGTTATGTTTGAGCTGTATGACCCCGTACCTCTGCTGCGTAATACTCCGTCAATCATGTCCTGATTATGCGAGTCTAGCTTTCCTGCAGCTTCGTCTAGTTTGCTGTCGATACATTCTTAAATTCTGTCTATCTGCTCTTCTATCTCGTCTATCCGTCCCTCCTGCTCTTCCTGATTATCTGTAATCTTATCAAGGTCTTGCTACATGACTGGAAGTTGTCCTAATTGAACTATATTTTATGTATCTGCATCTTTTGCTTCCTACGCTATTTTCCTGACCTTTTTCGTTACTGTGGTTGTTGTTATCCACATTCCATCAATTTTTTTATTTCTTTAGCTTCCTCTTGCACTTCTTTCCTTATTTCTTCTAATCTTTCCTTCATTTCTCTTCTTGTTTTTCTACTTCCTTTTTCACCTCCATAGCTTCTTTACTTGCCTCTTCTGGCACTTTCCTTTTTTCTTTCACTTCCCTTATGGTCTTCTCTGCTTCTGCATTAGCTTCCTCTCTTACCTTTTCACTCTTTCTGTCTTTTCTTT
Source organism: Schistocerca cancellata (assembly GCF_023864275.1). Lineage (NCBI taxonomy): Eukaryota > Metazoa > Arthropoda > Insecta > Orthoptera > Acrididae > Schistocerca > Schistocerca cancellata. The sequence goes on along the minus strand of NC_064634.1, from coordinate 422,497,143 downwards.
CCTGAACCTTCCTAATTTTTTTGTGTCAACTTCTTGACATTTCTTTCCAAGCCTTACTGATCCTCTCATCCATTTATCTCAAACCCAGTAAAATCCCTGCTCATCTCTTCTACTTGGAGTTGATGCCTGTGAACTAAATCGAAAACGTGTCTGTGGTGGCATGTCTGACGTATCATTCTCTTCCATCTCATAGTTCCTATTTTTTACTATAGCATCAATGTGTTGTGATGCGGTCGCTACTTCTCCCCCGCTATCATAACCCACAGCGCCTGCTAACTCCGTGCTTTCTTCCTCCCTTGTTTTTCATTTTTAATGTGGTATGGCGTGTCTGATGGCTGAAGAAGGTTATCTGCTCCCCTCCAGTACCTACCTCTCCCCTATCCTGATTTTACTTCATCTTTGTTACTAGATTAACTACAGCCTAATCCCTCACTAACCTCGTTTGACTTCTCGTTTTCATTTCAACCACAAATTACTCAAATTTCAAATAAAGCCAATGACTAATACATATATAGTAAGTGAGCAGCCTTTACTAGTCTGTGTTACCTTAAAAACAAACCTGGGAATGTGAACTGACATCCGAAATGTGCTACTGAGCTCAATGCCACATCGTTTACATGAAACTGAAAAGAATCCTGTATGTATATCGCATTCATAAGCAAATAAATAAGCAAACCAATAATTTCACGCTCAGTAGATTTGTTCAGTGCTAACTGTTTGAAAAAAAAAGAAAAGAAAACGTAACTGTATAAAAAAAATGAAACTGGAATGTCGACTTGTATAAGAATGTAACCTGAAACACATGAAGATTTCTGCACTTACGTATGGCTTTGGTAAAATAAAGAAACTGACATAACGTGCATTGCGTAAACGAACCGAAACAATCACGTTTTCTGAATCTCACCTGTAAAATGAACTACAGAAACAGCAACACAACAAGACTCAGCAACACCCAAAAAAATACTACTAAAACCAACTACAGTTTGTCCAGGAAAACTTGATTCATAATCTTGACACAGAATGCCAATGAAACACATGACTCAACCTTAAGTTCTGAAATTTCAATTAGGAAGAAACTTATAAGAAAAATATAGACTCTAATATGAAAATTCGTTTAATCTAATAACCTCTATGGTACAGTAAATTAACTGAGAAGATCAGTCAATAGAATAATTATCAAAAACTTGAATGTGACGAGGATGAAGTGGGCCAATAGTACGAGTCTACAAAAGTAAAAATAAACTCTTTACGTCATCAAATAATACCTTGTCCTTCATTTCAAAACTTTTTTTATGTCCAAATGCTATCCAACCATTTTTCTATCATTCTTTCTCGTAATAAATCTGCAACTCACATAGTCCCAAAAGTGCGTTCATACATAACACTGTACACTCAACGAACCCCGCCTGCTGCACTCCGCAGCTTTCCACTTGTAAGTAGGCTGTTTAGGTTTTTATGTTGGTAACGCCACGTAGCGCTCTATATGGATATCACTAACTGTGCTGTGTGAAGTCTGTGGCTGGTTTGCATTGTTGGAATATTCGCTATTGTAGTGTTGGGCAGTTGGATGTGAACAGCTCGTAGCGTTGCGCAGTTGGAGGTGAGCCGCCAGCAGTGGTGGATGTGGGGAGAGAGATGGCAGAATTTTGAGAGCGGACGATCTGGACGTGTGTCCATCAGAAAGAGTAAATTTGTAATACTGTATATCATGAACTGATATATACATATGATGACTTTTGAACATTATAAGGTAAATACATTGTTTGTTCTCTATCAAAATCTTTCACTTGCTAATTATGCCTATCAGTAGTTAGTGGCTTCAGTAGTTTGAATCTTTTATTTAGCTGGCAGTAGTGGCGCTCGCTGTATTGCAGTAGTTCGAGTAACGAAGATTTTTGTGAGGTAAGTGTTTCATGAAAGGTATAGGTTATTGTCAGTCAGGGCCATTCTTTTGTAAGGATTATTGATAGCCAGACTGAGTTGCGCTAAAAATATTGTGTGTCTGTTTAGTGTTGATCAGAATAAGTAATGAGGGAAATGTCTGAGTACGTTCAGTTTTGCTCAGCTGTTAGAAAATCAAATAACGTAAGGGGTTTACCAGCACAGTAATTCATAAATTTTTCTAAGGGAACGTTTCACACTACTGACTAAGATTCTACGACTCCACTGTGCTGCCATCACAGACACGGATACTGTTGCCTAACGACTGTTTCTCTGACCACAATTATTCAAATGTATCATTTTCCTTTAGAAGTATTAACACATCCAATAACATCATCAAAAAAGTACCCATCTCACTATAAACCAATCGAAAAACTTACAGCGCATAGCTGTAAGTACACAGGATGAGGAACAGAATCCATAAAACAAGATAAAATTTCTGAGACAGATACATTAGCGACAGCAAAAATTATATTATTGTAGTTCTAATGTATCTTAAAAATTCTGCAATGAAAACCAGTTTTAACATATTGTCATTAAACCTATGTTACCGATTAAACGTTTCTACCTTGCCTCACAAAAAAAAAAAAAAAAAAAAAAAAGTTCAAATGCCTCTGAGTACTATGCGACTTAACTTCTAAGGTCATCAGTCCCGTAGAACTTAGAACTACTTAAACCTAACTAACCTAAGGACATCACACACATCCATGCCCGAGGCAGGTTTCGAACCTGCGACCGTAGCGGTCGCGCGGTTCCAGACTGTATCGCCTAGAACCGCACGGCCACCCGGCCGGCACCTCACAAAAGATCATAGAAAACCCTCCTAGCTATTAAAGAGGGCGAGAAATTATGCAAGTTAGTTATGTGTTTAGATCTGTTCCCCAACAAACCGTGCTAATTAAACTGCGCTCAACATATATAATAGAAGCTAAGGATCAATATGTGGGGGTAATCACTTATTTTCCTTAATGTGTGATGAGTAGCAAAGAAACGAAATTCAGTAATACAATAAATTCCTGAGTTTATTAGACAAGATGATTTCGTTAAAATAGTGCCAAGTAATTCAGTAAAAGCTACTCCATATTAAACGACAATGATAAGAAACACAAAACAAGATAAAATTGGAGCTACTTATGGTTGGCAAAGTTTAGGAAGGGAAGCGCATGTTGATAAGGTCACCTCTCTATCATACTAATTTTTAACTGATTCGATTCGTCACTTGACAACAGTGATTTGCATTCATGCTTGAAACATATATGAATTTGTTTTGCAACTATTGTCAGCCTCAGTGGCAGGTGGAACCTAAGCGGGAAATTACTGACGATTATTAAATTCATTACGACCTACTCGGCCGTAAACCCCACCATCGTGTGAATGCTCTGGTTGCAGAAGGCACTGACGGGCTGGTACGCGTGACCGTGTGGCCGCCGCTGCTGCTTCAGCCTCAGATGAGATCTGTCACAGGGGTCTGATAGCGAAGTCTTCGCCTGGAGTGTCGTGGCAACAACGTTTCCCACCTGTGTTCGCAAACTGATGTGCCAGTACTGAGTGTAAGACGCGAAGTGACTCTGCCGCAGACTGAGGTCGAAATGTCCCTTCTGCAAGCAGAGCCTGAAACTGGTCTACTCTGGGCAGAATCCAAAGTGAAATTAAAAGTGTAGAGAGCGTCAGGTCTGCATACGTTTCCCACGTCTGAAGCAGCAATCGCCAATTCAAAAAATAACATTTTTGTTCCAACGATGAAAAAATTAATCAGATGCCACTTTACTCATACCATCATAGGAAAAATGCGGCGCTCCCAGTCAAGTGTACTGAAACCTCTCTTCCAGGAACTTGCTTCTAATAATTTTACGTCACGATACTCTAGCCAGTATAAACGTCTTATATTTGGCGCCTTTTGTGTGCAGTTTTCTAATGTGGGAACACAACAAGAGAAAAAAAACAGAAAGAAAAGTGAAAAATGTTAGCTAACCGCCTAACAGGTGGCCGAAGCGTGTGACCGTAATTTCCAGGGACTGCCTGGGTTTTAGAAAGCTTAAAAGATTAGTATCTCCCCTAGAAATAGGTCAAAAAACTGACCACGTTACTTACCAAATTCTCATAGCACCAAGGAAACGTTACACAGCCGTCCTCAGCACAAAAAAATTGTAGAGTGGCCCTGGCTGACAAAGTCTCTAGGGGAAGTCGATAGAGGACAATATATATCTGTCTGCGGCATCCACCCTGTCCCTGCCTGAGTCCTGCCCCAGACTAGCAGGGTTTGGAATGGTTCTTCTGCTGAACTTCCCTAGCTCCTCTGCGGCTGGCACGGAATGCAGCAAAAGCCGTAGCCTATTCCAAGTAGATACAAAGAAATATCTACAAGTGTCTACGCGAAAGAAAAGGAAGTAATCACCTACGCAATAATTGTTGTTGTGTAGCAAATGAAAATAAAAATGCGTTTCTGTAGTGTCCCTAATTTCGATTGGATTTAATTTGCTATGTAATTTATTTGGACATCAAATTATCTCTAATATGCAGATGAAATGTGATTAATTTCCATAATAATTAAAACGTAGCAAGTCATTCAGACTCTTTTTCGTTTCATTTTAAACATCGCAGATAGGTTAGCAGTTGGCAGTAAGGCACCGGTAATCCGGTAAATAATTGTGCTGCACAATTAGTTGCGTAATAAACAAGCTGTTGACAGTGGTTGAATTCTGGTTGTGGTTTGTGCATGAAGACATTTTAAGTTGGTCGTAATGTTTTTTGCTTGAAAGCGGCCGTAGACCGAGCGGTGGTTTCACCGTGCTGGTGATAGAAACGGCGTAAACCAACACCTTAGTCGGGCCCACAGTGGTGGATGCAGAAGCAGAGCCCTGCTCCCTGTCACTGTCCAACAGACAGGGAGAAGTTGAATGTTGAGTGAGAAGTTCGCGGTCAACAGTATGAGGTCGGCGATACGGGGTTCATTTGGGCCACCAGAAAGTGTAGCTGTTCTCTTGTATTTGGACTCCATCAGACAAGAGGCAGGGAAGGAAGGCCGAGCGTCGTCAGCAAATCTACATCTGTGTGGATACTCTGCAAACCACACTTAAGTGCCTGGCAGAGGATTCATCGAATCACCTTCACAATAATCCTCTATTATTCCACTCTCGAACAGATCGCGGAAGAAACAACACCTATATATTTCCGTGCGAGCTCTGATTTCTCTTATTTTATTTTGATGATTGTCTTTCCCTATGTAGTCGGCGTTGGAGGGGATAACTGGTGATTCAAATTTCATGAGAAGATCCCTCCGCAATGAGAAACGCCTTCGTTTTAATGGAGCCCACCACAAACGCTATATCATGTCCGTGACACTCTCTCCCCTACTTCTCGATAATACAAACCGAGCTGCCCTTCTTTGAACTGTCGCCATGTACTCCGTTAACCCTAATCCTATGTAATAAGGATACCACACCGCGCAGCAGTACTCGAAAAGAGGACGGACAAGCGTAGTGTAGGTAGTCTCCCTAGTAGATCTGTTGCATCTTCCAAGTGTTCTGCCAACAAAACTCACTCTTTGGTTTGCCTTACCCACAACATTTTCTATATGTTCTCTCCAATTTAAGTCATTTGTTATTGTAATTCTTAGGTATTTTGTTGAATTTACGGCCTTTAGATTTGATTGATCTATTGTGTAACCGAAGTTAAACGGATTGCTTTCAGCACACATGTGGATGACTTCACGCTATTCATTATTTAGTGTCGATTGCCAATTTCCGCACCATAAAGATATTTTTCCTAAATAGTTGTGCAATTTGTTTTAATCTTCTGAAGACTTTACAAGAGGATAAACGGCAGCTTCATTTGCGACCAATCTAAGACGGTTGCTGAGATTCCCTCCTAAACCGTTTATATAGATAAAGGAACAACCGCGGGCCTATAACACTGTCTTGGAGAAATTTAACACTGGGCAATTGTTTCTGAAGAGAAAACAGGCATCCACACGTCCCATCCACATAGTTCGCCTATGAACCCACAAAAAACAAAGTAACAAGTTGTTGTTGTTGTTGTGGTCTTCAGTCCTGAGACTGGTTTGATGCAGCTCTCCATGCTACTCTATCCTGTGCAAGCTTCTTCATCTCCCAGTACCTACTGCAACCTACATCTTTCTGAATCTGCTTAGTGTAATCATCTCTTGGTCTCCCCCTACGATTTTTACCCTCCATGCTGCCCTCCAATACTAAATTGGTGATCCCTTGATGCCTCAGAACATGTCCTACCAACCGATCCCTTCTTCTGGTCAAGTTGTGCCACAAACTTCTCTTCTCCCCAATCCTATTCAATACTTCCTCATTAGTTATGTGATCTACCCATCTAATCTTCAGCATTCTTCTGTAGCACCACATTTCGAAAGCTTCTATTCTCTTCTTGTCCAAACTATTTACCGTCCATGTTTCGCTTCCATACATGGCTACACTCCATACAAATACTTTCAGAAATGACTTCCTGACACTTAAATCTATACTCGATGTTAACAAATTTCTCTTCTTCAGAAACGCTTTCCTTGCCATTGCCAGTCTACATTTTATATCCTCTCTACTTCGACCATCATCAGTTATTTTGCTCCCCAAATAGCAAAACTCCTTTACTACTTTAAGTGTCTCATTTCCTAATCTAATACCCTCAACATCACCCGACTTAATTCGACTACATTCCATTATCCTCGTTTTGCTTTTGTTGATGTTCATCTTATATCCTCCCTTCAAGACACTATCCATTCCGTTCAACTGCTCTTCCAAGTCCTTTGCTGTCTCTGTAATAAGAGAAGAGGGTATATGGCGGAATGGCCTGAGGAGTCTTATGACCACCGGCGTGGGAAGAGCTGCTAGAAAAATTTTTTAAGTTAGTGCCGATGTTCTGGAAAAATACAAATGACCAGTGATTGGGCACATACTATGTGTTGTCAGAGGAGAACCCCTCAATTTGTGCAATTTGTGCGAAGCACGATTTCTTTTTCGTTTTTTTCTCTTTTTAGCTAGAACGCGCGTGACAGGCACAGAAAAGTGCAACGACAGTGGCATTGGCGTTCTAGCGTTCTAGAGACGACTCCACGTGAAGTAACTTCGAAAAGGCGGATTAGTGTCGAGGTCCGGTGTGCCGGCCAGACTGTGGATGGTTTTTATTTTAAGGCGGTTTTCCATCTGCTTCAGTTACACTATGCTGGCGACTGCTACGCGAACACTCCACGTCCGCGTGCACCATAATTACTCTACCACGTAAACATTAGGGGTACACACGTTTGGTGTGAGACGTTCCCGAGGATGTCCACTGGGTGCCGAACCACACAATAACCCTGGGTATGGTGTGGGGTGGCTGTGGGGTGAGTGGACTGCTGTAGCCTGTTGTGGGGTTGTGTACCACTGCGGGCAAAGGCGGGGACGAAGCCTCTCCGTCGTTTCTAGGTCCCCAGTTCCATACAATACAATATAATACAAGTTCGAAAATGTATGGTGCGAACAGAGGTTAAGACAGGCACCAGGCACCAGGCACCTGGGTGAGCTGCAGAGAGAGTACGTCAGTCTCTACAGCCGACTTGAGATGGTTCTGGGACTGGCCCCCGACTGTCCAGGACTTTGGCCTGAGACAACGCCCTGGGCATTTTACAAGCTATACCGCAGCCCTTTTTTGATGGGGAGAGATTCTCGCAGCTAAGGTAGAGTAATTTCACCCAGGAATTTGTTCAGGTGTAAAGACGAGCTGTTTCTCACAGCCATAGCTGCTGTTCTTGCAAACTTAGCGAACCGTAAGCAGTTAGGTTCATCAAAGCTGTCAGCCTTGAATTAACTTCCGTCACACTGCGTTATCGGTTTATTTTTATCAAAGGGAAAGTCGTGGAAATTCTTCCACCACTTTCTTTACTTTGTTAACACTAGTTAATTCCAACCTTTTTATGTTAGTTAGTTATTTTATTAATGAGTGTTACACTACTGGCAATTAAAATTACTGCACCACGAAGATGACGTTCTACAGACGAGAAATTTAACCGACAGGAAGAAGATGCTGTGATATGCAAATGATTAGCTTTTCAGAGCATTCACACAAGGTTGGCGCCGGTGCCGACGTCTACAACGTGCTGATGTGAGGAAAGTTTCCAACGGATTTCTCATACACAAACAGCATTTGACCGGCGTTGCTGGTGAGGCGTTGTTGTGATGCCTCGTGTAAGGAGGAGAAATGCGTACCACCACGAGATGACAGCCATCTTGTCAGCATGGCTGTAACGGATCGTGCAGCCACGTCTCGATCCCTGAGTCAACAGATGGGGACGTTCGCAAGACAACAACCATCTGCACGAACAGTTCAACGACATTTGCAGCAGCATGGACTATCAGCTCGGAGACCATGGCTGCGGTTACCCTTGACGCTGCACGACAGACAGGAGCGCCTGCGATGGTGTACTCAACGACGAACCTGGGTGCGCGAATGTCAAAAAGTCATTTTTCGCATGAATCCTGGTTCTGTGTACAGCATCATGATGGTCGCATCCGTGTTTGGCGACATCACGGTGAACGCACATTGGAAGCGTGTATTCGTCATCGCCATACTGGCGTATCGCCCGGCGTCATGGTATGGAGTGCCATTGGTTACACGTCTCGATTACCTCTTGTTCACATTGACGGCACTTCGGACGTTACATTTCAGATGTGTTTACGACCCGTAGCTCTACCCTTCAATCGATCCCTGCGAAACCCTACATTTCAGCAGAATAATGCACGACCGCATGTTGCAGGTCCTGTACGGGCCTTTCTGGATACAGAAAATGTTCGACTGCTGCCCTGGCCAGCACATTCTCCAGATCTCTCACCAACTGAAAACGTCTGGTCAATGGTGGCCGACCAACTGGCTCGTCACAATACGCCAGTCACTACTCTTGATGAACTGTGGTATCGTGTTGAAGCTGCATGGGCAGCTGTACCTGTACGCGCCAACGAAGCTCTGTTTGACTCAATGCTCAGGGGTATCAAGGTCGTTACTACGGCCAGAGTGGTTTTTCTGGGTATTGATTTCTCAAGATCTATGGACCCAGACTGCGTGAAAATGTAATCTCATGTCAGTTCTAGTATAATATATTTGTCCAATCAATACCCGTTTATCATCTGCATTTCTTCCTGGTGTAGCAATTTTAATGGCCAGTAGTGTAGTTGTTACTTGTTCAGACTTGTGCTTAATTATAGCTAAACCTTTTTTTTTACTGTCACTCCAGTAGATAAAAACCGGATGATCTTATTTTGGAGAATTCAAATTACTGGGGGAATCAGTTAGCTCAGTTTGTTTACAGGTATGCGACAATTTCAAGGAGTGTGCCTGACCACACAATGTAGTCATTTGCATTTGTATTCCACTGCGCACAGATTTTAAGTCATTGTATCGAGGGTGTTCTTTTGTGCCGGAATACTAGGTATCTCCACGCCACATTTTTACACCGCATGTCTCATAATGATATCTCCGAAATGAAACGCGGTGCTGCATTTTGCTACGCTGCTTTTCACCTATCCCTTTTTCTTGTCGGTGTTTTCCACATACTGCGGAGACTCGATTATCCGGACGTCAGTTATACGGATTCGCGATTATCCAGACGGTCAACCGTGAGCAAATATCGTTGCAGTCTTGTCCGTGCGGGCAAGGACATGTCGCGCTGGCGGTGACCGCCCGTGCCCTGCGCGATGCCTGTTCTGCGCGTTTCATTATTCTTAGACGGCGCGCGTTTCGCAATTGTTTGAAGAAACCGTATTCTGTTTGTGGAGGCGGTGACTGATCTACTGTAAGGTGTTATTATCTTTTGTTTTTCACTAAATCTTTTTTTTATGATACAGTCATAACCGGCTGTTCATCAAATGCCGTCCATAGGTATGAACCATATGCGTTGTAATAGCATTTTACTGACAAGCAGATGTCCGCGTCGGTGCGATCGACTTTTTGAAACTATATATAGGGTGATGTAGATTATGGTCCCAAGTATCACACATTGCGTTCATTCACCCTGCTGGACCCTCGTTTGCGAGAAATAGACGAAAAAATATTCGGAGTCTTGTGTGGTACTTAATAGCGTTAAAAAATTTCCATTGCGTAGTATGGTCCCGTGGTATAATGGATAAGGTAATAGTTTATCACGTGGGAAGTTGCGGGGTCGAATTTCGTCAAGGGCAATAAGTTCTTTTTTCATTTTTAAATCTTTGTCGAAATTACTTCGAGGATAATTTTCATTCAGTTAACTGGTTTGAATATTATTTTTTAATTCCATTCCTTTGACACCGTACGAACTCTTTCATTTGTTTCATTTTTTGGAATATGAGTTTAATAATATATATATATTACAATATTCAGTTATTCGAAAATTTCAGATCATCGGTTGAAAAACAAAAGAGAAAATAATCTAATCTCGTATTTATATTTGTCCAATGGTGTGAAAAATGTATTTTGTTACCAGAGGTGCAATTATTTTTGCACGGTAAACGTCACACAAACATTTAAAACATAATCTAAATACCTATTACTCTATGGACAAAATAGGGCAGACGAAGATTTAAGTGAAAGACGGATTTGTAAGTAAAACGCAGTTCAAGCAAAATGTGAAATAGATATAATGAACGCAGTAATGTGAAAGAAAAAACAGATTGAGAAAACAAAATAAATTACGTCGAATTTAATACATAAAATTAATTGAAAACAGTGCACATAAAAACTTTCTGGGTATGCGATCCCGTCATATTGTATAAAACTCCTGTTGGAGAAAACCAACGTTTCGGCCACGGTTGCAGCGGCCTTCTTCAGTAGACACAGAAGAAGGCCGCTGCTACCGTTTCTCCAGCAGTAATTTTATACGATGTGACACGGTACCATACCCAGAAAACTTTTATGTCCACTGACTCTGACCGCGGAATCCCACGCAATTATAATTGAAAACACATGAACAAAGATTTTAAATGCAGAAAGATTGATAGGAAGAAAATTCAGAGTAAATGAATAAATTGATATTATGATTAAAACTATGTCACAAAGGAATGGAATTAAAAAATTGCATTCAAACCAAGTAATTGAATTAAAATAATGTTCGAAATGATTTCGATAAAGATTTGAAAATAAAAATATTTAAGCGCTCGTCGAGTTTCCAACTCACAACTTCGTGCATGTAAAGTTGTCATATTATCCATTTTTTCCATGTATTTATTTATTTTTATATTTTTAGTTTTTTTATTATTTTTAACTGTCCGACCACGCAACCACACTACAGCTTGCGAGTTTTCTTTACGCTGTTGAGTATTACACAAAATTCCGATTTTTCTTTCAATTAGTCGCAAATGAGGGCCCACCAGGGTGAATGGCTGCAATGTATCATACCTGGGATTTTAACCTACATCACTGTATAGATAGTTTCAAAAAATCGATCGCACCGCTGAAGACCTGTCCATGTAAGCTCACAAGTAGACCTAGTGAAATAATTGCACTTGTTTCAAATCACAATTTAAACTTTTCTGTTCTTCATTGTAACATATGATGATGTCTTATGATTGTGTCATAAAAAAGTGATGGAGTCAAAAAAAGTAATACCTTATAACTGTTTGAGGTAGACTGTTGCCAGTCACTACATCGCTGCTCCGTGTCGCGTTGGTGTTTAGAAATGTCGAAGCGCAAGGACTGGCGTTATCGCTTAAAACTGAAAGTTAAAATTTCATTCAAAAAAGGAGAAATTGGTCCAAGTTAGCCAATATGTACACGTAAACGATATTAAGAAGAATTCTGATTTAATTTTGAAGTTCATCGGTAAACTTTATTGTGATGACGGGAGTAAAAATAAAAAAGGAGGTGATGAAACCGCAGTTGGTCAGTCGATATCTGGTCTTTGCTTTGCGAAAAAGGCATCGTAGTTAAAAAAAAAAAAAAAGAGTGGATGGCGACGAGTCGTCTGTGACAACATGGCTGCGCAGATTTGAATCTCGTCGTGGAGTTCGTGACTTGGAAATACTAAGTGAAAAATATCAGCTCATGTAGGTGCAGTAAATTCATTAAAAACGGTCTAAAAAAATAATTCGTCTAAACCGGCTATGACGTGGACTTGCTTACAGCGCTGTCGAAACCGATTAAACTGGAAATCACTACCGTCAAAATCTTTAGCTTCTCGGCTACACAGTTCAGCTCCAGGATATAAAATTAGTAAAGAGAGGGTAACAATATCATTTTGCGCAAAAGCTACCGGAATCCATAAAATGCCTTTGCTCCTCATCAGAAAATCGAAAAACCTCAGATGTGTAACACCATCACCATTCCCTTAATTTATAAAAACCAAAAAAGCACGTGGATCAGTACCAAAATGTCCTTGATTGGTATGACAACACTTCTATTCTTGAAATAAAAAAAAATCAAAACAAAATTGGTAAACACTGAAAAGCCCTACTTTTACTGGACAATGCGCCAACAGATTTTGTGGCTGAACTGTTAGAGAGAGAAGATAGAATGTTTACAGTAAACTTTTTGCCTCCTAATGTGACATCCTTGCTACAAACAATAGATCGAAGTGTTACTGAAATATCGAAACGACTTTACAGAAAATAAATTTTACGTAGACTGTCATCTGTTCATGAAGATAACGTAGAAATCGCTTTGTCCTTTTTCAAGGAAATGAATTTAAAGAAGTGCTGTCATATGGTTGTAGATGCATGGGATTTGACTGAAAGGAAAACTTTGAACAAAACTTGCAACAGAATAACAAAGCGCAAGCACGAAAATTTAATAACCGAACGGATGAATCTGTTTTAGAAGATATAAATGAGGTAATGACAAACATACAGTAATGATCAAGGTTTCCATATCGAGTCAGATGACGAAATTGTTGAACACATATTACAGCAGGTAATGCATAAAGATTAAAAAGAAGAAAATCTAGATGCATATAATGACGCAGTTATTATTAGTTATGTGGAACCACTTAGAACAATGGGAACAGCTTACATATGGTTCCAAAAACAGGACTTGAGACCGTGACTTTACTGCAGTGAAAATGAATCGTGGCGTAGCAGCAATGAAGAGTAATAATTGTTAACGTCAAATGACAATTACCAAGTATTCTAAACAAATTTAGCTAAAATGACTATGTGACTTTTCATAAGTATTTCATAACTAAGGTTGCACTATTTCAGTAATTTTGCAAAAATATGTAGTAAATAAGAGTGTGTCTCTAAACTCTTAATAAACATTGATTTTTGTTGATTGTAATAAGTTTAATTCTTTTTTGTTGTTTTGAATAAACGACATGACATAACCATATGCAGGCGGTGTAGGTTATCTTTCTACATTTAATAATACGAAAATCGCTTTCTTCACACATTCGATTATCTGGATTTTCTGTTATCTGAATAACTTACGGCAACAGTTAGTTTGGTTAATCAAATCTCCGCTGTATTTCATTCTTTGCCGATTCCGCACACTACCTCCACATTCCTTACCTTAACAGTCTACCTAATTTTCAACATTCTTCTAGAGCACATCTCCAGCGCTTCAAGTCTCTTCTTTTCCAGTCTCCCCAAATGATTAACTTTGATAAAATGATTTCTTCTAGTCACATGTTTTCAGAACTTTCTTCCTGAAATTAAGGAAAATATTTGCCCCGTTTGTCTGTGCTTTGTACGATCTCCTTCCTTGGTCCATCAAACGTTATTTTTCACCCAAGAAGCAGAAGGCTTTAACTTTGTCTACTTTGTGGTCCCCGATATTGATGATAAGGTCATCACTAATCTCATTTCTGCTACTCCTCACTACTTTCGTTTTTCTTCGATGCACTATAGTCCATATTCTACGTTCAGTAGACTGTTCATCCCATTCAGTACGCCCTGAATTTCTTCCACGTTTTCAATGAAGACAGCAATAGGACTTATGACAGAAATCCCATTATTATGACGGTCTGGTGCAAGAACCATCTACAAAATCCTTCCCGTAGAGGGAAATCCACTGCTGATAATCCTTACACTCGTTGCAGGTGACAGGAATAGTAGTGGTTGTCATGCAAGATACACATAACCGTACTTTGATCACACCATGTTGGCGGGCCTCTTGCCTGGAACTTATGCTAGGGTACGTCTCAATATTCTGTAGAATCTCGCCCTTCAAACCTGGTGTACGCGCAGTCCACCGCCTGCCTGCACATTCGCCTGTCTGGAAGGACCCATGATTACACAAACGCCCAAAAAGACTTGAAATCACAAGCAACGACATTGTCGCGAATAAAACAGTGACCCGTATATACAGCAAGTTTCCTTTAATTTACGTCTATGGTCATAAATTTTTTGTTAACAGATTACCGGTTTCGGTCTGTAATGACCATCATCAGATCCTTTTTATAAAAACAAAGTCCTAATGTACTGCAGCCATAGTGGCATCGTAGCACTCCGTCGTCACGCCACGAGTGGTATACCGGGACCATCCGACCGCCGTGTCATCCCCGGTGGAGGATGCGGATAGGAGGGGCGCGGGTTCAACACACCGCTCTCCCGGTCGTAAGACGGTATTCTTGATCGAAGCCGCTACTATTCGGTCGAGTAGCTCCTCAATTGGCATCACGAGGCTGAGTGCACCCCGAAAAATGGCAACAGCGTATGGCGGCCTGGATTGTCACCCATCCAAGTGCCGACCACGCCCGACAGCGCTTAACTTCGGTGATCTCACGGGAACCGGTGTAGCCACTGCGACAAGACCGTTGCCATAGTGGCATCGTCAAATATTAAATGCAGCATCAGCACCACCATCGTCAAATATATATGAATAACATCGTATGCACGAGTCATGTTGTCAGTAGGCTTGAAATGTCGGTTGATGTGGGTGGTGTGTATGAGTGTACTTGTTTTGGTATAGTTGTGCTGCCTCTCGACATTTTCCATATGCTTGGCCATACTATGAATACCTGGCCATTCTTCTGCTTACATTATTCTGCGTGAATCACACAGCATGAAACACACAAGGAACACACGAAATTTGGTCAGAGGAACTTTCATATATCAGCGCCATATACTGTAGCAACTTTGCATCACCGAAACATGTTCATAGAATCTTTCTTCTACCATTTCCAGTCAGCAATCCGTCCCTGCAGTATGTAGGTTTTATTAATTTCCTCCTTGTATAGATTAAACAATAGGGGTGAAATGCTGTATCCCTGTCTTACATCATTTTTAATCGTAGCACCTCGTTCTCGATCTTCCATTCTCATTGTATCTTGTTGTTTCGTATACATGTCGTACATTACCCGCTTTTCCTAAGAGTTTACCTGTATTTTTCTGAGAATTTCGAACATCTTGAATCTTTTCACATTGTCGAACGCTTTTTCTCGGTCGACAAATGCTACGAATTTATCTTGGTTTCCCTGAAGTCTTACTTCCATTATCAAACCTAACGTCCTAACTGCCTCTCTGGTGCCGTCACCTTTCCTAGAGCGAAATTCATCGACATCTAACAGATCCTCAATTTACTGCTCTATTTTTCTGTATGTTATTCTTGTCAGTAACTTCGATGCATGAGATGTTAAGGTACTTGTGTGGTAGTTCTCATATTTTTTCCTCTTTCCGTGTTAGGAATTGTGTAGATGATTTTCTTCCGAAAATCTGATGGTATTTCTTCAGTCTCATACACTCCATACACCAACCTGGATAGCCATCGGTTGTCATAGCCCCCACTGGTTCAGAAATTATGAAGGAATGTTGTCTGTGCCTTGTGCCTTGTCTTCAAAAGCTCAGTTAAATTGACTGTATTACTGGATCTCTTACGTCTCTCAAATCGACTTCCATTTCTTACTCTACTCGTATCACGTAAACAGGAAGTTCTTCCCCTCAAAGATTCCTTCAGCGTACTCTTTCCACTTATCCGCTGTACCTCCTAAACGGCGGAATTCCTACTGTACTCTTAAAGCTGATGCCTTTTCTTTTAATTTTCTCGACTGTTATGACTTTTCTGTATTCCGAAACTGTCCTTCCGACAACCATTTCCATTTCCTCGCTCTTTTTTTTTTTTTTTTCATTTCGCCTTGGCTTTCCTGCGCTTCCTATTTATTTCATTCCTTAGTGATTCATGTCAGATTACCGAAGATAATCACTGTCGGGCTTGGTTAACTCTTGGAGGGGTGACCACCCGCGTGTACCGAGAGCTGATGGCGAAAGGGGTGCATTCAGCTCCGGTCAGGAAACTGAGACTGACGGGGAAAGCGCTGTGCTGACCACACGCTCCTCCATATCCGCATACAATGACGCATATCGGCTGAGGATGACACGGCAGTCGATCGGCACCGTTGTGTCTTCTGAGGCCCGTTCTGACGGAGGGAGAGAAGCGATTTACATTGCTGTAGTCCTGTCTTTCCCTAGTCAGTTTTCTACTTCCGTCTTTCGTCGATCGGTTGAAGTATTTTTTCTACAACCCAAGCTACCTTCCCAGTTATCTTCCTTGTGCCTGTATTTGTCTGTCCAATTTCTGTGGTTGCTCTCGTTGGAACTGTCCATTCCACTTCAACTGGTCTCCATACTATGTTAGTAGTCACCGCAGTATATATAGCCTCAGAGAGCTTCAAACGCACCTCCTCATTCCTCAGCATCGAGTATGCCATTTATTTCTATGTCGATTCTTCCTGACGATTCTTCTAAACCGCCTACTCTTCATTATGCATGAATGCTCGAAGTACGTTATGGTTCTGAAATAAGAGAATTAAAAAAAAAAAAATATTTGCTACTGGTTGCGTTGCTCACCAACAAACAGTAACGACCGCGGACTTGACAAAATAAGGCATTGATAATATTACATTATTACTGAATTTTTCAAAGTAACTCAATCCCTGGCTTACGTCCCTATTCTTAACGAGGCCTATTCCCTTCAAATCGTTTTCTGCTGCTGCTGATATTACTCTATATTCATCTGACCATAAGTCATTATCTATTTTCGCTTCACATTACTGACCCTCACTATAGCTAGACTAAGCCTTTACATTTTCCTTTTAAGTTTTTATAACTTCTCTGATTCATATTTCTGAGATTCCACAGTTCAATTAGTAGATGTTACCATTTCGTGTGGTTATTCAGTTTTTTTTCCTGTGATCACGTTCAGTGTCCTGCAGGAAATATCAATGGAGGACTACTTCGGAAATTTTCGTCAGTATGGAGATCACCACGACACATTCTCAGTTAGAAGCCAAATGTCCTGTGGAAGAACATTATGCATCTTTAATAGAGTGGTTTCCATTCTGCATCTTCAAGCCGTTGATCATAGTTGATTCTTCCCCGTTTAGTGGGAGTTTCTCACCCCAAGCGCAATAGGGGGCTCTGAACCTCTGTACGACCCTCCGCCCTCTTTGACAAGGTCGTTGGCAGAACGAGCGTGAGTCCTCAATGCCGGTAGTCTTCAGCCGTCAATGCTCGCACTCTCCACATTTTAGTACCTTTAATCATTTCCTTTTCTCTTCTTATTTCTCTACTTTGTTTTCTTTAAAAAAAATGGTTCAAATGGCTCTGAACACTATGCGACTTAACGTCTGAGGTCATCAGTCGCCTAGAACTTAGAACTAATTAAACCTAACTAACCTAAGGACATCACACACATCCATACCCGAGGCAGGATTCGAACCTGCGACCGTAGCGGTCGCTCGGTTCCAAACTGTAGCGCCTAGAACCGCATGGCCACTCCGGCCGGCCTTGTTTTCTTCCACCTCCTTCTTCTGCCTCCCTCTTTCCTTTTTCTTTTGCTCTTCCTTGTTTAGTTTGATCCGTCAGAAATATACACCATCACAGTAAAAGGGCCAGGGCACACGCCCCACGTGCCATTTCATTTTTGCGCTACTTGGTGCTATTCTGGCATCAAGAGATTGGCATAGGCGGAAATTGTGGCAGGTCACATCAAACCAGTCAGAAAACTTATGATATACAAAGTAGAAGATTAATTAACCCAGTCTGTGTAATTCAGAGATGTAAGGATGGAGAAAAAGAGGCCCCAGAACTGACCCCTGTGGTAAAGATGGAGAGAAAAATGGGACCACATCTGAGCCCTTTGGTAGTCCACGCCTTTTTCGTCGCCCTAAGCTAACATCGTGCGGTCTGACGGAATGAATGGCCCCTTGCTGCAGCAGGCTGCAGCTGCAAGGCGACAGACAGTTTGCAGTGCTGCACGGCGTGCCCGCGGCGCCAGCCGTCCGCTGCGTGTGTCGCAACAGGCCTCCCGCCCGCTGTTCCCTTTGTCTAGCTGTCTGCGGAGCTGCTCTATTGAGAGGTGGGAACCCGTCTACCTTCAGCTTCCTGTAGACCAGAATAGCTACTCGCCTAGGCTCGCCCACACATTTGCCGTTACTCTCGACTTGTGCAAGCTCCACCTAGTGGGAGCGGCCCTGGCACTGGAGCTGATGGGAACGTGAACGTCCAGCACTCGCAAATGGAGGAGCGGCGGCAGAAAAAGGCAACGAGGCGTCTCGTCCCCCGTAATAAATTGCAGTTACAGTAACCTTCCAACGTTAAGAGACTCGGTGAAAAGGACAAGCGCAACTTAATACCTGTGGAGTGCAGATAGTAATCTAAATGTAGCTATTAAAACATACCTCCAATACTCGTTGAAGGGAAACTTTGACAAGTAAGAGACCTTGGCCTTAAGATGAGTAACATCTTTAGCTCCAAGCACCTTAAGCTTTCCTGAGAAAGACCTTCTAGCGCGGTAATGAGGACTTTTTTGTGTCTATTTATATCGGCTGTCAACACCCTCGTCTTGGTATTTCTATTTATTTCTGTAAAAGTAATATACAAAGGCAGTGGTTAAATAATATTTTTACGGAAATAAGTCGAGTACCACAGAAGATGACACACAAGTGTCGAAACGTATTTGGGTAACCAAAAAAAAAAAAGAAATGCGGTGAGTTTCGCAGAACGCAAAATTGAAAAACCGAAATTAATTTCGGAAACACGAGAAAAACCTCATCAGAAGCTTCTAACACTAGCGAGATAAATATGAAAGGACTACGAGGTATATCACATGAACATAAAGTTAGAGATTCTGATGTACCTTTGAAGATAGGAGACGAGGTACTGGCGGAATTAAAGCTGTGAGGACGGTGCGTGAGTTGTGCTTGGGTAGCTCAGTTGGTAGAGCACTTGCTCGCGAAAGGCAAAGGCCCCGAGTTCGAGTGTCGGTCCGGCACACAGTTTTAATCTGCCAGGTAATTTCATACCTTGTAATGTATTTACTGCAATTAGATTTTCGAATTATTGCTGAGATTTTCTGGCGTGGTAGTTCTGTTGAAGTGAGAGACTTTCCCCACGGCCGCAGAGAGCTTGCTCGGCGTAAATGCAGTGCCATACACTGGCTCATACCAAATCGGTGATGTGGGGAGCATCCTGCTAATTGGAAAGATGTTTTGCACGCGGATGTATAGATCGGGGATGGCCCACAGAACGGGCGCCAAAAGTCATAACTCTTAATACAAATGTTAACTGCAGTATTTCATTTTCGGTGTACGTGATATCACGGGAAGCCATTCGCCATTTGCAATAATTATGACAACATTGCAGCGCAGAAAACTTCTAGATTGTCTGAAAAAATGACGAGGACTGAGTCACCCCAGAATATACTGCCTGACAAAAAAAGTGAAGTGCCCAAAGATGTGGTAATTTCGCGCTGGTAAGTTATTAGCTTTTAGATTCCCTGTGAGAGATAAGACAGCCACCAGAGTGTGTTAGTTTTGTTCGTGTTTATCGTGTTACCAGGGCTGATAGTGTTAAAATATTGCGTTGCCCGTGTTATTCTGATTACGTTGCAAAGTTCCTTTGGATATCCACGCGCGCCTAAGGGAACAGGCGTTGCGGCTACTACAGCCGTTATGAAATTAAATGAATTCGTAATTGCGAATAAGGACAACCATCTGCTCTAGACTGGAATGAAGACAATGAAAATTTGTAATGCGCCGGTACTCGAACCCGGATTTCCAGCTTATCGCGAGCGGTCGCCTTACCATTTGGCTATAAGTGCATGATCGACGACCAGGCACAATCTTCCATATGTCGTCAACCGAGCGTCTGCGATACGTACTTGTACATCCATTATGTATATTCCCGGACAAGTCAGACGGTGCACTTGCAGGTCGCTTGCCCGGTATCGGCAGATAAATACGATATTGCAGTGCCTCTATCATTATGATTACGATTCGAAGTTCCTTTCGACATTCCCATTCCCATATAGGTCAGACGTTGTAATTGAAGGTCTCTTGCCCAGTATCAGCAGATAAATACGATACTGCACTGTCTGTGTTATTGTGATTACAATGCAAAGGAGAAAATATATAATGGATGTACGATTACATGTCGGAAACGCATGGTTGACAGCATATGGAACTTTGGGTCTGTAATGCACGGGTAGCCAAATGGTAAAACGACCGCTGGCGATAAGAGTGAAATCCGGGTTCGAGTCCCAGTCTAGCACAAATTTTCGCTTTCGTCATTCCATTCTAAATCTGATGGTTGTCCTCATTCGCAATTGCTTTTTTCATTTAATGGCTGGTGGTGTTTATCAGGGACGTGAGCACTGTCAGATGTTGCGTGATCACTGTGAAGGACATGGAGATGCCACATACTCATATGAGACATATCAGCATCTGACAGAGTTTTTAAGGGGACTCATTTTTCGTCTCTATTTCGTCAACTGGCCGAATCGTGCAGTATCTAGATTTGTGCAGTATTCGGATGTGACAGTGGCCCGATGTTGGACTGCACGGGAAAGTAAGGGCATGCATACTCGTCCTCAAGGTTCAAGTCCACCACGTATGACCACCGGAAGGGAGGATCGCGATATCATGCACCACGTATATCGTAAAACCTTCACATCTGCTACCAGGGAGCAGGTAAGGCACTCCCTCCGACATCTTGTATCATGCCGTACTTTTGATCGGAGATCAATAGCTGCTCGATTAGATCCCATTAACGGTCTTTGGAGAGGTGCTATGGCCGGGAAGCTTGGCCTGTTGATGAATAGCGCCGCATTGTGTTCATCGATGAATGGCTGCTCTGCTCCACCTCGGTCACCGCCGTTGGCGAGTAAAGCGGTGACACGTAGAGAGGCACAGCAGCGTAACTCCTGGTGTTATAGTGACGGGGATCATCATATATGATTTCAGGTCACGACTGGTAGTGACTGAGGGAACTCTTACGGCACAACTGTATGTCACATACATCATCCTTCCTTGTGTGTTAACTCTCATGCAACAGTATCGTGACCGAGCGAGGTGGCGCAGTGGTTAGCATACGGGACTCGCATTCGGGAGGACAACGGTTCAAACCCGCGTCCGGCCGCTTCAGACAGATATAGGGATAGTGCATTTAAAAGGGAACGGCCGACTGTCTTCCCCGGCCGGCCGGAGTGGCCGTGCGTTTCTGGGCGCTACAGTCTGGAACCGCGAGACTGCTACGGCCGCAGGTTCGAATCCTGCCTCGGGCATGGATGTGTGTGATATCCTTAGATTAGTTAGGTTTTTGTAGTTCTGAGTTCTAGGGGACTGATGACCTCAGAAGTTGAGTCCCATAGTGCTCAGAGCCATTTGAACCATTTTTTGACTGTCTTCCCCATCTTTCCCTAATCCGATTGGACCCGTGAGCTCGCTGTTTGGTCCCCTCCCCCGGATCAACCAAACATCCAACAGTATCATAGCGCCGTTTACTAACAGAACTATTCTCGTGGTGCAAGATTATCAGATCTGTGGTCGTCTGAACATCTATTGGACCAGCTCGGATATCCACTCCATCCCAGTCCCAGAAGCCGGGATACCAAGCACCATTTACAACAACTGAGGGTCAGCTTACCTCGGGAGAGGATACAACGTGTTTATGGCACGTTACCCGGCACAATCAGTGCATGCATCAAGACCAAGTTCTTACTGATAATTGGGCTATTGCTGTCCATCCCCGTATAAATTTGACTCAGTATTTAATGACTGAAATAACAACACGTACCGTCTCAACTCGTAATGTTTCGCTTCGTTTCCTACTCCCCTCTTTTAGTGCTTCACTTTTCTTGTCAAGCAGCGTACATGAGGAGGTACGAGACAGTACGATGTTACATAGCAGACTTTGTAGCGCACCAAGTGAGACAGTCGACGTTCAGAAACGACTCAGCAGAAAACTCCGTGTATTCTATTTTCGAGATGGTTATGTTTATAAATATCACAAGTGCATTATTGTGCAGTTGACTGTTTGTATTTGATATAAACATATCGCTGTAGTACACACATGAAGAAAAGTATTGCATCACCTCGGTTCCGAGCGTTACGGAACCTGTACAGAAAATTGGAATAGAGATCAACATATTTATTGCTCATGAAAACCACACATTGCATGTTGTACCCCCAAACAGCGAGACCTTCAGAGGTGGTGGTCCTGATTGCTGTACACACCGGTACCCTAATACGTAGTAGCACGTCCTCTTGTATCGATGTATGCCTGTATTCTTCGTGGCATACTATCCACAAGTTCATAAAGGCACTACTGGTCCACATTGTCCCACTCCTCGACGGCCATTCGCCGTACATCTCTCAGAGTGGTTGGTGGGCTACGTCATCCATAAACAGCTCTTTTTCATCTACCCCAGGCATGTTCGATAGGGTTCACGCCTAGAGAACATGCTGGCCACTCTAGTCGAGCGATGACGTTGTCCTGAAGGAAGTCGTTCACAAGATGTGCACGATGGGGGCGCGAATTGTCATCCATGAAGAGGAATGGTTCGCCAATATGCTGCCGATATGGTTGCACTGTCGGCGGAGGATGGCATTCACGTGTCGTACAGCCGTTAAGCCGCCATCCATGACCACCAGCGGCGTACGTCGGCCCCACACAATGCCACCCCAAAACAGCAAGGGAACCTCCACCTTGCTGCACTCGCTGGACAGTGTTCAAAAAATGTGTTCAAATGTGGGTGAAATCTTATGGAACGTAACTGCTAAGGTTATCAGTCCCTGAGCTTACACACTACTTAACCTAAATTATCCTAAGGACAAACACGCACACCCAAGCCCGAGGGAGGACTCGAACCACCGAAGGAACCAGCCGCACAGTCCATGACTGCAGCGCCCTGGACCGCTCGACTAATCCCGCGCGGCTGTGTGTCTAAGGTGTTCAGCCTGACAGGGTGGCTTCCAAACACGTCTCCGACGATTGCCTGGTTGAAGGCACATGCGACACTCCTCGTAGATGCAAAAGATGGACGTCTCCATGGACGTCGGGAGTGAAGTTGCGCACCAGGCAGCCTATTGCGCGCCGTTTGCTGTAACATTACGTCACGTGGCTGCGCGAAAAGCATTATTCAACATTGTGGCGTTGCTATGAGTGTTCCTCCGAGCGATAATCAGTAGGTAGCGGTCATCCATTGCAGTATTAGCCCTTGAGCAGCCTGAGCGAGGCATGTCATCGACAGTTCCTGTCTCTCTGTATCTCCTCCATGTCCGAACAACATCGCTTTAGTTCATTCCGAGACGCCTGGACGCTTCCCTTGTTGAGAGCCCTTCCTGGCACAATGTAACAATGCGGACGCGATCGAACCGCGGTACTGACCGTCTAGGCATGGTTGAACTACAGACGACACGGGCCGTGTACCTCCTTCCTGGTGGAATGACTGGAACTGGTCGGCTGTCAGAATGCCTCCGTCTAATAGCCGCTGTTCATGCATGGGTGCTGACATCTTTTGGAGGGTTTAGTGACATCTCTGAACAGTCAAAGAGACTGTGTCTATGATACATTATCCACAGTCAACGTCTATATTCAGGAGTTCTGGGAACCAGGGTGGTGCAATACTTTTCTTGATGTGTGTATCTCGATTTTTCATTTATTAATTGAAGATACACTCCTCTTACCAGAAGTTACATTTCGTTAGATTATAGCATGACAGTCCCACGACAGCAAATGACGAAAGCGGAAGGAATCGCTTCGCGGTTCGGGGAGGAAACTGTTTAATTTATTGTTCATGAAATTAGCCCAAGGCCGAACTAAACCCACCTTGTCTCGCTCAGCGAAACGGATTTGTTCAGCGCAACCTTGCGACTCTGAGGTCACTATTCACGGGTTAATCGTCTGCTTCTACATGCAGAAATAGGGGCTAGGCGTGAGAAGTACGTAGACGCGTGGTTGAGCTACAGTATGATTGAACTTCGGGGAACCTGCTCTGGATACAAGACGTCTCCGCTCCTAAACCTTGAAATAAAACGTGAGATATTTTTACATTGTGTTGTGCTGTGGCTCGATAGTCGTGCGTGATGTCTGCCCACCACACTTACGAACTCAACTTTGAGGTGCTACACGAGAGAATGCAGTGCTCGTTACACATCAGCAAAAGAAATTAATTGTAAGTTGTTCCAATAAATCTGAATGTTCCAAAGTACGGACACCTGGTTTGTAAGGGAAATAACGTCCAGTGAGACAGCAAATTAGATGTGCGGATGGCTGATTGTATTTAGAATACCTCTAGTCAGGATTAGTTGTAGAACAATTAGGTTTGGTAGTAGTAGTAGCTTTATTCATCCGTAGATCTCTTTTTACAGAGATATAGGATATGTCAAAGTATTTACAAGCTTAGACCAATTTAAAAATAAGCTGATTCGTATGTACATAAATTTACAGACTTCTAGTTAGAGACAATCATTAGATTTACTCCTAGTATACAATACTTTTTTATTACAAATAACTTATTAAATAATGTAATACCACACTGTTCACTCGTATCTCGCTATCAGTCACTGCACACACTATCCACACATTGTTTCATAACACTTCGCTCACTACACGCACACGCACACACGCGCACACACGCACACACACACACACACACACACACACACACATCTCTGGACTATTTTCTGTACCACAACTTCGTATTTGCCATCCTGAAAAACTGAGTCAGCATCCTTCTCTAATGAGTGAGATGTTGAACTCAGAGAGAGGAAGAGGTCTTAGTATTGTGCGATGCATAGCTTGGGGGTAAGTTTTTCTAGAAAAGGAATAAAGAAGGAAAAATCGTAGTGTGAAGGTGTTACGGGCAATGTGAGATGTTTTATCATCATTATTATTATTTATTTGTATAACTTTTTTTCCCAAAGCCCAACTTTGTTTTAACAAGTAATCCTTCAACGTATAAAATGTGTTCCATAACAGGTGCTTTTTAGCTGCCTTTTTAAATAAGTGTATTTGTGCAATTTCTTCTATCTCTTTTGGTAATTTATTGTCCAGTTTTATTCCTTCGTTTTAAGTTTTATGTTTATTTTTTCTTGGCAAATGTAAGTTGAGTCTAGCTCTTGTTCCGTGGTCATGGACAGAACTGTTTGTGCAGTAATTACCAACGTTATTTTTGATGCCTACAACTCACTGGTAAATGTATTTACACATAGCAGTTAAAATCCCCAGTGTTTCGAACAGATCTTTACAATAAGCTCGTCTGCCATTTTTGGTTACGATTCTTATGATTCTTTCCCGGAGTTTGAAAACTGTGTTCATATTTTGTCCATTTGTTCCCCAAAAAAGAATACCATAGCTACGAATTGAGTGTACATATGAATGGTACGTAACTAAAAGACACTGCATGTTACATAATAATGATAGGATTCTAAGAACACAACATGCTGATGACATTATGTTTGCAAGTACCTTTGTGTGTTCACACCACTTCAACTGAGAATCAATATTCATTCTTAGAAGTTTTAAATTTGTTACACAGTCTATAGAGGTGCCATCTACATTTAACATTGCAATTTTCCCTCTTAAAACTGAAATTCCTGGCATTAGTTTTCTTCATGTTCAATGTCACTTTATTTCTTATTCACCAATCGTAAACTTCCTTGAGAACTTCATTTGCATTCTCTGCAAGGAGTTCTCTTGTTTTCTCGGTGACTATAATATTGCTGTCATCAGCGAAGAGAATTTTTTCACCATGGGTAACACTACTGGGAAAGTCATTGATGTACATCAGGAATAGTGTTTATCCTAGTATGCTACCTATATTAATGCATTTTGGTTCTGATAAGTGTTTTAGTAAATGTTTAGATCTATTTGCAGTATGTATTATCTCTACTCTTTG
This sequence comes from Schistocerca cancellata, assembly GCF_023864275.1. Lineage (NCBI taxonomy): Eukaryota > Metazoa > Arthropoda > Insecta > Orthoptera > Acrididae > Schistocerca > Schistocerca cancellata. The sequence continues at coordinate 422,471,127 of NC_064634.1, read as the reverse complement.
TACCCTGTCTGCTAGGTATGATCGAAACCAGTCATTAGCTACCCCTCTTATTCCTAATACTTCTAATTTATTTAATAGAATCTTGTGGCCAACTGTATCAAAGGCCTTAGATAGATCCAAAAATTGGCCTGTAACACATTCATCTTTGTCAAGAGCATCAAGTACAACCTTTATATATTATACTATGTCTGACTCCGTATTTTTGCCACTTCAGATATCAAACTGTGATTTGCTTAAAAGATTGTATTTATTTAGGTAATTCATTAATCTGTCTTTCACAATTGCTTCTATTATTTTTGAGAATGGTGACAGAAGAGAAAGGGACTGGTAATTTTCTATGTCTTCTGCATTACCTTTCTTGAGCAAAGGTACTACTCTTGCCTGTTTTAACTGCTCTGGAAATGTCCCTGATGTGAAGGATTCATTTATTATACTTTTTAAGGGGCCTTGTATAATCCCTACGCACTGTTTCAGTACACACATTGGTACTTCATCTAAGCCTACTGACTTTTTATTTTTTAGTTTTTGAATAGTTTTATTGACTTCATTCTCTGTGGTTGGAAGTAACATCATTGTATTTAGTGCAACATTATTTACGGGTGTTATATTATTTGTTTTGGGGAATTTTTGTTGTAACTTATGTGCAATATTTGAAAAATGCTCATTTCCATAGTTTGCTAAGTGGACCATTTATTACCTTATCCCCTCCCTTAGCAGTATGTTATTCTTGGTTTGTTTGTCTCTAACTGTTTTCTTTTATATAACATCCCAGACTACTTTACTTTTATTCTCTGCATTATACATTATTTTGTCGTTAAATGACTTTTTTGCCGCAATCAGAACCTTCATCTAGATCTTTTTGTATCTATGATAGAAATTTAAGAATTCTGGACCATTGCAACTCTTTTTCATGGAACTGAGGTATTTAAGGGTTTGGGTGAACTTCTTAATACCTGCTGTTATCCATCAGTTTTTGTGAGATGTTGATACATACATGTATACTTTTGGAAATGCCTTTTCAAAGTTCAGTTTAAATGATGTGGAGAATTTAGAAAATTTCATATTCATATTGGTTTCCTTATACACTTCATTCCAACTTTGTTTTGCTAGTTCCTTTGAAAAATCTTTTATTTTGATTTCTGATAGATATCGTCTGTAGGCTTGTAGTTGAGGGAATGATTCAATGCCTGATTTTACTGTTGTTATTAGACAGAGATGGTCTGATAGAGATCTTTTACAGCAACATCACATTTTTCCCTGTCCATATTTGTGGCCACATTGCCAATTACTGACGCAGTCATTTTAGTAACCCTTGTTGCACTATTGACCAGTAGGGACATGCCAAAACTTTGAAGGATATGTATGAGGGTGCAGCTGGATTCATTTATAGTTTTCTTGTTGATGTTAATGTCCCCACACAGAATTATGTTGACCTTTGTACTTGAGACTTATCTAGAACTTCTGTTAATTTATTGAAAAAAGTGTCCTCACTACCCCTGGGAGATCTATACACACATAAAATGATTAATTTCTTGGTGATATCAAGCCCTGTCAATTCAATAGTTGATATTTCAAAGTGTTTGCCTTCACTTGCTGTACTGAGGTCAAGTCTTGATTTGAACTGTGTTCCTTTTCTGATATAAGTGCATGATCCTCCACCCCTTGAAGCAGTTCTGCAGTAAGAGTTTGCCTTTTCGTACAGTGATAACACTAAATGTTCGATTTCTGTCTCTCTACACCAGTGCTCAGCAACAAAACCTACTGTGTGGTTCAAAGTTCAAAGATTGGAGCTCAATTTCTGATAATTGTATTTTATTTTTTGTTGATTGTATGTTTTGATGGAGGATTGTTAAGTCTGTGAGATGTCCCATGTCACTCTTTCCAGTTGCTTGTTTTCTTTGTGACGTCTGGTATGTGTGACATTTGGAGTATTAAAACCTGTCTTGTGAATGTTTGTTTCAGTATTTTTTAAAGTGCTGGTGTTATTCTTTAGGCATGCGAACATGTTGTCTGGATTTATCCTAAAAAGACTTACCTTTCCTACCCATGACAACAGGTATTTGACTATGTGTGGCCCGAGATTCACCCCCTGTACTTTCATGAATCAGCTGTAGCAATCTTCCCTTCCCAGTCCTCTCTAGGTGTAGGCCATGCCTACTGAAACCCCATCTGTTGATAGTCCCGACGGGCACCAGAGAAACATGAGCAAAGTTGGCTGCCCTCAGAGTTATCCCTAACCTCACATTGATTCACCTCACAGCTCCATCAAGCTGTGGCCGACCATGACGCCGGAACAGCTCAACAAAGTGTACGTTGGTGCCATAAGTCAGGGAATCTATCTTGTCCAGGTCACCACCTATGTCATATGCCCCATCCCTGTCCAAACTGTTTCCTGCCCGACCCACTATCACTATACAGTCCTCTTTTATAAAGTCCTTACATAAAGCCCCTAAGTCCTCTATCACATGACTTAGCCCTGCATTTTGTTTGAAGATACTGGTGGCCTGGTACGCTGCCCCTAAACTTTCCTGTAACTGAGGGCCTACACCTCGCCCATGGCTACTACCTAGCAGCAGCACTTTCTTCTTCCTAATAACGTGCAGCACACTGGGCCGTGGTTGAAGTGTGCTGCAGATTTTCTGCTCCTTGTTCTACCTGAGACTCTTCTCCACTTAACTCTGGCAATGGTAGATACCTGTTTTTGGTGTTGATGATAAAACTGTCAGATCGCGTTCTCTTTCTTCCTAACCTCCTACCAGCTGCCAGTTCCCAACCACCCTCTTCCCCCCTGTCTCCTTGGTCCTTATCAGTTCCTTCCTTGCTTCCTCCAACTGTGCCTGAAGGGCACAGATTTTTCTTTCCCAATAAAAATGTTTCTACTGCATGGTTTGCAGTTCCAGGAGAGAGCCTCTTGTGTTCTCCAACATTCTTCCCCTGCACCACCACCCTCCCCCCCCCCCCCATCCCCTGAAAATATTTCCTACAAGATTGGCAACAAATCTCTCTACTCACTGCCCTATAACAGCTCCGACATTTCTCTCTCATGGTCAGTTTCGAAAGAATAATTAAGTTTAAAGAATGTTTTAAATTTGTCAAGGACGCGAGATTGGCTGTACGTAAACAAAAAACGATACAAAGGTCTTAGGTCCGGTTGTTGATTTTTGTACTGATCTAGAGATACAATGAGAGAAGAATTAGTAATTACTTTGCTTTTAGAGAATTTATCTGTCAAGTGTGTTTGGTCAGGTTTTTAAACGTTTATAACTTTGAAAATTTAGGCCGAGATCGCGTCTATCTAAGTAGTAAACAATATGAAATGTGTTAGTTAAATACGATTTAGAAACGTTTAATTGCACTTTTAGTAAACAATATGAAATGTGTTAGTTAAACACGATTTAGAAACGTTTAATTGCACTTTTATTGCGACAGTAGACACTGATGAAATCAGTAGCTGTCTTTTTTTAACGAATTTTGCAGCATCAAGAAACTTGAGTAGAATTTTTTGTGTTTATCTTACGCAAAATTTCGGATTATGTCGCGACTATCGGGACTTCAGATAACACAAAGTTTTTTCAAGTACAGTCTCTGCTGGGACGCTAATACTTAGTTGTGCGACAAGAACGTACACTACATCAAGTATACGAAACAAAGAAAATTTAAATTTGACGCTATTTCCTGTTAAATAAGTTCTTTTACCGGACGAAGAAAATACCTGTGATCTCGGTAGGCGGCCATCTTGAAAGAGTTTGGGAATGCAAAGTAAGTCTGTGTTTAACAATATCAATTTATTGGTTAAAAGACCGACATGAGACACAATGTCTGATAATCATTAATTAGTGGTTCAAATGGCTCTGAGCACTATGGGACTTAACATCTGAGGTCATCAGTCTCCTAGAACTTAGAACTACTTAAACCTAACTAACTTAAGTACATCACACACATCCATGCCCGAGGTAGGATTAGAACCTACGACCTTAGCATTCGCGCGGTTAAGGACTCACGCGCCTAGAACCGCTCGGCCATTGCGGCCGGCCCACTAATTAGTAAAACGAACATTATTTCTCGTAAAGTTTACAGCAGATAGGGGCTTACTAGTAGATCAAATTCGTAATGAATGTACCTCTAACATTCTGGAGGATGCCTCAAAACTATCTGCAAGATTACTTGGAATACGCGATATGCTCTCCTGATCTGCGCAACTCGTAGTTGCGAAGTAGGCGGATTCAAGATCCAAGAAACAACATGATTAATGAGGTAACGCAAGTTGCTTAGCAGATCATGCAATCTGTGGCCATCTCAGAACGAGAACAGTGCAAACACGAAATGCGAAATTTACTCGAAAATTCAGCAAACGCGCCTTGTCGAAGCTGGGCCAAATGCCTCTCTTTCCGTGACAGGGAGCACTCCTCCATGGATGGGAGGAGTCCAGCCTTTTACCACAACGACCAGCGAGTATTTCCCTAAATTCACGTAAATGTAGGGGAACTCTGCTGAAACTTCCCATCCATAGCTTGCGATTTATTTGATTGGATTATAATATTTAGAGTAAAGGAGACCTAATTCTCTCGCGGTGCATAGCATATCTGTGGCCATGTGTTCTTTTATCTGCCTTCGGGAAGGGTCCTTTAGTCATTCTCAATGGTTCCCGAAGGACCTACGGTGAACGCTGAAGGTGCCGACAAAAGCACACGGCTGGCTAGGCCTCGCCCACTTCTGCAAACGGTATACTGTGCCTAACATCCTTCATAAGTATTCTCTTCCATCATGGCAATTTCTTTAGTCCCATCCAACAAACAGATGTCAGAGGCTGTCCAACTTGTTCGTACGATTCAATTTCAGTAGGTGATTTGAATCACATATTGTGTGAACGCCGTCAAGACTAACATGTTTCTGTGTTCAAGGGACTGAGCTTCAAACGTTCAGTTTTCATTAACATAACCATTATCCTAGTGCGAGAAAATCCGAAGTCTGCCGTATCTGCATGGGCTTTTTAAGAGATTGTAAGCTGCCAGTTGACAGCGTTTATTTCCATCGTGACTTTCTGTACCATTCTGTGGACTATCAGTATAGCTATATTGTCGTGTCTACATATTGTTTAACCTTTACTGCTGGATTCCATGGTATAAGTTGGAGAACAGGTAGCACTTTCATTTCAGAATGGATCACTGTACATGTTGTACTACCTTTTATTTTATTTTTTCCACAGCAACGTAAAAGAATTTTGTTTGTTGGCGGTTACCTTGATGATCTGTTACCAGCTTCTGTGAGCTCTGTATGACCTCGCACAAACGGTCTTAATCAATATGTATCTGTGTAGTATGTACAACGAATACAAAAAACTAAAAATTAAAAAATGAAGAAAGTTCCTTTTTCAATTGGAGGTTTATATTTTACAACTTTCCAGTGATCGGCGATATGATTAAGCCTTCTTCACGGTTTGGGAAAGTTTGGGAATTTCATCTAATATTACTCCTGAACTCTCCCCAGAGGATGACAGATTTGAGTGTCCCATTTATTCCTTGAGTTCAGGATAGAACGATTCTTAATCCTATTTTCTGTTGTCTTTTGAATAGGGGGCACAGATACGCAATTACATGCTCGATCTTTACCCTTAAGTTAACTGCGTTAGCATTTTAAAATCACTAGGGTCGTCAGGTGACAAGACATATTTCCAGATAGGCCAGAATCGTATAACTGTTACCTACCTTAAACGGAGCGCTCTTTTTGTACATGCACAAAGCGTCGTGATTCTCGCTATACCATACTTGGTAAAGTCTGAGAATATGTATTTTCGCTGTCTGCTTGTTATTGCTCACGTAACAACTAATATATTGATAAATGGATGAGATAACATATATTGCTACGAAAAGAGCCCTGAAATACGTTTTAGGTGTTGCTATGCTGTGACTTTCTTTAGATCATTAATTTTCAAAAATGTTCAAATGTGTATGAAATCTTTTGGGACTTAACTGCTAAGGTCATCACTCCCTAAGCTTACACACTACTTAACCTAAATTATCCTAAGGACAAACACACACACACCCATGCCCGAGGGAGGACTCGAACCTCCGCCGGGATCAGCCGCACAGTCCATGACTGCAGCGCCTCAGGCCGCTCGGCTAATCCCGCGTGGCTCATTAATTTTCAACAAAACAAAATATATTATGTTCTTATTATTCTCGGTCTGGCTTTCTATAAAAGGAACATTGTTTTGTTACTGTAACGAGCTATAAAGTTAAACATATCTTCCTTACTTTACAGTTACTGAAAAGGTTACTGAAAATTATTTCGTTATCAATACTGATGTTATAGTACGCAATGTTCGTTCAACATAAAAATTTTGCAGTGGATTTTTGTTAACAGTAAAACACCAATAAGTACTACGACTATCACGAGAACATGAGCCTATTATCACAGAAAAAATGTTTTTACTGTAATGTTTGCCAGACCAGAACTACGCACAGCAAGAATTCTTTTATCTCATGAAGATAAATTATCTTTTTGCACTGTTAATAATATAGCATCCGCAGCCAGCGTCCACCTGTAAAACACATCATAAAATCTGCTACTCTGCCCTGCAAAAGCTGAAAGAAATAATTTTAGTTCACTATTACCTGTCCGCTTCTTTGCGGTATGATCGATTTCATTTACTGCAGTCTGAATGCGCCGCGGCTGCGGCTCGTTCGTTCGCAGCGCAGCTCTGCACCACGAATAATATTTAAATAACTGAAAATGTCTTAAAAGGATAGGATAAAATACCTGGCAAATTTATTACAAATCATAATGCAAGTTTTCACTAAGTAACTCCATTGAAAACAGTTAGACAGATTAAATTCTTACACACCTTTACAAATCAGTGCCTAATGGCGTCCTTCTCTCAATCTTGACAAAAGAATGTTACACAAGCATACAATATAGCATCACAGGCTCTTCCTACTCACGTAACTCCAAAAAGACGACAGAGAAATTAATGCTAGGTCACTACTATTTATACTCGGTTTGATATATTTAAATCTTTGTTTGATATTTAGTAAGTATCGTCTGTGGCGGTTTCAGTACTCGCCGACACAGATATCTTTCAAAAAAATCGATACATAATTCAATACAAGTGCCAGATAATGAAACTTCCTGCCAGATTAAAACTGTGTGCCGGACCGAGACTCGAACTCGGGACCTTTGCCTTTCGCGGGCAAGTGCTCTCCCAACTGAGCTACCCGAGCACGAATGACTCGCCTCCTCACAGCTTTACTTCTGCCAGTGTCTCGTCTCCTACCTTTCAAACTTTACAGAAGCTCTCCTGCGAACCTTGCAGAACTAGCACTGCTGAAAGAAAGGATATTGCGGAGACATGGCTTAGCCACAGCCTGGGGGATGTTTCCAGAATGAGATTTTCACTCTGCAGCGGAGTGTGCGCTGATATGAAACTTCCTGGCGGATTAAAATCTGCCAGGAAGTTTCTTATCAGCGCACACTCCGCTGCAGAGTGAAAATCTCATTCTGGATGCCACATAATGGTTTCTCTTTATTACATAAAGATCACACAATCATTGTCCATGCAGAAATACAATTACATTTATGCAGTTCAATTATTTTTTTCTTTTTTAACACATATAATACCTGTTTTGCCAGGAGACGTTACAGTATTCGAGAAGAACTGTGCAACCACTGTGCTGTCAGCGCCATACATTTAGACTAGGAGGCGAACGGAGGCATACAGATAGTCATTTCTCTCCTGCTCGAAACGCGACTGGAGTAGGACAGCAGCCAATGTTAGTGAGAAGTGCCCTCCTCCGCGCACTGTGCTTCTCGGAGTGCCTGTACGTATATGTGGTGTGCTCGGCGTGGCCGGTGAGGTCGCGGAAGGTCTCGGCAGCGCCTGCCAAGGTTCCGGGAGAGCGAGGCTGGCGCGGCGTCCCGCATGCAAAGCGCTGGCGCCAGCAGCCGCCGCAGTCTGGAGTCTCCAGCCGCGCCCCGCTGGAACGCCGGCCGCGGGCCGCGCTGCCCGCGCGCATTCCGCAGGCCGGCCCGTGGGCGCAGACCTCTGGCACGCGGCTCTTTCCCGCTGTCCGACGTCCGTCCTCTGGCGCCGCTGCAGCCAGCAGACGTTGCCGCAACACAGTCGGCGAGTTAGGTGAGGAGGTCACGGTTACACGTCCACAGGTACTCCGGTGTATGCATTGCCTAACGAGGAAACCGAAGCACCCTGGAGATCTGGACACATGACAATATACACTACTGGCCATTAAAATTGCTACACCAAGAAGAAATACATATGATAAACGGGTATTCATTGGACAAATACAGGGTGTTTCAAAAATGACCGGTATATTTGAAACGGCAATAAAAACTAAACGAGCAGCGATAGAAATACACCGTTTGTTGCAATATGCTTGGGACAACAGTACATTTTCAGGCGGACAAACTTTCGAAATTACAGTAGTTACAATTATCAACAACAGATGGCGCTGCAAGTGATGTGAAAGATATAGAAGACAACGCAGTCTGTGGGTGCGCCATTCTGTACGTCGTCTTTCTGCTGTAAGCGTGTGCTGTTCACAACGTGCAAGTGTGCTGTGGACAACATGGTTTATTCCTTAGAACAGATGATTTTTCTGGTGTTGGAATTCCACCGCCTAGAACACAGTGTTGTTGCAACAAGACGAAGTTTTCGACGGAGGTTTAATGTAACCAAAGGACCGAAAAGCGATACAATAAAGAATCTGTTTGAAAAATTTCAACGGACTGGGAACGTAACGGATGAACGTGCTGGAAAGGTAGGGTGACCGCGTACGGCAACCACAGAGGGCAACGCGTAGCTAGTGCAGCAGGTGATCCAACAGCAGCCTCGGGTTTCCGTTCGCCGTGTTGCAGCTGCGGTCCAAATGACGCCAACGTCCACGTATCGTCTCATGCGCCAGAGTTTACACCTCTATCCAAACAAAATTCAAACGCGGCAACCCCTCAGCGCCGCTACCATTGCTGCACGAGAGACATTCGCTAACGATATAGTGCACAGGATTGATGACGGCGATATGCATGTGGGCAGCATTTGGTTTACTGACGAAGCTTATTTTTACCTGGACGGCTTCGTCAATAAACAGAACTGGCGCATATGGGGAACCGAAAAGCCCCATGTTGCAGTCCCATCGTCCCTGCATCCTCAAAAAGCACCGGTCTGGGCCGCAATTTCTTACAAAGGAATCATTGGCCCATTTTTCAGATCCGAAACGATTACTGCATCACGCTATCTGGACATTCTTCATGAATTAGTGGCGGTACAAACTGCCTTAGACGACACTGCGAACACCTCGTGGTTTATGCAAGATGGTGCCCGGCCACATCGCACGGCCGACGTCTTTAATTTCCTGAATGAATATTTCGATGATCGTGTGATTGCTTCAGGCTATCCGAAACATACAGGAGGCGGCGTGGATTGGCCTCCCTATTCGCCAGACATGAACCCCTGTGACTTCTTTCTGTGGGGACACGTGAAAGACCAGGTGTACCGCCAGAATCCAGAAACAATTGAACAGCTGAAGCAGTACATCTCATCTGCATGTGAAGCCATTCCGCCAGACACGTTGTCAAAGGTTTCGGGTAATTTCATTCAGAGACTACGCCATATTATTGCTACGCATGGTGGATATGTGGAAAATATCGTACTATAGAGTTTCCCAGACCGCAGCGCCATCTGTTGTTGACAATTGTAACTACTGTAATTTCGAAAGTTTGTCTGCCTGAAAATGCACTGTTGTCCCAAGCATATTGCAACAAACGGTGTATTTCTATCGCTGCTCGTTTAGTTTTTATTACCGTTTCAAATATACCGGTAATTTTTGAAACACCCTGTACATTATACTAGAATTGACATGTGATTACATTTTCACGCAATTTGGGTGCATAGATCCTGAGAAATCAGTACCCAGAACAACCATCTCTGGCCGTAATAACGGCATTCATACGCCTCGGCATTGAGTCAAACAGAGCTTGGATGGCGTGTACAGGTACATCTGCCCATGCAGCTTCAACACGATACCATAGGTCATCAAGACTAGTGACTGGCGTATTGCGACGAGACAGTTGCTAAGCCACCACTGACCAGACGTTTTCAACTGGTGAGAGATCTGTAGAATGTGCTCGCCAGAGCAGCAGTCGAACATTATCTGTATCATGAAAGGCCCGTACAGGACCTGCAACATGCGGTCGTACATTATCCTGCTGAAGTGTAGGCTTTCGCAGCGATCGAATGAAGGGTAGAGCCACGGGTCGTAACACATCTGAAATGTAATATCCACTTATGAAAGTGCCGTCAATGCGAACGAGAGGTGACCGAAACGTGTAACCAATGGCACCCCCTTCCATCACCCCTGGTGATACGCCAATATGGCGTATACGAATACACGCTTCCAATGTGTGTACACTGCGATGTCGCCAAACACGGATGCGACCATCATAATGCCGTAAACAGAACCTGGATTCATCCGAAAAAAATGACGTTTTGCCATTCGTGCACCCAGGTTCGTCGTTGAGTACATCATCGCAGGCGCTCCTGTTTGTGATGCAGCGTCAAGGGTAACCGCAGCCATGGTCTCCGAGCTGATAGCCCAATAGTCCATGCTGCTGCAAACGTCGTCGAACTGTTCGTGCAGATGGTTGTTGTCTTGCAAACGTGCTCACCCTGTTGACTCAGGGATCGAGACGTGGCTGCACGATCCGTTACAGCCATGCGGATAAGATGCCTGTCATCTCGACTGCTAGGGATACGAGGCCGTTGCGATCCAGCACGGCGTTCCGTATTACCCTCCTGAACCCACCGATTCCATATTCTGCTATCAGTCGACCAACGCGAGCAGCAATGTCGCGATACAATAAACCGCAATCGCGGTAGGCTACAATCCGACCTTTATCAAAGTCGGAAACGTGATGGTACCGCAGTACTTCCCCTTACACGAGGCATCACAACAACGTTTCACCAGGCAACGCTGGTCAACTCCTGTTTGTGTATGAGAAATTGTTTGGAAACTTTCCTCATGTAAGTACGTTGTAGGTGTCGGCATCGGCCCCAACCTTGTGTGAATGCTCTGACAAGCTAATCATTTGCATATCACAGCATCTTCTTCCTGTCGGTTAAATTTCGCGTCTGTTGCGCATCATCTTCGTGGTGTAGCAATTTTAATGCTCAGTAGTGTATATAGAACTTACTTTGATACCTAAACATCTAAATCTCAGTGTAGGGCACAGAAATATGTTAACATTTTATTTTGAATGGAAATATGAGGAACTTATGCTACCCGATGCGAAATCCAGACTAGCCGGTACATCAAATAATTCGCGAGCGCGAAAGCAATCAGTTTTCATTGAAATTTAGGTATGCTATCTGGCTGCAAAACAAATGACACAGATTAAAACGTTGATCCTGAATCTAGATAATCTACATGTTTAGTCTTTTGAACATTCACTGTACCAGAGCGGTATTCTAATTACACAGCAAATGAACTTAAAAATTAACGCATATCACTGTCTGAAAAAAACTGCTCGAAAATTCACAGTATAACACTTCACTCAAATATTTCAGTAGTATTAAGCCTCCGAAATGATATGATATAATGTTCACAAATATACTGTGACAATCACTGTGCCTTACAGTGGACACGAACTTTGATGATAATTATATTTATTGGTATACCTGTGCCCAAGGGACGCTCGTCTGCCCTGTAACATGTATCAATGATGTAACTGTCAAAAAGTCAAATTTTTTTGCCGTACTTGCGATGTGCAATGCAAGACGGCATCGTTTCGAATTTTGATAAAATGTATCTCAGTACACAACCCGCAATGTCCTAGCGAGTGGCCGGCCGGTGTGGCGAAGCGGTTCTAGGCGCTTCAGTCGGGAACCACGCGACCGCTACGGTCGCAGGTTCGAATCAGGCCTCGGGCATGGATGTGTGTGATGTCCTTAGGTTAGTTAGGTTTAAGTAGTTCTACGTTCTAGGGGACTGATGATCTCAGAAGTTAAGTCCCATAGTGCTCAGAGCCATTTGAACCATTTTTTGAGCTCTTGATATTCATACAAGTGGCTCTCTTTTCTCCAAAGGTCTCTTTAATTTTCCTGTAGGCAGTATCTGTCTTACCCCTAGTGATATATGCCTCTACATCCTCACATTTGTTCTCTAGCCATCCCTGCTTAGCCCTTTTGCATTTCCTGTCGATCTCATTTTTGAGACGTTTGTATTCCTTTTCGCCTGATTCATTTACTGCATTTTTATATTTTCTCCTTTCATCAATTAAATTCATTATTTCTTCTGTTACCCAAGGATTTCACCAGCCCTCGTCTTATTACGTACTTGATCCTCTGCTGCCTCACTATTTCGTCTCTCAAAAGCTACCCATTCTTCTTCTACTGTATTTCTTTCCCCCGTTCTTGTCAATCGTTCCGTAATGCTCTTGCTGAAACACTCTACAACCTCTGGTTATTTCAGTTTTTCCAGGTCCCATCTCCTTAAATTCCCACCTTTTTGCAACTTCTTCAGTTTTAATTTACAGTTCATAACCAATAGATTGTGGTCAGAGTCCATATCTGTCCCTGGAAATGTCTCACTATTTAAAACCTGGTTCCTAAATCTCTGTCTTACCATTATATAATCTGAAACCTTACAGTATCTCCAGGCCTCATCCATGTATACAACCTCCTTTCATTATTCTTGAACCAAGTGTATGCTACGATTAAGTTATGCTCTGTGCAGAATTCTACCAGGCGGCTTCCTCTTTCATTCCTTACCCCTATTCGATATTCAACTACTACTTTTCCTTCTCTTCCTTTTCGTACTATCGAATTCAAGTCACCCATGATTATTCAGCACCTGAATAATTTCTTTTATCTCTTCATACATTCATCAATCTCTTCGTCGTCTGAGGAGCTAATTGGCATATAAACTTGTACTACTGCGGTAGGGTTGGGCTTCGTGTCTATCTTGGCTACAATAATGGGTTCACTGTGCTGTTTGTAGTAGCTTACCCGCACTCCTATTTTTTTATTCATTTTTAAACCTAATTCTGCATTACCCCTATTTGATTTTGTATTTATAATCCTGTATTCACCTGACGAGTAGTCTTGTTCCTCCTGCCATCGAACTTCACTAATTCCCACTATATCTATCTTTAACCTATCCATTTCCCTTTTTCAGTTTTCTAACCTACCTGCCAGATTAAGGGATCTGATATTCCACGATCCGATACGTAGGACGCCAGTTTTCTTTCTCCTGATAATGTCATGAAAGTAAAGAATGAAAAATGAGGAACTAAACGACTAATAAATGAGGATAAAGAGCCGGAGATAACTATGCATCATTAAGTCATAAGAACAATACACCATTTCTAAAGTTCTCACTTCCAGACAAAGCTCTTACTGCTAGAGAGATAAGCGTAATATTTGTTAATAACTTTCTTGTGTATAATTGCCTCCCTTGACACTTGTTTCAACTATCAGACAAGTACATGTGCTTCACTAGAAAATTTCTACAGCAAACTGTAACCAGACACAATTTTCTAACAATAGGAAACTACGCAGTTACAAGTGTAAAAGGACTGGATTACCTTAAAAATTACTTTTGTCATTCTTGCATTCACATCATATCCTTAAAGCTTTTTGTCTCAAAACATCTGTGGTCTCGAGAACAGGCTTACAAAGAATACGTATAATCATATCAGTCCTACAGAGGTTGGGTACATTTATCAAATTACAACTTCTGATACATTTACGGTCAAATCTTCTGCAAAATGTAATTGGAAAATAAGACAGCTACTTTTCAATGTTAACAACGTGTTGTATTCCACAAAACGTTGAGGGGAGAAAACTGCTTGTGACGACGTACCTAGTAAGAGTTTTGCAAAATCATAGCAGGTACAGGCACAACTTCCTTAGTTGTGTCGTCCATTTGTAAATCGAAAAAATGCCACTGATGCGATGATTTTTCTACTGTGCCAACATAAATGACATATCACATTCGTGTCAGTTTTAGGTATGTATATTCTGTATGCATAATATTTTCTGTTATGGTCTGGCTTGACAATCCTTGATGACGCGAACCTAACGAATTGATAAGCTATGAAATAAAGTGTATATTTCGAAATGAAATAACAAGCTATTACGAAATATAAAGCGGCTGTGGGCTCGTGCAAAAAAGTGACGGAAAAAACCTAAGGTAATACTCGAATTTTAGCATTACTTTTCAATTCAGTGGCACCAGATTGACGATGTTTAGCCTAGTTTATTTCCTACAGAAATTGGTGCTTGGTTACCACCGCCATTACGGGATATCAACATACGCATCTCGTGACTGGGATGTCTATCCTCATAAGCAAAACTGCTGTGATATTTCCTCAGGAAGACATATTTCATCAAAACATGAGGCTACGTCAGCACGTATATGTGGTACGTACGTATTAAAATCCACCAGACAACTGGAAAAACGGGCTTGTAACATCCTGCGAGAAGATGGTTCTTACTGTTATTTTCCATAGAGCACGCAGTTTCTAAGTGTCAGCGATCTCATAGGCCTGATTCAAACTTGTCTATTTTTGAAGCCAGGGAAAACAGCCCTCACATAATGCAGGGAGGCAAGTTTAGCTCCCTGGGGTGGAGTTGTGGCAGTGGAGTGCAGTTCGGAAGTCAGCGATCCTCAGTCATCAGAAAGGATGTTCTGCACGTGCGAGAGCTTCGGAAGAGGTCGAAAATGTGTTCCCGTTCGCGGGCGTGCGAATCGGCTTAGTCGTTTGCCGGTATTCAAGGTGAGTGTAGGAAGAGGCAGTATAGCAGGGCGTGGGTCCATAAGCTAGTTGGAGGTATTGTTTAACGAACGAGGCAGAAGTGACGGGGTCTAATGGCAGACAATAAATTTCGTTTCTTTCAGTGGACATTCCAAGGGTGTTGTATGTGTTTCTGTTCATCTCTTTTTTAACGTTAAGCTATTGTCCTATTTTGTTTATGGGGGAGATCACCGGCGAGATGTTCTATGTACCGACTTGGCAGAAAATCCTAAGAAATTTTGGTCTTATGTCAAAGCGTTAGGTGGATCAAAACAAAATGTCCAGACACTCTGTGACCAAAATGGTACTGAAACAGAGGATGACAGACTAAAGGCCGAAATATTAAATGTGTTTTTCCAAAGCTGTTTCACAGAGGAAGACTGCACTGTAGTTCCTTCTCTAGATTGTCGTACAGATGACAAAATGGTAGATATCGAAATAGACAACAGAGGGATAGAGAAACAATTAAAATCGCTCAAAAGAGGAAAGCCCGCTGGACCTGATGGGATACCAGTTCGATTTTACACAGAGTACGCGAAGGAACTTGCCCCCCTTCTTGCAGCAGTGTACCGTAGGTCTCTAGAAGAGCGTAGAGTTCCAAAGGATTGGAAAAGGGCACAGGTCATTCCCGTTTTCAAGAAGGGACGTCGAACAGATGTGCAGAACTATAGACCTATATCTCTAACGTCGATCAGTTGTAGAATTTTGGAACACGTATTATGTTCGAGTATAATGACTTTTCTGGAGACTAGAAATCTACTCTGTAGGAATCAGCATGGGTTTCGAAAAAGACGGTCGTGTGAAACCCAGCTCGCGCTATTCGTCCACGAGACTCAGAGGGCCAAAGACACGGGTTCCCAGGTAGATGCCGTGTTCCTTGACTTCCGGAAGGCGTTCGATACAGTTCCCCACAGTCGTTTAATGAACAAAGTAAGAGCATATGGACTATCAGAACAATTGTGTGATTGGGTTGAAGAGTTCCTAGATAACAGAACGCAGCATGTCATTCTCAATGGAGAGAAGTCTTCCGAAGTAAGAGTGATGTCAGGCGTGCCGCAGGGGAGTGTCATAGGACCGTTGCTATTCACAATATACATAAATGACCTTGTGGATGACATCGGAAGTTCACTGAGGCTTTTTGCAGATGATGCTGTGGTGTATCGAGAGGTTGTAACATTGGAAAATTGTACTGAAATGCAGGAGGATCTGCAGCGAATTGACGCATGGTGCAGGGAATGGCAATTGAATCCTAATGTAGACAAGTGTAATGTGCTGCGAATACATAGAAAGATAGATCCCTTATCATTTAGCTACAAAATAGCAGGTCAGCAACTGGAAGCAGTTAATTCCATAAATTATCTGGGAGTACGCATTAAGAGTGATTTACAATGGAATGATTATATAAAGTTGATCGTCGGTAAAGCAGATGCCAGACTGAGATTCATTAGAAGAATCCTAAGGAAACGCAATCCGAAAACAAAGGAAGTAGGTTACAGTACGCTTGTTCGCCCACTGCTTGAATGCTGCTCAGCGGTGTGGGATCCGTACCGGGTGGGGTTGATGGAGGACATAGAGAAGATCCAACGGAGAGCAGCGCGCTTCTTTACAGGATCATTTAGTAATCGCGAAAGCGTTACGGAGATGATAGATACACTCCAGTGGAAGACTCTGCAGGAGAGACGTTCAGTAGCTCGGTACGGGCTTTTGTTAAAGATTCGAGAACATACCTTCACCGAAGAGTCAAGCAGTATATTGCTCCCTCCTACGTATATCTCGCGAAGAGACCATGAGGATAAAATCAGAGAGATTAGAGCCCACACAGAAGCATACCGACAATCCTTCTTTCCACGAACAATACGAGACTGCAATAGAAGGGAGAACCGATAGAGGTACTCAGGGTACCCTCCGCCACACACCGTCAGGTGGCTTGCGGAGTATGGATGTTGATGTAGATGTAGATGTAGATGTAGAGAGTCGCTAGATAACCGTTGGAGACGTGTACTGGTTCTCTGCAGCGTTCGTTTTCAGATCCAGTGTTTTTCAGCTAATAATCTTTATTATTCCTTTTATCATTTAGTATAGCGTATTATTATTCGTTTTATCATGCAGTATGGTGAAGTTTTGTCTTAATTTTCTACTTTTTTCAGTCAGTCTTCTGACTGGTTTGATGTGGCACGCCACAAATTCCTCTCCTGTGCCACTCTTCATTTCAGAGTAGCACTTACAACCTACATTCTCAATTATCTTCTGGATGTATTACAAGTTCCGTCTTCCTCAACATATTTTCCCTCTACAACTCCTCTATCACCATGGAAGCTATTCCCTGATGCCTTAATAGGTGTCGTATCATCCTGTCCGTTCTTCTTGTCAATGTTTTCCATATAAGAAGTAAGATACAAATATGAAACTGGTGTCTAATTGTTTACAAACTATCAAAGTTTTTTTCACGCCTCAGTAAACTTCCACATGAGTACCCTTAGTAGCACGTAGCGCATCTAGGCGATATTCAATTTCCGTCCACACATTAGCCAACATCACAGGAGGGATCGATTCAACGACTGTGGTTATCCGTTGCCGCAGGGTTTCAAGATCTGGTACACGTGTTTTGTAGACCTCGTCCTTGACGTAACCCCATAAAAAGAAGTCTAATGAGGTTATGTCAAGAGAGCGTGGAGGCCAAACCGTTGGCCAATCACGACCAATCCATCGCCCAGGAAAGGTCATATCGAGATAGGCACGGACGTCCAATGAGGCGATGCACCGTCTTGCTGAAACAAGACATCGGGGTGATACTGAAGCAGCTGAGGAATAGCATACAGTTGCAACATGTCCAGATACACTGCAGATGTGATTGTAGCCTCAGCGAAGAAGAATGGCCCGATAACTCTATCGTGCAATAGCGCGCACCAAACATTCACCTTTGGACTGCCTCTGGTGCATTCCATGACCTCGCCAGGGGTTTCTGAACCCCAAATGCGCACATTATGGCGATTCACTACTCCAATGATAAAACAGGTCGCTTCGTCGGAAAAGGCAATTCGTCTGAGATAACCATCATCGTCCTAAATACGTGATAGCGTATTGCGTTTGCGCTTGCGTAAAATGTCATGGAGAGAGCTTTTTGGCATCTGTAATTCACGTGAGGCCCTACCCACCGATTTCTTCGGGCTTCGCAGAAAAGACTGCCTTACAGCTTCCACCCTGTCTGCTGAGGTTCTTGGTCGACCAGACCTCGGAAGGTCAGCAACCGATCCTGTGTTCTTGAACTTCTCATACCAGGCTTTAATGCTATTGTCATCAGGTGGATTCCTTCCAAATGTTGACTGGAAGTGTCTCTGCACTGCGGTTGGTGATCGTGTCTCATGGTACCATAGGAAACACTGTGCCTTCTCCTGACTGGTTAACATGGCTTCTTGGGCACTGCACCTCATTCACTACTTACGTACTGCGAACCTAAAACAGAAAAAAAATTTGATAGTTCGCAAACAATTCGACACAAGTTTCATATTTGTATCTTACTTCTAGCCTGAGTTATCAATTTATGTAACCAGGGAAAGTCTTGTCGGACACCCTGTATTTCTTTCCTCTACGATTCTACAGACAACCTCCTCATTCCTTGCCTTATCAGTCCACCAAATTTTCAACATTCATCCTCAGTTCATCCTCAGCATCGCATTTAAAATGCTTCGATACTCTTCTGTTTTGGTTTTCCCATAGTCCATGTTTCGCTACCATATAATGCTGTGATCCAAACGTACATTAGCAGAAATTTCTTCTCTTCGCCAGGAATGCCCTATTTGCCAGTGTTAGTCTGCTTCTTATGTTTTCCCTGCTCCAACTGTCATTGGTTATTTTGCTATCTAGGTAGCAGAATTCCTTAACTTCATCTACTTCGTGACCGTCAATCCCGATCTTAAGTTTCTCGCAGTTTTCGTTTCTGCTACTTCTCATTAGTTTCGGCTTTCTTCGGTTTACTCTCAATCTATATTATGTATTCATTAGACTGTTCATTCCATTCAGCAGATCTTGTAATTCTTCTTCGCTGTCACTCAGGATAGCAATGTCATCAGCGAGTCGCATCATTGATATCCTTCCACCTTGAATTTTGATTGCACTCCTGAACCTTTCTTTTATTTCCATCAATGCTTTTTCGATGTACAGAATGAATAGTAGGTGCGAAAGACTACTTCGCTGTCTTACACCTTTTTCAATCCAAGCACTTCGTTCTTGGTCGTCCACTCTAATTATTCCCTCTTGGCTCCTGTATATATTGTATATTATCCGTCTCTCCCGATAACTTACCCCCACTTTTCTCAGAATTTCGAGCATATTGAACCATTTTACATTGTCGAACTCTTTTTCCAGGTCAACAGATCCTATGAACGTGTCTCGACTGCACATTAGTCTCGCTTCCATTATAAACCGCAACGTCAGACGTGCCTCTCTCGTGCTCTTACCTTTCCTAAGGCCAAAATAATCGACATTTAACGTATCTTCAACTTTATTTTCGATTCTTATGTATATTATTCTTATCAGCAACTTGAATTCGTGAGCTGTTAAGCTGATTGCGCTGTTTTCGGATCTTTGATTCTTCGGAATTGTGTAGATGACATTTTTCTAAAAGTTAAGCCTCATACAGTCTACACACCAACGAGAATAATCGTTTGGTGGCACATCCCCCAGTGATGTCAGGAATTCTGATGGAATGTTATCAATTCATTCTGCCTCATTTGATCTTAAGTCTTCTAAGTTTTTTTTAAAATTCCTATTCTAATACTGGATACTCTATCTCTTCTATATCGATTCCTATTTCTTCTTCTATCACATCAGACAAATCTTACCCCTTATAGAGGCCTTCAGTATACTCTTTCCACCTATCCGCTCTTTCCTCTGCATTTAACAGTGGAATCCCTTTGCACTCTTAATGTTATCACGCTTGCTTTTAATTTCGCTGAAGGTTGTTTTGACTTTTCTACATAATGGGTCAGTCCTTCCCACAATCATTTCTTTCATGATTTCTTCACAGTTTCCATCCAGTCATTTCATCTTGGCTTCCCCACTCTTCCTATAGATTTCATTCCTCGGCGACTTGTATTTCTGTATTCCTGAATTTTCCTGGACATTTTACGAGGTGCATTCAAGTTCTAAGGCCTCCGATTTCTTTTTTTCTGGACTGCAAAGAGATAGAAACATGCGCATTGTTTTAAAATGAGACCGCGTTCATTGTCAATACGTCCCAGAGATGGCAGCACCATACGGCAGATGGAATTTTACCGCCAGTGGCGAGAATGAGAACTGTTTTAAATACTTAAAATGGCGACGTTTTCCTTACTTGAACAGCGTGCAATCATTCGTTTTCTGAATTTGCGTGGTGTGAAACCAATTGAAATTCATCGACAGTTGAAGGAGACATGTGGTGATGGAGTTATGGATGTGTCGAAAGTGCGTTCGTGGGTGCGACAGTTTAATGAAGGCAGAACATCATGTGACAACAAACCGAAACAACCTCGGGCTTGCACAAGCCGGTCTGACGACATGATCGAGAAACTGGAGAGAATTGTTTTGGGGGATCACCGAATGACTGTTGAACAGATCGCCTCCTGAGTTGGCATTTTTGTGGGTTCTGTGCACACAATCCTGCATGACGACCTGAAAAATCCAGGTGGATGCCACGAATGCTGACGGATGACCACATGGCTGCCCGTGTGGCATGTTGCCAAGCTATGTTGACACGTAACGACAGCATGAATGGGACTTTCTTTTCGTCGGTTGTGACAATGGATGAGACGTGGATGCCATTTTTCAATCCAGAAACAAAGCGCCAGTCAGCTCAATTTCGGGTAACCGCCAGTGCTGAAAAAATGATGGTGTCCATGTTCTGGGACAGTGAGGGCGTAATCCTTACCCATTGCGTTACAAAGGGCACTACGGTAACAGGTGCATCCTACGAAAATGTTTTGAAGAACAAATTCCTTCCTGCACTGCAACAAAAACGTCCGGGAAGGGCTGCGCGTGTGCTGTTTCACCAAGACAACGCACCCGCACATCGAGCTAACGTTACGCAACAGTTTCTTCGTGATAACAACTTTGAAGTGATTCCTCATGCTCCCTACTCACCTGACCTGGCTCCTAATGACTTTTGGCTTTTTCCAACAATGAAAGACACTCTCCGTGGCCGCACATTCACCAGCCGTGCTGCTATTGCCTCAGCGATTTTCCAGTGGTCAAAACAGACTCCTAAAGAAGCCTTCGCCGCTGCCATGGAATCATGGCGTCAACGTTGTGAAAAATGTGTACGTCTGCAGGGCGATTACGTCGAGAAGTAACGCCAGTTTCATCGATTTCGGGTGAGTAGTTAATTAGAAAAAAAATCGGAGGCCTTAGAACTTGAGTGCACCTCGTAGTACTTCCTTCAGCTGAAGTATTTCTTCTGTTGCCCATGGTTTCTTCGCAGTTACCTGTATTTTTCTTTCCAACTGTCCGCTTGCTTAGCTGTATGGTAACGTGCTTGCCTCCCATGCAGCCGGCCCGGGTTTGATTCCTGGCTGGGTTGTGAGTCTCCTCCGCTCGTGGACTGAGTGTTGTACTGTTCTCATCATCATTTCATTCTCATCACCGGCACGCGAGTCGTCCAGTGTGGCGTCGACTGCAGTAAGACTCGCACGCGGAGGCCTAACTTCCCCGATTGGGGAAGAGCCATTCGATCATTTCATTTCTTTCCAACTTCTGTGATTGCTCGTTTTAGAGATGTCAGTACCTCTTCAACAGAACTGCCTGCTGAACTATTCTTTATTGCAGTATCTATAGCCACAGAGAACTACAAGGGAACCTTTTGATTCCTTAGTACTTCCAAATCCCATTTCTCTGCACATTGATTCTTCCTGACTAGTATTTTCAAATTCAGCTACTCTTCATCACTACTAAATTGTGATCTGATTCTGTATCTGCCGAAGGATACACCTCACAATTCAGTATCGGAATCACTGCCTGACCATGATGTAATCTAACTGGAAACTTTCCGTACATCCTGGCCCTTTCCACCTGCTCTTGTGATTCTTGAACACAGTATTCGCTATTACTACCTGAAATTTATTTCAGAACTCAATTAATCCTTCTTCCCTCTCATTCTTAGCAACAAGTGCACATTCTCCCGTAATCCTTTCTTCTGTTTCTTCCCCTACGACCGCATTCCAGCCCCTCATGACTGTTAGATTGTTATCTCGCTTTAGATACTGAATTACCCATTCAATATCCTCATACACTTTCTCCATCTCTTCATCTTCAGCTTGCGACATCCGCATGTATACCTCAACTATCGTCGTCGGTGTTGGTTTGCTGTAGATTCTGACAAGAACAACCCTGTCACTGAACTGTTCACAGTAACTCACCCTCTGCCCTACCTTCCTATTCATAACGAATTCTACTCCCCTTGTACCCTTTTCTGCTGTTTTTATTATTACCCTTTACTCGTCTGACCAGAAATCCTATCCTTCTTTCTATTTCACTTCACTGACCCGCACTGTATACAGATTGTACCTTTGCATTTACCTTTTCAGATATTCTAGCTTCTTTACCACGTTCAAACGTCTGTCATTTCAAGCCCCGACTCGTAGAACGTTATCCTTTCTCTGGTTATTCAATCTTTTTTCTCCTGGTCACCTCCCCCTTGGCAGTCCCCTCTCGGATATGCGAATGAGGCTGTTTCGGAATCTTTTGCCTCTGTCCTCTTTTACAAGGCCGTTGGCAGAATGAGGGTGATTTTTTATGCAGGAAGTCATCGGCCGCCAATTCTGACAGCCAATATTTAAGTGGTGCTGGAGTTCGAACCAGGGAGCGAGGACGCTTTTGATTACTAATCAAAGACGCTTCCCCTAGATCACGGGTCATTTTCTACAGAAACAGTGAAAATTATATGTTTTAAGCACATCTCTTCAATGTTCTAGTGCTGTGAAACGGCGTATGTTCACAGCACGTAAGTTACAATACATAAAATCATCAAATACAGGCTTCAACGAAAGAAGGCAGAAGTGATGAGGTCTGATGACAGACAAACGACATATTACAATATGGCGTCTTCTTGTGACGTAGGAGGCGATCTTGCGTCTCATTGGTCACATTGCTTCCCGCGAATCCAAAATGTGGCATGTCTGATTCTGCCGCTCACGAATGAGAATGTTCCAGTTTTCTTCTGTTTATTTGGTTACCGTCACGCAAAATGGCTACACCGCAGCAAAGTACTCCCAAAGTTGTCGATGTGTCTCCTTGCTGTTTTAATTAGTTAATAGTAATTAAAACATCGTTTTCTAAGTAAAACTGGCTATCAGAAACGATGTATTTTGACTTCTTACTTCCACCGGAATATTCCAGGTTTCAAATTCTGTTCCAAAAATGCGTGAAAATCGAGAAGAGCAGTTCTCTCCTCCTAGGCTTTGCACGCTTAGTTCACTGAAGCTGTCCTTTACAAAAGGTATCACGTCATTGCAGATAAGAGCTAGTTCTGACTTCCAATATTTCTTAGCAAATCTGGAGGTATTTTTTAAAACTATGAAAACTTGAAGCACATGAAGAATACTGACAGCGGAAAAATGCTTCTGTTGGAACACAGAAAACGTGGATGTGTTCCTCTTTAAAAACTTAGAGAAAAGTGGGGAAAAACCTGACTCGATCCTCATCCCGCCTTCCTTACCAAAAATGTTTCTTTTTTAAACATATTCGCGCTGTTTTAACACAGATCATTCTAAATCCGTTTACCCAGTACCTCTGTGTATTTAAGTCATCATACTCAGCATCTCCCCATCACTGCCACTGTCTGTCTCGTTCTGAGGATTCAACCCATTTTTTCCTTATTTTTCGGTGCAAAATGCGCACTCCCCTATACCTACGAGTCTTAAGGTTCTCAATGTAGGAGGTTCCGGAGTTCCTTCTCCTCCCCCTCCCCCCCACCAAGTCTATGTCTGGCCTCCAATCATCTGTATTTTTCGTTTCCACCGACTTCCCTCTCTTTTGATCCCAATGCTTCTGTCTCATCCACCTCTCTTCCTCTTTTACCGTCATTGTCTCTCACTGATCATCAGTACGTCTTCTCTCTTGAAACTTCCTGGCAGATTAAAACTGTGTGCCCGACCGAGACACGAACTCGGGACGTTTGGCTTTCGCTGGCAAGTGCTCTACCATCTGTGCTACTCAAGCACGACTCAGGCCCCGTCCTCACAGCTTTCATGTCAGCGCACACTCCGCTGCAGAGTGAAAATCTCGTTCTGGAAACATCCCCAGGCTGTGGCAAAGCCTTGTCTTCGCAATATCCTTTTTTCCATGAGTGCTACTTCTGCAGGGTTCGCAGGAGAGCTTCTGTGAAGTTTGGAAAGTAGGAGACGAGGTACTGGCGGAAGTAAAGCTGTGAGGACGGGGCATCAGACGTGCTTGGGTAGCTCAGATGGTAGAGCACTTGCCCGCGAAAGGCAAAGGTCCCGAGTTCGAGTCTCGGTCCGGCACATAGGTTTAATCTGCCAGGAAGTTTCATATCAGTGCACACTCCACTGCAGAGTGGAAATCTCATTCTGGAATCTTCTTTCTCTCCCACTGGTACTGTCTCTTCTGTCTTCCACGGTCAATGTCTCTCTGTAACTCTCTTTCAGCACAGAAGAGAGTGAACATGCTCGCATGCCAAAATTTTTGGTGAAGAAGCGGAATGATGACTGAGGCAGATGACAGTCTTTCACAGAGGAACATAAGTGGCTTTCTGTCCTCCGACAGGACCATTTTTCGCTGGTTCCCTTCTTTTCCCTACTACAGCAGAGCGTACAGGTTATATAAAACGAATAAGTTAGTAAAATCTTGAGAGTTTATTCATATACTTCAACATCTTATGCACTTTGATACATATGAGACTCAAGAAGTACTTATTATATCAGATCAACACAAAATCATTTGCTTTAAATTTTTTCTGGATACTTTGCTCATCGATCGTAATTCATCCAAAACGTACGGCTGTTGATTTGTATCATAGAAGAGTAATAACGTCACTAGAAATATTTTACTGAACGTACTGTCTTTTTAGCTTTGCATACTTTTTGACAGTCAACTGAAGTCACGTTAAGACCATCTGTCATTGTAGTACCACTTTTGGGTTATCTGTGTAGGCGTCGTGAAATGCCCGTTACACAGAGCCAGCGCGTCATAAACTGTTATTGGAGAAAAAATGCTAACCACAAGTATAATTTGTTGATCTTAGAAGTGTACCCGTGGTCTAGAGGGTTAGCTTCCCTCTGTAATAAGAAAACTGAGTTTACCGATCAACAACGAACGAAACCGGGTGTCTTGCGACGTCCGCCCCGAGCAGATACAACGAACGAAAGAGAACAAAATGAGATTAAAAAAAAAAAGGGGGTAACGTCTTTGATCATAATCAAAACGTTTTCGGTCCCGGGTTCGATCCCCTCCACTGCCTAAATTTTGATAAATAATCAGCATTGGCGGCCGAAGACTTCCGGCATAAGAAGTCAGCCTCATTCTGCCAACGGCCTTGTCAAAGAGGGCGGAGGAGCGGATAGAGGTTCAGGACACTCTCTTGTCCTAGGGGTGGGAAATTGCTCCTAAATGCGGAAGAATCAGCAATGATCAACGACATGAGGATGCAGAAGGCTATGGAAAACACTGCATTAAAGACACGTAACGTGTATCCACAGGACATGTGGCCTGTAATTGAAGAAGTGTCATGATGATCTCTCCATTGGCAAAAGATTCCGGAATAGTCCCCCATTCGGATCTCCGGGAGGGGACTGCCAAGGGGGATGTTACCATGAGAAAACGATTGAATAATCAACGAAAGGATAACGTTCTAGGAGTCGGGGCGTGGAATGTCAGAAGCTTGAACGTGGTAGGGAAACTATAAAATCTGAAAAGGGAAATGCAAAGGCTCAATCTAGATATAGTAGGGATCAGTGAAGTGAAGTGGAAGGAAGACAAGGATTTCTGGTCAGATGAGTATCGGGTAATATCAACAACAGCAGAAAATGGTATAACAGGTGTAGGATTCGTTATGAATAGGAAGGTAGGGCAGAGGGTGTGTTACTGTGAACAGTTCAGTGACCGGGTTGTTCTAATCAGAATCGACAGCAGACCAACACCGACAACGATAGTTCAGGTATACATGCCGACGTCCCAAGCTGAAGATGAAAATATAGAGAAAGTGTATGAGGATATTGAAAGGGTAATGCAGTATGTAAAGGGGGACGAAAATATAATAGTCATGGGCTATTGGAATGTAGTTGTAGGGGAAGGAGTAGAAGAAAAGGTTACAGGAGAATATGGGCTTGGGACAAGGAATGAAAGAGGAGAAAGACTAATTGAGTTCTGTAACACGTTTCAGCGAGTAATAGCGAATACCCTGTTCAAGATTCACAAGAGGAGGAGGTATACTTGGAAAAGGCCGGGAGATACGGGAAGATTTCAATTAGATTGCATCATGGTCAGACAGAGATTCCGAAATCAGATACTGGATTGTAAGGCGTACCCAGGAGCAGATATAGACTCAGATCACAATATAGTAGTGATGAAGAGTAGGCTGAAGTTCAAGACATTAGTCAGGAAGAATCAATATGCAAAGAAGTGTGATACGGAAGTACTAAGGAATGACGAGATACGTTTGAAGTTCTCTAACGCTATAGATACAGCAATCAGGAATAGCGCAGTAGGCAGTACAGTTGAAGAGGAATGGACATCTCTAAAAAGGGCCATCACAGAAGTTGGGAAGGAAAACATAGGTACAAAGAAGGTAGCTGCGAAGAAACCATGGGTATCAGAAGAAATACTTCAGTTGATTGATGAAAGGAGGAAGTACAAACATGTTCCGGGAAAATCAGAAATACAGAAATACAAGTCGCTGAGGAATGAAATAAATAGGAAGTGCAGGGAAGCTAAGACGAAATGGCTGCAGGAAAAATGTGAAGACATCGAAAAAGATATGATTGTCGGAAGGACAGACTCAGCGTACAGGAAAGTCAAAACAACCTTTGGTGACATTAAAAGCAACGGTGGTAACATTAAGAGTTCAACGGGAATTCCACTGTTAAATGCAGACGAGAGAGCAGATAGGTGGAAAGAATACATTGAAAGCCTCTATGAAGGTGAAGATTTGTCTGATGTGATAGAAAAAAGAGACAGGAGTCGATTTAGAAGAGATAGGGGATCCAGTATTAGAATCGGAATTTAAAAGAGCTTTGTAGGACTTACGGTCAAATAAGGCAGAAGGGATAGATAACATTCCATCAGAATTTCTAAAATCATTGGGGGAAGTGGCAACAAAACGACTATTCACGTTGGTGTGTAGAATATATGAGTCTGGCGATATACCATCTGACTTTCGGAAAAGCATCATCCACACAATTCCGAAGACGGCAAGAGCTGACAACTGCGAGAATTATTGCACAATCAGCTTAACAGCTCATGCATCGAAGCTGCTTACAAGAATAATATACAGAAGAATGGAATAGAAAACTGAGAATGCACTAGGTGACGATCAGTTTGGCTTTAGGAAAAGTAAAGGGACGAGAGAGGCAATTCTGACGTTACGGCTAATAATGGGAGCAAGGCTAAAGAAAAATCAAGACACTTTCATAGGATTTGTCGACCTGGAAAAAGCGTTCGACAATATAAAATGGTGCAAGCTGTTCGAGATTCTGAAAAAAGTAGGGGTAAGCTATAGGGAGAGACGGGTCATATACAATATGTACAACAACCAAGAGGGAATAATAAGAGTGGACAATCAAGAACGAAGGGCTCATATTAAGAAGGGTGTAAGACAAGGCTGTAACCTTTCGCCCCTATTCTTCAATCTGTATATCGAGGAAGCAATGATGGAAATAAAAGAAAGGTTCAGGAGTGGAATTAAAATACAAGGTGAAAGGATATCAATGATACGATTCGCTGATAACATTGCTATCCTGAGTGAAAGTGAAGAAGAATTAAATGAACTGCTCAACGGAATGAACAGTCTAATGAGTACACAGTATGGTTTGAGAGTAAATCGGAGAAAGACGAAGGCAATGAGAAGTAGTAGAAATGAGAACAGCGAGAAACTTAACATCAGGATTGATGGTCACGAAGTCAATGAAGTTAAGGAATTCTGCTACCTAGGCAGTAAAATAACCAATGACGGACGGAGCAAGGAGGACATCAAAAGCAGACTCGCTATGGCAAAAAAGGCATTTCTGGCCAAGAGAAGTCTATTAATATCAAATACCGGCCTTAATTTGAGGAAGAAATTTCGGAGGATGTACGTCTGGAGTACAGCATTGTATGGTAGTGAAACATGGACTGTGGGAAAACCGGAACAGAAGAGAATCGAAGCATTTGAGATGTGGTGCTATAGACGAATGTTGAAAATTAGGTGGACTGGTAAGATAAGGAATGAGGAGGTTCTACGCAGAATCGGAGAGGAAAGGATTATGTGGAAAAAACTGATAAGCAGAAGGGACAGGATGATAGGACATCTGCTAAGACATGAGGGAATGACTTCCATGGTACTAGAGGGAGCTGTAGAGGGCAAAAACTGTAGAGGAAGACAGAAATTGGAATACGTCAAGCAAATAATTGAGGACGTAGGTTGCAAGTGCTATCTGAGATGAAGAGGTTAGCACAGGAAAGGAATTCGTGGTGGGCCGCATCAAACCAGTCAGTAGACTGATGACCAAAAAAAAAGATCTCAGAACCTTGTGATGATACTGGAGGCCTTGAGATGTGTTCACTACATCAGTTAAAGTTACACTTACACCTCAGACCGGATATTATGTACGTATTTTACGTACTTGAATACCGGAAATTTGAAACTCTGGATCTCGGTAACGGATACTGATATCGAAACAAGTTTCATGATTACCAGCGAACGTCATCTTAAGAACATATAGCAAGAGTTTCGACGACTCGGCATGAATAGAAATTATTGGAGTGGTTATTCACACAATTGGTGCTTTTGGTACCAAAGCTTATTGTTTTCCTGGTGTTTGTTGTCAATGGATGCCGATTTCCAAAAACGGAAAACTGTTTTTTCTAGATGACTGTCTAAA
Source organism: Schistocerca cancellata (assembly GCF_023864275.1). Classification (NCBI taxonomy): domain Eukaryota; kingdom Metazoa; phylum Arthropoda; class Insecta; order Orthoptera; family Acrididae; genus Schistocerca; species Schistocerca cancellata. Next base: position 422,442,259 of record NC_064634.1, on the reverse strand, counting down.
GAATGTACCGTTAAATTTTTCGCCGTTTTCTCTACTTAATTATCTAGTTAATTGTGATCCACGGTGCAAAACTGGCTAAAAAGCTGTTTTTGTAGTTTTCTGCACAAATACAGTAACTTTAAACCTCTGGATCTCAGCCCGGGGTAATGAGATCGAAAACACTTTCGAAGCTCCCCGAGAATATCATCTTAAGAACATGTGGTAAAAATTTCGACAATATGGCATGAATAGGAATTAAGACGTGGCCATCGTCACAATTGGTACTTTTCGTACCCAAAAATCATGGTTTTTCGGGGTTTTCTCAGTAGCCGCCCATGAACAAACGGTGGTTTTAATAAGCTGCCTATGGCCCACCCAAGACCAAACCTAGTGTCAAAGAACCAACCGATTTGCTCACTTTGTCTGGAGTCGACGGAACAACTACAGATTGCCCGTTCTTCCGATGAGTATAAAATGGAGCACAGACAGATAAATTAAATATAAATAACTGACCAATGTGAGAAAGGGGGGGATAATTCGAGCAATTTATTTAGGGCCCAAAGTGTTTGTTATTTTATCTCAGTACTAAACTTTATTACGAAGAATCAGTACACATGCGACAGCATGCGCTACCTAATATGTTCCAAAACGCCGCCCATGAAAACGGTATTCTTCCGAGGCTCATATTTCTCGCTCTATTGGTTACAAAAAGATAGGGTCAAGTGTTCGGGTTAGCCGTCGAGCTAGCAACCGTTCTGTATATTTAACAGACGGATCTTCTTAGTGTTACTATCCTACAGCACAGAGTGAAAGTATGAATATTAGGCATCCTCCTTCTGCTTAGACAAATTGAGCTGATCGGTTTGTTCTTTTTGCATTTGATGTTGTCTACGGTGGACCTTAAGGAGTTTGTGAAGGCACAGGTAACTCAAGGGCTGTTCCTTAGACAGCCCAAAGAGAGGGGTTTTGGTAAGATATTTTCGTACGAAAAAGCAAGCTGTCGATTCCAAAAGGCTACGCACAGCAAATGGCAGATTTTTTACGATATATTCCTAACATACCGATCCCGAACAGTCTTAAAAATTTTCATGATATCTTTATCCGTTTCTGAGATACAGAGGTTGAAATTTACCTTACTTACACGAGCAAAATAAACACGTAAAACCCGTGTGAAGCGAAATTTTATAAAGTGACATAGCACCGAGAAATATGCTGTAAAGTGTTTCCGTTATTTTCAGAACGGTTCTAGGAACACGCCACATTATAGTACTGAAGCACATGTAAAATTTTTGAGCGCATAAAATCCAGACTGAGGTGTAAAATTATTTTACGCCAAAATATTACTGAGCCATAACTTTCTTTTCGTATCAGTGACATGCCCTGAAGTGGCAGGGAAAAGAGGGAAACCAGCGGAAAATGCTCCCATCGCAGAGCAATAAAGTCGAGTATACCGAAAAGTGGGGTACAAGCTGCCTCAATTTTTCTTCTTCGGTACCTTTAAAAACGTTCACAAAAATTCTGGCAAGATAACATATTCATTTTTTAATATGCAACTCTCTTCTCACTCTCACAAGCTCGACCAACTGTATCTCGCTGACATCCACAAGTCCATCGCTATAACTCACTCATATCCACCCACTCTCACTCTCCAATTCAGCCCAGCTCATTGTCATTATCTGTTTGTGTCTCTCTAGCTGTTGCCGTCTCACAGCCACAGTCTTCTTCGTTCAATCCTACTAATACTGTCTCCGCTCACTGTCGCTCTCTCCCTCTTGCTCTCTCTCTCACTGCTGCTTCCTCATCCATTCCTTCCCACAGCTGCTCTTCTCACTGTCACTATCTCTCTCTCTCTCGCCCCTTGTCATTGTCACACACACTCCCTCTCATTAGCTCTGGCTCTCACCCACTTCCACTTTCTCCAGCACTTTATTCGCCTCCCACTGGAACTGCTTCCATCACTCTTTTCTTGCACTGTTCTGTCACTGTCAACTATATTCCACTTTCACCGAGTCCCCATTTTTCCTTTCACACTGCATTTGTCTCCATCGCTCTTTCTATATCGCGTCTGTCTTCCAGTATTTATTTCCTTTCCATCTCTTTGCCACTGAACTGTCTCATTCTCTCATAGCACAGAAAACGCGAATATGTTTGTGATGTGTTGGCAAATGTGCCAACACCTTGTAGATAGAGGAGGCCGAAATGCACGCTATAATCTAACGCAGACGGGCGTGAGGTCTGGAACAGGATACGTAATGAATGCTATAAAGAAAAGTACGTAGCTGCTGAAATACTTAACTTTTAATCCATCATTTGTATACAGCATTCTTGATGATACAAGTGAGTCTATAGAAATGGTTAATGGCGCCTTGCTAGGTCGTAGCCATGGACTTAGCTGAAGGCTATTCTATCTCTCGGCAAATGAGAGAAAGGCTTCGTCAGTGTAGTCGCTAGCAAAGTCGTCGTACAACTGGGGCGAGTGCTCGTACGTCTCTCTAGACCTGCCGTGTGGTGGCGTTCGGTCTGCAATTACTGACAGTGGCGACACGCGGGTCCGACATGTACTAATGGACCGCGGCCGATTTAAAGCTACCACCTAGCAAGTGTGGTGTCTGGCGGTGACACCACAGTTTGCATGCCAATATTTTTGAAAAACCTTTAAAAGGTGCTGAGGAAAGAAGAATGAGGTAGTGGGACAGCACTATTCAGTCAGAGCCTTCTCATTTTAAACTGGAACACATTCGCCCTTTTTTGTGCTCCGATAGGAACATTTTTCCACTGTTGTAGATAATGCTGTAGAAATAAGTTTTCATCTGGAGAAATCGACTGAGATCGAGTGGTCGTAATCGACCTTAGACTGACAAAAGTCGCGTATATTTCAACATACTTTCGGCACACACGTGACACAATGTAACACGTCATACCTTGATCGCGTCTATGTGTTAGTCCCGTATGCTGTTGTGGCCACCACTCCGAGTTATCGGTTGCAGGGGAAAATGGGCCTTTTCCGACATGAAGATGTGGGGCTGATATTTTCCTAAACCTCCTAAAGTGATTATGGTCGGAGCTGACTAGGCTGGCTCACGGGCGGGTGATTTTCGCAGTACCGCAGCGGACACTATTTTGAAATCGAAAGATTAGCGGGAGCAGGGAATGGCCAGTGTAATTGCCTGAACACGCCTACTGAGTCTAATTAGCTGAAAGGCTTGGCTGTTAACTTGCCAAATGGGCAGTCCCTGCGGCAGAGGAAGTGCAGTGTTCTCATGTGCATTTCAGTGCGCAGGCGCGGTTCCAGGTTGAACTACTCCTTTTTGCTAGTCGAGTGCTACCGTTTGAGCGAGTGTACAGGCGCTTAATGGGCAGAGCCCTTAGATTACTTTGTGTAGCCAAGTCGCTATCTGGACGATGATGTTTTAGCGAATGCGACGGACTTCATAGAAGCTAATAAATGACAGTCTTTTCCATAAAAAAAGTCTGAGTGTTGCTACTTTGTGTCACTCTTTTTCTAATGATTTTATTTTGCATTCCAGTTTTGTTACTGAGAAAATAGTTGGCGCAAACAGTTAGGAGCCAGAACTGGGTAATTTCCAAGAATGACTGCCTATCGAAGCTGCGGGGTCCAAACAATACATATCGACCATGCTAGTCTCGTGGCGGGCGTTATGATCAATTATTTCTAATCGTTATTTTTATCTGTTTTCCGTCGTTGCTTTAGTTGCTCTACATTACATTTCCGCGCGAGTTTGTGTGACTTAATTGGGAAACCCAGACGGCTTATGTCGATAGCGCGTCTGATGTCTGCTGTTCCTGACGTTTCTTCGGCGGATTCTCTGACATGGAAATCTCTAATTCCATGCATATCCAGCGTAAAGAATTGTTTGACTTTTTGCCGCAAATATGGAGTTCTGCCGGACGAGGAAAGGAGGGACTGTGTTGACTGTGGTGCTGCAAAGTCTGTAAAACTGTAAGAAGAGTGTCGGTGCTGAAATACCGTTGCAATTTCATTGCGGACAGTGCGGAAAACGAACGAGTATCAGGAAGCATACATGGTTCGACTCTTCCTAGTTATCCATTCAGACGAGCGTAATTCTTCTATGGTGTTGGATTCGAGACTTCACGTTGCAAGTAACAGCATGAGAAACTGAGTTATCTGCAAATACCGTGTGTGACTATTTCGGGTTTTGCCGAGAAGTCTGTTACGTGGTAGTGACAAATGACAGTGTTCCAATTGGTGGAGCGAATAAAGTTGTAGAATTAGGCGAATCTCATATAGATAGACGGAAGAACCAGAGAGGACGACCTTCAAAAAGTTAAATCGATCATATTTGGGTATTCGGTGGAATAGAAAGAGAGTCCCGGAAGTGTTTCGTTGTGAGAGTATTGTCCCGAGACAAGGTCACTTTAGTGGGTCTCATAAAACATTTCATACTTCCTAGTACTGAAGTCATTACAGATGGATTTCAGTCGTACAAGACTGTGAAATCTGAAGGGTTATACCACGAATTCGGGAACAATTCTGTGGAGTTTGTGTCTTCGAGTGACCCCTGTGTCCACACCCTGAATATTGAGCGGCTGTGGAAATCTGAAATCTTCCTTAAAAAGAGAAGGGCGTCCAGGACAAAGAGACGAACTGTACTTGTACCAGTACCTCTACTTCCACAACTCGTGTTAGCCGGGAAAAGTTAACGCATGCGACACTCTGAAGATATTCTTGCGTGATATTGGTAGAGTTTACTGTGGCTAAGGGCAAAAGGGAATTGTCCCTATAGAGTATACATCACACGGACTTTTTCACATGATGGTAACATATTTTTGTAACGCCTTTCTTTTGTCGTTGCTGTAGTGACCACCTTAAACATACTCATAACGCCCGCCACGAGACTCGCATGATCGATGTACTATCGCGCGTTCGATATGTATCGTTTGAACCCCACGACTTCGATAGGCAATCATTCTCGGAAATTACAAGTGCACATATTCCGGTCCAGTGGTCGTACCTCAGCCTGTTTATAAAGGTACAAGGGCTGGAGAAAAATGTGGAAACACCGTGGGAAATAGATGCTTCAACGTAAGTGCAGACGCTACTCAAGCATGCAGCTTGCGCTGTTGTATTTGACCACGAATGGCTGCTGCACAGATTCCTCAGTATGTTTCAAGTGTCAGTCGAGGTCAGAACATTGCTCTGTGCATTGTTTGGGAGCTAAGTGAATTCTAATGTGGGCAAATTGTTGATGTTGCTATAATGGGTGCTGCCGTAACCAAGATAGCCGAGAAGTTTGTTGTTTCAAGAAGCACCATATCGAAGACACGCTATATACAGGAGAAGCAGAAAATCAACATCCGCTAGGTCACAACGTGAACGAAAGTGTGTGTTGAATGATCGTGACGGTTACGAGGACTGCAGCTGCAACAGTCACTGCAGAAGTCAATGTCTCACTCACGAACCCTGTGAGTTCCAAAGCAGCACCAAGGCAGCTCCATAATCCGGGAAACCATAGGGCGACCTGGAATTCCAAAATCACTCATCAGTGATGCAGATGCCCGTAACTAGAAAACGTGGAGCCGACGTCATAAAACCTGACCTGTGCAGCAGTAGAGTGAAACATCTCTTGGCCGAGACTAAATCCCATGAGTGAAACGTGGCTGGGGTTCGGTGATGATTTGGTTACTCTTCAAGGTCTGAATGCTGCCATGGATTATGTAAGCATCCCCTGGCACAGTATTTGTTCGGAATGGTGATGCTGTGTTCCAAGATGGCAGGGCCACTGCTGACACAGTTGACATCGCCCATGAGTGGTTTGTTCTCCCTCACCATGGTCACCAGATCGGATTATTATTGTGCGTTTGTGGTCTACCTTGGAGAGAAGGGCACGTGATCAGTGTCCACTTCCAGCATCGTTACCTCAACTCGCCACTATTTTGCTGGTGGAATCATTCAAGATTCTCCTGAATGTCATACGGGACCTGCATTTATCCATTCCGAGATGACTGGAATGTATTTTCAACGCCAAGGGATTTTCTGCTCTTTATTTGGAATGCTAATGTGTTGTGTTTCTCGCCGGCCGGAGTGGCCGAGCGGTTCTAGGCGCTACAGTCTGGAACCGCGCGACCACTACGTTCGCAGGTTCGAATCCTGCCTCGGGCATGGATGTGTGTGATGTCCTTAGTTAGGTTTAAGTAGTTCTAAGTTCTAGGGGACTGATGACCTCAGAAGTTAAGTCCCATAGTGCTCAGAGCCATTTGAACCATTTTTTTGTGTTTTTTGTGTTTTCATTTTTTTGTCCAGTCCCTGTAGTTGAATAGTAGAGGGTATTCACTGATGTGTGACACTTTGTAACTCTGTCAAACTAAGCTTTCACGCTTTTCTTAGATTGATTTGATAGTGTATCAGAGCAGAAAATTATTCCAGAACCGCTAGTTTAAGTTTCCGATTACGTCGCGTGATTTATCAAGATCTCGTGGATTCAGGCTGCTTTCGCCCGTCTCCACCGAAGCGCCGGGGAACAGACGAATCGATCGCTTCAGTATGATCATTTCCGTTAACATCCTGTGGGCAGACGGCACCAACGTCGATTAAAAAACCAAGGTAACCGAGGACCCCGTGAGGTTAGAGCTTAATCGCAATCAGATTGTCTCTGCGCTGCACCAACGTTACGCGTTCAGCTGAATGGGAATTTGACCGCAGTTAACTCCGAATGGTACAAAGGAAAGAGCACATTATACACGAAAAGATAATGACAATCCCTGTCCGTGGTACTTACCTCTAACCTCCTGCTACTTACGCACGCGATTTTCAGTTTGTTGTCGTAACGCGGGTATTGTTACTGCTCTATGGAAGGAAAGAAAAGGACGCCAAATTTGTCAAAATTTGAAACGGATACCCTTTTAAAGCTGACCAGTTGTAATGCGAAAATTTTAGTACGTAAAAAAAATAAAGGAGCGGTCTGGTGCAATGTTAGGGAGAAATACCATTTAATTCCACTCCAGAACACCGAACAACTATGTCCCGTATTATTATTAAATTTTGGTCACTGACGATTTGGCACTTAAATGAAAAATATGATTTACTATTGCGGAAAAGTTTCACATTATATCTTCCAGGAGATTGAATTCTTAAGTGAGTACAATCCACTCTATCACTGACTCCAGCAAATCCATCCAGTGCGCTGATGCCTTCCATCACGGAATGTAGTTCTGCTCGAGATGGGAACTTTATGTGTTGTGGAGACATTGCTGGTATGGTCCCCGGTACATCACTGATATTTCTTCGCACTGTTGTACTATGCACACTAGAATTGTCACCACCGACTATAGGGTGATTTAAAAAGAAAAGAAAAAACAGATTTCAGTGGTTTATTACAGACAAACTGTGAAAGATAGAAGCACATTTCACAAGTAACTGGATAGACGAAGGTACGAAGTTTAATATTCGAATCGACACTCTACCATACACTCTACATGAGCACCGTGTGTTGCTCGAGAAACACCGGAACGGTGGTCCATTTTATTCCACACACGAATCAACAACTGAATCGGCAGCTTCAAGAGGTCGATTTCTTAGATCTTGAAGAGTAGTTGCCATAGGTGGGACAGAGGATATTACGTAACCCCACAGAAAATATTGCAAGGTGTGAGGTCTGGTGGACGGGAAGGTCAAAAACAGTAAACAAGATCTTGTTGTCTACCTCTTCCAACCCAATGTTGTGGGCCAGTGTTGTTAAGATAATTCCTCACCTCGAGGAGAAAGTGACGTGGCCGCCGTGATGTATAAAAATGGAATTACTGAAATCCTGGTGAAAGTGAGGAAACAACCGACTTTGCGGCATGTCCATGTGTGAGATTCTTGTCATAGTTTCCTCCGCAAAAGGAAAGGTCCACAAAATTTGTGAACAGAAACGGTACAAACAGCATTCAGTTTCGGTGAGTCTCTTTCGTGGTGTCCCATGGTCGACGACGATACCAGAATTTCGTGAGTCCACAATTATTACATTATGACGGTTTACTTTACCGGATAGACGAAACGCTGATTCGTGTGAAAAGATGAGTCGTTCGGAAAAGGTATCCTGTGCCATATCCTGGAGAACTGAAAAGCTAAATTCGAACCTTCTGCCGGCAGGTGTGGCCGTGCGGTTCTAGGCACTTCAGTCTGGAACCGCGTGACCGCTACGGTCGCAGGTTCGAATCCTGCCTTGGGCATGGATGTGTGTGATGTCCTTAGGTTAGTTAGGTTTAAGTAGTTCTAAGGGACTGATGACCACGGATGTTGAGTCCCATAGTGCTCAGAGCCGTTTGAACCATCGTACCTTCTACTATGGTCGCTCGGGCGCAGTCGCTGCAGCAACTGCACCTTGTAAGGCTTCGTATGTAGGAGTCGTTTCAGAACACGCCGCACCGTTGTTTGAGGAAGTTGAAGTTCCTCGCCTTCCCGACTTGTGGACTACCGAGGTCTCCGTGTGAAACGCATCCTGGGATACACTCGACATTTTCATCAGACGTGCGTGGCTGACCAGTGCTTTCCCTCTGCATATGCAACCAAGAAATTTTTAAGCCAGGCATAAATCAGCTTGTGCAGAGACTGCGTCTTGCGGAATGGATGGCAGAACGGGCGTTCCACTTGAATAGTGAATTAACTTCGCTCAAATTCTAACATACAAATGATTTCTCTTGTGGTATGTTGTTACAAACAAGAAACTGCACAGCTGTGTCACAACTTTGAATCTTGCTCTATCCACTGACACGTGCAATGTGTTTCTACCTTTTATAGTTAGTCTGTAATAAACAATTGAACTCTGTTGTTTCTTTTTGAATCACCCTGTGTATTAAATGCATCAGTTGCATATGCCCACAATACCAGTAGAAGTCTGTTCATGGCGCGACAGGGTTATCCCGATTAACAGGAAATTCCAGTCTCTCACTGATTTTACCTAATAACCACCTCACAGTTTGTTTTGAGAAACGAAGTCTCTGTTCTAATTTCCCGTCCCCATAATCTTCCAAAGGATGTCCCCGTTCCAAAATTACAATATTGTTGCGGTGATGATTTACGCGGTCAGTATATAATATTTCTTCATTTTCTATGCCCTATGAAACATCAAATCCCCGCGCCATCTTCATACGATACGTGTTTACTTCATTTAAACTGCCGGCCGGAGTGGCCGACCGGTTAAAGGCGCTACAGTCTGGAACCGCACGACCGCTACGGTCGCAGGTTCCAATCCTGCCTCGGGCATGGATGTGTGTGATGTCCTTAGGTTAGTTAGGTTTAAGTAGTTCTAGGGGACTTATGACCACAGCAGTTGAGTCCCATAGTGCTCAGAACCATCTGAACCATTTTTTTCATTTAAACTGTGGTCAGTTCAAGATAAACAATGCTCCTACCTCGGTCATCTTTGACCGTGGTTAACTCCCTTGCCATAGGAGGGAGGAACTACACTGTAGTGTACAGGAATATTTTCTCTATTGAGGTCGAAATTGAGGGTGGCAGTGAAGTTACCTTGTCGCGTGTAACAGGTCCATGTGAAGCCAAGTTAACTGTTGGATGCTCTTACCCGCCACCTGATTCCGCTGTGACACTCCTAGAGTCATTTAAAAAGTCTGCGATCAGTAGCGCGTAAATATCCAGATCATGCAATACTAGTTGGATGTGACTTTAAACTACCGATTATAGACTGTGACGTCTATGGGTTCATTGGAGGAGGCACAGGCAGACAGTCCAGCAAATACTTTCGAACACGTTTCCCGAAATCTGTTTTAAGCAGCTAACTCGGCAGCCCACACGCAATGGAAATACACTCCTGGAAATGGAAAAAAGAACACATTGACACCGGTGTGTCAGACCCACCATACTTGCTCCGGACACTGCGAGAGGGCTGTACAAGCAATGATCACACGCACGGCACAGCGGACACACCAGGAACCGCGGTGTTGGCCGTCGAATGGCGCTAGCTGCGCAGCATTTGTGCACCGCCGCCGTCAGTGTCAGCCAGTTTGCCGTGGCATACGGAGCTCCATCGCAGTCTTTAACACTGGTAGCATGCCGCGACAGCGTGGACGTGAACCGTATGTGCAGTTGACGGACTTTGAGCGAGGGCGTATAGTGGGCATGCGGGAGGCCGGGTGGACGTACCGCCGAATTGCTCAACACGTGGGGCGTGAGGTCTCCACAGTACATCGATGTTGTCGCCAGTGGTCGGCGGAAGGTGCACGTGCCCGTCGACCTGGGACCGGACCGCAGCGACGCACGGATGCACGCCAAGACCGTAGGATCCTACGCAGTGCCGTAGGGGACCGCACCGCCACTTCCCAGCAAATTAGGGACACTGTTGCTCCTGGGGTATCGGCGAGGACCATTCGCAACCATCTCCATGAAGCTGGGCTACGGTCCCGCACACCGTTAGGCCGTCTTCCGCTCACGCCCCAACATCGTGCAGCCCGCCTCCAGTGGTGTCGCGACAGGCGTGAATGGAGCGACGAATGGAGACGTGTCGTCTTCAGCGATGAGAGTCGCTTCTGCCTTGGTGCCAATGATGGTCGTATGCGTGTTTGGCGCCGTACAGGTGAGCGCCACAATCAGGACTGCATACGACCGAGGCACACAGGGCCAACACCCGGCATCATGGCGTGGGGAGCGATCTCCTACACTGGCCGTACACCACTGGTGATCGTCGAGGGGACACTGAATAGTGCACGGTACATCCAAACCGTCATCGAACCCATCGTTCTACCATTCCTAGACCGGCAAGGGAACTTGCTGTTCCAACAGGACAATGCACGTCCGCATGTATCCCGTGCCACCCAACGTGCTCTAGAAGGTGTAAGTCAACTAGCCTGGCCAGCAAGATCTCCGGATCTGTCCCCCATTGAGCATGTTTGGGACTGGATGAAGCGTCGTCTCACGCGGTCTGCACGTCCAGCACGAACGCTGGTCCAACTGAGGCGCCAGGTGGAAATGGCATGGCAAGCCGTTCCACAGGACTACATCCAGCATCTCTACGATCGTCTCCATGGGAGAATAGCAGCCTGCATTGCTGCGAAAGGTGGATATACACTGTACTAGTGCCGACATTGTGCATGCTCTGTTGCCTGTGTCTATGTGCCTGTGGTTCTGTCAGTGTGATCATGTGATGTATCTGACCCCAGGAATGTGTCAATAAAGTTTCCCCTTCCTGGGACAATGAATTCACGGTGTTCTTATTTCAATTTCCAGGAGTGTAGCTTAAATCTTGTAGCTACAAACACGTCGGACCTCAATGACGGCGTCAGTATAGAGATGGGGATTTGTGATCATGATATAATTATAGCGATTATGGTTACGAAAGTTAATAAATCAGTCAAGAAGATTAGGACAACGTTTCTATCAGAAAGAGCAGACAAGTGGTTGTTAGTATCTCACTTAAACAATCAGCTGACATCACTTATTTTCACTATGATGGACGTAGAGGAATTATGAGCAAATTTTAAGCAGATTGTAAATCGTTGCTGCAGAAGTATGTGCCTAGTGAGTGAATTAAAGACGGGACAGACCCATCTTGGTTTAATAGCGAAATTCTGAAAATGCTGAGAAACTAGATGCTGTTTACATTCTCGGTTCAAAAGAGAACGCGCAAAGAGAACATCCAAAGGATAGTAGAGGTTCGTGCGTCTGTGAAAAGATCTATGCGCGAAGCATATAACTACCGCCACCTTACCTTAGCAAAAGATCTAGGCGAGAACGCGTGAAAATTCCGGTCCTATATAAAATCGCTAAGCAGATCTAAGGCTTCCATCCGATCACTCGTTGACCAGCCTGATAAGGCAGTTGAAGATAGCAAAACGGAAGACGAAGTTTGAAATTCTTCTTTTAAGAAATCGTTCATGAAGAAGAATAGTACAGACATATCGTCGGTGACCGTCGAACTGATTTGCTTATGGACGACATAGTAATCTAGAGAATTCTTGAACGTGTTCTGAGATCGAATATAATAAATTTCCTTGAAAGTGACTCAGAATGGTTTTAGAAAGCATCGCTCGTGTGAAACTCAGCTTTCCCTTTTCTCAAATGATGCCCCGCGAACTATGGATGAAGGGCAAGCGGCAGATTCCATATCTACAGATTTCCGAAAAGCATTTGATACGATGTCCAATTACTGACTGTAAACGGAGGTATGAGCGTATGGAAGAGGTACTCAGATATGTGGGTGGCTCGAAGACATCTTCAGTAATGCAACCTAGTACGTTGTCCTCTCGACGGCGAGTGTTTACGAGGGCATCGTCAAGGGTGTCGCTGGGAAGTGTAATAGGACTGCTGTTGTTTTCTATACACATAAATGCTCCGGCAGACAGGGTGGGGCTGTTTGCTGATGATGCTGTGGTGTACGGGAGTAACTGTAGGGGGAGACGAGGTGAATTAGATAAAATTTCTGGTTCGTGTGATGGACGACAGCTGGCTCTAAATGAAGAAAAATGTGAGTTAATGCGAATGGGTAGCAAAAATAGACCCGTAATGTTACAATACGACATTAGAAGCGTCCTGCTTGACACAATTACGTCGTTTAAGGGGCTCCGGAACGCCCTATTCTTGCAATGATAAAATAACGCTTATAAATTACAGCTTTCTTCACAAAGTATTTGAGGTAGGAAGTTGAACTTTTTACAGATTATTTATTGGAATATGGGCTACAACTTAACACAGGGATTATACAGAATTTTAGTTCAGTTATTAAAGATGATTTTTTTCAATTGTAATGAAAATTCACAACATTTTTTTGCAATTTTTTATTTATATATTCAAAAATATACAGTTTTTTGGAAAAAGGCTGTGTAACTTTACTGAAAGTTTGAAACAAATATGTTTGGAAGATCCTTAGAAAACATGTAATTAGTACGAGAAAATAAAAGTTTTGGGAATCGAGCGACAAAGATTGAATTAACTTTTTAGTGCATTCCAGGTCCATAGGATGGATTATCTTCATCCACTGAAAACTCCTCCTCCAGCTTCCTCTTGTTCCTCCTCCTGTTTACTCTTGCTTGTGTTTCTAGACTCTTTACAGCCCTGTCTGCAGCCCGAAGGCGTTCCTTGTCTAAAGCAAGCATCGCTCGTACCATGTTAGAACCTATCTTCATTCCCATAATAACACATACCTTTGGCTTTCCAACATTTCTCCTTTTCTTAAAAGCCTTCAGAGGATTTCTAATAACTTTACTTTTACTCATTATTATACTTCAACAAAACAGAGACTCAAGAAACAGAATTAATTACGAATATTTTCGAGATAACGACAGAGTAAATAAACATGAAACAATCGACAATCACACCAGCGATATATATTGAACCATCACAGGTTAGCCACAACACATACTTTATCTCACATCACTAAAATGTACCTGATGAACACGGACGTTAATAATAACACCATTTGACAGCAGTTTAACAGCGCCACAGTGGGTCACGCCCATGTAGAACACATTTCAAAAGAAATTTAAAAATAGTTGTAGTCTTCGGAATTGAATACATTATATATCTATTAAAAGGTAATAGTCTGCAGATTCAGAAAACGCCAAAAAGTAAAAATTGAACTTTTCATGATTTTGAGCCTTTCCGGAGCTCCTTAAGTATCTGGACTTAACTCTGCAAAGGGATATGAAAAGGAACGAGCGTGTGAGGATTGTGGTAGGTGAAGCGAAAGGTCGACTTCGGTTTGTTTGGAGAATCTTGGGAAAGTGGGGTTCATCAGTAGAGGAGCCTGCACATAGCACACTAGTGCGACTAATTCTCGAGTACAGCTTGAGTGTCTTGAATCCCAACGAGGTTCTATCAAAGGAAGACATCGAAACACATCAGATGCGGGCTGCTTGATTTGTTATCGGCAGGCTCGAACAACACTCTGGTATTGCGGAGATGCTTCAGGAATTCGAATGGGAATCCCTGGAGGGATGGCAACGTTCTTTCCGAGGAACGCGTTTGAGAAAACTTAGATAACCGGAATTTGAAGCTGACTGGACAACGATTCTACTGCCGCCAACGTACATTTCGAGTAAGGGACACGAAGACAAGATACGAGAAATTAGCACTCCTACGGAGATATACAGATAGTCGGTTTTCCCTCGCTCTATTTGCGAGTGGGGCGGGAGAGTGGTACAGTGTACCCTCCACCATGCAACCTTTGATGGCTTCTGGAGAATGTTTAACTTTAATCGAGGTTGGTGCAGTCGAATTTTGTGTTTAGCGGCGCTACACGCTGACTTAATCGCGATTCTCTACATCTACGTGATTACTCTGCTATTGACAATAAAGTGCCTCGCAGAGGGTTCAATTAACCGGCTTCAAGCTGTCTCTCTACCATTCCACTCTCGAACGAGACGCGGGAAAAACGTGCACTTAAATTTTTCTGTATGAGCCCTGATTTCTCTTATTTTATCGTGATGATCATTTCTCCCTATGTGGGTGGGTGGCAACAGAATGTTTTCGCAATCGGAGGAGAAAACTGATGATTGAAATTTCATGAGAAGATCCCGTCGCAACGAAAAACGCCTCCGTTTTAATGATTGCCACTCCAAAACACGTATCATGTCTGTGACACGATCTCCCCTATTTCGCGATAATACTAAACGAGCTGGCCTTCTTTGTACTTTTTCGATGTCATCCGTCAGTCACACCGGATGCGCACCGCATACCGCACAGCAATACTCCAGAATGTGGCGGACAAGCGTGGTGTAACCAGTCTCTTTAGTAGACTGTTGCACCTTCTAAGTGTTCTGCCAATGAACGCAGTCTTTGATTTCCTCTACCCACAATATTATCTATGTGATCGTTCGAACTTAGGTTATTAGTAATTCTAGTCCCTAATCCGCAAGTTCCATGCGGCTTTTGCTGAATGATGCTGTAGTATACAGAGAAGTTGCAGCATTAGAAAAATGCAGCGAAATGCAGGAAGATCTGCAGCGGATAGGCACTTGGTGCAGGGAGTGGCAACTGACCCTTAACATAGACAAATGTAAAGTATTGCGAATACATAGAAAGAAGGATCCTTTATTGTATGATTATATGATAGTGGAACAAACACTGGTAGCAGTTACTTCTGTAAAATATCGGGGAGTATGCGTGCGGAACGATTTGAAGTGGAATGGTCATATACAATTAATTGTTGTAAGGCGGGTGCCAGGTTGAGATTCATTGGGAGAGTCCTTAGAAAATGTAGTCCATCAACAAAGGAGGTGGCTTACAAAAGACTCGTTCGACCTATACTTGAGTATTGCTCATCAGTGTGGGATCCATACCAGGAGGAGACAGAGAAGATCCAAAGAAGAATGGCGCGTTTCGTCACAGAGTTATTTGGTAAGCGTGATAGCGTTACGGAGACGTTTAGCAAACTCAATTGGCATACTCTGCAAGAGAGGCGATTTGCATCGCGGTGTAGCTTGCTGTCCAGGTTTGAAAAGGGTGCGTTTCTGGATCAGGTATCGAATATATTGCTTCCCTCTACTTATACCTCCCGAGGAGGTCACGAATGTAAAATCAGAGAGATTCGAGCGACCACGGAGGCTTTCTGGCAGTTCAAAAATGGTTCAAATGGCTCTGAGCACTATGGGACTCAACTTCTGAGGTCATCAGTCCCCTAGAACTAACCTAAGGACATGACACACATCCATGCCCGAGACAGGATTCGAACCTGCGACCGTAGCGGTCGCGCAGTTCCAGACTGTAGCGCCTAGAACCGCTCGGCCACTCCGGCAAACTGATTCCGGCAGTCGTTCTTCCCGCGAACCATACGCGACTGGAACAGGAAAGGGAGGTACTGAGAGTGGCACGTAAAGTGCCCTCCGCCACACACCGTTGGGTGGCTTGCGGAGTATAAATGTAGATGTACAGGGCTATTACAAATGATTGAAGCGATTTCATAAATTCACTGTAGCTCCATTCATTGACATATGGTTACGACACACTACAGATACGTAGAAAAACTCATAAAGTTTTGTTCAGCTGAAGCCGCACTTCAGGTTTCTGCCGTCAGAGCGCTCGTGAGCGCAGTGAGACAAAATGGTGACAGGAGCCGAGAAAGCGTATGTCGTGCTTGAAATGCACTCACATCAGTCAGTCATAACAGTGCAACGACACTTCAGGACGAAGTTCAACACCGATCCACCAACTGCTAACTCCATTCGGCGATAGCATGCGCAGTTTAAAGCTTCTGGATGCCTCTGTAAGGGGAAATCAACAGGGTCGGCCTGCAGTGAGCGAAGAAACGGTTGAACGCGTGCGGGCAAGTTTCACGCGTAGCCCGCGGAAAATTGGCTCATGCCACAACTGGAGACCGACAGCGCCGACTTCATCTTTCAACAGGATGGTGCTCCACCGCACTTCCATCATGATGTTCGGCATTTCTTAAACAGGAGATTGGAAAACCGATGAATCGGTCGTGGTGGCGATCGTGATCAGCAATTCATGTCATGGCCTCCACGCTCTCCCGACTTAACCCCATGCGATTTCTTTCTGTGGTGTTAAGTGAAAGATTCAGTGTTTAAACCTCCTCTACCAAGAAACGTGCCAGAACTGCGAGCTCGCATCAACGATGCTTTCGAACTCATTGATGGGGACATGCTGCGCCGGGTGTGGGAGGAACTTGATTATCGGCTTGATGTCTGCCGAATCACTAAAGGGGCACATATCGAACATTTGTGAATGCCTAAAATAACTTTTTGAGTTTTTGTATGTGTGTGCAAAGCATTTTGAAAATATCTCAAATAATAAAGTTATTGTAGAGCTGTGAAATCGCTTCAATCATTTGTAATAACCCTGTATTTAGCTGCATTTACAGCCGTCAGATTTGTGTGACTTATCGCGTAATCGAAATTTGGCTGTGTTCTTTTAGTACAGTCGGAGCAGTCGACCCTGCGAGCCGAACAGTGTAACAGAACCGCGACCGTCGCAGACGCGAGAGTGGTGTGTGTCAGCGCCGCGCCACCTCCGCGCCGCCTGCAGCGGTAGACGCTCGCCGCCCTGGGCGCGGCCGGCCGTCGGCCGTTTTAAATGCAAATCGCCGCGCTGGCTGGCCGGCTGGCGCAGCGCGAGCGCCAACACGCGGCGCCTGCTGCCCGCGCCTCGCCTCGCATTGCAGTGCGTCGCATCGCCGCCCCTCCCCCTGCTCCTACCCCGCCGCTGTCCGCTGTCGCTGTTTACGGTCGCGCCTTTCATTAATTCGCTACGGAACATTAGGCTGGCGCCCATTCTCCGCCGCTGCCTGGAATCCTGCGGCGTATTTAGTTTCGCGGACACGCACCGCCGTCCTCACCTTTCTTATTGCCTCGCTTCACTTATTAGACTTCCCTACACGTTTAACATTCATTCTATACTGACCCTTAGGCAGACGCGTTCCATCCGAGGTCAATGGCGTACCACGAAGCGAATTGCTTGTGGTACTGCATTTATTTTACACTACTGGCCATTAAAATTGCTACACCAAGGAGAAATTCAGATGATAAACTGGTACTCATTGGACAAATATATTATACTAGAACTGACATGTGATTACATTTTCACGCAATTTGGGTCCATAGATCCTGAGAAATCAGTACCCACAACAATCACCTCTGGCTGCAATAACGGCCTTGATACGCCTGGGCATTGAGTCAAACAGAGCTTGGATGGTGTTGCCCATGCAGCTTCAACACGATACCACAGTTCATTAAGAGTAGTGACTGGCATATTGCGACGAGCCAGTTACTCGGCCACCATTGACCATACGTTTTCAGTTGGCGAGAGATCTGTAGAATGTGCTGGCCAGGGCAGCAGTCGAACATTTTCTGTATCCAGAAAGGCCCGTACAGGACCTGCAACATGCGGTCGTGCATTATCCTGCTGAAATGTAGGGTTTCGCAGGGATCGAATGAAGGGTAGAGCCAAGGGTCGTAACACATCTGAAATGTAACGTCCACTGTTCAAAGTGCCGTCGATGCGAACAAGAGGTGACTGAGACGTCTAACCAATGGCACACCCCCTTGCATCACGCCGGGTGATACGCCAGTATGGCGATGACGTATACACGCTTCCAATGTGCGTTCACCGCGATGTCGCCAAACACGGATGCGACCATCGTGATGCTGTAAACAGAACCTGGATTCATCCGAAAAAATAACGTTTTGCCATTCGTGCACCCATGTTCGTCGTTGAGTACACCATCTCAGGCGCTCCTGTCTGTGATGCTGCGTCAAGGGTAACCGCAGCCATGGTCTCCGAGCTGATAGTCCATGCTGCTGCAAACGTCGTCTTCTTGCAGATGGTTGTTGTCTTGCAAACCTCCGCATCTGTTGACTCAAGGATCGAGACGTGGCTACACGATCCGTTACAGCCATGCGGATAAGATGCCTGTCATCTCGACTGCTAGTGATACGAGGCCGTTGGAATCCAGCACGGTGTTACGTATTCCCCTCCTGAACCCACCGATTCCATATTCTACTAACAGTCATTGGATCTCGACCAACGCGTGCAGCAATGTCGCGGTACGACAAACCGCAATCGCGATAGGCTACAATCCGACCTTTATGAAAGTCGGAAACGTGATTGTACACATTTCTCCTCCTTACACGAGGCATCACAACAACATTTCAGCAGGAAACGCCGGTCGACTGCTGTTTGTGTATGAGAAATCGGTTGGAAACTTTCCTCATGTCAGCACATTGTAGGTGTCGCCACCGGCGCCAACCTTGTATGAATGCTCTGAAAAACTAATCATTTGCATATCACAGCATCTTCTTCCTGTCGGTTAAATTTCGTGTCTGTAGCACGTCAACTTCGTGGTGTAGCAATTGTAATGGCCAATAGTGTATTACGGGATCAAGCTAGAAATTAAAATTAAAAAATGCTCGCCTCTAGATTTTCTGTGTGTCCTGGAGACGCGGGAGAGACGGACAGGAGTCAACAATATTCCATCTGTAGAACAGTAATTTTGGGCCTCGTTAATTTTTAAACAGTGCACTTCAAACTGTGATTATTAGTGGTCACAAAGACCGCGTGGATCGTTGGAGAAGCTCTTTGGTTTGAAGAAGGAAGCCAAGAGCGCAAGGATATGTCCACAGGGTGTAGATGTCGTTTAGGACCAGCCAGACAATGGCATCCTAGTAAATCTGGACTTTCCCCACAGAACTCTCTGGTAAGACAGACGCAGCCTTTTGTAGGAATGGCCGCTTAGGAAAGCAACAGAAAATGGTGCCTACCTTGACAGTACCTCTGCTGTTTTTCTGCCGAGGCTGAATTTTTAAGTAGCTCCCGGCTGGATCACTCAGCCTCAAATTGGTTCAAATGGCTCTGAGTACTATGGGACTTAACATCGGAGGTCATCAGTCCCCTAGAACTTAGAACTACTTAAACCTAAGGACATCGCACACATCCATGCCCGATGCAGAATTCGAACCTGCGACCGTAGCGCTCGCGCGGTTCCAGACTGAAGCGCCTAGAACCGCTCGGCCACACCAGCAGGCACTCAGCCTCAAGTCAGTTGGTGTGCTGCAGTAGTCATCACTTAACGTCCGTGTCCACCATAGAGGACCTCGTGAACGAACGTCAGTCGGCGTACACACAATACAGAAAGTTTCTACGTGCTACAGGCTGGGTATTTTTATTTATTACTTGTTTTGGGTTGAGTTGGGTTGGGTTGATTTGGTAGAAGAGACCAAACAGCAAGGTCATCGGTCTCATTGGATTAGAGAAGGATGGGGAAGGCAGTCGGCGGTGCCCTTTCAAAGGAACCATCCCAGCATTTGCCTGAAGCGATTTAGGGAAAAAGGGAGGATAGGACGGTGCAGGGGGTGGGGGAGGGAGCTGAGGGGCTAGGATGAAAACAAAGAGGAGGTCGGGGGGGGGGCGCACGAAGGGCAATAGACAGGTGGGGTGAGAGATGGAGAGGGAAGGCAAGTCAGGAGAGAGTGCAGAGACACAGAAGGAGTCCACATGAGAGGGATAGGTGTGGAGGTGGAGGAAAACCACTCAGAGGAAGTGAAAGGTGCCCTGAGGAGTAGGACAGGGGAAGGTAGGGTTAGAGTTGGTAGGAGGGGTAAAAATCATGGTAAAGTTCATCATCCGGTAGGAGCAGCCACTGGAAGTTGCACTGGGAAGAGGTGGTGTGGTGATGGAGAGACATTGGGACACAATGGTAAAGGTGCAGCAATGGGCTGGGGTAGAGAGGCTAGAAGATACCAGGGAGTGGGGGGATCAGTGTCTAGAGATGATGTACAGGGTGTGGGCGCAGTTGAGGAAAAGGAGAAGATCGGAACAGGATGAGGTGATAGAGAATTTGAGGATGGGGTGGAATGGGGTAGGAGGTGGACACAAAAGGTGAGGCAGAGTGCATGGTATTCAAGGATTTGGTGGGCTTTATAGAATCTTGGAGGGGCAGAAATTCAGGTGATACTGGCATAACAAAGGATGGGGCAGATCAAGGATGGTGGAACATCGCAGTCCCCATGCCAGCTAGACAGGAGTTTCAGGAGGCAGTGTCGTTTGTGGGCTTTGTGTTGGATAATAAGGAGGGATGACAGGAGAGGAAGGAAGCAACAATATGGACGAAATTGATAGGCAGGGCGTAGGTCTGGAGTTTAAAGAGGAGCCCAGAATGCCAGACACAGTTGTAGGTGTTCTGGAGGTTGAGGGAAACAAAGATAGGAGTGACAGGAGTTCAGTTGCAGGAAAAGAAGATTGGTAAGGTTAAGGAGCTGATCGTCTGCTAAGAAGGAGGTCTGGAAGCAACACTGTGTAAGAGGAGAGAGGTGGTGCTGGTTAAGGTGGCAGTGGGAGAGGGTGGACATGAAGACCTTACTGAATATGCACGTGACGTAGATGAGACGATAGGAAGAGGTGTCAGAGGGGAGTTTGTTGGGTTTAGGGAACAGCAGGACATGGGAAGTTTTCCACAGGTCAGGGTAAAAGCCAGTGGAGAGGAAGACATTAGACAGGGTATCAAGGGGAGTGAGGAAGGTGATGGAGATTGCTTGAGGTGGCAGTAGGTGTTGTTGCTTGAGGTGGCAATAGGTGTTGCATTTGGAGCAGAGGATGAGTTTGTCATTGGGTGCATTAATGGGAGTGTTTATGTCTGAGGGGGGTAACTCATTGAAGTACTGGAAACTGGTGGGACAGAGGGATTGGTGTCTTCAAGGACTATGGGGAAGAGGGAGTAATCAAAATGGGGATCGTCAGGAGTTGAGAACTTGAGGTTGGGAAGCAAAATGGTTAGCCTTACTGAGGTTGTCAGGGAAGGGGCGATTGTCACAGACAGAAAGATAATGTGGGGCAGGATTGATACTAGTAAGGCAGTGGAAGGCATATCAGTACTTGGAGGAGTTGACAAGGAGGGCAGAGTTGAGGCATGTACATGTCTGGCGCCATTGTGGCCTTTTTTTTTGCTGTGAGGAGGCTTCAGACAGGTTGTTGCAATTTCCAGTGGCGGTGTATCCCAGTCACAGGTGCAGAGGAAGGAGAGGTAGAGACTGCAGTATTCACGGAGAAGAAGAAAGACCTGTGGAAGAAGAGTAGGTTGGAGAGGGTGGATAAGTTTGGTAGGAACATGGGCCTCCACAGATTCAGTGATGGTATTCTGGAGGAAGGTAAGAGGCAAGGATGATGCCAGTGAGCTGGTGAAAGGTAAGTGAGTGACTTTCGACCTGTGAGGCCATGCGTTCCCAGTAGGCATCCCAGTCAGCACAACAGTAGTCATGGATGGATGGACGTCAGAGGAGCAGCAGGGTGAGAGGGTCGAGGTGATGGGCTGAGGAGATGGTGAGAAGGACTGGGAGGTGGACACCACCAATAGTGATATGACCAAGGAGGTTTTGGGAAGCAAAGACAACATGTGGAATGAAGTTACTTTCAGTAAGTGTGCTGTGGGAGGGAACTAGGTCACCATGGAGGGTGCCAAGGAACTCATACCACAGCTGAAGGGTGGCAGGGTCATAGCTGTGAAATGTTGAGGTTAGCAGCAATCACATAGGTGGAAAACATACTGTCAACATGGGAAATGAACTCGTAGAGGAGCTGTGGGATGGACATAGATAGTGGCATACGTGATGGTGAGGAAGGAAAAAAAGGCATCGAGAAGAAGGTGTTCAGTTGAGTCATTGAGCAGTGGTTGTGGCAAAACAGCAATATGTTTGAGGTGGCTGATAGTGATGTGGGTTGTCAGTGCAGTGAAGGAGAACGTGGTGAAATTGGACCAAGGTTTTGTTAAGGATGAAGGAGTTGAACTGGTGCTGGGACAGGGTAAGCATGAAGAGGTATTTGCTGGCAGGGAGGGAGTAAATGTTTAGGTACAGGAGACAATATTGTTGAGACGTCAGGAGGTGGGAAGGGAGAGTGGAAGGATGGGGAGAGAGAGGATTAAATGAGTGTGTCTAGATGGATAAAGGTGAAGTGGGCCTGGTTGTGGGAGTATTTGGTGTAGGTATTCAAATGAAAGGGAGATCTGCTGGAGGATGTGAGGGCAGTGGAAGGGGTGAATACTCTGGAGGATGATGGTCGGGAACTGGATGATGTCTTCAACCATAGGAGTAGGATGGAGGAATTGTTGGGGTGGATGTGCTGGTCTAAGTTCTAGGGGACTGATGACCTCAGATGTTAAGTCCCATTATGCTCAGAGCCATTTGAACCATTTGAACTTCACTGGCGTACAGAACAAACATCAATTGTGAAGCACCAACAAGGACGTTTGTCTATCTACAAACATCAAAAAAGTTTTGCATCCCCAGATTCCCAGAAATCCTGAACATAGACGTTGACTGTGGATACTGTATCAGAGACACAGTCCATTTGGCTGTTCAGACATGTCACTAAACCCGCCCAAAGATGTAAACAACCATGCATGAGCAGCGCCTATTGAACGGAGGGGGTCCGACAGCCGATCAGTTCCAGTCATTCCACCAGGAAGGAGGTACACGTCTCGTGTTGTCTGTAGCTCAACCATGTCTAGACGGTCAATACCGTGGTTCGATCGTGTCCGCATTGTTACTTTGTGCCAGGAAGGGCTCTCAACAAGGGAAGTATTCAGGCGTCTCAAAGTGAACCAAAGCGATGTTGTTCGGACATGGAGGAGGTACAGAGAGACAGGAACTGTGTATGACATGCCTCGCTGAGGCCGCCCAAGAGCTACTACTGCTACTACCTACTGTTTATGGCTCGGAGATACATTGACCAAACCGCCACCATGTTGAATAAAGCTTTTTGTGCAGCCAGGGGACGTGGTGTTACGACTCTGTGCTCAATAGGCTGTATGATGCACAGCTTCACTCCGTGTGTCCATGGCGAGATCCATTTTTGCAACCACGACACCACGCAGCGCGGTACGGATGGGCCCAACAACATGCCGAATGGACCGCTCAGGATTGGCATCACGTTCTCTTCACCGATGAGTGTCACTTACGCCATCGACCAGACAATCGTCGGAGACGTGTTTGGAGGCAACCTGGTCAGGCTGAACGCCTTAGACACACTGTCCTGCGAGTGCAGCAAGGTGGAGGTTCCTTGCTGTTTTGGGGTGGCATTATGTGGGGCCGACAAAGCCGCTGGTGGTCATGGAAGGCGCCATAACGACTGTACGATACGGGTATGCCATCCTCCGACCGACAGTGCAACCATATCGGCTGTATATTGGCGAGGCACATCTGGTGAATGACTTACTTCAGGATAACGACATTGCTCAACTAGAGAGGCCAGCATGTTCTCCAGATGTGAACCCTATCGATCATGCCTCGGACAGATCGAAAAGGGCTGTTTATGGACGACGACGTGACCGACCAACCACTCTGAGGGATGTACGCCGAATCGCCGTTGAGGAATGGGACAATGTGGACCAACATGTCCTTGATGAACTTGCAGATAGTATGCCACGACGTATATAGGAATGCATCAATGCAAGACGACATGCTACTGGGTATTAGAGGTACTGGTGTGTACAGCAATCTGGACCACCACCACTGAAGGTCTCGCTGTATTGTGGTACAACATGCAATGTGTGGATTTCATGAGCAATAGAAAGGGCGGAGATGATGTTTGTGTAGATCTCTATTCCAATTTTCTGTATAGGTTCTGGAATTCTCGGAGACGAGATGACGCTAAACTTTTTTGATGTGTGTATATTAATGGCTTTTTTAAAAAATGAGGGCATTACTTATTGAACGACCCTCTTTTTTTCTTGATTGCATTTCAGTTTCTCATTGAGGTGCGCTGGCAGCAGCATATGCGCTGCTCTTCAGCCGAAAGACATAGAATATAAATTGAAGACATTGAAAAATAACGTAAAGAATATGGTGTACATAGATATAAAAAAGGGGGGAACTTTATGGAAGCCAATAGTCAAATAGGGGGTGACTGTAAACAGGAGATAAAAACCGTAAAATGGTAGCGCACACAAAACGCCACACACTGGGGACAATAAAAGAACACAAGGCGAAGAATGACCATAGCATAAAAATATCGATGGACAGTGTCGCACATAAAAATCGCTCACAGCAGCACTATGTAAAGTCCAGCACACAATTAAAACCACAGCTCTCGATGCACAGGAGAACAGCACCAAACCCAACACTGATGTAGCACACTGATGATGATGAGCAAAACACAGGATCTGCCTGGGGCATGCAGATGAGGGAGAAGGGAGGGAGCAGTGGTAGAGTGGGGAGATGGATGTGGGCGTGTCGAAGGGGGCTGGGGAGGGAAGGACGTGTGAGGGACACAGTGGAGGAGGGGGTGCAGGGACTCATGGGGGAAAGGAGGAAAATCCGCTCTGGGAAAAGGGGGGACCCTGGAGAGGGGAAGGAACAAGGGCAGCTTACAGTTGGAAGGAAGGGTAGATGTCACGGTGAATTTCAACATTCGGGAGGTGCTGGAAATTGCCCTGATGAAGGAGGGTGTGGAGATGGAGAGAGGGAGAGATACAGCGATAGAGGCATGGCACCTGGTGGGGTTTGGAGAGGTATGAGGAAACCAGGGGGTGGGGTGGATCAAGTCTGCAGACAGTGTGAAGGATGCAGAGATGTTGGAGGAAAAGGAGTTGGTGGGGAAAGCGGATGAGGTCAAACAGAAGCCATGTGGAGGAAGGAAGGCAGATACAGAAGGCAAGGAGGAGCACATGGCATTCGGTGTGGAGATCCAAGCAACGCTGGCATAACAGAGGATATGACGGATGAGGGATATGTAGGTGTGGAGGAACAACCCTCGTAGCATGCTAACTTTTTTTTCTTTATTGCATTTCAGTTCCCCATCGGGGCGGGCTGGCAGCAGCATATGCGCTCCTCTTCATTCGAAAGACATAGAACATACAACAGAAGACATTTAAAAATAACATAAAGGAGAAAATATGGTGTACATAGATTAAAAAAAGGGGGAAACTTTATGGAAGACAATAGACAAAAAGGGGGTGACTGTAAAATGGAGATAAAAGCCGTAAAATTAGCGCACACACAAAACCACACACAGGGACAGTTAAATGAACACAAGACATACAATCGTTGCGTCACAGCAATAATGGTTGGCAATTTTTACATTAGGACATGGAATGAACGTTTGGGCAAGCGTGGGCGTGACTTGGTTGCCTTGTCTCATTATTTCACGTAATTTTTGTAAGATGTATGGTTATAATGCCAACGGCCATACCATGTTGATTACACCGGTTCTCGTCCGATCACCGAAGTTAAGCAACATCGGGCCCGGTTAGAACTTGGATGGGTGACCGCCTGGGAACACCGGGTGCTGTTGGCTCCCCTTCATAATCCTCCCCCCATGAACCATGGACCTTGCCGTTGGTGGGGAGGCTTGCGTGCCTCAGCGATACAGATAGCCGAACCGTAGGTACAACCACAACGGAGAGGTATCTGTTGAGAGGCCAGACAAACGTGTGGTTCCTGAAGAGAGGCAGCAGCCTTTTCAGTAGTTGCAGGGGCAACAGTCTGGATGATTGACTGATCTGGCCTTGTGATAATAACCAAAACGGCCTTGCTGTGCTGGTACTGCGAACGGCTGAAAGCAAGGGGAAACTACGGCCGTAATTTTTCCCGAGGGCATGCAGCTTTACTGTATGATTAAATGATGATGGCGTCCTCTTGGGTAAAATATTCCGGAGGTAAAATAGTCCCCCATTCGGATCTCCGGGCGGGGACTACTCAAGAAGATGTCGTTATCAGGAGAAAGAAAACTGGCGTTCTACGGATCGGAGCGTGGAATGTCAGATCTCTTAATCGGGCAGGTAGGTTAGAAAATTTAAAAAGGGAAATGGACAGGTTAAAGTTAGATATAGTGGGAATTAGTGAAGTTCGGTGGCAGGAGGAATAAGACTTCTGGTCAGGTGACTACAGGGTTATAAACACAAAGTCAAATAGGGGTAATGCAGGAGTAGGTTTAATAATGAATAGGAAAATAGGAATGCGGGTAAGCTACTACAAACAGCATAGTGAACGCATTATTGTGGCCAAGATAGATACGACGCCCACACCTACTACAGTAGTACAAGTTTATATGCCAACTAGCTCTGCAGATGACGAAGAAATTGAAGAAATGTATGATAAAATAAAAGAAATTATTCAGATAGTGAAGGGAGACGAAAATTTAATAGTCATGGGTGACTGGAATTCATCAGTAGGAAAAGGGAGAGAAGGAAACGTAGTAGGTGAATATGGACTGGGGCTAAGAAATAAAAGAGGGAGCCGCCTGGTAGAATTTTGCACAGAGCACAACTTAATCATAGCTAACACTTGGTTTAAGAATCATGATAGAAGGTTGTATACATGGAAGAACCCTGGAGATACTAAAAGGAATCAGATAGATTATATAATGGTAAGACAGAGATTTAGGAACCAGGTTTTAAATTGTAAGACATTTCCAGGGGCAGATGTGGACTCTGACCACAATCTGTTGGTTATGACCTGTAGATTAAAACTGAAGAAACTGCAAAAAGGTGGGAATTTAAGGAGATGGGACCTGGATAAACTGAAAGAACCAGAGGTTGTACAGTGTTTCAGGGAGAGCATAAGGGAATAATTGACAGGAATGGGGGAAAGAAATACAGTAGAAGAGGAATGGGTAGCTTTGAGGGATGAAGTGGTGAAGGCAGCAGAGGATCAAGTAGGTAAATAGACGAGGGCTAGTAGAAGTCTTTGGGTAACAGAAGAAATATTGAATTTAATTGATAAAAGGAGAAAATATAAAAATGCAGTAAATGAAGCAGGCAAAAAGGAATACAGACGTCTCAAAAATGAGATCGACAGGAAGTGCAAAATGGCTAAGCAGGGTTGGCTAGAGGACAAATGTAAGGATGTAGAGGCTTATCTCACTAGGGGTAAGATAGATACTGCCTACAGGAAAAATAAAGAGACCTTTGGAGAAAAGAGAGCCACTTGTATGAACATCAAGAGCTCAGATGGAAACCCAGTTCTAAGCAAAGAAGGGAAAGCAGAAAGGTGGAAGCATTATATAGAGGGTCTATACAAGGGCGATGTACTTGTGGACAATATTATGGAAATGGAAGAGGATGTAGATGAAGATGAAATGGGGGATACGATACTGCGTGAAGAGTTTGACAGAGCACTGAAAGATCTGAGTCGAAACAAGGCCCCCGGAGTAGACAACATTCCATTGGAACTACTGACGGCCTTGGGAGAGCCAGTCCTGACAAAACTCTACCATCTGGTGAGCAAGATGTATGAAACAGGTGAAATACCCTCAGACTTCAAGAAGAATATAATAATTCCAATCCCAAAGAAAGCAGGTGTTGACAGATGTGAAAATTACCGAACAATCAGTTTAATAAGCCACAGCTGCAAAATACTAACACGAATTCTTTACAGACGAATGGAAAAACTAGTAGAAGCCGACCTCGGGGAAGATCAGTTTGGATTCCGTAGAAATGTTGGAACACGTGAGGCAATACTGACCTTACGACTTATCTTAGAAGAAAGATTAAGAAAAGGCAAACCTACGTTTCTAGCATTTGTAGACTTAGAGAAAGCTTTTGACAATGTTAGCTGGAATACTCTCTTTCAAATTCTGAAGGTGGCAGGGGTAAAATACAGGGAGCGAAAGGCTATTTACAGTTTGTACAGAAACCAGATGGCAGTTATAAGAGTCGAGGGGCATGAAAGGGAAGCAGTGGTTGGGAAAGGAGTAAGACAGGGTTGTAGCCTCTCCCCGATGTTATTCAATCTGTATATTGAGCAAGCAGTAAAGGAAACAAAAGAAAAGTTCGGAGTAGGTATTAAAATTCATGGAGAAGAAATAAAAACGTTGAGGTTCGCCGATGACATTGTAATTCTGTCAGAGACAGCAAAGGACTTGGAAGAGCAGTTGAACGGAATGGACAGTGTCTTGAAAGGAGGATATAAGATGAACATCAACAAAAGCAAAATGAGGATAATGGAATGTAGTCAAATTAAGTCGGGTGATGCTGAGGGAATTAGATTAGGAAATGAGACACTTAAAGTAGTAAAGGAGTTTTGCTATTTAGGGAGTAAAATAACCGATGATGGTCGAAGTAGAGAGGATATAAATTGTAGACTGGCAATGGCAAGGAAAGCGTTTCTCAAGAAGAGGAATTTGTTAACATCGGGTATAGATTTAAGTGTCAGGAAGTCGTTTCTGAAAGTATTTGCATGGAGTGTAGCCATGTATGGAAGTGAAACATGGACGATAACTAGTTTAGACAAGAAGAGAATAGAAGCTTTCGAAATGTGGTGCTACAGAAGAATGCTGAAGATAAGGTGGGTAGATCACGTAACTAATGAGGAGGTATTGAATAGGATTGGGGAGAAGAGAAGTTTGTGGCACAACTTGACTAGAAGAAGGGATCGGTTGGTAGGACATGTTTTGAGGTATCAAGGGATCACAAATTTAGCATTGGAGGGCAGTGTGGAGGGTAAAAATCGTAGAGGGAGACCAAGAGATGAATACACTAAGCAGATTCAGAAGGATGTAGGTTGCAATAGATACTGGGAGATGAAGAAGCTTGCACAGGATAGAGTAGCATGGAGAGCTGCATCAAACCAGTCTCAGGACTGAAGACCACAACAACAACAACATGGTTATAATTCTCATCATGTATTCACCAACTTATGTTTTACGTTTGAAAATGACGACGTAGTTCGTTGAAACCGGTAATGTAACCTCTTTTCTGAAAGAAAAAGTTTTATGTAGTGTGACTATCGCTTCACTATTGTCTTGTCAAACTAACATTTAAGTTATATTTTAGTCACACTCTCTACGACAATTATGTCGGAATATAGAATAGCTACAAAAGTGTCATGTGAATATAACTGCATTTTCTGTTGTGGGTTGGCAGGAGAGCCAACATCGGGTTACTAGAGGAAGCCAAAAGGCACCCGTTTTTGCTCACGCAGGCTGGCGTGAGGTCTGGAACAGGACAAGGAAATTAGACTTTAGAAAAAACGGACGTAGCTGGTGGAACACTTAACTTTAATCCATAAATGGTGAACGTCGCTCTTGACTGTACATTATTCACAATATCAATAGTAACTGAACATGGCGCCTTGCTAGGTCGTAGCAAATGACGTAGCTGAAGGCTATGCTAACTATCGTCTCGGCAAATGAGAGCGTATTTTGTAAGTGAACCATCGCTAGCAAAGTCGGTTGTACAACTGGGGCGAGTGCTAGGAAGTCTCTGTAGACCTGCCGTGTGGCGGCGCTCGGTCTGCAATCGCTGATAGTGGCGACACGCGGGTCCGACGTATACTAACGGACCGCGGCTAATTTAAAGGCTACCACCTAGCAAGTGTGGTGTCTGGCGGTGACACCACATTTTCCATAGTCGAACAATACAAAGAGTTCGACATAGAAATGCCTTAATGTAAAATAAACACACCAAAAGGCTAACACCATACAGCCGGCAGTAGTTACAACAGTGGCAAGTCAACACTAGTGCAATTTTCCGCGTAGAACAACGACGAGAGTGTGAAGTACAAAGGTATTTTCCTACCATAAACTAAAAACACAAAATTAAAACCCAGGTTTCGAACCGAGGAGGTTATATAAGAGAATAACATCTAGAGCAACTTACAACTAAAAGCTAGACAATGACGTCCTGTACAAATATAAGTTCTTAATGCAAAATAAAAATACAAACAGATGTCCCACTTTTCGAAAAGGGCTGATTCTCTGGGAGAACAAGTACAAAACTGGATACCAGTTAAAGCCCCCTCACAACCAGTTTCTTGTACGAGACCGCCTGTGTATCCGAGTACTTGGCAAACGAAAATATGACGTGATTCCGTTCTGCCAACGCCGGTTAGTTCTGATGACAGTGGCCAGAAGTGATGATTTTCAGCCATTATAATTGGGCAGGATAACGCCCATGTCTCAGCCTCATGCGGATGAGAGAGGGCATATGACTTCTATTATGCTTCACCAAAGTGAACCATGGCTGCGAAAAGACGTTCGATTCGGTTGTATGGCCACCAGGTGGTCACCATTATAACGCTGGGATACATGCCAATCACAATTCCAGTAATGATAAGTAGCTCTCTTGACCGTCGTGTTGAAATCAGTAGAAGAAATTGGTACTGAGTGGAACTGTCCTTCCGTAATGCTCCTCCTAGCGAGGTTGTCACAGCTTCATTATGCAGAGCGCCGTAATGCCCTTTTATCCAAAGCAAATTAATTACTATTCCAGTTGTGATAAGTAGCTTTTTTACCCGCCGTGTTGAAATCAGTAGAGGAGATTGGTATTGAGTGGAACTGTCCTTCCGTAATGCTCCTCCTAGCGAGGTCGTCACAGCTTCATTATCGAGAGCGCCGTAATGCCCTTTTATCCAAAGCAAATTAATTACTATTCCAGTTGGGTTAAGTAGCTTTTTTGACCGCCGTGTTGAAATCAGTAGAAGGGATTGGTACTGAGTGGAACTGTCCTTCCATAATGCTCCTCCTAGCGAGGTTGTCACAGCTTCATTATGGAGAGCGCCGTAATGCCCTTTCATCCAAGGCAAATTAATTACTATTCCAGTTGTGATTGGTACTATGGATGGATGTATCAGCGAGTGCACTATTACAATAGATTCTGTATGAATTTACAACGTATCTCTCCATAAATGAAAAATAATATAATAAAATAATTGATAGCACACAGCACGACCTAACTACAAGGGCAGTTCAATAAGTAATGCAACACATTTTTTTTCTCGGCCAATTTTGGTTGAAAAAACCGGAAATTTCTTGTGGAATATTTTCAAACATTCCCGCTTCGTCTCGTATAGTTTCATTGACTTCCGACAGGTGGCAGCGCTGTACGGAGCTGTTAAAATGGCTTCTGTAACGGATGTGCGTTGCAAACAACGGGCAGTGATCGAGTTTCTTTTGGCGGAAAAGCAGGGCATCTCAGATATTCATAGGCGCTTGCAGAATGTCTACGGTGATCTGGCAGTGGACAAAAGCACGGTGAGTCGTTGGGCAAAGCGTGTGTCATCATCGCCGCAAGGTCAAGCAAGACTGTCTGATTCCCGCGTGCGGGCCGGCCATGCACAGCTGTGACTCCTGCAATGGCGGAGCGTGCGAACACACTCGTTCGAGATGATCGACGGATCACCATCAAACAACTCAGTGCTCAACTTGACATCTCTGTTGGTAGTGCTGTCACAATTGTTCACCAGTTGGGATATTCAAAGGTTTGTTCCCGCTGGGTCCCTCGTTGTCTAACCGAACACCATAAAGAGCAAAGGAGAACCATCTGTGCGGAATTGCTTGCTCGTCATGTGGCTGAGGGTGACAATTTCTTGTCAAAGATTGTTACAGGCGATGAAACATGGGTTCATCACTTCGAACCTGAAACAAAACGGCAATCAATGGAGTGGCGCCACACCCACTCCCCTACCAAGAAAAAGTTTAAAGCCATACCCTCAGCCGGTAAAGTCATGGTTACAGTCTTCTGGGACGCTGAAGGGGTTATTCTGTTCGATGTCCTTCCCCTTGGTCAAACGATCAACTCTGAAGTGTATTGTGCTACTCTTCAGAAATTGAAGAAACGACTTCAGCGTGTTCGTAGGCACAAAAATCTGAACGAACTTCTCCTTCTTCATGACAACGCAAGACCTCACACAAGTCTTCGCACCCGATAGGAGCTCACAAAACTTCAGTGGACTGTTCTTCCTCATGCACCCTACAGCCCCGATCTCGCACCGTCGGATTTCCATATGTTTGGCCCAATGAAGGACGCAATCCGTGGGAGGCACTACGCGGATGATGAAAAAGTTATTGATGCAGTACGACGTTGGCTCCGACATCGACCAGTGGAATGGTACCGTGCAGGCATACAGGCCCTCATTTCAAGGTGGCGTAAGGCCGTAGCATTGAATGGAGATTACGTTGAAAAATAGTGTTGTGTAGCTAAAAGATTGGGGAATAACCTGGTGCATTTCAATGCTGAATAAAACAACCCCTGTTTCAGAAAAAAAATGTGTTGCATTTCTTATTGAACTGCCCTCGTATATCTTACTCCATGACAAGATGTAACTCAAGTCCTCGTCTCTCTCTCTAAGACTGCCCCCCCACTCATAAGCAAAGTTTCTACTCACATTCTCTCGCAGAGCAACCTGTTTTCTGTATAAAACAAAACCCTTACCGCCGAAATCAATGGAAACCACTGTAGTAAAGGCAGATGATGTGCTCTGAAAGCACATGTCGCCTGTAGTTGAAAAATGTCATCGGGCTCTCTGTATTGGTAAAATATTCCCGATAACTCCCCCGTTAAGACAGGAATAGAGCACTAATTCATAATGAAGCTACATTACTCTACAAAACCTAAGGAGCAGATTGCAATAACTCGGTGGCAAGGAATGAAAAAGGGGGGAGGGGTGAGGGGAGCACGTAGCTCCCAGTGGAACAGAGTAAGCTGGACGTTGCAAGCGACACCACAGCGCCAAATGGGGCTGGCCCCACAGCACGAGGGAGTTGAAGAAAGGGAAAAGACTGTTTGTGTCACTTACGGAGCAGTTGCGGTGCACCGCGACGGTGATCTTCATTACAAAGTGGAGACAAGATTTGGATGCCTGCACAGGAGGAAGATACACCAGGAAACTGATGAAGGACAAAGTGTGACAAGTGTAGCGCAGGAGTCTGGTATTGTTCATAGCGCTGTTTAACGTGCATGGGGAGCGTCCCGAACGACAGGTACTGCTGCGGAAGGATAGGAGGTGGCTGAGCACGGCAACTACAGCAGCAGGTGGCAGATACATTGAGGGACTGGTAAGAAGGAACCCTAGTCAATTACAGGTCCAATTGCAACCACATTTAACAGGACTGCAAGGCACAGAATCTTACGATCCACAGTGGCCCGGCTGCTGCGTGAAGGTTGTCCCTTTCTCCGACGACCAGTACGTTGTGTTCCGTTGACACCCGCACATCGGCGGCTTCGTTTGCAATGGTGCCAGGAGCACAGGGACTTGGACGAACGACGAGTGAGGTCGCGTGCTCTTTTCGGATAGAAAATTCAGTCCGAGTAGTGATTCCGGACGTACCCTCATATGGCGAGAGATGGGAACACGCAGTGCACGCAGGAACATTATCAAACGTGATCGTTCTAGTGGTCCAGTGTTACGCTGTGGGAAGACATAACGTTTCGTGTGTGTACTGACCTCCAAATCTTTGAAAATGTTACTCTCACCAGTCAACGTTATTGTGACACAGTAGCCCTTCCACAGGCGCGTCTTTTCAGGGGGCGTTCGGCCCTGACTCCTTGCCAAGCTTGTAGCAAGATGCAGAGCAAGCAGTGCCGTCCGTAGTGATCACACACCCTATTAAGAACCACGTCTCGCCTTTTGTAATGTCCAAGTGACCACGATAAATCACGGCGACTTCAGTGTAATTATTATTCTTGAATAAAAGTCTCATTTCTGTTCGTCTCATCGCGTATTTCCTTCGTTTACCTTCTGTAGCATACTGTGGCAGTTCTTTCTACGTACGGTCGAAGTTTCATCGAGCTATGGTACATGGCAGTGACGTATCACGCGAAAGTTACTTTCATCACGAAGTTTTGTAAATTAACTCAGTGGAATTACTGACTATTTTGGAAAGGAAAAGCTAGTCTTAACATGACATTTGCAACAATGGAAATCAAATCGAAAGATAATGAGCATATTCGATTTGGCGTCTAATGTTTCAACTACAGAAGCCAAAGTTCGAATTATTTAGGATTTCAACACCAACGGACTTGCATTTATTATATAATGTGCCTTAAAACGCGTAATGGCTGAAATTATATGTATTGGTAAATAATATTCTTGAGCCAAATTGTATTAAATTGATGAGCAAGTGAGAGGTGGGAAGTTACACCCTGATCTTTAAACCCAGCATGTTACAGGAGGGCGTTTGACCTACAGTTTACCGTGACCTACAACGCAACTTGGCTATTTTCATCTATGCAAATCACAGTCAGGTGTGAAATAAGCATGACATTATACGGAAATAAATGTTACGACCGCCAGAGCATTTTATGCGGGATTTTTTATTTGAAACCTGGCACACCCTAATTTAGCAACTTGGTGGGAAATCCTGTTACGTCAATTGACTGGCATAACTGGAGTGTGGAGTGAGGAGCAGAAGAGGTGGTGTAGCGAGGATTAGTCGGAATGAGCGCGAGAGGTCTCTTAAAGGTAAAATTGTTTGTTATGAGTGTGCAAATCGTTTATTAACTGGACAATTTTCAAACACCGCAGGACGCTTGGAAATGGTTAAAAAGTATTCAGCAGGGAAAAAAATTACATGCACCGCTGAAACAAGAGACGTAACACCGTAATGGGAACCTATGGCCTGCCTTTCCAGTCGAAAGATCCAAGTGTCCAAATTCCGTGAACATGCACATAAGCGAGGGAACGTTCATACCGAACCATGACAGCTCACAAAAAGAAGGACTGGCCAAAGAAAGAGAGATCTGGAAATAGTCATAGATGATATAACATGTGTTTCGTATGACGAGGGTCAGGATCGTCACAAACTATAATTGGTCGCTAGATCAGTGCATCTTCTTCTTGTCGATTAAATTTCGCGTCCGTAGCACGTCATCTTCGTGGTGTAGCAATTTTAATGGCCAGTAGTGTACATAGGGACTTCAGAAAATAAATTACACATTTCGTCCCACGGTACGGCGATTGCGCAGCAACAGCAGCGCATTGTCATTAAAGAGCACATTTTTCGGGTTTCTTGATGACACAGTTCTGCAGCGGTACGGATAAAAGGCACAGCACAGTGCGCCATTGGAATGGCGCGGGAACTGGAAAGGTGCTCAAAATGAGAAGTACAATTCTTGCGGGCAAAACGTCTAAATTGCATACATATTGACCGTGAATTTCTGTCCGTATGTGGATTACATGCAAAGTGACGTCCAGCCGTAGTAAAACGGTACCAAAAATTTGAACAGGACCGCATAGATCTGACTGGTGCTGATCGGGAATTCCAGATCTTGCAACATGTGATTTTCATGTTTTCGGAAGTCTGAAAGACCATCTGGGAAGAAAGAGATATTTCTACGATAAAGACATTCACACAGCATTTCTCGAATGACTCCATGAATAAGGAGCGGATTTTTACTGTCGAGGAACTGGACGACTGGTTAAAAAAAATGGTTCAAATGGCTCTGAGCACTATGGGACTCAACTGCTGTGGTCATAAGTCCCCTAGAACTTAGAACTACTTAAACCTAACTAAGGACATCACACACATCCATGCCCGTGATATTTATTTATTCAGTCTCTGGTATTACCTCCAGATAGTCTGATGTTGACCCTTGAGGGTTGTAGTGGGCCGAGGTGGACAGTCTCAACAGGAGCAGTGTTTTTTTTTTTGGGGTTGTGAAGGTGAGTTTTTGACAGGATGTTGGCAGAGGGTTGTTTACAGGATGCTGACTATCGGTGACCGATGAAAATGGCATCACTACCCAAACATTTTATTCAGACTAAACGCTAGAACACTCGTAGTGCTACTTCGCAGTATCCATGTCCTCCTTCGGAACGTGGTGAGGACAGTACACAGGAGGACTGCTGAGGCCAGCACCTGGGACGTCAGCAGCTGGAGGAATGCTGACACCCAGGGCCTGCACAGTGGCACCGTCACAGGCTATACGTGGCGTAACTGGTTGCAGCAAGTGCAGGGCCCACTTGCGGGGGGTGTCACAATCTCAGAAGTGAAACTCGCCCTTGCTGGTGAAGGCGCGCTGCACCAGGACCCCGCTGCATTGTAGGAGGGCGAGCAGACGCGCCACCTCCATCTTAGACAGCTGTCCTGCAGGGCAGAAATCTGTTGTGGCCAGAGTGACCCAAAAGTGGGGAGGTGCCAAGTCCAAGGAGGCAGAAAGCCCAAATTCGTGAAAGCTGTTTGCAGAATCATGCTGCATTCTTGCCTAGTGTAGCCCTCTTCTTGTGGTTACTGCTGCCAGAATGGAACACCATTTGCTAGACTTGAGAGGTATTTATATTGGTTAGCTGCTCATTTGTTGTGTGATGAACGACTTCTAACCTTGCATGGTATAATGAGTTCATCGCTCGAAAGTATGGAAGTAGGCCAGCCAGTCCCGCAGTAACACTGTCTTTTGGTGTGTCTTCAGTATCGTGGAGGCTCAGCTGACTCGGCTCCCTGAGCGTAAATATGCCGGTTGTCAATGATATGACAGTGATCTCGCTCCCAGCTGTTATAAGGCTTCTCTTTATTTTCATCATCGCGCCCAAAAATACAGTGGTGGCACTGAAAGTTTGCCAAACGTTAACGAGTTTGCTTTTTAGGAACTGGCTCAGTCGATCGCAGTAAAGAAGCCAAAATAAAGTCTTTGATCTATGAGGAACTATATGAGGCACAGTATCTGCGTGAGGCCACGAGCTCTCGTGAGCAGCGGTGAGTTGAAACTGGCCAGCTCAGGTGAGAGTTGGCATGGAGCTTTCAGCAGTAATGAGGTTGTAGCTCGGCCGTTGGTGGGTGTCAGTGCAGAGCCAACGGGTCCCACAGCGAAACATCATGTTCTGGTAGGCCAGGAACTTCAACTGTACTCCTCATTTCAGCATGTGTGTTACTTATGGTAACTAACTGTATGGCGACAACCACATAACACACTTTGAAGCTAGATAAATCCTTTTACAAAGCGCAACATGCTGAACATTGCGACACCACATATGAGTCGATATCAAGTAAATCTACTGAATTGCAGTAGGGTGAAGATATGATGACTGGGAAATCTTGGAAAATTAATAAATATTTAACTGAGGCTGATACAGTAACGATCGAAGTGTCACATTAAAGAGATTAGCAAGACGCATATTCTGACATATCTGCTTTGGTGACAACATAATTTTGAGGCGATATGACACGTTTATTTAAAGTAAATTACACGTCTGTTTAATTTATCAAAGAAGGCAGTTACATTTAATAGCAATGCACCAGTTTAATATTATCTATTTTAAGGATCTGACGTATCGACTGTTATATTTTAACAGTAGTAATTGAGAACATTCAACTGCTTTATCTCCTAAACACATCTCAAAACCGGTTTTCAGGGACAAGACTCTCATCATGAGGTTGTGAAACTCATCTCATGAGGTTAAACTACTAAAAAGCCTACCATCACATTAATGTTTCACTTCATGA
Source organism: Schistocerca cancellata (assembly GCF_023864275.1). Classification (NCBI taxonomy): domain Eukaryota; kingdom Metazoa; phylum Arthropoda; class Insecta; order Orthoptera; family Acrididae; genus Schistocerca; species Schistocerca cancellata. The sequence continues at coordinate 422,404,707 of NC_064634.1, read as the reverse complement.
CCTGTGATAACCGGGTGACGACAGCATTTTCTCTCAAAACGTGTTGTTCAGTTTCGTGTAGGACATAAAACGGTTGAATCCTATCAATTATTACTACACACATCAAAAAATGTTCTGCATCACCTCCGTTGCGAGAGTTCCGAAATCAATACAGAAAATTGGAATAGACATCAACATAAACATCATTTCCGCCCTTTTTATTGTTCATGAAAACCACACATGTTGGACCACCAAACATTGAGACCTTCAGACGTAGTGGTCCAGATTGCTGTACCTCTAATACTCAGTAGCACGTACCTTTGCATTGATGCATGCTTGTATTCGTCGTAGCATACTATCCGCAACAAATTCATCAAGGCATTGTTGGTCTATATTGTCCCACTCCGCAATGGCGATTGGGCGTAGGTCCCTCAGAGTGGTTGGTGGGCCACGTCGTCCATAAACAGCCCTTTTCAGTACATCCCAGGCATTTTCGACAGGGTTCATGTCTGGAGTACAAACTGGCCTCTCTAGTCGAGAGATGTTGTTATCCTGAATGAAGTCAGATGTGCACGATGGGGGCGCGAATTGTCGTCCATGAAGACGAATGGCCTCACAGGTATGCTGCCGATAAGGTTGCACTATTGGTCTGTGGATGGTATCGTACAGCCGTTACGGTGCATCCATGACCACCAGCGGAGTACATCAGCCCCACATAATGATACCCCAAATATTCCAGTGAAACTGTCAGGAAAAAAGCCTGTACCTTGCAAAAGGTGAGGTAGAAGATTTTATTTTTTTAACGCGTTCATATTTTTGGAAAGGTTAGAAAACCAAGTTTTGCCAACAAAATTTCTCGTGGGAAAACTTTCTGCAGTCAAAAATATTCGAAAATTTTGGACATTTTTCATTTTTTTTCAAAATATCTCAGTTTCATTTGCTCCTATCGCTTTAACGTCTATTTTCTTTTTTGAAGAGCACAAAATTCTCTACAAATTTGATTTTTACCATTTTTTTCTACCCCCAATACCTAAGGAGCTACAGCGTGTCAAAAAATACCAATTTTTCAAATTTCGATCAAAGTGGCAAATTACCTAATTTTTGAACACTGTTATTTCAGTTTCTATTTCTGTAGTATAAACATATTACTCGTCATGTTATTCATTGGAATTTACCATCTCACTCTGCTGCAGGGCCAGGACAAACAGCATCATATTCAGTAATTACGAACACATTCAAGTCGGATTGCGTGAAGTTTATTTGTGGTACAATATGTAATACGATTGCACGCAGGTGCCGTAAATTTTCTACAGCTGATTGACGTTAATGATCAGTTATAAGAAAAAGTATGTAGGAATTGTTCTTTAGGGGACAAAAGCGTATTTATTCTTTGGCGGGCGGAAGGCAATTATCTCTAGTGATTGTTCACAGCGCGCTGACAGCTATTAGCACACAAAAATAAGGGTATTACAGTTTGGAGTCGCTTCCATTCAGTATATGTTGTGGTGCTGAAAATAAGTATGTCTTACATGAATTTGTGTTTCATTTGAGAAAAAACTGTGGTGAGTGGTGGATGCAATGTGAAAAAGAAAGGACTGAGCACACTTAACGATTGTAGTGCTAAACGCAGGGAGTCTGCTCACACCCGTTTTTTGGAAACGCTCAGTGAAGTGATGGTGCATGAAGCATGCTACAAGAATGAGAGAATGATAGCAGCTAGCCTTTGACATCCTCAGGAATCAACAGGCGTGCTACGTCGGTCGCAGGAAAAAGGTCAGTTCAGTTTCAAAGAGAACTGCTTCTTACGTTGAAAAGGGAATTCTGATGACTTTTTAACCAAGCAGTTAAGACTGCCATATGCCAAACGAAATTTTGATGGAGGGTACCTTATCCACAAAGTGACTTGGACTCGAAATGTTTGCTTCAACTCAGTAGCCCAAAGCTATGTTTCTTACCTGCAACGTCAATTTGGATCTCAATTTGCTACTGTATTCGATGGGTATCCATGTGAGGGAGACAAATGTAGCACAAAGAGTGCTGAGAGGATTCGTAGGTCCAAAAAACATTCTTCGGTTGACGTTGTGGTTGAATCAGAGATGGTGAACCGAGTCCCTCAGGACAAATTCTTGTACAACGAACGAAACAAGATGCGTTTGATCACACTTCTTAAAAAGGAATTTCTGGAGTGTAGCGTTGAAGTGCACAAGGCACAAGAAGATGCTGACGTTATGATTGTAACATCTGTCATTTCAAGAACCAAAGATTTTGGAAGTGTTGTCATTGTCGGAGAAGATGTTGACCTGCTTGTGCTCATGACCGGTTTGGGGCAAGGCATTGAAAACTTATTTTTATTAAAGCCAGGAAGAGGAAATGCAGAAGACAAGTGGTTTTCCACTGCATCTTACAAGTTTGACAGTGAATATATTCTGTTCACTCACGCCTTTAGCGGATGTGATACAACATCCGTTTTTTTTAGTCAAGGAAAAATTAAGTGCTGTAATATTGTTGCGAAAAATGAACACCTAACCTCAGCGCTTTGCACGTTCAATAAACCACATGCTACCCGTGAAGAAATAATAACAGCAACAGAACAGGTTACTATCGAATTGTATAGTGGAGGTGTCAGCAGTTCCCACACACTAGACCATTTGCGGTACCAGCTATTCGCCAAGTCTGCCACAAAAAGCAAACTGAATCTTGCACGGTTGCCACCTACACTAGATGCTGCACAACATCATTCGTTGCGGACTTACGAACAAGTCCAAAGTTGGATGGGAAACTGGAAGCCTCCTGAGAAATGGGGCTGGAATCACAGTGACCACGGTCCAATACCCGTTATAATGAGCCGAGATCCAGCACCTGAACCACTTCTTCACATTGTTTCATGCTCATGCTAGCTGAACTGTGGCGGAGCGTGCTCCTGCAGAAAAGCGGGTTTGAAATGTTCTTCAATTTGCAAGAAATGTATTGGGGTCAAATGTGAAAACGTGCCAAAATTTTTATATGAAGACAGTGAAGAAGATGTTATGGAGGATGTTGAGGAAACCACTGACGAAATCAACGAACTTGCTGAGGCTGACTCGCTGTTTAAAGAAGAGGTCAATTTAGGATCAGCTCTAGGTACAGACCGTGAATCCGTAACTCAAGGTATTTCTGGTGACACTAAGGAACCTGGCCCATCAAAACGTTGGAAGTGATGCTCATATCTGTCTCAAGTGCGCTAATGTGCGATATTACAAGTATTACATACCCAGAACTGTCAACATTTTTTAGTAACTGACAATGTATTTTAATTGTAATAAAGCTACTTATTTTTAATGTCAACTGTGTGGCTTTTATACACAAGAATAATTACCTACCTAATTAGGTTGCCTATTGCAGCTAATAATAGTTCAGTTTCCTGAGACAATTTATTTCGTGTGCGTGTGTATGTGTGTGTGTGTGTGTGTGTGTGTGTGTGTGTGTGTGTGTGTGTGTGTGTGTGTGTGAGTGCATGTGTGTTTTGTAGGGAATTGTGTGCTCTTTAAAAAAGAAAATAGACGTTAAAGCTATTGGAACAAATGAAACTGAGATATTTTGAAAAAACTGAAAAAAGGCAGAAATTTTCCAAGTTTTTTGACTGCAGAAAGTTTTCCCAAGCGAAATTTTGTTGGCAAAACTCGGTTTTCTAATCTTTCCAACCATATGAACGAGTTGAAGAAATGAACTCTTCTACCCCACCTTTTGCAAGGTATATCTGCAATTTGACTGGACTAAAAACAGCAGGGAACCTCCACCTTGCTGCACTCGCTCGACAGAGGGTCTAAGGCGTTCAGCCTGACCGGGTTGCCTCCACACACGTCTCCGACGATTGACTGATTGATGGCATATGCGACAATCATCGGTGAAGAGAACTTGATGCCAATCCTGAACGGTCCATTCGGCATGTTGTTCGGCCCATCTGTACCGCGCTGCATGGCGTCGTGCTTTCACAGATGGACCTCGACATGGACGTCGGGAGTGAAGTTGCGCATCATGCGGCGTATTGCGCACAGTCTGAGTCGTAACACGACGTCCTGTGGCTGCACGAAAAGCATTATTCAACGTGGTGGCGTTACTGTCAGGATTCCTCCGAGCCATAATCCGTAGGTAGCCGTCATCCACTGCAGTAGTAGCCCTTGGGCGGCCTGAGCGAAGCATGTCATGCCCAACATCGCTTTCGTTCACTCCGAGACACCTGGACGTTTCTCTTGTTGAAAGCCCTTCCTGGCACAAAGTAACAATGCGTACGCGATCGAACCGCGGTACTCACCGGCTGGGCATGGTTGAACTACAGACAACAATAGCCGTGTACCTCCTTCCTGGTGGAATGACTGGAACTGATCTGCTGTCGGACCCCTTCCGTCTAATAGGCGCAGCTCATTCATGATTGTTTACAACTGGGCGGGTTTAATGACATGTATCAACAGTCAAAGGGACTGTGTCTGTGATACAATATCCACAGTCAACATTTGTCTTCAGGAGTTCTGGGAAGCGGGTTGATGCAAAACGTTTTTTTAATCTGTGTATTAGTAGTCCAGCACCTTTCATCTCGTAGAGTAGGGTGTGCCGCCGGTAGACTTCGACGTAGTATCTCGGCGTCTTAATGAGGTGTTTCTCGTCTCAGGAAATGGCTGATGAAGAGCCCGAGTTACAACTGTGTTGGGAAGATATGGGCACAGGTATTACACCAGATTCTGCTAGATGACAAATAATCACCAGGAAAATCTAAGAAAATGTTATGCAGCTTCTGTCAGGAGACTATCATACACAACACACATTTGTAGAATATACGTTTTACACAATCATTTTGTAAAAGTTGCAGTTCTTCTGAGAATCCCTCTCCAAGGTTTTACAATATTCGTTAGGTTCTTTTCAGGAAAATGATGTTTTAGTAACGAAAGTTGCCATTTTTCAAATTTTATTGAAGTTAGAAGGAATCTGACTGCACTAGCAGAAAAGAGAGTTAATTTCCCCTTACAATCAGATTCCACTTCGATAGTCAGTAAGAAAATTTAGGCGCTATAAATAATTATGTAATAACACTGCGCAATCATGGATTCAATTCTAATATTCTAAAAACTCGTTCAAATCCTCACTACCATCAGTTAATGCAATGTTACCTCACCCGTTGATTATTAACTTCACTATCGATAACTCCTGACGTCGGTCATCTTTGGTTTGTGATGGCGCTAGTGTTTATAGTGTGTGTGCGTGTGCGTGTGCGTGTGTGTGTGTGTGTGTGTGTGTGTGTGTGTGTGTTTGTGTGTTGTGTTTTGGAGTTTCTCTCCAAACCGAGGTTTTAAATTTCCTTGCACAACGCTTACTTGCTGCTGTTTTGCCTTGAAAATGGCAGGGTTGGCTCCTGTCGAAATATTAACGGTTTTTAACTTCACCCTGCTGCATTCCCCCAAATTTGCAGATCTGTGCTTGAACAATTTCTGAGTTTCTTAACAGATAGTTACGAGTAATCGATTCCAATAGCACTTCAAATCCGTTTCCAGCCTTATTGTGCTATGCTGTTCGGCGAATCGGCAGCGCATTTCAGTTGGGACAGTTTACGTGCCACGCCTTCAGCACATAAAATTTTCGCTTCTGAGTCACCGCGAAATGAACACAAGTCCTCTTTGTGGCCAACACAAATAATTATAAGTCGAGACTGATGCACCTGCCAAAAAGAAATACAAATCCCGATTGAGGCGAACTCGTAAAGAACACTATCATTCAAGTAGCGTCCACATTACAATATCTCAGTGCTTTCGTGGACTTTCGGAATTCTGCAGTGCATTTCTGAGAGCTAATATCTGCAATTTTGGAAGTTTTTCACGACTTACCCACAGTCAGGACTTTATTTGTGGTTTGACAAACAATCAGGGCTCGTATTTATTTGCATCTGGTGGCTCAGTCAGGACTTATAAATGCTTGTGATAGCCAGAGTGGGATCTTGTTTTTTTTTTTTTTTTCATGTGCAACGAACTGTTGTTACTTGTATTTATTTTTCGTTTGCCAAGTAGTAATTTACTTAAAGCATCAGTGCTCAGAACTTACAAATTCTACAGTGTTATCCCACTGCTACACAGTATGGAAGCTCGCAAGACACTCTACGAACTCAAGTATTTTGTTCGAAGCACACTTGGGTCAATACATGGCTGTTAAAACCAGTTCAAATTCACAATAGGCACAATTGAACTATTTTTATGGAATTTGCTTAAATAAACTTCCAGTCTTTAACACAAAGATACTTGGTCTCGTCTACAAACATTTACAGTGACACCCACTTCACAATAATTTATTCGTGTACTTATAGGAAATTGAGTGCAGTTCGTCTATTAAGTGAACTGAACTCAGTGGATGCAATCAAATCCCTAAACAATGCAACGCCTTAGACAGCAATTTAGGCGCATCCCACTTCAGCAGTATGTAATTTTATTATTAACAATCCAGGTCGGTAACGCTGCTCCTTGAGCTGCAGGCAACCAACAACTCACAGATAAAGCTTGGTAACAATGCCTCATCTAGCTGTACAAGCCCGACTCATGCCTCACATATGTTATTTCTCTTCCATAAAAGTTACTTGTATCGAGGGGATTATACTTGGTAGAATAGCTGCGCTGACTTTGACGTACACTTCGAGCGCAAAAGTCACCAAAAAACCCAAGATGTCGGTGGTGATAAACTAAAAAAAGCAACATGGCGTTGACGAAAAACATAAAAATGCAAGATTAACGTGGTGCAAGATTTAAAAACTGCAAGATAGTGGTTGTGGAATAATCAGAAATTCAAGACAGTGATAGCCGGAAACTAAACAAATTCAACACGACGAAACTAGTCCGGATGCACTTTGTAAACTGTCTGACATTTCAATCCAAGACAACATGTTGAAACGTATCGAAACAATATGAATTTCGCACCACGTTCTCAAGTATTTGAACAATTTAAATTTTGGTGTCATATTCAAAAGAATCCAATGATCCAAATCTGTCTCCATGTTCAATAGTAAGTAACGACTTAAAAATCGCTCCATGTTTAAAAGTATTCGATTAATTATTAAAAATACGTGAATACATTGACAGAACTGATATAACTTGGCTCATGTTTAAATTGTATGTAATATTTTTCAAAATACATGAAGGTACTGTCATTTCGATATTACGTGTACTTGAGGCTGTGTTATGGGTGGTACTGTACCAATGGATGGTGTGGAGCAGACTTCGGTACAATAAGTGCATGGTAACAGTTTGAAAGTTGAAATAATTTATTATTTGAAAACACCTACCAGATTAATTCAACATTTCAGGAGAATAAGCTAGAAATTTTAAAACAAATTAATCATCTGTAAACATTAAACCAGATTGGCCACATAACATACGTTATATTCTTTCCAGCAAACAGCAGGTGACATATTTACATAACAGTAAAATCTGCTCTGTTTGGTCCTTTGGTCGGTATACAACATATTTCAGGACGCAAATCGCTATAGCTTGACAGTACACAGGTTAATTGCAACGTAGGGGCTCGTCTGCAGAGAAAACCGTATCTGTGTCTTGTCATACAACCAATGACCACCCACACCAATGCACTATAGTGCCAGCACTCGCCTAACATACACTTCTAGCGAAATGGCCGCAATTTCAAAGTACCTTAAATAATTCCCCAAAATCTTAATAACTGCTAACCAACACTGGCCATAGCGCTGTATAAGCAAGCATATAGCACCCAATCTTAATCTGACATATTGTGAAGACTTGATAATATTTATAATTAATATAGCATGCCCTCTCAGACACAGCAGCGCTCATAACATCCCCCTGCTATGCACCTACTATATTAGATTTAGATTAGACTGGGCTAATATACACACAGACAAAAAACAGACAAACACGTGTGTGTGTGTGTGTGTGTGTGTGTGTGTGTGTGTGTGTGTGTGTGTGTGGCAGTGGCAGACACTCTCACTCATAGTGCAAACTGAAATGTTAAATGAGCACAGTGTAACTTGATACAAGTGAAAGAGTCATGCTAGGTTCAGTAAGGGTGCACAAAGAGCTCCAGTGCCCACAGTGTACGAAAGCTGCGCAGGTCCAATCACCATGCTGATAACACACTCTCTTATTGCAGTAAAATAGCACAGTACATATTAACTCAAGCTTCATTAGACAGGTACCCATGTGTAGACTATCAATAAACAAAAGGTGAATTCTAGTTTGCATAAAACAAAACTAATGGAATGTACACTCTCTTGCCATAAAGTTTGTTTAAGAGTTTTCGCATATGGTTTCAACACAGTGTTCAATTACATCTTCTAGTTGAGCAGACTCAGTCCTTATTGCAGTTCCACAAGCGTATACCATCAGGAATGTCACCATCGAGCACATCCTGGTAGCTTTCCCTTCCAAACGACAGGGCACACAATTATCCAGCAGAACTTACACCAGTTCCACTCGGGTTGGTTGGTTGGTTGGTTGGTTGGTTGGGGGAAGGAGACCAGACAGCGTGGTCATCGGTCTCATCGGATTAGGGAAGGATGGGGAAGGAAGTCGGCCGTGCCCTTTCAGAGGAACCATCCCGGCATTGGCCTGGAGTGATTTAGGGAAATCACGGAAAACCTAAATCAGGATGGCCGGACTCGGGATTGAACCGTCGTCCTCCCGAATGCGAGTCCAGTGTCTAACCACTGCGCCACCTCGCTCGGTAGTTCCACTCGGGTGGCGTACGCAAGTTCATCCAACAACCATGTGACATCTTCTTTGGATGAAGTCACTTCCTTCCGTCTCACACTGCTCGGTGACACTGACTGCCCCAGCCACTGCTGAGTGAACTTTTCGCCACCGACTCGGGGTGGCGCTAGTGTCCAGTGACTTCATGTTAAAAATATGCCGACTCGTGGCAACGGTACAAATGCTGGAATTTCATTACATGACATCGTTAGAATTTCTCTCAGCAACACTTCACTTCACCAAGTACTTTTTAGGGGAGAAGTAGATAATGCATCATGTGCTACACTAAAGTAATATAACTGCGATTAATGACTGTATAATATAGGTTTTTAATAAGCTTTGATCTTGAACATAATCGCAGCACTTTACCTCAACAAATCTTGAACATAACTGCAGATATATTGCACTGGAGTTCTATACATCGATGTCACATTTTCAAACACTTTAGCATAACAAACTGTACGAAAAATTACACGTCTTTGCGAGCTGTTAAATGCATTGCATCGCTTAAACTACATATTTTTATAATGTGCAGGAATAACTTCGTAATGATTCCTACACGAAATACAACAAAGCCATAATCAACGATGGAACAATCTTCCGCACTTAGAGGAAAGTTTGATATCTCAAAACTACGATCCTTGCACTGAAATAAAACTGTCTGTATCATGCATCAAAATACGCACAAAATTGTTTTATACAATCAAAAAGCACGGCACATCTGCTGATATAACTTACATTATGAAGTGCACTTCTTGATGAGAGTAGTTTGATCATTGTACCAAAGTAAAGAATGTTATGCTCATGTTTAAATTGCCTGTATTATATGTAAAAAATCGGCTTGCTTCGGCTAAAACTTATATCAAAATCGGTCAGACATTATGTTGACGCTCACGCCGGGACATTAATTTTATCTTGCAGTACGAAATGTTCATCATTTTTACTGATAACGCTGACTTATGCTGTCACACGGTGCAACCTACATGCCCCTTCGATGAAATGGCATACTGAACAGTAGTAATATACATTCTGATGGACAGGAAATGAGGGTTGCTATGATTTCAAGTACTTTTGAAAGTCACTCTGACATTACGGGGACCCCAAGTAAGGGTATTAAATTTATCTTGCAGTATAAAACGTTTGTCATCATCTGTTGCTAACTTATGCTGTCGCACAGTGGTGACTACAATGCTATGCATCCAAGGCAGTGATAGTTGACAGAAACTAATTCATTACTGAAATACTAGTCTAACACCAGAATTTGACAGTGTATGTGCCTTAACCTGGCAGTGCGTGCCAATTACTGGATCTCAAATAATGTTTTAGTAGCAGAAGTTGAGAGTGTGTTAAAATTGTTATTAATTTATTATGACTGATTGACTATCTGACTATCACCGGAATACTGCTCTCGTTCGATTGAATGCCACTGAAGTATGCCTGAATACTGCTCTTTCACTTATATACGTATGAAGAAATGCCTGATGGACTACAAACTGCCATTAACGGTACCCAAGAAACGAAATGCTACGACCAAGCTTACTATTGTGTCATCAAAATAGATCGGAGGTATTCAAACTGCCTCCGCTAAATCTTTAAGTGGCTAAGTATCACTTCTGCTCTTTCCTATAACCAGTGATTTAATTCTATACACACGCACATACACAGGTACAAAAAAAAATCACAATAACATTTTACAACTGTTTTGACAGGTAAGTTACATTCGGATTTGTCTGAGTTGCTGTGTATCAGTGTAGTTAGAGTGAAGTATCTTACGCAAAATTAACAGTGTTCAAGCTGTTACAAATTTATTGAATCTATTATCTATCTGAATGTGAAAGTGATAATTGGATGAAAGCTGTGAAATGAAATGTCTCTCACAAGACTGCTATTCCAGTGGATTTATTCGTATATGTCAAGGCCAGTTTTCTTTAATATTATATTACAAAGCGACTATGACCAGCAGTAGCTCAAGTTACGTGGCAGCTTTTCCCCAGAACTGTCATGCAACATATTTCATGATGTTATATGCTCCTCCCCTTCGGTCAATGCAGTGCCGCACACATTCACTACATCATTAACTGCAGACAGTATTTAGTATGACCAGTAAGTGGCTAACTAATTCGTTCTTCTCTCCCATGCTCTTTTATTACGGTGAGGGATTTTTATTTTCCTGCACAGCTTAAAGCTTTTCAAGCTGCCTGTTATGGGACAGAATCTTACTTAAAGCCTTTCAGGGACGCTGCAGCGTGAGAAACATCATTGGCCTCAGCAACCACGCTACAGAAGAACTTTTGATTCAAACTTCTGGATTAGTTTTCCTCATTGGCTCATAATGCTATTTTCTATAGGGCACGTACTTTCTCACACTTGCCTAGATGCAGACCTTCTTATATGTCAGCTTCATAATTGTACCTTCAACGTCGCAGCGCGTCAGCAATCGTTAATATATTAAAAAACTAAAAACCCATCTCGATTGCGATAAAAGCACCTAGTGTTAAGTGCTAACCCAGGTTTCGGCGTAGATAACTACACTTTCTTCAGAATAACAATAAAACCCACAAGTGCCTAAGAAGACCTTTGTCAATGATTAAAAGAACACCATAGCTGTATATTTATAAACGGAAAAGAAAAGGAAAACACAAACAGAACACATGTACAAAGTCAAAACCACTACTTAATTTAATGGTATACGCTCCACAAAGGTGTTCTTAGGCACTTGTGGGTTTTATTGGTGTTCTGAAGAAGGTGTAGTTATCTACGCCGAAACCTGGGTTAACACTTAACACTAGGTGCTTTTTTCGCAATCGAGGCGGGCTTTTAGTTTTTTAATATCATAATTGTACCGTTGAGTGGGAGGGGTTTCTTTGCCTTCTCCCCATACCACAACACTAATGGTTAATAATAACGAAATCCACAGGAGTAGCAGTTTGTTTTACCCTATTATCAAATTAATACTGGGCGGAATTCGCAATGTCCGCTCTAGCAGAAACAGCCAAGTTTCAGTGCTAGGCGATGGAAGACTGAACAGTTGTTGGGTTGCCACTGGGGAACTAAAGAATAAGTACTTGCTATTAGATGAGCCTTGCTTTCTTATAGAAGGATATCTCCGCTTTAGTACTGAGTAGGGAGGGCGAGATGAACTCAAAATCTCCAGCCATTGTCGCTGCGGCTTTCCGTATTCATGCTGCGGAGTGCGGTGAGAAGGGCTGCCTTTGCAATCATCATTTTGGTGGGGACACGAAGTTAGTTAGAAGCCAATTGCTTAGCTGTAATACTTTGTATCTGGCTAGCTGCTTTCATCACGCACTTTGGGGATCTTAATGTGATCACACTTAGTTTTCTGTATTCTCTTTTTAACCAAATCATTAATTGATCTTGCTATTATTAGCCATACCCGTGAATTGTTCTCATTATTATGCTTTTATCATGCTCAGGGTGTTAAATTTCGTTTACTTATCTTTGGGGGTAGTTAAAGTGTCGACACTTTACGATAACAAACTCGATTTTTAGAGTGACCACATGTTTCTGTTTCATATAGATTATCCCCCCCTCAACGGTGTCGTGTGGTAACCTTATTTTCATGCCTGATTGGGTCACCCTTATTAATCATTCAATAAGACGTTTCTGTTCGCTCATCATTATCACTACCTTAAAAATTTGCATGATTTTAAGAGGTACTTCCATCCTCTGTAGGTCATATAGGCTCAGACCATCGCAGGTTGTGGGTATGCGAAACAGCACAAGCAGATCTATATTTATAGTTCTTTTCAACAAGTAAGGTTTTCCTGCTTAAGTTAAATAGTGGAGCCAAACACTCGACTGTAGTGAAGGTCTGGGTTTCACTGTAGAACATAATCTACTTACATTTATTATTACTATTATTATTATTATTATTATTTCGAATAACTGATTCGATCATATTCTTTACTGATTATGTCTCCATAAGTCTGCTGTGTACTGCTAAGTTCTGATGCAAGGATTAACAGATGTGTCGGGAAAGTGGCTGCCTCCGAAGATGTATCACTGTGTTTTGTTTTTCTGTCGTCAGTGGCTGGAGATGCGTGGTCTCAGGCAGATCAGCAAACGTTCTCGACGTATCAGGAAATCACAAATCAGGCGATGAGCCGTATCATACATGAAAAAATTAAATGAAATTTACCAAGAATGCCAGCCGTCACTTCACGTCACAGTCTCGTTGATAAAATCTTCTTAAAACTCGCAAGAGACGCTATAGCAGTAGTTGACGCCTTTTCGATAATGTAATTAACTAGTGCGACTTTGATTTACCAAAACTTTAACACTTTACTCTTATTCATCGACTGTAAGTGTATTTGGTGATAAAATCAGCAACCAGTTGCACAAAAGAAATTTTATTTCTTTATGGGTTTCAGAGGACCGTACAGAAAAATATGCCACAAATCAGTAAAAGTTAGAGCAGAAAATTAAAAGTAAAGAACGAAAAGTTTAAAAGCTTCATGATAAAAGATGGTACATAATTAGAATTATCGTATTAATATCGAGCATGAAAAGTAAGCACGCGTATGAGCATGCTACTGTAGTCCTAGAAAAATATAACAACATGTAATTCAATAATAAAACACATTAAAGTAAAAAGAAATCCTAAGTGCTTGCATGTGCATGTGCATAATATGATACGATGAAACCAAGGATCACGCCAGAACTGAACCTAATCAGCCAATGGGATTCATATCTTGAGGTTAATGCGATAAAATAATAAAAAACTGTAGTTATCATAGAACATAAACGAAAATGTAAGCACCCATAACCAGCATGTTAGGTAATACATGAAATCAATAGCATAAATAAATACAAAAAATTAATACAAACGACGTGTGGTGCTACAGATGCGAATTTAAGGAAGTTAACTCCGAAACATGTATAGTGCTGTCAGTAGCGTCGCAGCAGGGAGTCTGACGGCGAAAACAAAGTGCGAAGGATATCTTGGGGCTGGAAGTTATAATTGGAGTAAGTGGATAAAGAATTCTCAATCAGTAGCTAACATGAAGAACCAAAAGGTAATTATAGACAGAAGGAAGCGTGGGGGCAGTTTCAATACTTACTTCATAATGAAGCAATTAATGCTGGAATATCTGCAGGACACAAATACCATTCGTGAAATAATTGTAACTAGCGACATGCCATTCCTGAAATCATTCTAACTAGCGACATTCACACCAGTTGTATGATGAGGTTTAGAATGCATCGCTGAGCTGGAATAAAGAGGTATAGGGTGCTCGCAGGAATAACAGCTGCGCAAACAACGCTTGAGATGAACCTAGGGGCCAGAAGCAATAACTTCACTGTGTAAGAATAACCTTCATAGTGGCAACTAGGCTTATCACGAATTGTCGTTGAAACTTCCATAACACAACTGCTGAGATGGTAATATCCAAGTGGCACGATGTGAAGTCTATGAAAACTAGAACGATACTAACAGGCAGACGGGACTGTGCGGGCGGAGTTCGGCCGAGTCCAGGGAACAGGTAGAGCAAGGTGATTAGGAACTGCAGATAGGTCGGGACACAACGGACGCAGTTACGAGGCAGAGAGTTCGCAGATTTCTAGTGGGGCGAAAAGTTCGCAGGGCGGAGAATTCATACATTCTATTGTATCGCTGGCAGCCCACTCCCCGTCCATATGCGGCGTGTTGGGATGAAATAATCATACAAAAATAACATTTTTAAACATTATACGTGACTTCCTTCTGAAGAAGATACCCTTAGTAGTATCGAAACATGGCCAAGGGTTTTATATTAAACTTACGCAGTCGGTTAGCTGTATACTTTATACACTGAAAAAAAGTATTCCGTAATGCCCCCAATAAGTCAGAGGTTCAAGTGCAGTGTGTGTCTGGTCACCAAACATCTGGCATAAGATTTACAGCTCCAAGAGTCGCTGGCTACTGCACATCGAAGCGCAGTGCCGCTGCTCTGTCCCGCAGGAAATTGCGGAAATCAGGTACGACGGCGACGCCAGGAGAAGCAAAGTATTTGCTACGCTCACCAAGCAATTACCACGCTCTGTTGACCCTAAAGAAGTCGCCATCACAGCGGTCGTTACTCTCCAGTAGGCCTGCCGCGCCTGCCGCCTCACCTGAAGGTTGAACTCCGCCTCCAGACTGATTTGCGTTGGAGAGCGACGGAGCCGGCTTGCTCCACTACCTCCAAACTTCAACAGATTCCCCAAAAACATTCTTAGGATGTTTGCAGGTCTCTGCGCAAAAATTGTTAATCTGGGATATGGAGACTTGCAGAGCAAATTTGACGTATATTCTTGGAACTGTAGAATATTCACTAAAAATAGCGTTATAACCACGAACATTGATTCAGGAATGGTAAAAGTGGTTGAAAATACAGCCATTAAAACCGTTGACATAGTAGGAGATCTTCTTCCGTTCACACCACTAACATTATGCTTCATTTATTCCTCGGAAACAAATGAAAAATTCGGAGTAGGAATTAAAATCCACGGAGAAGAAATAAAAATTTTGAGGTTCGCCGATGACATTGTAATTCTGTCAGAGACAGCAAAGGACATGGAAGAGCAGCTGAACGGAACGGACAGTGTCCTGAAAGGAAGATATATGAGGAACATCAACAAAAGCAAAACGAGGATAATGGAATGTAGTCGAATTAAATCGGGTGATGCTGCGGGAATTAGATTAGGAAATGAGACGCTTAAAGTAGTAAATGAGTTTTGCTATTTTGGGAGCAAAACAACTGATGATGGTCGAAGTAGAGAGGATATAAAATGTAGACTGGCAATGGCAAGGAAAGCGTTTCTGAAGAAGATTAATTTGTTAACATCGAGTATAGATTTAAGTGTCAGGAAGTCGTTTCTGAAAGTATTTATATGGAATGTAGCCATGTATGGAAGTGAAACGTGGACGATAAATAGTTTGGACAAGAAGAGAATGTAGTCGAATTAAGTCGGGTGATGCTGAGGAAATTAGATTAGGAAATGAACTTAAAGTAGTAAAGGAGTTTTGCTATTTGGGGAGCAAAATTACCGATGGTGGTCGAAGTAGAGAGGGTATAAAATGTAGACTGGCAATGGCAAGTAAGCGTTTCTGAAGAAGAGAAATTTGTTAACATCGAGTATAGATTTAAGTGTCAGGAAGTTGTTTCTCAAAGTATTTGTATGGAGTGTAGCCATGTTTGGAAGTGAAACATGGACGATAAACAGTTTGGACAAGAAGAGAATAGAAGCTTTCGAGATGTGGTGCTACAAAAGAATGCTGAAGATTAGATGTGTAGATCACATAACTAATGAGGAGGTATTGAATAGAATTGGGGAGAAGAGGAGTTTCTGACACAACTTGACCAGAAGAAGGGATCAGTTGGTAGGACATATTCTGAGGCATCAAGGGATCGCAAATTTAGTATTGGAGGACAGCGTGGAGGGTAAAAATCGTAGAGGGAGACTAAGAGATGAATACACTAGATTCGGAAGGATGTAGGTTGCAGTAGGTACTGGGAGATGAAGAAGCTTGCACGGGATAGTAGCATGGAGAGCTGCATCGAACCAGTCTCTGCACTGAAGACCACAACAACAACAACACATTCCTCGCATTCCTCTGATGGTCTTACTAAGCTTCGATTACTAGAGACAGAAGTCTTCCTAGAAATGAACGATCATGTTGGTCTTAACTCTGCCTCCGGACTGATTTGAGTCGGAGAGCGAGGGAGCTGGCTTGCTCCACTACCTCCAAACTTGAACAAATTCGCCCGCATCTCGTGGTCGTGCGGTAGCGTTCTCGCTTCCTACGCCCGGGTTCCCGGGTTCGATTCCCGGCGGGGTCAGGGATATTCTCTGCCTCTTGATGGCTGGGTGTTGTGTGCTGTCCTTAGGTTAGTTAGGTTTAAGTAGTTCTAAGTTCTAGGGGACTGATGATCATAGCTGTTAAGTCCCATAGTGCTCAGAGCCATTTGAACCATTTTTTTTGAACAAATTCGCCAAAAACATTCTTAGGGTGTTTTCAGGTCTCTGCGCGAAAATTGTTAATCTGGGATACGGAGAGTTGCTGAGTAAATTTGACGTATATTCGTGGAACTGTAGAATATTCCCTAAAATTAGCGTTATAACCACTAACGTTGATTCAGAAATGGTGGAAGTGGTTGGAAATCGAGCCATTAAAACCGTTGACATAGTAGGAGATCTTCTTGCGTTCATGCCACTAACATTATGCTTCGTTTATTCCTCGCATTCCTCTGATGGTCTTACTAAGCTTCGATTATTAAAGACAGAAACCTTCCTAGAAATGAACGATCATATTGGACTTATGAAAGAACTATCTGGATCGCAATTTATTTTATGAGCTGTTGTAATGCCCTTTAGCAAGGTGCCATACAAGATTATGTTAGAAAAAATTGGACAAAAAGAAAATTAAAATATTAATCCTGTTATAGAAACATTCTTATAAGACGAATCGCACTTTGTCACAGCAGAGAATATATCGAGGCACATTATGCACATAGAGCAGAGATTAAATCAGTATGAGACATCCCATCAAATTTTGCACTCCATACCCCAGTCAGTTCAAAAAGTTCCTAGATTGGATCAATAAAAGAAAAAAGTTAGGATGGTGGTTTTAACGCTTCAGGTGTTCTACATAATGAAAACATAGTTCTATGTATTGAGTACAACGCATAGAATGTTCACGCAACCATGTGAGACCATCAAAGAAGTCCTTTGGGGTGTTGTTCAACTCACGTGTCACATTGTCTGCAACGTCGATAATATCATCAAAGCGTTGACCCTTCATGTGGGTTTCTACACTTTGTACTTTTGTAGTAGGTCTTCTCAACATGGCCATTTTCTCTTTAAAAAAACTGTCCGCATTCCACGTTTTAGTTTTTTGTTTTTTTTTTGGAGGAGGGAGTCAAGATGTGCGGTACAAACTTACCACATACCTTTGCCTTATTCAGAACGTTATGGAGAATGTATGAACACTTGATTTACATATGTTCCTCCGTTGCATTTGTGACACTACAAGGCTGACATACTGCAACTGTACGGCCAGTGCTTAACACTGCCTCCTCACAACTCACTGGTCGAACGCACATCTGCTACTTACACTAAATTAGTTCAGGCTGTCATAGTAGTTAATGCAACGATGTAACTTATGCACAAGAAATAAAATCAGTCTCAGAACTTTTTGGGCGAAAGGTGTATGTTTCATTTGTTCGGTGGTAATTTTATCCACAATTCGCAATGTTCAGCCGAGCGCTACATATTGACAGATTCTTCCATACAGATGTGTATATCAGTTACTAGTGAAGTATGAAACTGAGTACAATGTGTTTGCAAGAACGTACTTTCGTACTTTACAAAGATGTCTCTATGTCCACTTCCTTCCCAACGCACCACCGTGTCCATCTCCTCTTCCCCGCCCCTCCCCCCTTCCCACCCTCCGTGACTACATTGAGCTTTGTTTGTTGATACAGCGAATGAAAACTTATTGGTTATTGAAATCGCTTAAAATAAATGGATAAATTGGTTGGCATTATTGGTATACGGGCATGAGATGTGTGTCCTGCTGCAGGTTCTCAGGTTATGTGAGAATACTAGCTTTAATGACAGTATTTTTAATCTGCAAACTGGTAGAATGACGAAGTTCAGCACGATAGATATTCGGTAGTAGTAGAAGTAATAGTAGTAGTAGGATGCTAATCATAAGGTGCTAAGGCGTATGTACAACTTTGATTTTTCTGTTAAAATCGACTGTGCTGAAGAAAAAATTGGAAATTTGTGGTAACGTCTTATGGGACCATACTGCTAAGGTCATCGGTTCCTAAGCCTCCACACTACTTAACCTAACTTAAACTAGCTTACGATATGGACAACACACACACACACACAGACACACACACACACACACACACACACACACACACACATGCCCGAGGGAGGACTCCGACGTGGGGAGATGTGCTGAAGAAATTTTTGTTTAAAATTATATATAACAACGAAGAATATATACGGGATAAGAACAATTTGTCTGCTATCGTAGTTGAAACTGACTCAGAGAAAGAAAACGAAACCATACATTCCAACAGCACAGCATTTCCTTTCTCGCACTCGCTTTTAACAGAAAACGAATACGGTACACTCTTGTTTATTTAAATACATAGCGTGTGTTCGTCTACATGTTTACTAGAGAATCATGTAAAAATTTAAAGTAAATCGTCAAGAACTTTTGCCTATTATTTATTAGCATATGTCCACCTAACTGGTTATTTGAATATTGTGTAAAAATTTTAAGTACATCAGTCAAGAAATTACATAGGTTTCTGTTAACAGTGTTTCCCCTTTATACAGCGTGAGTCAGGAGGAAAGGTAACGTCTTATGGGACCATACTGCTAAGGTCATCGGTCATCGGTTCCTAAGCCTCCACACTACTTAACCTAACTTAAACTAGCTTACGATATGGACAACACACACACACACACACACACACACACACACACACACACACACACATGCCCGAGGGAGGACTCCGACGTGGGGAGATGTGCTGAAGAAATTTTTGTTTGTGTCGATAGGTGATAGCATTAGAGATTCTGAACAAAAAACTTGATGTGGACATATGCCCTATTCCGAATGGTTTCCGAGACAGAACACTTTTAATGTGCATTTCCATTTATTTTCTATATCATTCATTGTCATTGTTTACAACGTACCACAGTAGTATAGAGGACGTTGAGACGAACCTTTTGATACAGGACTCTTGTTGTCTATCAAGTCGGGAAACCACCTCAAATGGCCTACAAAAAGTACCTAAGCTACAGCGCACGAGCGTCGCGCGAGATTTCTAATATTCTCGCGATCTTTTCAAGCAAACTGTTAGTCCTACATAAAAAATAAATAGGACCTTTTTTGTTGCAAATTTAATTTAGTTTAATTGTGTACTGAGACACGTTTTCGTTGGAGTGTGCAGTTTTCGAGTTATTAAAGAAAAACGTGCAAAAGTGACATTAAACGTGTTCTATCTCGGAAACCATTCGCAATAGTTCATATGTCAATATGAAGTTTTTTGTTCAGAATCACTAATACTGTCGCGTCTCGAAGCATGCACCTTTCCTCCTGACTCACCCTGCATATATTTGTATTGAATGGCGTTATGAGAAAGTACGCCATAAAAGTCACATCTCTAAAATTCAGATGTGTAGCTTACGTATTTGAGAACAAGCGTATAACTACAATTTCACTACTATACCAAGTAAAAGAATTGAAGTTTTACTAGCAAAAAAATATTTAAGGACATCACATACTTGTGAACATATTATTTATGACTGCATCCATATTATCAGTCGACATTGCCGTGCAATGCGGTACGCCTTCCATAAACCTAGGAAGCAAGCTCTTCACCTGGTCTGCAACTTGCAAGATATCATACACTCCTGGAAATTGAAATAAGAACACCGTGAATTCATTGTCCCAGGAAGGGGAAACTTTATTGACACATTCCTGGGGTCAGATACATCACATGATCACACTGACAGAACCACAGGCACATAGACACAGGCAACAGAGCATGCACAATGTCGGCACTAGTACAGCGTATATCCACCTTTCGCAGCAATGCAGGCTGCTATTCTCCCGTGGAGACGATCGTAGAGATGCTGGATGTAGTCCTGTGGAACGGCTTGCCATGCCATTTCCACCTGGCGCCTCAGTTGGACCAGCGTTCGTGCTGGACGTGCAGACCGCGTGAGACGACGCTTCATCCAGTCCCAAACATGCTCAATGGGGGTCAGATCCGGAGATCTTGCTGGCCAGGGTAGTTGACTTACACCTTCTAGAGCACGTTGGGTGGCACGGGATACATGCGGACGTGCATTGTCCTGTTGGAACAGCAAGTTCCCTTGCCGGTCTAGGAATGGTAGAACGATGGGTTCGATGACGGTTTGGATGTACCGTGCACTATTCAGTGTCCCCCTCGACGATCACCAGTGGTGTACGGCCAGTGTAGGAGATCGCTCCCCACACCATGATGCCGGGTGTTGGCCCTGTGTGCCTCGGTCGTATGCAGTCCTGATTGTGGCGCTCACCTGCACGGCGCCAAACACGCATACGACCATCATTGGCACCAAGGCAGAAGCGACTCTCATCGCTCAAGACGACACGTCTCCACTCGTCCCACCATTCACGCCTGTCGCGACACCACTGGAGGCGGGCTGCACGATGTTGGGGCGTGAGCGGAAGACGGCCTAACGGTGTGCGGGACCGTAGCCCAGCTTCATGGAGACGGTTGCGAATGGTCCTCGCCGATACCCTAGGAGCAACAGTGTCCCTAATTTGCTGGGAAGTGGCGGTGCGGTCCCCTACGGCACTGCGTAGGATCCTACGGTCTTGGCGTGCATCCGTGCGTCGCTGCGGTCCGGTCCCAGGTCGACGGGCACGTGCACTTTCCGCCGACCACTGGCGACAACATCGATGTACTGTGGAGACCTCACGCCCCACGTGTTGAGCAGTTCGGCGGTACGTCCACCCGGCCTCCCGCATGCCCACTATACGCCCTCGCTCAAAGTCCGTCAACTGCACATACGGTTCACGTCCACGCTGTCGCGGCATGCTACCAGTGTTAAAGACTGCTATGGAGCTCCGTATGCCACGGCAAACTGGCTGACACTGACGGCGGCGGTGCACAAATGCTGCGCAGCTAGCGCCATTCGACGGCCAACACCGCGGTTCCTGGTGTGTCCGCTGTGCCGTGCGTGTGATCATTGCTTGTACAGCCCTCTCGCAGTGTCCGGAGCAAGTATGGTGGGTCTGACACACCGGTGTCAATGTGTTCCTTTTTCCATTTCCAGGAGTGTATGTTGTAAGTTACCTGGACCTGTGTTGATCTACATCCACATCTACACGAATACTCCGCAATTCACAAGTATCTGGCAGAGGATTCATCACGTCATTTTCCTACCGTTCCACTCTCGAACAGCGCGTCGGAAAAACAAACACTTACATCTTTCAGAGCGAGCTTTGATTTCTCTTATATTAGGATGACTGTCATTTCCCCCTGTGTAGGCGGGCCCCAGTAAAATATTTTCTCAGTTTGAGGAGAAAATTGTTGAATTGGTGATTGAAAGACATCGTCAGCAAACAGTATAGGAGTGCTACTCAGATTGTCTCTTAAATCGTTTATGTAGATCAAGAACAGCAGAGGCCCTATACATGCCTTGGGGAACGTCAGATATTACATTTGTACTTCAGTTAATTGGTACGAACTGTGACGTTTCTGACAGGAAATCACGAATGCAGTCGCACAACTGAGACGATACTTCATAGGTATGCAGCTAGCTTAGAAGTCGCTCGTGAGCTATGGAAATTAAAAATATGGAATCAGCTTGAGATCCTCTGTCAATAGCACGCATTACTTGGTGAGAATAAACTGCTAGTTGCGTTTCACAAGAACTGTATTTTCTGAATCCGTGTTGGCTGTTTTTCAATAAATCGTTTTCTTCGAGATAAGTCCTAATGTTCGAATACAGTATATGTTCCAGAATCCTACTGCAAATCAACGTTAGCGGATTACTCCTATTTCCTTTCTTGAGTATCGATGTGACTTGCTCAAATTTTTAGGTATGGATCTTGCAACGAGCGATCGGTTGTGTGTTTGCTAACTATGCAGTCATTCTATCAGCGCACTCTGATAGGAACCTGACTGATATACAGTCAGGACCGAATGTCTTGCCTTTACTAAGTTATTTAAGCTGCTTTGCTATAATGAGCATATCTACGAGGTGCATTCAAGTTCTAAGGCCTCCGATTTTTTTTCTAATTAACTAGTCACCCGAAATCGATGAAACTGGCGTTACTTCTCGACGTAATCGCCCTGCAGACGTACACATTTTTCACAACGCTGACGCCATGGTTCCATGGCAGCGACGAAGGCTTCTTTAGGAGTCTGTTTTCAGCACTGGAAAATCGCTGAGGCAATAGCAGCACGGCTGGTGAATGTGCGGCCACGGAGAGTGTCTTTCATTGTTGGAAAAAGCCAAAAGTCACTAGGAGCCAGGTCAGGTGAGTAGGGAGCATGAGGAATCACTTCAAAGTTGTTATCACGAAGAAACTGTTGCGTAACGTTAGCTCGATGTGCGGGTGCATTGTCTTGGTGAAACAGCACACGCGCAGCCCTTCCCGGACGTTTTTGTTGCAGTGCAGGAAGGAATTTGTTCTTCAAAACATTTTCGTAGGATGCACCTGTTGCCGTAGTGCCCTTTGGAACGCAATGGGTAAGGATTACGCCCTCGCTGTCCCAGAACATGGACACCATCATTTTTTCAGCACTGGCGGTTACCCGAAATTTTTTTGGTGGCGGTAAATCTGTGTGCTTCCATTGATCTGACTGGCGCTTTGTTTCTGAATTGAAAAATGGCATCCACGTCTCATCCATTGTCACAACCGACGAAAACAAAGTCCCAATCATGCTGTCGTTGCGCGTCAACATTGCTTGGCAACATGCCACACGGGCAGCCATGTGGTCGTCTGTCAGCATTCGTGGCACCCACCTGGATGACACTTTTCGAATTTTCAGGTCGTCATGCAGAATTGTGTGCACAGAACCCACAGAAATGCCAACTCTGAAGGCGATCTGTTCAACAGTCACTCGGCGATCCCCCAAAACAATTCTCTCCACTTTCTCGATCATGTCGTCAGACCGCTTGTGCGAGCCCGAGGTTGTTTCGGTTTGTTGTCACACGATGTTCTACCTTCATTAAACTGTTGCACCCATGAACGCACTTTCGAAACATCAAAAACTCCGTCACCACATGTCTCCTTCAACTGTCGATGAATTTCAATTGGTTTCACACCATGCAAATTCAGAAAACGAATGATTGCACGCTGTTCAAGTAAGGAAGGCGTCGCCATTTTAAGTATTTAAAATAGTTCTCATTCTCGCCGCTGGCGGTAAAATTCCATCTGCCGTACGGTGCTGCCATCTCTGGGACGTATTGACAATGAACGCAGCCTCATTTTAAAACATGCGCATGTTTCTATCTCTTTCCAGTGCGGAGAAAAAAAATCGGAGGCCTTAGAACCTGAATATACCTCGCACTTCTAAGTCACTCATGTTGGCAGTTGGTCTTGGTTCGAATTCTAGAATATTAACTTCGTCTTCTTTCGTGAAGGAATTTCGGAAAACCGTAATTAGTAACTGTGCTTTAATGGCACTGTTATCAGAAACATCACCATTGTTATCGCACAATGAAGGTGTCGATTGTGTTTGGAAATTTGTGTTAAGGTCTCATGGGACCAAACAGCTGAGGTCATCGGTCCCACGCACTACTTAATCTAACTTAAACTAACTTACGCTAAGGACAACACACACACCCATGCCCGAGGGAGTTCTCGAACCTCCGACGGTGGAAGCCGCGCGGACCATGCAAGACGCCTTAGACCGCGCGGATTGATTGTGTCTTTCCGCTGGTGTACGTTACAGACGACCAGAATCTCTTTGGATTTTCCGGCAGATTTGGAGACAGAGGTTAGTTGTGGGAGGTATCAAAAACATGTTATTTACTTTCAGGAACGTCATAATGTTCTAGCTTAGAACACAGCCTAGGTAGCTGCTATGGACGGACGTAAGAAATTTTGGTCTGTAACATTCTTTTAATTGAAAAGAAACGAAAAGATAGTGAGTGACCTACGCTCTTACTTACGTGTGTTTTACATTAGCTATATCACTATTACGCAGTACCTCATATTTTTTCATATTCTTTATTTGTAAATTTTTCAGAGTAATGTCACATTATATACATAACTGACGAAACAAAATTGCAGCACAAGAAAATCTAATGCAGAATAATGACATTTTGGGAAAAGATTTGTCTAGCTAACATATTTTATTAAAATTGCAAGGTCACAAGTTAATGTAAACGCCAGATATGTTGTTGTTGTTGTTGTTGTGGTCTTCAGTCCTGAGACTGGTTCGATGCAGCTCTCCATGCTACTCTATCCTGTGCAAGCTTCTTCATCTCCCAGTATCTACTGCAACCTACATCCTTCTGAATCTGCTAAGTGTATTCATCTCTTGGTCTCCCTCTACGATTTTTACCCTCCACACTGCCCTCCAATGCTAAATTTGTGATCCCTTGATGCCTCAAAACATGTCCTACTAACCGATCCCTTCTTCTAGTCAAGTTGTGCCACAAACTTCTCTTCTCCCCAATCCTATTCAGTACCTCCTCATTAGTTACGTGATCTACCCACCTTATCTTCAGCATTCTTCTGTAGCACCACATTTCGAAAGCTTCTATTCTCTTCTTGTCCAAACTAGTTATCGTCCATGTTTCACTTCCATACATGGCTACACTCCATACAAATACTTTCAGAAACGACTTCCTGACACTTAAATCTATACCCGATGTTAACAAATTCCTCTTCTTGAGAAACGCTTTCCTTGCCATTGCCAGTCTACATTTTATATCCTCTCTACTTCGACCATCATCGGTTATTTTACTCCCTAAATAGCAAAACTCCTTTACTACTTTAAGTGTCTCATTTCCTAATCTAATTCCCTCAGCATCACCCGACTTAATTCGACTACATTCCATTATCCTCGTTTTGCTTTTGTTGATGTTCATCTTATATGCTCCTTTCAAGACACTGTCCATTCCGTTCAACTGCTCTTCCAAGTCCTTTGCTGTCTCTGACAGAATTACAATGTCATCGGCGAACCTCAAAGTTTTTACTTCTTCTCCATGAATTTTAATACCTACTCCGAATTTTTCTTTTGTTTCCTTTACTGCTTGCTCAATATACAGATTGAATAACATCGGGGAGAGGCTACAACCCTGTCTTACACCTTTCCCAACCACTGCTTCCCTTTCATGCCCCTCGACTCTTATAACTGCCATCTGGTTTCTGTACAAACTGTAAGTAGCCTTTCGCTCCCTGTATTTTATCCCTGCCACCTTCAGAATTTGAAAGAGAGTATTCCAGTTAACATTGTCAAAAGCTTTCTCTAAGTCTACAAATGCTAGGAACGTAGGTTTGCCTTTCCTTAATCTTTCTTCTAAGATAAGTCGTAAGGTCAGTATTGCCTCACGTGTTCCAACATTTCTACGGAATCCAAACTGATCTTCCCCGAGGTCGGCTTCTACCAGTTTTTCCATTCGTCTGTAAAGATTTCGCGTTATTTTTTTGCAGCTGTGACGTATTAAACTGATAATTCGAACGCCAGATAAGTGATTGCAAATGTGAAATACTGGACATTAATAACCGGTGTTGAATGTAAGGATGCAGCCGTGCATGCATTGTGTTACACAGGTGCCAGATGTAAGCTTGTGGATGGAGTACAGTACCTGTTGTATTCTACCGCTGATGTCCCATATGTGCTCGATTGGAGACCGATCTGGTGATCGAGCAGGCCAAGGCGAGATGACACTCTATACTGCATGTTGGGTTACTACAGCGGTCTGTGGGCCAGTACAATCCTGTTGGTAAACACCGCCTGGAATGCCGTTCACAAATGGCAGCACAACAGGTCGACTCGCCAGATTAACGGACAAATTTGCTGCCAGAATGCGTGGGACAGCCACGAGAGTGCTCCCGCTGTCATACGAAATCGTACCACAGACTCCAGGTGTAGGTCCAGTGTGTCCAGCAGGCAGACAGGTCCGTTGCAGGCCCTCAACTGTCTTCCTTCTAACCAAAGCACGGCCATCACCGCAACCGAGGCAGAACCACCATTCATCAGAAAACATAAAGGACCTCCACCCTACCGTTATAACGAGCTGTCGCTAGACCCCACTGAAGTCTCAACTGGCAGTTTTTTGACTCTACATCTACATCTACATCTATACTCCGCGAGCCACCTTACGGTGTGTGGCGGAGGGTACTTATTGTACCACTATCTGATCCCCCCTTCCCTGTTCCATTCACGAATTGTGCGTGGGAAGAACGACTGCTTGTAAGTCTCCGTATTTGCTCTAATTTCTCGGATCTTTTCGTTGTGATCATTACGCGAGATATATGTGGGCGGTAGTAATATGTTGCCCATCTCTTCCCGGAATGTGCTCTCTCGTAATTTCGATAATAAACCTCTCCGTATTGCGTAACGCCTTTCTTGAAGTGTCCGCCACTGGAGCTTGTTCAGCATCTCCGTAACGCTCTCGCGCTGACTAAATGTCCCCATGACGAATCGCGCTGCTTTTCGCTGGATCATGTCTATCTCTTCTATTAATCCAACCTGGTAAGTTTCCCATACTGATGAGCAATACTCAAGAATCGGACGAACAAGCGTTTTGTAAGCTACTTCTTTCGTCGATGAGTCACATTTTCTTAGAATTCTTCCTATGAATCTCAACCTGGCGCCTGCTTTTCCCACTATTTGTTTTATGTGATCATTCCACTTCAGATCGCTCCGGATAGTAACTCCTAAGTATTTTACGGTCGTTACCGCTTCCAATGATTTACCACCTATGGCATAATCGTACTGGAATGGATTTCTGCCCCTATGTATGCGCATTTTATTACATTTATCTACGTTTAGGGAAAGCTGCCAGCTGTCGCACCATGCATTAATCCTCTGCAGGTCTTCCTGGAGTACGTACGAGTCTTCTGATGTTGCTACTTTCTTGTAGACAACCGTGTCATCTGCAAATAGCCTCACGGAGCTACCGATGTTGTCAACTAAGTCATTTATGTATATTGTAAACAATAAAGGTCCTATCACGCTTCCTTGCGGTACTCCCGAAATTACCTCTACATCTGCAGATTTTGAACCGTTAAGAATGACATGTTGTGTTCTTTCTTCTAGGAAATCCTGAATCCAATCACAAACCTGGTCCGATATTCCGTAAGCTCGTATTTTTTTCACTAAACGTAAGTGCGGAACCGTATCAAATGCCTTCCCGAAGTCCAGGAATACGGCATCAATCTGCTCGCCAGTGCCTGCGGCACTGTGAATTTCTTGGGCAAATAGGGCGAGCTGAGTTTCACATGATCTCTGTTTGCGGAATCCATGTTGGTTATGATGAAGGAGATTTGTATTATCTAAGAACGTCATAATACGAGAACACAAAACATGTTCCATTATTCTACAACAGATTGACGTAAGCGAAATAGGCCTAACTCAGTGGAAAGCACGCTACAGGGCGCCTGGTTCAGAGTTGTCCTTGAAGTAAACGATCTGTAACAATTTGTTTTGTCACTGTGGTGACAACTGTTATTCAAGTTGCTGCTGCAGACGCGGTACGATGCGCGAGATCCATACACCGAACGCCATGGTCTTCTTTCTCGGTAGTGCCACGTGGCCGTACGAAGCCCGGTCTTCTTGTGACCGTACATTCTCGTGACCACCCCTGCCAGCAATCATGTACAGTGACTGACTACATTGCTACGAAGTCTTTCTGCAGTACTGCAGAAGGAACATCTAGTTTCTCGCAGCCCTATTGCACGCCGTTCAAACTCAGTGACGTGTTGATACCGTCATAAGGGCGTCTTCGTCGCCTTAAAGGCCTTCTTCGCACATCAACTCACCACGTCCAATCTCAAAGGTAACTAACGCTGTGGAGCATTACGGAATGTATTTACAGCAAATCTGATCTGCAATCTCATAGCGGCGCTATTGGCGCTACTCAGATTCGATTTGTAGAAACACGCCTATCAACTTTTATTTATGTTGCACAGTTCGATTTGATGTTGCGATTTTTTTCGTCAGTGTATGTACGTACAAAACATGTAATCTATGCCCGTCCGAACTTTTATTAGATTATCGTACAAAAATTTAGAATAAATCGTTCAAGAATTTTTCAAGATTGTTGCTAACAGCTTCAAACATCGACTTGTCTTTGTATGGTAGTACACATTTTAAATATACACTTGTAGCTTATGTCCGTCCGAAGGATTGTAAGACTATCCTGTAAAAATTTAAAGCACATCGGTCTAGAACTTGTCGAGACTTTTGCTGAAACTTTTCCCGTTTATATAGTAAATATATATTTATATAGCCGGCCGCAGTGGCCGTGCGGTTAAAGGCGCTGCAGTCTGGAACCGCAAGACCGCTACGGTCGCAGGTTCGAATCCTGCCTCGGGCATGGATGTTTGTGGTGTCCTTAGGTTAGTTAGGTTTAACTATTTCTAAGTTCTCGGGGACTAATGACCTCAGCAGTTGAGTCCCATAGTGCTCAGAGCCATTTGAACCAATATTTTTATATACCATACACATTTGAATTCTTCCCCCCCCCCCTGAACCATGGACCTTGCCTTTGGTCGGAGCGCTTGCCTGCCTGAGAGATACAGATACCCGTACCTTAGGTGCAACCACAAACGGAGGGGGTATCTGTTGACAGACCAGACAAACGTGTGGTTCCTGAAGAAGCGCAACAGCCTTTTCAATCGTTGATGGGGCAACGGTCTGGATGACTGATTGATATGGCCTTGTAACGTCAGTCAAAACGGCCTTGCTATGCTGGTTCTGCGAACGGCGGAAGGGGAGGGAAAACTACAGGTGCAATTTTTCCCGAAGGCATGTATGGTTAAATCATGATGCCACACTCTTGGGTAAAATATTCCGGAGGTAAAACAGTCCCCTATTCGGATCTCCGGGCGTGGACTCCTCAGCAGGATGTCGTTATCAAGAAAAACAAAACTGCCGTTCTACCGAGTGAAGCGTGGAATGTGAGACCCGTTAATCGGGGAAATAGGTTAGGAAATTTAAAAAAGGAAGTGGATAGGTTAAAGTAAGATATAGTGGGAGTTAGTGTTCGGTGGCCGGAGGAACAAAACCTCTGGTCAGGTGAATACAGGGTTATAAATACAAAATCAAATAACGCTAATACTGAAGTAGGCTTAATGATTAAAAAAAATAGGAACGCAGATAAGCTACAACGAACAACATAGTGAACGCATTTTTGTAGCCAAAACAGACACGAAACCCCCACACACCACAGTTGTAGAAGTTTATGTGCCATTTAGCTCCGCAAATGATGAAGAGATTGAAGAAAGTTACAATGAGATAAAAGAAATTATTCAAATAGTTAAGGGACACGAAAATTTAATGTTCGTGGTTGACTAGAATTCGATAATAGGAAAAGGAAGAGAAGGAAAAGTAGTAGGTGAAATTGGACTGGGGGAAGGAATGAAAGAGGAAGCCGCCTGGTGGAATTTTCTACAGAGCATAATTTAAACATAGCTAACACCTGACGGCTGTATACGTGGAAGATACTTGGAGACAATGGAAAGTTTCAAATTGATTATGTAATGATAAGACAGACATTGCGGAACCAGGTTTTAAACTGTAAGACATTTCCAGGGGCAGATGTTGACTCCGACCCTAATTTATGGGTTATTAATTATAGATTAAAACTGAAGAAACTGCAAAAAGATAGGAATTTAAGGAGTTGGGATCTGGATAAACTGAAAAAACCAGAGATAGTAGAGAGTTTCAGAGAGAGCATTAGGGAACAATTGACAACAACTGGGGAAAGGAATACAGTAGAAGAAGAATGTGTTGCTGCGAGAGATGAACTACCGAAGGCAGCAGAGACTCGAGTAGATAAAAAAGCGACGGCTAGTAGAAATCCTTGGGTACACAAAAGATACTGAATTTAATTGATGAAAGGAGAAAATATAAAAATGTAGTAAATCAAGCAGGCATATGGGAATACAAGCGTCTCAAAAATGAGATCCATAGGAAGCGCAAAATAGCTAATCAGGAATGGCTAGAGGACAAATGTAACGATGTAGAAGCATACGTCACTAGGGGAAGTATACATGCCGCCTACGGAAAAATTATAGAGACCTATGGAGAAAAGAAAAGCACCTGTTTGAATATCTAGAGCTCAGATGGAAAATCAGTCCTACGCAAAGAAGGGAAAGCTGAAAGGTGGAAGGAGTATATAGAGGGTCTACAAGGAACATGTACGGAAATGTAGGAAGACGTAGACGAAGATGAGATTGGAGATATGAAACTGCGAGAAGAATTTGACAGAGCAGGCCTTGGAAGTAGACAACATTCCGTTAGACCTACTGATAGTCTTGGAAGAGCCAGGCATGACAAAACTCTTCCGTCTAGTGAGGAAGAAGTATGAAACAGGCGAAACACCCTAAGACTTCAAGAAGAATATAATAATTCCAATTCCAAAGAAAGCAGGTACTGATATCTCTGCAAACTACCGAGCTATCAGTCTAATAAGTCACGGTTGCAAAATACTAACACGGACTCTTTACAGAAGAATGAAAAAACTGGTTGAAGCCGACTTCGGTGAAGATGAGTTTAGATTCCGGAAAAAAGCAGGAACCCACGAGGTAATTCTGACCGTACAACTTCTCATAGAAGACAGGGTAACGAAAGGAAAACCCATATTTACAGCATTCGTAGACTTAGAGAAAGCTTTTAACAATGCTGACTGGAATACTTTCTTTCAGATTCTAAAGGTAGCAGGGGTAAAATAAAGGGAGCGAAACGCTGTTTACAGGAGGAAGAGGATGTTAGTGTTTAACGTCCCGTCGACAGCGAGGTCATTAGAGACAGAGCGCAAGCTCGGGTTAGGGAAGGATAGGGAAGGAAATCGGCCGTGCCCTTACAGAGGAACCATCCCGGCATTTGCCTGAAACGATTCAGGGAAATCACGGAAAACCTAAATCAGGATGGCTGGAGACGGGATTGAACCGTCGTCCTCCCGAATGCGAGTCCAGTGTGCTAACCACTACGCCACCTCGCTCGGGTCGCTGTTTATAATTTGTACAGAAACCATATGGCAGTTTTAAGAGTCGATGGGCATAAAAGGGAGGCAGTGGTTCAGAAGGAAATGACGAGGCTTGTAGACTATACCCGACGTGTATTGAGCAAGCAGTAAAAGAAACAAAAGAAAAATTTGGAATAGGAATTAAAGTCCAGAGAGAAGAAATAAAAACTTTGAAGTTTGGCGATGACATTGTCATTCTGTCGGAGACATCAACCGACATGAAAGAGCAGTTCAACGAAATGGACAATGTACTGAAAGAAAGACATAAGGTGGACATCAACAAAAGCAAAACGAGGATAATGGAATGAAGTCAAATTAAATCAGGTGATGCTAAGGGAATTAGGTTAGGAAATGTAACACTTGAAGTAGTAGATGAGTTTTGCTATTCGGAGAGCAAAATAACTGATGGAGGCAGAAATAGAGAGGATATAAAATGTAGAATGGCAACGGCAAGAAAAGTATTTCTGCAGATGAGAAATTTGTTAACGTCGACTATAGATTTGAGTGTCAGGAAGACTTTTCTGAAGTTGTTTGCCTGGAGTGTAGCCATGTATGAAAGTGAAACATGGACGATAAACAGTTTAGACAAGAAGAAATTGAAGCATTTGAAATATGGTGCTAAAAAAGAATGCTGAAGATTGGATGGGTAGCTCACGTAACTAATGAGGAGGTACTGAATAGAACTGGGGAGAAAACAAATTTATGGCATAACCTGACTAGAAGAAGGGATCGGTTGGTGGGACACATTCTGAGACATCAAGATATCACCATTTTAGAGCTGAAGGTAAGCGTGGTGTGCAAAAATCGTAGAGAGAAACCAAGAGATGAGTACAGTAAGCAGATTCAGAAGGATGTAGGTTGCAGTAGTTACTCGGAGAATAAGAGGCTTGCATAGCATAGAGTAGCAGGGACAGCTGCATCAAACCAGTCTTCGGGCTGAAGACCACATCAACACACATTTAAAACAATCAGCAGCCCATGTCCACTTTTATTAGAGCATAATGAATCTGAAGTAAATCGGTCAATTAATTTTCGTGATTTTTGGTAACAGCGTTGGACAACAACTATCTTTATATACACATATCAAAAACAGTTTTGCATCACCTCGGTTCCAAGAGTTCCGGAACCTGTACAGAAAATTCGAACAGAAATCAACGTAAACATCATTTTGGCCCTTTTTATTGCTCATGAAAACCATACATTGCAAGTTGTGCCACCATACAGCGAGACCTTCAGAGGTGGTCGTCCAGATTGCTGTACACACCGGTACCTCTAATACCCAGTACAGCGTCCTCTTGCACTGATGCATGCCTGTATTCGTCGTGGCATACTGTCCACAAGTTCATCAAGGCACTATTGGTTCAGATTGTCTCATTCCTCAACGGCGATTCGGCGTAGATTCCTCAGAGTGGTTGGTGGGTCACGTCGTCCATAAACAGCCCTTTTCAATCTATCCCATGCATGTTCGACATGGTCCATGTCTCGAGAACATACTGGCCTCTCTAGTTGAGCGATGTCGGTATCCCGAAGGAAGTCATTCACAAGATGTGCACGATGGGGCCGCGAATTGTCGTCAATAAAGATGAATGCCTCGCAAATATGCTGTACTATCAGTCTGTAGATGACATTCACACATCGTACAGCTTCCATTACCACCAGCGGCGTACGTCGGTCCCACATAATGCCACCACAAAACAGCAGGGAACCACCACCTTGCTGCACTCGCTGGACAGTGTGTCTAAGGCGTTCAGCCCTACCGGGTTGCCTCTAAATGACTTTTCTGGAGACTAGAAATCTACTCTGTAGGAATCAGCATGGGTTTCGAAAAAGACGGTCATGTGAAACCCAGCTCGCGCTATTCGTCCACGAGACTCAGAGGGCCATAGACACGGGTTCACAGGTAGATGCCGTGTTTCTTGACTTCCGCAAGGCGTTCGATACAGTTCCCCACAGTCGTTTATTGAACAAAGTAAGAGCATATGGACTATCAGACCAATTGTGTGATTGGATTGAGGAGTTCCTAGATAACAGGACGCAGCATGTTATTCTCAATGGAGAGAAGTCTTCCGAAGTAAGAGTAATTTCAGGTGTGCCGCAGGGGAGTGTCATAGGACCGTTGCTGTTCACAATATACATAAATGACCTGGTGGATGACATCGGAAGTTCACTGAGGCTTTTTGCAGATGATGCTGTGATGTATCGAGAGGTTGTAACAATGGAAAATTGTACTGAAATGCAGGAGGATCTGCAGCGAATTGACGCATGGTGCAGGGAATGGCAACTGAATCTCAATGTAGACAAGTGTAATGTGCTGCGGATACACAGAAAGATAGATCCTTTATCATTTAGCTACAAAATAGCAGGTCAGCAACTGGAAGCAGTTAATACCATAAATTATCTGGGAGTACGCATTAGGAGTGATTTAAAATGGAATGATCATATAATGTTGATTGTCGGTAAAGCAGATGCCAGACTGAGATTCATTGGAAGAATCCTAAGGAAATGCAATCCGAAAACAAAGGAAGTAGGTTACAGTACGCTTGTTCGCCCACTGCTTGAATACTGCTCAGCAGTGTGGGATCCGTACCAGATAGGGTTGATACAAGACATAGAGAAGATCCAACGGAGAGCAGCGCGCTTCGTTACAGGATCATTTAGTAATCGCGAAAGCGTTACGGAGATGATAGATAAACTCCAGTGGAAGACTCTGCAGGAGAGACGCTCAGTAGCTCGGTACGGGCTTTTGTCAAAGTTTCGAGAACATACCTTCACCGAAGAGTCAAGCAGTATATTGCTCCCTCCTACGTATATCTCGCGAAGAGACCATGAGGATAAAATCAGAGAGATTAGAGCCCACACAGAGGCATACCGACAATCCTTCTTTCCACGAACAATACGAGACTGGAATAGAAGGGAGAACCGATAGAGGTACTGAAGGTACCCTCCGCCACACACCGTCAGGTGGCTTGCGGAGTATGGATGTAGATGTAGATGTAGATGTAAACACGTTTCCGACGATTGTCTGGTTGTAGGGATATGCGACACTCATCGATGAAGAGAACGTGATCCCAATCCTGAGCTCTCCATTCGGCATGTTGTTAGGCCCATCTTCAAGGCGTCGTGGTTGCAAAGATGGACCTCATCATGCAGCCTGTTGCGCACAGTTGGAGTCGTAACACGACGTCCTGTGGCTGAACGAAAAGCATTATTCAACAAGGTGGCGTTGCTGTCAGGGTTCCTCTGAGCCATAATCCGTAGATAGCGGTCATCCACTGTAGTAGCCCTTGGCCGGCCTGGGCGAGGCACGTCATCGACAGTTCCTGTCTCCCTATATCTCCTCCATGTCCGGACAACATCGCTTTGGTTCACACTGAGACGCCTGGATGCTTCCCTTGAGAGCCCTTCCTGGCACAAAGTAACAATGCGAACGCGATCGCACCGTGGTATTGGTCGTCTAGGCATGGCTGAATTAGACAACGTAAGCAGTGTACCTCCTTCCTGCTGGAATGACTGGAACTGATAGGCTGTCGGACCCCCTCTGTCTAACAGGCGCTGGTCATGCATGGTTGTTTACATCTTTGAGCGGGTTTAGTGACATCTGTGACAGTCGAAGGGACTGTGCCTGTGATACAATATCCACAGTCAATGTCTATCTTCAGGAGTTCTGGGCACCGGTGTGATGCAAAACTTTTTTTTATGCTTGTAGTAGTAGATTAGGACATAGTGTGATTTCTGTAGCTTTCTGTACTTCGCATAATTGTTATAGTTTTACAGTTTTGTCATGTGCAGCCATAGACAGCTGAAATTAGAAACTTTATTTACGTAGAAAATTACGCCTGGAATATTATTTTTTCGATGTTTTCATTGCTTTACTCTGGGTGGAAGACTGTGTGTGTTTGTTTTTGTGTGTGCTTTATGTAAAATTTGTGTGACTTTTTATGTTCAATGGGCTTACGAGAAAGTACACTACAAGAATCACATTTCTAATATTCAGTTGTGTAACTGAGATGTTTAAGAGAAAGGGTACAACTTCAATTTCACTACTACTCAAGAAACAAAAGTAAAAAAATATCTGAGGCCGTCACATATCTGTGAAGACACTATTCATGATTTTACCTATATTATCAGTTGATATCTCGGTGCAGTGCCGTACGCCTTCCGTAAACCTAGGAAAAAAGCTGCTCCCCTGCATCTACTACTTGCAAGATACCATATGTAGTAAGCTGTATGTCACACCATAGGTTTTGCCTGAACCTTTGCTGATACACGAATAAAATCTTATTTACCTTCAAGAACGTCATAATGTTCGAGCTTACGGCACAACCTAGATATCTGCTAAGAATAGAGGCAAGAGATTTCGGTCTGTACAGCGTGCCTCCATTATTTCAGTTAAAAAGAAACAATTAGAGAGTGAGTGATCTACGCTCTTACTTATATCTGTTGTACATTAGTTGTTTCACAACACATACCTCGTATTTTTCATTATTTTTATTTTTTATTTTCGCATTTAAAAATACTGTTATAAGCAATGTGGTAGAGACGCTATCAAAGTAAGCGTTTTTGCTACGTATAATAACAGTCTTCAACCAGAGACAAAGTCGTCATGGCGCTAACATTGTTCGTATGCGTTAGCGCGCACCCATGACTTGGAAGCTCACAGTGAACTGTACCGCACTTGAGTAACGGAGAAAGCGTGCAAAACTCAGGGTGTGAACTTCGCGGTGATAAAAGGTTGGACAAGGTATTGTGAAGATAACGAGCAATCGTCTAAGCCACAGTGCAATTTTCATTTAAAAGATTTCAAGCATATTTATGGAAGATATATATATATATATATATATATATATATAATTCTACATACATATGAAGATGGATCTTTCGGAAATGTCCTGAAGAATAGATACCACCTTCATACAGGGTGGTCCACTGATCATGACCGAGCCAAATATCTCACGAAATAAGCGTCAAACGAAAAAACTACAAAGAACGAAACTTGTCTAGCTTGAAGGGGGAAACCAGATGGCCCTATGGTTGGCCCGCTAGATGGCGCTGCCATAGGTCAAACGGATAGCAACTGCGTTTTTTAAAATACGAACCCCCATTTTTTATTACATATTCGTGTAGTACGTAAAGAAATATGATTGTTTTAGTATACCACTTTTTTCGCTTTGTGCTAGATGGCGCTGTAATAGTCACAAACATATGACTCACAATTTTAGACGAACAGTTGGTAACAGGTAGGTTTTTTTAAATTAAAATACAGAACGGAGATACGTTTGAACATTTTATTTCGGTTGTTCCAGTGTGATACATGTACCTTTGTGAACTTATCATTTCTGAGAACGCATGCAGTTACAGCGTGATTACCTGTAAATATCACATTAATGCAATAAATGCTCAAAATTATGTCCGTCAACCTCAATGCATTTGGAAATACGTGTAACGACAATGCTCTCAACAGCGAGTAGTTCACCTTCCGTAATGTTCGCACATGCATTGACAATGAGCTGACGCATGTTGTTAGGTGTTGTCGGTGGATCACGATAGTAAATATCCTTCAACTTTCCCCACAGAAAGAAATGTTTGAAATGTCTCTGAGCACTATGGGACTTAACTGCTATGGTCATCAGTGCCCTAGAACTTAGAACTACTTAAACCTAACTAACCTAAGCCCATCACACACATCCATGCCAGAAGCAGGATTCGAACCTGCGACCGCAGCGGTCGCACAGTTCCGGACTGTAGCGCCTAGAACTGCTCGACCACTCCGGCCTGCCACAGAAAGAAATCCGGGGACGTCAGATCCGGTGAACGTGCTGGCCATGGTATGGTACTTCGACGACCTATCCACCTGTCACGATATATGCTATTAAATACCGCTTCAGCCGCACGCGAACTATGTGCCAGACATCCATCACGTTAGAAGTGCATCGCCATTCTGTCACGCGGTGAAGCATCTTGTAGTAACATCGGTGGAGCATTACGTAGGAAATCAGCATACATTGCACCATTTAGATTGCCGTCGATAAAATGGGAGCCAATCATCCTTCCTCCCATAATGCCGCAGCCTGCAAAAGAATGGTTCAAATGGCTCTGAGCACTATGGGACTCGACTGCTGTGGTCATCAGTCACCTAGAACTTAGAACTACTTAAACCTAACTAACCTAAGGACATCACACACACCCATGCCCGAGGCAGGATTCGAACCTGCGACCGCAGCAGCAGCGCGGCTCCGGAGTGGAGCGCCTAGAACCGCACGGCCACCGCGGCCGGCTCCGCAGCCTACATTAACCCACCAAGGTCGCTGATGTTCCACTTGTCGCAGCCATCGTGGATTTTCCGTTGCCCAATAGTGCATATTATGCCGGTTTGCGTTACCGCTGTTGGTGAATGACGCTAAATAGAACGAGTGCAAAAAATCTGTCATCGTCCCGTAATTTCTCTTGTGCCCAGTGGCAGAACTGTGCACGACATTCAAAGTCGTCGCCATGCATATCCTTGTGCATAGAAATATGGTACGGGTGCAAAGATTCCCGATTCTCTCGCAGTTTGTCTGCTACTGATGTGCGGATTAGCCGCGACAGCAGCTAAAACACCTACTCGGGCATCATCATTTGTTGCAGGTCGTGGTTGACGTTTCACGTGTGTCTGAACACTTCCTGTTTCCTTAAAAAACATTACTATCCGGCGATCGGCCCGGACACTTGGATGATGTCGTCCAAGATACCGAGCAGCATACATAGCACACGCCCGTTGGGCATTTTGATCACAATAGCCATACATCAACACGATATCGACGTTTTCTGCAATTGGTAAACGGTCCATTTTAACACGGGTAATGTATCACGAAGCAAATACCGTCCTCACTCGCGGAATGTTACGTGATACCACGTACTTATACGTTTGTGGCTACTACAGTGCCATCTGTCACAAAGCGAAAAAAGTGGCCCAACTAAAACTTTCATATTTCTTTGCGTACTACACGAATAAGTAATAAAAATGGGGGTTCCTATTTTTAAAAAACGCAGTTGATATCCGTTTGACGTATGGCAGCGCCATCTAGCGGGCCAAATACCAAAGATCTGGCGAAAGAGCAGGGTAATAGCTCTTCTGAAACCTGGAAAGGAAGCAAATCATACCAAAAATTTCAGACCAGTTAGCCTTTTGAGTCACCTTTATTAACTGTTCGAACGTATGATTCTGAATAGAATCCTACCAGTAACAGACCTCATACCCGAACAAGCAGGATTTCGACCAAACAGAAGCTGCACAGGGTAACTTTTGAATCTCACTCAGTTTATAGAGGATGGTTTTGAAACCCGTCAAGTAACGGGCGTGGTCTTCGTGGATCTCACAGCAGCATATGATACTGTCCATCATCGGTTACTCCATGCAAAACTATACAATATGATCAACAACGCCCACCTCGTTAGACTACTCAGCACCCTCCTCCAAAACAGCAGGTTTTTGTTGAATTTCAAGGACAATGCAGTCGCTGGAGAGCGCAGAAAAATGGTCTACCTCAGGGAAGCGTCTTGGCTCCACTTCTCTTCAACATCTATACCAACGACCAGCCATTGACCCCAGGCACAAGGAGATTCTTATATGCAGATGACCTAGCCCTTGCTACGCAGAGCTCATGCTTTGAAAGAGTGGAAAGAAACCTGACAACAGCACTTAGAACACTGTCAAGCTACTACAATCAGAACCAACTCAGACCAAACCCTTCGAAGGCACAAGTGTGTGCCTTTCATTTAAGGAACAGGGAAGCTAATCGTGAGCTACATACTGCATGGTCAGGCATCCAACTCCGGCATCATCACGCACCTAAAAACTTGGGAGTCACTCACGATAGAACTCTGACATTCAAAATTCACTGCAAGAACACCAAAATGAAAATCTCCGCTCGAAACAACCTAATTCGCAAACTAGCGGGGACACAGTGGGGATCACATCCACAAACTATTCGCTGTTCTGCTATGGCACTGTGCTTTTCTACTGCTGAATATGCTTCTCCAGTCTGGTACAGGTCATCTCATGCCAGACAAGTAGACATTGCTCTCAACGAAACCTGCAGGTTGATCACAGGTTGCTTAAGACCTACCCCAACTGATAAGCTCTACTGCCTGGCTGGAATAGCGCCGCCGTGGATACGCAGAACAGTGGCTGCCGACAAGGAGAGACTGAAAGTGGAACAGGACAGTGCCCATCCACTGCGCGGACATAATCCACCACAGCAACGGCTGAGATCGCGAAAGAGCTTCCTGAGAACATCCGACAAGCTCACCATTTCACTAGAGAAGGCAAGGCTGGAGGTTTGGAAGAAGTCGACGCCTCACCTGCAGACGCCAGAAGCTGAAGAACTACCACCTGGACACAACGAGAGCTGGCTGGTGTGGAAATCTTTAAACAGATTACGATCAGGAGTTGGACGATCCAGAGACAACCTGAAGAGATGGGGCTTCATAACAGAAGATACGTCCTGTGATTGTGGACAAGAACAAACCACAAGCCACATGCTCCAGTGCCTTTTGTGCCCTACATCCTACACGAAGATTGATCTCCTGCAAGCCACTTCAAGCGCCTTGGAGATTGCAAAGTACTGGGCACATGCAATATAAATATAATTTGTGTGTATATATGTACATATTTATTGATGTGTATGGCTACTGTAAATTTGTATGTTTCTGATTCGAGAATAATAATAACAATCTAGCCGGCCAACCATAGCGTCATCAGGTTTCCCCCTTCAAGTTAGACAAGTTTCTTTCTTTGTAGTTTTTTTCGTTGAATGCTTATTTCGTGAGATATTTGGCCCGGTCACTATCAATGGACCACCTTGTATAAACAGGGTGTTACGATAAGGTACGGCCAAACTTTCAGGAAACATTCCTCACACACAAATAAAGAAAAGATGTTATGTGGACATGTGTCCGGAAACGCTTAATTTCCATGTTAGAGCTCATTTTAGCTTCGTCAGTATGTACTATACTTCCTCGATTCACCGCCAGTTGGCCCAATTGAAGGAAGGTAATGTTGACTTCGGTGCTTGTGTTGACATGCGACTCATTGCTCTACAGTACTAGCATCAAGCACATCAGTACGTAGCATCAACAGGTTAGTGTTCATCGCGAACGTGGTTTTGCAGTCAGTGCAATGTTTACAAATGCGGAGTTGGCAGATGCCCATTTGATGTATGGATTAGCACGGGGCAATAGCCGTGGCGCGGTGCGTTTGTATCGAGACAGATTTCCAGATCGAAGATGTCCCGACGGGAAGACGTTCGAAGCAATTGACCGGCGTCTTAGGGAGCACGGAACATTCCAGCCTATGACTCGCGACTGGGGAAGACCTAGAACGACGAGGACACCTGCAATGGACGAGGCAATTCTTCGTGCAGTTGACGGTAACCCTAATGTCAGCGTCAGAGAAGTTGCTGCTGTACAAGGTAACGTTGACCACGTCACTGTATCGAGAGTGCTACGGGAGAACCAGTTGTTTCCGTACCATGTACAGCGTGTGCAGGCACTATCAGCAGCTGATTGGCCTCCACGGGTACACTTCTGCGAATGGTTCATCCAACAATGTGTTAATCCTCATTTCAGTTCAAATGTTCTCTTTACGATGAGGCTTCATTCCAACGTGATCAAATTGTAAATTTTCTCAATCAACATGTGTGGCTGACGAGAATCCGCACGCAACTGTGCAATCACATAATCAACACAGATTTTCTGTGAACGTTTGGGCAGGCATTGTTGGTGATGTCTTGATTGGACCCCATGTTCTTCCACCTACCCTCAATGGAGCACATTATCATGATTTCATACGGGATACTCTACCTGTGCTGCTAGAACATGTGCCTTTATAAGTACGACACAACATGTGGTTCATGCACGATGGAGCTCCTGCACATTTCAGTCGAAGTGTTCGTACGCTTCACAGCAACAGATTCGGTGACCGATGGATTGGTAGAGGCGGACCAATTCCATGGCCTCCACGCTCTCCTGACCTCAACCCTCTTGACTTTCATTTATGGGGGCATTTGAAAGCTCTTGTCTACGCAACCCCGGTACCAAATGTAGAGACTCTTCGTGCTCGTATTGTGGACGGCTGTGATACAATACGCCATTCTCCAGGGCTGCATCAGCGCATCAGGGATTCCATGCGACGAAGGGTGGATGCATGTATCCTCGCTAACGGAGGACATTTTGAACATTTCCTGTAACAAAGTGTTTGAAGACAGGCTGGTACGTTCTGTTGCTGTGTGTTTCCATTCCATGATTATTGTGATTTGAAGAGAAGTAATAAAATGAGCTCTAACATGGAAAGTAAGCGTTTGCGGACACATGTCCACATAACATACTTTCTTTCTTTGTGTGTGAGGAATGTTTCCTGAAAGTTTGGCCGTACCTTTTTGTAACACCCTGTATAGTTAAGGCTCACCGGCCATTTGACAATCTTCTTCTACACAAACAGTGCCCGAACTCTTACGGGAATAGGCAGTAAAGCCGCGAGTAATGAATATGATGGGCAGGGGCACTGTGAATATAGTGCGGGACAATAAGTTGCGAAAGTGGGTCTTACCACCACCACCTAAAGAGAAGGCCGCGGTGCGCTCTTGTGACGTCACGCAAAGCGGGCCAGGGTTGGATTGGCGCTGCGCTTAAAGAATCGAGACGCACGGCCTGCAAATCTTTGTCAAACGGTTTTACAGAACCTATTCCGTAAAAAATAATTAATTTCTGAAATACTTTTAGCTTTATATGGCAGCTTCATGATGAAGTGCCAATCATTTCGATAATGGTCATAACTATTGTGGTATTTAACAGATGAGTATCAAATTTGAGAACGTTGCCATCAAAAATAGAGGTCGCTATGAATTTGTGTTTGATGCATATTACACATTCTATTGCTGAGTATGAAATACAGATGAGGTTTTGAAATTTTCGTAAAACTTTGGATCAATATCTGCTTCCAATCTCGAAAAAATTGAGCATCTGCAGCAACTTCACTTCCGATCGCAACGCGCGGAAATGAAATATTCATAACGCCTGTCATATCTCGTAAACCGCTGGAGATAACGAAACGAGATCTTGGCAAATGATACCACGCAAAGAGGAGAGTACTTTGCCGAATGGTTAAAATAAGTAACTTTATCAATCGCGATATAGCAGAAACTATAGTTTATAACTCTTTTTTACTGGTAATGTATTTGCATAAGACTTATCAATAGCCAGTGAAA
Organism: Schistocerca cancellata; assembly: GCF_023864275.1. Taxonomy (NCBI): domain Eukaryota; kingdom Metazoa; phylum Arthropoda; class Insecta; order Orthoptera; family Acrididae; genus Schistocerca; species Schistocerca cancellata. Next base: position 422,362,034 of record NC_064634.1, on the reverse strand, counting down.
ACGTACGAGTGCGGGATGTAAATAATATTGCGATATACATGATAAAACAAGGTACATTTGTGAAAAATGCACTGTGATAAAGTACATTCTTTCTGGACCAGACAACTATTATTTACACTCACTTGAAAAATTCTGCACTAATACAGTGTATAATATTAAATTCCTCTGCCTTCAGTATCCTAAATAAATATTGTGTAGCTGTTTATAGAGCTCCCTCAGGAAAGCTGAGTACATTCCCCAAGCAAACAATCACTTTTAACTCACCTCACAAAAACAATTATGCGTTGTTATTCTAATGTAAATTTTCTTTCCTGTAAAAATATGGCAGATTTTGAGCATAAGTCAACAGTGAAAATCTACAAACCTTCAGCAGACATTTGCAGCAGTTGGAATGAGACAATGTGTCAAGCTAAAAACGTCAATAATAAATTTAACCTATTTCTAGATTAATTTGTTCCATTGTTTGACACATCGAAAAATAACACAGATATGCTTCATACAGAGAGATCGCTTTTTAAACATGAAAACAGCAGTTTCAACATTCGTTAGCACTCATGCTAACTAATGCGAGAGTGAAAAACAACACCCACTCACAAATAGAGAATAAAACGTATCGGTAATGCGCAACAAAATACGAACTGCAGAGAAATTTAAACACGAATAAAAAGTAACACGAGCCACAAATTTATATTTCGTTTTCAAAATCAAAATAAAACCACTTGATAACGAATACTAGGCCTACTTACTGCGAACTTTTCTCACAATTTTAGTCTAATGTATCCAAAATGCAAGATATTCCACCAGAAAAAATAACAATTGTACTAGGTATATAGTTTTATATACCTTCGTGTGATCAGTGGGTTGGAAATTGCCCCGATGAATCGCTGAAAGACATTTCCATCGCAGATTCGCATCTTTCGAAAAGGAAAACAACATCACTTTCGGTCGAGTTCCGTAATTCCCACGACACCTTGGCACACAGCACTTGTAAACCATGTTCACAGTAGCTTCACTACAGGCAAACACTGTAATCGCTAGTTTTAAGCACGATTATAGCATTCGATCCAACAAACGTGTAGATAAACAAATGCTTCGAAACACAACATGGTGGCCTGCTTGGAGTGACGTCACGACCTGCTATGAATTTCGCGCCGCGGCATTGTCTCTAGGTGGTGGTGGTCTTACGGGAGGCCTGCCAGAGAGGCCTGCAGTTACACGCCGGCATGGTAGCTCAGCGTGTTCGGTCAGAGGGATAGCTGCGCTCTATAATAGGAAAACTGAGTTAATCGATCAACAACGAACTTCAACGGATGTCTTACGAAGTCCGGCCAGAGCAGAAGCAACGAACAAAATGAGATAAAAAAAAAGAAAGAGGAAAAAAATGGATAGAGCGTCTACCATGTAAGCAGGAGATCCCGGGTTTGAGTCCCGGTCGGTGCACACATTTTCAACAGTCCCCGTTGAGCTATATCAACGCCCGTATGCAGCTAGGGGTATTCATTTCATTGTAATTTCAAGCATAATTCTGCTCGCAAACGAAAGGAAGAGCCTACTGCGTAGCAATTTTCGTCATCAAATCACCACGCCACGCCTGCAGCAACACCACTTCAAAGTAAGACAACACTATTTCAGATTATAGAAATGTAAAAGACTTTCCAACGCACTAGAATCACTAACTCAACATTATAAATATTGTGCTAATTTCAGATCTTATCAGTGTCAATAATTATCTCAAATAATCACTACCAGTACCAGGACCCTGTCCCCATTATTAAAGCAACCGAGTGTCACTTAAACGACAAGACTTCCGTTTGAAATTTATAAAAGAGCCAGCCAGTAAAGGTCAAATTTCTTTAGATCTGTTAAAATTGGAACTTTTCAATTTAACTGGCAGTGTTGATTAAATGCTCTCGATTTAATCACTTGAGAAATATATTTCTTAGTAATTTAAATCAGTTTGTCTGGTAAGACTGTAGTATTTAATTTTTTCTACAGTGTTACATAACTTTATATATTTATTTGAATGTTGTGTGATTTTTAGATTTCATACTTTCTACGTTGCCTGTTTCCGTTGCTACTGACTGTGACTGAATTCAGTGTTCATTTATTGCGTTTCTGGTAATAAGTTTTGTTTATAGAAAAGAAATTATTAGTAGCACTTGCAAACAGTGAGCACTGTAGTGAATCAGCGTTTCGTTATCGTAAATTTTCAGTTATTACAATGTGTTCAGTGTTATATTAATCAACTTTCAGGTATTTTACAACGTTTCGCATTTTCAACCGCGGTCTTACATGTACATTGACAGTTACTGGTTATATGATTTTCAGTAACTGTCAAGTAAATTCATAAAAAGCGACCCACAGAGTTACACAAATAGGTCACAAATTACAGGTATCGACGGAAAATGAAAAATGGTAAACTTCGGCGGCTGATGGACGAATGCGTGACGCTACAGCGCTGTTTCACCACGCATGTGGCATGGATAGTTAACAGTGTAAATGCCGATGCCAGGACATAAATTCTTTGCGAATTTCATGCCATGTACTCTATTGGACAGTAAGTATGCCTCGCAGCCAGACGCGTAAACAATATATGCCGATGTAAACACTTGAGAGAGGACGTGTAGTTGGGTTCAAAGAAGCCGATGGGAGTAATTGACGAATCGCTCAACATCTGAATAGGAGCGCTGCCACTATTCGACGATGTTGAAAGGAATAGGTAAACCATGGCAGAACACAGCGTCATGAAGGAAGCAGACCGCCCATAGAGACGACAGAACGCGAGGACCGAACAGTCATCAGAGAGGACCCAGATTTATCATTATCATTGGTCCGACATTCTACTGGTGACCAGAAGGACCACTAACAGGCGGCTCGCAGAAAGGAAGCTGGCCATTGGCCTCTGCTCACCAACTGGCACGTTTGTACTGCTGTCGGGCACATTCGACCCAGCGACCTAGAATATCATTGATCAGGATCGAACTGTATTCAGTGATGAGCCCCATTTCGAACTGAGTCCGATGACCAGCGAAGACGTGTCTGGTGATGCCCCAGGCAGCGGTGGGGTACCAACCAGACTATCGCCCGCCATTCAGGTCGACAACGAACAGCAACAGTCTGGGGAAAAATTTCATTTCGTAACAGAGCCCGTTTGGTTAACATCTGCGTCACAAAGCACAGCGGTACGATAATCTAAGCTCCGTTTTGTTGCCTTTCATAGCTTGCATTTCAGCAAGATAATGTCCGCCCGCACAAGGCGAGAGTTTCTACTGCTTGTCTTCGTTTTGGCCGGCCAATGTGGCCGAGCGGTTCTAGGCGCTTCAGTCTGGAACCGCGCGACCACTACGGTCGCAGGTTCGAATCCTGCCTCGGGCATGGATGTGTGTGATGTCCTTAGGTAGGTTAGGTTTAAGTATTTCTAAGTTCTAGGGCACTGATGACCTCAGATGTTAAGTCCCATAGTCCTCTGAGCCATTTGAACCATTTTTTTGTCTTCGTGCTTCTAAAACTCTGTCATGGCCCGGAAGGTCGCCGAAACTCTCCCCATAGGAGCATTATGCGAAGGATCGTCCAACCAGCTCGATATTTTGACGATCTGTCGCGTCAGCTGAGCAAAAATCGGCACGATATCCCTCAGGAAGACTTCCAACAACTCCATCAATCAATGCTGAACCGAATAATTGCTTACCTAAAGGCCAGAGCGGGACCAACCCTTTATTAACTTGCTCAATTTGTGAAGCTCTTTCTCTTGAATAAATCATCCATTTTTTCTGAAATTATAATCATTTGAGTTCACACAACATAATTATTTCAGTACTTTCCCTCACACTTGAGTTGGTGACTGTATTCTTTCATAAAATAGTGTCATTTTTCTTAAATTTCAGTTCATAATTACTAACCTTCGCATTAACTACTCAAATTCGTTTAAAACAGTTAAGTATTTTTCTACTTTCGATTGTCATTAGCCGGCCGCTGTAGCCGAGCGGTTATAGGCGCTTCAGTCCGGAACCACGCGGCTACTACGGTCACAGGTTCGAATCCTGCCTCGGGCATGGATGTGTGTGATGTCCTTAGGTTAGTTAGGTTAACGTAGTACCAAGTCTAAGGACTGATGACCTCTGTCATTAGCGCAATGTATTTCACTGGCATAGTAACTCCCAGTTCTACACTTACTCGCAATACGTTGGTACGAAACTCTTCCTTTTCTGAAAATTACAGAACGCTTAGGTGCTTGTGTCATTTATTTACAGAAGATTGTGGATAAGTTATATAGTGTTGGACGCGGAGTCTCTGAACACGAATTTTTCCTGTCACAGTTGACATCTTCTGCGACGAGGATTTTGCACTACTTGTTCAGAGTCTGAGGCGCTGCTAGCATCTTCTTGTCGCAATACCCAGAGGTCCGGTGCGGCGTTCCCACTCGTCGTCGGGCGGTGACCGGCTAGCGGTGGTCGGTGGTCGGTGGTCCCTGGGTGGGCCCTGTATCTCTCTCTCTCTCTCTCTGTCCCTCTCCCTCTCTGTCCCTCTCCCTCTCGCCGGCGGGACCGCTCCGTCACGCTGCGCGGGTCGCCGTCGCATTTCCACGGTGCGTCCAGCGCTCTGTCTCCTGCCGCTAGGCAGGCAGGCCCGTTGTTCCAAGAACGCTGCTCGCCTTGGAAGCCAGTCTGCTCGTGGACTCTTAAACGTCGTAGAGTCTTAACAAAGCTCTGAGGTTCCCCGTAAAATTACAAGCTTCTCTAGGCTAGCAAGCAGAAAATAAATGCGTGGTGTAATGACTGGCAGTTATCTCTCAATATTAGTAAGTGTAGCCTACTGCGTATAACAAGGCGAAAATCCCCATTAATGTACGAGTACAAAATAAATGCCCAGTCTTTGGAAGCGGTAACGTCCGTCAAGTATCTGGGTGTGACTATTCGAAATGCTCTCAAAAGGAATGATCAGATTACAGAAGTAACGGGTAAGGCGATCTCTAGGTTGCGGTTTATTTGTAGAATCCTGAAGCGATACAGTCCTTCAACAAAGGAAATAGCTTACAATAGGGAAGGGGGTGGGGGGGGGGATATGACTACATGACTTTGGGGCGAATTGTGCCCTCCGCCGCACACTGCTTGGTGGCTAGTGGAGTATATATGTAGATATAGAAGCAGAAGTAAAACGTAGTTACCTAGTGCGTACAGAACGTTTCAAAAAGATGCATCCGATTTCAGAAGACTGTACATGTTACACAGGTGGTTCCCTCTCAGGGGTAAAATGAACTTTTCTGAGGGGTAAAAGCAACAACTGTATTTTTTCAGTTGTGACACCAAATTATTTTAAAAAAAAGTCCTTACTGTGATTACCACTTCACAAGACTGAGATACTGATACGTGTTACGTCTTCCTTTGCACGCTGCGCTGTGTGGTTCCTTAGTGAATACAGGAGCGAGGAATAGATGCCATTCATCACAAGCGAATTCAGATGTTAACTGATTCTACATCTGATGTCAAAGAGTAAAAATAATACATAACTTTGTTGCTGTATTTGGAGCGTCAGTGCAGTGATCAGCCAAAACATTATGACCACTACCCACCGCGACTCTGAATGCCACTTGGTGCCGTTTCTGACACGTGACGCAGTATGTAATGGGAGCATACACCGACAGGAGATCACCCTAGCGAAGATATGGGCTGCAGATGGCGAAATCCAATCAGATAAGCGACTTTGAAAAAATGGTTCAAATGGCTCTGAATACTATGGGACTTAACATCTGAGGTCATCAGTCCCCTAGGACTTAGAACTACTTAAACCTAACTAACCTAAGGACGTCACATACATCCATGCCCAAGGCAGAATTCGAACCTGCGACGGTAGCGGTCGCACGGTTCTAGACTGAAGCGTCTAGAACCGCTCGGCCACAGCGGCCGGCTAAGCGACTCTGACAAAGGGCAGATTATTATTACACAGAGCCTGTGATCAAGTATCTTGAAAACAGCGAAATTAGTCAAACGTTCAAGTGTTACTGTTGTGAGCATCTACAGAAAGAGGTAAATGGACAGTGATACCAGCACTAGGAGGTAAATGGTTGGACGTCCACGACTCTTCAGAGAACGTGCGGTTCGGAGGAATGTCTGCTCTTTAAGGGGAGCCGGAGGTGGTCAAATCCAAAAAATTACGATTTTTTTTTTTTGCTACCGAAAATTAATTGGAACATTTCTCTTTAATGTAAACTTTGAATTATTGTTCTACTCGCCCTAGAAGTGGAGTTATTACCATTTTCCCCCACGCCTGCAGAGGAAATGGGCGGCCGCTGAATGCATCTAACACCATTTCGTGACTTCCTAGCGAACTGCTTGGGATTTTCTCGGCCTTTTACGCATACAGCGCCTTATGTTACGCATACAGCGAGTGTGCAAGGGTTGGCTACATTGTTTTCTGTGACAAATGAAGCGCTAAGAGCGTTGAACATCGTCTCTTTGCTGTTTACCGTTTCGGCTTCAAAGGCTCAAACAAGCTTTTGGTTCAAGTAAGCTCAATGATGGAAAGACAATAGGAGGGAGAGGCAGGCTTACTGATGAGGTGATTGAACGTCTACAGAGATACTATGGGTATGCTATAAGGCAAAATGCTAGTAATGTTAGTGACATGCGAAAAGCAGTGTGGGCATTGTTCCTTCATACTACCTCTTCCAATGAATACCCTCAACACAGCCTGTGCCCAAAAGATTCCTGGTGAAAATACAATGCAAAAAAGGACTATGATCACAAATATGGTTTGCCAGCAGCTGTGATAAATGCAATAAAACCAATTTTTCATGACAGCACAGCCAGAATTGTTACACAAATGTCTACACGGAAAGACGCAGAATCCTAATGAGAGCGTAAACAATTTGATTTGGAAAGTGATTCCTAAAAGGGTATTTGTAAGCATAAAAACACTGCACTTTGGCATTTATGATGCAATAGCAACCTACAACCAAGGGAACAGTGTGAAGTGTGAAGTTCTGAAGGCATTAGGATTTACAGCTGGGGTGAACACTATACGAGCGCTAAGAAATATTGACAGAGAAAGGATAAGAGGAGCAGAAAGAAGAGAAAGGCATATGAAGTATGATGGAACAACAGGCCAGAAAAGAAGACAGAAGAGGAAGCTTTTGGAGGATGAAGGAGAAGACCCTGGTAATCCATCCTGTAGTGCAGGAATGTATTGAGAAACTTTGGTAGCCATTTCCCGCAAATTAGAATTTTTCGAATATAAGGAACATTTTCTCAAAATCCACTCAAGCTAGAGAGATGAAATTTTTATACAGCACTCCTAGTGGTCAAACTTACATTGTAACACAGCCATTTGGCAATATGTTCAGTAGTTTCATTTCAGTTTAATTATAAAGCAATTATTTCTAAAAAAAATTGGGTCATTAATAAAAAAAATAATTGGAAGGAAACTAGAAAAGATACTCCAAAATCCCTCTGTCATAACTGCAATACTAAACCACTCTATATGCAAAAAAAATTCAAATTTTTCTATTTGGTAGTTTATTCAAACTTAGTGATTTTAACATGGGCAGCATAGGCACCTCCGGCTCCCCTTAAAGTAGGACAGATAGTGATCCGTGGCATCTCTGCCGGAAGAGCACAATACTGGTGCACGCACAAGTGTTTCGGACCATACTGTTCATCGTACAACTGAACATAGTGCTCCGCAGGAGACAACCACCACATGTTCACATATTGACCCAACGAGATAGTCAATTACAATTACAGTAAGCACGGGACCATCGGGATTTGAAATGTTCAGATGTGTGTGAAATCTTATGGGACTGCTAAGGTCATCAGTCCCTAAGCTTACACACTACTTAACCTAAATTATCCTAAGGATAAACACACACACCCATGCCCGAGGGAGGACTCGAACCTCCGCTGGGATCAGCCGCACAGTCCATGACTGCAGCGCTTTAGACCGCTCGGCTAATCCCGCGCGGCTCGGCATTTGACCGTCGATCAATGGTAACGTGTCGGCATTTCTGGCGACTCAAATTTTTGCTACATTATGTTGACGGTCGTCTCCACAAACGACGTCACCGAGGTGAACGGAGGCTCGAAGCGTGCAGCGCATCACGGACGCTAGCTGGCGGGAACAGTATTATGGGAGACATTCTCTAGCGCTTTCGTGAGTCCTGTGGCAGTATTCGAAGTCACGCTGATAGCTGCAAAGCACCTGGATCAGTTCATTCTTGGAGTCTTCCCCGAAGGCGATGTCATCTTTCAGCAGTGTCTCGGAGTCAAAACCATGTTACAGTAGTTTGAGAAGCGTTATAGTGAACTCATACTGATGTAAATCCTATGGAACACATCTGGGCCGCCATTGGGCGCCACCACCGCTTACGCAAATCAGCGGCCCACCACGAATTCCTCTGATGTGCCAACCTCTTTACCCTACGTTCTCAATTATTTCTCGATGTATTCCAATCTTTGTCTTCCTCTACAGTTTTTGCCCTCCGCAGCTCTCTGTATTACCGTGGAAGTTTTTTCCTGAGGTCTTAACATATGTCCTATAATCCTGTCCCCTCTCCTTGTCAGTGTTTTCCACCCATTCCTTTCCGATTCTGCGGACAACCTCTTCATTCATTACCTTATCAGTTCGCCTAATTTACAATACTCATCTCTAGCACCACATCTCAAATGTTTCGATTCTCTTTTGTTTCGGTTTTCCCATAGTCCCTGTTTCACTTCCACACGGTGCTGTGCTTCAAAAGTACATCCTCAGAAATTTATTTCTCAAATTTAGGCCTTCTTGCGCCCTGCGTCATTGCTTACTTTATTGCCTAGGTAGTAGAATTCCTTAACTTCATCTACTTCGTGACCATGAATCCTGATGCTCAGTTTCTCGTTGTTCTCATTTCTGCTACTCGTACTTCTCATTACTTTCGTCTTTCTACGCTTTACTCTCAGTCCATAATCTATATTCATTAGACTGTTCATTCCACTCAACAGATCATGTAATTCTTTTTCACTTTTATTCAGGACAGCAATGTCATCAGCGAATCGTAGCATTGATACCCTTTCACCTTGAATTTTGATCCCACTGCTGAATCTTCCTTTTACTTCTGTCATTGCCTCTTAGATGTACAGACTGAACAATAGTGGCGAAAGTCTACATCCCTGTCTTACACCCTTTTTAATACGAGCACTTCGTTCTTGATCGTCCACTCTTATGAATCCCTCTTGGCTCTTATACATATTGTATATTACCCGTCCCTCCGTACAGCTTACCCCAATTTTTCTCAGAATTTCGAACATCTTCCACCATTTTACACTGTTCAACACTTTATTAGGTCGACAAATGCTATGAACGTGTCTTGATTTTTGTTTAGTCTTGCTTCCATTATCAACCGCAACGTCAGTATTTCCTCTCTGGTGCCTTTACCTTTCCTAAAGCCGAACTGATAGTCATCTAACGTCTCTTCAACTTTCCTTTCAATTCTTCCGTATATTATTCTTGTCAGCAACTTGAATGCATGTTCAGCTGATTGTGCGATAATTCTCGAACTTGTCAGCTCTTGCAGTCTTCGGAACTGTGTGGATGACATTTTTCCGAAAGTCAGATGGTATGTCGCCAGACTTATACATTCTAAACGCCAACGTGAACAGTCATTTTGTTGCCACTTCCCATAATGATTTTAGAAATTCTGATGGAATGTTATCTATCCCTTCTGCCTTATTTGATCTTAAGTCCTCCAAATCTATTCTAAATTCGGATTCTCATACTGAATTCCCTATCTTTTCTGTATCGATTAATATTTCTTCTTCTATTACATCAGACAAATCTTCCCCCTCACACAGCCCTTCGATGTACTCTTTCCGCCTACCCGCTCTCTCCTCTGTATTTAACAGTGAAATTCCCGTTGCACTCTTAATATTACCACCCTTGCTTTTAATTATACCGAAGGTTGTTTGACTTTCCTGTATCCTGAGGACAATGAATTCTTTTTCGATTTCTTCACATTTTTGATGCAGCCATTTCGTTTTAGCCTCCCTGCATTTCCTATTTATTTCATTCCTCAGCGACTTGTTTTTCTGTATGTAGTGACATATATCTCTACAAAGCCTACTAACAAACTGTCGGACCTCTGACACGCAGAATCAGTGATGTATTTCGTTCCAAGCATTTAAGTAGGTGGTCATAATGTTTCAGCTCATCTATGTAGAATTGAATGTAAAATATATGCAGTTACAGAAAATTTATAAATTTTTCACTTAATAATATGTTTAGCCCTAGCCACTATCAAAGTCTGTAAATGTTATTCAACTGGCAAAGACACAAAATGGGGTCAGTCTATGAATGTCCGATCTTAAGTATACCCGCCACTGGAGCTACGGAGAGGGGATGCTTGCATCTCATTGGCAGCTGTGTGGTCGTTCGTGGCAGCTCCCTCTTGCCACGATGGCGGCTGTAGGGAACGCGGGGGCGTAACTGGCGGCGCACCTATTCGAAAGTACGGCCGACTAGATAAAGCCTGATACCACAATACGTAGGTTACTAATAATCTTTTTTTCAGATACCAGCATTAACGTGAAACAAAATGTCGTCGGGTTACACCTTCTATTATTAGTGGCAGCTCCCTCTTGCCACGATGGCGGCTGTAGGGAACGCGGGGGCGTAACTGGCGGCGCACCTATTCGAAAGTACGGCCGACTAGATAAAGCCTGATACCACAATACGTAGGTTACTAATAATCTTTTTTTCAGATACCAGCATTAACGTGAAACAAAATGTCGTCGGGTTACACCTTCTATTATTAGTGGCAGTGGTCAGACAAAAACCAGTTCTGAAAGTAAGGAATACCAGAATCAATAGCTTTCAGACTGCATAGTGCATATATTTTAACTCGGTTGATTGTAAATATAGGGTGCAGGGTGTGGCTGTAAGACGTGTCACTGGGGAGGAAAAAGTATCTTCCTTTCCAGAGGATGGGTGTAGGTAGCACACGCGATGCACTGAGAACAGCTAATCATGTCATAAAAAGATCTTGTTATATGTAAGTAGTATCATTGCCTCATTAACTCGTTACTTCGTGGTTCAATAAAACTGTCATTTATCTTGCCTCATTAAAAATAAAAATGCTCGAAGAAAATTTTTTTTCATCCTCAAGTCTAGTTAGAGCTAATGATGATGATGGTGTATGACAGGGGGAGGGAGGAACTAGCTACTATCTGACTGCACTCAGGGGTAATGGTCTCAGAAAGGTCGGGAACCACTGTTTTTTATGAACGAATATAGGAAGTTGGAATGGGTTTAAACTCACGCGCAAAAAAAGAACTTTACATTCGTGCCAGCTGTAGCTAGCAGTCCATGTGGTAACTTACACACTCCGCGTGCTAGTAAGGTAAGTTCTTGTGGTGTCACCGCCAGACACCGCACTTGCTAGGTGATAGCTTTTAAATCGGCCGCGGTCCGCTAGTATACGACGGACCCGCGTGTCGCCACTGTCAGTAATTGCAGACCGAGCGCCACCACACGGCAGGTTTAGAGACACGTACTTGCACTCGCCCCAGTTGTACAGCCGACGTTGCTAGCCATGGTTCACTGAGAATTACGCTCTCATTTGCCGAGACGATAGTTAGCATAGCCTTCAGCTACATTTGCTACGACCTAGCAAGGCGCCGTATTCAAATGATATTGAGATTCTATTAATGTATCATCAAGAGCGATGTTCAACAAATGTGGATTAAAGTTAAGTATTCCAGAAGCTACGTACTTTTCTTTATAGCATTCATTACGTATCCTGTTTCAGACCTCACGCCAGCCTGCGTGAGTTTAAGCGCGTGCCTTTCGGCTTCCTCTCATTGTGTCTAGGCTGTCTTTTGTCTAGACACAACAGTTCTGGTGTAGCTAGCTCGACTGTTCGCTCATTTATTGTCTGATGTGCGTCTCGCACCTGGACTCGCACTTGGGAGGACGACGGCTCAAATCCCCGCCAGGCCATCCATATTTAGGTTTCCCGCTATTTTCGATAAATCACTCCAGGAAAATTCCGAGGTGGTCCATTTGGAAACGGCACGACTGATTTCTTTCCCCATCGTTTCGTAATCGGAACGTGTGCCCCGTGCTTCATGACCGCGGTGTCGACGGGATGTTAAACCCTAATCTTCCTTCTTTTCCTAGCCCAATGTGCATCGACATCACGATAATACAGCGAGGAAATGCGTTCTGCGCCGGCCGCTGTGACCGAGCGGTTCTAAGCGCTTCAGTCCGGAATCGCGCTGCTGCTACTAATCCTGCCTCGGGCAGGGATGTGTGTGATGTCCTTAGGTTAGTTAGGTTAAAGTAGTTGTAAGTCTAGGGGACTGATGACCTCAGATGTTAAGTCCCATAGTGCTTAGAGCCTTCTGAACCATTTTGAAATGCGTTTTGCGTTCACCGAAGTAAGAGGTACAATTCAGTTACAAACCAGTAAACCTCCGATTCTTTATAGAATTTACTTCCACGTATTAAACAGATTAAAACTTCTGAACAATGAGTTTCAGTGTGTTAAATATTCTACATTATGCATGTAAGAGTGAAAAACGCTCAGACAAGCTTCCAAATTACTTTTAAAGTTTGTTGACAATAGCTAAGTGGTGTCATTATCAAACACTGGATGATTGTACAGAGGGTAATTTGCGCTCCGTTTTAAGCAAAATCTAGTTTTCCACTCACCTCAATGTTCATGACATCATATGTCGAGAACTATGTGTCGTTCAGAGACACAATTTTGCAGGTACATTCTGTGGTATAAGTTGTAAGGATGCTCTCTGCAAAATTTGTTACAAAAAATGCCGATTGATACGAGGCATTGAAATGAATTTTTATTTCCCGGCATGGGTGCAAAACCGTACGATTGAGTCCCATTCTGGATGCGGCATACGTCCAATATAACAAGCGCGTACAAGCCTACTATCCTTACGGCAAAATGTCTGCTACTTACACCAGACGTAAACACTATAAATTCTGATTGTATTTACAGAAGACATTATTCACAAGTGGATTATCTACGCAAAAAGAAGAAGGATAAGTGAAATTCACATCGCGAAGCTATTTGAATTTTTGAATGGTGAGGTAGCAACGTCTCGGCCCCTGAGTAGGCCTATTTCTTCCCATACTCCATTGCAAATAGTTTAGGTTATGGTAATCGTACTTTGGTATGGACAGTTAATAGAGAGACAAGCTTTGTTGCAAAATCTGATAGTGTGGCCTGAAACGAAAAACGCGTCGCTTTACTTCACCAATATTAAAGTTCCTCAAATTTAAGTGGAAGAATGTTGCTTTCAAAAAATAACAGTACAGTACATACCATTTCTGCTTCGCTTGAAGACTTCATAAGTAACACGTTTCCTAACAACGCTTACATGCAACAATGCTCGAATTCATAGTTAACTTTAGTTCCACTTCTTCAGTGACTTTTCCCCTTGGGTATATTGCTTATTCATAACTGTCCGGTCACGCAATGGTTGTCCGCGGCAGCTATTGTAATGTTCAAATAGTTAAATGTTCCGCAGACGGATGCTACTGACTAAGGATGACGACACACATCTTTGACTATTTATTTCATGTGTGATTACGCACATCCTCTACAAATGAACAAAATAATCGCTCACAATTGCCCTAAAACACACACACACACACACACACACACACACACACACTTATATATATATATATATATATATATATATATATATATATATATATATATATATATATATAGCCGGCCGCGGTGGTCTAGCGGTTCTAGGCGCTCAGTCCGGAGCCGCGCGACTGCTACGGTCGCAGGTTCGAATCCTGCCTCGGGCATGGATGTGTGTGATGTCCTTAGGTTAGTTAGGTATAAGTAGTTCTACGTTCTAGGGGACTGATGACCATAGATGTTAAGTCCCATAGTGCTCAGAGCCATATATATATAAAAAGACCTGGGTCTGTAATTACGGGGAATTTCATTGTTACTCGTATAATTACTTTTCTGTTAATTACTAAGTTAAAAGAACTTAAAATAAAAGGTACGCTGTATAAAAGCAAGGATATTCAGGGACACATTGGGTTTACATATTTTAACTCATACCGCTACTCAAGCATAATAAACATTGTCAACATTAATGCCATTTATAGCTCCTTCGCTAAAATTTTGTGTCGCACAGAAACACATATTACTATAGTAAAATTGCCTCAATTACCCAAAATTTTAGATGTATCCTTCTTTAAATTTGCTAGTCGATGCCACAACATTACAAAATTGATAATCCTCCTTTGTGTAATATTACACTGTTGGTTACTGTCATCTATTGATATTCTTAAAATAATTGAAATGCCACGATCGCTTCAATCGTTTATTAGATGACCGGTTTCAACACTCTGAAGGTGCCGTCACCAGATCTGAAACGTGGATTAATTTTTATAAAACCATATGGACATCATGGCATATGAAGCAGACCATCTATTTTTATAAAAGTTACTCCACGTTTCAGATCTGATGATGGCACCTTCAGAGTGCTGAAACCGGTCATCTAATAAACAATTGAAGCGATCGCGGCATTTCAATTATTTTAAGAATTTTCAATTATTTTAAAAACAGAGTGATCGCCACACGACACACCATGTGTTCACTGCAAAATATTGATATTCTGCTTTTTTCATGCATCGAGTGGTCCTCGTGGCTGCATCTAAGCTTTCTACGGCAGAGAAATTGCACCGCGACTGGTTGCTCTTCTGATATCATGTGTTAGCCTTGTTGCGACATGCCAATCCCATCCAGTTCAGCCACAGATTATTTCTGGCATCAACAGTTTTATTCAGTATACACGAAATAAAAAAATCAATATTCCAGAACACATTTGATTTCCTGATGCAAAATTTAAGACTAGAATACAAAGAACATTTCAAAATAATTTATCTGTAGTTATCGGTACATTTGCTCATCGTTACTGTACACTAGATACACAGCGTCAAAAACACACCGCATGTATCCTGTGTTACAGAAGAATCTATGTCAGGTTTTACCTTGACAACTTCCCTCATGGAAAACAAAAAATACGACTTGCTTTCCTTCGTAAGAAATATGGGAAGATACACCATAGCATTCCTTAAGAAGATGAGACCGAGAGGAAACAGCAATAAAAATATGGCATGACACGTACTAAATAGTATTAAAGTAAAATGTAGTCATTTTAGTTAAAAAATACAAACAAAGCAGTAATGACTAAGAAGACTATGTTGTTGTACCAGAAACAAGTGAAATTTGCGTCACAGTACAGGGATTATGAAAGAGTTGAATTAGCGGGCACTGGGCTTCTTGAGGCAGGATGGTGGCACGTGCAAGCTTCGTGATGTACGAAGTGCTTCCAAGTTATGAAAGCTCTGCTTTTTTCCCTTAGGACTGGAAACAGATAGAAACATTCGCTTTGTTTTAAAATACACGTGCACTTGTGAATGCGTGACCGATATGTCAGCACTGAATAACACACAGAACCCAAGCAGCAGCGGCGAGAATGAGGACTATTTTTGATACTTAAAATGATGCAAAGTGTTTCCAGGTGGGTGCCATGAGTGCTGACGGACGACGACAAGCTTGCGCGCGTGCCGGCATGTTGTCAGGCAATGTCGATGCATGATGCTTGAATGGGACTTCCTTTTCATCGATTGTGATAGTGGAGCAGACACGGATGCGATTCTCCAGTGATTAAACCTGGCTTCTAAAGAAGCGTTCGCAAATGCCATGGAATCGTGGCGTCAAGTACACTATGTGATCAAAAGTATCCGGACACCCCCCAAAGCAAACTTTTTCATATTAGGTGCATTGTGCTGCCTCCTACTGTCATGAACTCCATATCAGCGACCTCAGCAGTCATTAGACATCCTGAGAGAGCAGAATGGGGCGCTCCGCGGAACTCACGGACCTCGAACGTCGTTGGGTGATTAGCTGTCACTTGTGTCATACCTCTGTACGTGAGATTTGCACACTCCTAAACATCCCTAGGTGATAATGAAGTGGAAACGTGAAGGGACACGTACAGCACAAAAGCGCACAGGCTAACCTCATCTATTGACTGACAAAGACCGCCGACAGTTAAGAGGGTCGTAATGTGTAATAGGCAGACATCTATACAGACCATCACACAGGAATTCCAAACTGCATCAGGATCCACTGCAAGTACTATGACAGTTAGGCGGGAGGATTTCATGGTCGAGTGGCTACTCATAAGCCACACATCACGACGGTAAATGCCAAACGACGCCTTACTTGATGTAAGGAGCTTAAACATTAGACGATTGAATAGTGGAAAAACGTCGTGTGGAGTGACGAATAACTGCACACAATGTGGCGATCCGATGGTAGGGTGTGGGTATGGCAAATGCCCGGTGAACTTCATCTGCTAGCGTATGTAGTGCCAACAGTAGAATTCGGAGGCGGTGATGTTATGGTGTGGTCGTGTTTTTCATGGAAACGGCTTGCATCCCTTGTTGTTTTGCGTGGCACTATCACAGCACAGGCCTACACTGATGTTTTAAGCACCTTCTTGCTCCCCACTGTTGAAGAGCAATTCGGGGATGGCGATTGCATCTTTCAACATGATCGAGCATCTGTTCATAATGCGCGGCCTCAGTGCAGCACTCTGTGAAGAATGGGCTCTCATTCCCCAAGAAACCTTCCAGCACCTGATTGAACGTATGCCTGCAAGAGTGGAAGATGTCATCAAGGCTAAGGGTTGCCCAACACCATGTTGAATTCCAGCATCACCGATGGAGGGCGCCACTAACTCGTAAGTCATTTTCAGCCAGGTGACGGATACTTTTGATCACGTAGTGTAATTAGCACACGTTTCACAGTTTTCAAGTATTTACTTTGCAAGACAAAAAATCGGAGGGGTTATAACTTGAATGCACCTCGTAACTGTCTTCGTCTTGAGAAAGTTCAGTAGGCCGGGCGTGGGGAGGGGGGAGGGGAGGGGGAAGTGCACAGTAGCATGTATGATGCTATATCGATGGTCTGCGACCTCTAGTATCCAAGTCAGGTGCGTCTGTGGAGCCAACAGCCAGGACAGGATATACTGATGAGCCAAAACACTGGCTGAATTCTGCCCATAGCCTTGCGGGCACGTGACGCAGTACGGAAAGTATAAAGCAGAGGAGAGACGAATAGGAAATCATTCTAGCGACCATACGAATCGCATAAGGCGAAATCCATTGACATAAGCGGATATGACAAGGAGTACTGGAGTCTCGGGTTAGGATTAATGTTACATGTTATGCTATGTCGGTATTTAACACGTAAAAATCCTTTTACATGGTAATTCGTTTATTACAATGATACGCACGATCTAACAACTCTAAAATTATTCGCAGAGTACTACACTGCTTGACAACTGCTAAGGAACTACTCATATTTGCAAAGGAACAACTGCCAATTGCTATGGAACAAATGACAACGGAACACCCGTCCAATGATAGTAAAAGAAAATGAAGAGGACGGGATATGTTAACTGCAGCGAAACCTGTGCGCGAGCGCACTCTATCAGTTCGACAGTTCTTGCAGTACAGTCTTTGATGAAGGTTGTTGTGGTACCAATCAGTGCGAGATGCCGTGCTGTACGGCAACACATCTGTGAGACATCTTTTGAGTGATTAGGATCGTAGAAGAGCAGTTGGACCCCTTGACGCTTGTCAAAGTGTCACTGAGGGGACAGTAGTGGATGTGTCCAAACTGTCATCTCGAGATTAAAAAAGGCCGCTGAAGATGGAAATGCTATGCGAAAGAGTGCTGGTGGTCGTAGTTGGACCACCACATCGCAAGAGGATCGATGCGTAGCCCTAGTGTCGAAAAAAAAACAGACATTTCACTCCTTGGCAGATCACTTCAGACCTTTCAGCCGCTAAAGGTATGATTGTCTGTCAGAACCATTTTGCGACGAGTAAAGCAGGCTGGTCTGTATGATCGGAAGCCTGTTAAATGCCATCGTCGAGAAAGAGTTCGTTGGTGTACGGAGAAAATTGGTTGCGGCCAGCAACACTGGTCCAGAGCGAGGTTCTCTGACGAATCCCGCTACACAGAGACAAGTGATTCTGGCCATCAGTTATTGTGGAGAGAGCGAGGGGAACACGTTTCACACCACAGTATGTTCATGAATGTGATCGTTATGATCTAGGCATTATGGCGTGGGCTGGTAAACGCACAACGGCCGAAACTGCTGAATATCTTTGAGCGAGGTACCGTTAAGGCACAGCGGATTTACAGGGAAATTATTCTGGATGACGTCTGGATGTTTTGGGGGAGCGGTAGATCTAGAATTTGTGTTTATGGAAAGTGCCAACTCACACAGGACCGCTGAGGAGTCGGACACAGTGAAAAGTGAGGATACTGACGTATGGAATGGGTACCGTACTCTCCAGACTTAAACACTGCAAAGCACGCCTTGGCAGACGTGTTTCTCAACGAAAACCCCCTCCCCGAATCGTGCAAGAACTGAAAACCACCTTGAGAGAAGAATGGAACAGTACCCTGGTTCAAATGGTTCAAATGGCTCTGAGCACTATGCGACTTATCTTCGAGGTCATCAGTCGCCTAGAACCTAGAACTAATTAAACCTAACTAACCTAAGGACATCAGACACATCCATGCCCGAGGCAGCATTCGAACCTGCGACCGTAGCGGTCGCTCGGTTCCAGACTGTAGCGCCTAGAACCGCACGGCCACTCCGGCCGGCAACAATACCCTCAACAGTTTGGTAGCCAGCATGCGTAACAGGTGCAACCCGTGCATTAGTGCCCGAGGAAGGGACATTACTTATGAGAGTCCGAAATCTATTGTTATTTATTTATTGTTCCAAAAAATGGTTCAAATGGCTCTGAGCACTATGGGACTTAACTGCTACGGTCATCAGTCCCCTAGAACTTAGAACTACTTAAACCTAACTAACCTAAGGACAGCACACAACACCCAGCCATCACGAGGCAGAGAAAATCCCTGACCCCGCCGGGAATCGAACCCGGGAACCCGGGCGTGGGAAGCGAGAACGCTACCGCACGACCACGAGATGCGGGCTTTATTGTTCCGTGGGACCAAATTAAGGAGAAGTCTCCATGGTCATGGAACGAGTCAATACATGAAATTATAACACGATATTAGAAACAGATAAAATGAAATATAAAAAAAAACATATTCAGGTGACAAGTCGTAAGTTTAAATAAAGAAAATCAACAATGTAACACTGGAATTTGCTTAATTTTTTAGCTCTTCCAGGAGCTCCTCGACAGAATAGAAGGAGTGAACCATGAGGAAACTCTTCAGTTTAGACTTAAAAGAGTTTGGGCTACTGCTAAGATTTTTGAGTTCTTGTTGTAGCTTATTGAAAATGGATGCAGCAGAATACTGCACTCCTTTCTGCACAAGAGTCAAGGAAGTGCATTCCACATGCAGATTTGATTTCTGCCTAGTATTAACTGAGTGAAGGCTGCTAACTCTTGGGAATAGGCTAATATTGCTAACAACAAACGACATTAAAGAAAATATATACTGTGAGGGCAATGTCAGAATTCCCAGACTATTGAATAGGGGTCGACAAGAGGTTCTCGAACTTACACCACATATAGCTCGAACAGCCCGTGTTTGAGCCAAAAATACCCTGTTTGAATCAGAAGAATTACCCTAAAAAATAATACCATACGACATAAGCGTATGAAAATATGCGAAGTAGACTACTTTTCGTGTTGAAGTGTCACTTATTTCAGATACTGTTCTAATGGTTATGTTGGGAGACTGATCTGTGTCAAACACGAAAGATATTTATGTATGTTGTCTTGCTTTCCCATGTGCTGAAATCTGTACCACTCTTCGTTGTAAATGTACTACTCAACCTCTATTGCCTATGTACTGTGTTTCTTGTCGTCCATAGTTGCCTGTACAACAATGTTTCTGTTCCTTGTCAATCAATGTATTGATCCTGAACAATTGGTGTATCGGGCATGTAATTTTTACTGCTTTGAAAGTCAACAGGAGTCACTGAATGCTTCTGGAATTTTCTCCGAGGTCAAAGGTGAATATTCTTCCTCTTCTTGTTCTTTCCCACAGAAAGCA
Source organism: Schistocerca cancellata (assembly GCF_023864275.1). Lineage (NCBI taxonomy): Eukaryota > Metazoa > Arthropoda > Insecta > Orthoptera > Acrididae > Schistocerca > Schistocerca cancellata. The sequence goes on along the minus strand of NC_064634.1, from coordinate 422,341,954 downwards.
GCTATGACGTTCTTATAAACTCATTGAGAGCTGGCCTTGTTGGCCGAACGGTTCTAGGCGCTTCAGTCTGGAACCGCGTGACCGCTACGGTCGCAGGTTCGAATCCTGCCTCGGGCATGGATGTGTGTGATGTCCTTAGGTTAGTTAGGTTTAAGTAGTTCTAAGTACTAGGGGACTGGTGACCTCACATGTTAAGTCCCATAGTGCTCAGAACCATATGAACCATTTGCTATTGAGAGCTAGTGCACACAGACGTTCCTTGAATGCCTGGTTCTCGTTTTGTGTTGGAATTTGCCCTTAACGTCTAGCTGTTGCCAGTAGCTCCAAGCCAGATGGAAACTGAGATGAACACACAACTTTTGTTCCTCTGCTTCGCACCTGATGAATTTTACCGTTTTTGAGACTCGAATTCGTGGGAGCAGGGTAGCTGACAATTGGAAAACGCAAAGAAGTATGGGTCTTACAACTCGCCTCGCGTGCTGTCTGAATTATAACTACCTGACAGTGACAGCGCTGGCTGGGTATTCATTTTGGTTGTTTTCTATTAGAAGCGAAAACAAAAAAGTGAGCTGTGTTTACTGTATAGTATCGAAAAAAATTCATTTCCGCCTGTTCGTGAAAACACCTCTAAAATTATGAAACAATTTCTGTGCACTGGGTACAACTCCTTCACGTGTCTCCATCGCAATTTTGTAAACGTCTCTATGACTAAGCCTCTTCGTAGTTCTATAGACGGCTACAGTTCTGTCTGCAAAATTTATTGCGATTAGATTTAGTAGCACGGAAGCAATAAATTTAATCATCGTGCTGGATGCAGAAGTTTTTCACGCATCTCTTTGTTATGACGTCATATCTCTTGAACTACAATAGGTAGATGGTTCTTACCCCCACAATAATCGTTGCCTGACAATAAGCGATATGTGTATCAAGTTTAGTTGTAATTGGTTTAGCGATATAGAAGGAGATGTGGAACATACATACATACACACACACATACACACATCCACGTTTATAGTAATATGTACGGATACCATTTACTTACAGCCCTGTCAATGAACCAAAGCTAGACAAGCACCTTAAGGAACGATCTGTAGCCCCAACAGCCCAGAGTTGACGTATACATTCAAGGAAGTAATAAAAAAAGTAAATTTCTCTCATAGGAGGTTGGCCGACGATATGAAATTGTGAGAACTCTGTTCCTTCTTGATTGCCAGTGAAACTTAGTGCCGCCAGGGAGGTTGTGTTTCCTGAAGACGAGGTACTGGCAGAAATGAAGCCGTGAGGGCGGGTCGTGAGTCGTGCTTGGCTATTTCAGATGGTAGAGCACTTGCCCGCGAAAGGCAAAGGTCCCGAGTTCCAGTCTCGGTCCGGCACACAGTTTTAATCTGCCAGGGAGTTTCTGGATGTGAAACACTTGAAATCGTACGTGGAGACATGGAGGCAGTCCCGCTAGACAGATATCTGTGAAACGTACGTGCCAAGTAATTTAGAAAAATATCTGCTCTAAAAGGGTGCTGTACTGACATGACTGCGTATGATTTTGCGGCCAGAGTCTGTTTACATAAACGTCCTCTGGACGTGATGCCGCATCATACTGTCGTGGGTCAGAAAAATGCCACCTACAACCGTGGTCCAAAAGTCGACTTTTTTCAGTTATTTTACAATGTATTTCACATTATTTTATAATATTTTATTTACATTAACACAAGAATTTTCTGGCTGTAGAGCTGCGTCATGTTGTAAAAATAGCGGCCTCTTGATGGATTTTCACCTTGCCTGGCTCTGGCTGCTTGGTAAGTAAGCAAGTATTATTGAATTTTAAGTTTCTTGCCGCTATCTTTCTGATGTTTCTGGTTTGCTGCCTTAGTCGAATGTAGTGGTCGTGTCTCGGGTGTATGTCATTATCTGCCTATTGGTTTGACTAGTGTAGACTTCTCCACACTCACTGTCCACTTTGTACACACCTGCGGTGCGTAGACAATCTAACTGGCCTTTGGTGGAGCCAAACACGTCTTGATCTTACAGATGACGTAGATAGTCACTTTCTTTCATCTTCCATGGATCATTAGCGTTCACATCAGATTAGTTTATAAATATACCTACATGCTAATAATAAAATAAATATAAAATGCTAATGAAAAATAGACGTAAAGATGTGAAACAGTAATTTCTACCCGCAATCTTTTACACATTACAGTAATAGAAATTCTTCTACCGAATAGAAGGAGTTGTCAAGAACAAACTATTTCATTTAAAAAAAAATCTTTTCTGTCTGTCAAATATTTCACATCGCTGGGTAAGTAACTAAAAGTTTTGGTTGCACCATTTTGTCCTTTTTTGTGCTATAGACAACCTTAATGTGGCGTAGTAAATGTCATTTTTCTTCTGGTACTGTAATTACATGATTATTGTTCCTTTTCAAATGCAGTGGAATATTTACAAAAAACTTCATGAGGGAATAAACATACTGTAAAGTGATAACGTTGGAAGCTAAAGAAGTGAATTAAAATTTTTGCTGCGGCCTGGACTCGAATCCTGATCTTCTTGCTTACTTTTTTTCTATATTGTTCATTGAATTTGTTCGTGGAGGATGTCCGATAACACCCGTTGAGGTTGTTCGTTGATCCATTCACTCATTTTTTTGTTACAGAGGGTGGCTAACCCTCTGACCGAAAACGCTGAGCTACCGTGCCGGCATTAGTGACAATATAAGGGGAGATGTGAATCGGAGTTTGTGTTGGGGAGGGTATTTGACTTTGGTAGTTTATGCAGCTATGTTGACCATAATTCTGTGGTAGTGTAATGGGCAGCATATGTGGCTACTAAACAACAACACCTGAGTTTGATTCCCGGTTGCAGCACAAATTTTAATTCACTTCTTCAGCTTCCATCGTTATCGTAGGTAAATTAGAGACTTAAATGTCTCAGGGAAAATTTAATTTAAGATCAATACTGTAAAGCAGTAGTCAAAATGATAACTCCTTAAACAGATGTCTTCAAAATGGTCATGGGTGATTTTCATATATTATTCTTGCAGCATGCTTTCGAGCAATGAAGAGTTCCTTAGATATGATTTACCCCAGAACATTATTCCATACGACACTACTGAATGAAAATATGCGAAACGTGTCCACTAACTAATTTGTCTCTTCCCAAGATTTTCAGTGATTGTTGAGTGCAAATGTGACTGAAATAAATTGTTTTAGGAATTTCGAAATATGCTTCTTCCAGTTTAAATTCTCATCAGTATGGGTAAGCAACATTTTTGTCCACCCTGTTTATCTCCCTCACAACGTGTTACATTTATCATTGATATCTGTAAATGTGCAGAAAGGAATGTGTTGTGTCTTTTTAAAATTAAGCGTGAGGCCATTGGCAGAAAACTAGTCAATAATACTTTTAAGAACGTTGTCTACCATTTCTTCTGTTGCTGTTCGTATGCTTGGGTAGTCACGAGAATTTCTGTTACACCATTGGCTGCATGGGTGAAAGTTGTCACCCAAAATTGTTTTCAATGTTATTTTAACAACAATGAAACAAAATAGAATATATACTTACGTAATGATATAGGATTCAATTAATTACCAGATTCCACATCTGAATGCGCTGTATTTATTATAATAATCAAATATAAACTATTTTAATCAAAACAAAAGAAACTGAACTTATATTGCAGTAAAAATGAAAAATAAGCGTAGCTTGTGCGCTGTACACTCCAATACTTGTATACGAGCCTCACTAATGCAACAATTTCCAAAATTACTTTCTGACGCATGCATTTTATCAGTCCGCACTGTCCAAACAACTGACACAGACTTCCTTCAAGTGTTCAGGCAGGTCCACGTGTCGCACCTAACATACCATTTCAGGGCTCATTTGTCCCATGATCTGTCACACTCGTAACTTCTTCCTCTTTTTCTCATCCTTTTCTCTAGCGGCCCGTTTAGAATATCTTCCACTCCAAACAGTGAAATTCCACACTTCCTGATCTCCTTGGAAACCTGTGGTGCTTGACATCTCTTTTCTATTTTGGGCTTTCTATGCTCTGATGCAAGACTGGTTATGAAAGTGGTACTCTCCAGTGCTTTATCTTAATTATTACTGAAGTTGTAAATGCAAACTCATTTATTTCAGCTATATTTAGCAGACTGAAGAACACTCCTATAGACCAGAACCTTGTATTTCGAGCCACATAATTTTTTTGAGGCAGCTAGTCAACAGAGTCCACTCCAGTTTTTGTCGTGTTGTAAAATTTAATGATCTCACACTTTTTCACGTCCCTTGTATCGTTGTCGATAACATCGTCATGGTGCATTGCAGAAATTACAAGGACAGCATCATTCTTCTTGGGACAGTACGACACAACTGTCTTGTCCTTCTAAACCAGAAAATTGAAAATTTTTCTGTTCTTTATTCATTTGGAAGTAAATCCAACAGTACTTCTCTTTTATTTCGGAAGCGTGTTCCAGCGTAAGTAAGATCTTTATCGTTGAGACGTTCGGTGAGAGAACACTTCGAAAACCAGTTATAGGCGGTTGCATTTCTGTTATCACACGTAGTTGACTCCACCATTCTATTGCTTTGTTTGTAATGTCCATCGTGCTGCGAACCAACGTATGTTTCTATATTTACTGTGTATGCTGTCTTAGTATCGACTAAAGTAAATGTTTCCTGCCCGTACTTATCGGGTTTGCTAGGTATGCATTTCCGAAAAGGTCAGTTAGCCCTAATCGCTAACAGTTGTTTCTCTACAGAAAGATTTTCACTTGGCGTGAAATATTTCTGGAAATTGAGTGCTATTATTTCAAACATTTCTCTTATGGTAGCTAACTTGCCAATTCCCTTTGACAAGTTTCTGTCTCTTACACCATCAGAACGCTAAGTATCGTAACAGAAATAGATATCTCTGTTCACTGACTGATGAGTAACATGATTCTAGGCCATTTCCTTTGGAATTTTCTCGCATTCCATGAGTGTTTTTCCTAGATAATCTCATTGTGCCGATAACATACAGTAAACTCAACAACTTTCTGATTTATTTTTCATCCGTATTACCTGGCATCTCAGTCTCTGCGAAAACGTGACATAACCAATCTCTATGTTAATATTTACACAGCTGGTTATTATGCTAATTTCATTATCATCAAAGAAAATCCGACAGAGGCCAACTTCAGCATTTATTTCTTGGGATTCGTTTCGCGGTCCACATAGCTGTGTGGTTTGGGGCTTCTGTTTCTGTTTTTGTGGTCTTATCTTTACCCAATATTCATTTGCATTATCACATAAAACATCGTCTTCTTCATCTTCTGACATCCTTTGCTCAGAAATTGAATGATTATCACTGGGCACTGCATTGTCTTATTCATCTTCAGAATCATCAGAGTAATTGAGATTCTCCTCTGCATGACTAAGTTCGTGAAGCAACAGAGTTGCTGGATCCGACGTTTTCGCAACAACCGTCCTTTTATTTGCTACATATATTCGAATATTGTCAGTAACTGTCACTGTAAAGGTTCAAAGAAGCCACCCTTAGTGGCCGCGAGGTTAGAGGCGCCATGTCACGGACTGCTCGGCCCCTCCCGCCGGAGGTTCGAGTCTTCTCTCGGGCATGGGTGTGTGTATTGTTCTTAGCATAAGTTAGTTTAAGTTAGTTTACATTTAAGTCTAGGGACCGATGACCTAAGCAGTTTGGTCCATTAGGAATTGACACATATTTGAACATTTTTGAACATTTGGTTCAATGAAAATGTAAAAGTGATTATAAATATAAATTAAATGTGAATTACATCATACAATATTTAGTATGAACCAAATAATATAAACATTAAACACTGAAAAATAAATATCTATCAAAATAGAAACGTAAATGGCAACACCAATAGTCGCGTGGGTTGTAATTGTTAACCAGAGAACAGAATGTGGATAAATCTGTTTTTATACTCGCTAACTATAGCAACGTTCAAACCACAATGACGTAATATTGTCTTTAAAGTATAACTCGGAGCTATACAAATACACATTTATGGACAAAGCTTACTGGCCACATCATAACAAAAAGAAAATGGTTGGGTGACATACGCCACCCATACGAGTACTCAAGGGTTAATAAGTGTAACAAATGACAGTTTGCTTGTTAGTCATAGTTGTAAATTATGCAATAATTTTGTGACAAAAAGTCTGATAAAGTTAAATATATCTTTTATTTATTTTTATGATAAAGTGACAAAAACAAAAACAAATCCAATTTGCGTCTGTGTCATAACTAGCGGCGAAGTGGTCAGCACTGTTCAACACTGTTGCGGCTGAAATATATATTCTGGAACTAATCATTCGAGTCTCAACACTATGAGTTCACTCAGTGAGTCTACTCAACCCCATCTGTTTCCAGGTACAGTCATCACGGAGCATTTTGATAATCTCAAAATTACCCCAGGAGGTCAATCTGCCGCCAATATTACTGGCGCTATAGGTCTTTCGGATTCTGGGGCGGCTAGATTAAAATGCAATGTGATTCAACAGAGGAAGTTGGAATCCTCTGGCCAACTTAAAACCAAAACAAACACATTTTTTGCAACGCTTAGCGCACTAACACTTTTGCAAACAAGTAAACTTGATAAACTGCAGTCCGTCTTCAGGCCACGAGTGGCCTACCGGGATCATCCGACCGCCCTGTCATCCTCAGGGGAGGATGCGGATAGGAGGGGCGTGGGGTCAGCACACCGCTCTCCCGGTCGTTATGATGGTGTTCTTGATCGAAGCCGCTACTATTCGGTCGAGTAGCTCCTCAATTTGCATCACGTGGCTGAGTGCACCGCGAAAAATGGCAACAGCGCATGGCGGCTGGATGGTCACCCATCCAAGTGTCGGCCACGTCCAACAGCGCTAACTTCGGTGATCTCACGGGAACCGGTGTATCCACAGCGGCAAGGCCGTTGCTCTAAACTTAATAAATTGGGCTATACATTAAAAGTACAGATGCTTTAAATTTTGGCACTTCAAGAAACAAGAATGCCGGATAATAACGCCAAGGATCTCGGCAAGTAACGTCTTCTTAAAAGTAAAACTGATAAAAGAATACTTAATAATACACCACATCTGGGAGTTGCTTTCGCAGTCTCCAAAAATACACTATGTGATCAAAAGCATTGGAACACACCCAAAACATACGTTTTTCATATTAGGTGCATTACGCTGCTACCTACTGTCAGGTACTCCATATCAGCGACCTCAGTAGTCATTAGACATCGTGAGAGAGCAGAATGGGGTGCTCCGTGGAACTCACCGACTTCGAACGTGGTCAGGTGATTGGGTGTCACTTGTATCATACGTCTGTACACGAGATTTCCAAACTCTTAAACACCCCTTGGCCCACTGTTTCCTATGTGATAGTGAAGTAGAAACGTGAAGGGACACGTACAGCAGGCAGACCTCGTCTTTTGACTGACAGAAACCACCGACAGTTGAAGAGGCTCGTAATGTGAAATAGGCAGACATTCATACAGACCAACACACAGGAATTGCAAACTGCATCAGGATCCGCTGCAAGCACTGTGATAGTTAGGCGGGAGGTGAGAAAACTTGGATTTCATGCTCATAAGCCAGACATCACGCCACAAATGCCAAACGACGCCTCGCTTGGTGTAAGAAGCTTAAACATTGGAAGATTGAACAGCGGAAAAACGTTGTGTGGGGTGACGAATCACGGTACACAATGTGGGTATGGCGAACGCCCGGTGAGCGTAATCTGCCAGCGTATGTAGTGCGAATAGTAAAATTCGGAGGTGGTGGTTCGCAACAACCCTCCTTTTACTTGCTACAGATATTGCAATATTGTCAGTAACTGTCGCTGTAAAGGTTCAAAGAAGCCGCGCGGTTAGAGGCATGACAATGGTCGTATTTTTCATGGCAGAGGCTTGCACCACTTGTTGTTTTGCGTGGCACTATCACAGCACAGGCATACATTGATGTTTTAAGCATCTTCTTGCTTTCCACTGTTGAAGAGCAATTCCGGGATAGCGATTGCATCTTTCAACACGACCGAGCACCTGTTCCTAATGCACGGCCTTTTGCGGAGTGGTTACACGACAATAACATCCCTGTAATGGACCGGCCCGCACAGAATCCTGACCTGAATCCTATAGAACACCTTTGGGATGTTTTGGAACGCCGACTTCGGGTCAGGCCTCACCGACCGACATCGATACCTCTCCTCACTGCAGCACTCCAAGAAGAAAGGGCTGCCATTCCCCATGAAACGTTCCAGCACCTGACTGAACGTATGCCTGCGAGAGTGGAACCTGTCATCAAAGCTAAGAGTGGGCTAATACCAACATGGTAATGCTGAAATTCTATATGATTACCGATGGAGGGCGCCACGAACTTGTAAGTCATTTTCAGCCAGGTGTCCGGATACTTTCGATCACATAGTGTATCTTAAATTCAATAATGGAGGTAAAACCCATTAATAAAAGACTAATGACAATTTCTCTTAAATGCGTGAATAAAACGTACACTTTAATTAATAGCCATATGCCAGTCAACGAGGATAACCGTAAAAAACCTAAAGAACTTAATGAAGCTTGGGAAACGTTAGAAAGATCTCGAAAATTCCCTCAACCCATGTTACAATTTTAATGGGTGATTTTAATGCTCAATGAAGTAAACAGAAAAAATTATAAGAAAACGCTGGGTGGATTTCCTGCGCATGAATGAACAAACCAAAATGGCCAAAGACTTGTTGAAACGTGCAAAAATTTTAGTCTTAAAATTATGTCAGCATATTTTAAAAAGAATCATTCTAAACATAAAAACTTTGCGGGCACCCAATACATTTATTGCAGAATTTCAAATCGATCAGGTAGCAACTTCATACCATAACTACAAAGAAATTTTAAATGACCAAGTTAGGCTAGCGGCTAATATTGATACTGACCATTATTTAACGCGAATAAAAGTAAAATTCCAACCTCAAAAAATTTTAAAAACAAAAAACGTTATCACAAATTTTGACACTACTAAAACTCAAATCTAACAAGAGAACTTGACAAGAAACAGTCCAACAGTTGGCAACGCCTAGAATAAAAGTTCATCAAAACAGCACAAAATTTAATTCCGCTTCGAAAGAAACAAAAGCACCCTTGGTGGAACGCGGATTGTGAAACGGCAGTTAAGTATAGGCATGAGGAATTCTAAAATTGGAATAGTAACAAAACTGAAAATACGTACAACACATTTCTAACTATAAGAAAAGAAACGTCTAAACTAATTCGACATTTCAGAAATAGAAAAAGACTTCCAAAAGAACAATACATAAAATTTTTGTAAAACATCCAGAACAAAAATAACCGGTTATCAAACTCAAAGTCTTTGCTTCAAAAATGAAAATGGCACTTTGTCTCTTAACATTCAGGAAAATTGTAAGGTACTTGCTGATTATTTTGAATAACTATTAAACTGTCCAGAACCAGCGAATAAATTACAACCGCAGCGACGTAATAACACCAACCCTACCTCTAAAGAACCTGGCGAAATCGAAATAACTGAACAAATTAAGATACTTAAGAACAATAAAGCATCAAGATAACCGGTATAATTCCAGAACTACTAAAATCAGCTGGCCCTAATACTGTAAAAGGGATCACTCAAATAATATGACATATCTGGCAAACTGAGAAATACCTGATGACTGGAAAACTCCCCTAATTCATCCACTGCATAGAAAGGGGGATAGGAGGAATCTCTCTTCTCCCGGTCACATACAAGATTCTCTCGCAATGTTTACTTGATCGAGCCCTAGAACTTAGAACCTAAATTGGTGAATATCAAGTAGGCATTAGACCAAAGTCCTATCCGGAACAAATTCTTAATTTAAAACTAATCATTAGGCACCGAAGGATTTCTAGTAACAACATTGTATGTACATTTGTGGATTTTAAAAAGGCCTATAACCCAGTTGATAGTGAATCTCTTTTCCAAATTTCAAAGTAACAAGGGCTAGATAGTATAACCGTAACACTGATTAAGAAACTGACACTAGCTCTAAAGTTAAATTCATGGAAGAAATTTCTGAACCATTTGATATAAAGACTGGTGTTAGACAGAGAGGTGGACTCTCCCCAATACTGTTTAGTTGTGTTTTGGAAAAGGTAATTACAGAACAGCGAGAGCAAAAATTGAGATAAAATATAGACCAATCAATCGAGTTAGGTAGAAATAACATTAGCGTAGCTTGCCTCGCATTTGCAGATGATCTGGCAATTTTAATTATGGAATTACCACAGCTCGAAAACAAATTGAAATTCTAAAAAATGTTACGGAAAAAGTAAGACTACAGATATCATTCGAAAAACGGAATATATGACATGTAACAAACGAGCACCAAAGTTTTTGAATGGAAATATGGAAACATAAAAAGGGTTTCTCGCTTTAAATACTTGGAGGAAATCATACAAGAAAATGGTCTGGAAAAATCTGCAAAGGAAGTTCGCTGTCAAAAACTGGACACTGCATTCAGATTAAGACATCATATTTATAATAAAAATACACTAAATTGAGTACCCATAGGCATTACAGCAATGTAATCAAATCTGAATGTCTTTATGGAGCAGAAACTTTAATTTTAAATAGTAAGAGGAATATTGAAGAATTTCAAAAGACAGAAAGAAAGATTATTAGGAAAATGTTAGGCTCCAAAATTACTGATGAAGTAACTTATAGGCTGAAATGTAATAAAGAAATATAAAAATACACAGACATACATGGTGATATGAGGAAACGAAGACTTAAATTTTATAGGCACATTGAAAGAATGGCACACACCAGTTTGCCAAAGCTAGTAGTAGAATTCTACGAAAACAGAAGTAAGGCCAAAACTGAGCCAGTTAAATGAATCGCTGATGCTAAGGAGTATCTTAAATGTAGCCAGTATAACTCAGGCAGACGTGAAAAACATTCAGACGAAAGATATTTGACTGGAAAGTTGGTCAGAGGGAAAGTAGAAAATAGACTGGAACACCGTGGTCTGATTTCTTTTTTTTTTTTTTTATTCGTGTCAGAAGCACCATGGATACAGGAATATAAAAAAATGAATAGCACACAGAAAAAAATTAATTACAGGCATATGAATATATATATATATATATATATATATATTTAAAAAGAAAGATGATGAGACTTACCAAACAAAAGCGCTGGCAGGTCGATAGACACACAAACAAACACAAACATACACACAAAATTCTAGCTTTCGCAACCAACGGTTGCCTCGTCAGGAAAGAGGGAAGGAGAAGGAAAGACAAAAGGATATGGCTCTCCCTTAAAACCCATATCCTTTTGTCTTTCCTTCTCCTTCCCTCTTTCCTGACGAGGCAACCGTTGGTTGCGAAAGCTAGAATTTTGTGTGTATGTTTGTGTTTGTTTGTGTGTCTATCGACCTGCCAGCGCTTTTGTTTGGTAAGTCTCATCATCTTTCTTTTTAAATATATTTTTCCCGCGTGGAATGTTTCCCTCTATTATATTCATATATATATATATATATATATATATATATATATATATATATATATATATATATATACAAATATGTGTGCACAGAAACAAAATGTTATAGGCATTTGGCCCATAAGCGGGCTACGTCGACAGCATTTGGGGTTGCCAACATCAGATGCTCTAAAGTGCAGTGTGAAGGACATTCAGGGCAGTTATACATGTGCTGGGTCGTCTGCACCTCTCCACAGTCGCAGAGATTAGATGTTGTAGAATATCTCCACTTCAGAAGGTTATCTCTTGACCGTGCAGTGTTGGTGCGTAGCCTGTTTAGTGATCTCCAGACCACCCAGTCCTCATCGTAGCCTGGTGCCAATTCTTCCTTTGGTTCCATCCAGTGCCCTTCTCCCGACCGCTTCCATCTCTCCACCCTAGATCCAGGTTGGTCGCTATAATCTTCGGTTGCTCTGAGAAAACTGCGTCTAGATTTCAAGCGTTTGGTGGTTGGCTGAGTTTTGTGGAGGAGGTGGCTCTCTGCCATCTCAGCCCTCGCTCTTTCACTATGGGCTGCCGCTTCTCTTCGTACTGCAGGAGGTGCAATCCCAGCAAGATGGTAGAGCTTGTCTGTTGGCGTCGGTTTCAGACATCCAATGACGAGCCTGCAGGTCTCGTTCAGAGCAATGTCGACCTGTTTAGCGTGGGTAGAGTTGTACCAGACACTGCTTGCATATTCGCCTGCTGGGAAGCAAACTGCTAGTGCTGTGGTCCTCACTACCTCTGGCTTTGCGCCCCAGGAGGAGTTCGTTATTTTCCGAAGAATATTATTTCTGCCGCTCACCTTCATTTTGGTGTTAATACAGTGCTGTTTATACGTCAGAGCCCTGTCTAGGGTTACTCCTAGGTATTTGGGGTTAACGCAGTGTTCGAGGAGTGTGTCCTTCCAGAAGACACGCAGCTTACGGGATGCCTGCTTGTTACGGAGATGGAAGGCGCAAACTTGTGTTTTGCTAGGGTTCGGCTTGAGTTGATTGTCGGCGTAGTACTGACAGAGCATGTCTAGCGCATCCGTGAGCTTTGTCTCAACATCCCCAAAGGAGTCACCCTGTACGGCCATAGCACGGTCATCGGCGTAGATATAGTTTTCCGTACCAGCTGGCAGTGGTTGATCGTTGGTGTATATGTTAAAAAGTAAGGGTGCCAGTACGCTGCCCTGAGGGAGACCATTTTTCTGGGCCCGCCACCTGCTATGCATCCCTTGGAATTCCACAGAGAACCTACGGTTCTCTAACAGACTTCTAATTGTGGATGTGAATTTAAAGTCCCTGGTAATGGCATACAGCTTCTTCATTAGCACAAGTAAGTTGACGGTGTCATATGCAGCTGTCAAGTCTATAAAGGCGACACCGTTTATTTTCCGGTTCTCATAGCTGCGTGAGGTTAATTACCTGAGATGTAGTGCTTTTCCCTGGGCGGAAATCTGCTTGTTGGGGGATTAGGTAGGGTGCTATGGCACTGGAGAGGCGATCCTGGAGTATTCTTTCAAAGATTTTAAAGATATGGCAGAGAAGTGATACGGGTGGGAAATTTCTGGGGTCATCAGCATTTTTGCCTGGTTTTAAAATGGCAATGACTTTAGCCTTCCTCCAGATTGTGGGAATCTGACATGTTTCCATGCAATTGTTAAACAGTTTCAGTAGCCATTGTTTAACGTTGGGACCAAAGTGTTTAATCTGTTCAACAAAAATCCCGTCCAGGCCCGGGGCCTTCCTTAGCTTGCATTTCGCTATGGCTTTGTCCAGATCTGCCATTGTGAGAGGGGTGGTCAGAGTTGAATTTTCTTGGTGTTCAATCCTATCTATTTTGGTCTCCGACTTCCTGATTTTGGTGTCGGGTTTCCCATTCTTGAGAAGCTGGTGGGCTATTTGGTCGGCTGTGACGGTAGCATGTCCTGGAGAGAAAGTCGGGTCATTGTTGAGACGTTTAAGGAGTGTCCAGGCTTTCTGACTGCTCCTTTTCATGTCCAATTCCTCTATTGTCCTCAGCCATTTCTCTCTCCTGGTTTTAGCTAGTGACTCGGTTAGCTGCTCGCCCGCAGTGATAGTTTCCGCGGATAGAGGGTTTGCGTCAAACAGTGTCAGGTATTGCTGCAACTGGTCCTCTAATTCTGGCGTAAGGCCTTCAACATGATTGCTTCTGCATCCTCTAGGGATCGATTGCTTGGAACACCACTGCACAGCCTTCACGAAATTGTCATAGAATCTTGGTTCAGGTGGTAGGTTGTTTACAGAATCTTCCATGAGGTTTTGAAAGGTTGACCATTCTGCTTTCTTAAAATTGTACCTACGGCGAAAAGGTACGCTATGGGGTTTAACAACAGATGTGATCTGGCACATTATTGGACGGTGCTGGGTGTTTGGTATTGGTGAGCAAACTCCTTTTGAGCATTGGGACGTTACTTGATGGCTAACGAAGATGAGGTCCGGGTTATAACCTCTCCCCCATCTGCCACTGTTGTAGGAAGCAGGCAGTTTATTGTCATGTATCAGTTTTAGGTTGTTTAGCTCGGCCCAGCAGATCACAGCCGTGCCATTGTCGTCGTCTTCTTGGTAGCCCCACTGCGTACTGTGGCTGTTGAAACCACCGATTACAAAATCAATTCTGTCTTTATTAAAATTGTTTACGTTGGAGCTGGAAAAGTCCACAGTTGGTGGTTTGTACACTGATGTAACAGTGCAGTCACTAAGTTCAATGGTTAGCACTTCAGTATCATTGATGTCGTTTATACTGCTTGAAAGGATCTGTATGTTTGGCCTGGTAAAGATTGCGCTGCCATACTGTCGGTGTGGCCTTTCAGCTACTAGTCGCATGCCGTTTATCTTGGGTCTTTTGAGTGTGCTATCTCTGTGAGTTTCTTGTAGACACAGGACGTCACATTTCTCTTTCTGACAGAGGTCTTGTAGTAGACGTTCTTTGCATGCAGACAGGCCTTCAATATTTACAGAGATAATCGTCAGTGCTGGGCCTGATAAGGTCCTTTTCTGTAGGATTGTCATGTTGCTTCTGGAGTGAAAGGATCAGCCGGTATACAACCGCCCAGGGGACGCCCGAGTATGAGTATTGCATTCACATACTCTTCGTGGAGGCTGTGTGAGTGACAGCACTGCTGATACAGTGCGCCAAGCATTTAAACACAGTACACTGCAATCGACGCGTCATGTTTCCAGAAAAGCAGTCGTACCTCAGAGCACTGTGGTGAAGGTCTTAGACAAACGACTGCGTTTCCATGCATATAAAGTGCAACTCCTGTAAGCTTTGTAACCAGATGACGGGCACAGTCTTGTCATGGTGGAACGACTTTCTTAATACAGGTTTTTATTCAATGAAGCGACTTTTCTCAGCCCCAGGAATGCAAACAGGTATAAGGTCCGTCTCTAGATATCGGGGAACCCACAGATCGTGGTACAGCAGATAAGGAACAGGCCGAAACTGAATGTGTGGAGTTGCTTAATGCACAACAGAGTTATTGGATCATTCTTTGTCACTCAACCTGCCATTACAACTGTTTACCTGGACATGTTAGAATATACGTTGCACCTTGGTTACAGGAATTTCAATCATGGAGAGTGTTTCAAAATATTGTGCACTCGGGGTTATTTATCAGCCATTTCTTGTATGAAACCTGTCCGAAAAAATGGATCGGCAGAGACAGTCAAACCTCAAAGTAAACACGTTCATCACACATAACCGCTCTTGACTTTTTTATGGGGACACATTAAGGATAAAGAGTTTGTTTCGCCAGTTCCTGATGTGCAAATTCATACGGCACGCGTGCAAGATACTGCAGAATCGTTGACGGAAGAGATGATAAGGACATGGAGGGAAATGGAATATCGCGTAGACGTTCTATGGGCAACAAATGGAGCACATGTGGAGAGGTACGACTTTAAGTACCATTTGCAACGTACTTCAAAATGGTTCAAATGGCTCTGAGCACTAGGGGACTTAATATCTGAGGTCATCAGTCCCCTAGAACTTAGAACTACTTAAACCTAACTAACCGAAGGACATCACACACATCAATGCCCGAGGCAGGTTTCGAATCTGCGACCGTAGCAGTCGCGCGGTTCCGGACTGAAGTGCCTAGAACCGCTCGGTCACAACGGCCGGCTGCAACGTACTGCATGGCTATATCTAGCACTGCTCATTAGAAATAAATTTTTATAATCGGGAAAATACTTTTCCTCTCCAGGCGACACCACCTTAACGAAGCACTGTCTGTGCGGCCAGAGAGGTCTGAGGCCACCAAAAGGACTATTTTGATGGTAGCTGGGCTGCTGGTAGAGTCACCCTCGCTGAATTGTCGCTGGCTGAGGAGCCAGACGAAGTATGTCTTGTATGAGGGGTCATTCCCTTTCCTTTCTTCGCTATCCAGAGCCTATGAATGAAATGACTAACTCAGAGTTTCTTGCTGCCCTTAGTCATTTCTTTTCCATCTTCTTCAGCGCAGGGTAAGCAGAACTTTGAAGTGTGGTGAAGCCAGTCTTTCTAGGGGAAGAGAACCCTGATGAAACATCCTGCAGGTGCGATGTGTCAACTCTCAATCCACCTCGTAATATGTCTCGGTTTTCGGATGGTTGATTGGCCTCAGCAACGGAAACAAAAATGGACTTTGTATTTTGCTATCTGAAGTGTACAGACAAGATGTTTCAATGGATATAAACAGCACAACATTGATGTAGCTATGCTTTCTGAAACAAAAAAGAAAGGCACTGGTTGTGAATACCCGCTACAATTCACCCATTATTTTTTAATGGATGGATGGGAGCAGAAGTAACCATCGTTCTAAATAAACGCTGGTCTAAATATATAACCTCGAGGAAAGCAGTTAATTAAAGACTGATAAAGCTCTGTCTGAGAGCTAGAGATATGAATATTGTGATAGTGGAAGTGTGTACCAAACTGAAGATACGCTCTTGAAGGTAAAAGAAGATTATTTTAAAAGATGCTGATGGCCATGAACTGAACCTTTCAGGGGATATTAATAGCATAGTAGGGAAAGAGATGGATAGTAAGGATATTGGAATGTATTGAAAGAATGTTAGGAATGAGACTGGGAAAAGATTGGAGAATTTAAGGGAGCAATATGAAATATGAGTGGAAGATCTACTCCTCAAGGATATACATAAATTTACGTGGTATAGCTATGCAAGAAGAATTAAATCAATGACTGACTACTAATCTTGAGTAAAAAGGCCAATTCAGAATTGAGGATTCCAGAGTTAAGAGAAGGGCATACTGTGGAAATGACCATCATCTGATGGAATACACAATTTATATCCCCTGTGCTTTCAGGAGTAATGGAAAGCAGAAGAGGACAAAACATGCAATGTGCTGACCAGCCTGAGATCATAAGGTACAACTTGGGCAGTCTAAGGGAAGATACATAGTCCAATCATATTAATTTGACCACGGTCTATGTTAAACGTCAGCGTGCAATAATCACTCAAATATGGCACATGGCTGTACTAGAGCTGGAGGCAACATAAGGAGGGTCAGGACAATGTGGCAAACAGTGCAGTCGATGTCGTATTGCGAAAATGGAGCGATTTATCTGACTCCAAAAGGGCATGATCATTTGTAATCGATCCAAGGAGAGAAGCAATTCAGAAACAGCCGAGTTTGTAAGCTGTTCGCGTACTGCCATGGTTAAGGTATAGTATGCATAGCAAAATGGTGCCATACATGATGATGCCAAGGCCACTGCTCCATAGACTGTAGATGACAGGGTGAATGACGGCTACAGATTCTCGTCTAGCAGATGCGCAAAACTATAGGCCTATATCTGTTGTAGAATTTTAGAACATGTTTTTAGCTCGCGTATCATGTCATTTCCGGAAACCCAGAATCTACTCTGAAAGAATTAACATGGATTCCGGAAACAGCGATCGTGTGAGACCCAACTCGCATTATTTGTTCATGAGACCCAGAAAATATTAGATACAGGTTCCCAGGTAGATGCCATTTTCCTTGACTTCCGGAAGGCGTTCGATACACTTCCGCACTGTCGCCTGATAAACAAAGTAAGAGGCTACGGAATATCAGACCAGCTGTGTGGCGTGCCACCTCTGGCGTGCCGCAGGGGAGTGTTATGGGACGATTGCTTTTCACAATATACAGTATGTAAATGACCTAGTAGATAGTGTCGGAAGTTCCATGCGGCTTTTCGCTGATGATGCTGTAGTATACAGAGTATACAGAGAAGTTGCAGCATTAGAAAATTGCAGCGAAATGCAGGAAGATCTGCAGCGGATAGGCACTTGGTGCAGGGAGTGGCAACTGACCCTTAACATAGACAAATGTAATGTATTGCGAATACATAGAAAGAAGGATCCTTTATTGTATGATTATATGATAGCGGAACAAACACTGGTAGCAGTTACTTCTGTAAAATATCTGGGAGTATGCGTACGGAAAGATTTGGAGTGGAATGATCATATAAAATTAATTGTTGGTAAGGCGCGTGACGGATTGAGATTCATTGGGTCCTAACAAAATGTAGTCCATCAACAAAGGAGGTGGCTTACAAAACACTCGTTCGGCCTATACTTGAGTATTTCTCATCAGTGTGGTATCCGTACCAGGTCGGGTTGACGGAGGAGATAGAGAATATCCAAAGAAGAGCGGCGCGTTTCGTCACAGAGTTATTTGGTAAGCGTGATAGCGTTACGGAGGTGTTTAGCAAACTCAAGTGGCAGACTCTGCAAGAGAGGCGCTCTGCATCGCGGTGTTGCTTGCTGTCCAGGTTTCGAGAGGGTGCGTTTCTGGATGAGGTATCGAATATATTGCTTCCCCCTACTTATACCTCCCGAGGAGATCACGAATGTAAAATTAGAGAGATTCGAGCGCGCACGGAGGCTTTCCGGCAGTCATTCTTCTCGCGAACCATACGCGAGTGGAGCAGGAAAGGGAGGTAATGACAGTGGCACGTAAAGTGCCCTCCGCCACACATCGTTGGGTGGCTTGCGGAGTATAAATGTAGATGTAGATGTACAGAGATGAGTAGAGATGAACAGATGTGCAACTGTTGAGTAACTGACTGCCCAGATGAACCAAGAGGCTACCAAATGTGTCTCTTCAAGGACTGTCCAGTGAATGTTACTGCATATGGGTCTCTGCAGCAGATGCCAGGTTCATGCATCCATGCTGACTAGCATCGCACACCAATACAGCAACTGGATGTGTTCTGTGTGGTGACAGGTGGTCTTTTCAGATGAATCCCGTTTTATCCTGCATGGACCAAAAGCAAACACCCTGCAACAATTTCCAGAGGGGAGGAGGGGGAGTTATGGTCTAGAGATATGTGGGTGATATCGTAAATCAGGAAGGTACAATCGATCAACACAACAGTGCATCTGTCCTTCAGGACCATCACTATGTGCAATTTGTTTTCCCTCGCATGATGCCTTCTACCAGCAGGACAGTGAAACGTGTCACACAGACCATAGTGTACATGCGTGGTTTGAAGAGCACTAGGGAGCGTTTACCATGCTTCCCGGCCACCAAACTTCCTGGCTTTAAATCCAAACGAGAATTTGTGATACTACCTCGATCAGGTTGCTCGTGCCATGGATCTTCAACTTACAAATCTAGAGCAGCTGGCCACGACTTTGGAGATGGCATGGCTCCACAATCCACAACCGCATTGATTCTCTTCCTGCATATCTCACTGTGGTCCATACCGCAAAAGGTGGTTATTCAGACTTATGACCGGTGGTCACATTAATTTGCTGGACAGCGCAGTACTAAGTACTCTACTGGCCATTAAAATTGCTGCACCACGAAGATGACGTGCTAGAGACGCGAAATTTAACCGACAGGAAGAAGATGCTGTGATATGCAAATCGTTAGCTTTTCAGAGCATTCACACAAGATTGGCGCCGGTGGCGACACCTACAACGTGCTGACGTGAGGAAAGTTTCCAACCGATTTCTCATACACAAACAGCAGTTGAACGGCGTTGCCTCGTGAAACGTTGATGTGATGACTCGTGTAAAGAGGAGAAATGCGTACTATCACGTTTCCGACTTTGATAAAGGTCGGATTGTAGCCTATCGCGATTCCGGTTTATCGTATCACGACATTGCTGCTCGCGTTGGTCGAGATCCAACGACTGTTAGCAGAATATGGCATCGGTGGGTTCAGGAGGGTAATAGGGAACGCCGTGCTGGATCCCACCGGCCTCGTATCACTAGCAGTCGAGATGACAGGCATCTTATCCGCATGGCTGTAACGGATCGTGCAGCCACGTCTCGATGCCTGAGCCAACAGATTGCAAGACAACAACCATCTACACGAACAGTTCGACGACGTTTGCAGCAGCATGGACTATCTGCTAGTAGACCATGGCTGCGGTTACTCTTGACGCTGCATCACAGACAGGAGCGCCTGCGATGGCGTAGTCAACGACGAATCTGGGTGAACGAATGTCAAAACGGCATTTTTTCGGATGAATCCAGGTTCTGTTTACAGTATCATGATGGTCGCATTCGTGTTTGGCGACATCGCGGTGAACGCACATTGGAAGCGTGTATTCGGCATCGCCATACTGGCGTATCATTCGGCGTGGTGGTATGGGGTGCCATTGGTTACACGTTTCGGTCACCTCTTGTTCGCACTGACGGCACTTTGAACAGTGGACGTTACATTTCAGATGTGTCACGACCCGTGGCTCTACCCTTCATTCGATCCCTGCTAAACCCTACATTTCAGCAGGATAATGCACGACCGCATGATGCAGGTCCTGTACGGGCCTTTCTGAATACAGAAAATGTTCGACTGCTGCCATTGGCAGTACATCCTTCAGATCTCTCACCAATTTAAAACGTCTGATCAATGGTGACTGAGCAACTGTCTCGTCACAATACGCCAGTCACTACTCTTGATAAACTGTGGTATCGTGTTGATGCTGCATGGGCAGCTGTACCTGTACACGCCATCCAAGCCCTGTTTAACTCAATCCCCAGGCGTATCAAGGCCAAGGCCGTTATTACGGCCAGATGTGGTTGTTCTGGGTACTGATTTCTCAGGATCTATTCACCCAAATTGTGTGAAAATGTAATCACATGTCAGATGTAGTATAACATATTTGTCCAATGAATACCCGTTTATCATTTGCATTTCTTCTTGGAGTAGCAATTTTAATGGCCATTAGTGAATATGAACAGCGTCTGTTAAAAAAATTGGAGAGTGTAGAGAGAAAAGTAGAAAAGGAATAAGAGCATATAAAGAAGCCATTAGATGAACCTGCAAAGGGAGGCGTTGCAGATATGAAAAGAAGAAGAAACCAGTGTGTTGGGATGTAGAAATAGCAGATATGATTTAAAGGAAAAAATATCCTAGTTGTAAAGATCCTAGATGTAAATGACAATGAAAGTAGAGGCAGACACAATTAATAAAGAACTATCAAGAGAGGTGTTTAAAAACGAAACAGAAGTTGCGGGAACGAGATGTGAATATGTAGAGAGCATAGTTGTTGGGAATCCAGAGTGCTGAGGCAGGAGGACTGTAACATGAAGAAGGTACCAGGATATGGATTAACATATTCAGAGCAGTGTGAAAGGGACTCCACAAGCCGAACAGATGTGGACGCTAGACGTGAAGAGCGGCGGTCTCTAGCGCGCCACACCACTTGCAGGTGGCAGCACTGCGCTGTCTGTTTGCACGCCTCTCCTCCGCGGGGTAAGTTATTCACGGGCTCGCCGTGAATAGCAATCACCGGTCGGCGCGCTGCCTGCCTCAAATATTTGTCTCCGCGGCGAAAGGAAACAAAGCGGTGGCAGTTAGCAGGCGCTGCGCAAACACATTTCGCCGCCTCGTCGCCCCTCTGTCACCGCGTCACATGGACAGACCCGCTTTTGCTCCCAGCCGCTGACAGGCCACCTGTCTCTCAAGTGCCAATCGTCACGTGGTCCCAGGGGTACTGAATGAACTGCATGCTGCGAGTTCACGTTTCTGACACGATTCGTACAGTAGATGGCATAATGTTTTAATTATCACATAGAAAAAAAAATCAAGCTGCTACCTTGATATTTGATGGTATTAGTCCTCCTCTACGAAGTCAGCCTTCAGTGCGACACATTTCTCCTATGGACTTCAAATGGTTGCCGGTCGTGGTGGACGAGCGGTTCTAGGCGCTTCAGTCTGGAACCGCGCGACCGCTACGGTCGCAGGTTCGAATCCTGCCTCTGGCATGGATGTGTGTGATGTCCTAGGTTAGTTTGGTTTAATTAGTTCTAAGTTCTAGGGGACTGATGACCTCAGAAGTTAAGTCCCATAGTGCTCAGAGCCATATGAACCATTTGAACTTCAAATGGCTCTGAGTACTATAGGACATAAGATCTGAGGTCATCAGTCCCCTGCAACTTAGAACTACTTAAACCTAACTAACCTAAAACATCACACACATCCATGCCTGAGGCAGGATTCGAACCTGCGACCGTAGCGGTCGCGCGGTACCAGACTGAAGCGCCTAGAACCGCTCGTCCACCACGACCGGCCAACTATGGACTTGGCACACGCCTTAGTCGAAAAAATCTGTTCAGGAAATATTCCACATTGAGAAGCACATTGTCGTCATTCGACAAATACCCGTCACGTGAGACATTTCTGGCTATAGAGACCATGATATTCTGTGCAGGCTTCACTTCATAGTTAGGGTGAGATTCAAGTAGCTGAGGCGTGACGTAAGAAGTAGAAATCCCATTGATTTGGTCTACGGAAACAGCAGTGAGCCGTGCGTGGCTCGTGTTTGTGCCATCTCTCTCTTTTACATTTTGTTTTTACTGCACTGCCACCTCTTATTGTTAGTTCAGTTACTGGTGTTACTGAGTTGCTTGCCCGTGACCAGCAGTAGCAGCGCTTATCGGTATAAGCCCTGGCATATTATCTTTGCTGTCTGCTATTACTTCCAGGGTGTCGTGTGTTGTGAGGGGAGTTCGTATCTGGCAGTGAGTTGCAACGCGCCAGGAATGGAGTTCGGACCTGGCAGGAGTCGGTCGGGTTGGAGCGTCAGTGAGGTTCGGATAGCCATAACTCGCTCGACCGTTGCCGACACACATGGTTTCAATAGGGACGGTCTTGGCTGATAGTCGGTTGGTCGTCTTACTGGACGACGTGACTGCTAGCCGATAGTTTATGGTTGGCGATGTGTGTGTCTCAACTCGTCGTTCGTCCTCGTCAGTGCATAGTCACTTCTTTTACCATTGGTCGCGTTCTTCGATCAAGTGTTTGTGATATTGAGTGTAGCTTGTGATGCCCAGCTATTTTCGTACTGTTTCCGTGCTGATGTGTAGCAGTTGGTCGGTTGGCGCAGTCGCGGCGTAGCACCAGTGGGGCATGCAGCGTCAGGAAGGTGCGGATAGCCATCACTTGCCCAACGAATGCCGACACACATGTTTTGAGTGGGGACGACTTTGGTTGACTGTCGGTCGGTCGTCTTGTTAGACGACGCGTATTTGGCCGTCGATTGCTGGTGGGTTGGCTGTGTGCGCCGACTCGTGGTTCGTCCTCGTTATTGCACAGTCACTGCCGTGAGCATCGTCTAGTCCTCGTGCAGATGTTCGTGGGGCTGTGTGTAGTTTATGCGATTTTCACTGACAAGTTTATTTAAGTCTTGTCGGCGTGCTGCCTCTGAGTTAGTCGGTCGTTTGATCAAACGACGTGGGTTTTCGGGGCGTCCACCCCTTATGGGTTGTCTGGGATCCGTTCTTGTTTGGTTCCACAGTCTCTGCTGTCAGCATCGTTGGAATTTTGGTGCAAGTGTGGAGCGGAACTCGCCTTGAGCATTGGTCTGATGACGATCTGCCGGTTGGGTTGCTGTCGGATTGAGGATGGTTGGCGCGTTTGCCTGTCTCACCTAAGTGAACGTCAGTATTTCAAGTGCTGGCCGACCCCCCGAAACTTCTGAGCGCCGTTAGCTGCACTGTCTTTTCTTATTTTCTGTTGTGTGTATTTGTATCGCTCATAGCCGATGGTTTGAATTAAACTTGAATTGTGTCTTCTTGTGTTTTAAGTCAAGGGCTTTCAGTCACTTTAAAATTAAATTTCCTGACTTGTCAAGTCTTGGATTGTTTGGGCATTCAGCCTGATTAAAATCTTTAAAGATAAAGCCTTGGGCCTTCTGCCTACCAAAAATTATTTTAGTTGTGTTTTAAGTCATGGGCCGTCGATAAAGCCTTGGTTCTGCCTTTAAAGACTATTTTAATTGTGTTTTAAGCCATATGCTGTGAGCCGTTTTGAATTTAAAGTTCTTGTTTGTCAAGTGTTAGATTGTTTGGGGTCTTCAGCCTAATTTAAGATAAGGCTTTGTTGTTTAAATTTACACTCCTGGAAATGGAAAAAAGAACACATTGACACCGGTGTGTCAGACCCACCATACTTGCTCCGGACACTGCTAGAGGACTGTACAAGCAATGATCACACGCACGGCACAGCGGACACACCAGGAACCGCGGTGTTGGCCGTCGAATGGCGCTAGCTGCGCAGCATTTGTGCACCGCCGCCGTCAGTGTCAGCCAGTTTGCCGTGGCATACGGAGCTCCATCGCAGTCTTTAACACTGGTAGCATGCCGCGACAGCGTGGACGTGAACCGTATGTGCAGTTGACGGACTTTGAGCGAGGGCGCATAGTGGGCATGCGGGAGGCCGGGTGGACGTACTGCCGAATTGCTCAACACGTGGGGCGTGAGGTCTCCACAGTACATCGATGTTGTCGCCAGTGGTCGGCGGAAGGTGCACGTGCCCGTCGACCTGGGACCGGACCGCAGCGACGCACGGATGCACGCCAAGACCGTAGGATCCTACGCAGTGCCGTAGGGGACCGCACCGCCACTTCCCAGCAAATTAGGGACACTGTTGCTCCTGGGCTATCGGCGAGGACCATTCGCAACCGTCTCCATGAAGCTGGGCTACGGTCCCGCACACCGTTAGGCCGTCTTCCGCTCACGCCCCAACATCGTGCAGCCCGCCTCCAGTGGTGTCGCGACAGGCGTGAATGGAGGGACGAATGGAGACGTGTCGTCTTCAGCGATGAGAGTCGCTTCTGCCTTGGTGTCAATGATGGTCGTATGCGTGTCTGGCGCCGTGCAGGTGAGCGCCACAATCAGGACTGCATACGACCGAGGCACACAGGGCCAACACCCGGCATCATGGTGTGGGGAGCGATCTCCTACACTGGCCGTACACCACTGGTGATCGTCGAGGGGACACTGAATAGTGCACGGTACATCCAAACCGTCATCGAACCCATCGTTCTACCATTCCTAGACCGGCAAGGGAACTTGCTGTTCCAACAGGACAATGCACGTCCGCATGTATCCCGTGCCACCCAACGTGCTCTAGAAGGTGTAAGTCAACTACCCTGGCCAGCAAGATCTCCGGATCTGTCCCCCATTGAGCATGTTTAGGACTGGATGAAGCGTCGTCTCACGCGGTCTACACGTCCAGCACGAACGCTGGTCCAACTGAGGCGCCAGGTGGAAATGGCATGGCAAGCCGTTCCACAGGACTACATCCAGCATCTCTACGATCGTCTCGATGGGAGAATAGCAGCCTGCATTGCTGCGAAAGGTGGATATACACTGTACTAGTGCCGACATTGTGCATGCTCTGTTGCCTGCGTCTATGTGCCTGTGGTTCTGTCAGTGTGATCATGTGATGTATCTGACCCCAGGAATGTGTCAATAAAGTTTCCCCTTCCTGGGACAATGAATTCACGGTGTTCTTATTTCAATTTCCAGGAGTGTATTTTACTTTGAGTTTTAAATCATGGGGCGTGCAGCCGCCTTTAAACTTTTTTGCTTCTCAAGTGTTAGATTTGTTGGGCCTTCACCAAGTTATACAACTTACTTACATCAGGCCTTCTGCCATCTAAATATTCTGTTTTGTTCGAATGTAACTGGCAGCCGCTCATTTTGGCCCTTTTCCAGAATTCCAAGTAACTGTCCTGTCCTGTGGGTTTAGCAGGGCGTTTCAAGCAGGAAGCAATAATTGGCGGATGGCGTGCACAAAGAATGGCGGGAACTCCATACATGTAGCGACTGTGAAGAGGAATGAGTGTCGAACGCGATCGAAGGTACTCGCATAATCAGTCCAGTGTTGCGCGGAGCCAACAGACTATGGCTATCGTAATGAGGTCACAGCCTACTCCCAAAGCCATTGGAAGGGTATCCCCGAACCCACAAGCAATCTCTTCCTGTGAAACAATCGGAGAGATCATGCGACGGGCTGGGCGAAGCCGTAGGCGTGGCGATGGGTACCGCGTAAGTTACTGATAGGGTGGTCGGCATCAGAAGCACGGACGTTTCTGACAACGGGAGCTGCGCGGCACGTCTTTGCATGCACTCAGACCCGCAAGTGCCCCCCCCCCCCTTTCTTGTAACCAGAATAGGTGCGAGGCTGACCGTCGTATATCATGACACTGCAGCGTCCGATACGAAGGTAGGAACCTGCTTGAAGCCATTTAAGACTGGATAGGTTCGGAATTGTACCCGCCGTTCGGCGCTATGTTCCAGGTCGTTGCACCGAAATGAGCGTCCTCAGGTAGTTCGAATATTCGTATCGTTCGTACGCCGAGACATGCGTGACCGACGGTAACGGGCCTTATATTGTCGTCAGAATGGCAGAAACGTAGCACGTTTGGGCTCTTGCAGCACCCTGCCGCACGCACCATCGTTAATCATTTTGATGTACACGGTACTACTATGAACATGTGGATTCCAGTTACATCTTGTGGGGGTAATTTTAACGTCGTCGCGAAGAAATCGTTCGATGTAAAGCGCCTTTGGACCGGTGAAGTTTGAACTAAAGATCTATAAGGAAGACGGCACTTAGCAACAGCCAAAGTAAACGCAACACATGACACGTGCCTCGCTAGGGTAGCGCCAGCGCGTGACCACTCCGTACCACTGCCGGCGGCAGACTGGCGATTACAATTGACAACTCACACCGCCTTTGCATCACAAGAATACGCAGGACAGCTGAAATAACGAGACATTAGTGGGAGCAGGTCTCTCTTATCCAATATTGGTGACTGAACCTCATAAAGCAACGCTAAAGATAAGAGCAGTTGTTACTTACGTGTAGTATTCCTAGAGTGCAAGGATTAAATTTTCTGTCTCAGTGTCTCATCTTGCGTGGAGTTAGTGTAGCATAAGCCATCGAAGTGGAAAGAGAATGCCAAGTAAATTTAGCGGAACAATTCAGCAGCATATGTAGAAGCAAATGCATAAATGCACTATCATAGCATTACCAAATATTTGCAGCGAAGTTACCAGGTCTTAGCTGTGCAAGGGGCAGCTATGTACCGAAATGCTTGTCGCGCTCGTTTGATACGAGAGCTCAGAGGGAAGCCAAGAGCGTGTTTGGTTTTTACGCTGCCTCATTACCTGATGCTTTCTGAGATCGCCTTCTAGGAAATATTATTTACGGCTTTCAGTTACATTTAATCCAGAATTTCTCATTTTAGAAGCTCTCCACCCTGGAAAGAGGACGTGAATCCTGGTATTAAATTATTTCGGGGGAAGGATAGCAAAGCAAGTGATATTATTCCAGCTCGTACAGCATACGTCATGTGAAATACTGAGGTATGTACTTACCCATCACGATTACAATTTCCTCCAAATACAAAAGAATAAAACACTTATTTTGTTGGTTTACAGCGAAAAATTTATTTCAGTGGAATAAAAAGTTATCGGAAATCAGTCTTACCCCACACGTCACGAAACAGTAAGATATTAAACACTTTGGACCTCGAAACAGACTACGCCTATGTGCAGTCTCGTGCCACATACAAATACAATTTAACTAATTATTCTACGCCCTGCAGTAATCACTTCATTTGAGAGTTCATAACAGAAGAAACTGAAACTTACGTTCGTTAACATAGAAACTAAACTGAAAATGAGAGCAATGAGAAATTCTGCGCCTTTTTAGCTTTTTCATCTTCATATCTATACCCCCATGAACCATGGACCTTGCCGTTGGTGGGGAGGCTTGCGTGCCACAGCGATACAGATGGCCGTACCGTAGGTGCAACCACAACGGAGGGGTATCTGTTGAGAGGCCAGACAAACGTGTGGTTCCTGAAGAGGGGCAGCAGCCTTTTCAGTAGTTGCAGGAGCAACAGTCTGAATGATTGACTAATCTGGCCTTGCAACACTAACCAAAACGGCCTTTCTGTGCTGGTACTGCGAACGGCTGAAAGAAAGGGGAAACTACAACCGCAATTTTTCTCGAGGGCATGCAGCTTTACTGGATGGTTAAATGATGATGGCGTCCTCTTGGGTAAAATATTCGGGAGGTAAAATAGTCCCCCACTAGGATCTCCGGGCGGGGTCTACCCAAGAGGACGTCGTTATCAGGAGATAGAAAACTGGCGTTCTACGGATCGGAGCGTAGAATGTCAGATCCCTTAATCGGGCAGGTAGGTTAGAAAATTTAAAAAGGGAAAGGGATAGGTTGAAGTTAGATATAATGGGAATTAGTGAAGTTCGGTGGCAGGAGGAACAAGACTTTTGGTCAGGTGAATGCAGGTTTATAAACACAAAATCAAATAGGGGTAATACAGGAGAAGGTTTAAAAATGAAAAAAAAATAGGAGTGCGGGTAAGCTATTACCAACAGCATAGTGAACGCATTATTGTGGCCAAGATAGACACGAAGCCCATGCCTACTACAGTAGTACAAGTTTATATGCCAACTAACTCTGCAGATGATGATGAAATTGATGAAATGTGTAATGAGATAAAAGAAATTACTCACGTAGTGAAGGGAGACGAAAATTTAATAGTCATGGGTGACTGGAATTCGAGAGTAGGAAAAGGGAGAGAAGGAAACATAGTGGGGGAATATAGCTCTGAGCACTATGGGACTTTTATATCTGTGGTCATCAGTCCCCTAGAACTTAGAACTACTTAAACCTAACTAACCTAAGGATATCACACACATCCATGCCCGAGGCAGGATTCGAACCTGCGACCGTAGCGGTCACGCGGTTCCAAACTGAAGCGCTTAGAACCGCACGGCCACACCGGCCGGCTGTGGGAATATGGATTGGGGGAGAGAAATGAAAGAGGAAGCCGTCTTGTAGAATTTTGCACAGAGCATAACTTAATCATAACTAACACTTGGTTCAAGAATCATAAAAGAAGGTTGCATACATGGAAGAATCCTGGAGATACTAGAAGGTATCAGATAGATTATATGATGATAAGACAGAGATTTAGGAACCAGGTTTTAAATTGTAAGACATTTCCAGGGGCAGATGTGGACTCTGACCACTATCTATTGGTTATGAACTGTAGATTAAAACTGAGGAAACTGCAAAAAGGTGGGAATTTAAGGAGATGGGACCTGGATAAACTGAGTAGACCAGAGGTTGTACAGAGTTTCAGGGAGAGCATAAGGGAACAATTGACAGGAATGGGGGAAAGAAATACAGTAGAAGAAGAATGGGTAGCTCTGACGGATGTCGTAGTGAAGGCAGCAGAGGATCAAGTAGATAAAAAGACGAGGGCTAGTAGAAATCCTTGGGTAACAGAAGAAATATTGAATTTAATTGATGAAAGGAGAAAATATAAAAACGCAGTAAATGAAGCAGGCAAAAGGGAATCGACAGGAAGTGCAAAATGGCTAAGCAGGGATGGCTAGAGGACAAATGTAAGGATGTAGAGGGTTATCTCACTAGGGGTAAGACAGATACTGCCTACAGGGAAATTAAAGAGACCTTTGGAGAAAAGAGAGCCACTTGTATGAATATCAAGAGCTCCGATGGAAACCCAGTTCTAAGCAAAGAAGGGAAAGCAGAAAGGTGGAAGGAGTATATAGGTGGTCTATACAAGGGCGATGTACTTGAGGACAATATTATGGAAATGGAAGAGGATGTAGATGAAGATGAAATGGGAGATACGACCCTGCGTGAAGAGCTTGACAGAGCAATGAAAGACCTGAGTCGAAACAAGTCTCCGGGAGTAGACAACATTCCATTGGAACTACTGACGGCCATGGGAGAGCCTGTCCTGACAAAACTCTACCATCTGGTGAGCAAGATGTATGAGACAGGCGAAATACCCTCAGACTTCAACAAGAATATAATAATTCCAATCCCAAAGAAAGCAGGTGTTGACAGATGTGAAAATTACCGAACTATCAGTTTAATAAGTCACAGCTGCAAAATACTAACGCGAATTCTTTACAGACGAATGGAAAAACTGGTAGAAGCCGACCTTGGCGAAGATCAGCTTGGATTCCTTGAGGCAATACTGACCCTACGACTTATCTTAGAAAATAGATTAAGGAAAGGCATTTGTAGACTTAGAGAAAGCTTTTGACAATGTTGACTGGAATACTCTCTTTCAAATTCTAAAGGTGGCAGGGGTAAAATACAGGGAGCGAAAGGCTATTTACAATTTGTACAGAAACCAGATGGCAGTTATAAGAGTCGAGGGGCATGAAAGGGAAGCAGTGGTTGGGAAGGGAGTGAGACAGGGTTGTAGCCTGTCCCCGATGTTATTCAATCTGTATATTGAGCAAGCAGTAAAGGAAACAAAAGAAAAATTCGGAGTAGGTATTAAAATCCATAGAGAAGAAATAAAAACGTTGAGGTTCGCCGATGATATTGTAATTCTGTCAGAGACAGCAAAGGACTTGGAAGAGCAGTTGAACGGAATGGACAGTGTCTTGAAAGGAGGATATAAGATGAACATCAACAAAAGCAAAACGAGGATAATGGAATGTAGTCGAATTAAGTCGGGTGCTGCTGATGGAATTAGATTAGGAAATGAGACACTTAAAGTAGTAAAGGAGTTTTGTTGTTTGGGGAGCAAAATAACTGATGATGGTCGAAGTACAGAGGATATTAAATGTAGACTGGCAATGGCAAGGAAAGCGTTTCTGAAGAAGAGAAATTTGTTAACATCGAGTATAGATTTAAGTGTCAGGAAGTCGTTTCTGAAAGTATTTGTATGGAGTGTAGCCATGTATGGAAGTGAAACATGGACGATAAATAGTTTGAACAAGAAGAGAATAGAAGCTTTCGAAATGTGGTGCTCCAGAAGAATGCTGAAGATTAGATGGGTAGATCACATAACTAATGAGGAGGTATTGAATAGAATTGGGGAGAAGAGAAGTTTGTGGCACAACTTGACAAGAAGAAGGGACCGGTTGGTAGGACATGTTCTGAGGCATCAAGGGATCACAAATTTAGCACTGGAGAGCAGCGTGGAGGGTAAAAATCGTAGAGGGAGACCAAGAGATGAATACACTAAGCAGATTCAGAAGGATGTAGGTTGCAGTAAGTACTGGGAGGTGAAGAAGCTTGCACAGGATAGAGTAGCATGGAGAGCTGCATGAAACCAGTCTCAGGACTGAAGACGACAACAACAACAACATCTATACATATTCGTATGTTGCACACTAACTAGCATGTTTATCGCATTCGTAATGTTCTCCTCTTTTCTTGATCCCCAAATGATGAAAAAATCCCATTCCATGTCACTGACGGTTCCTTCGAATCTTTCCAGCGAGTTTCTTTGTGTATCGTTGCTCGGTATTCGAAAAACAGACAAATATGCCTGCTCATACGATGTATTGGACTGAGGTCACCAGAAGGTTGACGAAGTGTATTTGAAATCGAATCTTACCAGTAAACGTGCAGTTGGTTACCCGGAATTTCCATATCGGTTTACATAACTGTGTATATAAAAACACAGTGAAACCTTAATTGATCCATTGACGTTACTTATTAGCAGCAGTATAAAATTATGAAAAATAGTCTTCCATTTTCAGTTGCAACACTATAACCAGCTGCTGAGCCAATGGTAAACCATGATCGTGGTCGCAAATTCGTAGCTGTCTGCGGTTGTGGCAGAGACAGTATCACATATTCGGTTTTTGAGTCATATGCTGCGACACGAATTTACGTATCGTGACAGCGTTGAATCAACACTAATTGTGGCATTGTTCTGCTTGCGTCACCAGCCACGCGTTGTCGTCTTTTCTTACAGGAATTTTCATATTGCCCTGGAAACGCGACGCGGAGTTAGATTTTTGTATTCCATATGGAGAAACATCCAGCATTCCAATCTTTCAGCTTTACTGGTCGAATGCAACGGTACAAAATAGGGGTACGGAATACAATATCGCAGTGCTTGTGTTGTTAAGAGGAACGATGCACAGGCACTGCAGTATCGTATTTATCCGCCGTTACCAGGCAGCGACTTTCAACTAAAAATGTCCTCCCCTGTACTGGTATTACATAATGTGTTTACGTGTACAGGTTGTGAGGCAGGAACGAGGATAAAATTATGGAAATCTGGGTCTAGCCGTGTGCCGTGCACGGATAGCCACAGCGCCTATGGCGACCGTTCGCGGAAATCGGGAAATGTGGTTTCGACTCTTGGTCTTGCACAAATTTTCGTTGTCGTCATTCCCTTAGGCAAGCTGATGGTTGTTCGTGTGAGCAAGTGCGAATACATTTCATGTACGGAAAGGGAAGCTCTTGCAAGCGAACGATATAAAAGGAAAATGGTAACAGCAACAAAGTAATAAAAAAATGAAGTTTCCTGTATTACAGAAGAAGGCTGATCAGTAAAAACAAAAAGAAATAGAAACAGGTCAGCCGTTCAGTCGGCGCATTGAAAAGGTTTTCTTAGAAATTTGTTACTGAATTTCGTTCTGGCCATTTGTAGAAAAAAAGGAAAAACTAAAGCGGTAGACATCGGTAGTCGAACAAGACCAGAACCAGCAACTACACCTGCCTAATTCAAGAGACAAGCATGCCGCTGCTTCGTTTAGCTCTCTGCCAATGTTGTGGTGGTAGTCAATGAGGACAGATCACAACATGAAATACAAAACAAGTTGAAATTTAGACACAGAATCTTTAGGACCCCAAGACTAAATTTTAGATCTTCATGTGGTACAAACACGATGACTATTCAGAATACTTCATACTTCATCAGTATGAAAAGGAAAGATCACGAAAATTTAGCAGCGCCACAGTATGGCCAAGTCTCAACTGCCGTAACAAAATGAAGAACTTCATGGACAGCTCACAATGTTTTCACTGCTATCCACGACCTGCTCCAGCTACCCCTCTGTGGAGCTACGCTACCAGATGCCGATACAAGGATGGCTTCAAACCGACAGCAAATTACACCACTGAAAAATAACAGTGAGTTGCAAAGTTATCCTCTTTGGTTTGCGGCCAAAACTTGTTTTAAAAATGCGCAAAACGACGTTGTCCACAACGTCAAGAAACGGTAACATGCTGCGCACTGTTGACCTCAAACGAACTGTGTCTACACAGCTGGAATGTCAGCAATACCACCAAAGTATGGAGATACGATGAGTAATAAACTAACACATCGATGTCATGGTGTGATATATCAAACTGTTGATTCACAAGAAAAAAATAATGTGTGATTATTGAAGCAAAAACATACAGAAAAGGGAACAAGAAAATGCGCAGTTGTTCACTTTCGTAAGTTTTTAATCTCCATATCTTCGATAGGTTGTGCATACTAACAAGCTTGCTCATTGTTTCCGTAATTTTTTTTCCATTCGTTTGATACCGAGATAATGAACAAAATACAGATTCGTGTCACTGACAGTTGCTTCAAATTTGTTCAGAGACTTTCTCTTGTTTTGTTGATGATGTAACGAGGTATTCGGAATGCAGCCGCAATGGCTACGCCAGCGAGGTCGGCAGGAAACGTATGACGTGGAAGATCACGAGGCTTCACGTCCTTGTGTCAGTTAGCAGCTCACCTAATGTAGTAGCAGAAAGGAGTGTTATGATACAGGTTGTGAAGCCAAATTGGAACTGATTTCGAAAGCAGCTACCTGTTTAGAAAGTAAGCACTTTACAACTATGCGCACAAGGCATTGCTGCAGTACTCTGGCATTGCCGTACCCGTAGCCGAAATAGATAGCTTGCAACGTAAAAGATGAGAGCAGGGGCAGCTTATGCAAGAAATGACCTTCTTGGCATCAAAAAAGTTTACTAACTCAGCGTAATATCTTCGGTGGGTATTATTCAGATCATTTGATCGAGATGACAAGAAAAATTCAAGCGAATTTAGCAGGATAAATCAGACTCACACCCCCAAATCACTGTTATGACAACAGAGTTTCCTACCAATGCCTACAACTTGGCAAAGTCCTGACTACACTAGGTGCAAGAAGCAAAACTCCCTCTGCATCGCCTAAAGTAATTCGACTACAGTTTATTGCTCTTCTATTCATGTCTATACATCAAAAGAACGAAAAGTGTTATCTACACGTACTGTTTCTGTGAGGTCACACGGGTAGTATGGCCAATCAATGGAGACATTTTCTGGTGAACGACTTTTTTCAATTTTCAATACACTTCAGTCCGAAAGAAACAAAATAATAATAAGAGCTGCAGGTTCATCATCTCAAGCGTGGGCAGGGTTGACGCAGTGCCCTGGAGTTTACTCAGTATATACACTCATGCTCATAAATTAAGCATAATTGCAGAATGTGGTGCCACACAACGTGGCACTACACACAACTGGAGCTAATAGCATAGGCACATAGAGAACACAGACGACACTGATCTGTATTGGCATTCGTATTGGTGATGTTGAGAAAACCATCCCGAAACACATGTGCTACAAAACGTCACTGTCTCCTGCGCATGTACCCCGACATCAGTATGGGATATGATCACCACGCACACGTACCCAGGCCGCACAACGGCTTGGCGTACTCTGGATCAGGTGGTCGAGCAGCCTCCCATTCTTGCACCAGTGCCTGTCGGAGCTCCTGAAGTGGCCTAGTGGTTTGAAGACGTGAGCGATACGTCGACCGAGACCATCCCAGACATGCTCGATGGGGTTTAGGTCTAGAGAACAAGCAGGCCACTCCATTCGCCTGATACCTTCTTTTTCAAGGCACTCCTCCATGATGGCAGCTCGGTGGGACCGTGCGTTATCATCCATCAGGAGGAACACGGGACCCGCTGCACTCCTGAAAAGGCGGATATACTGGTGCAAAATGACGTCCCGATACACCTGACCCGTTACAGTTCCTCTGTAAAAGACTTGCAGGGATGTACGTGCACCAATCATAATCCCACCATATACCATCAAACCACGACCTCCATACAGCTCCCTTTCAAGAAGGGGATAGTATCTGGTTCCTGGTTCACGCCAGATGAAAATCCGACGAGAATCACTGTTCAGACTATACCTGGACTCATCCGTGAACATAACCTGGGACCAGAGTTCCAATGACCGTGTACTGTGTTCTTGACACCAGGCTTTACGGGCTTTCCTGTGACCAGGGGTCAGTGGAATGCACCTTGCAGGTCTCCGGGTGAATAAACCATATATGTTGAGTCGTCTGTAGACTGTGTGTCTGGAGACAACTGTTCCAGTGGCTGCAGTAAGGTCCCGAGCAAGGCTACCTGCAGTTCTCTGTGGCCGTCTGCGGGCACTGATGGTGAAATATCGGTCTTCTTGTGGTGTTGTACAATGTGGACGTCCCATACTGTAGCGAATGGACACGTTTCCTATCTGCTGGAATCGTTGCCATAATCTTGAGATCACTCTTTGTGGCACACGGAGGGCCCGTGCTACGACCTGCTGTGTTTGACCAGCCTCCAGTCACCCTAGTATTATATCCCTCATAACCTCATCGATATGTGTTCTTTGAGCCATTTGCAACACACAGTCAGCATTAGCACGTCTGAAAATTTCTGCACACTTACTCGCTGCACCGCACTCTGACATCCACCAACACACCTCTGCGTATGTGGACTGCTGCCAACACCACCGTGTGACGACCTCAGGTCAAATTCACCGCATGGTCGTACCCCGAGGTGATTTAAACCCACAAGCCGCCCACCAGACCGTTGTTTCACCATGTATCAGCATTATCCTTAATGTATGAGCATGAGTGTACTATCTGATTGCTCCTAAAGGCATTGTTAGTACAGAAATATAAAAATATTGGCATAGTCATATGGGTATTACTATCGAAGTGTAACTGTTACAATACCTTCCCATGTAAGGTGACACTGAATTTGTGGCCAGTCCCATTCAACCTCGTAAATTTAATGTTTTGAATCCAGTGAGATAATTCAACGCTCAATTTTCGAGCGGTTTTGTATTACGTATTGTGACTGTCTGCTTTAACTACCATCAGAGAATGGGCAGAGACCTAAACGAAGCACTGGCATGTTTCCTCTGTGGTTTCATGCTCATCTCTTGAATAAGGCAAGGTTAGTTGCTTGTTCTGCTCTCGTTGGACTACCGATGGGTATCGCTTCAGTTTTTTTCCCTTTTTTTCTCTGCAAATAGCCCAGTGAGATAATTCCACACTTAATTGTCTAGTGGTTTTGTATTACGTGTACGAAAATGTTAAGAAAAATATGCATTCACCAACTGAACGATCAGTCTATTTTTATTTTTACCGCCAACCTATGATTCAGTAAACTTGATTCATTATTAGTTTGTTACTATAATTATTTTTGTAGTTTTTCGTTCACTCGCAAGAGTTTCCCTACCCCTATTTGCTATCAATACATTTGACCAGTGAAGTTGCCAGAATGGAATGCTCGTTGTTTCGTCATGCATAATGCAGACTTCTACCTCAGCGTCCATTTTCTAGGGAAATAGGAAAATCCCAGTAAGAAAAGAAAACAACGGGAGGCTGGTGATTCAGGCAGAACTGTGCAACGATTTCTGTTGATTTAACACCGTGACGACAGATAAATTCGTGTCACAGTATACGGTTCAACAATCAAATATGTGGTGTGGATTCTGTCACTGCTGGAGATAACTGTAAATTTGTGACCACGATCTTGGATTACTATAGGCTCAGCCGATGGTTATAGTGTTACAAACGAAAATGGAAGACTGTCTTTCATAATTTTATACTGTTGCTGTTCGAATGGGTAACGTCAATAGATAAATTACGGTTTCACTGTGTTTTTATATACACAGCTTTGTATACTGGTACGCAAATTCCGCGTAACCAACGGCATGTTTCGCTTGTAAGATTCGATTTCGAATACAATGCGTTAGTCTCCTGGAAACTTCAATACAATACCTCGTGGGAGCAGGCATATTGGTCTGTTGTACGAATACCATGCAATAACACTTAAAGAAACTCGCTGGAAGATTCGAAGGACCATCAGTAACATAAACTGTGTTTCTTCTCATCATTTAGGGACCAAAAAAGAGGAGAACATTACGACTGCAATGAAAAGCCAGTTATTAAGCAACATACAAGTAAGTATGGGTTTCAAGGCGAAAAAAAAATATGAAGGCGCAGAATTGCTCTTTGCTCTCACTTTCAGTTTAGTTTTTATGTTAATTAACATAACTTTCAGTTTTTTCTCTTATAAATTCTCAAATGAAATGATTACTGCATGGCATCGAATAATTAGTTAACCGTGTTCCTTCTTTCTTCGCTTCCCACCAATATACTTTTCCATCCTCGTGGTAGTCGTGATATTCTATTTGTATGTGGCAGAAGGCTGCACATAGACACAGTCGACTTCGAGGAGCAAAGCGTTTGATACCTTACTGTTTCGTGGTGTGTGGAGCAAGATTGATTTTCAATTACTTTTTATTCCATTGAAATAAGTTTTCGTTGTAAACCATCATAAAAGCATTTTATTCTGTGGTGTTTTGGGGAAATTGTAATCGTGATGGAAAATTACATACCTCAATATTTTACATGCCTGCTGTTGTGGGTTGGCAGGAGAGCCAACACCGGGTACTAGAGGAAGCCGAAAGGCACGCGTTTTAGCTCACGCAGGCTGGCGTGAGGTGTGGAACAGGACAGGGAATTTAGACTTTAGAAAAACGGACGTAGCAGGTGGAATACTTAACTTCAATCCATTAATGATGAGCGTCGCTCTTGACGGTACATGATTACAGTATCAATAGTAACTGGTACTGGCGCCTTGCTAGGTCGTAGCAAATGACGTAGGTGAAGGCTATGCTAACTATCGTCTCGGCAAATGAGAGCGTATTTTGCCAGTGAACCATCGCTAGCAAAGTCGGCTGTACAACTGGGGCGAGTGCTAGGAAGTCTCTCCAGACCTGCCGTGTGGCGGCGCTCGGTTTACAATCACTGATAATAACCTCTGTCACAGAGGTTTTTTGCCCACGGCACGAGCCATGGCATTTTTTTCCCTCTGCTCTTCAAATCGTTACCCTCACTCGCGTTTCGTCCACTATCTGTCACCTGATGGACCGTGTTAATGCGTAGCCTTACCCAGACGCACGGACAACATCACAGCCCAGCATCCTGTGATCCACCTACTAGATAACTAACATGTTTACGGAGGTGACAGTAGAACTTTTGGTTTGGTCACCACGTTGGTGCGGGCGTGGAGGGGCCCCATCTAAGAAACTGATAATAGCGACACGCGGGTCCGACGTATACTAACGGACCGCGGCCGATTTAAAGGCAACCACCTAGCAAGTGTGGTGTCTGGCAGTGCCACCACACCTGCTGTATGAGTTGGAAACTAACATTACCAGCTTTGCCTTCCCTATGCTCAAATTACATACTACCAGCGTCAGCAGACTCATTTCACTCCAGAAATCTTCAAAAATGAGGAATTCTAGATTAAGTATAGGTCGCCTGAAAAGTGACGGTAGGTAGTATCAGTTGTTTAAGCTGCATAAAAACCAAATGTGTTCGCGTCTCCCCTTTGAGGGTCCGCAT
Source organism: Schistocerca cancellata (assembly GCF_023864275.1). Lineage (NCBI taxonomy): Eukaryota > Metazoa > Arthropoda > Insecta > Orthoptera > Acrididae > Schistocerca > Schistocerca cancellata. The sequence goes on along the minus strand of NC_064634.1, from coordinate 422,303,708 downwards.
AAGAGGAGCATGACAAGCATATCGGTAAATAGCTGCCCCTAGCACAGCTAAGAACTGGCGACTTTAGCATCCCTGTGATAGAGCATTTACATCCGCAAGTGGTCCTGAAACGTTGTGCTAGAACAATTTGTGAAAGAACACAATTTGCGACTGATTGCTGTACCTTCTTTCATCAGCTGAAATAACTATGGTGGCCGAACACTTCCAAGTTGCATCTCGTACATAGATACTCCGAGAGCCACCGTAAGTTACAAAAGGAGGCAAATTTAAAAAACTCTTCCGCTAAATTCACTTGACACACTCTTTCCACTTCAGTGACTTATGCTACATAATCCTCTTGTAAGATAAGGCGCTGTGACAGAAAATTTAAGTTTTGTTCTCCAGGAAAGCCGAAATGCACGTAAGTAAGAACTGTTTTTTATACTTTCCGTTGCATTATGACGTTTAGTGACCAAGTATTGGGATGAGAGACTCCTACACAATGCAGCGTTTCGTTAGCTCATTGTTTCCACACATCGATGCAACGGCGGTCTGAGTTGTTAGTTCTAATAGCGGTGAAGAGCAGTACATTTTAGGTTCTTGTTCTCTGTTTTATTTAATGGAGATAAAAATTTCTAGAAGAAATTCTTTAATAAAATCTGAAGAAAACGTTTACATACTATATCTCTTCACAAGTTTGACTCAGTAAGCTGTGTTAATGATCACAACTGTCCGCTTCGTGAATGCCATGATTCTATACTATGCAGACGCCCATGAAGAGCTCAGACCCGATCAACAACGATAGGTATTAGAGTTTTGTTCATCACGTAGGACCTATATGTCAGGGGAACAGTTTCTACGTGAAATTGCGCAACCTGTGTAATAACAATTAGCCGGCCGCGGTGGTCTAGCGGTTCTGGCGCTGCAGTCCGGAACCGCGGGACTGCTACGGTCGCAGGTTCGAATCCTGCCTCGGGCATGAGTGTGTGTGCTGTCCTTAGGTTAGTTAGGTTTAAGTAGTTCTAAGTTCTAGGGGACTTATGACCTAAGATGTTGAGTCCCATAGTGCTCAGAGCCATTTGAACCATTTTATTTAATAACAATTAGGTCACCGCTGTAGAAGTCTGCTAACATCGACGTAAGCAACTTCCTTACTCTCCTCGTAACTTCAAAAATTGTCTGTTTTGTTGGTTTAAATCTAATTCAGTACGTTAAATACCACTTTTAGTCAGTGTTAAGTCTTCCATGAATCCATATGTGCACCTCAAAATGAGCAGTGCGCTTGCGTTGCTGTAGAGACATGTACACACAGTTTATAGATTGATTTACTGTAGCGTTGGAAACAAGGACAGTAAAATTTGTTACACCACAGTTGTGTGATTCAACGAAAAAACTGTATGAAGAATCGCTTCTAAAAGTGAAAGAAACGAGATATAAAGCATTAATAATAATATTAAGTAATGTACTGACGTTTTCTGATTGGGTCTCAAACTGCTAAATTAATTTTGAGCCATACTCTTGTCCTGCGTATTAGTGTAGTATAATACTCATCATTTTATAACAGGTCGTCTGCGTCCCTTGCAGACTTTTATTGTGGAGCATCACGCAACAACAGCAAAGCGTTTTATACCATCCAGAGCGATGGACAGCAGCTGACGCCTTCGACAAAAGGTGAGGGAGTGCAGCGCAGTGCAGTTGCGGCTGTTGCTGCCGCTTGCCAGCAAGCGGACCCCGAGGCTCTCTGCCGCATGTGGCACTCAGACGCAGATAGTCTGCAACGAAATGTTTCGCATCCGTGTAATTGAACAAAACTATCATTACCAGTGTGTAGGAAAGTAGAGTACAATGTAACTGCGCTATCATTACAGTCAGGACTTCAGCATTCAGACGAAAGGCGATATAAAATTTTACGCAACGAGGAGTGTCGACCGCAAGACGTTACATTAGAGAACACACGTTTTACCGCTAGACTGTGGGCGTAAACGTAGCGTAACATCTCGAACAGAACACAAGACTTCCTCCAGTAACTGCAGCATACACTGGTGCCAATTTGTACAGATAACTGGATTTAAGAGGGACTCACACATAGTGATACGTGATTGGCGAACACGGGGCACCGAGTTGAGTCTGGTATTCCTTCCACTTATGCCAGCCTCCTCTCGTTTTATCTTTCCTGTCTGATCATCCTCAGCCTCCTCTTATTCTTGTCTGGCCCTGATGGTATTAGGTCTCGAGGGCTAGGGTGTCGTTCCCTGCACTCAAATTATTTAGGCTCTGAGCCCCCACGCAAATTGCCTTTAATGTGATAGATTAGGACTTCTATCGATGGCATGTGTTAATTGTAAAAGTTACTGCGTAATTACACTATTTCCAGAAACCTACTTGCTGAAGAACAAACCGATCTCACACTGTTTTGTGAGAGGTCCACTCTACAGAAATCGCTACTGGTTTTGCGAAGATTTTTTACACCTCGCATAGTACGCTGAATAACAGAGAGCAAAGGAATTACCACTTTGCAGGACACAAATCCCGGACGAGAAACCTCCAGTTGTGAGCTTTCAATAGAAAATGTGATGAGTAGTGACCCTCAACTACGTGCCCTCCGACTCATAGTTGAAGTATTAAAAATTTTGGCTGCGGCTGGGATGCATAGTTGCCGCATTTCCAGCCAAATACTGCTGAGTCTACAGTAAGCAATATGAATATAGACATGAATCGAATGGTCGAAGGTTCCTATCACTCGGCAACTGCGAATTTTGAATGTGACATAGAAATTTATAAATGAAATATTGCAATTAAACAAAACCTGCAGGTACTACTTTTAACGACTTTAAATGATGAGTACGATAATAGAAGTACCTTTAAGAACGCTTATTACTGCAAAACACTTATTGGTGTCGATGGTTCAGCAATTAAATAAAATATAAGTTGAATAACAGGGAAACAATAGATTCCTACTTCACGTAATTACTTATGAACAACAACATAGCACGCGAGATATTTACTTCTTAACGCATACTATGTCTTCACTGCAGAAGCTACGGAAGTCTCACAAGTGCACAAGTCGGACTGGAAGGCGGTAATGATAATGGTGAATTACTAACACTCAGTTAGAACCGCTCGGCCACAACGCCTGGCTGTCTGTTTGGCAAAGGTAGTCTTCACCCTATCCTTGAGTGTACTGATTTATCTCAAACTGCAAGTCTGCCTCAGCCATTCATGCACAAACATACTCTCAATCAAATGACGAAAAGTGGTTTGCTGCCCACGGTAATGTGCCAGAAGGAGGAATAAGACTTGAACATCTGAGGTACCACGTTACTTGGTGATTAGCTCTTCTTGTGGCCGCCATTATGGTGCGTATTTCCTCCTATAGTCCCCAGAGTCGGTTGTCCATATTGTGAGGCATCTCGTCATGCTGGTTTGACGACGTCCGTTAGATGCGTATTGCCTCAGCCTCGACCCATAGCACGCGCCACGTCACCACCGCTGTTAGCCGGTCCCACAGAAGCTCTCGAAACCTGCTTCTAGGTCACCCCCGTGTTCATTTCCGTTTGAGTCTAGCTTCCTCACACCGATGACAAGCCACCGTCCTCCTCTGTTGCCTCTCCCCGTGCCTGCCGTGTGGCGAACCGTTCGCTGCTCTGCTGTGCAGTCTTGGCGCTTAGTGCCCACACAAGTCATCTGCACCAACAACTGTACATTCAGCGTTAATCTACAGCTCATAACTAATGTTACAACTTCTTCTTCACATTTACATAAATGACATTTACAATTGATAAATTAATTTTGATTTGGGATTGAAAGTAACATTTTTTACAATAAAAAATGTAAACTTTCACATTAAATATTTTTCAGGTTTATCAATTTCCTTTGCAATAATAGGGAAGTGACGTTAATATTCTTAAAATCTTTCGCTCACAGTTCATTGAAATCTTTGAATATTATTTTTCCACATCGTTTTCACACTAATTTGTGTTAGTGTGGTTTAGTGTTTTGTATTTGGTTAGTAAACATGACAATGTACAGATAGTGTGCGTTTTACTAGTTTTGTAATGTATGTATTCTACTGTCCACACCACTACAGTTAGTTGAAAAAAATGTGTGTGAAATCTTATGGGACTTAACTGCTAAGGTCATCAGTCCCTAAGCTTACACTCTACTTAACCTAAATTATTCTAAGGACAAACTCACACCCCCATGCGCGAGGGAGGACTCGAACCTTCGCCGGGATCAGTCTCACAGTCCATGACTGCAGCGCCCTAGACCGCTCGGCTAATCCCGCGCGGCACAGTTAGATGAAATTACTAAGATATGTTGTTTAACTCCATTTTATTGATATCTCCCACATGTTTCAAGGTCGTTGCTGCACTCGATCTCCCAATAGGCTGTCGCCATCATCTGTCTTCCACTGTCACTTCTTTTTCATTTCACTTTTGTACATTTGATAGTCTTTAACTGATTAGTAATCAGAATATTGGAGGTAGAACACACTTATTTGTCACTAAACAACTTGAAAAAACAATGTGGGTGTGTGAAATCTTATGGGACTTAGCTGCTATGGTTATCAGTCCTTAAGCTTACAGCCGGCCGGAGTGGCCGTGCAGTTCTACGCGCTGCAGTATGGAGACGAGCGACCGCTACGGTCGCAGGTTCGAATCCTGCCTCGGGCATGGATGTGTGTGATGTCCTTAGGTTAGTTAGGTTTAAGTAGTTCTAAGTTCTAGGGGACTGATGAACTCAGAAGTTAAGTCGCATAGTGCTCAGAGCCATTTTGAACCCTAAGCTTACACACTACTTAACCTAAATTATCCTAAGGACCAACACACACAACCATGACCGAGGGAGGACTCGAACCTCCGCCGGGACCAGCAGTAAACAAATTGAATTTCTACTCACAGTTCACCTTTTCAGTTTGCAAGTTCCATAAACATTCTCCAGCCTCTTCTGATGATCATCCTGCGTTTCTTTAATTACCTCCACTGGCGTGCAGTGCATCAAGCCCCTCTACAAACAACACAAAATTTCGCTGTCACATGAGTGCGAAGAGCCCTCCTTCACCTCTCTAAATTGGTCTTCTATGTCGGTCTGACAGAGGTAAGGAACCAGAAAAATAAGCAAGTCCCACTGACTTGACAAAGGAAAGGTAAACACTTTATTTGTCAGCCATTGAATCAGTCAAACATTTTCCTCTGTTGCAAACACAAAACATTCAGCTGCACAATGCATTTTGATGTCCCTTTTTGATGACATAGTCACATCACAGGTTTATTAACGATCTTTCTCTTCAACATGAGATGCTGTTACACAACATCCAACCAGATATCTGTTCATCCACTGCTCCAGTTAATTCACCAAACATTTTGCTGGCAGTTTAAGTTCGAGCTTGATTATCATGAGAATGGAAATGTGACCACTCGCTAATGTTCAGGTTCTGTTTGTGATACTTGTAAGGTAACAGTTCGAATTGGAAACACATACCGTGCGAGGTGTCGGGGCTAGCAGTGTATTTAACACTAAATTCTTGTAGAATCTTCATATGTAAATGATGCACTAAGCCCCCCCCCCCTTTTTCTAACTCCGACTTTTGCTGTTTCACGTGGATTAAGAAGAAATCGATCTGACTGTAATCGACCCTGCAAGTGGAGTAGAAAAGAGTTTGGCACCTTCAATAATTTAATTTGATAGAAATTAATTAAATAAAGGAAAGTTTCATTAACGTAGAAATGAAAGGGTTGCTCTACCGATTAACAGAATGAAAATTCTGTCCAAAATAAAAATTTGATTTATTAGGACTAAACTCAAAATAATAAACAAAACACATGAAACATTTACAATACATCAAATTGGATCAAATTGGATATTCAAATAAATGCTGTGAAGGTGAAGTTGTCCATAAATTAGATTGTGACATTTATGACGAAGTGGTATGTGGAGCCAATTCCTTGCAACTCAAATCTTAAGAGAAACACCCAGCCAACCCAACATTAATTGCTGCTACAGTAGTGAGAACTCAGACAATGAACACCCAAGACAGAACAAAGCTAGAAAAGATGAACAGGCGCGCTCTGCTGAGCTCTGATTATCACCTAGCAAAATTCCCTAATCTGCCAGTGCTGCAGACATACATTACCAAGCTGTCTTCTTAACTGCAAGAACACGATCTGGCGTACCGGAGGCGATGGCTGGTTGCTTCGACGTCCCGTCGTGGTGATGGTAATGTCACGAATATAGCCTGAAACAAATTATCCTGGTCTGGTTGTTCCAGACTAAAGACTTCTTAGCAATACAAATGCGCCTCTGAGGGAGACGAAGAAGGCTCGCCCCACAATCACTGATGGTACAGTGATTGATTGTAACAAGCGAAGTCACACAGAACTCTAATACAGTCAATTTTAGCCAAAACTGCTCAAGACAGACAACATAGGCCTCTTGTATGCAGAACGCTCAATTGTCAACTGTACTCGGAGAGTTACATTGAAGCCGAAACTTCAGCAATTTCGTCAAACAGTTATAATTAAATAAAAGTATATTAGACACTCAACGGAAGGCAGGCTGTCCAGAGCAGCGAGAGCTTAGTCTTGTAACCTACTCTGACCGAAAGGCGTGAGCCGGCCGGTGTGGCCGTGCGGTTCTAAGTGCATCAGTTTGGAACCGTGTGACCACTACGGTCGCAGGTTCGAATCCTGCCTCGGGCATGGATGTGTGTGATGTCCTTAGGTGTGTAAGGTTTAAATAGTTCTAAGTTCTAGGGGACTGATGACCTCAGTAGTTAAGTCCCATAGTGCTCAGAGCCATTTCAAAGGCGTGAGCCGACTCTCCTCAAGAGCACCTGTACAAGCCAAACACAGAACATTCTCGCCCCCACGACAGTGGCCGTGGTTAAACGTTCCAATCAGCAAACCGGCGGAAAATTCCACTCTATTGTCGAAGCACTACTATTCCACTAATGGGGATAATTGGCGCCGATTTTGCTACGTCACGGAGCTATCCCCCGAGCAAGCCAATCACAGTTATTATTTTGCAAAAACCATAGGAATTAGCCCGCCAAGACTGCCTGGGAACACAAGTCATTCCCACGCCTCGCTGGTAGCCCGCCAGAAAGTGTTTTCACCAAGTTTCTGCGAAGTAACGGAGTCTCTAGCCCAGCCACTCCGTCAGGTCCCTGTGTGCGTGTCGCCGCTGCTCTTATGACAATGTCGGCGTCTGGAAAGCATCCATTCGACTCCCTCACACCCGTCGGCTTAACCCTTTCAAGATCAGCAGAACGTGCCTGTCACCGGACCACCCGGGTGACGGGAGACGCTGCGTGGGAAGTTCGCGTGTGAAGGAATAGCAACTTTTCATCACATGAAATTAGAGAGGAAAATCGAATTACTCAGAGTAAGATAGAAATATGAGAGGGGGCTCATGCCACCTCTCTACCGAATGTGATAAAGGAAGTGTACTTCTGACAATTAGGCGCCAGTTGCATTTGCCAGAACCTCAACCAGAGATCTGTTGACATAATATAAAAACTCTGTAGTATTTGTGTAATAGTTCTTATAATTTCTTCAGACAGTCCATCTCTTCTACAATAATGGTGTTGATATGCCTGGAGTCGAGGACTAGCTGGACACTCTGGTTTTTCTTCCCGACTTGTAACAGACTGTTGTAAATGGAGGACACTTGTTCAATCACCCCTTCGTCCTTCATCTTATGCACCTCAAGAAGTATTTTCTTTCTATAAATAAGAGGGGTGGCATAGAGTGAATACAGAATGGCTAGAAGGTATCTGGCTCTTCACAGCTTCCTCATCAAACCTGATATCAATTTCTCCATTTTCACCTAATGTCACTATGCCACGTCCCATGCCCGTTATGGGTTTTCCTTCACTTAGGAAATCCATTCCAAGAGTGATATTGGTAGCTAAGTTGGCCACCTCGAAAGTTTGTGTCCTTGATACATACATTCCAGCTTGATTTATCTATTTTTCTCAATGCTTTTCCTCAGATCATTCTTCATATCTTTCTTTTTTGCACCTTTAACATTACTGAATTTACCCACCTCACACTTAAAATAATTGTTCAGAAATGGCTGATAGTTGGTTTCCACTACGTAAGATAGCTTTTTCCTTTGCTTCGCCCATTAGGACATGTACTATTGGATACAGGTCAGGCCGGCCGCTATGGCCGAGCGGTTCTAGGCGCTTCAGTCCAAAACCACGCTGCTGCTACGGTCGCAGGTTCGAATCCTGCCTTGGCCATAGATGTGTGTGATGTCCTTAGGTTAGTTAGGTTTAAGTAGGTCTAAGTCTAGGGGACTGATGTTAAGTCTCATAGCCATTTGAACCATTTGATACAGGTCATATTTGTCTTGGGTCCGATTCTTCCGATTCCCCTAAATCGTCACAATCAAGTAATTTCACGCTACTGTTTCCGATTTTATGTACAGTCTTTCCCGCTGTGGAACATAGTCAATTTCTTCCCCTGCTCGTTCCAAGTTCGGTGAACGAAGTACTACAATTGGTCTCCTTGCTAAGCATTCCCTTGTACATTCCCATTTCGGTGGAACTGTGTTTCTTTGTTTCTATGGTCACCATTCCAATTACTACTTTGATTATTCTGGTTGCGGTATTTGATGACAGTTCTATTGTGACTTGCTTATGTCTCCATTTAAATTATTTGTTCTGAAGTTTCCTTCGTTGTGATTATGATTGTTATTATTGTTGCGTGGCTGAGCGGAAGCAGCCTGGCGTTGTCTTTGTTAACTCTTGTAAAATTCCTCAGAACGTGTGTATGTCATCGTCGTACTTTCCACTCAGCATTTTCTTGTATGAAACCGGCAGTTTCGTGAAGCACAGTCGTTTAATTTCGCTATCACTTCACGGTATGTCCAGAAGCTGACTTTTGTTGGTCATATGGTCAAAGTATTTTACCGCACTTTTGAAACGAGGTGACTCCATGTCTCGAAACTTCATCAGTTTGCATCGTTCATGGCCAGTAACGACTAAGAAACACATTTTTAAACTCTTCATACTATCCACAAGACCGCGTACTCTTTCTCATCGTCTCTGGCATCGTACCTTCGAGATGAGCGCACACAAACTCAGCTTCCTTTGTTCTGGCCAATACGGCGATAATGCCTCGGCAAATTGTACAACAAAGTTTTAGGGATGCAGTATGTTCCTGTCTTGTTTATAACGCTGAAACTTCCATATGAGTAAATATTTTTCATGGTCGAATGCCACTTCTGAGTCTCTCCTGTTTCGGTCTATTATTATATTTCTCTCAAACGAACGGGCGTTGTCCGTTTGTGCCATTTCTACTGTTTGTTATGACGAGTTTACATTAGTAATATGTCTGCCATATCTCCTTAGCGGAATGCAATTTGATATTTGTTGCGTTTCCTGAATACTGGCCGGCAGGAGTGGCCGAGCGGTTCTAGGCTCTACAGTCTGGAGCTGCGCGACCGCTACGGTCGCAGGTTCGAATCCTGCCTCGGGCATGGATGTGTGAGATGTCCTTAGGTTAGTTAGGTTTAAGTAGTTCTAAGTTCTAGGGGACTGATGACCTCAGAAGTTAAGTCCCATAGTGCTCAGAGCCATTTGAACCATTTGAACCTGAATACTCGTGTGTTCACCCAAAGGTTCTGTTTTTTGTCCACAGATTCTAATTGGAAATCGCTTTGCTGTACCGCTGACGGCCTCACGATCCTGTTTCCACGCACCGATGGTACGTAGTTTGCAATTTTCTTGCGCCATTGTTCAGTCGCCAGTTGACGCTCGTTGTCTCGTATTCGTACCACTGCATCTGCGTGTGACTGAATCCAGCGTATGTGTCCTACGACTATACTTCAGTGAGTCACAACTGGAATCGACCAGCTCATAAAAATACCGAGGCGTAACACTTTGTAGGGATATGACATGAAATGATCGCATAAGCTCACTGGTAGACTTCGTTTTCTTGGTATAATACTGGGGAAGTGCAGTCAGTCTACAAAGGAGATTGCTTACACATCACTCGTGGGACCCATTCTAGAATATCACTCAAAAGTGTAGAATATTGAACGTATACACAGCCGGCCAGTACGAATGATCACATGTCTGTTTGATCCGTAGGAGTGTGTCGCAGATATACTGAAGAAACAGAACGGGCAGAGTCTAGAAAATAAACGTAAACTATTCCGAGAAAGTATACTTGCAAAATTTCAAGAATCAGCTTTATATGATCAGTCTAACTGGGAATATACTACAACCCCCTACGTATCGCTCACACATGGATCGTGAGGACAAGATTAGATTAATTATATCACGCATATCTACGTTTAATGGGCTCTATACTTGAATGAGACTGGAAGAAACACTAATAACTTGTACAATGGGACGTGCCCTTTGCCACACACTTCATAGTAGTTTGCAGAGTACAGATGCGCATGTAAATAGTGAGGTAGTAGATGCAGTTCTGCAGCCGCTGGTTTCTCCGGCGTTCGCCTACGGTGTCAGATTAGCCGTGGAAGGAATCTGAGAGTCCCGGTACCTAGCAGCAGTTACATCACTCCGATACAACGCTTTTTATGCGTCCGACTTGTTATCCATAGGAGGCGGTAAGAGGCCGACTTGTCGACGTCAGACGATGGCACGTCGCCAATTTCGTGCCCGCTTTGATGCAGATTTACGTCTAATCTTGGTGGTCTTCGACGTATCCATTAATACTCTATACGTAACGCATTCGTCACCTTCCTTAGTGCATTTCTTGTTTCGCCTGGTGCAAGGTATGCAGCCCACTTCCTCTTACTTGTTTTTGCCGTTTCTTTTTATGTCCGTGTACTCCACATATGGAGCAGGTGGACAGTGTTGACTGTAGTGCTTGAACGTATTTTCTAACGCTCTGCATCTGCAACTGCAGACTGCAGCTGCTCGTCTTTCATGTGCAGTGCCGTGGAGCCAACGTACATTTTGCATTCGGTCATTATTAGTTAGCACACTGGTGCTTTTAACATGTATCTGTAGCTGCTAACATATATTTTGCAGTTAAAAATCGTGAGGAACTGACTGCAAGCTTCAGGTCTTTGTGAATGTGCGAGAAGGATGTTGTGATCGCCGGCCGTTGTGACCGACCGGTTCTAGGTACACCAGTCCGGAACTGCGTTGCCGCTACGGTCGTAGGTTCGAATCCTGCCTCGGGAATGGTTGTGTGTGATGTCCTTAGCCTAGTTAGGTTTAAGTAGTTCAAAGTCTAAGGGACTGATGACCATACACGAAACATTTATGTTAACGCAGTACAGTGAATAAAAAAAATCTGAATAAGTGCTAGCAGGAATCGTACACCGCTGGATCCGTATAAAAGTTATGTATGTACCGTAGATACAATGCCGGAAAAAAATTGTAGACGTGAAAAGCGTCGCCGATTTTTAGCCTGTGACAGGATATGCCGCCTTGGGGTAGTAGATGTGCTGCTAATGATTTCAACGTCGTTTTCCAACAGATAGGTAGTGCCGTAGTTGCCAGTGCGCATCCGGGGAATGCCCACGGCCAGAAGGCTCAGTGTGGTGTATCCGTGTGAAGCAAGCAAGCAACCCTGCCATGGAGACGCGCTCGTGCGTTCTACAGCGTATTGTGTGACTTTGAAATGGGTCAAATTGTGACCTTCTGAGTGGCGGGACGGTCCTTTCGGAGAACTGCACAGAAGTTGGATGTGCTGTGCCACTTTTGCGACGATGCTAGATCCAATGGTCACATGAATATTCTCACATCTGCAGACGAGGTTCTGGACGTTGTAAGAGGTATGCGATGTATGCGCTGCCTGCAACAGGCAAGACTTAGGAGAGTCTCTGACCAGAGAGCAGTATGTAGTTAGTTGTTGCTTGTCGCTAGTCGGCAGTAGTCTTGAGTAGTCTGCGTGAGTCGGCAGTAGTCGGCGGTAGTCTGCGCGTGTCGGCAGTCTGCTCTGGTCGGGACTCTGGAGGATGAGTATTATTGTAGACGGTAAAGAAGCAGCCTTGCGCATATCTAGTAATGTATGTTAACTGTCACCCAATTTCTTTCAAAAAATGCCGCAATAATAATTTTTTATAATATAAAGTAATTTTTTTTTTTAAAAAAAGCATTCATTTCAATTTAAAGATTTTATTCAATGGATTATCTTTCCTTTCATGAATCACAAAGCATAGGCCAGCATTGCACCGAGCCATGCCGAAAATTTTTTATGTAAGAGCAGATATAATTCGCAATTTTTATTGAGGTAAGAATTTTTGCTTTTTTTATTCAGAGTACAGGGCCGTGGCGTAGCGTTGCTGTCGTCATAAAATTTATCAGGTTACTGAATTTTTTTTTATTATTTACGGGTTTAGGAATTTTTCTACTTTGAACTTAACATTAAATGAGAAAAGAATTTTTGTGGGTACATTAAATGTGAATGCATTTCTGCACAGAGATAATAAATGGGAACCAATTTTGTTCTGAGGTTACAATATTTTAAATTCATTTTTTATTATTATTTCCGTGGGGAGTTTACACATGGCTCAAATTTTAAATAACAATATTTTTGTGGGGAAGTTACACTTGGTTCATGGTTCATATTACAAAATTTTAAATACACTCCTGGAAATTGAAATAAGAACACCGTGAATTAATTGGCCCAGGAAGGGGAAACTTTATTGACACATTCCTGGGGTCAGATACATCACATGATCACACTGACAGAACCACAGGCACATAGACACAGGCAACAGAGCATGCACAATGTCGGCACTAGTACAGTGTATATCCACCTTTCGCAGCAATGCAGGCTGCTATTCTCCCATGGAGACGATCGTAGAGATGCTGGATGTAGTCCTGTGGAACGGCTTGCCATGCCATTTCCACCTGGCGCCTCAGTTGGACCAGCGTTCGTGCTGGACGTGCAGACCGCGTGAGACGACGCTTCATCCAGTCCCAAACATGCTCAATGGGGGACAGATCCGGAGATCTTGCTGGCCAGGGTAGTTGACTTACACCTTCTAGAGCACGTTGGATGGCACGGGATACATGCGGACGTGCATTGTCCTGTTGGAACAGCAAGTTGCCTTGCCGGTCTAGGAATGGTAGAACGATGGGTTCGATGACGGTTTGGATGTACCGTGCACTATTCAGTGTCCCCTCGACGATCACCAGTGGTGTACGGCCAGTGTAGGAGATCGCTCCCCACACCATGATGCCGGGTGTTGGCCCTGTGTGCCTCGGTCGTATGCAGTCCTGATTGTGGCGCTCACCTGCACGGCGCCAAACACGCATACGACCATCATTGGCACCAAGGCAGAAGCGACTCTCATCGCTGAAGACGACACGTCTCCATTCGTCCCTCCATTCACGCCTGTCGCGACACCACTGGAGGCGGGCTGCACGATGTTGGGGCGTGAGCGGAAGACGGCCTAACGGTGTGCGGGACCGTAGCCCAGCTTCATGGAGACGGTTGCGAATGGTCCTCGCCGATACCCCAGGAGCAACAGTGTCCCTAATTTGCTGGGAAGTGGCGGTGCGGTCCCCTACGGCACTGCGTAGCATCCTACGGTCCTGGCGTGCATCCGTGCGTCGCTGCGGTCCGGTCCCAGGTCGACGGGCACGTGCACCTTCCGCCGACCACTGGCGACAACATCGATGTACTGTGGAGACCTCACGCCCCACGTGTTGAGCAATTCGGCGGTACGTCCACCCGGCCTCCCGCATGCCCACTATACGCCCTCGCTCAAAGTCCGTCAACTGCACATACGGTTCACGTCCACGCTGTCGCGGCATGCTACCAGTGTTAAAGACTGCGATGGAGCTCCGTATGCCACGGCAAACTGGCTGACACTGACGGCGGCGGTGCACAAATGCTGCGCAGCTAGCGCCATTCGACGGCCAACACCGCGGTTCCTGGTGTGTCCGCTGTGCCGTGCGTGTGATCATTGCTTGTACAGCCCTCTCGCAGTGTCCGGAGCAAGTATGGTGGGTCTGACACACCGGTGTCAATATGTTCTATTTTCCATTTCCAGGAGTGTATATAGGGATAAAACATGAGGTGTTCAACGAGCTAAAATGACCTTTATCGTAAAAGGAAAATGAGGATAAAGAGACAGAAGACGTACAGCTTGACCAACCGCGCTCGCTAATCAGCGCACGCATGTGAAAATCCCCAGATCATCAGATTTACAAGTATGAAGAACAAAGTAAAGGCGCGAAACCTTCAAAATATTTTCTATTTCTTAGTAGGAGTTGGTCGTTAAGGATATTGTCTTTAGTACGTTGCAGATGCTTAAAGATCTGCATTTCTTCCAAAACATCCAGTTTTAAGCCCTTAACCTCGGCATAAAGTAACTCGATATTAACTGGAGGGCACGGCGCATGAGCCGATTGCATAAGGTGTTCGGCATAAGTAGAGCCCTTAGTACCAACGACCAACTCCTACTAAGAAATAGAAAGTATTTTGAAGGTTTCGCGCCTTTACTTTGTTCTTCATACTTGTAAATCTGATGATCTGGGGATTTTCACATGCGTGCGCTGATTGGCGAGCGCGGTTGGTCAAGCTGTACGTCTTCTGTCTCTTTATCCTCATTTTCCTTTTACGATAAAGGTCATTTTAGCTCGTTGAACACCTCATGTTTTATCCCTATATACACTCCTGGAAATGGAAAATAGAACATATTGACACCGGTGTGTCAGACCCACCATACTTGCTCCGGACACTGCGAGAGGGCTGTACAAGCAATGATCACACGCACGCTTCTGTCTTTTTATCCTCATTTTCCTTTTACGATAAAGGTGATTTTAGCTCGTTGAACACCTCATGTTTTACCCCTATATCTTTATTACCATGACGCCTTTAGATTACGTCCCCTCTCCTCCCCCTTCCCCCCCCCCCCCCCCCGCAGGCTAACTACTGGCTTTAGGTATAGTTTTTAAGAGTTCCTTCATATATAAGTTTCTTTACTAGCATAAGCAACCGTGAGCGGTTATTTTAAGGTTTCATCTCCTATTTAGCTCGTCTCTTGTTCTATCCATTCCATTTTTTGATATACGTCGATGCACGGTTGGGAATATATGGGCTATTTAGCCGCGACCCATGTATAAACTTTCTCGTATTCAAGTAACTTCCCTTGTCTTGCGCATGTACATAGGTAGCGGGTCAGGCTTGTAAGTGAGAGACCATTTGTAGCTGCAGCTTATGGCCGGTTATGGCCCATCGAGCATAGGCCGGTGTGAGGTGCACCGTACAACATTAAGTTAAGTAGTGGTTTTGACTTTGTACATATGTACTGTTTGTGTTTTCCTTTTCTTTTTCATTTATAAATGTATAGCTATGGTGTTCTTTTAATCATTGACAAAGGTCTTCTTAGGCACTTGTGGGTTTTATTGTTGTTCTGAAGAAGGTGTAGTTATCTACGCCGAAACCTGGGTTAACACTTAACACTAGGTGCTTTTTTCGCAATCGAGGCGGGTTTTTAGTTTTTTAATATATTAACCAACGATTGCTGACGAGCTGCGATGTTGAAGTTTCTTAAAATCTCAATGTAGACAAGTGTAATGTGCTGCGAATACTTAGAAAGAAAGATCCTTTATGATTTAGCTACAATATAGCAGGCCAGCAACTGGAAGCAGTTAATTCCATGAATTATCCGGGAGTAGGCACTAGGAGTGATTTAAAATGGAATGACCATATGAAATTAATCGTCGTTAAAGCAGATGCCAGACTGAGATTCATTGGAAGAATCCTAAGGAAATGCAATCCAAAAACAAAAGAAGTAGGTTACAGTACACATGTTCGCCCACTGCTTGAATACTGCTCAGCAGTGTGGGATCCGTACCAGATAGGGTTGATGGAAGAGATAGAGAAGATCCAACGGAGAGCAGCGCGCTTCGTTACAGGATCATTTAGTAATCACGAGAGCGTTACGGAGACGATAGAAAAACTCCAGTGGAAGTCTCTGCAAGAGAGACGCTCAGTAGCTCGGTACGGGTTTTTGTTGACGTTTCGAGAACATACCTTCACCGAGGACTCAAGCAGTATATTGCTGCCTCCTACGTACATCTCGCGAAGAGACCATGAGGATAAAATCTGAGAGATTCGAGGCCACACAGAGTCGTACCGACAATCTTTCTTTCCACGAACAATACGAGACTGGAATAGAAGGGAGATCCGATAGAGGTACTCAAGGTACCCTCCGCGACACACCGTCAGGTGACTTGCGGAGTATGGATGTATACGTAGATGTAGACCACGGCGTGCCATTCCATCTTCCAAGTGACCCACTGACGGCGCCACTCGAGCTGTGCACGTCGATGGTGTGGCTAGAGGTGTGCTATTGCTGCTAATAACAGGTTTGCAACAGTTCGTGCTGACACCTCTGGGCTTACAATGTGTTCTGGCTGCTGTAAGATCTGCCGCTGCTGCCCTTACAATACGACGATCCTGGCGCGCGTCTGTGCTGCGTGGACGTTGTAACTTCCCCACAGAAATACACTCCTGGAAATGGAAAAAAGAACACATTGACACCGGTGTGTCAGACCCACCATACTTGCTCCGGACACTGCGAGAGGGCTGTACAAGCAATGATCACACGCACGGCACAGCGGACACACCAGGAACCGCGGTGTTGGCCGTCGAATGGCGCTAGCTGCGCAGCATTTGTGCACCGCCGCCGTCAGTGTCAGCCAGTTTGCCGTGGCATACGGAGCTCCATCGCAGTCTTTAACACTGGTAGCATGCCGCGACAGCGTGGACGTGAACCGTATGTGCAGTTGACGGACTTTGAGCGAGGGCGTATAGTGGGCATGCGGGAGGCCGGGTGGACGTACCGCCGAATTGCTCAACACGTGGGGCGTGAGGTCTCCACAGTACATCGATGTTGTCGCCAGTGGTCGGCGGAAGGTGCACGTGCCCGTCGACCTGGGACCGGACCGCAGCGACGCACGGATGCACGCCAGGACCGTAGGATGCTACGCAGTGCCGTAGGGGACCGCACCGCCACTTCCCAGCAAATTAGGGACACTGTTGCTCCTGGGGTATCGGCGAGGACCATTCGCAACCGTCTCCATGAAGCTGGGCTACGGTCCCGCACACCGTTAGGCCGTCTTCCGCTCACGCCCCAACATCGTGCAGCCCGCCTCCAGTGGTGTCGCGACAGGCGTGAATGGAGGGACGAATGGAGACGTGTCGTCTTCAGCGATGAGAGTCGCTTCTGCCTTGGTGCCAATGATGGTCGTATGCGTGTTTGGCGCCGTGCAGGTGAGCGCCACAATCAGGACTGCATACGACCGAGGCACACAGGGCCAACACCCGGCATCATGGTGTGGGGAGCGATCTCCTACACTGGCCGTACACCACTGGTGATCGTCGAGGGGACACTGAATAGTGCACGGTACATCCAAACCGTCATCGAACCCATCGTTCTACCATTCCTAGACCGGCAAGGGAACTTGCTGTTCCAACAGGACAATGCACGTCCGCATGTATCCGGTGCCACCCAACGTGCTCTAGAAGGTGTAAGTCAACTACCCTGGCCAGCAAGATCTCCGGATCTGTCCCCCATTGAGCATGTTTGGGACTGGATGAAGCGTCGTCTCACGCGGTCTGCACGTCCAGCACGAACGCTGGTCCAACTGAGGCGCCAGGTGGAAATGGCATGGCAAGCCGTTCCACAGGACTACATCCAGCATCTCTACGATCGTCTCCATGGGAGAATAGCAGCCTGCATTGCTGCGAAAGGTGGATATACACTGTACTAGTGCCGACATTGTGCATGCTCTGTTGCCTGTATCTATGTGCCTGTGGTTCTGTCAGTGTGATCATGTGATGTATCTGACCCCAGGAATGTGTCAATAAAGTTTCCCCTTCCTGGGCCAATTAATTCACGGTGTTCTTATTTCAATTTCCAGGAGTGTATTTATTATCACGACGCCTTTAGATTACGTCCCCTCTCCTCCCCCCCCCCCCCCCCCCCCCCGCAGGCTAACTACTGGCTTTAGGTATAGTTTTTAAGAGTTCCTTCATATATGTTTCTTTACTAGCATAAGCAACCGTGTGCGGTTATTTTAAGGTTTCATCTCCTATTTAGCTCGTCTCTTGTTCTATCCATTCCATTTTTTGATAGACGTTGATCCATGGTTGGGAATATATGGGCTATTTAGCCCCGACCCATGTATAAACTTTCTCGTATTCGTGTGCGCATGCGCATTCAAGTAACTTCCCTTGTCTTGCGCATGTACATAGGTAGCGGTTCAGGCTTGTATGTGTGAGACCATTTGTAGCTGCAGTTTATGGCGGGTCATGGCCCATCGAACATAGGCCGGTGTGAGGTGGAGCGTACACCATTAAGTTAAGTAGTGGTTTTGACTTTGTACATATGTACTGTTTGTGTTTTCCTTTTCTTTTTCGTTCATAAATGTATAGCTATGGTGTTCTTTTAATCATTGACAAAGGTCTTCTTAGCCACTTGTGGGTTTTATTGTTGTTCTGAAGAAGGTGTAGTTATCTACGCCGAAATCTGGGTTAACACTAGGTGCTTTTTTCGCAATCGAGGCGGGTTTTTAGTTTTTTAATATACATTGAGATCCTAATTGCCATTCCCTGCACTGTGCGTCAATTCGTTGCAGATCCTCCTGAATTTCAGTACAATTTTCCATTGTTACAACCTCTCGATATACTACAGCATCATCCGCAAAAAGCCTCAGTGAATGTTATCCACAAGGTCATTCATATATATTGTGAATAGCAAAGGTCCTACGACACTCCCCTGCGGCACACCTGAAATCACTCTTACTTCGGAAGACTTCTCTCCATTGAGAATTACATGCTGCGTTCTGTTATCTAGGAACTCTTCGATCCAATTACACAATTGGTCTGATAGTCCATATGCTCTTACTTTGTTACTGTGGGAAACAGTATCGAACGCCTTGCGGAAGTCAAGAAACACGGCATCTACCTGTGAACCCCTGTCTATGGCCCTCTGAGTCTCGTGGACGAATAGCGCGAACTGGGTTTCAGACGATCGTCTTTTTGGAAATCCATGCTGATTCCTACAGAGTAGATTTCTAGGCTCCAGAAAAGTCATTATACTCGAGCATAATACGTGTTCCAAAATTCTACAACTGATCGACGTTAGAGATATAGATATGTAGTTCTGCACATCTGTTCGACGTCCCTTCTTGAAAGCGGGGATGGCCTGTGACCTTTTCCAATCCTTTGGAATGCTACGCTCTTCTAGAGACCTACGGCACACCGCTGCAAGAAGGGGGGGGGGCAAGTTCCTTCGCGTACTCTGTGTAAAATCGAACTGGTATTCCATCAGGCCGGCCGGAGTGGCCGAGCGGTTCTGGGCGCTCCAGTCTGGAACCGCGCGACCCCTACGGTCGCAGGTTCGAATTCTGCCTCGGGCATGGATGTGTGTGATGGCTTCAGGTTAGTTAGGTTTAAGTAGTTCTAAGTTCTAGGGGACTTATGACCACAGCAGTTGATTCCCATAGTGCTCAGAGCCATTTGGTATTCCATCAGGCCCAGCGGCATTTCCTCATTTGAGCGATTTTAATTGTTTTTCTATCCCTCTGTCATCTATTTAGGTATCTACCATTCTGTCATCTGTGCGACAATCTAGAGAAGGAACTACAATGATGAAAGCAGAGTCTGCCTGCACGCAAGCGATAGTCGTTTGCTCTTACGACGTAGACCTGTTGAATGCTGTCTCGTAGCGTCCATTCGTCCAAGACACACTGGTCCTATCCCAGGCCTTATGGTCTAGGGTCTAGGGTGCGATAAGCTACAACTCTCGTTCACCTTTGGTGTTTCTGGAGATGACGCTAACCAGCGCTCGATACTTCCAGGATGCTGTTAGACCCGTTCTTGCAACAGGAAGGGGATGTGTTGTTCCAATAGGATAACGCTCGCCCACACACTGCACACGTGTTCTGCAAGACGTGCAGCAAGTTCCCTGGCCAGCTCGATCTCTGGATTTGCCTCCAATATGCCAGAGTCAGCGCCTGCATTGCCGCCCGCCCTTACTTCACGTACTAATACGTATGTTTCATGTGTATGGGTCGATACGTGGTACCTCAGACAACTGGAAACCACTGAGAGATAGTACTAATTTTTTTTTCTGGCAGTGTAGTTCATCCATCCCGGGAATAGAGAATTTCGACGTTTTTTGCCTGTTACCGATTTCGATACTGGCAAGATATCAAAATATGTCACATAAATGGTCACATACAGGGTGTTTCAAAAATGACCAGTATACTTGAAACGGCAATAAAAACTAAACGAGCAGCGATAGAAATACACCGTTTGTTGCAATATGCTTGGGACAACAGTACATTTTCAGGCGGACAAACTTTCGAAATTACAGTAGTTACAATTTTCAACAACAGATGGCGCTGCAAGTGATGTGAAAGATATAGAAGACAACGCAGTCTGTGGGTGCGCCATTCTGTACGTCGTCTTTCTGCTGTAAGCGTGTGCTGTTCACAACGTGCAAGTGTGCTGTAGACAACATGGTTTATTCCTTAGAACAGAGGATTTTTCTGGTGTTGGAATTCCACCGCCTAGAACACAGTTTTGTTGCAACCAGACGAAGTTTTCAACGGAGGTTTAATGTAACCAAAGGACCGAAAAGCGATACAATAAAGGATCTGTTTGAAAAATTTCAACGGACTGGGAACGTGACGGATGAACGTGCTGGAAAGGTAGGGCGACCGCGTACGGCAACCACAGAGGGCAACGCGCAGCTAGTGCAGCAGGTGATCCAACAGCGGCCTCGGGTTTCCGTTCGCCGTGTTGCAGCTGCGGTCCAAATGACGCCAACGTCCACGTATCGTCTCTTGCTCCAGAGTTTACACCTCTATCCATACAAAATTCAAACGCGGCAACCCCTCAGCGCCGCTACCATTGCTGCACGAGAGACATTCGCTAACGATATAGTGCACAGGATTGATGACGGCGATATGCATGTGGGCAGCATTTGGTTTACTGACGAAGCTTATTTTTACCTGGCTTTGTCAATAAACAGAACTGGCGCATATGGGGAACTGAAAAGCCCCATGTTGCAGTCCCATCGTCCCTGCATCCTCAAAAAGTACTGGTCTGGGCCGCCATTTCTTCCAAAGGAATCATTGGCCCATTTTTCAGATCCGAAACGATTACTGCATCACGCTATCTGGACATTCTTCGTGAATTTGTGGCGGTACAAACTGCCTTAGACGACACTGCGAACACCTCGTGGTTTATGCAAGATGGTGCCCGGCCACATCGCACGGCCGACGTCTTTAATTTCCTGAATGAATATTTCGATGATCGTGTGATTGCTTTGGGCTATCCGAAACATACAGGAGGCGGCGTGGATTGCCCTCCCTATTCGCCAGACATGAACCCCTGTGACTTCTTTCTGTGGGGATGAAAGACCAGGTGTACCGCCAGAATCCAGAAACAATTGAACAGCTGAAGCAGTACATCTCATCTGCATGTGAAGCCATTCCGCCAGACACGTTGTCAAAGGTTTCGGGTAATTTCATTCAGAGACTACGCCATATTATTGCTATGCATGGTGGATATGTGGAAAATATCGTACTATAGAGTTTCCCAGACCGCAGCGCCATCTGTTGTTGAAAATTGCAACTACTGTAATTTCGAAAGTTTGTCTGCCTGAAAATGTACTGTTGTCCCAAGCATATTGCAACAAACGGTGTATTTCTATCGCTGCTCGTTTAGTTTTTATTGCCGTTTCAAATATACCGGTCATTTTTGAAACACCCTGTAAATGGCTGCTTTTGATTGTATTTACGTACAAGCTTAAATTGTTTGCGCCATCAAGGGACCGTATACTCTAGTACATGACATAAATTTCATCTTTATAGTCTAATTATCCCTGAGAAAATGAGTCTCAGCAGACAGATATGGACAGAAAGCAGGATAATTCCAATTAAGAGTTTTCGGATTTCTTCCGTTACTTGTTTTGTGAAAGCTTGCTTCATCTCAGATTTCATGTAGGTCAACGTAAAGTACCCTATAGGATTTGATGAGTGAGTTTGTATCGAAATACGTGACATAAACGGCCACATCTTTGGGTTGCACTGATTTAGATGCTTCAGTTTTTTATTCCGCCAAGAGACTATGTCCGAAAGAACAGATACAATCTTCATATAGTTAAGGCTAACCGGCCATTGACCTTCTTCTGTGCTGGATGCACACGCATTGCCCGAACTCTTACGGCACTCGGTAAGATTGTCTGCCGCGAGTAATGAGTGTAATGGGCAGGGGCACTACGAATGTAGTGTGTGGACATTAAGTTGGGAATGTGGGTCTCACGGGGAGCGTGCAAACGATAAATCCCTGCACTGCTCTCGGTAGCGTCTGCCATGTAAGCAGGAGATACCGCGTTCGAGTCCCAGTCGGGGCACACATTTTCAACTGTACCCGTTGATGTATATCAACGCCTGTCGACAGCTTAGGGTCTTGATATAATAATCATTTCATGTTTTCTTTTATTCTTTTCACCAAGAAAAAATGGTTTTATCTCTAATTACTTTACAGTCACATTAAACTGATGAACTTGGCTTGTTTGTTAATGCATTAAGTTACAGATGTTATGTTTAAAAATGATTTATTTTAATCTAGAAGTAGTACGCCCAGAAGTAACGAAAAGCTTTCGAATAACACCACCTTGATTAAAAGTGATTCCTCATCTTTTAAAATAAACGAGTTTAATCGGCCTTGCTGTTTTATAACGAAAGATCAACATAACCCTTACACTCTAAATAACAAATTTTACACGCAAACAATCTACACGACTGCTTACTTTTCCCAAATACTTTAATCTCATGAGTTGGGAAGAGTGCTTGGCGGCTCTTCAATTCCGTTAAATTTTTGGCCTTCTTATTAAGAAACACTGACGATTAATATTTCTAGTCACCCCAAAAAAATTTCGAAAACACAACACTACATTTCCAATGAAAGACAAGTCAAACTAAAGTATTAAAATATACTTGAGTTTGACTTGTGTTAAAAAATCTGAACCTTTCGTTAGCGAAAATTTACTTACGATATATTTAACTTAAAACAACAAAATTTAGATTGCTACTTAAAGTTCGAAATAAGCAAAATCAGCACCACATCCGACGTTTCTGGCGTGCGCTGGCGGACGCTTCCTGTTGTTCTCGTACATCAGTGACCTGGCAGACGATACTAGCGATAACCTCAGCATTTTTGCCGATGATGGAGTTATCTGTAATTAAGTATTACCGGAGAAAAGCTGCACAAATAACGTATCAGGCCTTCATAAGATTTCAAAGTGGTGCAAAGACTGGCAACTTGGTATAAATGTACAGAAGTGTAAAATTATATGTAGTCTTCACAAAACACAAAAAAATAGTATTCTATGATTACCGTATTGGCCGGAACTGCCCACAAACGGAAACTCCCAATCACATCTTTTATGTATGATGTAGTTCAGTTACACAGAAATACACAGTTCCAGTCACATTAATGTGACCGCCGCCTATGTTGATTAAACGTGCAATAACAACTCACAAAAAAAATGGTTCAAATGGCTCTGAGCACTATGGGACTCAACTGCTGTGGTCATCAGTCCCCTAGAACTTAGAACTACTTAAACCCAACCAACCTAAGGACATCACACACATCCATGCCCGAGGCAGGATTCGAACCTGCGACCGTAGCGGTCGCGCGGTTCCAGACTGTAGCGCCTAGAAGCGCTCGGCCACTTCGGCCGGCAACAACTCACAGACTGCAGGTGGAAGCACTAGCAGTGGAGGGTGCATAAAGCGTGTCGGGAGGACACAGAAAACAGCGCAGTCGTTGTCATAATACGGAGAAATTTATCTGACGTCCAAAAGGGCTAGAGCATTGCCTTTCGGGCCGATGGTGGAAGTATTCCCGAAACGGCTAAGTTTGTAAACCGATCGCGTACCGCAGTGGTTAAAGTACACCGTGCATAGCGAAATGGCGCTGTACAAAACAAGTGCCGAGATAAATGTGGTGCACCACGGTCTTGAGATGACAGCGGTGAGTGACGGCCACGGAGATGTGTAGGGGCGAAAAGACATGCAACTATTGAGCACCCGACCTACCAGATGAACCGAAGCGCTACCAACAGCGTTTCCACAACGACTTTAAGTGAACATCGCTGAGTATGAGACTCCGCAGCAGCCTGTTTCACGCACCCAAGACTGCTGTGCATCGGCGTCGACGGCTGGAATTTTGACTCCAGTACCATTACTGGATGTCCTCTGAGAGGGGACAGGTGGCCTTTTCAGATGAATCACGTTTTATGCTCCAGCAGACAGATGGTCGTTAGTGTCCACGGCGTGAAAAGTCTGAAAGCAAAAGGGGTCCCGGCAGGATGAGGGAGCGTTGTGCTCTGGGAAATGTTTTCGTTGCATTCCCTGGGTGACCTCTCATTCTGGAAGGCACAGTAGTATACACCAACATAAGTATGCAGCTATCCTTGTGGACCATGTCCACAGCCATATGCAATTTGTTTATCCTCGGCGCTATGGGATCTACTAACTGGAAAATGGTTCAAATGGCTCTAAGCACTATGGGACTTAACATCTGAGGTCATCAGTCCCCTAGACATACAAGTACTTAAATCTAACTAACGTAAGGACATCACACACATCCATGCCCGAGGCAGCGTGGTTCCGGACTGAAGTGCCTAGAACCGCTCGGCCACAGCGACCGGCCTCTACCAGCTGGACAGTGCAACGTGTCATACAGCTGACAAAGTACGTTCGTGCTTCGAAGAGCGCCGGGATCAGTTTACCGTACTCCCCTGGTCACAAAACTGGTTCAAACCCAGTCGACAATCTGTTAGGCCACCTCCATAGGGGTGTTCTCGGCATGGGTGCTTAAACGAGAAACCCAGTGGAACTGCCCATTGGAGTCGGCATGTCTCCCCATTACTGTTGGTACCTTCCAGAAACTCACTCTTTTCCTGCACGTCTTGCAGTGGTTCGCGCTGCAAAAGGTGGTCACATTAATGTGGTCACATTAATGTGACTGAACCGTGCACCTGTCTCATAGTGACAGTCTTCAAATGGTTCAAATGGCTCTCAGCACTATGGTACTTAACTTCTGAGGTCATCAGTCCCCTAGAACTTAGAACTGCGTAAACCTAAGGACAACACACACACCCATGCCCGAGGCAGGATTCGAACCTGCGACCGTAGCGGTCGCGCGGTTCCAGACTGTAGCGCCTAGAACCGCTCGGCCACCCCGGCCGGCGACAGTCTTCAGTTACGTCACTACCAATATTTGTTCCATCGCCGACAGTATTTTCGCTACTCTCCTCGCAAGCAGCCTTGTCCTTAATTTCATTCATCGTAATCGATGAAAGGCTGCAGTTGTATCAGTCATGGTTGAAATAATAAAGCACGCACCAGCTACAGTTCTTTCGTGCATAGTATGACGCGGTTCGAGAAATTATTATCATTGTGAAGTGCAAATATTTTCATTGGTGTTTTCTGTGGTGTTTGCGTGTGTGTTGTTTTGCCTCCCACGCCCAGCAGCTCTGAATTTTTCAGGCGGAGATACGAGACTACATTTGCGTCCCTAGATGGTTCAAATGGCTCTAAGCACTATGGGACTTAACATCTGAGGTCATCAGTCCCCTAGACGTAGAAGTACTTAAATCTAACTAACGTAAGGACATCACACACATCCATGCCCGAGGCAGGACTCGAACCTGCGACCGTAGCTGCAGCGCGGTTCCGGACTGAAGCACCGAGCGAGATGGCGCAATGGTTAGACACTGGACTCGCATTCGGGAGGACGACGGTTCAATCCCGCGTCCGGCTATCCTGATTTAGGTTTTCCGTGATTTCCCTAAATCACTCCAGGCAAAGGCCGAGATGGTTCCTTTCAAAGAGCACGGCCGACTTCCTTCCCCGTCCTTCCCTAATCCGATGAGACCGATGACCACGCTGTCTGGTCTCCTTCCCCCAAACAACCCCAACCCGGACTGAAGTGCCTAGAACCGCTCGGCCACAGCGACCGGCCTCTACCAGCTGGACAATGCAACGTGTCATACAGGTGACAAAGTACGTTCGTGCTTCGAAGAGCGCCGGGATCAGTTTACCGTACCCCCCTGGTCACAAAACTGGTTCAAACCCAGTCGACAATCTGTTAGGCCACCTCCATAGGGCTGTTCTCGGCATGGGTGCTTAAACG
Organism: Schistocerca cancellata; assembly: GCF_023864275.1. Taxonomy (NCBI): domain Eukaryota; kingdom Metazoa; phylum Arthropoda; class Insecta; order Orthoptera; family Acrididae; genus Schistocerca; species Schistocerca cancellata. The sequence goes on along the minus strand of NC_064634.1, from coordinate 422,277,561 downwards.
AGAAACCCAGTGGAACTGCCCATTGGAGTCGACATGTCTCCCCATCACTGTTGGTACCTTCCAAAAACTCACTGGCTCTCTTCCTGCACGTCTTGCGGCGGTTCGCGCTGCAATCGGTGGTCACATTGTAAGACGTGTATATTTCTATTGTCTATTGTCAAACCACAATTTATGAAAGATGTTTATATTTTATTAATAGGATTAAGTAGCAATAATTAATATTTGTCATGTTGAAATTAATTGTGGTAGCAGAGAATGTCTGCGCTAAAGTACTGTTGGCAAGAGAGACCGCACATTGATATAATTTTAAAAAGGGCAGGAGGGACAGCGTACGGATACATTTTAAGAAAATGATACATTTTTTGCGGCGGTTCACGCTGCAATCGGTGGTCACATTGTAAGACGTGTATATTTCTAATGTCTATTGTCAAACCACAATTTATGAAAGATGTTTATATTTTATTAGTAGGATTAAGTAGCAATAATTAATATTTCTCATGTTGAAATTAATTGTGATAGCAGAGAATGTCTGCGCTAAAGTATTGTTGGCAAGAGAGACCGCACATTGATATAATTTTAAAAAGGGCAGGAGGGACAGCGTACGGATACATTTTAAGAAAATGATACATTTTTTGCGGCGGTTCACGCTGCAATCGGTGGTCACATTGTAAGACGTGTATATTTCTATTGTCTATTGTCAAACCACAATTTATGAAAGATGTTTATATTTTATTAGTAGGATTAAGTAGCAATAATTAATATTTCTCATGTTGAAATTAATTGTGATAGCAGAGAATGTCTGCGCTAAAGTATTGTTGGCAAGAGAGACCGCACATTGATATAATTTTAAAAAGGGCAGGAGGGACAGCGTACGGATACATTTTAAGAAAATGATACATTTTTTGCGGCGGTTCACGCTGCAATCGGTGGTCACATTGTAAGACGTGTATATTTCTATTGTCTATTGTCAAACCACAATTTATGAAAGATGTTTATATTTTATTAGTAGGATTAAGTAGCAATAATTAATATTTCTCATGTTGAAATTAATTGTGATAGCAGAGAATGTCTGCGCTAAAGTATTGTTGGCAAGAGAGACCGCACATTGATATAATTTTAAAAAGGGCAGGAGGGACAGCGTACGGATACATTTTAAGAAAATGATACATTTTTTGCGGCGGTTCACGCTGCAATCGGTGGTCACATTGTAAGACGTGTATATTTCTATTGTCTATTGTCAAACCACAATTTATGAAAGATGTTTATATTTTATTAGTAGGATTAAGTAGCAATAATTAATATTTCTCATGTTGAAATTAATTGTGATAGCAGAGAATGTCTGCGCTAAAGTATTGTTGGCAAGAGAGACCGCACATTGATATAATTTTAAAAAGGGCAGGAGGGACAGCGTACGGATACATTTTAAGAAAATGATACATTTTGTAATGGTAGCAGGGACTGACTGCACCAGAAAGCATTGTTGGCAGGAGAGACCGCACTTTAGCGCTCGTAGGAAGTCAGTAGTAAGCGAGAAGTGAAGCGAGTCGGTAGCAGGTCTGAAGCGAGAGTATGAGTGGAGTTGTGTGCCTGCCAGCCACCAGCTATGATTTACAAGAGATTATAAACGGATGTAGAGAGACATCAGCTAACTATTATCATAAGAGGAACTAATATTATTGAATTATTTTTTGAGAAACTCAAGACTACTGAAGGTATGTTTGCGCAATGCTAGTTGTATGATTATTGTAAAAAGTAAGTCCCATTTGAACGTTTGTAAAATCATTTCATTCAGAATATAATTAATTTTTTCCAGCAATATTGCATTACTGATTATAATCCATCTCAAAAACCATCAACGTAAAACTTTGCAAAATTTTATTGTTGTCAAGAAAAAGTTTAACTATGAATTACGTAACGTCAGTCAAATTAAAGAATAACGTCAGCTTTGCTGTTAAAGAATAACGTCAGCTTTGGTAATAAATACAGCCACTTATTATGACAGCCCACCAGCAGCTAATGAAGTATAGTAAAAGAGAGTAAGTATATTCATGTCGCAGTTCGATGTAGCACTCAGATGGCGATCCACTTACAGCAGAAAAGGTAAGGAACAGGTTTGGGTCATTGCAGGTAACGACTGAGGGCCACGACGACGATACATTCTATGTTTCATCGAAATAATCAGAAGATAACTTTTAATAAGCAGCATTTAAATTTGTATGCGAAGATTGAGAAAGAGAATTAATTTCAAAGGGAAGACATCATTCGTTATTATTAAGCAAGAGGTAGAAATCCTAAGGGAAGGTTTCATAGGTTATTGGAAAAGGGAAGGTTATCATTAACAAAAGAGATATAGAGGAGACGGGAAGATTTCAACATTAACGTGGTCACATTAATGTGACTGAACCGTGCACCTGTCTCATAATAACAGTCTTCAGTTACGTCACTACCAACATTTGTTCCATCGCCGTCAGTATTTTCGCTACTCTCCTCGCAAGCAGCGTTGTCCTTAATTTCATTCATCGTAATCGATGAAAGGCTGCAGTTGCATCAGTCATGGTTGAAATAATAAAGCACGCACCAGCTACAGTTCTTTCGTGCATAGTATGACGCGGTTCGAGAAATTATTATCATTGTGAAGTGCAAATATTTACATTGGTGTTTTCTGTGGTGTTTGCGTGTGGCCGGCCGAAGTGGCCGTGCGGCTCTAGGCGGTGCAGTCTGGAACCGCGAGACCGCTACGGTCGCAGGTTCGAATCCTGCCTCGGGCATGGATGTGTGTGATGTCCTTAGGTTAGTTAGGTTTAACTAGTTGTAAGTTCTAGGGGACTAATGACCTCAGAAGTTGAGTCCCATAGTGCTCAGAGCCATTTGAACCATTTTGTTTGCGTGTGTGTTGTTTTGCCTCTCGCGCCCAGTAGCTTTGAATTTTTCAGGCGGAGGTACGAGACTACATTTGCGCCCCTAGATGTCTCACTACGTTATCCCAAAGCGGCATAAGCAAATTTCAGCCAGTTTGGTTGTTACGACGTTTCGTACCTTTTCATCTGAACACTCCTTCAGGGCCGGACCCGCCAGGTTAGCTGAGAGCTCTGCTGCAGTACGGGTAGGCGCGCTGGCCCCGGATCGACGAGGGCCAGTCTGCCGACCAGCCTGGATGTGGTTTTTAGGCGGTTTTCCACATCCAGGTGAATACCTGGCCGGTCCTCACGTCCCACGATTCGCAGACAATTGAAACCTGTAGGCACTATTTCATGATTTACACTAGACGCAGACAGCAGGGGTACACTTTTTTCGTCCCGGGGGGTACAGGGTGGCCGCAGGAAAGGCATCTTTCACCCCTTCACAGTAACCATGCCAAATTCGATTGTAGCTATGCCGACCCTGCCAATACTGCGGGATAAAGGCACAAGCGAAAGAAAAAAAGAAGACTCCTTCAGGGCCGGCTCCAGATGTGGGCAAACCGTGCCACCGCCCAGGATGGCAAGTTTTTGGGGGCGGTGAAATCTTAAATTTAAACATGGTTCCAAAAGGATGAGTTAAACAAGGCAGTGAAACCTTTTTCATAAATGAAGTAGTATAAGTTGAAAAGACAAATAATTTATAAAATCTAACGTTTCACTGAAAAGTATCTACGGAATTCTGAAACAGATGACACAGGAAGTGCTGTATTTGGTCACTGTAAATGTATCATTCAAAACAGCAAAGCTTACGAGTGGCAGTGTTTGCAACTCAGTTTCTACTCACACCACTTGCAATGTACCTACGCCAGTTTCAAGAGCTCTGCAGAAGCGAAAAACTTTATAATAAACAAATGAAGGTAAATGTCAGCATATGATGGCCTGACAGGTCCTATCTAGGGACCTTAAACAGCTGTGGCAGAACCGATGAGAAAATCACTTTGTAATAAATAAAGAAGTAAAGAATAAGTAGAACATGTACTGTAAAAATTTTTCATCTGTTTCACTGACTGGTGCCCAGAAAGACGTATGTGAAAATAAGACGTCATGAATGAATGACTTTGTGAAAAAGGTTGACTATGTCTGAAAAAGCAAGAGGGCTCGTGGGGAGAAAGGCGGTGCTTGGAAGTTTCGGACGGGGCGACAAAATCTCTGGAGCCGGTCCGGCACTCCTTATACGAGGGTCACTCCGAAAGAAATGCACACTATTTTTGTAAAAATACAGTTTTCATTCTGCATGTGTGAAAGTTTTAGTGTGTGTAGATACACCCTTCCCGCTTGTTTTCAAACTTAGTTCAACCTGTTCCCGTGAGTGGCGCCGTCACAGCATGTCTTCAAGATGGCTGCTACACTTGACGTTCGTCAGAAGCAACGTGCTGTCATAGAATTCCTGTGCTGTGAAAACGAGACAGTGGGAAACATCCACAAGAGGCTGAAAAAGGTGTATGGAGATGCTGCTGTCGATCGCAGTACAGTTAGTAGGTGGGCAAGCAGGTTACTTGATGAAAGCGGGCACGGCAATATTGAGCATTGTCCTCGCAGCGGCAGGCCTCGTACTGCACACACTCCAGACAATGTGCAGAGAGTTAACGAATTGGTGACTGCTGAGAGACGCATCACAGTGAACGAATTGTCACGCTACGTTGGGGTAGGGGAAGAAAGTGTTTGCAGAATACTGAAAGTGTTGGCGTTGAAAAAGGTTTGTGCCAGGTGGGTTCCAATTATGTTAACAGTGGCTCACAAAGAAACAAGAAAAACGGTATGCAGCGAACTTTTGGAACAGTACGAGAATGGTGGAGATGAATTTCTTGGAAGAATTGTGATGGGTGATGAAACATGGCTCCATCATTTTTCACCAGAGACGAAGAGGCAATCAATGGAGTGGCATCATGCAAATTCACCCAAGAAAAAAAATCAAAACCACACCTTCTGCTGAAAAAGTTATGGCTACGGTATTTTCCGATTCCGAAGGACTCTTGCTTGTGGGCATCATAAATTCTGATGCATATGTGACGACACTGAAAAACTTTAAGCTCGACTGAGTCGTGTTCGACCACATCGGCAAAAGCAGGATGTTTTGGTGTTCCACGACAATGCACGACCGCATGTCAGTCAAAAAACCATGGAAGCGATCACAAAACTCGGACGAAACACTGAAACACCCGCCTTACAGTCCTGACCTGGCTCCATGTGACTATCATCTCTTAGGGAAACGGAAAGTCTCTCTTTGTGGAACGTGGTTTGAAGATGATGACTCCCTTGTGCACGCTGTCAAACAATGGCTCCAACAGGTTGGTCCAGAATTTTACCGTGCGGGTATACAGGCGCTGGTTCCAAGATGGTGTAAGGCAGTTCTACATCTACATCTACATCCATACTCCGCAAGCCACCTGACGGTGTGTGGCGGAGGGTACCTTGAGTACCTCTATCGGTTCTCCCTTCTATTCCAGTCACGAATTGTTCGTGGAAAGAAGGATTATCGGTATGCTTTTGTGTGGGCTCTAATCTCTCTGATTTTATCCTCATGGTCTCTTCGCGAGATATACGTAGGAGGGAGCAATATACTGCTTGACTCTTCGGTGAAGGTATGTTCTCGAAACTTTGACAAAAGCCCGTACCGAGCTACTGAGCGTCTCTCCTGCAGAGTCTTCCACTGGAGTTTATCTATCATCTCCGTAACGCTTTCGCGGTAACTGAATGATCCTGTAACGAAGCGCGCTGCTCTCCGTTGGATCTTCTCTATATCTTCTATCAACCCTATCTGGTACGGATCCCACACTGCTGAGCAGTATTCAAGCAGTGGGCGAACAAGCGTACTGTAACCTACTTCCTTTGTTTTCGGATTGCATTTCCTTAGGATTCTTCCAATGAATCTCAGTCTGGCATCTGCTTTACCGACGATCAACATTATATGATCATTCCATTTTAAATCACTCCTAATGCGTACTCCCAGATAATTTATGGTATTAACTGCTTCCAGTTGCTGACCTGCTATTTTGTAGCTAAATGATAAAGGATCTATCTTTCTGTGTATTCGCAGCACATTACACTTGTCTACATTGAGATTCAATTGCCATTCCCTGCACCATGCGTCAATTCGCTGCAGATCCTCCTGCATTTCAGTACAATTTTCCATTGTTACAACCTCTCGATACACCACAGCATCATATGAAAAAAGCCTCAGTGAACTTCCGATGTCATCCACCAGGTCATTTATGTATATTGTGAATAGCAACGGTCCTATGACACTCCCCTGCGGCACACCTGAAATCACTCTTACTTCGGAGGACTTCTCTCCATTGAGAATGACATGCTGCGTCCTGTTATCTAGGAACTCCTCAATCCAATCACACAATTGGTCTGATAGTCCATATGCTCTTACTTTGTTCATTAAACGACTGTGGAGAACTGTATCGAACGTCTTGCGGAAGTCAAGAAACACGGCATCTACCTGTGAACCCGTGTCTATGGCCCTCTGAGTCTCGTGGACGAATAGCGCGAGCTGGGTTGAGAGGGATGGAAATTATGTGGAGAAATGAAAATATTGTTCCTAAAGGATGTATCACACAGTAAAATTTTCAAACATGTAGAATAAAATACGGATTTTTAAAAAAAAAATAGTGTGTATTTCTTTTGGAGTGACCCTTGTATATTGGTATTTGTAGGGCCACGCAGATAAGATGCACCCCAAATGTATCGTGGCCGACTTTCGGGGTAAACTTCGACTTATATTCGGCCCAGTACAGTATGTGGTACAGTAATCACCCTCTGCCATGCACTTCTCACTTTTTTGCGGAGATTGTATGTAGACGCACAGAGGGGACGCTGAGCAGGATCGCCCAGCTGGGGACGGAGTGCGGCGCTCGCAGCTCGCGCAGCCGGGCGGAAGAGTCTGCGGCCTCCCATATGGCCGGCGCGGGTTCCGGGACGGCTGCCATTGTGACGTCACGGCGGCTTGTGTAAGCGATTTATTACCATTAGCAGTTACTTAGAGACAATGACGGTGCGCCGGGCGCCGGTCCGCGCCCTCTCACGCGCATGCGCCGTCGGCAACGCCCCGGGCGACCACCCACAGACGTACACTCACCGCGCCTGCGCGCCGTGGCCGCGGCTCACTTCCGAGAATCGCAAATGACCTGCCATAGAACTGCAATATGAGCAATCAGAGGCGAGAGTTTTTGTAACAAGCATAAGACGTATTGCTATAAAATAAAGGAATTATTGCTGTAAAACACTTTGTTCCGAAAACATACATTTAGTTATGGTCACCCTCAATATACTCTCATTCTCTATCCCTACAACGCTCCATGCGAATTTTCCGTTGATTGAAACAGTGCTGGAAGTCTTACTCTGAGCTTCTTGATGACGGATGCGTGTCGCCTTTTCTTTCACTGCTTCAGACGAAATTTTAAATTTAGCATTTGAGAAATCTTTCACGCTGGAGGATCGTACAAACATACCGCCGTTTGAGTCTCGTACAGATTCCCGTATGGAGAACATAGTGATACACATCCCTGGGGTTGTGAAGCAGCTGAATGGCCTGAAAATAAATAAATCACCAGGTCCTGATGGGATTCCATTTCGGTTTTACAGAGAGTATTCTACTGCATTGGCTCCTTACTTAGCTTGCATTTATCGCGAATCTCTTGCCCAACGTAAAGTCCCGAGCGACTGGAAAAAAGCGCAGGTGACGCCTGTATATAAGAAGGGTAGAAGGACGGATCCTCAAAATAACAGACCAATATCCTTAACATCGGTTTGTTGCAGGATTCTCGAACATATTCTCAGTTCGAATATAATGAATTTCCTTGAGACAGAGAAGTTGCTGTCCATGCATCAGCACGGCTTTAGAAACCATCGCTCCTGCGAAACACAACTCGCCCTTTTTTCACATGATATATTGCGAACCATGGATGAAGAGTATCAGACGGATGCCATATTCCCTGACTTCCGGAAAGCGTTTGACTCGGTGCCCCACTGCAGACTCATAACTAAGGTACGAGCAATGGGATTGGTTCCCAAGTATGTGAGTGGCTTGAAGACTTCTTAAGTAATAGAACCCTGTACGTTGTCGCCGACCGCGGTGGTCTAGCGGTTCTGGCGCTGCAGTCCGGAACCGCGGGACTGCTACGGTCGCAGGTTCGAATCCTGCCAAGGGCATGGGTGTGTGTGATGTCCTTAGGTTAGTTAGGTTTAGGTAGTTCTAAGTTCTAGGGGACTTATGACCTAAGATGTTGAGTCCCATAGTGCTCAGAGCCATTTTGAGCCTGTACGTTGTCCTCAATGGTGAGTGTTCATCGGAGGTGAGGGTTTCATCTGGAGCGCCCCAGGGAAGTGTGGTAGGTCAGCTGTTGTTTTCTATCTACATAAATCATCTTTTGGATAGGGTGGATAGCAATGTGCGGCTGTTTGCTCATGATGCTGTAGTGTACGGGAAGGTGTCGTCGTTGAGTGACTGTAGGAGGATACAAGATGACTTGGACAGGATTTGTGATTGGTGTAAAGAATGGCAGCTAACTCTAAATATAAATAAATGTAAATTAATGCAGATGAATAGGAAAAGGAATCTTGTAATGTTTGAATACTCCATTAGTAGTGTAGCGCTTGACAAAGTCACGTCGATTAAATATTTGGGTGTAACATTGCAGAGCGATATGAAGTGGGACAAGCATGTAATGGCAGTTGTGGGGAAGGCGGATAGTCGTCTTCGGTTCATTGGTAGAATTTTGGGAAGATGTGGTTCATCTGTAAAGGAGACCGCTTTTAAAACACCAATACGACCTATTCTTGGCCATGGCCACTACTCGAGCGTTTGGGATCCCTATCAGGTCGGATTGAGGGAGGACATAGAAGCAATTCAGAAGTGGGTTGCTAGATTTGTTACTGATAGGTTTCATCACCACGCGAGTGTTACGGAAATGCTCCAGGAACTCGGGTGGGAGTCTCTGGAGGAAAGGAGGCGTTCTTTTCGTGAATCGATACTGAGGAAATTTAGAGAACCAGCATTTGAGGCGGACTGCAGTACAATTTTACTGCCGCCAACTTATATTTCGCGGAAAGACCACAAGGATAAGATAAGAGAGATTAGGGCTCGTACGGAGGCATATAGGCAGCCACTTCCCCCTCGTTCTGTTTGGGAGTGGAACAGGGAAAGAAGATGCTAGTTGTGGTACGAGGTACCCTCCGCCACGCACCTTATGGTGGATTGCGGAGTATGTATGTAGATGTAGATGAATTTCCCGACGTAAGCGAGAAAGCAGCAGAAAAATCACCGTAAGTATAAACCAACCTATTCTTAACGAACTGTTTTTCGATCTAAAATGCAAATCAAAACGTAAATAAACTTAATTACAGACCACTGATGATACTTTACCTCAATAAAGCGAAACGCGTCTGGTGAAAAAATCACGCATTTTTTTAGTTGCAATGACGGATCAAAAATACCCTCATGAATTATAAAGGAACTACGGACACTATGGCCACACAAATGAAGAACTTCAACGAACTGCCTTTTAATCCAGATTTGCCGCGCGGAGTGGCCACGCGGTTTGAGGCGTCATGTCACGGACTGCGTGGCCCCTCTCGCCGGAGGTTCGAGTCCTCCCTCGGGCATGGGTGTGTGTGTTGTTCTTAGCATAAGTTAGTTTAAGTAGTGTGTCAGTATGACCTCAGCAGTTTGGTCCCTTAGTAATTCACACATATTTGAACATTTTTTAATCCAGATTTGACGATAAAAATCGTATAATGGTAGGTCAGTGAGTAAGGTGGGTGATCTAACGTTTGGAAGCTCTACGACGCTTGAAACCTGTTAACAGACAACGCGGCATGAGACAGTGTGTTGTGTTGATGCAGAACCCATGATTTATTCTTCAACTGTTCGATTCGTTCTTTTTTCGTATTTTCTCACGGAGCTGAGTAACAACCTCAAGGTAGTGACACTGTTTAATTGTTTGATATACAGTAACCCAGTGAACATACACAGTTTCATGAATATCGAAAAAAATCATCGTAGTTTTGATTCTCGATAAGCTCATTCGAGCTTTTCTTGCTGTCGGTGAAGTTCTTGCATCTCACGGTTTTGCGCTTAGTTTCGACATTATAAGTGAAAAACCATGATCTGTTACCGTTGTCCTCTTTCCAAGAAATTAGGATCATTTTCAGTGGTATTCAAAATGTCAGTGTAAACGTTGTCAAAAGCTGTATCTTTTTTTCGATCATGACAATTTTCGGCATTAATTTCGCACATCAAACTGGTTATGTAAAATTTGCCTTACGCATTCAGCTACCTACTTTTTTCAATATTATCGTCAATTTTTGATGATGAAGCGTGTTCCAGAAGTGAGTCATCTTCAACGTCTTCTTGGCCATCTTGGAAACGCTTGAACCACTCAGAAACTCACGTACATAATAAACAGTCTTCGCCATACACTTCTTTTAGTAGAAGATAGCTTTCAGAAGCAGTTTTTTCCGAGTTTTGCAACTTTGTGACACTTCTTTGCTCTGTTATCATTTTACAACAAAACAAAATAACAGTTCTTATACAAAATAAGGCCATGGCCACAATGATTTGTTTGCAGACAGCAGAGATACTGATTTCGACAGAGAAGCCTTCATACCTCCCAAGAATTCGTCGTTCACCGTGGCTGTATCAGACCAGTTATTTTATGGCCACACCTCATACACTGATGCGCCAAAACGTTATGCTACTTGTAACTCTAACCAAAACGGCCTTTCTGTGCTGGTACTGCGAACAGCTGAAAGCAAGGGGAAACTACAGTTGTAATTTTTCCCTAGAGCATGCAGCTTTACTGTATGGTTAAATGACGATGGCGTCCTCTTCGGTAAAATATTCCGAAGATAAAATAGTGCCCCATTCGGATCTCCGGGCGGGGACTACTCAGGAGAAAGAAAACTGGCGTTCTACAGATCGGAGTGTGGAATGTCAGATCCCTTAATCGGGCAGGTAAGTTAGGAACTTTAAAAAGGGAAATGGATAGGTTAAAGCTAGATATAGTGGGAATTAGTGAAGTTCGGTGGCAGGAGGTTCAAATGGTTCAAATGGCTCTGAACACTGTGGGACTACACTTCTGAGGTTATCAGTCCCCTAGAACTTAGAACTACTTAAACCTAACTAACCTAAGGATATCACACACATCCATGCCCGAGGTAGGATTTGAACCTGCGACCGTAGCGGTCGCGCGATTCCAGACTGTAGCGCCTAGAACCGCTCGGCCACGTGGCAGGAGGAACAGGACCTGTGGTCAGGTGAACACAGCGTATAAATAAAAAATCAGATTGGGGTAATGCAGGAGTAGGTGTAATAATGATTTAAAAAATAGGAGCGCGGATCAGCTACTAAGAACAGCACTGTGAACGCATTATTGTAGTCAAGATAGACGCGAATCCCGCGCCTACCACAGTAGTATGAGTTTATGCGACAACTAGCTCCGCAGATGACGCAGAGATTGTAGAAATGTATGATGAGATAAAAGAAATTATTCAGATAGTGAAGGAAAATGAAAATTTAATAGTCATGGGGGAATGGAATTCGATAGTAGGAAAAGGAAGACAGGGAGAAGTAGTAGATGAATATGGAATGGGGATAAGGAAGGGGAAGCCACCTGGTGGAACGATCCACAGAGCATACGTTAATCAAAACTAATACTTGATTTAAGAATCACAAAAGAAGGTTGCATACGTGGAAGAGGCCTGGAGACACTGGAAGGTTTCAAATTGATTATATAATGGTAAGACAGAGATTTAGGAGCCAGGCTTTAAATTGTAAGACATTTCTAGGGGCAGATGTGGATTCTGACCACTATCTATTGGTTAACAAATGTAGATTAAAACTGAAGAAGCTGCAAAATGGTGAAAATTTAAGGAGATGGGACCTGCATAAGCTGAAAGATCCAGAGGTTGTAGAAAGTTTCAGAGAGAGCATTAGGGAACAATTGACAAGAATGGAGGAAAGAAATACAGTAGAAGAAGAATGGGTAGCTTTTGAGAGATGAAATAGTGAAGGCAGCAGAGAAATCAAGTAGGTAAAAAGACCAGGGTTGGTAGAAGTCCTTGGGTAATAGAAGAGATATTGGATTTAATTGATGAAAGGAGAAAATATAAAAATGCAGTAAATGAAGCTGCAAAAAGGAATACAAACGTCTCAAAAATGAGATCGACAGGAAGTACAAAATAGCTAAGCAAGGATGCCTAGAGGACAAATGTATGGATGTAGAGGCACATATTGCTACAGGAAAATTAAAGAGACATTTGGAGAAAAGATAACCACTTGTATGAACATCAACAGCTCAGATGGAAAACCAGTTCTAAGCAAAGAAGAGAAGGAAGAATGTTGGAGAGAGTATATGGAGGGTCTTTGTAAGGGCGATGTACTTGAGGTCAATATTTTGGAAATGGAAGAGGACGTAGATGAAGATGAGATAGCAGATACGATACTGCGTGAAGAATTTGACAAAGCACGGAAAGACCTAAGTCGAAACAACGCCCCGGGAATAGACAACATTCCATTTGAACTACTGAAACCCTTGGGAGAGCCAGACCTGACAAAACTGTACCATCTGGTGAGCAAGATGTATGAGAGGCGATATAACCTCAGACTTCAAGAAGAATATATTAATTCCAATCCCAAAGCAAGCAAGTGTTAACAGGTATGAAAATTACTCAACTATCAGTTTAATAAATCACGGCTGCAAAATACTAACATGAATTCTTTACAGACGAATGGAAAAACTGGTAGAAGTCGACCTCGGAGAAGATCAGTTTGTATTCCGTAGAAATGTTCGAACACGTGACCTGACGACTTATCTTAGAACATAAGGCAAGCCTACGTTGCTAGCATTTTTAGACTTAGCGAAAGCTTTTGACAATGTTAACTGGAATACTCTCTTTCAAATATTGAAGGTGGCAGGGAGCGAAAGGCTATTTACAATTTGTACAGAAACCAGATGGCAGTTATAAGTGTCGAGATGCACGAAAGGGAAGCAGTGGTTGAGAAGGGCGTGAGACAGGGTTTTAGCCTATCTCCGATGTTATTCAATGTGTATATTGAACAAGCAGTAAAGGAATCAAAATAAAAATTTGGAGTAGGAATTAAAATCCATGGAGTAGAAATAAAACATTGAGGTTTTCCGACGACAATTTAGTTCTGTCACAGTCAGCAAAGGACCTGGAACAGCAGTTTAACGGAGTAGACAGTGTCTTGAAAGGAGGGTATAAGACAAACATCAACAAAAGCAAAACAGCGATAATGGAATATAGTCGAATTAAATCGGGTGATGCTGAGGGTATTATATTAGGAAATGAGAGATTTAAAGTAGTAAAGGAGTTTTGCTATTTGGGGAGCAAAATTGATGATGGTCGAAGTAGAGAGGATATAAAATGTAGACTGGCAATGGCAAGGAAAGCGTTTCTGAAGAAGAGAAATTTGTTAACATCGAGTATTGATTTAAGTGTCAGGAAGTCGTTTCTGAAAGTATTTGTATGGAGTGTGGCCATGTATGAAGCGAAACATAGACGATAAATATTTTAGACAAAAAGAGAATAGAAGTTTTCGAAATGTGGTGCTATAGAAGAATGCTGAAGATTAGATGGGTAGATCACATAACTAATGAGGAGGTACTGCATAGAATTGGGGAGAAGAAGAATTTGTGGCACAACTTGACTGAAGAAAGAATCGGTTGATAGGACACGTTCTGAGGCATCAAGGAATCATCAATTTAGTATTGCAGGGAAGTGCGGAGGGTAAAAATCATAGACCGAGACCAAGACATGAATACACTAAACAGATTCAGAAGGATGTAGGTTGCAGTAGTTACTCAGAGATGAAGGAGCTTGCACAGGCCGGCCGCGGTGGTCTAGCGGTTCTGGCGCTGCAGTCCGGAACTGCGGGACTGCTACGGTCGCAGGTTCGAATCCTGCCTCGGGCATGGGTGTGTGTGATGTCCTTAGGTTAGTTAGGTTTAAGTAGTTCTAAGTTCTAGGGGACTTATGACCTAAGATGTTGAGTCCCATAGTGCTCAGAGCCATTTGAACCATTTTTGAGCTTGCACAGGATAGAGTAGCATGGAGAGCTGCATTAAACCATCCTCTGGGCTGAAGACTACCACAACAACAACAACAACAACAACAACGTCTCACCACGGACAACGCAGTGGCTGACGGCCTTCACTTAACGACAGAGAGCAGCGGCGTTTACATAGGGTTGCAGTGCTAACAGACAAGCAACGCTGCGTGAAATAACCGCTGAAATCAATGGGGGACGTACGACAATCATATCCGTTAGGATAGTGCGGCGAAATTTGGCGTTAATGAGCGTCAATGGCAGACGACCGACGAGTGTGCCTTTATCAACAGCACGACATCGCTTGCTTATGACCATATTGGATAGTCGCTAGACGACAGGAAAACGTGACCTAGTCAAATGAGTTCCGATTTCTGTTGGTAAGAGCTGATGGTAGGGTTCGAGTGTGGCTTATACCTCACAAGACCTTGGACCCAATGTGTAAACAATGCACTGTGCAATCTGGTGATCGCTCCATAATGATGTGGGCTGTGTTTTCATGGAATGAACGGATCATTGACTGGAGACCATTTGCAGCCATTCATGGACTTCATGTTCCCAAACAAATCACCAGGCCACAACTTTTCGCAGTTGGTTTGATGAACATTCTGGACAGTTCGAGCGAATATTTGGCCACCCAGATCGCCCGACATGAATACCATCGATAATTTATGGGATGTAATAGAGAGGTTAGTTCGTGCACAAAATCCTGCACCAGCAGCGCTTTCGCTACTACGGGCAGCTATAGAGGCAGCATGGCTCATACTTCTGAAAGGAACTTGTTGAGTCCTTGCCACAAACAGTTGCTGCACTATGCCAAGCAAAAGAGATCCGACGTGATATTACGAGGTATCCCATGACTTCTGTCATCTCAGCGTGTAAGCGGCGCAAAGACGAATTGGGAATCATTCTAACGACGATATGGGCCGCAGATGGAGTAATCCACTGACGTAAAAGGACAGTTGTTATGGGAACGTGCATCTCGAAAACGGCGAAACTGGTCGGCTGTTCGCGTGCTACTGTCGTGATCATCTATGGGAAGTGAAAGGTGGCTACACTGAGCCACAGCGCCGGAAATCGCGCCAGAGAGTATTGTTCCGCCGCCTCCACTGGCAGTGATTATTGAGACGTAGCGGCAAGCAGTTCTTGCCGAGAAGTTGTGGTGGACACTGCTTGTAGCTGAAGTTAGAGTGAGATGTGGTAGTGGAGAGTGTTGTTCCATGTTCTATGCATTGGTTTGATGGGAGAGATAGCAGATGTTGTTCTAATGGAGATATTGTAATGGTCAGAGTGCATTTCGTCAATATATATGGAGGTATTTTCTTTTATTCTTTTATTATTTGTGTGTCCTGAATAATGTGCCATTACAGGTTCAGTCAACAAAGCATCTGGCTTGTGTTCTTGTATTAGAGTGTAATTCTGATTTTCTTGCGCAATTATAGTATTTCTAATTTTCTTTTATCACGTCAGTATAATTGGTATTTAAAAATTCTTGTCTTGTTGAAGAAGAACCGTGCCAGATGTGCGTTGAGTCATACTACCACATACAGAACAGCTACACTTGTGGTTTGTTGGTTTCGTAGGTTTTATAGTTGCTGGGGACTTAATTAATTAATTGTATTAACTGAAAATTTCATTTCATTCTTTGTGGTTGTTACATGCAGTCAGATTGCGTACTAAAACTGCTCTGTAAAGCAGTGTAGGTCGTGATTGATCCCACGACAGAGTACAGTGCTCGTGTAGGCATAAGTGTTTCGAAGCACATTGTTCAGCGCATGTTGTTGAACACGTGGCGCTGCCGAAGACGACGCCTACCTATTCCCATGTCGACACAAAGACATCGTTAGTTACAGCTGCAGTGGACACGGGGTCATCGAAATTTGACCTTGGATCAGTGGAAACGTGCCGCCTGATGCGATGAATCACGTTTTTCCCCAAACACGCACTGCACCACGGGCGCGGTCTGTTGGGGGTCTGTATTATGCTATGAGCGACAGTCACTTGCCGTTTACGAAACAGCGTAATCGGACATACAGCGACAGAAAATTAAAAAGTATTTGCATTGCATTCTTATATCTTTATTATAATTAAGCCCCCATGCAGAAGTGATTACAGGACGGAGAAACCACAAGTAGGCGGCTAGGTGTTGAACGTCCTCACCGCATTACAGAACATGTAGGACGCAGGATATCCCCGCTCTGTAAAGCAGTGTAGGTCGTGATTGATCCCACGACAGAGTACAGTGCTCGTGTAGGCATAAGTGCTTCGAAGCACATTGTTCAGCGCATGTTGTTGAACACGTGGCGCTGCCGAAGACGACGCCTACCTATTCCCATGTCGACACAAAGACATCGTTAGTTACAGCTGCAGTGGACACGGGGTCATCGAAATTTGACCTTGGATCAGTGGAAACGTGCCGCCTGATGCGATGAATCACGTTTTTCCCCAAACACGCACTGCACCACGGGCGCGGTCTGTTGGGGGTCTGTATTACGCTATGAGCGACAGTCACTTGGGTTGCCATGCGGCCTGTGGTTTAATCGTAGGACCACGACAGCTATGGACCACACGAAAATCATTATGGACCACTGGATCGCTTCAACCTTGATGTCTTCCCCAATAACAATTGCATCTTGTAGCAGTCTGTGTCACAAGGTCGCGCTGCAGTGATTTGAGCAACGTGATAGTGAACTCACGTTGGTGTCTTGGCTACCAAATTCATTTGATATGAACCTGATGGAACACATCTGGAAGGCTATCGGGTGCGAATTCTGCTCACTGGAACCACCGGCCCATAATTTATGGGAATTGCCTCCAGCAATGCACGTGAATATCATGTGTTGTAGGGAACTTTTTTAAAAAAAATATTTATTCATTGTTTATTATTATTATACAAT
Organism: Schistocerca cancellata; assembly: GCF_023864275.1. Lineage (NCBI taxonomy): Eukaryota > Metazoa > Arthropoda > Insecta > Orthoptera > Acrididae > Schistocerca > Schistocerca cancellata. The sequence continues at coordinate 422,260,630 of NC_064634.1, read as the reverse complement.
ATAAACCACTACCTTATATAATAAGTGGCTCTTATTGATGCTACAATGATTGGTTAATTATTGCAGCTATACAATTTACAAGTAGTGATTTTAGTGATCATCAGCAATGGACAATCTACATTGTTGGTTTTAGCTACTGACTACGCATTAACTGTATTGGTTCAAATGGCTCTGAGCACTATCGGAGTTAACGTCATCAGTCCCCTAGAACTTAGAACTACTTAAACCTAATTAACCTCACACACATCCATGCCTGAGGCAGGATTCGAACCTGCGACCGTAGCAGTCTCACGGTTCCGGACTGAAGCGCTTAGAACTGTTCGGCCACCGCGGCCGGCTATTAACTCTATTCTACAGTAACCAACTACTACACTGCCTGCAGCGTCACAGGCTAATACAAACCCACTATGAAATGCCATGCTCACCGAGCTAATCCCAGTGGGCGTGCCCCTGGCACTGGGCTGGCCCAGAAGTCTGTAATTTTCGCTACAGTTTTCAATTACCGAATACTACCCTACAACTAATTTCTGCTATACTAACCTATCGTATAGGTCGGCCAGTCCACGCCCCGGTGGTATGGGACTGGTGTGACCAGGTGTATATCTCATGGTTTTCTAAATTTAGCGATTCTCCCTGAAGTATCCCTGAAGAACCACGTTGGCCAGGTTATTTGAGACTTGAAATGTGCCCTCTTGTCGCAACAGGCTAAATGTGTCTAGTGATTAAGTAATTGCTGCCTTAACGCAGATGGCACATCGTCATACAGGGGGCACTCGAAAACCACATGATCTGGGGTTCCCTCCTGTGCTCGACAGTCACACTGAGGTGTAGCCTTCTCCCAAATCGGCATAAATATGCTGAATATGGTCCAAGGCCAGTGACAAAGTGGAATAATCCCCTCGTTGGTTTAAAATACCCCGTGGTTATGCGTTCCCTAACATCATCCCGTGATTCCTGCCGTAATTCTATCCCCCTTCTTTTGATTGACTTCCTAACCCCAACTTGAATACTCATAATTTCCCTTGTTCTTCCATTCTCCCCTTTTTTGACCCAGAACCGTGCGACTTTCTCCCTGATATTGATGCCCAGGAGACAAAGCCCCATTGTCATCAACAAAGCCCCTCCTGGTGATGTTCTATATGTCGCTACCGAACGTAGCAACATGTTCCTTTGAACCCTTCTCACGGCCTTGGCGGGCACGACCTTCGTGAGCCTGTGTGTCAGACTCCCGAACTGTAACTCACAGTGGATGTCAGTATACTATTATGGTATAATTTTGTTAGCTCTGCCGGTAAATGGAATCTCTTGTGTCCAATACCTGCAAGCTTCTTCAGCACTTCTAATGCTCTCTGTGCTACAATCTCAATGTGCCTTCCGAAGTTCCCCTTGTCGTCGATAGTAACTGCTAAGTATCATGCGTATCTACGCCGAAGAACTGGCGAGCCCTCAATTCTTACCGTCGGATTTCTTACCGGTTGCTCTTTTAGGAGAAGATACAGAGATTTAGCGAAAGCAACCTTCGTCTTCTGGCAGGATTCCTACAACAATTGCATAGCTCTTTCGATCTTTGGCTCTAAATCCTGTCGTATACAGCCGCCGACCAGCAGGAGGAGGTCGTCTGCATAGGCTATCACCTCTAACTCCGCTGCATACTATCTAGTAATGACACTGTGTGGATTTCAGCAATATGGCTCCAATACGGTGCCCTGGGAGCACCCCTTTTGTTATTATTTTCCTGAATTTCACGCTAGGGGATGATAGCCATACCTCCCGTTGCTCGCAATAGCTCCTCAGACAACAATACAGCGGCCGGGGCACTCTTTCCCCCACAGGCAGGAGAAGAGTGAAGGCCACCACAGGTGGTCGAAGGCGCCACTGATATCCACCATGATGTCAACAATGTACTTGTACAGAGCCGAGCCGCAGATCTCGGCCGCCAGGGGGATTGCGTCAGATGCCCAACGCCCAGGCCTACAGCCGTACTGTCTGCCGTTCACCCCGCACAGCACCTGGTGTGCTGTCAGTCGATCAGCCAGTAATTTCTCAAAAGATCCAATAGGCAGATAGGTCTACACGACTTTGTCCCTGTCGGGTCCTTGTCTGGTCCCTTCTAAATAATGATCACGCTTGTCTTTTTCCATGTTTTTGGAAATCTATGCAACCTGAGGCACGCATTGTATATTATGCTTATCCATTACGGATATTTTAGAACCGTGACTGATAATTGAATGTAAATAAGTATATAAAACTGCAACCAGTCACTTTTTGAATGATTATGTTTTATTCCATGAACCGGTTTTCGAACCTTTTGAGGTTCATCTTCAGATGTTTTCTGGAAGTTACATCATTATTTCTAGCATAATGCTGGATGCTGACTCTATGACAAAAAGACGCAACAATGTATCGCCATGACTATTGCTTATCTGTCGATATGGGTGTAAATTTAGTTTTTTACTTATTGCGACAGTATAGGCGGCTTTTTCCGTTAGTGTCCATCTGTCTGCCTCCATTTTGATGTCCAGTTGTTATATCACTACACACACTTACACACAAACTGTATTAATTTACTCTCTGACAGCGAGACTTTGTCAGCATCCAGCACGCGCTTTACAACTCTTGCTTGTAACATAGATCTTGACAAAAAGATATGACGTAGTCATACTTTGCATAGAGATGTAATTTGTTCTTTTTATATGTATTAAAGTCGATATGAGGGCAAATATTTTAATCAGATATACTAGTTCAAAACAAGTAACCACTCAATGAACCCAACACCGCCTCCCCCCCCCCCACCCTAACGAAAGCCGCATGCCATATGTAATAACAGTAACTAATAAACAAGTAAATGAAAGGGCGTAATCGCAGTTCAGTCCTATTATGAAGCTTTGACTCATCCCACGATCTAGTGACGTCTGTTGGTACTGCCTACACGACAGGTCGTGTTGCTGTTATTAACTCTCAGGAATGTAATTCCAGTCAAATTGATATGACTTATTTGGCTTACTAGGCATTTAATTTTTAGTTACCATCTTGTTTTCAAGCATATTAAATGCTCTAACATCTTTGTCTGTTATTGTAATATGTGAACAGAGATCTAAATGCTGATTTGCAACTCAGTTGGGAAATCATTACAGTCTCTGACAACTACGTAAAATATTATACTAGTTTCAGGTTGAAGTAATATTTTTTGAAGGACTACGTTTTCGCCTTCGTCTGTTTATTTTAAAATGAACTTAAATGTTTCTTGTCTTCAGTTTCAACATTCTGTCGACAGGGGACGACCAACGTTTTTATATTTCATGAAGCGTGTATTTACAAACTGTCAACAGTTGCAGTTCATACTAGTTTCGAACAGCCTGGTTCATTTTCAAGCCTGGCCTGTGAGTCTTCAATGAAAGTGCCTGATCTTAAATAAATATCAAACTGGAAATACATGCTTTATAAAATGGCGCAGAAGGGCTGTCACAACCCACAAGTGCATCTTACCAAAGATTTTGACTTGCTAAGAGACACATGTGGATTTTGACAGTTGGTCTGCGATCTCCAGTGGAAAAATAAAAGTTAATACTGACTATGCAATTGTAGCAAGAGGCCCTTTCGAGTGTGGTTTCACGGTTCAACAAATCACTTTCATGAAGACAGGCCGTTCGTATCATGTCTGACCACCACACGTCGCCTTGTGGTAGCCTTAGCAGTGACAGCTTGCATCACGTTGTGACGTTCCCTAATACACCCTCAGACAAAAAAAAGAAAGACGACCAAACACAACCAAGGAGTTAAGCAAATTGGTCGCATACCGATATTCGTATGGGTATTGAAGGAAAATCCAAAATTGTGCACTTTTTTGGCCGGTGGATGAATATGTGATGCTGGAATGCAATGTCACTACACAGTTGGCAAGGATAGTAAACAGGGGACACATTAGTTGTGGCTTTAGGCCGTTTCTAGGACAGATAATTTATTCAAAATGGTGGCCGCCCTCTCCCCAATCCCTCCTACGACGTCAAAATTTTGACGCCAATATTCTTTCCAGCATTGCTTTCTTTTACTCCACATAAATTTCGATAGCCCGAGTTTTCAATAATTCGATGTGGTCCCGGTCCCATTTATCTTGAACTGCTGAGAACCTACTGTATTGGTTGTTCCAGATTCTGAAAAAGAGTTCATCCTCTCATGTGATGCTTCTACCAAAGCAGTCAGCTGTATTTTGGGTCAGAAGGTTAATGGCAGGGGCATGCCTAGCATATATTTTGAGGCAGTTAAATAAAGAAGAACATAACTACTTGACAACTGAGAAGGAAATGTCATATACAGTATTATAAGTTCCTAGTGATACTTGTATGGTAGAAGATGTAAGATTGTGACTGATCACGCATCATTGAAATGGTAGATGGCCTGAAATGTCCATCTAGTCATCAAATATGTTGGGCTCTCAGGCTTAGTGAATTTGATTATAAGGCTATCCATTAGCCAGTTAAAAGCAAATGAATGCGGATATTTTAGAAGTAAAGTGGGCATGTCAAATACATTGGGCAAGGGTGTGTTGGAAAGGCGACAAGCAAAGACTGTCAGACTTTTAAGTCACAGTCTACTTTACCACACATGAGGATTTATTGTGCAGGGTTATGAAATTTGAAGGTGGTAAAACAGGTTCATGACCATGTGTTTTCGGGTCACAGTGATCAACGAGCACCAAACAGGTATGTGGCGGAGCGATTTTGGTGGAGGAATAGAAAGTACGCTATGAAGCAGAAAGTCAGAGATTGACCACCAAGTGCACAAAGAATGGATGTTTCACATCATAAAATCCCTTTACAGAGTTTACCAGAGATGTAAAAGCCATTTCAAGTGCTTAGGCTTGACGTTTGCAGGCCATTCACCAAAACACCTGCAGGGAGTAGATACATGCTTAAGATCATCGACCATTCTACTCGTAGTGGCCGGCCGGAGTGGCCAAGCGGTTCTAGGCGCTACAGTCTGGAACTGCGCGACCGCTACGGTCACAGGTTCGAATCCTGCCTCGGGCATGGATGTGTGTGGTGTCCTTAGGTTAGTTAGGTTTAAGTAGTTCTAGGGGACTGATGACCTCAGAAGTTAAGTTCCACAGTGCTCAGAGCTTACTCGTAGTAATGTTATCAATTCCAAACCAACAGGCCAGTACTGTGGCACAGGCATTAATTAAAAATGAGATATCAGAAACGTTTGGAGTGCCTGATACCTTATACCTTGGATCAGAGTATGAACTTAGTTTCAGAATTTATGAAACAGCTATGCCATGTGTTATGTATTCAGAAGTTGTAAATGATCCCATTCTACCCTCAAATCAACTGCAGGACAGAGCGCATCCTAAGGCAATTTCTAAAAGCTAAATTTGTATGTGAATGCTTGGCGTAACGGCTAGGATACATATCTTCTGTGTGTAATTTGTGGCTGTAACTCGAAGACTCATATGGGAACAGGCATGTGTAAATTTGATGTGGTGAATGGGACAAAGATACCGTCCCCTTTCGACGTTTTAAGTCCTTAATTTGGTCCGGGCTGTGAATCAGTAAAGAAGTTCGCAAGAAGAATGTGGAAAGTATGGGGTTATGTACAAAAGGTAAACACAGAGGCTCTGGAACACTAGGAACAGGCGAAAAGGCGTACGGGCCAACAAGCGCAGTATCGTGTAGGGCAGTGGGTATTGTTCTCTGATCCCTATACACCAAAGGCAAATACGGAGAAGTTCCTGGCCAAATGTCACAGTCTGCATCAGGTCGCGGAATGACCTCACTGGTTAATGTCAAGGTACAATTTGCTACCGAATGACTGTCGTTCACGTCAGTCAAGTAAAGCCACTTAAAGGTTTGTTGGATCTGGTACCACAGTTACATGCAACCGATCTGGTATGCAAAGGTGCACCATGGAGAAAGCACGAATCTCTAGTGGTTAGACAGCGCAAGGCACATGACATGCATTGAGGTCTGTGATCATGTAATTACTTATGTTGTTATATTCTTTGCAGTATTTTGGTGGTGTTAGATTTATTCTGGATGTTTCAGCTTATGGATATATTTCATATTTTGCTGTATTCAGTTGGATTTAGTGTTTACATGTCATTGTATTTTTCTGTTATTGTTATATGGTCATTGTCAGGTTTCTTTGGTGTTGTTTCTTGCTTTCTGCTTGTCGTTAGTTACTCGTTTCGGAAGGAGAGATGTGATGATGGATGGTTCTTTTCTCAAGGTGGCAAGTTTGTGGCAATATCCTGGGAATAGAGAAATGGATATATATAAAGACGCAGAACGTGTGTTGATTTCAGATACCATAATAGGGAAGCTCATATAGTTAAACATATGTCGTTAGCAGATTTGGAGAAATGCATTCAAGGGAGTGTTGTTATCTGCTTAGACATGTTTTTGGAGGAAAACGAATGAGACAAGTTGCGAAAGGAAACCCTGCTCACACGATCCTATTTAAAAAAAATAGGGAAGCAGTGGCTGTATTCGGTCATCTCAACAGAAGCTATATTGACGAATTCCTATGAAAAAGGGAAATCTAACAGGTTGAGGAAAGTATATTTGCGGTCAAGCGGTGTTATCATTAATGATAACAGCTTATGAGGTTGTCGGGAAGCATTTCAGCCTCCCAGCTTCACTCACTGGTACGACTGTCATGGCACTGACGCGGAATACGTTTTACTGAGCAGAAGGGATGCTAAGGGTATTAACTTACTTTAATGCCACCCTCAACCCTGAATCTATGCACTTGTTAAACAAATTAATTGAATCATAGGAGGGGAAAATTTTAATGGAACAGAAGTTACAGCCTGTATCGGGTGGAGCAAATAAAAACGCCCCAGAGAACAGTTCCAGGATACAAAGAAACACAGAAGAGGAAAGAAAATACAGTACTAACCTGACTATAGCATATGTTGAAAGTGACCACCGTTCATCTCTTGACACTTTTGGGCCCTGATCAGCAAGTTGCTGAAGATGGATCGTAGCTGGACTGCCTGAACTGGTGCAATCTCACCCGAAATGCACTGCTGCATGTCTTGAAGACTATGAGGGTTGCTCTGGAGCATCTTAGACTTGAGAGTTTCCAAACAAAGCAATCGCACACAGACAGATCAGGTGATCTGGGTGGCAAGCTAGGACTGCGGCCAGACTGATCTCTGGTAACAACTCTGTCTGGTGTGAATATTGTGTAAATGTGCTCCAAGGTTCAGCCAGCTGTCCGGGCAGTTGCTCCATACTGTTCATAGTAACTGTAGGTCCTTTCCTCCTCCGTTAATGCCACCAAAAATTCAGGTCTAATCGTGTCCATTCTTCCAGGCCACTTTTATTTGCCACCCCCTCCCCCCCCCCCCGTGTCCTTGTGCAAAGTTTTCAAAAATATCTTCAACACAAAATCACATCGATAAGTTGTGGCATGTTTCTCCTAAATATTTCCGCATTTATTTCTGTAATAAATACAGACGTGTACAGTCAACAGATCCATTGACCGTCAGTTACCAGTCGACTGGTTAGCCGACATGGGCTGAGGGAACAGTTGATGGGAGCAAAATCACCGTCTTTAAGTAATGTAAGCATTAGATTATGGATTGTATTGTAACGAGGTTGTGGAAATTGCCCTTTTAGAGTAATCTCATGGCTATGTATCTATCACTTACTCCTGAGTCCCGCAGCGATCGCAGGGTCGGCGTGGTTACAACGTATTTGGGAAGGCTAGTTTTTAGTGGTGGCTAGATGCCCTAACTGCCATCACCCCGTACCCCCCCCCCCCCCCACCCACCCACCCAGGACGGAATGAATGTATCACAACTGTCTGCATATAGTGAGATAGTGCGAACGTGTTTCAGACGTCTGTGACGTGTGTAACTGAGGCGGAAAGTGGGGACCATCCCGGTATTCACCTAGGGGGATGTGGAAAACCACCTAAAAACCACATCCAGGCTGGCCAGTAGACCGGCCCTCGTCGTTAATCCGCCGGGTGGATTCGATCCGGGGCCGGCGCGCCTACCCGAGTCCAGGAAGCAGCGCTTTAGCGCTCTCAGCTACCCTGGCGGGTAAATCTCATGAAGTAGCGGATAAAGAAGAAATCCGTGTGGGACAGATAATGGTTGAAGCTGGGTGTTGCCATCAGCATGGTACAGAATTCTGATAAATAAGAGTAAATTTAATGTGAAACTGGTCTTGGAAGTTTCGTGATGAATCTTTCGAAAGAGGAGAGGCGTGCTGCGCCCTGAAAAAGCTCAGCAAATGAATTGTTAAGTTTTATAGTTTAATTCCAGCACAGGCGGGAAGTAGAAGTCAGCTCGGGCAATGTCCTAATCAATTAAGTCGTAGTGCAGTATCGTTGACATTACATCAAAACATTTCGGCCGGACGATGTTTGCTATATATGTCATGCCGAGGCATGCAGAACTGCGATCACCGCGACACAATGTGACCAAGAGTGAAGTAACACTTTATAACTCAGAGTATTTGTGTGCTACCGAGAAACTTTGCAGATTTAATTAGCCACCTATACCCAGTGCAGAATGAGCTAGGAAAAGCTGACGCGACAAGAAATGTGGCTAACCCACTCGCCCTCTGTGGTGTCACCGCCAGACACCACACTTGCTAGGTGGTAGCCTTTAAATCGGCCGCGGTCCGTTAGTATACGTCGGACCCGCGTGTCGCCACTATCAGTGATCGCAGACCGAGCGCCGCCACACGGCAGGTCTAGAGAGACTTCCTAGCACTCGCCCCAGTTGTACAGCCGACTTTGCTAGCGATGGCTCACTGACTACATACGCTCTCATTTGCGAGACGACAGTGTGGCATAGCCTTCAGCTACGTCATTTGCTACGACCTAGCAAGGCGCCATATTCAGTCACTATGTCTTGTGAACAGATAATATTGTGACTCATGTACCGTCAAGAGCGACGTTCCTCATTAATGGATTAAAGTTAAGTATCAAACCAATTACGTCCGCTTTCTGAATTCTAATTCCTTGTCATGTTCCAGACCTCACGTCAGTATAGTTCTTCCCTCCTCACGCCAGCCTGCGTGAGCTAAAACGCGTGCATTTCGGCCTCCTCTGGTAACACGGTGTTGGCTCTTCTGCCAACACAACACTCTCTACCACCCCTGCCTCCCCCCCTCCCCGGTTTCTCCACCCCCCCCCCATCCCCTTCCCCCAGTAGGACTACATCAGATGCACAGTTTAGGGGCTCACGCCATTCGGTCGTGCCACCATCCTGTGACTTAAACCAGAGAGGATGACAGGCTTTTGAGTTTCAGAGAGACTGTAGCTGTCACTGGGTGTTGAAGATTTGATGGCTACCTGTCCGTTGATTAAATCATTGAGTTCTGGCACGAAGTGTGCCATACCTCTGACTTGGTGGCTGCTGGACTTGGGGGAATTTCTCTGATAAAGGCAGCTGGTATCTGGGCAGCCTCCACCATCTGAGGGACTGCGGGCGACGAACTGCAAGCTGTCTACAATCCTCGCCCTCGTGGCCTTCTAGCCTCGTAGACGTCATTAGCCACTGTCATGGTCTACCCCTGTGTGCTGGTCTGCATCAGGACATCTAGCATCGGCAAACGCATCCAAGCGCACATGGGATGAGTACGCATGGTGGTGCCTAGCCGGCGTAACTCTGGAGGGCCTGGGCGGGCCACGCTGGTCTTCGCCTGTTGGCGACCCACATAGCAGCTGCTGCCCGCGACCCGGGGCCAAGGACGTCACTGGCGTCAGCACAATACAGAATCGACGGCGTTTACATACACAATTGCAGCCCGGAGGTCGGGCGGGGTTGCTGTAAAAGGCTGGTCGAAAAAAACATCTGACAATACTACCACTGCTTAATTTCAGGTCCCGAGGAGAATCTGCCTCTCCCTCACGATTTATCTCGCTCATCCTGACGTGTAGCGTCCCGGAACAGGCCGAGTCGCCGCGGTATTGTAGCTAACCCACACTATGAGGTCAAACTTGAAACATTACACATTTAGGCCAGTCATCGTAAATGGAGCAAGTCGGTTTGCTATTTTGCATAAGGTGTGGTCTGGAGTGGACCTTAGGATCCTATATGTTTTTGGGTGGCGCCTGAGAAAACGGCGACATAGGATTTGTGAGTACGAAAAGCATCAATTTTGAATGTGGTCGTTTCTATAATTTCTATTCATGACAGATCACGAAATATTTATGTTCTTTAGATCTTGTCCTTGGGGAACGACGAAACTCTTTTCCATATCATTATCTATTAGCGAGATACAGAGGTTCAAATTTACCGTACTTGAGCAGATAACTGCAAAAGCAGGTTTTTAGCCGGTTTTGCACCATGCGCTGGAACTATCTAAATAACTAACCGTAGTAAATGGCTCAAATTTCAACTGTATATTTTTCAGACATCCGACTAGAAGCGTCATGTTCCCTATTTCGAAAATCTCTATCCCTAATCAAGATAAAAAACAGAAGAGACCAGAAACATTTGAGATACGGTGCTACAGCAGAATTTTGAAAATTGGGTACACTGATGCGGTAAGAAATGAGGAAGTTGTCCACAGAATCGGAGTGCTAAAGAATATATGGAAAACACTGACAAGAAGAAGGAACAGGATATAGGACATCTGTTAAGGCATCAGGGATTAACTGCCGTAGTACTAAAGAGGGCTGTAGAGGTACAACCTGTAGAGGAAGACAGATACTGGGATACATTCAGCAAATAATTGAGAATATAGGTTGCAAATGCTATTCTGAGATGAAAAGGTTGGAACAGGTGGGTCGGATCGAAACATTCAGAAGGCAGGCGGCTAAAACAAAAAAAAAAACTGAAAAACCATGTGTTTGGGTACCAGAAATACCGATTACCGATTACGGGGATGGCCATTTCTATAATTTCTATTCATGGTATATCGTCTACATTTTTACCGTATGTTCAGAGATGATGTTCATGTGGTGATGTTCTCGGGAAACCTTGAGACTTTATTCGATATTATTACCGTTACCGAGATTCAGAGATCCAAAGTTACCATACTTACGCACGTAATATCCGGTCTGAGGCGGTAATGTAGTTCCAATTGACGTGAACACATTACAAGGTTCTAGTTTCATAGCAAGAGCTCTAATATCACCAAACTATATTTTAGTCGGTATTTTTTTTCACCAATAAAACTTCATAACGCTCCTATACAAATATTCACAAAGTGATACTGTAGCGACAAAGAAAAGGCTGAAAGTGTCTTAACATGCCTGAAAAGAGCTTAAAATGACTGTCAACAATTTTGTGAAACTGGAAAGAGTGCAAATTCAGTAAAATATTTCCAACATTTTTACTCTTTTAAGAGACAGATCAAAAGCCCGGTATTTTCGATAAATTGCGATCGACGACCAAATTATCCTGAAAAAATGTTAAGCAAACGATTTTCTGTTAACGTTATAACATGCACATTTATTGATTCTTTACACAAGGCGCTCGTAAATTCCCGTTAGAAACTTCTAGGATTTGTAGGAGGGAGGGAGTACATAGTATGCTGAACAGGAACCCAGGTTCCGGACACAAACCGTTTCCATTCTACGACGGTTCAATTCAGATGTTTAACTCATCCACTTTTGCTTGAGGGAATGAATTAGCGTAACGCACTACTGTTATTAGGTAACAATTCGAAAGGAACTATACCGAAACATCCATTTTCCACTTAAGCACGCTTGTTTGTATTAACACTTAAACATTACGTGTTTATATTATTCGAAAACAGAGAATAACTGTACGTACAGAACGTAATCACACCAAATACATCTAGAATGAAGAAATATATCGAGTTGAGTTTTTCGCCGAGTTATTGTGGACAACATGGCGAATTTCTTGACGTTCCTAAGTAATTCTTATCGTTATGGTAAGCGAACTACAACACCGACACTGCTTTTTTTTTCTAATAGAACTACACTCCTGGAAATGGAAAAAAGAACACATTGACATCGGTGTGTCAGACCCACCATACTTGCTCCGGACACTGCGAGAGGGCTGTACAAGCAATGATCACACGCACGGCACAGCGGACACACCAGGAACCGCGGCGTTGGCCGTCGAATGGCGCTAGCTGCGCAGCATTTGTGCACCGCCACCGTCAGTGTCAGCCAGTTTGCCGTGGCATGCGGAGCTCCATCGCAGTCTTTAACACTGGTAGCATGCCGCGACAGCGTGGACGTGAACCGTATGTGCAGTTGACGGACTTTGAGCGAGGGCGTATAGTGGGCATGCGGGAGGCCGGGTGGACGTACCGCCGAATTGCTCAACACGTGGGGCATGAGGTCTCCACAGTACATCGATGTTGTCGCCAGTGGTCGGCGGAAGGTGCACGTGCCCGTCGACCTGGGACCGGACCGCAGCGACGCACGGATGCACGCCAAGACCGTAGGATCCTACGCAGTGCCGTAGGGGACCGCACCGCCACTTCCCAGCAAATTAGGGACACTGTTGCTCCTGGGGTATCGGCGAGGACCATTCGCAACCGTCTCCATGAAGCTGGGCTACGGTCCCGCACACCGTTAGGCCGTCTTCCGCTCACGCCCCAACATCGTGCAGCCCGCCTCCAGTGGTGTCGCGACAGGCGTGAATGGAGGGACGAATGGAGACGTGTCGTCTTCAGCGATGAGAGTCGCTTCTGCCTTGGTGCTAATGATGGTCGTATGCATGTTTGGCGCCGTGCAGGTGAGCGCCACAATCAGGACTGCATACGACCGAGGCACACAGGGCCAACACCCGGCATCATGGTGTGGGGAGCGATCTCCTACACTGGCCGTACACCACTGGTGATCGTCGAGGGGACACTGAATAGTGCACGGTACATCCAAACCGTCATCGAACCCATCGTTCTACCATTCCTAGACCGGCAAGGGAACTTGCTGTTCCAACAGGACAATGCACGTCCGCATGTATCCCGTGCCACCCAACGTGCTCTAGAAGGTGTAAGTCAACTACCCTGGCCAGCAAGATCTCCGGATCTGTCCCCCATTGAGCATGTTTGGGACTGGATGAAGCGTCGTCTCACGCGGTCTGCACGTCCAGCACGAACGCTGGTCCAACTGAGGCGCCAGGTGGAAATGGCATGGCAAGCCGTTCCACAGGACTACATCCAGCATCTCTACGATCGTCTCCATGGGAGAATAGCAGCCTGCATTGCTGCGAAAGGTGGATATACACTGTACTAGTGCCGACATTGTGCATGCTCTGTTGCCTGTGTCTATGTGCCTGTGGTTCTGTCAGTCTGATCATTTGATGTATCTGACCCCAGGAATGTGTCAATAAAGTTTCCCCTTCCTGGGACAATGAATTCACGGTGTTCTTATTTCAATTTCCAGGAGTGTATATACTTAATCTGAGCCAATTGAAAGGAGCTCCTAAGTGAGCTTCAGCGACGTAACATGTATAGGACTTGAACAAATACTACAAAGATAACAGCGTTGCAGACCACAGTCAAGGCGTTAGGATTTGCCAGCTGTGACCAGTGAGCATACACGTAACACAGGAACGGTACTTGTGTTTAACTATGCGCTTGAAGCCCATCAGTCTGTGTTCTGCTGTTTTAGCAATTAGATAACTTGCTCGTAAGGCCACTGAGAAATTTACAGAGTATACGAAAGTCAAAAAAGTGAATATCGATTATGGCAAATGTCCAGCGATGCGGTTGCATCCAAAGCGTACCAGTCACTCACAATGCGTCTCGGCAAACATTACGAAAAAAATTGTAGTGCTGGAAACGTGAAGAATAAAGTACACCAAGGAAAAAGAACAACAACCGATGAAAGAAATGATACTAACAGCAGTACCAAACATCCCACAGGTCATTAAGAGGTATCTCGGAAGTACGAGATGGATCAACCAAACCAGTGTTCTGCGAGTATTGCATTCCATGGCATCCTCTTCACATTTCGCTGCATCTGGAGCTTCATGGTAATAACTTCCAAAATTGGTTCCAGTTCTCCGAATGTTATCGACTGTTGTGGTATATTTATACAAAATTTTGTTTAAGGAAGAAGTTTCGTTTACAAACCATGGGATAGTCACTCTTCGCAATATGCACTAATTGTCAGCTGGAAATCGACGCTGACTCAAAAAAGTGGAGAAAATCAACGCTCTTTGTTTATCAATGTTTGGTGCGTGTTTCTCAAGCCCCGCATTATTGGTTTCTGTTTTATTGATGGGAATGGCTCTGAGCACTATGGGACTTAACATCTATGGTCATCAGTCCCCTAGAACTTAGAACTACTTAAACCTAACTAACCTAAGGACAGCACACAACACCCAGCCATCACGAGGCAGAGAAAACCCCTGACCCCGCCGGGAATCGAACCCGGGAACCCGGGCATGGGAAGCGAGAACGCTACCGCACGACCACGAGATGCGGGCTGATGGGAATGTAAATACACTCAAGTAACTCGAGTTCCTAAGGTATACTGCTGCCGCAGTTAGATGAAGACATCCCACTGGAAATAAGGCAGTGTGGTACCAAGATGATAGACTTCCTTCCCATTCCGCTTATATAACGACAGACCCTCTTAAGAGAACATTTGGAAAACACTGGAACGGTCCTGCAGGAAATGTAAAGTTGTCTGCACACTCACCAAACTTAGCCCTTTTCTACATTTTTCTGTGATGAAAATTAAAACTAGACTTCTATTATGAAACACGTATTACTCCCGAATGCGTGAAATGCCTTATAACGCGGGCCTGTGATGCCGTTAACTCCACATGTAATTCAACTTGCGGTATTCTTTCTCCAGAATCACTTCATAGCGTGTGGCAATGCTCAAGGACAACATTTTAGCATTTTGAATGACAGTCGTGATAAGAAACATATGAACTTACGTTTGTTCTTACATTTGACATAACAGGGCATTCGTTCGTGGAACCTCTTTTCCTGACGGCGAGACAGCGGTTTACAGTGCTGTTATCTTTATACAATTTGATCAAGTCTCATATATGTTATGTTTTTGAAGTTTTCTTAGAAGTTTCTTTCAAATGGTACAGAAAAAAAGTATAGACTTCCATGAGAAAAAATGGAAGTCAGTGTCGTAAATCGGCGACTATACGCGATTGAAAAATTGGTGAGGTGCGAGTAAGGCTCGCACGCTGAGGGTTCCGTAAAAGCTTACACTAATAAGCCAAAAGATTGTGACCACACTTTGTCCGTCTTTGGGACAAAGTATATCACTGATTCTGCGTATCAGGGATCCGACAGTTTGTTGGCAGGTTTCGCCATCGGGGAAGACATCAAGCATGAAGGGATATAGTTAGTTCGCAGTTGTCAGCATGTCTTCTATTACTACCACCCGTTCCATGCAAGCGCAGGAGAATGTCTCTCATAGTATAATATTGCTCCCACCAGCCTGCGTCCGTTGCGCTCTGCATGTTTCGAGCCGCCGTTCAGCTCGATGACGGCATTTGTGGAGACGATCGTCGACCTAGCGTAGCGAAAACGTGATTCACATGAAGAGCCGACACGTTTGCATTTATCGAGGGTCGAATCCCGATGGCCCCGTGCCCACTGAAATCGTAACTGACGATGTCTTTGGGCCAACATGTGAACACGTAGGGTTGGTTCAAATGCTTCAAATGGCTCTGAGCAAGGACCGTTGCTATTCACAATATACATAAATGACCTGGTGGATGACATCGGAAGTTCACTGAGGATTTTTGCAGATGATGCTGTGGTGTACCGAGAGGTTGTAACAATGGAAAATTGTACTGAAATGCAGGAGGATCTGCAGCGAATTGACGCATGGTGCAGGGAATGGCAATTGAATCTCAATGTAGACAAGTGTAATGTGCTGCGAATATACAGAAAGATAGATCCTTTATCATTTAGCTACAAAATAGCAGGTCAGCAACTGGAAGCAGTTAATACCATAAATTATCTAGGAGTACGCATTAGGAGTGATTTAAAATGGAATGACCATATAATGTTGATCGTCGGTAAAGCAGATGCCAGACTGAGATTCATTGGAAGAATCCTAAGGAAATGCAATCCGAAAACAAAGGAAGTAGGTTACAGTACGCATGTTCGCCCACTGCTTGAATACTGCTCAGCAGTGTGGGATCCGTACCAGATAGGGTTGATAGAAGAGATAGAGAAGATCCAACGGAGAGCAGCGCGCTTCGTTACAGGATCATTTAGTAATCGCGAAAGCGTTACGGAGATGATAGATAAACTCCAGTGGAAGACTCTGCAGGAGAGACGCTCAGTAGCTCGGTACGGGCTTTTATTGAAGTTTCGAGAACATATCTTCACCGAAGAGTCAAGCAGTATATTGCTCCCTCCTACATATATCTCGCGAAGAGAGCATGAGGATAAAATCAGAGATTAGAGCCCACACAGAGGCATACCGATAATCCTTCTTTCCACGAACAATACGAGACTGGAATAGAAGGGAGAACCGATAGAGGTACTGAAGGTACCCTCCGCCACACACCGTCAGGTGGCTTGCGGAGTATGGATGTAGATGTAGATGTAGACTTCACATCTGAGGTCATCAGTCCCCTAGACTTAGAACTACTTAAACCTAACTAACCTAAGGACATCAGACACATCCACGCCCGAGGCAGGATTCGAAGCTGCGACCGTAGCAGCAGCGCGATTCCGGACCGTTGCGCCTAGAACCGCTCGGCCACAACGGCCGGCGTAGGGTTGGTCTACTGCGGAGCACCGTGTTCAGCAATGTCTGATGGGCGGTGTGCTCCGAAACACTAGCGTCGTGCTGAGATTCCACAGTCATGATCCTATCCTGCTTTACAGGGCAGACAAACTTCTGAACCCCACGTTCTGCGAAGAGCCGTGGAAGTCCAAACGTTTAGCTCGTAATGTTAATTTCACCGTCTCTCTACCTCTTGCTGTAGGTCCTCACGAAGGTAGCATGCCAAGTTTAGACGGACCTCCCCGTTTTCGAGATACTCATTCACAGGCTCTGCGTAATAATTGCCCTTTTTCAAAGTCGCTTATTTCAATGAATTTTCCTATTTGTAGCCTCTATCAAAGTCGTCTCCAAACCGTTATCGTCTCATTGAAATATGTCAAATTTACTCTCGTCAGCAAATATAACGTCATTCCACTACACATCGTTGTCTCTAACATGCTCTTTGGCAAACAGGATTCTCTTTTCAGACTTATTTTACTTACGAAGGGCTTCCGTTTTACAATACGGCCGTGGAAAGTTACCTCCTCTGAGCACCCTACCGATTGTTTCGGGATGCACTTCCTTTCCGATGTCTTTGCAATCTAAGTAGTGAGTTTTAGAGCACTTAACTTGGGCTCCTTTTTCGTTTTTTGATGACTCTTCTCGAACAAAAAATGTTCTTTGATGCCCAGTATCCGATAGATTGCAGTCCTTCTGATCGGAAACTGTGCTTTTCTTCATTTGTAACATTTCAGCGATTTTATGACAATTTTTGCCTGTAGCGTGGTGAAAAATTACTAGCTACCACTCTTCGATGTGCTCCCTCTTTTCTTCTGCAGCCCAGAGTTACTTCACCTGTACTCAAGTACAATGCCTCGCTCAGAAAAACGTGTGTGAATTCCTAAGGGACCAAACTGCTGGAGTCATCGGTCCGTAGACTTACACACTACTTCAAAAATGGTTCAAATGGCTCTGAGCACTATGGAACTTAACATCTGAGGTCATCAGTCCCCTAGAACTTAGAACTACTTAAACGTAACTAACCTAAGGACATCACACACATCCATGCCCGAGGCAGGATTCGAACCTGCGACCGTAGCGGTCGCGCGGTTTCAGACTGTAGCTCCTAGAACCGCTCGGCCACCCCGGCCGGCTACACACTACTTAAACTAACTTAAACGAAATTATGCTAAGAACAACACACTCACCCATGCCCGAGGGAGGACTCGAACCCCCGGCGGGAGGGGCCGCAAACCGTGACATGGCCCCTCAAACCTCGCGGCCACTCCGCGCGGCCTCGCTCAGACCATGACCTCTGTAGTAGAACTGAGTGTGTCCGAATAACATTGTTGACGCACGTTAAGGGGCTCCGGAACGCCCTATACTTGCAATGTTAAAATAACGCTTATAAATTACATCTTTCCTCACAAAGTATTTGAGGTAGGAAGTTGAACTTTTTACAGATTATTTACTGGAATATGGGCTACAACTTAACACAGGGGTTTCGCAAAATTTTAGTTCAGTTATTAAAGATGATTTTTTTTCAATTGTAATGAAAATTCACAACATTTTTTGCAATTTTTTTTGTTTATATATTCAAAAATATACAGTTTTTTGGAAAAAGGCTGTGTTAAATTATGCAGAAGGTACTGTGTAACATTTAGTGAAAGTTTGAAACAAATATGTTTGGAAGATTCTTAGAAAACATGTAATTAGTATGAGAAAATAAAAGTTTTGGGAATCGAGCGACAAAGATTGGATTAACCTTTTAGTGCATTCCAGGTCCATAGGATGGATTATCTTCATCCTCTGCAAACTCCTCCTCCAGCTTCCTCTTGTTCCTCCTCCTGTTTACTCTTGCTTGTATTTCTAGACTCTTTACAGCCCTGTCTGCAGCCCGAAGGCGTTCCTTGTCTAAAGCGAGCATCGCTCGTACCATGTTAGAACCTATCTTCATTCCCATATTTCTAAATACCTTGCACCTTACAATGTTGCCATCATTGAAAGTCGCAACAGCAACTTTACTTTTACTCATTAATATACTTCAACAAAACAGAGACTCAAGAAACAGAATTAATTACGAATATTTTCGAGATAACGACAGAGTAAATAAACATGAAACAATCGACAATCACACCAGCGATATATATTGAACCATCACAGGTTAGCCACAACACATACTTTATCTCACATCACTAAAATGTACCTGATGAACACGGACGTTAGTAATAACACCATTTGACGGCAGTTTAACAGCGCCACAGTGGGTCACGCCCATGTGGAACACATTTCAAAAAAAATTAAAAAATAGTTGTAGTCTTCGGAATCGAATAAATTATATATCTATTAAAAGGTAATAGTCTGCAAAAAAGTAAAAATTGAACTTTTCATGATTTTGAGCCTTTCCGGAGCCCCTTAATGGCATTCGGAGTTTCCATGGTCATTGGTTCTCCCCTGATTCCTAAACATTTTACAGTGATGTTAACTCTGTCGAACAGGGATATTGACAACTAGTTTGTACACTACTTTCTTTTAACCATAAAGGCCAGTGTGTCGTAATGGCTAGTTTTTAATGAGTGTCGGAATAATTATCAGAGTCATTTTGTACTAGTTGCTAGATATTACCTTCAAGGACATCGGACGAAGCACTTGCTTTTAACGATCTACCCATATTCATTGTGGTGCGGTGATTTGTTGCGCTCATTAGAGTCGCAGCGAAGCTGCATCTTGGAGCGGTGAGGTACGATTTTTATCGCAGGTGCTGGAGGCTGCAGCCTCGCGGGCGTGAAGGGACCGGCGCGGGCAGCGCGCAGGCGGCCGGCCGCCTGGGCGCGGCGCGCTCCGTGTTGACTCTGCTGAGTACACAGCCGCGGCGCGGCGCGGCGCTGTCCTCCCTCTCCCGAGGGACAATATTGACGCTGCGCCGGTTGACGTGTCGCGGCCCGTGTACGGCCGTGTCGAGACGTCGCCTGCGCGCCCAGAGGTGGGAAGCGCAGCCCGGGCGCGGGCCAGCCTCCCGCGCTCCGCTCTCCCTCCAGTGGGGCGTACGAATAAAACGGAGAAAGTACTTTATTCTACACTACTGGCCATTAAAATTGCTACACCAAGAAGAAATGCAGATGATAAACGGGTATTCACTGGACAAATATATTATACTAGAACTGACATGTGATTACATTTTCACGCAATTTGGGTGCATAGATCCTGAGAAATCAGTACCCAGAACAACCACCTCTGGCCGTAATAACGGCCTTCATACGCCTGGGCATTGAATCAAACAGAACTTGGATGGCGTGTACAGGTACAGCTGCCCATGCAGCTTCAACACGATACCACAGTTCACCAAGAGTACTGACTGGAGTATTGTGACGAGCCAGTTGCTCGGCCACCATTGACCAGAATTGGTGAGAATTCTGGAGAATGTGCTGGCCAGTGCAGCAGTCGAACATTTTCTGTATCCAGAAAGGCCCGTACAGGACCTGCACCATGCGGTCGTGCATTATCCTGCTGAAATGTAGGGTTTCGCATGGATCGAATGAAGAGTAGAGCCACGGATTGTAACACATCTGAAATGTAACGTCCACTGTTCAAAGTGCCGTGAATGCGAACAAGAGGTGACCGAGACGTGTAACCAATGGCACCCCATACCATCACGCCGGGTGATACGCCAGTATGGCGATCACGAATCCACGCTTCCAATGTGTGTTCACCGCGATGTCGCCAAACACGGATGCGACCATCATGATGCTGTAAACAGAACCTGGATTCATCAGAAAAAAATTACGTTTTGTCATTCGTGCACCCAGGTTCGTCATTGACTACACCATCACAGGCGCTTCTGTCTGTGATGCAGCCTCAAGGGTAACCGCAGCCATGGTCTGCGAGCTGATAGTCCATGCTGCTGCAAACGTCGTCGAACTGTTGGTCGAGATGGTTGTTGTCTTGCAAACGTCCCCATCTGTTGACTCAGGGATCGAGACGTGGGTGCACGATCCGTTACAGCCATGCGGATAAGATGCCTGTCATCTCAACTGTTTGTGATACGAGGCCGTTGGGATCCAGCACGGCGTTCCGTATTACCCTCCTGAACCCATCGATTCCATATTCTGCTATCAGTCATTGGATCTCGTTCAACGCGAGAAGCATTGTCGCGATACGATAAAACGCAATCGCGATAGGCTACAATCCGACCTTTATCAAAATCGGAAACTTGATGGTACGCATTTCTCCTCCTTACACGAGGCATCACAACATTTCACCAGACAACGCCGGTCAACTGCTGTTTGTGTTTGTGTATGAGAAATCGGTTGGAAACTTTCCTCATGTCAGCACGTTGTAGGTGTCGCCACCGGCGCCAACCTTGTGTAAATGCTCTGAAAAGCTAATCATTTGCATATCACAGCATCTTATTCCTGTCGGTTAAATTTCGCGTCTGCAGCACGTCATCTTCGTGGTGTAGCAATTTTAATGGCTAGTGGTGTAGAAATTGGTTAACAGTCTCAGGTTCGCACAGGATAAAGCGAGCCGGAGAATGTACAGCGTTGTTGGAAATGACCTAGACACTTTCTAGTGATTGTAATTTTTTTTTATTTTTTTTTTGCAGTTAGGTTTCATACGACAATGGGTTTGGCAAGAGCAACTCAGGTGTCATGTTCACAAATGTTAACTGTATGAAGCGTTAGTCACGAGGCGCACGTACAATTCCTAATCGAAACCGGCCCATACTCGCTCTAAAGCACGGGCGGCCGAGACTTGGGCTCGAGGTCCGTGCCCTGCCACGAATGCCGTAGCACTCAGCCTGGCTGGCACATTTCCCCCACCGCCACGCCATGGAGGAAGAAACTGCGAATACTTCGCATTTAAATGTCAACACAGCCACAGTGCGCACGGCGTGGTTTCACATTTCTCAACAACGTAGATCAAAAACAAAACAAACTTTCAGTATTCTTCATTTCTGGCACGCTCAGGACATATAATTTACATCTGGTCCAACCTTTCGGCATACCGACAAAGGCAGACAATTTCAAAGATTTTCGCACTGAGGTTGCCGTGTAATCGTGACTTATTGAGATTCATAATCGAAAAAACATCCTTCACACACATATGTCGGTTGAAATATCACGACACGCTTGCAGCCACATTGCGTAGATATTAAAACTCTACCTGAAGAAGGGAATGAAAAATTCCCGAACAGTTTTAAATTTAAAAGAGGAATTACCTCGCAGACCAATCAGTTACACCTTTACATGCGCAGTTGTTCTTTCAACTGAAACGCCAAATGGTCTCGAAAACGGATGTAATATTGGCAGTGTCCTCGAAACGTTTAGGAAACTGTCCTCGTAATTCTTTGAAGGCCACAATGTATCCTTCAAATCTTACATTATCTTTAACGCCAGCGAGCTTAGGGAATTGGTTCAAAATGGCTCTGAGCACTATGGGACTTAACATCTATGGTCATCAGTCCCCTAGAACTTAGAACTACTTAAACCTAACTAACCTAAGGACAGCACACAACACCCAGCCATCAAGAGGCAGAGAAAATCCCTGACCCCGCCGGTAATCGAACCCGGGAACCCGGGCGTGGGAAGCGAGAACGCTACCGCACGACCACGAGATGCGGGCGCGTAGGGAATTGAACTGTGTTCTTCCAAATATGTTCCTTCTAGAAAACTCCTTTCTCTTTCATAAATTCGACAAGTTTTAAATCAAAAAATCGTTGCGCGCATGGTCCTTGACATAATCGACGTAGTTTGTAGTAATATATGCAGGGTGACAATTCCTGAACTCTATGACATAAAATAGTCACAACGTCTGAACTGCTTGCGTTAGGACGTTACAACTGCACGGTTGGTCGCGGGGCATGATCGGAATTAGTGTGCGCATGCATGTTTTGGTTTAGCGACGAAGCCCACTTTCATTTGGATGGGTTCGTCAATAAGCAAAATTGGTGCATTTGGGGGACAGAGAATACTCATTTCAAGATCGAGAAGTCTCTTCACCCTCAACAGGTGGCTGTGTGGTGTGCAGTGCCCATTCACGGAATAATCGGCGCCATATTCCTTGAAGGCACGGTGACAACTCAACGGTACGTGAAGATTTTCTAAGATGAAATCATCCCCATTATCCAAAGTGACCCTCATTTCGAGAATATGTAGTTCATGCAAGACGGAGTTCGACGCCATTGAAGCAGGAAAGGGTTTGACGTCCCTGAAGGAGCAGTTTCAGGATCTCATTCTGGCTGTGGGGTACCCAGAGGCCACTGGTATGGGCCTCGATTGACCGCCATATTCTCCTGATCTGAACAATGCGACTCCTTTTCTGTGGCTATATTAAAGATAAGGGGGACAGCAATAAGCCTAAAACCATTACTTAGCTGAAAATAGCCATCCGGGAGATCGTCAATAGTATCGATGTTCCGACGCTTCAGCGAATCGTGCAGAATTTCGCTATTCGTCTGCTTCACATAATCGCCAATGATGTCAGGCACAACGAACATGTCATAACTTAAATCTGAATAAAGTCTGTGCACGCCGCAGTTTGTAACTAATTTACTTTTTTTCATATAGTTCAATACTTGTCACCCTGTAAAATCTCCATACTCTTCGCTGAGTTATATCGAAAACTGCTGCAAATGATGGCGGAATAATGCGTGCGACTTAAGAAATGGTATTACTCGTACCACCAGTTTCTTCACGTGCTCCATGCCTGGAAATTGAGCACAAAGTAATTTTTGATGTACAGAACAATGAATCCCATCTATCGGTCGTTGTAATTTCTTGCTCTTTCATTGCCAACTAAATCTTTAAATTCTTTCTGAATTGTATTGTAAAGTCGTTTCATAGCAAATCTGCGGTAACCTTCCCTTATGTGACTGTATAACACATATTCAGAATTTTCATGACTCTCATCTGTCATTCCCATTGATTTTTAAAGGCTTATAACTACAGATCGCTCAACTGACTGTTATTGTGCAGACAGTCGCTGGACGTTTACATGTCGTTCATACTACGACCAAGTAATGAAGGGTAGCCGGCCGGAGTGGCCGTCCGGTTCTAGGCGTTACAGTCTGAGACCGACCGACCGCTACGGTCGCAGGTTCGAATCCTGCCTTGGGCATGGATGTGTCTGATGTCCTTAGGTTAGTTTGATTTAATTAGTTCCAAGTTCTAGGCGACTGATGATCTCAGAAGTTAAGTCGCATAGTGCTCAGAGCCATTTGAACCATTTTTTAATGAAGGGTAAACAGCGCTGACGACACCGCGATTCTGCCGAACTGTGTAGTGTTGAACCAGCCAAAAATATAACAGCGCAATATTCAATGAAATGTCACGCTCTTCCGGAAACTTCGGAGAAGGACAGAGCAAAGTCGAGACAGGCCACGCTTTGGCCGCCCGAAGACCACAGTCTGCATGCGTGAAGCTTGGCACGCTGTGGCCGACCTTGCCCTGAAGTGTGCTAATGAGTATCAGTCATAGCTGCCCTGTCGTCACCGTAGGTCAATGACGTTGTTGGAGAGTATAGTTCTTGATCTAACCCCACAGGTAAATATCACACATTATCAGGTCTAGAGAACGTGGAGGCTATGTCAACAACTGCAGGTTGCCAGCTGATGAACGACAGATTCTTCGTCGTGGTTGTTTAATGTCTAATAACTCACGCACATCACTGCGGAGATGCAGTGAAATGATCACTGTCCTGTTGCAATTGCAGTGTTTTACCCCAGCGTTGGTGTTGTAAATAGAAAAGGAGATCATATTATTGATGACTAAAGTATCTCTCATGTGTGTCTGTTGTGTTTATTAAACTTATGGAGAAACGCGAAGAACTTATGCATGAACCCAGTATAATCATTTAATACCTTGCCTCAATCAAACATTTCTGTGCAATCACTTGGAAGCGTCTACATAATTTTGAATAACCCCGTAAAAAGATGGGGGAAGTTGCTCAACGCGAAGAAGTTCTCCAATTTCGTATGAATAAAACTAGAGAAATATCTTACAAGCTGAGACATTCACCGTTTTCTGATGTGAGCTTTGTAGCATACTTCGAGCTGAGTAAGTCGTGTTGAGGCTAAGTTTTATCAAGTTTTTTTTTTTGTATAAGTGGCACAATTTATGTTGCTCATACAGCAAAAAAAGATATAAAAGATATGTGTAGCCTGAAGAAACACTGCAGAGAGAAACATTAGACGTTTCTCACAGGTTTAACAAAAAAATCTTTATTTGGCTGGCGACTTCTTTCCCGAAAATCGTGAAAGTAGAAGGAGGGGAGACCTTTCAAACGAAATGAAAATGAAATTATTTTTTGCGCTATTTAGCAGACCCAGGCTTTCAGATTGGTTCAGGAGAAGACATAGTTATACACCATACTGCATCACTGTAATTTTCAGCTATTCTTCATGATGTTCACTCTCAGCATAATTCTTATAAGTTGTTATGTTAGAAATAAGTAGGCAGAGCAGAAATATTAATAACTGATTTATTACAAATCTATCGATCTGTTTTTCGAAATTGCACTGGCAACCGCTTCAGTGCGCGCGACCGCTACGGTCGCAGGTTCGAATCCTGCCTCGGGCATGGGTGAGTGTGATGTCCTTAGGTTAGGTTTAAGTAGTTCTAAGTTCTAGGGGACTGACGACCTCAGAAGTTAAGTCTCGTAGTGCTCAGAGCCATTTGAACCATTTGAACTGCTTCAGTACTTGACGCGGGAACGGTCCATTATGCGCCATATTTAATGTAAATTATCTCGTGTTAGAAAACTTTCACAGAGTTCCAGTTTGGAGCAGATGTTAATTTGATATATTCTTAAGATTTCGTCCGCATAATGTGTTCAGCTAACTTTGGCTAAAACGTCCCCTTAGAACAATTTATACAAAACTGTGCTTAACCTGGCACACAATAATTTTAGCGCAACGCAGTCTGACTTTTAATAATCCCTACAAAACAATGGCCCTGACTAACATTACACTATACCTTTCACAAATAACTTACCTCACAAAAATCTTCATTACTGGAACTACTGCAATACAGCGAGCGCCACTACTGCCAGCTAAATAAAAGATTCAAACTACAGAAGGCACTAACTACTGATAGGGATAGTTAGCAAATGAAAGATATTAATAGAGAACAAACAATGTATTTACCTTAATATTCATAATTGACATCCAGTCTTACAGATTATCAAAACTCCGCCATCTCTCTCCCCACATCCACCACTGCTGGCGGCTCACCTCCAACTGCGCAACGCTACGCGCTGTTCACATCCAGCTATAGCAGTTCATGACAACAATGGCAGACAACAATTCAAACTAGCCACATACTGCACACAGCACAGCCAGTGATTTTCATATAGAGCGCTACGTGGCATTACCCATATAAAAATCTAAACAGCCTACTTACATGGCAACAAAAAGTTTCCCACACGTCGAAATTCAGTAACATCGTCAGAAAATACATTTCCGTAAACTGTCCGTATATGTCTTAACAATTTGTTGCCGCACATAAGACTAAAATCGAAGGGCAGTGCAACTCTTCCAGAACACATTAATGCAAGTTGCATGTTTGTACAGTCAATAGTTTGCCTGTTTGATACGAGGTGTGAGATTACGCATGTACTCTGTGCCACACTCGACAGGCGACACTCATCGAGAGCTTCTCAAGGAGGGGAGTATGAGAAAGAACTCCCAGGTCGCAGAATATGCCTCGAACTTTTTATTCATACGAAACTGGGAAGTTTCTCAGAGAATGCCATTTTGCTATGAAAATACTCTCGGGACAATGTTCTGTTTTTTATTCATACGGAACACAGACTTTAAGACTTACTACCTGACATATTTGTTTATAGTTCGGGGTGTATCACAGTAGCGAAAATCCACGCGGGCGAAAGTTTAGGGACAGGTGAAAATTTCGTTGAATCCGCATCTTTATTATCAAACAGCTAACCCGGTTCATGGTGTAAGGGTGCTATTGCAGGATGTCTATCTGACGGCTTCCAGAGGCACCAAGATATTTACTTTCAGTATTTCACATAATTACTGACCGAATTCAAAAATTTAGAATGCTGTCATAATCCCCTGGTTAAGAGCTATAATCTTATGTGAAGGTATAACACAGTAAGGCAAGTATTACGTATAGAAACTGGTAACTCATGGCGTGAGAATTACCGGCTCTATACGCATCCAGTATTTGAGGATGAGAGCACAGAATGACTTCCAACAAACTTTACGCGTCATTTCAAATCCTTACGAAACTTCTTCTCCCTCACAACTCCCTTCCTTCCCCTCCCACCCTCCAAAAAAAAAAAAAAAAAAAAAAGAATGTAAGGAAGGAAGTTCGTCGCTACATTTTCGCTGTTCATGCAACTTCAAAAGTTCAACATCAAGCGTGACGATTTGTTACTAATCCTATTCGCAATAGATTTTGCAGACATTATCCTCACAAACCACTGAATACATATTGTTGTACGACATATAGTTCAGAAGATAAGACGTCATAAAGATTGAGATGCGTGAAAAACTGGTTTTGCTTAAAACGGAGTGTACATTTCCCATACTACACTCACGCAGTCTTTGATAATGACAGGATTTAACCATACCCAACAAACTGAACACATAATTTCAAATCTTTTCTTAAGTTCTTCTGGCTTATGCGATTAAAGTCAAATATTTCACAGATTGACTCATTTATAAAATAATCAGGCGTTTGATGCTGTTTTATACGAGAGTTCGATGCTTAAAAGAATCGAGAGTTTACTGGGTTCCTAAAATAACAGCATTTCAACGTTTTACATGTCATTAGACACCTTAATGACCTATTTTCAGTTAAAATTTCATTGCTCTAGACCTAATACTTTCGAAGATGACACAGTCTTCCCTTTTGTATACAGAGACTAAAAAACTTGTTTCCCTACCGAAAGGTTTCCTTTTTGAAAAACTGCTTGTCCTACAGGTATGAAAGTTTTACTGAGATTTTATTACAAGTTACCGACCATAAAAATAATAATGCAAGCTGGGCAAAATATTTCCTATCCATTTGGTTGCCTCTCAAATAAATTTTTGTTCCCAGTTACTTCGCTGGCAAAATAGGGCAGATTTGTTCAGCGATAACACTCGATTGGCAACACTTAGATCTATTCTGACTACGCCTTTGTTTTTCCCGTGATTTGTTTGTGATGGACCCGCGCTGCACTCGATTCCTCACGGGATATAGTTGGTGTCAGACAGTAAATTTTGCGCTGAAACTTCCTGGCAGATTAAAACTGTGTGCCGGACAGAGACTCGAACTCGGAACCTTTGCCTTTCGCGGGCAAGAGTTGGCAGAGTAGTTGCCCAAAAAAGGCAAAGGCCCCGAGTTCGAGTCTCGGTCCGGCACACAGTTTTAATCTGCCAGGAAGTTTCATATCAGCGCACACTCCGCTGCAGAGTGAAAATCTCATTCTGGAAACATCCCCCAGGCTGTGGCTAAGCCATGTCTCCGCAATATCCTTTCTTTCAGGAGTGCTAGTTCTGCTAGGTTCGCAGGAGAGCTTCTGTAAAGTTTGGAAGGTAGGAGACGAGGTACTGGCAGAAGTAAAGCTGTGAGGACGGGGCGTGAGTCGTGCTTGAGTAGCTCAGTTGGTAGAGCACTTGCCCGCGAAAGGCAAAGGTCCCGAGTTCGAGTCTCGGTCCGACACACAGTTTTAATCTGCCAGGAAGTTTCATATCAGCGCACACTCCGCTGCAGAGTGAAAATCTTCAGGCCCTCTGACCGACGTGTAGGAAGAATCACAGCTCTGGTCCAGTCACCGAACGAGGTGGCGCAGTGGTTAGACACTGGACTCGCATTCGGGAGGACGACGCTTCTATCCCGCATCCGGCCATCCTGATTTAGGTTTTCCGTGATATCCCTAAATCACTCCAGGCAAATGCAGGGATGGTTCCTCTGAAAGGGCACGGCCGACTTCCTTCCCCATCCTTCCCTAATCCGATGAGACCGATGACCTCGCTGTCTGGTCTCCTTCCCCAAAAACAACCCCAACAACAACAACCCCTCTGGTACAGTCAAAATGTGGTACAGCATTCAGTGACTGGTATCCATAGACACAGCGATCGCTTCGATCATCACTTCTCAAAGTGGTTGCTCAATAGAATAAGAACCAGAAATTAAGACGGCTAGAGGTATTTTGTTTGGACATTTTATATTGAACAGTCGAAGTCCTGCAACCATCTGTATACAGACGGACTTACAGAGCATAACGTCGCTACACTTATACAACTTTGTGCAAATAAATAATTCTGAAATGAGGCAATAATCAGTGCCTGAAGGTAACAAGGAAAAAATAGTGGTCTGCCCAAGTACGGCAACACATACCAATCTATTGGATTTAAACTTAATATGTTTACAACGAGTGTTGAGGATACAGAGAGGTATTTTAAAGCAGCCAGCACCCCCATTGAAGCTCCACGAAGAGGCACATGGTATTAAATCTCGCTTGTCTGGATCGGAAGGTTTTCTTATTTTAAACAGCGAAATGCAAGTTGCAATAACCTATTGTCTGTTTTGAAGGAAGAGGACTAAAATCTCAAAATTCTGCATCTGCTGCCTCTGCAAGACTTCGGGAAGCAGGTATGGATTCTTTCTCTGCAAACTCTTGTTTATTGATTTGACTGAAAAAAGAGCAAAATTTGGTGTAAATCTCGACTTGGCTACTTAAAAGAGACTTGGAGGCGTGTGTACAGATTGAAACATTTCTGCCAGGTTGTGTTGCTCTGGCAGTTCAGGCTGATGGTGACGCCGTTATTATCTGTAATCCCATTACATCTAAGGGTCTGCCACAACTTTCCATTGTTCAGTATCCATGAACAGTGTAAAATACTACCAAAGAATCGAGGAAGTCATGCTATGGTCGGCTAAAGAATTGTTTGATGAAAACTTTATCCACCATGAAGACAACGCCCAAATTGCACCTCTCATTTCACCAAGGACTGGTTTTCTAAGCAGGGGGTCGAGTCTCTTCAATGGCCAGAAAGGAGCCCTGATCTAAATTTTATCGAAACATTTCAAACACGATGGCTCAACAATTAGCCACACAAACAGTAAATGAAACGACGGAGCGGAAGATTATGTTATCGCAGATTTGGCAGGATATTACCAATGATAACAGCCGGAAGTTTATCGACTGCCTGCCGAAGAGTATCAAAGAGTGCTACAAAGCTAAGGGTGACCCTATTAGCAGGCCACTGTGACCGAGCGGTTCTAGGCACTTCAGTCTGGAAGCACGCGACCGCTACGGTCGCAGGTTCGAATCCTGCCTCGGGCATGGATGTGTGTGATGTCCTTAGGTTAGTTAGGTTTAAGTAGTTCTACGTTCTAGGGGACTGATGACCTCAGACGTTAAGTCCCATAGTGATCAGAACCATTCGAACCATTTGACCCTATTAACTACTGAACCATGTACTGTGCGTAGATTACATATTTGTCCTCTTTTGTTTCACTGAAACTACTTTTTTCAAAAGGTAACGAAACATATAAATCTGTCCCTAAACCTTCTGCTAGCACTTCCAATAGACGTGGCGTGTAGGCTGCGCGTAGACTACATAACTGTCTTCTTTTGTTTCACTGGAACTACTTTTTTTTCAAAAGGTCATGAACCATTTAAGTCTCTCCCTAAACCTTCTGGAAGCACTAACCTAAACAAAATTTCCAGTAGACAAGGCTCAGCAAACGGACCGCTTGCTCTTATATCCCAGACGTAAAAAGAAGGCATAAATAAGGAGCTACTTCTGGTGTCAGGCCACAACAACAGAAAGGATAGAGGACAGACGTAACCGATACACTTTTCATGGACAGACACAACATATGGCGAAGCCACGCTGACTACCGTTGCTAGTACTAGAAAGCAGAGAGAGTGATATACTATTATTCTAGAAAATCAGATTAAATATTAATGATGCTAACGAGATGACAAATTTGTTGATACCAATTACGGACATATCAGTTGCGTAGTTAAAAAATTCACTAATTATCTGAATCAATTTGAGTATAAAAACTAACTTCCTCCAGCCAACAAGCACTACCGAGGTCATGCCTGCATGGTGGATTATTAGGTGTAAGGGACTAAACATTTTACCAGTTCACCATTCAGTTTATATTAAAATGCCTCAACATGAGCAGTCTTCTTGTAATTGGAGCCGTTACTTTCAAACTTGACTAGAGTGCACATCGCCGTTTAGGGACACCGCCTGTAACCTAAACTTCAAATTGCAGAGTAGCATTACCAGTCAGAGATCTCAGAAACTGTTAGCGTCTCATCCCCCAGTTACGTTAGCTATGAGCACCACTCCACCTCCTGCGGAAGATACTGCAGAAAGCACCCGTGGCCCAAAATAACAGAGAACCAATCTCCAGCTCTCAGATCTACGCAGTCACTCGAAGACATCAGACGTGCTTCATGAGCAGCTACAACGTGGAAGTTACCGCAATCTCGAAACGCGGTTTACTCTGCGTCACCTCGGGTACAGAGCAGATAGCCGTCGAGTAATACACTCCTGGAAATTGAAATAAGAACACCGTGAATTCATTGTCCCAGGAAGGGGAAACTTTATGGCACATTCCTGGGATCAGATACATCACATGATCACACTGACAGAACCACAGGCACATAGACACAGGCAACAGAGCATGCACAATGTCGGCACTAGTACAGTGTATATCCACCTTTCGCAGCAATGCAGGCTGCTATTCTCCCATGGAGACGATCGTAGAGATGCTGGATGTAGTCCTGTGGAACGGCTTGCCATGCCATTTCCACCTGGCGCCTCAGTTGGACCAGGAATGGTAGAACGATGGGTTCGATGACGGTTTGGATGTACCGTGCACTATTCAGTGTCCCCTCGACGATCACCAGTGGTGTACGGCCAGTGTAGGAGATCGCTCCCCACACCATGATGCCGGGTGTTGGCCCTGTGTGCCTCGGTCGTATGCAGTCCTGATTGTGGCGCTCACCTGCACGGCGCCAAACACGCATACGACCATCATTGGCACCAAGGCAGAAGCGACTCTCATCGCTGAAGACGACACGTCTCCATTCGTCCCTCCATTCACGCCTGTCGCGACACCACTGGAGGCGGGCTGCACGATGTTGGGGCGTGAGCGGAAGACGGCCTAACGGTGTGCGGGACCGTAGCCCAGCTTCATGGAGACGGTTGCGAATGGTCCTCGCCGATACCCCAGGAGCAACAGTGTCCCTAATTTGCTGGGAAGTGGCGGTGCGGTCCCCTACGGCACTGCGTAGGATCCTACGGTCTTGGCGTGCATCCGTGCGTCGCTGCGGTCCGGTCCCAGGTCGACGGGCACGTGCACCTTCCGCCGACCACTGGCGACAACATCGATGTACTGTGGAGACCTCACGCCCCACGTGTTGAGCAATTCGGCGGTACGTCCACCCGGCCTCCCGCATGCCCACTATACGCCCTCGCTCAAAGTCCGTCAACTGCACATACGGTTCACGTCCACGCTGTCGCGGCATGCTACCAGTGTTAAAGACTGCGATGGAGCTCCGTGTGCCACGGCAAACTGGCTGACACTGACGGCGGCGGTGCACAAATGCTGCGCAGCTAGCGCCATTCGACGGCCAATACCGCGGTTCCTGGTGTGTCCGCTGTGCCGTGCGTGTGATCATTGCTTGTACAGCCCTCTCGCAGTGTCCGGAGCATGTATGGTGGGTCTGACACACCGGTGTCAATGTGTTCTTTTTTCCATTTCCAGGAGTGTATGATAGTCGATCGAGAGCTTTCAGCAACCCTGGCGGCTGATATCGTGCCATCATACGCCGTCACACCGAATGCTTCGCTCGCATTCAGTATCACGAGTCCATTAGCAGTGATGCATCAAGTTTCAACGTGCCACCCCTATTTCTGCTACCGTATCTCGAATTCCCTGGCTTGCATTTCTCATTTTCGAGGCCCTAGTCTTACAGTTAGCCTTCTCTCTCTAGGCACTGGTTTTCGATTCCATTTTACTGAACTTCTTGAAGCGTTTGTCATGCGTAACACTGCGAAGGCAGTTCGCCAAGCCGTTTGTAATTGTGAGTGGCCAAGTGTAATTGTGTGACAGGGACACCTCAATTCATGTTCCTTTTGGTTTACAATATACTTTCAACTTGACCTTCACTGAAGGCGTTTCACTTGCTGTCGCTTTCGCATGTCCTCTCTTTATTTGTCGTATCACCGACTTGGCGAAAATTCCAGTAAGTAGGTGAAGAAGACTGGTGCCTACGCTGCTCGGCGACAGAGGACTGGCAAGCAGGTGAGTAGTAGTGGTAGTATGGTATTCTGCCTTACAGCAGGTCTCGTCATGGGTCAAGCCTCTTCCACTTTTGTCTGTCCATAACAAGTCTTTTCATTTCTGGATATTTAAATCCTTTTATATTGTCCAGCATTTGATATCCTCTTTTTCGTCTCCATCTTTTTCCCTCCGCCATTCCTTCTATTCCTTCTTGACGGCAGCCAATATCTCTGTAACACTCCATTACTACCAAATGGTAAAAAGTCCGGACCGTCAATAAACAGTACCTCCTAAAACAATGTCCAATCCAGTTCCGTTTTCTTTTTCCTGATAACTTTCAGCATGTTTCTTTCTTCTCCAACTCTTCTTAATACTTCTCCATTCGTTACTCGGTCTTCGCATTTCACTTTATGCATTCTTCTCCATATCCACATCTCTAGTGCCTCCAATCTTCTTTCATCTTCCTTCTTCAATGTCCAGGACTCCGCAAAAATGTAGTGCAACGCTCCAGATGTAACATTTGGTAAGTTTTTTCCTCAGATCTTTGTTTTGTGGTCCACAAAGTAATTTCTGTTTCCTCTTGAATCCTTCTTTTGCCATTCAAATTCTTTTCTTAATTTCTGTTGAGCAATACATATCATCCATTATTACACTTCCAAGTAATTGAAGTCATTCACTTGCTCTATTTCCTCTCCCCCTATTTTCATACGGCATCTTCTCCCCTTTCCTCCAATTACCATCTTTTCGTTTTCTTCTTGTTAACCTTCATTCCATATTCTTCTAATTTTGTGTTTAGACCATCTAACATTTGTTCTATCTTTCTTCCACTCTCTGCCATCACAAACATGTCGCCTGCAAGTCTTATACACTCCACTTTCCGACCCCCTATATAACCTCCTCTCCTTCCATCAAAACTTACAATAATAATTTCCTCAAGATATATACAGGGTGAGACACCTAACATTACCGCTGGATATATTTCGTAAACCACATCAAATACTGACGAATCGATTCCACAGACCGAACGTGAGGAGAGGGGCTAGTGTAATTGGTTACTACAAACCATAAAAAAATGCACGGAAGTATGTTTTTTAACACAAACCTACGTTTTTTTAAATGGAACCCCGTTAGTTTTGTTAGCACATCTGAACATATAAACAAATACGTAATCAGTGCCGTTTGTTGCATTGTAAAA
This sequence comes from Schistocerca cancellata, assembly GCF_023864275.1. Taxonomy (NCBI): domain Eukaryota; kingdom Metazoa; phylum Arthropoda; class Insecta; order Orthoptera; family Acrididae; genus Schistocerca; species Schistocerca cancellata. The sequence goes on along the minus strand of NC_064634.1, from coordinate 422,226,532 downwards.
TGTTAATTACATCCGGAGATATTGTAACCTAAAGTTGACGCTTGAGTACCACTCCTCCGCTGTTCGATCGTGTGTATCGGAGAGCACCGAATTACGTAGGGATCCAAAGGGAACGGTGATGGTCCTTAGGTACAGAAGAGACTGGAACAGCACATTACGTCCACATGCTAACGCCTTTTTATTGGTCTTTTTCACTGACGCACATGTACATTACCATGAGGGGTGAGGTACACACACGTACACACGTGGTTTCCCTTTACAATTACGGAGTGGAATAGAGTGTGTCCCGACATGTCAGGCCAATAGATGTTCAATGTGGTGGCCATCATTTGCTGCACACAATTGCCATCTCTGGCGTAATGAATGTCGTACACGCCACAGTACATCTGGTGTAATGTCGCCACAGGCTGCCACAAACGTTGTTTCATATCCTCTGGGGTTGTAGGCACATCACGGTACACATTCTCCTTTAACGTACCCCACAGAAAGAAGTCCAGAGGTGTAAGATCAGGAGAACGGGCTGGCCAATTTATGCGTCCTCCACGTCCTATGAAACGCCCGTCGAACATCCTGTCAAGGGTCAGCCTAGTGTTAATTGCGGAATGTGCAGGTGCACCATCATGCTGATACCACATACGTCGACGCGTTTCCAGTGGGACATTTTCGAGCAACGTTGGTAGATCATTCTGTAGAAACGCGATGTATGTTGCAGCTGTTTGGGCCCCTGCAGTGAAGTGAGGACAATGTTTCAAGCGTCAACTTTAGGTTACAATATCTCCGGATGTAATTAACATTTTACAATGCAACAAACGGCACTGATTACGTATTTGTTTATATGTCCAGATGTACTAACAAAACTAACGTGGTTCCATTTAAAAAACGTAGGTTTGTGTTAAAAAACATACTTCCGTGCATTCTTTTTATGGTTTGTATTAAACAATTACACTAGCCCCTCTCCTCACGTTCGGTCTGTGGTATCGGTTCCTCAGTATTTGATGTGGTTTACGAAATATATCCAGCGGTAACGTTAGGCGACTCACCCTGTATATATTGAACAGTGTTGGTGATAAACAACAACCTTGTCTTACACCTCTTCTCAGTTCTATTTCTTCACTCATCACACCTCCTATTCGTACTCTTGCTCTCTGGTTCAAATATAAATTTCTAATTAGCCGTGAGTCCCCGCAATCTGATAGGGAAAAGTGTTGGGTCATCCTACTTTTTCTTAACCTCATTCGTCACTGACGTGACGGCAGCCAAGATTAGTGTAACACTCCATTACGACCAAATGGTAAAAACTCCGGACGCTACACGGACACTGTGACGTGACAATCGGCCGCGCGCCTGAACAAACGAGAATTTACACCGCCCGATGGTTGGAGAGCAGTGAAGAGGCAAGCTCCGCACCCTGTTACGTATTTCTGCGGAAGCGGAACTGACACAAGGTGACAGGTATCGCGGATCCATTATGATGTCACAGGCGTAATCGAACCCCTGATGCACCAGGATTAATCTGTCCACTCATTTGAAAATGAGAGAAGAAAACAACGAACAATGCAAGATCGGAAACACAGAGGAGTGCACAAAGCATTTCGTTACGGCCATCGCGTAATTGCGTGCTGTGGCTGACGAGGTTAGGAATAAGCTCTGTCGGTTCCGTACAGTACCATTGTTCAAAAGAGCCCCACCTAAAATCGCCTTAACGTGACCGCATAATACCGCCGAGGCAGGTGTGCAGCCAGCAGATATAAACATGGAGTGATTATGGAAGATCTCGACAACATGGAGAGCTCTTCTGATTTGGTATTCCTTCTCTGTCGGAGGACAGACGACAGGACGCCGCCGATATTCACGAGGTCTCGAGGCCAAGTCAGCGGCACCATGTGACGTGGGTGGTTTCACCAGCCCAGGACTATACACTATCTGATCAAAAGTCTCCAGACACCTATTGGTGGACATTAGTATGCGGTATGTCCGCCCTTCGTCTTTATGACGGCTTGGATTCTACTGTGGACATTTTCAGTGAGTTGTCTGAACTGGCAGCCTATTGATCCTCAAGAATCGAAACCAGAGACGGTAGCGATGTTGGACATTGGGATCTGCAGCAAAGTCGACGTACCTACTCCAAACGGTTCCATAGGGTTCATATCGGAACTCTGGGCCGGTAATTATTTTCAGGAGTGTTACTGTTCACAAACGATTGGTTCACAGATCTGCTTTATGAAAGGCTGCATTGCCATGCCGATGGAAACAAACAACGTCTCCAAACTGTTTCCCTACTGTAGACAGTATACAATATTGTAAAATTTGTTCATATGCTTCAGCATTTTGCTTTTCCTTAAGTGCAATGACGGACTACACTCTAACCACGAAAAACACAACCATACCTCATCACCTCCTCCATACTTCAGTCCATGTGCTTCACCACACACGATGGTAAATACACTACTGGCCATTAAAATTGCTACACCAAGAAGAAATACAGATGATAAACGGGTATTCATTGGCCAAATATATGATACTAGAACTGACATGTGATTTACATTTTCGTCAATTTGGGTGCATAGATCCTGAGGAATCAATACCCAGAACAACCACCTCTGGCCGTATAACGGCCTTGATACGCCTGGGCATTGAGTCAAACAGAGCTTGGATGGCGTGTACAGGTACAGCTGCCCCTATAGCTTCAACACGATACCACAGTTCATCAAGAGTAGTGACAGGCGTATTGTGACGATCCAGTTGCTCGGCCACCATTGACAAGACGTTTTCAGTTGGTGAGAGATCTGGAGAATGCACTCGCCAGGGCAGCAGTCGAACATTTTCTGTATCCAGAAAGGCCCGTACACGACCTGCAACATGCGATCGTGTATTATCCTTCTGAAATGTAGGGTTTCGCAGGGATAGAATGAAGGGTAGATCCACGGGTCGTAACACATCTGAAATGTAACGTCCACTGTTCAAAGTGCCATCAATGAGAACAAGAGGTGACCGAGACGTGTAACCAATGGCACCCCATACCATCACGCCGGGTGATACGCCAGAATGGCGATGACGAATACTCGCTTCCAATGTGCGTTCACCGCGATGTCGCGAAGTCCGCAGCTCATGGTCGTGCGGTAGGGTTCTCGCTTCCCGCGCCCGAGTTCGCGGGTTCGATTACCGGCCGGGTCAGGGATTTTGTCTGCCACGTAATGACTGGGTGTTGTGTGATGTCCTTAGGTTAGTTAGGTTTAAGTAGTTCTAAGTTCTAGGGGACTGATGACCATATCTGTTAAGTCCCATAGTGCTCAAAGCCATTTGAACCATTTTGATGTCGCCAAACACGGATGCGACCACTATGATGCTGTAAACAGAACCTGGATTCATCCGAAAAAATGACGTTTTGCCATTCGTGCACCCAGGTTCGTCGTTGGTTACACCATCGCAGGCGCTCCTGTCTGTGGTGTAGCGTCAAGGATAACCGCAGCCATGGTCTGCGAGCTGATAGTCCATGCTGTTGCAAACGTCGTCGAAGTGTTCGTGCAGATGGTTGTTGTCTTGCAAACGTCCGCATCTGTTGACTCATGGATCGAGACGTGGCTGCACGATCCGATACTACCATGAGGATAAGATGCCTGTCATCTCGACTGCTAGTGATACGAGGCTGTTGGGATCCATCACGGCGTTCCGTATTACCCTCCTTAACCCACCGATTCCATATTCTACTAACAGTAATTGGATCTCGACCAACGCGAGCAGCAATGCCGCGATACGATAAACCGCGAAGGCTACAATCCGACTTTTATCAAAGTCGAAAACGTGATGGGACGCATTTCTCCTCCTTACACGAGGCATCACAACAACGTTTCACCAGTCAACGCCGGTCAACTGCTGTTTGTGTATGAGAAATCGGTTGGAAACATTCCTCATGTCAGCACGTTGTAGGTGTCGCCACCGGCGCCAAACTTGTGTGAATGCTCTGAAAAGCTAATCATTTGCATATCACAGCGTCTTCTTCATGTCGGTTAAATTTCGCGTCTGTATCAAGTCATCTTCGTGGTGTAGCAATTCTAATGGCCAGTAGTGTAACATTCTCCAGGCATTCACAAATAGTAGCCCTTTCATTGGATTGCCGAGTCGCAGTGTACAGCGTGATTCATGACTCCAAATCACTCCCTTTCAGTCATCCACTATCCAATGACGTCGCTCTTTACTCTGCCTCAAGTGTAACTAAGCACCGACGACAGAAATGTATTGCTCATATAGAGCTCCTCGACCACTGTATTCCTTTCTTCTTAACTCTCTACGCACAGCGCCCATTATGCTAGATGGCCTGTAGATAGCACTTTGCAACTCACGATTGATTCCTCCTGCTGGTTTCATATGATTTTCTACAACTTCAGCAGTGCTTGACTTTTCCTATTGACTGTTTCACCCTTTCTACTGTTACCGCTTCTCTACTAACAATACAGTACTCTCCACCTCCTTTTTACTGGCAGGTCCACCTTCCACGACATCTAGTGGCCAGTTCTGCATTACGTAGGGTTATCTGGGTACGGCATATACAGGGTGTTACAAAAAGGTACGGCCAAACTTTCAGGAAACATTCCTCACAAACAAATAAAGAAAAGATGTTATGTGGACATGTGTCCGGAAACGCTTAATTTCCATGTTAGAGCTTATTTTAGTTTCGTCCACCTACGCTCAATGGAGCACGTTATCATGATTTCATACGGGATACTCTACCTGTGCTGCTAGAACATGTGCCTTTACAAGTACGACACAACATGTGGTTCATGCACGATGGAGCTCCTGCACATTTCAGTCGAAGTGTTCGTACGCTTCTCAACAACAGATTCGGTGACCGATGGATTGGTAGAGGCGGACCAATTCCATGGCCTCCACGCTCTCCTGACCTCAACCCTCTTGACTTTCATTTATGGGGGCATTTGAAAGCTCTTGTCTACGCAACCCCGGTACCAAATGTAGAGACTCTTCGTGCTGTGGACGGCTGTGATACAATACGCTATTCTCCAGGGCTACATCAGCGCATCAGGGATTCCATGCGATGGAGGGTGGATGCATGTATCCTCGCTAACGGAGGACATTTTGAACATTTCCTGTAACAAAGTGTTTGAAGTCACGCTGGTACGTTCTGTTGCTGTGTGTTTCCATTCCATGATGAATGTTATTTGAAGAGAAGTAATAAAATGAGCTCTAACATGGAAAGTAAGCGTTTCCGGACACATGTCCACATAACATATTTTCTTTCTTTGTGTGTGAGGAATGTTTCCTGGAAGTTTGGCCGTACCTTTTTGTAACACCCTGTATAACGCTACACAATCAGCCACAGGCACTTCGTCCATCTGATTGTTGTCATTCTCCATCTCCCTCAAGTTTCATACACTGTTGTGATCTGGGATATGTTTACGAACCTACCTTCGGACTAACGAATGATTTCTGTGTGATTTGGGTTTCACCACAAATAGTCTTATGAGTAGAGGACCTGTGTACATACGGGCGTAGAGTGTAATGCGGGTAGGCAACTTGCGCTACAAGTAAGGGCAACTTTACTGCAGGAGCAAGCATACGTCTTTCATGATGCAATTTTATGAACAGCACCCCTCCCCTCTCACCTCACTTTTTCCCCTCCCCCCTCCCCCCTTTTGGGCTAGTTGGGTGATGTATAAATAGATGGAAATTGAAAAGGTGTTATCCTGTTGGCTGGGGGATCTGTCACAGCCTACATGTTTGCCAGAAGTCAGGACCCTTATCGCTATAATGTTTACTCAATTAAGACTATCCGTTTCCTTGTCACTACATTTTATTATTCTTATCGACGATATTTATGACTACCCTTTTTCATATCACTACATTATTATCCAATTACTATTACAATGATATCATTAAAAACATGACCAAAAAAGATGGCAGAACAACTTCTTTCTTGTTGCTATAATTTATTATACTTATTGAGTATATTCAGTACCCAATTAGTACAATTTATAAAACAAGATGGCTGCCCAAGATGGCGGAACTACACCACTGGCCATTCAAACTGCTACACCACGAAGATGACGTGCTACAGACGTGAAATTTAACCGACAGGAAGAAGATGCTGTGATATGCAAATGATTAGCTTTTCAGAGCATTCACACAAGTTTGGCGCCGGTGGCGACGCCTACAACGTGCTGACATGAGGAAAGTTTCCAACCGATTTCTCATACACAAACAGCAGTTGACCGGCGTTGCCTGGTAAAACGTTGTTGTGATGCCTCGTGTAAGGAGGAGAAACGCGTACCATCACGTTTCCCACTTTGATAAAGGTCAGAGTGTAGCCTGTCGCGAATGCGGTTTATCGTATCGCGACATTGCTGCTCGCGTTGGTCGAGATCCAACGACTGTTAGCAGAATATGAAATCAGTGGATTCAGGAGGGTAATACGGATCGCCGTACTGGATCCCAACGGCCTCGTATCACTAGCAGTCGAGATGACAGGCATCTTATCCGCATGGCTGTAACGGATCGTGCTGCCACGTCTCGATCCCTGAGTCAACAGATGCGGACGTTTGCAAGACAACAACCATCTGCACGAATAGTTCGACGACATTTGCAGCACCATGGAGTATCAGCTCGGAAACCATGGCTGCGGTTACTCTTGACGCTGCATCACAGACAGGAGCGCCTGCGATGGTGTACTCAACGACGAACCTGGGTGCACGAATGGCGAAACGTCATCTTTTCGGATGAATCCAGGTTCTGTTTACAGCATCATGATGGTCGTATCCGTGTTTGGCGACATCGCGGTGAACGCACATTGGATGCATGTATTTGTCATTGCCATACTGGCGTATCACCAGGCGTGATGTTAAGGGGTGCCTTTGGTTACACGTCTTGGTCACCTTATGTTCGCATTGACGGCACTTTGAACAGTGGACGTTACATTTCAGATGTGTTACGACCCGTGGCTCTACCAATCATTCGATCCCTGAAACCCTACATTTCAGCAGGACAATGCACGACCGCATGTTGCAGCTCCTGTACGGGTCCTTCTGGATACAGAAAATGTTCTACTGCTGCCCTGGCCAGCACATTCTCCAGATCTCTCACCAATTGAAAACGTCTGGTCAATGGTGGCCGAGCAACTGGCTCGTCACAATACGCCAGTCTCTACTCTTGATGAACTGTGGTATCGCTTTGAAGCTGCATGGGCAGCTGTACCTGTACACGCCATCCAAGCTCTGTTTGACATAATGCCCAGGTGGATCAAGGCCGTTATTACGGCCTGAGGTGGTTGTTCTGGGTACTGATTCCTCAGGATCTATGCACCCAAATTGATGAAAATGTAATCACATGTCAATTCTAGTATAATATATTTGTCCAATGAATACCTGTTTATCATCTGCATTTCTTCTTGGTGTAGCAATTTTAATGGCCAATAGTGTATGATGTCTCTATCAAACATCTCCGCGCAAGATGTCAGATACACAAACCACCGCCCACCCCCCACCCCCCGCCCCCCTTCGCAGTTAAGAATAGTTGTTCCAATACTGACAGAGCTGCAGTCAGCTATCCCCAGTAAGACAGCTTTCGTATGACATGTTGTTGTTGTTGCGGTCTTCAGTCCTGAGACTGGTTTGATGCAGCTCTCCATGCTACTCTATCCTGTGCAAGCTTCTTCATCTCCCAGTACCTACTGCAACCTGCAACCTTATTTCTTTAAAATTGTATGTTATGTTACGAAATTACAGCGAATCTAGGCGACCTAGAACCGGTTTTACACATGGGCACAAGCTGCGTGAACTTCAAATAATGAGTTAGAATAGACTGTTCCAGCTCGTATGCCCACCAGCTGAAAATCAGGCACTATAGGCACATATGGGCGGTGACGGTCAAATTGCTGAAAATGCAATAACCAGGCAGCTGGGCTGGAGCCTGTGCAACAATTCTGCATCAGAAAACTGATATGGCATGGTTTTCCAAGTAGCTAGTCCATGCACAGAATGCGTGGACCCCGTGGTGCGTAGTGTATAATAGCTATGCCTGCCTGCGACTGAGGTGACAGGTGCCCGGCAGTGCCTACATTTTATGGGGCAGCTTTTGAACAGCCTAACTTAGACACTGCCCCTCCACCTCCAAGGATGACTTGCTGAAAAGGAGAGATGCATCCGAGAGTATAAATAAAAATTCATATGCAAAGAGCAGAAAGTTATTTCCTTGCTAATGCCTACCATTTATATATAACTGGTGCGAAATATATTCACCATTAGAAACAGATTATCCTTTCCACTTACCACCCAATACGGTTCGCACTACATCCCTATGTCCCCATTCTATGGGCCTCTGTGTCTTATCCATTCTTTCTCGTTGGAACTTCCATGCCATGAAACATAATGAAGGTCCAGTTACGTGAAGCTGACTCAATAATGTACAATGAGATTTTTCGTGTTATATTTAGTATTCACGTTTATTTAAATATAAATCGCGTGTATATTTATCATGTGCGAGTAGAGAAAAGCTTTCATTTCTCACGTGTACGTGTTGTACAAAGATGTAGCGTCAGCTGTGGTTCAATAATATAAGCCACTGTCGAGCTGAACACAATCTGTGACCACTGACCATGAGGTTTAAGTACTCAGGTAAAAGGACAGGATGGAAACCCGTGTACAAAAAGCCGTTGTTCACTCTCACTTGAGGAGGAGACGCTGTCTGTGATAAACTCCTCTAGCGCTGGATCACTTGTTTAGTAACTGCTTTTTACCATGCTAGCTTGAACGAGAGAACGAGAATTAGATTTAGACAAATTTTTATCAGGGATCTCCTTTCAGAATAATCATTTGATCTTCATTCCGGAAAATGCTTCATGAAATTGTTAATTAAATCTTTTATACGAGGGTTGGAACTTCAATAGTGGCAACTATTTGTTTACAGATCGTACAAAATAGATATGTATTTCACCTGAATTGTGTATAGCCCGTTGTCAGCGACGTGGAAGTCGTAGGATACTCCTAGCAGTGACAGTAGTGTTGACAGTTCAAGCGGCGCGGTGTATTGCCCGACGAATTTGTAGCGGTTTTGAAGAGAATGCCGTGAAGTGTTTCCTTCAGTTTAGAAATCAAGTTGAACTCACGAGGGCTTAAGTCAGGGGAGTGCAGTAGGTGGTATAGCACTTAGCAGCCCCATCAGTCAAACTAATCAGTAACAGCTTGCACTGTACGTGCTTGAACATTGTCCTGCAAAATGATGGTCAGGTCCTACAGAAAGTGTCATCACTTCTGTCTCTATGCTGTTCGTTTTTTGAACGCAACCTAAGGCCAGCTTAGTGACAGAAGTGATTACAGTTTGTGCAGGACCTGACCATCATTTTGCAGGTCAATGCTCAAGCACGTACAGTGCAAGCTGTTACTGGTTTGTTTGACTGCTAAGTGCAGCTAATGCAGTTTGAAATTCCTGTGTGATGGTGTGGATAGATGGCTACCTATTACACATTACGACCCTCTGCAACAGCCGGCGGTCTCTGTCAGTCAACAGACGAGGTCAGTTTGTGTGCTTTTGTGCGTCCCTCCACGTTTCAACGTCACTATCACATCGGAAACCTAGGGATGTTTAGGAGTGTGGAACTCTCGTGTACAGACATATGACACAAGTGACACCCAATCACGTGACCACTTTCGAAGTCCATGAGTTCCGCGGAGCGCCCCATTCTGCTCTCTCACGATGTCTAATGACTACTGAGGTCGCTGATATGGAGTAACTGACGGAAGGTGGCAGCACAATGCACCAAATACGAAAAACGTATATATTTGGGGTGTCCAGATTCTATTGATCACATAGTGTAGCTACCGACCACCAGACACACGTACATATACCGCGAAGACAGACAGATCCCCAACACAAACACAAGCTCATCCACTATATATAATCTTCGCAGTACTAGATATTTCCCGCAAGGTCGGTCGGTCATCCACCGCGGCCAACAGTCACAAGTTAATTTCCCCGCACTCGCTACCCTGAAGCGCGATCAGAGTGCCCTCAGGAGACCATGATCACTCTCTGACCTGGTGTACAAAGGCTGGTCTAGTTCCCCTCGGCACAAAGGCATCACTGTTTCAGGCCCCAACCTACTTGCTTGCTTGCCTGCCGCCATGCTTTCTACACCCATCTCCAGACTCTGGGATTATAAGAATGTATACATCTTCATATAACTTGCCAGAATATCATACCATTTACCAGGCTGTTCCAGCTGGTCGGCTCCGGTGTGAGCCGCGGATCGCTCCCTGCTCCAGGGAGCCGCGTCGCTCGCTGTGGCCACTCGAGTGGGCCGGCACGCCGGCGCGTGGCACGGCTGCCTGAGGCAGGCGGCAAGGCAAGCGTTTTGATGTGCCAGCTCCGTCTTACAGGATCGACAACCTCATACTCTTAGCTGATAAGACGTGATGACATGCTACACCAGGAAATACGATGTTCGGGAAATAAATAAGAAACAACTGTTTTATAAGAAATTGCATACTAAATTTATTGGGCCTCTGTAGCTTGATACTTTCTTTTCATTACAAGATCGGAAATATCAGGCGTCAAAGTGTTCGCAGCGTTAATGCGGAGGATGAGCTTCATTGTTACATCCTGAAGAAACGATCGTCCCTTACTATTTACTCTTTTCATTGCTGAGTAAAGCTGCTCACAACAATACGTGCCAACATGCACATGATCTGAGTGGCATTGTTGTGAAGCTTGGGAAATGTTTTTTGCTGTAATGAACGATACCATCGTGACAGATCCGACGTGTTGCAGTACCTCTCTTTCAACAAAGTTGAACTTTGCAAATCAATAATCTCTAATTGAAGTGACAATGACAAGCATCGGGGGAAACTGAAAAACGAGTGCTGAACACCTTAAGTTCCATTTCCAAACTAGTGAGGTCTCGGAATCGTGTTTCAAACGACGTGATGAGCTGCTTTAACTTTGCTTGGTAATCGCCGAAAGTAGTACCTTCAGGTATTTTTAAAGAAGCAAGACGATTGAAGAACGTTAAATGTTCATTACTCATCTGCCTCTCAAATAAACGTAACTTTTCCATGAACGCTTTGATCTCGTCGTGCATGTCAACGATTAGCTGCCCTTTGCCCTGCAATGACAGTTTTAATTTATTCAGATGCATAGTTATGTCAGATAGGAACGCCAGGTCAGATATCCATTTTATACCTTTCAGACAACGCATTTCTTCCCCTTTCATTTCGAGAAAATGGGATATTTCCTCACGAATGGCAAAGAAAACATTAAGAACTTTTCCCTGACTTAGCCAACGAACTGCACTGTGGTAAGGTATATCCCCATACTCCGCTTCCATATCTTTCAGGAATCATTTGAATTGGTGATGATTCATACCGTGACGCCGCACAAAATTCACGCATTTCACGACATCTTTCATTACGCCACCTAGCTCTACTGCTGCAGCACACAGTGCCTCTTGGTGAATAAAACAATGAAGAGTCAAAATGTCTTTCCCGAATTCATCCCTGAGTTTATTTTTCAAACGAGAAGCAAATCCTTGGTGACGCCCAATCATTTGTGGTGCACCGTATGTCGCTACAGAATGGAGCTTATCCCACGGCAAATTCATATTGTCCACTGATTCACAAACAGCTTCAAAAATGTCACGTCCTGTTGCGGTGTCATCGAGTGGTACCACATCCAAGAGTTCTTCAGTTACTTTCAGCTCCATGTCGACACCACGCACAAAGACTGCAAGCTGAGCACAGTCCGATATGTCGGTGCTTTCGTCAAGCGCTAGCGAAAATTCAACAAAGCTCTCCGCCTTTTTCCTGATCTGTGTTTCATAATCCGCTGCCATGTCCAGGATTCGACGAGACATTGTCTGCTTCACAGGCAAACCCCATCGATTGCCTGCACCTCCCTTGGAAACAAACATTCTGCAACTACTACCATGCACGATTTTACGAGTTGTCCCATCGAAAACGGCTTGCCGCTCGTCGCAATGATGTGAGCGACCCTGCAGCTTGCTCGAACTGCAGATTCAGTAGTGTTTTCTCCGCTCTCATTCACCTGAAAATTATACACGCATTACAGAACACGAACTATGTTGCATATTTTGATACTTTCCGTATTACGAAACCGTTTTTAAACTTACGTCTCCTGGTATGTCGTTATTAAGCCTGGCTACAAGTTCTCTGCGTGAAACGCCTTCTACCTGATCGTAGTGCGCTGCGTGAAGACGCGTATAATGTCGTTGTATATTGTACCTCTTCGCAGAATTAAATACTTTATGACATACAAGACACTGCCGACGACCATCCCTCTCGATGAATAGAAAGGTATCTTCCAATAGAAGTACAGGGCTCCCGCGGCTAGTCATAGCTGTCATTGAACACGGATTACTGCGTCAGTTGCGGCTGTATGCGGCCAGGGGGCAGTGAGTTCGCTTTCCCCCTCCACGCGGGCTCCGAGCTGCCGCAGTGAGCGGTCCGGAGCGCTCCGGCTCCCTGGACCTCGGTTGGAACAGCCTGATTTACACGGTAGTGCTCGATATCAAGCACATAGCAACATGCTACCTGTCGCTTGCACAGTATAATTCCGAAGATAAAGAGTGGAAATTATATCTCTAGAAACCCAAAGCTTTACGGAAGTGCAGCGAGGTGTGACATCCTGCAAACGACTAAATAACTCGTCTGTGAACATCTTTATTTAAAAACTCCAAAAAATATAGGAAACTGGTACTGCCACTTGTATTTTTTAACGAATATTTATGTCAATGATTCAACGGATTTTACTTCTAAGGCGTTTGTCATGTCTACAGAACCAGAAAACGTCTCTTCCACCTGTCTTTCACCATCTAGATACACACAACACACACCACAATCGATGTTCTCTCAACCAAATAAAGACAGGAAATGTGTAGAAGCAGTCAACCGGACAATTAACGTGGGAGGGAATAACTCTCCAGTGCAAACACACACACCCATATTGTATCTTCTCAGATTTCCATGGAAAAAAATTGCCACCACGAAGGCTGCCTAACACATTATTCACATGCCTAGAGGGCATCACGGTTAGGTCAGCTACATTCCTCTACCCCAGCCGTAAGCCGGAAATATCAATCATTGTGGCCACAGGCCATCGCCGATTTGCGATCCCCGTACGGCAGGCAGAATCGTCCTGGGAAACCAGCCACAGATATTTTATCACTGAACTTACAATTAAAATATTACGATTGCATCCTCAATCTGATGACATTTGACAATGAGCGAAGTATTGGAAATAATCGCTCCTTACTGTTGTCGTTCTAGAAATATGGAAATCTGTTGCATGACTCGACATAATTTTCCACGTAAAAGAAAAGAATCTTACATTCCCCTTACAGCTATCACAATTTTCCATGTCAAATCCATACCTTGCTTACGACAGGACAAAGCTACACTACTGGCCATTAAAATTGCTACACCACGAAGGTAACCTGCTACAGACGCGAAATTTAACCGACAGGAAGAAGGTACTGTGATATGCAAATGATTAGCTTTTCAGAGCAATCACACAAGGTTGGCGCCGGTAGCGACACCTACAACGTGCTGACATGAGGAAAGTTTCCAACCGATTTCTCACACACAAACAGCAGTTGTCCGGCGTTGCCTGGTGAAACATTGTTGTGAGGCCTCGTGTAAGGAGGAGAAATGCGTACCGTCACGTTTCCGACTTTTATAAAGGTCGGATTGTAGCCTTTTCCGATTGCGGCTTATCGTATCGCGACATTGCTGCTCGCGTTGGTCGAGATCCAATGACTCCGAGTTGATAGTCCATGCTGCTGCAAACGTCGTCAAACTGTTCGTGCAGATGGTTGTTGTCTTGCAACGTCCCCAACTGTTGACTCAGGGTCGAGACGTGGCTGCACGATCTGTTACAGCCATGCGTATAAGATGCCTGTCATCTCGACTGCTAGTGATACGAGGCCGTTGGGATCCAACACGGCGTTCCGTATTACCGTCCTGAACACACCCATTCCATATTCTGCTAACAGTCATTGGATCACGACCAATGCGAGCAGCAATGTCGCGACACGATAAACCGCAATCGCGATACGCTACAATCCGACTTTTATCAAAGTCGGAAACGTGATTGTACACGAGGCATCACAACAACGTTTCACCAGGCAACGTCAGTCAAGTGCTGTTTGTGTATGAGAAATCGGTTGGAAACTTTCCTCATGTCAGCACGTTGTAGGTGTCACCACCGGCACCAACCTTCTGCGAATGCTCTGAAAAGCTAATCATTTGCATATCACAGCATCTTCTTCCTGTCGGTTAAATTTCGCGTCTGTAGCACGTTATCTTCGTGGTGTAGCAATTTTAATGGCCAGTAGTGTACAAACTACAATAGATCCACTTACTTCATCTGACAGATGACTCGATATATATATATATATATATATATATATATATATATATATATATATATATATCCAGACGAGTGTAAGCTTTCATTGCCTGTACTGCCGGCCGCTGTGGCCGAGCGATTCTGGGCGCTTCAGTCCGGAACCGCGTTGCTGCTACGGTCGCAGGTTCGAATCCTGCCTCGGGAATGGATGTGTGTGATGTCCTTAGGTTAGTTAGGTTAAAGTAGTTCCAAGTGTAGGGGACTGATGACCTCAGATGTTAAGTCCCATAGTGCTTAGAGCCATTTGAACAATTGCCTGTACTGCAGGAGTTCCATATCCCACAGCCTATCAGACGCAAGAGAGAGTCCCTGTTTTGTTGTTTGATACATTGTTTTTTTCTCCTGTAACACGTCCAAGCAGTGTTTGACCACAGCTTTGTACACTGCCATACATTTGGGTTTCTTCACCGACTGTAATTATGAGACTGAAGACTCGATTTTATGCCAAAGATACGACAGGGGAATGGAGTATATCACACAAATCTTCATTCGCCTAGAGGAGGGTGCTGAAACAGAATGGGCATATTTCATCACCATCATCACACATGATTTGGAAGTCCTCTGATGACTGTGACATTTGCTGTTAACAATCGCTTTAAGTCACACACAGAACATGCAGTCATATATGAGTTGAATGCAGATTACGCCACACAACTGATATACGCCTGCATAACAATGGAAAAAAATGGGTAAATGACCTGCAGAAATATTTCCCTCCCTCTCTAGAATGTCTCAGTCCACCATTAAATCATAAGTCATCACAACTCCATCTCAACCAATTGCTCCTATCCACTTTCTGTCATCCTTTAGTACATATGCAAGTAAATTTAGAGTCAGATGATTCTCTTTCTTCCAGGAAAGCATCAAAGACACCAGTCAACTCGAATGTATCACTATTACCTCAGTAGACATAATATAGAATGTTACCATACAGTAACTGTTTGTTAGCTGACACCACAAGGCTGTGATCGGCGGAGAGTACAGAGAAACACATTATAAATACTGTTTGTTAGGGTTTAAAACACGTAATCAGTCCTGCTCACGGTCAAACACGCGATCCATTCCGTAGTTGGGTACTGCAGTCCCACAGCTGGCAATACAACGCTTTTAGCTAAGGACACAAAGCGTCTCACCGCCCACCTGGATGTGTCATGTGTCAAAGGAGTCACGATGACAAATTTCCTTTCTCCACCTAGTAGCCAAAACACAGTCCTGTCGCATAACTCAGCTCATGCTGTTTGTACACGGGTTGCAGAAGGTGGTGCTCTGTGACTTCTGTTCAGTTCCAATTTAAATTGAGATGATCACACGGACAAAGCTGCAGTGATGACGGGAACAGACTGAGGAACAGCTTCAAGATGCAGAGGGACTGTCTAAAACGATCTTGGAGTTTTACTGTAGCAGATAGGCTCAGAACAGTTGACTCATTTCGAAATATGAGAGTGCCATGAATATGATTCACTAGTGACTGTCATCACT
Source organism: Schistocerca cancellata (assembly GCF_023864275.1). NCBI lineage: Eukaryota > Metazoa > Arthropoda > Insecta > Orthoptera > Acrididae > Schistocerca > Schistocerca cancellata. Next base: position 422,210,626 of record NC_064634.1, on the reverse strand, counting down.
GAAAGACTTCTACATAGGATCCAGTGAATGGAAAGACTTGATTCCAAATCGCATCAGCATTTCTACTGAAAAGTGTAACAGTATAGATCTGAAAAGCCAGTGTATTGTACATTTCTTATGACCTCAAGCTAGAATTGCATTTTTTTAAAGTAATTCATCACATAGCACACCATCTACTTTATGAGATCATTTTCGATCTGCCTTCATTCTCCCTTACCCATGACCCAGCGGATATATCGCAGAACCTGTAACATGGCATCGAGATAGGATGCGTTACAAATACTGGAGACATATCTAGTGGCGATATGAGGGTGTTACAAATACTGGCTTAATACCACATTACTTAGCGGAATAATTTTCTAAATTTGGTGATTTTATTATGGGGTTACATCTTAGGTGATGCCCACCTGCACTTTTGGTCTGGTAACACACACCTCGCAATCACTGTCTATATTCAGTGTCACAGTATTTTCTGGAAGACCGATTCATTCAGAGGCAATACCATATCTTGATTTATAAAGTTTGTATAGTTGTTTACATGGATATCATGAGTGATACTTGTGTGCACTAATAGAATTAAGACTGACTATGACAGTAACATAGCCGTTGTGATCTAGTTTTTAAATAGCTGGGTGTTTATAAGACGATTACGTCTCTCTTTCTAGGAAACACTGGTAACACTGATAAGAAAAAGAAATGAGGCACGTTCATCCATCACGGCTTTTTGGCTCGGTATTGTTTGGTGTTATCGGCATTCCGTTAATGGCGAAGTATTATACTTAGTAGGGAATGTGAGATAGATTCGCTGTGATCATCAGGCTTATAAAGCAGCCTACACTGAAGCGCCAAAGAAACTGGTATAGGCAAGTGTATTCAAATACAGAATATGGCTCTGCCATTGGAAACGCCTATACAAGACATCAAGTGTCTGGCACAGTTGTTAGATCGGTTACTGCTGCTAGAATGGCAGGTTATCCAAGTTTTAAGTGAGTTTGAATGTGGTGCTACAGTCGGTGAATGAGGATGGGACACAGCATCTCCGAGGTAGCAATGAAGTGGGGGTCTTCCCGTATGATCATTTCACAAGTGTTCCATGAGTATCAGGAATCCGGTAAACATCAAATCTCCGACATCACTGTGGCAGGAAAAAGATCCTGCAAGAAGGGCACCAATGACGACTTAAGAGAATCGTTCAACGTAACAGAAGTGCAACTCTTCTGCAAAGAGCTGCAGGTTTCAATGCTGGGCCATCATCAAGTGTTAGTGTGCGAACCATTCAATGAAACGTCACTGATATATACATTTGGAGCTGAAGGCCCACACATATACCGTTGATGACTGCACCATACAAAGCTTACGCCCACCTGGGCCTGTCAACAATGACATTGGACTGTTGATGACTGGAAACATGTTGCCTGATCAGACGAGTATCATTTCAAATGGTATCAAGCGGATAGACGTGAACAGGTATGGAGACAATCTCAGCAATCCATGTACCATGCATGTCAGCAGAGGACTGTTCAAGCTGGTAGAGGCTTTGTGACGGTGTGGAGGGATATGGGACCCCTGATATGTCTAGATACGACTCTGACATAACACCTGCATCCATTCATGTCCATTGTGCATTCCAACGGATGTAGGACAATACGACATCCCACATGAGCAGATAAGCTACACAGTGGTTCCAGGAAATCTCTTCTGAGTTTAAACACTTCTGCTGGCCACTAAACTCCCCAGACATCAACATTATTGAGCATATCTAGGAAGCCTTGCAACGTGCTGTTCAGAAGAGATCTCCACCCAAGCGCTGCAGGATTCATGGAGTCAGTGCCCTCCAGCACTACTTCAGACATTATTCGAGCCCATGCCACGTCATGCTGCTGCACTTCTGCGAGCTCGTTGGTGTCCTACACGATATTAGGCAGGTGTACCAGTTTCTTTGGCTCATCAGTGTATGTGTATTGTGGTCGCTGTTCCGACATGTGCAAAGAAAATGGCATTTTCCTGTCGTAAGGAAGGTATGGATTTGACATGGAAAATTGTGACAGCGGTAAGGGGAATGTAAGATTTTTTTACGTTGAAAATTATATCCAGTCATAAAACTGCTACTGATTTTCATATTTCCAGAACCACAACCAAGTGGAAGGGGCTATTACCAATGCTTCGCTCGTTGTCAAATCTCATCAGATTGAGGATACAATCGTTATATTTTGATTGTAAATACAGTGACAGAATATATGTGGTTGGTTTCCAAGGACGATTCTGCCTGGTGTGAGGTAGTGCAAATAGGCGATGGCCAGTGGCCACAGCGATTGAGATTTTGGTCTTATGGCGGGAGCCGTCAGAGGCTGGCTGGGGTACAGCAATGTAGCTGACCGAACCATGTCGCAGTCTAGGCAGATGAATAGTGAACTAATACTCAGTATGTTGGGCAGCCTTCGTGATCACGTGTGTTCTCCACGGAAATTTGAGAAGATTCAATACGGGTGTGTGTTTTCGCTGGACAAATTGAGAGATCTTAGATTGTAGTGTGTGTTGTGTGTCTCTATGTTGTGAAAGAAAGGTGGTAAAGACGTTTGCTGTTCCTCTAGACATGCAAAACACAGTTAACTTTGAAAATCAGAAGGATTATTTGGAATCTGTAAATGGAGATTTCGCACAAAGACTTTCGCAGACAAGATAGGTCTCTAATAAATAAGTGGTTTGCAGCACGTCCCACCTCGCTGCAACTCGCTAAAGTTTCAGGTTTCTAGAGATATAATTTCCACTCTTTATCTTCGGAATTGTACTGGGCAAGTGATCGGTGGCACAATGGTAAGCACTTGATATCGAGCACTACCACGGTAATGATATGATGTTCTGGCAAGTCATATTAAGATACATATGTTATTGTAATCCCAGAGTCTGGAGGTGGGTGTAGAAGGCATGGCGGCAGGCAAGCAAGCAAGTAGGTTGGGGCCTGAAACAGTGATGCCTTTGTGCCGAGGGGAACTAGACCAGCCTTTGTACACCAGGTCAGAGAGTGATCATGGTCTCCTGAGGGCACTCTGATCGCGCTTCAGGGTAGCGAATGCGGGAAATTAACTTGCGAATGTTGGCCGCGGTGGATGACCGGCCGACCTTGGGGGAAATATCTAGTACTGCGAAGACTATATATAGTGGATATCCTTATGTTTTTTTTGGGGGGGGGGATCTGTCTGTCTTCGCGGTATATTTACGAGTGTCTGGTGGTCGACAGCTATATGCAGGATGCAGAAGTGATGATTTTGTGTGGTGCAGGATACGAATTGTGTGTTTACTACGTCGATATGGTATGTGGTGATATAATCGGTTGGAGATCAATTTTACGCTGAAAAATTCAAGCTTTCCTCGACAATAGCAGAGCCGTTTATTTGAGGAAGTGTCTCTGGCGATAGTTTCCATATTTCATTATCTCTACACCACTTTTGCGTGGTTTAACTGCCAGTGCAATATGACTGTTGTATTTTTTGTTTTTCTTTTTCGATCTGTACAAATAATTTTGTCCCCCAAGGCTCGTAATTGGTTTTCTACAGAAAATGCGAACAGTGCTCCCACACTGGCAGCCACAGCAGTTTGGTGGTAAATTCATTATGAACCAATCAGAATGCTCCATTCATAAGAAGTTCCATGATACCAGCGAGTCCCAATACATTCCCCCTCTCTTGCTCTGTCCGTTTCGAATCTAGCCACTGATGACGACCAATCAATAGCGGTAGCAGGCGTTTCAACCAATAACCCTTCTCCAGCGTAAGTGTAGAATAGGGCCTTTCCATCCAATGACGATGACCGCCAATGGTATCCACAGGAGATAAGCTACCAAGCCCCTTCTTCTGCATTAGCCTACGACATGGCCCACCAGTTGGTAGCCATATGAATTTTAACCAAAACTATCACTTCTCCAGCACGAACGCCAGAAAACTCCCCGTTTATAAGTGGACGCGACACTCGTCTCTGACAGTGTTCTAGCAGTAGTGGACACCAAAAGATCCTGAGGAAGATCCCAGCAGAGGGGTCGAAGCGTCGAACATTTTAGAAGAAACATGATGCGGCCTAACAACCCAGAAGATTTTAACTTCAGTCTCAATACATCCTTTGTGCGGGTCATAGGAGCCTCTGAAGACTGGTCTGAAAAAGAGGGGGGCAAGACATCTGTGGAAAGTTCTGTGACGTCTGAGAGTCACGTAATGTATTCTTTCTTTGGATGTTGAGAGACAAGTCCACATAGACGATGATCCTCTGGCGGGATGCTGTCCCTCATCTGCCTTTGTGGCTTTAGAACATCTCCAGACCAACAGCTGTACGATGTCGAAAATGCACCGAAAATTCCAACCATTTTTCTCGTTTGTAGGATAGTTGTTCGAATTCTGGTTTTGTAATTGTTCTGATTTTCCCATCTGTGTTTAGGTACCTGCGTGTGCTGCGAGAAGTGAGGAAAGTAACGTCCCTGACTCCAGCTGCAGCAAATATAAACTAAGCCCGCTCACCTTTTCAGAAAAGTGATTAACACTACAGCAGCTGTAGGACTCCTCCAGCAGTGTCTTCAAATTCAAAAAGTGCTGAGCGTCATGTTTAGAGATGCAGAGATATTTATTTCGACATGCAGATATGACCTTTGTAGCGTGTAAAATTCTAATATTGCACCTGATATCGGTTTTGGAGTCTGTTTCTCACAAAAGTCTCAGGGAGGGGTCACAAGTGTGTTGCGATCCTTTTAGAGTACGTGTTCGAGTGTAGCGGTATGCATCGCCGAAGTGAAGCAAACTACGGTGCAGTGATCATTTCGAAGGTGTGTTTAGAGACATATTCACTTGCATTTAGTAACTCCTGAAGCAGCCCATGCTCAAAGACAGGGGTATTTCCCACAAAAGCCCGAAGCATCTCAGGGACGGTTTCGCAAGTGTCTCATGATCATTTTTCTTCCTTGGAATAAAACATGTAATTAAACTGAAATTTCTTTAAATATTTTTGTGTCACCTGAAAAGCTGTCTCACTCTCTTTGTGCAGTGTTGCATGTAGTTCCTGTGAATCTTCAAGTTATGTATGTGACAGTATTGCGCACATTACTTAAACACCAGATGTTATAGCTCCCGAAGCAGTTCACGTTCAATAACAAAGAGTATCCATGTGGTGGGGATGGGAAGGAGGAAGGCTGTGGGTATTTGCAACACGACAGGAAATATGTGGCCTCCCTTGCGGCTACCGTGTGGTGGAGACTCTGGGGTGAACTTCTTGACTCTTTTACTTCAGAAGACTGTCTGGACTTTTATCGAATGATCTACAGTTGCAGCACACACATTTATCAGCACACATTGCGAAATGTAACTTAGTACCATATGCTGCAGCTTCATTATTTGAAGAAGCGTTTTCGTCTTCACCATATATCATTGCTTTCCAAACATTGTGCAGGTTTCTATGGACACAGTCCTCTGCTGCATGATTACAGCTAATATATCCGTGAAACTCCTCCTTCTCCGGCACAGGTATCTCATCCACTGCACACAGTAAACAATTGCATCCATTCTTCCAGTCCAGTAGGTAGACAAAAACTGAGCGAATTTCCTACCATTTCTTCCCCAGACCGCAATCTTGGACTGTATCACAGGAGGGGGAGGGGAGTGGCGGTAGCACCCACTGGTAGCAGTGTTGTGAACTAGGGCAGATGGACTTGGGACCTCATGGTGAACACCCTGGATGGAGCTACTGTCTATGAAAACTCTAATTGTTTAAATAAGGAATGCATTCAAGAAAGACTTAGGTCTATCCTATCCTGCAAATCAGCACAGATAGAGTCCTTCTCCCACCAATTTCCAGATGGGGGAGTGGAGAGAAGGGGAGCAAGGGGACGGGATGAGGCAGGGAAGGAGGAGGGGAGGGGGTGTTGTTAGGTTAGTTGAGGTAACCCAATTGATCTGTTTTCCCGCCAAAATTTTAGCTTGCCGCCATGACACCACTGCAACGTTGCCATATCTGTGGCATCCATCTTGGATCTACCATCTTGAGTAAATCTGGCTAGAATGCAGTGTGGGGTGGCGTCCTTGTTGCCCTACTACTCTTGTTTAGAGTGGAGCCTTGTACAGTAGTGAAAAGTGGATGATAAATAGTTGAGCCAAGGAGAGAATAGAAGTTTTCGATAAGATATTACCGATGAATGCTGAAAATTTGATGGGTAGAGACACTCAACCAAAATTTATTGTAAAACTTGTCTTAAAGAAGAGACCTGTTAATAGAACACATGCAGGAGTATTACGGATTCGTCAGTTTGGTAATGGAAGGAAGTGTGTATGTGTGTGCATGTGCATGCATGCATATGTGTGTGTGTGTGTGTGTGTGTGTGTGTGTGCGTGCATGTGTGCAGCGGTAAGGTGGAGGCATGTGAAGGAAAACAAGACTTGACTCGGGGAATCAGGTTCAAATGGATTTAGGATGCAGTAGTAATACAGACATGAAGTCTACACAGCGTACAGGATGAAGAAGGAATGCCACTCTTGGATGTCGCCGTGAGATTCCTCATTCAGATACAAGACAAAAGTTTATTTGGCAAAATCAGTTCAGGTGCATTTTGGAAACACATGTACGAAAACGAGGAGCTGGCAATGTCGCAACATCGTGCAGTGCATTTGAATGTACAGCGAAACGCGTATCACCCCACACTATGGTACTAGCTGTCGTTGCTGAGTGAGTGGACTGCTGGGACATCAAATCCAAATCCACCATGGAGTTTAGTTTCGAATTCTTATCAGATCCATTTTCTATTTTTTGACGTACATTTCCTAGATCTCGTCATTTATAAGCAGGACATTTAGTCACATAATTATAGCCTCTCAATGATAGTGGGACCATTAAACGGCATGTGTGTGTCTACTAACCACGCATTGTCCAATCATAACCAGTCCTGTCAAGTTCATAAAGGGCGGCTTGCCGATCGACTACACAAACGATGATTACGTCAATATGCTTTTGGTGTTGGACGCAATTGATAACCAAGCTTCTGCTGCTGGTGGTGGTATGTATGCTGCAAGGTACCCTCAAAGATACCATTCCGATAAGAATGTTTTTTGTCGCCTGGAGCAACGCCTTCGGAAAACCGAAAATATTCGTCCACAAGGAATGGAAGAGATCGTCCAAGGACTAGCGCATTCAACAACCAGAGGACGTTATTTTCGAAAGCCTTCACCAGTCATTGTGGCGAAGTATCCATGATATTGCAAGACAGCTCCAGATAAGGCTAGTTGTTGAAATGTTGCTCGATGAAGAACAGTATCCATATCATTTAACGTTAAATCAACACCATCGACTAGAAGACCTCATTCGATGAGTACAGTTTTGTCGACTGGAAGATAACAAACATTTTATAAATAACATCATACTGACTGATGAATCTAGCTTCACTCGTGAAGGTATTTTCAACCACCACAACAGCATCACCGGACGGAACACAACCCACACGTTACCCATGAAAGTGACTTTTAGCCACGCTAAGGCACAAATTAGGGACTGGAATCGTGGGAGGAGTGGTTGAATGTGTGCCTGTACCATACGTTTCCTTGTAATACGTTGCATGGCGCTTTAGAAAACGTTCGACTTGGTATTTGGTGACGACTATGGTTTCGGCATGATGATGCACCGCCACACTTTTGAATGAATGTGCGTGACTATTCAAATGAAGCGTTTCGAGGGAAACGGATTGATCGTGGAGGTCCAATTTTCTGGCCTCCATATTCCGTGGACCTTAATCCTCTGTATTTTTATTTGAAGGGAACTTAAAGGAAAAAGTTTTAGTTCTCCACCCATGGAAGTACACGACCTAATAGCTCGCGTGCATGCCGTTTTGCCAATAGTGGATGCAGCTGTGTTGCGCAGTGTCCAGTGTTTGCAAATGCAGGGTGGTCGCTTTGAACACATCCGCTAAAGTGAACGTTGCTGACACCTGTACATACCAGCTTTATGAAGATTATCCTGGATGTCAAAAGTACAGAATGGAATTATTGCAAATGGCATAAAGTGAAATCTAGTCTAGCCCACCTTTTGTATTTTTTGTAACTCATTTTATACAGACGATGTTACTGTATCCACTACTATTTTATATTGTTTTTATTTGAGTCATGGTCTAAACAAAAAAAGGTCATGTTATGTCTTAAAATTTAAATAAAGGTAAACGGAAAGAAGTAAAAAGGATATCGCATTGTGGAGGTGTAAGCTGGATACAATGTTACTGTATCCATTACTATTTTCTATTGGATTTATTTGTGTCATGTCTAAACAAAAAAAAAAAAAAGACGGCCGCAGTGGTCTAACGGTTCTGGCACTGCAGTCCGGAACTGCGGGACTGCTACGGTCGCAGGTTCGAATCCTGCCTCGGGCATGGATGTGTGTTAGAGATGGGCAAAACTGTTCTTTTCAGAGATTGGATCAAAACTGTTCACTCCCTGGAATGAATTAGGTCTTTTTCATGACTCACCACTCATTTACAATAGAAAATAAATGGAAGGCACATTGCCCTTTAAACTTGGTTTATTCCAGTACTATACCTGTATTTTGATCTTATTTGATCCTATTTTGAAGTAACACAGATAATGAGTAAGAATTTTGTATTGTTTATTGAAATTTCCACGATATGACAAAGTTTTCGATTATTGATTTATTTTGCACTATCGTGGTTTTCTGGGTGATCGGAAAATGTTGTAACTTGAGATTTACATTAACAATATATTTGGCTATAATGTATTAAAATTTCATTAACCTCATACAAATACATCGCAAGCCATATATTTTTAAAGTGAATGTTTCCTTCCAAAGACGCCTAAAATCGCAAAATCCGTACCAGAATAAGAAAAAAAATATAAATTTGACTGTAAAACGAAAGTGCTGCATATAGCCTTATGCAGAATAAAACAAGGAAAATATTGGTGTATCACATTTTGCGATACGTTTATCGTAATTAAAGCGTAAATTCGAGTGTCCATAATAAAAATCCTATAGTAAGAGGAGTCATCAGGAACCTAATCTAATCAGTTTAAACAAATAAAAATAAAATAAAAACAATTGATGTATACATAACATAATAATGTAATATACATAGCGGTATTACTACGAAGAACAATATCCAGTAGGGACGAACTCCGATGCAGAGGCGCTGAGTCGAGCAGGTCGAGCCACGAGCTGTATTACTGCATGAGCTGAGACCGCAGAGACCAGAGTGACACCTGAGTCGCTTTGCTCAACGCTCTGGCTAGAGTCGAGACGGTGGGGTGAGCGTTGAGCGGGCGAGTTCTGAGGGTGGGGGGAGCGGTGAACTCACCCGCTCCGAGACAAATCGTCCGTTCTCTTGCGAGCAGGTTGTTGCAAGTAGTTCCTATGTTATTCGCTAGGTGGCTCTCTGTCCTGTTGCTCACATCAACTGCCCAGAGGGCAGGACGTGCGACTGAAACGATCGCTGACAGAGTGCGATGCAAAGTTAAGCTGCGCCAGACACTGCGCGCGGCAGACGACGCACAGAGACGGCACGGCATATGTGAAACACAAAATCCAATGGGGCACTGCACAATGCAGGCAGCCAAGGTAGAAGCAGGGCAGAGGCCGGCGCTGGCTGTGTTGTGTGGCGTGCACTGTGCTCTGACCAGCAGAGGCACTGCTGATATGCTCCGTCTCTCTCTCTCTCTCTGTCTCTCTCTCTCTCTCTCTCTGTCGTGGGAAACGTTTTGAGCTACCGTCCTTTTTTTCTGAATCACTGATTGTTCACTCCTTTGAAAGATTCAACTCTATGAATTAGTTCAAGAGCGGATCCCCCATCTCTAGTGTGTGTGATGTCCTTAGGTTAGTTAGGTTTAAGTAGTTCTAAGTTCTAGGGGACTTATGACCTAAGATGTTGAGTCCCATAGTGCTCAGAGCCATTTGAACCATTTTTGAAACAAAAAAAAAGTTCATGTTATGTCTTAACGTTTAAATAAAGGTAAACAGAAAGAAATACAAGGGATATCGCATTGTGGAGGTGTAAGCTGGACACAATGTTTTAACAGAAAAAAAGTTTGGCGCAAACACGACTCGACCATCGACGAGTCTGTATATTCGTTCCCCACGCCATTGGTTCGTTTCCCTGAGCTTATGGGACAGTCCTGGCACAGCGCAGAGTTCATGTTACCTGTTCTTAACCATGCTGCATGCAATTACAGCGTTGCCAGAGCCTCATTTTATAAGTCGCATTTCTGTTAAGTCTGTTAGTGGGAATAGTTTTTGCTAGATACACTTCTGCCTTGAACTGGGATGAGGAATCGCAAACCGACCACCAATTGCGGCACTTTATTTCCCCTCTGTAGATTATGGTGGAGAGCTGCATCAAAACAGTATTTAGACTGAAGACTACAACAATAATAACAATGACGACGACGACGACCCAATGTCCTAATCACTGCTCTTCCTCACTCGATTTACAAGTACGGGTATAAACTCCTAGTACTGGTGGTCTTGACAATTACAAGTTTACAGGCGATACCTGTGAAGGCCGCCAGTGCAATAACTTGCGTTTTATGTACCCGTCGCATTGTCGCTGTCGACACACTTCCTAATGGCTAATTGCTTACCACTCTGTGGCGTAAAATGCAAATTTATTACCAACAAGTCATAAACAAGGGAAATGTAGTGCTCATTACCACAACATTTTGTGGTGGGAAAGCACTTACAGTGATTTTATTATACTCACAAGGCGGATGAGTCATGCTACTTTGGATAATGCAGAAGCAAGTGCTGACAACAAAAGGTACGTTCCGCTGTAAGAAAGCTTTAAATGATGAAGATATTTACTAGACACAGAACCTCTAGCTGAAGTGACCAAAACTGAAGCTGTGCTTTGCGTAAGGTCTAGTTTTTGAGGAGAGCGTCTAAGCCGGCCTGGGTGGCCGAGCAGTTCTAGGCGCAACAGTCTGGAATCGCGCGACCGCTACGGTCGCAGGTTCGAATCCTGCCTCGGGCATGGATGTGTGAGATGTCCTTAGGTTAGTTAGGTTTAAGTAGTTCTAAGTTCTAGGGGACTAATGACGTTAGAAGTTAAGTCCCATAGTGCTCAGAGCCATTTGAACCATTTGAACAGCGTCTAACTTCTGAGGATGACATAGTGATCGAAAACGAACAGCCGAAAAATCAGGTAAAGTAATTGGAAATCATAATAAAAAGAGACGAGGGAACAACATCAAGACAAAAAAACGAATATTACTGGAACATCGGAAAACACTTATCAATAAATTGATAATTTAAGGTGTCTGAACTAAAATAAAACAAGTTGAAACAGATGTAAGGAGGAGATGCTAGTGTTGTAGAAGAAGATGAGGATGAACTGGTATACGAACGAGAAAGTTTGCAACAGAAATGATCAAGGCTTGAAAAGCTCCCATTATTCCATTAGGGACTCGAAACAGCGCTTTCTATAGAAATGCATTGAGAATGCAGATATTCTTTTACCCTCCATTACAAAGATAGCAATAGTATTGAGAAAGACGTTTCCAACTCAGAAGTATACATTCTACGCAACTCGCGTGGGTTGTGATAAATATTTTGCAAAAGCTTTGTGCATTCGAACCTGCATTCATCTCTGTCTACACTGATGGCTTCAAATGGTTCAAATGGCTCTAACCACTATGGGACTTAACATCTGAGATCATCAGTCCCCTACACATAGAACTACCTAAACCTAACTGCCTACCTAAACCTAACTGCCCCAGGCAGGAGTCGAACCTGCGACCATAGCAGCTGGGTGGTTCCGGACTGAAGCGCCTAGAACCGCTCGACCACAGCGGGCCGGCTACACTGATGGGAAAAAAAGTTAGTACCCCTGGAAAGACAACATCGATTTTGATCTGATGACGGCGTATACCAACTGGGGGATAGTAGATCTACTGATAATGATTTCAACGTCGTCCACCAACAGACAGCGCAGTGGTGTATCTACCAGAGCGCCATCTGTGTCTATCCTTTAACAGGGTATGCTCACAGCCAGAAGGCTGTGCGGTGCAGATGTGTGAAACAAGGAAGCAAGCACGCGATGGAGAAACAGTCGTGCTTCCTACAGCCAACTGAGCGAGTATGAAGGAGGTCAAGTAGTGATTGGGCTTCCGAGCAGCGGGACGGCCGTTTCGAAGAACTGCCACACAACTTGTACGTGCTGCGTCAGTTGTGCAACGATGCTGGTATCAGTGGCCACGTGAGCATTCTCACACCTGTAGACGAGGTTTGGACGTCCACGAAGCACAGACGCTCACCAGAAGCGTCGTATAGTAAGGACAATATTCATAGATCATACAGCTATCATGGCACAGATAAGAGGGCTTCTGATCCCAGAAGGTCGACACGAACTGTTGAAAACCGGTTAATAATAGTGGGGCTACGAGCATACACACCCACACACACACACCTCTAGCCCGTCTGCGACTCACGTCATAGCATCGACGTGCAAGGCTCCACTGACACCGTCAGAGGATCACTTGAAGACGGAATGGCGAGCTTTGATACTGAGCGATGGAAGATTCTGTTTGCTCTGCGCGAAAGTGATGGTCGTTTGCGCATACAACATAGACCTGGTGAGCACTGTCTCGTAGAGTGCATTCGTCCAAGACATACTGGCCCCATCCCAGGCCTTATGGTGTGGGATGCGGTAAGCTACAACTCTCATTCACCTTTTGTGTTTCTGGAGGGGACGCTAACCAGCGCTCGGTACGTGCAGGGTGTTGTTAAGCCCGTTCTTTTGCCATTCTTGCAACAGAAAGGTGCTGTGTTGATCTAACCCAATAATGCTCGCCCACACAGTGCCCGTGAAACTCAACGTGCTCTGAAAGATGTGCAACTTCCCTTGTCAGCACGATCTTCAGACTTGTCACCAATCAAGGACGTGTGGGATATGGGGGGGGGGGGGAGGACAAGAAGTGACCTGTGCGACTGATCAGTCAATAAATATTACAGAACTGCGTGGACAGATCTAGCAGGCGTGACATGACATGCCAAGAACAGTATTCGCCCTCTGTACGACACACTGTCAGCGCCTGCATTGCCGCTCGTGGTGGCTTCACTCATGCTCATAAATTAAGGATAATGCTGATGCATGGTGAAACAACGCTCTGGTGGGCGGTTTGCGGGCTTAAATCACCTCGGGGTATGACCATGCGGTGCATTTGTCCTACGGTCGCCGCACGATGGCGCTGGCAGCAGTCCACATACGCAGAGGTGTGTTGGTGCATGTCAGAGTACGGTGCAGCGAATATTTGTGCAGACGTTTTCAGACATGCTAATGGTAAATATGTGTTGAAAATGGCTCGAAGAACACATACTGATGACGTTATGAGGGGTAGAATACTAGGGCGACTGGAGGCTGGTCAAACACAGCAGGTCGTAGCACGGACCCTCGGTGTCCCACAATCTCAATATTATGGCAACGATTCCAGCAGACATGAAACGTGTCCATTCGCTACAGTACGGGACGTCCACAGTGTACAACACCACAAGAAGACCGATGTCTCACCATCAGTGCCCGCAGACGGCCACGGAGTACTGCAGGTAGCCTTGCTCGTGACCTTATTGCAGCCACTGGAACAGTTGTTTCCAGACACACAGTTTACAGACGACTGAACAGACATGGTTCATTCGTCCAGAGACCTGCAAGGTGTATTCCACTGACCTCTGGTCACAGGAGAGTCCGTAAAGCCTGGTGTCAAGAACACAGTACATGGTCATTGGAACAGTGGTCCCAGGTTATGTTCACAGACGAGTCCAGGTATAGTCTGAACAGTGATTCTCGCAGGGTTTTCACATGACGTGAACCAGGAACCAGATACCAACCCCTTAATGTCCTTGAAAGGGACCTGTATGGAGATCGTGGTTTGATGGTGTGGGGTGGGATTATGATTGGTGCACGTACACCCCTGCATGTCTTTGACAACTGTAACAGGTCAGGTGTACCGGGACGTCATTTTGCACCAGTATGTCCGCCTTTTCAGAGGCGCAGTGGGTCCCACCTTCCTCCTGATGGAAGCTGCCATGATGGAGGAGTACCATGAAACAGAAGATATCAGGCTAATGGAGTGGCCTGCCTGTTCTCTAAACCCCCTCGAGCACGTCTGGAATGCCCTCGGTCGTCGTATCGCTGCACGTCTTCAAACCCCTAGGACGCTTCAGCAGCTCCGACGGGCACTGGTGCAATAATGGGAGGTTATACCCCATCAGCTGCTCGACCACCTGATCCAGAGTATGCCAACCCTTTGTGCGGCCTGTGTACGTGTGCATGGTGATCATATCCCATACTGATGTCGGGGTACATGCGCACGAAACAGTGGCGTTTTGTAGCACATGTGTTTCGGGACGGTTTTCTCAACTTATCACCAATACCGTGGACTTACAGATCTGTGTCCTGTGTGTTCCCTATGTACCTATGCTATTAACGCTAGTTTTGTGTAGTGCCACGTTGTGTGGCACCACATTCTGCAATTATCCTTAATTTATGAGCATGAGTGTACATCGCCATGTTTCAGCATGGGGCGGTACCTGATTCCTCAGAACCGCCTAGGCTATAGTGCTGTAACTTAATCATTTCATGTACTCCACATGCACTGTTGCAACAACAAATCTTGAGTGAAATGGAAACCTCCAAAAGGGGTACTCATTTTTTTTCCGGCAGTGTAGTTCCGCTACTCGTCAACCCTTTTCACAGGCTCGTCTCAAAAGCAGATTTTCACCAATGCAAACAGAGGATACATTCTGACGTTGAATATTTTTAGAACTTAGTACTGCTCCTGCAGTGCCTGACGACATCAGGAAAACTTCCCTGTAAGGAGTTGCAGCAACTGAATAACAGGGAACGCCTCGAATCGTTAGAGGTTTATAAGCAGTCGCAATGTTCTAGGAACCACCTCTCCAGCTTAAGTTGATATCGCTCCTATTTCTGATGGAACTGCGTTTAAAACTAACTCGTTCGAGATCCAGTGTTGTAATAAATTTTTATGATCACTATTTGGCTATTACGTAGCAGAGAAGTGAAAACGCGCTGGGGTTGGACAAAAATATGGAAACAACAAAAACGCAACAAATTACCATGCTTGACAAGTTGTTAGAAAACAGTTGCATTCAAAACAGCCTCCAGTTATCTCGGAATGGGTAAATACCGGTCATGTACGGTCTTCAAAGTTTAGGTAACGATGAGGGAGGTGGATACCGATAACGCACCTTTCTCTTCAAGTCGACAACAAAGGCTCAATAATATTGAGACCTGTTGACTGGAATGGCCAGGATAGATGCGATAACACATCCTCGCACTCACAGAAGCACTCCTCGACGATGCGATGTGTGTGAACAGGGGCACTGTCGTCTTGGAACACAGCATCACCACCTGACAACGAACATTGTACCGTGGGATGGACTGATTAGCCAAAATGGTCACATGATCCTTGGCAGTAAGCGACCTTGCAGAGGAACCATGGGGCCTATGGAATACCACGATATGGCTACCAAAATTACCACCAAACCCCCGCCAAGTTTCACTCTGGGGACGAAAATTGTACCAGTAGTTGGAAACAGTGTGAAACAAGAGTCACCCAACCGAATTACTTTCTTCCATTGCTACAAAGTACAGGTTTTACGGCTTCAGCGCCATGTTCTCCTGTTAGGGGCGTCTGCATCACTGATGTGTGGTTTTGGAATCCCAGGTTGCCCTTCAAATTCCCAGCTTCTAGTGCTCGCGTCTTGATGTTTTGTTGCTGACAGCGTTCTCGAGTGCGAAATTCGGTTCTGGAGTCACTTTTACAATTGTCGTCCTCTTATTTTTCGTCACAATCTTCTTCAATGACCGTCTGTCGCGATCACTCCGCACACACTTTCGTCCGCGTTTCGACTTAGTGGATGACATTTTTCCGCTTACCCCGTATGCGGTATAAATCTTCATAACGGTGCCTCTTGAAACAGCAAACACTTCGGTTACTTTAGTTACAGAAGCATCAAACATACGAACACCAACCATTTGCCTCCGTTCCAATTCATTTACCTCCGATATAATGCACTCACAACTACGCAGAACACTCCTATGACCGGCCGGCCGGAGTGACCGAGCGGTTAAAGGCGCTACAGTCTGGAACCGCACGACCGCTACGGTCGCAGGTTCGAATCCTGCCTCGGGCATGGATGTTTGTGATGTCCTTAGGTTAGTTAGGTTTAAGTAGTTCTAAGTTCTAGGGGACTTACGACCACAGCAGTTGAGTCCCATAGTGCTCAGAGCCATTTGAACCATTTGAACTCCTATGACCACGGCTGTCACTTGCAACGTTGCAAGGACACTGTAAAGGTTCCTTTCGGCGTCAAATACAACAGCGCAACCTGTTGGCTTGGATAACATCTGCCTTTTATGGTCAAGCATGCGTTTCTGTCGCTGCTTCCACATTTTTGTCCAAAGCTTGTAATGCTCCAATCACCAGGCTTCCAACCAATGTCTTCAGTTAAATTGTTATATAGTGACTCCAGAAGTAAATGTATACACTGATGAGCTAAAACATTATGTGAATATACCCAACAGCATCGTACTGCCTCCAATGGGCTGTACCCATGATGCGGTGTATGTTTTGAGCAGCCAGTTACCCGAATGGCAGCATACCTGGCTATGACAATCGACCTGATGTAACCTGATTCATCCGACACATTGACACGTTTCACCTGATACACTAGCAAATCTCCACGGTGTCATGGCCACTGTGATCGTAACTGACGATGTCGTTGGTCGGTCAATATGGGTACATGTACAAATCACATACTGCGGAGGCCCATATTCAGTTACGTGGGCTGAACAGTGTGTACCAAAATATGAGTAGAGGAGGAAGAATAGTTCATGGACAGCCTGCGTTGTTGCCATATTTCTGATAATTGCTTTCCGTAGTGATGCCATGCAACATTGTCAGATGTTTTCCCCCTGTATTTCACAACTCCTCTGGCAACATAATCTACGATGATAGAACTAGGCCATTTATATTATTTTTAAAATCCAAGACGGTGGAACTATCCTAGTTGTCCTCAGTTTAAAATCGTGGGAAGTTCAAATAGCCCTGTGATCCGTTAGGTTTTCTATTCAAACAACTTCCCTCACTCAAGCTATTCGCAGTTTAAAATGGTTTCTGGAAGCCCACTCCTGCTACCTACTATATTTCAACAGTTTCCCTAAGTTTAAATAGCAGGAAATTCAAAATAGCCCCGTTGCCCCAAATATAAATATTTACGGCGTTGCTGCCACTGTGTATGGTAAGATAAGATTGTGGAGAGCGCCATCACATTGACACTGCAATTTATTTAAATGCTCGTAGGGGGATATCCTGTGAGGCCACAGTACCCACAACTGGTAGCGTCTGCCAGGGGCACCACCGACAGGTAAACGAGCAATACTCCCTGGTGCCTTACCATGTCACACTGTGACACTCACCCACATGCTCCAGCAGTGGAATCACAAGTGATGCTGGCCAATGGGACATCGTGTTTCACGCCATGAACGTCCAGGTAACTGTGTGGTGATGTCACCCAGTGCTCGCCTCATGCTGCTGCACCACTGCAATGACACAGAGTCTTAAAACTGTGATGGTGTGCCTGCAATGGTTGTGGAAGCTATTTCTAGTCTCTTCGTCAATGGTGACAACATGGTAATGCACTGGAGCTATTTCTAGTGACAGTTACACAACATTATAACCACGCCACTCCAATTGTTGTCTGATGTAGAATCATTCTGATGCCAAGCTGACACCAGGATACATGAGGAGTATTCCACAACTCAGAAGTAACTGCACTTTGTAGGTGGTAAAATTCGAGCTATGGACGCTGTCAGAGAACTGTTAACGAAATATGAGGAAATATGAGGAAATATGTAGGAAGGATGTTGCAATGCAGATGTGTCTGTACTCTTTATGGTTGTTTTCACAGGTGCAAATAATAATTACAAAATTGTTACATATTTCCTACACATTAGGACAGTTGTAGCACATTTAACATTACAGCTGCAGTTTTTACAAATCGGCCACTTTATAGATCAGCTATTTTCACAGATAACAAGGTACAAAAGCTATGAATAACATTTACAAAGTTGCAATTTAAAAAAAATATATGTAATAGTAGGTCCCATGTGTTGGAAGAGTTTACGTTTTACACTTTAACAGTGTATGGATAGTAATATTTACAAAAAATTATAATATGGTCTCAAAATATATACAATAAGAAGTCTCACATCTTGTAACAGCTGATGATGTAGCACATAAAACGAAATATTTACAGTTTAGCTATATTTTAAAATGTTGTAATACTAATTTACACTTCACCTTTTAACAGTTCAGCTACTTTTTTTACAGTTCAGTCGTTACACACATTTTCTTTGCAGTTCAGCTATAACATGGGGAAAAAAAGTAAGCTGAGTTTGTATGGCCAGCAGCAGAAAAAAGTAAGCTAACAATTAATTCACACACACGGTATGTAAAAACAATGTAACTCATGTACACAGAATGCAGTCTAACTCACATATATAGAATGCAACCTAATCTAACTCACATACACAGTATGCAGCTTGAACACACACACACACACACACACACACACACACACACACACACACACACACACACAAACTAAGAACGAAACTTGTCTAGCTTGAAGGGGGAAACCAGATGGCGCTACGGTTGGCCCGCTAGATGGCGCTGCCATAGGTCAAACAGATATCAATTGCGTTTTTTAAGTAGGAACCGCCATTTTTATTACATATTCGTGTAGTACGTAAACAAATATGAATTTTTTAGTTGGATCACTTTATCGATTTGCGACAGATGGCGCTGTAATAGTCACAAACATGTGGATCACAATTTTAGGCGAACAGTTGGTAACAGGTAGGTTTTTTAAATTAAAATACAAAACGTAGGTACGTTTGAACATTTTATTTCGGTTGTTCCATACATGTACCTTTGTGAACTTATCATTTCTGAGAACGCATGCTGTTACAGCGTGATTACCTGTAAATACCATATTAATGCAATAAATGCTCAAAATGATGTACGTCAACCTCACTGTATTTGGCAATACGTGTAACGACATTCCTCTCAACAGGGAGTAGTTTGCCTTCCGTAATGTTCGCACATGCATTGACAATGCGCTGACGCATGTTGTCAGACGTTGTCGGTGGATAAAGATAGCAAATATCCTTCAAATTTCCCCACAGAATGAAATCCGGGAACGTCAGATCTGGTATGGTTCTTCGACGACCAATCCACCTGTCATGAAATATACTATTCAATACCGCTTCAACCGCATGTAAGCTATGTGCCGGACATCCATCATGTTGGAAGTACATCGCCATTCTGTCATGCAGTGAAACAATTTGTAGTAACATCGGTAGAACATTACGTAGGAAATCAGCATACATTGCACCATTTAGATTGCCATCGATAAAATGGGGGCCAATTATCCTTCCTCCCATAATGCCGCACCATACATTAACCCGCCAAGGTCGCTGGTGTTCCACTTGTCACAGCCATCGTGGATTTTCCATTGCCCAATCGTGCATATTATACCGGTTTACACAACCGCTGTTGGTGAATGACGCTTCGTCGCTAAATAGAACGCGTGCAAAGACTCTGACATCGTCCCGTAATTTCTCTTGTGCCCAGTGGCAGAACTGTACACGACGTTCAAAGTCGTCGCCATGCAATTCCTGGTGCATAGAAATATGGTACGGGTGCAATCGATGTTGATGTAGGATTCTCAAAACCGACGTTTTTGAGATTCTCGTGCAATTTGTCTGCTAGTGATGTGCGGATTAGCCGCGACAGCAGCTAAAACACCTACTTGGGCACCATCATTTGTTGCAGGTCGTGGTTGACGTTTCACATGTGGCTGAACACTTCCTGTTCCCTTAAATAACGTAACTATCCGGCGAACGGTCTGGACACTTGGATGATGTCGTCCAGAATACCGAGCAGCATACATAGCACACGCCCGTTGAGCATTTTGATCACAATAGCCATACATCAACACGATATCGACCTTTTCCGCAATTGATAAACGGTCCATTTTAACACAGGTAATGTATCACGAAGCAAATACCGTACGCACTGGCGGAATGTTACGTGATACCACGTACTTATACGTTTGTGACTATTACAGCGCCATCTACCACAAAGCGAAAAAAGTGGTCCAACTAAAACATTCATATTTCTTTACGTGCTACACGAATATGTAATAAAAAATGGGGGTCCCTATTTTAAAAAACGCAGTTGATATCCGTTTGACCTATGGCAACGCCATCTAGCGGGCCAACCATAGCGCCATCTGGTTTCGCCCTTCAAGCTAGACAAGTTTCGTTCTTTGTAGTTTTTTCGTTTGACGCTTATTTCGTGAGATATTTGGCCCGGTCACGATCAGTGGACTACCCTGCATATATAGGGGAAGGCACCTAAAACTTGCACCTTCGTGCAAACATACACATCTCTAAATGGTACAATGTCTGTTGACATTAATAAACTAAAAATATGGTAAATTAGAATGTCTGTGATATTTGTTACAGAATTCGAGTACAAGTCGTCTATGAGATATTGTATTTTGAAAAGACCCCACACTGACACTTGTACAGTACCTGTGCTAGCTCAAACTACAGGACTACACAAGGGAATACACTAGTTATGTGGATTCTGACCAATAACGAGACAAGGCACTACCATGGCCTGTGCTAAAAATGACCACCAGTAGCAGCATTACATGCTTCCAGTCTGGTATGGAACGACCACCGCACACATGCTAGCATTTCAGCAGATATGTCTGAACAGGCTGTAGTAATACTCGTATGTCGTTGCATGTCATGAGGTGTAGTTGGTATGTCCTTGTTGTAGACAGCGTCTTTCAGCTTCCCTTGAGAATGCAGGAGTCAAAGCTGGGGAACTGGCCAGCCAGGGTACAAGCCCCCTGCGTCTAATCCGACGATTTGGAAACAATTTGTGAAGACATGTCGTAGTGCTTCGTGTACTGTGGGCTAGACAGCCACCATGTTGGTACTACAGGCTCTCGTAGTCTGCCAAAGAACGTCTTCTAGTATCTGTGGAAGATGGTCTGTTTGTTAGTAGGCTGCTATAGTTGTGCGCATTCAGTGTTCTGTCTATGAAAAATAGCCCTGTAGACAGATGGTTCACTATCCCACACCACACGTTTGCACTACATGGGTACTGACTTTCCACCTGACAAAGTCAATGGGGATTGTAAATACACTCCTGGAAATGGAAAAAAGAACACATTGACACCGGTGTGTCAGACCCACCATACTTGCTCCGGACACTGCGAGAGGGCTGTACAAGCAATGATCACTCGCACGGCACAGCGGACACACCAGGAACCGCGGTGTTGGCCGTCGAATGGCGCTAGCTGCGCAGCATTTGTGCACCGCCGCCGTCAGTGTCAGCCAGTTTGCCGTGGCATACGGAGCTCCATCGCAGTCTTTAACACTGGTAGCATGCCGCGACAGCGTGGACGTGAACCGTATGTGCAGTTGACGGACTTTGAGCGAGGGCGTATAGTGGCCATGCGGGAGGCCGGGTGGACGTACCGCCGAATTGCTCAACACGTGGGGCGTGAGGTCTCCACAGTACATCGATGTTGTCGCCAGTGGTCGGCGGAAGGTGCACGTGCCCGTCGACCTGGGACCGGACCGCAGAGACGCACGGATGCACGCCAAGACCGTAGGATCCTACGCAGTGCCGTAGGGGACCGCACCGCCACTTCCCAGCAAATTAGGGACACTGTTGCTCCTGGGGTATCGGCGAGGACCATTCGCAACCGTCTCCATGAAGCTGGGCTACGGTCCCGCACACCGTTAGGCCGTCTTCCGCTCACGCCCCAACATCGTGCAGCCCGCCTCCAGTGGTGTCGCGACAGGCGTGGATGGAGGGACGAATGGAGACGTGTCGTCTTCAGCGATGAGAGTCGCTTCTGCCTTGGTGCCAATGATGGTCGTATGCGTGTTTGGCGCCGTGCAGGTGAGCGCCACAATCAGGACTGCATACGACCGAGGCACACAGTGCCAACACCCGGCATCATGGTGTGGGGAGCGATCTCCTACACTGGCCGTACACCACTGGTGATCGTCGAGGGGACACTGAATAGTGCATGGTACATCCAAACCGTCATCGAACCCATCGTTCTACCATTCCTAGACCGGCAAGGGAACTTGCTGTTCCAACAGGACAATGCACGTCCACATGTATCCCGTGCCACCCAACGTGCTCTAGAAGGTGTAAGTCAACTACCCTGGCCAGCAAGATCTCCGGATCTGTCCCCCATTGAGCATGTTTGGGACTGGATGAAGCGTCGTCTCACGCGGTCTGCACGTCCAGCTCGAACGCTGGTCCAACTGAGGCGCCAGGTGGAAATGGCATGGCAAGCCGTTCCACAGGACTACATCCAGCATCTCTACGATCGTCTCCATGGGAGAATAGCAGCCTGCATTGCTGCGTAAGGTGGATATACACTGTACTAGTGCCGACATTGTGCATGCTCTGTTGCCTGTGTCTATGTGCCTGTGGTTCTGTCAGTATAATCATGTGATGTATCTGACCCCAGGAATGTGTCAATAAAGTTTCCCCTTCCTGGGACAATGAATTCACGGTGTTCTTATTTCAATTTCCAGGAGTGTAGATCAGCAGTGTGTTTTTCGGTTTACCCGGCCATAACTGGTAAATATTGCTAAACAAGATACTTGATACATTTGGAGTATTCTGTCTTACCGTCCATGTACAGAGGTTAACACGATTCGTATAATCGTTTCCTTGCAGCTCCTGATGGGGAGCGATGTGACAGGGATATAACCTATGCCGCTGAAGAATGCGTAGGACACTTGCCTGACTCATGCCACTTCCTAATGCGATTGCGTGGGAGCTAATGTGAGGATCAACTACAACAGCAGCAAGAACATTCATTTCCCTTTCATCTGCCGTCACTTGTTTCCTTCTGTTACGTTGTCTAGGTGTTACACTACCACTTTCACGTAGCTGGTTAAGAGGTTGATAAATAATTGCCGAGATGGTCGACGTCTATCAGTATATGTTGCCGAATGCATTGCACAAAAACCAGCTGCATTCTTCCTACACTCTCCATACATCGTGAGCATGTCGGCTTTTCTGCATTGGTAAATTCCATCGTCCATTCATGGGCTATTGCTTGTACTGTCACACACTAACTGTCTAGTAAGTCACAGTGCACTAAAGTAACACACAAGCACACTGTAAGCAAACATAACAACATCGTACCTAGCAACTACACACGCTGTGGAAATTTTTCAAAACACGATATCTCTTAAATGACTAGTACTAGACTCCTGCAACGAACTCCACTGACATGCTAATTTATCCGACTTTTGGTTTATTAATGTCAATAGGCACTGTTCCTGTTTATTGGCTAACAATACAAGCCTCGGACTACGGATCCATTCTCTGAGACATTCTACAACGTAAGGAAATGTTAGATTCAGCAAAAACTTATGTCTTTTTTTTGATGGGCACCCCGTATTATTTCTTATACAATCAACAACATGAAAAATCTCTAAAAGAATGGCGTTGGTTGCATCGCAGTATATTAGCTACATCCCGAGAAATTGCAAAGCGAAGTTGACACTTGTAGTAAACGAAACGGGCCGCTATTGCACATCTAGAGATGCAAGAGTGAATCCCACATTGCTCACAGTCGCGATGTGATTGAGATACGTATTTTTAGTTTCACTGTTGTCACGAGGGCCGAAAGTAATAATAGGTTTTCCTGGCAGAAACATTGCTATGTGAGGATTATGCTTGCATCTCGGGATGTGCGGTGGTGGCGCGTTTCGTTTATTTCAAGCGTCAGCTTCGCTTTGCAGTTTCTCGGGTTGTAATTGACGTATTGCAACGTAACCAACGCCATTCTTTTTGCGATTTTTCGTGTTCCTGATTGCGTAAGAAATAATGTGGGGTGTCCATTAAAAAAAAACTAAGTTTGTGTTGAACCTTTTATTTGGTTACGTCTTATAATGTCTCTTAAGTATTTATTTTTCTGAGCCCCTGTCGTACATTCATACTAGTGAAAGTCCTTTTTCAGTATTTATTGCTATTCCAGAGATGTTTGCGTTCAACGTTTAAGTAGGCCGCCCTTTATATACAGGGTGAGTCACCTAACATTACCGCTGGATATATTTCGTAAACCACATCAAATACTGACGAATCGATTCCACACACCGAACGTGAGGAGAGGGGCTAGTGTAATTGGTTAATACAAACCATAAAAAAATGCACGGAAGTATGTTTTTTAACACAAACCTACGTTTTTTTAAGTAGAACCCCGTTAGTTTTGTTAGCACATCTGAACATATAACCAAATACGTAATCAGTGCCGTTTGTTGCATTGTAAAATGTTAATCACATCCGGAGATATTGTAACCTAAAGTTGACGCTTGAGTACCACTCCTCCGCTGTTCGATCGTGTGTATCGGAGAGCACCGAAATACGTAGTGATCCAAAGGGAACGGTGATGGACCTTAGGTACAGAAGAGACTGGAACAGCACATTACGTCCACATGCTAACACCTTTTTATTGGTCTTTTTCACTGACGCACATGTACATTACCATAAGGCGTGAGGTACACGTACACACGTGGTTTCCGTTTTCAATTACGGAGTGGAATAGAGTGTGTCCCGACATGTCAGGCAAATAGATGTTCAATGTGGTGGCTATCATTTGCTGCACACATTTGCAATCTCTGGCGTAATGAATGTTGTATACGCCGAAGTGCATCTGGTGTAATGTCGCCGCAGGCTGCGACAATACGTTGTTTCATATCCTCTGGGGTTGTAGGCACATCACAGTACACATTCTCCTTTAACGTACCCCACAGAAAGAAGTCCAGAGGTGTAAGATCAGGAGAACGGGCTGGCCAATTTATGCGTCCTCCACGTCCTATGAAACGCCCGTCGAACATCATGTCAAGGGTCAGCCTAATGTTAATTACGGAATGTGCAGGTGCACCATCATGCTGATACCACATACGTCGACGCGTTTCCAGTGGGACACACTCTATTCCACTTCGTAATTGAAAACGGAAACCACGTGTGTACGTTTACCGCACCCCTCATGGTAGTGTACATGTGCGTCAGTGAAAAAGACCAATAAAAAGGTGTTAGCATGTGGACGTAATGTGCTGTTCCAGTCTCTTCTGTACCTAAGGTCCATCACCGTTCCCTTTGGAGCACTACGTAATTCGGTGCTCTCCGATACACACGATCGAACAGCGGAGGAGTGGTACTCAAGCGTCAACTTTAGGTTACAATATCTCCGGATGTGATTAACATTTTACAATGCAACAAACGGCATATTACGTATTTGTTTATATGTTCATATGTGCTAACAAAACTAACGGGGTTCCACTTAAAAAACGTAGGTTTGTGTTAAAAAACATACTTCCGTGCATTTTTTTATGGTTTGTATTAACCAATTACACTAGCCCCTCTCCTCACGTTCGGTCTGTGGAATCGATTCGTCAGTATTTGATGTGGTTTATGAAATATATCCAGCGGTAACGTTAGGTGACACCCTGTATATGGGGTGAGGCAGCTATGGCAGGTCATCCCAAATATATCGAGAATGAATAAATACATCGAGGTGCGGTTTTCGCAAGTTATAGCGGACAATATAACGAATTTCCTGACTGTCGCAAGTAATTTTTATTGTTTATAATCGTCGAATTATAGCACCGACTTTATTGTTTTCTAATTGAGCTTCATACTCTTTTTCTATGGCATCTGAAAGAAGATTCTAAGAGAACTTTAACGACATAACATGTGTGAGACTTGATGAAATAGTATCAAGAAAACAGGGCCGCAAAGCACTGTCCCGCGGTCAGGAGGAGAGGTTCAACAAACCTCTGCCCTGTTATACCAAATGTGAGCAGGCACGTAACTCAGGTTCGTTATTATCACGGCTGTCATACCAAATGCTCAAATGTTGAACCTACACGCTATAAAGTGATTCTGGAGGAACAGTACAGCACGCTGTGTTTCATCTGGAGTTAACAGCACCAGAGGCTAGTTTTATAAGGCGTTTCGTGCCTCGGAAGTCTTAGGTATTTCCTAATATACCTCTTGTTTTAATTTCCACTACAGGTAAAAATACAGAAGTGATAAGTCTGGTGAGTGTGTAGACGTTCTTGTGTTTCCTGAATGACCGTTTCAGTGCTCTGTAGACGTTGTCTTCAGAGAGCCTGTCATTACATGCGCTGAATGGGAGGGACATGCGTCATGATGGTATCACGTAGCTTATCTTATGTTCAGTAGGATGCCCTCTAATAACTTCGGCAGCAGCATATCTTAGGAACACGAGATACTTAGTGTATTTACATTCCCACCAATAAAACAGGAACCAATGATGAGAATCTTAAAAGAAACACGCGCCAAGCGTTGATAAACCAAGAACGTTGCTTTCATCCACTTCTATGAGCCAGCGTGGTTTTGCAACTGACGATTAGCACGTATTGCGAAGGTTGATTTCGCGATGGTTTGTAAACGACGCTTCTTCCTTAAACAGTGTTTTGCATAGATTTGTCGCATCACTTTCCACTTTCCATAGATAACATTTGGAGAACTGTAATCAGTTTAGGAAGTCATTGCCATGAAGCTGTAGATGCAGCGAAAAGTGAAGAGGATGAAATATGATAGAACGTGGTGTTCGCAAAACATTCGTTTGGTGACCCCTCTGCGTGACATTTGCATTGTGTGTTATTGCTGCGAAAATGTCAGCTTCATAACATTCTCTTATTTTTACTTTGTGTATTTTACTCTCCACATTTCCAGTTTCCGAAGACAGACCGTGAGTGCTTGGAACTTTCTGGATACTCTTCACCATACAACCACACCGCCGCTCTAATAGTTTGGCGACGTGCACCGTTTACGATATTCGCTTTTTCGGCTGTCGTATACGTTGAGAATGTCTCAACAGCTTTACGAGCGTGTTATCTGACTGCTACAACAGCATAACACAGGCTGATGGGCTTCAAGGGCACTAGTAAACGCAAGAACCATGTCCGAGTTACGTGTTTGCTTACATTTGATATAACAGTGCTGACACCTGTGGAACCTCTCCTCGAGACAGCGGGGCACCGGTTTGCGGCGCTGTTATTTTGATATGTAAGAGTTGATGTATTAGCAGTGCTCCATACAGCGGTTTAGAAGAGGAGGGGGGGGGGCTTCCCCACTGTATGATATGTTACTCTGTGGCTTCCCAGTGTCACTTCGTAGGTCTGCATATTGCCGGTCTGTAGAAAACGGAAAGTAACGTCCAATCTCCGAATTCTTCGTATTTCACTTTCTTTTCGGCCCAAAGTGTCGTAATATACTCCAATATCAGGTGAATAACGTACAGGTACTCTCAGAAACTAGTGTATGAAAACCTGTGTTACTGCCATCAAAATGCGTTAAAATGCGTATGCGTCAAAAATGACCCATAACGGATAAATGTTTCATTCTTCTAGGTGGGCTAGGAGGATGAAATTTTGGTGAGTTTTACAACCCCATAAATGATGAAAAATTCACAGGAGCGTTTGGTTCTGTGATGATTATGAAGGAGGGTAGGTCCCCGAAAACCCTCATGAGTCAAAAATGACCCACGTGGTACTCCAGGTGTTATCAGTCCCTTTCTTGACCGACCAAGTGCAACAGGCAACTCGACCACACAAACTAACATCCGACATGTGTACGACACAGTTCATGGACATTTGCGTGCTTGCATTCAACATTCTGGTGGTTATATCAGTTATTAATGCACGAGTATTTCACATCTGCAGTGGCTTTTCTCAGGCTTACATTAACCAGTGAACTTGTAAATGTTAGCTAGACCTATTCCACACACACACACACACACACACACACACACACACATATATATATATATATATATATATATATATATATATATATATATATATATATAGTGCACACATCCACTCTCTAGCTAGACCTATTCCACACACACACACACACACACACACACACTTGCACACATCCACTCTCTTTCACACAAGTGAACAGTGGGAAAGCAGCACTCTTTCAATTCTCACAAATTACCCACTTATTGTCGTGAGACGACAGTCCTACCTTCGGGTGCCTCGCAGTATATACCGCATGTCCTCTCGACTGATAATTGACCTGGCGCGCCATATGCAGAGGAGACGCATCAACTGCTCTACCACAATACAGACACGCCGAGTAATCTTCAGCCATGAGAGTCCCTTTAGCTACATGCAGCACAAACTGTGACAGCGTTGGGATGATGCCTGCCTCTACACAGTATACATACATTTTTGGATCATAGATCCACAAACCAAACATCATCAGTCCACTCCCCTCGTCTTTCATATAGCCGATAACCTTATTTTTTGCCATCTCAATGCCATTAGGCTTATCAGCTGCATATCCAGATGTGTCAAATGCACATATGGATTGTAACACTTCACCTAATAAATGAAGCTGTCAGTATCCATGTAGTATCTTCAAAATGCGTTTTAGTGAACTCATCTGAAATTTAGATTGGCGATCATGTGTCCCCTCCCAGCGATTGACTAAATAAATATTCCAATGGTTTTTAATAATTTCTACCATTTTTTCGAAATTTAATTATTCATTAATTTATAAAAAATTCTAGGAATTCCTCAAGTCGTGGGCGCACTCTTGTTTGTATTTTTATCAGTGTATTTCTTCAATCAGGTTCGCTAATTGAAAGCAATAACGCGGGTTACTCTACTCAGTCGCAATCTCAGCTTGGTACATTGCTGGAGGTTTCCATAATGAGTTTACGAACTCGTTTTTTCCTCCCAGTATTGTCAACAGGTTGATACATTGCTGGAGGTTTGCATAATGAGTTATATATTTGTTTTTTCCTGCCAGCATTGTCAACA
This sequence comes from Schistocerca cancellata, assembly GCF_023864275.1. Classification (NCBI taxonomy): domain Eukaryota; kingdom Metazoa; phylum Arthropoda; class Insecta; order Orthoptera; family Acrididae; genus Schistocerca; species Schistocerca cancellata. Next base: position 422,181,669 of record NC_064634.1, on the reverse strand, counting down.
TATGTACTGATTTTTCCCAGGCAATGACACAAATAACGGAGTTTGCAACGTGCATGTAATTACATTTGATACGTACTTGACAGTGAACACAACTTCACGTTATCACCAGTCTGTAGTTGTTTTAAATAATTTGTCTTGTGAGGTTATTTGAATGTAATTCATAACAGATTTTGTTACAATGTGCCTGTACAAATGTACTGCTAAAAAGTTAATGAACTATGAAGTTCACTCTTTTTAAAATACACTTATTTAGCAAGTGAAGGAGAATTTACTCTAACTTGAGTTCCAACGTAGCGTCCGCGGCTAACCGACCGCTTTCCACGAAGTAGGCCTGGGGCTGTTCCTCTGCTAAGTAATGTAGCTTGACATGGTACCTCGGTACTTTAGCTTTTTATGTTTGACCGTGCCTTATTCTGGCATGTATTAGTTTATTTTACGCTTCTGATGAAGGCTACATTACTCTAGCTGAAACCTGGGTAAATCCCAGTAACATTTCGCAACTGAGGCGGATTTTTGACATACACTCCTGGAAATAGAAAAAATAACACATTGACACCGGTGTGTCAGACCCACCATACTTGCTCCGGACACTGCGAGAGGGCTGTACAAGCAATGATCACACGCACGGCACAGCGGACACACCAGGAACCGCGGTGTTGGCCGTCGAATGGCGCTAGCTGCGCAGCATTTGTGCACCGCCGCCGTCAGTGTCAGCCAGTTTGCCGTGGCATACGGAGCTCCATCGCAGTCTTTAACACTGGTAGCATGCCGCGACAGCGTGGACGTGAACCGTATGTGCAGTTGACGGACTTTGAGCGAGGGCGTATAGTGGGCATGCGGGAGGCCGCGTGGACGTACCGCCGAATTGCTCAACACGTGGGGCGTGAGGTCTCCACAGTACATCGATGTTGTCGCCAGTGGTCGGCGGAAGGTGCACGTGCCCGTCGACCTGGGACCGGACCGCAGAGACGCACGGATGCACGCCAAGACCGTAGGATCCTACGCAGTGCCGTAGGGGACCGCACCGCCACTTCCCAGCAAATTAGGGACACTGTTGCTCCTGGGGTATCGGCGAGGACCATTCGCAACCGTCTCCATGAAGCTGGGCTACGGTCCCGCACACCGTTAGGCCGTCTTCCGCTCACGCCCCAACATCGTGCAGCCCGCTTCCAGTGGTGTCGCGAGAGGCGTGAATGGAGGGACGAATGGAGACGTGTCGTCTTCAGCGATGAGAGTCGCTTCTGCCTTGGTGCCAATGATGGTCGTATGCGTGTTTGGCGCCGTGCAGGTGAGCGCCACAATCAGGACTGCATACGACCGAGGCACACAGGGCCAACACCCGGCATCATGGTGTGGGGAGCGATCTCCTACACTGGCCGTACACCACTGGTGATCGTCGAGGGGACACTGAATAGTGCACGGTACATCCAAACCGTCATCGAACCCATCGTTCTACCATTCCTAGACCGGCAAGGGAACTTGCTGTTCCAACAGGACAATGCACGTCCGCATATATCCCGTACCACCCAACGTGCTCTAGAAGGTGTAAGTCAACTACCCTGGTCAGCAAGATCTCCGGATCTGTCCCCCATTGAGCATGTTTGGGACTGGATGAAGCGTCGTGTCACGCGGTCTGCACGTCCAGCACGAACGCTGGTCCAACTGAGGCGCCAGGTGGAAATGGCATGGCAAGCCGTTCCACAGGACTACATCCAGCATCTCTACGATCGTCTCCATGGGAGAATAGCAGCCTGCATTGCTGCGAAAGGTGGATATACACTGTACTAGTGCCGACATTGTGCATGCTCTGTTGCCTGTGTCTATGTGCCTGTGGTTCTGTCAGTGTGATCATGTGATGTATCTGACCCCAGGAATGTGTCAATAAAGTTTCCCCTTCCTGGGACAATGAATTCACGGTGTTCTTATTTCAATTTCCAGGAGTGTATATACTACCGCTTGTCATGCAACTCTATTTGAATGCTTCAACTTGTCATACTGGTAACAGCGATTTTCTGTTCTCGCTCTAGATAATTAGATAGTCCGTAGTAGGATTTGTTAACGAGGTATGTTTTTAACATTCATTCGAATGGGCAAAGTTTTCCAGTTTCCCTCTTTATGTAGACAAGGAGACAAAATCTACATGAAAAACATTTTCACATCTTTTATTCTGATCGTGCAAATTACACTTCAGCTGATATTGACTTTTATTATCACCAATAAAGAGCAATCAGGAAAAAAAATGTTATTGGGAACTGGTATAAGAATGATTCCGCCACGCGACAGTTTCATATGCAAATATGAGGTAAATCAATGGGGAGCTGTGTTCATTGTTCAGATGGGTACAACACCAGATCGTAGTACTAAAAACCGAGCGAGGTGGCGCAGTGGGTAGCACACTGGACTCCCATTCGGGAGGACGACGGTTCAATCCCGCGTCCGGCCATCCTGATTTAGGTTTTCCGTGATTTCCCTAAATCGTTCCAGGCAAATGCCAGGATGGTTCCTTTGAAAGGGCACGGCCGACTTCCTACCCCATCCCTCCCTAATCCGATGATATTGATGACCTCGCTGTTTGGTCTCCTCCCCCAGACAATCCAATCCGTAGTACTAAATCCAAAAAGGTCGCAAATAACTTCAGTACCTTACCAGAAATTTACAAGCCCTTTATTCCTCAAGTAGCCTCCTATTCTTCTTCATGTTATTCCAATACTAAATCAGAGAACGTCACATTGTTTCTATATAACTTTGGATGAGAACCTGAGTTGAGAAGAAAACACCCTCATCACATGCAGGAAGACCTCAATTTTTCTTTACGATCTCAATAAATTTTTGATCTTGATACCACATAATGGGAAACGAAAACTTGTGCAGTTACCTGTTCTGCCAAAGCTTCACTTCTCTGGTGTAATCTAACAAGGTATGAGTTGTGGTAATTGTGACTGATTGTATGCATTACGTTAGCTACATCTAGCTCTCTGACCACACGACTATCTCACACTCCCATTTATAATGGTTACAGGGGGAAAAAATACATGACCCCCAAAAGACATCTTAACTTCATCGCTTTTTGTACGTATATGCTCTTCAGCATCTTACATCACAGAGCTCGACAATAATCGGAAAAGAAGACTTCATTCATCTAGTGTCCTAACTGTACCAGTGCATAACTCAAACATTCTCAAACTCTCCATTTCTACCCATCTCTGGATCAAGGTACTCTACACTTCACGCACAATTCCTTAAGCTATTGCGTTTAATAAAAAGTGAATCTTTTTTTAGTTTTGTCTCAAAACTAATATGTAAGTTCATTTGTCTCTGCCCAATACTGAAACAGATGTTTCTCAGTCAGCCAGGTTACCTTTTATTCTTCCACTCTACATTATTTTGCTACCTTCGTCTCTCTCTTCCTTAAAGATTTTTCTCTCAGTTCCGTTGCTGACACGGCACACAGCCTGTATCTAACCCCCTCTGAACTATCTATATTATTCTACTCGCAAACCGACGTGATCCGTATTGTTTTTTTCTGTTATTCATATTACTGTTTTTACTATTTGTGTCATAAATATTTCAAATTGCAAGAAACAACACTAAGTGTAACGCCTCTTGTAACATGTACCACAACGAATTTAATATCAATGCAGAAAGAATGTCTGATCATACATATATAGGAGAAGGTATAAATGCCGTAAACATGCCCGATAAATATATAATATGTTACGTATTTATACATCGCTCATAGTACGACGCAACTGTGATGAAATACGACTTTAATCCCAATTATGATGTACACAGTACTGAGTGTGTCAGCTCATTCTTAAGCTTCAATGGCGGTAAGGGACGCGCCTTACCTTGCAGAGGATACTTAGAGATAGTTTCCGTAATTACTTACTATCAGCCTGAATACTACAGAAAAAAGAAAGACAGGTTAATGAATTACTTACATAAATACAACCTTCTGAGTTATTTGGTCTCCGATGTTATTGGAGCACAGTATCGTCACAGTAAAATTTACAAATGTGGTACTTGATTCCCTTCATAAGAACCTGTGTGTCACAGGTATATTATTTGAGATGGCCAAGGCTTCTGACGCTGTTGACCAGAAGATTTTACCAAATAAGCTAAAATGATTAGGAATAGTAGGTTTAGCTACCTACTGGTCCTGATCACACCGAGCAGAAAGATTACAAAGAATGGGCTTAACACAAACGTCATATAAGGCTAAAATTTTAGTGAAACAGGTAGCAGACCAAAATACATTGATGTAGGAATTCCTCAGGGTAACATACTAATTCTAAGACCAGTACTGTCCCTGATACACAGCAATGAGTATCACAATGATATTAATCATGTGGACAAAATTCTATTTGCTGATGATAACATTATAATCACTGAAGAAAGCAACAAATCTCCTTGAAGAGAAAGTTTGCAGTTACCCAGTATGCAATAAATTAACTAGATACAAACAAAAAAATTCTCTGAATTTCGCTCTATATCCTACAACGATTTATTGAACATAAAGGAAACCAATGCAACGAATTTCATTTTGAGAAGGAAAAATGACGCTGTTAAACAAAGTGCAGTTGGTAGCACTGTAGACTGAGTAATCAACATAGAATATCTATGAATGAATATTTATTGCTGTAGAAATGGAATGAGCACACGAAGATACTAGACACAATGTCATTACTAGAGCTAGGATTTTTACATATTTGCATGATAGTGCATATAAATGCATGTTTAAGGAGTTATTGCATATATAAATAACTTTTGCATATTTATGCATATATTTTACTTTTACAGCAATAATGCTTGAAATACAAGTATTTCACCGCAATGGTTTAAGAAGAAGAGTAAGCCCTGAGCAAATTTCTCTTTAATTGCTCTGTTTGTGTAGAATTACTTCTCTGTCATATTTACAAATCCATAAAAGGGCGCCTAAAAATGAGGCGAACATAGCAATCCTGCAATGAGCGGTTCCTGTACTATAAAAAAATGTCTCTCGACAGCTTAACAAAAACTAAATAGTGATCAACAATCATGCGGCAAACCTTTAAAATTCGATCGGCCATCGCGTCATAAACGTAAGTACGGTTTGTACGGTTTGTATTGTGTAACAAACGAAACCGCCGGCGACAACAATGACATTTCCAAGAATGAAAAAGTTCCATTGTCAGCTATCTATAAAACAGTAACTAGTGTGCTGTTCTTCGTGATTTCTGAAGTGTGCGCAGTAGGTGACCATATTACCACAATGCCGAAGGAGAAGAACAGTATGATTAAGGCTGCTAAAGCTTTGCAGGTATTTTATCCCAAGACAGTTCACATAACTTGTTTAGCACATGTTCTTTACCGACTGGTTGAAGAAATTCGAGCATATTTTCCAGAAGTAAATGCCTTAATTTCCTCTGTGAAAAAAGTGTTTGTGAAGGCGCCATCAAGAGTAAAATTATTTACTGAAATGATGCCAGGTATGCGTTTACCCCTACAGACGATCATGATGAGGTGGGGAATATGGATAGTAGCAGCCCTGTATTACAGTGAGCATTTAGAAGACGTGAAAAGGGTGCTGGACGTGATGGACAGAAACGAAGCAGCGAGGATCCCAGCTGCAATTTGTGCTTGCAATGAGGAGAGTCTCCAGAGTAAATTAGTGTTTATTAGGGCCTATTTCAGTAAACTCCCAGCCATAATCACACATTTGGAAGAAAAAGCAATGCCTCTATTTTCTGCCCTTGAGGTCTACGAAACAGCTGTCGTCGGAGACATACCAGGAGAAATAGGAAAGTGTCTTCGCAACAGAATTGAGAAAACTGAAGCAAGGAATCCAGTTTTAATGTTTCTTCGGGATGTGAATAAGGTGTTACAAGCAGAATCTGAAAAACAACTTAATGGTTATTCTGTAACTGACAGCCTCTTTTCGGTATTGTCCTGTGACTGTGTGATGTAGAGAGATCTTTCTCTTCGTATATAAACATTTGAAGTGACAGAAGGAAATCATTTCTTCCAGAGAACTGTGAAAAATATTTAATTGTTTATTGCAATAAAAGCAACTGATGCTAAAACAGACTAAGAGAAAGAGACAAACAGACAGTAATAAATATTAACTTTGTTAATTAAAGTTTTAGGAATAATTGTATAATCAGATTACTTTAGAAGGGTTAAAAGATGTGAGAAAGTTGCAATAATGAATTTTATTTATTATGCATATTTTAAAGTTTAATGCATAGATGCATGCATGCATTCATACTTTTCAGTGCATATAAATCCGCATATTTCATATTATATATACACACACATACAATAAAGTGAGCTGGTTTGATTTACTACATTACATATTATATCTAGGGATATGTATGTGTATGTACGAATATTGTGTAAGTAAAATGAACTGGTTTGATTTACTACATTACATATTATATCTATGGATATAATAAAATCAAACCAGCTCATTTTATTTACACACTATTCGTACATACACTCAGCTCTTAGCTGAGGAACTCTCTTCTGGCAAACAACCGCAAAAAATAAACATAGCTCTCAAATTACAGGAAAGATCAATAAGAATAATCTGAGAGATAGTAATTGGGTTCATTGTAAAGACGTGTTGAAAAGTTTGGGAATTTTAGCTACATCACGTGAAAACATTTATCAATCACTGATGCATAGCAAAACAAAAACAAAAAAAACCAACCTCATTATTGCGTTTTCCACCATGGCATAAAATTACACAGTAAATTACCTGAAGAGATCAAAGAGATTACTGAAACAAAATTATTTAAAAAATTTGTTAAAAAACAACTATTAGTAAAGGTGTTCCATACACTGGAGGACTACTTATATAACACACAGAGGGCTTGATAAAATATGTAACAAAACTAAATAACAATTTCACATTTCTGCCGTTTCACAACACACCTAGCACTGTAATACTTCTTTCTGTGAAAACTTGCATCAAATATCTGTCTAATACATAATACTAACATCCTCTATCTGAGCTAGCCATCGTATTCATTATGGAGGGGTGCTTATTAAGCTTCTCGTGCAAGCAGATAGGAAGCTGCGGTACACAAAGTGGAAACCAAAACTTCATTGTCACTGTAAATCAGCTAATTACATTTTCCATAGAACACATTTACGACCAACTTTATGATGTGGAACGTGTCAACCGTACAAACATAGATCACACGTTTAAAAAAAATGATAAATATGTTTATGGCTACATGCAGGCCATTTACAGATCTTTTCCTGTATAAATAATTTTTACTCTTCAAGAATTCCTCCATGGTACAGAACGAGTTGTTAAGGAGGAGCATCATTAATCCATATTGGAAAACACTTATGCTATCAGATAGACACTTTATTTCTCTGCGTAACTGTCAAATGGTTCAAATGGCTCTGAGCACTATGCGACTTAACTTCTGAGGTCATCAGTCGCCTAGAACTTAGAACTAATTAAACCTAACTAACCTAAGGACATCACACACATCCGTGCCCGAGGCAGGATTCGAACCTGCGACCGTAGCGGTCGCTCGGTTCCAGACTGTAGCGCCTAGAACCGCACGGCCACTCCGGCCGGCGCGTAACTGTCAAAGAACTTCGTAGTTGTTTCATAGTTACGGTATATTAAAGTGTAATACAGGTAATTTTTCCTTCTACTGTTATACTTGTGAAATCTCTGTTACTTTCAAACTTAGGCGGTAAGGCGATAACAATTTCATATATGAGTATAGGTCCTGTGAGCTTCTAGTTAATATTCCCAGCTATTTAACGAAATGTCTGATGTATGGCTGTGATGATGATGATGTTTGGTTTGTGGGGCGCTCAACTGCGTGGTTATCAGCGCCCGTACAATTATCCAATCTTTGCTCAGTCCAATTTCGCCACTTTCCGGGATGATGATGAAATGATGAGGACAACACAAACACCCAGTCATCTCGAGGCAGGTGAAAATCCCTGACCCCGCCGGGAATCGAACCCGGGACCCCGTGCTCGGGAAGCGAGAACGCTACCGCGAGACCACGAGCGGCGGACAAATGATGTATGGCTGTGAATTAAAACCAGCCCCTAAATTTCCCAAAGTATTGTTTACTGTTTTCTCTGTTGTTGCCTCTTTGGTTCAAATGGTTCAAATGGCTCTAAGCACTATGGGACTTAACACCTAAGGCCATCTGTCCCCTAGACTTAGAACTAATCAAACGTAACTAACCTAATGACATCACACACATCCATGTGCGAGGCAGGATTCGAACCTGCGACCGTAGCAGGCGCGCGGCTCCGGACTGAAGCGCCTAGAACCGCTCGGCCACTCCGTCCGGTGCCTCTTTGGTCCACTACACAACAATACTGGTATTATCAGCAAACAGCAGTAACTCTGTCTCCGAGCATGTGTATAGTGATTGTTGAGAATCAAATGATAAGAATTTCACTATTTTTTAACATTATGAAATAATTTGTTTGCAAGAATATACAAATGAAACAGCTTTGTACGCTAGGGATGAAACGAACGGGGTTCCCCCGTCGTTAACACACTGCCCGCGTTTTCAGAAGGTTGGCGCTTTAAATCCCCATCTCGTTCCTCGGTTTCTATAAATTATTTCAGATAAAAGCTAGGGCTGTTCCTTCTCTAAGGCCACAGCGGACCACTTGTGCCGTCCTCGTCAAACTACACCAGTTAACCTGTGGTTACCTGTATATATGAATTATAGTTCACTTTTCAACCTCTAATTCCATGAGATGTTCAGTACCTTTAAAAAGCGAATGAATAAAACTACCACTACTACTATGTGAATGTGGGCGAGACTGCGAGGGCGCGTGGTTAGTGCCGGAGTTTGCTCACCTTCCAAGTACACAAGATGTGGAGAGACACAGCTACACACGCTGGGACTCTCCCCTCAACCCGCCCTATGCAAACGTTCCACCCTTACGTCGCAGCGAGACCGGAACCCTCTGTTTTCCGAAGTCCTCCGTATTTGCCTGACGCATGTCTTACAACCTCGGATGTAGCAGCAGAGTGCCCGGGCGGAGACACCCACCGAGGTATGTGAAGGTCTCCGTCGGCGATCCCTTTGATACATGTAGGAAATCTCACTGCACCTGTCATGCACTTCACTTGTTTTTGGTGTTGACAGTACAGCACAAAATGAGCGTCCTGTAACTGGTGTTGAAAAGATGTCACTCACGCTTCAAGATTCCATTTTCAATGATTTGTATCTTTTATGTTACTTCATGCCCTTCTCCCTATTCGAATCATGGATTCTACGTTTGTAGTATCCGAAGATTAGGAAAAAGTTTTTTTACAATGTTGACTAGAAAATGCGCTCTCAAATTCTGAAGTCATTAGCGGTGCAAAAATAGGGAGTGAAAGTGTATGGTAAGAAAACGTTCTTTCTCGATCTTCAGTGGGTTTTATTTATTATCCTATTATTACATACTGATGTTCACAAGTCGGTTTGGTGTTTGAAGCACAGCTACAAATATTGCCTTCCGGTATGTCATCTGCAGTTAATGAATGTTTTGTTTCATAAATTCTCAAATTTTAGGCCTAACATGATACTACCGATTTTTTATTTTTTCTGTTTTACTACTGTCATTATATTATGTTTCATGTGAACAAAGATTTGCTATTTTATTCTTTGACTAGCGTGTTTTAGGTTACAGTGATATTTTACAAAAAATGTGTTGCAATATACAGAGGGGTCCAAAAAAATGCATCCACTGTTTAAAAGTCCATAACTTGCACACTAATTGACGGAGTTGTCTCATTTTTGGTGAAAGTGTAGCTTAAAGTCCAACTTAAAGTTCGAAATGGTCATCATTAACATCGACACACAAACGATGCCGCCGAACTGCAGCACGAACTACTGACTGCAACGTGTGCAGTTGGATATTTGCACATGATTGTACGATGGATTCTCGAAGTTCATCCAATGTGAGTTGCTTTTGTCGATAAGCGACGTCCTTTAGTGTTCCTCACAGGTAAAAGTCCAGAGGAGTTAGGTCTGGGGAACGTGGTGGATACTCCATAGCACTCTATGGCCTATCCATCTTCCTGGTAGATTTTCGTCGAGATACGCCCTAACACGATTTTTGTAGTGGGCTGGGGCACCATCTTGTTGAAAGTAAACTCTTCCCTCTCCATACAAGTCTCGGATGGCAGGTAAAATGGATGTCTGAAGCTTCTGAAGGTACACCTCACCGGTAACTGTGCCATCAAAGAAGAATGGCCCAATCAAGCCCCGGTAAGACAACCCACACCACACATTTACTCCTGGTAATTTCACGGCTTCGTCTACATGGACATTAGGATTTTCGGTGGTCCAGTAGATGCAATTGTGGCGATTTACTGTACCATTTAGTTTCAACTGTGCCGCATCAGACCACGCAATCATCTCTGCAAACTCTTCATCGTTGCGCACCATGTTAGTAACCCACTCGCAGTACTCCTTTCTACGATCTGGGTCGTCCTCGTTCATTGCGTGCAGCAATCGTGGGATGTAGCACTTCTACTTTGCTGTCTTCAAAATTCACCGAACACTTGAGCTCTCACTCCAGTTTCACGGGCACACTGTCTCAGACTTCTGGGTTGAGCAAGTGAATAGTTTTAACACACGACGGGAGTTAGCTGGACTTGTTACTGTTACAGGTCGTCCAGATCGTTGTCTGTGTACATCTTTAACACAGCCTTCCGCTTCAAATTCCTCTCGAATGCGACGAATCGTTAAACGTGTCGGTGGCTCTGTTTGATACTCATTTCGCCATTGACGTTGAAACTCAATGTTTTAGTACTTAAAATAACACTTCAAAACTGACTTCCTTTCATCGAATGTAAGCCTTGCACCAGCCATGTTTACTCGAGTAGCTAGGTGCAACTAAGAACGAAACACTGACTATCTGGCGACTGTCATCTGAGAAAACAAAACAACGCAATACAACTCTTGTGTGGTGATTGCCGGAGCTACAAACTATTACACTACCAAAGATGAGACAACTCTGTCAATTAGTTTGCCAGTTATGGACTTTTAATCAGTGGATACATTTTTTGGACATCTCTGTATATTGGTTGTGATTAGGCTTTCTGAAATGTCGACTGTAATTCGGGAGCAGACTAAGTACGCAAATGGGGTTCTTACTGTCTGTAGATTTCCCATTTTCGTGCTTCTACAGGGTGTTTGAGCGGAACTTATTCACTGTGATTACATACTGGAAGGTAATAATTATAGTTGTGCTGCTTGTAAGTTACATGTGATATTGTTTGTATTTTACTGAGCTTAAAAAACATAATATAAATAAATAAACAAATAATTTTTACTACTTGTACAGCAAAAATATTGAAACTGGCAGGAATGAAGACAATATAAAACGCAGACTGCTAATGGTAATAAATGTTGTCCTGGAAAAGAGACATCAACATGTCAATATCAAACTGATGTATGTATGTGTGTATGCTTGTTCCACATTTTCTCCTAAAAGCACTGGACCGATTCCAATCAAACTTGGTACACATATCCCTTAATGTCAGACAACAATCACTGTGGGGTTAAGAACTACCTACCTATCATAGTTCTGGAAATATGACGCCATAAACAATGAGGTACATGGAAAAATGACGTTTAAATTTTTTTACCTCTGAGCTAGTAGTTCCATTCGCAACATACACTGAGGTGACAAAAGTCGTGGGAAACGATATGCATATATAAAGATAGTGGTAGTATCATGTACACAAGGTATAAAAGAGCAGTGCCTTGCTAGAGCTGTCACTGTACTCAGGAGACCCACGTGAAAAGGCTTCCGACGTGATTATGGCTGCACAGCAGGAATTAATAGACTTTGAAAGCGTAATGGTAGTTGGAGCTAGATGTATGGAACATTGCGTTTCGGAAATCGTTAGGGAATTCAACATTCCACAGTGTCAAGAATGTGCCAAGAATATCAGATATCAAGTACTACCTCTCACAGTACAACACAGTAGTAGTGAGACAAGGGATAACCTGCACTCTGAGACAGTTTGTTAGTACAGGTTGCATATATTCAGGGGCAAGCATATATTCAGGGGCCAAGATGATTGATTTATGAGCTTGACCATTGATCCGCTAAGTGGTTTATGACGCCCTGGAGGTTGATTTATGACACCCTTGGGATAATCTGTCCTTCTGAGAAACCCCACACCCCACCCTCCCCCCCTCCTCCTCCTCCACCATGCCTCGGAGAAACCTAACCTTCCACCTTTCCCTCACTATCACACTTCTGATATCAAATTATTTGACTAATTAATTAAACTGGTAAATTAATCAGACCCTCCCTCTCCTGGGAAATGCCCCAGCCCTCCCACCTCAACTTGGAAATTTGTTAGAAAAGGAGTCAGTGTGCGCTGGAGAGGGAGGATCTCATGACAGAAAATTCAATTACGTAGCAAATAATATACTATATATTTATAAAATTTAATTTTAGAAGGTTGATTCTTTTATTTGGCAGGAAAAGCTCATTTCCAGCAACTTCATGACCTAATTATGTAATTACACCGCTGTAGATTGGAGGTGTCTTGTTGGAAAATTTTGGTGTGTGTGATCGACTGATGTCCTGCACAATGCCACCACCAGACGGTGTTTCAGTCCCCCCCCCCCCCAACTCTTGCCCTCTCCCTTACCACCCCTCCCAAAAAAATTACCGAGAAAAGACTCGCTCTTTGCTGGAGAGGAAGGATCTCATGACACGAAATTAAAATCAATGTCAATATTATATTGATTCATACTCTTTATTTAATCCGTTTCTGGGTGATAGGGCTCCCCCACTTGGGTACAGAACACATCTGCACCCCCCAGCCTCGCTTCCCATAATGTAATAAGTGTAAGCTCCAAGGAATGGAATGAAGTGCAGTATAGTAGCCACTGTTTGGGATGTCCTGTATGTATCTACCGTCTGGATGCCGCCATGAACGTCAGAAACCGCCCACTGTCCTGAATGAAGGTAGGAGACGAGGCACTGGCGAAAGTAAAGCTGTGAGGATGGGGCTTGAGTTTTTCGTTTTTTCTTGGGTATCTCAGTTGGTAAAGCACCTGCCCGTGAAAGTCAAACGTCCCGAGTTCGAGTCTCGGTTCAGCTCACAGTTTTAAACTGCACGGAATTTTTTCCCACTGTCCTGGTTACAGATTACGATATTAAATACCACCGACCCCACCCAGATATCGGCCTCCTTTGCTCTCGCTGGCCCCCAAACAAAGTATCAAGTGGCGGCATTCTATTGAATGGCAAATTCCAGACTCGCTTACCGTCTCTGTCTCTCTGAAGAAGTCACTTCCTGTTCGTCTCTGAACCAAAGTCTTCAGCCAGCAGGTGGAGGTTTTCATCACTCCTCAGAATACTGTGTTCCTATTGACTAATGCTGGGGGCAAAGGGGGAGATGACGCAATTTTTTTTTTTGGTCATGAGTCTACTGACTGGTTTGATGTGGCCCGCCACGAATTCCTTTCCTGTGCTAACCTCTACATCTCAGAGTAGCACTTGCAACCTACGTCCTCAATTATTTGCTTGACGTATTCCAACCTCTGTCTTCCTCTACAGTTTCTGCCCTCTACAGCTCCCTCTAGTACCATGGAAGTCATTCCCTCATGTCTTAGCAGATGTCCTATCATCCTGTCCCTTCTCCTCATAAGTGTTTTCCACATATTCCTTTCCTCTCCGATTCTGCGTAGAACCTCCTCATTCCTTACCTTATCAGTCCACCTAATTTTCAACATTAGTCTATAGCACCACATCTCAAATGCTTCGATTCTCTTCTGTTCCAGTTTTCCCACAGTCCATGTTTCACTACCATACAATGCTGTACTCCAGACGTACATCCTCAGAAATTTCTTCCTCAAATTAAGGCCGGTATTTGATATTAGTAGACTTCTCTTGGCCAGAAATGACTTTTTTGCCATAGCGAGTCTGCTTTTGATGTCCTCCTTGCTCCGTCCGTCATTGGTTATTTTACTGCCTAGGTAGCAGAATTCCTTAACTTCATTGACTTCGTGACTATCAATCCTGATGTTAAGTTTCTCGCTGTTCTCATTTCTACTACTTCTCATTACCTTCGTCTTTCTCCGATTTACTCTCAAACTATACTATGTACTCATTAGACTGTTCATTCCGTTCAACAGATCATTTAATTCTTCTTCACTTTCACTCAGGATAGCAATGTCATCAGCGAATCGCATCATTGATATCCTTTCACCTTGTATTTTAATTCCACTCCTGAACCTTTCTTTTATTTCCATCATTTCTTCCTCGATGTACAGATTGAAGAGTAGGGGCGAAAGGCTACAGCCTTGTCTTACACCCTTCTTAATACGAGCACTTCGTTCTTGATCGTCCACTCTTATTATTCCCTCTTGGTTGTTGTACATATTGTATATGACCCGTCTCTCCCTATAGCTTACCCCTACTTTTTTCAGAATCTCTAACAGCTTGCACCATTTTATATTGTCGAACGCTTTTTCCAGTTCGACAAATCCTATGAAAGTGTCTTGATTTTTCTTTAGCCTTGCTTCCATTATTAGCCGTAACGTCAGTATTGCCTCTCTCGTCCCTTTACTTTTCCTAAGGCCAAACTGATCGTCACCTAGCGCATTCTCAATTTTCTTTTCCCTTCTTCTGTATATTATTCTTGTAAGCAGCTTCGATGCATGAGCTGTTAAGCTGATTGTGCGATAATTCTCGCACTTGTCAGCTCTTGCCGTCTTCGGAATTGTGTGGATGATGCTTTTCCGAAAGTCAGATGGTATATCGCCAGACTCATATATTCTACACACCAACGTGAATAGTCGTTTTGTTGCCACTTCCCCCAATGATTATAGAAATTCTGATGGAATGTTATCCATCCCTTCTGCCTTATTTGACCGTAAGTCCTCCAAAGCTCTTTTAAATTCCGATTCTAATACTGGATCCCCTATCTCTTCTAAATCGACTCCTGTTTCTTCTTCTACCACATCAGACAAATCTTCACCCTCATAGAGGCTTCCAATGTATTCTTTCCACCTATCTGCTCTCTCCTCTGCATTTAACAGTGGAATTCCCGTTGCACTCTTAATGTTACCACCGTTGCTTTTAATGTCACCAAAGGTTGTTTTGACTTTCCTGTATGCTGAGTCTGTCCTTCCGACAGTTATATCTTTTTCGATGTCTTCACATTTTTCCTGCAGCCATTTCGTCTTAGCTTCCCTGCACTTCCTATTTATTTCATTCCTCAGCGACTTGTATTTCTGTATTCCTGATTTTCCCGGAACATATTTGTACTTCCTCCTTTCATCAATCAACTGAAGTATTTCTTCTGTTACCCATGGTTTCTTTGCAGCTACCTTCTTTGTACCTATGTTTTCCTTCCCAACTTCTGTGATGGCCCTTTTTAGAGATGTCCATTCCTCTTCAACTGTACTGCCTACTGCGCTATTCCTTATTGCTGTATCTATAGCGTTAGAGAACTTCAAACGTATCTCGTCATTCCTTAGTACTTCCGTATCCCACTTCTTTGCGTATTGATTCTTCCTGACTAATGTCTTGAACTTCAGCCTACTCTTCATCACTACTATATTGTGATCTGAGTCTATATCTGCTCCTGGGTACGCCTTACAATCCAGTATCTGATTTCGGAATCTCTGTCTGACCATGATGTAATCTAATTGAAATCTTCCCGTATCTCCCGGCCTTTTCCAAGTATACCTCCTCCTCTTGTGATTCTTGAACAGGGTATTCGCTATTACTAGCTGAAACTTGTTACAGACCTCAATTAGTCTTTCTCCTTTTCATTCCTTGTTCCAAGCCCATATTCTCCTGTAACCTTTTCTTCTACTCCTTCCCCTACAACTGCATTCCAGTCGCCCATGACTATTAGAGTTTCGTCCCCCTTTACATACTGCATTACCCTTTCAATATCCTCATACACTTTCTCTATCTGTTCATCTTCAGCTTCCGACGTCGGCATGTATACCTGAACTATCGTTGTCGTTGTTGGTCTGCTGTCGATTCTGATTAGAACAACCCGGTCACTGAATTGTTCACAGTAACACACCCTCTGCCCTACCTTTCTGTTCATAACGAATCCTACACCTGTTATACCATTTTCTGCTGCTGTTGATATTACCCGATACTCATCGGACCAGAAATCCTTGTCTTCCTTCCACTTCACTTCACTGACCCCTACTATATCTAGATTGAGCCTTTGCATTTCCCTTTTCAGATTTTCTAGTTTCCCTACCACGTTCAAGCTTCAGACATTCCACGCCCCGACTCGTAGAACGTTATCCTTTCGTAGATTATTCAATCTTTTTCTCGTGGTAACCTCCCCCTTGGCAGTCCCCTCCCGGAGATCCGAATGGGGGACTATTCCGGAATCTTTTGCCAATGGAGAGATCATCATGACACTTCTTCAATTACAGGCCACATGTCCTGTGGATACACGTTACGTGTCTTTAATGCAGTGGCTTCCATTGCCTTCTGCATCCTCATGTCGTTGATCATTGCTGATTCTTCTGCCTTTAGGGGCAATTTCCCAACCCTAGGACAAGAGAGTGCCCTGAACCTCTATCCGCTCCTCCGCCCTCTTTGACGAGGCCGTTGGCAGAATGAGGCTGACTTCTTATGCCGGAAGTCTTCGGCCGCCAATGCTGATTATTTATCAAAATTTAGGTAGTGGCGGGGATAGAAACCGGGACCGAAGACGTTTTCGATTATGAATCAAAGACGCTACGCCCCTTTTTTTTTAATTCATTTTGTTCGATATTGTTCGTTGCGTTTGGTCTGGGCGGACGTCACAAGACATCCGTTCAAGTTCATCGTTGATTCTTTGACTCAGTTTTTTTATTACAGAGAGCACGCAGCCCTCTGACCGAACACGCTACCGTGCCGGCCTCGTAGAGCACGCAATTACGATATCCAAAATAGAGGTAAATACACCATTTGTACTACCATAAAAATTTACAGGAGTCAGACTGCTTAAAACACTCACCACCACCTTACGATGATCCTTCTCCATAATAAAACATTTTCGACGTTTGAGTATCACATACGAACATTGTACAAATCAAGAAATGAAATTTCCGCCACAAATAGATCATAGCACTAGAAATATCTGAAATTCTGTATGCACCGGCGTTTGAGAACACAAGCATCCTCCTCCACCATAACGTTTCCATTAAAGATATCAGGTGAAAAAATCCAGCCGACCACGTGAACTCACGAACGCGAAGAGTGAGTTGTCCGCCACCTGCCGTGAGTTGTGGACGCGCCATTTGCTGCCAGTAGGGACATCGAACAGTCTCGTGAGCGCCGGTGGGGAGAGACCCGCACACGTATTGGCCATGCTGGCAGCTGCACGCTAATCCCCTGGCAACGACATGTCTGCTGTACTGAAGGCTCAGAGGTTGGAGAGAGACTGTCACCAAGCAGTCAACCGATCAGTTTACACAGGTAAATTAATTAAAAAATCTTTAACATAATGCAGCGCTTCAGCAACCGTGAATTGTTCAGACAATAAGAAATTCAGCCTTCAGTTGCAAGGTAATTTTTTTTAAAATTTTGCTATGTTTCGATGCCAATAATGATATCTTCTTCAGAACTTATAAATTAACCCATACAGACATGTATTAAACATTGAAATACATCATCAATCTATTGAGCCGGCAGGTGTGGCTGAGCGGTTCTAGGCGCTTCAATCTGGAACCGCGCGACCGCTACGGTCGCAGGTTCGAATCCTGCCTCGGGCATGGATGTGTGTGATGTCCTTACGTTATTTAGGTTTAAGTAGTTCTAAGTTCTAGGGAACTGATGACCTGAGATGTTAAGTCCAATAGTGCTCAGAGCCATTTGAATGTGAATCTAATGATTTCATAATAAGAAAAATCGTGATACTTACAAAAATTAAATTATTTTGAGGGCCAAACTTTGGTCATGTCACAGAATAAAACTAATACAGAATAAAGACGCATAATCATAAGATTATGTCTGTCAATACTAAAAACTATAAGAAAAACGTAGACGGGCTACGCCGGGTCAGGGATAAGGGTCTCACGTAAGCAACAAGGAAACTAGGCATCGCGAGCAGTTCTACGGCTAGGCTCGGCAAGTGGCCAAGCGCATGCGCGAGCACATGCGCAAGTGCTAGAAACAAGCTGTCTCAAAATTACTTAGCGCAACGTAAATTGTAATTTTGAGACAGCTCGTCTCGAGCACTTGCGCATGTGCTCGCGCATGCGCTTGGCCACTGGCCGAGCCTCGCCGTAGAACTGCTCGCGATGCCTAGTTTCCTTGTTGCTTAGTTGCTTATTAGTTCTGTTCTGTGATATGGCCAACGTTTGGTCCTCAAAATAATTTAATTTTTGTAAGTATCACGATTTTCCTTATTATGACATCATTAGATTGATGAAGTATTTCAATGTTTAATATATGTCTGTATGGGTTAATTTATAGGTTTTGAAGAAGATACCATTACTGGCATCGAAATATAGGTAAACTAAAAAAATTTTACCTCGCAACTGAAGGCTGAATTTCTTATTGTCTGATGAAATAATTGTCTAGTAAAAACGCCTATCATTTTGAATCTTCTTATGCAAGACACACGACTGCTTCTGTCGCCACTCGTCCAACCCCCACTGCCACGGGCATGAACAGACAGGTTGGCACATTCTTTGTACCCAACGGCCCATCACTGCAGCCTGCCATAGCTCCCTGTGAGTCAAACGGAAGTAGCCTGGATGTATACAGTAGTACTAACCAATTCCACACCGACAGATAATCCCCAGTTTCAAAAATCCACTTTACCCAATCAGAGACAGTGACGTTGTTGCCTATACACAATGAATTTCCCATGCGAAATATAGATTCCTCTCCTTTATACAAGTTCTTTTCGAAGATAGAAGAAATCGAGGCATACACACGTTTCACGTCGCTGAAGTATCGTTATTTGTGAAAATTCTGTCACAGGATGGCACATGCTATATTTTCTCTAAGTATTCTCTCATCAGGTAAAAAAATTGTTCTAATAAGCTTAATATTTGTTAAGTCCTGCATAAGTCCTGAATATTAAACTCGTTTTTGGTTCATGATGGAGTGCTAAGACCTATCTCTGTCACAGGATACATCCTCACTTTCGATCTCCCTTAAAGTAACCAAGTGCTTCACCACATACAAAGTCTATTAGGGTAACAGCACAGAGAAGTAGTAAATGTCAGATTTATACTATGTATCACTTTACAAATTCGGCAATACATCTGATTTTATTAGGATGGTCATCTCTCCCTCTGCAGGTGGGAGATTTAAATTTCGATAAAATATATCACTGCAACGAAACAACTCCTCATTACCGCTCCAGCTCCCGAATCATTTCCGTGGTAGCCAAGCCATCACTTCCATCCACCAGGTGGCATGTCTTGATACCAAATTCAGAGGCTAATTAATAAAGCTGATCATGGAGTCACTTTGCAAGGCAAGTATTATTTTTTCAGTAGTCGGATTACGCTCACTACACAGCGCAAATGGGAATCCCTGGAGGGAAAACGATGTTCTTTTCGAGGAACACTATTGAGAACCGACATTCCAAGCTGAGCGCTGAAGGATTCTATCGCTGGCAACATACATTTCGCGTAAGGACCGTGAAGACAAGATAACTGAGATAAGCGCTTGTTAGGAGGTATAGAGGCAGTCTTTTTCCCTCACTCTGTTTGCGAGTGGAATAGGAAAGGGAATGACCCTCTGCCACACAGCGTACAATGGCTTTCAAGCTAAGTATATAGATGTAAATGTAAATTTATCGACCTATTAAGATGTCAGTCCATCCATTTGTAGGCACATAAAACTCATGGCAGAATGCTGTCTTTGATTTATCGAGAAAACAAAAGACGGAACTTCTGCTGCTGATTGTCTCTCGGTAAAAATCTTCATGTTAACTCCTTATCCCCTCACTGTAGTCACTTTGAGAGACAACTTTGAGATATTGTAACATGTTTGCCCACAACACTTAGAAGGAGTGGAATAAAGCTCACCTCTAACCTCCTGTTTCGTTAGAGTATCGCTTACCTACCATATCCTGAAGAATCTTCCAATCTTCGATGTATAGTATTTGAATCCACATCATTTCCACGAGTAAGACATGTCCCCCCGCCAAGTCACAGACCCCTGCTAATTCTCTTGAAATGTTATCACGTTCCAACAACACTGTTTCATTAGTTAGAAGGCTGACGGATAGTTATCACAATGAGCAAAGTAGCATATTAATGTACAAGAGGAGATTCACAACTATGCAGAGCATACACAGACTGTACAAAGAAATTCAGACACATAACACTAACAATTCATTGATATCGAATGATGTCTATAAACATCACTCTGTACACACCTACTTGGACAGTGTGTCCAAGTCATCATTGAGAGCACAGTGTTTCTCTCTCTCCCTCCTCGTTATTTTTGTAACATACAATGCAATAAAACTACCAACTATAAGAACTTCACTACCATCACCTGGTAGAGAACTCAATAAGATTTTACTCCATCTCTCTCTTCCGATATATCGGGAAAGAAATATTGTCTGTGTTTTGACATCCCATATGTGGTGATCGCATTGATGATAATACATGTATTAGTTCACTGGAGCAAGGTGACCAGTGATCGAACTCGCATCCATGGACCTATGTAAAGTTTTGTCGCCATTTACTAGAGGAAAACCATATCGAGTGTAAGTCACAAGGACAGGGATCTTGTGTTGTTTCATATGCAGTTTCATACACTGTTTTTGCTATAATACATCTAAGCAATGTATGACTATAGTTTTGTACACTGTCATTTTTTTCCCATCACAACACTAAGATCCGTGTCAGGTGCTAAACCAATACTAACACATTTCGATCCATTGACTCTCACAGACATCGCATGGTGTAAACTATGCTGTTCCCACAGAGCACAGGATGGTTGAAATAAAAGACAAAGGTGGTGCTTCTTATTAACAAAAATGTGGAAGATATTGCAACATAAGGAAACTGGAAGAGTTTTTAGCAATGTGAAGCGTTTGCAACAGTTATTTACGGGTGATGACCTCTACATTTAATCTCATCTTCCATAGTGATGCGGTATTAGATGTCTCAGTGTTCCATTTCAGAGAGACCAAGAGCATTAATTCCTCATATTGCAGCTATGCATGTGATCACTGTTTCGGTACTGGTCATCCCCATAAGGTGTTGTTCCCACTAAGACTCTTTCTAGCTCAAACAAGGGGTGTCAGTCAATCATTACATGGCAATCAACAGCATACCAGTGAATGGATAGGACAGAAAAGACCATTGATATGGGCCGACGTACCGTTATAAGCACCACAGTTGATAATGTGATCAATTACGTCAGGTTTTCTGCAATTTCAATGAAAACCATTGACACTGCAGCATGCTTCCCAATTTCTATATCATCGCTAAACTACCCCTACACTACTTAGAGCCGGCCGCTGTGGCCTAGCGGTTCTAGGCGCTTCAGCCTGGAACCACACGACCACTACAGTCGCAGGTTCGAATCCTGCCTCGGGCATGGATGTGTGTGATGTCTTATGTTAGTTGGGTTTAAGTAGTTCTAAGTTCTAGCGGATTGATGACCTCAGATGTTAAGTCCCATAGTGCTCAGAGCCATTTGAACCATTTGAACTACTTAGAGAGTGTCATATACTAGATTGCGAATGTAGGTAGATGACTGTGCAGTATGTCCATTCATGTTTAATTCTCGGACAAGTATGCCAGACAGAATCCTATACTGATGCAGTTAGATTGCCTAAATATTTCTGACAGTTTGATCATAGTGCACAATTTGCGCTTGTGAGATGGGAGTCACAGAGTGTCCTCACATTCGTAGGATAAAGTTGGAGATTGAATGATTTCCCCACATTGTCTTTGACCAACCCTCACTGCAGCATTGTTCCTGATTTAATTTGCATATGACCAGAAATAGGAGTGTAGTAAAACTGCTACATTCCATATATTGTGAAGGAACAGGGCAGGCAGAGTCCATAATTGCTGTTCAGTGAAGACTGTTCCATACCAATTATACACATGTCACCTATTCAAGAGCACAAGATATCTCCAGATGCATGCATGTCAAGGAGCTTAGCAGCCCTTATTGGTGTGTAGTAGGTATGAGAGTGCTATTATGATATAACAGATGGGTAACAAGAAATGTGTGGTTAATGCCTGATGGAGCTCCAGATGGATGGAGTTTGAAGCACTTCACGTAAATCAACTGTGCTATCAATTGTGAAGTAATGTTCTAGTGTCTGAAGTAGGCCAGACAGAAGTGATCATAGCACATAGAAACACATGCTCCTAAGACTACATAGTTCTTCATTTAAACACACTATAAAGTCAAAGCCATGTGGTTTCTTGAATATTAGTCATGCTGAGTGCAATGCTCTTAATACTCTAATGCAGAACATATACTGTTACATTCAACATCTGACATACATCCACCCTGTAGGTTTTCCAACCCACTCACTACTGTGACACTCTTTAAGGTGATGAAACTACTTCCTTCTACACCAGAGAAAAGCATAGAGCCAGCCAGTGTGGCCGAGCGGTTCTAGACACTTCAGTCTGGAACCACGCAACTGCTACGGTCACAGGTTTGAATCCTGCCTCGGACATGGATGTGTGTGATGTCCTTAGGTTAGTTAGGGTTGAGTAGTTCTAAGTTCTAGGGGACTGATGACCTCAGACGTTAAGTCCCATAGTGCTCAGAACCATTTGAACCATTTTTGAAAGACATAGTTCCTTTGTCATACATGCAAAATATACCTATCCAGAGGTGTATAGCGCTCAGTCCTCACATCTGATTATACTTCAGAAATTATGCTATGCTTTCATCAGACCCACAAAAGTGATCGTCAGCAAATAGAAAATGCATCTTTGAGGAAACAGATGTGTTTGACATGTGAAATTACACACCATGCTGCACTAATTCCGTAAACAGGACAACTGTGAAGCAAATGTACACAAGCAGCATTTGCAGTACCTTACAAAGTCCTGATAGTGACCTAGAAAAGGAGTTTGAAACATTTTATATAAAACACTTATGCTAACAATTCTGAAGAATTGTTCCAGTGTTTGGTGTTCATAACAGATATGTATCTGAAAGAAATAAACGATTGTGGAATACAAACACATTGCAAGGGCTACATGATTCTGCACTTAAATATGCTATAACGCTAGAGTTATGCAGTTTCTGATATACTAGTCATATGGAATCCAACACTTAATATTCCAATGTCAGACATAAATTTTCAGTGCATGACATATATTCTCCCTGCAAGTTTCTCTCTGATAAACTATGGTCAGACACTGTAAGGTACGTAAGGTACGTTGCACACGAAAGAAAACAGCTATTCTTTGTAACACAAACACTACGTAGGTTTCCAGAAGTGTGTGACGCCTGTTTACGAAGTTTAAGTTCAATTACGGTTTGGAAATTATGTTCAAAACAGCCCTATAAAATGGTCGCCAACAGCCGAAAATGCATACGAAGAAACAGTGACATCTTACAAGGAAATAAACGCCATGATTAGTAGCCAGAGGAGATGTAGCAGTCTTACTGCAGTTTACCATCGCTCCTGGTAGCCTTCCTCTTGCACATTCAAGTCATAATCTTATTTTAGGTTATATTGCTCTCGTGCAGGATGATATGTCGTTTAGTCTTGACATCACATAGCGAAAATGTCTACTCTTTCCATTATGGAGGTGTGTAAAGTGGAATCAATCCACACTGCTCAGTACTCCTTTCATTGTATTTTTTTCATGAATCTTATGTATTCTCAGTCAGTTTCTGCAATTTAGCCAGGTTTTCGCGGTTTACACATTTCATCATACTTCCCAAATTTTACGTATTTCACATCAATTTTTTGGGATTATACCAGGTTTTTCTAGAGTTTTACCAATTTTATATAATTTTTCATATTTTTGATAGTTTTCCTCATGCATATGGCCGTATTGCTGACATATCCATGTTTTATTTGACTTTCTACAAGAATATTTGTGCATCTTATACACCAACCTACTAAAAAATCCTATGACTTCTCATATTCCTGGTGATCCACATGCATGCATTTTGGATAGGACGATCCCTTCTCTCTCGTTACCTACAGAGTGCATCTCCCAGCACCATCAGTTATAGAAGAACAGTTAGCAAGTTATGCATCTGATCTGCATCCATCCACCACTGACAGCTCTACACACATACACATAGAAACTCTTCATACATATTACCAATCGCAAAGTTTCGATTTCAACCACTTTTACATTATTTTTCGACAATGCTACAGCTCTGTAAATAGTGAAATACTCTCTCCAAAACGGTACTGCAGTGGATGTAAGCATATTATATTTTCCTGCCAAGGTTTGTAATATATTCGATATATCAGGAGATATGACGTCATAAACACTTAGATACGAGAAAAACTGCCGCATTGTGCGCGACGTTTCAATTTATTTCTTCTTTGCTACTAACTCCATTCGCAATACATTTCGCAGGCATTATCCACATATGCTGCAGAATGTACATACAAAATAACTGTATGACATGTATGATGAGACAAAAGGAAGTTAAGGGAGTCATGTGAGGCTAGAATTCGACAGTAGGAAATGAAGAGAAGGAAAAATAGTAGGTGAATACGGACTGGGAGAAGGAGTGAAAGAGGAAGCCGCCTGGTAGAATTTTGCACAAAGCACAATTTAATCATAACTAACACTTGGTTTAAAAATCATGAAAGAAGGCTGTATATGTAGAAGAGACCTGGAGACACCAGAAGGTTTCAGATTAATTATATAATGGTAAGACAGAGATTTCGGAACAGATTTGAAATTGTAATTCCAGGGACAGATGGGGAGTCTGACCACAATGTTTTGGTTATGAACTGCAGATTAAAACTGAAGAAATTGTAAAAAGGTGGGAATTTATGGAAATGGGATAAAATGGAAAACCAGAGTCTGTAGGAAGTTTCAGAGCGAGCACTAGGGAGAGACTGACAAGAACAGCGGAAAGGAATACAGGAGAAGAAGAATGGGTAGAGATGATTTACTGAAGACAGCAGAGGATCAAGTAGGTAACAAGATGAGGGCTAGTAAAAGTCCTTGGGTGACGCAAGAGATATTGAATTTCATTGATGAAAAGTGAAAATATAAAAATGCAGTAAATGAAACAGGCGAAAGGCGATACAAACGTACAAAAAATGAGATTGACAAAAAGTGTGAAATGGCTAAGCAGGAACGGCTAGAAAATAAATTTAAGGATTTAGAAGTATGAGACTAGCGCAAAGATAGATCCCATCTATAGGAAAATTAAAGAGAAATTTCGAGAATAGATAACCATATGTATGAATGTCAAGAGCTCAAATGGAAAACCAGTTCTAAGCAAAAAAGGGAAAACAGAAAAGTGGAAGGAATATATAGAGTGTTTATACAAAGGAGATGTAATTGAGGGCAATATTAGGGAAATGTAAGAGGACATAGGTGAGGATGAGATGGGAGATACGACACTGCTTGAAGAGGTAGACAGAGCATCAGAGAAACAAGTCGAAACAAGGTCCTAGGACTCGTAGACGACGAAACCTTTACAGGTGAAATACCCTCAAACTTCAAGAAGAATTAATAATTCCAATTCCAAAGAAATCAGGTGCTGACAGCTGTGAAAATTACATAACTATCAATTTAATAAGTCACGGTTACAAAACACTAACATGAATTCTTTACAGAGGAATGGAAAAACTGGTAGAAACTGACAGTGGGATGGATCAGTTTGGGTTCCGGAGAAATGTAGTAAAATGCGAGGAAATACTAACCCTACGACTTTTCATGGAAGATAGGTTAAGGCAAGGCAAAACTACGTTTATAGCATTTGTGGACTTAGAGAAATCCTTTGACAGTGTTGACAGGAACACTCTGTTTGAAATTCTGAAGGTAACAGGGGTAACATACAGGGAACGAAAGGCTATTTGCAACTTGTACAGAAACCAGATGGCAGTTATAAGAGCCGAGGGTCATGAAAAGAAGCAGTGGTTGAGAAGGGCGACAGGGTTGCTGCCTACCCCCAGTGTTATTCGATATGTATACTGAACAAGAAGTAAAGGAAACAAAAGAAAAATTTGGAGTAGGAATTAAAGTCCACAGAGAAGAAGTAAGAACTATGAGGTTTGCCGACGACATTGTAATTCTTTCAGAGACAGCAAAGGACTTGGAAGAGCAGCTGAACGGAATGGGCAGTGTCTTGAAAGGAGGATATAAGACGAACATCAACAAAAGCAAAACGAAGATAATGGAATGTAGTCGAATTAAATCAGTTAATGCTGGGGCAGACTAGGAAATGAGACACATAAAGTAGATGAGTTATGCTATATGAGCAGCAAAAAAACTAATGATGGAATAAGTAGAGAGACTGGCAATAGCAAGAAAGGTGTTTCTGAAGAAGAGAAATTTGTTAACATAAGCGTCAGGAAGTCTTTTCTGAAAGTATTTGAGACGCCTGGTTAAATCCGCAGGATAGAACAGGTCGGAACTGTTGAAAGAGGCCAAAAATGAGCGGCAGTCAGTTACACTCGAATACATATAACTTTATTTAGCTGCCCAAACATTACAGCGCAAATTTCCGAGCTTAACTATCGACTGAACATGGCACACAATCTTGTGGCTCAAGAGTACAACCCCTTTAACTTCTAAAAAGGCTGAATACCCATGATTTAACACACAACTACAATAAATTTTCAAAAGGCAGAAAGTGCAAGGTTTTATCCTTAAATAATATTTCAAATGAGGTTGAAGGCCCAAACAATCTAAGACTTGACAAGAAAGGAATTTTAATTTTAAAACGTCTGAAGGCCCATGATTTAAAAACACAACCACTATAAATTTTCAAAGGCAGAAGGCTCAAAGCTTTATCCTTAAATAATTTTTAAAAAGGAGGCTGAAGGCCCAAACAATGCAAGACTTGACATGTAAGTAACTTTCAGTTTTAAAATAGCTGAAGGCCCATTATTTAAAACCCAACTAAAAGCATACAACTTCAAACTATCGGCTATGAGCCATTACAATACACAATCAAACACCAATAAGAAAAGGCAGTACAGCCAGCAGTGCACAGAATTTTCCAGGGGTTGGTCTGCACTTGAAATATTAACGTTTGCTTAGGGGAGACAGGTAGTCGGCCCAACTATATCCAATCCACGGGCAACCCAACCAAGAGACAGTCAACGGACCCACCAGCAAGATGACCTGCTTTCCACCTGACCAGTACACAAGGAACTCCAAAGCCAAACGTAAAAGGCGTAGCCACCCACAACAAAGTCTGCATAAGCTGTCAAAACTACGCATACGTGTTGGACAGCGACAACACGGTGAGGAAAGGACGCTGCCTGAATTTTACATCAGCGGCCAGGGCAGGTTACCGGAATGCTAACGGCCACAAGGCAGCAAATTCCGCTGGTTCACTTGGACTTCAAATAACCAAAATACAGTTAAACTCCACTGGATGGTGGCCAAACTTTCGCCAACTCGAACACTCGCTGTTGCTCACGGGAATACCCCCAACAGCCAACCATGAAAACCAACAGCACAATGTGAACACACTGTCTTCGGTAATTAAATAACCACTCAACTTTGATGTCCTGGGTCAGTGAGCCACTAACATTATAGCAACTGGAACAGCTCCCACACACTCCATCACCGAGCGAGGTGGCGCAGTGGTTAGCACACTGGACTCGCATTCGGGAGGACGACGGTTCAATCCCGTCTCCGGCCATCCTGATTTAGGTTTTCCGTGATTTCCCTAAATCGTTTCAGGCAAATGCCGGGATGGTTCCTTTGAAAGGGCACGGCCGATTTCCTTCCCAATCCTTCCCTAACCCGAGCTTGCGCTCCGTCTCTAATGACCTCGTTGTCGACGGGACGTTAAACACTAACCACCACCCCCCTCCCACACACTCCGACACTGCGTAGAGACCGCCAGCGGGCCCAGCGCACTGCGCCGCACGAAGATTTCCTGGCTGATTCACACCAACCGACCGACTCCACACATCAGCACGGAGGTAGCACTAAAATAACTGAGCAGTAGCCATCACAAACTACACACAGTGTCACGAAGACTTGCATAAAGGACTAGACAATACTAACAGCAGTGACTGTGCAATATCAGGGACGAATCACGAGTCGGCAAATGCAGGCAACCCATAAGCGAATGCCGGCCAACATACACGTCGTCAGACAAGACGACCGACCTGCGACTAACCAAGGTGGTCCGCACTCAAGTGATATGTGTCGGCAACCGTCGGGCGAGCCATGGCTGTCCGGACCTCACTGCAGCCGCACCCCATCTGAACTGCTGCGTCCTAAGTCAAACACTGCCAGGTCCGAACAGCACAGCTAGCGGCTCCCAACTCACTGGCATACCCAAACTAACTCCGAACACATGACAACCGGGAAGTAATAGCAGTCAGCAAAGACAATACGACAGGGCTTTTACGATAAACGCCGCTGTTGCCGCTCATGGGCAGGCAAGGCTGCAACTCAGTGACACCAATAATTGAAATTATCATAACGAGGTGGTAGTACAGTAAAAACAAGATGTCGAATGAGATTATGGCACAAACATGAGCCAAGCACGGCTCAGTATTTATATGGAGTTTAGCCATGTATGGAAGTGAAACGTTTAGACAAGAAGAGAAGCTTCTGAAATGTGATGCTACAGAAGAATACTGAAGATTAGTTGGGTAGGTCACGTAACCAATGAGGAGGAGGTATTGAACAGAATTGGGGAGAAAATAAATATGAGCCACAACCTGATTAGAAGAAGTGATCGGCTGGTACAACACATTCTGAGACATCAAGGGATCACCAATTTAGTAAAAAAATAATGATTCAAATGGCTCTGAGCACTATGGGACTTAACATCTCAGGTCATCAGTCCCCTAGAACTTAGAACTACTTAAACCTAACTAACCTAAGGACATCACACACATCCATGCCCATGGCAGGGTTCGATCCTGCGACCGTAGCGGTCGCGCGGTTCCAGACTGAAGCGCCTAGAACCGCTCGGCCACCAGCGGCCGGCCCAATTTAGTACTAGAAGGAAACTTAGAGGGGTAAGAATCATAGAGACCAAGAGATGAATACAGTAAACAGATTAGTAGAATGCAGGTTGCAGTAGCTACTAGAAGATGAGGAAGCTTGCACAGGATACAGCAATGTGGAGAGCTGCATCAAAGCAGTCTTTGGACTGAAGACTATAACAACATGACGCATAGAGCAGGAGATATGACGTCATAAAACTTAAACTTATTACTTCTTAGCTACTAACTCCATTCGCAACAAATCTCTCAGACAGTATCCACATGTGCTGCTCAAAGTACCTACGCAAGTACATACCCGTTTATCAACAGCAGGATCACTAAACTTCAGCGACACTGTAGGTTGCGGCAGATGGGTAAATCGGCCTTGGCGGAGCACGTGCTGTGTGAAACCGACCACAAACTAAAATTTTCCGACACGGAAGTTCTTGCTGTAGAGGAGAGGTATCACACTCGTTTAGAGAAGCTATAGGAATACACTAACGTGAAAATAACTTCAACAAGAAAAAAGAAAGCCTGAAGCTGAACAGTTCTTGGCTTCCAGTGCTGCAGCAAATGATTGTTGATGCAGCAAATGATCGTTGCCGATAGCAAGCGGAGAACCGCAGCGGAAATGACCTCGGAAAAGCCCTTGAACGTTCGCGCGCCAGGTACACACAATCTGCGGCCGCGAGCTCGACTCCAGTCCACCAACAGCAATAGAGGGTGAAGCTTTGACAATGTCAGCCACTCGTGCTGACAAAAAGTCAGAAAAAAATCATCAAAAAAATCGGCCGAAGAACTCTAGCAGAGGCCAACAGGCAGTTTGTCAACTTCCTTACATTCTGACCAAAACCATACTCGTCATTACAACCATGTTACAGTAGTCGTGAACCATTAAAGTGAAGAAACGAGCAGCGTGATGTGTTCTCTTAGGCTGTCAGGTGGCTGCATGGCTGGCAACATCCAACACCCAACAGCTCTCAGCATCTTCCCATTCTCCTTCTATCTAGAACATGTCTGTACAACAATAAATAGAAAATTATCATAAGTATAGGACAACAACCAGTTTTTAATCAGTGATTAAATAAGTTAAGGCATTTTCTTTTATCGTGACGAGAACCACTACTTTGTAAAGCCACAACGGCTAATTCACTGGGATACGTAATCGTAATTCATTCAAATCAACATTCGGTCTACGACGAGGTCGCTATAGTTGCAGAAAGAAGGGCATGCAATTCAGTCTTCTCATTATCAAAGGGACCATACAATCAATAGCCGAAAGTCCCTTACAGAAACCGCTGTGGACGAAATCACGGTGTCCACAGTTCTCATGAATGCGAGTCTCCTTCAGTCTGCTCCTCCTCGCTCTGTTTCAATGAATGAAGTAGCAGGCACTTCTGATCACACATAAGACTGGGTAGAGTGCCTGACTGAGTAACTTTAATTTACTGAAAATCTTTAAAATAAATTAAGAATGTTTAAAATCGGTTGGATTTCGGTTTCACTCATTTTCTAGAAATCGTTCAGACAAATGCCAGATTTGTTTCCACTACAATATAACCTCGTGTATTCGGATTACACGGGATCGTTGGTCATTCGGATTATCAAAAACCCGTATAATCTAGACATTCAGAAATTAAAATGAAATGGGTTAATTAAAAAAAACAATTTGAATAGGTGTCATGTGGCGTCAGGTCAGACGAAATACCGAAAACAATAAACAATAAAAACGAAGGGAAAAAAGGCTGTAACGAGTGGCACTCGACTCGTAGGTACACCGATTCGAATCCTGGGTGTTGATGAAAGAAAGGGAGGAGATACGGCAACGTGAAGTTCCAGACCAGAAGTCTTTGCGCCAATGTCCTGGTTTAAATTCCAAATCTCTCCGCCGTGTCTCGTGAAATGACGGCATCTGACGTCAACGGCCAGACCACGGCAGATACACATGTTCCCGTCAGATCGCGGAAGTAAAGCGGCGTTGGGCGTGGCCATTACTTGGATGGGTTACCCTGCGGATAGGCTGTGCGCTGTTAATTTTTCTTATGCCGTTATGGGAGTGGGCTTAGGAGCGATGGTAGAGTGATGTCACTGATCACACGTCTTTGCGCCAATAAACTGGATGTAATTCCCAACCCCTCCGCAATGTCTCATGAAGTGAGGGCATGTTACTCAGTTGACCATGATCTGTCCGTCGTATGGGGACGTTAAGCTCAACAATCCCCTCTGTACTATTCGCTATGTGGTGGCACCTGTTTCACCCCCTTCCTTCTCTCATAATCGTTATACAACACAAACATAACACTGTAAACCACCCGTTACACTTACAGTCCACAAATAAAAATATGAACAGGACCTTTTCGAGACCATTTTCGGACACAAGCGACTCATCATTGGCTGCCTTCCTCCCCCCTCCCCTTTCCCTTCCCATCCGACCTCAGCTGCGTATCCTTGAGCTTTAGATAAAACATTTACAATAAATTTAAAGAAAGTAATCGTGGAAACGGTATTTCTTTAAAAAGTATGTAGCACACAGACATTCCTCTGTAACAGAAATAATTTTCTGAATCTTATTACTGTGCTCAAAATTAAAAGAAGAAACGATTCATTTAAGTTATACCTCAAAGCTAATTTAGAAAGTAGAAAGAAACTGACCTGTCGTATTGTCCTAACTTCAATACAGATTCAATTATTAAACTGAGTGGAAATAATTAAAATTTAAAATGTCTACTATTTTTATTGCAACTTTTCGATTTATTTAAAAATTGTTGCACTTTAGGTAGTAAAAACTGGAACAGAAATACGAAAGAATCTCATTTTACAGTGACATGTTAAACGTAAAACATTATTTAACTTGCAACATACTGAAGTAGTATTTTTTTCTAGTTGTAGTAGATTTTGGGTGAAATTTGAGCCCAATTAGATGGAGATATAATATTGAAGTTTATATTTCTAATACATTTATACGAATCAGGATAATATTTGATACTGAAGTCAGTGGTAGCTCTAAACCTCATTTTCGCAATTCCTGTATTTCTTAAGTGGCTCATTTGCAGATCCGTGTTTTCCAGGATGATTTTGCTTATATTATATTATCCTTACACCCGTGACTGTTCCTGTTCCTAATTATCTTAAGCAGAAAAGATGCTAATGTGAACGGAACAAGAATAAACACACTTTCCGACAGGCGGCGGAGCCCACCCAGGGGGATATCTCAGCCAATAACGCGATACGAAATATACATTTGTATTTACACAAATTATACATTATTTTAACATTAATTTTGACCATACGAGGTCTAGTAGGCAAATAAACGAACATTTCGAATTACGAGCCAACGAAGATATTTAGCTATATTCAGTTGGCAGCACTGTCTTGAGCATTATTCCATTGTAACCACATGTTTCTGGAATGTTGATTTTCGTTTAGTTCCCATGATATTGTTATTTGTGTTCGGAGTGTTTAAGTGTTAGTGGCGATTTGTGAAATGTGTGATTTTCTGGGGTAACAATCCAACGTAAAATTTTTGTGGAACTTAGAAAATTTTCACAGAGACGTTTCAGCTTTTGAAATACCATTACGGAAATGATCCTCTGGGTCCTACGCAATGTTACAAATGGTTTTCACCATTTGAAATTGGTCGTCAGTCAACTGAAGATGATTCTCGATCAGGAAGGTCTTCCACTTCTTCGATGGCTCACATGTTCAGAAAATCAACCATCCGCTGGGTGTAGATCGCTGACACTGTCAGAGAAATTTGAGAAGAGGTTGGCATCCCAACAGGTTCATGCCATGAAATTTTGACAGAAAAACTGAATATGCGACGAGTTGTAGCAAAATTTGCTCCTTGTTTGACGACACAACAACGGAAATAAAATCGAGTGGACGTTTTTCGGGAACTCCTTGAACAAGCCAATGACGATGAAACAACCATGCTAAGGATCATGACGGGATACGAAATGTGGGTTAACGATTACGACATTTAAGGCAAAAAAAATGGTTCAAATGGCTCTAAGCACTTTGGGTCTTAACATCTGAGGTCATCAGTCCCCTAGACTTAGACCTACTTAAACCTAACTAACCTAAGGACGTCACACACATCCATGCCCGAGGCAGGATTCGAACCTGCGACCTCAGCGGTCGCGCGGTTCCAGACTGTAGCGCCTAGAACCGCTCGGCCACCTCGGCCGGCGACATTGAGACAAAAGTTCAGTCATCACAATGGATTGGCGAAGGATCCCCAGGCCCTAAGAAAGCAAGTCAGTCTCGACAAAATGACAAAGTGATGCTCACTTATCCTTTCAATGGAATTGTACACTTTGAATTCTTGCCTCATGATGAAACAGTGAACGTGTGTACTATCAAGGTGTTTTGCACAGGTCACGTGAAAAAAATCGGTAACAAGAGAGCAGAGTTGTAGCAGTTTTTGCAGTCTTGCGCCACGATAATCCGTCCGCAAACCGTCGGTTCGTTATTCTTGTGCCGAAATGTCCTCCTGCAGCGTCCTTACTCGACAGACCTGGCCTCTTGCGATTTCTTCTTGTTTCCGAAATTGAAGTCAGCGCTGAA
The DNA here is from genome assembly GCF_023864275.1 of Schistocerca cancellata. Taxonomy (NCBI): domain Eukaryota; kingdom Metazoa; phylum Arthropoda; class Insecta; order Orthoptera; family Acrididae; genus Schistocerca; species Schistocerca cancellata. The sequence goes on along the minus strand of NC_064634.1, from coordinate 422,148,020 downwards.
AAGACGCCGTTTTTCGGACTACTGATGAAATTAAAGGAAATTCGTCACAGACCTTCATTTAATCCACCTCAAATTAAGCTATCCTGGATTGCTTCTAGAAACGGAAACACCGCTGGGAAACGTGTATGAACAGAGGAGTGAAGTACTTTGAAGGGGGCAAGGACCAATAATTTGTAAAGTTTTTAATAAAATTAAAAAAATAAAGCTCGGTTATATAAAAAAACACAGTAGTTTTTTTATATATTGAAATAATCAGTAAGTTTCTTTTGAGCCGAATTAATATGTGGCATATGCTCAGCACTCTCACGCAGGCTTCTCGCTAGCAATAGATCGGCCAAAGTTGTTTGGGTTTGGTGTTCAAAATAAATTATTATTTCGTCCAGTTGCGTTGATGCCTCTGTACGTGTCATAATGTCCTGAGATCGAGCGGCAGTTCCATGAACTAGATCATCATCGCTATTATCACTCCTGTAGACGAACAAACGGTGATGATTTCATCATCATAAATCATCGTTTGACGAAAAAAAACTTTCAGTTTGTTTCCGGATTACTTGTGACCGTACTGGCTACATTTGGGTCTGTTTATCTTCAGGCGTTTGTGTATGCACAAAAGTGTTACTTAAAAGTAAAATGTGTTAAATGAAATTAACGTAGGACATTTTGTTACTGTTCGCTGCTAGTGCGGCTGTTGGAGTGTTTAAAGGGAGGGGAATAGGTAGTGGTTCAACAGTGAAAGTTTTATGCAGTGAATTACATTGGCAAACAGTGCCAAAATAAATAGACCAATAGTGTAATGTCTCACTACAGCTTCACCAGTGTCAAACGAAGCTTTCGGACGCCAAAATCGGGTGTGAACAAATGTCAAATAAAAAAGTGTATCACTCGATTTTCGCACCATAACAACTGATGCAAAAGTATCTGCATCCCATAGAGGTTGTGGTGCCAGTCGTATTAGACAACGAAGCACTGTTCTGCACCAGCAGAAGACGTCACTGAACATCAGTTTCAGACCAACTGTGTCCACCGCCCCCTCCTCCCCCCACCTAACACCCACTCCTCCAAATATTCCAACAGCCACACCAGTAGTGAACAATAAACAGACAGCCATATGTTAATTTAGTTTCAGACATTTTATTTTTAAGTAATAATTTCCTTCGTGTATAAACGCCTGAATATGTGCAGAAAATGCTCGAAACACGAACCAATATGTTAAATTAAACATAATACAAATAAAAGTGACTGATAGTAGAAAATACAAGTAAATAATATTTTCTGGATTTTCCTTGAATCTGGAGTCGTTGAAGTTCGATCACCAAACTAAACAGCAATATTGTCCTTTATCCCTTCCGTGCGTTGCATCCAAAATTTTGTCCGTGGGCACAATGCGTTTCTTTCTCTTTGATGTCATTTCATCTTCGCAGAAAATGGGGGCAGTGCAGTACCGTACAGCTCAATTTTATCATCTTCACTGTGCCTGGATCCATTTACGGCGATTGACTACATTTAAATGTAATGGTTAACGTAGTCGATTATCAGATATTGTACAGTGCACTGAAGGACTCGAACCGGAGATCCTGATTAGTGAGGACCAAATAAACGAGGTCCTACAGTACTAATTATCCACTACCATCCCCTCCCCTCCTATTACACTCTATTAACACGCAACTTGTATGGTGGGGTCGTGCTGACAATAGGGATTTTTTTATTGTGAACGTTTGCAACACGGTAGTCCTTCAGATCTCATTACCTTTCAGACAGTTTGCTCTGAGCTGTCGAGCAGTGTGGTTGTATTTACACAAGGTCATTTTACGACCTAGACCAATTTTCCTGCTGAGTTGGGGTCAGACTGTCCACATCATACTGAGTATGAGATTTTTCTAACATTTTATTTTCTGCCAACCTAGACTGAATGGCATTGACCCTAAGCTCGATGAATAAATACTGTCGATCCTTGATGAAGTAGAGAGTGAGTTGAGTTGGAACGATGACTGAGATCTTGATGCAGATTATAGGAGCAAACATAGCAGTGATTCAGAGAAACAGGAAAATGAAAATGAGGTGGAAAATGAAAAGGTGTTAGAAACAACTAGATGAAAAAGCAGGAAAAGAAAAGTTTGCCGTATTACTTGTAGCGCACCAATATGCAGAAACTGTGCATAGTGTTTGTAAGTATGGTGTATAAAGCCATTATGTGCTTTTGCTTATTTCCTGCTTCAAGAAGTTTACAGTTTACATTATTTGATTGCTTAAGTTCCTGTTGTTATAATCCACTAACATTTTTTAATTTTTGAGAATAAGCCATTTTGTGATAGTAAAACACACCAATTCGTCAGACACTGATTTTGTGTTACTTTAACAAGTAAATTGTAACATTCCATATATCTAAAGTACGTTTGCCTTAAGGTATTAATAGCTTAACTGCTACCCCGTACGAACAGGTCTGAGAAGGCCCAACGGTACTGACCGACCGCCGTGTCATCCTTAGCCAATGACGTCACTGGTTGCCGATATAGAGTGGCATGTGGTCAGCACACCGCCCTCCCGGTCATTGTCAGCTTTCGTAACAGGAGCCGCTACTTCTCAGTCAAGCAGCTCCTCAGTTGGCCTCACAAGGGCTGAATGCACCCCGCTTGCCAACAGTCGTACAGCGACCCATTCAACTACCAGCCAAACCCGACAGCGTTTAAATTCAGTGATATGATGGGAAATGGTGTTACCACTGCAGCAAGGCCGTTGGCAATACAGTAATAACTATCAAGATTAAACTGATTTTACGAATTTGTTTATTTTCATTCGCTAATTATGAAATAAAAACTAAGATTCTTGATGACGCCCCATTAACAGTAGTGCAACAAAAACTTCACTGTACTAATTACATGTTAAGATTAGATATAAAACGAAGTGAGCACTTACTATGTGTCTTTACTATTATTACTTTTTCCCAGCCCCGGATCTACATTTCCGAACCGGGGCAAAAACTTGATATTGCCCTCCCCCCTGCCCACCCTCAAGTGTTTGAGATACTTACTTACTTTACTCTCCTGGCCCCGCAAAACGCAGTCGGCTTTTGGTCTCATCAAGTAATCTGTGCCACAATATTCTGTCGTCGGCGTCTTCTTTCCTTGCTCCCAGTACCTGGATACCCTTGGCAACCTGGTATCTCCATCTCATTTTCGGCCTGCCTAAAGGTCTTCGTCCTTCAGCTTTATTCTCTGAGACTTCTCTCAATAAGTATCCCTGTCCTCCTCTATAGACGTCACTGGCCCATGAGTTTTCGTCAGATCACAGATGTGAGTTATGAATGTTGTTGACATCATCTCAAGGAAAGTGGCCTTATTTAAAAAAAAGAATAATAATCTCGGCTTCCGCAACTACGTCTGGTTCATTGTTATTTCTTCTTTGCCATTCTGCTCCCTCTTAGTTTGATCCAGATAGCTTTCACAGGATTTTATTTTCAAACACTTTCATCTTTCTCTCCGTGTGTTTATCTATTCTCCATATATCTGCCCCATATAGTAATACTGGTCTGATTATAGTTTTGTATATTCTTGCTTTGGTTCCTCTTGAAAAAATTTTAGATGACAATAGTTTTTTGAGTGTGTATGATGCTCTGGATGCAGCTTTGATCCTCGCCTCTGTTTCTTGCTTCTCATCGTTTTTGTTGCTTACTTCTACCCCAGCTACTTCTTCCAACAAGTGGTTGTTGATCTGCAGAGTTTCCCATCTCTTTGCTCTTTAAATCTTTCTACACTCATAGATTTCGTTTTCTCATCATTTACTTCTAATCCAGCTTCCTTTGCTTTTTGAAGGAGTCTTTTTGCCAGTATTTTATGGTCATCCGGATTTTCAGTGATTAGTGCTACGTCATCTGCAAATACCAGTACATTTATTTTTGTTGTTATGTTAATTCCCACTTCTGCTTCACTTGCGACCAGCGCTTCCTGTATTACAATGTTGGACAGGAGGGGTGATATTCCATCTCCTTGCCTGACTCTTGCTTTTATGTCAAACGCCTTGAAATATTCTCCATCTATTTTTGATACCCCTTTTGAGCCTTTCAGTGTCACAGGATTTATAATTTTTTTCGGTATTCCGAATTTCTGAATTTTGCCCGGCAACTTATCATCTCTGGATATACTTTCATAGGCTTTCTTAAAATCAACAAATAGTATTCACACTATTTTGTTATAGTCCAAAATTTGGATATGGCTTCTTTTAGTATGAATACGTGGTCAGTAGTTGAACGATTCCTCACAAATCCCGCTTGTTCCTCATTTATTATCTCTTTTGAATATGGTTCGGATTTTTTCTGGAGGATCTTGGAGAACATTACAGGTGGTGCTAATTAATGAAAAGTCTCCGTAGTTCCTACATTGTTGTTTGTCGCTCTTGTTATGAATTGGTATTATTATTGCTTCTGTCCACTTCTCTGACATTCTTTCTTCATTCCATATGTTCGTAACAAGTTTGTGTATTTGTTTTGCAATTTTTATTCCTCATTTCTTAAACAGTTCAGCTGTTTGGCCCTCTCTCCCTGGAGCTTTGTTGTTTTTTTAATATTTTGATTGAGTCTATTGTCTCTTTCACTGTCGGCGGTTCCACGAAGGGATCCACATTTTGATAATCATGTTGTTGCTCCATTTCTGCACTTCTGTCTTCAACATTTAGAAGTTCCTCAAAATATTCCCTCCAAATTTCCATGCCTTTGGATCTTTCCAGAACTGAATTACCACTTTCATCTTTAATGCAATACCTCAGTAGTATATATCTTTTTCTGAAACATCTGACTGAACTGTAAAACTCTCTTGCATTTCCTATCCTCCTCTGCTCTTTTGATTAAGCTATCCACATGTTCTCTCTTTTTCCTTCTGAGAAGATTTTTCGTTTCTCTATTAACATTTTCATAAGCTTCTTTACTTTCGGTGGAATTCTCTTGTAAGCGTTTTACCTTCGCTGCTCTTCTTTCTTTCACTTTTTGTTCACATTCTTCTGAAAACCATGAATTTTTCCTCGTTCTTTTTCTTTTTTCCTAAACTTCTAGTGCCGCTTCTTCCACATCTGTTTTTATCATTTTCCAGTGATCTTCAATGTCAAGGACGAGCGTTTGAGAAAGGACGTCAAAAATTAAAAAAAAATTTATGTTCATTTCGTAGCGCACATCTTTCTAAAGAGCTTGATATATAAAACATATATGTTCCACCAAATGTTTAAGACATGTTCAAAGTCTTAAGTGTGCCAAAGTGCAATGTCACTCCTCTACACACAGCATTCTTCTATCGCATGTCGCTGTATTTCACTCTGTGGAGATCAAATGTGTATATTCTTTAATTCAAGCCATAAAATCTATAATCAGGACAGTGGAAACTAAAATGTCTTGTGCTGCCTCTCCCGCTCCCAGTCGGCCGGTTTGACTTCTACCCCGTTTAAAAAAAACTCACAGTTATTACTGGTTGGGATTACTGGTGACCGGGAGAACAACTCTTCAGAAAATTTGCACTCTTTGTTGCCTATTAGCTAATAACTTTCTCTTTTGTGTGACACAAAATTAAATATAGGAAACATAATAGCAGTAAAGACAAGAGACAAGCAAGACAATATATATTTCTTCAATCCTTAGGTCCCAGCATTTTCTTGCTACAACTTTAAACAGCGTGCTTTCCTTTCTGCGAAAGAATCTATTGCCTCATCAAAGTTCTTCAGACGTTTTTCTACTTGAAAAACCAAAATGTCGCAGTCTAATACTGAAAAAGCTGTTAATATGAATAGTACCCATGACTGGTGTGGTTTTTCGATTTGATGATGTCTATTTTGTCGCTGTCTGATAGATAAAACGAAATAGGCCTTTCTAATATTGCAACCATTGTAGCACACGCTAAATAAGAGAGACTGCTTTGGCACAAATGGTCTTTTTTAATTACCTCACTTAGATAAATAACACAACAGAACATAATTAATGATGTACGAATATCAAATGCCTATTAGGGCTACTACAAGCATAAAGTTTTATGTTAGGAAATAGTTTCACATTTCATTCATGTGCTCCATTTTCTAAAGCATGAGATAGAAAAGTAGAAGTAGTAGTAGTAATAGTGTGAAATTTTTATATAATTTTGGAATCGTCATATTCTTTCATATAATTTGTGTGATATCCCCGTTTAATCTCCTTCCTCTTTCTAACAAACAATATTGTCATCTCTAATTCTGTAACTATTCATGCCATTGTCAATACATATTCTCCAGTTAAGTTCACTAATCCTGCCAGAATCACCTATTTAGTTATCCCACGTTTATTCTCCTGTTAGTCGTTATTACATGTTCATACAACGCCTTTACCGCGCTATTCCGAGAATAGAATTAAGCGGTTGCTAACCAGGGACTGTACAACTAGCCCTTTGTACTGAACTGGCAAAAAATTTTCTCTCGAAATTTCATTTTCTTGGATACACCGAGAAGATAATATGTAATCTTTCTTACCTGTTATTCCTGTTCGTCGTTTATTTCCACTCTGGTAGTCCTAATCTATAGATTTCGCTAATAATTACAATAACGCTTAACATTCGCACCCCAATCAACCACATAAACAAACAGCGATTGGCTTTCGCCCTTTCAGATTTATTCGGCTCAGCTCGTATAGCCCCGTCCCCTTTTGTCTGCGGGAAAGTTTTTTATTACTTGATGCGACGGGGATTCCCCTGGCAGAGACACCTCATGTACTCTATGCACGCATTCAAAAATCAACTAACGATTCTTACAGACATAAACTCGGAATGTGTCAAAAATGTTCGAAAACCAACAGGGGTGCGTTTCAGAATCATATGAAAACAACCGATAGACCAACGTGCGCTGGTTGCTAGGCGCTTTTTGAAACAAGGTGTTTTACTTGAAGAATATGGATACAGCGCCCCCTGAAATTGCCTTCCAGGTCATATACCACGGTCTGCCCACCGCAACCCGCACTCGCCCCTCCTCCCCCCTCCTCCCCCGCCCAGATCCGGGCCTGCTTTTTCCTATGTTAGTTTCATTTCGGAATTTCATTTTTCAACGATTTATTAATCCGATTCTTTCTTTTAATTAGTCCTATAATACCCATGGCATAGTAACATTGGCCCATAGGTCCAATTACTTTAAAACTAAATATATAAATAAAAGTTTATTTGTCTTTTGAGAAAAAAAACTAATATAATGTTATGCAACGCTACAACAAACCAAGTATACTCACACATAAGCATGTACGCGCACGAACACACACTGAGCATCCTAACTGATGGTAGTAGATAGTCATGCAGCGTGGCTGCAAGCCAGTTCGACCACTGACTGACCGCTAAACAATGTTGCCAGCGAGGCAGATTTACGGGTGTGAACATTTCCCCCCTAACAATTACCTTCCCGTTTTAGAGGGACAATCTGGGCGGGCCATCAGGAGGGCTAAACGGAGTAGAATGGAGCGGCAATTAACACTTTAGCGGCGGCGTCGTCTTTATTTTGGTGAATGAGCGCGGGATGAGAGGCGGTGAATTACGACGTCCCACCAGGCCTGGGTAAACAAGCCGCCCCGCCACGCCCCTAACGACCGAACGATAACCACTATTAATTTGCGGCCGTGCCGCTCGCAGCGCTCCTCTCTGTGACGTCACGAGCTGCTGCCCGGGCCTGCCAACCCAACACCATCTAACGGCTCCGCTTCAAGGCACGAAAAAAGACTTTATTCAGATAACTAGCGGGCAGTCGAACAGGTACGTTGGACAGAAGGCTTCAAAGAAAACGAAATTCAATACTTTATTCGTAATACAGAGACGTTGCCAGACGTTCCTCATGGAACATCTCTCAATAAGGACCTTATTGTTTAAAAGTCTAACTTTCTGAGTATCATTTGACTAGATCGAAAATCAGCCACTGCAGTCTGTCATAGTTACCTTACTTTAATGTTCGAAAACTGGGCAAACTCAGATAATTTGTTTTATTTCATATATTTTTCATTCCCTTGCACGTTTTTTCCCATATATTTTTTACGGATAATTCTGCCATAGTATCGAACCCATGTAACATTTTTCATGTTGTGCAGTACAAACAACACCACCTCCAAATGGTTCAAATGGCTCTGAGCACTACGGGACCTAACTTCTGAAGTCATCAGTCTCCTAGAACTTAGAACTACTTAAACCTAACTAACCTAAGGACATCACACACATCCACGCCTGAGGCAGGATTCGAACCTGCGACCGTAGCGGTCGCGCGGTTCCAGACTGTAGCACCTAGAACCGCTCCAACAACACCTCCACATTTTCAGCACTGAGCTTATTCCGTTCAACAGTCCACTGAACGTCTACGACAGAAAATATTCTCTCTTTAGCTTCATTGAATGCAGGTATCGCAAAATAGTGTTGTACCACTTTCAGAGTTTCGTTGCAATCATCACTTCTACTCATTTACTAGTACCGTTACTTAGAAAAAGTTTTCGCTACCAGTGATGCGTGATTTCCCTAAATCGCTTCAGGCAAATGACGAGATGGTTCCTTTGAAAGGGCACGGCCGACTTCCTTGTCCATCATTCCACCTCGCTGTTTGGTACCTTCCCCAACCAGTGTTGTTCAGTTCAACGTGTAGTATGTCCTTAAAGTACTTATTTCATCAAAGAGCACAGATTCATCAATAAAAACATTAAGACCTTTTAAAAATAACAGTTTTTTCCACCGCATGCCACTCTGGCTCTTCTCCCATAGCTAACCACTTAAATACAGATTTACACAGTATAACTGCAAACAACAGTGTAAAATGTGTTCATTTCTCTTTCAAAGACTTTAACCAAATTTCCTACATCACATTTAGTAACAATTTCCTTTAGTTTTACAGGGCCAAAATGATTATTGTGAAGGATCTCTCGTCTACCGCATCTTCACAAAAGCATTTCGCCAGACTTAACGACTACGGATTTTTTCTTGTGAGGATTCGTAAAAGACATTGCTTATAAAGAAGTTCCAACTACACCTGAAGATATGCAAGAGAGAATTGTCAGAGCATGTGCTTCGATAACTGGTGAAGTTATAAGGAATACCACTCAGTTCATGATAATAAGATTGCAGCACTGCATTGATACCAATGGCCACACGTCAAACACCTTCTGTAAATGGACGTTCATGCCACCTTTGTGACCTTCGTTGAACTTCAAAGTCCTTACACATCATTGGGTTCGTCTCGACAGCCGCTATCAGAAAATAAGTAAAAAACTAGAGCATCCCACTTAAAAAAAAAAAAAAACGAAGTTGACCATATCTCTGAAGCGACCCCACCTAGCAACAATGAACCAACGTCATATTAAGGCCCCCATTGTCCAATGCAACTTTTGTCCCACAAACGTTTCAGCTCCTATCATACTTTCGGAGTTATTTTTGGTGGCAACAGTTCGTGACTCACACAGTATAAGGAAGAGCTTTAAACATTCCTTCATCGAGGTACAGATACAATGTCGACTTCTCGAATACAAGTTGCGTGGTGGTGAGGCAATGTATTATAAAAACCAGGGGGTGTCTGTTTGGTCGACTCCTCTTTTCACCGATCAATTAAGCAGAATTTTAACCGGAATTGTTCTATTCTATAAGGGAAGACGTCTAGAGCGCAGTTTTGTTCTCAGGCTCGGATCTTCAATATTTCCGAACCGGCGCAAGAACTTCATAGTGGCATCCTCCCCACCCCAACCCACCCTCTTCCCCTCGAGGGTTGGAGATAGGACGTCAGAAATTTAAAAAATCGATTTTTCAAAAATGTTCGTTTTATAGCGTACATATTTCTGACGAGAATGTTATGCAAAACATATTTGTTCGAGGAAATGTTGGTTGGTTGGTTATTTTGGGGGGAGGGAGGAGACCAAACAGCGAGGTCATCGGTCCCATCAGATTATGGAAGGAAGGGCAAGGAAGTCGGCTATGCCACTTCAAATGAACCATCCCGGCATTTGCGTGAAGCGATTTAGGGAAATCACGGAAAACCTAAATCAGGATGGCTGGACGCGGGTTTGAACCGCCGTTCTCCCTACGCGAGACCAGTGTGCTAACCACTGCTCCACCTCGCTCGGTTGAGGAAATGTGGGACACGTTGTTCGGTCTTAACTGCGCTAAAAGTGCAGAGCCACGCCTCTTCACACAGTGAAAGGTATCTTCACAACTAAGGGGTATCTTTACAATTAATCTGAATACGGGGGGCGGGGGGAGGGGGAGTATGACCTCAATACAACTGTAGCGTAAACGGAATGCAGTAGGATGTGCCGTACATCAGAGTTGGATGAAGCAGGAGTGGAATTTTAGCAGTGAGAGCGTAAACAAAAATTGTGGCAAAAGAACATTTAATTGATCGCTACAATCAATTGCACACATGAATATGTATAGTGAGTAATATGATGGTTGCTGTTGCCTGCAATCTATTAAGTCGCATATTAATTAAACCTAGAACTTTACTTCGGAGTCCCCTGCAAGGTCTATGATCTGTGGAAGAGGAATGATCAGAGGATGGTTTAACCACGAACACTTACATTCGCACGCACTTGAGAGACTAACAGGAGGGAAAAGGAGTGAAAACCTTCACCGCAGCACACGTGGGTAGCAAGAGGGGCTGTTCCATTGATTTTATCATGTGAGATGAATGAATAAAGTTTCTATTAAAGTGGATTGCTATAAACATAAAACATAAATAGGAATCACAGTTAATTCAGATATTCTACAGCGGAAGATAACTGTGGCCTTGGCACTGTAGACTTTCTCATTAGATCACGACCATGTGGTCCTCACAAACAAAAGTGTGCCCAAAGAGAGTTATCAAGTGAGACGAATTGCACAAAAGTCAGTCATAAAATGACGGAAATCATACGTGGTCCCGCGAAGGGGATACTAAAAATGAACTGAATCACAATAAACTCAACACGGCTCCACATGTTTGATTAACGGTTCAAGTGAACAATAGCTTACACCGTCCCTGGATTTTAACGCATTTAACACTCGCGCATTAGCAAGTAAAATTTATCACACATGATAATAAACAATGAATGATGAATGGAATCATTTACTTTGACTAGCATTGAAAAACTTACATAAAACACAACATTAACTTATCATCGAAAAGGCACACTTACCACCATTAGGTCCCCGGAACACTCCACGAGCATTCGCTCTCCACCCAAAACCGCTCCCCGTACCTACGGAAGTGGCCAGCGGAACCCCTGTTGTGGTGCCAACCTATACAAAAGGTTCGTCCAAGGCAAACAGAAATCTCTTTGCTACCTTGTACGTGTTTGCTACACTTGACTATTCTGACGCAGTGACACACTACTACACTCCCACGGATCTACACACTGAAATATTTGCACACTCTCATTCACACATTCAACTGATTGGACAAGAAGAGGAAAGAAAAGATACATTGAAATATGGCACTTAAATGTATCAAACATACGTGTGGGGCTCCGACAAGTACCAATAACCTAATGAAATGTTTAAACGAAATGTGGATAGTATACCGTGGCCACCACAAGCACACTCAGCTGCTCAGTCTTTTCCCCTTTCTTCTTTGCATCTAGGGCAATAGACAATTTGCACCAACAACTGAGGTGCCAGAGGCAAACAAATGAAGCTGTCTGGTATGGCAAAATGATGAAGAGGCTCATGCAGAGACCCTTCAACAGCATTCTTCTATCGCACGTCACTGTATTTCCTAAGACGTGTATATTTTGTAATTGACGCCATCAAGCCTATATTCAGGGCAGTGAAAATTAAAATGTCCTTAGTGCTCCCAGTCGGCCGGTTTGACGTCCTACCCTCTTAAAAAAACACAATTAATACTGGGTGGCCGGCCGAAGTGGCCATGCGGTTAAAGGCGCTGCAGTCTGGAACCGCAAGACCGCTACGGTCGCAGGTTCGAATCCTGCCTCGGGCATGGCTGTTTGTGATGTCCTTAGGTTAGTTAGGTTTAACTAGTTCTAAGTTCTAGGGGACTAATGACCTCAGCAGTTGAGTCCCATAGTGCTCAGAGCCATTTGAACCATTTGAATACTGGGTGGGATTATTTGTGACTGGCAGAATAAAAATTCTTCAGAAAATTTGTACTCTTTATTGCCTATTAGGTAATAACTTTCTCTTCTGTGTGACATAAAATTAAATATAGGAAACATAAAACCAGTGAAGACAAGAGACAAACAAGAAAGGCAGTACACATTTCTTCAATCCTTAGATCCCAGCATTTTTCTCCCTGTAATCTTGCTACAGTTATACATGGCATGGTTTCCTTTCTGCGAAAGAAGCTTTTACCTCACCAAAGTTCGTCAAACGTTTTGCTACATGAAAAATCAAAATCTCGTTATCTAATTCTGAAAAAGAGTTTTACGTTAGGAAATGGTTTCACATTTCATTTATACGCTCCAGTTTCTCAAGCATGAGATCGAAAAGTAGCAGTACGAACGTTTTGTATAAAATTTGAATCGTCGTATTCTCAGATATAATTTCTGTGATGTCCCCATTTCTTCTTCTTCTTCCTCCTTCTAACAATCTTTCATCACTAATTGTGTAACTATTCCTGCCATTGCCAAAACTTATCCTCTGGTTAACTTCACTAATCCTTCCAGTCACAAGTACAGTTATCCCTCGTTTATTCTCCTGTTAGGTGTTATTACATGTCCGTACAACTCGTTTTCCGCGCTATTCCAAGAACAGAACTTAAGTGGCTGCTAACGGGGGACTACAATTGCCCCTTAGTAATGTAGAGATCTCGCAAAACATTGTCTGTCAAAATTTCATTTTCTTAGATACACGGAGAAGGTAATCTTTCTTACCTGTCATTCCTCATCTAGCATAGGCCCATCCGCTTTTGTCTGTGAGAAAGTTTTTCATTTCTAGATGCGACGGGGATTTCCCTGACAGAGACATCACATACACTATTCACGCATTCAAAAATCGACTTACGATTCGTTCAGAAATCAACTTAGAATGTGTTCAAAAATATTAAAAAACCAGCTTGGATGCGTTTCTAAATCGTATGAATAATCGATACACCAATGTGTGATGGATGCTAGATGCTTTGTGAAACAAGGTCTTTCTTCAAGACTATGAATATGGCTCTCCCTGAAATGGCCCCCCAGGGCAAATAGCCCGGTTTGCTCCCCCCCCCCCCCCCCTCCATCTCCCTAGATCCGGGCCTGCATGTGACGACACAATTAATCGAACGCTAAAGATAGTTGCTGAAGGAAAATAATGTGTAATATTTTCTATACTATTGTCTTTGCCTTCCCGCCATTTCGCTTACTTCCATATGGTTAATGTTTTACCTTATCTTGTGTTACATACTTTTCTAGTGCAGAATAATAAACTGCAGTATTTCATCTGTAGTAGTTACATTGTGTTTTTATTGTGGATAGTGTTCCCACTAATGGTATCCTCACAAGAGCTAGGGAAAATGGGAAGACCATAATGTATAAACCTACAACACCAGTTACTTAGACGCCATTCACTGTGACTTAATGAGTGAATCGAATTAATTGACTACCAGTATTCTTATTCTCAAATACTTCCGACCGACGGATGTTCGCCAGCAGTTTTGGGTTTTGTGCATTTCACCTACAGCTACACTGCATCTTCCCACACTGCGTAACAAGGTCGTATTTCTACTGAGTATGCCACACCATCCAAACCTGTGATTCAAATGCTGGAACTTTCGTTTGCCACATATGGCGTGCATAACAACATACAGTTTATATTTGCCATTAGCACGTTGGAGATTCAGACTCTACTACACATTCAGATGTTTTTCATGCCACCTGCACTGTAGACAAATACGAACACCTCAAGGACAGTGTAATTCAATGCGTACATAAATACAGGGAACAATGCATAGTGTGGTGTCACCGCCAGACACCACACTTGCTAGGTGGTAGCCTTTAAATCGGCCGCGGTCAGTTAGTATACGTCGGACCTCCGTGTCGCCACTATCAGTGATTGCGGACCGAGCGCTGCCACACGGCAGGTCTAGAGACAAGTCCTAGCACTCGACCCAGTTGTACAGCCGACTTTGCTAGCGATGGTTCACTGACAAATTACGCTCTCATTTGCCGAAACGATAGTTAGCATAGCCTTCAGCTACGTCATTTACTACGACCTAGCAAGGCGCCATTACCAGTTACTATTGATGCTGTAAAACATGTACCGTCAAGAGCGATGTTCACCAATTATGGATTAAAGTTAAGTATTCCAGCAGCTACGTACTTCTTTTACTAGTCTCAATTCCTTTAACTGTTCCAGTCCTCATGCCATCCTGCGTGAGCTAAAACGCGTGCCTTTCGGCTTCCTGTCATAGTGGGTTGGCTGTCTTGCCAATCCACAACACATACAACACATCCCATAGAGGTAAGGTTATTGGTGACAAATCACCGTCATCAGTTTGGCTTCACCTTCGAACATGCAGCATTATGGCATGTGTGGTTTAATCAGTTAATTTTCACAGTTAAAAGGCATGTCTTCGCAGTTGACCATCGCTGATATTATTTAAAGTATTTTGCAAAATGACAATGCTGGTGTGACCCCTCAAACTGGCAATAGTGTCATAGCAATAGTCTCACCCAGCATTACTAGAGGGTGGCAACTTCCACTAGTGGACCAGATCCGTGTGGTATAGCAATGTTGAGTAGTCTCCAGTGGCAGCTTAGGTTACATTCGGTTAGGTTACTATCAATGAAATTACGAACAGATTGCTGACTCACACCTGCTCGGAAGACAACGCCTACCACAACAGATGCTGTAGAACCTCCACGCAAACTCCGGATTGGTGATGGTACCATACCCATTACCAAACTCCAGCAATGAAGTGCATTTCTCCTTGCGCTTACAGGCAACAACAGCAACTGGGTTCAGTTGCTACTCCAAGAAGAAGCTCCCTGACACCAGCAATAGTAGAACTGATGTTTATAGTTCTCCATATATTTCCAGTGCTTTCACCAACACATCTGAGCAACAAAAGATCATCGCTAATTCATCTGTCTTCAAGTACAGTATTGGCAAAGGAAGCACCAGAGTAACATAACACCCTAGGTACTTTTTGTGGACCATTCCAGTTATATGTCACAGGCACTTGTGTTTCACACACATATCTCATTGTTTCAGGATCAGATGTCAGTGTACTCCTCATGAATCAGGACAAATCATATTTAGCTAACTTTTGCCTTACAGCTGCTCAAACTCCAGAATTCGTACATTTGCTAAACTAACTGTGGTTGTGAACCTAGGCTTCAAGGAATCATTACAGTGGAGTTTTCTACTAGCTAATGTTACAGAGTCCATTCTACATGCCAGTTTCCAGCATCACTATAACACTGCTATTTCCTTGTGCAAGGCACATATCCGCATAAGTTTTGAAACTATTCATGGATATCTTGGCAAAATATACACCACTCACACCCTGCCACATGGTGTACCCCAATGAGTGGTGTCCATGGCATTTCTATATTAGATGCCATGATGACCAATTTATATTTAATGGTTCCATTTCTCATACCTGTAACTATATGCTAAAGGATTATAATATTTATGGAGTGCTTGCCATTATTTCAAAAACAAATTATCATCCACAAGGGATCCACCTCTGTAGCTGAGTGGCCAGCATGGCAGAATGCCAAGTGAGGGGCCAGGGTTCGATTCCCACTTGAGTTAGAGATTTTCTCCACTTGGGGAATGGGTATTGTGTTGAAACTTCCTGACAGATTAAAACTGTGTGCCCGACCGAGACTCGAACTCTGGACCTTTGCCTTTCACGGGCAAGTGCTCTACCATCTGAGCTACCGAAGCACGACTCACGCCCGGTACTCACAGCTTTACTTCTGCCAGCACCTCGTCTAGAGCTTCTGTAAAGTTTGGAAGGTAGGTGACGAGGTACTGGCAGAAGTAAAGCTGTGAGTACCGGGTGTGAGTCGTACTTCGGTAGCTCAGATGGTAGAGCACTTGCCCGTGAAAGGCAAAGGTCCCGAGTTCGAGTCTCGGTCGGGCACACAGTTTTAATCTGTCAGGAAGTTTCATGTCAGTGCACACTCCACTGCAGAGTGAAAATCTCATTCTGGGTATTGTGTTGTCTTGATTATCATTTCATGCTCAATGACACACAAGTCTCTGGAGAGACGTCAACAAACAAGACCTGCACCAGGCAACCTGTCTACCCAGTGGGAGGCCCTCGCCACATGTCATTTCATTTCATCCACAAGGGAAGAAAAAAAAAACGAACATTGTTACTGATAAGAAAGTGTTACATTCCAAAATTTGTGTTGATTCTAAAAAGCTGGATGCTGCAAAAGCCTAAATGAAGACATTATAGGAATGCTAAATGCCAGCTTGCATGTACATCCCAAATGTCACAGGCCACAGTCGCTAGAGACCAGCCTATGCCTATTTCTATTGTCATATGCAGCATAAGACACCACATTAAGACTACTCCCTGACCGCTTGCAACTTTCAAGTTTCACAAACCCACATCCACAGACAATACTGAATTCTCAAACATTACTGCAACTCAGTGTCATGCCCATCAGCCAAGACCTACAACGAACAATGCCTGTAGCATGTAGCATGGTTGACAGATAATTCTTGAACGTCAGTGATCTATCCAGGGTGACATCCAGATATTTATTGTAAATAGTGGGATAACAATTTGTTCTCAAAATACATACTGTGTTCTCTGTTAGCTAACTGGTTGTTGAGGTGGAATGTAAAGACATATATCTTTGTGGTACTGGGCTGTAATCTCCAATGGCATGGTTGAAAAGTCAGTTAATATACTCACACTTCACTGAATGGCGCAACAATGGCTCATATCCTTCCTAGGTGAAAATGGTGATGTATCTAATTTTACTGGATTCAATGATAGTATCCGATTTCACCCGTCTGCTTCGACACATGACATAATGGTGTTATAGTGTGAGATGTCACTACAATGCAATGTGTTTCTGAGTTGGTTGTATTTGTAAATGTCATATTATTGTATTTGATGCTGCTGAGTTTAATTTGTGCTATTGGGTTCATTTAAGTTTTGGTTGTCATTGTGCTAATATGGTTTTGGGCTTAGGTAGTTAGTGTGGCAACATGGGAAGTGGATGTCTTTTCAATGAGTTGCTAAGGTTTTTTTTTTTTGCTTATGTGTTTGGCGTTTTCGTTATGTATGATTAGTTTGATGTTTGTTGTGGGGAAAGAAGTCTAACATTTTTATTGTTTTTCTCTTAGGCAAGGATATGACAGTGAAGTTCACAAGTAGATGTAGGACACATTTTATTTTTGGTGTGTGTGTGTGTGTGTGTGTGTGTGTGTGTGTGTGTGTATGTGTGTGTGTGTGTGTGTGTGAGAGAGAGAGAGAGAGAGAGAGAGAGAGAGAGAGAGAGAGCATGTGTGAGTGTGTAAGTGTAAGTGTGTGGGGGGGGGGGGGAGTGGGAGTTGGTGGGTGGATGGGTGGCTGGGCAGGTGGTTGAATGTGGGGTATTTGGGTTTTAACGTTGTTGGAGTTTTCATTCCACTTTTCGAAGTTGTAGATGTTGGTCTCTGGTATTGACAGCTGTGGTTGAGCTGTATAGGTCAAGGGAAATGTGCAGTTCTATTTTTTGTGGTTGTAGGTGTTGTTTTTTTAGTACTGATAGTCGCAGTTGAGCTGCATAAGTCTAGGGAAATGTCCAATTCCTGCAGTTTTCTTGGTTTATCAGAATGTAAATTGAATTTTTCTGAATGTTATTTGTTTTTGGATGGTGCAGTGATTTTTTATTGCTGTATATTTAACTTGTCCCCACCCTAAGCCCACACTTTTCCATAGTTGTTCTGTTAGTTTCATTTTATTTTTGGAGTGAGATGTTATTGTGTCAGTTATTATTTTTGTTCATGTTTATTGGTGTATGTATGTAGTGACGTCATTTTCGCTGGAAGTAGCCATTTCCTCCATACTGACGACATCATAGGTCAAAGCAGATGGGTGGAATTGGACGCTTCTGTAATACCAGTTGAGTAGAGGTGCTGTTTTCTAACGTTCTTATCCTCTTGCATAAAGACATGGCACCATTCATGGAATTTTAAATGTGAGTATAAGTACTAATTAATATTCTTTCCTGCTCTATCTGTGGTATCTACCTGTAGGAGGTACAGTGCTGGAGCTGTTCCGTGTAAAAGTAACTTAACTTTTTCTTATATACAAATGATATTTTTTCATTTTGGTACACAATTCCTTTTTTTATAAAGTCATGAAATAACAAACTATAAAGTTACAGGATAACCTACAGCCTTTTCCTAACCATTAAATGCTTTGGGCGAAATTGTTAAGCTGATAAATGAGATACACTGAAGTGTATAACTTCCATAAAATAGCGTAGAAAAAAACAAAAAGAATTAAATGAGGAATAATGATCAAGTATCTTTACCAGCATTCCTCAATAATTATATGGTGTCTAACAGATAATTGTTTTACGAAAAGTATGTTATCATTTTCGTACCACATATGAAGTTGGCATAACAGTAAACAAACACTTTGATAGTAGGCTATTAGCAACCTTATTTGAACCAACATCATTCTTGTGTTTGGCATGAACCAAACAGCTCCACTGTCTTGCATAAAATCATTTGTATGATAAATACTAACTACATGGAGAAAATCATTTTACATACACATCACAAATTGATTTGTAAATGTGACTAAATACTGATCATTTGTAAGGTCTTTTTAATACACTCACAACTTTTTACAGATTACAATAATACAAATTCTTTAACAGAGTAGGAGTTATAAGGGAGAAACATTTTCAATTTGTTTTCAAATTTTATTTTGCTGTCTCTGGTAAATGATCAAAAATTTTAGCTACAGGATTGTGCAACCTTTTTTGCAGTAAATACACTCTTAATTTGGAGTAATGAATGTCATTTCTTCTTCTGTATCATAATTATGTACATCATTGTTTCTGTTGAACTGTAGTGAATTATTTAGAACCAACTTCAAGAGGGAATAGATATACTGTGAAGTAGTGGTCAAAATGCCCAACCAATAGATATACTCTGAATCAGTAATCAAAATGCCCAACTCTTTAAATAGATGCTTACAAGATCAGCTCAGTTGAGCACCATACATTATTCTTACAGCTGGAGCAGCAAGGATTGTCTTTCTTGAAGAGGGATTTTCCCACAATATTATTCCACATGACATTACTGAATGAAAATATAAAAAATAGGTATGGTTACCAATTTCCTCTCCCCAAGATTTGTAATGATTCTAAGTACAAATGCTGCTGAAGTATGTTGCTTTACAAGTTCCAAAATGTGCTTCCTCCAGTTTAAATTCTTGTTGATATTAACATCCAAAAATTTTGAAGTTTCCACACTATTTGTTATTTCCTCATAAGTCTTATACATTGGTGTAGTACCCCTATATGCGCAGAACTAAATATGTTGCGTCTTTTTTAAAACTGAGAGTCAGAACATTCACAGAAAACTAGTCAATGATATGTCAAGAACATTGTTTGTGATTTCTTCTGTTTCATTAAGTATGCTTGGATTGATTACAATGCTAGTGTCATACACAAAAAACTACTTCTGCTTGTTATATACATTTGATGGAAGATCATTTGAATGTATGAGAAATAGACCAAAGATTTATCCTCAAAGAGCGCCATGTCTGATTTATATCCAGTCAGAATAATGTCCCCAGACTAGACTGATTGAATTACTAAGGATAACTTTATGTGTTCTTTTTGTTACATATAAAATTATCCGTTGATTGGCTGAAGCTCTACCTTTGTGATAAATAATAGCCTTAGTGCAGAACTGGTAGGAACACAATCAGGTGTTTCACTGAGTCAGTAGGCTATGCAGAGAAACGTGTGTTTCTGTCAAGTTTCATGTTATTTAACGTCGATAGAATTCCTGGAAGCTGTTGTGTCCTTATCTGCGAATCAAATTATTATGAAGCGGAATATATGGCAACATTTTTTCTTTTTTTCAAGTTAAGGAAGGAGAAACATGTGGATAAAAAAATCTGAGAAGAAAATGTGAAAGTTACAAATAATATAGAAGTTACTAAAAACTTACAGTGTACAACAAGCAAGGAGACTGGTATTGAAGATAGGCTTTTTTTTTAGGTTTTATGCTAGTAGTCTTTTGCAAAATTTTGGTTTAGGAAAGTGGTGCTGTTCTGTCTTACTGACAAATTTCCCTACATATTTCACCTCTCCTGATATTTCTCAACACACACACCCAGGAGTTGAAGAAAGTTTGTGTTTATTATATAGGTACGAATACTGATTTGGAATGCAGCTTTCTGATGGTACATCTTTGCTTTGCACTTACATTATATTTGTTCGCAGTAGATGTGGGTCTATACATGTCATTTGCTAATGAATTTTGTTTATGTTAAAATATCGCCTTGCAATCTGAAGAGTACACATATTAAAAGATAAACTCAGTCCTGTTAGCAAGCGGTCATTCATATCAGTTTGTCACATAATGATACAACTAGATACTTACTAGCCTTTCCTTGTATCAGCATATTTGACTAGTTCGTATTTTACCTGACAGCCTATAATTGTTAACAACTGTTCTGTAAACTGTATACCCTATTTTGCCATGTGTGTTTTACCATTTCTTCTTAATGTATGTACGTAAACATATGCAATATTAAATAACATACTAACGTGAAAATTAATTACAAGAAGTAGTATAATGTCATTCGAATGTATCCTGTCTATCACAAACAGAGCGTGGTATAATGTCTGCCACAGTATGTTCATGTAGACAATTTCCAATATAAATCATTTAACAGTATTGTAATGTATCAGAAGTTCAAACCCATATGAGTTGTAATTAGTTTTATATGAGAAAATGCAATCACACAAGTTGAATTTGTTTTATGAATGTGTTCAAATCCGCTACCTTACTGACAACTCAATGTGTGATGTCATTAAAGCTGTGCTGTGGCCTTAAGTTTATGAGGGCATTTTCTGCAACATTAATTTCATAATAACTCAGTTTTTCTGGGAGAATATTGAGATTAACACAGTAGAATGCCTCAGATAGGTCACAGAGAATTACAGCTGGTGATACTTTATTATTTAAAGCTTGTAAAATTAGTTGAGTGAATGTGTAAATTGCATTCTCAGTAGAGCAACTTTTCTGAAGTCCAAACTGTGATTTACTGTGGATATTATTGTTGCTCAGGTGGAATGCTATTCTAGAACACAGCACTTTTGCAGTTTTTCAGTAGTGAATAAAGTCGGTAGTTATTGGTATCTCTTCTAAGACCTTTATTATAGAGGGGTTTAACAATGTCATATTTCAATCTATCTGAAAAAATGTCTTCACTGTAAGTCTGGGATTTCCATGAAAAACGTTTGAGATGGATGCCATCTTGCATAACCAACAGAAGTTAAAAGATATATCTAAAGTAATTACTTGTTCACTGGTCTGGAAGAGAGCAACTTCTTTTAAATTCAATATTTGATTTGATACCCTTCTTGTAACATATAAAATATACAGTTCATGAGATAAATTCTGGTGTTATTCTTTTTTCTGATGATATCATGATATTGGGCATCTGCATGATAACAATTGAACCAACTAGATTTTGGTAAAAGGTTAAATTTTGAAAGAGGTCATTAAAAATACTAAATATAGAATTCAAAATAAAATGAGTGACATATTTCACGAGATTATGAACTTCTATACTGAATATCGCATTATACATAAGTTTCTGGGTATTATAAGTGGCAAATACTTGCTGCACGTAGTTATATACATTGTTTATTCCATTGAGTAAGCAGTTATGTATATGCAAACATGGTTAAACTGAATATCTAACCTGGAAAATTATATGTCATACCAGTTTTCTGAAAAATATAGCATTCTGTATGATAGGCGATAAAAGACCTGTTTAAAACCTTCAGATTCTTAAAAAATATTAACAATGTGATTACAGGAATTAATAGCAAAGAGCTGGCCATAATAACAACCTTTGTACTGGTACAAGTGAAGCTCATGAGTCACACCTGGACAGCTCAGTCAATAAGAGCACTGCCACAAAAAGAAGTTTCTGGGTTTAGATCTTGGGCCACTGCATAATTTTAATCTGTTGGGAAGTTCCAAAACAGCACATGTTCTGTAACAAAATGACCAATTCACGCTAAAAACACTCTAGCCTCTTCACTGAGACTGTGAGTAAGCCACTTATTCCACAACACCATCTCTTCAAGGTCTGTTGGTCCAGCGAGGGTATGCAGGACAGCTTCTGTGAAGTACGGAAAGTAGGAGAAAGGTGCTGATGGATTCAAGCAGTAAAGTTGGTTGTGAGTCGTCCATGGTATCTGTCAGAAAGAGAATTACTTGCAGACACCAAGGTTCTAAGTACCAGTCTTAGTACAGCACAAAGTTTTAATACAATTGATAGTTTCAAAATAGCACCTATTCTGCTGTAGATTGAAAGATTTGTTTTAAGAGCACCTTCTTTATAAATGTGCATCAATCAATTCAGTACAATCTGGTCAAAAATCTAGCAGTCTGCGACTAATATACACACTTTTTCTTTGTCACTTTGCTTCATGATCACCTCAGTCAGTAGAAGTACAAATACTTTGTGTTGAAAGTGGTTTTTCTTGGGTCACTATGAACCTATTCAGTAAAACAGCATTGTGGCTGTATTGCAAAGTAGTTGAAAAGTAATAATTTTAGTACTATGTATTATATATTGATCTGGATCTCATTGTTGAACTTACCTACTACTAATCTGTGCTGTTCAAATTATTATTGATATGCAGTGTGATGTGATGTTGTTTTAAGTTTTTTGTTCAATTTGATGCACAGTATCTGAAAGGCTATTCCTCAAACTCTATTTTACAGCATTAGAATTTGGGCAAATAATTCTTCCAAATATATTTAGATATTTTTTACGTCAGTCTTACTT
Organism: Schistocerca cancellata; assembly: GCF_023864275.1. Taxonomy (NCBI): domain Eukaryota; kingdom Metazoa; phylum Arthropoda; class Insecta; order Orthoptera; family Acrididae; genus Schistocerca; species Schistocerca cancellata. Next base: position 422,125,091 of record NC_064634.1, on the reverse strand, counting down.
AAGGATATGAGTCATACAAAACCTTTGCATATACTTCTCCTGAAAATTAACCTCAGAATCTACAAGAATATTAAGCTCACCTTTCAGTGCATGGGGAGTAGACCATACATAGTGCAAGGCACAGTACTGTTGTTAGATAACTATCTGCAACTGCTGTATTGTAATTTGAAGTGAAAGGAAATTTTTCGTGAATACACTCATGCTCATAAATTAATGATAATTGCAGAATGTGGTGCCACACAACGTGGAACTACACAAAACTGGCGCTAATAGCATAGGCACATAGGGAACACACACGACACAGATCCGTAAGCCCACGGTATTGGTAATCAGTTGAGACAACAGTCCCAAAACACATGTGCTACAAAACGCCACTGTTTCCTGCGCATGTACCCCAACATCAATATGGGATATGATCACCATGCACATGTACACAGGCCGCACAACAGGTTGGCATACTCTGGATCAGGTGGTAGAGCAGCTACTGGGGTACAGCAGCCCATTCTTGCACCAGTGCCTGTCGAGCTCCTGAAGTGTCATAGGGGTTTGAAGATGTGCAGCAATACGTCGACCGAGAGCATCCCAGACGATGGGGTTTAGGTCTGGAGAACAGGCAGGCCACTCCATTCGCCTGATATCTTCTGTTTCAAGGTACTCCTCCATGATGGTAGCTCGGTGGGGCCGTGCGTTATCATCCATCAGGAGGTAGGTGGTACCCATTGCAACCCTGAAAAGGCGGACATACTGGTGCAAAATGACGTCCTCATAAACCTGTTACAGTTCGTCTGTCAAAGACATGCAGGGATGTACGTGCACCAATCATAATCCCACCCCACACCATCAAACCATGACCTCCATACAGGTCCCTTTCAAGGACATTAAGGGGTTCGTATATGGTTCCTGGTTCACGCCAGATGAAAACCCAGCGAGAATCACTGTTCAGACTATACCTGGACTCGTCTGCGAACATAACCTGCGACCACTGTCCCAGTGACTGTGTTCTTGAAACCAGCCTTTATGGGCTCTCCTGTGACCAGGGGTCAGTGGAATGCACCTTGCAGGTCTCCGGGAGAATACACCATATCTGTTCAGTCGTCTGTAGGCTGTGTGTCTGGAGACAACTGTTCCAGAGGCAGCAGTAGGGTCCCAAGCAAGGCTACCTGCAGTACTACGTGGCCGTCTGCAGGCACTGATGGTGAGATATTGGTCTTCTTGTGGTTTTGTATAGTGTGGACATCCCATACTGTAGCGCCTGGACACGTTTCCTGTCTGCTGGGATTGTTGCCATAATCTTTGTGGCACACGGACAGCCTGTGGTACAACCTGCTGTGTTTGACCAGCTTCCAGTCGCTCTCGCCCTAGTATTGTACCCCTCATAATGTCATCAATATGTGTTCTTTGAGCCATTTACAACACACAGCCACCTTTAGCACATCTTAAAAAGTCTGCACACTTACTCATTGCACTGTACTCTGACATGCACCAACCATGCATATGTGGACTGCTGTCAGCGCCACCGTGCAACGACCACAGGACAAATGCACCGCATGGCCATACTCCGAGGTGATTTAAACCCGCATACCGCCCACCAGAGCATTGTTTCACCATGTATCAGCATTATCCTTAATTTATGAGCATGAGTGTAGTAATCTAAAGTGCAGGTTCTAAGTTGTCACAACACTTTCCAGTGTTAATGATAAGACCATTCCAGTTTCGATTATACATAACATTTATGCGTTCATAACTTGTGTGTGTCATTTCAGCTTTCCATGTTTGGTATGAATCATAAAGTACAAGTCCTGTTTAACTGGAGCCCATTCTGCATTATTTTCTTCACATCATTTCTTTTCTTGCAGTCGGTTTGCAGGATGAAGACACACCACTTAACTAATAATTTGTATAGTCCTACACAAAAGTAAAAATTACAGACATTCAAATCGAAATAAGATTATCTGTTTCGAAATCTTTAATTCAAGTATGATGCTATCTTACAATTCTTATAGCTGCAATTATCTAAGGATAAGCCTGTTAACTCCACTTTTATTGACTACTCAGTAATGAACTGTACAGGATACTACTTGAAATTATCTCAATAAAAACTTGATGTAATAATACAATAACATTTTTAATTTATATTAATTAAATACTGCACTTGATTTAAATTTTGGTATATTTTTCGTTAGTTTATAGTATGAGCACTGGAGAATCACCAGTATGAGTGGTCATTGGAAACACATGGGATGTTAAGCCTCATTGATACTTGATGGATCGAAACAGAATATCATGTCAAAATATTCCACAAAGCATTACAAATGGCGAAATCCACACAGCTCATCAATTGGACAGAATGGTACAAACAGGGCTTTTCTGTGATGGTTTCTCAGGAAGAAAATGTTGTTGTTGGTGTTACTGCAGAGAACTAAGTCGTTGTCTGCTGACTTCGGAAGTTAACCTATTTTCGCCCAGCTCAGGCAAGTTGTAGTTATTACCAGACTTTGTGAGAAATTGCGATTGTTGAGATAAAATTCCTCTGAAAACGATAAATGATCTAGATTTTACAATATCTGAACAGAACTGACAACTACACAGTGTGTAAATAAAAACACAAAATTATTAAGCAATTTTTTGTAAATAACATTTTATTAGGTCAAAAGGCCAGATTTATTGAAGGAGAAAAACGTGTTTGGCAAAAGAAAGTAATGAATCAGGTAAGCAGACTTTACATAATCCCCTATAAATACTGTACTGTTTCATTGAAAGGGTACAGTACGGCCTGACATTGAAAATAGGTACAACATACTTCATTATTTTTGTCAGAACAACATATTTTTTTGTAAAATAACTCAATTTCAATTAATACAGTGAAGCCGGATACTAGTGTGGGAAAGAATGACAATTTATTTATTTAATTGATCACATGTGCACTCCCACAAAATAAATCCCTACATCCAGTTTGGTGAGATCTGTGAAATGAATGAATGTATGGTCGTCTGCTAACCGCAGATAGTGAATGTGAATATATGATCATCTTTGAGACGATCCTTTGGCCACCTTTGGTGGGACCAAAGAGATGAAATTTGCCTGAGCTTTGAGCGCCTGAAATGTGGCTGACCAATACGGTAGCAAGATGCTCCCCCACTTCGGCAGAGGTGCGAGAGGACCTGAAGAACGGCCATGTTTCAGCACTCTGCCGCTGGATCTTGTGCTGTTAAGACCTGTCTTAGGTGTGCTCCATAAAGACAAAAGAGTGGAGACATGGTATGCATATGGAATACTTAAGAGTAGTTTGAAATAATAATTTCTCTATTTCAGGTACTTTTGTGGGGTGAATTAAATGTCAGGCAGGTAATATTAATGGGATCGTAGTAATCTTCGGAAGTGACCAACGGTCACAATGAAACCACGTGTAGCAATAAGTTGAAATACTTCCATGTGCTTAAGTTAGGCTGAATTACTAGTATGTGTACTATAAGTTGAAATATTTAAGAAATGGCGTGTGCAGGACTTGAAATTAGAGACGAGTAATTCCACGTGGTGAGTACTGTGTGAGTCTCAATCTGTGTATGAGACAAAGGATAAAGAGAAGCACTCGTCCATGGTATCAGTTGAGGACTCGCGTGTGTGATGAATATGCTCTTAATATTACTTTGCATGTTATGTTTCCATGTGACGCTTGATTCAAACTATAATACTCTGAGAGAGAAGCAAGGTGAGTCAGCCGTCTATCCAGCAACGCCACTTGTCTTGCATTGCACAGGAAGACGTGCATATATCTCCAGAGTTCATAGTAGGAAAGAAGAATTACGAAGTGGGGCAGTGTTGTGTGAAACTGGGATAAATACTAATTGAAGTGGGAAAGCTGAAAGTGATAGTGTTGTGACTATTTATTGTGTTGTATTCCATGTTGTAATTGTGTATGTCACGTAATTTGGGTATGTGTGGTTTGCATGGGAGAGTAGCAAGGTAGTTTCAAAAGATTAGTGGGTTATGCTTGTTCCTTCAGTACCGCTCGATCTGGAGGAAAGTTTCGTGATGATGATTGTGAGAGTCGAAGTGTGAGATATAATGAAAGATCCACCATCCTATCCAGAAAGTGCACTGTAGCGTTAAATAATTATGAGACCATAAGGTAGAGAATCACCAATGTAAAGCCATGCCCACTGGGCGGAATTTCTCATGTGTTATTATTGTAGGTTATAAAATTTGTGTGTTTAGGTTATAGAATTTGTTGGAATAAATAAGATAGTGAAAAGAAAAAGATTGGTGGCCTTTTCCTTCGAATTGTATGTTGTCATGATATCCAGAATTTATAATGTGTGCGCCACTCATATTCAGTGCGATGGCCACGTGTTGATAAAAGCCGTTATATAAAAAAAGAAAATGTGGTATTGCCAGTGCGTAGTGAACAGTTAGAGTTCTGTAAATTACCGATAGTCAGATGTGCGTTTCCGTTGCGTATTATCCATACAGGAGGATAATTTGTAACTTAATTGTGAGTACGAGAGTTCATGTTACTCGATAAATAAGAATGAATCCACTCGCTTGGCAGACCACACATCTTGCAGGCCTGACTGCTTGATGCCACAGTATGAGCAAGGCAATTGGGTGCCTCTCATCATGTACTCATGAGTCTATTTTTTTGCTAGTAAATAAATGCTGATATTTTTGTAACTTTATTTCCCTTTTCAGCAATTTAGCATATAAAATTGGCCCACAACATCTGTTATGAAGTTTGCTTTGGTCATTAATTAACTTTACAGTTGCTAGTCCCTTAATTCCGACAATATATTTCTACTTTTTACGTCACAGATGGTATCTCATAACCTCGCTTTCCCCTTGGGGATTGGGCTAAATGAATTGACTTCATTTAGATGTTCCATCCAGTGTGAACGTCACCTGAGAGTTCGTTCCATTCTGTTATGTCTAGTGTGGATTGGCATCCCACGACTGAATATTACCTATGGTGTGCGTTGTTCTGTTAGTATAATCACTGCTAATATGTCTGCCTTTGCAAAAACAGACATAAGGTCTGATAGGATAGCCGCAATCAATGATTTTACAATGTAACTTTTAATCTGGCTTGATTGCAAAATGTTTATTCTTATGACCGGTTTCGGTTCCTCTAGAACCATCTTCAGATCTGTAACGATAATGGTACTAATTTACCATTTCAAGAATGCAAGCCTCTTTCACTCTACCTAATGAACAGGAAATATACCAGAATGTACCTGATATTTCGGTTACAGGAGTAACCCGTCCAAATACAGCAACTTTCACATGCTGTGTCACATAAAATTGGTTGGCAGAATGCACATCATTTATATTAATTATAACACTATTACTGACAGGTGGCATGTGGTACATTTGTTACATAGTATATGCACATTCTGTATTCAGTAGATTTTTGTAATTAACTTTTATCTCTAAAAATACTTACTAAAAATCTGTAGATGTCAGGATTAAAATCTGTATTCATCAAAATTAAAACCACAATAAAATTATCATTTTTATATGATCTAAAAACAAAGAGCGATATCTATATCTATGGCGCTGGTGTAGACTTGATTTCCTCCATGGTCTGCTTTAATTAAGTATTTTTAGAGATAAAAGTTAATTACAAAAATCTACTGAATACAGTATGTGCATATACAATGTAACAAATGCAACAGACGCCACCTGTCGGTAATAGTGTTATAATTAATGTAAATGGCGTGCATTCTGCCAACCAATTTTATGTGACGCAGAATGTGGAAGTTCTGTATTTGGATGGGTTACTCCTGTAACCGAAATATGAGGTATGTTGTGGTACATTTGATGTTGATTAGATAGGGTGAAAAAGGCTTGCATTCGTGAAATGGTAAATTACAATCATTATCGTTACAGATCTGAAGATGGTTCTAGAGGAACCGAAACCGGTCATATGAATAAACATTTTGCAATCAAGACGGATTAAAAGTTTCAATGTCTGCCTTTGCTTCTCTAACTGTACTGTCTAGCGACGTTGCGACTTAATAACATCGTCGTTGTGGACGGGTAACTATAAAAAGTAACAGAATGCCCGCTTACTTTGCGGAAACAATGTGGAATCATCGCCAGTCGTGTGTACAGCTCGCTTAATATCGATATCACATCGATACTTCATACGTCTTTGACCGAAGCTCGTTATGTGTATCGTTGATGTGTTTATATTTACTTACTGTATGGTGATGGCAAGAAGCAGAAAAATTTTGAAATACTGGTTTCTTATCGCTGTTTTAGTAGTTATTTTCATTGCTGAAATCGTACCCCATTTAACTGCTGATGGCGGTTGGTTAATATTTCTATTAGCTAACATGCTGTGTTCTTGAGATTGCCAGAAATTATAGTGCTGTTTGTTCGTTATTATTATGTTTTTTTAAAGGTTTACCGTGGCCCGACACCAGTGCGAAGTATGGGACAGTACCAGTCGTATTTCTTTTAAGTGGCTTAACTCTTCCAACCGATAATCTGATGACTGCTGCTAAACAGTATGATTTACATTTCGTCACCCAGTGTTTTTCACTTGTATTTACTCCACTCTTCGTCAAACTTTTGACTGTTATTCTTGCGCCAACTGGTGTGGATGATTGGATTATGAAAGGGTACTTTGCATTTGTATTTCCTGTAATGGAGTATACAGAGGCCGCTCGAGGCAGCTTAATGTTTCCAGTGAAGTTTTATCATTTCTAGCAGTATGCCTGTCTCATCGTCATCCGTCGTGGCTACTATTTGTGCAGACGGCAACGAGGCAGCTGCAATAGTAAACTGTATTGTAGGTGCACTTCTTGGAATGATAACGACGCCACTTATATTGTTAATACTGGTATGTTTTCTTCGGTGGCCATTCATACCTTCTTTTTGTATAACAATCGTTTGTGTTATTCTTATTTCATTGTTACAGATAAGATCAGCAGCAGTGGTTTCACCTGTCAAATCATTGCATGACCTAATTCTCACTGTGGGCATACCACTGCTTGTTGGACAAATTGTTCGCAAAGTAACTGGAATGAGACTGCAACACAGTATTGCATTGAAGATTAGACAGTTGGCGTTACTGATGACTGTGTTTATAACATTTTGTGACATATTTATGTCACATCTAGATGTAGAATTACAGCCCATTAATGTACTAGTTTCAGTTTTCTCAGGTAAGCTGCACTGCACAAAAGGTGCAAACCTAAGGCTAAAGTTAAGTATTAGATGCCCCCACCCCCTCCACGCCGATTCTGATTGAGCACAACAGAGTTCTAGGTTAGGTTGGAAGGTGGCAGTTTGGTTTTGAGTTGTCTAAGCCAATGAATGCGAAAGCAGATCTGGTTTTGGTAACAAATTGACCAGTAGCCAAGCCTAAATTTCATGTCCGTGCTGTGATGAAAAAAATTAAAAGGGGATTCCAGTAAGTAATTTTTACCTGCACCTGGAGTTCCCACTTATCGTGAACAGTTGCCATATCACCTAGGCTATCCGAGCATGCACCACAGACCAATAAAATCTTCCATATGTCATGCTGTCTACATTCTTGAGTCATAATCTTTGGGATCACGGAAGTGTCCGATTCCACCAGTCTGCTTTGACCCTGACTTCATCACTATGGCGGAAACAGTAATTTTTAGGCGTCTTGGGGGTCTTAGGGCGAGGATAAGCTAAATATAATAGTTAAAAAAACAAACAAAAAAAAACATTCTGCTACACCAACATAATCTGCAGGAATCGGACACTTCCCTTGACTTACATAGGTCAACCACAGATGACGATACCGAAACACCAACACCTACAACTACGAAAATGGGAATCGGGCATTTCCGGTGACCTATATAGGTCAACCACAACTACTGACGCTAAAGCACCAACACCTACAACTATGAAAAATAAAACCAAAACCATAACCTCAAAAATCCACAAATCAAACATCCCTATATCAATTAAAAAACATTCAGTACACCATAAATACACAAAACATCACAACAAGAGAAAAAAAAATACTTGCTACCAACAAACTCCGGCACTGCAAACTAGGTTGGCCAGCATAACTCCCTCCCCAACTCACACAGGCACAAATTGAACATCTTACCACACTACAAACAACAAACCAATAACACCTAACAAAAACGCCACACACATAAACAAAAAAAATTGATAACTCATTGAAAAAACTTCCAAACCTTCCGTTTGGAATTACAAGCACTACCAACAACTTCACACATCTAGCACCAAGGCTCAAGCGAACCAAATACAACACATTATACTCAGCGTGCACACGCACACACCCACACACACACACACACACACACACACACACACACACACACACAAACCACCACCAGAGGGCAACTTCTACAAACACAACCAACTCTCAGACACCGTGCCTTAATGATGTCACACACCACAACACCCTTACGTCATGGGTCAAAGCAGTCAGGTGGAATCACACGCTTCCATTGACCCTAGTCTTTCGTTAGTGTTAAAGGTGGAGTGTGACCACACCAGAATCTACTAAACACTGATATACAAACTGCTTAACCATAGAACACTAAAGGGGGAGGGGGGGGGGGGGGGAAGTGTGTTACTACGTTGTTACCTAACTGACATAAATTTTACTGTTTCATATTTTGTTCAATGGATGTCATAATCTATAGTTCATGCAACAGTTAATTACAATTATAAGGTCTCCAATGGTATGCTACATACAGAATTTCCTGTTTACACACACTATGACAATACCAAATTGGTCCACGAAGTTGAGCTATATAGCTCAACTGGTATTGTTGATACCAGTTATGGGTAAGTGGCATAATGTCAAATGTCTTATACATGGCAGTGAGCCATATGATTATTTTTTTTTTTGGCGTCTTTTGTAAGGTCAAATATTGAAGCAAATTCTTATTCTTAAAGCACTTTCAGTCTTAGGATTCCAGCACCAAATGGGAAAAAATATTGAGGGATTCTTCTAATTTAGTCAAAGCTATGCCCTATATGTAGGTTACATGTTTTAAATGGGTAAAGTAGACAGAAAAGTTAGTCTGGCCCTAAAATCTTATTGATTCTCTTAGTTTATTTAAAAATTTAGATAATAAAGAAAGTTTTGTACATATAATGGCGAAATTTTGACTTTTGTAGAAGTATTCCTGCCCTTCTTCATTCTCTACAGCAATAATTCGACTCCACTCAAACAATAGTTTTTTCATATACTTCCTGCTTCCACTGTAATGTCCTTACATTATGAGTTGTGCTCCCCAATATTTGGCTAATTATACATTACGTTGAACCATCAAAGGCCCTTCTGAATATGAAGATTCTGAGAGCAATGTCAGAATATATACTTTTTATATTTCTCCCCATCCAAACACAGTCATTTATGGTGAAGTCCATTTAAAATAAAAGTAAACTGCAACAAAATAGAAAGCCACTTTCGACTCTGCCTAACTTAAGGTGTGAGTAGCAAATCCAGTTTCATTATTTAGAACTATGAGGAAGTTACTGAAGGTTCGTTGCTGAAAAACATGGGAAATCTTTGCTTAATTTGTTGCCCAAGACTGACAAGATGTCTGGTTTGTAGAGGCTGTAATAGGCAAGTTTGCTCCACACAGTTTTAATCTGCCAGGAAGTTTCATATCAGCACACACTCTGCTGCCGAGTGAATATCTCATTCTGGAAACATCCCCCAGGCTGTGGCTAAGCCATGTCTCCGCAATATCCTTTCTGTCAGGAGTGCTAGTTCTGCAAGGTTAGCAGGAGAGCTTCTGTAAAGTTTGGAAGGTAGGAGACGAGGTACTGGCAGAAGTAAAGCTGTGAGGACGGGGCGTGAGTCGTGCTTGGGTAGCTCAGTTGGTAGAGTACTTGCCTGCGAAAGACAAAGGTCCCGAGTTCGAGTCTCGGTCCGGCACACAGTTTTAATCTGCCAGGAAGTTTCATATCAGCACACACTCCGCTGCAGAGTGAATATCTCATTCTTCCTCCACTTTGTCGGGGGGGGGGGGGGGGGAGGCAGATCTACTTCTAATTACTTCACTGCTGATATGTTTACGGATAAACAGGCATTCGTTACCACACTTCGCCTTTAACCAATGGCATCATACAAAGCCACAAAAGAGTACACATACACAGTAAAATATACATAATGCAACATTGACATAAACAAAATAATAATTTCAAAAAATTCACAATGAGACCAAGAAACCTATAACTGGTAACAACACTAGTTGAGCTGTATAGCTCAACCTTTAAGATCAGTACCACTACAAAAATACTAAAACTGATCAAAATACAAAAATTAAGACCGATACACATAGTAAAAAATAACAAAAGGTGGTTTTGACATCAGTTGTCCTATATAGCACATCTTGAAAGACCATTACGATATAAAAATTGTACAACGTATAACAGTACAAAAAGCCAAAATATGGGACCAGTACACACAAAAATTCATGAAAACTAATGAAAGGCTGTTTCTTCAACATCAGTTGACTTTTGTAGCTCAACTGAACAAACTGATACCAAAATAGTAAAACAGCACAAGCAAAATCAAAAGGCGAGACCAATACACTCTACCAAAAATTGTGAAAATTAACAAAGGCAGTATCAACATTATTAGTTGACCTGTCTGCAGTACCACAAAGCCAAAACTTGCTTATATGACTAATACAAAAAACCTAACCTCAGGTAAAACAAACTCCATGATACCTACCAATCACAGACCAACATTATCACCAGCAACTAACATCACAGTCCAAACTTTCTTAAAAAATACCGTTAACACTAGTTTTGATAAACAAGAAAACCACTGTTACCCACACCCTACAGTCATGAAGGAAGTCATGTGGTGATTTAGTAGACCATGGACTGCCCCATGGACATGGTCAGTCAACTTTTACTGTGAATAAAAAATGTTGCCAGGGCATAATGTCACTTATGATACTACACCTGCACGCTGCGTACGTAATAGGTCAATTGGAGTGCTTCTACAATGACAAACTGTGCTACGCTTCCTCTGCTTCATTCAGGGTCTTTACTTACCTTATTGGTGATTGTGTTGATGACAACTCTTGCTTGTGAACTAGTTTCCAAAGCGAAAAGAGTCTCATTGCTATACCAAGTGACAATCAGTATGGAGTCTTGTACATTATTTGTATTCGAAAAAGGCAATTTATACTACAAAAGCTGGTTAATGGATCTTCACAGTTTGGATCACAAATTCTCATTTCAGTGCGATAGATGTCAGACATCATATATGGATTCTCTAAGTGGAATATCATAGTACACCATGTGCCAGATAGAGAACTCCACCACAAGGAATTCAGATTACTAGACCCTTTGCTCAAATAAATGTTGCAAAAAGCTCAGGCATTGTAACTCATTTAACAGGTTGAGGCACAAACAGAGCAATCTCAAAAATTAGAAAAATATTATGCATCAAAAAGTTTGTCATTTGTGGGCATTTCAAATAATAGTACAGTGTGAAGGCAATGACTGTTTTCAGCCAGCTATAAGCACCTACCAAGCAAACATTACTACCATCTTGGCAGCAAACTGGAACTTGCCATGTAGCAGGACACATCATAGGCAGCCAGCAGTTTGTGCACTTAATGTTTTTTCTTTCGGATGACCAACATAAGAGATGTTTCCATAGTGCAAACCACCAGTGTTGTGCCAAAGGAAGCCATTTAGCAGCTGTATGCAGTAGCAAGCAAGCATAGTATTTCTCAGAAGATTCAGATAGTCAAATTGACATTAACACACTGGAAACTATTTTGTTATCCAGATTCTGATAAACCAGTTATAATATCAGCAACTAGTGTCTTTCTGCTACACATAGGTGCTACAGTGACTCCTGTCAGCTTTGAAACTTATCACCAAACCACCTCTATGCCATTATCCTGAGCTAACCATCATTTTGTGTGTGTTGAAACTGTCAGTGTAGCTCTTTATGCTGAATCCAGAGGGGGAGGGGAAATTAAGTATCTGGCACCATTATAAATACTACGGCACCAGAAATATATATGCAGCTGCGGGGTGGGGAGGGGCAGTCACTCGCCCAAGAGGTTGCATGCTGCCAACAGCAAATGAGATGAACATTTTGTAAGCCACAAGGGGATGGCCAGTCACGTCTTACCACAGGTAAGACATATCAACACAGAATTATTTGTTGCTCATGGTATTTTTGCTGCTTGTATCTGTCTACTAGAGCTATTGGACTGTTTCTGTGGTGCAAAACTTAGTGACATTACTTGAACTTTGCAGATGATTTTGCCTTGAATTATTGGTGACTGTGCTGTGGACTGTTCTTTAATACAAACTGGTTTACAAAGTAAATCAACTTACATTCATGCACCAAGTGACAGTCATTGGTCAGTGTAGCAAATTAGTATTCTGCAAATTAGTATTCTGCACTAAAGTGTGACTGTGGGCTAGCATTGAAACAGGGTACACTATGCAGACTGAAAATAAAATAAAACAGAATTAAATGGGACAGTGTATAAGCAAGAGATACAAAAATGTATATGCAATACAAAACGCTGTATGTCTACGGAAGGCATATTATCAATTCTCTGAAGATTTTAATGGCTACATTCCTGGAATTTCACACTGTAGGCATTCCTTACGTACTATTGTAACTTGGCAAAACAAACATTTCTGCACATTGTTTTACACTGCATCACCTGGCGGTAGCCTTTGTGGGTTTCTGTCAGCACTTTCAAGTGTGTGCGCATGTCTGTATGATGCATCCTTTAATTTTGGCTGAAGATGGAATACATACTCCTAGTGCTGTACTGTGGTGCTAGAAACAAAATGATTCTGAAATCTATATGCTGTCAATAGTTTCAGTAGTTCATTATCAATACCAAGGGAGTATGTCATTTGAATGGTTCATAGATGCGACACACACACCGCAGACATCCAACTGCTCTCTGCAAACACCATGTTTCTTGTGTGTGACTAAATGGGCTAACTGTTACCATTATTCCATATGACAAATTGCCTGTAAGGAAGTATTGGGTATGCTTTCTTGTTAGATATCACCAATTTTGTGAAGTGCTCACATGTATCAACAGCAGAAGTTTTTATTTATTTATTTATTTATTTATTTATTAAACACTCACAGTAACTTTTTGTGTGCATCAAGTTGTTTTATGTATCACTTCCTTCAGTAAGTGTTTACAGACTGCAATTAAGGCATTTCTTGAACTCTTATATTCTTGAAAACAAACAAATAAATAAACTTATTTAATTGGATAGATAAAAAAAAAATCTACTCACCAAGCGGTGGTAGAACACACACATAAACTGTTGTGACTGGCAAGCTTTCAGAGCCAGTGGCTCCTTCTTCAGGCAGAAGGGTTGAAGGGGAAGGAAGAAGAGTGAAGGAAAAGGACTGGAGAGGTCTAGGAAAATGGGTAGATTTTGGGAAAGTCATCCAGAACAGCAGATCATGGGAGACTTACTGTACTTCTCATCCTGTATGGTAAGTCTCCCTTGACCTGCGGTTGTGGGCAGCTTTCCAAAATCTACCCCTTTTCCTAGATCTCTCCAGTCCTTCTGCTTCATCCTTCTTCCTCTTCCTTCACCTTCAACCCTGAAGAAGGAGCCACTGACTCTGAAAGCTTGACAATCACAACAGTCTTTAATGCGTACATTCTGCCGCCGCTTGGTGAGTAGATTTTTTTTATCTATCCAATTAAATAATTTTATCAAAAATAGATTGTTTTTGTTGTTATAAACAAATAAATAAAATGAATTGGTATAAGTCTTTCCTTCAGCCATGTGCGTATTATAATGCTCATATGGTATTTTGAAATTTATTTTGATGTACGTGCAAAATGTTGAAATTGATATGTTTCCTACTAATAGAGCACATTAAATTAGTTTCATGCTGTTGCAGTGGTAATTCTACAAATGACATTGCTACTTCTCATTTTTTGGACAACCAGATATCTGCCATCAAAGTTTTCACTACAGGACACAAAGGCAATTATGTTCTGTTCAACACACAAGTCTCTCTCCCTTGGTGAGCCATTCTAGTTACGTTTAATTTGACGCATGAAGGCACTCTTAAAAACGTTTTGTAAATATTACTCAGTTTTTCTTTTTTACATATTTTGCTCCACGTATCTGCTTAAAAAATGCAAAGGCTGACTGAAATATTTCAAGCATTGCTAAGTCAAATTTCTGTTCACTCTAAAGAGTAATAGAGGGAAACAGTGTCTTGGAAGAAAGAAGCATTTGAGAAGGCATTTCCCGTGACATTTTTTTTAATCTGTGAAATGAACAGTAATTTCTTTGTATAGCCTTACTTTCAAGTACTCATGCATTTGTTTTCCAGAAAATCAAGATCTACTGTAATATTCATTTATGTGTTTCTGTCAGCCTTGACATAATTTTCATAACTGTGGCATGTGGAGACATCATATGTGTCATATCTCGATGTCAGATATTTTTTTATTTGATTTTCTTGTTGTTAATCCACATTTTTTTCTGTTATTACATAGGGCAAGCTTTAAATAAAGTACCAAAGTATTTTTGGTTTGGTGTTGATGAAGGGCAGTATATGCAATAAAGAAATAATGTCAGCTTATGGTAAGAGGCATGTTTGTGAGCGAGGTGTAAAAATTATTCAAATTCTGAATTATGCATGGATGCATGGTTATGTTGTTCCAGACAAAGGTAATGTGAAGCTTCTGCAATTTACTTATTACAGGAGGTATTTACCCAAACAATATTTCATGCATTTTCAGTGTGCAACTTTATTGTTATGTACTATCAAGTATAGCACTGACTAATTTGTTCCTTCATTTCCCGTTGCATGAGATTTGTGAAATACTTCTAGAAATTGCTTTAGCACTGATATCAAATGTGTCACTGGCTATGTTTATTTGCTGTAATTGTGATGAAGCGTGAAACTTTCAGTTGTTGCGTATAATGCTGTGGAATGATTCATAGGTTTTCCTTCACAGCCTGTACAGTGTCACTTTATTGAAAATGTATTTTAGTGTAAGTTGTTTGATATATAATGTTTCAAAAGGTGCCTTGATTTGCATTCATTCTTAAAACATGATGAATATGATCAAGTTAGCCACCTGAAGTACAGCAAAATCTGAATTTTATACCGCTTTAAACTGTTTTCGTGTATCATTGTCCTTTGATTGTGTTGTCAGAGGAAAATAAACATCCATGATTATGAATTCTGAGAGATAAATAACTATGTAAATGTCTGATGCCTTCTGGAATGCTTGGATTTTGGTGACTATCTGCAAAAGGTGAATATAAAGTGTACCTATAAATCTTATTTTGCAGTTGCTCTTGGTGACCAAGACAATGGACTTTAGTGTATTGTGTGTCACTGTACTTTAGCATACTGTGTGTCACAGCTACGAGAAAATGCTTCATGACCGGACAAAAGGAGGATACAACTATATCCACTCAGCTGTTCCCAGGATCATATAAATGACTTTTACTTTTGGCTTGTTAGTTCTATAAGTGTTAGCAAGACAAACTATCATTTTCTCTCTTATTACAGTAATGCATCTGCAATATGAACCATCCCACACTCTGAGGAACTGCCAGTTCCAGTTTGTAATGGTTTTGCCTATCCACAGAATAAAGTGAACAGACTGTCTCCAGGCAAACAACTGTGTTATTGGCCTCAAGCCTGCAAGAGAAACTCTACAACTCTGCTAGGTTTCATATTTTCTAAAGTGGAAACAGATGTTTTAGATTTTCTTCTGAAGAAAATCACTTTGTTTATTGCCATGAAAATAAAGGCACTAGCAAATTGGCAAGAGATTCTTAATAGTCCATATAAATTGTGATTGTTTCGTGACAGCTCCAAGCACAGTCCTAAGTATGTTCCCTCTCTCAACAGGAAAATGTACATTTGAAGTGATGAATATAAAAGTAGTGACTGATTTACTAGAACATTATAACCACGACTGCTAATGGTAACAAATCACAGAATCTACATCTGTATTCTGAAAGGCACCTTATGGCATGTGGTGAGTTTACTTTGTATACCACTGTGACTTACCTCTTTTCCTGATCCAGTTGCGTATTGTTTGTGAGATGAAAGGTTGCTGGTAAGCCTCCATGTGGGCTTGAATCTCTCTAATTTTATCTTGATCGCCCTTTTCATGAGATATACATAGGAGGAAGCAATATATTGGGCGACTTCTAGAAACATACACTCTCAGAACTTTAACAGTAGACCATACTGCAATGCAGAATGCCTCTTTTGCAGCACCTGTCACTGGGGTTGGCTGAGCATCTCTGTGACATTTTTCACTCTTACTAAATAAATTTGTAATGAAACGTACTGGTCTTCTTTGAATCTTCTGTATTATCAGTCTTGTCTGGTATGGATCCCATACTGATAAACAGTATTCAAGTATTGGTTGAACTAGTGTTTTATAAGCTACTTGCTTTATTGATGGTCTATATTTCCTGAGGATTCTTCCAGTGAATCTCAGTCTGGCATTTGCTTTACCTGCAGTTAATTTTGTGTGGTTGTTCCACTTCAGATCACTCCCTATGCATACTCCTTCCATCAATTCTTATGCAGTTTTGTAATCATACAATAAAGGGTTTCCTGTGTATATATTCACAGGATGTTACATTTGTTCATGTTCAGGGCCAATTGCCACTCCCTGCACCAAGTGTTGATCCTCTGCAGGTTGTCCTGCATATGCTACAATTTTTTAGGTTTATGTTGTCTCTGTATACAACAGCATCATCTGCAAACTGACATTATCTGCTAGGTCATGTATACATATTGTGAAAAGTAATGCTCTTATGCCTTCCAGAAGTCAAGGAACAAGCAATCTACTTGTGCGACTCTGCCTGTATCTAGTGGTTTGTAAGTCTCATGGATGAACAAAGTGAATAGTTGAGCTGCTAATTAATTCTTTGGCTGGTGCATAAACAATACTGAGAATGTTTTAGCTTTTGGATGAATCCTCCTTTACAGATATAACAATACCAGAAAAGGAAAGTTGCCACTCACCATATAGCGGAGTTGCGATAGGCACAACAAAAAGATTCCCACAATTATAGCTTTCGGCCATTAAGGCCTTTGTCAGCAGTAGACACACATACACACTCGCGCGCGCACACACACACTCACGCAAACACAACTTGCACACATGTCTGCAGTCTCAGAGAACTGAAACCACACTGTGAGCAGCAGCACCAGTGCATGATGGGAGTGGCGAGTGGGTGGGGGTAAGGAGGAGACTGGGGCGGGGAGGGGGAGGGATAGTATGGTGGGAGTGGCACACAGTGCAGCATTGCAGTTTAGATGGAGGTGGGAGGGAAATAAAAAGATAAAGAAATTAAAAGACTGGGTGTGGTGGTGAAATGATGGCTGTGTAGTGCTGGAATGGGAACAGGGAGGCGGCTGGATGGGTGAGGGCAGTGACTAATGAAGGTTGAGGCCAGGAGAGTTACGTGAATGTAGGATGTATTGCAGGGAAATTTCCCACTGTGCAATTCAGAAAAGCTGGCGTTGGTGGGAAGGATCCATATGGCACAGGCTGTGAACCAGTCATTGAGATGAGGGATATCATGTTTGGCAGCGTGTTCAGCAACAGGGTGGTCCACTTGTTTGTTGGCCACAGTGTGTTGGTGGCTATTTATGGGGACAGATAGCTTGTTCTTTGTCATGCCTACATAGAATGCAGCACAGTGGTTGCAGCTTAGCTTGTAAATCGCATGACTGGTTTCACAGGTAGCCCTGTCTTTGATGGGATAGGTGATGTTAGTGACCGGACTGGAGTAGGTGGTGGTAGGAGGATGTATGGGACAGGTCTTGCATCTAGGTCTATTGCAGAGGTATGAGCCATGAGGTAAGGGATTGGGAGCTGGGGTTGTGTAAGGATGGTCGAGTATATTGTGTATGTTTGGTCGACGGCAGAATACCATGGTAGGAGGGGTGGGAAGGACATTGGGCAGGACATTTCTCATTTAGGACATGACGAGAGGTAATTGAAACCCTGGCGGGGAATTAATTCAGTTGCTCCAGTCCCAGATGGTACTGAGTTACAAGGGGAATGCTCCTCTGAGGCTGGACTGTGGGACTTTGAGAGGTGGTGAGAGGATAATTACAGTCAGTGAAGGCTTCAGTGAGACCCTCAGTATATTTTGAGAGGGACTACTCGTCACTGCGGATGCGACGACCATGGGTGGCTAGGCTGTACAGAAAGGACTTCTTGGTATGGAATGGGTGGCAGCTGTCGAAGTGGAGGTATTGCTGGTGGTTAGTATGTTTGATATGGACGGAGGTACTGATGTAGCCATCTCTGAGATGGAGGTCAACATCTAGGAAGGTAGCTTTGCAAATGGGGGAGAAGTAGTTGAAGTTCTGGAGGAATGTGAATAAGGTGTCCTCACCTTCAATCCAGATAGCAAATATGTCATCAATAAATCTGAACCTGGTGAGGGGTTTAGGATTCTGTGTTTTTAGGAAGGATTCCTCTAGGTGGCCCATGAATAGGTTAGCATAGAAATGGTGCCATGTGGGTGCCCATAGCCGTACCACAGATTTGTTTGTAGGTAATGCCTTCAAAGGAGAAGTAATTGTGGGTGAGGATATAGTTGGTCATGGAGACTAGGAAGAAGGTTGTTGGTTTGGAATCCATAGGGCATCTGGAAAGGCAGTGTTCGATAGTAGTAAGGTCATGGGCATTAGGAATGTTAGTGTACAGGGAGGTGGCATCAATAGTGACGAGCAGGGCACCGTGTGGTAAAGGGCAGGAACTGTGGAGAGTCGGTCGAGTAAATGGTTGGTATCTTTTATATAGGAGGATAGGTTCCGGGTAATAGATTGAAGGTGCTGGTCTACGAGAGCAGAGATTCTCTCAGTGGGGGCACAGTAACCAGATGGCAGCATTCTGTCTCGTGATGGGTAGTGGTCGTGATGTATCAGCTTGTATTTCCTTCTCATAATATTCAGTAGATTTATATTGGTATTCCACTCTTGAAATAATTGTTTTCTATTGAGTGAGTATATTGTGGAACTGCTTATACTTTTTAATAAAAGAAAAAATATGTTGAGATGTTGTACAATGAAGTGTTGAAGTTGAACTATTGAACACACTTCTGAAAAATTACCAAGGAAAGGCAACCTTGAATGTTGCAACACAAACAAACTACAGCATAGAGAAAAATACCAACTTCAGATTGGAAATTAGAATACCAGAATTAGTTCAGAAAAAGTCTTGCTTCAATGCAAAATGCTCTTTTTCCCATGATAATAACAGACAAGATAGCACACCCACCAAGTAGAAGAGAAGTCAGAGTGACACCAGCAGATATGATGCCTGTTCAAAAAATTCCAAAACTTTGTCTACAAAATTTTTCTACAGTTATCTTTCACTTATTGTGTATGGCCTCCTACGAAATACTCTCCTCCACAACTGACACACTGCTCCCAACACTGTTCCACTTCCATACGCAGTTGTGGTATGCCTCTCGCTGGATCGCACAAAACGCCATCTGCGAAATCTCCTTTATCTCTTCTATTGTTGCAAATCTTCATCCTTTCAATGGTGTTTTCAACAATGGAAATTAAAAAAAAAAGCCTGCAGCTGCCAAGTGTGGAGAGTACGGAGGAGGAGGAGGCAGCACAGTTATTTCGTTTTATGTTGCATTAGTCGCGCACCAACAGGGATGAATGTGCAGGTGCATTATTGTGATGCAAGAGCCATGAACTGTCTCACCACATTTCAGGCTGTTTCCTTGCCACATTTTCTCGCAGGTGTCGTAACATCTCCCGATAATACAATTGATAAACAGTTTGTCCCTGCGGCACGAATTCATGAAGAACGAATCCTTCAAAGTAAAATAAAACTGTCAGCATGGCTTTGACATTTGACCAGATCTGACAATCTTTTTGGGTCTTGGAGAACCTTTCCCAACCCATTGTGAAGACTGAACCTTGTTCTCAACATCATAACATAGACCCACATCTCATCACCAGTTATGATTCTCTTAAGGAGCATCTCATTCTAATTTGCACAGTCCAAAAGGTCTTCACAGATTGTGAGGTGAAGGTGTTTCTGGCCTTGACTCATGAGCCGTGGGTGAAGTTGGTGGCAACACAATGCATTCCAAGATACTGTGTCTCGATTTCGTGACATGATCCAGCTGAAGTGTTATGTTCTTCTGCAATCTGCTGGACAGGCAGTCTTCGATTGGCATGCACAATTTCATTGACATTCTTGAAATGAGCATTGTCAGTAGATGTCAAAGGGTGTTCCGAATGAGGATTATCTTTAACTTCCATCTGGTCATTTTTAAGCTGTATGAACCTTTCGTAACATCGAGTATGTTTTAAGCACTCATCACCATAGGCTTCCTGCATCATTTGTTGTGTCTCTGTAAAGGTTTTCTTGAGTTTCACACAAAATTTAATGCAGATGCGTTGCTCCTCTCACTCTGCCATCTCGAAATTCGCAAACAGTTACACATTAAACACAGGTTTGTGCAGGAATGCCAACTGAATTTTGCTCCAACACACCATAGGTTGCGAAATAATGAATGTTCCAGAATTTTTTGAACAGGATCTCATATACCTGTTAATGGAAACAATCTGTCTCAGCTTTTGGAACAGAAGGCGTTGAAGCAGTAGGCATTGGAAATGTAGGAGGAGAGCATATTTAGAACCTACACAAATAGCGACCATTTTCATGAGAGAAAGGACCTATTAAAAAAGTATGTAGTAGCTGGGAGATGGCAAGGTTAGTATTCATCTAAACAGTACTCATTTAATATGAGGGAATAGAATGAAAGGCGTGATATTGTGGCAGTAGCCCAAGTGGAAAAATGTCAGGTGAGCAAGAGAAGCTACTGTTTAGCAGGTATTGTACACAGAGAAATGAAAGTGATGTACGCTGGAACATTCAGATAAAAGAGAGAAGAGGCTGGATATACTAAAAAAAGCTAGTCATAGAGTTACAACCCAGTTTCAGTTGAGCTGTTACTGAAGAAATAAACAGGTAAGTCACTGAACATAATTTCACATCCCTCTCCAGTGATTTTGATTTATGTTTTCTGTGGTTGCTTAAGGCAAATGCTGGGATGGTTCCTTTGAAAGAGTATGGCTGATTACCTTTGCCATCCTTATCTATTCTGAGCCTGTGCTCTGCCTCTAATTGGCTTCACTGACCAGAAGCTAATTCCTAATCTTCCTTTCTAGTCATACAGTAAACCTTTTTAACAAAATACTTACTAGTTTTTCATAGTGTTATAAATGTAATAATTGTACATTGAAATGCTTCTTTACAGGAATTCCGATTCTAAGGACGATGTACTCTGGTTATGGGCATCTTTATAGTGCATCACTGCCATTGTTGCTGTACTATCCAAGTCAAATCATACTGGGAGAACTGCTTGGACAGCACATGAAAAACTGGGTGAATTGGGATTCTGGACATGATAAGTAACAAAATTAAGTCTCATGGTGCATCTGGATGAATATATTCAATGAAGATGCAAATTTACGTCTGTCATCATGCAGAAAGACCCAGGAGAACTGATTAATCATAAGAATGTTGTTTCAGTTGAGTAATTTTGAACTTTTTTCCCACATTACCTAATTAGTTGCTCATATTGGTCACTGTACATAATTCAGAGAACTTAAAAAACATAATAAACTGCTTAATGTCCCAAGTACTTCATGGTAGATTAAAACTATATGCCAGACTTTGATTCAAATCTAGATCTCTGGTTTTTGTGGCTATGGTTCTATAACCTGAGCTATCTACACTCACGGTGAATCAGTACAGTATTTCTTTCGTAGTATTACAACCTAAGAGAGTTCAATGCTAGAACCATGGCCATGAAATCCAGACGTTTAGAGTTGAGTAGCCGTTAAGTATACAGGTTTAAAACGGCATAAGGGTCCTTTACTTGCACATAGTCTTTCCACAATGAAAGGTTTGATATGGGCATTATAAACTGCTTAAACAAGCAAACTAACTATCTGAATTAGGATAAGTTGCTACCACCACAGAAGGGTGTGCTGAACAGCAGTCAAGCCTATTTCAAAGTAGACTGTTGGCTACTTTTATCTGTGGGATAAGTCCTATGTCATCTCCAGGCACAGGTGCTCAGTGGATTCTCAGTTCCCAGAAATGGTGTGTGTGTGTGTGTGTGTGTGTGTGTGTGTGTGTGTGTGTGTGTGTGATAGCAATCATTGTATTAGAACACTGATGTAGAACTTCGTAGCTTGAACAGTTTCCTGAGGAGTGAATGGTAAACAAGGAAGAAAGTACCACACACTCTGGAGGGGGAAATGAGTGATAACCTACTTTATTTTTAGGAAGCAGTGATTTGCAGCTTCTAAATATTTTCAAAAAAATCTCGATTTTCACAGTACTTTGCAATAAAGTGACACACACACACCTATGGGACAAATCTCAGTTTTTCAAAAGAAGGTAATAGTTGTGGTTAATTAGATGAGAAATGAAATTGGAATTATGGTTAGTTTCTTTGAGATAGGAAAATGCAAGTGTAATATACACTACTAACAAGGAAGTGAAAGTGGAAAGATCAGGTCGTAAGAGTATGTTGTGCATCTAAATTGTGAAACACTAGTAGTAAGTAATATATTTAGCCAAAACACTAAGAGCAACAAATAATTCAAAATCTTCTTGCTGGGTTTGTATGATCCTCTCGATTTTTTTTCCATTTTTAAGAATTAAATTTGGTTTTTTAAACTCTATCTTCTGCAAAATACAATGTATTTCTTTTCCCGGTTTACTCAAACATGTCCCTATTGACCTTAGGAGGGTGGCTACTCAAACTTGGAAAAAAATTTTTCTTGAGAATTGTAGGTGTGATGAGGAAAATGGTGTCAAGAAGTTCCTGATAAATTAATGGATAGCAGCAGGTGGAGGGGGGAGGGGGGGGGGGGGCGGCGGAAGCCTACCATAATAATGAATTTTCTATTGAATAATATCCATATAATTATCACACTGTGAGATATTAAGTATTTTAAAATTTGTGATTTACAACATTCAATTTCATGCTAGGTTAAAAATCTGGAATTCCCTGAGATTCCCCTGATATTTGTAACTTCCTGAGAATACTTAGTTTTCCTGAAGAACTGCCACCCATGTTATCTTCTGTGGGCTCTCAATTTATTTCTGTAAAAATATTATAACGTGTTCATAGTTGTTTTTCTATTTTGGGCCTAATGTGCATTTTTTGGTTCTGTTTCAAGCGCTCACTTAAAAGTACTCTGTTCAAGTTGGGTTGTTTTTATATCTTTCTGGCTTGACAGCATGTCATCGGGGCAGAGTAGTCAGAAGAATTTTCTAAAAGAGTTGCTATTTTTGAATACTTTTTTTGAGGTACTTACTTTTACCAATGTATGCATGCATTCAGAGTGCTTTCTTTGCTAGCTGCAATTACATACACAGTTTGCACTGTTTCATCGATGTTTCACTTCTGTAGAAAACCACAAATAGTCTTTCATATCGATTGGTCCACAACCACATGAATTTCTTGAGAGAAGTCATTTTCCAGCATACTTTGTTTTATGAAATAATCACTTTATTTCATTATTTAGCAATTAGTTACTTTCACCTCATTGGCTGCTACCAGGTAGCATTTACCTTAACTGCAATTGTGTAAGGAACAAGTTAGTCACTTATACACATTTTACCAAGAAGAATGTTCTCTCTCAGCTGCCTCATTTTGACTTTTGCTTTTTGATACTTGAGCACTGTACCCAGTACTCCACAGAGTAATGCATCAAGGAGGCAAAATTAGCTAATCACTAAATAACGAAATAAAGTGATTATTTCAGAATAAAACAGTCTGCACAGTAAAATGACTTTTGGCAAGACATCCATACAAATGTACATATTACAACCTTTATTTCTAGGTATTATCCATTCTGTTCTATTCAGCTGTTCTTCCAGATTCTTTTTGCTTTCTCTGACGGAGTTACAACCTCAAAAACTCTTTTTTTTTTTCTTTTCCCCTCCATGAACTTGAATTCCTTTCCAAATTTCTCCTTGTATTCCTTTACTGCTTGCTCATTGTACAAATTAAATAATGTTGGCCAAAGGCACCAACCCTGCCTCATCCCTTCTCAGGCACTGCTTCTCTTTCACATTCTTTCATTCTTTATAACTGGAGTTTGGCTTCTTTACAAGTTATAGATGAGTTTTTGATCTGTGTATTGTATCCTACCTTAACTTCAGAATTTCAAAGAAAGCGTTACAATCAACACTGTCAAAAGCTTTCTCTAAATCTACAAATGCTATTTAGGTTTACCTTCCTTCAATCAACATATCTTGTAAGGTAAGTTTGTCATCCCTACATTTCCCCAGAGCCCAAAATGCAAAATGATCTTCCCTTATGTTGGCTTACACCAGCGTGTTCTTTTTTTAATAATTTGTGTCGGTAGTTTGCAACCATGACTTCTTAAACTGATGCTTGGAACTATTTACTATGTCTGTGACGCCCCCCACGCTCGCTCCCCCCCCCCCCCCCCCCCCCCCCCCCCAATGGGCTTGCCACTCTTTGGTGGGTTCGTGTTTGGCTACTCCAGGGACCCAGTCTTTGCAGCATCTTTTCCCTTCTGTGCTGCATGTCTGTCCTCTTGCTATTCTCTTTCACCTCCTGTGGGGAACATGTCTGGGGTGTTTTTGGGAGTTTTCCGTAGCCGACGTAAGAACAGTCTCACCAATCTTTTTCGTTCCTTTCTTTTCCTTTAGTCATTCACCTTGTATCCTTCCTCCACTTTGGCATTTAAGGCTCCTCTTTTTCTTCTTCCTCCCTGTGCACTCCTGAATGTGAACATCTCCTTGGCCTGGGGCGGATCGGGTTGAAGTGAGAGTATGATCTTGCTCCCTCATAGTAAAGGTGGCACTGTAGCACTCACAATTCTGAGAAGTGAAAGGTATTGCCCGAGCCTCCTCCACTCATTGCCGATGGAGGAAGGAAGGATGATGGTGAGAGGAGCTCGAAATATCTGCAAAATGGCAGCCCATGATGTTGGAGACAGCAATAGGGCTCACTATCTGTCTGCTACTATCAGGCCGGAAACTGTCTATCTTACCACTAGTGATATATGCCTCTATGTCCTCTCATTTGTCCTCTAGCCATGCCTGCTTTGCCGTTTTTTATTTCCAGTGGTTCCTCTGTTAGGTGCTCGGGAGTTGTGACCTGAGATGTGAGTAATCACCTAAGGCGGGTGAGCCCCCCCCCTCTGAGGGGGCCCCCAGTAGGAAGGAGCACACCAACGGAGATGTTGGCAATCATGGGGGATTTTCCTGTAATGAGCCAATCACCATCTTTGTAGTCCATGTCTACCAAAGGTAAACGGAATGAAGGTGTCAATCCAGAGACCCTCCCAGTTGCACCATGCTTCCTCGTGGTTTCAGATATTGAAGATGATCAGTTCTTTGCAACAGTAAATCCATTTGTAATTGAAAAAGGCGTTGATGTAGTTGCCGGCCCTGTGAAATCCTGCTCCCATTTACACAATGGTACTTTGCTTTTGGAGATTACTACTTATTCTCAAGCACAACTGTTTGCCACTTCGCTTTTCCACGACTATCCTGTTCGTGCTGAGGCCCATAGAACTCTGAACTCTTCCCATGGTAGTTGAAATATAAAAAATGCAGTAAATGAAGCAGGTGAAAAGGAAAACTAATGTCTCAAAAATGAGATCAACAGGAAGTGAAAAATGGCTAAGTAGGCATGGCTAAAGGACAAATGTAAGGACGTAGAGGCATATATCACTAGGGGTAAGATAGATAGTTTCCGGCCTGATAGCAGCAGACAGTGTCATAGTGAACCCTATTGCCATCTCCAACACCATGGGCTGCCGTTTTGCGGACATTTTGAGCTCCTCCTACCATCATCCTTCCTTCCGCCATCGGCAATGAGTGGATGAGCCTTGGGCAATACCCTTTGCTTATCAGAATTGTGAGTGCTACAATGGCACCTTTACTATGAGGGAGCAAGATCATATTATCACTTCATCCCAATCCTCTGCCCCAGGCCTAGACGATGTTCACATTCAGATATTGCAGCATCTTTCTCTTGCGGGCAAGCACTTTCTGCTTCATATGTACAACCGCATCTGGGCAGCGGGCACGTCTCTCAGACACTGGCATGAAGCCACTGTCATACCCGTACTTAAGCCTGGTAAGGACAAACACCTTCCTTCTAATTACCGCCCCATTTCTCTCACCAGTTGTGTTTGCAAAGTGATGGAATGTATGATTCATGCCCGGCTAGTATGGTGACTTGAGTCTTGCAATGTACTAACCACTGCACAGTGCGGATTTCAAGAGCACTGTTCTGTAGTTGACCATCTTGTCACTTTATCCACCCACATCACGAATAGTTTTCTGGGGGAAATCCCAGACTGGCCGTGTGTTTCAGTTTGGAAAAAGCCCAGGACACCTGTTGGAGGACTCCATACTCTGCAGACCTGGCACTTCTGTGGCCGCCTACCCCATTTACTTCATGAATTTTTAGAAGACTGAGTTTTCAAGGTATGTGTGGGTTTTATGCCTTGCCAGAAAACTTTATCCAGGAAAACAGCGAGCCTCAGGGTTCTGTCTGAGCATCGTCCTCTTTGCTATCTCCATTAACACTATCATGGCCTGTCTCCCGCTAGGCATCTCAGGCTCCCTGTTTGTTGATGATTTTGCCATCTATTGCACTTCTCCACGGACTTGTCTTATTGAGCGGTATCTTCAGCAATGTCTCAATCACTTTCATTCGTGCAGCGTCAACAATGGTTTTCGTTTTTCCGCTGACAAAACCATCTGTATGAATTTCTGGCAGTGCAGTTGGTTTCTTCTGCTGCCTTTACATCTTGGGCCTGTTGCTCTTCTGTTCATTGTAACTATGAAATTCCTGAGTCTCATGCTCATTATGAAACTTTTTTGGTACTCCCACATGTTTTACCTGGCAGCCTTCTGTATGCAGTCCCTCAATGTCCTTCATATCCTCAGTGGTACTTCCTGGGGAGCAGATCGTACCACCCCTCCTCTGTTTGTACTGGCCCCATGTCTGTTTGAAACTAGATTATGGATGTTTTGTTTACATATCTACATGTGCGTCCCTCTTATGCCATCTTAATACTATACACCATTGTGGCATCTGTTTGGCCACTGGTGCCTTTTTCACTAGCCCAGTTGGAGTCTGTTTACAGGAGCTGCCAAACTACCGCTGTCCTAACGCTTTGACTTTCTCCTCAGTTTGTCTGCCATGCGTGGCTACCCATCATATGCCTCCTTCTTTGATGACTCCTTTGATTGCCAGTATGGGGTGTGTCCCTCTTCTCTGTAACCTCCTGGGGTTCACTTACGGCTCTTGCTCCAGCAGCTTAACTTCCCCAGTTGGTGTAAACCCTTCACCATCTTGACTAAGTACGGTGGTCCATGTTCATCTTGTCCTTCATTCATTTGCTAAGGACACTACTCCAGTCTCGCTCTATTGCCTTCACTTTCACAACCTTAACATGGAACTTCACAATAGTACCTTTGTGTACACTGATGGCTGTCAGACTAAACATGGTGTCGGGTGTGCCTTCGTCAATCACACCGACGTTTTTTGGCATCGGCTTCCAGAACACTGCTCAGCATTTACAGCAGAGATTTTTGCCCTGTATCAGGCCATGCAGTACATCTGGCAACACAGGCTTTTCAGTTGCTTCAACTCTCTTGCCCTTCAAAGCCTCTGTGTGCTGTACACCGTCCATCCCTTAGTGCAGCAGGTCCAGGAGAGCTGTCACTTGTTCGCTCTTGATGGAGCCGCTGTGATGTTTATATGGGTTCCTGGTCACATCGGTCTGACAGGAAATGAAGCTGCTGCCAAGGCTGCAGTCCTCGTACCTTGGCTCGCTAGTTCTTACATTCCCTCTAATGCTCTCTGTATCAGCAAGTGATGACGCTTTGGCATCACCACTGGTGCTCCCTTCATGGGAACAAATTCCAGGATATTAATCTTCTCCCAGTGGCTTGGACGACCTCCTCTCGGCCTCTCGCCGTGAGGAGATCATTTCAGCTAGGTTGCATACTGAGTACTGTCTATTTAGTCATCGCTATTTGTTAAGTGGTGCTCCCCCACCACTTTGTACTCACGGTGCTCAACCTTTGACAGGCCGCCATTTCCTGATGGAATGCCCCTTTTTTTTTTAACTCCTTACATTCTCATTTGTGTTTGCCGTCTGAGTTATTGGCCGTTTAAGCAAACGATGTGTGGGCTGTTGACCGCATTTTACTTTTTATCCGTCATAGCAGTATGGCAAAGGCCATTTCATTTTTAGTTCAGGACCTCCGTTTCTCTAGGGCATATTTTCTAAACCTTCCTCCACATCCCTGTTTTCAGCCATTTTCTCTTCCATCATTTGGCATTAACGTGTATTTGTTTTTATCTCCTCTCTTTGTCTTTGTGTTCTACAGTCTGACATGGGCACATATGAATCTAGTTGTCTTTGCACCCTAAAACAAAACAAAACATTCATTTTGCTTGTTGTGCATATCTTTCATATCGGCTGAAATAGTTTTGTTGTGGCTAGCTCTCCCAGGAATCTCAGCAAAACTGAGTGTGACATAGTGCACTCACGGAAAGTCCATTGTATGTAAATTTAAAATTCATTTATCATTAATAATCAATCAAATTTAAAAACAAAGACCATTATCACAGATAAAAAGTGGAAAATGACAGATCTTCTGCCAGTCATAAGATTTACAATTGGTAATGAAACAACTTTGAAAAGTAATAAGTCTCCTCCTCATATGTGGATAGAAAAAAATGAATGTATATATCACAGTGACAAACAAAACTGAATCCATAACCGAGTCTTCTTCATTGATTTGTATAATGAACGTACATGATCATCATGCAATTATACATGAATTTGAGCATTATATTAGCATATTTTGTAACAATGGTATGTTTGACACTGTTATATTGTCCAGTTTTTAAACTTAGAAAATAGATACTGCAAGGGTTCATACTGGTAAATGACAAAGATTTGCCTCAACATGAGAGAGAGAGACAGACAGAGACAGAGAGAGAGAGAGAGAGAGAGAGAGAGAGAGAGAGAGAGAGAGAGATAAAGTTGCTCTGACTGGAAATACATACATGTGTTGCTGTTGCTTTAAACTATGAATATTTGATTTCTTTTCTCATTGAGCTAGGATGTTCCTTAACCCTTTTTCTGAATTATGTTTTTTTTTTTTTTTTTTTTTTTTTTTTTAACTTCCACTTTCTTCCTTGTTTATCATCAATAGTAAAAATAAGGTAAGTAAAGCAGATTGAAACTGTAAGTCTTTATAATACCATTATCCTTTCATAGGTGTACTTCGATTACAGCTTCTTCAACCTATCTCAACTGGTTTGAAATTTAATTCCAAAAGGAATTTGTGAGGTTAAATTTTCCCAGTATAATGTATGGTGCTATAAAACATTGAAATTTTTTGGTTAATATGATGAAGAGAATAATGCAACATATTTGGAGAGGATACATTATGTAGAGAAGCCCAAATGGAGTACCCAGTTTGGTGAGCACATCCTGTTTGGCAGTATGAAATGTGACTTGAATTAAGCTGTAGATATTAGGGATGAAATTGTTTGATCAATTCTTTGTTGCATTCTGTGCATGTAGCATTGAAGATTTAGACTTAGAAATCCCATTTGCATTGTAGAACATATAGCTGATAGGAGAAGAAAAAATCATTTCACTGCACACAAGCTTCAAATTGAAAAAAGGATCTGTATTATTTTGTGAGAAATAAGATGATTTCAATAATTAAGATTTTTGTGCTGTATAATTCCTAATGTGGCTACAGAGTAGTTACGTAATGCAGCACAACCGCAGAAAAAGAAGCAGATTTTTTGTTTCAAGTTTGATATAATGATACATCTCACTGCTCTACAGGAAGCTGCACTTAAACTTATTGCCAGGTGTCAAAAAGGAAGAAAACATCACCTGTGAAAGCCTTCAGTGTAGGTTCAAATGAAGTAACACTTCCTTTGCATTTACAAAAATTATTGAAGTAAAATACTAATGGGGAAAAAATATAATGTCAACAGAAAATTGATGCAAGAATTCAGTGACCTGTAAATGAGTAGTCTAATGTAATTATACATTGTTGAATTTTTCTGTGAGACAGCATAGTAGTCACGTGTTTCAGAAAGGAAAATTTGTATAATCTTCAAGACTGAAATCAAAATATTTGGAGGTGGGTCCATGGCACAAATATATGTGGACTGAAGTATGGATCACCATATTTTGTGACAAAAGCAAGCAGATTGGTACCAGTGTAGCTGAATGTTACTTTGTAGTACTTGGTGGCTAATTAACGATGACAAGCTGGAGACTTGTCAAACTGACACACTATCAGTAGAACAGCATTAAAATTAATGGCAAGGAAGTTGAACAATAAAATTGATGGAGCATGAGTTTTGGAATAACTGGAGACTATATTCAGTAGCATTAAATAACAGATCAAGTTTAGGGACAGTAAGAGGTTTCAGTTGTCTCCCAACCTCACCTATATAGAAGGAGATTTTTAACAGGTTAGTTTTAATAGCTTGTTATAAGTAGTGCAAGCATAGTAGTGGCAAGGCTACAAACAGTAGATCCAAGTGGACATTAGTGTAAGTAAATAGATGCAAAGCATAAATAAGAACTATTACATATTACTGCTGTTTGTAAAAGCAATGCTGTAGAATTGGAACAGTGATATATATCTTATTTTAGATATTATGTAAAAGGCTCTGTGTGTATCATACACCCATCCACCCTCCCTCCCTCCGTCTCTCTCTCTCTCTCTCTCTATCTCTCTCCCTCCCTCCCTCCCCCCTCCTCCTCCCTCCCCCATCCCACCCTCAATCCCTGCCCACAGCCTGTAGAGAAGTAGTCAACGTTTTTAGCTCTAGCAACAGGGGCTCAGTCTAAATGGAAGTCAAAGAAGGTTAAATGTCCTGTCAGCAACAAAGTCATTAGAGATGCAGCCACAATCAGAATGGGGAAGTATACTGGCTAGCTGTGTCCTTATACAATTTAGGGAAACTGTGGAAAACCACAAGCAAGATTACCAGGTAGAAAATTTAACCCTGGTCTTTGTGAATGTAAGTCCAATGCCTCAGCTGCTGTGAGGAAGAACAAATATTATGGTTTAATGTCCCATCAACAATGAATACATTAGTGTTGGAACACATCATCAAATTGGAAAGGATGGACAATGGAAACTGGCCATGCTCTTTCGAAAGAACCACCTTGGCATTGGCTTAAGAAAGTTAGGTAAATTGCAGAAAACCTAAACCTACGTTGTTAGATGGGGATTTGAACTGCTGTCATACTGAATAATAGTCCAGTGTCATACCACTGTGCAACCTTGATCAGTCATAATCACTCTACCTGTTTTGTACAACTTTGTGCACAACAATAAGGAGAGGTGGGCTACACAGTGATGCAGCAATTGTCATTGTAGGAAAGCTGGACAAGAGCAGAAATGATTAGCAAGCAAGTTAACACAGCAAACAGAAAATTTATTTAACTTGTATTTCTCCAAGTGAAGGAAGACTCATTACAAATATTGTAGCAAGAAATAAAGCAAGAAATAAAGTCCAGCTATCAGTGTCCAGAAGGAAGAGGCTTGCTGAGCATGAACAGTGGTATTGTAGTTAGGAGGCTCCAAGTACTAGTGGATTGAGTGGCTGCCATTGTGGTGACAGAGGACGCTCATAGTACTGAGCGGGTGCACACCATTGTGGCTGCCGAATCCTGTGTAACTGCTATCGGCGTCAGATGGAAACATGCCATTCTGTTACGAACTTCACGACACCCGTGGTGTGGTATCGATATGTGATACCACACTACCAACTGTCTCAGCAAGAACAATTAGCATTTCCTTTGATGCAAGTGGATATATCAGCATGATTGTACTTGAAGAAGATAAGCCAGTAACTGCTAATTGAACAAAGCTGGATATGCATGGGATTTTATCGCTCTATGACAAAGTATCCACTTTATAGGGTGGCCAAAATAT
The DNA here is from genome assembly GCF_023864275.1 of Schistocerca cancellata. Lineage (NCBI taxonomy): Eukaryota > Metazoa > Arthropoda > Insecta > Orthoptera > Acrididae > Schistocerca > Schistocerca cancellata. The sequence goes on along the minus strand of NC_064634.1, from coordinate 422,093,055 downwards.
TATTTTTTAAAAGTTCCAAATACATGCTATTCTGAATTCAGCTTAGAGACCACATAAATCCTAATGTGACTTTTTCTTTTTTTGTGTACCCAAAAGGGGGGGGGGGGGGGGATGGATCTCGCCATCTCGTGGAATCTTCACAAGTGAGTATACACTAGTGCGTACATGTTGGTGAATACTTTGAAAAGATGAGAACGTGTTATAAGTTTCCCAGTATTGTAAGTACAACCGTTGTAAATTTCAGGCCCTGCGAAGTTTTCCAGCGGTTGTAGTTTTGAGAGGGCTGATGGAGAAAATGATATAATGCTTCCAAGCGAAGTGGCACAATAGTTAAGAGACTGGTGAAATTGGGTTGTAACCACTGACCAACCATTCTGGTTTATGATTTCTGTGGTTTCTTTAGTTGCTTAAGGCCAGGGTGGCTCTCGTGAAAAGGACATAGCTCCTGTGTTCAACCAGAGCTTGCATCCAGGAATGGCTGATTAAGAAAATTTATCATGATTATGAAGGTGAGCAGATTAGCCCGAGTTTCAATTGGCTGTTAATATACAGGGTGATTCAAAAAGAATACCACAACTTTAGGAATTTAAAACTCTGCAACGACAAAAGGCAGAGCTAAGCACTATCTGTCGGCGAATTAAGGAAGCTATAAAGTTTCATTTAGTTGTACATTTGTTCGCTTGAGGCGCTCTTGACTAGGCGTCAGCGTCAGTTGATGCTAAGATGGCGACCGCTCAACAGAAAGCTTTTTGTGTTATTGAGTATGGCAGAAGTGAAAAGACGACAGTTGTTCAGCGTGCATTTCGAACGAAGTATGGTGTTAACCCTCCTCATAGGTGGTGTATTAAACGTTGGTATAAACAGTTTACAGAGAATGGGTGTTTGTGCAAAGGGAAAAGTTCTGGGCGGCCGAGAACGAGTGATGAAAATGTAGCACGCATCCAGCAAGCATTTGTTCGCAGCCCAGGAAAATCGACTCGCAGAGCTAGCAGAGGATATGGTGTTTCGGCCACCTCTCCCAGCCACCATTGATGATTTGAAATGAGAAATAACAGCAGCTATCCAGACTGTTAGCCTGATATGTTACAGAGAGTGTGGAACGAGTTGGAGTATCGGGTTGATATTGCTCGAGTGTCTGGAGGGGGTCATATTGAACATCTCTGAACTTGTTTTTGAGTGAAAAAAAAACCTTTTTAAATACTCTTTGTAATGATGTATAACAGAAGGTTATATTATGTTTCTTTCATTAAATACACATTTTTAAAGTTGTGGTATTCTTTTTGAATCACCCTGTACTTTACAGAAGTAGCTGCTCCCAATTGATGTATAGTTTGACATGTTCGATAACCCAGAAGGATATTCTTCATAATGGATTTTACAGAATATGTTATGTGAACAAGTGAAAGCTTGAACAGAAAGATCTGTCTCCTTGGGAAAGTAGATTTAAACTTGTACATCACAAGCCATAACATGGCGTGTGACAGACCATGCGCAGCAGCACCAGAATGATTTTTCCTTCACCTTACTCCATTCATGGATGTTACATAGGAAGAACAATTCTCAGAACTGTTTGTACAAGTGTGAATTTGTGTCATTTTACTATTAAGGATGTCATTATGCAGTCAGACAAATATTGTAGTGTTGGATCTCAGAATTTTGCGAATAAGGCTCTAATCAATGCAAAATGTCTTTCTTGGAGCGTTTCTCACAGTAGTTTGGTATTTCGCTACAAAAAAAGAATTAAATGAAGTACACCATGTTGTCCTGTATTCATAATTTATCAAGATATTAGTTGTACATTGGAAGACTATTTCTCTTTATATATCCTTTTGCTTTTTATTATTCTGTTTCCACTTATTCTAGATAGCAAGTAGCGGGTCATAAGTGATTTCTCCTAACCCCAAATGTATGACTATTGCAGTAAATGAAATATTGTAAAATTTATTCTGCTCTCTCACATCACACAATAATTTTAAAATTTTTAAAGTGAAATATATTGTACTTTGGACTTTGCTTCTGAATAATGCATTCTGATTTTAAATTTGCATCATTGTTTATTCCATCCATTATTTTTAAATTTTTATTGAATAAAAATTTAAAAATAATGGAATATTAAGAGTACATCAATTGATAGGCGTGATATGGTATACAATTTATGCAAAATTTTATTAGTTATTGAAATTGAGATACTTTTGAATACATCCAGCATGTTGATTTCAATTACTACATTTGATTACTAATGTTATCCTCTCGTACTTGCTTTGAAAGAAAGTAATAATGTTTTCCACATTGGCGCCATAAGATGACTAACTTGTTCTTGCAATTTTCCCATGTGAACTCAGTCATTAGGAACATTGTGCATTACAAACTTTTTCTGTTATACAAGTCCAAATCCTGATTGCAAGGTAGGTATGAACGGCTATTATGAAACAACTTAAAGCTAATTTTGGTAATGGCAAAAACTGGATTTCATACAAAAAATTACACATTAGGGAAAGTTTAATATTTTGAGTCTCACCTGTCCTAAACTTAGCATGTAATTAACTTTTCTTTAAGTACATAATTTTTGATGAAGTGGTAATTTGCCACCTAAAGTAACACATTCCAGTAGATAACACCGGGGTTGGAAGAATTTTCATCAGATAAAAAGTTATACTACAAGTTCATCGGGTTTTTATTTAGTAAAGACAGCATTTTCTGCTGTATACTGTATGGCACAATTCATCTTACCTCAAATGCAGTTCTTGTTTCCTGGGAGAGGACTGTTGAACAGGACATTAAAACTCTTGTTACAAGACCTTCCCAATATGCTTACTGCACCATAATTGTCCCCATATTCTTTGATGAACATTTTATGCAATGTAACTGTTTCATTTGCTACATACACATCTATATAAATGAATCGTGTCTTATGCCAAAGTGCTGCAGTGTCAGCCATTGTCAAGTATTCATTGGAAGTAGAGGAGAAAAAAGAAAATCACCAAGATCGTTGGTTTACTCCACTGCTGCTTTCACAACTTTATATATGCATACCATACCTATTTACAGCATTAATGAAGTCCAAAGTGTTGCAAATAAAAATTCATTTTATTCACTAGTTATGTCAAAAGTTCATCAAAAATTAAATTATATACAATACTCATTTTTCATAACTGGTTCTGATGCAGGAGACAACATGTACAGTTATTATGAAGATTTTCCTGTAGAGATGATGCACATAAGCTGGTTTTATCTATCTTTTTTGAAGGTAATTTTTAATATTTCTCGTTGCACACCTGTAATCAATCAGAAAATGTATAATTTTTAAAGTTTCTTTATGCTAAGGGTGATGCTGTCATTAAAAGGCAGCTAGTAAAGAAACATTAATTGAAATTCATTTCCCTATATTAAAGAAAGAGCAAAAAATAAAAAATTGCAATGACAAGTCAATTAACCACACACAAAAAAAAAATGCAAATAAAGATGTACTACATACACTTAAGACTTGAGAAAGCTGTAACACCATGTAGGTTATACACAACTAAAAATGAATTTTTACCACAAATTAGCTACTCAGTGATTCACTGATGATTAAGATTACAGAAATGTACATAATCTCTGTACTGCATGTTTTTAACTCATAGGATTAAAGTAGCCATGTGCCAGTAAGAGACAGCTGTACCTTGGACAAACTGCAGCCAAAAGTTGAAATTCTATTATCACCAGTACTTTGAAATTGTCCAGTCTGTCAAAAAAATCATAATGTAAATGAAACTGGGTTCCCAGAAAATAAATATAATGTACTGAAATTATTCAGTGATTACTCCCTCACAGTGACAGGCTACATTCAAGAAACAGCATGCTTGTGCAAAGGTACGAATCCAGGTTGGCCTCACACTTCTGATGACATGGTGGAAAGAATTTGCAAAATGTTTGAACAGAGTTTACGAAAGTCTACTCACCACGCAAACAGAGATATGACTTGTCTGGTGAATGTTAAAGTGTGGTTTGGTCTATAAACCACACAGACTATAATAAGCGCAAACTCGTCAGTTTGCTGATAAAAAAGAAACAATTTGACTTAAGCAGTGCTATGCTAGAGGATATGGAATATGATACATTTTTACCATGGTTAATTTTCAGTGATGAATCATCATCTTGTGTTAGCAGTAAAGTAAACTGACATAATGTGTGCATGTGGGAACTCCGAAACCCTCATGACATTACTGAGCATGGAAGAGACTCAAATAAAGTGAATGTTTTTTGTGGTATTTCCTGTGAAAGATGTATGGTCCCTCCTTCTTTTAGGAAAACACAGTGATTTGAATAAGCTATCTTCAAATGCTGCAGAACTGTGTTTTTCACAACTTCAGGAGGACTACGATGAACTCATTTTCCAACAGGATGGACCTCCTCCAAGCTCCCACTACAACATACATCATTTTATCAATGACACTCTGCCTCAACGCTGGACAGGGTGCATGGATCCCAAGACACGGCCTGCATTCTTGGCCTCCAAGATCACCAGACATGACTCCATGTAATATTTTCTTGTGGGGATATGTGAAGCAAAGTATGTTCATCTCCCCTTTACGTTCTGACATAGAAATAGTGCAGAACAAAATAACAGCCACTACAACTTCTGTAAAAAAAGATACATTGTGTAAAGTTTATGATGAATTTAGCTATCGTCTACAGGTTGTTCGTGCTGCTACTAGTGGACACACAAGGCATTTGTAACAGCATAGCTAAAACTTGCAGGTTATTTTGCAATTAATCCACGTTTGTAGCATATTTTTATAACTAAATATCATTGTGCATGCATCTGTATTACATTTACGTCGGCAAACACTGCAAAACAGTACACAGTTTAAAACATGCAATCCTTCAGGAGATTACAAAATGTATTGGATCACTGAAAAGTGCTAATTTCTCTGGCTATGACAATATTAAATCTCCCATGCCTGATCTTCCAGTTACCCACCACCTCCAAAAGTCTCACCATCCAGCCTTGAGGAGCATTCCCCTCGTAACTCAGTATTACCCAGGACTGGAGCAACTGAGTTACGTTCCCCACCACGATTTGACTACCTCTCATTGTGCCCTTCAATAACGAATGTCTTGCCCACTATCCTTCCCACCCCTCCCATAGTGGTATTCCGCCATACACCCAACCCACTAAATATATTCATCCATCCCTACACAACCCCTGCTCCCAGTCCCTTACCTAATGGCTGATATCCTTGTAATAGATTTAGATGCAAGACCTGTCCCATACATCCTTCCCCCACCATCACAACTTTCCCATCAAAGGCAGGGATACCTGTGAAACCAGTTATGTGGTCTACAAGCTAAGCTGCTACCACTGTGCTGCATTCTATGTTGGCATGACAACCAATAAGCTGTCTGTCCCCTTGAATGGCCACTGATAAACAGTGGCCAAGAAACAACTGGATCACCCTGTTACTGAGAAAACCATCCAACATGACATTCTTAATTTCAATGACTGCTTCACAATCTGTGCCATATTCACCCTTCCACCAACATCATGTTCTACGTTCGCATAACCCTCCTGGCCTCAACCTTCGTTTGTCATAGTCCTCAACCATGTAGATCCTTCGCTGTTCCCATTCCAGCACTACACAGCCCTCTATTCCACCAACACACCTAGTCTTTTTACTTCTCCCCTTTTCCGCTACCCCCTCTACCTCTGTCTAATGTCCTGACTGCACCTACCTGCCCTACCCTTTCTCCACCTCGTTCCTGCATGCTCCCCAGCAGCTCTTTACCATCCCCCACTCCTACCCTGCTATCCTTCACATCCTAGCCTCCTCCTTACTCCCACCCAGTTGCCTTTCCCATCATGGACTGCTGCACCTGCCAGAGACTGTGTGTGTGTGTGTGTGTGGTGCGTGTGTGTGTGTGTGTGTGTGTGTGCATGCGTGTTTGCGTGTGTGTCATCTATTATTGACAAAGGCCTTGTTAACCAAAAGCTTATTTGTGACTGCCTATCTGCAACTCAGCATCTCCGTTAAATGGTGAGTAGCACCTACCCTTTTCATAATATTGTTAGACTCACATTAAGCAATTTCAAACAAACATCAATGACCTGCTACTATCAAGATGTACGCATTTATGGTCATATAATAAATGTGAAACATCTTTGGTGGGAGCTGGATAAAAAAGTAAAATGGAGTCGATACATAAATAAACCTTTCAGGAAGCTCATTTTAACATGTTTAGCACTTAAAACTATCTCTTTTGATTATGCCTGATATTACCTTCTGCACCATTGCACTGACTCAACTGAAAGGTGCAATAAGAGTAATGCATAAAGCAAATAGCTGCACATCTTGCAGAGGCATCTTTAAGTTATTCTAATTCTTATACTCCTTGATAATTATCACTGCTGATAATAAAGAATATCTTATACATATTATCTGAATGTCCAGATTAAAGGACTAAAATGCTATGTTAGCTGATGGCAAGTAGCAATGTTTATTGTATAGATGCAAGACAAATGGTAGTGTGTTGTAAACAGGACTCTGTTGTTACGGATGCACATAACTATTATGCTTCGAAAATAACTGTTTGTTCACATAAATAATTTAACAGGGTGAAGGTAACAACATGTCAAAGGATAATTCCCACCTTCAGAGAAACTGGTGTTGTAGCAAAGGGTCCAAATAGCCTGGATCATGAAGCAGCCATTGAAATCAAGCATGCTGTTCTCAGCAGCATGCTCTGCCACATGTCATCAACTCTGCTCTTGGACACAGTTTGAAGGTTCCCATTCAGTTTAGTTGGTAGTCATGTCGACATAAAATTTTGTGCAGAAATTATGCCAAAGTTTTCACAGCTGGCCCTGCTTTGACAAGATAAGCCTGTGACAGGACTGGAGTAGGATGTACTGGCTGGGTGTATGAAACAGATCTTGCACCTGGATGGTCCACTGTGGTATGATGTGGTACAAGGAAGGACTAGGTTATCACGCATAGATTAATATGATAGCGAACTGTGGAGAGGGTTCAGGATTGTAGGTTGGATGTTCCTGGCAAACAGTATGTTTTGGTTGATGCAGTCTTTGGTGATATAGTGGAAATGAGGGAGAGGGAGGGCAGTGTAACTTTGTAGCTGAGAGTAGTCACAGCATTAGGAATGTATGTGGATATGGCACAGGAAAACTGTCTGTGAACTAGATTTTGGGGACAGTGCCTGCTTTTGAAGACCTCTGTAAGAACCTCAACAGACTGTGCAAGGATTTATCATCAGTGCAGATGGGATGTCCATGAGTAGTCAGACTAAATGAGAAAGTTCTTTTGATGCGGAATGGATGGCATCTATTAAAATACAGGTATTGTTGGCGGTTAGTGGGCTTGACATAGTCACAGGTTTAGAGGGATGTCAATGTCCAGGAAAGTGGCATGTTGGGCTGAGGAGGAAGAGGCAAAGTGAATGGAAGAAAGGTGATGGGGTGTCTTGGTGGCCCTGTGTCCAGATCATAAAGATATAATCAATGTACCTGAAAGAGACAAGGGGTTTGGTATTATATAGATGTTCCATAAAGAAGTCGTCATAGGTGGGTGCCATGCAGAATGTCCGTGTCTGTCCACAAATTTATTTGTGTATCTTCTAAGGAGAAGTAGTTAAGTATAGGGCTGCAGATAGATAGAGGTATAAGGAATGAGATGGTGGATTCAGAGTCAGCAGGACACCACGAGAGGTAGTGTTCGATAGTGGCAAGGAGCATGAGAGATGTCAGTATGCAGCGAGATATTGTGAACTATGATGATTAGGGATCCAGGTGGTAATAGGTTGTGGATGGGAAGGAAACTGTTTGTGTCTTTTATAAGGGAGCTTAGGCTGTGGGGAATTGTTTGGAGGTGTTGGTCAACAAGAGCTGAGATATTTCAGTGTGAACACTCACCAACTACAGTGAAGTGCCAGGACTGTTACATGTATGGATTTTGGGCAGCATGCAGAAGGTGAGTGTGCAGGGAATGGTTGGGAAGAAGAGGCAGATGGATTTGGAACAGAGCTTCTGGAATGAGCCTAAGGACTTTAGTATGGATTGGATGCTATTGGATTTCTGGGTTGATATCACTATGGCATGGCTTGTAGGTGGAGGGAGTCAAACAGTTGGCAAATGCTTTCTATCATGTGATCACTATGGTGCATCCTGTCTGCGGGGAGGATGATTAAATTGGGGGTCTGTGTTGAGGTTGTGAAGATGTTATTGCCTCTGTTGAGATATTTGTGTTCCAGGAAAGGGATCTGGAACAGAATGGTGAAGCCAAGTGGGAGGTGAGGAATTCCTAAAAGGTTACCAAGCAGTGGTTGGGTGGGACTGGCAAGGGAGGAGGGTTGTAGTTGGATGGCAGTATGAACTGTGAGGCAACGGTCAATACTAGTATTGAGTTGGAGAGATTGGTGGCAAAGAAGTGTTTCCACTGTATGGATTGGGAGAGGGAGTGTAGGCCTTTAACAAGTCCAGTTCATGATTGGACATGGGTGAGAAGTGGAAGGTGAGGTCTTGTTTGATAGGACTGGATTCTTTTGTAAGATTGAGAGATCTTTGATGGATAATTTGACAGCAGTGTTTTGGGTTTGTGTAGGTTCTGGGTTTTGAGGGAGTTTTGGGGGCTGTAGAAGAAGGAAGAGGTCAGCAAGCAGTATTTGGATGCTATGAGGGTAGGATGGGTACTAATGAGTAGTGTTGTTCCGTTGCAGCAATATACAGTAATATCAATAAACTGAACACTGTTGCAGGTGGTGTGTGGAGTGCTCCAAGAGTTGGAAGACAAGGATTTAATTTGAGAGATATGTAGTTGGGACTGCACAGTAACAATATCATGCAGAGTGGTTCACAGAGGCTGTTATTGTGATTTCTTTTCCCTAGTAACAGGTTAGTGGGGCACGAGGGTCACAAGAATCTGGAGTTTTGAAGATTATTGTGAAAGGACAGGTGGCATCCAGAGATGGAATTTTTTCATGGTTAGACCATTGCGGGGAGAGGAGGTGGGGGAGGGGGGGGGGGGGGGGGAATTCCATAGCATATGCAGCATTTAAGGAACAGGATTTGGGACTGGATTTCAACTAGGGATAGGGATACTTTCCTGAAATGATGTACTGAGAAATCCATTGCCCAGTGTGCTGAAGATCTTATTGAGATCTTCATAGACTTGCACTATCCCCCCCCCCCCCCAAACATAGTCTGCAGACATATTTCCTGTGTAATTCCCCCCCCCCCCCCCCTCAATCCTCTGACCACTCCCAAGAACTAGTCGCAAAGGAGGATCCTTCTCATCACCATGGACTGCTTTCAGCATTTGGCTAACACATGGACTTGCCTTTCAGCCTAAAGCAGTATTGTCTTTCCTCACCATTCAACTGACACTTGTGTCTTCAGCGAATGAACTGATGGCACATGGGTGTACTAGGAGTGTGGTTCATATTCAAATGCTTCCCAGTCAAACCTACAAAAAGGTTTCTCTTACACTAACATATGCATTTTTCAACAAACTTCTGGAGCACTGTACTGACCAAGAAGCATCCACTTCCAGAAGTTTTCCATTATGTGTATTTCCACGTGTCAGGAACTCTTACTTTCTGTGATTTATCTGTACACAGTTCACGCTTATAAAATCGGTGTTGTTGAAGAAGCAGACTTACAACTAAAAGGATCATGATAGCTAATGATTTTAATATAAAATATAATGAATGAATCCAGTGATCACTGATCTCACTCAAGCATCTGATTTCAAGCCAAACTTCACGGAATTCACAAGAAAGACAGAGAGAACTGCAACCTGTATAGATAATAGTCTGTAAAATTCTGCATTGATTTAGAGAAATCTAATCATTCTGCATTGTTTCTGGAGCCACCAAAAACATATTAACCATACATTAGGAAAGCATGCATCAAACAATACTTCAGTAAATAAAATATACATTTGTTCTATTGCAGACTTAAACAGCCCAATGGGTCATTGTAATATAAGTTCTAAAAATTATGACAATTTCATGAAAGCTTTTCTGTGTGTTTTTAAAGAGTCTGCCATAAAAAATTAAAAGCATAATAAAATCAACACCTGTTGGTATAAAAGCGCCAAGTGGTTATTAACTATGTAAAACAGTATAGAACTGTAATTAGATGGGTGGTAAAGGCAACAAAAGAAACAGCACACACACGAAATTCATTCTGAACCATACAAAAAGTCCACAAATCTCTAAAATTAAATTAAGTGATGATTTCAAATCCTTCAGAAACAGAGCAGAATGTTTCAATGAAATTTTTTTTATATAAATACATCAGAATGAGATGTTGATGTAACGTGTTACCTAGATAATGTCCACCTCTTTCAATTTCAATACCCACTAGAATAATTAAAATAGTTCCTAGTTTAAAATCAGAACCCCTATCTGTAATAATTAGTCAGTCATTTGATGCAGAATGTGTCCCAGATGCTCTATACTATGCGTAAAGGAAGATGCAGTGAGCTACCAACCAGTAAATCTCCTCCAAGTATGTGAAAAAATTGTTGCAACTGAAATCATAAATTTCATGGGAAAATCTAATATCATCACATTAAATTTGTGCAGAATCCAGAAAGGGAAGAGTACAATAAGAGCCATCAAAAAATTCTCTGAGAAAATTTGTTTATCTTTGGACAAGGCCAAAAAAGTCAGGAATTTTCCGTGACCTTACAAAGGCTTTTGACTGTGTAAACCAGTCCCTACTGCTCCATAAATTAGGAAGATATGGAATTAACAAAAGTGAAATGGGTCAAATCATATTCAATAGATAGAAAGCAAAGTAGTATTGTAATATCAGGTATAAGAAGTTATTTCTCAGACTGGAAAATTATTTCATGGGGAGCCCCAAAAGTTCCATTCTATGTCTCCAGTGATGCATGCGCATACTTTAAAAAGCTCGCGCATGAGGCAGTGCTACGTCATCCACAAAAGGTGCCCAGACTTTTGTTTATGGGTGGGTGTTCCACCATCAGAGCCCGCCATGGGCACCAGTCTATTTAAGGCTATCCGAACTATGTTCGACCTCAGTTATCTACATGTATTGCTACAGCTCTTTATGAACACAATTGGTTCCTGCTGAATGTTACTTAAATACTGTGTTTAGTTGTTAATGCTTCCCTGGAATAAAGTTGGGTTCAGTCTACTGGTTGTGTTGCACTTATACCTAATTACAACACGACTGGTGATGAGTGTGGTCCCAAGATCCATGCAAATTTCTGCTCTGCTTGGTCCTCCATTTATTCTAACAATTGGTCGAACAACAAGACTCATTCAACATGGCATACTCAGGTACTTTGATCATTGGCTTCTGTTTTATCTAATCGGCACATTCCTCAGTCTGTGTCACCTGCTGTTTTGCCCTCCACAGCACCCATGCTTTATCTGCCTCCTTTATCTACATATGATTAGTCTGTTGAGGAATGGGATGCATACCAGAAACGTCTGCGACACCTTCAAGCTTGTGGGATTACTGATGCTATTTTATGTCATGCCTTGTACCTTTCATGCGTATCGCCAAGAATGTATCAAGTCCTATGTCAACTTTCTCATGCAGGATCCTTCTTCTTTAATGTTTGAACAAATGTGTGAACTTCTTTCAAAATACTACTATAAGCCCACCCATATCTTCGCATCCCGGGCTGAGTTTACCGCCGTAGGAAGCAACCACATCAGTCCTATTGAGCGTGGGCGGCTGAACTCCATGAGTTAAGTCTTAATCGTTGTTTTGTGTCCAATGTGCGTAAGGAGCTGTATGCTGATCAGATGGTGCGAGATGCTATCATTTGTTTAGTTCTGGATCATGAGCTGTGAAAGCGACGCCTCTAGGGTGAAAACCCATCCCTCTCCAAGGTTTTAGCTATTGCACAGTCATTCGAGGTGCTTTGGGTAACCAAACTGAGTCATGGTGTGAGGTATCAGCAATCCAACCTTCTCCTCCACACTGAACTTCAAATACATGATCACATTGTCAAGGTGGCTGGCTTCGCTCCCAGGAGTAGCCGCACCAACATAGTAAACAGGCCAATAAACAGCAATGGACACTTTACACTCTCCCATCCTACCTTTATTGTTTCATTAACGAGTGCCCAGACTGCCCAAAACAGTGGGCTGCCTGCCATAATTGCAACAAAAAAGGTCGCATTGCATCTATTTGTAATGCAGAAATTCAACACAATAATTCTAATGTGGATATGTATGTAAACATTTTATTGGCTAATTCTGTTGCACCAAACAAGCTTTTCATTGCTGTGATGGATTTTTGTAAAGTACTCCACATGCATACAGATACAGGAGCTGCAGTAACCTTGTTAAACTCATAAACTTATATGGATTTGGCTCCTCTCCACTTCTCCCTGTGTCACGGAAGTTAATAACCTATTCTTGGCCAATTCCCTACCCCTGTGACCGACAAGACAGTCGGCCAAACATTTACATTTCTTGTTTTAAATAATGCATATATAGAGAATCTTTTTGGATTAGATTCTTTTAAGGTGTTTGGTTTTACCATTTCAGATGAAGTGAATTTAGTGTCTAAGTAAGAGCCATATACACAGTTAGACACACTGTGTTCTGAGTTTTCCTCTTTGTTCTCTCCTGGAATGGGGTGTGCCAAAAATTTTCAAGTGCACATTACACGAAACATTCTGCTCGGTCTTGTTTTTTCAGGGTCCATTTGGCTCCAGTGGCACTCAGGGAACAAGTCAAAGATGAATTATATCGCCACACGGAATACAGCATTGTTCAGCCTACTGCATCAAGTAAATGGTTTACCACCCCTTAGTCATAGTAAAGAAACTTTCGGGCTGGTTATACGCCTGCAATGATTTTAAAGTTTCTGTGAAAGCACAGTGTATAGTGGATACATCCCAATTTGCCCAGACAAACTCTTAGCGAAATTATCAGGTGGTAAATATTTCTCAAAAATTGACTTGTCGATTGCTTTTTTACAACTCCCTTTAGATACACAACATATGTAAGTTGTCAATACCTCTTTTGGCTTGTACCAATACTTGCTGTTGTCTTTTGTAGTCACTAGCACTCCCAAATTTTTCAATGTTTTTTGGAACAACTTGGAGCGTCTTTGGCAGGTTGTGGAAACGATTTGGATGACATTGTAGTTTCCGGTACCTCTACTGAGGAACATTTGCACAATCCCTGTACTCTTTTTTTCTGTCCTCCAAGTGGCCAGATTGAAGTTTAATTTAGGAAAATGTCAATTTTTTTCAACCTTCTATCATTTCTCTTGGGTTTGAAGTTTCTCACGAGGGTCTAAAATCCCTGTGTCAACAAGTTTCTGCTGTTGTATCACTTCCACACCCTATATCAGTCAAAGAACTTCAGATTTTTCCAAGCAAGTCGCCTACTACCCTAAATTTAAGCCTGGGGCGGCAACAATCGTGCAGCTGTTACATGCGTTGTTGCACAAGGGAGTCTCAGTTTTGCTAGTCGCCAGCTTGTGAAACTGCATTTTCTACTCTTAAGATCATGTTATAATCTGCGCCTAGCTTAGTTACTTACCAACCATGCCTCCATCTGGTCCTTGCGACAGAGGCTTCACAGTACAGGTTGGGGGCAGTACTGGCTCACAGATATCCCAATGACTCCAGGCGGCCTATTGCTTATGCCTAAAAAATGCTGACTTCTGCTCAAAATAGAAAGCTTTTGCCATTGTATATGCTGTGAAAAAATTCCATGTTTTCCTCTATGATACCAAATTCCACCTGGCCACTGATCACAAACCATTGCTTTCCTTATTCAGGTAAAGTGGCACATTGCATTCAATACTCCGCTCTTGTCCTTTTCTATTACAGCTACGAAATTCATTTCCACCTATGAATCACAACCTGGATGCCGATGCTTTGTCCCACTGCTGGCCAGTGCGGACGTGAGATTTGATCATTAGAAATTGCTTTGTTTCCACATTGATGGAGTGCCACACAGCAGACGGTTGACGGTTTTCCTGTAACTAGTACATGGATTGTGAAGGTTGTAGCTTCGTATACCATTTTGTAGTAGGTCATAACATTCGAAAAACGTGGTTGGCCGGATTCACCACCTTCCTGTGCAGCCAACCCCCTCCATAATTGTTACATATTTTGACATCAATTCTCTGTTGTGGATGATGTTCTGCTTATAGACATGGATTACGCAGCCCCTCAGGTAGTGATCCCCCAATGCTTCGTTCGGAGGTTCTCCGTTTTTTATATGCAGATCACTGGGGTGTGTCATGTACAAAATCACTGACCTGTCAACATCTACATCTACATCTACATTTATACTCCACAAGCCACCCAATGGTGTGTGGTGGAGAGCACTTTACATGCCACTGTCATTACCTCCCTTTCCTGTTCCAGTCGCGTATGGTTCATGGGAAGAACGACTGCCGGAAAGCCTCAGTGTGCATTCGAATCTCTCTATTTCACATTCGTGATCTCCTCAGGAGGTGTAAGTAGGGGGAAGCAATACATTCGATACCTCATCCAGAAACGCACCCTCTCGAAAGCTGGAGAGCAAGCTACACCGCGATGCAGAGCGCCTCTCTTGCAGAGTCTGCCACTTGACTTTGCTAAACATCTCCGTAACGCTATCACGCTTACCAAATAACCCTGTGACGAAACGCGCTGCTCTTCTTTGGATCTTCTCTATCTCCTCTGTCAACCCGACCTGGTACGGATCCCACACTGATGAGCAATATTCAAATATCGGTCGAACGAGTGTTTTGTAAGCCACCCCCTATGCTGATGGACTATGTTTTCTAAGGACTCTCCCAATGAATCTCAACCTGGCACCCGCCTTACCAACAATTAATTTTATATGATCATTCCACTTCAAATCGTTCCGCACGCATGCTACCAGATATTTTGCACGCATGCTCCCAGATATTTTACAGAAGTAACTGCTACCAGTGTTTGTTCCGCTATCATATAATCATACAATAAAGGATCCTTCTTTCTATGTATTCGCAACACATTACATTTGTCTATGTTAAGGGTCAGTTGCCACTCCCTGCACCAAGTGCCTATCCACTGCAGATCTTCCTGCATTTCGCTGCAATTTTCTAATGCTGCAACTTCTCTGTATACTACAGCATCATCCGCGAAAAGCTGCATGGAACTTCCAACACTATCTACTAGGTCATTTATATATATTGTGAAAAGCAATGGTCTCATAACACTCCCCTGTGGCACGCCAGAGGTTACTTTAACGTCTGTAGATATCTCTCCATTGAGAACAACATGCTGTGTTCTGTTTGCTAAAAATTCTTCAATCCAGCCACACAGCTGGTCTGATATTCTGTAGGCTCTTACTTTGTTTATCAGGCAACAGTGTGGAATTGTATCGAACACCTTCCGGAAGTCAAGGAAAACGGCATCTACCTGGGAACCTATATCTAATATTTTCTGGGTCTCGTGAAAAAATAAAGCGAGTTGGGTCTCACAGGATTGCTGTTTCCAGAATCCATGTTGATTCCTACAGAGTAGATTCTGGGTTTCCAGAAATGACATGATACGCGAGCAAAAAACATGTTATAAAATTCTACAACAGATCGATATCAGAGATATAGGTCTATAGTTTTGCGCATCTGCTCGACGACCCTTCTTGAAGACTGGGACTACCTGTGCTCTTTTCCAATCATTTGGAACCTTCCGTTCCTCTAGAGACTTGCGGTACACAGCTGTTAGAAGGGGGGCAAGTTCTTTCGCGTACTCTGTGTAGAATCGAATTGGTATCCCATCAGGTCCAGTGGACTTTCCTCTGTTGAGTGATTTCAGTTGCTTTTCTATTCCTTGGACACTTATTTCGATGTCAGCCATTTTTCCGTTTGTGCGAGAGTTTAGAGAAGGAACTGCAGTGCGGTCTTCCTCTGTGAAACAGCTTTGGGAAAAGGTGTTTAGTATTTCAGCTTTACGCTGTCATCCTCTGTTTCAATGCCATCATCATCCTGGAGTGTCTGCATATGCTGTTTCGAGCCACTTACTGATTTAACATAAGACCAGAACTTCCTAGGATTTTCTGTCAAGTCAGTACATAGAATTTTACTTTCGAATTCAGTGAACACTTCACGCATAGCCCTCCTTACGCTAACTTTGACATCATTTAGCTTCTGTTTGTCTGAGAGATTTTGGCTGCGTTTAAACTTGCCGTGAAGCTCTCTTTGCTTTCACAGTAGTTTCCTAACTTTATTGTTGAACCACGGTGGGTTTTTCCCATCCCTCACAGTTTTACTGGGCACGTACCTGTCTAAAACGCATTTTACGATTGCCTTGAACTTTTTCCATAAACACTCAACATTGTCAGTATCGGAACAGAAATTTTCGTTTTGATCTGTTAGGTAGTCTGAAATCTGCCTTCTATAACTCTTGCTAAACAGATAAACCTTCCTCCCTTTTTTATATTCCTATTTACTTCAATATTCAGGGGTGCTGCCATGGCATTATGATCACTGATTCCGTTCTGCGCTTACAGAGTTGGAAAGTTCGGGTCTGTTTGTTATCAGTAGGTCCAAGATGTTATCTCCACGAGTCGGTTCTCTGTTTAATTGCTCGAGATAAATTTTTGGATAGTGCACTCAGTACAATGTCACTCAATGCTCTGTCCCATCCTAAACATCTGAGTGTCCCAGTCTATATCTGGTAAATTGAAATCCCCACCCAAGACTATAACATGCTGAGAAAATTTACGTGAAATGTATTCCAGAGTTTTTCTCAGTTGTTCTGCCACTAATGCTGCTGAGTCGGGAGGTCGGTAAAAGGAGCCAATTATTAACCTAGCTTGGTTCTTGAATGTAACCTCCACCCATAATAATTCACAGGAACTATCCACTTCTACTTCACTACAGGATAAACTACTACTAACAGCGACAAACACGCCACCACCGGTTGCATGCAATCTATCCTTTCTAAGCACCGTCTGTGCCTTTGTAAAAATTTCGGCAGAATTTATCTCTGGCTTCAGCAAGCTTTCCGTACCTATAACGATTTCAGCTTCGGTGCTTTCTATCAGCGCTTGAAGTTCTG
Organism: Schistocerca cancellata; assembly: GCF_023864275.1. NCBI lineage: Eukaryota > Metazoa > Arthropoda > Insecta > Orthoptera > Acrididae > Schistocerca > Schistocerca cancellata. Next base: position 422,076,022 of record NC_064634.1, on the reverse strand, counting down.
GTACTTTACCAACGCAGCTTCGACAGTTTACAATTACAATACTGATTGCTGCTTGGTCCCCACATGTCCTGACTTTGCCCCTCACCCTTTGAGGCTGTTGCCCTTTCTGTACTTGCCCGAGGCCATCTAACCTAAAAAACTGCCCAGTCCACGCCACACAACCCCTGCTACCCATGTAGCTGCCTGCTGTGTGTAGTGGACTCCTGACCTATCCAGCGGAACCCGAAACCCCACCACCCTATGGCGCAAGCCCAGCTTGGACAGTGATGTTACCGCCTGGTTGCCTCCTGTTCACAGTGTATGACACACCAAGCAGCTCCCGGGGCATTGTTGCCTCCTTGACTGATACCGTGCAATGCATGGGACCATATACAAGCGGACTTCGCCAACCACTTTCTGAACGCTTACTGCCTGTTGTTTGTCGATTCTCATTTTCCACATGTTGTTCATCGTGTCTCCACATCCACAGCTGCCACTGTCACAGCCTTGTCCAAAATTTTTTCACTCAAAGGCTTGCCCACTACATTAGTGTCTGATAATGGTCTAAAATTTTCATTGCAAGAGTTTGCGGCATTTTGTGATTCCCGTGGTATCTATCACATCCTCACCCCATCATTCCATCCTGAATCTAATGTTGAGGCACAACGCCTAGTGCAAACATTCAAAACTCAAATAAAAGAGTATGTTGCCTCAGATTGGTTTCTCTCCTCTAACTGCTACCACTTCACACCTTTTGGCGAGAAGAGCCCGGGCAGAGCTACCCCATGGGCATCAGCCAAGGGCACTGCTATACACACCTTCTGTACCCTCCATCTAGACATCAACCCGTGCAGCCACCGTGGCTCTTCTGGCTGGATGTGGCTATCTGTATGTGTGGTTTTGGATGTTGCCCTAAATGGATTCCAGTTGTCATCACCAAATGCAAGGGGGAGCACCTCTGCGACATCCGTATGGAGGACAGACTATGCTTACCTCAAAATATAGTATCCCACTCAGTTTTATTTGCAGATGATACATCTGCACTCACTGGAAGTTAGACCACAGGAGGAGTCATTGACACCCTAAACAGCTTAGAGCATTGGTCTGACCTAATTGGATTAAAATTAAACATGGCAAAGACCCAAAAAACACAGTTTAAAACTAAACAATCAAAATCATATAACTCCCAAATTACCTGTACAAATCAGGAACTTGGATTCTGTAAAATTGCTGGAGATATATCTTAGATAATAATTTATCGTGGTCTTCTCACATACCCTACTTGTCAAACAAGTTAAAGTCTTGCATTTGCAATTACAAAACTGTCCTACGATATGTAGTTGACATGGACATTATAAAAATTGTTTATCACAGCTACTGTAAATCTGTTGTAAGATTCAGAATAATCTTTTGGGGGGGAATGCACGTAGTGGAAACAGGATATTACTACTACAAAATCCTGTTCTTAGAAATATCAACAATAACAGGAAAAAGACAGATTACTTCCTAGCAATATATCCTTTTCCTGATATTGTTGATATTCCATCCTGGAGTTTCTATTGTTTTATTACGAGACACGTGTAATATTAAGACTAGCGATTCATACTGACCACTATTTGGACTCTTAATATTTTAACTATTCCATTTATTTATATTTATACTTAACAATCCTGAGTTATTTATAGGGAACCCTTTTCAACATATGTATGACGCTAGATACAAGCATAATTCCAATTTACTGTCTAATGATTTAAAACTCTAATCCCAGTCTCCTCAGTGCTTGGCTATGAAAATTTATAGAAAATTAAAAGTGAAAAACTTCCAGAGTATGGAATTAGGTTTGCTGAAAAGAAAATTACTTGCTCTCCTTGTGTAACAATATTATTCAGTCACAGAATTTTGTATGATGATAAAGTTTCTTTGTATACTAATGTAATAAACTTGTACTGATAATTGTACATTAAGATTATGTTTCAGATTTTTTTACATTCTATGCCTCAATTATACATGATGTTAGGGCTATAAGTGCAGATATTTGTACTGATGACAAGGGACAGTTTACTGAGCAACATCACATCACCATTTACTTAACTTGTAGACTAATAACCGTAGCTATTAAGAATAGTATGTTTGTGTTGTGACTCGCCGATCTTTCAAAGTGCCGCCGCGCAGTTACGTGCGTCCTCCACATGCGGCACTGTCTGCCAGCCATGCAGCAGCAGCGCCACCTAAGCGGCCAGCCAGCCAGCGGCCGCTGCACTTGGATTCAGTTATGATTTGACTGTTAAAGTGTACACACGGCTTACTCTGTTTACTTGATCTGTGACTTTCATGTATTGCATCTTCCTTGAAATATATTTGTTCAACTTGAAGTTATAACAATTGGCGACGAGGTAGTGAATTTTCTTTTCTGTCATTGACCCACATATTTCCATGGCTACTTTAGAGTAACTATTGCAAGGTCTCATAGAACAGCAAATGCTTCTCACAAATGCGATTCATGATTTCGTCGCGGCATCAAATGTCTCTTGTCAAATCTCTTGTCGTTGTCTCTATCTACTTTTCCTCCTTATGACATGACGGCGGAAAACTGGTCTGATTACGAAAAACGTCTTCGACAGCACTTCTTTGCATTTCATGTCGCGGACAAACAAACATGTACGAGTAAGTCTCTGTTCCTTTAATGGATTTCACTTCGAATGTATCGGTTGTTGTCGCAATTGGCTCCTTTGAAAGATCCTGTGTCTTTGTCCTTTCCTGAAATTTGCTCACTTCTGTCCGTCTATTTTCAAAAGCAAACGCATGAGGTAGCCTCTCGTGTTGCCTTTTATCGTTGTCAAAAACAACCGAATCAATCCTATCACATTTGGGCTGCTGAACTTCACGGCCTCAGTAGAAAGTGTCAATTTGTTACTGAAGTTCACAAAGAATCCTACGTCGATTCCATGGTACGGGATGCTATTATCCGATCGGCACCCGACAAAGAAGTTACGCAACGTGCCCTTCAGTTGGCAAATCCGACTCTAGATGAAGTCCTATCCATCGCTCAGTCTTCTGAAATTTCTTGCACCGCTGGAGCGCAAATAGAGGCATGGGGCGGCATCGGGGACACACAACCTCTGTGCGATGTTGACGAAGCGTGTGGCGTGTCCCCGTCGGCCGCCGTATGCTCCCAAGCGTAGCCTCGGCCTAACTGTAAACACACCTTTAAGAAACTGCAACAAAACCCATGGCAACTTCCTTCATGTCTGCGGTGTTTTACGAAACATTCACAAAAAGATTGTCCACAATGTTGGGCCGTGTGTCACATATGCAAAAAAAAAAGGGGTCATGTGTCATCTGTTTGCAAATCTGAACACATACATGATGTTCATGAACATGACGCTGATTCTGATTCTGTGTTGTCTGTCAATTGTACTTCTTCCATTTCAGGCAAGTTATTCCTCACTGTCCAAATACTTGGCCGAGATGTTCGCATGCAGGTGGATACTGGTTCTGGTGCCACTATCATCAATTCTCAGATGTATCTTCAGTTGGGTGCTCCAATCCTGTCACCTGTCACTAGGCAATTACGGACTTACAATAAACAGAAGATTTCTCTCTTGGGACAATTTGATGCTGAGGTATCTTACAAATCTGTTATTCGCACTGTTCCCATATTTGTGGTCGATCATAGTAACGCGGAGAATTTTTTTGGTTTCGATGCCTTTCGTGTTTTTGGGTTCTCCATAGATGACTCTGTCAATATTGTCTCGGATGCAATTCCTTATGCTCAATTGGATTCCTTGTTGACGACATTTTCGTCCCTTTTTTCTCCTGGGTTAGGCCGTGCAAACGACTTAAGCTCATATCACGCTCAAACCCACAGCTCGGCCTAAGTTTTTTCGGGCTCGGCCCATTCCTGTGGCCCTTCATGGTCAGGTCAAACGGGAGCTGGATCGTCTCACTGCTTCAGGGGTCTTGCTTCCTGTCACTTTCAGTGAGTGGTCCTCTCCTGTCATTGTCGTTGCTAAGCCAAATGGTGATATTCGCCTCTGTGGCGATTTCAAAGCCACTGTAAATGCTTAATGCCTTACTGACACTTACCCTATGCCTCAACCTGAAGAATTGTTCACTAAACTTGCTGGAGGCCAGTATTTTTCTAAACTTGACCTGTCAGAAGCTTATCATCAACTTCCTCTCGACGCTGCTTCCCGGCAGTTTCTGGTCCTTAACATGCCTTTTGGCCTCTGTCAATACCAACGATCGCCATTCAGGGTTGCCAGTGCCCCTGCTCTCTTTCAGCGATTCTTGGAACAATTATTGCTCACTGTCCCTGGGTGTATAAATTACCAGGATGACATTTTTGTCACTGACTCCACCACTGACGAACATCTTCAAAATCTCCGCACACTTTTTCATGTGTTACAGACTGCCGGTCTTAAGTGTAATCTTCAGATATCAAAATTTTTTCAGGCATCTATCACGTACTTGGTGTTTCAACTCTCTCGGGATGGTATTCGTCTGCTTCAGCAAACTGTCGCTGCGATCGATGCCCTTCCTCGCCCTACATCTGTTAAGGAACTGCAGGCCTTCTTGGGGAAAATAGCATACTATCACAAGTTTTTACCATCTGCTGCTTTGGTGGCTCAGCCGTTGCATCGCCTGTTGCATAAAAACGTGCCTTTTCACTGGTCCACGTCATGCGATGCGGCTTTCCAGAAATTGAAGACTATGCTGAAACAGGCCCCGTGACTGGCTACTTATCAACCTGGCCAACATCTTGTTATTGCCACGGACGCCTCTCAATACGGGGTCGGTGCAGTCCTTGCACACCGTTTTTCTGACGGTTCTGAACAACCCATTGCTTATGCCTCCAAAACGCCCAAAATGCCCAACAAAAGTATTCTCAAATTGAAAAAGAAGCTTTGGCCATTATTTATGCTCTTCATAAGTTTGGTGTTTTTGTCTATGGATCCAAATTTCATCTTGTTACGGATCACAAACCACTTGTTTCCTTGTTTCATCCACCAACGTCACTTCTCGACAAGGCTGCACACCGCCTCCAGCGTTGGGCTCTTTACTTGTCTCGTTTCAATTATGAGATTCATTTCCGGCCGACGGCTCAACATGCGAATGCTGATGCACTGTCTCGCCTTCCCATGGGTCCTGATCTGGCATTCGATAGGGACGAACCTTTGTGTTTCCACCTGGATATTGCCAAGCAGCAGGTTGTGGACAGGTTCCCCATGACCGGGGACTGGCTGGCAGCTGCTACGAGTTCTGACCCTACCGTCTCCCGGGTTTTACACTGTATTCAGAAGGGTTGGCTAGATCGTCCGTCTGCTAAGACTTCTGATCCGTTGCAGAACTACTACGCTTTGCATTACCGCCTCACGGCTAGGGATGGTGTTATCCTGCTTTCCACCGAAAATGCATTGCCGCGTGTTGTGGTACCTGCGACTTTGCGTGCTTCAATCTTGCGCCTCCTTCACCAAGGGCACTGGGGTGTCTCTCGCACAAAATCTTTGGTGCGCCATCATGTGTACTGGCCCGGCATCGACTCTGAAGTCGCACACATGGTCACTGCCTGCAGCCCTTGTGCGTCACAGGCCGCCGCCCCGAAGTCATCTTTGTCACCATGACCTTCGCCTGAGAAGCTCTGGAAGTGTATTCTTGCTGACTTCGCGGGACCTTTTTTAGGTACTTATTGGCTTCTCGTTATTGACACCTACTCTAACTTTCCTTTCATTGTCTGTTGCACGTCGCCTACCACCGCAGCAACCACCATTGCTCTAGCTCGCATTTTCTCTTTGGAAGGCCTTTCCTCTACTCTTGTTACTGATAATGGTCCGCAATTTGCCTCTTCATATTTTGCGGATTTTTGTGCCCGTCATGGCGTCATGCATGTCACGGCCCCTCCGTTCCATCGACAGTCAAACGGTGAGGCTGAACGACTGGTCCGCACATTTAAGGCTCAGATGAGGAAACTCCTGACTTCTTCTGCTGCTGATGATGCGCTTCTCAAATTTCTGGCTTCTTACCGTTTCACCCCCATGGGCGACCACAGGCCGGCTGAGCTCTTACACAGCCGACAGCCCGCATACTACTTCATCTTCTGCGGCCTTCCACCTCACGGCCACGGGTGCCTTCGCTTGGCCAGTTCAGCGCCGACGACCTTGTATGGGTACGGGGATATGGCAGGCGGCCAAAATGGTGTCCTGGCCGCATCTTACGACACCGTGGCTGACCCTGTATGAAATCCAGATGGACACAGGTGTTGCAGTGCGTCATTCGGACCAGCTTCGGCCTCGTGTGCCAGCAACGCCTGTTCCGGATGCCACTACACCACCTTTGGCTCTACCTGATGCTCGGGATACTGGAATCTCTCATTACTCACAACGCAGTCCTCTCACCATCATATCGGTGCCAGGACAAGAACTGACACCACCAGGAGACGTGCCCATGCAGGAACCAGATGATCATCATTTGTCGGAGCAACTCTACTCACATCCTTCTCCTACGGACGCGGACACATCACTCATGTCTCCTGTTATAACAACCGGACTTGCTGCAACGGGCTGATTGGTGCACGGGGCCCCAGCAGATTCGACCCCCAAGTCACCTGTCATCTCGACCCGTTATCATCAGGGACACTTCCGTCCGTACGGGAAGCCTCCTCCTCAAGACTTTATGGCTAGTCAAACAACACCTATGGACGTTAGCAATCTACAGGCCACCTCCATCAAGACCTGTGCAAAAAATTCAAAGGGGGGAAAAGTGTTGTGACTCGCCAATCTTTCAAAGTGCCGCAGCGCAGTTACGTGCGTCCACTACATGCGGCACTGTCTGCCAGCCATGCAGCAGCAGCGCCTCCTAAGCGGCCAGCCAGCCAGAGGCTGTTAAAGTGTACACACGGCTTACTCTGTTTACCTGATCTGTGACTTTCATGTATTGCGTCTTCCTTGAAATATATTTGTTCAACTTTAAGTTATAACAGTTTGTATGTTGATTAGTACTTCAAAGTACAGGTGGCACAAGCAAGCCATTAATGTTTACTTTCCACTGGGCAGCAGGTCAGGTATTGAAGTGTGGCCATATGGACGCAAAATGAAGTCTATACTGACAGGAATAGTCCATAATGTGGTGCAGTTACAACAGTGCAGGATCATAAGGTAGCAAATTATGTGATGTGTTTGCGAGAAGACCATAGATGCAGGGGAATAAAAAACAATTAACACACTGAAATGGACACGCATTAAGATACCAGTGGTCAAACTATCTGTACATGTACCCCTAATACTCTGTATAGTCAAGTCTCCTGTGCATTAAATCAACAATTTATATGTTCATAATGGGATTACAAAATTTCGATTCTTTCATATTCAGATAAATATTTCTCAGTTTCTGCAGTTACTCACATAATATGTTCTAACAGCACTACTGCTGCCATGGCCCTCTTTCCATTCTCCCAGTAGACTCTTTTGCAATACCTTAGAAACTCAGTGCGGACAATAAGAAAACTAAGACATGAGCAGTGTGAGAACAGATTTTAAAATCATATATTATTATCTAAGCTTTGTGTCTGTTATTTTAAGTTTTAATACCAGACTATTCTTGCGAAACTCTAAGGAAGCATTGCGTTCATTTACTGACTTTACACAGCACTAGAACTTCCAGAATTTTCTGGTAGGGCTTTCAATAGGAGCTGACTGTGAAAAATTATTGTAGGATCTATGCACAGCCATTTACCTACGGATCCACAAGTTATCATTTTGTTTTCTTAATCAGCTATTTTCTTCATCATCTGCCTACATTCTCTTTCATTGCAAGAGTGTAGCAAATCTTTCTTTTCAGAACAGTGTCCAAATCTTAGAATTAAACCATGGCTGGTGTTTGTCATCTTTTATTTCTTTACTTGATTTATGTTTTTGTACAATATGATTTAGCATGTGTGCAAACTGTAACAACACATCTGCATTTATCATGTTTAACTGAGTGTTCTGAGTTCACCTTTTACACAGGATGTTAATGACAATTAGTTCTCCAAAAAACATTTATTCTTTTAACTTTCTTGCAGAACTTTTGTTTTAGGCGACCATTGTCTCTTTGGTAACACATTCAAAAAGAATGAGACTGCTTGTAACCAGAAAGATCCAACTATGTCAGCATAACATACGATTATTAGTCTAACTTAACTGATGCCTGTTATTCTTGCCCATGTGATGTCACTGTCACTAGACACAATGTTTCTTTTTGTTGCTACAAACACTACAGTAGGCATCTATAATCAATCATCTAAGATTCAATGACTGAACAAGATATCCTCACAAAGACTATAATTCCCCATGCTACAGTGTTCACCGTCTATGAGCTCATTGGTGTGCATCAAATGCTCTGAATACAGCAGTGTAAAAGGAGGCATGGAAAATAATTTAGAAATGGTATCTACTCTATTGGAAATTTTTTTGCTAACATTACTCACACTCTAGCAGAGTTGAATCTCATACTCAGTGAATGGACTCATAAAATCAGAATAAATACAGGACATTAAACTAGAACTCTACACCAGATGCCATTCCAGTTACAACTAATTTAAATGTTTTTGGGTCATTATTTTTATTTATTAGTACTCACCATCTGAGCTTTTCCAGCAAGTTTCACTAGCTATGTCACCAGCAGAGCACAACATACTTTCAAAATGTCTCAGACTACCACCCACTCCAAAATAATATGTTTTTCCTGCTAAATATCTGAAAGTATGTTAAGGAAATTCACACGTATTCTTTTCTGTTTCAAGCAAAGAGGAATACACAAACCTTAGCAACAACTATCTCTGCCCACAGACATAATGTATTGTCTGCCAGAAGTAAATATATGCGACACTGAAAGCCATGCTCTGGTTAAATAGTGGATTTTAGCAGTGAACCCAGAATTTATACATCCATAATTTATAAAACAATAAAACTGGTAAGTCTATACAATACAGACACAAAGAGTATGGACTGCATAACTAGAAGAGCAACATAGCCTCTAATTTCATTTTTTTAAATTTTTGTTATTTATTTATTTTTGCTACTGAAGAAATTCCAGTCAAGTTTTCATAGACATATAAAATGGAGCAGCCTTTGTTTCATAGCACTCAATCAGCCGGGAGAGTAGTACTGTTTACTCAAACCTGATGCGGACAAAGTTGATGGATAAGATTACTGCTGCTACAAACACAAATGCTGATGTCTGACTAGTGAGTGATACATATATGAAGATCACTAATACTGGACATTAAAAAGATTTTAGTTCATTGTGCGTATTAAATATAGTAATGTGTATTTTAAACACAAAACCAAATATAAAATGCAAACACCTATCACAGATTAGGCATTAGGCCTGTTCCAACATGCCAACTGCCATCTAGAAGGCAGTACAAGGAGTGATCTATTTTCATGGGATATGTGATCAGCATGTCATCGTCGATCCATTCAGTCATTATCGCCACTAGATGAATACTTACGATACCACTGCTTCCTTATTCTAGCAGCTCCCCATCTGGCAAAGTGGATCCTGTTCCAAACCTCTCTACCTCAGAAAAACCCCTGTAAATACTGGGAATAGAACCGGTTCATTCAGCATTGAAGGCAGCGACACTAGCCACTTGGCTCTGGAGGCAAATATTCCATCTAAAAGTCATTGCAATGCACATCTGTCTATGTCAATCATTTCCTTTGAATATTAATTGATTGGGCTATTAAAATATTTTGCTTTCTGATCTCAAGAATATAGTTGGGAGAATAATGATTTTCCTGTAATCAATTAGGCAAAAAGGGTCATTTCTTGCACTTAGTATACTGAATTTGCTGCTACAAGTGGTATGATCAATATGTTTACAGCACATTTCAAATGACTCAAAAGAAAGAAGATGTATGTGATAATCTTTAGGCTCCAAGAATAACTTTATCACAGAGTTGTTATAACAGCACATGTGATGTAACAATACATTGATTTTTCAGCTCCAAAATATATGGTGCATGCATTCCACAGTGGCAATACGGTGATTAAAAGTTATTCATAACTGTATTCTGACAACCTACCATTAAGTGTATAGTACGTACAGTACCACCCATGGCATAGTATTATGAGAGGGAACACTTCACTCTGCACCAGAATTTAAACTGTCATGAATCTTCCTGCCATAACAATTGCTTGCTGGCCTGTAAATTAAATTCAGATCAGTGGCTTCTGTGGGCAGTGCACCAGCCCTTGGGTTGTGACTCACTGTTCAATAGCTTAGTGAGAGTGCTGCACTCATAAAGCAAGGGTCTAGGATCTAGTCTGGCACACAGTTTCAACCTGAGAGCTAATTTCAGACATATTAAGCTGTGGGGAGGCTTGCCTGCCTCAGTGATACTATAGGTGCAACTACAATGGAGGGGTATTTGTTGAGAGGCAAGACAAACTTGTGGTTCCTGAAGAGGGGCAGCAGCCTTTTCAGTAGTTGCAGGGGCAATAGTCTGGATGATTGACTGATCTGGCCTTATAACATTAACCAAAATGGGCCTAATGTGCTGGTATTGCGAACGGCTGAAAACAAGGGGAAACTACAGCCATAATTTTTCCCAAGGGAATGCAGCTTTACTGTATGGTTAAATGATGGTGGTGTCCTCTTGGGTAAAATATTCCAGGGGTAAAATAGTCCCCCATTCGGATCTCCAAGCAGGAACTACTTAGGAGGATGTCGTTATCTGGAGAAAGAAAACTGGCATTCTATGGATTGGAGTGTGGAATTTCAGACCCCTTAATAGGTCATGTAGGTTAGAAAATTTAAAAAGGGAAATGGATACATTATATATAGTGGGAATTAGTGAAGTTTGGTGGCAGAAGGAACAAGATACAAAATCCAAAATGGGTAATGCAAGAGTAGATTTAATAATGAATAAAAAAACAGGAGTGTGGGTAAGCTACAACAAACAGCATAGTGAACACATTATTGTAGCCAAGATCGACACGGAGCCCACATCTACCACAGTAGTACAAGTTTATATGCCAACTAGCTCCGCAGATGTTGAAGAGATTGAAGAAATGTATGATGTGTAAAAGAAATTATTCAGATACTTAAGGGAGATGAAAATTTAATACTCATGGGGGCCTGGAATTCGATAGTAGGAAAAGGAAGAGAAGGAAAAGTAGTAGGTAAATATGGACTGGGCGTAAGGAATTAAAGAGTAAGCTGCCTGGTAGAATTTTGCGCAGAGTACAACTTAGTCATAGCTAATACGTGGTTTAAGAATCATAAAAGGTTGTATACATGGAAGAGGCCTGGAGATAATGGAAGGTTTCAGTTTCCAGGGGCAGATGTGGACTTTGACTACAATTTTTTGGTTATGATCTGTAGATTGAAACTGAAGAAACTGTAAAAATGTGGGAATTTAAGGAAATGGGACCTGGATAAACTGACTAAACCAGAGGTTGTACAGAGTTTCAGGGAGAGCATAAGGGAACAATTGACAGGAATGGGGGAAAGAAATACAGAAGAAGAAGAAGAAGATTGGGTAGCTTTGAGGGATGAAATAGTGAAGGCAGCAGGGGATCATGTAGATAAAAAGATGAGAACTAGTAGAAATCCTTGGGTAACAGAAGAGATATTGAATTTACTTGATAAAAGGATAAAATATAAAACTACAGTAAATGAAGCAGGTGAACAGGAAAACAAACGTCTCAAAAATGAGATCAACAGGAAGTGAAAAATGGCTAAGTAGGCATGGCTGTTGTTGTTGTTGTTGTCTTCAGTCCTGAGACTGGTTTGATGCAGCTCTCCATGCTACTCTATCCTGTGCAAGCTTCTTCATCTCCCAGTACCTACTGCAACCTACATCCTTCTGAATCTGCTTAGTGTATTCATCTTTTGGTCTCCCCCTACGATTTTTACCCTCCACGCTGCCCTCCAATACTAAATTGGTGATCCCTTGATGCCTCAGAACATGTCCTACCAACCGATCCCTTCTTCTGGTCAAGTTGTGCCACAAACTTCTCTTCTCCCCAATCCTATTCAATACTTCCTCATTAGTTATGTGATCTACCCATCTAATCTTCAGCATTCTTCTGTAGCACCACATTTCAAAAGCTTCTATTCTCTTCTTGTCCAAACTATTTACCGTCCATGTTTCACTTCCATACATGGCTACACTCCATACAAATACTTTCATAAATGACTTCCTGACACTTAAATCTATACTCGATGTTAACAAATTTCTCTTCTTCAGAAACGCATTCCTTGCCATTGCCAGTCTACATTTTATATCCTCTCTACTTTGACCATCATCAGTTATTTTGCTCCCCAAATAGCAAAACTCCTTTACTACTTTAAGTGTCTCATTTCCTAATCTAATACCCTCAGCATCACCCGACTTAATTCGACTACATTCCATTATCCTCGTTTTGCTTTTGTTGATGTTCATCTTATATCCTCCCTTCAAGACACCATCCATTCCGTTCAACTGCTCTTCCAAGTCCTTTGCTGTCTCTGACAGAATTACAATGTCATCGGCGAACCTCAAAGTTTTTATTTCTTCTCCATGGATTTTACCTACTCCAAATTTTTCTTTTGTTTCCTTTACTGCTTGCTCAATATACAGATTGAATAACATCAGGGAGAGGCTACAACCCTGTCTTACTCCCTTCCCAACCACTGCTTCCCTTTCATGTCCCTCGACTCTTATAACTGCCATCTGGTTTCTGTACAAATTGTAAATAGCCTTTCGCTCCCTGTATTTTACCCCTGCCACCTTTAGAATTTGAAAGAGAGTATTCCAGTCAACATTGTCAAAAGCTTTCTCTAAGTCTACAAATGCTAGAAACGTAGGTTTGCCTTTCCTTAATCTTTCTTCTAAGATAAGTCGTAAGGTCAGTATTGCCTCACGTGTTCCAGTATTTCTACGGAATCCAAACTGATCTTCCCCGAGGTCGGCTTCTACTAGTTTTTCCATTCGTCTGTAAAGAATTCGTGTTAGTATTTTGCAGCTGTGGCTTATTAAACTGATTGTTCGGTAATTTTCACATCTGTCAACACCTGCTTTCTTTGGGATTGGAATGATTATATTCTTCTTGAAGTCTGAACCTGTTTCATACATCTTGCTCACCAGATGGTAGAGTTTTGTCAGGACTGGCTCTCCCAAGGCCGTCAGTAGTTCTACTGGAATGTTGTCTACTCTACTTGTTTCGACTCAGGTCTTTCAGTGCTCTGTCAAACTCTTCACGCAGTATCGTATCTCCCATTTCATCTTCATCTACATCTTCTTCCATTTCCATAATATTGTCCTCAAGCACATCGCCCTTGTATAGACCCTCTATATACTCCTTCCACCTTTCTGCTTTCCCTTCTTTGCTTAGAACTGGGTTTCTATCTGAGCTCTTGATGTTCATACAAGTGGTTCTCTTATCTCCAAAGGTCTCTCTAATTTTCCTGTAGGCAGTATCTATCTTACCCCTACTGAGATAAGCCTCTACATCCTTACATTTGTCCTCTAGCCATGCCTGCTTAGCCATTCTGCACTTCCTGTCAATCTCATTTTTGAGACGTTTGTATTCCTTTTTGCCTGCTTCATTTACTGCATTTTTATATTTTCTCCTTTCATCAATTAAATTCAATATTTCTTCTGTTACCCAAGGATTTCTACTAGCCCTCGTCTTTTTACCTACTTGATCCTCTGCTGCCTTCACTACTTCATCCCTCAAAGCTACCCATTCTTCTTCTACTGTATTTCTTTCCCCCATTCCTGTCAATTGTTCCCTTATGCTCTCCCTGAAACTCTGTACAACCTCTGGTTCTTTCAGTTTATCCAGGTCCCATCTCCTTAAATTCCCACCTTTTTGCAGTTTCTTCAGTTTTAATCTACAGGTCATAACCAATAGATTGTGGTCAGAGTCCACATCTGCCCCTGGAAATGTCTTACAATTTAAAACCTGGTTCCTAAATCTCTGTCTTACCATTATATAATCTATCTGATACCTTTTAGTATCTCCAGGGTTCTTCCATGTATACAACCTTCTATCATGATTTTTAAACCAAGTGTTATCTATGATAGGCATGGCTAGAGGACAAATATAAGGGCATAGAGGCATATATCACTAGGGGTAAGATAGATACAGCCTTTAGGAAAATTAAAGAGACCTTCGGAGGAAAGAGAACCACTTGTATGAATATCAAGAGCTCAGATGGAAAACCAGTTCTAAGCAAAGAAGGGAAAGCAGGAAGGTGGAAGTATATAGAGGGTCTATACAAGGGCGATGTAATTGAGGGGCAATATTATGGAAATGGAAGAGGACATAGATGAAGATGAGATGGGAGATATGATGCTGCATGAAGAATTTGACAGAACACTGAAATACCCAAGTCAAAACAAGACCCCGGGAGTAGACACCGTTCTATTAGAACTACTGGCCTTGGGACAGCTAGCCATGACAAAACTCTACCATCTGGTGCACAAGATGTATGAGAAAGGTGAAATACCCTCAGACTTCAAGAAGAATATAATTATTCCAACCCCAAAGACAGCAGGTGTTTACAGGTGTGAAAATTACCAAACTTTCAGTTTAATAAGTCATGGCTGCAAAATACTATCATGGATTCTTTACAGATGAATGGAAAAACCGGTAGAAGCCAACATTGGGGAAGATCAGTTTGGATTCCGTAGGAATGTTGGAACACATGAGGCAATTCTTATACTATGATTTATCTTAGAAGGTAGATTAAGGAAAGGCAAACCTACATTTCTAGCATTTGTAGACTTAGAGAAAGCTTATGACAATGTTGGCAGGAATACTCTCTTTCAAATTCTGAAGGTGGCAGGGATCAAATACAGGGAACGAAAGGCTATTCACAGTTTGTACAGAAACCAGATGGCAGTTATAAGATTCAAGGGGCATGAAAGGGAAGCTGTGGTTGGGAAGGGAGTGAGACAGGGTTGTAGCCATCCTCGGTGTTATTCAGTCTATACACTGAGCAAGCAGTAAAGGAAACAAAAGAAAAATAAATTTGGAGTAGGAATTAAAATCCATTGAGAAGAAATAAAAACTTTGAGGTTTGCTGATGACATTGTAATTCTGCCAGAGACAGAGACCTGGAAGTGCAGTTGAATGGAATGGCCAGTGTTTTGAAAGGAGGGTATAAGATGAACATCAACAAAAGAAAAACAAGGGTAATGAAATGTAGTCTAATTAAATCAGGTGATGCCGAAGGATTTAGATTATGAAATGAGACACTTCAAGTAGTAGATGAGTTTTGCTATTTGAGGAGCAAAATAACTGACAATGGTTGAAGTAGAGAGGATATAAAATGTAGAATGGCAATGGCAAGGAAAGCTTTCTGAAGAAGAGAAATTTGTTAACATCAATTTAGATGTCAGGAAGTTTGTTCTGAAAGTATTTGTATGGAGTGTAGGCATGTATGGAAGTGAAACATGGACAATAAATAGTTTAGACAGGAGGAGAATTAAAGCTATCAAAATGTGGTGCTACAGAAGAATGCTGAAAAGATGGGTAGATCACATAACTGATGTGGAGGTACTGAATAGAACTGTATCATAAATTTCTTTTTTCATCAATTTGATTCAATTCCTCTCTACCCTTTTAACTTTCAGCATACTTGTGTAGTACTACAGTTAAAAAGCTTCTATTTGCTCCTTGTCTAAATTGCTTATTGTACATACTGGGTGATCAAAAAGTCAGTATAAATTTGAAAACTGAATAAATCATGGAATAATGTAGATAGAGAGGTACAAATTGACACACATGCTTGGAATGATATGGGGTTTTATTATAACCAAAAAGATACAAAAGTTCAAAAAATGTCCGACAGATGGCACTTCATCTGATCAGAATAGCAATAATTAATATAACAAAGTAAGACAAAGCAAAGATGATGTTCTTTACAGGAAATGCTCAATATGTCCACCATCATTCCTCAACAATAGCTGTAGTCGAGGAATAATGTTGTGAACAGCACTGTAAAGCATGTCCGGAGTTATGGTGAGGCATTGGCGTCGGATGTTGTCTTTCAGCATCCCTAGAGATGTCGGTCGATCACGATACACTTGTGACTTCAGGTAACCCCAAAGCCAATAATCGCACAGACTGAGGTCTGGGGACCTGGGAGGCCAAGCATGATGAAAGTGGCGGCTGAGCACACGATCATCACCAAACGACGCGCACAAGAGATCTTTCACACATCTAGCAATATGGGGTGGAGCGCCATTCTGCCATAAACATCGTACGTTCTAGCAGGTGTTTATCAGCCAGGCTGGGGATGATGCAATTCTGTAACATATCAGCGAACCTCTCACCCGTCACGGTAGCAGTTACAAAACCAGCATCACGCATTTCCTCGAAGAAAAAAGGCCGATAACGGTAGACGTGGTAAATCCAACCCATACCGTGACTTTCTCGTCATGCAATGGAGTTTCCACGACAGTTCTAGGATTTTCGGTAGCCCAAATTCTGCAGTTGTGGGCGTTGACAGACCCTCGAAGCGTGAAATGAGCTTCGTCGGTCCACAACACATTACTCAACCAATCGTCATCATCCACATTCTTTTGAAATGCCCACACTGCAAATCCCCCCCCCCGCTTCACTAAATTGCCTGGTAACAGTTCATGATGCCGATGGATTTTGTACGGATAGCATCGAAGGGTACGCCTCAGCGCCAACTAAATAGTAGTGTATGGAATGCCGGTGGGACGTGCCACTGCACGAGCGCTGACTTCCCCGTGCATAGACAAACCTGCTACAGTCTCCATTTCTTCTTCTCTTACTATTGCAAATCTGCATTTTATATCATCTCTACTTCAGCCACCATCAGTTATTTGCTGTCAAAATAGCAAAACTCATTTACAGTTTTTAGTGTCTAATCTAATCTAATTCCTTCAGCGTCACTTGAATTAATTCACTACATCCCATTACTCTTGTTTTATTTTCATTGATGTTCATCTTATAATCTGTTTTCAAGACATTGCCATTTCATTTAACTGCTCTTCTCTCTTAACTTTAATTCCCTCCCCAAATTTCTTCTTGGTTTTCTTAACTGCATTGAATGCCCCAATTGAACAGCATTGGGGTAGGCTACAACCATGCCTCAATGCCTTATCAACAACAACTCCATCCTTTTCATCTCCTTCAACTATAACTGCAGTCTTGTTTCCTTATAATTTTTAGATAAGTTTTTGCTCTCCGTATGTTATCCCTGCTATGTTCAGAATTTCAAAGAATGTTTTCCCGTCAACATTTTCAAAAGCTTTCTATAAATCTACAAATGCAGATTTGATTTTATTCAACCTATCTTCTAAAGTCAGTCATAGGTTCAGTATCCTAATGTGTTCCTACTTTTATCCTGAACCTACCTAATCTTCCCTGAGGTTGGATTCTACCAGACTCTCCATTCTTCTGAAAATAATTTGTGTCGGTTTGGCAAGCACGACTTGATAAATTGATAGTTCAGTAATATTCATATCTGTCAGCAAGTGTCCATATTGGAATTGGAATTATTACATTTTTCTTTAAATCAGAGGCTATTTTGTCTGTCACAATATATCTTACACACCAGGTGGAATAGTTTTATCATGGCTGGTCTCCCAAGAAACTCAGTATTTCTGGGGGATTGCCTGCAACTCCAGGAACCTTCTTTTCACTTAGGTCTTACATTGTGCTCTTTTTCCTAGCCATCATCTGTGGTCGGCATGTTAATTTTTTGAATTTGGCCATGTTACTGCTAGAGGGTGGCTCCACACCCCCTCCCCCTGGGGCAGAATGGGTGGTACCCCAATTGCCTCTGTCGAATATTATCTACTATGAAAGTATGTATAAATGTTCATTAATTGTGTAACTGAGGCAGGGACATAAGTACCAGTCCAGTATTCAGCTATTCAGATGCGGGAAATCGCCTAAAAAGGACATCCAGGCTAGCTGGCACACAGTCTGTCATGGTAGATCCACCTGGAAGATCTGATCCTGGGCTAGCATGCATCCCCCTATGCCAAAAGTGGCGCACTAATGCACACAGCTGTCTGGATGGGCGACTTAGGTCCTTCCGTGTTCTGTCATATTCTTCACACAATATTATATCTCCCATCTCATCTTT
This sequence comes from Schistocerca cancellata, assembly GCF_023864275.1. Taxonomy (NCBI): domain Eukaryota; kingdom Metazoa; phylum Arthropoda; class Insecta; order Orthoptera; family Acrididae; genus Schistocerca; species Schistocerca cancellata. Next base: position 422,057,940 of record NC_064634.1, on the reverse strand, counting down.
TATTTCCTCTTTCCATTTGTATAATACTGCCTTCATTTCCCATGTGTAGTCCTTCTACATATTCCTTCCACCTTTCAGCTTGTCTTCCTTTGCTTATGAATGGCTTGCTCTCTGACAAGGGGAGGGTCTGACACGTGGGTCACCAATTCTGATCAAGTTTTGCACGAATGTTCTGTATTTCTGTATTGAAAATAAAGAGAAACATGTAGCTAGATGCTCCCTAGTTTAAAAAAAAAATAGGTTAAAGATTGTGGTGGAAAATTGTTTTTTCAGTGCAATACATTGAATTATCATCCAAAAACAAACATTTTTCATTAACATAATATAGGTTCAAAGTTAATAATGTTTTTCTGTTTTCATGTCAAAGCTAGAGTACTTGTCATTCTATGTGTCTAGCAGAGCAAGGTCAGTGGTTGCGCAGCTGAAGCATTAGTTTACTAAGCCAAGTTCCATCTTTGATTCTTGGTCATAGCTTTTTTCCATTCGATATTTTTTTCAGTGTATCTGATAACATTCCGATAATTTGAATACATTTCATTCCCTCTTTTTTTTTAAATAAAACATCAGGATGTGTGATTTATAATCATATAAGTGTATATAATGTACTGACAACTATTTTCACCACATGACATTACATGCTACAACAGGATGATGCTCAACTCATCTACACTGTGAAAGTGATGCCACTGAAATGTACCTCTCTTTCTCAACATTGTGATATTTATTTTTTCCAACAGGCAAAGAATTTTGTTGCACAACTTCAAAATCACGCAATATCACAGCAGATCAGAGTATTACAAGATAGGGAGATGCCATCAAAATTCATGCTGTGGTCCATAACCAGTTGTCCACGCCTGTCTTTCGAGATATGCTTTTATAAGCTTGGTACACTTACAAATTGATATCTGATAGATGTGTTTTTAGCAACATGATTCAGATAAGTTTTCTACACACATTGTACCAGAAAAAATGTCAATGTGGCAAGATTTCGTTCATGTATTGCACTTGGTGAAATAAATATTTGTGATTTGCCTGTTTCTATGACAATTCACCCTACTGATTGCAAGAACACTCTTGAATAAACCATCAGTTAGAATTACGCAATTATATATTTTAGGTGTATGTATCACGATGAAAATACCTGTCAATACATTTTACATATTTATTTCATTATTAATCACACCTCCCAATGTTTTACTTCAAAAAAATGCAAAGAAAAGTATTCCGATGATCAGAATGTTATCAGAGACACTGCAAAAGCTATTGGATGGGTAGAAAGCCATGACCAAGATTGAACAAGGACCAGTGGTTTGGTAGTCTAATGCCTCAACTGCTCGACGACCGATATCGCTCTGCTAGACACGTAGAATGACAGGTACCCTAGCTACAGCATGAAAACACAAAAACGTCAATAACTTGAACATTATTAATTTTGGACCCCACATCATATTAATAAAAAATGTTTGTTTTTAGACAATCACTGAAAATACAGTTCCTGCCATCAACTTTTTCAAAAAGTAGGGAGTGTCTAGAAAAAGCTGAGACATGTGTCTCTTTGTTTTCAGTATAGATCTGCCTTGCAAAACTTGACCAAAATTGAGAGTTCTTAATGTTCACACAGCTGCTTCTCTTTTCTGTAAATTTCTTCTCTCTTATTTCCTAATATGTGGCCTCTTATCTTTCCCCAATCATGCATGATTCTGCAGCCTTGTATTTGTTATTTATCCATTCCTGTTTTTCCATTTTGTATTTTCTGTCAATCTCATTTTTAAATATCTGTACTACCTTGAACCTACTTGATTTGATCTATTTTAATATTTTCTAATTTTACCAATTAAATTCAATACTCCCTCTGTTATCCAATGATTTCTGCTACGCCTTGTGTTTTTACCCATTTAATCTCCTATTGCCTTCACTATTTCATCTGCCTAAGTTACTCATTTGTCTTCTACGGTATTCCTTTCCCCTGTTTCAGTCAAAAGATGCCTAATGTTCCCTCTGAAAAAAGATGCCTAATGTTCCCTCTGAAACTCCTAACAACCTCTAGTCCCCCCTCCAATTTATCCATGGCCCAACTTCTTAATTTCCGAACATTTTATAATTTCTTCAGCTTCACTCTGCAGTTCATAACCTATGAATTATGGTCAGATTCCACGTCTGCCGCTGGAAAAGTTCTTCAGTTAAGCATCCAGTTTCAAAATCTCTGTCTTACCATTATGTAATGAATCTGAAACCTTCCAGGGTCATCAGGCAACTTCCACATATACAACCTTCTTATGAGGTGCTATCCAAAATTTTCGGGACTGGTGCTACCATCTATTGAAAACCTTACCTTTGGACTAACAGTCACCATCACCCTCGAAGTAGTTCCCATCCGCATGTACACACTGGTCCCAGCACTTCTGCCACTGGTCAAACATTTTCTGGAAGTCCTGTTCTTTGAGGGTGTTTATCACCTCCAGCGATGCTTCTTGAATCCTCTCTAGAGTGTCAAACCCATGGCCTTTCAACTTGAGTTTCAGTTTTGGGAATAGCGCAAAGTTGCGAGGTGCCAAATCTGGTGAGTACAGTGGGTAGGGTACAACTGCCATGTTGTTCTTTGCCAAAAAGGTCTTGGCGAGCAAGGACATGTGATAGGGCGCATTGTCGTGATGCAGCAGCCAGTTCCACTGACGCCAAAGTTCGGGCCGTTGTCGCCACACGTTTTCATAGAGCCATCGCAAAAGTCACAGTAATACCCGGAATTCACTGTCTGGTTGGGAGGGATGAATTCTTTGTGCACAATTCCCTTGGTATCAAAGAAAATGATGATCATGCTCTTCACTTTGCTCTTCAACTGTCTCGCTTTTTTGGGTCTTGGAGAGCCCGGGATCTTCCACTGGCACAATTATTGCTTTGTGTCTGGGTCATAACCGTAAATCCAGTTGAATCATTGCAAGGGTCTCCGTAGCACTTTTCCCGAGATCTGCACAGAATTTGATACACACACGCCGTTCTGTTCACTGATCCATTGTATTATCACCACACACCAAACACAGAGTACTATGGAAATCACTGTGGACACGCAACATGTCCTCCCAGCTGAACGCCACACAGCACACTGACTCATCAGATATGCAGCTCTCGCCTGCAGCTCTCACCACCTATAAGTGCAAAGATCTACTACTCCTACTTTCCATATGACGGCAACAGTCCTGAAAATTTTGGATTCCACCTCGTACATGATTTTTACACCAAGTGTTAGTAATAATTAAGTTATTCTCTATGCAAAATTCTACCAGCTGGCTTTCTCTTTCATTCCTTTCCCCCAGTTCATGTTCTCCTACTATTTTTCCTTCTTCCTTTGCCTACTATTGAATTCCAGTCACCCATCACAAATTTTTGTCTTCTCTATCTGAATAATTTATTTTACCTCATAATACATTCTTTTAGTCTCTTCATAATTTGCAGAGCAAGTAGGCATATAAACTTGTACGACTGTGGGTGTTGGCTTCATGTCTTCCTTCCCTTCACTAATGAATTAATTATGTTATTCATTATCAGACCTACTCCTTCATTATCCCTATTCGAACTTGTATTTTTGGTCCTGTACTCAACTGACCAAAAGTAATAATATGAGAAGGGAAGTTGCCACTCACCATACAACGGAGATGCTGAGTTGCAGATAGGCACAACAAAAAGACTCTCACAATTTTAGCTTTCGGCTGTTAAGGCCTTTGTCAACAATAGACAGACATACACACACACCCACGCACTCATGCAAACACAACTCACACACACAACTGCAGTCTCAGGCAACTGCAGTTGTGTGTGTGAGTTGCATTTGCATGAGTGAGTGTCTGCGTGTGTGTACTGTTGACGAAGGCCTTAAGGGCCGAAAGCTATTGTGAGAGTCTTTTTGTTGTGTCTATCTGTGACTCAGCATCTCTGCTTTATGGTGAGTGGCAACTTTCCTTCTCATAATATTGTTACATTCAATCCTGGATTTTCCATTGTTTGACCAAAAGTAATGTTCTTCCTGCCATTGCACTTCGAAAATTGTCACTAAACCTAAGTTCAAGCTATCTATTTCCCTTTTTAAATTCTCTAACATACCTCCACAATTAAGGGATCTCCCAATTCACACTTCAACTCATAGGTTCCCAGTTTTTTGGCAATGACATACTCCTGAGTAGAGATCTGAATGTGGAACTATTTTACCATGGAATATTTTATCCAAAAGAATGTCATCAGTATTAAGTCTTGCAGTAGAGCTGCACGACCTCAGGAAAAGCAGTGGCTGTAGGTTCAAACTGTTGCTCCTGCATACAGCAAAGGCTGCTTGCCTTCTGCAAGAACCTCGAGTTAGTCTGGCTACACATACTCCTCTGTTCTGGTTGTATCTACAGTACAGTTATCTGTTTTGTTCGGATACACAAGCCACCCTGCTTCATGGGGGCATTGGTGTAGATTCGCAAGGCCACTGGTAAAGGCAGAGGGGGTTTGTAAACATAAACTTTGTACAATCAGGGCACAGAATACAGCGTTTACAGTAAGGAAAACAGAGGGTGGTTCCTTTGATTTGCATCAGACACCATATTGAAACCGAGTAAACACTATGGCTAGAAATAGACATCTTTTTGAAGTGTAAGTAATCTAACTGACTAAATGAAAACTTTCATGAAGGGAAACGCTAAGAAACAAGGTTTGATACATCTTTAGTTAAAAACTCATCACCTGAGCTTTTAAATTAATTACTATTCACATGTGGAAGTTGTAAACTGCCATTGCTTTTTAGCTTCAGATGACAATAAGCTACTTCTGTTTTGTAAACATTGGTCTTTCTGTTCACACACATAATAAAACTAAGAAAGTACAAAGTTGTCTACTAGCACTGTTACATTGATGACATAACTGCCTGACTGATGAACCACAAACACACATAGAACTTCTACACAATGAAATAAACAACTTACACCAAAAACTTCAAATCATATTATAAACAGAAACCGACAGAACACTAAATTTTCTGGATCTCACCATATAAAAATCAAACAAAACCTATGACTTCATGAGGTTCACAAAACCAATAACCACAAGTACCACCATTCTTCACAATCTATCAAACCTCCTGGTGGCACACAAAGAAAGCAAGCTTCAGATTCATGCTCGACAGACTGAACTTAACACCCATAAGCAAACAGTTACACGCGGGTGCTAAACACAATAAAACAAATAGCAGAGGAAAATGTTTACAAGACCAATACAACATGTAAATTAAACCAAGAAATTTGTAAACGGAAAAAGAATGAATGCACCATACCCACACAAAACCTTACACAACATAATACACAAACAATGACCACAAACAATGACCACATACAAGACACAACACTACGCCACACACAAAAAAGAAAATGGCACATACTCACCTACAATAGCAAAATTGTCCACAGAATAGGCAAAATATTGAAGAAACAGGGATTTCAAACAGAATACAGGACAGACAACACAACACACAAAAAACTCAGAACACAGCAGACAGCCACAAATAAATTCAACAGATCAGGAATATATGAACTCAAATGCAACACTTGCCAATAGTATACATAGGACAAACATGCAGGCACTTTAAAACAAGATACTCAGAACACCTCAGAGCCCCAAAAAGTAACAGCACCCATAGCACATTTGCTGACCACCTAATAGCCCATAACCACCATCCATCTACAATAGCAAAAAGACTTAAAAATACTAAAATCCATCCAAAGCCTATGCCACAACATTCTGTAAAGGCACCTTATTTAAAGCATTAAAGGAACTTAGGCAACACAAATAGCAGCTAAAGGAGCTTACACACACATACACACAAAAGGGATAGAAAAAAGTAAACAAAAATAAAATTCTGCACCAGTCTCACTCGGGAACAAATGATCGCCAATGGGGTTAGGACACACAACAACATCGTGTACACTGCATTTCGCAAAATGGAAAGGCAATTACAAAACCAAAAATATGCAAAGTATATTTAATATGTGAATGCAGTGTCCTCAGAATGAATAAGAAGAAGGACTAGTCACAACAAAATGTGAATAACATATAAGTACACAAAACATGTTGCCACACCGAAATGATTTTTTTTTAATCAAGGGATAGGTTAACTCGACAATAAAATTCATGTTTACATTGTTTGGTTTGCAGATGACAAGTGAGTCCTGCAAACCTATATAATGTAAAATCAAGGTAAGAACAAAACAAACAAAAAAATTGTCTTTGGGCCTCATTTTGTTAGATCAGTTACAATCTAAAATCTGTTCACTTTTGCAGTTGTCCAATAAACAAAACACACTTATGATGGCACAGAGGTGCTGAAACATGTTAGAGCAATAAGAAAAAAACAGTGTTTTGCATAAAAGAACCTATATCCCATAATAAGGAACAAGTTTCTGATATGTTGCAGCAGAACAAAAAGACAAAAAAACTTACGCTGTTTTGTAATTTTGCTGCCAAGGATCACATTAAGTTTAAGTATTACATACTGTGACACAACATAAAGCAACAACTAAAAATCTGAAATCTCTGTTAAACGGTGATAAATGTGTTTTCAACAGACATTATGTACCAAAGCAAAACACGTGAATGACAAGAATAACTTTTTCTTTTCTTGTTTACTTTTTACATTTACAGACTATAGTAACACAATGCATTGTGTGCAACTATGACTAGACAAAGGGACACAATGATAAGATATGTGTTAAGACATCAGGAAATCACTTCCATAGTACTAAAGGGAGGCATAGAAGACAAAACGGTATGGTAAGACAGAGAGTAAATGTCTCCAACAAATAAATGATGAAGCTGGGTGAAAGGGCTACTCTGAGAAGACTGATGAATTTGGGTTCATTTAGTCACAGTAAGTGTGTTATAGATATACTGCTATAGACATGCTCATGTAATTCCTGTGAGAGTGCTAAAATAATGACACTGTGCATCATGATAAAGAGTTATTTTTAAAATCTGAGAACACTCCCCCCCAAAGGGGAGGAAACAAACAAGTTACTATACCTCACATACATGTCACAAGATGAAAATTAAGTTAAAATTAAAGTAATTGATGTTCATACACAGACTGTGCATCTTTTGTGAACAGAGGGGAAATAATGACACTTGTTCACAATATACCCTCCACTTCACACCATTTGGTATTTCGCAGAGCATAAATGTAGACGTAATGTTTTATCCCAGATGCCTCTTTGGTCATAAACAATTATGATTGTGGTTATCATACAGTAAAATGAAAGGGAAAAAACCAGAAAGATATCAATACAAATAGTTCTAAAACCTAATCAATATGCTAGACATTCCAGTTATGTAAAGATCTTCAATACAGTTTAACAAGGACTCCAAACAACATTCATACAAGAATGATGCCAGAAATGAAAGGAATAAGAAGCAACAGAAAAAATCATGCAACTGACTGCAGACTGAACCTTACATAAACACACACACACACACACACACACACACACACACACACACACACAAATCATATACTAATTTCTAATGCTTCATTAAATATAATTTGATACATTAAAGGTTTTATTTATTATATTTTAGAAATTGAAGGATACACAGTTCCACTACTGTTCAGTGTCTTCTTAAACACTGAGCATAGTTTCTGCTGATTTTGTGGATTATATATTGTTTCAGATGACAAAATTATGTCATATTTCTGTCCTTCTTCCTTAACCAACTGTAAGAATGACTCCCAATCTCCACTGAAGAATCTGCACAAGTTAAGTTTATTTTTCCATTCCTTGTGTGGGAAGTTCAACATGATATTTTGAATTGTTACTGAAGAAAGCACACTCTTATTCTGAAATTGTAATTAAAAAATGCAGAACAGTGAACAAACTACTCAAGGAAGTACAAACATAAATAAATGTAAACAATTGTTAAAATTATAACACTTGTTATTTGTTTCTACACTGGTCCAGTAATCAATTAAAAATATTGTTCCAGCAATTTAAAACTCCAGAGACCCATCTTGCTCATTTCATTTTTTTTTTTTTTTTTTTTTTTTTTTTTTTTTTTTTTTTTTATACAGTATTAGTGTTTGTCAACTATTCAAGAATGTGGACACAAAGGTTCAATTATTCTTACATAAGTTCCTGTGAATCTATCCCAGATATGACATAATATCCAACTTTGGCATTTGCAGAAACTACATTTATTCTGATATTACAAGAGAATGTTTCCTGTAAATGTTTGGCTGCACAAGCCCTAGATTACATTAGATTAGATTTACTTTCATTCCAATTGATCCGCAGTCAGGAGGTCCTCCAGGATGTGGAACATGTCAGAAAAACAACAATACATGACAAATATTTACAACTACAACAAATAAGCTAATGTACCATCCCACAGGTCCCAAGTGGAATGATCATCATTTTCATAATGAACACTATATGAAAGAGTCATTTTACAAAATACTAATGCACTGAATTTAAAATTAAAAAGTTTTTTATTTATTTATAAGGTAATGAACATGTAATACAACTACTATAATACTTATTTACAATGAACACATTACTGCACTGAAATGGTGCAGAAGTTAGATTGTACTTACACACACACACACACACACACACACACACATTTACAACGGACACATTACTGCACTGAAATTGTGCAGAACAAATCAGTTGGTTTTACTGAGAAATTCATCAATGGAGTAGAAGGAGTTGGCCACCAATAAATCCTTTAGGCCTCTCTTAAACTGAATTTCATTGGTTGTTAAGCTTTTTATGGCTGCTGGCAAGTTATTGAAAATGTGTGTTCCTGAATAATGCACACCTTTTTGTACAAGACTAAGTGACTTTAAATCCTTGTGAAGATTATTCTTATTTCTAGTATTGATTCCATGAATTGAGCTGTTGGTTTGAAAAAGTGATATATTTTTAATGACAAATTTCATTAAGGAATAAATATATTGGGACGCAGTAGTTAGTATCCCTAGTTCCCTAAACAGGCTTCTGCAGGATGTTCTTGAGTTCACACCACATATAACTCCTACTGCACGTTCTTGTGCCCGGAAAACTTTAGCTTGGTTTGATTAATTACCCCAAAAATAATCCCATATGGCATTATGGAATGAAAGTAAGCATAATATGCCAGCTTTTTCATTTCTATATCCCCTATGTCTGACAAAATTCACATTGCAAACAGAGATTTGTTAAGACGCTTCAGCAGTTCTTTGGTGTGCTCCTCCCAGTTGAATTTATTATCTAGCTGTAATACCAAGAATTTAACACTGTCCACTTCTTCTATCTTCTTGTCATTATATTTTAGACATATACTCGTGGGATACCCCTTACAAGTCCTGAACTGCATGTAGTGTGTTTTTTCAAAGTTTAGTGACAAGAAATTGGCTAGGAACCAGTGATTAATGTCCACAAATATTTTATTAGCTGATCTTTCTAAGACTACACTTGATTTGCTATTTATTGCAATGTTTGTATCATCGGCAAACAAAACGAACTTGGCATCTGGTAATGTTACTGCTGAAAGGTCATTGATATTCACAAGAAAAAGTAAGGGCCCCAAAATGGAACCTTGTGGCACCCCACATGTAATTAATTCCCAGTTGGATAATGCCTCATAGCTTGATACATGTCTCTCTCCTAATAACACCCTTTGTTTCTTGCCAGAGATATAAGATTTGAACCATTTTGCAGCATTTCCTGTTACACTATAGTATTCTAATTTACTTAAAAGGATATTGTGATTTACACAGTCAAATGCCTTTGACGGATCACAAAATATACCAGTTGCCTGCAATTTTTTGTCGAATGAATTAAGCACATTTTCATTGTAGGTGTAGGTAGCCTTCTCAATATCAGAACCTTTTAGAAATCCAAACTGTGACTTTGACAGTATGTTATTTGAGATAAGATGGTTATAAAGCCGACCGTACATTACTTTTTCTAAAATTTTTGAGAATGCTGGCAACAGTGAAATTGGACAGAAATTTGATACTATTTCTTCATCTCCCTTCTTAAACAATGGCTTAACTTCAGCATATTTCAACCATTCAGGAAATATTCCACTGATAAACGACTGGTTACACAGATAGCTTAATATGTTACTTAGCTCAGAATCACATTCTTTAATTAACTTTGTTGATATTTCATCATGCCCACTAGATGTTTTTGATTTTACAGATTTTATGATGGACATTATTTCTGTTGGGGTAGTGAGGGTCAAATTCATATTATGGAAGTTACTTGAAATGTCTGGTCTGAGGTATTCCATAGCAGCATCTACCGAACCTGACAACCCCATCTTTTCAGTAACAGTTATAAAATGTTTGTTAAAAAGTTCTGAAACACTATACACATCTGTCACCAATGTATCATTTACTCTTAATGCTATTTGTTCCTCTTCATGTCTGGTTCTACCGGTCTCCTCCTTCACTATATCCCATATTGTCTTTATTTTGTTATCTGATATGACTATCTTTTTTTCCTTGTAATATATTTGCTTTGACGTCCATATTACAGTCTTTAATATTTTGCAGTATTTCTTGTAATATACTATAGCATCAACATCGGAACTGTTTTGGATTGACAGATACAGTCTTCTTTTTGTTTTACAAGATACCCTATTCCTTGAGTAATCCATGGCTTCTTTGTAGACTTTGCTCTAACCTTGGTAAGTTTTGTGGGAAAACAGTATTCGAATAAGGTAAGCACTTTATTAGCAAAAGTGTTATATTTTTCATTCATGCCATGAGCACTGTAAACATCAGTCCAGTGAATGTCTCTGAGGAGTGTCCTGAAATAATCAATTTTTGGCTTATTGATTACCCTGCTTATGTTAAGCAACAATCACTTAACTGACATTTTAAGCAATACAATAGTCACTAATATTTATTGATATATGACCATGGTAGTTTTTTGCCCCTGATTATCAAATTAAAAATGTAACGAATAAGAGGAGTTTTGTGCTGTTTGGTCATTTGAATGGCTACCTCGAAGGTTATTACACTTCCCATGAACTCTAGTGCCACCAAGACAATCAGTACATGACACTTATGTCACTCTTGACGGGGAGAGGAATAAACTTTGAGAATTGGACCATTCAAATAGCCACAACAATAGCACATAAATACCTTCAATCTATGATACAAACCGTCAACAGAACATATAACTGTAACAGCAATGACAGTGAGGGAAAAGGATTCATTAAGTGTGCTATGCTTGGTATTTTGAAACAATTTCAAGCAATGCAAATATGAAGTATCATTAAAAACCATATACCATAAACAACACAAAAGAGAATTTACAGCATTTGTAACAAATTTTTGGCAGTTTTGTAGGAGGAAAAGATGTCTTATCATATTTTTAGGATGGTCAAAATGTTTGTTACTGTGACACAAAATAAATTACCCCAGTTAATTAAAATTAGAACAGCTCTTTGCAAAAGTTGCTGGAAATGTTCACTGTTGACACTGATGTAGTGTTGTGTGCAACTTATCAAACTATAGGATATGCTTTTAGAAGCTGTATCCAAGGGCTGGCAGCAACAGCATTTTCATTTCTCTTCTGTAGCTTCCAGTTTTTGTGGTTTATAGGAGTGCATCTGACCCTTTAAACTGCTGCACAGAAACAAACTGCAGGAAGAAAGAACAGTCAATATTGGAAGAGAGGGTAATTTTACTGTCTTTGCTGACTGTCCTCACTTCACCAAACACTTCATGGGCTCACACATGTACAGTGTGTGCCATTGCTCCATCTTTTTGAAAATATCTACACAAGCATTCACTGATCTGTGGCAGGCTCATGTTATGCATTGGATTAAACCTTGATAGCTATTCTGTGTTTAGTCTCCCGTGGTTATCGCGATTATGCTCTCTCTCCACAACTGGCAGCAGCAGTGTGTATTGATATTTGCACCTTGTATTATCTTTGGCCTGGCGCTTATAGTTTCCGGCTGTGCTGTGTGCTAGCAGTTGGTCGGTTGGTATGGAACAGCGAGGAAATCTCCGCGGTGCGTAGTTTGGCCGAGGCCGCTGGTAGCGTCCACATATGGTCAGAGTGTGTGGAGCTGTTCCCATTGATACGAGGTCCATGGCTCACCGATCCAGGACACGAAAGTTGAGTTTTAACTTAATCTACCAGCAAGTTGTGACTGTTCACATTGTGTCGTTTGGATTTCGTTGTCGGCATTTGGGACATTCCCGCAAACAACAACGTGTGTTTTCAAGTTGGCAAATTTTAGCCACCCTCCAATGGAGTTTAACTGTGCTTGGTTATTTTGAATTGAAGTGCACCAGTGGAATCTTCTGCCTTGTGGCCGTTTACGTTCAGGTTACCTGCCCTGGCCGTTGATGTAAATTCAGGCAGTGCATTTTCCTCATCGTGTTGTCACTGTCCAGCAAGTGAGTAGTTTGACAACTAAATGAATAATTGGTTGTGGCGTCAATACCTTGTATGTTGTTCCACTGAACTCCCTGTTGTGTGCTGGTTGGGTGGAGTGGAGGTTATCTTGTCGGTGGGTCCGGTGACTGCCTATTGGTTGGGTTGTCATCAGATCAAGAATGGATGGGACGACTGCTCGTCTCACTTAAACGAGCATTAGTGTTTGAATTCAAGGCCGACCCTCAGAAACTTCTGAGTGCCGTTGGGTGTACTGCCTTTTCTTATTTGTTCTTGTCGTTTGTATTTGTATGGCTTCTAGCCGATTTTTAAATTAAGGTTGTTTTGCCCCTAAGGCGTAAGATTGTTTGGGCCTTCAGCCTAATTGAAAGAACTGATTTACGATAAGGCCTTCTGCCGTTTAAATTTCTGATTTTGGTTTGAGTCTTAAGTTATTGGCTTTCAGTCAATTTTAAATTAAAGTGGTCTTGCCCTTAAGGCATGAGACTGTATGGCGCATTCAGCTGGTAAATTAATACGTTTTTTTTTTTTTTTTTTTTTTTTTTTAATGTTTGGTCAAATAAATAAAGTTTTATGTTCGAGTGTAACTGACAGCCGCTTATTTTGTCCCCTTTCCACAGTTTAAACTGCCTGTCCTGTCCTGCGGGTTTCAGTGTGTCTCATTCATCTTCAGTCAGCTGATCCTTGACTGGATCAAAGCAGATTCTGAACATACCACTAGTATTAATAGTTTGGTGAAACAATCAGAAACACTATACACTACACTATACTACATCTTCATTCAGAAACTAATAGCAGGAATGAACTGGCACAAGTTGGTCTGAAAGTTTAAATACTTCGTCAACAGAAAACTTCCAACGATGAAGACACAGGTTCTTTTCAGTATTGTTCTACTGTGATAATCTTTTAATTCCAATAGGCATAGCTAATCGATATTATGATTTCCGTGGGATTTTCTGCAGGCTATATTTCATCTAACCAATGTTTCGTGATATCAGATCTGTTTTAGCTACAGCTTTTGTTCAGTTCTGCTTTGTAACATTTTGCCACTAAGTTTTCCTTGCAGATTTTCATGGAGGTTTTTACCAATGCTCTTCCACCCTTAAACTCTCGCGGTATACCTTGAATACAATAACTTGGTGAATGAACAAATAAAATAATGTTATGATTGCACTGGCGGGGAACAGTGTTATCAGTGTGCAGTCAGCCACACTTAACAAGGCTCTGCATGTACCTACAAAATGGCCGATGTCTACAGCAAGCATGTGGCATGAAAGAAAGAACTACCATTGGCTGGCTGCTGGCCCCTACAACTTGATGCATCACAATGTCATTTAAAAAGTTATTATAATAAAAATACAACACTTCAATATTACTTCCACAGTTTGAACTTAACAATGAGCACACACTGTTTTATCAGCAACACCATTTTTTGTCCATTTCAACACATCACTAACACATCTGCAGCTATGATTCGAACAGCCTGTAGCTATCACATGTCTACATATGCACCCCTCTCACACGCTGATGTGCCAAATGCTGCTCCCACAACTAGTTGGGTCCATCCCACTTTCTAATCATTCATCACTGTTTCTAATATTCTCATGAAATGCCAGAACAATTTTTGGACCAGTTTTACTTTTGCCATCCTGTAACAGTGAAATAAAATGAAGACAGACACAGCATACTCACATAATCTTGAAAGTGAACTCTGGCTCCTTTCTGCAATGCAAAAATGCCCAGTATACCATGTCCACATCCGAGATCCAGAACATCTTTCCCATCAAAATCAATTTTTGCATCTTTTATTTCATTCTCAAGGTATCTGACTAAATCAAATGTACATTCCCATACCTTCAGTCCACCTAAAACACAAATAACAAAGCAAGCAATACAGGCATTGTAAAATTTAGCATTTGCAGCTGGAGATAAGAGCACGTCAGCTACTAAAGAGAGTCATATTTTCTGAATTTTGACTGTATCCTAAAATATATACATTGATTGATCTACTTTCACACTGGCTTCCTACCAGGAAGTTTCAAATCTGCGCGCTCTCCACTGCAGAGTGAAAATTCATTCAGGAAACAATGCCCCAGGCTGTGGCTAAGTCACTTCTATACACTATCCTTTTATCCAGAAGTGCTTTACTCACAAGGTATGGGGACAAAACCATTAAGTTTAGAAGGTAGGAGAAGAGGTACTGAGGGAGTTAAACTGTGGGGACAGGTCATAAGTTGAAACTTCCTGGCAGATTAAAACTGTGTGCCCGACCAAGACTCGAACTCAGGGCCTTTGCTTCTGTAAAGTTTGGAAGGTAGGAGACAAGATACTGGCAGAAGTAAAGCTGTGAGGACCGGGCGTGAGTCGTGCTTCGGTAGCTCAGATGGCAGAGCACTTGCCCGCGAAAGGCAAAGGTCCCAAGTTCGAGTCTCGGTCGGGCACACAGTTTTAATCTGCCAGCAAGTTTCATATCAGCGCACACTCCGCTGCAGAGTGAAAATCTCATTCAGGTCATAAGTTCTGTTTGGGTAGGTTAGTTGCTACAGCATTTGCCCACAAAAGGCAAATGTCCCAGGTTCTAGCCCATGACCGACACAGCCAGGAAGTTTCAACTCAGTGCACAATCCACTGCAGAGTGAAAATTATACTTCAAATTTCCTTTATTTGATGTTGTCTTTAGTACTAAGAAGAAAACCCATTCAACATTCACACTAACATGTGGTTGCACATCCACACTATTTTGTCAGTATTGGTGATGTATTTTTCTCAACACAAATTGAAAAACATCAAATATATATTCACCTGTAATTCTGTGGCTGCTAACTAGAAAGTGTGAATCTTCTGTCAGTTACTATACCAGATGACAAACTGGTGACTGCGTCTTCATTACAGAAAATCAAATGAAATGAAATATCCATGAAAGATCACAGCTCATACTAAAACTGGTCAAAAGTACACTTTCTTTTTCAAATACAGATGTGCCAAAAGTGCACAACATATAAAACAGAATCAAGTTGACAGAGGAATTCATCGAAGTAAAAAATTAATGATATGTATGATGACCAAGCCATTACTGATGAATTAGACCAGAACAGAGAAACATTCGTTGTCTATCCACGTCAATACTAAGAGGAAAAATAGGTGAGATACATATTTCGCATCATAAGTTAAGCAGTAAATGGAAATCTGGGAATCCAATAAGAAAATATACCTTGGAGAAAAAAGTTTACTTGTAACAAAATGAAGGGTACAGTTATACACCATACTGGTGAAAACAACAAAACCAAACAATGTATTGCAGACAAAGGAAAAACTAAAAATGTCTGTACAAAAAGCCAAGCTAAATATAATTGCAATAATCTTTAGAAGTAACACAAGTCTCATAACAGTGGTGCATGCAATTAGTACAGATGTGAGCCAGTTTTACTTACAGTCATGTTCTTCGTGCTTTGCAGAGCAAAATGTTATACATAAACAATTATCTTCTCTCCTAACAAAATTTTAGGAATTTTTATTATGGTCAAAATTTAGAACAAGGTATGTAGTTGTAGGAGATTTTTTACTGTTCCTGCTTATTCAGTTGTTGTGGAAAAATTTGTTTCTTGCAAAAATATTCTGTCTCTGTGATTATGATGTATCTGTAATAGCTGAACTAGTGAAATGAGACCATATGTTTTACAAAGATGTTGAGATACATATGGCTTGAAGTTCAGGTCCACGCCACTGTTCTGCCAAGCTGACAACACGACTGACACGATAAATGGATGGAATTTGTGAACACTGATGCTGACTATAACTATGATCAAACACATGTGGAAGAATAAATCTTTGGAACCACACAGTAAAATTTTATTGCACAATGATTTGAATTTTTTGTTGATGATTATCTTCCCGATGAATAAATAGTAACAACCCTACCATGAAGAATGGAGAACTGCAACTGCTCTTTTTCTTCATTATGCAGATTATGTGTATTTTATTTGTCCTCATGACTTGGAGGCAATGCAGTAGTTCACAAATCATTGGAATTATATACATACCAACATAGAGATTACACTGAAGATTCAGAAGGGAGGAAACCTGACTTCCTCAGACATTATAGTATAAACTGTATGGACACTTGTAAAAAATATAGTTTGGGAGGGGTAGTGGTGTGAGAACCTGGGTATGGAGGGGGAGGGGCTGTTATTTCCTAGGCTGGGGCGCTCTGATGATGTTTTAATGCGGTGAGCATATAGAGAAAAGTGATATTGGTTGCATTAATTGATGAATATATTGAAGAGGGGTCCACAATTGTTTCATTTATTGTTGTCTTAGAGGGATTTAGGGACTAGCGGTTTCAGCGTTTGTCGAAGACTTTTAATGTTGTGTGCCCCACACTGCCATAGACTTCAGCATTTAATTGTAAATCATTGGTCTGAGTTTAAAACTTTACTGATGGAGGCTTGCACAAGTAAAATAAAAGAGTATTGGAGAGGGGGGGGGGGAGGGGCGTTTAATCAATGATAGGGAGTGAGACAATTCACTCTTCTACACAGTAGTAACATTTACATGAGTACATTTGGGTAAGTACTGCTGGAGGAAGAGTTTTCCAGATACTTTTTGCATTATAGAGTTTGTTAAAGGCTATTGGCAGATATATAAGCCAAAGGTTGTAAGTCGAATTATTTATGGGGGTGGGGAGTTTAATTTGGTTCACGTAATTTGGTAAGGGGTTAATTCTGGGTTTCGGTTTTGGGGACATTATGTAGGTGTTGTTTCTGTGGGGCGTTGCGAAAATTTTGTCTGGATTGTGGTTTCCTTTTGTTTGAAAGGTATAAATGATTTAATTATTCTTAATTATATTTTTGTTTGGGTATCATGTTGAAAACAGGTTAGTTGGTGAGTGGGTGGTGGTTTAGGGAGAATAGGGTTTGGGATAAATGTGTGACATTAACGGTTTTCATTTTGTTTTGTGTATGTGTTTGTGTGGGATGTGGCAGATAACTTTGGTTGGTAAGTATGTTTCCATGTTTTTACTGCAGTATGTATGGCGTGTGTATTTAGGTGCATAATTATGTTTTAATTGTATATTAAAATTGATGTTAACATTATTTTATGAATTTTTGGATTGTGTCACTAGTAATAATGATTGACTGCGATTGGTGGATATTGTGCACTTTGTTTTAACAATTTCAGCCAGGTTAAGTTTTCAGTAATAGATGGATGAGGAAATTTTTGTTTCTTGCTACCACAGAATTTATTTAAGCTATATATGACAAGCAGATTTCTGAACCCAGCTTTTGGAGCTATCAGCAGTTTCATGGATTTCATCTGAGTTATATACATCAAGTAAAATCCCAATATAAGCTTTTGGAGCAACGTGTGGTTTTATGGAGTTCATTTGAGCCATATGGGTCAACTGAAATTTCCAATACCAGTTTTTTGGAGATTTATTCAAGCGTTGGTATTACAGAGTTCACTTTTTCTATTTGCGTTTATTTGTATATTGCTGCTTTGTGGACTTTGCTTGCTGGATTTTTGCCTAAGTTTTTGTTTTGATATGCCTTCAGTATTATCAACCTCTTATATTTTGGTTTGTCTGAGCCCAAAACCCCCTAATTCCTATGGTTGTCCTAGTTTCAAGTTCTTTTTCAAATGAAATATATTGTGTGAATATAATAGAGGGAAACATTCCACGTGGGAAAAATATATTTAAAAAGAAAGATGATGAGACTTACCAAACAAAAGCGCTGGCAGGTCGATAGACACACAAACAAACACAAACATACACACAAAATTCTAGCTTTCGCAACCAACGGTTGCCTCGTCAGGAAAGAACCCATATCCTTTTGTCTTTCCTTCTCCTTCCCTCTTTCCTGACGAGGCAACCGTTGGTTGCGAAAGCTAGAATTTTGTGTGTATGTTTGTGTTTGTTTGTGTGTCTATCGACCTGCCAGCGCTTTTGTTTGAAATATATTGTGTGCAACTTTGGCTGTTGATGTCTTTGATGTGTGATGTGGTCACCATAAGGGCACCATCTTGATGATGTGATGGACAAAACTGACAGCCAGTATTGGATGTTTCGATATTTCTGACGATCCAGGAGAGGGGACAACCACAGGAGTTGTCAGACACTGGAATAAAAAACACAAATTATAGTGTATTTTGGGCATAGTGGGTATACAGATTGAAACAATCAGCATAAAACAGGAAATGATGAAGGATGGCATCACACCACTCAAATGACAAATAACTTAAAACCAAGGGTGAAAAGTAAAAATGACATCCTGGACTCCACATATCAAGGCAAAATTGGTGTGCATACATGCATGTATTAAATGTTCACTCTGTCACTAAATTATACACCAAGGCTCTAACACAGCCAAGTAACTTAATATTTCTCAAAATATAAAAAATAATTGCTAGCACAAACATGCACTTCCACAGAATTGGAAGTCTGGTCCCTTCCATATCAGCACCATTAAAGACACATCTTAACCATTAGCAGATTAGCAATTTTCCACATTGGACAGACACTATAAACACAGCATTCTCACTTGGACACACCTGGCTTTCAATACAGAAAAAGTAAATGAAACAGAAGATGAAGAAAGGCTAATTGTACCTGTTCTGGCAATAACTCTCATCACTGACTTTGACAGACCAATAACGCAGCTGGGATGTCTATTGAAGAAATACCAGGGGCTCAATTCTTTACCTGTTCTTTAACTCCCAACCATCTTCCTACATATAAGCAGAACGTCTTACACTGAAATAGCTGTTTCTGTGGTAATAGTCAAAATTCATGAATGCCATATATGACATCTTATTTGTGGTGTCTCAGTTTTATTAGCAAAGGTGATGAAAAATTACTTTGCTGGGTCTCAGTAGTATCCAATGACCATAATATTTTGGCAGTCTGAGTGGGGATACTTCCAGCTATTTCTTCCCCTTACCCACAGTTCCATCACTGACTGGTATGCTACCACTTGGAAGGGATGGTTCCAGGGCAAAGGGTCTTGTGGCCTAACCTCACCAAAAAGATGATGTGCAACTCCAATACAGCCTGCAGCCTCCATGCAGTGCTACACTTGCAAGTTTCTCAAACCTCACATCAGATATTACGTCAACACAATAATCCTGTGGTCTACAGGTGGGAATAAAGCCAGCATTCAATAACCTTGTGTGAACTGTCATTTGACACTGTCTATTGTGATCATTCAATGAACGTCTGGTCCAATATCACAAATTTCACACAAAAAAATTGAGAAGTCGGTATCCTAAACACTGAGCACCTAAAAAGTATCTTCCCAATTTTATCATCTGCTCTCAATCTATCCTTCCAAGTGCATGCTCAGTAGCTAATTGTTAAAATTTTCAATCATTCTTAGCAAAGCAGTTATTGCAAAGAGTGTTCATAATGAGAAATGGTAAAGAAAAGTGACTGCGCCTGAGCATCAAAATAATGTCACCGATTGTGAATGATTCCATCAATAAATATAAATCCACTCTGTTGAGGCCTCGTAGTACTCATGACAGCAGAACACAAAATTTCCACTTTGTATTCATAGAATCATAGAATGGGTGGTAACACTATAATGGTTCAAATGTTTAATAGTTGCAAAGAAGATTTCTGCTAACACTACTGCTTATGCCACCAATAATCAGCATCCTGTTGTCACCAAGCATTCACACAGAAATAGTGGGAATTTGTGTCAAATTAAATAAAGCTTAAAGTTTCCAGAATGAGATTTTCATTCTGCAGTGGAGTGTGCGCTGATATGAAACTTTCTGGCAGATTAAAACTGTGTGCCCGACCGAGACTCGAACTTGGGACCTTTGCCAATCGCGGGCAAGTGCTCTACCATCTGAGCTACCGAAGCACGACTCACGCCCGGTACTCACAGCTTTACTTCTGCCAGTACCTCGTCTCCTACCTTCCAAACTTTACAGAAGCTCTCCTGCGAAACTTGCAGAACTAGCACCCCTGAAAGAAAGGATATTGCGGAAACATGGCTTAGCCACAGCCTGGGGGATGTTTCCAGAATGAGATTTTCACACTGCAGCGGAGTGTGCGCTGATATGAAACTTTCTGGCAGATTAAAACTGTGTGCCCGACCGAGACTCGAACTTGGGACCTTTGCCTTTCGCGGGCAAGTGCTCTACCATCTGAGCTACCGAAGCACGACTCACGCACGGTACTCACAGCTTTACTTCTGCCAGTACCTCGTCTCCTACCTTCCAAACTTTACAGAAGCTCTCCTGCGAAACTTGCAGAACTAGCACCCCTGAAAGAAAGGATATTGCGGAGACATGGCTTAGCCACAGCCTGGGGGATGTTTCCAGAATGAGATTTTCACTCTGCAGCAGAGTGGCAGAAGTAAAGCTGTGAGTACCGGGCGTGAGTCGTGCTTTGGTAGCTCAGATGGTAGAGCACTTGCCCGCGAAAGGCAAAGGTCCCGAGTTCGAGTCTCAGTCGGGCACACAGTTTTAATCTGCCAGAAAGTTTCATCTCAGCGCACACTCCGCTGCAGAGTGAAAATCTCATTCTGGAAACATCCCCCAGGCTGTGGCTAAGCCATGTCTCCGCAATATCCTTTCTTTCAGGGGTGCTAGTTCTGCAAGTTTCGCAGGAGAGCTTCTGTAAAGTTTGGAAGGTAGGAGACGAGGTACTGGCAGAAGTAAAGCTGAGAGTACCGGGCGTGAGTCGTGCTTCGGTAGCTCAGATGGTAGAGCACTTGCCCGCGAAAGGCAAAGGTCCCGAGTTCGAGTCTTGGTCGGGCACACAGTTTTAATCTGCCAGAAAGTTTCATATCAGCGCACACTCCGCTGCAGAGCGAAAATCTCATTCTGGAAACATCCCCCAGGCTGTGGCTAAGCCATGTCTCCGCAATATCCTTTCTTTCAGGGGGTGCTAGTTCTGCAAGTTTCGCAGGAGAGCTTCTGTAAAGTTTGGAAGGTAGGAGACGAGGTACTGGCAGAAGTAAAGCTGTGAGTACCGGGCGTGAGTCATGCTTCTGTAGCTCAGATGGTAGAGCACTTGCCCGTGAAAGGCAAAGGTCCCGAGTTCGAGTCTCGGTCGGGCACACAGTTTTCATCTGCCAGAAAGTTTCATATCAGCGCACACTCCGCTGCAGAGTGAAAATCTCATTCTGGAAACATCCCCCAGGCTGTGGCTAAGCCATGTCTCCACAATATCCTTTCTTTCAGGAGTGCTAGTTCTGCAAGTTTCGCAGGAGAGCTTCTGTAAAGTTTGGAAGGTAGGAGACGAGGTACTGGCAGAAGTAAAGCTGTGAGTACCGGGCGTGAGTCGTGCTTCGGTAGCTCAGATGGTAGAGCACTTGCCTGCGAAAGGCAAAGGTCCCGAGTTCGAGTCTCGGTCGGGCACACAGTTTTAATCTGCCAGAAAGTTTCAAGCTTAAAGTTGTTCCACCATGAGAAAGACTGGATCTGCATCACCATGAAACTCTAATTGGTTTGAACGAAATTCAGCACAACATGCTGCAGCACTGTAAAATATCAGAAGTACACTATGTGACCAAAAGTATCCGGACACTTTGCGGAAACTTACAAGTTCATCATGCCCTCAATTGGTAATGCAAGAATTCAGTATTGTGTTGGCCCACCCTTAGCAGGCATATGTTCAATCAGGTCCTGGAAGGTTTCTTGGGGAATGGCAGCCCATTCTTCATGGAGTGCTGCACTGAGGAGAGCTATCGATGTCAGTCGGTGAGGCCTGGCACGAAGCCGGCGTTCCAAAACTTTCCAAAGGTGTTCTATAGGATTCAGGTCAGGATTCGGCACAGGCCAGTCCATTACAGGGATGTTATTGTCGTCTAACCATTCCACCACAGGCCGTGCAGTATGAACAGGTGATCAATCGTGTTGAAAGATGGAATCGCCATCCCCAAATCACTCTTCAACAGTGGGAAACAAGAAGGTGCTTAAAACATCAATGTACCTGTGCTGTGATAGTGCCACACAAAACAACAAGTAGTGCAAGCCACCTCCATGAAAAACATGACCCCACCATAACACCACCGCCTCCGAATTTTACTGGTGGCACTACATGCACTGGCAGATGACGTTTATCAGGCATTCATCACACCCATACCCTGCCATCTCATCGCCACATTGTTTACCATGATTCATCACTCCACACAACATTTTTCCACTGTTCAATTGTCCAATGTTTATGCTTCTTACACGAAGCGAGGCGTCATTTGGCCTTCACCGCTTGACCATGAAATCCAAGTTTTGTCAGCTCACGCCTAACTGTCACAGTACTTGCAGTTGATCCTGATGTAGTCCGGAATTCCTGTGTGACGGTCTGGACAGATGTCTGCCTATTACACATTATGACCCTCTTCAACTGCTGGTGGTCCTGTCAGTCAACAGACAAGCTCGGCCTGAACGCTTTTGTGCTGTACAGGTCCCTTGACGTTACCACTTCACTGTCACATCGGAAACAGTGGACCTAGGGATGTTTTGGAGTGTGGAAATCTTGCATGCAGACGTATGACACAAGTGACACCCTATAACCTAACCACGTTCGAAGTCCATGAGTTCTGCAGAGCGCCCCATTCTGCTATCTCATGATGTCTAATGACTACTGAGGTTGCTGATATGGAGTACCTGGTAGTAGGTGCCAGCACAATACATCTAATATGAAAAACATATTTTTCTGGGGGTGTCTCGAAACTTTTGATCACATAGTGTATCTTGCAAGCCATGGAAACAGTGAATCCTATTGTCGAGTTGGCATAAGATTATCGCTGACTGCTGGCAGCGTTGTTGCCAGCTTTAAACTGCGGAGGAAAAATGGCTGAAAGCAAAACAATAATATTCTATAAAGCTGTGCCAACACTAACGCATTCCCCTAGAGACATTTACAAAATCTTGTTGGGTGATTGGTTGAGGAAGGCATGCAAAGCAGCCGTATCCAGCTCCCCTGCAACTCTCTGAGATCCTCTTACATCACCTTGACTATAGTCCACTTTTTTAATAGGCCCACTGTTGAAGAGTTGTATATTGCAGAACAATATCTCTCTACAAAGATGGCCGAGTGTGGAGAGGACAGAAAATGCTTGCACGGGCTACAGCATGATGTAATTAGAAAAAACTTCCAAACACTGTCTGACGTGTTCCAAATGGGAAACAGATGGCTCATTTCTACTGACATGAAATAGTCAAAAGAACATGCAATAGATATGAGCACTGCAATCTGTGAGATTGGTTGCATCATAGTTTCCTACTGCAAACCTTGGACCTACCAGAGATACTGGGCAAGGGTCTATCCATTTAAAATCACCCAATATGAATAAAATTTGTTGCTCAACATATTTAATTTTCTTGATTTTTGTTATCATGAGTTCCCTATAGGCAGGCATTCACAAAACACTGTTTTAAAATTTTTTATAAGTCATAGTTTTTTTCTGGCAGCAATTTTTACAATGGCGGTTTGGCAAATTTTAGTGGAAATCCACATTTGCGGAAAGTTTAATTGCCATGTTATTTTAAAAGATATCAGAATAATTCAAAAACCAGTGTGCTCAGCATGAAATGAACTTCAGGCATAACTTTTTTTAATTTTTCTATCATGCAAGAGAGTCACTCAAACTCTTTCTGTAAAGACTCTGAAAAAATTTGTCAATCTTCACTTTTTAAGGCCTTCAATTTTCATGAAGGAAGAAAGACTCACTAATAATATGTTATCTCTGTGTTGTGTACTTACATAACTACCTGCAGTAAAAGTTGCAGTCCTGAGAATGCACTCCTGTTTTTCCTAGAGCTTTTCAAAAATGGCCAAAACCCTTCTAACGTCAATTTTCGCAGGTCAATATCTAAAAAGGGACTCAATGAAAACAAGTGAAAATTTTACAGAATGTTCTTTATTCTCATGGGAATATCTCACAAAAAAATTATGACTGAGACTCAACTACATTGAGAGTAATAGACCAGCAAATTTCAGTAAAAACGCTACCCCTCTACATGCTCATGCAGTGCCAAGCTAGCAAACAAGGGCTTGGAATTATTACAGTTGACATTGGTCAAATGATGTTTAAATCATTACATACAATAAATGATCAAATATTTCTACTTTTAAATAACAATGGGCAGAGATAACAATTGGTAAGAGTTCTAATTCTTAAAATTAATGGTACATTTGTTGCACTACACTTGCGTACAGTATACACATAATAATGTCTGTCCATGTATACAGATCTAAAACTTCAGTTGTAACTACTTGCCAGCTGCAATTTTCATTAGGGAGTTAAACAAACACGATATTTCATTGCATAGTTTATCAGTTATGTTGTGTGTTCTACCAGACACTGTTGTGAGTTCCAGTGGAGTCAGCTTTCATACTATTTTATTTGTAGGCACCCAAGCAGTGTCATTTTTGGAAAGTTGAAAGGCAGTTCTTGGACCAGAAGGGTGAAAGAAATGTACTAAAACATCATTGCTATCTTCACTTTTCTATTCAATTTTTCCAAGCCACCACTTCTCATCATACATACAAACAACAAAATTGTTATTTAAGATGATACATTTGTAAAAAGTATTGAAGTTTGATGATCATCAAAGTTGGAGCCTTTGGAAGTAACAAAACATCTTATTTGATTGTCACTTATGGGAACATATCTGTGATAGCTTCTTGTTCCTTTCAATGGTAAACAACAATTAAATCAGCTTTGTTTTGATTTGTTCAATTTCAGTTGAAGAAACAAATATATATCTAATTCCAGTAACATTCTGTTGACAGTATTTGAACAAATCGCATGGAGTCAGGGTCTGTTCTGTGTAAGGTCTTTGAAGGGAAGCTGGTATAATTTCTCTTTTTGTTGTTCCGCCTATCCCATCGCAAGAATTCTTTCCGTGTGATGAGGCAAAGAAATTCTACTCTGCTGGTAAACCAAAATCATTTTTGTGTTGGCAGATATTAATGAAGTTTTTCTTATTTTTGTACTGGGTGCTTGCGCCATCACTGAAGTAGATTATCTTTTCAACATTACGTATGATATTCTTAATTTCTCTAATGAGGTGATGTTGAAATGCATACACAGTCGTGGTATTATGTTCTAGGTAGTCACTAATTACACAAATAGATTTGCAACACACATTGTCTTCTTTTTAAAGTAGATGACAAACTGACGCAGTGCCGCTCATGCATTAGTCCAGTGAAAACTTTGAATTTCATCCTGTACTGTAAATGTATAGTTTTCTGCAAAATCACCAATCACTAAACAGTGGGTTTCTTTCAGGTTTTCTTTCATTTCCTTAAAATATTGAGCTTGAGCTTTTGAGATAAAGTGATGGGATTTTGAAAGCACCAGCTTATTGACAAGAGACTGTAAAAATTCCTCACTGGGCATTATGTGTGTAATAAGCTCAACTCTATCAGTTTGTACCCATTGTTTGAAAACTACTTCATCAGGCAAGATGTCAAGTTCATTTTTTAAGATATCAAGTAGGATATCTGGCCCAGGACATCCTGCACATATGTCAAGCATACATTTTTCATTATCAATATCACATACCATGAAAGCTATCAGGTCTTTATAATTTGCATTAAGCTTTGCTCCTTCCATCATAAGTTTTGCGTTTTGATGATGCTTGCAAACGCATACAGTATGAGTTCCTGATGGACCCGGAAGAACACACCACTTTGGTCATAGAACACAAAACATAGAGCGGCCAATTTTGTTATCTGGGTATTTTTGTTTATAGAGGCTGTAGAGCTCATTCAGCGAGAGAAGAATTAACCTTTTCTGCTTCTGCACCTTAACATTGTCAATCACAGTTGAAACACATTCCTTTGTACCAGGACACATGCGAATATTGTCATCATCCTCGTAAAATTCTTTAACACTATTAATAACAACTTCACTTATTTTGTTGGCACCTTGTCTTTTCGAAAGATGTGGGAAGATACCTTGATCCATAACTAGCTGCCTAGTTAAGTTCACCATGTATTCAGATGCACCAAATTCCTCGATTATTTTTTTCTTTGACCATGATCTTGGCAAGAGGCTAATTATCTTAATTTTGTCATCTTTACTGGAAACTTTGAATTTTTCTTTCATTTTGGAAATAAGTATATCATACTTACTTTGTACATTTTCTGTACTATTTCCATTCTGAGCATCTAAGTCATTATGGAAAGATTCTTCCAATTTTCGCTTGACAGCACTTGTAATTTTATCAGTTTTTCTTTGTAAAGCTGATAGTCGCTGGTCTTTGTTGAGCTTTGTTATTTTACGTAAAGGAGATAATTCCAAAGTTTCACAGATTGATTCTACTTGATGCAAAGGATCATCCTCAACCAATTCAAAAGGCCCAGGAAGAAATTTAGGATCATTCTCAACACTAACTGCACTTTTTCAGCTGGTTTATTTACAAATATTCTTGATGCGCAAGTTGGGCATAGAACTTGTCCAGGAATTAGGTTAATATCCACATTTTTTTTGTTTAGGTGTTCAACTAGTATTTTACGCAAACCATTTTTAACTGTCTTTTTATGAGTACCAAATGGTTCACAACACTTTTTACCAAAAATGTGGTTGTATTTGTCTAAATATTTATCTTTGTGGTAATATTAGAAATTTCTTTCAAAATTCTTAATTTTAAAAAAATTTGTTCTTCAGCTGGCAAGTCACTCACTCTTATTAATTCTTGATGCACTTTCTTCTTGTAGTGTTGTTTATGGCACTGTTCACTTATTAGTTCACCCATAAAACAACTCATTTCAATACTTTAAAAATCTACTATTCTTGAAAATAGTTGAAGATGGGAGACTTCAGATCTACACTTACAAAACTCTTATTCACTTGTTTATTGTCTTGGGTCCTGCAAAGAAAGTAATATGAGAAGTAACTCCAATGGAATTCACAAGGTGTCTGGTAGAACACACAACATAACTGATAAACTATGCAATGAAATATCGTGTTTGTTTAACTTCCTAATGAAAATTGCAGCTGGCAAGTAGTTACAACTGAAGTTTTAAATCTGTATACATGGACAGACATTATTATGTGTATACTGTACGCAAGTGTAGTACAACAAATGTACCATTAATTTTAAGAATTAGAACTCTTACCAATTGTTATCTCTGCCCATTGTTATTTAAAAGTAGAAATATTTGATCATTTATTGTATGTAATGATTTAAACATCATTTGACCAATGTCAACTGTAATAATTCCAAGCCCTTGTTTGCTAGCTTGGCACTGCATGAGCGTGTACAGGGGTAGCGTTTTTACTGAAATTTGCTGCTCTATTACTCTCAATGTAGTTGAGTCTCAGTCATAATTTTATTGTGAGATATTCCCATGAGAATAAAGAACATTCTGTAAAATTTTCACTTGTTTTCATTGAGTCCCTTTTTAGATATTGACCTGCGAAAATTGATGTTAGAAGGGTTTTGGCCATTTTTGAAAAGCTCTAGAAAAAACAGGAGTGCATTCTCAGGACTGCAACTTTTACTGCAGGTAGTGATGTAAGTACACAACACAGAGATAACATATTATTAGTGAGTCTCTCTTCCTTCATGAAAATTGAAGGCCTTAAAAAGTGAAGATTGATAAATTTTTTCAGAGTCTTTACAGAAAGAGTTTGAGTGACTCTCTTGCATGATAGAAAAATTAAAAAAAGTTATTCCTGAAGTTCATTTAATGCTGAGCACACTGGTTTTTGAATTATTCTGATATCTTTTAAAATAACATAGCAATTAAACTTTCCGCAAACGTCAATTTCCACTAAAATTTGCCCAACCGCCATTGTAAAAACGGCTGCCAGAAAAAAACTAAGACTTATAAAAATTTTAAAACAGTGTTTTGTGAATGTCTGTCTATAGGGAAGTCACGATAAAAAAAATCGAGAAAATCAAAAATGTTGAGCATCATCGCCTGGGTGATTTGAGATGGATTGACCCGCAAACAAGTAGAGTGAATAGCAGTACACTCAGGAGCCAAATTATCAATTTTGGCTCCACAAGTTCTAAGAAGCATCTTACTATACTTGAATGAGAGAAATACTATTTCAAGTATTACAGTGTGATATATGATAGTACTCTACATTAGGTCTTCATATGAGAGGTGTAACCTCTAAGAAAACCAAGTCCTACTCCATGTAATGAGGCTTCTGAAGGGGAGTGGTCAGCATGATGAACTGCCGTCTTAAGGCACCCGGGTTCGATTCCTGGCTGGTCGGGGATTTTCTCTGCTCAGGGACTGGGCATTGTGCTGTCTTCATCATCATTTCATCCCTATCCATTAATAAGTTATCTGGTGGAAATTGTTTAAATATTATCAAAAGGGCAATAGGCACTGATCGAATGAGAGAGCATAGCTGTTGAGGCACTGACATCATATTAAAAAGGATGGAGTTTGCTCCACCCATCCACCCAGATTTAGTATTTATAAATATTTCAAGCAAATGCCAGAATGATTTGTTCAGCAAGACACCTGTCCTATTCTCATAAAACATGGGGTATACTTATGTATTTTGTGTGTATGTGTACAAGAGGTATTTCGTTTCATTGTATTATGATGACAAATTCTACATCACTGTGAGATGATCGCTGGATGAATAAATAAATAAGTGGAGATCACAGAAAGCAATGTAAAAGGTTTACTGACTCTTGATTAGGCCTCATCTGTATTCTTCTGTTCCTGTGTGGTTCACATCTGATTTCACGCATTAAGTGTGTAACACAGATATAATAAGATTGTTTCAGAAAAATAAAACAGCTGTAAAATGAATAGGTAACATAGGACTATCACTCATAATGAATAGTATTCAATTTGATTTAACAACATGCATTTATTCTTTAGAAAATACAATTACGTTAAATGAAAACGGTGCATCCACTCTAAGAAAATGTAAATATGCAAAGAATATAACTACAGATAAAGTTAACTAAAGCAGAAAATTTCTCACGTACCTTCATACTTGGATGGTACTAAGTCCGTATGTTGTTCTTCGGCATTCAAAACGTCAGAGTCTAATGTTAATTCTTGGAGGGCAGAAGTAGGGTTTATATAACATATATTGGCAACTGTTATGGATGAAACTGATGAACTTTTGATGCTGACATCCAGAACGTCTGCTTCGAATTTCACTTCCTCTGCTGGCGCCCAATTTAGCACATTGGCGATTACACCACGCGTTGATTTGTCGGGGTCCACATCGTCTGTTTTTGAAAACCCAAAAGCAAACATCGTATCTCACAAATATGCTGGATAAATTTTCTTGCATATAATATAGGTATGATCTTCGTAAACACTTCACCAACCCAAAGAAAATGTTTTTACTGTAAATGAATTCTACGGAATCACATAGCTCAGAGCATTTGTAAACAGTGGAAGTTCTATTTGCAAACACACTTGAAATCAAAATAAGCGCTCTTCACACCAAAGACATCTACATGGCAAAGTTGAAAGTCCCCGCGGCCCACGTCCTTCCACAGCCGTAGAGAGCTCAAGTTTTGCTAGCATTCGCTCCCACGTTCATCATCTTTAACTGTGATATCTGCATTACAGATGACCTTTGTGCTACGCGCTTGGTAGTTTTAATATCTCTGAAAGCAAATAATTGATGTTGTTTATGTATTGCTATAGTCTGAAGTGTGTTGTGTGCGTGGTGATTGACAGTCCAATTCGTTAACGATGCAAAGAGAAGAGAAACAGTTGGACGCAGCTTTAGAAGCCTTGATATTACGTGTGAATGATTTGAAAACCTCTATCGGTTCAATGCTTTTCAAATTAGAACATGAATACGAAACCATTAACTGGCCAACTTTCTTGGATAACTTTGCTCTGATGTCAGGTCATCTGACATCAATATCCAAAATGCTCAGTCATGACAAATCACCGGCGTTGCGTAGCCTGACAGTTCTTCCCCTGCTTTTGAGCCCTGAAAGAGATGAAGAGCTAGTTCGTCTTACCGAAAATCGTATTAACACGTTTTCCTATGATGTTGTGCCAGATTATTTGCGAACGAAACCAGAACCCGAAGTTGAACATAAAATGATGCAGATGGAACACAAAGCAGCAAACTTAAGTTTCGAAACAGCACAGAAACAAGTTAGTCAATACACAAAAGTAGTGACACAAGTTTGGGAACTTGTTAGTAAGGCACGAGAGGAATGGGAAAGTGAATCAGGATCGCGATCTGGTGCAAACCAGACGTCATCTATGGCAGATACACACACTCTTGTTGCAGCAGTGGGTATGGGAAAAGGTCTAGTCCCAATGGTTCAACAACAAGTAGCTGCAGGACCTCCAGGAATGATGGTAGCACCAGTGGGTCGACCAGGTGCAGGAGCACAGCAGCCAGGAGGGCCTCTGAATCCCAACCAGCCAGTACCTATGGGACCAATGGGCAAGGCACCTTCATCAATCAAAACGAACATTAAAGCAGCGACTCAAATTCATCCATATGGACGATAAAGTGCCTTTACATATAGGCCTACCATTAATGGTAGAATGGTCCACACACATATATTTGAAATAAAAGACTGATTGTTGTGTTATTTATTGATACTGCTTTATATCATTGTTTTGATTCAAAACATCCTTAAAAGTGTTTTAAGTTATAAATGTGGTTGAAATGAATGTGTAAAAGGTTGGTT
This sequence comes from Schistocerca cancellata, assembly GCF_023864275.1. Classification (NCBI taxonomy): domain Eukaryota; kingdom Metazoa; phylum Arthropoda; class Insecta; order Orthoptera; family Acrididae; genus Schistocerca; species Schistocerca cancellata. The sequence goes on along the minus strand of NC_064634.1, from coordinate 422,026,906 downwards.
TGCAAGCTTTGTAGAAAATCTATATTGTATACTGAATATGGCTTGCCACCAATTTTCTCTTGTGTGTTTTGCATATGATGATGATAGTACAACATTGCAGCAGCGCATTGTACATCATAGAAATCCAGTCTCTCTGACTGTTGTAGTGTAAGTCAAGTTCAAAGTTCAGTGCCTTTTAGACCTTTCCATAATCCATTCTTATATTTCTTGAATGTTGTTCTTCTCCACCTCCACCCCCACCCTCTATTAATGAAATTTGTTTTTAACCCTGTGTTAAAGCTGATATGCAAGTGTATTCATATTTAAAATGAAATGGCAGCTTAAAATTATTGAGAATGTAAAATTGTTTACTGAATCAGATGTAGGACATGTATACCTGCCTTTCAAGGGTATGCATATACTTACTCCCAATGAGCCTTTCAGACATGTGATGAACCAACTTAGATTCCAGCTGAAGTCTGACTGTTAACCAATCTGTGTGAGCTACTCATTGGAAGAGCATTACTTGCAAATGGTTGCCTAGCTGTTAGTCATAGTCCAGTGTGTAGTTTTAATTCTTATAAGTTCAAATTAAAGCATATTTTGTTTAATAGTAAGAAATTTATCATTGTGATATGACATTTAATTGGTATTTGGAGTTTAGTGAGCTCTGATGAATAAAAAATGAATTATATATAAAAAAATCTTGTACACAAGACTATTTGTGGGTGTACAGTATTGATGAGCAGAACTGATCATTAAACAACTATTTTAAACTGTTGTAATGGCGTATACTTTAAAGCATGGCTTTTTTGTGATAAAATATTTGTTCATCCTTGTATTAATGTTGAGTAGTGGAGTAGTACAGCAAACCCTTTCACCCTGGGATTTCGGATGATTGTTGTACATGCACACTGTGTTGTCACTCTGTGCTTCCTGTTTACAACATTCATTTGTTCTTGTTGAACTGGGACTGAGTGTAAGGATGACACTTACCTGTATTCCTCCTCCTCCTCCTCCTCCTCCTCCCCCTCCCTCCCATCTCCCCCAATGTTGATTCAGGGGTCAAGTGATTGTTATGAGGAGGCTGACTTGTAGCAAAAGCAGAAGTATAGAATCATTGTTGACAATATTAACTCCATATTTGACACACATCATTTGAAGTGTGAAAACCCTACTTTTCAGTTCACACAGATAGAGTCCATTGTTACCAACTTTTGCTCTAGGTCTATATTTAAAACAATATTTTCTATAATCAACTAAAAGTCAAGTTAAAGTAAAACATCATAAGAGAAATTTTAAAGGAATATTTGGATGCACTTTATGTACAAAGAGCGTACATCACCTATGAATTAGGCCCGAGAGTTAGGGGGGGAGGGGGGAATGACAAATCACTCTTACCTGTGAGTATGCAATGTAAGATTGCTGCTGTAACTTGGATGTTGATTATTTAAGAGATATGATGTTCTTTGTTTTAAATGATATTTATTTGAATCAAGATGAATGTTGCATTTTAAGACTGAGTTTTCTTAGTGTTGAACAAGGTAAAATAATTGAATCTGTGGTTCATTCTCTCAGTTGCCACACTGAAGAGGCATGTGCAAAATCATGATGTAGGCAGGTGAAGCAACTGTACTGCATACAGAAACTGTCCAGGATCATATTTCTTAATGTGGATACTGTACATTATGCTTAGTTCTTTGTATGACTGTTAGATAATTTCAAAGATGTTTTCAACAAATACATGAAAATGAATTTTTCCATTACATCACTACAAGCACAGTTCATTTAGTGTTTTTTAATCTAAGAGAAAATTAGCAAAATGAATACCTGGGCAATACCAAGTATGTCAGATAGTGAAATTTTAAAAGTGAATGTTATAACACACACTTCAGATTACAATAACAGCAACGTATTGGTGCAGCATTATAGCTCCATAGTTTCCAGTTTGAGTATCCTAGCACTTGTAGCCCAGGATATTTTGCTACTGGCAGGAAGTTAATCACTCATGTACAATCATCACTGTCTTTTAATTCAGACGAGTATCATCATTATCTTTTTAAAAGCATTTGTATGATTTATCTCCATTTCAGAAACTTTGCCTGCTGTGTTTTCCAGCACTGCCTGATCTCAGGTTTGTGTAGTCAGAGTGAGGGTTGCTACAGGATTACTTAAAAAACTGTAGTGAGATACATTACAAGGAAGATATTGTACTTTGGAGGAGTTTGACTCACAAAATTCGATAACCCACACTGCTTCCTCCAGTATACATCTCATGTAATGACCACAAGTATTAAAATCTAATCTCATATAAGTACATTGAGCTCACCAGTCCTTTTCCTTCACCCTTCTTCCTTCCCATTCAACCCTTCTGCCAGAAGAAGCAACTGGCTCTGAAAGCTTGCAAATTGTTATACCTTTTATACGTGCGCTCTCCTGCTCCCTCTTGGTGAGTAGATTTTTTATCTATACAATTACTCATATCCTGGTTTTTTGCCACTTACTTGTGCTTAAACCCAGCTCATTATTAGCAGTCGATGGTCAACGTCCAAGGCCTCCGATGATATTACCAAGATGTCTCTGATCTTTCTATCCATTTCACTATTGTAGAGGGTATAGGCAACTACGAACTTTGTACTCAAGTCATTACTGTGCCATATGATGTGGCTCTCCCTTTTTCATGAAGCGGTAGCTCCCAACCAACAAACCATTCCTTTAGCAGAAATTAAACACTTTCACCTTCCTCATTTTGACTGCCCCAACCCTTGGATCCAAGCATTTCATAGCTCTGTCTTTCTCTTCTAATTTATATATGAATCTCACATTACATCCTATTAATTATTGTTCTTGAATTGTATGATTTATAGTACAGAAGAAATGTGTGTAAATGACAAAATCTTCATAAGTGTTCAGTGTGGTTCTGAAAGAAAATTATCTCCTCTTTCTCATCATATACTCATATTTGTGTTTTGTATCATATTCTCCTAATTTGTCTATGTAACTGTATCACAATTAATGATCAACTTACCTATGCAAATAGGCATCAGTTGCATCTTTTGATCTGATATTACACTGCAACTGTCACCTCAGAATGACATGCCACTGCATACCTATCTGTATCTTACCTCTAAATGTCTATAAACTAATTAATTCTATGCAATATTGTAATGTCTCATGTTGGTGCACCCATGTCAGTTATTGCATGTATATTCTGTACAGCTAAATTGACTGTCCTTAACATGAGCTAATCAATGACATCTTGTTTTTCACAATCAGATTAATAACAATGAAGATATAAATTTTGTAAGTGTTAGTACACTTCATATAGCATAGCTTCCAAGTAATTGTTCCAGAGTAAAATCATTGTGGTGTTGTTGTCAGTAATTCTGTATATGAATATCCATCATTACCATACTTTTCTGAGCTCCAAATGGAAGCTTTTTCTGCCTCCAGAATATTGGTCTCCAAAGCTTTTCATTTGGCATCGTATCGCATACCATCCTACTGGGCCCTTGCACCGGTTTCCGGCTTACTGGAATTCATCATCTCTGTGCAAAAACAGCTGAAGCCAAATCTGCCAACTTATAAGCTACTTAAAATTAACAAATTACAGCAGAAATTATGCCTTTCTTAAATGCATCTCATAACTGGATCTTATGTAAACTATATTTTGAGTGCTTCAAGGGGAAAGACAATGCTGAAGGCACTGGACTGAAACTCATAAGAGCAGTGTTTAAATCCACCCTATCCTTCCATCCAAATTTAGATTTATTGTAGTGTCCATAAATCATTTAAGACAATTGCAGGGATGATTGTTTTGATGAAACAACCAACTTCCTTCCTCATCATTGTTTGGTATGAACTTGCACTCCACTGATCATCAAATGGATGTTAAACATAAATTTTATTTTCTGTCAGATCTGATTAGCTATGATGCAAAATGAGAATAAAAAATTTTAATGTTGGTAAAGCCAATATAGGTGGCAAGTTGAATCTTGCCTTTCAGGAATGGTAAAATGTCAGATTTTGGATACATGAAGTGAAGTACTGATTAGCTTTTAGTCTTAGAAACCAGCAATGAACACAGTGTGTGACATTCCAGGTTAAATGGAGAAAAACCGAATCCCAGACAAGCATTCATTCTAAATCTTTAGGTGGGAGTGAAAATCATTTGTATTGACAGTAACTGACAAGACCAATAATAGTTGTGTATTGTTCCACTAGTTACACAAAGAAATAATGTGAAAAGAAAATCAGTGGCAAGTGCAGGAAAACTGCGGTCTAGCACAAATCCTAAATGGCATGTGCACTGGTGTCTACATAGCAGAACCAGTCCAAAAAATAACCAAACCAGAACCAATAAACGTAGCACAGTTATTATCAACAGATAATTAAGCTGCATTATTGACAGTTTCATACAGGAGAGTAATCTGAAGAACTGTTGCACCGCAATTCTGATAGATCTACTTATTATCCAGTCTGTAACAGAAGAATTTGTCTTTTGACTTTACCTTCTTGGTGTGATTACGCATGGCAACAGGAAAATATTCACATTGTTTGAAATTGATCTACTATTGGCTTTGCATATGGTGCCTGTTTTCTTTTTCATTCAAAAGACTGCTGGCTGTCGTTGTGGGCACATAGAATGCAAGTTGAATAGTAGATCTGCTCAATAACAAAAGCCATGTCTGCCAGATGGTGTAGCTCACAATTGGGAAAACATCTGGCATGTGGAAGGACCCTTGCATCCACGCCAGCAGACTTCAGTAAATGGTTTGTGTGCAAGTTGAAGCCAGCAACTTTCCTGGAATGGAATTATCCCATCTGAAGTGAAGCAACTTTTGCTGACACTGAAACAATGATATCGTCACCGCTGTGCACTGCCACGTGCAAAGGCAGGTCTGCCACCAGCTGGATATGGGCAGAGTCTAAGAAGGCCACAGTCATTGTGAAATTATTAGAGAAGTCTGAGATGTTCACATTAGTTTCTCATCCCTGGACGGCAATATGCCTCACCCTGGACTAGCAGGTCTGCTCCTGAAGGCGGCCTAGGTTTCATAATTGCAAGCCGCAGCTTCAAAATAATTTGTGCCACTCATATCAATAACTTCTGAATGGGGTATAAAATCTGACATGATTCTGTAATTGCTGTTACCCCTCAGTGATAAAAAAAATCACATCAATCAAATTTAGCATAGATAGTAGCAAACAGCTTGTAATAGTTCATTTATGATGATGTCAGCTTTACTCCTCTAATAAATAAGAAAGATAGGAGAATGTGTTGAGAAAAATTTCTGAGTGTGCTTGGAAAGTCACAAGCTGGTGATTAATTACATGGTAATTTGTTTGAAAAAAATATTTTAGAAAAGGAACTCTAATGATGCCACATGGTATCCAGAATTGACAGGGCATGGAGTACCTGCCGCCATGGAGCATCGGGATGCTGCTGCTGCTATCAAGAGATGATAAAAATAATTTACCTGTCAGTTATTACTCTGTATCATTCGTTGACTGATGGAACATTCTTATGATACACCAGGCCAGACAGTTTACTGAATTTAATGTTTGAAATGATTGAATAATTAAGAGAGAGAAAGAGAAATACAAGGTGTGTTACATGCACTATTTATTTGAAAATATATATGAAGTATGTTATAGTATTTATCCATGCTGATTTGTAGTTTGAAGATATTTGTGTGTTAGTCAGTGGTGATTAATAGTCAGTGCAACAGTTAATTTCATTTTGAGAAATTTTTTTTCAAATAGTGCAGTATATTTATTCCTTAAAAAAGCTATGATCTTTGAGGAAACTTGAATTTTAGATTTGTGCATTGAATAAATGATTTTAACATAGTCAGATGCAGATACAGGATATATCAGTGAATATTTCAGTTTAATTTTCCACTGCACATTTTCGGCAGATTTTAACATTAGGTCCCTGATGCGGCTAGTTTCACCTGCATTGGAACTTGATATCTTTTAGCATTCATTATTGGGAGAGCGTCAGCAGATGGGCAGTTCTTAAATATTCCTACACATGTCCTGATAGGAGAAATGCCACAAGCTCTATATTTCAAATCTTGGTCATTTATTTTCCCAATCTCAGAGCAGCATTGCTGTCTCACAGAACAGAGGTCATGAATTTGAGTTCCATCGTGGACATCAGTTTTAAATGTGCCATTCTGTCTGTGGACACCAATGAAAAATGTATCCCGTAAATACGTTATCATCGCCAGTATAAAATACACTGTCTAACAAAAAACGTTAAGCTCCTAGAAGGGGAGGAAGTTGAGAACACATTTAGTGTTATGTCAGTGATTACAATATTGAGTCAAATTTACAGAGAACTCTACAGTATGAGTCTACTTATCAGCAATATGTTCTACACCCTCTGGTCTGGATGCATGATTCAGTTGAGAATGAAGTCATAAAGCCATTGTATCTTCTCCCGAGGGAAGCTGTTGGAGCTGATCCTGGATACTGGCATTGGGATAGGGTTAGCATCAAAGCTGGTCCTAATCATGTTCTATAAGGGACAGATCTGGGGCTTTTCTGGCCATGGGAGTTCACATAGGATGTCCGTGTTGTACCACTGTGCTGTCAGAGATTCCTCTGTCTGTACCAGCTGTGATCTGAAGTCATTATCAATGATTACTCACACCATGACACCAGTAATACTGCTGTGCCTTTCCAAAACAGTGGAAGAATGGGACCTCTTCCAAGTCTGCTGAGGATCGTCATTTGGGGAATGCAGAACTGTGATTCATCACTAAACACAGTGCAATGCCATTCGTCAGCAGTCCATATTTCCCAGTCATGACACCACTCCAAACACAGCCATTTGTGTTGTGGTGTTAATGGCAGCTTATACATCAGACTGTAATTCCTTTGTCCAGCTGCTGCTAGTCTCTTGCCAGTGGTGCAGTATGACACAAAACATTGCATGGGGTCCATTACTTGTTCTCGGATGGCAGGCAAAGATGTGAAGAGGGAGTTAAAAAGTGCTTGGTGCACAATGTGGCTGTTTAGATATAACAAATCTCTCAGAGAAATGTCTAGAGTGGAAGACTGCTGTAATTAAAATGAAATGGAGGATGGTAGGACATGTAGTTAGGCCGGTAGATTATAAATCAACCAAGGAAGTTCCTTGCTTCATTCTTTGAGACAAGGCCTTGGTTGACAGGAACCTTGATGATGCATAAGTCTGCCCCCATGTTCTCATGCAGTTGCACATCAGGTAAATATCATATCTGCATGCCTCACAGATCAGGATATGGCATGATCTGATCAGCTGCCATATGGATGCCCACAATGAGACACTTTCAAATTGGTGTCAGGTGTTGATATCCACATGATTATATGGCCTCTCAAAGTCCTTCATGATGATCACTCTACGCTGTCCATGCCCCATCTTTCAGGCCTGGTAACAATGTTAAACATAACTAACTTAATACACTCTGGTATTTGTCCGTCTTGTCACCAAGCACTGCAGTTTTAATCACTTACATATCCACCGGTGGTATGTACATGTACAAAGTTACATTGACATCTGACCATCTCTTCTGAGTACTTCACTTTTTTTAGTCAGGCAAACTTCACATGATGGATGTGGATGTATAATGTCTAAAAGCCTAATCAAAATATGTAGGCTGTTTAGATATTACAAATCTCTCAGAGAAATGACTATAGTGGAAGACTACTGTAATGAAAATGAAATGGAGGTTAGAGGGACATGTAGTTAGGCCTGCAGATTATAAATGGACCAGGGAAGTTCTTTGCTGCATTCTTTGAAACAAGGCCAAGATGAGGACCGAATGGAAAATGTGTATGTGACATTGAGAAGCATGCTTGAGCTACAGGATGGATGCAGATGAAGTCTGTATTGCATGGAAAAGTGACATTAGTGTGGAATATTACTCTCTTTCAGATGTCGGTATTGAAGAGTAGGGTAAACACTATGCAGAGCTATGGCAAATGCACATCTTTGCATATTATTGTACAAATAAAATAGTTGTTAAAATAAGATATGTAAAGTAGTTCAAAGTACATCATTTTCAGTGACAGAAAGCTAAGAAACAATTGTAATTGAATATAAGAATCAGGGTACACCATGCCCTGATCTTGTATAACTTTGTTTTGGAGATAATATGATATTTTCCAGTGCATTTTATTACAAGTATCAGCAAGTTAAAGGTTTGTATAATTAAACACTGTAAATGAAATCACAGGTTTGAGAGAGGAATTTGTAGAAACAGTTTGTAAGCATTGAAGTGGTAGGGTAAGGAGTAATTTTAACAATTTATTAATGCTAAGTCACCAAATAAAGAAATAGCAAGCTCTTAATGCAGAAACTCATGTGGTTCTCAAGGAAGTGCCTTGCAAGCCTGAATAAATAAATATTACTATTCTTCACTGGGAAAGTAATTTAGAAGAAAATTTGGTTACTGTTCTTTTAGTAGTAGATACAAATACAAGCACAATAACTACTTGAACACCTCACAATAATAATAAAGAAATACAGAATTCCAAAATTTTAAGAAAGAAGAAAACCTTCTGCCAAGTGGATAAACAATAATTTTTTGAAAAATATATTATTTGGGGCCAATGGCCAATTATAAGTTTACAGTAAGTCGGGTGACTCAAAATTGTACTTAACAGACACAGAACACCACACTGGAATATAGTCAAAGCCCACTGAGGATACGAAAAATAATTTTAAATCAGAATTTGCCAACAATGGCAAGTAACACATAATAGACTGAAAACCACCTCATTATGGTACTAGCAAAGATTTATTTTAGTTTCTATAAACAAAAGGAACTGCCATCATTGAACAGATAGAGTTTGGCTTAGAAAAAGAAGTGCCTTAGAGCAATGAGAAGCAAAAATGGAGTAGCAAATACAAACCACTAATGGGATCTTACAACCTAGATATTTACATAACACGTCTTCCAACACCAAATTGATAAATCAGGTAAAATTCCCTATGGCAAGAAGCAAATTAATTTCTTTTTTAAAAAAGTAACAGGAAATTTATGATGATCAGTTTAAAAGAAATTTAACAATTAACACTATTAAAAAAACAGGAACGGTAAATATAAAAGCCATAAATTAACTTTCACCCACTGGGGCAGCAGTGGGAGGTAGAATAATAGGTAACAACAAAAAGTTATAACAATATCACAAAAGGTTGAGCTCACACAAAATGTGGCTCAAGCATTCAGTATTACAATATAGATACACTGTTTTAACTAGCTGGCTGGCTGCTTTAATAAAAGGAGACACATCATTATGAGCCACTGCATTCAGATATCAAATAATATGACAAGATGACTCTTTGTTTTGAATTAGTTGACAACTGAAGCACCTGATGGCAGGCACATAGGACTATAAAGTGTGCCCCCCTTCTGGGCTTTTATACCATCTATGTATAACAACAACAACAATAATAATCCTTTGCTCCCCTGTAACACAAAAAATTAGATTAATAAAGTTCATACTAAAACAGGCACACACACATACGCAAATCAACTTTACAATGTAGACAAGGATATAAAGTGCAAACCAACAAGGAAGTTTTAAAACAGATCTCTTATGAGCACTACTCTCTAAAAGAATAACAACAGAACAAATGAAGCTTATGTGAGCAACAATGAGCTACGCCCTTGAATAAGTACAGCAACCTGTCACCTGGTGTAGTCAACAAGAAGATTCAGCAATAACACATGCCTGCAGCAATTCATGATGCATGCTCAAAATGGTCACAAACAGCTTAATAAAATTAATAGTTGAGTGCAGTCCTACCCAGTTGTATATAAAACACAAAAACAGACTGATAGATGCAAAATAACCAGGTTGATGGAGGCTCAAGACACCTGTTTAACAAGTTCAAACCACCACCCAATGATGGAGGTAGATGCTCACCATAAAGATTCCAACAGTTTTCAGATGAGAAGAAATCACAGGGCAAGTTATCATCCATCAAATTGTTGAACATCTAGTGGCTCGAGTTCAGGAAGGCATATCAGCACCAACAATCCTCAGGCCAAGCTGTCATTTATACCCCAGTGATGAGACCGCTGAGAACGTAAGCACATCCACAGCAATAGCAAACCCTGAAGAGCACACTGTGCCTCTAAATGGTCAATACACTTAATATATGTTGTGCACACTGATATATCACTGTTCAGCACCACACTGCTCGCCCCTTGCAGAAGCACATTCGCTGGTTACCCAGCAACTAGTAATACTTATTTATTGTTTTATTTGTTTCTTTGCCACTGTATATCTTTTGATAGTGTGGAGGCTTAAGATTACAGAATGCCAGTGTGGCAGTGGAAACAGTAACTGCTGCTAACAACATGAGCTACTTTTAGTCTAGCTAATATATAGTTAGAACCACTCTCGTGCTTATGAAAATAATATCAATGTTAAAGTAGTCAGAGTTCATACAGGAATTTACCCACATTATGGGATATAGTAATCTCTTTTATGAAAATTAATATGTTGTGTGCATAGCTGGCACCAATGACATCACAAGAAATGAGGCGCAAAATTGCTTAGCAAATCTGAAAAACTTCTTAGGAGTTAATAAATCTCGTAACACAATAGTTACAACACTACCTCATAGGTATGATCTAATATATAATTTGCATGTCAACGACGAGATTTTTTTTTTTAAAGAAAAAGCATAAAAATGAAACAGTTGTGTGCTTCATTTGGAAAATATAGAGTAGTTGATATAGGTAAATTGGACAGATGCCTTCATACCAAACATGGGTTGCACCTAAATTCCAAAGGCAAAAAACTTTTGTGTGACAAAAGAAACAAAATTACTGTAGGAAAAGGTGACTTAAACAAAATTCTAAATATCAGAGGTATTAGGAATGCTTTTTTATAGTAAATGGTAGCGTAGACCAACATCCAAGCAGCCCTAAACAAGAAGAAACTGAAACTTCCTGGCAGATTAAACTGTGTGCTGGACCGAGACTCAAACTCAAGACCTTTGCCTTTCGCGAGCAAATGCTCCACCAAGTAGGCTACCCAAGAACGACTCACACCCCGTCCTCACAGCTTCACTTCCACCAGTATTTTGTCTCCTACCTTCCAAACTTCGCAGAAGCTCTCCTGCAATGCTGCAGAACTAGCACTCCAGGAAGAAAGGATATTGTGGAAACATGCTTGCCACAGCCTGGGAGATGTTTCCAGAATACAGTTTTCACTGTGCAGTGGAGTGTGCGCTGATATGAAACTTCCTGGCAGATTAAAACAGTGTGCGAGACTGAGACTTGAACTCGGGATCTTTGCCTGTCGTGGGCAAGAGCTCTACAAGGAAGTTTCATACCAGCACACACTGCGCTGCAGAGTGAAAATTTCATTCTGGAAACATCCCCCAGGCTGTGGCAAGCCATGTCTATGCAGTATTCTTTTTTCCAGGAGTGCTAGTTCTGCAGCATCGCAGGAGAGCTTCTGTGAAGTTTGGAAGGTAGGAGACAAGGTACCGGTGGAAGTGAAGCTGTATGAATGGTGTGTGAGTCGTGCTTGAGTAGCTCAGCTGGTAGAGCACTTGCCCGCGAAAGGCAGAGATCCCGAATTCGATTCTTGGTCTGGCACACAATTTTAATCTGCGAGGAAGTTTCATACCAACACACAGTCTGCTGCAGAGTGAAAATTTCATTCTGGAAGAAAACACTGGCTTATCAGCTAATGGTCTTATCCAGATTAATTTGTGTAATTTAGCTGATACTTCTAGTAGCTTAAGCTTAAACAATGCATTAGTGTCTAGTGGTAACCGCAGTGAAACACTTCATACAGGTAGCTGTGCTAAACACAATTAAATGTGTAACAGTGTAACATTCAGTGTATCAAAAGCAAAGTACAGCAGCTTGAAGTTGAATTGCAAACCTTAAATAGCTGTTATATGCATCACTGGGCACTGGTGTAAGGAAAGTGAAATTGCCTATATAACTTCACCCTCATATATACTAGCATCATCTTATTGCAGAGTTTCAATTAAAGGGGGAGGGTCATGTATTTATATTAGGAATGGACTCCGATATAAGGTTAGAAGTGACATTGTCTCTCTTAGTGAAGAAAAACCCTTTGAAGTGTCAGCAACAGAGCTATCATCTCAAAATGTTCCCAAGAAACTTGTCATATTATGTGTATATCATTCTTCTAGTGGTGATTTTGACATATTCTGTGCAAAACTAATACAGAGTCTAGAACAGGCACCAAACACTAAAAGTAACATCCTGCTATGTTGAGATCTTAACATAAACACTGCAAAAATAGGTAATGTTACTAATGCTTTTCTGCGCATTTTATGTAGCTTTGGAATGACATCACTAGTCAGCAGTGCAACAAGGATAATGACACACTCAGCCTCTACTATTGATCATATAGCCACTGATACTGGCACAGAAAACTGTGACTTAGTACTAAAAAATTGGGACTTTCAGGTTATCTTTGTAAAATTGCACAAATGAATGTCGCTATGGGAAAATTAACCAAGCTACATGCACACAAAAGAATCTACTCCAAATCAGCCACGCAAAATATCACTGTACAGTTAAGTCGTTGAAACCTGGGGTGATGTATATGCATAAACAGATGCCAACAAAAAGTTCTGTCATTTCATGCCATTGTTTAAGCTCAAATTTGAAGAATTGTTTCCCAAAGTCGTACTTCCTGTTGGAGCACAGAACAAAATGAAATGTATTACCAGTAAGATTACAAAATCTGCCCAAAACTCCAGACAGCTCATCTCTATAAAGAATATATGCAAAAGTTCCTTGAGGCAGCTAAAAAGTCAGCTAATGACAAGCCGATAAAAAAAGCAAATAACAAACATAAAGCTGCTTGGACTTTAGTTAAACATGAGACTGGAAATAAAAAAAGTGACACTCAAACATTAAAATCAAGAAATCAGGCAATACAATCAGTGATCAAAAAGAGCTCACTAACTTCATAAACTCAAACTTCACCAGTATTGCAAAAGACCTTCAGAGCAAATTTCCAAAAAGATCTGATATTCCAGTGCAAAATTACATAAAAAATTCAATGGTTCTACTCCCCACTACTGAGAGAGAAGTAGGCAGTACCATGGAACTATTAAAGAACAAATCTTCAACAGGACTGGATGAAGTCCCAGTTTGTGTGTTAAAAGAGTGCACAGAAGTTGGAGTGTCTCTTTTTTTTATTTTCAGTCTCATGTCCTTTAAATGACATAATTAATAAGTCTTTTAAGACTGGCTGCTTCCCTGACTACCTGAAACTAGCTAAAATCACACCTCTTCACAAAAAAGGTGATGTTGAAAACATAGAAAATTACAGGCAAATTGCTGTACTTCCAGTATTTTCCAAAATAGTGGAGACTTCAAGGAAAAATAAACTTGTGAGCTACTTAAATAAATATGATCTTCTCTGCAAGAAACAGCAAGGCTTCAGACTGGGCAGAAGCTCTGAAACCACAGCAGCTCAGTTTACAAAAATTGTTCTTGAATCACTAGCCAAGGACAATTATATAAGTGGAATTTTCCTAGGTCTGTCAAAGGCCTTCAGTACCGTTGATCATGACATTCTTCTACACAAGTTGAAGTCTCTGGGAATCAGGTGAGTGGTCAATAAATTGTTCCAATCTTACCTAAACAGCAGAGTGCAGAGAGTAGAAATTTCACATAGCACATCCAAATATGTGGTAAATTACTTATCCAACCCACAGTATGTTAATATAGGAGTCCCACAAGGAAGTGGTCTGTGCCCAATATTGTTTTCAATTTATAGTAATGATTTCCCACAATGTGTGGAGCATGGAGAAAAAGTACTTTTTGCTGATGACAGTAATATACTGATTACCAGCAAGACACCTGACCTGCTACTGGAAAAAGCCAATGAAGCACTAGCAGATGTTTACAAATGGTCTACAGAGAATGGAGTAACTCTCAACCTTAAGAAAACAAACAGCATGTACTTTAGAATAAACAAGATGTACAAGTCCATAAATTTAAAACTACACAACACTTCAATAACAGATGTAACTAACACTAAATTCCTAGGACTGTACATTGACAGCCAACTAAAATGGAATGAATATGTCATGATTATCTCAAAGAGGGTCTCCATGGCATGATGCGTGCTTAGAGCTCTTGCATCAGTATGGAGTGACATCTGTGTAAGGTCAGCTTATTTCTGTTATGTGCATGCCACCCTTAGCTATGAAATAAGCTTTTGGGGAAATAGTACCCAGACTCTACAAAGAGTTTTCAGATTACAGAAGAGAGTGGTAAGAATAATGATAAAATGCAATAAATGGGCTCATTGCAAAGAATTATTTAAAAACCTGGGCATTCTGACTGTTCTTGTGAGTCTATTTTTCAGACCATAATGTATATCAGAAAAAATCTTGACAATTATAGCTTGAATAACATTATTCATGATCATAACACAAGGTTGAGTCATTGCCTCCATTTATAAAGAAAGAATAATCATATATATTCTCATTCATGTATTATGTATTTATGTCTGCTAGTTCCATATCAACACACCTAGTAGGTGTTGTTGTTGTGGTCTTCAGTCCTGAGACTGGTTTGATGCAGCTCTCCATGCTACCCTATCCTGTGCAAGTTTCTTCATCTCCCAGTACCTACTGCAACCTACATCCTTCTCAATCTGCTTAGTGTATTCATCTCTTGGTCTCCCTCTACGATTTTTACCCTCCACGCTGCCCTCCAATGCTAAATTTGTGATCCCTTGATGCCTCAGAACATGTCCTACCAACTGGTCCCTTCTTCTCATCAAGTTGTGCCACAAACTCCTCTTCTCCCCAATTCTATTCAATACCTCCTCATTAGTTATGTGATCTGTCCATCTAATCTTCAGCATTCTTCTGTAGCACCACATTTCGAAAGCTTCTATTCTCTTCCTGTCCAAAATATTTATTGTCCATGTTTCACTTCCATACATGGCTACACTCCATACAAATACTTTCAGAAACGGCTTCCTGACACTTAAATCTATACTCGATGTTAACAAATTTCTCTTCTTCAGAAATGCTTCCCTTGCCATTGCCAGTCTACATTTTATATCTTCTCTACTTCGACCATCATCAGTTATTTTGCTCCCCAAATAGCAAAACTCCTTTACTACTTTAAGTGTCTCATTTCCTAATCTAATTCCCTCAGCATCACCTGACTTAATTCAACTACATTCCATTATCCTCATTTTGCTTTTGTTGAGGTTCATCTTATATCCTCCTTTCAAGACACTGTCCATTCCGTTTAACTGCTCTTCCAAGTCCTTTGCTGTCTCTGACAGAATTACAATGTCATCGGCGAACCTCAAAGTTTTTATTTCTTCTCCATGGATTTTAATACCTACTCCGAATTTTTCTTTTGTTTCCTTTATGGCTTGCTCAATATACAGATTGAACAACATTGGGGAGAGGCTACAACCCTGTCTCACTCCCTTCCCAACCACTGCTTCCCTTTCATGCCCCTCGACTCTTATAATTGCCATCTGGTTTCTGTATAAATTGTAAATCGCCTTTCACTCCCTGTATTTTACCCCTGCCACCTTTAGAATTTGAAAGAGAGTATTCCAGTCAACATTGTCAAAAGCTTTCTCTAAGTCTACAAATGCTAGAAACGTAGGTTTGCCTTTCCTTAATATTTCTTCTAAGATAAGTCGTAAGGTCAGTATTGCCTCATGTGTTCCAGTATTTCTACGGAATCCAAACTGATCTTCCCCAAGGTCAGCTTCTACCAGTTTTTCCATTCGTCTGTAAAGAATTCGCGTTAGTATTTTGCAGCTGTGACTTATTAAACTGATAGTTCGGCAATTTTCACATCTGTCAACACCTGCTTTCTTTGGGATTGGAATTATTATATTCTTCTTAAAGTCTGAGGGTATTTCGCCTGTCTCATACATCGTGCTCACCAGATGGTAGAGTTTTGTCAGGACTGGCTCTCCCAAGGCTGTCAGTAGTTCTAATGGAATGTTGTCTACTCCCGGGGCCTTGTTTCGGCTCAGGTCTTTCAATGCTCTGTCAAACTCTTCACCCAGTATCGTATCTCCCATTTCATCTTCATCTACATTCTCTTCCATTTCTATAATATTGTCCTCAAGTACATTGCCCTTGTATAGACCCTCTATATACTCCTTCCACCTTTCTGCTTTCCCTTCTTTGGTTAGGACTGGGTTCCATCTGAGCACTTGATATTCATACAAGTGGTTCTCTTTTCTCCAAAGGTCTCTTTAATTTTCCTGTAGGCAGTATCTATCTTACCCCTAGTGAGATAAGCCTCTACATCCTTACTTTGTCCTCTAGCCATCCCTACTTAGCCATTTTGCCCTTTCTGTCGATCTCATTTTTGAGACGTTTGTATTCCTTTTTGCCTGCTTCATTTACTGCGTTTTTATGTTTCCTCCTTTCATCAATTAAATTCAATATTTCTTCTGTTACCCAAGGATTTCTACTAGCCCTCGTCTTTTTACCTACTTGATCCTCTGCTGCCTTCACTACTTCATCCCTCAGAGCTACCCATTCTTCTTCTACTGTACTTCTTTCCCCCACTGCTGTCAATTGTTCCCTTATGCTCTCCCTGAAACTCTGCACAACCTCTGGTTTAGTCAGTTTATCCAGGTCCCATCTCCTTAAATTCCTACCTTTTTGCAGTTTCTTCAATTCTAATCTGCAGTTGATAACCAATAGATTGTAGTCTTACAATTTAAAACCTAGTTCCTAAGTCTCTGTCTTACCATTATACACTCCTGGAAATGGAAAAAAGAACACATTGACACCGGTGTGTCAGACCCACCATACTTGCTCCGGACACTGCGAGAGGGCTGTACAAGCAATGATCACACGCACGGCTCAGCGGACACACCAGGAACCGCGGTGTTGGCCGTCGAATGGCGCTAGCTGCGCAGCATTTGTGCACCGCCGCCGTCAGTGTCAGCCAGTTTGCCATGGCATACGGAGCTCCATCGCAGTCTTTAACACTGGTAGCATGCCGCGACAGCGTGGACGTGAACTGTATGTGCAGTTGACTGACTTTGAGCGAGGGCGTATAGTGGGCATGCGGGAGGCCGGGTGGACGTACCGCCGAATTGCTCAACACGTGGGGCGTGAGGTCTCCACAGTACATAGATGTTGCCGCCAGTGGTCGGCGGAAGGTGCACGTGCCCGTCGACCTGGGACCGGACCGCAGCGACGCACGGATGCACGCCAAGACCGTAGGATCCTACGCAGTGCCGTAGGGGACCGCACCGCCACTTCCCAGCAAATTAGGGACACTGTTGCTCCTGAGGTATCGGCGAGGACCATTCGCAACCGTCTCCGTGAAGCTGGGCTACGGTCCCGCACACCGTTAGGCTGTCTTCCGCTCACGCCCCAACATCGTGCAGCCCGCCTCCAGCGGTGTCGCGACAGGCGTGAATGGAGGGACGAATGGAGATGTGTCGTCTTCAGCGATGAGAGTCGCTCCTGCCTTGGTGCCAATGATGGTCATATGCGTGTTTGGCGCCGTGCAGGTGAGCGCCACAATCAGGACTGCATACGACCGAGGCACACAGGGCCAACACCCGGCATCATAGTGTGGGGAGCGATCTCCTACACTGGCCGTACACCACTGGTGATCATCGAGGGGACACTGAATAGTGCACGGTACATCCAAACCGTCATCGAACCCATCGTTCTACCATTCCTAGACCGGCAAGGGAACTTGCTGTTCCAACAGGACAATGCACGTCCGCATGTATCCCGTGCCACCCAACGTGCTCTAGAAGGTGTAAGTCAACTACCCTGGCCAGCAAGATCTCCAGATCTGTCCCCCATTGAGCATGTTTGGGATTGGATGAAGCGTCGTCTCACGCGGTCTGCACGTCCAGCACGAACGCTGGTCCAACTGAGGCGCCAGGTGGAAATGGCATGGCAAGCCGTTCCATAGGACTACATGCAGCATCTCTACGATCGTCTCCATGGGAGAATAGCAGCCTGCATTGCTGCGAAAGGTGGATATACACTGTACTAGTGCCGACATTGTGCATGCTCTGTTGCCTGTGTCTATGTGCCTGTGGTTCTGTCAGTGTGATCATGTGATGTATCTGACCCCAGGAATGTGTCAATAAAGTTTCCCCTTCCTGGGACAATGAA
Organism: Schistocerca cancellata; assembly: GCF_023864275.1. Classification (NCBI taxonomy): domain Eukaryota; kingdom Metazoa; phylum Arthropoda; class Insecta; order Orthoptera; family Acrididae; genus Schistocerca; species Schistocerca cancellata. Next base: position 422,008,773 of record NC_064634.1, on the reverse strand, counting down.
TTCACGGTGTTCTTATTTCAATTTCCAGGAGTGTATAATCTATCTGATACCTTTTAGTATCTCCGGGATTCTTCCATGTATACAACCTTCTTATAGTATTCTTGAACCAAGTGTTAGCTATGATTAAGTTATGCTCTGTGCAAAATTCTAACAGACGGCTTCCTCTTTCATTTCTTACCCCCAATCCATATTCACCTACTATGTTTCCTTCTCTCCCTTTTCCTACGCTCAAATTCAAGTCACCCATGACTATTAAATTTTCATCTCCCTTCACTATCTGAATAATTTCTTTTATTTAATCATACATTTCATCAATTTCTTCATCATCTGCAGAGCTAGTTAGCATATAAACTTGTACTACTGTAGTAAGCGTGGGCTTTGTGTCTATCTTGGCCACAATAATGCGTTCACTATGCTGTTGGTAGTAGCTTACCCGCACTCCTATTTTTTTATACATTACTAAACCTACTCCTGCATTATCCTTATTTAATTTTGTATTTATAACCCTGTATTCACCTGACCAAAAGTCTTGTTCCTCCTGCCACTGAACTTCACTAATTTCCACTATATCTAACTTTAACCTATCCATTTCCCTTTTTAAATTTTCTAACTTATCTGCCCGATTAAGGGATCTGACATTCCACGCTCCGATCCGTAGAACACCAGTTTTCTTTCTCCTGATAACAATGTCCTCTTGAGTAGTCCTCGCCCGGAGATCGGAATGGGGGACTATTTTACCTCCGGAATATTTTACCCAAGAGGACGCCATCATCATTTAACCATACAGTAAAGCTGCACGCCCTCGGGAAAAATTACGGCTGTAGTTTCCCCTTGCTTTCAGCTGTTCGCAGTACCAGCACAGCAAGGCCGTTTTGGTTAGTGTTACAAGGCCAGATCAGTCAATCATCCAGACTGTTGCCCCTGTAACTACTGAAAAGGCTGCTGCCCCTCTTCAGGAACCACACGTTTGTTTGGCCTCTCAACAGATACCCCTCCGTTGTGGTTGCACCTACTGTATGGCCATCTGTATCGCTGAGGCACACAAGCCTCCCCACCAGCGGCTAGGTCCATGGTTCATGGGGGGGACCTAGTAGGTATATTTATTTAAACAATATAAATTATCTTTTCTCATTAATGTAATATGTACGCAGGGCTTTGTATTTATGTATGTTACACATCAAAATATCTATGCTTATTAAACAATGTAAACTGGCATTTGCTAAGAAAATATTTAGACTTCATACCATAATTTGTACACTCACTAACGACATCCATACAATGTATACTGTTTAAGGACGGGTAAATAAATAAATAAATCTTGTTTCATTAGAAATAGATTTTACTGAAATGTCATCATCTATTAAATTGCCGTGACTAACACGATAAATCATTATTCACTGTTTAAGCAACAAAGTTTAGTAGTCGTCATCCAAGTCCCTATAGTTCAATATATATTGATAAGGATATGCAGAAAAAATTGCAGTAACAGTGATGCTAACTGCAGTTTTTAGCACAAGGAAATTATAGCTTGGTCAATGGAAATTTTACAAATTTAAAGAAAAGCTTTCTCTTCACAAAAAAAATTTGGTGATATACCAATGGCCATGAGCACAGAAAATAGTATATCCAAGAGCTGTGTCACTATTGTACATAATAAATGAACTATAATTGGAATTTGAATAACTTCAGTTTTATGTTTTGCCGCAGGTAGGTATATGAAAACATGTAAAATGTTTCCAGAATCTCATTCTGGAAACATCCCCCAGGCTGTGGCTAAGCCATGTCTCCGCAATATCCTTTCTTTCAGGAGTGCTAGTTCTGCAAGGTTCACAGGAGAGCTTCTGGAAAGTTTGGAAAGTAGGATACGAGGTACTGGCAGAAGTAAAGCTGTGAGGACGGGGCGTGGGTCGTGCTTGGGTAGTTCAGTCGGTAGAGCACCTGCCCGCGAAAGGCAAAGGTCCCGAGTTCGAGTCTCGGTCCGGCACACAGTTTTAATCTGCCAGGAAGCTTCATATCAGCACACACTCTGCTGCAGAGTGAAAATCTCATTCTGGAAACATCCCCCAGGCTGTGGCTAAGCCATGTCTCCACAATATCCTTTCTTTCAGGAGTGCTAGTTCTGCAAGGTTCGCAGGAGAGCTCCTGTAAAGTTTGGAAGGTAGGAGACAAGGTACTGGCAGAAGTAAAGCTGTGAGGATGGGGCATGAGTCGTGCTTGGGTAGCTCAGTCAGTAGAGCACTTGCCTGCGAAAGGCAAAGGTCTTGAGTTCGAGTCTCGGTCCGGTACACAGTTTTAATCTGCCAGGAAGTTTCATGTAAAATGTTGTTTGTGCAGTTAAAGAGGAACAATGATTGGGGCCTAAAGTTAATTATTCATGTTAAAATGCTTGGGTTGCTCAGTCAGTAGAGCACTTGCCCGCGAAAGGCAAAGGTCTCGAGTTCGAGTCTCGGTCCGGCACACAGTTTTAATCTGCCAGGAAGTTTCATGTAAAATGTTGTTTGTGGAGTTAAAGAGGAACAATGATTGGGGCCTAAAGTTAATTATTCATGTTAAAATTTAAAGATTTTTAAAAGTTAATAGCATTGACCTGAATATGAAGTAATAATTTTATATGTCTGAAATTTAAGTAACTGTGTTTTTTTTATACACTGACAAGCCATACATTATGACCCCTGCATAATACCACACTGATCATTCTTTGGAATGAAATACAACAGTGATTTGGGTTTGACAAGTCGTTGGTAGGTTTCCAGTAGTTTGTGGCATTAGATGTCTATGCACATGTCATGTAAATATGATAAATTGTTTACCTCTAAGACCTTGTTGCCTACATATAGTTTCACCCTCCTTCAACTACTCTCCATAGATGCTCATAACAGTAGCATGTGAACAACTGGTCAGCTTCATCATTTCTGAGTTGCTCATTCCCAGCCACCAATATGCCTTTCGTCAAACTCACTTATGTCAGTGAATTTCCAGATTTGCAGGCAGTATCATCACCAAATTGATTTCCCACTCGTCCCCACTCTGCTTATATACTTTCCTTACCATGTCACATGCCCGCAATGACACCAGGCTACATCCAGTTCCGCAGTAGGCAGTGCTCATAAAGTCTTGACTCATCAGTGTATAAGGTAATTAAGAGTAATAGCTTGGCATGATCTTATGAACTGTTAACAAATATGGAAGTGATTTACCTACGTTTATTTCATAAGAGGAAGAAATCAATATTCAGCTGAATGGAAAGGGAAACTAAACTGACATTTAAAGCATGTAAGTCTTTTGCCTATGGAAGCAAGATTTATGTGTTTCCTAATGCATTCAAATTTAAAATCCAATGGAGGAAGGAGGTTGGTTGTAAGAAGAAGATTCTTTATTCTATCTGATTGCTTTGATGCAGTATAGTCTAGCTGTGTGGAATAAGCTGTAAATATCTATTACATTGCACATTTTTCATCAGTCATACATCGGATAGAGGACATACTAATTTGACTGAAGTTATCACAATACTGGAATTGCTAACAGAGAGCAAAATGGATATCATTTTCTCTTGTTAATACATTTTCAATACTGATGCCGAGATGCTGATGTGCTGCAGCCATTACTGCAAATTAAAGCCTCTAATGAACAGCAACAGTCACATTGCAGAGCAATTGTTGTGGGACTAAAGAGGTCACAGTCATAAAACACTCAGTGCCACAAGAAGATCAGAATCAATGTGATACACATCCTCAGTCACATTCTCATTGTTGTCCCTCTTTTCATGTGAATGATATCCACATAGTCAGGTGATGATTGTTGTAAATGGTGTTAAGGCTACACACTTGGTCCTCATGATAGTGGAGGTTATTTGTAGATAACTCTTAATGAAGGGGATTTCAGAAGGTTGTCTAATATTGTACAATGTCATACTTAAAACGTTTCTATTCCTAGTTACATCAGTTTCCAAGGTATTTCTGAGTGGCTACAAAAAACATTTCACCTGGGCAAAGGTATCCACTTGAGGCAGATGTTCAGCTGCTGCCAACAACAAATCTGACAACTGATCTGATGGAGCTATATTGTCCTGGAAACATAAGAGTCCCAACCTCATCTTCAATAAGGATAGAAGCTGAAGGAATGAATTAAAATTTGTGTCACAGGTGGGTCTTCTGCTTACTAGGCAGATGTGCTAACCATTATCTCACTGTATCATTGTGGTCCTCACAGCTGCATGGATTATCTTACTCCAGTGCCTTTTCTAAAGCAAACTTCAATTCATGCCTTCAGCCCATTTTCCCCTTTTTAAGTTGTCAGTATTGCTGAGGCTCTCCAATATTAGAATAACATTCCAGGCTTGTACATAATGGAGAAACGTTGCCTGTACCTCAAGCATAGGTGATTGATTGATCTGATAGAATTACGTTTGCCCGGAGATACGTGACTTTGTGTTAGGGAGGGCATTAGACAAAGGTAGTCAATGCAGTTGCGGTGGCCACAATTCTGTGGTAGTGTAATGGTTAGTAGCACATCTGCCTAATAAGCAGTAGACCCAGGCTCAAGTCCCAGCTGTGGCACAAATTTTAATTGATTCCTCAGCATTTGTCATTATTGAAGAAGATTTGGTAATGTTCATGAGTCAACAGAGGAGGGTGAAAAATGGAGATTGACCTTTCCTGAATGCTGCAGAAAATACTAAAAGAAACGGCATCCATCACATTTTCACAACAGTGCGCAATAACAACAGCCTGGAGATGCATGTTCATAGCTCTGGTACTAAGTGAAATGCTGATAATGGTGAGTCCGTACTTCCAATTTCTACTGTGTAAATTATGACATTGTCGAAGTTGTGATGGGTTGTTGCCACTACAGTTCTTAAATGACTTCCACATCACAGGTACTTCTCTGATTTTTGGATACAAAATGCAATTGGTCCAAGCATTGCTGCCAAATGGTGTGCACTCATATGTTCTTTGTTGGCCTCCACAAGTGCTGGCAATGACTATTTTAATTTCCAAACGAAGCAACATTCCTCATTTCTGGACATGTAAATTATGAGAATATGAGGATCTGAGGCTCTGAAAATCCACACAACACATGTGAACACATCTGTGACAGCTCTAAACTTCATGTTTGGTGTGCCCTAATATGCAATAGTGTTACCGGCTCATTTTTCTTTGCAAAGAAAATCATAATGAGGAATTTTTACCTGGACATACTCAAACAATTACTGCTACCACAAATCAAGGAGTTGCAGCCACCCATTATCTTACATGATGACAGTGCACCACTACTTTGGAGTTTGAACATACAGGGCATGCTGAGTGACACATTTCCTGAGAGATGGCTGGGTTATGATGGTCCCATAGCATGGCCCTCACCTCTCCCGATGTCACGCCATTACCCTTCCTTTTGTGGAATTACATTAAAGATGACATGTGCACAACACCAGTCATGATGTTTCTACCATTTGTGCATGTGTCAATGAAGCAATCAGAACCTCTGATGCTGCTGTGCTAACCTATACATGAGCAGAACTCTAATATTGCCTTGATGTTCTCTGAGTGATGAGTGGGGCACACATTGAAATTTTAGGATGATAGGAAAAAAACTTTGAGAGCTGATAATTGGTTTACAATAAACTATCATGTTCTACCTTTAATAATTTACAGGCTATGATTTTTTGAAATGGTAGTAATTTTCGACATTTATAGCTGGCAAAATGTGATACTGGCTTTGTTCTTAATGGAACTATAGACTTTTATCAACGACTTAACATATGTGGAACAAAATATTACTGCTACAAACATCTGTCACACCACCAGGAGAAGAAGTAATATAAAAATCTGACCCACTACACCAAATATAAGCAAATGTAGCTCAGATATGTTTCATGTGTTTGCTACTCTGAGTGTCATATCACATGTCAGAATCTTGATCTTGAGCACATATAGATACTATGAAGCAATTACAGTCTTGCAATAATGCATGCTGAATTTCATCTGGATTTATCACAGCATAGACACATGATATATGGCATCTCATGTCTTCTGGAGATGTCCATTGTTTCTACATCTACATCTACATCCATACTGTGCAAGCCACCTGACGGTGTGTGGCGGAGGGTACCCTGAGTACCTCTATGGGTTCTCCCTTCTATTCCAGTCTTGTATTGTTCGTGGAAAGAAGGATTGTCGGAATGCTTCTGTATGGACTCTAATCTCTCTGATTTTATCCTCATGGTCACTTCGTGAGATATACATAGGACGGAGCAATAAACTGCTTGACTCTTCGGTGAAGGTATGTTCTTGAAACTTTAACAAAAGCCCATACCGAGCTACTGAGCATCTCTACTGCAGAGTCTTCCACTGGAGTTTATCTGTCATCTCTGTAACGCTTTCGCGATTACTAAATGATCCTGTAACGAAGCGCGCTGCTCTTCGTTGGATCTTCTCTATCTCTTCTATCAACCCTATCTGGTACGGATCCCACACTGCTGAGCAGTATTCAAGCAGTGGGCAAACATGCATACTGTAACCTACTTCCTTTGTTTTCGGATTGCATTTCCTTAGGATTCTTCCAATGAATCTCAGTCTGGCATCTGCTTTACCGACGATCAACTTTATATGATCATTCCATTTTAAATCACTCCTAATGCATACTCCCAGATAATTTATGGAATTAATTGCTTCCAGTTGCTGACCTGCTATTTTGTAGCTAAATGATAAGAGATCTATCTTTCTATGTATTCGCAGCACATTACACTTGTCTACATTGAGATTGAATTGCCATTCCCTGCTCCATGCGTCAATTCGCTGCAGATCCTCCTGCATCTCAGTACAATTTTCCATTGTTACAACCTCTCGATACACCACAGCATCATCTGCAAAAAGCCTCAGTGAACTTCCGATGTCATAGACAAGGCCATTTATGTATATTGTGAATAGCAATGGTCCTATGACACTCCCCTGCGGCACACCTGAAATCACTCTTACTTCGGAAGACTTCTCTCCATTGAGAATGACATGCTGCATTCTGTTATCTAGGAACTCTTCAATACAATCACACAATTGGTCTGATAGTCCATATGCTCTTACTTTGTTCATTAAACGAGTGTGGGGAACTGTATCGAACGCCTTGCGGAAGTCAAGAAACACGGCATCTACCTGTGAACCCGTGTCTATGGCCCTCTGAGTCTCGTGGACGAATAGCGCGAGCTGGGTTTCACACGACCGTCTTTTTCGAAACCCATGCTGATTCCTACAGAGTAGATTTCTAGTCTCCAGAAAATTCATTATACTCGAACATAATACGTGTTCCAAAATTCTACAACTGATCGACATTAGAGATATAGGTCTATAGTTCTGCACATCTGTTCGACGTCCCTTCTTGAAAATGGGGATGACCTGTGCCCTTTCCCAATCCTTTGGAATGCTACGCTCTTCTAGAGACCTACGGTACACCGCTGCAAGAAGGGGTGCAAGTTCCTTCGCATACTCTGTGTGATAAAACTCCAGAGGTGCTTGATATGGTGAGTGTGTGGACTATTTTGAGTTTCCTGAATGACCTATCCAATGATCTCCAAGTGTTCTGTTGAAAAAATATGTAGCTCTATGTGAGGAATGGCCAGGACATTCATCATGCCTTATGTCCAATGGGATGTCTGCTGACAGCTGGCATGTTTGTTAGGAACTCTGAATAGTTGTGGCTATTTACAGTCCCTAGAACAAAAAAAGGGATCAATGATGTGATTCCTGAAAAGCCCACACCATACGAGGGTTGACTGAAAAGTAATGCCTCCATGCTTCCTGACTTTGGCAGCATTGGTATACAGCAGTACTGGCTTCTTCCGTAGCCTCTCCTCTACAGATCCAATTGGCAGGAAGCCTTAGTATTGAACAGTTGTGTTGTTACAGTGTAAAGTATGGAACCCTGTGTAGACAATCGGTCAATGCGATTTAAGCAATGTGCAGTCATTTAATTCTTGATAGCAGAAGGTGTAACCCCAAAAGAGATTCATCAGAGAATGAAAGCAGTTTATGGTGATTGTGTTGAAGTGAGTACTGTGCATTGTTGAGCGAGTAAGTTTAAAGATGTTGAGGCAGGAACACCTGACCTGCATGACAAACAAAGGGTTGGACATCCTGTGACAGCAACCACTGAGTTTCTCATGCAAAATGTTGAAAGATTGATTCAGAATGATCATCATATCACTCAGAGAGAAACTGCAAGCACAATTGGAATTTCACAAGAACATGTGAGTCGTATTATTGCTTTGCTTGGCTATCAGAAGATCTGTGCCTGATGGGTACAGCAGAACTTCAGCGACTGAACCTCACCACCATACGGTATCCTCCATACAGTCCAGATTTAGCACCATCTGACATTCATCTGTTCCCGATAATGAAAGATGATCTGCAGGGACATCATTATGCTTCTGATTAAGACGTTGAGAGGACTGTGAGACTGTGGTTGTGGAAACAGAGTGTCGACTTGTTCCGTGACGACTTCAGAAAACTTGTTCCTCATTGGCAGAAATGGGTGGTGGAAAAGTGAATATTGGAAATTAAAGATCACATTTTAAGGATTATTTCTGCATTTTATTTATTAAAATATTCCCATCCAAACCCAATTAACGAAGGTGGAGGCATCACTTTTCATTCAACTCTCGTACATTTACAGACCAATGTGCTGTTTAGCCATTCCTTTCAGCCAGCATTGATTTTCAACTGACTATTACATCTACATCTATATCTACATGTATGCTTTGCAAGCCACTGTGAAGTGCATGGCAGAGGGTACATCCCAGTGTACCAGTTATCAGGATTTCTTCCCACATCATTTGTAATTTTTGTAGATGCTATTTGGTTACCTGTACACAATTTTGAAAGTGATTGTCATGAAGCTGCTGATGGAGCACAGTATGCAAAGGCTGAAATGCACTGGAATGTAGTATTGGCAAAATACTTCTTTGGCTGATCACAATCCAACATTGATGTTGTATTGTAGACACATGTGAATTTTATGTTACAGCTGCTAAAATGTCTGTTTCATATCTCTCACTGACTGATGTCCATTTTGTTGGTGCATTTTATTCTACACACTTTCAGTTTCTTGATTTTTTTAAAAATAACATTTGCAGATAGAGATTGTCAGGACATGGCATGATCAGCATGGTCAGGATATCTTCCAGTATGGTTTTAGGGAATCAGAAAAGGTAGGGTGCAATCTTGTAAATGATGAGACTACGACAAGGCTGAGAAACTAGAGTGTGTGATATACAGACAGATACATGATGGACAGATAGCACACAGCAAATACTACCAACTGCATGTACACTAAAATGGCACATGAGCATGACGTGTTCATTTGTACATTGAAAGAGAAGATATCCTCACTGCTCACAACAGAAACTTTGATTTCTACACAGTGATTGGACATGGCCATAACACATTACTGGAGTCATACGATTGTTGGATGGTGATGAGAAATGGGCTTCATAGTTGCTGTTGATAAGCAAACTCTCTCTCTGCCTTGTATACTTCGAATGAGGTACATAATAGGCACATTACCTTGGCAAGCTACATAGACAACATTGTAATGCAGAGTCTAATGGACTACAATGTAGTTAAGCCATTGAAGCGTGAACTGTACTACTGTACACTTAGAGTTCACTTTTCACATTAACAAGTTAGAATATGAGGCTGTCAAAAGGAAACATATAAGTAAAAAAGAAAGCAGGCAGACATAACTTGGAGAAATGACAAATGCAAGCACGCAACCAATACATGCTACATTACAACATCCACAAGAACACTGACAGATTGACTGAGACAGCCCCTTCTGCTAGAGACACATATCGCTCAGATCGTTCAGACTCAGATGGAGACCAGACAGATAGACGAACATGCACAATGTGTATGACCAGTGGGAGAAGGCAGACTGCAAACATAACAACAGACACAATAGAAAAAAGGAATATGACATGACAAAATGTTGTTACATCAAGCCAGTACGTAACAGAGCCCTAGACAGTGTAGTAATGGACAATTACATCCTTGTTGACACTGTAGACTGTCATAGCAAGCCTAGATTTACTTATGGAGGAGGTTGAGTGGATAAAACACACACAAAATAGAGGGTTGATCAAAAAGTTTGTATCCCAAGAGACTTGCATACCCACAAAGGGTCGCCATAAAAGTAGGTGGTGTTGTTTGTGTGAGACATTTTGGTAACCTTTATTACTTTATTAATAATAAATTACTTCATTAATTACATTATTAACAATAAATTACTTTATTATTATTAATAAAGTAATAGAGGTTACCACAATGTCTCGCACAAACAACACCACCTACTTTTATGGTGACCCTTTGTGGGTATGCAAGTCAAATTTTGCGGCTCCAGCTTCACTAGTTTTGCTGCTAGGACACATTGTATACCATAGCGTAAGCAAAATGGTGAATATAAAGAGAATCAATAACCATACTGTGATTGAATATCTTCCTTTGAAGGGAATGGTGCCCAAGGAAATTGTGGAGGACATGCAGAATACACTTAAGGACAGTGCTCTGTCTTATGTAACAGTGAAAAACTGGGTGTTTGACTTCAAACATGGAAGAATGACTGTGAAAGATGGGCCAAGGAGTGGAAGGCCTGTCACTGTTGCCACTGATGAAACAGTGACTGAAATTCACAATACAATTTTGAAGGAGCGTCGAATAACATTGCAGCACATTGAAACCACATTTGGAATCTCCCATGGGTGTGTTCATGACATTGTTGTGCATATTTTGTAAATGCAGGAAGTTTCATCTCAGGGCATCCCAAAAGACTTGAATGCAGATTAGAGATGGGAGATTGTGCAGTGTTGTGAAGAAATCATCCGCCATCCTAAAGTGGATGAAGGTGGCCTTTTTGAAAGGTATGTGGCAATGGACAAAACATGGATTCACTACTTTGATCCTGAGACAAAACAACAGTCACAACAATGGAAACATCCTTCATCTCCTATTCAAAAAACTTTCGGTTGCAAAAATCAGCTGGTAAGGTGGTACTATTGGTCTTCTGGGATGCTGGTGGATTACTTACAAAAGGGCATAATTATCAATGCATCATACTATTGCACCATCCCGCACCATTTGAGAGAAGAGATAAAGAAAAAAATGTGCGGAAAATTGGCGCTCAGAGTTCCCTTGCATCAGAAAAATGCACCACCGCACAAAGCCCTCGCAACGATGTGTGACTGCATGTTCGAGTTATTACGTCATCTGCCATATACTCCAGATTTGGCTCCATCAGACGTTCTTCTTTCCACAAACCTGAAAAAGACCTCAAAGGATGACGACTTGACATTAATGATGCTGTGAAAGCTTGTTTGGACTCAATATCGAAGACCGGTTATTTGAATGGTTTGCAGAAGTTATTTGTGCATGCCCGCAAGTGTATTAGTGTACACAGATATTATATTGAAAAATAAATTGGTGTAATGAAATTTCCGCCATTTTTTATTTGTTAGGCTACAAACTTTTCGCTCCCCCCTCCCCCCCCCCCCCCCATATTATTATTTGAACAATATAAAATCCTTTTCCACGTGAATGAAAATCTGTATTTGTTACTGTCGCTGAATAACTGTTGTTACTTTATACAATACAGAATTATAATCTCATCATATTGTGTAATTTACTATAAACTTTGCTAGACAGTCTGACTAATAGTTTTGTTATGTCATAACTGGATGATGCGGTTGTTGTGAGGTACCAGCTTTAACATGGGACCTTATTCTTTGGGCGGCTCACAGGACATCAATACCCACAACACAACAATAACTGCAGCACAGAAACAGCAACCAACAAAACATGTGATAAATAACCACATGACAAGGATGAAGGCATACAAAGAGAAGCACCAAACTAGGTGCAGAAGACTACACACTCAACGAAACTTTTACCAAACACAAACAAAACAGAAACTGATTCAAAATCACTACCGGTAACCACGGAAACAGAACAAGTGAACACTTACAGAAATGATTCTATAACTGTGAGTCACTAGAGGAGAAAATGTGCTTAACAAACTGGGACACCAAAATATATTTCAAACCACATAGTGTTTCAGAACATACCAGATACACTCAAAATGAAGCACAATATGCTGCTCCTCTAGCTAACAATCAGACCGAGTGATCTCAAAGGCTAAAAATCTTTGATCCTTGTTGACTTAACTTGTAGGGAGAGCAGGGAATGGAAGGGTTCTGCCTTATAGGGACCTTTCAAGGGTATGCAGCCATGTAGTATTCAACTTGATCAGAACAAGCATGAAATGCTATGTTTTCCTCTGCATCTGCATGGATACTTGGCAAATCACATTTAAGTGCCTGGCAGAGGGTTCATCAGACCAAGGACCCATGAAGCTGTTCCAACTAAACACTACACGGAGTACTGTCATAAATGTGGAGTTGGTAAAGGTCGTAGAAGACGTATATGTGAACTTTGCATGCTTGTAGGAGCCATACACAAGGAAAGAATGGTTAATTGGTCTTGCAGACACCATAAAGTGATATCACCAACCCAAATTCTGCAATTATTTTAATCAACAGTCAGTGGACTTTGACAGCCATGTCACAACTACGCAGTTACAGTAGAAATGAGTAAAGATAATTATGAATGGATAATTTTTCAATTTATGCACAATTCTCTGATGAGGCTCAGTCGCTACAAAGAACAGAAAACAGGCATGACGTAAAAGTTAATGATCCTGGAAGATATTGAAGCATATTCAACACTATGGCACTCATCACAAACAAATAACAAGGACAATATATGCATTATTAACAGGGAGGACCAACCACACACTGGCTGAAATTACAGGACTTTGTAGCTACAAACGACCTTTCCCAGACTGAAGGTAGCATTGACTGTAAGATACAGTACACAGACTGATGGAGATTTTTAAAGAGGCAGTAGACAAAACAGTTCCAACAGTAATATGTCAGAGCAAGGAGGAAATACCCTGGTCGAACTAGTTTAGAAGTGACACAAGTCAGAGCAAAATTAAAATAACACCAGTCTCTGACCCCTACACAAGCAGCACCACAGATTACTCCATTTTTAACTGAGATAATAAATGAAACCCAAAGTGCCTTGATACCTGTGGCATTAAAAGCGCATCTGGCCACTAAGTTAAATAATAAACAGGCAGAATCTCACAACGATCTGAAACGTTCTCAAGCATGGTCAAGAAGTGTTGCACTGAGATTATCAGTGGCTTTCAGCACCATATCAGAAGAAGCACCATGCATGGTGCTTGGAATATACAAGGTGTTTCAAAAATGACCGGTATATTTGAAACGGCAATAAAAACTAAACGAGCAGCGATAGAAATACACTGTTTGTTGCAATATGCTTGGGACAACAGTACATTTTCAGGCGGACAAACTTTCGAAATTACAGTAGTTACAATTTTCAACAACATATGGCGCTGCAAGTGATGTGAACAATATAGAAGACAATGCAGTCTGTGGGTGCGCCATTCTGTATGTCGTCTTTCTACTGTAAGCGTGTGCTGTTCACAACGTGCAAGTGTGCTGTAGACAACATGGTTTATTCCTTAGAACAGAGGATTTTTCTGGTGTTGGAATTCCACTGCCTAGAACACAGTGTTGTTGCAACAAGACGAAGTTTTCAACGGAGGTTTAATGTAACCAAAGGACCAAAAAGCGATACAATAAAGGATCTGTTTGAAAAATTTCAACGGACTGGGAACGTGACGGATGAACGTGCTGGAAAGGTAGGGCGACCGCATACGGCTACCACAGAGGGCAACGCGCAGCTAGTGCAGCAGGTGATCCAACAGCGGCCTCGGGTTTCCATTCGCCATGTTGCAGCTGTGGTCCAAATGACGCCAATGCCCACGTATTGTCTCATGCGCCAGAGTTTACACCTCTATCCATACAAAATTCAAGCGCGGCAACCCCTCAGCGCCGCTACCAATGCTGCACGAGAGACATTCGCTAACGATATAGTGCACAGGATTGATGACGGCGATATGCATGTGGGCAGCATTTGGTTTACTGACCAAGCTTATTTTTACCTGGACGGCTTCATCAATAAACAGAACTGGCGCATATGGGGAACCGAAAAGCCCCATGTTGCAGTCCCATCATCCCTGCATCCTCAAAAAGTACTGGTCTGGACCGCCATTTCTTCCAAAGGAATCATTGGCCCATTTTTCAGATCTGAAACGATTACTGCATCACGCTATCTGGACATTCTTCATGAATTTGTGGCGGTACAAACTGCCTTAGACAACACTGCGAACACCTCGTGGTTTATGCAAGATGGTGCCCGGCCACATCGCACGGTCTTTAATTTCCTGAATGAATATTTCGATGATCGTGTGATTGCTTTGGGCTATCCGAAACATACAGGAGGCGGCAAGGATTGGCCTCCCTATTCGCCAGACACGAACCCCTGTGACTTCTTTCTGTGGGGACACTTGAAAGACCAGGTGTACCGCCAGAATCCAGAAACAATTGAACAGCTGAAGCAGTACATCTCATCTGCATGTGAAGCCATTCCGCCAGACACGTTGTCAAAGGTTTCGGGTAATTTCATTCAGAGACTACGCCATATTATTGCTACGCATGGTGGATATGTGGAAAATATCGTACTATAGAGTTTCCCAGACCGCAGTGCCATCTGTTGTTGAAAATTGTAACTACTGTAATTTCGAAAGTTTGTCTGCCTGAAAATGTACTGTTGTCCCAAGCATATTGCAACAAACGGTGTATTTCTATCGCAGCTCGTTTAGTTTTTATTGCCGTTTCAAATATATCGGTCATTTTTGAAACACCCTGTACCTGACTGACATAACATTCTATCAGCGAGCTGCAACATACTATCTGAAGATAGATAGCCTATACTAATCGAAATTACAGAGGAAGATTTAAAGGACAAGAATCAACTAGTGAGTGAGTGGCAGCCAGTGTGGGGAAACTAGTGCTGCAGCCATAGAGTTACTCCTTTCTCCTGAGATGTGGGAGCATTTGAAAATGTGCCACATACATCCCTAATGAGTTATGGCACACCATTTTGACCAACACGTTCCTTACACAATGCACCTTCATCTATTGCATCTCAGTCAGGGAATAAGGCGTTCCTGTGGGGAACCAGGCACCTCTGAGAAAATACAAGGATTGGACGAAAGTATGGAAACATTGCGAAAAAAAGCGTGTTGAACATAACTGCAGATGCTAGCCAAGCTAATTGATTGTGCTGTTGTATTTTACCACGAACGACATCTGTTCAATTTCCTCAATATGTTGCAAGTGTCAGTCATGGTCACAACAGAATTCCATGTAGGTGTGAGTGTCTCATGTCAGAGCTAAGAGAATTCAAACGCGGGAAATTTTTGGTGCTTGTATAGTGGGTGGTTCCGCAATCAAGGTAGCCAAAGTGTTTGCTGTTTCAAGAGGAATCGTATCGAAAATTTTAAGGCACGAAGAGAAAGCGAAGAAACATCATCCACCAAGTCATAGCATTGACGAAAGTGCGTGTTGCATGATCGTGGAAGACGGTGATTCAAGAGGACTGTGACAAAAGATAAGGGGACGATAGCTGGAAAAGGCGCTACAGAACTACTCGTGAACCCTGTCAGCAGCAAAACAACACGAAAGGAGACCCACAAGCATGGATTTGCAGGGCGTTCTGGAAATCCAAAACCACTAATCAGTTATGCAAATGCCCATAACAGGAAAACGCAGTGCCATAAAACCTGGACTATGGACCAATGAGAGAAAGTAATTTTGTTGGATGAGTCTAGTTTCACGCTGTTTCTAACTTCTGGCCCATTTTACGCACTAAGAGTTAAACATGGCGGGGTTAGACGATGATTCGTGTAGCCATATCGTGGTACTCCATGAACACCATTGTTACTCTGCGATATCACGTAACAGTCAAAGCTTACCGGTATGTGACCATATTGGCTCATCAGATCCCTCGTATGGTGCAATGTTTGTTCTGCAATGGTGATGCTGTATTCCAAGGTGACAGGACGGCTGTTCACATAGCCTGTGACGTCCATGACTGTATTCGTGAGCACAATGATGAATTGTCGCATCTCCCCTGTCGCCGCAGTCACCAGATTTCAACTTTGTTGAATCTTTGTGGCCTACTTTGGAGAGAAGGTGGGTGAGCACTACCCACGCCCATCACCATTACCTGAAATTGCCACTATTGAGCACAAAGAAGGTATAAAATTCCGTTGAAAACAATACAGGAGCTGTATTTATCCGTTCCGAAACAACCGAAAGCTGTTTTGAATGTCAACGAATTTTCTACATCGCATTAGGCATGGTAATGTGTTATGTTTCTGGTGTTTCCATATTTTTGCCTGCCCCTGTATTTCTATATTGCACACTAGATATATGTAGATTCGACAAACAAATTTCATGCATGACGACAGACGAATCAATAAGAGACCTAGACTAAAGGCAAGACCTAAACAGAGTCGTTGTCACTATGTCACGTAAACTATACGAAGAATAGCCTACATAGAAACAAGATCGTACAGACGGACCAGACAGGCAATTACCCGAGGTGAAATTGACCCATGGGAAGTATCCAACACAGAACATAATGTAAACTGAGATGCTAATAATGACAATTCATAATTAGCGAGCGACGTAGTGGAAGAAAAACAGAACACACAACAGCTGACATATTGACGACTAATTGTCCGCAAGTAAATGAAATGAAGAGGTAATATTTGTGAACACAGCTAGCTGTAATCCTTCCAGACTGTACCCTAAATAGGCATGTACAACCTGTAATAGATACAGTTTACAAGTAATAGCACTAAATCTCAGACGTACGTCAACTAGGTCATAGATGCAGAAGTTATATCTGTGCTGGCCTTCCACTATAATACGCATGTTAAACCGTGTACAGGCAGAAATGACACCACACACGAAGAACAATACATTACATTAGAACAGAACAGCAGTAGCTGGAAAAAGCGAAAATGAGCATACGGATGGTAATGCGAGAAGTGTTCAATGGCTTTGAAAGTACAATTTAGTGAACCGATCTGACTGAAAACCCTGAGAAGTTTTGGTTGTAAAATCAGTAAGCGACTCGAAAACATATTTTCAGTCACCCAGAGGTTATATTGACATCAAAATGGAAGATAACAAAGAGAAGGCCGAAATTGTTTCACCGTGGAAAATCGTAAACAGTTCCTCCATTCAGTCAAAGTACGAACATCGAAATGGCAGATACTGAGATTACTAAACTCGGAATAAAGAAGCAACTGCAATTGTTTAGCAGTGGAAAGACATCTAAACGATATGAAATACCTGTAAGTTACTACAAACTTGAAATGACTTGCTCCCCTCCTAGCAGCAGTTTATCGTAGTTCGCTGGAGCAACGAAGAGTCCCCAGCGACTGGAAAAAAGCGCATGTCATTCCCGTTTTCAAGAAGTGTCGTATGACAGATGCACTTAATTATAGTCCTATTTTTTGACGTCAATCTGATGTAAAATTGTGGAACATGTTATATGCTCAAGAATTACGACGTTATTGGAAAACGAAAATCTCCTCTATAAAAATCAACATATATTTCATGAACAGAGATCTTGCAAAACTCAGTTCGCTCTGTTGGGCCACGAGGTCCATAGCGCTGTAGACAGCGGTGCTTTGGTTGATGCCATGGTCTTTGGCTTCAGGAAGCATTTCACATCGTACCGTACTGCTGTCTAAGTGCAAAAAACGAGCTTACCTGGTATCGGGCCAGATTTGCAACTGGATTCACGACTTCCTTCCAACTCTTAAAGGAACCAAATGTACAGATGTAAAGCTAACTTCCAGTGCACCTTAAGTTTGATAGGACCTTTACTATTAAGAACGTATGTAAATGATCTGGTAGAAAGTGTCAGAAGCTCTTTAAACTCTAAGCAGATGATGCGGTTGTCTATAAGAAAGTAACAATACCAGAAGACAGTATCGAATTGCAAAATGATCTATGGAAGATTGGTGAATGATGCAGGCTGAACACAAATAAATATAACATATTGCGCATACATGTAAAAAGAACTCCATTACTGTACAACTGCACTACTGATGACAAATTGCTGAAAACCGTATATCTAACAAGAATAAGAATAACTATCCAGAGCGACCGTAAGTGAAATGACAACATAAAACAAACAGTAGGAAAATCATATGCTGGACTGAAATTCATAGGAATAATCTTAATGAAATGTAACTCAGCCACGAAAGAAGTGGCTTACAAGGCACTTGTACGACCGATTCTTGAGTATTGTCATCAATCTCGGAGCCTTGCCAGGCAGGACTGATAGAAGAGATAAGAGAAGGTCCAACGAAGAGCGGCGCTTCGTCAAGAAATCGTTTAGTCTACGCGAGAGCATTACAGAAATGCTCAACAATCTCCAGGTAGGTGCTGCGAGAGAGATTTACTACTGAAATTTCGAGCTGTATGGCCGCTGTCAAAGAAACTTCTCCGTTCCTGACATTTCGTCCAGAGTTGCGTTGGACATCTTCGAAGGTGTTCCTGGCGACGCTGAATCTAGTCAGACGTCAGAGAGCGACATAAATACTGTATAATGTGGATGTGGTCGAGTTTACACGTGATCAGCAGAGATAATCTTTGTCAGAGATAAAACCATGGAGGTAGCCATGGAGGTATAAGGATGGAGGTAGCTTATTTTTACCTCCATGCATAAAAACCTTAAACATCGATTGTCACTTGTCAAGTACAAAAAACTTCCTTATCGATTCTGCAGAGCCACTGCCTATATATAATTGCGTTTCATAGCTTTGTGGGAGTGACAAGACGATAGTCGACAAGACTCTGAGAGATTCTCTTTCCGAGCGGGGTTCTTTGGAGGAAACAACCAGTGTTCGTTTCCCGCGTTAACGTATGTATCTATTGTGTTTGTGCGGTACAATAAAGGTGGTCGTTCACAGTATAAATTCCACACAAGTGTTTTCCTTTATGTAGTGAAATTACTCCTACATAAGTGGTGACCCCGTAACTAAGCGGTGTGACAGTAGGCAAGTTTCTTTAGATATTTTCCGCGACGTCTCGTATCGACATGTCGTCTGCACAGAACCTCTTCCGCGACATCGACGGCGTCATCCAGAATATCAAGAAGGAGCTCGACACGATGCAGCAAAACCCTCAGTTCACAGTGTCACGGATGCCTACATCTCAAACGGACTTCGTCCACGACGTTACGTTTCCAACCGCGCCGCGTGTGCCGGCGGGTCCCGCGCCGCCGCCACAGGATATTGCCTCGCACAACCAGCCCGCAGGACACGCCGATATCAGGCCAAAAGTGCTCCCGTTTTCATCACCCACGTCAGTGCCGCTCCCACGAGTTTCGCACTTTCCGTTCGCCAGTGGCCGTGGCCCACCCGCTTCGCGGTTACAAATTCGGCCCCCACCTTTCGTTCCTGAACGTCCAGAAATTTGGTTCGCTATTATGGAGAACATTTTCGTGCAGCAACAAATAGTCGACGATTTTGAACAGTTTACGTTAGTGATATGCAACCTGGACCAATGTGTGTCGTCACAACCCCCACCACAACAAGCCTACGCCACTCTCAAGATGGCTTTAATTTTGCGTTGTAAGAAACCTGTGGACCAGCGGATAACACAGCTCCTGTACCACGAGAAATGCGGTGACAGGTCGCCTTCAGGCTTTTACTGGCATTAACGTGTTCTCAGACACATTACTTTTGCACATATGGCAACAGCAGTTACCTCTGCAGGTGGGCTTAACCTTAATTGCTTACGAGGGCCGGCCATTAAGCGAGTTGCTGCAAGTGGCCGACAGAGCGCCACAGCGTCTGTCGCCACAACCACCTCGGCCAACGACACCAGCCGAGCATGGCCGGAGACGGTCAACGCGGCACCTCCAGCTTGTGCTGCCACGACTGCATGACGAGCGTCGGACGTGACCGAAGATTTCTGATCTCTCCGCACTGCAATCAATCAGGTGACCACCCAGCTGCAGCAACTAGAGCCACGCAACGTTGTGGTGGCTGACACACACACGCATCATTGCCAGCCGATGCGCCCGCCGCGTCATGCAAACAACGGCACCGATTGTTGCTGGTTCCACCAGCGCTTCGGCGCGCAAGCTATGAAGTGTAAGGCGCCATGCTTGCACCCAAATGCATCCCATGGTCTGCTTTAGGCGCAGCCGACCGTGACAACAAGCAACTGTGCCTAAACTCACAGATGCCTGGAAGGAGAACACCCTCATTTCACCACGAGCCTACGTTATGCAGATCGACTTCCCCCACAGCTGTAACGTTCGCTGCTTCACAAAGACTTTTCATTCCTGATCGCTCTACAGGATGGATGTTCTTGGTTGACACCGGCTCAGATGTCAGCACTCTGCCTGTAAATTTCTTCCCTTCAGACAAACGCACTGAAGAGACCACTTTGAAAGCAGTCAACGATTCAGTCATCCACACATATGGACAGAAAACACTGCCAGTGGACATTGGGCTACCAGAAAAATGCAACTGGACCTTCGTTCTGTATCGACCAACCTATACTAGGTGCTGATTTCCTGGCAAAACATGCATTGTCCGTGGATTTACACAAGTCACAACTCATCCAGTCTGCCAGTGGATGGGTTATTCCAGGAATAGAAGGACATACGACCTCTCATGCATGCCAAAGGGTAGATAACCTCAGTGCACCCACCTGGGAGGACACCATAGCAACGAAGGAATCTGACTGGCAGATGGCTCAAATGACATCAAAACAGTTGACAACACAACAACAGGCTCCTGCTGTTTCAACCACAAAGGCGACACCCAAACCACAACATAGAACAAGAAAGAGCAGGGCGAAGCATGAGACGGTGCACCACATCCGTACAACTCCAGACTCACCAGCCTCCTTAGGTGTTCGCAGGCTTGCACCTGATCGCTTGCAGGAAACCAAGGCCATTTTCAACGAGATGCTACAGGAAGGAACTATACAGCCATCCAACAGTTCTTGGTCCTCTCCTCTGCATCTCGCCCGTAAAATGAATGGATCATTGCGCCCGTGCGGTGATTATCGAGCTTTGAATGCCCGAACTGTTCCAGACAGATACCCTGTGCCACATATACAGGATTTCACCCATTCACTGGCCGGGGCAATCATATTCAGTGTTTTGGATTGCTGTAAGGCTTATAATGAGATCCCAATGGAAGAGCAGGACATACCAAAGACTGCAGTGACAACCCCATTCGGACTGTTTGAATTTTTGGTGATGCCATTTGGGCTGAAAAATGTGCCCAGACATGGAAATGGTTCCTAGACAGTGCGCTAAGAGGGCTACCATATTGTTTCGCCTATTTAGACGATATTCTGGTGTTTTTGGAGAATGTTTCTGACCATCAGAAACACGTAAGCGAGTCGCAAAGCAGGCTTAGTGCTCATGCAATAACACTTAACAAGGACAAGTGCGTGTTTGGGGAACCTGTGGTAACCTTCCTGGGTTATAAAGTGTCAGCTCATTTTCCCACTGCCAGAGAAGCTGGAGTTGTTGCGTACCCTACCACGGCCTCAAAACTACCAGGATCTCCGACGATTCCGAGGGATGATAAATTTCTATCGTTACCACCTCCCCGGAACAGCAGCAATCCAGATGCCACTGAACAATGCCTTGGCCGGACACAACAAAATTGGCAAGCGCCCACTCCCATGGACACCCAAGATGGACTCGGCTTTCAAGGCACTGCAAAATAGCCTTCACAACGCAGTGGGGCTGGCACACCCTGCACCAGGAGCTCAGCTAGCCCTAGTAGTGGATGCAATCCAAGTTGCAATCGGTGCAGCACTGCACCAGAGAGTGAAGGGTCATTGGCAGCCACTAAGTTTTTTCTCACAAAAACTACAGATGAGTCAAACTCGTTGGAGTGCATATGACAGGGAACTCCTCACAATGTATGAAAGCGTCAGGCACTTCCGCCCCTTCGTTGAGGGCAGGCAATTCACCATATACACCAACCATAGACCTCTCGTGGCAGCTTTCTAGAAAGTCAGCGATTCATGTTCCCCCCGCCAGGCCTGCCATATAGAGTTTCTATGCCAGTTTTCGACAGACATGCGTCACACCCATGGTGCTGACAACATTGGGGCAGACTGTTTCTCACGTATTAATGGGATAAGTCCAATGTTGGATTATTCCGAATTGGCAAGGGCACAGGCTTCAGATGCGCAGCTGCAGTCCTTGTTGGTGGACCCGTCCACTGGCCTATGTTTACAACTTGTGGACGTCCCCTGCAGCCCATGTAAGGTATGGTGCGACACCTCCACGGTTAGACTACGCCCATACATCACCCCCCAGTTCCGACAAAAGGTATTCGATAGCATTCACAATCTGGCACACCCGGGAACCAATGCCTCAGTGAAATTAGTGCGGACCTTTTTGTGTGGCCTTCAGTCAAGAAAGATACAAGGGAGTGGGCCTGCAGCTGATATCAATGTCAATGTAGCAAAGTGTGACGTCATGTTCACGCTCTAGTAGGACAATTCCCAAACCCAACGGCACGTTTTGGACATGTACACACTGACTTGGTTGGACCCCTTCCCCCTTCAGAAGGTTACAGGTACTTGTTTACGGCAGTGGATCGTTGCACACAGTGGGCAGAGGCTACACCAATCAGGGACATTTCTGCAGAGACTACTGCACGGGCATTCTTGGAAACTTGGGTGGCTCGTTTTGGGTGCCCATTTTTCGATACCACTGACCAAGGACGCCAGTTCGAGTCGACACTGTTCCAACAACTGTCAAAACTCTGCGGCTTCCAATGAAATCGTACTACTAGTTATCACCCGGCCGGCATCGGTTTGGTGGAAAGTTGGCACTGGACTTTAAAGGCTGCCCTGATGTGCCACGAGGACTCAAGCGTTGCCATTGGTTTTGTTGGGGTTACGGACCGCATTAAAAACAGACATCAATTGTTCCTCAGCGGAGTTGGTATATGGAAACCACTCTGTGTCCCAGCAGAATTCCTTGCAGCAGTTCCTCTCCCAGATGACACACATCTACCCACCTCTTGCAACAAATGAGGAAACAGGCAGAGATGCTACATGCAGCCCCGACACCTCAGCGTGGCACGCATCCAGTGTTCATACACAAGTCCCTCAATACTTGTTCCCACATCATGCTCTGCATAGACCTGGTACGTCATTCGTTACAGCCACTGTACACTGGACCATACCAAGTGCTAGGACGGACACACACACAATGGATATCCTCCTCCAGGGAAAGTCGACCAAGGTTTCCATTGAGCGGGAAAACCCACTTGGACAATGACAGCACTGACTACAGTCTCACAGACGACTTCAGACACAACTTGCAACGAACCCACACCTTCCACAGAACCAGACAGCTGTGACCCACAGGAGCCCCACACCAGGGGACCTAATGCAGCAACGGAATCATCAAGCAGCACCCACACCCGCACTATCCGCACTCGGGCAGGCCGAGAGGTGAAATTTAAGTACCTCACCATACTGGGTGCTCCGCACTTCAAGGGGGGGGGGGGCTGTGTGGGAGTGACAAGTCTATAGTCGACAAGACACTGAGAGATTCTCTTTGCAAGCGGGGTTCTTTGGAGGAAGCAACCAGTGTTCGTTTCCCGCATTAACTTATGTATGTATTGTGTTTGTGCGGTACAATAAAGGTGGTCGTTCACAGTATAAATTCCATGCAAGTGTTTTCCTTTATGTAGTGAAATTACTCCTACAGCTTCTTCTTTCTTGTCAAAATTATCACTATTGTTATATGTTTCAATGGCTTCTCTATATAGTCGTCAAAAATAGTTTGTCATAGTAGATAAAATTTTGGTTTTGGGAAACTTCACTTCTTGATTTCCTGAATGAAGAGCATGCTCTGCTACAGCTGATTTTTCTGTTTTTATGTTGTTTCAGTCTTGTATTCACACTTCTCTTTGTAGTTCCAATGTAGACCTTTCAACAAGTACACAGAATCTTACGTATTTCATTTGCTGGCAGAGGAGGACATATGTACTTTACACATCCCAGTGCTTGACATATTTTCTTAGTTTGTCTAAAAACCAGCCTTATGTCATGGTTCTGTAAATCTTGCTGACCTAATCAGTTACATTTTTGATCAAAGAAGCAGTCAGCTCTATAAAATGCAAGTAAGAAACCATGTTGATTGTGTCAGTTTGTCGATGATATATTCGTGGTTTGATGACGTGGTAGAAAGCTTTCCAAGAATTCATTTGTTATTTGAATGGTATAAATCCAAAAATCCATTTTACCATGAAGATGGAAAGAGGTAATGCAATACCCTTCTTGGATGTTTTAGTTATGAGGCAGGCTGATGGAAGGTTGAACCTTAAGGTTTTTTGGAAAGCCACAGCATATAGATAGATAGCTGCATAAGAACTCCAGTCAACATCTCCAACAAAAGAGAGGTGCCTTTAAAAGTCTTGTTGACAGAGCCAAAAGAATTTGCATGCCAGGACCCATGTTCACCAAACTGAAATGTATGAACAGGCTTTCGAGAAGAATGGCTATTCGAGTAAAGAAGTAAATATGGTTCTGCGAGCAAATAACCCTAGGAAAAAGGAGAATGATAAAACACAGCTGTGGAAGAACACTGTTTCTTTCCCTTTTAACAAAACATTAATTGATCAGGTTTCGAAGATTTTACAGAAATATGACATCAGACTGATGTTTAGGCCAACTAAGGAAAAGTGTCAGGCATTCCAATCTGTAAAGGACCCTTTTCTGTCAGCAGTGGAAAATATAAGACTTAGTGTACTTGTGGAAAGGTCGACATTGGTACTACCAATAGAAGTATGAATACAAGACTCAAAGAACATAAAAGTCTTTGCCGACTAGGGAAAACAGAAAAATCAACTGGAGCAAAGCACGGTCTTCAGTCAAGAAATCATTAAGTGAAGTTTTCCGAAAACAAAATTTTATCTACTATGGCAAACTACTATCCACGACTATAGAGAAGCGATCGAAATATATAAACATAGTGATAATTTTGACAGTAAAGAAGCCATGAAACTCAATGATATATGGACAGTGTCTCTGCAGACTCAATAGATAAATTTTTATCCTCAACAGACAACAATCGATAGTTAAAGTTCTATCTCTGAAAAAATTTGTCTCTGTTGATCACTTGTAAACTCGACCACGCCGCTATACACAATATTTATTTCACTCTCTGACTCTGACTCGTCAGTCCACACTGCATCAGCTACCACGTGTGACCAAAATAGCCACCCCAGAACGTCCATGTGAGCAGCACGACCACTCCTGGGAACTCCCGCCTCACATTGTGGAGGCGATCAAGAGAAGAACAGGACCTTCTGCGAGTGGCAGCTCAAATGCCAGTCATACATCAAACGTCGCCTGAACCATATGAAGCAAGACATCAAGTTGGTGGTTGAGGAACTCAGATATCGGGATTGGGCTGTTCTGATGGCCACACACAATCTACAAGACAGCAGCGCCTAGCAAGTCATGAAGAGTTCCCTTTGTCGGACTGCAATCCTCCTGCCACCAAAGGTTGGCCAGAAGGTCGCCTGCAGGCCAGACGAGAAGGCCAGTGTCCGGGCAGACACCGTTGCTGAAAATCTTACAGCTGTTGACGACTTAATCTACCTGGATCACATTTGCCCTGTGGAAGAAGAGCTACCAATGTACCTGGCAGTAAGGGAAGACAATGATGAAATCACCCTCATCGCTGAAGAAGAGGTGGCAGAAGAGCTGCAGTCGCTGGATACCAGGAGGGCAGGAGGTGCAGATGGAGTCGACAGTCTCCCCCTCCAACACCTGCCGGCGGCAGTCCACCAGCCCCTGACGAGTATATTTAACAACATCCTTCAGTCTGGAATCTTCCCTTCCATGTGGAAACACGCGGAAGTCATAGCAGTACCGAAGACAAACAAGGATTCTCGTCTGGCCACCAGTTACAGACCCATCCATCTGCTTCTGCCCCTCTCTCAAGTGTTCAAGAGGTGCTGCATCAAGAGGCTTCTGCGCCACGTCGAAGAAGAGTCGATCATCGCTGTACTCTCTTTACACTGCAATGCTCCGTGGGTGGTGGGTGTGAAGTTAGTGCTACATGCCGACGATACAGTGCTACTTGCGTGCAGTATGAAAGCAACAGAAATGAGGTGATTCTGTAACTTGGCTATGACACTCTTCGAGCCTGGTCAACCTAATGACGGTTGCAGTGCAACTCCGCCAAGAGCCAGGCAATGGTGTTCACGAGGAAGCTGCTGCCACCAGATCTTCCACCGGTTACTGTCATGGGAGGCCCCATGCCATGGAGCAAGACTGGCCTCAACCTCAGGGTTACCTTCGACCAGCAGTTGACATGGCTGCCGCACATCAGAGATGTAAAGAGTAGGGCAATAGGGCAGGCGACTTAGCGGCCTGTCTCCTCTATCCACATCATAGTCGTCGCTGCCTCCACATCGTGCGTGACACTGTATCTGAGACTGATCAAACCAGTGTTACAATACACAGCAGTAGTGTAGGGAAATATGGCACCAACATCGGAATGCTGCAGGTGGTGCAGAACCGAGTACTCAAGCTCGCTCTTCACCCTCTGAGAAGATATAGCTCACAGCTGCTGCACTGGGACACTGGTATCCCGATGCAGCATGAGTGATTCAAGCAGACAGCACGCCAATTCTACAACAAGGCGGATCATTCCTGGAACAGGCTCATTCAGGACTTGGGCCACCAAATACACCGCAGGCCAACCATGTGTTGACCTGACTTGCTGCGGGAGTAGACACCTACAACAGCGGCCTGAGGACGACACAGAAGCCAATCAAACAAGAGGAAAACCCACAAAGACAGGCAAAACAACACCGAGAACGAGAAGTGCCACAGAAATAGCTTGCGCAACAGACAAGCTCAGGGTAGGCTTATCTGTTTCAGCGAACAGTCAACCGACTCATCAGTCAGGGAGCACCTCCGAAGATGTCCACCGTAAATCTGGACGAAACATCAGGAATGAAGAAATTTCTTGGATCACTGCCATACAGTCACATACATCTTGCAAAAGTTTCACAATGGAAAAATTCTAGAAATTAGAACTAATACAATGGCTTACTGACAATCATTATTCCCAACTGCCATTTGGGTGTGGAACAGGGAAAGAGGATCAGGTAGTAGTATCAGAAGTATCCTCCGCCACACACTGTCAGGTGACTTTTGGAGTACTGATGTAGATGCAGATGAAAGGCATGTTACCCCATGTTAATTCAGAATTACTTCCATATAGTCAATCAGTCATTAGGAGTGGCCAAGCAGAGGCAAGCAGCTCGATGTGTCTATCGATACCCTTGCATCTGGAATGAGATTGATGGTGTTATCTTACACATTCTAGTCTATCTTCTCTATTTTCTTTCTTTCTAGTGAAATATTTTTAGGTTAAATTCTTCCACGCCCTCAGCATAACGCCATTTTTACGTTTTTATTTATTTATTAAAGTCATAAGTATATATTGGGATACAATAAAGATGCCTTCCTCCTCAATCAAGATAAATGCAAATGTATATACAGCAGAACCACTGGTCTAACAGTCCGGCGATTTCACTATCAAAGAAAATGATATCCATTTTATTGACTGTCTTATACATTGTGAACATATGGATAGCAAGTTGTTTGGTCGCTGCAACAGGAGAGCACAGACTGACAGGCTCCAAGTGTGGCTGAAAACATGTGTATCGAACCAGAGTTCTGTGTTTACTTACTTTTAGTACATCAGGGCAGACATTTGTGAGAGGTCTGCTCCTGATGGCAGCACAGTGGTTTATTGGCGCTATTATTTTGTTACTATCTGACCAAGTTCCACACATGTTACACAGTCACTGTCAGTATTGGGACAAGGGTGGTACAAGCACACTCTGCATTATTGCCGAATGTATCCAGTATGGCGGCGATGACATCATCCAAGCTGGCCGGAGTGGCCGAGCAGTTCTAGGCGCTTCAGTCTGGAACCGCACGACCGCTATGGTTACAGGTTCGAATCTTGCATCGGGCATGGATGTGCGTGATGTCCTTAGGTCAGTTAGGTTGAAGTAGTTCTAAGTTCTAGGGGACGGATGACCTCAGATGTTAAGTCCCATAGTGCTCAGAGCAATTTGAACGTCATCCAAGATGGCGGCGAGTAGACTTGGCAACAGCGCATGATGTCATCTAAGATGGCGGCAATGACGTCATTCAAGATGGAGGATTATGGCGGGAAGTATGAATTTTGGCAGGAAGATAGGTCAATTGGCCTATCTCTACTAACCTAAGAAAATGGCAGGAAAGAAAAGGCACTTGGGCTACGACCCTAACCTAAGTCACCTGACCGCCACCTCCTCCTAGGGATCGGTGGGAAATTTGAATCTTGGTAGTAAAAAATGGTCACTTGAGCTATCTCTACTAACCTAAAAAATGGGGGGAAACAAAGGGCATTTGGACAACCTTCACTAACCTAAGTCATCCGACCACCATGTCTTCCTAGGGATTGGTGGAAAAAGGACCCAGCCTGCAGGGGGCTGCTGGAGAGAGGAAGGAGTGTACTTTATTTATTTTGGGACAGTTTATTTAGGGGCCGATTTTGAGAGATAGTATATTTATCACAGTGATACAGAATACACGCTCTGACATGCCACACAGCCTACAGACCTGCAAACCACTTGTAAATAATGCAACACATTTATGTCCAGAGGGCCAAACAACTAGTCAATTGTCAACATAATACACCATCTAAAAGACTCTGCAAACATGCTTGCTAATCGTCAATTGTTGAAATCATGCACCAGTCTTTATTTAAACCATTTGAGGCACTACCGCAATCCAGTGTGTTCGCCACGAGGTGCAGAGCCCAACTGACCTAGTACACAGTACCACCACCAGAGGGCACTGTCGTCTGTGATGTAATCCAAGATGGTGGCCATGACGTCAGCTGATGACACAAGTAACATTATCCAAGATGGTGGAAAACAGTTCGTTCACCACGAGGTCTGGACCTAGAACACAGTACCACCACCAGAGAGCGCTGTCATCAGTTCTGTGATGAACCCATGATGGTGGGGGAAAATGGAGAGAAACAGCGTGGTTGCCACAAGGTATGGAACTAGTACACAGTACTGTCACCAGAGTGCACTGTTATCTGTTCCATGATACATCAGAAGATGTTAGTCTGGAGGAGAAAATGACTCACCTTGTGCTGGGCTGCTGGAGGAAGGGAGGAGTGTACTTTATTTATTTTGGAACAATTTATTTGGGGATGGATTTGAGATAGTATATTTATCACACTGATGCAAAACACATGCTCTAACATGCTTGGGGTCACGCCACACAGCCCACAGACCAGTAAACTACTCCTAAATAACGCTCTGCAGACATGCTAACAATGTGCCCATGCACCATCCACTGCCCCCTGTCCACTGGTTCGCATAGAAGGCTACCGTATATGCTTCTAGAAGTCGTGATGCACCAGCAGCTGTGAAACTACGTACAGGTGTTTCCAAGCATGAGGCAGCGACATCCCTTTCATACTTGACACCTGAGAAATTCCTCTCGAAATACATGATCACCCAGGCGCCATTGCTGACGTGACCAGACGGGAGTGAAGACCTATTTTCAGAGGGCAGACACTGCCAAGAGCTGTTGCCGGATGCAGGCAAGCGCAAGCCATCACTCTCACGCCACTGCAGGTGAAAGTTGGGTCAGTTTTCGAGTATACAGTTCCCTCACCCGACGTCCCATACATGAGATGCCTCTGGGCAGCACTTATGTTTACCATTGCTAGCATGATGACGCATATCTGTGGTATGGTCCAGTGCCAAGAAAGATGTTCCAATGCTTCCCGCAACAGAACAGTGTGTATTGTTCCTAGCGATACTTTCGCCATTGTTTTCTGCAGACAAGACTTTCAGCAGTAAAATTATTTTGTACAGATCGCTAAATTGCACTGACAGTTAAACCCCGCAAATGTTGTCTACAGATCATCAAATACATACAAGACTCACAAGAATCCAGAATGAGATTTTCACTCTGCAGCGGAGTGTGCGCTGATATGAAACTTCCTGGCAGATTAAAACTGTGTGCCCGACCGAGACTCGAACTCGGGACCTTTGCCTTTCGCGGGCAAGTGCTCTACGGTTCGAGTCTCGGTCAGGCACATAGTTTTAATCTGCCAGGAAGTTTCATATCAGTGCACACTCCGCTGCAGAGTGAAAAACTCATTCTGGAAACATCCCCCAGGCTGTGGCTAAGCCATGTCTCCGCAGTATCCTTTCTTTCAGGAGTGCTAGTTCTGCAAGGTTCGCAGGAGAGCTTCTGTAAAGTTTGGAAGGTAGGAGACGAGGTACTGGCAGAAGTAAAGCTGTGAATACCGGGTGTGAGTCGTGCTTCGGTAGCTCAGATGGTAGAGCACTTGCCCGCGAAAGGCAAAGGTCCCGAGTTCGAGTCTTAGTCGGGCACACAGTTTTAATCTGCCAGGAAGTTTCACTCACAAGAATGTTGGAAGCCAGGAACATATTTACCAGTGTAAGTACAACTAAATATAATGATTCCTGCTACAGTCTGACGCTGATTGATGTACAAGTAATGTCTCCTCTTGACGGCTGTGGTTCTGGAATGAATCTCAGTATCTATAGTGAACTCTTGGAAATTGCATAGTGTCCTAGAAATACTTAATCTGCGCTTTTGTAGGGCTTTTTGTGATGTCTCGGTCTGTATGCACAGAAATGCTTGTGCTAACATAACCTGTTCATGAAAAGAGTGCAGAATAACGTCAAATGCATTCTTCCTCGCGCTCCTAACGTGGCAGCCCATCCATCACATGCTACCCTTCCTGCTTTCAACATATGGCAACGTTCTCACCGCTATGTAGAGTCTCCTATATCCCAGCGCAAAGGATGTCTTGTGAATGAATCAAGCATTATAATTGGCTCTTATCAAACTTACCCTCCGAATTACTGATGCTGCCGGTGTGGAAGCACAGTCTGCCTTTTCTATCTTTCTGCACACGGGACTTTCAGAGGCAAAAAACTATTTTACACAGATCGCCATATTGCGTCAACAATTAAACCCTGCAAAGTGCCACTACATATTGTCAAATACGGAAAGACTCTTACTCAATTACACTGCTCTCCCACTAAGGACAGGAGATTGAATAACAGAGCATGAAACTGATCTCCTACCCAGAAATATATCACCAATTACTGTCTCGATGTAGTAAACATACAATTCGTATCCTGCACCATACAAAATTATCCCTTTTACATCACTCGTACATATATCGCGAAGACAGACAGCGCGGTATACATCCCTCACAGCAATAGATATTTCCTTGCGAGGTCGGTGGTCATCCACGCCCAGTGGGTAACCAGAATGCCCTCAATGGACTGAAGTCACTCTCAGAACAGTTCTAAAAATACGGGCTCGCTTCCCCTCGGAACAAACACATTACTGTTTCTAGTCCGGACCTGATTGCTTGCTTGCTTTTCTACACCCATCTCTGGACTCTGGGATTACAAGAACAGATATATTTTCGCATGGTTTGCGACAATATTATACCATTTCCGTGGTACTTCTCAATATCAAGCACATGGCGGAATCCTAGCGATCGCTCAAGCAACATAATTCCCAAGATACAGACTGGAAATTATTTCTCTACAAACTCCAAACTTTAGCAAGGTGGAGCGTGCTCTAGAACACTGAGTAACTAGAAACTTATCCCATGTGTGAGGACCTTTACGTGAAAAAGCTCGACCAAAGGAAAATAGAGGAAACTGGTGTTTCCAGTTGTTAATACCGATATCGATGATGTAATAGATTCCAATTCATCCCTATAATTTACAAAGTCAAATGTGTTTCTCATGTCTAGAGAACCAGCAAACGTGTGTTTCACCTACGAGATGCACACACCTCAATCCATGTTCCCTCAACTAAAGAAAGACGGGAAAAGCAGAAGCAATTAACTGAACATGGGCAGGAATAATGGCCCAGCGCACACACACGTCCATATTGATCTTTTCAAATTTCCACACGGACACGAAAGCTGTCCAATACACACTAAGTATTAGTTTGCTATTCTGCCGTGTAGAGGACGAAAACGTTAACTCAGATAGACTGCTACGATCCAACAGGCCTCTCCATTCAGACATATCCTACTGTTAACGGGAAACATGGATCAGGCCCACCACAGACCACACATAGGCAAAATCATCTAGAAAACAGGTCACATATATGTTCTATCGTTGTAATTACAATTAAATGTTACGACCGCAGCCTCAATTGATCGACGTTCGACAATGATGGAAATACACGCTGCTGACGACTGTGTCTCTGGAAATAGAAATATCTGTACCATTCTTATGGCTTGACATACTCCTCCTTCTGATATCGCAGTATTTCACAGTCATCTCTTTTCCACATGTCGGATTACAAACACATACTTTATAAGCCTGATGCTCAAGGTAAACCTATCACGCACCCCCTAGCACTACTAAGTACACTCCTGGAAATTGAAATAAGAACACCGTGAATTCATTGTCCCAGGAAGGGGAAACTTTATTGACACATTCCTGGGGTCAGATACATCACATGATCACACTGACAGAACCACAGGCACATAGACACAGGCAACAGAGCATGCACAATGTCGGCACTAGTACAGTGTATATCCACCTTTCGCAGCAATGCAGGCTGCTATTCTCCCATGGAGACGATCGTAGAGATGCTGGATGTAGTCCTGTGGAACGGCTTGCCATGCCATTTCCACCTGGCGCCTCAGTTGGACCAGCGTTCGTGCTGGACGTGCAGACCGCGTGAGACGACGCTTCATCCAGCCCCAAACATGCTCAATGGGGGACAGATCCGGAGATCTTGCTGGTCAGGGTAGTTGACTTACACCTTCTAGAGCACGTTGGGTGGCACGGGATACATGCGGACGTGCATTGTCCTGTTGGAACAGCAAGTTCCCTTGCCGGTCTAGGAATGGTAGAACGATGGGTTCGATGAAGGTTTGGATGTACCGTGCACTATTCAGTGTCCCCTCGACGATCACCAGTGGTGTACGGCCAGTGTAGGAGATCGCTCCCCACGCCATGATGCCGGGTGTTGGCCCTGTGTGCCTCGGTCGTATGCAGTCCTGATTGTGGCGCTCACCTGCACGGCGCCAAACACGCATACGACCATCATTGGCACCAAGGCAGAAGCGACTCTCATCGCTGAAGACGACACGTCTCCTCTCGTCCCTCCATTCACGCCTGTCGCGACACCACTGGAGGCGGGCTGCACGATGTTGGGGCGTGAGCGGAAGACGGCCTAACGGTGTGCGGGACCGTAGCCCAGCTTCATGGAGACGGTTGCGAATGGTCCTCGCCGATACCCCAGGAGCAACAGTGTCCCTAATTTGCTGGGAAGTGGCGGTGCGGTCCCCTACGGCACTGCGTAGGATTCTACGGTCTTGGCGTGCATCCGTGCGTCGCTACGGTCCGGTCCCAGGTCGACGGGCACGTGCACCTTCCGCCGACCACTGGCGACAACATCGATGTACTGTGGAGACCTCACGCCCCACGTGTTGAGCAATTCGGCGGTACGTCCACCCGGCCTCCCGCATGCCCACTATACGCCCTCGCTCAAAGTCCGTCAACTGCACATACGGTTCACGTCCACGCTGTCGCGGCATGCTACCAGTGTTAAAGACTGCGATGGAGCTCCGTATGCCACGGCAAACTGGCTGACACTGACGGCGGCGGTGCACAAATGCTGTGCAGCTAGCGCCATTCGACGGCCAACACCGCGGTTCCTGGTGTATCCACTGTGCCGTGCGTGTGATCATTGCTTGTACAGCCCTCTCGCAGTGTCCGGAGCAAGTATGGTGGGTTTGACACACCGGTGTCAATGTGTTCTTTTTTCCATTTCCAGGAGTGTATAATAGTTGACCAATAATTGATTCCACAAGATACAAAATAACACTGACCAATAAATTATTCCACACGATACAAAAAACACTGAGAGAAAATCAGCATTGGGTGGATATGTCTCATAAGCCTTTCTTGAGAGTGTTACCAATGTGTCTTAGAAAGAGAGGCATAATCGGCCAGATGTTAAAAAACCCGATCGCAACAACTACTGTATGTTACTGTCACAAGCGGTCTTGGTTCTACAGGTGCACACAAGCGTCCATGTTAAAAGCTATACTGGCTTTATAAATACCTACGAATCAACTGGTTTTTCCAGACAAATACTGAGACGCTGATCGTAGGAGCATATATTGTCAGACTAACAGTCAGGTTATACGTAACCCACGATGCAACCTCGTCATAAAGGAGGATGTGTAATATCATCAGAATAGAAGCCCCAATCTTGTCTCTGTTGTTCTCCCGTACAGCCCTTATGGAACTGCGGAAAGAGAGGAGTTCGACAGTTGTCAGGACACTGCACTCCTTCATCACCAGCGATGTATGAAAATGGCTGCAATATATTCGACCGACATACATACATCATCAAATTTCACAAGGATCCCCCGCTCTCTGCTGCTCAACTTAACCACAACTGTTTACCTTTTGTCTACGGACCAGCGAGGTTCGTGACAGACTGCTGCGAATACACTCAATTTTATACTGCAGAGGAATTGTAGTAGATATGAAAAAATAGATAATATTATCTTGTAGATGTGCTAATCTGTGCTTAATTTGTGAGTATGTTTTGTGTACCTACTTTTTGAGGCACTGCATATCTTCTAGTTTACCAAATCACTTGTATAAAAACTGTAGCTTTTTAATCTTGCCCTGTTTTGGATATACTCGTATTCTCTTTGACATCCCTGTGTGAAAAATACGTTAACACGCGCCGTGGAAATAGCATTTTGCTGCTTATACAGCAACATGAACTGCAACCTATGCTCGGCAAAACTGCGGGCTACTATTGCCTTGGAATGGTTGTGAAAATACAGTTCCTTGCCAGAAGTGTCTACAGTGGACGACGGTTCGGTTATGAAACAGAGGAAAGTGAGTTAGCAGCAATGTGTGCGACTCTTCCGCCTTTGCGGACCACAAGGAAAAATGTTAGAATGGAAGAGAGGAAAAGATAAATGTGGTTTTTTCAGGAAGCGCTGCTTACGAAACTTTAGCTCGTGAACTGATGATGGATACATACCTTTCCCAGAATGTTGAAAGACGATTCTGAACACATCGTAAAAGCAGTTCTCCTGGAAATAGTAAGATCAATACCAACATGAACGAATGTGAACCAGTTACAACTAGCTTGGGGATCATCTTCAGTTTTTGGCTACTAGCGGTCCACATAGAAGTTAGATGCACCTCTTTAAAGTGCACTTCTCATCGACATGTCACTTAGTTCTAGCCATTTTGAACGCTTTGGTGGAATTCATTAAGGTAAGATGAAATAACTATCAAGTGTTTATGCTAATTTTTTTAAGGTTCGTCAGTAGAGTGAAAGAATCATGAACTCCTTGAACGTGACGCATTTACGACCACAGTTATGGGTGAGATGGGCAAACTCGTTCATCTTTGGAAACTAGTTCACTGTTGATCACTCTTTTTTGGGAACCGTTAATTTTTACTCGTTCACCGTTCATTTGTGCTTGGTATATGGTTCTTATGAAAAACTGAAAAGTAGTAGATAGATGACTGAAGATGGAAGGCGCCAAGAGGGAGTACTTCCTTCCTACCTGGAGTAAAGAGTTTTTATTCCTAACAGAATACTCACACACTTGTAATCTTCGTGATTCTGCAAAACTTCTCGTTTAGCCAACTGTAGCGTTATGAGGCTGATCACAGTGAAGTAATATAAGGTGGCGCGCGAAAAGCCGGCTCCAAGTACAGACTGGTCGCCAATTACGCACGATTTGTTGACGGCTACTAACAGAATAGATAAACATGTAATAAGTAGGCAGTGTCCGCCCGCCCTGTAGCTGAGTGGTCAGTGCGACAGAATGTCAATCCAAAGGGCCCGCCGGCCGTGGTGGCCGAGCGGTTCTAGGCGCTCAGTTCGGAACCGCGCGACT
Source organism: Schistocerca cancellata (assembly GCF_023864275.1). Lineage (NCBI taxonomy): Eukaryota > Metazoa > Arthropoda > Insecta > Orthoptera > Acrididae > Schistocerca > Schistocerca cancellata. The sequence goes on along the minus strand of NC_064634.1, from coordinate 421,972,723 downwards.
GCTACGGTCGCAGGTTCGAATCCTGCCTCGGGCATGGATGTGTGTGATGTCCTTAGGTTAGGTTTAAGTAGTTCTAAGTTCTAGGGGACTGATGACCACAGATGTTAAGTCCCATAGTGCTCAGAACCATTTGAACCAAAGGTCCCGGGTTCGATTCCCGGCTGGGTCGGAGAAGTGCGTTAAATCGAAAGACTTACACCCTGCGAACGGTCTACCCGACGGGAGGCCCTAGTAACAACATTAGGTAGTGAAGAAATAACAAATAAGCTAATGCAAACAACTTAGAAACAACAGATGACGATTGGTGGGCGACAATGAGCAGTCTAGTACTCGGGGCCGATTTTTCGGCCACCCTGTACCACTGAAATAGGTTAGAAATTATCGCATTCTCTTTACAAAATGCGACGCCAGACACTCGATTATGGAGAGCGGGCTTCATTCGGTTGCTAAGTCGGTCGGCCTTCCATAACAATGACTCTTCTCTTTTACCTTGGGTCAAAAAAAGACGGAAAACGGCCACACGTGTGTGCCGTGCCGACCTCTACATCTACATCTACATCTACATCCATACTCCGCAAGCCACCTGATGGTGTGTGGCGGAAGGAACTTTGTGTACCTCCATCGGTTCTCCTATTCCAGTCTCGTATTGTTCGTGGAAAGAAAGATTGTCGGTATGCCTCTGTGTGGGCTCTAATCTCTCTGATTTTATCCTCATGGTCTCTTCGCGAGATATACGTAGGAGGGAGCAATATATTGCTTGACTCCTCGGTGAAGGTATGTTCTCGAAACTGCAACAAAAGTCCGTACCGAGCTACTGAGCGTCTCTCCTGTAAAGTCTTCCGCTGGAGTTTATCTATTATCTCCGTAACGCTTTCGTGATTGCTAAATGATCCTGTAGGAAGGGCGCTACTCTCCGTTGGATCTTCTCTATCTCTTCTATCAACCCTATCTGGTACGGATCCCACACTGGTGAGCAATATTCAAGCAGTGGGCGAACAAGTGTACTGTAACCTACTTCCTTTGTTTTCGGATTGCATTTCTTTAGGATTCTTCCAATGAATCTGTCTGGCATCTCATTTACCGACGATCAACTTTATATGATCATTCCATTTTAAATCACTCCTAATGCCTTGTTGTTGTTGTGGTCTTCAGTCCTGAGACTGGTTTGATGCAGCTCTCCATGCTACTCTATCCTGTGCAAGTTTCTTCATCTCCCAGTACCTACTGCAACCTACATCCTTCTCAATCTGCTTAGTGTATTCATCTCTTGGTCTCCCTCTATGATTTTTACCCTCCACGCTGCCCTCCAATGCTAAACTGGTGATCCCTTGATGCCTCAGAACATGTCCTACCAACCGATCCCTTCTTCTAGTCAAGTTGTGCCACAAACTTCTCTTCTCCCCAATCCTATTCAATACTTCCTCATTAGTTATGTGATCTACCCATCTAATCTTCAGCATTCTTCTGTAGCACCACATTTCGAAAGCTTCTATTCTCTTCTTGTCCAAACTATTTATCGGCCATGTTTAACTTCCATACATGGCTACACTCCATACAAATACTTTCAGAAACGACTTCCTGACACTTAAACCTATACTCGATGTTAACAAATTTCTCTTCTTCAGAAATGCTTTCCTTGCCATTGCCAGTCTACATTTTATATCCTCTCTACTTCGACCATCATCAGTTATTTTGCTCCCCAAATAGCAAAACTCCTTTACTAGTTTAAGTGTCTCATTTCCTAATCTTATTCCCTCAGCATCACCCGACTTAATTCGACTACATTCCATTATCCTCATTTTGCTTTTGTTGATGTTCATCTTATATCCTCCTTTCAAGGCACTATCCATTCCGTGCAACTGCTCTTCCAAGTCCTTTGCTGTCTCTGACAGAATTACAATCTCATCGGCGAACCTCAAAGTTTTTATTTCTTCTCCATGGATTTTAATACCTACTCCGAATTTTTCTTTTGTTTCCTTTACTGCTTGTTCAATATACAGATTGAATAACACCAGGGATAGGTTACAACCCTGTCTCACTCCCCTCCCAACCACTGCTTCCCTTTCATGCCCCTCGACTCTTATGACTGCCATATGGTTTCTGTACAAATTGTGAATAGCCTTCCGCTCCCCTGCCACCTTCAGAATTTGAAAGCGAGTATTCCAGTCAACATTGTCAAAAGCTTTCTCTAAGTCTACAAATGATAGGAACGTAGGTTTGCCTTTCCTTAACCTGGCTTCTAAGATAAGTCGTAGAGTCAGTATTGCCTCACGTGTTCCGATATTTCTACGGAATCCAAACTGATCTTCCCCGAGGTCGACTTCTACCAGTTTTTCCATTCGTCTGTAAAGAATTCGTGTTAGTATTTTGCAGCTGTGACTTATTAAACTGATAGTTCGGCAATTTTCACATCTGTCAACACCTGCTTTCTTTGGGATTGGAATTATTATATTCTTCTTGAAGTCTGAGGGTATTTCACCTGTCTCATACATCTTGCTCACCAGATGGTAGAGTTTTGTCAGGGCTGGCTCTCCCAAGGATGCCAGTAGTTCTAATGGAATGTTGTCTACTCTCGGAGCTTTGTTGCGACTCTGGTCTTTCAGTGCTCTGTCAAACTCTTCACGCAGTACCATATCTCACATTTCATCTTCATCTACATCCTCTTCCATTTCCATAATATTGTCCTCAAGTACATCGCCCTTGTATAGACCCTCTATATACTCCTTCCACCTTTCTGCTTTCCCTTCTTTGCTTAGAACTGGGTTTCCATCTGAGCTCTTGATATTCATACAAGTGGTTCTCTTTTCTCCATAGGTCTCTTTAACTTTCCTGTAGGCAGTATCTACTTACCCCTAGTATCTCTAGCCATCCCTGCTTAGCCATTTTGCACGTTCTGTCGATCTCATTTTTGAGACGTTTGTATTCCTTTTTGCCTGCTTCATTTACTGGATTTTTATATTTTCTCCTTTCATCAATTAAATTCAATATTTCTTCTGTAACCCAATGATTTCTACTAGCCCTCGTCTTTTTACCTACTTGATCCTCTGCTGCCTTCACCACTTCATCCCTCAAAGCTACCTATTCTTCTTCTACAGTATTTCTTTCCCCCATTTTTGCCAATTGTTCCCTTATGCTCTCCCTGAAACTCTGTACAGCCTCTGGTTTAGTCAGTTCATCCAGGTCCCTTCTCCTTAAATTCCCACCTTTTTGCAGTTTCTTCAGTTTTAATCTGCCGTTCATAACCAATAGATTGTGGTCAGAGTCCACATCTGCCCCTGGAAAAGTCTTACAATTTAAAACCTGGTTCCTAAATCTCTGTCTTACCATTAGATAATCTATCTGAAACCTGTCAGTATCTCCAGGCTACTTCCTTGTATACAATCTTCTTTTATGATTCTTGAACCAAATGTTAGCTATGATCTGGTTGTGCTCTGTGCAAAATTCCACCAGGCGGCTTCCTCTTTCGTTTCTTACCCCCAATCCATATTCACCCACTATGTTTCCTTCTCTCCCTTTTCCTACTGACGAATTCCAGTCACCCATAACTATTAAATTTTCGTCTCCCTTCACTATCTGAATAATTTCTTTTATTTCATCCTACATTTCTTCAATTTCTTCGTCATCTGCAGAGCTAGTAGGCATATAAACTTGTACTACTGTGGTAGGCGTGGGCTCGTATCTATCTTGGCCACAATAATGCATCCACTATGCTGTTTGTAGTAGCTTACCCGCATTCCTGTTTTCCTATTCATTATTAAACCTACTCCTGCATTACCCCTTTTTGATTTTGTGTTTATAACCCTGTAGTCACCTGACCAGAAGTCTTGTTCCTCCTGCCACCGAACTTCACTAATTCCCACCATATCTAACTTTAACCTATCCATTCCCCTTTTTAAATTTTCTAACCTACCTGCCCGATTAAGGGATCTGACATTCCACGCTCCGATCCGTAGAACGCCAGTTTTCTTTCTCCTGATAGCGACATCCTCTTGAGTAGTCCCTGCCCGGAGATTCGAATGGGGGACTATTTTACCTCTGGAATATTTTACCCAAGAGGACGCCATCATCATTTAACCATACAGTAAAGCTGCATGACCTCGGGAAAAATACGGCCGTAGTTTCCCCTTGCTTTCAGACGTTCGCAGTACCAGCACAGCAAGGCTGTTTTGGTTAGTGTTACAAGGCCAGATCAGTAAATCATACAGACTGTTGTCCCTGTAACTACTGAAAAGGTTGCTGCCACTCTTCAGGAACCACACGTTTGTCTCGCCTCTCAACAGATACCCCTCCGTTGTGGTTGCACCTACGGTACGGCTGTCTGTATCGCTGAGGCACGCAAGCCTCCCCACCAACGCCAAGGTCCATGGTTCATGGGGGGTTCCTAATGCCTACTCCCAGATAATTTATGGAATTAACTGCTTCCAGTTGCTGACCTGCTATATTGTAACTAAATGATAAAGGATCTTTCTTTCTATGTATTCGCAGCACATTACACTTGTCTACATTGAGATGGAATTGCCATTCCCTGCACCACGCATCAATTCGTTGCAGATCCTCCTGCATTTCAGTACAATTTTCCATTGTTACAACCTCTCGGTACACCACAGCACCATCCGCAAATAGACTCAGTGAACTTCCGATGTTATCCACAAGGTCATTTATGTATATTGTGAATAGCAACAGTCCTACGACACTCCCCTGCGGCACACCCGAAATCACTCTTACTTCGGAAGACTTCTCTCCATTGAGAATGACATGCTGCGTTCTGTTATCTAGGAACTCTTTAATTCAATCACACAGTTGGTCTGATAGTCCATATGCTGTTACTTTGTTCATTAAACGACTGTGGGGAACTGTATCGAGCGCCATGCGATAGTCAAGAAACACGGCATCTGCATGGGAACCCGTGTCTATGGCCCTCTCAGTCTCGTCGACGAATAGCGTGAGCTGGGTTTCACACGATCGTCTTTTTCGAAACCCATGCTGATTCCTACAGAGTAAATTTCTACTCTCCAGAAAAGTCGTTATACTCGAACATAATACGTGTTCCTTCCTTTGCTTGCGTAATAACAAAACAAAATCTTGCCTTTTTACAAGTATTTCTTCTGCAGTTTATCGAAATAGTGAAGTAAGCTGATATACCGTTTTGTTACCTGAAAAGATGTATGCATTACATACCATGTAATTTACGTAATTATAAAATGTATTTTAATTACCGGCCATGGACGCTGAATAGAATACGAAAAGAACCAGAAGTTCAGAGTTCAAAAAAAGGTTTGAAACAGATCAAGAACGGGCGTGCGCTGCGAATAAATGAACAACTCGATACTAACTATGAGCTAACTAAACTATGAGCAGTCGACAGTGGAACTGCGACGAGTGGCCACGTGAAGAAGGACGAGTCCGGCCGAGCGAGACCGAGACAGACGGGAACGGGACGGAGGCTGGAACGAGACCGGCCGACGTGCCGTTGTGGGAACGAGATCGACCGTTTCCCGTTCCCGGGAACTGTAAGTAGAAACCGCTCTTTAGAATTCGTTCCTCGGTCGTTCCGTTCATCTTGATGAAGCGTTGCTTTGGACCCGTTAGTTCGCGAACGACCCATCTCTATTATGGGGCGAAAACGGACACATAGACGGGTGGTGGTGGTGGGGTGGGGAGAGGGGGGGGGGGGTAAAAAAAGAACGACTGGCAAATTTCTACTCGTGAAAACGAAAACACACGTGCTGGAGCATCAGAAAAGTTAACGAGTCTTTAAAACCTATACAGCATACGTTTGTCCCCCACTACAGCAGATCTGCTACAACAGTAGCAGCGAAAATGTCCTTTTTGAGAGTCAAGTCTTTGTTTTACTTTCTATGCTGCATATCTATGGTCGTAGATGAACGTATCACATCCATGAAATTCATGATTCTCTCGTGTGGCCACTTCTACATTTCCGTAAACAACCGAGAACCTACCACGACGTAGCGGAGGAGTCAGCCTACTGATTCCCAATTGAAGCCGTTGTTTTCCAGGGACGAATATGATCAGTGGCCTTGTGATTTGAAGAGGAAACTTAATGACAAAGTAAATGGATGTTTACTGTACAACTCTCACTGACTAATTAAGTCTGTCTTAAACGGGAGTAGTTTCCTAATCTTCTGTATTAAGACTGCATCAAAAGTTTGGAGTTTACAGATATTTATTCAAGAATTTAGGGTTAATTTCTGACAATGAGGAGCGAAAATGCGGCAAGATAGTTGCATGAAGCTTACAAAGTAGCAGATAATGAGATTTTTTATGGTTCACTAAATTTTCACTCTCGGTTCTTGTATAACATTTTCTGACATAACCTATGCGTCTGCCTTTTACGCTTATTTTTCAGTCTTTAATTTATTTTTGTATGACGCAATTTTATCTCCCTTCCTTTCCACAGTTCTATCGGTTTTTTTTTCTAACAGGGATACAGAGTCCTCATGAACATCATTTGCATGTGTTAAACCATTGTGTGTGCAAAATTTTATCAGATATTTCACGCAACTTACTAAGTGCTAACACAGCGTCGCCATCCAACAGGTGGCTTCAATATGGGATCGCTGCACTATCTCCAGCGAGCGGTCTACTTACTTTTAGTAAGTGTATGCAGACAACAAACAAATCGAGTGTCTCACGTATGGGAGCCATCTTTCGAATTGAAGCGAAATAATGTTGTTCCAGTACTCGGGCTTACACAGGCTTGACATTGTAGTGCTGCCGGAAAGAGGAAGCAAGGATGAGAGAGAGAGGGATGCATTTGTAATTCCAGACGTTGATATGGCCAGCGATACGAAATATTCCCCATTCTTGTTGATTTAAGTCGAATACATTCCATTATCCTCGTTTTGCTTTTGTTGATGTTCCTTATATTCTCCTTTCAAGACACTGTCCATTCCGTTCAACTGCTGTTCCAGGTCCTTTGCTCTCTGCCAGAATTACAATGTCATTGGCGAACCTCAAAGTTTTTATTTCTTCTCTATGGAGCCGGCCCTTGTGGTCGAGCGGTTCTAGGCGCTTAAGTCTGGAACCGCGCGACCGCTACGGTCGCAGGTTCGAATCCTGCCTTGGGCATGGATGTGTTTGTTGTCCTAAGGTTAGTTAGGTTTAAGTAGCTCTAAGTTCTAGGGGACTGATGGCCTCAGATGTTAAGTCCCATAGTCCTCAGAGCCATTTGAACCATTTTTTTCTCCATGGGTTTTAATTCTTACTCCGAATTTTTCTTTTGTTTCCTTTACTGCTTGCTGAATATACAGATTGAATAACATCGGGAATATGCTACAACCCTGTCTCACTCCCTTCCCAACCACTGCCTCCCTTTCATGCCCCTCCACTCTTATAACTGCCATCTGGTTTCTGTACAAATTGTAAATAGCCTTTCGTTCCCTGTATTTTATCCCTGCCACCTTTAGAATTTGAAAGAGAGCAATCCAGTCAACATTCACACAAGCTTTCTCTAAGTCTACATATGCTAGAAACATAGGTTTGCCTTTCCTTAATCTATCTTCTAAGATAAGTCGTAGGGTCAGTATTGCCTCACAAGTTCCAACATTTTTATGGAATCCAAACTGATCTTCTCCGAAGTTGGCATCTACCAGGTTTTCCATTCTTCTGTAAAGAATTCGCGTGAGTATTTTGCAAGAATCACTTATTAAACTGATAGTTCGCTAATTTTCACATCTGTCAACACCTGCTTCCTTTGGGATTGGAATTATATTTTTCTGGAAGTCCGAGGATATTTCACCTGTCTCATACATCTTTCTCACCAGATGGTGAGTTTTGTCAGGGCTGGCTCTCCCAAGGCTGCCAGTAGTTCTAATGGAATGTTGTCTACTCCGGGGGCCTTGTTTCGACTTAGGTCTTTCAGTGCTCTGTCAAAGTCTTCACGCAGTACCATATCGCCCATTTCATCTTCATCTACATCCTCTTCCATTTCCATAATATTGTCCTCAAGTTTATCACCCTTGTATAGACCCTCTATATACTCCTTTCATCTTTCTGCCTTCTCTTCTTTGCTTAGAACTGGGTTTCCATCTGAGCTCTTGATATTCATGCAAGTGGTTCTCTTTTCTCCAAAGGCCTCTTTAATTTTCCTGTAGGCAGTATCTACTTACCCCTAGTGAGATATGCCTCTAAATCTTTACATTTGTCCTCTAGCCATCCCTGCTTACCATTTTGCGCTTTCTGTCGATCTCATTTTTGAGACGTTTGTATTCCTCTTTGCCTGCTTCATTTACTGCGTTTTTATATTTTCTCCTTTCATCAATTAAATTCAATATTTCTTCTGTAACCCAATGATTTCTACTAGCCCTCGTCTTATTACCTACTTGATCCTCTGCTGCCTTCACTATTTCATCCCTCAAAGCTACCCTTTCTTCTTCTACTGTATTTATTTCCCTCATTCCTGTCAATCGTTTCCTAAGGCTCTCCCTGCAACTCTGTACAACCTCTAATACTTTCAGTTTATCCAGGTCCCATCTGCTTAAATTCCCACCTTTTTGCAGTTACATCAGTTTTAATCTACAGTTCATAACCAAGAGATTGTGGTCAGAGTCCACATCTGCAACATTGTTGCAATCACTGAATTGGCATAAAATAAGGGCCGTGAAAACGCACCATTAGTAATAAGCTATCTGATCAAAAGTATTCAGGCACCCCTACGTAATGCGGATCTGACCACCAGATGCCAGGAGAGGTGGACCTGCCAATATAAAAGGGCGAGGAGTACTGGGCGGTCAGTAGGGAAGTGTAATAGCAGAATAGGTCGGCCAGGAGGGCCCGTTGACTTCGAGCGTGGACCCGATATTGGGTGTCACCTGAGCAAGAGATCCATGGGGTACATTTCAACCCTTCTAAAATCGCCTAATTCGACTGTTGGTGATGAGATTGTGGAGTGGACAAGCGAGGGAACAATCATAACTAAACAAAGACAAGGCAAATCTCATGTACTGCCAGACGGGACCCACAGAGCATTGCAGATGGTGATTGTAAAAAATCGCATTAAACCAACGGCAGGAGGCACCCATGAGTTGCAAACTGCTTGCAGTAGTCCAGCTAGCACAATGACTGTCTATAGGTAGTTAAAAAGAAGCAACACATTTCTGCAGTCGATGCTAAGCGCCGCTTGAGGTGATGTAAAGAGCGGCGCTACTGGACAACGAGTGATTTGGAGTGGTTACCCTGTAGACATCCGATGGAAGGGTTTAGTGTTATACGGGAGCCAAGGTAGCCCCTGAGGACCCACAACCCATATAACACCACAGAGGACGAGGTTGTCTATGCCAAGGCGTACCGCCGGCCGTTGTGGCCGTGCGGTTTAGGCACTTCAGTCTGGAACCACGTGACCGCTACGGTCGCAGGTTCGAATCCTGCCTCGGACATGGATGTGTTTGATGTCCTTAGGTTAGTTAGGTTTAAGTAGTTCTAAGTTCTAGGGGACTGGTGATCGTAGAAGTTAAGTCCCCTAGTGCTCAGAGCCATTTGAACCATTTGAACCCAAGGTGTACCAAAAGCACCATGGTAAACACTGGCTATTTACATACAAGATGATGGAAACAGGCATTCCGAACACTACTTCCTGCAGAGGGAGCTCGAGCCACGGTCTGCAGGAAGTATCACTATGCCAAAACCTGATTGGCTGGAGACAGCTATTTAGGGGCTAGAACCAGCCCAGAAGTTCAGTTCACCCCGGATGCCGACTTCGTGTACTGCGACCATTGAAGATTACATCTTCGTCTCTGAATTTTACTGTTACTAGTGTGTGTGTGTGTGTGTTTGTGTGTGTGTGTGTGTGCGTGTGTGTGTGTGTTGTGTGTGTGTTTTACCACGACCCTTTGAGGAAAATTAGAAGTGCACTTTAGTTTGCTTAAATTAGGAGACTTTTACTGGCGTCCTTATTGTTACCTTTCCTTTGTTGTTCTGTCATCAACCTTGTGAACTTACATCAATAAAAGTTGTGATGTGAAAAATTGCGAATTGTCAGTCACAACATTTAGGTTTGAAGAATGCCTGCAGGACGTTGGATGTCAATATGTTTAGCGCCATCAATGAAGCACGGAGAAGAATGTGTTACAGCTTGGGAATTCCGTGGTTACGCTACTGTCCACTTACTACGCTTAAGGAAACACCAAATGCGGAAGGCATAGACACATTTTACAGCACTGTGTACTGCGTACAGCAGAGGAACATTTTAGAGACGATGATACCAGCATGACAATGCACCCTGTCATAAAACAGCATATGTGGGGCAATGGTTTGTGGAAGATAACATTCCTCACATGGCCTCAACTGCCCAGTCTCGATCTGAACCTAATGAAACACGTCTGTGATGAGTTAGAACATCGACTTCGCCCGACACCCCAAAGTATAATATCACCAACTTCTCTGATTTTGCCACTTGAGGAAGAATAGGCTACCATTCCTCCACACGCGTTGGATACCCCATTGAAAGTGTCCCCAGCAGAGTTCAAGCCGTCATAAAGGTGAGGGGTGGGGAAATATCATGTTAATGACCACTAATATGTGTCCGGATACTTTTGATCAGGTAGCGTATATCCTGCCACGAATACCAAGATAAGAATGCGTGCCTGACCCAGTGGCTGATACGTGTGCCCCCCCCCCCCCCCCACCCACCCTCCACCTTTTGCGGGGCCGCCCGCTTTGCTACCGGCGCCACACCCGGCACGCTATTCGTTCGTTTCTTTCGTCAGTTGACTCGACTGAATCGAGTTATCGAGTAGTTGTACTTTCCTACGTAGAATGCGCGTCCGTGTCATCGTATTTTACACGTTTCTATCTGGCATATTGTATTCCCGTTCACAGGAGCTCCTACGGAACGCGTTATGTGGTTCTTGGTGTCACTCGTATCCATCTAGAAGAGTTTTTACTGAGTTTAACGAAGGCGATGTTGGCCTGATATATTCGACGATGCCCTTTGGCTACACTGACTTAAAGGATCCTTCTAAGAAATACCAAATTAAGATAACCTGAAAATGCCTAAATAAGGCGAAACGCGTAGTTGAAAAATAAAATACTAAAATTGCAACCAAGACTGTTTTTAACCAATACTGTTAAGCACTGGTTTGCTGTATGCCACATATGGATTGGAAAAATTTCTATGCAAGATGTTTCACGCATCGCAGACAGTGTTTAGTTCGTCCCGTAAATTCTTGCTTTTTTACTTATGCGGTACTGTTTCTTTAATGACGAAATGTGTGTCGTGATTTAGCCGTGGTACCAAGAAAAAGGAAACCTTCCACATCAGTTCTCTAGGAGGGAAGTCGACACGGAAATGGAGCGCAATCAGCGGCGTGAGTTGTGGCCAGGAAACCGCAGCTTCCCCTGTCGATTGCAGCGAGGCACCGTTCCCGGCGTTTCCTCCTCTGCCGTGAGTCGAGACTCGCCAACGTGCTAGACATGCGGCCGGCTGTAGCACTCGTCTGCGCTCTCTGCCTTTCTGCGATCGGCCCCAGCTATCAGTTCCGCCTGCCTTGGACCAAGAGCCGACAAGGGTCCTTCGAGGACTTTGAGAGGGAGACAGGCCTCTCCCAACTCGGAGATCCCGTCAGCGCGAACAGAGAAATCGTCTACGTCGGCGTACCAGACAGGACAGAAGGCGCCAAGTCCGCGGCGTACCAAGAGGCTGCAGGAAATCCGCTGGACACGAAGGATGAAGTGGAGGAGCCGCTGTTGAAGAAGACGAATTTCGTGTACGGCCCCGATCATGAGGACAACATCCGTCCAGCGGAGCCACCTCTGGAACAGCCCGCCGACGGCGAGTATCCGGTACCTCCTGATGATGCGGACATATCAGACATGTCGAGACGTGCCTCCATACCAGAGTGGTGGTTAACCAACCCCGACAGGCGGAGCTATATACATGAAGCTCGGTCTGAGGATGATTTACAACCCTAGTGGTGAGTATCTACTCAGGCTAAGGCTGTCCCTACACTAACGATAACGTTGTGCAATATTTAGTATTGTGCAAAATTACTGACCGTGTGTGGATTAGACTGAATGCTGTGCAATATGCAGGGTGGACCAAAACTCCACTTTTTGATTACATTTGTATAAAACAGAGAACGGGGAAAGAAAGAGAAAGGATGGTTGGGAATTCGTGACTTTCAGCCACACAGGGCATTGTGGTAATGCCGTGCGAGAGTTGAAAATTTGTGCTGAGCCAGGACTTGAACCTGGATTTACCGCTTCTCACGAGCTGTTGTCTTAACCGCTTCAGCCAGCCGGACACGGTCCACGACTGACTCAAATTTCCAACTTATCGCACGCTGCAATGCAGCGTCCCTCGTCCATTAATCTTTTCCATCAAATTACTACTTTCCCTAGGGCTTCGGACGATATTAGTGCAGCCGCACTGAAATAAACGTCAAGGAGCCGTCTCGCTCTTACAAGAATGTGTATGTCTGAAGCGTGTCTGGTCTGTCGAACATTTGCGACAGAAGACACCATATATCTTCTAAGTATTTTGGCATAAGGGATCCACGGTCTCTGGCAGCTCGTTACATAGCTGTTGCATTGCGCCAGTTAGCTTTGTAACTGTATTGCACTGAAATAGTGAACAACAGCGAAAATGTCGACGTATGCGCTGGTAATCCGCTCACGGTATCTATTGTCGATAACAGTAATGCCCTCTCTAACTCATTCTGTTCAAGTTTCCATTCAGTACTGCTAGGTTTGTTTTTCGATAGTGTTGGTTGCTTGTTAAAAATTATACACAGCAGTACTGTGGATAGGTTTGCCGATAAAGAGTTGTCCGATATGCACCTCTTGTAGGAATCCACTGAACGTAATGGAAGAGCGGCACAACGACCCTACGCCGAGCTTTTTCTGCAGCGACGGCAACCACACTGCAGTACTTTTGCATATGAAGGTTATTTCAGTGCTGTGTATCGTGTGTTGTGTGATGTACGTTTTATTCTCGTGAAGGTATTTTCACAGAGACATTGGTGATTGCTGCAACAAAACCAAATAAATCATAATTACATTATTACTCGGTAACGATCCACCAGAGATCGTGGATCCCTTATTCCAAAATACTTCGGAAGTATCCCTGAACAATCTCTGAAAGTTTGTCTGTGGACTTCTGGTTGACCCTGCATTAGTCCGGCGGTGAGACAATAAATAAGTGCCGGCCGAAGTGGCCGTGCGGTTCTCGGCGCTGCAGTCCGGAGCCGCGAGACCGCTACGGTCGCAGGTTCGAATCCTGCCTCGGGCATGGATGTGTTTGATGTCCTTAGGTTAGTTAGGTTTAACTAGTTCTAAGTTCTAGGGGACTAATGACCTCAGAAGTTGAGTCCCATAGTGCTCAGAGCCATGTGAACCAACCAATAAACAAGTCGCAAATTGGGATGGAGACGTCAGAGCATCCTGTACCAGCCTGAAATTTATCTTTTTTTTTTCAGCACACTCTCCTTGTAAACTTAAATACTTATTCAATCGCTCGACAAAGCGTTAAAAGCCTGCAGCACCTGTCGTGATATAACAAGTTTATTTGGTTCCTGACACTGCTGCAACCCACAACACCGATGTGTCGTGGGGGTAGCGAAATACCCCCAGACGGGGAAACAATGTGCCACCAGTGAATAACTAGGGCGGCCAGGACGCTCCTTGTGTGTAATTTTTTTGTCCTTCGTTGAATTCCTGTATCCAGCTGAACAAAATTGAGACATGCAGTTGTAATAGTACACAGGATGAATTTAGCTACGGACATGCTCTGTGGACAGTCTCTCCGCTCACGAACGTGGCATTGTTCTTGCCGGGTACACACTCATAGCGCACCTGCTATCTTGATCTAATTGCAGATCATTGATCATTGGCCGCGGAATACTGTGTATCAGCTGTCTTCCAAGTTAGATGTGCTGCCACCTTCTAGACAGGTATAGGCGCAAAATTTAAAACGATTTGTCGTTTTCTGGCGTTTGCGACTTATTTATTGACTCATCCTCGTATAAGAGATCAACGGTCTCCGGTGGCTTGCCACAGAGTAATACAGCGATGCCAACCACGTCAGTTGTACATAGTCACCAATGGGAATCCAAATCCTGTGTTTTGTGTTGTACGTTTTGGAGATCACATATACAGGCTATTGGTAAAAGTGTACGATAAACTCTGGATTACATCGTAGCATGGCAATATGACAACCAACAGCAAATGCTTTTTAGCTTTGTATCTATATTGCACTGAAACCCGTGCACAGAGTGCGAATGTCGCTGGTATGCGCTGCGCACATTGTTTCCATTCGCTCACGGTGCCTGCTGTTTACAAAGAAATGCCAATCCTGTGTTTTGTGCTGTACGTTTCGGTGCTTACACATTAAAGACTTTTTCAGTCTTGTGAAAGTATTTTCTCAAATAAAAGGTGTTGTGGACTGACAAGACAGCCAGTCCACAGTGACGGGTAACCGAAAGGCACGCGTACACACACGCCGGCTGGGGTGAGGTCTGAAACAGGATACTTAATGAATGCTATAAAGAAAAGTACGTAGCTCCTCGACTACTTAACTTTATTCCATCATTGTGGTACATCGCTCTTGACGATACAATTGAGAGTCTTTAAGTACAAGCACTGTAAGGCTAATGGCGCCTTGCTAGGTCGTAGCCATGGACTTAGCTGAAGGCTATTCTAACTGTCTCTCGGCAAATAAGAGAAAGGCTTCGTCAGTGTAGTCGCTAGCAAAGTCGTCGTACAACTGGGGCGAGTGCTAGTACGTCTCTCTAGACCTGCCGTGTGGTGGCGCTCGGTCTGCAATTACTGACAGTGCCGACACGCGGGTCCGACATGTACTAATGGACCGCGGCCGATTTAAAGCTACCACCTAGCAAGTGTGGTGTCTGGCGGTGACACCACAAAAGGTAATTTGGGTAACAAACTGAATAAATCATAGTTACATTATTATTGTGTAACGAGCTGCAGGTCGTGAATAACTTACACTGAAAAACTCGGAAGGTACATCAGAACAACCTCTGAAAGTTTGTCGGTGGAGTTCCTTTTCACTCTGTATGTTAACGAATCTAGCCAAATTAGATTTTTATTGTACAAACTGTTTGCACTGTATGCTCTTTGCCTAATTCTGTATGTCTTTGTCTGCGCAGTTGCGTATCCCAAACAGTTTGTTTTGCGCGATGTGCTGTGTTGTGTAAATCGAATTGTGGAATAGCTTTGAAGTCGGCTAAGCGCACGTTCGCTTTAGAATTATTGAAAGTGTATAGAGGTTTCCCAGACTTAGCGTGTGGGAAAACCAAATGAACATAATAACCGTTAGAAGAAAACCGAGCAATAAGATCAGTCGTTTTCCACGTATAGATAAATACATCTGGAAGCAATAAAGAAGTTTGATCCATTACGAACGAATTATTGGGAGATGTTGAGCTGCAAGGACAATGTCTCGCAAATGAGTGTAGTTTTTATTAATTATTGATGTAACTGTTTGCAAAAGTACATCAAATAATCAAGCGCCTATCCTGAGAAAGTTCCGATAATCATTTGGTTCACTAATCTTCAAGGAAATCTCACCAAATTGCCCTGATATTTTAAGGAGATAAAATTACTCTTGCAAGATATCAACCCCAGTAATCGATCCCGCGCGGAAACTTGGGCCATAATTCTGAAACCACGCAGTGATTACTTGAAAGTACACCTTTTTAACATTCGCGCGCACCGGTTGCCTCTCATAAACTTAAGCAACTGAAAAATTATTAAGAAATGAAGTTAATGATTTTCGATTCACAATTTAATTATGCCAGTGACACTGAAGCATAGCCTATCTTCTGCAAGCGTGCTTCACTTTAGCGGTGCCAGCTTTAAAATCCAAAGAAAATAAGGCACAGCAGCGATGTTAATAACTGAAATAGAGTTACGTTGCTTTTTTAATGACACACTAATTCGTTTCATTCATTCGCACTGCATTTGTGAGCCGCACCGTGGAAGTGTCCAAAGCAAGGAGATCTCAGGCAGTAGCCACAGGTTAGTGAACAAAGCATATTACCAACGTTAAGCTGAGTTTCACAAAGATCTTACACATTCCACTGTATGGTACTACGCGCACAGGCATTAGGCGGCTGCAGTGGGGCAGAGCTTGTGACAAACAACCGCCGTTTAAAATCTGTGCTTTTAGAAGGTCATAACTGTTTACTACCACAATTTTGGCCCAAATTTTCTAGCAGGATCGAGCGCTGGGGCTGATACATTGTAAGTGTGCCTTTTTTCTTCTTAAAATAAGAGGTCAAATTGGTGATGTTTTCTCGTTAGTTAATTTGATATGTCTGTCTTTCTCTCTTCTTATAATCGCTCCTTCATCAATCTACGCTTCCTCTTTTTCTGCGATCCCAGTGCCACCCCAAATAACCGCTGGTGTCCATATCCGACACATTCCACCATGTAACGGGCCGTCTACGACGATCGTCGGTAGGTTAATTCTACTCCTCTTATACACTGAGGTGGCAAAATTCATGGGATACCTGCTAATATCGCATCAGACGTCCTTTTGCCCGGCGTAGTGCGGTAACTCGACGTGGCATGAACTTAACAAACTGTTAGAAGTCCCCTGCAGAAACAATGAGCCATGCTGTCTCTATAGTGGTCCATAATTGCGAAAGTATTGCCGGTGCAGGATTGTGCACGAACTGACTCCTCGATTATGTCCGTAAATTTTCGATGGGATTCATGTCGGGCAATCTGGATGGTCAAAACATTCACTGGAAATATCCAGAATGTTCTTCAAATCAATAATGAATCATTGTGCCGCATTGCCAGCCATAAAAATTCCATAGCTGTCTGGAAACATGAAGTCTATGAATGGCTACAAATGGTCTCCAAGTAGCCGAATATAACCATTTCCAGTGAATGATCCATATACAAGGCGTCCACAATGAGACTCCAACATTTGAACTCATAAAATCTGAGAGGAAACACAATTTACTGACGAACAAATACAGGGAAATCATACAGCAGCTCATCAAGTTTCCATACACAAGTGGACGGTTCAGTACACTTGAACATGGGCGCCACGGGTAGCGCGAAGAATATCGAGTCTATAATCCATTTCGTGCCATGTGTTGCAGAGCATCTGTTCTGTGACAGAGTTGATGACAGTTCTTATGCGCTGTTTCAAGTCTTGCAGGTCCTTTATTGATGTAGCGTATACCCGGTCTTTCACATAACCCCACAAGAAAAAATAGATGTGGGTTATGTCGGGCGAACGTGGCGGCCAAGGAATTGGACCTCCACGGCCAATCCATCGTTGCGGGAATGTGCCATTTAAAAATTTTCGGACATCAAGGCTCCTATGGGGTGGTGCACCGTCCTGTTGAAACATCACATTTGGCTGCTGGTATGTTATCTGTGGCACAGTAAATTGTTCCAACATGTCCAGGTAGATGGCTTCATCCACAGTCAGCTCCTGAAAGCAAAACGGCCCAACAATGCGATTTATCATCAAACCACACCACACATTAACTTTCGGACTGTCGCGCATGTGTTCCCTAGGTGCATGTGGATTTTCGGACCCCAAGATGCGCACATTGTGACGATTGACAGCCCCTGACACGTGAAAGGTTGCCTCGTCAGTAAACATCACGCGTGATAAAAATGTCACGTCCACGGCGATGCGATCTAACATGACACATGCAAATTCTCCTCGCTTTGGTCGATCATCAGGCTTGATTTCTTGCACAACCTGCACTTTATATGCGTACAAACGTAATCGCTGATGAAGCACTTAGTGCACTTTTGAACGTTTCATACGAAGTTCTCGTGCTGCCTGTCGCACTGACTTCTGTGGACTTTGCCGCACTTGTTCCACGTGATGTTCGCTGATCCCAGGCTTACCACCACCGTGCCCTTTCGAAAACACTTCCGGTAGCCAAAAACTGACCACACCATTTTTTTTATAGTCTCGAACGACGGGGGCGCTTTGTTGTAAACTCGACGAAAGTTTCTTTGCACTTGGGTCGCCGATTTTGTCTCTGCATACCACCAGACCACTTGTGCACGCTCCCTCATATCCTACATTTTGCTAAAACAATTGATTGCAGCTCCACTATGGCCACTTGGCGTAACAAATTTGCACACCACAAATTTGTTGAGTTGCTCTGTCTGCCCCTACAGGATTCACAGGTCCACCATCTGAAATGAGAAAGATATAGGATATTAAAATGTTGGAGTCTCATTGTGGACACCCTGTAAACACAGCCCATACTGTCATGGAGCCACCACGAGACTGCACAGTGCCTTGTTGCCAATATGGGCCCGCGGCTTCGTGGGGTCTGCAGCACACTAGAACCCCACACTCGAGCACTATAATCAGCTCTTCCAACTGAAACTGGGAATCATCTGCCAAGGCCCTCGTTTTCCAGTCGTCTACGGGCCAACTGATACGGTCACGAGTCCAGGAGAGGTGCTGCAGGCGATCGCGTTCTGTTAGCAAAGGCACTCGCGTCGATCGTCGCTGCCGTAGCCCATCAGTGCCAAGTTTCGCCGCACTGTCCTAATGGATAAGTTCGCCGTACGCCTCACTTTGATTTCTGCGTAGTGTTGCTTGTCTGTTACCACGGACAACTCAACGCAAACGCCGCTGCTCTCGGTCGTTAAGTGAAGATCGTCGGCACTGCGTTCTGCGTGGTGAGAGACAATGCCTGAAATTTGGTGTTCTTGGCACACTCTTGCCACTGCTAATGTCAATGGAATGTCCCATGCGTTTAGCTCCAACTACGATTCCGCGTTCAAAGACTGTTAATTCCCGTCGAGCGGCCATAATGACGTCGGAAACCTTTTCACATGAATCACGTGAGTACAAATGACAGCTTCGCCAATGCAATGCCCTTTTACACCCTGTGTAAGCTATACTGACGCCATCTGTATAAGTGCATATCGCTCGCTATCCGATGACTTTTGTCACCTCTGTGTAATCAATGAGGATAGGAGAATGTGTGGAAAACACTGCTGAGCGACCAGATGAAGTCACCCAAGTAGGGGGCCTGTCTTGTGCTAATCTGTCATAAAAATGTTTTAGGGAGAATATTTGTGACGCCATCCAGAATCCAGAGGCACTGCGGGAGATAAAGTACCCCGACCAGACTGCATGTGTGGTGACATTATTGGACGGCCGCCATGGAGCCTCCGGACGTCATTGCTGCTGTTCATGATACAAAATGAAACTCTGTAACGCCAGTCTTGCCTTTGTATAACTGAACGACTGACGTAATACGTTTTTGTTGCGCGAAGCCAAGCTCTTTATTATATTCAAAGTTAACACTGATTGAAATACTTAAAAGATAAGTAGGGAAATACGAGGCTTTTTTTTTTGGTCATCAGTCTACTGACTGGTTTGATGCGGCCCGCCACGAATTCCTTTCCTGTGCTAACCTCTTCATCTCAGAGTAGCCCTTGCAACTTACGTCCTCAATTTACAGTGCAATACGAGGCTTAATGAGTGTAATATTTATTTGAAGAATATATCTGAAATTCATTACAGCAGCTACCTTAGTTTTTATTCGTAGGTTTTAGTTGGTTATATGGAAGTAAGGAAGTCTGAACATTGGCTTGAAGACTAATTTACAGTGCAATCTTTTATTTATTTGTAATATTTGCGTAACTGAAAGTCATAGTTTTGGAATTTATAAATACTGTGAGAGAACTAGGGCCGCACGGAGTGGCCGTGCGGTTCTAGGCGCTACAGTCTGGAACTGAGCGACCGCTACGGTCGCAGGTTCGAATCCTGCCTCAGGCACGTATGTGTGTGATGTCCTTAGGTTAGTTAGGTTGAATTAGTTCTAAGTTCTAGGCGACTGATGACCTCAGAAGTTAAGTCGCATAGTGCTCAGAGCCATTTGAACCATTTGAAGAGAACTAGGACTTCCGATTCCACATAGGGAGGAAGACGACCTTAAAACGCAGTCAGATGAATATAAGGCTCAAATATGGACAATTATAAGTAAATATACATTGCGCCTACTATATGGATTTAATATTAGGCTCCTGTTGTGGGTGATCTCACCTGAGCCAGAGAATTTAATAATTGTAGAAGCATTCAGGACCGAAAGCGTGTGAGCAAATAGTTTAAAAACATTCTTGATCACGTTACGATAGGCGAAACGCCACAACTTCGAGTTTGTGTAATATCACTTGGCGCTCTAGAGCCAACCATCAGTATACAGATATGCTCTCTCCAATAATTTCCGCAAATAGGTTTGGGAAAGATACACCATTATTTAATAATTATTTTTACGGAGAGACTAGGACAGCAGAGATCACAATTTCGGATACTCAAAACAACGCAGCCTCACTAGACTAAAAAAATCGAACAAATTGAATGTATTAAAATTCTTCATCAAAAATATATACTCTTCAGATTTTTAAAATTTGTTGTTGAGAAAGCTATGGGAGAAGAGCAGTTACTTTCTGCTGCCGGCCTGTCCTTTGTACTGGAAATGAAGTGATAATAAAGAAAAAAATCGGACAAATGGAAGTAGTCCTCACGCTCTCAGGGTTCTGGAGAAACTTAATATCAACGACCTCAGTAGTCATTAGACATCGTGAGAGAGCAGAATGGGACGCTCCGCGGAACTCATGGACTTCCAACGTAGTCAGGTGATTGGGTGTCTCTTGGTCATACGTCTGTACGCGAGATTTCCACACTCCTAAACATCCCTAGCACCACTGTTTCCGATGTGATAGTGAAGTGGAAACGTGAAGGGACACGTACAGCACAAAAACGTACAGGCCGACCTCGTCTGCTGACTGACAGAGACCGCCGACGGTTGAAGAGGATCGTAATGTGTAATAGGCAGACATCTGTCCTGACCATCACACAGGAATTCCAAACTGCATCAGGATACAGTGAAAGTACTATGACAGTTAGGCGGGAGGTGAGAAAACTTGGGTTTCATGGTCGAGCGGCTGCTCATGAGCCACACATCACGCCGGTAAATGCCAAATGGCGCCTCGCTTGGCGTAATGAGCGTAAACATTGGACAATTGAACAGTGGAAAAACATTGTGTGGAGTGACGCATCACGGTACACAATGTGGCGATCCGATGGCAGGGTGTGGGTATGGCGAATTTCCGGTGAACGTCATCTGCCAGCATGTGTAATGCCAACAGTAAAATTCGGAGTAGGTGGTGTTACGGTGTGGTCGTGGTTTTCATGGAGGGGGTTTGCACCACTTGTTGTTTTGCGTGGCACTATCACAGCACAGGCCTACATTGATGTTTTAAGCACCTTCTTGCTTCCCACTGTTGAAGAGCAACTCGGGGATGGTGATTGCATATTTCAACATCATCGAGCACCTGTTCATAATGCGCGGCCTGTGGCCGAGTGGTTACACGACAATAACATTCCTGTAGTAAACTGGCCAGCACAAACTCCTGACCGCCGGCCGGGGTGGCCAAGCGGTTAAAGGCACTACAGTCTGGAACCGCGTGACCGCTACGGTCGCAGGTTCGAATCCTGCCTCGGGCATGGATGTGTGTGATGTCCTTAGGTTAGTTAGGTTTAAGTAGTTCTACGTTCTAGGGGAATGATGACCTTAGAAGTTAAGTCCCATAGTGCTCAGAGCCACTTGAACCACTTTTTTAAACTCCTGACCTGAATCCTATAGAACACCTCTGGGGTGTTTTGGAACGCCGACTTCGTGCCAGGCCTCACTGACCGACATCGATAGCTTTCCCCAGTGCAGCACTCCGTGACGAATGGGCTGCCATTCCCCAAGAAAACTTCCAGCACTTGACTGGGCGTATGCTTGCAAGAGTGGAAGCTGTCATCAAGGCTAAGGGTGGGCCAACACCATATTGAATTCCAGAATTACTGATGGAAGGCGCAACGATCTGGCATTTTCAGCCAGGTGTCCAGATACTTTTGATCATACAGTGTACGTGACATAAATGGCCGTATCGTTTGATTGCATTGACATAGAAGTTTAATTCTTTTTCACCAGCAAAGAATTGCCGACCTTAGTATTTGACATAAATTTCAATTTAATACCTCTACCCGTTTCTGAGAAAAGGGTATTAACAGACATACGGACAAGCAGACGGATAACAAAGTTATCCTATAATGGTTCCGTTTTGACCGATTTAGGAACGAAAGCCTAAAAGTCGAGCGCAAAGTAAGTTAGAGCAACCCTTTCAGTCAATTACAGAACAAACTTATCGACCGAAAGATAAATAAGGAGTGATTTAAAAAAGACAGCAAGTTAAGCCCTTTTGTGATTTGGTGTAATGGGACGACATCATCTGTCAATACGCGGGTTATCCCTACATGCCCAACACGGAAGACGGCGCTGCTTCAAGTAATTGTTAAAGATGTACGATCGATGTCAAGTCGGAATATCTGGGGATCTCGAGCTTACACGAAGAATGACGGGGCACCTGGTCGTAGGATACTGTTTCACCGCGAGTCAGTGTAACGGAAATACTGAAAAATTTCAAATAACTAAAACTCGAAGAGAAATCTATGACCACTCGCAAAAATTTACTTACAAAAATTACAAGAATCTGTGTTCAGGCCGGAAAGGGGGAATATTCTTCATCACTTACACACTGCTTCTGCGGAGACTAATAATTGCAAGAGTAGTATTCCATAGATCTCACAGAGAGTTGTATCTGCGATATGGAAAGAAAGAAGAGGCGTACATTTAGTTTAATTTAAGTATAATACAGAGAAACTACTTTACGTTACTGTATTAAACTGCCAATATCAATAGCAAAATAAACTCAGACATTAGTTTGAAGAGATTCTGGAAGGTGCTCTTCAGTGGAGTAGAAGGAGTCACCCAACAGAAAGTTCTGTAACTTAGCCCTAAATTCCACCACATTCTCTACATGCAGTGTAATGCGCTCTGATTGGTTGTTTTAATACGCGTATATCTATGAACATGACTCCTTTTTGTTTTACTGTTAACCTCTTGAAATCTTTGTAGGGGTTGTTTATCGTTGTGCTTCTTATTAAAGTTCTTATTAAATTTAATATTTATTAAATTTCTTATTAAATTTATGAAAGGAGAAAGACTGATAATGAAAAAGATATTAATGAATTATTTTCAAGTTGTTATCAAAATACCCAGTCTTTTTAAAGAAATCTCTGCAAGGTGTTCTAGAATTAGCAGCAGATATAATTCATATAACACGCTCCTGTGTTTTGAAAATACTGTCCCTGTAATTTGAATCTCCCCAGAAATTGATTCCATAACTCATTAGTAAGTGAAAATATGCTGAATTTTAAAGTATCGTACACATGCGTACTGTAAACATAGCTGACGTCAGGAGACTCAATAATTCTAGCCATTGCGTTTCCCATCTACAGTCCCAAAAACTGAACACTCCCTTTTTCCTGTATTCCATCGTTTTTGAAACGTGTTTGAGCAACCTACTTTTATAGCTTGTAGGCTTCTGTTACAAGTATTGAGCTGTATGTACTGAGTATTGTCGAAATTCAGTGATCATCCATTTGCCTTGAAGCATCTATTGATATTTTTGAATATTTAATTACCTGCCTTTTGCTGTAAGGGGACTGGTACTATTTCGTTTTATTCCTGTACTCGTATCCTTCGCAAAAAGTGTAAAATTTGCATCTTCCAAACTGAAAAATTCAAGATGATTTATACACAGTAAAAATATCAGAGGACTTAAAATCAGACCGGCCTGGGTGGCCGAGCGGTTCTAGGCGCCACAGTCTGGAACCACGCGACCGCTACGGTCGCAGGTTCGAAGGCTGCCTCGGGCATGGATGTGTGTGATGTCCTTAGGTTAGTTAGGTTTAAGTAGTTCTAAGTTCTAGGGGACTGATGACCTCAGTAGTTAAGTCCCATAGTGCTCAGAGCCATTTGAACCAACTTAAAATCAAACCTTGAGATACACTGTGTCTGATTGCTTCAAAGTTTGAGCACATATTATTACGTGACTGACATGGAACTGCTACATATCGCTTTCCGTCATTCAGATAAAATAAAAATCATGAACCTGCCGTGTCTTACTGTTTCTTAATATTTTTCTTATGTATTAGGGTACCAGAGGTCACACAATCGGAAGCCTGAATCAGGTCAAAAAATATGGTAGTTATTTTTGATTTACTGATGCTAATATATCGTCTGTTAAGTCAAATATTGTCTGTTCAGTTGACAGTTAAGATGGAATTAAACGGAGAACAACTCGCACAGAGGTATATAAGCAATTATTATTATTTCCACGATCCACCTGTGAATGGAATGCAGAGGTATCTGATAAAATGTTACGAAAAGTTTTCTCTGTCACGTTCGAGGTAGCGATTCCTAGAGTAAAAAGTAAATGGCAGGAAGGTTCATATTTCGAATTATTTCTTTCGATGTATTCACTACTTTTTATCAATAGGCAAGGTAAAAATTACAGAACTAGGGAATAGTAATGATGGACAGGAAGGAAAGTAGTTTAATGACGGCAGTGCCACTGGGCCTAACTGAATACCTTTTACATTTATATCATTTACGGAACAGAACTGGTGTTAGTTACAACAGCCATTTATCCAAGGTCTCTGGAGTACTAGAAAGTGTCTTGTGACAAGGAAAGTGTGGTGAGTGCTCTACTTTCTGAGAAAGACAACAGAACAGATGTGACGAACTGCAATCCTGTATCACAGACGTAACTACGTACAGTATTAAAGAACATATTTTATGTTCAATCACAATTTCTAATACACTGGTAAAGCGCCGGCCGAAGTGGCCGAGCGGTTCTAGGCGCTACAGTCTGGAGCCGCGCGACCGTTACGGTCGCAGGTTCGAATCCTGCCTCGGGTATGGATGTGTATGATGTCCTTAGGTTAGTTAGGTTTAAGTAGTTCTAAGTTCTAGGGGACTGATGACCTCAGATGTTAAGTCCCATAGTGCTCAGAGCCATTTGAACCATTTTTGAACTGGTAAAGCCTCTGTAGGAATGAACACTGGTGGTGCAAGCTGTACTTGTATGGTACTTAACTTTTCTCGGAGCAATGCATTACCAGTCGCTCCACATGACACACCTCACTGACCATCTCAAAGCTTCAACTTTTCAGTAGTCCATCTCCGTAAACTGAGCGAGGTTGCGCCGTGATTAAGTCAGTGTGGACAAGCATGCAGGAATAGCAGGGCTTACATCATAGTCCAGCCATCCAGATTTGGCTTTTGTGTGATTTCCACAAATTGATTGAGGTGAATACTCAACTGATTCCATTTAAAAGAATACAGATGATATCATTTTCCATCTCTGTCCTATCTGAGTTTTTCTTTCATCTCTAACGATCTTGTCATAAACGGAATATCTATATTATTACACGGTAACAGCTCATGGTTGCTTATCTAACGGCTCAGAAGAGCAACAAAAATCATATTTTCAATATTTCATTTCATATTGATCAAATTTAAAAATTTAAAATGCTGTCATCATCTACTCAGTAAGAGAGATAATCTTATGTTAAAGGTTTAACACAGAAAGACAAGTATGACAGAAACTGAGTAGGCCTACACGAGATCTGTTCAAAAAATTCCGGAACTTTCTCCACAAAATTTTTCTACTCTTACCTTTCACTTAATGTGCATAATTTTTTTTATTTTATTTTATTTTATTTTTTTTGGTCATCAGTCTACTGACTGGTTTGATGCGGCCCGCCACGAATTCCTTTCCTGTGCTAACCTCTTCTTCTCAGAGTAGCACTTGCAACCTACGTCCTCAATTATTTGCTTGACGTATTCCAATCTCTGTCTTCCTCTATAGTTTTTGCCCTCTACAGCTCCCTCTAGTACCATGGAAGTCATTCCCTCATGTCTTAGCAGATGTCCTATCATCCTGTCCCTTCTCCTTATCAGTGTTTTCCACATATTCCTTTCCTCTCCGATTCTGCGTAGAACCTCCTCATTCCTTACCCTATCAGTCCACCTAATTTTCAACATTCGTCTATAGCACCACATCTCAAATGCTTCGATTCTCTTCTGTTCCGGTTTTCCCACAGTCCATGTTTCACTACCATACAATGCTGTACTCCAGACGTACATCCTCAGAAATTTCTTCCTCAAATTAAGGCCGGTATTTGATATTAGTAGACTTCTCTTGGCCAGAAATGCCTTTTTTGCCATAGCGAGTCTGCTTTTGATGTCCTCCTTGCTCCGTCCGTCATTGGTTATTTTACTGCCTAGGTAGCAGAATTCCTTAACTTCATTGACTTCGTGACCATCAATCCTGATGTTAAGTTTCTCGCTGTTCTCATTTCTACTACTTCTCATTACCTTCGTCTTTCTCCGATTTACTCTCAAACCACACTGTGTACTCATTAGACTGTTCATTCCGTTCAGCAGATCATTTAATTCTTCTTCACTTTCACTCAGGATAGCAATGTCATCAGCGAATCGTATCATTGATATCCTTTCACCTTGTATTTTAATTCCACTCCTGAATCTTTCTTTTATTTCCATCATTTCTTCCTCGATGTACAGATTGAAGAGTAGGGGCGAAAGGTTACAGCCTTGTCTTACACCCTTCTTAATACGAGCACTTCGTTCTTGATCGTCCACTCTTATTATTCCCTCTTGGTTGCTGTACATATTGTATATGACCCGTCTCTTCCTATAGCTCAACCCTACTTTTTTCAGAATCTCGAACAGCTTGCACCATTTTATATTGTCGAACGCTTTTTCCAGGTCGACAAATCTTATGAAAGTGTCTTGATTTTTCTTTAGCCTTGCTTCCATTATTAGCCGTAACGTCAGAATTGCCTCTCTCGTCCCTTTACTTTTCCTAAAGCCAAACTGATCGTCACCTAGCGCATTCTCAATTTTCTTTTCCATTCTTCTGTATATTATTCTTGTAAGCAGCTTCGATGCATGAGCTGTTAAGCTGATTGTGCGATAATTCTCGCACTTGTCAGCTCTTGCCGTCTTCGGAATTGCGTGGATGATGCTTTTCCGAAAGTCAGATGGTATATCGCCAGACTCATACATTCTACACACCAACGTGAATAGTCGTTTTGTTGCCACTTCCCGCAATGATTTTAGAAATTCTGATAGAATGTCATCTATCCCTTCTGCCTTATTTGACCGTAAGTCCTCCAAAGCTCTTTTAAATTCCGATTCTAATATTGGATCCCCTATCTCTTCTAAATCGACTCCTGTTTCTTCTTCTATCACATCAGACAAATCTTCACCCTCATAGAGGCTTTCAATGTATTCTTTCCACCTATCTGCTCTCTCCTCTGCACATAACAGTGGAATTCCCGTTGCACTCTTAATGTTACCACCGTTGCTTTTAATGTCACCAAAGGTTGTTTTGACTTTCCTGTACGCTGAGTCTGTCCTTCCGACTATCATATCTTTTTCGATGTCTTCACATTTTTTCTGCAGCCATTTCGTCTTAGCTTCCCTGCACTTCCTATTTATTTCATTCCTCAGCGACTTGTATTTCTGTATTCCTGATTTTCCCGGAACATGTTTGTACTTCCTCCTTTCATCAATAAACTGAAGTATTTCTTCTGTTACCCATGGTTTCTTCGCAACTACCTTCTTTGTACCTATGTTTTCCTTCCCAACTTCTGTGATGGCCCTTTTTAGAGATGTCCATTCCTCTTCAACTGTACTGCCTACTGCGCTATTCCTTTAATGTGCATTCCTTTAATGTGCATTATCTTCCTCAAAATACTCTCCTCCACAACTGATACACCACTCCCAACGCCGTATCCACTTTCGGAAGCAGTCTTGGTACGCCTCTTGCTGGATAGTTCAAAGCGCCGTCTGCGAATTTTCTTTTATCTCGTCTGTCGTTGCAAATCTTCGTCCTTTCAACGCGGTTTTCAGCTTTGGAAATAAAAGAAGTCCACAGGGACCAGGTCTGGAGAGTACAGAGGATGAGGCAGTGATTTCGTTTTTTGTGCCGTAGTCACGCAGCAACAGGGATGAGTGTGCGGTTGCGTTATCGTGATGCAAGAGTCATGAATTGTCTCGCCACATTTCAGGCCGTTTCCTTCTCTTATTTTCTCGCAGGCGTCGCAACATGTCCTGGTAGTATCATCGATTAACAGTTTGTCCCTGTGGCACGAATTGATGATGAACTAATCCTTCAAACTCGAAGAAAACTATCAGCATGACTTTGACATTTGACCTGACCTGACGAGCTTCTTTTAGGCCTTGGAGAACCTTTCCTGACCCATTGTAAAGATTGAACCTTGGTCTCAACATCATGACCATAGACACACATCTCATCGCCATTCTCTTAAGAAATATCTCGTTCTCATTTGCTCGATCCAAAAGCTCTTCACAGATTGCGAGGCGAAGATCTTTCTGGTCTTGACTCATGAGCCGTGGGAGGAACTTGGTGGCTATACGATGTATTCCAAGATGCTGTGTGAGGATTCCATGACATGATCCAATTGAAAGGTTACATTCTTCTGCAGTCTCTCGAACATTCAGTCTTCAATTGGCATGCACAATTTTGTTGACGTTCCTAACATGAGCGTCGTCGGTAGACGTCGAAGGGCGTTCTGAAAGAGGGTCATCTTTAACTTTCGTCTGGTCATTTTCAAACAGTGTGAACCATTCGTAATAGGCAGTTCACCTTAAGCACTCCTCACCGTAGGAGGAATTTCGCGAAAAATTTCGCTCTTCTAACTCTGCCAGCTCGTAATTCGCAAACTGTGCGACACAACGTTCTGCTCAACACAGCACAGACATACAACAATGACACTTCCATCAATTACACATTAAACACAGCCCTGTACAAGGAATGGCAACCGCATTTAGCTCCAACACACCATTGGCCTGAAATTATGAATGTTGCGGAATTTTTGGAACAGAAGTCGTACGTCTTGGACAGAGAAGTCGAGTCGCACGAATACCCACATTGTATTCATCCAGCATTTAAGAATGGGAGCAAATAGTGACTTGCAGCAAACTTTACACATAATTTCAAACCTTTGAGAAAGTTTCGCTGGCCGACACTCCCCAAAAAATGACGAAAGGGAAAAAAGTGAATCGTTTACTACATGTTCGCTGTTCACTCAGTAAAACTGTTGCATCAGGCAAGTTATTTTAATTTATTGCTTCTTTACTATCAACTCTATTCGCAACACATTTTGCAGACAGTATCCTCATGTATCACTGGATGTACCTGCAAAATTATGTCACTGTAATACGAACGAAAAGTTCAGGAGGATGACTTCATAAACGTTGAGATGCTGAAAACTGGCTTTCGTTTGAAATGGAGCGCAAATTACCCAAACTATACGCAACCAGTGTTGATAATGAGAGAGTTAGCAACAAATTTCCAACATAATTTGAAACCTTTCATAGATTTTTTCTCACTTACACGCTTGCTGGTCGAATAGTTTACTCACTAACTCATTTGTAATGTAAACAAAAGTCTGAAGTCGTTTTATACGTGAAGTTCGATTATTTACAGAATCGGCGGTTTACTAGTCAAATCCTAATAGCTCTCCATATATTCCACACCCCGGACTGGTATTTTTGACTGAGCCCTTATTTGGTACGGATTTAAACTGTTAAAATACTCATCATGGCCTATACTCCGTTAAAGAGTAAAAATACACTGATAAGCCAGAACGTTATGACTACTGCATACTGCGACGTTGGCGGGCACGTGACGCACTAACAAAAGTATGTAAGCGGAGTAGACACGGACAGATCACCCTAGCGAAGACGTGGGAAATCCATTGAGATTAGCAATTTTGACGATGGGCAGATTATTACCTCGCAGAGCCTATGAACGAGTACCTCAAAAACAATGAAGTTGGTCGAATGTTCACATGCTTAGTGTTGTGAGTATCTTCGGAAAGTACAGTGAAACTACCATTAGGCGATCGATGGTTGCACGACTCATCACAGAACGTGGGATTCGGAGGCTTGTCTGCTCTGTAAAGTAGGATAGATGGTGATCTGTGGCATCACTGCCGAAAGGGTACAATGCTGGTGTATGCACAAATGTTTCAGTGCAGACCATCCATCTTACATTGTTGAACATGCAGATCCACAGCAGACCAGGCCTACTTGTTGACTTGTTGACATGTTGAATCAACGACATCGTCAATTACGATTGCAGTTGGCACGGGACAATCGCGATTCGCCCGTCTATCAATGGAAACGTGAATCATACTTTTGCTACACTAGGTCGCCCGGTGGTTTCCACAGATGTGCAGCGCGCTACATACGCTGGTTGGTGGGAGCAGTATTATGCTATGGGAGACATTCTTCTGCGCTTGCATGGGACCTGTGAATAAATGAAGACACGCTGACAGCTGTGGGCCACCTGCACCCCTTCATGCTTGATTTCTTCCCCAACAGCGATTTCATCTTTCAGCAGTATAATTGTGCGGGTCTCGGAGCCAGAACCGTGTTGCAGTGGTTTGAGGAGCATTATAGTGAGCTCACGTTGATGTCTCGGTGATCAAACTCGCCCGATTTAAATCCTATGGAACCAGTGTGGGTTGCTTTCGGTCACCATCACCGCAGCCGGTAGCCATGCGGTTCTAGGCGCTCCAGTCCGGAGCCGCGCTGCTGCTACGGTCGCAGGTTCGAATCCTGCCTCGCGCATGGGTGTGTGTGATGTCCTTAGGTTAGTTAGGTTTAAGTAGTTCTAAGTTCTAGGGGACTGATGAGCACAGCAGTTGCGTCCCATAGTGCTCAGAGCCATTTGAACCACCATCACCGCGAACGCAAATCGGCGGTCCTTTATTTACGCGAATTACATGATATGTGCGTAGATATCTAATGCCACATAAATCCACAAACCTACCAACAAATTGTCGGATTCCTGATATGCAGAATCAGTGTTGTATTTTTTTTGCAATGACGGATAAAT
Source organism: Schistocerca cancellata (assembly GCF_023864275.1). Taxonomy (NCBI): domain Eukaryota; kingdom Metazoa; phylum Arthropoda; class Insecta; order Orthoptera; family Acrididae; genus Schistocerca; species Schistocerca cancellata. The sequence continues at coordinate 421,941,892 of NC_064634.1, read as the reverse complement.
AATCTATGAAGCACGTAGTCATAATGTTTTGGCTCATCAGTTATGTTACTTCAGTAACATAACTGAGGCTGTGGTTCAGTTGAATTCTCTGCAATTTATTTCTCTCTGTGGTATCAGTCGGTATCAGTCGAGCATTTTCGCAGGGGAGCCTCTGTGGAAATTGGAAAGTATGGACCAGGAACAAGTGGTGAATAGAAACAAATGTTTCTACCCATAAGGCGAGTTCATGTATAATGGCGTACTTAACGTTAATCTGGCCACATAGTCAGCTTCACGGTCCGTGAAAACGGTCTTAACTTTAGGGAAGATTATCTGGCATTAAGGCGGGTGCTGTCGCAGAATCTACACAATATCTTACCAAGGCAGTAGCTTATCATTTTCGGATAACAACAACATGTTATATCTCTAGAAAAGTGCAAGTGCCAGAAGTAGATTTAATGTCTTAACAGGTGACGTTGACTTCGAATGCCTCCTGCTGGAGAAATGAGCCACGTACGCCATGCTTAATGGTTTGGGAAGCCCAGTCAGATGCTCTGGATGCAAGCGTAGCCGACTGGCCTAACAGTCCTTTGTTTGAGCCTCCATCACTGTGTTTTTCTGTGACCCATGATGTTTTAGCACCACCAGCTGAGCTGACAGGGGTCAACTTTATGGACAAACGGAAGGAGTGGCAACGGGCAGCCCTTTATCACCAGTGGTAGCTAACCTTTTCATGGAAAGGTATGAGGAGGAGGCACTTGCATCAGCCACTTACCAACCCAAGTGCTTTCTTAGGTATGTCGATGACACGTTTGTCATTTGGCCCCATGGCAGGGAGAAGCTAGATGACTTTTTGAAACATCTAAATTCACGCCACCCAAGTATAAAATTTACTATGGAGCCAGAGAAGGATGGACAGCTCCCAGGAAGGCAGATGGCACTCTGGGGCACAGTGTGTATCGTAAGTCCATCCACACTGACTTATACCTTCAAGCCAGTAGCTGCCACCACCTGGCACAGAAGAATGGAGTCTTGACAACATTTGTTCACAAGGCTTGGGCTCTGTTGGATACGGAAAGTCTGGCCACAAAAATAGAACATCTACAGCTGGTGTTCAGCAGAAATGGATACTACTCCACAGACATCTAAAGGGCACTTAGTTCTACTAGCCAACCACAGGGTACAGAAGAGGAGCCAGAGGAGGCGAAGAAGGTGGAATACCTGCTATATGCTGGACCTATTTCTACAAAGATCAGCAGAATTCTTTAAAAATATTATATAAAGAGTATCTTCTGTCCACCCTCCAAAATTGGGACAACGCTAGGGAGTGTGAAGGACGATCTGGGGCTACGTAAACCAGACATTTACAGCATCCCGTTCCAGTGTGGAAAGTCATGCATTGGACAGACAACCAGGACGGTGGACGTCAGGTGCAAAGAACATCAGAGGCACACCAGATTCGGACAGGCAACCAAATCTGCCATAGCGGAGCACTGTCTGGAGCTTGGTCACTCAATGGACTACAACAACACCAAAATTGTGACACAGACGCTAAGATTTTGGAACAGTCTCATACAGGAGGCCATCGAGATCAAGGTCACAGACAACCTAATAAACCGAGACAGCGGTTACCAGCGGCGTGGAGTCTGGCTCTGGAGCTTATCAGGGCAAAACGAAAAGAACCAAGAAACTCCCCAAGACGTTGTGACACTGCAGGAGCAGCGCCAGGTGGGCGCGGACTGCAAACACAACTCCCGATGCAGGACGGGCCTCTGACAGCCGCCAGAACCGCAGATGGTGGACGAGCAGGGCGCGGACGACCGTCAGAGCACCAGGGAAGTGCCAAAACCTCAGGAGCATTGCCAGGCGGGCGCGGACCACAAACAGAGCGCCCAACATGGGACGGGCCTCAGAGAGCTGCCATGACCACAGATGACGACCGAATCGGGAGCGGACGTCCGACAGAGCACCAGAGAAGAGGCAACACCTTACATGCAGCACCAGGTGGGCACGGGCCGCGAACGGTGCGCCCAACACAGGACAGGCCTCAGAGAGCTGGTACAGATGGCGACCAAGTTGGGCGCGGAAGTCTGAGGGAGCACCGGGGAAGACACAACACCTTACACCCTTACAAGCAGTGCCAGGTGGGCGTGGACCGTGAACGGAGTGCCCAACGTGAGACGGGCCTCAGACAGCTGCCACAACTGCAGATGGTGGACGAGGCAGGAGCCGACGTCCGTTGGAGCACCAGGGAAGTGCCAACACCTCAGGAGCAGCGCCAAGCGGGCATGTACCATGAACAGAATGCCAAACGCAGGTCCGCCCCTAGGCAGCTGCCAAGACCACAGATAGTGGACGAGTCAGACGCGGATGTCCGATGGAGCACCAGGGAAGAGACAACACATTACAAGCAGTGCCAGGCGGGCGTGGACAGCAAACAGATTGCCCAGCGCCCTCTGGGCATAAATACTGGACAACATCCTCGAATACAGCATTATCAGGTAGCACCTGAAGAAGGAAATATTGTGCCAGAGCGACACAAACATCTGGCAGTAGACCCAATTATTCCACATGTCAACTATAAAAATATTTCAAATGTAAACTTCTTGAATATGTCCTTATCTATAATTGGGCTCAAATTTCACTCAAGGGTTACCTTAATTAGAAATACAATACTACTTCAGCACATAATATGTTATAATTTGCTGGTGCGTTTTCTTGACATATCATTCCCAACTTCTGCAGTTAAACAGTATCTTATATTTAACTTGTTAACATAAAATTGGATAATATTTTTTTTTTTATATTTCTGTCCCCCTTTTTCCAGTGGAAACTGAAATAATTTGCAATTTTATACTAGCTACAACAATGCAACTGGTCAAGTTCTTTCTGCTCACACTAAAAGCTTTTAAAGATATCTGGAATTAACTCAAATAAAACTAAACTGTTTCTTCTTTTAATACCTAGTGCAGGAGTAAGATTTGGGAATTTATTTTCTATTGCAGGGGAATGTATATAGTACTTACTTTAAAAGAAACAAATCCAGTTCCATGATCACTGGATTTAAATTTTAAAATATGTTGCACTTGTGAGAAAATGTTCTTGAACTGGCCCTGGGGAACAGTGGACATTGAAACTTGGGTCATTTACTAATACTGCCATACACTGACTGGCAGAATCCTCCAGAAGACTTTTTTGGTCATTCAAAGACAATAAACCATCTAAAATATGTTGAATCCACTGATAGTTGGAAATAGCAGAAGCAAAGGAAAAATCTGTTGTGCATCAATGGAACAATGAAAATATCATCAAGATGCTAACTATAGGAGAGTCCTATCAATTCTGAAATCTGTGGTTCTGTGTGGCCAAGAGGAATTACCTCTTGTCAGCAAACACAACCATGGAAATTTAATGTCTGATGACTGTCAGTTAAATGATGGGAATTTTTGTTCTCTCAAAAGGTTCCAAGCTGAAGTTGGTGGTTTGGTTTTACAAAGAAATCTTTGAAGTGGTCCTAAGAATATGATGGTACTGGTATTCAACACCAGACAATAGAAATATGTGGTGACACTTAACAAGACATGGTCTGTCAAGCTTAATATTATCCAATTTGAAATTAATCAGTGTTAACTGTATGTTTTTGATTGGTCAGGGGTACAATGGAGCAGCAGCAGTGAGCACAAGCTTTCATTAGAAACAAATACCCAATGGCTGCTTATATATATTGCAGCACCCTCTCTTTACACCTAGGCTTAACTGATTTGTGTTCCCTGTAGACTATCAGGGACTGGATAGGGACAGTATAAACCACCAGAAACTTCTTAGAGCTCAGCTAAACATAATGATGTTCTGAAACTACCTGCTAAAGATTTATTACTGGTGGCCAGATACTCAACACTTTCAGAAATGTGTGAAACTAGGTGGCTTTATAAATGTTAGGCAATTCTAGGTTTTCTGTCACAGGGCCAACTTCACTAACATTGACTAAAAAGCAAGCATGGTTAAAGCTTATTCATGATTAAGTTGTCTCTGCATTACAATGTTAAATACCAGTTGGCAAAATGTGTTAAGCTAACTGGCAATTTGACTGCAGTTTACTCCATGTGTTACAAAGGAAAGTGGCCACTGTACATGCAAAGAGAATGATAATCAGTGTCTGCAGTATTTATGTGCAATATCATAACTCAGGTATTGTTGCTGCACCGTGGAAAGCAAGAAAAGGACATCAAATTTATCAAAATTTTAAACAGATATCCTTTTAGAGCTGATCAAATGCAGTTTGAAATCAGCAAAAAGATGGGTGTAGTATTAGGGAGAAACTGGAAGCATGGTCAAATATACAGGGTGACAACTATTGAACTACATGAAAAAGAACGTAAATTAGTTACAAACTACGATGTGAACACACTTTATTCAACATGTAAATCACTACACTACAGATATTCCAATTTAGGTTATGACACATCATTGGCGATGATGTGGCACAGAAAAATAGCGAAATTCTGCATGACCCACTGAAGTGTCAGAGCATCGATCCTGCAATCAAGGCCCATGCCAGTGGCTTCTGGGTACCCCAGAACCAGAAAGCAGTTCCCAAAGCACTCCTCCAGGACCTCAAACACTCTCCTGATTCATTGGGGTTGAGCATGAACCACATCTTGTCAAAATCAGGGATAATGAGTATGAAATCATCTTCCAAAACTTTCACACTCTGTTCAGTAGTCACCATACCACCAAGGAATATCATGCTGATTCTTCTGTGACAGGACATTGCACAACACACAGTCATAAGTTGAGAGTGAAGAGACTTCTTGATTGTAAAATGCGCATTGTCAGTCCCTCAATTGCACCAAATTTGCTTATTGACAAACCCATCCAAACGAAAGTGGGCTTTGTCACTAAACCAAACCATACTAATTCACATCATGCCCTGGGGCCAACCATGCAGTTTGAACATCCTAACACAAGCTATTCAGAAGTTACGTTGATTTTATTTCATATAGTTCAATAACTGTCACCCTGTAGTAACACAGTTTAATTACATTCCAAGGAAGATTACATTTTCTTTGATTCCTAAAGTAATAAACTTCTGTTACTAAAGTAAATGAAAACACTATTTTCAAATGTGCTTAGATTTATGTTGCAAAAACAATTCAAGATACAGAGATCACAAAAATGATAAAAACGGCTACAAAATGAATTCATTTCAGGTATAATGAAAAGAACTCCAGAAATGCTGCAAACCTGTTACAAAAACATGAAGAGAAGGCTGCGGAAGGACTTGGTGGAGGAGAAGGTAGAAGTGTACGAGGCAGGGGGGGGGGGGGGGGGGGGGTGAAGGCAGTATTGAAAACATTCCACACAACTCAAAGCTGCTATAAATAGCTGGGTCCTCATTGAAGCTGCTTTATAACCCATTTGATTTAGATGCACAATACAGTGTTGTTTGTATTTGAATGTAGATGTGTTTGAAGACAAAGCAGTTGTCAATGCCAGCAGTATCCCCAATCCAGGTACAGAAATCAATTCAAGCACCAGATAAATGTTCATCCACTAGATATTGTTATGGAAGCTCCTGAACAACCCCTCCCACAAGCAACACCATCCAGATGCAATCAGTGAATAGTGCCCCCAAACCAAAAGGATCATCATCAACGTCATCATCATCATCATCATAATCATCACTGCAAAATGTATTGCAAAAAGGAATAGAGATACAAAAAATGGTTCAAATGGCTCTGAGCACTATGCGACTTAACTTCTGAGGTCATCAGCCACCTAGAACTTAGAACTAATTAAACCTAACTAACCTAAGGACATCACACACATCCATTCCCGAGGCAGGATTCGAACCTGTGACCGTAGCGGTCGCTCGGCTCCAGACTGTAGTGCCTAGAACCGCACGGCCACTCCGGCCGGCAATAGAGATACACCACGAGCAGCTACACATGATGAGATCAAAACATCACACATTCAGATCACAACATTGGAATGAACTATGAATAAAAAATTGAAACTTTTACACCAAAAGAAAAAAATCAAATTCTAGAAATGAAAAAAAAATGCAGTTAATATGTAGCATCTTTTTGTCTCACATCACTATGACTAATTTCATTATTCAATAGTTTTTCCTACATTATTATAAATAAATGTATTGACTGTGAAAATTACACTTGCAGTCAGCTTCTGCTTCAGTATTTTGTTATTTGTGCATGATAATAATAATAATAATAAAATAATTATGTCTTTTATATGTATTAAGTAATAGGTACCTCAGTGAAGATGTTCATTAATTATAGTGTGATGAACTACTCATCCTGACAAGGTGTCCTCACAATACATTTTTTGACAGTGAGATATTGGTTCATTATCCTCAATGTTGGGACCTCTCTCACTTCATAACAGGCTCAGCAGCTGCGCAATTTGTGGATCTTCTGGTGTTCTTTTATGGTCATATTTCTTGCAATATTATGCAAGATAGCCATACTCACTATAATTTCCATCATTTTTTTATGGAGTGCACCTCATTCACATGGGTAAAATGGGTTACCTCCTCTTTCGCAAACCATAGTGTCTCTCCACAGAGTTCCTTGTTCTAACATGATAACTGTTGTGTTGGTGTTGTGATTCACTTTGTGGATTTGAAAGTGGTGTCAATAGGCATGGTCTGCATATGTAGCCACTATATCCTAGTAAGTGACCTATTGCTATTTTGCCATTTTCAAACTGTTTTGAAATATTGTAGTGTGGTTCACAGAGCAAGGCCACCTGAGCCTCCGCCACACACTGTCAGGTGGCTTGCAGAGTATGGATGTAGATGTAGATATCCCATTTCATTAAATTGTGGTAACTGATGGTTTGGCAGGTAAATTAAAAGTATGGATTTCTCTCGCAGGGAAGTTCTACATTATATCCCCCAAAAGACTGAATCCTTATGCGAGTAAAATCTACTGTACCAATGACTCCACAAAACCCATCGAGTATGCAGAAATCACCTATCAAGGGGCGTAATTCTGCTCGAGAAGGAAACTTTATGTTTTGAGGAGATTTTGCTGCTATGTTCTCTGACAAATCACTGATAATTCTTTGCACTGTTCTACTATGTATATTAGCAGTGCCACTAATAACTAAATTTAATGCACCAGCTGCACATGCCTTTATTGTCATTAGCAGTCTGTTCTTGTGTGAGACAGGGTTACTCTGATAAATGGGAAATTCCAGTCTCTGGTTGATCTGACCTAATAACCCCCACACTTTTCTTCTGAAAGATGGAATCTCTCTTCAGATTTCCTGCCCCATACTCTTCAAAAGGACTTCCTCATATCACAAGTATATCAACATGTTTGCAGTGACAGTTTATATGGTCAATAATTAACAAATGGCTCAAATGGCTCTGAGCAGTATGGGACTTAACATCTGAGGTCATCAGTCCCCTAGAACTTAGAACTACTTAAACCTAACTAACCTAAGGACATCACACAAACCCATTCCCAAGGTAGGATTCGAACCTGCGACCATAGCGGTCGCACGGTTCCAGACTGTAGCGCCTAGAACCGCTCGGCCACCCTGGTCGCCCAAGAAATAACATTTCGTCATCTTATATGCTGTCTAAAATGTCAAAATGCACAATTATCTTAATATGATACATGTTTATTTTAACAGCCATAAATTCAAGATAAATGAGCCTTCGACCTCAGTCATCTTCAGCCACAATCAGCTCCCATGTTTAACTTTATCAGAGGTTGGTGCAGTTGAATTTTGCACTGACCATGGGTAACTTTTAATGAATGTTGACACAGTCGGCACACAGTGCAATCTCTGCAGCATTTAGAATCGTGTGCTAACAAAGAAACTGTTCAAAAAAAAATTTTAATGGATCTTGAGCATAGCAGTTGTCACATGGAGGCACTTATAGCTGGTTCATTGTTTTTCCTGTACGACTGGAAGTAATCTTCTCTTCAAACATTTCTCTTTCCAGAATGCTTCATGGTGTTTACTGTGATCTTGCTGCTCCATTAAAATACATTGATCAGCCAGAACATTATGTACACTGACCTACTATCAATATAAACCCATCAACATAAGTGTCATCTTGCAAGAAATGACTGCTCATGCACAGTGCTTGTAGTATTGGTGAGTGTGCTGTTTGTGTGTAGGATGAGGAAGGTGCACAATCTATCTGAATTTGTCTGAAGGCAGATTGTGGTGGCCCAGATGCTTGGCTTGAGCATTTCAGAAAGTGCACAACTTACTGGTTGTTCAAGGAGTGCTGTAATCAGAGTCTTCAGCACATGCCAAAACTAAGTTGAAACAATGTCCAGATGTCATGGAGTTGGGCGGCCACCCTTCATTACTGATGTCAGATGTCATACACTGGGCAGATAGGTAAAAATGGACAGGTGGGGAACTGTGCAGAACTAACATCAGACTTTAAGCTGAGCAGAGTACAAGTGTGTCAACTGAACTGGGCACATGACCATTGGCACTACATGTTGATGCAGTGGCAGAGCATTGCATGGTATGATGAATCCCAATACCTTCTTCATCATGACAGTAGGAGGGCGTGAATCTGTTATTTTCCAGGGAAACAGATCCTTAACACCTGTACTGTGGGACAGAGACAAGATGGCGGCTGCTCCATCATGCCCTTGGGAACATTCACTTGGGCATACATGGGTTGAGTGGAGCTCCTGCAAGATACCATGATGTCCAAGGAGCATCGTACACTGATTGCAGACCATGTACACCCTTTCATGACGATCAAATTTCCCTATGGCAGTGGCATTTTTCAGCAAGGTAATGTGCCTGCCACAAGGCCAGGAGTGTTACAGAGTGATTTGAGGAACACAGTGGTGAGTTCCAATTGATGTGCTGGCCTCCCAACTTGCCAGATCGGAACTCAGTCGAACACATCTGGGACATGATTGAACATGCCGGCAGAGCTCATCAGCCACCCTCCCCAGAATTTATGGAAATTAGGTAACCTGTATGTGCAAATATGGTGTCAACTCCCTCCAACTATCTACCAAGGCCTCATTGCTTTCATATCATGACACATTACTGCTGTTATCCATGCCAAAAGTGGACATACCTGCTATTATGTAGGTGGTCATAATGTTCTGACTGATTAGTGTATGATGTCAATGTGTCCAGTGTCTTAGAATAAGAGGTATGGGACAGTGACAGAGAATTCAAAAATCTCTTTTTAGTCTACATCTTCATGACTGCATTGCAGTTTACAATTAAGTGCTGGGCAAATGATTCATTGTACAATCTCCGGACTATTCCTCTACTGTTCTACTCTCCAACAGCACATGGGAAAAACAAATACTTAAATTTTTCCATGTTAGCTCCAATTTCTCTTACTTTTATTGTGATTATCATTCTTCCCTACATGGATGGATGCCATTGAAATATTTTCACATTTGAAGGAGAAAATTGGTGACTGAAATTTTGTGAAAAAATGGAGGCATAATGAAAAACACCTTTATTTTAGTGATTGCCTGCACAATTCAAGTATCATAGCTGTGACACTCTCTCCCCTATTTTGAAGTAATACAAAATGAGCTGCCCTTCTTTGAACTTTTTCTATATCCTCTGTCAATCCTATCTAGTACATATCCTATATGACGCAGCAGTATTCCAGAAGAGGACAAACAACTGCAGTATAGGCAGTCTCTTTAGTAGACATCTTGCATTTTCCAATGCTCTCTGGTTTGTTTTCCCCACAACATTATCTAGGCCTCAAAAGAAGAAGCCGAAATAACAATCACAGTACCGAGGTCTGAGCCTACAATGAAATATGGAAACAATATTCCTGCTAGCAGTCATGAGGGTATTTACAGAAGAAACGTAGCCTTACCTCTGTTACATCACTCAAGAGACTAGCTCTGTGACAGGTTTGAGATATATCAATATTAAATCAAATCTCTTCAGAGCATAATTCTGAGGAAATGCGGAAATTTCAGTACCTAAGATGAACTGGAGACTGTCAAAAATCAATCGATGTCACTAGAACCTTCATCTACAGCTGGATAATTTTTTGTTTGGCAACAAAAATGCATGAACAAACAACAAGAGCAAAAAATGATTCGACAGCATCAGACATATGCAGTTAAATTTTTTTCCCTGATATTATAACTTCGCTCCAAATTCTAGTCACCATCCCAGTTTCAACAGCAATACCAGTAAGGCAATTTTAAACTTTCAACATTTAAAAACCTATCTAATAAGTAACAAAATCATTCAAAATATACTGAATGGACTTGTTCTTCTGTACATTGTGCCATTCCAGTTGGTCCAGAGGTAGTAATGAATCACTTTTCCAAATTGTCACAACAGATAACAACCTGCTAATGTGGAGTGCTAACAGCTGTCATATGTTAGACAGCTTCTGATATATTGATAGTTATTTGAGCTGCAATTGAATAGTAAAAATTGTGTCATAAAATAGAGACAGAACCCCATGACCTCTGAAACAAAATTCTGAATACAAATTAAATGGAGATACATGTCAAACATGAGATTACAGTGTTGACAAATTGCCCTTCCTATTCAAAATACTATGTACTCATTCCCCTCCACAAATCCTAGAAGTATGTAATGGGAATATTCAAACACAATATAAAGTAATGAATACAAGTTCCTTACTGAGAAATATTAATATCACTGCTTCAGTTAAAACTTCCGGGCTGAGAGGCCGTGGTCAATGTATAAAATTTCCACCTGACGTTTCGTCTCCATCTGTGGGAACATCTTCTGAGGTCATCCGGACAACCTCAGAAGATGTCTCCCACAGATGGAGATGAAACATCAGGTGGAAATTTTATACATTGACCACGGCCTCTCAGCCTGGAAGTTTTAACTGAAGACAACACCAGCCATGAAAGCTTACATGAATATCACTGCTGTTCTGACAATTCGTTCTTAAAATCAATTAGGTTTTCCATTATCAAAGTGTGTTTGCAGGTATGTGCATTGCTCTGAATAATTTTTTTTATTTTTCCTTCTACAATCCAGATGTCTTCTTCTGAATTTCTTCATTCACTTGGCACAGAAGAGTTACACAGTATTTGACAGTTATTGTTTCAGTCTTTGTGATGTAATCAACAACAAGAATCTTATTTGCACCTCAGAAAACAGCAGGCATAAGCTTCCTGGCATAGCAAATTGACTTTCATACAAGGCTGGCAACTTCCATCCACTGCTTTGATTACTATTTTGCTTCTGGTATCAGGTCATCCACAATAATAAGTCAATGCACAAAATTAGTTGGATGATTTTTAAAATAGCCTTAATATTGTTGAGAAATAAATTTACACACTGGTTTTCCACCAATATCTGGTATGCGTGACACCTATTTTACTCAAAATTTTCTTATTTTTAATACTTAATGTAAAATGTACACTATTCTCACTTTAAATACATGCTAAATTTCATACAACTTGATCATCAATTACCATATTGAGCACTTTTTCATATTTTCATATGTGGTTGCAAGTATGGGACATCAATAATGTGAATCATATTCAGGAGAAGCATGGCATGTTTGAATTCAGCACACAATTTTTAAACTCTTTGACAATAGAGGATCAGATTTCTTGAAACATGTCCAACATCATAAGTTTAAAAAGCCATATAAACAGTTACAGAATGTATGTAGAAACAAAATTATTCAACAGATCAAGATTACACTTGGCACATGCTATTCTGCAGTGTGTATCAACATAAAAATTTTTTTGGTGCCAGTAGTGCTAATTTGAAAAATATTCTGCTTGCCCTTGTATGGGCACTAATGCAGATTGTTTTCTCAGTAGTTTCACTGTATTCTGTCCTCCCCCTCCCACCAACTACCATCTTCCTTATATCTCCATATCTGTCACATTCCTCCCCAAAATGTTCGTGCCCCAGTGTGCAACATGTAACTTCACCTGCCTATGCCAGGGTAAGTTTTCTCTGTTGCCATATTCCTGCCCTGAATAATTATGGTTTCCATCAAAAAGGTGTCATTTTGCCAAACCAAAACAATGTAGCTCTTAACCAACAACCTTTACCTCTCCATCACTTGTGTGTTTGAAAAAGTGGAGACAATAACTAAAGCTGGGTACCTGTTAGGAGTCATTATTGCCAGGAACAATTTTACCCACATGTTTAGGAAGATATTGAGGTACTCTTAGTCATTTTGTATGTATTATTTTTTCCTAATTTTATGTCTTTATACTTGTACAGAAATCCTTCAAACAACAACATGTACTCATTTTCTCTGTTTTTGTTGTTGCAATTTAATTTCTTATTCTGTTTGTTCCAGCACACCTGGCACATAATTGACATTTGTGAAGCAAAAGCAAGAGACACAGCCAATACACAAAAGGTGACAATATGAAATGTACAAACATAGAAATAAAGTTACAAATATAGGAATAAAAGAAGAATTTTACTAACAATTGCCTTGGTCCAATAAAAATTTTAAAATATAGCAGCTTCTGGTTCTTCATTCATGCAACCTACCACTTGTTTCTCTCCTCTACTCATTATGTCTTATTCTTAGTTTAGCATTAATTACTGGTAATAAACAAAATTTCCATTAAAATCCTGTGGTGAATGATGTATTACTGCATCCAAAGACTATAGAAATTTGTTCAACTGCTAATGTCACAAGTGTGAAGTCTGGAGCAGCATGAAATCTGCGGTGCTGAACTCCATCCTGCACAAATCATTGCATTTCCAAAGGAGTTTAGTAACGTACTCAAGTAAATCTTTGACAGAGGATGACATCAGGCACATTGTTGAGAATGCTCCTTATACTAGTGTGAAGATCGTACCACTCTTTGATCAGTACAATAAGCCCTGGATGAAGTGTTATGTTGAAATTGTTAATGTAGAGCTTGGGAAATTGCTCAGGGGAGATAGGTGTCCAAACATGAGATCTACTGATGCCTCATCCCTCACATGGTCACATCATACACAACATGGTTAGCATCTGAATGCTGCTGGCATAAGGCTGCAGCATGGCTAATTGCCAGAAGCATCCAAACCTAACAAAGCATAATGCATCCTATGCCAGTGATTCTCAGCATGTTCCTTTTTCTTTTACTTTTTCTTCTTCTTCTTCTTTTTTAAAAAAAGAGGATAAATTCATCTGCAAGACAGCGCTGTAGGATAAATATAGTTACAATTAAAACAGCTGCTAGGAATACAAAATACTGCAGCTTAGACAAAACTATGGATGTTAAAAAAACACATTTAGTGTTCCTAGCTTCCATCAAGACACCAGCAACCTCATTAATGAAATAGGTGAAATTCTCATTTCCATACCGGAGAATGAAAGGATTGGTGGAATTTTTTCAGACTTGTGCATATTGGAACATCACATGAAAATCACCAAAACTGAGTCATTTTGATGAATATGAGCTAATATAAGATAGTAGAACTGATAATGAAGTGGGATATATACGCAAAGATTCAGTTAAATGGCAGGCCATTCAGCTTAATTGCTATTGTTTGATAAATTTAGAGAAGTGTGGGCATTCCTCAGGCACATAAATTATAATAATGTAATAACTTGTAATAACAACTATTTGTTTAATGAACAGATTACACTTGGTAGTTTCTGTGAAGTCAAAAATTTCAGAGGTCTGAATTGCAATCATCAAAAATCCTTCTCAATTCAAATATCTCTCAATCTACTTTGAAAACATTTAAATGATCCTGTAACTTTTTAAATTGTTCACCGGGTAATGACTTGGTTAACAAATCAGTCAGTTGTTCCTTAATATTTATGTAACAAATTTCAACAATTCCCTTGCTTGCATAATCTCCAAAAGAACTATATCTAACATCAATGTGTTACATTCTTTGATGTTCCCTGCTTCCAAGTATATGAATGCGAGAACTGTTGCTTTCAAGAATTCTCCCTAGGTAGTTAGCCTTGAGATCTGTGTCAGTCAACAGCTGAATTAACTGCAGAAGTTCACCTGTCACTGTGGCCAATCCTACATATTCAGTTTCCGTTGGAAATAAGGGAACACAACTTTGTAATCCAACAAAAAGTATTTCCATGCAGTTGCAAAAGGAATCTTGATGTACTCACAGACTTCCTATCTTCCCATCTGCCAAAATCTGCATCTGTGTAACAGAAAACTATCTCCACTCCTCCACTTCCATAACAAAACCAAAATCCAACATTCCTTTAACGTATCCTATAGTTGGAGTCACAAATGATGGTGGTTGAGCTTAGGCTTGTTCTGCACACCTACGTCACACATTCTCCAACAGCCAATAAGCTTTCAGCAGTGTTGTGAGTGCTCTGCTGTGAATGTCGTAGCCAGTGTGAGCATTAAACGTGATCATAGAAAGTCATTTAGTGAATTTTTATTCCATTTGTTGCAGGTTTTCATGGCTGATGGTGGTGGTAAGTGATGTATTCTACACAAGGAACTGACAGACATAATTTGCAGGATACACGCTTTCATCAAGCCCATAGCAGCTATTGCTTGGAACTGATGACAATGCAATGCCTCTCTGTTTCTCACCCTGTAGAACCACCACTATTTGTGGATTGGACTATGGTACTATTTTAAGCATCCTCCAACAGTACTCCATAGGTTTGCTTTGGTATCTGCTGAAATAATTTACTGCTACACTCAGATACAGTCTTGTAAGTGTAGCACACATCAAACAACCTATCAACTTGCAAAATGGTTTGGATTTGGCTATTGATGATTATTTAGCTCCAGTTTGCTTTTCACTGTGGATTTGCTCTCCATTGGTCTCTTAACTGCTTACAGTTGCTCATGTCAAAGCATTACAGTAGTTTTTACAAGTTTTATGTAGACTCATAAACATTTTGAAATCAGTACTAAAAAAGACAGTAATAAAATTCTCACATATCTCACATGAAACTCTGACTTTCCAAAGCCCCTTTAACCAGTTGCTCTCAGCAAAGTTACTTGTAACAATTGTGTCATCATCTTCATGTAATAGAAGATACATTACACTGTCTTCAGAATCACCCACATACAAACATTTGTCGACACTTGACTATGTCCATTACTATTGACAAAGCTATCAGATGTTGCATTCCACATCCAAGGAATTCATTTCTATCAATGCAAGGGCTTTCTAAACTTTAAGGTTTGATGTTTTTGACCTGTGATACTTTGAGGGATCTTCAAGTAGTTCCCCAGGTAGAAAATCATTTTTGACATCCATTTGACATGTATATCAATCCTTTTCAAAGATGATTGACACAAGTGTTCTGAAGGTAGCCAAACATGCAACAGGAGCATATGTTTCATTATAATCATAGTCATAGTGGGTCAGAATTTTTCTGGGTGTGGTAGCTGAGTATGTGAAATGGTGACACTACTGGTGCAGAAGGCCAAGCTCAGGAGTTGGTGAGGGTGGCTGTTGTATGCCCTAAGGTGTTGGTGATACAGCATTGAAACATATTTGTTGCTTGTTGTTTTACAGTATGGATTGTCTTCTCCAGGTTGTGAAAGGCGCGCTGATGTTTATGAATGATTTCATTGTCAAATTCACTCTAAGAACCCACCTTGTCAATCTGCTAGAGGGATCCTTTAAATGCAGTAGGCATTTCAGTGAAGTGTGATGTATTACAAGTTTCAGTTCCTGCCCAAACAGGTTAACATTGAAAGTAAGTGATCCTATAGATCACTGCCAAAATTTTCTTCTCTGTGGAAGAGTAATGGCATTCCACTCTGTTTAACTGTTAAGATGTGTATGCTACAGGACCTATATTCTGAATGAGAATGCAACCAGGGGCACTATTGCTAGCATCACAGGAAAGGATTAATTCTTTGTCAAAATCAGAAAACACCAGTACTGGTTCTTCAGTTAATGCATTTTTCAGTACCTGAAAGACATACTCACATTCCTGTGATGATTTAAATTTAACACCTTTTGTCAGCAAATGATTTAATGTTTGAGCAATTTGTACCAAGTTTCTGACAAATTTTAGGTAACAGTCACAGAGGCTCAAGAAAGATTGTTGCTGTTTCATTGTTTGAGGGGTTGAGAATTCAGAGACTGCTGGCATCAAACAGCGATCAGTCCATACACCCTCTTCACTAATAACATGACCCTTGTACTTCACTTGAGTCTGTGGAAAATTAAATTTTTCAATACTTAGCATAAGACATGCTGCCTGTAGTCTACTGGATACTTCCTACTACCATTTTACATGTTCATTGATGTCCTCCAAAAAAGCATCATCATTTTCTAGATTTTAGGCCACACAAAAACACTGTCTAACAATCTTTGGAATGTGGTTAGTTTATTTTTTTTTAGCCTAAGTGGCATCCTGCAATATTTAAAGTGCCCCCAGGAAACCACAAAAGCTGTTACAGGTCTTTCCTCAGACACCATGTCCATCTGGTGGAGACCACTCCACAGACCCATTGTTGAGAAAAATTTGCATCTGCCTACATTATCAAACATCTCCATGATATTAGGTATCAGATAGGTATCAGTGATAGTTCATGCATTCAGGTATCTATAGGTGCAACAAAAGTGACATTCCTTGGCGAAATCCATTGACTTTTTGGGGCCAGGACCACAGCTGCCTTCCAGTCTTATCAAGGGCTTCTATGCTGCCTTCTACCAGTCGTCAGTCGAAGAAATCTTCCATGAGAGGTTGCAATTTCTTTGGTATGTGATATGGCTTCCTATAAACCAGAGCATTGTTTTCTGTCAGTATGTTGTGTTGTGTAACAGGAGTCACAGGTAATGAACCTGATGCATTAAAAAAAAGTCTTTAAATTATAACAGTAGTGATTTCATAGTTCTCTAGTCACTGCCCTGCAGATGACACACTTCATCATGTAATGAAGAATCACTGAGGGTATGCTTGAGGCTGTGGTCAGTGTATGACCCATCTATATCTCCTTCATCCAAAATATCCAGTGTGGTGATGATTAACCCCTTCAGGTGACTTGCATTGTTGATACTGAAATTGTACAAGCTAACCCGAATCATACATTCACCATTCACCTTATTTGTGTGTGCTACACTTCTGCATACAAAGCAATTTACACATAACATCTCCTGTGGTAAACTATGCCTTCAGAGATCAAAAGTTATTTCCCTGTACCTGATGGTACATTATCATGGGAACCCATTTTAAGCTCGTGTGTACACTGTGCAGATGGCAATACCTTTATGGTTGGTGCACCTTGCGACATAGCCTTGCTTGCAGCAGTACCACCCAGTGGAAACAAAGGCCCTCCAAGCTCTATGGTATGTCATGATGTTTAGTAAGGAAATCAAGCACAAGAAGTGCAGAATACCCTTCACCAACGTGGGGCAACACTTCCATGTGCTCGGAAAACTCTCTGCCTGAATGCTAAACTTTACCCAAAGAACTTATATCATTATTACCAACTCCACATAACCTGTAAATCAGAGACCCTAGTCTCTTACTACCCAAGAGATTTAATGTAGTGGCCGAAACATGTACCCCTCTAACTGCTAAAAGCCTATGATCCCTGCCACCAATAGTAGCATTCAATCTCTGCATTTGCTCTTGCAGTACTACGAGGTGCATTCAAGTTCTACGGCCTCTGATTTTTTTTCTCCGGACTGGAAAGAGATAGAAACATGCGCATTGTTTTAAAATGAGGCCGCATTCATTGTCAATACGTCCCAGAGATGGCAGCACCATACAGCAGATGGAATTTTACTGCCAGCGGCGAGAATGAGAACTGTTTTAAATACTTAAAATGGCGACGTTTTCCTTACTTGAACAGTGTGCAATCATTCATTTTCTGAATTTGCGTGGTGTGAAACCAATTGAAATTCATCAATAGTTGAAGGAGACATGTGGTGATGGAGTTATGGATGTGTCGAAAGTGCGTTCATGGGTGCGACAGTTTAATGAAGGCAGAACATCGTGTGACAACAAACCGAAACAACCTCGGGCTCGCACAAGCCGGTCTGACGACATGATCGAGAAAGTGGAGAGAATTGTTTTGGGGGATCGCCGAATGACTGTTGAACAGATCACCTCCAGAGTTGGAATTTCTGTGGGTTCTGTGCACACAATCCTGCATGACGGCCTGAAAATGCGAAAAGTGTCATTCAGGTGGGTGTCACGAATGCTGACGGATGACCACATGGCTGCCCGTGTGGCATGTTGCCAAGCAATGTTGACGCGCAACGACAGCATGAATGGGACTTTCTTTTCGTTGGTTGTGACAATGGATGAGACGTGGATGCCATTTTTCAATCCAGTAACAAAGCACCAGTCAGCTCAATGGAAGCACACAGATTCATCGCCACCAAAAAAATTTTGGGTAACCGCCAGTGCTGAAAAAATGATGGTGTCCATGTTCTGGGACAGCGAGGGCGTAATCCTTACCCATTGCGTTCCAAAGGGCACTACAGTAACAGGTGCATCCTACGAAAATGTTTTGAAGAACAAATTCCATCCTGCACTGCAACAAAAACGTCCGGGAAGGGCTGCGCGTGTGCTGTTTCACCAAGACAACGCACCCGCACATCGAGCTAACGTTACGCAAAAGTTTCTTCGTGATAACAACTTTGAAGTGATTCCTCATGCTCCCTACTCAGCTGATCTGGCTCCTAGTGACTTTTGGCTTTTTCCAACAATGAAAGACACTCCGTGGCCGCACATTCACCAGCCATGCTGCTATTGCCTCAGCGATTTTCCAGTGGTCAAAACAGACACCTAAAGAAGCCTTCACCACTGCCATGGAATCATGGTGTCAGCATTGTGAAAAATGTGTATGTCTGCAGGGTGATTACGTCGAGAAGTAACGCCAGTTTCATCGATTTCAGGTGAGTAGTTAATTAGAAAAAAAATCGGAGGCCTTAGAACTTGAATGCACCTCGTACACTTTATTGAGAATATTTTCTGGCAGCTGATACATTCCTATTCATGTTTAACACACACTTTTGCTCATACCAATTTTCCCATTTCTTATTTCTACACTCCCAGATACTGTGACCCACTTGTCCACACTTCTAGCATTCCAGCTGATGACAATACACTGAGAGTCTTATTCTCAGTGTAGCACTGTACTGACTTCCTTATTCTGCATTAGCTCACAGGTTTGGACATTGATCTTTCAAATCCCATTTGAGAACGGTTCCATTGTGTCAACATATTTGATTTCTCCCTGATGAAACGAATGCTGTTTTGCATATGATACTGCTGTCATTATCCCTCAGATAACTGTTTGGATGTCTGCACATCCTACAAGGACTCAAGGAAGCAACATATGCCTTAGCCTCTCAAATCCACCACAAATTGGTCGTAAAAAGGCAAATTTCATCAGACCAGCTGCCCAACTCAACTGGAGCTGAGCTGTCATTGGGAAATGCGGTCATGTCCTCTGTTACCTTGCCAGAAAAAGGCAATATCAAGCTTACTACTGGAGGATCAATAGAAGGAGAGGGTACACTCATTACAGTCTTAACATCTTCAACTTGCCCTAGTACTTGCTGCTTCTTGGCATGCAGTAACTCTGCCTGGTTCTTGTAATGTTCTAATTCAACAGCTTTCTGTTTAAGCATTGCTCGTAACCTAATGATCTGCTCTGTCATTGTGGCAAGAGAATTATTTGGACTAGTGGTGAGCATTTCTACTGGCATCTTGCGTATTCTACTACTGACCAGACAATTAAGGAATATGTAATACAAAAGGGAATGACACCAGGTTCAGGCTACAGAGTGCACAATACACAATGACTTAGTCTAGTTCTTCCGGCATATCAAAGCCCACCTAAATTCACTACAATCTCATGCCAAAATACAACACCATAGATGAGTGAAACATATGTCTGGCACAGCCTTCATGTATGGCGACCCTTGCCCAGAAAGACTGCAAAGTGCACACATGACAGGTGTTAAATGTGACTAAAGACAGTTATCCTTAGCAGCAGACAAGTCAGGAGGTTCATATAGTTGAACAAGAGTGACCTTCACACTAACATTAATGACCCTAGTCTCCACCATGGTCAATGAATTACACAATAAAAATGACAAATTACAAGATAAACAAAATGTTTCTCACACGCTGCCCTGCATTGTACAAAACATTGGTTGCAAGATGAACAAAGCTGTTGTGATAATGACATCAATGTCAAAAACTGGAACCAGTGATAGCGGCATCGGCATGAGGCCCACTTCTGATCACCAGTTGCACTGGTCACCCCTCATATGAGGATTTTCAGTGGGTGTGGAAGCAGAGCAGGTGAGGTGGTAGTGCTAAACAGGAGACAAAGCTCGAGAGCTGGTGTGGGTGTCTGTCATATTCCCTATGTGGTATGGAGTGTCTTCTCTGGTGCAGAAGAAGGTGGGCTGATTCACACATTGTGACAAGGACTGCAGACACTGCACTTTGTCAGCTGTGGCCATTGTGCAGATCAGTACTCAGCGACAATGCCGTGCAGGTAGCTGAAATAGGAGTCTGTACACACAGGTCTACAGTGGCTCACCAGCAGCTAGTGCAGTCCACCTCAGCACTCTCAAAGACAAGTGTGTGCTTAGGCATGTGCCAACAGTGTATCACAGGTGATGTGTGTCATGAGACAAAAGCACAGGATAGGATCCAGCAACAGTGCCATGAGGATAGCTGAAACAGGAGTCTGTACACAAAAACCTACCAGAGCTCACCAGTGACTAGTACAGCCCACCCCAGCACTCTTGAAGACAGCTGTGCACTTAAGCAGGTGCCAACAGCATATCATGGATGGTGTGTATCATGAAGACGGAAGGCCATGATCCAAAACAGCAACACAGTGCACACCCAGTGAGGTGTTACGATGTAAAACTACGGAGGTGGCACTCAGGTTCTTGCCCGACAGGTTGTAGGTGGTAGTTTGCAGTAACCTGGTACAGGGGAAGACCCAGGCTTGCCAACATCTTCACTGCAGCAGTGACCAAGCAATAGAGGCAGCTAGCAGTAGGCAAGTTCCACTACAGCCAGCTGCGGGCTTGGAGGCAAAGTCTTCTCTCACCAGAAGGCAGCACATCATAATTCGCCAACCAAGTTATCCTGTGACTGGAGAGACTGTCATTCTATCAGAATCAAAGATGCAAAAGGGATGACAAGACACTGAAATGGAGGCTTTTGAAATGGTTGTAATTAAACTGGATGTAACATCATACTGCCTAGTGCCTGGTGATGCTGTCATTTGCCCTCGTTGTCTGGAGGTGTCAGCAGAATTCACTGTAGTGTCTTATTTGTTGTCAGTGCCCCTTGCCTTCACACTTTCTGTTGGTGCTATGACACTGTTGAGTGGCTGAGCTTGGAGGTTACACATTATGGCTCTGTATTGCAAGGCTCTCAGAATGATGCAGAAGGTGCTGTCTTACTGCAGCATTTGCACGTCTTGATTATGGCTCGCCTTGGTGTGGAAATGTATTATAAGCAAAGCCCAGTCTTCTGCAACACTGTAGTCCTTACATGCCCCAGGTACTGATTGTGACACGTTATCTACTGGATCTGATTTTCTGCTGCCTGCACCAAGTAATAACTTTAAAAATTTATAGGTGCACTCTGCTAGTTGGACCTGCTGTGCAACATAGCTCTTCCTCTTGCACAGCCCCTGATTATAAGCATTGCTTTGTATCTTACAATTTCTCAGTCTCTAATACATTAAATTTTGAAGACCCATTTGCTGTCAATTGGTTTCTTCTCTGGACAGCATTCTGTTAACCCCTATCTCTCTTTAAGTTCCAATGACTTTATTTCTTTGTTAATTGCTTGCATCCACTTATGTTCATTACATCTTCTTTATATATCTACATAAAATTCAGGAACAACAACAACAAAATATTGATCTTGCAAAGCCAATCCTACACAAGTGTCAAATTATGCAGGCATGCTTTGTTTGCTACTGATTTGTTGAAGAGTTTACTTTTCAGCTGTCTTGGCCAATTCTATTGAATTTCTGGTCTTCTTTTCTTCTGTCTTGTGTCCTCCTGCCTTGTCTTCACCTGTGGGGTGTTGCTGTTTTCTTCTTCTCCTGAAAACCACTGTTCAGTATCTGTACCATCAAAAATGAATTTCATTTCATCAAAAACTGCATCCTTTCCCAAAATTACTTTTTTCAGCTCTGGCCACCAAAATCTTTACTCATTTGCACAATGCCAGACAGAAATGCAACTAACTGAATGTGACTGAAACTTTCTAAATACAAGTTCTACTTCTATATCTACATCTACAGCTACATCTATACTCTGCAAAAGACCATGAAGTGCATGGCAGAGGGTATGTCCCTTTGTACCAGTTATTGGGGTTTCTTCCTGTTCCATTCATGTATGGAACATGAGAAGACTGAGTGTTTGAATGCAGTAACTGTTCTAATCTTATCCTCACAATCCCTGTGAGTGATACATAGGAGGTTGTAGCATATCCCTAGAGTAATCATTTAAAGCCAGATCTTGAAACTTTATTAACAGATTTCCTCAGAATAGTTTACGTTGGTCTTCAAGAGTCTGCCGTTTCACTTCCCTCAGTATCTCTCTGACACTTTCCCATGATTAAACAAACCTGTGACCAATCACGCTTGTCCTTCTCTGTATACATTCAGTATCCCCTGTTAGTTCTATCTGGTACGGGTCCCACACACTTGAGAAATATTCTAGGACAGTTTGCACAAGTGACCTGTAAGCAATCTCTTTTGTAGATTGATTTCATTTTCCCAGCCTGGCTTTACTATTAATATTGTTTGCAAGGTCATTAATATACAACATAAACAGCAAGCATCCCAACTCACTTTTCCAACACTCTTCCCTGGGCCACACCCGAAGTTACTTCTACATCTGACAATGATTCTCCATACAAGATAACATGCTGTGTCCTCCCTACCAAAAAGTCCTCAGTCTAGTCACTAATTTCACTTGATACTCCATATGATCATACTTTTGACAATAAGTGTAGGTGCAGTATTTAGTCAAATGCTTTCCAGAAATCAAGAAACTTTGCATGTACCTGGTTGCATTGATCCAAAGCTTTCAATTTGTCATGAGAGAAAAGTGCAAGTTGGGTTTCACATGATCAATGTTTTCGAAAAACACGGTGGTTGACATTGAGGAGATCATTATGTTCAAGACAACTCAGTATATTTGAGCTGAGAATATGTTCTAAGATTCTACAGTTAATTGTCAAGGATACTGGACGGCAGTTTTGCGGATCACTTCTACTACCCTTCTTGTAGATGGCAGTGACCTGTGCCTTTTTCCAACAAATGGGCACGGTTTTTTGTTTGAGGGATCTGTGATAGATTACAGTGAGAAGAGGGGTAACTCAGCTGCAAATTCAGTATAGAATCTGACAGGGATTCCAGCAGGGACTGGGGCTTCATTCAGTTTTAATGATTTCAACTGTTTCTGAACACCACTTACATTAATATTTATTTCATTCATCTTTTCAGTTGTATGACGATTAAATTGGGGCTGTTCTCCTGGGTTTTCCTTTGTAAAGGAATGTTTGAAAATTGAGTTAAGCATTTCAGTTTTTGCTTTGCCACCCTCAATTTCAGTTCCTGTCTCATTTGTTAGGGACTGGATACTAACTTTAGGGCCATTAACAGAATTTACGTGTGACCAGAATTTCTTTGGGTTTTGTGAAATGTCATTTGACAATATTCTGCTATGGTAGTCTTGAAGGCATCACACACTGCTCTATAGACAGCCAAAGGTGATTAATCCAGCATCTATCTATCTATATCCCTACGCTTTGTTTTAAACATATTATGTAATTTCTTTGGAATTGTTAAAAAGACTATACAACAAACCACTTTAACCTTCTCGAATTTCTTCCATAGTGCAGAACTACTGGAACTTTTTCTTCCAAGCCTGTAGATAGACTCCTGTTTGTAACATAGACTGCGGCAAATGCTGCTTTTGTCCAGAAATGCTTGTCTAGTTTAGATCTGACAAGCATATAACATGCTTTGTTCAGTTGAATGAGCACAATGTAGGGAGACAGGCATGTGCATGCATGTTTCTCCTACAGACTGAGAAAGGAATTTCATTCCGAATGCTAGCAAAGCAAAGCTCTGTACCTTTTGTTTGTGTATCTGTCAATGGTGCAGCACATAATTCATTATTTCCACCAGAACTTTCTGTGCATTGTTATCCAAAATAGTCCTGCTTATATGTTCCAATACTCCACTGTGCTGGTTTTTATACTTCACTGTGCACACAGATTGAATGGCTGGCATTCACAGAAAGACTTAAGCTCATTTGATTATACCAGAGCCCATTATCAAAATCAAGGTGAGTATTTTCAAATTAAAATGAGCTATAGACATTGCTTCTAAAATTTTGAAAAAAAAAATTGTCACTTCTGACTTCGTTTCTCATCAATGTACACAAGAAGTTTGAGTAAGGTCATCGATAAATGAAATGTTCCTTTTATGAGGAAGTCTTAGCGATCTGGTTGTTTTTACTCTTCATATTTTGTGAGTCTATGACGTGTGATTTCCTTCAACACATATATGACACATATCATACTCAGAATTGTAAGATTAAGATTCATACCATGGACTTGCATCTGAATCTTACAAATGTTACCTTAACTCAGATGAACCAATATTTTGTGCCATATTTCAATCATCTCTGTTGGTGAAGCTACATGACGCTGAAGTTCCTTGTTTATAAAATGTAGTGTACATGTTTGACTCAATTCTCTGTTCAATGGCAAGAGTCATATTTTCCTCCTGAATAATACCTTTCCAGAATGAAATTTTCACTCTGCAGCAGAGTGTGCACTGATATGAAACTTCCTGGCAGATTAAAACTGTGTGCCCGACCGAGACTCGAACTCGGGACCCTTGCCTTTCGCGGGCAAGTGCTCCACCAACTGAGCTACCGAAGCACGACTCACGCCCGGCACTCACAGCTTTACTTCTGCCAGTACCTCGTCTCCTACCTTCCCAACTTTACAGAAGCTCTCCTGCGAACCTTGCAGAACTAGCACTCCTGAAAGAAAGGATATTGCGGAGACATAGCTTAGCCACAGCCTGAGGGATGTTTCCAGAATGAGATTTTCACTCTGCAGCAGAGTGTGCGCTGATATGAAACTTCCTGGCAGATTAAAACTGTGTGCCCGACCGAGACTCGAACTCAGGACCCTTGCCTTTTGCGGGCAAGTGCTCCACCAACTGAGCTACTGAAGCACGACTCACGCCCAGCACTCACAGCTTTACTTCTGCCAGTACCTCGTCTCCTACCTTCCCAACTTTACAGAAGCTCTCCTGCGAACCTTGCAGAACTAGCACTCCTGAAAGAAAGGATATTGCGGAGACATGGCTTAGCCACAGCCTGGGGGATGTTTCCAGAATGAGATTTTCACTCTGCAGCGGAGTGTGCGCTGATATGAAACTTCCTGGCAGATTTAAACATTCTGGAAACATCCCCCAGGCTGTGGCTAAGCCATGTCTCCGCAATATCCTTTCTTTCAGGAGTGCTAGTTCTGCAAGGTTTGCAGGAGAGCTTCTGTAAAGTTGGGAAGGTAGGAGACGAGGTACTGGCAGAAGTAAAGCTGTGAGTGCCGGGCATGAGTCGTGCTTCGGTAGCTCAGTTGGTGGAGCACTTGCCCGCAAAAGGCAAGGGTCCCTAGTTCAAGTCTCGGTCGGGCACACAGTTTTAATCTGCCAGGAAGTTTCAATACCTTTCCAGTTCTCAAAAACTACTCACAAACTTTTTTGATGCTAGTTTAGCAAGCTATAGCTGAGGCCTGGAACTGACAATGTTTGTAACCAAAACTGGAATTTTCTTGCCATTTACATAACTCACAACTTCAATTTCTCATTTACCATATAGAAATGTCACAGACTTTGAAACATTAATTTTAATTGTTTCTGGCACCATTTCACATTTTTCAACTTCATATTACTATTTATTTTATGCTCTGTAGCTCTCAAATTCAACTAATATTTAATTTCAGTTTAAGTTGCAAAATTTTCATGGTTAGCTGCAGGGAATAGAAATTATTCTCTTTTCTGTATTGATCAACCGAGGCTACACCTGCAGAATTTTGTTTTGGCTTTTGTGGTACATTTTTATTTGGTTTTCAACAGCCTTGTGACCTTTCAACCCACAGTTATAACACTGAAAAATAAAACAATTAGTCATTTGTTATCTAATTTATTATTGTTACCCAGCTTCAAATTCTGTCCTGACTGCTACAAAAAAGTCAATTACTTATGTGGTTTTTCTTGACAGCATCTTTCCTCTTCGTCTCTTCATCCAAAAGTCAGTTCTTCATGAAGTCTAGAGTTACTGTACCTGGTGACAGTGGTGTGATTAGATTATCAACTGGTGAACAATAGATGGCAAACAATATCAGTTCCTTCTGACCTTGCTCTAGATGATTGTGAAAGTGGTAGTTGCTGCTCACCATATAACAGAGATGCTGAGTCATAGATAGGCACTTTCCATTGCTTGCTTTAGATTATTGTAACTCTCAAATTAATTTGTTGAATTACAGAAAACGACCAGGAAGCAAGTTATTCGATAGGTCAAATTTATCATTAGCAAAGTTTTTCAAATTAATGACTGATCTGCCATTCCTTTTCACTTAAAAAACACTGCAAAGTGACAAGCATAGATCATCAAGTGAGGTAACTTTTTTTTGCGTACTCCAATACTTGCAAGTCAGCAATTTCTGTATGATTTGAGACTTATATTTGTTGTCACATTTCTTCAAATTTGTTAATTGCACATCTTTCTTTGTGTGCACTTTTGGCATATCATTGTCTTCTCATATGACCATTTCACAATATTTCATTTGAATATCTTCCGGCAGCTCCATTTCACTTAAAAATACCTCAGAAAGAATTTCCAACAACTAAAACTCTTTTCATCAAACAGTGGACTTTTTTATTTCTCTGACTCGTCAACTTTAATCGATAGTGAGATCACATTCATTGTCAATAGAAAAATCACACAAGTAAATTGCATGTCCTGTACATCAACACAGCTCTCGACCCATAACCTGATTAACTTAGAGAACTGCAAGGATTTCCCAGACACACAAATTATAAGTCAGTTGTTATAATAACAATTTAGTTAACAAAATGATGACACTTAGCAACTACTGTGTACAAAGAAAGAAACTGAATCACTTGGCAACCATGTATCAATTACCACAGAATAAAAAGATAATACAACTGAGTTACCATTAAAGAGAAAAGGAATATATTAAAAAAAAGAATTAATTTGAGAGATTTGAATCGCAACTCTCAACAATGCTGGATAGCTATTTGATTGGTGTGTCACAATAATGGATCAGGAAACATATGAGCTTGTAGTATTGACAGTTTACAGGACACCAACAAGGAAATAATTGTTTTTGGAGCATTTAATTTGGATTTTCTGTCAAACAGTACTAATCAAGAGCACCTACAGTTGCTGAAGGATCTAGTGCAATAGCCACTGACAATTTGTGTTTAGCAGTGCTTTGGCTGTGGAACTGACAGTCAATGGTTTATTTGATCACGATGGTCAAATGTTAAAAACAGAACACACTTACCAGTTTGGTTCAGATCACATATGCATAATATGTCTTTAGAGTGTCTTTTAGAGACATATTATGAGTATCATATTTCCAGAATGATTACCAACAATTAATTGTTCAACAAAAAATCAAGGTAAACATCTTTACAAATATTATTCTTAAAGAATATAGCTTAAACAAAAGTTCTTTGAGAAAAAGTTGGTGTGGAGTTAACTTCTTTTCATTGTTCTGCTGCAATTAATTTTTCTTGTAAATTTCTTAAGTGATGATGGGCCTGAGAACACCATGATTCTCCAGTAATGTGAAAGGTCAAAAAGTGATTCAGATGTACCCAGATTTAGAATGATGAATGTTGTCTCTTTCTTGATCTGATGTTATCTCACACAGTGTTGCTCAGAATCTTACATTTTACTGGCCCCTTTGCATGATTTCTCACAGGTCTAATATACATTTGCTGACAACTGGAACATTGTGGTTAATGAAATTACTATATGTAACAATCGCAGGAGTTGTTCAAAATTACAGAAAATGTTACCATTTGGTGGTTCTGATAGAAATGTGTGGAACAAGATACAATGTCAAATACACATTGTTGTTTTCATGGAAAAATAAGTGAAGTCATTCAAACAAACAATGTTGATTACATATTTGTTAATTGCACTTAAACTACATTATCCCAAGTATTCCTATCATGTTTCCTGCTTCAAACATTAAGACTTTTTTTAAAATTGTAGATGGAATTTCAACATATAATCCAGTAGCCTAAATAACACCTTGTTCACATGCTCAGTCAGTTTTGTATTGTGAATCAGAGCAATTAAATGCTGTTTTGTGAATTTTCAGTTGTAAAACTCACGTGTGTCATTGGCCACCTCCTCCCCATGGAGGTACCAGATGTGACTTTTCATGCTTTTGATGATCTTATGTTAAACAATAATATAGTAAGTTGACAATATGACAAACGGAGTTGTTATAAGTTTCTGAAGATTATAAAATACAGTATATTTGGTGCTTTTTTGTTATCCAATTGTTTGTAAACAAACAGACAATATGTGTTCCTAACAATGAATGGATGTAATATTACTTCATACTTTAACATGTAGTTTTTGAAAATCACACTGCAGAGCTCAAAAGGTCAAGTTACATGTAATGGGTCTTTTCTAATGACATAACAGTTAATCTAGTGATCCAAAGTAGCTTTGAAATCATATCAAAAGTGGGCTGTTAAATTTCAAACTAAAAGGTACTGTTAAGGCACAAGATTACTATAGTAATTGGTGGGTACTTTGACTCTTAACTAAAAAATATAAAAAAGATATTAAATTTAGAGTAAGGTGCATGCTTGTTAACCACACACTGAGGTAGCAGGTCATGGGATACCTCCTAATAGCATGTCAAACCTCCTTTTGCCCAGTGTAGTGCAGCAACACAATATGAACTGGGCCCAACAAGACGCTGGAAGTTCCCTGAAGAAATATTGAGCTATGCTGCCTCTACAGCCATCCTTAATTGTAAAAGTATTGATGGTCCAGGATTTTGAGCATGAATTGACCTATCAATTATGCCCTACAAATGTTCGATGGGATTCATGTTGCTGACTTGGGTGACCAATCATTCACTTGAGTTGTCCAGAATGTTTTCTAAGCCATTCGTTAACCGCTGTGATCTGGTGCATTGTCATTCATAAAAATTCAATTGTTATTAGGGAACGTAAAGTCCATGAATCGCTGGAAATGGTCTCCAAGTAGCTGAACTAACCATTTCCAGTCAATGACAGGCTTAGTTGGACCCACACCATTATGGAGCCTCCACCAGCTTGTACAGTGCCTTATTGAAAACTTTGGTCCATAGCTTCCTGCAGTATGTGCCACATTCAAACCCTACCACTAGCTCTTACCAACTGAAATCAGGACTCATCTGACCAAGCCACAGTTTTCTAGTCATAGTCACGAGCCCAGGAGAGGTGTTGCAAGTGATGTCATGCTGTTAGCAAAGGCACTTGAGTCGGTCATCTGCTGTCATAGCCCATTAACAGCAGATTTCACCACACGGATATGTTCACCATACATCCCATATGGATTTCTGCAGTTATTTCACACAGTGTTGCTTGTCTGTTAGCACTGACAACTCTATGCAAATGCCACTCTTCTTGGCCATTAAATGAAGACTGTCAACCACTGTGTTGCCTGTAGTGAGAGGTAACACACAAAATTTGTTATTCTTGGCACTCTCTTAACACTGTGGATTTTGGAATATTGAATTCCCTAACAATTTCCAATATGAAATGCCATCTAGCTCCAACTACCATTCCGCATTCAAAGTCTGCTGTGTGGCAATAATCACATCAGAAACCATCTCAAATCACCTGAGTACAAATAACAGCTCCACCAATGCACTGCCCTTTTATATCTTGTGTACGTGATACGACTGCCATCTGTATATGTGCATACCGTTGTCCCACGACTTTTGTCACCTTATTGATCAATGAAAGAGATAGCCTGATTGGAGTTTTATTCATACCATTTGATTTGTTTTAAAAAAGGTTCTATCACTTAGAAGTTTCTGGAAACATTAAATACATGCACCTACACTCAGATACACTGTATCTTGTCAATATTTCTCTATGAAAGGAAGCAAAGAAAATACACACTGATGGGAAAAAAAATCACAGCATCAAGGAGGAGTTGTGTGAGATAAATGAAAGTTGTTTTTACTTCTGAAAGATGACATCCATTCAAATTTTGCACCAGTTGCATAGCTGTGGTGTTGGTAATACCACTATCAGGATGCAAATCAGTTTTCCTTTAAACATACGCTGTAACAGTTGTGAGTGTTAGTTACCTTTGGTATTGCATATGGTGAGTTGATGTTAGTCAAGAATGACAAAGATGTCATTATCAACACTTCACTGAGTTTGTGTAATAGGGCCATGAGAAGCTGGAAGTTCCTTCTGCAATACTGCAGAAAGACTTGGCAGTAATATAGTCACTGTACATGACTGCTGGGAGCAACAGTCACAAAAATGTAAATTTTCAAGAAGAAAGGGCTTCAAACAACCACGTAGCAGTACTGAGAGGGAGGATCATGGTGTTCAGGGTATGCCTCTGGTGCATCGTACTGCATCTGCAGCAGTAATCTGAGCAGCAATTGTGACAACAGGGACACAACAAACTGTTGCAATTCATTTACTTCAACGACAACCCAAAGCAGTGTACAGTCCACTGACCCCAAACCAACCCATTTGCAACTTTAGTTAAGTAAAGCAAGAGCACATTAGAGGGCAGGGTGGAGGTCTGTTTTGGTTTCTGATGAAAGCTGGTTCTGCTTTGGTGCCAGTGATGGGCATGTGTTGGTTAGGAGGAGGTCGGTCAAGGGCCTACGATCAACTTGTCAGCATGTTAGACACACTGGACATACACCTGGAGCTATGGTCTGAATAGTGATTTCATATGGTAGCAGGAGTGCTCTCTTGTTTACCCCACTTACCCTGACTGCAAATTTATATGTCAGTATGGTGGTTTGACTTGTTGTGCTGACATTCATGAACAGCATTCCAGTGGGTGTTTTCCAACAGGATAACATTCAACCACATACTGGTGTTGTGACCCAACATGGCATACAGTGTGTTGACATGTTGCCTTGGCCTGCCCAATCACCAGACCTGCCTCCAATTGAGCACATATGGGACATCATTGAATGACAACTCCAGCATCATCGACAAATAGCATTAATCGTCACAGTATTGATCGGCCAAGTGCAACAGCCATGGAACTGCATTCCACAAACTGACATTCAGCACCTGTACAACACAATGCACACACATGCATCTCTGGAGCTAGGCAGACACGCGTATACGAAGCTCTCGCTAAGTGAAGTGATTATATTGAAATAAGAGCTAATTAAGTAATATTACATTTTTGACTAGTGTATATACTTCTTCTGTAGGCCATCTATTGAAGGTTTCACTTTTCTGACCGTATTTAGATTGAAAAGGAAGTATTTTGTAAAAGACCGGCAGTAACTAGTTTTGTTTACGTTTTTAGGCGTAAATTTCACGCGAGTGTAGATTTTCATTTTTGACTAGATTTATTGCTTCAAATTCAAATTAATTCATCTCAGTCATACAGAGTTCAGGTAGTTAAATCTTTTGGAAGTAAGTTTACAAGTTTGTTTACATTAGTGTTTATTTACAGATTAGTAGGCTACAGGTTACGAAACTACTGTGGTCTTGCGCCAACTTATTCTCTGCTTTTTTGTTTGTCTATCAAACCATGTGTGACAAATGTGGTGGCTGCTGCAGAAATTTGAAATGGGGGTATTGTGTGTAGACTGTAAGTTATAGTTTCATTGGGGCGAATGTAGCGGTGAGGAAACGAAGGTAGAAAATAGGGCTCATCCACAGCAGTGTAAGTTATATAGAAAGGACAGAAATATCACTGAACAGGAGGCAAAAATTTGTGCCCTTAAGGCTGAATTAGAAAACTTGAACTTCGAATTATGAAAAAAAAAAAAAAAAAAAAAAAACTGGGAACTGGGAAAAGGTAGCAAGAAAAGGGTGAAAAAGGGAAGCACTGGAAAAAAACTCCAGAAATTCAATTAGTAAATCAGTTTGGCTTGCTTTCTGAAGTGGAGGAAGGGCCTCATCCAGATGTAGTTGAAAGTAGGTTAAAGCAGAATAGTAGCTTGGAGAAAAAAAGACAGGTCGGGATCAAACCAGAATAGGAAAAAAAGAATTCTGCTTATAGGCAGCAGTCATGGGAGGGGTGTGGGCCAGCAGCTTCAGAAAAAATTAGGTGCAGGGTACCAGGCCACAACTTTCGTGAAACCAAGTGCTAGCCTTAGCCAGGTGACAGAAAACTTGGGTCAGCTACGCAGGGACTTTGAGAAGGAAGATAACGTAATTATAGTTGGGGGAGTAGGAAACAGCCTGGCTATGAATCCAAGATACAGTATTAGGAGTGACCTGGATAGAATAGGAGCAGAAACTGAGCACAAAAATGTGGGGCTTGTGGAGGTCTTTCACCACAATGATTAGCCCTGGGTTAACACTGCTGTAAGTCATGTTAACACTGAGCTGAAGAGGATGCTCCAGACACCGGCAGAATCTCACATAAGGGTTGTTCCAGTAAATGCTATTGGTAGGTGGGGCTACACTACACATGGCCTACACCTGAATGTGTTGTTGTTGTGGTCTTCAGTTCTGAGACTGGTTTGATGCAGCTCTCCATGCTACTCCATCCTGTGCAAGCTTCTTCATCTCCCAGTACCTACAGCACCCTACATCCTTCTGAATCTGCTTAGTGTATTCATCTCTTGGTCTCCCTCTACAATTTTTACCCTCCACGCTGCCCTCCAATACTAAATTGGTGATCCCTTGATGCCTCAGAACATGTACTACCAACCGATCCCTTCTTCTGGTCAAGTTGTGCCACAAAATTCTCTTCTCCCCAATCCTATTCAATACTTCCTCATTAGTTATGTGATCTACCCATCTAATCTTCAGCATTCTTCTGCAGCACCACATTTCGAAAGCTTCTATTCTCTTCTTGTCCAAACTATTTATCGTCCATGTTTCACTTCCAATACATGGCTACACCTGAATAGGATGGGGAAAAGTAAGTTAGCTTCTCTATTAGCAGAAACTGTAAGGCTGTCCACAGTCACACAAGGGGTGATCCATGTGATTAATGGGTCCAGGCAGACAGGTTTTTTAGGTTAAAGACAAAGCCCAGACAGGTGACAATCAAGATAAATAAAATAAAAGAAACTTCATGTACAGTAAATGGGGGAATCTAAGGGAAGAATCAACTTACTTCATGAAAATATCAGGGGAATAAAAAATAAAGTGGATGAGCTATTAGTGTGTTTAGATGATCTCAAAAATAAGAATGAGATTGATATACTCTGACTGGACACCATGTAACTGTGGGCATGGATAGTGACAGTATATGTGGCTATAATTTAGCATCTTACAGTTGTAGATCTAGGATGGATATAGGAGGAGTTGCCATTCTCATAAAACAAGGCTATAAATGCAAAACTGTGGAAGTAAGGAAATTTTGTGTTGATCATCACTTTGAGGTTTGTGCTTGTGAACTTCAGCTAGATAATGTAGTACTGATATTAGAAACAGTGTACAGGTCCCCATAAGGAGACTAGGAGCTGTTCATAAAAAAGTTTGACTTCTTATTATGCTGTCTGTCACACAAGAAGAAGAAGTTATTAATATGTGGTGATTTCAATGTAAACTTTCTGAGTAATTCTGAAAGGAAAAGTGAACTAGAAGTGTTATTAACAACATATAACTTAGAATCAGTGATCAATTTCCCTACACATATAGCTCAAGACAGCAGCACACTAATAGACAATGTATTTGTACAGAAAGAGGATGTAAAACAAACAAATGCTTTTCCTGTGGTAAATGGATTGTCAGACCATGATGCACAACTGATTAACTTACAAAACCTAACAGGGTATACAGTTCGGAAACCATTAAGTAAAAATGTGAGGTCGTTCAACATGGTATCTACGGAGCACTTCAGAAAAAAGCTTAAGAATGTTAATTGGGGAGATGTATATAATGAGACAAATACTAATGATAAATGCAACATATTTCTTGATAAATTTATATCCCTTTTTGAACATTGTTTCCCAAAGAAAATTACTAAATGTAACACCATACACCTTGGATTACTACAGGTATTAAAGTGTCTTCAGGAAGAAAAAGAAAACTCTATGAGGCAGCAAGAACTAGTAAAGATCCAGAACTAGTTTTACACTATAAAAATTATTGTAACATACTGAGAAAAGTTGTAAGGAAATCAAGAAATATGTATGTTAGAGAAGAAATTAACAACTATGGCAACAAAATAAAATCAATATGGAATGTTGTTAGAAGGGAGACAGGAAAAGTAACCACTGGAGTAGGTAGTATTACTATTAAAGAGAACAAGGCCATTCTAACTAACAGTACACAAGTAGCTAATGTATTCAACAACCATTTCTTAATTGTAGGAGAAAAAATTGATGAGAACAGTTCAAAAGGAAAAGCCAGGCAGTACATGGAAGAGTCCGTTTTGAAAAAAATTAGTCTGATTAACTTTCACCTAACAACCTCTTGTGAAATAAGTAAAATTATTAAATCTTTGAAAAATAAATGTTCTGTTGGAATAGATGACATCTCTAATAAGATATTAAAACAATGTGGAGCAATTACAGCTGATGTTCTGAGTCACATATGTAATGCATCACTAACTCAAGGTATTTTCCCAGACAAGTTAAAATATGCCATTGTCAGGCCTCTCTATAAAAAGGGGGACACCACTGATGTCAATAATTATCACCCAGTATCCTTGCTTACAGCATTTTCAAGAATCTTCGAGAAAGTAATGTACTGAAGAGCGGTTAGCCATCTCAACAGTAATGGGATACTTCGTAAATCACAGTTCGGATTTCAAAAATGCTATTCCACTGGG
Source organism: Schistocerca cancellata (assembly GCF_023864275.1). Taxonomy (NCBI): domain Eukaryota; kingdom Metazoa; phylum Arthropoda; class Insecta; order Orthoptera; family Acrididae; genus Schistocerca; species Schistocerca cancellata. Next base: position 421,906,927 of record NC_064634.1, on the reverse strand, counting down.
ACAGCAATACACAGTTTCACTGTCCACCTAATAGTCTTTAAATAGTAAAATGTCACCAATAGGAATTTTCTGTGACTTGTCCAAAGCATTTGATTGTGTGAACATGACATTATATTACAGAAATTACAATTCTATGGTATAAATGGAATAGCATGCAAGTGGTTTAAGTCATACCTACAGAACAGGAAGCAAAAAGTTTCCTTATATGGGTCAAGTGATTTAAATAAGTTTGCCATTTCATCTAACTGGGGTGAAATTACATTAGGTATTCCACAGGGTTCAATCATGGGTTCCCTTCTGTTCTTAATATATGTGAACGACCTCCCTTCCTATCTGAAACAGGAAGCTGAACTGACACTTTTTGCTGATGATACAAGCATCATTATTAATCTAGTAAAAGAAACTCCAATTGAAAATGATACAAATAAAGGCTTTGGAGAAGTCATTAATTGGTTTTCTGCAAATGGGCTTGCGCTAAACTTCGAAAAAAAAAAAAAAAACAAAACAAAACAAAAAAAAACAGTACATCCAATTTTCTGCTGCAAAAAGTACTGTTCCTTCAATAAATATAACCACATCAACAGAAGTCAGTAGACAGGCTAGAGAATACTAAGTTTTGGGTGTACGTATAGATGAGACTCTTAATTGGAAAATTCATATTTTGGATCTTCTAAAGCAACTAGGTTCAGCAATTTTTGCAATCAGAATAACTACCAATTCTGAGGATATAGAAATTAGTAAGCTAACATACTTTGCAAACTTCCACTCTCTGTTGTCATACGGAATAATACTTTGGGGTAACTCAACATTTAGACAAAAAGTATTCACTGCTCGAAACAAAGTGGTTTAGTAATGTGTGGGGTTTATAGTTGCACATATTGTAGGCATCTTTTTAAAAGATTGGGAATTCTTACAACAGCCTCACAGTACATGTACTCAATAATAAAATTCGTTCTCAACAACATGGACCAGTTTAAAAACAACAGTGGCATTCATGATTATAATACCAGAAAAATGAAAGACTTACACTATCCTTTATTCAACCTGTCTTTGGAACAGAAAGGGGTGAAATATGCTGCTATAAAATTTTTTGACAAATTACTAGATGAAATAAAATGTCTGACAGACAGCAGTAATAGCTTCAAAAATAAATTGAAATCATATCTCCTTGAGAACTCCTTCTATACCATAGATGAATTCTTGAATAGGAATAAATAAATCTGTAAATATGGTATATGCATTTTGTGCCATTTAAGGGAATGGGGTAAATAATAGAAATATTAATCTTAAAATCTCTATTGTTATATATAGGGGGAAACATTCCATGTGGGAAAAATATATCTAAAAACAAAGAAGCTGTAACTTACCAAACGAAAGCGTTGGTATGTTGATAGAGACAATAAAAAACACAGACACAAATTTCAAGCTTTTGCAACCCAAGGTTGCTTCATCAGGAAAGAGAGAAGGAGAGGGAAAAATGAAAGGATGTGGGTTTTAAGGGAGAGAGTAAGAAGTCATTCCAATCCCGGGAGTGGAAAGACTTATCTTAGGGGGAAAAAAGGACAGGTATACACTCGCGCGCGCACACACACACATATCCATCCGCACATATACACACACAGGCAGACATATGTAAATGCAAAGAGGTTGGGCAGGGATGTCAGTCAAGGCGGAAGTACAGAGGCAAAGATGTTGTTGAATGACAGGTGAGGTATGAGCAGTGGCAACTTGAAATTAAAGGAGGTTGAGGCCTGGTGGGTAACAGGAAGAGAGAATATATTGAAGGGCAAGTTACCATCTCCGGAGTTCTGATAGGTTGGTGTCAGTGGGAAGTATCCAGATAAGCCGGACGGTGTAACACTGTGCCAAGATGTGCTGGCCGTGCACCAAGGCATGTTTAGCCACAGGGTGATCCACATTACCAACAAACACTGTCTGCCTGTGTCTGTTCATGTGAATGGCCAGTTTGTTGCTGGTCATTTCCACATAAAAGGCTTCACAGTGTAGACATGTCAGTTGGTAAATCAAGTGGGTGCTTTCACATGTGGCTGTGCCTTTGATCGTGTACACCTTCCGGGTTACAGGTCTGGAGTAGGTTGTGATGGGAGGGTGGATGGGACAGGTCTTACACCGGGAACGGTTACAAGGGTAGGAGCCAGAGGGTAGGAAAGGTGGTTTGGGGATTTCATAGGGATGAACCAAGAGGTTACGAAGGTTAGGTGAACGGCAGAAAGACACTCTTGGTGGGGTGGGGAGGATTTCATGAAGGATGGATCTCATTCAGGGCAGGATTTGAGGAAGTCGTATCCCTGCTGGAGAGCCACATTCAGAGTCTGATCCAGTCCCGGAAAGTATCCTAAGTGGGGCACTTTTGGGGTTCTTCTGTGGGAGGTTCTGGGTTTGAGGGGATGAGGAAGTGGCTCTAGCTATTTGCTTCTGTACCAGGTCGGGAGGGTAGTTGCGGGATGAGAAAGCTGTTTTCAGGTTATTGGTGTAATGGTTCAGGGATTCAGGACTGGAGCAGATTCGTTTGCCACGAAGACCTAAGCTGTAGGGAAGCGACCGTTTGATATGGAATGGGTGGCAGCTGTCAAAATGGAGGTACTGTTGATTGTTGGTGGGTTTGATGTGGACGGATGTGTGAAGCTGGCCATTGGACAGATGGAGGTCAACGTCAAGGACAGTGGCATGGGATTTGGAGTAGGACCAGGTGAATCTGATGGAACCAAAAGAGTTGAGGTTGGAGAGGAAATTCTGGACTTCTTCTTCACTGTGAGTCCAGATCATGAAGATGTCTCATCAATACCCAATCCTGCCAACCCAAAGCTTAAAAGGTCGCTTAGAGGAAGCCTTCTTGGTTACCCAAGCCTGCCAACCCAAAGTTTGATACAGATTTATTGATGACATTTTCATGATCTGGACTCACAGTGAAGAAGAGGCCTCCTGGTGCCAATGTCAGTGTTATCCCGGCCAAGCATGCGGCAACATGCTTTCTCCTGCTAACCTCACACTGATCGCCACGAATCACTCTCATATCGCCTCCATCCATCAAGATGTCACTTCGTCTATCCCCAGGCGCAACATTTCCTTGGACCTTCCAAGTTGCCGATGTGGATGAACCTGAGATCGTGTTGGACTTTCTACACCATTACAAGCTTTTGCTGGACCTACAGGCTGCTACACTCCGCCATGCATCTGTTTCTACCATTCTGTGCTTGAATGAGTGCAGTACGTCTCCGCTCTCCATGTCCTGGGCCATGCTTTCTACATGTGCTCCTCTGCTCGAAGATATTATGGCTTGCCTCTCTGATTTATCAGACGTCCGCCAGCAGATTGACAGACTACGCACTCATAATGCGGAGTTACGCTACCGCATTGCTACCACTTCCACTGACTTGGCTCATGCACGGGTTACCTTACGCTGCCTCTCTGCAGAGCCACTCCTATCAATGCAGCTTCCCTCTCCTACTGTGTATTCGCTCTGCTTCGCTCCTGTGTCGAGCTGCACCTTTCCTGCTCCCGGTTCCGTGCGGACACAGTTGGACCTGCAGGATACTCTTGTCCCCGCTTCACGGGATCCTTCGCATTGCATGGCCATTGTGCCATGTCCATCTTCACTGTCTCTTGCTGAGGCCCCAGCCACGTCATTCTGTTCTGGTTCAGATGCTCATTTTCCCACGTTGGGGGATCGCTCTTTTTCCGTGAGTACCGCGCAGTGTGCTCAGCCATTGCCTACTGCCGATATTTCGTACACGCCATCCTGGCACACCAAGGTCAGTCAACGTTGCCACTCCTGCCCCCCGTCTTGCCCCACCATGCGTGTCTGCCTTCATGGGTCTCTGCAATCAGCAACGGCACCTGACACCAAATCCGCACCACAGACGGCCCTCCCATATGTGACAAAGCTTGACATCTTAATGCTTCAAAATTGTAGCAAGCGAAAGAGATAGTTCAGGATTTACTGGCTTTGGGTGCCCTCTCCCATCCAGCTGGTGGCTAAGGAAGACAGTTCGCTCCCCATGTGCGGGGAATACAGGTCCCTTAATGCTAGGACTATTATAGACAACTATCAGATTCCTCATATTCAGGATTACACACAGTTATTTTCTGTCTTGGACTGTTGGAAGGCATATCAGAGTATTCCAATGCATCCACTGGACATTCCAAAAACAGCGATCATTACGCCGTTTGGCATTTTCGAATACTGCTTCATACCCTATGGTTTAAAAATCGTAGCACAGACATGGCAAAGTTTTATTGATTCAATTTTGCTACCACTTCCTTTCCTACTTGGATGACATACTATCTTTTCCTCGTCTGCGAAGGAACACCAATTTCACTTTGATGCAGTTCGTGCAGCTCTTGTGGCCATGAAAAATCGCAGCTCTGTTGCACATCTGTTACTTTCCTTGGCCATACGGTCTCGGCTGATGGCATCCACTCTACTAATTCACGAATTGCAAACATCCTTGCTCTGCTTCTCCCTGAGGATTACACACAACTGCACTGTTTCTTAGGGATGATGAACTTTTTATCGGCAACATATACCTCGGGGTGCCTCTGTCCAATCGGCTCTAACCGACACCCTCTCCAGTAAAAAAACAACAGGGAAGCGTAAACAGGACTGGCGCGGATTACTGTCAACACCGACGCTAGCGAGTCAGCAATAGGTGCTGTCCTCCAACAGCACACTGCAGACTCAGTGCAACTGCTCTGTTTCTTCTCAAAAAAGCTAACAAGGAGTCAGTGTAAATGGTTGGCCTTCGATCGCGATCCACAGCCCAGCGAAAGATCTCCCACCGCACTGCTTCCAGCACATGGACTTTACTTGCCAACACTCTTCGGATGCTTGTGACATCTGCAGTGTGGAAAATGTAGTTGCCGACTACCTCTCCTGCATTTTGATGATCTCCACCCCATTGAACTTAGAGGAACTGGTGCGGCTTCAAGCTGAAGACATGGACACACAACGTCTGCTGTGGGACAATGGACCTTATTTGTCATCAAACCTATTGCCCTGCACAGGTCGTCAACTCCTATCATCTGTGACGTCTCTACTGGTTCAACCCACTCCTTGGTGCCTTCCCCCTTTCGGTATGGGATTTTTGACTCATTACATAATCTTGGCCACCCCGGAATGCGGGCAACAATACCTCGTAACCGAATGTTTTGTCTGACCGGGCATGCAGCACGTTTGCTGCTTGTGGTCACGCATGTGCGTTCCTTGTCAACGGATCAAGGTGAGCAGACATGCGCAACCACTGTTAGAAAAGTTTGATGTCCCCAGATGCTGCCTGTGCCATGTGCACATTGATGTGGATGGTCGTCTTGCCACGTCCGAGTGATACAAATACATCCTCTCCGTGATTGACCGCATCCCCCATTGGGTGGAGGTGGTACCCCAGGTGGACATTACAGATGAGACAATCACTCGAGCGTTCATTTCGGCGTGGGTGGCTAGATTTGGTTGCCTCGTCACTTACCACGAACCAGGGCCACCAGCTCAAGATGTCACTTTTTGCTCGCCTATGTGAGTTGGGTATGGTGGCAAAATTGCACACGACAGCAAATCATCCGCAGGCCAATGGACTAGTGGAGCGATGGCACAGAACACTAAAAGCTGCACTCATGTGCTACAGCAGGCTTTCGTCTGAGGCTTCGCCATGGGTATTGTTGGGAATCCACTCCGCACACAAGGAGGAACTCAGTGCTTTGTTGGTGGAGATCCTGTATGGTGAACTGTTCATCCTGCCTGCCGAATTTGTCGATGACACTTCTCCAACGGATGCTACTGAAAGTAAAATTCTATGTACTGACTTGACAGAAAATCCTAGGAAGTTCTGGTCTTACGTTAAATCAGTAAGTGGCTCGAAACAGCATATCCAGACACTCCAGGATGATGATGGCATTGAAACAGAGGATGACACGCGTAAAGCTGAAATACTAAACACCTTTTTCCAAAGCTGTTTAACAGAGGAAGACCGCACGGCAGTTCCTTCTCTAAATCGTCGCACAAACGAAAAAATGGCTGACATCGAAATAAGTGTCCAAGGAATAGAAAAGCAACTGCAATCACTCAACAGAGGAAAGCCCACTGGACCTGACGGGACACCAATTCGATTCTACACAGAGTACGCAAAAGAACTTGTCCCCTTTCTAACAGCCGTGTACCGCAAGTCTCTAGAGGAACGTAAGGTTCCAAATGATTGGAAAAGAGCACAGGTAGTCCCAGTCTTCAAGAAGGGTCGTTGAGCAGATGCGCAAAACTATAGACCTATATCTCTGACGTCGATCTGTTGTAGAATTTTATAACATGTTTTTTGCTCGTGCATCATGTCGCTTTTGGAAACCCAGAATCTACTCTGTAGGAATCAACATGGATTCCGGAAACAGCGATCGTGTGAGACCCAACTCGCTGTATTTGTTCATGAGACCCAGAAAATATTAGATACAGGCTCCCAGGTAGATGCTATTATCCTTGACTTCCGAAAGGCATTCGATACAGTTCCGCAGTTTCGCCTGATAAACAAAGTAAGAGCCTACGGAATATCAAACCAGCTGTGTGGCTGGATTGAAGAGTTTTTTGCAAACAGAACACAGCATGTTGTTATCAATGGAGAGACGTCTACAGATGTTAAGGTAACCTCTGGCGTGCCACAGGGGAGTGTTATGGGACCATTGCTTTTCACAATATATATAAATGACCTAGTAGATAGTGTCGGAAGTTCCATGTGGCTTTTCGCGGATGATGCTGTAGTATACAGAGAAGTTGCAGCATTAGAAAATTGTACCGAAATGCAGGAAGATCTGCAGCGGATAGGCACTTGGTGCAGGGAGTGGCAACTGACCCTTAACATAGATAAATGTAACGTATTGCGAGTACATAAAAAGAAGGATCCTTTATTGTATGATTATATGATAGCAGAACAAACACTGGTAGCAGTTACTTCTGTAAAATATCTGGGAGTATGCGTGCGGAACGATTTGAAGTGGAATGATCACATAAAATTAATTGTTGGTAAGGTGGGTACCAGGTTGAGATTCATTGGGAGAGTCCTTAGAAAATGTAGTCCATCAACAAAGGAGGTGGCTTACAAAACACTCATTCGACCTATACTTGAGTATTGCTCATCAGTGTGGGATCTGTACCAGATCGGGTTGACGGAGGAGATAGAGAAGATCCAAAGAAGAGCGGCGCGTTTCGTCACAGGGTTATTTGGTAACCGTGATGTTTAGCAAAAACTCAAGTAGCAGACTCTGCAAGAGAGGTGCTCTGCATCACGGTGTAGCTTGCTCGCCAGGTTTCGAGAGGGTGCGTTTCTGGACGAGGTATCGAATATATTGCTTCCCCCTACTTATACCTCCCGAGGAGATCACGAATGTAAAATTAGAGAGATTCGAGTGCGCACGGAGGCTTTCAGACAGTCGTTCTTCCCGCGAACCATACGCGACTGGAACAGAAAAGGGAGGTAATGACAGTGGCACGTAAAGTGCCCTCTGCCACACACCGTTGGGTGGCTTGCGGAGTATAAATGTAGATGTAGATGTAGACCTGCGGGCCCTCGACGAACAAGTGCGTGCTCACGACGCCTGCCCCTGCCTCTACCTCATGCTCACACCACGTCACAGTTCTTTGTTCATAAGGACTTGAAATAATGTGATTTCGTCATGATATGAGATGACTATGTTTGTGCAGCTCTGCAACCACCATACTCTGGCTCATACCATGTATTACGCCGTGGGGGTCAATACATTCGTGATTCTGCTCAATGGCCGCCCAAGTACAGTTTCGGTACAACTTTTAAAGCCTGCGTGGTCCCTCCTGGAGCCACTTCTCGCTGCACCCTGCTGACCTGCCTCTGCCGACACCTCGCCCACTGCAGTCCCCATCGACTCGCCACCGCCTGTGCAGTTGTCCAATGCACGGGACCCTGACGATGATGCGCCTGAACCATGCAGTTCGCATGTCGGATGCCGCCTCCGCCCGCCGCGCTAGCATGAAGATTTTTTTGTGGACATGTGCTAGCTCTGCCCCGCTGTGCTCTGCAGTGCCAGGGACAGTTCTTTGACTATGCTCTTTGGTTTTGTCTACTTTTCTTGCTATGTTTGACAGCCATCTTTCTGTATTCACTCTATAAAGTGATGAAATAAATGTTGTTTTTATCCTAAAAGTGTGTTACTATGGTTCAACGCAATGTAAAACCCACACAGTTATGTGAACAACAATGTAGGAAAAGACAAGAGTGCAATTTACCACAGAGAGATGTTAAGTTGCAAACAGGCACAATTAAAAGACACTTACAAACAACCCTTCAGCCACAGCCTTCCTGAGGACAACAAGAAGAAACACCTACCATTCTTTCACACAAGCAAGCGTATGACCGCCATAACCATATTCGCTCGTGGTCATGTGCTTGCTTGCTTCTGTGGCCGAATGTCGTGTGTTTCTCTTCCTTATTCTGATAAAGACTGTGACCAAAGGCTTATGCGTAGTAAGTGTCTTCTAACTATTCTTGTCTGCAATTTAATGCATCATCTTTTCGGTAAGCAGCGATCTATCTTTTCCTACATTGTTGATCTTCCAACCTGGAATTTACATTGTTTGGTTACGTGAACAGTCATGTCTTGGAGTCAGTTAAGGTGCCAGTCATTCATGCTCCATCCAAAAACTGCCACGTCATCTGCTTGGGACCTGTCATTTGGTCTATTGATCTGCTGCCACATTTCAGACTAACAAAGAACTTTTCCATCTGTATTTATTTGATTTCAGTTTTACTTTTAATTATTCTAACCCAAATCAAAGAGTACAGGATAATTTACCCAAATAAGAAATGTAATACAATATATTTAAATCTATGAATCAGATGTGTGACGCAAGGTGTAAATAAAGAGAGACTTTTTCATTAAATACAAATATATTATGATTATACAACTCTCAATATGTACAACACCAGATTCAATTTGGTTGACTTGGCCAATACATAATGGAGACAATGAACAGATATTTTCACATTTATCTTTCTGCATCTGCTGTAGATGACATTATCCAATCCTCCCACATACACACAGAAAGTGAAAGTGTGTTACAACAAAGAAAGCACGAAGAATACTCCACACTGATGCAGAAAGGTTGTAACAATTTGACGATTATTGTATTACTCAAGCCTTTGTGGTAGAATGCATAGTTTCCAGATCAGCTGAACAGATTAACTGTGTGCAGCAAGCATGAAGAATTGTAACAATTTGACGATTATTGTGTGACTCAAGCTTTTGTTGTTGCCAGCATAGTTTCCAGATCAGGTGAACAGATTATACGATTGTTGACAGGTCCAAGATTTATCATTTCTCCACCGTGTGTTGAAGGGTCCAAGTTGACACATATAACATCCTGAAACAAAACTAAAAGTTAGCACTCAGAAAGCGGATACCTAATTTAGCTGATACGCACGCAGGCATGCATGCGCCCCCCCCCCCCCCCACACACACACACAGAGAGAGAGAGAGAGAGAGAGAGAGAGGAGGGGGTGGGGGAGGCAGGATGGGGGAAGAGGTTTTTTTTGGAGGGGAGGGGGGGGTGAGTTTGCAGATTCATATAAACATTTGACAACAAAAGTGATCTTTCATTATATTAATGAACAATGGGAACTGTAATGAACAAAACTCTGACAAAGTAATGGAACAGGCCTCTAACATTTTCATGGTGAAACTTCTCTTGAATAGAAAATATACAAGAACCATGAACAGAAAAACAATCAATAATCACCAAAGACAACCACTCGTATGTAGTTGATTGATGGGTGGTGTGTAAACGAACATAACAACTCACTTTTGCACACAGTATCCAAGTATACCAGTCAATGTGCCTGCAAAATGGAAATTTAACTTTTCTAAATTTTTCTCGCTTGCATGCTTCACATTAAATATTTAACAAATTCTCATTTGTAATCATATGGCCTGAAGATATTTTATACATGGAGTCTGATTCTTTAAAGAACTGGAAATTTACTGGTATTTCTCAGTCCCCTCCATTTGTCTGCCAAGGGAGCCACTCAAATAGTCAGTGTTCTCATGAGGGTGTGTATCTGTTTTTGTACTGAGATTCTAAAAAGAGTAATAGATGTTTTGCTTGTTTCTCCACTCATTTTCCAGTTCTTTGACATTTCTCTCTTTTCCTCTAATGCTCTACATTTTAAAGTAAAGATAATTTGAAATACAAAACCTAAACAAATTTTACAGTTCTAACTAGAGTTTTTGTCTTAATTTTGGGCATACTCTTGTTCAAGCACACAGTAGTATACAAAAATTGAAAATAAATATAAGTTTTAATGAACTTTCTCTGTTTCACATGTATCAGTAGAAGAACAAATTACATTAAAAGAATGGGAGTCTTCCAGGACTTGGATGGTTTTCCTTAATAAGAAACTCAGAATTACACAGACAGTACTGACCTGTCGGAAGCCAAGCTGGGTGCCCATTTCTAAATTAAGCACTGTATCACCCAGCACAAGCCTTGCACGCCCAGACTTCAGCAGCTGCACCTTGCCAATCAGACCTTCTGACAGATCTTTTAGAGTGCATCTGTTGCTATTATCACTATCAGTTTCATTTGCCTGCAAAAGGTAATTGCATTAAAGGTACTTTATTCAAATACAAACTAATCATTAAATTCTATTTAAAAAAAGAAAGGAAAAGAAAAGAAAAGAAAAGAAAAGAAAGAAAGACTAGAAAACATTTTGGTTGACTCAATAAAGCTGCTGGAGAATGTAAGACTGTTCCATTAGGTCAAGTAATTTCCAGGAAACTATTCAGAACATGCTGCAATTTACACACACTTTTATGAACAATCAGTTCTGAAATGAACTCCAGACAAGAAATTTGCATCTTCTTCTTGAACTAAAAGGGTAAAATGATACGGATCTTTTAATTATGAACACAAAAATATGATTATAAAGCCATAGACAAAATAGGAAGTCATATGGCAATTCATTTTTGGCGGCAACATTTCCACCGCTACCAAAAACAAATTACTACACAGATACTCCACTTTATCAATGGGTTGCACAAGTTTATTTTGGCTCCTCAAGGGGCTGCTACAATATTGTGATGTGTGATGTTCTGTGTGCACCAGAACTACAGACATGTAACCACAAACAAACAGAAAATTAATTACATCACTATTTTTGGATGTATAATTCAAACTTTATAACAACCCTAATATGTTAGATGAGAGCTTGTTCAATATATCTGCACCAGAGTACTTAATCTTATTCAGAATCCTAGACTATGAGACAAAATCTACATGAAATTTTTTTTTCTGCTTTGTGCTGCGTTTGTGTGCACAATAATTCAGCTTAATCCATTAAGAAAAATATACTGGGAACTGAATGTAAGAATTCCAAAATACTTAAAAAGGTTCCTGAAAATGTTCAGTTCTCAAGTTTGCACAATATTCTTACTGCTCACTTCTGCAAATAAACAATTTTGTTTGGCTGCACTGCCCAAGAAGATAATTTCATGGGACAAGAATGAGTGAAATGCAAATTAAGTCAATACACTTGTCTTCAGTTCAATACAATGATAGGTTCTTCTGAGAGCAAAACATGAGAAACTGAACTGTTTGATCAGTTGATCTGTTTGTTGACCTCATTTTAATAGTAATCTAACTGGACCCCATGGAATTTTAAAAAGAGTGTTTAATTTAGTGTATGAAGATTAATGTCTACTTCTGGTGCTAGCCAGTATGGAAATTTTTGCTTGTTCAAAACTGCATAATATGAGTCTTTGTTAGTAGGTCTGTTCATTTATCCTCTGGATATACCCTGTAAGGAGGAACAAAGGAAGATCAGAGTTTAGCATCCCATCGACATCAAGGTCATTATAAATGGAACACACACATGGAATGTTTGAAGGATAGAGAAGAAATCAGCCATGCCCTTTCAAAGGAGACATCCCAGCTTTTGCCTGCAGCAGTTTAAGGAAAAAAGAAGACCTGTATCCAGATGATCAGATGTGGATTCAAACTGCCATCCTCCCAAATGTGAGTCCAAAGTGTTTGTTACCACTGCTCCACATTGCTCAGTCTGAGTCTGGTAAGAATGAATGGGTACGCTTGACTAGTATGCTTGTCATCAGCAAATCCTACAGTTGCTGAACTACCATTTGAAGTCACTGGCAGATCATTTACATAGATAAGAAAATGAGTGGGTCCAATATCAATCTTTGTGGGACACCATATGTTATATTACCTCATATGTTAAGGCACCACATTTACCAATGTAACAAAGACAAAAGTTCACTGATAACAGTATATTGTATGCACCTAAGCTATTGCTTTTCATCTTGTTCTCATATACATGACATAAATACAATTATAAAGGTGGAAATCATATCAAATGAATCTGAAGCAGGCACAAATATGATGTGTGACTCACATGAATTTTCCTACATGATGGAAAAGAGGTGAGCAGTGCAATGTAATCAGAAATTTCCAAACTCCAAGCTAGTTCAGCTAAGGAGCTTAATACAAAGAATATGGAAATATTTTTACCGAATGCTCAGCTGGAGCTGGTGGCTTTGCCGAGGTTGAAGGCCTTGCTGCAGTTGAAGGTCTAGCTGTTGATGGCCTGGCAGGACCAGATGACTGCTCAGGTTTCAAACCAGGTAGACAATCGGGAAACTGCAAGGTGAGAAGGCAGTGCTAATACTTTTATTAACAGGAATTAATAATGAACCTCTTGGATGCCCTGGAGATATAAGTTAACTTACATACTACCTTATTTTCATCATTAATATGAATATAATTGTTATTAAGTGCTGCTTTGGATAGGCTGGCAAATATCTGATTTTTGTATACTTACAACTATTGGTAGTTAATGATTTTATTTAATATGACACACAAAATTATATTTTATATTTCTTTTGACCAGGGATGACATTACATTGTCAAATAAGCAAAATTACAGTTACCAGAAACATTATCACTAAAAAAAATGTAGGAGACAGCTTCATTTAATACAGTACATAATACATATACAGGGTGAGTCACCTAACATTACCGCTGGATATATTTCGTAAACCACATCAAATACGGACGAATCGATTCCACAGACCGAACGTGAGGAGAGGGGTTAGTGTAATTGGTTAATACAAACCATACAAAAATGCACGGAAGTATGTTTTTTAACACAAACCTACGTTTTTTTTAAATGGAATCCCGTTAGTTTTGTTAGCACATCTGAACATATAAACAAATACGTATTCAGTGCCGTTTGTTGCATTGTACAATGTTGATTATATCCGGAGATATTGTAACCTAAAGTTGATGCTTGAGTACCACTCCTCCGCTGTTCGATTGTGTGTATCGGAGAGCACCGAATTACGTAGGGATCCAAAGGGAACGGTGATGGACCTTAGGTACAGAAGAGACTGGAACAGCACATTACGTCCACATGCTAACACCTTTTTATTGGTCTTTTTCACTGACGCACATGTACATTACCATGAGGGGTGAGGTACACGTACACACGTGGTTTCCGTTTTCAATTACGGAGTGGAATAGAGTGTGTCCCGACATGTCAGGCCAATAGATGTTCAATGTGGTGGCCATCATTTGCTGCACACAATTGCAATCTCAGGTGCTGCAGTACATCTGGTGTAATGTCGCCGCAGGCTGCCACAATACGTTGTTTCATATCCTCTAGGGTTGTAGGCACATCACGGTACACATTCTCCTTTAACGTACCCCACAGAAAGAAGTCCAGAGGTGTAAGATCAGGAGAACGGGCTGGCCAATTTATGCGTCCTCCACGTCCTATGAAACGCCCGTCGAACATCCTGTCAAGGGTCAGCCTAGTGTTAATTGCGGAATGTGCAGGTGCACCATCATGCTGATACCACATACGTCGACGCGTTTCCAGTGGGACATTTTTTAGCAACGTTGGCAGATCATTCTGTAGAAACGCGATGTATGTTGCAGCTGTTTGGGCCCCTACAATGAAGTGAGTACCAATGAGGTGGTCGCCAATGACTCCGCACCATACATTTACAGTCGACGGTCGCTGTCGCTCTACTTGTCTGAGCCAGCGAGGATTGTCCACGAACCAGTAATGCATGCTCCGTAGATTCACTGCCCCGTGGTTTGTGAAACCCGCTTCATCGGTAAACAGGTAGAACTGCAACGCATACTCTGTTAATGCCCATTGACAGAATTGCACTCGATGATTAAAGTCATTACCATGTAATTGCTGACGTAGCAACACATGAAACGGGTGAAAGTGGTGACGATGCAGTATGCGCATGACATTACTTTGACTCAGTCCACCGGCTCTCGCAATGTCCCATGTACTTGTGTGTGGGTTCATGGCAACAGCAGCTAACACACCAACTGCACCCGCTTCTCCAGTGACGGGACTGTTACGGACCCGTTTGAGTGCTACAACCATACCTGTTGCATACAGTTGGCGGTAGATGTTTTGCAATGTGCGGCATGTTGGACGCTCTCTGTCCGGGTACTGTTCTGCATACACCCTGCAGGCTTCAGCTGCATTTCGTCGACACTCACCATAGATGAGTATCATCTCCGCCTTTTCAGAGTTCGAATACACCATGGTCACAGTTCCTACAACACTACACTATCACAGACGTCTGGTAACATGGTGTACTACAGTTAGTCTGTGTGCGGAGACGAATGCAGCAAGCGCTACATGCGGACACTGCGACAGCTAGACCAAACCACAACAGTGCACTACAGCCACACTCGTAAACACGGTCGTCATCGTAAACATGTCCCTGCAGATGCTGCTCGCCGACCATGGCCCGTGTTTGTTACAACACGCAACTGAACGTCGGAGGTTTCAATACATTTACATGAGAATCCCTTGCTAGTTCACTGACATCCAGACTTATGCTACAAGCTCTCTTTAATATCCTGCAATGGGATAACTTCAAAATCATTTTTGATCAAAATGCCAAACCAGTCAGTCACTTACAATAACAACAAAATATTCCATGGTAAAAATATGTCAGGCAGGATAAATACAAAAATTCATATTATCTGAACAGGTTGTTCTAAAACTGTTCATACAGAACTTTATAAGGTGAATATTGTTCTTCAGCACATACCTACTTCCAAACGACTGCCTGATCCCAACTTACTACATTGTCTTGAATTACCATATTTTCCTCAACCCCAGGCCTTTCCCTGGTCCACATATTGCCCCTCATTTTTTGCCCCCTCCTTTACTTTTCAGATTTGTTTCATTCTGGGCTGGTGATCATGTTAGAACACTTGCTGCACCCAGTCCCTGTGATACATATTCCAAATGTCGTTCTGTCTCTTTTTCATCTTACTTTACTGATGCTTCCCATACTAATAATCTTGCTGGGATCATATGCTCCTGTTGACTTAATTTTTTCCATGTTTTCAAATTAAATTTGGGGTCTTAAACTCCACCTTCCAGAAAACACAATGCATTTCTTTTTCTCCTTACCCAAATAAATGGGGTTTTGCAGAAGGTAGACTTCAAAAACCCTAATCCCTGTGCAATGGAAACTCCAGGTTGGAATAATGACAATATTAAGAATAGGATAGATTCCTACTCACCATATAGAGCAGAGCACAGACAGACAAAACAAAATGACTGCTAAACATGTGTGCTCTTGGCCAAATGGCCTTCTTCTAAAGTAAAACACACACACACACACACACACACACACACACACACGAGACTACTATCTCTGTCTAGCTGAAAGCTAACAAGTTAAGTAATCTTTCTGTTGCACCTGTCTGTGAACTAATATCTCATCATCCATATGGCGAGTAGCAATCTATCATTTTCACACATGAATCTCCCTTTGATATTGTGTGTTTTGCCAACTACAGGGCTGGTATGTGTGATGGTAGGAGGGTGCATAGGGCTCAGCTACACACAAAACAACAACAGTACTTACACTGTGACAGCTGCCCTTCTTTCCACGTCAAACATTCCCACCATACAGCTTTTGCATTCAAGGCAAACATATTTGTCCATATGCAGTCTCTTTATAGCAATACACCCTCGTTCTCACCTCAGCCTTCAGTGGACATAATTACCCCACCAATCTAGTTCAAAAGCAGATTTTGTGGGCCATCACATCAAATTCTAGTACTGTTCACCCCTTTAAAAAAAAAAAAACTTAGGAGTACACCACTTATCACTCAGCATTATCCTGGTCCTGAATGTATTAATTAGCACTTCAAAAAGGGTATGACTTCCTAAAATCATGCCCTAAAATGTGGTACTTTGGTCCAACATTTTGTCCACCACACCCAGAATAGCTTTTTGTCACCCCCCAACCTCCGCAATATCCTTGTAAGGCCCTATGCTCCATTTGCACCCATCCCTCTACACTATGGCTCCTACTCCTGTGACTGTCCCCATTGTAATGCTTGCCCTATGCACCCTCCTACCACCACTTATGCCAGCCCTGCAACTGGCAGAACATACACTATCACAGGGAGAACCACCTGTGAAAAGACATATATTGTGTACCAGTTATTATGTGATGACTGTTTAGCCTTTTATATTGGCTTGACTATCACCAAGTTATCAGTTAGGATGAATGGGCATAGGCATAGGGTGTACACTGGCAACACACAATATCCTATGGTACACAAAGTTCTACAACACGACAGTCATGACCATGGTGCCTGTTTCCTCACACCTGCCATCTGGATTCCTCCCCCAGACACCATTTCTCAGAACTCTGCAGATGGAGACTGACACTACACCATGTCCTTGGTTCTAGCCATCCACTTGGCCTTAATTTACATTAATTTCTTCAGTCTCAGCATTTCTTCATAATAACTATTCCTTTCTTAATTCCATTTTCGTTTTCTATATCTTTCATTTTTTGACCTGCCTATTTTTTGTCACCCTCTCCCATGTCTATCACATACAATGAACTTAGCTTTTCACTCTTATTAGCTTGTACATGATGTTTTGGCAGTAATCTCCATCCTGTGTATTACCCTATCTTCCACCTTTAAGCTCCCAGGTTTTCAAATCTCGTCCGGTGCAGTTCCCAACAATAAGTCTTTCCTTCTCATCCAACCCATTACATCTCCCCTGACCTGGGATTCTGAGTGAATTTTCCTAACCCTACCCCTTTTCCTAAACCTCGCCAATCTTTTTCCGTCACCCCTCTTCATTCCCCTTCAACCTTTCCACCAGAAGAAGGAGCCACAGGCTTCAAAAGCTTGTAAACTTTAATACCTATGTATGTGTGTTCTCCTGCTCCTGCTTGGTGAGTAGGTTTTTCATATGTTAAATTATATTAGATTTTTATAAATTGAATATTATTGTTGATAAAACCATCCTTTTCATAACACTGTCAAATTCCTATAAGTTCATTATTCCTAAATCCCTACCAAGTGAAGTGGCACAGTGGTTAGCACACTGGAATCACACTGGGGAGGACGACGGTTCATACTGCATCCGGCCATCCTGATTTAGGTTTTTTGTGATTTCCCTAAATTGTTCAGGCCAATGCCGGGATGGTTCTTCTTAAAGTGCATGGCCGATTTCCTTCCTGATCCTTCTCTACTCTGATCTGACTGATGACCTCGCTGCTTGGTCTCCTCCCCCAAAAACCAACCAACCAACTTAAATCCCTTAACAGTAGCATTCCCTAATACAGGTTTAACATGAAATTCCTCCAAAGCTATTCTTCCTAATACACCATCATTATGTAATTTTTAATATCCTACTGTATCATCATATAAATTGCCATTTTTCTGCAGTCCATACTTCAATTTCACATAATCCTCTGTGCTTTCACTATAACAATATTCAGCTAACATCATCACAATAAGATTCCATATAATACATACCAATACGTGATATTCATTCTCATCATTTTCTAACACCTCTCTTTCATTTCAGAGTTATTATATGCTTAACCCTCTCTTTAACATTTCGATAATTTCACTTATTTATTGTTATTTATTGTTTACAAATAAAGTATCTATAAATCTGATGTTTCTATCCCTCTGTTCTTTTTGTAAATATTTAGTTCAAACATATTGAGTAAAATAAAAATAATGTGTAGTAAACTGACCTGAAAGAAAATAAGTTGTGGTTCCGTACTATTAAAAATCCTATGCATTTCATTTTCAGCACCAGTTTGGGCACTGTGTCCTCCAAAATCCGTCTGCATAGTTTCAACATCATTTTTATCAGGTTTCTCCTGCTTAACTGAAATAACTGTTTCTGTTAATGAAAACATCATAAGATTAAAGTAAGACTCCTGAACGACAAAAATAATGAAACATGAGTAACTAATAAGTCTAATTTTTTATTTTTTATTTTTATTTCTTTTTTAAGTAATAATTCACTTACTTTCTATTTCATCCACATCTTTTTCCTTCTTAATTTCAGGTTTCACTTCAGTCTTTATTTCTTGCTTCACATTTTTTTCTGAAAGCAGGAAATACATTTTCTTAAATTTACATAGCCATTAGCAAGTACTACTTCTGAAATTAACTAAATTCTCATAATACTGATATTGTAAAGGTCAAACAGTAAAGCTATCACATTGCAGGTATTAATTTAATTAGCACAGCACACAAACTTCCAACTGTCATTTCACATCATTGACAACATAACTTCCATTACTAGGGTGAAAGAAATTAATAAATAAGCAGCTGATAGAGCTACTATGATCAGCTTAGTACTTTACTGTGTCAAATTACTTTCCTCTATTAACAATGGACACAGTCATTTTGTAAAGATCATGTTTCCTTAACACAGCCCATTCCCATTTATGGAAGAAATGGGAACAGTGTTTCAATGACTGGGTTATGACTATAACTTGATTAAACTTTTACATGCTCACAATACAATTCACCTCAATTTGGAGTTGGAGTCCATACCATCTGTCTTTGTCTTTATCAGTATTCCATGCTGAGGCGAAGTAGGTTAGTTTCAAACAAGCATTGCATATGCTTGTCAGGTTGGTTATAGTGGGTGATGGATTGTGTTTAAGAGAAAAGGTACGGATGTGGTTGAGATCAGCAGATGTGTGATTCCTGTGGTGCTTGATTAGCCCACATATAGTCGGCTCATTAGTGTACCTGAATTCTGTTGATGTCTAGGTATGTCTTGTCTGAGTCATTCATCTAATAACTATAATTTACTGTCTGCCATTGCCATTGTCAACGACATAAGCTTAGAACTGGGACTCTAGTGAAGAAGGTGTTACTTCTGCTTGTTCCTGCCCATCATAGACAAGACCATTTCCATTGTGAAGTGACTTGTTTTCTCTGGTGGGACATTATCACTGCTTGATTATTTTGCAAGCTCTAACACCTGTTGATTTCAGTCAAATCTAAATTTATTGTTTGTTGGTTGAATGGGTGAGGGGACTTAACAGCTAGTCATTGGTCATATGATCTAACAACACAAACAGCAAAATCCAGTGAAGAGGAAGGGAAAATGGACAAATAGGTAAAAGGAATGTCAGGTCAGCAGGAAGACAAAAGAGTACGAGGGACCCAGGAGAGGGGGGAGGGGGGGAACAGCGAGAGCAGGGGTGCCCCAGAAATGCTACGCTTGTTGGGGCACTAGCGCTGCCACCAACCCTTCCCAATCCCCACACAATTTCATTATTACGACACAACAGGTACAATGCACAACGTCAAGGGAAGAAGACACAAGAAATGAGCAAACAAAACAGCACAAAAAATCAAACAAAATGTCTGGAAAAAGGGGGAGACAATCTGGCCAGTGTGGAGGCAACACCAAGGCCTCCATGGCCAACACTAACTAAGGAATTCCAATTTCAGAGAGAAATTCGAGGACTTAAACCTGGGAGGAAAAACCTCTTTCATGAAGAAAACCAAGGACAGACATAGTTGTGCAAGGATCATGTGCTAACATACAGAAAAAGGAATTAAGCAAAAAGGGATTTGATGTAAAGCTGCAAACCCATCCTGGAGCTGTCACAGAGAATGAGTGGTAGGTGGCCACCCCAGCCGGATGATCAGCAAGTACATTGCCCGGGATTCCCAAGGAAATCAATCGGATAAGTAGCAACACATGCCCTCCCCCCCTCCCCCCACTCATGAACCATGGACTTTTCCACTGGTGGGGAGGCTTGCGTGCCTCAGCGATACAGATAGCTGTACCGTAGTTTGAACCCCAACAGAGGGGTATCTGTTGAGAGGCCAGACAAATGTGTGCTTCCTGAAATGGGGCAAAAGTGTGGATGACTGACTGATCCGGCATCATAACACCAACCAAAATGGCCTTGCTGTGCTGGTACTGCGAATGGCTGAAAACAAGGGGAAACTACAGCCGTAAATATTCCTTTACTGTATGGTTAAATTATGGTGGTGTTCTCTTGGGTAAAATGTTCTGGAGGTCAAATAGTCCCCATTTCGGATCTCCAGGTGGGGACTACTCAGTAGGTTGCCGTTATCAGGAGAAACAAAACTGGCATTCTATGGATTGGAGAGTGGAATGTCAGATTCATTAATCAGGCAGATAGGTTAGAAAATTTAAAAAGGGAAAATGATAAGTTAAATTTGGAGATATTGGGAATTAGTGAAGTACGGTGGCAGGAACAACAAGACTTCTGTACTGGTGAATAAAGGGTTATAAATACAAAATCAATTAACAGTAATGCAGGAGTAAGTTTAATAACGAATAAAAAAATAGCTATGTGGATAAGCTACTATGAACAGCATAGTGAACACATTACTGTAGCCAAGATAGACACGACGCCCACGCCTACCACAGTAGTACAAGTTTAAATGCCAATTAGCTCCACAGATGATGAAGAGATTGAAGAACTGTATGATGCAATAAAAGAAGTTAATCAGATAGTTAAGGAAGATGAAAATTTAATAGTCATGGGGGATTGGAATTCGATTGTAAGAAAAGGAAGAGAAGGAAAAGTAATAGGTGAATATGAACTGGGGGGTAAGGAATGAAAGAGGAAGCTGTCTGGTAAATTTTGCACAGAGTATAACTTAATCATAGCTAACACCCTAAAATCTGGCTAAAGAACTATGAAATAAGGTTGTATATGTGGAAGAGGCCTGGAGACACTGGAAGTTTTCAGATAGATTATATAATGGTAAGACAGAGATTTAGGAACCAGGTTTTAAATTGTAAGACATTTCCAGGGGCAGATGTGGACTCTGCCCACAATCTATTGGTTATGAAGTGTAGATTAAAACTGAAGAAACTGCAAAAAGGTGGGAATTTAAGGAGATGGGACCTGGATAAACTGACTAAACCAGAGATTGTACAGAGTTTCAGGGAGAGCATAAGGGAACAATTGACAGGAATGGGGGAAAGAAATACAGTAGAAGAAGAACGGGTAGCTCTGAGGGATGAAGTAGTGAAGGCAGCAGAGGATCAAGTAGGTAAAAAAACGAGGGCTAGTAGAAATCCTTGGGTAACAGAAGAAATATTGAATTTAATTGATGAAAGGAGAAAATATAAAAATGCAGTAAATGAAGCAGGCAAAAAGGAATACAAACGTCTCAAACATGAGATCGACAGGAAGCGCAAAACTGCTAAGCAGGGATGGCTAGAGGACAAATGTAAGGATGTAGAGGCTTATCTCACTAGGGGTAAGATAGATACTGCCTACAGGAAAATTAAAGAGACCTTTGGAGAAAAGAGAGCCACTTGTATGAACATCAAGAGCTCATTTGTGAACTCAGTTCTAAGCAAAGAAGGGAAAGCAGAAAGGTGGAAGGAGTACATACGGGGTCTATACAAGGGCGATGTACAGGGTTATTACAAATGATTGAAGCGATTTCACAGCTCTACAATAACTTTATTATTTGAGATATTTTCACAATGCTTTGCACACACATACAAAAACTCAAAACGTTTTTTTAGGCATTCACAAATGTTCGATATGTGCCCCTTTAGTGATTCGGCAGACATCAAGCCGATAATCAAGTTCCTCCCACACTCGGCGCAGAATGTCCCCATCAATGAGTTCGAAAGCATCGTTGATGCGAGCTCGCAGTTCTGGCACGTTTCTTGGTAGAGGAGGTTTAAACACTGAATCTTTCACAGAACCCCACTGAAATAAATCGCATGGGGTTAAGTTGGGAGAGCGTGGAGGCCATGACATGAATTGCTGATCATGATCTCCACCACAACTGATCCATCGGTTTTCCAATCTCCTGTTTAAGAAATGCCGAACATCATGATGGAAGTGCGGTGGAGCACCATCCTGTTGAAAGATGAAGTCGGCACTGTCGGTCTCCAGTTGTGGCATGAGCCAATTTTCCTGCATGTCCAGATACATGTGTCCTGTAACGTTTTTTTCGCAGAAGAAAAAGGGGCCGTAAACTTTAAACCATGAAATTGCATAAAACACGTTAACTTTTGGTGAATTGCTAATTTGCTGCACGAATGCGTGAGGATTCTCAACCGCCCAGATTCGCACATCATGTCTGTTCACTTCACCATTAAGAAAAAATGTTGCTTCATCACTGAAAACAAGTTTCGCACTGAGCGCATCCTCTTCCATGAGCTGTTGCAACCGCACCGAAAATTCAAAGCGTTTGACTTTGTCATCGGGTGTCAGGGCTTGTAGCAATTGTAAACGGTAAGGCTTCTGCTTTAGCCTTTTCCGTAAGATTTTCCAAATGGTCGGCTGTGGTACGTTTAGCTCCCTGCTTGCTTTATTTGTCGACTTCCGCGGGCTACGCATGAAATTTGCCCGCACGCGTTCAACCGTTTCTTCGCTCACTGCAGGCCGACCCGTTGATTTCCCCTTACAGAGGCATCCAGAAGCTTTAAACTGCGCATACCATCGTCGAATGGAGTTAGCAGTTGGTGGATCTTTGTTGAACTTCATCCTGAAGTGTCGTTGCACTGTTATGACTGACTGATGTGAGTGCATTTCAAGCACGACATATGCTTTCTCGGCTCCTGTCACCATTTTGTCTCACTGCGCTCTCGAGCGTTCTGGCGGCAGAAACCTGAAGTGCGGCTTCAGCCAAACAAAACTTTATGAGTTTTTCTACGTATCTGTAGTGTGTCGTGACCATATCTCAATGAATGGAGCTACAGTGAATTTATGAAATCACTTCAATCATTTGTAATAGCCCTGTACTTGAGGACAATATTATGGAAATGGAAGAGGATGTAGATGAAGATGAAATGGGAGATTTGATTCTGCATGACGAATTTGTCAGAGCACTGAAAGACCTAAGTCAAAACAAGGCCCCGGGAGTAGACAACATTTCATTAGAACTACAGATAGCCTTGGGACAGCCAGCCATGACAAAACTCTTCCATCTGGTGAGCAAGATACATGAGACAGGCTAAATACCTTCAGACTTCAAGAAGAATTTAATAATTCCAATCCCAAAGAAAGCAGGTGTTGACAGATGTGAAAATTACCGAACAATCAGTTTAATAAGTCATGGATGCAAAATACTAACGCGAATTCTTTACAGACGAATGGAAAAACGGGTAGAAACTGACCTCAGGGAAAATCAGTTTGGATTCTGTAGATATGTTGGAACATAAGAGACAATACTGACTCTAAAACTTGTCTTAGAAGACAGGTTAAGGAAACGCAAACCTATGTTTCTAGCATTTGTAGACTAAGAAATGCTTTTGATGATGTTGACTGGAATACTCTCTTTCAAATTCTGAAGGTCGAATACAGGGAGCGAAAAGCTATTTACAATATGTACAGAAACCAGATGACAGTTAGAAAAGTCGAGGGGCATGAAAGGGAAGCAGTGATTGAGAAGAGTGTCAGACAGGGTTGTAGCCCATCCCTGATGTTATTCAATCTGTATATCAAGCAAGCAGTAAAGGAAACAAAAGATAAATTTGGTGTAGGAATTAAAATCCATGGAGAATAAATAAAAACTCTGATCTTTGCTGATGACATTGTAATTCTGTCAGACACAGCAAAGAACCTGGAAGAGCAGCTTAATGGAATGGACAGTGTCTTGAAAGGAGGATATAAGCTGAACATCAACAAAAGAAAAATGAGGATAATGAAAGGTGGTTGTTGTTGTGGTCTTCAATCCTGAGACTGGTTTGATGCAGCTCTCCATGCTACTCTATCCTGTGCAAGCTTCTTCATCTCCCAGTACCTACTGCAACCTAGATCCTTCTGAATCTGCTTAGTGTATTCATCTCTTGGTCTCCCTCTATGATTTTTACCCTCCACGCTGCCCTCCAATACTAAATTGGTGATCCCTTGATGCCTCAGAACATGTCCTACCAACTGATCCCTTCTTCTTGTCAAGTTGTGCCACAAACTTCTCCCCAATCCTATTCGATACTTCCTCATTAGTTACGTGATCTACCCATCTAATCTTCAGCATTCTTCTGTAGCACCACATTTCAAACGCTTCTATTCTCTTCTTGTCCAAACTATTTATCGTCCATGTTTCACTTCCATACATAGCTACACTCCATACAAATACTTTCAGAAACAACTTCCTGACATTTAAATCTATACTCGATGTTAACAAATTTCTCTTCTTCAGAAATGCTTTCCTTGCCATTGCCAGTCTACATTTTATATCCTCTCTACTTCGACCATCATCAGATACTTTGCTCCCCAAATAGCAAAACTCCTTTACTACTTTAAGTGTCTCATTTCCTAATCTAATTCCCTCAGCATCGCCCGTCTTAATTCGACTACATTCCATTATCCTCGTTTTGCTTTTCTTGATGTTCATCTTATATCCTCCCTTCAAGACACTGTCCATTCCGTTCAACTGCTCTTCCACGTCCTTTGCTGTCTCTGACAGACTGCTTGCTCAATATACAGATTGAATAACATCGGGGAGAGGCTACAACCCTGTCTCACTCCCTTCCCAACCACAGCTTCCCTTCCATGCTCCCTCCACTTTTATAACTGCCATCTGGCTTCTGTACAAATTGTAAATAGCCTTTCGCTCCCTGTGTTTTACCCCTGCCACCTTCAGAATTTGAAAGAGATTATTCCAGTCAACATTGTCAAAAGCTTTCTCCAAGTCTACAAATGCTAGAAACGTAGGTCTGCCTTTCCTTAATCTAGCTTCTAAGATGAGTCGTAGGGTCAGTATTGCCTCACGTGTTCCGATATTTCTACGGGATCCAAACTGATCTTCCCCGAGGTCGGCTTCTACCAGTTTTTCCATTCGTCTGTACAGAATTCGCGTTAGCATTTTGCAGCCGTGACTTATTAAACTGACAGTTCGGTAATTTTCACATCTGTCAATGCCTGCTTTCTTTGGGATTGGAATTATTATATTTTTCTTGAAGTCTGAGATCGAATTAAATCAGGTGATGCTGAGGGAATTAGATTAGGAAATGAGACGCTTCAAGTAGTAGGTGAGTTTTGTTATTTGGGGAGCAAAATAACTGATGATGGTCGAAGTCAAGAGCATATAAAATGTAGACTGGCTATGGCAACGAAAGAGTTTCTGAAAAAGATGAATCTGTTAACATCAAGTATAGATTTAAGTGTCAGGAAGTCTTTTCTGAAAGTATTTGTATGGAGTGTAGCCACATATGGAAGTGAAACATGGTCAATAAACAAAAGAGAAGAAGAGAATAGAAGCTTTCAGAATGTGGTGCTGCAGAAGAATGCTGAAGATTAGATGGGTAGATCACATAACCATTGAGGACGTATTGAACAGAATTGGGGAAAAGAGGAATTTGTGGTGCAACTTGACTAGAAGACGGGATCAGTTGGTAGGACATGTTCTGAGGCATCAAGGGATCACCAGTTTAGTATTGCAGGGAAGTGTGGAGGGTAAAAATTGTAGAGGGACACCAAGAGATTAATATACTAAGCAAACTCAGAAGCAGGTAGGTTGCAGTAATTATTCGGAGATGATGAGATTTGCGCAGGATAGCATAGCATGGAGAGCTGCATCAAACCAGTCTTTGGACTGAAGACCACCACCACCACAACAACAACAACAACAACAACAACAAGCATCACCAAGACTGGCGATAAAGTCATGGATGGCCGAAGCCAAGAGGTAGCACTGTTTAATAATGCAGACGGCCTGATAGATGGCCATCAGTTCTACAGTAAACACACGTGGCATGTTCTGTTGAGAAGATGTGAAGGTTTATCTCATGACATCAGTGGATTTATAACCATCAGTGAAAAAAACAATGGCATCCTGCAACTCCCGTAAGAGCGTTCGCTACAAACAATGGAACACCACTGCAGCAATGGACACTTTTGGACGCTACAAAAGTTCCATTTGAATCTGTGGCCAAGGAACTAACCAAGAAGGGGTGGTGCAAAGCCCAACTGGTAAACTCACCCAAGGGGAGGGGAGCTGGTGCTGGGGGGGGGGGGGGGGGGGGGAGGGGGGGGGGAATGCAGGCTGCAGGCAGGCAAAATCAATAAGCCACGAAAAGAACCAAACAAGAAGTGTGAGCAGGGGAAGAGTGGGTACTGACAGCATAGGAAATCAGGAGGTGGGATCACTGAACTGAAAGGGGAGGGATCTCAGTGTCAACCAGATGACTATCGACAGTGTGAAAGGGAATAGTGACTAAATGGATACCACAATGGTGAACCGTGTCCAACAGAAGCAGTGTGGAAGGGGCAGCTGATCCATAAACTTCACAACCATAGTCCAGATGAGACAGTATTAATGTCCAATAAAGGAAGAGAATGATGAAACAATCCGCCCCAAGAGGTGTGGGCAAGGACGCAAAGAACATCGAGTTTATGAAAACAGTCAGCATCAGATGAAGGATATGGGGCAACAAAGTAAGCCTGTTGTCAAAAAGAAGAGCACCCTTGACTTAAGGGGAGAGAACTGAAAACTGTGCGAGTGTGTTCATGTGGAAGCACACCAGATGGCAACCTGGAGCTGTTGCTCCGCAGAGGCCACTGAAAGGGAGATAATCCAAATACAGAAATAGCCCACATACAGAACAGGGATGACCAATGGTCTTACGGAGGCCACAAGTCCATTAATAGCAATGAGAAAAAGGGAGACAATATGGAGCCCTGTGGAATGCCATTCTCTGGGTCCGCTGAAAACTGAGAATGATGCCAACCCTAATTCTAAATGACTGGTGAATAAAAATTGGTAGGGTGATCTTAAAACCCTAGTCATGGAGTGTAAGTAGGATTTGATAGTGCCAAGCTGTGTTATAAACCTTACTAAGATTGAAGAAAACTGTGAGAAGATGGCGGTGCTGTTTCCAATCAAAGCAGATGATCAATAGGAGATTGTCCCTTCTGAAAGCCATACTGATAAGGAGATAAAAGGTCTCAAGATTCCAAGACTCAACTGAGCACACCAGCATAATTTGTTCAAGTAAGTTGCAGGGGACATTGGGCAGGCTGATTGGGTGATAACTATCCAGGGTAACAGATCCTTGACAGTCTTCAGGACAGCATCTGCAATACTGTCACTCCACTGAAAGGCAAAAATGCCTTGGAGCCAAATACGGCTTCTGGGGGAGAAGGCAGCTGGTTTGGAGGCTGATGCTGCCACAAAAACAAGGTGTTCCGTGAGAACTGGTGGATCTGTACAAAGGCCACATGGAAGGGCAAGGCCTAGAATGGAAGACTGCCACTGACAACTTGGAGGGTGCAGAGTGTAGCCCATGGCCTTGATGAAGGGACAGAAGAACTGTTTCCAGCATGCCTGCTTGCTCTGTTCCATTAAGTAACAGGTTTTGGCATGAAGACATTTAAAGGTAATAAGACTGGTGGAGAATGGATGCCACTTAAAAAGTTGAAAGGCATGACAATGATCACAGATGATGGTGACAACGGTCGTGCTCCATCATGGAACTGGCTGATTGTGAACAGGGCCTGTTGAGTGGGGAATGGTGATGCTGGCAGCACAAATTATGTTACTGAACAGATTATGAACAATTTTGTCAACACATTCTGACAAAGGAGGTGGAAACACGACTTGGAACATATATAGAAGCCAATCAGCATGATGGGTAACCTGGCCATTGAGAAGCGGGAAGGGAATCAATGGGAAGTGATCACTATCATAGAGGTCGCCACATGATGAGTGTAAAGAAGGGAGAAGGGATCAATGGCAAAGAAAGTGCCATATGTGGCTTTAAAATCGGAAGGGGAACCAGTCACATCCAGCAAGCGGTCTAGACACCTAATGACTTAAGGAGGGGAGGATAGCCCATTCAGTTAGCTACGTAGAGAAGGTTAACAGGATATTTTGAAGGAGTTATGGAACTCTGTTGGACATGTACAAACAAATAGGCAAGATTTGGATAACTACAATCTTTAATTGCTAATTGGAGCAAAACTGAAAAAGTAACCTCTATGAATGTACACTCTTCCTGATTGTCCTACACCCATAGAAAGAGGTGTGCAGCTAATTCAGAGATGCAAGATGCAAACAGAGCCACAGCAAAACTACACAAGTCCCAGCCCCAGGCCTGACCTACAAGGAGGTCCCTTCTGGACCACTTTCTGAATGAACTCTCGCTCCGGGCACTGCCGCTACTGCCTTTATAGGCAGCATTGACCCCTTCCACTTTGGCGTCTGGCAACCGCCCTTCTGGCCCTCGTATGTTACCATTTAAGGTTATCGCCAACGCTCAAGTTGTGCTTCGTCATGTAACGTCGCGTGATACCTCGTGAGTCTACATCATTTTTCTGGTTAACGCCCTTCCTGCAGTGTTGCCTTTGTATTCTCAATAAAACTCACTCATTCTGGCTTCTGTTCTACTGTCTGTTAGGTGTTGCATATTTGGAATATGCGACACCTCCCCCCCCCCCCCCCCCCCTCCTTAGGGAAAAATTTGTAGGTGCTGTCCTCAATGACCACAAATTTTTGTACAACATTCTTGCATGTTTCATTCATTCCTTATAATGTGAAAAATACACATTTGTTTTACAATATTACTCTGAGATACATAAATGTTTATAGTTTTCCACAGCGATACACATAAATCCACCTTCTCCTGTAAAAGGACAAATTTACATTTCACACTTTACATCAATGTTACATTCTTATGCATACATTTCACTTTACAACAGGGGACATCGCATATCATGATTACACTTTTCATCTCTCATAATATAAGTATTCGTTTTCATTTTACAATTTACTTTTCTGGTTGGATGAGTATACACTTTTATTTTACAGTCACTTTTACAATCAACTTCATTGTCAATTACACTTTATGCATTATTGCACACTCTGTAACATGATCACAATTTCATCTTATGACAAAGGAAACACTTTTTTTCAGTTTCCTTCATTTTAACACTTTGATAGACACTACGTCAATACTTTCAGCACTTGTCCGTTTTTACTGTTTGACAGATACTTCATCAAACATCACTTCGCACATTTCTAGCAGGCACTACAAGTCCCTCAAAATTATCTCTTCACTGTCTTCCGATGTCCTCCTTGTAGGACAACACCTTACTACATCTCTATCTGGGCACTGATTTATGATATTGTTTTTAATACATATTTCTCTGCAACAGCAATCACTCATTATTTTGAATACAACTTTAAAACAGCCCTTGCAACAGTTACAATAGTTGCATAGACAACAAAGAATTACTATTATCACCACATTAGAGCCCACGAAACTCTGGAAAGAAAACTAACTTAACAAGAAATTGCTGAATGCACTTCTCTCCTGATACACAATTTCACTTATGTCCTGCAGCAGTTAGGACATCTAGCTACCTAACTACAGGCTGTATCGGCAAACCTAACTTCAGTTCAATTATATTTTGTTTCTTGTTGTTTACTTCTCAACAATCTATTTGCGTACTCAAGTTTGGCACAATGTCACCACTACGGACATTTGTTCATATTGCATGTCCGGATTGTATCATCATTTGAGCTGTATATTCTCGACATTTACCTGAATATTTCAATTTCCCTGTCCTTCATGACAGATGATGGAAATGCCCTCATCCACTGGGGCAACAAACAGCCATTCATTATTACTTAGTGGTGTCCACAGACTTTCATTCAATACTATTAACTTTTGCACGCAATTCTTCAGAACTTCTTGCACTGGTTGCAGCATGATTAAAAAAACCTATTTTATGGATTTCTGAATGCATTATAGTATATTAAGTTTTGCATTTTATCATTCAGTAAGGCACTTGAGGCACTGATAACCATAAGGGCCTGAAACATCACCATTGATTGTAAGTTATAGCATTTATTCATGCTTCTGACAACTGTTGATCTTATGGTAGTCAGATTTATTGGTGGTATAGGTCCACATTGTACGGGGTCAGTCTCTCCGCAGTGCTGTATGATTGTTAGCCGCTCGTGCCATATGCCGCAGTGAATATACCGGAATGAAACTCAGTGAAATACAAGTTATAAATTTGTTGAATATTCATTTTTACTTACAAATTTTCACATTAAATGTTGAAAGTGTGCCCCCCTGTTGTTGAATACACAATTCAATTTGTCTAATCATGTTTCCAAACACAAGCTGTAACATTTCTTTTGTAACAGAAGCAGTGAAAGTGGATATTGCAGTTTTCAATTCACCGATGGATTTTGGATGCTTTTTATAGACAGTTGCTTTCCTTTCACTGCACCCCAGAAGAAAAAGTCAGGTGGTGTTAGGTCAGGTGATCGTGGAGGCCAAAGCCCCTGTGAAATTATGCGATCACCAAAAACATCAGCAAGCAGTGACATTGAAACGAGAGCTGTATGAGCGGTTGCACCATCTTGATGAAAATAACCGTTTAGTATTTCACTTCACACAAGTTCTCCTATGAATGGGTACAGAATATCACTGCAGTATCATTGTGCATTTATTGTTTCGTTGAAAAATATGGGACCCACAATCCGACGTCTAGAAATTGCAATCCAAACTCCTATTTTCACAGAATGAAGTTGTTCCTCATGAATACACAATGGATTTGCAGTACTCCACATACGAGAAATTTGCAAGTTCACGTACCCGGATAAATAAAACCACGTCTCATCAGTGAAAAACGTTTCATTAAAAATAGCCCTTCCATTTTGTTGAACAAAATTTTTGAGCCATTGAAAATAATGCAGTCTCTTGCTACGATCAGTATTTTTCAGTTCTTGCACGACTGTCACTTTGTATGGGAAAAGTTCTAATTTTTTGCTTACAGCTTTGTGGGCCATTCCGACACTAACATCGATTTCCTGGGCGAGTTTTCTTACTGACTTGTTCGGAATCATGGACATTTTATTGGAAATATCGAGTAGTTTATCCACAGACAAAACGCTAGGATGACCACTTCTCTGTGCATCTGTCACTGAACCCGTACTTTGAAATTTGTTAATCAAATCTTGTACAGTATCACGATATGGGAGTGTTATCTCCAGGAAAACTGAATTAAATGTGTGACAAACTGAAACTATGTATTTTCCACCAGCTTTGAACACTTGTTCAACTAAAAACACACGTTCTTCTATGGTTAGCAATTTAACAGTAACAAAAACGAACAAAGGAACTAAACTTAAATGTTCATGTCAACACGTAACGACACACACACCAACGATACTATTGATGCTAGCTGAGATAAACGAAACAGTGGAATGTTGGGAAAGTAACCCAAGCAAGTGAACAATCATACGGCACGCGCGGCTAACAATCATACGGCACTGCGGAGAGACTTTTGGAACGACCCGTGTATACAAGTATAAACATTCATGAAAGCTGTCTCAGTTCCTCTGATATTCACTGAAATATGGGATCAAAAGAAGTTAACTTTGGGTCTTTGTGGTTCTCAGAGCTCACTTGTGTGCTTTCTAGTCAAGTCACCATGTTGCTAGACATTACTACTTGAATTTATAATCATTATCACAGATGGCAGTTTGTGTTTGGAGTTGGTTGTTTACTGTGCGAGAATTGGCTTTTGTGTGTAGTGTCAACATGAACTCTGTTGAATATATTTTAAGCACTAAGAGAAAAGTAATTTACCAAGAAAAGTTAGCAGCAATGGAACTAAGGCCTCCGAGACCAGATCTGTTGATTGAGAAAGTGGTGAAATCAAATAAGCATGACTACAAGCAAACATTTAACGAAGAAGTGTACAATAAGCATAATTGCTGTGTGGCTGCAACTGAAAATGTCTGGTTTTCAGCCTGGAATTTAATTTGTGAACTAATACAAATGTTATGGATCTTATAAATTTGTCCAAAGAATACACAAGCATGAAAACTCCCACTTACACAACACCAAACGGAGAGCAATGAAAGGTTACACTTTATTTCTTTCTTGCCTTAAGCTGTAATTAATTATGTACAAAACAACAAAATTCCACAGAAAAAATTCTTTCTTTTGTCAGATGAGTAATGCATATATTATTATTACTATAATAATTATTATTATTATAATCATCATCATTATTATTGACCTTGGCTGTAGGTGTATAAATTTGTTCATAATCATAACTGTTATACAACAGATGCTATTAATTCCATCTTCTCACATTTATCTGAATCTAAAAATTTCTGATCACCCAGAATACTAACTCACGAATCACCACTGCTTCCAACCTTCCTGAGCATGCCAAACAACATGAGTGCCCCATCGTCCCAGATTAGTCCAGAGTTCCTCATCGGTTTGAAGGATGAGGTCCCTATGAAAAATGATTCCCTGAACCATATTCAAAGACTGGTAGGGAGTAACGGACACCGTGACATTCCCAAGATGGTCAGAAACATGAAGGGCTGAAGACTGGGCAGCAGAAGTAGCTTTGATCAACAGCAAACCAGACCGCATCTTACTGAGGGTCTCCACCTCACCAAGTTTGTCTTCAATATTTTCCACAAAAAATAATGACTTTGTGGCAGTGAATGTATCCCTGTCAATCCCAGTGTGGGGAAAGTGTTTCACCTCAAGCTGGAGAGCCTGGCTCTCCCATCAGGGTAAAGTCTTTGTAATTTACTATTCTATTAGCACTTAAAGTATATTCAACAAAGTTCATGTTGACACTACACACAAAAGCTGATTCCTGCACAGTAAACAACCAACTCCAAACACAAACTGCCATCTGTGGTAATGATTAAATTCAAGCAGTAATGTCTACCAACATGGTGACTTGACTAGAAAGCAAATGAGGCTCTGAGAAGGGTCATAAGAATTAAATGATTCATTACCAACTGAAGAGATGGCCACAGAAGAATGGTCAGTCTTGTGGAGCATGATACATTTCATACACAAAGCATCCAACCTGATGCCAGCTGCTCTGATCACGAGTTTTCCCTATTTGTGCTATCCAGCCACATCAAGAGCCACCTGGCACAGCAGCCATTGCTGGGATTTCCGATGTCCAGCAGGATGAGCAACCACTCCTATGCATACATAGGGAGGCAGCTGTTTAGGTATCAGAAGTGAGCTATCTGTGTTGTCAGGGGGCTCAGCCATATGGGTACATAACAGCCCCACCACATGGACTGGTTACATGTGCTGGTGACCTAGCAGGGTGGAGGGGAACTACACAGGGAAAGGAAGAGGGGAATAGGGGGGGGGGGGGGGGAGATATTGATGCCATAAATGCTAGGAAGGGAGTTCCTCATCAAATGACTCACACTACAGAGAGGAAATTTAGAAGTGGAGGGAAAAACTCCAATGACGGACCAAAAAGGTAGGGTGAAAAAGAAAAGGCAAGGAGAACAAAATGGAAGGAAGACAGGAGAAAAGGTGGATAACCCAGGTGACATAAGTAAAAACACCGAGAATGGGGGAGGAGGGGGCAGAGGGGAAGGGGCAAGGATGGGAGGGAGGGAAGGGCGTGAGGAAAGAAATGCATTCCAGGAAGGAAGAATGGGCTGCAATAGCTACGGGGCCTGTATGTACCATGCACAAACTCATGAAAGAACTGGGAGCGCCCTGGGGAGGTAAGATTTTTGTCCCAGCAGTCACTCCTGTGTCTCTGTAATGATCATTTCACATGGTCCTCTAGAGTCTGCAGCAGGTGGTGGTCAAAAAAATGGTTCAAATGGCTCTGAGCACTATGGGACTCAACTGCTGTGGTCATAAGTCCCCTAGAACTTAGAACTACTTAAACCTAACTAACCTAAGGACAGCACACAACACCCAGCCATCACGAGGCAGAGAAAATCCCTGACCCCGCCGGGAATCGAACCCGGGAACCCAGGCGTGGGAAGCGAGAACGCTACCGCACGACCACGAGATGCAGGCAGGTGGTGGTCAGCTCAGTTACAATAATCCTGTCACAGCCTATGCATTCTGCATTTGATGCCAATGAGGTCCCACTTGTCATGTGACAAGCCCCTAGCACCAGCGAATACAGTCTTCAGTGAGATAACATGGGACTGATAGGTCATCCTGTTGTGATAGTCATTTTCTGGCTTTCATGATTTGGTGAGCTGTAATAGCCGCAGATGTCTGCAGCCTGAGTGTCGCAGTGGGTTGTGGTAGTGGGTCGACCAAAGTGGCTGTTGTAACACAATATGTAGTCAGAAGATCATTGCCAAAGTGCACTGGTTGTTGTACATTGCCACCATAATGTTTCCCCAAACACTGCCAGACCCAGCTTAAGCTACACACAAGTATCTGAGTAAAATAAATGGCCCAGGCATAGGATGTTCCCAGACCTTGGAGTGACTTCTCAACACTTGTTGACACCACCAACAGCAGCTGCTGCTAGTACCACGGGATAGAGCCTGTACTCTCAACGATAATCCTGCTGCAAAAAACAACAGTTCTGCCACGCCAAGACTTGTGGCAGCACATGCACAAATGAACTCAGGGTAGCAAGCAGCACAGTATTTGCTCTGCATGAGATCCTCTGTGTGTGGGGCAGAAGCTAACAGCAATTAAGGCCAGGAATACTGAAAGATCAAAGGCAGTGTCTGAAGACAAATTCCCATCTACATAATTAATAAACACTGGCTAAAGATGAATGATCCAGATGACACGAGCTGTGAGGCAACCATTGAAACTGAAATGTGCACACAAAATCTTGTTCTCCCTTTTGCTCTGATCTATACTTGCCAATTGAAAAGCACAGCTAAGTGTTCGGGTAACTCTTGAAGTACTCACTATATGCATTTAGTAGTATATCATTATCAAGTGTAGTAAATAGTTTTCCTGCTGTTAACATCATACCTCCCTCTTCATAGATGACCACTGAAAATTTTGTCACACTTTCACAAAACAAGTGTGCATCTGGGCAAATACGTTCGTGGCCTGATGAGTCTCTATTAAAAATTGCACATCTTAAGTACAAAGGTAATTTTTCCCGAGGGCATGCAGCTTTACTGTATGGTTAAATGATGACAGCGTTCTCTTGGGTAAAATATTCTGGAGGTAAAATAGTCCCCCATTCGGATCTCCGGGTGGGGACTACTCAAGAGGATGTCATTATCAGGGGAAAGAAAATTGGCGTTCTACGGATCGGAGCGTGGAATGTCAGATCCCTTAATCGGGCAGGTAGGTTAGAAAATTTAAAAAGGGAAATGGATAGGTTAAAGTAAGATATAGTGGGAATTAGTGAAGTTCGGTGGCAGGAGGAACAAGACTCCTGGTCAGGTGACTATAGGGTTATAAACACAAAATCAAATAGGGGTAATGCAGGAGTAGGTTTAATAATGAATAGGAAAATAGGAATGCGGGTAAGCTACTACAAACAGAATAGTGAACGCATTATTGCGGCAAAGATAGATACGAAGCCCACACCTACTACAGTAGTACAAGTTTATAAGCCAACTAGCTCTGCAGATGACGAAGAAATTGAAGAAATGTATGATGAAATAAAAGAAATTATTCAGATAGTGAAGGGTGACGAAAATTTAATAGTCATGGGTGGCTGGAATTCAGTAGTAGGAAAAGGGAGAGAAGGAAACGTAGTAGGTGAATATGGATTGGGGCTAAGAAATGAAAGAGGAAGCCGCCTGGTAGAATTTTGCACAGAGCACAACTTAATCATAGCTAACACTTGGTTCAAGAATCATAAAAGAAGGCTGTATACATGGAAGAAGCCTGGAGATACTGACAGGTTTCAGATAGATTATCTAATGGTGAGACAGAGATTTAGGAACCAGGTTTTAAATTGTAAGACATTTCCAGGGGCAGATGTGGACTCTGACCACAATCTATTGGTTATCAACTGCAGATTAAAATTGAAGCAACTGCAAAAAGGTGGGAATTTAAGGACATGGGACCTGGATAAACTGAAAGAACCAGAGGTTGTGCAGAGTTTCAGAGAGAGCATAAGGGAACAATTGACAGCAGTGGGGGAAAGAAGTACAGTAGAAGAAGAATGGGTAGCTCTGGGGGATGAAGTCGTGAAGGCAGCAGAGGATAAAGTAGGTAAAAAGGCGAGGGCTAGTAGAAATCCTTGGGTAACAGAAGAAATATTGAATTTAATTGATGAAAGGAGAAAATATAAAAATGCAGTAAATCAAGCAGGCAAAAAGGAATACAAACGTCTCAAAAATGAGATCGACAGGAAGTGCAAAATGGCTAAGCAGAGATGGCTAGAGGACAAATGGAAGGATGTAGAGGCTTATCTCACTAGGGATAAGATAGGTACTGCCTACAGGAAGATTAAAGAGACCTTTGGAGATAAGAGAACCACTTGCATGAACATCAAGAGCTCAGATGGAAACCCAGTTCTAAGCAAAGAAGGGAAAGCAGAAAGGTGGAAGGAGTATATAGAGAGTCTATACAAGGGCGATGTACTTGAGGACAATATTATGGAAATGAAAGAGGATGTAGATGAAGATGAAATGGGAGATACGATACTGCGTGAAGAATTTGACAGAGCATTGAAAGACCTGAGTCAAAACAAGGCCCCCGATGTAGACAACATTCCATTGGGACTACTGACGGCCTTCGAAGAGCCAGTCCTGAGAAAACTCTACCATCTGGTGAGCAAGATGTTTGAAACAGGCGAAATACCCTCAGACTTCAAGAAGAATATAATAATTCCAATCCCAAAGAAAGCAGGTGTTGACGGATGTGAAAATTACCGAACTATCAGTTTAATAAGTCACAGCTGCAAAATACTAACGCGAATTCTTTACAGAAGAATGGAAAAACTAGTAGAAGCCGACCTCGGGGAAGATCAGTTTGGATTCCGCAGAAATGTTGGAACAAGTGAGGCAATACTGACCCTACGACTCATCTTAGAAGCTAGATTAAGGAAGGGCAAACCTACGTTTCTAGCATTTGTAGACCTAGAGAAAGCTTTTGACAATGTTGACTGGAATACTCTCTTTCAAATTCTGAAGGTGGCAGGGGTAAAACACAGGGAGCGAAAGGCTATTTACAATTTGTACAGGAACCAGATGGCAGTTTTAAGAATCGAGGGGCATGAAAGGGAAGCAGTGGTTGGGAAGGGAGTGAGACAGGGCTGTAGCCTCTCCCCTATGTTATTCAATCTGTATATTGAGCAAGCAGTGAAGGAAGCAAAAGAAAAATTCGGAGTAGGTATTAAAATCCATGGAGAAGAAATAAAAACTTTGGGGTTCGCCAATGACATTGTAATTCTGTCAGAGACAGCAAAGGACGTGGAAGAGCAGTTGAACGGAATGGACAGTGTCTTGAAAGGAGGATATAAGATGAACATCAACAAAAGCAAAACAAGGATAATGGATTGTAGTAGAATTAAGTTGGGTGATGCTGAGGGAATTAGATTAGGAAATGAGACACTTAAAGTAGTAAAGGAGTTTTGCTATTTGGGGAGCAAAATAACTGATGATGGTCGAAGTAGCGAGGATATAAAATGTAGACTGGCAATGGCAACGAAAGCGTTTCTGAAGAAGAGAAATTTGTTAACATCGAGTATAGATTTAAGTGATAGGATGTCGTTTCTGAAAGTATTTGTATGGAGTGTAGCCATGTATGGAAATGAAACATGGACGATAAATAGTTTGGACAAGAAGAGAATAGAAGCTTTTGAAATGTGGTGCTACAGAAGAATGCTGAAGATTAGATGGGTAGATCACGTAACTAATGAGGAAGTATTGAATAGGATTGGGGAGAAGTCTGTGGCACAACTTGACTAGAAGAAGGGACCAGTCGGTAGGACATGTTGTGAGGCATCAAGGGATCACCAACTTAGTATTGGAGGGCAGCATGGAGGCTAAAAATTGTAGAGGGAGACCAAGAAATGAATACACTAAACAGATTCAGAAGGATGTAGGTTGCGGTAGGTACTTGTAGATGAAGAGGCTTGCACAGAATAGAGTAGCGTGGAGAGCTGCATCAAACCAGTCTCAGGACTGAAGACCACAACAACAACAAGTACAAAGGAAAGACAAGATTGTGAGTGGACACTATAACCAATGAGTAATGCCAGGAATTTTGAAGTGCTGGCCAAAGTACTGTCTAACTATAGTTCGCATTACATAGGAAGATGCTTCTGCGCAGAGAGGCAGAGCAAGAGGGAAGTGGGGAGGGGGTAATGTCTGCATAATCATGGTGATATAGAGTACAAAACTCTGTGTTCCCAGGTTCATTTGTCTATGGTACACTGTATTATACATTCACGCTATGAGGGAATAATAAATTTTAAAACCTATTAAGATCAATCATCCACATGAGAGAAATCTTACTTCACATCTTGATGACATTGTGTCTGCTGCTCTACAGCTACAGTCCATGTGGCATTACAAGGTGAGAACAGCTTTTGTGAAGAAGTCTCGTACAATTTTTCTCAAAATGATGACTGTCTAACAATAAGGTCATTGAAACTATTTGCAATAATTGTCATTTTACAGTGATCTGGACTGTATTATAAGCAACATAATTAACACTTCAAGCACAAACCAAAATCATCATATTTGTTTAACAACTGCTTCTACACCAATGAATTTTTTTTTAAAAAGGGAGAGGGGGGAGAGAACGGGGGAGAGAGGGAGGGGGAGAGAGAAAGAGAGAGAGAGAGGGAGGGGGAGAGAGAGAGAATGGGGGGTGGGCACTGTAGTTAAATTTAAACTAAACAATGGAAAATCCAGGATGGAATAGTGACAGTGTTATGATAAGGATCGATTGCTACTCGCCATATAGTGGAGATGGTGACTTGCAGACAGTACAACAAAAAGACTACTAAACAAATTAGAATTATTGGCTGTAAAAAGTAATTACACTACTGTGTAAATGGTGGATATGTCATTATATTTTTGCAGTCAATGACCATTATGAGTGTACGCCTACATTCAACATCACATTTCAAAACCACATTTATGATCCATGAAACAAGCAAGTGATTACCGTTATCTTTGAATGCCCCCCCATATAACTAAAAACCACTGATATCTAGACTGGTAATTTTAAGGCATTTTCCAATTTGTGGCTTGAAAATGACAGGTATTACCTGTACGAACACCAGAATTTTTTATAAATTTATCTGGCCATTTTCTCATGAATTATTAGAGCACAGAACTCACTGAGAATAGCTTAAATTGCACAACTAGCTAGCTGGCTGCTTCGCCTTAGGCAATGTGGTGAAAACTATAGTTACCAATCAAACAGCAGGAACTCTAGGTAGGAATATCACCAATGTAGGAAGAGACACATTTGCCACTTACTGTAAAGAAGACATGTCAGGTTGTACACAGGCCCAATTAAAAGACACATATAGCTTTTGACCACAGCCTTCATCATAAAACACACACACACCAGACCACCTTACCACCCTAAGACAGTGGCCATGTATATGTGAGTAGTTGGTGAGTGAACATGTGTGAGTTCTACCTCTGGGGAAGAACTTTGTCCAAAAACTTGGTACAAGATGCAGTATACTAAGAAATTCCTTTCTATATTCCACTGTAATTCTAAGGAGCTTTGAGAATACGTCATCAGTGTTTGACAGTAATGGAATTTTATACAGTGATTGGAATAATTATGTTATTACCAAATGAAAATTCATACCTCTTTTAATCATTGGCAGCTCAACAGGTGCAAATGATTTGTCCAGGGCAGCAGGATCATCTACAAAATCGTCACGCAGGAGCTCCTTGAGTTTTTGTTCATCCTCTTCTTTATCAAACTTTCTCTCATACTGGAAAACACATTAAGGTAGTAAAGCAAGTCCTAGTGCCACACAACCAACACCCTCTCTCTATAGCAACCACATTAGTGAACAACAGCTGACTTATAGTACTAACTTTGTGCAGGCGCATGTCTGGCTCTCAATGGTCAGGTAAAACCTCCCAAAAAAAGTGGAAGAAACCAAAAGTAGCATGCTAAATGAACTCAGGCACATAAAACACACAACTAACTGACCTCTAGCTCAAAGAAAATGCAGTATTGTTCATTTAATCTCAAGAACATGAAATCTTTCATAGAATTCACATACATTACAAAATGTGTGTATAAACTGAGATTGATTCCACTACTGCCAGGATACCAAACAATAAATCAATGCCAGGCTCATCATCCAAAAGCAGCTTACATAATCCAGATTGAGGTCAGAAATTAATATAAAGTGAACAACAGGTCCATTGTGTACTTAGTAGGACATATGCCACACCACTTTGGTATAAATCATCATGTGCAAAGAGTACATTCTGATTCAAATTAAACTTCTAAGAGCACATCAGCCAACACCAGGAGAAAAAGTACATATTCTTGATGGCAAGTTTCAGATTGTATCCATAGAGAAGTGCCTGTTGAAACAAAACAGAGCACCTGTGTGAGTGGTTACCATCTGCTGAAAGTTTCTTGACAATGAAGGTTCACTATCAAAATTGTTATCTGACATTTGTCAAGTGGCAATACAGTCACTGAACTACATACCATGCATCCCTAATAATTAAGTGCCTTAGATATGAGAATTACTGCCATATAAATTTAGTTGCCAAGAATTAAAACATCCACAGCTGCTCCTTCATTAAACTGTGTGACACATCCCATGTCTTGCTTGCAAAAAGACATCTCTCACCTATATACAATGGTCTTTCAAAAAGTAAAGATACAATGGCTCACAGTCTTTAAATAGAACATTTATTTAGAAAACATCAGTTACATCTTATTAACTGGATTATTTGTTATTTTTCTACCTAACCACCCCCATTATCCAAACATTTGTTAAGTTGGTGCACAAGCTTTTGTATCCCACAGTCATAGAAGGTTGCCGCCTGTTGTCGGAACCACATTTCAATTTCATCTTTGATCTCTTCATCATCATGGAATGATTTTCCACCAAGATGTGATTTCAGGTAACGGAAGACATGGAAGTCGGTGGGTGCAAGGTCCGGGCTGTATGGCGGATGGTCCAATACGTCCCATTTGAATTGTTTGAGCAGTGCTTTGGTTACGAGTGCTGTGTGAGGCTGAGCGTTGTCTTGAAGCAAACGGACTCCACTTGTCAGCTTTCCCCTGCATTTGTTTTGAATTGTCCTTCAAAGTCTGGCAATATGCAGCAGCATTAATTGTCGTTCCAGGAGGCATAAATTCCAACAGAAGAATGCCTTGACTGTCCCAAAAAACAGAAGCCATGATCTTCATCGCTGAAATTGACGTTTTGCATTTCTTGGCTTTTGGTGAATTTGAATGGCGCCATTGCATTGATTGTTGCTTGTATTCAGGTGTATGGTGATAAACCCATGTCTCGTCACCTGTCACAATGTGATCAAGAAATTCATCACCTGCTTCGGCATAGCATGTGAGGAAGTCGAGTGCAAAGCCCATCCTTTTCTTTTTGTGTTCTTCTGTTAACAGGTTTGGAATCCAGAACGCACACAATTTCCTGTACACTAACCTGACAGTCACAACACCATAAAGAGTTGTCATTGACACGTCCAGTATGATCTGATACAATTCTTTCAATGTGAGACGTCTATTGGCACAAACTGCTTCCTCCGTTCTCCAAAGAAGGGCATCAAAGATCACAGATGGCCGACTTGTTCCTTGTTCGTTATGAACATCGGTCCTACCTTCAGAGAAATGACAACACCATTTCGTTACATTTTGTCGATTCATAATGCTCCCATAAGCAGAAACAATTTCTTTGTGAATATCTGCTGGTTGCTGACCTTTTGCATGAAGAAAACATATGATGGAGCACATTCCGCATTTGGCGGGATTCTGAAACGGCACAGCCATTTTAAACACGACCTACTCAAACCAGAAGCAACGTTCAACTGCTGAACGACCGCGAGGAGAAAGCTAACGGTTCAAGGTTAACACCAGTGTTGCCAACTTGCTCGCCAAAACTCTTCTGTTTCTCTGGCGTACGGTGTATCTTTACTTTCCGAAATACCCTCGTACATAGACACAGATGATTATCAGCACAGAAACTACTTCTGTTATACTTTACATCACAAACAAAATTAAATTTCTTCAGCAGAATAACCTGGAAGCAATGTGAAATGAAGCATGCTATGATTTTAACTCTATAAAGATAGATAAACGACAGCAGTATACCATAAGAACCTCAAATAATGTACCAATATGAGTAGTTAGTTTAAATATAAAAGGTTTGTTGCTTAAAGTAAATTTGTTTCCAATTGATGTCTCAGTTTGCTCAAGACAAATAAGCACAAATAAATTTCAAGCAGTAGTGCCCCATGAGAAATGTTTGATAAGTGCAAAAAATTTCATTCTATGAACATTGGATTCGCGTAAAAAAATCATGACAGGACAAAAAGTTACAACACATTCTATTCTACAAGCTCCATTAGTTAATTTTCTTTCAGAAAAACAGATGCTGGACTGTAACATTAGCTTTATCTTCTTCATTGCTTCTAATCTGTACATCTACCACAGCTACTCCCTTTTGAATGTGCTTTCACTTATGTAGTCTATTTAGCAAGGGGTCAATACTATCCTTATAATAGGAATCTTTCCAGAAATAACCTACATCTATATAGTGTGTTAACTGTAAGTTGGCCGATTTCAAAAGGGTGTAGTGGGGAGCAGAAGAAGCAAGCCTGGCCCCCTAATTGACCACCACTGGGTGAGGAGCTGTGGGGCAGGGGGGAAGATGCCATGCCTGCCCCCCATAGTGATGGCCCCAGAAACTGTACTTAAAGCTTAATGATTGCTGGCTAAAGCCTTCTGACTTTTACCAGGTTCTGCTGATTCAGGACTAGGGAGCAGATTGGCCAACTTTTAAGTTAATACACTTCAGTGAATTGTTTTAAATTAAGTAATCTCATAACATGTTGACATTTTGTCTTGTATTGTTCTGCCCCTGCATCATGAACAGGAATTTGTCACTCATACTTTATGCCACTTAAATGAACAAATATTAAATCAAACTATGACTAGAAACAATTATTTCAAATTTTTATCTTACCGTTAGGTTGAGCTTTGGCTTTGGTATGAAGGTGGCTTCATTATCTCTCTCACTGCCATAGCTTACTCGAGTACCACGTTTCTTCTCTCCAGCTGCTAAACCTTCTGAAAATATACCTGTTGACTAAAAATACACCTGTCTAAGAAAACAACACAATAAGACTGCAACTAAACCAAATACAACCATTTTAATGTGCAAGTCACAGTAAAATTAACTGATATGAAGGATTTAGCAGAGGTTCGACAGAAGGAAGTGGAATAAAACTGGGTGTGTGGGATGATGGGGGAGTTGGGGTGGCGTGGGGGGGGGGGGGAGGAGGAAGGGGCAAGATTAAGCTTGGGGAATATGAGGGGGAGGAAGCAAAATAATATCTTCAGTTGAGAACAACACAATAGCAACAATACTAAGCCCAACTAAATCTCTTTCATAAGATAATTTGTTTGGTCAAATGTCTTTCTCATATTATTTTAACCTATTTTAGTAAGCATAATTTCTGTCACTATTAACATGAAATATACTAATTTCATGTTTTCCATCTACATGGTCAGACAGATAAGCTAGATAAGTACCAGGCTCAAGTTCAGGGTTCCTTTCCTGGCTGATCCCTGGGAATGTGGCATACTTTCATAGCACAAATTACCTGCACAGTCGATAATGTCAATGCCGAACACAAGCACCATACAAAATGGAGAAAATGGAACAATTAGGCATGGCAGACCATTGCCTAGAGAATGGGCACAGATACTGTTTGACAAAACAAGGACCTTATCCCAGGTGACAATGTAATGTGATTCAATTTTTAAAAATAGGAGCTGGGATTTTGATTACATCATAATAAATTCAACAGAGAAGAGGGGTACACACTTAGCACAACATGGATGCAGGCTTTGGACACTGGATGAAAACAAAAAAACAAAAATGTCTGAGAATGCAGGAAGGCTGGAGTGCAGTTTTGAATATTGCATTGGCCCCTCACTCTTGCTGATGTAATCACTGTGGAGGGTGCTTAACTCAACTTCCTATACATGTATTAATTCACCCATCTCTGGAGAATTCTGGACACTGCTGCCTTAGTGGTGTTCACCTTTCTTATCTTGGCAGTCAGAAGTTTTAACTGTTGAGAAAACTGGTGGAGAGTGCTGTCAAAAGATGAGAAATTTTACCTCAACTGACACAGCTTGAAAACTGAGAACACCTCATACAGCTATACCATTAAGGTAACTTCTTAAGCAAATGTTAACAGGTACCTGAAACTTCAATGTGTTTGTGTTTCACCTAGATTAAAGCAATGAGTGCCCTTTCCATGTTTCAAGGTTGTCTCTTTACTAGCTTGTTCAGAAATGGTAACAAAAAAATCTCAAAATTTAGCACTGTCTGCATAGACGAATTGCTTTGCACCTGCTTCCCCTTATGTGAGGAATCTAGGGACCACAAAGACAAGACCATATTGATTACAGAGGTATTTAAGCAGCTACTCTCCCTACACTCTGTGTGTGATTAGAGCAGGAAGAAACCCTTACATATGGCACAATGGGAAATGCTATCTACCATGCACTTCT
The DNA here is from genome assembly GCF_023864275.1 of Schistocerca cancellata. NCBI lineage: Eukaryota > Metazoa > Arthropoda > Insecta > Orthoptera > Acrididae > Schistocerca > Schistocerca cancellata. The sequence continues at coordinate 421,862,144 of NC_064634.1, read as the reverse complement.
GAGTGGTTTTCAGAAGATGAAGGTACATCATCTTAACTTACATTAAATATAGTGAAAGCCTCACATAACACAAGTTTATGTGCAACAAATATGCAACAATGCTGAAATTGAAAATTGTTAAGGGCTCGAGTACCATGTAACTTATACTGTTTCCTATTATAAAATATTCTTTGTACAAAATCTTGACATAGCAGTATATGACTAACATTAGACAATCAAGTGGTGAAGCACTGCCAGGGACAATGAAAAATCTTAACTCTTTGGTATACATATACGATATGATAAGATGGGTGAAGAAAGTGTGGATATTGTATATAATGTGTATTAAGTTCAGTGTCACAAGTACAAATTTGTTTGGAGGTAAATATCCGTAAATCTAAAGGCAAACTGATCTGCGCAACATTATTATAAGAGGTGGAACAAATTAATAAAAATGGAACACAAACTTTGGACATGCCCAGTGTTGTCTAAAGGAGCTGATAAACTAAAAATAATTTAAAAATTGAAAACAGTTCACCTGGAAATGAATGGTGGATGGTGACATAGGCAGCAGTGCACCAGTTCAGCTTTTGGTGGGATTGTCCCCAAATTTAAAGTACTGTCCAGGATCCCTGGTAAAGAGACTCTGGGCACACTTTTATTCTGCCTTTTGCCAAATCTATGAATCACGTGAACGAAGAGAAAGAATTACATGTAAATTTCCTCCCCCAGACACTATACATGATTTGAAATACACATCTGCCTGTCAAATTAGAGTTAGTTGCATATTTCAAATCCTATTTGAGCATTTTGGAAACAAAAGAGATTGGCATCCAGAAAAGACATTTGTCCTTCCTAGAATGATGAAGATAATTTATCAGTTTCATGTGTTCTTAAAGTTAAAGTTAAAAGATATATGGCTTTCATCAATAAAGGTTTGTTTCTCCACATGGCTGATGAAAGAAAATGACTTCACAACAAATTGTGTTTTTTTACTTCACCATGTTTTCAATAAAATCTGAAAGGACAAAAGCTATAGTGGATCATCAGAATACAAAAAAATTAATTCTGGCACAACAGTGTTACAAAAATAAAACAGTTATAACTCTCTTTGAGAAGAAACATACGTCTCAAGAAGGTGCTGTGAAATGTGCTGCAGTTGTATCTGTTTATCACAGAGTAAAACACAGCATTAGCTACAAGTCATTGGATTGCCACATGAAATTACATCTTTTCTTGTTCCAGAGATTAATGCTGCATCTAAAATTTCATGTGGATGAACTAAGGCAAGGCTGCCTTGAAAAATTTTCTTGGCCCATACAGTGAAGATGTAGTCATAGATGAGCTTCATAAAGCCTTTTATTTTTGTCTCTTGATGCTTCAAACTGAGGAAATACAAAAATTTTCCTTACGCAGCTCAGTACTTTGATGTTATCTGCAGGATATGTCACGGACTGCTAGATTTTATGAAGACTCCAAAGAACGCCACAAAGACATTTTCTAGCAATAAAGAACAATACATAATTTAATGGCTTTCATCTGAATCAAGGAAGTGCATACAGTCCTGATACTGCTCCAGTGAACTATGGAAAAAACAATTCAGTTTTTGTCTTACTGAAAAATGACAATCCTTGAGTGGTAACTGCAACTGTCAGGCCATAAATAATATTGTAAAACATGATCTTAAAATATTTCATCATGATATAAACACAGTAGTTTTCAAAATTTACAGTGAATCTGGTTCCTCTGCATCAAATGTTTAGTCACTAATAGAATTCTGAGTGTGTGGAAATATGAGTTTAAAGAAATATTACAACACATCCATACAAGATGGCTCTTGCTACTTCTTGCAACTGACAAAACTGTGTACTGCTGGCCTACCATCATGTCATATTTTATTTCAAATGCCGAAGAATATTATGCAAGACTGATTTGGCAGTTTATCACCTCAAATGGGGAGCATGACACTGTAGAAACTGAACATTCACTTCCTCAGTGCTATCTATGTTTTGTGTAGCATATTGTGCCCTGAATGAAACTACTGTTAGAAAACTGGTAAAAACTCAGTTACTTACTGGAATCTTAAGAGCAAGCTAGAGAGCAAGAAAAAAGATAAATTCTTAGGAAGGAAAGTTCATGAAATCCTGGAAGAAATACCAAAATCACATAGATTGAGTTTTGAAAATGATGCGCAGATTTTCTTGTTATATTGCATTGACTATTTGTCCCAAATCTATAGCTTTTCTGAGGACAATGTGTTCCGCCAGCTTACAAATTGTTCACTTAAAGAGCAAGAAGATTTTCATCTGCAGTGGCAGTATGTTTTAAAGGTTACCAAAAAACTGAATTTCAACCTGTGATTTCCAGAATGCATAGGCTGGACTTCATGAAAGTAACACAGAACACCAGATTGTATAGATCTCAATAAGTAGGACTCCACAACTGACACCTACCATTCCCAACTGCTTTGACTCACAGCATACATACTTTCTGTTCCTACCAGTAAGTTTGCTGAAAGAATCTTCAGTATGAGGAAGAACCAGTGGTCAGAAGAAAGAAATCAAATGTCCATGGCCTTAAGGAAAAGAGAACTTCGAATAAATGAGAACTTTTCAGAAAGTTGTGGTGAATTGCCACCTTTCTTGAAACGTCGCATCCCTAAACATAGGCATGCGTAAACAAATCAGCATTAACTTTCAAGTGTCTGTAGTTTTGTAGTACAAGTTAAGAATAAGGTAGTTAATTATGTATTTTGAGGAGGAGTGTGCTATACGGACAGCTGCTTTTTACAAAGCCAATGACAATATAACAGTGACACATAAACTGAATCTAGACTTTAATATCATACCTCATTAGCAATTTGGGGAGGTATGTTCCATATACTCACCTAATTGAAGGCAGCTTCTTTAATGCTACATGCATTTTACTTCTTCAGTGGCAGTTTTCAGCACTGTTAGCTCAAGAGTGAGTGTGGTCCCAGAGATGTGTTCATTAGTGTCCATGCTCCAGTTGGCTGATTTACGGCATTCTTTCAGCACTATTTGATTCAAAATATCGCATACATTACTTGCAGTTTGCATTTTGTGCTCAACATGTGTGTTTACAGAGTGTAGTGTTGCCAACCCGCAGTTTGCATTTTGTGCTCAACATGTGTGTTTACAGAGTGTAGTGTTGCCAACTCAATACTACACACCATAAACACATATATTTTGGACACAAAATGCAAAGTGCAAGTAATGTATGCAATGTGTTGAACCAAATGAGGGTGACAGAACGCCTGAAATCGCAAGAAGACTAAAGAACACATCTCCAGAACCACATGGATGAGCAAATAGCCACTTGGAAATCGCCACTGAAGGTGCTTCACAAATAAAAGCAGCGCAATGTGAATGGCAATAAACAAACTCCCTTCAATTAGTTGCATACACGGAACAATATATCCATGAACTTTGAAGCAACTAAGGAAAGACAGAAAACAGAAAAAAATGATGTCTCGTCAGGAATCTCTATGTCCCTTGGAACCATCTGGAACTGGTGCAGAAATGTGAAACAAAGAGGCTGTTTTAGTGGCTGATCTTGTTAACCTGCCATGTCGCGTCACAGAGTAACAGCAATACTCTGATGACAATTAATTTGAGAATCTAGTGACAAGGAACATGCGGCAACTTATGCAGAAATGTTGAAGGATGTAAAAGACTTATCTAATAAAATATATCCTCATTAACACTGTTTTATAAATCACGAATTCAACCGTTCAGTACAGTAGCCAAGCATTTTCTATCACATCTGTTGGAATTACTAACTCACAACAAAAATATCATGTGCCAACCTATAACAGAACATGGCCCCACTAGGGATCTGCCTGTCACCATTGCTTCCATTAAAATTATCCACACTAATTAAATCCTTAACAATGCACCAAACTAACCCCTGGGCAAGAAAAAAGCTTAAAGAACATAGTGCTTATTTTCTCACCTTTCACTGTTTATCTCAATTATCTTTCTAGTGACAAAACAGTTTGAATCTTTGACAACAACAAATAACAGCAAATCATCAGGACTGGCATATATCCAATTCGTAACATTAGTCTGTTGTAACTTAAGTGTGCACACACAGTTTACTAACAGTATGGACGTAGACAATCATCTGATGTGGTTGTACTGTGACAGTAAAACTACTATTCTACAGTGAGAAACTGCACTAGTAGAACTAATCCTATGACAAACTGGATAATGACATTTGGCTTTAAATACACTTTTTAAGATGAACATAGGATCAAATGGGATTTTGGCAAAACTCCTGTTCTTCACTTACACAGTTCTCCTCGCAAGACCATGAAAACGATCTTATGGTGATATTTGCTCAGGGTAGTTACAAAGGGCCGCTCACATTTACGAATCGTTAAGTATTGCAACGTTATAACGTAACACAAGCGACACAAACACTAAATGCTACTTAGTACAGTAGTACCAAACAGGAGGAGTCAGTCACATGCAAAACAATTATTAGACGATTCCCAACCTGCACATAGTTGGCGTTCCTTGTCCTATTCGGTCTCGGGTCCCTTTCTTTTTTATTATCTCTCCATCTAGGGTGCTGTTCCGTTCCCTTTCCATCACTGACAGAAACAATAAAATTGTAAATAAGTTGCTTTGTTTATAAAATACGTAGGCACATATACGTAAAAGAAAACATATACTAATTGTAGAACACACTCTTTATTTTTATTTCGCTGCACATTTACGTTGGGTCTGTACACTTTACGCTGCTTAGAATCGCCAATGTTAGTCTTTCCTGCTGTTAAAGCACCAAGTGTTAGATCCCGTGCGCCCCTGAAAGATGGTAATCGTCCAGGAGATGCAGAAGTCCCAGGTTCAATCTTTATAGAACCTATCAAGCTAGAGATCTGTTTGTAATCCTTATTGCCTGCCATTCTCACGAGAAAACTACAGTACACACGCCGGACACATTACACATCCATCAAGTACAAAAGGTATACACTATACAATGACATGAAATTCGTGTTGTTTAGCTGTTTACAAGCACACGCACAGCATTTGCTTGTCTTCTGTTCCAAAACTATTGCCAACATCATAAAATTTATAGCTGTCACTGAATTTACTTTTTTCTTCGTAAGTCATTTGATTCATTATTACGATTGTGGAAATCTTCGAAAACAGCACACGATTCACGAACTAATAATTTCAGCTGCTACACTAAAACATTATTAGAGCATACAATAAAAAAAAGTGACAGGGCGGCGTCTGAAGATCTGAAGTCGATAACGGTTCGTCAATGCATAAACAGTTAGTTAGTTTATTTACGAGGTGATGTGAATGAACGGGAATGAATAAAATGCGAAGTAATAAGTACTATAGCTGCGTAGATGCATCAAGGATTAGTGTAGGCTACGCATGGTGAATTATTGCTATTTTTATGTACTTCTGCATACGCCGGGCGATCGGCTGGAAAATTACAAAAATCGTCATTAGTATTGTTAAATATGAGTTCAGCAGCGTTAAGGGCGTACGCCCAAGAATATTTCAGCTCTATTAATTCAATAGCTGAAAGAATTCGGGCAGACGTCAATACAGCCGTAACTGCGTATGAAGATTTGTGGCATACATTAAGTCCTGAAGACCAAAATCAGGTTCTAGACGATACCATTATACATCCTGAGGCTGTACTGAAATATTCTCTCTGCCAACAAAATGAAATAGAAATTGAATGTTTTCCACGGCTACGTTTAGAAACGGGTTATAAATATGTGACAGATGACGACGGAGGAAAGGAACAAGCAAGTGACTTTTTCTTCTATCGCCTCCCCCCTTCATTGCTAAACCATGAATATAGGCATTCAGTTCTTTAACTTACTTGTTTGTTTACAGGTCGTGAAATGGAGGGATGAACACTCTGCACCATTTACATGGATGACCCAGAGCCAACTGAATCTCAGCATTATGGACTCTACTGAAAAAGATAGCAGGAAACCTCCATTACAGTCTTCTGACATTTTATTTACACCATCAAAGAAACCTTTCACCACCTCTGACGGTTTTGTTGACCCACCAGATGTAGTGTTGGGTGGTTCGTCATCTCGATTGGCAGCTAGTCTTAGTCCAAAAATCAACTTTGCAACAAAAAATCCTTGTGGAGAAGATAGCTTACTAACAAAACTTAAAAACAAGACAGCAGTATTAAAAATACAGACAACTTTGAAATCTACAATGGGCAAACCAGAACCAGAGAGAGTTCCTTGTCAGTCTGATAATGACAAGCAAGCCCTTGCTCACACAAAGACAATCCGTAGTACTACAAGCAATTTGAAGAATACAAAGAATTTGGGTAATAAACCACTGGTGTCTAAACCAAAGACTCCTCCTCCACCACCTCCCACAAAACAGAAACATATATCAGAAACCAAGCTAGAGGAAGATCCTGAAAGAAAAGCTTTATTGCCAGGTGCTCCTACTAGTGGTCAAAACTCTAAAGAAACTAAGGAACATTTGGTAGTGAAATCTATTACTTCCATTGATTCAATTGATTTAGATGATTTCCATATTAATCTGAACAGCCCATCAAAGGATGTTCCAAAAACAGGTTTTGATTTCCTAGACAACTGGTAGTTGTGCTTCATTTTTTGCATTTTTCTTTTGCATGGGTCACCAAAGATACATCTACTGAACCATATTTATGGTGTGTAAAACCTCAAAGTCTTATGCTCTGTCTTACTTTTGTATTCCTATGGTTCATAACTGTGATTTATTAATTTTAGAGATGTTCAACTCTATATCCCGCATCGAGAACTTAAAGAACTGCATAGTGTATTTTTGCTGTCTTGAACAAGATATATCTAGCTATAGAGTATGAGAAGATTAACGGAACTGTAGTGGTATACATTTTCTGAATATTTTTACAATTTTTGTAAGTGGATTTTATAATGATTTTAGTGAAATGTGAAAAAGTATTACTTTTACCTGTTTTATACCAGAAATAGTGTTGATGTACCTGAGTGTTAAAAAGGCTCATAACCTGTAAGAAGTTTTATTCTCATCCAGTATTGGAAAAATATAAGCTTGCGATTATTTATTTTCATGTTGGAGTCGAAGAATTGTTTCATTTCACAGATTAACTGAAGCCTTTGATATTGCTTTTCGAAGTAGCAACCAAAATGTTATCTTTCAGCGTAACCTATACCTTGGGCTACATTACAGATCAGTTTGTCACTACAACCTGCATCCCAAAAAATATAGGCATAAAAAATATTGTCAGTGCTCTGTTCTTTTCCTGTTTGTTTTTTTATGATGTCACGTACTATAACATCACTACGTCACAGGATGAAGCTGACATCCAATATGGGTAGATTCAATTGAAGGCATTTCATAGAGTTGTGGTTTTCCAATTAAAAACTGATCTGATGTTTGGTATGAATAACAAATTGATACCAGGGATCACCATGCTTAGCAGCATGTTGAAACTGGGGAAACTCATTATCAGATCCTGTTTGAAATGAATATCAAAACTTCCTACTCCTCTGTTGATTTTTGAAGGTATTTTTTGTCATTTTTAAAACAGTTGTGGATAAATAGTTTTGCCTCACTCCTTTTTGAAAATTGACAGTTATGAAATTTAAATCATAATTAGCAATTATTCTATAGAGCCATGCATTTTAAGTTCCAGAAAATCGGATACAAGTTGCACTGATTCAGTGTTATGTTTGTCGTCTCTCTCTCTCTCTCTCTCTCTCTCTCTCTCTCTCTCTGTTATGTTACCCTTTGTTACATTGTGTGTGACTACGTGTTTGACTATTCAGCGGATATGCCTTTAACAAATGTTACCTGTTTTTGTTCCCCAAAATAAGTTGACTACGCTTGAAAATTGGCAGTTCACTCCACTTTAATATTTAAATTGTAGACTTGATTTAACAGTGATTGGTGTTAGTATCTGTGTGGAATGGTTACTTGGGTAAAGCATCTTGTTTCCATTGCTAACAATCAGAAACAAGTAACACTAATCTGTATTGTCTTCATTCTTTCTTAGGCAAACTATGAAGCATCGTATTCCATGACAGCCATTAGTATCATGAATATATCTTAATGTAGCAAATCAGAACTTATACTGAATCGTGTCAGGTTGTGGATGTCTATAAATCAGTTGTATGCTATATGCCACATGAGAGTGCACTGGTGTAATGGTCACCGTTAAAGAATACAAATCTCCAACAATTAAATATATCTGTTGCTGAACTTGGTCGTTTTTTGTAAATCGAGAATTTTTTTAATGTTTCACAAACTCAAATGGAAGAAACCAGGCAGATGTTATAGAATCAGAGATACAAATGAAATGTGGCAAGTGTCTTTGTTTCATTTTGTGTGTCATGTATATATTAAGATTAATTGGTCAACATGCATATTAACATTCAGGATGCATCAACTCTATAATTGTATTTAGTAAAAATTGTTTTAAATTTTTGTTGTGTATTTTTTTTTTTTACTTATTTTGAGAGTAAAAAGTGAATTTAAATATGTAACTATGTTAATCATTATTGCATTTACTGTTTACTTTGAAAGTAACAAGAAAATGCAATATACATGCAACTTTGTGCCTTCCTGAGTGCAGCTTTTTTTTGTCGAGTACATTTTCTAAGTATTAACCATTCTGCAGTGCTAATCCTTTACTGCTGTTACTTAATGTACCACAATGTAATTTTCATTCTGGAGCCCATAACTATTGTTACTGGCTTCCTGTTTCACATGACAGTGTACTTACCTTTGTATCACAGATTGAGGTGTCAGTTTATTAATGAAATAACTACTCAGGTAATTCCTTTCACAGCTGCCATATTCACAAACATACCATTTGTTGTTATAGCACAATTATGATGCTGTATATAGGTCAGCATTCCAAAATACTGTGTCTTCAAGGGCATTAATTGAGAAAAGGTCAGTAACATCTGCTAGAAATTCAAGTTAAATATTGCTAGTGATATTTCCGAAAGGGTGGTTGGTTTATTTAATGATCAGTTTTGTTTATGGTGGCTTCTTTAATATAAAAAATAAGGAAGATAGTTATCTTCTGATACTCATAATTATGGCTGTGGTGCTTTGGCTGTGATGCAAGCACCAATTTTCTTACCCATGGCCTGATGTGCAGTGTTGGTAAATTGAAAAAATGCTTGATTTTATTAACAGTACGAGCATGCTGACTGCAGTTTCAGAATACGAACTGAACTGTAAAACTGATAGCATAACAATGAGGTATTTTCGTTGCCTCATCAAGTTTCTGATGAAAGTAAATCACTTATCGAACATGGCAGCTGTGATTGTTACTACTGCATCAATTAAAAAAAAAAAAAAAAAAAAAGCTGTGAACTATCTAGGTCTCATTTAAATGAAACATTATAGTCAGTAATTAGTAATTAATTTCCTGTGCACATTTGCTAACAACTTCTGTAGGTTTCTTGCATTTGTTTTGTGTATATCTCTCTCTCTCTCTCTCTCTCTCTCTCTCTCTCTCTCTCTCTCTCTCTCTCTCTCTCTGTGTGTGTGTGTGTGTGTGTGTGTGTGAGAGAGAGAGAGAGAGAGAGAGAGAGAGAGAGAGAGAGAGAGAGAGAGAGAGAGAGAGCAGGGCTCCAGCAATGTCACCACTGAAATACCATGTGTCTTTTTATTTCTGTATCCTTTACATTTTTTCAGTGTAATTTGCATTTGATTTTTATGTATTTTCTGTATTATAAGCTGGCACTCTTCCAAGTAGTAAGATAAGCTGGCACTCTTCCAAGTATTGTGGAATAATTTTGAAAAGCTAGTGTTTAGGATGTAGTGGTTATGAAATGTGTGATTTCTCTGCCCATGACACTTTTTTCCTTTAATTATTAAATTACTAAGTAAGGATATATTGCTCCTAGGATGCATCTATGAATTACTTTCTGTGAAGCTTAATTTTCTCGTCATTTGGCTGCAGTCGGTTTATTGTACTGTAGCCAGTGGCTGTAATTCCCAGAAGACACATAGATGTTAGAGATTTGCTTTGCTGATGTGGTAGAATGTTGTATAGACTTCAGTGCCCCTTGGCTTTGTACCATAAGACAAGTTTTTTTTGTGTGTAGAAATGCGTCATGATTTATGAATGTTCCAGTAAAGTATAAACCAAATTGTGCCAGTGATTACTATGATTTTTACTGGCATATAAGGATGATGTCTCTACCATACACCAATAATTTCATGTGGTTATACAAATGTTTGACATTTGTCAAATCTTGTATTGTGTGTAAAATTATTTACCAAAAAAGCAATGTCTCCGGTACCCACAGGGCTAGTTTGAGAAGATTTTTCCACACAAGCAACACCACATCTACCCCCCCCCCCCCAACACACACACACACACACACACACACACACTTTTTTCACTTGTCAGTTTTTGCTGCTATGATACACACAGTATACAAATTGTGCACGTGGGTTCCTCTCTCAGCTTTGTCCCCCAAGTGGCTGCTACTAATTGGCATAAGTCCATTATAGAATTTTTATATTGTTGTGCCTCTGATGCCCTCTCAGCTTGTCTCTCCGAATGGCGGCTAGTGCAGTTTGGGTCCTAAAAAGCCCCAAGTACACACACTGTGGTGGCAATAGAATCTCAGGTTACTGTTTAAAATTTACATATTTCTGTATAAAGTAGTAGTACTGACTGTGTGTCATAACATTATGCTTTTTTGCTTGCCAAAATTGAATAACTTGTATTTTCCAAGGACTGTATCTTTCACATGGTGCTATCATTTACCTGTAATATTCAATATAGAGAACTTTAGGGACTCTTGCTGCATAATTATCATCATCATGCAATGGAAAGTCCAGGATGGAATAACAATATGGAAAGAACATTTTCCTGCTAACCACATAGGGGAGGTGTAGAGTTGGGCAGGCACAGTGAAAAGAATACTAGAAAAACTAAGCTTTCGGGCAAAGTGCTTCCTCAAAAGTAGAACTGCACATGTTTACTTACCAACTTCTCATGTAAATGTGACTACTGTCTTTGGGTGGTACAGTGGTCAGGTGTTAGCACATGGATACAGTAGCTGTGTGTGTATGTGCATGTGTGTGTGTATGTGTGTGTTTTCTGATTAAGGACTTTGTCCAAAAGCTTTATATTTCTAGTATTCCTTTCATTGTGACTGCCTTAGAATCAGTGCCTCCTCTATGTGATGAGTAGCAATCCATCATTTACATATTGTTCATAATAATAATAATCATCATCATATTTATGATTATACATAGACTTGTTAGTTGGAATAACAACATTAGTGACAGAAAAAGATTATAAATATTTTATGAATTTTATTTTTATGCTAACATGTCTGCCTCGTAGCAGATATAGATACATATATATATAAAACTAGACTAATTAGAGACAGTATTTGACAGATATGGGTTGCAACATGTCTTGTGGTACATTTAGTTCACCTTATTACATAGTGTCATTGTTTTCCATAAAACAGATGTCTTAGTAAAAAAACACGTTAAGATATCAATATGTTCAGAGAAGATGCCAGTTCCTGTGTTGATAATAGAAGTGCCAATTCACTCCTTACAATTTTTGTACACGCATAATGGAAAGGATGATGAATAATAAAAATGAATCAGTTATGTACCTGTATGTATGTGTATACTGATTTTTTTCTATCTACTTATAGTTGCTGTAGCTATTATTAGATGTTCATTAGTCATATGCTGATACTCCATACAAGGTGTTTAATCTTCAGCACAGAATTACACATTTTCAGATGGAACCCAAGGTATTAAAGTGTGTGGAAATGCAAATGAAGACTGGAAATAAATTACTCAAAGAAAAAGTAGTAACAGTTCGTGAGCACAATGGCATAATGTTAACGACTTCATGGTAACAATGTGGTGTATGAACTCACATATCCAACAGTGAAACGGGACTGCTTTATCGGCGAAAACACAAGACGTAAGGAGAGGTGCTGCATTTGTCTCCAGACTTCCACTGGACTCTTAATAATCTCTTACTTGGATTACATAGTTCATTACACTGTAGTAAGTATTTGTAATACATTGTTCTTTTGTGTTACATGATGCATACATAGTAAGGTTACAAAATGATGCTCTATTTGACTAGTAATATTCAAATCATGCACAATGATCAGACGCCTCTATATAGAATAAATTTCACAATAGTGGAACTCTGTCTTTTTATATCAGCAAAGGTGCAGCACCAGTTTGTCTAGGTTTGTAGAATGAATAACACCAGAAGAATTTTTAAGGCAGGAAGATTTTGTCATAGGGAACCTTTGAAAATATTCTATTTGATATATCCTGGAAAATGGCTCCAAGAACATCAGATATGCCTGGTTTCAGTTCTTTTAAGATCACATCCCAGTTCTCATTGATGAAATTGTTCATGTTGTCCCCTAACGCCTTATCACCATTGAAAAGATTTTCAAAAGTAAGATAAAGGCGGCTGGTTTCAAAATTAATCTTGAAGTCTTTGATGTTGACATACTTTTCACCAGACTTTTCCACTGGTTCTCCTGTCATGACTACATCGCAGATTACATCCTCTGAAAATCAAAAGAGGAGTTACATCATTAATATGCACATTTATGAACACCCATCAATAAAAATACTTCTTTTTGTGGAATCATATTCATAAAAATGTTAATGTCTTATTACATTATGTTACTGAAACATACAGTTTTAAAACTCTCTCTCTCTCTCTCTCTCTCTCTGTGTGTGTGTGTGTGTGTGTGTGTGTGTGTGTGTGTGTGTCTTCTTTTTGTCAAGTTCTTGTTTGTATACTCATCCACAGCTCAGCACCTTCCATAAGATATGGTGAGCTGTGTCTTCATATTTATTTCATTCTTTCAAATATTCAGAATATTTGCAAGTCTTTTTGTTACATGTAAATTGAATAAGCTACAATGATATTGGAAGGATAGATCCCTACTCACCATATAGAGAAGATGTTGAGGTGCAGACAAGCACAATGAAAAAGAATGTTAGAAATATTTTGGTTTTCAGACGAAGTCCTTTTTCAGAAACAGAAAACTCACATGCTCATGGCCTCTGTCTCCAGAGGCCTGGAGACAGGGCACATGAGTGTGTAAGCTGTGCTTATGTCCATGTGTGTGTGTTTTCTACCTCTGAAAAGGACTTTTGCCCCAAAACCAAAATATTCATCTTCATTGTGCCTGTCTGTGATTCAGCACCTCCTCTGTGCAGTTAGTAGCAATTTATCCTCTCCATATTGTTGATAGTTCATCTCGGAAATTCTGTTCGAGTAAATTACTGCAACTTATATTTGCAAACTGTTCACAGCTGTGTAAAGAACTTATGTTTCCAGTGATTAATTAACTTTGAAGGAGCAAAATCTTGATAATAAAGATAACATAGAAAATAGAAAAAAGTTAAGTCATTGCTTGGCATAGGAAAATATAGAAAAAGAAGAAAAATGAAAAATAAAGAACTGTTACTCACTCTTAGTGTTTCAGAGCTGAAAATGCCTTTTACGGTGACTAAGAGAAATTACTTGGTGAATATATTTGTTCACAGAGACACTCTGCAGAAACATGTTGAACTGAACTGCTTAATTAGTTTACTAGTCAGCTATTATCCAGCTTATCCCCAGGAATTTTACACATAGTGTCTCACTGTGTTTATGACAATTAACATCTATTTCTTAAATAAGCAGGTTATTTTTATTTTCTCGAAGCTGTATAGTTTGATTCATTGCAAGAATATGTTGAAGATGGTGTCTGCCATGGTTGCCTATGCTCACACATAAGATAAAGTATTTGTTGTCCCAGCTTGTTGGCTTAAAAAATGGTTCGAATGGCTCTGAGCACTATAAGACTTAACTTCTGAAGTCATCATTCCGCTAGAACTTAGAACTACTTAAACCTAACTAACCTAAGGACATCACACACATCCATGCCCGAGGCAGGATTCGAACCTGCGACCATAGCGGTTGCGCGGTTCCAGACTGTAGCGCCTAGGACCGCTCAGCCACCCCGGCCGGTTCAACCTGTTGGCTTGTCCAAGTAACAACGTATTAGGTGACCGCAATATTATTGCACCTGGGAGCGAGGGTGCTTCAGTTGGCTTATTGTGAGTTTTTATCATGATATTACATGATGAACCACTTGATAGTAAATGTGCAGCTGTCATGAGATCATTCACAGGGATTCATTTTCCTTGGTAACCGCTGTATTTGTTTACTGTAACATCAATGCATGTTTCTGATGATGGCTGTGAGAGGCTAAGTGTAATAATATTGTGTTTGGGTAGTATGTGCCACTCGTCAATCTGCTGCAGGTGATTTTTTGTCTTTACACAATCTTATTTGTTATTTCGATCTTGTAATTCCTGGTACACCCGGCTAATATTGCGTAGGGCGCCTGTTAGCACGCAGAAGTGCCGCAACATGACATGGCACAGAATCAACTAATGTCTGAAGTAGTGCTGGAGGGAACTAACACCATGAACCTGCAGGGCTGTCCATAAATCCTTAAGAGTACGAGGGGGTGGAGATCTCGTCTGAATAGCACATTGCCAGGCATCCCAGCTATGCTCAATAATGTGCATGTGTGGGGAGTTTGGTGGCCAGCAAAAGTGTTTAAACACGGAAGAGTGTTCCCGGAGCCATTCTGTTGCAATTCTGGATGTGTGGGGTGTCACATTGTCCTGCTGGAATTGCCCAAGTCCTTCGGAATGCACAATGGACTTCAATGGATGCAAGTAATCAGACAGGATGCTTACATATGTGTCAGCTGTCAGAGTCATATCTAGATGTATCAGGGGTCCCATATCACTGCAACTGCACATGCCCCACACTATTACAGAGCCTCCACCAGCTTGAACAGTCCTCTGCTGACATGCAGGGCCCATGTATTCACGAGGTTGTCACCATACCTGTACACGTACTTCCACTCGATACAATTTGAAATGAGACTTGTCTGAGCAGGCAACACGTTTCCAGTTACCGGCAGTTCAGTGTCGTTGTTGACAAGTCCTGGTGCGGTGTAAAGCTTTGTGTCATGCAGGGTACACAAGTGGGCCTTTGTCTCCGAAAGCCCATCAGTGATGTTTCGTTGAATGGTTTGCATGCCGACACTTATTGATGGCCGAGTATTGAAATGTACAGCAATTTGTGGAAGGGTTGCACTTCTGTCACACTGAATGATTCACATTGTCTTTGGTCACATTCTTGCAGATGTTTTTCTGGCTGCAATGATTTGATGTTTTACCAGATTCCTACATTCAAGTAATTCATAATATACACTTGTGAAATGGTCGTAGGGAAAATCCCCACTTCATCGCTACCTCAGAGATGCTGTGTCCCACTGCTCATGCGCTGACTATAACACCATGTTCAAACTCACTCAAATCTTGATAATCTGCCATTGTAGCAGTAGTAACTAATCTAACAACTGTGCCAGACACTTGTTGTCTGATATAGACATTGCCAACCGCAGTGCCATGTCTGCCTGTTTACATATCTCTGTATTTGATTATGTGTGCCTGTACCAGTTTCTTTTTCGTTCAGTGTATGATATATGTAAGTTGACGTGCAGAGCAAATTGACAATACTATTTTTAGTTCACTGATATATTATATTTGTTTGTAAACTAAAAAAATACTAAAGTCAAGTGATTCTTGAAGCAATGCAATGGTAATGGCTCAATCAATTGCAGTTAAAACATGATAGAAATAATGTGGAAATTTAAGAGATTTAGAAACAGAAGTTTGGTCACAGCAAAGATAAGTCACAGGCTACATAGAAGACCTTGCAGACAGAATCACACTGTTGCCTGTTAAATTTCATACAGCTGAATATGATCTTATGTTGGAGTATTGCTTTCCGTGTTTCCTTGTTGTGATGAGGGAACTTCCTATCACAATCATGCAAATATCTTACATGACTCCTGAGACTGGCAGTCATTACAATATACGTTACATATCCACGATGAAATGTGGTCTATGCATTCTCTCTCTGTGAATCATCCAGATCTGTGTGCCTATAATGAAGAAATTAGTCATGTTTTTTAGACCAACTGCAGTAAGCTTTTATAGCAGAAAAACTCTAGAATGGACTGAGAAAACAGAACTGGAATGGTGACTGGAGTACAACTGCTTACTGTCTAGCACCCAACTTATATAACATTAATTAGTGGTATCTTGGCAGCATTTAACTGGCACAGATACCTTATTGCAGTCTTGCTTGATGCCTCTCTGCATGTGATGATGTACAATTTCGTACTGAAACTCCTCTACCATGGAATCTGTGTCCAGAACACTTACCCTAGACTAGATTGTGCTGTTGTAAAACTTGACAGTTGGATAATGAAAATGGGCAAATGGTGTCACTACATAAACCCAAGCAGTAGTGTTTACTTGCAAATTGTACAGCACCTTGCTCCATGAGTGAAGCAGAGAGAGCATATGCTATCAGTTACTTCAGCTGCACAATTTTAGGACTAATCTATGACTGGGCTTACCATATTTTTTTGGATCCAGCACATGACATGTTTTTGAAATTAGTCAAAGCAGTTTACTGAAGCATTATCTTTAATTATTCAGTCACATTTTTCACCAGGCATGACCTTTTTTCAGAAATGGTGTTTGTGTCTAGCTGTGTGGTATGAAAATGCAGCCTCTTTAGCAGCGCACTCCAGATCCGCATTATTACCATCTTTGGCTTTAAATAAATCTGACATTTGGTGAAGCAGCAGTATTAAAAGGATTCCTATGTTTAGATGTTTTCACACGATCTTTAATAGGGATATGTGAATAACAATACTGTCATCCACAGGCACACTGGAAACCCATATTCAAGAAGTTTAAAATACTAACAACACCTTCATTATACAGGGTGTTACAAAAAGGTACGGCCAAACTTTCAGGAAACATTCCTCACACACAGATAAAGAAAAGATGTTATGTGGACATGTGTCCAGAAACGCTTAATTTCCATGTTAGAGCTCATTTTAGTTCCATCAGTATGTACTGTACTTCCTCAATTCCCCGCCAGTTGGCCCAATTGAAGGAAGGTAATGTTGACTTCGGTGCTTGTGTTGACATGCGACTCATTGCTCTACAATACTAGCATCAAGCACATCAGTACGTAGCATTAACAGGTTAGTGTTCATCACGAACGTGGTTTTGCAGTCAGTGCAATGTTTACAAATGCGGAGTTGGCAGATGCCCATTTGATGTATGGATTAGCACGGGGTAATAGCCATGGCGCGGTACGTTTGTATCGAGACAGATTTCCAGAACGAAGGTGTCCCGACAGGAAGACGTTCGAAGCAATTGATCGGCGTCTTAGGGAGCACAGAACATTCCAGCCTATGACTCGTGACTGGGGAAGACCTAGAACGACGAGGACAACTGTAATGGACGAGGCAATTCTTCGTGCAGTTGATGATAACCCTAATGTCAGTGTCAGAGAAATTGCTGCTGTATAAGGTAACGTTGACCACGTCAATGTATGGAGAGTGCTACGGGAGAACCAGTTGTTTCCATACCATGTAAAGCGTGTGCAGGCACTATCAGCAGCTGATTGGCCTCCACAGGTACACTTCTGCGAACGGTTCATCCAACAATGTGTCAATCCTCATTTCAGTGCAAATATTCTCTTTACGGATGAGGCTTCATTCCAACGTGATCAAATTGTAAATTTTCACAATCAACATGTGTGGGCTGATGAGAATCCGCATGCAATTGTGCAATCACGTCATCAACACAGATTTTCTGTGAACGTTTGGGCAGGCATTGTTGGTGATGTCTTGATTGGGCCCTATGTTCTTCCACCTATGCTCAATGGAGCACGTTATCACGATTTCATATGGGATACTCTACCTGTGCTGCTAGAACATGTGCCTTTACAAGTTCGACACGACATGTGGTTCATGCACGATGGAGCTCCTGCACATTTCAGTCGAAGTGTTCGTACACTTCTCAAAACAGATTAGGTGACCAATGGATTGGTAGAGGCGGACCAATTCCATGGCCTCCACGCTCTCCTGACTTCAACCCTCTTGATTTTCATTTATGGGGGCATTTGAAAGCTCTTGTCTACGCAACCCCGGTACCAAATGTAGAGACTCTTCGTGCTCGTATTGTGGACGGCTGTGATACAATACGCCATTCTCCAGGGCTGCATCAGCGCATCAGGGATTCCATGCGACGGAGGGTGGATGCATGTATCCTCGCTAACGGAGGACATTTTGAACATTTCCTGTAACACAGTGTTTGAAGTCACGCTGGTACGTTCTGTTGCTGTGTGTTTCCATTCCATGATTAATGTGATTTGAAGAGAAGTAGAGCTCTAACATGGAAAGTAAGCATTTCTGGACACATGTCCACATAACATATTTTCTTTCTTTGTGTGTGAGGAATGTTTCCTGAAAGTTTGGCCGTACCTTTTTGTAACACCCTGTATACACACATACAAATGTGTCTTATGTGCCAGTGCCCATCTTACAGTTTTCAAACAAATGCCGTCTTCCATAACTACAGTACCTGAAATAGCCCAGCGCTCTATACTCAGTGAACAAAAAGAACAAACACTCAAAGGCATGTGAAACATATAGGTATACAACTTTGCAACAGACTGCTAGTCAACATCAAAAAGTTAGAAGATGAAAAAAGATTTAAAGTAGAATTTAAAAAATGTCAGCTCGAACAGTGTTTCTACTTGTTAAATGACTATGTAGACAAATAAACATTTTCTGATAATGTTTATACCGGGTGATCAAAAAGTCAGTATAAATTTGAAAACTTAATAAACCACGGAATAATGTAGATAGAGAGGTAAAAATTGACACACATGCTTGGAATGACACGGGGTTTTATTAGGAGGGGGGGGGGGGGGGGGGAAGAACAAAAAAGGTCACAAAATGTCTGACACATGGCGTTGGACACCAAAACGTCAGTGACTGCGCATGACAATCGTGTATAAAAGTAGCTGTAATGAGAGACAGAATCAGATGCGCCAGCAGTCGCAGCATGTTGACGTTACCAGAAGAGGCACTTTTAGTGAAGCTGTATTATCAGAATGGGGAATGTGCTAGTTCAGCGTTACGATCCTATTGCTATAGGAAGGGGATCTGAATGGGTAAAGGTCCGTTGACAAATGCTGCTGTGGCGGGAATGATTTCGAAGTTCGTAGCCACGGGTTGTTTAGACGATAGACCCCATAGTGGCTGACCGAGTACAAGGTGTAATGCTGCTGAGACAGTTCAGGAAGAAATGGAGACTGTAGCGGGTTTGTCTATGCACGGGGAAGTCAGCACTCATGCAGTCGCACATCACACCGGCATTCCATTCACTACTGTTTGGTTGGCACTTAGGCGTACCCTCCGATGCTATCCGTACAAAGTCCATCGGCATCATGAACTATTGCCTGGAGATTTAGTGAAGCGGAGGGCAATCCTGGTGTGGGTGTTTCAAAAGATGGCGGAAGATGACAATTGGTTGAGTAATGTGTTGTGGACCGATGAAGCTCATTTCACGTTCCGAGGGTCTGTCAATGCCCACAACTGTAGAATTTGGGCTACCGAAAATCCTAGAACTAGAACTGTTGTCGAAACTCCATTGCACGACAAGAACGCCACAGTATGGGTTGGATTTATGATGTCTACCATTATCAAGACTTTTTTCTTCGAGGAAATGCATGATTCTGGTTTTGTAACTGCTACCACGATGGGTGACAGGTACGCCGATATGTTACAGAATCACATCATCCCCAGCCTGGCTGATAAACACCTGCTGAAACGAACGATGTTTATGCAGTATGGCGCTCCACCCGATATTGCTAGACGCATGAAAGATCTCTTGTGTGTGTCGTTTGGTGATGATCGTGTGCTCAACCGACACTTTCATCATGCTTGGCCTCCCAGGTCCCCAGACCTCAGTCTGTGCGATTATTGGCTCTGGGGTTACCTGAAGTCGCAAGTGTATCGTGATCGACTGACATCTCTAGGGATGCTGAAAGGCAAAATCTGACACCAATGTCTCACCATAACTCCAGACATGCTTTAGAGTGCTGTTCACAACATTATTCCTCAACTACAGCTACTGTTGAGGAATGATGGTGGACATATTGAGCATTTCCTGTAAAGAACATCATTTTTGCATTGTCTTACTTTGTTATGCTAATTGTTGCTATTCTGATCAGATGAAGCGCCATCTGTTGGACGTTTTTTGAACTTTTGTATTTTCTAGTAAAACCCCATGTCATTCCAAGCTTATGTGTCAATTTGTACCTCTCCATCTACATTATACCGTGATTTATTCAGTTTTCAAATTTATACTGACTTTTTGATCACCTGGTATTAATGCAGAACTTAAAATACTGTCTTTGGTCCCAAAACCTTTTCTTCTTCTTCTCCTTCTTCTTCTGGTTTTACAGCCTCATTGGACCACTTCAGTCATTCATTTTCTCGGAATCTTCTTCAATAAGTTTTCTTTCGAACTGTTCGGTATCTTTTCATTCATTCTGATCTTTTTTGTCTTTCCTCATCTGAAAATACCCATTTTATTGTTTGTTGTTTGTCTATTTTTCATTTAAATCTTATTTTTACGTTTTTCATTTTCTTTAAATTTTCTGTTTTGTTTTGCAAATCTTCCACAGTTAATTATAGCGCTTTCACATCCTCCCTGATTTCCTTCATCCATCTTACTTGTTGCTTCATGTTCCAAAGTTTCTTTATAATTTTTTTTGGTAATATGGTGTCCTCATAATGTGATCAAAAAAGAGATCCTTCTTTTCTGTATAGTATATGTAATGTCCTCCAGTTTGCTGTACACCACTTCATTTGACACTATCCACTTCAAGTAGATTTCCCCACCATGTTACAGTTCTGGGTGGAGATTTTAATTTGCCGGATATAGACTGGGAGACTCAAGCATTCATAACGGGTGGCAGGGACAAAGAATCCAGTGAATTTTTTTAAAGTGCTTTATCTGAAAACTACCTTGAGCAGTTAAACAGAGAACCGACTCGTGGCGATAACATATTAGACCTTCTGGTGACAAATAGACCCGAACTATTTGAAACAGTTAATGCAGAACAGGGAATCAGCAATCATAAAGCGGTTACTCCATCGTTGATTTCAGCTGTAAATAGAAATATTAAAAAAGGTAGGAAGATTTTTCTGTTTAGCAAAAGTGACAAAAAGCAGATACAGAGTACCTGACGGCTCAACACAAAAGTTTTGTCTCAAGTACAGATAGCATTGAGGATCAGTGGACAAAGTTCAAAACCATCGTACAATATGCGTTAGATGGGTATGTGCCAAGCAAGATCGTAAGAGATGGAAAAGAGCCACCATGGTACAACAACCGAGTTAGAAAACTGGTGTGGAAGCAAAGAGAACTTCACAGCAAACATAAACATAGCCAAAGCCTTGCAGACAAACAAAAATACGTGAAGTGAAATGTAGTGTGAGGAGGGCTATGTGAGAAGCGTTCAATGAATTCGAAAGTAAAGTTCTATGTACTGACTTGGCAGAAAATCCTAAGAAATTTTGGTCTTATGCCAAAGCGGTAGGTGGATCAAAACAAAATGTCCAGGCACTCTGTGACCAAAATGGTACTGAAACAGAGGATGACAGACTAAAGGCTGAAATACTAAACGTCTTTTTCAAAAGCAGTTTCACAGAGGAAGACTGCACTGTAGTTCCTTCTCTAGATTGTCGCACAGATTACAAAATGGTAGATATTGAAATAGACGACAGAGGGCTAGAGAAACAATTAAAATCATTCAAAAGAGGAAAGGCCACTGGACCTGATGGGATACCAGTTTGATTTTACACAGAGTACGCGAAGGAACTTGACACTCTTCTTGCAGCGGTGTACCATAGGTCTCTAGAAGGGCGTAACGTTCCAAAGGATTGGAAAAGGGCACAGGTCATCCCCGTTTTCAAGAAGGAACGTCAAACAGATGTGCAGAACTATAGACCTATATCTCTAACATCGATCAGTTGTAGAATTTTGGAACATGTATTATGTTCGAGTATAATGACTTTTCTGGAGACTAGAAACCTACTCTGTAGGAATCAGCATGGGTTTCGAAAAAGACGGTCGTGTGAAACCCAGCTCACACTATTTGTCCACATGCCGTGTTTCTTGACTTCCGCAAGGCGTTCGATACAGTTCCCCACAGTCATTTAATGAACAAAGTAAGAGCATATGGACTATCAGACCAATTGTGTGATTGAAGATGCAGACTGTGATTCATTGGAAGAATCCTAAGGAAATGCAATCCGAAAACAAAGGAAGTAGGTTACAGTACGCTTGTTTGCCCACTGCTTGAATACTGCTCAGCAGTGTGGGATCCATACCAGATAGGGTTGATAGAAGAGATAGAGAAGATCCAACGGAGAGCAGCGCGCTTCGTTACAGGATCATTTAGTAATGACAAAAGCGTTACGGAGATGATAGATAAACTCCAGTGGAAGACTCTGCAGGAGAGACGCTCAGTAACTCGGTATGGGCTGTTGTTGAAGTTTCGAGAACATACCTTCACCGAAGAGTCAAGCAGTATATTCCTCCCTCCTATGTATATCTCGCGAAGAGACCATGAGGATAAAATCAGAGAGATTAGAGCCCACACAGAAGCATACCGACAATCCTTCTTTCCACGAACAATACAAGACTGGAATAGAAGGGAGAACCAATAGAGGTACTCAGGGTACCCTCCGCCACACACCGTCAGATGGCTTGTGGAGTATGGATGTAGATGTAGATGTAGATATCCATCTATTTGACATTTCTTATTTATGCATGTTGTAGCTATTCCACTCTATACTTTTAGGATTTTAGCGATTCTGTTTTTCTGGGTGACGTTGAAATGAGCTTCACTTTCGTAAGCCACCTCAGATACTACTTGTAATGATACTATCTTGTAATGTTTTAATTTAGTTTTGATAGGTAGACATTTTTGTAGTATGTTTGACCACGTAAATGTTTGAGCTTGTATCATTTTGTTAGTTCTTTCTTGCCACACAGTTTTCTTGTCCAAGTTGGTCATAATTTCTCCTAGGTATTTAAATTACTTCACTATTTTTACTTTCCTGTTATTTGCTATTATATGATTGATTATTAGTGAATTTGCTACCACTATCTCAGTCCTTTTAATGATATCTGTAGTCCTATCTTTTGTGCAATATTTTCTAGGCTTATTATTTGACTTCTGGCTTGTTAAATGTTTTTAGCTACTAACTCTAGGTCATCTGCAAATCCCAAGCAGTTTATTTGATCTTTCTTGGTTCCAATTCTTATGTTTTTAGGATTTTCGCTTTACCATTGTATTCTCTCGTCATGTACTCCAGAACAGAGTTGAAAAGGAATGGTGATAAACACCCTCCCAATCTTAACCCTGTTTTAATAATAAATGGCTCAGATATTTCACCTCTGAACTTTACTTTACAGTTGGTGTTTCTTAGAGTTCAGGTTATCATTTTTATTAATTTGGGATGCAGACCAAAATTCCTTAGTATCTTCATCATTGAAGATCAATCACGAGCTTTTTTGAGGTCTACAAAAGTTGACTTGCTGTTTTTTCTTCTTTTGTAGTAATTCATCACCAGCTTCAAGGTAATTGTCTGTTCTGGGCAGTTTCTGCACAGTCTAAATCCTACTTGGTATTCTCCTAGTTCCAGTTCAAGTGAATCTTTACTACAATTGTGTAGAATTCATGACATCACTTTATATGTGATATCCAAAAGAAAATTCCTCCATAGTTGTCTGAATTTGATTTATCTCTTTTTTTGTTTAATGGATAAATCATAGCTGTAGTTCATTGTTTTGAAAGTTCTTCTTTGTTCCAGATTTTCTTTCTGCTTCTGTGTAATGATATCTTCATTTGGTCTGCTGCATATTTCCAAACTTGCACAGATGTGTGATCTTCTCACTTGCATTGTAGTTTTGAGCTTTTTCAGAGCTTTGTAGACATCATGGATTGCAAGTGGGTTTATATTTTCTGCTGTTATTTTAATAGGGTATCTGTGTGTATTTGAAGTAATTCTGGGCAGTCTTTGCAGTTTAGTAATTTGGTAAATGTTACTGCTAAAATTTCTTTGTTTTCTTTCTATTGCTATGGCCATCTTATTATTGTTATCCTTTAGCATTAATGTTGAAGGGTCATATCTTTGTAGTTGTCTGCTAAATATTTTGTGGTAAGCCCTTGAGCTTGTTTTCTTGCTATTTGTTTCTATAATTAGAATTACATCTTTTTGATATTGGTGTTTAACGTTTCTCATTATTTTTTGGCTTACTATCTTTCTTTGTTCTGTGAGTTCCAAGTGCGATTATTCTTTTGCTGTATTTGCATATCTAATGGGCAGCTGTTGCATGATGTAAAATCTCTTCAGCTGCCAGAGGCTGTGGTTATGTGTGTGCGAATTGCATTTGCTGTGTGTATATGTGTGTGTTTGTGTGTGTGTTTTGTCTAATTTTGAAGAAGGCCTTGTTGACCAAAAGCTCACTTTCTGACAGTGTTTTTGTTGTGCCTATCTGTGACTCAGCATCTCCGCTATACGGTGAGTAGCACCTATCTTTTTCATAATATTATTAATTATTGTAGTGTATATAAGAACTTTCTGTCTAGGGAGGACAAAACCAAATCCCTATGGAAAACAGACTGTGCAATTATAATACCACAAGCAAACATGTATATAAACTTGTGTTACTATGTATTCTATGATTTTGTGTTATTCTCTGTTGCTATGTGCTGTATGATCTTGTATTATTCTGTGTTACTATGTATTGTATGAGCTTGTATTATTTTATGAAATAAAAATTTCTTAAAGTAAAAACATACTTTTAATGCCTAGACCACAATTTTCCTATCACAATTAAAGTATGATAACAAGTTTTGGTTGCAACCACCTTCAGATCGTCCAAAATGTGAAAGTGTGTTGAATAAGCATAGGAATGCATTATTAGCTGTAGTCATGCAATAACATGCAGATTTAAATACCAAAACAAAAAAAGTACTTAGTTTAAAATCTTCACTGTGAGCAAGCCAGGTTGTATACTGTAATCTCGCAGAATGACAGCAATATAGGAAACTGTACAGCTGCTCGAGTAAAAGTTGGATGAAACGTGTGTTACTTGTAATAGAATAGCAGATATTATTGTGAGAACAACCCGCCAGGGTAGCCGAGAGCGCTAACGCGCTGCTTCCTCGACTCAGGTAGACGCGCCGGCCCCGGATCGAATCCCCCCAGCAGATTAACGACGACAGCCGGTGTGCCGGCCAGCCTGGATGTGATTTTTAGGCAGTTTTTCACATCCTACTAGGTGAATACCGGGCTGGTTCCCACGTCCCACCTCAGTTACATGACTTGCAGACATTTGAAACGCATTCACACTATTTCACGATTTACGTTGGAAGCAGACAGCTGGGGTACACTAATTCCATCCCAGGGGGTATGGGGTGGTGGCAGGAAGGGCATCCGGCCACCCCTTAAAACTGACCATGCCAACTCCATCCTTATTCCTGCCAAACCTGTGCACAATGCAGGATAATGATGGTAGCAAAAGAAAGAAAGAAAGATATATTGTGAGAACAGATGTGCAATGGTTCCAAAAACTGTCAGCTGTTCCATAGTCTGGCTCACACAAGAATGATCCTGCATGGCACATGAAGTAGTTGTCTTTATGAAACGTGTACAAGTTCAGGATAATAGGAAAATACTGCAGCAGATTGTAGTTTACAACATGGATTGCTTGTGGTGATCTTTTTAAACTATGTACTGTTATTGTTTTGTTATTTATGAATGCACGTTATTGCATGACTACACCTAACGATGCTTTACAGTGCTTATTCACCACTTTTCACATTCTGAATGATGAAGATGGTTGCAGATAGCAATCAAAACTAATTATCGCACTTTAATTGTGATAGGGAAATTGTGGTCTAGGCATTGAAAGTTTTTTGCTTTAAAAATTGTATGTAATAAATCACTTTAAAATCATCATCTACTCCATGACAATTATTTTGTACATACTTTTTTATTTACATATTTGCATGTTCCATTTCCTTGAAATGGTTTCCCATCAATTTACATGTGTATTTGGATGACAACCATACATATTTATTGTTAATGGATGGATAAATAAAATAAATACTAAAGCTCTTTTTTTTTTACATGCAACAGAAAATTCTCTAGTCCGTAGTGTGCAATAAAGGCCTTCATTGTTACTGTGATTACACGGTTTCAAAAATTTGTATTCCTATGGCAGGTCAACATTAAACAAACACTTTCTTTTGCCCATTTCTAAACAGTAAGACAAAAAAGGAATAGAGACAAAATAATCAAAAACCTGTGCATGATTTACTTCATACAAGATAATAACACAATGCAGTATCCCTTTTATGTTGCCAAATGTTTAGGTGAAAAGTTGTGGCAGGACTGTAAGCCACACCCGCCAGGTGTAAGATTTAAAAAAGCAAAATGCCCTCGCTAGTCAAATACCAGAACCCCAGACATTTTTGCATGACTCATGGCTGATGAGATGTGCCCAAATTGCCAGGATGAACACATGTGTCTACATCCTTGAACTTAAAATGAGGGCAGTATGTTATGTAGCATATCAGGTGCACTTATTATGTGTGTTATCATTATTGTTAGATAATGTATTTTTGTGTAGAAAGATGTAATGGAAGAATGAAACCACAGAGAACATTAAAAGCTCTTGTACTAATATTATAAGAATGTGAATTCTGTAGGAAAAAAGTGTGATGAAATCACTGATGCTTTTGAATTGGCTTTGTGACTGATAAATATCCAAACTTACTTAATGTCAGGTCACTGTTTCCTTTCCCTTGTATTGGTAGCACAAGGACTTTCCCATCAATTTGATATTTTCCTTTTAGGTCCAAATTGGGAATTGATACCTTAGCATCAATATGGAACTTGTCTGGGTCCAGATTAACCCTGGGCAGAAAAAAGATTTAGAATTATTTTATGTAACAATTCAAACTGTACAACACTGACAATGTATGTGTGTAACCCCCCCTCATGCTCCCCCCCCCACACACACACAGATTGAAACATTATAAACATAATTATATCACTCTTTGTTGAGCTGTAGACAGTCTCACTTTCTCAGTCTTCACTTACTTTAAATCTTTCACAGTGATGTCTCCAAATCCTGTGAATGTCTGATCAGTGAAATCCAATTTGATATTAACTGGTCCATCTCCTTGATCAATCAACATTTGTGTTACCTTCAGTGGATCTATTGAGTAGACTCCAAATGCTGGAAGCCCTAAAACATATCATAGGTTAAATTCCAAGCCATCAAATGCAGCAACAAGGCAGTCATTAATGGGCAGATGGGTGAAAAAAGGACAAAAAAAGTGGAAATTGGGAACATTTCAATAGAAGAAAGGTAGGAAGCCACATATGGTGAACAAAAAAGCCATACGTCAAACACCATGGATGCCATCCCTGAAAAACATGAGGATTTTTTCCTACTAAGTACACTTGCTCAAATAGTGAGGTAAGTGGTCAAGCAAGAAATGATTTACTCCCTGTACCTAATTTTAAATTACTGCATCAAAATTTCAATCACTCTCAAATAAACTAAATGAAATAGAAATAATGTTAAATGACTACATGATATTTCTGTACTAAGCTTTACAGAACACTGGCTCAAACAAGATATGTTAGAGCAAACGTACATTCTTCAGTTCAAACTTGGAAGCATGTTTTGCGGGAAAATATCGAGTCTGGGGGTACCAGTGTATATGTTAGAGAAAACATTGAATTCAAAAGTGTAACTACACACCATAAACTGTCCTGTGAAAAAGATACAAAACTCTCTATAGCTGAACTACTAAGGCAAAATACAGTTATTGTTTGTGTATACAAGTCACCAGATGGGGACAAAAAAGTGTTTTACAGTTGCATGGAGGATCTCTTGGAAGAAATTCATTCTCCCAAGAAAAATATAATTATATGTGGTGACTTTAATATTGATTTCTTGAAATCCAATAAATTCAGAGATGACATTATAAATCTACTACTTTCGTTCAATGTCAGTGCAATGGTAACTGAACCAACTCGAGAAACACCAACTTCTGCATCTGTTATTGACCAGATCTTGATAAATACATGCAAATATGCCTATAATATACAAGCTGTAAACATGGGGTTTAGTGATCACAATGCTCAAATTCTTGCCATGAATATTTCAGGACACCCAATTTCCAGTAGAATACAACACACTGTAAGGAATTTCAGTACAAAAATGTGGAATATTTCTGTTCTCTCCTTAAAGGTGGAAATTGGAAAAATGTATATGACTGTAATGGTACAAGTGAGATATTGATAAGTTTATGGCTACATTCAAACTTTTTTTTAAAATGGCTTTTCCCAAGAAAATAACTGTTTAATTCTACTCAAAAAACAAACAAGTGAATTACAAAAGGGATAAGAATATCATGTCAAAATAAAAGGTGTTTGTGTGAGTACTCCAAGCAAAATACTAATTCTAACTTTTACATATTTCACAAGATACATAAGAATACTGAGTTATTTAAAAAAATGACAAAACAAAACTGAGGCAACCTGGCAAGTTATAAAAAAAGAAATGGGCACCAGGCCAGTTAATCACAGTAATATAAAGCAGGTTATGAATAAAAAGAAACTAACTGACCCCAAACATGTGGTGAGTGCTTTCAACAATTATTTCTCTAATCTAGCACAGCAGTTAATAAATACAAACCTTGACAAACAGCCAGCCAGTCACTCAGATCAAAAAATTCATCCAAACACATTATTCATGTATGCAGCAACACCTGAGGATTTGTCAAGAATCCTAAAAGAATTACCTAATAAATATTCAGTGGTTGTTGATAAGTTACCAGATGCTATTAGCAAAGTTAGCGCAACATTTATTGTGGAACCATTAACAGACATAGTAAATTCATCTCTAGAGAGTGGTGTGTTTCCAAATAATCTAAAAAGTGCAAAATTAACACCTTTGCATGAGAAGGTTGCAAAAGGTGATATTGATAATTATAGGCTGATTTCAGTATTGTCAGGCCTCAGCAAAATTATGGAAAAAATGTTTCTTAGAAGATTAAAAGTTTTCTTAAATAAAGAGAGGCTGATAAGTGACTCCCAACATGGGATCAGAGGTGGAAAGTCAACTCAGACAGCAAATTTTGTTTTCTTAAATAAAGCACTAAAAGCAGTGGATAGTAAGCAACATGTATCTGGGATATTTCTGGATCTAAGTAAAGCCTTCGATGTTATTGATCATGGCATTTTCTTGCATAAATTAAGTAATTATGGAATTAGAGGCCAGTCTGAAATGTGGCTCCAGTCGTATCTCAGTAATTATTAGCAGACTACAGAAATAAAACACAAAGACAATGAAACACAAAAAATTTCTAATTTTTACAGTGATGAGGAGAAAATCAAGTATGGACTCCCTCATGGGCCAGTTATGGGGCATGCCCTATTTCTGCTGTATATAAATGACTTGGCTAGTACAATACATGGTGGAACCACTGTACTCTTTGCAGATGACACTAATATTCTAATTAAATAACAGAATGAGAAAAATCTGCAGGAGCCTGCAACATCATTTATGCATACCGTAATGCACTGGCTCAGGACCAATAGGCTCATCATAAAGACTGAAACTGTGGCAGTGAACTTCCAAACCACACAAAAATCCATCCTGCAAACTCTGTTTTCACTATCAAAGGAAAAAATGTGTTGAAGGTCAGCCATACACAATTTCTAGGTATTCATGTTCAGACAGATCTGAAGTGGGAGGTGCTCCTAAACAATTTAAATAAGAGACTAAATTCACCAGTATATACCATTAGGATCCTCACTCAGAATACAAGTTGCTTATCAGTGCTGACAGCGTACCAGTGCAGTATACAGTAGCTACTTATGTATGGAATAATTTTTGGGGGGAATTTCTACAAAAACATTTGAAATACAGTAAAAGAAAATCAGGGTGATAAAAAAAATAAATACAAGGGTCCCGGTAGACCCCTTTTTAAAACCCTCAAAATATTGCTGCTGCCTTGCTTGTATATACATGAAATACAAATTTTTACAAAAGGGAGCATCTTAAAAAAGGAAAATCTCTTCAGACACAAATATGAAACTAGGCAGAAGATGAACCTACACATGAAACTTATGCAAAGGAGGAGTGTATCTTACTGGATCTATGTTATATAATCATACATCTTCTTACCTAAAATGCTTACCAACATTAAATGCATTTAAAATAAAGTTAAAACAGTTATTGCTTGACCACTGCTTCTATTCTCTGTCTGATTTTATGGAACATTGTAATAAGTGAAACTCATTTACCAAATTTTATTAGTTGTCAATTCATGATATAGTTTACATTGTTCTTATTATGTCGTCTCACTTAATAACTGCTACTATCATATGTAGATGCAATGTAGTACACCAACCTACATTATTATGCATTTTGATTATGTCAACAATTTAGTCAAAATGATTACTGTATTGTAAATTAACTAGGTTTCCACTGTCCTCTATCATGTGTACAAACAATGTACTAAAACGATTCTAGGACAAATAAATAAATAAGTTAGAATAATGGTTAAATTAATATTAGATGGACAGCTGTCAAGCTGAGAACTTTATGATACGGTTGAAACTGAGAATATTAGTTGCTCACTAGTATCTTAAATAACTTTTCTGTATACAATGCTGCAGTATTGTCCTTTAAGTTAAATAAATAATGTATATAAAATAATGATGTTCATTTCATGCCATGGCCCATGGTTTCCAACAGAATTAAATCAGAACTTCCTTATGTAATAAAACAGTGTGCCAAACTATTTTTATTGATTCCAGAAATCCTGTTGTGTGTTATTACACAGGGATATACAGAAAGTCACAGTTGCAATTTGTATGAATATCATAATTAATTCATATAAAGAAAAACCAATGGGTGTGGAACAAATTATAATTGCAATTTGTGTAAATGTTATAATTAACTCAAACAAAGGAAAATCCAGGATGGAATGTAACAATACCAGAGAAGGAAAGTTGCTACTCACCATATAGCAGAGATGCTGAGTCTTAATAGGCACAACATAAAAATTCACACAATTAAATCTTTTGGCCATTAAAGCCTTTGTCAGCAGTAGACACACACACACACACACACACACACACACACTCACGTAAACTCAACTTGCACACACGTCTACAGTCTCAGAGAGCTGAAACCACACTGCAAACAGCAGTACCAATGCATGATGGGAGTGGCAACTGGGTGGGGGTAAGGAGGAGGCGGGGGTGGGTACGGGGAGGAATAGTATGGTGGGAGTGGTGGACAGTGAAGTGTTGCAGTTTAGACGGAGGGCAGGAGAGAAGGTGTGGAGGGGGGAGGGGGTAAGTAGTGGAAAGAAGAGAAATAAAAAGAAATTAAAAGACTGGGTGTGGTGGCGAAATGACGGCTGTGTAGTTTTGGAATGGTGGACAGTGAAGTGTTGCAGTTTAGACGGAGGGCAGGAGAGAAGGTGTGGAGGGGGGAGGGGGTAAGTAGTGGAAAGGAGAGAAATAAAAAGAAATTAAAAGACTGGGTGTGGTGGCGAAATGACGGCTGTGTAGTGTTGGAATGGGAACAGGGAGGGGGCTGGATGGGTGAGGACAGTGACTAATGAAGGTTGAGACCAGGAGGGTTACGGGAATGTAGGATGTGTTGCAGGGAAAGCTCCCACCTGCACAATTCAGAAAAGCTGGTATTGGTGGGAAGGATCCATATGGCACAGGCTGTGAAGCAGTCATTGAGATGAGGGATATCATGTTTGACAGCATGTTTCAGTAATAGGGTGGTCCACTTGTTTTTTTGCCACAGTTTGTCAGTGGCCATTCATGCGGACAGACAACGTGTTCGTTGTCATGCCTATATAGAATGCAGCACAGTGGTTGCAGCTTAGCTTGTAAATCACATGACTGGTTTCACAGGTAGCCCTGCCTTTGATGGAATAGGTGATGTTAGTGACCGGACTAGAGTAGGTGGTGGTAGGAGGATGTATGGGACAGGTCTTGCGTCTAGGTCTGTTTCAGGGGTATGAGCCATAGGTAAGGGATTGGGAGCAGGGGTTGTGTACAGATGGACAAGTATATTGTGTAGATTCAGTGGATGGCAGAATAGTATGGTAGTAGGGGTGGGAAGGGTAGTGGGCAGGACATTTCTCATTTCAGGGCACGACAGAGGTAATCAAAACCCTGGCGGAGAATGTAATTCAGTTGCTCCAGTCCCGGATGGTACTGAGTTACAAGGGGAATGCTCCTCTGTGGCCAGACTGTGGGACTTTGGGAGGTGGTGGGAGACTGGAAAGATAAGGCACAGGAGATTTGTTTTTGTACAAGGATGGGAGGATAATTACGGTCAGTGCTGGCTTCAGTGAGACCCTCGGTATATTTTGAGAGGGACTGCTCGTCACTGGAGGTGTGACAACCATGAGTGGCTTGGCTGTACTGAAGGGACTTCTTGGTATGGAATGGGTGGTAGCTGTCGAAGTGGAGGTATTGCTGGTGGTTAGTAGGTTTGATATGGGCGGAGGTACTGATGTAGTCATCTCTGAGGTGAAGGTCAACATGTAAGAAGGTGGCTTGTTGGGTTGAGTAAGACCAAGTGAAGCAAATGGGGGAGAAGTTGTCGAGGCTCTGGAGGGATGTGAATAAGGTGTCCTCACCTTCAATCCAGATACCAAAGATGTCATCAATGAATCTGAACCAGTCTTCCACCATCTCCAAAAGTCCCACAGTCTGGCCACAGAGGAGCATTCCCCTCGTAACTCAGTACCATCCAGGACTGGAGCAACTGAATTACATTCTCCGCCAGGGTTTCGATTACCTCTCGTCGTGCCCTGAAACGAGAAATGTCCTACCCGCTATCCTTCCCACCCCTTCTACCATGGTATTCCGTCGTCCACTGAATCTAAATAATATACTCATCTATCCTTACACAACCCCTGCTCCCAATCCCTTACCTCATGGCTCATACCCCTGCAATAGACCTAGATGCAAGACCTGTCCCATACATCCTCCTACCACCACCTACTCCAGTCCGGTCACTACATCATCCATTCCATCAAAGATAGGGCTACCTGTGAAACCAGTCATGTGATTTACAAGCTAATCTGCAACCACTGTGCTGCATTATATGTAGGCATGACAACAAACAAGCTGTCTGTCCGTATGAACAGCCACCGACAAACTGTGGCAAAAAACAAGTGGACCACTCTGTTGCTGAACACGCTGCCCAACATGATATCCCTCATCTCAACGACTGCTTCACAGCCTGTGCCATATGGATCCTTCCCACCAACACCAGCTTTTCTGAATTGTGCAGGTGGCAATTTTCCCTGCAATACATCCTACAGTCACGTAACCCTCCTGGCCTCAACCTTCATTAGTCACTGTCCTCACCCATCCAGCCCCCTCCCTGTTCCCATTTCAGCACACACAGCTGTCATTTCACTGCCACACCCAGTCTTTTAATTTCTTTTTATTTCTCTCCTTTCTGCTACTTACCCCCTCCCCCCTTCGCACCTTCTCTCCTGCCCTCCGTCTAAACTGCAACACTTCACTGTCCGCCACTCCCACCATACTATCCTTCTCCCTCCCTCCCCCAGCCCCCTCCTTACCCCCACCCAGTCGCCACTCCCATCATGCATTGGTGCTGCTGTTCGCAGTGTGGTTTTAGCTCTCTGAGACTGCAGATATGTGTGCAAGTTGAGTTTACATGAGTGTGTGCGCGTGTGTGCGTGTGTGTCTGTGTGTCTACTGCTGACAAAGGCCTTAATGGCCAAAAGACTTAATTGTGTGAATCTTTTTGTAGTGCCTATTGCAACTCAGCATCTCTGCTATATGGTGAGTAGCAACTTTCCTTCTCTGGTATTGTTATAATCAACTCACAATGAGAAAAATTAACAGTTACATTTATATAATGAAGTAAATCAGGTAAAAACTTAGGGCAATTAAGATAATATTTATACCAGTTATTTTAGACTCATAACAAGAAAAATAACAGTAACATTTGTACAATGAACTAATAAGCTATAAACCATAACCAAGGCCAAAATGGACAGAGGGCACGACGGTTCCACATGTTAGTGGCGACACCCTGACAGCGTCTGTTCCACATGTTAGTGGTGGCTGAATAAATAATATTCCAGGCTAACAACCTGGTCTTACTTTGGGAATTCAGGGATGACCTTGGATTCCCTACTCTTTACAATTTACAGCTTCAAGTCACATTATTACTCTTTACAATTTACAGCTTCAAGTCGCAATATGGAAAGTTCGCACAATGGATGCTCTACCCCAGGTGGTAACTCTGATGAGGAATACACCATTACATCATGTAATGCAATGGGATCTAGGATTCTGGGGAGTCCCAACATTTGCTGTGAAGAAAAGATGAAATATTTAGAAAAGCCTTCCAAGTTTCAGTTCAAGAAGAAGTACTATTTTGGAATCTTAAATGTAAATTCTCTTCTGAAAACTGGGAAACAAAAGGAATTGGAATTATTTCTGCAGAAGAACGATATACAGATTATATCAGTTCAGGAAACACGATTCTTAGATGATGATGTGGTTGATACACAACATTATAGAATTTATAAAGGGAAACCAGCAGTGAGAATAACGGAAAACATGCCGATGTTTGGAACAGCATTTTATGTAAACAAAAAAATCGTAGATAGTGTAACAGAATTTAGATCGAATTCAGAAAGGATATCCATGTTAACAATGAAGTGCAAGAATAAAAGTTGCACTCTCATAAACTGTCGTGCACCTATAAATGCTGACAACAGAAGAAATCTGGAGAAAGTAAATAAATTCTGGGATCTTTTAGAATCTGAAATTTTTATCATACCTAAAAAGAACGTTAAAATACTTCTTGGTGACTTTAATGGGCAAATTGGGAGGGAAAAGAAATTTAGAACTATTGTAGGTGAATATCCTGCACACTCAAGAACAAACAGAAATGGTGAAAGACTGATCAACATGTGTAAAATGTTCCAGTTAAATCTCATGTCCACACATTTCCACAAACTACCAAGAAAAGCCAAAACCTGGAGACATCCAAATCCAAACGTAAGCGAATTTTAACTGAATCATGTAGCCATATCTAAAAGGTACATCACGGAAATTATGAATGTTAAAATAGTCAGAAATGGTGAATTCGATTCAGATCATTATCTCTCTAAGATGACAATAAAAAATAAAATTTGTCCCATCTAAACCAAAAAAAGGCGACCAAGAAAGTGATCAGATACAACACCACTACAGCTAATATTACAAAAGAAAATATAGAAAAATTTAGAGAAGAAACTGAGACAAGTAAAGAAGGTGATTGGCTTGAACTCCAGATGAAAATAACTCAAGCAGCAGAGGAAACTTTAGGATTAACCAAGAATAAAAAGAAAACATGTTGGAATGAGGAGTGTGAAGAAGCACTAATACAAAGAGCTCAAAAATGGAGAAAATGGAGATGTTAAAAAAAAGAGGAAGACCTTGAACAATTCAGACAACAAAGAAAAGAAACATAAAAAATAATCCAGAAAATAAAAAGGAACTTTGAAAATTGTCAGCATATTAAAATAGAAGAAAATTTCACTAAAAATAATTCTAGAAATTTTTACAAAACCTTCAAACACATACTTAAAGGATATCAGGCACCAAGTATTTGTTTCAAAGATGAAAATGGCAAAATAGGATTAAATAATAATGAAAATTGTGAAATTTTAGCAAATTTTTTTGAAAAGTTGTTGAAGTGTGCAGTTCCAACAGATAAATTATATTTTACAGTGACACCTCAAAATCTAGGGGAAGATCTCCCGCCAACAGAGCTAGAAATTCATGAAGCCATCAAAACACTCAGAAACAATAAAGCAAGTGGTGAAGACTCCATTACAGCAGAATTATTGAAGTGGTCAGAACCAAAATTAATAAAGGATCTACAGCTGCTTTTTGAGAACATTTGGAAAACTGAAAAGATTCCAGTTGAATGGAAAACAGCGTTAATCCACTCACTACATAAAAAGGGAGACAAACAAAATGTCAGTAATTACAGAGGAGTGTCACTTCTGCCAATGGCATACAAAATATTATCAAACATTCTCCTCAACAGAGTGGTAGATACTTTAGACAAACTACTAGGAGAATATCAGGGTGGTTTTCAGAAGGAAATATCCTGTGCAGAACAAATTTTTAACTTAAAGTCAATAATTCGCCATAGAATGTTAACCAGGAAACCAATACTAGTGTCATTTATAGATTTCAAGAAAGCATTTGATTGTATTGACAGAGAAACAATAGATAAGGTCATTACAGAATTTGGTGTTAAATCAAAACTAGCAAACATAATTCATGAAACACTAACAGGTACAGTATCTAAAATCAAATTTATGGGAGAAGTATCTCAGCCTTTTGAAATAAAAACTGGTGTTAGACAAGGTGATGGTTTATCACCTTTACTGTTTAACTGTGTTCTAGAAAAAATTGTAAGGATCTGGAATTCGGAGCTAAAAAATCACAAAATTGAACCAATAACTCTGGGAAGGAAAACAAATGGAATTAAGCTAAACTGCTTGGTTTTTGCGGATGATTTTGCAATACTTTCAGAAAACCTGACAGAAGCAGTTACTCAAATAAACATTCTGGAAACATTATCAAACAGAACTGGTCTCAAAATTTCAGCTGAAAAAACAAAATTCATGACAAATATAAAAAGAAATTGCACCAAAATACATAGAAACACAAATAGGTAAAATAGAGTGAGTAAATAAATTTAAATATCTTAGAGAAACTATACAACAGAATGGACTAGAAAAATCTGCAATAGATGTAAGAATTAATAAAATGGAAAGAGCATATGGTTTGACCAAAAATATTTACAACAAGAAATGTATATCTAGAAAAACAAAACTAAAACACTACACCACAGTGGTACGACCAGAATGTTTATATGGATCTGAATGCTTAATGATGAACTGTAAGATGGACAAACTAGAGGTACTGGAAAGAAGGATTATTAGAAAAATAATGGGTGCAATGAAAACTGCAGATGGTTGGAAAACAAGAAGTAATGAAGAGATCTACAAAAATATAGAGAAAATATCTGAAGTAATGGCCAAACGAAGATTAACCTTTTTTGGACATCTCTACCGAATGGATGGAAATAGACTAACAAAACAAATACTCCTATATTTCTGGAAGAAGAAATCGACAATATCATGGATTATAGAAGTAAGAAAAGATCTTGAAAGAAACAACATCAAAGAATCAGAAATAGCAGAAAGAAACCATTATAAAAACAAAATACTAAATTTGGAAGGTCTTCAAAGCAGAAGAAATAAAAAATCGGGAACAACATGGACAGAATAAAGGAAGAGACTTCATGGGGAGAAAATGAGGGAATACTGGAAAAATAGGAAACAACAACAAAGGAAGAAGAGGAACTGAAGTTGTTAACATGATCCTAGGTGGTCAAAACCATAAGAAAGTATTTAACTTGGTTATTTTAGAGAGACATTCATAAATTCTACTGTATAGTTGCAGTTCTTCTGAAGTAACACTTTAGTTTTGTTTTGAATCCTTTTCTATCTAACTTAAAGGTTTTGGGTAGCCATTTGTGTAGAACAACTCACATGCACCTTGGACTACAGTGTTCTGTTGGCTAACTGTAGATACATCTTTGGAATGATGGGTCTGGTGTTGGCAGATGTCACAGCATGCCTGTATATGTGTGGATGGATATGTGTGTGTGTGCGAGTGTATACCCGTCCTTTTTTCCCCCTAAGGTAAGTCTTTCCGCTCCCGGGACTGGAATGACTCCTTACCCTCTCCCTTAAAACCCACATCCTTTCGTCTTTCCCTCTCCTTCCCTCTTTCCTGATGAGGCAACAGTTTGTTGCGAAAGCTTGAATTTTGTGTGTATGTTTGTGTTCGTTTGTGTGTCTGTCGACCTGCCAGCACTTTCATTTGGTAAGTCACATCATCTTTGTTTTTAGATATATTTTTCCTTCGTGGAGTGTTTCCTTCTATTATAACTCAATCAGTTACAATTAGATATACCATTAAAACTGTTGTATGTGCATTATTGGCATTAACAATCAATATGTCACTAGCAGAGGAACTAGTGGCTGTTATTCTTGTGCGTCTGTGGTTCATTTGTTCCATGTTGCAGCATATTAACACATTCCCTAGTTTTTGCCAAGCTGAAAACTCTTTAAAAACATTTATGTTAAGGTTACCACATAACAAAATATTAGGGTGCTTTGAGCTCTAGAGTTGTAGTACTGTATCTAATTTCAAAATGAATATTGGTATGCTACCATTAGGTGACCAGTAGTGGCATATAACTAAAGGCTTCTTGAATTTAATATCAAGTGCTAAATCTCAAAATGTTTTCATAGTTCAGTCATATGATTTTATCCTAGAGGCATACCTTTTACAGGCTGTGCACTTAACTGACTGAGCCATCCAAGTACAACCAATAAACTGCAGTCACAACTTCAGTTCTGCTCGTACTTCTCTCATACTATTGAAACTTCATAGAACTGTTCCTGTATAACTACTCCTGGAAGTTTGGATTTCATGGAGAAATGGCTTTGTGTGTAGGAGAGTGCCTGTGAGGTTTGAAAAATGAGGAGAGAAATTGGTAGAACTGAAGATGTGAGTGGGGTTCATGATTCATCCCTGCTAAGCTCAGTCAGTAATAGAATTACCCACAAAAGTCAAGGACTGAGATTTGAGTCCCCATTGAGTGTACAGTTTAATCTAAGAAAATTCCTTCTCAATAAAGTTGTTTATACTAACAGATATTTTGGCAGCATAATTTTTGGCTTTCTTTAGTGTGAATACTTTTCATGCAACATATGATATTTGAAATTCATTTATTACTTCATCTATCATGTTCTGTAGGTCCCATTTCTGTTTTTGCTACAAAAGTGTGGAAGTAATCATTGAAATTAGTGCTCAAGAATTTAAACACATGACTATATCTGTCACAGCAATTATCTGAGAATTAAATTTCATTTACTTGCTGTTTTTATTTCTTTATTGTTTAACAATGCTTCAGCTTGGTTTTGCTTTACTACTTAAATTTTTGTTGTGCATTGTACATGGTCTTGAGTGTTTCCTCTTCCAATATTATCTAGTAACTTTTTTTTCATTGGTGGGATAAAGTGAGTTGTCCCACATTTTGTGACAAAACAGAATAATGTAGGAAATTGTATCAATTGCCATAAAATCCATGATGCATTATGTTGTATTCATCCATGTAACTGTAGCATTAACTGCAGTCACCTACAACCAAGGCTACCTTCATTATAGACATGGTCGACCAGTTGCCTGTGCTCCAATTACTCACTCCCTTGGCAGACCCAGATGTCAACAGTACTGCAGGCTCAGTGTATCAACCACAAGAAGCTGGATTGTGTCAAGAATACACTGGTCTGCTTCGAAGTACCACAATAAAATGCAGCACTAGCTGCACCACAAGAACCATCAGCCACAGCACCATTGCGGGATGCATCCCTGCCAACAGCGCCACACTCAGGAGCCCTACTTCACTTCCATAAATCACTTGCTATCCCAGCAACAAGTAGGTATTACTCTGCCAGCCTTGTAGTTACGACAGTGCCTTGCTGCTGTCCACCATTTCAGTTTACTGAGTCAGTGCAAGTGATTATGACACAGAATGACCACCAAGATCTGCACCTCATGGTTCCAGCAGCCATCCAATCTGGAAGATACCTCACCACAGCCACTACAAGCAGCCAGACATTATCAAGGGAATTTCTCCTTGTCTGACTTGGCCTTCAGTGGGACCAGTGTTCCAAGACTGGTATTCTTATGTGGACCCAGACTATCAACTGTGCTTAGTAATCACTGTCATCATATGACTGAAAGCCCTTTGACTTTTCATAAATAAGTGCCAGTGCTAAATGAACTTAGGATTTATTCTTCTGATCGGAAATGGTTTCAGTGACTCTAAGTCATTGGGATTCCTTCTGTGGAAGGTATTATCTTTCAAGTTATTTTACATGGACAAAGACTAAATAATATTATTTTTATCAAACATTCACTATTGTTAAAGTATGTTTGTAGTTGTGTGATACAACTTAGTTGTATCCTGCATTTTGGATGAAGAAATAAGTGTTGATTACATATGATGTGGGACAGTCAGTTATTGAGTGTGTGCTGCAGCATAGGACACATCACAAATGTAACATACAGAATGGATTTTCTCTTAACTTAAGGAAAATTGAGGATGAATCTCATGTAAACACACAGATTAAAATGCCTTACCTTTCTTAAGTTCTGGTATAGCTGATTGGAATGCATCTGTAAGGCACTGAGCAACATCTGGCTGGCTTCGGTGGCATAATTTGAAAGTGCTTGCTGAAAACATAGCATTGTGAATTATTTTTCTTTTATGTTACTGGCTTTATAACAAATATGTTACACAGTACTGATAGGTAGTTTCTAGATACAAGAACTGATAGTGTTTAGTTGTTTGTTTAATTAATAAAATTATTAGCAGTTTTTTATTTTAAATTACTTCTTACTCTCTAAGCTACTTCATGTAAAATTTCACATGACGCTTCCTTCCAGTATTCTTGCAGTACAGTGAGCTGTTTCTTAATTTTTGGCCAGATGATTTGAACATACATCAGCTGTTATCCTTTACAGACTGGATTTTTCCCTATGACTTATTGGAAAAACAGAAAAATTTGATCAAGAAGTCCTAACAAGGATTTGGAAACTTGATCCACACAGTTTGGAATATAGTGTCCTAATTACTGTGGCACCATGCGTGTTATGTGGTATTTGGAAAATAACCATTTCTGTTAAACTCAATGGCTGTTCAACATTGCACTATGATTGTTCTTATCGCAAGATGTATACGTTTGCCACATCGAACAATAAAGAAATTGTATAGAACAGTGCGTTATGTTTTAAAACCCCTTCAAGACTTTAAACAATCATGCAGTTCATTGGCAGCATGCTGGGGAAATGCTGTCAGTCTGCAAAGGAGATTACTTAAAAATCACTTGTGCATCCTATCTTAGAATATTACTCAAATGTGTGGGGCTTGTACCATATGTGACTGACCTGGGACATTGATCTGTACAAAGAAGAGCAGCAGAAATGGTCACAGGTCCATTTGACTTGTGGGAGAGTTTTAATGTAGCTCCGACTTTGAGTTTGAAGCTGTGTCATGTCCTAAGACGTGGATTATATAGGGAACACACAAAATGTACAAAAGACACATTAGGACAACCATCAGCGACTAATATATTTAATTGTTTTAATTTGTCTTTTATATCATAAACAGTCCCATTTGCCTAATTATGGTTCAAAATAAATGAAATAAGATCACACAAAATCCCAAAAGAGTGATAGGTATCTACTAAATATTTGCTGTTGGAGATTGCTTTCATAGCCAAACCGTCAGCTTAAATACATAACTATGTACTAAGTACATATTTTTATGTTATTGAAATGATTATAGGTGGCATTTTTATCTTAATTACCTAAAATTATATGCTCATTGTTAAATCCAGCATGTAAGCAAAAAATGTGATAAAACTTAGAAAACTGAACCAGAATATGTTCATCTGAAATATGTTTATTTACAAGCCTATAATGTTGTAAATCGACCCAGAATATATTCATCTAAAATATGTTTATTCACAAGCCAATAATGTTGTATTTACACTGAAAAAAATGTAGAACATCTGAGAAAATCCAATAATATGTCAACAAAAATAGCAAGTCAAAAAGAACAGCTAATACTCCTCAAATATATCGAATGTGGAGAAAAAAATGCAGACTATACAACTCTAAGCCACCTATATGCTAATGAAAGTGTACATTTGGTTGTGTTCATCAACAAATTTTGTTATTTTCATTTGTTTTATATGTGGTAGTAGTTGATTTAAGTAAACTGAGCACATTTTTGGGTAATTTGTTTAAAAGGGTATCCTAAGGCCACACCAGTTTTGCATGAATGTGATTGACCTTGCAAAATCACATTGATATTGACTGATAGAACAGACTTGTAAGGCATTAGAAAATAAACAAGTCTGCCTTTCTTGACTTCAAGAGATTTCTGTAGTGAGATGCTTTAAGTTATTAGAAATAGAGTGATATTTCAACAAAATGTGGATTGGGGGGGGGGGGGGGGCAGAATTAGTAATATTCCTCTTTCTGGAAAACATTGCAGCTTTCTCCTTATGCTTTGCAGAGAAACAAAAGAAGACTTAAATCTGGATACCTGAATGTAGATTTCACTCCTTTTCCTCCCAAACCAGAGTTCATGATCATACTTCCACATAGAATGCCCACTTCATAGTAAAGTTCCCATTTTAAAAATGTACGTGCAGTTAAACTATGCTGTTTACTCTTACTGTAAATATGGAAAGAAACAGTTTAACACATATGAGTACAAAAAACAATCCCGTAATGTTCAAATACAGTATTAGTGGCATGGTACTTGACACATTCATATCATTTCAATACTGTATCTGGAGGAATCTGCAAAGCAGTATGAAGTGGAAGAAGCACATAAGGTCTGTTGTAGGAAAGACGAGTGCTTGACTTTGGTTTA
This sequence comes from Schistocerca cancellata, assembly GCF_023864275.1. Taxonomy (NCBI): domain Eukaryota; kingdom Metazoa; phylum Arthropoda; class Insecta; order Orthoptera; family Acrididae; genus Schistocerca; species Schistocerca cancellata. Next base: position 421,819,488 of record NC_064634.1, on the reverse strand, counting down.
CTGGAGGAATTCTAGGGAAGTGTAGCTCTTCTACAAGGGAGACAATGTACAAAACAATTTGTGATTCATTTTTGTGTGCTGTTCAAGTGTTTGGGATCCACATTAAGTCAGATTAAAGGAAGACTTGGAAACAATTCAGGTTCAGTACTGATAGGTTTGAACAACATGCAAGTATTACAAAAATGCTGTGAGTCCACGGAAGGAAATTCTTGGAGGGAAGAAGGCATTATTTTAGTCAATCACTGTTAAGAAACTTTAAAGAACCAACAATTGCTACAGACTAGAGAATGATTCTGCTACCACCAACATACATACTGTGTAAGGGCCATATAGACAAGATAAATCAGCACTTGCATGGAGGCATGCAGATCATTGTTTTTTTCTCACTCCATTTGTGAGTCAACAGGAAATGGAATGGCTAGTAGTGATACAAGGTACAGTCCATGACACACCATATGGTGGCCTGTAAGGTATGTATTTAGATGTAGATATAGGAATATATCACGATATACATAAATAACTTGATGTGCTGCATAGCCTTTAAATATAAGAGGAAAAATCTAAGAAAAATGACAAATATATTATCAAGTCATTCAATAACACTAAGTCCATGTCGAAAGCTGTGCAGGGCCTTGCGGGGAAGAAGGAAACTCACAAAAATATTGTGATATTGCATGATGGCAAAAATGTCACTGACCCTAGGGCATTTGCAAACAACTTCAATTCTTATCATGCAACTGTTGCTGGAAAATTAGTGAAGGAAAAATTCGGTAATGCACCCAATACAACACAAAGAATTTTCATGTGTTAAAACAAATAATATATCCATGTTCCTCAGTCCCGCAGGCCCAACAGAACTCCTAAATACCATTAATTCACTGAAGAGCAATTATTCATCTGGCATTGAAGATATTCCAGATTATATTACAAAAATAATAGCAAGATACATACTCTCTCCTTTGTTAGGTATATGCAACTCATCCTTGTCATGTGGTTTCTTCCCACAGCAACTGAAAATAGCAAAAGTAATACCCCTATATAAACATAGAAACGTAGAAACATAGGTTTGCCCTTCCTTAATCTAGCTTCTAAGATAAGTCGTAGGGTCAGTATTGCCTCACGTGTTCCAATATTTCTACTGAATCCAAACTGATCTTCCCCGAGGTCGGCTTCTACTAGTTTTTCCATTCGTCTGTAAAGAATTCGCGTGTACAGTATATGTACTGAAAAAGAGATTTATGTGGACAAATAAATACATAAATACACCCATAAGGAACTAGATTAGGGATGGTTCAATGTAAAGTAAGGATGCTAACACTTTGAAAGAAGTAATGGACAAGCTGTGAACTGTTACCAAATCAAAATGTTTCTAAATAAAAATAAATAAAGCTTTACTCAGTGAATCAATTTGGACAGTTTGTGAAAGTGCTAGCTTAGCTAACTGAAGATTTGAGGTCATGTTTTTGTGAAAATGAGGGACGATAAATGAATGTGTTGAATATATAAGCTGATAAGCAATGACTGTGATGCAGCTCAGCATGCACTGATACCATGTTTCAGTATATACCTTACTTCTATTCTGATCTCTTTCCAAAGCAGCACAAATTGAAGTTCACAATTACTACATTCACTGAACTCACTAGATACAGCTCAGGATATGCAACAAACAATAAACTTCTTCTGCTAGGTCTTTATTGTGGTTTCAGAGTGGATAATCCAACATTTTAGCTGCACTTTGTCATCCACAACACTGTCACAGCTTCCCTTTATTGACATTTACCAGCACAAATGACATCTGGACAAGTTCCTTGTTTTTCTATACAAGTAGCCACTGAATTTGTGTACAGCAACTGACTGTGGTCATTACTTTCAGTCTTTTCCTGTTGTGTTGAACTAAGGGCTCCGAGTTAACATGGATTTACAAGTGCTTTACATCTTATTTTACCAATCATCTTCAACAACTATGCAAGCAACAGGCAACTTGCTCAAAGTGGATCCTTGTGAGAAATGTATTCTCCACTAATGAGGTGTAGTACAAGATATTATACTGCAAGACTTCCAAGAAAACACTTAATCTACATCATTCAGTATAATACCCCCCACTCTGCTCTCAGTTAGTACACCCAGCCATGGGACACATTGGTAACTGGAAGGGAAGAAATGGAAGATCACTAGAGATGAAGAATTTGTTCAGTTGGATAAAGATGGGCAAGTAAAATAATTGTGGCCTATTTATTTACCTTGCCGCCTCTTGACTTTGAAATGAGCCACTACTAATATAATTCACAGAATTCTTATAGAAATATTTTCTTAAAACCATGAGATTTATGATGGTATACATAAACAAGTAATATAACACAGAGAAATTACTTTGAGGACCTCCTATCAATAATAAAAGAAGTACCATATTTACTCGAATCTAAGCCGCACTCGAATCTAAGCCGCACCTGAAATTTGAGACTCGAAATTCAAGGGGAGAGAAAAGTTTTAGGCCGCATCTCCAAATCGAAGCAAAGTTGGTCCATTGTAATATGAGACACAATTTAGGTCGAATGAATGACGATACAGCTACAGTAGTTTGGTTCGAGTCGAAAGCTTAGCAGTTAAGCTTTACCAGGTAGCCATTGCTATGCGTCAGGCGCTCCGTCCGTATTTATACGGATACCCTTCCTTTTTCACGTGCTTCGTCTGGTTTGAATCGATTGCTTATTTTGCTTTGATCTGATAAGTGCCGTTTTCTATGTTATAGGTGTTTACGTCAGTCACTCGAAGCTGAAAATGCATTACTATACTGTGTCATGCATTGTTTGTCGCATTCTGATAGTGCGTGTTTACGGCCTGTCGCTGCTCGCGGCATGGCTCGCTTTTGTCCGCGCTACCGCCGCCTACAATTTAAAAAAGAGAGGAATCGTCTCATTAGCGAAACAATGGCAAGAGACTGCTATTTGTTGTTACTTACACTGCTGCTTTCTTTGATAATGATCAACAAGAACCAAATAATAGACTGCGTATGATAGAACATGTTCTGAACGAGAGTTTGGCGAAAATTTTTCTCCGTTTGAAAATCTTTGCAGCCGCTTCTTTAGCACATCAAATTCTGCACAGAAATTAGTCATCTTAGATTTAAAAATCTAGTCAGTTGCCGTGCTTCATTTCTGACTGTATCACTATTAGGCATAAGAGTAATACGAATATAAACATGACATGATACGTATATTCTTCCGCGTTTGCTGTTGTCTCACTCTAGTTTCGTAGTTTATTTGGCAGACAGGATTTAAATGAGATGGAAGCAAACATGAAAGAATACATGGCAAAATGTTTATATTCGTATTATTCTTATGGTGAAGAGAATACTGCATGTGATTCACATTTCATCAGGTTCCTATTAGCAACCATCTCTTCTCACAGATAGGAAAAAATTCAGAACGTAGAGTTGGCCATATTGACAAAAATCCCAGTATTACCAGTCGGATTTTCGTAGTACTTTGAAATTCGAAGATGAACAATACGGAATTTGTATTTACTTCGTTGGATTATGTATGAAAAAGCAGTGGTCAAAACTCGGGCGGAGAAAAAAAGCTCGTCTTCCAATTTTTTTTAAAATTTTTATTTACTGACGCAGAGGTTTTGGCGCCAGTATTTGTCTTTGTGCCTGCAAAGGATGCCTGTGTAGCGCTACATATATTCGACGGCAGAAGTTAGTTGTGGCGCCACCTATCAACATTTTTCAGAACTTCCGCTTGATTTGCACTCGATTCTAAGCCGCAGGCGGTTTTTTGGATTACAAAAACCGGAAAAAAAGTGCGGCTTAGATTCGAGTAAATACGGTATGTCCCTAGGAGCCATTTCGGTTTAGATTTTGAAATGAGTTAACCACTCAAACTTTCAGAACTGCAGAACAGTTGCTAAAACTGGAGTTTACAGCAATTTTTTTTGTCCATGGCCAAGTAGGTTTCATGCAATTGAAAATTGTTTTTATGGCTATTATTTGCTGAATGACTGCTGAGATTCCTTTCAAATGAGCCCACATTATTTTTAACAAATCCCAACAGAATGGCAAGTTAGATGCTTAATTAAGTGCTTGACAGTGCATATCATTCTGATTGCCCTTTTCTGGTCTGACAATATTGTTTGTAAATGTAGAGTGTTGCTATAAAATAAGACACAATAACACATAAAATGGTAAAAAAAATTTTTTCTTCATTGTAGTGTTAGGGACCATCCTCGAATTTGATTTAGGAAAATCATGAAAGGCATACCTAAATGGCTGATCATGGATTTGAACCACTGTGTTAGACAGTAAGCATTCTCTGTCTAACTACTGCATCAATTTGTCCAGTGTAATGGGTAGGAGGCAAGTTCAGCTGCCAGATTGGGCAATACAAAGTGAAAAATGATCTGTCGGGTTCTTTGCAGAATGTTTTTGTTGTTGAACTGGTAGAATATTTTGGTCCCAGACTGAGTTCAGGTAGTGATGTGGAATTAGGTAATAGAAACACCTGCAGTAAACCTTTACTGCTCGCTGTACTAGGTTTCAAACATTCCTACATTATTTTTTCCAGCTACCTGCTCTCCTCTCATAGGTTTACTTTAAAATAATTTTTTTGTGATTCTTTTGTGTCCCTTGCATGTGCAGCACCAGTATGCCTGGTCCTCATCAATCAGATGTTTCTGTTCTTGTTGCAATATATATGTTCTGATGAAAGTTTGGTGTTATGTGACACTATACCAAGCAACTCACTTTGCGAACTGCACAGTATGTGGAAACTAAGACTGACACTATCCTTATAGGCAAAAATGCATTGAGAATTTTATGATTAAAAGTAATTTGAAATTGAATCAGTACCAATGGACAAAGTCCTCAATAATCTTACAGGACATGCAGCTCAACGGAATTCTGAAATCAAAGTTTTGGTCCGTATGCTGATATTGTGGTTGTATTCAAGAGTTGGTGTAACAAGCACTTCAGTAACGAGGTACAAACTGGTCAATTTACCTACTGCATTACCGGTATATATTTATTTCCAGTAGAAGGGAGGGAGGTTAGACTTTAACACCCTGTCAACAGTGAGGTAATCAGAGACAGAGCACAAACTCAGATTATGGATTGCTGGGGAAGAAATCGGCTGTACCCATTTCAAAGGAACTATCCCAGCATTTGCCTTGAGCAAGTTAGGTAAATCTGTATGGCTGGACAACGCTTTTAAACCTCTTCCTTCTGATGTGAGTTTATTGTGCTAACCACTGCACCATCTCACTTAGTTATTTTCAAATGAGGGCTAACAACTAGCACACGAGTCACTTTAGGTTGCATCACCTACAAACCAGCACAGTGCATACTGAGCAAGTCATGGAGTTTACTCTGTATACACAGCTACGCATACAGTATGCTTTTTAATTTATGTCTGGAACATATTGTCCCAGAATTAAATTAAAAAAAGTTTCTGTCCCCAATTTCATCACAGAAAATGATAACAGCCAAACAGTTGCAGGATAAAGATTTATTAAAATTGTTGTCCAATTTCATAGTTATGAGTAAGATTTTCAAAAGGTTTTCTTGGTTGTAAGACCAAAGCTGGCCTGGAAATCCCCCAAATATTACCAAATGAGTCTCTCTCTGCCCCAGTAACTCTCGTCTGCCATTTGACTGAAAAGGCTGACTCTACAATAGATCAGAACTCAAAACGTCCACTCTAATGATATCAATAGAGAATGAAAAGTATATAGTCTGACAAAGAAACCAAGCACTCAGGAGCAGGAAATGAAATGAAACTACAGGGGTTGAGTGATTATGAAATCAAATCAAATTTACAAAGAACTTGGCAGGACGAGTCTACTTATAAGGATGATGCTGCACCATCTGTTATCTGGATGCGTGCACTGAATAAGTTGGGAAGGGTGTCATTAAGCCTCTCCTGAGGCAAGCAGGCCTGCAACTATTGCAAATGGTTCTCGATATAACATGTATACTGGTAATGGATAAAGCTGACATCAACTTAGTCCCACATATATTTTATCAGGAACAAATCTGAGGATTATGCTGGTCACAGGATTACCACAACATCATGCAGGTGGTTTATAGAGATGCATGTCATTGAGCATCTCCTGTTTAAAAATTGCATCACAATATTGTGGCATGAGTGAATGCAGAATGCCTGTGGCATACTGTTGTGCCATTATAATTCCTTTAATCAGTATCAATTGTGACCTGCAGTCATACCCGACAGCTTCCCACACCATGATGCCAGGAGTATTACACTTGTGCCTCTCCAAAATATTGGAAGAATGGAACCTCCCACAGGTAGCCACCCATGACAGGAGTCATCCAGGGTAATGTGGAACTATAATTCATTGCTGAACAAAATGTGACACCATTCATCAGCAGTCAATGCTTCCCAGTCACGGCATCACTCCAAATGCAGCTGTTTGTGTTATTGTGTTCCTGGTTGCCTATACATGGAACAGTAATTCTCTTGTCTGGCTGCCGCTACTGCCCTCTGATCAGTGTTGTGGGATGACACAGTACAATGCAGGAAGTTCATTACTTGTTCTCTGATGACAAGCGTAACTGTGAAGGAGTTATGACGTGCTTGGTCCCCAATACGGTGGTTAGATATGGTTGACCAGAACCTTGACAACTGGTATGTCTCCTCATGTTCCCATGCAATCCAAAATCAGACCAGTGTCATATCCAAAAGCCCCAAAAACTGGATGGTGCACAATTCGAAAAGCTGGCCAATTGGAGATCCACTATGAGACCCCTTTCCAAATCTGTCAGGTATTGGTAATGTAGTCTCCGATCAGGACATGGAATCTCCATGTTCTTCACAGTGATCACCCAACATCTGACACTATTCACAATTCTTGTTTACTCTTTCAGACATGGTAGCAACACTAAAATACAAACAACACTAACGCACTCTGGTGGCCATTCTACCTGTTGCAGGGAGTTGCAACACTAATTATTCCCTCACCCACCTTTGGTGTAGGGCTGTAGGCTACATGTGTATGAAGTTACCTTGACTTCTGGCCATGTCTGCAGGGTGCTTCACTTTGTTTTTGTCAGGCAGAGTATATATTTAGTAAAGAAAATGTAAGTATCACATACCCTGGGTTTACTGTCAAAGTGTTGGCATTCACATTTCAAACAAAGTTTTAAATTTGCAGTGGTGGAACATCAGGAGAACTGTGACCAAGATATAGATTTCAATAAGTGCTAGCAAAGAATGCAACATTTGTAGAAAGAAAGTCTGAGGAGCAATTGAGATTTCTAAGAATGAAAATTTCTAGATTTATTGCAGCTTCCAGCTTTGTGGGTTCCCACAATCGAGGAAATAAATATCCAGGCACAGAGGAATACAAACAACTAACAGGAAGCCATATCTATACCATGTCAACAATATTTCTGTAAATATTCCCCTTCTCTTTCTTCACTGTTTCCATTACCAGTACTTATCCAGTGATGACGGCAGACCAATGTTGCAATAGCCAGAAAAAATCTCACCCAGTTATCCCACTGCCTCAGAACAAAACTTCCTACAATACATGAACAAGATGCTGGTTTTTTACAGTGTTCAACTAATTGGGAACACTAGGAAATCCTACAGAAGATACTAGCAGAAGGGTCAAAACATCAATTGTGTAAGAAGAAATTTGCAGAGGAACATGACGCAGTTTAACAGCTTAGATGATTATTAGCTCCATCCAAGTATTCATTGTCTTAAGGCTTAATGTATACAAAGTTATTGTACAGGTACATAAGAATATTGTTGCTTTTTGCAGTTCCCTCCAGAGATAATGATGAATGCATCCCTATCCCTGGCTACATGAAAATCATGTCATAATGAGACCAAAGGGTGATCATGATAGACTGGAAAAAGGGGCATATTCTCAGTACATGGCAAAAAATCACTTCTCTTAGTTTATATAAATTATTCTTTTCATGCATCCGTAATAGGGAGATCCTCATAGATGTGCAGTACATCACATAAACATAACACAGAATGCATTGGCATCCAGTTCGAATCCTGGTGATGAAAGACATTTCCATTCGCCATCCATTTGGTACTAGGTGATAGGAGTAAATTATTTGTTAGCACTGGCTTTCACCCTCTCCCTCTTCTCATCATACAACACTCTATACATACATCCATTACACTAGAGTCTTAAACATAGAGAAATTACGTAATGTGGGGGCCCTTCCTCTCCTAAATGCCTACCCTCAACCCCACCTCATTCCCTACTCAACAAAATGTCGCCCACACACAGGAGATGCTGCCATACATAATCTCTCACAGCCAGCCCACCTCCTTTTTCCCTTCACATACATACACTGTATCATATCACTACCCTGGTCGCTCTCCTCCCAAGTAAATAAAGAATTGACATTATTCAGTTTCTTAATGAAGCAATTTTTATGGTTTTATTCTGAACGTAAGAAGACTGTCACAAAAAGTGAAATAATATCTGATACTTAACTGCAAAACAAAACAAGAACAAATAGATAATTTCAAAGTAGTAGACCTACATAAGTTTGAATATTGACTTAAAAATGAACTGCGAAAGTAACATACCGATAATGTCTTAAATTCTTGTCTTACGTAAGTGAGGTTTTCCTCATTCTTGTAAATCAAAAATGGCTTATTATTTTAGAAAATTCAGTATTTCGTCTTGTTTCATTTTCTACGCAACTTACAAGCACAGAATTTTATCTGGACTCTGCAAACCACTGTAAACTGCGTGGCAGAAGATACTCTTTTATAGATCCATGTTTAAAATTCTGTCCCTCTTCCATTAGCGGATGGAATGTAAGTAGACAGAATGCTTCTGCGTCTCTGTGCCAGTTGTTACGAGGGGCGTTCAATAAATAACGTTTTCTTGGCGAAATTCGGTTCAAAAATTGCGGAATTTGTTGTGGGACGTGAAATTCCCACTTCAGCCCGTATAGTTTTATGTTATGATAGGTAGCGGCGCTATGTGTAGCGTTCATAAATGGCGCCTGTAACAGACAGGTGCTTTCCAAGCAGAGAGCTCTCATTGAGTTTCTTTTGGCGCAAAACCAGAGCATCGTGGTTATTTCGTAGGTGCTTGCAGAATGTCTACGGACACCTGCCAGTGAACAAAAGCATGGTGAGTCATTGGACGAGGTATTGTCATCATTGTGACAAGATCGCCCAAACCTATTCGATCTCTTGCGTTTCAGTCGCGTGCACAAGCTGTGACTCCAGTACCTTTGGAACGTGCAGACACTGTCATTCGAAGAGATCGACAGAACGCAATCAAGCACCTCGTTGCTCAACTGTTGGTAGTGATGACACACTAGTCCACTAGTGGGGGTACTCAAAGTTGTGTACCCGGCACTCACACCTGCCAACTTCCATCTCTTTGGCTCAATGAAGGATGCACTCCTCGGGATACAGTACCCGGATGATGACGAGATTACTGATGTAGGAACACGTTTGCTCCGACGTCGACCAGGAGAATGGTACCATACAGGCCGTTACCAATAAGGTGGCCTAAAGACGTCGCATTGGACGGAGATTATGTTGCAAAATAGGGTTTTCTAGCCAAAAGATTGGGGAATACACTCCTGGAAATTGAAATAAGAACACCGTGAATTCATTGTCCCAGGAAGGGGAAACTTTATTGACACATTCCTGGGGTCAGATACATCACATGATCACACTGACAGAACCACAGGCACATAGACACAGGCAACAGAGCATGCACAATGTCGGCACTAGTACAGTGTATATCCACCTTTCGCAGCAATGCAGGCTGCTATTCTCCCGTGGAGACGATCGTAGAGATGCTGGATGTAGTCCTGTGGAACGGCTTGCCATGCCATTTCCACCTGGCGCCTCAGTTGGACCAGTGTTCGTGCTGGACGTGCAGACCGCGTGAGACGACGCGTGCACCTTCCGCCGACCACTGGCGACAACATCGATGTACTGTGGAGACCTCACGTCCCACGTGTTGAGCAATTCGGCGGTACGTCCACCCGGCCTCCCGCATGCCCACTATACGCCCTCGCTCAAAGTCCGTCAACTGCACATACGGTTCACGTCCACGCTGTCGCGGCGTGCTACCAGTGTTAAAGACTGCGATGGAGCTCCGTATGCCACGGCAAACTGGCTGACACTGACGGCGGCGGTGCACAAATGCTGCGCAGCTAGCGCCATTCGACGGCCAACACCGCGGTTCCTGGTGTGTCCGCTGTGCCGTGCGTGTGATCATTGCTTGTACAGCCCTCTCGCAGTGTCCGGAGCAAGTATGGTGGGTCTGACACACCGGTGTCAATGTGTTCTTTTTTCCATTTCCAGGAGTGTAGTATGGTGTATTGAAATTTCGACACTGTTTCCAAGTCGATGATACTGACTTACAGTATCGTAAAACGTAAAAATTTTTCGGCTTGAAAACGTCCTTTTGCTCGTTGGTTGAACTTTCTTGTGTTGCAAAATAGTGTCAGATTTGAACCGCTAACAGCTATGAACCTAGCAGTGCATTAACAGTGGTTGAGCCCACAACAGATAGATTATGTCTCTACGTATTTGTCGGACAGTATTTGTTTTGCCTGTGACGTCATAAAGTTACAAAATAGTGTAGCGTGGAAGAGCGTTTGGCTCGGACATTGGTTCAGGTGTCATTGTGAAGAGCTTACAGAACATAACTGGAGCCCAAAGTGAGACACTAAAAATATTCTGTTGAATATAACCTAAGAAAAACAGTGGGTATATAGTAAAATGTTGTATTGCTACGCATGCATCTATAATGTACCTCGTTCCTTAAAACCAAGTGTTTAGTTGCGAAGAAATCTTGCCACTCACCGGATAAAAAAAGTGTTACTTTCAACCCAATTACGGGCAGCTTCAGGCTCTCGTTCCCACAAAGCAAGTGCTTCCCTACTGTTTGTTAAGCAGTTTACACAGAAGTTAAAAGCTTCTCCAAGTAATTTGTCGCATGATACTTGATGGTAGCTCTTCTCTGAGAACCATCTAGCGTGTCGCAGTGTACGGCACTGGACTTGCATTCAGGAGAACAGCACTTCAGATCCCCGTCCGCCAATTTAGATTATGCTTTCCCGTGATTTCCCTTCAAATTGTTTGAGGTAAGTCTCAAGATGGTTCATTTGAAAACACTATGGCCCATTTCCTTAACCACCCTTCCTGGTTTTGCACTCCATCTCTGATGACCTCCCCGTCGACGGGACGTTAAATCCTAATCTTCCATAGTGGTTTCGTGGCACCGTTCCTAAGAAGTCATATGCAGCTATAATGTCGATACTTTCAAACAGCAAGGCTTAAGTAGTATGTTAATCCCTTCTAGTGGATAACTGAATCTGAAAAGGGGAAGATTATGTTTTAAAGATTTACTGATACACCTCGTTCGTTACATTTTTCATTCTTACGAATTGTGTAGCAGAGTCTTAAGAATGTCAATGAATCTCTAAGTGTATATATGGTTTCTTATAAGCAAACCTAACGCGTTGTGTTTAGTAATTTTTGCCTCGGAACTACTCACGCAGTTTATACCTCCTACCTCTGTATCATGTTGTGACCAGAAAATCTGTAGGTATTTTCAGTTGTTTCGAAATACAGGATTATTTCTTGATTAGTCTTTTAGTCTCTACAACGCCTGTAAGGGGGTAGACCTATCTCAAAATTTCAAAAAATCATTTTAGTTTGGCTTAAAATGTTCTCGGCGATCTCATCTTTTTGTGGTGTTCATCCCACGTTCGCCAGAAATTCTGTTATAGAGTTGCAGGGCAATTAGTGAAAACGTGCGCACGAAAACCATTCACAACGAAAAAAAGTTACAGTACGTAATTTCAACGGTGGCCTTACATTAATTACGGAAATTATCGAGCTTGAGATCGGAACAGCCTGTTACAAATTCTTCACAAAAGAGAACGAAAAGGGTATCGAGCGAGCAGAGCGGCGGAGGCCACACACTGCCAAAGAGGCCCGCAGGACCACCATGGCCGCGAACAAGATGGAGGAGGATCTGTTTTTGGTTCTGGAAGGATTGCTGTATGGTACAGGCATCGCTGACTGGAGATACGTTTAATTGCAAAAAAATGTAACCCAAACAGTAAACGCGTCTTCCTCGGAGCTGTATTTTTCAAATTGACAGGAAACATAACATGGGAACGGTACATATGATTTTGATCGGAATTTGATGCCCACATTCTGAACTGAATTATCTATCAGCATACGTAGCCGATTTGCAATATCTTCATAAGTCTATTTTCGGTACAACCTTTTGTTTCGATTTTTTTGGGCGAAGAAAATGACATTTTGTTCAACAAGTCGCCATTTTATGAGAAGTTAAATATCTATCAATTAGTCTGCGTATTCTGGTAGAAAATATATTGAAAATGTCGTATACGAAGTTATTTTGTTACAGGTCCAATAGGAGGGCTTCGGGAATTCCCGCCGATAACCATTGTTCCATTTGCAAGGGGTCCTTCTACCTTGTGCAGCGGTTACAGGCAGCGTCCGTTGTGAACTTAAAAAATGAATTGTTAAAGACAAAAGTGTAAAGAATGAATCTATGTCATCAGATCTACCGTTACTTTTGGTTTTACTTGGAAAAAAAATGAAATTCACCTAATTCTCTTATGTAGAAAGAGGACTACCCACTTAAGGAATAAATTTAAATTGTGACCTTTTTTTTGCACTCTATTGTATACACCACTCATAACAGATGCTCTGTAATGGCTTTGGACGAGGCATTTGCTCACATCTTGTCCCTTTCGTTCTATACGTACAATTAACTGATGTTCGTATCCTAATGCAGACTGATCTTTGACAGGAGATAAATGAATCGCATGTCAGAATGATTTCCGAGACAATCTTTCATTATTTTAACAAGGCGATTTTATTAAATTTTCCGAGTTTCCTACCCATTTTAAATTTTTCACATTTTTTCCTATTTATTTTTGAATCCAGAAGCTCCGCATCCTCGGTTTCATGGTCCTTGTCGTTCCAACGTAGTTACGCGTCCGTTATTATAGCTGGTTAGTTTCCTTAACTGAACGGTGATTGCCGCAGTTTTCTCAAACAACATATCGCGACGTGATGGAGTGCTCAACAACACAGGGGGGTCTCAGCAGCGGCTCTCGCCGTTGCCTGGCAATAGTTTGAGACGAGGTCACTGACACGCAACATGAATTTACGCGTCCCCGACCAGGAAAATCATAAGAAAATCGTGAAATGATGGAAGAGAATGGGGCAACGATAACAATTAGAAGGTAAGCGATCAACAAACATCTGAGTTCTGCCAATCCGTGGCACCCAGAGCACGGGCACCAAATCGAATGCACCTTTCTGCGGATGCATTACAAATTTTCTGAGAAATGCATATTTAATGAATGTGGAGACTGTCGATGCTCTAGTCATATACAGAGTAACCCAATTTTGCAAACCAGTCATCCAGACTGTTTAACAAGATTTTTCTGACGCTGTTTCTCTTGGACTAGCATGCATCTTACAAATCTTGCAATTATCAGAAAATCGACATTACAAATTATATGTTCTGCGAAGTTTTTCTTGTATATACATTGTTCGACAAGTTGAGTGTGTCACTGTGATGTCTTGAAACACACGTTTTCTATGCACGTATCATAAAAATATAATACATGTTTATAAGAATTTGTAACGATTATAGACGAATTTAAAACACTGAGCTGTACTTTTGCCAGAAAACTAATTTGCATGCCGACATTTTCCTGGCTTCTCGTAACTATAGAACTGAATCGGAAAAGATCGCTGGAATTCGAGCTGCTTGTATGTTGATTCTTGTCGCTGCCAACATTGGCGATCAAATTATACTGTGCCCAATAGACCTGATATTGTCGTCATTGTTTGATGCAGTGTTTCATTTCGGTAACAGGTAATTTGTTGCAGTGATATCACTCGTAAATGACCTCTTACGCCGTGGTCTGTGTACTCTTGCCCCCCTCCTCCCCCCACCCATCTGACACGACAAGTATTAATCACTCACTCTGCCGGCCGCGGTGGTCTAGCGGTTCTGGCGCTGCAGTCCGGAACCGCGGGACTGCTACGGTCGCAGGTTCGAATCCTGCCTCGGGCATGGGTGTGTGTGGTGTCCTTAGGTTAGTTAGGTTTAAGTAGTTCTAAGTTCTAGGGGACTTATGACCTAAGATGTTGAGTCCCATAGTGCTCAGAGCCATTTGAACCATTTTTGAATCACTCACTCTGAGAAAATCCTCTGGACAATGGCTGACAGGAGAAGCTGATTCGGAGATTTTGTTTATGATTGCGGACTGACATTCATTTGTTTCCAATCGCTAACAATCTTAGCTTCCAATATTCTGTGCAAGAAGTATCTTCATTGAACGTATCAATAAATTTAAACCATTTGAAACGCAGTTACACGTAACGTTTTTCTGGTCTTTAATCTCGCATGTTATGTTACATCTGCTTTCGTTTACGAGTACGTACACGCGCTGAACAGGGCTTCACATGCTAGATAAAGTGGACTAAATGATTTGAATAGCTTTACGTCAGAATAACTTCTAAAACAAAATTTGACTATTTCTGCTTAGGGAAAGAGTTCACTTGACTGATCGTTTTTACTAATTTTAAATTATTATTGTTATTACTAATTTTGGCGGACACCAGGGACCTTCATCCTGGGGCGTCCTGGAACAACGCTCCAGGTTAGTTAAGCCCCTATGTGACTCTCACCTACGTTGGAAAAAAAAAAAAGAGTTGAGAGACAACTCTCAACCACCGTATGGGAAGGGGCCATTGTGCGCGGATGAGGAAAATCGTTTACTACTTGGTGGCTGAAACCTACCCCTCAGGTTTTCCCAACCAACAGCTGCATACGACCTCGTCTTTTACAGCACTTCAGATATGTAGAATTTTACAAAGCACTAATATTGAGTAATATTATTATTAATATATACGTCAGTTGCTCTAGGGGCGGCAGTGGGGGTTGTTAGAGATCCCTGCTAGAGACGTTCGCATAGTCAAATTTTTTTCGACACTGTAAGACAAAAATAAACCTGATCAATGTGGACTTTGATACCTCGGTACTTCGTTCAATTTCACTGACGTGCAGTTCACAATCGATCAAAAATGTAACCCTTTGAAACATTTTACAGCTGAGAGACGCAAAAACTTCCAAGTGGTGCGTTATCCAATACAACACAAGAACATGAAATCTCAATTTAAAATATATTTCTATTGTATAATTTGTTGTCTGGTTTATGAAGTAGCTGTATCATGAAATTTGTCTCTTTGAGATAGTCATCGTCGTCGTCGTCGTCGTATCTCTCTCTCTCTCTCTCTCCCACTCTCTGACTATCTTGTTTCAGTTGCCCTACCCCCCCCCCCCCCCCCCCTCTGTCTATCTTGTTTCGGTTGTGTGTGTGTGAACGGAGAGAAAAGATTTGGAAGGTTTGGCAACTGATAAGTTTTATAACAACAATCAGAAGATTCAGTTTTCTTTTCGTAAAGAGTACTAGCCGTTTTGGTGTACTTATAATTACTCATTACGGAGCTCTTCAAAGTTTGACTCCGCTCATTATTTCTGCTAACTGTTTTTACACGGTATCAGGGGGTATGCGACTTATTATTTCTCCAGTGAACTTATCTGATGTGCAGTAACACATACACTGAAGAGCCAGAGAAACTGGCACATCTGCTTGATATCGTGTAGGGCCCCAACGAGCACGCAGAAGTGCCGCAACACGACGTGGCATGGACTCTACTAATGTCTGAAGAAGTGCTGGAGGGGGGGGGGAGGGGGGAATTGACACCATGAATCCTGCAGGGCTGTCCATAAATACGAGGGGGTGGAGATCTCTTCCGAACAGCACGTTGCAAGGCATTCCAGATACGCTCAATAATGTTCATGTCTGGGGAGTTCGATGGCCAGCGGAAGTGTTAAAACTCAGAAGAGTGTTCCGAGAGCCATTCTGTAGAAACGCTGGACGTGTGGGATGTCGCATTGTCCTGCTGAAATTGCCCAAGTCCGGCGGAATGCGCAATGGACATGAATGGATGCAGGTGACCAGACAAGATGCTTACGTACGTGTCACCTGGCAGAGTCGTATCTAGAGGTATCATTGGTCCCATATCACTCCAACTGCACAGACCCCACATCATTACAGAGCTTCCACTAGCTTGAACAGTCCCCTGCTCACGTGCAGCGTCCATGGATTCATGAGGTTGTCTCCATACACATACTTGTCCATCCGCTCGATACAATACTGGTCCGATGAGGCAACATGTCTCCAGTCATCAACAGTCGAATGTCGGTCTTGACGGGCGCAGGCGAGGCGTAAAGCTTCGTGTCGTGCAGTCATCAAGGATACATGAGTGGCCCTTCGGTTCCGAAAGCCCATATCGATGATGTTTCCTTGAATGGTTCGTTTGGTGACACTTGTTGATGGCCCAGCATTGAAGTCTGCAGAAATTGGCGGAAGGGTTGCACTTCCGTCACGTCGAACGATTCTTTTCAGTTGTTGTTGGTCCCGTTCTCGTAGGATCTATTTCCGGCTGCAGCGATGTCGGAGATATGATGTTTTACCAGTTTCCTGATTTTCACGGTACACTCGTGAAATGATCGTACGGGAAAATCCTCACTTCATCGCTGCCTCGAAGATGCCGTGGCCCATCGCTCGTGCGCCGAATATAATACCATGTTCAAACTCACTTAAATCTTGATAACCTGCCACTGTAGCAGCAGTAACCGATCTAACAACCACGCCAGACACTTGTTATCTTATGTAGGTTTTGCCGTCTTCCACCTGTTTACATATCTCTGTATTTGAATACGCATGCCTACACCAGTTTCTTTGGCTCTTCAGTGAATAGCAAGATGATAATGGTTGTTTACAAGAAAATGCCAGAGGAATAAAATGAAAGCATGACAGTATCGAAAATACGCTACCTGGCAGAAAAGTGAAAAGAAAGAAAGGAAGGAGAAAACGGTAAAAAAAAGAAAGAAAGGAGGAAACGAAATGGAACTTAGTGGGTTGAGTGGATATGTGGTGTCTTTTTTCAATGAATACAAAATTGAGTCCAATTTAAGAACAGCTTGCCAATATCTGACCACTTATCAGTATGACACTGCACCTGTCCTAGCGTGGAGCATAGACTGATTCGATTGGGAAGGGTGTCATGGAAACCGTGTGGCTAGGGCCTCCCGTCGGGTAGACTGTTCGCCTGGTGCAAGTCTTTCGAGATGACACCACTTCGGCTACTTGTGTGTCGATGGGGATGTAATGATGATGATAAGGGCAACACAACATGCAGTCTCTGAGCGGAGAAAATCTCCGACCCAGCCAGGAAACGAACTTGGACTGTTAGGTATGACATTTCGTCGCGCTGACAACTCAGCTATCAGGGGCAGACAAGGTTGTCATAAAGCCGGTGTATCCTCTCCTGAAGCAATTGGTTCCACAACTGTTGTAACTGGTCTTTAATGTCCTGGCTACTGGCTCCTGGCACTGGGGCGGAGTTGACGTCCGAGCTGGTCCAACGTATTTGCTACAGGGGCTCCCACTGGCCACCGGAGTAACTGAACATCACGCGGACGGTTCACTGACAAACGAGCACTACCATGTTGAAAAATGGCACCACTATACTGTCTCATGAGAGATACCACATGACGGCGCAGGACGCTCGTGACGTACCGTTGTGCAGTCAGTCTTCCCTCAGTCGCTAACAGCCATCATCGGAAGTCATACCCAATGGTTCCCCACATCATGACGCCAGGAAGAACGCCGCTGTGCCTCTCCAAAACACTGGTTAAGGGGCTCCGGAACGCCCTATACTTGCAATGTTAAAATAACGCTTATAAATTACATCTTTCCTCACAAAGTATTTGAGGTAGGAAGTTGAACTTTTTACAGATTATTTATTGGAATATGGGCTACAACTTAACACAGGGATTTTACAAAATTTTAGTTCAGTTATTAAAGATGATTTTTTTTCAATTGTAATGAAAATTCACATTTTTTTGCAATTTTTTATTTATATATTCAAAAATATACAGTTTTTTGGAAAAAGGCTGTGTTAAATTATGCTGAAGGTACTGTGTAACATTTACTGAAAGTTTGAAACAAATATGTTTGGAAGATCCTTAGAAAACATGTAATTAGTACGAGAAAATACAAGTTTTGGGAATCGAGCGACAAAGATTGGATTAACTTTTTAGTGCATTCCAGGTCCATAGGATGGATTATCTTCATCCTCTGCAAACTCCTCCTCCAGCTTCCTCTTGTTCCTCCTCCTGTTTACTCTTGCTTGTATTTCTAGACTCTTTACAGCCCTGTCTGCAGCCCGAAGGCGTTCCTTGTCTAAAGAAAGCATCGCTCGTACCATGTTAGAACCTATCTTCATTCCCATATTTCTAAATACCTTGCACCTTACAATGTTGCCATCATTGAAAGTCGCAACAGCAACTTTACTTTTACTCATTATTATACTTAAACAAAACAGAGACTCAAGAAACAGAATTAATTACGAATATTTTCGAGATAACGACAGAGTAAATAAACATGAAACAATCGACAATCACACCAGCGATATATATTGAACCATCACAGGTTAGCCACAACACATACTTTATCTCACATCACTAAAATGTACCTGATGAACACGGACGTTAATAATAACACCATTTGACAGCAGTTTAACAGCGCCACAGTGGGTCACGCCCATGTAGAACACATTTCAAAAAAAATTTAAAAATAGTTGTAGTCTTCGGAATTGAATAAAATATATATCTATTAAAAGGTAATAGTCTGCAGATTCAGAAAACGCAAAAAAGTAAAAATTGAACTTTTCATGATTTTGAGCCTTTCCGGAGCCCCTTAAATGAGATCTCTACCCCGGTCACCGCCAGATTTTCATCCCTGAACACAGTGCATCGCCATTCATCAACAATCCATGCTTTGCGGTCATGGCACCACTCCAAGGGCGGCCGTTTTTCTGGTGTTAACGGCAGGCCGCACAGAGGACGGTTATTCACTAGTCCGGCTGCTGCTGCTCTCGGGCCAGTGGCTCAGGTTGACGCAGAACGTTGCAGGGCGTGCGTAACTTTTTCTGGGATGACAGGCGCAGTTGTGAAGTACACTCATGCTCATAAATTAAGGATAATTACAGAATGTGGTGCCACACAACGTGGTACTACACAAAACTGGGGCTAATAGCATTGGCACATAGGAAACACAAATGACACAGATCTGTAAGTCCACGGTATTGATGATAAGTTGAGAAAACCGTCCCGGAACACATGTCCTACAAAACGCCACTGTTTCCTGCGCATGTACCCCGACATCAATATGGGATATGATCACCATGCGCACATACACAGGCCGCACAACGGGTTGGCATACTCTGGATCAGGTAGTCGAGCAGCTGCTGAGGTATAACCTCCCATTCTTGCACCAGTGCCTATCGGAGCTCCTGAAGTGTCCTAGGGGTTTGAAGACGTGCAGCGATACGCCGATCGAGAGCATCCCAGACGTGTTCGATTGGGTTTAGGTCTGGATAACAAGCAGGCCACTCCATTCACCTGATATCTTCTGTTTCTAGGTACTCCGCCACGATGGCAGCTCGGTGGTGCCGTGCGTTATCATCCATCAGGAGGAAGGTGGGACCCACTGCACCCCTGAAAAGGCGGACATACTGGTGCAAAATGACGCCCCGATACACCTGACCTGTTACAGTTCCTCTGTCAAAGACGTGCAGGGGTGTACGTGCACCAATCATAATCCCACCCCACACCATCAAACCACGACCTCCATACAGGTCCTTTCAAGGACACTAAGGGGTTAGTATCTGGTTTCTGGTTCACGCCAGATGAAAACCCAGCGAGAATCACTGTTCAGACTATACCTGGCCTCGTCCGTGAACATTGAACATAACCTGGGACCACTGTTCCAATGACCATGTACTGTGTTCTTGACACCAGGCTTTACGGGCTCTCGTGTGACCAGTGGTCAGTGGAATGCACCTGGGCAAATAAACCATGTCTTTTCAGTCGTCTGTAGACTGTGCATCTGGAGACAACTGTTCCAGTGGCTGCAGTAAGGTCCCGAGCAAGGCTACCTGCAGTACTCCGTGGCCGCCTGTGGGCACTGATGGTGAGATATCGGTCTTCTTGTGGTGTTGTACACTATGGACGTCCCGTACTGTAGCACCTGGACACGTTTCCTATATGCTGGAATCGTTGCCATAATCTTGAGATCACACTTTGTGGCACACAGAGGGCTCGTGCTAAGACCTGCTGTGTTTGACCAGCCTCCAGTCGCACTAATATTCTACCCCTCATAACGTCATTAGTATGTGTTCTTTGAGCCATTTTCAACACACAGTCACCATCAGCACGTATGTAAACGTCTGTACACTTAGTCGCTGCACCGTACTCTGACATGCACCAACACGCCTCTGCGTCTGTGGACTGCTGCCAGTGCCATCGTGCGACGACTGCAGGTCAAATGCACCGCATGGTCATACTCAGAGGTGATTTAAACCCGCAAACCGCCCACCAGAGCGTTGTTTATCCTTAACTTTTGAGTATGAGTGTAGTTACGGTATGCTTGGTCCATAGTACGGCAGTCCTCCCTTGTGGTGGTCACAAGTGGTCGACCGGAACCTTGTCGATGAATATATCTGCCATCAAGTTCCGATGCAGTCCAGCATCGGGCTGTTGTCACATCGGAACGTCCCACACATTTGAATATTGCGCGATGTGACGAGCCTGTCAAATGGAGGCCCACAACGAGACCTCTTTCAGACTCCGTCAGCGGCTGATGACGCTTTCTCACAGAAGTACGCACTATTTCTGTTCCTTCACAGTGATCACTAAATTTTGGACCCTATTTAAACCTGGGAACAATACTAGACACGGACAACACAAATGTCCTCAGGTGAACGTTCCATCTGTCGCAGAGAATTGCCACTCTAAATAATTTACATATCCGTTGAGAGTAACATTCGACCATTTCTTCTGAGTGCTTCACCTTTTTTGTCAGGTAGCGTAGTATGAAGGAAAATAACGTATGACGTTTTGGTACCTTGGAGGCATATATCAATACTATTATATATGAAGGTAGTATCTGTTCCCAAAGAACAGATACCATTGAAACTTCCTGGCAGATTAAAACTGTGTGCCCGACCGAGACTCGAACTCGGGACCTTTGCCTTTCGTGGGCAAGTGCTCTACCATTTCAGCTACCGAAGCACGACTCACGCCCGGTCTCACAGCTTTACTTCTGCCAGTATCTCGTCTCCTACCTTCCAAACTTTACAGAAGCTCTCCTGCGAACCTTGCAGAACTAGCACTCCTGAAAGAAAGGAATGCTAGTTCTGCAAGGTTCGCAGGAGAGTTTCTGTAAAGTTTGGAAGGTAGGAGACGAGATACTGGCAGAAGTAAAGCTGTGAGACCGGGCGTGAGTCGTGCTTCGGTAGCTCAAATGGTAGAGCACTCGCCCGCGAAAGGCAAAGGTCCCGAGTTCGAGGCTTGCCGGACACACAGTTTTAATCTCCCAGGAAGTTTCATAACAGCACACACTCCACTGCAGAGTGAAAATCTCATTCTGGAAACATCCCCCAGGCTGTGGCTAAGCCATGTCTCCGCAATATCCTTTCTTTCAGGAGTGCTAGTTCTGCAAGGTTCGCAGGAGAGCTTCTGTAAAGTTTGGAAGGTAGGAGACGAGATACTGGCAGAAGTAAAGCTGTGAGACCGGGCGTGAGTCGTGCTTCGGTAGCTCAAATGGTAGAGCACTTGCCCGCGAAAGGCAAAGGTCCCGAGTTCGAGTCTCGGTCGGGTACACAGTTTTAATCTGCCAGGAAGTTTCATTTCAGCGCACACTCCACTGCAGAGTGAAAATCTCATTCTGGAAACAGATACCATTGATGCTGTGCAGCTTCTCTAGAATGAAATGATAGTTAAATCGACACCCTAGCTGCAAACAGGCGTTGATATACATAATTGGAAACATGTTGAAAATGTGTGCCCCGACCAGGGCTCGAGCCTGGGATCTCCTGCTTACATGGCAGACGCTCTATCCATCTGAGCCACCGAAGGCACGGAGGATAGTGCGCCTTCAGGGCCTTACCCTTGCACGCTCCCCGTGAGACCCACATTCCCAACATGTCCACACCACTACATTCGTAGTGCGCCTAATAGATGTTTGTCCATCACACTCACTACTCGTGCAAGGGATAAGGCCCTGCAGGCGCACTATCCTTTGTGCCCTCGGTGGCTCAGATGGATGCCAGCACGGTAGCTCAGCGTGTTCGGACAGAGGGCTACTTGCTCTCTGTAATAAAAAACTGAGTCAACGGCTCAACACTGAACTTGAACGAGTGTCACGGGACATCCACACCGAACAAATGCAACGAACAATATCGAAAAAAAAGGTGGATAGAGCGTCTGCCATGTGAGCAGGAGATCCCGGGTTCGAGTCCCGGTCGGGACATACATTTTCAACATGTCCCCAACGATTATATTAACGCCTGTTGCAGCTAGGGTGTCGATTTAATTATCATTTCAGCAATACAATTCTCTGGAAAGCAATAGCTGAGCACGAAGAATTTTCATTAACAACAGACAAAGGTGTTGGTATTTTTTTAAATCATCAGTCTTTGGAATGGTTTGATACCGTCCTACCATCGCCAAGTTTTAAGTTCATTACGCCGGGGCAGATGCCTCGCTGATTTGTCTTTTCTTCTGATAAATGTATTCCATAGATTACTATCTTCACCTATTCTTTTTTGCACTTTTTCATTTCGTAAATCATCTTTCACTTAATTTTTAACATTCTTATTTAGCACCACATCTGAAATTTCAGAAGATACACATTCCACTTTCATCCAATGCTGTGCCCCGGACGTACATTTTCATGAACTTCTTCCTCAGTTACATATCCGTATATGATACCGACAGAAACCTATGACGTTTTGGTACCTTGGAGGCATATATCAATACTATTATATATGAAGGTAGTATCTGTTCCCAAAGAACAGATACCATCGATGACTGTGCAGCTTCTATAGAATGAAATGGTAATTAAATCGACACCCTAGCTGCAAACAGGCGTTGATATACATAATAGGGAACATGTTGAAAATGTGTGCCCCGACCAGGGCTCGAGCCTGGGATCTCCTGCTTACATGGCAGACGCTCCATCCATCTGAGCAAAAGCGCAAATATCATTGACGTACCACTTCGAATTTGCGGATGCAGCGAGGAAAATAATCCGCAGAGGCAAGAACAGTACGTTCGAACAGACGCAGCGTGTGCTGCCTGGATCGGCTGATTGCCGACATAGCGCACGTGGCGAAAAGCACTATTGTAAACATGAAATCGTCCACGAAGTCCGATTAGACGGACGGCATGACACCTAGCTGGCCACTTTCTGGTCTGGTTACGAGAGGTCGAGTCTATTGGGTAAAAAATGCGCTTAACTTTTTAATCTTTCCTTTTTCGGGTAAATGCATTTCGTCTAACTTTCTGTAGTGAACAGGTTAAACCATGAAGAGTGAATTCGGGAGATCTGCGAACTATCCATCTACGGTTGATGTCACCTCTTGCCTAGACTCAAAATGTTTTCCGTTCACAAATTTTATTTTGGTTTGGGAGCCGAATGTGGCGAACAGGGCGGATATTGTAAACGAATTGTATTTAGAATCGCTCAGTTTTATTGTTTACAATGCTCTTTTGTAGGCAGGTGGGGTGTCACTGTGCGAATTTTCTTTTCCATTCCAGATATCGTTTCACGATTTTCTCATCCGGTTGGACTAGAAATGAGCAACATTCACCAGTTTTCAATTTTTGTCTTTTTGCAATGTGATCGATACCTTTTGAATCCCAAAAGAACGTTGTCCATAATTTTCTGCCTGATGAAATCGATTTTACCTGTTTTGAGAGAGCGAGGTGGCTCAGAGCTAAGACAATTGTCTCACTTTCGGGAGGAAGGTGTTTCTAAATCCCAACCGACCATGTAGAGATCGGTTTGCCGTGATATCCCAAAATCACTTAAGGGGAATGTCACGATCGTTCATTTGAAAGTGCATGGCCGATATACTCGTACTTCGCCAATACGATCTTGTGCTCCATCTTCAATGAATTCATCGTCGACGGGGCGTTGTAATATTTCTTCGCCTGTTTTAGTGTTCCCCAATGTTTTGAGGACTGTTTCATTTCTGGAATGAAGTGACGCAGCCCCGTCTGATCTACGGTAATAAATCGGCACACAAAATCCGCTCGATGCATTTAAAAACGACCCAAACATTGTTGAGAAGTTTGTTTTCGCTTTTGCTATGGCTCAGAACTCAACAAATATGACACACATCCATGTCCGTGGCGTTGGTGGCTCGTTACAGATTCATTGATTTTCGTTTAATTTCTTGTCCTCATTTACCTTTGTACCTGTACTGCAGTGAAAACACCTACACAGCTGTACTGAGCGAGGTGGCGCAGTGGTTAGCACACTGGACTCCCATTCGGGAACACGACGGTTCAATCCCGTGTCCGGCCATCCTGATTTAGGTTTTCCGTGATTTCCCTAAATCTCTTCAGGCAAATGCCGGGATGGTTCCTTTGAAAAGGGCACGGCCGATTTCCTTCCCTAATCCGATGAGATCGATGTCCTCGCTAGTTGGTCTCCTCCCCCAAAACAGCCCAACCTGCACAGCAGTGCAGTTATCGACGGTATGCGCCTGGGCCTTGTTTGTAAACAAACGTGTTTCATTCAGTCACAGTACTTGCTTTTGTTGACAGTAATGTTCATTTGACTCTTCGCTCTCAAGCTTGCAATCAGGACTGCTCAGTTCTGTCCCGGGTTTATTTTTTCCGGAGGTAAGTTTCTCATTGGCAGTGATACACGGCAGAACGGATAGGTTTACTGATAAGGAGTTGGCCGATGTGCACCTCGTGTTTGGGTTCACTGAATGCTGTGGAAGAGGGCACGACAATGCCGTTCTACAGCGTTCCCGCTGCAAACACATCGTAGCACCTTTTCATCTGGCAGCCTTCATATTACTCTGTATTTTGTATTTATAGGCTTTCTCGCTGTTGTCAATGTGTTTTCACGGAAACAAAGGAAACTGGGATAAAAATCGGATTAAAACATTCAGTTATTACTCTGTAACGAGACACCAGAGACAACGGGCTCCTTATAGCGAAATACTCACAAGGGAACCTCCCCATCGCACCCCCCTCAGATTTAGTTATAAGTTGGCACAGTGGATAGGCCTTGGAAAACTGAACACAGATCAATCGAGAAAACAGGAAGAAGTTGTATGGAACTATGAAAAAAATAAACAAAATATACAAACTGAGTAGTCCATGCGCAAGATACGCAAATCAAGGAGAATGTGAGCTCAGCAGCGCCGTGGTCCCGTGGTTAGCGTGAGCAGCTGCGGAATGAGAAGTCCTAGGTTCAAGTCTTTCCTCCAGTGAAAATTTTAATTTTTTATTTTCAGTTTATGTGAAAAACTCTTATGTTTTCATCACTTTCTTGGGAGTGTTATCACATCCACAAGAAAACCTAAATCGGACAAGGTAGAAGAATCTTTTTACCCATTCGCTAAGTGTACAAGTTAGGTGGGTCGACAACATATTCCTGTCATGTGACGCACATTCCGTCACCAGTGTCGTATAGAATATATGAGACGTGTTTTCCTGTGGAGGAATCGGTTGACTTATGACTTTGCGATCAAATGTTTTCGGTTTCCATTGGAAAGACACGTCCTTTCGTCTACTAATCGCACGGTTTTGCGGTGCGGTCGCAAAACACAGACACTAAACTTATTGCAGTGACCAGAGACGTCAATGAACGAACGGACAGATCAAAACTTTGCGAAAATAAAGAAAGTAAAATTTTCAGTCGAGGGAAGACTTG
Organism: Schistocerca cancellata; assembly: GCF_023864275.1. NCBI lineage: Eukaryota > Metazoa > Arthropoda > Insecta > Orthoptera > Acrididae > Schistocerca > Schistocerca cancellata. The sequence goes on along the minus strand of NC_064634.1, from coordinate 421,793,594 downwards.
AATCAAGGACTTCTTGTTCCGCAGCTACTCATGCTAACCACGGGACCACGACGCTGCTGAGGTTACATTCTTCTTGATGTTGCCTATGTTGCGCATGGACTACTCAGTTTGTATATTTTACTAAGTTTTTTCATAGTTCCACACAACTTCTTCCTGTTTTCTCGATTGATCTGTGTTCAGTTTTTCAAGGCCTATCCACTGTGCCATCTTATAACTAAATCTGAGGTGTGTGCAATGGGGAGATTCCCTTGTCAGAAAATATCCACGATAAACCTTCGAAATTCTGTCGATGGGTTTGGTTTCACCGCGCATGTCTCAGAGGTGGCAGGTTAGGAGAGCCGGCTGGAAGAAGCGGCTGCTAGTCTTTGTGGAACGCTCAGGCGCCGTGACCCCGTTGCTGCACCAGTCTGCCTGTAGGTGTTCCTTGTCGCTTTCAGTTATTACGCGCCCCACAGCCCATATTACGTCACGCGATGCGGCCCCGTCAGAGTGAGCTTTACAGGCGTCGTAGCTTGCATCGCCGGCACCAGGCAGACGATAGAAGCTGCTTTTTTTTTGGCGATTGGTACCATTTTAAACTCTCTGGTACGTTATTCTGCGAAAGTTCGTATTTCCGGAGAGCACGCACACCACTTCCACGTGTCGCTTACAGCACTTTTGGCAGAAAAAGACTGTGACTTTAGAAAAGGCGTTTCCTGGGTGGAGTTAATATGGAAACGGTACATCTACATCTACACCTACACTCTGCAAAGCACTCTGAAGTGCTTAGCAAAGGGGCCGGCCATGGTGGCCACGCGGTTAAAGGCGCTACAGTCTGGAACCGCGCGACCGCTACGGTCGCAGGTTCGAATCCTGCTTCGGGCATGGATGTGTGTGATGTCCTTAGGTTAGTTAGGTTTAATTAGTTCTAATTTCTAGGCGACTGATGACCTTAGAAGTTAAGTCGCATAGTGCTCAGAGCCATTTTTAGAGCCAAAGGGTAATTCCCATTGTAACAGTTGTCAGGGCTACGTCCCGTTCCATTCTGAAGGGCGGAAGACTGATTCGGACATTGTCGAACACGATCTTTTTGGTGGTCCAGATATTATGGTGTGGGTGTACCGACCTCCAAATCTTTGAACACGGTATACTAACCGGTCAACGTTACTGTGACATTGTACTCCTTACCAACGTGCGTCTTTTCACGGCTGAGTTCAGTCCTGACTTCATTTTTATGGATGGCAATGCGCGACCATATCGAACAGCGCAGGTGGGCTGGTTCTTGGAACGAGAGGGTATTGGGCATATGGATTGGCCTGCCCGTTTCCTCAACTTAATTCCCACCGAGCATATGTGGGAGGCGCTGGGGAGAGATACTGCAGTGCGTCCACACGCACCCGTTGGCCAGATCACCGAAGTTAAGCGCTGTCGGACGTGGCCCGCAGTTAGATGGGTGACCGTATGGGCCGAAATGCACTGTCGCCAGTTTTCGGGGTGCACTCAGCCTCGTGATGCCAATTGAGGAACTACTCGACCGAATTGTAGCGGCTCCGGTCAAAGAAAACCATCATAACGACCGGGAGAGCGGTGTGCTGACCATACGCCATCCAACAGTTGTCAACACCGCTGGTGGAGAAATGGGACGCCCTAGCGCAAGAACTCATTAACATTGTTGCCAGCATGGGAGCGCGTTGCAGATCATACACTGCCGTCCGTAGTGATCACGCACCCTGTTATGAACAATGTCCCACCGTTTATAACATCGTAAACCGCGGTGACTTCATTGAAATTATTGTCTTTGAATAAAACTGTCACTTCGATTCGTCTTATTGCGTATTTCTGTCTGTTACCTTCTGTGCTATACTGTAGCAGTTCATTTTATGTATAGTCCCAGTTTCATCGAGCTGTGTCACTTGACAGTGGTAAATCACGCGAAAGTTATTTTCATCTTTAAGTTTTGCACACCACTGTTGCATAAGCAGCCCCTCCGCCTGTACAGGAACTACACACCAAAACACATTGCTATCTTTCTCTCACCCGATGATTAACGCTTTACGCCTCTTCAACTTCTTGTTTAAATTATGAATAATCCTACTTTCATTATTACGGTCACTTTCTAACCGCATCTGTGTTTTTAAAACGCTAGTCACTTTGACTGCGAGCTTATTCTGTTTATGAGTGGGAAGATTCGCTACAACACTTGCGCATTTGAGAAATGGTTCATATGGTTCTAAGCACTATGGGACTTAACATCTGATGTCATCAGTCCCCTAGACTTAGAACTACTTAAACCTAACTAACCTAAGGATAGCACACACATTCATGCCCGAGGGCCGGCCGGAGTGACCGAGCGGTTCTAGGCGCTACAGTCTGTAACCGCGCGACCGCTACGGTCGCTGGTTCGAATCCTGCCTCGGGCATGGATGTGTGTGATGTCCTTAGGTTAGTTAGGTTTAAGTAGTTCTAAGTTCCAGGGGACCTCAGAAGTTGAGTCCCATAGTGCTTAGTGCCATTTTTGAGCCATGCCCGAGGCAGGATTGGCACCTGCGACCGTAGCAGTAGCACGGTTCCGGACTGAAGCGCCTAGAACCGCTCGGCCACAGCGGCCGGCCGCATTTGAAAATTGTAGCAGAGTTCAAACATGTAAGTGATGTACTTACCCAACTACATCGATGGAAACCTTTAATAAGGTAAAAAATATGCAACTGAGACGAGATAATAAATGACGTAAATTTAAATATCAACACAGATGATAAATTCTGCTGCGGCCAGTATGTCGGCTATTATGGTAATGTACACCCCTGAACACAGAATTACATCTTTACGAGGAAATGACAGGAAAATCGTTTAATATATGCCGAATGTTAAATAAATGATCAACGCTCTGAAGAATGCAGCTACATTACTGAGAAGATACAAGCACACGCAAATTGCCACCTTATAACGCCTACCCGTAGCACAGCACACGTCTGAAACCTTACTTACTCATGATGACATATGAGAGAGACGCTCGATGAGCTCCTTAGGCTCTAACTGCCGTGCAGTTTGGTTTCCCGTTTACGTTTCGTTGTTACTAACTCACGAAATACATTTGTTTCTTGTGTGCCTTTCCCCGTGAACCGAATACTCGACGATGTCCTATGATGGCAGCCAGTCGTTCACTAACACGCGCGATATTCATCTGGCCACTTGTCAGGCATCTGCAGGCGAGCCATTGACAACATTTAGACAGGCAGCATGTTCCGAAAATTCCAGCTTAAAATGGTATCTCACCCACCATGTGAAAAATTTTGGAAATTTGTGTTAAGTTCCGATGGGACAAAACTGCTGAGGTCATCGGTCCCTAGACGACTACTTAATCTGACTTAAACTAACTTATACTAAGGACCACACACACACACACACACACACACACACACACACTCATGCCCGAGGGAGGACTCGAACCTCCGATGGGGACAGCCGAGCGAAATGTGGTAAGACGCCTCTGACCGCATGGCTACCCAGCGCGGCCCACTATCTAAGACAGCAGACATTTTTATATACTTGCAGCACGATTTATTATGGCAGAACGCTGGAGTTTACAAAGGCTAACGGCCTTGCCGCAGTGGCTAGGCCAATTCCCGTCAGATCGCTGTCGGGCGTGGCCGGCACTTGGATGGGTGACCGTCTGGACGGAAATGCGCTGTTACCATTTTCGGGGTGCACTCAGCCTCCTGATGCCAATTGAGGAGCTACTCGACCGAATAGTAGCGGCTCCGGTCAACGAAAACCATCATAACGACCAGGAGAGCGGTGTGCTGACCACACGCCCCTTGTATCTGCGTCTTCAGCTAAGTATGACATAGCGTTCTGATGGTCCCGATGGGCCACTTGTGGCCCGAAGACGGAGTGCTGTAGTGGATGACGAGCGGCTACAATCTCGGAACATTATCGACTATTTATGTGTCTTTTACCTACCACAAACGCTACCATTGGTTTTCAATACTTGGCATATGAGTTGAATGGGCAGGCAAGAAAAGACACTGTGTAGCTTATGATGTGAGAATGTCTTCAAAAATACCGACAATATTTGATTGAGCTTTGCCTTGTTACCGACGCTGCTCTGCTGGAAGTGACTTCCTCTGTCGTCTGTAGCATTCCAGGCCTAGGTGTTACTGCTGGGAACACTCATAATTTGTGATTTTTTTCCTAAATGACGATTCCTGTAGACATTGTGCCACTCCGTTTGCATGACTCTCCAAAAAAAGTATGTGGCATCACGGTGGTCACCTAACGCCTGGACAAGCGTTATTTTGTTGTCAGTTATATGAGACTTTTCTCAAAATTCCACCTCTTGCATACTCACATGTGCCGTTGTAGCATGAATAATCGAAGGTTAACGGTTGAGTTACAACTAGAGGTTTCACATGTTACAGCGCTCGAATCACAGGCGTCATCGCATGAGGCAGCAGGGGTTATAATGACAAGAGGTCTTCGAAATAGGCGTCATTCCAAAGGCAATTACATGGAGACTGTGGACGCCAAAGCTGTACTCTTCCTTGAACACATAACAGACGCTAAATTCCAACAAGGCACAGCCCAGTAACTTTTTCTGAGGCATTCTCTGGTAACAGACATGTCGCCAGAAAGTGATCAGCAACAGGAAAAACCCGAACCTGGATTTGGATCCAAACATCCTCAGACCTGCAGAATAACATTAAATGCATCGACATCTTGGGTGTTCTGCCGGATATCAGCGTCGTTCCGTCGTTCTTGAACAATATTTCAGTAATGTAGCGCGTAACCTTCATCAGGTGCGACCTGAGACTGCTCCTCGAGTGGACCTGGTCCAGTATTTATGTCTGTGGCCCACCCCCTCCACAGGCTTTCCCTCTGCTGTCCGCATCCGCTCGCCGCGATCTGGAACGCTGTCGTTCTGTTTTCCGTCTGCTACGGTACTGGCGTTCCCTCTGCCGTCCGCGCCAATCAGACCCGCTGCTGGGTGTTCCATCATCGGCCTGGTGCGTTTGAAGTTCTGAATGGGTTGCCAGCCAGCATTTTTAAAAATTTTGTCACATAATTTTCCAAAAATATATATTCTAGAGTATATTTGTAATGCTTATGTTGAAAATTAATTTAATTTTATTCAGTCAGGTCAGGATTTTTCGCAGAATGTGATCTCATATTTTAAAGCTGTTCCGCACAGCTACACTGTATCTATACGGGGCGTCTCAGGAGGAACGGCTGTATTCAGGGTTGTGAGAGGAATGAACATTTGAAGCAAAAACGTCTAGTGAGGCTGGGCTCTAAAATGTATACATTAAGAGTTAAGAGCATGTCCCCCTTCTTTGATATTGTGGAACAAATCACTTCTACTGTAAGCTCTTTGCTTTTCTTACTTTGAAAAGTGGTAATATAGACCAAGACAAGAAAAAAAGTTCAGTATACATGGGCTCTAAAATGCATTCCTTAAGAGCTATGAGCACTTGTTCATCTTCGCTGCAGTGAAACACATTTCTTCGACTGAAGAAGTGTACATATCTCTTAAGGCTTTGAGAGTCCACGTATACTGAACTTTTTTTTTCTTGCCTTGGTCCATACTATCACCTCTTTCAAAACTTGGAAATCAAAGAGCTTGCAGTAGAAGAGATTTGTTTCACAGTATGGAAGATGACGAACTGCTCTTAACTCTTAAGGTATGTTCATACAATGTAAGCTTTCACGGCCGGTATTGTCTTCACTTAAAACTTCCGGGCTGATAGGACCTGGTCGAAGTATAAAGCTCTCCCCTGACGCTTCGTTTCCCACTGCGGGAGACATCCTCGGAGGTACAGTGGCGGACTGCGAAGAGAACTCGAGGAAGCGCTGATTATATAGGCAGTACAGAGGGCGCCACTGTCGATCACGTGGCGTCGGCTATGAGATTGTCTCTGGTAATGCCAACATTCTCGATTGAAAGTAATCGATCGTCACGCTTGCGGTGCAACGCTGACATCGAAATTTTATCCAGTTTAACACCTCCGTCTTTCCTGTTAAAATTATTACGGTGTTTATTAATCTCGATAGCCTCTCTATACAAACGTGCATAATAATGCGAGTTTTTTGATATGACGCTCGTCTCGCTGAATTTTATTTCATGATCACCTTCCTGGTAAACATGTTCCGCTACGGCCGATTTATCCGTGTGACCCAGACGGCAATTCCTCTTATGTTCAACAAGACGGGTGTTCACACTTCTCTTTGTGGTACCGATATAAACCTGTCCACAACTACAAGAAATTTTATATACCCCCGGTGTAGCCAAAGGGTGTCGTGCATCTTTTGCCGATCTTAAAAATTCTTTTATTTTCCTGGTGGGTCTGAAAATAGTTTCCACCTCATACTTGCTTAAAACTTTCCCAATGCGATCTGTGACTTTACTAATGAACGGAAGAAAAACTTTGCCTTGGGCGATTTTTGTTCGTCGTTACTCCTGATTCTCTGCCTGAAAGTTGACCGTAGATGTTCAGTTTCATCTTTTAAATAAACAGGTTCACAAATGTCTATCAATGTTTTCATTATACCTCTTTTTTTGTCTAGGGTGGTGGTTTGAATCTTTATGTAGATAACGATCAGTATGTGTGGCCTTTCTATACACCTTATGGCCCAACGTTCCGTCCCGTCTTTTAATCACAGACACATCCAGGAGATTCAATTGCCCGTTCCTTTCCGTCTCCATAGTAAATTGGATTTTCGGATTAATGCTGTTAAAATGTGTCAGGAAGGCATCCAACTCCTCTGCTCCGTGTGTCCATACTACGAACGTGTCATCGACATAGCGATACCATCTGGCTGGTCTCTTACTGGCAGTCTGTAACGCACGTTGTTCAAAAGTCTCCATAAATAATTTAGCCACAGCAGGACTAAGAGGACTGCCCATAGCCACCCTGTCACTCCGTTCATAAAAGTTATTATTGTATTGAAAGTAGGTTGTGGTGAGGCAGTGTCGGAATAATGCCACAATATCGGTAGGAAAATTATCCGCTATGCAGAAGATAGCTTCGTTTACCGGAATCATGATAAATAACGACACAACGTCAAAACTGACGAGGATATCATCGGGGCCCACGCTCGTTTCCTTTAACTTATCAGTGAAATGAGCTGAATTTTTAATATGACTGTCCGTCCTACCAACATAAGGTTGCAGCATTGAGGCAAGGTGTCTAGCTAACTCGTGTGTTGATCCGCCTATAGCGCTGACAATTGGTCTCAACGGAATCTCAGGTTTATGCACTTTGGGTAAGCCATAAAGTCTAGGTGGGTACGCTTCTGTTTTACAAAGCAGCTTCTTATCGTCGGAGGCAAATGAAGATGTTTTCACCAGTCGATTTGTCATTCTTAAAATCTTCATAGTCGGATCTTTCCGCAGTTTTTTGTAATTGCAGGGAACCAAAATATCATTGATTTTTCCATGATAGTCCTCGCTGTTCAGTATAACGGTGGAATTACCCTTATCTGCATTAAGAACAATAATGTTTTTATCTGCATTTATATCCCTCAGCGCCTTCCTTTGTGCCGGCGATAAATTTCTTTTAGGTGGCTTACATGTACCTAAAATCCTAGCCGTTTCCATCCTAACTACGTCAGCGGACTGCTGTGGAAGCTGACGGATACCGACCTCAATATTTGCTACAATATCCTCTGTGGGTACGTTTTGGGGTGTCACAGTAAAATTGCCTCCTTTCGCTAGTACAGAAATTTCAACTTTTGACGAATCTTTATCAGACAGGTTAATCACAGTTCGAGAATTGTCCTCAACGGAACCTCCCGAAATTTTGTTCTGTAAGTTATTGAACTTCTCCTTCTGCCTATTTGCTGACATTTCTGCACTAACTTCCATAGTTTTGAATGTTAGACCGTCAATCTTATTCCAATCACCACATTGCATAGTATTACTAAGAACCAAGTGGAGATGAAAAAGCTTACTGCTGGTTTCCGCCAGTGCTCGCCGCGTCTGATGAATCCTCTCACGTAGCATTGCAGACTCCATACGCTTGTAAATACGATGAGCCTGAGCCGAGCGAAACATCCTCTTCATCTTTAGAAATTTCGGAACCGCCGAAGGTATGTGTTTTAGGACCCACGTTTAATGGACTTATTTGCTTCTAGTGATCATTCCTGTCATATCTCTGAACATTGACCATTCCTCCTGGCGACCTGTATTTTTATATTTACTGTTTAATTTTTTAGCATGAAGCAAAAATACTGCAAACAGTTTTCTTATGGACATTGTGAGTACTCTGTTACATGAAATTTTCAAACCCTTTTTTTATTTGCTCATTGGAACTTCACTTTTACTTTACTCTTTCAACATCAAACTGTAGTCTGTAACACTCTCATTCCGTTTTCATTGGTACCTCTTCTAAATAACTTTGGTATATTGGTGAAAGCGTTTCCTTGACGTTCACTATGATGTTGCAGATTTTTAGGAAATCCGTCAATCTGGGAGCGTAGGAAACGGACTTGTTAACTCATGTCGTAACACAACTTCTTCAAATTTTCCAACATGCTTTTGTCAATGTTCTTGTTATTTGAATGTTTTCTATTCCCTAGATATTTTTGGATTACAGACCTGAAGGCAGTTCGTGCACCTTTTCCCGCCTTTGCATCTTTTTCTCTAACATTCATTCTATTCTGAAATTCGTGATCCTTCATTAACTTGTGAGTTGTTGTCTGATGAAGAGAATTATCATAGAATGGTACTTAAAGCGGCACTCATCTTGTGGAAGTGCTCTTACAAAGTATTTCACCATCCCCAGCTTGATATGTAATTATGGAAACAATATTTATTTGCGATCTATAAGCTGTTCATGCAAGGTGTTTTTATATCTAGACAAAATTCTCCGATTTGGCCACACCTTTGCACACCAATGCGTTTGCTTTGCGTGACTACCCTATTCAAATGAAGAGACAGATCATTTTTGTCTACCCATCTTGCTTTCCCTATAAAATTTCTTTAAGCAAAAAAAACTAACAAGAGTCTTGTAATGATCTTAAAAAACTTATGTAAGAACCACATATTTATTTCGTATTATATGATATCATGCAGACTGGTGTAATACACTACAAACGGAAAGAGTAAAGATCAACGTTTAATTTCCACATATCCATCCTTGTTAAGTAGGTGAAGAGGACAACAGGCGATAGGAATATTACAATTTTCAACACTACCGTCAACTGTAATTTCATTATCAATATATTGCCAACCGATTTCGAGAATACACTCCGTCATCAACAGGCCGTCTAAATACATAGTTGCTGATTTTTCCCGTAGACTCTAATCAGAACGTCCCACGTGAAAATAACCAGTATCTGCATCAGCTTTTGTAGCGAGCAACCACACACGGTGAGATCGCAAACAGAAGTATAGCTGACGTGGATACCTGTTATTTTCACTTGGGACTTTCCGACTGACGTCATTCGGGAAAGTTGAGCCACTATATATTTAGAGGGCATTATGGTGAGTAATGTACCGTCGAAACCGATTGCCAATAACCTTCTATTTACGATCTCGCCGTGTGTGGTTGTTTGCTACAAGAGATGACGCGGATACCGGTTATTTTCACGTGATACTTTTTTCTGATGTCTTTCGCGAAAATTCAACCGTTATGTACAGTATTTAGCGGACCTGAAGATGACGAAGTGTTTCGTCGAAACGCGTTGCCGGTAAACTGATTATGGAACTACATCTGACGGTAGTTGTAACTGTAATATTAAGATTTAATGTCCCGTCAATAGAAAGGCGATTAGAGATGGAGTAAAAGCTCGGGTTAGGGAAGGATGGCGAAGGAGAAACGTTGTATCATTTTCGAAGCAACCATCCCAGCATTCGCCATAAGCGATTTAGGGAAACCACAGAAAATCTAAATCTGGGTTGACGTCCTGTGTTTTGAACTGCCGTCTTCCCGGGCCGCGACTCACTACTGCTTGATAACAAGTTGCAGCCAATGATAGAGAGGAACTCCTGTGCAGAACAAAATGAGTGAGCCACAAGGAACGTTTCCAAGTTCGATCTGAAAATCTGGGATTTATCACTCAAACTTTTCAGTTCAGTTTGAATCCAATTGATGATGAAACGTGTAGAGTAGTGCAAATATTCCTGAACGATGATTAATGAAATATTATCCGACTGTAAATCTTTTTTCTGTCCAGCGTTCACTCAGTATTATTCTTTGTTTACGTCAAGATTTACACACATACTCTACAAACTATTGAGAAGTGCATGGTAGGGGGCAGTTAGCATGGTATCACATTAATATTACTAATCAAAAGTCGCGTGAAGGAGCGTATTTAAAGCGGTGGCCAAATTTTGACTTCGAGGCGATTGAGCAATATTCTCCACGAAGTTCGCAAACTGATATAGCAGGTAGTTCTGACCGCACTTTTCTGAGTTAAGAATGTTCTTTCTGAATGTACAGAGTTGCTCCAAAATATGATACCTTAGGACCTAACAGACTGAAATTGAATAGGCCTTCGCGTTTCAGCGACACACGCACGGTAGACTAATATCAACAGTATAACAACAGTAATGAGTGCATTAACAAAGTTATGAATGTGATACTTCCAAGACAGGTTTTCATCTGTCTCCAGTCCTAAGAAAATAACCAGCCATTAATTGATTACCTAGTGACTGGTCTTCATAAGTTTGCTGTCAGGAACTGTATGCACAACGTTTTGTTGCAGCTCAGCGTCAAACAGTTAGACAAACATAAATGACTAGGAGAGTAATTCACAGAGGAAAACAACAGTAATAAGTGAATAATAGAGAGGGTTAGCAACAGTGAGGAATGCGGTACCATATGAGGCTGAGGAAGTGACAATAGGAAGATACACTGCAGACTGCAGAACAATTAGAAAAATAAGACAGAAAAATACTGAGGAAAAATACTGGGACCTAAAAGAAATTATGGGAGATGGATGTGAGGACCACGGGAACATGACGACAATATCAAGAGAAATTAGACTGAAAAGTGAAATATTTGTGGGACATGTGAACAAGATGAATATCGATAGAACGACCGAAAGAGTACGAGAAACAACTAGCAGGACAAGAGGAAAGACAGGAATCACGCGGGTTGTTGAACTCAGGAAGGATTAGGGACCAACCTGGAAGGGAAGGAGAACTGCAAGAGCAAATACACACCGACCAACATTTTAGAAATGGACGATTAAGGATGCAGGAAAAGGATAGAGAGTCAACAATGGAGCAAACAAGAGGACATTGAGGATCACGGAAGAAGAGCGTGAGAGAAGAAGGGAAGTTATGATGAGGCTCTGGAACGAGAAGAAGAAAATGCAACCCATAAATGGGCCGTTTGTTGTCCTACAGAGGCTGTATCGGAAGAAGAAAAAGGGTAAAAAATGGGTTTTGTCTATGAAATTTTGGAGAACGAATACCTCCTCATTGAAAAGCAACAATGATTCTGCAAACAGAGACCTTGCGAAACTGTGCTCGCTCTCTTCGTCCGTGCAATCCAGACCGCTGTAGACATTGTCGCTCTTGTTGATACCGTATTCCTTCCTGGAGGAAGTCATTTGTTATACTACAGCGAACAAAATACGAACTTGTTAAGTATCGTACCAGATCTGTGATTGAATTCAGGATTTCCTTGCAGACAGAACTCAACACGTCACTCTTAATTGGACAAAATCGACAGATGTAAAGGCAATTTCAAGAAAACACCAAGAAATAGAGATAGGAGTGTTATTGTTTGCAAAATATATAACTGAGATAGAGGATAACATGTGAAGCTCCATGAGGCTCTTCGCAGGGACAGTGGTTTGTAGGAAGGCAAGAACTCCAAATGACTGTAGCGAACTGAAGGAAGATCTGAAGAATATCGGGAGCAGGAGCAAGGATCAGTGGTTGATCCTGAATGTAGAAAAATGTAACGTATTTCGCGCAAGAGGTCCGCTACTGTGCGATTACGCTACTGGATACAAATCACTGGCAACAGTAACTACTGTAACACACGTACAGGATCTATTAGGCAGCGACCTAAAGTGAAATGACCACATGAAACAAACTGTGAGAAAAGCAGTTACCGTTCTGACAATCAATGGAAGAATCTGAAGGAAATGTATTCAACCCAAAAAAGAAATTATGCAACCCTTGTTGGATTGATTCTTGAATTTTACTCATCAGTCTGAGGCCCTCACCATGTTGAATTAGTAGAAGAAATAGGCAAGATCCAGCGCAGAGCGGCGCGTTTCGTCATAGGATCCTTTAGTCGATACGAGGACATTACGGAAGTGCTTAGCAAATTGCATTGGCAGACTCTGTAAGAGAGGCGTTCTGCATAACGAAGATATTTATTGTTAAATTCTGAGAGAATATGTTGTGGGAAGAGTCGGGCAATATATTGCTGTCACAGATGTCTCACGAAATGACCACGACGAGAGAATCCCAGTAAACCTCAAATTCCTTAAAGAATCGAACTCACACGAATAAAACAGATACAAACTTCTGATTACTTTACAGAATAGTTAAGGTGTTAATGAGTTGCATATCTAACGCTAAGTATTTCAGCGAGAAAAAGGTTTAGAAAAAGTTTAAAATTATGTTTACAATTTTGCTTCCTCCAATTTTTAAATTTGTGTTGGAAGAACTATTCTGTATCTGAAGAATGGAACAGTTATATCTATATTTGCAAAAGGCGATAGGAAAGACGCAGGAAATTATAGAGGAAAAGTCTAATAAATGCAGGACATAAAATTTATGGGAATATTCTTGATCAAAGGCTATCGCCGATATAGCAGTCTCAGAGGAACAATCAAGTTTCAGAAAGGGACAATCGCGTAGTGATAATGCATTAAAAACAAATCAAATTATTGAAAAAAATGTGGGGAATTTGGCTTAGAAACGTATTTATCATTTATTGATTTTGAGAAAACCTTTGATAAGGTAAAAAGGCCACTTTTGTGGAAAGTATTACAAATAAAAGGTTTTCCTAAACAATTTATTCATACCATAAAGAGTCTATACGTAAACACAAAAATAGTTATAAGTTCACGGTACAAAATGTCAGAAGAAATTTTAATAAACCAAGGTATTCGACAAGGGTGTACTCTGTCATCCACTTTATTTAATTTACGTATTGACGACCTAGTTATGAAGTGGAAAGATGAAATACACTTAGGAATTAAAATAGGATCTAGCGTACCATTAAAACTCTGTTATATGCTCATCAACAAATCCTTATACAAGAAACAGAAGATAATTTACAAAGAGTAGTATATAGATTGAGCCAAAGCGCGGTATATTACGACTGAATTATGACTGCAAATTAGACAAAGGTAATGGTTTTCATAGGAAAGAAGCCAGTGAGATCCAAAATAATAATATATGAGAAAATTTTAGAACAAGTACCCCACTTCAATTATCTAGGATGTGATATTAGTTTAACTATGCCAAATACATTAAGAACAAGATTAATAAATGTCAAGTTATCTGCGTAACAACTGAAAGAACTTTGGGAGGGAAAAAAAGGAAAGGAACACAAATAAAATTCCATAAAGTTACGGCTGTGCCTAGTTTTGTATGTGGTTCCGAATCGTGGACATTAACAATAAAAGGAAAATGACGTAGAGAAGCAGTAGAAATGAAGTTCATGAGATATACAGGAACCTATAATAAAATGAATAAAATAAGGCATGAAACAGTAACATCAGATTTGAAAATATTTTCAGGTAATGACGGGACAGAAGAGAATAGAATTAAATGGAAGGATCGTTTTGATAGAATGACAGAAAATAAATATGAAGAAAGATAGTGAGTTATCGGCCAACTGGAAAGAGAGAAATAGCCAGACCTCGTAAGAGTTAGTTAGATGGATGATGAAGGCCGGAACAAGCGATTCCAACACCTAACCCATGTAAGGAGATGATGATTATGATGAGTTGGTTGGAAGTCGTTAAGTACTGGATGAGGACAGTCAGGGTAACTGGCGCTTCGTTTTAAGCAAAAGCAATTTCTTCACGCGCCTCAGTAATTATCATAATTCCTTAAATGTGTGTCGTACAATGATACAGTTTTATAGGAGCTTTCAGTAATATGTGTGGAGACTGCAAAGTGTGTTGCGAACTAGAGTCGGTGGTAAAGAAGGAAAAAAACTGAAACGTCATACCTAATACTGAAGTATTACTGCAATAAAAGCGACAATGTAGTAAGCAGATAAACTTCTTCCCTTTCATCATTTTTTTGAGGAGGGGGGGGGGGAGAGTCGAAGAGAAAAAGTGTCGTAGAGTTTGCTGCAAGTCACTAAGTGCTCTCATTCTCAAATACTAGATGAATATAATCTGAGTATTTGCACGCCTTGAGTTGCGCTGCCTCAGCACGTATACACATTTTTAGCTGTTCAAATGGTTCAAATGGCTCTGAGCACTATGGGACTCAACTGCTGAGGTCATTAGTCCCCTAGAACTTAGAACTAGTCAAACCTAACTAACCTAAGGATATCACAAACATCCATGCCCGAGGCAGGATTCGAACCTGCGACCGTAGCGGTCTTCCGGTTCCAGACTGGAGCGCCTTTAACCGCACGGCCACTTCGGCCGGCTTTTAGCTGTAATACTTGCCTTACCGTGTTAAACCTTCAGCATAAGGTTATACCTCTAAACGATAGCATTTTAATTTTTTAAATTCGGTCAATAACTATAATACAAAATACTGAAAATCAAATTTTTGTTCCTCCTGGAGGTCGGTAGATAGGCAGCCTGCAACTTGGAACGGGTCCTATTGACCTGCTAAGCCGTTTACTAATTTACAAGGGTTGTTAACTATAATAGCGGTAATTATTTATTTACAACTTGTGCAAAACAGGTACATACATGTTTCATTGTTTTACTATTCTTCAAAATAGTCACCAGCATTAGAGTACGTATAGCCCGTTGTCAGCTATATGGAAATCGTGGGATATCCTTAGGAGCCCCAGTTGTGTTGATAGTTTAGGAATCAAGTTTAAGTCACAAGAGCTCAAGTCTCGGTAATATGGTGGCTGGTACAGCACATCCTAGTCTCATAGATCGAACAGATCGGTCACAATTTGCGCCATGTAAGTCCGAGAATTGTTCTGGGAGATGATGGGCAGGTCCTGGAGAAATTGTCGCTGTAACTCTCACCACACTACCAGGACTTGAGCCCTTGTGACTTGATTCCTAAGATTAAGGAAGCACTTCACAGCATTCGCTTCAGAACTGTTACACAGATTTGTGGGGCAGTAGACGGCTCCATTCGAAATATCGAGACAACTGGCGCTGCTAAGGGTGTTATATGACTTCAGCGTCGGTGACAATGGGTTATATACCAAATGATGGTGACTATTTAGAAGGACAGTAAAATTTTGAATCTTGTATCGATTATGTACAAACTATTAATAAATAATTGTCACCGCTTGTAGATACGGAGACAACCGACCAGAGCCGTTTCTAACACTAGGCAAGACTAGGTGGTCGCCTACGGCGGTAAAATTTTACGGACAGCAAAGGGCGAAAAAAATTGATTTCAAATCAAAAAGCGAAAAATTTGAGCAAACGACTACAATAAATGGAAAAGAGGCGAAATTGAGACACCTCAAAAACTGAGGACGAAAAATAATAAGAAATTGAGGACACCTATTTCCTCAATCAGTTTAAAGGAAATGACAAAGCATGAATACTGAGAAATTTTCACGGAAAATGAGAACGCCTGATCGCCTTAGTTTAATGATTAAAAATATAATAGGATATTTGCGTTGTTGTGCCGTTGGATGATGTTGGTGATGGTGGTCGTGGTGGTGGTGGTGGTGGTGGTGGTGGTGGTGGTGGGGGGGGGGGACATTGGGGAGACCGTTGGTAGTGAAAAAGGAGGGGGTGCATTTTTAAATTCTCTCCTACGGTGGCAAAACGCGTAGGAACAGTCCTGATACCGACATTCTTCTCACGTGTGATGCGCGTGTGGGACAGGGCAGGGAAGAAAAGATAGTGATTATAAAAATACTCTCCGGCACTCACAGTAAAGTAGACTGTGGAGTATCGATGTACAAGTTCAATTTCTGAATTTGGTAGTCGATTCAGGGACGCACGCACACCTGTGTTTAACCTTTCTCACACTGCCAGAATCACCCCACACGGCTAACTGCACAGTGGCGATGCCGCCGCTAGACGGCTGGAGTACTCACGGAGCTCGTTGGGCGCCGCAGCTGCCGCGACCGCGCACGCCGCCACCAGAAGCGCTGTCGCCGCTGACGCTGCCTCCGCCGGGGTCCTCATGCTGGCTGCGGCCGCCCACGCGCGCTGCCACTATATAACGCCGCCCCTCTCTCCCCCCTCCCCCTCCTAGTCCCCCTCCAACAGCTAGACTCCAGCCTCCGTCTGTCAGCGCGTCCTCTCGAAGCCCAAGAGTTCTTCACACAGGCGCGAGGCCTACACGACACGAGCGCGCGGCCGCAGACTCCACACTGCCTCCGGCCACGAACGAGCCCCGTCTTATTGGCGAGAGGCGCCTTGCGTTCAGAAGACGAGCCTGCGCTGGTGTTTCTGTGCTTTCGTGTAAATGTACACTATCAACAGTGGAAACAGCTGTATTCCGGAACACAGTGCCTGTGCTTGGTGCGGTGCTGTGATGGTTGTTGCAGACGACGCGCTAGTGTGTAGAAAGCTGTGCTGCTGGCTATTAAAATTATGATGAATATTCGGAAAGCAAGGTCCGATCGGGAGCGAAATGGAAACCAAAGTGGCAATCCGATGACGGTTTGCACAGGTATGCTCTTTTCAGTTCTGAGCGCACAGTGAGCTTGTAACGACGCCTAGATAAATACCGTCTCCCGCCAAGTATGAGCGCCCTGTGAGAGATTTCGCCTGATGTCATGCATCCCGCATAACATAGCTGTCACATGCTTCCTTCTTCACGGCAGTTCTCTGCCGCGCTCTGCAGGGGCAATGAAGACGCTCCTACAGTGTTGATGGGAGTGGTGGAAAGTGTTTGATCATCCACAATACAGCCCATAATTCCCCCACCCCCTTCCGCCCCCCTGAGTTTCATCTCTGCTCACATGAACCGCTGGCTATGAAGTCAACATTTTGGCACACAGAAAGAGCTGTAGATCAGCGTAGAGAATTGATGGCAAGCGCAGTGGCTGCCTTCTATGACAAGGCTACTGGAAAGTTGGTACTACGCTACGACAAGTGTCTAAGTCGGAATGGCGACTATGCAGAGAAGTAGCTGGACGGTGTAGCTAACTGCTGCAAAAGAAGCCAGTTTGATTTTCACGCCGGTCGGAGTGGCCGAGCGGTTCTAGGTGCTACAGTCTGGAACCGTGCGACCGCTACGGTCGCAGGTTCGAATCCTGCCTCGGGCATGGATGTATGTAATGTCCTTAGGTTAGTTAGGTTTAAGCAGTTCTAAGTTCTAGGGGACTGATGACCTCAGCAGTTAAGTCCCATAGTGCTCAGAGCCATTTGAACCATTTTTTGATTTTCACAGTGATTTACATTTCGTGAACGATCGGATCTTACTTTCCGAATAGCCCTCGTATAACACCGGGAAGGATACCAAATAACGAAATTTCACTCTTTATGTGTATAAGGTATAGTTCAAATGGCTCTAAGCACTATGCGACTTAACATCTGAGGTCATCAGTCCCCTAGGCTTAGAACTACTTAAACCTAACTAACCTAAGGACATCACACACATCCATACCCGCGGCAGGATTCGAACCTCCGACCATAGCAGCAGCGCGGTTCCAGACTGAAGCGCCTAGAACCGCTCGGCCATAGCTATAAAGTATAGTAGGGATAATACTTGATCACATTAATATTGTTAGAGACAAAATGTTCTCTGATCCTTTCCGGCGACGCTATGCGTCGTTTAGTGTCTGCCGATCCTGGGACGACGAGATTTTACCGACCTACCCAGCTCAGTAAATTGATATAACCATTTTCAACAAGAAAAATATAAGAATGAGTCTCACTAAGCAGAGAAAGATCTTAGAAGTGAATCAGGAACTTCAAATTTTCAGCAGCCTACGGCCTTTCGTGTGGAATCAATGACTGGACGTTAGGCAACCCACTTTACATTTGAACGACGCAGAGTACCATGTCCTGCCAGCTCTCAGGGGCATAATCAATCTTAAACGGTGCATGACGCCTCCGGTAAGCGTCAACAAATATTTTGTCTTCAGCGAAAGTTTTCCCTATGACATGATCTATCACCACCAGCCTGACGTTTGTCGCAAAGACTTTGGAACACACCGTATAGGGTGCGAAATTTACACTGCACGACATCAGTAAGGGATCACTTTTTCATTACTTAGCACTGCGACGTATAAATTTGAAATTTGGCTCGAAGGTACCCACAGCTTTCCTCTGTGATCGTGCAAAAGCGTGTCGCCCAGCGACGTTACCATCGGGCTCGGCGACCCTTTAAACAGTAAGGTATCGACAAACGCGGAAAAAGGCCCACAGCTAGATTCATGTGAGTTGTAAGGTGGGACAATGATGTCACATTGGCTCCAAATTTCCCCAAAATTCTACCTAACGCCACCGTGATCGTGCCACAGGATGAGAAGGTTGGTTCAAATGGTTCTGAGTACTATGGGACTTAACATCGGAGGTCATCAGTCCCCTAGAAGTTAGAACTACTTCAACTTAACTAACCTAAGGACAACACACACATCCATGCCCGAGGCAGGATTCGAACCTGCGACCGCAGCGGTCGCGCGGTTCCAGTCTGAAGCGCCTAGAACCGCTCGGTCACTACGGCCGGCTGGATAGAAGGTAGTCACAGCACTACGTACCCACGTTTCACTCCTTCTTTTGTCATCTCTGTGATGGAGGTCAGAACGGCGACACACAGCGTTTAAATCATGTTGTTTTCTTATGCGTGGGCGACGAAAACATTTCAGACACACGGCCGATGACAATAGACGCCATTAGGCCTCAAAGGGCATAAAGGGCGTCAATAAAACCGCTTCTTTAC
This sequence comes from Schistocerca cancellata, assembly GCF_023864275.1. Taxonomy (NCBI): domain Eukaryota; kingdom Metazoa; phylum Arthropoda; class Insecta; order Orthoptera; family Acrididae; genus Schistocerca; species Schistocerca cancellata. The sequence continues at coordinate 421,774,639 of NC_064634.1, read as the reverse complement.
CTGGGGTGTTGATTCCTACACATTGAGCAGTGCGATGAGTCACAGGATGATATTCTAGACAACCTTTGACACTGCTGACGCCGTCGGACGTTTCAACCCTTCTCTCAGTATATTGTGGGGCTGCATCCCCATTGAACGTGATCGCGCAGTGCGACCGCAGTTTTTGCTCTAAAGCATAGCTTGTAACAGCTAGGGACCATTCAAAACCATTCGACGAAATTTGAAAGTTATTCGAGGCAGCAAATGATACTTAACTCCTTGAACGATTCTTTCTTTGAAATGAAGTGGAACGAGTCAGTTTACCGGATATGTATTAATGAACACATTATTCTTAGTCCAACCCATGTATCCACACTTAAAACTATTTTATTTTATTCATTAATTTAAATTATTTTACAGATTACCATTTTGTTAAATAGAAATTCGTCCATGGAGTAGAAGGAGCTGGCCAGGAGAAATGATCTTAGATTAGATTCGAAACTTACTTTGCTACCTATTAGACATTTTAGGTTATTGGGGAAACGATCAAAAATTTTTGTTGCTGGATATTGTACTCCTTCTTCAGCCACTGACGTCTTTAATAATGGATTCAAATGGCTCTGAGCACTATGGGACTTAACATCTGAGGTCATCAGTCCCCTAGACTTAGAACTACTTAAACCTAACCAACCTAAGGACGTCACACACATCCATGGCCGAGGCAGGATTCGAACCTGCGACCGTGGCGGTAGCGCGGTTCCAGACTGAAGCGCATGGAACCGCTCGGCCACTCCGGCCGGCTAATAATAGGTAATAAACGTCATTTTTCCTCTACAGTTGTAAGTATAGGCATAACTATTCTTCTCAAATTGTGATGGACTATTTATGACGAATTTCATTAGCGAATACATGTATTGTGATGGTGTAGTTAAAATGTGCCTATATATGTAAGGAACGTGGCTGAACGCCACGTATTATACCGACTGCTGGCCTTTGTGCAATCATTACTTTCTTTTTAAGTGGTTAATTACCCCAGAAAATGATTCCGTTACACATTGTTCAGTGGATATATACACAATACGCCAGGCAGTTAGTTCGTTTGTTTCCAACGCTAGCAGTTATAGGAACAGTGAAAGTAGCTGAACTTAATTGTTTGAAAAGCTTAATAATATGCTTCTTCCAGTTCAAGTACACCCGAAAATTTGTAGAATTCTTCCCTATTTACTGAATCTTGTTCATGTGCTACCTCAACTTTTGGTATGACCCTGTTTAGCGTAGTATAATACGTTTTCTCAAAATTTAGGGAGAATTAATCATCATAGAACCGCTTAATAATTCTTTGAAAAACATTGTTAACAATTTATTTCATTGTAACTAGATTTGTAACATTAACACTGCCTGCGAAAAGTACCAATTCTGCTTGTTGAATGTTAAGTGGAACGGCATTTACAAATAATCATATGCCGTTTCAGATGTGAGAAACGCAGCGGTAGAGTGTTCAAGATGAGTTTCTTCAAAGATCTGGGACAGAAAGGTCTCATTCCTTGTATCTGAGCGTAAGGTTACGAAAATGAGGATTTATAAGTGATCACGAGTACGTAGATTTTTTTTGAAGCGTTTTTATTGTTTTTATGTCGGTGTGCGATCGATGGAAATTTAAAAGTTGAACTGACAGTCAAGAGTCATTCTTGGGAATTCGTTTCTGGGATCAGAAAGGATTTATCCTATGGATAAAGTTTGCCATGTGCGCAAAACTTTTGAGCTTGCTGCTGAACTGACATATGAATTTTCGGGATTTCGAGCCAGTATGAATGTGTTTGGTGGGTAACGGAATGCATCTATTGTCATTCGTAGGAATTTGATCTGCATATTTTGTACTTTCTCCATCTTAGTATTGCCTACTACCAAAGGAAACTTCCCGTCGCACCCCTTCAGAGTTAGTGGTAAGTTGCGCCATTGGATAACGAGTCAAAAATTGAACCCAGATCAAATACGAAAACAGGAAGAATGTGTACCGAACTGTGGAAAAAAGAGGGAAAAATAGAAACAGTAAGCGGTCCAGATTTAATGTGTGCAACATCGAGCGATATTAGCGTGAGTCGTGCCGTGGTCATGTGGTCGCGGTGTTCGACTGCAATGGAGAAGGCCCAGGTTGGAATCTCTCTTGTGAACAAAACTTTTTTTTTCACAAAATTACGAACTGTCCGTCCGGTCGTAGACGTGCCTGTTCGCTGTATTCAAATTTGTGTGTATGCCGTGGTGTAATGTCCGTTTGCAACAGCGACGTGTAACGAAGGGACCTCCACACATATCTACCCCCCATTTGTTCTGCAGATTTACCACATGTTACAACTCTTGAATTCCTTCTTTGTAATAAAGTTCACATCCTTTTATTTGTTGTTTCTATTTCTGTGAGAAGTCTGTGCGATACCTCTCTTGCTCTCATTATTCATCATAGAATATGAGTCATGTGCTAAGAATGTACGCTGAAGCGTCAAAGAAACTGGTATAGGCATGTGTACTCAAATGCAGAGGTATGTAAACAGGTAGAATAAGGTGCTACGGTCGGCAACGCCTGTATGAGACAACAAGTGTCTGGCGTGGTTGTTAGATCGGTTACTGCTCCTGCAATGGAAGGTTATCAAGATTTAAGTGAGTTTGAACGTGGTGTTATAGTCGGCGCACGAGCGATGGGACACAGCATCTCCGAAGTAGCGATGAAGTGGGATTTTCCCGTACGACCATTTTACGAGTGTGTCGTGAATATCAGAAATCCGGTAAAACATCAAAACTCCGATATCACTGCAGTCAGAAAAAAATCCTGCAAGGACGGGACCAACGACGATTGAAGAGAATCGTTCAATGTGACAAAAGTGCTACCCTACCGCATAGTGCTACAGATTTCAATGCTGGACCATCAAGAAGTGCCAGCGTGCGAAACATTCAATGAAACATCATCGATATGGGCTTTCGGTGCCGAAGGCTCACTCGTGTACACAAAGCTTTACGCCTCGCCTGGACCCGCCAACACCGACACTAGACTGTTGACGACTAGAAACATGTTGCCTGGTCAGATGAGTCTCGTTTCAAATTGTATCGAGTGGATGGACGTGTACGGGTACGGAGACATCCTCATGAATCCATGGACCATGCAAGTCAACGGGGCACTGTTCTAGCTGGTGGAGGCTGTGTAATGGTGTGAGGTGTGTGCAGTTGGAGTGATATGGGACCCCTGATACGTCAAGATACGACTGTGACAGGTGACACGTACGTAAGCATCCTGTCTGATCACCTGCATCCATTCATATCCATTGTGCATTACAATTGACTTGGGCAATCCCAGCAGGACTCCCTACACGTCAAGAACTGCTACAGTGTAGCTCCAGGAACACTTTTCCGTGTTTAAACACTTCTGCTGGGCTGGTCACCAAACTCCCCAGACAATAACATTATTGAGCATATCTGGGATGCCTTGCAAAGTGCTGTTCAGAAGAGATCTGCACCCCCTCATACTCTTATGGATTTATGGACATCCCTGCAGGATTCATGGTGTCAATTGCCTCCAGCACTACTTCAGACATTAGTCGAGTCCACATTACGTCGTGTTCCGGCACGTCTGCATGCTCGCGGGGGCCCTACACAATATTAGGGAGGTGTACCAGTTTCTTTGGCTCTTAAGTGTATTACTGTCACAAGTAAATGTGATGACTAGTGAGAGCACGCGAGATGCCGCAAAGACTTCTCAAAGATATCAAAACAACAAATAAGCAAATATAAATAACGTTATAACGAAGGCATTCAAGAGTGAAAACTTCCCAAACGGAACAAAAGAGGCATAATATGTTGTACCCCTGTAGAATAAATCGGAGGTACGTGCGTCTGGAGGTCCCTTCGATACACGTACTGTTGCAAACGGACATCACACCTCGATAGATACACGAATTTGACAGTGAACAGACACATCAATGGCCGGACGGATAGCTCGTAATTTTGTGAAAAAAACAAAAAAATGTTCACGAGGGAGATTCGAACCCGTATCTCTTCCATCGCAGTTAAACACCGTGACCACGACACGACTCGCGTTACTATCCCTCGATATTACACATATTTAAGTTCCACCGTTCACTCTTTCTATTTTGCTTCTTTTTCCCAGAGTTCAGTACACCTTCCTGTTTTCATTCTTGATCTGCGTAGTTTTTGACGGCAATCCAATGGGCAACCTTATCATTAAATCTGAGGTGGGTGCGATGGGCAGTTTTCTTTCCAAGGATCATATTTCAGAGCCATAAGCCTTCATAGCGGGAAGAAAACATTTGTACTTTAGTCGTGATGGTGAATGAATTACCTTCGATCAGCGGATGCAGCTGATAGAAGATGCGATTTCCTTTGTTGAATATGTAGTCGAAATGATTTTTGAATGGTAACTTGCCATAGATGATTACGCCTAGTTATTTTATCCGCGTAACTTGTACTTTCTCCAGTATGGTATTAGTTTCGAAGGGCCATATTTCAGAGCCACAAGTGACCATAGCGAGAAAAAAAGATTTGTGGATACTGGTCTTTTACGGCACGATGATTCCATTTGTAACAACTGAATTATCCCGAAGTGTCTGTTTGTAAACATAATGGTTTAAGTTTTGGTGACATTATTGGTAACTTTTGAAAGAAGCACAGTTCTGAATTTCTTCAAGGTTATGTTGTAATTTGCGGGCCTTGAATTTGAGATTTGATCTGCTCCTATAGTTGTGTCGTCTACGGACAACGAGAGTTGCCCTCCATGTCGCTAGGGGATGTCGTTTCTATAAAGAGAATCAAGGGTGGCGTTCATAACGAAGTCCGCCCCCGAAGCTGAGCGATCGTGCTGCATCAGCTCGCAAGCGCAGCGTCAACCCCAAAACGTGCCGGTATCGTAACTCAGCGTATTCTGTCAAAAAATTGGCCACCCTCTCCGATTTCTTTTTTTAATAAATGAACAGAGTTAAGTGTTCATCGAAGGAATTTGAGGAATTTCATGTGACGTCCGCACAGAACTGCAGAAGAAAAACGACGAAGAAATAGGAAGGAAAAAAAATGTGATCACGCTGCTGACTGCCATGCAGAGGGCCCGGCTTCACTTCTCACTACTGCCAGGGATTTTTTCTTGGTGGGAGGTCTGGATCGGAGTCCACTCAGCCTCGTCACGCCAACTGAGGAGCTACGTCAATGAGAAGTAGTCGTTCCAAGGTCTGCGAAGCAGACAACGGGCGGGAGAGCGCTCTGCTGTCTTCATGTTCCTTTCTCCATACTGCATTCGGATGATGCCATTGGCTGAGGATGACACGCGTATTGCGGAGTGTTGATGTAGATACAGATTTCCGTTCGGTCCCGACTGGCTCGTCTGTGACCGGAGCAGCGGAGCTTTCCTTCCATAATGGAGTCCTGAGGTACTCCGGCTGGTTTCGGCCTCATCTGGCTGTTGGGCTTCAGGATGGTTACATAAAATTTTCTGGTTTTTAAAAATGACTTCAGCATTTTCACCACGTGATGTACACTCATGCTCGTAAATTAAGGTTAATTGCGGAATATGGCGCCACACAACGTGGCACTACACAGAACTGGCGCTAATAGCACAGACACGTAGGGAACACACACGTCACATATATGTAAGTGCACTGTATTGATGATAAGTTAAGAAAACCGTCCAGAAACACATGTGCTACAAAACGCCACTGTTTCCTGCGCATGTAACTCGATATCAATATGGGATATGATCACCATGCACACATACACAGGCCGCCCAACGGGTTGGCATACTCTGGATCAGGTGGTCGAGCAGCTGCTGGGGTATTGCCTCCCATTCTTGCGCCAGTGCCTGCCGGAGCTCCTGAAGTGTCGTAGGGGTTTGAAGATGTGCAGCGATACGTCGACCGAGAGCATCCCAGACTTGCTCGATGGGGTTTGGGTCTGGAGAACAGGCAGGTCACTCCATTCACCTGATATCTTCTGTTTCTAGGTACTCCTCCACGATGGCAGTTCGGTGGTGCCGTGCGTTATCATCCATCAGGAGGAAGGTGGGACCCACTGCACCCCTGAAACGTCGGACGTACTGGTGCTGAATGACGTCCCGATACACCTGACCTGTTACAGTTCCTCTGTCAAAGACATGCAGGGGTGTACGCGCACCAATCATAATCCCACCCTACACCAAACCACGACCTCCTTACAGGTCCCTTTCAAGGACATTAAGGGGTTGGTATCTGGTTCACGCCAGATGAAAACCCGGCGAGAATCACTGTTCAGAGTATACCTGGACTCGTCCGTGAACAGCGGGACCACTGTTCCAATGACCATGTACTGTGTACTTGACACCAGGCTTTACGGGCTCTCCTGTGACCAGGGGTCAGTGGAATGCACGTTGCAGGTCTCCAGGCGAATAAATCATGTCTGTTCAGTCGTCTGTAGACTGTGTGTCTGGAGACAACTGTTCCAGTGGCTGCGGTAAGGTCCCGAGCAAGGCTACCTGCAGTACTCCGTGGCCCTCAACGGGCATTGATAGTGAAATATCGGTCTTTTTGTGGTGCTGTACACCGTGGGCGTCCGGTACTGTAGCGCCTGGACTCATTTCCTGTCTGCTGGAATCGTTGCCACTATCTTGAGATCACATTTTGTGGCACACGGAGGGCCCGTGCTACGACCTGCAGTGTTTGACCAGCCTCCAGTCACCCTAGTATTCTACCCCTCATAACGTCATCATTATGTCTTCTTTTAGCCATTTTCAACACACAGTCACCATTATCACGTCGGAAAACGTTTGCACACTTACTCGCTGAACCATACTCTGACATGCACCAACACATCTCTGTGTATGTGAACTGCTGGCAGCTCCACCGTGCGACGACCGCAGGTCAAATGCACAGCATGGTCATACCCCGAGGTGATTTAAACCCGCAAACCGCCCACCAGAGCGTTGTTTCACCAAGTATCAGCATTATCCTTAATTTATGAGCGTGAGAGTAGATAGCTGAGCAGAATTAAATCTCAAATGAGTTCTTAATGCCACAATTAATCGAAAGATTCTTCGACATCTAAAAACAGAGCTTTGCTGAGCAGATGTGTTCATTGCTTCAGAGACGTGCTGTGCTTTCCACGAAATCCGAATTACTGCGGAATGATGACGTGTCTCGAGTTTTGGAAGTAGCACAGAAACTGTAAGATGACTTTTTTGAAAATTTTTCCAAGACAGCTTAGTAAAGGAAACTGGTCGATCGTTTTGCGAAAGTAACTGATTATTTCCTGGCTTTCGTAGGGTGTTTGGCAAGTTTTCAGGTTAGGAAACAAGTTTTTGGAGGTAGACGTTGTAAATGTTTGTGAGAAAGTCGATGCTATTTGATGACTCATATTTCAACTGCGGTAGTGTAATATTGTCAGACACACAGGCCTTTTTCTTTCCCAGGACTTTAAAGCGCCCATACACAGTTGCAGATGTAACTGGTGGGACTGGAGGCGTAATATTTATCCCAAGTGCTCTTGGTACTGATCTGAAGACCATCTCCTCATGATCGACATTCTTCGCTTCATTAGTGTTGGACGTGGTAAATTGGACTTCAAGGGAGTCCGCCATGGCCCAAACTTTATCGAGGTCATAAACTAATCCTCTCATCCACGGAGGGGCTTGATCGTTGATTCTTATGTGTTTTCTTCATTTTGTTATGTGCCATAATTTTTCGCGACTCTGTTCCGTTATACGAAGTCGGTCTTCGGGATCACAATAGGTTTGCCAGCTTCGTCTGTAGTGTCTTTTTTCAGTTATTAAATTTTAATTTCCGGGCTGATTAATGGGCAAGTGTAGAGGTGGATGTGGTACAGATTCCTGTAAAGATGTCAGTGAAGGCTTTGATGACGTGATGGAAATTACCTGAGTGGTTAGTTCAGCTTTTGGTGAAGTCTTGTTTGAAGCAAGGATGTTGAATCTCTCCTACTTAGTGTGGGAGATAATCACTACTCTGGCTACGTCACGGTAGACAAGATTCTCCACAAAGATGAGAATGACTGAACTCGAGATAACTTGTAGCCGTTATCTCGGTTCATCAACATATATTTCTGAATATGAATCTGTCCAGGATATCGAGTCATAGTAAATGACTGTAGTGGAATTACGTGGAGTCATCTGGTATCAGGATTGTGATATTTTTGGAGTTTTCTGTGGATGAGTGGAGAATTTTGCCATTGTGATGATTATTCTGCAATGCCAGTTTCAGACTAATATCACCACCTATGATCACCGTCCATCCCCGGTTTTTAAATGCTTCAAGATCGCTTTTAAAAAGAAGAGGTCCTGTTGGTGGAATACAAGCGCCATTGAAGAAGCTAATCTGTCTCCTGTTTATGAACATTTCGGTTGCAGCTGATTCTGTTCTGGTCAGCTTAAGAGTGGTGACCTTTTTGTGGGCGATTCGATTTGTTACAAACACAGCGGCCCCGCAATCCGGTCAGTCCTGTAGAAAATGTAGTTTCTGACTCTTAAATCTTTGGTTCGGGTGAACATGGGTTTAGCTTATGAGTGCTATATAAAAGTGATTTGAGTCGAAGAATTCTTCCACTTGAAGGCGTTGATTTAGAATGTCAGTGGCGTTTCAGTTCATAATAGTGATGGGTTTATTTATCGAAACTATTGAGAAAATTTTAAACTCCACTATAGATGATCGAAATCTGAACGCATGAATTAGTATTTTGTCGGAGCTTGACTGCTGTTTTCTGCATAGCAGTAATGATTTTTAGCTTATTGAATTTTGGGGTTAGATCAGGGATTTGTCGAATGGCAGGCATGATGCTTGTTGAAAGCTCGGTGGCATAAAAGTAAAACTGGCCACGATATTTTGGGTACTAGGAAGAATTTTGGCATCGTTGTACGGAAGCGAGGAGTAGCAGCGGAGTGGTTGTTGTTTGGTGTGGGTGTTGAGTTAGACGCTGTCGAATCTCTGCTTGATAGCGAATAAAATTGTTTCAAACTGGATGCAAGAAGAGTCTGATTTACTGCCCTGTCCCGTGCCTTAGTTTTCCATGATTTGCTCCTTACATATTTGTAGACTCGGAGCAGCTCCTGGTTAATCAGACGTTTCTTGTAATTAGTCGTATATTTGGCATTGAGATTTGTGAAAGTTGCCTTCATGTTTGGGTTTTTGCAGTGGGCTGTCCTATGATTCTGCCCATATGTAACACGTTTGAAGGCAGATTACACTTTTAGTTTACATAAAAAACGGTATATTTCTGTTGTCACCAGTAGATAAAGTAGCGCGTGAGGATTTTAGGTTTATCTCCTGGCGCAGTGCTGTCTAGGGGGGCGAGAAATTTTTCTAGGAATTTCTGTTCAGAGCTATCTTCCCCAGACTGCGTCATTTGCACAACTTTATCAACTCACAACTGTAGCATTAGTAGGCTTTCTTTGCTGACACAAGGATTTACGCAAATTAAAAGTTTCTTGATGACAACACGAGTATTTTGCCGGATTTAGTTCTTGAGTCTAAAATGGGATGTGCTTTTTTTTTAAACAAGATTCAGAGAGTATGCAAGCCCTATTCTTCTGAAAACTGAAAGGGATTGTTTTCTTTGTCGGTGTTTGTCGTGAGTGAGCCGCTATGGAGTGTTCGACAGCTCTCTAGATGCCCATGTAGTTTTCAGTACAGAATGCCACAGCAGGAGGACTGTATGGTCGTCCTACATGATCTTCTTCTGTTGCCTGGCCATACTGATGAAAGATTACCATTATTTTACTCAACTACCTTTGTTTTGCGCCATCACATCACCTTTATTGCAAGTTACATGAGTGTTTCGTATGAAATATTTAGTCTCACTCGAGTGCTTTGGTACTTCAGTTTTTGAATCTCTGTGTGTTAATGTAATTTATTGGACACACCTTTCTTGCAAGCAGTGGCATCTAGAAGACAAAGGTCTCCCGTAGAGTTCCGTAGTGGGTGTCAATAGTTTTTTTTTATACAGTTACATGTTCACGCAGGGTCAACCAAACCAATTTGCTTCAATTTTTCAGGAAATGTCACACAGTCCGTTCTGCGTAACTTAACATACTATTTTTAAAAAGCTTGTGTATTATTGAATTTGCAAACAAAAAATGCCACAAAACAGTAATGAATTTTCATTACAATAGAAAAATTAATCTCTAATAACTGAACTCAATTTTTTTTAAATCCCTGTGTTTAAGTTGTAGCTAATACTCCGATAATAATCCCTAAAAATTTCAACTTCCTAGCTCAAATACTTTCTGAGAAAACATGTAAGTTATAAGCGCTATTTTAACATTGGAAAGAGAGGGGTTTTCGGGGCCCCTTAAGTACCTGGCAGAGGGTTCATCGGATAACCTTCCCAGTAATTTTCTATTATTCCAACCTTGAACAGTGCGCGGAAAAAAGCGAACATCTACATTTTTTCGTGCGAGCTCTGATTTCCCTTATTTTATTGTGATGATCGTTTTTCCCTATGTAGGTCGGCGTCAACAATATATCATATTTTCGCAGTCGGAGGAGAAAGTCGGTGATTGAAATTTCTTGAGAAGATTCCGCCGCAACGAAAAACGCCTTTGTTTTAAGGATGTTCACCCCGAATCTTGTATCATGTCACTGACACTCTCTCCCGTATTTCGCGATAATGCAGAACGTAATGTTCTTCTTTGAACTTTCTCGATGTACTCCGCTAATCCCATATAGTAAGGATCCCAGACCGCGGGACGGACAAAAGTAGCGTAGGCAGTCTATTTAGTAAATCCGTTACATTTTCAAAGTGTCCTGCCTATAAGGGAGAGTCTTTGGTTTGCCTTCCCCACATTTTCTAACCGTTCTTCCAACTCAGGTTGTTCGTAATTGCAATTTCTATGCATTTAGTTGAATTTACGGCCTTTAGATTTGACTGATTTATCGTGTAACCGAAGTTTAACAGTTTACTTTTAGCACTGATAATCTCTCACTTTTCATTATTTGAGGTCAACTGCCATTTTTCGTACCATACAGATATCTTTTCTAAATCGTTTTGCAATTTTTTTAATCTTCTGATGACTTTACTGGACGATAAACGACAGCATCATCTGCAACCAACCTAAGACGGCTGCTCAGATTGTCTCTTAAATCGTTTACATAGATAAGGAACAGCTGAGGGCCTGTAACACTGCCTTGGGGAACGCCAGAAATCGTTTCTGTTTTACTCGATGACTAATTATATATTAGGAGCCAAACCCGAAAAAATGAGCTTCAACCACAAGATGAACAGAACGAAACTTCGTTATGATGTGAAATACTGTGCCTAATGGGAGTTTGAGCCTGAATGCTTGCCTCGCACGAGAATAGCTCAACCAACTGAGCCACGCGAATATGATTCATTGGCACGAAACAAAGGTTGTATTCTGGTTTTACTCCTTCCTAATTCTTATAAACTCGACCTTCATATCTTGTTGGATTAACACTCTTGGGAGACCCGGTATGATAAAGAATCGCTTAACCAGGGTGTATTGAGATTCTTCCAGAGTGATTCTTTTACTTTGTAGCAAGATGTACGTTCGAATTAAAGTTTTCAAATGAATGAAACTTTGAGTAGTAGTTCGTCCATGATATGATGGAATACTGTGGAGTCTGAAAGAGTACTATCCAAGGTGGTCAACAAGAATAGTGGACACACAAATAACAAATGTGAAATACAAACTTTGGCTATCTAAAAGCTTAGCAAAAGGTATGTCTCATCAATATGACACGTCCCATTCTTTCTATTTATAAGTTTACGTCCGAGAAATGGGGGAGTGAACGAAGTGATAACTGAGGTTTGTGAGAGTATGTGACGTCATTTCAGAGACGTTGCACGCCCTCTGGCCTGGATGTATGCACTGATTCGGCTCGGAAGAGTGCCATCCTCTTCTGAGGATAGCTGGCCAACTGTTGTAACAAGTCGTTGATATACTGTATGTTGGTGCTGCGACGAAGTTGAAGTCCGAACTGGTCCACTCATGTCATGTTGGACACAAATACTCGGGATCTGCCTGGCCGCGGGAGTACCTTAACATCATGCAGACGGTTTATAAACACAAAGGCAATATTTGGACGAGGATTATCCTCTTGTAAAATGGCAGTACGATATTGGCGCATGAGGGGTAACACACGAGGACGCACGATGTCTGCGACGTACCGTTGTGCCGCTAGAGTTCCCTCGATCACTAACAGCCATGATCTGAATTGGTATTCAATGGCTTACCACACAATGATGCCAGGAGCAAGGCTGTTGAGCCTCTTCAAAACACGAAGAATCGAATATGTCCATAGGTTGCCGCCATACTCGCCGACAATTGTCATCTATATCTACATCTACAGAGATACTCCGCAAGCCACCGTATGGTGCGTGGTGGAGGGTACACTGTAAAGTCATTTCCTTTCCTGTTCCACTTGTAAATAGAGGGAGGGAGAAAGGACAGTCTATACGCCTCCGCATGAGTCCTAATTTCTCGTATCTCATCTTCGTGGTCCTTAGGGACAATAGTTGTTGCCGCCAGTAGAATCGTGTTTCAATCAGCTTCAAATGCCGCATTTATAAATTTTCTCTATAGTGTTTCTGGAAAGGAATGTCGTCTTCCCTCCAGGGATTCCCATTTGAGCCTCCGGGAGCATCCCCGTAACATTTATGTGTTGTTCGAACCTACTGGTAACAAATCTAGCAGGCCGCCTCTGAATGGCTTCCACGTCTTCCTTCTGTCCGACCTGGCACGGATCCCAAACACTTGAGCAGTACTCCATAATAAGTCGCATCAGCTTTCTATTTGCGTTTTCCTTTACATGTGAACCACTCTTTCCTAAAATTCTTCAATAAATCGAACTTGACCATTCACATTCCCTATCACAGTTCTCACATGCTTGTTCTATTTCTTATCGCTTTGCAAAGTTACGCCCAGATATTTAAACGATTTGACTGTGTCAAGCAGGACACTAGTAATATTGTATCCGAACGTTGAAGGTTTGTTCTTCCTGTTCATCCGCATTCACTTACATTTTTTCCACATTTAGAGCTAGCTGCCATCCATAAGACCAACTGGAAATTTTGTCTAAGTCGTCTTGTATATTCCTACAGCCACTCAACTTCCACACCTTACTGTACACCACAGTATCACCAGTAAACAGCCGCAGATTGCTACCCACCGTGTCCGCCAAATAAAATGAGTTGCAAGTTTTATTTCAGGTGTCGTCATATTGGGCGAGTTGCGTGTCGACGATGATGAGATGGGGATGAGAGCGACACAACACCCGGTCCACTAGCGGAGAAAATCCCCAACACGGCCAGGAACAGAACGCTGGCCCGTTGCGTGGTAGGCAAAACACGTTTCCGCAGCTAAGCAGGCGGACCGGTCTGCCAAATCAGTTGTGTATATAGAGAACAACAGTGGTCCTATTACACTTCTCTGGAGCACGCCTGACGATACCCTTGTCTCTGATGAACAGTCGTTGTCGCGGACAATATGCTGGGTTCTATTACTTAAGAAGTTCAAAATTGGTTCAAATGGCTCTGAGCACTATGGGACTTAACATCTGTGGTCATCAGTCCCCTAGAACTTAGAACTACTTAAACCTAACTAACCTAAGGACATCACAAACATACATGCCCCAGGCAGGATTCGAACCTGCGACCGTAGCAGTTGCGCGGTTCCGGACTGAGCGCCTAGAACCACTAGACCACCGCGGCCGGCACTTAAGAAGTCTTCGAGACACTGACATATCTTTGAAATTATTCCATATGCTCGTATATTCGTTAACAGCCTGCAACGGGGAATCGTGTCAAATGCTTTCCGGAAATCTATAAATGTGGAATCTACCTGTTGCCCTTCATCCATAGTTCGCAGTATATCACGCGAGAAAAGGGCAAGCTAAATTTCGCACGAGTGGTGCATTCTAAAACCATGTTGATTCGTGGACATAAGCTTCTCAGTCTTAAAAAAATGTAATATATTCGAACTGAGACTATGTTCAAGGTTTCTGCAGCAAACCGAAGTTAAGGATATCGGTCTGTAATTTTGCGGGTCCGCTCTTTTACCATTCTTGTACAGGGTTATTACAAATGATTGAAGCGATTTCACAGCTCTACAATAACTTTATTATATGAGATATTTTGACAATGCTTTGCACACACATACAAAAACTCAAAACGTTTTTTTAGGCATTCACAAATGTTCGATATGTGCCCCTTTAGTGACATCAAGCCGATAATCAAGTTCCTCCCACACTCGGCGCAGCATGTCCCCATCAATGAGTTCGAAAGCATCGTTGATGCGAGCTCGTAGTTCTGGCACGTTTCTTGGTAGAGGAGGTTTAAACACTGCATCTTTCACATAACCCCACAGAAAGAAATCGCATGGGGTTAAGTCGGGAGAGCGTGGAGGCCATGACATGAATTGCTGATCGTGATCTCCACCACGACCGATCCATCGGTTTTCCAATCTCCTGTTTAAGAAATGCCGAACATCATGATGGAAGTGCGGTGGAGCACCATCCTGTTGAAAGATGAAGTCGGCGCTGTCGGTCTCCAGTTGTGGCATGAGCCAATTTCCCAGCATGTCCAGATACACGTGTCCTGTAACGTTTTTTCGGAGAAGAAAAAGGGGCCGTAAACTTTAAACCGTGAGATTGCACAAAACACGTTAACTTTTGGTGAATTGCGAATTTGCTGCACGAATGCGTGAGGATTCTCTACCGCCCAGATTCGCACATTGTGTCTGTTCCCTTCACCATTAAGAAAAAATGTTGCTTCATCACTGAAAACAAGTTTCGCACTGAACGCATCCTCTTCCATGAGCTGTTGCAACCGCGCCGAAAATTCAAAGCGTTTGACTTTGTCACCGGGTGTCAGGGCTTGTAGCGATTGTAAACGGTAAGGCTTCTGCTTTAGCCTTTTCCGTAAGATTTTCCAAACCGTCGGCTGTGGTACGTTTAGCTCCATGCTTGCTTTATTTGTCGACTTCCGCAGGCTACGCGTGAAACTTGCCCGCACGCGTTCAACCGTTTCTTCGCTCACTACAGGCCGACCCGTTGATTTCCCCTTACAGAGGCATCCAGAAGCTTTAAACTGCGCATACCATCGCCGAATGGAGTTAGCAGCTGCTGGATCTTTGTTGAACTTCGTCCTGAAGTGTCGTTGCACTGTTATGACTGACTGATGTGAGTGCATTTCAAGCACGACATACGCTTTCTCGGCTCCTGTCGCCATTTTGTCTCACTACGCTCTCGAGCGCTCTAGCGGCAGAAACCTGAAGTGCGGCTTCAGCCGAACAAAACTTGATGAGTTTTTCTACGTATCTGTAGTGTGTCGTGACCATATGTCAATGAATGGAGCTACAGTAAATTTATGAAATCGCTTCAATCATTTGTAATAGCCCTGTATACTGGAGTCACCTGCCCTTTTTTCCAAACACTTTGTGCTGGGCGAGAGGTTCACGACAAATCCATGCTAGGTAAGGGGCCAATGCTGTAGAACACTCTTTGTAAAACCAAAGTGGTATTCCATCCGGATCTGACGATTTATTTACTTTCAAATCTTTCAGTTGTTTCTCTACGCCAGGGATGCTTAGTACTATGTCACCTATATGGGGGTCTATCCGATGTTCAAATGAAGGTACGTTTGCACGATTTTCCTGTATGAGCGATTTCTTGAACGCGAAGTTTAAACCTTCAGCTTTCGTTTCACTATCTTCAGCTGCCACAAATGCGCGATTTATCGGTGAACACTAAGCTAAGCCATTCATCAACAGTCGATGATTCCTTGGCACAGCAACTCCAGAAGCAGCTGTTTGTGTTGTAGTGTTAACTGCAGGCTAACATGGGATGGTAATTATGGAGTCCGGCTGCTACTAGTCTCCGAACGATGGTGTGGGACGGCACAGTGTGTCCATTACTTGTTCTGGGATAGCAGGTACAGTCAGAGACTTTTACGCAGGAGCATACTCGCCTTTCTTGTGCTCCCATAGGAGCATTTCTCCGCTGGTTCCTGTATTTTCCCTGCTACAGCAGATCATGTCACTCACATGAAATGAACTTCGTGTGTCAGTAAAATTTTGATACTTCACTTATGTGAAACTGAAATTACGAAAAAGTGCACAAAAATTTTGCCTGTGCTTAAGTACTGCAACAAGATGGGGGTTCCTAGAATTCTTATAATGATAACGGAGACAGTGTACAGCATATTTTTTCATGTTGTATCACATTATAGACTGCGTGTTCGCCTCACAGCAGATTTTACGTGGGTATTTTATGTGTACAGGTAGGGTAACGTTGAATCTCTGTAACTCGGAAGCAGGTAAAGATACCAAGAAAATTTTCAAGACTGCTGGACATCCAGATCTTAGGAATATATCCTAAAATTTTTGGTACGAAAACATCATTCTATGGAACCGACTATAAATTAATGCTGCCTTCATAAGCCCCTTAAGGCCCACAGTATACCACATGAAATGCAGAAAGAACCAACCGATTTGCCCCATTTTCTAAGCACGAGGAACTGTATAACATTCACACTTTGACGCTGTACTGTGGGATAGTGACATTAAGACGATCCTTCTGCTGGGCATACAAATGGTTCCAAGCTCACGGGCTATCAAAAACACTTGACACTATCTTTCTGACACCAACAGAACCTGAGGTATGAGCCCCAGAAGAATCCCGTTTTTATGTGCGGCGTTCTAGAACATAGGTAGCGCTTGCTGTCGCATACGTACCGATTCTGACGTAACGAGAGACTTCAACGAGCGAACAGACAACGAACATTTATGAACGACTGGAAAACACTCCTATACAAGATAAAAATAAAAACGCAGTCCGCTGAAGGAATCTTCATCAGAACACGAAACTTTATAGCACATATGACTGATTTTTATATACGGTAATGATATTAGGTTTAGACCATTATTACTAAACACATATGGCTCTGTGGTTAATGCACTACACTCGCCTTTCGGAGGACTGGACTCCAAATTCCCGTCTCCTCATTCAGCTTTAGGTTTTGTGTCTCTTTCCTAGATAGCTTATGGTTAACTTTGTAATTTTTTTTATTTTGAAAAGCAATTTCCTTACATATTCACAGTGAGTTAGTGCTCTGTCTTTAATGACCTCATCTTGGACGGGACCAACACTTAATCTTCCAACCTTCTTTCTTCCAACATCACAAACAATAACCTACTGGACAAACGTCGGATGGTCTTGGGGGTAGACCATCAAGACCAGTGCAACTTATACAAAACTCTGATCTGATTTCATTGAGTTATTGCAATAAGGCACTCAGGACCTTGCGCACAATACGACGATCCTTCGTGGCGCGGTCAATCGAGATCGACCGGAAACTCGACGACGAATATGTTTGCCCTCACGTTCCCGTGCAGTCTAACACCGGGCGACTGTCACATCCGAATGCCTCACAAATCTGGATGATACGTGATTCGACCAGCCGGTCTTACCGAGACACAGAATGGGGCCGCTTTCAGACTCTGGCAGGTGCTACTTCACTACAGTAGTGGCATCTTCGTGTCATCTACTGTGATCAGTCAACATCTGACTGAAATGTAGTGTGAGGAGGGCTATGCGAGAAGCGTTCAATGAATTCGAAAGTAAAGTTCTATGTACTGACTTGGCAGAAAATCCTAAGAAATTTTGGTCTTATGTCAAAGCGGTAGGTGGATCAAAACAAAATGTCCAGACACTCTGTCACCAAAATGGTACTGAAACAGAGGATGACAGACTAAAGGCCAAAATACTAAATGTCTTTTTCCAAAGCTGTTTCACAGAGGAAGACTGCACTGTAGTTCCTTCTCTAGATTCTCGTACAGATGACAAAATGGTAGATATCGAAATAGACGAGAGAGGGATAGAGAAACTATTAAAATCGCTCAAAAGAGGAAAGGCCGCTGGACCTGATGGGATACCAGTTCGATTTTACACAGAGTACGCGGAGGAACTTGCCCCCCTTCTTGCAGCGGTGTACCGTAGGTCTATAGAAGAGCGTAACGTTCCAAAGGATTGGAAAAGGGCACAGGTAATCTCCGTTTTCAAGAAGGGACGTCGAACAGATGTGCAGGACTATAGACCTATATCTCTAACGTCGATCAGTTGTAGAATTTTGGAACACATATTATGTTCGAGTATAATGACTTTTCTGGAGACTAGAAATCTACTCTGTAGGAATCAGCATGGGTTTCAAAAAAGACGGCCGTGTGAATCCCAACTCGCGCTATTCGTCCACGAGACTCAGAGGGCCATAGACACGGGTTCCCAGGTAGATGCCGTGTTTCTTGACTTCCGCAAGGCGTCCGATACAGTTCCCCACAGTGATTTAATGAACAAAGTAAGAGCATATGGACTATCAGACCACTTGTGTGATTGGATTGAAGAGTTCCTAGATAACAGAACGCAGCAGCAGAGAAGTCTTCCGAAGTAAGAGTGATTTCAGGTGTGGTGCTGGGGAGTGTCGTAGGACCGTTGCTATTCACAGTATACATAAATGACCTTGTGAATGACATCGGAAGTTCACTGAGGCTTTTTGCGGATGATGCTGTGGTATATCGAGAGGTTGTAACAATGGAAAATTGTACTGAAATGCGGGAGGATCTGCAGCGAATTGACGCATGGTGCAGGGAATGGCAATTGAATCTCAATGTAGACAAGTGTAATGTGCTGCGAATACATAGAAAGAAAGATCCCTTATCATTTAGCTACAAAATAGCAGGTCAGCAACTGGAAGCAGTTAATTTCATAAATTATCTGGGAGTACGCATTAGGAGTGATTTAAAATGGAATGATCATATAAAGTTGATCGTTGGTAAAGTAGATGCCAGACTGAGATTCATTGGAAGAATCCTAAGGAAATGCAATCCGAAAACAAAGGAAGTAGGTTGCAGTACGCTTGTTCGCCCACTGCTTGAATACTGCTTAGCAGTGTGGGATCCATACCAGATAGAGTTGATAGAAGAGATAGAGAAGATCCAACGGAGAGCAGCGCGCTTCGTTACAGGATCATTTAGTAATCGCGAAAGCGTTACGGAGATGACAGATAAACTCCAGTGGAAGACTCTGCAGGAGAGACGCTCAGTAGCTCGGTACGGGCTTTTGTTGAAGTTTCGAGAACATACCTTCACCGAGGAGTGAAGCAGTATATTGCTCCCTCCTACGTATACGTATAACTCGCGAAGAGACCATGAGGATAAAATCAGAGAGATTAGAGCCCACACAGAAGCATACCGACAATCCTTCTTTCCACGAACAATACGAGACTGGAATAGAAGGGAGAACCGATAGAGGTACTCAAGGTACCCTCCGCCACACACCGTCAGGTGGCTTGCGGAGTATGGATGTAGATGTAGATGTAGATGACGCCGTCACGCCCCTCATATATCCTGCCATACCTGATAACAACGCTAAACACGAACGCACTCTGGCGGCTGCTCTACCAGTCACAGAGAACTGGCACTCTAATCATTTACATATCCGCCGAAGTGTGAACGTATATCAAGGTAAGTAGACGTCCGACTATGTCTTGTAGGTGCTACCATTTTTCTATCAGGCAATGTAGTTAAATGAGCAGTGGATGTAAACAAACAGCTGAAACTGGTTTGTTCAATTAAAAACCAGCGAATGTTGTATCCTTTGGTTGCCTCACTTGAAGACATGAAAAAGTTGGCCGCTCGGAGTGCGGCGGAGGGTCCACTATTAGTACCGTATTACCCTCGTACTTACACTTACAAAGGATACTCGTAAAAACGACTGTCAGTACGAACCTCAATATGTTGACATCATTACCATTATGCTGTATGTATGTGGAAGGAAGGAATCTGTATAATGAACAGTCTTGGAGACACTAATAAAGTTTTACAAAACCGCTGCAATACCAACTGGTCTCTGTGGAACAGAAAAATGGTTTGTGACGTCTAATGACAGAGGAAAACTTTAATCAGCGTAACAGTAATTTATCAGAAAAGTGCTATTGCACCTCTGCCAAGTAGCGACGATGATAGTCCAATAGCGGCAGCGACGTGGAGGTACAATCCATTAGTTACCTCGGTACGGGTTAGAATATAATCACTGTGCCGCGAGGCAGTAAAGGAGAACTCTTTGGTTTTTGGTGCGCACCACTGCCGGAAGGCAGACTGCGTATCCACATGAGGCACTGCTTCAAGCGCCATTTCTGTGCTGACTACTTTCCCCTGGACATGGATTTCGATCCGGAAGCGATGGGGACATTACGTATACTGCTTACGATTGACATAGCATTCGTTCTGAAGTGTAACGGATTCCAACTTCCAGGGTGAGAGTCGATTACCATGAGCGTAAAGAACAGTTTGTGTGTGTATCCAGTGGGGTACGAAAGTTGGAAGGACTCTAGGCACATCTTATTATTATTTCTTCTCTTCCGGTTGCAAAAATGTTTTTTGGCATCCTTCTATACACGGAGGATAGGGAAGAATGATTATCGTAATAAAATAAGAGAAATCAGAGATCGTACGGGAAGATTTAAGTGTTCGTTTCTCCCGCGAGCTGTTTGAGAATGGAACTGTAGAGAAATAGTCTGAAGGTGGTTCGATGAATCATCTGCCAAGCACTTAATTGTGAACTGGAGAGTAATCATGTATTTCGGAGACAGTTGAAAAGTACTGAAATAATTGGGAAAACAATGTACAGAGGATGGGCGCTAGCAGACTCCCCAGCGCATTTTCAAACTATCGGCCTGCAAGGAAAAGAAACGTCGAAAAACGAACCAAGCAATGGATGCAACAATATGAAGCGTAACGGGAACCAGGGACTAGAAACGCGCGCAGTCAGAATTTAAGGAAGAAGCCTTTCATTGGTCGATAATGTCTCCCCCTTGCCGTAATCTACTGGAATTTGCTGTCATTTGTAATACATTTCGTACTGATATCTATCTTCCTTACAATTACAGCATTCGCGTGCGAATAAAATTTTCTTAGGACTCTTCGAATGAATCTCAGTTTGACATCTACACTCCTGGAAATTGAAATAAGAACACCATGAATTCATTGTCCCAGGAAGGGGAAACTTTATTGACACATTCCTGGGGTCAGATACATCACATGATCACACTGACAGAACCACAGGCACATAGACACAGGCAACAGAGCATGCACAATGTCGGCACTAGTACAGTGTATATCCACCTTTCGCAGCAATGCAGGCTGCTATTCTCCCATGGAGACGATCGTAGAGATGCTGGATGTAGTCCTGTGGAACGGCTTGCCATGCCATTTCCACCTGGCGCCTCAGTTGGACCAGCGTTCGTGCTGGACGTGCAGATCGCGTGAGACAACGCTTCATCCAGTCCCAAACATGCTCAATGGGGGACAGATCCGGAGATCTTGCTGGCCAGGGTAGTTGACTTACACCTTCTAGAGCACGTTGGGTAGCACGGGATACATGCGGACGTGCATTGTCCTGTTGGAACAGCAAGTTCCCTTGCCGGTCTAGGAATGGTAGAACGATGGGTTCGATGACGGTTTGGATGTACCGTGCACTATTCAGTGTCCCCTCGACGATCACCAGTGGTGTACGGCCAGTGTAGGAGATCGCTCCCCACACCATGATGCCGGGTGTTGGCCCTGTGTGCCTCGGTCGTATGCAGTCCTGATTGTGGCGCTCACCTGCACGGCGCCAAACACGCATACGACCATCATTGGCACCAAGGCAGAAGCGACTCTCATCGCTGAAGACGACACGTCTCCATTCGTCCCTCCATTCACGCCTGTCGCGACACCACTGGAGGCGGGCTGCACGATGTTGGGGCGTGAGCGGAAGACGGCCTAACGGTGTGCGGGACCGTAGCCCAGCTTCATGGAGACGGTTGCGAATGGTCCTCGCCGATACCCCAGGAGCAACAGTGTCCCTAATTTGCTGGGAAGTGGCGGTGCGGTCCCCTACGGCACTGCGTAGGATCCTACGGTCTTGGCGTGCATCCGTGCGTCGCTGCGGTCCGGTCCCACGTCGACGGGCACGTGCACCTTCCGCCGACCACTGGCGACAACATCGATGTACTGTGGAGACCTCACGCCCCACGTGTTGAGCAATTCGGCGGTACGTCCACCCGGCCACCCGCATGCCCACTATACGCCCTCGCTCAAAGTCCGTCAACTGCACATACGGTTCACGTCCACGCTGTCGCGGCATGCTACCAGTGTTAAAGACTGTGATGGAGCTCCGTATGCCACGGCAAACTGGCTGACACTGACGGCGGCGGTGCACAAATGCTGCGCAGCTAGCGCCATTCGACGGCCAACACCGCGGTTCCTGGTGTGTCCGCTGTGCCGTGCGTGTGATCATTGCTTGTACAGCCCTCTCGCAGTGTCCGGAGCAAGTATGGTGGGTCTGACACACCGGTGTCAATGTGTTCTTTTTTCCATTTCCAGGAGTGTATTTTTCTTACAGTTACAACATTTTTGTACGCATTAATTTTTCTTAGGATTATTCGAATGAATCCCAGTCTGTTACCTGTCTTCCTTACAAGTACGTAACATTTCTGTTGTCGTTTCACTTTAAATCACACTGAAACTATTACTTGAGATATCTGACTTACACATCTCGTTCTAGTGGCTGGTCGTGAAGACCCAGTGCTCGGTGGTCATAATGTTTTGGATAATCAGGGTATGGTACAGTAATAAAATCACGTTCTGTTGGGGAGAATGCGGGCCAACAGCTGAATAATCAAATACCAAAATTTCATTGACATAATGGGAGACTTCAACGATCGAACAGACAACGAATACTTATGAACGATTTCAAAACACGCACCTATGCACCTATACCTGAGAAAAAAAGCATCAACGAAATGCGCTCCAAAGGGATCTTCAACAGAACACAATATTGTTAGCACATATGAATAATTTTTATGTAAGGTAATGATACTAGATTTAAACCGTTACCACTAAAGTTCTATGGCTCTTTGGTTAGTTCATTACACTCGCTATTTAGAGGACTTGTCTCGCCATTCAGCTTTAGGGTTTGTGTGGCTTTTCTAAATAGCTTAGGGCGAATTTTAAAAGTGTTCTTTCGAAAAACAATTTCCCTCCGCATCCAGTCTGAGCTAGTGCTATGTCTCCAATGACCTTCTTGTCAACGGGACCTAGCCTTAATATTTCTTTCCTCTTTCTTCCAATGTCACAAACAACAATATACTGGACAAACGTCATATGATGTTGGTGGTCGTCCGTCAATACCTGTGTGACTGATGTAAGTCTGGTAGATTTCATTGAGTTATTGTAACACAGGTGCTGAGCAACGAGCAGGAAAACAGCCTTTTATAACTATGCTTCGTGTAAATGTCTTGTAGCAGATTCTGTAGGATTTGTTGATACCATGCTTCATGCAATTCATATAGCTGTAGATATATGCACGGCCCATCGCTCTTTGCGTTTCTTTCTTACTTTTTAAAATATTTCTTACTGCAAATTCCTCCTATTTGTTTTGAAGATAGATTAGTATGGCTTTCAGTGATGTGGATGATTGAGGGATAACGTTAAATTTTAATCTGCAATTATCCTTTTTGAAAATAATAAATAGTTTTTTCTGTATCCCTATATTGTTACTTTATGATTCTGTTTAAATTTGGAGATGTAATATTGCTGTGCAGCAGGATTATTTTATTGAACAGGTTTGAATTTTTAAAGTTGTACCAGACGAGCTCAGAACAGAGAAGGCTGGCTCTGCGCCAGTGCTACATAACGAGGTAGCGTGAAGTAACACTTCGTAACTTCAGCGCAAGAACGCCACTGAAAAGTCAAACGCAGGCGGGAAGACCCAAGCTCGGCGGCCCAGAACAATTACTGAATTACCACAGCGAGGCAAGGAGCGCTGACGGGACGATATACTAGGACAAGTGCGATCTTATACCCAGAGCCACCATGTCATAGGCGCAGGCTCAGCCATTTAAATAACGTGGCTTTAGGAGCTCAAAGACACATTCAGTCGCTATGTTCTGTCCGTGTCGCTAGAACCAAAGAGAATGACAGTCTGTTGAGATTCAGTGAAACCACAGCGAACTGATCGATGGTGGTATGCCTGCTACCTGCTTGCTGACTTCAATACCAGGATGCAGCCAATCTTAGGCATATCACAACTATCGACTGCTATTGTTGTCCACTGGGACGGTGCGGTTGAAAAGACAGGCGTGCAGCCAACCCTTCTCTGCTTCTGGTCATCGCAGATGATATGTAAATTGTTAACTCCACACCGACCAGATGTGGCACGTTTTCGCAGCCCCCTGGTCAACTCGTGAGTATCTGTTGCAGTCGTGGTCGAGCCATAATGGATGACCGTAGTCTAGTCAACATGACAGTGATACCCGGGAGTACAGTTGGTTGCCCTCATCCGAGCGTGCGATGGACTGTCTACGAGAGTGTTGAGATGGTAGCTACACTGTATTGTAGAACATCTGGGGAGGTGATGTCTTCTCGTTCCCCTGCTTTCACCAGCACAGCACTCGGCCTGGCTCACTGACCTCCCACTACCAAGGCGTGAGCACTTCTTTTGGCACAAGCTTTTGTCTGGCCGCCGACCGCCGTCCTGAAGACACTTTTTAACCCTGTAAAACTCACCACGAGAAATAATAGCTGTAACAGATAACCCTGTCTCACTGATGCATCCAGATGTAAACTGGACAACTCACCGTCATCCCGAGCCCTGCCTCCTGCTCACAACGCGATCCCAGCTCTCCAGGTCGCAACAGTGCTCTAATATAAGTCAATCGAACACTTGCCGGTTAAAGTTGACGAAACAGATGAACTGAACCTAGGCATAACTGTAACTGATGTAGAGATACCTACCATGTTAGAGAGATGGTGTCCCTGTCGTCTCAGTGAAATTAGCTGTCCGATGCAGAAGGTGACTATGATATCGTCAGTCCCTTTGGTGGCTGTGTGATTGACAGTCACGGACAGAATGAACAGTATACAAAACCTTAGCGGATTGAATCTTGGACTGGATATCAGGGAAACAATTCAAGAATGTACTGCCGGCCGAAGTGGCCGTGCGGTTAAAGGCGCTGCAGTCTGGAACCGCAAGACCGCTACGGTCGCAGGTTCGAATCCTGCCTCGGGCATGGATGTTTGTGATGTCCTTAGGTTAGTTAGGTTTAACTAGTTCTAAGTTCTAGGGGACTAATGACCTCAGCAGTTGAGTCCCATAGTGCTCAGAGCCATTTGAACCAAGAATGTACTGTGCTTTCGCTACAATTTTCAACACTAACGATAGTGACTGCAGCTGATGGAACTGAATCCTATAATACTACCTCAGAACGGTTAGCTGTACACATTAAGGAAAATTTTTCCTCTCGCAAAAATTAACCATACGAAACAAGGAAGTCAGAACAACATAAAATGTGAGAGCAAAAATACATTCCTCACAGTTTAATTTTTTTTCGTTATAGGACACGAATTAGTCTTGGAGATTGATACTATGCATGTTTTTACAATCCAGAAGCAACTAATGGCAGAGAACTGACAACACTGAGAGCGTGTACACGAATTAACAGCCAGGCCAGTATTCTCTTCTGTGTTCGAACGACCGTGCTTGCGTTTATTCACTGCTATTATTCCTCTAACATAATGCTGCTTCGGCTCTAATCTTTGTCATCGAAGCCATAACAACACGGCGTGAACTCAGCAACTTTCCCTTTCGTGATACTTCCATTGTGACTTTTGCTTTAGGCCAACACGGCGATATAAATATTTAGCATAACAATCACTTCATTCACCGCCAGTAATTGGTACGGCACTAATACATTTTACTCTCTTCTCAAAACAAAGACCAGCGATTACAGCCATTTTGTCTAGGCTGTTGCTGTCTCCGTCTCTCTTTGAGCCAGCGACATTTCTTCCTCCACAGAAATTTATCCAACTGGCTATAAAGTTATTTAAAGATTTTTACAACAACTTTAAGTTTAATGTAATACCCTTACTCGTAAATGATTTTGCGATTGTACGTTGGTCAAAAATGGTTCAAATGGCTCTGAGCACTATGGGACTTAACAGCTATGGTCATCAGTCCCCTAGAACTTAGAACTACTTAAACCTAACTAACCTAAGGACATCACACAACACCCAGTCATCACGACCCAGAGAAAATCCCTGACCCCGCCGGGAATCGAACCCGGGAACCCGGGCGCGGGAAGCGAGAACGCTACCGCACCACGAGCTGCGGACGATTGTACGTTGTACACTATATGATAGTTATTGGGCATTTATAACATAAGTTATTCTTTAAACAGAATATAACTTGGAACTTTTGCAAGGGATACTGGGTGGGTAAACACGCGACGCTGCCTAACACATTTGCTGCTGCAGGAGGCCTATGGTTTTGTGCATTCCTTCGACGGTTCTTCTGAGAAACGTGAATGATTCGCGGATCGCCTTCTAATCACTGGGAACGCTTCGCTTCTACAGCGACCTGCGTTGCATTGTTGTAGTAGAGGATCCAGTTCTTTTACATACTCTATGTAGAATCGCATAGGTTTCCCATCAGCTTTATTCGCCTTTCGTTAGTTGAGTGGTTTCAGATGATTTTATATACCGCAGTCACTTGTTCCGATAACTGTCATTTACACGTGTGGTCGCGCGCAGTACGATCTTTCTTGGAAAAAGAAATTCAGTATTTCAGCCTTCCCTCTGTTATGCTCCGTTTGGATGCCATTGTGGTCACAGAGTATGTATACAGCTGACTTTGACTCAATTACTGGTTAAAGAAAAAATCCAAACATCTTAATATTTCCTGTCAAACCGGTAGATACAATTTAACTTCCAAACTCGTTGAACATTTCATACATGGTTGTCCTTACGCTGTTTATGGCCTCGTTCATTTTTTTATTTTTTAGTATAGCTTTGGCTAGATTGAAATTTGCAGTGAGGCTCTCTTTGCTTTCGGAGCAGCTTTCTAACATAGCTGTCGAACCTCGTCGTATCCTTCCCTCTTTTCGCAATTTTGCTCGGCACTTATTTGTCTAAGGCGCATTGTATAAAATCCTTGAACTATATGTATTTCTGCTCAAAACTTTTAGTCTTAGTGACGAATGTTTCACGTTGACCGCTCAGGTAGTATGAAATCTATTTCTTGTGAGATCTGATAAACAGAAATATTTTCTTGCCTTTCCTAACACCCCTATTTACAGCCGCATTCAAAGATGCTGCGTTGAACATGAAATCACCGATTCCCTGTTCTACGTTATCTGAGTCGAAAAATTCGAGCCTATTTGTAACCGGGAAATCGAAGATGTTACCGTCACGAGCCGCTTCTCAAATCAACTGCTCAAGGTAGTTGTCAAATAAGTCATAAAGAACAATTTCATGCGATTAACTGCCTCTACTACACGACATAATCGCTCTAGTCCCATAATCTGTAGCTTGTACATTGATTTCCACTTGTTACTATAAAATGACCAGGAAATGTACGCATAACCTTCTCAAAGTTTTCCCTTGTGTTAGACCACTGCCGCTCCTGAAGTACGGGTTCTATAAAAGCACCATGCTTGATCCATCTTTAACACAATTATTCCGCTTTCGAAATCTGTACTAACCTTACATTGTGGTATTATTTGCGCCTATAAACCAGTCTACACCAGCGGCTTTCAGAGCATCTTTGCCATAGACAAACCAGTCAGAACTTAGAATTTCATTGCTATTAACACCTGATTTAACCTGCTTTCTCTCCCCAGTACTATGTAGGCAGTATTGCCATTTGTGCGATCCGTTGCGGAACTTTTTCATGGGCTTTCGTAGATAACTAATTCTATACTGACATTTGCTTTCTCCTTTCTGTCGTGATGAATGCTAGTCTCCTTGGTTAACAGGTTTGATGGAACGTACGCTCCTGGAAATGGAAAAAAGAACACATTGACACCGGTGTGTCAGACCCACCATACTTGCTCCGGACACTGCGAGAGGGCTGTACAAGCAATGATCACACGCACGGCACAGCGGACACACCAGGAACCGCGGTGTTGGCCGTCGAATGGCGCTAGCTGCGCAGCATTTGTGCACCGCCGCCGTCAGTGTCAGCCAGTTTGCCGTGGCATACGGAGCTCCATCGCAGTCTTTAACACTGGTAGCATGCCGCGACAGCGTGGACGTGAACCGTATGTGCAGTTGACGGACTTTGAGCGAGGGCGTATAGTGGGCATGCGGGAGGCCCGGTGGACGTACCGCCGAATTGCTCAACACGTGGGGCGTGAGGTCTCCACAGTACATCGATGTTGTCGCCAGTGGTCGGCGGAAGGTGCACGTGCCCGTCGACGTGGGACCGGACCGCAGCGACGCACGGATGCACGCCAAGACCGTAGGATCCTACGCAGTGCCGTAGGGGACCGCACCGCCACTTCCTAGCAAATTAGGGACACTGTTGCTCCTGGGGTATCGGCGAGGACCATTCGCAACCGTCTCCATGAAGCTGGGCTACGGTCCCGCACACCGTCAGGCCGTCTTCCGCTCACGCCCCAACATCGTGCAGCCCGCCTCCAGTGGTGTCGCGACAGGCGTGAATGGAGGGACGAATGGAGACGTGTCGTCTTCAGCGATGAGAGTCGCTTCTGCCTTGGTGCCAATGATGGTCGTATGCGTGTTTGGCGCTGTGCAGGTGAGCGCCACAATCAGGACTGCATACGACCGAGGCACACAGGGCCAACACCCGGCATCATGGTGTGGGGAGCGATCTCCTACACTGGCCGTACACCACTGGTGATCGTCGAGGGGACACTGAATAGTGCACGGTACATCCAAACCGTCATCGAAACCATCGTTCTACCATTCCTAGACCGGCAAGGGAACTTGCTGTTCCAACAGGACAATGCACGTCCGCATGTATCCCGTGCCACCCAACGTGCTCTAGAAGGTGTAAGTCAACTACCCTGACCAGCAAGATCTCCGGATCTGTCCCCCATTGAGCATGTTTGGGACTGGATGAAGCGTCGTCTCACGCGGTCTGCACGTCCAGCACGAACGCTGGTCCAACTGAGGCGCCAGGTGGAAATGGCATGGCAAGCCGTTCCACAGGACTACATCCAGCATCTCTACGATCGTCTCCATGGGAGAATAGCAGCCTGCATTGCTGCGAAAGGTGGATATACACTGTACTAGTGCCGACATTGTGCATGCTCTGTTGCCTGTGTCTATGTGCCTGTGGTTCTGTCAGTGTGATCATGTGATGTATCTGACCCCAGGAATGTGTCAATAAAGTTTCCGCTTCCTGGGACAATGAATTCACGGTGTTCTTATTTCAATTTCTTGGAGTGTATATTATCGGGCCCGTGAAAGGATTTCTTTATGTTACAAGACCCGCATATGCACGCACCCTGCTACCCTAGTAGCTGCTTTCTGAGTTTAGTGAAGGACTTACCAGTTTTAGGGGTTCTATAATCATTCACCCGATAGCGGAGGTCTAAAAATCCCCATTCAAGATCATCGCAGAATATCTTAGCCTCTGGTTGAAGCGTTCCACACAGCTTGAGTACGACCACGATTATTTATGCGGATGATACTCGAAAACGCCAGCTCTGTTTCTATACTGTGAGCGAGGCTAGCTGTCTTCAGGACAGCAGCCGGCCCCCTGTAGGAACGGAGAGTAGCCGCTGAATCCAGGTAGGAGGCGTCATTCGTGCCGACATGAGCCACGATTTGCAGCCGGGTGCACCCAGTGCTCTCAGTGGCCACCGGCAGAGACTCCTTCATATATTGCACAAGACTCACCGGAAGCAAACAGAATGGATACTGGCTTTCCTTCCTCATCTGCCCACCATAACCCGCATAACCCCCATAACGTTGAGGCTCCCAATGACAACCAAATCTACATCTACATCTACATCTACATTTATAGTCCGCAAGCCACTCAACGGTGTGTGGCGGAGGGCACTTTACGTGCCACTGTCATTATCTCCCTTTCCTGTTCCAGTCGCGTATGGTTCGCGGGAAGAACGACTGTCTGAAAGCCTCTGTGCGCGCTCTAATCTCTCTAATTTTACGTTCGTGATCTCCTCGGGAGGTATAAGTAGGGGGAAGCAATATATTCGATACCTCATCCAGAAACGCACCCTCTCGAAACCTGGCGAGCAAGCTACACCGCGATGCAGAGCGCCTCTCTTGCAGAGTCTGCCACTTGAGTTTGTTAAACATCTCCGTAACGCTATCACGGTTACCAAATAACCCTGTGACGAAACGCGCCGCTCTCCTTTGGATCTTCTCTATCTCCTCCGTCAACCTGATCTGGTACGGATCCCACACTGATGAGCAATACTCAAGTATAGGTCGAACGAGTGTTTTGTAAGCCACCTCCTTTGTTGATGGACTACATTTTCTAAGGACTCTCCCAATGAATCTCAACCTGGTACCCGCCTTACCAACAATTAATTTTATATGATCATTCCACTTCAAATCGTTCCGCACGCATACTCCCAGATATTTTACAGAAGTAACTGCTACCAGTGTTTGTTCCGCTATCATATAATCATACAATAAAGGATCCTTCTTTCTATGTATTCGCAATACATTACATTTGTCTATGTTAAGGGTCAGTTGCCACTCCCTGCACCAAGTGCCTATCCGCTGCAGATCTTCCTGCATTTCGCTACAATTTTCTAATGCTGCAACTTCTCTGTATACTACAGCATCATCCGCGAAAAGCCGCATGGAACTTCCGACACTATCTACTAGGTCATTTATATATATTGTGAAAAGCAATGGTCCCATAACACTCCCCTGTGGCACGCCAGAGGTTACTTTAATGTCTGTAGACGTCTCTCCGTTGATAACAACATGCTGTGTTCTGTTTGCTAAAAGCTCTTCAATCCAGCCACACAGCTGGTCTGATATTCCGTAGGCTCTTACTTTGTTTATCAGGCGACAGTGCGGAACTGTATCGAACGCCTTCCGGAAGTCAAGAAAAATAGCATCTACCTGGGAGCCTGTATCTAATATTTTCTGGGTCTCATGAACAAATAAAGCGAGTTGGGTTTCACACGATCGCTGTTTCCGGAATCCATGTTGATTCCTACATAGTAGATTCTGAGTTTCCAAAAACGACATGATACTCGAGCAAAACACATGTTCTAAAATTCTACAACAGATCGACGTCAGAGATATAGGTCTATAGTTTTGCGCATCTGCTCGACGACCCTTCTTGAAGACTGGGACTACCTGTGCTCTTTTCCAATCATTTGGAATCTTCTGTTCCTCTAGAGACTTGCGGTACACGGCTGTTAGAAGGGGGGCAAGTTCTTTCGCGTACTCTGTGTAGACTCGAATTGGTATCCTGTCAGGTCCAGTGGACTTTCCTCTGTTGAGTGATTCCAGTTGCTTTTCTATTCCTTGGACACTTATTTCGATGTCAGCCATTTTTTCGTTGGTGCGAGGATTTAGAGAAGGAACTGCAGTGCGGTCTTCCTCTGTGAAACAGCTTTGGAAAAAGGTGTTTAGTATTTCAGCTTTACGCTTGTCATCCTCTGTTTCAATGCCATCATCATCCCGGAGTGTCTGGACATGATGTTTCGAGCCACTTACTGATTTAACGTAAGACCAGAACTTCCTAGGATTTTCTGTCAAGTCGGTACCTAGTATTTTACTTTCGAATTCACTGAACGCTTCACGCATAGCCCTCCTTACGCTAACTTTGACATCGTTTAGCTTCTGTTTGTCTGAGAGGTTTTGGCTGCGTTTAAACTTGGAGTGAAGCTCTCTTTGCTTTCGCAGTAGTTTCCTAACTTTGTTGTTGTACCACGGTGGGTTTTTCCCGTCCCTCACAGTTTTACTCGGCACGTACCTGTCTAAAACGCATTTTACGATTGCCTTGAACTTTTTCCATAAACACTCAACATTGTCAGTGTCGGAACAGAAATTTTCGTTTTGATCTGTTAGGTAGTCTGAAATCTGCCTTCTATTACTCTTGCTAAACAGATAAACCTTCCTCCCTTTTTTTATATTCTTATTAACTGCGCCCTTTGCTCTTGTCAAAATCTTTTAGCAAGATCGGTCCCAGTTCCAACTAACGAAGCGTCCACTCCTGGCTCTGATGCACTTCAAACAGTTGGAAATTCCTCAGCTATTCGTGTTAAGGTATAAGGAAACAACCGTGCGACCAGTACCCACTATCGCCTTCCTCCTGAGATTCGCGACCCCTTTACTGCTTGCAATTCAGCTTCAGGAAAAGGTCGAACGACGAAACGGAAGACGCTGTTACGTCAGGGATTCCAGGCGAGGCTGTGGGACCAGAGGTGGCAAGGCATTCGTCTCAAGTGCCTCAACGCCAACGCAGTGAAGGACAGCAGCCTAAAAACTATCGACCGTGCCAATGCGGCTTCCAACTGGTTCCGGACAGTGACCAGTTCCCTCTGTATCCATACACAACAGGCCCAGTTCTTGCTCACCTTTAACCTGAGTTCGTCTATACAACAAGTACTATAACAGTGACTCAAGCAGTTGCTAGATGCAAGCCAACTACTGCTGATCTACATCTGCCTGCATCTACACAGCCAGCTTCAGACTATTTATCTACGGTTCCACTCTGTAACAGCACCTGGGAAAAATGAACGCTTCAGTCTTCCTGTACGAGTTCTGATTCATCTTATTTTATTACGGTTATTATTTCTCCCTTTTGTAGGCTAGCGACAGTAAAATATTTTCTCATTCAGAGGAGAAAGTTGGTGACTGAAATTTTGTGAAAAGATCCTGCCATAACGAAAAACGCTTGTTTTAATAATTCCAACCCCAAACTTCTTATCATATCCGACACTCTCTCACCTGTTTCGCTATAATGTACTTAACAAGTGGCTTTTAATCAAATTGCGTACCTATGGAATATCGTCCCAGTTATGTGAGTGGATTCGTGATTTCCTGTCAGTGAGTACATAGTTCCTAGGGAGTCATTGAGAAAGACAGACGTGATTTCTGGCTTTCCCCAACGTACCGTTATAGGTCCTCTGCTGCTCCTCATCTACATGAACGATATAGGAGATAATCTGAGCAGCCATCTTAGGTAGGTTAGGTAGATAACGCTGTCGTTTATCGTCTAGTAAAGGCATCAGAATATCAAAACAAATTGCAAAACGATTTAGAAAAGATATCTGTGTGGTGCGAAAATTGGCAATTGCTCCTAAATAAGTGTGAGGTCATCCACATGAATGCTAAAAGTATAAGTAGGCTGTTTATGTTTTCTTTATGTAAGTTTGCTATTTATGTTATGTAAGTAGGCTGTTTATGTTTTCTTTATGTAAGTTTGCTATTTATGTTTTCTTATTGGCAACGTTACGTAGCGCTCTCTGTATGAAAATCACTGGCTGTGCTGTGTGCAGTATGTGGCTAGTTTGCATTGTTGCCTGCCATTGTTGTCATGAACTGCTATAGCTGGATGTGAACAGCAGATTGCGTTGCGCAGTTGGAGGTGAGCCGCCAGCAGTGGTGGATGTGGGGAGAGAGATGGCGGATTTTTAATAATCTGTAAGACTGAATGTCAATTATGAATATTAAGGTAAATACATTGTTTGTTCTCTATTAATATCTTTCATTTGCTAACTATCCCTATCAGTAGTTAGTACCTTCAGTAGTTTGAATCTTTTATTTAGCTGGCAGTAGTGGCACTCGCTGTATTGCAGTAGTTCGAGCAGCGAAGATTTTTGTGAGGTAAGTGATTTGTAAAAGGTATAGGTTAAAGTTAGTCAGGGCCATTGTTTTGTAGGGGTTATTGAAAGTCAGATTGCGTTGCGCTAAAAATTATTGTGTGCCAGGTTAAGCACAGTCTTGTACAATTGTTCTAAGTGGACGTTTCAGTCAGTATAAATTGTTCTAAGGGGACGTTTCATATGTCGACCCTTAGCCTAGGATACCTCACTGGAATCTTCTGATTTTTTTCTTGTAGTTTGTGTATTTAGTGTAGCTTTTGTTTATTGCTAGCGCGTAATTGTAGAGAGAATCTCCTCTGTAGTTGCAGTCTTTCATTGTTGTACTGTAAAACAGTTGTGGCATGCATATAGATTTGCAACAAGTATTTCGCAGCTACGCTTGTAATTAACTACATATTATTTTCAGTGCTATGTTAATGTGTTCTCTTATTTTTGCTATTCAAATTGTGCTTTTCTGTGTTATCGTGTGAAATATTGTGACAATAATGGCGTGTGAAAAACGTAACACTCGGCTCCAAAGTAAAATGAGAAATGACAGTGAAGACGAAAGCAGTGTGTTGGCCCCACCATGTAATGAATTAACTAATATTCAAAATAGTAATTTGGTAACTGTGCATAGGGAAATGGAGCGGGCGTCAAACAATGGCGTAGACAGTCAAACAGGTAGTGAACAGGGAAGCATTATCGATCGATCGGTCGGCAACAGCTCGCCTCAGGAATCCGAAATGATAGGACACAATTTTGCATATACTGTAGATTCAGGTTTTGCGTCCTCACCGTTTTCTCAAATGAGTCAAGACACATTTTCTGCTTGTCAAAATGTGAATGCTGCCGGTGAAAACGCACTGCCTAAAAGCATAGAGAAACAGATTCCAGACACTAATACATTATTATTGCAATTAATGCAAAAAATGGAACAAAATCAGAAACAAACACAGCAACAGTTAGACACAATGGAACAACACCAGAGACAAACACAGCAACAGTTGGACACAGTGGAACAAAATCTTAAAAAGTTAGACTCAGTGGAACATACGCTTGAACAAACACGTGAAGATTTAACTACTGAGATACATAAAATAGAATCGAAATGTCAAAAAGTCTGTAATGACGTAAAAACACAAATTTGTGAGCATTTTCAGCCTATTTTTTCGCGGCATGAAAATGCATTACAGAATCACGAAGCAGCCATAAAAGAGCTGCAAACCATTGTTCATGAAAATCATGAGACCTTGTGGGCTAAAATTGACTCAGTTGCATCTACCGATTCGGTTACGCAACTGGCAAAAACTCAGGAAAACTTAAAGAACACAGTAGATTCGATTTCAACACAAATGGACACTCTGAAACTTGGTTCAGAAAAACACACTGAGGAAATGTGTTCACTATCGGAGAAAGTAGCCGAACTTTCGGATCAGGTCACTAACTTATCTACAAAGGTAGATGATGATCTGAATGACACAAGACCCGTAGCCTTCACTGACACAGAAGACTATGAACAAATAAGAAAATTCAAACAAAATCAAAATCAAATCAATACACAGTACAAAAGAGAAATCCGGGAAGTACAAGATCAGCTGAAACAGGTAATACAAGAATTACGTATTTCAGAGGACACTCGCGCCCCAATACGGGAAGAGGGACATAGAAATACGGAACAGCCACAAAATAATAACACAGGGCATTTCGGAAGTTATGAAAGAAATTGGCAATGGGCACCGAATTTTGAGATCGAGCCGCCGACACGACGTAACAATGACCGACATGCTACTCGCCGACACGATGATTTTGACTATAAGCTGTTCATTACTACACGTAAATTCAAAACATTCAAGAATTCTGCCAACGACATTCATCCACAAGCGTGGCTCCATCAATTCTCTCATTGTTTTCCTCCCAACTGGTCATTAGAACACAGATTAGAATTTATGTGTGGCTACTTGGAGAATGAACCAGCTGTAAGAATGCGATCGGTCATTCACGATTGTCACAGTGAAGGAGATTTTTATCATGCCTTCCTTTCAGCATATTGGTCTCAAGCCACACAGGACCGAGTAAAACATAGCATCATGATGATGAAACACTTCGAACAATCTGAATTTTCCAGTCTTGTGAAATATTTTGAAGACATGTTGCACAAGAATCAATACCTGTCAAACCCATACAGCCCCTCAGAACTCATCCGCATTTGCTTAATCAAATTACCTGAACACTTACGGCATATTATTTTGGCAGGACGTTGCAAAGACGACATTGAAGCTTTTCAGGGACTGTTACAAGAACTGGAAATTGACACAGACAGTCGCGGGATGCGAAAACAGGAAAACAATCACTACAGGTCACATCCGTCACAATTCCGTGACGACAGAAACAATAAATGGCCACGACAAACCTATTCTTATAACGTAAATCGTGACCAAAACAGACACCACCCATATGACAACCATTGGCAGAGTAATAGTTACAGGGAAAGATCACCTCTCCGCAGTAATGACTATCACAGAGACAATCAGAGAAACAGACAATATGGAAACCAAAACAATTATTATCAAGGGAGACAGAATAACTTCAGACGTAACGGTCCAGCACGCAGTTACGACTCAGGCAGAAATTCTCCACCACGTAACAGACAAGAAAGAAACTATGTAAACTACCGACATGACGACAGGCGATATGATCGTAACGACAGACCTGAACTGCATCAGAACTGGCGAGTTTTAAACAGAGCTGGGCCCTCTGGGCAAGTCGAATTTCTAGAAGTTAGGTCTCCAAATCCCAATAACGACGCGCGCCAACAAAGAGACAATAGGCGATGACTCACACCACTGGCAGCCACAAGACGTACTTATGAAACTGACGACGCAGCTGCCGTAGCTAGTAATTACGTAAAAATGGAAGACATTAGGGACATCTTACTCCAGGAACACGACGTAAAACATAACAACATTGCATATCCTGTGATTCATATTACTGTAAATGACGTAAAATTTACGGCAGTACTTGACTCTGGCAGTCCCATTTCAGTAATTAGTGAAACAGCTTTTAGCAAATGCAACAAATCGAACAATTGCCCCACACTTCCGTTACGTAAGATTAAATTACAAGGTGCAATCTTTGGAAAAAGTGTAGATGTACGCCAACAAACCAATTTAGAATTCTTTTGCCAAAGCCACAGCTTCTCTATGAACTTTCTTATTGTTCCATTATTGTCGACGGAAATTATACTGGGAGTAGACTTTTTGAATGAATACAAAGCAATCTTAAACTTTCACGATGCTGAAATAAGTTTAGAGAAAGAAGGTAAGTCAATAGCTTTGAAATTTGAAGACTGGCTCTCAAACCATGATGAGGAAATTAATCGGCTTTACCTTCTGTTAGATAACAGTTCGGAATTTTCTACGGAACTAGACACTAACAATCACTCTGCAAGTACTGACAGGGATGACATCGACGGCATATTTGAAATTAATGAGTTAATTCAGAATAAAATTCAAACAATTGAGAATTGTAATGACACTGATAGGCAGGACCTTTTTGAGATTTTACAAGCACATTCCACAGTTTTTACTCACAAAACAGGAACAATCAAGGGATTTCAATACCAATTTCGTGTTCGTGAGCATACTAAATTTTGTGTTAGACCATACGTAATTCCGGCGCATTATAGCGACCGTGTTAGAACAGAAATACAATCTATGCTTGACGAGGGCATTATTGAGCCCGCAGCAAGCTCATACAACAATCCGTTACATGTTGTTGAGAAGAAAAATGGATCGGTCAGACTTGTCTTAGATTCGAGACAAATCAATACTATCATTATTCCTGAAACAGACAGGCCGCAGACGATGGAAGAACTTCTTCAAAATTTTAATGGTGTAAAAGTGTTGTCTTCCATTGATCTCAGATCCAGCTTTTATCAGATCGAACTTCATCCAGAATGCAGAAAATACACAGCTTTCCTTTGTTTCGGCGTTTGTTATCAGTTTCGGAAACTTCCTTTTGGTTTGAACATTTCTTCAGCGGCATTCATTCGGGGGCTAAATTCCATATTACCTGAGTTCTTAAAACGTCACATCACCTTATATGTGGACGATATTCTAATAGCAGAAGCTTCATGGGAACAACATAACCGCATACTCAACAGTTTGTTACGTATTTTTGCAGAATCTGGAATTACAGTTAACTTGGAAAAGTCTGAATTCGGTAGGTCAAAGGTGAAGTTTTTGGGACATATTATTTCTTCTGAAGGCATTCAGCCGGATCCTGAAAAGTTAGAAGCAATCAGAGCCATTCCTGTTCCATCCACAAAAAGACAAGTCCGCAGTTTTCTAGGTCTCGTAAATTTTTACCGTCGTTTTCTGAATATGCAAATTCTAGTTACACCAAAACTTTGTTCTCTCACTGGAAAAAATACTATTTGGAACTGGGACGAACAAGCACAGTTGGAATTCAATTCTTTGAAAGAAGCGTTACTTCACGCGCCAATACTAGCTCATCCAGATCTGTCACAAGATTTCTGCCTTAGCACGGATTCTTCTAAAGTCGGTCTTGGTGCCCATTTATTTCAAGAAGCCATAGAAGATGACATTACTGTTCAGAAAACCATTGCTTTTGCAAGCCGAGTGCTAACAAAATCTGAAAAAAATTATTCCGTTACTGAATTAGAAGCTTTAGCTATCGTTTGGGCATTTAACAAATTCCGTTTCTTTCTTTCTGGTAAGCACGTAAAAGTATACAGTGATCATCGTGCATTACAGTTTCTTATGTCTTCAAAATTAAATCATGATAGGTTAAAACGTTGGGCATTGTTTCTGCAAGAATTCCGCTTCACAATAGTCTACATTCCCGGCAAGGAGAACATTGTTGCGGACGCACTGTCACGCGCACCGGCTGGGCTTGAGAAAAGTAACACAGAAGGCAACCTCAAGAAAAATTTCAGTATTCTTTACATTCAGAAAGTCGCCTTTGAAAACTTCATCACCACATCTTTAAAGGACATTGCTCATGAACAAGATAAAGATCCGATTTGGAAAGATATCAAAAGTAAATGGCATGAAAAGACACACACTCAGATTCGGCATTATTACCTGGTTAGAAACAACATACTCTTCAAACGCTGCACTGTTGATGACAAGCTATGGGTACTTTGCATTCCAGACGATTTTGTTAATAAGCTCATTTGGTACATTCATTTCAGCTACGCACATTTTGGCCCACGAAAATGTTATCATATTCTTCGAACGACTTGTTATTTTAACAATATGGAAAAGAGAATTCGAAGAGTCTTGTCTATTTGTAAACTTTGTCAAAAGGCGAAACCATCTACTATCTCACATTGTGCCCCGTTGTTTCCAATTATTCCTTCTAAATTAAAAGAATTTGCTGCTGTTGATCTTTTGGGACCCCTTGTCAGAACATCGAATGGATTTTCGTACGTTCTAGTCGCTGTTGAACTTACTTCAAAATTTGTTTCTTTCACTCCGTTACGTAAAGCCACTGGACGGTCTGTATCCAACGCCTTTGTTAAAAATTTCTTACGTGAAGTTGGACACGTTAGTAAAGTCATTTCAGATAACGGACCGCAATTCAGATCTGCTGTTTGGTCACGCATGCTTTGGAATCATAAAATCAAACCTGTTTTTATTTCATTGTACTCACCACACTGTAACCCGTCTGAACGGATTATGAAAGAAATCAATAAGCTTT
Organism: Schistocerca cancellata; assembly: GCF_023864275.1. NCBI lineage: Eukaryota > Metazoa > Arthropoda > Insecta > Orthoptera > Acrididae > Schistocerca > Schistocerca cancellata. The sequence continues at coordinate 421,735,306 of NC_064634.1, read as the reverse complement.
GCAGACTTTATTGTCACAGAAAGCATCAGCATTGGGACAGATATTTACACTTATTTCAAAATGTGCTGAATGAAATGCCTCATGATTCCACTGCTTTACCACCTACTCTTGTACTGAAGAATGTAGAACCTCCGAACAGAATCAGAGAGCTTGTACCTTTCCCGAATACACGTAAACTTCGACACAAAGACATAATTGATTTGGCTCTTAAAAATATAAAATCTGCAGCAGACAAAAGGAGAAAACTACACGGTAAAGCAAATGCAAAGAAATTATATATTGGTCAGAAAGTTCTCATTAAAGCTCATTCATTGTCACATAAGAAGAAACACTTGAGTCACAAATTCTTTCTAGTTTACAATGGACCTTACAGAATCCGACGTATACCACATGATAATTGCGTTGAAGTTGAAACTCTGCGTACTAGGAAGAGTAAAGGTTTACACCACATTTCTCATGTAAAACCATTTATTGACAGATAATCTGCTTTTTAACTTAGTCTTTGCAATTTTCACTTCACGCTACTTGTACTATTTGTCACACTGAGAAACTGTTAACATGCAACTATGTTTTAAAGCTAACTAACCATCCAGTCAAGAACATAGGTAACTTAGACAAGTAATTGCGAATGCATTGTTATTGCAAACAGACGACACAGTGTTGTTATTTATACATTCCTCCTTGTTAGTTGCACGATTACATAACGAATATACGGCTCACATACTTAGAACATATACCAGCACTGCTAATGAAATTTTCATGCAACATTTTGGTTTGCTTGAGAGTGGATTCTGGATTTAAAGTACTTTTTGTGAGATACTAGATGACACAGTGGTTAGTTTATGTGACAGCTACACGATTTTATCACGACGCTGCTAATACGTGACAATTTACAATGTTGCTTTTGCGGTGTATCTGTTTTATATCTGCACAGTTTTTTCTGAATTCTTCTGTAAAGTAAAACATGTTTTAGTAGTAACTTTTGTGCTATTGCTACAAGGAGACAGCCTTTTCCGTAGCACAACAATACTTTACAGCACAATAATTTCTTCATCACGGCAATAAGCGTAATAACTAAGTTATCTATACGCAAAGCGTTTCACTTTTGTGTATCATGAGGTAAGTACATTGACTTCTGCAGAACTTAGCTTTCGGAGGACAATAACTACGACACTCCACAGAGATTATCTTACAACAAGATGCACCTTTAGCGCTACAGGACACGCATTTCAGTGATTAATTTTGTACTTAAAACATTTATTGTTAAAGATTTTTGAATTACAAAGAAAGTTTTTCGTGATACATTTCATTCCATTGCTGTAATCTGTAACACCTGAGGGTATAATTATAATAAACCTCAGGGGGGTACACGCCTACTTTGTGTACCATGTGTTTGGCAAGCACAAGGAGCCCTAGCTAATATGGTATTTGCTTATACAACTTTACACATCGGTACCATATTTCTCTAACACATAAATTACACACCTATCTGATCATTTAACAGAGAAACAAACATCCTTTTACTACGTCAGTGACACATGTTTACGCAATTACACAGTTGGGTAACTTCACACTTAAGAAATTGTATTTTGTCTGTACTTTGTGAACTGTTCATATTTTTTCAGAACCATTGTGATACTATGAGAGCTTTGAATGATGTATTTGGTAAGGGAGTATGATTTTAAAGTACGTTTGAGGTAGATGACACTACTGAAATGAGCAGAGGATTTTCTTTAGGTTTTGAAATCATTGGCGGAAGCTACGACGTTTTTGACATTTGACTGAGGTGTTATGATGTTATTTTTACGACGACGATGTGTATTATGCTGTTGAGGTATGTTTATGTCAATAAGATGATGCTACTATATATGAGGAATGTGATTACGTGTTTATATGTATATGAATAATGAATAGAAGATAGGGACTCTTGACTTGTGAAAAAGGTTGTTGGAAACCAAGAATCGTACTTTAAGAGTTATGAAATGTGTGTGTAAATGCGTGAATGAGACTGTCACTGCAGCGGAAACTGCTGTCGTAAATATTTCCGTAAGAAAGTGACCACCTGCACGTGCGTCGTCGGCACACAGCTGTGTCAGACACCTGGAGAACAAGCCATTAGAGTGAGGGCCTTTCCGGAAGCACAGGTAGAAAAACAAAAAAGGGGTTAACCATGCTATTGACAATCCTTTGTAGAGGGCATCGCTAATGCGACACGCTCGTTACTTGAAAACATATGATTTTTGTAATGCGTTGTGGGCACACAGCTGCGTCAAACACCTGGAGAACAAGCCATTAGGGTGTGCCTTTCATCGCTAATGCGACACCCTCGTTACTTAAAAACATATGATTACTCGCACTTTGTGCTAATTATTGAAATGCTTATGAATTGATGGGAAATATTCGTACATCTGCACACCTGATTATGACAAGTGTCTTTCTCCGAGAGTTGAGTGCTACTGACTTACGAAATGCCACATGACTATTGAATGATATTTTATGCTTTGCTTTTCATAGTTGCTTATTTCATTTAATATCTGGTTTCCAGCTGTGTTGCAGCATTAGTTTTATAAAATAAACTGAGATGCATTTGCTAATGTGAACTCTTTCTGTCAACAGATCTATTAAATAATTATTTTATGATCCACATTCTTTAAAAAGGGAGCACTTGGAAAGGGAAGAACAATAAGAAGGAACTAGTAACAGTAACACATAATTTTCTTTTCAAGTACATGGTAATATTTTTTTTTTACAATAAGTTGTTATGGTGCACCACTTTAATTACATAGACATTAAGATGTGAATAGACATTTCCCTTGTCTGCACTGTTGTTTTTACTGTAATATTTATTCTGCTTGAGCTATGTCATGTCTAGGTATAAGTTGCTACTGTTTGCCAGGTATAGTGTTATTGAATTTGACTTTTGCTAATTTCTTAATGCTGCTTGCTTCGCAAATCTGCGTTTTTTTTCATTGCTGTTTATATTAACTGTGTTATGTGATGCTGCATTGCCTCGTCCCTTGGTATATATATCTGAGCTCAGTAGATTTAAGTTAGCTTAAGAGGGGGTAGACTATATAAGAAACTGACTATGGAGAATAGGTAAAGAATGCAATGCGAAGTGATATGAAAAAGATTGGGCCCAAATGAGTATTGTACAATCAGAAATAATATGAATAGAATACAGGAAGGAGGTATAGATAGGACTTTTTGGGAATAATGATGAATGAAGGGAGATCTCCGAGAAGTAAAGAAAGTTTTGAAAATACTGCAGTAAAACAAACCCTGTCCTTTCCTTCTATTATTCCGCTATATGTTTGTGTACCCTTGTGTATTTGTGTTTTTCCTGTCTTTATGTGTTTAGCTGATGAGAGCTATGTTGTAGAATTTTTCTAATACTCTGTTATTTTCTTTGTAATGATGCTTAGACATTATTTATTCTGTTTTGTTTTAATGCTCATGTGTGAAATTGATGTTTCGAAAGTGATTCTGATCTTTTATTTTTGTACTCATGTCATCATTCCTGTAACACTGATGTATATGTTTATTTCTATTCTTTTGTAAAGCCCCTATTACTACAAATATTATCTGTATTGTTATGTTTTTAATGATGTATTTTGTATCTTTGTAATTGTATTCTTATGTTATATAATTGTAATTGACGCCAGTTAATCAAATTAAGTAACTTGAAAGCATTCATTTCACTGCACACATTTCTGTTGGTCATAGTATATGGACAATATGTGAGAAATAGGGAGTGATAGTGTTTGCAAGTATGTTAATAATTCAGCAAGGGACTGGATAACAGCATTGCTGGTTCTAAGGACAATTCCAAAAACTTTGTGAGTGCACAAGTGGTGGTTATGGACTTGCTCTATTATCCGCAAGACTCTTCAATGGTGATTGTGCACCTGCACAGTCACAACAGATGGCTGCTGGCCATCTCTACAAGGACTACAGTGGGTCTGCATCTTTGATGGCCCACCAATACAATACTCTCTACCAGGACTACAGTGGGTCTACTCTGTGATGACCTACCTACCAATATTCTTCGAAACGTCGACTGACTCTGCTGTGGGTTTGCTCTGTTGTGGCCCATTACCTATCAGCATGTCAAGAGTCAGCACTGTCTTTCCGTTGGAAGGACAACACTACTTCTTCAAGACTGCATGGAAATCCACTACTTCTGTGTGCAATTTCTTTTACTAATGAGACTTTGTGAAAAACAAAAACTGTAATTACTATTATGATGAACAATCTGGACTGTCTTTATTGACTGTGAAAAAAATTTTAGCTGTTGACCAACATTGTATCAATAAGTGTGTGCATTTGATATCTTTGTTATTGTAATTATGAAAAATTTTATCAAATCATTATTGGCCACTGGCCAAAAACATTTGTAAAATTTTTTGTGGGGAGCATGGGGGCTATATAAGTAGGCTGTTTATGTTTTCTTTATGTAAGTTTGCTATTTATGTTATGTAAGTAGGCTGTTTATGTTTTCTTTATGTAAGTTTGCTATTTATGTTTTCTTATTGGCAACGTTACGTAGCGCTCTCTGTATGAAAATCACTGGCTGTGCTGTGTGCAGTATGTGGCTAGTTTGCATTGTTGCCTGCCATTGTTGTCATGAACTGCTATAGCTGGATGTGAACAGCAGATTGCGTTGCGCAGTTGGAGGTGAGCCGCCAGCAGTGGTGGATGTGGGGAGAGAGATGGCGGATTTTTAATAATCTGTAAGACTGAATGTCAATTATGAATATTAAGGTAAATACATTGTTTGTTCTCTATTAATATCTTTCATTTGCTAACTATCCCTATCAGTAGTTAGTACCTTCAGTAGTTTGAATCTTTTATTTAGCTGGCAGTAGTGGCACTCGCTGTATTGCAGTAGTTCGAGCAGCGAAGATTTTTGTGAGGTAAGTGATTTGTAAAAGGTATAGGTTAAAGTTAGTCAGGGCCATTGTTTTGTAGGGGTTATTGAAAGTCAGATTGCGTTGCGCTAAAAATTATTGTGTGCCAGGTTAAGCACAGTCTTGTACAATTGTTCTAAGTGGACGTTTCAGTCAGTATAAATTGTTCTAAGGGGACGTTTCAAAAGGAGTCCGGTAAACTTGGGTGACACGATAAATCAGTCAAATCTAAAAGCCGTAAAATCAACTAGACACTTAGGAATTACAATTACGAACAGCTTAAATTGGAAAGAACACACAGAAAATGTTGTTGGGGAGGCGAATCAAAGACTGCGATTTATTGGTAAGAACATGCAACAGATCTGCTAAAGAAACTGGCTACACTACGCATGTCCTCCCGTTTTGGGGTACTGATGCGAGGAGAGGGGTCATTACTAGATGGGATTAACGGGGTACATCCAGAAAGTTCAAAGAGGAGTAGCACGCTTTTTGTTATCGACAAATAGAAGAGAGGATGTCACTGACATTTTATAGGACCTGGGGTGGACATCATTGACACAAAGGCGTTTTTCGTTGCGGCGGAATCTTCTCATGAAATTTCAATCACCAACTTTCTCCACGGAATACGAAAATATTTTACTGACGCCGACCTACATAGGGAGAAACGATATCGTAATAAAATAAGGGAAGCAGAGCTAGCACTCGAAAATATAGGTGTACGTGTTTTCTGCGTGCTGTTCGAGATTGGAATAATAGAGAATTATTATGAAGGTGCTTCGATGAACCCTCTGCCAGACGCTTAAGTGTGATTTGTAGAGTATCCATGTACATGTAGATGTAGTTACACAACGAGCTGCCCTTCTTTGGACTTTTCCGATATCTCCCTTTAATCCCATATCGTAAGAATTCCATACCACCCAGAAGTACTATAGTAGAGGACAGAAAGCATGTGCGACGGAACAAGGCCCAGTTCTTCTTAACAACACAGGTACTGTAATATCGTGTTTATCCACCGAAACCAGGCAGCGACTTTTAATTAAAATTTCTTCCCATGCATTGGAACTACATAATGCATGCACGAGCACAGTTTGGGGCGACGACACATAAAAGTCTGGGTCCAGCCGTGAGCCGTACACGGACCGCCAAAGCAGTTAAGGTGACTGCTCGCATTAAGCGGGAAATGGGGTTTCGGGTAGCGGTCTGGCACTAATTTTCACTGTCGTCATTCCTTTGTACAGCTGATGGTTGATTGTATTCTCAACTGCGAGTACATTTCATGCGTTCCAATACAAGTTGCTCGTAATTGTAATTCCTAGATATTTAGTTGATTGGCAGGCTATAGATTTGTGCGATTCATCGTGTAACTCAAATTTCACGGTTTCTTTTAATACTCATATGGATGACCTCACACTTTTCCCTAGTTAGAGTCCATTGCCACTTATCACGCCATACAAATATCGTTCTAAGTCATTTTGTAATTGGTTTTGTTCATCTGATGACTGTACAAAACTGTCAATGACAGCGTTACCTGCAAATAATCTAAGAAGGCTGCTCAGATTGTACCGTAAATCGTTTATATAGGTTAGGAACAGCAGATAGCCTATAACACTTTCTTGGGGAGCGGAAGATATCACTTCTGTTTTACTCGATGACTGTCCGTCGATTACTACGTACAGGAAATCACGAATCCACTCCTACAACTGAGATGGTACTCCATAGGCTCACAATTTGATTAGAAGTGTCTTGTCAGAAATGCTGTCAAAAGCCTTGTGGAAATCTAGAAATATGGAATCAACTTGAGACCCCCTGCATCTCCTGTAGATGGAACTCATTATTTTATGCGAATAAAGAGCTAGTTGTGTTTCACAAGACCGATTTTTCTGAATCTATGCTAACTGTGTGTCAATAGACCGTTTTCTTAGACGTTATCCTTTTGGTTTCAATACTCTATAAAGTCAGCTTATGCGACACTAATTTTTGAAAAATTCCCAATGACTTAGAGCAAGTTAATCGACAGTCAACACAGTTATATACTCAGATAGAACTGACTTCTTCATAGGAACACCAGAAAAAATTAAAGTAGATGTTGCCGTTGGTGTGTATGCTCGTCTCTGCGGATGCGGATCTGCTCACTCACTATGCAACTAAAAGTGTACAGGTATCTATTGACAGAAGCGAGTAAGGTTGTGTCCACCTATTACTTTTATGGCCTTTGTGAGGTAGTTGAATGTCTGTGGAAGAATGACAGCCGTTCTTTCTGAAGAGCGAAACCAGAGAAGCTGCTGATGTTAGGTTCTAACTCATCCAAAGGGTTTCCATTGGGCCGGACGGTATGGCCGAGCGGTTCTAGGCGGTCGCAGGTTCGGATTCTGCCTCGGGCATGGATGTGTGTGATGTCCTTAGGTTAGTTAGGTTTAAGTAGCTCTAAATCTAGGAGATACACCGGTTCCCGTGAGATCACCGAAGTTAAGCGCTGTCGGGCGTGGTCGGCACTTGGATGGGTGACTCTCCAGGCCACCATGCGCTGTTGCCATTTTTCGGGCTGCACTCAGCCTCGTAATGCCAATTGAGGAGCTACTCGACCGAATAGTAGCGGCTTCGGTCAAGAATGTCATCATAACGACCGGGAGAGTGGTGTGCTGACCGCACGCCCCTCCTATCCGCATCCTCCTCTGAGGATGACACGGATGTCGGATGGTCCCGATGGGCCACTTGTGGCCTGTAGAAGGAATGGTTTTAAGTCTACGAGACTGATGACCTCAGATGTTAAGTCCCATAGTGCTTAGAGCCATTTGAACCATTTGGTTTCCATTGGATTCTGGTCAGAATTCTTTAAGTTGATTTCATCAATGTAAATCCCCACAAATCATTGTCTCTGCTGATGCTGCTTGCTGACAGGATCATTTGTCATACTGATACAGACAATCATCGTCTACGAACTGTTCCTCTACTGGTCACCAAACTCCTGTACACCAGTCGTGACTGGAACAGGAAGAGAGCATGTGACAGTGGTATACAGAGTACAGATAGTTTGAAGTAGTTGCGATGTGTAGGTGTGAATGTTGAAAGAAGCCATTGTCAAGTGGCACAGTACTTTTCACTTTAATACTGTGTAGAATTTTGTCATTGGGGAATTCGATTACCTTCGTAATCGAGTGTTCTGCTAAGATGAATTGGTATCAAATAGCTAGTCTTCACCACGCAAGGTGCTGACAGAAAATTTCCTATTCAGAATAAAAGGGCATATGCTCTAAGTTGTAAACTGCTCACTTTTTCAAACCACGTAACTGTCTTTGCCGGCCGGAGTGGCCGAGCGGTTCTAGGCGCTGCAGTATGGAACTGCGCGACCACTACGGTCGCAGGTTCGAATCCTGCCTCGGGCGTGGATGTGTGTGATGCCCTTAGTTTAGTTAGGTTTAAGCAGTTCTAAGTTCTAGGGGACTGATGACCTCAGAAGTTAAGTCCCATAGTGCTCAGAGCCATTTAACTGTCTCCATTTGCAACGCATAAATTTTAAATTTGGCAGAAAGGCGTGTAAAACCTACCTCTGTAACTGTGCAAAAGAGTGGTGCCCTGCGACATCAGCCACGTGCTTCAAACAGCAAGGTCTCGACACATGCGAAAAAAATCCCAGAGCTCAGAAGTTCATGTGAGCTGTAAGGTAGATTAATGATGTCACATTGGCATCAAAATCATCACAATTCTGCCAACACCATCGTGGACATGTCATACGATGAGAAGGCGTTATATCCTCTCCTACCCACCTTTCACCCCTTCTTTCGACACTTCTGCTATGGAGGTCAGAATCATTACACCCAGCAGTGAAGTCATGCGGTTTTCGTGTAGGTGGCTGAGGAGAACATTTTAGGCACGCCGCCGCTCAGAATCGACACGGAAAGGCTACAGGGGGTGACATTACCGTCAATTTCCATGGGACGTTGATTCCTACTCATTACGTGGCAGTGCAGTGAACAACAGAAAGATGTTCTTGACAACCTTTGACTCTGCCGACACTCTCTGACGGCCGGCCGCGGTGGCCGAGCGGTTGTAGGAGCTTCAGTCTGGAACCGCGCGACTGCTACGGTCGCAGGTTCGAATCCTGGCTCGGGCATGGATGTGTGTTCGGTCCTTAGGTTAGTTAAGTTTAAGTAGTTCAAAGTTCTAGGGGACTGATGACATCAGATGTTAAGTGCCATAGTGCTCAGAGCCATTTTGAACTCTCTGACGTTTCAACTCTTCTCTAAGGACGTTGTGGGGCTGCATCCCCATTGAATGCGATCACACCCCTTTGGACTGCACCGCGTCCGCAATTTTTAGTGTCGTGTACAGGTTGGAACTATCTGGAACCGTTCAGAACCATCCGAAAAAAATTTTAACGTCAACGGAAGCATCAAAGGATATTTATGCATTTTCATAGCTCCTTTTTCACGCCCTTCTATAGCGCCAAAGGGTTTGACAGCCTCTTCGGTATCCTAGTTGTACTTTGCCTACCTTCAGGCGCTATAGCAGTCGCAAAACGGAATTGGTGTCGCAATTTCTGACAGATTTACGAGTACTGTTCGGAATGTAAGGTCAGATCGGTCGCGAAATGGACACCACAGCAAAAATCAAAAACGTTTTATTTGCAAAACTTTGCTACCTCTTCGAGCTACTTTTCTAGGTTATCCCCGCTCCGTTTTAGACATTCGTCGTAGCGTTGTACCAAAGTTCCTTTACCCTCATCATAGAAAGCAGATGCCTGTCCTTTCCGCCACTTCTCTACGCTGGTTTGCATTTCGTGCCAAAATGTCTTCTTCATAGCCAGCGGTTCATGTGAGCAGAGATGAATATCAGGGTGAGCCAAGTCCGGGCAGTATGGCTGGCTAGTGATCAAGCACTTCCCATTGAAAAAGCTGCAGGGGCGTCTTCATTGCCCCTGGCACGTGCGACCGAGAATTGTCATGAAGAAGGAAATGCATGACAGATACGTCATGTGGGACTGCATGAAATCGCGTGAAATATCGCAGCAGACATCTATACTTGGCGGGAGACGCTATGGTTCTACGCATCTTTATGTGCGCGCTGTGTGCTCAGAACTAAACGAGCCACGTGACTCGATCGTCGAGTATACTAGAGACACTGCCCAACAGATCTGAGCAAAGCTTCATCGGATTTTCAATGTCTTTTCCATTTAGCGACCTATCGGACCTTACTTTCCGAAGAGCCCTCGCATTTCCAACTTGGTCAACAGAGATGCAAAGATGGCACCGAGGGTGTTACCGGACTGGATGGTCTTAGTGAGACATTTGGTCATTTTATTCACGTATGTGTCAATGCCGAGCCCTCCCGTGATTGCGCCTCAACAAGGCGCGAAAAAGGAGGGACGAAAAATCACAAAAACACTTTACTGCTTCGGATCACGTTCAGGTTTCATCGAATGGTTTTGAAGGGTTCGTAGTGGTTCCACCCTGTATGACACAATGAAAACTGCTCCGCACTAAACTCCAAAGGGAGGAGATCACATTTAGTGGGGTTGCAGGGCGGCAGTGTCCGTAAAGTAGGGTTGAAACGTCCAGGCGGTGGCAACAGTAGGAAAGTTTGGTCAAGAACGTGTTCCGGTTGCTAGTCGCACTGCCAACTGCTGTTTTCGACAGCTAAATGTGTGGGAATCAACGCCCCATGGAAATAAATGGTTCCATTGAAGCTCTTTATGCCATCCCCTGAGACATTTTCGTGTCGATTTTGAGCTACGGCGTACCTGAAATGTTTTCTTCGGCCACCTATATGAAAACTGCAGGATTTCAACGCGGGGTGTCGCGGTTCTGACCTCCATCGCAGAAGCGTCAAAAGAAGGACAATGTAATATGTGTCTAGTGTGCACGGTGGCCAGTGATGTGATACAAATAAATTGTGTAACAGCATTTTTAAGAGATAATATTGCTGTCTATATGCATGAACTAATTTTCTAAAATATGTCTCCTTTCTGTGTTAAGGTGGCAGTCTTATACCGTTTTGTTTACCATCTACAGATGAATAAACAACTAACTAATTAACTAATATTCACATTTCTACTAATTTTTGATACTGACTGTAACACTAGTAAAAAACCCACTGTGAATTGAAGGCGCAACGCTAACAGAAGCTTTTACGATTCACACCATGACAGACCTGCCATTTTCAACAGCGAGTAGAACAATGACAAACTATTTTGCTGGGGTCTGCGTGGTGCCACCGGGGAAAGGTGTGTTTCCTCCCGCAACTCGGTTAAAGCCGCTAGGAAACCCTCTGATTCCCGGAAATCTTCGGACTTATCCCGAAGTGCTCTTGTGGCTCAGAAGAACCTGAATGGGGTGGGGAGCGCAACGTCCTATCCCGTGACCTTGACGTGGCTCTGGCGCTCAGTAGCTCATTTGGATGGGGTAAAGCTAATACAGGAAGGGCCATCCATGCAAGACATTAAAAGGCTAGCCCTTAACGGTGCAATCCTCACTGGTCCGCACGGGCCCACTGTGAATTATCATAAGCCGTGCGTGAGACATGCTCTGTCATGATCTCCCAGTACATGTGGAGGCCCTCTGGGGAACGTAACTCGGGTCTGAGTGCTGCACCGCCTCGTTGATGTCAAACTCCACAACATAAGACCCGAGCCAACATCCTTCTACATTTCTGGGCTGCGTTGAACAGAGAGGGTTGTCGTGTGTCAAGGAAGAAAGTTAAACTCCCGTCATGGTAGGACGTTAAACGCCCCCAAACCGAGGCGAAAGCACCGGTGCATGGTGCAGGGGAAGCTGCGTTACGAGAGACACCACCTGTCTCTCCTGAGTTGAGCGGCGGTGGTCGGGCTCCTGCGGTCTGGACGACGTTAAAAGTCTATCAACATAAGGCGAAAGCAAAGGGTGCTTGGCGTAGGGGGAGCTGCGCAAAAGGTACACGTACATCACTCCGGGGTCAAGCGGCGGATGCAAGGCTGCGACGTGCTGCGCCTACCTAGGTCCGCTGCTCCCCAGAATGCAGGGACACGCCTCCATCTGTGTCTCTACTGCCGGTGGCCTGCTTTGCCGTCGTGGGATCTTGTCCCAAGTCGGCAAGTTTGCGTCGCCGCGCCTCTGGTCTTCCGAGGCGTGTTCTGCCAAGCCCAGGCGCTGGTAACACAGCTCGGGTTAGGTTAGCTGGGTCCAGACCCCTGAACGAGTAGATGACCAGCCCACCACCTGAGTCCTTGGCCACAAGGTGGATGCTCGGGCCAGTAGGGGCCGAAGGGCGAGAGGTGCGTCCGCTTCTCCAGACTGTGGGGTGCACTTGCCAGTGCCGGACGAGTGAAATCGGCTGTGACCAGGTACTGAAGTGGACCAGTGCGCGTTGAACCCGGCAACTCTGAGGGACCCTTGGTGTAGGGGCCAGGTCTGTGGTCGAGCTGCAGTTAGTCCCCCTCCATGCCAGAGGAGCCGTTCAGGGGTAGAGACGTGGCTCCCAATCTTTTTTCGCTTGTCAAATACATGATGGCTACAGATGAGACAAGCGATTCCGGTGCACCCATAAGGGATTCAGTGCTAGCCGATCCCTCGCCCCAAAATGGCCTGGGTCAGGCAATAGAGAACAACATTATGAACAGGCATGCAAGGATCATGCAGAACCTTGATCAAAGCATTCAGAATGGGAAAATTAGTCAGGCCGCAGTCTAGACCATTAAAAATGAGCTGGTTGCATGGGAAATTGCCAATGCCAAGTTGAAGGGCATATTAAATAATTGGAAAATGATAGATTGAGAAAGCTACCTGTGAAAACAAAAGCAGGTGTGGCTGTGTAAGCGGCGCAAAAGGCCCAATCAACAAAGGACACAACAGCCAAGGTTTCCAAATGGCCAGACACAGAGGTCTTTCTAAGGCCCATGCCCGGCCAAGACGTCAAGAAAGGGCAGGGGCCAGCCGCTGTGGCCGAGCGGTTCTAGGCGCTACAGTCTGGAGCCGCGAGAGCGCTACAGTCGCAGGTTTGAATCCTGCCTCGGGCATGGATGTATGTGATGTCCTTAGGTTAGTTAGGTTTAAGTAATTCTAAGTTCTAGGGGACTGATGACCTCAGAAGTTAAGTCCCATAGTGCTCAAAGCCATTTAAACCATTCAAGTCCGTCAAATGTGAACCAGCCCGAAAACGTAACCCATTGGTTATCCTATATGATTTCCCCACGTCTTTAAAGGATGACTTATGTGAAACTCTGTATCATCAAAGTTTAGACGACATGGACATTAACACCTTCATTAAACATTTCAAGTTACAGTTCAGGACAGGACCTAGGGACCGAGATGTAGTCCATCACGTCGCTGAGATCTCGGGGGCCCTGTGGAAGAAACTATCGACTATGGGCAAGGTTTACATAGGTTTCCATGCTATAAAGGTTAAAGATTACCTAGTGGTACCACAATTGTTGGGACATAGATCATATTCACAATCACTGCAGCAGGAAGCCGGCATGCTCCAAGTGCGAAGCTGAGGATCATGTAAGAAAAGACTGTAAAAAACCAAGCGTCTGTATTCCATGCACGTATTGGGAGAAAAAGACGTGCGGCGCCACTGGCAGAAACTGCCCAACATACAAAATGCTGGAACAACGTTTGATATCACGAATCGACTATGGCTGAAGCTGTCATTGTGACCAGGATAGCCAAGAAAATTAAGTCCACATGTAAGAGGAGGAGGGATGTTGAGAGGGCATGCAAATTCAAAGAGTTTCTAAAGTCTTTATCAGGGATGAGAGAGCGAAGGACAACGATGGTTGACATGTGCATTCAGACTGAGCCAATGCCTCTGACTCCGCCAGGTGTCTCCTCCTCCCTCAACTGGGGGCACAGTCAAACAGAGGAAGCGGAAAGACACGTCGGGGTACCAGTGGCAATGGGCCGGCCAGTTATAATTCAGGGCAGCAAAGTATTAGATTACCGCTCGCGTGCCAGTACAATTAACAGCACTATACCCGTGCAAGAAGAACAGTCACAACAAATAATACAGGATAGTACAGTAACCAGCACTATGCCCCTACAGGAAGAGCAGCAAACAAGACCTACGGGAGCAGACCCAAGAAGGGGTTACCCTAATTTAGAGCATGCCATGTAGCTGTCGCGCTTCGAGCAGCTGGCTGTCCTAACAACTGCACTCAGACACGTCGTTCGTGTAGGACTTAAATATGGACAGAATATAGCTAATGTCGATGAATCTCCCCACTGACTTCGGAGCCCTGCGTGACTTCATTAAAAAGGTTTTCGAAAGAAGAGATGAAAGGTTTGACCTTGATGAAATCTACGTACAGTCTGTTTTAGCAAATGGGCGCATTGCGCTAGATTGGAAAAAGACTTGGCCAGACTGATTTGCACACCTATTTTCCATAACGTTACGTGAAATAAACATTGGACAGATAAACATACACAATAGTCTTTTGGTCATGCAGGAGCTGCAAAGGGCAGTGGAGGAGTGGAGGCTGGATGTAATCTGCCTGCTGGAGACATATTCCCAAGCTGGGCAAATTTCCTTTATGGCTGCCACTTGGCAGGTAATTTACACTGGGGATGAGCCAAAAGCAGCTCTAATTGTAGCAAACAAGGCTCTATGGGTCACAATCCTATCAGATAGCCACTGCAACGTCGTGGTACTACAGTCACCTGCGGGGCTCGCCTACATTGTCAACATGTACTTCCAATATGGAGGGAGCTTAGAAGATTTTTTGGATCACATCACTCCAATCACTATGGCGTTGCGAGGGCGCTAAATCGCTCCAATGGTTCAGCCACACTAGAGATGCAAATGGGGAGAAGGCTGAAGAGCTAATTATGGCCTCCCAAATAGTTACAGCAAATAGACTAAGGAATCCCTCCCACCTATAGTGGTGGAGACAGAATTGGAACGAACATAGATGTCACCCTGTCAACATCCAGTGTCAGTAGCAACTTAAGAACTTGAGAGTCCTAGATCAAATCACAACAAGTGACCACAATCTGATCGTTTTCAGCCTAAGTGATGAGAAGTGCAGCTGGGACATGGGGTGAGAGGTTCAATATAACTTCAGTTGAGGAGGTTGGGAATCCCTAGCTCGAGAGTGTAATGCTCCTCCATTGTCTGACGGTTCCAAGACGTGGATAGATATGCCGAAGAACTGGTAGGGTCAATAGTCAGAGTGGTGAAAGCAGCCGTACCAACCAGGAGGAGAGCCATAGGCACCTCCCCATCTCCGTGGACTGCCGACCTTGAACGTATGCGTCAGTCTGTAAGATGGGCGATGATGTACTACCAGCTTTGTGTCGTCTAGCAGGAAAAATAGTTCTGGTTACAGCGATACCGAGAAGCCAAAGATATCTTCCAGAAAGAACTAAAGGAGGTAAAGGTAAAAAGTTGGGAAAGGCATGTGCTGCACCAGCTAGCTACTGCCCTTGGGGTCCCCTATAAGCTGGTCAGGGAAAAAATAAAATCTCCCGCGGTTCTTTCGACCATCAAGGATGGCGGCTGAGTGACAGAGACATGGCAGGAGACTGCCAAGGTCCTCCTTCGGACTCGACTGCCAGATGATGAGGAAAACGAGGACATAGAAATGCAGCGTCAGATCCGCAGGGATGATCTTGATGAGTACACCAACAACTCCGTGGTGTACCCCTTGTCGGAGGAAGAAGTGGCGGCACATATCAAATCTCTAAAAAGGGGGAAGGCTTAATGGCCAGACGGCATAGTGGCGGAGGTTGTGCAATTTCTCGCCCCTCAGCTAACTGCACCTCTTGCAACGCTTTTTAATGAGTGCCTAAGGCTTGGAAAATTTCCGAAAATTTGAAAAAAGACAAATGTCGTAATTATAAAGAAAGGGAAAGACGAGGACCCTGTGGAAGCCAAGTCCTACAGGCCTATACGTCTCCTGGAGATCTTGGGGAAAATATTGGAGAGGCTATTGGCTGACAGATTGACGGCGCACAGGATGCTGCGTGGAGCTTTCGGCCGGGGCGTTCAGCGTCTGACGCGATTGTCCTGGCAGCCAATGTTTGCAGCTCAGCCTGCACAAATATGTGGTGGGCATCATGGTGGATATCAGTGGCCTTCGCTCTCCTCCCGCTTGCGTGAGAAGGAGTGCCCAGAGCACCCCTATGGCTGTCTGAGGAGATATTGTAAGGACAGGGAGGTCTGGTTATCATCAACTAGCCAAAAATAAGTAAAAACATTACGGAAGGGTGCCCTCAGGGATCTGTCCTGGGGCCACTCTTTTGGGATGTAAACATGTAACCATTGCTAGAAAAACCACAGCACAGTGAGGAGGTGTAAGACGTCAATGCCTACGCAGACGACCTCCTCCTGCTGGTCGGCGGACGTAGCCGCGAGGAACTGGAATCCAAAGTGGATCGGACCATTGCAGCGCTCGCTGAATGGTGCAATAAAGCGAAAATGAAGATTGAACCACACAGATCAACATACTTACTGTTGAAAGGCAGTCTAATTAGGATTCCAATTGTAAGAATTGATGGAAAACCAGTTGTTCGGCGCCCCAAGGCTAGATATCTAGGGGTCACAATAGATTGAAAGTGGAACTACACATCTCATATACAAGGTGTTACAAAAAGGTACGGCCAAACTTTCAGGAAACATTCCTCACACACAAATAAAGAAAAGATGTTATGTGGACATGTGCCCATAAACGCTTAATTTCCATGTTAGAGCTCATTTTAGTTTCGTCAGTATGTACTGTACTTCCTCGATTCACCGCCAGTAGGCCCAATTGGAGGAAGGTAATGTTGACTTCGGTGCTTGTGTTGACATGCGACTAATTGCTCTACAGTACTAGCATCAAGCACATCAGTACGTAACATCAACAGGTTAGTGTTAATCACGAACGTGGTTTCGCAGACAGTGCAATGTTTACTTATGCGGAGTTGGCAGATGCCCATTTTATGTATGGATTAGCACGGGGCAATAGCCGTGGCGCCGTACGTTTGTATCGAGACAGATTTCCAGAACGAAGGTGTCCCGACAGGAAGACGTTCGAAGCAATTGATCGGCGTCTTAGGGAGCACGGAACATTCCAGCCTATGACTCGCGACTGGGGAAGACCTAGAACGACGAGGACACCTGTAATTGACGAGGCAATTCTTCGTGCAGTTGACGATAACCCTGAAGTCAGCGTCAGAGAAGTTGCTGCTGTACAAGGTAACGTTGACTACGTCACTGTACGGAGAGTGCTACGGGAGAACCAGTTGTTTCCGTACCATGTACAGCGTGTGCAGGCACTATCAGCAGCTGATTGGCCTCCACGGGTACACTTCTGCGAATGGTTCATCCAACAATGTGTCAATCCTCATTTCAGTGCAAATGTTCTCTTTACGGATGAGGCTTCATTCCAACGTGATCAAATTGTAAATTTTCACAATCAACATGTGTGGGCTGACGAGAATCCGCACGCAATTGTGCAATCACGTCATCAACACAGATTTTCTGTGAACGTTTGGGCAGGCATTGTTGGTGATGTCTTGATTGGACCCCATGTTCTTCCACCTACACTCAATGGAGCACGTTATCATGACTTCATACGGGATACTCTACCTGTGCTGCTAGAACATGTGCCTTTACAAGTACGACACGACGTGTGGTTCATGCACGATGGAGCTCCTGCACATTTCAGTCAAGTGTTTGTACACTTCTCAACAACAGATTCGGTGACCGATGGATTGGTAGAGGCGGACCAATTCCATGGCCTCCATGCTCTCCTGACCTCAACCCTCTTGACTTTCATTTATGGGGGCATTTGAAAGCTCTTGTCTACGCAAACCCGGTACCAAATGTAGAGACTCTTCGTGCTCGTATTGTGGACGGCTGTGATACAATACGCCATTCTCCAGGGCTGCATCAGCGCATCAGGGATTCCATGCGACGGAGGGTGGATGCATGTATCCTCGCTAACGGAGGACATTTTGAACATTTCCTGTGACAAAGTGTTTGAAGTCACGCTGGTACGTTCTGTTGCTGTGTGTTTCCTTTCCATGATTAATGTGATTTGAAGAGAAGTAATAAAATGAGCTCTAACACGGAAAGTAAGCGTTTCCGGACACATGTCCACATAACATATTTTCTTTCTTTGTGTGTGAGGAATGTTTCCTGAAAGTTTGGCCGTACCTTTTTGTAACACCCTGTAGATACCATAGGTCAACGAGCTACGGAAGTCTAAAATAATCTCATCAACATTGTCCACAAAAGATTCCATCTGCCACCCAATTTCATTAAACTCTACCATAACAGCATTTTAACGTCAGTAGTAGGATACGGGGCTGGGGTCTGGGCACACAACCTCACGAGGTGATGCCTGCCATGACTGTAAGAAGAGTGCAGCGCGGAATATGCTGTTACGCTCTGTCGAGGTATACCGAACAACTCCTGGGGGGGGGGGGCCTCTGTCAGTGTTAATGGAGCTATGTCCACTAGACATCAGGGTAAGAGAACAGGCAGCATGGTACTGGATAGCCAAAGGGAAGATTGAAAAGATTAGGGAGAGCATGAGGGTACAGGTAGGCAACAAATTTGCAATTAGAAGGAAACGGGGCGGAGGGTATTTCAATTGTTGTTGCCTGATGTTAGGGGTCACTTCTAGCCGAGTAGGGGTCTGCTGCACTTCCTTTCAAGGCATGGACCATATCCGACATACTTATGTCGATTTGATAAACGGGCTACACCTTCGTGTGACTGTGGCGCTGAAGACCACGTCATTTATGTATGTCCAATATACGACGACGTGGCAACTGAACTGAGACATCAACTACCACACCGAGACACATATTCCCTGCTACGACGTGCTGATACCTATCACGTCCTCAACATATTGGCAAACGAGGCATCACAGAAAAATCTGAGGGAATACATTAGGGACCATAACGGTCAATGAACAAAAAACCAATTAAGGCCGAGGTGCACCTGCCCAGTACCGCTGGGCGCGGAATGGCCGATCGCCGTCACGACCGAGATCAGCCGCTCTTCAGGACCAGGGAGGCAGGTGCATCAATAAATATTAACCCGATACATCACTTCCAATTAGACATTAGGTATTATTAGTTTAAATTAGAATGTAGTTATAAACTAACAACACTAACATGATTAGGGACTGCAGAGACTTAGAGTAATTTTGACCAGCCCAACGCCAGGGGCACGTCCACTGGAATTAGCTCGGTGGGCAGGCCAGAAACAGTAGATTCGTAGTATTTCTGGCACACTTGTAACGTTGCAGAATAGACTTAATATTTTGTAGAGGAGATTAACAGATTTGACTCAGCCCTGTCCATAGCAACAGTAACAGCCACCAAATAAAGTATAAGCTGCAATTGTTGTTATGTATTAATTTAAGGCCCACTAATTATTTTAGGTAGTGAGTTATTTTGTATAATTATCATTGTATTGTTTCAATAAAGTTTTTTTTAAATTGTTTTGCTGTTTCACGACAAATGTGTCCAGGTCACTTGCTACTAGTCATTATCAGTTACACGTTATGATTTTCTTAAAACTGAACCTGAAATAATAGTTCTGCTTGTGGGGTCGATCAGGATGAGATTTCGGTTTGTAAAGGTAATATTACCTACTGGCGTGGTGTAGTGCTGGTGGTGTTGCGCATGGGGAATGTGGTTGGATGAGCTGGGGGGGTGGGGTGGGGTGCGTTGGGCAATTGCCCTCCGTTTCCTCTCGTTGAGCTGACCCTTGAATATCGGCGTGAAACGCCGCTAACGAGCCGACGTCCCACTGCATGTACCGAAGTGAAACAATTATGGACAAGAAAATACGCCAGAGAGACGGGAGAAGGCATCAATAAAGGCAGACGTTGGGTCACAGGTAGCGTGACGTCAGCATCAGAAACCTCAGTATACGAGGTTACCTGACTGTACGGGATGCACCTGCTACGATGAGGTAATCGTAAGAAATCATAAAGTGCCACCTTGACAACACTGCAGTGTAATGATTGGCAGCTGGCCCTAATTGCAGAGAATGCAACGAACGACGCTTCGGAGAAGGCAGTAATTCAGTCATCCTTCACCACTGCATTACAGCTAACTACGTTGACCGAACACCGTAGCGCTCAAAGACGGACAAATGTGCTGCGTAATGTCTGCACCAGTCCTCAATATTTAAAAAAAGAAACAATTTTCCATCATCTACTGTCTTGACTCACATACGCCTGTGTATCTTGAGAACACTCGTCGTTTATTCTACAAAACCGATTCAGTGAGCGTTGTTTTTACTCTTCTTTGAGAAGTTCACTCTTATTTTATCTTTAAGGTTTGTTATGTAATGCTCAACCTAAACCCGATTTTGGTTCTTCTATAAGTTGACAGAGATATGACGTCTCTAACGTATGCCGGTTCACGTTATTCAGCATCTCCGTTATTGTCTTCCCCATGTATAAAAAGCCTGTGACCACTGAGATTGCTGTTCGTTGTATATACTCTACGATGTATGTTTCTACGTATACTTCTACATTTATACTCCGCATGATAACTTGCGGTATGTGGCGGAGGGCATTTTGTGTACCACTGTCCCTTCTCCACTCACCCGTTCCAGTTGCGATTGCCGGTAAGCATCCGCGTGGGCTCGAATGCCTCTAATTTTGTCTTCATGATTTTTTGCAAGATATGTGTAGGAGGAAGCAATATATTGGATGACATTTATAGGAACATACGCTCTTGGAACATTAACAGTGGCCCATACGGTGACGCAGACCGCCACACTTTCAGTTTCTGCCACTGTAATTGATCATCCCGTGACGCTTCCGTGCTTACTAAATGAACCTGTAACGAAACACGCTGCTCTTCTTTGGATATTCTCTATTTACTTTACCAATCCTGTCTGGTACAGGTCCCGTACCAATGAGCAATATTCAAGTACTGGTCGAACAAGTGTTTTGTAAGATAGCTCCGTTGTTGACGGACTACATTTTCTGGCGAGTCTTTCAATGAATCTCAGTCTGGCATCTACCTTTCGGGCGACTAGTTTTATGTGGTAGTTCCACTTTAAATCGCTCCGTACGCATTCTTCTAGATATTTTACGAAAGTAACAGCTTTCAGTGAATATTCTTCAGTCGTGTAATCATACAGTAATAAATCTTTCTGCCTATTTGTGGGTGGTACGTTAAATTTGCTTACGTTGAGAGTTAACTGCCACTTCCCGCACCAAGTGTCAATCTTATGCAGGTCTTTCTCCATTTGCATTGTGACTTATCAGTACAGAACAGCATCAACCGCGAAGGCATCACAGAACTTCTGACGTTGTGTTCAATGTCATTTATAGTCGTGTATTGCAAAAAAGCAGTAGTCGCGACACAATCCCTTGGGATATGCCCGAAGTTACTTTTACGTCTGAAGATTTCTCTCGATTGAGATTGACATGTTGCATTCTGTCTGTTAGAAATTCTTCAATTTAGTCATACAGTTGGTCTGATATTCCCTACGCTCTTATTTTCCTCGTTAGCCAGCAGTGCGGAACTTTATCGCATGGTTTGCGGAAGTCAAGAAACACGGAATGTACACTGTTCTGTCACATTAATGTACCACCGCCTAGCACGCTCGGTTAGCCGTGCGGGGTCTCACGTACTGCTTTCCGGGTGGAAAGGCGTGCCGGTCCCCGGCACAAATCCGCCTGGCTATAGATCACGATGCCACCAGAACAAACGTTCCAAATAATAACACGCAAGCGAAACAAATATTGTCAGTTTTGTGGTCTATCTCTGTCTGCAAACGCCACATCATTACGTCATTGGTCAATTACGTCATTGGTCAAAGCCAACGTCCGGTATCGGCAGATTCATCCCATCACTCGTAAATAATATTTAATCTGTTATTATTATTTTTCAGGCTTAACATCGGGCTACGGTCATACTCAGCAGCATTATACGATGCATTTTAAACGCACTTAAAAAAAAGGAAAAGAAAAGAAAACTTAATATTTTAGATCTGGGATGTTGGGATGTTTCATATCCCCACTATATGGAATATACTTACTTCAGAAACTATGTTCCAGTTGTCGTTGAGAAAAAAGAGGGTTACCGAGTGATCAAAATACACTCCTGGAAATGGAAAAAAGAACGCACTGACACCGGTGTGTCAGACCCACCATACTTGCTCCGGACACTGCGAGAGGGCTGTACAAGCAATGATCACACGCACGGCACAGCGGACACACCAGGAACCGCGGTGTTGGCCGTCGAATGGCGCTAGCTGCGCAGCATTTGTGCACCGCCGCCGTCAGTGTCAGCCAGTTTGCCGTGACATACGGAGCTCCATCGCAGTCTTTAACACTGGTAGCATGCCGCGACAGCGTGGACGTGAACCGTATGTGCAGTTGACGGACTTTGAGCGAGGGCGTATAGTGGGCATGCGGGAGGCCGGGTGGACGTACCGCCGAATTGCTCAACACGTGGGGCGTGAGGTCTCCACAGTACATCGATGTTGTCGCCAGTGGTCGGCGGAAGGTGCACGTGCCCGTCGACCTGGGACCGGACCGCAGCGACGCACGGATGCACGCCAAGACCGTAGGATCCTACGCAGTGCCGTAGGGGACCGCACCGCCACTTCCCAGCAAATTAGGGACACTGTTGCTCCTGGGGTATCGGCGAGGACCATTCGCAACCGTCTCCATAAAGCTGGGCTACGGTCCCGCACACCGTTAGGCCGTCTTCCGCTCACGCCCCAACATCGTGCAGCCCGCCTCCAGTGGTGTCGCGACAGGCGTGAATGGAGGGACGAATGGAGACGTGTCGTCTTCAGCGATGAGAGTCGCTTCTGCCTTGGTGCCAATGATGGTCGTATGCGTGTTTGGCGCCGTGCAGGTGAGCGCCACAATCAGGACTGCATACGACCGAGGCACACAGGGCCAACACCCGGCATCATGGTGTGGGGAGCGATCTCCTACACTGGCCGTACACCACTGGTGATCGTCGAGGGGACACTGAATAGTGCACGGTACATCCAAACCGTCATCGAACCCATCGTTCTACCATTCCTAGACCGGCAAGGGAACTTGCTGTTCCAACAGGACAATGCACGTCCGCATGTATCCCGTGCCATCCAACGTGCTCTAGAAGGTGTAAGTCAACTACCCTGGCCAGCAAGATCTCCGGATGTGTCCCCCATTGAGCATGTTTGGGACTGGATGAAGCGTCGTCTCACGCGGTCTGCACGTCCAGCACGAACGCTGGTCCAACTGAGGCGCCAGGTGGAAATGGCATGGCAAGCCGTTCCACAGGACTACATCCAGCATCTCTACGATCGTCTCCATGGGAGAATAGCAGCCTGCATTGCTGCGAAAGGTGGATATACACTGTACTAGTGCCGACATTGTGCATGCTCTGTTGCCTGTGTCTATGTGCCTGTGGTTCTGTCAGTGTGATCATGTGATGTATCTGACCCCAGGAATGTGTCAATAAAGTTTCCCCTTCCTGGGACAATGAATTCACGGTGTTCTTATTTCAATTTCCAGGAGTGTAGTTCATTGAAAATAAACGTCTAACGCGCTGCTTCTCGAGCGGGAAGGCGTGTCGGTCCCCGGCACGAATCCGCCCGGCGGATTAGTGTCGAGGTCCAGAGTGCCGGCCAGCCTGTGGATCCTCTTTCACGTGACTTTCCATTTACCTAGGCGAATGCTGGGTGGTTCCCCTTATTCCGCCTCAGTTACACTGTCTCGGCAGTTGCTGCGCAAACACCGTTTCCACGTACGCGTACTCCATCATTACTCTACCACGCAAACATTGGGGTTTCACTGTGGGATTGCAAAGTGCACACAATGACATGAAAATAATGGAATTTCTAAACAGTGGCACGGGATTATGAATACATTTCGTAGGCTTCGATTCAAATAAGTATTATTATTTTATTTAAAGCATGATTAAGGACATCACACACATCCATGCCCGAAGCAGGATTCGAACCTGCGACCGTAGCGGTCGCGCGGTTCCAGACTGAAGCGCCTAGAACCGCTCGGCCACTCCGGCCGGCGTTACTCCTTCAATTCTGTCCAGGAGTTCCTTGAGAAACAGAGATAATTCCTATGTTATATTGTGGATTATGTTTATGTAAACTTATAGCTTCTCGTCTATTCAGGATTCATGAACATTTTCTTTTATGTATCAGTCTTCTATTGTAATTTCATGTACTGGCACGCTCCATGGCCATGGAGATTTGCTCCTCAATTTGGTCCTACGGAACTAGACACGTAAAATAAAATAAATAAATAAAAATTTAAGTTTCAACGAATGTATACATTAATGTGGGTCGCACTGTGTATTGTTTAATGGGGAGGTACTTATAACAGGAACTATAACTCTCAGTTAACATAGTCCCATGTGTCGTTATATTGTCGAGTAACACCAGACATCCCGTCAAATTTATACTCATAGCAAAGTATAATTTTGGAGATCTGAAAAGTCAAACTAATATAAGACGAGAGGCGGTGCCGATTTGTTCATCCAGTATCTGACTGTACTATAACCGACGGTAATTTACCGACGTTGTGTGTTAATACTAATGATTTATGTTGGCAGTGTTTCACCAAGGACTCCATAGTCACGAACCGTCGAAGCAGATGCAATAGAGAGTGCAGAGACTCAAGCGGTAATGAATCAGTTGGTGTTGGTGTTTAACGAAGACAAAGCCCAAGCTTGCAGAGGGCGAGAGTGGGGACGGAAATCGGCTGTGATTTCCTGAAAACAATCATTCCGGTCTTTGACTTACATGATTTAGGGAAACTACGGAAACATAAATCTGGTTTGCCAGAGATTTAAACCCCGTTCCTTCCGAATCTGAGTCTAGCGTAGTAACAACAGTTCCATCTCACTGAAACAAAAATTTTTACATGTTTTCTTCTCTTTATTCACTCGAATGTTGGTGACGTTTCTCTTATTTTGTGGAAGACTAGCTACAACTTGCGTCTAACTACCATCTGTTTCAGCCTCCACTTCTTGAGCGCTTAACTTGTATATAAAGTTCTGGCTGATGTAAAAGGTCCGCTAACATCAGCCGAACAGACAAATCCCCTATGTGCGCAACGGGTAATGGTTAAAGTGTATAGTTATGGCCTAAATTTGCAGCCAATTACGTTTTTAAACAAGTTCTACCTGCACAAAAGTCTGACTTTTGTTGCTGTTTGGGGGGGGGGGGGGGGTAGTTCGGGGGTGGAAAAATTAAAAATTAACTCTATATCTGACGGCCAGAGTGACCGAGCGGTTCTAGGCGCTACAGTCCGGAACGATGCGACCGCTACGGTCGCAGGTTCGAATCCTGCCTCGGGCATGGATGTGTGTGATGTCCTTAGGTTAGTTAGGTTTAAGTAGTTCTAAGTTCTAGAGGACTGAGCCTCGGGCATGGATGTGTGTCATGTCCTTAGGTTAGTTAGGTTTAAGTAGTTCTAAGTTCTAGGGGACTGATGACCTCACAAGTTAAGTCCCATAGTGCTCAGAGCCATTTGAACCATAACTCTATATCTGCCCATACTCTCGGTCATGAACAATCGAAGACTAATTCAGTTCTGACTCAAGTAAACGTTCTCCACCAGGAGCCTGATATTCGAACCCTCACATATACACAAGAGATCCCCGATTTCCCCACTTGGCACTCTATTTTCAAGCCTCAACAGCTCCACCCCTATCGCCGAATGACAAAATCACAATATATAAACTCAAATAGCAACTGTGAACTACAAATAAAAAACGAAAATCAATAAGTAAACGGATAGCAACAGGAATACGGACACGTGAAACAAGACGTTACGAACTTATGCACGAACATAATATTACAAGCACTGCACGCTGTAAATACCCCCCGCCGGCCGTGGTGGCCAAGCGGTTAAAGGCGCTACAGTCTGGAACCGCACGGCCGCTACGGTCGCCGGTTCGAATCCTGCCTCGGGCATGGATGTGTGTGATGTCCTTAGGTTAATTAGGTTTAAGTAGTTCTAAGTTCTAGGGGACTGATGACCTTAGAAGTTAAGTCCCATAGTGCTCAGAGGCATGTGATCCTCGCTGTAAATCCCAGTCTATCATTTTAAGTAATTCAATCAATATTAACATTCAGTTCATTAATAATTCCGGACTGGCGTTACATCAATCTTTACGTCAGCCTGGTACTTATACAAAACTAAGACACAGCGGTTCACAGTGACTCTGAGGTATTCAACAGACGGTGCTGGCCTCCGACCATTCCTTGCCGGCTGCCTCACTGTTATCGTCACGCACGCTGGTACTGTGAGGTGGTGCATCCCCAGCGAGACAGCGTTTTACTACGGCTTTTTAAATTAATGCTAGGTTTATCCCCTACTTGTAGCTTTATTCTATCCCTCAGCGACTTTTTTTTTACATTGCCCCAGCCTTATTATAAGAGTCGATCAAAAGTTTTCCGTTTGAGGGAATTGCTGCAGCGTACATGCAACGTAGCGCTACTCCGATGTGCATATATGAGCACCGACATGTAGGCAAGCAATTAGTGTGGCATTTGTGTCTTTCCAACGTGCGTGCGGTAAATGCAGAAACGTGAACTGTTGTTGTTGTTGTTGTGGTCTTCAGTCGAGAGACTGGTTTGATGCACCTCCCCATGCTATCCTATCCTGTCCAAGCATCTTCATCTTCAAGTACCTACTGCAACCTACATCCTTCTGAATCTGTTTAGTCTATTCATCTCTTGGTCTCCCTCTACGATTTTTACCCTCCACGCTGCCCTCCAATACTAAATTGGTGATCGCTTGATGCCTCAGATATGTCCTTCCAACTGATCCCTTCTTCTAGTCAAGTTGTGCCACAAATTACTCTTCTCCCCAATCCTGTTCAATACCTCCTCATTAGTTATGTGATCTACCCATCTAATCTTCAGCATTATTCTGCAGCACCGCATTTCGAAAGCTTCTATTCTCTTCTTGTCTAAACTATTTATCGTTCACGTTTCACTTCCATACATGGCTACACTCCATACAAATACTTTCAGAAACAACTTCCTGACACGTAAATCTATATTAGATGTTAACAAATTTCTCTTCTTCAGAAACGCTTTCCTTGCCATTGCTAGTCTAAATTTTATATCCTCTCTACTTCGACCATCATCAGTTAAAGGTTCAAATGGCTCTCAGGACTATGGGACTTATCTTGTGAGGTCATCAGTCCCCTATAACTTAGAACTACTTAAACCTAACTAACCTAAGGACATCACACACATCCATGCCTGAGACATGATTCGAACCTGCCACCGTAGCGGTCGTGCTGTTCCAGACTGTAGCAGCTAGAACCGCTCGGCCACTCCGGCCGACCATCATCAGTTATTTTGCTCCCCAAATAGCAAAACTCATTTACTACTTTAAGCGTCTCATTTCCTAATCTACACTCCTGGAAATTGAAATAAGAACACCGTGAATTCATTGTCCCAGGAAGGGGAAACTTTATTGACACATTCCTGGGGTCAGATACATCACATGATCACACTGACAGAACCACAGGCACATAGACACAGGCAACAGAGCATGCACAATGTCGGCACTAGTACAGTGTATATCCACCTTTCGCAGCAATGCAGGCTGCTATTCTCCCATGGAGACGATCGTAGAGATGCTGGATGTAGTCCTGTAGAACGGCTTGCCATGCCATTTCCACCTGGCGCCTCAGTTGGACCAGCGTTCGTGCTGGACGTGCAGACCGCGTGAGACGACGCTTCATCCAGTCCCAAACATGCTCAATGGGGGACCGATCCGGAGATCTTGCTGGCCAGGGTAGTTGACTTACACCTTCTAGAGCACGTTGGGTGGCACGGGATACATGCGGACGTGCATTGTCCTGTTGGAACAGCAAGTTCCCTTGCCGGTCTAGGAATGGTAGAACGATGGGTTCGATGACGGTTTGGATGTACCGTGCACTATTCAGTGTCCCCTCGACGATCACCAGTGGTGTACGGCCAGTGTAGGAGATCGCTCCCCACACCATGATGCCGGGTGTTGGCCCTGTGTGCCTCGGTCGTATGCAGTCCTGATTGTGGCGCTCACCTGCACGGCGCCAAACACGCATACGACCATCATTGGCACCAAGGCAGAAGCGACTCTCATCGCTGAAGACGACACGTCTCCATTCGTCCCTCCATTCACGCCTGTCGCGACACCACTGGAGGCGGGCTGCACGATGTTGGGGCGTGAGCGGAAGACGGCCTAACGGTGTGCGGGACCGTAGCCCAGCTTCATGGAGACGGTTGCGAATGGTCCTCGCCGATACCCCAAGAGCAACAGTGTCCCTAATTTGCTGGGAAGTGGCGGTGCGGTCCCCTACGGCACTGCGTAGGATCCTACGGTCTTGGCGTGCATCCGTGCGTCGCTGCGGTCCGGTCCCAGGTCGACGGGCACGTGCACCTTCCGCCGACCACTGGCGACAACATCGATGTACTGTGGAGACCTCACGCCCCACGTGTTGAGCAATTCGGCGGTACGTCCACCCGGCCTCCCGCATGCCCAATATACGCCCTCGCTCAAAGTCCGTCAACTGTACATACGGTTCAAGTCCACGCTGTCGCGGCATGCTACCAGTGTTAAAGACTGCGATGGAGCTCCGTATGCCACGGCAAACTGGCTGACACTGACGGCGGCGGTGCACAAATGCTGCGCAGCTAGCGCCATTCGACGGCCAACACCGCGGTTCCTGGTGTGTCCGCTGTGCCGTGCGTGTGATCATTGCTTGTACAGCCCTCTCGCAGTGTCCGGAGCAAGTATGGTGGGTCTGACACACCGGTGTCAATGTGTTCTTTTTTCCATTTCCAGGAGTGTAATTCCCTCAGCGTCACTTGATGTAATTTGACTACATTCCATTATCCTCGTTTTGCTTTTGTCGATGTTCACCTTATATCCTCCTTTCAAGACACTGTCCATTCCGTTCAGCTGCTGTTCCAGGACCTTTGCTGTCTCTGATCGAATTACAATGTCATCGGCGGACCTCAAAGTTTTTGTTTCTTCTGCATGGATGTTAATCCCAACTCCGAATTTTCCTTTTGTTGCCTTTACTGATTGCCCAAAATACATATGGCGACGCCATTACCAAATGCTTCAAAACAGGAGCAACGTGCTGTTATTATTCCTTGGCTGCCGTAGGACAAACCATCGGTAGACATGCATTGGAGAATGAAGACTATCCTTTACTGCTTGCCCAAAATACATATGACGACGCCATTACCAAATGCCTCGAAACAGGAGCAACGTGCTGTTATTATTCCTTGGCTGCCGTAGGACAAACCATCGGTAGACATCCATTGGAGAATGAAGACTATCCTTTAGTGCTTGCCCAAAATACATATGACGACGCCATTACCAAATGCCTCAAAACAGGAGCAACGTGCTGTTATCATTCCTTGGCTGCCGTAGGACAAACCATCGGTAGCCATCCATTGGAGAGTGAAGACTATCTATTGGCAGCATATCTGTTGAAAACCATCGTTGTGGAATGGTTTGCCGAATTCCTTTCTGGTCGCGATTCGACACAAACCGGCGGTCGGTCTGGGAGGCTAGCCTCATACAATGCGGACAACTCCAGTGGGATATACTCGAGCACTCACCCCATAGTCCTGACCTCTTCCAATGCAGTTATAACGAATTCGCGTCCTTAAAAAAGGCTTTGAAGGCTCGACGATTCCTGATTCTGTTGGACGAAGATGTGCAGCAAGCAATTACCGTCTTCATCACAAAGCAGGATATGGTTGTCCCGTCCCACTGACGAGTCCTCAGAGGGAGTAGGAAGCACTGCACGAATGCGCGTGGTGGAACTCCACCAACAAGGTACGTCGAGAATAACTTCTGGTAGTGGGCCGCCTCCTCTTCACTTGCTTGTCTGAAAAGTAGGCTACTGAGTGTGTTAGAGTACGGAACTCGGTAGGAGTCTCGGGGATCCGAGGAGGATAACATAAAGCGGGAGATAGGATTACTATTACTGGAAGCCCCCCCTGACACATCTCTTATGTACAAGTCTATCTACAAAGTGTCTTCATTTGGTTATAAAACTGCCTATTCTTCCCTGAGCCTAAGTCTCGTGGTGCAGAGGTGAGTGTACCGGCCTAAGTGTCAACTACATCGGATTCTTCTAAGTCCAGACCTGCCACACAGTGACACTCGCAATGCTCTTACCGACGACCATGCAACAAAAGACCTTTCCAGTAGGGTGGGTAGCCCTTTTATAGGCGTCTTTGCGCATGGTCCCATCTTTCTGGAAGTGAAACGCCTGGTTAAATCCGCAGGACAGAACAGGTAGTTGGAATTGTGGAAAGGAGCCAAAAATGAGCGGCTGTCAGTTGCACTCATACACATATAAATTTATTTAGTTGCCAAAACATTACAGCGCACATTTCCCACCTTAGCTATCGACTGAATATGTCACACAATCTTATGGCTTAAGGGCACAACCTCTTTAATTTTTTAAACTGCTGAAGGCCCATAATTTAAAACACGACTACAATAAATTTTCAAAAGGCAGAAAGCGCAAGGTTTTATTCTTAAATAATACACTCCTGGAAATGGAAAAAAGAACACATTGACACCGGTGTGTCAGACCCACCATACTTGCTCCGGACACTGCGAGAGGGCTGTACAAGCAATGATCACACGCACGGCACAGCGGACACACCAGGAACCGCGGTGTTGGCCGTCGAATGGCGCTAGCTGCGCAGCATTTGTGCACCGCCGCCGTCAGTGTCAGCCAGTTTGCCGTGGCATACGGAGCTCCATCGCAGTCTTTAACACTGGTAGCATGCCGCGACAGCGTGGACGTGAACCGTATGTGCAGATGACGGACTTTGAGCGAGGGCGTATAGTGGGCATGCGGGAGGCCGGGTGGACGTACCGCCGAATTGCTCAACACGTGGGGCGTGAGGTCTCCACAGTACATCGATGTTGTCGCCAGTGGTCGGCGGAAGGTGCACGTGCCCGTCGACCTGGGACCGGACCGCAGCGACGCACGGATGCACGCCAAGACCGTAGGATCCTACGCAGTGCCGTAGGGGACCGCACCGGCACTTCCCAGCAAATTAGGGACACTGTTGCTCCTGGGGTATCGGCGAGGACCATTCGCAACCGTCTCCATGAAGCTGGGCTACGGTCCCGCACACCGTTAGGCCGTCTTCCGCTCAAGCCCCAACATCGTGCAGCCCGCCTCCAGTGGTGTCGCGACAGGCGTGAATGGAGGGACGAATGGAGACGTGTCGTCTTCAGCGATGAGAGTCGCTTCTGCCTTGGTGCCAATGATGGTCGTATGCGTGTT
Organism: Schistocerca cancellata; assembly: GCF_023864275.1. NCBI lineage: Eukaryota > Metazoa > Arthropoda > Insecta > Orthoptera > Acrididae > Schistocerca > Schistocerca cancellata. Next base: position 421,704,168 of record NC_064634.1, on the reverse strand, counting down.
TGGCGCCGTGCAGGTGAGCGCCACAATCAGGACTGCATACGACCGAGGCACACAGGGCCAACACCCGGCATCATGGTGTGGGGAGCGATCTCCTACACTGGCCGTACACCACTGGTGATCGTCGAGGGGACACTGAATAGTGCACGGTACATCCAAACCGTCATCGAACCCATCGTTCTACCATTCCTAGACCGGCAAGGGAACTTGCTGTTCCAACAGGACAATGCACGTCCGCATGTATCCCAGTTTCCCCCATTGAGCATGTTTGGGACTGGATGAAGCGTCGTCTCACGCGGTCTGCACGTCCAGCACGAACGCTGGTCCAACTGAGGTGCCAGGTGGAAATGGCATGGCAAGTCGTTCCACAGGACTACATCCAGCATCTCTACGATCGTCTCCATGGGAGAATAGCAGCCTGCATTGCTGCGAAAGGTGGATATACACTGTACTAGTGCCGAGATTGTGCATGCTCTGTTGCCTGTGTCTATGTGCCTGTGGTTCTGTCAGTGTGATCGTGTGATGTATCTGACCCCAGGAATGTGTCAATAAAGTTTCCCCTTCCTGGGACAATGAATTCACGGTGTTCTTATTTCAATTTCCAGGAGTGTATTGCAAATGAGGCTGAACGCCCAAACAATTTAAGACTTAATAAGTAAGGAACTCTAATTTTAAAACGGCTGAAGGCGCATGATTTAAAAACACAACTACAATAAATTTTCAAAGGCAGAAGGTCCAAAGCTTTATCCTTAAATAATTTTTTTAATGAGGCTGAAGGCCCAAACAATCTAAGATTTAACAAGTACAGAATTTAAAATTTAAGACAGCTGAAAGTTCATAATTGAAAAACACAGCTACAATAAATTATAAAAAGGCAGAAGGCCCAAAGCTTTATACAGAAAAAAAATTAATGTGGTTGAAGGCCCAAACAATCTAAGACTTAGCAAGTATGGAATTTTAAGTTTAAGATGGCTGAAAGCCCATGACTGAAAACACAACTACAATGAATTTTCAAAAGGCAGAAGACCCAAAGCTTTATCAAAAAAAAAAATTATATGAGGCTGAAGGCCCAAACAATGCAAGACTTGACAAATAAGGAACTTTCAATTTTGAAACGGCTGAAGGCCCATTATTTAAAACCCAACTAAAAACATACAAATCCAAACCATCGGTTATGAGCCTTTAAAATACACAGTCAAACACTAATAAGAAAAGGGCAGTACAGCCGGTGGTGCTCAGAAGTTTCCGGGGGTCGCTCCGCACTTGAATTATTAATGTTCCCTTAGGGGAGACAGGTAGTCGGCCCAACTATATCCGACCCGCTGGCAACCCAACCAAGAGACAGTCAACGGACCCACCAACAAGACGACTTGCTTTCCACCCGACCAGCACACAAGGAACTCCAAAGCCAAAACGTAAAAGGCGTAGCCACCTACAACCAAGTATGCATAAGCTGTCAAAACTACACACACGTGTTGGACAGCGACAACACGGTGAGGAAAGGACACTGCCTGAATTTTACGTCAGCGGCCAGGGCAGGTAACCGGAACGCTAACGGCCACAAGGCAGAAAATTCCGCTGGTGCACTTGGACTTCAAATAAGCAAAATACAGTTAAACTCCACCGGATGGTGGCCAAACTTCCGCCAACTCGAACACTCGCTGTTGCTCACGGGAATACCCCCAGCAACCAACAATGAAAACCAACGGCAAATGTGAACAGACTGGCTTCGGTAATTAAATCACCACTCAACTTTGATGTCCTGGGTCGGTGAGCCACGAACCTCGTAGCAATCAGAACAGCTCCCCACACACTCCGACACTGCGTAGAGACCGGCAGCGGGCCCGGCCCACTGTGCCGCGCGGAGGTTTCCTTGCTGATCCACACCAACCGACCGACTCCTCAGAGTCAGTACGCCGACAACATTTAAAATAACTTGTCAGTCAAAATCACACAAACTACCCACAGTTTGACGAACACTTGCACGAAGAACTAGAAAATGCTAACGGCAGTGACTGTACAATAACAGGGACGAATCACGAGTCGGCACACACAGCCAACCCATAAGCGAATGCCGGCCAAATACACGTCGACCGGCAAGACGACCGACCGACGACCCACCAAAGCCGTCCTCACTCCAATCATGTGTGTCGGCAACAATCAACGAGTCATGGCGGTCCGGAACGCACTGCTGCCACACCCAACTGAACTTGTGCCGCGTGCCAGCTCAAACACTGCTAGGTCCGAACTAAATGCTGGCACGTTCCAACTGACTGGACGACACACGGCCATCCAGAAGTAACAGCAGTCCAGCAAAGATAATACGGCAGGGCCTATATCGATAAGCGTTGCTGCTGCCGCTCATGGGCAGGCAAGGCAGCAACTGAGTGACGCCAGTAATTGAAAATTAACATAACGAGGCGGCAGTACGGTAAAAACAGGGTGCTAAATAAGAGATGGCACGAACACGAGCCACGCACGTATCTACCCTTACGTATACGGGTGGAGCTGATCGCACCGGGGCGCGTGACACCTGCATGGCGTACACGCATGATATTTGCACCCTGACTGTGTTCAAACGTCACTTTTCCCCACTTACTCCGAGACTCGTGATGCTAAAGAGTCCGCCCTTGTTGGCTGAACAAATAGTAAATAGTGGCTGCGTCCGGTTACGTGCGCGCCTCTGCTGCTCTGGCTAAGAATTTATGTTCTACTGTACTACTGAATTTACCTTGTTTTTTCTGGTATTCGCGACATGGTGTCTTACCTAGTGAGTATCTTCAACCTGGTGCATCGGTGGGATGATTGCCGAAATACTCACGGCGATTTTGCCTGATGGGCATACCGATTCTTGACTGTACGGTCTTCGCACGGAAGCTGTCTTATCGCCACTTATAATTAGCGGAAATAAAAATGGCCAATTTAAGTTGGACCGTCAAATATTTTGCGCAATATATGAATAAAAAGTAGCGTCTGCACGGTTGTATACAAAGAGGCCAGAACTGACGTCAAGATTTGTCCCACTTCAATACGTGATATGTATGAGGCTCAGAGGTTATGGCGTGACCGTAGACGTGATATCTGAGCAGTATGCTTCAGACAAATTGTGTTCTGAACATGGCGCACTGTCATGAGTTAGCAGACTGTGAACCTGGGATGACATAAAGTAAGCAAGGCACATGTCGAATACTAGTACTAGTACTAGTTCCTGAATTCAACAGTGTCTTGCGTGGATCTTCAATACCACGAGATGCGGAGCAAACATTTTGGCGAAGTGTTTATTTAAATATGCTTATCAAGTAGATAAGTACAAAACACGCTTTCAAATTGAAGTTAACTTTGTTTTCAACAATTATGTTGCATTTATTCTTACTAGGCATCATCAGTGATTTTCATTTTGAATGAAATAAATCATACAGTTACAACAGACGGATCTGTTCATATCTACACTCATGCACACAAACTGAGGATAATTGCAGAATGTGGTGCCACGTGACGTGGCACTACACAAAACTGGCGCTAATAGCATAGGCCCATAGGGAACACACACGACACAGATCTGTAAGTCCATGGTACTGGTGACAAGTTGAGAAGACCGTCCCGAAACACATGTGCTACAAAACGCCACTGTTTACTGCTCATGTACCCCGACATCAATATGGGATATGATGACCATGCACACGTACACAGGCAGCACAACGGGTTAGCATACTCTGTATCAGATGGTCAAGCAGCTGCTGGGGTATAGCCTCCCATTCCTGCGCCAGTGCCTGTCGGAGCTCCTGAAGTGTCCTAGGAGTTTGAAGACGTGCAGCGATACGTCGACCGAGAGCATCCCAGACGTGTTCGATGGGGTTCAGGTCTGGAGAACAGGCAGGCCACTCCATTCACCTGATATCTTCAGTTTCAAGGCACTCCTCCGCGATGGCAGCTCGGTGGGGCCGTGCGTTATCATCCATCAGGAGGAAGGTGGGACCCCGTTCACCCCTGAAAAGGCGGAAATACTTTTGTAGAATGACGTCCCAATACACATGTTCTGTTACAGTTCCTCTGTCAAAGACATGCAGGGGTGTACGTGCACCATTCATAATCCCACCCACACCATCAAACCACGACCTCCATACAGGTCCCTTTCAAGGACATTGAAGAGTTGGTATATGGTTCATGGTTCACGCCAGATGAAAACCAGGTGAGAATCACTGTTCAGACTATACCTGGACTCGTCCGTGAACATAACCTGGGACCACTGTTCCAATGACGATGTACTGTGTTCTTGATAACAGGCTTTATGGGCTTTCCTCTGACCAAGAGTCAGTGGAATGCACCTTGCAGGTCTCCGGACGAATAAACCATGTCTGTTCAGTCGTCTGTAGACTGTGTGTCTGGAGACAACTGTTCCAGTGGTTGCGGCAAGGTCCCGAGCAAGGATACCTGCAGTACTCCGTGGCCGTCTGCGGGCACTGATTATGAGATATCGGTCTTCTTGTGGTCTTGTACATTGTGGACGTCTCGTCCTGTAGCGCCTGGACACGTTTCCTGTCTGCTAGAATCGTTGCCATAATCTTGAGATCACACTTTGTGGCACACGGAGGGCCCGTGCTATCACCCGCTCTGTTTGATCAGTCTCCAGTCCCTCTAGTATTCTACCCCTCATAATGTCGTCAATATGTGTTCTTTGTGCCATTTTCAACACACAGTAACCATTAGCACGTCTGAAAACGTCTGCACACTTACTCGCTGCACCGTACTCTGACATGCAGCAACACACCTCTGCGTATGTGAACTGCTGTCAGCGCCACCGCGCGACGACCACAGGTCAAATGCACCGTATGTGACCGCATGACACCCCGAGGTGATTTAAACCCACAAATTGCCCACCAGAACGCTGTTTCACCATGTATCAGGATTATCCTTAATTTATGAGCATGAGTGTACATGATAAACATAATTAAAGTAACAACTGCCGGACAATGACTGCGGATGTTAACGAAAGTGTTTATATTTTTACATATATACAGTTTCAAATTTCTCAGCTAGCTTAATAAAGCAGCATGGCGACCAGAAGCTTTGAAAATGGCAGGGATTCTAGAAATTACAAGCTATGTTTAACATGGATGGTGTTCAGTTTTTTTGTGTGAAGGCCTGTTCACGATGATGGTCTTGCAGTGTCATCGGGTCAGAGAACGTTTCTCCTCCAGAAAGAGACGCATATTCACAGGTTGACAGAACTTGTTGCCAACATAAACCATTACTGGTTCCTGAGTCCACAGGCAGAACTGGCCAACCAAAAAAGCCTGACTGAAGGAAGACTTAAAGCGAAAGACCTCTCCACTATGAACAAAATAGGACGAAGCTTGACTTCCCGAACGTATTCCTCTCGTTTACACACTTGAACAATCACAATCTGCAGGTCTGTGTTCGCATTCCTAGAGCTAAGTGAAATACTCACTATGGTGACAGTACATATGGTTCTACATTGTCATGATGTTTCAAAGAATAGAGATGTTTCTCATATTACTGTTTTTAAAACAGTTACATGACACTTGCGTTTCTCAAATTTGCCAGGTGTCTCTGGATGGCAAATGCTTGGAAGTTATGCTGCAGTGATCTGTCAAACACTGATGTAAACAAGTAATAATAATTGTTATTGTTATATTTAAACAGCTTGTCTATTTTATTCTAATTGAACAATTTATTATCATTTCACTAAAGTATTACATATATTTTACTGCTACAATTTTATGACACCTTAAAAGTGCCCCAGAACCGAACACCAGATCTCCATATGAATATCACATGGAGAATGTTCCACACATGTAAACTGCTGCACAGGTCTACCGCAAGCTTTTGACGAACTGACGTAACGTCGACCCTGCACATATGGGGCGATGGAAGGTTTTCTTTCATCGAGATCACCGCCGATTTGAACGTGTGACCTAAGGAACCCATTTCTACCAGGACTAATTAACTGAGCACACCAGCTGAGCTATATGTAAGAAGAATCCACTTGTTTAAAAATACGAGTTTCAGACATGGGCATGAAAACAAACTTTGCTCGATACTTTATACCAATTTCGTTTCTGATACTCTGTTGATGGACCATTCTCGAAGCACGCCAATAAAGTTTTTATAGCAAGTGCGTTCTTGTTATTTAGCGTTCTCAGGCAGTGTTAAGAACGTGCTCGGTTACTGGTAGCAGAACTCCTACGCGACCTTGCGTCACAAGTTAATCAAGCACTACTGTAACCGAGCGAGCTGACGCAGTGTTTAGCACGCTGGACTCGCATTCGGGAGTACGTCGGTTGAAACCCGCGTCCGGCCATTCTGATTTGGGTTTTCCATGATTTCCCTAAATCGATTCAGGCAAATGCCGGGATGGTTCCTTCGAAAGGGCGCGGTCGCCTTCCTCCCGCTTCCCTCCCTAGTCTGATGGGACCGATGACCTCACTGTCGCCGGCCGAAGTGGCCGTGCGGTTCTAGGCGCTGCAGTCTGGAACCGCGAGGCCGCTACGGTCGCAGGTTCGAATCCTGCCTCGGGCATGGATGTGTGTGATGTACTTAGGTTAGTTGGTTTAACTAGTTCGAAGTTCTAGGGGACTAATGACCTCAGAAGTTGAGTCCCATAGTGCTCAGAGCCATTTGAACCATTTTTGAACCTCGCTGTCTGGTCCGCTCCCCCAAATCAACCAACCAACCAAAGCACGAGTGTACGGAGACAAATGCACCTTACAGGCTTCCGCCGCCGACCACCTAATCGTGTCCCTTCGCCTTGCCACTACTTTTGGCCGCTGCGCGTATAATCTACACAAGTCCTTCCTCTCTCGAAACTACCTAGCTCTTCTCGTAGTTCTTTTTACTTTTTGTGCATGATTTTTCTTTCATGAAGACAGTCTGGTAGATTTAGTATTTCTTGATTTCCGAAAATAATTTGTCTCAGCATCACACCTACGCGTAATATCGAAAGTGTGGTGGTACGGGGTGTCAAGCGATATTTGTGACTGGATTGAGGACTCCCTTGCAGGGAAGACGCAGCATATTCTCTTGGATCGAGAGTCATTGACTGATCTACAAGGAACTTCAGATGTTCCCCAGTGAAGTGTTACCCCGGAGAGGTGTCTTAGGACTCTAGACGTTCGTATTGTATATTAATGACCCTAGAGAAAATATTAACATCAGACTTTACGCAGATGAGGCAATTATCTGTAATGAAATGTAGTTTGAAAAAATCTGCGCAAAAAATCAGTCCAGTCTTGATAAGATTTCAAAGTACTGCGGATATCGGAAAATTCCTCTCAAAGTCCAGAAATGTAAAACTGTTCACTTCCGAGGACTTAAAAAGTAGACTCCTGTGGCTACAATATCAGCGTTACGACTGGAATTCGTTAATTCATATAAACACCTGGATGTAACAGTTTGTAGGCATATGAAACGGAACGTCGTAAAAAAAGCAGGTGGAAGAGAAAGTAGATGGCAGCCCACCAGGTAAATACAGTTAGACTGCAAAGATAATTGCTTAGAAAACACTAATACGACCCATCGTAGAATATTGCTCAAGTGTGTGAAACAAGTACCAAATAGGGCAAACAGTGTGTATTGAATGGATACAGAGAAGGACAGCACGAATGGTCACAGGTTTGTTTGACCCACGGAAGAGTGCCAGGGTGTTCCTGAAACTGGAAGTTACTTGAAGATTGAGGCAACCTGTCCCCAGGAAGCCTACTTACAAAGTTTCAATAACTGGCTTTAAATGAAGAATCCAGGAATATACTAGAATCTCCTACATATCGCTCCCGTAGGTCTCACGAAGACGAGATTACATGAATGACGATGCGGACAGAGACGTTTAAACACGTGTTCTGGTTACGCCCCATACGCGGTGAAACGGGAAGAAACTCTAGAACCTGTTACAATGGGAAGTACAAAAATGGTCCAAATGGATCTGAGCACTATGAGACTGAACATCTGAGGTGATCAGTCCCCTGTAACTGAGAACTACTTAAACCTAACTAACCTAAGGACATCACACACACCCACGCCCGAGGTGGGACTCGAACCTGTGACCGTAGCGGTCGCCCGGTTCCAGACTGTAGCACCTAGAACCGCTCGGCCACAACGGCCGGCTGGGAAGTACACTCTAGCGCGAATTTCGCAGCAGTTTGCAGAGTATGGATGTAGATGTACATATAGATGTTATCAATATCTACATGTACATAAAGACTTCAGTTATCTTAACAAGCCTTTATGTCATAATTTTTGAGTAATTTGTAGCCGTGACTCAACAGGCTAATTTCTCTACAGTTATCACAGACATATATGTTATTTTTTTAAATTTTTATTTGTAGGAAATATTATACTGTGTTCCCATTCAAATAGTATAGATTCTTTTTGCAAATCTATTAATGAACAACCCGGTTGGGTTGCCGCAGGCGTTAACATGCCAGTTCCGAGATTAAGGGAAGCGCACTGAACTCGGATATCCCGTGTGACGCGTCGAGAGCCTTTGTGCCATACAGTCTGGATATGGTGTTTAACCGGTTTCCCACATTCGACTAGGTGAATACCGGACTGGTACCCACGTCCTCCCTCTGTTATACGATCTGCAAACATTTTGAAAACGTTATCGTGCATTTGCATCGAGAACGTTAGACGCAAACAGATGAGGCACACAAACTAAGTCGTCGGGAAATAGGGGAGGGGAGAGAGGGGTGGTTACAGGAAGGACTTCAGCCATCTTCTACCATTAACGTTGCCGAGTACAGAATAACGTGCCAACTCTGTGGCGACATGGAATAAGAGCAGGAAAAGAAGAAGTAGCATTTATTAATGGACCACCTATTACATATTGTGACATGTTTTTTAACAGGTCTCCATTTATTTTGCCGTATCGAGCAGAATTTTCTGGCGGAAAATCAAAATGGCTAGGATGCCCTGAGATGACTATCTCATTTACAACGGAACGTTCATGTGTGATCCATGAGCAGAAGGAAAAAGAACTTATGGAAGAGTTGAAAAGGAAAATCACCCGTACGTTGTATATGCACGCATGTAACAGATTCAGCTGGCTCTCGATAATTCGATTTTCAAGGGATCTCAGCAAATGTTCGAACAATTGAGAGCTCTGTTTGATGAAAGTTTGACTGAAAAAGGTATAATGAAGAAAAACTCAGAGTAAGTGAATAAAATTAGGAAGTAATACTGTTGCCTTAATAACATTCATTTTCCCTACAAAGGGAAACAAAAAGTAATTACTGGAGCTCAAATTAAGACAAAGCAATTTTTTACTATTTTTGCATTATATTAACGTTTGAAGCTAAAGGCACGTATATTAACGTTTCAAGCGTAAGGCATGTTCAAATAATCGAAAATACACAAGAAAACTTCAGTTTTATTCTAATAAGATGTCAGGGATCTTTTGTTACGTCAGCAACCTCCAGTGTCCTTGGTGTAACATATTTGCTATAGAAATCAAAACCGAAAATACTTCATCTTGTACTTCTGTTCTAGGAATGTACATGCACAACATTTCTAATGCCGTCTATGCCTCTTTAATAATCACAGACGGAATCGGCTTTGGTTCCCCTTTTTATTTCCTTTTGCTAATTCTTCTCCTTGTTCTTCTTCTTCTTTTTCTTCTGATTCGTACAATTTTCGTTCTTGTCACTCGAGACAGCCAAAGTTGTGAAGTAAGGGCAAGCAGTCTTCCACGTCGTCGAAATGTACGAAATCGTCACACGTCACATTTTCCCCTAAGTCATGGAGAAAGCCGCAGCTACAGGGAAACCCAAATCCATTTCTCCGTTTTCTGTCGTTTCTTGACGAATCCGCTTTTTCTGAAATGATTCGAGATCATCGTCTCTGTAGATTCACCAGCGCCGTCGACACCTGCAAAACTATTATGTCGGGCATTTGGCCATGTACTATGTTGTCCAATACCACCGACACAATTTCTTTCCGGTGCGAAGTTTTAGAAATCTTAATTATTCCCAGCTCAGGCGGCTGAAATTTCGGATTGATGTTCGCAGGGGAAAATGGATTTACACACTGTCTACAGGTTGTGGGTTAGCGAGAATTGAGCAGCTGTCCAGACAAAGAAGAATGTTTTGCTTCTATTTTATATATATATATATATATATATATATATATATATATATATATATATATATATATATATATATATACAGGGTTATTACAAATGATTGAAGCGATTTCACAGCTCTACAATAACTTTATTATTTGAGATATTTTCACAATGCTTTGCACACACGTACAAAAACTCAAAAAGTTTTTTTAGGCATTCACAAATGTTCGATATGTGCCCCATTAGTGATTCGGCAGACATCAAGCCGACAATCAAGTTCCTCCCACACTCGGCGCAGCATGTCCCCATCAATGAGTTCGAAAGCATCGTTGATGCGGGCTCGCAGTTTTGGCACGTTTCTTGGTAGAGGAGGTTTAAACACTGAATCTTTCACATAACCCCACAGAAAGAAATCGCATGGGGTTAAGTCGGGAGAGTGTGGAGGCCATGACATGAATTGCTGATCATGATCTCCACCACGACCGATCCATCGGTTTTCCTATCTCCTGTTTAAGAAATGCCGAACATCATGATGGAAGTGCAGTGGAGCACCATCCTGTTGAAAGATGAAGTCGGCGCTGTCGGTCTCCAGTTGTGGCATGAGCCAATTTATTCGTCCACTTCCGCGGGCTACGCGTGAAACTTGCCCGCACGCGTTCAACCGTTTCTTCGCTCACTGCAGGCCGACCCGTTGATTTCCCCTTACAGAGGCATCCAGAAGCTTTAAACTGCGCATACCATCGCCGAATGGAGTTATCAGTTGGTGGATCTTTGTTGAACTTCGTCCTGAAGTGTCATTGCACTGTTATGACAGACTGATGTGAGTGCATTTCAAGCACGACATACGCTTTCTCGGCTCCTGTCGCCATTTTGTCTCACTGCGCTCTCGAGTGCTCTGGCGGCAGAAACCTGAAGTGCGGCTTCAGCCGAACAAAACTTTATGAGTTTTTCTACGTATCTGTAGTGTGTCGTGACCATATGTCAATAAATGGAGCTACAGTGAATTTATGAAATCGCTTCAATCATTTGTAATAGCCCTATATATATATATATATATATATATATATATATATATATATATATATATATATATTACACGGTCAATAGGCAGTTCTGTTCCTAAGCACGTCTTTGTGCTGTTCTTTTACTTCTTTGATGTGATTTTTACAGGTGAATTATGTAATGTAGTACGTCACGCATTGTTCAATAAACAAAAAAGTGACACAAGGTGTTGAATGACGGAGGGGGCATCTAATACTGCTTATCAAGACGTTTTATTCATACATTTGGGAATTACTCTTGTAAAAAGAAATTGTTCCTTAGAAAGTAAAAAAATAAAAGAAAAAATAGTACTGTACGTAATTGAAAATTTACTCCAACTGTTACGGATTCATCTTTTTGAAACATACTCTTCTCTTCAAATGGGCTGGCGTAACGCTACTTGTTGCTGGGCAAAGAGGAATTGAGTCGGGTGTGTCGCACATCCTACGCTTGAACAACTATTTTCCCTAAAGTTGGTGCTTCGCAGATTTGTACCATAAAGTACTGTAGTGTGTTGGTCCTACATGTTCCGTCGCTCCTGAGAGGCCGAGCCCGGGTACACAAGATGAAGGCCGCAGACGGGTGGGGACCGGTGGAAAGTTTCCGGCAAACAACAGAACGGGGCCGACGCTGGACGTCTTCGCAGACCTACAGTCAATTTACGCAGATGCAGCAGTGTCGGCAGTGCGGAGTAGTCACACAGTGTGTTGATCAGCAAACGCCCTTGACGGGACTAGACGATCGTTTGTATCACGTCACTTCACGTCATGTCAGACGTCTCAGCACACTTATCTGTACATTACGAGGCGTAGTCATACAGTTTTGATTCTCGCCTCGAGTAAGTAAAGGTTAGTTATTAATTTTTAGTACACCTCTGCTGGCCTGGAACACATTATAATCCACACGCCACATTACGATCGCACGCCTATAGGGGAGCTGTAACAAATAGCGCTGCCCACTGATAAACTAGCACATCATGCAGTATTTAGTTTTCTGCATTTGAAGGGTAACTACGGTGCAACGAACCACACTGAGTTGGTGGAAGTGCACGGTAACGGTTTACCATCATAAAATGCCCGGTCACATTAATGTGACCACAGTCTATGTTCCACTTCGACGTGCAATAACCACTCACAGATGGCAGGTGGCAGCACCAGCAGTGGAGTGTACATAAAGTGTGTCGGGGAGACGCGAAAAACAATGCAGAGAAACAGTAATGCAGAAACAGAGTGATTTATCTGATGCCCAGATGGGCGTGATCATTGGTTTTCGGACCAAGGGTCACGTGCCTCAGTGATTAAAGTGTTCCGTACACGGCGAAATGATGCTATCCAAAACCGGCGCCGAGGGAACTGATGTGCAGCATGGGCCATAGATGACAGATGTGAACGACGCATGCGAACAGACCTGACCAGATCAACTGACCGACCAGATGAAGCAATGGGCTACCAACAGCGTTTCCTCAGGGAACATCGCAGAGCATGAGCCTCCACAGTAGGCGCCTGGTTCATGCACCCATGTTGACTGCTTCTCATGCGAGACGAAGGCTGGAATTTGCACGCCAGTATCCCAGCTGGACGTCCTCTGAGTGGTGGTCTTTTCAGATGACCCACATTTTATGCTGCATCGGACGGATGTCCGTTAGTGTGTACGACGTGGACCGTCTGGACCAAAGGGGTGCAACCCGGAGGCGGAAGTGTTATGGTCTGGAGCACGCTTTTGCGGCATTCCCTGGGTGATTTCGTCACTCTGGAGGGCACAATGGATCGACACAAGTATGAATCTATCCTTGGGTACCATATCCACCCATACATGCGGTCTGTTTTATTTGGGCACGTTGGCATTTACCTACAGAACAATGCAACATTTCACACAGTTCGCTGTTTACGTTTGTGGCTCGAAGAGCTGGCTCAAAAAATGGTTCAAATGGCTCTGAGCACTATGGGACTTAACATCTATGGTCATCAGTCCCCTAGAACTTAGAACTACTTAAACCTAACTAACCTAAGGACAGCACACAACACCCAGCCATCACGAGGCAGAGAAAATCCCTGACCCCGCCGGGAATCGAACCCGGGAACCCGGGCGTGGGAAGCGAGAACGCTACCGCACGACCACGAGATGCGGGCAGCTCGGAGAGCATCAGGATGAGTTTACCGTACTCCCTTGGCCATGAAACTCCCCTAATTAAAACCGAATCGAGAGTCTGTGGGACCACCTCGCTCGGGATGTTCACGCCACCAATCTTCAGTCGAGAAACCTAGCGCAACTGGCCACGGCATTGGAGTTGGCGGGACTTCATATCCCGGTCGGTACCTTCCCGGACCTCACTCAAGCTTTTCCTGCGTGTCTCATTGTGTCCGCGCTGCAAAAGGTGGTTATTCAGGCTTTTGACAGTAGGTTCACATTAATATGACTGGACGGTGTATGGCACAGTGGTTAGGTGGCGCTGAAGCTTCAAGTGTAGTCGAACAAGTCTGAATGACGACAACTTATCTCTTTCTTAAGCATCGGGAATCACACGAGGCCATTGTGCTTGAAGACAGATGTATCAAAATCGAGATAATCACAATTGAAGATAAGTCATCGATTAGTTTTCAACATATTGCACGACATTTTGAACAGATCTGAAAGGCATTGATCCGAGGCAGCTGCCGAAATGTTGCGGCTGTGTCAGTCTAATACAGATGACTTCCCTAGCCATCTGATTATCATGGACGAATGCTGGGTGTACCAATATGACCTAGAGACAAGGGAAGAAAGCAAAAAGTGGAAACATGTGGATTCACCACCGCCCAAAGAAACAGGAACCCAACCATCAGCAGGCAACTCGCCTAATTTGGTGCTTACAGGTGCCGCTCGTAAGAGAAAACTGTCATTAGATCATATATCATGAAGAGGTTACGGGAGGCTGTCAAGACATGCCATACGCGACGCTGTCAAAGAAGGTGATTTTGCCTAACGACAATGGTCCAACCCATTCTGCACAAGAATGCTTCTTCGGGCCATAACATTTTGCCACATTGCTGTATTCTCCTGCAATAGCATCCAGTGACTGCTTCATTGTTACTAGTAGTAAGAAACCATTGCTAGGCAGACACTCCCTGAATGACAACTAACTGATTTTAGAGGTGTAATATTTGCTGACCAGCCAATATGCAGAAATGTACAACCATGGAAATGGCCAAATTGAAATCCCTCAGTGAAACGATGCATTGACAAAATGCTATTGATTCACTTTATTGCTATTTGCATCATGTCTCTACCGATTGATGAATACCTGACGTTGATAATACAAACGGCTGCAAAGATCGAGCAGCTGAAGCATGTCTTTATTTCCCTCTATCTCTGTAGTTAATTGCACGTCCTGTATTTGTGGTAGTGTGAACCTGATGGAGTCTCGGATGGGCCTGATGGTAGGAGAGGGCAGGGGCCACTGGTGGTCAACTCCCAGGGTTCCCTCGGGAGAATAGTTGGTTTCTAAGTGATGTGTCGCCTGGAGCAGGGACACTGAGCCGGACATTGACGGTGGCGTTTACGCGTCCCCGTCTGGTTTCGATGGGGTGCGAAAGGTCCACAGATTGTAGCCACGCGCTGCGCGGTCCCACACTCTGGCTTAAAACGGCCGGTATAATGAGCCATGTCTCGTGCTCAGCCAGCGAAAAATACATTATTTTTACATCATCATCATCAGTTTTCTGCTATATTAGCAGGTCCTTTGCCTCTCCATTTTCTGCGATCCATTGCTTCCTTCTTAAGGCTGCTGTATGTTGTACCGTCCATCACGTCATCCAGTATCTGAAATCTCTTCCTTCCTCGCTTCCTTTTCCCTTCTACATAATCTTCTAAAACTGTTTTTATCAGTCCATCATTCTTTCCTAATATATGCCCAATCCAATTTCTTTTTCTTCTTTTTATTACATCTAGTAACTGTCTTTTCTCTTCCTCTCTTCTCAGTACCTCTTCATTTTTTAGTCTGTCCATCCAACTTATACTTTCCATCCTCCGCCATGTCCACATCTCAAAAGCCTCCAGCATTTCTCTGTCTTTTTTTCTCAAAGACCATGTTTCAGCGCACTTACAGAAGAAAACTCCATACAAGACATTTGATGAGTCTCTTCCTGAGTTCTCTGTCCAGACCGCTGCAGAAATTTTTCCTTTTCTTATAAAATGCTTCTTTTGCCATTGCTATCCTTGTTTTAATTTCTGTGGTGCACTTCCAGTCGGTGTCTATCCTGCTTCCAAGATACTTGAAATTTTGCACCTGTTTTAGTATTTCTCCATTCAGCATAATTTTTATTTCTTTATTTCCTCCTAGTGCCAATACTTTTGTTTTCTTCGTGTTAATTTTCATTCCATAATTTTTTCCATTAGCTTCAGTGGTGTCCACCAAATCCTGGCCTGCCGGGGTGGTCGAGCGGTTCTAGGCGCTGCAGTCTGGAACCGCGCGACTGCTACGGTCGCAGGTTCGAATCCTGCCTCGGGCAAGGGTGTGTGTGATGTCCTTAGATTAGTTAGGTTTAAGTAGTTCTAAGTTCAAGGGGACTGATGACCTCAGAAGTTAAGTCCCATAGTGCTCAGAGCCATTTGAACCATTTTTGAACCAAATCCTGTAATTCTTTTTCCCCTGTGGCTAGAAGGACCATGTCATCAGCAAACCGCAAACACCCTACTCTTCTTCCTCCAATTTCTATTCCTTTGTCGTTTCATGAGCATTGGTCAATCATATTTTCCAAGTAGAAGTTGAAAAGGGTAAGTGATAGACAGCATTCTTGTCTTACTCCTGTTCCTAGTCCAGTCCAGTTTGTACTTTCTCCTCTCACTTTAACTGAGGCTTTTTGATTAAGATATAATGAGTTTACAACTCTTCTGGTTTTCCAGTCCACTCTCTTTTCCCTCATTATAGTCGCCAGCTTGTCCCAAACCACATCGTCAAATGCCTTTTCTAGATCGATGAAGCATAAACTATATGCTTCTTCATTTTTCAATAAACCTTTTTCCCAAGTTTCGTAGGAGCCCTATTGCATCTAAAGCCAAACTGCTCTTCGCCAAGATTCTCCTCCATTAGTTTTACAAGTCTGTTATTAATTATTCTTAACATCACTTTGGCTGCATGTAAAATGAGGCTGATTTTCCTGTGCTCGCTGCATTTCTTGGTTCCTTGTTTTTTCGGTAATGGAATCATTACAGTTGTCAGAAAGTCCTCAGGCCACTCACCACTGTCATATATATTATTACATAGCCTCAATATTTCTCTTATTCCATCTTGGTTCAAGCGTTTTAATATTTCTCCCTTTATCGTATCTGTACCTACCGCTTTGACTTTTTCATTGCAGCTATGCCAGACTTTGCTTCTTCCATTATGATGGTTGGCCATTTATCGTCATCACTTACGCTGTTGAGTGATTCAATTTCCAGAGTTTCTGGTTTGCGATCTGCGTCGTATAGCTCTTTTAGATATTCTTCCCATTTCTGGAGGACATGGTCACGATCTTTGTACACTACCTCTTCGTCTTTACTAAAAATTTCCATAGTAGCATTTCCAGCTCTGTTTTGACCCCATGTCATAGTCTTTACTCTGTTGTATAGTAAGTCGTATCTTCCCTTCATGTCCAATTCTTCATTTGCATCACATTCCTCTTTTAGCCATTTTTTTCTAGCCTGCTCTGTTTCTCTTCGCAGTTCATTATTTAACCTTCGGTACAACTTTCTTGCATCTTTAGTGTTTTTGTTTTTAAATTTTCTTTTCTCCTCCATCTTGGAAATCATTTCTTGTGTGACCCATGGTTTTTTGCCTTTTTCCCTTTTACATATCCTATATTTTGCTGTCCTACTTTAATGATTTCTTCTTTCAGTATATTCCAGTACTCGTTGGCATTATTAGGTGTTCTTTGTCTCGTAATGTGTTTATAAACTCACGTGACAACATTTCTATAATTTATTCTTTGTTGGATCTTATCTTCTCTAGATCCCAATTCTTCACCAAAATTTCTACAAGTTGCTCAAAAAACAGCTTGCTAGAACATTGTTTCAATGCTCTTGCTAGAAGACCATAGGGTGTATGGCTAGTTGGGAAATATTCATCTCCACTTTCTCGTTGAAAGCTCGGCGGCTGTTTACTGTTATATGTTTCTTCCTTCTCCCCTTATGGGGAAGAAGTGTGACAGCTGGACACCACGGATTGAGAAGTTCTCTGTCTTACAATGTGGGAAGACAGCTCATTGGATGATCTAAAAAATTACTTTTGAGTGGGAGTTCAGAACACCATTATATAGAAGTTCCAGACGTGGGAATACACCCCACTGGTCGGCATAAAAACCGACTAAAACCATCAGCAAGTTTCATGTTCGCAGCTTGATTTGTTTCCAAGTAACACTTTAAACTATACGTGCAAACAGTAGGCCACATGTACACTACTGGCCATTAAAATTACTACACAACGAAGATGACGTGTTACAGACGCAGATGCTGTGATATGCAGATGATCAGCATTTCAGAGCATTCACACAAGGTTGGCCCCGGTGGCAACACCTACAACGTGCTGACATGAGGAAAGTTTCCAACCGATTTCTCATACACAAACAGCAGTTGACCGGCGTTGCCTGGTGAAACGTTGTTGTGATGCCTCGTGTAAGGAGGAGAAATGCGTACCGTCACGTTTCCGACTTTGATAAATGTCGTATTGTAGTCTATCGCGATTGCGGTTTATCGTATCGCGACATTGCTGCTTGCGTTGGTCGAGATCCAATGACTGTTAACAGAATAATGAACTGGTGGGTTCAGGACGGTAATACGGAACGCCGTGCTGGATCCCAACGGCCTCGTATCACTAGCAGTCGAGATGACAGGCATCTTATCGGCATGGCTGTAACGGATCGTGTAGCCACATCTCGATCACTGAGTCAACAGATGGGTACGTTTGCAAGACAACAACCATCTGTACGAACAGTTCGACGACGTTTGCAGCAGCATGGACTATCAGCTCGGAGACCATGGCTGCGGTAACCCTTGACGCTGCATCACAGACAAGTGCGCCTGCGATGGTGTATTCAGTGACGAACCTGGGTGCACAAATGGCAAAACGTCATTTTTTCGGATGAATCCAGGTTCTGTTTACAGAATTATGATGGTCGCATCCGTGTTTGGCGACATGGCGGTGAACGCACATTGGAAGCGTGTATTCGTCATCGCCATACTGGCGTATCACCCGGCGTGATGGTATGGGCTGCCATTGGTTACACGTCTCGCTCACCTCTTGTTCGCATTGACGGCACTTTGAACATTGGACGTTACATTTCAGACATGTTACGACCTGTGGCTCTACCCTTCATTCGATCTCTGCGAAACCCTACATTTCAGCAGGATAATGTACGACCGCATGTAGCAGGTCCTGTACGGGCGTTTCTGGATACAGAAAATGTTCGACTGCTGCCCTGGCCAGCACGTTCTCCAGATCCCTCACCAATTGAAAACGTGGTCAATGGTGGCTGAGCAACTGGCTCGTCACAATACGCCAATCATTACTCTGCATGAAGCTATGTTATCGTGTTGAAGCTGCATGGGCAGCTGTACCTGTACACGCCATCCAAGCTCTGTTTGACTCAATACCCAGGCGTATCAAGGCCGTTATTACGGCCAGAGGTGGTTGTTCTGGGTACTGATTTCTCAGGATCATCATCATCATCATCATCATCATCATCATTTAAGACTGATTATGCCTTTCAGCGTTCAGTCTGGAGCATGGCCCCCCTTATACAGTTCCTCCATGATCCCCTATTCAGTGCTAACATTGGTTCCTCTTCTGATGTTAAACCTATTACTTCAAAATCATTCTTAACCGAATTCAGGTACCTTCTCCTCGGTCTGCCCCGACTCCTCCTACCCTCTACTGCTGAGTCCATGAGTGTCTTGGGTAACCTTGCTTCTCCCATGCGTGTAACATGACCCCACCATCTAAGCCTGTTCGCCCTGACTGCTACATCTATAGAGTTCATTCCCAGTTTTTCTTTGATTTCTTCACTGTGGACACCCTACTGCCATTGTTCCCATCCACTAGTACCTGCAATCATCCTAGCTACTTTCATATCCGTAACCGCAACCTTGTTGATAAGGTAGCCTGAATCCACCCAGCTTTCGCTCCCATACAACATAGTTGGTCGAAAGATTGAACGGTACACAGATAACTTAGTCTTGGTACTGACTTCCTTCTTGCAGAAGAGAGTAGATCGTAGCTGAGCGCTCACTGCATTAGCTTTGCTACACCTTGCTTCCAGTTCTTTCACTATGTTGCCATCCTGTGAGAATATGCATCCTAAGTACTTGAAACCGTCCACCTGTTCTAACTTTGTTCCTCCTATTTGGCACTCCATCCGTTTATATTTCTTTCCCACTGACATTACTTTCGTTTTGGAGATGCTAATCTTCATACCATAGTCCGTACATTTCTGATCTAGCTCTGAAATATTACTTTGCAAGCTTTCAATCGAATCTGCCATCACAACTAAGTCATCCGCATATGCAAGACTGCTTATTTTGTGTTCACGTATCTTAATCTCACCCCGCCAGTCTATTGTTTTCAACATATGATCCATAAATAATATGAACAACAGTGGAGACAGGTTGCAGCCTTGTCTTACCCCTGAAACTACTCTGAACCATGAACTCAATTTACCGTCAACTCTAACTGCTGCCTGACTATCCATGTAAAGACCTTTAATTGCTTGCAAAAGTTTGCCTCCTATTCCATAATCTTGTAGAACAGACAATAACTTCCTCCTAGGAACCCGGTCATATGCCTTTTCTAGATCTATAAAGCATAGATACAATTCCCTGTTCCACTCATAACACTTCTCCATTATTTGCCGTAAGCTAAAGATCTGGTCCTAACAACCTCTAAGAGGCCTAAGCCCACACTGATTTTCATCCAATTGGTCCTCAACTAATACTCGCACTTTCCTTTCAACAATACCTGCGAAGATTTTACCCACAACGCTGATTAAAGAGATACCTCTGTAGTTGTTACAATCTTTTCTGTTTCCATGTTTAAAGATTGGTGTGATTACTGCTTTTGTCCAGTCTGATGGAGCCTGTCCCGACTCCCAGGCCATTTCAGTTATCCTGTGTAGCCATTTAAGACCTGACATTCCACTGTATTTGATGAGTTCCGACTTAATTTCATCCACCCCAGCCGCTTTATTGCACTGCAATCTATTGACCATTTTTTCCACTTCCTCAAATGTGATCCTATTTCCATCATCATTCCTATCCCATTCTACCTCGAAATCTGAAACATTACTGATCGCATTTTCACCTACATGGAGCAACTCTTCAAAATATTCCCTCCATCTTCCCAAGGCATCCACAGGATTCACCAGCAGTTTTCCTGACCTGTCCAAAATACTTGTCATTTCCTTCTTACCTCCCTTTCGAAGACTGCTAATTACACTCCAGAATGGTTTTCCAGCAGCTAGACCCATAGTCTCCAACCTGTTTCCAAAGTCTTCCCACGATTTCTTCTTGGATGCTGCAATTATCTGTTTGGCTTTGTTTCTTTCTTCAACATAACTTTCTCTGTCTACCTGGGTTCTGGTATGTAGCCATTTTTGATACGCCTTCTTTTTCCTTTTACAGGCTGCCTTGACTGTATCATTCCACCAAGCTGTTTGCTTCATCCTACTTTTACACACTACTGTTCCAAGACATTCTTTAGCCACTTCTAGTACTGTGTCCCTGTACCTTGTCCATTCCTTTTCCAATGACTGTAATTGACTACATTCAACTAACTGGTACCTTTCTGAGATCGCTGTTATGTCCTTGTGCCTGATTTCCTTATCCTGAAGTTTCTCCACTCTTATCCTCCTACATATGGACCTGACCTGCACTTTCGGCCTCACAATCCCAATTTCACTGCAGATTAAATAATGATCAGTGTCATCAAAGAATCCCCTGAATACACGTGTGTCCCTCACAGCCTTCCTGAATTCCTGATCTGTTATTATATAGTCAATGACAGATCTGGTTCCCCTGCCTTCCCAAGTATACCGGTGAATGTTCTTATGTTTAAAAAAGGAGTTTGTGATTACTAAGCCCATACTGGCACAGAAATCCAAGAGTTGTTTCCCGTTCCTGTTGGCCTCCATATCCTCTCCAAATTTACCCATAACCTTTTCATACCCTTCTGTTCGATTTCCAATCCTGGCGTTAAAATCACCCATGAGCAGAACACTGTCCTTGTCCTTTACTCTAACAACTACATCACTGAGTGCCTCATAAAAACTATCCATCTTATCTTGATCTGTCCCTTCACAATGCGAATATACTGACACAATACTAATTTTCTTGCTAGACACTGTCAAATCTATCCACATCAGTCGTTCGTTTACATACCTTATTGCAACTACGCTGGGTTCCATTTCTTTCCTGATGTAAAGCCCTACACCCCATTGTGCTATTCCTGCTTTGACTCCTGACAGGTAGACCTTGTATTCTCCCACTTCCTCTTCTTTCTCACCCCTTACCCGAATGTCACTAACAGCTAAAACGTCCAGCCCCATCTTACTTGCAGCCTCTGCCAGCTCTACCTTCTTCCCAGAGTAGCCCCCATTGATATTAATAGCTCCCCATCTCATTACCATTTGTTTGCCAAGTCGTATCTTAGGAGTCCCTGATTTGTCAGTTAGAGGTGGGACTCCGTCACCTCCAAAGGTCCGAGGCATTTTGCTCTGATTGTTGCCAGCATCATATTTAAAGTACCAGGGAAGCAGGTTGCTAGCCTTACTTGCCTCGAGTCCCATTGGGTTTTACCCCTAACGGCTGAGGGACTAACCGGTGGATTTGGTAGCCTTTGCCGTATGAGCACAAAGGTGACCACGACTCAGAATATGTCCGAGATGCCCAGCCTTATTCCGAAGTAGCCGGTATCCCGACTGTCGAGACCACTTACTTGGCCACTCATACGTTGCCCGTGGTTCATGAACTAGGACATGACTACAGGAACCCACACCATGAACCACTTCTCAGGATCTATGCACCCAAATTGCGTGAAAATGTAATCACATGTCAGTTCTAGTATAATATATTTGTCCAATGAATACCCGTTTATCATCTGCATTTCTTCTTGGTGTAGCAATTTTAATGGTCAGGGGTGTAACTACTACCAAGCCAAGAAATGTGTAATACTACGGCACCACTGGATTTTATATACTTTTAGAAGCTGTGTCACAGTAGACGAATGACAACTCGATTCGTTACTAGCTTTTTCGTAAGTACTGACGATTGCGTCACACATCAGAACTTGTTGTTAAGGTTCAGCCCGGTCCGAAAGCATGAAAAATAGGTGATTTTTGTGATTTTTTTAAAAGTGAAATAAAGAGTAATGCTATATCCAATAATATTGTTGTATTCCTTCCACTTTTAAGAAATCATTTTGATGTGCACATTAGACGCTTCCTATAAGGTCTGCGCTAGGTGGAAAGTCATCTTGTAGCCGGAACATGTCACTGGCAGGAATTCACAAAGGCTTTCTATTGGATATGAAACAAAATAATTTGGTGGAAGTCTTTTTCGATATATTTTCTGTCAGCATACACAAGATAATTGAAAAAATGTTTAGTTGCAACAAGATGGTGACGTGTTGAAACAAAATCGAGACAAAAGTGCGCACCGAAAATAGTCTTTTGAAGATATCGCAAAACATATGTGTAGCTTGACAGACAATTAAATTTAGAACGCCGCCATCAAATTCCGGTCAAAGTCGTATGTACAGTTCTTAAGTTATGTTTCTCGCCAATTTAAAAACACGGTTTCGAGAAAAACGCATTTAAAATATTGGTTTATATTTTTTGTAGTTAAGTTAAACATACCTCTAGTCAGCTATCCGTGGAACATACAGAAATTCCTCGATATCCAAAAGAAAGTGCTCCCACATCTTCTTCCTGCAGGCCTCTTTGGCAGCTTCTGTCATTCGCTGCTCCGCTCGTTGGATACTCTTTCGCCTCCATTTGTCCAGAAGTTGTAGAAGGCTGGTTCACTTTCGTAATTTCATTGAAATCACATATTTTGTTCCTGGTGGGAATGTTTCTTGGAGACACTCTCTGACAAATCGCCTTGTAACTCTGTAACTAAGTTTCTGGAGAAGTTGGGATGGACACTAGAACGAAGTAGGCGTCCCGGAGAACATAACAAGAGAAAAGATAAATAAAAAAAAATGAAATTTTCAAGCAGGACTACTCTCTCAAGTAAAACTATACCCAGGTGTAAATTACTCATATTTTGGTGTTTCCTAAACTTTTCATTTCATAATTTGTTACGAGATTTTACAGTAATATATTCTATTTCCAGTTATCGGTTTGAATTTGAAAATTATTGCAAATTTTAAAATTTCCATTGTCAAGATGTTTTTTTGGAAAGTCAGCATAATAGAATGCTGCAGTTCTCCATGCTAGCCCAACTTGTACACCCTTCTTCGTCTCCGCATAACTGTATCAACCTAATCCACTTGAACTGCTTGCTGCAGTCAAACATGGTCTCGCAACCCTTCCCTCCACTTCAAACTCAGTTATTCCTGGGTGCCTCCTGATATGTACTGTTAACTTATTCATTCTCTTAGTACTAAACTGCCGAAAAAACTTTTTATACCACCTATGTACCTGCGAATGGTTTAGGAAGAATGGAATAAATGAATAAAACTTATTCAACTAAAAATAGCTTCAATTTAGAGTACAAACGAAATAATAAACAGAACACAGGCGGTCTCTTCGAATGTGGCATCTGCTGTCGACTATTATCAGTACCATGTTGCTTCTACCCTTTGTATGGTAAGCTGTATGGATCCTCTTTGGCATGCTGTTAACAAGGTGAAGAGCTGTTGCTTCTCAGTCGTGTCCCACGTGTCGAGACCGGCTCTCCTAACATCATACAGTGCGTGAGGAGAATTCCTGAGATGGTGCACGCCAGTCTCAACGAATCACAAGTATGCTCATTTGGGGCCCACCCGGTTGGCCGTGCGGTCTAACGCACTGCTTTCCGGAGTGGGAAGGAGCGCCTGGTCCCCGGCACGAATCAGCCGGCGGACTTGTGTCGAGGTCCGGTGAGCCGGCCAGTCTGTGGTGGTTTTTAGGCGGTTTTCCATCTGCCTCAGCGAATGCGGGCTGGTTCCCCGTATTCCGCCTCAGCTTTAGGTTAGATGGCCTCGGGCAAGTGCAGAAAGGGCAACAGCCTCAACGGGTGCGGGGCAAAGTCAGGACATGCGGGGACCAAGCAGCAATCGGTATTGTAATTGTAAACTGTCGAAGCTGCGTTGGTAAAGTACCGGAACTTCAAGCGCTGATAGAAAGCACCGAAGCTGAAATCGTTATAGGTACAGAAAGCTGGCTGAAGCCAGAGATAAATTCTGCCGAAATTTTTACAAAGGCACAGACGGTGTTTAGAAAGGATAGATTGCATGCAACCGGTGACGGAGTGTTCGTCGCTGTTAGTAGTAGTTTATCCTGTAGTGAAGTAGAAGTGGATAGTTCCTGTGAATTATTATGGGTGGAGGTTACACTCAACAACCGAGCAAGGTTAATAATTGGCTCCTTTTACCGACCCCCCGACTCAGCAGCATTAGTGGCAGAACAACTGAGAGAAAATTTGGAATACATTTCACATAAATTTTCTCAGCATGTTATGGTCTTAGGTGGAGATTTCAATTTACCAGATATAGACTGGGACACTCAGATGTTTAGGACGGGTGGTAGGGACAGAGCATCGAGTGACATTATACTGAGTGCACTATCCGAAAATTACCTCGAGCAATTAAACAGAGAACCGACTCGTGGAGATAACATCTTGGACCTACTGATAACAAACAGACCCGAACTTTTCGACTCTGTAAGTGCAGAACAGGGAATCAGTGATCATAAGGCCGTTGCAGCATCCCTGAATATGGAAGTTAATAGGAATATAAAAAAAGGGAGGAAGGTTTATCTGTTTAGCAAGAGTAATAGAAGGCAGATTTCAGACTACCTAACAGATCAAAACGAAAATTTCTGTTCCGACACTGACAATGTTGAGTGTTTATGGAAAAAGTTCAAGGCAATCGTTAAATGCGTTTTAGACAGGTACGTGCCGAGCAAAACTGTGAGGGACGGGAAAAACCCACCGTGGTACAACAACAAAGTTAGGAAACTACTGCGAAAGCAAAGAGAGCTTCACTCCAAGTTTAAACGCAGCCAAAACCTCTCAGACAAACAGAAGCTAAACGATGTCAAAGTTAGCGTAAGGAGGGCTATGCGTGAAGCGTTCAGTGAATTCGAAATTAAAATACTAGGTACCGACTTGACAGAAAATCCTAGGAAGTTCTGGTCTTACGTTAAATCAGTAAGTGGCTCGAAACATCATGTCCAGACACTCTGGGATGATGATGGCATTGAAACAGAGGATGACAAGCGTAAAGCTGAAATACTAAACACCTTTTTCCAAAGCTGTTTCACAGAGGAAGACCGCACTGCAGTTCCTTCTCTAAATCCTCGCACCAACGAAAAAATGGCTGACATTGAAATAAGTGTCCATGGAATAGAAAAGCAACTGGAATCACTCAACAGAGGAAAGTCCACTGGACCTGACGGGATACCAATTCGATTCTACACAGAGTACGCGAAAGAACTTGCCCCCCTTCTAACAGCCGTGTACCGCAAGTCTCTAGAGGAACAGAAGGTTCCAAATGATTGGAAAAGAGCACAGGTAGTCCCAGTCTTCAAGAAGGGTCGTCGAGCAGATGCGCAAAACTATAGACCTATCTCTCTGACGTCGATCTGTTGTAGAATTTTAGAACATGTCTTTTGCTCGAGTATCATGTCGTTTTTGGAAACTCAGAATCTACTATGTAGGAATCAACATGGATTCCGGAAACAGCGATCGTGTGAAACCCAACTCGCATTATTTGTTCATGAAACCCAGAAAATATTAGATACAGGCTCCCAGGTAGATGCCATTTTCCTTGACTTCCGGAAGGCGTTCGATACAGTTCCGCACTGTCGTCTGATAAACAAAGTAAGAGCCTACGGAATATCAGACCAGCTGTGTGGCTGGATTGAAGAGTTTTTAGCAAACAGAACACAGCATGTTGTTCTCAATGGAGAGACATCTACAGACGTTAAAGTAACCTCTGGCGTGCCACAGGGGAGTGTTATGGGACCATTGCTTTTCACAATATATATAAATGACCTAGTAGATAGTGTCGGAAGTTCCATGCGGCTTTTCGCGGATGATGCTGTAGTATACAGAGAAGTTGCAGCATTAGAAAATTGTAGCGAAATGCAGGAAGATCTGCAGCGGATAGGCACTTGGTGCAGGGAGTGGCAACTGACCCTTAACATAGACAAATGTAATGTATTGCGAATACATAGAAAGAAGGATCCTTTATTGTATGATTATATGATAGCGGAACAAACACTGGTAGCAGTTACTTCTGTAAAATATCTGGGAGTATGCGTGCGGAACGATTTGAAGTGGAATGATCATATAAAATTAATTGTTGGTAAGGCGGGTACCAGGTTGAGATTCATTGGGAGAGTCCTTAGAAAATGTAGTCCATCAACAAAGGAGGTGGCTTACAAAACACTCGTTCGACCTATACTTGAGTATTGCTCATCAGTGTGGGATCCGTACCAGATCGGGTTGACGGAGGAGATAGAGAAGATCCAAAGAAGAGCGTCGCGTTTCGTCACAGGGTTATTTGGTAACCGTGATAGCGTTACGGAGATGTTTAACAAACTCAAGTGGCAGACTCTGCAAGAGAGGCGCTCTGCATCGCGGTGTAGCTTGCTCGCCAGGTTTCGAGAGGGTGCGTTTCTGGATGAGGTATCGAATATATTGCTTCCCCCTACTTATACCTCCCGAGGAGATCACGAATGTAAAATTAGAGAGATTAGAGCGCGCACAGAGGCTTTCAGACAGTCGTTCTTCCCGCGAACCATACGCGACTGGAACAGGAAAGGGAGATAATGACAGTGGCACGTAAAGTGCCCTCCGCCACACACCGTTGGGTGGCTTGCGGAGTATAAATGTAGATGTAGATGTAGATGTCGGCGATTGCTGCGCAAACGAGTTCTCCACTTATGCGTACACCACCATTACTCTACCACGCTAATATAGGGGCTACACTCTTCTGATGTGAGACGTTCCCTGGGGGGGGGGGGGGGGGGCTCCACCTGGGGCCGGACCGCACGCCGGCCAGAGTGGCCGTGCAGATCTAGGCGCTACAGTCTGGAGCCGAGTGACTGCTACGGTCGAAGGTTCGAATCCTGCCTCGGGCATGGATGTGTGTGATATCCTTAGGTTAGTTAGGTTTAATTAGTTCTAAGTTCTAGGCGACTGATGACCTCAGAAGTTAAGTCGCATAGTGCTCAGAGCCATTTGAACCATTTGAACCGAACCGCACAATAACCCTAGGTTCGGTGTGAGGCGGCGGAGGGGTGAAGTGGACTGCGGTAGCCGTCGTGGGGATGTGGACCACTGCGGCTGCGGCGGGGACGGAGCCTCTCCGTCGTTTCTAGGCACCCGGTTAACATACAGAACAATACAATGCTCATTTGGGTGCGTTTAAGCAGATACTGAAAGCCATTCCATCCGGTTGTTTCCTGCCCTCTGGAAGAATTGGTTCACTCGTTGAGCAGTGTGTGCACATGCAGTATCGTCTAGACAGCTCCAGAAAATTGACTATAAGGCTGGACGAAATATTGGTAGATGCTGTCCCGATATTGCACAGCTCTCAAATTACCATCTGTAGTGACGAGAGGCGCCCGTCACCCGCAGACTGACCACCATCCCTGACGAGCTTGCGACCCTACATGCCTGAGACATGCATTGGTACCTGGGCGCTTCGGTACTTTTCTACGAGTATCACTAAGCATCGGATAAGCCGTGCTATAGTGTCGTTGAAGGGAACCCGACACTATTCATACAATTTCCATCCAGATATCCCCTTTTTCACGGTCTTCTCGCAGTATGGTACTCCGGCTTTTGCACCATTTCCGTAGTGTACGCCTAGTGGCCAATGTGATGGTGTGCAGACTGTCTGAGTCGACAACACAGCCCTCACAGTTGTCTCTATAAAGGCAACGCGATGTCCTGTTACAGTCTCATGTGGGTACCTGGACTAGAAACAGTTGGATATCCGTGGTTTCTGTATACTTTTTCGAGGTTGTATCCAAAGACGGCGTTGCCATGCATGTTAGTGGGTAACCTAAATTACTTCCACAACCACTGACGGCCCCAGTGGTATCGACCATCCACTGTGTAACCTCCCTCCAAGGGTGTCGTTCGATGAGATATGCAGAGCGTGTGGTCAGCACGCCACTCTCCCCCTCTCCCGGCATTCTCAGTTTTTGGGACCTGGAGCCACTACAGCTCGATCACGTAGCTCCTCAATGGGCATCAGGAGACTGAATGCACCCCCTTCCAGTCCTCCAGTCGAGGAAAAAGTGACAAGGCAATGTGTCGACATACATTCGTGCACTAGAAGGTGCGTACACATGCAAGACACTGGCCAGTGCAGCTTAATAAAGTTCTCTTTTAAACTAACAGCCGACCGTTTATTGAAATTTTTGAATTTATCAGTGCTGTCACTCTTAACCAGAAGTCCACAGATCATTTTCATGCATCACCACTAAACTCCTAACATCACGAAATTTTTCAGTCATGAATGTTTTAGAAACAGAATTAATTTCATTTGTTTTATAAAATTAAAACCTTTGTTAAATATGGAAACCTTTCCCTGAAGAGCATTTTTATCCCCCCCCCCCCCGTCCCCATTGGGGAAACCGAAATAAAATCAAAGAAAAGAAATAGGGATGTGCAGGGAACAGTGTTGTACTCAGAGGATAGTAGGCTGGGAATACACTATGTTTTTTTGGTCGGCACTATAGCCCAGTGACTGGTCATAAAAACACATGAAGGTATGCGCACTAGAGACCGCCATAAGCAGTCTCCACCATTTGCTACAGTTTTTGTCGTTGTCAGACATGAGGCTGTGTTTTGCGCAGGATTTCTAAGTATTTCGCTTTCTACACATTTAAGTGCAGTATAATATTTGTATTAAAGCTGTTTCGAATGTATCGTTAATTCTTCAGGTACAGAATTTTGTGTTGCGCAAAGTTCTGCACGTTTTTAGAACTATTTATGTAATCTCTGGACAAATAAAGCGTATCTCGTTGGTCGTGCATCATCTTATACCTTTAAACAGAAGATCTATTACCATGGAGTATATGATACTGAAAAATGAATTGAGAACTGGGTTTCTTTATTATCTTAACGTTTTTACCTGTCTTGGAAATGGAAATTTGGTTACATATACATTACTAGCCATTAAAATTGCTACACCAAGAAGAAATGCAAATGATAAACGGGTATTCATTGGACAAATATATTATAATAGAACTGACATGTGCTTACATTTTCACGCAATTTGGGTGCATAGATCCTGAGAAATCAGTACCCAGAACAACCACCTCTGGCCGTAATAACGGCCTTGATACGCCTGGGCATTGAGTCAAACAGAGCTTGAATGGCATGTACAGGTACAGCTGCCCATGCAGCTTCAACACGACACCACAGTTCATCAAGAGTAGTGACTGGGGTATTGTGACGAGCCAGATGGTCGGCCACCATTGACCAGACGTTTTCAATTGGTGAGAGATCTGGAGAATGTGCTGGCCAGGGCAGCAGTCGAACATTTTCTGTATCCAGAAAGGCCCGTGCAGGACCTGCAACATGCGGTCATGCATTATCCTGCTGAAATGTAGGGTTTCGCAGCGATCGAATGAAGGGTAGAGCCACGGGTCGTAACACGTCTGAAATGTAACGTCCACTGTTCAAAGTGCCGTCAATGCGAACAAGAGGTGACCATGACGTGTAACCAATGGCAGCCCATACCATCACGCCGGTTGATACGCCAGTATGGCGATGACGAATACACGCATCCAATGTGCGTTCACCACGATGTCGCCAAACACGGATGCGAACATCATAATTCTGTAAACAGAACCTGGATTCATCCGAAAAAATGACATTTTGCCATTCGTGCACCCAGGTTTGACGTTGAGTACACCGTCGCAGGCGCTCCTGTCTGTGATGCAGTGTCAAGGGTAACCGCAGCCATAGTCTTCGAGCTGATAGTCCATGCTGCTGCAAACGTCGTCGAACTGTTCTTGCAGATGGTTGTTGTCTTGCAAACGTCCCCATCTGTTAACTCAGGGATCGAGACGTGGCTGCAAGATCCGCTACAGCCATGCGGATAAGATGCCTGTCATCTCGACTGCTAGTAATACGAGGCCGTTGGGATCCAGCACGGCGTTCCGTATTACCCTCCTAAACCCACCGATTCCATATTCTGCTAACAGTCATTGGATCTCGACCAACGCGACCAGCAATGTCGCGCTGCAGTCATGGACTGTGCGGCTGATCCCGGCGGAGGTTCGAGTCCTCCCTCGGGCATGGGTGTGTGTGTTTGTCCTTAGGATGATTTAGGTTAAGTAGTGTGTAAGTTTAGGGACTGATGACCTTATCAGATAAGTCCCATAAGATTTCACACACATTCGAACATTTTTTGAGCAATGTCGCGATACGATAAACCGCAATTCCGATAGGCTACAATTCGACCTTTATCAAAGTCGGAAACGTGATGGTACGCATTTCTCCTCCTTACACGAGGCATCACAACAACGTCTTACCAGGCAACGCCTGTCAACTGCTGTTTGTGTATGAGAAATCGGTTGGAAACTTTCCTCATGTCAGCACATTGTAGGTGTCGCCACCGGCGCCAAGCTTGTGTGAATGCTCTGAAAAGCTAATCATTTGCATATCACAGCATCTTCTTCCTGCCGGTTAAATTTCGCGTCTGTAACACGTTATCCTCATGGTGTAGCAATTTTAATGGCCAGTAGTGTAGCTTGAATTTCAAAATGTATTTCACTTATAACTGGTTTTTGATAATACTTCTGCTTAATTTGATTTCACTTCCTATTGGTGTGTAGTGGAGTAATAACGTGACTGGTAGTCTATTAAATACAACATTGACAAGATTTTCTCGACTGATTTTAAATTTCAGTCGAATATTTTGTTACTGGATAAATGATCATATTGCACATCTGGACATGTTTTTGCATTTGGAAAAACAGCACATAAAATGTGAATGCCATAATTTCAGAATGGTATAATAAATTAAAGTCTATTGCAGGTCTGGCCAGAGGTGAAAACTGGAAATAGTGTACCAAGGTACAACAATCTTCCGTGCTACATAGATTACCACGCTATGAGCCTGAGGACGAAACACTGCTGGTTGAAAATAAAAAATAATGATAGTAAAATAAATAGTTTCTTTTCTCCTCAATAATGTTCAGACACTGTATCAACGCTTAGTCGTAGTAAACTAACAAATTAAGTACGGTATGTAGCGATCTGCAAGTTGTTGATGGTAATTTCTACACATTTGACGTAGAACATTTGTCTCGAATACGGATGTCAGCTGTTTTTCATCGACCCAGTTTCGTGAATTTATTCCTTACCTACCTCTGTAGCCTGGATCTTTCAGGAGTGTTAGAATGGTAGCTCTCGACGTAAAGGTAATCAGTTTGAAACCTAACGGTCGAGGAAATTTTCATCAGAAGTATTTGGCTCTCATCGGGAAAAGTGGGAACGAAACAGTACCTGGACACCAGAATGTTTCCAATGTCCCTTGCCTAAGTTCCAGATCTGTCCACATTATTTGATGAAATGAGAACGTGTGACATGATGCTAATTTGTCTCCTCGGTGGTTTCCCTTAGGGTGTTCTTGTAAATACTGAAAAGTCCGCAACTCGTGGTCGTGCGGTAGCGTTCTCGCTTCCCACGCCCCGGTTCCCGGGTTCGATTCCCGGCGGGGTCAGGGGTTTTCTCTGCCTCGTGATGACTGGGTGTTGTGTGCTGTCCTTAGGTTAGTTAGGTTTAAGTAGTTCTAAGTTCTAGGGGACTGATGACCATAGATATTGAGTCCCATAGTGCTCAGAGCCATTTGAACCATTTGAAATACTGAAAATATATGTTGTAGTTTTATGTGTAGTGGCGTAAACGGCCCTGTAGAGTATACCTTTTATTTTTTATTATTTTATTCCCGGACTAGTATTGGGCAGATTTCCTTTTTCAGAGCCATCTTATGTACACAGTTTATTAAAACACGCTAAAGATATTTGCTGACAACATAATGTAATAATCTATAGGATCATGATAACCAAAATACAAGTATTGATGTTTAACTGACAAGGCTGATGCGCTATAAGTCTATAGATTATAAATAGTATGTATTCTCCAGAAACTGTTGTAGCTAACCATGAGTCACACAAACGAAAAACAATTACATAAAAAAGAGTTTTTAATTAAAATGTGTCGTTCTCTCGCCATGCTGTTCCGAGTTTCTCCTTTTGGAACCCAATGCCTGCTAGCATCCATTGCCTCTGGGTAGTGTTGCTGCCTCGTCAGTCGTAGGTTCTCTTCGTGCCTTAGCCGTGAGTGTGGGGCGTCAAATATAGCATTATCACAAGTGTTTCGCGATACAGGTTTCACTTTGTTTGAGACACTGCAATTATTACTTCCTTAACTACGGATGTTGTTGTCAGCACCACCCTCTTTGAACATATTCTTATAATTGTTGGCAAGACTGGGAACTCTGGTAAATTTATCCCTGTCTGTGAGGAGGAACATTGCTATCACGTTTCGTTTAGCATTACTCGAGCTTTGATAGGATGAACATGACAACAACACTGCAAACAAAGAAGGAAAAACATAGTCATCCCCGACGGTGATTCTAGCAGTATAATCATGAATCCGGTTCTGTCGTATTAATTCACGAAGTCAGCATGAACACGCGAAAGTATGAGTACTGCTGTCCGTTATTGCACGTCCGTCTTCATCAGGCATGGCAAGGTCCACTTAAAAATAAGAGAAACGAGGAATTGAGACGTTTGGTATTTCAACGTCCATCCCATTATCAAACAAATAAATAAGAGGCGATTGGTGTTTTAACAGTTCCATGTATCACACAGCCATTTGGCAAAAAAATCTCTTTTAGCCCATTTGATATCAAATTTCCATAAGTGGTGTCAGAAAATAAATCCGACAATGTACGTCTTTATTCGCCTTTGAAATAATGTCAGTAGACCCAACGCTCTCTTGGCACCGTTTACGAAACTGCTGTAAACTATGTGCGAATGCTTATTCTCGAATCGACAGTAGCATTGGAGTCACCAATACATCAATGAAAAACTTAACGACGATAGTAAGTTGTGCATGACGTGTCACCGCCAAGTAACATAGCTCGATGGAACTTGGACAGCATGCAGGGTGGTCCATTGATCGTGACCGGGCCAAATATCTCACGAAATGAGCATCAAACGAAAAAACTACAAAGAACGAAACCTATCTAGCTTGAAGGGGGAAACCAGATGGCGCTATGGTTGGCCCGCTAGATGGCGCTGCCATAGGTCAAACGGATATCAACTGTTTTTTTTTTAAATAGGACCCACCATTTTTTATTACATATTCGTGTAGTACGTAAAGAAATATGAATGTTTTAGTTTGATCACTTTTTTCGATTTGTGTTTACAGTATCAAAATGTTTTAGTTGGACCACTTTTATTCGCTTTGTGATTACGGTATCAAAATAACATTCACCGGTGAGTGTACCGTATTCAAAGATCTGGAGATCAGTACGCCTTGCAACATTATGTCTCCCAACAACATAACACCTAGACCACCAAGACGACCATTTTCCTGGTCGCACTACGTGTTCGCACCTCTTTCCACGTCGGTGTAGGGAAGTGACACTTCATGCGAAAGTTACTTTCTTTATTAAGTTAAGCACACCAGTAAATGTAAACGCCCTGTGGCTAGGGCCTCCCGTCGGTTAGACCGTTCGCCTGGTGCGAGTCTTTCGACTTGACGCCACTTCGACGACTTGCGTGTCGATGGGGATGAAATGATGATGATAAGGACAACACAACACCCTGTCCCTGAGCGGAGAAAATCTCCGACACAGCCGGGAATCGAACCCGGGCTGTGGCCACTCAGCTGCCGGGGGTGGACATGCACACCAGTGTACTTTGATGTCCGTAAGCCTGTGATGCAGATAGCTGTGCGCCGCGATCATCATGATTGCCTCTAACTTACTCTGGTAAAAAATGGTCTTGTTTCCTGCGAATATATATTGTGGAAAAAGTGGATTTTAGGTCACATATCAATCCACATTGCCTTCTATTCCTTACTCAATTTTTACATCATAAATCGGGAAAAGATCTTCAACTTACCCAAATATTTCACAATGATGGAGCCACTCGTTTCTTCAATAATCCCCAATTTTTCCATAATTATTTCATAAATGCCAACTTTTTTCAGCATCTGTCATAATTCGTCAACATCATCTGTCGTTTTGCACATACATGCTCCTAAAGTGATCCGTCGTGATAGCTCTTGAATCGATTATTGTAAACACTATCTATGAGGGAAAGTCAATAATTTGCTCCATCGACTGACGGAACAATATGATATAACCTCAATGTTGTTCTTGTGCGTCAACAATGTTGGCTCAGTGAACACTGTATTTACGCGAATCTAGTGAGCACTTTTTTTATCATAAGAAGTATTCAAAATTGGGTTGCGCATAAGATTTGATGCGCATTAGATGCGAGTACAAACTTGAATCGTTCACCGGTATATCTCAAGTAGCAAAACATTTATTAAACTTCAGCAAGAAAATATAGGCACGGTATCTGTGAATTACAGAAAGGAAGACGTAAATCGGGTAAGAGGTTATCGAGTTAAAAGAGCTGGTATATATTTACAGTTCTGTAGTCTGTTCGCAGGAATCAGAACAAAATCCATTACTGTCACGAGAGTAAATTTTGTTTAGTCGTCGGTTCAAATAGAACATGTCGTTTTTTTGTTGGTTTTTTATTTGATCGTTGAAATTTAGGTACTATACCGTACATTACAACGCATTGTTGTGCTTCTCAACCTCGTTTCATTATTATTGTCGTACTAATTTACGTCGCATTGTATTTGCATTAGGTAGTCACGAAATGGAAGGCATGCAGAGAAGAATATCGCATGAAGCTACTTTCAAGCGTAAAGTATTTCTTTATGCTGAAAAATACGGCAACAGAAGGGCAGGAAGATAGTTCAATGTAGCTGAGAGTAAAGTTCGCTTATTTTGGGATTATTTGCAACTACCGCTACTAGAAAGAAATTCACTGGATCTCGCAGAGGAAGTCATTCTGACGTTGAGCAAATGGTTTGTATTTTTCCGAGAAAGGAGGAAGAATGGGCAACCTGTGACCAGTGACAACATACTAAAAAAAGGCAAAGGAGGTGACTGCAGCTCTAAAACACCGAAACAAGAGTTCAAGGCTAGCCGGGGATGGGCTGATCGCGGGCTTATCTCAGCGACGCCGTGCAACAACATGCCAAAAGCTTCCACCGGATTTTGAGAAGAAACTTCAACGATTTCGGCAGTATGTTATCACACTTCGGAATGAGAAGAATTTTTCGAAGGACCAATTAGGCAGCGCTGATGAGACTCCAATTTTGTTTGATATGACACGTAATTACACGATTGACGAGAAGGGTAAAAAAAAGCAGCTACCATCAAAACATCTGGGTGTGAGAAACGGCGTGTAACAGTTACGCTGGCAATCACAGCAGATGGGAACAAACTTTCCCCTTTTTTCATCTTCAAGCGAAAAACAAGCCCCAAGACTACAAAAAATTAAAATCTATTCCCTGATGACGTCATTGTTCGGAATAAAGAGAAGGGACGGATGACTGAAACTTTGATGCTTGACTGATTTCGAAACGTGTGGGAACTCCGTCCTGGTGGGCTTTCCAAGCAAGCATCAATGATTTGTCTTGATGAATTTCGTGGTCATCTCACTGACGACGTGAAAAAAGAAGATCCACAATTTACTCAGTGATCTTGTTGTTAGCCTATTCCTGGAGGAATGACGTCTGTATTATAATCACTGGAATTAAGTATAAATAAACCTTTAAAAACTTACGTTCAGGAAGAGTACGAAAAAAGGTTTTGCGAATCAGATCGTGAACTGACTCCGACAGGAAAAATTAAACGTGCAGGACCCTACATTATTGCAAACTGAGTTAAGGCTGCCTGGAAACGCATCGAAGTACTAATGATCGTAAAATCATTCAAGAAATGCTGTATTTCAAATACTCTGGATGGCAGGGAAGATGAACTGCTCTGGAGCGACACCGAGGATGGCGGGGAAGGAGAAAATGAATCTGTTTCTGATGTAGACTCTTCCGAGGATTCCATTAATGGTGACATTAGCGACTAATGATCAATAACGCCTGTAATTCACAGCATGTTTCTTTGTATGTCAAGCAGGTAATCAAGTTAGGCGTTTTCTTTTCTTAATAATGAAAATCTCACTTATTAATGTAATGAGTAACTTAAAAATAAATTATTGTTGTTTTTTATAGTTTGTGTATACATTCACTATTGTTTGAAATAAAGTTAGCATTGTAAAATAAATTTCAACAATACCAAAATACCCTACCAGCAATGTAGCAAAAATCATTTTTTTATTAATTTAATTTTTAAAATTTGCGTGCGCATTACATTCGATGGTGCGTTAGATCCGCTTGATAGGAGGATATACGGGTGTTGGAACTTAAATAGTGCCAACTATTTATCCACAACCGATACAAAAGAGTTACGTGTTTGCACCTGATACTGTCCTTCAAAGTAGTCACCAGCGTTGTGTAGAACCCGTTGCCAGCGATGTAGGATGCGTAGTATACCTGTAGCAGAGCCTGTTCTGTTGATGGTGCGAATGGAGCGGTCTACTACCTGCCGTATCTCTGGAACAGTTCTGAAGCGAATGCCACGAAGTGGTTCATTCATCTTCGGAATCAAATCATTGTCACAAGGACTAAAGTCCGGGTAGTATGGTGGATGGTACAATACTTTCCAGTCCCACCGACCGAACAGAGCAGCCGCAACGTGCGCTGTGTGCGCCCACGCATTCTCATGCCAAATGATGTGTGGGATGCGCAGAAAGCGTCGCCGCTTCTTTCGCAAAGCTGGTCGCAGGTGATGCTCCAAAACCGATCAATATTGATCCAACTCCGTTGTTCCTGTTTCGAAAACACAGTGACACCGTTACGTTAGACCGCTCGCTGACAAGTGACTGTGTTTCCCTAGATTGTGCGCACGCCGGTGACTTGGGACGGGCGAGTCCATTTGCTCGGAGGTAAGGTAGGTATGGCAACAACGTGTGCTACCAGCGACAATAGTAGATTCCATTGCGTAGTATCTTCACAGCAGTGTTGCCACCGTTTAAGTTCCAACGTACGTAAAATGAACACCAACAAAAGCGAAACGAAGATAATGGAATGTAGTCAATGAAATCAGATGATGCTGAGGGAATTAGATTAGGAAATGAGACACTTAAGATAGTAAATGAGTTTTGCTATTTGAGAAGCAAACTAACTGATGATGGTCGAAGTAGAGAGGATATAAAATGTAGACTGGCAAAGGCAGAAAAACGTTTCTGAAGAAGAGAAATTTCCTAACATCGAGTATAGATTTCAGTGTCAGGAAGTCCTTTCTGAATGTATGGAGTGTAGCCATGTATGGAAGTGAAACATGGACGATAAGTAGTTTAGACAATAAGAGAATAGAAGCTTTCGAAATGTGGTGCTGCAGAAGAATGCTGAAGATTAGATAGGTAGATCACGTAACTAATGAGGAGGTACTGAACCGAATTGGGTAGAGGAGGAATTTGTAGCACAGCTTGACTAGAAGACGGAATACGTTGGTAGGACATCTTCTGAGGCATCAAGGGATCACCAATTCAGTATTGGAGGGCAGCGTGGAGGGTAAAAATCGTAGAGGGAGACCAAGGGATGAATACAATAAGCAGATTCAGAAGGAGGTAGGTTGTAGTAGTTATTTGGAGATGAAGAAACTTGCACAGGGTAGGGTAGCATGGAGAGCTGCATCAACCAGGTTATGGACTGAAGACCACGACAACATCAGTCTGATATCAAAACTGCACCAGGAGCTCCAGTGCCCTACTACTACAAGGATGTGGAGCCATGAGAACTCCAGTATCATGACCAGCTGTGCTAGGTTTCTCAGTTGAAGACCCATGGCGCGAACAGCGTGACTGAGGAGGTCGCAGAGATTCTCTATTGGATTTAAATCCAGGTAATTTGGTGGCCATGGGAATATGGTAAAATCATCCTGGTGCTCTTCGAACCACGCACGAACACTGCGAGATGTGTGGTAGATGCCATTGCGCTGGAAAAGACGAACAGGATGTAGGAGTGGACATGGTCCCAAAGGATACATACTTGTGTACATCCTTTGTTCCTACCATAATGACGAGATCACCGAGGGAATGCAGCTAAAACATTTCCCAATATTCCCTCCTTAGCTTCTTTCAAATGTTTCACGCCATACACGCCAACAGCCATCTGTCCGATGGGGCATAAAACGTTATTGACATGAAATGGCCACCTTTTACCACTGAGTGGACGTCCAGGTGCGGTGCTAGCGTGCAAATTACAGCCTTTGTCGTCAAAAATGGCTCAAATGGCTCTGAGCACTATGGGACTTAACATCGGAGGTCATCAGTCCCCTCCTTCGTCGCCGATGAACAGTAGTGTGCATGGTTGCAGAGGCCCGTATGCAGCCACATTCGCTGAACGGTCGTTGAGGAGAGTCTTTCGGTAGCTCCTTGCTTCGTCTGGGCGGTCAGTTGCTCAACAGTTGCAAGTCTATTCGCCCATATGCATCTGCACGTCCGTCGTTCATCTCTGTTATCTACGGCCGGTGGTACATGACAATCGTCTTGGAGCCAGTTTCAGATAGTGCCTTTTTGGAATGCACAGCGCACTTAACCCCGGCGGCACACAAACAGTTTCTACATCTACATCTACACGATTACTCTGCAATTCACATTTAAGTGCTTGGCAGAGGGTTCATCGAACCACAATCATACTATCTCTCTTACCATTCCACCCCCGAACAGCACGCGGGAAAAACGAACACCTAAACCTTTATGTTCGAGCTCTGATTTCTCTTATTTTATTTTGATGATCATTCCTACCTATGTAGGTTGGACTCAACAAAATATTTTCGCATTCGGAAGAGAAAGTTGGTGACTGAAATTTCGTAAATAGATCTCGCCGTGACGAAAAACGTCTTTGCTTTAATGACTTCCATCCCAACTCACGTATCATACCTGCCACACTCTCTCCCCTATTACGTGATAATATAAAACGAGCTGTCCTTCTTTGCACCCTTTCGATGTGCTCCGTCAATTCCACCTGGTAAGGATCCCACACCGCGCAGCAATATTCTAACAGAGGACGAACGAGTGTAGTGTAAGCTGTCTCTTTAGTGGACTTGCATCTTCTAAGTGTCCTGCCAATGAAACGCAACTTTTGGCTCGCCTTCACCACAATATTATCTATGTGGTCTTTCCAACTGAAGTTGTCCGTAATTTTAACACCCAGGTACTTAGTTGAATTGACAGCCTTGAGAATTGTACTATTTATCGAGTAATCGAATTACAACGGATTTCTTTTGGAACTCATTCTTTTCGGAAATTCTCCCATCATTAGCTCGAAAGCCAATGGTTGTTATCGGAGGTGGTTACAATTTTTTGTCTAAAACTGACATGGTGAGACCGTGGCTGTGACAATTAATGTAGGTTGATTCTTGCAAAGAAGAAGACAGCAACAAGCCACTATTAATACTGCTATTTATTTAAGTAAATAGCGTCGTAACCGGTTTCGAACTGACAAGTTCATCATCAGACGGCTGTTCACAAGATTTGCAAGATGCACGTGGAAAATGGGAGTGAGAATATCTGTAGAAAGGAGAGGTGTGACCTGGCAGCCAGTGGAGGAAGAAAAGTGGTGGGAGGACCGAGCCAAATGGAGAGGACTCATCAGCACCCAGACCCGGCAGTAGCTGGAGCGGGATTCGGATATAGATAGATAGACTTTACATAATCGTCAGTTTTCGATTTTTATTCTTCCATTTAGCGAAATATTCTTGGTGTGTTGGTGCCCTACGGTAGAAAACAGTGTTAGAAGCGCCGTATGTGAACATAACTAACGCCTCAAACGATGAAGTATAGAGTAAACAAATATGTGAGGTTAAGTGGATTTAGTACTCACATCGAAAAGTCCGCGCAATTTTGTTGCGAAATTCCAGGATTGTATTTTTGAAATAATGCATAATATATTCAGCACATATATGATTTGTATATCACCATATTGTGCAAAGCACCTCACACACACACACCAAAAACTACTCGCCACCTGTGAAGTTGACACAAAGATTGCAGTTTTACAAATACAACAGTGCCAGGGATGTTCTCTCTCAGAGATATTACAATATACAGATTGCTTTGGTTTCACAGTATGACTATTTTTAAAGAATAGACATAACATAATGAAAATTAAAACACAAAGATACACCTTACACTATGAGCATATGTAAATTACAGATGAAGTTGGAGGATGTAGTGACCAGCTTGTGTGAATGCTACTTACATGGTATTGTGTAAATACTGTGCTGTATACAGGGAGAAACATAGACGTGAGATAAAATGAATATTATGACAGTAACAATTATATTATTTCGAAAATACAATCCTGCAACTTCGCAACAAAATTTCGAGGAATTTTCGATGTAAGTTCTATAACCACTTAACCCCACATAATTGTTTACTCTGTATTTCATCGTTTGGAGGTTAGTTATGTTCACATAGGGCGCTTAAAACACTGTTTTCTACCGTAGGGCACCAACACACCAAGAATATTTCGCTACAGTGGAAGAATAAAAATCGAAAACTGACGATTATGTAAAGTGTAT
Organism: Schistocerca cancellata; assembly: GCF_023864275.1. Classification (NCBI taxonomy): domain Eukaryota; kingdom Metazoa; phylum Arthropoda; class Insecta; order Orthoptera; family Acrididae; genus Schistocerca; species Schistocerca cancellata. Next base: position 421,663,135 of record NC_064634.1, on the reverse strand, counting down.
CTTGCAAATCTTGTGAACTGCCGTCTGATGATGAACTTGTCAGTTCGAAGCCGGTTACGGCGCTATTTACTTAAACAGATGGCACTATTAATAGTGGCTGGTTGCTGTCTTCTTTGTAAGAATCAACCTACATTAATTGGTGGTTACAGTAATGCGACTGGACCGTGTTTTTCTGAAGCTGGAGGTAACTCTGGAGGCTTCGTGAGACTATTTACTGACGCTACTGTTGTCTATACGAGAGATGAAACGCCAGGAGACTGTAGCGGAATGTAAGAAGACCTTAAGAGAATTGACGCTTGGTACAGGAATTGACTGTTGACTGTGCGTAAATGAATATATACTGTATCGTGCATAAATAGGAGAAGAGGTCCAGTAATGTTTGATTATACTAGAGCTGATGAATCACTGGAAACAGCAACAACCGTAAAATACATTGCAGTAACCACTCTGAGCGACCTAAGGTGGATTGCCGGCATAAAATAAATAGTAGGAAATTCAGATACCAGCTGCTAGTCTTGGAAGACTGTTAAGGGAATTTAGTTTACTTACGAAAGAAGTGGCATACGAAACGCATGTTCGAGTGGTTCTTAAGCACTGTTCATCAGTCTGGGACATTCATCTACATCTACATGGATACTCAGCAAATCACATTTAAGTGCCTGGCAGAGTGTTCATCGAACCACCTTCACAATTCTCTATTATTCCAATCTCGTATAGCGCGGAAAGAACGAACACCTATATCTTTCCGTACGAGGTCTGATTTCCCTTATTTTATCGTGGTGATCATTTCTCCCTATGTAGGTCGGTGTAAACAAAATATTGTCGCATTCGGAGGAGAAAGTTGGTGATTGGAATTTCGTGAGAAGATTCCGTCGCAACGAAAAACGCCTTTCTTTTAATGATGTCCAGTATCATTTCTGTGACACTCTCTTCGATATTTCGCTATAATACAAAACGTGCTGCCCTTCTTTGAACTTTTTCGATGTACTCCGTCTGTCCTAACTGGTAAGGATGCCACACCGCGCAGCAGTATTCTAAAAGCGGACGGACAAGCGCAGTGTAAGCAGTCTCCTTAGTAGGTCTGTTACATTTTCTAAGTGTCCTGCCAATAAAACGCAGTCTTTGGGTAGCCTTCCCCACAACATTTTCTAAGTGTTCCTTCCAATTTAAGTTGTTCGTTATTGTAGTACCTAGGTATTTAGTTGAATTTACGGCTTTTAGATTAGACTGATTTATCGTGTAACCGAAGTTTAACGAGTTCATTTTAGCACTCATGTGGATGAGCTCACAATTTTCGTTATTTAGGGTCAACTGCCACTTTTCACACCAATCAGACATCTTTTCTAAATCGTTTTGCAGTTTGTTTTTGTCTTCTGATGACTAATAAGTCGATAAACGACAGCGTCATCTGCAAACAACCTAAGACGGCTGCTCAGATTGTCTCCAAAATCATTTATATAGGTAAGAACCTACGAATTGTGACATCTCTGACAGGAAATCACAAATCCAGTCACATAACTGAGATGATATTCCATAAGCACGCAATTTTACTACAAGCCGCTTGTGTGGTACAGTATCAAAAGCCTTCGGGAAATCCAGAAATACGGAATCGATCTGAAATCCCTTATCAATAGCACTCAACACTTCATGTAAGTAAAGAGATAGTTGTGTTCCACAGGAACGATGTTTTCTAAATCCATTGAGACCGTTATCCTTATCAAGTAGTATTAATGAAAGAGATGGAAAAGATCCAAGAAGAGCAGCGCGTTGTATCATGGAATTGTTTTGTCAGCGCCAGAACGTAACGGAGATGCTGAACAAACTCCCGTGGTTAACACTATAAGAGAGGCTTTGTGCATAACTGAGAGATTTACTGTTGAATTTAAGAATGTGTACGCTCCAAGAGGAGTCGGGCAACATATTACCTCCTCCCACTTACGTCTCGCGAAAAAATTACGACGAGAAATTCAGAGAAATTAGAGCGCATGTTGAGCTGTACCGTCAGTTATTCTTTCCATGCAGCATTTGTGAACGGAACGGCGTTGGGGGGGAACAGATAGTAGTAATAGAAGTACCATCCGCCATATATTGTTGGGAGAGTTCCCAGTATAGATGTAGACATGCAGACAGTGCCGGCTAAACCTCCCAGCCAGCGCAGGTACTGACCACCGTGTACGTGGCCTCCATATCACCCTTCAACTCCTAGCGAGACATGGGTAAAGCCTGTGTCCTTTTTGTAGGGTGTCTATGGAGGTCGAACCACAGACAACCACTATGGAAGTCTCGTACTAGACGGAAGAACAATTTCCTGCGGCCCAGCACCGGCCACCAGTTGTCACCGATCTGTTGGCAGGGGTGTCTTCCTGTCCTGACCATTGCATTGCTAGCCGTGATGTCATAGTGGGTGCCACTACTTCATTGGTCTGGCTAAAGGGGGCAGAGATCTACTACCACGCCACTCCAGCGATATGGATACTGGTTCAGGCATGGCATCTGTTAACCAGATTGGGGAGGGAGGAAGGTACTTGAAAAAGTACACTACTGGCCAGTAAAATTGCTACACCATGAAGATGACATGCTACAGTCGCGAAATTTAACCGACAGGGAGAAGATGCTGTGATATGCAAATGATTAGCTTTTCAGAGTAAGGTTGGTGCCGGTGGCGACACCTACAACGTGTTGACATGAGAAAAGTTTCCAACCGATTTTTCATAAACAAACAGCAGTTGACCGGCGTTGCCTGGTGAAACGTTGTTGTGATGCCTCGTGTAGGGAGCAGAAATGCGTACCATCACGTTTCCGAGTTTGAAAAAGGTCGGATTGTAGCCTATCGAGATTGCGGTTTATCGTATCGCGACATTGCTGCTCGCGTTGGTTGAGATCCAATGACTGTTAGCAGAATACGGATTCGGTGGGTTTAGGAGGGTAATACGGAACGCCGTGCTGGATCCCAACGGCCTCGTATCACTAGCAGTCGAGATGACAGGCATCTTATCCGCATGGCTGTAACGGGTTGTGCAGCTACGTCTCGATCCCTGAGTCAACAGATGGGGACGTTTGCAAGACAACAACCATCTGCACGAACAGTTCGACGACGTTTGAAGCAGCATGGACTATCAGCTCGGAGACCATGGCTGCGGTTACCCTTGACGCTGCATCACAGACAGGAGCGCCTGCGAAGGTGTACCCAACGACGAACCTGGGTGCACGAATGGCAAAACGTCATTTTTTCGGATTACTCCAGGTTCTGTTTACAGCATCATGATGGTCGCATCCGTGTTTGGCGACATCGCAGTGAACGCACATTGGAAGCGTGTATTCGCCATCGCCATACTGTCGTATCACTCGGCGTGATGGTATGGGGTGCCATTGTTTACACGTCTCGGTCACCTATTGTTCGCATTGACGGCACTTTTAACATTGGGCGTTACATTTCAGATGTGTTACGACCTGTGGCTCTACCCTTCATTCAATCCCTGTGAAACCCTACATTTCAGCAGGATAACGCACGACCGCATGTTACAGGTCCTGTACGGGCCTTTCTGGACACAGAAAATGTTCGACTGCTGCCCTGAGCAGCACATTCTCCAGATCTCTCACCAATTGAACACGTCTGGTCAATGGTGGCCGAGCAACTGGCTCGTCACAATACGCCAGTCACTACTCTTGATGATCTGTGATATCGTGTTGAAGCTGCATGGGCTGCTGTACATGGTATCCAAGCTCTGTTTGACTCAATGCCCATGCGTATCAAGGCCGTTATTACGGGCAGAGGTGGTTGATCTGGGTACTGATTTCTCAGCGTCTGTGCACCCAAATTGCGTGAAAATGTAATCACATGTCAGTTCTAGTATAATATATTTGTCCAATGAATACCCGTTTATCATCTGTATTTCGTCTTGGTGTAGCAACTTTAATGGCCAGTAGTGTGAGTAACACATAATTATGGCAGGCCAAGTAACCTTTCTTGAATGCTTCAGTATATTCAAAGTGACACATATACATGCCACTGTTTTTCAGAATAATCATCAAATCTCTGTAAACAACGGACGAGAAGTTCTACCAGCTCATTGCCAGAAATGTTCTTTCAACTTGCCGAAAAGATGGAAATCGCATGGCGCAAGACCCGGACTGTATTGGGCGAATCAGCATCACCTACGGCTCTGTGGCCTTGCTCAAATTGTTGGCACCATTTCAATACAGATGGACGCGACATCCTATTTGTACCATTTACCGCCAATATTTGTCGGTGGATCCGTCTGCAATTTAGACATTTTGCCCACAAGAATCGTACTGTCCCTCATACTTCAACTATGGAATTGGTTTCAGGTTGCCACGCCATTTCACTCCCACATTGATATGACCTGTTGTCCGTACCACAGCAGAACTGTGTCTGCAGAAATCTGGGAACGTATACTTCCTTCTGACAATGCGCCACTCCTATTGCGCACTGTTCTTAGCGTGTGACGGCACGTCTAAGAGGTTGGACAAAAATATGCCAACACGAAAAAAAAAACGCATTACTTTGCCTCATACCGTCGAGGAAAACTGTTAACATTCAAAATAGCTTCCATCCCTGGAATAAAGGTTCTGTATGGCATTCAAGGAAATCTTATACTATTCTTCCCGCAAAATAGTGGCAAATTTACGTAATGATGATGGAGGTGGATACCGAACACTCAACCTTTTCTCCAAAGTAGACCATAAAAGCTCAATAATATTGAAATCTTGTGACCGTGATGGCCGGGGGAGATGCTAGGTTTTATAGCTTCGGCAACATGTTTTCCTGTTACGAGCATTTTCATCAATGAAGAGTATTTTGGAATTCCAGCTCGTCCTAGAATTCAAAACGGTTCAAATGGTTCTGAGCACTATGGGAGTTAACATCTGAGGTCATCAGTCCTCTAGAACATAGAACTACTTAAACCTAACTAAGCTAAGGACATCACACACATCTATGCCCGAGGCAGGATTCGAACCTGCGACCGTACTGGTAGCGTGGTCCTAGAATTCCCTGCTTGAGGAGCTCCCTTTCTTTTGTTTTGGTGCTAACAGGGTTTCCGAGTGTGACATTCAGTTCTGCAGTAACTTGCTCAGCTGCCGTACCCTTATTTTTCATCACAATCCTTTTCAATGGTCGTCCATCACGATCAGTCAACACACAGTTCCCTTCGCGTTGTGACTTAGCGGATTATGTTCTCCCGCTTTCCCTGGATACGGTATATTTCTTTGAGACACACAACACAGAACACTGTTGCAACTACGTCTTGCACTTTTAGCGTATTGAGGACATTCCACAAATGCCGTTCGTGGTCAAATACAGCATCACAACTTTCAGGCGTGGCTAATATATGCATTTATGTTCAAGCAACCGTTTCTCGCGGGGTTTCCATGTTTCTGCCTAACCTCTAGAGTTTCTGAAATCCCTTCATAGTACCACCAGCGGCAGTCGGGACTCCAGAGACCGCTGCAAACACCTGACCTGCGGATCGTTATTGCTCGTTATCGGATATAAATACCTTGTGTGGTGGCTGGATCGGAAGTTCACATCTCGTTTTTGAAGCCTCCGTACGCCGGTTAGAAAATATCACTGTTACTGCAATTTCTGGACCTGGACACAGATTTAAATGGCGGTATTGTTATTTGTGACGATTCTAGCTTTTCTAAACGGTACGGATGCGAGCTCGGGTCATATTTAGCCGTAATCTTTGCTCTCTACAGTGTTTTCAGACATCGACATAGCGTCCATCTTCGTTTTCACACGCTAAGGCGTGGACGGCCAGGAATTAGGCTTGTGATCCATGTCCTGGCACAAGTGCCATAGTGCCCAGGCTGCCTGGGTACTGCCCCCACTACCACAGCACTGTCAGAAAGTGAGCAGGGAGGGGAGGGGGGGGGGGACTGGGAACGTGCCATATTTAAATGTAATGCAGTCACACAGCATACATCTTGGTTTTTTGTTTCACATTTCGCAACTACATAGATCTAAAAACAAAACAAATTTTCAATATTATTTATTTCTGGCATGCTTAAGAGATAACATAATTTTTATATGGTACAAAAAAAACGGACAGATGCAGCCAATATAACAGATTATCATAGATTTTCGCAGTTAGGTTATTTAGTTTCGTAACCGAAAAAGATCTTTCATACATATGTGTTGATCGAAATGTTGTAGCACTGTTACAACCTCATTATGGAGATGTGGAAACTCTGACTGATGTTGACGTCCTGGTCGATTTTAAAGTAAAAGCGTCCGTCTCTAAAACGGAAATTGGGCGGCAGATCAATCAGGTACATTTGACTTCAACAGGGATGCTTTCAACTGAAACCGCAAATGGTCTCGAATACAGCTCGAAAACAGATTTAAGATAGGTAGTGTCCTCAAAATGTTTAGAAAACTATCCTTGTAGTTCTTTCAAGGCCACAATTGATTCTTCAAACCTTGCATCTTCTTTAATGCCAGTTAACTTAGGGTACTGACGGTGTTTGTCACAATTTGTCCTTTCTACAATGCGATCTTCTTTTTAAATGCATCCCTACCAGGTCAGAAATAAGTTATTTCTCACCTTGCAATGTCTTACTGTGGGCAGTGTGCACTCAAGTGCACTGAAAATGGAAGGCCAGCAGTCCATTTTGGATATTCTAATTCTCGCTTCAGCACTCCTTTTTCCTTCATAAGTTCAACATTTAAATCCAAATATCGTTTCAGGTATGCCCCTTGACTTAGCCACCGTGCTTTGCAGTAATATGTAAATTCTCCATTTTTTAGTTCAGATCCATCGAAAACTTTTGCAACTGACAATGGCCTTCAGAAATTTTATTATTCACACCACTAATTCCTTCACTTGCTCCAACCCTGCAAATATAGCAAGAAGTGATTTTTGATGCAGAGAACAGTGAATCCTGTCAGTCGATCGTCGTAATTTTTTGCACCCTCATTGTGAACTAACTCTTCAATTCTTTTTGTATGCCATTGTAATGTGGTTTCATAGCAAAGTAACAGTACCTGTAGATTATGAGGCTGTATAATAGATAGTGAAAACTCTCATTCCTCTCCTATTCATTTGCATTCAGTTTCAAAGGCTTGTGGTGATAGATTGCTAGACTGCCTCTTTTTATGCAAACAGTGAGAACCTGAGAACGTCCTTCGTACAACGAAAAACTAGCGAAAGGAAAACAGGTCTGACACTTCGATACCGCCGAAATGAATAGAGTTGTGCCGACCGAAAAATACGGCACCACAATGCACGTGGCACGAGTGCGGTTTGGCACGTCGTGCCCGTCCCTGAGGTGACCTGTCTGGTTTGTATCAGGTCACGACAAAAGTATACAAGCGCTAACGCAGTTTGTCACATGTTTCACAAACAAATGAAAAGCCACATCTTGTACTTACTGTTAACCAAGTGGCAGTAAACAAGGAAGTAAAGTGGAGGCCCGAAATTCCACTCTTACTTCAAAATCTAGATTGAAGTCATGAGCGTGGTGTATTATGTATATCAAGAGTAGAAACAATCTTTCATATTTGGGTAGACCTCAAGAGTTGCATTTCGGACATGTCCGAAATATATATATATATATATATATATGCATTTCGGACATGTCCGAAATATATATATATATATATATATATATATATATATATATATATATATATATATATATATATACTCCTGGAAACTGAAATAAGAACACCGTGAATTCATTGTCCCAGGAAGGGGAAACTTTATTGACACATTCCTGGGGTCAGATACATCACATGATCACACTGACAGAACCACAGGCACATAGACACAGGCAACAGAGCATGCACAATGTCGGCACTAGTACAGTGTATATCCACCTTTCGCAGCAATGCAGGCTGCTATTCTCCCATGGAGACGATCGTAGAGATGCTGGATGTAGTCCTGTGGAACGGCTTGCCATGCCATTTCCACCTGGCGCCTCAGTTGGACCAGCGTTCGTGCTGGACGTGCAGACCGCGTGAGACGACGCTTCATCCAGTCCCAAACATGCTCAATGGGGGACAGATCTGGAGATCTTGCTGGCCAGGGTAGTTGACTTACACCTTCTAGAGCACGTTGGGTGGCACGGGATACATGCGGACGTGCATTGTCCTGTTGGAACAGCAAGTTCCCTTGCCGGTCTAGGAATGGTAGAACGATGGGTTCGATGACGGTTTGGATGTACCGTGCACTATTCAGTGTCACCTCGACGATCACCAGTGGTGTACGGCCAGTGTAGGAGATCGCTCCCCACACCATGACGCCGGGTGTGGGCTCTGTGTGCCTCGGTCGTATGCAGTCCTGATTGTGGCGCTCACCTGCACGGCGCCAAACACGCATACGACCATCATTGGCACCAAGGCAGAAGCGACTCTCATCGCTGAAGACGACACGTCTCCATTCGTCCCTCCATTCACGCCTGTCGCGACACCACTGGAGGCGGGCTGCACGATGTTGGGGCGTGAGCGGAAGACGGCCTAACGGTGTGCGGGACCGTAGCCCAGCTTCATGGAGACGGTTGCGAATGGTCCTCGCCGATACCCCAGGAGCAACAGTGTCCCTAATTTGCTGGGAAGTGGCGGTGCGGTCCCCTACGGCACTGCGTAGGATCCTACGGTCTTGGCGTGCATCCGTGCGTCGCTGCGGTCCGGTCCCAGGTCGACGGGCACGTGCACCTTCCGCCGACCACTGGCGACAACATCGATGTACTGTGGAGACCTCACGCCCCACGTGTTGAGCTATTCGGCGGTTCGTCCACCCGGCCTCCCGCATGCCCACTATACGCCCTCGCTCAAAGTCCGTCAACTGCACATACGGTTCACGTCCACGCTGTCGCGGCATGCTACCAGTGTTAAAGACTGCGATGGAGCTCCGTATGCCACGGCAAACTGGCTGACACTGACGGCGGCGGTGCACAAATGCTGCGCAGCTAGCGCCATTCGACGGCCAACACCGCGGTTCCTGGTGTGTCCGCTGTGCCGTGCGTGTGATCATTGCTTGTACAGCCCTCTCGCAGTGTCCGGAGCAAGTATGGTGGGTCTGACACACCGGTGTCAATGTGTTCTTTTTTCCATTTCCAGGAGTGTATATATAAAAGGCTCACCGGCCATTAGACCATCTTCTTCTGTGCCGATTCACAAACAGTGCTCGAATTCTTACGGGAATCGGCAACGAGCCGCGAGTAATGAGTATAATGGGCAGGGGCACTATGAGGAACAATAAGTTAGGAATGTGGATATTACGGGAGGCCTGCTGGAGATAAGTCCCTGCAGTCGCACTATCCTCTGTGTTCTCGGTGGCTGAGATGGATAAAGCGTCTGTCATGTAAGCAGGAAATCCCGGGTTCGAGTCCCGGTCGGGGTACACACTTCCAACTGTCCCCGTTGACTTATATCAACGCCTGTATGCAGCTAGGGGTATTCATTTCATTGTAAAAAAAAAGTGAAGTGCCCTGAAGGGGAGGAGGAAACGAATTGGAACTTTACGTGTTGAGAGGGTATGTGATCTTATTGCAGTGATTACAAAGTGGAGTTAAATTTGCAATGAACTAGACAGTATGAGGCTACTAGTCAGAATGATATTGCATCCTCTCTGGGCTGGTGCATGCGCTGAATCGGTTGGGAAGAGTGTCATAGAGCCTTGTTGTCCCTCCTGAGGCAAACTGACTCAGAACTGTTGTAACTGATCCTTAATATACTGGATAATGGCAGTGTTATAGAGTTGACGTCCGAGATGGTCCCATACGTATTCTATTGGGGATACATCTGGGGGATCTTGCTATCCATGGGAGTGCCTCAACATCACACAGACGGGTCATAGAGACACGTACCATGTGTCGACGAGTATTGTCCTGCTGAAAAGTGATACCACGATACTGTCGCACGAGAGGTAACACACGAGGACGTAGGATGTACCGTCACGTAGTCACAGTTGTCACAGCCACTGACAGACGTGATCTGGAATCATATGTGCTGGCTCCCCATGTCATGGCGCCAGGAATAACACTGATGTGCCTCTCCAAAACGTTGAAAGAATGGGAACTCAACGCAGGTCGCTACGATCTCGCCGATGATGGGCATCCGGGGTAGGGTGGAACAGCGACTCAACGCTAAACACAATGCGATTGAGTGATCACCAGTCCATTCTTCCCGCTCACAACACCACTCCAAAGAAAGCTGTCTGTGTTCTGGTGTTAACAGCAACCTACGCATGGGACGGTAGTTTCCTGCACACAGAATCTGGTCCCTTTCTAACTCTTGTCAAGTGGCGATAACGCTGTCTCACACGAGTATACGGCATATCGGTGTCCTTCTTAGTGACGACTCAACATCTGATGCCTTTCATGCCTCTTATTGTCACACCAGGCCCTGTAACAATATTAGCCACGAACATCACTGAAGCACCCTGATGGTCGTTCTGCCGGCCGTTGTGACCGAGCGGTTCTAGGCGTTTCTGTCCGGAGCCGCGCTACTGCTACGGTCGCAGGTTCGAATCCTGCCTCGGGCATGGATGTGTGTGATGTCCTTAGGTTAGTTATGTTTAAGTAGTTATAAGTCTAGGGGACTGATGACCTCAGATGTTAAGTCCCATAGAGCTTAGAGCCATTTGAACCATTTGATGGCCGTTCTACCTGTCACAGAGAATAGTTAGTTACTCTAATCATTTGCATACAGTTACACTGACATACGCCTAGCCTTCTTTGTGTTTCAGTTATTTTCTAAGGCGCCATAATCATTTCGTTTTGAGAGAACAGGCATCATCAGTCAACGCTCCATTACTGTATTGCTGTTAGAGACTATCATTTTCCGTATCGAGTTTGCGTGTGTTGAACAGAATCGTCGTACTCATTTTGTTATTTTTCCAACTATTTCGAAATAGTAAAATTGTATCTTCGTGTTAAACTCTGTTTTCATGTTTTGCGAATGAAGTGGAATGTGTCGACTTATTAGGCATGTGTGTCACATAATTTTTTTCGAATCGAAATTCTATGCGCCTATAGTTGTATTTTAGTATGGAAGGATTGTAAAAAATGATTTGGGGTATTATTCACTCGTGTTCGTCTATCATATCAGTCCCCACGGGTCTAAATACACGAAGCCTGCCAATGGCACGGGAATGGAAAAGTTTTCGCCAGCGCAACATCACGTTGCGACCTTGCGATGCTCCACGTCCAGCAATTACATCGCAGGGACTGCAACTCCCTGTCATAGTACCACAGCGAAAACATAGGGAACGCACACATAAGCATCGGTTCGCACATGCACGCAAAAAATTTCCGCTGTGCCGGCTCTTGCAGCATGAAATTTTCTTAACGAATGTGCAATTAAAGCAAAAAAATAAGGGAGCACATCTAGGCAGCTTTCTTCCCTCTTGCAACTTCGTCCTCCTGTAAATAGATAGCGCGCTTTGTCCTTCTTTTAGTGCCCGTAACTCATAAAAATATGTGCAGTAAAGTGACAATGAATGTAAATAAAAGAAATATCATGGATTTCAGTTTGAAGATGGAAAAGATACTGTTAAATTAAATTTAGATGGTAGCTCTGTAGATTGCATAACGTATACAGTTTCTAGGAACGAATACTGATTTTGAGCTGCAATAGTGTGTCACACAAAGATACTTGCAAACGGAATGTCATGTGCGTGTTACGAGTGTAACAGGCAATGTCTCCCAGATAGATACATTCAGATCTTAGCGACTAAATTCTTCCCTGGTGAACAAATCGACAAAATATGAAAAGAGTTTTAGTTAACGAATTCTTTTCTGGAGAACAAAAGCACAAATTTGAACACAGAAAAGGTTCACAAGAATAACAATCAAATCGACGCCAAGCGAGTTCATGTACCAGTCAGTTTTGCACATAACATTGATAATTATTATACAAACAGCTGAGTCCATGACCGAGGAACAAAAACTAGGCAGACTTACATTTGCCAAGGAAGAATAAATATAAAACTGAAAACAGCCTTTTCTACCAAGGAATAAAATTGTGCAATACAGTGCCCAAGAAAATTAAAAAGATTGCTAAATGGAACTGATTTGAAAAGGGCAATTAAAAGTGCCTGATTAGCAAAATATTGTATAGAGTGAAAAATTGCTTAGGTAACATAGAGTGGGGGCTTGGTAAAAAATGTAACACAAGTAAATAATAACAATAACTGTAACAATGGTAAAAAATTCTATAATTTCACATAACACTTTCACGCTAGCTACGCTTTTTCTTTTCTTTTTTTTCTGTTCTGGAAAATGTTATTCCTGAATCTCTGCAGTCTATTAGATTAACAGCGTATCGTCTTTCAGAGCTCAACGCATCACTCATCATGCAGGAGAGCTGACTCAGTTTTTTTATTCAAGCAAATGTGCAGTTGCTAAACACAAAATCAAGACCAAACATCGTCGTTGTGATTGTGATGTGAGCTGATAGTGTGTGTAATGCTACATTATGAAGTAACGAAGTAATGTGTGTACAGTGTGCGTAGCATGTAGCGCGTGCAGTGATTGTAAGTGAGAAATGAATAGTGTAGCACTATTCTTTTACATTATTACATAACTTCTTTGGAAAACAATATTGTACATACTGCATAAACGAAATGAGGTACCGCAGTTTGAAACATAGTGGCCTTGTACCCGGAATGTTGGAGGTTCCAATCTTCATCCGGCGATCCTGATTTAGATTTACCGTGGTTTCCCAGAATTACTACAGGCAAATTCCGGGATGATTCCTACCGTAAGATCATTGCCGACTATGTGTCCCATCCTTGTCAGACTAGGCCTGTGGGTATTGTAAGTACCTGTATATATAAATTATGTTTGTCTTTATTCTGAAACTGTAATACGATTCGACGTTCAGTATCGTTGTAAATGTGACCCACAGAGGATTGAAACTACTACTACAATTACTACTACTACTACTACTACTACTACTACTACACATTATTGCGGATGTATGTTGTCAACCTAGTTCGAAACAGAATGTTATTGATTTACTATTTATTTGAATGTTTGTTCAGACGATCCTTTGGTCCTAGTGGCGTTGTTTTCTCAATTTGGCAGACACTTCATCAGGCATATGAAATCAGCAGCTTCGTTGAAGAAAGTTAAAACTTAGCTATTGGTTTTGTGAAAGTGAATGGTGCGATGTTTCTACAGTGAAATTCTTGAGAATGGAAGTTCCATGTTAAGTAGAGATACTTATCTGTTCATAAAAACGAGACGTTTTAATCTGGAATGAACGAAAAATGCAGAATGCTTCACAACGAACATAGAGTTGTGAAGCTATATCCATATTAGTAGGAATGCAACAGTGACTAGGTCTAAATTTAATCTTTGACCTTTGCACGTGATATTGGTCTCCCTCCTACCCTACCCTCCCCTCCCCTCCCCTTTTCCCTCCTGTTTCGCTTCCCTCATAATACACTGATGGAAAAAAAAAATCTAAACACCAAGAAGGAGTTGTGCGACATAAACGAAGGTCAGCAGGTGTGTTTCTACAACTGAAAGATGCATCCATTCACATTTCGCGCCAAACGCTAGTAGCACCACTATGAGGATGCAAATCAGGTTTGCTTGAAATACATGTTGTAAAGGTCGTGAGCGTTAGTTACCTTTGAGATTGGACGTCGTGAGTTGATATTAGCCAAAGACGTCTTGAAGGCGACAAAGAAGCCATTATCAGAATATCACTGAGTTTGAAAGAGGTCGTGTAATAGAGCTACGAGAAGTTTGATGTTTCTTCTGCGATGTTGCGGAACGAGTTGGCAGCCTGTAGCCACTGTACATGCCTGCTGGCAACTGTTTTCACGAGAGGGTACGGTCACAGGGACAACGGTCACGTGGCGGGGCGCTACCGGGAGGGAAAACCGTCTTGTTCGGCGTGTGATCTGTCGCATCGTACTGCGCCCGCAGCAGCATTTTGAGCAGCACTTGGCACCACAGCGGCACAACGAATAGTTATACATCGGTTACTTCAAGGACAGCTCCGAACCAGACGCTCTGAATCGTGCATTTCACTGACCCCAAATCAATACCGTTTGCGACTCCTGTGATGTTAAGCGAGCGATCAGTGGAGGGCAGGGTGGAGTTCTGTTGCGTTTTCTGCTGAAAAATGGTTCTGCCGCGGTGCCAGTGAGGGCCGTGTGTTAGTTAGTAGGAGGTCAATTGAAGATCTGCTACCAAACTGTCTGCGTACTACATACACTGAACCCACACCCGGAGCTTTGATCTGAGGTGCGATTTCGTATGACACCAGGAGCACTCTCGTGGTTACCCAGGGCACACTTACTGCAAACTTGTACGTCAGTCTGGTGATTTGACCTGTTGTATTGCCATTCATGAAGAGCATTCCATTCTGTGTTTTCCAACAGGATAACTCTCGCCCACTTACAGCTTTTGTAACCCAACATGCTATACAGAGTGTCGACATATTGCCTCGGCCTGCTCGATCAGCGCATCTATCTCCAATCGAGCATATATGGGTCATCATCGGACGACGACTCCAGCGCTATCCCCAAACAGTAGAACCGTCCCTATAATTGCCTGACCAAGGGCAACAGCCATGGAACTCCAGTCCACTGACGTCCAGCACCTGTAGAACACAATGCATGTACGCATTCAACATGTAAGTAGGCTGTTTATGTTTTCTTATTGGCAACGTTACGTAGCGCTCTGTATGAAAATCACTGGCTGTGCTGTGTGCAGTCTGTGGCCAGTTTGCATTGTTGTCAGCCATTGTAGTGTTGGGCAGCTGGATGTTAACAGCGCATAGCGTTGCGCAGTTGGAGGTGAGCCGCCAGCAGTGGTGGATGTGGGAAGAGAAATGGTGGAGTTTTGAAATTTGTGAAAATGGATGTCATGAACTGCTGTATATATTATGACTTTTGATGACTATTAAGGTAAATACATTGTTTGTTCTCTATTAAAATCTTTCATTTGCTAACTATACCTACTAGTAGTTAGTGCCTTCCGTAGTTTGAATCTGTTATTTAGCTGGCAGTAGTGGCGCTCGCTGTATTGCTGCAGCTTGAGTAACGAAGATTTTTGGGAGGTAAGTGATTTGTGAAAGGTATAGGTTAATGTTAGTCAGGGCCATTCTTTTGTAGGGATTTTTGAAAGTCAGATTGCGTTGCGCTAAAAATATTGTGTGTCAGTTTAAACACAGTCATGCATAATTTTTCTAAGGGGACGTTTCAAAAACATTCTGGTAGTTACGGCGGTGGTTGATGAACCAGCATTTTACATTCGCAGTAACTCATCTCGTGCTTACATTAACCTGTGATCTTGCCGTGTTTATCACTTAAAGATGTTACCTAGACAAAGGTATTACCGAAATTTCATTACATTAATTATTTTATGGTATTTTTATGGAAAGGAAGAGGACGTAGATGAAGATGAAGTGAGAGGTATGATACTGAGTAAAGAGTTAGACAGAGCACTGGAAGACCTGAGTGGAAACAAGGCCCCGGGAGTAGACAACATTCCATTGGAACTACTCATAGCCTTGTGGGAGCCAGCCCTGACAAAGCTCTACCATCTGGTGAGCAAGATGTATGAGACAGAATAAATACGCTCAAACGTCAAGAAGAATGTAATAGTTACAATCCCAAAGAAAACAGGTGTTGACAGGTGTGAAAATTAACGAACTATCAGTTTAATGAGTCACGGATGCAAAATAATAACACGAATTATTTTCAGACGAATGGAAAAACTAGTAGAAGCTGACCTCGGGGAAGATCAGTTTGGATTGCTTAGATATTCTGGAACACGTGAGGCAATACTGACCCTACGACTTATCTCAGATGATAAATTAATGAAAGGCAAACCTACGTTTCTAGCGTTTGTAGACTTAGAGAAAGCTTTTGACAATGTTGACTGGACTACCGTCTTTCAAATTCTGAAGGTGGCATGGGTCAAATACAGGGAGCGATAGGCTATTTACAATTTGTACATAAAACAGACTGCAGTTATAAGAGTCGAGGGACATGAAAGGGAAGCGGTGGTTGAGAAGGGAGTAAGGCAGGGGTTGTAGCCTATCTCCGATGTTAATCAATCTGTACATTGAGCAAGCGGTAAGAGAAACAAAAGAACAATTTGGAGCAGGAATTAAAACTCGTGGAGAAGAAACAAAAACTGTGAGGTTTGCCGATGACGTTGTCATTCTATCAGAGACACCAAAAGACATGCAAGAGTGGTTGAATGGACAGTGTCTTGGAAGGGGGATATAAGATGAACATCAACAAAATCAAAACGAGATTAATGGAAGGTAGCCGAATTAAATCAAGTGATGCTGAGGGAATTAGATTAGGAAATGAGACACTTAAAGTAGTAGATGAGATTTGCTATTTAGGGAGCAAAATAACTGATGATGGTCGAAGTAGAGAGGATATAAAATGTAGACTTGCAATGGCAAGGAAAGCGTTTCTGAAGAAGAGAAATTTGTTAACATCGAGTATAGACTTAAGTGACAGGAAGTATTCCCTGAAGGTATTTGTATGGAGGTAGCCATTTATTGGAAGAGGAACATGGAAGATAAATAGTTTAGACAAGAAGAGAATAGAGGCTTTCGGAACGCGGTGCTACAGAAACATTGTGAAGATTAGATGGATAGATGACGTAACTAATGAGGAGATACTGAATTGAATTGAGGAGAACAGGAATTTGTGACACAACTTGATTAGAAGGAGGGATCGGTTGGTAGGACATGTTCTGAGGCTTCGGGGGATCACCCATTTAGTATTAGAGGGCAGCGTGGAGGGTAAAAATCGTAGAGGGAGACCAAGAGATGAACACACTAAGCAGATTCAGTAGGATGTACGCTGCAGTAGGTACTTGGAGATGAAGAAGCTTGGACAGGATAGGGTAGCATGGAGAGCTGCAACAAACCAGTCTCTCGACTGAAGACAACAACAACATCAACTTGTCCAACCACATTTTCAACTTTTTCTTATGCTGTGCTCCTTTCTTGGAAGCAGGTTAGTCAGAGAGGTTCTAAGGCAGCTGTGTACACATACTTAGATCTCACAATGACAGCTCAGTATTTTACCGCCTTAAAAAGCAAACAGTCAATGAGAGTGCTTCCTACGGTAAGGATGTGCGGGTCATTATCCTCCTTGCGTGTTGGAACTTGTATGTATTTCTCTTGTCTGCACGAAATTACTACACGTATAATCTCAGAAAGCTAGTATAACCTAGCAATTGTGTGAAACTTAAAACACATAAATGCAGCAGATTTTATAAGCATTGCTCACAAAAAAAGAAAAAACCGATATAAATAGTTCATAAAATATTATGGAAATTTTTCGATACATTTTCATATCGCTGCAGTTATATCTCTTCATCTGTAACGAGTATGTTGCAATTACATTTTTGTAATACATTTACAACCAATGTGTTACATTTTCATTATAATAATACGAGGGTCACTCCAGAAGGAATGCACTATTTTTCTTTAAACATCAAATGGTTCAAATGGCTCTGAGCACTATGGGACTTAATATCTGAGGTCATCAGTCCCCTAGAACTTTGAACTACTTAAACCTAACTAACCTAAGGACATCACACACATCCATGCCCGAGGCAGGATTCGAACCTGCGACCGTAGCAGCAGCACGGTTCCGGACTGAAGCACCTAGAACCGCTCGGTCACCGCGGCCGGCTCTTTAAACATCCAATTTATTTTTCAAGCCTTTATAATTTTTATGGCATGCGTATACATTCTTCAGAGAGAAAGTGCAATTTCTTCCATAATCTCCGCCCCATTCGTATGCCTTACGCCACCGTAGAACTGAGGCCTGTACAGCTGCATCGGTAGAAGTCAGGACCTGTATGTTTAAGTCACTGTTCAGCAGCCTTCACGAGGGAGTCACCTCGTGCCTTTGGTTTATCGAAGAGGCAGATATCACATTGTGTCGGTCAAGGCTGTGCGGTGAGTGTTTCAATGTTCTCCACCCAAGACTTGCGATTTCGGTGGTGGTTTTGTCACTGACATGTGTCCGGGCATTATCATGCAAAAGAATAGTGTTTTTGCCGATGCTGTCGAAGTGACACATTCAAGAAGATTTTTAAGAGTTACTAGATACGTGTCAGAAACGGTGGTGGTTCCGTGTGGTACGATGTGTCTTTCCGAAAAAAAGAAAATATAGTTGCCATCAGTTTTCCTGTTGAAGTCGCAGTTGGGCGAGTTTGTATGATGACATGACATCGATTGCCTTTTCGCTCCGATTCAAAGATGATGCAAACAATTTTCATCTCTCGTCACAATTATTGAAAGGAAGTCACTCCAGACTTATCGTATTGTTACTAAAGTTCGTTGCCCACTGTTTTCCCTGTTTCTTTGTGGGTATACTTCAACGTTCTCGAAACCTACCTGGCGCAAAATTTTTTTCAGCTTCAACTGTCTCAATATTTTGCACAGACCCGCTTCTCCTACTCTTACTTGCATTGACCGCTAGTTCACTGTTATGTATGTGTCAACCAGAATCCGAGCAGCGGAAAAATGCTCCTGTTGCAGCAGAAAAAAGCGAATATACTCCTGTTTAAAAGACTCTAAATGAAATATAGGGTACCTGCTGCTTCTGTCTATCTTCCTCAGTAGCTTTAAAAAATTTCCTAAAATTGTTGGCATGCGAACATGCTCACGCATTTTTTTTATTTTTTTTTACATGCAAGTCACGTCTTAATCCTGTAAGCTCCTCTAACTGTAACTCGCTCACACCCACTAGCCCATCGCTGTTAAGTCTCTCACACCTTAGACTTCCACTTCACGATTCCCAGTCACTCATTCAGCCCAATTCATTGCCATCATCTTTTTGTGTCACTCAGTCTCTGTCCCAGTCTCACAGCCACAATTTCCTTGTTCTGTTCTACTACTACTCTCTTCTGTCACTGGCATTGTCTCCCTCTTGCTCTCTCTTACCGCTACCGTCCCACTCATTCCTTCTTACTGCTGCTGTCACTTTTCGCTGTCACCATATCTCTCTTCCTCTTTACCGTTGTCACAGGCTCTGTCTCTCATTATCACTGGCTCTCATCCACTTCCACCTCCTTTATTCTTCTTCCGCTGGCTTTATCTCCATCACTCTTTTCCTAGCACTGTCTCTCAGTGTCAACTACGTTCCCCTGCTACTGTGTCCCTCTCTTTCTCTGACACTGCCATTGTCTCCATCGCACGTTCAATACCACAACTCCTCTATACTGTCTTCCATTATCTATTGATTTTCCGTCTGTTTCCCAGTGCCACTGTCTCCTTTCTCAAAATAAAAAGCCACGAATATGATTTCATGATAAATTTTTTAAATATGCTGAGGAAGGTAGAATGAGGCAGGCCACTTTTTAGTCAGTGTCTTTTAAACAGGAGCATAATCGCATTTTTGTGGTGCGATAGGAGTATTTTTTCTTTGATTTCCTTCTTTTCCCTGCTACAGCAGGGCATGTCACTCTTTAAAACAATTCTGGGTTAGCTTACTGGACAACAAATTAGTCACCCCTTTAACAAAGCACAATGGTCGCTTTGGAGCGCTGTAGATATTCTGGAATTGGTACATGGCGCTCGTGTGACCCTCCACTGCTGATGGAAGCCATAGTAGTGAAGAGGTGTGTGTGGAACAGTGCGGTAAAAAGGGTCAACATGAGAACGTGGCGGACTGGTTCAAAGGAGCTATTGGAGTTGGACATACCCATTACCATATCCTGAATGATGTTATCCAATTTGCTGGTGTATCAACACAGGCCACGCAACATATCTGCAGGCAACGGTGTACAACACGCAGCATGGCGAAAGAACAAAAAAAAATTGTTCAAGTGGCTCTGAGCACTATGGGACTCAACATCTTAGGTCATAAGTCCCCTAGAACTTAGAACTACTTAAACCTAACTAACCTAAGGACATCACACACACCCATGCCCGAGGCAGGATTCGAACCTGCGACCGTAGCAGTCCCGCGGTTCCGGACTGCAGCGCCAGAACCGCTAGACCACCGCGGCAGGCGCGAAAGAACAGAGATTGTAAAGGGATCCTAAGCTGCATGAGTAAAAGGTGACCGTCACGCCTCGTCAATAAAAGTTGGATTCACACAGAGAAGGGATTAGTGAATGCATGTCCAGGTCAGTTTATGAGCGACGCAATAAACATGTTGGTCAGGTACATTGCTAAAGGCAGTTGATCGCAGCTCCTCATAAGGCTGCGCATCTTCAATAGGCCAAACAACGTAGAAACTGGGTAGTAGCTGAGTAGGGGCGTGTAATGTAGTCCATCGAGTCTTGATTTTTGTCTCTTTTCAAATTAAAAAAAAAATTAAATGTCGTGTGGCATTGTTGTCTGGGATATCCCACGTGGTGAATTCAGCCGCATGTCGGAAAGGGTGTTCTTCCTACGCGCACATTGGAATCTTTCCTTGCTGGTGTATTTGCTTGCTTTGTGTATT
Source organism: Schistocerca cancellata (assembly GCF_023864275.1). NCBI lineage: Eukaryota > Metazoa > Arthropoda > Insecta > Orthoptera > Acrididae > Schistocerca > Schistocerca cancellata. Next base: position 421,642,715 of record NC_064634.1, on the reverse strand, counting down.
TGGAGAGAGTAATGAGTCTAATCGATGTGGATACAGTGTAGTTTTATGTTTTTCTTGTACGATGATAATGATGATCTTCATGATGATCATAGACTGGAGAGAGTGATGCATGAGCCAGCATATAGCCTACTCTTCTCGGATAGCACCATCCAATGGGCGGATCTCCATCAACAATGTCACTTGAGACACGGCGAAGATGATCGAAATTTAATCCAGGACATTGACTCAAAGACTGGCTATCACGAACTATACGCCAACATCTCTCCTCTCCTTGCCGCCCAAAGACAGGCAGTAAAAATTTTATACATTGCCAGGATTTGAACAAGCTTGCCTTCAAGTCGAGCAACTCCGCACAGGTGCGTATTAGCAACCTTTTTTTTAATAACTTTATTGACAAAAACGTTGGACATTATAATCCATGATAATCTACAGTTCTTTCTCCATATACATTACATAAATAATACTCAGCACATCAATAAGCATTACAAACTTTGGTACGTTAAATACATCTCATGACAAGCAGTGGGGCAAAATTCAATTTCATTAAGACCATCTTTACACAAATTCGAACAGCAGTTCCAGTGATTTGTTAAAATAAGGCTTATTATTATTTAACGTAAAGGACATTTGCATTTAACCTTGCACACTCACCAGGTAAAACATTGTGGCCACCGTCCTACGTAATAATAATAATAATCGATAATAATTAAATAAGTAATTAATTAAAAGGAAATCTACTAAATGGAAAGTAAAATGAACCTAAATATTTCACGTGCACATACACTCCACTTTCTTAGTCTCCATAATGAAAATTATTTTTTGCCATAAATGCACACGATATTGTCAACTACGTAAAAAAAGTCACTTCACTCCTTAGTTAATTCTACTCTTTTTACCTTTTTTATTGTTTGAAGTGAAGGTCGGTAGACTCGTGGCATGCTGAAAAAACGTTTAATTTGGGTTTCTATAATCTCAGGGAAATTACTGTCTTCTCGCCTCGAGAGCAGATTCAGAATAGTTTAATTTAATTTCGTGGGTATCGCGCTGGCAACGTAAGAAAAAATGCAATAAAACAAAATCTGTAACATTTATAAATTGGGAATTGATTATCGTTACTACGAAATCAAAGCAGAAATGCCAAATTAAACAATTATTATTTAACGAAAGAAGCTTTTTCTACAGACATCTGACATGTCGTGCATTAATCTCACAGTTTTGAACATAACAACGAATTTTTTGCCGTATTACGGCGAAATACGTAGAAATTACAATAACCTTAGCCCGACTATGGATCTAAAGAAAAAACGTATTCATAGTAAAGTCATACCAGTAATCGGAATTGGCTATAATAATGGCACAATTAAACAAATTCCTAACAGGAATACAATTTCAGATAATTTGAACAAAATGGAAGAAAATAAGCGTCTGATAGCGTAAGATGCTGTCGGTAAGGCCCGAGACCAAAGAAGGGAAAGAAAAGTCGAGCGCGCATTCTTATATATAACATAATACCTGATGATAAAGCTACGCCGCTCTCATTTTCCTGGGTGTACATATTCGCTGACTTGCAGCGCAGTTCATTGACTCGTTGTCAGTGGTTAAATTATATCTTTAACTCTTGATACTTCGGTAGGAAAGGGCCGGCCGGTGTGGCCGTGCGGTTCTAGGCGCTTCAGTCTGGAACCGCGCGACCGCTACGGTCGCAGGTTCGAATCCTGTCTCGGGCATGGATGTGTGTGATATCCTTAGGTTAGTTAGGTTTGAGTAGTTGTAAGTTCTAGGGGACTGATGACCAAAGATGTTAAGTCCCATAGTGCTCAGAGCCATTTGAACCATTTTTGATAGGAAAGGAAAAGTGTACGTTATTACGTCACGGGCATGGCACAATATTACACCTACTATCTACACTCCTGGAAATTGAAATAAGAACACCGTGAATTCATTGTCCCAGGAAGGGGAAACTTTATTGACACATTCCTGGGGTCAGATACATCACATGATCACACTGACAGAACCACAGGCACATAGACACAGGCAACAGAGCATGCACAATGTCGGCACTAGTACAGTGTATATCCACCTTTCGCAGCAATGCAGGCTGCTATTCTCCCATGGAGACGATCTTAGAGATGCTGGATGTAGTCCTGTGGAACGGCTTGCCATGCCATTTCCAGCTGGCGCCTCAGTTGGACCAGCGTTCGTACTGGACGTGCAGACCGCGTGAGACGACGCTTCATCCAGTCCCAAACATGCTCAATGGGGGACAGATCCGCAGATCTTGCTGGCCAGGGTAGTTGACTTACACCTTCTAGAGCACGTTGGGTGGCACGGGATACATGCGGACGTGCATTGTCCTGTTGGAACAGCAAGTTCCCTTGCCGGTCTAGGAATGGTAGAACGATGGGTTCGATGACGGTTTGGATGTACCGTGCACTATTCAGTGTCCCCTCGACGATCACCAGTGGTGTACGGCCAGTGTAGGAGATCGCTCCCCACACCATGATGCCGGGTGTTGGCCCTGTGTGCCTCGGTCGTATGCAGTCCTGATTGTGGCGCTCACCTGCACGGCGCCAAACACGCATACGACCATCATTGGCACCAAGGCAGAAGCGACTCTCATCGATGAAGACGACACGTCTCCATTCGTCCCTCCATTCACGCCTGTCGCGACACCACTGGAGGCGGGCTGCACGATGTTGGGGCGTGAGCGGAAGACGGCCTAACGGCGTGCGGGACCGTAGCCCAGCTTCATGGAGACGGTTGCGAATGGTCCTCGCCGATACCCCAGGAGCAACAGTGTCCCTAATTTGCTGGGAAGTGGCGGTGCGGTCCCCTACGGCACTGCGTAGGATCCTACGGTCTTGGCGTGCATCCGTGCGTCGCTGCGGTCCGGTCCCAGGTCGACGGGCACGTGCACCTTCCGCCGACCACTGGCGACAACATCGATGTACTGTGGAGACCTCACGCCCCACGTGTTGAGCAATTCGGCGGTACGTCCACCCGGCCTCCCGCATGCCCACTATACGCCCTCGCTCAAAGTCCGTCAACTGCACATACGGTTCACGTCCACGCTGTCGCGGCATGCTACCAGTGTTAAAGACTGCGATGGAGCTCCGTATGCCACGGCAAACTGGCTGACACTGACGGCGGCGGCGCACAAATGCTGCGCAGCTAGCGCCATTCGACGGCCAACACCGCGGTTCCTGGTGTGTCCGCTGTGCCGTGCGTGTGATCATTGCTTGTACAGCCCTCTCGCAGTGTCCGGAGCAAGTATGGTGGGTCTGACACACCGGTGTCAATGTGTTCTTTTTTCCATTTCCAGGAGTGTATATGAACCCGTCCAGGCCACAGCAGCGTCACATAGCGCGGAATGACGCGCACGGCGGAGGTAGTACCCGTGCAGGCAGTATCAGTGAGCGTGTTGTCCGTATCTAGAATGAGAAAGGTGCGCGACGTACCTGAGACTGACCGAGGGCAGATTGTGGTGGCTCGGAGGCTCGGCACGAGCATTTCGAAAACTGCACGACTTTTCGGGTGTTCGAGGAGGGCGAAACTAAGGTACAACCACTTGAGAACGTCAGGGAGTTAGGCATCCACCCCTCGTAACAGATGTCGGACGTCATAGGCTGGGAAGACTGATAAAACAGGACAGGCGGAGAATTGTGGCGGAACTAACATCAGACTTTATTGCTGGGCGGAGTACAAAAGTGTCTGAACACACAGGGCACCGAACACTTGTATCGATGGGCCTCCACAGCTGACAACCGATGTATATGCTAATGTTAACACAACGATACTGGCACTAAGACTGAAATGGGCGCATGACTATCGGCACTGGAAGTTGGTACAGTAGCAGAGCTTTGCCTGATCTGATGAATCCCGTTACCTTCTCCATCATACAACTGGAACGGCGCGAGTCCGCCGTGTTGCTCAGGAACAGCTCGTTGACACCTGTACTACGGGACGCAGACGAGCTAGTGGCGGCTCCATTATGGTCTGGGAAACTTTCACGTGGACATATATGGGTCAAGTGGAGTTCGTCGAAAGCACTGTGACCAAGACAATTAGAAATTTTCTTAAGAAACTAATGTGTGTTGCACACTCTGTTGCATGTACGACATTATCACCATAATGAGATTCCGAGGAGTATGCAGTCTCTAACATCCACGAGATAAATTTTAGCTACAGTGTGACGAGAGGAAATTATGCCTCTAACAGTTATAAACATTATCTATTCGACATATGAAAAAACAGTGAAAACTATGATAAATATTAATTATAATATTTTATGATGTAATTGGACATATCGATGTGTATCATACAAAGACAATGATTATTATAAATTCCTTTTATGATCTGCGTGTGTCTTCCTTTGTTTTTACCTTTTGTTGGTTGGCATTTGTAGGTTCAGGATGCAAGACGCATATCAAACTGAGGTCTTTTAAGAAATTGTAATTATTTGTTAATTATTACTTGAGAATAGAGTTCATTATCATTATAAATATGAGTGAATAATTATTTGTAACTTTAATTCCTCTCCCAGTAAGCATTATCTGTGTTAATTATTTCTTTCCGCTGCAAGGAGCGCAGCCATTGATGATAGCGATTTGTATCGCGTTTTTTGTCTGTTTTCCTTAGAAAAAAATCAAATGTTTGCTTGATGAAGTCTAAATAGTACACAACACGAAAGTAAAGTTTAATAATCATTTCATATACTTATCCTCTTTGCTCTAACAATAGAAAGTCTCTATCAATTGTCTGCCGCCATCTTCACAATTATCTCAGCGGCAAATTCAAATTACGCAACTCTGCAGACATAAATGCCGAAGATAATAAAAATGTGCAAAAATAAATGTGCACCGGTGGTACCAACTCATTTTAATGAAAATAATTTGAATCGGATTGGTTCTTTAAAAACAGTGCTCATAGCACGATGCTTATAACAAACTTTGTAGCTGATGTATGGAGCCGAAATTAATTACGCACGAGTTGCGAAGAATATTGTTTCAGGTAACATACGTCAGTGTTGTGCGCGGCTGATATTCCTTGGGTTTAATGGTCATTTTGCTAAAGATAACTGTTTCCATCATAATCAATAGTTGTATAGAATCTGTTGTATGAACGGTGATTTAGTGACACTTACACAACTTACAGACAACACTTTAACACGACGTTAACTTGGAGTTCTTTAGCAACTTGACCAAATCTTTAGGCGGGAGAAAAATTATTTAGTAATTACTCAATGTAATAAAATAAGATTATCATTTTCATTTACAGATTAATAAAATACCAAACCACCGAATAACACAGCGAGCGCCACAAGTCCCATGTTGTAGTTGGCAGGAGAGGCAACACCGTGTTACTAGAGGAAGCCGAAAGGCACGCGTTTTAGCTCACGCAGGCTGGCGTGAGGTCTGGAACAGGACAAGGAAATTAGAATTTGGAAAAAACGGACGTAGCTGGTGGAATACTTAACTTTAATCCATTAATGGTGAACGTCGCTCTTGACGGTACATTATTCACAGTATCAATAGTAACTGGTAATGGCGCCTTGCTAGGTCGTAGCAAATGACGTAGCTCAAGGCTATGTTAACTATCGTCTCGGCAAATGAGAACGTATGTAGACAGTGAACCATCGCTAGCAAAGTCGGTTGTACAACTGGGGCGAGTGCTAGGAAGTCTCTCTAGACCTGCCATGTGGCGGCGCTCGGTCTGCAATCACTGATAGTGGCGACACGCGGATCCGACGTATACTAACGGACCGCGGCCTTTTTTTTAAAGGCTACCACCTAGCAAGTGTGGTGTCTGGCGGTGACACCACATCCCACACTTCGTTATCTCCAAGTTGTCGACAACTCATTGCTGTGACCGACTTACTGTTCTTCACAACCTGCTGTAATTGTTAACCTGAAGGTGCACTCAAGATCATGTATTTATTTATATCCTTTTCCTATTGTATCTCTTTTTCCTATTTATATATAGGTCCTTTTTTATTTTGATTGTTCTTGTTAAAGTTGATGCTAGTTTACCTCTTTCTTTGAGAGGAAAAATATATTAATGTAAAAATATTCGGAGGTAGGGAATGTAATTTAAGTTTCCTTAGCATTACGATTTAAAATATATGCAAAGATTATATTTGCAATTTTAACTCACTTTGCTTACGAGCATAGTTTTCTCTGCCCGCATAATGAAAGAATAATAAAATAACAGAAGTAAGAATGTAGGCAGGAATGATTCGAGACCGGTTAATTTCTCCCTTCGTTGGGGGCAATGTAACGTCTCAAGTGCTTTTCGGCTTCCATCATGGATAAGATTAATATCTGCAACGTTTTTAATAGAATATCCGATAATAATACAGCGATTAATCTAGCTCTGAGATAGTGTTAGCCACAATAATATAGTGTACATGTCACTGCCTACCTTTTTATATCTTCTCCTTTTCGTAGAGGGAAATAAAGACCTTTTTTTTGCCTTGCCTGTCTTGATTAACAGTCTGGAGACAGTGAATGATAACAAGAGTTACGTTCCGTCATTAGCAAAGGTCAACCTAAATGAACGTCAGATGCTACTGTAATGATTTACTTAAGGAGCGTTTCTAATGGATATGATAAGGTAAGAAGTTTTTAAACGCCACATAATTGATCATAAGTGTATATGCCTTGTATATGTGGTGTCTGTTCTTTCAGAAATGCCAAAAAGAACGGACACCATTTTAATCCTGCAGCCACTATGAATCAAGACACTAAGTAATTAAAATACATTAACTGCCAATGAGGACTGATTCACATGAATGGTGCAAGTTGAAAATTTGTGCTGGACCAGGATTCGAACCTGCGTCCCCTGCCTACTAGGCAGATGCACTGACCACTACACTACCCACGCACAGTGGATTTGCAGAACAGCACGGACTACTCTAGCACGCCTCCCTCCTCACGCCCTAATGGTTGGAGCCTGGTGTGCGTCTACACTGAAGGGATCATTGACTGTGATGACCTTAATTATATATATGGTGTCTGTTCTTTTGGACATGTCTGAAAGAACAGACACAATTTTGAAGTTACAGTCTCCATGAATCAAGACACAAAGGGTAGTCCGTGCGGTTTACATTTTGTTCAGATGGCGTAGTGGTCAGTGCATCTACGTGTTTGACTGGAGACTTTCGTTGGAATCCCCACATGGAAAAATTTTTCAACTTTCCCCATTAAAATAAATCAATGCCCACTGGTAGCTGATGTCTTACATTCTTATGTATGTTTGCATGAGACAAATAAATGAGAAGAATAAACAAGGTTAAAATGTAACAGTTCGCTATCGATATCTATCTAATACTAAAACCATGTAAAACAATTCCCAGTTACGGAGTTTATAGGACCTTCTCCCTAATCGAAACCAGTGGCTTTGCCACACTGCTAACACTGGTTCTCATCGGAACATCGAAGTTGAGCACTGTGGGACTTGGGTAGCATTTCGATGGGTCACCGTCTGGATCTGCCGGTACCCTGTTGGCAAGTGGGATTCACTCAAGTCTTGTGAGGCAATATGAGGAGCTATTTGCTTGAGAAATAACGGCTGTGGTCTTATACTCTGGCAACTGCTGGGAGTGTGGTGTGCTGGCCACATGCCCCTCTGTATCCGCATCCACTGACGCCTGTGGGGTGAGGATGACGTGGCGGTCGAACAGTACTGTTGGATCTTCAAGTCCTGTTCGGACAGTTTCAGCTTCTCTCTAATCAAAGCCTTAGCTGGTATCCTAATTAAATGTTGTTGAGGAGAAGTGGGGTCTTATAACACTGGATATCTTTGGGTGATATACGAAGTATTGAATCTAGTTGTTAAAAGGCGAAAACTTAAAAATGCAGAGAATGAAATAAACAATGGGGAATACAGTCCTCTAAAAATGTGTCTGAAAGAAAATACAAAATGGTTAAGGGTTAGTGGCTAGAGGACAAATGCAAGGCTACAGAAGCATGCATAACTATGGAAAAAATAGATAGTCTATATGGAAATTAAAGAGACATTGGGAAAAGTGGTAAGCAGCTGTACGAATATCAGAGGCTCAGATGGCTAATCATTACTAAAGAAAAAGGGAGAGCTCAGGTGTGGAGCAATACACGGAACGGCTCTTAAAGGGAAAGAAATACGAATGAAATGTTACAGAAAGGAAAGGGGTAGAAGATGATGAATTGGGTGACACTGTTAGAAGAATTTGACAGAGCTCTGAACTTGAGTCGAAACAAGGCCCCTGGAGTAAACGTAATTCTCTCAGAATTACTGAGATCCTTGGGAAAACCAGCAGTTACAAAACTATTCTCTCTGGTGTGCAAGATATATAAGACGGAAGAGTTACCTTCAACGGCATGAAGATGTAATAATTCCATTTCCAAAGAAGGCAAAAGCTAACAGTTGTGAATATCATTGTGCCATCAGTTTAATAATTAATGTTTCTAAAATACTGACTAATTATTTGCAGAAGAATGGGAAACGTGGTAGAAGCTGATCCCAGGGAAGACGCGTTTGTGTTACGGAGAAATGTAGAAACACATTAGGTAATATTGTACTAAGACTTACCGTACTGTAAAAGAGAGGTTGAAGAAAAGTAATTTACGTTTACACCTTTTGTAGATTTAGAGAAAGTTTGACTTTGTGGATTGGACTGCACCCTTTGAAATTTTAAAGCAGCAGGAAATATCACAGGGGTGAAAGGAATCCACAACTTGTACAAAAACCAGACTGCAGTTGTAAAAATGGAAGGACCTGAAAGGGAAGCAGTGGTTCAGGAGAGAGTGGACGGGGTTGTAGCCTGTCTCCAATGTTATTCAATCCGTAGATTGAGCGAGCAGTTAAGGAAACCAAGGGGAAATGATGAATAGCAGGTAAATAGATTGGCTAGCGTCGCGAAAAGAGATTATATGATGTACGTCAACAAAACTAAAACATTGGTAATGAAATGTAGTCGAAGTAAATCAGGCGATGCTGAAGGGATTGTATTAGGAAATGAGACACTAAAACGTAGTAGACTAGGTTTGCTATCTGGGCGGAAAAATAAGAGATGATGGTCGAAGTAGACTGGATATAAGATGCAAACATTTAAAGCATGAAAAGTATGTCTGAGTAGAGCAATATGTTTACGTTTAATATAAATTCAAGTGTTAGGAAGTCTTATCTGAATGTACTTGTCTGGAATGTTGGCTTGTACGTGTGCAATACTCTGCCGTTGTATAGGACTATCTAGCATGTAGGTCAGCGTGCCTGCACCATCCAGCTTGGAAACTGCACGTTGTTCGACGTAAAAGGCTGGCAACTCCCAGGGAACGCGTGCAAGAACTCGCTACAGTGTCTTAAAAGAGAGAACCACGCTTTCTGTGTGGTTGGCGGAAGAGAGCAAAGAAAACTGAGCCAGTAAATATCACGTCCCGTGCTAAAAAGAAATAAGGAAGCAGTAGTTGACCTAATGCCGTTATTCCTGGTATCAAGAATGGAACAAAACTGTGGAAAGAGAACGTCGAAACAGATTTGTTTTTTCTCCGAGTTTTTTAGCGTTCTGCTTATGGCGGAACGATAGGACAGGGAGTGCTGTTTTGAAACCAACCTTTGCAACCGAATAGAAACAAGAGTCAATGTTCAATCCAACAAGCGTCCTGTGTATTCTGCGCTCTGTATTACTACAGATTACACGTGCCAGTAAACATTTCTGCTGTGGATTCAAAACGTGCGAGGGGCCTGGTTGTACTCTACCACATCACAATAGAACTCAGCTGTTTCTACTAAACTTGTCCACTCACTGGCGTGTTTTATAGATTTCCTTGAGCAGAAATAGCATTCAGGTAGTTCGTTCGTGTTTCTTGATGTGAGACTGTAAGAATGTGTCTAGTGAATGGGCTAAGATTCCTTAAGCTACGAAACAAACAGCGAAACTTCAGTAAGGGTTGCTAGTGGCTTTTGTTATTAATGAATCACGTAGCACATAAAATCTGCTAACAAAATGATCTAATAACGTGGCGCCTACAGCCATGAAGAGGACAGTTCAAATAAGTGACAGAAAGTGCAGAACGTATCACATAACAAAATCAACTTTCTATTGACATACTTCTGTGCATTGATTCCACACGTGTGGTTCATTAAGATATTTGATTAGATGTACTGGGCACAACTGGGAAGCTGTCCACCGGTTTGTACTCTGGCGCGCTCTCTCGACTCTAAAACCCGACTCCGGTCGTCAGCCTGTAATACTTCGCTCGTTGTGCATTGCTGGCACGAGCTGAATTCATAACAATTATTAAAGAATGATAATGAAATGAATCTAAATACTATGTATGGTAGCTTCCTACTAAGAATCGCAGCTATAATCGACTATCAAATCTGGATTATATGTAAAGAAATATTAATAAAAGAAAGTTTGTCTGCACCCCACTCCAGCTTAGATAATACATGATTAATGTAACTTACTCAACTCAGGCTTGGGAGTGAGTACTATGGCTCACATGATTGTAAAGGTTACAAATCCTTCCTCTGCAAGATTTCCAAATTTGGAAAGTTCTCCTAGACAACAAACAGCTTTAAAAATATGTATGCTGAGACAAATATGAAAAATTCAAAGAGAAGGACCTCTCAATAGCACTGTTATCATAGTAAGATACTATCCCTAACTGATCCCTAAAATTAATTTGCAAAATTCTTCAATGAAAACAGCAATACTAAACAAATACTAGTTAAATACTCACTCATCATAAAAGACAAATTAGAAATTACTGAAAACATTAATCTAATATTAATCAATATAGAAAGGAGAAGCAAGAATTCCTAATTATTTTCAATTACTAAATCAGAGATGTGTTATCGCTGAAAGCAAGTTTTTTTTCAAACTAGCCTTTTACATTTTGTCAAAATTGAATCAGTTCATTCAGATAACGTATTATCATGCTAACTCCAAAATTTGACATTTTAAATTTACATGACTAATCACCATAAAGGTTTAGACATTGCGATCCTAGTGAGTTATAAATGAGAACTTACAAGCCTCGAGTGCTTTATCAGCAAGTTCATATGTACTATTAAATTTATGAATAATTATTTTTAAATACAAACTTTCAAGGCTGGAGGGCTTTGTCATCTGGAACTGTACTGTACTGTACTGTACTGTAAAAACTCTATAACTAACATCTAAACTATTCTTCAATAAAAAATATGTTTGTATTATAATTATATGAACAGTCTTGCAATGATGTTGAAACACAGACATTTTGTAATTCAAAAACATTTTTCCTCTTCACATTGCCCTCCTGTTAGGCTATCATCAAATGAAACTGGTTGCAATTACGGTCTCTTACTTAATACACTACACTTCAACGAATTATTTTTATAATATTTTACCGTCGTGACATAAAAATTCTTTGCGTTAGACACTGGAATACACATACATACGTTCGTAGACATGGAAGCGAAAGAATTTCTTAGTTTGACAAGCGACTGGGACGCTGCGTGACGTCCTGCTTATGTCTGGATGTGACTCCGCCACCTATAGCGTGCATTGCACTGTTTGACGTCTGACTTCCCCAGGTTACTATAGCAGTGAGAATTCTTTCTCCTTCCTGTCGTCTCCATCGACAGCATACAGGACTGGTACATATTTACATGAAAATACAAAACAAATTACACATTGAATCCTAATAGACCCGTTACTTGTCAGTATATCCATAAATGTGTTATTTTATTTTTCATGATGCGACACTGTTACTGTGACAGTATATCATAAATCCTAAGCACATTCATTGCTTGTCATCACTTCCGTAGATACGTACATTATGTTCTTAATACGACGTCTTAACTGTGACAGAATATCATTGAGTTTGACAGAAATTCTAGTACGTAATCCGTATATGTTTTGCCTTACGAACTGTGTAGATGCACAAATGTGATTCACTGCTTTTCAAAGAACACGTAAGATTGTAGGTTAGATAATTTATGACGATATGTTTGCATTAGAGAAAAAGAAGCACATTCAGGCTTAGTTCTGAGTGAATATAACTAAGGTTCCAGTTTCAAAACGCTGTAAAAATATGGAAGGAACCGCGGCTCAGAATGACGTCAAATTTGAACGGAATATTATCGGCGAAGGTGTAAACGTTAAAAAAAATTAACGTTTCCCATTGTATTGCGCCGCATATGTCTTAACGTAAACAAGTTTGGCTACAAATGTCAGATGAATCACAATAGAATGCCTATGGTGTGAACTACAAGTTAAATCAACTGTAGTGTGCGATGTACATGACCGTGCAAGTTTGACATTCAACAGTTGTGGCACTGTTAGGTAAGTCCATCCATCACGTCAAGGTCGTACCAAATCGAAAGGGGAAAATTGGTTTTTAGTTGTTTTAAGGCCAAAAGTTGCATAAAGAGCAACAATGATGTCGGTGTTTAACTGTATTGAGGCAAAAAACCTGAATACAAAGTAACAATGATATCAGTTTTCATCTGTAGTGAAACTGGCGCAAGACATGCTCAGTATGCTGTCCACCGTTTTCTGCCACGAGTTGAAATCAAGGAATAGCATGTTCTACAACAGAACTGAGTGTCTCAGCGGTCACGTTTACAATGCGTTGTGCAGCGCGTGCCTTCGGTTCGACTAACTTTGTAATCGGATTATTAAACTCAGCATCTTTCAGCTAACCTCTCAGCCAGAAGTCACATGTATTAAGAATAGGTTATTTGGACGACGAGACTGTGAGGAAATGACGGCTGAGAATTCTAACATTTCGAAAATGCCTCTGCAGCATCTGCTACAGTAGCTGTCCAATGTGTGGCTGAGTGCCTCTTGCATAAAAATGATCCTATCCACACATCCACGCCTTTGAAGAGTTGGAATGACGCTGGTCCGCAGAAGACTCTCATAGCGTTTACCTGATAACAGGACCAGCAGGACCCATCTCCTCGACAAAATATGGCCCTATGATAAACGTTGCTATCAATCCGCACCACACAGTTACCTTTGCAGAATGAAATAAATTTGGTTGTTATACAAGGACATTTTCCGTTGCAATATTCTGCAATTCTTTGTATTGATATGTCCTTGGAGATGGAAATGGTCTTCATTTGTACACAGAATATTCCGTGGCCGTCCAGCGTCCATTTCCATGCGAGCAAGAAATTGCAGAGGAAACGTTTGTCACACTGGGAGGTCACCACGAAGCAGCGCCTGAACATGGGTAATTTTGTGTGCATAGGAATGCAGGATTCTTCGTAGCATTTTGTTCTCAGTGCTCAAAGGCATGTCCAAAGTTCAGGCAATTCGCCGTGCACTACATGTTTGCATACCACCGCTCGACCCCTCCCGCAGTGCTGTGGCTACATGTTGTACTGACGCCGAATCAGTTGTTTTCCCCTCTCTGCCACATTGCACTTCAGAAGAACCAGGCAAGCATCGGATCAACGTCTTTTTTCACGCCCTAGAGTGTCTGGAACCTCTGCAGAGCTACTGACACACAGTCACCGTTCTTGTAAAAGAGCGTTACCAGTAGCGCGCGGTCTTGATTGAGAAAGTCATGCCGAGCGTCTCGTACGCTGCACAACAAAATTAAAGGATCAATTTTTCGAAACCCCATTACTGCTTCCCACCGCGACGCGTAAGTTTGAAATATGACTCACAGCTACCTACAACCATCCTCTGTAATGGTCTTGCGACGTCACTCTCGGGCTCGGCAACGCTTCACACAGGAAGGTTGCGACACAAGGAGGGAGGGGAGGGGAGGGGAAGGCACAAACTCAAACGTTCATGTGGGCTGTGAGGCTGGTTAATGATGTCACACTGACGTCACATTTCACCACATTTCTACATTTACATCTACATCTACGTGATTACTCTGCTATTCACAATAAAGCTCCTGACAGATGGTCCAATGAACCACATTCAAGCTGTCACTCTACCGTTCCACTCTCGAAAGGCGACCGGGAGAAACGAGCACTTCAATTTTTCTGTGCGAGCCCTGATTTCTCTTATTTTATCGTGGTCATCATTTCTCCCTATCTAGGTGAGCGCCAACAGAATGTTTTCGCAATCGTAGGAGAAAACTGGTGATTGAAATTTCATGAGAAGATTCCGTCGCAACGAAAAACGCCTTTTATCTAATGACTGCCACTCCAATTCACATGTCATGTCTGTGGCACTATCTCCTCTACTTCACGATAGTAAAAAACGATCTGCCCTTCTTTGTATTTTTGCGATGTCATCCGTCAGTCCCATCTGATGCAGATCCCACACCGCACAACAACACTCCAGAACAGGGCGGAATAGTGTGGTGTAAGCAATCTCTTTAGTAGACCTGTTACACGTAATCGAAATTTATCGCATTTCTTTTAGTACTCACGTGATTAACTTCACAATTTTCCTTATTCAGGGTCAAAAATGGCTCTGAGCACTATGGGACTTATTATCTGAGGTCATCAGTCCCATAGACTTAGAACTGCTTAAACCTAACTAACCTAAGGACGTCACACACACCCATGCCCGAGGCACGAATCGAACGTGCGACCGTAGCAGCCGTGTGGTTCCGGACTGAAACGCCTAGAGCCGCTCGGCCACCGCCTCCGGCTTATTCAGGGTCAATTGCCACTTTTCGCACCATACAGATATCTTATCTAAATAATTTTGCAATTCGTATTTGTCGTCTGATGACTTTACAAAACGGCAAATGCAAGCATCATCTGCAAACAATCTAAGATGGCTACTCAGATTGTCTCCTGTGCCGTTAATATACTCGTAGATCAGGAACAATAGAGGGGCCTATACCACTTCCTTGGGGAACGCCGGATATTACTTCTGTTTTACTCGATGACCTGTAATTCGACGGATTATTCCTACTTCCCTTTTTGGGTATTGGCGTGACTTGAGCAATTTTCCAGTCTTTAGGTACGGATCTTCCTGTAAGCGAGCGGTTGTGTATAATTGCTAAATATGGAGTTATTTTATCAGAATACTCTGAGAGGAACCTGACTGGTATACAATCTGGACGGGAGGCCTTGCCTTTATTAAGTGATCTAAGCTGCTTTGTTACACCGAGGATTTCTACTTCTATGTTTCTCGTCTTGGCAGTTGCTCTTGATTGGAATTCAGGAATATTTACTTCATCTTCTGTGGTGAAGGAGTCTCGGAAAACCGTGTTTAATAACTCTGCTTTAGTGGCACTGTCATCAGTGACTTCATCGTTGTTATCGCGCAGTGAGGGTACTGATTACGTCTTACCACTGGTGTGCTTCATGTATGACCAGAATCTCTTTGGGTTTTGTACCAGATTTCGAGACAGAGTTTTTTTGTGGAAATTATTAAAAGCATGTCGCATTGAAGTACGCACTATATTTCGAACTTCTGCAAAACTCTTCCAGTCTTGGGGATTTTGAGTTCTTTTAAATTTGGCATGCTTTTTTCGTTGCTTCTGCAACAGCGATCTGACCCATTGTGTGTACCATGGGAGATCAGTACCATCACTTATTAATTTATGTGGTATAATTCTCTCAATTGCTCTCGATACTATCCGTTTGAAATCATTCCACAACTTTTATACTCCTACATGATCAGATCGGAATGAGTGCAGACTGTCCCTTAAAATAGTGTCAAGAGCATTTTTATCAGCTTTTTTAAATAGATATACTTTTAGTTTCTTTTTGATGGTTGTAGGTGTTACGGTATTCAGCCTAGCACCTACTGCCTTGTGGTCGCTAATCCCTGTATTCGCCACGATCCTCCCTGTTTGTCCAGGATTATTTGTTGCTAAAACGTCAAGTATGCTTTCGCAACGATTTACGCTTCGAGTGGGCTCATGAACTAATTGTTGAAAGTAATTTTCTGAGAAAGCATTTATCACTTTCGGATGAAGTTTTATGCTTGCCGCCAGCTTTAAACGTAAAATTTTTCCAGCATGTCGAGGGTAGATTGAAGTCGCCATCGACTATAACTGTATGAGTGGGGTACCTATTTGAAGTGAGACTCAAGTTTTCTTTGAGCTGTTCAGCAACTATATCTATTTCGCAGGAACTATCTATTTCAATTTCACTACAAGGTAAACTACTTCTGACAGCAATAAATACTCCACCTCCTACTGTATCTAATCTATCCTTTCTGAACACTGTTAGATCGTTTGATAAAATTTCTGCTGAACTTATTTCCGGCTTTAGCCAGCTTTCTGTACATGTAACTATTTGAGCCTCAGTGCTCTCTATTAGGACTTGGCGCTCTCTTTCTTTCCCAACACAGCTACGGCAATTTACAACTGCAATACCGATCGTTTCTACAACTACCTTACTGTGTTTTACCTGCCCCCTTTTAGACGGACGCCCTTTCTGTGGTTCCCTGAGGCCCTCTAACCTAAAAAACCGAGTATTCCTCTCCACACAGCCTCAGTGGATGTGTCACATGACGAGAAAGTCCTCCTAGCACCTCTTACCCACATTGATTCGCAAACAGTTCGCGGTTGGAAAAGAATTTAGCAGCGTATGAGCAACAGGAAGATGTTATTGACAACCTTTGACACTGCTGACACCATCGGACTTTTCAATCCTTCTCTACGGGCACTGTGGTGCTGTGACCCCGCTGAACGTGATCACACCCCTTTAGAGTGCAGCACGACCGCAGTTTTTGTTCTCGTGTAGAGGTTGAAACCACTAGGAACATTTCAAAACCATTCGACGAAATTTTAGTGAAGCATCAAAGTGTACTTACGGTTTGTAACTCTTCTGTTTTCCGCCCTCCTGTGGCGTGATAGCACAGGAGTACAGCATTAACATATGAGTGAATAAAACGGCAAAGATTCACTTGACACTTGAAAAGCCTCCCCCCCCCCCCCAATTCGGTAAAACCCTCGATGCCATCCACTTAACTTGTTTGAGTCGTTACAAATGCACCTGTCAGAAACTTCGATACTAATTCGGCCCAACGGCTGCTCTAGGTCTAAGGTTTAGGCAGCGCATTCGACAGCCCTTTTGTGCGATATGCCTACTTTTAGGCGCTAGAGCAGCCGCCAACATAACAGTACATTTGTAGCGCGCTCAATAAAGCTGCGTGAGCGGCACCGGGGATGTTGCCAAACTGTGGGAGTCTTACTGGCACCTTTTCCGTTTTATTCAGGTGCATGTTAATGTTGCAGTAATGCATTCCCAGGTGGACACGCCACAAAAGAGCAGAAATAGAAGGGTTAACTAGCTTATCCTCCGCCACTTCGTATCCCATTAAAATTTCGTCGAATGGTCTTGAACGGTCAGTGGTTGTCACAATCTGTACACGAGAGCAAAAACTGCGGTCGCACTGCTTTCCAAAGGGGCATGATAACGTTCGATGGGGATGCAGCCCCACAATCTCGTTAGAGAAAGACAGAAAAGTTCGAGGGTGTCAGTACTAGTAAAGGTTGTCAAGAACATCTCCCTTTCGCTCATCACACTGTCATTTTCAACCGTGAGATGTGTGGGAACCAACGCCCCAGGGGAAGGGGTGGTTTCATTGATGACCTTTGTCTCACACTCTGAGGCCTTTCCGCGGCGATTCTGAGTGTCGATGTGACTGAAACGTTTCTGTATGCACCTGTAAGAACACCGCGTGACTTCAGCGCTGGATGTCGCCATTCTGATCTCCGTCGCTGAGATGTCGAAAGAAGGAGTGAAATGTGTGGGAAAGGGTGTGCGATCTTCACGTCTTGTAACCGGTCCACGTGGCGTTGGACAGACTTGTGGTGAAATGTGATGCCATTGTGGCGTCATTAATCCACCTTACAGCTCTATGTAGTTCTGAGCTTTGGCTCTTTTTTTCACTTGTGACACCTTCCAGTTGGAAGCGTCGCCGAGCCCGAGAATGAAGTCGGAGGGCGCCACGCTTTTGCTCTTTCACAGACGAAGATTTTAGGCACTGTGAGACAAATTTCAGACTTACGCGTCGCAATGGGAGGCAACAACGGGGTTTCAAAAAAGTGATCCTTCAATTCTGTTGCACAGTGTAGTTGCAGCGAACGCAGTCAGATGCGCGATTTAGAGCGTGCCTCCACTCATTCGCAACTCGCTCTCCATCTGACTGGACTCTTTCCGCAGACCAATGAGTACTCTGAAGCTCCGTCGCAACTTCTGTCCATTCTAAGTTACAGGACGGCTGATGGCAGGTGTGAACACAACGCGTCGTTCATAATGAACAAGTACCATACTACAGCGTTCAGTACCTCGCAGCCGATCCGTGCTTTTGAGACCGTGAGCCGTGGTGCGCCTTTCCTGTCACATCTGCTCTTTGAACGACTATCAATTACCAGGCTGTACTACGATCTTTGCCCCTGTTGTGATCTGGCTGCTGGTATTTGCGGTTAGGGATTTGGTCATCGGACTCGCTATGAGGCGCTTGAGGGGAGAAAGGAGCAAAACACGCGGGCTCGGCCAGCAGCGGCGCAGCCGGTCTACCTTGCAGGACGGTCGCGAGTTTGAGGTGCACACCTGCCTGATGTCAACTCCGGGCGCTACTCGTCTCTTTGCTTTCCTATCTGTTTTCTCGGACACGACCATTTCCTCGAGACGATCTCGAACAACGCTCTCCATCGGAGGTGTAAGTGGTTTTGGTGCATTCGTTTCGTGGAACCATTTGCGTTGTAGCGACTGCCACTTCTTGGTTTGTCGGTTGCTCTAATGTGCGTTGCTGAAGCAAGAGCAGCCGGCAAGGTGTGTGAGAGCAAGGAGACCAGCAGTCCCTACTTGCTTTAAGGAAATCAGCGTCCCCAAAAGATAAAGTAACTGTAAGCTACTGAAGATATTAGGTCATAATCTAGTTGTAATTTTATGCATACCAAGCTTACACTATTGGCAGTAAATTGCAGGAAATTAGAGTGCACAAAACAGTTTGTGCTGCAGTTGTGCATGTGAATAACGTAATATTATCTTGAAATTATTTCCATTTCATCTTTGTACACATTGTCGGCCTTAACGATATGTGCAAATATTCTTTGCCTATGAGAGTGTAAAAATCTGATATTTTAGACAATTTGGACGGCTGGTCTGCTGCTTCCGGCATTTTAAGTTAAGTCACCTTTTGCGCATGTCAGCCTAGCGTCACTGCCCGTTTGATAAACTCGCATGTATAATAAATTTTTTTTTTTGAAATTTGCTTGCCAATGAATTATATTAACTGTAACGTCTTACTTGTGTTATTGCTCAAAAAAATATATATACACATTTGGTGCCACATTCCACCTTTCTTTGAATCACTTCTGATGTAATTTACTGTTCGTTAAGTAATTGTAATTTCGTGCTTGCGTAAGAAAGAAGCTGTCTTTTTTCGATATTGTCTTAATGATGGCCACATGTTGGTTGTATGTTAGCTGTTTTTATAAATGTGGTCTTGAATGAATTATTGATCTACTAGCTGTTGTGTTTTGGAGTGACATTATAGGGGCCTTGACCTTCCATTCTAATCCTGACTTCCTAAGTCACAGACCGAATTAACAATTACTTTTCAGACTAAGAATACTTGATTACTTCTGCATATGTTTACGTTCGTACAGACTTTGGTCAGCCTTATAACAGTTCGAACTGTTAACGTCTGCGACTACAGCGGAAACTGCTTACGCTGTCTGATTCAAAGCACCCGAACACCCCTACGTGACGTGGAACTGACCGCTAGACGTCATACGAGGCGAAACCGCTACTATGAAGGGAGACAGGGAGGACTGCGTTGTCAGTATAGCAGCAGTAACAGCAGAATGGGTCAGTCGGGAGAGTTCAGTGACTTCGAACGTGGGCTAGTCATTGGATGTCACCTGAGTAACCAATCCATTATGGACATTTCAAGCCTTCTAAAGTTGCCTTATTAGTCTATTGATGGGTTGATTGTGAAGAGGCAATGCGAAGGAACAACCACAGCTAAACAAACACAATGCAGATCTGGTCCGGCGAGCATTGCAGACGGTAGTTGCAAAAAATCGCGTGAAATCAGCGGAAGCAGTCCCAATATGAGTAGCTAGCACAGTGAGTGTGCGGAGTTAGTTAAAAGGTATGGGGCGCAATGGTATAGTAGTTTCTAATTAGACACACATTTCTGGGGTCAGTGCTAAGTGACGCTTGAGGTAGTGTAAAGAGAAACGCCACTGGACAGTAGATGAATGGAAATGAGTTATCTGGAATGATGACTCGCTCTACATCCTGTGACAATACGTTGCGAAGGTTTGGGTTTGGCCAGTGCCTGGAGAACGTTACCTATTATCATTTGTAGGTTTGCCAGTGAAGTGAAGAAGAGGTGATGTTGCGGTAGGCTGGAGTTTTACGTGTTTAGGATGTGGTACCCTTATTGGGCTTAAGAAAATGCTAAATGTGGAAGAATGTGAACACATTTTAAAGCATTGTGTGCCCCGTACAGCAGAGCGAAAGTCTGGAGAACATGAGAGTTTATGTAATTAACACACGAAATTAATACAGGGTTTCAATTATCCATCTTCATCTGTGTGAGAGGCGTTGTACGTGTTCAGACTGTGTCCTTCCTTTAGTAAAAATTGACTGACGCGCGGAACTGGATTTTAGTTGTCAGTCGATTCCGCCTCCCCGTGTCTTCCTTTTGAGACTCTTCCCAGTTTCCACTAATTTGGATCCCAAGCACATAATACTGGCTGTCCAAAAACAACCGCCAAAATTTATACAGAAATAAATGAAAAATTCTAGTAAACATGGGCATATTTTAAGAGGTAGGAGCACTTTTTCATCTTCGCTATATGAAACAGATATATTCCACTGCAAGGTATTTGCTTTCCATGTTTTGGGAGGACGAGCTATTGACCAAAACAAGAAAAAAGTCTTGTAAACATGGGGCATAAAATGCGTACTTTAAGACCTGTGAGCACTTCTTCATCTTCGCCAGTGTGAAACAGATCTCTCCTCTTGTACAAATGCTCATAGTTTTGAAGGTATCCATTTTAGAGCCCTTGTTTGGTGACTTTTTGCTGTTGTTTTAGTCCATCCTACTTCCTTCCCCCCCCCCCCCCCCCAAAATATGAAAAGCAAAGAGCTTACAGCAGAAGAGATGTGTTTCATAGTATCGAAGCTGAAAGAATGCTCATGTCTCTTAAGATATGCGCTTTAGAGTCCTTGTTTACTAGAAATTTTTTTATTGTTTTGGTATAAGGAAGCAGTCTCTAAAGCCTGTCGGTGTTTTTTCGGACACCCTGTACGTTTCAACGTTAAAAAATTTCTTTTAGTCCTCTCCCTTTATAATTTGACAAGATGAAATATTTAGCCTTAGACGTTTGGTACGACTATACGGCAAATATATGTGTACGATGCTTGTAAATACTTTACCTACTAATAGCTATATTGTTGGGTATATGTAACTGATATCCTGGTGCCTGAATTAAAATGGAAGTAATAAATGTAGCTGGTTGGACATGAAAATGAAAACGAATGACTGATACTTATTCTACACTGTAAAAAAGCAATAAATCAGTTATATTAATTGATTCAGCGTCATAATTTGTTAAATGTGTGACTGAGAATTTAGATGGACAGAAAG
This sequence comes from Schistocerca cancellata, assembly GCF_023864275.1. Taxonomy (NCBI): domain Eukaryota; kingdom Metazoa; phylum Arthropoda; class Insecta; order Orthoptera; family Acrididae; genus Schistocerca; species Schistocerca cancellata. The sequence continues at coordinate 421,621,207 of NC_064634.1, read as the reverse complement.
TTTCAAAAGGATTCAGTGTAGACGAAGCAAGTACGACTCTAGGAGGTGAATCGTTTCGAGCAGCTGGCGTCTTATGCAGACCAGGTGCAGGGGTGGAACAAAAACATGGAATCAGGGCGAGAAATGTATGCTTGAATATAAACACAGATGCTAGCTAAGACTGCAGGTTGCGCTGTAGTATTTGACTACAAATGCCATCTGTGCTGTGTCCTCAATATGTTGCAAGTGTCAATCGTGATCAGAGCAAAGACAAGCAAAGTAGATGAACTTCTTGACTGGTCGGAAGATTTAGAAACAGAGAATGCCTGTCTGAACATCACAAAGTCATCGATATGGAAAAGGTAAATGTAAGTGGATGTTGGTTTCCAGCAAATGTAAGTAGAGACAATATGCAAAAATGAGGAGATGTCATACATGTTACAAGATGTCATAGAGTGAAAAAATTAGAAACTAAAAATGTTTGTGAAGAGCAACATACAGAGCCATGTGACTGTGAGCTTAAAGTAAACAATGGTAATTTTATAGCTGTAACCATGTATCTGTCCCGACTGGGAAATTTTCAACTATTTCTGAAAAACTTGGATTTCTTGTTGAGCTATTTGTTAGACAGAGGGATGTAAATTATTATTTATTGGGATTTCAGTGTAGATTTTTTGAAATATCTGATAGGATGAATGTTCTTGAAATATTACTCTGTTCTTTAACTCTGACATCAGTCATTTATTTTCCTACTTGGGTAGTACAGGAAAGCAATGCAGTGAATGGATGATTTTTCATAGACCAAGATACATTTAATCAAATAAACATTTATTCTGTTAAGAATGGTCTTTCTGATCATGATGCACAGCTAGTTACAGTATATGACATAGCTCCACACAGTAACAGAGAACAGTTCTCCAAAATGGTGCGTTCAATTAACAATTTAACGACTACAAATTGAAGGTAATGATTGCAGCAGTTAGAATGGGATGAGGTGTACCAGTAAACTGATGATAATTTAAAATATAACTTACTTCGTGATACGTTTATGAGTATTTTCTAAAATAGTTTCCCTACGAAAAAAATTAAATATAATTGTAAAAAACCATGTAAAAATCATGGTTTGCTAAAGGGATGGAAATACCTAACCGAAAAAAGAACATGTGTCTAATAGCAAGAAAGAGTAATGATCCAGTACAGTCAAATATTATAAAAACTACTGTACTATGTTAGGGAAACTTATAAAAAGTCCAGAACTGCGTGTATTATGTCTGAGATTCGCAGCTCTAATAAAAAAAATTAAAATAATTTGGAATATTGATGAATGGGAAACAAGGCAACCAAGAGCACAGGGAGACTATGCTACCATCAAACTGAATGGCAAGTTTGTTAACAAAAAGTCAGAGGCTGAAAATATTTTTAATAATCATTTTTTAAAAGTAGTGGAGAACATAGGATCCAGATGTTCATTAGAAAAGGCAAAGGTGTGTGTGGAATATGCAGTACCTCTGCAATTTGATGAAATTGAAATTCTATCCATGTCTTCTTTTGAATTTAAAGAAATAATAAACTCACTCAAAAGTAAAAACTTGCATGGAACTGATGCCATCCCCAGCAAAGTACTAAGAGCTTGTTTCCAACAGAGAGGTACGCATAGATTCTCAGCCACATATTAACAGCTCACTGAAACAGAGCATTTTTCTGATAAGTTGGAAGATATTACTGTTAATGCACCGCATAAAAAGGGATATGTCTGATGCCAACAACTGACAACTTTGTCCAGAATTCTTGAAACAGTAATGTATTCAAGAGTTGCTTCACATATTTCTAAAAACTAAGTGCTTACAAATACTCAGGTAGGCTTTCAGAAAGTATTTTCAACGGAAAATGCTATATATGCTTTCACTGATCAAATATTAACTGTTCTGAATAACCAAACATCGTCAGCTGGCATTTTCTGTGATCTCTCAAAGGCTTTTGATTGTGAGTCATGGAATTTTTCTAGATAAGCTTAAGTATTGTGGTATGGGTGAGACAGTGCACAAATGGATTAATTCATATTTAACTGCAAGAGTATAGAAGGTTGAAATAAACAGTTCACATGAGGCACAAAAACCAGCAGATTCCTTGGACTGGGGAGGTATCACGAATGGGGCCTCACCAGAATCAATATTGGACAATATTATGGAAAAGGATACGGATGTAGATGAAGAAGAAATGGGAGATATTGAGTTTGACAGAGCACTGAAAGACTTAAGTCGAAACAATGCCCCAGGAGCATACAACATTCTATTAGAACTACTGACATCCTTAGGAGAGCCAGCCATGACAAAACTCTCATGTGAGCAAGATCTATGAGACAGGCGAAATACCCTCAGACTTTACGAAGAATGTAATAATTCCAATGCCAAAGAAAGCAGGTTACCGGACTATCAGTTTAATAAGTCACGGCTGCAAAATACCAACACGACTTCTTTACAGACGAATGGAAAAACTGGTATCAGTTTGATTCCGTAGAAATGATGGAACACGTGAGGCTATACTGACCCTACGACTTATCTTAGAAGAAAGATTAGGGAAAGGCAAACCTACGTTTCTAGCATTTGTAGACTTAGAGAAAGCTTTTGACACTGTTGACTGGACTACTCTCTTTCAAATTCTGAAGGTGGCAGGGGTCAAATACAGGGAGCGAAAGGCTATTTACAATCTGTAGAGAAACCAGATGGCAGTTATAAGAGTCGAGGGACATGAAAGGGAAGCAGTGGTTGGGAAGGGAGTGAGACAGGGTTATAGCCTAACCCAGATGATATTCAGTCTGTATATTGAGCAAACAGAGAAGAAAACAAAAGAAAAATTTGGAGAAGAAATAAAAACTTTGAGGTTTACCGATGACAACAATGTCAGAGACAACAGAGGACCTGGAAGAGCAGTTGAACGGAATAGACAGTGTCTTGAAAAGAGATTGAAGATGCAAAGTTAGTTCTTTTTGCTGATGATACAAGTATAGTAATAACATCAAAAAACCAAGAACTAAGTGATATAATTGTAAATGATGTCTTTCACAAAATTATTAAGTCGTTCTCAGCAAACGGACTCTTTTTAAATTTTGATAAAACACAGTATATACAGTTCCGTGCAGTAAATGGCACAACTCCAGTAACAAATATAAACTTTGAACAGAAGTCTGTAGCTAAGGTAGAATTTTCAAAATTTTTAGGTGTGTCCATTGATGAGAGACTAAACTGGAAGCAACACATTGATGGTCTGCTGAAGTCTGAGTTCATCTACGTATGCTATGAGGGTTATTGCAAATTTTGGTGATAAGAATCTCAATAAATTAGCTTACTATGCCTACTTTCATTCACTGCTTTCGTATGGCATCATATTCTGGGGTAATTCATCGTTGAGTAGAAAAGTATTCATTGCTCAAAAACGTGTAATCAGAATAATTGCTGGAGCCCACCCACGGTCATCCTGCAGACATCTATTTAAGGATCTAGGGATCCTCACAGTAACCTCACAGTATATATATTCACTTATGAAATTTGTTGTTAATAATCCAACCCAGTTCGAAAGTAATAGCAGTGTGAATAGCTATAACACCAGGAGAAAGGAAGATCTTCTCTATGCAGGGTTAAATCTGACTTTGGCACAGAAAGGGGTAAATTATGCTGCCACAAATGTCTTTGGTGACCTACCAAACAGCATCAAAAGACTGACAGATAGCCAACTAACATTTAAAAATAAATTAAAAGAATTTCTAGATGACAACTCCTTCTACTCATTGGCTGAATTTTTAGATATAAATTAAGGGAAAAAAACAACACCAACAACAACAACTACATAAACATTAGTGTCATGCAATATTTTGTGTAATGTAATATCTTATAGAGACATCTTTTATTAACCTGACACGTTCCACATCATTACGAAGTGTCGTATTCATGATCTATGGAACAAGTATTAATGTAATCTAATCTAATATAATCTAAGATGAACATCAACAAAGGTAAAACGAGGATAATGGACTATGGTCGAATTAAATCAGTGATCTGAGGGAATTAGGTTAGGAAATGAGACACTTAAAGTAGTAGATGAGTATTGCTGTTTGGGTAGCAAAATAACTGATGATGGTCGAAGTAGAGAGGATGTGAAACGGAGACTGCCAATGGCAAGGAAAGCGTTTCTGAAGAGAAGTTTGTTAACATCGAGTATAGATTTAAGTGTCATGAAGTCTTTCCTGAAAATATTTGTGTGGAGTGTAGCGATGTATGGAAGTGAAACATGAGCGATAAATACTGTAGTTTAGACAAGAAGAGAATAGAAGCTTTCGAAATGTGGTGCTACAAAAGAATGCTGAAGATTAGATGGGTAGATGACGTAACTAATGAGGAGAAGAAGAATTTGTGGCACAATTTGACTAGAAGAAGGGATCGGTTGGTAAGAATAAGGCATCAAGGGATCACCAATTTAGTATTGGAGGGCAGAGTGGAGGATAAAAATTGTAGAGGGAGACCAAGAGATGAATAAACTAAGGAGATTCAGAAGGATCTAGGTTGCAGTGGGTACTTGGAGACAAAGAAGCTTTGGAGATAAAGAGCTGTATCAAACCAGTCTCTGGACTGAAGAACACAGTATAGTAATCACATCCAACAAACGAGAACTATATGAGTAAATTGTAAATAGTGTCCTTCAGAAAATTATTGAGTGGTTCTCTGCAAATGGGCTCTCATTAAATTTTGATAAAACACAATAATAGTTCTGTACAGTAAATGACGCAACACCGTTAATAAATGGCGTTTGAACAGAAGTCTGCAGCTAAGGCAGAATATTCGAAATTTTTGGATGTTTGCATTAATGGGAGATTGGGTTGGAAGAAATACACTGATGATCTGCCGAAACGACTAAATTCATCTTTTTTGCTATTAGGTTACTGCAAATTTTTGCGATAAACATATAAGTAAATTAGCTTACTACGCCTATTTTCATACACTGCTTTCGCAATGCATAGTATTTTGGGGTAATTCATCGTAAAGGAAGAAAATATTAATTGAACTAAAGCGTGTTATCAGGATAATAGCTGAATTCAAGGCAAGATCATCTTGCAAACATTTATTTAAGGAACTATTCACAGTAGCTTTGTACTTATAAAATTTGTTATTAATAACCCATCCCAGTTCAAAAGCAACAGCAATGTGGACAGCTTCAACACTAGGAATAAGGCTGATCTTCATTATTTTGGCTTAAATCTAATTTTGGCACAGAAAAGAACGAATTATGCTGCCTCAAAAAGCTTTGGTCACTTGCAAAATAGCATCAAAAGTCTGACAGATACCCACCAAACACGCAAAAACAAACTGAAAGAATTTCTGAATGACAATTCCTTCTACCCAATGGATGAATGTTAGATATAAGTAAGTAATCGTACAAGAAAAGAAAAAAGAAAGTGGAAAGGCACTTGAATTGTAGCATATTAAGAAGATCTATCGAACAAGTATTAACTTAATCGAATCTAATCTAAATAATATTCTGTGTAATTGCGTGTGCAGTATGCCGGAGCTAAGTGAACTCGAAATGTGGTGCTACAAAAGAATGCTGAAGATTAGATGGGTAGATGACGTAACTAATGAGGAGAAGAAGAATTTGTGGCACAATTTGACTAGAAGAAGGGATCGGTTGGTAGGACATGTTATAAGGCATCAAGGGATCACCAATGTAGTATGTGTAGTGCCCATATGATGAATACTACCGTAACCAAGAAAGCCGAAGTGTTTGGTGTTCCAAGAGGCACGTATTGAAGATTTATTCCGCATACAGATAAAGTGGAAAAACGTCAGCAGCTGTGTCACAACGCGGACGTAATTGTGTATTAAGTGATCGTGATAGACGTTCATTGAAGCGAATTGTGACGAAAAATAAGAGGACGACAACTGCGAAGGTCACCGCACAACTGAATGTAGCATTCACGAACCGTTTCATCACCAAAACAACACGAAGGGAGCACCATAAGGACGGAATCGCAAGGAGAAAATAATTCCAAAACCATTCAACAATGATGCAAATGCCCATTACTGGGAAACACGGTGCTAAAGTTATAAAACTTGGACTATGGAGCAAAGGAAAAATGTCATTTGATTAGACGAGTCTTTTTTGCACTGTTTCCAACTTTTGGCCGACTTTACTTTACAAGAGTGAAACATGGCGCGGATTCGGTGATGATTTTGGCAGTCATGTCGTGGTATTCCGTGACGCCCAGGACTGGTTTTGTCAGCACGAGGATGAATTATTGCACCTTCCCTGGGCACCACAATCGGAAAATCTCAATATTATTGAACCTTTGTTGTTTACATTGAAGAGGAGGGTACACGATCGCTATCCACTTCCGCCATCGTTAAGAGAAATGGCCAATATTCCCGTAAAAAGTATCCAGGACCTGTATTTATCTATTCCGAGACGACTGGACGTTGTTTTATCTGATAAAGAGTTTTCTACACCTTCTTAGGCATCGTAATGTTGAGAGAGAGCTATTAAGATCATATCTTTTTTACTTTTCTTAGCTGTTCACTGACTTTTGTCACTTGCTGCATGTTTGCGAATATAATCAACCTCTCGGAAGGAAGTGTGCCATTCTGTTCTTTAGTTTTGCATGTTTGATAAATGATAATCTGGGCCCGTACTCCTGACTCCTTTCCTAATCCAGCTAATATTAAAATCCAATCTACAATAGACTACTATGAGGTCGATTAAGAAACATGCTGGCATGTGTCTCACTGCTTGCACATCGACATAGATATCCACCTGCTGTGATTAAAAATCGGTTCAGATTGATTTCCTCCAGTAATTTCGGCGTTTGCCTAATCAGACCAGAGACAACTGAAGTCAAGTTCGTAATTACACTGAAGCGCCAAAGAAACTAGTATAGGCATGCATGCGTATTCAGATATAGAGATACAGGCAGAATACGGCGCTGCGGTAGGCAACGCCTATATAAGACAAGTGTCTGACTTACTTGCGAGATCGGTTACTGCTGCTACAATGGCAGGTTATCAAGATTTAAGTGGGTCTGAACGCTGTATTATAGTCGGCGCACGAACTGTGGCACGCAGCATCTCCGAGGTAATGATGAAGTAGGGACATTCACGTACGACCATTTCACGAGTATACCGTGAATATCAGGAATCCGGTAACACATCAAATCTCCGACATCGTTGCGGCCGGAAAAAAGATCTTGTAAGAACGGTACCAACGACGACTGAAGAGAATCTTTCAGCGTGACAGAAGTGCAACTCTTCTGCCAGTTGCTGCAGATTTCAGTACTCTTGTTTAGCGATGTGATCGCGAAGGAATTAATTTATTATTCAGTTCACGGGATCGTCATAAACTGAATCACTATCATTATTCGCTTTATATCGGTCATTCGGGTCAACTGAAATGATTATTTCTGTGCCGTTGTTATTGTTTCTAATACCGGAAACGCCTGACTCAGGTAAACTATACGCTGTACTATATTCGATACTGTTGACCACATTATTAAGCTCCACGTTGCTACACTCTGATGTTTCTAGATTCGTGCTCGAGCTGGAACTAGCTGACTGCGTTTGACTTTTAAATGGACATCGATTTTTCCATTCTTTCTCACAGTTTCCTGTTTGTCTATTGCCTTATCTTTCGTTAGTTTACGGTACGGAGAATCACTTATTCTTCTCAAACTGTCATTCATTTTAATTGATACCAAACAACTGCGCTCTCTATGGTTTCAGATTAAACTGAACGTGACTGGCAGTATATTCTTTGAATTTGAAGTTTGAGTAGACGTTGCTGCGTGTCGACACTGGATACTCTTACAACATCACAAAGCTTAATTGCGAGTAACGAGATTCGTCCTCCTAACGTATACCACAAGAGAAGGCACTACAGAGTATAAAGTGAATAACGCTTACATTGACACAAAGTAACGTCATTACTAAAAGAAAACCTTTCCTTTTTCCGGTGCTTGACAAAACATTCACGGAATATAAACTCATTGTTGCCAATGTTAGTCACATCCATTTCATTCTGAGTTAAGTTCACATCCTCTTTTCAAGAATTTTAAAAAACAGTAACAGCTTATAAGCCACCCCTTAAAATCCGCCGCCCATTAGACCTTAAGGTCCCTGGTGCAGTCTCAGAGACCGTTAGCGTTCATTGTTGCTCTGTTGCTAATGCATAGTGGGGGTGGGGGGAGGGGGGTAGGAGATTACAGAATTGTGTAGTTGCTGTTTCCAGAAGCTGCCATGGTTTCTTTTGTCAGTAGTCGTTTGAATATGACGTGGACCTATACTATTACTGCTTCTTTCATGCTAGTGTTCTCTGAGCCCGAACCTGGGACTCTGCGTTATGAATTCAGTAGCCAGATCAACGTCTACTGTTCATGTTTAACGGTCCCTGACTTTGGGGATACTGTTTTAAAATGGTTTGAGGACAGCTTGGGAAGCGATGTTGGATCAGATAGTGACAACGGGATGGAAAATGAATGTAATAGAGTACATGACCAGTGCGAAAGTGAAGGCGAATTTATTTTGGCCACCTGTGAATTCTGTGAATGAAGCAAGTGGGCAAAGTGATGAAGACAGAGGTGTGGAGACTGAATCTTTAGCTAGAGATTCTGCTAGAAATACATTTGGTCGAAACAAATATCGCTGCTCGTCGGAGTCTCTTCCAACGTTGGCCAATGGCATTATTATACACTCCTGGAAATTGAAATAAGAACACCGTGAATTCATTGTCCCAGGAAGGGGAAACTTTATTGACACATTCCTGGTGTCAGATACATCACATGATCACACTGACAGAACCACAGGCACATAGACACAGGCAACAGAGCATGCACAATGTCGGCACTAGTACAGTGTATATCCACCTTTAGCAGCAATGCAGGCTGCTAGCCTCCCATGGAGACGATCGTAGAGATGCTGGATGTAGTCCTGTGGAACGGCTTGCCATGCCATTTCCACCTGGCGCCTCAGTTGGACCAGCGTTCGTGCTGGACGTGCAGACCGCGTGAGACGACGCTTCATCCAGTCCCAAACATGCTCAATGGGGGACAGATCCGGAGACCTTGCTGGCCAGGGTAGTTGACTTACACCTTCTAGAGCACGTTGGGTGGCACGGGACACATGCAGACGTGCATTGTCCTGTTGGAACAGCATGTTCCCTTGTCGGTCTAGGAATGGTAGAACGATGGGTTCGATGACGGTTTGGATGTACCGTGCACTATTCAGTGTCCCCTCGACGATCACCAGTGGTGTACGACCGGTGTAGGAGATCGCTCCCCACACCATGATGCCGGGTGTTGGCCCTGTGTGCCTCGGTCGTATGCAGTCCTGATTGTGGCGCTCACCTGCACGGCGCCAAACACGCATACGACCATCATTGGCACCAAGGCAGAAGCGACTCTCATCGCTGAAGACGACACGTCTCCATTCGTCCCTCCATTCACGCCTGTCGCGACACCACTGGAGGCGGGCTGCACGATGTTGGGGCGTGAGCGGAAGACGGCCTAACGGTGTGCGGGACCGTAGCCCAGCTTCATGGAGACGGTTGCGAATGGTCCTCGCCGATACCCCAGGAGCAACAGTGTCCCTAATTTGCTGGGAAGTGGCGGTGCGGTCCCCTACGGCACTGCGTAGGATCCTACGGTCTTGGCGTGCATCCGTGCGTCGCTGCGGTCCGGTCCCAGGTCGACGGGCACGTGCACCTTCCGCCGACCACTGGCGACAACATCGATGTACTGTGGAGACCTCACGCCCCACGTGTTGAGCAATTCGGCGGTACGTCCACCCGGCCTCCCGCATGCCCACTATACGCCCTCGCTCAAAGTCCGTCAACTGCACATACGGTTCACGTCCACGCTGTCGCGGCATGCTACCAGTGTTAAAGACTGCGATGGAGCTCCGTATGCCGCGGCAAACTGGCTGACACTGACGGCGGCGGTGCACAAATGCTGCGCAGGTAGCGCCATTCGACGGCCAACACCGCGGTTCCTGGTGTGTCCGCTGTGCCGTGCGTGTGATCATTGCTTGTACAGCCCTCTCGCAGTGTCCGGAGCAAGTATGGTGGGTCTGACACACCGGTGTCAATGTGTTCTTTTTTCCATTTCCAGGAGTGTAAGTTGGACGTAAGTGGGGTGAATGCGTTTGTCCATCACAGCTACTACAAAGACAATACTCAGGTGAACCTTTTTAATTTTTGAAGAAGCTTGTAAACTCCTTGTTGTCCGACCCCAGTAGCTGAGTGGTCAGCGCGACAGAATGTCAATCCTAAGGGTCCGGGCTCGATTCCCGGCTGGGTCGGAGATTTTCTCGTCTCAGGGACTGGTGTTGTGTTGTCCTAATCATCATCATTTCATCCCCATCGACGCGCAAGTCGCCGAAGTGGCGTGAAATCGAAAGACTTGCACCCGGCGAACGGTGTACCCGACGGGAGGCCCTAGTCACACGACATTCTTCAACTCCTTGTTGACACCATAGTTAAATGGCGAGACAACAAGTACCACGTACCCCGTGAACTTCGTGTATGCTTCACCGTGTTTTGGATAGAGCAGAACTCAGAGCAGACGTTATTATTGAACGATTACTAAAACGCAAATCAAGCGTCACCTGTGACCCAAAAATGAAGGGAAAGACGCCTTATATTTGCCATTGTTGTAAGAAGCCAATCTGATCTGAAGTCTCTACGAAAATTTCCAGCGAATGCAAAGATAACCTCAGAGAAGGAACCTAAACATCTAAAAAGTGCTGTAGTAATTTCCATTTGCTTGAATGTTTTCTGTGAGTTTTTTATGTTTTTATTATTACACGTGTAAAAAACAATCGAAACATAGCAAAAAGCAAAATTTTGAGTACAGGGTATTTGAATTTTCATGGTGTTAACGTTATCATGTAATATTATGTTCTTTTTGCGTAGTTTTCTGTTTAAATGCGTTTCTTTTGTAAAAATAAACTTTAAAATTTATTTGAATATATATTTTTTGTGTGGTATTAATGTAACTTTTTACATAAAATCTGAACTGTTCCACTGAAATAGCTGAATGAAATTTTTATGGCTGTTCAAATATAGCTGTCACTCAGACCTCACCTGGGACAGTGTGTGACCAAAAAATGAGTTGGGAAATGATGGGTTAAAATCCGCCGCCTTAGTCTGCTTCCCAGTCTGGCTACGCTTAAATATTGCCTGAGAGGGCGAGTAAGTCACTGAAGAAAATAATCTTCAACATTCGTTCTCCTCCAAGCCTCCACACTAAGATACGATCCTTGAGGTACTGTAGGCAGAACGAAAACACGTCTGGAAACACAATGAGATGCACTCATATTCCCAGTGTTGTCGTTAGGCACAATACTGATGACTCTCACAGCTTTTGTTGCCACGTCAAGGAAACACGCAACAACGGCCGCCGTGCTGGCAGTTCGTGGTGATCAAGGCGTCGTAGCAGCGCCCATCTGGATGCCTGTCTTCTGCAAAGGAAGGAAGATTAGAGTTCGACGTCCCATCGACAATGAGTTCATTACAGTCGGACTACCTTGCTGCAACCATGTCAGTTTCCTGATTCGTGGCTGTACGAACCTACCGGCCGAGCGAACAATATATGTGTCCTCTCGACCGCTAGTATTGCGGGACAGTCTTGATCCTGCACAATGTTGAGTGAGTATGGTCATCCTGAAATCATCGATTCCATATTCGCGCGGTAGTCGTGAAACAAATGTGAGCTGTAATCTCGCGTTATCGGAAACCCAACAACTCGACAGGCCACCTTCTTGTCGCCGTCGAATTAATACGTGCTGCAGGACGTCCTAATTCTTCCAACATGCGTAACACGATCTTCTTAGAAACAGTCAAAATTCAAATGCGAATAACCTGCCACGTAATTTTTCATTGTGTATGGAATGTTATTAGCACCACTCTTCTTCGTCCCGTAGTACTTGTAACAGAACATCCTCCTCTAGCATTACTTTTCCCCAACAGTAGTTATCGATACCAGGATTATTTTTCGAATTTTGGACAGGTCAGTAGTATCTCAGTTGCTTTTTTGATAACTTTCATATCATTTTATACACAATGTGTTAAATTTAAGCTAAAGTTCATGAAAAGGAATTACTTTATAAAATGTTTTACTTTCTATGCTATAATCGATAAGTACTAGTTCTGAATGTACAGTTTAATTTTTTGTTTTCTTTAGAAACATTTGAAATTACGCATTATTTGCTCGCTTAAAATTTTTATTATTAATGACGCAATCCTACACTGTTTGCTATGTTTATATCTGGATTCATTTATGGAATAATAATCGAAATTAATAACGCAACGAAAACTAGTACGTATTCATTTGTTAAGAAAAATTGTAATCCCTTCGGAATAGTGTTATTTCCGCAGTGCGGGACTCGTAAGCCTGCCTCTGGTGTGATCGGACGTATTTTTGTATGTTAGGTCGAACAAGGTAATTTCTGCGTTGTTAATGTGAAAACTAAAAAAAAATTATGATATACTAAAATGTGGAAAACATATTTACTCAAAAAATTCTGCAACAACAATCACCCAATTTACACTCCTGGAAATTGAAATAAGAACACCGTGAATTCATTGTCCCAGGAAGGGGAAACTTTATTGACACATTCCTGAGGTCAGATACATCACATGATCACTCTGACAGAACCACAGGCACATAGACACAGGCAACAGAGCATGCACAATGTCGGCACTAGTACAGTGTATATCCACCTTTCGCAGCAATGCAGGCTGCTATTCTCCCATGGAGACGATCGTAGAGATGCTGGATGTAGTCCTGTGGAACGGCTTGCCATGCCATTTCCACCTGGCGCCTCAGTTGGACCAGCGTTCGTGCTGGACGTGCAGACCGCGTGAGACGACGCTTCATCCAGTCCCAAACATGCTCAATGGGGGACAGATCCGGAGATCTTGCTGGCCAGGGTAGTTGACTTACACCTTCTAGAGCACGTTGGGTGGCACGGGATACATGCGGACGTGCATTGTCCTGTTGGAACAGCAAGTTCCCTTGCCGGTCTAGGAATGGTAGAACGATGGGTTCGATGACGGTTTGGATGTACCGTGCACTTGTAACGCCGGAAATGCATATCCTCCTATTTCCATCTATTGTACTATTATTTTTTTCCTTGTTTTGTTACCTCAAGATATGACATTTCTGTCTCTTTATATATTGTAATTGTTTTACTGTTTGTATATATATATATTTATACATTTATGTCGTTGTATAATTGGTTGTTTTGTAAATATTATTTGTATTTTTACGCTGGGTCTTGCCTAGGGAAAACTGCTATCGAACGATTACGTCGATAGGTCGTGTGAAGAATCAAAGTGTGTAGGATCTTTGGTAGTGTTAACTCTGCCGCGTGGAGCGCGGGCTGAGAAGAGAGAGAGGGAGTCTGGCTGGAGTAGCGAGTGGAGCAGGTGTGTTGTGTGAAGCTCCCGCGAGTTGCCGCGCTTTCGGGGTTTGGCAGCATGTAATTGCGTTCGACTTGTGATGATAGTTTCTGACATGGTGTCGCGGACGGGAAGCATTAGCTGGCGCACATCAAGAGCCCGTTCCGCCTGGTGACCGTGTCGAGAAGAAGGCGCGCCAACATCCAGCTTCTGCAACAGCGACGGCGACAATGAGTGACTGTCGCCACCTCCTCGATCGACGGCTTCAAACCTTCAATCAACCAACAAGGAAGACTGGAAGCAAGTAAAGTTTTAGAACTGTATGGCAGACCTCAGCTTTTCAAACTGTACCATTTTCGTAACTATAATTATAGCAACTTAGCATGAACGTTTGTTGCTCATTGTCCCAATTGCATTACCAAGCAGAGTCCCTTCCTTTTCCGAAATGAACCCGAGTGTCGTTGAAATTCAAACGCCAGCATTAAAGTAATATAGCTAACTCGTTTTCACTGCTTTAATTTCAAAATTCTGTTATAAAGTATTTATAGCTGGCTACACTATTTAGATTACACAAGCACAAATTAAGAGTGCGAGTTTTGTTACCATATTTTAGCTTACCTGTGACTGCAGCTCAGCTTGGTACGTACTAAATTTTACTATTGTTAATTGTTCAGAATCATTTAATTCAAGTTCAAAGTTAAATCTCTTATTTCTAAATTGCGTAGATTCAAGTAGCTTTTGAAATGATTGTTGAGGTAGTCCAAGACTAACCGCGTTTTACTGAATTTCGATGTGCTTCAGAAAGAAAGCTCACTATTAACTTCAGTCACTAAATTAACTTTCGATTTTCCGGTTTTATTAATTCTTTTGCTAAATTAAGTCAGGGTGTAGCGAAATTTATTACTTCTGACAAACTTTCAGTTTTCACACTACACGTGTCAACGTTCAGTTGCCATGCTTCTAGTGCTAATTATATGTGTAATAACCTTTCTTTTTCAGTTACTATAGTAATTGTCCTTAGGACTGGCGACTGTGATTTCCCCCAAATCTCAAATACCTAATTACCGCTAGTTAATTGTTAACGTAACGGCTGCACATTTACTTTCTTTATTAACTTTACCCCTTTTCAAAATTAATTTCCACCAGTTTCATTAGCACATTTCCTTTCATTTAGATGTAACCCTTTCCTCCCTCTTTACCGACAGGTTAACTTCGGTGACGATTGCTTTTCCAAAACTCCCATTAGGTACACGCGGTTTCATTTTTCACTGTCATTAAGGTCGGTAAGTGAGGGGGAGGTTACACGTGGCGACCTGGTGACAGGACAATCTTCGGATTTGAGGTTGTTCTGGACACGAATTTTGCATTGTGCAAATCTCGTAACAAAGTACTGGTTACGTACAGGCCGTTACGTCAGCGAGAATAAGTAGTGGGAGTAATCCTAACTATATTTGAGATTTGTCATTTATATTAAAAATTATTAAAATGAGTGAAGGCAACAATTACCAAAATTGGGTAGACTTGGATACGGAACAATCGGTCGAACAGTGGGAAACGCGCACCGCGGTACCCATTGTTCAGGGGCAGGCGGCTAGCATGAAAGACGCGACCGCCGAAACGCAACAAAGAGCAGAAATGGAATTCCAAACCTTAGAAAATGTTTCGCAATCGGAAGCGAAAATCAAATCTGTACCCCTTGATGATGAATACGGGGGAACATATATAGAGGAACCATCTACGGAAGTAAAACCGGTAGTTTCCGGGAATTTAACTGATTTATTGAATGTTTTGATTAATGAAATCAAGAGTCAATCGGCAGAAATTAAAGCTCTGTCTGCCAAGCAAGAAGCTCAGTCTGCCAAGCAAGAAGCTCAGTCTGAAAAAATTGAACGAAAGCTAGACAATCAGAACAAAGCTATTAATGTTGTTAACAACAATGTTGGAGTTGTTAATACAAAAGTTGATAAAATCAAAGAAGATATTGTTGTAATTAATACCGAAATCGGTAATCTTAAACAGGAAATGATAGGCGTTCAGGCGGAAATTGCGAGCATAAATACTCGTTTTTATTCCGAAATTAGCAGAATCGAGAAAAGTGTAGGAGAAGCAGTTGCTCCGATCATCGAGAATAAGGTGACGGAACAAATTCAATTAGTGAAAAAAGAGGATCAACAGAAGGTGGAAACTTTAAAGGCTTTAGTGTCCGAAGTAGACACTAAAGTGAGGGAGCAGGCTAATACCTGCGAAGAGAAAAAGAGGGAAGTGGAAACGCTTGCGACAACCACTTGCCAAGTAATTACGAGAGCGTCGGAATTAGAAAAGAAACTTGACGAAAAACAGAGCTATGTGCCAATCTGTGCACATAGTTCGGAATTGTTGACGAAAGAGGAGCGGTTCGACCCCTTGAAAAAAGGCGGTATACACGCGACGGATTTCATTAAGAATTGTGAAAGAGTTTTACCCAGATCATGGACTAATGAGAGAAAAATTAATGCGGTTATTGATGTGCTGGCTGGTGATGCCAAGCGTTGGGGCTTAAACCTCAACATTACGAACCTAACTTTTGACGAGTTTAAAAATTTGTTTCTGGCTGAATACTGGTCAGAGCAAAAACAGCAAAGTGTCTGGCGCGAATTTGTCGTATCGAGGCCTTTCGATGTGAACTCGCGCGGCTCGATGAAGGAGTTTTGTGAGGGCTGGATCTGCAAGTTGGAATATTTGCGTGATCGCCGCACGGAATCCGAAATAGTCTGGGAACTCTACAAGAAGCTTCCAGATGATACAAAACGCTACGTAGGAAGCAATTACAGGACAATCAATGATTTCCTGGAAAGAGTTGAGGACGAGGACAATTGGCGCAATAATCGCGACAGTGGTAGAGGCCGTGGTAACAACAACGGGTACCACCCCAACCATAACAACGATAACCATGGGAATAATGCATACCGCAGCAATAACAATAATGGTTCGGACCGTAATAACAATCGGTACAATGCAAATAATAACAGGAATGACAGAAACCAGTATCATACTAACGTGATACGGGCTTCACAGAATAGTAATAACGCCAGAGGGTGTGATCAGCCACCTCAGCAGCATCCGGGGAGCGTATCTGCTGCGACGAGACAGGGAAACCATTAGCCGCGCCGGTGAGGGGCCGAGCGGGCGTGGAGAAATTTTGGCGGCCCAATAACAGGAGAAAGCCCAGGTATCGTCATTATGAAAATTCCGTGTGAAATAATCAACGGCGGGAGTGTGTGCCAGTGTTAGGAGAAAGGAGTGCGCCCACAAGTAGTAGATCAGCTGTATACACAGCAGTAGGTAGTACATTCACTGTCAGTGAGAACAATTTAAGTAGTGTTCCGGAAATCGATTATAAAGTGGCAGCTGTAATACCCACAGCGGAACTGGAGATTGAGTTTAAGAATGATTCGCATTGTTGAGAGAAGATCAGATGTCGGATAACACGTCCGTCATCGAGCGAGGGGATGCAGAGAGGGATGAGGTCTGGTTAAGGCAGTTCGGTCGCTTATACGACGAACTAAGGGATTATAGGGGTCTGTATGGGAGAAGTGTTTATGGGGAGCGCGTGCAGGATTTGCCGCGTCTCGTCCCGCAGGAAGATAGTGTTTGTGAAGTGATAGAAAGTTCTGGCCCTAACCGGCAGACTTTACCAGAAACAGTTGATGTTAATGGGGAGCACGAGCAAGATTCATCGTGTTTCGTCCCGCAAGAGTTGGATGTTGAGGTAGTAACGGAAAGTTCTGGCCCTAACCGGCAGACCTTACCGAAAGTTTCAGTGGTAGAAGTAGCCGACCCATCCGACGCAAACCTCCAGTTTAAACATTGCGAGAGTATTAAGGAGAACGATTGCGAAAATTTTAGTGATAGCCGGACACGATTGGTAGAAAAGCACATAGATTACAGCGTGTATGTGGTTAGAGCTGACATTATACGGTCAGACGATAGCAGTGTGGGTTGCGCAGATCTAGCGGAAGTAATTGCAGAAACTACTGGGCACATTCCTCCAGGTAGATTGGCAGATGAGATCAGTCTGACCAAAGGGGAATCAACGAAGGTGACAATTAATGAATTGATAGCAAAGCAACACTCACTAGTTGACGAGTTACAGGAAAAGGTTTCGTTATTGGAGGCGAAGCTACAGACTAAGCCTCAGGACAAACGTGTTGAAATTAAAACTGTATGTGAACAGATGCTGAAAAGGCCGCCAGATAAGCCGGATTTAGGATCAAAGCCGGATGGTTTTTTCTGGAATGACCTGGATATAGACGAGGATTTACTGTGGGAAAATAAAGATACAGTCGAGGACAGGTGTAGACAGATAGTAGTGTCTGTTAATATGCACGACCTACAACTAAACGTGTTGATTGACACCGGTGCAGAATTGAGTGCTGTATCTGGGAAAATATTTGAGTTACTGAAAGACAGACCTGGCATCGTAGTTATGCCAGTAACAGGAGTGAAAATTATCGATGCTACTGGGAAGGCCAGTAAACCGGTCACAAAACAGATTTTTGTCAACTTCGAGATATGTGGGGCACGATTTGAACAAGAGTTTGTCGTCGAGCCAGACTTAACTACGGAAGTAATTATTGGGTTAGATTGGCTATTAAAGTACCGTGCAGTGATTAACTGCGAAAGCAAAAGTTTGACATGTACGTCACAAGATAAAACAATAGTAGTTAGTTTTGACGAGGCAGGAAACGGTGTGCATAGGCAATACCAGCCTATACACATTTTTAACTGGCCGGATGCTATTGACGTAGGTATGAATTTGAACTACTGTAATGTGAAGAATCTCGGAATTGACAATAGTGTAGAAAGTGAATTGGAAAGTATTGTAGACGGTGTGCCAAACGTAACACACGAACAAAGACGAGGTCTGTATGAAGTAATAATGAGGAATAAGAGTGTGTTTTCAGACAAACCGGGACTTGTGGAAGGATATAAATGCAAATTGCATGTAATTCCTCACGAACCATTCTTCGTGTGACCGTATGCTATACCGCTGTCCAAAAAGGAAGCAGTGCAACGGGAGATAGATAAGATGATCAAATGGGGAGTGATTGAAAGAAGTACGAGTCCATACAATAACGGTTTGGTCATTGTAGCAAAACGGGATGGTAGTGTGCGTATTGTGATTGACGCACGCACGTTGAATAGGGTCGTTCAACGCGAAACAGACAGACCAGCGAGTATGGAGGAGATTTTGCAACGTTTTCATGGCGTTAAGTTCATGACTAGCCTCGATCTGACGGCTAGTTACTGGCAAATAGAACTCGAAGAAGAATCTAGGCCATACACCGCCTTCTTGTTTGCGGGCAGGTGTTATCAGTATAGAGTACTGCCGTTTGGACTTAATATATCTGTGTCCGTATTCATCAGGGCCCTAGATAAAGTGCTAGGACCGGCTTTGAGTTCAAGATTAACTGTATATGTTGACGACCTATTGTTGGCCAATGCCACTTGGCATGACCATTGTGACCTGTTAGATGAAGTTTTTAGAGCATTGCGCCGTGGCGGAATGACTCTAAAGCTAAAGAAATGCGAATTTGTGAGACAGGAACTGAAATTTTTAGGGCATGTAATTACCACTGCTGGTATTACGAAGGACCCAGAGAAACTAGAGGCAATAAGGAATTGTTCTCCACCCAAGTCTAGGAAACAGTTAAAAAGTTTTCTAGGGTTAACAGGATTTTACCGCAAATTTGTAAAAGAACAAGTGTTTAATGATGAAAATTTGAATAACCTCTTACGCAAAAACGTTCCGTTTGAGTGGACTGACGGGTGTCAGGCCGCTTTTGAGAGATTAAAAGACGAGTTGTTAAGATCTAACATACTATTTCATCCTGATTTATCGCTACCCTTTCATCTGGGAACGGATTCGTCGAATTACGGGGTGGGGGTATAACTGTTCCAAGAAGTTGGTGAAGGAGAGGACAAGGAACACCGGACGATAGCGTTCGCGAGTCGAACTTTATCAAAAAGTGAGCGAAACTACACGATTTCTGAGAAAGAGTGTCTCGCTATCGTGTGGGGATTCAAGAAGTTCAAAGGTTACCTATGGGACCGTAGGGTGATTATTCATACGGACCATAAGGCACTCACTTATATGAAGGATTGTAAACTACTTCACGAAAGACTGACTAGGTGGTCGCTGTATTTACAGCAATTTAACTATGACATCTGTTACGTAAAAGGGACCGACAATTGCGTAGCGGATGCGCTGTCGCGGTTGCCCGAGTCTAATCAAGATGTATTGAAAGATGAGTCAGATGGAGTGGTCAAATTATACTATTTTAAAGAAGTTGAGGGACGTAAATTAGTAGTGGACATCTGTAAGAATCTACGTCGTCATCAGAACGAGGACGGTTGTTTGAATATGGTGAAAACCCGATATGACGAAAGGAGTCCAGAAGGAGAGAAATTAAGAAAGTATTACAAGATATACGATCATATCTTGTACATACGTAAGGATGAAGATAGTAATATTTGGCGGGTATGCTGGCCCACCAAATACGTCACGGAAATAATAGACTACTACCATTTGGCGTATGGTCACTGTGGACCTAAGAAATGTACGGAAAAGCTGAGTGAAGTAGTGCATTTTAACAACATGTTAAAACGCGTTACTGACAGAGTGAAAACTTGCGATTTATGTCAGAAAGTGAAGGTTACCAACTGTACGAGTCGTGGTCCTATGCAAAGTATAAGGCCTAACGACACCTTTGAATTACTGTGCGTGGACTTGTACGGACCTTTGCCCAAGTCATCAGGAAACTTTGCCTACATTTTAGTAGTGCTAGAAGCTTTTTCCAAGTTCATCAAACTATACCCGATTAGGAAAGCTACAGCCAAAGCGGTCTATAGCAAGCTTGTGAACGATTATTTTGTTCATATTGGCAAGCCCAAGGCGATTCTATCAGATAATGGGGCACAATTTACTTCTAAGTTGTGGAATGAAGGCATGGAAAGTAATGGGGTCGAGGTGATCCATATTTCAGCTTACTGTCCGGCTGGGAATCCCGCTGAGAGGTATATGCGCGAGCTAGGCCGACTTTGCCGTACCTATTGCCATCACAATCATAGGGCATGGGGCAAATACGTAGCAGTATTTGAGAGAATTATGAACACCTTGAGACATGAATCGACGGGATTTTCTCCAGAGGAAATCCTGTTGGATGACAGAAGTAAAAGTTTAGTGGAAGAGATAATCAAATTCCCTCCACGGATTGACATTAGTATTGGTGTGAAAAAAGATCGTTTGCGAGAAGTAATGAAGCTAAAAGCCGATGCTCGCATACGTCGTCATGACGCTAAAGCGCGTTTTGCTAAGTTTGCAATCGGAGACTTAGTACTTGTAAAAGCTCATGAGAAATCGAGCGAGATAGACAGTGAAATCTCTAAATTTAAGTTTGTTTATAATGGACTATATAAAGTCATTGGTATACCTCACACAAATGCTTATTGCTTAGAGTATCCAAGCTCTGGAAAACGATTGGGTATACGGAATATTGTAGACTTGAAATTGTACCAACCTAGGATCGATTAATACCACACAATGGGTAACTTGTACAGTATGTAAATATAGAGTGTAAGATTTAAGGATGTGCCATGTTACGATGCTTTTGCCTGACCTAGAGGTCATTAAAGAAGTTGTAATTAATAAGTAATTAATTTTGACTAAATGATTTAAGAGTAACTGATTAGTAATCATCTGAAAAATCCAAGCTGCTAGTTTAAGTTTTCAGCTGAGTCACAGTAGATTAAGGAATGTAAATATGATATTGTAACTTGCTGTAATATTTCATGAATGTGTTTTTATTAGTCATTGCCGATGTACTTAGACGCTGTTTTAAGTTTCAGGCTAGTACATGCGTGTCATGATGGACAGTGTTGAGTTATCCGCTGTGATAGTGTTTATGGACTCCTTGAGATTACTCGGGAGTGAGTTTTTCCGAAAGAATTCAGTGAAACGGACGTTCTGGAAACGCCGTCACAAGGGCGAGTGAGATCAAGCGTGCCGCACAGGCGGGCGCAACAATACTTGCGAGGCGAAGCCGCTGTCGGCTCTTGTGCCGCTGTCGGCTCTTGTGCCGCTGTCGGCATCCTTTGTACTCGCGAGTACGGAATGTGGAGTTGCTTTTCTTCCCGGACAGCTGATGTGAAAGAATTCTGCTGTCAATATTTCTGGTTTTTTCGATCTGCTGTATATTATTTTCTTGTTTAGCGTTAGGTGCACACTCATGACGAGAATATTAGTTATGAAAAGTTTATATAAAATGTGTATTCTATGTGATTCATTATTAATTTGCGTATTTTGATATACCTGTTTTTATGACCATGTACTCTGATTACTTTTGTAAATAGGATTTCATTTCTTGATACTGTTACGGATTTTGACGATTTTGGAATAGCTAAACCATTTTCTATATTTTCTATGAATTTTAATATGTTGTCAACCTGTTTTATTTTGTGCAAGATGACAGAGTGGAATAAGATTAGGAGTATCTCCACTCAATTATTATGGTCTAAAAATCGATTTATGGTTAATTAGACGAATGCTAAATTTTGTTGATGTTTTGAGCATATGCATTTCCGCTGTTTCTCTTTTGGGACATTTTCTGAGTCTGTTTACGTTACACGAACATCCTCAGGCAATGTGGGGCACGTGTAACGCCGGAAATGCATATCCTCCTATTTCCATCTATTGTACTATTATTTTTTTCCTTGTTTTGTTACCTCAAGATATGACATTTCTGTCTCTTTATATATTGTAATTGTTTTACTGTTTGTATATATATATATTTATACATTTATGTCGTTGTATAATTGGTTGTTTTGTAAATATTATTTGTATTTTTACGCTGGGTCTTGCCTAGGGAAAACTGCTATCGAACGATTACGTCGATAGGTCGTGTGAAGAATCAAAGTGTGTAGGATCTTTGGTAGTGTTAACTCTGCCGCGTGGAGCGCGGGCTGAGAAGAGAGAGAGGGAGTCTGGCTGGAGTAGCGAGTGGAGCAGGTGTGTTGTGTGAAGCTCCCGCGAGTTGCCGCGCTTTCGGGGTTTGGCAGCATGTAATTGCGTTCGACTTGTGATGATAGTTTCTGACATGGTGTCGCGGACGGGAAGCATTAGCTGGCGCACATCAAGAGCCCGTTCCGCCTGGTGACCGTGTCGAGAAGAAGGCGCGCCAACATCCAGCTTCTGCAACAGCGACGGCGACAATGAGTGACTGTCGCCACCTCCTCGATCGACGGCTTCAAACCTTCAATCAACCAACAAGGAAGACTGGAAGCAAGTAAAGTTTTAGAACTGTATGGCAGACCTCAGCTTTTCAAACTGTACCATTTTCGTAACTATAATTATAGCAACTTAGCATGAACGTTTGTTGCTCATTGTCCCAATTGCATTACCAAGCAGAGTCCCTTCCTTTTCCGAAATGAACCCGAGTGTCGTTGAAATTCAAACGCCAGCATTAAAGTAATATAGCTAACTCGTTTTCACTGCTTTAATTTCAAAATTCTGTTATAAAGTATTTATAGCTGGCTACACTATTTAGATTACACAAGCACAAATTAAGAGTGCGAGTTTTGTTACCATATTTTAGCTTACCTGTGACTGCAGCTCAGCTTGGTACGTACTAAATTTTACTATTGTTAATTGTTCAGAATCATTTAATTCAAGTTCAAAGTTAAATCTCTTATTTCTAAATTGCGTAGATTCAAGTAGCTTTTGAAATGATTGTTGAGGTAGTCCAAGACTAACCGCGTTTTACTGAATTTCGATGTGCTTCAGAAAGAAAGCTCACTATTAACTTCAGTCACTAAATTAACTTTCGATTTTCCGGTTTTATTAATTCTTTTGCTAAATTAAGTCAGGGTGTAGCGAAATTTATTACTTCTGACAAACTTTCAGTTTTCACACTACACGTGTCAACGTTCAGTTGCCATGCTTCTAGTGCTAATTATATGTGTAATAACCTTTCTTTTTCAGTTACTATAGTAATTGTCCTTAGGACTGGCGACTGTGATTTCCCCCAAATCTCAAATACCTAATTACCGCTAGTTAATTGTTAACGTAACGGCTGCACATTTACTTTCTTTATTAACTTTACCCCTTTTCAAAATTAATTTCCACCAGTTTCATTAGCACATTTCCTTTCATTTAGATGTAACCCTTTCCTCCCTCTTTACCGACAGGTTAACTTCGGTGACGATTGCTTTTCCAAAACTCCCATTAGGTACACGCGGTTTCATTTTTCACTGTCATTAAGGTCGGTAAGTGAGGGGGAGGTTACACGTGGCGACCTGGTGACAGGACAATCTTCGGATTTGAGGTTGTTCTGGACACGAATTTTGCATTGTGCAAATCTCGTAACAAAGTACTGGTTACGTACAGGCCGTTACGTCAGCGAGAATAAGTAGTGGGAGTAATCCTAACTATATTTGAGATTTGTCATTTATATTAAAAATTATTAAAATGAGTGAAGGCAACAATTACCAAAATTGGGTAGACTTGGATACGGAACAATCGGTCGAACAGTGGGAAACGCGCACCGCGGTACCCATTGTTCAGGGGCAGGCGGCTAGCATGAAAGACGCGACCGCCGAAACGCAACAAAGAGCAGAAATGGAATTCCAAACCTTAGAAAATGTTTCGCAATCGGAAGCGAAAATCAAATCTGTACCCCTTGATGATGAATACGGGGGAACATATATAGAGGAACCATCTACGGAAGTAAAACCGGTAGTTTCCGGGAATTTAACTGATTTATTGAATGTTTTGATTAATGAAATCAAGAGTCAATCGGCAGAAATTAAAGCTCTGTCTGCCAAGCAAGAAGCTCAGTCTGCCAAGCAAGAAGCTCAGTCTGAAAAAATTGAACGAAAGCTAGACAATCAGAACAAAGCTATTAATGTTGTTAACAACAATGTTGGAGTTGTTAATACAAAAGTTGATAAAATCAAAGAAGATATTGTTGTAATTAATACCGAAATCGGTAATCTTAAACAGGAAATGATAGGCGTTCAGGCGGAAATTGCGAGCATAAATACTCGCATAAATAAGCTTTAAAGTAACTTCGCTCCTCTCAAATCTTCATAAAAGGCTTTGCATGTTAATTACTTGGACTGCGCACTGTTTAATGTGAACAATAAATGGAAGAAGGAAGGAGGGCGGAGATTACACACTGAAACGCTAATCGTTTGCATACCTAATGCCAATTTGTCACTTATTGCACATCGTCGTCATGTGTTGTTGTTGTGATTGTTGTTGTTTTATTCAGTTCGAAGACTGGTTTCATACAGCTCCCCACGTTACTCTATCTTGAGCAAGACTCTTCATCCCCGAATAACTGCAGCAACCTATATCATTCTGAATCTGCTTACTGTATTCACCTCTTTGTCTCCGTTTACGATCTTTACTGCCTCTCTCCCTCTCCCCTCCTCCCGCACACTTCCCTCCAGTACTAAACTGATGACCCCTGACCCCTGACGTCTCAGAATGTGTCCTACCAGCCAACCCCTTCTTTTAGTCAAACTGCGTTACACACTTCTTCGCTCCCCAATTCTATTCAGTTCCTCCACATTAGCTGCGCTATATACCCATCTGATCTTCAGCATTCTCCTGTAGCACTACATTTCAAAAGATTATGTTATCTTCTTGTCTAAACTGTTTATAGTCAGTGTTTCTCTTCATATATATATATATATATATAT
Source organism: Schistocerca cancellata (assembly GCF_023864275.1). NCBI lineage: Eukaryota > Metazoa > Arthropoda > Insecta > Orthoptera > Acrididae > Schistocerca > Schistocerca cancellata. The sequence continues at coordinate 421,596,052 of NC_064634.1, read as the reverse complement.
ATATATATATATATATATATGTGTGTGTGTGTGTGTGTGTGTGTGTGTGTGTGTGTATATACACTCGAGGTCAACAAAGTTCTCTTCTGCAGAAGCGCTTTTCTTGCCGTTGCTTGTCTATTTTATATCCTCTCTACTTCGGCTATCATCAGTTACTTTGCTGTCCAAATAACAGAACTCATCTGCTACTTTAAGTATCACGTTTCCTAATCTAATTTGCTTAAGATTACCTGACTTAATTGTACTACACTCCACTATTCTTGTTTCGACTTTATTAATACTCATATCCACCTTTCCAGCCACTGTCAATTCTGCTCAACAGCTCCTCCAAGTCCCTTGTTGTCTCTGACAGAATGAGAATGTCATCGGAAAAAATCAAAGTTTTTATTTCCTCTCTCTGAACTTTAATTCCTATTCCAAATTTTTCTTTTGTTTCCTTTACTGCTAGCTCAATGAACAGACTGAATAACATCGGGGATAGGCTATAAACATATCTTACTCTCTTCTTAACCACAGTTTCCCTTTAATGCCCCTCGACTCTTATGACTGCCGTCTAATATATATAACAGTTGTAAACAGCCTTTCGCTCGCTGTCGTATTTTATCTCTGCTACCTTCAGAATTTCAGAGAGAGTATTCAAGTCAACATTGTGAAAAGCTTTCTCTAAGTCTACAAGCGCAATAAACGTAGGTTTGCCTTTGCTTAATCTGTCTACTAGGTCAAGTAGTACGCTCAGTATTCCCTCGCGTTTTCCAATATTTCTCCCCAAATTGATCTTCCCCGAGGTCGGATTCTACCAGTTTTCCCATTCTTCCGTAAAGAAGTTGTGTTAGTATTTCGCTACAATGATTTACTAACTGATGGTTCGGTAATATTCACAAGTAGTGGCACCTGCTTTCTTTGGAATTGGAGTTGTTACATTCTTGTCGTAGCCATGTTGTAGTGCTGTACATGGCAGAGGACAATCAGCGTACACTGATGGCCACCAAATTTATAACACAATGCATCGTCATCATTGTTGTTGATGTTGTGGTGATCAGTCCAGAGACTGGTTTGATGCAGTTCTCCATGCTATTCTATCCTGTGCAAGCTTCTTCATCTCCCAGTACCTACTGCAACCTACATCCTTCTGAATTTGCCTGGTGTTTTCATCTCTTGGTCTCGCTCTACGATTTTTACCCTCCTCGCTGCCCTACAATAATAAACTGGTGACCCCTTGATACCTTATAACATGTCCTTCAAACCGATCCCTTCTTCTAGTCTCATTGTGCCACAAATTCAACTTCTCCCTAATTCTATTCAGTACCTCCTCATTAGTTACGTCATCTACCCATCTAATCTTCAGCATTCTTCTGTAGCATCACATTTCGAAAGTTCTATTCTCTTCTTATCTAAACTAGTTATCGTCCATGTTTCACTTCCATACATCGCTACACTCCATACAAATATTTTCAGTAAAGACTTCCTGACACTTAAATCTATACTTGATGTTAACAAGCTTCTCTTCTTCAGAAACGCTTTCCTTGCCATTGCAGGTCTACATTTCATATCCTCTCTACTTCGACCATTATCAGTTATTTTGCTCTCCAAATAGCAAAACTCATCTACTACTTTAAGTGTCTCATTTACTAACCTAATTCCCTCAGCATCACCTGATTTTATTCAACTTTTAGTCCATTATCCTCGTTTTGCTTTTTTTTATGTTCATCTTTTATCCTCCTTTCAAGACACTGTCTATTCCGTTCAACTGCTCTTTCAGGTCCTTTACATTATTCATCGCTGAACGTCAAAGCTTTTATTTCTTCTCTATGAATTTTAATTCCTACTCCAAATGTTTCTTTTGTTTCCTTTTCTGTTTGCTGAATATATAGATTGAATAACATCTGTTGTAGGCTACAACCCTGTCTCACTCCCTTCCCAACCACTGCTTCCCTTTTATGCCCCTCGACTCTTATAACTGCCATCTGGTTTCTGTACAAATTGTAAATAGCCTTTCACTCCCTGTATTTTGACCCCTGCCACCTACAGAATTTGAAAGACAGTATTCCAGTCAACATTGTCAAAAGCCGATATTACAAATTTAGTGGCCAGCGTTCCACATTGACTACCCTCTGTCATGAACAGCACTCTGGCAAGCGAAGTGTGTGATGCAAACGCAGCGAATTCATTGATAATGGCTCAGTGAGCCTCCTTCAGAATACCAAGAACAGAAGGTCGCAGCAACGTCGTACGTTGAACAGCTCTCTGCGCTAACGCAAGTACCACTCCACAGAAGCTAATGCGACGCGTCCGGTGGAACGACGAAGGCGACGTCTATTGCGTGCTTGTTTCCGAGAAGCGCCACTCAGATTTGTTGCTAAAGTCTCAAAGGCGTTCATGTCGCGGAGTCAAGAGAAACGGCAGGAAGACTGCGTCACGTCTTGTCTCATCATACATTACGATAACGTGACGGAACCGGAGAATGGACCGCCCTTCCAGAAGCTTCAAGGTATTCGGCGTTCCGCTGTCAAGGACACCATCAGGAATGGTTGAGCAATTTTTGTTTCGGGCTGATGGTGGATCAGCTGCCGCTGCAGACTCTAATATTTTCACTGGCAGCATGTGCGCCTAGAAGTCATAAAACTTTAACTATAAATTCCAAAAAATCAATGTGCCCTCGTGAAACCTGTTGACGATGTTAGCCCTTTCCCATGTGTTCACTCTTCAGTGCGACGGATTTTTCGCAGTAGTGGTGGAAACATTAGTTATGGAAATCTGCATTTTCGATGTTTAGGAAATGTTGCTCCTCGAAAAGCACCTTCTGGTCTTTCTGAAAATGACCTCCACGCAGTGCTTGATTTATCCGCGGAAGGAAGCAAAGTCACTGGTTGCCACGTCAGTAGAAAAGGGGGGATTTGATACCTCAAAGAAGTAGCATGTTCCGAGGAGAATGAGCTGGGGCGTTATGTATCGAAATTAGCCCCTTGGACAGCTTAAAATGACACTTGGCCTCGACAGCCTTCAGCACATCTACAGCTCCACGACTACTCACAATTAAGTGCTTGGTAGAGGGACACTGAATCACCTTCAAGCTATTTCTCTACCGTTCCACTCTAGAACAGTGCACGAGAAAGACAAACACATAAATCTTTCCGGGGAGCTCTGATTCCTTATATTTTATTAAAATAATCATTTCCTCAGTGTGTAGATGGGGACCAAGAAATCTTTTTCGCATTCAGAGGACAAAGTTGATGACTGAAATTTCTTGAGAAGGTCCTGCCACAACGGAAAACACTTTTGGTTTAATAATTGCCACCCCATTCCACCTATGATATCCTTGGCACAATTTCCCTAGCTTCGTGATAATACAAAGCGAGCTGCCATTCTTTGAACTTTTTCGATGTCCTCTGTCAACAAATTTCGTGCGAACCCTGCACCGCGCAGCAATACTCCAGAGGAGGATGGATAACCGTAGTGTAGGCAGTCACTTTATTAAACCTGTTGCATTTTCAAGTGTTCTACAAATAAATAGCAGTCTTTGTTTCTCTTGTCCCAATATTATCTATGTGATCGTTCCAATTTAAATTATTCGTAATTGTAATACCTAAGAATCTTTTGGAATCCACAGCCCTTACATCTGTGTGATTTATCGTGTATCCGAAATTTAGCAGATTTTTTTTAGTACCCATGTGGATGACTTCACGCTTGACAATATTAAGAGTCAACTGTCACTTTTCACGCCGTAAATATGTTTCGTCTAAGTCATTTTGCAATATGTTTTGATCATCTGATGACTTTACAAGGCAGTAAATGACAGCCGGCCGGTGTGGATGAGCGGTTCTAGGCGCTCCAGTCTGGAACTGCGCGACCGCTACGATCGCAGGTTCGAATCCTGCCTCGGGCATTGATGTGTGTGATGTCCTTAGGTTAGTTAGGTTTAAGTAGTTCTAAGTTCTAGGGGACTGATGACCTCAGATGTTAAGTCCCATAGTGCTCAGAGCCATTTGAACCATTTGTTGAGTAAATGACAGCATCATCAGCAAAAAATCTAAGAGCGCCGCTCATATTGTCTCCTAAATCGTTTATACACGTTATGAACAGCAGAGAGCCTATAACACTCCCTTAGAGAACGGCAGATATTACCTCTGGTGTGCTCGAAGAGTTCCCCTAGATTACTACTACGAACTGTGACGTTTCTGACGAGGAATCACGAATCCAGTGGCATAACTCAGACGACTTTCCGCAGGCACATAATTTGATTAGAAATCGCTAGTAAGAAACTGTGTCAAAAGACTTCTTGAAATCCAAAAATATGGAATCAGTTTGATATCCTCTGTCGAAAGGACTCATTACTACGTGAGACTAAAGAGCTAATTGTGTTTCTGTAGAACGATGCTTTTTGAATCTTTGTTGGCTATATGTCAATATATCATTCTTTTCGAGGTAATTCATAATGTTCAAACACAGTATGTGTTCTCAAATCAATGGCCCGTTGAACTTTCCGGTATTTAGTTTCGGGCCGCGCGGGATAACCGCGCGGTCTTCGGCGTCTTGTCACGGTCCGCGCGGCTCTCCCCGTCGGAGGTTCGAGTCCTCCCTCGGACATGGGTGTGTGTCGTCCTTAGCGTAAGACAGTTTAAGTTAGATTAAGTAGTGTGTGAGCTTAGAAACCGATGACCTCAGCAGTTTGGTCGCATAAGACCTAACCACAAATTTCAAAATTTTTTAGTTTCGGATCTTTCGTCAAAAGAGTGGTTGGATATGACGGTTAAGAATGGAGCTGTTGCATCAGCATACTCTGAAAGCAGAATAATTGGTATACAGTCTGTAATGGAGGCATTATCTTTATTGATACCAGCTGCTTCGCTACACCTAGGATATCTACGTCTAAGTTACTCATGTTGGAAGTTATTCTTGATTCGAATTCTGTAATATTCACTTCGTCTCCTTTGGTGAAAGAATTTCGGAAAACCTTGTTTAATAACTCTGCTTTACTGACCCTGCCATCAGTAATGTTTCCATTGCTAAGACACAATGAAGGTATTTATTGCGTCTTGCCGGTTGTGTACTTAACATGCAACGAGAATCTCGTTGGGTTGTCTGTCAGATTTCGAAACAGAGTTTCGTTGTGGAAACTATCAAAAGCATGTCGCACTGAAGATCGTGCTAAATTTAGAGTTGCTGTGAAACTTCGCTAATCTTGTGACTTTTGCGTTCTTTTAAATTTGGCATGGGTTTTTGTAGCTTCCGCAAGCACGTCAGGAGATATCTGTACTATATTCCTGTTTCAATTTATCCCTTACCAGCGTAATCTATTGTAACAACACCATGGCTGTCTCAAAAATTATTGAGTGTCATGTTCTCCTACGTCGTTTGGGTCATTCCTGTTTTTCGGAGACGGTGGTGGTGATGGTGGTTAGTGTTTAACGTCCCGTCGACAACGAGGTCATTAGAGACGGAGCGCAGACTCGGGTTAGGGAAGGATTGGGAAGGAAATCGGCCGTGCCCTTTCAAAGGAACCATCCCGGCATTTGCCTGAAACGATTTAGGGAAATCACGGAAAACCTAAATCAGGATGGCTCGAGACGGGATTGAACCATCGTCCTCCCGAATGCGACTCCAGTGTGCTAACCATCGGAGACAGTGAATCCACATGTTTCCACTGCTTGCTTTGCTCCTTTGTTTCGTTGTGATATTGATACACTCAGCACTCATCCATGATGACTGAAAAGTAGTTTAGATTGGCCTTAAACAGCTTGGCAGTTCTGGTGCTTTCTCGGCCGGGTGGCACTATTGAATGAGTGTGAGCAGTCCTGGAACCCAACAGCGGTGGGGTGACCTTTGTCGTGCGTTCATTGTTGCACAAGATGATGAAATGACTCATTTTCATTCTTTTCATTATCAACTAAATTCTAATAAATCTGTCTTAATGCACCAGAACCTCAGTTGCTCTTGCAGTTCCCAGTTCTACATAGCGAGACGGTTCGGCATTCCTTTCTTCTTCATTCATTATTTGATTGCTTTCGAAGCGCCTGCACCAATTAACTATTGTGTTATACAGGACCCAGTCACATTAACGTGAACACAGCCCGCTTTCGAAGTGAACGACTCACAGACGACAGGTGGTAGCTCTAGCAATAGAGGGTATATAAATAGTGTCGGGAAGGGGGGGCGGAAAGGGGGGGCAGGAAACAGTGAAGTCATTGTAACGCGCCAATGAAGCGATTTATCTGACATCCAAAAGGGCATGATCAGTGGGTTTCGGCCCTAAGGTGGAACATTTCCGAAACGGTTGAGTTTGTAAACTGTTCGTGTGCCACTGTGATTAAAGTATACTGTGTATGGAGAAATGACCCATTCCAAAACCGGCTGCGAGGTTGCTGCTTTGCACCACTGGCCATAGATGACAGGGGTGAACAACGGCTTAGGAGATATGTACGGTCGAACAGACGTGCAACTAGAATGAGATTTTCACTCTTTAGCGGAGTGTGAGCTGATATGAAACTTCCTGGCAGAATAAAACTGTGTGCCAGACCGAGACTCGAACTCGGGACCTTTGCCTTTCGCGGGCAAGTGCTCTACCAACTGAGTTACCCAAGCACGGCACACAAGCCGTCCTCGCAGCTTCAATTCTGCCAGGTTCGCAGAAGAGCTTCTGTGAAGTTTGGAAGGTAGGAGACGACGTACTGCAGACATACAGAAAACAGACACACACCAATGGACAGAGCGTCTCTCTAAGTCTGTAACTCCATACGGGTACCATCAATACATGCGTACGATTCACTGACAAGAATTATTGTCCGGGAAGGCACGACGTCTATTCAGATCTAATCTCTGGGCTGCCTGTTTGCACGCGCGAACAAATTTGATGCGACGATATGTAACGGAGTGGAGCAGTCATCCAAGACTAATGTAGCTCCAGGCACACTGGGAGCAGCTTGAACTAACGAATGTGTACAAGGGATGTGCTTTTGACCAGTCAGTTGTGAGCAGGCTATGTTAAGTGGTGGATTTGGCGTCACAGACGTTGTTGTGTTACAAATAGCAGTGAGGCAACATCTCTAAATCAATTGTTCAAGACATTCGCCAGAGTCAGAAGAGTGTGTGCAAATTTTGTCTCGTACGGCTTGACTCAGGAACAAAACCAAGAACACATGGACACCTGCCGCAACTAGATTGAAATGCAAAATGATTACAGTTCTTTTCTGGAGAAACTCATTACGGGTAACGAGGTGTTATCAGTACAAACTAACCAGACAACGACAAAGTGCAGAAATTCACATGCAGGGTCAACACTTTGACGACATAAATGAGATTCAAGAAATTGTGAGGTGTGAGCTGAACAACATCAAAAAGAAAAACTTTTCTGATAGTTTCACTTGGTTGTATGAACGTTCTGTGCGTTCTGTTCAGGTGGTAGGAGGCTATGTAGGATACATAAAGCGTAGAAACCATCATCTTAACATTTATCTGTTTCTTTTTATTTATGTAGTCTCCACACGTTTTGGACTAAAATGGTACATCCCAATGACAGTGAAGGTACTAAGAGACCTCCGTTAACAATATCGACAATACTGCAACCGCACTAAAGCAGTTGATGCAAAGAACTCTTTTCTCAAGATGTCATAACCAAAATGTGATTTAATAAAGTAGTATTTCGGTCTTACGGCTAACTGAATCCTCAGGCGTTCATAAATACAATAATTTTATATCAAAGAAATATACAGGTGTACAAATGTTAAGGACGAAAGTAACTTAGGCATGATGTGTCATTGGCAAGTAACACGGCTCGATGAAACTTGGACCATACATAGAACGGACTGCAACTGAAAGAAACTCCCAATGATACGTACAGAAGTGACACCATTTTCATGGACTGCAATTACATTGAATTTATGGTGGTCCACTGGACATTACGAAACGCGAGACATGATTCTTAATAGTGTGTCTGATCACCACGGATGGCAATGCATGGTTTGTTAAGGAGATGTAAGCGCTCGGTGGGATTTACGTCGGAGGAACGGGCAGGCCAGTCCAGCCACTGAATATCTTCTCGTTGCAGTTCGATGCGGTCGCGCACTGTCTTGCGTAAAAATGAAATAAAGGCCGAAAGCACCTCTGAAACAATTCACACAGAGAATTAGTACAGCGCCACAGTAACGTCGTCCGATGAGTGTACCGTGTTCAAAGATTTGCCTCTGCACACCGTGACAATTGGACCAACAAAACGATCAGGTTTTACAATGTTCCTGGTTGTATTGTGATCCCGCCTCTCGCCACTTTAGAATTCGACTAACATTATCGAATATATTCGTTTTGGTAGTCCAATTTTTATGATGTGGGAACGTGTTGACTTCCAACTCTTTGAATATGGTACACTCGGCGATCAACGTTATTGTGAGATTTTAATCCTTCCCTGTGTGCATCCTTTCAGTAGTTTTTTGGGTCTGACTTCGGTTTTACGCTTGAAAATACGCGACTGCATCGAGGTGTTGAGGTGTAGGAGCTCTTGGAACAAGAGGGTATTCGGCGAACGGACGGGCCTGCCTATTCTCCCGTCTTAAATCCTATCGAACACGTAAGAGATGCTTTGGGGGGGGGGGGGTTACAGATTTCAGATTTCAGCACGTCCGCATGCATCAAAGGCCATCCACCTGTTGTCAGCTCTCATGGCGGGGGAATATAACTCTCTACCACACGAACCAACCTTGTGCTACGCGTGCTGCATGGATTAACCGCCTCTGTGGGTAAGTGAGCGGTCTACTGGGCTGTGAGTCGCCGAGTGGCAGCCGGCGGCCTGCCTTCCTCCCTAGGTCGCCGTGCTGGGTTGTGCTCACGTGACGCCTCACAGTCACGAGAGCTGAGAGCAGGGCTCTGGCTTTCCTTTCTGCGCCATGACGCAACGCCTCGAAAGCCCGACCGCGATGATCCTCGTGAAAACGTCGGCGTTCTTTGTTATGTCACGACGAGGAACCTCACAGCCACCTCACTGGAGTCCAGGCGCCGCTGATCGTTATGCATCGCACACTGTACGAGGTGCATTCAAGTTCTAAGGCCTCCGATTTTTTTTTTCTCCGGACTGGAAAGAGATAGAAACATGCGCATTGTTTTAAAATGAGGCCGCGTTCATTGTCAATACGTCCCACAGATGGCAGCACCGTACGGCAGATGGAATTTTACCGCCAGCGACGAGAATGAGAACTGTCTTAAATATTTAAAATGGCGACGTTTTCCTTACTTGAACAGCATGCAATCATTCGTTTTCTGAATTTGCGTGGTGTAAAACCAATTAAAATTCATCGACAGTTGAAGGAGACATGTGGTGATGGAGTTACGGATGTGTCAAAAGTGCATTCGTGGGTGCGACAGTTTAATGAAGGCAGAACATCGTGTGACAACAAACCGAAACAACCTCGGGCTCGCACAAGCCGGTCTGACGACGTGATCGAGAAAGTGGAGAGAATTGTTTTGGGGGATCGCCGAATGACTGTTGAACAGATCGCCTCCAGAGTTGGCATTTCTGTGCACACAATCCTGCATGACGACCTGAAAATGCGAAAAGTGTCATCCAGGTGGGTGCCACGAATGCTGACAGACGACCACATGGCTGTCCGTGTGGCATGTTCCCAAGCAATGTTGACGCGCAACGACAGCATGAATGGGACTTTCTTTTCGTCGGTTGTGACAACAGATGAAACGTGGATGCCATATTTCAATCCAGAAACAAAGCGCCAGTCAGCTCAATGGAAGTACACAGATTCACCGCCACCAAAAAAATTTCTGGTAACCGCCAGTGCTGAAAAAATGATGGTGTCCATGTTCTGGGACAGCGAGGGCGTAATCCTTACCAATTGCGTTCCAAAGGGCACTACGGTAACAGGTGCATTCTACGAAAATGTTTGCACTGCAACAAAAACGTCCGGGAAGTGCTGCGCGTGTGCTGTTTCACCAGGGCAACGCACCTGCACATCGAGCTAACATTACGCAACAGTTTCTTCGTGATAACAACTTTCAAGTGATTCATCATGCTCCCTACTCACCTGACCTGGCTCCTAGTGACTTTTGGCTTTTTCCAAAAATGAAAGACACTCTCCGTGGCCGCACATTCACCAGCCGTGCTGCTATTGCCTCGGCGATTTTCCAGTGGTCAAAACAGACTCCTAAAGAAGCCTTCGCCGCTGCCATGGAATCATGGCGTCAGCGTTGTGAAAAATGTGTACGTCTGCAAGGCGATTACGTCGAGAAGTAACGCCAGTTTCATCGATTTCGGGTGAGTAGTTAATTAGAAAAAATATCTGAGGCCTTAGAACTTGAATGCACCTCGTACCAAACACAAGGCAAGATACGAATTTCTTCCCAAAATTGTCCTTGCAAGAAGCACCCATAAAGGAGAAATTCGTAAGAAATACACTGACAGAAATGGAAAGTGTTACACCACGATCGCGTTGACAGAACTCAACGCAACTGGTACGCCAGTATTTCTATGTACATGAAATACGTTGATTCAGAACGGAAAGAAAGCCACCCTGCAGACGAAGAATGACGTGACTGCAGGATGCTTACTGGGCGTGTATAATGTGGCTGGAATCGTTCTGGTAGCGATCGCACTCCTCAAAGGACTTACGAGTCCAGCTTCTTCCAGACATTATGGAACTTGAATCATTGGCATGAGAAACATGAGAGAATACCGACAGACCTTACAGGCGTTTGTCTGTAGTTTGAAGACAACACAATGACTGGTGACGAGATGGACACAGGACAATAGTGTGGCGATGAGAATAGGCACGGGTTCTTCCAGAACGACTACACCACGGGAAGTTCTTAGGATTGTGCGTCTACGCTTGCCTAATAAACTGATGGCAACAGCTGAACTTCGGGCATTGATTACAAGCACTTTCTAGACCCATACCTCTCCGACTGGAATCATAGTGTGAGGAGATGTTGCATATGACAACAAGAGTGGTAATTGGTGTAGAAAGACTAAATGCTTCCTCCTATTTGATAAGGACTGTACAATTTGCTGTCATACCCTTTATGGTCATGGTACCAAATGGCATGTTCACGTCACAAACGCCTTGAGGAGATCCATGACTGGCCTACTCATTCTTGCAATTTATCTTCTACAGAGCGCGACTGTGATTTGATGGGAGCACATGAACTGCCACAGTATGTGTTTCAAAAGTGGCAATAAATACAACAAAATATCATTCAGATGTTGTTTCCTTCCATGCCAAAACAAATACAAGACTGTGTTCGTCCCCATGGGAATTACTCCTAACACTGATTTTAACAGCGAAATGAAAATTTAATCATTCAGCCCCCTCTATGTGATGAACATCACCATGAAGTTTGGAAAATATCGGAACTGATACTTCATGACGTAATGTTTTCGATTTTCACTTGCGCATTGATTGGTTCTCGGTAATAGAGCTATGATTTAGAAACACACACACTGTTTTAGCAGTTTTACTGATCATATCGATTTGTACACATAAGAAAGTCTACTCTAAGACAGATTCCAAGAAAACCAAATCGCATCCCTGAAATTCCCTATATCTTTGAGTTTCTAGCAAAATGTCATGACTGTAGATCGAACAGAAGCATTTGATGCTCTTATTGGCGAGCAGTAATTTTGAAACCACTTTCTCCGGCTCATACTGCAACTATGGAAGCTTTCTAGTCTTCACCACAATGACAGACACCGTTCCCAATGAAGACATTTATAGATGAACAAAAAGAACGTGTGTGCTATAATAAACTAATAGCTGTCAGATGATTAGCAGAAGCAAAGATCAAAGGTTGCACAACACAACAATCCTTTTTTAGATGATATGCTGAACCACGAAAAAAAAAGCTGTGATTTCTAAATAGTCTGAAACAAGTGTAGCAAGGCATAATGGTGCTAATGTTAATCAAATGGATAACTTGCTGAAAATATATTTGCAAACAAGTTAACTCCATTATTTCGTTAATAAAATACCTAATGAGAGTTCTAATTATTTTCGAATAACCAGTGAAATCAATTGTTGTCATGGTAGCTAACGAAGGCTTGGGCCGTGGCTCTCGACTTCAACGTAATTGGTACGAATCCTGGTGATTGAAATATTCCTATCACTGGCATTTGACTTCCAAGGTGGGGGCGGAGGAGGATGAGGGGACAGTTGGTGACGTATAGTTCCGGATCGTCAGATTTCACGCCAGTATCCTGGGTTGATTCCAGATCTCTCCATGTTGTATCGTAGGCTAAGACTACAGAAAAAATCCGGTTGCGAAAATGGACAACATATGGCTATGTTTCACAGAGAAAATGTTAATTGTACGCTTACTGAAGCAGTCTACATAATAGCTACTTGTCGTAAATGGGATCAATGGACCAATTATGTAATTAACGGAAGCTAAAGTTCATGTTATCAATGGAATACAGAAATAATTAACTGAAGCTGAATCACAGGTAGAAAGGATGGAAGGACAGTCAGCTGTGGCTTCATTCTTGGAATCATCGTGGCGCATAGGCTTTAAAAGTGAGCTAGCGAAAGCACAGAAATGCTGAATAAGAATTTTCGAACAGTGATGTATAACCTAATCTTCTATAACACGATTACACTGCATACTATAATCTCTCTGAGTGCATAAAGAAGTCAATTGTCATATAAGCATACTGCGATGCAAACAGCTGGAAGTTAGTGATACAAAAAATCATATACTTTATCTCATACTGTTGCAAACTATACTAACCTCTTAGAAGCTGCCAAAGGTAATACTGATAAAGGTAATGAAAAATAAATTAAAGTAATCTTAGGGCATTGGTGTAACGAAAGATTAATGAAGTGAAGTTATGAGATTTTTTTAATACAGCTGAATATGAAAAAAAAAGAAAATGGAGAATCTTCAGCAGAAGTGGGTTGGAAAGAGGTTTTGACACATGAAGTCCTATAGAGATTTGTGGTTAGTAAATGATGGCAGCAGGAGTCACATAGGACAAGCATTGGTGTGGATTAATGCTTATGTCATAATAATAAAACTTTATGTAGTATAGATCATGAAGTTTCACTTATTCTTGAAATTTTCGTCATGACAAATGAAAGAAAGTAAAACTAAGTTTTTTGACATGAAGACTGTTGGGGTCACTGGACAAGTGAATAGATTTTTCAAAAAACAAGCATACATGCAACCTGAAATAGGCAAAGTGAGTACTGAACATAAGTTTCAGGTTTTTCCTGACTTAAACATTGATATAATTTTGGATATTAATTGTATGGTTAAAACAGAAAATAATTCTGAGAAATATTCTGCAATAATAAAACATGGGAATTTAACGTATATATATGAAAATTCATGAAATGATTTCGGAGAGGAACCTTAGCGGACCATTTCACCTATATGTGATATACGAAGAAACTAACTAAATAAAATTTTGAAAGGGGATTATATTTCGATTAATAATGGAACTAAAATAGAGAGCCGGCCGCGGTGGCCGTGCGGTTCTGGCGCTGCAGTCCGGAACCGCGGGACTGCTACGGTCGCAGGTTCGAATCCTGCCTCGGGCATGGGTGTGTGTGATGTCCTTAGGTTAGTTAGGTTTAAGTAGTTCTAAGTTCTAGGGGACTTATGACCTAAGATGTTGAGTCCCATAGTGCTCAGAGTCATTTTTTTTAAAATAGAGAAATAGTGACTTAAGTCACAGAAGTAAATGGGGTTATGGAAAAATTTCATATCATATACTCTTTTTCTAGATGAAATCAGTAGCCATAGAAATTGAGAATATGATGGATTGGGGAGCAGTGGGATTAACAGTTATTATTTCTAACAATAGTTAGTACTATTGTATGAGCGATTATTAGAAATAGTACTCTTATTGTGGTTCGGAAGAAAGACAGAGGAGTGGGAATAGTGACTCATGCAAAAAATTAAACATCACACTTAAAGGACAAAATGATTGACCAAAAAAAATTTATGAAAAAATGAAAAAATTAAAGATGTTTTGTTTATGACAAGTCTTGATCTGTCTGCACAATATTGGTAGTTTTTATTCGCATAGGTTCCAACTCGAATGGCAGTGATGGTCTACAGATAGAGTTTTACATTAGTAATCAAAACGTTTTCGGCCCCGGGTTCGATAGTGGCCACCGCTTCAATTTTGATTAATAATCACCATTGGCGGGCGAAGACTTCCGGCATAAGAGGTCACCCACATTCTGCCAACGGCCTTGTGAAAGAGGGCGGAGAAACGGACAGAGTTTGAGGGCACTCTCTTATTCTTGGGATGGGAAATTGCCCCTAAAGGCGGAAGAATCAAGAATGGTCAACGGCATGAGGATGCAGAACGCAATGGAAACTATTGCATTAAAGCCACGTAACGTGTATCCACAGGACATGTGGCCTGTAATTGAGAAAATGTCATGATGATCTCTCCATTGGCAAAAGATTCCTGAGTAGTCCCCCATTCAGATCTCTGGGAGGGGACTGCCAATGGGGAGGTGACCATGAGAAAAAGATTGAATAATCGGTGGGGCGTGGAATGTCAGAAGCTTCTATGTGGTAGGGCAGCTATAAAATTTAAAAAGGGAAATGCAAAGGCTCAGTCTAGATATTGTAGGGGTCTGTAAAGTAAAATGGAAAGAAGACAAGGATTTCTGGTTAGATTAGTATATGGTAATATCAACAGCAGCAGAAAATTATATAGCGGGAGTAGGATTCGTTATTAATAGAAAGGTAGGGCAACGAGTGTGTTACAATATGAAGTTCAATAACAGGTTTGTTCTTGCCAGAATCGACAGCAAACCAACACCGACAACGATGGTTCAGGTACACATGCCGACGTCGCAAGATGACGATAAAGAGACAGAGAAAGCATATGAGGATATTGAAAGGATAATACAATGCGTAAAGCGAGATGAAAATCTAATAGTCATGGGGGACTGGAATGTAGTTGCAGAGGAGGAATCGAAGAAGAGGTTACAGGAGAATATGGCCTAGGGACAAGGAATGAGAGAGGAGAAAGACTAATTGACTTCTGTAATAAATTTCAGCTAGTGATGGCAAATATTCTGTTCAGCAATCACAACAGCTATACTTGGAAAAGTCCGGGTGATATGGGAAGATTTCAGTTAGATCGCATCATGGTAAGACAGGGATTCCCAAATCAGATACTGGATTATAAGGCGTACCCAGGAGCAGATATAGACTCAGATCACAATGTAGAAGTGATGAAGAGTAGGCTGAAGTTCAAGACATTAGTCAGGAAGAATCAATGCGCAAAGAAGTGGGATACGGAAGTACTAAGGAATGACGAGATATGTTTGAAGTTCTCTAACGCTATAGGTACAGCAATAAGGAATAGCGCAGTAGGCAGTACAGTTGAAGAGGAATGGACATCTCTAAAAAGGGCCATCACAGAAGTTGGGAAGGAAAACATAGGTACAAAGAAGGTAGCTGCGAAGAAACCATGGGTAACAGAAGAAATACTTCAGTTGATTGATGAAAGGAGGAAGTACAAACATGTCCCGGGAAAATCAGGAATACAGAAATACAAGTCGCTGAGGAATGAAATAAATAGGAAGTGCAGGGAAGCTAACATGAAGTGGCTGCATGAAAAAGTGAAGAAATCGAAAAAGAAATGATTGTCGAAAGGACAAACTCAACATACACGAACGTCAAAACAACCTTCGGTCACATTAAAACCAAGGATGGTAACATTAATAGTGCTACAGGAATTCCACTGTCAAATGCAGAGGATAGGTGGAAACAGTACATTGAAGGCCTCTATGAGGGGGAAGATTTGTTTTATTTGATAGAAGGAGAAACAGAAGTCGATTTAGAAGAGAGGAGATCCAGTATCAGAATCAGAGTTTAAGAGAGTTTTGGGAGACTTAAGATCAAGTGAGGCAGAATGGATAAAAAAAAAAGAGCCAACATCTCACTTATGAAATTCAGTTGAATGAGCTGTTAAGCTGATTGCCCGATTGTCCGATAATACTCGCACCTGTCAGCTCTTGCAGTCTTGTCTTGTTTTGTTCCCACTTCCCTCAATGAAATCAGAAATTCTGATGGAATATTATCTATCCCTTCTGCTTTATTTGATCTTGAGTCTTGCAAAGCTCTCTTAAATTCCGATTATAATACTGAATCCACTATCTCCAATAAATCGACTCCTGTTTCTCCTTCTATCTAATCAAACAAATCTTCCCCTTCATAAAGGCCTTCAATGGACTATTTCCATCTATCCTCTGCATTTAATAGTGGAATTCCCGTATCACACTTAATGTTACCTCCTTTGCCTTTCATGTCACCGAAGGTTCTTTTGACTTTCCTTTATGCTGAGTCTTTCCTTCTGACAATCATTTCTTTGCTTTTTCATGCAGGCATTTCATGTTAGCTTCCTAGCACTACCTATTTATTACATTCCTCAGTGTCTTGTATTTCTGAATTCCAAATTTCCATAAACATTTTTGTACCTCCTTCCTTCATCGATCAACTGAAGTATTTCTTCTGTTACCCATGGTTTCTTTGCATTTACCTTCTTTATATTTATGTTTTTCTTTCCAACTTCTGTGATTGCCTTTTTAGAGACGTCCATTCCTCTTTCACTGTACTGCCAATTGAGCTATTCGATGCTGTCGTATCTACAGCATTAGAGAACTTGAGCCTGTCTCATCAATTCTTCGTACTGCCGTATCCTACTTCTTTGCATGTTGATTCTTCCTGACTAATCTCTTAAACTTCAGTCTACTCTTCATCACTACTACATTGTGATTTGAGTCTGTATCTGGGTATGCCTTATAACCCAGCATCTGATTTCGGAATTTCTGTCTGACCATGGTGTAATCTAACTGAAATCTTCCTGTATCACGCAGCCTTTTCCAAGTATGTATTCTCTTCTTGTGATTCTTGAACAGAGTATTCGCTATTACTAGTTGAAATTTATTGCGGAACTCAATTAGTCTTTCTCCTCTCTCATCCCTTGTCCCAAGGCCACCTGTTACCTTTTCTTCTACTCTTTCTCCTACAACTGCATTCCAGTCCCCCATAGTTATTAGATTTTCATCTCCCTTTATGTATTGTATTATCCTTTCGATATTCTCATATACTTCCTTTATCTCTTCATCTTCAGCTTGCGACGTCGAGATGTGTACCTGAACTATTGTGGTCGATATTGGTTCGCTGTCCATGCTGATAAAAATAAACTTATCACTGAACTGTTCACAGTAACACACTCTCTGCCCTACCTTCCTATTCTTAACGAATCCTACTCCTGTTACATTATTTACTGCTGCTGTTGACATTACCCTATACTCATCTGGCCAGGGATCTTTGTCTTCTTTCCATTTTACTTCACCGATCCCTGGTATATCTAGATTGAGTTCTTTGTCGATGCCGATAAAAATCACCCGACCACTGAATTGTGCACAGTAACACACTCTCTGCCCTACCTTCCCATTCTTAACGAATCCTACTCCCGTTATATTATTTACTGCTGTTGTTGATATTACCCTATACTTATCTGGCCAGGGATCCCTGTCTTCTTTCCATTTTACCTCACCGATCCCTGCTATATCTAGATTGAGCCTTAGCATTTCCCTTTTCAGATTTTCTAGTTTCCCTACCACATTCTAGCTTCTGACATTCCACGCCCCGTCTCGTTGAATGTTAGCCTTTCGTTGATTATTCAATCTTCTTCTCATGGTCGCCTCCCCCTTGCAAACTTACTAAGTGTGAAACAATGAACGTGTGGGGGAAAGCGGACAAAGGCTGACACACTAATCATTAAGACACCATTACTAAAATAAGGTCCACTTCGCTCCACTCAAAAAAATTACACAGAATTTAATATGCTACCACAGAAAATATCGCAGCTCGTTAGTTGCGAACCACGAACGCTTGGAGTGACCCTGGACAAAGGTGGTCATACTAATGATAAACAAATGTACACTTGGAATCCTGCGTGAACTTTCTGTGACCAAATGTTGGCTAACTATTAAACAGTAATGCTTTAAGAATATAATTCTTGATCATATGTCGGTGACTCAAACTCGCACGAAGGGCTCATCATCGGGTTACATTCTTCCTATATAATTTACAAAAATAACCAAAATTAGGGAACCTTGGCCCTCTGTCCTAACACGGTTAACTTTGAAAGTAAAGTTATTAGATGATTCTAAAACTGAACGCCACATTGTGATAGCTGAATTCACAGAATGAGAAAGTCGCTCTAAGGGAGTGTCTGCTCACTTTCACATCTGAGACCATATGCCTATCATGGCAGACGCCGAGAAAATGGCTCCACATTCAAACAAGTGCTGGGGGAAGGGACCTGATTGCTTTGACCAACTGTAACTAAATAAAAATCGATCTTTTATCTTTCACTCCTCCTCCAGTCTGTGTCCTTTGATAAACCTGCATGTGAAATTAGGTGGGGTATGCGCTTCTGCACTACTCATGCATTTGCAGTTACCCGACTTAAGCATTCAAACTGAGAAGCACAGAAGGTTAATGCAAGGATCGGAAAGGATGTGTACCACGTGTCCTCGGAGTCTTTCGCATACATGAATAAAACGTTCTCGGTTTTCCAGCCGCGTTAATTCGAATAAAATGCTTGAGCTTTCGGTAGCCATCTCCACCATCGTCGTCAGGAGTTCACTGACTGCCGGGGCTGTTACAGTCTCTCGCTTATATATAGGCATGATGACATCATCAGCAGCCAATCAGATCGATCCAATGTGGCGCGCGCGCATAAGTCGACCCGGGCAGCTCGTAGCAGCACCGGCGACGTCGGGTGACGCCAGGAGGAGGCGCCACGTTTGTAACTGCCGCTCCCGCGTCGCGCATCTGTCTCTGCTTTCTTTCGATGTCCAACGCCCGTCCCTATGCCCTGCTGAGTGTGTATCCCTGGTCTCTGTTGAAATTGTTGTTGTTTAAGCTAATCTCGGCCGCTTCCTTTATAACGGAGTCCCAATATGTAGAATCATGAGCCAACACTTTTGTATTTTCGAACTGTATCTTATGTCCGTTTTCTAGGCAATGCTCCGCTATGGCCGACTTGTCAAGCTCCCTTTGTTTTATATGGCGCTTGTGCTCAGTACAACGCTCCGCAACCGTGCGAATTGTCTGTCCAATGTACATGCTGCCACATTCACAGGGTACACCATACACACCGGACACTCGAAGAGCAATGTCGTCCTTAACAGGGCGCAACATATCTCGTATCTTGGGGCCGGGCCGGAACACTGGTCTTAGCTCATGTTTCTGCAGCAGACGTCCTAACTTACTGCTAGTTGCTCCACAGTATGGCAGGAATACAGTCCGTTTGGTCTCTTCTTCTGATTGACCAGCTGTCTTTCCTCGACGGCCCTTGAAAGCGTTTGTGATGTCTCTTTTACTGTATCCATTTTCCCCGAAAACGCGTTTTAAGAATCTGCTGCTATTGTGAATGATTGTCGGTTGTGTGATAGAAATTTTACATGCAGGTCAGTAGAGGGGTGTTATGGAGCAAAAACGTCAAATATGAGCATGCAGACTGTGTTTGGTTTCAATACAATGGAAGAGAAAGAGACGCGGTAAAATCTTATAGGAGGTTCTCTTACAAGACAGGCACTCACGAATTGTTTCGTAAACCCCACTGTGATATGGCTTCCCACTGTTAATATGGGGCTTCCATAGTGTAAAAAACAGCAAATCCTCTTGAATAATAGATTTTTGTTGTTGACTCTAAAATGACTGTAAGCAAATGGCATGAAATATTGTATTCCCTAATGTTGTTTCACGTGACTGAAATGTTTGTAATACGCATGTGCATGACAGTTTATTTACAGACACTGATTTGAACACGAGAGGCACTCTCAGGCTGTGTAATTTGTCCATCAAGATGAAAGAAATTGCTTAACATAGAAGTTTTTTTTTTTCAGAATTTAAAATCTTACTTTTCTTTACTCCAACAACGGTTTCTATACATAGCGAGACATTCTGTGTTGATCTGTAGTATAATCTGACCACTGAATTTTGGTCATCTGTAATCAGTGGCGGTGCACTTCGTTGGGCATCGCAAAATAATGAGATGGAAATTGTATTTAATTAACTGATCTATTTAATTAATTTGCATATGAATTTGATATCAAAGCTGCGTTCATATGTTCATATGTACAGTAACGTAGTACTCTCATAATGAAGATGTAAAAGAAAGGGCAACATTTAGTCACAGGAAATGTCAGATGGACATCCTGCTTCATGTTCATGGTAAGCAGAATGAGAGGGTACGAATAATGGTGGGAAAAACGTCCCAATAACATGAAAAACCACCACCAGTCTGAGCTACGCCCTCCACACACTGTGGCTTAAATGCATCATTACACTATTTGTGCACTGGATGCGTTGCGACATTTGAACAGAGACAAAATCGCAAGAGGTTGAACCACAACGTATGTTTACTGACAGCTACTGTCAACTACTATCCGGTTTCTATGTTATATGACCCACTGAATGCAGCTTTATGAGGCACTGTGAACAATGGACTTTTTTGCTGTACCCAATTTCAAATTTCAATTGCGTGCAGTTCCCTCCGCATTGTTCGCTCAGAAACTTGCTAAGATTCATCCAATGATAGCCATATCACACCTGCTAAAGTGCAACAAAAAGGCTTTATTACACGGTAAGAATGGACACTCATTAATCACCAGGCATTTTAAAGAATCAACCCACAACAGGTAGCTGTAAGGCTTAGACAACACCACCGGAAGAATGTAGATAGTGAAATGATAATTAAATCAAGACCCTGAGCTGTCGACAGGCGTTGATATACATCAACGGCGACAGTTGAAAATGTGTTCCCCGACCGGAACTCGAACCCGGGATCTCCTGCTTATATGGCAGACGCTCTATCCATCTGGGCCACCGAGGGCACAAGGATAACGTGATTGCATGGACTTACCTGTTGCACACTCCCCGTGAGACCCACATTCCCAACTCAATGTCCACACAGTACATTCGTAGTGCCCCTGCCCATTACACTCATTACTCGCGGCAGACTTACTAAATCCCTTAAGAGTTTGGGCAATACGTGTGCATCCACACAGAAGAAGAAGGTCAGTGGCCGGTTAGCTTTAAGTTGGGAATGTGGGTCTCACGGGGAGCGTGCGAGAGATAAGTCCCTGCAGGCACTATCCTCTGTGCCCTCGGTGACTCAGATGGATAGAGCGTCTGCCATGTAAGCAGGAGATCCCGGGTTCGAGTCCCGGTCGGGGAACACATTTTCAACTGTCCCCGTTGATGTATATCAACGCCTGTCGACAGCGTAGGTCTTGATTTAATTGTCATTTCATTCTAGAGCGGCGCATGGTCATCGATGGTACCTGTTCTTTTGGAAATGTCCGAAAGAGCAGATACCATCTTCAATAATCTAGATAGTCTTGTTATCATGAAAGTGTGTCATTATCAGTGTACTTGCAGTCAGAAGAGTTCTCCAACTAAGCAGCATAGTGACGCCTGCACAGCATCGGTGTGATAGATACTAGAGCATAGCACAATAAAATGTGAGTTCATTGTGGCAAGGCTGCTGGTTTTATACCTGGCATAATACGACAGGCCAGGCTCATGTCATTCCTTGCATTGCAGGCCCCTCTTCTCGCCACAGATGAAATTTTAGGCAGCACATATTGCTGTCTTCCTCGCTGTGTGAGGGCACAGATATAGCATTCCACTCTCCTGTACATAGTCTATAGGGTCGAAACTGTCATTGTTGGTATCGGGATCGCTGTACCAAAAGCGTAGAAGTGTGAGTAGGCAGGCCAGCTAGGGGCCTGATGTCCATTTCGATGGTGGCTGGTGCCTGTGATTGCGCTGCTTCCTCTTCCAGCATAAGAGGCATCGTCACGGTACTGGAGCCAGATGGTGCTTGCATTCCGATCTCTGCGTCCCGACTGGAAGTCACTGGTGCTGGGAGTGGAAAGTGGTCGCACTCCATGGGGAACTTACTTCGAAATCTCTGAATCGCTGGAACTGTGACTGACCCCGTCTGGCATCTGAAGCTGTACTGTACTAGATGTAGAGCCAGTGGGGGGTTGGCTCAAAGTAGGGGCCACTATCCAGGGGTGCAGCTGGTCTGCATTACATACGAGCATGGCATCACTTGCTTCTATGATGAATATCTGTCGTCTCTGGTCGACTCTGATAAAGCATGGTAGCCATCCCGTAACTCTTCTGAAGCTCCGAGCCCATACCTTTGTGCCCATAGAGTAACAGAGTCGATGGCTGGGCTTGTGTGGCTGTGTTGTAGGCTACAGGAGGTCCCAACGTGTCCAGTGCTGGAGGCCGTGCAGCAGTTGCGCCAGTGTGTGTCTCTCGATTGGTCTGATCCTGTAGGAGTCGAGGAACAGCACTTCTTCTTCTAGTGTGTGATAGTTAGTAATGTAATGAAATTTTGCATCTTAAAATTTGCTTGAAATTTGTGAATAATTAATACAGAGAGATCCGCTTCAGCTATACTAATTACTTACTCAAACCACGATCGGTTTCGGGATTCTAAAATACTATCTTAAGGTGTGTGAAATTTCTGTATTTGGTAACGCATACCATAACTGCATCTTGGCAGTAACTGTCCGCCGTCGAGCAGCCTTACAGTATGAACGCCAACCACGACTGAACGGTAACAAACCATCCATCATGCAACAGCTCGCAATCCGCAAGAATTACTAGGGTTTTCTTTGATTGGTGAGCTCATCTTCTAGTGACTTCCTTTCTCAATTGCGGTGAGTGTTAGAGTTTTAAAGAATAATGTGCACAGAGTTTGTTAAGAAATGAACCGACGTAAGGAACTAAAATATTAAGATGATTTTTGCTTTGTTAAATGAATGCAAAAATTCAAAGAGAGAATACCACTCGTTAATAAATGTGCTTTTTCGTTACTTTTTCCCCCTATGTGCATTCCATCATTTCTTTGCACCTGCTATTATTAGTAAGAATAGTTGCCCTGCTCGAGAAATGACTTTTTAAACCGTTAATGAAATCCATTACCTGATCAGCCGTCCTGGAGTCGTTTAATCAGATTTCGTTGAGCATTGAAGATAAATCATTAGAGCAAAACTCATTTATTTTCTTACCGTCTTCAGACGATCATCCACTCAGTAGAAATTACCATAAGAGAGACATTTACTGCTCTTGGTAAGTACAGTAGCTTCATAAAGCCCATCAAATATGGCGAAAGATGTATCCCATATTTACAGTAGTACTTAAGTTCAGAATTAAACAGAATCAGACGATTGACAGCATCAGTGTGTACGGTTATATGTAACTGAATGAACAATGGGCTTCTTTTAGTACGATAACGTTTCCATTCTTCTATCCATTAGAATCTTTTTGCGAACAAATTTTTACGCCACGTTACATGTCTATCAGTCGTACATCATTCTTTGTACGTATTTTAGACAATCCGGGCTGATAAATGACGAAACTGATATAACTAATTTTCGGTATAATCATGGACACACCCAAACAATACAGCTTCTTTCTGGTATTCTTTCGCGACTCCACGTCCACCCATCTTACCGTGGTGTTCCACACAGTCGACTGATATACGCAAACCACCTAGTTAGCACGAATTATCTCATCAACAGATGGTCACTTTAATGTCTGGTACCAATTCCACAACATTTATACTGCTCCAAATTGACTAATGTGCGCCTTTAACTGTGTGATTAATATTTAAGTCAGTAAGCTTATTGAGTTATTGAGTGTACAACGTTTTCCGACTATGACTTTCACTCACGAGCAGTGAGAACGCTTAGGGAAAAAAACAACAGTCGTCGGAATCGGTGCATAACAGTTTATAGACTTTGAATATTTAATATTATTAGCAGTTATATGTTAGAGTTTTATTTCAATGTAATGGGAGCTCGAGCTAATTTTTAAATTATTAGCGTGTAGCCATGAAAGAAATCTAGAATATTACGTTCAAAATGGTTCAAATGGCTCTCAGCACTATGGACTTAACTTCTATGGTCATCAGTGCCCTAGAACTTAGAACTACTTAAACCTAACTAACCTAAGGACATCACACACATCCATGCCCGAGGCAGGGTTCGAACCTGCGACCGTAGCGGTCGCGCGGTTCCAGATTGTAGCCCCTAGAACCGCTCGGCCACCCCGGCCGGCTAGAATATTAGGTTTGTGCATAAGTTCGTATCTTTTTGTTCTGCATATTTGTATTTTGGGCTTATTTATCGATTGTAATTTTTTTTTATTTTTAGTTAACTGTTGCTATCCGAGTTTACAAGTGGTCATTTTGTCATTTGGGGACAGTGAGTGGAGCTGTGAACACTAGAAAATAAAGTGCCAAGACGAGAAATTGGAACATTTCCGACGTATTCTTCTGTTTGATTTCAATAGAGGGGTGACAGCAGCGGAGGCAACCGGAAACGTTTTAACTGTGTGTGGAGATAATTTCGTTCGACGAAGCCGGCAAGAAAATGGTTTCCTTGATTTAAAGAGGATTTTATGACGTTAGTGACTCTCCACTTTCAGGAAGACCATCGCGGTTTGATAAAGATCGTTTAAACGAATTAATCCATAATGACCGACGTCAGTGCACTTGAGAACTGGCAAATGTGACGAACTGTGATCATTCCATTATCGTACGACATTTTCATGCAATGGGGAAATTTCAAAAATCGGGTGTAGCTATGGGTATCGCATGCTCTAAGCCAAAATCACAAAAATCAGTGGATGGCCAAATGTGCAGCTCCTCTTGCTCGTGTTCAGTTAGCTCGTGAACCTATCGACCATTCCCATCCTCTATCGTTACTGTTCGACAAAAAATTGTCGAGTCGTCTCGGAGACGTGCCCCACGCTGTTGCTAAGCCATGTCTCCGCAATATCCTTTCTTTCAGGAGTGCTAGTCCTGCAAGGTTCGCAGGAGAGCTTCTGTAATGTTTGGTAGGTAGGAGACGAGGTACTGGCAGAAAGTAAAGCTGTGAGGACCGGGCGTGAGTCGTGCTTGGGTAGCTCAGATGGTAGAGCACTTGCCCGCGAAAGGCAAAGGTCCCGAGTTCGAGTCTCGGTCCGGCACACAGTTTTAATCTGCCAGGAAGTTTCAATACATTGTGCCGTTATGCTAGCACATGGTAAAGAAACGAATGATTGAGGCCTAACGAAGTAGCAACTCCCCGTACAGAGACCTGGGCCTTGGAACAGCGACGGTGACGTGTACTACGGAGTGCTGCCTCGAGATCACTGTTGACCTTTATTGTCAACAACTGAGACGTCTTGCAGACACATTCCAAGAACAACGACCATAAAGACTGCTTGAAGTGATGCCACTCCACTACAACATCCGCCCGCATTCCTCTACACTGACAAAAAACACTACACCGGAGTTGGGTTTGGAATTCATTCTGCACCACCTTATTCACCTGATCTTGCACCCTCAGACGTTCACGTTTCCAGCTCTCTATCGAACAACCTTCAACGAACTTCCATTCCCTCCGAACATGGATCGACGAGTTCTTCGTCTCAAAACCGCGTGATTTCTCCATTTTCGGAATCGAAGAGTTACCCCAGCGTTGCAAACAGTGAAGGAGAATATGTTATTGACGACTAAAGTCTGTGTTACGTGTATCTGTTGTGTTTATTAACCTTACGGAAAAACGTGCGAACTTATGCATCGACCTAATACATCAAAGAGTTTTAATGAACTCTAGCATATTCTGATCATTTTTTGAATTCAGTCTCGCTGTATATTTTTTCGATATTACCCGGTATCACCGCTAATGTAGATTGCGAGTGACAATGATTAACATACACCATTTTAAATTAAAAGGTACTAGATTTGAAATCAATTTGCTTTGTCCGTCCACATGCTTTGAGTTACGTACCTGAGGTACCATGGTTAACCCTTTCTAGTATTACAGGCAATCCCTAAGGAAACACGAAAGATTTAATACGGCGATGTGTGGTCTTCTCTAAACCAACAATTAGCCTTACTGAGCACACATTATCTGGCCATCCGGCCGGTAAGCCAACAAATAAACAATTCAGGCACTACTTACATTCGAAGTAGCCAAATACAAATATGACTGCCCAGCGGTCACGTCATAAATGTGGGCTCGTGTCTTTGATTTGCTCTGTTGTATAGGCAGATCGGAAAATAGGCAGACAGGCAGGCAGGCATACTTCTTCAAGTTGGGACAGTAAATCTACAACGAGCTTAGCGTAATATTAACCCTGATGTTTAGCTCATTGTAATAGTGAGGTGCAATACATGGTTTGGCTTCTCATGTGCTAGGTGCTGTCTGGGTGGATGACTTATCTGAGTTTAATTCAGCAATGAAGGGAGCTGACTAACGATGAAATAGCGCCACTGGCCGCTTACAGCGCTCACAGTCGTCGTCCCTCCCCACGAGTTTGTGGATGAGGGTGTTCTTGGAAAGTCGAGACTTTGTGTAGAGTCTTCTCGCCGTGTGTTGACATCCATCAAGGCCGTAGGGGTCGTCAGCGGCATCATGCAGGCTTAGTGTGCCGGGAAGTCGTAGGACACATGGACCACTCTACGAAGGATTTTGGTCTGGAGAGACCTTAGGAGATTGGTGTGGATAGGAGCTGAATTTCTCCATACCTCGCTGACATAGCTCGTGACGAACCGAATACTCAGCCTGTAGATATAGAGACCACAACTGACTGGCAGGGAAGACCTCTGATTGAGCAGTGGGTGTAGCGTGCGAAGCCGTTGCATTGTTTGCTTCTGCACATGAATAATGTGTCCTTCCAAGTGAGTTTCTAAGAAGTCCCCGTATATATGTGGAGGATTTGGCGCATTCAGTCAGATTCTCCAAGAGTACAAGATTGGTGACCGCTGGTGGAGGGTGCTTCGTGTGGATCGTGCCTTCGCTTTTGGCAGCATTGAAAGCAACTCTCGAGTTCTTCTGGCTCACTGCAACCGACTTGCGGTTGGTGATGCACAGCAAGTGGCCACCTGTTGCGCTTGATAACCGCTGTGTCATCGGTGTACATGGCATCTCTTCGACTTTGGGTGGTCTGCTGTGTATACAGCAATGGGCCTAGAACGTAGCACTGCGGCATCCCGGCCTTAACGTCCCGTTCGGTGGACAGCCTCTCCCCAGTACGAACAATGAAGGTGCCGTGTTAAAGATAGCTGCAGATGAGTTTAACTCTGGCCCTTACACATCTGGACACTGTCCCAGACACTGTCAAACGCCTCTGAAATAACAAAAAAATATGGATCCACAATACTCTTTATTCTTAAAAGATAGGGAAGCCTTATCAATAATGCGTAACAGCTGCTGTATGGTCGAGTAGTGATGCCGTAAGACAAATTGCTCATTAAGTAACATACAACCTTGCTCCTCGTGCAGATTGTTTCTTGCAAGGAACATAAGCTCGGAAACCTAGCCGAATACAAGAACTCTGGGTAGGGTGGATTGTGAGGCGGACGTAAAATGTTCGAATGAGAGGGGACGGCCGGATTTAGTCCGGAAGAGGTGGAGGGGCGAAGAGGTGGGAAAGACGCGGTTTCAGCACAAACGTCGTACTGCAGCGGGCAGCAACGATACTCGATGCTTAAAAGAACGTTCATCACTGTGTTTATCCTTGTGCGTTGTACGTCTGATTCGAAAGCAGTGGGCCGACGATCTTAACTAATCGGCTAGTAACTGTAGATCACAAGGTGATGTGAAAGACTCGGGTACTCCACAGTATTCAGCGGATATGAAACCTGAACATAGGAAGGGAGGTTGTACACTCCTGAAAATTGAAATAAGAACACCGTGAATTCATTGTCCCAGGAAGGGGAAACTTTATTGACACATTCCTGGGGTCAGATACATCACATGATCACACTGACAGAACCACAGGCACATAGACACAGGCAACAGAGCATGCACAATGTCGGCACTAGTACAGTGTATATCCACCTTTCGCAGCAATGCAGGCTGCTATTCTCCCATGGAGACGATCGTAGAGATGCTGGATGTAGTCCTGTGGAACGGCTTGCCATGCCATTTCCACCTGGCACCTCAGTTGGACCAGCGTTCGTGCTGGACGTGCAGACCGCGTGAGACGACGCTTCATCCAGTCCCAAACATGCTCAATGGGGGACAGATCCGGAGATCTTGCTGGCCAGGGTGGTTGACTTACACCCTCTAGAGCACGTTGGGTGGCACGGGATACATGCGGACGTGCATTGTCCTGTTGGAACAGCAAGTTCCCTTGCCGGTCTAGGAATGGTAGAACGATGGGTTCGATGACGGTTTGGATGTACCGTGCACTATTCAGTGTCCCCTCGACGATCACCAGTGGTGTACGGCCAGTGTAGGAGATCGCTCCCCACACCATGATGCCGGGTATTGGCCCTGTGTGCCTCGGTCGTATGCAGTCCTGATTGTGGCGCTCACCTGCACGGCGCCAAACACGCATACGACCATCATTGGCACCAAGGCAGAAGCGACTCTCATCGCTGAAGACGACACGTCTCCATTCGTCCCTCCATTCACGCCTGTCGCGACACCACTGGAGGCGGGCTGCACGATGTTGGGGCGTGAGCGGAAGACGGCCTAACGGTGTGCGGGACCGTAGCCCAGCTTCATGGAGACGGTTGCGAATGGCCCTCGCCGATACCCCAGGAGCAACAGTGTCCCTAATTTGCTGGGAAGTGGCGGTGCGGTCCCCTACGGCACTGCGTAGGATCCTACGGTCTTGGCGTGCATCCGTGCATCGCTGCGGTCCGGTCCCAGGTCGACGGGCACGTGCACCTTCCGCCGACCACTGGCGACAACATCGATGTACTGTGGAGACCTCACGCCCCACGTGTTGAGCAATTCGGCGGTACGTCCACCCGGCCTCCCGCATGCCCACTATGCGCCCTCGCTCAAAGTCCGTCAACTGCACATACGGTTCACGTCCACGCTGTCGCGGCATGCTACCAGTGTTAAAGACTGCGATGGAGCTTCGTATGCCACGGCAAACTGGCTGACACTGACGGCGGCGGTGCACAAATGCTGCGCAGCTAGCGCCATTCGACGGCCAACACCGCGGTTCCTGGTGTGTCTGCTGTGCCGTGCGTGTGATCATTGCTTGTACAGCCCTCTCGCAGTGTCCGGAGCAAGTATGGTGGGTCTGACACACCGGTGTCAATGTGTTCTTTTTTCCATTTCCAGGAGTGTATTTTGTCGATGAGATAATTAGACAAGGACCACAGACAGTCAGACTGGGGAAGTATAGAGAACGAATTTTAATATCCTTGGACAGTTATAATGATCTTGTCCGTTTTCTTGACAGAGCTTGGAGAAAGGCGGATGCATAATGAATGGCTATTTTGAGGAAACCAGGCGTTGCAGTATAGCCTTTGGTTATAGTATTAGTGAGCCACAAGTGCTGTCAGCCAAGTCATGCTAGTACTTGCAGTAAAAAAGGCGTGGGAATGCGAAATGGAACCACTATAAAAGCTCAGTTCTTGGCAACGCAAAAGGCAGACGTCGTTCTATTGGTACCTGTACTGGATTCTGTCTCTGAAAGAATTTGACCACATAATACTATACAGAGATACTGCTGTAATATGTTATTTCCATTTCCTGATACCATAACATGAAAGATAGAAAGTGTACCAATAAATTGGGCTCGAATCGTTAAGGAAAACGTGGAAATCCTCGACTGCAATTCGCTCCTCGTTAGAATATTGCAATAAACTGTACCCGGAGCAAAATCTGCGAATATTGTTCAGTTCCTATACTAGAAACGGAATGACAAAGGTTATTTTGCTTTCACGTTGTCTTTCGTCCTAAGCAAACCGCAAATTGCGAAAGGCTTTGACCAGAGGTGTTTCAAAATATTAGTAAAGCATGCATAGTTGCGCCATTGTAAACACTCCAAATACACTACACTTTTCGATAGTTCTATCCCTAAAAAGTAATAAAATGTTTTTCTTCTGTACGATATTTTCTCCTAGGAGTTAAATATAGCGTTTAACAATCCTTTTCACATACTATGGTGACTACTAATTATTCTTTCCGTTTTCACTGGAGAATGATGCTGAAAACTTCTGAAGCACATTCTCTTGGGTCTCTTAAATGACCGCTTTATGTTCAGTTCCCTTAAGTTAATTGTAAACTCGACTTTTAATTTGAAACATTTTGGCTTTTACTTAACTTACGAAATATCAGTGTGGCTCTACGTTGCCATGATTGGAGAATATTTTAGTTAAAAATAAGAAAATAAATGGAAGAATTCAGACCCGGAGCTTCTTGGCAGATGACAGTTGTCACTTGACAGCCTGCCAAGGCTACGGCAAATGGGAAACATTTGCCAACCCACCACATGAATCGACGGTCAAGGTCTACAGGAAAATGCCAGCTCTGGATTTTGGCTGTTAGACGGGAACTAAGATGATCATGTGTTGATGGGATGTTCCAGAAACGTAATGAAGAGTGTTGTGAGCAGGCATATCCATGTGGAAAAGCCACTTAACAAAGCTATAAATAGTCAGCCACTGGCAGCAGTGAACATTCAAAGACTCTGTAAGTAGTCAGTGGTAATGAAGTAAGCAGAGTGCCAACGAAGGCACCAGCAACTTGGAAGACCGATGGAACAGTAGTGCTTCACCGACAATGCAACTCTGGGTGATGCAGCGACTCATAGACGAGTAGCAAAATTACAGGTGTGTTATATGTTTCATTGAATAGTACTGATCAGAGACTGAATGTCTTTGTTACAATTACAGTGTACCAGATTTCATTTGTTAGTAGGAACAAGTCGCTGAATAATACTTGTCTGCTACGAATCAGGCCAAGGCGTCAGTGATGTAATAATTAGGCCAAGCGGCCTTTGAGACAGTAAGTAGGCCAAGTGACCATTGATTCAGTAGAGGACAGAACAAATAGCAACCACAGTTAGTGTGTTCGGTATTGATTAGAACAAGGAGGCAGGTGGCTCTTGTCTCTCGGTAGTGGGAAGTCCATGTTTAGTAAGATGTAAACATAGTGAAGAGTTTAGAGAGTATAAGTAGGTACCAAGTGTG
This sequence comes from Schistocerca cancellata, assembly GCF_023864275.1. Taxonomy (NCBI): domain Eukaryota; kingdom Metazoa; phylum Arthropoda; class Insecta; order Orthoptera; family Acrididae; genus Schistocerca; species Schistocerca cancellata. Next base: position 421,565,064 of record NC_064634.1, on the reverse strand, counting down.
ACTCACCCCCACAGGGTTTCAGTTGCCCCATCTACTAGGTTCTACGCAGCCTGAAACGCCTTCAAATACCACGGGCAAGATTTTCATGTTGTATCACTCGCTACTTGCAAGCTATTCGTCCTACTGAAAAACACGAACAGGATATTTTTGTAGGAAATTTAATCTAGTTAAGTAATGTAATCTGGTTAAATTTTATACTGGGATATGTTTTCGCTGGAGGACATGATTTTCGAGTTATTCAAGAAAAACACATATGAAGGTCGCTTATTTTTCTGTAGGACTAGCACCCGCAGTCTGCACGTAATGTGCGAGAGAATATGAAGTTCTCATGTGTGGTATTTGAAAGTGTTGCGGGCTGCGTAAAACCCAGTAGTAGGAGCAGTCGCATCACCATGATGTTAGTTGGTCAGACTCTCCGCATATAAATGTGTGATGATAAATACTTACTTAACGAGTTCATATCATCTTTCTGCTTTGGTATACTACTATCCCTGTCCAAGATCCTTCTCAGTTTCCCAGAGTCAACCCTGAAAAACCAAGGAGGAAATACCCCCTCTAGACTCTGTTATAAGGATTGATTAGGACAAACCTCTTATCACATCAGAACAATGTTGACGTCAACGTCCTGATCGCCCCACACATGCCACACGAAATCTTTGTAGCTTTGACCTGTGCAGGGATGCGACAGCGTGGCCTCCAGTCAATGCCATGTTGTGTGTTTATCTTCTATTGTTGTATTTTTTCCGTATTTCCATCTTCGAGAATGAAATATTTATAAGTTCACTGTCTACATGTTCAACAGATTCAGTCATAAATTAGGAAAAAATATTTTGAGGACCATATGCTGTTGTGCACAAAAAATCAAGACCGTTGTCATTAAGTGTGTTGTTTTGAAAAATTTATGCGACCATGTGTGTGAATATTAATTTTGTTTGGTAAATAGTCTCTCTTCAGGTAATTTTATGTCGGTAGTGGCTTAGGTATTATGCATAATTTGAATCTTGAGTTCTGTATTTCTGTACTTAAAATAGTTCTGGAACTCCAGAGAGAAGTTAATTTTGGTACAAGAAACTTTATATTTCCTTCACAGGGTAGGCTTCAAGATGTTGTGACGTAAACATAGCACTCACTTCAGACTTTAACTTAAGAGACAGCGAATAAAATGTAATGTTTAACTGCATGATTATAGTATCTAATATCTCTTATCTTCCTTAGAGTACTACATATGCTTTCCGCATTACACCATATTTTGTCAAAGCCATTGTGTCTTTTAGTGCTTTTCGATCAAGGCTTCCACTTCATTGTTGCAAAATGTATTGGCTTAGAATTATGACTGCACAATGTTAAGTGTAACGTCTGTCACTGAACAATTATTCACATTCACACAAAAGGAAACTAAACTGAAAATTTCGTAACATGATGAGAAATCTCCATAGTTCATTAATAGCAGCTGTGTCGCTATTTTGTGGATTTTCCAAAATGCACAATACTAGTTCAATCCTATGATCTGCCAAATTCTGTACCAAACGACTGTAATCATTTCATCTCCTTGGCGCAAGTTTTGGACACCTCTTGTTCACTATTGTGTCTAATAAGTTTGTTGTTTTCGAGGAATGGGCATAAAATGTTACAAACTCACTTAGATTAGCAAGGATAAGCGTATCCAGAAAAAGCCGAGGCAAGAAACAGGGAAACAGATCTATAGTACTGCATTCTCGGTTTTTACGATGGCGGTTATCCAGCAAGGCTATCCCCTGGACAAGATCACCTCTCAGTATCAGGAGCTTGTGCAGATAGCTCTTTTTGAGAAGATTGGGGTGGAGGGACGCTGGTCCAGGACCCAAATTCAGGTGAGTCTATCTGGATCACGGAGCTCGTATCTTTGTCTGTGAGGGGGTGGGTACCGTGAACTGGCTTAAGGAAAAGATGCCCCTAATATCACCGTGAGAGGATGGGAAGCTGCTGGTAAATACAGCGGCTGAGCTCTTCAAGACCACGAAGATATTAATCTGGGTGCCAAAACTCCTTAAGGATACCTCTCCAGAGACTCTGATTGAGAAAATAGGATCTCCAAATCCGAAAGTCTCGACGAAGGATTGGAAGATAATCAACTGGAAGGTTGCACCAAACGGCCAAACCCTTGTGGAAGTCGGAGAGAAGTCCCCGAAGGCAATGCGGGAACAGAACCTGACACTAATCTTGGGGCTCTCGCAAGTTGCCGTCAAGGAAATCAAAGACATCTGAAACGACAATCGCGGCAAGATGGAGACTCAATGTGCTGCACATAAATCTGCAACACAGTAAAGGGACCACTGCTGCCCTGAGTCGTCTTCTGGGAAGTGGACGTGGCCCCAATTCAGGAACCCTATTTATATAAGGAGGGCGTATCGGGCCTCGGCGGCGCTGGAGGTAAACTGGTTTATGCCAGAAATATAAGAAACTCCAGAACGTGCATTTATGTAAAAAATGGAATCCCCTTCATGCCAATGGCGGACTTATGTTCTAGGGACTCAGTGACCATTAGGATGGGGCAGCGTGAGGAAGGTATCACGATTGAGTTTGTCATGGCCTCGGCATACCTTCCTTATGAGGACAGTGGTTCTCCTTCTCAGGAGGTGAGGAGACTGATGGAAGCCTATGCAGGCGACCAATTATTGTTTAGATGCGATGCTAATGCCCAAAACTTAGTGTGGGGCGGCACCGACACCAACTGTAGAGGTAAGTAGCTTCCAGAATTTGTTCCAGCTAATAACGGAGATCCTCAATAGGGGCAAGGGACCTACATTTAGGAATATAAGAAGGGAAGAGGTAATTGACATAATCTTCGATTCCATTTTGATGGGTAGTTATGTTAAACAATGGCATGTCGCTTTAGAGCCATCCTCATCAAATCACATGTATCTTAAGTTCGAGGTTGAAATGGGCATTAGACAGACCATGTCCTATAGTAATCCCAGGAATACTGACTGGGAGGCATATAGGAGGGACGTCGACTCAAGCCTGACGGAAGTCAGTACTTCGATAAGGAATCTAGTAGAGTTTAAGGAGGTAGCAAAGGCAATGACCTCTGCCATGGTGACCTCATACCATGACAACTGCTCAATCACCAAGAAGTGCAAGAATAGGAATGTATCTTGGTGGAATAACAACCTGAAATCACAGAGAAAACAGGTACGAAGACTGTTTAGCCTTGCAAGAAGGAAAGGACAATGGGCAGAATATCAAGAGGCCCTTGTCAAATACAGTCATGCAACTAAGCAAGCAACGCAGGAGTCCCGGAAGGTATTCTGTGAGGAGATAGAGGGTATGGCTGTTCAGGGCCAGACTTCACAAAATCCTCACTAGGATACCAACTAATCCAGGAGGAACTTTAAGGAAAGAGCATATGGAGTATACAAGGACAGCACATGAAACGCTGGAACTACTCCTCGAGACTCATTTTCCTCTATGTACTCTGACAGACAACATAGACCAGGACGAGGTCCCTGTGAGATATCGGTTTTCAGGTACTCGTAGGGGGAACTGGGAATCTGCCAGAGAAAGTGTTGGGCATAGCAAAATCCAATGGGCGGTGGGAACATTCCAATCGTTCCAGTCACCTGCCCAAGATAAAATTTTTCCAGCGTTCCTGCAACAAACAGGAATGAATTCCAGACTCCTATGGAGGTTATTTAGGGTTACCCTAGCAGCAGGAATCATTCCTAACGTCTGGAGGGCAGTCAAGGTTGTCTTCATTCCAAAGCCAGGGAGAATTGATCATACCGAGGCCAAGGATATGAGACCAAGCAGTCTTATTAAAACATTATAAAAACTGGTCAAAGTGCATGTTAGGAAGAGTAGGTTAACTAGGGTCCCTCTACACATAAACCAACATGCATACAAACCAGAAAAATCATGTGAAACTGCACCAGCTTGTTGGGAAGGTGGACAAGGCACAACACTTTCAGGAAATAGCCCACTGCATCTTCTTGGACATCCATGGAAAGGCAGCAGAGGTGCATGGCTTGGAGACCACCATTTGCAAGCAGATTAGAGCCATGTTTAGTGGTAAAAAGGTAGAAGCCACCATGATGCAAGTAAAAATGTTAATCAACACCACCAGAGGCTGTCCACAAGGAGTGTCCTGCCCCATCTACTGCGGAATCTTGTGGTAAACGAACTCATTGTAGAACTTAACTCTAGACAGTACTTTTGCCAGGGATACGCAGACGATCTTGTCATAGTAATACTTGGCAAATTTTCAGGTACAGTCAGAGCTATGGCACAAGAAGCATTGGACATTGTGCAGAGTTGGTGCAGGAAACAGGATCTAAGGGTCAGTCGTAAGAAGACTGTTGTAGTAACATTTACGAAGAAGCAGGTCTAACACAAATACTGGAATCTCAAGCTTCTCGATGAAACACTAGCAGTGAAGGGGACAGCGAAATATCTAGGGGTAACCCTGGATGAGAAACTATCGTAGACCCCTCACGTAAGGAGCAAATACCAGGGGAGCTTGTGGTTTAAACTGGGGCTTAAGCTCCAAGAGCATGTACTAGATATACACTACGGTAGTAAGACCTATGATCACTTATGGGGCTACAGTGGTGGAAAAAAGTAGAACAGCAGGTAACTGCTAAGGAGCTTGCTATGGTGCAGAGATTGGCCTGCTTACCCATTGCAGACGGAATTAGCAGCACACTCACTGCTGGGATGGGAACCATGCTGGACATGCCCCCATTACACCTGTGGGTAAAGATGGAGGCAGCAGCTGGAGCATGCAGGTTAAGGATTGGCAAAAACTGGAACTCACTGGGATATCCAGGATCTCACACTAAAATACTGAGTGAGGTAAACATGGGAATGGTTGGAGAAATGCCGGCTGAATATGTAATAACTCCCAGCTGCTTCAACAAGCCTTTGAATGTAGTAACAGGAAGTAAAGAGCTCTAGGAGACCAAATTTCGACACTGTACTGAGCACATAGTCTGTTTCACTGACAGTTCGAAAACAGACCAAGGGGTTGGGGCGGGGTTATACAGAGTGCAGCAAGGCTGGAGAGCACAATCTCTCTAGGAAAGATGGCCACTGTGTTTCAAGCAAAAATATCTTCTGTCAGGTTGTGCGTGGAGGAGAATTTGTGGAGGCGCTACAGAGGTCATAGCATTTTCATTTATTCAGGCAGCCAAGCAGCCCTGAAAGCAATGGAAGCCTTTGCAACAAGATCAAAGATCGTAGCAGAATGCCACAAAGTCCTTGTGCAGCTAGGGGATAATGAGCAAGCCGACAGATTGGCCAGGATAGGGGCGATGACACCATTGATTAGACCACAACCTGTCCTGACAGTCATCAAGGCGATGATCAAAATAAAACTACGAGACTGGACAAGGAGAAAGCATGGAGAATATTGGGCTAAGGTCGAAAAGCAAAAACATGGCAAGGTATAGATGCCGAAGCCATGTTCTAAGAGAAGTCTCTTAATCCTGGGCTTGAACAGGAGAGAAATGAAACTCATGGTTGGATTATTGACAAGCCATGGGAACTTCAGAAACATCTACATACAATAGGGATAATAGAAGAAGACCCGAAATATAGGATGTGTGGTGAGGGCGAGGAAATCGCATCACATTTGATCTTCAAATGTGAGGCATTGAAGATTAAAAGACACTGAATATTCGGATCTACGAGACCTGAAAAAATTGTGTCTATCAAAGCACTGATAAAGGATCTCCTTACACTGTTTAAGGGCATTGGTTGGCTTTACTAGAGACACAGGGAACGATACCGTACAATAAACTCTGTTTCGGTGCAGGCAGCAGTGGGCATGACTAATGCTGTTTTCGCTACCCTGATAAAATCAAATCAAATCAAGATTAGCAAGAAACACTCTACATGCACTCATACACGATAATGCCTGCGATAATTCAACGTGTGTGTGGGGGGAGGGGGGAGAGGGAACGGGGGGAGGGGGGGGGGGGTAAAAGCGCACAAATATGGAATGTAGAATTACTTCTCTAACTTTTGCTTGCAAACCGTTTGAATGTCGCACCGTGACTGCCGCTTCACCTTACGTCTGTGCGACCACCTTATTTTTGTATTCAAATTCTTAAAGACGGTCTACTGCAACCTTCGCTACGGAGACTGCCGATCTATCAGCGCTAACGTCACTAAATCCTACAAATCTTATACAACTCTGTTCTTTGTATTAAATCTCTGAATACAATTGATAACTGCGAAAGATTTGTGACATCTGATGTTTCATCTAACTAAATAGCAACAAATGTCGCTTCTGTCATCTGAGTTGTTGTTGCGGACAGCATAATACCATATACGCTTCAAACCAAATAATTTTGAATGAGAGAAAATAATCCGGTGAAGATAGAAGTTGTAGATAGGTGGGGACTGTGTTTGCTGTGTACAGATGCGAGCTGAGTTGGTGACCCTTCACTCACAGCTCCAGGCTATGTTGGCTTCCATCATACAGCATGAGGTTGCTGCCAAGGGGCATCACTGTGGGGGTCGGAGCCAAGGATGCGAGTGATGTCGAGCAGGTCCCACATGTACCCTGGTCAGTCCACTGCTGTGGCCGTTCCGGATACTGCCTGCACTGAGGTTGAACCTTATCCCGTGGTTGGGTGGGAGATCATTCCAAAGTCTGGCAGGCAGCGAAAGACTTTCCGAAGGGCCGGCGGTAAGCACTCCTCAGTTTGTTTGACGAACAGGTTTCGCGCGTTATCTGTGGCTGACGAAGTCTCTAAGCTGGCTGTAGTCGTCCACACTGTTCCAGAAGAAGCTTCTTGGTCCGCAAGATCCGGGAATTCATAGGGGGTAGGTTTGTTCGTAGTTGGGAGCTCCAATGTTAGGCGCGTAATGGGGCCCCTTGGGAACATGGCTGCCAAGTAGGGGAAGGAATCCAGTGTGCTCTCCGTGCGCACAACTGGAGGAGTCATTCCGGATGTGGGAAGGGTGATTCCGGATGCCATGAAAAGTACAGGGTGCAGCCAACTGCAGGTGGTGGCTCATGTCGGTACCAATGGCGTGTGTCGCTTTGGATCGGAGCAGATTCTGTCTCGTTTCGGGCGGCTAGCGGAAATGGTAAACACTACCAGTCTTGTTTGCGAAATTAAGCTCACCATATGCAGCATCGTCGATAGAACCGTGGTCCTTTGGTGCAGCGTCGAGTGGAGGATCTGAATCAAAGGCTCAGGCGGTTCAGTGACTTTCGCCTTTGGGTGGTAGGTTTCCAGGTTTCGCTTATTAAGTCAGGAGTCCACTACACACAGGAAGCGGCTACACGGGTAGCAGGAGCTGTGTGGAAGGGACTGGGCCGCCTTTTAGGTTAGAGGGTCTCAAGAAACCACAGAAAGGGCGTCTTGCAAAACGGGGCAGGTAAAACACAGTAAGATAGTTGTAGAAACAATCGGTATAGTAGCTGTAAATTGTCGTAGCTGTGATGGGAAAGAACGAGAGCTCCAAGCCCTAATAGAAAGCACTGAAGCTCAAATTGATACAGGTACAGAAAGCTGGCTAAAACCGTAAATAAGTTCAGCCGAAATTTTTTTAAACAAAATAACAGTGTTAAGAAGGGATAGATTTAATACAATAGGTGGTGGAGGTGGAATATTCATTGCTGTTAGAAGAAGTTCACCTTGTAGTGAAACTGAAGTAAATAGTTCCTGCGAAATAGTATGGGTAGAGTTTATACTTGACAATCGGACTAAACAGTTAACTGGATCGTTTTACCGACCCCCCCGACTCAGAAGGTATAGTTGCTGAACAGTTCAAAGAAAACTTGAGTCTCATTCCAAACAGGTACCCCACTCACAGAATTATAGTCGATGGTGACTTCAATCTATCCTCGATATGCTGGAAAAATTATACGTTTAAAGTCGGCGGCAGGCATAATACGTCATCCGAATTATACTCAAAGCTTTCTCAGAAATTATTTTGAACAATTATTTCATGAGACACTTGAAGCGTAAATGGTTGCGAATGACCTCTTAGCAACAAATAATCCTGGACAAATGACGAAAACACGGATTAGCGAGCACAAGGCATTTGCTGCTAGGCTGAATACCGTAATATCTACAACCATCAAAGAGAAACGCAAAGTAAATCTATTTAAAAAAAAGTGCTGTTAACGCATTTTTAAGAGACTGTCTTCACTCCTTCCGATCTGATCACGTAAGGATAGAAAAAAATGTGGAATGATTTCAAAGAGATAGTATTGACCGCAGTTGAGAGATATATACCACATAAATTAGTAAGTGATGGTACTGATCTCCCATGGTAGACAAAACGCGTCAGATCGCTGTTGCAGAAGCAACGAAAAAAGCATGCCAGATTTAAAAGGACGCAAAATCCCCAAGATTGGCAAAATTTTAGAGAAGTTCGAAATATAGTGCGTACTTCAATGAGAGGTGCTTTTAATAACTTCCACAACGAAACTCTGTCTCGGAATCTGGCATAAAACCCAAAGAGATTCTGCTCAGACATAAAGCGCATCAGTGGCAAGACGCTATGAATACCTTCACTGAGCAATAACAACGGTGAAGTAGAGTTATTAAATACGGTTTTCCGAACTCCTTCACCAAAGAAGACGAAGTAAATATTCCTGAATTCCAGTCAAGAACAACTGCCAAGATGATAAACATAGAAGTAGATATCCTCGGTGTAGCAAAGCAGCTTAAATCACTTAATAAAGTCAAAGCCTCCTGTTCAGATCGTATTCCAGTCAGGTTCCTTTCAGAGTATGCTGATACAATAGCTCCATATTTAGCAATTATATACAACCACTCGCTTACAGAAAGATCCGTACCGAAAGACTGGAAAATTGCTCAATTCACACAATACCCAAAAAGGGAAGTAGGAGTAATCCGTTGAATTACAGGCCCATATCACTAACGTCGACTTGCAGTAGGGTTTTGGAACATATACTGTGTTAGAACATTTTGAAGTAGCACGAAGAAAACGATTCACTGACACATAGTCAGCACGGATTCAGAATATATCGTTCTTGTGGAACACAGCCAGCTCTTTATACTCATGAAGTAATGAGTGCTATCGACAGAGGATGTCATATTGATTCCATGTTTTTAGATATCCAAAAGGCTTTCGACACCGTTCCTCACAAGCGTCTCCCAATCAAACTTCGTGCCTACGGAATATCGCCTCAGTTGTGCGACCGGATTCGTGATTTCCTGTCAGAAAGGTCACACTTCCTAGTAATAGACGGAAAGTCATCGAGTAAAACAGAAGTAATATCCGGCCTTCCCCAACAAAGTGTTATAGGCCCTCTATTGTTCCTCATCTCTATTAACGGCATAGGAGACAATCTGAGTAGCCTTCTTAGATTGTTTGCAGATGATGCTGTTATTTACATTTTGTAAAGCCATCAGACGACAAAAACGAATCGCACAATGATTAAAATAAGATGACTGTACGGTGCAAAAAGTGGCAGTTGACCCTGAATAAAGAAAAGTGTGAAGTTATTCACATGAGTACTAAAAGAAACCCACTAAATTTCGATTACGCGATAAGTCACACAAATCTGAAGGCTGTAAATTCAACTAAATACTTAGGGGTTTTAATTAAAAATAACCTAAATTGGAATGATCGCACAGAAACAGTTGTGGGTAGAGCAAACTAAAGACTGCGATTCATTGGCAGAACACTTAGAAGGTACAACAGGTCTACTAAAGACATTGCTTACACTACGCTTGTCCGCCTTATTCTGAAGTATTGTTGTGCGGTGTGGGATCCGCATCGGGTAGGACTGACGAATGACATCGAAAAAGTACAAAGAAGGGCGGATCGTTTTGTATTATCGTGAAATGGGGGAGATAGTGCCACAGACATGATACGTTAATTGGGGTGACAAAGGCGTTTTTCGTTGCGGTAGGATCTCCTCATGAAATTTCAATCACCAGTTTCCTCCTCCGAATGCGAAAGCATTCTGTTGGCACCTACCTACATAGGGAGAAATGATGATCGCGATCAAATGAGAGAAATCAGGACTCGCACAGATGTGCTCGTTTTTCCCGCGCGCCGTTCGAGAATGGAACATTAGAGACACAGCTTTAAGGTGGTACAATGAAACCACTGACACGCACTTTATTGTGAATAGCAGAGTAATCACGTAGATGTAGATGTAAGTGTTCTCAGTTTTTCGTCAAACACAGCCCATTAATGAATTAACTCCATATAAATGGTTCAAATGGCTCTGAGCACTATGCGACTCAACTGCAGTGGTCATCAGTCCCCTAGAACTTAGAACTACTTAAACCTAACTAACCTAAGGACATCACTCACATCCATACCCGAGGCAGGATTCGAACCTGCGACCGTGGCGGTCGCGCGGCTCCAGACTGTAGCGCCTAGAACCGCTCGGCCACTCCGGCCGGCCTAACTCCACATAACTGCCCCGATTAATGGTCACCTCTTTCCATGAGTCCTCGTAATACACACATCAAAAAATTTTGGCATCACGCCGGTTCCCAGAACTCCTGAAGATAGACGTTGACTGTGGATATTGTGTCACAGACACTGTCCCTTTGACTGTTCAGAGATGTCACAAAACTCGCCCGAAGATGTAAACAACAATGCATTAGCAGCGCCTATTTGACGGAGGGGTCCGACAGCCGATCAGTTCCTGTCATTCCACAAGGAAGGAGGTACACAGTTCGAGTTGTCTTTAGTTCGACCATGTATAGACGGTTAACACCGTGGTTCTATCGCATTGTTACTTTCTGCTAGGAAGGTCTCTCAACAACGGAAGTGTCCAGGCGTCTCGGAGTGAACCAAAGCGATGTTTTTTGGACGTGGAGGAGATACAGAGATACAGGAACTGTCGATGACATACTTCGCTCAGGCTACTACTGCAGTGGATGGCCGCTACATACGGATTATGGCTCGGAGGAACCCTGACAGCAACGACACCATGTTGAATAACGATTTTCGTTCAGCCACAGGACGTCGTGTTACTACTCAAACTGCATGATGCGCAACATCACTTCCGACGTCCATGGCGAGGTCTATCTCTGGAACCACGACACCATGCAGCGCGGTACAGATGGGCCCAGCAACATGCCGAATGGACCGCTACGGATTGGCATCACGTTCTCTTCACCGATGAGTGCTGCATATGCCTTCAACCAGACAATCGTCGGAGACGTGTTTGGAGGCAACTAGACACACTGTCCAGCGAGTGCAGCAAAGTCGAGTTTCCTTGCTGTTTTTGAGTGGCATTATGTGGGGCCGGCGTACGCCGCTGGTGGTCATGGAAGGCGCCGTAACGGCTGTACGATACGTGAATGCTATCCTCTGACCGATAGTGTAACCATATCGTCAGTATATTGGTGAGGCATTTGTCTTCATGGACGACAATTCGCGCCCCCATCGTGCACATCTTGTGAATGACTTCCTTCAGGATAACGACATCACTCGACTAGAATGGCCAGCATGTTCTCCAGACGTAAACCCCAACGAACATGTTTGGAATACAGAATGAGATTTTCACTCTGCAGCGGAGTGTGCGCTGATATGAAACTTCCTGGCAGATTAAAACTGTGTGCCCGACCGAGACTCGAACTCGGGACCTTTGCCTTTCGCGGGCAAGTGCTCTACCATCTGAGCTACCGAAGCACGACTCACGCCCGGTACTCACAGCTTTACTACTGCCAGTACCTCGTCTCCTACCTTCCAAACTTTACAGAAGCTCTCCTGCGAACCTTGCAGAACTAGCACTCCTGAAAGAAAGGATATTGCGAAGACATGGCTTAGCCACAGCCTGGGGGATGTTTCCAGAATGAGATATTCACTCTGCAGCGGAGTGTGCGCTGATATGAAACTTCCTGGCAGATTAAAACTGTGTGCCCGACCGAGACTCGAACTCGGGACCTTTGCCTTTCGCGGGCAAGTGCAAAGGTCCCGAGTTCGAGTCTCGGTCGGGCACACAGTTTTAATCTGCCAGGAAGTTTCATGTTTGGAATAAATTCAAAAGGGCTGTTTATGGATGATGTGACACACCAATCACTCTGAGGGATCTGCGCCAAATCACCGTTGAGAAGTGGGACAATCTGGACCAACAGTGCCTTGATGAACTTGTGGATGGTATGCCACGTCGAATACAGGCATGCATCAATGGAAGAGGACGTGCAACTGGATATTAGAGGTACCGGTGTGTACAGCAATCTAACCGCCACCTCCGAAGGTCTCGCTGTATGGTGGTAAAACATGCAATGTGTGCTTTTCATGAGCAATAAAAAGGTAGGAAATGATGTTTATATTGATCTCTATTCCAATTCTCTGTACAGATTTCGGAACCAAAGTGATGGAAAAGTTTTTTTGATGTGTGTGTTAATTCTTGTCATCCTAAAAGGAAGGTCGCTGTCTGTAAAGTATTTAGCCATCCTGTTTCACTGTTTCATTGTGATATAAAATGCTTGCACGTTTCTGTTCATCTACATGCAAATCAACCATACTTTTACCAACTGTGTCCAGGGCTATCTATGCATGGATATGAGAATCAAATTTTTCATGCCTTGAAATTGCAGTGTGCAATTGAGATCCGGATAATCACAAGCTTTATTGTTCCAAGGATATTTGTCCTTTCCGAGGAACAAACATAGCCAATAGAAGAGTTTTCACAAGTTCCAAAGCCGCATAACCAAATTGTTTTGTTATAAATATAGGGATTAAATGATCGTATGAAATTTCTGGATTTTTTTCTCTCCCTTTAAAATACTAAGATGGCGGGTCTACCGATCACTTTTAACAACTTCCAGTTTTTCGATGAATGTGCGTGAGTGGAAAGAGTTATCAAAAATATTTAGTGTAATACGGCTAAAAGAGTCACTCATTTTGCAAAACTGCTGGATAAAATATTATTCAGACACATTAAACACGACGCATTCATCCGCCACTAAAGTCACTAATTCCTGCTGAATTCAGGATAGCAGAAGATAGAACGTGCTGAATGCAATCTTCATGTGAGTATATCTACCTATGATGCACGAGAGTTTGGTGCGACGACTCAAGTGGCCGAATGGGAGCCGAGAGCACGGCACTGCCGTATCGCACATTTCAATAACTACTGCAATGGAGCGCCCGTGCAATCGCACCATCTCTCCTGCAGCACAGAAACTACCTCTCAATTCAAAGGAAAGATAGTAAGGTCTCTGAAATAGGTATTACACAGTATTATGATTTAATACACTACTGGCCATTAAAATTCCTACACCACGAAGATGATGTGCTACAGACGCGAAATTTAACCAACAGGAAGAAGATGCTGTGATATGCAAATGATTAGCTTTTCATAGCATTCACACAAGGTTGGCGCCGGTGGCGACACCTACAACGTGCTGACATGAGGAAAGTTTCCAACAGATTTCTCATACACAAACTGCAGCTGACCCGCGTTGCCTGGTGAAACGTTGTTGTGATGCCTCGTGTAAGGAGGAGAAATGCGTACCATCGCGTTTCCGCCTTTGATAAAGGTCGGATTGTAGTCTATCGCGATTGCGGTTTATGGTAGCGCGACATTGCTGCTCGCATTGGTCGAGATCCAATGACTGTTAGCAGAATATGAAATCGGTGGGTTCAGGAGGGTAATACGGAACGCCGTGCTGGATCCCAACGGCCTCGTAGCACTAGCAGTCGAGATGACAGGCATCTTATCCGCATGGCTGTAACGGATCGTGCAGCCAAGTCTCGATCCCTGAGTCAACAGATGGGGACGTTTCCAAGACAACAACCATCTGCACGGACAGTTCGACGACGTTTGCAGCAGCATGGAGTATCAGCTCGGAGACCATGGCTGCGGTTACCCTTGACGCTGCATTAGAGACAGGAGCTCTTGCGATGGTGTACTCAACGACGAACCTGGGTGCACGAATGGCAAAACGTCATTTTTTCGGCTGAATCCACGTTATGTTTATAGCATCATGATGGTCGCATCCGTGTTTGGCGACATGGCGGTGAACGCACATTGGATGCGTGTATTCGTTATCGCCATACTGGTGTATCACCTGGCGTGATGGTATGGGGTGCCATTGGTTTCACGTCTCGGTCACCTCTTGTTCGCATTGAACAATGGACGTTACATTTCAGATGTGTTACGACCCGTGGCTCTATCCTTCATTCGATCCCTGCGAAACCCTACATTTCAGCAGGATAATGTACGACCGCATGTTGCAGGTCCTGTACGGGCCTTTCTGGATACAGAAAATGTTCGACTGCTGCCCTGGCCAGCACATTCTCCAGATCTCTCACCAATTGAAAACGTCTGGTCAATGGTGGCCTAACAACTGGCTCGTCACAATACGCCAGTCACTACTCTTGATGAACTGTAGTATTGTGTTGAGGCTGCGTGGGCAGCTGTACCTGTACACGGCATTCAAGCTCTGTTTGACTGAGTGCCCAGGCGTATCAAAGCCGTTATTAAGGACAGAGGTGGTTGTTCTGGGTACTGATTTCTCAGGATCTATGCACCCAAATTGCGTGAAAATTTAATCACATGTCAGTTCTAGTAGGATATATTTGTCCAATGAATACCCGCTTATCATCTGCATTTCTTCTTGGTGTAGCAATTTTAATGGCCAGTAGTGTAATTACGAATTAACTGATAACAAACATCAGTGAATTAACGACTCAGATGTATTTAATAGAGCACGCTTTCATCGAGAATACGCTCATACTGCTTGATGTTCTTTGTTTTCCAGTCAGGAAAACATAATTAATGCTTTGTTTTTTTTGCAGGTAAGTGTCTGCAGTCCCGGTACAAGCTCCAGTGCCCACGCCTCAAAACCATAACATGGCACTAGAGGAACAAAAAGAAAATTGCGTAGCACATTGACAAAGTGATTCGAAATCTGGTAGAAAATCCAAAGAGATTCTGGTCGTGCACAAAGTACAGCAGCACAAGACGCAATCAATACCATCATCGCGCAATATCAATGGTAATTTTACACTTGGCAGAGCCACTAAGGTAGAATGACTTAACACGATTTTTTGCAATTTTTCTCCAAAAAAGATGAAGTAAATATTCCAAAATTTGAATCTAGAACATCTGCGAACATGAGTGACTTAGACGCAGATATTCTCCTTGTAGCGAACCTGTTTAAATCATTTAATAAATGCTAGGAGTCCGCGGCCAGATTGTATGAGTCAAGACAGGAAATACCAATAATCCGCCGAATTACAGACCCGTGTCACTAAAATCGATTTGCAGTAGGACTGTGGAACATGAACTGTGTCCTAACACTATAAATTACTTCGAAGAAAAAGATTTATTGACAAATATTTTTGTTTTTCATTTACCTACCCATGTCCGTAGGAGATTAACTAGACAAATATTTCTCACTGTGTACTAAAATAACATTGTCCTTCATCTACTAAATGAATGTCCGGTGAACGAATTGAAAAAAAAATAATAGAAAAATTATTTGAAATTGTTTTCGGTGAAATTCCTGTAGTGATCTTGATTCATAATCAGTTGCAAGTGTCAGTTTTCGGAAAAGTGATCCGTCGTGCGATGCTTCGAAATTATTGCCAAAGCGTGCAACCTTCACTAGTGTTAACGGTGTTTCTTCACTGACTGAGATTCATACGAAGAACTGTCACTGTGACAAACCTCCTTCATTCAAGGTGTTCCGAACTTCCATTTTTCGAGTGTTTCTAAGGTCGGTATCACAGAAGGGAAAGCACAAAATCCTCCTGAATGGTAAACATAAGAATAAAATATAAGAATTAGTATAAGAATTGATGTAAGAATGAAATGTAAAGAAAGACTGTGACCCCAGAAAATACAACACACACATAGTATACAGGGTGTTACAAAATGGTACGGCCAAACTTTCAGGAAACATTCCTCACACACAAATAAAGAAAAGATGTTTTGTGGACACGTGTCCGGAAACGCTTAATTTCCATGTTAGAACTCATTTTAGTTTCGTCAGTATGTACTGTACTTCCTCGATTCACCGCCATGATTTCATACGGGATACTCTACCTGTACTGCTAGAACATGTGCCTTTACAAGTACGACACAACATGTGGTTCATGCACGATGGAGCCCATGCACATTTCAGTCGAAGTGTTCGTACGCTTCTCAACAACAGATTCGGTGACCGATGAATTGGTAGAGGTGAACCAATTCCATGGCCTCCACGCTCTCCTGACCTCAACCCTCTTGACTTTCATTTTATGGGGGCCTTTGAAAGCTCTTGTCTACGCAACCCCGGTACCAAATGTAGAGACTCTTCGTGCTCGTATTGTGGACGGCTGTGATACAATACGCCATTCTCCGGGGCTGCATCAGCGCATCACGGATTCCATGCGACGGAGGGTGGATGCATGTATCCTCGCTAACGGAGGACATTTTGAACATTTCTTGTAACAAAGTGTTTGAAGTCACGCTGGTACGTTCTGTTGCTGTGTGTTTACATTCCATGATTAATGTGATTTGAAAAGAAGTAATAAAATGAGCTCTAACATGGAAAGTAAGCGTTTCCGGACACAGGTCCACATAACATATTTTCTTTCTTTGTGTGTGAGGAATGTTTCCTGAAAGTTAGGCCGTACCTTTTTGTAACACCCTATATTACGTAATAAATATATGACACTTATTGTGAAACGCAGCTATAATTTCACAGTTAACATAACATCATTGTATCTCACAACTTGACAATAGCCGGCCGCGGTGGTCTAGCGGTTCTGGCGCTGCAGTCCGTAATCGCGGGACTGCTACTGTCGCAGGTTCGAATCCTGCCTCGGGCATGGGTGTGTGTTATGTCCTTAGGTTAGTTAGGTTTAAGTAGTTCTAAGTTCTAGGGGACTTATGACCTAAGATGTTGAGTCTCATAGTGCTCAGGGCCATTTGAACCATTTTTTGAACTTGACAATAAACATTCGTGTTGTAACCTTACACAGACATAGGTGAATAAATGAAAAAAATAATTAAAAATAATAAGTTGGTTTCGCACAGGGAGCTGACAACCGAGTGGCTGCGACGGTACAGCCTCAGCATTATCCTATCATGAGAGATCAGTGAGCATTAAAATGCACCTAAATTACGTAGATAACTTTGACGGACGTTTTCTGAGAGACGGTCGAGTATCTAAGGATAAGCAGACATAGGTGTTCATTTATTTCAACTCCTCTTCCACTGAGCGAAGTTCTAGGATATTGCGTTATGGTACTTGTCGTGTTGTAATTGTGCTTTACTTAAACTTCTTATCAAGACTAGCTGTACTGTAAACAGAAGAGAAACGTCACGAGGAAACATCTCTTAAAAACGTAAGTGCTTCATTTTTAAGAACTTTGTCACAGGCGGTAGATACTGAAAAACATTGTATTGCTACGTACGCGACTGTAACGTACTAAATTCCACAAAACCAGTTATTCAGGTGCGAATAAATATTATCAATTACTGGATTAACAATGTTACTTTATGCCAAGTTATGCATTCGGTCAGTCTCTGGTCCTTACACAGTTAGTCGAAGTTCTCTACTTGACAACTTACACTTAATGAACTATCTTCGGAAATGTTGAAAGTATCGTTAAGTATTTGCCGCATGTCCCTTTGATGTGAGCTGTTGGTGATGGTAACTGAGCGATATGTCCCAGCGAATCAAATTCCCATTCGGCCATCCAGATTGACGTTTCCCTTAATTTCTCCTCAAATCACTTGAGCCAAATACCGAGATAGTTTCTTCGAAAAGGTTCTGACCGATTTCCTTGCCCATCCTTCCAGAGTTCGCAGTCTGCCTCTAAAGAGCACCTCGTCGAAGGGACGTTAAACTCCTGTCTTCCATTATTATTTGTAACACAGCCGTTCCTAAGAAGTCGTACGGAGCTGCAACGTCCATCCACCTGCCATCTCAACGCGTTCGTGTCTTTTACCCCGGAAGTAATCACAGAACAAGAATTTAAATCCTACCCTTGTACATACTTTGACCAAAAAGAATGTGGCTGTTCTAAATTTGATGTGTTGGCAGATGTGCCAACACCTTGTTGTTAGAGGAGGCCGAAATGCACGCTATAATCTAACGCAGACTGGCGTGAGGTCTGGAACAGGATACGTAATGAATGCTATAAACAAAAGTAAGTAGCTGCTGGAATACTTAACTTTAATCCATCATTTGTATACAGCATTCTTGATGATACAAGTGAGACTCTCTCTAGAAATGGTTAATGGCGCCTTGCTAGGTCGTAGCCATGGACTTAGCTGAAGGCTATTCTAACTATCTCTCGGCAAATGAGAGAAAGGCTTCGTCAGTGTAGTCGCTAGCAAAGTCGTCCGTACAACTGGGACGAGTCCTAGTACGTCTCTCTAGACCTGCCGTGTGGTGGCGCTCGGTCTGCAATTACCGACAGTGGCGACACGCGGGTCCGACATGTACTAATGGACCGCGGCCGATTTAAAGCTACCACCTAGCAAGTGTGGTGTCTGGCGGTGACACCACAAAATTATTTCGAAGTGTAGGGACGTTTTTGTATTAGCGTGTTAGGCTCTAAAGGGCCTTTAATCCTAGAACACTAAAGTAGGGGTCGGGGGGTGGGGGGGGGGCGCCGTTACATTGCTACTAAACCATCGTAAATTTTACTACTCTACATTTATTTCGAAGTCATTATTTATAGTTTGCACATTAGTTAATTACAATTATTAGATCTCTAATGGTACGTTACATATCATATTAGGTACAAAATGTCCTGTTTTATACTCTACTGCAATCGTGAATTTTACGAGGGTGTAGGAATTTACTGTTAAGCAACAAATTGAAATTGTCTTAATTCTATTTCACTTACCATTGCATACGTCACTCAAGACGAATGCTCCGTCATAGCACTGGCTGAAACTCTTGCTGACATCCAGCCCCTTTCGCTTTACACATTCAATTAACTGATGTTCGTATCTTAATGCACACTCAAACTTTACTTGATAGTGGAGGTAAATGACTCCCATATTTTTATTTCAGAATTATTTTCAAAATGATCTTTCATTATTTTAAAATATGGAAAGACTTCTCTTGAGTGATCGATTTTACTAATTTTTTCCATGTTTTTCTGCCTATTCTAATTTTTCCTCAATTTTTACCGTTTTTTTCGTCTCCGTAGGTACCTT
Organism: Schistocerca cancellata; assembly: GCF_023864275.1. Lineage (NCBI taxonomy): Eukaryota > Metazoa > Arthropoda > Insecta > Orthoptera > Acrididae > Schistocerca > Schistocerca cancellata. Next base: position 421,545,959 of record NC_064634.1, on the reverse strand, counting down.
ACCTTCGGCAGTATTGCCTCGTTTGTTACAACCCTGTTACGCTTCACCTCTTATCGGTAGATAATTTCCTCGTTCTGCGGCGATTGTTTTCCGCTGATCCTCTTAGACTGAAGCTCTCAACAATGCAGCAGTCTCAGCAGCAGCCTAGGCCGTTGCTAGGCACCAGTCTCAGACAAGACGACGGACGATCAACGTGTTTCCGTGCCCATTCAGCAAAATCTTAAGAAATCCGAAAAAGGCAGGAAAAGTGCGGCGCAACGATAGCACTCATAAGGTAAGCTAGCGACAAACATCCAAGTTCTGCCAATCCACGTCACCCAAAACACTGTTTACAATCTGATTGTACTTACTGCTGACGCATATCACAAATTCTCACAGGCATGTATGGATAATGGGCATGGAAATCTTTGACACTGTACTTATATTTACAGTAATTTGAACTTCAAAACAGTCGTCCATACTATTTATCAAGGTTTGCGTGAGGCTGTTCGTATTGGAAAACAATGAATTTTGTGAATCTTATAATTACGGGTAAATCGGAATACTACGAATTATTCATTCTTTTACAAAGTTTCTGTGCCAATTACTTCCAATATTCGCTCATACAGACAGTGTTTCACGACTCTAGTACATCACCATGGTTTCATCAAACACATGTTTTCCGTGCATGTATCATAAGAAACAATACATTTTTGTAAGAATTTCTAACGCATTATAGCTGAATTTCAAATACTATACGTTGTTGTTATAAGAAAATTTATATGTCTTCTAAGTATATACGTTTGAAAACTTAATGAGCTGCGATTTGATATAGTTGTTTCTGCAAACGTATAATTCAATAAGGAAAATTAGCTTTATCATGTTTGTGTCAGTGCAGTTCGTACCCACAAACCTAATACAGTGTTCCCAAATTTTTTTGGCTTCTCGGCTCCACAGAACTGAATCGGAAGAGGTTCTTGGAATTCAAGCTTCTAATGTATTGACTCCTTTAGCTGCACCTTTGGTCATCAAATGATACTGTGCACAATAGACCTGACACTACAGTCGTCATTGTTTCATTCTGTGTTTGATTTCCGTGATACGCAAATTTATAACAGAAAGTATCAGTATTTGTACATGACCTCTTACGCTGTTGTTTAATCCCTGAACGGACATTCTAAAATATCTTTCAGAGCGATGGCTGACGCGAGTAGAGTAGATGTTTCGATGGAAGTCGAAAGATCATGTATGACTTTTTTATTTTATTTTGTTTATTTATTTGTTTCTGAGTCATCAAACTTATGACTGGTTTGATGCGGCCCGGCACGTATTCCTCACCTGGTGTGAAACTCTTCGTCTCAAAAGGAGCACTTGTAACCTAAGTCCTCAATAATTATTTGCTGGATGTACTCCAGTCTCTGTCTTTCTCAACAGATTTAACCCTCTAACTTCCTCTAGTACTACGGAAGTTATTCCTTGATGTTTTAACAGATGTCCTACCATCCTGTCCCTTTTTCTTGTCAGTGTTTCCCATATACTCTGTTCCTCGCTGATTCTTCTTTACCTTATCAGTCCACATAGTCCTCAAATGGCTTTGAGCACTATGGGACTTAACTGCTGAGGTCATCAGTCCCCTAGAACTTAAAACTACTTAAACCTAACTAACCTAAGGACATCACACACATCCATGCCCCAGGCAGGATTCGAACCTGCGACCGTAGCAGTCGCGCGGTTCCAGACTGTAGCGCCTAGAACCGGTCTGCCACTCCGGCCGGCCATAGTCCTCAACATTCATCTGTAGCGCCGTATGACTGCGGACAGATATTTACTTGTTTCCGGTCGCTACCAATCTGTAGAGTATCCTCATAAATTAAAACCATTTATAATTAAATTACATATAACATTTCTGTGACCTGTAACTTCACGTGTGACGTCCGCTGTCGTTTACGAGTACAGTGACGCATTGGGCACAGCGTCATCTGTAAAGGTGATGGAATGATTCGCATTTTTTAAGTCAAGATGATTTTCAAAACCAACCTTCATTATTTTAAGTAAGTGGAAGACTTCTCTTGATTGACCGATTTTAGTAGTTTTTATATTTTAAATTTTCCGTGGTTTCCTTGCCTCTCCCTCTCGAGTGCCAGTGGCTCCTCATCCTTGGAGATCCCGGGGCAGTGCCCTTTCTGCCGCAGTTAGGTCACACTCTGATTCTTATTACGTTTCTTTAGTAAACGAACAACTCTTGTCTGTTTGGGATACTCCGGAAAGTTACCTGAGATGAAAGACTGATTTATTATATCAGTTAATGGGACTTGTACACTATCTATACATTCTTTCAGTTCACAGATTGGCACTTCTATGCTAGTTGACTTCTATTTTTTATGAATTTTTGTGCTTTTTGTTTAACTTCATAACCTATGGTGGGTGACAACGTCATTGCATTTGCCACACAATTTGTTATTGGAACAACATTTGATCTTGGGCATTTATGTTGATGTTTTTATGCCACATGTATATATTCACAAAATTTCCTAGTTTATGTATCTCATTTATCGACGTACCCCTGTCTTTCATCTGATAGCTGTCATGATTTTGTTCTGTTCTCCCACTTCTTGTTTTACAACCATCCAGACCGTGCTGCTTTTAGTTTTAGAATTAAGTGTTGTTTTGCCATTTGTTGACTTTATTGTGGCAAGTAACACTTTTCTGAGAATCTTGTGGCATCTCAGATAACAGTTTAGTGACACTGGTTCACTGTCTGATTACTCGGGTTGGAAGCTCCATCAGTTGTACGAAAACTTTTTTCACGCGGTTGATCCTTCAATTTGGAAAACAAATCCTTCTGGTGGGCTCATATCAGGACTGTAAGGTGTTTGAAGAAGAGTTTCCCGTCAATATTTGTAGAGGATTTCTCTCATTGCTCGGGCAATATGCGGTGTTGCATTGCCGTATAAAATGAGGAAATTAGAGGCAAGCTGCCAGGCCTTCTTCGACGAATTTTGCGGGAGTAAAGCATTTTGCAGAAATAGCTTGTAGTACGCCCCTGTTACAAACGTCCCCTGGGGCACTCTGTTTATAGTGTTTATAGTTATGACTCCATTCAAGTTATACGCAAAGATCATCATCAGTTTCACTTTTGATTGTTGGCGACACAGTTCGGGTATGGAGAATAGGAACTTTTCTGTTGTGACGACCGAGACGTCAGTTCTAGCCAAAATCATGCGTCCAGCTTCCATCAAATGCAGCAGTCCTTTTTAGAAACTTTCCTTCTGTTCGATAACGTTGCAGCAATTCTTCTGCGATTCTTTTGCGACGTGCTTGCTACTCTTCACACAGATCACGCGGAACCCATTTGGCAACAACTTTTCTCATCTTTCACTTTTCATTTATGGTTTTGTAAACTAAAGCGACATTCTGGCCTCGTATGCAATTTCCTCATATGTTTCTCGTCGATCCTCAGTCAAAATACCACTAACAATAACTTGAGAGGTGCAGTCGGTTGCAGGTGTTGGACTTCCACTTCTTGGGTTGTCCTCAGCACTTACCCGACCTTCAGGGAAACGTGTAATTCCACCTGACTCAGTTTCAGTTTCCATTTAAAAACTGAATTACTCACGACACAGCCACGCAAACCAGCAAACACATATATCTACATCTACATCTACATTTATACTCCGCAAGCCATCCAACGGTGTGTGGCCTCCCTTTCCTGTTCCAGTCGCGTATGGTTCGCGGGAAGAACGACTGTCTGAAAGCCTCCGTGCGCGCTCTAAACTCTCTAATTTTACATTCGTGATATCCTCTGGAGGTATAAGTAGGGGGAAGCAATATATTCGATACCTCATCCAGAAACGCACCCTCTCGAAACCTGGCGAGCAAGCTACACCGCGATGCAGAGCGCCTGTCTTGCAGAGTCTGCCACTTGAGTTTGTTAAACATCTCCGTAACGCTATCACGGTTACCAAATAACCCTGTGACGAAACGCGGCGCTCTTCTTTGGATCTTCACTATCTTCTCCGTCAACCCGATCTGGTACGGATCCCACACTGATGAGCAATACTCAAGTATAGGTCGAACGAGTGTTTTGTATATATGACTTGAAGAGGTTGAAAAAATCAGCCAACCAGTTGCAAAACAAAGGTTTATTAGCCATTCACGTAGGTTTGGATATTTATAAAAATATCTTCTTCAAAAGGAGTGGGCCCGGTTTTAAAATTTTAAACTTAGCGTCCATATGCTTGGTCAAGGGCTAATGCAACTGGTTGGCTGATTTTTTCAACCTCTTAAGATTTACACAGTTGCTGTTTCGCAGTCATGTTTAAGATTTGGACCTTTACGACCGTCTCGCTCACAGTTGACATGAGTTTCAACTTGATCACGCCATCCTAACAGTGCGCATGCGCATTGTATAGGACTTTTGAAAAGACACTCGTATGTTTAATTTCTATCTCTCAACACCAGCGTTCAGCAGTACCAATCATAGCTCAGTTCAAAGTCTGAAGTTCAATTTCAAATAGCTGTATTGTACGTTTTAAGGACTGAATATTTTGACGAACTATTGTTAGATTTGTATGAATTTCAGTGTTACTTGCCCTTGTGGATTCTGATACCGATGCCTAATAAGCAAGCTTTTAACTGTGATTGGATCTCACTTTCGTAAGCTCGCCGAGAAGTTTCTACGCTAATGAAGACGTTTTTTTGAAGCAGGGGCACATGTTGTCCGGGCTTATTCTAAAAACAGTGTAGTCGTGTCAGTGACAATAGTGTCTGAGCGGCTGACGCTGGGTATTGTCAGTTGGTAACGCAGTGGGGCGGTGGTTTGTGCGGGTGTAGCTGTTGGAGGCCGTGGCTAGGTCGGCAGCAGCGTGACGGGGCACCTTCCAAATGCCACGGACCGGGCCGCGCTGCGCTGCTTGGACTCCACCGGCTCGCATCCCGACGACAGCAGCTGGACGCCAGGTTGGACCGCGAACAATATGACTGAGTACCCTAGGTCACAGAAACCCATTCATCTATTAAAAGACACCTACGATCCTGGAGATTAGGCGGATGTCAGTCTGAACTGGGACACTAAGGGTACTGCAAGACTCGTTGTTGCTACTGTCGGTATTGTTGTTGGGCACTTCAGTCTGAACATTGGTTTCATGCAGTCCTACACGCCTAATATATCCTGTGTAAGCCTCTTCCTCTATGACTACTGCCTTTTACATTCGTCTGAACCTACTTACTTCATTCATCTCTTTCTCTGCCCCTACAATTTATACCCTCCGCACTTCCCTTCAGCGCGAAATTGACCATTCCTTGAAGCCTGATAAGTGTTCTATGAACCGAAGCCTTCTTTTTATCAACTTATGCCATGCATTTCTTTTACTGTTAGTTCTATTCAGAATATCCTCATTAGACATACGTCCTACCCACCTGATCTTGAGCATTCTTCTGTAGCTCAATATTTCAAAGGTGTCTACTCTCTTTTTCTCTCAACTGCTTATTGCCCAGGTTTCACTTCCATGGAAGCCTACATTTCACACAAATTTGTTTAGAAAATACTTCCTAACACTTAAATTTGTAAATGACAATTAACAGAAATCATCAACTGCCGACAGGTGTTGTTGATATACCTCGATGGGGACAGCTGAAAATGTGTGCCCCGGCTGAGACTCGAACCCGGGTATCTATTCTTTCGAGAATAGTTACTACACTCCTGGAAATTGAAATAAGAACACCGTGAATTCATTGTCCCAGGAAGGGGAAACTTTATTATTAGTTAGGTTAGGTTAGTGATTAACGTCCCGTCGACAACGAGGTCATTAGAGACGGAGCGCAAGCTCGGGTTAGGGCAGAATTGGGAAGGAAATCGGCCGTGCCCTTTCAAAGGAACCATCCCGGCATTTGCCTGAAACGATTTAGGGAAATCACGGAAAACCTAAATCAGGATGGCTGGAGACGGGATTGAACCGTCGTCCTCCCGAATGCGAGTCCAGTGTGCTACCACTGCGCCACCTCGCTCGGTGAAACTTTATTGACACATTCCTGGGGTCAGATACATCACATGATCACACTGACAGAACCACAGGCACATAGTCACAGGCAACAGAGCATGCACAATGTCGGAACTAGTACAGTGTATATCCACCTTTCGCAGCAATGCAGGCTGCTATTCTCCCATGGAGACGATCGTAGAGATGCTGGATGTAGTCCTGTGGAACGGCTTGCCATGCCATTTCCACCTGGCGCCTCAGTTGGACCAGCGTTCGTGCTGGACGTGCAGACCGCGTGAGACGACGCTTCATCCAGTCCCAAACATGCTCAATGGGGGACAGATCCGGAGATCTTGCTGGCCAGGGTAGTTGACTTACACCTTCTAGAGCACGTTGGGTGGCACGGGATACATGCGGACGTGCATTGTCCTGTTGGAACAGCAAGTTCCCTTGTCGGTCTAGGAATGGTAGAACGATGGGTTCGATGACGGTTTGGATGTACCGTGCACTATTCAGTGTCCCCTCGACGATCACCAGTGGTGTACGGCCAGTGTAGGAGATCGCTCCCCACACCATGATGCAGGGTGTTGGCCCTGTGTGCCTCGGTCGTATGCAGTCCTGATTGTGGCGCTCACCTGCACGGCGCCAAACACGCATATGACCATCATTGGCACCAAGACAGAAGCGACTCTCATCGCTGAAGACGACACGTCTCCATTCGTCCCTCCATTCACGCCTGTCGCGACACCACTGGAGGCGGGCTGCACGATGTTGGGGCGTGAGCGGAAGACGGCCTAACGGTGTGCGGGACCGTAGCCCAGCTTCATGGAGACGGTTGCGAATGGTCCTCGCCGATACCCCAGGAGCAACAGTGTCCCTAATTTGCTGGGAAGTGGCGGTGCGGTCCCCTACGGCACTGCGTAGGATCCTACGGTCTTGGCGTGCATCTGTGCGTCGCTGCGGTCCGGTCCCAGGTCGACGGGCACGTGCACCTTCCGCCGACCACTGGCGACAACATCGATGTACTGTGGAGACCTCACGCCCCACGTGTTGAGCAATTCGGCGGTACGTCCACCCGGCCTCCCGCATGCCCACTATACGCCCTCGCTCAAAGTCCGTCAACTGCACATACGGTTCACGTCCACGCTGTTGCGGCATGCCACCAGTGTTAAAGACTGCGATGGAGCTCCGTATGCCACGGCAAACTGGCTGACACTGACGGCGGCGGTGCACAAATGCTGCGCAGCTAGCGCCATTCGACGGCCAACACCGCGGTTCCTGGTGTGTCCGCTGTGCCGTGCATGTGATCATTGCCTGTACAGCCCTCTCGCAGTGTCCGGAGCAAGTATGGTGGGTCTGACACACCGGTGTCAATGTGTTCTTTTTTCCATTTCCAGGAGTGTATTTTCATATACAGGGTGTTACAAAAAGGTACGGCCAAACTTTCAGGAAACATTCCTCACACACAAATAAAGAAAAGATATTATGTGGACATGTGTCCGGAAACGCTTATTTCCATGTTAGAGCTCATTTTAGTTTCTTCCACCTACGCTCAATGGAGCACTTTATCATGATTTCATACGGGATACTCTACTTGTGCTGCTAGAACATGTGCCTTTACAAGTACGACACATGTGGTTCATGCACGATGGAGCTCCTGCACATTTCAGTCGAAGTGTTCGTACGCTTCTCAACAACAGATTCGGTGACCGATCGATTGGTAGAGGCGGACCAATTCCATGGTCTCCACGCTCTTCTGACCTCAACCCTCTTGACTTTCATTTATGGGGGCCTTTGAAAGCTCTTGTCTACGCAACCCCGGTACCAAATGTAGAGACTCTTCGTGCTCGTATTGTGGACGGCTGTGATACAATACGCCATATTCCGGGGCTGCATCAGCGCATCAGGGATTCCATGCGACGGAGGGTGGATGCATGTATCCTCGCTAACGGAGGACATTTGGAACACTTCCTGTAACACAATGTTTGAAGCCACGCTGGTACGTTCTGTTGCTGTGTGTTTCCATTCCATGATTAATGTGATTTGAAGAGAAGTAATAAACTGAGCTCTAACATGGAAAGTAAGCGTTTCCGGACACATGTCCACATAACATATTTTCTTTCTTTGTGTGTGAGGAATGTTTCCTGAAAGTTTGGCCGTACCTTTTTGTAACACCCTGTATAGTTAAAGGCTACCCGGCCATTGACCTTCGTCTGTGTGAATGCGCACAGGTTGCCCGAATTCTTACGGGAATCGTCGCCTTAGTTGGCGCGAGTAATGAGTGGATGGGCAAATATCTATTAAGAACATTACGTATGTAGATTGTGGACAGTTGGGAATGTGGGTCTCACGGGAAGCGTGCAAGGGATAATTCCCTGCACTCGCGCTATACATCTGTGTCCTTGGCGGCTCAGATGGATGGGGAGCATCTGCCATGTAAGCAGGAGGCCCCGGGTTCGAGTCCCAGTCGGGGCACACATTTTCAGCTGCCCCATCGAGGTATATCAACAACACCTGTCGGTACCTGAGGGTTTCAATTAATTATCATTTATTCTAGAGAAGCTGCACGGTCATCAATTGTATCTATTCTTTCGAGACCAATTACTATCTTAATATATACTTAAATTTGTATTAGATGTAAAAGAAATTTCACTTTTCAGAACGATTTTCTTTCTATAGCCAGTCTGCATGTAATAACTTCTTTAATTCGGCCATCATCAGTTAACTAAACGTATCTACTACTATACTTGTCTACTACTTTTAATGTCTTGTTTCCTAATCTAATTCTCTCAATATCACCGAATTCGACTACATTCCACTACCCCTTTTCACTTCTGATGCTCATCATAATCTGTTTTCAAGACATTATCATCTGTCTTCAATTGCTCTTCCAAGTCCTTTGTCATCTCTGACAAATTACATCATCGTTGGCAAACCTTAAAGTTTTTATTTCTTCTGCCTGAACTTTACATTCTTGTCAAACGTTCTTTGGTTTACTTACTGCATGCCCAATCTACAGACTGAGAAACATCCGTGATAGGCTTCAATCCTCTCTTCTCCCTGCTGCACTACTACTTCTCTTTCATGTTCTTCTAGTCTTATAACTGCAGTTTTGTTTCTGTACAAGCTGTAAATAACCTTACGCTCTCTTATTTTATCCTGGCTACCTTCAGAATCCTAAACAGTGTATTCCACTGAACACTGTTAAAAGCTTTCTCTAAATAGGCAAATGATATAAATGAAGATTTGCCTTACTTTAACCATCTTCTAAGATAAGCTGTGAGGTATTTCCTCCCATATTCATACATTTCTCTGGTAGCAAATCTGACTTTCGCCGAGGTCACCTTCCACCAGTTTTCCGTTTTTCTGTGGAGAATTCACGTTAGCATTTTGCAACCATGACGTATTAAACTGATGGCTAGGTGATATTCACAAATGTCAGTACCTTCTTGCTTTGGAATTTAAATTACTGTATTCTTCTTGAAGCCCGAGAGTATAACACCTGTCTCACATGTCTCGCACACCAGGTGGAAGAGTTTTTGCTTGGCTGCCTCTCCCAAGAATATGAATAATTCTGAGCGAATGCCATATACCCCAGGGACTTTGTTTTGTCTTAGATCTTTCAGTGCTGTCAAATTCTTCTCGCAGTACCATACCTCTCATTTCATCTTCATGTACTTCCTCTTCCCTTTCTATAAAATTGCCTTCAAGTTCATTTCACTTGTACAGCCCCTCTGTATATTCCTTCCATCTTCAACTTAACCATTCTTTGCTTAGTACTGACTTGCCATCTGACCTACTGATATTAATACATCTGCTTCTCTTTTTTCCGTAGCTATCTGCAATATCCCTGTAGGAGGTTTCTGTGTTTCCCCTGATTATACACACTTCAAGATTCTTGCATTTGTCCTCTAGCCATTCTGGCTTAGCCATTCTGCCAATTTCATTTTGAGGATGTTTGTTTCACTTTCGCCTCCTCCTTTTGCTGCATTTTTATATTTCTTCTGTCGTAAATTAAATTCATAATTACCAGTGTTATTCAAGGACTTATTCAAGGCCTTGGCGTTATACCTTTGTGATCTTCTGCTGCCTTCGCTATTTTAGCTCTAAAGGCTACCCATTCGTCTTCTGTTGTATTCCTTTCCCCTGAGTCAGTAATCGTTGTCTACGTTATTTTTGAAACTCTCAACAGCGTCTGGTTCTTCAAATTTATCCTGGTCCTATTTCCTTATATTCCTGGATTTTTACAATTTATTTAGTTTTAATCTGCATTTCATAACCAATAAATTATGATCTGAGTACGCAACTGTCCCTGGAATAGTCTTCCAGTTTAAAATCTGGCTTCAAAGTCAGTTGGTGGTGACAAGCAACAGGGAACGAGAGCAGCAGTAGATTTTATATCTTTTTCCACCTATTGCGAAATTATATTTCAAGTAAAACTCATATTTGACAACTAAAAATTACTAATTCGTTAATTACAGAGCATAAGCAAACACTGATTTTAAGTATTGTTCACATATTCCATAAGAAGTTAACATGCCTGTTTAGCATGCCACATGTGATAGGCATGAAAATAGCGGTGAATACTTATTTTGCAGTTTGCAATCATGTTTTCGAAGCAGTTTGACATAAAGATTGCACTGTTTGCGTTGCAGGCGAATTTTTGCAGAATTAGTAGACATGCAAAGAATTTGTGATTCTTGACAAGCGCAGATGGAAAAAAATAATCAATTTGGGGGCTTCACTGTCATGTTTGACTGACTTTGATGTCAGATGCCTTTTTGACATATTAATAACATTGCATACTCTCATCGACAAGTGCACTTTTAAGATGCAGTTTGCATGTGTGTTTTGCAATGTGGCATGAGTGACATATTATACCGAATGAAAGTGAGACTTGTTAGAACAAGCAAAACAATCAGTCAGCGAACTGAGTCTTGTTTAAACATGCCTGCCTGCCTTGCGACATGTGTCAACAATTTAAATATGAAAAGTAATTAATTTAGGCTTCATCAAACTTTGCTGATGTATGTAATTATTTTGATACAAATGGCGCAAAAAAAGAAAACAGTGTTTTGAACAACCCTTAAAGTACTATGAAATATTATAAATTACATTCTTTATGTAATCATATTTGTTTTAGGTTAAAGAAAGAGGTGGATCAGTATTGTGGGGTTTATAACCTCCCAGCTCCAATAGAAGCCGAGATACGAGTAAAAACGTGTTTTCTTCTAGCTGATGGTGCATGGGCTGCCCTGTGAGACAGGAATGTTGTGTGGGAACAGTATCAGCTTACCAAATCAGCCTGCTTTGCAGGGCAGCTTACATATCAGTGGTAAGAAACATTTTTCTGGGTCATGACTTGTAGGCTACCCTTCATGACTGGAATGCTGTTTTAGAATAGTATCGGCCTGCTTTATCGACCTTCTTTGCATGGCGGCTTGGATGTCAGGGGCCAATAAACGATTTTCAAGTCCCTGGTGTGTAGCCTGCCCTGCGTGATAGGCATGTTGTGGGAGTAGTATCGCTCTGCTTTATTGAACTATATTGTATTGTCTATAGTTGCTCAACAACATGGCAGGGTACAGGTTGAGATGGATAGAGAAGGAGATGGACAGAGTGACGGGGAGAAGAAAATGGACAGAAATAGGGGAGGAGAGGGAGATACATGAGGAAGGTGGAAGATGTGGAGGGTTGGTGGGTAGGTGGAAAAGGAAGACGGGGAGGCAAAGACGGAAAAGAGCGAGTGGGAGGAGGATGTGGGTAGAAAGAGGAGAGGAGGGTATAAGGAGGATATGAAAAGAGAGAGACAGTGGGGAGGAGGAAATACTCAGTATATGCATCGAACTCGTGTGAAAATGAAACCTTAGGGAAAAGGATAGTCATCATCATCATCTTGGAAGTTTCCAGCTCCATGCTGGGTCTGTTTTGGAACATAAGCGTCGCCATCTAGTCCTGTTTTCCCACCTTCTTTCTGTGTTCTTTGGTCCAGTCCTTGCCTCTTTATTCCACCCACTGCTACATACCTTTCAGCCATATGTCTCTTGGTTTTCCTCTTGGTCGCTTCCTTTGCAGCTTCATTTCATGTATCTTCTTGGGAGTACTCTTGCTTTTCATTCTCTTTAAGTGCTCATACCATCTTAGCCTTTATGTTTCCATCCTGCTCTGCAAGGATGCCTCTTTCACAATATATATTTTCATTCCTCATCCTGTCTCTCCTTGTTGCTGCTATCATACTTCTGACAAATTTCATCTCACATGTCTATAATCTGCTTACATCTCTTGTTTTCATTACCCATGTTTCAGATGCATAGGTTAGTACTGGGATATAGTGACTTTGATACATTACTTTCCAAACCAGGCTCCTACCACTTTGCAGAAATGCTCCTGCCTGTCTGCCACATTCACTGATATCTTTCTCATTTCTTACATCTTCCTATATCTGTGACACTTTTAACCTTCTTCAATTTTTCACCTCCAGTCCTTATTTCACTATTTGGTCTAGCTTTCTTTCTAGTTGCAACAAGGGCTTAGTATTTGTTTACATTAAATTTCATTCCATACTGACTTCCAGTTTCTTCCCAAGAGTCCAGCTGTCCCTGAATATCCTCCTGCCTGTATCCCTAGATCATCATGGTTCTCTGTGAACACCACAGCTTTGATCTGGTCTTCTCCAATTTTTTCTGCCACCTTATACATTATCTCATGCGAGACCACAATGAAGATGTGAGATTACAATGCAGTGCCCTGTTACACACCATTCGTTAGCTGTAACCAATCCGTCCTTTCATTTCCCACTTTCCCGCAAGTCGAACTTCCACAGTACACCTCCTCCACACTGCTTGTCGCCCCTTTTTTCACTCTCTTATTTTCGAGTGCTTCTCAGACCTTTCATCTACAGACACTATCATACGTCTTTTCTATGCTGAGGTAGGGCATCATGAGATCTTCCCCAGCTTCATAGTGCTGCTTTTGGAACTGCATCACTGCAAATGAGGTCAACAGTTGACCTCCCAGATCTGAAATTATGCTATTCCTCTCTCAACTTGTTCTCCACCATTGTTCAGATTCTGCTCTTCAGGATATTTTCATACATCTTGGCACAATGTGGTATCAGTGTGACTCGCCTGTTGTGTTTTCAATCTTTTCTACACCCTTTCTTAAATATAGGTGATGCCTAAAACATCTAGCTTTCTCGTTTCTATAAGATCGACTATTTCCAGTGCCCCTCCTGTCAGTGTTCCAATGTTCAAAGTTCCAATTTGTAGTTCATCTGTCTTTCTGGCTAGTTCCCTTGTTGAAAGCTGATTGTTGATCCACTGTTCGCTAGCTAGGTCTATCGCAGCTTCACCGGAGTCCCCTTAGCCGCCACGTTTCGGAGTTCCTACAGGGCCTTCAAAGATACCATACTGGAACAGGGCGCTTGAAGTCTCCACTATACTTCACCCCTGTAGACCGTCCCCAACTTTGTGACGTTGCCCCCCCCCCCCCCGATTTGAACAAGGGGATGGTCTTCTGAGAGGCTAGTGTATATAGATATATATATTAAAGAGGCAAAGAAAATGGTACAACTACCTAATATCGTTTGGCCCCCACCCCCTCCCCCGAGCACACAGAAGTGCCGCAACATGACGTGGCACGGAGTCGACTGATGTCTTAACAGTGCTGGTGGAAATTGACACCATGAATCTACATCTACATCTACATGGTTACTCTGCAATTCACACTTAAGTGCCTGGCAGAGGGTTAATCGAACAATTTTCATACTACTTCTCTATAATTCCACTCACGAATGGAGCGTGCAAAAAAGGAACACTTAAATCTTTCCCTTCGAGCTCTGATTTCTCTTATTTAATTGTTCTGATTATTTCTCCAACGTAGGTGGGTGTCAACAAAAGATTTTCGCATTAGGAAGAGAAAGTTGACGATTGAAATTTCGTAAATAGATCTCGCCGCAAAGAAAACAGCCTTTGTTTCAGTGACTGTCACCCCAACCCGCGTATCATATCAGTGACACTCTCACCCCTATTGCGCTATAACACGAAACAAGCTGCCCTTCTTTCCACTTTTTCGATGTCCTCCGTCAATTCCATCTGGTAAGGATTCCACACCGTCCAGCAGTATTCCAGCAGAGGACGGACAAGTGTAATGTAGGCTCTCTCTTTAGTGGGTTTGTCGCATCTTCTAAGTGTTCTGCCAACAAAGCGCAAACTTTATTTCGCAATCCGCACAATATTATCTATGTGGTCTTTCCAATTTAAGTTACTCGTAATTGTCATTCCTAGGTGTTTAGTCAAATTGACAGCCCTTAGATTTGCGCGATTTATCGTATACCCAAAATTTATCGGATTTCTTTTAATACCCATGTGGATGACCTCGCACTTTTCTTTGTTTAGTGTCAATTGCCACTTTTTGCACCATACAGAACTTCTCCCTAGCTCATTTTGGAATTGAAATTGATGATTTGATGATTTTACTAGACAGCAAATTACAGCGTCATCTGCAAACAATCAAGGGGGCTGCACAAATTATCACCTATCATTTATGTAAATCAGGAACAGCAGAGGGCCTATGACACTACCTTGCGGAACGCCAGATATCACTTCTGTTCTGCTCGATGATTTACCATCTATCACTACGAACTGTGACCTCTCTGAGAGGGAATCACGAATCCAATCACACAACTGAGACGATACTCCATATGCACGCAATTTGATTAATAGTCGCTTGTGAGGAACGGTATCAAAACCTTCTGGAAATCTAGGAATATGTAATCGATCTGAAATCCCTTGTCGACAGCACTCATGGGAATAAAGAGCTAGCTGTGTTGCACAAGAACGATATTTTATGAATCCATGTTGGATATGTATCAAAAGGTCATTTTTTTCAAGGTGATTCATAATGTTCGAGTACAGTATATGATCCAAAATCCTACTGCAAATTGAGGTCAGTGATATGAGTCTGTAATTCAATGGGTTACTCCTATTTCCTTTCCTGAATATTGGTGTGACCTGTGTAACTTTCCAATCTTTAGGAACAGACCTTTCGTCAAGTGAGCGGTTGTATATGATTGCTAAGAAAAACGCTGATTGGTGTACCGTCTGGACCAAAAGACTTTCCTTTCTTAAGTGATTTGAGTTGTTTCGCAACACCTAAGATATCTAGTTTTATGTCACTCAGCTAATAGCTGTTCTGGTTTCGAATTCTGGAATATTTACTTCGTGTTCTTTCGTGAAGGAATTAAGTAAAACTGTATTTAGTAACTCCGCTTTAGTGGCACCATCATCGGTAACATTTCCATCGCTATCGCGCAGTGACAGTATTGATTGTTTTTTGCCACTGGTGTACTTTACATACGACCAGAATCTCTTTGGGTTTACTACCATATTTTGAGACAATGTTTCATTGTGGAACCTATTAAAAGCATCTCACATTGACGTCCGCACTAAATTTCGAGCTTCCGTGAAACTTTGTCAGTCTTGAGGATTTTGCGTTCTTCTGAATTTGGCATGTTTTTTCGTTGTTCCTGCAACAGTGATCTGACGTGTTTTGTGTACTATGGTGGATCAGTCCCGTCTCTTCTTAACTTCTGCGGTATGAATCTATCTATTGGTGTCGATACTGTACCTTTGAATTTGAGCCATATCTGGTCTACACTCACATAATTAGCTTGGAAGGAATAGAGACTCTCTATTAGGAAGGCATCAAGCGAATTTTTATCTGCTGTTTTAAATAGATATATTTTGCGTTTATTTTTAGTGGTTTTGGTTGATATGGTTTTGGGCCTAGCTACAATGACCCTGTGTTCACTAATCCCTGTATCCGTGATGACGCTTTCTATTAGATCAGGATTATTTGTGGCTAAGGGGTCAAGTGTGTTTTCGTAACCATTTACAATTCGTGTGGGCTCATGAATTAATTGTTCAAATTAATTCTGAGCGAAAGCATGTAGTACAATTTCGGAAGATGTTTTCTGTTTACCACCGGCTTTGAACATGTATTTTCGCCAACTAATCGACGTTAGATTTAAGCCTCCACCAATTATAACTGTATGAGTGGGGTACTAATTTGTAATGAGATTCAAGTTTTCTTTGAACCGTTCAGCTGTTATATCATCTGAGTCGGAGGGTCTGTAGAAGGAGCGAAGCCGGCCGCGGTGGTCTAGCGATTCTAGGCGCTCAGTCCGGAACCGCGTGACTGCTACGGTCGCAGGTTCGAATCCTGCCTCGGGCATGGATGTGTGTGATGTCCTTAGGTTAGTTAGGTTTAAGTAGTTCTAAGTTCTAGGGGACTGATGACCACAGATGTTAAGTCCCATAGTGCTCAGAGCCATTTGAACTATTTTTTGAAGGACCCAATTATCATTTTGGTACGGCTGTTGAGTATAACCTCTACCCATGGTAATTCGCAGGAACTATCTATTTCAACTTCACTACAAGATAAACTACTACCAACAGACACAAATACATCATCACCTACTTTATTTAATCTATCCTTTCTGAACACGGTTTGTGCCTCTGCAAAAATTTCGGCAGAATTTATCTCCGGCTTTAGCCAGCTTTCTGTTCCTATAACGACTTCAGCTTCAGTGCTTTCTCCCAGCGCTTGAAGCTCTGGTACTTTTCCGACACAGTTACGATGATTTACAACTACAATATCGACTGTTGCTTGGTAGATTCTCTTCGTTTCTTTGCCCTGTACCCTTTGAGTCTGGAGCCCTTTTTGATCTTTTCCGAGATTGTCTAATCTAAAAAGCCGCCCTGTCCACGACACACAGCCCCTGCTACCCGTGTAGCCACCTCCTGTGTGTAGAGGACACATGACCTATTTAGCGGAACCCGAAGCCCCAGCACCCTATGGCACAAGTCGAGGAATCTGCAGCCTACACGGTCGCAGAACCGTCTGAACCTCTGATTCAGACACTCCACTCAGCTCTGTACCAAAGGTCCGCAATCTGTCCTGTCGACGATGGTGCACATGGTGAGCTCTGCCTTCATCTCGCTATCAAGACTGACAGTCTTCACGAACTCAGATAGCCGCCGCAAACCAGAGAGAATCTCTTCAGATCCATAGCGACACACATCATTAGTGCCGACATGAGCCACTACCTGCAGTTGGCTGCAGCCTGTACCCTTCATGGCATCCGGAATGACCCTTTGCACATCTTGGATGACTCCCCCCGGTATGCACACGGAGAGCACATTGGCTTTCCTACCGTCCTTAGCTGTCATATCCCTAAGGGGCTCCATCACCTGCCTAACATAGGAGCTCCCAATTACAAGCAATCCCACCCACTGCACCTGTCCGGACCTTTCAGGAAGACCGGCCACTGCCACAACAGGCGAGGGCGTCCTTGCTGGCTCCGAAATAGTTTCAGCAGTGGGCAGTACCTCAAACTTGTTACGGAGGCGTAAGGGTACAGCCTTGCGGCCAGCACCAACTTTCGCCTTCCGCCCAGGGATTCGCGACCCCGCCACGGTTCGCCAATCACCGTCAGGCAAGTGTCAACCGGTAGGGACATCCGAATCCGAGGGCGCAGTGGCATCAGAGATCCCAGGCGATGCTACAGGTTCCAGAGGCGCCAAAGCGTTCGCTTCGTGTGTTCCAATGTCACCGCGGCCCAGGCCAACTGCCTGGAGCCTGTCGACCACGGCCAACCCAGTTTCCAACTGCTTACTGACCGTGGGCAATTCCCCCTGAATCCGTACGCAACAGGTGCAGTCCCTTTCCATCCTTAACAATTTTTTCCTCAATTTTATCTCACAGGCCGTTCAAAAGAAATAGATGACTGACGACTATGCGAATTTACACTATAGGGGTACTTAAACGCGATGCTACAACTCTCAAATACTATAATTGGCCCGAAATTTGTGAATTAAACCATGCAAGTACGCAAAAACACGCAAAGAAATTAAGAATTAAATTATAAAGCAAATAAGTGAGCTAAGAGTGCGACTTGCTGCTGGCTGCTGCTTATCCAACGGTGGTAGGGAGCTCACTGGCAGGGCTATCCATAAGTCGGAAAGAGGACGAGGGGGTGGACATCTCTCCTGAAGAGCACGTTAAAGCATACCAGATATGCTCAATAATGTTCTTGTCTGCGGAGTTCAGTGGCCAGTGGAAATGTTTAAGCTCAGAAGAGTGTTCCTGGAGTTGCTCTCTAGCAATTCTGGTATGGGGTGTCGCACTGTCCTGCTGGAATTGCCCAGGTCCGTCGGAATGTTCAATGGACATAAATGAATGCAGGTGATCGGACGTGCGTGTCACCTGTCAGAATCCTATCTAGACGTATCAGGGGTCCCATATCAGTCCAACTGCACACGCCCCAGTCTATTACAGAGCCTCCAGCAGCTTGAACAGTCCGCTACTGACACACAAGGTCCATGGATTCATGAGGCTGTCCCCATACCCGTACACGTCCATCTGATCGAAACAATTTGAAACGAGATTCGTCGGACCAGGCAATACGTTTCCAATCATCAACAGTCCAATGTCGGTGTTGACGGGCACAGGCGAGGTGTAAAGCTTTGTGTCGTGCTGTCATCAAGGATACACGAATGGGCCTTCGGCTCCAAAAGCCGATATCGATGATGTTTCGTTAAATGGTTCACACGCTGACACTTGTTGATCGCCCAGCATTGAAATCTGCAGTAATTTGCGGAAGGGTTGCGCTTCTGTCACGTTGAACCATTCTCTTCAGTCGTCATTGGTCCTGTTCGTGCAGGATCTTCTTCCGGCCACAGTGATGTCGAAGATTTGATGTTTTACCGGATTCCTGATATTCATGGTACGCTCGTGAAATGGTCGTACGGAAATATCTCCAGTTCATCGGTACCTCGGAGACGCTGCGTCCCATTGCTCGTCCGCCGACCATAACACCATGTTCAAACTCACTTAAATCTCGATAACCTGTTATTGTAGCAGCAGTAACCGATCTAATAACTGCGCCAGACGCTTATTGTCTTACGTAGGCGTTGCCGAAAGCAGCGCCGTAGTCTGCCTGTTTACGTATCTCTGTATTTGAATACGCAACCCTATAGCAGTTTTTTTGTCGCTTCAGTGTATATCTGTGTGTGTGTGTGAGAAAGGTTGGTAATTCCCGACCTCCAATGGGTAGTGTGGTGTCACCTCCAGACACCACACTTGCTAGGTGGTAGCCTTTAAATCGGCCGCGGTCCGTTAGTATACGTCGGACCCGCGTGTCGCCACTATCAGTGATTGCAGACCGAGCGCCGCCGGCACGGCAGGTCTAGAGAGACTTCCTAGCACTCGCCCCAGTTGTACAACCGACTTTGCTAGCGATGGTTCACTGACAAAATACACTCTCATTTGCCGAGATGATAGTTAGCATAGCCTTCAGCTACGTCATTTGCTACGACCTAGAGAGGCGCCATTACCAGTTACTATTGATATTATGAGTCATGTACAGTCAAGAGGGACGCTCATCATTAATGGATTAAAGTTAAGTATTCCACCAGCTACGTCCGTTTTTCTAAAGTCTAATTTCCTTGTCCTGTTCCAGAACTCACGCCAGCCTGCGTGAGCTAAAACGCGTGCCTTTCGGCTTCCTCTAATAATACGGTGTTGACTCTCCTGCCAACCCACAACAGGTAGTAGTGGAATGCGTTTAAGGGGCTATATTAGAGGATGCGTAGGGGTGAGGTGAGATAGGTTGGAGGTGGAGATGGACAGAGAGAGGGGGGAGGATGAGTTAGAATGAGTGCTGCGAGAACAAGAATACCGTTATAGAGAGGTATGAGGAGGAGGTGGGCAGAGGGGTGAGAGATGGAGATGGACAGAGAGAGGGAGAGGAGCAGGTGACTGGTAGTGGGGGGAAGAGGTGATGGATGGAGGTTGGTTCAAATGGCTCTGAGCACTATGGGACTCAACATCTTAGGTCATAAGTCCCCTAGAACTAACTAACCTAAGGACATCACACACATCCATGCTCGAGGCAGGATTCGAACCTGCGACCGTAGCAGTCCCGCGGTTCCGGACTGCAGCGCCAGAACCGCTAGACCACCGCGGCCGGCATGGATGGAGGAAGACGGAGGAGGATATGGACGAAGAGAAGGGTGGGAGGAGACAGAGTGAGAGGGGGGAGGGAGAAATAGACACGAATAGGAGATTGGCAGAGATGAGTGGAGGAGGAGCTGGTCAGAGGTTACAAGTTCAGAGGACCACCTATGCTTCGAGACGTTGAGGGCGGTGCTTCTGCTAAGCTCAGTATTTGGTTGACGTGCTGTGAACAGAAGTACTCGGAGGTATCCATACTGTGGAGGTAGATCTTTATGGTGTAGATAGTTAATGGTTGTTTTTCCCCAATAGGAACTAACGAGTGCTTTGATTCACTTTAGCCCCTTCATACGTTATGTTTCGCTATATTCGAGGCGACTTCTGTCATCAATAAATGGTTGCGTTAGCAGACGACTTAGGAGCCCTTGCATTTCCCGAATTAAGGCACTCACGGTACGTCAGTGGAACAGCGGCAAATGAAAAACATAGTGTCTAAAGTGTTGGCACGCCAATGACCAGTGCAAAGTCCTACGGACCGTGGAACTCCATGCCTGACAAGTTGAAAGCATGCCACTAGTTTTAAAACTTAACCCACGTGTTCATGTGAGATTGAGAACCTGGTTTCTGCCGATAAGTATACCCCCAGATGGTGAATATGACCAATTAATAAGCTATCTGTTATGATGAGGTTTCGGAAATGGCAAATCTTCCGCAAAGCACAACGAAAAAAGGAGGGAGGGAGGCGGTTATTGAGAAGCAACGCAGCTGAAATTGAAAAGAGAGTGTCAACTGTAGACATCGTATTATACTGATTCAAAATGTGTATGTTTTACATTGTAGACTCAGCTTACACAGGACAAATATCTTTGTCGTTTCTCACCTATACTGGTTAAAAATCTGTGATCTGGTGTTGTCGTGGAAGAAATACGTTCCGATGATTCCTTCTCTCGAAGTACTGCGTAATGTAGTCTTGACTGTGACGCTGTAGAATTCTAACGGAAGGTCATTGCAAGGGCTGTGTACTTCTACTCCGTTACCTCTGAATTAACTGTAAAGTAAGTATGCACATGAAGAGGTTTTGGATGCAAGGATGAGATGCAAGATAAATTCGAGAAGAACTAATACTTGAAAAAAAATATAGTACAGGACAAATATAAATGATGCATTTGTTTTCAAAGCTCTATATTTTCCAAAGAACAGTATTACATGTAGTAATATGATTATTGCATGAACAGAAACCGGCCGGGGTGGCCGGGCGGTTCTAGGCGCTACAGTCTGGAACCGCGCGACCGCTACGGTCGCAGGTTCGAATCCTGCCTCGAGCATGGATGTGTGTGATGTCCTTAGGTTAGTTAAGTTTGAGTAGTTCTAAGTTCTAGGGGACTGATGACTTCAGACGTTAAGTACCATAGTGCTCAGAGCCATTTGAACCATGAACAGAACCAAAAACTCACCTAGTTTGTACTTTGTCTTCTATAAGTGTTCTATGAACTTTCCTCTGGTCACACGACACACGTCCAAGTGGCAGCCAAGTTCGTTCCATATCTTGTATAACAACATCCTGTAAATGGTCATGACAGCAGCATTCATGTGTTCTCCTAGCTTTTCCAGTGTTCGTGATAATGACAGTACGTAAGCAGTTCCTTAACGTATCTCCAAATGAAAAATCCAGAAGGCGACATGTACCGCGACCTGGAGGGGCCAAAAGGACAGATCCTAGTCATGTTCACCACTACGCCCAATCCAGCGATGCGGAAGTTGACCCCTCTTTTTGTCATTCGAGGCCTCTTTACAGTACAGCGGTAGGTTGACGATATTCTACGCCTGGGCATCCTGGGCTTACAAATCAGCAAGAGAATTCCCGCCCATATACGGTGACAGATTCTACTATTTGCCTTCGTGCTTGTAAATCCCTCCTAGGCCAGCAAGGTGGCGAGATCTCTCCCCAGCTGAGAGCATTTGGAGACCTGTGTGCTGGTTCCTCCAACCAGCTCGGGATTTTGAAGATCTGAAGTACTAGTGGGGTATAAACGGACACGATATACCTCCGGAGGATATCCAACGACTCTATCAATCAAGCCGATTAACTGCTTACATAGAGGCCAGAAGAGGACAGCTTGTGAAACTCTTTCTCTTCAATAAATCATCCTATTTTTCTGCAATTGTAATCATTTGTTTGTCTGTACATCTACATCGCGTCTATCACCTATTTCCGTACCATTCGGATAGTTCCTTCTTCGTGCGTCTTTTGTTTTTTTGTTTTAAAATGCATCAGCTTGAAGGCGAAATATTCGTTCTCAAGAGGTTCCTGTACTGTGATATTAAATTGAAGCCTCCGGCGATAATCTTCCGGTCTTAATCGTTGCGCAAGCTGAAGACAGTACGATTAGAAATATAATCGCTACCACAAAATCTTCCACGCGTTTTGCTGCGGTATTCAAAATTCGTGGCTTGCCCGGACCGTTGATTTTTTTGACTCTGTGCAGAACTTTACGTGACCCTGTCCTCGGATGCATCTGACACAATTTGTCGACCTGTACTTTTCTGCTTGCAGAGATCGCATGTCCGTAAATTGTTGATGTCAACGCACAATGCTCTGTCGACAAGTCGTTTCCTTCTGAATGCACGCTGCCTGTTGCAAGAGAGAACCATCTGGTATATTCCAATATACAAAAACACTTTGCTCGATTTGTCGCCATTTTGTGAAGACATTGCACTCATAATGCTATCTGATGAGCTACGGTTATATTCAAGCATCAGTCACACTTGTACATGTAATAGTTTCGAAAATATGGAACTCTGAAAATGAATGAATCATTTACAGGAGCCTCGTATAACGTTTAGAAAAGAACATGCAAAGGGGTTATCAGTCATGGATAAATGCGAAAGTATGAGATCAAACGGCTTAATATGCCCATCGGACACCACAGCACGAAAAAAAATCAAAATGATGTCACAAGCCTCTGAAACATGCACTTACGAGTGAGAGAAGCAGTTGTATGTGCTTGAATTCATGGATGGTTACATTAGAAACAAGTATAGATCACCATGTATTGAGATGAGATTAAAAGCGATAACAAAAGCATAATTTTTCCCAGGGCAAGTTCGAGTGCAAAATGCAACACGAAAGGGACACAATTTTGCATAAGCTTAAAGCACACATAAATATCAACAACGCAAATGCATCCACGACACACGTAGCTTGCTGAGATATCACCATATCGTGACGGTTGTCGGTCGAATGCACCCATCCCAAAATCACAAGACAATTGTCTAAATCACGTCCATTCGAAGTAGTGTCATGAACAAGTGTGCCTTTTTGCGTAGCTCCGCGATATGCCCAAATCGAAATATACGTGCTCTGCGCTCTGATTGGCTGGTGCCGATCCAAACTTGAACGCTCCCGTAACAGATGTCTGCCGATTCCCTTGCAAAGATGCACCGCCGGACCGTCTTTGAGATCAAGTGACTTACGCATGGCACACGAGAACGCGACTTGAAAGACATTCGTGAGAAAGTCGACGTGTTTCATCGGACATTGGTATTTTGTGGCCTTTGTGGCCTCCAGCTCTTCCACGATCATCAATTGCATAAAAAATCCTAAAATCGTCGTTGACTACTTGATGCCATTTGTCCAGCTTCCACCTGCCCAGCTTCCCCTGCCCACCACCTTCTACATCTAGATCTGTACTCTGCAAACCACCGTGAAGTGCATGGCAATCGGTACGTCCCATTGTGCCAGTTATTAGGGTTTCTTCCCGTTGCATTCTCGTATGGAGTGCGGGAAGAAAGATTGCTTGAATGCCTCTGTGAGTGCACTAATTTTTCTAATCTTATCCTCACGATCCCTGCTTGAGTGATAAGTAGAAGGTTGTAGTATATTCCTAATAACCATTTGAAGCCGATTCGTAAAACTTTGTTAGTGGACATTCTCGGGATAGCGTATGATTATCTTCAAGAGTCTGCTAGTTCAGTTCCTTCAGTATCTCTGCGACACCCTCCCACAGATCAAAGAAACCTGTAACCATTCGTGATACCCATCTCCATATGTATTCAGTATCCCCTGTTATTCCGATTTGGTGTGGGTCACACACACCTGAGCAAGATTCAGAACCGGTCGCATGTTTGATTTGTAATCAATCTTCTTTGTAGACTGATTGGACTTCGCCAGGATTTTTCCAATAAACCTAAGCCTTCCACCTGCCTTACCCACGACTGACCCTATGTGATCATGCCATTTCATATCACTACTAAATGTTATATCCAGGTATGTGTATGAGCTGGCCGATTCCAACAGTGACTCATTGATATTATAGTCAGAGTATACTATGTTTTCTCGTTTTACGAAATGAACAGTTTCATATTTTTGAACATTTGAAGCACGTTGCTAATCTTTGTATCACTTTGAAACCTTATCAAGATCTATCTGAATATATATGCCGCTTCTTTCAGATAGTACTTCATTATAGATAACTGTGTCATGTGTAAAAAGCCTGAGGTTGCTATTAATATTGTCTACACGGTCAATCTACATCTACATGGATACTAAGCAAATCACATTTAAGTGTCTGGCAGAGGGTTCATCGAACCCCCTTCACAATAATTCTCTATTATTCGCATCTCGTAGAGCACGCGGAAAAAACGAAAACTTATATCTTTCCGTGCGATCTCTGATTTCCCTCATTTTATTGTGGTGATCGTTTCTCCCGATGTAGGTCTGCGCCACCAAACTATTTTCGCATATGGTGGAGAAAGTTGCGATTGAAATATAATGAGAAGATTCCGCCGCAACTAAAAACACATTTGTTTTAATGATGTATACCCCAAATCTTGTAATATTTCAGTGACACTCTCTCCAGTATTTCGGTATAATAGAAAACGTTCTGCCTTTCTTTGAACTTTCTCTATGTATTCCGTCAATCCTATCTGGTAAGGATCCCACCCCGCGCAGCAGTATTCTAAAAAGAGGACGGACAAGCATAGTGTAGGCAGTCTCCATAGTAGGTCTGTTACATTTTCTAAGTGTCCTGCCAATAAAGCGCAGTCTCTGATTAGCCTTCCTCACAACATTTTCTGCGCGTTCCTTCCAATTTAAAATGTTCGTAATTCTAATTCCTTGATATTTAGTTAAATTTACGGCCTTTTGAATTGATTGATTTATCGTGTAACCGAAGTTTAGCGGATTCCTTTTAGCACTTATGTGGATGACCGCACACTTTTCATTATTTAGGGTTAATTGCTAATTTTTGCACCATACAGATATCTTTTTTAAATCGTTTTGCTATCTGTTTTGATCTTCTCATCATTTTATTAGTAGGTAAACTACAGGGTTGTATGAAAACAACCTAAGACGGCTGCTCCGATTGTCTCCTAAATCGTTTGTAGAGATAAGGAACAGCGAAGGGGCTATAGCACTACTTCTGTTTTACTCGATGACTTCCAGTCAATTACTACGAACTGAGACCTCTCTGACAGAAACCACGAATCCAGTCACATAACTGACACGATATTCCGTAAGTACGCAATTTCACCACAAGCCGCTTATGTGGTACAGTATGAAAAGCCTTCTGAAAATCTAGAAATATAGAATCAATTTGAAATCCCTTGTCAACGGCACTGTTGATGACGTTTTTTAAATCCATGTTGACTGTATATCACGTTTTCTTAAGGGTAATTTATAATTTTAGAACACAATATATGTTCCAAAATCCTGCTGCATGTCGACGTTAATGATATGGGCTTGTAATTTAGTGGCTTATTCCTACTAGCTTTCTTGAATATTGGTGTGAGCTATGCAACTTTCCAGTCTTTGGGTACGGATCTTTTGTCGAGCCAACGTTTGTATATGATTGTTACGTATGGAGCTATTGTGTCAGCATACTCTGAAAGAAACGTAACTGATATACAGTCTGGACAGGAAGACTTACTTTTTTTACGTGATTTAAGTTTCTTCACTACTCCGAGAGTATCTACATCTAAGTTACTCATGTTGACAGCTGTTCTCGATTCGAATTCTGGAATATTTACTTCGTCTTCTTTTGTGAAGGCATTTTGGAAGGCTGTGTTTAGTAACTCTGCTTTCGCATCATTAACTCCATTGCTATCGCTCAGAGAAGGCATTGATTGTGCCTTGCCGCTAATATACTTCACATATGACCAGAGTCTCTGTCGATTTTCTGCCAGGATTTGTGGCGAAGTTTCATTGTGGAAACTATTATAAGCAACTGGCATTGAAGTCTGCGCTAAATTTCGAGTTTCTATAAAAGTCGCCAGTCTTAGAGATTTTGTGTCCGTATAAATTTGGCATATTGTTTCCGCAACAGTGTTGTGACCCGTTTTGTGCACCGAGGAAGATCAGCTCCGTCGTTTGTTAATTTATTTGGTAAAAACCTTTCAATTACTGCCGATGCTATTTCTCTGAATTCAAGCCACATCTGGTCTACACTTACACAGTTAATTTGGAAGGAGTGGAGATTGTCTCTCAGCAAGGTGTCAAGTGAATGTTTATCAACTTTTTTGAAATTGTATATTTTTCGATTTTTGGAGGGGATTTGGGGGTTACCATATTCAATCTCGCTACAACAACCCTGTGTTCACTAATCCCTGTATTCGTTTTGATGGTCGTTATTAACTCAGGATTATTTGTTGTTAAGAGGTCAAGCGTGTTTTCACAACCGTTTACAATTCCCGTGGGCTCATGAACCAACTGCTTGAAATAATTCTCATAGAATGCGTTTAGCACAATTAACATACAACGTGAACAACAAGGGTCTCAACACACTTCCTGTGGCAGTCTCGAAGTTTCTTCTACATTTGACAATAGCTTCCATCCAAGATAGCGCTCTGCGTCCTCCCTACCTAAAAATTCCTCAATCCAGTCAGAAATTTCACTTGATGCGCCATAGGATCATACGTTTGATGGTAAGCGTAGGTGTTGTACCTAGTAGAACTCAGTACGTCATTTGAGAAAAGTGCGGGTTGCGTTCCACACGTTCGATGTTTCCGGAATCCAAGCTGGTTGGCATTGAGAAGGTTCTTCTGTTCGAGATGCCCCATTGAGTTCAGAATTTGTTCTAAGATTCTGCAAGAAACCGATGTCAAGGATACTGAACGGGATATTGAACGTGTGGTGTGTTGCCCCATTCGTTGCTAGGGTGCCTACTGGATGCAGCGTTCTCGGAACGCTACACAATAATTCAATCAAATAACATTAGTAGCTTTATTCCCAGAAAGCAAATTGAAAATACTTAACTTGACTATTGCAAATGTCGCTTGCGAGAGGCGACATGAAAACAATACGATCTGACAGCGAAGCACTAAATGGGTTGCAGACTCGGGCCGATTTAAGCGGAAGAGGCTAATAAGATCTGCTTATATATCCACTTGGTGACAGCCTTCTCTGCTCTTGCGTGGCGCCTCTTCGTTTCGACGTTTGTGGTTACGCCGGAACAAAAATATTGAAATGTGTGTGAGTTCTTAAGGGACGAAACTGCAGAGGTCATCGGGCCCTATACTAACACATTACTTAAACTAACTTAAACTACACACCCATGCCCGAGGGAGGACTCGAACCTCCGACGGGAAGGGCCGCGCACACCGGAACAGAACGGTAGTTTTGTGGCTCACTTCTACACTCCTGGAAATTGAAATAAGAACACCGTGAATTCATTGTCCCAGGAAGGGGAAACTTTATTGACACATTCCTGGGGTCAGATACATCACATGATCACACTGACAGAACCACAGGCACATAGACACAGGCAACAGAGCATGCACAATGTCGGCACTAGTACAGTGTATATCCACCTTTCGCAGCAATGCAGGCTGCTATTCTCCCATGGAGACGATCGTAGAGATGCTGGATGTAGTCCTGTGGAACGGCTTGCCATGCCATTTCCACCTGGCGCCTCAGTTGGACCAGCGTTCGTGCTGGACGTGCAGACCGCGTGAGACGACGCTTCATCCAGTCCCAAACATGCTCAATGGGGGACAGATCCGGAGATCTTGCTGGCCAGGGTAGTTGACGTACACCTTCTAGAGCACGTTGGGTGGCACGGGATACATGCGGACGTGCATTGTCCTGTTGGAACAGCAAGTTCCCTTGCCGGTCTAGGAATGGTAGAACGATGGGTTCGATGACGGTATTGATGTACCGTGCACTATTAGGTGTCCCCTCGACGATCACCAGTGGTGTACGGCCAGTGTAGGAGATCGCTCCCCGCACCATGATGCCGGGTGTTGGCCCTGTGTGCCTCGGTCGTATGCAGTCATGATTGTGGCACTCACCTGCACGGCGCCAAACACGCATACGACCATCATTGGCACCAAGGCAGAAGCGACTCTCATCGCTGAAGACGACACGTCTCCATTCGTCCCTCCATTCACGCCTGTCGCGACACCACTGGAGGCGGGCTGCACGATGTTGGGGCGTGAGCGGAAGACGGCCTAACTGTGTGCGGGACCGTAGCCCAGCTTCATGGAGACGGTTGCGAATGGTCCTCGCCGATACCCCAGGAGCAACAGTGTCCCTAATTTGCTGGGAAGTGGCGGTGCGGTCCCCTACGGCACTGCGTAGGATCCTACGGTCTTGGCGTGCATCCGTGCGTCGCTGCGGTCCGGTCCCAGGTCGACGGGCACGTGCACCTTCCGCCGACCACTGGCGACAACATCGATGTACTGTGGAGACCTCACGCCCCACGTGTTGAGCAATTCGGCGGTACGTCCACCCGGCCTCCCGCATGCCCACTATACGCCCTCGCTCAAAGTCCGTCAACTGCACATACGGTTCACGTCCACGCTGTCGCGGCATGCTACCAGTGTTAAAGACTGCGATGGAGCTCCGTATGCCACGGCAAACTGGCTGACACTGACGGCGGCGGTGCACAAATGCTGCGCAGCTAGCGCCATTCGACGGTCAACACCGCGGTTCCTGGTGTGTCCGCTGTGCCGTGCGTGTGATCATTGCTTGTACAGCCGTCTCGCAGTGTCCGGAGCAAGTATGGTGGGTCTGACACACCGGTGTCAATGTGTTCTTTTTTCCATTTCCAGGAGTGTATACCGGTGAGAGCGGTGGTTTTTTCCAAGAACTGGGCACGATTTTTTGTTCGAGGGATCTATGGTGGATATTAGATACAAGAGGGGCTAACTCTGCCGCAAATTCAGTATAGAATCTGATAGGGATTCCATAGGGCCCTGGAGCTTTGTTAAATTTTAACGAGTTCAGCTCTTTTGCAGCTCCATTGGCGCTAACACTTATTTCACCCATCATTTGAGTGGTACGAAGATTTAATTGGGGAAATTCTCCAAGATTTTCTTTTGCAAAGGAACCTTTGAAATCGGAGTTAAGCATTTCAAGTTTTGCTTTGTTATCCTCTACTCCTGCTCCTGTCTCGTTTGCTAGGGACTGAACACTAACCTTTTTTGCCACTAACAGCCTTTACATGCGACTAGATTTTCTTAGGGTTTTGCGAAAGATGATTTGATAACAGTGGAAGATCATTTGACAATATTCTGACACAGTAATCATTGAAGACTTCACGTATTTCTCTCTTGTGAGCCATAAGCGTTTCATTCACCATTTGTCTGGCTGTAGCCTTATGCTTTTTTTTTACACCTATTATGCCTTCAGGGACTACACAGCTGGTGAGTTTGTACGGCTGTTTGTAATAGTTGCCTAAACACCAAACTGATGGTGTACTGTGTCGACACAGCACTCCCAGTTGCCTACAGATAGACAATGCGCACCGCTGTAAGTTCTCCTCATAATACCTATATGCAATAATTCCTAGTTAGTGGTCCTTAGCTGGTACTGTTGACAGCCAGCAACCACAACGACGAACATGTTTAATATTTTATGTCGAAGGTAGCTCTTAACTTTTTGAATCACATGAAAGATGTACTCCAATTCAGTTGACATCTTCCCCTGCTACTTTTGCATAGTGATAATAGTGTTCGACTGGAACAGATATCGGTGGTGAAAAACTTTGGATGTTTATTTTGTATTAATCATGTTTGCCATACCAGTTAATGGCTAGACTTAGGCTGTACGCTGAACTACTTTGTGCTGTGAGAAAGATGTAGTGCCTAACGTGTCTGTATAGTTCATTTCTCTAAGCCAATAATTACATAAAAAGGGAGACCATAGTGCTCTGTTAGGTCAAAGTGGTCACTGCACGCAGTTACTTTCACACTGTGGTGGCTGGCGTTGTTGCCAGATTGTGCTGCAATACTAGCTTCACGGCAGTATGGAATGCTTAGCACTTGGGAATGAAAGGCGGTTGCGGCTTTATTCGAAACACAATCGCACTTTCCTTTGAAAGTAGAACGACTAGCGAGAATGGTAAGCAGAAAGGCGCATGCAGTGCCGACAAAGCTATTCTTAGTAAAGCGATTCACGTTCAGTCTGAATGTCTGAATGTATGAGTAACATTTGTTACGAAAACTAAATTCAGTTACTTGCCAACAGATTCTGGGATCTGAAGTACCAAGCACAAAAAATTGTGATTTTATATCACAGTTCAATTACAGAGAAGAGAGCGACAAAATACTCTTGATGTAGATGTAAAATGAACGCCTCCTAAGATATGCCGTTTAGAAACTGTTCGAGTGGGTCTCTGAAAGATAAAAGAAACAGAAGGTTATCATCAAGAGTATCAAGCTATTGCAAAAAAAAAAAAAAAAGAAAGTATGTCATGGTCGTCAGACAGATGCAAATAATTGTAGTACTATACCGTTGGTACCAATATGCTGTAGAGTTTTGGAAAACGCTTAATTCTCACGCATTGTGATCTTTCTGGAGAATGAAAATCTCTCTTTAAGAATCTTCATGGATTACGCAAATAAGGATTTTGCAAAACTAAGCTCGCTCTGTTCGTCCAGGATCTAGGATATCCAGAACGTCCGAGGCAAGGATCAGCAACTTGATGCTGTGGTCCTTGACTTCCAAGAAACAATTGATGTCGTTCTGTTGTGCATCTTAGCGGACAAAATACGAACTTACCGAGTATAATACCTACTTTGTCCCTGGATTCACGGTTTGCCAGAGGACGGAACTCAACACGCCGTCTTAAAGGGACTAAATCATCAGATCTACGAGTATCTGTCCACAATATGGATAAATGATCTGCAGAATAATGTTGGAAGCTTCATGACACTGTTCGTAGAGGATGCTGTCGCAAATAGAAAGGGCTAACGCCATGGAGTCGTAGTGATATCGGTGCAGAGACAGTCGGTCAAGAATGTAAATCAATGCGCATAAATAGACGAAGAGTTACACTGCTGTTCAGTTTTAGATTTTCGAGTAATTTTGCAGCAGTGAGTGACATAAATGTACGTGTTAAAGCGCGGCCCACGGAATATACAAGATGTTCAGAAAATTCCCATTACGAACTTCTAGGACTTGTAGAGAGGAGTGAGTACGTAATACACTCCTGGAAATTGAAATAAGAACACCGTGAATTCATTGTCCCAGGAAGGAGAAACTTTATTGACACATTCCTGGGGTCAGATACATCACATGATCACACTGACAGAACCACAGGCACATAGACACAGGCAACAGAGCATGCACAATGTCGCCACTAGTACTAGTACTTTCGCAGCAATGCAGGCTGCTATTCTCCCATGGAGACGATCGTAGAGATGCTGGATGTAGTCCTGTGGAACGGCTTGCCATGCCATTTCCACCTGGCGCCTCAGTTGGACCAGCGTTCGTGGTGGACGTGCAGACCGCGTGAGACGACGCTTCATCCAGTCCCAAACATGCTCAATGGGGGACAGATCCGGAGATCTTGCTGGCCAGGGTAGTTGACTTACACCTTCTAGAGCACGTTGGGTGGCACGGGATACATGCGGACGTGCATTGTCCTGTTGGAACAGCAAGTTCCCTTGCCGGTCTAGGAATGGTAGAACGATGGGTTCCATGACGGTTTGGATGTACCGTGCACTATTCAGTGTCCCCTCGACGATCACCAGTGGTGTACGGCCAGTGTAGGAGATCGCTCCCCCCACCATGATGCCGGGTGTTGGCCCTGTGTGCCTCGGTCGTATGCAGTCCTGGTTGTGGCGCTCACCTGCACGGCGCCAAACACGCATACGACCATCATTGGCACCAAGGCAGAAGCGACTCTCATCGCTGAAGACGACACGTCTCCATTCGTCCCTCCATTCACGCCTGTCGCGACACCACTGGAGGCGGGCTGCACGATGTTGGGGCGTGAGCGGAAGACGGCCTAACGGTGTGCGGGACCGTAACCCAGCTTCATGGAGACGGTTGCGAATGGTCCTCGCCGATACCCCAGGAGCAACAGTGTCCCTAATTTGCTGGGAAGTGGCGGTGCGGTCCCCTACGGCACTGCGTAGGATCCTACGGTCTTGGCGTGCATCCGTGCGTCGCTGCGGTCCGGTCCCAGGTCGACGGGCACGTGCACCTTCCGCCGACCACTGGCGACAACATCGATGTACTGTGGAGACCTCACGCCCCACGTGTTGAGCAATTCGGCGGTACGTCCACCCGGCCTCCCGCATGCCCACTATACGCCCTCGCTCAAAGTCCGTCAACTGCACATACGGTTCACGTCCACGCTGTCGCGGCATACTACCAGTGTTAAAGACTGCGATGGAGCTCCGTATGCCACGGCAAACTGGCTGACACTGATGGCGGCGGTGCACAAATGCTGCGCAGCTAGCGCCATTCGACGGCCAACACCGCGGTTCCTGGTGTGTCCGCTGTGCCGTGCGTGTGATCATTGCTTGTACAGTCCTCTCGCAGTGTCCGGAGCAAGTATGGTGGGTCTGACACACCGGTGTCAATGTGTTCTTTTTTCCATTTCCAGGAGTGTATTTTGAATAGGATCCTGTGTCTGGAAACGTACCGTTTACGTTCTACGGAGGTTTCATTTCATATTGTGTCCACGTCTCCTGAGAAAAAGAAAAAAGTCTCAGAGTTTGTCCTGGCATGCAGTAGGGTAGACAGGACGACGTCAGACAGTGGCCTGATATCACCGAACGTCTGCCTTCCTTCGAGACCCATTGAATGCCTGTGCGTCTCCGATACAGTAAACATGGTCGGGTACACGTTTTCGGAATACACAGACATGCTCCTTGTGTACAGCGAAGCTCGAGGTAAGGGAAGAGCTGCTAGTCGGATGTATCTGTAAAGTTATCCGCAACGTAGCACGCGATCGCTCAGACTTTTTGCCCAAGCCATACAGCTCCACAGTCAGAAGGCAGGGTAGTGGTACTCCACGGCAATGCCGCACATCTGGATTTGAAAAAGGTGCACTGCATCGCTTTTAAGAGAAGCCATCAACAAGTACTCGAACAATTGCGCGTGCAGTTGGTGTTAGTCACAGTATCGTCTGGGGCGTTCTCAGTGAGCAACAATTACATCTGTACCACTTAGCATAGGGTACACTGTAAGGATACAGCCGATTTTCCAGAATGTGTTACCTACTGTACGTGGTTCCTGCATCGCTGCGTTGAGACACACGTATATCCACGTCGAGTTCTCTTCACTTATGAATGTGGGCATATGAAAACTCTCTTACCATGCATATTCAGGAATTTCAGCTCCGCTTTGGTATTAATTAATGTGCTGGCAGATTTTTGGAAATTTGGAAATTTGTGGTAAGGTTCTATGGGACCGAACTTCTGAGGTCATCGGTCCCTAGGCATACACACCATTTAAATTAACTTAAACTAACTTACGCTAAGGACAACGCTCACACGCCCATGCCCGAGGAGAACTCGAACCTCCGACGGGGGGAGCCCATCGAACCGTGACAAGACACCTGAGACCGCGCGCGGATGTGAGGGCAAATGCTCTGGACGGTAACGTGATTGGCCCTTACCTCCTACCGCACAAGCTAATTGTTCTTGCATACTTGATCTTTCTGCAAAACGTATTAGACCTGTTCTTGGAAGCTGTGTCACTGAATATCGGTCGGGAAATGTGGTTTCAGCACGATGGTGCACCATGTCAGGCCTCACGTCCAGTTCAGAGACATCTCAGCAGACAGTATGGTGAAAGATGGATAGGCCGAGGTGGTCCAACCGAGCGGCCACCGCGATCGCCGTTTTTAACTCCTATCAGCTGCTTGTTTTGGGCTCGTAGGCAAAATTTAGTTTACTAGACTCCTGTAGAGACAGAAAAAGGTCTGATAGCACGAGTTCCGGCCGCTGCACGGAAGAGGCACCAGGTGGAATGGAGAATGTGTAGCAGCATATGCTTCGTAGATACCATGTCTGTAACAATGTTGGTGGTCGCCACATCGAGCCGCTGTTTTAATCCACCACCAGTACCGTTCTGTACGTACCTTACGCTGGGTTCTTTTTTGTTTTAGAATAATGAAGGACGCAATGTTTAAGAGTTAATGCAAAAAAAGTGCTTAAGAAAATGATTCGCTAGGTTTCCTTTCGGATTGTTACCTAATAATTGTACTACGTCATGCTTAATTCAATTTATCAAACGTAAGTGGATAAATTAAACGTTTGAATTGAAACCGTCGTAGAACGGAAACGGAACGATGTAAACTTTCACGTCACAATTAATAAAATATTCCACGCTATTATGCCGTGGTTGAAGGGATTTCACTTTAAAACCCGACGTTTCGTCCCCATCTGTGGAGAACTTTCCAAGGCGGATCGCAGCTTTGGTGAACGTCCGATTCACACCCTGGCTCACTACGATCGCCCTTGAAAATGTCCTCAGCAGATGGGGACCAAACGCCGGGTTTTAAAGTGAAATCCCTTCGACTACGGCATAATAGCCCGGAATATTTTGTTAATTGTGGAAACGGTACGTTTCCGGCCATGGATTCCTATTCAGAATATTATGTGCCCACTCCCCTCAACAGGTCCTAGAAGTTTGGAACGGGAATTTCCGGACACCCTGTAGAGCCTGCGATAACTAACAGACAGCTCGAATGATGTCATCTAGCAGATGCCTCCCCAGGGCAGAGCGCTACGTGAAATCACGATCTTAAGATGAACTTCAGCCTCTGACATCGATAGCAAGAACCATACGCTCTGTTGATCATGCTAGTATTCATCATTTGAGAAATTCTATCAAGTTGTTAATGCTCTATAAAACTTTACCACTACTTACACGTTCCTCTAAACATAGTGGAAAACTAATGCCTAATGTCGATGATAGATGCAATTCTATATTTATACTGTGTTAGTATCTTCACATTACAATGACTTTCAGACATGCTTATTTGAAGGACATTGTATTTTGAAGATACAGACATTGTATAAACACAGAACTGTAACCATCCTCACCTATCCGTTCCTCAATGGGCTAAAATCGCGGTGGAACATTTGTCGCTCCGTATTCGGAAATCACGAAATGGGCAGGCGTAAGGGTTGTGGACACCATGACGTATGGATGTCTGGATCGATCCTGGAGGCATGCTTAGATGATTGAAGTGGTTAAGCTGACCACTCGCGATATGCGGAAATCCGGGTTCGAGTCCCGATCTCACATTAAATTTCATTTGTCACAAACAAATGACCAATATACATTCGCAAAATGCGAATCTATTTCATAACGTACCTAATATATTTTTCCTTGTTACATAGGACAAAATATTTACTCATTTAATTACACGATATCTTTTCAGAATGTTTGTGGACTGCAAACCCATGGCATTGCGTAGCTTTCATACAGCTCATGTAGAGAGTAGGTTGTGCATGTTTCTATGTCTCACTTTCGCTGGTCTTAGAGCACGAAAGAAATAAAAGAAACAGTGATTGTATTAAAATGAGATATACATTTTCTGGGGACTCCTCTGAAAAAGACCTGAATTGAGCCGTATTGAAATATCTGGTGGACATTTGTCTGTAATGGTCTTAGAGCACCTTCACGGACCTCTCAGAATGACGTAAGTGTATTATTGTAGACATCGCGTTGTTTGTGACAATTCATAAATGAGTGCGATAAATGTATAACTTGTCGCCAGCGGTGAAGAGTTCATTGCTATCGGGATAAGTTGTGACATTAAGTCGTACTTTCCGAACGTGTGCCTAGGAGACACAAAGTATCCATATGATTTAATATTTCAACCGTCGTTAAAGGATACCAGTTGTTTGAAGCCTTTATATCTGATGACTTTAAAATTTCGAATCTAAGCAGCGCTAATGACAAAGAAGTGTTTAAACGATTTCTGGAAAAGACAGTTGCCTAAACTCACTTTACTTAGACATGTATTTTTCGCAAAACTGTGACAGTAATCAGTTGAAATTCATATTCCTTATGAGAAATATTTTCACAAATAATTATTATGCGCCACGCGGGATTAGCCGAGCGGTCCAAGGCGCTGCAGTCATGGACTGTGCGGCTGGTCCCGGCGGCGGTTCGAGTCCTCCCTCGGGCATGGGTGTGTGTGTTTGTCTTTAGGATAGTTTAGGTTAAGTAGTGTGTAAGCTTAGGGACTGATGACCTTAGCAGTTAAGTCCCATAAGATTTCACACACATTTGAATTATTATGCAGTCGGGAACGAGGAACTTGTAAAAGACAGTAGACGGAAGTAACTTATATGTTCAAAGTAAATACAGATTCCTATGTAGTAGGGTGTCGTTTACTTATTAGTTTTGCTCCTGAATGTATGTTTTATTGTATCAGGAGAAATATTTATTTTTCACATTATATCGAGCATGAATGCTTCATGTTTTGGAAAGAGCTCAAAAATGAAGTCTGTGATACCGCCTGGAAGGTAACTAATGTACAAATAGTTTGTCACTGGGGGTTTTGGAATGTTCCTTACTTATCCGAGATAAGATGAAGTGGGTATCCCGTTACACATCCAAGTTACACACTTGAGCGACACATGTGCAAAGGCAACCCGCAATTCCCTCCATGCCGGCCGCGGTGGCCAAGAGGTTCTAGGCGCTTCAGTCCGGAACCGCGCGACTGCTACGGTCGCAGGTTCGAATCCTGCCTCGGGCATGGATGTGTGTGATGTCCTTAGGTTAGTTAGGTTTAAGTAGTTCTAAGTTCTAGGGGACTGATGACCTCAGATGTTAAGTCCCATAGTGCTCAGAGCCATTTGAACCATTTGAATTCCCTCCATCCCCCCTCCCTGAGGTATCACCAGGAAGTGGTCAAGATCACGCAGGGGAATCCCTCACACACCTTAGGCAAGTGGACTAGGTCATAATGTAACTCGACACTGATCACTTGATGTAAAACAGCTCCCATCTCCCTGTATCTCTCAGCCAATGGAAGCACAGTAAAATGCTGGGAAACCCAATGGATCGGTAAGATTCGAACTCCCCCTACTCCGTCTTACCATCCTTCGTACCGAGCTCAATTGTGTTTAGGCCTCGTCGTTTGAGATTTTATCTTCAAAGTGAGAGGATGATGATGAAGCGGCAGCATGGACCAGCCAGTGCCCAGGGGTACAAGAGGAATAAAGCTGAAACTAAGTGTCTAATAATAATATTATTCTTAATAAATATATAAGGTGGGATTACAATTGTCCGTGCGGAGTGGCCGCGCGTTTAGAGGCGCCATGTCACGGATTGCATGGCCACTCCCGCCAAAGGTTCAAGTCCTCCCTCGCTCATGGGTGTGTGTAATGTTCTTAGCATAAGTAGATGTAAGTCTAATGACCGATGACCTCAGCAGTTTGGTCTCTTAGCAATGAATACACATTTGAACATTTCTGATTTCACTTATGGTTTGTTATTATCCAGCAGCACAACGCGCCCTTGTTCCTGTGGTAGCAAAACAGCTGGCCGAGGACACCCACATACTACTGTCTGCACTGCCACAGCAGTAGCCCGTATATGAGCTTAATGATTTATTGGAACTGGTCTCATTCAACTACTGTACCACCACCACAGCTGGTGTTAATAATTTCATGGCTTCTACCTTTGTTTTTCATCCCGCCCTCCTTCCCGTCATGTCAACTGTGAGGGAACACTCGGCAAACCATTTTGAAATGAATTCTTCTCTGCGTTGTCATCGGCGGTTTGACTTCATTAAGATACAGCTATTTGGAATACTAAAGAAATAGTGTAGTAAATTTTGAAACTGAGGACTTTAGGAAATACCACGTTTTATCTCCGTGGGACGATAAATAAAATACGTGGTATATTGCATCTGATCAAAACTGTCTTACAGTCAATGAAAATCAGTTGCTTCATTTCATAACAAGGTTATCAGAATGCGAAGCATCAATGTACATTATTACCATTTTGTTTTGGTTTCTGGAAAGTGAAAGAAAGCTTCAGAATCGTAGGAAAGAATAAGAAAGCGAAGATACGCCATGATATTTGATACTTGTGAAATGCAAGAAAACCCATAATGGAATAGTTAGGTGTCTTTGTAAAAAAGACTTCATATCTCATACTCACTTTTCCTATATAAAAAAGTGAACCACTTGCAAAAACGTTTTCTATCATTAATTAGTCTGTCATCCAATGATATAGTGAGGAATGAAGCAAAGTAAGTATTTGTTCTTTGGCAACATCGTATCTTTCAAAATATTTTCAACAGAGCAGCCTCTTTGGCAGATGGGGAAAAGACCTGAATAAGCACAATGCTTCACCTGATATGCAGGGTGAACCAGAAGTCCGCCGTCAAAATTTTGAGGTTGTTCAGGAATATCTTCTGAATATTTTGGTACAATGGACCCATGGTCCCCGATGATTCATTACAAAGTAATTACATTTCGTTTGATTTCTTGCACCTTGTATCGGTACTGGAAATATGTGGACAACATTCCATACGTCAACAGTACGTGCTGTGTGTCCTGTCTGGAAACAAATTTGTTCCATTCACTGACGGTACCTGCTGTTGACAACAGTTAATACCTAAGTTACTACTGACCTTCAACCACACATGCCGTACCGAGTGGTCCTGTCTTGTATCTTCTTTTATGGCAGTGTTGGTTGTACATTAAAAGTGAAATACACCAGTACGAACAGGTTTCCTGATGAAGTATTAGCCGCAGTGGATCTCGTCTACGTCTTCACTTAATGCAATGGGTGAATATTCCAGATCATTTTTGGGGGTATCAGTGACACAGCGATATCTGCAATAACGTTTATTTATCAAGAGAAGTGTACAGAGTTGTATGTGTCTTCAGAGCAGTGGTCGGCGGCCGGGTGTAAGAAAGCATGCCGCGAAGGAGTGACATGGCCGTGTACTGTGCTGAGTGAAGAGACGATACGTGTACCGCTGCCAGATGTCCTGCAACACAGTGCGGCTCCAGTCTCAGCACTCTCGTAGCCAGCTCGTCCCGCTCTTAGATGTAGAGAGCAAACTGTGGTCCAGGA
This sequence comes from Schistocerca cancellata, assembly GCF_023864275.1. NCBI lineage: Eukaryota > Metazoa > Arthropoda > Insecta > Orthoptera > Acrididae > Schistocerca > Schistocerca cancellata. The sequence goes on along the minus strand of NC_064634.1, from coordinate 421,506,701 downwards.
TTCTGGTTGTCGTGAAGACATCCAAAACGGACCAACCAAGACTGCAGCAGATGCTCACGAGTCGACCAGGAGGCTGCATGGACGCACCTCGCCGGGTCAATGTGGAGATTTCTGGTTGTAGATCATCCGTGATGACCCATAGCGTAGGAGAGCTGGTTGCACGCCAGTCTTTTCATCTGCAATGACCTAGGGAGCAGCACCTTCAGACAGTGGCTGTGATGCGCGTCAGGTCGACTGCATATTGTTGTTGAAGTCAGCAAGGTGGAAGTAGGCTAGTCATAATCAATCAATTTCTTGTGCTTTCACTAAACTTCAATATAACGACATTCCCTCCGGTTCTGGCCACACGGACAGAATAGCAGTATGATTGTATGGGTATTTAGGGGCGGAGCCTGCGCCTATGACACTGTGGCTCTGGGTGTAGGAGCACATTTGCTGTCATTTGTGAGATCCAATGCTGCTCGTTGCTATGATAATTCAGTAATTATTGTGATTAGCTGAGCTTAGTTCTTTCTTCCTACGTTTGATTTTGCACTGGCACTCGGGCGGCGAAATCACGTAGCATTATTTCACACTGCCTTGTTATGTAGCATGGCAAAGCTTGCATTTCTGTCTGTCTCGCTCGGTGGTCTGTTGCACTGGCCGTTTACTTTGTCGATACTCCGACTGGCGCACTGCCCTGAAGTTAACCTTCTCCGCTCTGAGCTTACCTGGTAGAACTGTTAAAAAATTTAAACACGTACAATAAAATTGTTCTGCTCCACAACACTCCTCGCCCGTTTCAAAAAATTCTTCAAACTTTGCCTTTGATTATCCTCTGCACTAATCTCGTAGATCTACTTACATTATCACACATTATGGCCATTCTACCAACTTATTTGCTCATGGGAGCTCTTACATGGACTGTCTCTTTGTTTCCTAATTCTATACCATTAATCTTAAGTTTCAGTTTGCTGTCCGAAAGAGCAGATACCATCTTCATATATAGTTAAGGCTAACCGGCCATTGAACTTCTTCTTCTGCGCTGGATGCACACGCATTGCCCGAACTCTTACGGGACTCGGTAGGATTGTCTGCCGTGAGTAATGAGTGTAATGGGCAGGGGCACTACGAATGTAGTGTGTGGACATTAAGTTGAGATTGTGGGTCTCACGGGGAGCGTGCAGGGGATAAATCCATGCAGTCGCACTATCCTCTGTGCTGTCGGTGGCTGAGATAGAGGAGATCCCAGGTTCGAGCCCCAGTTGGAGCACATATTTTCAACTGTCCCCGTTGACGTATATCAACGCCTGTCGAAAGCTTCACATTTGTATATCGCTATCCCGTGACTTCTCTCACCTCAGTGTAAAGTGAGCATGTCTTCCTGTTACCGAGAATATAATTAATATATAAAATCGTTCTCGGTCATTTTATTCTGATAATATGTCGTAGTAGGAGGGTTGGTTTTACCGACTGAGTTCAATAGTCAGGCTTAACTCAGGCCGCACGAACGCGCCTCGCCTGTTCGGTGTGGAGGTGACTGGCTGCGTATCATCCGTGATGGCCCGTAGTATAGGGGGCTGCCGCTCACCGCTCATCTCGTCCGCACAGACACTGTAGATTAGATTAGATTAGATTAGATTTACTTTCATTCCAATTGATCCGTAGTGAGGAGGCCCTCCAGGATGTGGAACATGTCAGAAAAACAACAATACATGACAAATATTTACAACTAAAAGAAATAAGCTAATGTACCATTCCACAGGTCCCAAGTGGAATGATCATCATTTTTTAATGAACACTAAGAGTCATTTTACAAATACTAATGCACTGAATTTAAAATAAAAAAGTTTTTTATTTTTTTATAAGGTAATAAACATGTAATACAACTACTGTAATACTGGCTTTCAGCCAGCAGATCTGTCAACTAAAACGTGGTGTCGACTTACTTATAATAAAAACAGTGATACTCTGTGATTGGGTGAACGTCTTACGCAATAATAAATTTATGCATGAAGAGACAATTAACACATTTGTATCAATAAAAACTGCAAGTACAGATACTGCATCAACATCATTCCTCAAATAATTTTCTAGAACCTTCTGTAATTCATTCTACATTCAGTTGTTTAAACGTAAAAATATATTCAAGTTCAGGCCTTTTTATATCACTTCTTGCTTCTTACATTACTAATATTCATACTATGAGCAATGTAGAACAAATCACAGTATTATTTCCATCCATACACAATACACTCAAACACTATACAAGAGCAGAGTCCTAACTTTTACTCACGTAGACAGCAACGGCAGGCTACGGCTGTGATCAGCAAGCTCGTACCAGACTGGCCATCATCGATCAAATTGGGTGGTTTCACTACAATTCAATAGACTGTCGTTCTCTCTGGTTCTAGTGCACAGACAAAATGACGCGCTAGTTAATGTCTATTTGAGCTTTGAAAACCTCGCTATTTAAAGGGCCGAGACCGCGCCTGTGACGCGCTGCTACAATGGCCTCCTTCTTATGTGTGGCATTGTAGCGAGAAGGAAGCGACTCTGCATTCCTTCTCTGGTCTCTTTATTACTAACCTGGAGTCTTGCTGCTTCGTTTGTCCCTCGTTGCAGTAGTAGCACTCAGGCGCCAGCTTCAATGCAGGTTTGTGCTCCTGTTTAAATGGGGTGTGTCGGGATGCCCGTTGTTGACAGCGTTTTGTAATATAATCGTTTTAATGAAGAAGACTTTAAAGCATGTGTCACAGACTTTCCAATATGGCAGCTCTTGTCTGTGCCGTTACACTCAACACATTCCAACACCGTTATCACTTTCAATACTCGTTATAGATACTGCCCACGACATGTGGCATTGACTGATAATTAATACCGTTCACTTTAACTTTATATCTTGTTTATCACTTCTATATTGCTGGTCAATGGTGCATTCTGCTACTGACACTGCCTACTTGCGACCGTCGTTTTGGAGCCGCCTCCGGTTACTCGACCGTGCGTTTTGAGTGGCGCCTTGCTACTAACTTCGCACCGTTCCCGACCCATTATTTGAGACCCCACCTTTGTCCCTCAGCCAGTAGGGATACTCCACTCGTCTCCTACGCATATAGATATCAAAACTCTCAGCCAATGGGCGTTCAGATCGCTGTTGCCAGGCGGATTTGACGTCACGTTTGCGGACAGTATCAAGGACGTTTGTGTCGGAACACTTTCTCAAATTGTTAGATGCTACTCCCGAATAGGCGGATCTTGTCCCTACTAAGGTTGCACAACATTGCCTCTTATGATGTTATTGTTAATGTTCCTTCCTGACGCATAATTGTCACATGGACGTGTATCCTGGCTGCTACAGAGCATTTCCGAAGGTTTAGGTCTCGCAAAGCTTCATAAACGTGTGTAATAATTAGCATAAACCGTGAAGGGAATGCACGTATGTACTACAGTGCCTCTTGGCATATGAGCGCAATGCAATGCTTGCATTTCTGCCTACCTCACTCTGAGGTCGGTTGCACTGACGGTACACCTTGTTGCCTTTCTATCTCACGAACTCAGAGGTAACCTTAATCTGAGCTCATCTAGTAGCACTTTTAAAGAAATTTACCCATGTGCAATAATATTATTTTGCCGAGCAACAGTAAGTATATGGCCACAAACAGCTGGATCCTTCCATCTTATTACGTCTTGGTCATTCGTACTACACGCCTTTTCATTGCTGTGAAAGTATTACACAGAAACTAAGGAAATTCGATAAAAAAGCTGAATAATATGATTTAAGTTGAAGAGGGAGGGAGGAGAAAGGAAGGGAAAAGGAAGCAACTAATGATATCAACTGCTGCATCAGGGCTTGTTGCGGATTCAGTGGCGATGAGTGAAAAATGTGTATTGAATTGGCACTAGAACCCAGGATCCCCTGTTCAACAGGTAGTTGCCTTAACCACTGCGCCCTCTGCACACAGTGTTTACCGGAAATGCGCGGACTACCTCGATTCGCTGCCCGGCCACCTCACACTACCGCCTAGCGCCACCTATCCGTCCTATGGCCTCCAAGGCCGCTAATTATTAGATTCTTGCTGGATGTCGAACGTAAATGTACATCCGTGCTGAAGGTTGTGGACCCATTCCCCATCGAGGCAAATCAGTTATACGATTGCTTTGGTGCCTGTTCTGTTGAACATGTCAATACTTCTAAGGCGGGAGTTCAAGAGCTTAGTTACAAATTCCTGTGGCAGGACAAGTAAGTTTTGCCAAATGCTGCCCTAAACTTCAAAGTGACACACATACGTGACACTGTTTCTCAACAGAGTCACTAAGTCTCTGCAGACAACGGTCGGAGCGTTCTACCCAGTGGCGGCTGTTGTGTAAGAGTACAAGAGCACATGAACACCCTAACTTTCAACACATTGGCGATTTATTGGTTATTTTTCTTTGAATACTATTAAACGTAACGTAGAAGCTACACTCCGAAAGATACGGCACTTAATCTACCGCGCTGCTGCTCCTCTTGACTCAGTGAAGCTTGGTATCAGGGTGGCGAGCACATTTTCAGATGTGCACGTTCTGAGGAGCTTTAGCGCATGCGCAACTCGCGCGACGTAATTGCCTTACGGGCCAAACACATATGGAAATGTACGTAAATGGAAGGTGGAGAGGGGACGAAAGGAAAGGAAAGGGGATGATCAGCGCCGTCAGCTGCATTGCGATATTAATGCGGAATCGGCGGCGACGAGTGAAACTGGGACCTCCCGCTTACTCGACAGTTGCAGTAACGACTACGCCATCCGGGACACAGTGTTATCTCACCTGCACGGACTATCTCGGCCAGTCTCACGGCCGATCCACACTCCCAACGAGGGTCACCTGCCCATTTCCACCATATTTGCTCTTCCGAGATTCCCACAGGAGGTCGGACGTATTTTTGCATCCGCATTCATGTCCAAAAGAACAGACACCACAAATTCATACACACGGATTTGATAAACAACGTGCACTGTTGACGATGTGCACAGTTAGTCCTTGCCACTCAACTAGATGCTTACGTCAGTGCCGCCAGGCGGAAGCACACTGAGGCAGACATTTATACCCGTTCGCTCGGTATAAATCCTGCTAGATATTGTGATTCACTCGCTATACAGGGTGTTCAAATGGCTCTGAGCACTATGGGACTTAACTGCTGTGCTCATTAGTCCCCTAGAACTTAGAACTACTTAAACCTAACTAACCTAAGGACATCACACACATCCATGCCCAAGGCAGGATTCGAACCTGCGACCGTAGCGGTCGCGCGGTTCCATACTGTAGCGCCTAGAACCGCTCGGCCACTCAGGCCGGCTATACGGGGTGTCCCACTTATCTTGACCACCCTAAATAACTGTTTGTCCAAATGCAAATTACGAAATGTTTCAAGCAAATGTTCTTTAGCCGTTAGGGGGACATCAATCAGCATGATTGCCGTCGTTGTAGCTTTGTTTTTACAAAGATAGAAACAGCGATATGACTTTTTTAAATGGTATCCTGTATTTTTTTATCCGGTAATTCATTTCCTCTCCTAAGGACCTATTCAAAAATGTATCGCAGTGTACCATTCACTGAAATACAACGTTGTTAATTACATAACACAACATTGACTTTGGGCCTGGGATCACAAACTCGTCCACTTGCTGGAGTTGTCAGAAAACAAATGAAAACCCAGGAAAAATATAACACAAAATTGAATTTGACTCTCCTGTGCCATTTCCTAGGAGTAGAACATTCAAAGGTGCTCAAAATGGTGACCCTGGACACTGGTGCCCTCGTGAATGAAATAATTATTTACTGCTTCCAGTTTTGCCTGCTGAAGAGAATTACAAGCAAGCACAATACGTTCCTGCATGTCCTCTGGAGTTGTTGGAATATCGCGATAGACAATGTCTTTAATGCATCCCCAAAGAAATAAAGTCCAGAGGATTTAAATCATGAGACGCAGCAGGCCAAGTAAGTGTTCCTCCTCGACCAATCCATCTGGCAGGATACCTTCGGTTCAGAACACGACGTGCACGCAAGGCATTAAGTGCTGGACGTCCATCTTGTTGATACCACATAAGCATTCTGGTTTGTAGCGGCATTTCATCCAGAAGAGGAGGAAGAATTTGTTATATCCTAGCCAGTAATGCCAACCGAGCCCGCTGCCAAAAGGTTGGCAGCATCAAAGTCCGGACGCCGTCCGCATAAGCAGCGCCAGCGATACAGGAAATCGCCGCAAGTCTGCGCGCGCCACCGCTGGCTTCTGGCTTCTTAAGCACTGGAGTCGCGAGCGCTAGGAGTTCTGTATTCGCCGCTCAGTTGTATACTCGCCACCGATTTGTGTACTTGCTAGTCAGTTGTGTGTTCATCGCAGCAGAGTTGTTGTTTGTCGTCAGCCGACGCTGACCTAGCCGCTCCGACTCGAACGGGACAGATTTCTGTAGACACGGAGTTCACTACTGTGTTTCTGTATCTTCGTTAATAAAGATAAGTACCGACTTTTATTTAATCAGAGTGTTTGGGTTTTCATCTTTCTGTTCACTGTTCCAGCGGACCGGTCGGCCCGCTATTAAAAGTGTGGCGGTGACTTCGTAAGCCGTTTCTACAGCGAAGTGTTTGTCGCTACGAACGCCGCCACAAAAGAATTCATCTGGGGAAGTTGGCATACGCTGTGCCATTTAGACTACCATTGATGAAATAAGGGTCAATAATTGTAGTACCAAGCATCCCACACCAGACGTTAACTCTCTATTAACGCTGATGTTCCACCTGTCTAAGCAATCGTGGGTTGTCGCTGGACCAATAATGCATGTTCCTTGTATTTATCAGTCCTTTGTTTGAGAAGGAACATTGAACATTGGAGAAGAAGTTGGGGGTTGGCAAGGATTTGCTGCTGTGGTCACTGACAGAACTATACACGATTCTGAAAATCATTCCCGCGCAATTCTTGATGTAGGTGTACATGGTAAGGATGGAACTGGTGACGTGTAAGAATACAAGGTACATTGGTTTTAAGAATTCCAATCTCGTGTTCAAGCTGTCGTGTTCTCACATGTGGATTCATAGCAACGGAAGCGAGAGCAGCAACTTCGGCAGCTTCGTCTGTGCGAGTGCTACGACGATTGCGTTGTCGTCGGTTGAAACTTCCCGTTTCCTGAACAAGACGAGAAAACATCCATCGGGAAGGTGGGATCTTGTCAGCATATCGCTCTCTGTACAGTTCCGCTGCCTGCGTGGCATTTCGCCTACCTACAACGACAATAAAAGAAACGTTATGTCGATGCAGTTTGTAGGAAGGACAGCCCGCGCCCGTGTTCCCGGGTTCGATTCCCGACGGGGTCAGGGATTTTCTCTGCCTCGTGATGACTGGGTGTTGAGTGATGTCCTTAGGTTAGTTAGGTTTAAGTAGTTCTAAGTTATAGGGGACTGATGACCATACCTGTTAAGTCCCATAGTGCTCAGAGCCATTTGAACCATTTTTTTGAAGGACAGCCTTTACTGTATGCCCACTCTACACAACAGTATTTAAAAGGACTAAACTGCTGTACTAAATGTACCCGTACATAACAAAACAGTATTACAATTACAGTTCTCCTAACTTACAATGCCCATAGATGAGTAGCATTTCTACCTTCTTTTCGTTGATGTACATTCTATTCACACAACTCTGCAACTGACGATGGTTGACGGAATGAGGTTCTACTTATGTTTACATTTGTCCTCTGTCAACGTCAGCTCGTTGATATGTTCCGTTACCCAGAGTACCTGCACTAAGCGCTGGGAGTGTCAACGTCAGTGTTGTGTTATGTACTTAATAACGTTGTGTTTCTGTGAATGGTACACTGTGATGCATTTTTGGATAGGTCTTTAGGAGAGGAAATGAATTACCGAATAAAAAATACAGGGTGCCATTTAAAAAAGTCATGTCGCTATTCATATCTTTGTAAAAAACAAAGCTACAACGAAGACAGTCACGCTGATTGATGTCCCCCTGACGGTTAAAGAACATTTGCTAGAAACACTTTGTAATTTGCATCTGGATAAATCGTTATTTAGGGTGGTCAAGATAATTGGGACACCCTGTATAGTGAAATAAGATCGGGCGTCGGTATACGTTATAGTTGTACTGACAATAATCCTATTTTGTGGGTTTCTAAATGATTTATAGTGTATTAAGTTATGAATTTTATCCTACAGTAATCCATTTGAGGCACTGAGAATAATAAGGGCCTAAAGCATGTCACTGTCTATTGTGAGAGTGTACCATTTATTCATGCTTCTGAAATCTGTTGATTTTACATATGATGAGTCAGGTTTTTCTGTGCTGTAAGCCTGCATTGTGTATATGATAAATTCACGAAAAGCTGTATCACTGGTTTCTCCGACAGTCACTTAAACGTGGGATAGACGTCGGTGTGCTTTAGGCCCACATGAATCTCAGCGCCTCATTTGTATTCTAGTCAATCAACCATGTTGGCAGACATTACAACTTGAATTTAATCATTTCCAAGAACGGCAGTTTGGTTTGGAGTTGGTTATTTACTGAAGGAATCGGCTTTCGTGTGCGGTGTAAAAATGAACTATGTTGAATCTATTTTAAATGCTAAGTGAAAAGTAAAGCTGTGATGCTTTATTGTTTTTAGATTTTTATAAGGCGTTCGATGTAGTAAACTATGAATATCTTCTACAGACATTAAAGAAAATAGGTTTAAATGATTGGATTATACAGTTGATTAAGAACATAGCAACTGGAATAAATGCTAAAATAGCGGTGAATTGTCAACAATCCAGGCCGATGCAAATACAACGAGGTGTTCCTCAAGGAAGTCCTCTGTCCATGTCGCTCTTCGCAATTTCGCTGGAACCTTTCCTCCGACTTGTCCATGCTACATTAAAAGGCTTAACATTATCAGGAAACAAAACAGTTATAAGAGCCTATGCTGACGATATAGGGGTCACTATAAGGAATAATGACGAGGTAACCACGCTAGCAACAGTGATTGATTTGTACTGTAGAGCATCTGGAGCCAATGCAAACGGAAAAAAAAGTAAGATGTTAAATCTCAGAGGTTTTGATAATATCAACGTCGAGTGGGCAAAATTAGTCTGACAACATAAAACACTTGGGATCACGCTGACAGCATGCACTATGAAAATGACGGCTTTAAATTGGAAAGTTGCAGCAGATAAAGTGCAAGGAGCCATTGTAGAGAATTTAACTAGATATATGAACCAAGTTGAAAGAACACAGTATATCAACTCATGCATCCTTGCTAAGGCTTATTATACTGCCCAGCTGTTTCCAATACCGAGAATGATAACGAGGAGAATAATGTCCAAAATCACAAAATTTTTGTGGAGAGGTGAAGTGTTCAGAGTACCTGCTAAAGTAGCCACTTTAGATCCTAAAAATGGTGGACTAGGATTAACTGATATAACGGATAAAGCCTCTGCTCTTTTTATCAAAAGGCAAGTTAATTTAATAAGAGACTCGCGAGAAAGCATAACCAGCCAACTTTTCGAGATCATTAAACCTTCAAGCCTGCTTCCCCCGATTGACGTGCAGAATATCAACAGTCGCTTACAGCACGTGAGGATTTTCTATGTTGAGTTTAGTTATGTCAGTGTCGAACTCAGGCAGTCCCGACACTTAACATCGAGAGCCATAATGCGGGAACGAAAGAAAAGCGAAGGAAGAAACAAAATAGAACGACAGTTTCCAAACATTGAGTGGACTGAGATTTGGAAAAACATTAGTTCTAATGTGCTCACGTCTAATATAAAAAGTCATGGTACAAGACAGTTAACAACATAGTTAGCACCAATGAAAGACTGCACGCAATCGGACTCTGTGAAACAAATTTATGTCAACAATGCCATCTAGTTAGCACAGTAATTCATCGATATACTTGCAGTGGTCACATGAATAGTTGGAAGTGGATCCGGGAGCAAATAGCTCTGATTACAAGAACTTCCCCTGAGTATATATCGCTGTCATTGATACACAGGCCTGAAGCACGCTATTTCCCAGAAGCAAAAAATAACGCTGTGTACTGGTTGCTGGGAAATTTTGTTAACTACGTCCTTAACAAATTAGGATCCGATAGCATCATAGAGTTCAAGGTACACATGCTGTGTGAGTTCCACAAAATTAGAAGCTATTCGAATCACAAGAAAAAGCTCGGTAATATGCTAAAAATTGTATTTGAAAGAATGGGCATTGGTTAATATATAAACGAAGACTGTGTTGACAGTCATGTATTGTAGTTACCTTAAGGATACTATTTCAGATTTTACAGTATATTTATGATGTGTGCTTTCTCTACTTCAGAGAGTAGTTTTTTGAAATTTAAGCTAATTTACAGAACTTATGTGACATTGAGATTGTGTGTCTAATAGTGCCAAACACAAAACATGAAAGGTGCATTATTGGCTTATACTAGAAATTTGGAAATAGACAGCTTTTATAGATATCTCCCTATCTATTGGTTAAAACCATAAGATTCTATCCGATAAATGTAATATTCAATGGCTGGCACATTGCCCTGTTCATTTTTGCAGTGAAAGACTGATTATATAGATCTGATGACTTCAAATACTTAGATTCAATTAATGTCCAGAAAGTGTAGTTGGAAGGCTAGTCAACTTTATTATATATCTCCTTTCCGCCATTCTCAAGTATTTATGTTTAATTTAGTTCTTTCTGGTGATTTAGTCAGTAACACAGTCTTCTGTTTCCTTAATGTCAGCGCAATTGAAATGATCAACCCGTTTTGTTTAAATAACTTCATGTATGTATAACTTAGTATGTATTTGCAATGTGTAACATTGTTTTTTTTTTAATAAAGGTTTTATAAAAAAAAAGTCGGTAGAGCACTTGCCTGTGAAAGGTAAAGGTCCCGCATTCGAGTCTCGGTCCGGTACAGAGCTTTAATGTGTCAGGAAGTTTCATTTCAGCGCTTAATCCGCTGCAGAGTGAAAATATCATTTTAGGAACAGAAAAGGAAAAGTTAGCTGCTAAGGAAATGGGGCCTCCTAGAACAGGTCCTTTGATTGAGAGATTTTCGAAATCAAATAAGCTTGACTACAAGTGAACATTTTAACAAGGTAGTGTACATTTAGCACAAGTTGCTGTGTTGGTGCAGTGTATGAATATCTGACTTCCAGCCCGGAAGTAAATTTGTGAACCAATACGTCTACAATCTTGTACATCTGTCCGAAAAAATGGAAAAGCACAAAAATGTGAAACGGAGAGTTGCGAAATCTTACACATTGTTTCGTTATTGTTCTAAACTGTACTTAATTACGTACCAAACAACAAAATTCCACAAAATCAATTCTTTCTTTTGTGAGCTAAGTTATGCATCTTATTATTACTGTTGTCGTTATTATTGGCAGTGGATGTAGTTCTATAAACTTGTTGATAAACGTAACTGTTATACCCCAGATGCTATTAATTTCACACTCTCATATTAACCTGAATTCAAAAATTTGTGGACGCCCAGAATGTATACTCACGAGCCGCCACTGATTCTGCCAATATTTCAGTTCCTCGACTACAGAAATCCACTCCTTGGTCACGGAGCCAGTCGAGAACCGCCCTGTGAACATCCTCGTAGTCGGAAAACTCTGCGATTTTTGCGAATCAGTTCTTCCATTGTCTGGACATTGTCTTCTGTGGTCATCCGCGTCACCCACTTATGTGCGGCCTTGGTCAAATTGTTGCTATCATTTAACTACGGTCGGACGATACATTGCATTTGGTCCATAGACTGTCAGAATTTCACCGTGAATCAGTGTTCAATTTTGCCCACAATAACCTTGCTACCCCGCCTACTTCACTTTGGAGTACGTTTCCACTTCACTTCCACTCTGTGATTGACCTGTCACCCATACTGCAGCATAACGATGTCTGCGGGAAACGCAGAACAAGTACTGTTTTCTGAAAATCCGTCACTCTTGTTACGCAACAGTCCTAGCGTGGGACGCCACGTGTAATTTGTCTTTTGAAGTCCCACGTTAATGGAGGCAGCTTGATGGTTGCATAGTCTACCTCGAATAACGATTCTCTGAAGGTGCTTAACAGGATTTCTGTGAGTACAACGTCGTCCTCCTTCCAGCGGTTCCCGTTTAAGTTCTGTAAACATTCTTGTCACATTTGAATAAGGGCTGCACTGATCAATCACGATACTAGAAGTGAGTCTCTGATACCGTCCGATATTCGGCGTCAGGTGTACTTGGTTAGAACGTCATGCACTGACGCACTAAACGTGATTATGTCGCAACTGTGTTTTGTGTTCGATTCATTTTACAAATGCACCGCAATTTCTTGGAAACCTCCTAACAAATCTAAGTGCCAAATTAGCCTTCTGTATCCCCAAATTTGCGTACCAGTCCTTCATATCGCTTCATTGTATTACCCCCAGGTGCTTAAACCACGTGAGAGCCTTCAAAAGTTAGCATGAGTGACATAAAAGTAGATATCTTAGGTGTTGCGAAACAACTCAAATCATTTCAGAAAGGCAAATCTTTCGGTCCAGATGGTATACCAACCAGGTTGCCTTCAGAGTATGCAGACACAATAGCGCCTTTCTTAGCAATCATTTACAACCGCTCACTTGACGAAAGGTCTGTTCCTAAAGACTGGAAAGTAACACAGTTCACGCCAATATTCAAGAAAGGAAATAGGAGTAACTCACTGAATTACAGACCCATATACTGACCTCAATTTGCAGTAGGATTTTAGAGCATATATTATACTCGAACATTATGGATCACCTTGAAGAAAATGACTTATTGATACATAACCAACACGGATTCAGAAAATATCATTCTTTTGCAACACAGCTACCTCTTTATTCCCATGAAGTAATGAGTGCCGTCGACAAGGGATCTCAGATCGATTCCATATTCCTAGATTTCCAGAAGGCTTTTGATACCGTTCCTCACAAGCGACTATTAATCAAATTGCGTACATACGGAGTATCGTCTCAGTTGTGTGACTGGATTCGTGATTTCCTCTCAAAGAGGTCACAGTTCGTAGTGATAGACGGTAAATCATCAAGTAGAACAGAAGTGATATCTGGCGTTCCGCAAGGTAGTGCCATAGGCCCTCTGCTGTTCCTGATTTACATAAATGATCTAGGTGATAATCTGAGCAGCTCCCTTAGGATGTTTGCAAATGACGCTGTAATTTACCGTCTAGTAAAATCATCAGACGATCAATTCCAATTACAAAATGATCTAGAGAGAATTTCTGTATGGTGCGAAAAGTGGCAATTGGCACTAAATAAAGAAAAGTGCGAGGTCATCCACATGGGTACTAAAAGAAATCCGATAAATTTTGGCTATACGATAAATCGCACAAATCTAAGGACTGTCAGTTCGGCTAAGTACCTAGTAATTACAAGTACGGGCAACTTAAGTTGGAAAGACAACATATATAATATTGTGGTGAAGGCGAAACAAAGACTGCGCTTTGTTGGCAGAACACATAGAAGATGCGACACACACACTAAAGAGACAGCCTGCATTACACTTGTCCGTCCTCTGCTGGAATATTGCTGCGCGGTGTGGGGTCTTTACCAGGTAGGATTGACGGAGGACTTCGAAAAAGTGCAAAGAAGGGCAGCTCGTTTCGTGTTATCGCGCAATATGGGTGAGAGTGTCACTGATATGATACGGGAGTTGGGGTGGAAGTCACTGAAACAAAGGCGGTTTTCTTTGCGGCGAGATCTATTTACGAAATTTCAAACACCAACTTTCTCTTCCGAATGCGAAAATATTTTGTTGATACCCACCGACGTAGGGAGAAATGATCATCATAATAAAACAAGAGAAATCAGAGCTCCTACGGAAAGATTTAGGTGTTCCTTTTTCCCACGGGCCATTCGAGAGTGGAATGGTAGAGAAGTAGTTTGAAAATGGTTCGATGAACCCTATGCCAGGCACTTAAATGTGAATTGCAGAGTAACCGTGTATATGCAGATGTAGATGTAAAGTTCACTTCTAATGATGTAATCGGTTACTGTAAGAATACTTTCTCTGTCATTAAAATGGAGGGAATCTAATGTTACAGAATTGATTCTTACAAAGGATACGCGAACATTTTGCTTTTTAAGAATTACTGGTGAGGCTGTTTCGATCATAGTCACTCTTTTAACAGTTTACTAACTGGATCAGTCTTTTCGGAAAGGCACAATATACACACAACCTAATATCGAGACAAAAGGTAACATACAGTATTTAACAGTGACGTCAGGTATCTACTTCTTGATGTACCCAGTATTTATGTGTTTTTCCTTTTAAAAGTCAATATAGCCACTAGAGTAGTACAATAATATTTATCACACATTCACTTAGCACACGATGCATAACTGGTATATATAGGGTGTCTGACAAAGAATGGTCATGCCGAATTGTTTGCGATCTTGCGGGCATTGGAGCAGATGAGGTGTGTTCCCAGTCTTAAGTTCCTCATCTGTTCTGACTCCCTGAGTGCCCTTCAGACCATGCAACACTTGTACCCAGCGGATACGGTCGTCCAGAACATCCATGATGCCCTCCTCCACCTGCAACGCCAGGGGAAGGAGGTGTCCTTCTGCTGGGTGCCGGGGCACGTGGGTATTAGGGGAAACGAACTGGCGGATGTGGCTGCCAAAGATGCATGTTCCCTCCCTCACGTTGTTGAATGTGCCGTCCCCCTCCATGCTGTTACCTCCCTCCTGCGTTTTCGTGTTATGCGTCAGTGGGAAGAGGAGTGGCTGGCAGTCGGTGACAATAAGCTGCGTCTGGTCAAGGCTACCCCGCGGCCATGGCGTACGTCCTACCAGTCATGCAGGCGGGATGAGGTTCTCCTCACTCGCCTCCGCATCGGGCACAGTCCCTTAACGCATGGTTTTTTACTCCGGCGGGAGGACCCCCCAATCTGCAGTTCTTGTGGCGTCCAGATTACTGTCCGCCACATTTTACTTGACTGTCTTTTCTTCTCTGACCAGAGGGCGGTGGTTTCCTTGCCACCGGATTTGCCCTCTATTTTACAAGATGACGCAACGACTGTAGTTAAGGTCTTACGGTTTTGTGTCCTGTCCAATTTGTTGACTCGGATTTTAGGGAGAGGATTTTAATGTGCTGCTGGGTGACTGGCTTACCCAGGTTTTAGGTAAGAGGTCAGCCAGTCACGATTACCTCCTTGTTTCCCTTCGGTTTCTGTTCTCTTTTCCTTGTGTTTCCTTTTCTTTTTAGTGTGTCCCTTCTCCTCTCGTTTTACCTCTGTGTGTGAGGATTTGGAACTGCGTCAGGTCTGTGTGTTTTAGCCGTTCTCCTTGTTCGCTGTTTGTCTTAGTCCCTTCACTGCATGTGATCCTGTTTTTATGCGTTTGGGCGCTGATGACCACGCTGTTTAGCGCCCGTAAACTTCAAACACACACACACACAAACACAGTATTGAGGGATATGACAGGAAGGATCATTCGATACAAAAAAGTCAGGTAAACATGGTATATAAAGTCCGTGCCTTGAGAGCTATGAGCGCTTCTGCATTTTCGGCAGTGTGAAACAAATCTCTTATATTGCAACCTCTGTGCTTTCCATATTTTTGGGAGGAGGTACTATTGACCGAACCAAGGAAAAATGTCGACAAAACATGGGCTCTAAAATGCATACCTTAAGAGCTATACGCTCTTAAGTAAATTAGATGTACACTTTGTGATCAGAAGTATCCGGACACATCGCTGAAAATAACTTACAAGTTCGTGGCGCTCTCCATCGGTAATGCTGGAATTCAGTATGGTGTTGGCCCACTCTTAGCCTTGATGACAGCTTCCACTCTCGAAGGCATACGTTAATCAGGTGATGGAAAGTTTCTTGGGGAATCGTAGCCCATTCTTCACGGAGTGCTGCACTGAGGAGAGGTATCTATGTCGGTCGGTGAGGCCTGGTACGAAGTCACGTTCCATAACATCCCAAAAATGTTCTATAGGATTCAGGTAAGGCTCGTGCAGGCCATTCCATTAAAGGTATGTTATTGTCGTGTAACCACTCCGCCACCGGCCGCGCATTTTGACAGGGGTTCGATCGTGTTGAAAGATACAATCTCCAACCCCGAATTGCTCTTCAACAGTGGGAAGGAAGAAGGTGCTTAAAACGTGAATGTGGGCGTGTGATGTTATAAAAAATCAAATGTTCAAATGAGTGTGAAATCTTATGGGACTTACCTGCGAAGGTCATCAGTCCCTAAGCTTACACACTACGTAACCTAAACTATCCTAAGGACAAACACACACATCCATGCCCGAGGGCGGACTCGAACCTACGCCAGGACCAGCTGCACGGTCCATGACTGCAGCGCCTTAGACCGCTCGGCTGTGCTGTTATAGTGCCACGCAAAACAACAAGGGGTGCAAGCCGCGTCCATCAAAAACTCGACCACATGATAAGACCACCGCCTCCGAATTTTACTGTTGGCACTATACACGCTGGCAGATGCCGTTCACCGGGCATTCGCCATACACACACTCTGCCATCGGATCACCACATTGTGTACCGTGATTCGTCACTCCACACAACGTTTTACCACTGTTCAATCGTCCAATGATTACGCTCCTTACACCAAGCGAGACGTCGTTTGTCATTTACCGGTGTCATGTGTGGCTTATGAGCAGCCGCTTGACCATGAAATCGAAGTCTTCTCACCTCCCGCGTATCTGTCATAGTACTTGCAGTGGATCCTTATGCGGTTTGGAATTCCTGTGTGATGGTCTGAATAGATGTCTGCCTATTACACATTACGACCCTCTTCAACTGTCGGCGGTCTCTGTCAGTCAACAGACGAGATCGGCCTGTACGCTTTTGTGCTGTACGTGTCCCTTCACTTTTCTACTTCACTATCACAACCGAAACAGTGGACCTATGGATGTTTAGAAGTGTTGAAATCTCGCGTACAGACGTATGACACAAGTGACACTCAATCACATGACCACTTTCGAAGTCAGTGAGTTCCGCGGAGAGCCCCATTCTGCTCTCTCACGATGTCTAATGGCCACTGAGGTCGCTGGTATGCTGGTAGTAGGTCGCAGCACAATGGACCTAATATGAAAAATGAATTTTTTGGGGATTTCCGGATACTTTTGATCACATTGTGTATTTCACAGTGGCGAAGAGGAACAAGTGCTCATAACTCTTAAGGTATGCGTTATAGAGCCCATGTTTACTGGCCTTTTTTTCTCGTTTTGGTCCATACTCTTGGCGTCCCTCCATTCTCGAAGGACGATAGTGTATCATACTTGGCTCAGAGTCTGCAGCGTCTGCAGTGGCTGAAAATTCCTACTCGGGAATAGCAGCTCATACTACATTTTGGGTGCTTGAAACGTGAGGGACTTCGAACAGAAGCCTCTCTCCCTTTCCGTCTTGTCCTCTTCCGCAGTTGTTCTATGCGTTCGTCCTCTGCTGGTTTGACCCCAAAACACAGTTAGTCGCCACACGACATCGTCACCAGCAGTACTTTCCCAGCGACTTGCATTATTACTGGCCTTGCTCGTGATCTCTTTTGCAGACATCTTCGAAGAGAATGTGCGATCTTCCCACTGGCCTCACACCCTCCTGAAGTTCTCCGTACAGCAGTTTTTTCGGTATTCGCTTACAATCCATGCGACTGGCGGATCGCAGCCACCTCAGACGACGGAGTGCATGACTCCTGGTAGTACTTGCGAGCTTTAAGACTTCGGTGTTGAGTATGTGAAGGATCCTCCGGAAAGAGTGGAGATGAAAGCTGTTTAGTCGAGATTCGTTCTTAGCAAGAGATGTCCGTGTCCCACAGCTATAGAGAAGGCTGCTGATAACACAAGCGTTCTATATTTGTAATTTAATTTTTATTGCGAGCAGTCCATTCTTCCATTCTCTGTGTTTCAGTCTAGCCTTGATAGATTTGCTTTCGCTATTCCGTCAGTAATCTCAGTCTCAATAGACAATTTTCTACATATTGTAGATACCAAGTATATAAAGTCATCAACTACTTGCAGATGATTTCCGTAAATGCTGATGGATGGTGGTGCCCTACGCTATTATCTCAGTGTTTTGGTGGCTGATGGTAAGACCAAATGTATCGTATGCATGTGATAATTTGTTAATTTTATTTATGGATTCTAATGTCGCTTCTTGATAGAACAATTCTATATTGAGGGTTGAATAACACTTAGGCGATGTTTTGCTCTACTAATTTTTATTTGTATGAACCCAAAACAACAGACACATGTTCACAACACCCAATAACACACAAACATGCAGCCTTTCATTCCATCGTACATCGCCTCACATCCATAACAACGTCAAAACAGAATTTCCAAACAGAAGTAGACACCATTAAATATATTGCATATAATGATGGTCCTGAAGTAGTTGACAAAATCCTGCAGAAGAAACAAAGAAGGAGAATCTTACCATACATGTATGCCCCCTCTGCAATAACAACTACACCAAAAACCAACTGGTGTAGTATTCCATATCTAGGTAAGCTATCAGACGAACTAGACAAAACAATGAAATCCCAAAACTATAAAACATAATTTTATGTAAGAGGTACTACAGCTAATCTATTCAACAGCAAGGACAAAACAATAAACTAAGCAACATTGGGGTCTACAAAATAAATTGCACTGACTGCAATAAACTGTATATTGGTCAAACGGGCAGCGCCTTATCAACAAGGCTGACTGAACATGAACGCAGCTGGAGATTAAATAAATCAGACTTCATCTTTGCTGAACATGTGCTCAAAGAAGGACACAAATATCTAACATACACAGAAGTGTTACCTATAGCCAACAAAGGCAGAAAACTCAGCCTACTAGAAGCACTTGCAATTAACAAACACTTAGCCCTAAATCCCCAGATGATTCTAAATGACCAGTTGCAACTGGGAACATCACTACTCTTATACTTTACAAAATAAAGTAAAACTGCTACTAACCACTAAGTGGCCCAATAGTGAAAAAATTCACACCCCAATATAATATAATATCGCTTATCTGTTTACATTCTCAACTATAATATTTGGTATATATTAATGTATAATTTTCTAATAACAAAATGTAACCTCCAAAGACAACATCGCTGTTATTAAACCAACAATTAATGTCCAGTACAACTGTTCACAACAAATACCAAAAAATTGTAATTTTGTAATAATTTGTATTCTAAATAATTCTAATTGTTGTCATACATGGTACTGACAAACCATAAAATGTGACTTATTATGTCAAAGAACAGTTTTACGGAACAAAAAGTCAAAAGACCCGTTTGACAATTCCAAAGACAATACCACAACTAAAGATCGTATGTAAGTGCGTTATATCTTAGTCCAGAATGTTTGGTTCGTAAGAACACAAGCTCCTTGTAAACAATAGCCAGTAGTTATCTGAAGATGGCCTAATAAGCCGAAAACTAGTTCATACAAATAAAAATCAGTAGATCAAAAAACCGCCTCAGTGTTATTCAACCCTCAATTTGTTAATTATATACTGGAGCTCATTTTCTGTGTTTACAACCAGAGCTGCATCGTCTGCATATAACAACTCACGAATAACAACTGGGTTTACTTTGGTCTTGAGGCGGGCAATGCTGAAAAGATTTTCATCACACATAGTACGTAAATGCATTCCATGTTCACGGTCTTCAAAGGCAAGTATTAGCAGAAGGGGAAAGAAGATCCCAAACAGAGTAGGAGCTAACGTACATCCTTGCTTTACACCGCTACTGACAGGGATTCGACCCTGCGATCGTAGCTGTAGCGCGGTTGCAGACTGTAGCGCCTAGAACCGCTCGGCCACTTCGGACGGTGCCCAGCTGCTGCTCAAAGGAAGTTTGCGACCGAGTTCAAACTGAAGACAACCGGTCTAAGTGTGCTAACAATCAAGACTTTGGTTCGCAAGTTCGAGAGAATGGATAGTGTTGGTGATGACAGTGTTGGCAATGTCGGTCATCCAAAATGGGTGAAAACCCCTGAAAACATCGAGGAGACACGCGCTGTGTTTCAAACAAGCCCAGGAAGTCGATCAGATCAGATACACAGCAGGTGGGAATCAACCGGGAGACTGCGACAAATTGTTGGCGAAGACCTACGCCTTTTCCAAACAAAATTCAAACCCATAAGCCATTATGCCCCAGGGCCATGGAAGAGCAGTTGTGTTTCGCCAGCACTATTGTCCACGGAACTGACGAATAGGACTTAGATGTGAATATGTTTTGGTCTAGTGTCGAAGCCCACTTTCATTTGGATAGGTTCGTCAGTAAGCAAAATTGAGGCCTTTAGGGGACTGAGAATCAGCACTTTGCGATCGAGGAGTCTCTTCATGCTCAACGGGTGACTGTGTGGTGTGCAATGTCCAGACACGGAAAAATCGGTGCGATGTTCCTCGATGGCACGGTGACTACCAAACGATACGTGAAGGTTTTGGTAGATGATTTCATCCTCATTATTCAAAATGACCTTGATTTAGACGAGATATGATTCGTGCAAGACGGAGCTCAACGCCATCGAAGCAGCAGAGTGATATCCTGGAGCACTTTGGGGACCGCATTCTGGCTCTGGGATACCCAGAGGCCACTGGCATGGGCTTCGATTGGCGGCCATATTCTCCGGATCTGAACATATGTGACTCCTTTCTGTGGGACTATATTAAAAACAAGGTTTACAGCAATAACCCCAAAACCATTGCTGAGCTGAAAACCGCCATTCAGGACGTCATTTACAGCGTCGATATTCCGACAGTTCAGCGAGTCATGCTGAATTTCAATATTCGTCTCCGCCACATCACCGCCAATGATGGCAGGCATATCTAACAGATCATAACCTACATCCGAATATCTGTAGTGATGTTTACATGTTGAATAAAGTGTATGCACGCCGTAGTTTATAATTAATTTACGTTTTTTTTTCATATACTTCAATAACTGTCATCCTGTACAAAGTGACCATCTTCGAATTCAGCACATTCATTGGGGCGTAAGCTTCTTCACAGCTGGTTGTGAGTAGTGAGTGTAAGTTTTTGAGATGGACAGATTTGTCATACTTAACAGCCTCTGCAGGGTTCCCATCTTCACGTAGAGCTTTTTCCATAACTAAGTGAATCTATTGCTCTGCTGAGCTCTTCTACAGTAGGCATTGCATATAGTTCTCCTATTACTGGCATTTGTGTGATGGCATCATGTGCATCCCTGCTAACTTCATTCTCAGTTGCATACAGCTCGAGGTAGTGTTCAGCCCAGCGTTCCATTAAGTTGCCTTCATCAGTTATGGCTTCATCTGTCTTGGACGTCAGAGGAGTTATTTTTCTGACAGTTGGACCAATTGCTTTCTTAATTTCATCATACTTTGCTTTAGTGTCCCCAGAATCGACTGCTTTCTGTTTATCTGTACATAAATTCAGCCAGTAGTTATTTCCCCGTCTCTTGGATGTTTGCTGTGCCCTGTTCTTTGCTTTTAGTAAGTCATCCCGAGATCTCCCATTTGGGTTTCTTTTATTAGCAAGCTAAGGCTTTGCGTTTAGCCTCAATGACTGGTTCCATCTCTTCCAAGTTTTGCCTGTACGAGTCCTTATTTCTATTTTCTTTTATTCAATTGGCCAATACTACCAATTGTAGATGGTGCCAGAACGTTGTGCCTATTTGTTATCAACATTCCTTTCTGTTTGTACGTTTGCTGGTAAAGCACTTTAAAAATTACTGACAAATTCCTGTTTTCGTTGTGAGTCGTGCGTATGATTTGTGTTGATACAGGGGTGAGCTCTCGGTTTGGCTTGGTGATATTTCTTATGGGTGATCTTCATTGTGCACGCCACGACAGCGTAATCAGCATTATGATAGCTTCATTTCAGTACCACACTTCTGAGATCTGTAAGCCCAGACATGACAAAATCAAGGGATGAGAGCAGGGGTGTCTCCATGACGCCTTCTGCCGTTCGTTAAGTTAAAAAAGTCTGTTTGTAATGCATAGTCCATAAAAGCAGCATATTACCAACAGTCTTTGGCCCATTTTTATTCACTTTTCCCACTCGATGATGACACATGCAAGTCGGCCAGATGTCATTATCTGATCCAACTGGAGCATAAAGTCCCATGGAATAAATAATGACACGGTACCAGGTACTTTGGCTATTCTTTCCCTGAGTAAATCACTGCAGATCCTTCTCTTCCATTGTATTGTTTGTATTGTATATTAACTGGGGGCCTAGAAACGATGGAGAGGCTCCGTCCCCACCGCAGCCGCAGTGGTCCACAACCCCACGACGACTACCGCAGTCCACTTCACCCCTCCGCCGCCCCACACCGAACCATTCTTTCAGGGTTATTGTGCGGTTCGGCCCCCGGTGGATCCCACCCCCAGGGAACGTCTCACCCCAGACGAGCGTAACCCCTCTGTTTGCGTGATAGAGTAATGGTGGTGTACGTGTACGTTGAGTACTTGTGTGTGCAGCAGTCGCCGACATAGCGCAGCTGAGGCGAAATAAGAGGAACAAGCCCGCATTCGCCGAGGCAGATGGAAAACCGCCTAAAAGCCAACCACAGACTGGCCGCCTCACCGGACCTCGACACAAGTCCGCCGGGCGGATTCGTGCCTGGGACCAGGCGCTCCCTCCCAGTCTGGAAAGCCGTGCGTTAGACCACACGGCTAACCGGGCGGGCTTCTCTTCCGTACTGGATGATGAAGTGGAAGCGTGCACATTCAAGATGTTGATAGTACCACTTGAAGAGCATATTTGTAAAGTAAGAGTTCGCTCGGTTCTACCAGATGATCTCACAATACAGTTCAGGAGGGTGTTTTTAACTGCGAATCCTACACTGTGAACTCCTGGCTCGTCTTGAGATTTCCCCTGCCAGCAGAATGTGTAGTTAGCCTCTCTAATAGAGCTCGTGTCTGGAAGCTGCGTCTCCAGCAGTCCCACAATGTCCAGATTCAAACGGTGGAGTTCCCTGTCAATGTCAGCGGTCTTACGAATGAAATCAACCTCTTGGGTATCGTCAGCGTACCTTGGACACATGATTCTAACGTTCCAGGTGGCAGTACAAAATGGTGATTCCTTTATTATTTTCTTTTTGTTTTTAGTAAGTGTACTACTAGATTACTTCTAACCACCACAAACTCTACGAAGCTGGCGGGTAATGGCGGTACAGCACTTCATTGGTTGGTGGCTGCCCAGCCTGAGACAGACGGTAGCTGTCCAATGAGATGCAATGATCTCTTCCACCCCCACCATCAGAAGTGGTACATGGCGCTCGAATCTTACGGCAATCAGAACTTATAACCGGTAACTGCCTTTTCCAGTGTCGTGTCGATGTCCTTGGACGTCGCTGAATCCTCTTCAGGATGCTACATGCCTGAGCGATAAATATAAAGATACGAGGGTCGCCCAATCATTATGGTGTCCCTCTCGACCTAGACGATAGCGTCCAGTGGAAAGAAAAGCCAGTACGTCTGGCATCACTTCAGTTGCAGGTGCAGCCGGTTGGGGACGTAGTACGCCTTCCATCCGCCTTTGTGTCCCCAGATTTTCTTTCAGGGTTTTCTCTCCTAGCCTAAATTACAGGCCCATATCATTAACGTCGTTATGCAGCCGGATTTTGGAATGTACACTGCTGGCCACCGTAAATGCAACACCCTGAAGGAAGCATCCGAATCAAGTGAAATTTACACCATGAGTTTGCAGCGATGAGATATGCAACTGATTAGAATTTCAGCGCAGACGCACATCACGCGCGCCTGTGGCGCCACCTCATAGCGCCATTTAAGGCTTGGCGATTTCGACGAGTGTACGTTCGGCACGTGTGTTTACCTAGTTGTTGTTTCACAAGACGATCAGTTATGCCTCGTAGACAACAGCGAACATCTTTTGATCAAGAATCCCAGTTCTACAGAGGAAGGATAGTGGCTTACCGAGATTGTGGATTATCATACAGAGAAATCGCTAGTCGTGTTGGACGAAACCAAACAACTGTAATGCGGATATGTGACCGTTGGATGCAGGAGGGTACGACGGACCGACATGGTCGATCGCATTCACCTCGGTGCACCACTGCACGTGCTGATAGGCAAACTGTGCGCATGGCAGTGACGGATCGCTCAGTGACATCCCGAACCAGAGCACAGCACAGCACATTGCGTCTGTAACGCATCATCCAGTGTCTGCGCATACCATTCGACGCCTTTTACAGCAGAGTGGTCTGTCCGCAAGACGTCCATTGCTTCGTCTACCATTGACGCAGAACCACAGACGTCTCCGTCGCCAAAAGTGTGATGACAGACGGATGTGGACGGCAGAATGGAATGACGTTGTCTTTACTGACGAGGCACGCTTCTGTCTGCAGCACCACGATGGTCGGATTCGAGTGTGGAGACACCGTGGAGAGAGGATGCTGGACAGCTGCATTATACACCGCCACACTGGTCTTGCACCAGGTATTATGGTATGGGGCGGTATTGGATATTACTCTCGCACGCCTCTAGTACGCATTGCCGGTACTTTAAATAGCCGGCGCTACATATCCGAGGTGCTGGAGCCAGTTGTCCTTCCTTACCTTCAGGGCTCGGCCACAGCCATATTTCAACAGGATAATGCGCGACCACACGTGGCACGCATTGTCCAAAGGTTCTTCGTCAATAACCAGATTGAACTGCTTCCCTGGCCGGCTCGCTCTCCGGATCTTTCGCCGATAGAAAACATGTGGTCCATGGTTGCTCAACGAGTGACCCAGATTACATCCCCAGCTGCCACACCAGATGATCTTTGGCAACGTGTGGAAGCTGCTTGGGCTGCTGTACCCCAGAAACACATCCAACGTCTCTTTGACTCAATGCCGAGACGTGTGGCAGCGGTGATCTCCAACAATGGCCGCTACTCTGGCTACTGATTCTGGCAGGAACCACATGTCACAGACGTCTGTAAACGTAATCATTTGATACTTGGTCAACATGTTATCTACAAAATAAATTTTGTTGTGCTACCTCTTGTCTTTCTTGGTGTTGCATTTACGGTGGCCAGCAGTGTATATTGTGTTCGAAGAGAACTGTCTATTGACACACAGTCAACACGGATCTAGAAAACATAGTTCTGAAATACAGCTCTTTACTCACACGAAGTGTTGAATGGTATTGACATATGATTTCAAATTGCTTCCGTATTTCTATATTCCCAGAAGGCTTTTGACACTGTACCTCACAAGCGGCTGGTAGTCAGATAGCGTGCTTATGGAATATCATCTCAGCTATGTGACTGGATTCGTTATTTCCTGTCACAGTTCGTAGTAACTGACGGTAAGTCATCGAGTTAAATAGAAGTGACTTATGGGGTTCCACAAGCAGTGTTATAGGCCTTCTGCTGTTCCTAGTCTACATAAACGATTTAGGAGATAATCGGAGCAGCCATCTTAGGATTTTTACAGATGATGCTTTCGTTTATAGTCTAGTAAATCATCAAAAGATCACAACAAATTGCGAAACTTGAAAATTGATCCCAAACAATGAAAAGTGCGAGGTCATCCATGTGAGTGCTAAAAGGAATCCGTTAAACTTCGGTTGCACCATAAATCAGTCAAATTCAAAAAATGGCTCTGAGCACTATGGGACTTAACATCTATGGTCATCAGTCCCCTAGAACTTAGAACTACTTAACCCTAACTAACCTAAGGACATCACACAACACCCAATCATCACGAGGCAGAGAAAATAAATCAGTCAAATCTAAACGCCGTAAATTCAAATAAATACTTAAGAATTCCAATTACGAACAACTTAAACTTAAAAGAACACACAGAAAATTTTCTGAGAGAGCAAAGACTGTGTTTTATTGGCAGAACGCTAAAGAGACAGCCTATACTATGCTTGTGCGTGCTCTTTTGAAGTACTGCTGCACGGTGTGAGGTCCCTACCAGATAGGATTAACGGAGTACGTCGAAAAAGTTCAAAGGAGATAAATGTCGAGAAATAGGCGAGAGAGTGTCACTGACATGATACAGGATTTGGGGTAGGCGTCATTACAACAAAGGCTTTTTTCGTTGTGGCGGAATCTTCTCACGAAATTTTAATCACCAACTTTCTCCTCCGAATGCGAAAATATTTTGTTGATGCCGACGCACATAGGGAGAAGCGATCATTATAATAAAATAAGAGAAATTAGAGCTCGCACGGAAAGTAACAGGTGATGGTTTTTTACGTGCGCTGTTCGAGATTGGAATAATAGAGAATTATTGTGAAGGTAGTTCGATGAAGTGTGATTTGCACGGTATCCATGTAGATGTAGTTCCCTCCTGAGTCTAACCACAAGGCACTCTTGCGTAAGGTAGTTAGAGGAGGAAAAGGAATGGTAACTGAGGAAAAGGTAGGAAACGGGATATGTAGGATACAAGATGGGTGATTGTGAGGCAAATTATGTCTGACTCCTCTGCTGAAACCTGCCCGGCTAAGTTAGACCTGCCAGTAGCTAGGATATCACTTCCTCGGAGTACACAAACTCTCTTGCCCACACGAATAGTGCTACTACAATATGGTACCTTCTGCGAAAGTGATCCATAGTATGTCCTCTCAGAATATGGGTACAAAATACCTTGCAATAGAAGAGATTTGTTTTACAGTAGTGAAGATGAAGAAGTACTCATACTTCTTAAGGTACACATGTTACAGCTTATGTTTACTAGGATTTTTTTATACGTTTGATCTTTGCTGTCATGTCACTGAATATTGAATATTCCTTCTGCGACACACTATGTTACTGCAACTGGGATGTACTACGCACCTAGAAACGTTTTGGCCTATCAAACGTGTGCTCTTCTACAGGTGCTGTTAGTATATCTCTGTAACAATGTAATAATTGCATGCGATGTATTCTACAGTCTTCTTGATGTCATAGTTTCAATGCGTAATTCGATGAATGCCTTCATACCCCGAAGAAGAGTCACATATTTCGTTCGTCGTTAGGAAACTTAAGCAAAAAGTGTTATTTACAAATCCATCAATAAAATCAAATGTGATCACTACATTTTTATTAGTTGCACGGTATCTGACTTCTGGATAACTAGCAGAAATGAACACTTCCTTTGACTGACTATCCACATCTCATCGTCGACTTATTGTAGAAATTCTTCCAGCACCAGTTAGAATTTAAAATTTTCTCCACAGTCACCATGTGTGCTGTAAATCTGTTGTTCTTAACGTGGTTTACAATGAGACCTACTTTCATAGTTTATCGCACAGCGCGCTGCCCTACGAGACTGGGAGGTGAGAAAGACTGTTGGTAAAGTACACTTCAAACGGTTCAAATGGCTCTAAGTACTATGGGACTTAACATCTAAGGTCATCAGTCCCCTAGACTTAGAACTACTTAAACCTAACTAACCTAAGGACATCACACGCATCCATGCCCGAGGCAGGATTCGAACCTGCGACCGTAGCAGCAGCGTGGTTCCGGTCTGAAGTGCCTAGAACCGCTCGACCACAGCGGCCGGCTCAGGTACTCTGTCAAGTCTTTGTGTGCGTTTTACGAGCTTTTCCACGCTCGTTTAGGTAAATATCTCCGTCTCAGAAAAGACGATCCACAAGCAGTTAATATACAACAACACGCGGAAGAAAGTTTATACGAGTCACAGGTATAGGGCGTAAACGACTTCCATCCATCTGAATAACAGCGGGCAGTGACGGGAAGGGCACCTTGCCTCAAAGTTAAATAAAATAAATTTACCAAATTATGAAAACAGTGACATGTACGACGGTACAAACGTTAAAAAGGAGAGACAATTACAGTCAATTATATTTGTAGGTAAAGGTACCATACATATACATATAGATTTCAGTTCTCTCCGAAAAAAGGAAAATAATTATTCAAGGCTTCGTCGAAAAAAGAAAAGAAACGGAAACTATTTATAGATTTCGCTAAAGTGCAAAGTTTTCTCTCCATTGTGGAATTTATAACACAATGCTTTTTTTCAGCATAATTCAAAATTTCTATTACAAGCTTTTAGGGGTTGTCGAAATGTCTTAGTAGATGAATTTCAGGTAAGGAACCCAGTCCGGAAACGCACCGTTTGGGTGAAAAATCAGTTTTAAGATCGGACCGCTTTCTAGTCTCCCATTTCACGGTACGCACGCAAGCTGAGATGAGGGCTCCGTCTTCAGTCCCTATTGTAATTATGGGAGCATGGATACCGAAGCGTGTTTTCGTAGCCACCACGTCTCATCTCAGAAATACTAGTCGCGAACTGTCGGAGGAGTTAATTCATACCTGTGAAAGGCATTCACGCTTGTGTGATGTAAAAAGAAAAGGAAAGAGTGACACTGCATCCGAAGCACTTCCTGAGAAGTAGAAAGCACTAGGGCCTGCAGCACTCAGAAAAATGTTGATAATGAGCAGTTCTCTAAGACCGAACTGTAGATGTGTATTTGATATCTTCATAACTCCTCCCTATCTAGAGAAATAGCGAAGCTGCTGTTAGTCTTTCAAACGGTTTTATAGCCTCCATCATGACTGTACCCTGCCAGTAGCATAAGACTCAAATATTGAATAATACAACAAGTTTGCTATTACCATTAACTGTTTATGTCCACAACACGTTTCAAATCTTTGAACGTCCATCACCAGGTGGATCTGTATGTGTTTATATGACATGTGTGGTTGTTTACAACTTGGGTAGGCTGTGGCACTGTCTAGTGGCCCAAAAGTAGTAACACAACACGTACAGTCATATTAACCCTAGAACATAAAACTGAGGAAAATGTTACACTGCTACTACATCGTCGTAAAGTTTAATTCTCTATCTTTTATTCTAAGGAAATCGTCTACAGGTTATGCCGAAGTTGATTACGGTTATTAGATCTCCAATAATAGGTAGTAGGAGCAATCCACTGAATTACATGCCCATATCGTTAACGTCGATATGCAGCAAGATTTTAGAACATATTTTGTGTTCAAACATTATGAATTACCTCGAAGAAAACTGTCTGTTGACACACAGTCAACATGGGTTTAGAAAACATCGTTCATCTAGCTCTTTATTCACATGAAGTGTTGAGTGCTATTGACAAGGGATTTCAGATCGATTCCGTATTTATGTATTTCCAGAAGACACTATACCACACAAGCCGCTTGTAGTGAAATTGCGTGCTTATGGAATATCGTCTCAGTTATATGACTAGATTTGTGATTTCCTGTCAGAGAGGTCACAGTTCGTAGTAACTGACGGAAAGTCATCGAGTAAAACAGAAGTGATTTCTGACGTTCCTCAAGGTAGTGCTACAGGCCCTTCGCTGTTCCTTATGTACTGTATATAAACGAGTTGAGGGACAATCTCAGCAGCCGTCTTAGGTTGTTTGCAGATAACGCTGTCGTTTATAGACTAATAAAGTCATCAGAAGATCAAAGCAGAGTGCAAACCGATTTTGAAAAGATATCTGAATGGTGCGAAAATTGGCAGTTGACCCTAAATAACGGAAAGTGGGACTTCATCCACATGAGTGCTAAAAGGAATTCGTTAAACTTCGGTTACACGATAAATCAGTCAAATCTAAAAGCCGTAAATTCATCTAAATACCTAGGTATTACAATTACAAAAAACGTAAAATGGAAGGAACACGCAGGAAAATTTTGTGGTGAAAGCAAAACAAAGACTGCGTTTTATCGGCAGGACACCGTCCTCTTTTAGTATACTGCTGCGCGGTGTGGGATCCTTACCAGATAGGACTGACAGAGTACATCGTAAGAGTTCAGAGAAGGGCAACACGTTTTGTATTATCGCAAAATATGGGAGAGAGCGTCACAGAAATGATAAAGGACTTGGGCTGGACATCATTAATAGAAAGGCGTTTTTCGTTGCGACGGAATCTTCTCACAAAATTTCAATCACCAACTTTCTCCTCCGAATGCGAAAATATTTTGTTGACACCGACCTACATAGGGAGAAATAATCTCCACGATAAAATAAGGGACATCAGATCTCGTACAGAAAGATATAGGTGTCCGTTCTTTCCGCGCGCTATACGAGATTGGAATAATAGACAATTGTGAAGGTGGATCGATTGACCCTCTGCCAGGCACTTAAATGTGATTTGCAGAGTATCTATGTGGATGTTGATGTAGATACATATCATGTTTATATCCTACTGCAATCGTAAATTTTACGAGAGCATAGTAATCTTGAGTCAACAAATATCAATGTACCTGATGGTAGAGGTTTAAACCTTTGAAACACGTTTTAGATACGACAAAACAGTGTCTAGTAACAGTAAACTTGTTGTTTCATTCGATATCAATAACAGTCACGATAAAGACCAACCATTTAGAGATTCAAATGTTTTTCATCGTTCATCCTGAGATAATTATGCCAACGCGAGGATATGCTATCTACGAAAGAAGAAAACGACGCACCATGAAGGAATTATCTGAAAGGGATCGGAATGGGTAGGTGTGACATACATGTACAGACCAACAAATGATTAAAATTTCAGAAAAATTATATAATTTATTCAAGAGAAAGAGTTTCACAGCTGAGCAAATCAACAACGCATTGTTCCACCTTTGTTTCTTAATCAAGTAGTTACTCGGCTTGGCATTGATTGGTAGACTTGTTGGATGTCGCACTGAGGGATATCGTTCCAAATTCTGTCCAGTTGCATTAAATCTTCAAAATCCCGAACTGGTTGTAGCGCCCTGCCCATAACGGTCCAAACCTTCTAAATTGGGCTACCTTGCTTGCCACGGTAGGGTCTGGCAAGCACGAAATCAAGCAGTAGAAACTCTCCCATGTGTGGGCAGACACTATCTTGTTGGAATGTTGAAACCCTCCCGTCTCCTCTATATCTCTTTTTTGTTACGCAACCATCCCTTCTACAATAACCTATGAAACCTTCCCTTAGGATTTCTATCTCTTGCTTAATAATAACAAATGAAATCTTCCCTTTGAAATTAATTCTCTTTCTCAATCTTCGCGTACAAATTTAAATGCTGCTTATTAAAAGTTATTTTCTGATTATTTCGACGAAACATAGACTGTGTCGTCGTCGTGGCCCTCAGTCGTTACCTACAATAACCCAAAACTGTTCCTTACCTTTTTT
This sequence comes from Schistocerca cancellata, assembly GCF_023864275.1. Classification (NCBI taxonomy): domain Eukaryota; kingdom Metazoa; phylum Arthropoda; class Insecta; order Orthoptera; family Acrididae; genus Schistocerca; species Schistocerca cancellata. The sequence continues at coordinate 421,475,629 of NC_064634.1, read as the reverse complement.
ACTGTTACTGGATCGCCATCTGACTGCTACATCGAACTGCGACATATATACTTACTCTGTTTTGCTATATTTATTACCAAAGCTGACGTTATTCTTTAATAGCGAAGCTGATGTTATTCTTTAATAGCAAAGCTGACGTTATTCTTTAATTTGACTGAAGTTACGTAATTCAGAGTTAAACTTTTTCTTGACAACAATAAAAATTTGCGAAGTTTTACGTTGACGGTTTTTGAGATTGATTATAATCAGTAATGCAATATTGCTGGCAAAAATTAATTATATTCTGAATGAAATGATTTTACAAACGTTCAAACGGGACTTACTTTTTACAATAACCTTACAACTAGAAAATCGCAAACATACCTTCAGTAGTCTAGAGTTTCTCAAAAAAATTAATTCAATAATATTAGTTCCTCTTATGATAATAGTTAGCTGATGTCTCTGTACATCCGTTTATCATCCCTTGTAAATCATAGCTAGTGGCTGGCAGGCACACCTCTCCTCTCAACCTCTCGCTTCAGACCTGCTACCGACTTGCTTCACATCTCGCTTACTACTTACTGACTTCCTACGAACGCTGAAGTGCGGTCTCTCCTGCCAACAATGCTTTCTGGTGGAGACAATCCCTGCTACCATTACAAAATGTATCAATGCGCGGTCTTTCCCGCTCTTTTCTTAAAATGTACCCGTACTCTGTCCCTCCCGCCCTTTTTAAAATTATATCAATGTGCGGTCTCTCTCGCCAACAATACTTTGGTGCAGACATTCCCTGCTACCACAATTATTTCCAACATGACATATATTAATTATTCCTACTTAATCCTATTAATTAAAAAATATAAACATCTTTCATAAATTGTGGTTTGACAATAGACAATGGTAATATACACGTCTTACAATGTAAAGAAAGGTTTCCCATGCTGGGCAACAAAGTGGAGTGTGTACAGAATACGCAGACGTACCGCTGTGCAGCAAGGGAGCCGCGGTTAACAACCAATGGGGTCCACTGTGAAATGGCGCATTAGACTGTGACTCCTGGTTGTCGGGCCGTACGATGGGTAGCAATCAGGTTGGAATCCCGCAAGTGTCTGGGGCTCCTGCAGACACGTCTTCGTTGGTCATCGGGTGGGGAAATCTCATTGACTGGAATAATATTGTCTTCACCAGTAAGTCCCGCTTTGAATTCAGCCCCGATGAAAGCAAAGACGTGTGTGGAGATGCTCCTGATAGCGGTGGGATGTCAAACTGTCACCCGCCATACCGTCCGACAACCAGGAGTGATGGTCTAGGATGCCATCTCATTTCATAGCAGGACCCCTTTGGTTGTCATCCGTGGCACAACGGTACGTCGACATATTCTACTCCCAGGTTTGTTGCCTTTCAAGACAGGCTATCTTGAGCTTATATTTCATCAACATTACGCCCACCCTGAGACTGCGAGGGCATCTACTGCTTGCATAAGGGCCAGAGGTGGACCGGCGCGTTACTACCTTGCTCAGTTTGTGAAGCTCTTACTCTTGAAGAAATAATCCATTATTTTCTCAAATTATAATTATTTATTTGGCTGTACATGTACGTCACATCTAATAAGTTAGGTCTCATTCCAATAATTTCTTCGTGGTATGTCCGTTTTTTATCCTCAGTTCACTTAGTAAGTTAATGTGGGAATACGATTTTCATTTCTTTAAGCACTCTTCACTACACAAATGACGTTTACACTTTCTTTTTTCCGTAACACATGCAAAAAGGTTGCCAAAGCCAGCGCATCGTCGTCTGAGCTTGCATTTTCTGGTAAATAAACAGGTTCTTGTGCACGAATCCTTGGATCATGTGGAGGCGCGAGAAATTTGTGCATGTTTGAGCAGACACGCTTGTGCTCAAGTTCTCGTCAATCATGCAGATACATGTACGACCATCTTTACAGAAATGAATAAAATAATTATTCATGATTTTGATATTCAGCTAATTGTGTTAGCCGTGTTTTCAGTTAAAATTGTTGGATGTGAGGTCCGCCAGTTATGCAAAACACCGTTTTTTCTCAGTACCCAAACATGTTTCGGCGCCATTGTGCCATCATCAGCGGGTTTTTGTTTTTATTTATTCTGTAATGTGAACATTTTTGTTACATGATTATAAAATTATGTACATCTTTAGTTCAAACAATAGATCGTTTCTTTTTGTAAATACCTTTACATTTGGTGTGCATGTATTAATTAGTACAGGTACCTTGTCATCTGCAACCGAATGTTGATGAGAAAGTTTTTTTATGAGAAATTTTTTTGCTAGGAGTTAACCATGCAACCATGCAAGAAATTCCCAGATACACATATAAATGAAATCTCATCCATTCTTAGGCAAATCACAGAACAAAACTACTTCACTTTGAACAACAACTTCTACTTGCAACAAGCGGGGCTTCCCATGGGGTCCCCCCTCAGTGGAATCTTAGCCAACATTTTCTTGGACCATATAGGGAACACGATATTCAAGAATAGAGAACACAATATTCAAGAACATTGTAAAACAAGGAGGGTACAAAATAATCTACTGGTATCGATATGTGGATGACATAATCTGTCTTGTAGACGAATCACATAGCAAGATAAAAGAGCTCCACAGTAACATCAATACAGTACACCCACAAATCCACTTCACAATGCGAATGGAAAACAACAAGAAACAAAATTTCTTGGATCTTACAATCACAAGAAACAACCACCAACATGAATTCTCCATCTACAGAAAACCCACATACACAAGCACTGTTATCCACAGCTCATCCAACCACCCGACAGTGCATAAACATGCCAGTTTCACACACATGCTCCACAGGATAAACAGAACACCTGTTAAAGCAGGAAACTACACACAGGAACTAAACATAATCAAACAAATTGATGTTGAAAGCGACTACAAAACAGACATCATAAACAAACTCAATAACAAGGTAAAACGGAAACATGCAGCACACACAGACAACACAGCAGACCACACCACTTCAGAAAAAAGAGAGAGATGGTACACACTAACATACAATAAGAAAATATCACATAGGATAGGAAACATCTTAAAAAAGCAAGGCATCCCAATAACATTCAGAACAAACAATACAGTTCAGAAAAGACTAAGACCAGTCAGGAAAACCTCAGACAAATTCAGCAACGCTGGAATATATCAGCTCACTTGCAACTCATGTCAGGTCCACTACATAGGACAAACAAGCAGAAATTTCAGAACGAGGTACACAGAGCACATGAGAGAAGAAGTGACAGCACACATTCAATTTTTGCAGAACATCTAATGAACAAAAACAATAACCCCACTAACATCGAAAACGATCTACTCATTCTGTGAAACAACAGTCTATACCGACAACTAACAACAGAAGAAAATGACCACGTACAAAAGGCTACAGTCGAAGGGTAAAATGTAATAAATGAAAACACAACACCCTGCAAGAACACACTCTTTACCGCTCTGAGAGAACTGACCAAGGACACAGAACAGAAAGCACACACACGGAAAAAATCACTTCCCCATCACACACAGAGACATAAATAATGAACAGAAGTCGTAATTCGCGCTACAGTTTTTCATAAAGTTTCTCGCCACTTGCGATACGCCTCTCGCGACACACGCGAACAGCAAGATGGCGTAATATTCTGAATCAGAAACAAAGTGCAAAAGTTTTGTTTCTCTGTGTAAAAAGCAGCCACACACCATCCAACGAACGTGAGTACACGAATAGCTAAGCAACAGCTAAATACACACCAAAATAACTGGTTGCCACAACACTACCACAACCTCAAGTATATACTGCTGACATACGAAGTTCACCTTTGAGTATTTGTTTATTAACAGCCGCTCAAATGGTTGCAGATGACATGATGTTCTCTAAGTAAAACGACGGCAACAGAAAAAAAAGAGCACAGAAAATATGTCACAAACAGCGCCAATAACTGCTTAAAACATGCTGCAGCATACAATAAATAAGGCAGTATGAAAGTATCAATATAAAACTACATTTCAAAAGACGATTTGTAAAAATGTAATAATGTTTTACTGTGTTTGTACAACCATACCATTTTGGCTTTAGATTTAAAAAAACCACTGATGATGGTGATATTTGTCGCCGAAACTTATTTGGGATAATAAAGAAATAAACGAAGAACAAGGTGTTTTGCATCGGACTCAATTTGTGATATTACTGCTTTTCTATGCAAACACGGACCAAATGGAAGAGTTCCAAGATAATATTAATGTTTGGGTACTGAGAAAAAACGGTATTTTGCATAACTGGTGGATCTCACATCCAACAAAATAATTATTGTTTACTTCCTGTACCAGCACCAGCTGCCGGAGAGAAACCTGTGTAGCATAGTACGATGCAGATTAGGAGCTGCTCACTGAAACGTGTGAAGCGGCTGCCTGTTATTCGTGTTCCGCAGTGGGTGAGTCTGGCGCCGGGGCTAACTCGTTCACCAGTACGGCCGGCTCGCCGAGACCCATTCTCATCGGAAGAGGATGCGGCTCCGCGGTTGCGCAACGGCTCCTCCATCGGTTCGCCGCCGCGCCGCTTTCGCCCGTAAAACTCGCTCCTCTGTCAGCGAGAGGAATGAGCGGCGGTTATAATGGAAATTCCGTTGCAGTCGCTGGAAAGTAGCCGCGCGACCGGTCGACCTCAAGGCGCTATCCGCCGTGTCTCCATTAAAGCGGATCGCCCGCCGGCTGTGTCTGGAGCACGCAGCCCTTTGTACATCGCTGCACAAGCAAACTGCGTCATCATCTCCCGCTACTGTACACCGTCGAGTCACGTCCTTGCAGCCGCCTGATACGTGCAACCCGGGGTAACCTCACTTTGCAGCGCACACGACACGCAGTCAGGTGCCCCTGGTCGCATACGGCCTCTATCGCTTCCCACCGTTCTTGACAGACGAGTGACGAATGCGATAGATATAAGGGAGTGATCTGAAAAGTAATGCCTTCTGATTTATTATGCGGAAATCCTTAAAATTTGTTAACATTCTACACTCCTGGAAAATGAAATAAGAACACCGTGAATTCATTGTCCCAGGAAGGGGAAACTTTATTGACACATTCCTGGGGTCAGATACATCACATGATCACACTGACAGAACCACAGACACATAGACACAGGCAACAGAGCATGCACAATGTCGGCACTAGTACAGTGTATATCCACCTTTCGCAGCAATGCAGGCTGCTATTCTCCCATGGAGACGATAGTAGAGATGCTGGATGTAGTCCTGTGGAACGGCTTGCCATGCCATTTCCATCTGGCGCCTCAGTTGGACCACCGTTCGTGCTGGACGTGCAGACCGCGTGAGACGACGCTTCATCCAGTCTCAAACATGCTCAATGGGGGACAGATCCGGAGATCTTGCTGGCCAGGGTAGTTGACTTACACCTTCTAGAGCACGTTGGGTGGCACGGCATACATGCGGACGTGCATTGTCCTGTTGGAACAGCAAGTTCCCTTGCCGGTCTGGGAATGGTAGAACGATAGGTTCGATGACGGTTTGGATGTACCGTGCACTATTCAGTGTCCCCTCGACGATCACCAGTGGTGTACGGCCAGTGTAGGAGATCGCTCCCCACACCATGATGCCGGGTGTTGGCCCTGTGTGCCTCGGTCGTATGCAGTCCTGATTGTGGCGCTCACCTGCACGGCGCCAAACACGCATACGACCATCATTGGCACCAAGGCAGAAGCGACTCTCATCGCTGAAGACGACACGTCTCCATTCGTCCCTCCATTCACGCCTGTCGCGACACCACTGGAGGCGGGCTGCACGATGTTGGGGCGTGAGCGGAAGACGGCCTAACGGTGTGCGGGACCGTAGCCCAGCTTCATGGAGACGGTTGCGAATGGTCCTCGCCGATACCCCAGGAGCAACAGTGTCCCTAATTTGCTGGGAAGTGGCGGTGCGGTCCCCTACGGCACTGCGTAGGATCCTACGGTCTTGGCGTGCATCCGTGCGTCGCTGCGGTCCGGTCCCAGGTCGACGGGCACGTGCACCTTCCGCCGACCACTGGCGACAACATCGATGTACTGTGGAGACCTCACGCCCCACGTGTTGAGCAATTCGGCGGTACGTCCACCCGGCCTCCCGCATGCCCACTATACGCCCTCGCTCAAAGTCCGTCAACTGCACATACGGTTCACGTCCACGCTGTCGCGGCATGCTACCAGTGTCAAAGACTGCGATGGAGCTCCGTATGCCACGGCAAACTGGCTGACACTGACGGCGGCGGTGCACAAATGCTGCGCAGCTAGCGCCATTCGACGGCCAACACCGCGGTTCCTGGTGTGTCCGCTGTGCCGTGCGTGTGATCATTGCTTGTACAGCCCTCTCGCAGTGTCCGGAGCAAGTATGGTGGGTCTGACACACCGGTGTCAATGTGTTCTTTTTTCCATTTCCAGGAGTGTGCATCTGTAGTCTTCATGTATAGATACACTGACAGAAAAAAACTCGCAACACCAAAAATAAGTTGTGCAACATAAACCAAAGTTGTTAGTTTCTGCACTTGAAATGTTACGCATATTAAAATTTCGTTCCAGTCACATAAGAGAGGATCTATAGAGTGCCACCATCAGGACGCAAATCAGTTTGGCTTTAAATACATGCTGTAGCGGTCATGAGCGTTCGTTACCTTTGAGACTGGACATGGTGAGCTGGCGTTAGTCAAGAAGGCCTTTAAAGTGACAAAGACGCCATCATCAACACCTCTCAGAGTTTCAACGAGGGCGTGTTTTAGGACTACGAGTTGTTATGGGGTAATGCCGGCCGGAGTGGCCGACCGGTTATAGGCGCTAGAGTCTGGAACCGCGCGACCGCTACCGTCGCAGGTTCGAATCCTGCCTCGGGTATGGATGTGTGTGATGTCCTTAGGTTAGTTAGGTTTAAGTAGTTCTAAGTTCTAAGGGATTGATGACCTCAGAAGTTAAGTCCCATAGTGCTCAGAGCCATCTGAACCATTTTTTGTTATGGGGTAAATTTAAGCGCCAGCACGCCAGTCAGAGAAGATAGAGCAGAGAGGGCTGTGACAAGACGTCAGACGAAACTTCCTGGCAGATTAAAACTGTGTGCCCGACCGAGACTCGAACTCGGGACCTTTGCCGTTCGCGGGCAACTGCTCTACCATCTGAGCTACCGAAGGACGACTCACGCCCGGTACTCACAGCTTTACTTCTGCCAGTATCTCGTCGCCTACCTTCCAAACTTTACAAAAGCCCTCCTGCGAAACTTGCAGAACTAGCACTCCTGAAAGAAAGGATATTGCGGAGACATGGCTTAGCCACAGCCTGGGGGATGTTTCCAGAATGAGATTTTCACTCTGCAGCGGAGTGTGCGCTGATATGAAACTTCCTGGCAGATTAAAACTGTGTGCCCGACCGAGACTCGAACTTGGGATCTTTGCCTTTTGCGGGCAAGTGCTCTACCAACTGAGCAGACTCGGTCGGGCACACAGTTTTAATCTGCCAGGAAGTTTCATATCAGCGCACACTCCGCTGCAGAGTGAAAATCTCATCTGGAAACCTCCCCCAGGCTGTCTCCGCAATATCCTTTCTTTCAAGAGTGCTAGTTCTGCAAGCTTCGCAGGAGAGCTTCTGTAAAGTTTGGAAGGTAGGAGACGAGATACTGGCAGAAGTAAAGCTGTGAGTACCGCGCGTGAGTCGTGCTTCGGTAGCTCAGATGGTAGAGCACTTGCCCGCGAAAGGCAAAGGTCCCGAGTTCGAGTCTCGGTCTGGCACACAGTTTTAATCTGCCAGGAAGTTTCATATCAGCGCACACTCCGCTGCTGAGTGAAAATCTCATTCTGGAAGACGTCAGCCAATTGCCCCCTGACCGACCCCTCTCCAGGACGACAACGCGATGGCAGCGGCCTCCATGTGAAGAGGACATAAGCGGCGCGCGCGACTCGTCGCGGCTCAGTCGAAGAGAAGTTTCGAGGCCAGCGACCTGAACAGCAGTGTCAACTGTATTACTTCGCTTGTATTGTATATACTGAAGAAGCTTGTTTATTTTGTCTGTCGCCCTTTGTGTGACACATCTGTGTAATATTTAAATATTCTCATTTACATTTTTTGTAATAAAACTCATTAATACGATTTGTTTCAATGTTGTCTAGCCTCCCGCAAACTTGATCCCCCTCACCTACTTGTCTCTCCGATCCTTTCCCACCCCCGTCCGCTGCCGCGCCTGTACTACTGCAACACACCCGCTCTCCATCTCTTGACACTCCGTACCCTTGCCCTCCCTGATGATGCCCTCATCCCCTCCATCAACACCTCCTCCCAACTTTGATCCTCCCCTTCCTCCCCCTGTGTTTTTTTCCCCTAGGGCATCCTCTCTCCCTTCTCTCCCTCCTCTCTTCCTCCCTCCCGCCTCTTCCCCCCAAGCTTCCCCTACCCGCCTACCTTCTTTCCTCCCCCTCCCTTCTCCTCTGCCACTGGCATCTACACCCTCCCCCTCTTCCTCCTACCCGCACCTTTTACGTTTGGCAGGTCCCCGGCATTTGTACATGAACAGTGAACATTCGTGCGCCGGAGATCGTCACCAGTGTCCAGTGTTTGTGTGTGCCTTCGTGTTAGTGCTTAAGTGTCTCACTGTTTGTGCTCCATCGTTCATGTGCGTCATTTCAGTCTTCTCTCTTTCGTGTACCAGTGCCGAACTTTTTTTTTTTTATTTGGACAATGTGTCTGTGAACGGCTACATGTATTTTAATTTATCTGTCTACTGTTTTTTATCCACCATGTTTGTTTTCTTTGTTTCGTCTCTCATTACGCTATAAGTGTTATCTTTAGCCGAAGACTGGCATAGATAGGCCGCTGCCGGCCTACCTTTACTGTAGTGGTGTTAAAATAACAATAAAGAAAACCAAAATAAAATGTTGTCTAGTGATCCGAGAAAGCAGGTTTCCCAGACACCCCATATTTGACGACTGGGCAGTATTTAACACGAGAAGCCGGATGATTCTTCTGAGATACTGCAGAAAGACTTGGTAGGAATGTAGCCACTGTACATGACTGCTAAAAGCGTGCGGCACGAGAATGTACGGTCGCAAGAAGTCCGGGCTTCGGACGGCCACGTGGCCCCAAAAAGAGAAAGGACCATCGTGTTCGGCGAACGCCTCTGGGACATCTGCAGCAGTGATCTGAGCAGCAGTTGGCACCATAGTGACACAACGAACTACACTCCTGGAAATGGAAAAAAGAACACATTGACACCGGTGTGTCAGACCCACCATACTTGCTCCGGACACTGCAAGAGGGCTGTACAAGCAATGATCACACGCACGGCACAGCGGACACACCAGGAACCGCGGTGTTGGCCGTCGAATGGCGCTAGCTGCGCAGCATTTGTGCACCGCCGCCGTCAGTGTCAGCCAGTTTGCCGTGGCATACGGAGCTACATCGCAGTCTTTAACACTGGTAGCATGCCGCGACAGCGTGGACGTGAATCGTATGTGCAGTTGACGGACTTTGAGCGAGGGCGTATAGTGGGCATGCGGGAGGCCGGGTGGACGTACCGCCGAATTGCTCAACACGTGGGGCGTGAGGTCTCCACAGTACATCGATGTTGTCGCCAGTGGTCGGCGGAAGGTGCACGTGCCCGTCGACCTGGGACCGGACCGCAGCGACGCACGGATGCACGCCAAGACCGTAGGATCCTACGCAGTGCCGTAGGGGACCGCACCGCCACTTCCCAGCAAATTAGGGACACTCTTGCTCCTGGGGTATCGGCGAGGACCATTCGCAACCGTCTCCATGAAGCTGGGCTACGGTCCCGCACACCGTTAGGCCGTCTTCCGCTCACGCCCCAACATCGTGCAGCCCGCCTCCAGTGGTGTCGCGACAGGCGTGAATGGAGGGACGAATGGAGACGTGTCGTCTTCAGCGATGAGAGTCGCTTCTGCCTTGGTGCCAATGATGGTCGTATGCGTGTTTGGCGCCGTGCAGGTGAGCGCCACAATCAGGACTGCATACGACCGAGGCACACAGGGCCAACACCCGGCATCATGGTGTGGGGAGCGATCTCCTACACTGGCCGTACACCACTGGTGATCGTCGAGGGGACACTGAATAGTGCACGGTACATCCAAACCGTCATCGAACCCATCGTTCTACCATTCCTAGACCAGCAAGGGAACTTGCTGTTCCAACAGGACAATGCACGTCCGCATGTATCCCGTGCCACCCAACGTGCTCTAGAAGGTGTAAGTCAACTACCCTGGCCAGCAAGATCTCTGGATCTGTCCCCCATTGAGCATGTTTGGGACTGGATGAAGCGTCGTCTCACGCGGTCTGCACGTCCAGCACGAACGCTGGTCCAACTGAGGCGCCAGGTGGAAATGGCATGGCAAGCCGTTCCACAGGACTACATCCAGCATCTCTACGATCGTCTCCATGGGAGAATAGCAGACTGCATTGCTGCGAAAGGTGGATATACACTGTACTAGTGCCGACATTGTGCATGCTCTGTTGCCTGTGTCTATGTGCCTGTGGTTCTGTCAGTGTGATCATGTGATGTATCTGACCCCAGGAATGTGTCAATAAAGTTTCCCCTTCCTGGGACAATGAATTCACGGTGTTCTTATTTCAATTTCCAGGAGTGTATTACAAATCGGTTACTTCAAGGACGCCTCCCAGCCAGACACCCTATAGCACGTATTCTACTGACTTCAAACACCGCCGTTGTGGACTTCAGTGGTGTCAAGTGTGACCTTATTGGAGGACAGAGTAGAGATATGTTGTGTTTTTTTATGTAAATCTGGCTCTGCATCGGAGCTACTCATGAACTTGTGTTGGTTAGAAAGAGGACAGTTGAGGGCCCGAACCATCCATTCTGCATGCTAGACACGCTGGACCCCTCCTGGAGTTATGGACTGGGGTGCGATTTCGTATGACAGCAGGAGCAGTCTTATCGTTATCCCATGCATCGTGACTGCAGATTTGTACATCAGTCTGGCAATTCGACCTTTTGTGCTGCCATTAACAAACAGCATTCCGAGGGGTGTTTTCCAACAGGATAACGCTCGCCCACATGCAGCTGCGGTAACACAATACGCTCTACAGAGTTTAGACATGTTGCCTTGGCCTGCTCGATCATCGGATCTCTGTCTCATTGAGCACACATAGGACATCATCGAACGAAAACTCCAGTGCTATCCACAAACAGCATTTACAGCCCATGCACTGACCGACGAAGTGCAACAGGCAGGGATCTCTATTCCACAAACTGACATCCGGTTCCTGTATAATACAATGAATGTACTTGAGTTACCCTACTGCCGCCTCCTTATGTTAATTTTCAATTACTGGTGTCAGTTACTGCCTTGCCTGCCTGTGAGCGGCAGCAGCAGCGCTTATCGACATAGGCCCTGCCGTATTGTGTTTGCTGGACTCCTATTACTTCCTGGTTGACGTGTGTCGTCCAACGGGTTGGTACACGCCAGCAATGGAGTTCGGACCTGGCAGTCGGACAATTGGGACGCGGCAGAAGTTCGGTCGGGTTGGAGCAGCTGTGAGGTGCGGATAGCCATGACTCGCCCTATCGTTGCCGGCACGCATGGCTTCAGTGGGGACGGTCTTGGTTGATCGTCGGTTGTTCGTCTTACAGGACGACGTGTATTTGCTCGCCGATCGCTTATGAGTCGCCGGTGTGTGTCTCAACCCGTGGTTCGTCCTTGTGATTGCACAGTCACTGCCGTTAGCGTCGTCTAGCTCTTCGTGCAAGTATTCGTGAAACTGTGTAGTTTATGTGGTTCTGACTGACAAGTTAATTTAAATGTTTTCGGCGTAGTGGCTCTGAACTGGCTGGTTGACATGGAGTAGCGAGGAAGGACAAGATAGCCATCACTCGCCCGACGATTACCGGTACTCACATTTGTGTGGCAACGACCTTGCTGGGCAGTTTGGTCGGTCGTCTGATTAGACGACGTGTATTTGGGTCGTCTACCGCTTATGGTTTGTCTGTGATCCGTTCTTCTTGTTGTTCCAGTCTCCGCTGTTAGCATCGTTGAGTTTTGGTGCAAGTGTGAAGCGGAACTGATCTTGATCATTCGTCTGTTGACTGTTTGTCGGTTGGGTTGCCGTCGGATTGAGAATGGTTGGCCCGGCTGCCTGTCTCACCTAACCGAGCGTTAGCGTTTGAATTCTAGGCCGACACTCGAACATGTGAGCACCCTTGGGTGTACTGCCTTTTTTTTAAAATTTGTTCTTGTTGTTTGTAGTTGTATGTCTTCCAGCCGATTTTTTAAAAATTAAGGTAGTTTTGCCTTTAAGGCGTAAGATTCTTTAGGCCTTCAGCCTAAGTTAAAGAACTGTTTCACGTAAGATCTTTGGCATTTCAAAGATTTTAATGTTGCTGAATTTTAGGTGTTAGGCCTTCAGCCGACTTCAATTTAACTTTGCTCTTGAAGTGTCTGATTCTTTGGGCCTTCAGCCTAAATAAAGAACTGTTGTAAGATATGGCTTGCCTTCTAAATTTCTGATTATGCTTGCGTTTTAAGATATTGTCCTTCAGCCGTTTTTAAATTAAAGTGCCTTTTAAATTTCTGATTATACTATCGTTTTAAGTTATTGGCCTACAGCCGTTTTTAATGTGGCTTTCAGCCGGTAATTAAGTGCCAAAGATTGAAGCTGCTTGTTTAAAAAAAAAAAAAATTTTGGGCTCTTGTAATGTTTGATCAAATAATAAAGTGTATGTTCTGGTGAAGCTGACAGCCCTTTATTTTGACCCCTTTACACAATTTATATTGCATGTCCTGTCCTGTGGGTTTAGCAGGGCGCCTCAGTACTTTTGCATGCTTGCATTCAACATTGTGGCGGTTACACCTCAATGCGTGCAAGAAATCTTCGAATTTGTGCTTTCGCTTTTCTGAGAGCGTCTCTCCCACCGACGTAGTTACGTTGCACACTGCCAAGTTACACGCTACAATTCGGAGCCCTCTAGCGGCAGAGTGTGGCAACTTGTGTCAGCGAAGCGGAAAAAACGACTGAGTAATATGCATGAAATGTAATACTTGAACGAATATTGAGAACAGAATAAAAAATTCGGAGGCTTTACTTTTCAACATGCCTTCGTATATATCGGTCAAGGTCCAGGAAATTTAGTCACCAGAGAAGTACAGTGACGGAAATACGAGGGCCACTTTGCAAGTAACGAACTACAATTTTTTAAAAATTTTAATCTTTATGTAACGGAGCGAGAAAAGACCTACAGTTACTTCCAACATAATGGAGCAACTGCCCATATAGGCGGCGAAACTTGGAGCACACATACACAATCTTTACGCCTGACAGAGTTGTTAGCAGGGATCAGTCTGGTCGCGGCTCCAGCTGCCCTCCCCCCCCCCCCCCCCCCCAAGTCACCTGACTTGTCAATGTGCGATTACTCTGCATGGGGAGCTCTCACGTCTAAGGTATATTGCAACAACCCTCATAGACTTGAAGAACTGCAGCAGAACATTTCGGATGAGACTGCAGCAATTCCAGCAGTCCAGTTTCTATCTGCCTTCATCAACTTGATGACCACGGCCCAAAAGTACCAAGTTATAAATGGTGATCACTTTCAACATCTGCTATAGACAGGTTAGTACTGTATTTTCTTTCCTTTGCAGTGTTTCTTTGTACCCTGAACCTCTGTTCTCCGGGACTCTTTTATTTGCCTCACCCTGTGTAAGATATGTATGAGTTTTCCGTCCAAATATCCTGCTCTTGTCCACAGTGAAGTGAGTAGTGTGAGGACACCCGTTATCCTAATGCAGGGTTACCTTCTTCGCACGGCGTTTATCGCCAAATGCATGACGGAGCCTCGAAAGTATGTGGATGTAGTGGGTAGCATTTAAGGTTTGTGCAAGTTCAATAAAATCTATCACAAAATTTTCCTGTTGCGTTCCGTAGAGGCAGTTTGAGGGCTACGTCTAAAAAGCTTGTAGGAATACTCGTGTTTCATCTTTTTCACGTTGCTGGAGTCCAAGCAAGTATCCCCATTGGCAAGTTGAAGTCTGAGGTGAATTTGCGCAACACATTTTCCCTCTCTAACAAGGAATTCAATGACTGTATGCTCTCGGAACGAAATATTGATGCCAGTCGTTTTGTAAGTATTGTCTATGGTCATGTGACAGACGCAAATGCCGTTACAAAGACTGCAGACTACGATATAGCCTAGAAAGTCTTACGCCATGAAGTGCCATTCTCATATTTATAATGCAGTAACTCATATCACTAACATCAGTTTGCAGCAGGATTGTGGAACATATACTGTGTTCGAACATTAAGAACTACCTCGAAGAAAACAATCTATTGACACGTAGTCAGCACGATATCAAAAAATACCGTAGTTGTAAAACATAATTGCCTCTTTATTCAAAGGAATTAATGAGCACTGTCGAAAGACGATCGCAAATTTATTCCATGTTCCTGTACTTCCAGAGAGCTTCTGACACCGTTCCTTCTAATTAAGCTGTATCCTACGGAGTATCGTTGCAGTTTCACAACTGGATTAGTGATTTCCTGTTAGTAAGGTCACGACTCGCAGTAAGTGACGGGTAAGTCACCGAGTGAAGCAGAAGTGATATCTGACGTTCTCCAAGGAAGTGGTACAGGCGCTCTGCTTTTCCTCATGTACATAAACGAGACAATCTGAGCAACTCTCTTAGATTGTTTGCCGGTGATTTACCGTCTATTTAATTCATCATTAGAGGAAAACAAATTGCAAAATGATTTAGAGAAGGCATCTATATGGTGGGTGTTACGTATGAGGCCGAACTATGTGCCTCATGGAAAAAGGGTGACCTGGCAAAGTCACGCAATTTGACCCTTAGTCTCATCACAAGGGGTGGCCATTAATTGCACGCGTTGATCACGTAGGCAGACGTGAGGATCAATGAACTATACTTGACGGGGTGTATCTGGAACATCTTAGGTGATTAGAAAGCTAGTACACAGGAATACAATTAAATACTTAGCTTTAATTCAACATCAGCGGAGAACGTCGATCGTGACTTTGTACAATAATATTTACAAGTGCAGTTATAGACTGAACTGCGAATACTTCTTTACAATTCTGATTGCTTCACACATATAGATAAATTGTCAATGCATAAACTGTATGTGGCGCCTGGCCAGGTCGTAGCTACTGACTTAGATGAAAGCTATGCTAACTAGCGTCCCTGCAAATGAGATCTCTGAAGCCATAACAAGTGAACCATTCCTATCAAAGTCGGCTGTAGAACTGGCCAGTGCGCTAGCTTGTCTCGTAAGACCAGCCGAGTGGCGGCGCTCGTTCTGCTAGCGTCGACAGTGGCGACTCGCGGGTCCGATGTGTACAGACGGACCACGGCCGATTTAAAGCCTACAACCTAGCAAGTGTGGTGCCTTGCGGTGACACCACAGTGGGAAAAGAGACAATTCTCTTAAACAATAAAAACGCGTGAGATCCTCCACTAGGAATCCCCGAAAATTCATTTACAGAATCATACATACACTCCTGGAAATGGAAAAAAGAACACATTGACACCGGTGTGTCAGACCCACCATACTTGCTCCGGACACTGCGAGAGGGTTGTACAAGCAATGATCACACGCACGGCACAGCGGACACACCAGGAACCGCGGTATTGGCCGTCGAACGCCGCTAGCTGCGCAGCATTTGTGCACCGCCGCCGTCAGTGTCAGCCAGTTTGCCGTGGCATACGGAGCTCCATCGCAGTCTTTAACACTGGTAGCATGCTGCGACAGCGTGGACGTGAACCGTATGTGCAGTTGACGGACTTTGAGCGAGGGCGTATAGTGGGCATGCGGGAGGCCGGGTGGACGTACCGCCGAATTGCTCAACACGTGGGGCGTGAGGTCTCCACAGTACATCGATGTTGTCGCCAGTGGTCGGCGGAAGGTGCACGTGCCCGTCGACCTGGGACCGGACCGCAGCGACGCACGGATGCACGCCAAGACCGTAGGATCCTACGCAGTGCCGTAGGGGACCGCACCGCCACTTCCCAGCAAATTAGGGACACTGTTGCTCCTGGGGTATCGGCGAGGACCATTCGCAACCGTCTCCATGAAGCTGGGCTACGGTCCCGCACACCGTTAGGCCGTCTTCCGCTCACGCCCCAACATCGTGCAGCCCGCCTCCAGTGGTGTCGCGACAGGCGTGAATGGAGGGACGAATGGAGACGTGTCGTCTTCAGCGATGAGAGTCGCTTCTGCCTTGGTGCCAATGATGGTCGTATGCGTGTTTGGAGCCGTGCAGCTGAGCGCCACAATCATGACTGCATACGACCGAGGCACACAGGGCCAACACCCGGCATCATGGTGTGGGGAGCGATCTCCTACACTGGCCGTACACCACTGGTGATCGTCGAGGGGACACCTAATAGTGCACGGTACATCCAAACCGTCATCGAACCCATCGTTCTACCATTCCTAGACCGGCAAGGGAACTTGCTGTTCCAACAGGACAATGCACGTCCGCATGTATCTCGTGCCACCCAACGTGCTCTAGAAGGTGTAAGTCAACTACCCTGGCCAGCAAGATCTCCGGATCTGTTCCCCATTGAGCATGTTTGGGACTGGATGAAGCGTCGTCTCACGCGGTCCGCACGCCCAGCACGAACGCTGGTCCAACTGAGGCGCCAGGTGGAAATGGCATGGCAAGCCGTTCCACAGGACTACATCCAGCATCTCTACGATCGTCTCCATGGGAGAATAGCAGCCTGCATTGCTGCGATAGGTGGATATACACTGTACTAGTGCCGACATTGTGCATGCTCTGTTGCCTGTGTCTATGTGCCTGTGGTTCTGTCAGTGTAAACATGTGATGTATCTGACCCCAGGAATGTGTCAATAAAGTTTCCCCTTCCTGGGACAATGAATTCACGGTGTTCTTATTTCAATTTCCAGGAGTGTATTTAGGGTTCTGTAAATGAATTTTCGGGGATTCCTTGTGGAGGACCTCACGCCGTTTTATTCATTTACAGAATCATACATATTTAGGGAGGATGTAGATGAAGATGAAATGGGAGATATGATACTGCGTGAAGAGTTCGACAGGGCACTGAAACACCTGAGTCGAAACAAAGCCCCGGGAGTAGACAACATTCCATTAGAACTACTGACGGCCCTGGGAGAGCCAGTCCTGACAAAACTCTACCATCTGGTGAGCAAGATGTATGAGACAGGCGAAATACCCAATACCAAAGAAAGCAGGTGTTGACAGATGTGAAAATTACCGAACTATCAGTTTAATAAGTCACGGCTGCAAAATACTAACGCGAATTCTTTACACACGAATGGAAAAACTAATAGTAGCCGACCTCGGGGAAGATCAGTTTGGATGCCGTAGAAATATTGGAACACGTGAGGCAGTACTGACCCTACGACTTATCTTAGAAGCTAGATTAAGGAAAGGCAAACCTAAGTTTCTAGTATTTGTAGACTTAGAGAAAGCTTTTGACAATGTTGACTGGAATACTCTCTTTCAGATTCTAAAGGTGGCAGGGGTAAAATACAGGGAGCGAAAGGCTATTTACAATTTGTACAGAAACCAGATGGCAGTTATAAGAGTCGAGGGACATGAAAGGGAAGCAGTGGTTGGGAAGGGAGTGAGACAGGGTTGTAGCCTCTCCCCGATGTTATTCAATCTGTATATTGAGCAAGCAGTAAAGGAAACAAAATAAAAATTCGGAGTAGGTATTAAAATCCATGGAGAAGAAATAGAAACGTTGAGGTTCGCCGATGACATTGTAATTCTGTCAGAGACAGCAAAGGACTTGGAAGAACAGTTGAATGGAATGGATGGTGTCTTGAAGGGAGGATATAAGATGAACATCAACAAAAGCAAAACGAGGATAATGGAACGTAGTCGAATTAAGTCGGGTGATGCTGAGGGATTTAGATTAGAAAATGAGACACTTAAAGGAATAGATGAATTTTACTATTTGGGGAGCAAAATAACTGATGATGGTCGAAGTAGAGAGGATATAAAATATAGACTGGCAATGGCAAGGAAAGCATTTCTGAAGAAGAGAAATTTGTTAACATCGAGTATAGATTTAAGTGTCAGGAAGTCGTTTCTGAAAGTATTTGTATGGAGTGTAGCCATGTATGGAAGTGAAACATGGACGATAAATATTTTGGACAGAAAGAGAATAGAAGCTTTCGAAATGTGGTGCTACAGAAGAATGCTGAAGATTAGATGGGTGGATCACATAACTAATGAGGAAGTGTTGAATAGGATTGGGGAGAAGAGAAGTTTGTGGCACAACTTGACTAGAAGAAGGGATCGGTTGGTAGGACATGTTCTGAGGAATCAAGGGATCACCAGTTTAGTATTGGAGGGCAGTGTGGAGGGTAAAAATCGTAGAGGGAGACCAAGAGACGAATACACTAAGCAGATTCAGAAGGATGTAGGTTGCAGTAGGTACTGGGAGATGAAGAAGCTTGCACACGATAGAGTAGCATGGAGAGCTGCATCAAACCAGTCTCAGGACTGAAGACCACAACATCAACAACAACACATATTTAGGGACTACAATTACAAACAAATTAAGTTGGAGCCCTCACGTAGAAAATGTGTAAGTCGAGTGAAGGATGGCGTTTGATTGGAAGAACTCTTAGAAGATGCAAGAAATCTACTAAAGGGGCTGCCTTCACTGTGCTTGGCCGCCCTCTTTAGAAAAATTGTTGCGCGGCATGGGATGATAAACGGTTAGGACCGAGGGAGGACATCGAAAAAATTGAAAGGAGGGTAACGTTTTGTATTATTGCGAAATGGGAGAAAGAGTGCACGGATATCTGAAGCGAGTTGGTTCAAATGGCTCTGAGCACTATGGGACGTAACATCTGAGGTCATCAGTCCCCTAGAACTTAGAACTACTTAAACCTAACTAAGCTAAGGACATCACACACATTCATGCCCGAGGCAGGATTCGAACCTGCGACCGTAGCAGTCCCGCGGTTCAGGACTGCAGCGCCTAGAACCGCACGGCCACCGCGGCCGGCAAGCGAGTTGGAGTGGTAATCATTAAAACAAAGATGTTTCTTGTTGTAACGAGATCTTTCCACGAAATTTAATCCCACCTTCATCCTTCGAATGCGAAAATGCTTTGATCTTTTTCCTCAGGACATCGTCAGCATGGGATATATGTTTTAGGAAACTCATGACACCAGGCTACACTATAACAATTTATTTATTTATTATCGGTCTCGGTTAACGACCATCATTTGGTTCCTGAATTAATGTTAAAAAGACAAAAATTACAACAAAACATCAATATACAAATACAGAAAGTTAATTACTAAAAAATGGCCAGTAGTCAAATGTGAATCACGTTGAACGATAAAATTGCATTAGCTTCAAGCTCATCAATAGACGTCAATAATTTTCTCACATCAGCAACCTTAGTCATGCACACAGAACAGTACGCTGAACACATTTAATCTGGACACAGACAGAATGAGCAGCCAAAGTACTCTTAATTTCAAAGATAACACCACAAAGGTGCCCAGTCGATATGAATCATACACGAAGATAATTTTAAGATAAAGGAGTATTACACCATAGTCATTAGTAACATTTGGATAAAAGAGGATAATGGTATGACCACTTAATCATAAGTATCCACTATCGAAAATAATTTCATTTTTTATACACAATTAATGTGATATACACATCACCATGTGCTTTGTGTTCAATATGTGTTTAGTGACAATACTGTAAATAATGCAATCTGTGACAAAAAATTGTGATTTTTATACAGCATTGATTATACATAAACAAACGAAACTATTTTTTAAGACTGATACTTGTGATTAAGTGGTCATACCGTTATCCTTTTTTGTACAAATATTGCTTATGATTATACTGTAATCGTTGTAATTATGGTTCCATTTTATTTTAAAATTATCATTCTATGTCGTGATTCATATGAATTAGACAGCTTTGTGATGTTATCTTCGAGATTAAGAGTTCTTTGACTGCTCATACTATGTCCGGACTACATATGTCCAGTTTCCTGTTGTGTGTGCGTGACGACGATTGCTCATTTGGAAAAATTATTGTTTTCTATGTTTTTATTAATGTGATTGACAGATAACGTGCTTTTACGGTTCAACATGATTGATATGTAACTTGTATTGGCCAATTTTTCACAAGTAAAGTTTTTGTATTTTCGTTCTGCATGACGTTTTGTACGTTGAGGATTTGTTCTCATTTTTGTCTTTTTAAAGTTGATTCAGATAGCAGACGGTGCTCGTTAGCCGAAACCGGTAGTAACTAAATAAACTACTGAAACGGAGCCAAAGGTTATCAGCTTCCTGAAACGGAATATCTCGTTGTCTGCCACCTACACATAGAGGAATGATCTTAGTAATAAAATAAGAGAAATCACAGCTCACACGGAAATATTTAAGTGTTCTTTTTTCCCATATGCTGTTAGAGAGTGAAACAGTAGAGAAATAATGTGATACTGTTTCGATGAGCCCTCTGCCATATACTTTAGTGTGAATTGCGCAGTATGCATATGGATGTAGACGTATCGAATTTTCTGGAGGTGACCATCACATTAAATTTTGCGTTAATGGACTGTGACAGCAGGCGACCGACGCGAGTGCCTTTGCTAGCACCACGACATCGCCTAGAAAACTATTGCCTGGTCAGATGTGTCGAAATTTCAGTTGGTAAGAGCTGATCGTAGGGTTCGAGTGTGGCATGGACACCACTTGTCAACAAGGCACTGAGCAAGCTGGTGGTGGCTCCGTAATGGCGTGGGCTGTATTTAAATGGGATGTACTGGGTCTTCCGGTCCAAGTGAACCGATCATTGACTGTAAATGGTTATGTTTGGCTACCTGGAGACCATTTGCAGCTCGTCATGGCCTTCACGTTCCCGAACAATGATGGAATTTCTATGGATGACAATCCGCTATGTTACCGGCGCAAATTTGTTAGCGATTGATTTGAAGAACATTCTGAACAATTGAACTGAATGATTTGGCCACTCAGGTCGCCCGATATGACTCCCATAGAATATTTATGGAACATAATCGAGAGGTGCATCGGCAACACTTTCGCAATTATGGACGGCTATAGAGTCAGGAGGGCTCAATACTTCTGCAGGGGGGTTCCAGCGACGTTGAGTTGCTGCGCTTAGGCGGCAAAAGCATCTCCGACGCAATATTAGGAAGTCTCCCATGACTTCGGTCACCCAAGTATTCGCTATTAAACTGTTCGTACACGCCCTCTGGGCATGCTGTGTTTCGATCTCCAGCTCAGAAGATCGAGTCAAGTTAGAGACAGCAAACAGAAGTATTGTGCTCAAACCATTCTTCATCCGCAGGAGTGCACTGAAAATAAGGTGGCAAAACGATGGAATTTTAACCAAATTATCCCTTAGGCACGAAATACTGGAGTATTTGTTTGTTAGCCTTCGGTCAAGGTGTTCATAGTGTAATAGTTTTTGTTTCCGCAAGTGTATTTTAAAGCTCAGATAGCGTTCTATCAATTCATGAACAATTCCAGACATATAGCGAAGCGCTTTATTTTGCTAACAGTATGTTCCAAGAAGAGTTAAGCAACATACTACTTCCTACCACTTACGTCTTGGGAAATGAGTATCTCGAGAAAATCAGAAAAATTGGAGCTGCTGCGGAGGCTTTGCCATCATAATTCAGTTTCTTTACCATTCTGCTAGTCGCCCCAAGTTTTCACGAATTCTGGGAAGGGGTGCTACACTGAAGCCCATTAGAATTGTATCGCCAGGGAGAGCAGGAAATAATGAATTTCACTTACTGTGAGTGCGGTGACCTGAGTGAATCCAATAATGAATACAAGATCTCCAGGTGGTATGAAGAAATAAATACTCTCTGCAAAAGTAATTAACAAAGACACTGGCCTCGGGAACACAAATTCAATAACTTTGATAACACACAAATGTTAATCTTCCAGATTTTGATTTGAAAATAAAAAGTGTGAGTCTCCAAGTTTACTGGTTCGTTGGCAGAAATCGACAACAGTCAGATTGTTCTAAGTCTAGTTGGACAACAACCTCTGATGTCAGTTAAGTGGCACCATCAAAAAATCGTAGTTGAACTGTTTAGTACTGTCCCAGGAGCATTAAGTCCGTGCGAGGCCAAGGGCGGAGGGGGTGGGGGCGGCGGCCACTCGTTGAGGTGCTGCTCTGGCAGTTCTCTGTCGTTTTGTTGCTCTGGTTGGAACTGTTGCTCTGTGGACGAACAACCACTTATGTACAGCTTTTGTGGGTTAATACTTGCTCGGTATACTTGGTGCCACATGACTGGCGAGGGAAAGTAGTATTGCACAATGCGTCACCTTCTGCGGCGATGGAAGTTCCTCGGGTGATAAAGCTGGCGCGGCACATTCCATGTGGATGCTGCAGACTATCTTGAAAACAGACTTGCGTATTTTGATCTGCAGCGTTGTTGGCATACATTCCCACCAGGGTAGAGAATCTGGCGAAACCATTTGTAGCATCCATGTAGTAGGTAGATGGGTGTACAGGGTATATCATCCCCTCCCCCTCCCCCCCACTACATACGCCTAGGTGAGAGAAGATAGCCCCATCTCGAGGTCCTGTAGCCCTGCCCTAAGTTGCTGATGCTGTGTCAGCTATTGTTCCAGCTAGGGGACTGGGTGTGGTGTCTCTGGAACAGAAAAACTGGCAGAATTGTCGATGGAGACACCTCGGTCTCTGAAGTGTAAAGGTGTTTATTTTGATTGCTGGATCTAATTTGGTATTCTGTGTGGACCATAGTAGGACATAGTAGGACTGTGGGACAAATTCTGGTCATAAAATCGCTGATGTCTGCACTTTCCGGTATCAGCATTTCTAAAAACCGCTCTTCCAGTGCTAGGTTACAGTTGAGGAACTTACTCTTGTCATATAGAAGACCACTGACCTCCCATCCCCTCTCCTCCTCTCCCCTTCCATTCCTTCCCTTGTTTTGCTGCCGGTCGACGCTAATGTTCATTTTGATAGGCATATCCATCATGGCACTGCGGTAGGTTGACAACGGGTTACTCATTGAAGTTGCTGATGGCCAGTGTGTGTGGGGTCCCACTGCTCTCTCCCAATTTGCTTTAAGCCGATTGGGATCAAATTCCTCCTCCCTCCCCTTCTTATTATAAAAACCTAACTGCCTCTCATTCAAGGTCTGCATTTTACCGTGAAAGGATCGTTATGAAGCGCTACCAGCAGCGTCTAGCCACTGCCAGCAGTCAGAATAAAAAGCAGGCGAACACTGTTAGATCTGAAAGTAGGCATTTGTCCCTCAATTTTTGAAATTAACATTATTAATATTGTTGTTATTCATTTATTAATATATTCGCTTATACTTACGTTACTGATTTTTTTTTCTGTCAGCACAGCACTCCCCTGATCTGGTACTAGTAGACCTGCAGGACCAGGACATGCAAATATTTGACACACAACAGTGTGCACCTCTGCAGCGGCAACCGTTCACAGGTGGTTTTTCTGTTTTATTGGGTCTGATAACAGCAGCCAGCAAGTCCTTGACTTGTCGAGCCTCAGTTAAGTGCCAGCAGAATGCTGATATTCACTAGCATACGAAATTTGAACAATGAGTTAGGTTTTAAAAGTCAATATGGACGGAGAGTCTGTGCTTTAGTTAGCTTCAAGAACGCTCACATTTACATGAAACATTCGAATGTTGTGAATTTGAGTGGTCTGGACTGTGTGTTAGAGATGGTGATCCACAGCCTGAATTTCTGGCATTCGTATGTCAGAGGTGCATGCTATGACTTTGTGAACTATTTGTGTGAGAATAGTGTAAGCCGGCCAGAGTGGTCGAGCGGTTCTAGGCGCTACAGTCTGGAACTGCGAGACCGCTACGGTCGCAGGTTCGAATCCTGCCTCGGGCATGGATGTGTGTGATGTCCTTAGGTTAGTTAGATTTAAGTAGTTCTAAGTTCTAGGGGACTGATGACCTCAGAAGTTAAGTCCCATAGTGCTCAGAGCCACTTGAACCATTTTTGAAAGAATAGTGTAAATATGAAACAATTAGAATAATGTATAAATGCTTACATTCAACCAGTGCCAAAGTGTACAAGTGTAGATCTGATAAGCATAGAGTCCATAGAAGCTGAATCCACAGAAGGTATACCTTTGTATGTTGTTAAATTAATGGGTCTGAATGCTATACAGGGGGAATTTAAGGTGTATAGAAGGCAACTGTTAGCTTAATATAACTGTAAAAAATTTTGACGATGTATATATGTAAAGAAAACGAAATAATTCACACTAAGTTGTTCTTATTTCCCCCATCCCCACCGCAGTATTAAAGTATCAATAAAGAGTAAACTGAAAGATGTAGTCATCAAAGCTTAGTGGGTATAGTCTTAGATAATTAAACAGAAACATTTCTCCCAACCATCCTACTAAGCTGTGGTGACGACAAATTTCATCACGTTTAAGAAGAAAAAAAATTATACATTCAGGGGAAAAAAACGCTAATTTATGTCTTCTTGGTCTTGCAACACTCACGGTGCAGTTGAGCTGGAGGAAGACCATCAATCTGACATCGTGCATTCACATCATAATCATTATAGCAGGACTCATACTTTGATGTAGGCACATCACTCTTAAAACAGTTGAGGTAGCAAGTTATATCTGTGTGGGATATCACATGGCAAAGGTATAAGTTGTGTAAGGAACATAAGTCAACTATATTCAAACTACGACGTCTTTCAGTAAGTATCAAATATACACTTAAAAGCATTTTACCCCTGTTTGTAGATTTCAGCTACTTCAACATGTAAGAAACATTAATGCAATCCTCTTCCTCTTCCTACTTGCTGAATCCGTGGTTCTCCAGCTGAATCAACGTTATACACTCCTGGAAATGGAAAAAAGAACACATTGACACCGGTGTGTCAGACCCACCATACTCGCTCTGGAAACTGCGAGAGGGCTGTACAAGCAATGATCACACGCACGGCACAGCGGACACACCAGGAACCGCGGTGTTGGCCGTCGAATGGCGCTAGCTGCGCAGCATTTGTGCACCGCCGCCGTCAGTGTCAGCCAGTTTGCCGTGGCATACGGAGCTCCATCGCAGTCTTTAACACTGGTAGCATGCCGCGACAGCGTGGACGTGAACCGTATGTGCAGTTGACGGACTTTGAGCGAGGGCGTATAGTGGGCATGCGGGAGGCCGAGTGGATGTACCGCCGAATTGCTCAACACGTGGGGCGTGAGGTCTCCACAGTACATCGATGTTGTCGCCAGTGGTCGGCGGAAGGTGCACGTGCCCGTCGACCTGGGACCGGACTGCAGCGACGCACGGATGCACGCCAAGACCGTAGGATCCTACGCAGTGCCGTAGGGGACTGCACCGCCACTTCCCAGCAAATTAGGGACACTGTTGCTCCTGGGGTATCGGCGAGGACCATTCGCAACCGTCTCCATGAAGCTGGGCTACGGTCCCGCACACCGTTAGGCCGTCTTCCGCTCACGCCCCAACATCGTGCAGCCCGCCTCCAGTGGTGTCGCGACAGGCGTGAATGGAGGGACGAATGGAGACGTGTCGTCTTCAGCGATGAGAGTCGCTTCTGCCTTGGTGCCAATGATGGTCGTATGCGTGTTTGGCGCCGTGTAGGTGAGCGCCACAATCAGGACTGCATACGACCGAGGCACACAGGGCCAACACCCGGCATCATGGTGTGGGGAGCGATCTCCTACACTGGCCGTACACCACTGGTGATCGTCGAGGGGACACTGAATAGTGCACAGTACATCCAAACCGTCATCGAACCCATCGTTCTACCATTCCTAGACCGGCAAGGGAACTTGCTGTTCCAACAGGACAATGCACGTCCGCATGTATCCTGTGCCACCCAACGTGCTCTAGAAGGTGTAAGTCAACTACCCTGGCCAGCAAGATCTCCGGATCTGTCCCCCATTGAGCATGTTTGGGACTGGATGAAGCGTCGTCTCACACGGTCTGCACGTCCAGCACGAACGCTGGTCCAACTGAGGCGCCAGGTGGAAATGGCATGGCAAGCCGTTCCACAGGACTACATCCAGCATCTCTACGATCGTCTCCATGGGAGAATAGCAGCCTGCATTGCTGCGAAAGGTGGATATACACTGTACTAGTGCCGACATTGTGCATGCTCTGTTGCCTGTGTCTATGTGCCTGTGGTTCTGTCAGTGTGATCATGTGATGTATCTGACCCCAGGAATGCGTCAATAAAGTTTCCCCTTCCTGGGACAATGAATTCACGATGTTCTTATTTCAATTTCCAGGAGTGTATATTTGGGGATAATTAGTTCCAGAATGTATGGGGCATCTGGACTACACAGGTTTCTTGAATACACTAATACCATGCAGTCATTATTCTCCTTTAACAGAAGTAATTGGAGATATTCAGAGTACAAGTACATGCGGCAGGGGCCGCAAGTTTCAATATACATTCGCTATTCTCACGCAAATAACATACCATAAAACTTCTATGCCATCAGGCTTCGTCAAAATTGACTGCGAACGTCCCATAACAGACGAGTGTAGCACCAAATGTTCGCGTGGTACAATAATTATGGTGTACGGATACACGGAAAAGGTGTTTGCGCAGCAACTGTCGACACAGTGTAGCCGAGGCGGAATAATGGGAACCAGATCTCATTCGCCGAGGTAGATGGAAAACCGCCTGAAAAAGCATCCTCAGGCTGGCCGGCACACCGGACCTATACACTAATCCGCCGGCCGGATTCGTACCGGGGACCTACACGCCTTCCCGCTCGGGAAGTAGCGCGTTAGACCGTGTGGTTAGCCGGGTGGGCTCTTTATACATTTGCAAACATAAATTTCAGAGACTGGAAGGATATTCTGGCTTTACTTTCAATAAATTATTCTGATCACTCGATAAGCCTTTTTTTCTAGACGACAACTGGAACATAGTTTCTGAAGTAAGTATATTACATATAGTTGGGATATGAAACATCACAAGCAGACTTCTAGAGAGCTAAACTATTAAGTTTCTTTTTTTTAAAAAAGAAAGTGCCTTTAAAATGCGTCGTGTAATGCTGCTGAGTGTGACCGTAGCCCGATGTTAAGCCTGCAAACTAGTAGTAACAGTAGGAATATTATTTACGACTGATGGGATGAATGTGTCGATATCGGTCGTAGGCTTTGACCAATGACGTAATGATGTGGCGTTTGCAAACAGAGATGGACCACAAAAATGACAATATTTGTTTCGCTTACATGTTATTATTTGGAACCTATGTTGTGGTGACATCGTGAGCTATAGCGTGGCCAAGGTTTAGGTTACATTAAATGGTGACAGCTCGGTAAAGAGTTGGCGCGACTGACGAATGCGATGTCATGAGAATAACTGCAATCCTTGTTATGACGTGTATGTTACGCGGATTTGATGACGATAAGTTTCTGTCTGTATGTTCGGTCTAATGTCTGGATGTACTGCTGGGATTTTGATATAGTTTTCACTCATGCGTAGAATGATTTACAATGAACGTTTGTGTACGTAATTTATAAATATTTAGTGCAAATTTGCTGAACTATAATGAATTAAACTCGCCTGCTATTGAGAAAACGAAGCCAATGCCATCTAGTGACGAATGGCGGAATTGCTTGGAATTTTCCATACATACTATAAAGTCCTCCTCCTCCGTTTTTATGTCTGTATGTAAAGGTTAATCTCAGGAACCGCTGGAGGTATTTTGATATAGTTTTCTCTAACAGACAGACTGACTCAGTTCACAGTTTCCATCATTGCCTCTAGGTGTGACTCTAAATACTAACTATGAGTAAAAATGGAAAGATAACCTTCCTGCCTCCTTAGAAATTCTCTGGTGTACGCTGCTTAATGCAGCAGGGGCCCATACACAAAACTTACTGCTGTGCCAGATAAGTCGTTTGGCCGTAGATACACTGTGTCTCTGCTGATGACCAACTCCTATGCCCTCCAGCTTAACTCCCATCGCTCCGCCATTTTAGTATCCCTCGACCTCGAAAAAGCCTATGACAGTGTCTGGCATCCCGGTCTCCTGTTTAAATTCCAAACCTACGCCCTTCCTGTCAACTACATCCATCTGATGGCCTCTTTCCTCTCCCGCCACCCCTCCTACGTTACCATCCATAATGCCAATTCCCACACCTTCTACCCCTCTACAGGTGTGCCCCAGGGCTCTGTCCTCTCCCCTCTCCTCTACCTCCTGTACACGGCAGATATGCCACCCCCCTCCAGTACACCTCTTTCAGTATGCCGATGACACCGCATTCCTTACCCTCGCTCCTACCATCCAATCATCCCAACGCCTTCTCCAGAATCACCTTGACCTTTTTACCACATGGTGTAACCAGTGGCTCCTGAAAATCAATCCTTCCAAGACCCAGGCAATCATTGTAGGTCATACCACTCGCTCCTTCCGGCTCCTGGATTTCTCCCTTACCATCTGCGCCCATCCTGTCCTACTCTCCCCCACTCTCACCTACCTTGGCCTCACCTGGATCCCTCATCTCCGCTCCATCCAATCCAAAGCTCACAACCACCTCTGACTCCTCAAACTCCTCTCTGTCTGGACATGGGGTTGCACCCCTCTACCATCCTCCACACCTACAAATCCTTAATCCATCCCATCCTCTGTTATGCCAGTCCCACCTGGATATCCGCCCCCCCTTCCAAATTTTGTAAGTCCCTCCAGATGCTCGATTTTCCATGCACTCCGACTCGCCTTCCGTATACGCCTCCCGTCCCCCATGCGGATCCTCTATGACCTCATTCCTTTCCGCCATCTGCTCCTATTTCTCGAACATATCCACATAATCTACACCTCCCTCCTCCTTGATCCCCCTCACCCCCTGGTTGCTCCTCTCCTCTCCCATCCCCGCCTTCTGCCACGCCTTCACTGTTGTGTCCCCCCTACCCTCCATCTCTACACCCTTCATCTCCTTTCCCAAGGTGGCTTCCATCAACTCCCCTTCCCGGGTGATGCCCTCTCTCTCTCCATTTATCCCTCCTATCAACTCTGATTCTCACTCCACCTCCTTTCCTCTGTCCTTTCCCTAGGCTCCCACATCCCCTCCCTTCCATCCTGTTTTCTCCCCACCTAACCTCTCACTGCCTCCCTTCTCCTCCCCCCCCCCCCCCCAAAGTCCTTTTGTATTCCCCTCCTCTGCCTTTCCCCACTCACTGTCGCGTCTGCCCAGCACCCCTTCCCGCTCTTAGGGGTTCTCTTCCTCCATCGGCTCCTGTCCCCCTCCCCCCTCCGTTCTTCCTCTCCTCCCCCCTTTTTCTTTCCCATCATCCGTCCAGGTTCCCCCCATCTGCACTCGGCTGTGGTATGTCATATTTGCCAACTTTTTAGTGCAGTGTTCAAGTGAATGTTCAGTATTGTTCGTCTTTCCAAAGTGTTGCGAACAGAAATCATGCTGTCGCTAGGTGTGAATTTTATGTCTCTTGCGAATAGAAACCAGACTGTCGCTGCGTTTTTTAATTATCTGTCTTTTATTTTACCTGTCTGCTTCATGTGTATTTTATTAGCATCATCATCCTTTTGTTCCATGTTTTAAGTTCCACAATTTTCCGCCATGTTACCATTTAAGTCTCCGATTTTGTCGCCTGTTTTTATTATTTATTATCTTCATCTTTTTAAAACAAATTCTGTAGACTGAAGAGCGGCATACTAAGCTGCTGCCAGCCCGCCCCCTTCGGGGGGAATCGAAACTCAATAAAGAAAAACAAAAAAAAATACACTGTGCCACTCTCGCGAAGCAGATAGGTCGTTAGTTATATACCAGGTGTACCGGTATGAAATGGGCGTTTTTTTGTGAAAATGAAACACTATTTTGAATTTAAATGTAAAAACATTTTATTCAAAGTATGGGCCATTGCTTTCTATACATTTTGACCACCTTTCTGGCAATTTGTGGACATCACGCCAATAGAAATGTTCGTCTTTTAAACCAAACCAATCACACACCCAATTTTCGACTCCTTCGTAGGAATCGAAGTGTTCCTCAGCCAATGATGAAAACAAATGGTAGTTGGAAGGGGCCAAGTCTGGTGAATACGGCGGGTGGGGTAGCAGCTCCCAGCCAAGTGTTTTGATTGTATCCTGAACCAGTTTTGCTTTGTGTGCTGGTGCATTGCCGTGTAAAAACATTACTTTGCCATGTCTTCTGGCCCATTCTGGTCTTTTTTCGATCAATGCATAGTTCAAATTGATCATTTATTGTCTGTAGCGATTAGTATTCACAGTTTCAAATGGCTCTGAGCACTATGGGACTTGACATCTATGGGCATCAGTCCCCTAGAATTTAAAACTACTTAAACCTAACTAATCTGAGGACATCACACAACATCCAGTCATCACTAGGCATTCAGAGTTTCACCAGGTTTTAGAAGCTCATGATACACCACACCTTTCTGATCCCACCAAACACAGAGCATTGTCTTCTTGTCGAATCTGGTTTTGCAGTCGATGTTAATGGTTGCCCGGATTAACCCACGATTTTTCCCGCTTAGGATTCTTAAAATAAATCCATTTTCCATCGCCAGTAACAATTCGATACAAAATTGATTTTCTTTCATGTCTTTGAAGTAAAATTTGACAAATGGTTTTTCGGTTTTCCATCTGTCTTTCATTCAATTGATGTGGCACCCATTTTCCACACTTTTGGATCTTTCCCATGGCTTTCAAACGGTCAGAATTTGTTTGTTGTGCAACATTTAGCATTGCAGCCATTTGTTTCTGACTCAAAGTATCATCTTCATCCAATACTGCCTGCGATTCGGCGTCTTCGAACTTTTTTGGTGGTCTTCCACGTTCTTCATTTGTTACATCAAAATCATTATTTCTGAACCGTTGAAACCGTCTTTTGCATGTTGCTTCTGATAGAGCATGATTACCATATACCTCGACAAGCATTCGATGCGACTCTGCGGCACTTTTTTTCAAACGAAAATAAAAAATTAATGCTTTCCGCAAATCATCAATTTCTGGTACAAAATTCGACATTGTTAACACGATGAAAACATATGATGTTTGTTCCATGACTTGATGTATACTAAATATCTTTGACAGATGTCATACCAACCAAATAAAAAAAAAATAAGGCTCGTAGACAACAAATGTTCCTTATCGACACATTTGTATCTTAACGCTCATTTCATATCGGTACACCTGGTATACAGGGTGATTCAAAAAGAATACCATAACTTTAAAAATGTGTATTTAATGAAAGAAACATAATATAACCTTCTGTTATACATAATTACAAAGAGTATTTAAAAAGGTTTTTTTTCACTCAAAAACAAGTTCAGAGATGTTCAATATGGCCCCCTCCAGACACTCGAGCAATATCAACCCGATACTCCAACTCGTTCCACACTCTCTGTAGCATATCAGGCGTAACAGTTTAGATAGCTGCTGTTATTTCTCGTTTCAAATCATCAAGGGTGGCTGGGAGAGATGGCCGAAACACCATATCCTTAACATACCCCCATAAGAAAAAATCGCAGGGGGTAAGATCAGGGCTTCTTGGAGGCCAGTGATGAAGTGCTCTGTCACGGGCTGCCTGGCGGCCGATCCATCGCCTCGGGTAGTTGACGTTCAGGTAGTTACGGACAAATAAGTGCCAATGTGGTGGCGCTCCATCCTGCTGAAATATGAATTGTTGTGCTTCTTGTTCGAGCTGAGGGAACAGCCAATTCTCTAACATCTCCAGATACTGTAGTCCAGTTACAGTAGCACCTTCGAAGAAAAAGGGACGAAAAACTTTATTGGCTGAAATGGCACAGAAAACCTTAGGCGAGTCACGTTCATACTGAGTTGTTTCCCGCGGATTCTCTGTGCCCCATATACGGACATTGTGACGGTTGACCCAATAACACAAAAGGCTTTCTGTTGAGCGGTCGCCATCTTAGCATCAACTGACGCTGACGCCTAGTCAACAGCGCCTCAAGCGAACAAATGTACAACTAAATGAAACTTTATAGCTCCCTTAATTCGCCGACAGATAGTGCTTAGCTCTGCCTTTTGTCGTTGCAGAGTTTTAAATTCCTAAAGTTGTGGTATTCTTTTTGAATCACCCTGTACTTTATTGTTATTAACGCATTAGGCACATGTGGCAAGTTTTGGTGACCAGGGTGGGAGCAGTGAGACAGCAGCAAATGGGGGACCTCCCCCTCCTCCCACCCCGAGAGCCTTACCATGATTCTGCACCTGAGTGGGTAGAGGGTAGACGGGGGGGTGGGGGGGGAGAGGTAGGGGGAAAGGAGAGCCATACTCTCCTTATCTACAGCTGTAACCGCTGCAACTGGTGGCTGCCGTCTAGCGGAACGGCGCGAGGTCAGCAGACGAGGTGTCCGGTGGCTGAGCTGGCCTGTACGCTACGATGACGCGCAACCTGGCGCCGTATGGCGAGTCGCACGCTGAGGCTGTCATTCGGCCGCTCACCGTGCACGTCACACAATAGGCGGGCGGGCCGGCCCGTTCTGATGGTTGGGCCTGCGGCGTTACCTAACGTGCCCGCCACAGGATGTCATTTTCCGCTGGCGGCTCACGCACCCGTGGGAAACTCTTTCAGGAGGCAGACGTTTCCCGAATGAACTTCGGAGGCCAATTGAAACGTTCCGGGAACGGAGAACTACAAGGGGACAGAAAAAAAAAAGCGACGGAGCGCTTACGTTCTTTGCGGCACGGCTCGTTCAGCCGCCGTGCGCCAACCTGAATGGCCGTCTGCAATTGC
Organism: Schistocerca cancellata; assembly: GCF_023864275.1. Classification (NCBI taxonomy): domain Eukaryota; kingdom Metazoa; phylum Arthropoda; class Insecta; order Orthoptera; family Acrididae; genus Schistocerca; species Schistocerca cancellata. The sequence goes on along the minus strand of NC_064634.1, from coordinate 421,442,851 downwards.
CGCTGCGAGCGACACCCGCAATAACCAGGGGCTGCCGGCGTAATGATATTGTTTACGTGGAAGTGTGGCTGCACGAAGGCTGCGCTGCGACCTAGGCTCAAGCACCATTTACACACCGGACTCTGGAGGTAAACACAGGGAATATAATGTCACAGGAGTTACGTAATTGCAGATATACCCATTCTCTCTGTGGCGGCACGATTAGTGCAAGCTTCGACTGGAACATTAGGTACGTAGTAAATTATGTCGTTAACAAACGACCACCACGATTATGTCAAGTCAGAGGTATTTACTTATTGTTGCTGCCACCAGGTTTTACGGTTGGTGACACATAATCAACTTCTAACTCTCCTCCCTCGCCTCTTCTTTATATTTAATCTCCTTTCGGTGCATGGACCGGTATTAAAACCCGAAGCGAGTTCCGACTGTTCTAAAAACTACTACTACAAACGAACTCCTTGCATTCCTTGGTGAGGCGGCTTTTGTTCTGGCTGTACTGCTCGCCAAATGCTGGTACCTGTGCTAATAACAGCGTTCAGGATGACCGAAGTACTTATCATCCGATTTTTCGAAAACTATTAGGTGAAAAAATCTGATTTTTGCGCGTCTTACAGTCTGATATCTTCGCTTCATAACGGACTGAATTTCTTTTCCGTACATGTCATAGTTACTGTAAAGTAAAACACTGCGCGAAATTTTAAATATTTTGCACAAGTAAAAACGCATTGTATAAACTATGTGATTTTAGTTCATACATTGTAGTTAACGAAATGTAGATAAAATACCGAAATTTTATTAGAACTGAGAGCAGAAGGCTACCGCATTTCGTTCTCGGGGTTATTGGTTGTACATCCTAAGGACGGTTGCGCCCTTCAACCCGTGTGGTTATAAACAGTCGTCATAACGGCGATGCAGTTAACTGTCTCGCCCTCTAGGTGGGTGAATAGCGAACTAATATTCAGTATGTGTTGAGCAGGTTTCATGATCGATGTAGAAAATATGAGAAGGTTCAATAAGGTGAATGTTTTCGCTGGAAAATTATTTCCCACCCATGTAAACTGACTGGTTGACTGCTTGTACTGCCATTCTACTAATTTCCCATCTTTATTTGGTTGAGAGAACAGAGACTATGACGTGTTGTGTGTATCGAAATGGTGAAATACAGGTAGAAGAGACATTTGCTAGCACTGTAGATATGAGAAGCACATATGATTACCAGTATTAAAAGCTCAGTTGACTTTTTAAAGTACAAGGAAGATCTGGAATGTTATATCATTGACGTCGGTATTCGTTAAAAATACTATTTTAGAGTTCTCACGCAAAAATCTTAGCATATGAGATGAATTTCTAGTTAGTCAGTGGTTTGCAGCATGCCCCACATAATGCCCTTGCTAAAGTTTCGCCTTCCTAGATACACTCCTGGAAATGGAAAAAAGAACACATTGACACCGGTGTGTCAGACCCACCATACTTGCTCCGGACACTGCGAGAGGGCTGTACAAGCAATGATCACACGCACGGCACAGTGGACACACCAGGAACCGCGGTGTTGGCCGTCGAATGGCGCTAGCTGCGCAGCATTTGTGCACCGCCGCCGTCAGTGTCAGCCAGTTTGCCGTGGCATACGGAGCTCCATCGCAGTCTTTAACACTGGTAGCATGCCGCGACAGCGTGGACGTGAACCGTGTGTGCAGTTGACGGACTTTGAGCGAGGGCGTATAGTGGGCATGCGGGAGGCCGGGTGGACGTACCGCCGAATTGCTCAACACGTGGGGCGTGAGGTCTCCACAGTACATCGATGTTGTCGCCAGTGGTCGGCGGAAGGTGCACGTGCCCGTCGACCTGGGACCGGACCGCAGCGACGCACGGATGCACGCCAAGACCATAGCATCCTACGCAGTGCCGTAGGGGACCGCACCGCCACTTCCCAGCAAATTAGGGACACTGTTGCTCCTGGGGTATCGGCGAGGACCATTCGCAACCGTCTCCATGAAGCTGGGCTACGGTCCCGCACACCATTAGGCCGTCTTCCGCTCACGCCCCAACATCGTGCAGCCCGCCTCCAGTGGTGTCGCGACAGGCGTGAATGGAGGGACGAATGGAGACGTGTCGTCTTCAGCGATGAGAGTCGCTCCTGCCTTGGTGCCAATGATGGTCGTATGCGTGTTTGGCGCCGTGCAGGTGAGCGCCACAATCAGGACTGCATACGACCGAGGCACACAGGGCCAACACCCGGCATCATGGTGTGGGGAGCGATCTCCTACACTGGCCGTACACCACTGGTGATCGTCGAGGGGACACTGAATAGTGCACGGTACATCCAAACCGTCATCGAACCCATCGTTCTACCATTCCTAGACCGGCAAGGGAACTTGCTGTTCCAACAGGACAATGCACGTCCGCATGTATCCCGTGCCACCCAACGTGCTCTAGAAGGTGTAAGTCAACTACCCTGGCCAGCAAGATCTCCGGATCTGTCCCCCATTGAGCATGTTTGGGACTGGATGAAGCGTCGTCTCACGCGGTCTGCACGTCCAGCACGAACGCTGGTCCAACTGAGGCGCCAGGTGGAAATGGAATGGCAAGCCGTTCCACAGGACTACATCCAGCATCTCTACGATCGTCTCCATGGGAGAATAGCAGCCTGCATTGCTGCGAAAGGTGGATATACACTGTACTAGTGCCGACATTGTGCATGCTCTGTTGCCTGTGTCTATGTGCCTGTGGTTCTGTCAGTGTGATCATGTGATGTATCTGACCCCAGGAATGTGTCAATAAAGTTTCCCCTTCCTGGGACAATGAATTCACGGTGTTCTTATTTCAATTTCCAGGAGTGTATATAGTGTGCACTCTTTATCGTCACAACTACGGTGTGCAAGCGACCGGAAGCATAATGCTGTGTGATTGATATCAAAAACAGACGTGTAAATGGTATGATATTCTAGCAAACCATGTGAAAATACGTGAAATTCTGGAAATCTTCATATACTATTCTGTGATTTCAGGATAAAAGTATCACAAATACGTCGTTTTTTGGCGTGTAAAATCGGATATCCCAGCTGATATCATTTTAGAAATCGTTAAATTAATTCATGATTGATGAGGATTTCTCATCGACAGTGCTCAGAAAGTAAATGTTCTTGCAATCCAGAGTCTAGAGATAGTCACAACTCTTTGCACAAACCAAGGCAGCCAGCAGGCCAGACCAGAAAGACTACCAGAGGGACCAGCCCGGCCTTTGTACACCACATCGGCGAGTGATCACTGTCCGTGGAGGGCACTCTCATCGCACACTTGCCAGCATGTGTGGGGGCAGCTGCCTCTTGCCCAGTAGCCAAAGTGGATGACCGACGAACCTCACAGGGAATATCTAGTACTGTGACTATGTATGGTACATGTGCTTACGTTTTTGGGGTCAGTGTGTCTTTGCTGTATATGTATGACAGTCCGGTGGTTGATAGCTATAAGAGGGATGCAGAAGTGATGACTTTGTATGGAGCAGGATACGAATTGTGTGTACTACAAAGATATGGTATGGTAGCACAATCGTTTGTGTTGATATAACCTCACTGAAGATCGGTTTCACACCAAAAAATTCAAACTTACCTCGACTGTAGCAGAGAAATGTAATTGACAAAATGTGCCTTTGGCGAAAGTTTCCATATTTCATGATCTGTAGATCATTTTTGCAGGGTCTGACTGTCAGTGAAATGTGACTGCTGTATGTTTTCGATCTGTGCAAAACAGTTTCTCGCTGAAATTCTCGAAATTTATCCATCTGCAGAAAGTGGCAGGCAGTGCTCCCATAACATGAGCAGTAATTTGGCGGGTAAATTCAGTAACATCCACTCAGAATGCTCCATTTCCAGGAAGATCCATGACGTCAGAGAGGCACAAGACATCCTTTGTGGGGGCACTGGAATCTCTACAGACTGCTCTGAACATGACAGGGCCAGAACAAGGTATCTGTGGAAATTTCCTTGACATCAGAGAGTCGCATGATGTTTTCTTCGTTCGGGTGTTGAGAGGCAAGTCCAGGAAGACCAGACTCCTCTGGTTCAGACAGGTGGGGTGCTGTCCTCCACCAGCCATTGTGGCCTTTAGAGCATCTCCATACCAGCAGTTGTAAGACATCGAAAATTCACCGAAAAATTTTTCTCGTCAATCGGACAGTGCTTCGAATTCTAGGAGACTCTTTCAGACATCCGGTCTGCTGTGTGTCTGTGTCTTTTCTTTTTCCTTTTCTCACAATCTGTTGACAGTTTTGATGTATGTCATGAACTTTTACATATGTAATTGTTCTGATTTTTCCCATCTGTACTTAGACACCAGGAAATTAAAAAATAAGTGCCTTAACGTCCTTGACTCCAGCAGCAAATATAAACTAAGCCCATTCAGCGCTTCTGAAACGTGAAGAACACCACAAGAGTTGTAGAACTCAGAATTTTTCTTTCTCTTTCTTTCTTTCTTTTTTTTCGGTCTAGCAGGTGAATTTGAAAAGTGGTGAGCATCCTACTTAAAGTTACAGATATATTTATTTATTTGTTTCGATCTGTAGGTGAAGGGAACTGTATTGTGATCTTTAGAAATAAAGAAATTCAATTGTGTGAAATCCATCCCTGAAAACTGGTTAAATAGACAATATTCTGCACTACCTTGTCTCCTGCAAATTATTTAAACAATATTCCAGTGTCTTAATTTGTTTATTGCAGTGTGATTGACGATATATTGTCCTACAGTCGTCAGATCTTCCCAGTACAACACAGACCGAGCATTTTTCCTGCCATTTTTCCTATGAGGGGAGCGGAGAGTGCGAGCGATGTGTGGGACATCCTCTGATGTTGGCATTCCTAATTGTTCAAATAAATAAATGAATAGTGCGAAAATGTTTAAATAGATACTATATTGATCCTCACGTCCAGCAGCTCAACACAGACTGAGTGAGTTTCCCGCCATTTCCAGGGATGGGGCTGGTGGGGGGGGGAGGGGGAGGGGAGTGGGGGTTGGGATGGGCGATCGGTGGTGGGTGAAGGGTCCCGTATACCGGATGGGGAAAACTCGTGACATCATCAGGGTGTGTGGGTAATTAATTGATCAATTAATTAATTTGCATAATTAAATTGATATGAATTTGACATCAAAAGTGGACCAAACCCTCTTTGCCCTAATACTAACGCCATGCATAATGTGGCAGCTTTTCACGAATCCCAATTTTCATCTCCCAAACTATATGCGATAGCATGTCACATTTTTATAAGTGTATATAGACACTAGCTGTGGAATTTATTTTGAATACATTTAGAAGTACAGAAGTAATACATTTAAAGGTTTCCAGTTCACTCAAGATTTGTTGGTGTTGTGTCTGGAGAACATAAAGTGATGACATATATCAATATTAGTACATGGTGTAGCCTTCGCGGCAGTCAAAGCAGGCACTGACTCTAACATCTAGTCCATCGTACAGATGGCGAATATTGTTTTTGGATATGATATACCATGCCTGTTCGACCTCTTCACATAGTTCTGTAAGAGTTATTGGTTGACGAGTCACACAGGTCATTACTCATCCCATCATACCCCACACGTGCGCCGTTGGCGAAAAGTTCAGAGATCGAGTTGACCAATCATGTTGCTGCACATCTTGGAGAGCATGTTGAGTTTCACCAGCAGTGTGTGGGCGAATATTATCCTGCTAGAACAACTCATCACCTCCCTGTTGCAAGAATGGCAAGAAACCAGGGCTGACTGACTACATTCTGCACATGCTGACCACTGGTTAGTGCCCCCCCCCCCCCCCCCCCCCCCAGAAACACCAAGGGTGAACAAGAGCTGTTGCTTATTGCCCCCCAATGTGTCTCGGACAAATGCACTCTATGCACTCTGTGAGACAGCACTTATCATGTGTAAGTCATAAGCGCAAACAACCGTCACTTACGTACGGGCAGAATTGCTTTCATTTTATCCATACTGGATGAGAGGTCGTGGTTGTGAATGTCAATGTTAAAAAATATATCGGCTCAACCACTTGTTTATAGTGTAAAACACTAAGAGTGACGCGTTTCGGAAGTCAAGCTTCCATCATCAGAATAATAAAAAGTAGAAGAATCTGTTAAAACTCGCTAAAACTGAACATGCACCAGGCACAATAAAATTGATAATAAAATTAAAACATCGTGGCTACTTCCCTTGTTGCAGCCGTGTCCTCCAAGGTGCATCTCCACATAGTTGTCAAAATATAAAAAACTCTAAGTTGGTGTCGCCTATGGTGTTCAACATCTAACCACATGGGTCTCTCCTCTAACGTCGTAAACTGCCCGTGCGTCTTCGTTAATACCACACACCACGTAGCCAAACACGACACTGAAACGCGAGTGAGCACACGTGCAAGTAAACAAGGAAGTCACAGAGATGTCTATACAAACAGATAACGTATACATGTTCCAAGGACTTCATGAAATGATGGTATCCTGCCAATTGCTAAAAATGTAGTTATAAAAGAAACCAATGAAATGTTTGAAAAAGTTATTTGTACCACCAGTTAGCTGTTCATTCAGTGTGTTCTGATTATCCACGCTACGTATCATAGTTTCCAGCTGTTCTAGTAGATCGATCTTTTTGCCTTTGTCCTGTCTATGTAAAATAACGAGATCCTGATCTATTCCCAACATGGGGTGTCCCGTTTCCCAAATATGCGTGGCTACAGCTGACTTTTCGAAATTATTAAGCCGGAAAGCATCGCTATGTTCTTTGTAACGTACTTTAAAGGACCTACCAGTTTGGCCTACATAGCTTGCCTTGCACGTGTTACACTGAATTTTATAGACCCCAGCACTCTCATATTTAACGCTTTCCTGCTGTAAATTATTTCTTAGTTCAAACCGCAGCTTATTATTGGTCTGAAAAGCGGTATCAACTTTAACGGTATCAAATTTAATGAGTTACACGGTAAAACTGAATTCACTGTGGAAGAAGAGAAAAATGGTGAACTGCAATTTCTCGACCTAAGTATTAGGAAACAAAATGGTAGGCATGTTTTTTAAAATATTTAGGAACCAACCACAACTGATGTGTTGATAGAAAATAATTCCTGCCAGCCTAATAGCCAGAAACTTTCTGCTTTTAGATATTTGATAGATAGAGCCTTTAGATCCCCTATGAATGAAGAAGACAGAATAACTGAGCTGAACATCGTGAAACAACTAGCGAGAGCTAACGGATATCACCAAAACGTTGTCAATAAATTAATACGACAGAAACAGCCCGCGAATGCAAGGAAGAATACCGAAAATAATATTACGAGAGTCACAATACCGTACTTCCGTGATATTTCGCAAAAAGTGGCTAACATTTTCAAATCTTTTAAAGTTGATACCGCTTTTCAGACCAATAATACGCTGTGGTTTAAACTAAGAAATAATTTACAGCAGGAAAGCGATGAATATGAGAGAGCTGGGGTCTACACTCCTGGAAATTGAAATAAGAACACCCTGAATTCATTGTCCCAGGAAGGGGAAACTTTATTGACACATTCCTGGGGTCAGATACATCACATGATCACACTGACAGAACCACAGGCACATAGACACAGGCAACAGAGCATGCACAATGTCGGCACTAGTACAGTGTATATCCACCTTTCGCAGCAATGCAGGCTGCTATTCTCCCATGGAGACGATCGTAGAGATGCTGGATGTAGTCCTGTGGAACGGCTTGCCATTCCATTTCCACCTGGCGCCTCAGTTGGACCAGCGTTCGTGCTGGACGTGCAGACCGCGTGAGACGACGCTTCATCCAGTCCCAAACATGCTCAATGGGGGACAGATCCGGAGATCTTGCTGGCCAGGGTAGTTGACTTACACCTTCTAGAGCACGTTGGGTGGCACGGGATACATGCGGACGTGCATTGTCCTGTTGGAACAGCAAGTTCCCTTGCCGGTCTAGGAATGGTAGAACGATGGGTTCGATGACGGTTTGGATGTACCGTGCACTATTCAGTGTCCCCTCGACGATCACCAGTGGTGTACGGCCAGTGTAGGAGATCGCTCCCCACACCATGATGCCGGGTGTTGGCCCTGTGTGCCTCGGTCGTATGCAGTCCTGATTGTGGCGCTCACCTGCACGGCGCCAAACACGCATACGATCATCATTGGCACCAAGGCAGAAGCGACTCTCATCGCTGAAGACGACACGTCTCCATTCGTCCCTCCATTCACGCCTGTCGCGACACCACTGGAGGCGGGCTGCACGATGTTGGGGCGTGAGCGGAAGACGGCCTAACGGTGTGCGGGACCGTAGCCCAGCTTCATGGAGACGGTTGCGAATGGTCCTCGCCGATACCCCAGGAGCAACAGTGTCCCTAATTTGCTGGGAAGTGGCGGTGCGGTCCCCTACGGCACTGCGTAGGATCCTACGGTCTTGGCGTGCATCTGTGCGTCGCTGCGGTCCGGTCCCAGGTCGACGGGCACGTGCACCTTCCGCCGACCACTGGCGACAACATCGATGTACTGTGGAGACCTCACGCCCCACGTGTTGAGCAATTCGGCGGTACGTCCACCCGGCCTCCCGCATGCCCACTATACGCCCTCGCTCAAAGTCCGTCAACTGCACATACGGTTGACGTCCACGCTGTCGCGGCATGCTACCAGTGTTAAAGACCGCGATGGAGCTCCGTATGCCACGGCAAACTGGCTGACACTGACGGCGGCGGTGCACAAATGCTGCGCAGCTAGCGCCATTCGACGGCCAACACCGCGGTTCCTGGTGTGTCCGCTGTGCCGTGCGTGTGAACATTGCTAGTACAGCCCTCTCGCAGTGTCCGGAGCAAGTATGGTGGGTCTGACACACCGGTGTCAATGTGTTCTTTTTTCAATTTCCAGGAGTGTATAAAATTCAGTGTAACACGTGCAAGGCAAGCTATGTAGGCCAAACTGGTAGGTCCTTTAAAGTACGTTACACAAGAACATAGCGATGCTTTCCGGCTTAATAATTTCGAAAAGTCAGCTGTAGCCACGCATATTTGGGAAACGGGACACCCCATGTTGGGAATAGATCAGGATCTCGTTATTTTACATAGACAGGACAAAGGCAAAAAGCTGGATCTACTAGAACAGCTGGAAACTACGATACGTAGCGTGGATAATCAGAACACACTGAATGAACAGCTAACTGGTGATACAAATAACTTTTTCAAACATTTCACTGGTTTCTTTTAGTAACTACATTTTTAGCAATTGGCAGGATACCATCATTTCATGAAGTCCTTGGAACATGTATACGTTATCTGTTTGTATAGACATCTCTGTGACTTCCTTGTTTACTTGCACGTGTGCTCACTCGCGTTTCAGTGTCGTGTTTGGATACGTGGTGTGTGGTATTAACGAAGACGCACGGGCGGTTTACGACGATAGAGGAGAGGGCCATGTGGTTAGATGTTGAACACCATAGGCGACACCATTTTAGAGTTTTTTTGTATTTTGACAAATATGTGGAGATGCACCTTGGAGGACACGGCTGCAACAAGGGAAGTAGCCACGATGTTTTAATTTTATTATCAATTTTATTGTGCCTGGTGCATGTTCAGTTTTAGCGAGTTTTAACAGGTTCTTCTACTTTTTATTATTCTGATGATGGAAGCAAGACTATTTTGCGCCATTCCACCTTCCAAGTGAACCTCTGACGGGACCATTCCAGTCGTGGGCGTAGGTGCTATAACGTGAATGAAAGACAAGCTACAGGTGTGTGTTCCCATGGTCCCATTGCTAATACGAGTTCACAAGAGTTCATGTTGACACGCCTGGGTTCACAAGCGCTCTTATCTGTGCCATGGTAGCTGCACGATGTGTCACTGCCCCTCCGACAATACAGCGATCCTGGTGAGTGTTTGTGTTGCGTGGACGTCCAGAAACTCATCTACAGGTATGAGAATGTCTACTTGACCATTGATACGAGCGTCGTTGCACAACTGACGCAGCACGTCCAACATGTGATGCAATTCTCTGAAAGATTCATCCTGCCATTCGGAAGGCCACGATCTGATTCCTTTTGGACTCGCTCACTTGGCTATAGGAAGCACCAGTGCGACTCCATGGCATGGTTACCTTCTTCTTTCACATGTTTGCACCACACTGAGCATTCTGGATGTGAGTATTCGCTACTGAAGAGTAGACAAAGATGACGCTCTGGTAAGTACGCCAATACGCTATCTGTTGGCGACCAGTGCTGAATCCACCATCAGTAAATCGGTCTCCGAAGGTGGCGTATGCCATCATCGGATCAAAATCGACGTCGCATTTACAGGTGTACTAATTTTTGTTTCCAGAGGTATGTATAAGGTCCACATTTTGAATGCAATGTAACAGTAACTCTGCTTGGCTCATATTTGACGAGTCATTACTAGGATTCTGAAGGTATGTGGCACTAGATGTCTACGCACTGATCACGCAATTCGCTTGATTTATGGGACGGTGGTTTACAGATTCGGATTAGCCGTTCGATAGCGTTCCAGACTTGTTCCATTGAGTTCAGATCAGGCGAATCTGGTGGTTGAGCCGTGGAAGTTCTCTGGATGTCGATCCTTGCCCTCTGCTTTCATCTCTGGTCGTCAGTTGCGGCCAGGGTGGTGCGCTTTGTCGCCGAGACAAGGATTCACTGGAGAGATGTCAGAGAGATATCAGGCCATTGTCTCTCGAAGTGGTAATCAATTTGGTCAGCGTCGTCAGTACTTGCGTTGTTTTCTTGACTATCCAGGGAGCCTAAGCGCTTGTGAACCGTCGAAGACTATAGCTGGTTAACTTATCTGCCAATTGGTTGGTTGGTTGGTTAATTGATTTGGGGAGGAGACCAAACATCGAGGTCATCGGTCCCATTGGGTCAGGGAAGGATGGGGAACGAAGTCGGCCGTGCCCTTTCAAAGGAACCATCCCAGCATTTGCCTGAAGCGATTTAGGGAAATTACGGAAAACCTATATCAGGATGGCCGGACGCGGGTCTGAACCGTCGTCCTCCAGAATGCGAGTCCAGTTTGAAAATCTATGCTGTCAGATGTAGACTCTTAGGCGTGATAAGGTGATATTTCTGTACTTACGTCGTTTTATCTGAACATGTTTTCTGATCTCTGTATCTGCTTGTGTGTTTACCCTCAAGTTGTTTTAAGACCAGTTCTCTCCTGTACTACGGATTCATATTCACGATTTATTGCGCAGGTCAGCGTTACGATCCATTAAGTTCGGAGTGATGCTGAATAGTAATTCAGGATACCCACGCCAGGGTTTGAGATGTTTAACTGAAAGTATTGTCTTGATAATCTCTGATCATTGTGGGTTTTTGTTGCTTTACGCTCTCTCAGTACTGGCATTTAATCTGTTCCAGGAAGCACTGTGTATTGCCGACAATCTAGTTATTCGGCCAGATATTTTTTGGGGAGTTTTGGGCGTTGCCTCTGAATCGGATAACCAATAATAACTATAAAGCAGATTTGTAAATGGATATTTGGTGAACTAGTTTTATGGAAATTTTCATGTGGCTTTGAACAGATCGTAATAAATTTAAATTTCTTGTTTACGATTTGGCTGTAGTTAACTATGTGTTCATAATTTATGTTTTGTACACTCAGATGAAAATTTGTCACCGAATAAGACTTCCTTAGGGTGTTCCGGGCTTATATGTGTTAGTTTGATGTGGTGTGCACGGGATTGGCGTGTAGCTAACTCAATATTTACTAATGCATGCTCTGTACTCCAGGTATCTACGCTAAACTTGCTTACTTGCGGGCCATGTACTGCTCTGTGGGGGCGTGAGTGTTCGAACATAGTTGGGGATGGTAAACCTTTTTTCGCACGCCCATAGTCTATCGGTACACTGGTGCACCCTCCCCCCCCCCACCCCCTCCCCACCGGCTGTCGATCGGTCGCGCTAGCGGGACATGTGCTGTCTCTACTGTTATCTGCTACGGTGTTATCGGAGCCCACTCTGTGCACCGAATTCATTTACAAGATAAGTTGTATTCTTTTTGTACTACCCCTCAAAGTCTTTTTAGACAATTCTGGAGTGTTTGCTTTAGTAGCTTGTGTTTTCCAACCGGTCACTACATTCTGTGTATAAATAAAAGGGTTTTACACTGAAGAGCCAAAGAAATTGGCACGCCTGCCTAATAACGTGTAGCACCCCCGCGAGCACGCAGAAGTGCCGCAACACGACGTGGCATGGACTCGACTAATTTCTGACGTAGTGTTGGAGGGAATTAACACTATGAACCCTGCTGGGGAGTACGAAGGGTGGAGATCTCTTCTGAACAGCACATTGCAAGGCATCCCAGATTTGCTCAATGAAGTTAATTTCTGGGGAATTTGATAGCCAGCGGAAGTGTTTAAACTCAGAAGAGTGTTCCTGTAGCCACACAGTAGCAATTCAGGACGTGTGGGGGTCGCATTGTACTGCTGGAATTGACGAAGTCCGTCGAAATGCACAACGGACATGAATGGATGATCAGACGGGATTCCTACGTACGTCTCACCTGTCAGAGCCGTATCTAGAGGTATCAGGCGTCCGGTATTACTCCAACTGCACACGCCCCACACCATTACAGAGCCTCCACCAGCCTGAACATTCCCCCACTGATATATAGGCTCCATGGACTCGTGAGGTTGTTTCCATACCCGTACAGGTCCATCCGATCTATACAATTTGAAACGAGACTCGTCCGACCAGGCAACATGTTTCCAGTCATCAAAAATCCAATGTCATTGTTGACGGGCCCAGGCGAAGCGTAAAACTTCGTGTAGTGCAGTCATCAAGGGTAAACGTGTTCAAATGGCTCTGAGCACTATGGGACTTAACATCTGTGGTCATCAGTCCCCTAGAACTTAGAACTACTTAAACCTAACTAACCTAAGGACATCACACACATCCATGCCCGAGGAAGGATTCGAACCTGCGACCGTAGCGGTCACGCGGTTCCAGACTGAAGCGCCTAGAACCGCATGGCCACAACGCCCGGCAGGGTAAACGTGTGGGCCTCCGGCTCCGAAAGCCCATAACGATGATGTTTCGTTGAATAGTTCACACGCTGACACTTGTTGATGTCCCAGCATTCAAATCTGCGGCAGTTTGCGGTAGGGTTGCACTTCTGTCACTTTGAACGATTCTTTTCAGTCATCGTTGGCCCCGTTTTTGCAGGACCTTTTCCTGGCCGCAGCGATGTCGGAGATTTGATGTTTTACCGAATTCCTGATATTCACGGTACACTCGTAAAATGGCCGTACGGGAAAATCACTTCTTCTCATTTCCAAATAATCTTACCGAATGTACTTCCTTAAATGTCCTTTCCGCAGAACTCGCTATATCAGAAAACATCTATTTTGTAGATCTATAAATTTATCTTTCATATGCCGCTTTAATTATTATTATAATGTTACAGTTACTATCCTTATTAATATTATTATTATTATTAGTTTATTATTATTATTGCTATTATTATCACTGGTAGTGGCTGCAGCAGCAGTAATACAAGTAATACCAATATTAACTTCGTTAGTACGTAGTCCGTATAATATACTCACACCGCCACTGCACATTCGGGTTCCCGGATTCGATTCCCGGCGGGGTCAGGGATTTTCTCTGCCTCGTGATGGCTGGGTGTTGTGTGCTGTCCTTAGGTTAGTTAGGTTTAAGTAGTTCTAAGTTCTAGGGGACTGATGACCATAGCTGTTAAGTCCCATAGTGCTCAGAGCCATTTGAATTAGCCACAACCGCCACTGCACACACTCAAATGATTTTAATATTAGTTGTCATACTGAAATTGCTGTTTACTTAGGCAAGAACGAGGTACTGTATAGAGTCAATATGAAACCATGGTCAGGAAGACAAGGCTCTAATCAGATGAGGTTAAATAAATAAATAAAATAATAATTTTGTATGACGCAGTGACGAGTGCAAGTCCTTCAATAGGATGCTGGTGACTTGCGTATCCCTAGTCTACGTCTGTTATCAATTTGGGGTACGGGGACAAAAAACACAGGGTGTCCCAAAATCATGTATCACTCTTTGAAACTGAACATCTCTTTAATGAAAGGGGTTATAAATACAATTTTAGTGGTGTTAGGTGCCTCATGGTCTGACTTAAGGTGGTAAATGTTCAAACTGGTGTCCGTCCATCGCAATACACCGTCGACAACGACTTACGACTGAGCGACACGCCAACTTTGTTTCCAACGAAATAGCATCACAGGCTTGCTCAATTTGCTCTCTAATATCACCCAGTGTGTGTGGTATCGCAGCGTAAACTGTGTTCTTGGGAGTGACCCACAGAAAGAAGTCTAGAGGAGTTAAATCTGAACATCGAGTGGGATACTCCACACTCCCTCTTCGTCCTATCCATCTGGCAGGGAATGTACGATTGAGAAATGCCCTCACATAGAGGTGAAAGTGAGGTTACGCTCGATCCTGTTGAAAGTAATAATCTTCATTTCCAAGGAGTTATCATTTTCAACATTTCCAAATACGAGTCGCCCGTGACAGTGTTGTCAAAGAAGTACCCGCTCTAGAAGACAGACCACACCAGACTTCATCCTGGTAGATTAACGTACCTTTGCTCGGCTACGTATGGATTCTCCTTGGCCCAGTACACTCAATTATGGTGGTTAATTGTTCCATCAAGTTTAAACGTCGCTTCATTTGACCAAAGAATTCGATCTCGGTAACGTCGCTCTTCCTCACATCTATTAATGAACAACTCACAAAATTCGCTTCGCCTATCGAGATCATTCTCGTTGAGAGCATGGAGAAGTCTTGGATGTAAGGCTTAAAGTTCTAAGACCGCAAATTGCTATTAACACTGCTTCTGCAGATCCCAGTCTCACGAGAGCACTGCCTCACAGATTGCTTCGGGGATCGTGTGTATGCCTGGATTACTGGATTAACACCCTCATTGTCTGTTGTACTTCTCTTTCGTCTTCTATGTCCCTTCTTCGTATCGTGCACCGTTCCTTCGACTTCAAACTTATCTTTGAGTCTTGTAATTGTTACTCTTGTCTGTGGTGGTGTTCCAAATTCAACTCCCCAACGTCTGCGTACCGTACTCGCATTCTCTGTTTTCCAGTAAGACTTTAGCACCCATTTCCGTTTGTAACATCCACGTGATAAATTTTTGGCTACAGTGCGACGAGAGGAAATTATGCCTCTAACGTTATGTATTCGACGTATGAAAAGACAGTGAAAACTTATAAATATTAATTATTTATATAATATTCTATGATTTAATTAGACATATCGATGTGTATCATACAAAGACAATGATAATTGTAAATTCCTTTTATGATCTGCGTTTGTCTTCCTTTGTTTTTACCTTTTGTTGGTTGGCTTTTGTAAGTTGCGGGCGCATATCGAACTGAGGTCTGTTAAGAAATTGTAATTATTTGTTAATTATTACTTGAAAATAGAGTTCATTATTATTATAAACATGAGTGAATAATTATTCGTAACTTTAATTCCTCTCTCCGTAAGCATTATCTGTGTTAAGTATTTCTTTCCGCTGCAACGAGCGCAGCCATTGATGATAGCGATTTGTATCGCGTTTTTGTCTGTGTTTTCCTTAGAAACAAATCAAATGTTTGCTTGATGAGGTCTAAATAGAACACAATATAAAAGTATAGTTTATAGAATTTAATAATCATTTCAAATACTTACTTATTTGGTCTAACAATAGAAAGTCTCTATCAATTGTCTGCCGCCATCTTAACAATTATCTCAGCGGCAAATTCAAATTACGCAACTCTGCAGACATAAATGCCGAACGTAATACAAATGTGTAAAAATGAATGTGCACCGGTGGTTCCGAACTCATTTTAATGAAAATGATTCGAATCAGATCGGTTCTTTATAAACAGTGCTCATAGCACGATCGTTATAACAAACTTTTCTAGCTGATGTATGGAGCCGAAATTAATTACGCACGAGTTGCGAAGAATATTGTTTCAGGTAACATACGTCAGTGTTGTGCGCGGCTGATATTCGGTGGTTTTAATGATCATTTTTCTGAAGATAACTGCTTCCATCTTAATCAATAGTTGTATAGAATCCGTTGTATGAACTGTGATTTAGTGACACTTACACAACTTACAGACAACACTTTTAACACGACGTTAACTTGGATTTCTTTAGCAACTTGATCAAATCTTTAGCCACGAGAAAAATTATTTAGTAATTACTCAATGTAATAAAATAAGATTATCATTTCCATTTACAAATTAGTTAAATATCAAACCACTGAATACCAACAGCGAACGTCACACGTTGTTCAAACGAAAACGCCATGTTTTCTGACAATCCTGAAACAAAAGAAAGCATTGTTATATTTTTCACCACCTTATAAATTATTACCCATAAAATTGCATTTCTGTCTCCTTTAATTAAAGAGATATTCTGTTTCAGAGAGTGTATACATTATTTTGGGACAAACTGTATAACGTAGAATCCGAACCACGTGTCGCTTCTGGAGACTCTTAACATCATTGAGAGGTAAAGCCTACGTTGTAGTCAGACTGAAAATTTCCGTGGTCTGGCCGGAATTCGATCTCGCAACCTCTCGATTTCCCGTCACGGCTTTACCACTAGACCATCAGACGCGATACACCTTGCTGTCATAAGGGACACCTGTGTAGCTGCTGTATTATATATAAAGGTGTAATGCGCAACTACATGTTGCGGAGCGAGGCTTCAGTTTTCTTTAAGAAATACAGCGAGATGGCACAGAACATGCTTGCGGCGGGACTGGGTTCAAATGTGTTTCCCGCGATTTCTTTAAATCGCTGAAGGAAAATTTGTTGCGCGCTGATTTTAGCAGCTGGGATCACGTCACTATTACTGTAATCTTTGTTTGTCATCGATGCTCTACGCACTTCTTTTTTTGGCGTCTGCTGTTAAGCTTCTTCGTAAAAAATCGAATCTTTCCTGAGGAAGCTGACTGCTGGCTCGTTTTATAACATACTCCGAGAGTCCTATTGGCAGCAAAGTCTCAGAATTCACGGTCAATAAGGACATGCTTCTGTGAAGGGGGCTGTCACGAATTATGACGTAAAAAGAGAATCCTTTATGAATTATGTGGAAATCAGAGTCATATGGCTGTGGCAGGGTCCTAGCGCTGCGCACTTTCCTCATCGACATATGCCGACGTTGGATGATTCATGTTAAGAGCTAGTAAAATTCCTGGAAGAAGAGGCAGAGGGAGCTCTTAAAAGAAAATATATGGGAAAGGGCACAACCCAAGTAGCGTGGTACCCCCTGCAGTCACACACATCACCCATTACCAAGTAGGTCGCACAAAACGCAACACTACGCGGACATCAGAACCATAATGCGAATACGCGGGCACTTGGTACATCACTGCGAGACGGTGAAAGACATACACGATCATCTCAACATCTAAGATCGCACTATCGGTATTTCCTCTATTTTGATGTGGGACGAGGTAGCATCCTTTATGTAATTGTTAAGCATGACAGTAATCGAAAAAATCAAGAATAAAACCGTATCTTTTCATTAGCATAGTTTACTTTTTCAGTGTGCATATTGAAGCACAGCCTCTTCATCAGGGATTCAGTTCGTTATCAACGGTGCTTCACTGCGATCCCTACATGCCAGAAACGAGAAGCTGTGAATTTTGCTACTTCTGTTGTACGAGCAATCTGTGTGCTGATGGCCTCGCTCTATTCGCCAAGAGCACGACTTTTGACTCAGTAAAGAATGCCTTCAGGAATGCCCATGAAGGTTTGTTAGCATACTACTGCACAATCCAGCTTAAACTAAATTCCTCAAAGACACACGTTGTAACGTATTACTATGTTTACGAAGTTGCTCATCGAGCCATATACGTTACCTCTCATTTCTAGCTGCTTCTCTCACACAAATAATGATAAAAATTGAGAAATTCAGGGTCGCCACCAGCCCAAGCCATTCCTAAGCATTTAGAAAAAACGGAGCTGGAAAATTATTAGTTTAATTACTTTAATAATTTAATTACAAGTACGCAAATTTCTTTAAGCAGCCAGATAAATAGCACTCCATGTCATGCATGAAGCAACTTGATTAATTCAGGAATGGAAATCAGGGTAAGGGGGACGATCGACACGTAATAATTTATCTTTCACGTAAATTATTTATTGTTACTAAATATGTGGATGCACATCCTAACTACACATAACTGGTGCCTGACTCGAAATATTTAAGTAAGAATTACGTGAGAATGAAACAGAGCATAATTTAACTACAGCAAGCAGAAACACAGAAGACGGGAGTGGGAGACAATTATACTATCATCTCCTTTGCATTAACACCATAAAAATATCTAAGTGAGATTTGCATTACGATTGTACGCATGCTCTATTCTGGACAGAGGTTTAACCAATACACAAGGCTGTGCGATAGTTATTTAACATACTAACTGCGTCTGCTGCTTGCAAACAGCCGAACTAGAGCACGTGGTGCAGTCTAACTCAAACTGTTGTGCTGCTTTGTATAAAGCGCACGAAAGAACAGATATTCTTGCAGAAATTGTAGCTCATTAAACAAGCAAACTGTTAAAATAACGCTTATTGCGGTGCCGTGGTGAACCAGGAGGGCCATTGATTACCAAACACGTGGCACAAAATCGACACACAAAGACAAAAGCAATTTCCACAAAATATAAGATTAAAAATCATAAAAAATAACTCGCTTCAGATAAGCTAAAGTTCTTAAGTATTTCACCAGTTAAACATAACGAAGTATTAACTCAACCTGATTCCTATCACCTGAAACCACCCTTAAGAGCTACGATCCGTACTCACCAAGCGTTCACCGAAGAGTGCCCCTTTCTCTTTCCAGATTACCTAGCTCCACGTGCAGCGGAAGCTACCAGAGGGGTAGCCCTCCGTCACCAACCTCACACACAAAAACAGTCTTCGACACAGCCTTCGACTGAGATAGGTAAACCTCTCTGTTCAGGTATTGGAAACCTAAGTTGGTCATCCTGTGCTCTCCTTCGAACGAGAAGCAACATTGTCTGCTCCCAGCAGACGATGGGCAACTCACCGTTTCCCACAAAACAAAACCGAAACCCCACATTGAAACACACATATAATAATCAATAGGCCTTATTGGAGCGCTCAGTCTTTCTGGAAGAGTTCATGAATTGAGCTAAAATCAGGCAGTAAAGTGAATACGTTGTACCGAATTCGACAAGCGTCTTATGAAACGACTTCACAGAGACGTTTCAAAGTTTGTGATTTTAATTTGAGGAACAGGAAAGCCGCTCACAGTTTAAAGAGAACATGGTTAGGAATCGAGGTGGAGCACTATGGCACTCCAAAAAATCTGGGAATTGTTGCCGACTGGTTGCTTACGTCAAAGAAACATTGCAAGTATTGCATACTGAAAGACGCACGAGGAACGATCTGTTGAGAAACTGACCGGATCACAATGGAGTAGTCAGCCTGAAACCATCCGAACTTGGTATTATACTATATTGCAGCAGGGTACGCCTAACTTGTTTAGTATATCCCAACGAACACCAGAGAAATGTAGTTAATTATTATAAGAGGGTGGTTGAAATCCTATCCAGTCAAATGACTTTCTAGAATGAATTCGAAGAGAAATTGCCGCGAACGAGGAAAGAGAGGAAGTGCAGCAGTAAAGGAGACATCTCCTGTGTCGGCATGAACTGCACGCACCGCATCGGAAGTAAAGGGTATCATCTTGCCGCACTGACTTTTATTGCTAGGGTTAAACCATTATATTGCAATGCATTTTTGATATAACATTATTAAAATACAAAGCGTAAACCAACAATTGGTTGTTTAAACGACTTAACCAGTTGACTACATATACACTCCTGGAAATTGAAATAAGAACACCCTGAATTCATTGTCCCAGGAAGGAGAAACTTTACTGACACATTCCTGGGGTCAGATACATCACATGATCACACTGACAGAACCACAGGCACATAGACACATGCAACAGAGCATGCACAATGTCGGCACTAGTACAGTGTATATCCACCTTTCGCAGCAATGCAGGCTGCTATTCTCCCATGGAGACGATCGTAGAGATGCTGGATGTAGTCCTGTGGAACGGCTTGCCATGCCATTTCCACCTGGCGCCTCAGTTGGACCAGCGTTCGTGCTGGACGTGCAGACCGCGTGAGACGACGCTTCATCCAGTCCCAAACATGCTCAATGGGGGACAGATCCGCAGATCTTGCTGGCCAGGGTAGTTGACTTACACCTTCTAGAGCACGTTGGGTGGCACGGGATACATGCGGACGTGCATTGTCCTATTGGAACAGCAAGTTCCCTTGCCGGTCTAGGAATGGTAGAACGATGGGTTCGATGACGGTTTGGATGTACCGTGCACTATTCAGTGTCCCCTCGACGATCACCAGTGGTGTACAGCCAGTGTAGGAGATCGCTCCCCACACCATGATGCCGGGTGTTGGCCCTGTGTGCCTCGGTCGTATGCAGTCCTGATTGTGGCGCTCACCTGCACGGCGCCAAACACGCATACGACCATCATTGGCACCAAGGCAGAAGCGACTCTCATCGCTGAAGACGACACGTCTCCATTCGTCCCTCCATTCACGCCTGTCGCGACACCACTGGAGGCGGGCTGCACGATGTTGGGGCGTGAGCGGAAGACGGCCTAACGGTGTGCGGGACCGTAGCCCAGCTTCATGGAGACGGTTGCGAATGGTCCTCGCCGATACCCCAGGAGCAACAGTGTCCCTAATTTGCTGGGAAGTGGCGGTGCGGTCCCCTACGGCACTGCGTAGGATCCTACGGTCTTGGCGTGCATCCGTGCGTCGCTGCGGTCCGGTCCCAGGTCGACGGGCACGTGCACCTTTCGCCGACCACTGGCGACAACATCGATGTACTGTGGAGACCTCACGCCCCACGTGTTGAGCAATTCGGCGGTACGTCCACCCGGCCTCCCGCATGCCCACTATACGCCCTCGCTCAAAGTCCGTCAACTGCACATACGGTTCACGTCCACGCTGTCGCGGCATGCTACCAGTGTTAAAGACTGCGATGGAGCTCCGTATGCCACGGCAAACTGGCTGACATTGACGGCGGCGGTGCACAAATGCTGCGCAGCTAGCGCCATTCGACGGCCAACACCGCGGTTCCTGGTGTGTCCGCTGTGCCGTGCGTGTGATCATTGCTTGTACAGCCCTCTCGCAGTGTCCGGAGCAAGTATGGTGGGTCTGACACACCGGTGTCAATGTGTTCTTTTTTCCATTTCCAGGAGTGTAGTTCAAATGGCTCTGAGCACTATGGGACTCAACATCTGTGGTCATCAGTCCCCTAGAACTTAGAACTACTTAAACCTAACTAACGGAAGGACATCACACACATCCATGCCCGAAGCGGGATTCGAACCTGCGACCGTTGCGGTCACGCGGTTCCAGACTGACGCGCCTAGAACCGCACGGCCACACCGGCCGGCAACGTGCAAGCAATTCCGCACAAATGGGTCCTCTT
This sequence comes from Schistocerca cancellata, assembly GCF_023864275.1. Lineage (NCBI taxonomy): Eukaryota > Metazoa > Arthropoda > Insecta > Orthoptera > Acrididae > Schistocerca > Schistocerca cancellata. The sequence continues at coordinate 421,421,342 of NC_064634.1, read as the reverse complement.
TGCTCCTTATGGTCTTTTGTTAGGCGACGAAGAGCCCAGCGGATACGGACCTTTGACTGCGCCAGCTGCTGGATAAGTGTGTCAGCACTACCAGTAGAGACGTCCAGTCGAGCAGCGAGGTCTTTAATTGTGATCCGTCGTCCACCTCGGATGAGAGTGTCCGCACGTTCCAAAATTGCAGAAGCGACAGCTGCGTGCGGCCGGCCGGCACGCGGGAAATAGGACAGGCCGTGCAACATTGTTGCGATGATGACAAACGCTTCGCCCCACTACTTACCGTGCTTTTGTTCAGCGCCAGGTCTTCGTAAACATTCTGCAAGCACCTACAAACGCCTGCGATACTCTAGTTTTCCGCAAAAAGAAACTCAGTCACAGCTCTCTGCTTGGAACACACCTCCGTTACAGACGGTATTTTGAAGGCTACGTAGAGCGCCGCCACCTATCGGAACTTCATGAAACTGTAGGTGCTGATGTGGAAACTTTCCAGGATGTTCCATGAAGAATTCCACATTTATTCAACCGAAATTCGCGAGAAAAAAATGTGTTGCATTACTCGTTGAACGCCGTATAAAATAAATGGATGGAATTTCCAGCAATACCACAAAATCTGGAGGTAGATTTCCCACCAACAAAGCAAGAATTTAATTGAGCCATCAAATCGTTCAAAAACAACAAAGCAAGTCGTGAAAACTCCATTACAGCCGAATAATTGAAATGGTTAGAAGTAAGGATTATAAACGATCTACAACAGTTTTTGAGAACAGTTAGGAAATTGAAAAGGTTGCGGAAGAGTGGAAAATAGCATTAATCAACCCGCTACACAAAAAGGGAGACAAACAAAATATCAACAATTAGAAAGGAGTGTTACTTCTCCCAGTGCCATACAAAATGTTATCAAAAATTCTCTTGGACCGAGTGGTAGAAACTTTAGACAACCAACTGGGAGAATTACAGGGTGGTTTTCGACAGGGAAGAACTGCACAGAACAGATTCTTAACCTAAAATCAATAATTCGCCACGGAATTTTAACCAGGAAACGTGTAATAGTATCGTTCTTTGATTTCAAAATAGCATTTGATGCGGTAGACAGAGAGCCAATAGATAAAACCTGAGTCGTGGTAAAAATTGCTGTTTTGAAGAGCGTGCAGCAGCGCGTTAGTGTGAAGCAGTCGCCCTCCGTTTCTGGCGGTGGCGCCGCTGTGGCAATCGCAGTCTTGCTGTCTCCCCCTGGTGGGAAAGGGCAAGGGTGCCTGTTCACGTGCATTTAAGGGGCGCTATGAGCTCGCCAGTGGGTCAGTCGGGGTCAGTCTCCCGTCCCCAGCTTGCTAGTCTGCCTCTCGTCCAAATTTGTGACGCAGTTAGTGAGTTAGTGTCTGTCTGTCGTTCGGAGTGCTAGTATGTCTGTCGTTCGGATCAACCTTTAAAGCCGGCAAAATGAGAGTCTTTCCACTCCGCCAGTAAGAGAACTCAATGAGTGGTCGCCCGGTCGGGGCTTAGTTCCTGCATCTGAGTCTGCGCGTTAGGCCGCCAGTCTGCTCGAGTTTGCTCAGGCAATGGTCATTGGCGGTTGCATCGATCGGTTGGTCGGGCGTCCACTGGGACACAAGATGACTTGTCCGTCTTGAGCGCGGCGCATGTGAGTTCGCCACGTGAGTCCAGTGGGCCGTGGCGTATAGCGAGGGGTAGTGACTTAGCGGTCGACACGACAGCAACAGGAGTCAACCCACGACATCAGTCTGGCCGGGGCGAGCTGCGACGCCGTGAGACGGGAGATCGGCGTGCCTTCCTGCGTCCGTTGAAGCGGCTGGCAGCGGACGGTTCGGGAGAGCGATTTGGGGGTGCTGCGCCAGGTCTTTTCAAGAAATCGTAGTTTATTAGAAGTTAAGTGATTGGTGATATGTTGTCTGACTTACTCTTGTTAAATTCTACTTGTTTTCTTGGTGAGGTCGTCCCACAATTCTTCTCCGTTTGCCCACCCGCGAGAAAGTGGTTGTTTATAAATTGGGTGGTCAGTTTTTCCCTTGTGGAGTAGGGGCGGGTTAGAGTAACCTGCGGTTCGGGTTGTTCGGTAATCTCCATATCAATCTACCGTACGTTAGTAGCTGCCTCAGCCATGTTCGTTGGATTTGGTGTGTTAACGAATTTATTGCTTGGAATGTAACGGCCTAGTACCTGAAATATGTTTTGATCTTTGGAAACTTTGATATTATTGCCTATGATCTTGAGAGGCGGTATCTGTGTACTGTAGAGCATCTTAACTATTGTTTGGCCAACCTTGCAGAATTTTATATAAGATTGCATTTCATGGACTTTTATTTAAATGATCATTTTAGTATATAAAATTGCCACCCTTTCACCGTAAGACTTTTCTTAGAAGTTAAAATCAAGTTGACCATTTCCATCCCTCCTACGGGCGGTGCATAGTTTGTGTGCTTGTGTAAATTGTTAAAACTCTTAGTTTAGAGTAATCTGGTGTGTTGCAGATTTGCACCAGTGTAGTCTTTCAGAGGCTGTTGTGAGCGGTCGTAACTACGGCCGTGTCAAAAGGAAGCGGTAGTTTCTCTGCCCGAAAGCTCATACAGTCAAAACTTGTTTCTATCTGCCTCTGAATAAATTGTAATGTTGATATTTGGAGGGTGCTTTCTGACTATAATTTTAAATCCGTTTCTTTTAAAAAATGCTTTTAGGCCATATTAAAGTGAATAAAATTTCCATTTGTTAAAAGGAATTTTGTTACGATTTCATGAGTTACTCCCTGGCAACTACTTCCATGCTTACGTTAAATGTGTTAATGTTCTTGATAAATCACTAGTAAATAAAACAAATTCTTAAGAGCATTCTTTGAAACTAAATCACGGTTCAAAACCATTAGAGAATTTGGTGTTAAAGCAAAATTAGCGATTATAATTCATGAAAGTATAACAACGGCGGTATAACAACTATCTCAGCCTTTTTGAAATAAAAACTGGTGTTAAACAAGCGGATGATTTCTCACGTTTACTGTTTAAATTGTTTCTACAAAAAATTGTAAGGGTCTGGAATTTAGAACTAAAGAATCACAAATTTGAACGACTGATTCTAGGAAGGAAAACAAATGGAGTTAACATAATGTGAAGGAGAATCAACCAATTTAAAATCAAAGATGGTAAAATAGGCTATATTAATGTGAGTGAAAGTCTTAAATCCACAACAGCTTTTATTGAGGTTCTCCCTGTATGACGATATGCTCGTCTTTTGACAGAGTTTTGGAGATGTTTTACTGATCATGCACGGTTCGGACCGGATGCCTATCTGCGGGTTCATTCATGGATTTACCGAGAAGTGACATGTTTTTATGCCGACTTGCACCTTGAAGTATTAGTTTTTGTATGAAATCGATCGTCATACAGAGAAAAAAACAATAAACAGCTATTGCGGATTTGGACTTTGGCTCCGTTTAATATAGTCTTTGTTTTTAAATTTGTTGATTGTCGTTCACATTGCGTACAAATTGTCTGACTGTGGTTGCCCGACCTATAAGGATATTTGTAGTAAATGGAATTAAGATAAATGCCTGGCTTTTGCAAACGATTTTGCAATACACTTTCAGTAAAATCTGAGAGACACAGCTACTCAGATATATCTTATGGAAGAAATAGCAAATAGAACCGCTCTAAAATTACAGCTGAAAGAACAGAATTCATGACAAAACATAAAAAATGCAATAAATTCATAGAAACACAAAGGGATAAAATAAAGCGAGTAAGTAAATTTAAATATCTTATAGAAAGTATACAAGCGAATGGACTAGAACAGTTTGCAGTAGATGTAAGAGCTAACAAAATGGAGAGAGCACACGGTTTGACAAAGAATATTTGCAATAAGAAATGCATATTTAGAGAAACCACACTAAAGCACTATACCGGTACCACAGTGGTACGACCAGAATGTTTATGTGCATGCAAATGTCTAACAATGAACTATAAGCTGGACAGAATAGAGGTACTTGAAAGACAAATAGTTTGTAAAACAATGGCTGCAACATAAACAACAAATGGCTGGGAAATGAGAAGTAATGAGAAGACCTACAACAATATAGAGTAAATATCAGAAGTAATTGCTAAAAGAAGATTAATCTTTTTCGGACACTTCTAGTGAAAGAATGAAAACAGGCTCACGTAACAAATATTCCTGTATTTCTGGAAGAAGAAATCGACAGTAGCATGGATCAGGGAAATGAGGAACGATCTAACAGGAACAACATTAAACAACCGACAGTAACAGATAGCAATCTTTTCAAGAACAAAATATTAAGTTTAGAAGGCTTTCAAGGCAGAAGAACTACGATATCTGGATCAAAACAGACAGAAGAAAGGAAAAGACAACATGAGAAGAAGATGAAGGAGTACTGGAAAAATAGAAAACAAGGAAAGAAGAGGAACTGAAGTTTTTATGTGATCTTAGTTGGTCAACAATAAAATGGATGGTTTAAAAAATTTACAATAAGATTACTACCATAACCATTACACTGGACTGCTCAGGCCACCAATACACCAATACGACCCAGCCTCCCACTGTTTAAGGAATAAATGTAACTCCGTCTCCAATAAAATGACAATAAGATTTTAGAGAAGCATAGAGACTTATAGAGATCTATACCATTCACAAATTTCAGATTTTGAGTTATTTTTGAAGGAGATGTAAGTTTAAAGAGATTTTCTGAAACTACAGAGAGAGAAACTTTATCTACACTGCCTGCAGACAGTACACGTGGAACAACATTGCAACTTTGGTCTTTAGGCATCAGAAGCAAATTGATTTAAATCACGTGTAGTTGTATCTCAAACACCGTTTTACGAGAGCACTTCCAGACACATAAAAATAATAAAACAGAATCGTTTATTACCTTACATGTTACTGGTGATTGTAAAGTAATATCAGAAATTCAGACATCTCTAGGATAAGTCTCTTCACACAAACGAACAATTAATATAATTGTCCCTGTCACGCGTTTCCACGTGTAAGATTTTATTACAAATACTATTATACAGGGTGATCAGAAACAGTTTGAAAACCTTGTGAGGGTATTGCATGGTAGGTTGTGCTGAGGAGTAACTGTTAAGAAAAAAACGTTGCGCCGTTTCCACGTTAATCAGCATTGAAGTTAGCCAATCACACCATTGCGCGCGTAAATTCAAGCGGCCCGTTGTCACCAAACGTGTTCTTCTTTTGGTTTCCCAAAACCGAACAAGAGAGCGATGCAAAAATTGGACATGTAACGGTAGTAAGTATCGAACGGGAGCCAATATTGTGAGAACAATTGGTGCGCCGATTGAATTTGGGCGCGTAAAGGCCTGATAGTCTAGCTTCTATTTAGCACGGAAACGGCAAAAGTTGTCGAATTTTTTTCTTTGCAGTTATTTATTAGCACAACCCATCCTGCAGCACCAGTGGAAGCTTTCCAAACTATTTCTGATCACAATGAATGTCTAGTCCATCAAATTCTTTACTTTGAGGGTTACGCCACGATCTGTTCTCAGATTTTAACCAAATTAGTCTTCTAAAGAGGACCTCCTAAATGGGAGTGTAGTGTTCTGTGAACCCCAGCATGATTCGTTTATTGCTGATCGACACTGAGTTAGAAACATACACTGATAAGCCGAAACAATGTGACCACGGTCCACCAAGATGGAACATCGCATGGGGCATTGCAGGTTGGTGACATGAAAGGAAAGAATGAGCATATAAGGGGGAGAGACAAGAATGGAAATCATACGAGCCACAAATGGTTTTAGTTCACTACCACACCGATTTTGACAAAGGGGAGATTGTTATGACCCGGTTTATGATAACAAGCAAATCAGGAACGGTGAAGCTTGATCGGCTGCTCGCGTGCTTCTGTGGCGAGCATCACTAGAAAGTGGGAAAGCCATGAGTGGACAAAAAGGGGTTGGACGTCTTTACCTCATCATAGAACTTGGAAATTGGAGGCTAGTCCCCTCTGTAAAAGAAGGTAGACGACAGACTGTGGTAGATCTGATGAGAGAATACAATACTGGTGCAGACACAGGTGTTTCGGACCTCACTGTTCGGCGCACATTGTTGGCTACAGGACTCAACAGGAGACGACCACTACATGTTGCCATGTTACTCCATAGCCAGTTACGGTTGGACGTGGCAAAACGATCATCGAGATTAGGCTGTGCATCAATGGTAACGTATCATCTGGTCGGATTAATAACGTTTCTTGTTACGTCGGGTTGATGGTCGAGTGTATATACGTCGTTATACATTCGAACGGCTTTTCGAAACATGCACCGAGACACAGACAGATGCCAGATGGCAATCCAAAACATCATGACAGCTGTGGACTACTTGAACATAGTTGTGGCTTACCTGAGTCTCTTCATATTTGATGTCTTGCACAACGGCGATGGCACCTTTCAGCAAGGTATCGTGCTTTAGTGCTCTGAAGAACGTGAAAAGAGAAATTTGAGATCACTGAGTTCTTAAAATCGTTCTACTGTAGTAACAGAACTTACAAAGCATGGAAGTTTAGTTTCATTCATTAAATGAAAATTTTAACCATGAGTGCGAAATGTGGGCTTTGACGCATGTTCGCGAGTAGTAGACTACGATGCGAGATTTGTTCAACCTTTTTTCATTGGGAGAAATGCAGTGAGGAAACCAGCGGGCATTCTAGTGAGAGCCTATCCTGGAACTACAGTATAATTAGCGAGAATAAGTTAATAGAGGAGCAGTAGCTTAAGGTCTGTGTTCTTCAGATGCAGTTACTAAAAGCAAATGAGGAACTAGATAGATGAGCAGTGATAAGGGGGCTAGAGAATGGGAACTGGAAGTTGGCGAGAAGACTATTAGGAGAAGGAGATATTCCGAGAGATGCTCTTTGCTTGTTAAAAAATAGATTTGACCAACTGTCAGAGTCTAATGGAGAGGAACCTCTTGCAGATATAGGTGTAGGAAGCATGCAGCCGTCATCAGCAGTCAGGGAGCCTATGTCTGTTGCGAACTGAAATAGGAAGAAGAATATTCTGCTGTTAGGTAATTCTCATGGCAGAGGTGTAGACCATAAGTGCAGCAAGTGTTAGGAAATGAGTACCATGTCACCAACATTGTGAACCTTACCGCAGGGTTGACTCATTCGATTGTTAAAACAGGGGAATTATGTAGGAATTTTGCAAAAGAGAATCAGGTAGTGATTGTGAGTGAATCTGGGAATATTCTCTACAGGGACGGGGAGTATAGCATAGGCGATGATCTGGCAAACATAGCTCATAGATACGCGAACTGTTGGCACAAATGTGCATTTCCTTTAAATGTTTCAGAGTCACGATCGGTCTCACAATAACACGGCTGTCAGTCGCATTAACATGACACTTGAGAAGGCACTGATGGCGGAGGGCATGGCTCACATCGCAGTTGTGTCGGCTGACTCTATCAACAGGGCGGGTTTCCCTAGGCATGGCTTGCACCTCCGTAGGTATGGGAATGGGAGGTTGGCAAAGCTTGTAGATGTCACGTAGTGGGGGGTGGGGGGAAAATTCCTGTTTTTGTTGGTGTTAGAGCTGTACCTTTTTTTAGAGTGAAGTCAGCTTACAGGTCTTCCTTATTAACAGAGCTAGGCGGAAAATTCTACCTAAGCTATCTGCAAGTATTCAGTAGATTCTTGCTGATCTGAAGATATTAAGTGTGAAAACTACACAAGGGGCGGATTTGTTGTTACATAAAGGTGCTGACAATTATCCGTGAAGCTCAATACTAAAAATATATAGTCATTGTGACACAATGTTGATGGAACTTTTAAGTATTGCGCATAGTTGTTTGTCAGATGTTTACGACCCGTGGTCATGTTAATGAACATTACAGGGTGTTACAAAAAGGTACGGCCAAACTTTCAGGAAACATTCCTCACACACAATTAAAGAAGAGATATTATGTGGACATGCGTCCGGAAACGCTTAATTTCCGTGTTAGAGCTCATTTTAGTTTCGTTTTACCACCTACGCTCAATGGAGCACATTATCATGATTTCCTACGGGATACTCTACCTGTGCTGCTAGAACATGTGCCTTTACAAGTACGCCACAACGTGTGGTTCATGCACGATGGAACTCCTGCACATTTCAGTCGAAGTGTTCGTACGCTTCTCAACAACAGATTCGGTGACCGATGGACTGGTAGAGGCGGACCAATTCCATGCCGGCCCGGTGGTCTAGCGGTTCTAGGCGCGCAGTCCGAGACCGCGCGACTGCTACGGTCGCAGGTTCGAATCCTGCCTCGGGCATGGATGTGTGTGATGTTCTTAGGTTAGTTAGGTTTAAGTAGTTCTAAGTTCCAGTGGACTGATGACCACAGATGTTAAGTCCCATAGTGCTCAGAGCCATTTGAACCATTTGAACCAATTCCATGGCCTCGACGCTCTCCTGACCTCAACCCTCTTGACTTTGATTTATGGGGGCATTTGAAAGCTCTTGTCTACGCAACCCCGGTACCAAATGTAGAGACTCTTCGTGCTCGTATTGTGGACGGCTCTGATACAATACGCCATTCTCCACGGCTGCATCAGCGCATCAGGGATTCCATGCGACGGAGGGTGGATGCATGTATCCTCGCTAACGAAGGACATTTTGAACATTTCCTGTAACAAAGTGTTTGAAGTCACGCTGGTACGTTCTGTTGCTGTGTGTTTCCATTCCAAGATTAATGTGATTTGAAGAGAAGTAATAAAATGAGCTCTAACATGGAAAGTAAGCGTTTCCGGACACATGTCCACATAACATGTTTTTTTTTTTTATTTGTGTGTGAGGAATGTTTCCTGAAAGTTTGGCCGTACCTTTTTGTAACACCGTGTATATTCCAACAGATTTTTGCTTTGTTGGTTCAAATGGCTCTGAGCACCATGGCACTTAACTTCTGAGGTCATCACTCCCCAAGAACTTAGAACGAATTAAACCTAACTAACCTAAGGACATTACACACATCCACCCCTAAGGCAAGATTCGAACCTGCGACAATAGCGGTCGCGCGGTTCCAGACTGTATCGCCTAGAACCACTCGGCCACTCCGGCCGGCTTTTTTGCTTTGTTTGAACGACAAGGAAACTTAATATTATCAACATGTCTTTTCAACCGTTGTTGATAAATATGATAATCTAGGTCTTAAATTATCACAGTCAACAATGTTTTCAGATCTTGATGTAAACATTATGAAAGTTGGAACTGACATGTGAACTAATGCAAGAATCCAGGGCTGTAAATTTCATCTAACACAGAGATGGTTCTACAAATGAAAACGGAAAGGTTCTGTCTTATATATTTTGTTCCCCCCCCCCCCCCCCCCCATTAACCATGGATCTTGCCGTTGTCGGATAAGTTTGCGTGCCTCAGCAATACAGATAGCCGTACCGTAGATGCAATCACAACGGAAGGGTATCTGTTGAGAGGCCAGACGAACGTGTGGCTCTCGAAGAGGGGCAGCAGCCTTTTCAGTAGTTGCATGGGCAACAGTCTGGATGATTGACGGATTTGGCCTTGTAACACTAACCAAAACGGCCTTGCTGTGCTAGCACTGCGAACGGCTGAAAGCAAGGGGAAACTAAAGCCGTAATTTTACCCGAGGGCATGCAGCTTTACAGCTTTACTGTATGGTTAAATGATGATGGCGTCCTCTTGGATAAAATATTCCGGAGGTAAAATAGTCCCCCATTCGGACCTCCGGGCGGGGACTACTCAGGACGACGTCGTTATCAGCAGAAAGAAAACTGGCGTTCTAAGGATTGGAGCGTGGAATGTCAGATCCCTTAATTGGACAGGTGGGTTAGAAAATTTCAAAAGAGAAATGGATAGGTTAAAATTAGATATAGTGGGATTTAGTGAAGTTCAGTGTCAGGAGCAACAAGACTTCTGGTCAGGTGAATACAGGGTTATAAATACAAAATCAAATAGGGGTAATGCAGGAGTAGGTTTAATAATGAATAAAAAATAGGAGTGCGGGTACGCTACTACTAACAGCATAGTGAACGCGTTATTGTGGCCAAGATAGAGACGAAGCCCACGCCTAACACAGTAGTACAAGTTTATGTGCCAACTAGCTCCGCAGATGACAAAGAGATTGATGAAATGTATGAGGAGATAAAAGAAATTATTTAGATTGTGAAGGGAGACGAAAATTTAACTGTCATTGCCGACTGGAATTAAATAGCAGGAAAAGGAATAGGAGGAAATGTAGTAGGTTGAAACGTCCCCTTAGAAAAATTATGCACGACTGTACTTAAACTGACACACAATATTTTTAGTGCAATGCTATCTGACTTTCAATAATCCCTACAAAAGAATGGCCCTGTCTAACATTAACCTGTACCTTTCACAAATCACTTACCTCACCAAAGATCTTCGTTACTCGAACTACCGCAATACAGCGAGCGCCACTACTGCCAGCTAAATAAAAGATTCTAAGTGATTTGTGAAAGGTACAGGTTAATGTTAGACAGGGCCATTCTTGTGCAACATGTCTTCAAAATATTTCACAAGACTGGAAAATTCAGATTGTTCGAAATGTTTCATCATTATGATGCCATGTTTTACTCGGTCTTGTGTAACTTGAGACCAATACGCTGAGAGGAAGGCATGATAAAATTCTCCTTCACTGTGGCAATCGTGAATGACCGATCGCATTCTTACAGCTGGTTCATTCTTTAAGTAGCCACACATAAATTCTAATCTGTGTTCTAATGACCAGTTGGGAGGAAAACAATGAGAGAATTGATGGAGCCACGCTTGTGGATGAATGTCGTTGGCAGAATTCTTAAATGTTTTGAATTTACGTGTAGTAATGAACAGCTTATAGTCAAAATCACCATGTCGGCGAGTCGCATGTCGCTCATTGTTACATCGTTTCGGCGGTTCCATCTCAAAATTCAGTATACCTTGCCAATTTCTTTCATAATTTCCGAAGTGCCATGTGTTATTATCTTGTGGCTGTTCCGTATTTCTATGTCCCTCTTCCCGTATTGGGGCGCGAGTGTCCTCAGAAGTACGTAATTCTTGTATTACCTGTGTCAGCTGATCTTGTACTTCCCGGATTTCTCTTTGGTGTTGCGTATTAATTTGATTCAGATTTTGTTTCAGTTTCCTAATTTGTTCGCACTCTTCTGTGTCATTAAAGACTACCGGTTTTGTGTCATTCAGATTATCATCTACCTTCGTAGATAAATTATTTAGCTGATCCGAAAGTTCAACTACTTTCTCAGATAATGAACTAAATTCCTCCATGTGTCTTTCTGAACCAATTTTCAGAGTATCTACTGTGTCCTTTAAGTTTTCTTGAGTTTTTGAAAGTTGCGTAACCAAATCGGTAGATGCAACTGAGTCAATTTTAGCTTGCAAGGGTCTCATGATTTTCATGAACAATAGTTTGCAGTTCTTTTATGGCTGCTTCGTGATTCTGTAATGCATTTTCATGCCGCTAAAAAATAGGTTGAAAATGCTCACAAATTTGTGTTTTTACGTCATTACAGACTTTTTGACATTTCGATTCAATGTTATGTAACTCAGTAGTTAAATCTTCACGTGTTTGTTCAAGCTTATGTTCCACTGAGTCTAACTTTTGAAGCTTTTGTTCCATTGTGTCTAACTGTTGCTGTGTTTGCCTCTGGTGTTGTTCCATTGAATCTAACTTTTGAAGATTTTGTTCCATTGTGTCTAACTTTTGAAGCTTTTGTCCCATTTGTTGCATTAATTGTAATAACAATGCACTGGTGTCTGAAACATGTTCCTCAGTGCTATTCGGCAATACATTTGAACCGCCAATATTCGCAGTTTGAAAAGCAGAAAATGTATCTTGACTAATTTGAGAAAACGGCGAGGACGCAAAACCTGAATCTACAGTATTTGCAAGATTGTGTCCTGTCATTTCGGATTCCTGAGGCAAGCTGTTGCCGACCAATCGATCGATAATGCTTCCCTGTTCATTAATTGTTTCACTGTCTACACCATTGTTTGACGCCCGCTCCATTTCCCTATGCACAGTTACCAAATTACTACTTCGAATGTCTGTTAATTCACTACTCGGTGGCGCTAACACACTGCTTTCATCTTCACTGTCATTTCTCAGTTTACTTTGGAGCCTAGTGTTACGTTTTTCACACGCCATTATTGTCACAATATTTCACACGACAACACAGAAAAACACAATTTGAAGAGCAAAAATAGGGGAACACATTAACATAGCACTGAAAATAATATCTAGTTAATTGCAGCTGCGAAATACTTGGTGCAAATCTACATGCATGTCACAACTGTTTTACTGTGCAACAATGAAAAACCACGACTACCAAGGAAATTCTCTCTATAATTATGCGCTAGCAATAAACAAAATCTACACTAATTACACAAACTACAAGAAAAAAATCAGAAGATTCCAATGAGGTATCCTAGGCTAAGGGTCGACATATGAAACGTCCCCTTAGAAAAATTATGCACGACTGTGCTTAAACTGACACACAATATTTTTAGCGCAACGCAATCTGACTTTCAATAATCCCTACAAAAGAATGGCCCTGTCTAACATTAACCTGTACCTTTCACAAATCACTTACCTCACCAAAAATCTACGTTACTCGAACTACTGCAATACAGCGAGCGCCACTATTGCCAGCTAAATAAAAGATTCAAACTACGGAAGTCACTAACTACTGATAGGGATAGTTAGCAAATGAAAGATTTTAATAGATAACAAACAATGTATTTACCTTAATAGTCATAATATGTAGAGCAGTTCATAATATCCAGTATAACAAATTTCAAAACACCGCCATCTCTCTCCCCACATCCACCACTGCTTGTGGCTCACCTCCAACTGCGCAACGCTACGCGCTGTTCACGTCCAGCTGCCCAAAACTACAATGGCAGACAACAATGCAAACTAGCCACAGACTGCACACAGCACAGCCAGTGATTTTCATACAGAGCGCTACGTAACATTGCCAATAAGAAAACATAAACAGCCTACTTACAAGGTGAATATGGAATGGAGGTAAGGAATGAAAGAGGAAGTCGCCTGGTAGAAATTTGATCAGAGAGTAACTTAATCATAGCTAACACTTGGTTTAAGAATCATGAAAGAAGGGTGTATACATGAAAGACGCCTGGAGGTACTGGAAGAAACAATAGCCTCAGACTTCAAGAAGAATATAATAATTCCAATCCCAAAGAAAGCGGGTATTGACAGATGTGAAAATTACCGAACTATCAGTTTAATAAATCACGGCTGCAAAATTCTAACACGAATTCTTTACAGACGAATGGAAAAACTGGAAGAAGCCGACCTCGGGGAAGATCAGTTTGGATTCCGTAGAAATATTGGAGCACGTGGGGCAATACTGACCCTACGACTTGTCTTAGAAGATAGATTAACGAGAAGCAAATCTAGCCGGCCGTTGTGGCCGAGCGGTTCTAGGCACTACAGTCTGGAACCGCACCACCGCTACGGTCGGAGGTTCGAATCCTGCCTCGGGCATGGATGTGTGATGTCCCTAGATTAGTTAGGTTTAAGTAGTTCTAAGTCTAGGGGACTGATGACCTCAGATGTTAAGTCCCATAATTCTCAGAGCCATTTGAACGAAAGGCAGACCTACGTTTCTAGCATTCGCAAACTTAGAGAAAGCTTTTTACAATGTTGACTGGAATACTCTCTTTGAAATTCTGTAGGTGGCAGGGGTAAAATACAGGGAGCGAAAGGCTATTTAAAATTTGTACAGAAACCAGGTGGCAGTTATAAGAGACGAGGGAGACGGAAGGGAAGCAACGGTTGAGAAGGGAGTGGGACAGGGGTGTAGCATATCCCCGATGTTATTCAATCTGTATATTGAACAAGCAGTAAAGGAAACAAAGAATAATTCGGAGTAGGAATTAAAATCCATTGAGAAGAAATAAAAACTTTGAGGTTCGCCGATGACATTGTAATTCTGTCAGAGACAGCACAGGACCTGGAAGAGCAGTTGAACGGAATGCACAGAGTCTTGAAAGGAGGATATAAGATGAACATCAACAAAAGCAAAACGAGGATAATGGAATGTAGTCGAATGAAATCAGGTGATGCTGAGGGAATTAGATTAGGAAAGGAGACACTTAAAGCAATAGACGAATTTTACTATTTGGGGAGCAAAATAACTGATGATGGTCTAAAGGATATAAAATGTAGACTGGCGATGGCAAGGAAAGCATTTCTGAGGAAGAGAAATTTGATAACATCGAATATAGATTTAAATGTCAGGAAGTTGTTTCCGAAGGTATTAGTGTGGAGTGTAGCCATGTATGGAAGTGAAACGTGGACGATAATATTTTAGACAAGGAGAGAATAGAAGCATTCGAAATGTGGTGCTACAGATGAATGCTGAAGATTAGATGGGTAGATCACGTAACTAATGAGGAAGTATTGAATAGAATTGGGGAGAAGAGGAGTTTGTGGCACAACTTGACTAGAAGAAGGGATCGGTTGGTAGGACATGTTCTGAGGCATCAAGGGATCACCAATTTAGTGTTGGAGGGCACCGTGGAAGGTAAAAATCGTAGAGGGAGACCAAGAGATGAATACACTAAACAGATTCAGAAGGATGTAGGTTGCAGTAGGTACTGGGAGATGAAGAAGCTTGCACAGGATAGAGTAGCACGGAGAGCTGCATCAAACCAGTCTCTGGACTGAAGGCCACAACAACATATTTTGTTTGCCAGTGCTGAATTGTGATATGGTCGGTGAGTGTTCTGTTGAGGACTTAATGTCAGCGCCGCCTGTATGTGAAAAACTACAAACGTTCTGCGAGTACTTAGGTAATGCTTATATAGACGAAAACACAATCTTTCTTCCAACCATGTGGGCAGAACTAAGCTGCATAGACAGTGATTAAAAGTGCTTCTGAAAATTTCCACATCAAGTATAACAGTTAGTTCTATTCCTGCAGCCCAAATACACACAGATTTTCGAGACGCTGAGGCATATTCAACTCGACACCAAAATCACAATTTCTCATCAAAGCAAAAAGAACAAGAGATCTTAACCGAATTTAAAATACATGAACAACAGTTATGAAACATCAAGGATCTAAACATTACAAGCATTCCATATGAGAAATTGTTTTCCTGTATAGCAAAAACTGAAAGCGCGAACTAAAATGAAAAATAGTGGCCGGCGGTTGTGACCGAGCGGTTCTAGGCGCTTCAGTCCGGAACCGCGCTGCTGCTACGGGCGCAGGTTCGAATCCTGCCTCGGGCATGGATGTGTGTGGTGTCGTTAGGTTAGTTAGTTTTCCGTTGTTCTAAGTCTAGGTGACTGATGACCTCAGATGTTAAGTCCCATAGCGCTTAGAGCCATTTGAACCATTTTTGGAAAATAGTGCCAATTTTAATGATGGCCGTACGTTGTTGGTTAGTATGACAGTAAAATTGTAAGCATATTTAAACATTTAAAAATGTAAATTTTTAAATATTTTGGGGTGTGAGACAATTCACCTCCTCGTGGTGCACCATGGATAACGCTAATCGAGCTGGTACAAAAACCAGCATCTCTTATTTAAACAATAGAGGTTCATTTTCTTTTCACGTACTGTGGGGTAATCAGTGTCGCTTTTGCTTATTGCCACTACAAAAAAAAATTTTTACAGCTTTGACTAGAACATGCTTTGAACGGGTGAACTGGGATCCTCCTCTGATTGCGGGATGCTTGTGTGCTGCACCCGTGTGAAATCATGCACTACATAACAAACCTTATGTGCGACGGGAAAGTAAACGTCGAAGTCGATGATCAGCTGTTGACATGCTCATATCAATCTCGTTTCCATACTCCTTTAGCAAGCGGGAGTGGATTTCAGTCGATGCAATTTGTTCAGCAGTAAGGAATCCAATTACACGTCTCTGTTCTATGCGCATCTCGATGTCAGACGTCATTTTGGAATTCTCCCTACTGCTGTTATCAATCAGCAGACAGCAGAGGAACCGGATGTAGGTGGGAAGCTTCAAAAATTAGTATTGCACCGACATAATCTGGTTCGGGCACTCGAAATCAACGCATAAGACGGAGCCATCAATTTCAGATTGAACCTCGTATTAATTTTATGACACTTTACATATACACTTTGATGCGTGTCTTCCATTTTCGACAAAACACGCTTTTGCGAAATTCGTGCTTTCATAGCTGTTTAAAAAATGTCCAAACTCTAATGGAGAAGTTGACAGTGACGTAGCATTTATTATCTTGACAAAGACCGCTTTTGTCTGTGATGGCTACAGTGCTGGATGCGCTGGCTAGTTTTAGTGCTGCCGGTTTGTTCGCAGCGTGGGAAAACACAACCGACAATTAACTGCCAGTGTTGTGCGCAGTTGTTTGATAGCAACTCTGCATGCCTTAATCTACATTGCAGCGTGAGGCAACTTCGGCGGAAGTCATCAGCGTCTCTCACGAAGTGTGAACGTGTTTACGCAACGTGTACGCCTTTTCTGCAATCGGACAACAAACAACGCTAGCCTGTTCTGTTTTTACTATCACCCTGGCAGCCCTAGAGAACACAAAGAGAAACCTCTAGAATCTACATATTCTACGTATAAGTCAGAAAGTAAAGGAGAAATGCTGGTTGAAACTCCGTCCCAAAGGAAATCGATAACCACTAGCTAGAATTAGTCAATGACAAGAAAAACTGCAGTCAGTCAGAATTTTCTTTTATAATTATTTTTCCGTAACTAGATTCAAGCGTAAGCACGTCTTCAAAAGGAAGAATAGATTTCGTATGCAAGTTTTCGCTTTTCCCGTAAAAATAAAGTGTTATGTACCAGTATCTAAAACAATATTGAGTTCAAGTTCTTTCCGCTACGTTGAACCAAAGAGTGGGAATGATGTCATGGACCTCGTCAGGATGTTAACTAAGTTACTGAAAGGAGCAATAAATTGGAATTGACTCGTGGTCCGTGGATCGTAGCTTCGACAAATCTTTTCAAGTCGTCTCGATAAAAATTTGTGCTGACTGCATTTGGCAAATAAGGAATCAAGATTACCCATATCAGTGTATCATGTATTTGAGGCCAGAGTTTGAACGATGCAACAGCGGAAAGATTGAAAATTATGAAATGAAAATGAAGTTATACAAGATCACATAATTTCACGGAATCCATATCCTGAAGATCTGGTCGAGACTATGAGACAAGCGAACTGGAGTAAAGAAGAAATGTCTGTCAACACATCATACACGAAACATATCAATTTGTGGATGCACTGTAATAATTGCTGCTACTCCAGAAAAGATTCAGTATAGGATGAAAATATGCCAAGTGTCGGAGAAGGGTTGCATATTAACGAGGTAAGGGCAAACTGAGACTAATAAACATAGTGAATGAAAAACAATGAATATTAATAGTAATGTAATCAACAAGTTGAGCGACTCGGACCCTTGAGGTAAATGACTGAGTCGAATGGATGGTCCAATTTCCACCTAGTGTTTATAATTGGAATAGCTAGGTATCTGATACCACAACCATCTTAAAACTTTTGCAGGCATGCATTAATTATTCTGTCATGCAGTTTCCGTGATTACGAATAGTCTTCTCTCTAGTATGTCCTGTTGAGAGTAATCTTGGGTTTTAGAATACCTTTACTTTTAGTAGCTACTATTTTTGTTGTTTGCTATTTTTGTCTTGTAATTCACGTAAAAATTCCATTCTAGTAGTGATCTGTTTCTGGCTGTTATAAGTGGTCTAAATTTGGGCTATAGCCAGATTTTGGACCATTTTGTCAACCTGACCAACCCGTGCCGGTTTCGTATTAGAATACCGAGAACATAGCCAAAATGTGTCCCGCAGAAAAAGAGAAGAAAAAGAAGAAAAGATATGACCAAGGCGAATTCGTGCAATCAGAGATAAAACCACGGTGACAAACTTCTTAAGAGCTCCAATCCACTTCGGATAGACCTATTCTGGGAATGTTTGACGTGTCAGCCTCTTTAATTCAAACCAATTCACCTCGTCAACAGTTAGTTCTTATGAGATACGATATTGCTCTTATTCCTACGACAGACAAGGTAAAAGGCAGCAAAAGGCGTAAAGCAGTATGATCTGTCCTTATAACTAGCACTTCTTACAAAAAAATGAACAAAACGCTGTGAAAAACAAGCTGAAGTATGAAAAAGAGATGAAATCTCATCCAAAAAAGTGAATGTTAAGAAAAATATAAGATAAAGAAAAAATATAAATATAAATGGATGAGAAAACGAGAAGATAGTTCAAATGACTCTCAGAGAGATAAACCGGCCACTCCATTCGTGGATGACGACTGGAGATATTTAGACTTCCCTACTGGAAAAAAAATCCATGCACTGAAGACGCAGATTGCATTTTATGTTACGGTAATTATTCTTTTCTTAAGTGCGCAGAGAGTTCTGTTTTACGTGCATCATGTGCAGTAAGTTGGCACAATGGATCTGCAGTGCCTGATAAAAACATTTATGTTTGTGGCTTTTATTAAGAGAGGAGAATGTTTTACATTATGTGATCACATTTCTTGACAAATCATAGTGACTTAAAAAGAAAAATAAGCATATTATTTTTCAGCCACTTGCTGCATTTCATGAATAAATTATTTTCCATTAATTTGCAAAGTTTCTTCAATGATAACTCAATATTTTTAGGACTAGCTCGAATCAACCACACCTCTAAACTCTGTCAACTTGTAAATATGTTTATAAAACCAGAATAAGAAAAAACAGTGAGGATATATTCCATTGCACCGTGATAATTTACAGCACGACACTTTAAAGTATTGTTTACTGCAACATTCTTTAATTTATTTTTAACAGAATGTGAGTGACATCTTAAAAAGTAAAAGGCAGTCCAAAAACAGACCACTTCCTTTTATTATACGAAAATAGAGAATAAAAGACAATGAAGATTAACTGTGATATTAGCTGAGCAATTCAGGTATTTTAGGTAAATGAAAACGACGAGTGGACGGTATCTGAAAGAAATAATATAAACATGGCGAGTGAAAAACGCTGAAGATTAATATTACTACAATAACTAGTTGACATGTAGGGTAAATGAGAAAGAAGAGTGGATGGTCACGGAAAGTAATAATAAGAAGCGATATGGAAGAAGATACTGTGAATACATAAGAGAAACGAGAGAATTTGACGATATCGTAAGAAAGAAAATGTAGATTAAGAATTAACTACCTTTTGAGGATTAGTCCATTAAAATGGACAAAAGTCGAATTGCGGAGGAGAGGTAAGAAAAATGGCATGCTAAATCGTGTCTTTTTCAAAGGTGCCATCAATGCATTTTCCTTAAGCGATTCAGAGACACTACAGAAATTCCAAATCTGGGGTTATGAACCGTCGTCGTCGCGAATGCAAGTTCATTGCCTTAAATACTGCGTGAGCTTCTTCGGTTATTGATATCAACGACATTTTGCTTTCATTGTGATAGTACATGCCTCGCATTGGTACAAATAAACTGTAAATTTTCTTATGTCGCTGAGCAACAGTCATACAGTAATTTTTAAATGAATACACTGCCATTTGCCTGTATTCTTGTTTATTTAATTACGACCCAGGTTTCGGTCTTTTGTGTCATTTTCAAGTGATTGAGTCTATGTCATTAACACATATTGCTTGATGTTCAGAAATATATGTTAATGACATAAACTCAGTTACTTGAAAATGGCATAAATGGCCGAAACCTGGGTCGTAATTGAATAAACAACACTACAGTCAAGTGGCGGTGTGTTCATTTAAAAATTGTAAACTCGATGTCAGCAATTGTTCCGCATATAAAGTACAAAAATGTTCAAATGTGTGTGAATTCCTGAGGGACCAAACTGCTTTGGTCATCGGCCCCTGGACTTACACACTACTTAAACTAACTTACAGTAACTTATGCTAAGAACAATACACACACCCATGCCCAAAGGAGGACTCGAATCTCCGGCGGGAGGGGCTGACGTATACAGTTTTTAAGATAACAGTCTTGTGCGTGTTTCGATAAATGGAGTTAAATGGTATGTCCTACAGCATTAGACTCGGTTTTTGCAATAGTCCCGTCTTTTTCAACAATTAAGGAATAGCTGGTTGAACTCATACGTATCGGACCTCTCATGAAGGTGATGACTGTAAAGGGCGTTCTGGTACAATCGACAACATGTCAGTGGACGACCAATGTTCAAAGGTGTATGAAATAGGTGCTAATACCAAAAGGCTTTGCGTAGGATGGGTATTGATTTTGTTGAATTTTGACCAAAAGCAAAGGCTAAAACGTACTTCCCACCATTGTTTGAGCCTGTTTAAAAAGAACTGAGTTGACTTTGTGCATCGATTTAATGCTTCGTGGGAGAATATACACAACCTTCCAAAAAGAAGTAACTCACCCAAAGAGGAGCAGGAAACGAAATCACGGGTTGACAGGGTACCTGAAGTCACACAGTAATTTTTAAAGGGTTTACAAAATCGAATCAAATATACAAAAGATTTGGCAGTGTTAGCTCACTTATCACCCCCTCTGGACTGGATGCATACGCTGGTTTTGTTAAAGGTGTCATAAAGACATTGTACCCTCACCTGAGCAAAGCTGGCCTACAACTCTCGTCACTAGTTCTTAACATCCCTGACGCTAGCACTGGAATGGAGTTGACATCCTCGCTGCTCCCAGAGATGTCCTATCGGGGACAGATCTGAAGACCTTGCTAGTCATGGGGTTACCTCAACCTTATGCAGACAGTCCATTGAGACACCTGTCATTTGTGGACAAGCATTGTCGTCTTGAAAAATGGTACCACTGTACTGTCCATGAGAGGTAACACATGAACACGCAAGATGTCGTTACTTACTGTTGTGTTGTCGGAGTTCCCTCAGTCACTACCATCCTTGACTCAGTGGCTCCCCACATCTTGACTCCAGCAGTAACCCCGCTGTCTCTCTTCACAACAATAGAAGAATGGGGCCTCGCCCCAGGTTGCTACAATAATCGATCAGCGACGGTCATCCGGGGCAATGCAGAAGCGCGAATCATCGCCGAATACAACGTGGTGCCTTTAATCAGCAGTCCATGCTTCCCGATCATGACACCACGCCAACCACAGCCGTTCGTGTAGTGGTGTTAAGTCCGCCGCTCGTGGTCTCGCGGTAGCGTTCTCGCTTCCCGAGCACGGGGTCCCGGGTTCGATTCCCGGCGGGGTCAGGGATTTTCACCTGCCTCGAGATGACTGGGTGTTTGTGTTGTCCTCATCATTTCATCATCATCCAGGAAAGTGGCGAAATTGGACTGAGCGAAGATTGGATAATTGTACGGGCGCTGATAACCACGCAGTTGAGCGCCCCACAAACCAAACATCATCATCATCATCATAGTGGTGTTAACGGCTGAGTGTTTGGTACCGTAATTTTCTCGTCCGGTTGCTGCCAGTCCAGGACCAACGTTTCGGGATGACACAGAATGTCGGAGGGGCTCCATTACTTGTTCTCGGTTGACAGGCATAGATGCAAAGGAGTTACGATGTCCTTGGTGCAAATGCGGCGATCGTCCCTTGTGGTAGTCATACGTCGTCGACTGGAATCTTGAAAAAGAGTATACCTGCCCTCAAGCTACCATGCAGTCCAACATCGAGCCACTGTCACATCCGAATGCTCCATAAATCAATATTGCACGATTCAACCAGCTAGCTGAATTACGAGCCACAATGTGGCCCTTTTCAAACTCCGTCAGGAGCTGATGACGCTGTCTTACAGTGATCAGCCAGCATCTGAGGGGGGTCGTTTACGTTACATACCGTACCAAGTCTGGTAACAATACTAAACACAGACAACACTAATGCACCTTGGTGGCCGTTTTGCCTGTCACAGGGAATTACAGTTCTAATCATTTACATACTCGCCGATGATGTGTAACTGTACGAAGTTACACTGACGTCCGACTATGTCCTCTGGGTGCTTAAC
This sequence comes from Schistocerca cancellata, assembly GCF_023864275.1. NCBI lineage: Eukaryota > Metazoa > Arthropoda > Insecta > Orthoptera > Acrididae > Schistocerca > Schistocerca cancellata. Next base: position 421,399,381 of record NC_064634.1, on the reverse strand, counting down.
CCATTCTGTCAGACAGTGTGCAAAGAAATTTGTGACTGTAAAATATTTTCAGCACTATGAAAAAGTTATGTCAGCCGTAGGTGCAGGTAGGTGTTATATTGCCGTTAAGAAAATCGCAGTTCTGGGATGGAGTGTATCAAATTTAAATTTTACGAAGTACAGTGATTTAAAAATAGACCTCATCGAAAAATAAGTCTTATTTTACTTATGAAACACAATATTTCATTGACAGATCTACAAATTTTTACGTAACTGTCGTAGTGATTGTTGCGAGATTGCCCGGGATATTATCAGGCTGATATCATCTAAGGAATGTACCTGATTGAACTCAGTGATAAGAAACCACCTAGACAATAACGTAACAGAAGTTGTGTGTGCGACTTCAGGAGACAGGAAGCAGAAAATGGTGATATGTGAAGATGACTCGAAGAGACTGGCTGGTAATCATGAATTTAAGTTGCATCCGCCTGTGATGATATCGGCCTCAATGTATTTTCTGGAGGTCACATCCCTCATACATTTGAAAACGTATTACCGCCATGAGCTGCTGGTAAAATACTTTATTTATACATCCAGTTTCAGTTCCCTGACTATCAGGTTCATAAAAATATTTACAGAATCATGTTACGTGAAATATAAAATCGTTATCGTCAGGTGATAAAATCATGAATATCATATTACGATTTCATAACAATGTATTATGGTTTTATCACCTGACGCTAACGATTTTATATTTCGCTTGATATGATGATATGAATACTTTTATGAACCTAATGGTGGTTAGATGATTGAAACTCCAGTACTTTACCAGCAGCTCAAGGCGGTAACACGACGTTTTTCAGATATCAGTGTCAATTAAAAGTCCATCCTAACGTATTCTCACCTACTAATTGATTACTGATCATGAACTAGAGGATGTTTCACAAACATTCATGCGATTTCACAAGACAGTATCTTCCATATGAACGAAGATAGAAAAGTGGGGTAAATTTTAACTGAGACATAAGACTACAAAGTTTCTGTTTTCGAAAGATCCATCCGATTTCATAAGAAATTACCTCTTACATGCATACGCATACAACCTTTGGGAAGCTTTTACGACTACGTTTACGATCAAAGTTTTCATGTACAAATCTCGAATGGGCGCTCAACCGGACAAATGACAAACGGCCACCCGATACCCATACTCATCCTCTACTTTGGCGACGAAACTGATTCGTTCTTTGCGAATCCGAATTGAAGTCAACTGTTTGCGACAGATGAAAATTTTTCCCGGATCCGGACTAGAACCCGTATTTCACGCTTATCGCGAACTTTCGCCTTAAAGTCTTCCGTTATCTGAGCACGCCCCCAGTACCGACCCGAACTTCCATATGTGAAGGTGTCCACCGCATTACTATCGCACATTACGTGATTCCCGGACAGGGAGAGACAAATACTTTATCGTTGCAATTTTGTCATATTGTAAGTAGGCTGTTTATGTTTTCTTATTGCAACGTTACGTATCGCTCTGTATGAAAATCACTGGCTGTGCTGTGTGCAGTCTGTGGCTAGTTTGCATTGTTGTCTGCCGTTGTAGTGTTGGGCAGCGGCAGCTGGATGTGAACAGCGCGTAGCGTTGCGCAGTTGGAGGTGAGCCGCCAGCAGTTGTGAGGTAAGCGATTTGTGAAACGCATAGGTTAATGTTGGTCAGGGCCATTCTTTTGTAGGGATTTCTGAAAGTCAGATTGCGTTGCGCTAAAAATATTGTGTGTCAGTTTAAGCACAGTCATGTATAATTGTTCAAAGGGGAAGTTTCAATATGATGACATGGTTGGAGACCGTGGCTATTATTTGAAGACAAATGTTGATGGTGTTGAGACAGCAACCAGCCACAAATTTATTTTCAGTTCCTTTATTCAAAGGGTACGTTACCGGTTCCGAATCGTTACGATTCATCTTCAGACGGTTTTCATGTTTTCATTACAACATGCGGTGCGTTTTTTTACAGATCAAGTGTCCTAAAATATAAATAATACATAATTATTAGCACGCTACACAGATGGTTGCGTTAAAGATTTTCATTGGATGTGACTTACGTGAAATGACGGTTTGGAGTGTTTGTTTTCATAACATTCGTCCAACAAAATGGTTCAAATGGATCTGAGCACTATGGGACTTAACATCTCAGGTCATCAGTCCCCTAGAACTTAGAACTACTTAAACCTAACTAACCTAAGGACATCACACATATCCATGCCCGAGGCAGGATTCGAACCTACGATCGTAGCGGTCACGCGGTTCCAGACTGAAGCGCCTAGAACCGCACGGCCACACTGGCCGGCTTCGTCCAACAGATGTGAATAATTTTCCACTACATGCTTATCGTTGCAAACATAAATTCGTCTCACTGAACACTTTAGATTTGTCACAGAATAGATTTCTAACACGCACCACGTGTTTCGATACATACAAAGTGCTTACAAACATATGTCAAAGATGGTATGATACTTCGTAACATTATGAAGATGTCCCATGTTTGGAAAAAGGTCATATATTCACTTATGCAACTGAAACGCCTTTTACACTAGTACAGAGAGACAATTATTTTGTGAGTTTTAGAGGGAATACTGCTACATTAATTATAAAGTTATTTTTGCCCATGAAGGAATCGATACATCATTAATGATTACAAAGTCTGTGTTTATAAAGTGTCAGTATCTTCGGATTACAGTGTTCTCCGGAAGAATGCATGCATGTTAAGGCCACTGCTCGCCATAAGCATGTAATTCGGGTTCGAGTCACGGTCCTTCAAAAATTTTAATTTGTCACATGCAGCTGACCTCAATCCGCATTCGAAAAATACAAATAAATATCGTAATATTTCCCACAGCTGTAATCGTCACAACAGTGCCTGTTCCTTCAGACATGCATCCATGTCCGAAGGACATTGTAATCTGAAGATACAGTCACTGTGCTGGGTATGGCTTACAAGCGCAGATATTTTTATATGTGGTACTTTACTATATACACACATCAGTTTGTTGGTTTTTTCTTCTCTATGTTGAATATTCTACCCGCAAAGACGTCACAAACTTTATAGCTTGATGTTTTCTGTATGGTCATAACTGCACCACTACGTGGACTACACCCGTCAGCATAGACTAATTGTCTTCCGTCCACGTGTCCACAATTCAACACCTGACATGCTGCCCAGGAGAAAATAAGCGTTAACGCCTTGCTCTTGCCACATTTAGTTGGAGATACTAACAAACCTAAAAACATACTACTCCTAATAGCTATACATATTTGTCTGTAAATGAAGTAAATACTGATGGAGCAATAGAAATATCTGCACTTATACCTTTCATACTCTGTGTAAACATAGACATTGTAACCGTCAGTCATTTACTTTTGCTAGCATCTCTGGAGTTATGCGTCCATTGCTCTTGCTGTACAGCGCCGTTGTCTGTGAAAAACCGTTGGAAGGGTAGACACAGACGAAATCATCAAAAAACACCCACAAAGTAACGTTTACCCCAAGAGTATGGGATCTTGGAAGGCTAATGGTGCAATGCAAGTGCCACATGCCCCTTATGGCTGATGTTTTAATGAGATAGTTCACTTTTAAATAACGAATATCATTTATTACTAAACTGCAGCTGTTGAAACCAGGACTATGTAACGACTACTGTGGCTGTGTTATCGTCCTCTCGCGTCGGCGGTCTCTGGGTAATGAAAGACTGAGTGGGGAAGCCCCTACAAGCAACCACTTGAACAGATAGCTTACAACTGGCACCAAGGTAAGCTTTAGTTTCGATGTGTAAATTTAGCCAGTTCCGCTTTCACCTTATCAGACCTCAGAGCCATCTAAAGAAACAGCGATTGATTACTACGCATTCGTTGTAAAAGCACACGACTATGGACAGAGAGATGCGGAATGAAACACGTTTGGCTGCCAAAAAGAGAGTGCTTGAAGTTATAAACGATTACAAGCAAAGCTTTACGGGAAGACACCTCAAAAGACCCAAGTAAGTTCTTCTAGTATGAAAAGGCTGTCAGTAGCACAAAAGTTAATACCCAGACACTCATGAGTGCCGTGGAAGTCAAACAGAGGGTTCCAAAGCAAAAGTTCGTTTTTCGATCGTTGTTTACAGAGTCTTGATAACTATGTTAAAAATAGCGCTGTGTATCGAGGTAACTCTGAAGACTAGTCCATTAGTCAATGAAAGTTACTTAACATGCCATACTAAGTCTCCTCGAAGATTTTAGTGTCAGTGGTGCTGAGAAGCAGCTGAAATCGTTAAAACTGAACAAGGTCTGAAGCCTCTACAGAATCCTATCCACCATGACAGACCTAGTTTAAATATCGCATCGGTGCAGAGGTAAGTGATATAAGTAGCAACTTCAGAAATTAAGTTACACGTCTCGACCCACGCTAAGAGTGACTTGTTGTCAGAAGGGAGTGAATGATCCAGCTCCCCTGCGGACACAGTTCTGCTGCGGTGTGGATAACAGGTGCATCACAGTGAGGGAGTCAAATGGCGCGACTACCAAAGTTGAAGCTCACGTGACAGTACGATTTTTGTAAGGTACACGATAAAACGACAAACAGATTCACCGTTAAATTCCGGCTGTGTATGAACCAAATGTGATGTCACGTCCAGCCGTAGTGAAATGGTGCCAACAATTTGACCAAGGCCGCACATGCGTGTGTGATGCTGATGGGGAACGAAGGAAGATCTTGCAGCATACAATTAGCATCTTTTCGGTATCTGTGGAGGAAATTATTTTCCAACGCTGAGGAAGTCCACACAGCCGGCCGCAGTGGCCGAGCGGTTCTAGACGCTACAGTCTGGAACCGCGCGACCGCTGTGGTCGCAGGTTCGAATCCTGCCTCGGGCGTGGATGTGTGTGATGTCCCAAGGTTGGTTAGGTTTAAGTAGTTCTAAGTTCTAGGGAACTGATGACCTCAGAAGTTAAGTCCCATAGTGCTCAGAGCCATTTGAACCATATTTCAAGTCCACACAGCGGGTCTCATATGCCTCAGTGACCATGGAGCAGATTGAACGGCAGGTACAAACTTCCGATCGTTGTCTGGAAACTAAAAGTAGTGGCGTATACCGATGTCACTTTGAAGACTAATGCGTCAGTCAATGAAAGTTACTTGACCTGCCATAATAAGCTCCTTCGTAGATTTAAGCGTCAGTGGGCTGAGAAACAGCTGAAATCGTGAAAACTGAACAATTCTCAAGCCTCTGTGGAATCCCAGTTAGATCCTATATGTAATTTGCAGCTACGTTTGCCCTCTCTTAACGTTAACACATATAGATCACGTGAACAAGTAACATTGTCCAGTCGGTTTAAGAAAGCATATGTCACAACAGACTACAAGAAGGGTATCAGAAGTGATCCACAAGACTATATTCCGTTATTATTATCCATTTGTTGTAAAATCTTAAAACTTATTTTGAACTCAATCATAACGAGATATCAGAAAAGCATATCTTCTCTGTATGAAACAGTAGACTAATTTCTTAGACTTTCCCAGCGATTCGGTGTCATCTCGATGAATCGGGTGTACTGCCGGTGGACGTCGTAATTCGGCGTCTTCATCAGGTGTTTTCTGCGACTAATGAAGACGCGGAGTTATAACGTCGAAATATTGTGTTGGGAAGACGCAGACTACCGACAGTACACCCGATTCCACGAGATGACAAACCGTAGACTGTCCGAAAACATTTATCATACGAAACCTAGCTCACATTTCTCTCACATTGCATCCTGAAAGCCATGAATCCGGGCAGTCAGGTGGATTTACTAAGTACTGACTTCCAGAGAACATTTGATCCAGTAACACGCCAACGCTTATTGACCATTGAGGATTTCTTGGTAGGGAGGGCGCGGCCTGCTAACTTGAATAGACAATCATGGAGAGAGGTACAACTTACTTTAGGCCCGTCCCAAGGATGTATTATGGGATCCTTGCTGTTTATGTCGTATATCGCGGGACGTTTAGAAATTGAAGACAGGTGGCCCGTTTATACACTGCCGAATATAACATTTTACGCTGCAGGATACAGTGAATACAAAGAACTGCCGAATTTTGCTTACTGTTAACTCGCGTGTTGTGCACGAAGAGGCGTTGGCACTAGTCGTGATTGTGTGGTGTTGATTCACAAGCGCCTATATTCTCTGTCAGTTCTTATTTGAAGAGAATACATCTAGATGACCAGCCAGATGTACCGCTACGTCCGCACGTCAGTGAGACGTGCTGGTACATCGTGCGATTCCTGCTTTGGAAAAGCGGGATTGTATGGAAACCATGGTTTTCATGCAAGATGGGGCAACATTTCGTGTCGCTCGACTTTCCAAGAATGTATCTCGTAAGGTTTCTAGATTCATGGCCTGCAAGATCATCTGATCTGAATGTATGTGAATTTTGGATCTTAGGATATCTAAAAGAACGCGTTTACCAGGAACACGTTCCATGTCTGCCTGATGTGGTGGCTAGTATACAAGAACACGTTGCTCAGATTCCACTTGAACTGCTGCTAGCAACTGCTGATCAAGTCATTTTACGGATGCAGCTTCTCGTCGATGTCGCCGTTGCTCATATTAAACAAACTGTCTAAGAGGCAGTTAATAATAAAATCAACCTCATGCCGTTGTCAGTATTTCTTGATTTCCGGAAAGCATTTGACTCGGTACCACACCTACACTTATTGTCGAAAGTGTGATCATATGTGGTACTAAGCAAAATTTTTGCCTGGACTGAAGATTTTTTGGTAGCATGTTATCTTGGATGTACAGTCATCGTCAAATGTAGAAGTAATTTCGTGTGTGCCCCAGCGAAATGTGTTGGGACTCTTGTTGTTCATAATGTACATTAACGGCCTTGCAGACAATATTAACAGTAACCCCAGACATTTTACAGATGATGCAGTTATCTGTAATGAAGTACTGTCTGAAAGAAGGTAAATATATTGTCTATCAGTTCTTAACAAGATTTCAGAGTGGTGCAAAGATTGGCAAATTGCTTCGAATGTTCAGAAACGTAAAACTGGGCACTTCACAAAACAAAACAAAATGTATAGTCGTATGACTACAATATCAGCGAGTCGCAGTTGGAATCGGTCAACTCATACAAATAGCTGGGCGTAACACTTTGTATAGATGCAAAGTGTAATGATGACGTAGGCTCAGTCGAGGTAAAGCAGGCGGTAGACTTCAGTTTATTGATAGTTGATAGAATACTGGGGAAATAAAATCAGTCTACAAAAGTGATTACTTACAAATCATTCATGCAACCCATCCTAGAACATTGCTTAAGTGTGGGGGACCCGCACCAAGTAGGAATAATAGGGTATGTTGAACGTATACAGAGAAAGGCAGCACAAATGATCACAAGTTTGTTTTACTTCTGGGAGAGAGTCACAGAGATGCTGAAGAAACTGAACTGGCAAACTCCTTAAGACAGACGTAAACTATCCCGAGAAAGCCTGCTTATAAAGTTTCAAGAGCAGGCTTTAAATGACAACTCCAGGAGTACACAACCAATTACCTATAGCTGCCATAGAGATCATGAAAACAAAATTATATTAATTGTAGCATGCACAGAGGCATTTAAACACTTATTCTTCCTGCGCCGCGAATGTGAATGGAATGAGAAGAAACCCTAATAACTGCTACAATGGGACGTACCCTCTGGCATGCACACCACAGTTGTTTGCTGAGTGTAGATGTAGATAAATGATGCCTGCAATGAGTATCTTGACAAAAATAATAAACGTGTAAGGCATCCAGATTTTACGGACCCCACATGAGCATGATTCATAACGCCAGTACGATAAAGTATGTACCGAAAACTAACAAAACAATATCTACCAATATAAGGACAGGGGCACGCATAAGTAAGTTAAAGTGAAACGCAATTTGGAGACGAACTGAGCAGGTGGTTAATGGCATGGGAAAACCCCACTTAACAAGAGAACGGCGAGCTTCAGCGGAGAAAGGGATAAGGCGAGAAGAATACATTGTTCCTTTTAATGTAAATACGGCCAGGACCGAGGGTAGTGGTTGGAAAGCTTTAACAGGGCTAGGCTGAGACCTAGCAAGAAAAATAAAATTCACCTCTAATGAGATGGCAATTGGCTGAAGCCTTACTGGACGATGCAAACGCGACACAGTGAGCAGATCCCCACTACATAAGCCGGCCGTTGTGTCCGAGCGGTTCTAGGCGCTTCAGTCTGGAACCGCGCGACGGCTACGGTCGCAGGTTCGAATCCTGCCTCGGGCATGGATGTGTGTGATGTCCTTAGGTTTAAGTAGTTCTAAGTCCTAGGGGACTGATGTCCTCAGAAGTTAAGTCCCATAGTGCTCAGAGCCATTTGAACCATTTTGAACCCACTACATAAAAGGATTTTGAGAACTAAACTTTCAGAAGAAATCTCTCTCGTCTCGTGGCAAACCACACGAGTGCGTGGAAAATAGCGAGGGCATTGAGAGCTTTGCTTCTGCGAAGTGTGGACGATCTGCTTCACGTATTGTGGCGACAGACAGTAAAGAGGTAGTTAATAATTCCTGCGGGAATTTTTGCTGGCATAGAAATTGTGCATGTCACTCCAACCCTTCGCGAGTGTGGAATAGCCATTATTTCGTCTAGGGAAAAATTAACATTCTACGGAACGCACGAAAGTTGAGACTGAATGAATTCATTCAAGACCAGAGTAGTGAATTAGAATTTCAGATCCAGCATGGTGACAACGCCATGCGGATCCCACGTGGTAAAGTACCCTCACACATTAGGCCACAGTAAATGTTGAGACGAGATTTTGCTCACTCCAACGTTTGTACACTTTGACCATTGAATATCAAAAGCTAGGATACTAACCTACCCTCACATTGAGTACATGAGAGTTTTTCATTAGTTTAAAAAGTAAAATTATTCTCCACCAACTCAGTGCATTGACCAGCTACGCCATCATAGACGTAAGTTAGATGATGAAGATTTTTAATCATTCTTTCCTGTGATAAAATTTTTTATATGTAGAGATAACGAATTTAATAATCGAAAATTCAATATGTCCAAGAGTTAAATATTTTGTTATTGAGTGTTGGAAGTAATTGAACGTGATTGTTGTGTATCACATGACCCCTGAAAGCACAGTGATAAATTATATGTAGAATGAAAAAGAGAATAGCTGTTTTGTCTTTCTAGAACAGATCCCAAACTTTCACTTTTATTAATTCCTGCATTCTAGTTATGTGACAGCAGCATTTATAATTATTTTTGTTACGATTTGCACCTAATATTAGCTGCCTTACAGGACAGGTTCATATTTATATAGAATGTCTGTTTAACACTCTGAGCTCGAGAAGACAGTTCAGATGTTTTATCCATTTGTGCACATCACAAACAGAAACTTCACATAAGGCATATTTGCAGATAATTCAAAACAAGCAAAAATTGTACTGCTAAAAATGTAAAGCAGAAGGTACAAAGAATTACTAGCCCATTACCATGTTGTCACCATTCTCAAAAATAAAAGCATCCATTAAAAAAGACAGATTAATGAGTTAGATGAACAAATTCAACCTTGTAAGTGAATCACAGTTTGGTTTTCGAAGTGGTATAACTATTGAATCGGTCGTAGTAGAATTCATAAAAGTGGTACCCAATGCTCTTGACAAACATGAGAGTGTCACAGGTGTAATTTCAGATCTTTCTAATGCTTTTGATACTGTTGACCATAAGATTCTATCAAATTGGCTAGAAGCGTTAGGAATGGGGGAGGGGGGGGGTGGTAGCTAATGAATATTTCAGATCATACCTAGTGGTAGCGTAGAAAGTTTTAGAAAAAAACTTGTCAGAACCAAAATACATTAATATCAGAGTTCCTCAAATTAGCATTTTTGGACCAATACAGTTCATGATAAACACAAATGACTTTCCCAGTAGCGTTATTCATGGGAGAAACATTCTTTTTGCTGATGACAGCGATATTGTCATTGAGGGAACGAGAGGTCTCCTTGCAAAGGAACTTAATGAAATCCTAGAGAGAGTTTACTATTGGTCTATAGGAAATAAAGTGACATTGAATGTAAAGAAAACGAATGCCATGAATTTCAGTCAGAAGAGAAAAAATGACACTGTCAAACCGTAGATGGTACCGCTACAGGCTTTGTAACAAATGTAATATTTCTAGGAATGAATATTAATTCTTAGTTGAAGTGGTGTGAACACACAAAAGTACTTACAGACAAAATGTCATCAGCATGTTATGCCTTGAGAGTTCTGTCATCAGAGTGTAACAAACAGTGTCTTTCAGTTACATACTATTTATAAGTACATTCAGTTCTTAATCATGGCATTCTTTCATGGGGATCAAAATATGAACATAATTTTCAAACTTCCGAAGAGGGCTACAGGAATAACAACCAAAAACAGTTGTCAAACTCATTTTATGGGCCTATTCAAAACACTGGGTATTTTAAGTGCTCTGTGTAAATACATTTACCAATCAGTTGTACTTATAAAAAATTACATTGATAATTACTGCACCAACAGCTCTGTCCATGACCATTGAACAAGATCTAGACTGAACATACATCTACTAGAAAGAATAAACACAAATCTTAAAACAGTATTTTCTACCAAGAAATAGAATTGTTGAATGAATTACAAAAGGGGATTGAAGAAATTGCTAAAAGAAACTTATTTAAAATGCATTAAAAATACCTTTTTACCCAAACATTCTGTACACTGAAGGATTAATTAGATAATACAGAGTAACGGTTTGGTAAAATGTAACAGAAATAATAATAACAATATCCCTCGTAACACCTCTGCACTCTATTTGTTCTTCCTTTTTTTTCCTTTTCTGGAAAAACGTACTCCCAAAGCTATGCAATGTATAGTTGTAGCACCTTATTCTCTTTCTAAGCTCGACAGTTCTCTCGTTATAAAAGCATTCGGACTCAGGTTTTCGTGCTAACAAATGGAAAGTTGCTGTGAGAAAAATAGCTCTGACATCAGCTGACATTGTATGTGGTTTATGTGTAGCGTTATGAAACAATGTGTATATAGAGTGTGTAGTGTGTGCAGTGTGGAAAGAGCGAAATGTATGTACAGGGTCGCTTTAAACATTTTCATTTTTTAATAACTTACTTGTAAAACAGTATTTTACACCAGCAATAAACCGAATGAGTTAGCACTATTTTACACAGAGTGGTCTTCCATTTGGGAGTGTGGGGGCTCAAATGTTCATTCAGCCATCCTCATTCAGGATTTCCGTGGTTCCCCTAAACTATTTCAGGAAAATTCCAAGATGGTTCCAACTAAATAGCAAAACAGAATTAAATTGCACTTATTTGAAACATGGTAATTGTGTCCCATTGCGACGCACGGGTTTGAAATTTGGCTCAGAGGTGCCTACACCGTCCTCTGTAATGGTGGGAAAGAGTTGCACCCTGCATCGTCGTCCTCAGGCTTGATGAGCTCAGACAGTAAGGTGTCGAGACACGCGAAGAAAAGGCCAGAGCTGAGCAGTTGATGTGACGCCTGAAGTGAGTTAATGATGTCACATTGACACCAAATTTCGCCCCTGTTCAACCCCATGCCACCGTGGACATGTCACGTGATGGAAAGGTCGTCACAGCCCCTTTTTTCCACATTTACCCCCATTTTTTGCCTCCTCTCCGATGGAGGTCAGAAACGCCACGCCGAACGTTGAAACCACGCTGTTTTCTTATGGGTGGCCGAGGAAAACATTTCAGGCACACAGTCCTCAGAATCGACACGAAAACGCATTAGGAGGTAGCATAAAGAGCGTCAATGATACAGTACCACCCCATTCTTTTCGACGTAGATTCCCGCACATTTCCCAGGCGAAGACGGCATTTCGCAGTGGCATGAGCAACAGAAGGACGTTCTTGACAACCTTTGATTGTTGACACGTCCACGCTAATTGAATCCTTCTCGAAGGACATCACGTGGCTGCAATCCCACTGAACGAGATCTCGCCCCCTTTGGAATGCAGCACGAGCGCAACTTTTGCTCCAGTGTACAGGGTGGAAACACTAGGGCCAGTCAAAACCATCCAACCAAGTTGGAACGAGAACTAAAGCAGTAAATGGTGCTCATGCTTTTTCAGCCCTACTGTTTCACGCCCTTCTGTGGTATGATCACAGAGGGATACGAAATGGATATAAGTGCGAATAACCAGCAAAGGATCCCTATAAGGCCCCGCAATTCAGCAACTGTCCACATTTATTGAGAACTTTAGGAAAGTTCCTTTATAGAGAGAACCTGCAAAGTAGTCCTATGCATCTGCAGGTATGCATCTGGCATTGGAGGTAAGTGTGGTTCCCTACCTGCAGGCGCTAGGGCTATTTTGCATGTTTTCCCTGTAAAGGGACGCGTAACACCGAGGGTATCGATGAACTGGGGTGTCTTAAACGGACCCTTGACCACTGTATTTACACATATCTCAATATCGCATCTCTCCATGATCACGTCATGGGAGGGAATGAAACAGATACACTGAAAAAGCGTGAGCACATTTTGCAGCTTCGGATCACGTTCAAATATAGTATAATGGTTTTGAACGGTCGATGGTGGTTCCACCCTGTACATCAGAGCAAAAATTGCGATCGCACCGCACTCCACAGGGGTGAAATCATGTTCAATGGGGTTAGTAACCCACAAAGCCCTTAGAGAATGGTTGAGACGTCAGCAGTATGAAAGATTGTCAAGAACGTCTTCCTGTTGCTCGACGCACTGCAGACCATCGTTTTCGACCGTAAAATGTGTGGGAATCGATGTACCAAGGAAAGGTGTGGTTTCATTGATGCCATTTATACCACCCCGTCAGGCCTTTTCGTGTCGATTTAGAGCGGCGGGGTGTCTAAAACGTTTTTCTCGGCCAATCGTGAGAAAACACCGTGATTTAAACTCTGGATCTCGCAGTTCTGACCTCCATCGCAGAGGCATCAAGAGAAGGGATAGAATTTGGGTAACATGAGTTGTGACTACCTTCCCATCGTGTGACACGTTCACGGCGGAGTTGGGCGGAATTGCGGTGAAATTTGTTGCTAATGTGACATTATCAACCCAAGTTGTTCTGAGCTCTGGCCTTTGCTTCAAGTGTGTCGACACCTTGCTGTTAGAAAAGTCGTCGAGCCCGAGGATGACGTCGCAGGGCGCCACGGTTTTCCACCATTATAGGTGAAGGTTTAGGTGACTTTGTACCAAATTTAAAACTTATGCGTCGTGGGTGGAGACTAGAGATGGGGGATCCGCTCTTGAACTAATTCATAGAGTTCAATCTTTCAAAGGAGTGAACAATCAGTGATTCAGAAAAAAAGAACGGTAGCTCCAAACGTTTCCCGCGGCAGAGAGAGAGAGAGAGAGAGAGAGAGAGAGACGGAGCATATCAGCAGCGCCTCTGCTGGTCAGAGCATAGTGCACGCCACACAACACAGCCAGCGCCGGCCTCTGCCCTGCTTCTACCTTGGCTGCCTGCATTGTGCAGTGCCCCATTGGATTTTGTGTTTCACATATGCCGTGCTGTCTCTGTGCGTCGTCTGCTGTGTGCACTGTGCAGTGTCTGGTGCAGCTTAACTTCGCATCGCACTCTGTCGGCGATCGTTTCAGTCGCACGTCCTGCCCTCTGGGCAGTTGATGCGAGCAACAGGACAGAGAGCCACCTAGCGGATAACATAGGAACTACTTGCAAAAACCTGCTCGCAAGGGAACGGATGATTTGTCTCGGAGCGGGTGAGTTCACCGCTCCCCCCCACCCACGGAACTCGCCCGCTCAACGCTCACCCCACCGTCTCGACTCTAGCCAGAGCGTCGAGCAAAGCAACTCAGGTGTCACTCTGGTCTCTGCGGTCTCAGCTCACGCAGTAATACAGCTCGCGGCTCGACCTGCTCGACTCAGCGCCTCTGCATCGGAGTTCGTCCCCACTGGATATTGTTCTTCGTAGTAATACCGCTATGTATATTACATTATTATGTTATGTATACATCAATTGTTTTTATTTTATTTTTATTTGTTTAAACTGATTAGATTAGGTTCCTGATGACTCCTCTTACTATAGGATTTTTATTATGGACACTCGAATTTACGCTTTAATTACGAGCGAACCGATAAACGTATCGCAAAATGTGATACACCAATATTTTCCTTGTTTTATTCTGCGTAAGGCTATATGCAGCACTTTCGTTTTACAGTCAAATTTATATTTTTTTTCTTATTCTGGTACGGATTTTGCGATTTTAGGCGTCTTCGAAAGGAAACGTTCACTTTAAAAATATATGGCTTGCGATGTATTTGTATGAGGTTAATGAAATTTTAATACGTTATAGCCAAATATATTGTTAATGTAAATCTCAAGTTATAACATTTTCCGATCACCCAAAAAACCACGATAGTGCAAAATAAATCAATAATCAAAAACTTTGTCATATCGTGGAAATTTCAATAAACAATACAAAATTCTTACTCATTATCTGCGTTACTTCAAAATAGGATCAAATAAGATCAAAATACAGGTATAGTACTGGAATAAACCAAGTTTAAAGGGCAATGTGCCTTCCATTTATTTTCTATTGTAAATGAGTGGTGAGTCATGAAAAAGAGCTAATTCATTTCAGGGAGTGAAGAGTTCTGATCCAATCTCTGAAAAGAACAGTTTTGCCCATCTCTAGTGGAGACAGTTACGGGGTTTCGAAAATGTGATCCTTTAATTCTGTTACGTATTGTATAAGGCCACGGCTGATTATCTATCCCAACCTTGTCATACTAGACCTGTAAGTCTGAATGGGTCTGTATACATTAATTAGTTGTTCTAAACTGTAATTCCAAGACATGTGCAATATCCTTGTAAAAGAGTTCTATGGACAAATAAAACTACTACTACTACTTCGACTACTACTGCCGGCCGCGGTGGTCTAGCGGTTCTGGCGCTGCAGTCCGGAACCGCGGGACTGCTACGGTCGCAGGTTCGAATCCTGCCTCGGGCATGGGTGTGTGTGTTGTCCTTAGGTTAGTTAGGTTTACGTAGTTCTAAGTTCTAGGGGACTTATGACCTAAGATGTTGAGTCCCATAGTGCTCAGAGCCTCGACTACTACTACCTTTACGCGAATTGACAACTTGCGTAATGCTCTTCACTGATATCTGTCATATTACTACATGTCTTGTAGTCTTCGAGCAGTCGTCTTCTGAAACCCTGGAAAGCATTCGTCTTCTGAAACCCTGAAAGTATTTATGAATAATTTATGAATTTCCTTACCATGTCACTAGGCCAACTGAACCCTTCCACACCGTCTTGAGGTTCGACTATGAAAGTCTCGCCATAATAATAAAGTTTAAAATCTCTGAGTGCGTCGGTGAACAAACAGTTACGACTTACTCCATATCAGGTACACAATACGAGGGAGCGGGTTCCACAGCTTCAACGCTTCCCTTCAAATTTTGTACCCAGCAAAATCACTGAACTTGTATCTCCAAGCTGCCCATGTCGGCAAAACGCCCAACCAATTTCACACCTCAACGTGTAACGGTCATCACGCTTGTTCGGCAGCCGTTGACACTCGTCTCCCCGCGAATGTCACAAGATCTCCAGGGTTACCCACCGAAGACACAACCAACTCGCTTCGCCTGCGAAGCCGCAAGATAAGACACGCGTAAGGCAAAGATAGCTTACCTCGACCACTATCGATCTCAACGATACATGAACAAAATAACACTGGCGCCAGCTCGCCACGCCACAAAACTAATAAAAGTTAAGTGTTTCATTTCTGACTAATACTTATTACTTTATGAGGTAGCGCTTCAAAACTCAGAGTGCATAACATCTGTTAGTTCTATATTTAGTTAAATAAAACTTTATTCTACGTTCTTTTCGTATATCACATAGCAGTAAAATAATAGATTTACAAAACATGAGTAGTAGCCTACGAGTATAGTATCAGTGATTCGCTATTAGACTCAGCAACTCATACGAGGGTTGTCCAGAAAGTAAGTTGCGATTGGTCACGAAATGGAACGCCAGTCAAAATCAGAAATGTTTTATTTGCAACAGTTTGCTACACTTTCCAGCTACTTCTATACGTAGTACCGGCTCCGACTTGACACTCTTGCCATAGTGTTGTACCATCTTTCCAATACCCTCGTAATAGAAGGCGGCCACCTCTTCTTTCCGTCAGTTCTCTACGATAGTCTTCTGGAGTAACTGTAACACTGGAGATAAAATAATGATGTTCCAAAAAGAGAATAGCTGAAAGTTTATTTATTACGTCACAGAGTCCTCGTCGAAATCTTACATCTTACTGGCAGTCTCTAGTCCGCTCTCTTACACTCTTTATACACCTTTTATAACAATCAGTACATTGTTACATACAGTAAACTCGGTGATTACCATTACAAAAGTTGGCAGCAGTTACGAAAAAGCTTCATCCGGTAGCTACAAATGCCTAGAATGAGATAAAAAATCAAGCACAGTCCTTCTGCTTTTAAAGAAATATCGTCGAAATGCTTTGAATAAAACTACTGATTACATTTTTATTACACAGAAACTATTCCATCCCAAATCGCTCTAACATGTTTATGGTTCATATATACGTACATTATTTTTTCATATGAAAAGTTTTTGAATAAATACTACACTAGCCCAAATAACCGCTTTGATAATAAGAGTTTCAGTAATTGCTAAGTAACTAGGCTTCGTTATGATTAGCAATTGCATAGTAATCTGATATTATGTTATTCATAGGTGTTAACAGGTTTCGAACATTACAAAAACAGTATTTTTGATGCCTCCTTCACTATTTGATTGTTTGTAACTGAACTGTTCTAGTAGCAATCAAATGGTTGACTATACGTACTAATACTATGACATGATGTTGTTTAAAATTATATTTCGGTGTTCAGAAAATGAAATTACCTACATTTTTCCTACCTTATGATATAAAAGTTAATTAAAAACATGAATTAGCCTTAAAGTTGCGTGAAAGATAAGCTAAATTAGTTCTTGGCATCATATGAAAAACTGGTTATCATGTTTCAGTCTGCAGCTCGTTGTCTGAGCCAAAATGTTGTCATCGTGGCCAGCAGTTCCAGTGAACAGAGATAAAAATCAGAGGGACTCACTTTCGGGCTGTATTGTGGATGGTCAAACACTGTCCATCGAAAAAGCTGCGGGAGCGTCTTCATTGCCCCTGCAGTCTGCGGCCGCGAATTGTCATGAAGAAGGCAACAAATGACAGTTGCGTGAAATCAGGCGAAATCTGTCGGCGGACACCCATATTTGGCGGAAGACACTATTTTCTGTGCATCTTCGCGTGCCCACTGTGCGCTCAGAACTGCAAAGTGCAATATGTGGCACAATCGATGGGCTTACTGGAGACACAGCCCAACATATCTGTGGTTTCCGTTTCGCGACCGACCAGAACTTGCTTTTGGACACTTCTCACGCAAATACCTGGGTGTAACAAACAGTAAGGATATGAAATAGAATGATCATACAGGCGCAGAACTATGGCAGACTTCAGTTCATTGGTAGGTGTAATGCTCCATTGCTCGTAACTGAGAAGGCATATTACGTTTCATCTTGCGCGTAAATTATCTTCATAATTTTCTTACCTCTTCAATGGGCCAGCATATCACCTTTTACGCGAATAAATATGAAGGCTGAAGGTTCGTATTACAAAGAATAAGATTCGCTATATCCGCTTATTTTTGCAATTAAAAATTTTCAGTCAAGCTCACATAAGACTGCACTGCTATGACATTCAGAAATAATGAGTGGAGCGCTGCTACTCGAAATTATCTCTGAATTTTAAATTGGTTATTTAAATGAAAAGCTAATAGCCATTTAACTTTAAATAATTCTCTTCACTTATCACTTTCAGGGAATTATACAAATATTTTCAACAACAGATAGCTCCTAGATCCTCTTATCTCCCAAAGCATCAAACCTGCTGTATTCAGTTTTTAAAAGCAAAGGACACTCTGTCCTTGCAAATTTTCCGTCGTAATAGCAACATATATATTTTTGCTTCTGATTTAACAATGTTCCAAGAATTGTTTCTTCAGTACATAACTTTCTAAGATTTATGATGAAAAGGTCTTCAATAATAATTCATCTTCCAATAACACACTGATGTTCAACGCTTCACAAAGATTTACTGCACTTTCGCGGTATTCATACTACTGCCACGTAATAAAATTGTTACGTTACTTCACAGAGGTCTGCAGGCAAGCTTGTCTGATCATGAATTCATATAAGATTATTACAAGATAGATCATATTCATCTTTTTTCATTTTTCAACAATTCTCAACGGTATACAGGCAAAGCCGAAAAGCATCTTCTTGCGAGGAATGGCTGGCAGGTCGGCAATAACTTTTTCCGGCACGCCAACGTCTGCAAACTGCACCAGAAGACCCATTCGCTGATGCCAAGGCTCCATGTTGAACATGAACCAAACAAAATAAACATTTTGTAGTATTTTGCAAAACACTCTTAATGTAATAAAATTATTTATTTTGACTGAAATAAATGACGCAAGTTACATTACCATATACCACGATGGGGCTTAACCTGTAGTGGAACAGCTTCGAACGTCGAAACACTTCAAAGGTTACTGGAAAAATACGATCAGTGTACAAAAGAGATTGCTTAAAAATCACTTGTAGTTACCACCTTTCAATAGTGCCCAAGAGTGTGGGATCCATACCAGATAGGACTAACAGAGAATACTGGACATACACTGATCAGCCAGAACATTGTGACCACTTATCTAATAGATAGTATATCCATCTCTGGCACGAATAACAGCGGCGACGCGACGTGGCATGGACGCAATGAGGCCTTGGTAGGTCGCTGGATGGAGTTGTCTCCACATCTGCACACACAAGTCCAAATGGTTCAAATGGCTCTGAGCACTAAGGGACTTAACATCTGAGGTCATCAGTCCCCTAGAACTTAGAACTACTTAAACCTAAATAACCTAAGGACATCACACACATCCGTGCCCGAGGCGGGATTCTAACCTGCGACTGTAGCAGTCTCGTGGTTCCAGACTGAAACGCCTAGAACCGCTCGGCCACAGCGGTCGGCAAGCACACACAAGTCACCTTATTCCCGGAAATTCCGGGGAGGGAGGCGATGAGCTCTGACGCCACGTTCAATAACATCCCAAATGTGTTCGGTCGGGTTCATACAGGGTGTTTCAAAAATGACCGGTATATTTGAAACGGCAATAAAAACTAAACGAGCAGCGATAGAAATACACCGTTTGTTGCAATATGCTTGGGACAACAGTACATTTTCAGGCGGACAAACTTTCGAAATTACAGTAGTTACAATTTTCAACAACAGATGGCGCTGCAAGTGATGTGAAACATATAGAAGACAACGCAGTCTGTGGGTGCGCCATTCTGTACGTCGTCTTTCTGCTGTAAGCGTGTGCTGTTCACAACGTGTATGTGTGCTGTAGACAACATGGTTTATTCCTTAGAACAGAGGATTTTTCTGGTGTTGGAATTCCACCGCCTAGAACACAGTGTTGTTGCAACAAGACGAAGTTTTCAGCGGAGGTTTAATGTAACCAAAGGACCGAAAAGCGATACAGTAAAGGATCTGTTTGAAAAATTTCAACGGACTGGGAACGTTACGGATGAACGTGCTGGAAAGGTAGGGCGACCGCGTACGGCAACCACAGAGGGCAACGCGCAGCTAGTGCAGCAGGTGATCCAACAGCGGCCTCGGGTTTCCGTTCGCCGTGTTGCAGCTGCGGTCCAAATGACGCCAACGTCCACGTATCGTCTCATGCGCCAGAGTTTACACCTCTATCCATACAAAATTCAAATGCGGCAACCCCTCAGCGCCGCTACCATTGCTGCACGAGAGACATTCGCTAACGATATAGTGCACAGGATTGATGACGGCGATATGCATGTGGGCAGCATTTGGTTTACTGACGAAGCTTATTTTTACCTGGACGGCTTCGTCAATAAACAGAACTGGCGCATATGGGGAACCGAAAAGCCCCATGTTGCAGTCCCATCGTCTCTGCATCCGCAAAAAGTACTGGTCTGGGCCGCCATTTCTTCCAAAGTAATCATTGGCCCATTTTTCAGATCCGAAACGATTACTGCATCACGCTATCTGGACATTCTTCGTGAATTTGTGGCGGTACAGACTGCCGCCAGACACGTTGTCAAAGGTTTCGGGTAATTTCATTCAGAGACTACGTCATATTATTGCTACGCATGTTGGATATATGGAAAATATCGTACTATAGAGTTTCCCAGACCGCAGCGCCATCTGTTGTTGAAAATTGTAACTACTGTAATTTCGAAAGTGTGTCTGCCTGAAAATGTACTGTTGTCCCAAGCATATTGCAACAAACGGTGTATTTCTATCGCTGCTCGTTTAGTTTTTATTGCCGTTTCAAATATACCGGTCATTTTTGAAACACCCTGTATCAGGCAAGATTGGGGGCAGCGTATCAATAGCAACTCGCCACTGAGTCCCTCTAACCATTCCATCACACTACTGGCCTTGTTGAAAATCGCCACTGCCGTCGGGAAACATGATCATCATGAAGCGATGTACGTGATCTGCTACCAGTGCACGATACCCCTCAACCATCATGGTCACTTGCACGAGCTCCGCTGGACGCCTGGATGCCCATGTGAATGTTCCCCAGATCATAATGGAGCTGCTGCCAGCTGGTCTCCGATCCACAGTAAAGGTTTCAAAGAGCTGTTCCCCTGGAAGATATGGATGAAGATTTGGATTCGGGACCTCCCCTCGCCATCATGAAGAAGGTGATGGGATTCATCAGACCATGCAACGCTCTGCCACTGCACCAACGTTCAGTGCCGATGGTCAGTCTTAGTTACTGACGCCGTGGTGTTAACGTTTGCACATGCATGGGTCGTCGACAGCGGAGGTCCATCTTTGGAGTGTTCGATGGACTGTGTTTTCAGGCACACTTTTACTCCGCCCAGTATTAAAGTCTGATGTTAGTTCCATCACAGTTCGCTGTCTGTCCTGTTTTACTAGACTGCCCAGCTTACGACGTCTGGATGTGGTTTCAGCTTGGTTTCGCCACGTGTTGAAGGCACTCGCCGCAGCACTACTCGACAACCAGACAAGTCGCGCCGTTTCCGAAATTCTCGTGCCCATCCTCCGGGACATCACAATGTCTCACACTCACAGATCGCACGCCTTCCCCATTCTACACGTAGACAGCAGGCTCACTGATACTACATGCACCGTGCGTGTGTGTGACTAGCAGTCATTCCTCGACAGTTGACGCTGCTATCGACTGCACTGGTTTATATCGATAGTAGGTCTTTGATCATAATATTATAGCTGATCAGTGTGTACAAAGAAGTGTAGCATCCGTAGTCACAGGTTTGCCTGATTCACGAGACGGCGCGACGCAAATGTTGAAAAGCCTGAATTGGCAGACTCTTGAACATAGACGCAGATTATCCCACGAAAGTCTGCTTACAATATTTCACAAACCAAAATTAAGTGAAGAATCTAGAGACATTCTATCGTTTGACGTGCGAACAGACTTCCGATGGACGACATAGTAATAACTATCCATAGCTTAGAAAAACAACTGAAAAAGAAAACAAATAAGTCGCCAGCTCAGGATGGAATCCAAATTCAGTTTTACAAAGAGTACTCTGCAGCAAGGGTCCCTTGCTCAGGTTACATTTATCGCGAATCTCTCGCTCAGCGCAAAGTCCCAACTGACTCGAAAAACGCGCAGGTATATAACAGTGCTAAAATAACCGACCTGCGAAGTTACAGACCAATATCCTTAAAATCGGTTTACGCCACAATCCTTGAACATATTCTAAGTTCGAATATAATAATTTTGCTTGAGATCGAGAAGCTTATGTCCACGAATCAACATGGTTTTAGTAATCACCTCTCATGTGAAACTCAGCTTGCACTTTATCACACGATATTCTACGGACTATGGGTGATGGGCTACAGGTAAATTCCATAGTCCTAAGCCGGCCCGTGTGGCGGTTCTAGGCGCTACAGTCTGGAACCGCGCGACCGCTACGGTCGCAGGTTCGAATCCTGCCTCGGACATGGATGTGTGTGATTTCCTTAGTTAGGTTTAAGTAGTTCTAAGTTCTAGGGGACTGATGACCTCAGATGTTGAGTCCCATAGTGCCCAAAGCCATTTGAACCGTTTGAACCATAGTCCTAGATTGCCGAAAAGAATTTGACACGTGCAGACTGTTAACGAGGGTACGAGCATATGCAGTAGGTTCCCAGATATGTGAGTGGCTCGTGGCTCGAAGATATCTTAAGTAACACAACCCATTTTGTTGTTCTCGACAGAGAGTCTTCATTAGAGATAGGGGTACCGCCAAGACTGCCCCAGGGAAGTGTGACAGGGTCGCTATTACTTTCTGTATACATAAATGATTTGGCTGACAGGGTGGGCAGTGATCTGCAGTTGTTTTTTAACGATGCTGTGGTGTACGGGAAGTGGCGAATTTGAGTGACTGAAAGAGTATACAAGATAACTTATACAAAATTTCTAGTTTGTTTGATGAATGGGAAATAAACTAACTGCTCCCGAACAGGCCATGAAGGCCCAACGGTACCGACCGGCCGCCGTGTTATACTAAGCCCACAGGCGTCACTGGATGCGGATTTGGAGGGGCATGTGGTCAGCACATCGCTCTCTCGGCCGTATGTCAGTTTCCGAGACCGGAGCCGCTACTTCTCAATCAAGTAGCTCCTCAGTTTGCCTCACAAGGGCTGAGTGCACCTCGTTTGTCAACAGGGCTCGGCAAACCGGATGGTCACCTATCCAAGTGCTAGCCCAACCCGACAGCGCTTAACTCCGGTGATCTGACGGGAACCGGTGTGATGAATGGAAGCTAGCTCCAAATGTTGAAAAATGTATGTTAATGCGGAAGACTAGGAGAAACAAACCCATAATGTTTGGATACAGCTTTAGTAGTGTCCTGCTTGACACGGTCAGCTCGTTTAAATATCTGGGCGTAACGTTGCAAAGCTATAGGAACTCGAACGACTATATCAAGATTGTTGTAGGGAAGGCGAAAGGTCGACTTCGATTTATTGAGAAAATTTTGTGAAAGTGTGGTTTACCCGTAAAGGAGACCATATAGGGCTCTAGTGCGACCCATTCTTGAGTACTGCTCGAGTGTTTAGGATCCGTAGCAAATCGGATTGAAAGAGGTCATCGAATCAATTCAGAATGGGCTGCTATGTTTGTTATCGCTAGGTTCGAACAACACGCACATGTTACGGAGATGCTTCGGGAACTCAAATGGGAGTCCCTCGATGGGAGGCGACGATCTTTCCGAGGATCAGTATTGAGGAAATTTGGATAACCAACGTTTGACACTAACTGCAGAACGATTTTACTACCGCCAACATACATTTAGCGTAAGGACCACAATATATGGTTTGTGAAATCAGGGCTGATACGGAGACGTACAGTTTTTCTCTTCCTCTGTTTGCGGCCGCAACGGGAAAAGAAATGACAAGTAATGGTACAGGGTAAAGTTGGCTTGCGGAGTATGTGTACAGATGTACCCGGCCGCGATGGCCGAGGGGTTCTAGGCGCTTCAATCCGGAACCGCACGACTGCTAGGGTCGCAGGTTCGAATCCTGCCTCGGGCATGGATGTGTGTGATGTCCTAAGGTTAGTTAGGTTTAAGTAGTTCTAAGTGTTAGCGGACTCATGACCTCAGATGTTAAGTCCCATAGTGCTCAGAGCCATTTTAACCATTTTTGTACAGATGTAGATTCTTCAGTCTCTTGTGCATCACATCCGAAGACACTGTGTGGACAAAATTATATTAATTACAGTGCGCACAGAGGTATCTGAAAAGTCATTAATCCCGTGCTAGATACCCGTTTTAGAACGGAAAGAAACCATAACGTGTGATACCCTCTGTCATGCACTTCACTGCAGTTGTCAGAGTATGTAAGTTGGTTCAGAACTCGGACCCCACAGTTCATCACTGCTACAGGCCCCGAGCAATTTGAAACTGGCACTGTTCTAATTGATATGACATTGTTTAAATCAAAACAGATGGTCTACTGAAGTATCTGTAATATCGAAATTGTGCTCAAGAGGTAAAACAAGAAAAGTTAAAATTAGTCTGAAACGACAGTTTTAGGAGATACTCCGCTTTTCAACAGATCATTACTTACTCGTACATCGATATAATCATGTTACTTGTTCCAAGAAGTTTTGGGGGTCTCTTCCGGATGACGTTAATTTCTTGCCACGATATTTCGTCGAGAACCGTTCAGCCGTCTCCAGTTGAGTGTTTTGCACCGGAGACTGCCAGTTCACAACGCTAACTTTATACGAATAATTTTCGAGAAGGTGTTCGATAAAAAACAGCCGCTACATAAGCGACCTCTGTCGAGTTTAGCGCTCTTTTCGAATACTGCTTCATAAATGGCACGCAGGCGCATGCGCCTTGGTAATGCTACGAGTAGACTGTGCGTTCCCTGTCAGAAAGCGGACTCGTGGGATTAAAATTCAGATGGCAAATTAATGAACTTAACTGTCGCTAGGTGTGTCATTTGTCGTAAAAGCCGGCCGGTGTGGCCGAGCTGTTCTAGGCGCTACAGTCTGGAACCGCCCGACCGCTACGGTCGTAGGTTCGGATCCTGCCCCGGGCATGGATGTGTGTGATGTCCTTAGGTTAGTTAGGTTTAAGTAGTTCTAAGTTCTAGGGGACTGATGACCTCAGAAGTTAAGTCCCTTAGTCCTCAGAGCCATTTGAACCATTTGTCATAATTTTTTTTCTTTCTGAAGATGTTAAATAAATCACAGAGACCCATGCTTTATTCAGTTGAAAGCCGCCGATTAATAAGATCTTCTGCCAAACGTATTTGCACCGATGCCTTATAACTGAATTCCAGGAATCCAAAGGACATTGTATGGGTTACTCTGCGACGGCGGTCTTGGCCTCGGCAATTTCCTTCCGAGATTCAATTATTAAGCTTCCACTGGATGAGGTGTGGAACCCTGTGGCTTATTCAACATCTTCAGAAAGAAAAGATTTTATCACAAATGACAAGTCTAGCGACAGTTAATTTTATTAATTTGACATTCGAATTTTTACTTCGCAAGCAAGCTTTCCGACAGAGATCGCGATTGCAAAGTGTCACCATTACACAAGCGCCTGCGCGCCACAGAAGGAGGAATGTTCGAAAAGAAGGTTGAACACGACAGAGGTCGCCCACGTAACGGCTTCCTCTGGGCATACGTGTGTGTGTGTGTTTGTGTGTGTGTGTGTGTGTGTGTGTGTGTGAAATCTTATGGGACTTAATTGCTAAGGTCATCAGTCCCTAAGGTTACACACTACTTAACCTAAATTATCCTAAGGACCAACACAGACACTCATGCCCGAGGGAGGACTCGAACCTCCGCCTGGGCATACGTTCCGGCACCTATTTTTGATATAAATTTAGCGATACGAACTAGCAGTCTTCAGTGCAAAACATACAGCTGATTTCGGCTGAATGGTTGCCATCCGAAATATCGTGGAAAGTAGTCGGCGTCATCTGGCTGCAAGCCCGAAACTCCATTGAATACTCCTTGCCTCGAAAAAAATTCAAGAATCACAATTACTTGTCAATTACTTGTTACTACATACACATCTATACTACGAGGGTTGCCCAGAAAATAATGCACCACGTTTTTTTTTCTCAGACGAAAACAATGTTACGTATGCATTGTTTTAAGTCTCCTGAGTGAGCGCACCAACTTTCCGTCACTTCCGACAGATAGGGTAGTTGCAGGGCAGTTTCAAAATGTTGTCTGTAAGCGATGTATGTTTCAAACAACTGGCTGTCATTGAATTTCTCACTGCAGAGAAAACTGTGGGGAATGTTCACAAACACTTGTGCTAAGTCTATGAAGCATCTGCTGTCGACAGAAGTAGACTTAGTCGCTGGGCACGGAGGGTGAGGTCATCAGAAGGCGGTTCGGTGGAGCTCCATGATTTGCAGCGGTCGGGGAGGCCATCCACTGCTTTCACACCTGACATGGTGCAGCGAGCTGAAGTTGTCGTTAGCGAGGACAGACGGATTACGACTCGGCAGTTAGCACTGCATTTGTCAATCAGCAAAGGAAGTGTGGATGGCCGGCCGCGGTGGTCTCGCGGTTCTAGGCGCTCAGTTCGGAGCCGCGTGACTGCTACGGTCGCAGGTTCGAATCCTGCCTCGCGCATGGATGTGTGTCATATCCTTAGGTTAGTTAGGTTTAATTAGTTCTAAGTTGTAGGGGACTGATGACCACAGATGTTAAGTCCCATAGTGCTCAGAGCCATTTGAACCATTTTTGAAGTGTGGATGCAAATATCCGCACTCTTGGATGTTCAAAAAAGTGTGCAAGCTCGGTCCCGCGGTGCCTAACGGTGCATCACAAGTCGCTCAGAAAAAAACATTTGTGTTCATTTGTTGCGGGCAACGGTCTTGCCGCAGTGGCTACACCGGTTCCCGTGAGATCACCGAAGTTAAGCGCTGTCGGGCGTGGTCGGTACTTGGATGGGTGACCATCCAGGCCGCCATGCGCTGTTGCCATTTTTTCGGAGTGGACTCAGCCTCGTGATGCCAATTGAGGAGCTACTCGACCGAATACAGCGGCTTCGGTCAAGAATACCATCATAACGACCGGGAGAGCGGTGTGCTGACCCCACGCCCCTCCTACCCGCATCCGCCTCTGAGAATGACACGGCGGTCGGATGGTCCCGGTAGGCCACTCGTGGCCTGAAGACGGAGTGCTTGATTTGTTGCAAGGTTTTGAGGCTGATGTGCAGGCCTTCTTGTACCGAATTGCGACAGGTGATGAACGCTGGGTTCACCATTTTGAGCCCGAAACAAAACGACAGTCGATGGAAAGACGCCATTCCCACTCCCCATAGAACAAAAAAAAAAAAAAACAAAGCAACTGCTTCCGCCGGTAAGGTCATGATCACCGTTTTCTGGGACTGTGAAGGTGTGATTCTCACTGGTGTGATGCCAAGAGATGGTACCTTAATCCAGAAGCAAATGTCAACACATTAACAAAACTCAAGACGCACCTCCGAAGACTTCGGCGCCACAGCAAGCAACGAGATGTTTTGCTGCAACACGATAACACTCGGCCCCATACAAGTCTGAAGACTGTTAAACACATCGCAAAACAGGGTTGCACAGTGTTACCCATCCACAGTACAGCCCTGACCTAGCTCCCTCGGACTTCCACTTGTTTGGACCATTAAAGGATTCCATTTGTGGAAGACATTTTGAGGACGATAGGGAGGTGATTCACACAGTGGAGCACTAGCTCCGCCACAAGGACAAGGACTGGTACTGACAGGGCGTACACGCCCTTGTTTCGCGCTGGAGGAATGCCATAGAACAGGATAGAGATTACGTGGAAAAATAGGGTGTAGATGAAACACCATTCTTTCGTGTGTGTAATTCTCATTATATTAAAAAAAGAACTGGTGAAGAAAAAAATGAGTTGCAATTTTCCTGGTACTATAACCATCTTACAGTGTGTGACCCTGCAATTTCCTCTCTTCCCTGCCCCCGTCGCAAAGAGCGCGTGGGAAGGCTTTTTTTTTAGCTCCCCGTCCAGGACCTGAAGACCCAAGGGACGTCGAACAACCTCAGTGTCATCTTCTGTCATTCGGCGTCACTCGGTGCAGTATGGAGTGTCGTGTGGTCAGCACACCGCTTTCCCGGCCGTTTTGCCGACTTTCCACGGGAAGGATGATTGTACGTAAATGTCAGTATGAATTCTGTTTACTCTGATTTTCGCGACGTGCTCATTTCGCGAGACGTATGTGGGAGGAAGCAATATGTTGCCCGACTCGTCCTGGAACGTACCCTCACGGTATTTCAATAGAAACCTCTCCGTGGCGCAGAGTGCCTTTTTTGTAGTCTGCCGCTGGAGTTTTTGGGCATCTCCGTGAAGTTCTCGCGCTGACCAAATGAACTTGTGATGAAATGCGCGGATTCCGTCTATCTATCCTATTAACTAGGAAAGGTCCCAGACTGTTGAGCAATGCTCAGTAATACTTGTTAACAACTTCTTTCGTGGATGAATTGCATTTTCGTAATATACTTCCAACGCTTCTCAATCTTGCTTCTGTTTTTCCTACAATTTATTTTATGTGGTCACTCCAATCTAGAAAGAGTTAGTGGAAGTTTCCATTTATTTTCATTCATGTATTCACACATCCTCTTCCTTAGAATTTTCTTCCCTTTTTAGTGTTTTCAGTGATGCTAAAGTCAGCATTACCGTTGTGCAGTATGAAAATAGCTTGTCTGCGTCTTTCCAAAATTTAAAGCGAGCCCATTTATATGAAACTATTAATAACTAACACATGTAAAGGAGATAGATAAATAACACAAATACAATATGCGAAAAATTAATCTCTTTACTTTATTTTAATTCTTGCTGATAATACTACAAATTTCCTGATATTTACAAAAACGATTTGTTTTGACGGATTGCGAATAGTATCGGCAATGGAGATCTCCAACCTTGTTTATTGAGTAGCAGTGTGAAAATTATGGTGTTTTATGTAGAGTCTGTGGTGTTGTGATAACTAAACACTCCTTGGTGTTGCTCTTGCGAAGTTTTGAGAAAAGAAGCATTGCGCTCTGGACGGCAAAAAAAGGTCGTAAAGAAAATTAAATAGAACTAGTAACTATGAGTATACTCAAAGAATGCTGTGGTCATAAATGTTGTCACATAACCGAAAGTATTCAGATAACGTACGCATTCAGCATAATGGAGTACAAACATAGATTATCATTCCATTCTACAGCAGTTTCGTGAGTAAATGAAGACCAGAGAACACAAAAGGAAGTAGAGTTAATACAAATTCGAATGTTTCAGTCTGATTGTTTTGTTTATCTTACGATACATGCTAATAAATTTTACGTATTTACGTTTCATTATTTTCCAGAATATCTTGTAGCCAAGAGCAGTGAGTGGTACAGTGCAAAACGCTACCCGAAATAGTGTCTGACTTCGTCAATATGATCACGTGCGTTGTAAGAATCATAGATACGGAAACAGTTGTCCTGAGTACAGAAACAATTCAGATCTATTTTACACACGTCTCTCAGAATGTGTCCAATTACAACTTCGGCATTCATATGAAAACAGAGCAGTACATATTTCCTGGAGTGTAGTAATAATACATATGTGAAGAACCGTAAGTAAGACGCTCTTCGTGGAAGATAAAGTAGTAGGTGATGCTTATACACTGGGTGGCATCATGCTGAGTATTTTTCGGAAGAGCATACATTAACTAGTCGTGTAAATAAACATGTCGTATACTATTTATTCTGTTGACGCTTTGTTCGACCAGAAAGAATGAATATTTCACCCTGTTTCAAAGTATATGGTTGTAACTATTAAAAGCCTGAAACAAACGTGTATTTGATTCAATATTCGGCTGTCGTTAACAGAACATACATATTTCTCACGACTTTCCATCCTCCACATATCATTATTTTACAGCAGGCGAATCTTGAACAGCAGAGCCTACTACTGAGAGCGCCAAACAATTTTGCTGTTTTCATTCTGCAGATGAATAACATACATTTCGTTATTTATTCATTCTAAAATAAATTCTTAATGAGAACTAAGAATAGTTACATAACAAATTACATTAATTACATGATTACGAGAATCTTAGTAGTGTGTTTTCATCTTTACTCAGTCTTAAACTGTGTTCACAATATTCATCAACTCATTATTTCTTCATTGCTGTTTAGTGCTGTTACTTATTCTTTCAGCATTTCCAGTGGCATCTTCCTCCACTCTCAATCGGTTGTTCACAGAAAAAGAGCTCTAGATTTTCTGGTACTGAAACTTAATACCGCTACTATGACTACTATTGATAACTATTGATCACTAATCATCTGAGCACAATTATTCATCATATTATCTTCTATCACTACACTAATTTTCTCTACACAGGACACTGAGAAGGACACTGACGCTTTATTCTTATCGGATTGTATCTAGTTTTTCTGATTTGTCTATACGTTCTGTAACAGATCAGTCATGCTGTCAGATCTAGCAATATCTTGCTGCCATCAGATTCCCTAGCGACAAACCAGAACGCATTACTCTTGCGCTTCTTCCACTGGTCCGTTACGGAGCCAGGCTCAGATGTCGGGCTACTTGCTCGTTCCCTGGGTTCGTCTACGGGCCTTTCTCGACACCGATGTGGTGTCTGTTGACATTATCATGACCTTGCTTTTTCTGAGTAGCATCAGCTAGTAGATGCGGCACATGTAAGTCCTCTTTTACTCTAATACGGTCGTAAGTGTTTTTACCTCTGTTGGTTGTGCTGTTGTTTTCCCTGATCGAGTCGTCAAGTTACGGCTTCCTGCAGCGTTTACCATCTTTGATGCCGAATTGTTTGCGATCTTGCGGGCATTGGAGCAGATGAGATGTGTTCCCAGTCTTAAGTTCCTCATCTGTTCTGACTCCCTGAGTGCCCTTCAGACTATGCAACACTTGTACCCAGCGGATACGGTCGTCCAGAACATCTATGATGCCCTTCTCCACCTGCAACGGCAGGGGAAGGAGGTTTCTTTCTGCTGGGTGCCGGGACACGTGGGTATTAGGGTAAATGAACTGGCGGATGTGGCTGCCAAAGATGCATGTTCCCTCCCTCACGTTGTTGAATGTGCCGTCCCCCTCCATGCTGTTACCTCCCTTTTGCGTTTTCGTGTTATGCGTCAATGGGAAGAGGAGTGGCTGGCAGTCGGTGAAAATAAGCTGCGTCTGGTCAAGGCCACCACGCGGCCATGGCGTACGTCCTACCAGTCATGCAGGCGGGATGAGGTTCTCCTCACTCGCCTCCGCATCGGGCACAGTCCCTTAACGCACGGTTTTTTACTCCGGCGGGAGGACCCCCCAATCTGCAGTGCTTGTGGCGTCCAGATTACGGTCCGCCACATTTTACTTGAGTGTCCTTTATTCTCTGACCAGAGGGCGGTGGTTTCCTTGCCACCGAATTTGCCCTCTATTTTGCAAGACGACGCAACGACTGTGGTTAAGGTCTTACGGTTTTGTGTCCTGTCCAATTTGTTGCCTCGGATTTTAGGGAGGGGATTTTAATGTGCTGCTGGGTGACTGGCTCACCCAGGCTTTAGGTAAGAGGTCCGCCAGTCACGATTACCTACTTGTTTCACTTCGATTTCTGTTCTCTTTTCCTTGTGTTTCCTTTCATCTTTTAGTGCGTTTCTTCTCCTCTTGTTTTGCCTCTGTATGTGAGGATTTGTAACTGCGTCAGGTCTGTGTCTTTTAGCCGTTCTCCTTGTTCGCTGTCCGTCTTCGTCCCTTCACTGCATGTGTTCCTGTTTCTATGCGTTTGGGCGCTGATGACCACGCTGTTTAGCGCCCGAAAACCTCAAACCACACACACACACACACACACACACACACACACACCTCTTGGAACCTAAAAATGCCTTGCGCTCGTTACTACAGTGAGCATCAAATTAAAGGATAACTTTTTATAAAACCCTTAATTGTCTCCCATTGCGAAACTTAAGTTTCAAATTTGGCTCAAAGGTGCCTGCAAACTTCCTCTGTAATGGCGCAAAGCGCGGTACCCTTCGAGGTAATCCTCGGTTTCGACGACGCTGCAAACAGCCAGGTGACGACACATGCGAAAGAAAGACCACTTCTCAGAAGTTCATGTCAGCTGTAAGATGGATTAATGATGTTACAGTGGCACAAAATTTCACTGAAATTCTGCCAAACGCCACCGTGGAAGTGTCACACGATGAGAAGGTCGTCACAGCCCCTCTTACCAACGTTTTACCCCTTTTACCCCTTCTTTCGAGGTTTTCTTATTGGCCAAGAAAAACATATTGCTACTCAGAAACGACACTAAAGTGCTTCAGGGCATAAACGGCGTCCCTGTAACCGTCCCGTTCCCTGAGACATTAAACTCTGCACATTTTACGGCTGAAAACGATAGTTGGCACTGCGATGAACAACAGGAAGATTGTCTTGGCAACATTGGACACGGATGACACCATCGGACATTGCAAACCTTCTCTAAGGATATT
Source organism: Schistocerca cancellata (assembly GCF_023864275.1). Classification (NCBI taxonomy): domain Eukaryota; kingdom Metazoa; phylum Arthropoda; class Insecta; order Orthoptera; family Acrididae; genus Schistocerca; species Schistocerca cancellata. The sequence continues at coordinate 421,367,255 of NC_064634.1, read as the reverse complement.
GTGGGGCTGCATCCCCACTGAAAGTGATCGCACAGCTTTATAGTGCAGCACGACCTCAGTTTTTGCTCTCGTATACAACCTGGAACCTCTAGGGACCGTTCAAAACCATTCAGCGAAATCTGAACATGATCCTAAGCCGCAAAGGCTCCTTATGTTTTTACAGCCATCCTTGTTTCTGCCCTCCTGTGGCTTGATCACGCGGGAGTCCAGTACTAACGTGCACGAATCAAACCGCAAAGTGTCCCTGTAATACTCACAAGTTCGGCCACAACCTTGACGGCACCCACGCAATTTTTTTGAGCGTGTTACAAATGCACCTATCAGAAACTTCGATACCAATTCGGCCTGGCGGCTGCTCTAGTGCCTGAAGGTAGGCAAACCCCACCCAAGGATTGCCGAAAGGGTTGCCTAACCCTCAGGAGCCAGAGCAGCTGCCAGGCTGATTTGGTATCTAACCAAATAAGTTGTTATATAATGTGTGTGTCACCATAACGTTACGTCCAGAATTTGCGTAAAATACCTTTACGATAAACAAATACTGTTTGATTACATTCTATAATGTGAACTGAGATACTGGTTAGTAAGCAATAAATTTTCAGAGCTGCAGCAATATCACAGAGAGAGTCATATATGGCATGTGATTAAATCATGCTAGACAAACACTTCCCAACATCAATTTTCGCCACTCTGTAGTAAATAGATGATGAAGATCGAGTGACGGTGTAGTGCGATAGCAATAATTAGACGGCTGTAAAGGAATTTGGGGAGACCTTGACAGACTGACGAACATGAAGAGACCGGTGGGACATGTGTTGAACGCAAAAAGAATCCGTGAGAAGGCAGTCAAGAGCTCAAATATTTGTACTGAGACGAGTGAACATCCCCACCCTGCTCTGCCTTGTGAAGTACCGTTTCCAGCTTAGCCTTCTTCAGTTAGTTCTTTACTCCATACAGAGAATTCCCCAAGTTGCGCAAAACTTGACCTTGGTATCGGGACTTTGGTATAAGTGTACTTTCTACCTACTGATTATTTAGTTTGAATTCCAATCATTCTGACATAAAATTTGACAACGTAGATCACTAACGATCTTTATACCGTCTCAGAGAAAGACGTGTAATAGAGTACTTCTGGTTTAAATCCTAATCATACGTACACAAAATTTTACTCCACACATCGCTAATGACAATTACTTCGCTGGTATCAAGAGCTGCAATGGCGTATACAGTGTGTGTCATTTACCTTGACCACCATAAATAACTGTTTGTCCAGATGTAAACTTCAAACTGTTTCAAGCAAATGTTCTTTAGCCATCTGGGGGACATCAATCAGCGTGATTGCCTGCGTTGTACCTTTGTTTTTTATAAAGATATGAACAGCGGTATGACTTTTTTAAATGGCACCGAGTATTTTTTATTCGGTAATTCATTTCCTCTCCTATAGACCTATTCATAAATGTATAACAGTGTACCACTCACTGAAACACAACATTACTAATTACATAACGCAACATTGACTTTGAGCCCGGGATCACAAACTCGTCCACTTGCTGGAGTTATCAGAAAGCAATTGAAAACCGAGTAAAAACATAACACAAAATTGACTTTGACTCTCCTGTACCATTTCCTATGAGTAGAACATTCAAAGGTACTCAAAGTGATGACCCTGGACACCAATACACTGGTGCACTCGTTGACTGAAAGAATTATTTACTGCTTCCAGTGTTGCCTGCTGAAGAGAATTACAAGCAAGCACGATACGTTCCTGCATGTTCTCTGGAGTTGTTGAAATATCGCGATAGACAATGTCTTTAATGCATCCCCAAAGAAAAAAGTCCAGAGGATTTAAATCAGGAGACTTAGCAGGCCAAGTAACTGTTCCTACTCAACCAATCTATCTGGCAGGATACCTTCGGTTCAGAACACGACGTGTATGCAAGACAGTATGTGCTGGACATCCATCGTGTTGATATCACATAAGCACTCTGGTTCTTAGCGGCGCTTCATCCAGAAGAGGAGGAAGAATTCATCTGAGGAAGTTGGTATACACTGTGACGTTTAGACTACCATTGAAAAAATGTTGTTGTTGTTGTTGTGGTCTTCAGTCCTGAGACTGGTTTGATGCAGCTCTCCATGCTACTCTATCCTGTGCAAGCTTCTTCATCTCCCAGTACCTACTGCAACCTACATCCTTCTGAATCTGCTTAGTGTATTGATCTCTTGGTCTCCCTCTACGATTTTTACCCTCCACGCTGCCCTCCAATGCTAAATTTGTGATCCCTCGATGCCTCAGAACATGTCCTACCAACCGATCCCTTCTTCTAGTCAAGTTGTGCCACAAACTTCTCTTCTCCCCAATCCTATTCAATACCTCCTCATTAGTTACGTGATCTACCCACCTTATCTTCAGCATTCTTCTGTAGCACCACATTTCGAAAGCTTCTATTCTCTTCTTGTCCAAACTAGTTATCGTCCATGTCTCACTTCCATACATGGCTACACTCCATACAAATACTTTCAGAATCGACTTCCTGACACCTAAATCTATATTCGATGTTAACAAATTTCTCTTCTTGAGAAACGATTTCCTTGCCATTGCCAGTCTACATTTTATATCCTCTCTACTTCGACCATCATCGGTTATTTTACTCCCTAAATAGCAAAACTCCTTTACTACTTTAAGTGTCTCATTTCCTAATCTAATTCCCTCAGCATCACCCGACTTAATTTGACTACATTCCATTATCCTCGTTTTGCTTTTGTTGATGTTCATCTTATATCCTCTTTTCAAGACACTGTCCATTCCGTTCAACTGCTCTTCCAAGTCCTTTGCTGTCTCTGACAGAATTACAATGTCATCGGCGAACCTCAAAGTTTTTACTTCTTCTCCATGAATTTTAATACCTACTCCAAATTTTTCTTTTGTTTCCTTTACTGCTTGCTCAATATACAGATTGAATAACATCGGGAAGAGGCTACAACCCTGTCTCACTCCTTTCCCAACCACTGCTTCCCTTTCATGCCCCTCGACTCTTATAACTGCCATCTGGTTTCTGTAAAAATTGTAAATAGCCTTTCGCTCCCTGTATTTTACCCCTGCCACCTTCAGAATTTGAAAGAGAGTATTCCAGTCAACATTGTCAAAAGCTTTCTCTAAGTCTACAAATGCTAGAAACGTAGGTTTGCCTTTTCCTAATCTTTCTTCCAAGATAAGTCGTAAGGTCAGTATTGCCTCACGTGTTCCAACATTTCTACGGAATCCAAACTGATCTTCCCCGAGGTCGGCTTCTACCAGTTTTTCCATTCGTCTGTAAAGAATTCGCGTTAGTATTTTGCAGCTGTGACTTATTAAACTGATAGTTCGGTAACTTTCACATCTGTCAACACCTGCTTTCTTTGGGATTGGAATTATTATATTCTTCTTAAAGTCTGAGGGTATTTCGCCTGTCTCATACATCGTGCTCACCAGATGGTAGAGTTTTGTCATGACTGGCTCTCCTGAGGCCATCAGTAGTTCTAATGGAATGTTGTCTACTCGCGGGGCCTTGTTTTGACTCAGGTCTTTCAGTGCTCTGTCAAACTCTTCACGCAGTATCTTATCTCCCATTTCATCTTCATCTACATCCTCTTCCATTTCCATAATATTGTCCTCAAGTACATCGCCCTTGTCTAAAACCTCTATATACTCCTTCCACCTTTCTGCTTTCCCTTCTTTGCTTAGAACTGGGTTGCCATCTGAGCTCTTGATATTCATACAAGTGGTTCTCTTCTCTCCAAAGGTCTCTTTAATTTTCCTGTAGGCAGTATCTATCTTACCCCTAGTGAGACAAGCCTCTACATCCTTACATTTGTCCTCTAGCCATCCCTGCTTAGCCATTTTGCACTTCCTGTCGATTTCATTTTTGAGACGTTTGTATTCCTTTTTGCCTGCTTCATTTACTGCATTTTTATATTTTCTCCTTTCATCAATTAAATTCAATATTTCTTCTGTTACCCAAGGATTTCTATTAGCCCGCGTCTTTTTACCTACTTGATCGTCTGCTGCCTTCACCACTTCATCCCTCAGAGCTACCCATTCTTCTTCTACTGTATTTCTTTCCCCCATTCCTGTCAATTGTTCCCTAATGCTCTCCCTGAAACTCTCTACAACCTCTGGTTCTTTCAGTTTATCCAGGTCCCATCTCCTTAAATTCCCACCTTTTTGCAGTTTCTTCAGTTTCAATCTGCAGTTCATAACCAATAGATTGTGGTCAGAATTTACATCTGCCCCAGGAAATGTCTTACAATTTAAAACCTGGTTCCTAAATCTCTGTGTTACCATTATATAATCTATCTGAAACCTGTCAGTATCTCCAGGCTTCTTCCATGTATACAGCCTCCTTTCATGATTCTTGAACCAAGTGTTAGCTATGATTAATTTATGCTCTGTGCAAAATTCTACAAGGCGGCTTCCTCTTTCATTCCTTCCCCCCAATCCATATTCACCTACTATGTTTCCTTCTCTCCCTTTTCCTACTGACGAATTCCAGTCACCCATGACTATTAAATTTTCGTCTCCCTTCACTACCTGAATAATTTCTTTTATCTCGTCATACATTTCATCTATTTCTCCATCATCTGCAGAGCTAGTTGGCATATAAACTTGTACTACTGTAGTAGGCATGGGCTTTGTTTCTATCTTGGCCACAATAATGCGTTCACTATGCTGTTTGTAGTAGCTAACCCGCACTCCTATTTTTTTATTCATTATTAAACCTACTCCTGCATTACCCGTATTTGATTTTGTATTTATAACCCTGTAATCACCTGACCAAAAGTCTTGTTCCTCCTGCCACCGAACTTCACTAATTCCCACTATATCTAACTTTAACCTATCCATCTCCCTTTTTAAATTTTCTAACCTACCTGCCCGATTAAGTGATCTGACATTCCACGCTCCGATCCGTAGAACGCCAGTTTTCTTTCTCCTGATAACGACGTCCTCTTGAGTAGTCCCCGCCCAGAGATCCGAATGGGGGACTATTTTACCTCCGGAATATTTTACCCAAGAGGACGCCATCATCATTTAATCATACAGTAGAGCTGCATGTCCTCGGGAAAAATTACGGCTGTAGTTTCCCCTTGCTTTCAGCCGTTCGCAGTACCAGCACAGCAAGGCCATTTTGGTTAATGTTACAAGGCCAGATCAGTCAATCATCCAGACTGTTGCCCCTGCAACTACTGAAAAGGCTGCTGCCCCTCTTCAGGAACCACATGTTTGTCTGGCCTCTCAACAGATACCCCTCCGTTGTGGTTGCACCTACGGTACGGCCATCTGTATCGCTGAGGCACGCAAGCCTCCCCACCAACGGCAAGGTCCATGGTTCATGGGGGGATTGAAAAAATAAGGGCCAATAATTGCAGTACGAAGCATCCCACATCAGACGTTAACTCTCCATTGACGCTGATATTCCACCTGTCTAAGCCACTGTGGGTTGTCGCTGGACCAGTAATGCATGCTCCTTGCATTTACTTGACCTTTGTTTGAGAAGGAACATTCATCGGTAAATAGAACATTGGAGAAGAAGTCAGGGTTGGCGTGGATTTGCTGCTGTTCCCACTGACAGAGCTGTACACGATTCTGGAAATTATTCCCATTCAATTCTTGATGTAGGTGTACATGGTAAGGATGGAACCTTCAACAACAACAATAAAAGAAACGTTATGTCGCTGCAGTCTGTAGGAAGAAGGACGGCTTTTACTGTAAGCCTTTACTCGCCTGTGCAGGAGAACTTCTGTGAAGTTTGGCAAGTAGGAGACGAGGTACTGGCGGAAGTAAAGCTGTGAGGACGGGGCGTGAGTCGTGCTTGGGTAGATCAGATGGTAGGGCACTTGCACTTGAAAGGCACAGGTCCTGAGTTCGAGTCTCGGTACGGCACACAGTTTTAATCTGCCAGGAAGTTTCATATCAGCGCACACTCCGCTGCAGAGTGAAAATCCCATTCTACTAGGTTTTTAAGTTGGTACTGGCGGGTGGAGTTTTCAGGCTCGGAGGAAGCATAAAATACAGAAAAGTCCCCACTGTAGTAGTTACGCTATTGTCTATGATGATTAATGTGGCAACGCCGAGGTTGCATCCTTTAGAGACACAATCGTTTCCCATTCAGTTTTTTCGACTAAATATAAAAAATACCTGTGTGATAGGACGGGGAATATAATGATGGGCATCCGCTCTCAGAAGCAACATTGATGGACCCGCCAAGTATATTATCTCTCGAAACGGTGTTGTAGATTTTTTTAAGATCGAAAAATACACTCAAAATATATGTGGCTTGGTTAGGGTAGTATACTGCATTATTGTTTCTAGCAGAGCCAGAATGGTTGAACGAATACTGAAAGATACTAGTAATGTTTTTGGGTTCGAGAAACCAGTGAAACCAGGCATTTCCTTGCTTTTTTCCTATGAGTTTGTGGTGGCAATACTCTAATAGCGACACAATTCTTCCCAAATTTCAGGAATTCTCACAGTTTGTTGAACTTGGCAGACAAGATTTAGCACAGCACATTTTCTCGTTATCACGTGCAGCATAATAACTCATATGCAATGTCAAATCATATGTGAAGCGACAGTTGTGAAATACCCTGTTGTTGAATTGCCCTTCTTGGCGGTGTGTTCCATCATCATGTACGTCATATTTCTAACGTTGATCTGCATACAGCCATTTTTCATATTACCAGTCACTTGACATGTCATGTCACCCAGAAATTTTCCTAGTGATCTGCCATACTGTTCTAGACTTTACCGACATTTTGCTGATGTCCGGGTGCTAAATAAACCCACTGTCTCTTCTCGCTTTCCTTAATAATTTGGTGAAATTTGGACATTGCTACTCAAAAGTGTGCATTAACAATAGGTGTTCATTGACAATAGGATCTCCGTATAGCGAACGGTCTGCTCCTGGTTAATGTCTGGCTCTCCTCACTTTATTAGCGCACAGGAAGTCTAATGGTCTTAGAATACACGCATCAGAGAGTTAGTGGCTCACAGTTAAAGTGCGCCCGGCCAGATCCTGGACGCTTTCTCTATATTTAAAAAAACCCAATTGCCTGTGCAGCGTGCAGGTGACCTTTTCGGGCAGTCATTTTGATCGGCTATGTGTATCCATAACAAGAAATGGTCACTGCAACCCACCTCTCATTAAGAGGTTCTGATGATTGTGGAAAAGCATATCAAGAAATCGATGTCAGACAGTGACCGCACAGCAATTCTGAAATAAGTGCAGTGTTCAAAATTATGGTCCTACATCTCTGACTTCATTCTGTCGTAGAATTTTGGAATGTGTTAAACACTCCCGTATTATGACATTTATGCAGACTGAAAATCTCTTCTGTAGGAATCAATATGGGTTCCGAAAACAGCAATAGTGTGAAACTCGCTTTGTTCCTCCATAAAGCAGTAGATACCGGCTCTGATATTAATTGCGTGTTCGTTGACTTCTGGAAGGCATTCGTCACAGTTTCGTACTGCCGTTTAATGAACAAAATACGAGCGCACTGAATATCAGACCATCTGTGGGACGTCTGTGGATTCACTGCTGGTAGTACGGACAGGCAGTCTTGTGAAGTACTTCTGAATAGTTTTGCTAAAAACTGTCTTGAACAACTAGTTATACAAGCTATACGCAATGGAAATACTTAAGACCTTGTAGCGACAAAACTGGCCTGGGCTTATCGAAAGAGTCAGTATACTAACAGAGATTAGTGATCTCCATGTCATCATAGCGACGATGGTCAGCAAAGTTAATAAACCAGTTAAGAAAGCCAGTGTTTATGCTAGAGAAAGCAGGTAAGCAGTTGCTAGCATCCCACTGAGACAATGAATGGACTCCATTTAGTACCAGTACGATGGATGTAGACAGATAATGGGCAAAATTCAAACTGATTGTAGATCGCGCTCTGGAGGCGTACGTGCCAAGTAAATGGATTAAGGATGGCAAGGACCCTAGGTGGATTATTAATCAAATTCAGAAATTGTCGAAGAAACAGGGACTGTTGCGCTCTCGGTTCAGAGAACACATACATGTCGACAGGCTAAAGTTAGCGGAAATCCGTGCGTCCGTAAGAAGAGGAATGCGCCAAGTATACAACTCCCAACGCAAACGATCTTGTCAAGAACCCGTGAGAATTCTGGTCATACGTAAAATCACTAAGCGGGTGGAAGGCTTCTATCCAGTCACTCGCCGACCAGTCTGTGGTGGCAACAGAAGACAGCAAAAGGAAAGCTGAAGTTTAAATTTCACGTTTAAAAAAAACATTCACGCAAGAGGATCGTACAAACGCACCTTTGGCAGACTGTCATACGGACTCCTGCATCGAGGACACAGAAACTGGCATATGTGCCGTAGAGAAGCAACTGAAAGAGTTGAAAACAAATAAGTCCCCAGGTCCAGATGGGATCCCAATTTGGTTTTACAGGCAGTTCTCTGCGGCATTGGATCCGTACTTGGCTCGCATTTATCAGGAATCTCTCGCCAACTCGAAGTCCCAAGCAAATGGAAAAGATGACAGATGACTCCTCTACATAAGAAAGATAAAAGGACAGATCCAGATAATTACGTACCAACATCCTTAACATCGTTTTCCTGCAGAATTCTTGGACACATTCTAAGATGGAACATAATAAATTTCCATGAAATTAAAACGGTTTTGTCTACAAATCAGCACGGATTTAGAAAGCATCACTCGTGAGAAACTCAGCTTGTCGTTTTCTCACACGATATCCTACAAACCATGGATGGAGGGCAACAGGCAGATTCCATATTCGTATATTTCTGGAAAGCATTTTAAATACTGCCCCACTTGACGAAGGTTCGAGCATAAGATTCAGGTTGCCAGGTATGTGAGTGAGTCAAAAACTTTTTAAGTAACAGTATATAGTCCTTGGCGGCGAGTGTTCATCAGAGAGAAGGGTATGGTCAGGAGTGCCCCAGACAAGCGTGATAGGACTGCTTTTATTTTCTATGTAAGTAAGTGATATGGCGGACGGGGTGAGCTGCTATTTATGGCTGTTTGCCGGTGATGCGGTGGTGCGCGGGAAGGTGCCGTTTTTGAATGTCTGTAGGAGTACACAAGATGCTTTACACAAAATTTCTAGTTTACGTGATGAATGTCAGCTTGCTGTAAATGTATTAAGATGTAAAGTAATGCGGGTGAGCTGCTATTTATGGCTGTTTGCCGGTGATGCGGTGGTGCGCGGGAAGGTGCCGTTTTTGAATGTCTGTAGGAGTACACAAGATGCTTTACACAAAATTTCTAGTTTACGTGATGAATGTCAGCTTGCTGTAAATGTATTAAGATGTAAAGTAATGCGGTTGTGTAGTAGTAAGAGTCCAGTAATGTTCAAATACAGCATTAGTAGGATGCAGCTTGACAGTCACTTCGATTAAATATATAGGAACAACGTTGTAAAGCGATATGAAATGGAATCAGCACGTCAGATTGGTTGTAGATCAGGCGAATATTCGACATTGTTTTCTTGGGGAAATTTTCGGAGATTGTAGCACATCCATGAAAGAGACGGCGTATATAATGCTAGTGCGAACCATTCTTGAATACTCTTTGAGTGTGGTCCCCACCAGGTCGGATTACAGGAAGACTTCGAAGCAATTCAGAGGCGGGCTGTTAGATTTGTTACCGGTAGGTTCGATCCGCACGTAACTATTACGGAAATACTACGTGAACTCAAAAGGGAAGCCCTAGAGGGAAGACGATGCTCTTTCCACAAGGCACTATAGCGCAAATTTAGAGAACCGTCATTTCATGCCGACTGCAAGACGATTCTACTGTCGCCGACGTACATTTCGCGTAACGATAAATTAGGGCTCGTACGATGGTTTTTAGACAGTCATTTTCCTCTTGCTCACTTTTCAAGTATGTATGTAGATGTAGACGAAAATAACGGAAACGATGCGACATATCGAATGATTTTTACAATTATTTCTCAGCATAATCACCCCTGTAACACCCTTACAAACTTTTCAGACTGCTTCTGACCATCCTGTGTATTTGGAGTGGTCGGTCGTAGCTGCCTCACTCTGAATACGATTTGTATGTCTTCCTTAATCAATGTTCTCTCATCACATACCAGGAAATACCATAAAGTCATTCTGCTGCATTTTGTGCGTGGTTCCGTTAAATGCCATTAGTCGAATTGCGTCATTGTTCCAAGGACAATGTCCCCCTTGGTTTGTCTATTCTTCCAGCCGACAGCCACGGGACTCTTATACTGGTGGATGGTGATTCGAATGCTCGTCCAACCATATGGATTAAGATTTTCTGCGATTTCCCTAAATCCGCTAACGGGGAGACGTTGATGAAATTGTCCAAAAATGTCAATTTTCGATTTATTTTTTATTTGTTAGTATAACTCATGGACAATAAGTTCTCAAAGTTTCAATATTGAAATCGCATCCGAAGTGCCTGAAAATTAATTAAAAGTGTGACGCGGCCTCCCTGCCATGCTCACGTTTTGAAGCAGCACTTCAATACCAGCTCAGTGAACAACGATTCTGTGTATTCCTTTCAACCAAACGTGTGCGGGATACATCTAGAAAGCCCACTTACAGGTTTCTGGCCGATTCTGCACTTCTCAAAAAGTGTGTTCATGTCAAAACCCAAAATCCAAATGAGTCTCTAAGAATTCACTTATATGGAAACGATGCCCTAAAAACACATTTGCATTTGCTAAAGTTGTCAGAATTGCAACTTGTGATGCAGTTATTGTGTTTAATGATGGGAACGTCGGGAGGATGAAGGTATTAGAAAGAATGGGCTTCGAGATAGGAAATTTTACTCAAGAAATCCTGAGAAAAATAGATTTACAGTGCGTCTCTGCAGCTGAAAAGTCAGTTGAAGACCTGGTAAAGGAAAGAAGACAGACAACAAGAAACCAGAAGAGAAGCCTTGAAGGGAAAGACGACCCAGAGTACAAATGTGTGCCTTCTGAGGAAGTGACATAAGGGAAAAAGTTAGGTTGAACATTAAATTGTGTTTCCTGAAAAGTTTGTTTTTTAAAGTTTATGTTCCTTTTCCTCAGATTCTAGAAGTGCTAGAATTATGAAATTTTCTGTAAACCTAATAAACGTTGTCTCAAGAGCAAATTTTGAAATTCTGATTGCAAGCTGATATATGGGACAAAGTGCTTGGAATTTTGCATGAATCTAAAATTGTACTTGGAGAGTTATAATTAAAAAATTATGAAAATTCTCCTGTTTGACCTATTCCAAAGACCTCATTAGAAAAGCTTACAATATATAAAGAGACAAAACAGAGAAATTTTTGAATACTTTCTGAGAAAAAAAAAACCATGCATTATTTTTTGAAAATAAAAATTCAAATTTCATTCAAAAAAGTTGAATATACATATAATCAAAGGATTTTATATATAAGTGTGCTACTTTCATGTAAAGCGTGGTACAAAATTTCATTGCCATATCTCCAAAACTGTGGATTTGGTGCATTTTTGAAATAGTGAGTGTTTTTCATCAACGTCCTCCCTTATGCTGAATTCTGAGATGGTCCCTTCGAAAATAAACCGCCGAATCCTTCCCTAATCTGAGCTTGAGCTCCTTATCTAATGCCCTCGTCACCGACGGGACGTTGGACACTATGTTTCTCCCTTTGCAATGGCCTCGATGTCCGCTGAGCGCTGAAGCCTAGCACAGCCGCCTCCTTAAGGTCACTTCGGAGAGGACAAGCAGTCTGTCATACAACTGACAGCTTGTTTGCAGACCCTGTCCGAAGCACAACCTGCAGTTACACAGAAAGCTGTGGCATAAAAGAAGAGTTTCTGCGAAGTGTTTACATTGTACCTGACGCAGCAGTCGTCCTCTACTCGCCTGCCACGTCACTGTTTGCGTGAAGGCAGACGACAGTCACAAATGATTTCATAGCTTCCGTAGGTGGCGTTTAATAATCAGAGCTTTCGGCAGAGCAATTTTCCCGTATGTTTCTAACCGAAAACTGCTGCTGTGAAAAAATCCTATTCCTGAAACTTACTTTTATTAATATATTTACTGCTTCGACGTAAACCTTATTTAATGCAACAAATGACGCTCCCTGTAAGTATTTACATTGCTCCTATTTCCCCTGTCATCAGCGTTATCAGCAGCAGCAGTCATTTGACGTAGATTGTTGGACAAGGGCCCATATAGACTTTATGCAAAACGCTCTTCAGCTAGACCTGTGCATGTTGCCCAGCATGGTTTGTAAGTAGGCTGTTTAGATTTTTATATTGGTAATGCCACTTAGCGCTCTGTATGAAAATTATTGGCTGTGCTGTGTGCAGTCTGTGGCTAGTTTGCATTGTTGTCTGCCATTGTAGTGTTGGGCAGCTGGACGTGAACAGCGCGTAGCGTTGCGCAGTTGGAGGTGAGCCGCCAGCAGTGGTGGATGTGGGGAGAGAGATGGCGGAGTTTTGAAATTTGTCATGAACTGCTATATATATATTATGATTGTTAAGGTAAATACATTGTTTGTTCTCTATTAAAATCTTTCATTTGCTAACTATGCCTATCAGTAGTTAGTGCCTTCCGTAGTTTGAATCTTTTATTTAGCTGGCGTCCGCCCCGGTAGCTGAGTGGTCAGCGCGACAGATTGTCAATCCTAAGGGCCCGGGTTCGATTCCCGGCTGGGTCGGAGATTTTCTCCGCTCAGGGACTGGGTGTTGTGTTGTCCTAATCATCATCATTTCATCCCCATCGACGCGCAGGTCGCCGAAGTGGCGTCAAATCGAAAGACCTGCACCAGGCGAACGGTCTACCCGACGGGAGGCCCTAGCCACACGACATTTCCATTTAGCTGGCAGTAGTGTCGCTCGCTGTATTGCAGTAGTTCAAGTAATGAAGATTTTTGTGAGGTAAGTGATTTGTGAAAGGTATAGGTTAATGTTAGTCAGGACCATTCTTTTGTAGGGATTTTTGAAAGTCAGATTGCGTTGCGCTAAAAATATTGTGTGTCAGTTTAAGCACAGTCATGTATAATTTTTCTAAGGGGACGTTTCAGGTTTATGATGTGTTAAACCCACCTTAAAAACTAACGCAAGACTTAAGAAAAATCAGGACACGTTCATAGGGTGTGTCGAGGTAGGGAAAGCGTTCGACTGTGTAAAACGGAGTAAGATACTGGAAATTCTCAGACAAGTAGGTATGAGCTATAGGGAAAGATTAGTGACGAGAGAAAGACGAATGAACCAAGAAGGAAGTGCTCGGCTTAGAAACGATGTGGAGCAGGGATGCAATCTTTCACCACTATTATTCACTCTTTACGTCGAAGCGGTAAATATTGGAATAAAAGTAAGTTTCAGGAATAGGATTCAAATTCAGGGTGAAAGAATATCAATGACGATACTGGTTATGACAGTGGAGAATAATTGCGGGACATGTTAAATGGAGTGAACAGTCTAATGAGCATATATGATTGGTTTGGACTAAACCAAATAAAGACGTAAGTAATGAGGAGCAGCAGATATGAGATTAGCGACTAGTCCACACTAGGGACCATAAAGTAGATGAAGTATAGGATTTTTGCTACGCTCCAAGCAACGTAATACGTGACGATTGAAGCAAAGCGGGCATTCCTGGCCAAACGAAGTCTACTGATGTCAAACGTCGGCCTTAACCCGTTTTTCTTCGAGTCAACATGAACTGGTAAGAGGGTTTTTTCTTCCATAACGATTTTAAATTTCAACCCCAGCACTTGAAACTGAATGACTTGGTTTCCCTATCATTCTAGATATCTTAACACAATGAAACAAAGGAACTGTTTTCGAACGAGAATAGAGGAAAGTACCCAAAACTGAAACCTCATGTTGTTTTTTATTTTTTTTAAACAGAAAATAGCAAAAAATTATGTTTTAAAAATGTGTAATATTTACTTTATAACGTTGTGCACCATTTAGATTGTGCTCTTAGAAAATGTCATTAAAATTTATTATCAAAAAAATTATTTTCCGAAACCTTACACATAGCGAGTTTGAAAAACAGTTTCCAAAATCGGACTTCTTCTAAAAATAAGCAAAATGGCACTAAACAAATTTTTTTTAAAAAAGGCATTGAATTAGAGAAAATATAATCTAGTTTCAAAGTAGGTATCATATAGCACCTTCTAGAATGCTGCAGAATTACTCTGTGGGTTCTTTGCTGAACCCAAGAGCCCTGCTATAGACTGTTCATAAAGGCTTCCTTTCTGACAGTTTGGTTTTTGTGACTTTTAACAAAAATACTAACCCACTTTTCACTAAGAATTTCGTCTTTGAAAGTGTGTTGAATGTTATCTCTCTCACTCTGCTAATTAAACGATCATTTTTCGCAAGGCGTTATGAGTAAGCCACGAGAATAAAATTTTCCGTATCAAGCCTATAGTAAACCTGCTCTTCTTCAAGATCTTTAACTCAAGCTGCCTATTTTGTTTATGCTGCTTCCAGAGCTGTACCGTACAACATCTTAGACAGTGTTGTTTTTTGGAGTATGAAACTGTTCACTGTTCTTCTTCAAACCCATATTTCTCTGAACGGCTATCACCATTTAAGGAGGACTCCACTTTCTTTGATCAACCTTCCCCATTGTCCTCTTAAAATCTGCAACAGAATTCTAAGAGAACAAGTGTGTACTGTTACAGACACACTTTATACATGAAAAAGAAAGGAGTCCGGCTTAAGCAACTGGAGGTGCTGCACTTTACGCAACTACAGCCTAATTTTGCTAACCACATAAATTTTTAGCCACTCGTCTAAATGAAACTGTTTAATCGTAAACATTAATCTCAAACCTTACTATTAAAGAACACATACAAGAGTACCTTGAAAGGCTTACCCGTCAGTATCTACGAGAAATAACGAAAACTGTAGCACAATGTAAAAACGTTTTCTGTTGTCAAAACATGTAACGGAGAATTGACAAGTAACAAGCGAAGCGGACGACTTGTGGACTCTTCTACAGAATGGTAGAAGCCTAACTACTATTTAGACTTTGTTCCACTAGAGTTCAGGAGAATTTACAGTCAAGAATTATGGAGTCCGCTTTAGCGGTGGAAATGGTATAATGGGCCTCCACTTCGATTTTTCATACTTACTGCCACAATTTATTTACTATCTACTTAACAGTTCCTGTGCACATACTATGACATGTCTTTGACTTACTTGTCATGTAAGTTTTCAGGAATGATGCATGGGACAAAAATATAATTTGTTTTATGAAAACTTCTACAATCTGCGAAAAAAATTTGTACCGGTAATTTGAACTCCATGGAATAAATTTAAAATATTAAACAAGAATTAAAAAGAAAGACAGC
Organism: Schistocerca cancellata; assembly: GCF_023864275.1. NCBI lineage: Eukaryota > Metazoa > Arthropoda > Insecta > Orthoptera > Acrididae > Schistocerca > Schistocerca cancellata. The sequence continues at coordinate 421,351,931 of NC_064634.1, read as the reverse complement.
TTTATTAAATGAAATATAATTATAAGAGTGTACAGCGTGGAATTCTGCTGGGAGATCACTCCATATTTAAATTTATTTAAGAAATCATGTTTATCAAGATTCATATGGCTCCAATATTTCGAATAATATTTGATCTATTTACAAAAAACACACACCTAAATATCAGTCTCACAACCAGCACACTCTTTGTGGGCCCACATTTCACAGAACATACATACATTGCACACACTGTTAGCCGTATGCATCGCATCACAAAAGAGGCAAGCAGTGACGTCACTGTTAGGCTTGCTAACACCAAATGAAGTTTCAGGATCGGACTCACCCGAATGTATGTTTCAATGGCGTGACTCATCATCAGAATCTTTGGAGGACAGAAGAAATTTTTCCTTGCAGGGCTTCGTGGGAGCCTTTTTTTTCATTTCTTGTTCTTCACTTGTTGCGTGTGACATCCTTCCTCTTGCACACTCCTACCTACACTTTCTTACATAAGTTTGTTTCCTTTTCTGTCTTTCTTCTTTGAATTTCTTCTTACAATCTTTCTCTGCTCTCTTCTATTCTGCATTAACGAACGCCAGTTTATATGGAGATGATATTATTAAGGCGCTTCTACAGATTTAGGACCTTCGTTTGTCAGTTTTAGCTTGGGTTTCCGAATGAACCAAATGTCTCCAGTTGCAACAGCTTTTTTAGGTTCCACTGATGTAGAAAATCCAGAGGAACCAGCCATATTCCTAGCATATGGCAAAATATTCTGATTGGAGTTATTTATGGTGCCAACGGTAGAATTCGTAGATTTCACCTCTTCAAAAAATCAATGGCAATTATATCATTTGGAGAAAACATTCCACTGTTGTGTTGAAGACTTTGTAGATATAACTGTGTCATGTTGCGCCAAGAGAAAGCAAAATCGGCTTCACCATAAAATAGTCTGTCACAGGGGCAAATTCCTGTCACTCTGAGACCACTAGCAGCAATTATTCCAGTTTTACTCTTTAGGTACGCCTTGCCAAATAGTTCTGCAACGTCGTGTGACCCAAGTGGTCTGTCATTATGGCACATCCAATATCGAATGGTTTCACTACAGTAGAGTTTCAATGGGCCCATAAATATCTTGTCCAAGGGTTGGAACGGGAAAGGGAGGTAATGACAGTGGCACATAAAGTGCCCTCCGCCCCACACCGTTGGGTGGCTTGCGGAGTATAAATTTAGATGTAGATGTAGATGTATTTTCTGGGTTGAATGAGAGGGAAGGCTTATGATGGTAATGTGATTATCAACAACAGTAACATTTTGTGTGTGTATGTTATGTGCGTCAATAATTAGGAGGGCAAGATCTTCTACTGTGAGTTTGGTCTTTTTAATAAAGTGTTTGAATCAGTCTGTAAACAGATTTCCTTGGATCCATCCAGACGGATGGCATCTTCCAATGGCACCAGGTGGGGCCCCTTTCATTAAAATCACTGTCATGCTTTTCTTAGGGAAAATTATCAGTGGTGGGATAAATGATACTCCGCTACTCACACAACAGTAATGAGATTCCCTCTGCCAGCAGCATTAAAAGCGCCAACCTGCCGTCTGCCTCTGATACCAAACACTCGAGGAACGATGGATATGCCTGTTTGATCCACATTGAAAATATGATCGGTTGGATACTTACGTTTATCAGACTTAGCCTCCAGAATGCTTTTACAGTTCCCTTAGTGAAACCATTAGCACGAAAATGTTAAATTTCTGAAGGTTTTAGGATAGACAGAACACTTTTGTGGTGGTTCATGTGCAACTTCACGACTTAATGGATGTGAGACTCCATTTTTTTTGCATAACTGGAAAGCTAAAAGCCGCACATCGTCTCTTATGAGGCCACAAAGTTTATTCCGTTATAATTAAATATTTAACAATTTCCTCTTCCAGATTAGCGTACAAAATTGGCTTCCTTCCGTTTTCTCAACTAACTGCTTCTTCTAAAGACAAGTTAAGACTAAACAGCCTTTGTAGAGTTGCTCTAGGCACAAGAAACGATTTTTCTGACTTTTTTAGACTCATTCTTTTCTCTGATAGTGCCTGTAAAGCTCTTACTACGTCTCGTTTATCCCAAGTTTTTCTTTTACGACTGGCCGGGTTGGCCAAGTTCTACGGGAGTGATGACCTTAGAAGGTAAGTCCCATAGTGCTCAGAGCCATTTGAACCATTTTTTTTTCTTTTACGTTTCCTCCTACGCATTAACTCTTTACGTGGCATCTGAAACATTAAATCGCACAGAAGCTCTATAGTGATTATAATTTGGGCCCCTTTTGTTTTGGAGTCGGCCGCGCGGGGTAGCCGCATGGTCTCGGACATCTTGTCACGGTTGCCGCGGCTCCCCCCGTCGGAGGTTTGAGTCCTCCCTCGGGCATGGTTGTGTCTATTGTCCTTAGCGTAAGTTAGTTTAAGTTAGATTAAGTAGTGTGTGAGCCTAGGGACCGATGACTTCAGCAGTTTGGTCCCACAAAACTTACCACAGATTTCCAAGTTTTTTTGGAGTCTCATATTACCAGTACTAAAGGGGTTCACGATACGAACACTTACAATACTTATCATTGTCTAAACTTAAGCATAAATTCCATCTACATCTACATCTATACTCTGACAACCATGTGAGGTGCATGTCAGAGGATACGTCCGATTGTGTTATTAGGGCTTCTTCCTGTTCCATTCACGCATTGAACGTGGGAAAAATGATTGTTTGAATGTCTCTGTGCGTGCAGTAGTTATTCCAATCTTATCTTTTCGATCCCTATGTGAGCGACACATTGAAGGCTGTAATACACTCCTGGAAATGGAAAAAAGAACACATTGACATCGAGGTGTCAGACCCACCATACTCGCTCCGGACACTGCGAGAGGGCTGTACAAGCAATGATCACACGCACGGCACAGCGGACACACCAGGAACCGCGGTGTTGGCCGTCCAATGGCGCTAGCTGCGCAGCATTTGTGCACCGCCGCCGTCAGTGTCAGCCAGTTTGCCGTGGCATACGGAGCTCCATCGCAGTCTTTAACACTGGTAGCATGCCGCGACAGCGTGGACGTGAACCGTATGTGCAGTTGACGGACTTTGAGCGAGGGCATATAGTGGGCATGCGGGAGGCCGGGTGGACGTACCGCCGAATTGCTCAACACGTGGGGTGTGAGGTCTCCACAGTACATCGATGTTGTCGCCAGTGGTCGGCGGAAGGTGCACGTGCCCGTCGACCTGGGACCGGACCGCAGCGACGCACGGATGCACGCCAAGACCGTAGGATCCTACGCAGTGCCATAGGGGACCGCACCGCCACTTCCCAGCAAATTAGGGACACTGTTGCTCCTGGGGTATCGGCGAGGACCATTCGCAACCGTCTCCATGAAGCTGGGCTACGGTCCCGCACACCGTTAGGCCGTCTTCCGCTCACGCCCCAACATCGTGCAGCCCGCCTCCAGTGGTGTCGCGACAGGTGTGAATGGAGGGACGAATGGAGACGTGTCATCTTCAGCGATGAGAGTCGCTTCTGCCTTGGTGCCAATGATGGTCGTATGCGTGTCTGGCGCCGTGCAGGTGAGCGCCACAATCAGGACTGCATACGACCGAGGCACACAGGGCCTACACCCGGCATCATGGTGTGGGGACCGATCTCCTACACTGGCCGTACACCACTGGTGATCGTCGAGGGGACACTGAATAGTGCACGGTACATCCAAACCGTCATCGAACCCATCGTTCTACCATTCCTAGACCGGCAAGGGAACTTGCTGATCCAACAGGACAGTGCACGTCCGCATGTATCCAGTGCCACCCAACGTGCTCTAGAAGGTGTAAGTCAACTACCCTGGCCAGCAAGATATCCGGATCTGTCCCCCATTGAGCATGTTTGGGACTGGATGAAGCGTCGTCTCACGCGGTCTGCACGTCCAGCACGAACGCTGGTCCAACTGAGGCGCCAGGTGGAAATGGCATGGCAAGCCGTTCCACAGGACTACATCGAGCATCTCTACGATCGTCTCCATGGGAGAATAGCAGCCTGCATTGCTGCGAAAGGTGGATATACACTGTACTAGTGCCGACATTGTGCATGCTCTGTTGCCTGTGTCTATGTGCCTGTGGCTCTGTCAGTGTGATCATGTGATGTATCTGACCCCTGGAATGTGTCAATAAAGTTTCCCCTTCCTGGGACAATGAATTCACGGTGTTCTTATTTCAATTTCCAGGAGTGTATATTCCTAGAGTACTCGTTTTAAAGCAGGTTCTTGGGACTTTATTAATAAACTTTCTCGAGGTAGTTTACATCTATCTTAAAGAGTCTTCCGTTTCAGTTCCTTCAGTGTCTCTGTGACACTCTCCTACAGATTAAACAAATAACTATTCGTGCTGCCCTTCTCGGTACATGTTCAATATGTCCTGCTAGGCCTATCTGGTATGGGTCCCACCCACTTGAGCATTATTCTAGAACCGGTCACACGAGTGATTTGTAAGCAATCTCCTTTGTAGATTGACTGCACTTCACCAGTATTTTATCAATAAATCGAAATCTACCACCTGCTTCACCCACGACTGAACATGTGTGATCATTACAGTATTAATACTGGAACATAGTGCAATAGAGAAAAAATATCATAATGAAAATTTTCATTGGTACAGTGTGAGCACTACAGGCATAGTACACGGTGAGCACAAAGTCTTGTCTTGATTATAACAATTTATTACAGAATAAACATTGACATAATAATTTACATTTGATGCCGTTACATAGGTTAGGTTAGTAAACCTCAACGTGTGCTCCCTTGGTATCTCGGAGAAGGTCGAGGCGGTATTCCATTTCCCTTCAGGTGTTTCGTAACATGTGTTCTGTCACAGTACCCACAGCAGCTTGTATCCTAGCCTTCAGTTCGTCGACGTCAGCAACTGGTGTGACGAAGACTCTGTCCCTGATATAGCCCCAGAAAAAAAAGCCAAGGGGCGTAATGTCTGGAGAGGGGAGTAATGTCCAGATCGGTGGATTGGAAGGAACGGTCCAACACCCTGGCCACCCCGCTCTCCAGACATTACGCCCAAGTGGCCAGGTTGCATGGGATGAATTTTTTGGTTTGAAAGGGATGGCAGCTGTTGAAATGCAGGTACTGTTGGTGGTTGGTGGGTTTAATGTGGACAGACTGCAGATAGAGCCATTAGAGAGGATTAGGTCGGCTTCCAGAAAGGTGAGAAGGACCAGGTGATGTGGATGGGAGAGAAGGTATTGAGATTGTGAAGGAATTATGATAGGGTGTCTTGGCCCTGAGTCCAGATCATGAAGGTATCGTGAATGAACATGAATCAGACTAGTGGTTTGGCATTTCGGGAGGCTAGGAAGGTCTCCTCTTTTTTTATTTGAGTCATCAGTCTTCCGACTGGTTTGATACAAACCACTACGAATTCCTCTCCTGTGCCAACCTTTTCACCTCAGAGGCACTTGCAACCTACATCCTCAATTACTTTTTGGATGCATTACAATCTATGTCTTCCTCTACAGTTTTTGCCCTCTACAGCTCCTTCTAGTACCATGGAAGTCTGTCCCTGATGTCTTAACAGATGTCCAATCATCCTGTCCCCTCTTCTTGTAAGTGTTTTCCACATATTCCTTTCCTCTCCAGTTCTGCGCAGAACCTCCTCATTCCTTACTTTATCAGTCCACCTAATTTTCAGGATTCACCTGTAGCACCACATCTCAAATGCATTGATTCTCTTCTGTTTCGGTTTTCCCACAGTCCGTGTTTCACTACAGGTACCACACAATGCTGTGCTCCAAACGTATATTCTCAGAAATTTCTTCCTCAAATTAAGGCCTTTTCGTCAGTGCTAGTCTGTTTTTGATGTCCTCCTTGCTCTGTCCATCACAGGTTATTTTGCTGCCTAGGTAGCAGAATTCCTTAACCTCAACTACTTCTTGACCATCAATCATGATGTTTAGTTTCTCGCTGTTCTAATTTCTGCTACTTCTCATTATTTTCGTCTTTCTTCGATTTACTCTCAGTCCATATCCTGCACTTATTAGACTGCTCATTACCTCCAGCAGATAATGTAATTCTCTCCTCTAGATGGCATATAGGTAGGTTGGCATAGGAGGATGCCATGCAGGTCAGCATAGCAGTGCTACATAGCAGTGGGTTTGGCGTCTGAAGGAAGTTTAGTGTTCAATAGCAGTAAGACCATGGGCATGAGGGATGTTGGTGTATAGGGAGGTGGCGTCACTAGTGACGAGTAGAGATCCAGGAGGTAAAGGTCTGGGGATGGTGGAGAATTACTGAAGGAATTGGTTGCTGTCTTCGATGTGGGAGGCTAGGTTATGAGCAATCGGTTGTTAGTAATGAGCGCCAAAATCTATCAGTGTGGGCAAAATAACCAGCCACAATGGGGTGCCCAGCACTGCTGCATATGTGTATTTTGGGGCACATGTAAAAGGTGGGTGTGCTGGGTGTCATGAGGGTGAGGAGGGAAATGGATTCATGGGAGAGATTCTGGGAAAAACCTAAGGCTTTAAGCAGGGATTGGGGGTTGTGCTGGACTTCCGGTATGGGATCACTCTGGGAGAATTTATGGGTGGAGGAGTCAGGTAATTGGCGTAGGCCTTCCACCAGGTAGTCACTGCAATTCATAACAACAGTGGTGGAACTTTTGCCTGCACATAGGGCAATTAGGTCAGGATTTGTTTTGAGATTGTGCATGGCTATTCTGTCTTCTGCTGAAAGGCTAGTGTTCTGAGGAAGGGGCCTGAGGAAGGACAGTGAGGCTAAGTTGGAGGTAAGGAATTCCTGGAAGGTGACTGTGGGTGGTTAAGTGGGAGGGGGTCAGGATCACAGTTGGATGACGATATGAACTGGGAGAGGCAGAGTTCAGAGTTGGAATTAGGGTGGTTTTCGTTGGAGGGATTGGCAGCAAGAAAGTGTTTCCATTGAATGGATCGAGTGAAAGAGAGTATGTCTTTGACAACTCCAGCATGGTTAAATTTAGGTGTAGGACTGAAGGTGAGCCCTTTGAATAGGACTGAAACTTCGGTGGGGCTGAGGGTTTTTGTGGAAAGACTGCAGACAGAGATCTTGCGAAACTCAGCTCGCTCTGTCCCTCCATGAGATTCATAGTGCTGTAGACAACGGCGCTCAGGTTCCTATCATGTTCCTTGACTTCAGGAAGGCATTTGACACTGTCCCGCACTGCTGTTTAGTGAAAAAAATACAAGCTTACCGAGTACTGGACCAAGATTTATGACAGGAGTCAAGAACTTCTTGCACACAGAACTCAACATGTCACTTTTAACGGAGCAGCATCGACAAGTAAAGGTAATTTCCAGAGTAGGTACCCCAAGGAGTGTTACTGTTTACAATGTATATAAAGGATAAGTAGAAAGCGTTGGAATCTCTTTAAGACTGTTTGCAGATGATGCAGATGTCTATAAGAAAGCAGCAACGCCAGAAGACAGTTTCGATTTGTGAAATGACCTGCAGAGGATTAATGAATGGTGCAGGCTCTGGCTGTTGACCCCGAACATAAATAAATGTAAGATATTGTACATGCATAGCAAAAGGAATTGACTACTGAACAACTACGCTACTGTTGCCAACTCATGTGCACAATATCTGTCTTAAAGTACACTGACGGAAAAAATATAGGAACACCAAGAAGAGGCTGTGGTACATAAACGAAAGTTGGTAGGCGTGTTTCTACATCTCGAGGATAATGTCCATTCCAGTTTCGCGCCAGTCACATAAAAGTGGCGCTATAGCCCACTTCATGCAAGACGGCGCTTATGTGCAAAGGGGCAGTCCAATAGGGAAGCGTGGAGGGGATGAGGTTTGCGCATGCGTGGTGGCACAGAACAGGCAAACAAAGCCCATGCTGCTGAACAGTGTTGCTGCGGACAACAATCAGGTTCATTTGTCTTTGGTACATCGTATTATACATTCAGATCTATGAGGGAATAATACCTTTTGAAACCGATTTCGATGTCTTCTACATGAGAGAAATCTTACTTGTGAGTCTTGAGGTTGTGTTCACTGCTCCACAGCAATTGTCTGTCTGACGCTGGAAGGCGGGAACAGTTGATACAGCTTTGTGAACACGTCAAATACAATTTTTCTTGAAACGACGATTGTCTAACAATAAAATCTTCGAAAATAGTTGCAACAATTGCCATTTATTGCGATTTGTACTATATTATAACTAAGAATGTAACACATAACAAAATAAACTTCAAATTCAAACCTAAATCATTATATTTCTTTGACAACTGGTTCTACTCCATATAATTTTTTAAATGTCTGTAATGCACGAATAGGGGTGTGTTTCGCTGCAGTTCAGTGTAAATCACTATGTGTAAAAAAGAGCTACTGGTACCAAACGCTAGTGGAATATGGTATCGCAAAAACTGTCAGTATATTCTCATATTTTTCAGTGTCAACAGGCATTATGAATTTAAATTAACTAGTTCGACATTACACTGGACGAACTGACAATTATCCACCTTCTGTGAATGAGTCGACGGAAAGCTGACCGATAACGTCGAAAACCACCGATATCTCGACAGGTAACCCTTACTTTCATTTTAAGGCATTTTCCAATTCCTGCCATGAAAATAACATGGGTTTACGTGTCGAAATACTGGATTTTTTTTACGAATTTATCTAGCCACATTCTCGCAAGTAATACAACAGGCTGGGAAAGCTTAACTTCTCCTTGGGCAATGTGTTGAACATTATAGTCTGAATGCTTCACAGGCTACATATTCCTCATCAATAAAAGCTAGAGGATTCGTCTTCTCGATGGCCGTGAAAGGCTAGTTCTTGTTTACAAAGAAATACAATTGCCTGAATAAGACGAACCAATACTCTCCTGCTGGATGCACCTTGTTCGTTGTATTTCATTGCTGTCATTCGAGCGGCTTCAGAAAGGGCGTACTCAATTCTACTTTTGCTCAATAACTGAAATGATTCTTTGTTCTGCAGATGACGTTTTGATATCTGATGCTTTTGTGCTTTCCTGTCAAAGTTCTTTATTGTACAAATGCCCTCATTGCATCATTCCTTTTCACTACCAAACAGAAGACATATATAACAATATAATCTGTTGTTAACTGCATTTGCAGTCAAGCATACTTCTCGTACCAGGCTGTCTGAAAAGTGCGTTTTTGTTTGACGTAACTTACTTGACTTAATTCCTTTGGCCCCTGTGGGGGCGTAGGACATCCAGGAGAACTCGCTATCTGTCTCTGTCTTTGGCCATTTGCTCAATTCTGCCCAGGTCTTGCCAACTCTTTTTGCTTCCCCTTACACTGTCCTCTTCCATGTACCCCTTGGTCTTCTCTTTTTAGACCTGTCTTAGCCTACCTGCCTCTATCAACGTCCTTACATTCCAAAAAACAATACAGGTTTTCCTTTTCAGGCCAAAGGTCATATCCTTAAGATCCATCTGGCTGTTTCTCCTTTTAGTTTCTGTGATATGTGTTTTTTGGTGGTGCAGGTTATCAGCCCACAGACCACGAGTGTCCCGGTGGGGCTGCCATCTCATGGCCTGGACACCTGCCAAGGTTTTATTTCAGGGCCTTACCCCTTAGACAGCTTGTCTTCACCCCAACTACAGAACTCTATCCATCCCTTCACAATGAGGCCTATGTGCATCAACATTGTCCTGGTTTCCAAGGATCTTCCGCTGTCCACATTAGGGGACTGTGTCTGTTGCCACACAGTCACAGAGAGAAAAAGGAAAGGAAGGGAGTGTATAGGATGCGATAGAACAGAATAGAATATGACAGTAAAGGACAGGACAGGACACTAGACAGGACGTTGTGAGACACCCTTTGTCTGGATCCTCTATGGAGACCTGTCTGGCTTGGGAGGCCCTGCTGGTAGTTACATCACTGCCAGCATAGCCCTCCACTTCATTGGATCACACAAACCCCCTCGCCCACATGGACAGTGTTTTGTTGAGGCGGTGTCTCCTGAGGAGGGCCTTTTTGTTTGGCTTCACTTAAAACTACACTAAGTATAGGAGTAGGTCGTTTTTCCTTCAATCCGCACCTTTTTTCGTACATTAATGTAGAAACAGGCGTTTTTAATAAAAATTCTATAATGTGTTTAGTTGCTGGCTCACTCATGTTGGCGACAAACCGAAAATATGCACTAAAACCACACAAGAATCACTATGAACACAAACTGCACGACCGTTCACTTTCATGTTAAAAGCCAACATAAAAGCGGCAGAGACTAATCTCGATACCTGCTAACAAGTACAGTGCAACAGCTTTTGTAGAAGAAGGGAAGTAGAGGAGAGCTGAGAATACTATTCAAGTGCAGCCACACACCGCCAGGTAAGGGAAGGGAGGCAGAGACTGAGAGCAGTCAAGTCTCAAACAGGCAATAGCACCAATACTCAGGGTGTGGCAGCGCAGGTTACAAAACTGATGACTTCACACATTTAGTGCTCTAAGTAGAAAGTTGTTTATATTTTTTTATGAATTACTATTGCCTCTTTTATAAGCACAAATACAGGGGAGACTAAGTCTCAAAGTCTCCCCTCACACTATGCCACTGATGATTCATAAAATTTGTTGCTTCATGGTGAGGCAATACAGAACCTGCACTTAGAAGCCCTGCTTGTGGTGAATTCCATTAAATTAAAAGTACCACAATTGCTAACCATTAGCCTTCAAATTTGTCAAGTGCTGTACTATGTATGATATTCTTCCCAGCCTCACTCAAATAATTTACATACTTTCAATTTGTAAGATTAATGTATAGAAAGATTTGAGCTTGAACCACTGTCAAAACAGTAGGATTTTAATTTTGCATAACATTTATATTATTATTGTATTACAAAGTAAAAGTTTTAATAGTAATGAATACAAAATGTTGTGTATATGTTTTGCTTATGTAATTGTCGCTTCTGTTATGCTAAAACAATAATTATAATCATGTGTACAGATTTGCTATGTAATATGCACACATTCATGTAATATTGTGTTAAGGATTATATTTGCTCTGATAGAGGACTTATTCAGTCCGTAGCCATCCAGCCTGGAGATTGGATGTATGACAGTCTATCTCCTGCTCAGCTAGCCCTCTACAGTCTCTGATGAAACAGCAAGTCCCACATAGGGAACATAGCCACCATGACCTGCAGCACCACCATTTGAGTCAAGACTGCTGAGGAACATCCAGCACGCCTTCTCATGGCCTAAACAGTGGGTCCAGAGGCAGACCATCATCCATCATTGTGCTGCTGCTGCCCACCTCTGTTCCTATAGGCAGGCTTCAATGCTGCCAGACTTTTTCCTGTTTGGAGGCTATAGTGTAGCTCAGCATGACTACATGCATTTGGTGCAGAGTTGTTGGGTGCCTTCTTGGGTGCTGTCTATGGTGTGATCAAGAGTTCCCTGGTTACACACTTTGCTGAGCTGCCATCAACCAAGTGGAATGTATACAACAATGCCAGTATGGCATAGCCAGCAACTCCATTATATTGTTGGGCACTGATTCTGGTGCTCCCACTGCCATGATGGCTGAAATAGCACATCACACCATAGCATCAATGCATTTTGGCATGGCATATACCATCACTACCACACCACCACTGCAAACATCCCATGAATCAAGACAGTTGTGTATCATTGAGTGATAAATGTTTGCTTCATGAAAGATAATTCATTAGGACCTTCAGGCACTAGACAGGCCATCTCATACCTAGCCACTACTACATGTGCCCAGGGTTGGTGGACAATCTAAGTTCTGGGCATGACAACCTACCATCATCACCCATATAGCATCCAGTACCACAGGTATTAGACATGCTGTCAGAAATTGTCAAGTCTGACCTCATAGTATCCAGTGTGAAAAGTCATCTTGCACTGGCATTGTTCCTGTACCAGGAGTCCAGCCTGGTTTGGCAACATGACTTAAGCAGCTTGCACATCAGCAATATATGAGTATATGCTAGTGAAGGGCAATTTTTTGTGTTGGCCTTTTTGATTATTTTGTTTGCAGCCTTGGTAGGGCATTCTCACTGTCACAGAAACTTGAAAGCACTATTTGTTAAGTCAAAGGAGCCTCCAAATCTGTCTCAGTTTAGAGATAATTGTAGAGAGGTTTACTTGCAACCAGTGAGGTGCTCATATAGTAGCTTGGCTGGACATGAGTTGTTATGTATGCAGGCAGTGTCAGCTGTATGTAGCACAATAGAAGGGATGGCCATGAAGTGCATTGATACTCTGAACCTCTTTGAGCCATGACACAGTGTAAGGAGTGGTATACTATGTGCCATAGCTGCTTATGTTGGTGTGCAATTTTTGCTGTTTTATTGTTGGATGGTGGTTATATAAATGGGAGAAACCTGAGCAGTGACTACAAGGGATGTAAATGAAGTCCAACAAATTGATTCTGTTACGGCTAACCTGATGATTCTGTTTGTTGATAAAGCAACAGAGGGTTAGTGATCTGAAGGCTGCTGTAAAGTTAGGAAATTAGTTAAATGAAAGATCTTTAAATATGACCAAGCTATGATTGGTTAGTGACGCTAAACCATATGTTATGTACCATATGGGAATGAGTAAGTCAGATTTTTTGAAGAATTTGAAATGGTGTTTCTCTATCAGCAATGCCACAATAGCAGTGCAATGTTTTTCACAGAGTGACTTAATGGTCTATAGCAAAACACAACAAATTGTAGAAGCATTTGCAGGAAGAATTCAGAAGGCCAGCACAGATATCCATGAATTAATGCAAAATGTGGAGGCAGATAAAATCATTTTGCAGGAAGCTTAGAACATGTAGTTGGGTATGTTTCAAAGAGGATAATTCAAGAAAGCTGTGAGTGGAAAACACAAAAGTCTTAATTTCTGCTATTATATAGTGGCTACATAACTTGAAGAAGTTGACATTGTGTCATGGGGACAAGATAAATAGGATATTTTTTCCTCTGTGATACAGAGTTATAGATGTGAATGCACAGGCCATATTAAGAAGCAACATTGGGAACCCCTGTATTCTGAATGTGGGGTAATAAGTCTTCATGTATGTGGTTGTCACAAAAAAAGCATAATGGACAGCATCAGAACAAGCATTTCTAATTTCCATTGGAAGTTGCTCATCATTGGATGGTGTGCCCAGTAAAATGGAATACTGCAGAAGCCTTTGCAATGATGGAGAGTTGTTTGGTTGCCATAGTAAGTGGAACTGTATATAGATTTTTGGTGGACACAGGGGCTCAGCCGGCCAGAGTGTCCGTGCGGTTCTAGGCGCTACAGTCTGGAACCGAGTGACTGCTACGGTCGCAGGTTCGAATCCTGCCTTGAGCATGGATGTGTGTGATGTCCTTAGGTTAGTTAGGTTTAATTAGTTCTAAGTTCTAGGCGACTGATGACCTCAGAAGTTGCATAGTGCTCAGAGCCATTTGAACAGGGGCTCATGTGTCAGTAGTCAGTCCTGACCTTCTAGATAGGAGCAGATTGAGGACTGCATGATATAGGTTATATGGAGTGGATGGAAATGATGTGGCATTGTTGGGATCAAGATCACTTGGTTTCAGCATTAGAGCAAGGAACTTTCAGGAGTACATGGAAGTGTTGCCAGATGTTGATTTTCAGAACATAGTGACATAGTGGTCAATGATAATGATAATTCATATTTGAACAAATGTATGAAAATAGTCTGCCTGTACACACTATAATTAATTAATTATTGTTTGTTCTGTTATTCTCTACTAGAATGGTCAATGATAATGATAAGTCATATCTGAAAAACAAATGTATGCAGTATAAATAATTAATTATTGTTTGTTTTGTTATTATCTACTATATTCTGCTTGAGATATATATTTACATATGTTTTACCACTTTAGGCCTATGTTATTACTTTATTGTATAATTACAAACTCATATAATGTAATATGACTACTCCTATATCATTGTATATGATAAAATGGATGCTCAATGAATGAATGAATGAATGAATCATACCTAACAGATAGAGTACAAAGAGTAGAGATAACACATACTTCAAACAGATCTAAACATTTAGTAAAACACTTATCAGAATCAAAATACATTAATATAGGGGTTCCACAAGGTAGCATATTAGGACCAATACTGTTCCTGATATACATCAATGACTTTCCCAGTAGTGTTACTCACAATGAAAAAATTCTCTTCACTTGTGACAGCCATATTATAGTCACTGAGAAAACAAGAGAACTCCTTGCTGAGAAAGCAAATGAAACTCTCAAGGAAGTCTATGATTGGTCGATGAGCAATAAAGTGACATTGAACATAAAGTAAACTTATGCCATGAATTTCAGCTTGAAGAGGAAAAATGACAATGTTGAATTAAATGTAGATGGCACCTCTATAGACTATGTAACAAATGTAAAATTTCTATAAATGAATATTGATTCTCAGTTGAAGTGGTGTGAACACACAAAGGTACTCACAAACAGAATGTCATCTGCATGTTATGCCCTTAGAATCCTGTCATCAGTGTGTAACATGCAGTATCTTTTAGTTACATATTATTCATATGTACACTCAGTACTTAGCTATGGCATTCTTTTTTGAGGAACAAATGCACTAAATATGAACACAATTTTCAAACTCCAGAAAAGAGCAATAAGAATAATAACCAAAAATACTAGTCGAGCTCATTGTAAAGATCTATTCAAAACATGGGATTTTAACTGCTCCACGTGAATACATTTACCAGTCAGTTGTACACATCAAAAACGACGTTGGTAATTACTGCACAAACAGCTCTGTCCATGACCACGTAACAAGAGATAGACTCAACTTACATTTACCAAGAAAAAATAAACATAAAACTCAAAAATGGTTCAAATGGCTCTGAGTACTATGGGACTTAACATCTGTGGTCATCAGTCCCCTAGAACCTAGAACTACTTAAACCTAACTAACCTAAGGACATCACACACATCCATGCCCGAGGCAGGATTCGAACCTGCGACCGTAGCAGTCGCGCGGCATTTTCTACAAAGGAATAAAACTGTACAATAAATTACCAAAAGAGATTGAAGAGATTGCAAAAACACAGGCAGCTAAAATGTACCTGTTATGCAATACATTTTATAAATGAAGGATTACTCAGATAAAACAGAGTAGGGGTTTGATAAAAAAAATGTTATACAAATAAATAATAATAATGATTACACAATGTCCAGCATTCCACATAACACCTTCACTTTATGTTTTTCCTTCCTTTTTCCTTTCTAGAAATGCTTACCCTCAAGCTATGCATAGCACAATATACTAACACCTCTTCCTATTTCTGAGTTCAACGTCTCTCTCGTTATGCAGGGATGCTGACTCAGTTTTTCAGGATAGTAAATGGTAAGTTGCAGTACAGAAAAATGGCCCAGAGATCACCGGTGTGTGTGTGTGTGTGTGTGTGTGTGTGTGAGTGAAGTGTTATGAAACAATGTGTGTATTGTGTGTGCAGTGACTGATAGTGAGATATGAGTGAAAAGTGTGGCAGTACATTATTTAATAAGTTATTTGTAAAAAAAAAGGTATTGTATACCAGGAGTAAATCTAATGATTGTCTCTAACTAGAAGTCTATAAATAATATATGTGTATACAAATTAGCTTATTGTAAATTGATCTAAACTTATAAATACTTTGACATGTCCTATATCCTTGTAAAAAGAGATATATGGATGAGTAAAACTACTACTACTACTACTACTACTACATGTACCATGGGGTTGTCACTCATTGTGAATAAGTGTCACTTCACAGGAACATAGGTGTAATTATTTGGGTGATGTAATTGGTCAGGAGGGTGTTGCAACTGTTCCATACCTGATTCAAGCAGTCCATGATTTTGTGCCACAAAGGATAACAAAACATATTCAGTTGCTTTTCTGACTTTGTAATTGTAATAAGAAAATTGTTAATGGAATTTGTGCAATTGGTGAACTATTGAAACAGTTGTTTAAAAAAAGGAGTGAAATTTTAGTGGTAAGCTAATTGTGAAACTGCATTTTGGGCCTTGGAACAGTCATTAATGATAAGACTAGTATAAATGTTTCAAGATTTGAGAAAGAAATTTATTTCATGGTATGATATGAGAAATCTGGCAATTGGATATATTCTTTGCCAAAATGAAAATGGCAAAGAGAATCTGGTGGCATATGCATCAAGACAGTTATATAAAGCAGAGCAGAACTATTCTACCACAGAAAAGGAAATACTTTTGGATTAAAGGAGACTACTCATTGAGGAAGAGAAGTGTCAAGCTGTCAACATCCACACACATACGAATGAAAACATGCTAGCTTACGGAGTTATTCTTTGATGGGAGAGAGTAAAATATACACAGAGAAACACACACACACACACACACACACCTATGCCTCTATGGTTCTGCCTGGACTAACAGTGCCAATGCTGTATTTCAGCAGGGAACTAGTTGTTGTGTGGTTAGTGTCAGGTGGGGTGGTTAGAGGGAGAGAAAGGCAGGATGGAAGGAGAGAGACTGGGGTAGTGGCTTGGAGGAAGATGTTCTGTTTGCTGGCTAGGAATGTGTAAGGGAGTGTTGGCCGGTGTATGGGCTAGACATGTAATGCTTGGTTGTAGGGGCTGGTGGGGAGTGGCACATGGTAAAGGCAATAGGGTGATACGAACAGGGATTAGGTGACAACATAGAGGAAGGGGTTACAGGGACAGTGGGAGACCCGAGATTAAGCCCAGGATGATTAAGGGTGCAAAGAATGCATTGTTAAGTATAGCTCTCATCTGTACAGTTGAGAGAAGTTGATGGTGGAGGGAAGGATACAGATGGCCCAGGTTGTGAAGCAGCTGCTGAAGTTGAGCATGCCGTGCTCAACTGAATGTTGTGCAAATGAGTGTTCAATTCTGTTCCTGGCTACTGTTTTGTGGTGACCAATCATTCTAGTGGACAACTAGTGGATAGTCATACTGACATAAAAAACTGTGCAGTGTTTACAGTGGATTTGCTATACAACATAACTGCTTTCATAGGTGGTCTTGCATCTGATTGGGTAAGATAAGCCTGTGGCAGGACTGGACTGGGAGGCACTGGGTAGATAGGTTAGGCAGGTCTTGCACCTTTAACTGAAACAGTGGTATGATACTAGTGGCAAAGGACTGGTAATGGGAGTGGCATAGGGGTGGGCCAGGATGCTGTGTAGGTTGATTGGGTGACAAAACACCTCCGTGGGAGGGGTGGGAAGGATTTTGGTAGGATGTCCCTCACTTCAGTACAGAATGAGATATAATCAAAGCCCTGGTGAATGATGTGTTTCAGTTGTTCCAGTCCATGACGGTATTAGGTGATGAGAGGGGTACACTTTTGTAAATGATTCTTTTGGGTGGTGGGAGGATTGGGTGAGTGTGATTATATGGCAGTGTAAGTATGTTTGTGGACTAGGTTTGCTGTGTATTTCCCATCTGTGAAGATCTTCATTGTAATGGGCAAGGGAATACATCATCCTCAGTGGCTAGGCTGTATGTGAGGGATTTTTTTGGTGTGAAAAGTATGCCAGCTGCCTAAATGCAGGTACTGTTGGTGATTAGTGGCTTTAATGCAGAAGGAGGTGTGGACAGAGCCATCAGAGAGGTGACGGTCAACATCCACCCATGTTGAGCAGAAGAAGACAAGGTGAAGTGGATATGAGAAAAGGTGTTGAGGCTGTGAAGGAATATGGATAGGGTGTCTTGGCCCTGAAACTAGATCATGAAGATATCATCAATGAAGATATTGGAAATTGTGGGAGGGTAGGAAGGTTTCCCCCAGTTGGCACATAAACATGTTGGTATATGTAGGTGCCATGCATGTGCCCAAATTTGTGTCTATACCTTCCCTCCAAAGGAAAAGTGTTTATAAATCAGGATAACCTGCTCATTTCCAATATCATTTCCTGTGTCATTCCATCCCTACTCTAATGGATTTCCCAGGTAAAACAGGCCCAATTTTGGTCCTTAAATGCTGTCTATATCATGGAATCCTCCCCCCTACCAGTGGCCTCGCCATAAAAACCCCCTTCTCTGGATCCCATTCTACCTTTCACAATGACCTTTATCTTTTTGGATTCCACCAGTCTCTACTCTCACATATCTGGCACTGCAGAAAAACCTTTTCTTGCCACAGGCATCCTAGAATCACCTCTACTCCCTCCACAAGATATGTGTAATCCTTAACACATGCATCTCTGAACTAGATACCCTTGCAGTCTGACACCTAGAGAAATGTTCCAGACACCACTTCCACAAATTGTCCAATCTGTTGACATCCTACTCTCAGCTTGGGGCACCACTATCCATCATTACCTATCCACACTGTGAACCACCTTTTCAACACCTCATAGTGACCAGACACTGCCTAGCTAACCTCTTCAATTCATCACATCCTCAAAAACTCCCTTCTTATGCCCCACAAAATCCAGAACCCAAGGAAAGTCAAAACACTGCTATTCAACTTTCCATCAAGAACCTCTGTGCCACAGCAGTTTCACTCCTATCCAAAGGCCTCATCTTTAGCCCTGCACCCAAGTTTAATTGTGTTGGAATTTTCAAAGACCTACTCTCCATCTCCCAATTCTTACGATGGAAGCACTTCTTTGCCCCAATTCCTCCAACTAAAGACATTCTAATCCCAACATTGAACCTCACCTCTCCCAGTTCATATCACCATCCAAAAGTTACACTGTGCCCCTTGTAATAAATATTGCCTCCCCAGAACTTTCATACTTCAGTTGAAATGTTCGATTCCATATAAGTTTCTGTCTGACTTTATTTAATTTTATACTTAAATTATATATTCCACATCTAAAGATAATTTTGCATGTACTTGACCACCAGAATACTATATTTCTGATAATATAATTTTATTTTTCATATCAATCCATTTAGCAACACTGATCTTGAACCATGAAAGTTAGTAATCACAAATGTTAACTTACATGAGGCAAAAACTACTTTACAGTGAAACTAACATTGTTTTGCTTTAATTTTCATGTAAACATAATTTCTGTATCTATTTCTAATTTTTCTAATTTTATTATTAATAATTTAATCAACAATGATATGGTTATAATAGAAGGAAACATTCCACGAAGGAAAAATATACCTAAAAACAAAGATGATGTGACTTACCAAATGAAAGTGCTGGCAGGTCGACAGACACACAAACGATCACAAACATACACACAAAATTCAAGCTTTCGCAACAAACTGTTGCCTCATCAGGAAAGAGGGAAGGAGAGGGAAAGACGAAAGGATGTGGGTTTTAAGGGAGAGGGTAAGGAGTCATTCCAGTCCCGGGAGTGGAAAGACTTACCTTAGGGGGAAAAAAGGACGGGTATACACTCGCACACACACACACATATATATGTGTGGATGGATATGTGTGTGTGTCCGAGTGTATACCCGTCCTTTTTTCCCCCTAAGGTAAGTCTTTCTGCTCCCGGGACTGGAATGACTCCTTACCCTCTCCCTTAAAACCCACATCCTTTCGTCTTTCCCTCTCCTTCCCTCTTTCCTGATGAGGCAACAGTTTGTTGCGAAAGCTTGAATTTTGTGTGTATGTTAGTGTTCGTTTGTGTGTCTGTCGACCTGCCAGCACTTTCATTTGGTAAGTCACATAATCTTTGTTTTTAGGTATAATTTAATCAACAGTTATACAAAGACAGGAAGATGATAGTTTTTATATTCTCAAACTTTGCAACCTTCATTATTAATTATTAGTTGTATAATAAATAATAATATATAAATAAATAATAATGTGCATCACACAGCTTCAAAAATACTGAGCTACTATGTAAACACTTATCAAAAATATTCGAACATCTACCTTCCATTCATTATGTCAGCATAAAACTTGAAAATTCATAGTACGACTGGATTCTCAGGACTGGACTCTCACCTTATGATATAGTATATGACAGGAAAGTCCCTTCACCCTTTAAGGTAGTAAAATCTAGGAATGAAAGAAACAATGATTTAGTAAAATAAGTTTTTGAAAACGTTATGTGATGTTCAGCAGAGATTGAAAAGTCTTCTTCAGACAGGAAACACAGACACTTTCATACAAGCAAGCACACTTCAAGCACACATGATCACTATCTCCAACTGCTCCAGCAGAATTCTTGCCAGAGTGGCTGTAGTAGTGGTCATATGCACAAGAAGTGTGTTTGCAATTGTGAACATGTGTGTGTGTTTTTCTTTGGAAGAAGAAGGCTTTGGCTGAATGCTCAGTGTGAAACAGTCCTTTCATTATACCTGCCTGCAACACAGTGTGTCAACTGTATAGTGAGTAGCAATCTATCCTTTTCATAATATTCATTATATTCCAACCTGGCCTCTTTCTTATTGATTATTGGATGCTTTTGTATTGTCTGCATAGTACTACCTGAAGAGATTTGCAATCTGTCTGGCACCAGTAACTCACTTGTCAGAGTTCAGAGTGATATTTTCCTTTTTACCATTGCCTTCCTACAATATTGCTTCCCTGATTGCCTTACTTTTATTTCTGACTCTGCTATAAACTTATCATTAGCCGTTAGTTCTGCCTGATGTACAGCTCTTCTATTTACTTGAACATAATTGACTTGGAATGTAATCAGATTCTAATAATACAAAATACTATACTGTGAATGTTTTTAGTAATACCAGAACATAAGCAAGCCAATGGCCTTGCCATAATGGTAACATCAGTTCCTGTCAGATCACCAAAGTTAAGCATTGTCAGGCTAGGCTAGCACTTGGATTGGTGACCATTCTGCATGTTGAGCACTGTTGGCAAGCAGGGTGCACTCAGCCCTTGTGAGGTAAACAGGAGCTACTTGATTGAGAAGTAGTGGCTCCAGTCTTGTAAACTAACGTACAGCCAGGAGAGCAGTGTGCTGACCACATGCCCCTCCATATCTGCACCCAGTGATGCTTGTGGGCTGAGGATAACACAGCGGCCAGTCAGTACTGTTGAACCTTCATGGCAAGTAAGGGAAGGTTTTTTGTTTTAGAACATAAAAATAACAGTGGTTTTTTAATACCACTAGTTCTCAGACAAGACAGCAATACCTACATCTGTAGTGTGTAACAAAATAATGTTAAAAACAAGTTAGAAATGAAAGTCTGTTCAGCAGTTATGATGTAAACAACAAATAAGCTGATGCAGTTGTTTACAGAGGACATGCTTGTAGATTGTAGATTGTAGATTGTATTTTATTGGTCCTGTTGTCTACATAGCAGCTTATGCATAAGACATTGGACAAGTCAAGTTATAAATATACAGGCTGAAAGTAATTTCAAGGCATACATATTTAAGCTTACAATAATACACTTTACACACAAGTATTTATATAACACATTTCATAAATTTAAATATTCTTCAATGGAATAAAAGCAGTGATGCTGTAAATATGACTTTAGAGATTTTCCAAATGTATTGACCTCAGTGATAGCTTTTATGTTTTCAGGAAGTTTGTTATAAAGCTTAACTCCCATGTGAAAAGTACCTTTTTGGCACAGTGCTGTACTGATTTGAGTCGTATGTAAGTTCCTGTTTTGTCTGGTAAAGTGCTCATGTATATCACAGTTTTTTTGTAGCCTCTGGTCCTTGCCTATTACATTTAATTTAAAGAACAAAAGGGTTTCCATAATGTATACACACGGTAATGAGGGAATACCAGATTTCTTAAACAGGGGTTTACAAGAGTCTCTAGGCTTGCACCCAAACAAGATTCTAATGGCCCTTTTTTGTAGTTTAAAAGTGCTATTAGCTATTTTTAGAGTTTCCCCAGAAGGTGACCCCATATCTAAGACGAGAATGAAAGTACGCATGATATGCATTCAATACTGTTTTCTCACTACAGCATGATTTTAATGAACAAAGAAGATAACATGTTTTGCTCAGTTCTGCATTGAGACATTCAATATGCTTATTCCATCTGATGTTACTCTGCAGCCAAAGTCCTAAGAATTTGGTTTCAGTACTGTTACCAACTGGTTCGTCATTGATAGAGACTGATGGGATAAACATATCCTTGTTAGGAACATTGTGGAATTTTAGAGCAACGGTTTTCTTACTGTTTATTACAAGCTGATTACTCTGTGCCCAGCTGCTAAGTTGTTTCGTGACCGTGTTTACTGTCTGCTGTAACTGTTCATCGTCGTCTCCTTTTAGTAGAATCGTGGTGTCATCTGCAAATATGATTGATTTGTGTGCATCAATATTTAAGCTTAGATCATTTATGTACAGAAGAAACAGAAGCTTCATAAAATTTCAGTGTAATAAGTATTTATATCAAATTACTGATTATTTCAAACTTGTTACCACAACTTGTCAAACTAAATTTTTTAATAAATCTTAAGAAAATTCATAGATTTCAATTGTAAGTTCAATTATGTACTATTCTAACAACATTGAGAAAATATTTGTAATTGTTACATGTTACATGAGCATCAGTGGTGGTATCCACATTACATCAGTCCTGGATCAAATTTTGTAACACGTAATATGTGTATATCACTATGTCAATAAATCTGCTAGCAAATGAAAAGTTGTGTCATATACATGAAAATAATATCAGCATCTAACATAACTGCTTGACCATGCAGAAAGAACCTCTATATTTTAAGTGAAGTTGTGTATTTCAGCAACCTGAGTTACTTTCATTCAATGAACTGCAGTATAAAAGTGGAGCATTATTCAATATGTGTGTAAGACAGCATATGTTGGAACATCTTAACAAAGGACTTTTATGCTCTTTATGTATTTTCCTACAGATTAACATCCCACATGATCAAAAGGATTATCAGTATTAAACTTCCCCAATTCCTGAGAAAGTTTTGGTTGACTTCAAATATGTTATCTCATTCCTTATGTATGTAGCAAATTATATCTGTGACCACAATTACTTCTCCATTGAGTGGAAAACATATAGAAATATCTGTGGCACATCCATTGATACTAACATCTCAGCCTCACATATGAAGCTGTTTTTGTACCATCCATAACACTCTTTTAGTCAACAAAACACTCACATGGTTCATATATGTTGATGATATCTTTATAATCTAAAGCCAGTACAAGACACATTCTCTTCTCTTTCAGACAACCTCAACACCATATTTCCTTAGCATTTTATTTTCTCCTATTTGGTACGAACCAGTCATGTGGCTGGAGTTTGACCACTGTGTTTTTAGAGTCTCCTTAAAAATCTCTGTAGGTATTAAGCCTGCCAACTACAAACCTCACCTCCCTGCTATAATGTGGCACCAATAATGTATGGTACATCTGTGGTGATGAGCAGTTCCTCTTACAATTTGCTTTACACATGCATAGATTAATTTTCCAGTAATGAGACGAATGATGCTAAGTATAAACAGATCTTATTAGTCTCACATATGGTTTAGTGTTATAAATGTCTCCAACAATATGAGAAAATCGAGTAATCATTTGACTGTCAGTACTTACTCAGATACATTTAATTTTTTGAAATTTTGGTTTGAGATTTAAACTTCTGAGTTTTCTAGCTATAGGGTCTCACTGTGTACAGAAAATTCAAAGTGATTACGATCAGGCACTTTCATTATGGCTCGTATAATTCCACCAGACATAGGAGAAACATTACAGATAATAATAGTTCAAACATCTCCACCAGTGACAAAAGCACACCCTATCCAAAGAACACCGAGTCCAAAGACAATTTACTCTGCACATGGCAAGTAGCAGTTACTGATGGGTGATGGTCATCACAGATTGGTTGTACTATGGGTAAAACAATTAAGCAAACAATAAAGTTGAAAGTTGTACTTCCATGTATTAATACAAAAACATTTTATAAATATTATGAACATTATTTATGTTACAAGACTTTTTTTTTTCAAGAAACAAAGTAAAAATTATAAACATATAAATTATGGGAACTTGTTTCTATTGTATGACTACAGATCAGTTCCTATTCTGATGTTTCCTATTGTTGATAACAAAAGTTTATATAATAAACTAGTAAAACTCTGAAGCTGAGCTTGGTATGAAATACAAAACATATCAACTAAAAAGTGATAATTTTTAGAAATTTTCTCTTATATTCCAGTGTTTTTACAGGTACTTATAAAACCAGAGATAAACAGATTTTTGAAAACTTACAAAATTTGAACATTCATTTAATAGAACACTAGATACAGCACTGTTTCTTAATAGATGTGAAACAGAATGGCTACTAACAAATTCTAACACAAAAACATTTTAATGCAAAAATAAAAATAAAATACCACCCCTTTTTGTTAGTAGCTCATATGTCAAAAAGTGGAATGTAATGAGTATCACATGTTCCTTTTAATACTTCTTTGCCACAAACTGATATGAATTAAAGAAGATTAAAATGAGAAAATTTCCCTTTGGAAAATATTGATGGGTGGAACAGACCATGACCCACATTAAGAATGAACTGATGATCAATGAAGTCATCATAAGTGTGAGATTTTCTGTACACACAATCCTTTTATATGTTCTATGTAGAAGAAGAGTTTTCATATTCACTCTTTTATGCCTGTTAACATGTTTATCATTTTCATTTTAATATGAATATAGGTCTGCCACATCAATCAATCATCAATCTTATTCCACTCTATACTTTCCATTTATATTTTAAAAGAAGTTATTTTTAATATTCTTCAGCAAATCTGTTATTTCCTTTCATCATGGCATTTAAAGTATTTTAGCCACATGGAATAACATAAAAATTTCTGTAGTCAGAAAACTACACATCTTTCTTGATGATTAATGTGTGCCTTCTGATGTTTCCTGAGCTTCTCATTAATACACTGTTTCACACTAACTTGAACTTCATCACGGCTTCACAATGACAGTCTCATTCCTGAGATTCCTCATTCTCATGAGACAACATGTATTTGAATCACAAAAGTATCTTGTTTCAGATGTGTCTGCTTCCTCCTTTGAAGTAACAGTTACAGCACAATGAAATACAGTTTCATGAGAATGGTTAAAACAGTTTCTTATAATCCCTCTTCACATAGAGTTTTAAAAGTTCAAATTATTTGTATAAATAAGAAAATTCAATGAGTTAAGTTCATGGGAACCATACACTCTTCATGTAAAGCTATAGCTTATAAAAAATCTTAAACAGAACATATCTTCATTTGTTCTTCCATTCATAGTTGTATTATGGAACAATAACCTATAACATTGCTAACAGAGGTTTTTTCAATCTTGGACCATATGAGATGTGTCATAAATTAAATCATCTGGAGACACAGAAATGTCATCTGCAAGTACCCTAACAATGGGAACATTGTTGAAAAGTGTTACAATGTGTCCCATCACAAATTCCAGCGTCGCCAGTATAGGTTCTGACCATGTGTACAAGGACCAGATGAGGAGGCCATAGAAAATTGCCAACACTGTATGATGTAACCAGTATAACCTAGAAAGAGAAATATATTATCTGTAAAATACAGCATTTCCAAATACAACTAAAACAGTGTTTATCAGGAATATACTTAAGAGTGAATAGTTTAGTTTAATCTCAAATAACACAAACTGAAACAGCTCAAAAGAAGTGAAATACAATAATGTACTATATGAGGATGTTGTATGTTGGAACACTTTTTAAACATTTGCCCCTTGTCCACCTCAGAACAGAAATTAAATAAAATTTGTTATTCAATTTTTAAATGATACCACTCACTTTTTTTCTAGAAATTATAAAATTTACTCATGAAAAGTAAGGTTTTACAAATGTGAAAATATTCCAGTCATTTTAAGTGATTCTATTGAGGGTTCTTGGTGAAACATTGTGTATTGTATTAACTGAATGAAACACTTCTTTAGGCTTGTTTGGCAAAGTTTAATATTGGTGAATGACAGCATTGTGCACTAGCAAATGGGCTAGTAACCCAAAAAGAATACAGGAAAATGTTGTGAAACAATGCTAAAAAATATAATTCTAAAAGCAGTCATTAGATTGAATCATTGACCATGAAACATGTGTTCATAGGTACACAATCCCCAAGGTACAACACCTTCCCCTAAATTATATGATTATTGTAATATTTTTTTGTTTTTCTAATGGATAAAAAAACTAAAATGAAATTAACAAATCTGCAGATTCCTATTACAGAAACTTATTGATATATTTTATTGAAGTTAGATACATCTATAAATACCAAATATGCTCCAATTATTAATCTTAATTGATTTGAAGTCACAATTGCAGACATCATTTATGAGGTGAGTAGTTCCAGAGTGTATGACCACCTTCATATATATATATAGTGATCCCAATGTGATCCATAACAGCAGGATCATAATTAAAATAAAAAATGTCATGTGACGAGGGCCTCCCGTCGGGTCGACCGTTCGCTGGGTGCAAGTCTTTCAATTTGACACAACTTCAGTGACTTGTGCGTCGATGGGGATGAAATGATGATGATTAGGACAACACAACACCCAGTCCCTGAGTGGAGAAAATCTCCGACCCAGCCGGGAATCGAACGCGGGCCCTTAGGATTGACATTCTGTCGCACTGACCACTCAGCTACTGGGGGTGGAAAGCAGGATCATAACGGAAGCATGATCATAGTTATGATCAAGAAGCATCTTTCTCTTAATGAAACGGATCTGTTGTAGTGCCTAAAATTGGTCTTCCTCCAAATAACATAAGCAAAAATGACTGGAAATTAACTGATTAATACACCAAATGATGTCAGTTATCAATGGACAATACATATTCCCTAGTTAGTGTTTTCATTGTATTTATTCTCTAACAGAGGTCAGTATCATCATATTACAACCTTAATTATCATTTTTATCTATTTTATTTTGCATTATACAGTTGTCATTTATAATGTTTACCCCTCTACCCATACAAAGATTCTTATACTGACTTATGACATTATGTTGTTTAGCCATAAATTCATTATTCACTCGCTCATCATTCTTTCTCAGTACTATCAGTGACGAATGAATCTTTCATTCTGTCTGCCAGATTATGACTTAAATACTTTCCCTGCCTTTTGCAGATTCATTGAAACTCAGTTTTCATTGTACATGCTAGGTCCTGCTTGAAAATTTTAAAAACCTGGTTTTCTTTCTTACATGCCGTGTCCTATAAGGGCTCTTTTGCATAGCTTGCACAGCATTGTGTTCTGGGAGAACAGGTATACTCAAGGATGGATTTGTTTTTACTTCGAACTTTATGGTCATTCCTATGTTATGACATAGCTAATCAGGACTGTATAATTTCTTCAGTCTATTTGCCACCTTCTATAAACATTCCAAAAAATTTATATTTAATCACAGAATAAGTTATTTTTTCCTACTCACTGCACAACATTCATTCTACGTGGCAGAATACTGTAGACTTCTCAAGTGAGGAATGAAATATAAATGGAAAACAACAAGAAAAATTAGATTACATTTATGTCACTAGCATGCTTGGTATTTAATACATGCCATAAAATTTGTTGGAAGAGGATTATGAAAAACTGTTACTGGACTGGACTATCCTTTATGACTTATCAGTTAAGCAGACATGTTTTTCTTCTTTTTTTCTGTTTTCATCATGTTATGTAAATCATATCACAAAGCCTTTAGATTAGCAGGTTTTTTGTGTGTTGTATGGACCATAACTGTAACCTCAATAGCTCTCAGTTTACAAATGCAAAAAAACTCTCTCAATGAAAAATATCACAAAGAAATTTGATTTCAGTTTGAGGTTAATTTCATTCTCTATAAGAATCTTCACATCACTGGCAGAAATCAGTTTGATTATTTATTTGTCATTCACTGAACCATGTAGTTCATTTATCTTGTAATTGATCTATTAGGAAACTTCTTGTTGTTATTGAAATTTACACAAATATGTATTGTATCCATCTTGTATTATTATGTTATAGTTAATAACATTTGTCATGATGAAGTTTATAATAACATTTGTCATGTTGAAGTTTATATTATTATTATTATTGTTATTATTATTATGTTTATACTGATGACACCAATTGCATGTAAATATGCTCAATGGTGGAATAAAACATTTGTATTTGTATTTATTTGTAATACCTTACTCTGCTTTCTGTCTTACTATGAGGAAGAGTGACAGATAATAAATAATTTTTCTTTCTGCTACTAAATTTAGGAACTCTCTCTCTCTCTCTCTCTCTCTCTCTCTCTCTCTCTCTCTCTCTCAAACACACACACACACACACACACACACACACACACACACACACACACACACTTCATTATGTGAACTTCATTTAACAATGTATATGGAATTCTCAGAGAGGAACAGACACTCTTAATACATCATGTGTCGAAGTGCACATCATCTTGAGCTATTGTACCACAGTGGCCTTCATTTTCTGTGTTACATTCTCCTTCTCTATGTTTAAATATATTAATGCGATCCCTTTTCTATCTGTACACTCTTCTATTTGAAAGAATAATGAGTATACTCTTCTATTTGAAAGAATAATTATACCAATGTATGCATTTTTCTTATGTGGCTTCTTCTATTGTTTGTTAGTCTTTGTCAATAATTGAAACATTTTTGCAATATGTTGTATTTTGTTGGTTCAAATGGCTCTGAGCACTATGGGACTTAACATCTGAGGTCATCAGTCCCCTAGAACTGAGAACTACTAAAACCTATCTAACCTAAGCACATCACACACATGCATGCCTGAGGCAGGATTCAAACCTCCAGCCATAATGGTCACACGGCTCCAGACTGAAGCGCCTAGAACCGCTCGCCCATAGCAGCTGGCCTGTTGTATTTTAAGTCAGCTTTTAGTACGATCACTAAATGATTTGCTGATCTTTTATCATTTATACACATGTACCAAGTTCCACATTCATATTCTTTTTCCATATGTATATGCACATTCATATGTTCAATTTTTACATTTTCCTTGGCATGCAGAACTGAGGTTTTCGCAAGTTTCTCAGTGATAAGGTTCCCTTATGCTACTGTAAGTGCATGACCACAGTCATCCATTCTGCCAACCTGCATTGTGAAATTACATTGGTGGGCGGTTGCCATTGGATGCTACTCAGTTATATGTTTTGAGTCCTCTCCTTTCGTGTTATTACCCTCTTTCCTTATCACTGTTTTCTTTATTATTCTCTTGAGGTATAATTTTTGCTGAATTCCTCCAATGGTACCAGATTTTCTCTCCGTCTATCTATCCACACGCTATGAGACATATCACTTCCCTTGAAGCAGTGTCCAAATTAGTATACTTTACTCTTGTGTTGATGGTGTTGGCTACGGTATTTCTTTTGTATATAATTAGTTATAGAATCACAAAGTTACACAGATTTGAATGGACTTTTCTTTGCAAGCAAAGCTAATATTTCATGAATAATAGAATATCTATCATGTAACAAAATGGACATTTAAGTATATTGCCAATGGCAATTCCCCAATTTTTTTATGTTTTACTGTAATTTGTACCATATTTTTGAGAAGAAGTGATGGGGGTTATGTGCTCTTTCAAGAATTGTCAGTTTAGCTTTCATTTTATAATTTGTTTATGATGTTAACTTGCAAAAATTTTCAACCTCAAATTTTAATAATATGTCTTTGTATATGCTTTGTATGTGTCTAGATACTAGTTTAATTCTTACACTTTTTGACTCGGATGTTGATTGTTCAAGAATTTTATACAAACATTTGTGATAATTGCATCTTTGTCTTTGATCTCTTCTTTTTTGCCTAAATAACTCAATAAGAGAAAGTTTTATTGGTCTATTTTTCCCAAATAATGAGTCAAACCTAAGTGTTTAAACTTGTATTCTATTTACTTATGCATGACTGCTGAAGTCACCAATGTTCATGCAAAGAAATGTTTTAACAAGAATAGGTGAACAAAGGGACTAATACACTGCAGAGACTCTAATGATATGTTACTTAGGACACAGAAGGGATGAAATAAAACTAAAGTGATGTCAGGTTTGAAAATGACAGTAAAAATCACTATGAGCATAAAACAAAGACAGCAAAGCATAAATAATTACTGAAAACGATCATGAACTTAATTTTACTTGTTATTAAACTCATACACACATGAAAGACAATTGAAGTATTGTGCACTGAGACACTATTCAATCTACTAATGGTGCTAAAAATATTGTTATGGAATGTTATAATACTATTTTGTACACTATTAGAATTTTACTTCTGCAACTGATTAATAATCATTTTGTTAGTTTTGCATTGCACTGTTATGAAATACCACATAATTAGTTACAGTGACTTTATTTTCTTGCACTAAACTAGTGTAGCAAATGTGTGACTATTTTTTTTCTTTTCTTTTTTTTTTTCACATAGGTTCAACTGATAACTGTGAAGTTTACAAATATAAACATTGCTATGTTCTTTGTAGGAAAGATCTCAATTATGTTACTTATGCACACAAAAATAATGGACAATGTTTCAGTTCAATAACGTAATTTTTGTTAAATAAATATTATTGTTGACATGTCACTTACATATAGCTTGCATATTTGAGCTTTCAGAGAATTGCTTTTCAAAAATTTAATTATTTCTACATTTTCTTCTTTTTCAAAATTAAGCTTTGGGCAGTTCCATTATTTTGCTGTCAATATTTTGCTCACATTTTCATGCTTACAAAATTATTGCTGGACTACATAATGAAACTGCTCGGTGCACCTTATTTCATCATGTATTGTAGAATAAAATACACTGTTAAATATACAATATGATCCAAGAGAATATAAATTGTAATTTTGCTTTTAGTTTCATTTTAGCAACATTAACACAGTTGTCTTACATATTTATGAACAGAAAATATCAATTTAACAAAAAAAATTATCAGCTATCAGGAAACATAATTATTTTTATATTTTCAATGTTATTTCAAAATAGTAATTTCATTTAGTTACTGGTATTTACAATTATTATTATTGTATTTAATGTTTGCATAATTGTTTTGAAAACTATCTTAAAAGACTTTTTTTACATGAACACTTAATCAAATGTAAGCTCCTCTGAATGTAAAAAAAAAAAAAAAAAAAAAAAAAACTGACATGTAATTGTAGCCACTTTTAGTGATTGTGTAAGTTGTTGTAAGCTGTTGTTATGAAGATTTGAGTTGAAAGAATTGTCTTGTAGTGTGCAGAACTTATCAGTTTGCATTAGTTAAAACATGGTAAATTTTTATGGCTGGAAGAAGAAGAATTTATAACATTTACTAAAAATTTAAGTGAAAAGAAAGTTGCCTCCAAATTTTGTAATATTTCATTGCACACATTTCAAAATAAACCTGATTTCCTCTCAGAAGATGAAGAATTACTCCACTAGACAGAAATCCAGTAACTAATTCATCTTACTGCAAATGAGCACTTCAAGTTACATAAAAACCATTAATTTTTTAGCTTTACCTGCACTTCTCATTCTAATATGAATCTTATAAGCAAAGTATATTTTTGCAAAGTTTGTGACGTTTTAACGCTTTAAGTGTTGTAGCCAACAGAGCAATGAGGGAGGTTAGGCTGTGCAAGACACAGAGATGCTGCGTACTCACATGCAACCACTTTATCAGCACCTGACAGAGTCTGAAGGGGCTATTTGGCCAGCCGTTTGAATCATGCAGTATCCACATTTGTGGGGCATTCAGATGTGATTGTGGCTTAATGTTGGGCAGCATGGAAACATGAGGGCAGGCATATTAATAAAAAAGGTTATGGTTAACCATGTCTGACTGTCACAAGAGAGGATTGCCACAATGTGCACCAAAAACTTTGTAACACCTTCACACCAACAACTGTCTCCTAGAACAAGTAATGATCAACCCACAATATCCTGTGTCATTATGCACAATTGACCACACAGCAGCCAGACTTTAAAGTTACTGTCCCATGTATAGGTTGCAGTTAACACCACAACACAAATGACTCCATTTGGATTAGTGCAGTGACGAAGGGGCATGGACTGCCCATGAATGGCATCACATTGTGTTTAGCAATGAAGCATGGTTTTGCACTATCCTGGATGATGATTTTTGGTGAGTATGGCAGTGACTTGGGAAGAGATCCAGTCCTTCTACTGTTTTTGAGAGACACAGTGGTGTTACCTTTGGCATAATGATGTGGAGAGCCATTAGGGATGGCTTCAGGTTATAGCTGCTAGTGATTGGGGGAACTTCAGTGGCAAAAGGGTACATCACAGACACCTTACATTCTCATGTGTGACAACGTATCTCTATGAACTATCTGCACGATGTTGAAGTATACCTGTGTCCAGTAAAAAACTCAGATCTCTCCACAACAGAACATGTGTGGGACTAGCTTGGACATTACTCCATCCCAGTGCCAGTATCTGGGATATTAAGGACCATCTTGCCTAAGGAGATTGTACAGTTGCTTTTTGACACTTTTCCCAAAAATAATCAGTGCATGAATCCTGGCCAGAGGAGGTACAATGTCATATTGATAAGTGGGTTCGTTGTGCCAAATTCTTTGTATACTTGGATTTATTTTGTAATGATTGAAAAACATCATGTAGCCTCTCAACCTGTGAAATTTCATTTCATTTCCTCCTTGCCTTGTAGTTGCTTCACCTTTTTTTTATTGGCAGTGTATAAGAATGTGTGAATGCAACATTAATGATTTAAAACATACAGTATACAATAATTATCAAAAGCTCATTATAGAAACAATCTGTTATTATTACTTTTGCTGCTGTATCACTGGCTCATTCTGCAACCCTGAAGGCTCTTTTTCATACTGATGTTCATGATCATAATGGCATATAGTAAAATTAAATTACTTCATCAAATATATTTTAAGTTAATTAAAGTTCAATGAGTTATGTTAAGATACTGTTCAACACTAGGTATGTAGTGCATAATTAGAGGAATATTTATCATCTTCCTAGATGTTCTTGTAACTAGCTCTGGCTCTAATTTTGATTTGGGTCATACTGTCAGGAGACGATAGTGGTCAAGTTTGTGTGAGCTGTGCATGTAGGTATTTGTGAGTGTTTTTTTCTGTCTGATGAAGGGCTTCATCTGATCGCTAATGTCTAATAGTCCACTATTAATTGCACCTGTCTGCTGATCATTGTCTCTTGTATGTGATGAGTATCAATTTATCCAAATAGTTATATCATTATTTCATTCCAGATTTTCCATTGCCAGGCTGTAATATAAATACCTACCGTCTCATGTGCCGTTGAGCATTGGGCAAATTTTCTATGTCTTCCTTCAGGATATATAATTTTGCCCCAGTAATTGCTTTTCTGCAAAAATCAAACCAATCAATTGGTTTTATATCAGTGTAAAATGTTTCACGATCTTCAGGAACCATAGAGTCAGCTAGTGCATGAAGCCGATCATTGTAAAATAACCATTCATGCACCATGTAGTAACTCAGCATTCCTTGACCCACTTGCAAACGATTCTGTACATTAACCAAGCTGCAAAAATTTTTCAGTCATTAGTAAATATTCAAATCAAATATTGTGAGACAAATAAAACAGTGACAGAATTTGTGAAGACTGTTAGACAAAAAGCATACAGTTTTGAAGTTTCATAGTGTTAACCTTCTCTAACAGAAAAAAGACATGGAATATCACTTTTAATTACCAAAATTATCATTCTGTATTAAACTTTTGAAATTTGTCAAATAAAGCTTTAAGTAACATTTGTAAGCATATATACAAGAAGAGATCGAGATGATGTTTTAATGCTTAGCTAAACAACTGCTCTGCATTCATCAAAAATTATGGAAACAGTTATGAACTCCCTAACTTTGTGTTGTCAAGTTAACTTTTTCTGATATTAAACATGCAACCTTATTCAGGTAGAAAAGTCAAACAGTATCTCACTGGGTAGCATATAATACAGATGAGCTTAATGCAAATACATTTTAACACTAACATTAGTGGATTCCATGGCTTACTGAACTGGAATCTAATGTTGTGATGGCATGTACTGATAAGTCCATTTTGATCATTTCTTTAATAACAGAGTGACTATAACACTTAAAAATTAATATTTTGTAGGCCCACCTAGAAAAATTAAAGTTTCTTGTTTCTGCAACATATGATGAAGATAGAGGTGTCACTTTAAAAAATAGTGAGCATGTTTAGTAACGTCAGTTTGCTAATATCAAGAGAACAATATTGAACACTTCTAATGTTGCGAAAAATCTTAAAGTTTATATTATGTGACCAAATCAAACTTTTTTCAAGGTTTAAAAGAAAGATATGAGGGAGGATCAGAAAGTAACACACAATAATCTTTTTCACCCCTGGTATTGCAGCTGGAATGTTGAAATTTCATGATGATACAGTTTGAAGTTTATGTTACAGAGGATATTTAGCTTTCATGCCCAACTCTAGTGAGAGAAGCCTGAATTACAAAATGGTGGCGCACATCCTACTGTCATGAACTTGTGAAGAGCATTAAAAAGTGGGCCAAAGGGCATAAACCTAGTGAAATTCATGGGGGAATGTGTGGCATGTATGGAGATGACTCTACGGACCATAGCAGTGTCTCCAGGTACCGTACATTCCACCAAGAGTGCTGTGTGAACCTTAGTTATTTGCCACCTTCAGGCAGTGAGTAACAGCTGCAATGTGACAGAATGTCTGAGCCATCGAGGAGGCAATTTTGAATGATTGGCATGGGCAACTGTGGACCTTATCACAGCAATTCAACATTTCCTTTGGTGCAGTGTATAATATTGTTTGTAATGCATTGAAATTTTGTAATAGTAGCGCTTGGTGGCTACCTAAGAAACTGACAGACAACTACAAGGGCCAGCAAATGATGACAAGCTTGGCTCACTTAATACATAATATATAACATACCTTTATGAAAGGAATCATCACTAGTAACGAGTCATGGCTGAAACCAACCAAGTATCTATGGAGTGGAAATAAGCTGATTTCGCAGTACGAAAAATGTTTGAAGTGACTCAATCTGCTAGGAAAGTGTTTGTGGCAGTGTTCTGTGACATGCATAGTTTGTTACTGGTGGACTTTTCTGAACTTGGAACCAATGTGAATGCTGCAGCTTACATTTAAACTTTGGTTAACTTGTGTTGTGCCCTTCATGACAAATATCACAACATTAATGCTGATGGTGTCAAATTTCTTCATGGAAGTAGTCTCTTTCATATTGCTGTTTCTGTTCATGAAAAAATTGCCAAATTTGGGTGGAGTGCTCCAGCATCCAGCCTATTGTCAAGATCTTGCATCATCAGACTTTCATCTGTTTGGTCCCATGAAGGAATTCCTGGTTATCCAATGGTTTGTGACAGATACAAAAGTGAAATCAGCAGTCTGCAGATGGCTATACTCCAACTAAATGGACTTCTACAAACAGGGCATATAGAAACAGGTACCATGATGGAAGAAGTGTGTTAAGAATGTTGGTGACAATGAAGAAAAATAGGTACAAGATATAGATTCATTTGTGATTTTTTTATTTTGTTACCCTAAAATTATTGTGTGTTACTATCCAATCCTCACTCATATGTTTGCCAATATTAAATGTCTTGGCTCAGATAAAAATAAAAAGAAACTGACAGGATTTTTTGTATTACACATCAAATAAGCTTCTGGAAGACAAGAGACTGAAGAGAATCTTGTGAATGAAACGAAAGTTGTCAGAAAACAGGAATGTAAAAGATGGTACATTAGTAAGCACATTTCCAGCTTCAGTTTGAAAATGATAAAGAACAGAATGGAGAATCTTTGTGAGAAACAATCAAAATCAGGAATTAAAATAATAATACCAATAAAGCACAGCAAATGGGTCAAATGAAAGTGGGAGGAGTAAAATAAGTACATAAAAATAAAATTTCTCAAAGGAGTGGCTGATTTGTGTTGAAAACAGGATATTTGCAGAATAAGAAGATATAATGGAAAGCAAATTCCATTTTCCAAGAGAAAATAGTGCTGTACAAGAGGATCCAAATGTAGAGTGTGATATATTATTGTATAGCAAGTAAGATGTATACAACAGATACTGTCAGGGGCCACCACCACAGTGGCATAAGTACATGCTTGGCAGTTTGCAATTCCATACATCAGCTTCCAGACGGCACACACAAACACAAACCTCTTCCTGCCTCTATGCAACTTCCTTAAGTGTGTTGTGTACATCCATGTGACACAAACACTTAGAGAAGCCTGAACCAGCTGTTAGGCAGTTACATTCAGTGCCTGCAGCCCACTCTGCCCAGTGTTTTAAGACTACCTTCTGACTTATTAGCAGCTATTTTTGGAATGATTGGCCTGTATAGTGTGTCTTAATCACTATTATCGGTTTGTAACGGAACATATTAAAGGCTTTACTTTACTGAAGTTGCGATACCCTCCAAATTCAACCAGTTTAATGAGTATTTATGATTATAGAAAAGTTATTGTGTATGTTAACAATGATTGCATAACATGTCTGCATAAACAGTCAACCCATTAATTTATACTGAATAACTGACCCACACAAAAGTTAATATCACTTGATCACTGATACAGCAAATGTCATCATGTAAAAACACTAAGTTCATCTTAAATAATTAATATGAAGTATGAAAAATAGTGGTCAACTTAGGTATTTTGGAGCTCCTTAAACAAAAATCACCCAGTGAAACCTATTTGTTCACTAGGAGCGTTTTCACTCAGTATTCACATAAGCAATCCTATTTTAGATGAAAACCAATGTAATTCTTAATAATTCATGTTATTTACTTATTTATGCAAATTAGAGAAGTCAATTGACAAACTTCTAAAAAACGGCCTTTTTGTAACAAAGAATTATTCTGTCAAGTCAACAATTCTGTCTGTCATTTTAATAACATGTTAAATTATGTCACTCGATGCAAATTAATAACTTTTCTGCACAAATTATGATAACAGATGTACATGTGACTTATAAACTATATCTCTTTTTAGTAGTTCTTTGACAATGTTATAAATACAAGCAGCAAGAAGGGTCGAGAGGCAGTCGGAATGTCACTTTGGTAAAGTGTGTTTATGTGTTATTGTTTGAGGTGGATAAACAAAGCAAAGAACATGTAAAGGAAGTACTACTTTGTGTTGTGTCATGGTCTTTGGTGGACAGTGGATTAAGATGGCCATCAGAGTAATAAATATTTGAAGTTTACATATTTGTTGGTTTCGCTCGTTCTTTATCATCAAAAGCACATAAAAACACGGGACCTCATGTTTTTAACCCTAGACAACCAGATTTAGAGCCAGCATCAGCATCAAGACACGGCAGCAATCCAGCAAGTAGCAGTGATTACCACAACACAATGCAGTTTAATGGTGCCAACCTAACATCAAGTGCTAACAAGCTCTGTAAATGGGAGTGAAATAGTGTGATTATAGCAATTAGCAATATCTACGACTAGGCGACCATTACAAGTTATAGTGACAATATCATAGAGTGACAGCAAATGTATTAGAGATACCATTGCGTTATGTTTAGGACATCAAGTGCCACACCTCAGAGTGTACCACTAGGTACTATTTTATAACATGTGCTTAACAAATGTTGTTGCTTTATTCCCTATTTTTTTGCCACAAATGTTTACTTAGCAAGTGTGCAATCAGCCAGTTTCAAGGAACAATAGCAAGGAAATACATTTCTGCTAAAACAAATGCTTGGATGAATTAATAGTAGCATTCAGTTACTATGTTCTAAACATGAAGCATATGCCCAAGCCTTCTGAGTCATGTCTTAGAGCATGCTAAGCAACTTGCTGCTGGATTTACTTAAGGTATACAGTTTGACTAGGGGCATTCATGAATTTCAGTATTTTATGGTGGCCTTTGCAGTGAACACACTATTAGTGGTGAATGGTGTGACTATTTTTTGATATAGCAGAGCTTTAAATGAAACTTCCTGGCAGATTAAAACTGTGTGCCCGACCGAGACTCGAACTCGGGACCTTTGCCTTTCGTGGGCAAGTGCTTTACCATCTGAGCTACCGAAGCACGACTCACGCCCGGTACTCACAGCTTTACTTCTGTCAGTATCTCGTCTCCTACCTTCCAAACTTTACAGAAGCTCTCCTGCGAACCTTGCAGAACTAGCACTCCTGAAAGAAAGGATACTGCGGAGACATGGCTCAGCCACAACCTGGAGGATGTTTCCAGAATGAGATTTTGACTCTGCAGTGGAGTGTGCACTGTCTGCTAGGTTCGCAGGAGAGCTTCTGTAAAGTTTGGAAGGTATGAGACGAGATAGTGGCAGAAGTAAAGCTGTGAGTACCGGGTGTGAGTCATGCTTCGGTAGCTCAGCTGGTAGAGCACTTGCCCGCAAAAGGCAAAGGTCCCAAGTTCGAGTCTCAGTTGGGCACACAGTTGTAATCTGCCAGGAAGTTTCATATCAGCACACACTCTGCTGCAGAGTGAAAATCTCATTCTGGAGAGCTTTAAATGTTTTTGTTAGTGATAGTGAAATGAAGCCCAGTTGACAGTTGTGTCTGAGGACATTATTTCTCACAGCGATATCACAGACCTTCTGTTACAAAAAATGCACCTAATAGTTGATGCCAGTGTTTGCTGTTGTTGTGGTCTTTAGTCCAAAGACTGGTTTGATGCAGATCTCCACACTACTCTATCCTGTGCAAGCCTCTTCATCTCTGAGTAACTACTGCAACCTAAATCCTTCGAATCTGCTTACTGCATTCATCTCTTGGCTTCCCTCCATGATTTTTGCACCCTATGCTTTCCTCCTGTATTAAATTGGTGATCCCTTGATGCCTCAGAATGTGTCCTACCAACCAATCCCTTCTTCTAGTCAGGTTGTACCACAAATTTTTTCTCTCTTCAGTTTTATTCAGTGCTTTCTCGTTAGTTACATGATCTACCCATCTAATCTTCAGCATTCTTCTGTAGCACGGTATTTCAAAAGCTTCTATTCTCTTCTGTTTAACATCCATGTTTCACTTACATGCTTGGCTACACTCCACACAAATATTTTCAGAAAGGACTTCCTGACACTTAAATCTACACACAATGTCAATGTACAGTAGGTAAGCCATTTCCAGGAGTGTCAGGCATCACAGGTGGAATGATATATCCTGAACCCACACTGACAGTGACTAAATAGGATTTTGGGTTTGAGAAGCCAGGCAAGATGGTGACTCACCATTCAATCCAAAGTCTTTTCTCCACAGTTAGTGAGGGCAACACTACATTAACAATTGGGTCTAAATGGTTCTTTTCTGGTTTCAGGAGGGGCAGTGGGATTACACTCCTCCATGGGTTGGAAAAATGTCAAAAGTTCCAGATTAGGCTGAATAGTGCACAGAAGATTTTTCTAGTTACCCTGTAGCATATCACAACATGGCCTAATGGTGTGTCATAAACCACAGACAATTGTCCAATCAGCTCCTACATGGAGAAGGGACAATTACAATTGTATATTCTTCATTGTCAGTATTATATTAGTAATGAGGGGCCAAATCCTGACAGTCTGTGTCAACAGCCATTCATTCAGTCAGAGTGCAACTGTCCTTGAGTATGAGGTTTCTCTAGTCTTGGCAACCTGAGCTGTTAAGCCAAGTTCCTCATTATCAGAGATCTATAAAATTCTATTATCATACCCAAGTTACTAAATCACACATACAGGGTGAAAAGTATTTAAACTGACAAACTCTGGGAGGTTGTAGGGGACATCAAAACAAATATTTTTCTCTAATGCCATTTTTTATTATGAGTATTTAAACTGATAGAGGAAAATTTCTCTGGTGGCAAATTAATTAAACGAACAAACACTTTTCCATTTTTTTATCACCAAGAGACAACACATTAACACCACAACCCAATTTCAATTACAGCAGATTTTCAAAAATGCCTCCATTGACACATAAACAAAGGTTACACCGTCAGATCATGTTTTGTCTGACACAGGCAAAAACCCCAGAAGTATCCTGAATTGTTCCTGCTGCTGCTATTAGCTGGGCAACCAGATCCTCTTCTGATGCAAGGAGAGTTGCGTAAACAAGGTTGCGCATCTCTCCCCACACAAAAAGTCCAGAGGGGACATATCTGGGGATCGAGCAGGCCATGGTACAGGGCCACCTCTGCCAATCCATGTTTCTGGAAACTGTCGGTCCAGGAATCGATGCACAAGATGACTGAAATGTGCCGGTGTCCTGTTATATTGGAACCACATGCGTTGTCTTTTAGGGAGCAGGACTTCTTCCAGCAATTCTGGCAATGCTCTGGCAAGAAAATTGTAATAGTGCCTGCCATTTAATGGCCTAGTTAGCGGATATGGCCCAATTAAACAGTCCCCAACTACACCGAACCACACAATAATGAAGAACCGCACTTGATGAATGCTAGTAACTGTGGCATATGGGTTAACCTCACTACAAACATGCAAATTGTCCGTGCTGAAGACTCCATCATGCACGAACGTTGCTTCATCAGCAAACAACACAGAGGATGGAAATGTAGGATGCATTTCACACTTTTCTAGGTACCACTGCGAAAACTGTGTTCTGGGTAGATAACCAACTGGTTCCAGGTTGTGGACATGCTGTAAGTGAAAGGGACGTAACAATTGCTCTCGAAGGACTGTTCTTACATTCGTCTGATTCATCCCCATGTTACGTGCAATTGCACGAGTGCTGATTGAAGGATCCCACTCCACATGCTGCAAGACAGCTTCCTCAAATTGCAGAGTTCTTAAAGTGCGATGACGTCCCTGTCCCGGTAATCTGCTAAGTGGCCCAGTCTCACGCAGACATTGGTACACAGCAGCAAAGGTCATATGATGTGGGATACGGCGATTAGGGTATTGTTGTTGATAAACCCGCTGTGCAGCTCATCCATTGTGATGCGCTACGTAGTACACACCAACCATATCAGTGTACTCACTCCAGGTGTACCGCTCCATTAGTAAACAGAGACAATGCACTACTACACTGGTGGACAGCAGTTGCCTACAACTGAAGAACGTAATACGCCCTCTAACAACTGAAGATCGTAATACTGCCTCTAACAATATGGCTGCCAGCAGTTTAAATAATTCTCATAGGAAAAACTGACATTAGGGGAAAATATTTGTTTTGATGTCCCGTACAACCTCCCAGAGTTCATTGGTTTAAATACTTTTCACCCTGTAGAGTCTACAGCAATAGAAGAAACAAAACTGGACATTGAAAGCTAGTTTGCTATGTGGCAAATCATTCATTGGCAGGTGAGTG
The DNA here is from genome assembly GCF_023864275.1 of Schistocerca cancellata. Classification (NCBI taxonomy): domain Eukaryota; kingdom Metazoa; phylum Arthropoda; class Insecta; order Orthoptera; family Acrididae; genus Schistocerca; species Schistocerca cancellata. The sequence continues at coordinate 421,310,704 of NC_064634.1, read as the reverse complement.
ACTACCTTCCTGAATTTTTATTAACTACTTCTGTCCTGGAATTTTCATTATCAAACAATCATATGTTGTAATGATTTTTAATATGTCTTATCTTGCAACTTTGCTCTGCATGTTGTTACAGGTGTCACTAATCAGTAAAGACTTACAAAGATTATGGCCTCCAGCTTATTTTTATTTAGGATCTATGTCATTTCAACTGTATCTTCATTCTCTCGCAACTACTAACAAAAACTCAGTTCTTTCCATTTAATAAACCTTGCCTTTCCCTTTATATTGTTACTGTGGGATGTAATTTAAATATGTATATTAGTACAAAATTAAAGTAAGACCTCTGTAGCCATGATAATTCATACAAAATGAGGCACTTATACAGCACAGTAAAGGCAATGATTCAAGTCCCATGCTGTGAGCCAACTGGGAAACGTTCTGAGATGATAACACTGAGACCATAACAACTACTTGATTTTCTAAATTATGACCCCTTGCTTTCAGCTTTTTACTTGGTTAGTAGATATTATAGACATGCTAAAATGGCACTGACAGTCACCATTGTATCAATGAAATGAATTTCTGTGAATCTGTGATGTGGTCCTCAGGGACGATACATGGTATTTCTGAAGAACTGTGCAAATATTGAATATGATACGTCAGCAAAGTATCTGTATTGCTCCTAGTAGTCCTAGAAAGATGTATAGAGTTGCCATTCTGATTGCATATTACAAGTAACATGAATCATGCCTGGACTGCCAATCAGCCATTGCTCACTGAATAGTCACTGACTTAGAAATGAGGATCAATATTCCACCTGGGGCTTCAGCTAGAAAAGTCAGGAACCATTTATTGACAGTTTGGCACTGAAAACGGTTACCATATATTCAACTTTCACTCTCACCTCATCACTGTGGAAGTCACCTCCTATGGCGCAGCAACAGACACTAACTACTCAAGAGATGAATGGCACAAATTTGTATCTGGGTCAACTCCTGCATTATATACAGTAATGATCATTAATGGATGCAGCATTGACAAGATAGTGACAAATACCAGAATTATAAGAGGGCAAAATGCAAGACCTGCTCAAGTGCTGGAGGCACAGCTTACAATGATCATACACCTGTGATGTTTTCTGAGAGAATACTGGACAGTGAGAGCTACATCCAAGTCATCACCCACCCCTTTCTGTTACCATTTGTACAATGTCAGTGCAGTATGCTCTTCTAGAAGGACATTTTACATATATGTACAATTCATGTTATCCAATGCATTGTACAGTATGTTTATTGGATCTTCTGGCTGCTATGACCCGAGGAAGTATGAGACATGAATGGATTCTGTCTGCTTTGATCTCCATTATAGCCAACACACTTTGATAACTTTTGAGAACAAGTGAACATTATCTTTCAAGTTGGCTAACCACATGTCTTTGAATGTTTGTGGAATTACATTTTACATACAAAACGCTATACAAAATGTTACAACTTCTGCACAAGATAATCTGTTCATAGGTATATGATCGGAAAGTTTCATCATATGCAGTATACAAAATTTATAGTGTGTGACTAAACCATTATTAATGTGAAAAATATTGCTTTGGTGTTCCCTTTATTCATCTTATTCTAGAACACCAATATCCATTAATCAGATAATCATTTTTCTGTGTGAAATAGAGTTATTTTTAGTAACATCATATTTTAAAACAACACAGTCAAAATACTGAAGAATAAAAGCAGTGACTGCCATAAATGTTTATGACTAACTGTAGTATGTCAAGAATAAAACTTATCAAATGTTCTAGAAAATTAATATGAGGAATTGCTATTTTTACTCTGAAAGTTGTAGGAAATAAAAAAAAGTCTCTTTGTTGTAAATGAGTGTGTGTTATCTGGTATACGTACAAAGGTTTCTTGCCAGCTAGAAACACAAAAAAGTCAATGATGTAAGCTGGTATCATGTGGAAGAAGATATGGCGAAGTTTGTGCAGGAATGGTGATGATGTCATATCTCCAACTGGATACCAAATGCCTCCTTCAAGAGGAATTTCTTTTAGTATAATTGATCTCAGGATTTCCAAAACACCACCCCATGTTACAGGGTTATCTCGTCCATTTGTAATGTTGCAAACATAAGGGCTTTTTGGCCTGTAACAGAAAATAATTTCAGTGCATCTTTATAGCTAGACAGATGTTCATTAACCATACAGCAAGAAAGAGAAGAATTTGTGGTAGACATTTAGTAGTTTGACAATTTTTCGAAGTCATGATAATAACTGAACAGGCTTATAATAGGTGTGTAACAATCTATTAATTTCTTCAAACCTCGAATTACACATAAATAAAACTACTATTAAATAAATATTGTCTAATACCAAGAAATGATAAATTATAGGTCACTGGCGTTGATAAGAGTGCTTTTATTTCAACAGTGGTTATAATGAGAAAGATTTATAACATTATATCACCAATGGCATGGTAGTCCAACATACTTGCATAGAGAACAGCATTTTATGCAGCAGATGCATCCACTGGCACCATATGGGGTCATGTGGCATGAATCAGTGATCACCAGGACCAGCTGGAAAGGGAAGCACCTCTCTACAAGTAGGGTTGCTATACTGCTTGGATAGAAAACACTGGTCTTGGAGCACAGAACTGTTATGGTCCAACAGATTTCTGTTTTCAGCATCATGTGGCATATTTTACTTATGCAAAATGTTCTGCTCAATCTGTCCATAATTGAGGATTACTTATGTTGTTTATTTTTGAATCTGCCTATTGTTAATGAGCATTTATGTTTTTTTAATTATAACCCATTTGTATTGACAGTAATAGTGTCAAACCAAGAACTAACAGATGACAAAAAGATTGCAATATTTCATTAAAAGTATGTCTACATAATCATAAAAATACCCTTTTTCTCAGAGACTATGAATTTTAAAAATTCTATTGCAATTTTGTTCCTTCAAATAACTGCAGAAAATTTAGTGGTATATCTAAACTGTGTACATCCTGCATGAAACTCACAAGCATTTTCATCAATATTCCATTAATCCATTATCTGTAACCTTATACATGTAGCATATCTTTGTTGATGAAGTGACCACTTATCTACACCTACACAGGTACTCTGCAAACCACTGTGAATTGGGCAGTAAAAGGTACTTCCCATTGGTTCATATTTTAATTAAAGTTTCTACCTATTATATTCATGTCTGGAGCATGGGATGAAAGAATGCTTAAAAGCCTATGAGAGTGGAATAATCAATCCCAGAAATGTAAATAATCTTTCTGAAAACTCTATATCTAATTTTCTATTCAAAGAAATGTACTGTCATATTTTCTGTGCTGACTCTTCTAATACTGAGTGACAATGTAAAATCTGTATACAGTGCATCCCTTCAGCTACCATTTATGTAAAAATACATTTCTCTTTACGTTTAGAAGTGGACACACTTGACATTTTAACATCTATTTTGTACTTCTTATCATCAGTACTGGCATGTCTGAGCAAGTGATCTCAACTTTGATGAATGGGCATCTGATGTTCATGCACCTATGTATAAAGTGTGCAACCCAATAAAATTGTTTTGCACTGTACCATTGTTGTTTCCCTTTTGAGCCCAAAACTATTCCTTTATTATTGCTTCAGTTAACACAGTGATAAATCGTGTTGTCATGTGTCCAAGTGAGCAGCAGTACTAAAACAAACAGTTAACTAGATGAGAAAAAAATTTATAGTATGTGTAAAATGACACATATTACAAGCTAGCAGCACAATCCTGTAATGAGGCAGCTGTCTATGAGGTAATTAGTAATCAAATAAGTGGTTGGGTGGGATCTGATGCAACTGTGCTGTTTGATGTTTTAAGAGGGTCATTAGTGTGGTGTAACACCTGTCCGTGGCCACAGACTTATATAATGAAATTTATTTCAGTATTGTTTAATTAAACAGCACTTTAGTTCATATTATGTAAATTTATTTTGTCATTGTTTAATTAAACTAAGATTATACTGTGATTTTGCTCATACCCTGGTAACATAGAGACAGCTATTCTTTACATGTGTAGAAAGTATGCTGTGTGGCTGCTCATGTTATGAAAAATGGTGTGCCTACTCGAGGATTAAAATACTTTAAATTACAAATTACATTTAGTTAAAGGTGTAGGCAATATAGTATCAAATTTATTCATTTATACTGCATTTAATGGCATTGTTTTACCTGATAACAGAATGTATGTCTATAATATAAGGTCAATAAAGAAGAAATGATTTTCTGAACTATCTGTCACCATCCGGGTCACACTAGAATTTTGAAATAATATAATAGTATCGTCACAGTTTTTTGCATTAGTTTTGAAACTGTTAATATTGCTGTTCTCTGTACTTGTAGAACATCCAATGAATTATGGAAATTTCTGGCAGAATGTAAATAATGTACGAGTGAAGGAGACAGCTCATCGAATAATAGAGCCATTGATTTGCCGATGAATACACACAAAAGAAGGTAAACTTTGCTAGGTTTTGTAGCAATCCTTTAACAAGCTAGAGTACACATATATATGCCCCCCCCATACACACACACATGCACAGCTACATTGTGCCAACTAAACCCACAATGCTTAGACTGCAGTTCACCAAGTAAACCGGGGCTAGGGTTAGTGTTGGGTAGAATGGATAGAGGGAGAAAGGAGTGGGAAATGGGATGATGAGTTTGGAAAGTGTAGCTGATAGATTGAAGGGAAGCAGGAGGTGTGTGGGATAGGAATAGAGGAGGGAGACAGCAACTGCACAGGATAGGAATACGACACGGGGGTAGCAGAATAAGTGAGCATGGGTGCAGGACGACGATGATGTGGAGACATCAGTTTGGAAGAGGTTACAGAACAGCGGAAGAACACTTTTAGGTAGAGGGCATGGGTGCTATAGGTTAATGGAGACAGAGGTTAGGAGGGTTTGGGGGATGAAGGATGTGTTCCAAGCATAACTACCATCTGTGTAGTTGAGAAAAGCTGGTACTGGGAGGAAGGACCCACTGGCATGGGTTGTGAAGTAGCCACTGAACCTGAATATGCCATTTTCAATGTTCAGCAGTGTGTTTTGTCTGCTCATGGCTACTTCTGGCACTTCATTCTGATGGACAGCTGGTCAGTCGTCATGCCCACTCACAATGCAGTGCAGAAATTGCAGCATAGCTGGTATATGACCTAGCTGCTTTCACAGGCGGCACTGCCTCTGATGCAGTAGGATAAGCCTGTTATAGAACTATAGTAGGATTTGATGAATTGGTGAATCAGGCGGGTCTTGCATCTGAATGTCCCACAGGGAAACAACCCACGTGAGTCAGAACAGCATATTGATGGACCAGGATATTGTGTGAGTTGAATTGGTGGTGGAATACCACTTTAGGAGGGGTGAGAATTATCATGGGTAGGATTTCCTTCATTTCTGAGCATAATGATAAATAGTCAAAGCTCTGGCAAAGGGCATGGTTCCATTTATTTCAGTATTGTTTAATTAAACAGCACTTTAGTTCATTTGCTCCTTTGCAGTGAGTTCTTGGGATGGTGGGAGGAGCAGGTATGTATGAGTATATGGGATGGAAAAACTGTTTGTGAACTAGTAAGGCAATTCTTGTCACTGCAGATACACCAGCCATTCCTAAATGGGAGCAATGTTGTGGTGTGGAATGGAGAACCAGCTGTCAAAATGCCACTACTGTTGATGGTTAGTGGGCTTGATAAGGACAGAAGTTTTGGTGGAGCCATCAAGGAGGTGGAAGTCAAAGTCGAACTCTATAAGGTGACATATCAGGCTGAGAAGCACCAAGTGAAGTGCATGTGAGAGTAGGTGTTCAGGCTATGCAGGAATGAGGACAGGGTGTCTTGACCTTAGGTTTTGATCATGAAGATATTGTCAGTGAACATGAACCAAACAAGAGGTTTGAGATTTTGGGAGGCTAGGAAGGTAGTCCATTCCATTCCACACTTGAATCAACAGGTCCTTGTTTATTGAATTGACAGCTTCAGCAATTCAATTTCTCAGCTTTCAAAGAGTGGTTGCCATAGGTAAGACAAAAAGTCTGTCTTTTTTGTACACCCACAGAAAAAATCACAAGGTGTGATGTCTGTTGATCTGGAAGGCCAGAAGCAGTGAACAATATTTTGTTGTTAATCTCTTCCAATTCATCATTGTGAGATGGTATTGTTAAGATAATGCTGCAGCTCAAGGTGAATGTGATGTGGAGTGCCATCACTTAACCTATTAATCTTATAAAATACATTTTTCAAAAATGGTTCAAATGGCTCTGAGCACTATGGGACTCAACTGCTGAGGTCATTAGTCCCCTAGAACTTAGAACTAGTTAAACCTAACTAACCTAAGGACATCACAAACATCCATGCCCGAGGCAGGATTCGAACCTGCGACCATAGCGGTCTTGCGGTTCCAGACTGCAGCACCTTTAACCGCACGGCCACTTCAGCCGGCAAATACATTTTTACATATTTAAGTTCATATTAGACATTTCTAAAAATTCTACTAATGAATAGAATGGGTTAGTTCACAAGAAGTAGCTTAACTTTTCCTTATGTACTTTGATAGGCATGCTTCAGGCATGTTCAGATAATTTGTTATATATTTTAATTGTCATATACTTATGCTTTGTTAGTTTCTGCTCATCTATTTTGTGGCAAGAGCACAGAAGTAGATTCTTGTATTGTAGTCATGCCTTTGATTTGCTAGACCTAAATTTGGTAGTTCAGTAAGTGTATAGTAAACACTATCAAGAATATATAGATTAATAACTGTTAATATTCTATATTTAATGAACAATGGTTTATAATATGTCATGTTATCTAACTTTGCATTACTCTAATTATTACAACAAGATATTTAAGAAAATATACATCCTTTTGCTATATGTATGCACTAGACAGGATTGTCTCAAATGTTACATTGTATGCCTACAGATAGTCTGTTGCCAATACTTTTTATATTCCTTGTCCTTATTACCTTTGTAATATGAAGTAAATCTGTTATGTTGTAAGTTTCATTCTTTGTAGCCCCAATGATATTGGTGCTTTCACAGTATTTTTAGACCATGTGTGCAGTTCTAAAGAATACCATGGCATAATTTTTTTTATTTTTACTCCATCTCAAGTCTAAGATTCAATTCTACAGTCTTTTTGAGCCAAGGACATGTATTACGAAAAAGATAACTTCAGTTTTCACCCACCATGTCACTGGTCTCAAATTGCAAATCCATTTACCACAGTGCATTTGTTACTTTATCACTCTTATCACATTTGTTAAGAGTCACACTTTTCTTCTATCTGTTTTATAGCAATACTATACTTTTTATCTGCTGCAGCTTGCTCGTAATAGGCCTTAAATGGAAGTTTTATGAACAACTGTCTTTACTGCTGTCGGTATGTTATCATACGATTTAAAGACATTTCATATTCATAGGCTCTGAATATGTAATCAATTTTTTGAAATACTACCACTAGTACTACTACTGTTATCACAATTTTAATTTTAGAAAGTCTGGATATATACCGGTAGTGGCCTAGTCTATAATCATGTGTAATTGGCACAGAGTTTGGTTTAAATAAAAGTAAAGAAACAGAAACAACAAAACTCACTTTATTTCAAAAGAATTCATCACTGAAAGTGAAATGATGATTCTTGATTTTATGCAATATAAAATGAAAATGAAAAAATTAAAACTACTGAAATAAATAACTGAATTTAATAGTTATTTTTGCACCAACCTGTTTTCTCCAAGATGCCAAGCCAGGGCAATTATGGCATTTGCTGTGCAGTCTATAGGTACTACATCTGCATAAATTCCAGGATGTCCAAGCACTGTCCTCAGAACACCTTTACCTGCTGCTATTAACAGACCAACTGGTCCATTTGTATTATCTGCCCATCCTGGCATAGGTTCCTTCCAGGATGATATCACTGTTGAAAAGAAAACCATTGTCTACATACTTTATTCTAGAAAAATTCAGTAAAGAACCCAAGTAATATAGCATTTAAATATTTTAATGACTAAATGCATTGGTAACGTCATCTTCAGGGTGTAGCAATTTTAATGGCCAGTAGTGTAGTTGATGACATTTTGGTAAAATTACTAACTACAATACCTCACAATCTCTGTCACTGAATACATAATTAAGAAAATAGATACAGCTATCTGAAATAGTTTAATGTATGGTACTGTACTGCAAAACAGCATACCAATGGTATCAACTCTTATCTCACCCCCTTCTCAACCAATGCTTGACTTTCATACCCTTTGGCTTTTATAACTGTAGTCTGATTTCAATACAACTTACAGTTGACCTGTATTTTATAACTGTTGCCTTCAGAACTTCAAAGAGTATATTCCAGTCAACATTTTTAAACATTTTCTCTGAATTTACTAATTCTATAAATGCAGGTTTGCCTTTGCTCAATCTATCTTTTAAGATAAAACTTAGGATGAATATTGAGTCACAAGTTCATATATTTCTCTGAAGTGCAAAGTGATCTTACTGGTGGCCAACTTTACCTGTCTTTGGATTACTGTTTTGATATTTCATATTATTATTTTGCAACATGACCTTACTAAACTGCACTAAAAGGCACCAGCCTCGTTTGGAAATGGTATTACTTCATTTTTCTTTAAGTTTGAGGGGATTTGCCTGCCTCATATACAAGGTGGTTACAATTAAAGTGCAGCTACTCCTGGCAGTCCAATGTGGGCTGTAATTATTATATGGCAGTAAAACGTTGTAGATATTACAATGAGTTAATGTGGAACTAATTTATGCTGGAAAAAATTTGTTCCAATGTTGCCCATCAGGTGCAAATCTGGTGCTATGAATGCAGGAAACACACGTACAAATGCTTCCATTATGTAATGGATTAGGATTGGAATATGGGCAGAAAAGATCAAGCAAGTGAGAAAGGCATAATATTGATTTTATTATTAACTACCACTTACACAGTTTGTTCAATATAAGCACTGGAGGCATTGTTGAGATTTTGTTCAGGCCAGATTTGCACTCGGGGCAAATATTGGACTAATTTTTTCCAATGTACATCAATTTTTCATTAATGTTCTAGCAAATCTATCATGTTTTGCTGCCATACATTAATTGCAGCCCACACTGAAACTCTGTGAGTTATAACCACCCAGTATGTTGCGTACATGTACATCTACATTTATACTCTGTAAACTACCATGAGGTGCATGTCAAAGGGCACATCCCACAGTACCAGTTATTAGGGTTTATTCATATTCTATTCACATATGGAGCACGAGAAGAATGATTGAATGCCACTGTGAATGCATAATTATCCTAATCTTATCCTCACAATCCATGTGCGAGTGATACGTAGGCGGTTGTAGTATATCCTTAGAGTAATCATTTAAAGCTGGTTCCTGAAACTTTGTTAATAGACTTTCTCGAGATAGTTTACATCTGTCTTCAAGAGTCTACTGTATCAGTTCCTTCAGTAAATCTGTGGCACTCTCCCATGGATTAAACAAAACCTGTGACCACTCATGATGCCCTTCCCTGTACACATTCAGTACCCCCAGTTAGTTCTATATGGTATGGGTTGCTGACATTTGACCAATATTCTAGAACACGTTGTATGAGTGATCTGTAAGCAATCTGACTGCTACGGTCGCAGGTTCGAATCCTGCCTCGGGCATGGATGTGTGTGATGTCCTTAGGTTAGTTTGGTTTAATTAGTTCTGAGTTCTAGGTGACTGATGACCTCAGAAGTTAAGTCGCATAGTGCTCAGAGCCATTTTGTAAGCAATCTCCTGTTTATACTGATTGCACTTCCCCAGTAATCTACCAATAAACCAAATACTACCACCTGCTTTTCCCATGACTGAACCAATGTGACCATTCCATTTCATATCCATAAAAAGTGTTACACACATGTATTTGTATGAGTTGGCAGTTAACAACAGTGACTCATTGATATTATAATCACAGGATACTACATTTTTTTCATTTTGTGAAATGCAAAATTCTACATTTCCGAACATTTAGAGCAAGTTGCCAATCTCTGAATCGTGTTGATATCTTATCAAGATCTGATTGAATACTTATACAGCTTCTATTAGATAGTACTTCATTATAGATAACTGACTGCATCATCTGCAAAAGGCCTGATTTTACTCATAATATTGTCTGCAAGGTTATTAACATACAACATGAACAACAAGGGTTCCAAAACACTTCTTTGGGGCACACCCAAAGTTATTTCTATATCTGATAATGACTCTGTGTCCAACATAACATGTAGTTTCCTCCCTGCCAAAAGTCCTCAGTCCAGTAACAAATTTCTCTCGACACCCCATATGATCATATTTTTGACAGTAAGAAAAGTAGTGGTACTGAGTCAAATGCTTTTCAGAAATCAAGAAACACTGCATCTACTTGGTTGCCCAGATGCAGAGCTTTCAGTATGTCATGTGTTAGAAGTGCAAGTTTTGTTTCACATGACTGATGTTTTCAAAAATCATGCTGGTTGGTGTTGAGGAGGTCATTCCGTTCAAGATACTTCATTATGTTTGAGCTAGGAATATGTTCTAAGAGTCTACAACAAATCAATGTCAAGGATATCGGATGGTAGTTTTCTGGATCATTTCTTCTATCCTTTTTGTAGACAGGTGTGACCTGTGCTTTTTTCCAAGAATTGGGCACAGCCTTTTCTTCAAAGGGTCTAGGATAGATTACAGTGAGAAGATGGGCTAACTCAGCCACAAATTCAGTACAGGATCTGACAGAGATTCCATCAGGGCCTGGAGCTTTGTTCAATTTTAACGATTTCAGCTGTTGCTGAACACCACTGATGCTAACATTTATTTCATGCATCTTTTCAGTGGTAATTCTCCTAAGTTTACCTTTTCAAAGGAACATTTTAAAATGATGTTAAACATTTCATCTTTTGCATTGCTACCCTCAGTTTCAGTTCTTGTCTTATTTGCTAGGGATAAACACTACCTTTGGCACTACTAACAGCCTTTACATATGACAAAAATTTCCTTTGATTTTGTGAAATGTCATTTGACAATATTCTGCTATCGTAGTTATTGAAGGCACCACACATGGCTTTCTTGACAGACAAATGTGTTTCATTCAGCGTGTCTTATCTTTAGCCCTATGCTTTGTTTTACACCTATTAAGCAGTAGTCTCTGTTTCTTTAGAAGTTTCTTTAGAGTGACTGTATATCATGGAGGTTCCCTCCCATTATTAACTGTTCTACTGTGTACATATCTATCCAGTGCATGGTCAACTATTCTTTTAAACTTGAGACAATGTTCCTCAACATGCTCCTGCACTGTGCTGAATGTTTCAAGTTCCTCATTGAGATATGACACTACTGGTTTTTCATCTAGTTTACTTGATATATATACATATACATCTTTCTGATTGTTTCAGTAGTCCTTTGTATTTGGTACTCATTGTCACCACAACCATGTCATGTCATTGATACCAGTTTCAATGTAGACATCCTCAAAGAGGTCAGCTCTATTTGTTGCCATTAGATCCAATATATTTCCCTCACAAGTAGGGCATCTAACTATCTGTTCTAGGTAGTTTTCAGAGAAGGCATTTAGTAAATTTTCACAGGATATCTTATAATACCCACCACAAACAAAATTTAATTTTCCCAATTGATTGTTGGTTGATTAAAGTCTCCACTGATGATTACAGTGTGATTGGGGAACTTACATACAAGTGAACTGAGGATTTCTCTGAAGTTCTTGGTTACATCAGAAGATGAGTCTGATGGGTGACAGATGGATCCAATTATCATTTTATGCTCACCCCCGATACTGAGTATTGCCCAAACAATCTCAAATGCAGCTTTGATTTCTGTTTCAGTGGATTTGAGTTTTTTGTCCACTGGAACAAATATGTCACCTCAATTTCCCATTTGCCAGGTGAAATATTTTTGTCATGGTATGTTCCCCCAAAAGTCTCAATAAATCTGAGAGAGTGTCGTCTACTCCAGGTGACTTGTTTTGATTAACGTCTTTCACTGTTCTGTCAAATATACCGGAGCATGTCTGCTTCTACTTCTCCCTCTCTTTCCAAAATACTATTTTCAATTTCAAAGAACTAGCTGTTTCCAAACATACATGGCATACTGTAAGATATGCCCTTTAAATATGTACACGTAAATTCAACCCAGAACTCAAATATATTAGGCCATGCCATAAAGTAATGCATCAAATTTTTTATGTGAAAACTCTTAAAGTTTTTAAATAAAGCAAAGGTTATTAACATTTATATTTTTACTCTTAATGTCTATACATATTTTTTTTTCTCAACAGTGACTCTGGCAATGAACACATTTCTCCCAGTGAAAGACCAGTTTTTTGATACCATCACTGCAGAAGGTTTGACTTTTGTTGACAAGCCACAGAACCTCACCTCTGCTTGCATCACTTCATCACAATCAAAGTGTAGCCCTAAAAGGTTTTCTTCAAGTTTTGGAAACAGATGAAAATTAGAGGGAGCAAATCAGGACTGTATGGGGGACAACTGATGACAGTGAACAAGGCACAGCGGTCTTGTGCAGTCTGGAACTGCCATGCTGAAAGAGTGAGTGTTCCATGTGTGGATGAACTCTTTGAATTTGTAATTTGATTACAGAATGCTGTTTTTCATGCACCAATGTAGTTATGTTACACACCACCGTCTTACATGTTACAGTCCATTGCCCTTTAGGCAGAGGGCTAATTACACACAAAACTTGCATATAATTTATACTGAATTCTCACAGTTCTCTTTTATATTGTATTTTTCCTTACAGACTCTTCTGTTAAAGGAAGTGATTTTAGAACTAGCACTTCATAAAATAATGGCTTCTGCTTACCTATGGATGGCCTGGCGATTACAATAGGCAGCTTCTGTGCATAATTTGCAACTAACTGTTCAGCAAGATTCTTGGATAAGGCATAAGTATTTGGAAGATCACCCACTAACCTGCAGAAAAAAATAATAAATGAGCACAACTTAAAACTGCCATTACATGCTAGTAATTATCAATAATAATTAAAACTGGCTGTTCCATGCTGGAAGAAATGAGGGCAAATCAATTGGCAAGAGGGAATAACATAGTGACAATCAACAGTTTAAGAGATACGTATCCTGTATGTTTTACAAAACACTGTCTGGTGGCAGAGATGAGAATTTTGTATTCAACAACAATGTCACTATTGTTAGAATCATAACGTGATAAAGGCAATCAGTTTTTGATCCATACATATTGTATGATCTGAAGTCTCCAAACAGAACATTATACAAATTTTGTATGATGTCAGGTAGTGCATTTGACCAGCTTATAAGCATTGACTCAGTGTGGTAACACAACAGCTTGTTTTCTATTTCATTTCATTGATTCAGAAAATTAAATGAGTTAGAATGGACCACTACTGTAAGTATCTACAAATTCTGCCATTTTGTTGCAGAGATTGAACTGGACTTAAACATGTACAGTTTTGGTGTTATCAATATTATAGTGCTAGGGAATCACTAAATGTGGTCTCTGTTCTGGTAGACCTAACATATTAATTAATACACACTGACAGTCATGAAACATCCTTGTCTACTACTACAGAGGCCTTCTGTTAGAGTCATGTGGCATTGTTGAGTAGGAGACTCTGAGGGATTATTGAACCACTTAATTGTAAAGGGTGATTGTAATGGGTCTGTATAAAGTGTGGTGTGAATGTTATATGATAATGAGAGAGAATAGAAAGCATGGGATCTAATGCTGGCATGTAGCCTTCTCCTCTCCAATAGCCCCAAGGGGCCACTGAGCTTAAATGACCCCATCTAACTGATGTATTACCATCAACAGTGTCATACTCTCACTTCATGAGACATCATGTAGAAGTTTGGAATTTAATCCAGGACACTGATGAAATATCTGGAGCTCAAAACTTTACAACACCTCCTGCCCTCCCCTTGCTGGTAAAATACCCATGGTGTAAAGTTATTCCACTATCAGTATTCAAATTAGAAACACGCTAATCAAGCACCACCACAGACACATGCCTGAGTGACCTCAGCCGTGGTGATATGTATGAGGATTATTATTTTGACAACATTTTAGTTTCTATAATTACATTTTATTGAGATGCTGGAGCTCGTAGAAGTAACACTTCCCTAAGCAGTGCTGCAGTATACAACAACACCAAATAAGCTATTTCCCATGAATGTACTGGTAATGGATGGACCATATAGCACTGTTGTGAGTCATTGCAGTGACGAGACATTTGCGAGCCATGAGAAACTATCTTGCTTGACAGTCCATATGCAGGGGAATCATATATATATTACTAAGTATTAATTGTTAATACCCACTTTTGGCATAGTTAAGTTCAAATAGATAAGCTACTATAGACACACAGGTTGCATGCTTGCATCTCCAAACAAATCCATGGTGCTTCCAGAACTGCTTTGAGGGATTACGTCAATGAGGGGATTGTGGAGGCCAGATAAGAGGAAGCCTTATCTGCCAATTCATTAAGGTAATCCAAGAAAGGGTTAACTTTACATAAACAGTCATGAGAAGGAAGATATGACCATTTTTACTGTTTCACCTACACTGCTTTCTACGGGTTCATGGATAAAGTAATAAAGTTTTATGTAGATTTTGTACCATGGGGTACTCTTGCATATTGCATGCCTTGTGTGGAGCAAATGCTATTGAAAAACCTGTGTAATGGGTAGTAAAGAAGGTGCAGTTACTCACCAAGTACTGTGTAGGAAGTGAACTGTGAATTAAAAGTGACTGAAATATGTGGCTTGCAAGTAACAATCTTTAGTTAGAATTGCACACATCTCATAGTGCAAAAAATGTGTTTCAAAACATAATAAGTTCACATCAATGAAAGTTTGAACTGTGTCCAAATGTCATGAACATTTCATGAGCGAAACGTAATGAACATTTATCAAAAGGACATTATGAAGAAGAAGAAAGGGGCAGTGGGAGTGAGAATGGCAAGAACAACCACGTAAACAGAGGAAGAAATGCTACACAAAGCAGCATGTAGAAAGTAGTTCAGCACACGAAGCATACACACAGGTGTCTGCAGTTCAATGAAACCATGCAGTTTTTGAGCATTCTCCTATCAGCTCTGTCATCCAAAAAGCAACAAAATGTACCTAAAGTTGAAGTTCATATCAGATATAAGAAAGCATAAATAATAACAATTTTGTAGCACTGGTATACGTATAAGGGTATACTGCTTAACCCTTGAATGTGTGCACATACACAACTGGCCATTAAAATTGCTATACCATGAAGACAACGTGCTACAGACATGAAATTTAACCGACAGGAAGAAGATGCTGTGATATGCAAATGATTAGCTTTTCAGAGCATTCACACAGGGTTGGCGCCGGTGGCGACACCTACAACGTGCTGATATAAGGAAAGTTTCCAACTGAATTCTTGTACACATACAGGAGTTGACCAGCATTGCCTGGTGAAACATTGTAGTGATGTCTCGTGTAAGGAGGAGAAATGCGTACCATCATGTTTCCGACTTTGATAAAAGTCTGATTGTAGCCTATCGTGATTGCGGTTTATCGTATCGCGACATTGCTGCTCGCGTCGGTCGAGATCCAATGACTGTTAGCAGAATATGGAATCGGTGGGTTCAGGAGGGTAATATGGAAAGCCGTGCTGGATCCCAACAGCCTCGTATCAATAGCTGTCGAGATGACTGGCATCTTATCCGCATGTCTGTAATAGATCGTGCAGCCGTGTCTCGATCCCTGAGTCAACAGATGGGGATGTTTGCAAGACAACAACTATCTGCACAAACAGTTCGACAACGTTTGCAGCAGCATGGACTATCAGCTCGGAGACCATGGCTACGGTTACCCATGACACTGCATCACAGACAGGAGCACCTGCGATGGTGTACTCAATGACGAACCTGGGTGTACGAATGGCAAAACGTCATTTTTTCGGATGAATCCAGGTTCTGTTTACAGCATCATGATAGTCGCATCCGTATTTGGCAACATCGTGGTGAACACACATTGGGAGCATGTATTCCTCATCACCATACTGGAGTATCACCTGGCTTGGTATGGGGTGCCATTGGTTACACATCTCGGTCACCTCCTGTTCGCATTGACGGCACTTAGAACAGTGGACGTTATATTTCAGATGTATTATGACCCGTGGCTCTACCCTTCATTTGATCTCTGTGAAACCCTACATTTCAGCAGGATAATGCATGTCGCAGGTCCTGTTCGGACCGTTCTGGAAACAGGAAATGTTCGACTGCTGCCCTGGCCAGCACATTCTCCAGACCTCTCGCCAATTGAAAACATCTGGTCAATGGTGGCCGAGCAACTGGCTCGTCATATTTCACCAGTCACTACTCTTGATGAACTGTGGTATAGTGTTGAAACTGCACGGGCAGCTGTACCTGTACACGCCATCCGAGCTTTGTTTGGCTCAATGCCCAGGTGTATCACGGCCATTATTACTGCCAGAGTTGGTTGTTCTGGGTACTAATTTCTCAGGACCTTTGCACCCAAATTGTGTGAAAATGTAATCATATGTCAGTTCTAGCATAATACACTCCTAGAAATTGAAATAAGAACACCGTGAATTCATTGTCCCAGGAAGGGGAAACTTTATTGACACATTCCTGGGGTCAGATACATCACATGATCACACTGACAGAACCACAGGCACATTGACACAGGCAACAGAGCATGCACAATGTCGGCACTAGTACAGTGTATATCCACCTTTCGCAGCAATGCAGGCTGCTATTCTCCCATGGAGATGATCGTAGAGATGCTGGATGTAGTCCTGTGGCACGGCTTGCCATGCCATTTCCACCTGGCGCCTCAGTTGGACCAGCGTTCGTGCTGGACGTGCAGACCGCGTGAGACGACGCTTCATCCAGTCCCAAACATGCTCAATGGAGGACAGATCCGGAGATCTTGCTGGCCAGGGTAGTTGACTTACACCTTCTAGAGCACGTTGGGTGGCACGGGATACATGCGGACGTGCATTGTCCTGTTGGAACAGCAAGTTCCCTTGCCGGTCTAGGAATGGTAGAACGATGGGTTCGATGATGGCTTGGATATACCGTGCACTATTCAGTGTCCCCTCGTCGATCACCAGTGGTGTACGGCCAGTGTAGGAGATCGCTACCCACACCATGATGCCGGGTGTTGGCCCTGTGTGCCTCGGTCGTATGCAGTCCTGATTGTGGCGCTCACCTGCACGGCGCCAAACACGCATACGACCATCATTGGCACCAAGGCAGAAGCGACTCTCATCGCTGAAGACGACACGTCTCCATTCGTCCCTCCATTCACGCCTGTCGCGACACCACTGGAGGCGGGCTGCACGATGTTGGGGCGTGAGCGGAAGACGGCCTAACGGTGTGCGGGACCGTAGCCCAGCTTCATGGAGACGGTTGCGAATGGTCCTCGCCGATACCCCAGGAGGAACAGTGTCCCTAATTTGCTGGGAAGTGGCGGTGCGGTCCCCTACGGCACTGCGTAGGATCCTACGGTCTTGGTGTGCATCCGTGCGTCGCTGCGGTCTGGTTCCAGGTCGACGGGCACGTGCACCTTCCGCCAACCACTGGCGACAACATCGATGTACTGTGGAGACCTCACGCCCCACGTGTTGAGCAATTCGGCGGTACGTCCACCCGGCCTCCCGCATGCCCACTATACGCCCTCGCTCAAAGTCCGTCAACTGCACATATGGTTCACGTCCACATTGTCGCGGCATGCTACCAGTGTTAAAGACTGCGATGGAGCTCCGTATGCCACGGCAAACTGGCTGACACTGACGGCGGCGGTGCACAAATGCTGCGCAGCAAGCGCCATTCGACGGCCAACACCGCAGTTCCTGGTGTGTCCGCTGTGCCGTGCGTGTGATCATTGCTTGTACAGCCCTCTCGCAGTGTCCGGAGCAAGTATGGTGGGTCTGACACACCGGTGTCAATGTGTTCTTTTTTCCATTTCCAGGAGTGTATATTTGTCCAATGAATACCCGTTTATCATCTGCTTTTCTTCTTGGTGTAGCAATTTTAATGGCCAGTAGTGTATGTATAAATCAAACAATGGAAAATCCAGGATGGAATGTAACAATTCCAGAGAAGGAAAGCTGCTACTCACCATATATTGGAGATGCTGAGTTGCAATAAGCACAACAAAAAGATTCACATAATTATAGCGTTCGGCCATTAAGGACTTTGTCAGCAGTAGACACACATACACATGCACACACACACTATCGCAAACGCAACTTGCCCACATGTCTGCAGTCTCAGAGAACTGAAACCACAATGCAAGCAGCAGTAACAGTGTGTGATGGGAGTGGTGACTGGGTGGGGGTAGGGAGGAGGCTGGGGTGGGGTTGAGGAGGGATAGTATGGTGGGAATGGCGGACAGTGAAGTGTTGCAGTTTGGACGGAGGGCAGGAGAGAAGGTGCGGAGGGGGGAGGGGGTAAGTAGCAGAAAGCAAGGAAATGAAAAGAAATTAAAAGACAGTGTGGTGGTGAAATGATGGCTGTGTAGTGCTGGAATGGTAACAGGGAGGGGGCTGGATGGGTGAGGACAGTGACTAACGAAGGTTGAGGCCAGGAGGGTTACGGGAATGTAGGATGTATTGCAGGGAAAGTTCCCACCTGAGCAATTCAGAAAAGCTGGTGTTGGTCGGAAGGATCCATGTGGCACAGGCTGTGAAACAGTCATTGAGATGAGGGATATCATGTTTGGCAGTGTGTTCAGCTACAGAGTGGTCCATTTGTTTTTTGGCCACAGTTTGTTGGCGACCATTCATGCGGACAGACAGCTTGTTGGTTGTCATGCCTACATACAATGCAGCACAGTGGTTGCAGCTTAGCTTGTAAATCACATGACTGGTTTCACAGGGAGCCCTGCCTTTGATGGAATAGGTGATGTTAGTGACCGGACTGGAGTAGGTGGTGGTAGGAGGATGTATGGGACAGGTGTTGCATCTTGGACTATTATAGGGGTATGAGCCATGTGGTATGGGATTGGGAGCAGAGGTTGTGTAAGGATGGACGAGTAGTTTCGGTGGACGGTGGAATACCACAGTATGAGGGGTGGGAAGGATAGTGGGCAAGACATTTCTCATTTCAGGGCATGATGAGAGGTAACTGAAATTCAGTTGCTCCAGTCCCAGATGGTACTGAGTTATGAGGGGAATGCTCCTCTGTGGCCAGACTGTGGGACTTTGGGAGGTGGTGGGAGACTGGAAAGATAAGGAACGGGAGATTTGTTTTGTACAAGGGTGAGAGGATAATTACGGTCAGTGAAGGCTTCAGTGATACCCTCGGTATATTCTGAGAGCGACTGCTCATCACTGCAGATGCAATGACCACGGGTGGCTAGGTTGTACGGAAGGGACTTCTTGGTATGGAATGGGTGGCAGCAGTCGAAGTGGAGGTATTTCTGGTGGTTAGTGGGTTTGATATGGACAGAGGTACTGATGTAGCCATCTTTGGGGTAGAGGTCAACATCTAGGAAGGTGGCTTGTTGGGTTGAGTAGGATCAGGTGAAGCAAATGGGGGAGAAGTTGTTGAGGTTCTGGAGGAATGTGAATAAGGTGTCCTCACCTTCAATCCAGATAGCAAAGATGTCATCAATGAATCTGAACCAGGTGAGGGGTTTAGGATTCAGGGTTTTTAGGAAGGATTCCTCTAGATGGCCCATGAATAGGTTAGCATAGGATGGTGCCATGCGGGTGTCCATAGCCGTACTGTGGATTTGTTTGTAGGTAATGCCTTCAAAGGAGAAGTAATTTGTGGGTGAGGATATAGTTGGTCATGGAGACTAGGAAGGAGGTTGTTGGTCTGGAATCCATAGGGCATCTGGAAAGTTAGTGTTTGATAGCAGTAAGTTCATGGGCATTAGGAATGTTAGTGCACAGGGAGGTGGCATCAATAGTGACAAGCAGGGCACTGAGTGGTAAAGGGACAGGAACTGTGGAGAGTCGGTCAAGAAAATGGTTGGTGGGGGCACAGTAACCAGCCACAATGGGGCGTCCTGGATGGTTGGGTTTACAGACTTTAAGAAGCATGTAGGAGGTGGGAGTGTGGGGAGTGGTAGGGGTAAGTAAGACTCTGGGGAGAGGTTCTGGGATGGGTCTAAGGATCTCTGAGTAGTGACAGGAGATCCTGCTGGATTACTGGAATGGGATCACTGTGGCATGGCTTGTAGATGGAAGTATCTGACAGCTGGCAGAGTCCTTCTGCCACATAATCCTTGTGGTTCAAAACAACGGTTTATAAGGTCGGGATCAGTTTTTAGATAGTGGCCTGTGGTTCTTTCTGCAGATGCAAGGTTAGTTTGCACGTTGAGGGGTTTGGGGAATGATGGTGAGGCAAGGTTCGAGGTTAAGAATTTCCGGAAAGTTAATAGGGGGTGGTTTGGAGGCAGTGGGGGTGGATCACGGTTGGATAAAGCAGTAAAATGAGTTAGGCAAGGTTCAATATTGGTCTTTGGTTGAGTCTGATTGGTCAGGTTGGTGGCAAAAAAGTGTTTCCACTATAGGGACCGGGAGAAGGAGAGAAGGTCTTTAACTAGTCCTGCATGGTTAAGTCTGGGAGTGGGGCAAATGGTGAGGCCTTTGGAAAGGACTGATATTTCTGTGGGACTAAGGCTCCTGGAGGAAAGGTTCATAACTGTGTTGTGAGTCTGTTTAGGTTATGGGTTCTGTGTGGTGGTGGGAGGGAGTTTTGCAGGGTGGAGTAAGTGTAGTAGGTCAGTGAGACAGGGTTTGTCAGCTATGAGGGGGCGTGGAGGAGGTTTGGAGGTTGTTGTAGAAGTGGTGGACAGTGTTACTCCAAGATGGGAATAGGAAGTGAGCAGGATGGAGAGCAGCTTTTTGAGGTGGCGTTGTGCATGTTGCTCAAGTTCCTGCAGGGCAAGAGTTTCAATGAGTGTTATGGATTCCAGGAATTTGGGATTACATAGCAGGAGAATTTTGCAGATGGAGAGAAGGTACTGCAAGGAGTACTGGGCTTGGTTGGTATTGTTTTGCAGGACTATGTTGGTGAGGGCCAAGGATTGGTGGAATCTGAACAGGTGGAGGTCATTGTGGAAGGAGGGGTGGCAACCAGAGATGGGTAATTTGATGCTAAGGTGTTGTTGCTTGGCTCATGAAATCCCCCCTAATGGCCTTACCATCAAATCTGTGCCAGGAAGGGCTCTCAACAAGGGAAGTGTTCAGGTGTCTCAGAGTGAACCAAAGTGATGTTGTTTGAACATGGAGTAGATACAGAGAGACAGGAACTGTCGATGATATGCCTCGCTCAGGCCACCTGAGGGCTACTACTGCAGCAGATGACCGCAACCTACGGAACACTAACAGCAATGCCACCATGTGAATAACACTTTTCATGCAGCCACAGGATGTTGCGTTATGACTCAAACTGTGTGCAACAGGCTGCATGATACGCTAATTCTCTCCAAACATCTGTGGCGAGGTCCATTTTTGCAAACACAACACCAGGCAGTGTGGTACAGATGGGCCCAGCAACATTCCAAATGGACCCCTCAGGATTGGCATCATCTTCTCCTTACTGATGAGTTTGCATATGCCTTCAACCAGACAATCGTCAGAGACATGTTTGGAGGCAACCTGGTCAGGCTGAACGCTTTAGACACACTGTCCAGCAAGTGCAGAAAGGTGGAGGTTCCCTGCTGTTTTGGGGTGGCATTATGTGGGGCTCATGTACGCTGCTGGTGGTCATGGAAGACATCATAAAGGCTGTACAATACGTGAATGCTATCCTACGACTAATAGTGCAACCACATCTGCAGCATATTGGCAAGGCACCCATCTTCATGAATGACAATTCGTGCCACCATCATGTACATCTTGTGAATGAATTCCTTCAGGATAACAACATCGCTCAACTAGAGTGGCCAACATGTTTTCCAGACATGAACTTTATTGAACATGCCTGGGATAGATTGAAAAGTGCTGTTTAGGGACGATGTGACCCACCAACCACTCTGAGGTATCTACACTGCACTGCCATTGAGGAGTGGGACAATCTGGACCAACAGTGCCTTGATGAATTTGTGGATAGTATGCCACGATGAATACAGGCATGCATCAATGCAAGAGGAAGTGCTACTGGATAGTAGAGGTACCAGTGTGTGCAGCAATCTGGACCACCATCTCTGAAGGTCTCAATGTATGGTGGTACAACATGCAAGGTGTGGTTCTCATGAGCAATAAAAAGGGCAGATGTTGATCTCTATTCCAGTTTCCTGTACAGGTCTCAGAACTCTGAGAAACAAGGTAATGCAAAACTTTTTTTGATATGTGTAGATAATAAATCCCAATAGCTGTATATTTTATCATACTCTTTATGCACCATCTGGTGTAGAGTTCAGTGCCTATAACTTCAATCAACTTTTATTCTTGATCTAAACAGTTTATTTCCTTAGACATCTACATCTTGCTTCTGCATCTATACTCTGCAAACCACTGTGATGTGCATGGCAGAGAGCATGTAGCATTGTACCAGTTACGGGGGTTTCTTCCTGTTCCATTCATGTATGGAGTGTGGGAAGAATGATTGTTTGAATGCCTCTGTTCGTGCAGTAATTATTCTAATCTTATCCTCATGATCCAACTGCGAGCGATATGTAGGAGGGAGGGGTAGAGATTCTCATTAACATAATCTGCCCCGCCATCACCATTATGTTGCTGTTTATAATATATGTTTGCAAAGAAGTAACCTTCTAGTTTACAATAAATAATTCCATCAGATTTTAACCCATGCTCAGTTAGCACTAATACATGAGGTGCGTGTTCATTTATAAAAACCTGTAATATATTAAGCTTATTTCTAAGGTACTAAATATTTAGGTGCATGAGACTTAGTGGTGCTTTTCACTAATCACACATATTTTATGGGTGAGGGCTATGTAGCCCATGTATGTGTGCTGTACAGATAACATGTATATATCTGTTGGGGAATGAAAGAGGTTGTTCTGTAATACTGTTTTCAGAATGCATGAAGAAATTTCGATGTTACTTAAATCCCCTGCAGTAACTATTGCAGCTGTATCGTGACAACTATAATCTATGAAATTACTGCCTATAGCAAGAAACACAAATGCTTGGAAAAATACACAGTATATTACTGCACAACAACTCTGATTCAAGAGAAGACTGCAGACATGTTTCCATTCTGTACAAACTGCAGTTTAATGCATAACTTTTGACTCATTACAGATAAACCTCAGACATACACTATGTTAGAGAGAGAGGCTCTATCAGTTATTTAAGGATTTTAACATACATGCCAAAAACAATTCCTTGAAAGTTCCTGGCAGATTAAAACTGTGTGCCCGACCGAGACTCGAACTCGGGCAGACAGTTTTAATCTGCCAGGAAGTTTCATATCAGCGCACACTCCGCTGCAGAGTGAAAATCTCATTCTGGAATTCCTTGAAAATTTTTCTTCCCTATAACTGGAGCATTGAAGTAGATATCTCCTATCACACTGCAGTTGAAGATCTCTGGAGTGTGCTAAGTCTAGCAACTGTCTAGCAAATTCATATGATTGGAATACATCTGTTCTCAAAGGAAAAAAGTATAATAATATTTGTGATAGGAAAATTACACATGCTGTAAATTTTAAAACTATATTAAATCATTTATTACTTTTTTTAAGTGTACAGACTTAGCTGATCTTTTGTCCATCAAAGCCATTTGCCATACAGCAATATTTGCCAAATAATTGTTTGTACACACTAAATTTGGAACATATGTAATCTTTCCCAGTCACAGATATGAATTCATCCATCTCAGAACCAACACATGAATTTCTGTATACTTCTCGCAGTGTCACTGAACTAATTTTTCACATTTTCAGTTACTGGTCGCCATCAAAACACATCACATCAGTAACACCCGCATGTTTGTGACAGTTGTTTTGACAATACACTGTATGTTTTCATCCAACCCATTAGTTTAAGTGTACTGCCACAAAAACCTCTTACTATTTAGGTGCTAAGAGGATTGTTGCTGGTGTTATGATTGCTGCTGGTGGAGAAAACACTGACACTGTTTTGGTCTGTTGTTATCCCGTCAAACATAATTGTCTACTGAACCAGTGATAAATTCATTGAATGTGAGTGGGCTGAACCTTTCTATAATGTACCACATCCTCTATCTCAACTACCACTTCAAGTGCAGTGTCTTATGAAATACCAACATTGACATGTTGCGACCTACAATCGGGCAAATAAAACATATATGTGAACAGCAGCATGGTTGGTTGGTTGGTTGGTTTGGGGGAAGAGACCAAACTACAAGGTCAATGGTCTCATCGGATTAGGGAAGGACAGGGAAGGAATTCGGCCGTGCCCTTTGAAAGGAACCATCCCAGCATTTGCCTGGAGCGATTTAGGGAAATCACGGAAAACCTAAATCAGGATGGCCGGACGCGGGAAGCAGCATGGCACTGATGACTAAGTGAACTGGAGGGGACCTTACAGGATCGTCAGAAACTGTCTGAACAGCTTGTAAGGATGTTATAGAGGAGGTTGTGCATAGAAGTAATGGTTAAGAAAAAAATCGATATGTTGCACTAGTTCCGAGTTATTTAACATTGAAGTTAGCCAATCAGGTTGTCGATGCACAAATTCAAGCAACCTGCCAGAGGCAGTGTAGTCAAACGTGTTCTTCATTTGACTTGCCAGAAAAGGAAACACGGAAATCATTGGGTTACATTGAGGATCGAACTTGCCGTTCACCTCGTTGGGCTCTCGTTTGCAAGTAATCGACGAAACAGTACCATATTCCAAAATTCCACATGATATACTAGTGTCTTAAAAGTAATAGCACTGGAAAGGGTAGTGAGATTGCAAAGTGGTGAAGGGGCATTGGTAACATACAGAAGGTTGTGGATTCAAATCTCGTCAGCCGATTTTAAATTTTTATTTGTAACTCGTTATCACGATGACTCTTATCATTATGTGTATGCAGTTCATTGCTTTTAATGTAATGTCTTTTGATTTCTGCTTCTTTCTAACGATTGTGAATTATCACAATAACGTGTCCTTTTTTCTTCCTATATTTTGTTTACCTGTTGAAATCTTTTTGCAAGTGATTTGGATTATTTTTATTCATCTAGTACAACAATGAAACATTTGAAATTGGCGATCTATCAATTAATAACCAAAATGAGAAATAATCTATTTATAGGGCCTACTTAAGAAATTAGAGATACAGACAGTTTTAAGGTATAAGCAGGAATGAATGAAGCTGATTGAATCAAACAGTTTGAGAGCAACGTGATTTACAGTTTTAATTTTTATGGGTCCTGCACATTTTTTTGAAAGGCTCTGCTCAAGCAAAACTTTACTGCAGAGCTTTTTTTGTTACTTACTTGGGCGTTATCGCTGCTAACTGGTCATCGTCCATCCATGAAACAATATCTATTATCTTTTCTGGGTCTGCTCTCGCTGGATACAGTTTCTCCTCAAGAATAGAGTTGTCACAGTGGCAGAAAGACGTTGATATATGTAAGAACACCTGGAGACAACCAATATTTTTATCAGTAAAATTAGAACAAGAACATAAAACACATTTATGTTGCATCAGACCTACGTTAACAGTACTTCTCTTAACAACCAATCGTCGAAGCTTTTGAGTACCGTAACATTTGTTTTTCGGAAAACTATTAAAAACAATTTTAATGTGGCCCTAAAATTTCCTTGACCATTAAAGGCAAGTGAACGAAACGTAGGTCAACTTAAACTTTCAAATAGAAACATAATCTAAAACCTCTATGGTTTAAAGGGAAACTGAACAACTTTTTACTCCTTTTGGTACATGTTACTGGGTGAATTATATCAAAAACATGTACCTGAGTCTGGCGAGGTTAACTAGTGCTTAAGCAAAGAAACAGGAATTTTGTAGGATAATGAATCTACTTTGAAGATTGATGTGTTTTTATTGTTTCAGTCAAGAGCAAAACTTTGTCTTCCACTTCCTATTTTGGACATTTTAAAGATAAAAAGTAACGCTTTTTTAAATTACACGTTCCTTTTGTTTATAAGATGTTACAAAAGGTCAAAATGAATGTCACCTTTTGAAGGTGCATTGATGCGCAGCCTTCAGAAACTTATGGCTATGTAGAAACAAGGTACTTTGCTTTGAAGCATATCTCCAGATGGCAGCAACAAGAATGCTTCTCGAATTCACCCTGTTTAATCAGTCGTTTAGAGTTTTGTGACAGTGATGATACAGCATTTTTTATGTATTTTGGAAAATTGTAACAAAGCTTAATTCAATAAAATTGGTTCCATTCAATGTAGATGTATTTTATTGAATGATGAATTGGTTAGCAGAAACCAGTCTTATATTATGGTACCCACTATTCCAACCCACCAATAGCTTTTATTGTGAATGTGACCATTTTTTTTATTCTTAATATTTTAACTGATTTT
Source organism: Schistocerca cancellata (assembly GCF_023864275.1). Taxonomy (NCBI): domain Eukaryota; kingdom Metazoa; phylum Arthropoda; class Insecta; order Orthoptera; family Acrididae; genus Schistocerca; species Schistocerca cancellata. The sequence continues at coordinate 421,284,185 of NC_064634.1, read as the reverse complement.
ATTGGTCTGACTAATGTTTTAGTGTCATTTCAAGTTTTACTGCTTGACAGGTTTTAAAAATTTTACACTTTATAGATACCTTTCTAATCGTACTAATTTTGAGTTTTTGCTCCTACTTTATCAATATTCAGGCACGAAATTCAAATTTGACAGTTCATTGCTTTACCTAATTTGTCTTCCGAACGTGTACTTTAGTTATGCAGTTGCTTGTTGTAAACACGTTGGTTGGCCAACATCATCTACCTTCCGGAATGAAATTTTCACTGCGCAGCGGAGCGTGCGCTAATATGAAACTTCCTGGCAGATTAAAACTATGTGCCAGACCGGGACTCGAACTCGGTACCTTTGCCTTTCACGGGAAAATGCTCTGCCAACTGAGCTACCCAAACACGACTCATGCCCCATCCTCACAGTACTAATTCCACCAGTACCTTGTCTCCTACCTTCGCAGGAGAGCTTCTGTGAAGTTTGGAAAGTAGGAGACGAGGTACTGCTGGAATTAATGCTGTGAGAAGGTGGCGTGCGTCATGTTTGGGTAGCTCAGTTGGTAGAGCACTTGCCCACGCAAGACAAAGGTCCTGAGTTCGAGTATCGATCCGGCCCATAGTTTTCATCTCCCAGGAAATTTCATCATCTACCTTTAATATCTGCTACTATGGTCGTATAATCCTGCCTCTTTGTTTATGTGTCTCGCTTTGAGGGCTGACGTACCGTGTTCTCGACCGCATTATCTGCTATTTGTCAGCTGTACGCAACGCTCCATGCTACGTAAGATTTCTTAAATTTTCTTGGTTTGTCATAGTTTTCCTGTCTAGCAGACACTGTAGTTATACCTGGCATTGTATTCACAGTTCCAGGTTGCATAATGCTTTTATTCATCCCAAGACGATAGGATGATGGTTCTTTATAAGATCTTATCTTAATGACATGTGGGGGCATTAATGAATCAGTGTTAGTTTTCCAAGTTAATTTCAACGTAAGTTCACAGTTATGGTTAATTGCAGAGGCGGCTGCGCAGCCTGGAACTTTGCAACTTTTGTGTTTTTTTTTTTTATTTACTCCATTTTCCCTTTTTAATCTGCTCATATCTCAACATCGTTATTTTTCACCTCTAGGCCAAATCTGATGATGCCCCAAAAGAGCGAAACGCGTCATTGCCTGTAAATAAAAAATGTTTTGCAACCGAGACTGTCTTATTTCAAGAGGGTTAATTAAGTCTGGTGGTATGTTTATGTGATGAACCAGGTGAGCTATTGGGAAATCAGTCTACGCAAAACTGGATTTGGGAACCTACAGAGTTGGAGTGTATGTACAGCATAGTTTCTGGTTACCGCCAGCACTTCCGACCGGCTGGGCTCTGACCTGCAAGTGCGGCAGCTGCTCGGCCAGCTGCAGGGCGCGCTTCGTGCCCACAACATTGGTGACGACGGCTACTCGCAGGCTGTCGTCGAAGCGGACGCTGGCGGCGCAGTGGAAGACGACGCTGACGTCACGACGAAGGGCTGCCAGGTCCTCTTCCGCAAGCTGGAAGTCCGGCGCACTCAGGTCGCCAGCCACCACTGATAGGTGGCGTGCAAAGTCCGGCCGCTGCGCGCGTAGCTGCGAGAACACCTGCACAACCAGAGAGATTACCAGGTCACTTTCAATAACAGTCTAACATGTTGTTGTTGTTGTTATGGTCTTCAGTCCTGAGACTGGTTTGATGCAGCTCTCCATGCTACTCTATCCTGTGCAAGCTTCTTCATCTCCCAGTACCTACTGCAACCTACATCCTTCTGAATCAGCTTAGTGTATTCATCTCTTGGTCTCCCCCTACGATTTTTACCCTCCACGCTGCCCTCCAATACTAAATTGGTGATCCCTTGATGCCTCAGAACATGTCCTACCAACCGATCCCTTCTTCTGGTCAAGTTGTGCCACAAACTTCTCTTCTCCCCAATCCTATTCAATACTTCCTCATTAGTTATGTGATCTACCCATCTAATCTTCAGCATTCTTCTGTAGCACCACATTTCGAAAGCTTCTATTGTCCTCTTGTCCAAACTATTTACCGTCCATGTTTCACTTCCATACATGGCTACACTCCATACAAATACTTTCAGAAATGACTTCCTGACACTTAAATCTATACTCGATCTTAACAAATTTCTCTTCTTCAGAAACGCTTTCCTTGCCATTGCCAGTCTACATTTTATATCCTCTCTACTTCGACCATCATCAGTTATTGTGCTCCCCAAATAGCAAAACTCCTTTACTACTTTAAGTGTCTCATTTCCTAATCTAATACCCTCAACATCACCTGACTTAATTCGACTACATTCCATTATCCTCGTTTTGCTTTTGTTGATGTTCATCTTATATCCTCCCTTCAAGCCTCCATCCATTCCATTCAACTGCTCTTCCAAGTCCTTTGCTGTCTCTGACAGAATTACAATGTCATCGGCGAACCTCAACGTTTTTATTTCTTCTCCATGGATTTTAATACCTACTCCGAATTTTTCTTTTGTTTCCTTTACTGCTTGCTCAATATACAGATTGAATAACATCGGGGAGAGGCTACAACCCTGTCTTACTCCCTTCTTAACCACTGCTTCGCTTTCATGTCCCTCGACTCTTATAACTGCCATCTGGTTTCTGTACAAATTGTAAATAGCCTTTCGCTCCCTGTATTTTACCCCTGCCACCTTTAGAATTTGAAAGAGAGTATTCCAGTCAACATTGTCAAAAGCTTTCTCTAAGTCTACAAATGCTAGAAACGTAGGTTTGCCTTTCCTTAATCTTTCTTCTAAGATAAGCCGTAAGGTCAGTATTGCCTCACGTGTTCCAACATTTCTACGGAATCCAAACTGATCTTCCCCGAGGTCGGCTTCTACAAGTTTTTCCATTCGTCTGTGAAGAATTCGTGTTAGTATTTTGCAGCTGTGGCTTATTAAACTGATTGTTCGGTAATTTTCACATCTGTCAACACCTGCCTTCTTTGGGATTGGAATTATTATATTCTTCTTGAAGTCTGAGGGTATTTCGCCTGTTTCATACATCTTGCTCACCAGATGGTAGAGTTTTGTCAGGACTGGCTCTCCCAAGGCCGTCAGTAGTTCCAATGGAATGTTGTCTACTCCGGGGGCCTTGTTTCGACTCAGGTCTTTCAGTGCTCTGTCAAACTCTTCACGCAGTATCGTATCTCCCATTTCGTCTTCATCTACATCCTCTTCCATTTCCATAATATTGTCCTCAAGTTCATCGCCCTTGTATAGACCCTCTATATACTCCTTCCACCTTTCTGCTTACCCTTCTTTGCTTAGAACTGGGTTTCCATCTGAGCTCTTGATATTCATACAAGTGGTTCTCTTATCTCCAAAGGTCTCTTTAATTTTCCTGTAGGCAGTATCTATCTTACCCCTAGTGAGATAAGCCTCTACATCCTTACATTTGTCCTCTAGCCATCCCTGCTTAGCCATTTTGCACTTCCTGTCGATCTCATTTTTGAGACGTTTGTATTCCTTTTTGCCTGCTTCACTTACTGCATTTTTATATTTTCTCCTTTCATCAATTAAATTCAATATTTCTTCTGTTACCCAAGGATTTCTACTAGCCCTCGTCTTTTTACCTACTTGATCCTCTGCTGCCTTCACTACTTCATCCCTCAAAGCTACCCATTCTTCTTCTACTGTATTTCTTTCCCCCATTCCTGTCAATTGTTCCCTTATGCTCTCCCTGAAACTCTGTACAACCTCTGGTTCTTTCAGTTTATCCAGGTCCCATCTCCTTAAATTCCCACCTTTTTGCAGTTTCTTCAGTTTTAATCTACAGGTCATAACCAATAGATTGTGGTCAGAGTCCACATCTGCCCCTGGAAATGTCTTACAATTTAAAACCTGGTTCCTAAATCTCTGTCTTACCATTATATAATCTATCTGATACCTTTTAGTATCTCCAGGGTTCTTCCATGTATACAACCTTCTATCATGATTCATAAACCAAGTGTTAGCTATGATTAAGTTGTGCTCTGTGCAAAATTCTACCAGGCGGCTCCCTCTTTCATTTCTTAGCCACAATCCATATTCACCTACTACGTTTCCTTCTCTCCCTTTTCCTACACTCGAATTCCAGTCACCCATGACTATTAAATTTTCGTCTCCCTTCACTATCTGAATAATTTCTTTTATTTCATCATACATTTCTTCAATTTCTTTTTCATCTGCAGAGCTAGTTGGCATATAAACTTGTACTACTGTAGTAGGTGTGGGCTTCGTATCTATCTTGGCCACAATAATGCGTTCACTATGCTGTTTGTAGTAGCTTACCCGCACTCCTATTTTCCTATTCATTATTAAACCTACTCTTGCTTTACCCCTATTTGACTTTGTGTTTATAACCCTGTAGTCACCTGACCAGAAGTCTTGTTCCTCCTGCCACCGAACTTCACTAATTCCCACTATATCTAACTTTAACCTATCCATTTCCATTTTTAAATTTTCTAACCTACCTGCCCGATTAAGGGATCTGACATTCCACACTCCGATCCGTAGGACGCCAGTTTTCTTTCTCCTGATAACGACATCCTCTTGAGTAGTCCCCGCCCGGAGATCCGAATGGGGGACTATTTTACCTCCGGAATATTTTACCCAAGAGGACGCCATCATCATTTAATCATACAGTAAAGCTGCATGCCCTCGGGAAAAATTACGGCCGTAGTTTCCCCTTGCTTTCAGCCGTTCGCAGTACCAGCACAGCAAGGCCGTTTTGGTTATTGTTACAAGGCCAGATCAGTCAATCATCCAGACTGTTGCCCTTGCAACTACTGAAAAGGCTGCTGCCCCTCTTCAGGAACCACACGTTTGTCTGGCCTCTCAACAGATACCCCTCCGTTGTGGTTGTACCTACGGTACGGCTATCTGTATCGCTGAGGCACGCAAGCCTCCCCACCAACGGCAAGGTCCATGGTTCATGGGGGGGGGGGGGTCTAACATAACAATCACGATACTCCATCTCATTTTTGTCCCCCACTCCCCAGCGATGGCAGCGTCCCAAGCGGCCAGCAAGCGACATTTTCGAATCCGATCTCGGATGACTGCGAATACTAACGGTTATATTGATCTGTAACATTCACTACTGGCCATTAAAATTGCTACATCACGAAAATGACGTGCTACAGACGCGAAATTTAACCGACAGGAAGAAGATGTTGTGATATGCAAATGATTAGCTTTTCAGAGCATTCACACAAGGTTGGCGCCGGTGGCGACACCTACAATGTGCTGATATGAGGAAAGTTTCCAACCGATTTCTCATACACAAACAGCAGTTGACCGGCGTTGCCTGGTGAAACGTTGTTGTGATGCCTCGTGTATGGAGGAGAAATGCGTACCATAACGTTTCCGACTTTGATAAAGGTAGGATTGTAGCCTATCGCGATTGCGGTTTATCGTATCGCCACATTGCTGCTCGCGTTGGTCGAGATCCAATGACTGTCAGCACAATATGGAATCGGTGGGTTCAGGAGGGTAATACGGAACGCCGTGCTGGATCCCAACGGCCTCGTATCACTAGCAGTCGAGAAGACAAGCATCTTATCCGCATGTCTGTAACGGATCGTGCAGCCACGTCTCGATCCGTGAGTCAACAGGTGGGGACGTTTGCAAGACAACCATCTGCACGAACAGTTCGACGACGTTTGCAGCAGCAGCTCGGAGACCATGGCTGCAGTTACCCTTGACGCTGCATCACAGACAGGGGCGCCTGCGATTGTGTACTCAAGATGAACCTGGGTGCACGAATGGCAAAATGTCATTTTTTTTCGGATGAATCCAGGTTCTGTTTACAGCATCATGATGGTCGCATCCGTGTTTGGCAACATCGCGGTGGACGCACATTGGAAGCGTGTATTCGTCGTCGCCATACTAGCGCATCAGCCGGCGTGATGGTATGGGGTGCCATTGGTTACACGTCTCGGTCACCTCGCATTGACGGCACTTAGAACAGTGGACGTTATATTTCAGATGTGTTACGACCCGTGGCTCTACCCTTCATTCGATCCCTGCGAAACCCTAAATTTCATCAGGATAATGCACGGCCGCATGTTGCAGGTCCTGTACGGGCCTTTCTGGATACAGAAAATGTTCGACTGCTGACCTGGCCAGCACATTCTCCAGATCTCTCACTAATTAAAAACGTCTGGTCAATAGTGGCCGAGCAAGTGGCTCGTCACAATATTGTGGTATCGTGTTGAAGCTGCATGGGCAGCTGTACCTGTACACGCCATCCAAGCTCTGTTTGAGTGAATGCCCAGGCGTATCAAGGCCGTTATTACGGCCAGAGGTGGTTGTTCTGGGTACTGATTTCTCAGGATCTATGCACCCAAATCGCGTGAAAATGTAATTACATGTCAGTACTAGTATAATATATTTGTCCAATGAATACATGTTTATCATATGCATTTCTTCTTGGTGTAGCAATTTTAATGGCCAGTAGTGTAGTTTTTACAATACGGAGTGTATGTAGTGCCATAAAAAACGACAGTACTAAAAAATTACTCCGCATTTGTGATTATTTAGCTTCCTATGGCCCTGGGAGACACGAAACGTAACATTACAGGATAGTTTATTTACGATTCTCGTGTAACATACATACATTGTAGAATAATATCGTTTTCCTTCAATAACAAAAAATTGCTGGTAAACACCAGAAGACCTGATCTGTTACAAGAAGACGTCTTATATCCATCCAACAAATCAGAGCTTTCAGCCAAATCAGTGAATGTGGGATGTAGGAAACCTATATGGAATGTAAGACCTACATTATTTAACGTAACAAATAAAGACCCCACAGCTGTAGCTTAAGGGAAACCTGCACAGAGGTAAAATAAATCGCCAAAAGCAATGAAACGATTTCCCAAAACAGGAGAAAGTAATTCCACAATTGCTTCTAAATCTGACAAGGGGAAGGCCTCAGACACGGCCAACCGATTCGGCTCAAATTTTGCAGGTCGCTTGTATAAAACCTAAAATTAAGTACTCTAAGATATTTTGGGTCAACAGCCCCGCGTTTTTGAGAAAATCACCCCTAAAGGTTATGACGAGCAATCGACTCAAAATTGGCAGGATCGATAGATAATTGTAATTAGAGCATTTTTCACCATCAGGTATGGGGTCCGAAAACGCATACTTTTCCAGAAATCGAGTTAAGAAACCGTTACAACTGCCGCTTCTGTACCCACATGGTAACGTCTTTCGCCGACAGTGCCGATAGCGCAGCGGCCAAGGTAACTGGCTGGGAATCGGAAAACCCGGGTTGGAATCTCGAAGAAACCTAGCGGATGTTATTCTTTTCGTTTTTGTTTTTCCATATCTCAATTGATAGGTATAGGAGGCGTAATAAGGTAAGTAAATCAATAAGGAATGATAATAATAAGGTAGGCAAACTAATTTCCCAAACGCCGTGAGTTAGTAAAGTATTAAACTTTTAAGCCTTGTCACATGAAAACAACTCCGAGTAAGTGTGCTGCGAATTCCTCACGAGGGATCACAGATAGCCAACCGCGCGACGCTTGTTTACAGAGAGGCACGGGGCAGAATGCACGCGGGGAGAGTTATGTTGTCCCAGCTGCCTCTTCGTCATATAGTTGTGCACCTGGAAGAGTGAAGGTGTCCAGCTCGAGCCTAATAGAACTCAATCGGAAAGAATTGTTTTCCGTCGTTAGGTTGCCGCGAACCTCGCGGATACACCGTTAATGCGCGGAATGAAATACGTTTTGTGAATGAATACAGTGTTCTTCCGTAAGTAACATATGACGAGTACTGTGTGTAGTTTGTAGTAATTAGCTCGTCTGTTTATGCCGTAGTAACTAGTTATTGTCTGTCGTGTCATATCTTTCAAGTGCATAATCTGAATAATGGAGGATGTACACCCTTCGACTAGCGCTGTAATATATAGTTGGGAGCCTTTCACAGACGATGGCAAGCGGGAAGTTACCGACGCTGTGTTTTGGTTTGTAAAATTGTTGCAAGACAGATGCATTATCAACGCACTACCGGAATCAGGCAGTTCTGTTTCTCGGCGTTTGAGAAATTTATTCGCCTACCTTAATATTATCATTCCTTATTGATTTACTTACCTCATTAACCCTCCTATCCCTATCAATTGAGGTATGGAAGAATAAAAACGAAAAGAAGAACATCCGCTAGGTTTCTTCGAGATTCAAACTCGGGTTCTCCGAATCCCAGACAGTTACCTTGGCCGTTGCGTTATTTTTTTATTGTTCTCGTTTTGTTCGATTCATTTGTTCGGTGCGGATGTCCCATGACACACAGCCGTTCAAGTTCAGTGTTGAGCCGTTGACTCAGTTTTTTACAGAAGCGCCAGCTGTAAAGGTTTCTTTCCTCGATTTCTGAAAAAGTTTGCGTTTGCGGGCCCCATACCTGATGATGAAAAATGCTCTATTTACAATTATCTATCGATTACTTCAATTTTGAGTTGATTACTCGTCATAACCTTTAGGGGCGATTTTCTCAAAATTGCGGGGGTGTTGACCCAAAATATCTTAAGAGTCCTTCGTTTTAGGTTGTACACAAGCGACCTGAAAAATTTGAGCCGAATCGGTTGGCCGTGTCTGAGGCCTTCCCCTTGTGAGCCACAAATGGCAAGAATCTTCAACACTTTCACTTTCGAAGGAAAGGTAATTACATTTACAAAAAATTACTGTGTATTAGAAAGTCGAGTGAAGTGTAAGAAAGGGCAAATCAGTGGACTCCATACAAAATTTTTTAAGTATTCGGGAAAGTGCCTATAACAACATAAAAATATATGCTTCTCCTGCATGAAATCTGTATACATTCTCTTGTTTTCAGTGGAATAAGCTGCAGCTGCAAATACATATTCAAAATTATTTCTTCATGAATGAGTTGCAACATATGCCACAGAATCAGAGTGATTCTGCTCTTTTTACATTTATTTCATGATAATTTATTGGTAAGTTATTAAGGCATGGAATGCAAGAATATAACAAATACCTCCTTAATTAAGTAGAAAATAATTAAAAACAAATATTATTCTTGTAATGCTTGTAAGTGTCTGCTTTCTCACCGCATGCAGCTCTAGTGTCGCCCCAACTGTCAAAGGGTAACAATTTTCACGCCAGAGAGTGTCATGACTGTATTTATTAGACTGTGCTTTCGATCTAAATTTTTCACACCAGCGTAGGTAAGACGCCTATGAGTCACATGTAAAAGAATTTATGATACTTTCGAACAGGCTCCGTCTGCACAGGCGATGTTATTATTCTCAAGTCAGCAAGATGCTTGCGGGCAGACCTTGCGTCATATCATAGTCACGTGACTTGGAAGGCGGTGTCTGTTGGCCAAAAAAGTTCTGTTCTGCGCATCTGAATGCTTACTCCGTTGATATTTGTACTCTGTGGTAATGGAAGAGTAGTAATCTGACTGTATCAAAAATAGGCACCTTGTGTACTGGAACAAATGGGAACGTAAAATAACTGCCGGTTTTGAAGATTAAGGTGTAGTGGGGGGGGGGGGGGGGCCGTTAACAGCTTGTGGAGTGTACGAATACAGCTCAGAGCCTGTCTTGCTCACTATGTGTGGCGTGACGTGAAGTCTCTATGTAGCACAGTGCAACTTGTATGAGTAGCTTTACGTATATCAAAGTTCATTCAGAAAGTTAAGTTGCTTCACATAAGTATCGCCATATATCGCGATGTTTTCTTTTACATCCATAATTGGCAAGCCTCCTGACAGTGTGTGGAGGAGGAAACTTCACATATCATTATCATTTTCCCCTTTTCATGTTCGAATCGTAATGATGTGCGGTGGTTGTTTCCCTTAAAATTGTACCAGACACGTAAGCTACTACTAGAGGCACTGAAGAGCCACAACGTTATGACGACCTATCTAATAGCATGTTGGCTTACATTTGGGATGGAAAACAGGAGCAATTTTGCATGGTATGGTCAAGACCTTGGCAGGTTTCAGGAGATACGTAGCATCAGATGTCTAAGCACATGTCACACAATTCCCATTATTACGGTCTGGTGGTTTGTAAGTACAGAGCTGGCACCCAGTAGCGACTCAGATGTGTTCTATCAGATTCAGATCAGTGGAATTTGGTGGCCTAGATATCAGTGTGAGTCCACTATCATGCTCCTGAAACCACTGTAGCACGACTCAAGGTTTATGGCATGAACAATTACCCTACGGAAAGATGCCCTCGACATCGAGGAAAGCACCAAGCATGAAGGGATGCAAGTGGTCCATAATATTGTTCACGAGGTCTACAGCTGGCATGATGCTACCACCGGACCAATGAAACCCACGTGAATGCCATCCATAGCATAATGTTGCCCCAGCAGTGGTTCCCCTGGATGACAGTGTATGCAGCCACAACCATCAACCTGGTGTAATAAGAAACGTAACGACCAGGCAACACTTTCCCATTGATTTCGACAGCCATATTGCCCCATGCATTTTCTTCATTCTCCTCCGATGGATGTCTACCGGTGTTGGTCCTTCATCACCCAAGTAACGAACGACAGCACGCTGGGCCTGTTTGGACGCATTTGGTAATAACGTCGCCATATTTCTCGTTTCTGCATTTACCGGTGCTTATATACCCGCATCGGAGTCGCGCTACGTTTCATATACGCTGCAACAACGCCCTCAAATGGAATCTTTCGGTCACTCCTTATAGGTTAGAGTACCCAAACCGTCTGCCCAGTCGTTCGTTGTCTTTCACTGTACCAAATTCGAGAACTTACCAACTGGTTCTGTGACTTCACGTTTAATTTGAACAATGAGGGGTGTAATGACAAATACACTCCTGGAAATTGAAATAAGAACACCGTGAATTCATTGTCCCAGGAAGGGGAAACTTTATTGACACATTCCTGGGGTCAGATACATCACATGATCACACTGACAGAACCACAGGCACATAGACACAGGCAACAGAGCATGCACAATGTCGGCACTAGTACAGTGTATATCCACCTTTCGCAGCAATGCAGGCTGCTACTCTCCCATGGAGACGATCGTAGAGATGCTGGATGTAGTCCTGTGGAACGGCTTGCCATGCCATTTCCACCTGGCGCCTCAGTTGGACCAGCGTTCGTGCTGGACGTGCAGACCGCGTGAGACGACGCTTCATCCAGTTCCAAACATGCTCAATGGGGGACAGATCCGGAGATCTTGCTGGCCAGGGTAGTTGACTTACACCTTCTAGAGCACGTTGGGTGGCACGGGATACATGCGGACGTGCATTGTCCTGTTGGAACAGCAAGTTCCCTTGCCGGTCTAGGAATGGTAGAACGATGGGTTCGATGACGGTTTGGATGTACCGTGCACTATCCAGTGTCCCCTCGACGGTCACCAATGGTGTACGGCCAGTGTAGGAGATCGCTCCCCACACCATGATGCCGGGTGTTGGCCCTGTGTGCCTCGGTCGTATGCAGTCCTGATTGTGGCGCTCACCTGCACGGCGCCAAACACGCATACGACCATCATTGGCACCAAGGCAGAAGCGACTCTCATCGCTGAAGACGACACGTCTCCATTCGTCCCTCCATTCACGCCTGTCGCGACACCACTGGAGGCGGGCTGCACGATGTTGGGGCGTGAGCGGAAGACGGCCTAACGGTGTGCGGGACCGTAGCCCAGCTTCATGGAGACGGTTGCGAATGGTCCTCGCCGATACCCCAGGAGCAACAGTGTCCCTAATTTGCTGGGAAGTGGCGGTGCGGTCCCCTACGGCACTGCGTAGGATCCTACGGTCTTGGCGTGCATCCGTGCGTCGCTGCGGTCCAGTCCCAGGTCGACGGGCACGTGCACCTTCCGCCGACCACTGGCGACAACATCGATGTACTGTGGAGACCTCACGCCCCACGTGTTGAGCAATTCGGCGGTACGTCCACCCGGCCTCCCGCATGCCCACTATACGCCCTCTCTCAAAGTCCGTCAACTGCACATACAGTTCACGTCCACGCTGTCGCGGCATGCTACCAGTGTTAAAGACTGCGATGGAGCTCCGTATGCCACGGCAAACTGGCTGACACTGACGGCGGCGGTGCACAAATGCTGCGCAGCTAGCGCCATTCGACGGCCAACACCGCGGTTCCTGGTGTGTCCGCTGTGCCGTGCGTGTGATCATTGCTTGTACAGCCCTCTCGCAGTGTCCGGAGCAAGTATGGTGGGTCTGACACACCGGTGTGAATGTGTTCTTTTTTCCATTTCCAGGAGTGTAGATGGATCCGCTGTAGGAAGTATCCGAGAGTGGCGGTGCATCTATAATAGGAATTATCCCAGAGTGTGGGTAATGCATCTTATACTTTAATGACACGTTGTATCATATTGCACGTGACAAATGCCATTTTGCGTGACATGATCGCATTTGTCATGTTATACGACATCACTGTCGTTACTTTACTTGACATGCATTAAATTACGTGACATGCGTACTAATACTCAGTGGCGGCTCGTGAGTGTACATTCTGGGTGTTCACAAATTTTTAGATTCACAAAAATTTTGCGAGTTTGACACTAATAGCATCTGCTGTAAAATACTCATGCATATCAATAAGTCTATGCAACTACAGCCGCTGCCAGTAATATTCACAACAGAAATAATGATAATAATAATAAGATGTATAACTTATCTGGCAAAAGCAAGAATTGTTTTTGTGGAATTTTGTTGTTTTGTACATAATTAAGTACAGTTTATGACATCAGCGAAATAAAGCCTAAGTTTTCGCAACCCTCCATTTCGCATTTTTGTGTAAGTGGTAGTTTTCGTGTTTTTCCAATTTTGTCGGACAAATGTACAATAACCCTACTATGTCACGAATTTCTTTCCGGGCTGAAAATCAGATATTTCTACGCTGCATTAACACAACAACTTCTGCTAACTGTACGCTTCCTTATTAAATGTTAGCTTGTAGTCACGCTTATGTGATTTCGTCACTGTTTCAAGCACAGGATCTGTTCTCCGAGGCCCTAGTTCCTTTGCGGCTAACTTTTCCTGATGATCTACTTTCCTGTTCACAGGATGAGATTTTCACTCTGCAGTGGAGAGTGCGCTGATAGGAAACTTCGTGGCAGAGTAAAGCCGTGTGCCGGACCGACACTCGAACTCGGGAATTTTGCCTTTCGCGGGTAAGTGCTCTACTGATTGATATACCGAAGCACCACTCACGACCCGCGTCGGCCGCAGTGGCCGAGCGGTTCTAGGCGCTTCCGTCTGGAACCGCGCGACGGTCGGAGGTTCGAATCCTGCCTCGGTCATGGATGAGTGTGATGTCCTTAGGTTAGCTGGTTTAAGTTCTAGGGGACTGATGACTTCAGATGTTAAGTCCCATAGTGCTCAGAGCCATTTGAACCATTTTCACGGCTCGCCCTCACACCTTGACTTGTCTGTTAGCATTTAAAACGGATTCAACATAGTTCATGTTTACACTGTACGTGAAATCCGATTCCTGCACAGTGAATAACCAACTCCAAACACAAAGTGCCGTTAGTTGAAATAATTAAACTCAAGTAGTAATGTCTATTAACGTGGTCAGTTGATTAGAATACAAATGAGGCGCTGAGATTCATAAGGCCCTAAAGCTCGCCGCCGTCGGTCCCACATTTGAGTGAATACCAGAGAAGACAATGGTACAGATTTTCCTAAATTTTTGTATATACACTCCTGGAAATTGAAATAAGAACACCGTGAATTCATTGTCCCAGGAAGGGGAAATTTTATTGACACATTCCTGGGGTCAGATACATCACATGATCACACTGACAGAACCACAGGCACATAGACACAGGCAACAGAGCATGCACAATGTCGGCACTAGTACAGTGTATATCCACCTTTCGCAGCAATGCAGGCTGCTATTCTCCCATGGAGACGATCGTAGAGATGCTGGATGTAGTCCTGTGGAACGGCTTGCCATGCCATTTCCACCTGGCGCCTCAGTTGGACCAGCGTTCGTGCTGGACGTGCAGACCGCGTGAGACGACGCTTCATCCAGTCCCAAACATGCTCAATGGGGGACAGATCCGGAGATCTTGCTGGCCAGGGTAGTTGACTTACACCTTCTAGAGCACGTTGGGTGGCACGGGATACATGCGGACGTGCATTGTCCTGTTGGAACAGCAAGTTCCCTTGCCGGTCTAGGAATGGTAGAACGATGGGTTCGATGACGGTTTGGATGTACCGTGCACTATTCAGTGTCCCCTCGACGATCACCAGTGGTGTACGGCCAGTGTAGGAGATCGTTCCCCACACCATGATGCCGGGTGTTGGCCCTGTGTGCCTCGGTCGTATGCAGTCCTGATTGTGGCGCTCACCTGCACGGCGCCAAACACGCATACGACCATCATTGGCACCAAGGCAGAAGCGATTCTCATCGCTGAAGACGACGCGTCTCCATTCGTCCCTCCATTCACGCCTGTCACGACACCACTGGAGGCGGGCTGCACGATGTTGGGGCGTGAGCGGAAGACGGCCTAACGGTGTGCGGAACCGTAGCCCAGCTTCATGGAGACGGTTGCGAATGGTCCTCGCCGATACCCCAGGAGCAACAGTGTCCCTAATTTGCTGGGAAGTGGCGGTGCGGTCCCCTACGGCACTGCGTAGGATCCTACGGTCTTGGCGTGCATCCGTGCGTCGCTGCGGTCCGGTCCCAGGTCGACGGGCACGTGCATCTTCCGCCGACCACTGCCGACAACATCGATGTACTGTGGAGACGTCACGCCCCACGTGTTGAGCAATTCGGCGGTACGTCCACCCGGCCTCCCGCATGCCCACTATACGCCCTCGCTCAAAGTCCGTCAACTGCACATTCGGTTCACGTCCACGCTGTCGCGGCATGCTACCAGTGTTAAAGACTGCGATGGAGCTCCGTATGCCACGGCAAACTGGCTGACACTGACGGCGGCGGTGCACAAATGCTGCGCAGCTAGCGCCATTCGACGGCCAACATCGCGGTTCCTGGTGTGTCCGCTGTGCCGTGCGTGTGATCATTGCTTGTACAGCCCTCTCGCAGTGTCCGGTGCAAGTATGGTGGGTCTGACACACCGGTGTCAATGTGTTCTTTTTTCCATTTCCAGGAGTGTACATTGTGGGTCTACAGCACAGACAAACCTGACTCACCATAAGATCAACAGATTTCAGAAGCGTGAAGAAATGGTCTCTCAATCGGCAGTGATGTGCTTATAATTCTGAGCTCTTCAAATGTATTACTTAATAGACTATAACTCATTCAGAAACCCACGAAAAAGATTTACTGTCTCTACAACTTTAGCTTATAGTAACTTCTGATCTAATTTTACTACAACACAGTGAGTGAATTAGCATATCTGAGGAGTGTGCTATCATCTAGCAGGATTTATGTCGAGCGAACAGGGATAAAAGTCTGCCGCAGTGTGCTACCGCCTGGTGGCACTGACGTAAACTTCTAGTTGAGTGACAAGGGCTAGCTGTGCACACCGTGAACCGTGCTCGTTATCAAATGTTCAAATGTGTGTCAAATCTTACGGGACTTAACTGCTAAGGTCATCAGTCCCTAAGCTTACACACTACTTAACCTAAATAATCCTAAGGACAAACACACAAACCCATTCCCTAGGCAGGACTCAAACCTCCGCCGGGACCAGCCGCACAGTCCATGACTGTTTATCAAATCCGTATGTATTTGGCCCATAAGGCAATTACGTTACGTGAGTTGCACATGTGCAAAAGCTCCTTAAAGCGTGCACTACTGAAAGTGTGCTCGCGACCCTGATGCCAAGTTTCATGGAGTGTAGATGTTCAGTAGCGAGGTATATGTGCCGTATCTTTCAGATTGCAGCATCTATTTCACATTTAATGGCATTCAAAGAAAAATAACCAGTAAATCCGCAAGGTGTCGAAAGTTAGAGTGTTTACGTGCTATTACACAGCAGCCGACATTGCTGATGCTAACAAGTAAAAAGGCGCGAATATGTCAAGATGTTTTGGTTTAAATGTCTTTGAAGCTTCCAGTTGAGTCGAAAGTCTAGTTCCCTTCTTTTACAGCCCTAACTCTACTCGCCTTTTCCGTGTTACGAAAGAAGTGTTTTTCATTCTGCTCAGAGTATGGCATAAATTTTCTGGCGGGATCAATTTCTGGGGTTGATGTCTCGCAAGTGTGCTTTTTTCCACTTAGAATATAAGGTTAAGTTGACGATCGTCTTCCGACCGACGTGGTCGAGCGGTTCCAGGCACTTCAATTCGGAACTGCGCTGCTGCTATGGTCGCAGGTTCGAATCCTGCCTCAGGCATGGATGTGTGTGATGTCTTTAGATTAGTTAGGTTTAAGTACAGTAGAGCGTAGATTATCCGACGTAATTGGGGGACATGGGTGTTCGGAAAACTGGTTTGTTCAGATAATTAAATGGTTCAAATGGCTCTGAGCAGTATGGGACTTAACATCTGTGGTCATCAGTCCCCTAGAACTTAGAACTACTTAAACCTAACTAACCTAAGGACATCAAACACATCCATGCCCGAGGCAGGATTCGAACCTGCGACCGGAGCGGTCTCGCGTTTCCTGTTCAGATAATCGAACTGTACATGTTTATTGGCCAAAAAGAAGTACTTTTGTGTAAACCACTTGAAAACAGCATCATCTAGAGCTGTGTTAGTGGCGAGCTTCATAGTTTTACGGCTTGTTGATCCATCAGTAGAATCAACATAGCTATAAAATTTGCTACGCTCGTCTTTTGTTTTTTTATATCCGTAGTTGTCGACTTCCCCACCTTGTACTCATTGGATAATGTGGTTGCAGATTCACCTTCTTCTAACGTTTTAATAATTTCGTACTTGTCCCTCATAGAAAGGACAACACGTTTGCGTTTGAGCATTTTGTATCGTCAAGTTCACTTCTTCACGCAGCAGCACACAAGTGGTCGTAACAGAGAACAGAAGGTGACTGTTTGCACCGCGAGAAGCTCTTCTTGGGGGCGCGCAATCCTTCAAACTGCGCGCAGCTGTTACTGTGAATAGCTTTGATAGTGCCGCTACTTCTACTGCCAGTGCCAAGCCGACAGAAGTGTGCTGATTGTTGAAACACAGCGACTGGCGGCTTGGCCGGTCAGCAGCGCCTTGTGAAGGCCCCATTAGAAGCAATGTTCCGCCAGCGGTGGCCCAGTGCGGCGACTACTGTGGGAAACTTGGTTTGGGAGTGAGGGGGATGTGGACGGTAGGGTGGGAGAGTAACAGGTGCGAGCGAGTACACAGTTCAGTTAAGCGGTCGTTCGGTTGACCGACGTTCGGATAATCGACGCTCTACTGCAGAGGCGGGCAGGAATTCAGCACTTGTGCGGTGCACATGCACGTGTGCAGTTAACAGGTGTTCTGCGTGCACACAGGGGCAAACTGGCCACCCGCTTTTCACCCCTCCCCACCATACGGTCTCTCCGCTTCTTCCCCTGTAATGCGTTTTGTTTCCTGGCCTGCTTTATTAAATGAAGGAATAATGTTAGTAGGAGTGTTTGAAAGTAATCATGGTTTGAAAGAGTACCTATTACCTACGATACGTTTTGTTTAATTATCACAGGTGGAGTTTAGAATATGTTTACTGTCTGGAACAAAATTTCTACATACAGACAAACGCAAACAGTTACGTAAATTTTCATTACTGATGTTTGCTCTTAACCGAGACTTATTAATTTTCATAACAGTAGAAAATCTCTCACAAAAGTATGTCGAGCCCTACATTGACTATCTTCATGGCTTCACGATGGAGACGAGGAAACTCTAGCTGTGGAAAGTCGTGATAAAGATCTATTACACGTCTTGCCAAAAGGAACTTGTCTCTCAGACGAGAATTACACTGTAGATCTATTAATTCCATTTGCAAACTGAGATGAATATCATCTACAGAAACCAGATTCTTTCGAGAACTATTCAAAACCTTGGGATAAGTAAGATATATCCCCAAATCGCTTGAGAAATTCCTCTTTTATTGCACTAAGAACGGCAACATACTGAAATTTATTATAATGGCGTTCAATATTAAACTTCCGCTCACCAGCGAGAATACTGTCACATATTATACATTTCCAATTTTCACGTTTTTCCACAGAGAACAAATGATTCTCCCATTCCTATTTAAAAGATAGCAAATCTCCAATTCTCCGTTTCCTTCATTCACTCTGCATTTTCCGGTTATTGAAATACAACGTTCACTACGTAGTGGTCGCTTCGCTTCAACGTCCGTAGCTTAGCTTGGTACTACACTGCCGCAACCTGCAGGCTGTCGGCACTGTTCGGTTCGACGATTGCACGCGAGCAGCACTCGTGCAGCGCTGTGTGCTCATGAGCCGCGTGCAACGTTTGCCCGCCCCTGCTCTACTGCAGATCTAAGTCTAGGAGCTGATGACCTCAGATGTTAAGTCCCATACTGTTTAGAGACATTTGGACCATTTTGACGATGGTCCCTTGTTAGCGCACAGAAACAAAACGCATGTGCTTCTGAGAGAACAATTCAGTGGATGACACTAGACCCGTTTTTGGGCGCACACGTTTCCTAGCGACAGTAGTTGGAGCTCGCTGGCGGCAACTCACCACGCTGGAGGCGTAGGCGTCGGCCCTCTTGCGCGGGTCGAGGCCGCGCTTGTGGCGCACCAGCAGGTAGACGGTGCCGACGTCCGGGCACGAGCGCAGCAGCTTCTCGACGATGGCCTTGCCCAGGAAGCCGGTGGCGCCCGTCACGAGCACGCAGCGGCCCGCGTACCAGTCGGCCACGCGCCCCGCCGGCGTCCGCCGGTCCTCTCCCGCGACGCACATCGGCCCCTCAGCTACCTGCAACCCACACTAGAGATGGGCAAAACTGTTCTTTTCAGAGATCGGATCAGAACTGTTCACTCCCTGAAATGAATTAGCTCTTTTTCGTGACTCACCACTCATTTACAATAGAAAATAAATGGAAGGCACATTGCCCTTTAAACTTGGTTTATTCCAGTACTATACCTGTATTTTGATCTTATTTGATCCTATTTTGAAGTAACACAGATAATGAGTAAGAATTTTGTATTATTTATTGAAATTTCCACGATATGACAAAGTTTTTGATTATTGATTTATTTTGCACTATCGTGGTTTTTTGGGTGATCGGAAAATGTTGTAACTCGAGATTTACATTAACAATATATTTGGCTATAATGTATTAAAATTTCATTAACCTCATACAAATACATCGCAAGCCATATATTTTTAAAGTGAACGTTTCCTTCCGAAGACGCCTAAAATCGCAAAATCCGTACCAGAATAAGAAAAAAAATATAAATTTGACTGTAAAACGAAAGTGCTGCATATAGCCTTACGCAGAATAAAACAAGGAAAATATTGGTGTATCACATTTTGCGATACGTTTATCGGTTCGCTCGTAATTAAAGCGTAAATTCGAGTGTCCATAATAAAATCCTATAGTAAGAGGAGTCGTCAGGAACCTAATCTGATCAGTTTAAACAAATAAAAATAAAATAAAAACAAATGATGTATACATAACATAATAATGTAATATACATAGCAGTATTACTACGAAGAACAATATCCAGTAGAGACGAACTCCGATGCAGAGGCACTGAGTCAAGCAGGTCGAGCCGCGAGCTGTATTACTGCGTGAGCTAAGACCGCAGAGACCAGAGTGACACCTGAGTTGCTTTGCTCAACGCTCTGGCTAGAGTCGAGAACGGTGGGGTGAGCGTTGAGCGGGCGAGTTCCGAGAGTGGGGGGAGCGGTGAACGGCCACCACTCACCCGCTCCGAGACAAATCGTCCGTTCCCTTGCGAGCAGGTTGTTGCAAGTAGTTCCTATGTTATCCGCTAGGTGGCTCTCTGTCCTGTTGCTCGCATCAACTGCCCAGAGGGCAGGACGTGCGACTGAAACGATCGCCGACAGAGTGCGATGCGAAGTTAAGCTGCGCCAGACACTGCACGCGGCAGACGACGCACAGAGACGGCACGGCATATGTGAACACAAAATCCAATGGGGCACTGCACAATGCAGGCAGCCAAGGTAGAAGCAGGGCAGAGGCCGGCGCTGGCTGTGTTGTGTGGCATGCACTGTGCTGTGACCAGCAGAGGCGCTGCTGATATACTCCGTCTCTCTCTCTCTCACTCTCTCTGCCATGGGAAACGTTTGGAGCTACCGTTCTTTTTTTCTGAATCACTGATTGTTCACTCCTTTGAAAGATTCAACTCTATGAATCAGTTCAAGAGCGTATCCAACATCTCTAACCCACACACGGCGCCGCTGCTGGAGTCTTAGGGCAATGCAGCTCAACCCCGAAAGAAGTGGCTTACAAAAGGCATGTTCGACCGGTTCCTGAGTAGTGCTCATCAGTCTGGGATCCTTAACGGGAGACGGAGGAAGAAATCACGAAAACCTCACAATTTTTTTTTTAATTTGCTTATTTGAAAGTAGATACAATTGAGATTATTATCCCAAAGTTTTACTTTGAAATTCGAGCTACAAATGGCATAAGAAGATTAGAACTGTAAACAGTGTAATGCGCCATGCCCACTTGTCAATGTATCCAGTGGCAGAAAAATTTTGTTGCTCAATTTCGCCTGTGAACCTGGGAAAATCACTACTGGCCATTAAAATAGCTACACCAACAAGAAATGCAGATGATAAACTGGTATTCATTGGACAAATATATTATACTAGAATTGACATGTGATCACATTTTCACGCAATTTGGGTGCACAGATCCTGAGAAATCAGTAACCAGAACAACCACCTCTGGCTGTAATAACGGCCTTGATACGCCTGGGCATTGAATCAAACAGAGCTTGAATGGTGTGTACAGGTACAGCTGCCCATGCAGCTTCAGCACCAACACGATACCACAGTTCATCAAGAGTAGTGACTGCCGTATCGTGACGAGCCAGTTGCTCAACCTCCATTGACCGGACGTTTTCAATTTGTGAGAGATCTGGAGAACGTGCTGGCCAGGGCAGCAGTCGAACATTTTCTGTATCCAGAAAGGCCCGTACAGGACCTGCAACATCCGGTCGTACATTATCCTGCTGAAATGTAGGGTTTCGCAGGGATCGAATGAAGGGTAGAGCCACGGGTCGTAACACATCTGAAATGTAACGTCCACTGCTCAAAGTGCCATCAATGCGAACAGCCGATCGCGGTGGCCGTGCGGTTCTAGGCGCATCAGTCTGGAACTGCGTGACTGCTACGGTCGCAGGCTCGAATTCTGCCTCGGTCGTGGATGTGTGTGATGTTCTTAGGTTAGTTAGGTTTAAGTAGTTCTAAGTTCTAGGGGACTGATGACCTTAGAAGTTAATTCCCATAGTGCTCAGAGCCATTTGACACATCAGTGCGAACAAGAGGTGACCGAGACGTCTAACCAATGGCACCCCATACCATCACGCCGGGTGATGCGCCAGTATGGCGATGACAGATACACGCTTCCACTGTGCATTCACCGCGATGTCGCCGAACACAGATGCGACCATCATGATGTTGTAAACACAACCTGGATTCATCCGAAACAATGACGTTTTTTCATTCGTGCACCCAGGTTCTTCGTTGAGTACACCATCGCAGGCGCTCCTGTCTGTGATGCACCATCAAGGGTAACCGCAACCATGGTCTCTGAGCTGATAGTCCATGCTGCTGCAAACGTCGTCGAACTGTTCGTGCAGATGGTTGTTGTCTTGCAAACGTCCCCATCTATTGACTCAGGGATCGAGACGTGGCTGCACAGCCATGCGGATAGGATGCCTGTCATCTCGACTGCTAGTGATACGAGGCCGTCGGGATCCAACACGGCGTTCCGTATTACCCTCCTGAACCCACCGATTCCAGATTCCGCTAACAGTCATTGCATCTCGACCAACGCGAGTAGCAAAGTCGCGATACGATAAACCGCAATCGCGATAGGCTACAATCCGACCTTTATCAAAGTCGGAAACGTTATGGTACGCATTTCTCCTCCTTACACGAGGCATCACAACAACGTTTCACCAGGCAACGCCGGTCAACTGCTGTTTGTGTATGAGAAATCGGTTGGAAACTTTCCTCATATCAGCACATTGTAGGTGTCGCCACCGGCGCCAACCTTGTGTGAATGCTCTGTAAATCTAATCATTTGCATATCACAGCATCTTCTTCCTGTCGGTTAAATTTCGCGTCTGTAGCACGTCATCTTCGTGGTGTAGCAATTTTAAGGGCCAGTAGTGTATAAATTTAGAAGGCTGTAGGCTTTGTGTATACAACATGCAGTGTTCTTAGAAGGCTATGGAGCCATTTTGTGGTCCAGGCATGTGTGGTATAGAAGGCTGTGGTGCTTTGTAAACAAGTTGTTTGATGTTTAGTGGAATTTGAGTGAAGTTGGAGTTATTGTGTCATTCTTTCTGCAAGATTGAATATATTGATCGTTTCTTAGAATGCCTAGTTGTAGTAAGTTATTTAAAAAATATAGTTAGTCCCATATTTCCAATAAAGCAGAAAACTGACATTGAGGTTAGAGTTGGGCCTGCAGATGCAAACATAAGGTTGCCTCCAAGTGCATGTAAACTAAAACTTGGGAAGGCTGTTGTGCCAGAACAACCAAATCATATATTTTAAGCTCTCAGCGCTCTCCAGCGGCAGTTGTCGGCTGTACTTGGCTTGCAAACCATCTAGTTTGCTCACGAAAATGGACGATCGCAAAATTCCTGTGTTAGCTCTATTAAAAAGCACATTTAATCTCTTGTCTGCATGTTAGCTATGTTATTCTGTCTGTGGTATGTATAAACAAAAACTTCAGTATCTGTGAACATGTAATAAGACAAAAACGAAAGATGTATGTCCTGTCAGTAGTGACATCAGCTTATAAAACTTCACCAAAACGAACTAACACACTCACTCCTGACATTCCTGACTTACATTTACATAACATCAAATATTACGGAAGTTATATCTATATCCTTCATAGAAAACTCCCACAACTATTTAGAAAATGTGAAGACGGAAAAAAATTGAATATAGTACAATGTGAGCCCTCTACCAGTTTACATTCTATGTAAGTCTGCAGGCTTTCGTGGCCGTTGTCACTGTAGGGGTGTCCACTACTGCAGTAGTGGACACCAGAAGATCCTGAGGAAGATCCCAGCAGAGGGGTCGGAACGTCGATCATTTTAGAAGAATCATGACGTGGCCTAATAACCCAGAAGATTTTAACTTCAGTTTACATTCTGTTCCATAACGTAGTTTATGTACTAACTACGCTGCGATGAAGCTCTGCAGTTAGCGACCACGTTTTTTGTGTTACGATTTCCTAAGGACTTTATTCGCCGAAATGCTATAGACATTTAATGTAACAAATCTGCAAAAGAACGACACGTTTTCCATGAATCTTCAATGTGCCAGCTTACTTTCACAACATGCGAGTCACAACGTGAAAATAACTAAATATAAAAATCATTTAATCACAAATATGGCGTTTTCTTACAATAAACCATAGCAGTAACGATTCGGTCTCGAGACATCGAATGTGTTGGCGCCTAGAAACAGGATACATTTATAGAGTGTAAGGTATAACATAAAATCCACCGAATGTGGGATTCTACTGAATACGACAAATACAATATGTCGTCTTGCTTCCAGCTTGTGATGCAAGGAGAATTCTTGATTCTACTTTATGTAGCATATTGCTGAAATATCACAGAAATTATTTTGTATTCCTCATGACGAAACGACTTCTCAACGTGAAATGGCACGAGGTGACGTCGCAAAATTCGTAAAGCGCCACTTCAAAGTTAGCTAACTCGTTCGGTGCGACGACGGCTTTACCACGGTGGATGTCGGGCCTCGCGGTTCAACGGCAAATCGCGTTGCTGGAAACAGGAAGGTCCCGAAATTGAATCCCAATCGGAGTACAGAATAGTTCAGTATGCTTGTACATGAGAAGCACTATATCCTGCACGTGTTCTGCGGGCCATTGTTGGATGTGATGGTGTCTGGCGCACCCTTATTAGCGAATCCTGTTAGTGTCCACACTGCGGCTGCTTGTGGGCTACCACATTTCATCGAATGAAACAGCAAGTTAACTGTTACCAGTTACTGTTTATTTATCTCCATGACGCGTTTTAAAGGTGTAAACCTCCATCAGCAAGTGGATTTACATTTCTTAGTATGACAGATGTGTGTCTGTTGTGTGTCAAACTAACAAATGTAAATCTACCTGATGATGGAGGTTTTAATCTTTGAAACGCATCGTGGAGATAAATAAACAGTGACTTGTTACAATAAACTTGTTGTTTCATTCGACGCCGCGCGGGGTAGGCGCCTTGTCACGTTTCCCGCGGCTCCCACCCGTCGGAGGTTCGAGTCCTCCCTCGGGCATGGGCATGTGTGTTGTTCTTACCGTAAGTTAGTTTGAGATAGATTAAGTAATATGTAGCCGCTCGGGATTAGCCGCGCGGTTTAAGGCGCTGCAGTCATGGACGGCTGGTCTCGACGGAGGTTCGAGTCCTCCCTCGGGCATGGGTGTCTGATAATTTAGGTTAAGTAGTGTGTAAGCGTGGGGACTGATGACCTTAGCAGTTAAGTCCCATAAGATTTCACGCACACAAGTAATATGTAAGCCTAAGGACCAATGACCTCAGTAGTTTGGTCCCACAAATTTCTAATTTTTTAAATTCTATGTCGATAACAGTCACGGTAAAGCCTAACATAAAATGTTCACATTGGCCTAGAAAGAGAAAAATAGTTTACTTTTTAAATTTGTTAATGTTTTTTAGATGTGTCAATTACTGTAAATGTTTTTTAGATGTGTCAATTACTGTAAAAGAAACAACTACCATAAAGTTATCTCTTAAATGTTTCTTAGTTTTCGATTTAAGATTCAGTAAAGTTTGCGTTATTTTCCACATGCGACAACTTGTTTTCTGTGTAACTCAAAAACTTTACAAAATGGCTCTGAGCATTATGGGACTTAACATCTAAGGTCATCAATCCCCTAGACTTAGAAACTACTTAAACCTAACTAACCTAAGGACATCACACACATCCATGCCCGAGGCAGGATTCGAACCTACGACCGTAGCAGTCATGCGGTTCCGGACTGAAGCGCCCAGAACCTCTCGGCCACAGCGGCCGCTATAGCGATATGCAGATATACAGATGGCGATAGTATCGCCTACACAAGATATCAGAGGGCAGTGCATTAGTGAAGCTGTTATTTGTACTCAGGTGATTCATGTAAAAAGGTGTCCGACATGAATATAGCCACATGACGGGAATTAACAGGCCTTGGAAACGGAATGGTAGTTGGAACTAGAGACACGGGACATTCCGTTTCGAAAATCGCTCAGGAATTCAACATTCCGAGATCTACAGTCTCAAGAGTGTGCCGAGGACAGGAAATTCCAGGTATTACCTCTCAACACGGAAAACGCAATGGGCAACGGCCGTCATTTAACGACCGAGAGCAGCGGAGTATGCGTAGAGTTGTCAGTGCTAACAGACAAGTAACATTGCCTGAAGTAACCGCAGAAATCAGTGTGGAACGTGTGACGAACGGACAGCCCAGCCAAATGTGGCGTTAATGACCTATGGCAGCACACGGTTGACGCGAGTGCCTCTGCTGATAGCACGACATGGCTTGCAGTGGCTCTATGGGCTCGTCAACATGTCGGTTGGACCATAGACGACTGGAAAAGCGTGACCTGGTTACATCAGTTTCGATTTCAGTTGGTAAGAACTAATGGTAGGTGCGGATCTTTCTGTACGCGAGCGGTTGTATATAATTGCTAAATATGGAGCTATTGTATCAGCATACTCTGAGAGGAACCTGACTGGTATACGATCTGGACCCGAAGCCTTGACTTTATTAAGTGATTTAAACTGCTTTGCGACACCGGGGATATCTACTTCTATGTTTCTCATCTTCACAGTTGTTTTTGATTGGAATTCAGGAATATTTACCTCGTCTTCTCTGATGAAGGAGTTTCGGAAAACCGTGTTTAATAACTCTGCTTTAGTGCCACTGTCATAAGTGACTTCACCGTTGTTATAGCGCAGAAGGTATCGGCCGCGCGGGGTAGTCGTGCGGTCTCAGCGCCTTGCCACGGTTCGCGCGGCTCCCCTCGTCGGATGTTCGAGTCCTCCCTCGCGCATGGGTGTATGTGTTGTCCTTAGCTTAAAATAGATTAAGTAGTGTGTAAGCCTAGGCACCGATGACCTCAGCAGTTTGGTCCCATAGTAACTTACCACAAATTTTCAATTTTGAAGGTATTAATTGCGTCTTGCCACTGGCGTGCTTTATTTATGACCAGAATCTCTTTGGGTTTTCTGCGAGATTTCGAGACAGAGTTTCGTTGTTGTTGTTGTTGTTGTGGTCTTCAGTCCTGAGACTGGTTTGATGCAGCTCTCCATGCTACTCTATCCTGTGCAAGCTTCTTCATTTCCCAGTACCTACTGCAACCTACATCCTTCTGAATCTGCTTAGTGTATTGATCTCTTGGTCTCCCTCTACGATTTTTACCCTCCACGCTGCCCTCCAATGCTAAATTTGTGATCCCTCGATGCCTCAGAACATGTCCTACCAACCGATCCCTTCTTCTAGTCAAGTTGTGCCACAAACTTCTCTTCTCCCCAATCCTATTCAATACCTCCTCATTAGTTACGTGATCTACCCACCTTATCTTCAGCATTCTTCTGTAGCACCACATTTCGAAAGCTTCTATTCTCTTCTTGTCCAAACTAGTTATCGTCCATGTCTCACTTCCATACATGGCTACACTCCATACAAATACTTTCAGAAACGACTTCCTGACACCTAAATCTATATTCGATGTTAACAAATTTCTCGTCTTGAGAAACGCTTTCCTTGCCATTGCCAGTCTACATTTTATATCCTCTCTACTTCGACCATCATCGGTTATTTTACTCCCTAAATAGCAAAACTCCTTTACTACTTTAAGTGTCTCATTTCCTAATCTAATTCCCTCAGCATCACCCGACTTAATTTGACTACATTCCATTATCCTCGTTTTGCTTTTGTTGATGTTCATGAGTTTCGTTATGGAAATTATTAAAAGCATCTCGCATTGAAGTACGCACTAACTTACTGTGTTTTACCTGTCACCTTTCAGACAGACGCCCTTTCTGTGGTTCCCTGAGACCCTCTAACCTAAAAAAACCCGCCCAGTCCCTTTCACACAGCCCCCACTACCCGTGTAGCCGCTTCCTGTGTGTAGTGGACCCCTAGCATATTAAGCGGAACCCGGAAACACACCACCCGAAGGCGCAAGTCAAGGAATCTGCAGCCTGCATGGCCACCAATAGATATACTTTGCGTTTCTTTTTTATGGTTGTAGGTGTTACAGCATTCAGTCTAGCAGCAACTGCCTTGTGTCGCTAATCCCTGTATTCGTCACGATACTCACAATTTGTCCAGAATTATTTGTTGCTAAGAGGTCAAGTATGCTTTCGCAACCATTTACGCTTTGAGTGGGCTCATGAACTAATTGTACAAAATAATTTTCTGAGAAAGCATTCAGTACAGTTTATGCCTGTTGCTGGCTGTAAACGTATAATTTTTCCAGAACATCGAGGGTAGAGTGAAGTCACCACCGACTTTAACTGTACGACTGCGGTACCTATTTGAAATGAGACTCAAGCTTTCTTTGAACTGTTCAGCAATTATATCTTCGGAGTCGTGGGTCGGTAAATCGATGCAATTAATAGTTTAGTCCGATTGTCAAGTATAACCTTTACCCATACTATTTCACTGGAACTATATACTTCAATTTCACTACAAAGCAAACTACTTCTGACAGCAATAAATAGTTCACCACCAACTGATGATCTATCCTTTCTGAACACCGTTAGATCGTTTGAAAAAAATCGGCTGAACTTGTTTCCGGCTTTATCCAGCTTTCTGCACCTATAACTATTTGAGCTTCAGCGCTTTCTATTAGGGCTTGGAGCTCTGGTTCTATACCAACACAGCTATGACAATTTACAACTACAATACCGATCGTTTCTGCAACTAACTTGCTGTGTTTTATTTCTCACCTTTCAGACAAACGCCCTTTCTGTGGTTCCCTGAGACCCTCTAACCTAAAAAAACCCGCCCAGTCCATTCCACACAGCCCCCACTACCCGTGTAGCCGCTTCCTGTGTGTAGTGGACCCCTAGCATATTAAGCGGAACCCGGAAACACACCACCCGAAGGCGCAAGTCAAGGAATCTGCAGCCTACATGGCCACAGAACCGCCTGAGCCTCTGATTCAGACCCTCCACTCGGCTCTGCACCAAAGGACCACAGTCGGTTCTATCGATAATGCTACAGATGGTGAGCTCTACCTCAATCTCGCAAGCAAGACTGGCAGTCGTTACCATTTCCGCTAGTCACCCGAACCAGAGAGAATCTCCTCCGAACCAAAGTGAAACACGTCATTGGCACCGACATGAGCCACCACCTGCAGTTGGCTGCACCCTGTACTCTTCATGGCATCCGGAAGAAACCTTTCCACATCCAGTATGACTCCCCCCAATATGCACACGGAGTGCACATGGCTTCCTTCCCCTCCTTGGCAGCCATGTTCCTAAGGGGCCCCATTATGCACCTAACGTTGGAGCTCCCAAATACCAGAAAACCACCTCTGTGAATGCCAAGACCTTGCGTGCCTAGATGCTTACTCTGGAACAGTGTGGACGACTGCATCTGGCTAAGAGACATCATCAGACACAGATAATGCCCAAACCCTGTTCGTCATACGAACTGGGGAGGCCCTACAATCAGACCCTCAGAAAGTTTTTCGCTGCCTGCCAGCCTTGAGACTTATCTCCCACTCGACCACAGAAGGGGGGGGTGGTCAACCTCAGTACAGGCAGTACCCGGGGTGGCCACAGCAGTGGACCGATCGGGGGACATGTATGATGTGCTTGACGTCCCTCGCATCCCCACGTCCGACCCTCCACAGTGATGCAACTTGGCAGCCTCAAGCTGTGTGACAGAAGCCAACACAGCCTGGAGCTGTGAGCGAAGGGTCGCCAACTCAGCTCGCATCTGTACACAGTAATCACAGTTCCTATCCATTACTGCAGTCGCTCCTATTAGAATCTCATAAAAATATGTAACAAACGAACAACTCGGCTGATTAGCAGCAGGAATTCGAAGTGCTTTTCACTAACGGTCCAAACGACACTGAGCTACACTAACCAAAACAAACAAAAGCCTATATGATACGAGGGTCGATAACAGTGGTGGTATCGTATACTACTCTGTTATTAAAATAAAAGCGCAAGAAATTACAAAAATAATCTAGTAACTACATAGGTATCTGTAAATAAGTCGCTCCTGTTGGAAGCTCGTAAAAATATATAACAAACGAACAGTGTACTCGCCTTATTAACAGCAGGAACACAAGGTGCTCTGTCTCTGGCGGTCCATCCGACCTCTCTGGTCAATGAATGTTTCAGTGCCACACACGTTGGGTAGACGATCTATGAGTATTTTACTGTTCCCAAATAATAAACAAAGCAGTTTCCTTTTACTGCAATGTTGCATGCCGTCATACAATTTGTCCTCTTTTAACTCTTTAAAAACAAGTTTTTTTGTCTACCTCTTCGCACCGAGTTGGAAACGAGGACATACTTGGTAAACGGAAGGTGATTACACAGTCAGACGTCAGCTGCCTTCGAAGACAGTTGTCTCGGTGGCACTCCTTTTCCGCGTTCGGTGTTTGATGGATGCGCAAAGACGCAGTCAGCTGCAAACAAAGCGCACACCTTCCAAAGATACTCGCAAACATGACGACATACGCCAGAAGAAGATAAAACACTTCACACCTGTGGTTTCTAGGTACACTGCGACTTACACCGTATGTTGCAGATATAGGTTGTTTCAAAAAGAGTAAACGTACGGTATTGCAAAGTATTATGTTGCCAAAACTATCGATCGCTGCGCCAGGGCTCGGGTTTTGGAGGAACGAGTACACTATCTAGTTTATATTCATTGCCGCTGGGTGTTTGTTGTCTTCTGTTTGCTTGGTTACCGTCAAATGTTGCAAAATGGCTACTCCGCAGAGGAAATCATTTTGTGTTCTCAAGTTTGCGAAGTGTAATTCCGTGATTACAGTGCAAAGACGTGTCATATTGACGTTCCAAACCATCCTCCGAATGGATGGAACATTGGCAGAGGGTATCGACAGTTTGCAGACACAGGATGTGTGTTTAAAGGAAAAAGTCGCCCTCTTGTTTCTGACGAAAACGTTGTACGAATTTAAACCGCTTTCCTACAAAATCAATTTGTCATGCCAGTTGGAAGTTACAACTGTCAACGGCAACAGTCTGGAGTGTTTTGAGACATCGGTTTGTTATGAAGCTGTACAAGTTGCAGCTGTTAGAGGCTCTACGTCATGACGACAAACATAAACCTGTGGCATTCTCTGGCGAGCTACAGAATGTTATTAACAATTATAACACTTTCGCACAACATAACATGTTCAATGAAGAAGCGTCTTTCCAGTTTAATAGGAAAGTAAACAAACACAATGTTCGAATTTGGGTTTTACAGAATCCACGTGCACGCACTGAACGTCTGCGAGATTCATCCAAAGCCAGTGTGTTTTCTGGAATATGTCACTCATCTGTTTACTGTCCATTCTTCTTTGATGATTATATGGATAACGGCCAGCAGTATCTCACTATGTTAGAAAACTGGTTGTTTCAGAGGCTGAACGAGCACAACTTCATTTTTCAACAAGACAGGGCATCCCTTTACTGGAGTCGCCAAGTACGTGAATATCCGAATGAAAATCTATTGAGTCGTTGGACTGGTCGTCCACGGACACTGGATTTGACTGACACCTTGTGACTTCTTCCTGTGGGGTTTCATGGAGGACAACGTTTATGAACGAACACTACCACAGAACCAAGAAGAGTTGAAGAACCGGATCTGTGCTGCCATAATATCAGCGATGATGATGGACATGCTTACCTGAGTATGGAAGGAATTCGAGTATAGATGTGTTACGGTTCGTGTCACTTCTGTAGGACATATTGGATACCTGTAAGCTAGTCTTGAAAGATTCGTAAATATGTGTCCCAGATTTAAAAGTTGTATGTCTTACAGATTAATAAATATATGCGTTCGAAATACAGATATTCTTTTTGAAACACCTATATTTCACTGATGAAATGAAATGTTGTGTGGCTAGGGCCTCCTATCGGGTAGACCGGTTGCCTCGTGCAAGTGATTTTAGTTGTCGCCACTTCGGCGACCTGTGTGTCGATGAGACATATGATGATGAAGACTACACAACACCGCCGGCCGGGGTGGCCGAGCGGTTCTAGGCGCTGCAGTCTGGAACCGCGCGACCGCTACGGTCGCAGGTTCGAATCCTGCCTCGGGCATGGACGTGTGTGCTGTCCTTAGGTTAGTTAGGTTTAAATAGTTCTAAGTTCTAGGGGACTGATGACCTTAGAAGTTGAGTCCCATAGTGCTCAGAGCCATTTGAACCAATACAACACCCAGTCCACGAGCGGAGAAAATCTCCGACACAGCTGGGAACTGAATCTGGTCCCCTTGGCATTCTTCCACGCTAACCACTCAGCTATCGAGGCCAGCATATAAAAGTAGACTACCCACTGCATAGTTCTGTGTCTGCCAAAGGTTGTTACCATGTGGACATTTATATCCATCTCCTGACGCCTCCTCTAGTGACCAACTGTATCCAGTTTGCTCTGCTTGCACTTGACGATCGTCGGTGGAATATATCTTGTGTTTTAAGGCAACAGAATAAATTCTAGTGCAGCCCAAGTAGTTTTACATTTATTGTGGTTTGATAAGTCTAACCGGCTTAAATTGATTTTCCGATTTAATAAAGCACATCTGTTTTGTTAACGTTCTTGATGGAATGGGGTGTTGGTAGGTTTACTGCAGTTTTTTAAAAAAAAACAAGTTTTTATGCAGTTTATGGTATGGTCTGCAAGTGTACTGTATTTTGGTGCATGGCGAAATACTGAAAAACGCTCTGTTCTCAAAGTTTTCAGGAAACAACTGAGCCCAAGGGATTCCTATAAATGGCATGCATTGTTGCAACAGTCCAGCTGTTGTGTATATCGTCTGGAAGGTGTTGAACATTTCGTAGGCAGACGTAGTGGCTTCCAGGCACTCAGAATGATGTCCAAATATGGTATCTTTCTTTTTAGGGTAAATAAAGATATCCTATGGTACAATATTTGGGATCTAATCTGGATTCGGATGTAAAAGGATGTGGAAGTCCGCAATAAATGGAGACATACACATCTTTTGGTGATGATGAAAGCTGTTTAGGCGCTCGACATCTCGTATTTTAGTGCTTGTGTCAAATAAATAAGGGACGAACTTAGGCTACAGTCTTGACAGTTTACAAGATTAAACAACACTTGTCTCGTTGTCAGCTAGCGTAGAGAATTGCTCTGTTCTTAAATTTTCTTAAGAACTGGTGTGAAGTAACTAATTTCTCTCTAAAACAACATGGGGAGAGGGAAGACCAGATAAATGAAAGACTTTATATCTAAAATTATGTAGTGTGAGGAAAAAATCAGGAAAAAGAACGTGCAGGCATCCTCGAAAGCCAATGGGTGGAACTGCCAAAGAATATTATGTCTCAGACTGTATCATAGA
The DNA here is from genome assembly GCF_023864275.1 of Schistocerca cancellata. Lineage (NCBI taxonomy): Eukaryota > Metazoa > Arthropoda > Insecta > Orthoptera > Acrididae > Schistocerca > Schistocerca cancellata. Next base: position 421,251,547 of record NC_064634.1, on the reverse strand, counting down.
GCTTTCTTAAGGACACGGAAAATACCTATTGCTTGGTGACCATCCAGAGAGGTCAGTGTATAATGACATCTACTAAACCCACACTGGAATCGACTAAGGCGCTCTCTTAATTTTAAGCTCCAGACAAACAGGCTGTTGACTATCCTCTGCAAAACTGGTAAGAGGAGAACTATGTAGGCACTGGGCCTATCCAAGAGGGATTTAAATAGCTTCTTTGAAGGGTCAGGAAATTCAAAAAACGAGCAGAATTTCCTTAGCACTTGTAGTGAGGAGTCGCAACATGCCGTGTTGCATTTTGTCGTGACCTAGTGACGTGTGACATACCTCAGGCAATGCCTTATCCAACCCCAAGATTGAGAAAAGGGGTCATAGGTAACTATGTGTAGTCACAAAGTTTTAATCACCATCTCGAAAAAATAAAGTTTCATAATTCATTATTTCTTTATTTGCAAGTAAGTGTCTGCAGCCACCGTACACACTGAAATTCCCCTGCCACAGTAACGTAACACGCAGCTAGAGGTGCCAAAACGAAATGGTACGGCACAATGATAATGCCGAAATGCGCTGCAAGCATGTGCCTACAAGTAAAGGAATGAAAATAATGCCATTAACTTCATTCTTTCGAATTGTTGGTTAAAACTCTATAGCTAGCCCTTACATGTCGAACCTACAAGTAAAGACCCAACTGCTGCTCTGTGCATTACTATCTGGTGACGGATGGCGTACCCTGGCTGGCGGCATTCATGCATTCATGCAAAGAGCATCACCATGGTCTGCACAGTATCATCTTTGGTGCTCTGCAGAACCACCTCCTTTCTATAGGACTATCTAGTCACTTTTCATCTTACCCAAAAATCTTTCTGAAGGCGTCTCGCATATTCGATGACTCAGTGGAACGAATAGAGTAGGTCTTACCAGCCAACATCTCGTCTTGATCTCCTTTACAATATGGTGCCACTATGCTCCAGCAACCCGCTGGGTTGCCAGGTTTGCAGCAGGTGCTGCGCACTTTTACCTTGCCAGAGCCGAGTGCTTCACCTCGATCGCAGAACTGCACTCGCCACCCCACTCCCTTCTGGACTGACTCATCAGCGTGATTTGCTGGAACTTTCAGTGTGTACAGTCGTCAGAAGGACGGGCGCTGATGAGTCACTCAGAGAAATTGCCGACACCGTATGAGTTGGCGGACGATAATCCATTCATTTCGAAATGCTGTTTTGGAAAGGCCAGTGTAATTCCATCCACAAACACTGGACTCAGAAACGATAGTCATCACATGAAAAAAGCACTTCTGTTACAATCGTGCAGTGCTATTGAATGAAATTTTATGTTTCTTTGCAAGTGGAAAGGGCCTTACTGACTATACGATCACTTCCACTTGTCTCTGTCTAGTGGACTTTTTGTCCATTGATCAATGGACATCTCCTAGATGTTATCTCACCACCTAATTCTGTCCGCCGCTCGTGGTCTCGCGGTAGCGTTCTCGCTTCCTGAGCACGGGGTCCCGGGTTCGATTCCCGGCGGGGTCAGGGATTTTCACCTGCCTCGAGATGACTGGGTGTTTGTGTTGTCCTCATCATTTCATCATCATCCAGGGAAGTGGCGCAATTGGACTGAGCAAAGATTGGGTAATTGTACGGGCGCTGATAACCACGCAGTTGAGCGGCCCACAAACCAAACGTCATCATCATCATCATCACCATCTAATTCTGGGTCTACCTCTTCCTCTCGTTCCACCTGCTGTCTTGCAGAATGCTATTCTAGGTAAAACTTCCTGGCAGATTAAAGCTATATGGCAGATTGGGACTCGAAAGCAAGACTTTGGCCAAGTGCTCTGGGAGCTGAGTTACCTGAGCACGAATGACGACTGTGCTCTCAGCTTTACTTCCGCCTGTACCTCATCTCATATCTTCCAAACCTCACAGAAGTACTCCTGCGAAACTTTCAGGATTAGCACTCCTGTAAGAAAGGATATTGCGGAGACATGGCTTTGTTAGTCGCAGCCTGGGGGGTCATTTGTAGAATTATAGGTAGTCTATTCTCTGACAATCTTCATATATGACCAGCGCAGAACAGCCTTCTCTTCTTTGATGTTTTGACGATGTTTCGATGTCTGAACGACTACCAGTTCTTTATTTTTGCTTATCCTCCATCCCATGTTATTTCTATCAACTGCAGGTCCAAAAGTTTTCCTTAGTATTTTCCTCTCGAATATTAAATTTTCTCTTTATCATTCCTTTCAACTATTAATGCTTCACACCCGTATAATGTTACCGGTACAACAGTTAATTCATAAAGGTGAATTTTGAAATTAGTATTCATAGATGTTTTCTTTAAGATACTGATACAACTAAGAAATGTTCCCTCTGCTGCTATTGAACGGGCATCTGCTTCTATTCCTGTTCTGTTGCTGTTACTGAAATGGCTCCCTCGGGACTTCAGGCGGTCAACTGGCTTGCACAGAGTGCTGCATCAACGGTAACAAGGCGAGAAACAGCGGCATTCTGCAAGGATGTTTTTTTTTCTGTGGGACCACGCCTTGTCTCCCATTTAAAGTACACCAAGATGTCGGAAGAGAATATACAAGAAACGTTACCACTTTCTGACTGGAATACCATTGCCATGTTCACAGTTCCACATAATCATGAGTCTGAGTCGAAGCGTGTCACTGGACGCGTTTACGACTATGCAGGACGTAGATCAATAATAATCCTTAGATTTGTACGTTGTTGTTGTGCTCTTCAGTCCTGAGACTGGTTTGATGCAGCTCTCCATACTACTCTATCCTGTGCAAGCTTCTTCATCTCCCAGTAGCTACTGCAGCCTACATCCTTCTGAATCTGCTTAGTGTATTCATCTCTTGGTCTCCCTCTATGATTTTTACCCTCCACGCTGCCCTCCAGTACTAAATTGGTGATCCCTTGATGCCTCAGAACATGTCCTACCAACCGATCCCTTCTTCTGGTCAAGTTGTGCCACAAACTCCTCTTCTCCCCAATTCTATTCAATACCTCCTCATTAGTTATGTGATCTACCCATCTAATGTTCAGTATTCTTCTGTAGCACCACATTTCGAAAGCTTCTATTCTCTTCTTGTCCAAACTATTTATCGTCCATGTTTCACTTCCATACATGGCCACACTCCATACAAATACTTTCAGAAACGACTTCCTGACACTTAAATCTATACTCGATCTTAACAAATTTCTCTTCTTCAGAAACGCTTTCCTTGCCATTGCCAGTCTATATTTTATATCCTTTCTACTTCGACCATCATCAATTATTTTGCTCCCCAATTAGCAAAACTCCTTTACTACTTTAAGTGTCTCATTTCCTAATCTAATTCCCTCAGCATCACCCGACTTATTGCCCTCCCAATAATTCATTAAACTACGTTTCCTTTATTGGCGCATGTTATTTCGTATACGTTACTATCAGGAGAACCCCAAGAGTCAAGCCACATATCTACATAACTTTTAAAATCATCATAAATATTTGAGGCACTGTAGTTACATGTTACATTAATCTATTCATATCTGTGTAACACATTTTATCATTTTTTGCCTCAAATTTCTTTAACATATACCCAAAACGAAAATCTGCAACAAGCATTAAAGAAATATCTAAAACAGTCAGTCTGACAGCTATGAGGTTCTTGAAAATAATGTTGAGTTCAGTTAATACAATAGCAACCAAATTATCCTTAAATACAACACTGCACCTGAAATTCGATCTTGCAAATCAGAGCAGCAACTCCATGCCTATCTTCCCAACTAGTTTCTAGCTTCACATCAGTCATTTTTTGCACGTTATGAATAGTTTTGATAAAAACACTGTTATTTTTAAGTTTAAGAAAATTCGTTCCTAATTCTTTTTATGTATCCAGATATTTCTCAGCATTAATATCGATATTCCGTTTCATTCAGGGAGCTTAACGGACGGGATAGTATTCGCTGAATTTTGCTTAGAATAATATGACTGTTCAGACATTACTTTTAATTTCTAGCGTGTGTAGCTCCTTGAAATATATCAGTTAAATGACAATGGTCTCTGCGTTTTAAATCAGTTTGCTTTACGTATTCCTTGCGGATGTGGAAAATTTGGAAGTTCCTGCTGTTCTATACGAGTGTATACGAGGGGCGTTCAATAAATAATGCAATACATTTTTTTTCACGGCCAGTTTCGGTCGAAAAAATGTGGAATTTGTTGTGGAACATAGTGAAATATTCCCGTTTAAGCCCCTACAGTTTCATGAAGTTCCGATGGATAGTGGAGCTATAAGTAGCCTTCAAAGTGGTGTCTGTAACGGAGGTGCGTTCCAGGCAGAGAGCTTTCATTGAGGTTCTTTTGGCTGAAAAGCAGAGCATCGCAGATATTCATAGGTGCTTTCAGAATGTCTACAGAGACCAGGCAGTGAACAAAAGCACGTTGTGTCATTGGACGAGGAGTCTGTCAACATCGCAACAATGTTGCACAATCCTGTCCGATTACCCGCGTGCAGGCCGGCCGCACACAGATGTGACTCCTGCAGTGTTGAAACGTGCGGACACTCTCACTCGTGGTGATCGACGGATAACAATCGAACAGATAACAATGGAACACCCCGCTGCCAAACTGCACGTCTCTGCTGGTAATGCTGACACACTCGTCCACCAGTTGGTGTACTCAAAGGTGTGTGCCCGCTGGATTGCTCGCCGGCGAACAGAAAACCACAAAAAAACGGTTCAAATGGCTCTGAGCACTATGGGACTTAACATCTGCGGTCATCAGTCCCCTAGAACTTAGAACTACTTAACCTAACTAACCTAAGGACATCACACACATCCATGCCCGAGGCATGATTCGAACCTGCGACCGTAGCGGTCGCGTGTTTCCAGACTGGAGCGCCTAGAACCGCTCGGCCACTGCGGCCGGTCACGTTGGCTCCTACGTCGGCAAGTAGGACATACAGACTATCCGAGTAATATGACTTCAGGCCGTCGCTGTGAACGGAAATTATATTGAAACAGGATTTTGTAGCCAAAGGAGGGAGAATAATATGGTGTATTGGAATCCTGAATAAAACCACCCTGATTAAAAAAAAAAAAATTGCATTACTTATTGAACGCCGCTCGTGTATACACAACTCATTTCAGCTTCAGAACGTAAGCATAAGGGATGTTTACTACTAATAATCTCAAATTTTTTGTACTAGAATGTTATTATAGCTTAATAGAATCTTTTTCTTCTTGTGACTGCAGAACATAATACGAAATTCTGGAATACTGTGACATCTTCATTTGCAAGCTGTTTGATGAAGAAAAGCTCTTTGCAGATAGTTCAGTAGTATGTAATTATAAATAACGAGTAAAGCTTTTGCCAAAGCAGATTAAAATCAGAGTTGGTACTTTTGAAAGGATTTACTTGGATCCTGTTTTCACACGAAGAATTGGAACTGGCGTAACAGCCAGTAACGATTGTTTTAATGACCCTAAACATTTTTCTATCCGTAGCTCGTGGTCTTGCGATAGCGCTCTCGCTTCCCGCGCACGGGGTCCCGGGTTCGATTCCCGGCGGGGTCAGGCATTTTACCTACCTCGAGATGACTGGGTGTTGTTGTGTCGTCTTCATCATCATCATTCATCCCCATTACGGTAGCAGGAAGGCAATGGCAAACCACCTCCGCTAGGACCTCATTATCATCAAGCACTTTCTTGACGCACATCTTTCAGTTTTCGCCAGTAGAATACGCGATATCATTTGGCAGCTTAAGATACATGTTCCAATTTGTAAATTCCTAACTCTCAAATCAGGTGAGCTTAGGAGGTATAATAAACAGCAACAATGCGTCTCTCTCGTTGTTCTATGACATTAGCGAATGGTATTCAAGCCATGTTAAAGAAGGGCTAGTAAAAACACTGCAAACTTTCCAAGTTTGCGATTCCGGCTGGGCATTAAAATAAATTTTGAAATTCTGTGTTAACATGAATATGAATAAAGGCTTTTACGCAGGAACACAAAGAAGATTGCCAAAAGTAATTGAGAAAAAATATGCCATGATAAATGTTGATTCAAAGAACGATAATTATTACTGCAAATTATAGTTGGTCTGTTACCAGCAAACAACACTGCAAGCTGCATCTTCAGTTATCACCTACATTGAGATGCACTGAACCTTCCAAATATTTCACTTCCCAGCGATCTGAATCAGGTGGAAGTAGTTGAGGGAAACGTCGGAAATGTATCCGTTAATGTGTTTGGTATTCGGATACTCTGAGCACGAGTGGTTGATTATAGGAGGGAAAAAAGTATAAGAAAGAAATGAGTTTTAAATGGTTCCATTGTGTGTATCACTGCATATTCACGAGAACCGTCTGAATTTCTTTGCTGACAGTCAAAAATAGCGAATTGGCTGCAGATTTAGTTGAGCAATTCAGACGAATCATCAGCGTCATACCCAAAGCAGAGAAACAGTAAATAAACTGTGGCAATTGTAGCAAACAACTAAAGCTACTATTAGTCATGCAGTTGTTGTTGTTGTGGTCTTCAGTCCTGAGACTGGTTTGATGCAGCTCTCCATGCTACTCTATCCTGTGCAAGCTTCTTCATCTCCCAGTACCTACTGCAACCTACATCCTTCTGAATCTGCTTAGTGTATTCATCTCTTGGTCTCCCTCTACGATTTTTACCCTCCACGCTGCCCTCCAATGCTAAATTTGTGATCCCTCGATGCCTCAGAACATGTCCTACCAACCGATCCCTTCTTCTAGTCAAGTTGTGCCACAAACTTCTCTTCTCCCCAATCCTATTCAATACCCCCTCATTAGTTACGTGATCTACCCACCTTATCTTCAGCATTCTTCTGTAGCACACACATTTCGAAAGCTTCTATTCTCTTCTTGTCCAAACTAGTTATCGTCCATGTTTCACTTCCATACATGGCTACACTCCATACAAATACTTTCACAAACGACTTCCTGACACCTAAATCTATATTCGATGTTAACAAATTTCTCTTCTTGAGAAACTCTTTCCTTGCCATTGCCAGTCTACATTTTATATCCTCTCTACTTCGACCATCATCGGTTATTTTACTCCCTAAATAGCAAAACTCCTTTACTACTTTAAGTGTCTCATTTCCTAATCTAATTCCCTCAGCATCACCCGACTTAATTTGACTACATTCCATTATCCTCGTTTTGCTTTTGTTGATGTTCATCTTAAATCCTCCTTTCAAGACACTGTCCATTCCGTTCAACTGCTCTTCCAAGTCCTTTGCTGTCTCTGACAGAATTACAATGTCATCGGCGAACCTCAAAGTTTTTATTTCTTCTCCATGGATTTTAATACCTACTCCGAATTTTTCTTTTGTTTCCTTTACTGCTTGCTCAATATACAGATTGAATAACATTGGGGAGAGGCTACAACCCTGTCTCACTCCTTTCCCAACCACTGCTTCCCTTTCATGCCCCTCGACTCTTATATCTGCCATCTGGTTTCTGTACAAATTGTAAATAGCCTTTCGCTCCCTGTATTTTACCCCTGCCACCTTCAGAATTTGAAAGAGAGTATTCCAGTCAACATTGTCAAAAGCTTTCTCTAAGTCTACAAATGCTAGAAACGTAGGTTTGCCTTTTCTTAATCTTTCTTCCAAGATAAGTCGTAAGGTCAGTATTGCCTCACGTGTTCCAACATTTCTACGGAATCCAAACTGATCTTCCCCGAGGTCGGCTTCTACCAGTTTTTCCATTCGTCTGTAAAGAATTCGCGTTAGTATTTTGCAGCTGTGACTTATTAAACTGATAGTTCGGTAACTTTCACATCTGTCAACACCTGCTTTCTTTGGGATTGGAATTATTATATTCTTCTTAAAGTCTGAGGGTATTTCGCCTGTATCATACATCGTGCTCACCAGATGGTAGAGTTTTGTCATGATTGGCTCTCCCGAGGCCATCAGCAGTTCTAATGGAATGTTGTCTACTCCCGGGGCCTTGTTTTGACTCAGGTCTTTCAGTGCTCTGTAAAACTCTTCACGCAGTATCTTATCTCCCATTTCATCTTCATCTACATCCTCTTCCATTTCCATAATATTGTCCTCAAGTACATCGCCCTTGTATAAACCCTCTATATACTCCTTCCACCTTTCTGCTTTCTGCTTTGCCATCTGAGCTCTTGATATTCATACAAGTGGTTCTCTTCTCTCCAAAGGTCTCTTTAATTTTCCTGTAGGCAGTATCTATCTTACCCCTAGTGAGACAAGCCTCTACATCCTTACATTTGTCCTCTAGCCATCCCTGCTTAGCCATTTTGCACTTCCTGTCGATTTCATTTTTGAGACGTTTGTATTCCTTTTTGCCTGCTTCATTTACTGCATTTTTATATTTTCTCCTTTCATCAATTAAATTCAATATTTCTTCTGTTACCCAAGGATTTCTACTAGCCCTCGTCTTTTTACCTACTTGATCCTCTGCTCTCTTCACCACTTCATCCCTCAGAGCTACCCATTCTTCTTCTACTGTATTTATTTCCCCCATTCCTGTCAATTGTCCCCTAATGCTCTCCCTGAAACTCTCTACAACCTCTGGTTCTTTCAGTTTATCCAGGTCCCATCTCCTTAAATTCCCACCTTTTTGCAGTTTCTTCAGTTTCAATCTGCAGTTCATAACCAATAGATTGTGGTCAGAATCTACATCTGCCGCAGGAAATGTCTTACAGTTTAAAACCTGGTTCCTAAATCTCTGTCTTACCATTATATAATCTATCTGAAACCTGTCAGTATCTACAGGCTTCTTCCATGTATACAGCCTCCTTTCATGATTCTTGAACCAAGTGTTAGCTATGATTAAGTTATGCTCTGTGCAAAATTCTACAAGGCGGCTTCCTCTTTCATTCCTTCCCCCCAATCCATATTCACCTACTATGTTTCCTTCTCTCCCTTTTCCTACTGACGAATTCCAGTCACCCATGACTATTAAATTTTCGTCTCCCTTCACTACCTGAATAATTTCTTTTATCTCGTCATACATTTCATCTATTTCTTCATCATCTGCAGAGCTAGTTGGCATGTAAACTTGTACTACTGTAGTAGGCATGGGCTTTGTGTCTATCTTGGCCACAATAATGCGTTCACTATGCTGTTTGTAGTAGCTAACCCGCACTCCTATTTTTTTATTCATTATTAAACCTACTCCTGCATTACCCCTATTTGATTTTGTATTTATAACCCTGTAATCACCTGACAAAAAGTCTTGTTCCTCCTGCCACCGAACTTCACTAATTCCTACTATATCTAACTTTAACCTATCCATCTCCCTTTTTAAATTTTCTAACCTACCTGCCCGATTAAGTGATCTGACATTCCACGCTCCGATCCGTAGAACGCCAGTTTTCTTTCTCCTGATAACGACGTCCTCTTGAGTAGTCCCCGCCCGGAGATCCGAATGGGGGACTATTTTACCTCCGGAATATTTTACCCAAGAGGACGCCATCATCAATTAATCATACAGTAGAGCTGCATGTCCTCGGGAAAAATTACGGCTGTAGTTTCCCCTTGCTTTCAGCCGTTCGCAGTACCAGCACAGCAAGGCCGTTTTGGTTAATGTTGCAAGGCCAGATCAGTCAATCATCCAGACTGATGCCCCTGCAACTACTGAAAAGGCTGCTGCCCCTCTTCAGGAACCACATGTTTGTCTGGCCTCTCAACAGATACCCCTCCGTTGTGGTTGCACCTACGGTACGGCCATCTGCATCGCTGAGGCACGCAAGCCTCCCCACCAACGGCAAGGTCCATGGTTCATGGGGGGAGTCATACAGTATATGCGAATATTGAATGTTCGTTAGAACTGAGTGCTACTGACATAATTCATGTTCATAATCCATGTTATATTTCTATCTACATACTGTGAACACTGTGATGAATATTCAGAGTTTCAGATGTATCGAGGTGCTGACTGTATGTAATAGTTCAACAAACAGCTGTATCTAATTGGTGACTGTATGAAAAAAATTACTTGTTGGAAAACATCATGATGTGCGAGTGTGAATGTGTGGAAGTTTTTTAAGACGTTTGTATCGTAAAATTAACTGCAGCATTGTTCCCTTAAGGCTAGCTCTACTTGGAGCACTAAGTAATGCTGAGTTAGCATGGTCTTTACAGGCGTGAGTGCTATCTAACAATGGCCGACAAGGTATTCAGAAACGCTCTCTCATTCAAGACGATTCAGTTGGGATGTGAAGAAGTGTGCAGACAGATTTCATTGAATCATTTCACATTTCATGCAGACACAGCAAGAAACACCTTCCAGTTACGTAACGAGATGCGTAGGCTGCGTACTTTTTGATGCGTCATCCAGTCCCTTAGACCCCACCAGGTACATTTAAGTATGCGTTACACCTCACATGCTTCCATGAATTAAATTCCAAGTCACGCCTCTGTGAGTATTTCTTGTTATTATCTCCCATGAAGCATCTGCACAATGGAACCCTCCAGTCAGCTAAGCAGCTTAGAAGAGGATTACATCAGCATGTGATAGGTTTTCAGATTTCCTTGTCATCATTTCTTATTACTGCAAGGTGGATTCGTTGTTGTGGGTAGGTGGGGAAAAGCTGTGAGATGAACAGCACCGCGTAAACATGCTGCTTCCATATTTCGTTCTGACTGCTTCCATCTGCTAGTCTGGAGCACGTACTGTATGTAGAGAGGGAGAACGAAATGGTTATGCACACACACACACACAACTCGCGTGCTGAGTGATGAGTTGAAGTTTAAAGAGTTCACAGTTTTGTTGCCATTAGCATTCTAATTAACTCTCGTTTTCAAATAGATTTTTTCTTTAACAGAAATATGTCTCACTAAAAACTGAAGCGATTATGAGACATTTGATCGCATTGAGTGGATTTTCCAACGGAGCAGTGAGCACTGGCGAGAATATTTGTAAATAATGTACGTTACAATATGGAGAATTAATTATATCAATTAGCACCTGCTGTTGTTACTGATAAACTACACTCCTGGAAATGGAAAAAAGAACACATTGACACCGGTGTGTCAGACCCACCATACTTGCTCCGGACACTGCGAGAGGGCTGTACAAGCAATGATCACACGCACGGCACAGCGGACACACCAGGAACCGCGGTGTTGGCCGTCGAATGGCGCTAGCTGCGCAGCATTTGTGCACCGCCACCGTCAGTGTCAGCCAGTTTGCCGTGGCATACGGAGCTCCATCGCAGTCTTTAACACTGGTAGCATGCCGCGACAGCGTGGACGTGAACCGTATGTGCAGTTGACGGACTTTGAGCGAGGGCGTATAGTGGGCATGCGGGAGGCCGGGTGGACGTACCGCCGAATTGCTCAACACGTGGGGCGTGAGGTCTCCACAGTACATCGATGTTGTCGCCAGTGATCGGCGGGAGGTGCACGTGCCCGTCGACCTGGGACCGGACCGCAGCGACGCACGGATGCACGCCAAGACCGTAGGATCCTACGCAGTGCCGTAGGGGACCGCACCGCCACTTCCCAGCAAATTAGGGACACTGTTGCTCCTGGGGTATCGGCGAGGACCATTCGCAACCGTCTCCATGAAGCTGGGCTACGGTCCCGCACACCGTTAGGCCGTCTTCCGCTCACGCCTCAACATCGTGCAGCCCGCCTCCAGTGGTGTCGCGACAGGCGTGAATGGAGGGACGAATGGAGACGTGTCGTCTTCAGCGATGAGAGTCGCTTCTGCCTTGGTGCCAATGATGCTCGTATGCGTGTTTGGCGCCGTGCAGGTGAGCGCCACAATCAGGACTGCATACGACCGAGGCACACAGGGCCAACACCCGGCATCATGGTGTGGGGAGCGATCTCCTACACTGGCCGTACACCACTGGTGATCGTCGACGGGACACTGAATAGTGCACGGTACATCCAAACCGTCATCGAACCCATCGTTCTACCATTCCTAGACCGGCAAGGGAACTTGCTGTTCCAACAGGACAATGCACGTCCGCATGTATCCCGTGCCACCCAACGTGCTCTAGAAGGTGTAAGTCAACTACCCTGGCCAGCAAGATCTCCGTATCTGTCCCCCATTGAGCATGTTTGGGACTGGATGAAGCGTCGTCTCACGCGGTCTGCACGTCCAGCACGAACGCTGGTCCAACTGAGGCGCCAGGTGGAAATGGCATGGCAAGCCGTTCCACAGGACTACATCCAGCATCTCTACGATCGTCTCCATGGGAGAATAGCAGCCTGCATTGCTGCGAAAGGTGGATATACACTGTACTAGTGCCGACATTGTGCATGCTCTGTTGCCTGTGTCTATGTGCCTGTGGTTCTGTCAGTGTGATCATGTGATGTATCTGACCCCAGGAATGTGTCAATAAAGTTTCCCCTTCCTGGGACAATGAATTCACGGTGTTCTTATTTCAATTTCCAGGAGTGTGTTTTTAGTGAATTACGTTGACTAAAATACAACACAGAATAGATTATAACATACTTCTAAGTTTTAATGAAAACATTGTAAACAATTTCATACACTTGTTATGGCACTATCAGATTTTGTCACATACGTAATACACACTCTGTGTTTGTGAAAGTGGAAGTAACGTACGTTAGTCATAACTTGATAATAGCTGCAATTGCTGGTACGTTAAGTGAACCATTACTGAGAAAATTCAAAAAGTGTTGTTGATTAAAGTACCTTTTTTGTACCTATCGTTTCTTGAACGTTATTTGAAATACCATATGTTAATATCCCACCCGCTACCCGCTTCGAAAATCGCAGACAACACTATTACATCAAAATTCAGTGTGTATTACTCGGAACAGCGCAAAACTGTAGTATATACTAAGTAATCGAGCCATTTTACATTTTTTCCCACTCCATTATAGATTATCGATTTATCTGTGGAGATGATTGTAATTTCAGTTTTTTCCTTACAAAATGTTAAAATACGAAATTAATGCCGCTATCTGTTGGTGATGCCCTTGAGGTCAACATCCTTATGTTTTTGCGCTATATAGGAAAAGCATTTAAACCCGATTCTCAACTGCTATAGAGACTGGTTCATAACAATAGTGTGGATGATTGGTGTTTCACCGGTAGATGTCTATAGCGATGGTTTAATAATTCACAATGTAAGATACGCAGGAATGAGAGATTGCATAAGCTATTGTTTAAAACTGGGCCCAATAAAGTGAGTTACATAACACGCCATCTTCAAACCGACGATAAAATTATCAGGGCTACCCACGTTTATGGACGACACTACCTCTCCTGTAGACCAATAAATTCCAACAGGGGCTACAACTATACCAATATCGTTAAGCCTGCAATACGTAAACGTGTTAGATCAAAACTGAGAGACGATGAATTGCATATCAGCATTGGAACGTACAGGCATGGAGAGACGAAAATGAACTTGACGTTAAATGTTGGAAGATGTTTCCAACAAATCGTCAGCACATATCAACTACGTCTGTTGGAATAATCTCAATAAATTGGTAGAACAGTTATTTTTCTCACTATCATGGGAAGTGATGGACAATATTCACGTGATAATGGAATAATAGCTACTGGAAGACAAAAGTGAGAAGCTTCGATTATTGTCTGAAGCTTGAGATGCTTACAGAATCATTTCCACAAATGGAAAAACATTTCACCACTTGAAAGACACCCACAAAAGAAACGATTCACAAATTCGAAAGACAAAATTTTGTGAGTATTTCATACATCGCACAACACACGTTGGAGCTTTATAACAGTTAGATAGAGGTCATTTTAGGCATAAATATTCTAGAGAGAGTTAGTAGATGTATATGCACATGCACAGGCACTGTGTTGGCTATCATGTATCAGCTCAGCTACATATTGGTGCATGTCAGCAAATGTGCTAACCTGCATAGGATTGAATGATTGAACAATTGCTGTCACAACTAGATGAAAATGTTCTACACCTCCACCCCCAACTTGAAAATATAACACACCGGTTCTAAGTGTAAGGGGTGGTTATAATTAAACTGTGAGTGTTCCTAGTGCTGCGGTGCGGGATGTATACCTCGCTGGATGCTTAAGCATAGTAGGTATGAGGCCTCAGTTTCACCTGGCATGTACAGTGTTCAAATTACCTACGAGAATGCAACCCAGTGACGTCGTCGACAACTACTAATATTTCAACAGAAGCAAATACTGCCGCTTTGAAGGCACAACTGCAGCAAGTAAGCGCTGTGCAAAGGAATTTAAAACCTCAGTTTACGGAGAAACTGCGGAAAGATAACACACACACACACACACACACACACACACATACACACACACACACACACACACACAAGTCTATCACGTTTGGTTTGTGATGTCGCTAGTGTTTACAGTTGCGGGAATATCGCCGATAGAAACAACTGCGAAAGGCCGCCTGTCAATAAATGAGCTGAAGAATATGATAAAGATATCTGAAAAGGTGCACAAGGGAAGGGGGAGGCGGCAGATACCCGTGGCTGTTGTTGACGGGGTTCTGGTTACCTATAGCAGCGCTTACCTCAAATTCTGTGTGTAATTTTCGATATTCTACGACTGCTGCCTCCTCCACCGATTATCATGCCAGGTTCGACGTCAGTTAACTCTCAACATGCTGCCACTTAACTACACACCTAAGAGACGGCTCAGATGTGTCTACATTCCCACCATACGCTATATATGGACGCAATACTCAGGCGAAATACACGGCACATCTCCAAATGGGACAGCCCTTCACGTGCCTTTAGGCAACTTAGTTTCCATTTCGTGTCCAGAGATCTAATAGGAACCATAGAAAATGTCAAAAGTGTCACGGAAAGCTGACATGCCACGAAATCGACATCAGATCTTTAGCACATTTTTAACACTTACGAATGCGCACTGAGTGTTAATGGTGCTGTTTCGTACGAACTGCCGCACCTAAGCAGCAACTCACGCTCATACACTACTGGCGATTAAAATTGCTACACCAAGAAGAAATGCAGATGATAAACGGGTATTCATTGGACAAATATATTATACTAGAACTGGCATTATAACATTTTCACGCAATTTGGGTGTATAGATCCTGAGGAATCAGTACCCAGAACAACCACCTCTGGCTGTAATGACGGCCTTGATACGCATGGGCATTGAGTCAAACAGAGCTTGAATGGTGTGTACAGGTACAGCTGCCCATGCAGCTTCAACACGATACCACAGTTCATCAACAGTAGTGACTGGCGTATTGTGACTAGTCAGATTCTCGGCAACCATTGACCAGACGTTTCCAATTGTTGAGAGATCTGCAGAATGTGCTGTACCCAGAAAGGCCCGTACAGGACCTGCAACATGCGGTCGTGCATTATCCTGCTGAAATGTAGGGTTTTGCGGGGATCGAATGAAGGGTAGAGCCACGGGTCGTAACACATCTGAAATGTAACGTCCACTGTTCAAAGTGCCTTCAATGCGAACAAGAGGTGACCGAGACGTGTAACCAATGGCACTCCTTACCATCACGCCGGGTGATACGAAGTACGGCGATGACGAATACACGCTTCCAATGTGCGTTCACCGCGATGTCGCCAAACACGGATGCGACCATCATTATGCTGTAAACAGAACCTGTATTCATCCGAAAAAACGAGGTTTTGCCATTCGTGCACCTAGGTTCGTCGTCGAGTACACCATCGCAGGCGCTCCTGTCTGCGATGCAGCGTCAAGGGTAACCGCAGCCACGGTCTCCGAGCTGATAGTCCATGCTGCTGCAAACGTCGTCGAACTGTTGGTGCAGATAGTTGTTGTCTTGCAAACGTCTCCATCTGTTGTCTCAGGGATCGAGACGTGGCTGCACGATCCGTTACAGCCATGCGGATAAGATGCCTGTCATCTCGACTGCTAGTGATACGAGGCCGTTGGGATCCAGCACGGCGTTCCGCATCACCCTCCTGAACCCGCCGATTCCATAGTCTGCTAACAGTCGTTGTATCTCGACCAACACGAACAGCAATGTCGCGATACGATAAACCGCAATCGCGATGGGCTACAATCCGACCTTTATCAAAGTCGGAAACGTGATGGTACGCATTTCTCCTCCTTACACGAGGCTTCACAACAACGTTTCACCAGGCAACACCGGTCAACTGCTGTTTGTGTATGAGAAAGCTGTTGGAAACTTTCCACATATCAGCACATTGTAGGTGTCGCCACCGGCGCCAACCTTGTGTGAATGCTCTGAAAAGCTAATCATTTGCATATCACAGTATCTTGTTCCTGTCGGTTAAATTTCGCGTCTGTAGCACGTCATCTTCGTCGTGTAGCAATTATAATGGCCAGTAGTGTAACTTGTTCCTGTGTGGTGAGCGCTATGATCTGTCCCAGACCTCGTGGCACGGGCCGCGGAGCGTCAGCGGTTCTCCGGCCTTCGCCATTGCGATGCTCGCCGGGCCGAGGTTCTGGCGCCGGCCTCCACACCGTTATTACGAAGCAGATGGGCGGACCTGAGCTCAGCGTCCCGTGGAGTTCGAGTCATTAACGCCGCGCGTGTCGAAACTCGGGGGAAAAACCGACGTACTGCTCGGGTCTGCGCAGTTTCTGCGGACGTCATTCGGCTGGCGTAAGGGCACCGACCCAGTAGCAGGGCGGCTCCAATCTCGAAAATTATAGCCGTCCAGCGCACGGATCGTGTACGAGGGGTGGATGTAATATTTTAACCACCACCTCGAGAGTATATCATTTTTCGTTTGTTTACCGGTACATGTTTGCTGTCCTCGTAAGACGTAAACAGTGAAATTACCGCTCCACAGTACCGCAGCACGCCGTTAGAAGACCCAAAAACAAAATGGCGTAGCCCGCTGATAAAGTGCAGCGTCATGCCGCAACTCGTTTCCGTCTTCTGAAGGTGTCGCCATCTGAAGCGGAACATCGCTGCAACAATCCACGCTGAGTTGGTGGAAATGTACGCTAATTATCTACCATCACATAGGCTCAGTCACATTAATGTAACTACCGTCCATGGTCGACGTCAATGTGCAATAACCAGTCACAGGTGCCAGGTGGCAGCACTAGCAGTGGAGGGTACACTTCAGTCATTGTTTAATGAGGAAGCGGAGCGAGATGTCTGACGTCCGAAAGGGCATGATCAATTTTTCTGGGCCCAGAATGGAAGCAATTCCGAAATAGATAAGTTTGTAAACTGTTCGCGTGGTGCTGTTGTTGATGTACACTGCCCTCCATAAGTTTAGAAACACCATGCTGCGTATTACAACGGAGCAAGATGGAAATGATCCATGTGAATTATTGGAGTAACAAGCTCAAATAATGGTTAATAATGACACGTCCAGCATTGTACACTTAATTTTGTACATATACATACATATTGGAACATACGACGCTACTGTCCATTAAAATTGCTACACCACGAAGATGACGTGCTACATACGCTAAATTTAACCGACAGGAAGAAGATGCTGTGATATGCAAATCATTAGCTTTTCAGAGCATTCACACAAGATTGGCGCCGGTGGCGACACCTACAACGTGCTGATATGAGGAAAGTTTCCAACCGATTTCTCATACACAAACAGCAGTTGACCGGCGTTGCCTGGTGAAACGTTGTTGTGATACCTCGTGTAAGGACGAGAAATGCGTACCATCACGTTTCCGATTTTAGCCTATCGCGATTGCGGTTTATCGTATCGCGACATTGCTGTTCGCGTTGGTCGAGATCCAATGACTGTTAGCAGAATATGGAATCGGTGGGTTCAGGAGGGTAATACGGAACGCCGTGCTGGATCCCAACGGCCTCGTATCACTAGCAGTCGAGATGACAGGCATCTTATCCGCATGGCTGTAGCGGATAGTGCAGCCACATCTCCGTCCCTGAGTCAACAGATGGGGACGTTTGCAAGACAACAAGTATCTGCACCAACAGTTCGACGACGTTTGCAGCAGCATGGACTATCAGCTCGGAGACCATGGCTGCGGTTACCCTTGACGCTCCATCACAAACAGGAGCGCCTGCGATAGTGTACTCAACGACGAACCTGGGTGCACGAATGGCAAAACGTTATTTTTTCGTATGACTCCACTTTCTGTTTACAGCATAATGATGGTCGCATCCGTGTTTGATGACATCGCGGTGAACGCACATTGGAAGCATGTATTCGTCATCGCCATACTGGCGTGTCACACCGCGTGATGGTATGGGGTGCCATTGGTTACACGTCTCGGTCACCTCTTGTTCGCATTGATGGCACTTTGAACAGTGGACGTTACATTTCAGATGCGTTACGACTCGCAGCTCTACCCTTCATTCGATCCTTGCGAAACCCTACATTTCAGCAGGATAATGCACGAGCGCACGTTGCAGGTCCGGTACGGGCCTTTCTGGATACAGAAAATGTTCGACTGCTGCCCTGGCCAGCACCTTCTCCAGATCTCTCACCAATGGAAAACGTCTGGTTAATGGTGGCCGAGCAACTGGTTCATCACAATACGCCAGTCACTACTCTTGATGAACTGTGGTAGCGTGTTGAAGTTGCATGGACAGCTGTACCTGTACACGCCATCCAAGCTCTGTTTGACTCAATGCCCAGGCGCATCAAGGCCGTTATTACGGCCAGAGGTGGTTGTTTTGGGTACTGATTTCTCAGCATCTACGCACCCAATTTGCGTGAAAATGTAATCACATGTCATTTATAGTATAATATATTTGTCCAATGAATACCCGTTTATCATCTGCATTACTTCTTGGTGAAGGAATTTTAATGGCCAGTAGTGTAGTATTGCTCCGTTTTATGTAAACCGAGGTTACCTGTCCAAGCAGCTCTACTAAACACGCCAGGTGGCGCGAGTAGACCGCATGGCTACGTAGAGGTACGTTCTTTACATTTCTGTTCACATGTAGTTGCGTTTGCATAAAGGTTTAACACGCCGCGGAAGTAATTGAAAATGGCCCCAAAGTTCCAGATTCCTCGAGAATCACGGGTAATGATAATCACTTTGCAGCAAGAAAGCAATAGTTTCCGACAAATAGAAAAGAAACTGATGATTTCCATCGGCGGAGTTGTCAAAACCATACACCTACATCGAGAAACAGGATCTTACGGAGATTGTCCTCTCTCAGGGACACCCAGGATAATATCAGAACGCCAGGAAAAGTATTTGGTAGTGACTAGTAAACGTAACAGATTAAAAACCGCCCGTGAATTGACTGCTGAACTAAGCGCAACGAGGGATACATCTGTGAGGCCGGCCGGTGTGGCCGAGCTGTTCCAGGCGCTACAGTTTGGAACCGCGCGACCGCTACGCTCGCAGGTGCGAATCCTGCCTCGGGCATGGATGTGTGTGATGTCCTTATGTAAAGCCGCCCGGTGTGGCCGAGCGGTTCTAGACGCTTCAGTCTGGAACCGCACGACCGCTACGGTCGCAGGTTCGAATCCTGCCTCGGCCATGGATGTGTGTGATGTCCTTAGGTTAGTTAGGTTTAAGTAGTCCTAAGTTCTAGGGGACTGATGACCTCAGATGTTAAGTCCCATAGTGCTCAGAGTCATTTGAACCATTTTGAACACCGGTGAGTGAGTCAACAGTGAGACGACGCCTGGCAGACAACATCCGAGATTATGTAGCAACAAGGAAACCACTGTTGAGCCCAGTTAACAGAAAAAAAGGGTTCAGTGGGCTAAGACACACCAACATTGGACAGCGGGGGATTGGGAAAGAGTCTTATTCACTGATGAATCCAAGTTACAAATATTTAGAAGTAAACCCCGTCAATTTGTACGCCATTTAACCCATGAACGCTTGAATCCTCAGTGCGTAATTCCAACTGGAAAGCATGGAGGGGGTTCTGTGATGGTATGGGGATCCTTTAGAGGGAATAAAGTCGGAAATTTGGTGAAAATAGATGGAAAAATGAACCAAAAGGATTATCATGCCACTCTCCAGCGACATGCTAAGACATCTGGTTTGCGTCTGATTGGGAAAGGGTTTGTCTTGCAGCAAGACAACGACCCGAAACATACGTCTCGCTTGTTTCAGAACTATGTGAAGTCTCTAGAGAGGTTCATAAAATATTGAAAAACATGGAATGGCCGTCCCAATCCCCTGATTGTAAGCCAGTCGAGCTGCTATAGGATGAATTGGACAATAGGATCCTAAAACGAGAAATTATGAGTGTGTCACAATTGTGGGGGGTCCTGCAGGAAGAATGGAGATTAATTCCAACTGAAACCTTGGCAAAACTGACGCAGCGCATGACGAGAGTGTGCAAGACAGTGATGAAAGCAATCGAAAATTTAGTTGTTACATCTTCCTGTGTACTATTTGAGTTTGATAAACATTTGGAAAACAACAAAATGCATTTTTATACTGTATTTCGTTTACGTTGTCAATAATTACTAGGTGTTTCCAAACTTATGGAGGGTAGTGTCTATCGTGCTTGGCAAAATAGCGCTATCAAAAACCGGCGCCAAAGCAACGCTGGTGCACGACGGACCATGGTAACAGGGTTGAACGATGACTGTGGAGATGTATATGCGCGAAAAGAAGTGCAAGTGTTGAGCAACTGACCGCCTAGATGAACCAAGGGGCTAACAACAGTGTCTGCTCAATGACCTTTCAGCGAACGTTGCTATGTATAGAGCTCCGCAGCAAGCACCTTGGTTCATGCACCCATGTTGCCTATTGTTCGTCAGTGACGAAGGATGGAATTTGGACGCCAGCATCGCAATTGGACGTCTACTGTGTGAGACACATGGTCATGGTCCTTAATATACACTATGATCAGTAAGGGTCTCAACAGACCTCCCTCGGCCACATCCAAAGTTACTTCTACATCTGTCCACGACTCTCCAAGATGACATGCTGCGTGCTCCCTACCAATAAATGCTAAATGCAGTGACAAATTTCACTTTATAGCGCACACGAGTGTATTTTTAATGACAAGCGTAGGTCTGGCACTGAGTCAAATGCTCAAGAGAAATAGAGAAAACCTGCACCTATGTGGCAGCCTTGATACGTGGCTGTCAGAATGCCATGTGAAAGAAGTGTAAATTGGTTTTCACATGATGGATGTTTTGGACATCCATGCTGGTTGGAGGGATCATTTTGTTCGATATACCTCATTACGTTTGTGCTCAGAATTTCTAAGCTTTTGCAACACATGTATGTCAAGGATGTTCGTCGGTAGCTTTGGGGATCACTTCTGGTGTCCTTCTTGTAAACGGACTCGCATTCGGGAGGAGGACGGTTCAATCCCGCGTCCGGCCATCCTGATTTAGGTTTTCCGTGATTTCCCTAAATCGCTCCAGGCAAATGTCGGGATGGTTCCTTTGAAAGGGCACGGCCGACTTCCTTCCCCCTCCTTCCCTAATCGGATGAGACCGATGACCTCGCAGTCTGGTCTCCTCCTCCACAACAACCTCAGCCTCTTGTAAACGGGCGTTACCTGTGATTCCTTCAAAGTCCTGGGTACGGTTGTTTGTTCGGTGCGTCTACAGTACATTACGGTTAAAACACTTATTCGGTATACAACAGAAACCGACTGTTTTGGGAAACAATGGGAGTCTCTTAACCAGCTCCATCAAATTCCGTGAACTGACTGCGGCGAGTGCCTAAGGCCGGTATTACACTATCAAATTTCTTTGTCAAATAACTTTGTCCAATATCTTAGTCAAAGATATTTGATGGTGTAGTAGGGAACTTTGTCAAATGTCGTCCAATATTTGATCAAATCTAGGGCCTCGCTGTAGATTTGATCAAAGAAGTCGCTTGTCTTCTGTTCACTGCAATGTGACATGTTACCACATGGAGCGCTAGCATCGCTGCATTCTGCCGTCTGTAGTGTTTTTATAAACATTGCCGGTAAATACAATTGGTGTGTGCCGACAGCTACAAAATTAATAGAGATGTATGAAGCTGATGAGGCGCTTTACAACGTGAGGCGCGCCGAATACAAAAATAGATTACGAAGATAGGAGACCTAACCTAACGTAACCCTCTCCTGTAGCAAAGAATCAGAGTGTTACAGTGAGCCTGTGTTCTGCAGATGTAGCAGCTCTTAAGTGAATATTGTGCTTTGTGATATGAGGACACACCTCATTGAGCACATACAGAAATGTATGCTCATCCATTCTTAAGTAATTGGTGTACGACTTTACGTCCTCCACTATAAACTCACTTAACAAGTTTTGTTGAATGCTTTCATCGTGTCGTCGTAAAACCCACGGCTTCACCCAGGTATGTTTCCTTTTGTTTCCCCCGCTTCTCCTCCGCATGTGCACACAGTGCAATTGTGGTACATACAACTGCTGCGGTTAATAAGTTGTTGTTGTCAGCCATCTTGAACTTTGACGAAAAATATGATGACAGTGTAATACCCCTTCTAACGCTACATCAAAGATCTTTGTCAAATATATTTGACGGAATATTTGATCACATCTTTGATCAAATCTTTGACAAAGAAATTTGATGGTGTAATACCGGCCTAAGGTCGCGGGAATTTCTCTCGTCGCATTATCTCTGGCCGGCGCGCAGACAGGGGAAAGCTGGCTGATAGGGGACAGGTGTCGCCATCTGCCTGGCGCTATCGCCGCTAAAGTGGCTCGCGGGCGTTGCGCGGACGGCTGCGGCTGCTCCGTGCAGAGCGGCACGAGCCGGGAGGTGGACACGCCGTTAATGGCGCCTCTATCAACGACCTCTCGCAAAGGCTGTTGACTGGTTCACGACCGTAGGTGACGAAATTCTGGAAGCTGACTTACGCAGTCACACACACGTCGTGGTGTTACGCCGTAAGTGTCAGATCATGGGAGTTGCAGGTATTACTTACAAGGGAACCTCCCCATCGCACCCCCCCCCCCTCAGATTTAGTTATAAGTTGGCACAGTGGATAGGCCTTTGAAAAACTGAACACAGATCGATCGAGAAAACAGGAAGAAGTGTGAAACCATGAAAAAAATAAGCAAAATATACAAAGTGAATAGTCCATGAGCAAGATATGCAACATCAAGGATAGTGTGAGCTCAGGAGCGCCGTGATCATCCCGGCACGGTAGGTCAGCGTGTTTGGTCAGAGCGCAGGCTGAGCTCTGTAATAAAAGAAACTGAGTGAAGGGATCAACAACGAACTTCAACAGATGTCATCTGACGTCCGCTACGACCAAACACAACGAACAACAAGGAACAAACTGTAAAAAATAATAATAATAGTAATAAAATATAAATGGTCCCGTGGTTAGCGTGAGCACCTGCGGAACAAGAGGTCCTTGGTTCAAGTCTTCCCTCGAGTGAAAAGTTTACTTTCTTTATTTTCGCGAGCTATATTTGCTGGATTCATATTGCCCACGGAATACATCTCACGTATTTAATGCACTCTCGTCCAAGTAGCGAACAGTCAACTGCCAGCCAGGGAGCCTCGTTAGCAGGAATATTCTCTCTGCCGTGCGCTGAAGTCGACTGACGTCGTGTGTTTCGATGTTTGTTTAGGTGTAGCGTCCTCATACTACGGCGCAGTTACCTCGAATCGGACGGACGGAAGGACAGATAATAATTGTCTGAAAATAAAAAACTAAACTCTTCACTCGATGGAAGACTTGAACCAAGGACCTGTCGTTCCGCAGCTGCTCACGCTAACCACGGGATCACGGCGCTCCTGAGCTCACACTATACTTGATGTTGCCTATCTTATACATGGACTACTCAGTTTGTATATTTTTCTTATTTTTTCATAGTTCTACACAACTTCTTCTTGTTTTCTCGATTGATCTGTGTTCAGTTTTTCAAGGCCTATCCACTGCGAGAACTTATAACTAAATCTGAGGGGGGTGCGATAGGGAGGTTCCCTTGTTAGAACATTCAGATCGCGTTCTGGCGCGTAAATTTGCACTGAAAAAATTGGTAACTCCCAGTAGCGTTATGAACTTAAAATTTCACTAGTGTCCGCTAATTTGGAACTCAGAATGAATCTTCCACTCTGCAGCAGGATTAATGATACCATAAGACGTCTTGGCACGTTACAACCCCGTGCTCAATCGAAATACCAACCAGAAACTCTACGGGTTATGTTCTTACCGACTGAGCTATCCAGACATGATTCAAGATCTCCCCCCAACCCCACCCCTCTTCCTCTTTACAACTAGTCCTCCCTAGAAGGGGATGAGTCGATTGTTTGACGGAGTCCCTTAGTCCTTTACGGGCAACGGCCTTGCCGCATTGGATACACCGGTTCCCGTGAGATCACCGAAGTTAAGCGCTGTCGGGTGTGGTCGGCACTTGGATGAGTGACCGTCCAGGCCGCCATGTGCTATTGAGATTTTTCGGGGTGCACTCAGCCTCGTGATGCCAATTGAGGAGCTACTCGACCGAATAGTAGCGGTTCCTGTCAAAAGAAAACCATCATAACGACCGGGAGAGCGGTGTGCTGACCACACGCCCCTTCTATCTGCGTCTTCAACTGCGGATGACGCGGCGGTCGGGTGGCCCGATGGGCCACTTGTGGCCTGAAGACGAAGTGCTTAGCCCTTTACAGGAATAAGGTTTCCATTTTACTCATTTTTTTAACATTTCAATGTTTTTTGTATTAAAATGCCTGGTAGCCTCTGCACTATAATATAATAAAATTTCGACTATAGTTAGATCGGTGAATAACTTAAAGCTTAACTTATTAACTGAGTGAAATGTAAAACAACTTGATAATTAATGTATCATGCGCAGCATGTTACGTAGATTAAAGACAAAAAAATTAAAATTACGACAGGACTTAAAAAAAAGAGAATGAACAATAAACGTTAGCTAATTAGCCATTAGAATATGAGATTATATACTTACACACATATACGTAGGGAACAGTTAATTCAGGTTATTTGAATGAACAGCAGAGGTTGGAGACACAATGGCTTCATTATTATATACCTGCAGCAAAACAGAGTTTTATATGACTGTCACCACTAATCTTCAATCTCATCTTAGACAAGTCATTAGAGAATGGGAAAAACAATTAAAAAACCAAAACCACTGAAGGCTTACTCGACTTAAACTGACTAAAAATGACATTAAAGTCAGTTGATTACCTTTCGATTGAGCGATATTTGCGGACAGTGAAATCTCAGCAATCAAAGAGACAGAAGTCCTCAAAAAATGACATGAGAAGCCTACAAATCTTTTTTATAAAAACTGAATTATTGCACTAAATTTAACTTTCATAAATCGAATACAAAATACGGACAAATCAAGAGTGTCAGTCACTTCAAGTATTTCCGTGAGATATTATAACCAACGGGGCTAGAAAAGAAGCGCAGACAGTTCGATTACAGAAACTCTGTAGAGAACGTATAGCATCGGCTACAAGAAGTCCATCTCCCTACACACGTGCCTTGGTTCAAATGGCTCTGAGCATTATGGGACTTAACTGCTATGGTCATCAGTCCCCTAGAACTTAGAACTACTTAAACCAAACTAACCTAAGGACATCACACACATCCATGCCCGAGGCAGGATTCGAACCTGCGACTGCAGTGGTCGCGCGGTTCCAGACTGTAGCGCCTAGAACCGCTCGGCCACTCCGGCCGGCACACGTGCCTTGGATCAGACACTACAACACGGCGATCAAACCTGGTGCATGTGAAACTTTAATTCTCAAAATGAAAGTCGTTCTGGAAAACATCCTGGAGGATTATGAGGAACATTCTTGGCCCAGAGGAAAAAGAAAGAACGGAGGAGGGATACAGACTGAAATCCCGCAAAGTAACAGAGAAGTTATCAAACCTGCCAGCAGAAATTAGAGAACGAAGACTAAAATTTTATTGACATGTTGAAATACTCCCAACAGTGAGACTTACACACAAAATTACGATGCATATACTAAAATTAAAGAATATACCATCGAGCTAAGGAGTACAAACGACCTCGATAGAAAGGGCCAGTGGAAGTAATAGACAGGAAACAGCTCAGTGAGAAGGTAAACTGTTGGGAAAAGAAACGGAGAGTGGATGAGAGCCATATGAACGATCAGGAAGATTAATCTACAATCACTGCGTTATCCAACAAGGCCCGTGTGCGCGCGTGCCATTGTCTGGTTTTAGTTACTGACAACCATGTGGTGAGGTATGGCAACGCCATTCGTTAGTGGGTCCATGGCAGGTGCGATGACTGGAAATATCTTGGTATTATTACTGTGTGAATTTGCTTTATGTGTTTAAACTAAGTTCGTCACTTCACCGGTGGTCTGGTCGTTAACATCCATGTCCGGATGGTTTGTTAATACGTCGTCCCTAGTTTCCACATGCGGTCGAATTCGACTGTCATAAGAAGTAATTTACGCTTGATAAGTCATTTTGCATTCCGTCTAGAACCGAGTACGAACTTCATATCAGTTGCATGAAGCTATGGCTCCATTGTACAATGCTCAATAGGTAAGGCCAGTGAAAGAATCTCAATGGAGTGCGCAGATTTTCCTGGCAAATAGGGTATACTATGGTAGAGGACCGTTTGTAGTATGTGCTTGTTACAGACGTTCCCGGGGGCAATATCTTTTGCAACCGAAAAAAGAAGGCCAGACATGCCTGCAACTCTTGACCTCGTTTGAAAAAGTGACAAAAAGCAAATTTCAGAGTACCTGTTGGCTCAACACAAAAGTTTTGTCTCAAGTACAGATAGTGTTGAGGATCAGTGGACGAAGTTCAAAACCGTCGTACATTATGCGTTAGATGAGTATGTGCCAAGCAAGATCGTAAGAGGTGGAAAAGAGCCACCGTGGTACAACAACCGAGTTAGAAAACTGCTGCGGAAGCAAAGGGAACTTCACAGCAAACATAAACATAGCCAAAGCCTTGCAGACAAACAAAAATTACGCGAAGCGAAATGTAGTGTGAGGAGGGTTATGCGAGAGGCGTTCAATGAATTCGAAAGTAAAGTTCTATGTACTGACTTGGCAGAAAATCCTAAGAAATTTTGGTCTTATGTCAAAGCGGTAGGTGGATAAAAACAAAATGTCCAGACACTCTGTGACCAAAATGGTACTGAAACAGAGGATGACAGACTAAAGGCCGAAATACTAAATGTCTTTTTCCAAAGTTGTTTCACAGAGGAAGATTGCACTATAGTTCCTTCTCTAGATTGTCGCACAGATGACAAAATGGTAGATATCGAAATAGACGACAGAGGGATAGAGAAACAATTAAAATCGCTCAAAAGAGGAAAGGCCTCTGGACCTGATGGGATACCAGTTCAATTTTACACAGAGTACGCGAAGGAACTTGCCCCCCTTCTTGCAGCGGTGTACCGTAGGTCACTAGAAGAGCGTAGCGTTCCAAAGGATTGGAAAAGGGCACAGGTCATCCCCGTTTTCAAGAAGGGACGTCGAACAGATGTGCAGAACTATAGACCTATATCTCTAACGTCGATCAGTTGCAGAATTTTGGAACACGTATTGTGTTCGAGTATAATGACTTTTCTGGAGACTAGAAATCTACTCTGTAGGAATCAGCATGGGTTTCGAAAAAGACGGGCATGTGAAACCCAGCTCGCGCTATTCGTCCACGAGACTCAGAGGGCCATAGACACGGGTTCACAGGTAGATGCCGTGTTTCTTGACTTCCGCAAGGCGTTCGATACAGTTCCCCACAGTCGTTTAATGAACAAAGTAAGAGCATATGGACTATCAGACCAATTGTGTGATTGGATTGAGAAGTTCCTAGATAACAGGACGCAGCATGTTATTCTCAATGGAGAGAAGTCTTCCGAAGTAAGAGTGATTTCAGGTGTGCCGCAGGGGAGTGTCATAGGACCGTTGCTATTCACAATATACATAAATGACCTGGTGGATGACATCGGAAGTTCACTGAGGCTTTTTGCAGATGATGCTGTGGTGTATCGAGAGGTTGTAACAATGGAAAATTGTACTGAAATGCAGGAGGATCTGCAGCGAATTGACGCATGGTGCAGGGAATGGCAATTCAATCTCAATGTAGACAAGTGTAATGTGCTGAGAATACACAGAAAGATAGATCCTTTATCATTTAGCTACAAAATAGCAGGTCAGCAACTGGAAGTAGTTAATACCATAAATTATCTGGGAGTACGCATTAGGAGTGATTTAAAATGGAATGATCATATAATGTTGATCGTCGGTAAAGCAGATGCCAGACTGAGATTCATTGGAAGAATCCTAAGGAAATGCAATCCGAAAACAAAGGAAGTAGGTTACAGTACGCTTGTTCGCCCACTGCTTGAATACTGCTCAGCAGTGTGGGATCCGTACCAGATAGGTTTGATACAAGACATAGAGAAGATCCAACGGAGAGCAGCGCGCTTCGTTACAGGATCATTTAGTAATCGCGAAAGCGTTACGGAGATGATAGATAAACTCCAGTGGAAGACTCTGCAGCAGAGACGCTCAGTAGCTCGGTACGGGCTTTTGTCAAAGTTTCGAGAACATACCATCGCCGAAGAGTCAAGCAGTATATTGCTCCCTCCTACGTATATCTCGCGAAGAGACCATGAGGATAAAATCAGAGAGATTAGAGCCCACACAGAGGCATACCGACAATCCTTCTTTCCACGAACAATACGAGACTGGAATAGAAGGGAGAACCGATAGAGGTATTGAAGGTACCCTCCGCCGCACACCGTCAGGTGGCTTGCGGAGTATGGATGTAGATGTAGATGTAGATGTTTTACACGATAATGCATAACCGCATAGTGCCCTACTGGTGAGAGAAATGATCGAAAAATATGTATGGGATAATCTTCATGATATGAGCCCAACGGAATCTGATTTGTTTCCAGAATTGAAGGAAAAACTCATGGAAAACGTTTTGATACAATTTATGAAGCTTCCAGTGAGGTGATCCATGTAATCAGACAGCTCAACACCGTAGGTGGCCTATCGGGAATACAGAAGACGCCAAAGCGTTGGGGAGCTGCCATAAGCAAGAAATGAGATTGTACTGAAGCTAAGGTATTTTACGAGTGTTGGAACTTTAATAGTGGCAACTATTTATTTACAGCTATTACAAAATAGATACGTGTTTCAAAGCTTTACTGACCTTCTAAGTAGTCATCAGAATTGTGTATAACCCGTTGCCAGCGATGTGGAAGTCGTAGGATACTCCTAGCAGTGCCTGTAGTGTTGACAGTTCGAGCGGCGTGATCTATTGCCCGACGAATTTGTAGCAGTTCTGAAGTTAATGCCGTAAAGTGTTTCCTTCAGTTTAGAAATCGAGTTGAACTCACGAGGGCTTAAGTCAGGGGAGCGCAGTAGGTGGTATAGCACGTAGCAGGCCCATCAGTCAAATCAGTAACAGCTTGCACTGTACGTGCTTGAGCATTGTCCTGAAAAATGATGGTCAGGTCCTGCAGGAAGTGTCATCACTTCTGTCTCTATGGTGTTCATTTTTGGAACGCAACCTACAACCAGCTTAGAGACAGAAGTGATGACACTTCCTGCAGGACCTGACCATCATTTTTCAGGACAATGCTCAAGCACGTACAGTGCAAGCTGTTACTGATTTTTTTGACTGATGCTGCTACGTGCTATACCGCCTACTGCGCTCCCCTGACTTAAGCCCTCGTGAGTTTAACTCGATTTCTAAACTGAAGGAAACACTTCACGGCGTTCGCTTCAGAACTGCTACAAACTCGTCGGGCAATAGACCGCGCCGCTCGAACTGTCAACACTACTGGCACTGCTAGGAGTATCCTACGACTTTCACGTCGCTGGCAACGGGTTATACACAATGCTGGTGACTACTTTGAAGGTCAGTAAAACTTTGAAACGTTGTATTTATTTTGTACGAGCTGTAAATAAATACACTCCTGGAAATGGAAAAAAGAACACATTGACACCGGTGTGTCAGACCCACCATACTTGCTCCGGACACTGCGAGAGGGCTGTACAAGCAATGATCACACGCACGGCACAGCGGACACACCAGGAACCGCGGTGTTGGCCGTCGAATGGCGCTAGCTGCGCAGCATTTGTGCACCGCCGCCGTCAGTGTCAGCCAGTTTGCCGTGGCATACGGAGCTCCATCGTAGTCTTTAACACTGGTAGCATGCCGCGACAGCGTGGACGTGAACCGTATGTGCAGTTGACGGTCTTTGAGCGAGGGCGTATAGTGGGCATGCGGGAGGCCGGGTGGACGTACCGCCGAATTGCTCAACACGTGGGGCGTGAGGTCTCCACAGTACATCGATGTTGTCGCCAGTGGTCGGCGGAAGGTGCACGTGCCCGTCGACCTGGGACCGGACCGCAGCGACGCACGGATGCACGCCAAGACCGTAGGATCCTACGCAGTGCCGTAGGGGACCGCACCGCCACTTCCCAGCAAATTAGGGACACTGTTGCTCCTGGGGTATCGGCGAGGACCATTCGCAACCGTCTCCATGAAGCTGGGCTACGGTCCCGCACACCGTTAGGCCGTCTTCCGCTCACGCCCCAACATCGTGCAGCCCGCCTCCAGTGGTGTCGCGACAAGCGTGAATGGAGGGACGAATGGAGACGTGTCGTCTTCAGCGATGAGAGTCGCTTCTGCCTTGGTGCCAATGATGGTCGTATGCGTGTTTGGCGCCATGCAGGTGAGCGCCACAATCAGGACTGCATACGACCGAGGCACACAGGGCCAACACCCGGCAATATGGTGTGGGGAGCGATCTCCTACACTGGCCGTACACCACTGGTGATCGTCGAGGGGACACTGAATAGTGCACGGTACATCCAAACCGTCATCGAACCCATCGTTCTACCATTCCTAGACCGGCAAGGGAACTTGCTGTTCCAACAGGACAATGCACGTCCGCATGTATCCCGTGCCACCCAACGTGCTCTAGAAGGTGTAAGTCAACTACCCTGGCCAGCAAGATCTCCGGATCTGTCCCCCATAGAGCATGTTTGGGACTGGATGAAGCGTCGTCTCACGCGGTCTGCACGTCCAGCACGAACGCTGGTCCAACTGAGGCACCAGGTGGAAATGGCATGGCAAGCCGTTCCACAGGACTACATCCAGCATCTCTACGATCGTCTCCATGGGAGAATAGCAGCCTGCATTGCTGCGAAAGGTGGATATACACTGTACTAGTGCTGACATTGTGCATGCTCTGTTGCCTGTGTCTATGTGCCTGTGGTTCTGTCAGTGTGATCATGTGATGTATCTGACCCCAGGAATGTGTTAATAAAGTTTCCCCTTCCTGGGACAATGAATTCACGGTGTTCTTATTTCAATTTCCAGGAGTGTAGTTGGCACCATTAAAGTTCCAACCCTCGTGTAAAATAAATTATTTTCTTCAATATTGTCCTACAGTGTGCAGAAATTTTGAACTTATGTCCGAAAACCAATACCTGTTGAGATATGAGCTGTTTTATTTGTGACGAGTGACGTGAAGTATTCGGTGGCACAGGCCGTGTTACTTTTGCCAAGTCCGAATGGTTGTGATAGGCCATTGATGATGGTGCAGATACCAGTCACAGCAGTGCAACGATCTACTACATCGGTCAGTTGAAGTTGTGCAGCTCGTACGTTAGCAGAACAAGATAGTGGTTCAACGCCGTGTGAACAAACTGTACTGCAAACACTGTAACGGAGGTCTACTATTCCGCTAGAGAAATGAGAGACTCGGTAGTATTGGTTAGTCGATGGCACTATCCGCCGCGTCCATAATGCGTACGAGTCCGCAGCGCGCCATTTCACCTGCAATAATGTGCAGCCACCTGTTCCAGACACTGGATCATTCACAGCAAGGACGAAGGACCGCGGTAAGTCTCGCAGTAGCTCGCACGATGGAGATGGAGGAACAGGAATTGTGACATTTAGAAGATGGTTCTGGAACAAGTGTCTGTGGAACTAGCGTTACTGTTTAGTCCTGCTCGAGTAGTTATCTTATCCCTATTAGAGTGCTGCAACGCTCCATGTTTGACCGGTCACGGCTCGCCTGTTGACGGGGGGACCGAGCCGCTCGTGTCCGGCCCCACACGACTCGGCTCGGTCACGTACTCGCCCCATGTCTGATGTCCGGATTCCGGACACGCGGATAACCGAGCATGACCGGTCACCGCCGACGTCTCACCTAGCCTCGCCCCGGCTCGCTGCGCTGTACTGTACAATTCCAACGCCTCTCTCTCTCTCTCTCTCCCTCTCTCTCTCTCTCTCTCTCTCTCTCTCTCTCTCTCTTTTAAGACAAAAGTAACGTTTCCAAGAACGGGTACGTGACACAGCTAAATTCATAAAGCATTTGGAAAGTAAAATGATATTTCAATACAATCGCGGATAGAAGACGAGTGTCATTTCCGAACAGAAGATCTATTTTTCCTTTCATTAACAGGAAACATTGAATAAGTGCTGTCCCTGTAATCTAAAAGACAACCATCTTCACAAAGAAAGCATACAAAGAACATTCAATATTTACAGACGTAACTTGTCATACTTTTCACTTGTCTGCAACAGAAACAAAATTATAGTTATTGTTGATCAGTAAATCACTAACGCGTCCCGGATTTAACTGGCTGACATCTGCCACGTTAACTTCTCCGTAATGCGCACCTAGATGTATTAATTCTTTGCCTAGTTCTCTGAAACCTTCACTGGAATCAGCATTAAAAGGTCTCACATCGTTAGCACAGATTGCAACACACTTTGCTGTAATACTATTTTTTTATTACTGCCGGTATCCCTGAAGGAGCTGTACCTTTGTGAGGTTTCTTGCAACTATGTTTCTTTAAATGAGTGGTTTCCAACTGGAAACACACTAATGTTGAGCAGTTTATGCACGATACGTACCCAGTAGACGCACTGTTTTCGTCTACAACTAACAGAAATGTACTCCATACTTGGCTTTTTAGACCTTCCCTTTCTTCAATGTGTAAACATTGGTTTCAATCTTACGTCTTAACTGCACTGGCTTCCTCGCGCTGCATGATTGCAGAGAGAGAGAGAGAGAGAGAGAGAGAGAGAGAGAGAGAGACCACAAATGAGAAGCCCGTACTGGCTGCAGTCTCACACGGGTAATGAAACGTATAAAGTGTTTGAAGTTATGTGCTACGTATTCGGTCACGGCTTCTATGCTCGGTCACTAGAACTAGTGCGGGCAGCCTATCCAGTTAGGGTGTGCTCGCCCCATCTCGTATTTTGTGCTCGCTTACTCGGTCATGCAGGACTCTAATCCCTATCATCTGCAACGTGTGCATGCACTTTGGCCAGCAGACCATTATGGCCGATAACAGTTCTGCCAATGACTTCTACAACAGATTGGTGAAAATACGCAGTTCACAGCCTACATTTTATTGACATATGAGAACAGATTCATAAGAGGTGGCATAATAAATTACCACAACACGTGTGGCTGTTGCAACTCACCGAGTAATTGCGGATATGAAGCATGAGAATAGCTTCAGTGTCAGTGTATGGGTAGGAATTTTCGGTGACGGATTTGTGGTAGCTGTACGGAGGGGCACCATCCCGTGCGACAGTACCTCACCTCAACGTTTCAAGAGCAAAGAATTGGTCGAGGCCTCCCTGTTCAGCGGATCTGAATCCGTTGCATTTATGGCTATGGGGACATTTGTAGGCGCAGGTGTATCCCCAATCCATCGACTATGTGCAGTCTGACTGGAGCCACATATACAGAGGGGTCCAAAAAGTGTATCCACTGTTTAAAAGTCCATAACTTGCAAACTAATTGTCGGAGTTGTCTCATTTTTGGTGAGAGTGTAGCTTAAAATCCAACTTTAAGATATCACTGTAGGTGTTCGAAATGGTCACCATTAACATCCACACACAAACGATGCCGTCGAACTGCAGCACGAACTACTGACTGCAACGTGTTCAGTCGGGTATTTTCACATGAATGTACGATGGATTCTCGAAGTTCATCCAATGTACGTGGCTTTTGTCGAGAAACGACGTCCTTTAGTGTTCCCCACAGGTAAAAGTCCAGAGGAGCTAGGTCTGGCGAACATGGTGGATACTCCGCAGCACCTCTACGGCCTATCCATCTTCCTGGTAGATTTTCGTCGAGATACGCCCTAATACGATTTTGATAGTTGTCTGGGGCACCATCTTGTTGAAAGTAAACTCTTCCGTCTCCATACAAGTCTCGGGTGGCAGGTGAAATGGATGTCTGAAGCTTCTGAAGGTACACTTCACCGGTAACTGTGCCGTCAAAGAAGGATGGCCCAATCAAGCCCCGGTAAGACAACCCACACCACACATTTACTCCTGGCAAATTCACAGCTTTGTCTACATGGACGTTCGGATTTTCAGCGGCCCAGTAGATGCAATTGTGGCGATTTACTGTACCATTGAGTTTGAACTGTTCCTCATCAGACCACACAATCATCTCTTCATCGTTGCGCACCATGTTAGTAAACCACTCGCAGTACTCCATTCTACGATCTGGGTGGTCCTCGTTCACTGCGTGTAGCAATCGTGGGATGTAGCACTTCCACTTTGCTGTCTTCAAAATTCGCCGAACACTTGAGCGACTCACTCCAGTTTCACGGGCACACTGTCTCACAGACTTCTGTGGTGAGCGAGTGAATTGTTGTAACACACGACGGGAGTTAGCTGGACTTGTTACTGTTACAGGTCGTCAGATTGTTGTTTGTGTACATCTTTAACGCAGCCTTCGGTTTCAAATTTGTCTCGAATGCGACGAATCGTTAAACGTGTCGGTGGCTCTGCTTGATACTCATTTCGCCATTGCCGTTTAACCTCATTTATGTTTTCGTACTTAAAATACCACTTCAAAACTGACTTCCTTTCATCGAATGTAAGCCTTGCGCCAGCCATGTTTACTCGAGTAACTAGGTGCAACTAAAAGCAGAACATTGACTATCTGGCGACTGTCATCTGACAAAACAAAACAATGAAATACAACGCTTGTGTGGCGATTGCCGGAACTACTAACTATTACACTACCACAGATGAGACAACTCCGTCAATTAGTTTGCCAGTTATGGACATTTAAACAGTGGATACATTTTTTGGACCCCTCTGTATTTGAAAGAATTAATGATTCACTGCGAAGAAGAACTGAAGGATGTGTCAGGATGAGTGTTAACCACGTGCGGCACTGCCTATAGTTTCTACTTCTCCGTAACATTATACGTAAATTAAAGGTGGATCACTGCTGTCAACTGCAGCGGGAAATTAAGTGAAATCAGCGGCGACGAGCGAAAATGTGTACCGGACCAGGATTCGAACCCGAGATCTCCTGCTTATTAGGTAGGTGCGGTAACCACTGCGCCATCCGGGACACAGTGTTATTGTAATTGCACGGACTATCTCGGCACGCGTCACGGCCAGTCCATTCTCCCACCTATTGCCACCTACCCTCAGTCCCTGCCCATTATACTCCCGTTCGCTACTCAGAGGTTCCCACAGGAGGTCGAACTTGGGTAGAAAAGCAGTTGGGAACGAGAGGACGGATGGGCCCATATCTCAAGAGGTATTGGTGTCTGGAACACATAATTACAGAAACATTTCTTGTGGTTTTGACTAGTACTACATCTTGTAGCTTTATTTTGTGTCGCACTGTATCTTAGGTGAAGGAAAGTACACTACTATGAAGATGGCACAACGTGTGGCATGTGTTAGACATTCTATACAGGGTGTTACAAAAAGGTACGGCCAAACTTTCAGGAAACATTCCTCACACACAAAGAAAGTAAAATTTGCTATGTGGACCTGTGTCCGGAAACGCTTACTTCCCATGTTAGAGCTCATTTTATTACTTCTCTTCAAATCACATTAATCATGGAATGGAAGCACACAGCAACAGAACGTAAGAACGTACCAGGATTGACACATTGTTGGATGAACCATTCGCAGAAGTGTACCCGTGGAGGCCAATCAGCTGCTGATAGTGCCTGCACACGCTGTACATGGTACGGAAACAGCTGGTTCTCCCGTAGCACTTTCCATACAGTGACGTGGTCAACGTTACCTTGTACAGCAGCAATTTCTCTGACGCTGACATTAGGGTTATCGTCAACTGCACGAAGAATTGCCTCGTCCATTGCAGGTGTCCTCGTCGTTCTAGGTCTTCCCCAGTCGCGAGTCATAGGCTGGAATGTTCCGTGCTCCCTAAGACGCCGAACAATTGCTTCGAACGTCTTCCTGTCGGGACACATTCGTTCTGGAAATCTGTCTCGATACAAACGTACCGCGCCACGGCTATTGCCCCGTGCTAATCCATACATCAAATGGGCATCTGCCAACTCCGCATTTGTAAACATTGCACTGACTACAAAACCACGTTCGTGATGAACACTAACCTGTTGATGCTACGTACTGATGTGCTTGATGCTAGTACTGTAGAGCAATGAGTCGCATGTCAACACAAGCACCGAAGTCAACATTACCTTCCTTCAATTGGGCCAACTGGCGGTGAATCGAGGAAGTACAGTACATACTGACGAAACTAAAATGAGCTCTAACATGGAAATTAATCGTTTCCGGACACATGTCCACATAACATCTTTTCTTTATTTGTGTGTGAGGAATGTTTCCTGAAAGTTTGGCCGTACCTTTTTGTAACACCCTGTATACAGATGACGAGTGCAAGGGGTTGACAGTAATAAATTGAACGGAACAGAAATTGAATTAGCGGAGTCTACAGCGAAAATATGTACACGTGAAAATGTCTCATTTAAATCTAAACTACTACTACAGCCTGTGTTGTTTATGTTTTGTATTTTTGAGTGGCCTGCTTACACTTGTTAGTCACGCCTTGGCTGTGAGCGTCCGCAGCAAGGAAGTGCCGTTTCACCGCATCAGGGACCTTGAGAAGCTGCAGAATGCACAAGTGTTCTCCAGGCGTCAGCAAGGCCGCCGCTTCTCGTACCGACAGCACGTTCTTTGCATCGAAAAGCTGTACAGTCTCGTGTTACGAGTACTCTAATATATTTATGAATTATGTCCATGTGTTATTCACTAAACAGAAACGGACCTAAGCGGAGATCAGGTGACGAAAATAAATACGATATGCATAAACAATGGGAACTCATTTCCCTGCAGTGAAAATAGCGAAACAGACTTCTGGCGATTCACTAACGGATGTGAAACATTCCAGCGTAACCGTGAAGATGAAACATGTGGTAATTAGTGATAATTATGGACGAACATTTTCTCAAAAACTAGTCGTGTGTTTAACTGCTTCCTCTTCCTTCTCTTCTTCTTCTCCTTCTTCTGCTTTTCTTTCAAGTAATTTGTGACCATACGAGTCATTTCAACCTCCTAGGTTTCCATATGTTTTCTCGATCTTCTAATAACTTTCTGCTCACTGGCTTACAGTCGTCAACTCTTTTCATTATTCTGCTATTTCCCATCCCGATTACATGCTCCTTTCGCTTTCCCATATTTTGTCATTGGCATTCAAATTATTAAGATCTCCTCCTACAACACAGAGGTGTCCTACGGAGTGCATATCTAATTGCAAAAAATCTGTGGAAGTCGAAGTTTCCTCACAGTGCTTTAGGACGAGGAGCTTGTAAATATTGCTTGAACGTGCGAGACAAGAAGATGGGCAAATAGCAAACATATCTAATGTTTCAATGAGTCATATGCTAATAGTAAATGATGCATTTACGGCCTATCTAATCGAAATTGTGAGCCTGGCGATGAACAGGGTAAATTGTAACTTAACATCTCTTCGACTTAGGGGTAATTAGAATCGAAACACATTCGCGCGTAGGACAAAGACGGGAAGGGAGTTCCAGAGCATCGTTTTCAAATGAGTCATCCTCATAATCTCTTTCCTAGCGTGAAATCTGATTTACGTAGCTACCGTTTTTCTCAGCTGTAAAATATATTTTACTGTGTCTCCCTGAAAGAATCATCATCCAGTTTCACAAGATTATGTCTTCTACGAATGAAGACAGAAACTTGAAGTAAATTATAAGTTAGACATAGGACTATAAAGTTTTTATTATCAAAAGAACCATCCGATCGTACAAGACAATAACTTTTAAATTCATGTACATTCAGCCTTGGAGTACTTTTTCAGTTTCCGCTGGGTTCAAACTTCTCATTAACGTTTCACAAATGTTCAACGAGGGCCGGCCGCTGTGGCCGAGCGGTTCTAGACGCTTCAGTCCGGACCCACGCGGCTGCTACCGTCGCAGGTTCGAATGCTGCCTCGGGCATGTATGTGTGTGATGTCCTTAGGTTAGTTAGGCTTAATTAGTTCTAAGTCTAGGGGACTGATGACCTCAGATGTTGAGTCCCATAGTGCTTAGAGCCATTCGAACCTTTGTTCAATGAGGGCTCCACCTTACAACCGAAAAACATGGACATGGTAGCCAAAATCGTCCCACGTATCTGGAGTTACTGCAGTTACTGATCTTGGTGAGCGGAGTCATACTTCAGCCAAAGTTACTGCAAGGATAGCACAAACGAAGTTTTTTCACAAACACAAAACAAAATCAGATAGCATAAAATCAGGCAAAATTGTTGGCCAATGGCGTTCCGCCCCTTGCCCTGCAAGAGGTGCAGTGCAGTATCCTCTATGAAAATCACAATTCACGACTGTACCTGTTGAAACTGAGAACGCCTTCTGATATTGTGTTACCGTCATGTCTCTGAGCAATGGACGAGCGAGCGGGCTAGCTGCAGCACGGATAAGTCTGCTAGCAACCACATGAACTGGTGGGTTACAACTGGCACGAAGATGGAGTTTTACTTTCATTGTTTAAGTTAAAATTCACCTCAAGTTACTACCTTCAATCATGAATCCTTTTGAAACAACCAGAATTTCAAACTTGGTTGCCATATGCAATTTCTGTCGCCACAGTAGAGAAATAAGCTAAGGGAAATGTAGTGAGAGCGCTATCTGTCTACGAATTGTGTAAACTTTCTTCTGTGTTTTATGGTATCCCAGGTGTTTCTGTATCACGTTTTCGGAGGCGGAAATTGGGGAACAGCCCACATTTTGCTTTAACTAGCGTGAAAAACTGCCTAAACACTACACTTAGGATCAAACGACATCATATGGTTCCAGATGCCTTTTCAAGTTTCAAACATCTATGATGTACATATGCAAACTGAAGTGACAAATGAAAATTTGTGCTAAGGCTGGGATTCGAACCTGAGTCTGCTGTTCACTAGGCACATGCTACCATGGCATAATGGCTCTGCATAACTGTACCGACTACCCTAGCACGCCTGCCTCCCACGGTCCCAATTAGCAGCCCACTTGGTATTCTCCCAAACTCGAATATCATTGCAGAGACTCTCCAACTGCGCCTTAATACCACCTCAACATCGAACGAAACAGGGACCCTGCCTGAGTCCCAGGAACAAATGCTTTAATCAAATGACACTGTGCGGTTCCAGAAATCTCTCAAGTTTCAAAAATCTGACTGAAGCGGCGAATGAAAATTTGCACCAAGGCCAGGAGTCGAACCGGGCTCTCCTGCTCTCTATGGAACCACATCGTTTCATTTGCTTAAGGCATCTATGTCTGTGTCTTAAACGGAAGTCCACGTCTCGTTCGATGCTGAGATGCTATTCCAATACAGGGAGAACCTCCGCAATGCAGTTCGAGGTCATGGGGAATACAAAGTGGGCTGAGGCGTGCGTGGGAATTTGGATTGAGAAGAGAGGCGTGCTGGGGTAGTCTGTGCAGTTTTGCAAAGTCATTGGGCCAGGGTGAAAAAATGCTCAAATGTGTGTGAAGTCTTATGGAACTTAACTGCTAAGGTTATCAGTCCCTAAGCTTACACGCTACTTAGCCTAAATTATCCTACGGACGAACACTCACACCCATGCCCGAGGGAGGACTCGAACCTCCACCGGGACCAGCCGCACCGTCTATGACTGCTGCGCCTAGACCGCTTTTTTTTGTTGTTGTTAATTCTCATTTTGTTCGCTTTATCTGCTAGGGGCGGACGTCGTAAGACATCCGTTTAAGTTCATTGTTCATCGATTAACTCAGTATTTTTATTACAGAGGGCAGCAAACCCTCTGACCGAACACGCTGAGCTACCGTGCCGGTGCGGCTAATCCCGCGCTGCATTGTGCCAGGGTGACGTAGTGGTTAGCACGTCTGCACAGTGAGCGGGAGACACGGTTCGAATTCTAGCCTTGGTACAGTCTGCATATGTACATTAATGTGTCGACAGAAGAGCCGACACAGTGTTATTTTGAGGGGGCCGATATGCACGCTATAAGCTCACCCAGAATATCGTGAAGTCTGAAACAGGACGCTCAATGAATGCTAATAAGAAAAGAACGTAATGTCTGTTTACTTAACTTTAATCCATCCTTTTGGTATACATCGTTCTTGTTGAGACATGCTTTAGACGATAATTATCAATTGCTATGTAAGGCTAATGGCGCCTTGCTAGGTCGTAGCCATGGACTTAGCTGAAGGCTATTCTAACTATCTGCTCGGCTAATGAGCGATGCTTCGTCAGTGTAGTCGCTAGCAAAGTCGTCGTACAACTGGGGCGAGTGCTAGTCCGCCTCTCTAGACCTGCCATGTGGTGGCGCTAGGTCTGCAAGTACTGACAGTGGCGACACGCGGGTCCGACATGTACTAATGGACCGCGGCCGATTTAAGCTACCACCTAGCAAGTGTGGTGTCTGGCGGTGACACCACATACATGTCACTTATAGCCACACTCATACGGACGAAAGCGTTGTCTGCAATTTGTTTGTGAATCGTATAAACTTTGGTCTGTGGGTTATCGAGTTTTAACTGGGCTCCAGCAAAGGCTTTATGTAAAGGACCTTGGAAA
Source organism: Schistocerca cancellata (assembly GCF_023864275.1). Taxonomy (NCBI): domain Eukaryota; kingdom Metazoa; phylum Arthropoda; class Insecta; order Orthoptera; family Acrididae; genus Schistocerca; species Schistocerca cancellata. Next base: position 421,210,859 of record NC_064634.1, on the reverse strand, counting down.
ACGGGGCAGGAACAAATGCTCCCCCGTCGGCGTTTCGAGTCCTCCCTCAGGCCTGGGTGTGTGTCTTGTCCTTAGCGTAAGTTAGTTTAAGTTAGATTAAGTAGTGCGTAAGCTTAGGGACCGATGACCTCAACAGTGTGGTCCCATAAGACCTTACCACAAATTTCCAATTTTTTTCAAAACTGTCTATAAACGAAGGTCCTCAGTCTGCCTCGCGGACTAGAACCAGATCTCGTTCACCCCGCTTGTCTCGAAAGCTAACGCTCTAATCTGTAAGCTATACAAGCGGAAGACAGCATTTTGGACAACCCGTTTACGAAAAGCACGACAAACCTCTCTAAGACCTCTCTGGGAATTTAACCCCTCACCTGGTGCATACAATCTGTGCGTCTCACTAACTGCAAATAAAGACGCAGTTCAAACACTTGTTAAATCAGGGTATTCGCAAACAAGTAAACGTGAAGAACTGATAATGGGTGATAATTCACTGTCAATAATTTACTTTCGGGTGAGATGTAAGGACCAGAGACACACCAGGCACCAAATAGTTCTGGAAAGAAAAAAAATAAAATAAAACCATCAAGAATGAGATTTTCACTCTGCAGCGGAGTGTGCGCTGATATGAAACTTCCTGGCAGATTACAACTGTGTGCCGGACTGAGACTCGAAGTCGGGACCTTTGCCTTTTGCGGGCAAGTGTTCTACCAACTGAACTACCCAAGCACGACACACGCCCCGTCCCCACAGCTCCACTTCCGCCAGTAACTCGTCTCCTACCTTCCAAACTTTACAGAAGCTCTCCTGCGAACCTTGCAGAACTAGCACTCCTGAAAGACAGGATATTGTGAAGACATCGCTTAGCCACAGCCTGGGGGATGTTTCCAGAACGAGATTTTCACTCTGCAGCGGAGTGTGCGCTGATATGAAACTTCCTGGCAGATTAAAAATCTTCAAATATACCAGCCGTGCGGTTTTCTCAGTATTAGCAATGCGCGGTAAAGGTTGTACACTTGAATGCCGTTTCGCAGACAAACATGTGAAGACCAGTAGTAGTGAGTGGTGTGTAGAGTACTTACAAGAAACGGTCCGCTGTGATGCTGGAGCAGCAACGCTGGGACGACTAGGCACTGGCGAGACGAGAGGCTTGCTGCTAGCTGCGATTCCGGGAGCGCCTCTGCAAAGAGAGCGAACGGTTACGGTAGAAGTGAGCGTCGCCGCGTGGCTGCGTGCACCAAGCCACGCGTCCCACACTGCACTGCTCAGGGCAGGGGTGAGCTCTGAGGAGGCTGGCCCACGTCATTAGGCGCGGAGCACAGCCTCATTTCGGAACGGAGTAGTGAGGCAATGAGAGCATGTTTAAGGAACCATTCTGGTATTCTCCAATAGTGATTAACACTGATAAGCCAGAACATTATGCACACTGCCCACCGCGACGTTGGATGCTTTCTGGTGGCGCTGTGAGCACGTGACTTAGTAACAAAAATATGTAATCGAAGCAGACACGGAAGGGAGTATCACTCTAGTTAAGATACGGAATTTAAGTGGAGATATGCAATGATATAAGCGACGTTGACAAAGGGCAGATTATTATTACTCAAAGTCTGTGAACGAGTATCTCGAAAACGATGAAGCTGGTCGAATGTTCACGTGCTACTGTCGTGAGTATCTGCGGAAAGAGGTACAAGATCAGAGAAACTGCAACTAGGCGCTGAATGGTTGGACGTCCACGACTTTTCACAGAGCTTGAGGTTCAGAGGCTCGTCTGCTCTGGAAAGTAGGGTAGATACTAATGTGTGGCATCTCTGCCGAAACAGCAAAATGCTGGCGAGCCGTGTGTCGACTCTCAACATATATCGCGCTGTTAAGATTGTTCTGAGTCCTTCCATTCCATCGTTAATTGATTCTTTCATATTTATCGTTATGCTGTGTACGATTCTGTTGAGATTCCCCTCTGGCGGCGTGTCTGGTCTTATCGATCTACGAGTAGTTGCTTCCTCTTAGCCTTGTGTAAGGGAATAAGATCTTTGGGAGGATGGCCGGTTGGTTGCCTAGCGGTGGCGAGTCGGTCGGTCGGTTTTTCAAATCGGGAATTTGAGAATGTCGTACGATTAGACCGCGGCGTGGCGTGGCGGTGGAGAGTTGGTTGCTATTCCGAGAAGCCGCGTGGTCTAACCTGGCGGTGCGAGACGTGTGGGACGAGTTGACGGGACAAGGCTGTAAGCTCTTGCTGTGAACACCCAGGGTCCACGGCTGTGGTTCCGAGTCACTACTTGGTGGGAGCGGCAACGGATGTTTTTAAATTTTCCGTCTGGAGGCGGGAATGATGGACTAGTAACTCGCCTAACCTGAGGAGTGGTATTTCGCCGCCGTGGGTGCAGAGAAGACGAGGGCTCCGGTGACAGAGCGCGTGGCTTCGTGACTGTGCAGAGTTGGGTACGCTGGCGACGTGGACACTGTCGGGTGTGAGGAACCTTTGCATCGGAGTTCACCTGCTGATAAACTGCTATTTAAGTTGGTTAAAGATTTAGATGTTAATTGAAGAATTTTGGTTGTGCAACCAGCGTCTTTTCTGCCTTGTGGCTTCCTGCGTTCGGGCTTCCTGCCCCTGTCGCAGGTGTATTTATAGACAGTGATCCTTTCCGCTTCTTATTAGTGCTGCCCGGTAGGAAGTGTATTTTTGGGGAGGGATTATTGTTTTAGATTACATTTTTTCTGCCTTGTGGCCTCCTGCGTTCGGATTTCCTGTCCCTGTCGCCGGTGTAATTATAGACAGTGACCTTTTGACTTCTTTTTAGTAGTGCCTGGGAGGAAGTGTATTTTTGGGCACGGATTATGGTTCCTGATTTGATTCCTCCTCCTTCCCTAGCCTCGCGTGAGGTCGATGTGATTGCTGAATGTGAGGCGTTGTGGGTCTGTTAGTCCGCTTCTAGCCTGAACATCCTTCGGGAGACAATTGTGGCCGCCCTTCCGCCCGGTCGGTTAATTATTTCTATCACAGGACATTTTGGTGGCAGGACATGGTATTAAAGTTGTTAGTTATTGTAAAATGTTAAATGGTTGTATTGTAAAATGTTAAATGGTTGTATTGTTTATGGCCACTGTTTAAAAAGGTTAAGTTTGCCTTTCACTGGTGTTTTTTTTAATTACGTGGCTTTAAAATTGTTAGTTATTGTAAAAGGTGAATGACTGTATCTTTACTGATTGTTTTAATCTACTTGGCATCCTTTGGAAATGCTAGTTCTGCCTCCCTGTTACTGATCCCTTGTAATTTAATATCTTGTTGTGCCAAAATTTAAAAGAAGTGGCTCCCTACATGTTCGGTAGCGAAATTGTATGCAAATTGGTGTTTTGTTTCATTACTTCGAAAGTTTTAATTTTGTCATTAAATGCTTTATCAAAGACTGATTTAAGTAAAAATGGCTTGGCTATTAACGGCAAAGTAAAGTTTTTAATTTCATTACTTGGAAAATTTTGATTTGTTATCAAATGTTTTATTAAAGCCGGTTTTAAGTAAAATGGCTTGGCCGTTAACTGTAAAGTAAATTGTTTTGAAAAGGCACTCATGCCTGCTAGCTTTTTTGGATCTGTTCCTGGTCAAGTGGTAAAGAAATGACTTTTAATGGTTGAAGTAATCACTATAGAAATTGTAAATTGCAACTCGACAGTAACCAACTAATTTTGGCACCGTTTCCCAACTGGGGGTTTTCCTTGATTACCCGTCTCAGCTGGTGCACGCACAAGTGTTTGGGAGAACACACCCTTCAGCGTGCATTGTTGAACATGGAGTTTCGCACCAGACCATCCCTGACGTGTTCACTTGTTAACCCAACGACATCGGCAGTTACGATTGCAATGGGCACGGGACCATCGGGATTCGACCGTCGATCAATGGAAACGTTGTCGTCTCTTCGAGTGAATGACATTTTTCCTACACTAGTTCGCTGGTCGTCTCCATAAACGTCATTATCGAGGTGAACGGCGGTCCGAAACGTCTAGCATGCCACGAACTTAGGCTGATAGGAGCAGTATTGTACTATGGTAGGCATTCTCCTGCGCTTGTGTGGGACCTGTGATATCTGTGAACCACCTGCATCCCTTCATGCTTGATGTCTTGCCCGACGGCGATGCAACATATAAGCAGTGTAATTGTACGTGTCTCCGAGCCAGAACCGTGCTACAGTGTGCCGCGCTGGGCACCCACGTGGTCTTAGCCATCCTGTCGCGGTTCGCGCGGCTCCCCCCGTCGGAGGTTCGAGTCCTCCCTCGGGCGTGGGTGGCTGTGTTGTCCTTAGCGTAAGTTAGTTTAAGTTAGGTCAAGTAGTGTGTAAGCGTAGGGACCGATAATCTCAGCAATTTGGTCCCATAAGATCTTACCACAAATTTCCAAAATTTCCATGAGACAGTGGTTTGAGGAGCAATATTTTGAACTCTCGGCGACCAAATTCATCTGACGTAAATCCTATGAAACCCATCTGGGTGGCTATCGCGAGCCATCACCGCGTACGCAAATCAGCGGCCCGTTATTTACACTGTGCGTAGATATTCATTGTCGCATACCCCCACAAACCTACCAATAAACTGTCGGATCCCTGATACGCAGAATCAGTGGTGTATTTCGTTCCAAAGACGGACAAAAAGCTATTAAGCAGGTGGTCATGATGTTTTGGCTCATCAGTGTAGATCCTTTCCTAAAGATTGGAAAGCTGTGGGCGTCACGCTAATACACAAGAAGAGAAATAGAAGTAATCTGCTGAATTATAGACCCACTAACTTACAAACAAAACACTGCCAGGGTATTCGTTTTGCCGATTTTCTATTACAAGCGAAAAATTATATAGACTCGGTGTGAGACGGGCCCGGATAGTTTCTGTAGAATGGACGCGGATGCTTCGCCTGTCTGCAACGCGCTTTTGGAAACGTCTGTAATGTTTTCGCCTACAGCCGCTCGCGCTTCGCAGTTCTGTCAAAATTTCTGCCTGGTGTCAGGGATTTCCTTAAGTTGACATGATTGTAGGAATTTCTTACAAGTAAATCCGCCCAAGGGACACTCTTCGATGTTGATCAGCTTTGTACATATGGCTGTAAAGGGGTCAAAGAACCCGTTGAAGAAAGTGTGTTTAATACTTCTCAATGAAACTGTAACACATATGGAAAAAATCTTCAAATAAAAGTTCTATGGTTTTTAATGTACGTTATAATAGTACATCCAGATTTGCCGAACAAGTTAATTTTTTTTTAAATCCCCTCTCCCCCACTATTTTGTTTCTCACTCCGACAGACGGCTAACAGCAAAACATTGTGTATCGTTAATACCCAATTCAGTAGAATATATCAGGTGGTATTCCGTAGACGCGTTTGTCAGAAATAAACTAGGTATCAGAGTTCATTCAGCGTTTATCTTTTTCACCCGAACAGTTCTACTCCCTTATCATTATTGTAGAGATTTAGAATAATATGACAACAGCAATGTACAAACAGTTCCTAATATAAAATGATTAAATCTGAGAAGGTTGCAACTTGCAATAAAAAAAATACACCAAATGTAAAAAGAAAACACAAATACGACGCAAGATATTTTATATTTCATAAAATTAAAGAATGCATGTATATAGAACAATATGTGCAGAATATACATTTAGAATATATTTATCTGGGAAAGACTTATCAAACAACCCAACATGATAATTGCCATCGAAACAGACGCATATAGTGCGTGCATACAGCGATACGGAGATATTTCTAGCTTATTTCTGACAAATGCGTCTTCGGAATACCACATCATCATATGCGATTGAATTTGGTATTAATGACGCTACACGTTTTTTTATCAGTCAAATGTCGAAACTAAAAACAAAATAGTGTGAGCAGGAGGGCATTTCGAAAAAAAAAATACTTTTTCGACAAATCTGGGTGCACTGTTGTAGCGTACATTAAAAAAATAGTTTTATCTGAAGTTTCTTTTCATATCTGTTAACGTTTCGAGGTATTCATTCAGAAATTTTAAACTCACTTTTTTTCAAGGACGTGTTTCACCCCCTTAACGGCCGTATTGGCACATATAAATAATATCTTTTATTCTGCTCTACGCTACTACCAACATAACCAAAATCGAAGTGTGCCGCTTGGGCAGATTTACTTTTCAGCAGCAAAGAACAAATGTATGAAAAGTGCATGCATGACGAGGCATTTTCCCACACATCTCAATTTTTGTGACGTCATATCTCTTGAATTATGTGTCGTATAATGATGAATGTGAGTAGGTACGTTCAGCGGCATATGTGTATACTGTCCGCGAAATATGTTGTGACTAGCATTAGTAGCAAGCAAGTAATAAATTTAATCATTATGCGTGATGCGGCAGTTTTTCGAGCATCTCATTGTTTATGACGTCGCATCTCCTGATTTATAATACGTAGGGCGTCTTACACAAACAGCTATTGTTGGCTGATAAGAAGGGATATGCGTACCAAGTTTGGTTGAAATCGGTGCCGTAGTTTTGGAGACATGGAACGTACGAACACACATAAGTAAATACATCCGTCTTCGTAATATGTATGGATATCACAGGTATCGATTTGCAGTAGGAATGTGGATTTACTGGATTCGAACATTATGCAACCCCCCGGAAAAAAACCGTTTATTCACATACAGGCAAAACGGATTCGGAAAATATAGTTCTTGTGAAATGCAACTGGCTCTTCTTTCATACGTAGTAATGAATGCTATCGGCAGGGGATGTCAAGTTAATTCCATATTTCCAAATTTCCAAAAGCCATTTCACGCCATTCCTCATAAGCATCTTCTAATCGAATTGCGTGCCGGTGGAGTATCGTCTCAGTTCTGCGACTATATTCGTGATTTCCTGCCAGAAAGGTCACGATTCATAGTAACTGACGGGAAACCATCGAGTGAAACAGAAGTGATATCTGGAGTTCCCCAACAAAGTGGTTTAGGTTTTTTGCTGTTCTTCCTCTGTACCTATAAACGTTTTTGGAGACGATCTGAACAGCTGTTTGCAGATGATGCTGTCGTCTACCATCTAATTAATTCGTCAGAAGATCAATACAAATTACAAAACACTTTACACAAGATAGCTTCATGGTGCTGAAAGTGGCAATTTACCATAAATAACAAAAAGGTGTGAGTCCTCCACACGGGTACTAAACAAATTCAGTTAAATCAGCTAAACTTATAGGTTAACGATTTGACTAAATATCTAGGCATTACAATTACAACTTTAGTTGAAATCATCACATAGAAAATGTAGTGGGGACGGTGAACCAAAGACTGTGTTTTGTTGGTAGAACACTTAGAAGATGCAACAGATATATTATTAAAGTGACTCATTAGGCTACGCTTGTCCGCTCTCATCTGGACTATTGCTCCCCATAGAGGGGATCCGTACGAGATGGGATTGACGGAGGACATTCCAAAAGTTGAAAGAACGGAAACTCGTTTTGTGTTGTCGTGAAATAATGAAGAGTGTCACGGATATGATAAACAAGTTGGGGCGGCAAACGTTAAAACAAACGCGCTTTTCATTGCGACGAGAGCTTTTCAAGAACTTCACCAACTTTCTCCTCCGAACGTGAAAATATTTTGTTGAGTCCCCCCCCCACATAAGGAGAAATTACCAGCGTGATAAAGAAGAGAAATCAGATCTCGCACGAATACCGTTAGATATTTCTTTTACCACGTGTGACTTGCTGTATTACTTTATTTTTTTAAATATTTTTCTATCTCTTTCTTTCGCAGATAAATTCACGCAATTCTTCTGTTACACATTATTTCCTATCAGTTACCGTTCTTTTTCCAACACCTGTGTGTGTCCATTTTAAAGATGTCTGTTCTTCCTCAACAATCTCTTTGACCAATGTGTTTGCTGTTTCTAAGTAACATTTATTGCAGGATTCGAGGAATGTGTCACGTCTTCATATGTTATTATCTAGCACGTATCATCCAGTAAATCGGTCTTCTATTCCATATCCCCAACCCCTGCACCTGTATAATTATTGGATTTACACACTGAACCACCAGTTCTTCGTATTCTTTCTCTGCATCGTCTGGTATACATGAACTAGTTTTGACATTGCTTTGGTTTCAATTCTGATGAGAATAGCTCTATCACTGAACTGTTCACAGCGAATTAGCCTTTGTCCATTCTTTCTACTCATAACGAAACCTACTCCCATTACACCAATTTACGATGCTGTTGGTGTTACCTGATATTCGAGTAACAAGAAATCAGGGTCTTCTTTCCGTTTCACTTACTGATCCCTACTACACTGAAGCGCCAAGGAAACTGATAAATGCATGCTTATTCAAATACAGTGTTAACAGGCAGAATCCGGCACTGCGGTCGGCAGCACCTATATACAACAAGCGTTTGGCGCAGTTGTTAGATCGGTTACTGATGCTACAAGATTTAAGTGAGTTTGAACGTGGTGTTATAGTCGGCGCACGAGCGATGGGACACAGCATGTCCGAGGCAGCGATGACGTGAGGATTTTCTCGCACAACAATTTTACGTATCAGGAATTCGGTAAAACATCAAAGCTTCGAGAGAGAAATCTTGCAAGAAAGGGACCAACGACGACTGAAGAGAATCGTTGAGCGTGACAGAACTGCAACCCTTCCGCATATTGCTGCAGATTTCAATGCTGGGCCATCAACAAGTGTCAGCGTGCGAACCATTCAACGAAACATTATCGATATGGGCTTTCGGAGCCGAAGGCCCACTTGTGTACCCTTGATGACTGCACGACACAAAGCCTTACGCCTCGCCTGGGCCCGTCAACACCGACATGAGACTGCTGATGACTGGAAGCATGTTGCCTGGCCGGACGAGTCTCGTTTAAAATTGTATCGAGCGGATGGACATGTACGGGTATGGAGACAACCTCATGAATCCGTGGACCCTGCATATCAGGAGGGGACTGTTCAAGCTGATGGAGTGATATGGGACCTCTGATACGTCTACATACGACTCTGACAGGTGACATGTACGTAAGCATCCTGTCTGATCGCCTGCATCCATTTATGTTCATTGTGCGTTACGACGGATTTGAGCAATTCCAGCAGGACAATGCGACACCCCACACGTCCAGAATTGCTACAGAGTGGCTCCATGAACACTCTTCTGAGTTTAAACACTTCAGCTGGCCACCAAACTCCCCAGACATGAACATTATTGGGCATATGCCGTGCAACGTGCTGTTCAAAAGAGATCTGCACCCCCTCGTACTCTTACTAATTTGTGAACATCCCTGCAGGATTCACGGTGTCATTTCCTTCCAGCACTACTTCAGACATTAGTCGAGTCCATGGCACGTCGTGTTGCGGCACTTTAGCGTGATGATGGGGGCTCTGCACGATATTAGCAGGTGTACCAGCTTCTGTGGCTCTTCAGTGTATATCTAAATTCAGTCATTGCGGTTCCCATTTCAGATTTTCTATCGGCCCTGCATCATTCAACCTTCTGGAATTCCGCAGTCTTACCCGTAGAATGTTACACTTTTGATGATTTTTCAATTCCTTTCTCAAGGCTGCCTCTAGATGGACAGTTCTCTTCACGAAATACGAATGGGGAGCTAATCCAGAATCTTTTTGCTAATGGAGAGAACTTCATGGAACTTAGAGAGTTACAAGCTGAATTTCCTTCTGAACAATGGTTTGCATTACCTTTTGCATCTTCATACTGTTGATCGTTGTTGATACTTCCGCTAGAGGCAACTTCCTATCCCAAGACAAGAGGGTGCTCCGCACATCTGTCCGTTCTTCTATCCTCCTTGAAAAGGATGTCGGCAGAGAAGGGTGAGTCCTTATGCCAGAAGTCTTCTGCTGATATTTCCGATGATGTTTATTCAAAAAGTAGGCTGTGGCTGTGATCACATCCTGGACTCAAGACTTTGTTTTCATAGCGAAAGACACGTGCTTTATAGAACACAAATTACTCGGTTCAACGAAAATAGTAGTTGGAAGGCTGACGGCTGGAAAATCGTTTTCTCAGCGAGTCATGCTTTTTACACTGCTCCGTGAGCGTGACAATGGCTGGAATCAGCTTTATGAGATTCCTACCGAGCGGAACGCCGCAATGGTGAAAACGGTGAATCTTATTCAGGAAGAAAATTCAAGTCTGAATATCATTTCGGAATAAAAACAGTCTTGGCTGCAAAATTATTTAATATCAATAACGCGTTTCCTTCCCCCATGAACCATGGACCTTGCCGTTGGTGGGGAGGCTTGCGTGCCTCAGCGATACAGATAGCCGTACCGTAGGTGCAACCACAACGGAGGGGTATCTGTTGAGAGGCCAGACAAACGTGTGGTTCCTGAAAAGGGGCAGCAGCCCCCCTTCCCCCGCGCCCATCGTACACATCTTGTGAGTGACTTCCTTCAGGATAACGACATCGCTCGACTAGCGTGGCCAGCATGTTCTCCAGACATTAACTCTATCGAACATGCCTGAGAGACTGAAAAGGGCTGTTTATGGACGACGTGACCAGACACCATTCTGGGGGATCTACTCCTAATCGACATTGAGGAGTGCGACAATATGGACCAATAGTGCCTTGATGAACTTGTGGATAGTATGCCACGCCGGCCGGAGTGGCCGTGCGGTTCTAGGCGCTACAGTCTGGAACCGAGCGGCCGCTATGGTCGCAGGTTCGAATCCTGCCTCGGGCGTGGATGTGTGTGATGTCCTTAGGTTAGTTAGGTTCAATTAATTCTAAGTTCTAGGCGACTGATGACCTCAGAAGTTAAGTCGCATAGTGCTCAGAGCCATTTGAACCATAGTATGCCACGACGAATACAGGCATGCATCAATGGAAGAGGTCGTGCTACTGGGTATTAGAGGTACCGGTGTGCACAGCAATCTGGTACACCACCTCTGAAGATCTTGCTGTATGGTAGTACAAAATGCAATGTCTGGTTTTCATGAGCTATACAAAGAGTGAAAATGATGTTCATGTTGATCTATATTCCAATTTTCTGTTCAGGATACGGAACTCTCTGAACCGAGGTGATGCAAAACATTTTTTTTCGTGTGTGTATATTTCTCTAACGTAGTGTAACATGAAATATTGGACTGATCTTTTTTACCAAACTATAGCTTTGGTATGTGAACAATATACTGCGATCGTATTTCAGAGACCTAACAACCATAGAAACGAACTGCGGCTATGTACTGAAGGAGAATACACGGTCAGTGCGTCTACTACAGTATTACTATGTGTTTTTGGAAATAGGATCTTATTTCGCGAAATCGTCGTACACGCATTGACGGCATGTGCTCTTGCATTGCACAGTGTTTACAATTTAAGTGAAACACTCTCTGTTATAAGTTTCACAGAGACACTATACTCTCAAACACAGAACAGTCACAACTGAAAATTTTTGAATCTATCGCACTACTTTTCGTTGTCTTTGAATCGTGTGCCTAGTCTTTTACTCTCATAAGCCAGAACATTATCATACGCCTACCTAATAACCTGTATGTCCATCTTTGGCACGGAGGTGATGATGCATCGTGGCGTGGTAACAATGACGCCTTTGTAAGTCGCTGGAGGGAGATGACACCACATCTGAACACACAAGTCACCAAATTCCCGTAAAATCCTGGAAGAGGGGCGATAAGCTCTGACTCCACGTTCGATCACATTCCAGATGCGTTTGATTGGGTTCATATCTGGCCGTCTGGGAGGCCAGCACTTCAACTGGAAGCGTCCACTGTGTTCTTCGAACCACTCCACCACACTCCAACCCTTGTGACATGTTGAAAAATGCCAGAACCGTCGGGGAACCTGATCGTCATGAAGGGATGCACGTGGTCTGCAACTAGTGTACGATACTTCTTGGCAGTCAAGGTGCCTTGCACGAGCTCCACTGGACCCATGGATGGCAACATGTCAACGTGAATGTTTCCCAGAGCATAATGGAACCGCCGCCAGTTTGTCTCCGCCCCATAGCACAGGTGCCAAGGAGCTGTTCCCTTGGAATACGACAGATTCGTACCCTCCCATCGGCGTGATGAAGAAGGTATCGGGATTAATCAGATCATGGGACGCTCTGCAACTGTGTCAACGTCCAGTGCCGACAGTCACGTGCCCGTTTCAGTCGTATTTGACGATGTCGTGGTGTTAACATTGGCAAAGCATGGGCCGTCGTCTGCGGAGGCCCATCGTTAAGAGTGTTCGGTGAACTGTGTGTTCTGACACACTTGTTCTCTGCCCAGCATTAAAGTCTGATGTTAGTTCCACCATAGTTCGCCGCCTGCCCTGTTTTAGCAGTCTGCCCAGCCCACGACGTCCCACATCTGTTAATGAGTGGTGGCCACCCAACCCCACGACGTCTGGACGTGGTTTCAACTTAGTTACGCCACATAATGAAGACACTCTCCACAGCACTCCTCGAAGACCCTACAGGCTGCGCAGTTTCCAAAACGCTCGTGCGGAGCCTCCGGGTGATCCCAATCTGCCCTCGGTTAAACACAGACAGATCGCGCGCCTTTCCCATTCTACCCACGGACAGCAAGCTCACTGTTTACATGCACCGTGCGTGTGTCTGACTAGCAGACATTCTTCGTCAGGTGACTTTGCTATCACCTGGACTACTTTATATCGATAGTAGATAGGTGGTCATAATGTTCTGATTGGTGGATGTTACAGTTTTTCTCTTTTCACATTTATGCTCAGCTTTTGGACAGTAGTGTAAAGAGTATCCCCGTTGCAGGCCGAGGAGGCTTCAGTGAAATACATGTCAACCTTTTGCGCCGTGCACTGTACCTGTGCACGGACTGCCAACCTATGACCTGGAGTACACGATCCGCAGGTCTCTCTCGCGACCCGTCCTCCAGCTGCTTCTCGGCAGTTTCCGCCTAAACTTTCACTCTCCAGACCAGCGGCAGATAATTTGGCAGGAGCTGCAGTTGCCTCACCGGCAAGGTTGGCTAGCGGTGCCAGTCGCATCACTGCCTCAAACCTTCACCCTCATTTAAATTCTCTTCACGTCGCCCTGTCTGTTTGAAACTCATGTACCTACGAAATCTGTTGCAGTTATCGTATTGTTGTTCCTATTTCACAGTGGCATATATCCAGCCTGTCAATTCAGAAATTACGTATTTCATCTAAAATTTCATGACGAAACGTGTCGTACTAGAAAATCTAAATATTCCGGGGTGTTAAAGTTAATTTACAATAGATATGTTAATATTACAGAGCGTGATTGCATAATTGTTGAAATGTTTTGTGATCATCACTTTACTTTTCGTTGTAGAGATTATAATTTCACTTTTTTTCTACCATATTTAGATGTTCGACGACGGAGCTGAATGTTCAGCGCTGCTGAGGACACGGGTTCGCTTCCCGGTACTGACAGGAACTTTTTTTTCGCGGGAGGACTGAAACGTGGCGCACTCAGCCTCGTGAGGACAACTGGGAAGCTACTTGATCGAGTGGTAGCAGTTTCCAGGCCCTTGAAACCTGACGACGACCGGGAGAGCGGTGTGCTGACCATATGGCTCTTCATACACATGCAGTAGTGACTTCACTGATGGAGGATGACACGGCTGTCGGTCGTGCCCGATTGGCCCCTCTAGGCCCAAAACGTGGAACTTTACCTTATCTGCCTTTTAATTTAAATATGGGATGGACTTCCATGTCTGTGGCATCTGGTTGGTCAGTACGGGGATGCTAGAGTTGTCATCTGATGACGTCCCTTATGTAATCGGTCGGAGACAGATCTGGCGATCGTGGTGGCCAAGACAACATGTTGACATTCTATAGAGCATGTTGAGTTACAACAGCGGTATGTGGGCGAGTGTTATCCTGCTGGAAAACATCTGCTGGAATGTTGTTCATGAATGGCAGCGCAACATGTCGTATCACCAGTCTGACGCACAATTTTTCAGTCAGAGTGGTTGGGGTAGCCACGAAAGTGATGTTGCTGTCATACGAAATCGCTGCCCAGACCATGACTTCAGGCAGTCTAGGTCCAGTGTGTCTAGCACCCAGACAGGTTGGTTGCAGGCCGTCAACTGGCGCCCTTCTAACCAACAGACGGCCAACACGGGCACCGAGGCACAACCTTCTTTCATCAGACCTCAACCTTTCCCTCCAATGGGTTCTCACTTGGCACCACTGAAGTCGCAAATGGCGGCCGTTTGGTGTCAGTGGAATGCACGCTACAGGGCGTCTGGCTCGGAACTGTCTTTGAAGTAACCGATTCGTAAGAGTTCGTTGAATCATTGTGGTGCCAACAGCGCTCAAATAGCTGCTTCTGATGCAGTACGATGCGCAAGAGCCATACGCTGAACACGATGTCCTTCCCTCTCGGTAGTGCCACGTGGACGTCTGAAGCCTGGTCTTTTTACGACCGTACATTCTCGTAACCTCCACTGACAGCAATAATGTACAGTGCCTACATTCCTGCCAAGTCCACCTGCAGTGTCGCAGAAGGAACATACAACTTACACAACTTCTCGTAGCGTTATTACACGATCACGTTCAAACTCAGAGAGTGTTGATGACGGCGTTATGTCGCCTCGTGTCTTAGCCAACATCTCAAAGGCGACTAACGCTCACCACTGTTATAGTACATAAAATTTGAATAAAATTTGTGACAGTCGTATGAAGAAGCTAGACCATTTGATACATAATCACCCAACATTAGACATCAAGTAAACAGATGTATGTGGATCATGTAATTTGGTAGCTGCGTAGCGTTTATTTTCCCGTCAGTAATGAAATATTCAAGGGCAACCTCATTTTGTCACATGTACCGCATAGTTGGGAAACACCGTTTCAGTTCTTCAGATACGTTGTTACAGAATAGTTATCGAATAACACAGCAGAACAGCCAGTACTATATTAATGTTAAATAGGACACCCAGCAGAGCCCTATAATGCTATCTCAGAGAATATCATCTCACATTCATAGGACTTTGTTTTATATCGTCTGTCTTAATAGAAAGAAACACTACGTTGTATTGAAACTTAACAGTTTTTACCGTCAGTAAATAAATTTGAGAAACAGAGGAAGCTTTTGAATTTCAGTGAGAACTGTCAGAAAATTTCGCATAAACCAGGTAAATTGTGATAAATTTCAAAAAATTCGTCTACCAAAGAATCAATTTTCTACAATATCACTTAAGTAAAATCTGTCAGTAGATGAACAGATGTGTGTGCGACAAAATCGAAGCAACATTTAAAACAATACGTATTCCAAAGTATATGAATCTTAAGCGAAAGCTACAACACGTCCTCATTTCTAAACACACACTTGTCTTCTCAAGGAGATGTCTCTGGGAACTGTTACGAATGACCTAAATCCATACTGTTAACTTGCAACCGAAGACGAAATGGGAAATGACCCAGAGGAAAGCCTCTGGAAAGTGTAACGTCCATAAATGGGATAGACTTATCCTCTAGCTGTGACATTCAGTAAAATGCCACATTATTATAAGTGTATGCAGGAGAGCTGCCAAATACTCCAATTGAAAGTTGCAATCATAAGGAAAATCAGCATCGTAAGTGTTCCTCATACGACACAAGAAGCATCCGAATGATGACTGCTTGAGCGACATAAATCTGTAACAAGAAATTAAAAGTGGTATTTCCGACAATTGTATCATGTAACTGATGTTGCGACCATGGCTGCTTAGGTACTCTACAAGAGTTTTGTCAACTAGACCACACACGCAAATAATCATTTGAATTTCGAATGGACGTTGGGAACTGCAAAGTAGGAGCACCACAAGGAGAGCGAGATGGCCCAACCTCCAGTTCTCGGAACGCAGTGGAAAGCTCTCCAGTCGCAGCTCAACCGATACTGGAATCTGGATGTACAGAGAGATGTTGCTGCACGTTGGACGACTGTGATGGAAAAGCGACTATGCTATGAGAGAACCAGTTGCGAGACATTCAAAGTTGTCCGGCGTAGAAAAGTTCAAGACGGCTCTGTGCCTGAAGAAGAAATTTGACTGCTTCAAAAGTCATCACAATGTGTAAAGCTTACTCAAGTTAATATTATGTATATGTTAATATTATATATATGAGGATATATTGCTACTCACCGTATAATGGGGTTGTTGAGTCTGGCCTTGGCAGCCAGAGACTCTGGTCATATGTTTGCGTGAGTGTGTTCGTCTATGTGGTTTAAATTCGATAAAGGCCTTCTTGGCCAAAAGCTTACGCGTTTGACAGTCTTTTTGTTGTGTCTGTCAGCGACTCAACATCACCACGATATAGTGAGTATCACCCGATCCTTTCCATAATGTTGTCATTATTCCATCTTCGATTTTCCGTTGCTTGCTTAGTTACGCTAGAGTTTCATGTTTACGGAGTGATTTTTGCGCAAATTGTACCCATTTAATCCTCAAAAACTACTGCACTATTGGCCATTCAAATCGAAACACCTTCAAGACAGAAACAAAATGCTAAAAACTAAATTTGGCATAAAGTGTGTTCACATGACGGTATGCAAAATATTAGCATTTCAACACAACCGCAGATAGTAGGCAGGTGTACATCACCTAAATTCTGTATAAAAGCGTAGATTACACTGAGGTGACAAAAAGCTATGGGATAGCGATATGCACATTTACATATATCGACAGTATTTCATACAAAAGGTATATAAAAGGGCAGTGCATTGGTGGAGCTGCGATTTGTACTCAGATGATTCATGTGAAAAGTTTCAGAAGTGATTATAGCCGCACGGCAGACTTTCGACGCAGAATGGTAGTTGGAGCAAGACGCATGGGACTTCCCATATATGAAACCGTTAGGGAATTCAATATTCCGAGACCCACAGTGTCAAGAGCGTGCTGAGAACACCAAATTTCAAGCATAACCTCTCTCCAAACGTATCGCAGGGACCGATAGCCTTCACTTCACGCCCGAGAGCAGCGGCGTCTGCATAAAACTGCCAGTGCTAACAGACAAGCAATACTGCGTGAAATAACCGCACAAACCAATGTGGGATCTACGACGAACGTATCCACTAAGACAGTCAGGCGAAGTTAGGTGTTAACGGGCTATGCCAGCAGACGACCGACGGGATTGCCATTGCTAACTCCACAACATTGCCTGCGGCTCCTCTTCTGGGCTCGTGACCTTATCGGTTGGACCCTAGACGACTGAACAACCGTGGCCTGCTCAGATGAGCTCCGAAAAGTTGGTCAGTGCTGACGGTAGGGTTCGAGTGTGACGCAGACCTCACGAAGCCATGAACCCAAGTTGTCAACAAATCATTGCGCGAGCTCCATAATGGCGTGGGCTGTGTTTGCATGGAATGGATTAGACCCTCTGGTCCTAATTAACCGATCATTAAGTGGAAATGGTTATGTTCGGCTGACTGGAGACCTTTTGGAGCCATTCATGCACTTTCTGTTCTCAAAAGATGTAATTTTTATGGATGTCGATGTGCCACGTCACTGGGCCACAATTGTTCGCGACATATTTGGAGAACATTCTGGACAATTTGAGAGAATGATGTGGTGACCCAGATTGCCCGACACGAATCCTATTGAACATTTATGGAAAATAATCAAGCGGTCACTTCGCGCTCAAAATTGTGCAACGGCAACAGTTTCGCCATTATGGCCGACTATGGAGGCAGCGTGGCTTAGTATTTCTGCAGGGGATTTCCGCTTGAGTCGATGCAACATCGAGCTGTTGCACTTGCTGGGAAAAGGCGAACCGACACGATATTGGGAGGTATCCCATTACTTTTGTCACCTTGGTGTAAACAGCGAGTTTCTCAATCCTAAATTGCATTTGAATGCTGATTTGTTGTTAGAAGATCGTGGTGTGTTTCGTGTAAAAACGAGGAACGACTATACGTATCGGAATTCGGGAGCGACTAGATCTTGGCCTATCGAGACTGCGGTTTGTTGTTCTAAGATATTGTTGCCCTCGATGGTTGAGAATGGACGACTGTCAGGCGCATATGGGATGTATGTGGTCAGCTATGTATGATCACACGCACACGTCACATAAGGTTAGTGAGGAAATAGGCTTATTTGAACCATACGAGTATCCATATGAGCAGTCTAGCCCCGTATGTACCAACACGGGCTTTCTACAGCTTCCTTTGACACGGCGACAGGAAGGGACGCTCCGGCGGTGTGCGTCCAGCATCAATATTAGGCACAAGATTGGCGTCCTCAACGTCTTTCCAGATGAGTCCCGATCCTGCAAACAACGTCACTATAGGCATATCCGTATTCGAAAGTTCTCAGGCGTACGAAGGCGGCCCGGCATTTGACTTACGTCATTTCAGACGGTGCTGATGAAGCAGAGACTGTTGCACTCTCGGTTCAGAAGAGAACGCATAAATGACGCCGAGCGAAGGTTAGTAGAGTTTCGTGCGTCTGTGAAAAGAAGCGTACAACTACCACCGTCACACATTTTAGCGAAAGATCTGGCAGAGAACTCGAGATAATTCTGGTCCTACGTAAGTTCGCTAAGTGGGTCTAAGGCTTCAATTCAGTCCCTTGTTGACCAGTCCGATGTGGCAGTTGAAGATAGCAAAACGAAAGCCGAAATTTTAAATTTCACGTTCAAGAAATAGTTCTCATAGGAGAATCGTACAAACATACCGTTATTTGACCATGGGACAGATTCCCGGACGGACGACATAGTAATAAGCATCCCTGGTGTAGGCAAATAACTGAGACATTTGAAAGCAAATAAATCACCAGGACCGGGTGGAATCCCAATTCGACTTTACAAATAGTACTCTACGGCATTGGCCCCCTACCTAGATTACATTTATCATGTGTCTCTGGCCCAGTATAAAGTCCCAAACGACTGGAAAACAGCGCAGATGACTCCAGTATATAAGAAGGGCAAAAGAACCGACCCGCATAATTACAGACCAATATCCTTAACTTCTATTTGCTGCAGAATCCTTGAACATATTCTCAGTGCCGGCCGGTGTGGCCGTGCGGTTTAGACGCTTCAGTCTGGAACCGCGTGACCGCTACGGTCGCAGGTTCGAATCCTGCCTCGGGCATGGATGTGTGTGATGTCCTTAGGTTAGTTAGGTTTAATTAGTTCTAAGTTCTAGGCGACTGATGACCTCAGAAGTTAAGTCGCATAGTGCTCAGAACCATTTGAATCATTTTGAACCATATTCTCAGTTCGAATATAATAAACCTTTTCGAGACTGAGAAGCTTACGTCCACGACCCGGCATGGTTTTAGAAAGCAATGCTCGTGCGAAGCTCAGCTTGCCCTTTGCTCACTGAGAACTATGGATGGACGGCAACAGGCAGATACCATGTTTCTAGATTTCCGGAAAGCACTTAATACGGTGCCCCACTGAAGGCTGTTAACGAAGGTACGAGCGAATGGAATAAGATCACGGATATGTGATTGGCTCAAAAACTTCTTAAATAATAGAACCCATTATGTTGTCCTCGACGGCGAGTGTTCATCAGAGACAAGGATATCGTCAGGTGTGCCCCAGGGACGCGTGATAGGATCGCTGTTGTTCTCCATGTACGTAAATGATTGGCGAACAGGGTGGGGAGCAACCTGCGGCTGTTTTCTGATGATGCAGTGGTGTACGGTATGTGTCGAAGTTGAGCGACTGTAGGAAGATACAAGTCTCGACTTAGGCAAAATTTCCAGTTGGTGCGATGAATGGCAGATAGTTAGCCCTAAGTATGGAGAAATGTGAGTTGACGCGGGTGAGTAGAAAGATCAAACCTGTAATGTTCGGAGACAGTATTACTAGTGTCCTGCTTGACACAGTCACGTAGTTTAAATATCTGGGCATAACCTTGCAAAGCGATATGAGACGGACAGAAAATGTGAGAACTGTGGTCACCTTCGGTTTATTGGGAGAATCTTAGGAAAGAGTGGTTCACCCGTAAAGGACGCTGTATATAGGACGCTCGTGCGACCTGTTTTTGAGTACTGATCGAGCGTTTGGGATTTGTTCCACGTCGGATTGAAGGAAGACATCGAAGCATTTCAGAGGAGGGCTGCTAGATTTGTTACCTCTAGGTTCTAACAACAGGACTCCAAAAATATGTAAATTAGATGGGCAGAGCGTGGGACTGTATGGAGTATGCGTAAGGGCTTCCCAGAGAAACTTCTACAGGGTATTCGAACAACCTTGGCAACATGTGAACCCGCTCACAATCTCCATACAGTTCCGATCTCTCTGCAGTCGATCTCCAAAGCTTTGGAGCCCTGAAGAAAGACATTAGTGACCGTCGGCTTTTTCTTCGGACGAAGAGGTGCATGCCTAAAGCCATAGTTCCATAGGCAACGGCAAAAATTTTTCCATCAAGGGACTGACCCTCTTCTCTCACAGTGTGAAAAATGTGTTAAAAGTTATGGGGATTACTTTTGAAGTAATAAACAGTTTACTTACCTTTTTCCATCTGCCTTGTTATTATTTGACTTCCCTTCCTCATGCAGTGTAAGATCAGAGTTCTAGCAACAGTAGCAAAAGTAGCTCATTCAAGAGCTCGAACTCGCTGCCAACAATATTCTGGACACTTTCAAAGAAAAGAAAAACTGTAATATTATGTACACATGCGTGGCAGTTTCCAAAAAACTGAAACCAAATAAAAGATTACATCCACATCTACATCTGCTTGGATACTCTGCAAATCAGATTTAAGTGCCTGGCAGAGTGCTCATCGAACCACATTCACAATTCTCTATTATTCCAATCTCCTATAGCGCGCGGAAAGAATGAACACCTATATCTTTCCGTACCAACTCTGATTTCCATTATTTTATCTTGGTGATCGTTCCTCCCTGTGTACGTCGATGTCAACAAAATATTTTCGCATTCGGAGGAAAACGTTGATGATTGGAATTTCGTGAGAAGATTCCATCGCAACGAAAAACGCATTTCTTTTAATGATTTCCAGCCCAAATCCTGTATCATTTCTGTGACACTCTCTCCAATATTTCGCGATAATACAAAACGTGCTGCCTTTCTTTGAACTTTTTCGATGTACTCCGTCAGTTCTACCTGGTAAGGATCCCACACCACGCAGCAGTATTCTAAAAGAGGACGGACAAGCGTAGTGTAGGCAGTCTCCGTATTAGGTCTGTTTAATTTTCTAAGTGTCATGCCAATAAAACGCAGATTTTGGTTAGCCTTCCCCACAACATTTTCTGTGTGTTCCTTCCAATTTAAGTTGTTCGTAATTGTAATACCTAGGTATTTAGTTGAATTTACGGCTTTTAGATTATACTGATCTATCGTGTAACCGAAGTTTATCAAGTTCCTTTTAGCACTCATATGGATGACCTCACACTTTTCGTTATTTAGGGTCATCTGCCACTTTTCGCACCATTCAGATATTTTTTGTAAATCGTTTTGTAGTTTGTTTTGATCTTCTGATGACTTTATTAGTCGATAAACGACAGCGTCATCCGCAGACAACCGAAGAAGGCTGCTCAAATTGTCTTCCAAATCGTTTATATAGACAAGGAACAGCAAAGGGCCTACAACACGACCTTGGGGAACGTCAGAAATAACTTCTGTTTTACTCGATGACTTTCCGTCAATTACTACGAACTGTAGCATCTCTGAGAGGAGATGACAAATCCAGTCATATAACTGAGACGATATTCCATAAGCACGCAATTTCACTACGAGCCGCTTGTGTGGTACAGTGTCAAAAGCCTTCCGGAAATCCAGTATTCGGAATCGATCTGAAATCCCTTGTCAAAAGCACTCGAAACTTCATTACGAGAAGTTATGTGCGATCTGAACACTTGTCTCTTTCCGGTAAAAGATGTTATACGAACTTTGTCTACGGTTAAGACACAGCATAAACATCTTACTTTGAAAAACACCAAGTTAATCCGTTAATCACAGAGCACTCAGTTACACCGCAATAGTTTTCCGATGGCACTGCCTCAATAATACCCGAATTCGTGTTCTGGATCCGTAAAGAAAACTGGAAAAAATTCTAAAAGTAATTATGAAACTGAATTCAAAACATCAAACAGTCTGTTGATGAAACGGGCTAAAGATGTTTCACGTGTTACATCACTCGTGCCGGTGCGGGGGCAATACCAGAAAATAAACCTTTGTGTAAAGGCCAAGAGAAAAGTCGCCTGGTGGGATGATGAATGTGAAAAGGTTATTACGCAACAATATGCTTGTCATTTTTTTAACAGCTCGATGTTAAGAAAGTGCTTTCGTGCTGCGATCCACGCGTAGAAAGTCTTTGCAACACACGCAATCCCACTGCGTAAAGTAACTGTACCACTGCCAACAGCCGGCTCTGATGACCGAGCAGTTCTAGGCGCTACAGTCTGGAACCGCGCGACCGCTCCGGTCGCAGGTTCGAATCCTGCCTCGGGCATGGATGTGTGTGATGTCCTTAGGTTAGTCAGATTTAAGTAGATCTAGGAGGACTGATGACCTCATAAGTTAAGTCCCATAGAGCCATTTTCAACCACTGCCAACAAAAGCACTGTGAACTGAAGAATCCATCTGAAATCCGAACAGTGATATATTAGTGGAATAGTTTTTGATCAGTGCCGCCTGCCACGCTTTAACCAGCTAGACTAGTTTAAAAAGTCAGATCTCTGTCACATCAATCCGATTGCACTCACAGATAATTCCCAAGAAACAATAGCTGGAATGGTAACATAGCATGGCAACAATCTTTAAGAAGAACTGACTCTTTTTCCAATGTCGTCAGCAGTATCAGCAAAGTAAAATATTCTGACAAAGAGAAGTAAAGTTTTCTCGAATTTACAGCGTTTTACACTAAAGTGACAAAAGTGAAGGGATGGCGATAGCACATTTACAAATGGCGGTAGTACGGCGTACGCAAGATATAAATGGGTAGTGGATTGGCACAGCTATCATTATTACTCGGGTGATTTATGTGCAAAAGGCTTCAGACGTCATTACCGCCGCACGACGGGAATTAACAGTTTGATCGCGAAATGTTAGTTGGAGCTAGATGCTTGGGACATTCCATTTCGGAGATCATTATGGGATTCAATATTCCAAGATGCACAGTGTCAAGACTGTGCCGAGAATACCAAAATTTAGACGTTACCCCTCGCCACGGACAACGCAGTAACCGACGGCCTTCACTTAACGACCGAGAGCGGCTGCGCTTGGATAGAGCTGTCAGTGCTAACAGAAAAGTGACACTGCGTGGGCCGGCCGGGGTGGCCGTGCGGTTCTAGGCGCTACAGTCTGGAGCCGAGCGACCGCTGCGGTCGCAGGTTCGAATCCTGCCTCGGGCATGGATGTGTTGATGTCCTTAGGTTAGTTAGGTTTAATTAGTTCTAAGTTCTAGGCGACTGACGACCTCAGAAGCTAAGTCGCATAGCGCTCAGAGCCAACCATTTTGACACTGCGTGAAATAACAGCAGAAATCAATGTGGGACATACGGCGAACGTATCCATTAGGACAGCGCGGCGAAAGACGCCGTTATGGGCTATGGCAGCAGACGATTCACACCTTTGCTAACAGAACACCTCTTGCTGCGCCTCTACTGGGCTCGCGACCATTGCGGTTGAATCCCAGACGACTGGAAAAATATGGTCTGGTCAGGTGAGTGCCGATTTCAGTTGGTAAGAGTTGATGGTAGGGTTCGCGAGTGGCGTACACCCCACGCAGCCATGGACTCAAATGGTCAACATGGCGCTGCGCAATTTTATAATGTTACTTAAAATCCGTCTTGATTGCAAAATTTTTTTTTATTATTCATATGACCGGTTTCGGTTCATTCAGAACCATCTTCAGATCTGATATTTCAGTTACAGGAGTAACCCGTCCAAATCCAGCAACTTTCACATGCTACGTCACATATGTGGATTTGGACGGGTTACTCCTGTAACTGAAATATCAGATCTGAAGATGGTTCTGAATGAACCGAAACCGGTCATATGAATAATAAAAAAAAATTTTTTGCAATCAAGACGGATTTTAAGTAACATTATAAAATCACTGATTGCTGTTATCCCATAAGACATTATGTCTGTTTTTGCAAAGCTGCGCAATTTGACGATGGCTTCATAATGGTTTGAGTGTGTTTACGTGGAATGGACTGGGTCGTCTGGTATGTTCGGCTACTTGGAGACCACTTGCAGCCATTCACGGATTTCATGTTCCAAAACAATGATGAAATTTTTGTGTATGACAATGCGCCATGTCACCGGACCACAATTGTCCCCGATTGGTTTGGACAATTCGAACGATTTGGCCCCCAGATCGTTCGGCATGAATCCTATTGCACATATATGATACATAATCGATAGGCCAGTTTCTACACAAAATCCTACACGGACAACATTTTCGGAATTATTGATGGCTATGGAGGCGGCATGGCTCAGTACTTACGCAGAGGACATCAGACTACTTGTTGAGTCCATGACACATTGAGTTGCTGCTCTACGCCAAGCGAAAGGAGGTCCGACACGATATTAGGCTGTAACCAACGACTTTCGTCACTGCAGCCAAACTTGCGCAGCCTGTCTTCTCCACAATCAAAGTCTAAACTGGTGATAATCAAAACATTATGACCACCGGTCACCACGTGATTGAAAACTGCCTGACGGCGAGGAGTGCACGTGACGTGACAAACAAAGTATATAAGCAGAGCAGAGACGAATGGGGAAGTGTTCCAGAGAGAATACGAGACGTAAGTAGAGGCTGCCTCTACAACGATCAGATTGCTAGACCAACATCTAGGCATCTCAGAAACGGTAAAGCTGGTCGGCTGCTCTCGTGAACATCTGTGGAATGTTGTTGAAGAACACCATGAGTAGGCGCAAGATGTTGGACTTCGATGCCTCATCATAGAAGCAGGCCGCTGTGGCCGGGCGGTTCTAGACGCTTCAGTCCGGAACCGCGTGACTGCTACGGTCGCCGGCCGGAGTGGCCGAGCGGTTCTAGGCGCTACAGTCCGGGACCGCGCGACCGCTACAGGTTCGAATCCTGCCTCGGGCATGGATGTGTGTGATGTCCTTAGGTTAGTTAGGTTTAAGTAGTTCTAAGTTCTAGGGGACTGATGACCTCAGATGTTAAATCCCATCTCAGGGCCATTTGAACCTCATCACAGAAAATGAAGGACAGAGACTGTTCAATCTGTGAAGCAGGATAGGCGGCAGTCAGTGACAGATCTGATGACAGAGTAGAATGCCGGTGCACAAGTCTTTCGGAACAGATGGTAGTCACTGGGCGCAAGATCGGGGCTGTACGGAGGATGATCTAGCGTTTCCCATCGAAAAGATGTGATGAGATCTTTGGTGTGATTCGCCGCATGCGGACGGGCATTGCCTTGCTGCATAACGATGCCCTTGCTCAACTTCCATGGACTGTTGCTTTGATTCTGGTGTGACGTAGGCCACACATGTTTTATCGCCCGTAACAATTTGGCTTAAGAAATCATCACCGTCGTTGTGGTACCGCTCAAGGAAAGTCAATGCACTGTCTAAACGTTTGGTTTTGTGCACATCCGTCAATATTTTCGGTACCCAACGTGCGCACAATTTTCGGTAATTCAAGTATTCGGTCACAATGCCATAGCATACACTACGAGACACATTAGGAAAGTCATCCCGTAAGGACGAAATCGTAAAGCGTCTGTTTTCTCTCACCTCCTTGTCCACTTCCTGCACCAAACTTTCATTAACGACACAAGGACGCCCACTCCGTTGTTCAACATGCACATTTGTGCGGCCATCTTTAAATGCTTTCACCCACTTTCTTATCATTCCATCACTCAAAATGTTTTCTCCGTAAACTGCACAGATCTCACGATGAATATCGATCTCTTTTAGGCCTTTAGCACTAAGAAATCTTATAACAGCCCGTACTTCACAGTCGGCGGGACTCACGATTATCGGAGGTATCTTAAACACTCAGTACACAACGTAAACAAGGAAGAATCAGACTGTAATGGCGTCAGTGCGTATATTAAGGTACAGGCTTTCATGTAAAAATTAAATTATTGAGATATCTTAGTACGTCTTTTTTATTTCAAAACGGTAGTTACTTTAAAAAAAACGCGCCTCGTATAAGGCTCCCTTCGTCTAGTTTTTGTGCTGACAGGGTCCGAGAATCAGTTCTGAGATGATGATGATGTTTGGTTTGTGGGGCGCTCAACTGCGTGGTTATCAGCGCCCGTACAATTTCCCAACCTTTGCTCAGTCCAATTTCGCCACTTTCCTGGATGACGATGAAATGATGAGGACAACACACACACCCAGTCATCTCGAGGCAGGTGAAAATCCGTGACCCCGCCGGGAATCGAACCCGGGACCCCGTGCTCGGGAAGCGAGAACGCTACCGCGAGACCACGAGCGGCGGACAAGAGAGAGAGAGAATCAGTTCTGCTGTGACTTCCCCAGCTGTCTTCTCTTTAATGACCGACCACCACAATCACTGAACACACATTTTTGTCCACGTTGTGACTCACCAGATGATGTTTCTCCGCTTTCCCTTTATGCGATAGGAATCTTCGATACGGTGCCTCTTGATACAGCAAACTCTTTCAAGGCTTTGGTCACGGAAATATCTACCATACGAGCACCAAAAATTTGCCCACATTAGACTTCACTTAACTCCGACAGAGCACACGCAGTTACACAGAATACCTTTCTGACCGCGACTGACACGTGCAACGTATTGAGGAATTGCAAAGGTTTTGTTCGTGGCCAAATACAGCAGCGCAACCTGCAGGCGTGGATAGCATCTGCTGTGATATTCAAGCACGCTTTTCTCGTAGTGTTTTCATATGTTTTTCCAGCTCTTGTAAGTCTCACTCAGCCCTCTGACACGCAATGTAAAGTTTCGTCAGTAGATCTTTTGACTCCATCCACATCGACATGGCTTACTTTATAAACCACTGCAAAGAGCATGGCAGACTGTATGTGCATATATTGCCTGTATAGTCTGTTCCACTTTTACTTGGAAAGAAAGACTGCATCCACGTAACTGTCTCTGAGCGCTCTGTAGTTAATGCAGTGGCTCTGAGCACTATGGGACTTAACATCTCTGGTCATCAGTCCCCTAGAACTTAGAACTACTTAAACCTAACTAACCTAAGGACAGCACACAACACCCAGCCATCACGAGGCAGAGAAAATCCCTGACCCCGCCGGGAATCGAACCCGGGAACCCGGGCGTGGGAAGCGAGAACGCTACCGCACGACCAGTTAATGCAGTCTTATCCTCATTGTTTCCATGGGAGCGACACATAGGGGGCGAAGTATATTTCTAGATTCAGCACTCTATACCGGTTCGTAAAACCATGTAACAAGGCTTTCGCACGACGTTTCGCTTCCACGTTCAAGTGTCTTCCAATTTAGGTTTTCCACAACTTCCGGGACGCTTTCCCGCAAGCGAAACAAACCTATGACCATTTGTGCTACCCCACTATCAATACCTCTGACAGTCCTACTTGGTAAGGATACCACACAGTCGAGCAGTATCCTAGCATGCGATGAACATGTGTTTTGTAAACAGTCTCCTATGTAGATTGACTGCGTTTTCTCAGTATCCTACCAATGAACCGAAGTTTGTCGCCTGCTTCACCTACGACCGAGCCTGTTTGATCATTATGTCTCATTATTATTGCATCCAGGCATTTATATGAGTTGACTGATTCCAGTTGTGACTCACTGATATTGTAGCCAATCCAGCGTTTTTCAGAGTGCACAGTTTTACACTTCAGTTCATTTGAAACAAACTACCCCTTTCAAAACTTATCAAAGTGTGACTGGACACTTGCGTAGCTTTGATTTCAGATGGTACTTTAGCGCAGGTAACTGCATCATCTGAGGTTACTGTTTATATTGTATGCCATATCATTAACATACAATATTAACAAGGTCACAGTAACCTTTCCTGGGGAACGCCTGAAGTTACTGCCACTTTTGTTGATGATTCTCCATCGAGCATAATGTCCTGCGTCCTCCTGAATCCCCTCATAAGTTCTATCCGATTACCAACATCACAGTTCTTTTCTTAATAAACATTGGTTGAAAACGCTCATATGCTTTGTGGAAGTCAAGAAATACTGTCTTGATGCATGGCTTTCAGGATGTCGTAAGAAAAAAGCACGAGTCGGATTTAGCATGACCCATGTTTCCAGAACCCAAGTTAATTGGCGTGTAGATGGTGTTCTGTTCGAGATATCTGTGCAGTGCAATGAATTGCCTTGGATTTATTGTACGGAGTATAATCAGTATTTGTTGTTAATAAATCGCAAACAGTTTTCTAACATCTTCGATGCGCAACTGACTTTTCAATAAATTAAAAAATATGTAGGTAGTGTTTTAAATGTTTAATTCTATCCTCGTTCATCATTATAAATGCTCTCGACTGAAGAGCCCTAATATACAGCAGTTTAGCACTGACGTTCCCTAAAGAGAAGAAGTATTACACAGACAGAAAGTCGCCACAATCGCGAATGCTTCTTCAACGGCTTCTGTGCCGTGACGTAGGTTCTTTGAGTGCGGGAGAGGGGAACAACAGCAACAGCGCAGCTTTCCGGATGTGGAACGCGTCCTGTATGTGGTTTATGAGAGCGGAGTGAAAGTGGAAGTCCAGTTGGGCCGTCGGCAGCATTGCGCCCTTGACAGTGTGTGGGCGCGCGAGCGCGTGTGTAAGCGCACGTAAGACAGAGAAAGAGAGAGAGAGAGAGAGAGAGAGAGAGAGAGAGAAGAGAGTACTGTTGTGGTCAGTCTTTCTGGTCAGAATGCGTCATATGGCTTGAACTGACGTGTAGCGTGCGCGTAAACGGAAATCAAGGAAATCCCTTTACCATTTCGACTGGTTTGGCTTAGAGAATAATATTTGCCAGGGAATAGAGGCCTACAAAAAAATGGTTCATATGGCCCTGAGCACTATGGCATTTAACAGCTGAGGTCATCAGTCCCCGAGAACTTAGAACTACTTAAACCTAACTAACCTAAGGACATCACCAACATCCATGCCCGAGGCAGGATTTGAACCTGCGACCGTAGCGGTCGCGCGGTTCGAGACTGAAGCGCCTAGAACCGCTCGCACACACTGGCCGGCAGAGGCCTACATCTCGGCAATAAATTATGTAGCTAACTGCATCTATTTGAAATATAAGAGGCTACATTTTAATTAATAGTGAATTAATTAATACAGCCACATTAAAAAATGGATTCATTTTTTAATCCAAGACGCAACGTTTACACATATATCTCAAGGGAATAACACTGAAAAGCAAAGACTTTTGACAATTTTAAATTTGACCGGCCGGTGTGGCCGAGCGGTTCTAGACGCTTCAGTCTCGAACCGCGCGACCGCTACGGTCGCAGGTTCGAATCCTGCTTCGGGCATGGATGTGTGTGATGTCCTTAGGTTAGCTAGGTTTAAGTAGTTCTAAGTTCTAGGGGACTGATGACCTCAGATGTTAAGTCCCATAGTGCTCAGAGCCATTTGAACCAGAACTGTGGGACAATTTTTTTAAATTTGAAAATAAGTATTTTTATTTATTTTTAAGTGTCATATGTATTCTTTCCATCTCGTACATTCGGTACAATCAAATTACTGTACATAGTGATACAACCCCCACAATAACTGGCATTTTGGGGAGTATCGTTCAAAATTGTAATATTTTTATGCACTTTCAAATCTGAACATCAACCAAGAACAATGTTGCTTAGAATGTCTCCTGTATAAAAGATGACATAATTGAACAGCTTCAGTCGGAAGTCGAGTTCATTCTAAGGTCCCTTACAACCAGGTTTTCAAGTGTTGTTTTATTTTATGAGTTGTGATCAAAACCAGTAATTTTCAAACAGTAAACCCTTGGACTTGTTATGTAAGAGCATAAAGGTAAACGCCAATACTTCAAAAAGGAAGTATTATTATTTTAGGAAGATTATTATGGTAGTCCAAGTAACTTTTACTGGATGCTGCACTACACGTCAAAGTGACACAGATACATGACAATGTTCAGCATGATCACCATGTCTGTGTAAACAACGATCGGAACGTGCTAGCAATCGTTCATTCCTCGACGACACAAACGTGCACCTTGGTGACTGAGTAAAGGCCGGTTCCCACTAGAGCGCGGCAGCGCGGCGTGCGGCAACGGCAGCGGTAAGCGTTTTCCGCGTTGACGCGGCGGCTCGCGGAATTGGCGTTCCCATCTGGAAGCGGCAGACGCTAGCGGTAGCCAATGACGGACAGCCACTGAGGTACGGGTCGGGACCCACTGAAACGCGCGCTGCGTTTGAAAAACTATATCTTACACCTACATGGAGGAAAGACGAAGTTGGGTGAAGACATACCAATTTTTCATTTTCTGTACAATGTACTCTTTCACATATTTCATTATTCATGTTTTCTCATTTCACCATGAACAGATTTCATGACTACCGTTCACGATTGTTCACTATCTCCTAACACATTGAAACAATGTACGACAAAAGAAATTATTCAGATAGTTAAGCGAGACAAAAATTTAAAATGTGATACGGTAGCAGGTACACGAAACAGTAAGAACACAAAGGCTAGGTGGAAGGGATGAAAGTGGAAGCCACCTGATAGAATTTCCAACAGAGCATAATGTAATCATCGCCAGCACCTTGCTTAAGAATCACGAAAGAATAATATATATTTCGAACAGTTTTCGAAGCCAGATTTTAAATTGTAAGGCATTTCCTGGTGCAGACGCAAACCTGACTGAAGACTGTCAATAGCAAGAAAAGCGTTCTGAAAAAGAAAATTTGTTCACGCCGAATATAAATTCTAATGGTTTGATACTAATTTACAAAGATATTTGTGTGGAGTGCAGCCTTGTACGTAAGTGAAACATGGACGATGAACAGTTCTGTCAAGAAGACAATGGACGCTTTCAAAACGTGGTGATTCATAAGAATGCTGAACATTAGATACGAGGATCGTGTGACTAAAGAAGAGGTACGGAATTAAATAGAGGAGGAAGAGGAAATTACGGCACAACTTTGACAACAATAAGGGTCAGTTGACAGGACGTATTATGGGGCGTCAAAGAGTGAGGACAAAGGGGTTGGGTGATACTATTCTGATAATAATCATCTGTTGAAATACTATTCTACTATTTTATCTATTAATGTAAGCAGTGAATTTACTCTTCCATGCACTCCTCCACAAAACATTTAAACCACAACTGAAATCAACTGAACACGAAATCTTTCAACCACTGTCTGATAACTACTGGATTCACTTTCAACTTTCTATAACTATCACCGGCTAGCCACACAAACATACAGATATAAGGAGAACGAAAATAAACAAACATTAGTTTTCAGCATATAATTCTGCAGTTTGGAAACATGTACATAAACAAACCAGACAGGAAGGGACATGAGGTGAACACACTGTAGTTACGACGTCAAATCAGAGTTTTCAGTAAAACGTCTACTGCTAGTGACAGAAGAAAAAAGACCGAACATGAAAATGTGCTTATGTTCCATAATCTAAGTTTTAGTTCAACCTCCAGCATGTGACCAGGTGAGGGGAAACGTATATGTCCGCCAAAAACTCGATTCACTGTAAGTAATCAGTCATTCACGTAAAAAAAGATGTTAACTGTTTTATAATCTGCAAGTATCCCATATCAAAACAAAACTGAATCATTCTAGATTCCACCGAAGATGCCTTAAAGTAAAAGGCGAAACGCGTCTTGAATCAGTAAAGTACACTGGATAAAGAAAAAAGAAAGTAAATAATCAATAGCTCTACATATTTAGTAAATTACATCTTGTGACATACCAGAAAATTAGTTTCGGTTTAACTTCTCATTCGACATGCTATTAATACCGTCTAAAAAAATTCATCTATCCCTTCTGAAAAACTGTAGTTACTTTCATATCTCGTTAGATAAACAGATTTAGGATATTTATCATGCGACGAAATACATGACTTTTCACAAGTTATCGTTTGCAAAAAAACACGTTTCGATTTCTTGAAACGTTTACGAAATTTGCGGTTGATACAACCACGTGGTTTACGACGAGCAGGACGAAGTATCGGTCGCGTCGCGAGCGAGCCTAGCGCGGTCACCGCACAGCCCGTCCGCCGACATATCATCCAATATCTCGAGAACGGTGATAGCTATCGATCTGCTCTCAGCTTTAAAAACAATTTCGATATGTTGACTAAATTTCATACGCAATAATGTATAACCTAAAATGAACCGTACGCAAAGTCCACGCAATGCGTTTTCACCTCTGCACACTCATTAAAATTTCGTGTAAAGGTTTACGTAAATGCGATACAGAAAGTAACTACGACGAATAACGAAAAGAAATTCGGTCCTTTATCGAGAGAAGATATCAGGCTATAACATGCCCAAGAATCAAATTTTTCTACCGAATAGTTTCCTTGGAATCGGATGATATGTTTTTCATAGCTGCCGCCGCGTCCGCGCCAGCGCTTCGGCGGAAGTTCGTGTGGCCCGGGGTGGCGTACCTGACGTCACGCTCAGCGCGTTCTGTGATTGGCGGCGCGCACCTGGAGCGCGTCACGCGGCAGCGGAAGCGGTTCGACATGGGCAAACCGCGACGCAGAGCCCGCCGCGCCTTGCCGCTGACGCCGTTTCCATGGCAACCACGCCGCTGACGCGCCGTTTTGACGCGCGGCAGCCCTAGTGGGAACCGGCCTTAATTCGAGTACCGCTGAGTGAACGTCCCCACTGTTGGAAAATCTCTTCCCCTCTTCCCCCTCCTCCCCCCTCCTCCCCTCCCTCCCTAGACGTTCTATCAGCTAGCGAAAAGATAGTAATCGCAAGATATGGACAGCCGGATCCCATGTCTGTAGTCAATTTGTTAGCGCCATTTCACTACTTCTCGACTCGACATAGCATTTAGTGCACATATCGCCAGACTTTCGTGATTAATCTGTGTACAATTTTAGACGCATGGCCCACAGGATTCGTACTATCCTGCGTACTTCACATTCGGAATACATCTCCAATTGCGGCGCCATTTCGCACTAACACTATGACGCAATTGTTAACGGTACCGCAGCAGAACTCTCTCTGCAGGAAACTCTTTTGATAGTGCACCACTCTTGTTGCGCTATGAGCTCAAAATGGGATTACGTTTTTGACATGCTTTCTGAACATAATTGCGTAGGTTTCCGTGGCCAGAGTCAGTTAACATTAAAGTCTTCTGGGTGTAGTATGAGTCATAATGTAAAAAATTTCACTGGAGGTACTAACGTTCAGCCGGCCGAAGTGACCGTGCGGTTAAAGGCGCTGCAGTCTGGAACCGCAAGACCGCTACGGTCGCAGGTTCGAATCTGCCTCGGGCATGGATGTTTGTGATGTCCTTAGGTTAGTTAGGTTTAACTAGTTCTAAGTTCTAGGGGACTAATGACCTCAGCAGTTGAGTCCCATAGTGCTCAGAGCCATTTGACCCATTTTTTTTACTAACGTTCAGGCCACAGTTGCAGTCGCCTGCTTCTGGTTCTACTGGTGACCCAGACCCAGGCCCAGAAGATGGTCACTGCTACCGTAGCAGTGTAGTTTTCTTACAATGTGATGTGGTACCATGTCCAGAAAACTTTTATATTAATTTGTTTCCTGAAGTACCTGCGTATTTACAATTACTGAGCAAATGTGCATTCCTGCGCTTGTAGTGCTTAGCGCAAGTAAGTCTACATGCACATAAAACGGGTCGGAACTGATCAACAATGCCACATGTTGCACTAATTTTCGTCAGTAGTGATATGGAGGAGCACCTACAATGTATTCCTTATATAAATTTAATCACGGACATTCGCTAATGTTGAGGTTGGGTGATTCCTAGATATGAAAGGTGAAGTCACAAACTTAAATCCAGTTTCACTTTTAGGCAGTGAACGTTGGGATCTTGCTTGAATTTCAGGAATAGTCTTATAACAACAAATTAACAAAAAATTGTGTGTGATGTTGAAAGGAATACATGTTTTGAAAATTGAAGATATGATCCCTTGGTACTGTCCGAATGAAATAAACTGTGTACTGCGTCACAAAGCGGATTCCAGTTTTCATCCACAATCGCACTACGACAGCAGTTTGGATACAGTACTTTTCAGGAAGCACCTGTTACATTTAGCCTCTGAGCACTGCTGAGACTGTACGTTTGTGGGAGCATAGACTAGGGCACTGATTTCGTAACTACCCACAAAAGAACAGACTGACACAATGTTCATACTCTCATCTACTGAGAACATTCGGGGTAGTTTTCCTTCTTGTGCTTTTGCTGCAGCTTTGCATCCGAGGTGCTACGATGGACCTATGTTTCCCTGCAGTCAAAGAACGAAACCAAAACTTCTTCCAATTACTTTTAATTTTTTCTAAATCCAATTCTGAAATACCCTCCCACGTGGATATTTCATCAGAGCAGACTCAAACTTTATTGTTTATCCTTCTATATGACATATCTGGCACCTCAATAGCCTCACGAATTTGGAAGTGGTGGAGTTCTATCCAGTTGCCATGAATTTTACCGTTGGAAGACACCTCAATCGAAAGTCCAGAATGTACCAAAACTACTGTGTCGACGCGAATATGTTTGTATTTACTAACACAGTGATAAACGATCGTGAGTGCTAATGCTGATTCCACCTGAACTTTTGGACAACATGGTTGTGGAGAGAAGCAGCGATTAGTATGATTAATCAATAATTCAAGAACAGTCTTAATCGCATTTATTATTGTTATAATACCGCCAACTGGTTTCAACCCGACGTAGGGGTCATCTTCTGGGCGTTTACACCATTGATCGACTGCTGGTGGTGTCACTCCTGTCTACATAATGGCAGGAAACTATATATATATGAAACCGGTTGGCGGTATTATAACAATAATAAATGCGATTAAGACTGTTCTTGAATTATTGATCCACCTGAACTTCCCTCAACTCGGATAGTATGTGACTTGTAAGCCAGCTCTTTCTGCTGAAAATATTTTCTAACTAGACGGTATTCATTTTCATACAATTTTACGAATTTCTTAAACCTTTCATTGTCTAAGTGGCAGACGCTGACCATTTGCGATTTGCCCGATATCCCAGCTGGGATTATTTGGGAGAAGAGCTCTAGTTATGTGCCATACAGCCAGGGGAAACCCCTTGAAAACCTTGGTTGGAACAGGATGACTGGGGGCATTTTTAAAATGTTTCTGTGAGCTGGAAGTAGAGAAGAAGTGCTCTCGACTGAAATTTTTGAAGGAAATTTCGAAATCTGGCTTTTGGCATGCAGGCAAGAGAAAACTCATGAAAAGCGGGTGTCTGAAACTATATCTAACTTTTTTCTGCGACAGTGTTATCTTAGCTGGGAGTTGAGAAGAGAGGTTCCCAATGAGGAATATTTCGAGGGACATTTCGATTTATGGACTTTGTCTTATAACCAAGGGAAACCTTTCGACAACCTTGGTCTTAATCGGATGATTGTACCCGTTTCTTAATTTCTTTTTTGTGACAATATTATCACTACTGGAGACAGAGAAGTATGGTTCCAAAATCAGAATATTTGGGAGCAGATTCGTTATTCTGGTGTTTACCTATATCCAAGCGAAATCTCCCAGAAACCATGGTCGAAAATGAAGGATTAGAGCTATCGTTATTTTGTCTCTCGGGCAATACTGACTCAGGCAAAAATATGAACACTGCGCGCGCAAGTGTGTGTGTGTGTGTGTGTGTGTTTGCGAACACCATTTCTATGAAACGCGTGGACTGTGTTATTTAAGATAACAGTCAACAAGGAACTGTACGTTGCACATGTTTGAAAGTTTGAACAAAAACTCTACTTGTTGTGGTTGGTTGATTCTGGATAGAGGACCAAAGAACGAGGTCTTCGGTACCATCGGATTAGGGAAGGATGGAAAAGGAAGCCGGCCGTGCTCTTTCTAGGGAACCGTTACAGCATTTGCCTGAAGCGATTTAGGGAAATCACAGAAAACCTAAATCAGGATGGCCGGACGCGGGTTTGAACCGTCGTCCTCCCGAATGCGATTCCAGTGGGCTAACTTCGCTCGGTAGTACTTGTTGTGTATTAATAACCTGACCGTTCTCCATAATGAAGTTCTGCCTGACAAAAGCTGCACAAATATTCAGCCAGACATTGAGAAGATTCCAAAGTGGTGCAAAAATTGGAAAACTTGCATCAAATATTCATAAATGCCAGACTGTGCTGCTCACAGAACGAGAAAAGGTAATATCCTATAATTATAATGTCAATGAGTTAGCTGGAATCACTCATCTCATACGAATGTCTAGGTCTGACAGGAACAGAAAATATAGTGATCATATAGGTGAAGTAGGTGGTAAGATACAGGGAAAGTTGCAATGTCTACAAAGCCGATTGCTTACAAACAAGTCGCGCATCTCATCCTTGAATATTGCTTAACTAGGTGGGAAACCATTCCAAAGAGGAAAATCAGGGCATGAGCTTATACAAAGAAGGTTTTTCTCACTCAGTGGAGATCGTCATGGATGTTCTCAAAATCCTTAACTGGCAGACACTTTAGGATAGACACCAAGTATCTATGTACTGAAGAGTAATTTTTGGTACTGGGTAGAACTGTTCAAAAACGGCTGAACCTCAGTGACTGACGAGCAACTACTAGCGAAGGTTCGCTATGGTACTTTTGTTCCAGACAAGCCATTTAATTTGTCTACACGAAGAAAGAAGAAGCTCAGTGCAGACGAGCAGTTGAAGTGTAAGTGTCAACTCCTTCGCTTGAAACGCGAATTGGCGTCACTATTCGTGAAGATCGACGATTTACAGTGGAATATATGTCAATAACAGTTGCAGTATATGTTGCCACAGTTCATAACTTCATCAGTCACAAGCTCAAGGAGAGCCAAACAAACACAAAAGTGGGCGGAAGAGTTAACACAGCAACCAAGGGAACAAGACTCAGAGTGTGACCAGATTTGAAAGAAAACTTTGGAAGAAAGGGTGACCCTTTCCTAAACAAGATTTTAACGCGAGATGAAACTTGGGTCTCCATTTTGAACCATAGTCCAAGAGAGAAATTATAGAATGGAAACACAGCTCACCTGTCCAAAAGAAATTAGAACGCAAGCGGGAAAAGCAACGTTTGGCGTCTTTTGGGATGCCCAAGGTGTCGTCCTTTGTGATTATTTGGAAGATGTTGATGAACAAAGTAAAGCGAGTAATGAGAGGAAAACGTCCCCGGATGTCAAGGAAAAGGCGTGATATTGCTACACGACTATGCTCGCTCCCACATTGCCCAGCTGACCCAAAAAACCATTTACAAATGTGGCCTCATCCCTATACATCAGATTTGGCTCCCTCAGATTTTCGCTTGTTTGGTCCACTCAAGAGGGCATTATGTAGGGAAAAGTTCAGCGACAACGAGGAAGTCAAAGAATTTGTAGCAAAGCGGCTCAAACAATGAGACAAAGACTTCTTTGCATAAGGCATAAAAAAATAGCGCATCGTTGGGAGAGGTGTATAAATATTGGTGGGGATTATGTTGTGAATAAGCTAAAGTGACCTTTTGTAAAAATATAGTTTTTGTCTTCTTCAATTTGTCTCTTTAATTATTGGATGTCCCTGGCAGAAATACAGTACAATATGTATTGTTCCCGTAGGCACAACGAAGCCAAGATTACATCTAATTACAGCACACACAGAGGCATTTAAACAACCATTCCTCCAGCTCTCGATGATCGAATGTGATTGGAAGAAGTTCTATGCTGAGAAGTACCCTCTGCCGTGTCCGCCCGGCTAGCCACGAGGTCTAATGTGTTGCTTCCCGACCGTGAAGGCGTGCCGATCCCCGGCACCAATCCGCCCGGCGGGTTAGTGTCTAGGTCCGGTGTGCCGGCCAGCCTGTGGATGGTTTTTAAGGCGGTTTCCCATCTACCTCGGTGAATGCGGGCTGGTTTCCCTCATTCCGCCTCAGGTACACTGCGTCGGCGATTGCTGCGTAAACACCGTATCCACTTACGCGTACAACATAATTATTCTACCACGCAAACATTTGGGGTTACCCTCGTCAGGTATGAGACGTTCCCAGGGAGGGGGGCTCCACTGGGGGGCGAACCCCACAATAACCCTGGGTTCAGCGTGGGGCGGTGGTGGGGTGGGTGGACTGCTGTGGCCGTTGTGGGGTTGTGAACCACTAAGGGCTACGGCGGGGCGGAGCCTTTCCGTCGTGTATAGCTCCTCGGTTTAATACATACATAGATACATACTCTCTACCGTGCACTTCACATTGGTTTGCAGAGTGTAGCTTTAGATGTAGGAGTATCATGCTTGCTAGCAGTCGCGCCGCTCTCTATTTCGTCATAATTTCCCATAATTACAATCTGCCTTTGCAGTTTGTTTAATCTGTGAAGCTAAAGTTGTGCAAATGTCTGTAATTTTATGATGAATTTCGTACCGACATTAGGCCATGGACATGATTTCACGACCACATCATTGGGTGCATATGTACAAACGGTATAAACTCGTTTAAGCTTAAAACTAATACCTGACCCTACTGCCGATAATGATATCTCCAACATAAGGAGATGAAAGTTTAAAAGACACAGAAATATTTCCTACGCTACAGTCTAACATCCATATAACAAATATCGTCAAGGGCGCAAATACCGGCGTGATGGTCTGCATTTTAGCACAGTTTGATGAAGAGGTAGTGGAATCACAGTAACTACGTGTACTCACGTTTCTAAACAGTGTCGGTCTGCCAGAGTTCGAGGCGTTCAGCATCCAGGGCGGTCGCGGAGTGAAGAGATGTCCACGCGGCACAATGCACGGTCCGCACCTGCAAGTGGGAGAAATTAGTCCCGGAATATGGCGCCCCTCCGGTTTCGACGTCCGTATCAGGAGAATGCGGAGCGAGCCCATCCGAAAGCGATTAGTAACAGGAAGTGAGCGAACGGGTAGTAAACAAGGTGGGCGCTTCCGTGTCAGCTTGTTGAAGTTACCATTACCGTCCTCAGTGTAGCCGAAGGTCAGCCACAGAGCTCAGTGATAAGAGGCGGAAAAGCAGGCTCACAGTATTGGGGAGTTTGGTTTCCTTTTTTTCTGTGACATATTCTCCAGAGAGACAAAAACTAATAGCGGTAGACAGGCGTCCACAAGAAACGTGTCGGTGCCTACCACTGTCGTATCGTTTGTCCAAACGTGGCACTGAAAGTGCAGGCGGTCTTTATTCCGCTACATTTCATGGTATTATCCGTTGCTTCTCTCTTTCTGTTTTGTCCCAAGCCTTATCTAATAAAAACGTGTGCCTATGAAATATTGTCTCAGCTGAGTGATTGGATTTGCTGTTTCCATTCAGAAAGGTCACAGGTCTTAGTAACTGACCTAGCGAAAAGTGAAGTTCTCCATGAAGCGCTCATTTCCCTCTTCCGTTCTTAGTCTATTTAAGCGATTTAGGAGATAATTCGTCTTAAAATGTTTGGAAATGTTACTGTCAGTACATTCTAGTAGGATCATCAGAAAATGAAAAGGCATTATGAAACAATTTAGCCAAGATGTCTGCGTAGTGAGAAAAGCGCTAATTGATCCTGCACAATAAAAAGTCTGAGGCCTTTCAAAAGACCGCCAAATAAATTCCTTTAAATTTTGGTTACATGATAAAGCATACAAATTTAAATGTTGTCGATTCGATTAAATATCTAGGGATTACAATTACGAACCGCTGAAATGGAACAACCATTGAGAAGTGTTGGAGGCGTGAGGAGGAGGAGGCGAGCAGACAAAAAATTAGAAGACGCAAGAAACCTATGAGACGGCCTACAGTACACTTGTCCGTATTTGTCTGGAGCATAGCTGCACGTTATGGGATCCTTACCAGTTCAAAGGAGAGAACCACCAATTTTCCCTTCCAAATGCCAAAATGCTTTGTTGACTCCCGCCTACATGAGGAGAAATGGTCATCCTAATCCTACCACGCGTAGAAAGATAGGTGTTCATTTATTCCACGTCCTAATCGAGGGTGGAATGTTAAAAAAAAGAAAGAACGGGTGTTTAACGCTCGTAGTTGAAATAATTAAAAAAATAGACTGAACGTGAAGACTCTGCTAAACGCTTACATGTGAGCTGCAGAGGGGTCGTGTAGATGCAGAAGTAGATGTCTGCACGAAGTAAGATTCAAATGGTTCTGAGCACTATGGGACTTAACTTCTAAGGTCATCAGTCTCCTAGAAATTAGAACTAATTAAACCTAACTAACCTAAGGACATCACACATATCCATGCCTGAGGCAGGATTCGAACCTGCGACCGTAGCGGTCACGCGGTTTCAGACTGTAGCGTCTAGAACCGCTCGGCCACACCGGCCGGCTTTAAGTTATTGTTTTAGGTTTATAACTACTTCAGTTTTGTATGACTCATGTAAGAGCGTAATATTGTTGACAATCACGTGCATGGTGCGAAATGATCGACTTAAAAGGACAATGAATAACTTAACACGGATACCCAAAGAGATGAAAGTAGACTGCACGGCCAGTTTCCGTCGTCGTAGCTGACCTTAAATAGTTAATTGTGCTAGACTTCCCCTTTGGTATACCAAAAACTACCCATGCAATACACTAGTATGAGCAAAATCTTCAGTTACTTAAGTAGAAAGCTACATTCTCTTGACTTGTCTAAAAATATGATGATGTATCATCAGTTGTTAAGTCCATCCCCAGTAGCTGAGTGGTCAGCGCGACAAAATGTCAATCCTCAGGGCCCGGGTTCGATTCCCGGCTGGGGCGGAGATTTTCTCCTCTCAGGGACTGGGTGTTGTGTTGTCCTAATCATCATCATTCATCGACACGCAAGTCGCCGAAGTGGCGTCCAATCGAAAGACTTGCACCCGGTGAACGGTCTACCCGATGGGAGGCGCTGGTCACACGACATTATTATTATCATTTGTTAACGCTGCAGAAAGCTTATTGACTACGCCAGTAGCAAAACGAAAGTCAGGTTGTGGAGTTATCTTTTGAAACGATTGTCAACGGAAGAAAATCAAGTACTGGTGACACGACTAATTTTTCATATCGCTGGAAGGACACGAGTCTTAATAATCAATCTACACTCCTGGAAATTGAAATAAGAACACCGTGAATTCATTGTCCCAGGAAGGGGAAACTTTATTGACACATTCCTGGGGTCAGATACATCACATGATCACACTGACAGAACCACAGGCACATAGACACAGGCAACAGAGCATGCACAATGTCGGCACTAGTACAGTGTATATCCACCTTTCGCAGCAATGCAGGCTGCTATTTTCCCATGGAGACGATCGTAGAGATGCTGGATGTAGTCCTGTGGAACGGCTTGCCATGCCATTTCCACCTGGCGCCTCAGTTGGACCAGCGTTCGTGCTGGACGTGCAGACCGCGTGAGACGACGCTTCATCCAGTCCCAAACATGCTCAATGGGGGACAGATCCGGAGATCTTGCTGGCCAGGGTAGTTGACTTACACCTTCTAGAGCACGTTGGGTGGCACGGGATACATGCGGACGTGCATTGTCCTGTTGGAACAGCAAGTTCCCTTGCCGGTCTAGGAATGGTAGAACGATGGGTTCGATGACGGTTTGGATGTACCATGCACTATTCAGTGTCCCCTCGACGATCACCAGTGGTGTACGGCCAGTGTAGGAGATCGCTCCCCACACCATGATGCCGAGTGTTGGCCCTGTGTGCGTCGGTCGTATGCAGGCCTGATTGTGGCGCTCACCTGCACGGCGCCAAACACGCATACGACCATCATTGGCACCAAGGCAGAAGCGACTCTCATCGCTGAACACGACACGTCTCCATTCGTCCCTCCATTCGCGCCTGTCGCGACACCACTGGAGGCGGGCTGCACGATGTTGGGGCGTGAGCGGAAGACGGCCTAACGGTGTGCGGGACCGTAGCCCAGCTTCATGGAGACGGTAAAGAGATGGTCCTCGATGATACCCCAGGAGCAACAGTGTCCCTAATTTGCTGGGAAGTGGCGGTGCGGTCCCCTACGGCACTGCGTAGGATTCTACGGTCTTGGCGTGCATCCGTGCGTCGCTGCGGTCTGGTCCCAGGTCGACGGGCACGTGCACCTTCCGCCGACCACTGGCGACAACATCGATGTACTGTGGAGACCTCACGCCCCACGTGTTGAGCAATTCGGCGGTACGTCCACCCGGCCTCCCGCATGCCCACTATACGCCCTCGCTCAAAGTCCGTCAACTGCACATACGGTTCACGTCCACGCTGTCGCGGCATGCTACCAGTGTTAAAGACTGCGATGGAGCTCCGTATGCCACGGCAAACTGGCTGACACTGACGGCGGCGGTGCACAAATGCTGCGCAGCTAGCGCCATTCGACGGCCAACACCGCGGTTCCTGGTGTGTCCGCTGTGCCGTGCGTGTGATCATTGCTTGTACAGCCCTCTCGCAGTGTCCGGAGCAAGTATGGTGGGTCTGACACACCGGTGTCAATGTGTTCTTTTTTCCATTTCCAGGAGTGTAAGATGTGTTGAAAAGCGCTTAAATTGTCCAAGCTCATTAACACACGAGAGCTTTACCATGTGATTATAGCGTAGATGCGAATGTAGATGAATTAAACAAGAAGCTTAGTTCAGCATTATATGTCCTTATAATCATCTCTCATTGCTTTA
This sequence comes from Schistocerca cancellata, assembly GCF_023864275.1. Classification (NCBI taxonomy): domain Eukaryota; kingdom Metazoa; phylum Arthropoda; class Insecta; order Orthoptera; family Acrididae; genus Schistocerca; species Schistocerca cancellata. The sequence continues at coordinate 421,168,266 of NC_064634.1, read as the reverse complement.
ATGTAAATACCAGAGTGTTCGCTTGTTTTTACATATTTTCACTCTCTCGTGGGCCACTGCACCTAAAGTAAACAGCGGAAGCGACGAGTAAGAATTTGTGAAGAGTACAGGCTGGGCAAGAATTTCCCTACCACCGTAACACCAGTTTAGTATATAATGTTATTATTCAGCATTGGTAGCTATGTTACTTCTAATCAGGTGTTGGAAACAATTGTTGGAATTCACGCTTACATGCTTTTGCAGTCATAGCCGTAGTCGAGCTGGAAGATGCAAGCGGTCATAGCTTCATTACCGAGGAACGACAAAACACAGAACGGACAATGAGACTGATAATGGGAGCATTCCACGAAAGATTTAGTAAGGCTCCACAGCCAAAGTCATCTGGATTGGTAAAGACCTGCTTTTGCTTTTGGCAGTGCTAAAGACAGGCCGCGGAATGGAAGAAGAAGACACAACAGGAAGGAAACATGTGCCGGAGTCTCTGCTTCGATTGAACAATCTCCTACGAAATGCCATGCGGTCTAAGGCGCCTTGCCACGGCTCGAGCGGCTGCCCCCGTCGGAGGTTCGAGTCCTCCCTCGGGCATGGGTGTGTGTGGTGTCGTTAGCTTAAGTTAGTTTTATTAAGTACTGTGTAAGCCTAGGGACCGATGACCTTAGCAGTTTGGTCCCATACGAACTTACCACAAAAATTTCCTACGGAATCGTCACGTAAACGTGTTTTAGGAAACGATATGTCGAGAACAATAACGCGAGCTCACATGACAAAATATATTAAGATGAGACCTTTCCGACCGCCGTTCGTAAATGAGTTATCGGACAGAGACCGGAATGGGCGCGTTTTAGCATGTCATGCTTTGTTAACTCAATCTCCAAATTGCAGTGAACCGTGCCAAAGTTATGTTTTCAGAGGAATATGCCATTTATCGCAGCTTACGTGCTAAATCTATTTGCGATTGGTCCAAAGAGAATTCTCGTTGTCCGATCAAATTAGAAAGAGGAACCCTCCTCACGTGATGATATGGGCAGCGATGACATCAGAACGTTTGCTGTGACCGTACTTTTTGTAGAGACGTGAATGGCGCAAATTAGTTAAACGTGTTACAAACGTGTTTGTCCGCAGCTCATGGTCTCGCGGTAGCGTTCACGCTTTCCGAGCACGGGGTCCCGGGTTCGATTCCCTGGCGGAGTCAGGGATATACACCTGCCCCGAGATGACTGGGTGTTATTATCATCATTCATCCCCGTTATTGTCGGAGGAAGGCAATGGCAAACCACCTCCGTTAGGACCTTGGCTAATACGGCGGTCCGGTTCTCCCGCATCGTCCCCTACGCTTTGTCAAGGAGTATGTAACCTCATCATCATCACAAACGTGTTTAATACCTCAGCTTGAGAACCGGGGCGTCACAGAATGCACATGGCTGCAGCAAGAAGGAGCGGCTCCTCACCATGCTCTTGCAGTGCGCGAGTTCCTAAATGAACACTTTCCAGGACCGATTTAGGTCTTGGTTCATCAGCAACAGTAGCTCTCTTGATATGGCCACCGAGAGGTTCTGACCTCATCACACTTAACGACTTATTATGGGGAGTCATTAATGGGCGTGTATGTGCTCGGAGTTATGCCACAAACAAAGAAGTGCACAATGTTCTTGAGGATGGATTTCGCACTATAACACCGGACGTGCTCAAAATATGTCAAGAAAAACATCGAGGCGTATGGAAACATGTTTGCAACATGACGAAGAACATACCGGTATAATGGACACTTAATACGTAACTAATTACTTGTACTAAAACTAATCAATTCAGTTAGCATTAGAGGATAAGGGGATTTCTCGCCTATCCGTTGGATTTGAAAATGAAATCGTCGTATGGCGTTTTTGACCGGAAGACCCCATCTAGGGTTCATCTGGGCAGTCAGATGCTCAACAGTTGGACGTCTCTTCGCCCGTACTCATGTCATCAGCCGTCATTCATCACAGTCATCTACGACCCGTGGTGCACAACTGTTGCCTAGGCGCCAGTTTTGGATAGCGCCGTTTTGCCATGCAAGGAATATTTTAACCACGGCGGCACACGAACAGCTTACAGACTTCGCCGTTTCAGGAATACTTCCACCCTTGGCCCGAGAGCGAACGATTATGCCCTTTATGACGTCAGGTAAATCGCTCCATTTCCGCGTTACGACAACGACTGCACTGCTGTCCGCGTCTCCCCTAAACGCTTCATATATCCTCCACTGCTAGTGCTGCCACCTATCGTCTATGAGTCATTGTTGCAGGCTGACGTAGAACATAGACGGTGGTCACATTAATGTAACTGTACCGCATATTAAGTTCTTATTAATAGGATTCATTGTTAAAAGATGTAAGTAGGCACTGTTGTTTTTTTTTTTAAGAATACCAGTGCAATCACGTATATATTAAGTTAGAAATAGTGTACTGGATCTCCTGATCCCGTCTGCCGCTAGAGGGCTCCGAATTGTTGCGTGTAGCGTGGTGATGAGTAACTTTACTATGTCGGTGTATGAGAGACCCTCTGTAAACGGAAAGCACGAATTAGTTCATCCACACATGGAGCCCTCTCATCTTAAGCATGACTTTGCCGGACCACACACGAGCACGGTCACATCTGTAACATCCCTCGCCTTGGGTTCACTGTCATCGATCATCCTCGATATACACAATGTGATCAAAAGTATCCGAACACCTGACTGAAAATGACTTACAAGTTCGTGGCGCCCTCCATCGGTAATGCTGAAGTATGGTGTTGGCCCGCCCTTAGCCTTGATGACAGCTTCCACTCTCGCATTAAATCAGGAGCTGGAAGGTTTCTTGGAGAATGGCAGTCCATTATTTACGGAGTGTTGCACTGAGGTGTCGATGTCTTTCGGTGAGGCCTGGCACGAAGTCGGCCTTCCAAAAATCCCAAAGGTGTTCTATAGGATTCAGGTCAGGTCACGGTGCAGGCCAGTCCATTACAGGGATAATATTGTCGTGTAACCACTCCGCCACAGGCTGTGCATTATGAACAGGTGCTCGATTGTGTTGAAAGATGCAATAGCCGTCCCCGGATTGCTCTTCAACAGTGGGAAGCAGGAAGGTGTTTAAGACATCAATGTAGGCCTGTGCTGTGGTAGTACCACGCAAAACAACAAGGGGTGCAAGCCGCTTCCATAAAAAAAACACGCCCAAACCATAACACCACCACCTCCGAATTTTACTGTTGACACTACACACGCAGGCAGATGACGTTCACCGCGCATTCGCCATACCCACACCCTGCCGTCGGATCGCCACTATGTGTATGGTGATTCGTCACTCCACAAACGTTTTTCCACTGTTCAATCGTCCAATGTTTACGCTCCTTACACCAAGCGAGACGTCGTTTGGCATCTACAGGCGTCATGTGTGGCTCATGAGCAGCCCCTCGACCATGAAATCCAAGTTTTCTCACCTCCCACGTAACTGTCACAGTACTTGCAGTGGATCCTGATGCAGTTTGGAATTCCTGTGTGATGGTCTGGATAGATGTCTGCCTATTACACATTAGACCCTCTTCAACTGTCGCCCTGTACGCTTTTGTGCTGTACGTGTCCCTTCACGTTTCCACTTCACTATCACATCGGAAACAGTGGACCTATGGATGTTTAGGAGTGCGGAAATCTCGCGTACAGACGTATGACACAAGTGACACCCAATCACCTGACCACGGTCGAAGTCCGTGAGTTCTGCGGAGCGCCGCATTCTGCCCTCTCATGATGTCTAATGACTACTGAGGTCGCTGATATGGAGTACCTGGCAGTAGGTGGCAGAAAAATGCACCTAATATGAAAAATAGTGTTTTCGGGGTTGTCCGGATACTTTTGATCGCATAGTGTAGTCCCGACACGGCCCTATGCGACTTCCATATGTTTCTAGATCTCGGAGAAAACCTTTGAGCAGTCCATTTGAATAGTGGCGAAGACTTGCAAGCAGAGGGGCCGTTACGGCTCCGTCAACGAATATTCTACAGTGACGTTACCAACAAATTGATCCCTCGATAGGAGAAAAGTGTTCTTTGCCACGGTGGCTATGTTGAGAAATAAATAGGCAGACATGAAGAATAAAGACAAAAAGAGTTAACGAAGTTGATATTATTTTAAAAAAGCTTTCAGGGTTTTCGTATGAAAAATTCGGAGGTATTACTTTCTAGCACACCCTCGTACAATCTACTTAAGAGACAGCAATGAGAGGAAATATGCACTCTGCATTACAAAAAAAGTAAAACACCCAGAAAGCATGGTCAGATGTCAATGAAACTATGCACACACCGAGCGAGATGGCACTGTGATTAGCACACTGGGCTCGTATTCTGGAGGACGACGGTTCGAACCCGCGTCCAGTCACCCTGATTTAGGTTTTCCGTGATTTCCCAAATCGCTTCAGGCAAATGCTGGGACAGTTCCTTTGAAAGGGCACGGCCGATTTCCTTCGCCATCCTGAGATAATCCGAGCTTGTGCTCCGTCTCTAATGGTATCGTTGTCGATGGGACGTTAAACACTAATCTTCTCCCCATCCACAGCATTGGCAGGTATGTTAATGATTAGAGCTGAAACGTTCTGTGGCAAGTAGAACGGCCTTTAGAGTACATTAGTGCTCTTCGTGCTTAGTTTTGTTACCAGTACTGGTAGGGTATGGAAGAAGAATGAAGAGCTGAGTGATCACTGTCAAGGCCACGGAGACGCCATGTAAACGTGTGAGACAGCGTTATCAGAAACAGCCAGAGTTTTAAAGGGGCCTCACTGTGGATCTCCATTCGGTCGAATTGTACAGTGTCCAGACTTAGGGGCATTCGGCTGTGACAGTGGCCCAGTGTTGCACTGCATCGCAATATGAGGGCAGCCATATTCGTCATCAAGCTTCCGGTTGGTCCACATCTGACCACCACAAGGGAGAATCACCGTACTGAGCACCGAGCACATCGTATCCCTTCTTAACATCTGCGCTAAAACGCTAAAAAACAAACGGTTACGTCTGGAGAAGTGCCATGACCAGGAAGTATGGATTGCTGATGCATGAGCCGCATTGTGTTCAGCGATGAATCATGATTCTGCACTATTGAGAATGATCTTTTTCGATGTGTTGACTTCGTAACAGTTCCTATTCGTCCAACGTTTCGGAGAGGCACAGCAGTGTTACTCCTGGCTTCACGGAGTGGGAAGCCATCGAGTACGGGTTACGGCTGATAGCGATTGAGAAGGAACGGTTGACGGCAAAACGATACATCACGGACATCCTGCGGCCTCATGATTTCCTCGATAGTATCGTGGTGCCATTTATCAATAGAAATGCTCTATAACACATGACTTGTGTATCTATGAACGCTCTGCGTGATGTTGAGGACTTCTTTGACCAACAAGATTTCCCTGTCTGTTCCCGATGAAACATGCGTCTGACCAGATTGGACGTCAACTCCGTCCAAGTGAGAAGGATATCAAGGATTACATTCAGCAATTTTGGACTACGTTGCCTGGAGAGAAGGTACAGATTGTTTATGGTCCACTTTCCAATCCAATCACTGCATCCATCCTGGCCAGAGGAGATGCAACGTTATGGTGCTGAACTGGCTCATACTGCCAAGTTCTTTTTGAATTTTACTCGAGATTGTAATCACTGAAATAACATCAGCACGTGCAGTTTCATTCCGTTTCCTCTCCCCCTTTTGAGTGCTTCTTTTTTTGCGCGCAGGAGAGGTTCGGTGAGATTCGAAACGGAAGGAAGTCTAGGTTTCGGAATCTTGCGACATTTAAACAACTCACTCAGCAGTATTTGCGTGGAGAGGCGGAATGCAAATTCTTATCTCTGAGACGTGGCGCATGCTGCCGGAATCCCGCGCTTTCGCCCTTGTAGCGAGGTCGGCACACGCGTTCCTCTGGGGAAAGTGGGGGACGCACTAGCGAAAGTACTTTACAGCTGCGAATTGCCTTTATAGTACGGTATGCCAGCCCTCCACACAGGTATAGGGCACTGGCGCTAAAGAGTGCGTGTGAGCAGGATCACTAAGATTCCAGATAGAAACAAACGAGTACGGAATCTGTTAGGCGTAAAGTTAAAGTTGGTATAGGGATGACAATTTTGTGTCACCAAAAGATTGCCCTGATATTTTACTGTTTTACCCGGACTAAATTACAATTTCATATCAACCAGTTTTTGTTGTGTATGAAAGTAAGTTCGGCTTTAGTAGAGTCGCAGTTTTCTTGATCGTTTTTGAGATTCCACGTCTCGTATTCCAAGTTCAGTTATGTCTGAAAACAGTACATATCCAAGACTATAGGAAACAGGTGACTTCATTGTTGTTCAAGAAATAATGTTCGGCCCGTTTCTTCTCATACGTCTATGACGTCGGCTGCTACATACAGCTTTAATCATCCTATACCACATTATCTATGAGTGTGTATGTGTAGTTTTGGAGCGTCCTTGACACTCATCATCTTGAAGAAAAGTCCTACTCGTTCGAGGCTACCCACACATTTCTTAACTATTTATAGTGAGGGGAAGACGCTTTAGGAATTTTCACGTACTTTGAACATATTTTCGTTGGTGATAAGCAGTCGAAAAGCAAACATTTTACGACAGAACGATTTTCCAGTCCACCTATTTGAATGAAAGGTCTTCATCAACTATATCATCGATCAAGCTGACAGTTGATGTACGCTATTTTTCAACGTGTACCTACACGATAAAAATTAAATTTCCTTTGTTATCAATTAGATCTGCGTACCAGACCGAGAAATTTTGACCCTATCCGCGTAACCGTGCCATCACTTTCACTTCTGGATCGAAATTCTCAGATTATCCTTCTTCCCAGTTTTACCCCTTGTGGAATGTTGGGAGAACGCAGTGAATCATATAGCTTCAATGTAAACACCAGTTTATGTATGCTCATAGGAAAAGTATGAGCAGCAAAGTTAACACTGATAACAGTACAATAATTACTCAAATTGCAACTAACACTGACTGTTTGAATAGTTTCTCTATCTTTAAACTGCAACAGATAAATATAAACACGTACAATTTTACCAATGTAGGAGAAACTACATTCTGTATCAACTCTCCTCCACCAACAGGCCGGCCTAGGTGGCCGAGCGGTTCTAGGCACTTCAGTCTGGAACCGCGCGACTGCTACGATCGCAGGCTCGAATCCTGCCTCGGGCATGGATGTGTATGATGTCCTTAGGTTGGTTAGGTTTAAGTAGTTCTAAGTTCAAGGGGACTGATGACCTCAGATGTTGTCCCATAGTACTCAGAGCCATTTGAACCATTTTTTTTTTTTTTTCCTTTGGGAAACTTTCTATTCGGATGCCATGTTGCTAGGGGCTTGCATATTGCGTATATCCGTTCTACTGATCAATCGAATCATGTCTATTGCTGTGTCCCATATCGCCACAAATTTTGGGACGCAAAACAATGTTCAGTTATTTCCTCCAAAAATACACTCCTGGAAATGGAAAAAAGAACACATTGACACCGGTGTGTCAGACCCACCATACTTGCTCCGGACACTGCGAGAGGGCTGTACAAGCAATGATCACACGCACGGCACAGCGGACACACCAGGAACCGCGGTGTTGGCCGTCGAATGGCGCTAGCTGCGCAGCATTTGTGCACCGCCGCCGTCAGTGTCAGCCAGTTTGCCGTGGCATACGGAGCTCCATCGCAGTCTTTAACACTGGTAGCATGCCGCGACAGCGTGGACGTGAACCGTATGTGCAGTTGACGGACTTTGAGCGAGGGCGTATAGTGGGCATGCGGGAGGCCGGGTGGACGTACCGCCGAATTGCTCAACACGTGGGGCGTGAGGTCTCCACAGTACATCGATGTTGTCGCCAGTGGTCGGCGGAAGGTGCACGTGCCCGTCGACCTGGGACCGGACCGCAGCGACGCACGGATGCACGCCAAGACCGAAGGATCCTACGCAGTGCCGTAGGGGACCGCACCGCCACTTCCCAGCAAATTAGGGACACTGTTGCTCCTGGGGTATCGGCGAGGACCATTCGCAACCGTCTCCATGAAACTGGGCTACGGTCCCGCACACCGTTAGGCCGTCTTCCGCTCACGCCCCAACATCGTGCAGCCCGCCTCCAGTGGTGTCGCGACAGGCGTGAATGGAGGGACGAATGGAGACGTGTCGTCTTTAGCGATGAGAGTCGCTTCTGCCTTGGTGCCAATGATGGTCGTATGCGTGTTTGGCGCCGTGCAGGTGAGCGCCACAATCAGGACTGCATACGACCGAGGCACACAGGGCCAACACCCGGCATCATGGTGTGGGGAGCGATCTCCTACACTGGCCGTACACCACTGGTGATCGTCGAGGGGACACTGAATAGTGCACGGTACATCCAAACCGTCATCGAACCCATCGTTCTACCATTCCTAGACCGGCAAGGGAACTTGCTGTTCCAACAGGACAATGCACGTCCGCATGTATCCCGTGCCACCCAACGTGCTCTAGAAGGTGTAAGTCAACTACCCTGGCCAGCAAGATCTCCGGATCTGTCCCCCATTGAGCATGTTTGGGACTGGATGAAGCGTCGTCTCACGCGGTCTGCACGTCCAGCACGAACGCTGGTCCAACTGAGGCGCCAGGTGGAAATGGCATGGCAAGCCGTTCCACAGGACTACATCCAGCATCTCTACGATCGTCTCCATGGGAGAATAGCAGCCTGCATTGCTGCGAAAGGTGGATATACACTGTACTAGTGCCGACATTGTGCATGCTCTGTTGCCTGTGTCTATGTGCCTGTGGTTCTGTCAGTGTGATCATGTGATGTATCTGACCCCAGGAATGTGTCAATAAAGTTTCCCCTTCCTGGGACAATGAATTCACGGTGTTCTTATTTCAATTTCCAGGAGTGTATAATTTCGGCAGACGGTTTTAACTGGATGGAGTAAAGTTTGGAGTTGGGCGCTATTGTCCGGTTTACCACTTTGTACCAAGTCAGTTTGGCGCCTTCTGGCATTATTTTCATCGCGAAATTTTCCCAGACGATTTTCCAGTTGTGCTGAGGTACTCTAACTTCCCACTTATTAGAAACTGGGATTTCTTTGAGAGCTGTGCACATTTTAGGAACTTTTCCTTCTTTTAGGACGTCCATTGGTATGTACTCTACAGAGAGATGATAATTTCGGATGAAATTTAATGAGTCTAGTGTATCCACTTATTTACCGGCGTTAGCTTTGATGTCGTGCAATATTTAGAAAACAGTAGAGCAGTTGGCGATTGTGGTCTCTTTTCTATTACACACCTAATTCTGTTGACAAGTAGTGACGCGCATTTTGCGTTGAAGTCCATTAGTCTCAGTCCACCCTCACATAAGATGAGGGAGCAGGTTTGCAGAGAAATCTTAAAAACTTCACTCCTCCATACAAACGACCATACACTGATCAGCCAGAACATTGTGACCACCGACCTAGTATCGATATAAACCCGCCCAGGCGATAGCAGCGTTACTTGCTAGTCGGACACCTGCACGGTGCATGTAATACACTACTGCCCATTGCAACTGCAACACCACGAAGATGACGTGCTACAAACGCGAAATTTAACCGACAGGAAGGAGATGGGTGTGATATGCAAATGATTAGCTTTTCAGAGCATTCACACAAGATTGGCGGCGGTGGTGACACCTACAACGTGCTGACATGAGGAAAGTTTGAAACCGATTTCTCATACACAAACAAAAGTTGACGGGCGTTGGCTGGTGAAACGTTCTTGTGATGCCTCGTGTAAGGAGGAGAAATGCGTACCATCACGTTTCCAACTTTGATACAGGTCGGATTGCAGCCTATCGCGATTGCGGTTTATCGTATCGGAACATTGCTGCTCGCGTTGGTCGAGATCCAATGACTGTTAGCAGAATATGGAGTCGGTGGGTTCAGGAGGGTAATACGGAACGCCGTGCTGGATCCCAACAGCCTCGTATCATTAGCAGTCGAGATGACAGGCATCGTACCCGCATGGCTTTAACGGATCGTGCAGCCACGTCTCGATCCCTGAGTCAACAGATGGGGACGTTTGCAAGACAACAACCATCTGCACGAACAGTTCGACGACGTTTGCAGCAGCATGGACTAACAGCTTGGAGGTCATGGCTGCGGTTACCCTCGATGCTGCATCACAGACAGGTGAGCCGGCGATGGTCTACTCAACGACGAACCTGGGTGCACGAATGGCAAAACGTCATTTTTTCGGATGAATTCAGGTTCTGCTTACAGAATCATGATGGTTGCATCCGTGTTTAGCGACATCGCGGTGAACGCACATTGGAAGCGTGTATTCGTCATCGCCATACTGGCGTATCACCCGGCGTGATGGTATGGGGTGCCATTGGTTACACGTCTCGGTCACCTCTTGTTCGCATTGACGGCACTTTGAACAGTGGACGTTACATTTCAGGTGTGGTACAACCCGTGGCTCTACCCTTCATTCGATCCCTGCGAAACCCTACATTTCAGCAGGATAATGCACGAATGCATGTTGCAGGTCCTGTACGGGCCTTTCTGGATACAAAAAATGTTCGACTGCTGCCCTGGCCAGCACATTCTCCAGATCTGTCTCCAACTGAAAACGTCTGGTCAATGGTCGCCGAGCAACTGGCTCGTCACAATACGCCAGTCACTACTCTTGATGAACTGTGGTATCGTGTTGAAGCTTCATGGGCAGCTGTACCTGTACACGCCATCCCAGATGTATCAAGGCCGTTATTGCGGCCAGAGGAGGTTGTTCTGGGTACTGATTTCTCAGGATCTATGCTCCCAAATTGCGTAAAAATGTAATCACATGTCAATTCTAGTATAATATATTTGTCCAATGAATACCCGTTTATCATCTGCATTTCTTCTTGGTGTAGCAATTTTAATGGCCAGTAGTGCAGTACCAGTGAGCGCGCTGTCCAAGGGTAGAACGGGGAAACCGCAAGATCTATCCGACAAGGGGAGGCCACTGCGTTGGGATCACAGATTTACTTGAAACTTTGTACATCTTTACTAGGCTATTAAAACAACATAATGTGCAAGTAGTAAGGTGCACTACTCTGACAATTCCGAGAAAATATCAAGCGAAATTTTAAGCATCTATTATGTAACTGATGTATCTGCGCATAGATGCCGAATGTTAGAGTCCGTGATGTTCAAGTGGTTAGCCTACGATTTACGGAAGACTAACATGTGTGAGACGACGGTTTGACTCCTACTCGCACATAATTTTCGATCTATATCTTTTTCATCAGTGGTCATACTATTTCAATTGTATGAAATTCGAGGGATGATATAATGTACAAAAAAAAAGAAACACGTGTATTTGCATGAAGTTTTAATGAATTTCACGTTATTTGACTGCTTAATACTTTAAATTAAATTTAATTGCTAGAATAAACCCATTTGTAACTATCGACAAGTACATGAAGAAACGTATTGATTTTTCCTGAAAATGTAAACCTATCGTTATTTGCGAAATCCCCTATACATGCCTCTGGTAAGGCACCCGGAACCACTTTACACCTCGACGCTTCGAGCTGCAGACACAGAGGCAGGATCCATTTGGTAGTTAACCTGCGCAGCGGTGAGACGTCGCGAATGTAACATGAACTAATAGTGTAGGTGAATACCTCTTGTACTACAAAAGTGAAGGTTTGAACGGGATTCAAACAGTCGCCTCATATACTCTCGTCTTGTCAAGGCCAAACGCCAAACACTTGACCACCATGAACTCTAACGTCCAGTTTCCACGTTCAAATACATCAGTTACATTACAGACACGTGAAACGTCTCTTGCGATTTTCTCGGAATTGCCCAGAGTAGTGCACCTTACTACTTCCACATTATGTTGCTTTAATGTCCTACTTAATGTGTACAAAGTCTGAAGTAAATCGGTGATCCCGCCTTAGGCTCCCCTTGTTAGTTTGACCGAGGGCAAATTGTGATGGCCCAGAGTCTCGGCACCAGCATTTCGGAAACTGTGGATGTTCGAGGAGTGCTGTGGTGAGTGTCTTCAATACGTGGCGAAACCAAGGTGAAAACACGTCCAGATGTCATGGGACTGGGCGGTCACATCTCATTACACATGTCGGAATTAGTAGGCTGGGCAGACGGCTAACTGTGGAGGAACTAACATCAGACTTTAATGCTGGGCAGAGGACAAGTATGTGTGAACACGTAGTGCACCGAACACTCCTAACGATGGGTCTCCGCAGCCGACGGCCTATGTATGTGCCAAAGTTAACAACACGTCGTCGGAAACTACGACTTAAATGGACACGTGATCATTGGCACTGAACGTTGGTACAGTGGAAGAGCGTTGCATGGTCTGATTAATCCCGATGCCTTCTTCATCATGCCTGTGGGAATGGGGGGAGTAGGAGGTTGGAGGGGGGGGGGACAACTCCTTGATAATTGTACTGCGGGACGGAGACAAGCTGGCGGCGGTTCCATTACGCTCTGGGGAACATTCACAATAGCATGCTGGCATCCATGGGGCCAGTGGAGATGGTACAAGCCACCATGACGGCCAAGGAGTATCGCACACTGATTGCAGACCACGTACACCCCTTCATGACCATCATGTTTCCCGACGGCAGTGGCATTTTTCAGCAAGGCAATGCACAATGTCACAAGGCCAGGAGTGTGACGGAGTGGTTCTCGGAACATTGTGGAGAGTTCAAAAAAAAAAAAAATCAAATGGCTCTGAGCACTATGGGACTTAACATCTATGGTCATCAGTCCCCTAGAACTTAGAACTACTGAAACCTAACCTAAGGACACCACACAACACCCAGTCATCACGAGGCAGAGAAAATCCCTGACCCCGCCGGGAATCGAACCCGGGAACCCGGGCGCGGGAAGCGAGAACGCTACCGCACGACCACGAGCTGCGGACTGTGGAGACTTCCAGTTGATGTTCTGGCCTCCGAACTCGCCAGATCTGAACCCAATCAAACACATCTGGAATGTGATCAAACGTGGAGTCAGAGCTCACCATCCCCCTCCCCGGAATTTGCGGGAATTAGGTGACCTGTTTGTGTAGATGTGGTACCAATTTCCCCAGCGACCTACCAACGCCTCACTGCTTCCATCCCACGACGCATCGCCGCTGTTATCCGTGCCAAAGGTGTGCGTACCGGCTATTAGGTAGGTGGTCATAACGTTCTGCTGATCAGTGTATCGCTTGCTGTATAGCCGTACCTATCATTTTGGGCACTAGGAGGACCTGAGCTAAGTATCAAACTACAGGGTTATTACAAATGATTGAAGCGATTTCATAAATTCACTGTAGCTCCATTCATTGACATATGGTCACGACACACTACAGATACGTAGAAAAACTCATAAAGTTTTGTTCGGCTGAAGCCGCACTTCAGGTTTCTGCCGCCAGAGCGCTCGAGAGCGCAGTGAGACAGAATGGCGACAGGAGCCGAGAAAGCGTATGTCGTGCTTGAAATGCACTCACATTAGTCAGTAATAACAGTGCAACGACACTTCAGGACGAAGTTCAACAAAGATCCACCAACTGCTAACTCCATTCGGCGATGGTATGCGCAGTTTAAAGATTCTGGATGCCTCTGTAAGGGGAAATCAACGGGTCGGCCTGCAGTGAGCCAAGAAACGGTTGAACGCGTGCGGGCAAGTTTCACGCGTAGCCCGCGGAAGTCGACGAATAAAGCAAGCAGGGAGCTAAACGTACCACAGCCGACGGTTTGGAAAATCTTACGGAAAAGGCTAAAGTAGAAGCCAATTGCTACAAGCCCTGACACCCGATGACAAAGTCAAACGCTTTGAATTTTCGGCGCGGTTGCAACAGCTCATGGAAGAGGATGCGTTCAGTGCGAAACTTGTTTTCAGTGATGAAGCAACATTTTTTCTTAATGGTGAAGTGAACAGACACAATGTGCGAATCCTCACGCATTCGTGCAGCAAATTCGCAATTCACCAAAAGTTAACGTGTTTTGTGCAATCTCTCGGTTTAAAGTTTACGGCCCCTTTTTCTTCTGCGAAAAAAACGTTACAGGACACGTGTATCTGGACGTGCTGGAAAATTGGCTCATGCCACAACTGGAGACCGACAGTGCCGACTTCATCTTTCAACAGGATGGTGCTCCACCGCACTTCCATCATGATGTTCGACATTTCTTAAACAGGAGATTGGAAAACCGATGGATCGGTCGTGGTGGAGATCATGATCAGCAATTCATGTCATGGCCTCCACGCTCCCCCGACTTAACCCCATGCGATTTCTTTCTGTGGGGTTATGTGAAAGATTCAGTGTTTAAACCTCCTCTACCAAGAAACGTGCCAGAACTGCGAGCTCGCATCAACAATGTTTTCGAACTCATTGATGGGGACACGCTGCGCCGAGTGTGGGAGGAACTTGATTATCGGCTTGATGTCTGCCGAATCACTAAAGGGGCACATATCGAACATTCGTGAATGCCTAAAAAAACTTTTTGAGTTTTTGTATGTGTGTGCAAAGCATTGTGAAAATATCTCAAATAATAAAGTTATTGTAGAGCTGTGAAATCGCTTCAATCATTTGTAATAACCCTGTATTTGCGTGTTGATTCACCTGACAATATCCCCCTTCAGTGACACATTAACACAGAAGTGGTAAGTATTTCAAATACCTCAGACAATGGATAACCTCGATCTGACCTTGATCAATGGCTGCACCAAACTGGAGGAAGCCTACCACCTACGTAAGAATATTAACAAATCTAAATCCGTTTCCCTAAATTTAAAATTCTGACACAACACCGTCGAGTGACCTTCAGTATTGTAAGCCGCATAATACCTGAACATTGTCAGAAAGAACAACTCGAGAATCTCGCAGTAAAAGATGGAAAGAATTTGAGAAAGATCGTGAGCTACATCAAAGAAAATGGTGAATATAGCTTCAGAAACTAAGAGCTCACCTGGATGTAAAGTGCATTATAACAGCAATGAAATTTTCTGCAGTTTTGGAGACACGGTGGACAACTGGACACTCACGTCAAGCATTTTCACCACTGTTTCTAGAGACACCTAGGTCAAGTGGACAAGACTAGTTAACAAAGGACTTCAATGACTAAAACTCGACGACAACGACATTAACGGCAGTGATCAGTACTGAATGCTGAGTAGAGCATCAGATTCTGTCCAGTCGCCAACAGCAGTGAAATTGCGTCCGGGAACTAGAGTTGCATTTCAACAGCGCCCATAGCGCCAGGTTGAAAGAGTACTGGGCTAAGAAGGAACCTCGCAAAAATTAAGCTTTTGTGAATCGTAAGCAGTGCCGTAAACCAGAACAGAGGTAAGCCATTATCATTTAGAAGGGCAAATGAACTGAAAAGCAGCGTCTGAAATCATGTTCAATTTCTGGCAGGAATGTGAAAATCACAAGGAAAACCCAACAACCGTTGATTCAAATAAGGGTGGAAAATTACTGCTCCAGAGATGAGGATATGAAAGATTTTCAAATTTTTCGCAGGTACTGTTCGACCTTCTGGAAACATAGAGTGACGGGCAGCAGGAACGGGGGGCATAAAAGATTTACAGAATGAATGCACGAGAGCAGTGATGTTTGTGCGTCATTACGTCACGTTGGAGAGACTACCGTCCGACGATACCGTGGCAGAGGATAGGAACGATGAAAGAGGGGGTAGAGGTACCTGTTGCACAGATGGCCTTGGCTGTTGGCTGGCGTGTGACGTCAGACCCCCCCCCCCTTTGCCCCCCCCCCCTCTCCCTGCGGTGACAGACTAAACGGTAGCGGAGCCCGACCTCTAGGTTAGGTTGAAAGGTGATAATTTTGTTGAGAGTTGGCGAGCCCAACGAATGTGAATGCCAAATAAGTTTGTGGTAACAGGTTGACTTGTAGCGTGGCGTAATGTTCACGCTCGCGCCACAATTAAACGCACTTCCCCGTATTTAACGCATTTTTCATCACAAAACCTAAAACTGGGAGCTAAACTCAAAACTCTGTGATTGGACTGTCAAGAGGAATGGTCTGCAACATCCAAAATTTACGACTGTCGCTACACACTAATTCAGTCCACGATTCCAGACACAATCATCGAGGAGCTTCATGGCAGCTATATCACGGCTGAAACTGAAAGTTCAATAAACACCTCTGTCGGAACAACTTATGCGCCCCTCTCACACAGAGGAAGAAGATCCAACCCATATATTTCTACAAAGTCCTCGGAAATCATTAGTTCCCAAGTAGCCCCAAAAACTTGTTAGCATCCAGCGATACGGGAAGTATAAAATACTGTACGAGTTCGTCAACAACGCCAACATCCCAATGTAGCTCCCTGCGCTGATAATCTAATGCTCTTGATAATAAGACATCCAGGGGAAGACCAAAGCACACTTAACGGACTATATTCACACGTGCTACTCAACACGATATGGGACGCTGAGCCTGTAAATGCTATAAGTGTATGTCACTATGCACCTCCTACGTGTATGCGTGAATACTGGTGCATCTATAATATCCAAATCCGGTTCTTGTATATTTTTCTCATGTTTTGTCTAGATGGTACTTACAGACCTGCACAAATATTCAATTCTCTATCCCCAGATTTCGAAAAAGTTCTTATAGGATATACAGAAGAACATTTTATTTTTAATTTAGATACATATTCATTAAAATGAATCCATTGGGAATATCTCAAATGTCTACCAACAGCGCTCTATCATTTCTTTTACGAGTAGCATTTTCATAGCATTCTACCTCTACATATCCTGTGTTACATTTACGTCTTGTCTATTCGTTTCGGGATACTGTGGACGTAAAATTTGTTTTATGTCCGACTCTGTCCTTTATTAATCCTGCGTCACTTCGTAACAGGGAACAACTTAATGTATACAGCAAACTGCAGTACAACATTTCCAGTGTATAGGCATGTTCCGACAGTCATTAAATTAAAAAAGGAGAAAAACTCAAAAACATGTATTAGATAATCGAGAAGTGTTTTTTTATTTATTTGTATTTCATTGATAAAGAGTATTTTGATGCATCTTGTGCACATAGATGATAATTTCGTAATGATATCACAAAGCTTCAGGAATGATGGAGAAGAATAAATGTATAAATTTGATGCAGGGAACCATGGTACGTAAACAATCGAGTCAAAAGTTATAAGCAAAAATCGTTCCGATACCTCTGACAGTGGAATACATAAACTGGTACTGTTCTTCCTAAGACTGCATGGCAGGCAAATTTCAAAGATGGTGGTATAGATCAAAACAAGCAAAAATTATAAAGTAAAGTTGGGTTGTAAAGTGCATACCGTAAGGGCTATGGGCATTTGTTTAGGAGAAGAGATGTGTTTCACACTAGCGAAAATGAATAGTGTTCATACTTCTTAAGTTTTGTATTTTAAAGCCCTTATTTACAGGACTTTTTTTCCTGTTTTAGTCCATACTGTCTCCTCCAAAAAAACGGAAACCAAAGAATTTGCACAACAAGAGATGTGTTTCACAGTATCGAAAATGAACAAGCACTTTAGAGCCCTTGTTTTCTTCCATACTGCAGCCTCTGAAAGTTGCCTACCCTAAAATCTTAGTAACAATAGTAACGGTAATGTATTCCGCTGTCAGAGGTATTAGAAAGATTTTTGCTAATAACTTCTGACTCGGTCATTTCCGGACCGCTCTCTTATTCAAGGCTGATACATGCACCCTTCTCCATCATCCCTGTAACATCATTACGAAAAAAAATGGCTCTGAGCACTATGGGACTTAACGTCTACGGTCATCAGTCCCCTAGAACTTAGAACTACTTAAACCGAACTAACCTAAGGACATCACACACATCCATTCCCCAGGCAGGATTCGAGCCTGCGACCGTAGCAGTCGCGTGGGTCCAGGCTGCAGGGCCTAGAACCGCTCGGCCACTCCAGCCAGCTAACATCTTTACAGAATCACACTGTAAATCGTACATGAAACACGAAAACTGCAAGGTGGGAAGGAGGGGGAAATCGTAACTTCTAACGGGGCCTGTGCTTGCACGACGCTACGACTCACTACGCAGATAACGCCTTGAAGTATTCCAGTCGATGGCTGGCCGATGTGGCCGTGCGGTTAAAGGCGCTGCAGTCTGGAACCGCAAGACCGCTACGGTCGCAGGTTCGAATCCTGCCTCGGGCATGGATGTTTGTGATGTCCTTAGAAATATGAATGTTTTAATTGGACCACTTTTTTCGCTTTCTGATAGATGGCGCTGTAATAGTCACAGACACATGTCTCACAGTTTTAGACGAACAGTTCGTAACAGGTGGGTTTTTTAAATTAAAATACAGAACGTAGGTATGTTAGAACATTTCATTTCGGATGTTCCAATGTGATACATGTACCTTTGTGAACTTATCATTTCTGAGAACGCTTGCTGTTACAGCGTGATTACCTGCAAATACCACATTAATGCAATAAATGCTCAAAACGATGTCCGTCAACCTCAGTGCATTTGGCAATACGTGTAACGACATTCCTCTCAACAGCGAGTTCGCCTTCGGTGATCGCACATGCATTGACAATGCGCTGACGCATGTAGTCAGGCGTTGTCGGCAGATCACGATAGCAAATATCCTTCAATTTTCCCCACAGAAAGAAATCCGCGGACGTCAGATTCGGTGATCGTGTGGGCCATGGTATTGTGCTTCGACGACCACCTGTCATGAAATATGCTATTCAATACCGCTTGAACAGCACGCGAGCTATGTGCAGGACATCCATCATTTTGGGAGTACATCGGTAGAACATTACGTAAGAAATCAGCATACATTGCACCATTTAGATTTCCATCGATAAAATGGGGGCCAATTATCCTTCCTCCCATAATGCATCGCCATGCATTAAGCTGCCAAGGTCGCTGATGTTCCACTTGTCGCAGCCGTCGTGGATTGTCCGTTGCCCAATAGTGCGTATTATGCCGGTTTACGTTATCGCTGTTGGTGAATGACGCTTCGTCACTAAATAGAACGCGTGCAAAAAATCTGTCATCGTCCCGTAATTTCTCTTGTGCCCAGTGGCAGAACTGTACACGACGTTCAAAGTCGTCGCCATGCAATGCCTGGTGTAGCATTCTCAACACCGACGTTTTTGAGATTCCCGATTCTCGTGCAGTTTGTCTGCTACTGATGTACGGATTAGCCGTGACAACAGCTAAAACACCTACTAGGGCATCATCATTTGTTGCAGGTCGTGGTTGACGTTTCACGTGTCGCAGAACACTTCCTGTTCCCTTAAATAACCTAACTATCCGGCGAACGGTCCGGACACTTGGATGATGTCGTCCAGGATACCGAGCAGCATACATAGCACACGCCCGTTCGCTATTTCGATCACAATTGTCATACATCAACACGATATCGGTCTTTTCCGCAATCGGTAAGCGGTCCATTTTAACACGGGTAATGTATCACGAAGCAAATACCGTCCGCACTGGCGGATTGTTACGTGATACCACGTACATATGTTTGTGACTATTACAGCGCCATCTATCACAAAGCGAAAAAAGTGGTCCAACTAAAACATTCATATTTCTTTACGTACTACACGCATATCTAATAAAAAATGGGGGTTC
Organism: Schistocerca cancellata; assembly: GCF_023864275.1. Lineage (NCBI taxonomy): Eukaryota > Metazoa > Arthropoda > Insecta > Orthoptera > Acrididae > Schistocerca > Schistocerca cancellata. Next base: position 421,148,666 of record NC_064634.1, on the reverse strand, counting down.
CTATTTTAAATAAATGCAGTTGACATCCGTTTGACCTATGGCAGCGCCATCTAGCGGGCCAACCATAGCGCCATTTGGTTTCCCCCTTCAAGCTAGACGAGTTTCGTTCTTTGTAGTTTTTTCGTTTGATGCTTATTTCGTGAGATATTTGGCCCAGTCACTATCAATGGACCACACTGTATAGAAAATAGCAACGATCCCATCACACTTCCCTGGAACAAGCCTGATGTTACCCCTGTCTCTTAGGAACTCTCTTTGTTGAGAACGACATACTGGACTCTATTACTTAAGAAGTCTTCGAAACAGTCACGTATGTATTGCCTATTCCGTACGCACGTACCTTCGTTAACAGTCTGCAGTGGGGTACCATGTCGAATACTTTTCGGAAATCTAGAAATATGGACTCAGCCTGTTGCTGTTCATCCATAGTTCGCAGTATATCACGTGAGAAAAGAGTAAGTTGGAAAAGACTAAGGGGGGTATCGCACGAGTTCTGCTTTCTAAAGCAGTGCTGTTTCGTGGACAAGAGTTTTTCGGTCTCTAGAAAATGTATTACATTCGAACTCAGAATATACTGTAGAATTCTGTAGAACGCTTGCAGCTGGTAAAATTGTTGTTTATTGCCGGCCTGTGTTGCCGAGCGGTTCTAGGCGCTTCAGTCTGGAACCGCGCGACCGCTACGGTCGCAGGTTCGAATCCTGCCTCGGGCATGTTCTTAGGTTAGTTAGGTTTAAGTAGTTCTAAGTTATAGGGGACTGATGACCTTAGATGTTAAGTGCCATGGTACTCAGAGCCATTTGAACCATTTGTTGTTGATTAAAACACGACCTGTTTCGCGGCTTTAAGCCGCATCATTAGGTGGACAACATTAAAAGATCATAGGCATACGCATCGCTCCTAGTCAAAATTTACTATTCAGAAAATATCGTTAATTCTATGTTAAGGATATTGGTCTGTAATTCTGCAGGTTCGTACTTTTACCCTTCTTGTATACAGGAGTCACCTGCGCTTTTTTCCAGTTCCTTGGAACTTTTCTCTGCATGGAAAATTCGCGATAAATGCAAACTAAGTAAGGGGCGAATGACGTGGAATACTCTTTGTAAACCCTAACTGGGATTCCATCCGGATCTGGCGACTTATTTGTTTTCAGATCTTACAGTTTTTTTTTTTTTTTTTCTCGCCAGGGGCGATTATTATTATGTCATCCATACGGGACTCATGTGCGATGGTCAAATGACGGTACGTTTGTACGCTTGTAGGTTCAGTGAATGGTCGGTGAAAAGACGCTGTTGGTAGCCCCTTGGTTCATCAGCGCGGTCAGCTGTCCAACAGTTCCACGTCTATACGCCTTTACACGTCTCCGCAGCCATCATTCATTCCTGTCATCTATGGCCCGTGACGCAACGCAATTCCTCGGCACCGGTTTAGGATACAGCCATTTTGCCATGCGCAGGTGGCACACGAAGAACAGTATACAGACTTACCCTTTTCCAATGGTCATTTCCATTTGGAGGTCAGATAAGTCGTCCCGTTCTACATTATGACAACGACTGTACTGTTTGCCGCAACCCCCCGACACTCTTTATTTGCCCTCCACTGCTATTATTTCCATGTGCCGTCTGTGAGCCGTTACTGTACGATGACGTCGAGCATAGGCGGCAGTCACGTTAATGTGACTGTACCGTCTATTATACCCAGGTGCCACTGCACACACTTCTTCGTGGAGTTGCATTTTTTTCTGCTAGTTTAATTTTGACAGTAAATGTTCGGCAAAGTTTGTATATCGTGGGGATTGGGGAACCTGAAGTAAGTCATGGCATACGAGACAGCTGACTAGCCAAACGGTAGAAACGGCAGCGGAGCTTTCTCCTTGGTGATGTACCATCATTGACTAATGATACACACTCGCGTCTCTTAGCGTACGAGCGGGCTGCTGCTCGCTCTTGAGAAACGGCGTGCTGAGAGAGTAGCCGACGAGTACTGGGCGCCCGCTAAATGACGGCTCTCGTCAAATTGCGTCAATCAGGCGGCCCTGAAACCTAAAAGCCTTAGCGCCATTTTCATAATCGCATAGCGGCGCTTGTGAAACGAATGCGTCGGCACGCTTCATTCTGCGCTTCTCTTCCAAGATTTACCGCCTCTTGCTTTCTGGGAGACTATTTCACTTCTTTGCTACTCTTTTATTTGGTGTCTTCGTTTGCCAGTTGTAGGGGAAGTCCTGGCTCAGGCTTAGCTTTCATTTTGCCAACTGCCAGTAATGGATGACTGATGTATCTTACCAAAGACGTGGTAGTGGAGATGTCTATGTTACTACTACCAACAACCCAACGACAAATTGAGGGCGATCAAAAACCTTTACTTCACGTGTATTTGTCCTTATGTGTCATTTAATCCGTTCTGCTTCTTTTATTTCTATGTTCGTCGTAGACCTTTGAAGCTTCGTTCCTACCTGTGATAAACTTCTGGCGTGATGGTATAGTCCATTCTGAAGTGGAAAAGAACAGCGTAACTAAGAAGTTTAGATCATACGTAAAAACAGTACACGGTTCTAAATCGTCTATCCAGTCACTCAGCGATCACAGTGGTACCAAAACGGAAGATAACAGGGAGACGGGCGAAATACTGAATTCGGTCTTCTAAAATTGTTTCACCACGCTAGATGATAACACTGTACCTCATTTCAGTCGCCGGCCGCGGTGGTCTAGCGGTTCTGGCGCTGCAGTCCGGAACCGCGGGACTGCTACGGTCGCAGGTTCGAATCCTGCCTCAGGCATGGGTGTGTGTGATGTCCTTAGGTTAGTTAGGTTCACGTAGTTCTAAGTTCTAGGGGACTTATGACCTAAGATGTTGAGTCCCATAGTGCTCAGAGCCATTTGAACCATTTTGAACCATTTCAGTCACCGTACGAACGATGAACTGGCACATTCTGAGATGACCGATAGCGGAATAGAAAAACAACTACAATCGCTTAGTAGTGGTAAGGCATCGGGATCAGATGATATACCTATAAGTTTCTACAAAGATTATGCGAAAGAATTTGCTTACCCTCCAGCACTAGTGTATCGCAGTTCACTGGAGCAACGAAGGGTACCAAGCGACAGGAAGAAAGTGCAAGGCATTTCTGTTTTCAAGAAGGATTTTACGATGGAGGCCTATATCGTTGACGCCAATCTGTTGTAGAATTATGAAATATATTCTGTGTTCAAGAATTAAGTTGCTTTTGGAGAACTAAAATCTCGACTATAAAAATCTACATAGATTCCGTAAATAGAGATCTTGAAAATTCAGTTCGCTCTGTTCCTTAGTGGGATTCTTAACGCTGTACACCAAGGCATTCAGGTTGATGCCATGTTTAAAAAATGTCTCTAAACACTACGGGACTCAACATCTGAGGTCATCAGTCTCCTAGACTTAGAACTACTTAAACCTAACTAACCTAAGGACATCACACACAATCACGCTCGAGGCAGGAATCGAACCTGCGACCATAGCAGCAGCGTGGTTCCGGACTGAAGCGCCTAGAACCGCTCCGTCACAGCGGCCGGCGATTCCATGTTCCTTGACTTCAAGAAGACATTTAACACAATCCCAAGTCACCGTTTAGTGAAAAAAAATACGAGCTCTGCGAGTATCTGCCCAGATTTGATACTGGTTCAAGAGTTCCTTGGAGATAGAACTCAGCACGTCGATCTTAAAGGAACAAAATCCACAGATGCGAAGGTAATTTCCAGAGCACACGGAGAAACTGTGATTGGACCGTTACTGCTTACAGTGCATATAAACGACGTAGTATAAAACGTCGGAAGCTCTTTATGATCACTCGTAGATTACACTGTTCTCCATACGAAAACAGCAACGCCAAAAGACAGCATCGATTTGCAAAATGATGCTACGGCTGATCGATGCATGGTGCAGGTTCTAGCAGTTGCTCCTGAACGTAAACAAACGTAACATACTGCTCATACATAGGAAAGAAATCCACTACTGTACAAGAACACTATTGATGTCAGATTACTGGAAACAGTATCCAACCATAAAATGTCTAAGAGTAACCACACAGATCTATCTTAGGTAAAATGACCTTATAAAACAAATAGTAGGAGAAACAGATCCCAGACTGAGATTCATAGAAATAATCTCAAGAAAATGCTGCTCATCGACGGAATAAGTAGATTACAAGGGGCTTGTTCGACCGATTCTTGAGTACTGTTCATCAGTCTGGGACCCTTACCAGGTAGAACCGATAGAACAGATGGAGAAGATCCGACGAAGGGCGGCGCGTTTCGTGACGGGATCGTTTAGTCGGTGAGAGAGAGTTACAGAAATACTCAACCAACTCCAGAGGCAGATGCTACAAAATATGTGCTGTGCATCACGGAGGGATTAACTATCGAAATTTCGAGAGAGTACTTTCCGGGAAGAGTCGTACAACACATGATTTCCTCCAACATACATCTCGCGAAATGACTACGTTGAGAGAACTCCAGAAATTAGAGCTAATACAGAGGCTTACTTGCCATTGACGAGTGGAACAGGGAAGGGGTTCAGCTAGTGGCACCAGAAGTATCCTCCTTCACACACACAGTCAGCTGGCTTGCGGAGTATTGATGTGGATGTATGTGTCACTACATAAGTGGAATAGGAGGGATATCCGTGATGCTGGTACCACACTGATCGCCTTACGTCCAGTGAGACGTTTTCCAATAACTGCGGCAGCAGCTAATCTTAGGAACTCGAGATACTTGAGGTTATTTAGATATCCATCAGTATAACAGGGATCAATGACGGGGACTTGAAAACCACGTATCAAACATTGATAGACCAAGAGTCACGAGGATTTTCAACTGACGATTAGTACACATCGCGAAGATTTACTTACCTATGATTTGCAAATAATGCTTCTTCCTTAAACAAAATTTTGCATTGATTCGCTGCATCACTCTGCACTTTTCGTAGACAAAATTGCGAGAAACGTAACCTATTTTGGAAGTCATCACTGCGAAGTTGTAGGGGCAGAGAAACGTGACGAGGACGAAATGCGATTAAATGTAGCGTTCGTAGAAGACTCGTTTCATTGAACCTTCTCGTGCTGTTGAGATGACTCTTAGTTTCATTTGCATTCTGTGTTATTGCTGCTAAACTGTCAACTTAACATCTTTCATCAGGTGCCCCTCTTTTTCCTTAGCGTATTTTATTCTCCACACTTACGGTTTCTAGAACTCTTTTTTAGTAATATTTACAAAGACAGATCATGAGTGCTTGGCACGATCTGGATAGTCTTCAGCAAATAACCGCTTCTCTGCTTTACAGTTTGGCGATATTCGGGGACAGATATTCACTTTTTCGGTTGTCATATACACTGTGAATATTTCATTAGCCTTATGAGCAAGTTACTTCATTGCTACATCAGCAGAACGCGGATTGATGGGTTTCAAGAGCATGGATAAACACAAGAAGCATACATAGTTAAGTGTTTGCTTATAATTGGTATTATAGGGCAAATGTTTGTGCAACCTCTTCTCCTGACTGCGGGGCATTGGTTAGGTCGCTATCGCCTTGATACTATTTCATCAAGTTCCAACATATTATCTCGCTGTAGTTTTTTTAGAAGTTCCTTTCAAATGTGACAAAAAAAGTATATAGGTTCATTAAATATATTCGACGTCGTAATTCGGCGACCATAAACGATAAACATTACTTGCGATTGTCAAAAAATTCGCCACGTTGGCTTGGCGAAAATCGCACCTCGACATATTTATTCATTTTGGATGTATTTGGAGTGGCCTGTCTTGGCTGCTTCGCCTTGTAAGTTGTTCAAAGTAATGTCTCATCCTAATATCCTGTTTTTTCGTATTCGCTTAACGATGACTCCACTGAAAATGACATGACCGATCTTCTTCGCTAGAGGTTCTCTTAAAACCCAAGTATATTATCACCCAAATCTGTTGTCACAAAAAAAAAATACACTGGGAAAAACGATTAGACAAAGCACTTGAACCATGGGAAAAAAACCGTGAATCGGCTAAGGAAATTATTTTGACCATTATGAAGAGAGTTAAGCATCACAATAAAACAATTGAACGGCCGGCCACGTACCTTTGATATACGAGTAGTTGAAACATTTCAAACTTGAGTTGCTCTCAGACTAACAGAAGTTCCAATAACTTACGGGAATACAACCAAGTAACGTCGTCGACAGCTGGCAATATATTGGATAATCAAACTCTCGCATTTTCAAGGTAAAAATGTATGATCTCTCTGCAATGCAACTTAAAATGTTGGTTGATCGCACTAAGCCATCCAGGTATCCATGCATGCAGTAAAAATGTACTCAGAGTGACAACGAACACCGTATGTGAAAGTTGGACAGCAATTGTGTCTGGCTGAGCTTTCTGTCCATACCGTACTCCTTGGTGGATGAATTAACAGGAGCGACAAATTACCTGCGGTACTCGAAAACGCTAATTTTGCAGAAAGAAAAAAAAAGCCGTCTTCAGGCCACGAGTGGCCTACCGGGACCATCCGACCGCCGTGTCATCCTCGGTGGAGGATGCGGATAGGAAGGGCGTGGGGTCAGCACACCGCTCTCCCGGTCGTAAGGTGGTATTCTTGACCGCAGCCGCTACTATTCGGTCGAGTAGCTCCTCAAGTGGCATCACGAGGCTGAGTGCATCCCGAAAAATGGCAACAGCGCATAGCGGCCTGGATGGTCACCCATGCCTTAATTCGGATGGGAAGGATGTATCCACTGCGGCAAGGTCGTTGCCCGCAGAAAGACAAGGATGTGATTTATATATGACAGGGCACCATCTTATTTTAGACCCTTCCACAACAGCACCCAGTACGAAGGTTTTACGAATAATAATTGGTAGAGCAGGACCAGTAGCATGGTCTGTCCATTCGGCTGACGTTAATCGCACAGATTTCTGGCTATGGGGGACACTCACAAACGTTTCTGTATTCCGAATCCACCGGCAATCTGTACACGCTACAGAAGCGTTTGCTTCGTGCGTGTGACCAAATCCGAAAGGAAGGAAGGAAGATTAGGGTTTGACGTCCCTTCGACAGCGCTGCCATTAGTTACGGACAAATTCAGAGGGTGAATAGGTGCGCTCACACGCGTTCGTGATTCTTTGAGAATGCAAGATGAAGGATGATTACGACAAAGTTGCAGCCACATTGAGCAATACCTGCTGTGTCAACGGGCAGAAGGCTATCCTACGACGGGACTGTCTCCTGTATATACTACCTGATAAAAAGACGGGGAGAGGGGGAGGAGGAGGAAACGAAATGAAACTTCGCCATTTGAGAGCGTTTGTGATGTTCTTTCAGTGATTACAAAATCCAGTGAAATTTACAAAGGACTTGACAGTATGAGGCCACTTTCTAGTATGGTGTTGCACGCCATGTGATATGGATGAATGCGCTAAGGGTGTCATGAAACTGTTGCACCCTCTCCTGCGCCAAGCTGGCTCACAACCGATGTAGCTGGTTCTTTATATCCTGGATAGTAGCAATGAGACAGAGATGACGTTCGAGTCAATCAAACACATGTCACATTGGATAAAATCTAGGGATCTTGCTGGCCGGAGGAGTACCTCGACATCATGCAGACAGTATTTAGAGACGCGTTATATCTATGGAGGAGCATTGTCCTGTTGAAAAATGGTAGTACTATACTGTCAAATGAGAGGTAGCACACAAGTCCGCTATGCTGTTAAGAGTTTTCCACTGCCTCTACGATCCGTGACCTGAAGACATACCCGATCGCCCCCTCAGCATGAGTAAGACCGCTGTGCCTCTCCAAAACAATGGAGGAATGAAAGCTCTTCCGAAGTCGCCGCCATACGAAGGACATCCGGGGTAGAGCAGAACCGCAGTTTACCACTGAACCCAATTCGACGCCTTTCATCAACAAACCATGCTTTCCGGTCACGGCACCATTCCAAACGCTGCCCTTTACGTTTTGCTGTAAACGGCAACCCAACCATGGGACGGTAATTCCGCAGTCCGGCTGTTGCTGATCTCCGACCAATCGTGCGGAATGACACAGATTGTTTCAGGGAGTCTACGTTTGTATTCGGATGACAGGTGAAGAGATGAAGGAGTTTTGACGTGATTGCTGCACAGTATGGCTGTCCTCACTTGTGGTGGCCAGAAGTGGTCGAGTGGAATCTTCGTGACGATTACGACTGCCATCGCGTTCCCGAACAACATCAGGCCACTCCCAGCTGAATGGCCTACAAATCGGGATACAGCACCATTCGACCAGCCAGCCGAATGGACACTTCAATCTCTAAGAGATGCCGGTAGCGCTGTCTCACGCGAACACATGGCGTCTATGTGTCCTTCACAGCGGTCTCTCAATGTATGATGCTGTTCAAGCCCCTTATACACTGAAGCGCCAAATAAACTGGTATAGGCATGCGTATTCAAAAACAGAGATATGTAAACAGGCAGAATACGGCACTGCGGTCGGCAACGCCTGTATGAGACAACAAGTGTGTGGCGCAATTGTTAGATCGGTTACTGCTGCTACGACGGCAGGTTATCAACATTTAAGTGAGTTTGAACGTGCTGTTATAGTCGTCGCACTGGCGATGGGAGGTAGCGATGAATATACACTCCTGGAAATGGAAAAAAGAACACATTGACACCGGTGTGTCAGACCCACCATACTTGCTCCGGACACTGCGAGAGGGCTGTACAAGCAATGATCACACGCACGGCACAGCGGACACACCAGGAACCGCGGTGCTGGCCGTCGAATGGCGCTAGCTGCGCAGCATTTGTGCACCGCCGCCGTCAGTGTCAGCCAGTTTGCCGTGGCATACGGAGCTCCATCGCAGTCTTTAACACTGGTAGCATGCCGCGACAGCGTGGACGTGAACCGTATGTGCAGTTGACGGACTTTGAGCGAGGGCGTATAGTGGGCATGCGGGAGGCCGGGTGGACGTACCGCCGAATTGCTCAACACGTGGGGCGTGAGGTCTCCACAGTACATCGATGTTGTCGCCAGTGGTCGGCGGAAGGTGCACGTGCCCGTCGACCTGGGACCGGACCGCAGCGACGCACGGATGCACGCCAAGACCGAAGGATCCTACGCAGTGCCGTAGGGGACCGCACCGCCACTTCCCAGCAAATTAGGGACACTGTTGCTCCTGGGGTATCGGCGAGGACCATTCGCAACCGTCTCCATGAAGCTGGGCTACGGTCCCGCACACCGTTAGGCCGTCTTCCGCTCGCGCTCCAACATCGTGCAGCCCGCCTCCAGTGGTGTCGCGACAGGCGTGAATGGAGGGACGAATGGAGACGTGTCGTCTTCAGCGATGAGAGTCGCTTCTGCCTTGGTGCCAATGATGGTCGTATGCGTGTTTGGCGCCGTGCAGGTGAGCGCCACAATCAGGACTGCATACGACCGAGGCACACAGGGCCAACACCCGGCATCATGGTGTGGGGAGCGATCTCCTACACTGGCCGTACACCACTGGTGATCGTCGAGGGGACACTGAATAGTGCACGGTACATCCAAACCGTCATCGAACCCATCGTTCTACCATTCCTAGACCGGCAAGGGAACTTGCTGTTCCAACAGGACAATGCACGTCCGCATGTATCCCGTGCCACCCAACGTGCTCTAGAAGGTGTAAGTCAACTACCCTGGCCAGCAAGATCTCCGGATCTGTCCCCCATTGAGCATGTTTGGGACTGGATGAAGCGTCGTCTCACGCGGTCTGCACGTCCAGCACGAACGCTGGTCCAACTGAGGCGCCAGGTGGAAATGGCATGGCAAGCCGTTCCACAGGACTACATCCAGCATCTCTACGATCGTCTCCATGGGAGAATAGCAGCCTGCATTGCTGCGAAAGGTGGATATACACTGTACTAGTGCCGACATTGTGCATGCTCTGTTGCCTGTGTCTATGTGCCTGTGGTTCTGTCAGTGTGATCATGTGATGTATCTGACCCCAGGAATGTGTCAATAAAGTTTCCCCTTCCTGGGACAATGAATTCACGGTGTTCTTATTTCAATTTCCAGGAGTGTATTTTCCCGTACGACCATTTCACGAGTGTACCTTGAATATCAGAAATCGGGTAAAACATCAGATCTCCGACATCGATGGGGCCGGAAAAATATCCTGCAAGAACAGGACCAAAGACGAACTGAAGAGAATCGTTCAACATGACAGGAGTGCAACTCTTCCGCAAATTGCTGCAGATTTACATGGTGGCGCATCAACAAGTGTCAGCGTGTGCGAACAGTAAACACGGATAACACTAGCGCATTCTAGTGACTTTTCTACGTGTCACAGAGGGTTTGCAACTCTAATAATTTACATACTCGCCAGTGGTGTGTTTTGTACAAAGTTACGCCGACATACGACAATGTCTTCTGGGTGATTCACTTTTTTGTCGAGCAGCGTATTATGTAGCGTCATGAACGACTGCCAGTGCACCCGTGACCAAACTGGAGTTTTCCAGAGAATGCATGATTCCCTAGACATTGGACAGAAGAGTGCCTTACTATGAATCGACACCATACTGAGGACTTGCTGAGCGACGGCTCAGAAGTAGAGGTTGTATGCAGTAGCAAGTAGATTACATTAGCTCTGCTGTTCACGGTTAAAGAATTTTGCTTACTCACTTGTTTATTGCATTCCGTAGGTCGTTCGTAACAGCATATCTTGCAGCAGAAGGCATGTGTTTCACAGTAGCGAAGATACACAAGTATTCATAGCTCTTAAGGTATGCGTTTTAGAGTCCATGTTCACTGGACGATTTTTTTTTTGTCTTGCTCCAAACTACCAGTTCTCAAAATATGGACTACTTCTTTTTTAACGCCTTATGTCGCTCTGTAGGTCTTTTTTTAACGGTAAAGAACACCATTTGCTTGAAGAAGTGCATATTTAAGAATACAAAACTCAAGTCTTTTAGACTCGTGTTAGTACACAGTTTTCCACTGTTCGTTTTTAGATATGCGGCAAGGGAGGACGTTTTTTAAGTGCAATTAGTTGATGAGTAACGAAACGAATCAGGATCGTTATAAGAAGGAGAATGATGTCTTCCTGTGGACTGTCTGTTGGCAGGAATGTAGCTCTGGAAGTGGGCCAGATGGCTTTCTCTCTTGAATGTAGTACGTATTTGTTATCATGGCGTTACAGTTGCGGGAAGCGAGAAGAAACGCAAAGGCCCGTGTTGTCGCTAGTGGATGCTTGCTTACCCTCAGCACGTTCACACAGCGGCGGCGAGGCGTCGCTGTATAAACTCTGTCACACCAACAGCAGCAAGGACAGCACCAGTTCACTGTGGCAGCGGATTGTGTCAGATATCAGATTGCTCACAAGCGGCTTCTAATAAAATTGCGTGCTTATGGCGCATCGTATAAATTGTGTGACTGGATACCTGATTTCTTGTCAGAAAGGACACAGTTCGAAGTCATTGACGGAATGTCATCGTGTAAAACAGAAGTGATATCTGGCCTTCACCAAGGAAGTGTTATAGGCCCTCTGCTTTCCCTAATCTATATAAGCGATTTAGGAAACAATCTGAGCAGACTTCTTAGATTGTTTGAAGACAGTGCTATCATTTACCGTCTGCTAAAGTCATCAGAAGATCAAAAACACTTAGACAGGGAACCTGTACGGTGCGATAAAGAGGCAATTGACCCTAAATAATGAAAAGTGTACGGTCATCCACATGAGTACTAAAAGGATCTGTTAAATTTCGCGTACATTGTAAATCAGACAAATCTAAAGGCTGTCAGTTCAACTCAATATAACTTAAGTTGAAACGATCACATAGATAATGTTTTGTGGAAGACAATGATACGATAAATAGGCGCGGTATTCAACTATCGGTGCGATGAAAGTTTTGAAAGCTTTGACGATGTACTTCCGTTCATGAGGATTCTTCCAATGAATCTGTTTGAAATCTGCCTTCCCTGCGATTACTTCTATGTCGTCGTTCCACTTTAAATCGTTCTGCACGCATGTTTACAAATGTTAAATCGGTGACTACATTCATACAAAAATGGTTCAAATGGCTCTAAGCACTATGGGACTTAAAACCTGAGGTCATCAGTCTCCTAGACTTAGAACTACTTAAACCTAACTAACCTAAGGACATCACACACATCCATGTCCGAGGCAGGAGTCGAACCTACGACCGGATCGGCAGCGCGGTTCCGGACTGAAGCGCCTAGAACCGCTCGGCCACAGCGGCCGGCTATATTCATACAAAAACATCTCTTCCCAACTACATATCCTCAGTACGTTACAACAGTTCATATGTTGGTTAACTGGTAATCCCTACGCTAAGCGCCATTTCTCTGCAAATCTTCCTGCGTTTCGCTACAGTTTTCTACCAATGAGATTTTTCTGTATTCAGTACCATCATCCGAGAAAGAAGCAACGACAAAGGGAAACGTTATAGAGCTGTACATCCTGTGATCACGACAACTCATAAGTACGTGCAGCAAACGGTGTTAAAAGGATTTCATACAACTATTGCACGAATGAAATCCAGTCACGGTCGTTTAAAAGAAAAGAAAAAAGACTTACATTTCCTCGACAACTCGCTTTGTACTTGTGGAGAACAAGGAAGTATGAGCCATAATATGTGATACTGTCCCGAAGAGACATTATGTCAGCTGATGTGTTACCACTCTGTTAGGAATAACAGACATTACGGTGTATAAATTCATACTCTCAGCTATCAAGGAATTAAGAGTGTCCATATAATCAGTTATAAAACAAAATTAGGTCCTGCAAGTACGGCAAGGTCCATTTTTATGAACTGAGGAGAACCTTTATGCGAGAATAGCCACTCCGAAGGAGCAGAGCCAAAACGGAGAATCGCTCTTCCCAGGGGTCAGACCCCCCTTAGCCAAAGTATCAGAAGACAAATCGGATACATAATGTGTAGTGTATATATATATATATATATATATATATATATATATATTCATTTATTTCAAAAAAGGTATTATTTTTAATATATATATATATATATATATATATATATATATATATAATTTTTGTTCATAGATAATCGTAATGTATACATACAAATTTTATAAAAGTTGTACCTCTTTTGCTGTCAATGGATTTAAATGTTGTACATAGCTAACAGTCAAAACACAAAACAGACAGTTGTTAACAGGTGTAAATTATGGTTATAGTCATGAATAAAAACAAAGAATACCAACCGCGAAACTCCTTATGCAGAGATTCCATAGTTATCCACTAAGTTATTTATATATTTTAACAATAATGGCCCTACAACACACCCTTGTGATGCGGTGCATTGTAGCAACTAATGAGTATATCAGCAGGAAGTGAAGCAGGTACTACAACACGCACACATATTATCAGTAACTTACTAAAACTAGAGCATGATAAATACTTGACTTTAGAGGAAATCAGTGTCCACGCCGATCACATAATATTAATAACATTTAGCGCATCGTCATTGTTGAAATATTGTTTCACATCAGAGTACAGTTGTCAGTAACTGAAGATAAAGTTCTGGATGACTGTTCTATTCACATGCAGCCGGATCTGTGCTAAGAAGTTACTGTCTTCGTTAGCGATGATTAAAAGATAGATAAGCGGATGGTAATATAGACTTGATTGAGCGATACTACACTCGGACATTAATAATTTTCCGACTGCGGCTGCGTAAGGAAACACTTGGGGAAGTGTCTAGGTCGACGCTTCCGATTCACTGTTGCTTCTGCCAGCGACTTTCTTTACTTGTGTTGCCGTCGAGTGGTACCAACTTTTGCATGAGAGCTACATGTGTTACACCCGAAGCTGCAATTACGCCTCGTGGTTTCCCTCCATTAAGAACGACATGTTATGTTCTACACTGGTGCAAAACTTAAGGATGAACTTTCGCATGATGTGTCCCTCGCAAGTAACGTAGCTCGATGAAACTTGGATTGTACACAGAAAGAACTGCTGCAGTGCAATATAGAAGACAACTGAAATAAATACGCAATGAGGGGAGCAGAAATGGCACTTTTATTCAAAGACAATAATGACACTGAAGTCACCGAGATTTATGATGGTCCACTGGAGATCACAAAAGGCGGGAAATCGTTCTTAATATGATGAGTGATCACTACGGACTGGAATGCATGCTCTGCATCGTGCCCCATGATGGCTACAATGTTGGTAAGGAGTTTTTGTGGTGGGGCATTTGACTCCTCCACCAGCGCGGTTGACAATTGCTTGTTGTTCGTTGGGGCATGTGCTACAATACGTCTCTCCAAGGCATCAGGCACGTGCTTGATGGAATTTAAGTCGCGGGGCTGGCAGGAAAGTCCATTTGCCAAATATTCTCTCGTCCGAAGAACTCCTTCGCCTAAGCTGTCCGACGCGGTCCGACTCCGCTGCAGAGTGAAAATCTCATTCTGGACTTCAAATTTGAGTTTCTGGAGCGTTTCAGCAGTGTGGGCAGCAGTATGCGGACGAGCATTTGCTTCGAATTGCAAGGCTTAACTGGGCGGTAAGCACTCACTGCAACGTACACTGTTTATTGCTGTGCCCCTTTCCCCATAACGTTCCAGTACTGGACCTTGTGCGTCCCAAAGCACCCTAAGTATCAGTTTTCCTGCGGGCGATTGGGTCTTGAACGGCTCTGAACACTATCGGTCAACTTCTGAGGTCATCAGTCCCCTAGAACTTAGAAATACTTAAACCTAACTAACGTAAGGACATCACACACATCCATGCCCGAGGCAGGATTCGAACCTGCGACCGTAGCAAGCGCACGGTTCCAGACTGTAGCGCCTAGAACCGGTCGGCAAATGCATGGTATATAATGTGAGGAAAGAAGAGTGGGGAAAGTGCGATGATCCAGAGGGCACCGGTACTTCAGCCTGTTCCCCCTAGATGACAGTAGACGGCACCTAATGGCCATCATAGGTGTATGCTTCTTCGTGAATTGCAAAGCTGTCAGAAAATCCTGTATTTGTTATTGAGACTGTACATCACAAGATGATTCTAATCACCCGTTTTCGTATAAACGATGCTGCGATGGGCAAGTTACTTTGTGCAATAAAATAATCGCCTTGAAACATTAATTTTTCACGAATAGAATCACTTTTGTCACTTTCAAAAATCAGGTAACGTACAGAATCACCAACTACATTTAAGATATTGTAATCTGCGCATGTAGTCGAATGTATTTCCACGAAGAGCTTCTGCAAAAACCCTTGGATTGTCAGAAGATAGTATTTACATAATGTTTAGTTTTATTGAAAGTATCACAACATATGGTGCAGAGTTGTGGGAACTAACTCAGAGGCAGGAAGATCGCCTGCTGGCTGTCGAGATGGATTTCTGGAGACGGAGTCGTGGATACCCCAGACTTGACCATATTAGAAATGATAGGATCAGAGAGGTTATGAATGTCAAAAGCACAATCCTAGAATACACAGAAAGGAAGCGCCTACTCTGGTATGGTCACTCATAGCGTATGCCAGACACAAGATGGCCAAAACGGGTATTGGAATGGACTCCACATCAAAGAAGAAGGCGCGGTGGACCTGCGAGATGCTGGAAAGACGACGTCAACGAAGCAATGGTGGCGAGAGGTCTTAATGAAGGAGACTGGAATGACCGTGAACGATGGAGATTGGGATGCGAGAGGCGGGGGCAGCCGTAGAAACCTCGCTCATATATATATATATATATATATATATATATATATATATATATATATATATATATATATACTCCTGGAAATGGAAAAAAGAACACATTGACACCGGTGTGTCAGACCCACCATACTTGCTCCGGACACTGCGAGAGGGCTGTACAAGCAATGATCACACGCACGGCACAGCGGACACACCAGGAACCGCGGTGTTGGCCGTCGAATGGCGCTAGCTGCGCAGCATTTGTGCACCGCCGCCGTCAGTGTCAGCCAGTTTGCCGTGGAATACGGAGCTCCATCGCAGTCTTTAACACTGGTAGCATGCCGCGACAGCGTGGACGTGAACCGTATGTGCAGTTGCCGGACTTTGAGCGAGGGCATATAGTGGGCATGCGGGAGGCCCGGTGGACGTACCGCCGAATTGCTCAACACGTGGGGCGTGAGGTCTCCACAGTACATCGATGTTGTCGCCAGTGGTCGGCGGAAGGTGCACGTGCCCGTCGACCTGGGACCGGACCGCAGCGACGCACGGATGCACGCCAAGACCGTAGGATCCTACGCAGTGCCGTAGGGGACCGCACCGCCACTTCCCAGCAAATTAGGGACACTGTTGCTCCTGGGGTATCGGCGAGGACCATTCGCAACCGTATCCATGAAGCTGGGCTACGGTCCCGCACACCGTTAGACCGTCTTCCGCTCACGCCCCAACATCGTGCAGCCCGCCTCCAGTGGTGTCGCGACAGGCGTGAATGGAGGGACGAATGGAGACGTGTCGTCTTCAGCGATGAGAGTCGCTTCTGCCTTGGTGCCAATGATGGTCGTATGCGTGTTTGGCGCCGTGCAGGTGAGCGCCACAATCAGGACTGCATACGACCGAGGCACACAGGGCCAACACCCGGCATCATGGTGTGGGGAGCGATCTCCTACACTGGCCGTACACCACTGGTGATCGTCGAGGGGACACTGAATAGTGCACGGTACATCCAAACCGTCATCGAACCCATCGTTCTACCATTCCTAGACCGGCAAGGGAACTTGCTGTTCCAACAGGACAATGCACGTCCGCATGTATCCCGTGCCACCCAACGTGCTCTAGAAGGTGTAAGTCAACTACCCTGGCCAGCAAGATCTCCGGATCTGTCCCCCATTGAGCATGTTTGGGACTGGATGAAGCGTCGTCTCACGCGGTCTGCACGTCCAGCACGAACGCTGGTCCAACTGAGGCGCCAGGTGGAAATGGCATGGCAAGCCGTTCCACAGGACTACATCCAGCATCTCTACGATCGTCTCCATGGGAGAATAGCAGCCTGCATTGCTGCGAAAGGTGGATATACACTGTACTAGTGCCGACATTGTGCATGCTCTGTTGCCTGTGTCTATGTGCCTGTGGTTCTGTCAGTGTGATCATGTGATGTATCTGACCCCAGGAATGTGTCAATAAAGTTTCCCCTTCCTGGGACAATGAATTCACGGTGTTCTTATTTCAATTTCCAGGAGTATATATATATATATATATATATATATATATATATATATATATATATATATAATTTTTACCCTATATCGTTGTATAAACGAAAGATTATGTCGCAATATTACTTCGCAATGATTTAGTGTATTTGTTTCATTCTCTACCTTCTCCTCTTCAATCTAGAATAATTCTATTGCTATCGCTTACCATCATGTGTTTAATGAGCTTTTACCAGCTACTAGTGTATTTGTTGTATTCTTTAGCTTTTCCTCTTAAATTTTCTACAATAATAAATGACATTTGTCATCAGTTACCATGCTGGTTTTAACGATCTTTAATCAGCTACTATGTTCTTACACGAATTTCGATTTAGTCATCCCACGTATCGGTCGTGTAATATGGTGCTGACTTCATGATGTGGACATCAGTGCCAATAAAAAGAAAATATATAAATTTAACTTTCCGGAGCTCGGAACGTGGTCTTAGTGTACCTGTGTTCCCATTCGTTAGCTCAGGAACTATACTGTTCAGCGTGCGATGCGATTCCATCCAAACGATGCACTTTCTATATTTCTGTAGATTTCATCATTTTCTTCACTACTTGTCTGATAAAGCAGCAACATGCCAGCGTTTAATGGCATTAAGAGTAAAGGATTTTGCTCAGTTGGGTGCAGGTCAATTCATTCCTTATCGCGACAAGATATTGGTTATTTTATTCTGTCATTTCATTCTGTCGTTTCTTTAACTTGCGATTCAATTTTTCTTTGTATTTTCCTCTATGAAGTTACTTCTGATAAAATGACGCTGACGCGTGTGGCTCTGTCACATCCATAGCAGTCATATAATAAGTTTATTGTTTCTTGACATTGTAAAAGTGTAATGTCCTAAAACGTTATTTTTATTTATAAAATTATTTTTCATAAATCTGGATTGTAGTGGTAATCATCCAAAAATTTAAAATATAAATGAAGTATACAAAAGTCTGACACGTTTAAACATTCAATGTATGTTTCTTCTTTGTCTCTGATTATTAGGTCATGTCTGGCGAGCACATGTACCTTCAAATATTTCATTTCTGGCGACAGATTTGTTAGATGTGTAATGGCAAGTTCTGTGCGTAAATGTAACATGTTGCAATGAAAAGGAAATACCCATCGTGTTCGTTGAAAACTTAAGAAATAGAAGGATTAACATGTAAGAGAATCTAAAATCACAAGTTCGTCTTCAAGCGCTCAAAAGTTAGAAGAACCCACTATGGTAAAGAAAACTGCATATGATCTGCCCACAGCGAAGCTCAGTGTCCAACGAAATAGAATCAACTATAAATACGTTGTGCTTACTGTTCTCAGACATTAAAATATATTTATATTTATTGGAGCAAAATTTAAGCAGGCTCGAATTTAAAATGTATAGGCGAGAACATCATGAAGCTTACAGGCTTCTGTAAGTGCGTAATTACATTTCCACAGCAAAGTTCCATTTCGTCAGTCATAGAGATAAGGAAATCTGCGGCTTGTGCACACAGACCGTAACAACGAGTGGTTGCCACCTGTGCAGATAACCTCGGCTTTCGTTCTACATTTGGTCCTTGTAACTCACGTAGTAGTGGTAACGTAACTTTACGCAGAGGCGGACTGCGAACAGTGGCAGGTGCTTCCCGCAAGGAAGTTACAGATAACGGCGAGGTCGCATCGGTGAAACGCAGATCACAGCTTTGGTTTCCCTCCACTTGTTACGGGGCCGCCTCCCCGCTTCCATTGCCCCTGCGGTATCTGGAGTAGGCTCGTAACCGATAGCTTAACGCGTCTGGTTGCCGACGGCTCGGTCGGTCTGGACCCATAATTATTGGTCTGCCTCTCAAGCTGGAGAGCGTCTATGAAGCGCTGTAAAGTTCCCATGATTCTTCTACACAGACTTTGGGAAAGAATTTACTCCTATCAACATTCTATCGTTTACGCTGGAGAAATGAAGCTCTTCTAATGACAGAACATAGGCAGAGGCCATTCGCGTTGTCAAGAAGGGCCAATGAACAGAGGCACACAATGACTGGCCTATTCGCTGGCGTTAGTATTTTGTAGAATTAATTTAGAACGGGTCGTGTGCTAACGCCTGTAGGGTAATATCGACATCAGCGGAAAATGCTGGATTTGTTAAGAGTAGGAAGACAGATCAGAGAGTGAGAGCGAGTGAGTCAGTGATAGCATTATTCTCATCAGAATAGACATTAAACCAACGATAACAACAACAGTTGGGGTACACATGCCGACGCCACAAGCAGAAAACAAACAGATACGGAAAATATATGAGAATATCGAACGTGTAATTCAGAATGCAAAGGGAGATTAAAATCTAATACTCATGCATGATTAGAACTCTTTCGTAGAGGAATCAATTTTAGAAGGTGTTACGGAGAATATGAGGACGGTGGGAAGATTGCACCCATGGGCTAGGGGTACCGTCCTCTGTCCCGTATTCGAACCCCGACAAGTTTTAAAATTTGAATAATAATCAGTATTGACGACCGAAGACTTCCTGCATAAGAAATCGCCCTCATTCTGCCAACGACCTTGTCAAAGAGGACAGAGGTTCGATCACTCTCTTCACCTTGGAGTGAGAAACTGTAGCTAAAGACGGAAGAATAGACAATATCAAAGGCATGAGGATGCAGAAGGCGATGAAAACTACTCCATTAAAGACACATAATGTGTATGTCCACAGGACATATGGCTGTAATTGAAAAAGTGTCATGATGATCTCTTCATTGGCAGAAGATTCCGGAATAGTTCTCATTCGGACCTCCGAGAAAGGACTGCCTATGGGGAGGTGACCATGAAAGAAAGATTGAATAACCAACGAAAGGCTAACGTTCTTCGAGTCAGGGAGTGGAATGGCAGAATCTAGATATAGTTGGTGTCCGTTAAGTGAAATGGAAAGAAGATTTCTGATCATATGAATATAGGGTAATGTCAACAGCAGCAGAAAATGGTACAATGGGAGTAGGATTCGTTATGAATAGGAAGGTAAGGCAGAGAGTGTGTTACTGTGAACAGTTCAGTGATAGGATTGTTCTTATCAGAATCGACAGCAAACCAATACTGACAACTATAGGTCAGGTATATACGAGTCAGGTATATATGCCGACGTCGCAAGCTGCATATGAAGAGATAGAGAAAATATATGAGGCTATTGAACCAGTTATGCAGTACGTAATTGGAGATGAATATCTAATAGCCGAGTAGGGGGGGGGGGAGGAGCAGAATGCAGTTGTAGGGGAAGGAGTAGGCGAAAGGGTTACTGGAGAATATAGACTTCGTACAAGGAATGAGTGGGGAGAATGTCTGAGTTCTGTAACCAGTTTCAGCTGGTAATAGCGAATACTCTGTTCAAGAATCACTATAGAGGAGTGACCACGAATTTTAAATATTTGATTTATGTCTTTATCTTCATCACTGTTACAAGATCCATGTATAATAATTCTGATGATGAAGGCTTGCTCCCTCCAAACGTGTTTTAGTGCTTTTGCACTGTGAAATATGGTTGAGCCTACATTTTAACAATGATTTTAACAACTGAGACCTCGTATCCACCATGGATAAAATCAATGAATCAATCATAATTACACTATTATTTCGCAGTCAGACACGGGTGACCACGTCAAAATACTATGAAAACATCCGTGAACAAACTACGAAATTTTGTTGGTGAGGTTTCAGTTCACTTTGTATACATTCTGGGGGTCGACAAAAACGTAGAAACACCCAAACCACAAAACATTACCATGTCATTACAGCTGTTAGCATGAGTGACATAAAAGTTGCGAAACAACTCAAATCACTTAAGAAAGGCAAGTCCTCCAGTCCAAATGGTATACTATACAGGTTCTTTTCAGAGTATGCAGACACAATATTGCCTTTGTTAGCAATCATATACAACCGCTCACATGACGAAAGGGCTGTTCCTAAAGACTGCAAAGTAGCACAGGTCACACCAATATTCAAGAAAAGAAATAGGAGTAACCCACTGAATTACAGACCCATATCACTGACCCCAATTTGCAGTAAGATTTTGGAGCATATACTGTACTCGAACATTAAAAATCACCTTGAAGAAAGTTTCTTATCGATACATAACCAACACGGATTCAGAAATTTCGTTCTTGTGCAACACAGCTAGCTCTTTATTCCCATGAAGTAATTAGTGCTGTCGACAAGGGATCAGGAGCTACAGTCTGGAGCCGAGCGACCGCTCCGGTCGCAGGTTCGAATCCTGCCTCGGGCATGGATGTGTGTGATGTCCTTAGGTTAGTTAGGTTTAATTAGATCTAAGTTCTAGGCGACTGATGACCTCAGAAGTTAAGTCGCATAGTGCTCAGAGCCATTTGAACCATTTGACAAGAGATCTCAGATCGATTCCATATTCCTAGATTTCCAGAATGCTTTCCCTCCCTCACAAGCGACTATTAATCAAATTGCGTGCATACGGAGAATCGTCTCAGTTGTGTGACTGGATTCGTGATTTCCTCTCAGAGAGTTCATAGTTCGTAGTGATAGACGGTAAATCTTCGAGTAGAACAGAAGTGATATCTGGTATTCCGCAAGGTAGTGTCATAGGCCCTCTGCTGTTCCTGACTTATACGGGGTGTTACAAAAAGGTACGGCCAAACTTTCAGAAAACATTCCTCACACACAAATAAAGAGAAGATGTTATGTAGACATGTGTCCGGAAACGCTTAATTTTCATTTTAGTTTCGTCAGTATGTACTGTACTTCCTCGATTCACCGCCAGTTGGCCCAATTGAAGGAAGGTAATGTTGACTTCGGTGCTTGTGTTGACGTGCGACTCATTGCTCTACAGTACTAGCATCAAGCACATCAGTACGTAGCATCAACAGGTTAGTGTTCATCACGAACGTGGTTTTGCAGTCAGTGCAATGTTACAAATGCGGAGTTGGCAGATGCCCATTTGATGTATGGATTAGCACGGGGCAATAACCGTGGCGCGGCACGTTTGTGTCGAGACAGATTTCCAGAACGAATGTGTCCCGACAGGAAGGCGTTCGAAGCAATTGGTTCAAATGGCTCTGAGCACTATGGGACAACATCTACGGTCATCAGTCCCCTAGAACTTAGAACTACTTAAACCTAACTAACCTAAGGATAGCACACAACACCCAGTCATCACGAGGCAGAGAAAATCCCTGACCCCGCCGGGAATCGAACCCGGGAACCCGGGCGCGGGAAGCGAGAACGCTACCGCACGACCACGAGCTGCGGACCTCGAAGCAATTGATCGGCGTCTTACGGAGCACGGAACATTCCAGCCTATGACTCGCGACTGGGGAAGACCTAGAACGACGAGGACACCTGCAATGGTCGAGGCAATTCTTCGTACAGTTGACGATAACCCTAATGTCAGCGTCAGAGAAGTTGCTGCTGTACAAGATAACGTTGACCACGTCACTGTATGGAGAGTGTTACGGGAGAACCAGTTGTTTCTGTACCATGTACAGCGTGTGCAGGCACTATCAGCAGCTGATTGGCCTCCATGGGTACGCTTCTGCGAATGGTTCATCCAACAATGTGACAATCTTCATTTCAGTGCAAATGTTCTCTTTACGGATGAGGCTTCATTCCAACGTGATCAAATTGTAAATTTTCACAATCAGCATGTGTGGGCTGACGAGAATCCCGCACGCAATTGTGCAATCACGTCATCAACACAGATTTTCTGTGAATGTTTGGGCAGACATTGTTGGTGATGTCTTGATTGGGCCCCATGTTCTTCCACCTACGTTCAATGGAGCAGGTAATCATGATTTCATACGGTATATTCTACCTGTGCTGCTACAACATGTACCTTTACAAGTCGGACACAACTTGTGGTTCATGCACGATGGAGCTCCTGCACATTTCAGTCGAAGTGTTCGTACGCTTCTCAACAACAGATTCGGTGACCGATGGATTGGTAGAGGCGGATCAATTCCATGGCCTCCACGCTCTCCTGACCTCAACCCTCTTCACTTTCATTTATGAGGGCATTTGAAAGCTCTTGTCTACGCAACCCCGGTACCAAATGTAGAGACTCTTCGTGCTCGTGTTGTGGACGGCTGTGATACAATACGCCATTCTCCAGGGCTGCATCAGCGCATCAGGGATTCCATGCGACGGAGGGTGGATGCGTGTATCCTCGCTGACGGAGGACATTTTGAACATTTCCTGTAACAAAGTGTTTGAAGTCACGCTGGTACGTTCTGTTGCTGTGTGTTTCCATTCCATGATTAATGTGATTTGAAGAGAAGTAATAAAATGAGCTCTAACATGGAAAGTAAGCGTTTCCGGACACATGTCCACATAACATATTTTCTTTCTTTGTGTGTGAGGAATGTTTCCTGAAAGTTTGGCCGTACCTTTTTGAAAATGATTTAGGTGATAATCTGAGAAGCCCCCTTAGATTGTTTGCAGATGATGCTGTAATTTACCGTCTAGTAAAATCATCAGACGATCAATTCCAATTACAAAATGATCTAGAGAGTATTTCTGTATGGTGCGAAAAGTAGCAATTGGCACTAAACAAAGAAAAGTGCGAGGTCATCGACATGGGTACTAAAAGAAATCCGATAAATTTTGGGTATACGATAAATCGCGCAAATCTAAGGGCTGTCAAATCGACTAAATACCTAGGAATTACAATTACGAGCAACTTAAATTGGAAAGACCACATAGATAATACTGTGGGGAAGGCGAAACAAAGACTGCGCTTTGTTGGCAGAACACAAACCCACTAAAGAGACAGCCTATATTACACTTGTCCGTCCTCTGCCGGAATATTGCTGCGCGGTGTGGGATCCTTACCAGGTAGGATTGACGGAGGACATCGAAAACGTGCAAAGAAGGGCAGCCCGTTTCGTGTTATCGCGCAATAGGCGTGAGAGTGTCACTGATATGATACGCGAATTTGGGTGACAGTTACTGAAACAAAGGCGGTTTTCTTTGCGGCGAGATCTATAAACGAAATTTCAATCGCCAACTTTCTCTTCCGAATGCGAAAATATTTTGTTGACACCCTCCTACGTAGGGAGAAATGATCATCATAATGGAATAAGAGAAATCAGAGTTCGAACGGAAAGATTTAGGTGTTCCTTTTTCCCACGCGCCATTCGAGAGTGGAGTGGTAGAGAAGTAGTATGAAAATGATCCGATGAACCCTCTGCCAGGTACTTAAGTGTGAATTGCAGAGTAACTATGTAGATGTAGATGTAGATGTCTAATACAGCGTAGGAAAACGTTTGGCATCCATAACGGCTTCCAGTCGTCTCGGGATGGATAAATACAGATCCTGTAATTTTTCTTCCTGCAAAATTTTAGCAAGTTTATGTAACGATGATGGAGATGAATAGCAATCACGAGTCCTTCTCGCCAAAGAAGATCACAAAGGCTCAATAATATTGGGATCTGGTGACTTTAGTGGCCTGGGGAAAGGTAACGATTCATCTTCGTGCTCACAAAACCGGTCCTGGACTATGCGAACCGTGTGAACAGCGGCCCTGTCATTTTGGAACACAGCTTCATCACTGGTGAACAAACACTGCTCCATGGGATGGACCTGATCAGCAATATCGTCACATAAACCTTGACAGTAGCGAGACCTTGCAGAGTAGCCATTGGCCCCATGGAATACCAGAATGTTACACAATATACCGTCTGTTTCTATCACTCATCTGTGGCCGAGCGGTTCTAGACGCTTCAGTCCGGAACAGCGCTGCTGCTACGGTCGCAGGTTCGAATCCTGCCTCGGGCATGAATGTGTGTGATGTCCTTAGGTTAGTTGGGTTTAAGTAGTTGTAAGTCTAGGGGACCGATGACCTCAGATGTTAAGTCCCGTAGCGCTTTTCCATTTTCTATCACTCAGCACACAATTTCGTCCGGGTTGTGACTTACCGGATGATATTCTCCCGTTTTCCCTGTATGCGATATAAATCGTCGATACTGCACCTCTTGAAACACCAAACGTTTCGGGCACCTCGGTTACGGAAGCACCCACCATACGATAACTAACTTGCCCACGTTAGAATGCTCTGAGATCCGACATAATGCACTCACAACTAGATAGAGCACTGTTTACGACTGGCACTTGTTGTTACGTATTGAGAACATTTCACACGTGCTGTTGGTCAAATACAACAGTGCAACGTACAGGCTTGGCTAGCATTTGTACTTATGTAGAAGCATCGATTTCTTGAGGCGTTTCCATATTTTATCCATCCCCTATATATCTCGCGATATGTTCGAGAATCAGATATCTATCTCTTAGTCTTCAAGTTGCGGAGATGCCCCCAATCACCAAGAATGTCTGTGGGAAAATCCGCACGACAAGAGTCACGGAGAAAGTTCACCACGAAAAGTTGCTGCTAACAGTAACAACACGAGTAAGACATTTTTGTGTTCTTCCTTGTAATTAGTCAACATATTCCAGCGATTACACCTTGCCCCCCCCCCCTTCCCCCCCAAACGGTGTCGACCGTACAATATTCAGCCGTAATGATACAGAAGTTCCATCGCCTTGATAGGAAACACGCTTGTGATCACGAGCGTTAATATTTCCTTTCGGCATATTCAAGGAAACATGTAGATTAAATCTCTAATCATATAGATTAGTAAACAAAGCTGCTATACAGCTGGACCCCAAAGGAAGACATGTAAATCGTCACATTGGCCTTTATCTTACTTTTGTGCGTGATCGGTAAGGCTTAATTGTGAGGAGAGATGCATAATCTTGATTTTGGAGGCAGGTAAAAGATCTAAGCTATACCGCTAAGGTGCGTGCACGTGCTGGCTTTCACCAGAGAACTCTGGTTCGGCCCTGCAATTTACTTCCGCGCGTCCCGAATCGGTTCCGCCCGGCTGGAGCCGGTGTTCCCGCCTCTCTTCCCGTGGCGGGCCTTCTAACTAACGTCTCGTTTTACATCTGGGAGTGGTCTCATTCGCTCCCAAAATTTCATACTAGCCCTCGGTACGTAGGCGAGAAGAGAAAGTGCACGTGTAGAAATCGCACGTTCTGAATGGTGTCCCAAGCCGCAATGCCACAGGGCATACCTAGCTTAGTAGCATTACAGTGTGTGTTACACGTATTATCACCACCTTCCTAATTACCCAGCTGCCTTCACGTCCCACTTTCACCTTCAACATAGCAGCAATCCGTCGCGGCAGAGCTTGAACGACGTGCCAGTGGTAGAGTAGGTTTGTGTTTATGTTTAGTTCCACAGAGGATGATGGGGCGTTTAATGTCAATCTGGAAATGACTTTCAACGTATCGATCGATTAGAATCACTGTCACGCAGTCATCCTTGAAGTCACACGTTCCAGTTACGTGTATGTGGCCACCGCCTGTACTCAACATCAACGTCCAATAACCATTTACAGACGGCAGGTGGCAGCATAGGAGGGTATATAAAGCGTATCGGGGGGACGAGAAAACAGTGCAGTTGTTGTCGTAAATAGGAAACTGTGCGATTTATCTGACGTAGGCGTGATCATTGGCTTTCGGCCTAAGCGTTGGTTGGTTTGGGGAAGGAGACCAGACAGCGTGGTCATCGGTCTCATCGGATTAGGGAAGGATGGGGAAGGAAGGCGGCCGTGCCCTTTCAGAGGAACCATCCCGGCATTTGCCTGGAGTGATTTAGGGAAATCACGGAAAACCTAAATCAGGATGGCCGGACGCGGGATTGAACCGTCGTCCTCCCGAATGCGAGTCCAGTGTCTAACCACTGCGCCACCCCGCTCGGTCGGCGTAAGCGTGGAAGCATTTCCGAAACAGCTAGGTTTGTAAACTGTTCGCGTTTAGTCGTGATTGAAGTATATCATGCATGGCAAAATGGCGATATGGCGATATCCAAAACTGGCAACGAGGCAAAGGTGGGGCACCACGGCCATAGATGACAGGGAAGAAAGATGGCTGCGGAGATGTGTATGGGTCAATAGACATGAAGCTGTTGAGTAACTGACCCAGATGAACCAAGAGGCTGCCAATAGCGTCTCCTCAATGACCGTTCAGCAAACAATTCTGCGTATGGGCCTCCACAGCAGGCGTTGGTTCATGCACCCATGCTGACTGCTTTTGATAGCAGACGAAGGTTTTTTTTTCAGAAGCGTCCAGGAACGAGGAGGTAACTTTATGGCCTGGGAAATACTTTCGCGGCATTTCCCGGCTGTTCACATCATTCTGGAAGACACAATGGATCAACACAAGTATGCACCTGTCCTGTTGCCCATTTCCACTCCCACATGCATTCTGTTTTTTTCTTGGCATAGTGGCATCTTCCAGTAGGACAGCGCAACGTGTCACAATATCTGTGGAGTATATGCGTGGTTCTAAGAGCACCAGGGTGAGTTTACCACCAAAATCCACAGATTTCAACCCAACCGAGACTCTGCGGGATCATCTCGACCGGGCTGTTCGCCCCAGCACAGCTGGCCACGTCGCTGGAGTCGGCATGGCTCAACTTCCTCGTCAGTACCTTCCGGAACCTGACGACTCTCTTACCACACGTCTCGCAGCAAAATGCGATTATTCATGCCTTCGACAGGTGGGCACATTAATGTGACTGGACAGTATATAAGGTTTCAGAAATTTGCGCTTGAGATCCCCAAGTACTACTAGTAGTACCATAATCATTGAGGAAAAAATACGTCACTGCTTGTGGAAAAGTTAAATACAGCCAGTTTCAACCGATCCACAAACACACTTTAATACTGGAAATCCTTACGCGTTCTTCTATGGCCACCAGAGAAAACATGTAAACTTAGCTAACATTGTAGTGGGAAATCAGACCACAAAGCTTGAACCTGCCTCCTCAACAAAGTGACATTGCAACCCCTGTTTGGCAATACAGCGGTCATACAGCGACGCTACATATAATAAAAAAAAAGGGCGCCAGTGGCTTGACTGCCGATACGTCAGCCGAATAACACTGATTGCCATGTTCGCCAGTGGTCACTGCGACAGCGAAGTCATACTTCAGAAGGAGCACCCGAAATCCACCTGTAACCTCCCCCTCACTTACCGACCTTAATGACAGTGAAAAATGAAACCGCGTGTACCTAATGGGAGTTTTGGAAAAGCAATCGTCACCGAAGTTAACCTGTCGGTAAAGAGGGAGGAAAGGGTTACATCTAAATGAAAGGAAATGTGCTAATGAAACTGGTGGAAATTAATTTTGAAAAAGGGTAAAGTTAATAAAGAAAGTAAATGTGCAGCCGTTACGTTAACAATTAACTAGCGGTAATTAGGTATTTGAGATTTGGGGGAAATCACGGTCGCCAGTCCTAAGGACAATTACTATAGTAACTGAAAAAGAAAGGTTATTACACATATAATTAGCACTAGAAGCGTGGCAACTGAAGGTTGACACGCGTAGTGTGAAAACTGAAAGTTTGTCAGAAGTAATAAATTTCGCTACACCCTGACTTAATTTAGCAAAAGAATTAATAAAACCGGAAAATCGAAAGTTAATTTAGTGACTGAAGTTAATAGTGAGCTTTCTTTCTGAAGCACATCGAAATTCAGTAAAATACGGTTAGTCTTGGACTACCTCAACAATCATTTCAAAAGCTACTTGAATCTACGCAATTTAGAAAGAAAAGATTTAACTTTGAGTCTGAATTAAATGATTCTGAACAATTAACAATAGTAAAATTTAGTACGTACCAAGCTGAGCTGCAGTCACAGGTAAGCTAAAATAGTAACAAAACTCGCACTCTTAATTTGTGCTTGTATAATCTGAATATTGTAGCCAGCTAACTGAACTTTGAAATTAAAGCAGTGAAATAGAATTAGCTATATTACTTTAGTGCTGGCGTTTAAATTTCAACGACACTCGGGTTCATTTCGGAAAAGGAAGGGACCCTGCTTCGTAATGCAATTGGGACAATGAGCAACAAAGGTTCATGTTAAGTTGCTGTAATTTTGCGAGGCAAATGGAACAAGATTAAAAGCTGAGGTCTGCCATACAGTTCTAAAACTTTACGTGCTTCCAGTCTTCCTTGTTGGTTGATTGAAGGTTCGAAGCCGTCGATCGAGGAGATGGCGACAGTCACTCATTGTTGGCCGTCGCTGTTGCAGAAGCTGGATGTTGGCGCGCCTTCTTCTCGACACGGTCACCAGGCGAAACGGGCTCTTGATGTGCGCCAGCTAATGCTTCCCGTCCGCGACACCATGTCAGAAACTATCATCGCGTGTCGAGCGCAATTACATTCTGCCAAACCCCGAAAGCGCGGCAACTCGCGGGAGCTTCACACAACGCACCTGCTCCACTCGCTACCCCAGCCACCCTCCTTCTCTCAGCCCGCGCTCCACGCGGCAGAGTTAACACTACCAAAGATCCTACACACTTTGATTCTTCACACGACCTATCGACGTAATCGTTCGATAGCAGTTTTCCCTAGGCAAGACCCAGCGTAAAAATACAAATAATATTTACGAAACAAACCAATTATACATCGACATAAATGCATAAATATACAAATAGTAAAACAATTACAATATACAAAGAGACAGAAATGTCATATCTTGAGGTAACAAAGCAAGGAAAAAAATAGTACAATAGATGGAAATAGTAGGATATGCATTTCCGGCGTTACACACCGACAAAATTTTGGATGTTGTTCAGGGATATTTCCTGAGTGTTTTAGTATAAGGGGTCCTTGGACGTTAGCTCGTTGCAGTATAATCCATTTCGTTTGATTTCTTACCCCACAAATACCGGCTCAGCAGTGTAATGTTAATTTTGTACCCTGTGTGTCTTTTTTGGAAACAAACTCATTATTGTCACTCACGGTAGTTGTTTTTGATGGCAGTAATAACCTCTTTATTCATCGCCCTCAAGCTTGCATTCGGTATTCTTCGGTTCTGTTTCCACCCTGTTGTTCCGGCTGTGTAGGCTGTCAATTAACAGTAATTATTATTAAGCGTAAGTATCCGGGCAGCCGTTAGTGGAAACTGTTTGCCGGATCGAGACTCGAACTCGGGACCTTTGCCTTTCGCGAGCAAGTGCTTGGTAGACACTTTCCCGCGAAAGGCAAAGGTCCCCAGTTCGAGTCTCGGTCCGGTACACAGTTTTAATCTGAAAGGAAGTTTCATATCAGCGCACACTCAGCTGCAGAGTGAAAATCTTATTCTCCAGCCTTCGCCTTTATGATGACTTGAATTCTACTGAGG
The DNA here is from genome assembly GCF_023864275.1 of Schistocerca cancellata. Lineage (NCBI taxonomy): Eukaryota > Metazoa > Arthropoda > Insecta > Orthoptera > Acrididae > Schistocerca > Schistocerca cancellata. The sequence continues at coordinate 421,118,320 of NC_064634.1, read as the reverse complement.
ACACTTTCTACGAGGTGTCTGAGTGTCTGTGGTGGAATGGTAGCCCACTCTCCCTCAAAATTCAAAACCGTACAAGATAGAGATGTTGGACACTGAGGCCTGAACGCTCTAATTCATCCTAAGGACGTTGCATTCGGTTCAGGTCGGGTATTCTGGGTAGGCCAGCCTATTTCAGGAATTTGACTGACAACAAAGCCCTGCCTCATTGGTGTTGCTTATGTGTAAAACGAAAAGTAAGATGCAATTTCAGTGAAGGAGTACCCCTTGGGTGCGGAAGAACGAACTCGTCCATGTGTCGTAAGTGGGAGACACGAAATTCTGCGTCATTAACGGTACTGTTTGGAAGGTAAATGTTCTTAGTAAAATTCTCGTAATAGTTAATTCGTGTGAGAATAATTGTTCGTCAAAGTCCGTACTTACATTACCTAAGAAAACTGACGTTTCTAACGTCACAGACAGGGAGAGTTTACCTATAGGGATAGCTGTCCTTGTTTAGGGAAGATTGTGACGGAGAACGAACGCGAACAGACCGCGTCGCGGAAGTAGTGTAATTAATTTTGCCAAGTGACATATGCAAAATCATGAAGGAGAAGACTTCAAATGTTGAACAAATGTTTGGTTTTTATGGTAGCGGCTTCAGCGTTAAACGTAATTAGATAGTGATGAACAATACTTATGCCGTGCCATTGCGTCACTGGTCGGTACTACACAGGTAGGTGGGCCTGTGCTTGTGTAAGCGAATGTGGGAGGATGGTGTTATAGTTCCGTCTGTGTTTGCTAATTGTACCCACCTCGTAAATCCAATCGCCATTCGCTTCTTCCCTTGCAGTCTAGGAGCAGTAGCTCGAGTATTGCTGTAATAAATGATAAGTAACAAGGGGAATAAAGGAGTGTCAATTACCGAAATGTAAGTTTCAGTCTATTTTTTAACACTTGCACTACACAGGGCTGCACTGTTACACGCTTCAGAAAGTAACAAATATGTTGATACACTGATACATACAGTAACATTACACCACAACACGTTACGCACACATCGGTTTGAAATGGTTCAAATGGCTCTGAGCACTATGGGACTTAATATCTGTGGTCATCAGTCCCCTAGAACTTAGAACTACTTAAACCTAACTAACCTAAGAACATCACACACATCCATGCCCGAGGCAGGATTCGAACCTGCGACCGTAGCGGTCATGTGGTTCCAGACTGAAGGGCCTAGAACCGCACGACCACACCGGCCGGCCCATCGGTTTGATTCAAAAGAATACTTATGTATACCAACAACATAACCTGGTGTTACCAGAGGAGTTTGGTACTTATTTACTGGGCAACAAACCTCTTCCCTGGCTTATTGTCTAATTCAAAGTATACGAACGAGTTTGCCAGAAGCGCAAAGTCGGAGGATCTCGCACAGTGGCATGCTAGGCAGGCGAGTTTTACAGGTTACAATTTCGTTGAGCTCGGAGACTCAGCAGTCAAAACAGATGGGTGTGAGTCAGTGCGTTGCTGCTCATGCTTGTTGGTTCACTCGTCACCACTGCAAAAAGCTCTTTTATACAGGGACGTTGTACTTCTATCATCACATAGGTTGTAGCAACCGCTGCAAAAGGTAGGTTACATGCTGTCTTCACTGCTGTGCAGGCGATACACGTTTCCGCCCCAACGATAAACTAACAGCCAGTCTATTGATCTGTTAGCACAAGCCTTAAAAATGAATGAGGTGAACAGAAGAGAGGAATGAGAATTCTCTGTTCTCTATTATGCACCCACATAAGCTACAGGTTCTGCTAATTTGCTATGATACGGTGTCACAACACCATGCAGAAAGAATCTGAGATTTAGTTGACAATGAAAGAGCAAAAAATTACAGCGATTGACAAGGGGGATTCATTATTCTATACAACAAGAAGCACTTCATGCAAAATTTGCAGGCATGCAGCACGTGAAGAAATTGGTGGTGTGATCAGCAAAAGCCATACACATTATTTCACTGACATTTGCAACAGTTTTAGATGGAATTGAACGAATAGTATGGAGGTTATACAAATGACTGCAAAGTACGTTGGTATACCTGGAACGATTTTTCAGTTTAAAACTCGCTATTGTTGAAATTATGGAGGAAAAAGGAGTTCAAGAACGAAAATTACAGTATCCAGAATGGATTGCAGGTGACTGACTGATTGATCTCCAATATAATTCCCATTTAAAAGCGAATTCTCTTACGTTAAAACTGTCTAGCAAGTCCACATTGTTTTCTTCAGGAAGAGTTTACATGTCTCTGTAATCAGGTTGCAAACGTGATAAAACATTTCGATCAACATTATTATGTGTGTGAAACACTTTTTTCCATTATGGAACTAAGTAAGTCACAATTACATGGCAATCTGTGTGCAAAAACCTGTGAAATTGTCTGTGTTGTCTTTGTGCCTATAGTTTGTACCAGATAAAAATTATATCCCCTGCGCTCCAAAACTAGTTAAGTAATAGTTGGTTTTTTTTAGCTCTATGTTGTTGAGGAGTGTGAAATATAAAACTATGTCGTATGCAGTGCGACTGCACTGCCATTTAAATGTGACTGATTGGCAGTTTCCTCCTCTCTTCCCTCGTAAAGCTCAGACGACGTACTGTGTTGGTGGGGGAAGTGTGGAGCAAGGCTGAGCGCTGTGGCACTCATGCCAGGGCACAGCTCAAGAGCCGAAATCTTGGTCGCACTTGCTGTAACAGTATGAAACAGTACGAAGTGCAATCTGCCTCTTATTTGTGTTGTCAAGTGTGTCAACCAGCAATGCAGAGAGCCAACACCTTCATCAGCTTATTTAATGACAAAACTTCGTTTGGAGCATTATATATTATAGAACAAAGTGGGTTTGCAACAGCGTTCACGGTTGAGGTCATATTTACCATAAGGAGGGCTTTCTCCCTCCCCTACCAACTAAAAATGCCAAGTTTTCACAAGTGTATTTCATATGGGATGAAGATTGGAGCCGGCCCTAGTGGCCGAGCGGTTCTAGGCGCTACAGTCTGGAACCGCGCGACCGCTACGGTCGCAGGTTCGAATCCTGCCTCGGGCATGGATATGTGTGATGTCCTTATGTTAGTTAGGTTTAAGTAGTTCTAAGTTCTAGGGGACTGATGACCACAGCAGTTAAGTCCCATAGTGCTCAGAGCCATTTGAACCATTTGAAGGATTGGAGGTAGACAGATAAAAGATTTGGACCTCTGGCAGGAGAAAAGCATTATGTAGTGCTGATCCTTCAACGAATCCTTCATGAACCCAATGAACATTTTTGTTTTTGGAACCTTGTTTACAAATTGAAACAGATTTTGCTTTCAAAACTGCTCGAGCCTTCACTCAAACCCAGTCACTTGCGTTAAATAAAATTAAAAAGGAGAGAAAGTGACTAAATGTGAAAAACTGAGAGGAAATGCTTACCTACTACAAATGTAAAAAGTGTATGTTCTATGTTTTCATTTAAAAAGTTTTACCATTGTCCACGACTTTCTGCATAGGCCATACCTCACATTTACAAGTTTCCTCAGTATTCAAATGAAACTGCATATCGACTTTTGCTACACATACCGGTGAAATATGCGTGCAGATATGTGTGAAATATGTTAACTTGTTGTGACACGCATGTACGAGGCAGGCCGAAACCGTGGGCAAAAAGCTAGTCATTCACATAACTGAGTAACCATCTGTCGGTATGCCAATCGACCTTCTGTGTTTTAACGTGGTTTATAACTGTTATTTATCTGTCTTCGCTTTCTCGAGTCAATTGTGAGCGCCTTACGCGTCTCGGATAGATTTATTAGCAGTATTTCTATGTCGACTGCTAAGTAAGTTGGAATGCTAATAATGGTCTTGGTTTTATGTGCGAAAGCCAGTAAAGAGTTTCTCTCCAGAGATATTTGTCAGATTGTATTGAAGAGTTCTGATGAATGTAACAATTACTGAAAATACGCAGTGTGTGCGGAGAAATACGTGCATTCAACACGATCCGATTACTGTTTGTTTCCAGACTCTACAGGTGTTAAACATTATGTGAGCCACAGTTTAGGAGTAGGACGATTAATGTCAATATAAAAGTGTTTTTCTTTTTTTGTTCAACATAATACACGTCTTACATTTATTTAGTCGACAGATAAAATGCCAGAAGAGATTAACTTTTACTAGTATCTTATGTTGCTCAGTTGACGGATGGAAAATTCGAAGAGACTGCCACCTATTTTAGTGGATAATATCAGCAGAAGGGCACTAATTTTTAATTCTAGTGTAGTTTCTCAGCTTCTGAAAAGACCACAGTCGGCGGAGGTAACAAGGACGGTGTTTATTGTTTTTTGTCCTTAGACTGCCATGTACTAATACAATATTATTTAAACATTCGCTTGCTAACACATTTTCCAAGGTCACTAAAACATTATAAGACAATCTTTTTACACTTGGATGCATGTTGATAGTTTCATACCAGTGTCTTCGTGTGTTTAGAAAGTACTGGAATCATTTCTAATATTTTAACGTTATATTAACACTCACAGTATTTAGCAAGTACAATTAGTTAGAAAGCAAAACAGATATTTTTCAGCATAACTACATCATCATATGAACTTTCACAACCTCCATGATCAGTCTGCGGCGTAAATTTAGGAATTTACTTCGTTTCAGATCTGTTTTTTATTTTTTATTTTTTTTTTTGAACGACTTTAACCATAATCAATGTGACGTCGTGCTTGTAAAAATCAGTCTTAAAATGTCGGCTCGACCACCTATTGTAAAAAACATCAGAATTTACGCGTTCCGAAGGTCAAGGTTTCATCATCAAAATAATCGTATAAGAATCTCTAAAAGTGATCGATATAAAAATAACAAGAACAACAAAAATAACAACAAAAATTGGCCAGGTGCGAATATGACTGACGCACTAAGAGTTCTGTACAAACTTAATTGCGTATACATGCATTCCGGGAAACGAGGGTATTGACGATTTTTGCCCGTTATCGACATTGATACTGGCAAGATATAGGTCACAGGGATTCCAAGACTTTCACGAATGTTTTAATGTCAGGTTTGAAGTTGGACAACAAATGGCAAAACAATATTTTTTCGTGTTACGTAATTACAAATTTACAATTTTCGGATTTATCCCTTTAATTGAACCGTGAAACCTTGCTACTTGCTAAATTTTACTATTCTAGATCAGTGAAAAGTATCCTATGGACTTTGATTGAGTTTTCGAGTATCAACATTTGAGACATAAATGGGCGTATCTTTCGACTGGATTGACCTAGAAGCTTCAAATTTTTACGCCACCAACGGACCATAGACCTTAGTGTATGACAAATTTGGATTTGATACGTCAATCTGTTCCAGAGAAAACTAGCGGAAAGACGCATTGACAGAACAATAAAAAATTACAAAAAAATATTTTTTCGATCTGTACAGATCAACAATTTTCGGATTTTTATTTACTTTTACTATGAAACATTGCTTCTTACCAAGTTTCATGGCTCTTGCTCAACGGGAAGTATCTTACAGGTTTAATGAGTGAGTTTTCGAGTATCAAAACATGTGACATAAATGGCCGTATGTTTTGATCGAATTTACTTACGAGCTCAAACTTTTTACACCACCAGGGAACCATATACCTTCATATGTGACATAAATTTGAACTTACTATGTCCAATCGTTCCTGAGGAAAAGAATCCTTAACGGTCGGAAATACAGACGGAGAGACGGACGAGACAGTGATCCTATAAGGGTTCCGTGTTTATAGGCCGAGGCACAGAACCCTAAAAATTACGTGGCTACTTCCCACGCAGCTGTGTTCTTTTAAAATGCACTTTCACAATACCGTCAGCTGATCAAATAGATGAAAAAGGAATCTATATGTTGTCCTGATGCTGGCAGCGTCACAAAAACAGCCACGTGCATATACGGCCCACGTATCTTCCTGAAAGCCACATCCCGTACGCAAACAAAGAACTTTTCCTGTTTTTTATCGTATGTAAGGAAGACTGAGGCGAGCGTGTAAAAAAACATGCGTGTGAATTCCTAAGCAAATAAAGTGATGAGGTCATCGGTCCTACACACTTCTTAAACTAACTTATGCTAAGAACAACACACACACGCATGCCCGAGGGAAGACTCGAACCTCCGCCGGGAGGCGCCAGCAATCCGTGTTTGGACGCCTCTAACCGCGCGCCCATTCCGCGTGGCGTGCGGGTAAATCTTGCAGTATTTGTGTGTGGCTCCTTGGTCATGTTTCAAGTTTTTCAATAGGATGCCGATTGGGTGAGTTGCGTTCCCTAATGACCCCAGTTATTCAACCGGCGAAGATGGACCCACAGTTTAATGTGGTATTTGCACCATGTGTCGTTTCTCGCATTGATGAGAGAGCTGCGGGCTAGACTAAAAGCAGACTGAGCGTTTCCGTGGTCCGACCGGAATTCTATACGGAGATCTCACGATCTTCTAGTCACGGGCTTTACCACTAGACCACCAGGCCCGGCAACCTGCAGTACTGCCGAAGACGTAAGATTCGATTGGAAAACAGTCTCCTTCATCTCTCAGGAACCGCGTCCCATTAGAAAATATCTAATATATAAACACTATGGAAAGTCACTTTATTAAAAAAATATTAGGTCTGAGTCTCAATAATTCCTCCTCTGCTTTGCTGGTTCAAATTGGTTCAAATGGCTCTTAGCACTATGGGACTTAACTTCTAAGGTCATCAGTCTCCTAGAACATAGAACTACTTAAACCTAACTAACCTAAGGACTTCACACACATCCATGCCCGAGGCAGGATACGAACCTGCGACCGTAGCGGTCGCACGGTTCCAGACTGTAGCGCCTAGAACCGCTCGGCCAGCTTTGCTGGTACATCGTACCGCGTTTATTACGCCCAAGGGAATTTTGTCAGATGCGACTCAAGTTTGATCTGTCATTCTAATATGTATTGTCTCTCATGCTGTCCAGGATGTGTTCGGTTTTAGGCGGCGTTGCAAATTAATTAATATTGTTCTAATTTAATACGTAAATAAGTTTCAACACAAGATATCACAGAACACAGCTTCCCACGATTTTAAGTCGACTATACTAGTGATGTCAATGTGTCATAGACTTTTGGAACGCGTTTTACTCTCACGTATGAGGAATCTGAAAATTCCGCTGCAGCAGTCAAACCAAAATGCTACATACTGTAGTTCAGATTGTTGCAGTGTTCATCTATTTCTTGAAGGCTTTGGATAAATGAATAAAATTATGCTGTCCGCGCTTCGTGCTATTGTAAATAGAAATGCAGGAAGACCTACCGAGGGACAGGGCTTCGTCCGGGGATTGTAAAAAATGCCTCTGAGCACTATGGGACTAAACATCTGTGGTCATCAGTCCCCTAGAACTTAGAACTACTTAAACCTAACTAACCTAAGGACAGCACACACATCCACGCCCGAGGCAGGATTCGAACCTGCGACCGTAGCAGTCGCGCGGTTCCGGACTGCGCGCCTAGAACCGCTAGACCACCGCGGCCGGCCACTATATTTACTTTTGAATGTGTAACTACGTTTATGTAAATACACTACTGGTCATTAAAATTGCTACACCAAGAAAAAATGCAGATGACAAACGGGTATTCATTGCAAAACTATATTATAGTAGAACTGACATGTGATTACATTTTCACACAATTTGGGTGCATAGATCCTGAGAAATCAGTACCCAGAACAACCACCTCTGGCCGTAGTAACGGCCTTGATACGCATGGGCATTGAGTCAAACAGAGCTTGGATGGCGTGTACAGGTACAGCTGCCCATGCAGCTTCAACACGATACCACAGTTAGTGACTGTCACAGAGTAGTGACTGGCGTATTGTGACGAACCAGTTGCTCGGCCACCATTGACCAGATGTTTTCAGTTGGTGAGAGATCTGGAGAATGTGCTGGCCACGACAGCAGTCGAACATTTTCTTTATCCAGAAAGGCCCGTACAGAACCTGCAACATGCGGTCGTGCTATGCTGGTGAAATGTAGGGTTTCGCAGGGATCTAATGAAGGGTAGAGACACGGGTCGTAACACATCTGAAATGTAACGTCCACTAATCAAAGTGCCGTCAATGTGAACAAGAGCTGACCGAAACGTGTAACCAATGCCACCCCATACCATCACGCCGAGTGATACGCCAGTATGGCGATGACGAATACACGCTTCCAATGTGCGTTCACCGCGATGTCGCCAAACACGGATGCGACTATCATGATGCTATAAATAGAACCTGGATTCATCCGAAAAAATGACGTTTTGCCATTCGTGCACCCAGGTTCGTCGTTGAATACACCATCGCAGGCTCTCCTGTTTGTGATGCAGCGTCAAGGGTAACGGCAGCCATGGTCTCCGAGCTGATAGTCCATGCTGCTGCAAACGTCGTCGAACTGTTCGTGCAGATGGTTGTTGTCTTGCAAACGTCCCCATCTGTTGACTCAGGGATCGAGACGTGGGCGCACGATCCGTTACAGCCATGCGGATAAGATGCCTGTCATCTCGACTGCGAGTAATACGAAGCCGTTGGTATCCAGCACGGCGTTCCGTATTACCCTCCTGAACCCACCGATTCCATATTCTGCTGACAGTCATTGGATCTCGACCAACGCGAGCAGCAATGTCGCGATACGATAAACCGCAATCGCGATACGATAAACCGCAATCGCGATAGGCTACAATCCGACCTTTAGCAAAGTCGGAAACGTGATGGTACGCATTTCTTTTCCTTACACGAGGCATCACGACAACGTTTCACCAGGCAACGCCGGTCAACTGCTGTTTGTGTATGAGAAATTGGTTGGAAACTTTCCTCATGTCAGCACGTTGTAGGTGTCACCACCGGCGCCAACCTTGTGTGAATGCTCTGAAACGCTAATCATTTGCATATCACAGCATCTTCTTCCTGTCGGTTAAATTTCACGTCTGTAGCACGTCATCTTCGTGGTGTAGCAATTTTAATGGCCAGTAGTGTAGAAATGTGTGTTTCTTTCCGTACTCTCTTTTTCACTGATTAATAAACGCGTCCACGTCCCCGTTGTACTTCATTCTAACAATTTTCCACTATCTGCACACCTTTAAACATAAACTCACAAATTATACAAATACTTTTTGCAATACGTCGTAGGTCGGTGCTCGCACATAGCAGACTATTGACCATGCAGATGCAGGGATCCATTATCAGCTCTGAACAGGTGTAGCACAGGGAACGACGCCGTACCTCCTGTGACAAGGTGAGATGGCGTGTTGAGTCAGCGACACTTTCGTCAGCAGAGCCGAGAGGGAAAGGGGCGCAGCCGCCGGCTGCGCAGAATTACCGCTCCGAGGCGCGTAACGCTGTGTCGCAACCGATTATCCACAAGACGCCGCTGCGAGCAAAGTGGCTCTTCTCATACTTTTCTGCCTAGCGTCAATGTTGCCGAACGACAACGTACCTTCCAGACTGCAGGCGCTAGAGGCTTTGAAACACAGACACTTCCTGACTGGTCTTCGCAAGTTTTGTTTTGATTAAACCTGTATATATTAGTCTTCGCTGTGTTGGTAGGTCTGCCAATGGTTACGACCATTTATTGATACAACTTCCCTTTTCGAAACAACCTGATGCTGATTGGTCTCTTCTTTTGTAATTTCGCGACGTTTTCGACCCAAATTACTTAAATGTGACTCAATGTCTTTGAAAAGACAGAGTGAATGAAACACAGCTGCATAAGGAAAGGGATAAGGATACGTGTGCCAATGCCGCACCACACCTAGGATCTTGTTTACAAGATGAAGAGACCTCCATGTTTGGCATCAACTGGTCCATGATTTTAAATAACTTGGATTTGTTCAAAATTTCTAAATGTAGATGTTAATCGATGTAAGGAAATACTTTTTGTTCGTTTCTTAGCTATGTCATTGTATTATATAACGTAGGCACTAGTATTCGGGAAATGGGAGTATATTTCCGGAACATACGGTACAGAATAATGGAAAGATTAATGAGAAGATATTTAGCACACAACTGTGGTCGCAACTCGTATTTACAGAAATTCTGTAACCGAAGGTAATTTATCCAAATCGGTCCTAGTTGCAACTATAACAAAAACAAAACTTCTTGATCTTTCATATATGTTTTTAACAGACGTATTGGAGGGAAATTTTTTCGAAAGTTAACCACGGGGGATCTAAGAAATAAAGAAGTCACTACGTCTACATAAACATACTGTAAGTCACATGTGCTTGGCAGATGGAACATCAAACCAGTTTCAGACTATTGCTCTACCGTTCCACTCTCGAACAGCTCGTGCGAAAAATGATCACTTAAATGTATCCTTGTGCGCCCTGACTTCTGTTATCCTATTTCTATGGTCATTTCTCCCCGTGTAGGTGGGGGTCAACAACTTAATTTCGCATTCGGGGGAGAGAGGCGATGATTGAAATTTCGTGAAAGGATTTCGCCGCAACGGAAAACCCCATCGTTTTAATTATTGCTATACCACACCCGCGTATCATATCAGTCAATCTTTTCCCTATTTTGCGACAATACAAAACGAACAGTTTTTCATTGAACTATTTTGACATCCGCTGTGAATCCTGTCTGGCAAGGATTCCCTATGGCGCAGCAGTATTTAAGAAGATGACGGATAAGCATATTGTAGGCAGTCTGTTTAGTAGATCTATTCCATCTGTCAATGAAATACAGTCTTTGGTTTTCCATCCCATAGCATTTTCTATGTGATGCTTCCAAGCTAAGATGTTTGTGATTGTAATCCCTAGGTGGTCTGCTGAGTTGGCAGCCTTTAGATTTATGCTTTTTATAGTGTAATCGAAATTTAACGGATTCATTTTAATACTCATGCGAATGGCCTGTCACTTTTTATTGTTTAGAATCAGTTGTCATTTTTCGCGCCGTACAGGCTTCCTGCTAAAACATTTTGCAATAGCCACTGTCAAAGAAAACGGAGACGAAACAAATTAGGAAATTAGACCCTCAAACAGTAGATTTTAGACTTTGTCGTTAATTGATCTTGTGAAACAACTTTCTACAGCGTACAGGGGTGGACAAAAATGCAAACACAAAAGAAAAACACGGAGGCGTGCCTAATACGGTGTAGGAAAACCGTTGAAATGAAACACAGCTTGTAGTCGTGTCAGAATGAATAAATGCAGGCTCTGTGTGGCTTTCAAGGCAATGTAATAGCATCCTTCATGCAAAATAACGGCAAGTTCAGATAATGATGGTGGACGTGGATGAAGCTGACGCACCGTTCTCTCCAAAGTAGGCGACAAATGTTCAATAATATTCAGATCTGGTGTCTGTGGCGGCCATGGAAGATGTAATAATTCATCCTCGTGCTAACGAAACCAATCCTGGACTATGCAAACTGTGTCAGGTCCCCTGCCGTCTTGGAACGCAGAATCATCATCAGGGAACAAACACTCAAAATGGTTCAAATGGCTCTGAGCACTAAGGGACTCAACTGCTGTGATCGTAAGTCCCCTAGAACTTAGAACTACTTAAACCTAACTAACCTAAGGACAGCACACAACACCCAGCCATCACGAGGCAGAGAAAATCCCTGACCCCGCCGGGAATCGAACCCGGGAACCCGGGCGTGGGAAGCGAGAACGCTACCGCACGACCACGAGATGCGGGCGAACAAACACTGTGCCATGGGATGGACCTAAGCAGCAGTCGGCAGTTGGCAGTAATGCGACCTTGCAGGGTTCACACGGGACACGTGGAATAAGCTATGAATGTCTAAATCATCATTCTTCGGACGTAAACTCGTCCAGAAATTGGAAACAAAACTCATCCGACCAACTGACTTTCTTCTATTGCTCCACAGTCCAGGTTTTATGGTTCGGCACCGGTTTTCATGTTACGGGCATTTCCACCACAGATGAGTGGTCTTGGAATTCTAGCCCACCTGCAGTTCCCTGCTTATTGAGCTCCCTTCGTGTTGTTTTGGTGCTGACGTGGTTCGCGAGTTCAAAATGTTCAAATGTGTGTGAAATCTTATGGGACTTAACTGCTAAGGTCATCAGTCCCTAAGCTTACACACTACTTAACTTAAATTATCCTAAGGACAAACACACACATCCATGCCCGAAGGAGGACTCGAACCTCCGCCGGGACCAGCCGCACAGTCCATGACTGCAGCGCCCTAGACCGCTCGGCTAATCCCTCACGGCGGTTCGCGAGTATCACGTTCATTTCTGCAGTGACTTTTTCAGATGTCCATTTATTTTTCGTCACAAACCCCCTCAATGACTGTCCGTCGTGATGACCCAACACGTACTTCCTTCCGCGATGTGACTTAGCGGATGATATCTCTTTTCTTTCCCTGTATGCGGTATAAATCTTCGATACGAGGGCTCTTGAAACACGAAACACTTCGGCTGGCTTGGTTACCCAGAAGCACCTACCATACGAACACCAACAGTTTGCCCATTTTCGAATTCACTTAGCTCCGACATAAGGCACTCATGACTACACAGAACATTGCTCAGACCACGTTTGACACTTGCAATGTACGACATTGCACGGGCTCCGTTCGTGATCAAATACAACAGCTTAACCTGCAGGTTTCGTTAGAATCGTCATTTATTTTGAGAATGAAAACATAGTCCACGTAATCTATATTCTTTTTTATTTTCCGTGCAATGGGCCAGTTTCAACCACGGGTCAATTTCAGTTACATATATTAAGCTTCCAGCTTGAAAATGACCCACGATTGAAAAAAATGGTTCAAATGGCTCTGAGCACTGTGGGACTTAACATCTGAGGTCGTCAGTCCCCTAGAACTTAAAACTACTTAAACCTAACTAACCCAAGGACATCACACACATCCATGCCCGAGGCAGGATTCGAACCTGCAACCGGAGCGGTCGCGCGGTTCCCAACTGTAGCGCCTAGAACCACTCGGCCACCGCGGCCGGCAACCATGGTTGAAACTGGGCAGCTGCACGAATAATAAAAAGAATAGAAATTAAGATTACTCATTACGGATATCTTAGAACCCGTGGCCCTTAATTGAATGTAAATACATAAGCCAGCCGCGGTGGTCGTGCGGTTCTAGGCGCTCCAGTCCGGAGCCGCGCTGCTGCTACGGTCGCAGGTTCGAATCTTGCCTCGGGCATGGATGTGTGTGATGTCCTTAGGTTAGTTAGGTTTAATTAGTTCTAAGTTCTAGGGGACTGATGACCACTGCAGTTGAGTCCCATAGTGCTCAGAGCCATTTGAACCATAAATACATGAAACTGCAACCAATTACTTTTTTGAATAGTTATTCAATATTCCATGAACCGCTTTTCGAACATTTTCAAGTTCAGATGGTTTTCCGAAAGTTACATCGCTATTTCTAACATAATGCTGCATGCTGGCTGTGTGACAAGAAGATGGAAAATGCTTTAATGTATTAAATGAATCAACTATTGAACAACCACCCACAAACAAGAAGACCAGATTTATAAGCCTGTCTTTCCTAAGGAAGATTTCTCACCAAATTGCCAACCTCTTCAAGACATACAACATAAAAATAATCTTCTTCATCATCAACAAAATACAAAATAAAAACATACACAGCACCAAAATACGACAATATTAAAAGTCAGGTGTATACAAGCTCATTTGCAACTCATGGTCAAACTTCTACATTGTACAAACTGGTAGAAGTTTCACAACAAGATTTAAAGAACACAGGGATGCAATCCATCTTAAAAACCTGAACAAATCCAGCTTTGCCTCACATCTTGCGGAACACAATCATTCTGCAAACAACACAGACCAAAACTTCCAAATACTCCATTTGGCCAAGAAAACCATATTACCTGACCATCTAGAAGAAAGTGGAATCTTTATTAACACCAATACAGTAGCTGACTACTCACTCAATGACCAAACTGAACTGAGAAACAAATTTTTCCTTCAGAACTTCGAAGACTTACTAGTTCAAAACAACTAATGAATCAACCAACCCTAAACCGCCTTCCACTCCTCCTCCTCTAAACTCCCCCTCCCCTAAGCCCTCCCGCTTCCCTGACCCCCCTACCCCTTTCTTTACATCCTAACTACACTGGTGTCAGTGTAAATATCCTATCACAAAAAAACTTTACTATATTCCTAAATGTCGAAGCCCTCTAGTGTCAACATAAATCTGTATTTTTATACATATTACCTCTAGCTGAAACAAACAGAATCTGCCTTTACTAATATTCCAGATCATACTAATGCAGGAAGAGAAATAAGTCAGCAGTTCGATTTAAATTTTGTTATAAGTGTAAAGCTCATGGTCATATAAACAGCTGCAGTTCAATGCAAATAGTATAACTTGTATATATATATATATATATATATATATATATATATATATATATATATATATATATATATATAGCCTCTAGCTGAAATAAACAGAATCTGTTTCAACTAATATTCCAGATCGCATTAATATAAGAACAGGAATAAGTCAGCTGTTCATCTGAAGTTTTGTTATTGTTTTAAATTTAAATATAAAATTCATGGTCTAGAAAAAGCTGCATCTGACAGCAAATACTATAATTCTGTATTAGTTTATTCCTGGGCAATCTTGATTAAAGTATTTCCTCATAAATTGACTGTATAATACGTTAATATGCCAACAGAAATAAGACATCTGATCACTTAAATTTTGTTCTTGTAGTAATTTATTTATTTTATTTTGAGCTCATGATAACGCCAATCTGATTAGCACATGCTGTATTCTGGCAAAGTTTCGTTATCACAGTGTAAATGCATACAGATAGTGTAAAAGTGTGTGAAGTGATGAACCAACTGGCCGTCAAAATGTAAGCAAACAGATGGACTCCAACAGAAAAAAGCCGCCCATACTGTCGCAGTAAGTACAAAACTGGAATTTGACATCCATATCGACAGATAGTACTAATGGCGATACATTTAAGCATGTTCCATCTTCTTGTCACAGATCCAGCGCCCAGAATTATATTAGAAATAGTGATGTAACTTCCAGAAAACCATCTGAAGATGAACCTGAAAAAGTTCGAAAAACCGTTCATGGAACAATAAATAGCTATTCGAAAAAGTGACTGGTTGGTGCTTTATGAATTTAAAGAAATACAGCCGACTTGGACCATATTTTAATTCTTAAAATACATTGATGCTGTGGAACCCCAACAAATACAGATTTAAAATATGTATTTATGTTCAGGCATGCATTCCTCGCGGTGTTTTTATGAATTTTTGTGTAGCCCCTGTTTCTACTTCTACCGTTTAAGTCACCAATTTTTCAGAGCGTGGAAGGTGAATCGTTGTATCAGGAATCAGAGAACTGAGACTCATCAAAACGTAGCGAATTATACCTCACTATAAACTCGATCTACTAAAACTTCATTTCGTGGACGGTACGCTTACCATAGTTGTTATCTAGGCTGACACACGACCGGCCTAAAACTCCTGTGAAGTTTTGTAAAGTGAGGAGCAACTAACATAAGGACTCATAAAAGGAAAATCTTAAAGCTGATAAGATTGATTCATTATCACATTCCACAATCACTGCAGAAATATCTGAAGATTATCGCTGTGCAGAGCGAATTTTGTGCAGCGGTAAGGAAATCAGAAGTTTGTCCTGGACAATGAAAAGGCATCAGTTCTCCTTCATAACCGGTCTCACTAATAGTTTAATCGCGTTATAAATTTTGTCATACGAGAAAGTCTGTTGCGAAGTGCAGCTCAATAGTTCCCTACCCACACAGAGACGCAGAGGTAAGACACTGGACTGATATTCGGGAAAACGGTACATTTACATCTACATGTACATGATTACTCTGAAAGTCACACTTAAGTGTCTGGCAGAGTGTTCATCGAACCACATTCACACTATTTCCCTACCGTTCCATCAGGATGCGCGAAAAACGAACACTTAAATCTTTCCGTGTGAGCTCTGATTTCTCTTATTTTATTACGATGATATTTCTCCCGATGCAGATGGGTGTTAACTAAATATTTTCTCATTCAGGGGAGAAAGCTGAAGTTCGAAATTTCGTGAATTTCTCGTCACAACAAACAACGCCTTTGTTTTAATGATTGCCACCTCATCTCGGAGAGTAGCACTAGAAACCTACGTCTTAAATTATTTGTTGGATGTATTCCAGTCTTTGTTTTCCTCTACAGCTTTTACCCTCTACAGCAACCTCTAGTACCGTGGAAAGTATTCCGTGATGTCCTATCATCCCGTCCCTCCTTCTTGACAGAGCGAGGTAGCGCAGTGGCTAGCACACTGGACTCGCATTCGGGAGTACGACGGTTCAATACCGCGTCCGGCCATCCTGATTTAGGTTTTTCGTGATTTCCCTAAATCGCTTCAGGCAAATTCCGGGATGGTTCCTTTGAAAGGAGACTGATAACGTCGCTGTCTGGTCTCCTCCCCCCCAAACAACCCAACGCAACCTTCTTCTTGTCAGTTTTTTCCATATATTCCTTTCCTCGCCTGTCCTGCGGAAAACCTCTCATTCCTTACCGCACCAGTCCCCCTAATTTTGAACAGTTTTCTGTAGCATCGCATCTCCAGCGCCTTGATTCTCTTCTCTTCCAATTTTCCCACAGTCCATGGCTCACTACCAAGCAATGCTCTGCTCCAAACGTACAGTCTCAGAAATTTCTTGCATGTTTGACACCAGCAGACTTCTCCTGGCTAAGAATGCCCCCTTTGCCAGTGCTAGTCTACGCCGCCCGTCAAGGGTTATTTTGCTACCTAGATGGCAGAATTACTTAACGACATGTACTTCGTGACCACTAATACTAATGTTAAGTTTCTCTATGTTATATTTTCTGCTACGTCTCATCGCTTTAGCTTTTCTCCGGTTTACTTTCAGTCCACATTCTGCTCTCAGTAGACTGTCCATTCCATTTAACAGATCTTGTAATTGTCCTTGTCTTTCACTGAGGATAGCAATGTCATCAGTGAATTTTATCATTCCACTTTAATTTTAATACCAGTATTGAACCTCTCGTTTATTTCCGCCATTGCTTCTTCGATGAATGGATTGAACAGTAGGGGTGAAAGACTACGTCCCCATCCTACACCCTTTTTAATCCGAACGCTTCTTTCTCGGTCTTCCGGGCTCATTGTTCCCTCTTGGTTCTTGTACATATTAATTTATTACCTGTCTTTCCTTAACTTACCCCTATTTTTCTCATAATATCGAACATCTTGCACTATTTTACATTATCGAACGTTTTTTCCAGGTAAAAAATCCTATGAACGTGATTTTTCTTCGGTCTTGCGTTCGTCACCATCCTCAACGTCAAAACTGCCTCTCTCCCCTATTTCGCGGCAGTACAAAGCGAGATGTCCTTCTGTGAACTTATTCTATATTCTCCGTTAGTCCTCTCTGAAAATTCTCCCATTCAAATTCCCGCCCTAACGTGCAGATTTAGTTTTTTCAAGGTATCTCAAACTGCCGGGATGGTTCCTGATCTGGTTTTCCTTTCCCATTCTTACCAATCAGTGCGTGTGCTCCATCTCCAATGAGGACGTCGTTGACTGGCGATGGTCCCTTATCTTCCTTCCTTTCTACCCCCTCCGGGACCGACCACAGATGGTATTCGCTTATGATCGAGAAAGAGGGAATGGTCAGGAGGCCACATCGATGAGGTAAGGATGATGACCTCACAGACAACAGACAGAAGCAGAAACTTTTCCAAATAAGTGTTCCACTGTCATACGAATGAGGCCAATCCACTGATGAGACAAAACATTATGGCCAACTGTTTAACAGCGTGATTGATCTTTGGTTCGCAATAGGTCAGAGATTTTCCGGAAGTACGTGGCACCAAATGTGCGCGCGTATGTCCCGCAAATTATTGGTCGGTGGTGTGTGGGCGACGATCTGATGCTCGATAAGGTGCCGAATGTGTTCCATCGTGTTCTGATCAGGCAAATTGGATGGCCCAGCCTTCAATTTGAGTTCACTGTCATGCTCCTGAAACCAATGCGGCGGCATTCTGGCCTTGTGACAAAACAGTTATTCTGCTGGCGGATCCCATCGCCGCCGGGGAAGACATCAAGTATAAAAGGATGCATGGGTTGCGTAATAATGTTCGAGTGGTCCTCAGCTATCATGGTGTCTTTGATTACCGCCTCACGCCACATGAAAGCGCACATGAATTTTTCTATAGCGATAAGACTATCTACACTACTGGCCATTAAAATTTCTACACCAAGAAGAAATGCAGATGATAAACGGGTATTCATTGGACAAATACATTATACTAGAACTGACATGTGATTACATTTTCACGCAATTTGGGTGCATAGATCCTGAGAAATCAGTACCCAGAACAACCAACTCTGGCCGTAATAATGGCCTTGATACGCCTGGGCGTTGAGTCAAACAGAGCTTGGATGGCGTGTACAGGTACAGCTGCCCATGCAGCTTCAACACGATACCACAGTTCATCAAGAGTAGTGACTGGCGTATTGTGACGAGCCAGTTGCTCGGCCACCATTGAAAAGACGTTTTCAGTAGATGAGAGATCTGGAGAATGTGCTGGCCAGGGCAGCAGTCGAACATTTTCTGTATCAAGAAAGGCCCGTACAGGACCTGTAACATGTGGCCGTGCATTATCCTGATGAAATGTAGGTTTTCGTAGGGGTCGAATGAAGGGTAGAGCCACGGTTCGTTACACATCTGAAATGTAACGTCCATTATTCAAAGTGCCGTCAATGTGAATAAGCGGTGACCGAGACGTGTAACCAATGCCACCCCATACCATCACGCCTGGTGATACGCCAGTATGGCGATGACGAATACACGCTTCCAATGTGCGTTCACCGCGATGTCGCCAAACACGGATGCGACCATCATGATGCTGTAAACAGAACTTGAATTCATCCGAAAAAATGACGTTTTGCCATTCGTGCGCCCAGGTTCGTCGTTGAGTACACCATCGCAGGCGCTCCTGTCTGTGATGCAGCGTCAAGGGTAACGGCAGCCATGGTCTCCGAGCTGATAGTCCATGCTGCTGCAAATGTCGTCGAACTGTTCGTGCACATGGTTGTTGTCTTGCAAACATCCACATCTGTTGACACAGGGATCGAGACGTGGGTGTACGATCCGTTACAGCCATGCGGATAAGATGCCTGTTATTTCGACTGCTAGTGATACGAGGTCGTTGGGATCCAGCACGGCGTTCCGTATTACCCTCCTGAACCCACCGATTCCGTATTTTGCAAACAGTCATTGGATCTCGACCAACGCAAGCAGGGATGTCGCGATACTACAAACCGCAATCGGGATAGGCTACGATCCGACCTTTATCAAAGTCGAAAACGTGATGGTACGCATTTCTCCTCCTTACACGAGGCATCGCGAAAACGTTTCACCAGGCAACGCCGGTCATCTGTGTATGAGAAATCGGTTGGAAACTTTCCTCATTTTAGCACCGTGTAGGTGTCGCCACCGGCGCCAACCTTGTGTGAATGCTCTGAAAATCTAATCATTTGCATATCACAGCATCTTCTTCCTGTCGGTTAAATTTCGCGTGTGTAGCACGTCATCTTCGTGGTGTAGCAATTTTAATGGCCAGTAGTGTACTTGGTGTAACACAAATGTGATTCATCCGACCGACACGTTTTCGTCTCATTGACCCATGCTACAATCTCGATGATTCCATCCTACTTCAGTCGTAACTGACGAATTCGTTGAGTCAGTTCTACAACATGTAGGGGTCGTCTGCTGTATAGCAACATGCTGAACAATATTTGCTGAATGGTGTGCACTGAAACACTCGAGTATGCACCAGTAATATATGTTGTCGTCAGATCTGCCACAGATCGCCGGCTATCCTGATTTACAGACTGGGTAAACTTCTGACCATGTTCTGTGATGAGGCATGGTCATCCAGCACTTTGTCGTGCTTTCACCGTCCTCAAACACTTTCCGCTGACGTCAGCAGGACGCGAACAGCTGATCTGCTTCGCAGCTTCCGAGATGCCCGTTCCCTGGCGCTGGACCACGACATGGATTTTTCTCCATTAGCGGCCCGTATCGTCGCTAGACTAATCCCCATGTGTTTCTGTTGAACTTACATACCTACTGTATCGCGTCATAAGCTCGTAGCGCCTCCACATGTCATCCAGTCTCATGGTTGGTCACGGTCATAATATTCTGGTTCATCAAAGTACAATGCGGTGAGTGAACACATAGGGGACAACCATCCTTTATATAAAACCAGTCTGGAAAAATTAATTCTTGAAAAAGACTAAACTGATTCGAAACAGACACTATTTAACACGTTTCACAAAAAATGCCCGTAAGGCTGAAAAATCAACTGAAATGAAGTATGAACTCTGTTTCAAGAGAACTTGGCGTCACGTGGAGAGGGACAATGTCGCAGTGTATCGCAGATCTCGTTTCAGTGAACGTGGGCGTGTAACAGCACTGAAGTGGTGGCTCGTTGTTGGAACTAGCATGGCCGAATCGTAGTGCTGGAAGCAATTGCAGTATCCAGTCACATTAATGTGGCCACCGCCCACGTGCGACGCCACCACTCAAAGACAGCAAGTGGCAACACTAGCAGTGAAGGTTACATAAAGCGAGTCGGCGAGCGAGGAGGAGGGGCGCGGAAAACAGTGCAGTGATTGTCGTAATTTGGAAACAGACAGATTTATCTGAAGTTCAAAAGGGCATGATCAGTGGCTTACGGGCCAAGGGTGGAAGCATTTCCGAAATTGCTAGGTTTGTAAACTGTTTGCGTGCCGTCGTGAGTTAAAGTATACCGTGTATGGGAAAACGAAGCTATCCAAAACTGGTGGTCAGAGATGACAAGGATGAACGACGGTTGCGGAGATATGTACGGGCGAACAGACGTGCAACTGTTGACAACTGGCGACCAAATGAAACCAATAGTGTCTCCTCAATATCCGTTCAGCGAACATTGCTGAACATGGGCCTCCGCAGCAGGCATTTGTTTAATGCACCCAAGCCGAGTGCTGTTCATCAGCGACGAAGTCTGAAATCTCCACAGCAGTGCTGCAAACGGACCTCCACTGAGTGGCAACAGGTGCCCTTTTCAGTTAAATTGCGTTTTATGCTCCATCTGGCAGATAGCCATTGGCAAACAACCTGCAACAATCGTCGGAAGGCTTCAGACCATAGGAGGGAGCGTTATGGTCTGCGGCATTCCCTCGGTGGTCTTGTCCATCTGGAAGGCACAATGTATCAACAGAAGAATCCATTTATCCTTGGGAACCGTGTCCATCCCTACACACAGCTTACTTTTCCTTGGCATGATGGAACCTTCCAGCAGGACAATGCAACGTGTCACACAGATTGGAGTGTTCGAAGAAAACCAGGGTGAGTTTACAGACTCCTCTGGCCGCCAAGCTCTTAGGATTTAAATCAGATCGAGAATCTGTAGGACCACCTTGATCGGGCTGTACGTACTACGGATCCCCAGTCGTGAAACCTAGCGCATCTGACCACGGCACTGGAATCGCCATGGCTCCAAATTCCTGTAGGTACCCAGCAGAACCTCACTGACTCTCATCCTGCACATCCTACAGCAGTGCGCGCTGCAAAAGGTGGCCATTCGGCCTCCTGACAAGTGATCACATTAATGTGACTGGACAGTGTAGAAGCCGAATTTGAGCAACGAGAAAGAATACGAGGCGTCGTATAGTTACTGTGCTTTTGTTATACGTTAAATATAATCCAGTTCAAATAATGTACGAGAGAGCGACCTGATAGAATGATTAACACTAGCTTATATTTCGACAGACAACCTCTCAGTCATTCTCAAGGCCACTAGAATATTTCATATCCTGTTTCAAATTCCATTCTTAAAAGGCTGTATAATGGAGTGATAACATGTGATACAGTTGATCACGGTGCCAACAATGTAAGGATCGTTAAGGTCTGAGAGAGAAACAGACCGTGTGCCGGCGTTCATCCCCTTTCCTCCGTTTTATATCAGTCCATACAACATTATCGCATTAACACACACCACACGCATCAATACGATGCAGGTTCTCCTCGTGGTATTAGTCAAAAAAATGGTTGGTTCAAATGGCTCTGAGCACTATGGGTCTTAACATCTGTGGTCATTAGTCCCCTATAACTTAGAACTACTTAAACCTAACTAACCTAAGGACATCACACACATCCATGCCCGAGGCAGGATTCGAACCTGCGACCGGAGCGGTCACGCGGTTCCAGACTGAAGCGCCTAGACCGCACGGCCACACCGGCCGGCTGGTATTAGTCGCCGTGTAGAGCACACACAATGGTGATTAGTGAGAAGTTGGCATTTTGATCACTTTCATCGTGTACCAAAGAAAATGTTACTTTTTCTACATGCTTTTGTTCTTTTTCCTTTAAGGATCACTGTGAAGAGAGGTAGTTATGAAGCATCCCACATAGTACCCAAAGTAAGTCACGTACGGGAAAGTAAGACATTCATTCATTCATTTCCGTGTCCGGGCAGCATTTCCAGAAGGTAGCAACTCCGATGGCCTTGTTGTTTCCCTCGATCAGGTCCTGCGTTCTGCAGGGTTGTTCAAGTTGAGGACAAATTAGCAGGTGGGCCGGGTCTTGTGTTGTTCCGCACTCGCAGGATGTATCTCCATCAGCTGGAAGTATGCCCCATTTTCGCATGTTGGTCTTGCAAAGAGACACGCCGACCCTAAGTCGACTGAGCGATCTCCAAATAGCGTAGGGCAAATCATTTCCTAGAGCTAGCTCTTCCTTTACAGGGATATCGGGTGTAGCTTGCTCTTCCACCTGGTAATACGGTTAGACTCTGGTGTTCCCTCAAGTAAGACATAAAAACTAGAAAAATGCATATTCATTAAGCAAATAAGGTTTACTGTAGTTCCATATTTATAAGGGATTATCAACTATTTTTCTGAAATTACATGTGCAATCCTCATCGTGTTCGACCTTATGGCTATTGCACCAGCAGAACAGCTTTTATTTCTTTGGTTCGCCAGCACTGATGTGGAAGAAGCCTACCAAGACGTCTTTCCAGCAAAAGGTGGTGGCTGACGTGAGTGTTTTCCGGAAAGCATTTCACACGGTGCCTCTTTGCAGGCTGTTAACGAAGGTACGAGTAGAGGGAAGAAGTTCACAGATATGTGGCTCGAAGACTTCTTAAATAATAGACCCTAGTATGTTGTCCTTGACAGCGAGTGTTCATCAGAGACAAGCGTTCCGCCAGGTGTGCCCCAGGGAAGTGTGATAGGACCGCTGTTGTTCTCTATACAGGGTGAAAAGTATTTAAACAGACAAAATCTGGGAGGTTGTAGGGGACATCAAAACAAATATTTTTCTCTAATGTCATTATTTCCCACGATGATTATTTAAACGGTTGGAGGCCGTATTACGCTCTTTAGTTGATAGAGGCCGTATTACGATCTTCAGTAGTTAGAGGGAGTATTACGCTCTTCAGTTGTAGACAACTGCTGTCCACCAGTGTAGTAGTGCATTGTCTCTGTGTACTAATTGCAGCGATACACCTCGAGTGAGTACACTGATATGGTTGGTGCGTACTACATAGCGCATCACAACGGACGAGCTGCACAGCGGGTTTATCAACAACAATATCCTAATAGCCGTATCCCGCATCATACGACTTTTGATGTTGTGTACCAACGTCTGCGTGGGACCAGGTCATTTAGCAGATTACCTGGGCAGGGATGCCGTCGCACGGTAAGAACGCTGCAATTTGAGGAAGCTGTCTTGCAGCATGTGGAGCGGGATCCTTCAATCAGCACTCGTGCAATTGCACGTCACATAGGGACGAATCAGACGCATGTAAGAACAGCCTTCGAGAGCAGTTGTTACGTCCATTCCACTTACAGCGTGTCCACAACCTGGAACCAGTTGATTATCCACCCAGAGCACAGTTTTCGCAGTGGTACCTGGAACAGTGTGAAATGCATCCTACATTTCCATCCTCTGTGTTGTTTACCGATGAAGCAACGCTCGGGCGTGATGGAGTCTTCAACACGCACAATTCGCATGTTTGGAGTGGATAATCCACATGCCACAGTTACTAGCGCTCATCAAGTGCAGTTCTTCGTTAATGTGTGGGTCGGTGTTGTTGGAGACTGCTACCTAGTTGTTGTCTCTTGGTTATAAAAAAAATGAAAAAGTGTTTGTTGGTTTAATTAATTTGCCGCCAGAGAAATCTTCCTCTACCGGGTGAAATACTCCTCATTGGAAAAAATGACATTAGGGAACTTTTTTTTGTGTCCCCTACAATCTCCCAGAGTTTGTCGGTTTAAATACGAGGGCAGTTCAATAAGTAATGCAACACATTTCTTTTCTGAAACAGGGGTTGTTTTATTCAGCATTGAAATACACCAGGTTATTCCCCAATCTTTTAGCTACACAACACTATTTTTCAACGTAATCTCCATTCAATGCTACGGCCTTACGCCACCTTGAAATGAGGGCCTGTATGCCTGCACGGTACCATTCCACTGGTCGATGTCGGAGCCAACGTCGTACTGCATCAATAACTTCTTCATCATCCGCGTAGTGCCTCCCATGGATTGCGTCCTTCATTGGGCCAAACATATGGAAATCCGACGGTGCGAGATCGAGGCTGTAGGGTGCATGATGAAGAACAGTCCACTGAAATTTTGTGAGCTCCTCTCGGGTGCGAAGACTTGTGTGAGGGCTTGCGTTGTCATGAAGAAGGAGAAGTTCGCTCAGATTTTTGTGCCTACGAACACGCTGAAGTCGTTTCTTCAGTTTCTGAAGAGTAGCACAATACACTTCAGAGTTGATCGTTTGACCATGGGGAAGGACATCGAACAGAATAACCCCTTCAGCGTCCCAGAAGACTGTAACCATGACTTTACCAGCTGAGGGTATGGCTTTAAACTTTTTCTTGGTAGGGGAGTGGGTGTGGCGCCATTCCATTGATTGCCGTTTTGTTTCAGGTTCGAAGTGATGAACCCATGTTTCATCGCCTGTAACAATCTTTGACAAGAAATTGTCACCCTCAGCCACATGACGAGCAAGCAATTCCGCACAGATGGTTCTCCTTTGCTCTTTATGGTGTTCGGTTAGACAACGAGGGACCCAGCGGGAACAAACCTTTGAATATCCCAACTGGTGAACAATTGTGACAGCACTACCAACAGAGATGTCAAGTTGAGCACTGAGTTGTTTGATGGTGATCCGTCGATCATCTCGAACGAGTGTGTTCGCACGCTCCGCCACTGCAGGAGTCACAGCTGTGCACGGCCGGCCCGCACGCGGGAGATCAGACAGTCTTGCTTGACCTTGCGGCGATGATGACACACGCTTTGCCCAACGACTCACCGTGCTTTCGTCCACTGCCAGATCACCGTAGACATTCTGCAAGCGCCTACGAATATCTGAGAGGCCCTGGTTTTCCGCCAAAAGAAACTCGATCACTGCCCGTTGTTTGCAACGCACATCCGTTACAGACGCCATTTTAACAGCTCCGTACAGCGCTGCCACCTGTCGGAAGTCAATGAAACTATACGAGACGAAGCGGGAATGTTTGAAAATATTCCACAAGAAATTTCCGGTTTTTTCAACCAAAATTGGCCGAGAAAAAAAAAGTGTTGCATTACTTATTGAACTGCCCTCGTACTTTTCACCCTGTTTACATAAATGGTTTGGCAGACAGGGTATGCAGCAATCTCCTGTTGTTTGCTGATGATGCTGTGGTGTACGGTGAGGCGTCGAAGTTGAGTGACTGTAGGAAGATACAAGACGACTTAGACAAAATTCGAGTTGATATGAATGGGAGCAAGCCCTAAATGTGGAAAAAATGTAAGTTAATGCGGGTGAGTAGGAAGTTCAAACCTGTAATGTTCGGTTTCAGTATTACTAGTGTCCTGCTAGACATAGTCAAGTCGTTTAAATATCTGTGAGTAATCCTGCAAAGCGTTATGAGGTGGAACTAGCATGTGAGAACTGTGGTAGGGAAGGCGAATGGTAGACTTTAGGAAAGAGTTGTTCACCTCTAAAGGACACCGCATGTAGGACGCTGGTGAGACCTATTCGTAAGTACTGCTCGAGTGTTTGGGATGCCTGCCACGTCGGACGGAGGAAGGACAACGAAGCAATTCAAAGGCGGGCTGCTGTATTTGTTACCGGTAGGTTCGGGAACTCAAATGGGACTCTCTGCAGAGAAGGCGACTTTCTTTTCGAGGAACTCTATTGAGAAAGTTTATAGAACCGGCAGTTGAAGCTGACTCCCAAATGATTCCACTGCGGCCAACATGCATTGCGCCTAAGGACCACGAAGGTAAATTACGGGAAATTATGGCTCATACGGAGACGTACAGACACTCGTTTTTCCTCCGCTCTGTTTGGAGTGGAACAGGAAGGGAAACGGCAAGTAGTGTTACTGGCTACGCTCCACCACCCACCGTACGGTGGCGTTTGGAGTATCCATATAAATGTAGATGTAAGAATGTTCTGTGGAATTAGTTATCAGTTTTCATGGCACTAGGAGGTGGAGAAGGTGTGTAGAGATGAGTAGATCGGTAAAGGACAGGAAGAACAAGAGAAAAATGAAAGCAGAACACATCGTTTCTTAATTATTTCTGTAAAAGTTGCTATATGCGGAACGTGTGAACAAGAGCTGTTCATAATAACATTATTATTATTATTATTCAACTATGTCCATACGTACTAGCTGTTCATTTCCTTGTTTCAAGCTAAATAAGACCTTATGAACAGTCTCTAGCAGAGAGTTACATCAGTTGTGAAAATACTACTCACATTTAAAAATAAGGATAGCAGAACCCCAGAATTTATTCATGAATCTCCACCCGTTCTTACTTCCAATAGTTGCCTCTAACTTGCCAGTGAGTCGCGTTGAACACAAATATCGCAAGCACGTCTATGCTTCTTGATTAACAGTAAAACGAGAAAATAACGAAGCTAGTTGTGAGTACATGATACTGATTTTTTTAAAGGAAGAAACGGGCCACCCATTCTAACGATCGCGTCTGATACCTCCAAAATACGTTATTATAACAATAACGGTGGTAAATATCTGGCTGTGTACCTTTTCCCAACCGAAAAGATCCCTCAAAAGACCTGTAAGTTCTGTCTTCTAAGCAGTGGCTACAGGAAGAAAACCTCAGCGAAAATAACGGAACAAAATTTTGTAATATAAATGCTCGTGAAGGAGGACTTTAAGACTTCGAACCGAGGACTAGCGGACCGGCGGCGAAGCCTACTGCCCGCCGTAGCGCAGCTTAGTTGTCCGATGTACTCCATTCACAACAGCACAGGAGCCTAGACATAACGGTGGATTAGAGCGACGACGCGCGTCTTCAGTTCCGGGAAGATTCTCGCGGTGTTTCGCTCAGTAATTTTCCGCGCTGACAGAATTTACATCACATCCATGAAGGACCGATAATTTATTGTCACTTAAGAGAGAATACGTAATTCTGAAAGAAACGTAAACTGGTACATCTGTCAAAGCAAGCTCTTATTTGATGCTGTCGCTCATTACAAGGTTTGCAGCAAAATGTTTAAGGTAATAATCCAGACGTAGCAGATCAACACATTATGAGAAGAAGATAGCCACATCGCGCTACGAAATAAAGACAGCTTGTAATACAGTGAAGGAGTAAACACGTAGAACCATAGATGAGGGACAGCACACGGCTCTAAGGGAAAATACTATAGTGCTAACCGACACGTGCAGTGTCGAAAATTTGAACTTTTGTATTATATCTGTCACAGGCTCAGTAATCGCTGCCATGGAATACCTGAGATCAACAAATAAAAATAATTTCTGTACCATGAATAAAACTCTTATTATGACAGAAGGAAGTTCTGGTGGTTATGATAAAATGTCCACTAAGTTAACCGAATTAGTTCCACCATAGACTCAGCCCAACCTATAGAACAAGCTGGATTCCGAAGCAATTTTAGCACTATTGACCACATTCTGACCGTTAGTGAAGTGATAAGCAGAGCGAATGAATACCAACTGCCTCTCTGCATTGCCTTTGTTGACTCTGAAAAGGCATTTGACTCCGTTAGCCATGTAGCTGTCCTCCAAGCTTTGAGTGAGCAAGGAGTGGGAGCAGCATACATTGAAGTGCTCAGGAAAATCTACGAGAATTCTTCAGCTTATGTTAACATCGGTGAATCAACTCAAGAATTCCGCATCATGAGGGGTGCCAAGCAAGACGATCCCATCTCCCCAGAACTGTTCTCTGCTGTATTGGAAATGGCTATGTCAAAGCTGAGCTGGGAAGGTAAGGGAATTAGAATTAATGGAAGAATGCTTACCAACTTGAGATTTGCTGATGATATTGCCTTTCTGGCCAAAGACTTCGCAGAGCTACAAAACTTAGTTGCAGATCTTGCATCGGAATGTCAGCTGATTAGCTTGAACATGAACCTTTCCAAAACAAAAGTAATATCCAACAAATGGGTCCCAGCTGGAGATGTGAAAGTCAAGGACAGTCTACTAGAAGAGGTCAGTGAATATGTCTACCTTGGCCAGATTATAAATATGAAGGGAGACAAGACCAGAAATCTATCGACGCATCAAACTTGGCTGGCAAGCAATTGGGAAGAATTCAAAAGTATTCAGATCAAAAATGCCAGTAAATCTGAAGAAAGCAGCATTTGATCAATGCATTCTTCCTGTGATGACGTATGGCTGCGAGACATGGACACTGAACTCACTCACAAAAGGGAAACTTAGGACAGCACAGAGAGCCATGGAGAGATCAATGCTGGGCTATACAAGAAAGGACAGGAAAAGGGCAGATGACATCCGGTCTGTGACGAAGGTTATTGACATCTTAGAGAGAGTAGGTTCCTTGAAATGGCAGTGGGCTGACCACGTTGCAAGAAGAAAAGACAACAGATGGACGAAGCTAGTACTGGAGTGGAGTCCGAGAGAGTACCGGAGGCCTAGAGGAAGACCACCACAGATGGGACAAAGACATCAAGAAGATCGCTGGTAACACCTGGCATAGAACTGCCCAAGACCGTCCCACTTGGAGAAGACTTCTGAAAGCCTACCTGAATCCACGACTCGAAGAGGCCACATCATCTAATGATTGAATTGGCTGATGATGATGATGATGATGAAGTTAATTACGGAGTACTCTGCTGAAATTTAGTAACATGTGATTTATATAACGAGCCGGTTACCACTACAACATTTCCCGATTGACTTAAATACGCTGTATTTAGGCCTCTGAAAAGGAAGGAGCTACACAAATACCATTGAACTTCTTTCTAATCTTCCTTATGTCAGCATTCCTGAAAACTGTAGAAAAGGTAATGCACAAATAGCTTATTTACCATATGATTACACAAAATATATATTATATAATAATTGCTACAGTCACAGTTTGAATTTCTTACGGGTTCCGATATTGAGAAGATTATTTACACATACAACAAGAATGTTGTTAATACATTTGACTGTAAACTACAAATTAATAGTAAATTCTGTGGTCTGTTAAAGGCATTGATCCCTCAAATCCCGATATTTTTAAGTAAATTAGAATATCATGTTGTCAGAGGAAATATTTCAAGTCATTCTGTTTAACATGAAACAAAGAATGTCAACTGAAAACAGTCCTTTATTTGGCTATAAATCATCATCTAAGTTGGAACTTATATCGTGTATAGTGCTACAGGTTTCTATCTTAAGGCTATTACTTTTTATGTGTGGTAATGATCTTCCTTTCATAACATTAGCTCACTCTAGATCTGTTTTGTTTACAGATGAGACAAAAATTGAGATAACAGCCAGTCTAGTGCAGTTTTAGAAAGAATTATTCATGACATATTCACGGACTTCAAGAAGGTGTTTCTAAAAAATTGTTTGTCACTAAAATTGGAAAAGACACATTATATGCAGTATAAAACTTGTTACCATTTTTATAACGTATGATGAAAAGCAAACAGATGACGTTGACAGTGTTAAATTAATGGGATTACAATCCGATAATAAATTCAACTGGTAGGAACATAAAATAGAACTTCTGAACACGTAAACAAATCTTTATATACAATGGGGCTGTTTTCAGCATTAGCAATATAAAAATAGAAAAATCTGGCATACTTTGTTTATTTTCATTCCATAGTGCTGTAAGGGTTATATTTTGAGGTAACTCAGCAAGTCAAGCTAAAGTTTTTCGTGTCCAAAAAACGCGTAATCCGAGTTATTTGTAGTGTGAATTCTATAATGCCCTGCAGAGACCTGCTCAACAAACTGGAAGCACTAACTATTGCTTCCGGTAAATTTATTCCTTAATTATCTTTATCATAAATATTGTATCTCTTTTCCAATCCAATAGCTCTGTTCATAGCATCAGTTAGAAATTAGAATATTCTACACAAAGGAAAATATCCATTGTTCAGTAAGAAATATTCTCAGTAACTCGCCAGCAGCCATAAAAAATTTAGCTGCAAGTAAAGTACAGTTTAAGAGAAACTGCAAGGATCTATTGTTGGCCAGCTTCTGCTCCATTAACGAACTCTTCAGAAGAACGATTTTGCGCACATATTAATAGTATGTGTGTTACATAAAATCTGACCTCTGCGTATACTCAGTCCACCGCGCGAAGTAGCCGCGCCGTCTCAGGCGCCTTGTCATGGTCTGTGCGGCTCCCCCCGTCGGAGGTTCGAGTCCTCCCTCGGGCATGTGTGTGTGTGTGTGTGTGTGTGTGTGTGTGTGTGTGTTGTCCATAGCCTGTTAGTTAAGAGTATTTAGGCTTAGGGACCGATGACCTGAGCAGTTTGGTCCCATCAGAACTTACGACAAATTTCCAGTACTGAGTCCAGTAAAGCGATCAGTGTAAGTATTGTAAAATTGTGTTATGCATCGCGGTCCATATAATTTTACACGTCTGTGATAAGTTTAGTATTAACTTTTAAACGAAAATATTTTTCCTTTTTTTTTTTTACTTATTCCACATCTTGAAGACCATTTCGCTATCCGTAGAAAAACATTAGTGCCTTTCTTCATTTGCATTTACGTATTATGTACTTCTTATGATGATTTTACTTGTGACACACCCTTGAGGATCTCTTTACTATGGATCTATGGAACAAAAGTATGTTTATCCATACAAGATGTTTGATTATTACGGGTAAAAACGAAAGTGGCGATTAACAAACAATGAAACAAGCGAATAATCTTAATAAGCATAGGTTCAAAAAGCAGTGATATCCCCGATACTGCGTATTACGAGAGAGTACACTAACATTTTACAGCAGAGTTCCAAAGGATCCGAACTGCAGATATGAATTTCAGGAAAACACATGTACAATTGTGAACGTTCAAAAATCCCTGGCGTGTTCTGAATGCGTTGACAACCATCCACAACGGCGACCTGTCCATCTTCCTCTCTTCCCTTCCTCCGTCCATCTCCTTCTCCTCCTCCGTATGTGTGTTCATGTCCTTCTTCCCCGTCTCTGCCTGTCCATCACGTTCTCTCCTCTTTTCTCTCCACATTACCACCCCTGCCCCATAGGAGGTTTCCGGTTCTTAGACCCATTTTCCCCCATCCCCACTCACCATTATTTGATTCCATATATCATGTAACACGTATACCAACTTTAGCTGAATCTGATCCAGGGATTTAGGAGGAGTTTTCTATCCGCAGCTTTGCCCGCATGTAGACATGTCACATATATTTAATATATTTCACATATATTTCTGCAAATATTTCACCCTGTATCTATAGCAAATTTCACCCTGCAGTTTCGTTTCCACGCAGCTCAATATTTATGACGTCATATCTTCCGAATTCTGTGTCGTATTACGCTGTAGTTTTGCACGTACGCCTAGTAGTATTTATAGAGAAATGTGTCGCGAATAGAGATAGTTATAAAAAAGTAATGCATTAAAACGTCATCCATGATGCGACAGTTCCTCACGCATCTGTGTTTATGACGTCACATCTCCTAATCTGTGTCCTACAATGATATATTTTTGCAGGTGCACTAAGTAGTATATGTGAATACTGTCCGCAGAATGCCTTGCGAACAGAGTTCTTAGAAAAGAAACAGCAAATTAAAACTTCCCGATGCGTCAGTTTTACTCCATGAATAACGAGAATGTAGTTAGTGATACACGTTTTTCCTTTCCCCATTTTATGGGGAATTTGAGGGAGAAAAGTCTTGGCTTTGGGGTTATTGCTGTACACCGTGTCTTTAATAAAGCCACGCATAAAGAAATCGCATGTGTTCAGCTGCGCAGAATATGGTGGCCAATCGAGGCCCATGCCAGTGGCGTTAGGGTACCTCAGAGCCAGAATGCGGTCCCCAAAGTGCTCCTCCAGGGCTTCAGATACTCTCCTTCTTCGATGGTGTCGAGCTTCGTCTTATATGAACCACGTCTTGCCGAAATCAGGGTAACTTTGGATAATGAGGATGAAATCATCTTCCAAAACCTTCACGTACCATTCGGTACTCACCGTGCCATCACGGAATATCGCACCGATTGTTCCGTGACTGGACACTGCACACCACACAGCCACCTGTTGTGGGTCAAGAGACCTCTCGATCGCCAAGTCCTGATTCTCAGTTCCCCATGTGCGCCAGTTTTGCTTATTGACGAACCCATCCAAATGGAAGTGGGCTTCGTCGCTAAACCAACGCGTATGCCCGTACTAATACCCATCATGATCCGCGGCCAACCGCGCAGTTTGAACGTCCTAACACAAACTGACGATTTTATTTCATATAGTTCAATAATTGTCACTCCGTACATACACTATTATGTATTTGCTTGTTTCATTGTGTTCTATTCGCTCCTTTCATTTGTAGTCACAATAGATAAACATCCTGTAAATCTACCTGTATATCCATCTACGTGGCCGTTGTGCTTCACAACATTTTACGCTGCTCAAGAAAAGTTTATCAGGTTACCCATTGCCTACATAGTTCGTGCTTTTCGGTCGGAACCCTTTCCTCAATGCCATTTTGATCGCAGAAAATAGCCACGTATGGGAGGTAAAACTAAAAAAGCATTCTCAATTCAGTTCGGAAGAACGCGACACGGGGCAGTACTGTTGGCGTACACTGTCCAGATTGCCAAAGTGCTTCGAAAGACCATTCAAAGCTTAGACACCCGTCAGCGTAGAAAGTTGCCCGCCGAATTAACATACGCCACAGCGATATTTGTCGAACACTCCCCCGGCATCGTGAGACACAAGGCATTGCAGGTCCACCTCGCAGTGGTCCCTCGCGTTCAACAACAGCAGCTGATAACCTCTTGCCTACAGATTAAGGCTCATAGGTACCTCGAAGACAATGCGACAGAACATGACGCTGCCTGTTTGGTGGCAGCTGGGAATGTGGTAAGCAAACTGTCTCCACACGTTTGGCCTTTAGGCGTGCACTGCAAACGTAGGTACACTCCCTCCTCCGCTCCCCCCCCCCCCCTTTGTACTCCCTCACCACCAATGTGGTGCACGAAAAATGTAGGCTATGGAACACCTAAATGACAACCTGGACCGTGGCTTTCGTTTCTCTTCACTGACGAGGGCACGATTTATCTTACGCCTGACGTTCG
Organism: Schistocerca cancellata; assembly: GCF_023864275.1. Lineage (NCBI taxonomy): Eukaryota > Metazoa > Arthropoda > Insecta > Orthoptera > Acrididae > Schistocerca > Schistocerca cancellata. The sequence goes on along the minus strand of NC_064634.1, from coordinate 421,084,745 downwards.
TCATAGAAGACTGCGGAGATGATCAGCGTGGAAAGGAGGAACCAAACACGTTACAGTGAAATGGATGGAGCAACATGGTGCTGAATGTTACTCAACAGCAAATTTTGATAACCCGTTTCCTTCTGCCAATTCTTTCTTGGAACTGTCCGCCTTTTTAGCTCGGTGGTAACGTAGTTGCCTCCAATGCACTGGGCCCGAGTTGAATTCCCGTCTGGGCTGGAAATTTTCTCCGCTCGGGGACTGGGTGTTGTGTTGTTCTCATCGAACGAGCTCGCTCTCTACACCGATATACATAATCCGCAAGTCACCATTCGGTGGATGGCGGGGGCCACGTTGTGCCTCCACCAGCCATTGCCTTTCCTGTTGTTGTTGATGATTATTATATGTTTTAAGGGACTAAACTACTGGGTCACCAGTCCATTTCGTGAGAGAAACACGTGACAAGGTAAAAAGCGAAAAGAGTCGGGACTTGGCTGCTCCAGCTATATAGGCAAGTCAAAGAGTTTGAAAAAGGGTGTGACAGTAGTTGTAAGACGATAGGTTAAAGAAAACAGAGATAACCCTCGCAGCATCTTGCACAAGAGCGTCTAATGGCACAAAAGATGAGGGAGGAAGGAAAGTAATCTGCGATAGTGTGGGAGGTTCCCGCCACAGAGGGGGGCTCTACCCCCTCCCCTCCCCACAATCTTACCTAATACGGGAAGTGGAGGAGTATTTAGTTTAAAATCCGCTATCCCTCAGGAAATACAACACTTTGATAGTGGCTGTCCCATTATCCGCAAGCATCTGAGGTAGTGAGGTAGGCAAGCTGAGAGAATGCCGCAGATCGGCTAGCAGGACGCACAGAACAAGAACATGCGCTATCGTCTGTACACTACCGCGGTAGAAGGACCCTCTCGACGCAGAAGGAATGCGTGAGTCTAGTGTGGCCGATACGTAGTCGGCACAACACAATGGTATCTCTCCTCAATTTTACAGGGTTCACGCTTTTCTCGTAAATCACTGATGCATTTCCTTTAGTTTTTTTTCCAAAGTATTCGATGTTGATTGACTTTAATAAGTGAGCGATACTACGTGCCAAATTTCGGTTAAGTATAGCAGTGATTTACTAACGCGCCCACTTCCAAGGTATCTGTGACTGTTTTGTTGTTGTCCTACATTAGTTAAACGCACAAGTCTCTCGGCCTGAAGTATGTGACATGCGTCTCAATTTCGTTGCTTATTCATTCAAGTAGCTTATTATTTGGCCTCACGTCGTTGACAGGATCCCGTTCCAGACATTTTCACAGCATAAAAACTACTGGTGCTCAGCGAAAATCCAACCATGGATTTCGCTGTAGCCTGTTACTAACCCGTTTCCTTCTGCCAATTCTTTCTTGGAACTGTCCGCCTGTTTAGCTGGGTGGTAACGTAGTTGCCTCCACTCCAATTTGTTACGTATTCAAAACCAGAAACTAGTGCAGATATTTCTAAAGTAAAATCATGGACAGATTTAGAGAAAGAATGTAAAGTTAAAAATCGCCTTTTTCAAGGTACTAATCCATTTTATATTGGTATTCAAATTGCTGGTGATGAACCTGCGAAGGATGATGTTATTCAGAGTGAAGTAAAATATGTAACATTTGTTTTAAGAAATAGAGTATACGTGACATTTTGTAAAAGAAAGGGCACGGTGACTTTCTGAATAAAAATTATTGTTTACAGCTAATGTCTGCGTTGGAATTTTTTTATGGCAACTGGGACCACATAAGAAATTACCCGGACGACCTGCGCCTGGCCTTCCTTGTTCCTACCAATCAAGAACGGATCGATGAACTAGCTATTACTTTTTATGGCAACAAAATTAATTACTCTGCTGCTGTTATTGTACTTGAGGAACTATGGTATTACAAGCCTAATCTGGATGAACTAATTAGACGATTTAGGGAAGCATACAGAGAGTTTGTGTTTATGCCTAATGGAATAAGGTGTGCTCATAGGTATTACGATTTTAGACAAGGCCCGGGTTGAATTCCTGGCTGGGCTGGAGATTTTCTCCGCTCGTGGACTGGGTGTTGTGTTGTTCTCATCATCATTTCATCCTCACCATCGGCCACGTGGTCTCGCGGTAGCGGATGATGATGATGTTTGGTTTGTGGGGCGCTCAACTGCGTGGTTATCAGCGCCCGTACAATTTCCCAATCTTTGCTCAGTCCAATTTCGCCACTTTCCTGGATGATGATGAAATGATGAGGACAACACAAACACCCAGTCATCTCGAGGCAGGTGAAAATCCCTGACCCCGCCGGGAATCGAACCCGGGACCCCGTGCTCGGGAAGCGAGAACGCTACCGCGAGACCACGAGCGGCGGACTCTCGCGGTAGCGTTCTCGCTTCCGGAGCACGGGGTCGCGGGTTCGATTCCCGGCGGGGTCAGGGATTTTCACGTGCCTCGAGATTACTGGGTTGCTGTGTCGTCTTCATCATCATCATTCATCCCCATTATGGTAGGAGGAAGGCAATGGCAAACCAGCTCCACTAACACTTTGCCTAGTACGGCAGTGCCGGTCTCCCGCATCGTCCCCTACACTCTGTTACGGAGTATGGGACTTCATCACCATCAAAAAATGGTTCAAATGGTTCTGAGCACTATGGGACTTAACATCAGTCCCCTATAACTTAGAACTACTTAAACCTAACTATCCTAAGGACATCATACACATCCGTACCCGAGGCAGGATTCGAACCTGCGACCGTAGCGGTCGCGCGGTGCCAGACTGAAGCGCCTAGAACCGCTCGGTCACACCGGCTGGCTTCATCATCATCAGCCGCAAGTCGCCTAATATGGAGCCGACTGAAATAAGACCAGCACTTGGTGCCCGAATCCGAATGGGTCGTCCTGGCCAACTATGCCATACGATCATTTCATTGGAATTCCAGTATTTTTGCCAACAACAAAAGGTGTAACACAGACAACGACGTTCACAAGGCCTTAATAATTGTCTGTCGATTTAATTTACATTCAAATAAGGTAAAATCTTCACTGAGCTGATAAAAGTCATGGGATACGTCGTAATATCGTGCCGCACCATCTTTTGCCTGGCGTAGCGCAGCAGCTCGACATCGCATGGGCTCAATAAGTCGGATATCCCAGCAGAAATACTGTGTCATGCATCCTCTACAGCCGTGCGAAAGTGTTGAAAGTGCAGGATTTTGTGCGCGAACTGACCTCTCGATTATGTTTCATAAATGTTCGATGGGATTCATGTCTGGCGATCTGGGTAGCCAAATCAATCGCTCGAATTGTCCACAATGTTCTCCAAACTAATCGTGAACAATTATAGCCCGGTGACTTGGCACAATGTTATCCGTAACATGAAGTACACGAATGGTTGCAAATAGTCTCCGAGAAGCCGTACGTAGCCATTTTCACTCAATCATCGGTCCTGTTGGAGCAGAGAACCCTGTCCATTCCATGAAAACGCAGCCCATACCATTATGGAGCCTCCACCAACTTCCACAGCGCCTTGCTGACGGCTTGGGTCCATGGTTTCGTGGTGCTGTACCACATTCGGATCTACCACCAGTTCCTACCAGATGGGATGCGGACTCATCTGACCAGGCCACGGTTTTCCAGTCGTCTAGCGGTATGGTCACGAGTCCAGGAGAGGCGCTGCAGGCGATATCGTGCCGTTAGCAAAGGCAGTCGCGGCGATCGTCTGCTTCCATAGCCCATTAACGCCAAATTTAGCAGCATTGTCCCAATGTATCGTCGTACGTCCGCAATAGATTTCTGTGGTTGTTTCTCGCAGTGTTGCTTGTCTGTCAGCACTGACAACTCTACATAAATGCCACTGCTCTCGGGCATTGTCCGTGGTAAGAGGCAATGCCTGAAATTTGGTATTCTCGGTACACTCTTGACACTGTGCATCTCGGAATACTGAATTCCCTAACGATTTCCGACATGGAACGTCCCAGACGTCTAGTTGAAACTGCCATTCCGCGTTCGATACCTGTCAGTTCTCGTCGTGCGACCTTAACACGTCGGAAACCTTTTCACTCGAATCACCTGAGCACAAATGTAGAAATGACAGTTCCACCAATGCACTGCCCTTTTAGTCCTTGCGTATGCGAAACTACCACCATCTGTATATGTGCATATCACTGTCCCATGACTTTTGCCTGCTCAATGTATGAACACACATTAACGGTACTTAGGAAAGACAAACTCTTTGAAATGACGAGGTAAAGTAAAGGCGCCATTGCTCCATAGATGTAGTTTAACGAAACCACTGATAACGTTCGACAGTCCCGGTTATGAACAAGTGTTCTTCGTGTCATTTAGCGCTCAGCTGTTAGAACTCACAGCGGGCTGTTTAATGAGAAAGCGTAATGACCTCGCCAAGAAGCTAGCACCCGTGAAACCGCTGGTTGAATTTCTGCCTTCTCACTCGCCTTGCTCCAGCAGCAGAAATTGTCCATAGATGCTGAAGCTCTATAGTAAAACTCCAAATACTTCCGCCTTAAAGGTACCGAAATTTTTTAAGAAACACAAAGGAAGACTTTTATTCGCTCGTAATTGTTGAATTAACATGTTCGGAAGCAAATAACCTCGTGTTAAGCATAAAGATAAAGTAATAGACGAGAATAAGTGTCTAATAAACCATTTATTAGGGGGATATAAGATGAACATCAAAACAAGCAAAACAAGGATAATGGAGTGTAGTCGGATGAAGTCAGGTGATACTGAGGGGATTAGATTAGGAAATGAGACACTTAAAGTAGTAGATGAGTTTTGCTATTTGGGAAGCAAAATAACTGATGACGGTCGAGGTAGAGAGAATATAAAATGTAGACTGGCTATAGCAAGGAAAGCGTTTCTGAAAAAGAGAAATTTGTTAACATCGAGTATAGATTTAAGTGTCAGGAAGTCTTTTCTGAAAATATTTGTATGGAAGTGAAACATGGACGATAAATAGTTTAGACAAGAATAGAATAGAAGCTTGCGAAATGTGGTGCTACAGAAGAATGCTGAAGATGGGTAGATCACGTAAGTAATGGGGAGGTACTGAATAGAATTGGGGAGAAGAGGAAATTTTGGCACGACCTAACTAATAGAAGGGAACGGTTGGTAGGACACTTTCAGAGGCCTCAAGGGATGACTAATTTAGTATTGGAGGGCAGCGTGAGGGTAAAAATAGTAGAGGTATACCAACAGATGAATACACTAAGCAGATTCAGAAGGATGTAGGTTGCAGGAGTTACTTAGAGATGAAGAAGCTTGCACAGGATAGAGTAGCATGGAGAGCTGCTTCAAACCAGTCTCTGGACTGAAGGCCACAACGACAACAAACCCTTTTTTAGCGATAACGCCAGCAGACAGAGTCCATAGCAAGGAAAAAGCCAGGGACAATGTTAGGAGAAGACAATAAAAGTTTCATTCAATTAAAGATACCTGACTTCGACATTTGCACTTACCTGTCCAACCACTTTCAGGGGACCAACAGTTAATCCTGAACTCCGAGCCATGACGCAACTTCGCATTTCTCACACATACAAATTATTATTATTATTATTACTTCTATTACTATTATTACTTTTATTATTATTTCCAAACAGAAATCAGTTGTCTCAATTGTGCTTTCGGCAATACATAGTGTGCAGGCCACACGAAAGACTGATTAACTGTGTCAGTACCTGTTACGATTGACTGTGTATTGTATATTACTACTGGCAGTAGTAGGGTTGTAGTAACTTGTACCGGCAAAAAAAAAGAAGCTTTAAGCCAAGAAACAGTTATACTTATGAAAATTGAATTAAGGTACAAATCGTTACATGGTTAGCGTTGAACCCACCATGTTTATTGAAGGCTGTCTTAAGAATTTGTTTTATTAATATTGTGTTTTTTCTTGCAATATAAGAAACACAGTTTAATAATATTTACAGTTCCAGAATAGAAACTTTAACGTGATGTGGAGTGGCTGTAAAGTGCAGTTTACTCCTTTTTGGAAGCATGTAGAAATTTATAGATATTCATTAATTTCTCGAGACATTTCTCTCCTAAATTATTTGTTAATTTTGACAAAAGAAGCCGGCGGCAGGAGAAGATACTCACAATGAGTATAGTGCTCACACGTCAAGTAAAGAGGCACTAATAAAGTAGTTGCAAGCATGGGCTAGTGTTTTGAATAAATCAGTCATAGGAACTGACTGAACTATTTAATCGTTAATACAAAAAATCCCCTCAGAAAGCGATAAAACCCATAAAAACCTAATTTTATCCACTGGGTTGATTTTTTAAATACCCGGGTATTTTCTCAATCCTGGGAAGCAGTGATGCAGGATAATTTTTATTTGTGATACCTGAAGACGATCGAAACTGGCAGTAACTAAATAATTATCTTATCAGCTCTTGGAGATTTTGAAATATGACATTTTTTTCAAATGAAAAGTCGGAGGTATGCCTCTCTACAGCCAAAATTGTTCACGACGGTCAACATTCTGAACAGACTGTGTTCTGCCGCTGTCGGAGTCGAATTCTAAGAGCGAAGATGTGCAACAAGTACCTTAGCACGACAGAAAACATACTCTGTAGAAGCAGGACACATATTCTGTACCACACGCACGTACACTTGTGTTCAGGTATTCTCTCGGTACTACACTAACAAGCTGTACATGTACATCTAACCTAAATCTGTATTCTGAAAGCCATCTTGTTGCGTGTGGCGGAGGGTACTTTGTGTACCACTCTCACTTCTCCGATTTCCTGTTCCTATTCCAGCCGGGAATTTTGTGTGAGAAGAATGATTGTTGATAGACGTCTGTGTGAGCTCTAATTTTACATTCGTGGTATGATAGCGAAATATAAATAGGAGGAAGCAATGTATTGTTTAACTCTTCCAGAAACGTACGCTCTCGGAATTTAACAATAAGCCACAGCGTGTGCACAAAGCCTCTCTTGAGCATTTATCACTGGAGTTGGATGAAAACATCTAAGAAAGTCTCGCACTTGCTAAAGGAACCTACTGCGGCACGCTCTGCTCTTCTTTGGATCTTCTCTATGCTTCTCATCAGTTCTATCTGCTAAGGGTCCTAGATTGACGAGCGGTACTTAAGTATCGGGTGAACGAGGGTTCTGTAAGCTGCCTCCTTCGTAGATGGATTACACTTCCCGAGGATTATTCCAGCGAATGTGAGTGTGACATCTGCCTTTGCTACGATTATGGCTCTGAGCACTATGCGACGTAACTTCTGAGGTCATCAGTCGCCTAGAACTTAGAACTAATTAAACCTAACTAACCTAAGGACATCACACACATCCATGCCCGAGGCAGGATTCGAACCTGCGACCGTATCGGTCGCGCGGTTCCAAACTGTTGCGTCTAGAACCGCTCGGCCACTCCGGCCGGCTTTCCTACGATTAATTTTATGTGATTATTTCACTTTAGATCGCTACCTATACATACTCCTAGATGTTTAATGGATATCACGGCTTCCAATGATTGTTTGGCAATCTGTAATAACGTAATCTCGGAAATTTCGCCGGCCGCGGTGGCCGCGCGGTTCTGGCGCTGCAGTCCGGAACCGCGGGACTGCTACGGTCGCAGGTTCGAATCCTGCCTCGGGCATGGGTGTGTGTGATGTCCTTAGGTTAGTTAGGTTTAAGTCGTTCTAAGTTCTAGGGGACTTATGACCTAAGATGTTGAGTCCCATAGTGCTCAGAGCCATTTGAACCATTTTCGGAAATTTCCTCCTATTTATACATACCACGTTGCGTTTGTTTATTTTTGGATTCAGTGGTGAGTCCCTGTACCAAAACTCAATCACTTCAGGACTTCTCGTATTTCACTTCATTTCTCTAGCGTTGCGACATCTTTTCACTGGGTGTCCAAGGATATGACGGGGACATCATTTGAAATAAAAAATTTCATATGGGCATACGCCCTGTTAAGAATAGTTTCCGAGATAGAAGACATTTAATGTACATCATTATTTATTTTCTGTATTGCACGGTACATTGTCAATGTTTACAACGCACCACAGTAGTATAGAGGATACTGAGAGTACGTCTCGGTTTGATGTTGGATACTTGTGGTCGGGAAACAAGCTCAAACTGGCCTAAAGTACAGAGCTTGCACGTCACTGGCTTCGCGCAAACAGTCCTGAAGGAAAAAATAAAAAGGACAGTTTTGTAGGGCATTTAATGTAGTTTAATACTATACAGGTTTCCGCTAGAAGCAGCGGTTTTCAGCTTATTCAAGAAAAACATGTAAAAGTGGCATTAAATGTTTTCTATTTGGGAAACCATCTGAAATAGAGCATAGGTCCATATGAAGCTTTTTGCTTCAAATGACCGTTCCTGTCATATCGCTGAATGTTGACCAATCGTCTTGGGACACTGTGCATGCAACAGCATGATCCTCGAACAGCCGCATGTATTATTTTGTGACGATCACTATAGACTAGTTTTAAAATGTTCAATAAGCTATCCAGAAATTTATTGGAAGCATTATAGATCAAATCGAATATTTTTCAGCAACTATGGGGAACATCAGAGATTTCTGGTAACGTGTGTGCTCCCGAAGCAACTGAGAAGCTACAAGCATTGTTTACAATTTCAAGCAGAGCGAGAGAGCTTGTAAAAGCCGATACGTGTAGCTAGCAGTTCAACGAGAAATGAGACTTGTCGAACTCTAACCGGCCAACGGCACGCGCTTGTACAGTCCAGGAGTCCTCAAACAATATTTTTAAAGGGATCATTCCTACGGAACTGGCTGCAGTGAAGCTATCTGCAGCAGTACGGCCAGGCATCATTAGAAAGCCGTCGCTCCGCGCTCCTACCTGTGTTGTCTGGACGCAGCTGCGTGCTACCGGTTGCCGACTGCCGCTGGTGCTGTTGCAGCGACGACTGCCGCCTCCGCCTAGACTCCGCGTCGGCGCTGCCCTGGTCCACCCCCACCCTCTAGCTCGGGGAGACCGAACAACAGTAGTCTCGGCCTTCGAGGCGGCCGATCGGACGTTCCGCGAATAAACCATTAGCTACGCCACTACGTCACCTCATAGCTCCTCGCGTACTGCGGGAAAGCCTGCAAACGTCACAAACCCTTACTCCGACGCTTGCAGGGCCAGTATGAGGGCCAAGCGACACAAGTGACCGCTTGGGGAGCCAAAATGAAAGGGATGCCAGAGCACAGGTGATCCTGCGCCCTTGGCAGAACTGCCAAAGCTGCGCTCCTCCCTCTTGAAAGCTACATTTTTTCGTAAATAAACAAATATTTAATAGCGCAACCATTAGTTTTCCACATCCCACTAAGTGAACACCAGGCCGGTCCCCACGTCACCCCTCCGTTATATGGCTCGCAGACATTTGAAAACGTTCGCACTCTTTCATGGCTTACACTAGATGCAGACAGCTGGGGTACGCAAATTCCGTTCCGGGGGGTCAGAGGTGGCGATAGGAACGGCATCCTGCCACTCTCTAACATCGCCAAATCCATAGGAACAAGGTCGAGCCTGCGCTGAAGTGGGACAAAGGCTCACGAAAATGATGATGATGATGAGCGCTACCCTTTGATGCCATACGTCCATATTTGACAATTTGTTTAAAAATGATATATACGTGTAATTAATAATGTAACAGCTTTGTATTTTCTTTGGCAACGGCCTTGCCGCAGTGGATACACCGGTTCCCCTCAGATCACCGAAGTTAAGCGCTGTCGGGCGTGGCCGCCACTTGGATGGGTGACCATCCAGCCGCCATGCGCTGTTGCCATTTTTCGGGGTGCACTCAGCCTCGTGATGCCAATTGAGGAGCTACTCGACCGAATAGTAGCGGCTCCGGTCATAGAAAACCATCGTAACGACCGGGAGAGCGGTGTGCTGACCACACGCCCCTCCTATCCGCATCCTCAACTGAAGATGACACGGCGGTCGGATGGTCCCGGTGGGCCACTTGTGGCCTGAAGACGGAGTGCTTTTTTTTGTATTTTCTTTGAAATACTAACGCCTGTGTAATTGTAGAAATGCAGCATCTTAACATTTGAAATACTTTGACTTGTTTTAACTTGTGTTCACAAATGTGCTAATGCGCTCTACAATGGAAAGTATATATTCAGGGTGATACGCAAGAAAGGGCAGATATATCTATTGGTGACTGAGGACGGTATACTGAACAACATTATATCAGTATTTATGTCATTTGTATACTAATAATTATAGCCATTACAAATTGTATGTTTTTGGAGTGGTCACTACCTCCAATTAAATGTGGCAAGAGCAAGCCATTAATGTTTGTTTTCCCCTGCACAGTAGGCCAGCTGTTGATGTGTGAACACTTGGCCGCAAAATGCGTAGTCCATGCTGAGGGGCATAGTGCACTTATTGGTGCAGTGCGACTGTGCATAAAACAACAAGTCGTAAAGTTTATGGCATGTTCATACAAGGACTGTTCAACGAAGAGAAAAAAAAAAAAAACACACTGATGTGTCTACATATTAAGGTACATATATCTGCAGTTATACCCATTACACGCAGTTTGTACATTAGTATACTCTGCCTTCGCCTCTCTGTGTTCCACAGACGAGAAACACGAACTCCCAGCCACAAGGACAGAGTTCAGGTAACGTCTCAACGTTAGGCAGAAAAAATCACTGAACACTGCGTACTCAACGACGACTCCCTACACGGAGGCGAAGTCCAGAATCGTATAAGTTCGCAATAGTACAGTGCCTAACCGTTCTATCTATAAAATATCCTGAGAGCAAAGACAGTAAGTCCATCTGTACCAACAAAAGCTGATACTGAGCGACCGTCAAACTCAGGCGCTCAAAATGGAAGATCTCTTCTCTCCACCACAGGCTTCCCAGCAAAGCTCGGCTCACCTCCCTCGTAACTCAGAAGGTGAATCATATTCCCGAAACCACGGAATATTCTCCCTCTCTACAGATTCTTCCGGACGCCGACCAACCATGTTTTAGTCTTTTGTCGTCCAGCGCGGAAAGCTTGCGAGGAAATACCTATACTCATACAATGGTACACTTTTCAGGGTAAAAATCCTCGGAAATAACCCAGCCTGCGATTTCCGAGGTAACGCTTCCTCGTTCCTCTCTGCTGCATCCAAGATTTCCACATCCGGTTATCCTTCCGGCCTCACTACAACACCGACTAGCCGCCGCTGAATTATGCTTCCGCGCGCAGGTGCCCAGACCGTCCGTCTTGGTACTTCCTGTGTGAAGCATGACTGACACACCTGTGCGGGTTTTTCCAGCTAGGGCTTGAGTTACGCCTGCCGTTTCATTTCCACTGGCGTTCCACCATCTACTAGAATGGGCAATCATTCATTACGCCGTTTTGATGATAAAGACACACTCCGTCACCTGTCATGCAGTAACCGTTAACAATTATTTACAAGGTGTACGTGACAATGTCAGTCTTCTTGAAATAATCATATATACGATCTACAACATACGAAATGATACCTAATTCCGGTTTTAAATCACGGCAAAGTATGTAGATAAGTGCTTGTAAGGTGCGAAATTAAAGCCACCTTACAACTGTAAGCGTTGTTTAGTAAGGGGTTGTTCGAAATTCCACTCCTAAAGGGGTGAAGCAGGGGATGAAAAGTTCTTTTGAAAATATGTCACTATTGAGGCTTTTTTGGAGACAGAACTACGAACACCGGTGTGTGGTTTCTCAGTCCGAAATATATATTTAAAAAAATGCTTTTCGATGGATTATTATTATTATTTTAATTCAACTCCTGATGGGGAGAAATAGGGGATGAAAATGTTTATGAAAATATTTCATTAGGAAACCATTTATGTAACTAAATCTCTGAAAATTTGTATTTGGCATGTCGGTTAGAAACTTTAAAAAAAATTCGTGTTTCAGTGTTTTTTGGAATTCAGTCCCTATGGGGCTGAAATAAGGAATCAATATTTTTATGAAAATATTTCGTTATAATAAATTGGTATTCGATCTCAAAAGAAATATGTATTTGGGGATGAAACTTTCTATGCAAATATTGCCACAAGGACTCAAAAGGCAGAATTAAAAAGTACCTCTGACTCCACCTTCTAGAATCGCTTTTTGATTAGAAATATGTTCTGAAAAGACTACGCCTCTATGGCCTTAATTGGCGTGAAAAGTTTAGATGACGTTACACTTTGTGAGTGACATAAAAATTCGATTAAAGAAAAACAGAAACAAAATCTGTGTAGAAAATGCAGTATGTGAGCAAAACGATGGGCGCTAAGCTGGTTAAAAATAAAAGAAAACGGACTATAACTGATTTTTCAGAACACATTTCTTTACAACAACTGAGTTTTTAATATAATTTTGCTTTTCATATCCTTGCTTTGCGCAAAGTAAACACTTGATTATGGCACTGAAGTCAAATTTTCAATTGACAAGATAACTGAATTTGATCGTCAACCTATGCTCGATCTTACTTAGTTAACTCCTGAAACCGCGTTGACAAGATGCTACTGTCACTGGAATTATCATGGAAGGCCTCAAAATAATTTTGATGTTTGGATAATCATCTCGTACCCCAAATTTCGGGGGCAAAAGAACACTTCAGAATGTCCAGATGGGGCGTCGTGTCTGTTTACATTGGAATTGGAAAGCCACTATTTTTTTACCTACCTCATCTATGTCGATGTTTCTTGTATATTTATCACCAAGATGTGCTATAGGAGGTCTCATTTCAGGCGTCCCAGACAGTAAATTAAAGTTAGATGAAATAGTGTGTTACACGCCAGACCTGTTTCCAATTTCTCTTACTATTTTATCAAATACTTTCGATCACTCTAGTTTAAACAATTTCACTTCTGACCTCAGTCGGCAGAGAACGGGAAAAATCGGGAGCCTTCTGTCGAATAGGGTTTTCCTTCATCTCTCTTTCCGCAACCTTTGATGTTCTACAATAGCTAGCGAAATAGCAGCAAGTACTCCATTGCTGGACATCAGCTATCTGTGCAGACGAAGCTGTGTCAACCAGTCGCACTCTTGACACCTAATCCATTGGACAGCTGTTGTCTAGCACTCATTTCTTTATTATGGCACAGGGATGAAATGGTACTGGGACAACAGCGAGCATTCACAGTCGTGGGCCGAGGTTAAGGCATCTTCTCGAGGCAGGGTGGAACACGAGAGGTATGAAAACTCACATACCCCTCCCGCTTATTTTGTGAACTGGTCCATTTTTCCACCACCGCCGTGCCTATGCACTTGATGGAGGCCTATCTTGCGTGGCCCTCGTATTGCCCTGCACCCTAGAGCAGAATTTGTGTAGAGGACGTATCAGAATTGGTAGTGAAAATAGTCATTGAAAAAATCTTCTTCCTTTAGCGCAGTTTCTGAGTTTTAGGGCCTTGCCCCTGCTCCGACTTCAGTTTTAAGTGCCGTCTCGCTTTGGATGTCCGTGAATTCCTTCTTGCTATTGGCTGGTAAAGCATGGCCTGATGTGGAATTCTCCCTACATTCATTCTTCTGGGTTGACGTTTGCGTAATGTTTTATTTTCTTCAATCTTTTCATTAACATTAAAAATGTCTAGTTGATTCTTAATACCCTCAATTTCTTATACGGTCTTCCCTGGTAACAACTCTAATTCATACTGCATGTAGTTTAGTTTTATCGCGTTTTTAGGGGTCCATAACTTACTTTCATAGAGTAATACAGGTGTAGTCACGGTTTTATAAAATTTTCTTTTGTTTCCTTCTGTATCTGATTTTGCAGTGTTTTGTTTGTCTTTCCGGCAATTGACTGATGTTTGTTAATAGTATCTTCTTCATTCTTGTCCATATCATAGCTTACACTGTATCCTAAAAAATTAAAGCTATAGACCTACTCAAGTGGGGTAGTATGTGTTATTATTTTTGAGTGGGTAGATTATTTCCCATCATGAGCCACGATTTTAGTTTTATTTATATAAGAAGATTGTATTCTCTTTTTCCTAACTGACGTAGTTTATATACTGCTTTTCGTAACTCATCTTCACTTTCTTCCAAAATTGCTACAGCGCCTACATACACACGGATATTAACATTTTTTATTAGTCTGTACACCAGAATTTACTTTCTGTCTCCAGTTCTTAATCATATCATTTATACAGACATTACATTAAGTTGGTGACACGCAAAAGCCCCATTTAAGTCCCTTATCGGTAGTGATTTCTTCAGTTTTATTACTGTCAACTTTAATTACTACTTTTGTGTTTTTGTATAACATTTTTATAGATTTAGTAGGGCATCTTTTTCTTTAAATTTCTTTCTGTTTAAATTTTCAAAATCTTTCTCAAAGTCAATAAAAGCTGTATTTGTCTCTAAACTGAACTCTCGCCGTTTCTCTAAAATTCCTTTTATGATAATATAGCCTCGCCGGACTCCAATTCAGTCTACAAATAGGACAGTGTCTGTTATGGTATTTATATCAGTGTTAATTACTTTAGCAAATACTTTATAGACTGAGTTTAGGAGGCTAATTCAACATTAATTTCTGTTGTTTTTTCTCTGACCTCTTTAAAAAATCTGTACCATGAGTTTGATATTTTACACTAGCGTCAAGATTCATTAAATAAGTGTCATAATCTAAAATCACAAAAGAGACTGGCATATTTTAAAAGTTCGATGATAATACCATCTGGTCCACATGTTCTCCTGTTTTACACACTTTCTGTATGATAATACACCCAAAAACTTTCCACTAACTTCAGTATTAAATATTGTCATAATCAGAATAGATATAATTCAAATTTAAACTTTTCTTTTCAACAAAGTTTGCCATATAATTGCGCTGAAATTTCACCCAAGGAGTACCTCAATAAGTAATATTACTTCAGCGCCTTACATATTCCTGTTTACTATAACTCATACCTGTCGGTAGTGGGAATCTATCTGTTATCCTCACAATTTGAGGCAGTACTGTTTTCGTCTGTGCAGTAAGTGACGAATTCTTTCAAACACCCCCAGATCATCTCGTAAATTTTGACAAAACGGTACAATTCCCTGTTCTAGTTCTTCAACTATATCAACATTTGTAGGTCTTCATATACTGAACAACTGTAAGGATAACACATGATTTAATTAGCAGAGACATTTGTTTCGAATTCCACACAAATTTATGTTTTTTTTTCAGTTGTAAAATTTTGACCATGTTTATTAATTTTCAACTATTTTCATGGAAAATTTTCTTAAATTTTACTACTTGCTAGTGATTTTTCTCGACACGTAACATACAACTCACTCAGATAAACAACGCCATATATTTAACTTGTCAATACAATTAAATAACACTTCTTTCTAGCTCACTTTTCCCAGTGGAAAATGAAATAACTTGTACATTTAGGAACTATTAAACTAAAAATCAGAATTTTTATATTTTCATTCTTCCTCTCAGTTGAGTAATATGACATTTTCATTGAAGATAGAACGATACAATATATCTAGTTCTTCCTGCTTCCAGATTAATTCTCTTAAAGATCTCAGTAACTGCCTTCAAAACAACTCATTTTTATGATCACTAGAATTTGATTTATTTTGTTGGCTCTTAGCAAGAGCCCAAGTAAAGGCAACTGATGTGTCCCTTATGTGAGGAAATGATATGTCCCTTATTGGGGAGGTGTTCTCAGGTAAGTCCTGCCAGTAGGGAAGCCAGATATGTTACGGCAACTTTTCACCCATCTATGTCTGCGTTCTCAGAGTCCATCGTTCTTCTTATGCAAAAAATGGCAAAACTTGGCATTGGCCCAAACGTAATCAAACTGTGCACATATGCCTAATGCAAAGAAATCTATGACCCATTACCAATATATGGCTGCCTCTATATTTACCTCATTCTCATCGTAATTAGTATGATTCATAACAGAAAAATGACATGAGACACTCTGACGCTATGATCATACACCATACATCTGCCAGCACAGTGCTGTTTGCAGTTTTGAGACAATTTGTTACAGTTTTAGGACAATTTGTTAGAATCTTGTAGCTATTTGTTACAATTTTGTAGGATTTTTTTCTAAATCTTCATCCAAAGACACACACGTACAAGACTTTTAATATTTAATAATTACTGCAGCATATTATTTAAACAAATACAACAATATCCTATGTATAACAATTATCAAAATGCATTATTTAAGCAGTAGATTCTTGAGGATGGTGTACTAAAAGATATTTAACAATTACTGACATATTCTCTCTTTAGAAAATTGTAATGAAGTCGTTCTCACATTATCAGTATGTTAAATACAATGGTCAACACATTGTGACATCAGCAGAGCAGTGGATATTTAAAAAAAAATCCACTTATCCCAAGTTTGAGAGCTGTGTGACTCACTGGTGTAGCCTCAAACACAGATCAGTGGCATGCTCGAATGGAAGAGATCAGCACTTCGTTTAAAATGAACAAAATACTCTGGCAGGGGTCCCTTGGCACAATAATTGCATCTGCTGGTAGTTGCAGCAGAGTTGCCACTGGCACCGCCACTATCCCCAACAAAGCCACTGTCGTACTGGGCACTCGAATATGTGTTTCTGTGATCATGACAGCAGACACTCTGCGTCTGAGATGTCTGAGATAACAGAAATAAAATGCCCCCTTCATGCATGGTGGCACTTGGCATGTAGGCAGACAATCACTGGGCTTATAGACAGACAATCCATTACATCGCTTTACCCTATTTGCCTAATCGCTGCCAGACACTCTGCAGAGATGAAGACGTGTGCAAGAGACATCATATGTAAGCAGTCTTCAATGCTAACAATTTTATAACTGTAATATTTCCAGAAATGAGGCACTATTAACATTCCATCACCCTAACACAAAAGCTGTGGACACTGCTGCTCTCTGTTGTGTGCATAAAGAGAATGTTCACATATGGTTTAAATACAGTAGGGTTTATATCGCTTGACATAGAAGCTTGGATGAAACAAGTGGCACTGTTACCACGTTTCTAATGCACAGAACCCCACTGACTTTTTCGACTGCAATATGATTTTTATATTTCATTGAAATGATTCCCAGTATTCCTATCGCTGTTACATGGTCCTTCTCATGTAACCTGATATTTTTACCTTGATGTTGTGTCTCTCAGAGACGAATCTGGCAACCCAGCCTACCTGCACGTTGGTCTAGAAGCTGATATTCCAACCATCCACATTCCATTAGTTTGGAACGTCACCATCAAAACCCCACATGTAGATTGTAAATGGGAGACGTTTTAGGATTCTGGTAAGGTACTTCCACTGTATAATGGTTTTCCCTATGTTTAAGTTTATCGTATCATTCAGAGACAGAACGCTAGTCATTCAATAGAACGCTCCCAAATTCTTCTAGTTTTAGTATTCGTTTAATCGAAATGTATTAACAGAGACACTAAAACACGAAAAAAATACTCCATTATAGCAAAGCGCAACACACTAATAATTTATACACATCAGCTAACAAAAGTGCTTAGTCTAGTCATTTGTATAGGAACTTAAGTTTTTTTTTTAATTTTCATACATTCTTTCCAGTACTAAATATTCTAGCTCCCCAATATGATCCACCTCATATAGCATTCCCCTATAGTCCTAAAGTGTGTTTGGTGACGTAGTTACTCATATGTTATGGCTACCAGTGTGCTGTGTGGAGTTTTGCGGTACCAAGTACCCTCAGCTATGTACAGAATGTGTAGACTGTTGGACGATTGCTAAACTGCGATGTAACAATTGCATAAATAGAAGTGTTGACAACAATAAGCAGATTTCCATTCAAAATAAGCAAGACAAAATTTGCTCTGTATTTCGCAGACAATATGATTTTAATGGTAAGAATTTAGGGAGGGCGGATTAATAGTTCTATAAAGCAATGCTGCTTCACCTTTAGTCGTTAGTATAGTATCAGCGTGATATCTGATTTTGACTATAGTATATCTCATCCCACATGGACATTGTGCATGCGCGAACTCGTCCCCATTTAGTTGCCTGACGGTGCACTATGAGCTCTACATTATGCATACGATACCTGGTCACACGTATATAGGCAATAACTAATTGTAATTAGTATCAGGTGCGTCTTCCATCTCAAACTGTGTTTAAAAAAGAAAATCAGGACTGACAATGTGCACATGATTGGCGACCATTTATCTGTTTCATCATTCACCTGATCATCATTCACCTGATCCCCCCATGAACCATGGACCTTGCCGCTGGTGGGGAGGCTTGCGTGCCTCAGCGATACAGATGGCCGTACCGTAGGTGCAACCACAACGGAGGGGTATCTGTTGAGAGGCCAGACAAACATGTGGTTCCTGAAGAGGGGCAGCAGCCTTTTCAGTAGTTGCAGGGGCAACAGTCTGGATGATTGACTGATCTGGCCTTGTAACATTAACCAAAACGGCCTTGCTGTGCTGGTACTGCGAACGGCTGAAAGCAAGGGGAAACTACAGCCGTAATTTTTCCCGAGGACATGCAGCTCTACTGTATGATTAAATGATGATGGCGTCCTCTTGGGTAAAATATTCCGGAGGTAAAATAGTCCCCCATTCGGATCTCCGGGCGGGGACTACTCAGGAGGACGTCGTTATCAGGACAAAGAAAACTGGCGTTCTACGGATCGGAGCGTGGAATGTCAGATCCCTTAATCGGGCAGGTAGGTTAGAAAATTTAAAAAGGGAAATGGATAGGTTAAAGTTAGATATAGTGGGAATTAGTGAAGTTCGGTGGCAGGAGGAGCAAGACTTTTGGTCAGGTGATTACAGGGTTATAAATACAAAATCAAATAGGGGTAATGCAGGAGTAGGTTTAATAATGAATAAAAAAATAGGAGTGCGGGTTAGCTACTACAAACAGCATAGTGAACGCATTATTGTGGCCAAGATAGACACAAAGCCCATGCCTACTACAGTAGTACAAGTTTATATGCCAACTACCTCTGCAGATGATGAAGAAATAGATGAAATGTATGACGAGATAAAAGAAATTATTCAGGTAGTGAAAGAAGACGAAAATTTAATAGTCATGGGTGACTGGAATTCGTCAGTAGAAAAAGGGAGAGAAGGAAACATAGTAGGTGAATATGGATTGGGGGGAAGGTATGAAAGAGAAAGCCGCCTTGTAGAATTTTGCACAGAGCATAACTTAATCATAGCCAACACTTGGTTCAAGAATCATAAAAGAAGGTTGTATACCTGGAAGAATCCTGGAGATACTAGTAGGTATCAGATAGATTATATAATGGTAAGACAGAGATTTAGGAACCAGGTTTTAAATTGTAAGACATTACCTGGGGCAGATGTGGATTCTGACCACAATCTATTGGTTATGAACTGCAGATTGAAACTGAAGAAACTGCCAAAAGGTGGGAATTCAAGGAGATGGGACCTGGATAAACTGAAAGAACCAGAGGTTGTAGAGAGTTTCAGGGAGAGCATAAGGGAACAATTGACAGGAATGGGGGAAAGAAATACAGTAGAAGAAGAATGGGTAGCTATGAGGGATGAAGTAGTGAAGGCAGCAGAGGATCAAGTAGGTAAAAAGACGAGGGCTAATAGAAATCCTTGGGTAACAGAATAAATATTGAATTTAATTGATGAAAGGAGAAAATACAAAAATGCAGTAAATGAAGCAGGCAAAACGGAATACAGACGTCTCAAAAATGATATCGACAGGAAGTGCAAAATGGCTTAGCAGGGATGGCTAGAGGACAAATGTAAGGATGTAGAGGCTTGTCTCACTAGGGGTAAGATAGATACTGCCTACAGGAAAATTAAAGAGACCTTTGGAGAAAACAGAACCACTTACATGAATATAAAGAGCTCAGATGGAAACCCAGTTCTAAGCAAAGAAGGGAAGGCAGAAAGGTGGAAGGAGTATATAGAGGGTTTATACAAGGGCGATGTACTTGAGGACAATATTATGGAAATGGAAGAGGATGTAGATGAAGACGAAATGGGAGATAAGATACTGCGTGAAGAGTTTGACAGAGCACTGAAAGACCTGAGTCGAAACAAGGCCCCGGGAGTAGACAACATTCCATTTGAACTACTGATGGCCTCGGGAGAGCCAGTCATGACAAAACTCTACCATCTGGTGAGCACGATGTATGAGACAGGCGAAATACCCTCAGACTTCAAGAAGAATATAATAATTCCAATCCCAAAGAAAGCAGGTGTTGACAGATGTGAAAATTACCGAACTATCAGTTTAATAAGCCACAGCTGCAAAATACTAACGCGAATTCTTTACAGACGAATGGAAAAACTGGTAGAAGCCGACCTCGGGGAAGATCAGTTTGGATTCCGTAGAAATGTTGGAACACGTGAGGCAATACTGACCTTACGACTTATCTTGGAAGAAAGATTAAGAAAAGGCAAACCTACGTTTCTAGCATTTGTAGACTTAGAGAAAGCTTTTGACAATGTTAACTGGAATACTCTCTTTCAAATTCTGAAGGTGGCAGGGGTAAAATACAGGGAGCGAAAGGCTATTTACAGTTTGTACAGAAACCAGATGGCAGTTATAAGAGTCGAGGGGCATGAAAGGGAAGCAGTGGTTGGGAAAGGAGTAAGACAGGGTTGTAGCCTCTCCCCGATGTTATTCAATCTGTATATTGAGCAAGCAGTAAAGGAAACAAAAGAAAAATTCGGAGTAGGTATTAAAATTCATGGAGAAGAAGTAAAAACTTTGAGGTTCGCCGATGACATTGTAATTCTGTCAGAGACAGCAAAGGACTTGGAAGAGCAGTTGAACGGAATGGACAGTGTCTTGAAAGGAGGATATAAGATGAACATCAACAAAAGCAAAACGAGGATAATGGAATGTAGTCAAATTAAGTCGGGTGATGCTGAGGGAATTAGATTAGGAAATGAGACACTTAAAGTAGTAAAGGAGTTTTGCTATTTAGGGAGTAAAATAACCGATGATGGTCGAAGTAGAGAGGATATAAAATGTAGACTGGCAATGGCAAGGAAAGCGTTTCTCAAGAAGAGGAATTTGTTAACATCGAGTATAGATTTAAGTGTCAGGAAGTCGTTTCTGAAAAGTATTTGTATGGAGTGTAGCCATGTATGGAAGTGAAACATGGACGATAACTAGTATGGACAAGACGAGAATAGAAGCTTTCGAAATGTGGTGCTACAGAAGAATGCTGAAGATAAGGTAGGTAGATCACGTAACTAATGAGGAGGTATTGAATAGGATTGGGGAGAAGAGAAGTTTGTGGCACAACTTGACTAGAAGAAGGGATCGGTTGGTAGGACATGTTTTGAGGCATCAAGGGATCACAAATTTAGCATTGGAGGGCAGTGTGGAGGGTAAAAATCGTAGAGGGAGACCAAGAGATGAATACACTAAGCAGATTCAGAAGGATGTAGGTTGCAGTAGATACTGGGAGATGAAGAAGCTTGCACAGGATAGAGTAGCATGGAGAGCTGCATCAAACCAGTCTCAGGACTGAAGACCACAACAACAACAACATTCACCTGATAGTTGCTCAGACTTATGCCTATGATGGAATTCCTGGATTTGTTTCTCCCCTCAGCAGTAAAAGCGTTTTCGTGGAAGAATGGCAATGTAGCTCTCATCAAACTCAATTTTTCTAGGTTGGCCGCGCGATAATTCTACCCCCATAATTCTACCGCCACCATTGTCTATTTCACATAGAAGCCATGGGAATAAGATAAGAGAAATTAGACAACTGCCATACAATCTCTATTACACTGCTCAGTATGCACAATAGGGCAGAAAATCCTCTAACCTCTATACTAACCACCCTCTGTGACGTATAGTCGTCTGTGGTGTATATGGAGCAAAAAGTGGATTTAACAGTTCGATGTTCCTTAATGTGGCAAACACCTTGTTTCCATCATTTTTCTGAAATAATATGACATCTTTTTTATGCTTTTACAAAATTAGCTGCAAATAGTTTTATTTCTTGTTGTTTTTACGTAGTTTCCAGCAAGTTTGTTTCGGCATTTGTGCCACTTTCAAGTGTTAATCTAGATGGAATGACGTCCATAAAACATCTTGGAACATATTTTTTTTTATTTACTAAGTTGTTAATACAGGTCACTTATTTATCTTCTATAGAAATTTCGTGAAATTTTTTGACAGTCGTCAAATGACAGATCACTCCAGTGATGCATTATGTTTACAAGTAAATTATGTCTTCATCTAAAGGAACACTTGAAAATGGCACAAAAGTCGAAATAAGCTTGTCATGTCCTATGTGAAAACAACAAGAAATATATTATCTGCAGCTAATTTTGCAAACGTATGAAGGAGATGTATTATGACTTCACGCAAGCTACGGGCCCAGCAATGAAGAAGTTATTTCTCTGTATTATTTTGTCGAAAAACTCGTATTAGTTCTGTAGAAAGTTATATCATCAATACATTATGGTGTCTACCATGCAGGGGTTACTTCCGACTTTAACAGATGGCTGGCATTACCTTGTTTTGTACTTCGGTTGTTGTATACATATGCCTGGGTGAGACTTGGTATTCGCTTGGGCGTGAGATCTCATATTAAACAGACTCCGAGGCTGATATTTTAATAAATATACGACACTAAATTTCGTCCCTAAATACATTTTTGGGGTACAGAGTAATATTATGCCTGTGAAAGACGTATGTATGTTGCACATCTTGTCGACCTTATTAAATGCCCTGATCTAGCTCTTCCTCCGTATAGCATGTGGCATTAATCTGTTATGTATAACTCCATGGTTTTGCTAGGCATTTTTTATTGATCAATGATACTTTTACAGTTTACCTCAAGCCAGATGCATATCTATAATTTAATAAATATACAATGTTTCTTTCCTCCATATTTGTGCCAAAATTTATACGTATAACAAATTCTTTTAGCATTTCCGATTGTGTTCTCGATTAATGGTAAGAAAACAGAATTGCAACGATTGACTCCAAACTTCTGCATGTTAATGGGTTGTGCGTTGTAGGAGAGCACACTGTAGTGTAAAAAAATGATTTTCTTAAAAAAATAAATGAGCGTCATGTCGTTTCTTTTAAAAAATGAGTTGTTATTGCTTTCATAGCCAAAGGAATCAGTGATAGTGTGGCAATGCGCTGTAACTAATGCAGTGGGGAATGCATCACATTGCTAAGGAAAAGACACTCTACAGTACACGTTTTATATGTGTGCTACATAGTCCGGAACACAGCTCGGTGACCCCAAAAATCCGCACAGCACACCTGCACCAATAACATCGAGTAACTACGTCTCCAAACACACCTAAGGATTGTAAGGGGATGCTGCATAAGGTGGATCGAAATGAAAAGCTGGATCAGGTGGCTGACTAACCTCGTAAGTGCAGAAAAAGAAAAAGCAGCTTTAGGTGAAACAACTCCATGCTTATCCTCTAGTATTTTGTCTCCATTCACGTTCATCGCATATTATAGAGAGTAAGGTGTTTCAGGCTGTCAAAGTCACCTAGGTGAGGCGTAATATTCACTTGGGAGTTACATCTCACGTTAAAAAGACATCGAGACTGATACTTTAATCAATCTAAGTCACTAAATTTCCACCCTAAGAAGGTATTTTGGAGGTGTAGAGTAGTTGTGTGCATACAAAATACTTAGGTTGATTGTCATAATGCAAACATATCATAACAGAGCTCTAATCACAGAACATAGTCATTAAAATACGTCGTTGACAGAATGGGGCTTTGCGGTGTGTATCGCTTTAATACACTATTTTCCACAATGCCATCAACTATAGGTATTGCCGAATGGATTGTTTCCCCATAAACAATGTTATTCCACAGGTATTAGGAATAAGAACCAATGTGTTGAATGTATTTAAACCGTTCCCTGTTAAATAAATTGCTTCTTTAAGTGCAGTTTGTCACACAGCTGTTTAAATAACAATATTGCAACGTTTGGTGTGTGATTACCATCTGATTGTGCCATAGAATACGTGGTGAACGTTGTGGATCTTTTTATTCCATAGATCTTAAGAAAGCAAACACGATGAAATGTTACTGCTCCTACAAATACTGCTATACCCCATATCTTAAGAAAAAGAGGCAATGTATTGAATAGATTTAAGCAGGTCCCTACTTAAGAAATTACATCTAGGTTCCAACAACAGAGGGATGAGATACAGGCTACTCTACCCTAAATGTGATAAAGCTAGTTCACTCTTGAGTAGCACGTACTAAAAATGAGCAAAGTCTATATTACACCTCTAAATATTTACTTACCTCTGTGTGTAATACTGTTAAACGACCTCGAATGAGATACATGTTACTCTACTCTAAACATGATAAAGCTAGTTCACTCTTGAGTAGCAAGTGGTAAAAATGAGCAACGTTTATATTACACCTCTAAATATTTACTAAATATTTACTTTCCTCTGTGTGTAATACTGTTAACGAGCTCGAATGATCAAATCCAGTTTTCGTCTCACACATTCCACAGATCACAGTACGCGACAAATGATTGTTAGTACAGATTTTACAGTTTTCTGCCCTGTACGCTTATTGATCAGTGGAGTAGCGACTGTATGCAGCCTCTATAATCTCTCTTTTGATTCCTATGGCTTCTATGGGAAATATAAAATGGTGATGGTAGAATTATCACGCGGCCTACCTCGAACTCACATTCCCTAAAATTACCCAGCCGAATTTCGCAAGAAATATGTTGCTGTACTTCCACGCAACCTGTTCACTGCTGAGATGATATGCCAATCCAGGAATTGCATAAGCATATGTCTGAACAATTATCAGGCTGAACAATGAAACAGATAAACGATCGTAAATTCTGTGCCAGTAGCGATTTTATTTTTTAAACATGGTCTGCCTTTTAACTGAAAGACATCCAGTATTACTGTCCACTACCTGCCCAGTACTGCAGTCCACTACATGCCTTTGATCAGGTAGCGTATACATAACGTAGATCACATGGGGCACTATCAGGAAACTAAAGAGGGATGAGTTCGCACATGCGCATTGCCTGTGTTGGTTGATACACTCCTGGAAATGGAAAAAAGAACACATTGACACCGGTGTGTCAGACCCACCATACTTGCTCCGGACACTGCGAGAGGGCTGTACAAGCAATGATCACACGCACGGCACAGCGGACACACCAGGAACCGCGGTGTTGGCCGTCGAATGGCGCTAGCTGCGCAACATTTGTGCACCGCCGCCGTCAGTGTCAGCCAGTTTGCCGTGGCATACGGAGCTCCATCGCAGTCTTTAACACTGGTAGCATGCCGCGACAGCGTGGACGTGAACCGTATGTGCAGTTGACGGACTTTGAGCGAGGGCGTATAGTGGGCATGCGGGAGGCCGGGTGGACGTACCGCCGAATTGCTCAACACGTGGGGCGTGAGGTCTCCACAGTACATCGATGTTGTCGCCAGTGGTCGGCGGAAGGTGCACGTGCCCGTCGACCTGGGACCGGACCGCAGCGACGCACGGATGCACGCCAAGACCGTAGGATCCTACGCAGTGCCGTAGGGGACCGCACCGCCACTTCCCAGCAAATTAGGGACACTGTTGCTCCTGGGGTATCGGCGAGGACCATTTGCAACCGTCTCCATGAAGCTGGGCTACGGTCCCGCACACCGTTAGGCCGTCTTCCGCTCACGCCCCAACATCGTGCAGCCCGCCTCCAGTGGTGTCGCGACAGGCGTGAATGGAGGGACGAATGGAGACGTGTCGTCTTCAGCGATGAGAGTCGCTTCTGCCTTGGTAGTATGCGTGTTTGGCGCCGTGCAGGTGAGCGCCACAATCAGGACTGCATACGACCGAGGCACATAGGGCCAACACCCGGCATCATGGTGTGGGGAGCGATCTCCTACACTGGCCGTACACCACTGGTGATCGTCGAGGGGACACTGAATAGTGCACGGTACATCCAAACCGTCATCGAACCCATCGTTCTACCATTCCTAGACCGGCAAGGGAACTTGCTGTTCCAACAGGACAATGCACGTCCGCATGTATCCCGTGCCACCCAACGTGCTCTAGAAGGTGTAAGTCAACTACCCTGGCCAGCAAGATCTCCGGATCTGTCCCCCATTGAGCATGTTTGGGACTGGATGATGCGTCGTCTCACGCGGTCTGCACGTCCAGCACGAACGCTGGTCCAACTGAGGCGCCAGGTGGAAATGGCATGGCAAGCCGTTCCACAGGACTACATCCAGCATCTCTACGATCGTCTCCATGGGAGAATAGCAGCCTGCATTGCTGCGAAAGGTGGATATACACTGTACTAGTGCCGACATTGTGCATGCTCTGTTGCCTGTGTCTATGTGCCTGTGGTTCTGTCAGTGTGATCATGTGATGTATCTGACCCCAGGAATGTGTCAATAAAGTTTCCCCTTCCTGGGACAATGAATTCACGGTGTTCTTATTTCAATTTCCAGGAGTGTATATACTCTAGTCGAAATCCGTTATCATGCAGTTACTATACCAGGCACAGTGTAACTAAAGGTGCAGCAACAAGGTTTATTTCGTCATTACTCTGGAAACCTATTAATATGCATGCCCTATATTCTTGCCTTTAAAAACTATTGTCATCAAAATAGACAGCAAATTTCGTCGTCTTCATTTTGAAGGGAGCTTTGCTTATTGTCATCAGTACTTTTACTTATGTAATTGTAACTTCGCAGTCTGGCAATCGTCCAACAATGTACCCATTCTGTCGATGGCTGAGAGTAATTGGTATCCAAAACTCCACAAAGCACTCTGGTTTCTGATTCACTACCCTGCCAATATTCTAAATAGCCTCCTATTTACCATGATTTATATGTGTATTCTGGGTGGCGACACTGCAAAGTACTGGGATGTGATAGTTGGCGCGTCAGCTTCTAGGGTGTAGTGCTGGTGGGTTGGATGTTCAAGTTCGTCTGCGCTAAAGACTATGTGAATACTGGGAGGCATTTAGACAAGATATAAAAAGCGTATTACAGCCGAAAAAAAATCCGTACGCGTCTTTGCACTAAAAACGAGGTGGCAGCAACAATTGTAACCTCTAAGTCTGTATATCAAATGCCATGGACCCTGCTGTGTTTAAGCAAAGTGTAGACATCTTCTTATGCACACAAGAGAACGCGGCAGCATACACAGCGTTATGCGAGATTTTCTGCTGTCAGAGTGACTAGTTACAGGTGGCATGTACAAGTCTTCCTATGGGAAAAAAGTTAGGCTTCATTTCTGGAAATGTTATAATTATAAAATTCTTACGATTTAAGCCTGTCTGCATATTATGTCCACTGTGCATCTTCGTCGCCGCGGAGTGCTTAGCAGAGCATAGGCAGGTAGGGGCAGGTCATAGAATGGATTGTCTGCCTATATACCCACTGACACCATGCAATGTGGTAGGACTACTTTAATTGTGTCATTTCAAGCATGACCAATAGCTGAGACAGCATCTCAAATGCAAAGCAGTAGCCATTTTCATCAGAACAACACGTACTGGAACTCACAGTTGGCAGAGGCTGTGGTCTTGTCACTGACGATCCGGCTGCCGCTACTGGGTGAGGCGAATGTGCGACCATGGGACATGGAAGCTATTATGATACGAAATATATGTAACATATTTTTGATTCTAACAGATTTTTTTGTTTTGGCCGATTCCTGCATGAGCAGAGTAATAGCGAACCCTAACTTCTGCGTCTATCGTCTTCCTACAGCCAACTGACACATAGAAAACGTATAAAAAGACTCTTAATTTGGCTTTTTTTAGTACTTGATACTGTGATGTGGCAAGGCACCAATCATGCTCGATGAGGGGGCGTCCTCGAGAAAATTTTGTTGGGAACCCCTGTAGTAGACCATCTGCTCAACCGAGGTAGCGTTTGCAGCCGACAAATCATTTTACGCCCGCGTTCTCAAAAAAAATGTTCTGAGTCCTCCTGCCAGCTATAATTATCAACAGTATTCGTAAGCTCTGTGGATTCGTTGATTATGCTCTTGCTTAGTTTTAGTCTTAGACGCCTCAGGGTTAATCTATGACTGACGCTCTTGTTACCAACAGTGTTATCTCTGATGCATGCGCGCTTACTCCACAGCCCGCAAAGTGATTTAAAAACTAGCAAGCGACTCGCGTTGAGAATGGCTGAAAGGTTGTCAGTCGAAATATCGGAACATGAATTTAAAAAAATCACGGATGCACGCACGAAAAGTGGCCATCTGTTTGTTTGAATACCTGCAGTTTGACGAGATGAGTGAGCGACTCACAAACAGCCGCTGAAAGTACAATCCACGACGGAAGTACAGGAGCCTAGAGCGCGCGGTTAAGCTGCAGTCTCTGCTTTCATTCTTTGTTTGTTTTGAATAAACTTCTTATCTCCCCTATCCAATCCTACTACTACACGTCGCGATCTGTGTTTACAGCTGCACCAGTGCGCAACACAAGTTTTAAAACTTGGGGGAAATGTATTTTTTATACGTCCATTGTTCTGCTGACATCAAAATGCGTCATACATCAGTAATTCCGACAACAGACTTAACGCTATATGGAATGTAGTGTAACGAGAGACGGAACACCCAACCACAAAACAGGATAACTTCGCTATTGAACTGATTGGATGGGGCTATAAATTATGTCTCATAGGTAGCAAACATTTTAATAATAGTTTCTTAAATATAGTAGAAAATATAGGGAAAACAGTTCAAGAGAAAACTGTTGAAGAAATAACTGGCATAAAATTCAGTCATATGAATGTATCACCAACTTTTCCGTCCGTAAATAATAAAATTGTACATTCTTTCCAGAGTAAAAGCTCATCTGGTTTACATGATGTTTCCAGTAGAATACCAAAAATTTCTTCCCATAAAATAAGCCTAGTATTATATGAAATACACTGATCAGCCACAACATTTTGACCACCTACCTATAGTTGGTATGCCGGCCGGGGTGGCCGAGCGGTTCTAGGCGCCACAGTCTGGAACCGCGCGACCGCTACGGTCGCAGGTTCGAATCCCGCCTCGGGCTTGGATGTGTGTGATGTCCTTAGGTTAGTTAGGTTTAAGTAGTTCTAAGATCTAGGGGACTGATGACCCCAGAAGTTAAGTCCCATATTGCTCCGAGCCATTTGAACTATTTTTCTTTTATAATTGGTATGTCCACCTTTGGCACAGTTAACAGCGGCGACGCATAGTGGCAGAGGAAGCAATGAGGCCTTGCTGGAAGGAGATGACATCATATCTGTACACAGCTTACCTAATTTCCGCTTAATTACAGGGAGGGAGGCGATGAGCTCTGACGCCACATTGTCACATCCCAGATGCGTTCGATCGGTTTCAGCTGGGGGCCAACACATCGATTGGAACTCGCCACTGTGTTTCTCGAACCACTCCATCACTTTCCTCACCTTGTGACGTGGCGTATTATCTTGCTGAAAAATGTCACTGCATCGGGAAACATGATCGCCATGAAGGACTGTACGTGGTCCGCAACCTTGGCCATCATGGTGATCTGCCGGTCGCGGTGGTCTAGCGGTTCTAGGCGCTCAGTCCGGAACCGCGCGACTGCTACGGTCGCAGGTTCGAATCCTGCCTTGGGCATGGATGTGTGTGATGTCCTTAGGTTAGTTAGGTTTAAGTAGTTCTCAGTTCTAGGGGACTGATGACCACAGCTGTTAAGTCCCATAGTGCTCAGAGCCAGACAGCCATGGTGATCTTGCACGAGCTTCACTGGACCCATGGATGCCCACATAAACGTGCACAGAGAATAATGGAGCCTCCGTCACTTGTCTCCGTTCCACAGTCCAGGTTCAAGGAGCTGTTCCGAAGGTATCGGAATTCATCAGACCATGCCATGCTCGGCCACTGCTCCAACATACATTGGCACATGCATGGGTCGCCGACTGTGTAGCCCATTGCTAGGAGTGTTCGGTGCACTGTGTGTTCAGACACATTTGTACCCTGCCAGCATTAAAGTCTGATGCTAGTTCTGCCACAGTTCACCACCTGTCCTGTTTTACCAGTCTCCCCAGCCTATAACGTCCAATATCTGTAATGAGGGCTAGCTACGATATCCGGACGTGGTTTCACCATGTTTTCGCGTTTCGCCATGTGTTGAAGGCACTCACCATAGCACTTCTCGAAAGCCTGGAAAGTCTTGCAGTTTCAGGAATGCTCGTGTCCTACCCTCGGTCAAACACAGATAGATAGCGCGCCATCCCCATTCTACACACAGGTAGCATGCTTATTGATTCTACATGCACCGTGCGAGTGTCTGACTAGCAGTCACTCCTTGTCAAGTGATACTGCTATCACCTGGACGAGATTATATCGATAGTAGGTCGGTGGTCAGGATGTTCTGGCTAATCAGTGTACGAGCAATCACTAACTCAAGGCAATTTTCCAGAGGGACTGGAATACATCGTTCACACACTCCTCTTTAAGAAAGATGATAGGAGAAATGTCAATAACTACCGATTTGTTTCATTTCTGGCGTAATTTTCCAAAATTTTTGAGATGGTGATGTATTCTAGAATTATGTCTGACCTGAGGAACAATAAAATCTTCAGCAAATCACAGTTTGGCTGTCAGAAGAGTTGTTCTACTGAGAATTTTACAAATATTAAATAATGAAATGTAGCCAGTTGGAAAAAATATATATATACATATATATTGAAGCGTTACTTTCGTTTTGCCTCAGGTTACAATAGGAAGTAATTATGTTTTCTATATCGAGATGTAAGTTTTTCTTTGATTGATAGCAGCTTCAATACTTCGCTGGGTGAAAGGAATATTTGACGCATTTGTTTATTTCTTTTCATCATTTCACAAAGAGGTCACACGCCGTTTATATGCATACTCCTTGTTCCATCCTGTATGAGTGTGCATGGGTATGAATGGAAGTCAAATGTAGCGGGAGCATGGACCAAAGGGAACAGTTTAAGGGAATAGCAATCATTGCCAACATTACAAGAATAACGGCAGCAAGCAAAGATGAAAACAGGCACGAGGGTAGGTTACAAAGTTGGTGCGGGGATGAGGTGAGTCTCCCCACCACCGCGTCTCAATAAGAACGTTGGTCGGATTTTGGCGCGTGGAGAGCACTGTGGGGCCAGCCATGAGACGGACCGGACGCGGAAGCACAGCAGCTCGCAGATTTGGTGAGATAGAAATGAGGTAATATGGCTAAAAATTCGCGACAGGGTATGCTCATAGGACGCATTCAACATACCTTCATCGGTACGGGTTACGGTTTTAATTTATTTGCAATAATTTTCTCTGAAATGTGTCTGTGAAACTTTGCTTTGTGGTAGTGAGCATGCAACAGGAACCATCAGCTTATAACTCGGAAATAGCTACATGGAGTTATAAGCTTCACTTTTAGCTCAATGAGTGCAGATTGCGTATCGGATGGTAGATAGAGAAATTTCTGTTGCGAAATTTAATTATTTTTGGTACTTTCTTTGTGAGTTCAGTTCGCACTTCATTTTGGCGCCAATAGTTCATCATTTTTGCCCAGAATCTTTTCTCTGATAGAGGTTATCTACCTTCAGCAGTGGCCTACCTTAAATTTCCAGTGGTGTAATTCATGCATGACGATAAGTGAGTCTTAAAGAATGAATGACGATTTTCCCGCTAAAGACGGTGTGGCCCACTTATGTATTTTCTGTGTTATTATGAAATTATGTGTCATATATTTTTGTGTTATTATGAAATTATGTGTCATATATGAAATTATTCGTGTAGCGTTTTCGTTTTGTCATTGTCCTAACCATGAGAGGTAACGCTGATTCAGACAAGTTTTGTAACTAAAGAAAAATTGTAATGTGTCGGCTTCTAAAGTTTTCATCAAAGTAGAAAATAAATCTATTAAATGAGAGTCAGCATTTCAGTTAAGAAACATTCCCCCAATCACCTGACACATGAAATGGGTAGGATGTATCTTATTCAGTTCGATTTTCTAAAGTTAATGAAAAATAGAAATAATCTGCAATGTGAATTTAGATGGGCTACCAGCTGCTATAGGACGGCTTTGAGTTCAACCACCCCAGAACGTGTTATCTTAGAGAAACTCGCACCAGTTTCCGCTGCGCATATTTAAAAAATAATTAGTTTTTCAAGTTAATCAAATAAGGGTCACAATATAGACACAATTTCTTATGGGCCTGGTATATTAGCAGCCAGGACGCAAAGTCGAGCACAATTCTCTAAGGTAACGCGAGGAGATGGTCACACAGATTCAATATAAATTAAAAATATATAAAGAACCAGCATACAGCCAACCAGCAGTCTTATAGCAATATATATGGCATCTGACTGTATGAATTATAGTGTTCTTCTAGACAAATTGAAGCTCTATGGGTTTGATGTTATAGCCAACCCATGGGTAATGTCAGACGTAATCATAAAAATGCAGAACGTTGTATTTAGTGATTCTGCAAATATCTGGGGTCTGATTCTGACCGGGGAGAAATCACATTTTCGGTTCCCAAAGGCTCAGTCTTAGGTCCATTGTTGTTTCTCTTATATGTAAATGATCTTCCATGTAATACACAACAGACAGTGTTGGTTCTTTTCGTAGATGAAACTAGCATTATAAATAACCCAAACATACATTCAGAAAGAAATTAAATGGTAAACAATGTTCTCACAAGTATCATTGACTGTTTTCTGAAAATGACCTCAGTCCCAGTTTTAAAAAGACACAGCATATTCATTTCTACATAGTTAGGTGTACAGCACCAATCAAAAGTGTAACACATGATGAGGATGTAACAAGTAGGGTGAAAACTTCAAGTTTTTTAGGTTTACATACTGATAGGAATTTAAAATGGAACAAGCACATTTTGGAACTTCTAAAACAACTTAGTTCATCCACATCTGCACTTATAATCACTGCA
Source organism: Schistocerca cancellata (assembly GCF_023864275.1). Classification (NCBI taxonomy): domain Eukaryota; kingdom Metazoa; phylum Arthropoda; class Insecta; order Orthoptera; family Acrididae; genus Schistocerca; species Schistocerca cancellata. The sequence continues at coordinate 421,051,948 of NC_064634.1, read as the reverse complement.
AATCTTGCTGAGAGACAAATCAATAAGTTGACATATTTTACATATTTTCATGTAACAATATCATATGGAATAATGTACTGGGGGAACTTATCTTTAAGAAAGAAAGTCTGCATAGCCCACGAACATGCTGTAAGAGTAATATGTGATGCTCATCCAAGTTCATATATAGACATCTGTTTAAGGAGATGGGCATTCTGACTATTGCTTCACAGCATATTTATTCCCTCATGAAGTTTCTTGTAAATAACGCACTGCAGCTAAAAAGGAACAATGTTGTTGTTGTGGTCTTCAGTCCTGAGACTGGTTTGATGCAGCTCTCCATGCTACTCTATCCTGTGCAAGCTTCTTCATCTCCCAGTACCTACTGCAGCCTACATCCTTCTGAATCTGCTTAGTGTATTTATCTCTTGGTCTCCCTCTACGATCTTTACCCTGCACGCTGCCCTCCAATACTAAATTGGTGATCCTTCGATGTCTCAGAACATGTCCTACCAACCGATCCCTTCTTCTAGTCAAGTTGTGCCACAAACTTCTCTTCTCCCCAATCCTATTCAATACCTCCTCATTAGTTACGTGATCTACCCACCTTATCTTCAGCATTCTTCTGTAGCACCACATTTCGAAAGCTTCTATTCTATTCTTGTCCAAACTAGTTATCATCCATGTCTCACTTCCATACATGGCTACACTCCATACAAATACTTTCAGAAACGACTTCCTGACACCTAAATCTATATTCGATGTTAACAAATTTCTCTTCTTGAGAAACGCTTTCCTTGCCATTGCCAGTCTACATTTTATATCCTCTCTACTTCGACCATCATCGGTTATTTTACTCCCTAAATAGCAAAACTCCTTTACTACTTTAAGTGTCTCATTTCCTAATCTAATTTCCTCAGCATCACCCGACTTAATTTGACTACATTCCATTATCCTCGTTTTGCTTTTGTTGATGTTCATCTTATATCCTCCTTTCAAGACACTGTCCATTCCGTTCAACTGCTCTTCCAAGTCCTTTGCTGTCTCTGATAGAATTACAATGTCATCGGCGAACCTCAAAGTTTTTACTTCTTCTCCATGAATTTTAATACCTACTCCTAATTTTTCTTTTGTTTCCTTTACTGCTTGCTCAATATACAGATTGAATAACATCGGGGAGAGGCTACAACCCTGTCCCACTCCTTTCCCAACCACTGCTTCCCTTTCATGCCCCTCGACTCTAATAAGTGCCATCTGGTTTCTGTACAAATTGTAAATAGCCTTTCGCTCCCTGTATTTTACCCCTGCCACCTTCAGAATTTGAAAGAGAGTATTCCAGTCAACATTGTCAAAAGCTTTCTCTAAGTCTACAAATGCTAGAAACGTAGGTTTGCCTTTTCTTAATCTTTCTTCCAAGATAAGTCGTAAGGTCAGTATTGCCTCACGTGTTCCAACATTTCTACGGAATCCAAACTGATCTTCCCCGAGGTCGGCTTCTACCAGTTTTTCCATTCGTCTGTAAAGAATTCGCGTTAGTATAATGCAGCTGTGACTTATTAAACTGATAGTTCGGTAACTTTCACATCTGTCAACACCTGCTTTCTTTGGGATTGGAATTATTATATTCTTCTTAAAGTCTGAGGGTATTTCGCCTGTCTCATACATCTTGCTCACCAGATGGTAGAGTTTTGTCAGGGCTGGCTCTCCCAAGGTTATCAGTAGTTCTAATGGAATGTTGTCTACTCCCGGGGCCTTGTTTTGACTCAGGTCTTTCAGTGCTCTGTCAAACTCTTCACGCAGTATCTTATCTCCCATTTCATCTTCATCTACATCCTCTTCCATTTCCATAATATTGTCCTCAAGTACATCGCCCTTGTATAAACCCTCTATATACTCCTTCCACCTTTCTGCTTTCCCTTCTTTGCTTAGAACTGGGTTGCCATCTGAGCTCTTGATATTCATACAAGTGGTTCTCTTCTCTCCAAAGGTCTCTTTAATTTTCCTGTAGGCAGTATCTATCTTACCCCTAGTGAGACAAGCCTCTACATCCTTACATTTGTCCTCTAGCCATCCCTGCTTAGCCATTTTGCACTTCCTGTCGATTTCATTTTTGAGACGTTTATATTCCTTTTTGCCTGCTTCATTTACTGCATTTTTATATTTTCTCCTTTCATCAATTAAATTCAATATTTCTTCTGTTACCCAAGGATTTCTATTAGCCCGCGTCTTTTTACCTACTTGATCGTCTGCTGCCTTCACCACTTCATCCCTCAGAGCTACCCATTCTTCTTCTACTGTATTTCTTTCCCCCATTCCTGTCAATTGTTCCCTAATGCTCTCCCTGAAACTCTCTACAACCTCTGGTTCTTTCAGTTTATCCAGGTCCCATCTCCTTAAATTCCCACCTTTTTGCAGTTTCTTCAGTTTCAATCTGCAGTTCATAACCAATAGATTGTGGTCAGAATCTACATCTGTCCCAGGAAATGTCTTACAATTTAATACCTGGTTCCTAAATCTCTGTCTTACCATTATATAATCTATCTGAAACCTGTCAGGATCTCCAGGCTTCTTCCATGTATACAGCCTCCTTTCATGATTCTTGAACCAAGTGTTAGCTATGATTAAGTTATGCTCTGTGCAAAATTCTACAAGGCGGCTTCCTCTTTCATTCCTTCCCCCCAATCCATATTCACCTACTATGTTTCCTTCTCTCCCTTTTCCTACTGACGAATTCCAGTCACCCATCACTATTAAATTTTCGTCTCCCTTCACTACCTGAATAATTTCTTTTATCTCGTCATACATTTCATCTATTTCTTCATCATCTGCAGAGCTAGTTGGCATATAAACTTGTACTACTGTAGTAGGCATGGGCTTTGTGTCTATCTTGGCCACAATAATGCGTTCACTATGCTGTTTGTAGTAGCTAACCCGCACTCCTATTTTTTTATTCATTATTAAACCTACTCCTGCATTACCCCTATTTGATTTTGTATTTATAACCCTGTAATCTCCTGACCAAAAGTCTTGTTCTTCCTGCCACCGAACTTCACTAATTCCCACTATATCTAACTTTAACCTATCCATCTCCCTTTGTAAATTTTCTAACCTACCTGCCCGATTAAGTGATCTGACATTCCACGCTCCGATCCGTAGAACGCCAGTTTTCTTTCTCCTGATAACGACGTCCTCTTGAGTAGTCCCCGCCCGGAGATCCGAATGGGGGACTATTTTACCTCCGGAATATTTTACCCAAGAGGACGCCATCATCATTTAATCATACAGTAGAGCTGCATGTCCTCGGGAAAAATTACGGCTGTAGTTTCCCCTTGCTTTCAGCCGTTCGCAGTACCAGCACAGCAAGGCCGTTTTGGTTAATGTTACAAGGCCAGATCAGTCAATCATCCAGACTGTTGCCCCTGCAACTACTGAAAAGGCTGCTGCCCCTCTTCAGGAACCACATGTTTGTCTGGCCTCTCAACAGATACCCCTCCGTTGTGGTTGCACCTACGGTACGGCCATCTGTATCGCTGAGGCACGCAAGCCTCCCCACCAACGGCAAGGTCCATGGTTCATGGGACAAGGAACAATAACGTACATAATTTCAATACCAGAAGGAAAAATGACATTCATTATTCCATATTAAATTTGTCCTTAGCATAAAAAGCGATACATAATGCTGCAACTACAGCCCTATCACTGAACTGTTCACAGTAACACATTCTCTGCCCTACCTCCCAATTGATAACGAATCATACTCCAGCTATGCTATTTTGTGCTGCTGTTGATGTTACCCTGTACTCATCTGACCAGAAATCCCTGTCTTCTTTCCATTCCACTTCACTGACCCCCTGCATCTAGATTGAGACCTTTGCATTTCCTTTTTCAGATTTTCTAGCTTCCCTACCAAGTTCAAGATTCTGACATTCCACTTCCCGATTCGTAGAGCATTATCCTTTCGTTGACTATTCAATCTTTTTCATGGTCACCTCACCCTTGGCAGTCCCTCCCAGAGATCCGACTGCGGGCTAGTCCGAAATCTTTTGCCAGTAGACAAATGATCACGACACTTTTTCAGTGACAGGCCACATGTCCTGTGGATACACAAAAAGTGTCTTCAATGCCCTCTGCAGCCTCATGCCGTTGATCATTGCTGATTCTTTGCACGCTAAGGGCAAGAGAGTGCCCTGAACCTCTATCTGCTCGTACGCCCTCTTTGACAAGGCCGTTGGCTGAATGAGGGTGATTTCTTATGCCGGAAGCCCATGGCCACCATTTCTGATAATTTTTATTCAAAATCTAAGCGGTGGCGGGGTTCGAAGCCGAGACCAAGGACAGTTTGGTTACTAATCAAATACGCTAACTGTTTTTTTTTTCTTTTTTCGTTGGTCTGAATGTGTTCTATATAGTTCGTTGAATTTGTTCGGGGCGGATGTCCGATGACATCCGTTGAGATTCTTCGTTGATCCATTCACTCAGTTTTTTATTACAGAGGGTAGCTAACCCTCTGACCGAACACGCTGAGCAACCGTGCCGACCGCTAGACCACGAGTACCCTACCCGGAATTGAATAAAAAAACATTGTTCCGGCCAGCCTACAAAAACGGCAGTAGAGATGGTCCACAAAACTGCCGTCCTATATTACTCACAATTATTTTCAGAAAAATACTGGAACGTATCCTGAATTCAAACATTATGAATTACCTGGAACACAATAACGTTTTCCATGAAAATCAAAGTACGTTCCGAAAACACCGACAGGCGGACGAAAGGCTGCATTCTCAATGCAACGAATAGAGATATCTAAATTTTTTCGCTATTTCTAGGCTTCAGAAACTCTTGAGTTATTGTCATGTGGACTGCTTCTGAAAAAGCACCTTTCTAAAGAATACCAAGTGAAGTTTGTGATTGGATTCAAAATTTCTTCGTTTTCAGGACGCAGTACGTTAGCTTGTATGGAGAGTCATCGGCAGATACTGAGGCAGATATTGATCTCGTGTGCTGCAGGGGAATTTAACAGGACCGCTTCGATTCTTATTACATATTAATGAGTTAGTGGGTGCTGTTGACTGCAATCTCAGGCTTTGTAAGAGTGATGCAGTCATCTATGAGGAAATTCCTTTCGGTTGGTTGCTTGGTTGGTTGGTTGATTCGGGAGAGGGGTCCAAACAGCGAGGTCAGCGGTGCCACCGGATTAGGGAAGGATGGGGAAGAAAGTCAGTCAGCTGTGTCCTTTCACAGGAAGCATCTCGACATTTACCTGAAGCGATTTAGGGAAACCACGGAACACCTAAAACAGGATGGCCAGACGCGTGTTTGAATCGTCGACCACCCGAATGCGAATATTCCACTCGGAAATTTGTAGTAATAACCAGTTCTTGATACGATTACTCCATGTGTAATGTCTTCAGACTTTCTGTTAACGTAGATAAATGAAACTCGAAGCATCGTATTCTTTCACAACAAGGCTAGAGTCAGCCGTGACTTAAAAATACTGGGAGACACAACTTTTCGAGATATCGGATCGAATACCATACAGGCTACTTTAAAGGTAAAGCAAATGGCGAGCTACTGTCCATTGGTAGAATACTGCAAAACTATCGTTTGTCTACAAAAGAGATTTCATAGGAAATCCAGAATGAGATTTTCACTCTGCAGCGGAGTGTGCGCTGACATGAAACTTCCTGGCAGATTAAACTGTGTGCAGGACCGAGACTCTAACTCGGGACCTTTGCCTTTCACGGGAAAGTGCTCTACCAGCACTTGCCCGCGAATGGCAGTTCGAGTCTCGGTCCGGCACACAGTTTTAATCTGCCAGAAAGTTTCATTCATATGAAATACTTGAACGACCCAAACTTGAATACTACTCAACGTGCTTGGGACCCACCCATTTCAGATCCACTAATGAGAAAAGTGTCACATATTCATACACATAGTAGTATTGATCGAAAATAGAAGAAAAGTTGCTATAATTATATGTCCGAGAACCAACACCTGTTGAAATATGGACAAATCTCTTCTCTTATTCCAATCTGTCTGTTACGTAGAACTATACACTACAAGAAGTGCTGCATGTTGTTACCACCCATCCCTGCCGCCGTTGAATAAGCAGCTGCAGCAGCAAGTCGTATACTCCTAGCTCACTCATTTGTTACATAGTTTAATTCTTAATTTCTTTGCGTGTTTTTGGTACTTGCATTGTTTAATTCATAAATTTCGGGCGTATTATAGTATTTGAGAGTTGTAGCATCGCGTTTTAGTACTCGAATAGTGTAAAATCGCGTAGTCTCCTTCCGCCGCCGAGCATTGTGTCAGCAGTGCACAAGTAGCAGCATTCCTGCATTTACTAGGCAATCTTGTATTTTAATAACCGTTTAAATTTTGTGTCGTTTTGTTTGCGCTCTCTGTAGATTAGTTCAGACGTTCTTTGCACAACAGTTTTTAGCATGGATAGGGACTGCAACTGCTGTGTTCGGATGCAGGCTGAGTTGGCATCCCTTCGCTCCCAGCTTCAGGCAGTGTTGGCTTCGGTCACACAGCTTGAGGCTGTTGCCAATGGGCATCACTGTGGGGGTCCGGATGGGGGTTTGTCGGGGACGGCCAGCTCGTCCCACGCATCCCCCGATTGGACTACGACTGTGGTTGCCCGGGATACTGCCCGCATTGAGGCTGATCCCTCACCTGTGGTAGAGTGGGAGGTCGTCTCAAGGTGTGGCAGGGGGCGAAAGACATTGCGGAGGGCTGAACGGAAGGCCTCTCCAGTTTGTCTGACGAACCGGTTTCAGGCTCTGTCTCAGGCTGATACTGATCTTCGGCCTGACATGGCTGCTTGTCCTGTTCCAGAGGTTGCCCCTCAGTCTGCAAGATCCGGGCAGTCGCAGAGGGTGGGCTTACTGGTAGTTGGGAGCTCCAACGTCAGGCGCGTAATGGGGCCCCTTAGGGATATGGCAGCAAGGGAGGGGAAGAAAACCAAAGTGCACTCCGTGTGCATACCGGGGGGAGCCATTCCAGATGTGGAAAGGGTCCTTCCGGATGCCATGAAGGGTACAGGGTGCACCCATCTGCAGGTGGTCGCTCATGTCGGCACCAATGATGTGTGTCGCTATGGATCGGAGGAAATCCTCTCTGGCTTCCGGCGGCTATCTGATTTGGTGAAGACTGCCAGTCTCGCTAGCGGGATGAAAGCAGAGCTCACCATCTGCAGCATCGTCGACAGGACTGACTGCGGACCTTTGGTACAGAGCCGAGTGGAGGGTCTGAATCAGAGGCTGAGACGGTTCTGCGACCGTGTGGGCTGCAGATTCCTCGACTTGCGCCATAGGGTGGTGGGGTTTCGGGTTCCGCTGGATAGGTCAGGAGTCCACTACACGCAACAAGCGGCTACACGGGTAGCAGGGGTTGTGTGGCGTGGGCTGGGCGGTTTTTTAGGTTAGATGGCCTCGGGCAAGTGCAGAAAGGGCAACAGCCTCAACGGGTGCGGGGCAAAGTCAGGACATGCGGGGACCAAGCAGCAATCGGTATTGTAATTGTAAACTGTCGAAGCTGCGTTGGTAAAGTACCGGAACTTCAAGCGCTGATAGAAAGCACCGAAGCTGAAATCGTTATAGGTACAGAAAGCTGGCTGAAGCCAGAGATAAATTCTGCCGAAATTTTTACAAAGGCACAGACGGTGTTTAGAAAGGATAGATTGCATGCAACCGGTGGTGGAGTGTTCGTCGCTGTTAGTAGTAGTTTATCCTGTAGTGAAGTAGAAGTGGATAGTTCCTGTGAATTATTATGGGTGGAGGTTACACTCAACAACCGAGCTAGGTTAATAATTGGCTCCTTTTACCGACCCCCCGACTCAGCAGCATTAGTGGCAGAACAACTGAGAGAAAATTTGGAATACATTTCACATAAATTTTCTCAGCATGTTATGGTCTTAGGTGGAGATTTCAATTTACCAGATATAGACTGGGACACTCAGATGTTTAGGACGGGTGGTAGGGACAGAGCATCGAGTGACATTATACTGAGTGCACTATCCGAATATTACCTCGAGCAATTAAGCAGAGAACCGACTCGTGGAGATAACATCTTGGACCTACTGATAACAAACAGACCCGAACTTTTCGACTCTGTATGTGTAGAACAGGGAATCAGTGATCATAAGGCCGTTGCAGCATCCCTGAATATGGAAGTTACTAGGAATATAAAAAAAGGGAGGAAGGTTTATCTGTTTAGCAAGAGTAATAGAAGGCAGATTTCAGACTACCTAACAGATCAAAACGAAAATTTCTGTTCCTACACTGACAATGTTGAGTGTTTATGGAAAAAGTTCAAGGCAATCGTAAAATGCGTTTTAGACAGGTACGTGCCGAGTAAAACTGTGAGGGACGGGAAAAACCCACCGTGGTACAACAACAAAGTTAGGAAACTACTGCGAAAGCAAAGAGAGCTTCACTCCAAGTTTAAACGCAGCCAAAACCTCTCAGACAAACAGAAGCTAAACGATGTCAAAGTTAGCGTAAGGAGGGCTATGCGCGAAGCGTTCAGTGAATTCGAAAGTAAAATACTAGGTACCGACTTGACAGAAAATCCTAGGAAGTTCTTACGTTAAATCAGTAAGTGGCTCGAAACATCATGTCCAGACACTCCGGGATGATGATGGCATTGAAACAGAGGATGACAAGCGTAAAGCTGAAATACTAAACACCTTTTTCCAAAGCTGTTTCACAGAGGAAGACCGCACTGCAGTTCCTTCTCTAAATCCTCGCACCAACGTAAAAATGGCTGACATCGAAATAAGTGTCCAAGGAATGGAAAAGCAACTGAAATCACTCAACAGAGGGAAGTCCACTGGACCTGACGGGATACCAATCCGATTCTACACAGAGTACGCGAAAGAACTTGCCCCCCTTCTAACAGCCGTTTACCGCAAGTCTCTAGAGGAACAGAAGGTTCCAAATGATTGGAAAAGAGCACAGGTAGTCCCAGTCTTCAAGAAGGGTCGTCGAGCAGATGCGCAAAACTATAGACCTATAGCTCTGACGTCGATCTGTTGTAGAATTTTAGAACATGTGTTTTGCTCGAGTATCATGTCGTTTTTGGAAACTCAGAATCTACTATGTAGGAATCAACATGGATTCCGGAAACAGCGATCGTGTGAAACCCAACTCGCTTTATTTGTTCATGAGACCCAGAAAATATTAGATACAGGCTCCCAGGTAGATGCTATTTTTCTTGACTTCCGGAAGGTGTTCGATACAGTTCCGCACTGTCGCCTGATAAACAAAGTAAGAGCCTACGGAATATCAGACCAGCTGTGTGGCTGGATTGAAGAGTTTTTAGCAAACAGAACACAGCATGTTGTTATCAACGGAGAGACGTCTACAGACATTAAAGTAACCTCTGGCGTGCCACAGGGGAGTGTTATGGGACCATTGCTTTTCACAATATATATAAATGACCTAGTAGATAGTGTCGGAAGTTCCATGCGGCTTTTCGCGGATGATGCTGTAGTATACAGAGAAGTTGCAGCATTAGAAAATTGTAGCGAAATGCAGGAAGATCTGCAGCGGATAGGCACTTGGTGCAGGGAGTGGCAACTGACCCTTAACATAGACAAATGTAATGTATTGCGAATACATAGAAAGAAGGATCCTTTATTGTATGATTATATGATAGCGGAACAAACACTGGTAGCAGTTACTTCTGTAAAATATCTGGGAGTATGCGTGCGGAACGATTTGAAGTGGAATGATCATATAAAATTAATTGTTGGTAAGGCGGGTACCAGGTTGAGATTCATTGGGAGAGTCCTTAGAAAATGTAGTCCATCAACAAAGGAGGTGGCTTACAAAACACTCGTTCGACCTATACTTGAGTATTGCTCATCAGTGTGGGATCCGTACCAGATCGGGTTGACGGAGGAGATAGAGAAGATCCAAAGAAGAGCGGCGCGTTTCGTCACAGGGTTATTTGGTAACCGTGATAGCGTTACGGAGATGTTTAACAAACTCAAGTGGCAGACTCTGCAAGAGAGGCGCTCTGCATCGCGGTGTAGCTTGCTCGCCAGGTTTCGAAAGGGTGCGTTTCTGGATGAGGTATCGAATATATTGCTTCCCCCTACTTGTACCTCCCGAGGAGATCACGAATGTAAAATTAGAGAGATTAGAGCGCGTACAGAGGCTTTCAGACAGTCGTTCTTCCCGCGAACCATACGCGACTGGAACAGGAAAGGGAGATAATGACAGTGGCACGTAAAGTGCCCTCCGCCACACACCGTTGGGTGGCTTGCGGATTATAAATGTAGATGTAGATGTAGACACATACGCCAGCCCTTCTTCGCAGCCGGCCGGGGTGGCCGAGCGGTTCTAGGCGCTACAGTCGGGAACCGCACGACCGCTACGGTGGCAGGTTCGAATCCTGCCTCGGGCATGGATGTGTGTGATGTCCTTAAGTTAGTTAGGTTTAAGTAGTCTAGGGGACTGATGACCTCAGAAGTTAAATCCCATAGTGCTCAGAGCCATTTTTTTAAACCTTCTTCGCAGTTAGTACCCACTGTTTCACATGCACCTGGATCAATTCGGATTGTGTCACAGGCATTGATCACGCGTTCTTGTAACGTCAGCGCATTTTCGGTGGGTTGAGCATACACCAATGCCTTTAAATGTCCCCAGAGCCAATAACCGAACGGACATAGATCCGGCGAACCAGGATCTCCTAGACCGAACAATCGCCCACGATACGTTTCAGTGAACTGCTGTCCCACGATCCGTAGAAAATGGGGTCGCACCTGTGGTGCATAAACCACCGTCGTTGTCTTCCTGCAAGGCTAACGTTCTCCGACAACTGCGGTAGTAATTCATAGAACAGATATGTGTGGTACATAGCAACTTTTATCTGATAAAATGTATGGTCCTATGAGCCCGTCACCGACGATTCTTACCCATACACTGATACTGAAGCGATCCTGGTGTCTCACCTCTTTGATTGTTCGAGTGTTTGCATCCTTATAAACGTGAGTATTGCGGTAATTTACTGTGCCATCTGTAGGGAATCCTGCCTCATCTGCAAATAAAGTGAAGTCTGTGAACTACAAGTGTTAAACGACATATATCTCAAGAGATACGGGTTACCGGACATCTGATTTCAGGAACTTTTCTTCTAGTTATGACCAATACTAACTACTGTAGGAATGCGTGACATCTTTTTTAATACACCTTGTACAGAGCAGCGCGGCTCGAAATGTCACAGGTTTTTTGACTGGGAAGAGGATTTAACGGAAACATTGGAAAATATTAACTGACAAACAGACGCCTGTACAGCCAGCGAGACCCTGCTTACAAAACCTCTGAATCCGTCTTTCAGGTCAGAAACTACGAATTATCTTCATATATCAGTATCAGTATCATCCATGTGCAGAAATTTTGATGTTTACTTGCTGTGGAGAAAAAATTTACGACAAGATACATTTTGTACTGAGCAGTGGGAAAAATTTGTATGTTTGCACATCGTCCCTGTGTTACTCGTAGAAGCTATTCAGATGAGAATTTTAATCCATTATATTTTGAGTAAAATTTGACAAAAAATGACCATCTGAGAGCAGTCGTATGCTTTATATAATTTTTAATTTAATTGTCTGGCTCGCACAGTTTTTTAAACAAGATTACGGGTTTCTTCAGAATTTCTCATTCTGTTGTACTGCAGTAAACTAAAAACATGCGGACTAGTGTCTACATGCACTGCAACACAATGAGAGGTTCTGAATGTGGCTATTGCACAACCGAAACCGGTAACCTTGCTAAACAAACTTTGCGATCAAGTCAGTTAAATAAACAGTTATTCATTATATTTGTTATAATGTAATTGTTATTTGCAGTTTTTCTTTCATATTTGTTGCAAGAAATCTGAAGATGGCTAACGCCGAAAGCGATACTAATCGTAATAAAGTGAATACGCGAGCAGTCACTGAAATTAAAACTTTTATTTTAGTTTCAATGTACAGACTATTAATATGCTCTACAGTTTTATACGGCTGTACTAATAAGTTCCTACCTTTTTCTAGAAAGTATAAAGCTAGAGTTATGAAATTACCCATTCATTACACATATTCTCCCCTGAGGGTGATAACTTGGTAAATGGTTGTTGCAGCTTTTCCAGTCCGGGCACATAAAAGTCATCCTCCCCGCTGCCTCTTTGACGTCCTCATTGTCCTGAAAGCGATAACGCCTCAGTTGTTTCTTCAAGTTTGAAAACAGATAACAGTCCTAGGGGGCTAGACGAATAGGGAGGGTGGTTGACAAGTTGGAAATCCAGGGCCGTTAATTTGGCACATAACGTTGGATATGTGAGCAGGTGCATTGTGTTGCAACAAAAGAATTCGTTTGGTCATGTTTCCTCAGCGTTTATTCTTAATTGCTTCCTTCACGTGATCCAGCAGGATAACATAATACTACCCCTGAGGTAAACGGCCCATCAACAGAATGCTGCCCTTCTCTGTTGATCCATCATGACATCGGTTGGTTAAGTAACTGTCAAGATCAATGAAATTCTCCAACAGCCATGTAACTAAGGTGTTACCATATTATATTTTGAAGGCTACCAGTTTCGGCAGAGTGGAATGCCGAAACTAGTAGCCTTCCAAATAAAATAAAGTAACATCTTAATTACACGGCTGTTGGAGAATTTCATTGATACTGACCAATGCTATCTTTGTCGCAAAAAACGGTCGCCACCACTTTTTAGGTCGATTTCTGTATACGGAACTACTTCGGCCGTGGGGATCCGTTATGGCGACATTCTTTTGATTCTTCTTTGGTTTCAGAGTCACAAATGTGAAGCCAAGTTACAGCCTCACACAGTAGCCTCGCGAGAAAAAGGCTCTGGAACTTCAAAATGGCACCAAAGGGCTTTCGGTGTCTCAACGCATTCCTTGCGCTGATAACAGTTCAAACATTTCGGCACCCCTCTCGCTGAAAGCTTGCGCATGTCTAGGGATGCGGTGATAATGATACCAGCACCTCCCGGGAGATATCCAATATCTAGGCTATCTTTTAGGCGGATATTTGTCTGTCCTGAAGAAGCAGCTCATGGTCAGCACCGGATGTTGCAGTGTCTGTTGTAGTTTGAGGACGACCACTGACAGGCTCGTCTTCAACAGTATAATGACCAGTCTTGAAACGAGAGTTTTTGCAGTGCTTAAGGTGGCACACTTCTCTCCCAGTGTATGCGACATCTCATTGTCAATGTTCTTTGCGAACATTCCCTAGAGGAACAAAAACGCCCTGTAAACCCAATGACGAGTAACATGCTTGTGACTCCGCCAACTCGGCTATCACGTGTAACAGCACAAATTGCAAGAATAGTGAACACCCGATATTTACACAGTTATAGAGATTTCAAAGTTTTAGAGGAGCCCCCATTGTTTCTTCTTATTTATTTCTACTATAGGGCCACAAAGCTAGGAACTTTTCAGTATCCTCTCGTAAGATAAGAACGCAGCGCGCATATGAAGTGTTCCTGACGGCTAGGGGAATACTAGATGCACTTCATCCGTCAAGGTGCGAGAAAATCTGGAATACCTTCGTTCCACATATGCGCTATAATGGCTATTACTCGGAACCATGCTCAAATATTAGTTTTTATTATAATTTTGTTGGATATTTGTTTCCTACATACACAATAAAAACTTATAGTTTTATTTCCGTACGTGGGAATGGTCTGACAGCAGCCATGTAATCGCTCATCAGCCTAAGAGTTTTTAATGTAAGAGTCGCATTGAAAAGCGATTCAAAGGTGATGAAAATGACACCATTAAATACAGGATACTCGTGATTCAGTGGGGTTGACTATGTTTGACGAGTTGCTCGGAGGTGATGAGGGGATGAAGATGATGATGTCGGTTCTCTTTTGATGACTAGCTGCAGGTAATGAGGAGATGAGACGACGAGACGAGACCCTGGGGGAGAGTGTAGAAGGATGACGGTAGGCAAATGACATTGGAGTTACAGCTATTAAGAAAAGTTGATGCGTATCGTTGGTGGAGGTTTGGTGGGAGAGGGGGGAGGCACGTAGAGGATGGGAGGGATTGGGTAAAAATGCGTAGAGCGTACTGCATGAAGTTGCCTGAGAAGATACTAGAACAGCATATCGAGTCAGGAAAACAGGAAGCGGAAGTACCTAGCAACTGAAAAAAGTGCAGGTCATCCCCATTTTCTAGAAGAGCTGCAAGACAGAGGTACACTATTATAGATCGATATCGCTGACGTCAATCTGTTTCAGAATTAAGGAACATATTTCATTATATTTTATAAAAATCAACATGGATTCCGCAAAGGCAGATCTTGCGACACTCAGCTCGCTCTGCTCCTCCAAGAGACACATAGCGCTGTGTTCCTTGACTTCACGAAGGTATCTGACAACGTCCCGCACTGCCGTTTAGAGGAAAAAAATACGAGCTTATTGAATACCGGACCAGATTTGCGACTAAATCAAGTCTTCCTTGCAGATAGAACTCAACACGTCACTCTTAATGGAACGAAATCGACAGATGTAAAGGTAATTTACAGAGTAACCCAAAGTAGTATGATAGGACTGTTATTGTTTGCCATGTATATAAATTATCTAGCAGAAAGCGTCGCGAGCTCTTTAACTCCATTCCCAGATGATGCGATTGTCTTTAAGAACCAAGCAACGCTAAAACACTGTACAGAGTTGCAGAAAGATCTGCAGAGAACTGATGAGTGATGAAGGCTCTGACAGTTGGCCCTGACTTAAATAACTGTAACATATTGCGAATAAATACGAAAAGAAATTCAGTACTGCACAACTACACTCTTGACGAGAAACTTCTGGAAACCGTAGCTACCGTAAAGTATCTAGGAGCAACTATCCAGAGCGACCTTAAGTGGAATGATCACATAAAACAAATAGCAGGAAAAACAGATGCCAGGCCGAGATTCATAGGATGAATCTTAGGGAAATGTAATTCATCCACGATGGAAGTGGTTTACAAGGCGCTTGTTCCGCCGATTCTTGAGTATTGTTCATCAGTCTGGGATCCGTAACGAGTGATAGAAGAGATAGAGAAGATACAACGAAGAGCGGCGCGTTTCGCCACAGGATCGGTTCGTCGGTGGGAGAGCGATACAGAGATGGTTAACAAGCTCCATTGAGAGTCGTTATAAGTCATGCGTTTTGCATTACAGAGAGGTTTGCTACTGAAATTTCTAAAGACCACTTTTCGGAAAGAGTCGGACAACATACGTCTCACATAATGACCACGAGGAGAAAATTCGAGAAATTAGAGCCAATATCGACAATCATTCTTCCCACGCTCTATTCGCGAGGGGAACAAGACAAGGGGAATCAGTTAGTGGTGCAAGAAGTACCCTCCGACACTCGCCATTAGATGGCTTGCGGAGATGGACGTAGATGTAGGTGTGGATGGGAGCGGTTTTAGGAATATGTGGCAGTGGCATTTAAATGAAACGTGGAGTGGGAAGCCAAGGTTACTTAGTAGAGAATATGAGAACGCTCAGAAAGGCGGATAGCTCGAAGGGCAGTGCAATGATGCAGAATGTAAGAAGTTGTCTGGATTAAGTTGTATTCTGCCAGGGAGGTTGTGGACGATCAGTTCAGATTTGCTTGAAGGGGGTTATCTTTGTGATAAGTGTTATAGATAATAATTATTTTAAAGGGGTCTGAAACAGGCACCTTTCAACAGTTGTGTGTAGGTGACATTTGTGGTGATGCATCACGAGGTCATGTACCTTGGCACCGCGCTATGCATAAACTCGCATTGCTCGCGATTTTTAACTGACAAAGATCACGCATCCACTTCTATTATAGATGCAATTGCATATGAGTTACTCAAAGCCAGTGGTGCTTAACAGAGTACTATTATATCTACAGCATGGTGGAACGACGTCGTTCTTCAAATATATATAAGGGCTGTGAGGCCCACTCACAAGAATTTTACCGCTGATCTACTCGAAATGGAGAAAAATGGCTCTGAGCACTATGGGACTTAACAGCTGCGGTCATCAGTCCCCTAGAACTTAGAACTACTTAAACCTAACTAACCTAAGGACATCACACACATCCATGCCCGACACAGGATTCGAACCTGCGACCGTAGCGGTCTCGCGGTTCCAGACTGACGCGCCTAGAACCGCACGGCCACATCGGCCGGCCGAAATGGAGACATGCAACTGGGACAGAATCACCCGACATAAAGCATTAGACACTATAATTCCAGAATCGTTCAAAAGGCTACCTCATAAACTTCGTAAATCATTCACAATCAAAAGTTTAACACTGAATTCATCTCTTACTCGGTTTAAATAGCGCCTCAGTGTCAGTAAAAATTAAGATGTGGACACGAAGTTAAGGTACCCACGAATGAAAAATACACTTCACAATGTCAGGTCTTACTAAAAATCAGACAGACGGACACGAAGCTAATTTCCTCACGAATGAACAACGCAGATTTTCCCCACAGGTAATAGATGGGAACGAACTTTATACGAAGACTAGAGAACCCGACGATGCTTCGCCATTGCTAAATATGCACGAAACATTTTTCGCGATGGAGTCCTTCCATAAAAAGTTCTCGGTTTACTTGATGTGTCACATTCGGATAAAATTCCAGGCTTTCAAGGACCGCGTCGCTCACTGGCGTCAGGGGCTAAGACTGTCTGTCCTGACGATGATGAGGGAGGCGATAATCAAAAGCCTCGAATTTTATCCGAATTTGACGCGACATGTAAACCGAGAACTTTTTATGCATGTATGAGAATTGTATATACGTCCTAATCTTTCCTTCACCTATCTGTCCACCTCCTCCCCTCCTCCGTCACTCTCCCTTCATCTCCTCCTTTTACTCTGTCCGTCTTCTTCTTCCCAAACTGTATATCCATCTACTCCACCCGCCTCTGCCCACCTCCTCTTCCCCACTCCCCTGCCCCTCTCTGTCTCTGACCTTGAGTCTTGTTTATTGTCATTATGGATTCAGATTCCGTAGAAATATTCTATAAGCCACAAACACAACATTACTCTTTTCTGTGGAAACAGTCGGTTTCCACCTCTCTCTCTCTCTCTCTCTCTCTCTCTCTCTCTCTGTGAAAACCGAAACTGAGAACAAAACCACACGTTTTTACAGCATTATACAGCACATCAGTTTCTTTCTCGGTTTTAACAGAAAACCTGTACCTTGTTCTTTAAAATATATATATAGCCTCACTCCATCTGAATACGTATTATAGTATCGTGTAAAAATCTGAACTAAGTCGGTTTAGAACCTTTCGCGTTTCGCCTACGTACCTCCGAATGTTTATTAGAGTAGCATGTAAAAATTTCAAGAAAATCGGCGAAGAATTTTCGAGATTTTTGCTAATAACGTTTCCGTATTATACGTTACATTTATAATTACATAGCACACTGAAGCGCCAGAGGAACTGATATAGGTGTGCGCATCCAAATACAGAGATATTTAAACAGGCACGATACGGTGCTGCCGTCGGCAACGCCTACATAAGACAACAAGTGTCTAGCGCAGTCGTCAGATCGGTTGCTCCTGCTACAGTGGCAGGTTATCAAGATTTAAGTGAGTTTGAACGTGCTGTTAAAGTCGGCGCACGAGCGATGGGAGCAGCATCTCCGAAGTAGCGATGATGTGGGGACTTTCCCATACGACCATTTGACGAGTACCGTGAATATCAAGAACCCGGTAAAACATCAAATCTCTGACATCGCTGCGGTCAGAGAAAGATCCTGCAAGAATGGGACCAACGACGACTGAAGAGAATCGTTCACCGTGACAGAAGTGAAACCCTTCGAATCATTCAATGAAACGTCTTTGATATGGGCTTTCGGAGCCGAAGGCCCACTCGTGTACCCTTGATGACTGCACGACACAAAGCTTTACGCCTCGCCTGGACCCGTGAATATCGATAGTGGACTGTTGATGACTGGAAACAACTTGCCTGATAGGACGAGTCTCGTTTCAAATTGTATCGAGCGGATGGACGTGTACGGGTAATGGAGACGACCTCATGAATCCATGTCAGCAGGGGAGTGTTCAAGCGGGTGTACGCTCTTTAATGGTGTGGGGCGTGTGCAGTTAAAGTGATATGGGATCCCTGATATGTCTAGATATGACTCTGACAGGTGACACGTACGTAAGCATTCTCTCTGATCACTTGCATTCATTCACGTCCATTCGCATTCCGAGGGACTTCGGCAATTCCAGTAGAAAATGAGACCTCCCACACGTCCAGGATTGCTACAGAATGGCTCCCGGAACATTCTTCTGAGTTTAAATACTTCCGCTGGCCACCAAACACCCCAGATATGAACATTATTAAGCGTATCTGGGATGCCTTGCAACGTGCTGTTCAGAAGAGATCTCAACTCCCCTCGTACTCTTAAGGATTTATGGACAGACCTACAGGATTCGTGGTGCTACTTCCCTCCAGCACTACTTCAGAGATTAGTCCAGTCCGTGGCACTTCGTGTTACGACACTTCCGCATGTTCGCGGGGGCCCTACACGATATTAGGCAGTTGTACCAGTTTCTTTGCCTCTTCAGTGTACATATATATAAAAATATGTCCAGCCAAACGTGTATTACAATAACTCGTAAAAATTTGGAGTAAATCGGTCATGTACTTCTCGAGAATTTTGGTAACAACTTTTCCTCTTCATATATTACCTATTGATATTTATACTATATACGTTAAAATATATAGCGTACGTCTGTCTGAATGTTCATGAGAGTATCGTGTAAAAATCTGAGGTAAATCGGTCAAGGAAATTTCCAGATTTTCATCAACTATCTGAAACAACCACTTATACGGTAGTATAGCTTAAACGCGATTTGTTTAGTGCAACGTGCAGGTTTTTCTTCACTGTCTGGCGAGATCCTCTTGATGAAGCCGCCAGACACTCATGTTTCCGATTGCTTCTGCCGGCAGAGTGTGGTTTTCTGACAGTCGGTCATTCCCACTGTAACGGAGCAGGGGTACATTAGCGATAATAGCGCAGCGCACTCGACTAGGACTTCCCCACTCGCTCGCTGGCTCACACGTGGCATTGGCTGGCAGGCGGGGCAAAAGAAGCACACAGTTTTATCAGCAGTTCGCCTCTGTATATGCTCAGTCATACTACACTTCAATTTCGTAATTACAACTGCAATATCCTCAACCCCCTAATCTGCCTCTACTCATTTACAGTACTGGCCATTAAAATTGCTACACTGTGAAGATGACGTGCTACAGACGCGAAATTTAACCGACAGGAAGAAGATGCTGTGATATGCAAATGATTAGCTTTTCAGAGCATTCACACAAGGTTGGTGCCGGTGGTGACACCTACAACGTGCTGACATGAGGAAAGTTTCCATGCGATTTCTCATACACAAACGTCAGTTGACCGGCGTTGTCTGGTGAAACGTTGTTGTGATGCCTCGTGTAAGGAAAACAAATGCGTAGCATCACGTTTCCGACTTTGCTAAAGGTCGGATTGTAGCCTATCGCGATTGCGGTTTATCGTATCGCGACATTGCTGCTCGCTTTGGTCGAGATCCAATGACTGTTAGCAGAATATGGAATCGGTTGGTTTAGGAGGGTAATACGGAACGCCGTGCTGGATCCCAACGGCCTCGTATCACTAGCAGTCGAGATGAAAGGCATCTTATCCGCATGGCTGTAACGGATCGTGCAGACACGTCTCGATCCCTGAGTCAACAGATGGGGACGTTTGCAAGACAACAACCATTGCACGAACAGTTCGACGACGTTTGCAGCAGCATGGACTATCACATCGGAGACCATGGCTGCGGCTACCCCTGACGCTGCATCACAGACAGGAGCTCCTGCGATGGTGTACTCAACGACGAACCTGGGTGCACGAATGCCAAAACGTCATTTTTTTTCGGGTGAATCCAGGTTCTGTTTACAGCATCATGATGATCGAACCCGTGTTTGACGACATCGCGGTGAACGCACATTGGCAGCGTGTATTCGTCATCGCCATACTGGCGTATCACCCGGCGTGATGGTATGTGGTGCCATTGGTTACACGTCCCGGTCACCTCTTGTTCACATTGACGGCACTTTGAACAGTGGACGTTACATCTCAGATGTGTTACGACCCGTGGCTCTACCCTTCATTTGATCCCTGTGAAACCCTACATTTCAGCAGAATAATGCACGACCGCATGTTGCAGGTCCTGTACGGGCCTTTTTGGATACAAAAAATGTTCGACTGCTGCCCTGGTCAGCACATTCTCCAGATCTCTCACCAATTTGAAACGTCTGGTCAACGGTGGCCGAGCAACTGGCTCGTCACAATACTCCAGTCACTACTCTTGATGAATTGTGGTATCGTGTTGAAGCTGCATGGGCAGCTGTACCTGTACACGCCATCCAAGCTCTGTTTGACTCAATGCTCATGCGTATCAAGGCCGTTATTACGGCCAGTGGTGGTTGTTCTGGGTACTGATTTCTCAGGATCTATGCACCCAAATTGCGTGAAAATGTAATCACAGTTCTAGTATAATATATTTGTCCAATAAATACCCGTTTATCATCTGCATTTCTTCTTGGTGTAGCAATTGAATGGCCAGTAGTGTATTTGCCTTTTTATCCCCTCTCGATTATCACAATACTCATTCTCACCTGTCTATTACACAGATTTTAATTTGTGGTGTCTCGTGCATTTAAATGTAGCATTGAAGAAGGTTGAAACTGGAAATACTTCAAATGGTTCAAATGGCTCTGAGCACTATGGGACTTAACTTCTGAGGTCATCAGTCCCCTAGAACGTAGAACTACTTAAACCTAACTAACCTAAGGACACCGTAGCGGTCGCGCGGTTCCAGACTGTAGCGCCTACAACCGCTCGGCCACTTCGGCCGGCCTGGAAATACTTATTTATTACAGAGTTACTGTTTCAGTAGTACTGAGAATGTACATTTAAGAATCATGTACACTTTCCAAATGACTTTCAAGACATTTCTATTTTCACTATTTTTTAAATGATGTTATTCATCTTCATAGATGAAACGTTAGTGGTGTTAAGCTTCATTTCATTCTTATATAATTAACTGAATAATCCATTCCGTTGTTTTACCGCAGGGCGAGCTGGCACAGTGGTTGCAAACTAGATTTGCGTACGGAAGTATGACAGTTCAAATCCTCGTGCGGACATCCACATTTCGGTTTTCTGTAATTTCCCTAAATCCCTCCAGGAAAATGTCAGGATGGTTCTTTTGAAATGAACACAGCCGATTTCCATCCCAACCCTTTGGTATTTCGAGCTTGTGTTCTGTCTCTTATGAATCCGCTGTCGGTGGGACGCTAAACTCCAATCTTCCTCCTTCCTTTTTTTTGGCTGTGTTATTGATTGTATGCAATTCACATTATCGATTTTGAAATCATACAATTTCATCTTCAGGAGAGTCTATTTCGTCCGAAATACTGAAACATAAGGGCGATCAAAAATTTTCCGTTTGAGGCCATTGCTGAAGCGTATATGCAACGTAGCGCGACTCCGATGCGGATATACAAGGGCTAATCGGAAAGTTAGTTGCGATCGGCCCCGAAATAGAAACAACAGTAAAAATCAAAAATGTGTTTGCAACGGTCAGCTACAATCTCCAGCTACTAATCTACCGGGTGACCAAAAAGTCAGTATAAATTTGAAAACTGAATAAATCGCGGAATAATGTAGATAGAGAAGTACAAATTGACACACATGCTTGTAATGACATGGGGTTTAATTAGTGCCAAAAAAATACAAACGTTCAAAAAACGTCCGACAGATAGCGCTTCATCTCATCAGAATAGCAATAATTAGCATAACAAAGTAAGACAAAGAAAAGATGATGTTCTTTACAGGAAATGCTCAATATGTCCACCATCATTCCTCAACAATAGCTGTAGTCGATGAATAATGTTGTGAACAGCACTGTAAAGCATGTCCGGAGTTATGGTGAGGCACTGGCGTCGGATGTTGTGTTTCAGCATCCCTAGAGATGTCGGTCGATCACGATACACTTGCGACTTCAGGTAACCCCAAAGCCAATAATCGCACGGACTGAGATCTGGGGGACTGGGAGGCCAAGCATGACGATCATCACCAAACGACGCACACAAGAGATCTTTCACGCGTCTAGCAAAACTTTTTTTTTTCCTAACAAAAACCCACGTCATTCCAAGCATGTGTGTCAATTTTTACCTCTCTATCTACATTATTCCGTGGCTTATTAAGTTTTCAAATTTATACTGACTTTTTGATCACCCAGTACATAGTCGCAGCTCGTCGTAGCGTTGTACCAACTTTCCAATATCATAGAAGGCAGCCGCCTGCGCTTCCCGCCAATTCTCTACGCTGGTTTACAGCTCGTTGTCAATGTGAAAATGTTGTTCTCATAGCCAGCGGTACATGTGAGCAAAGATGAAACTCAGAGGGCTTCAATTACGGGCTGTATGGCGGGTGCTCAAACACTTCCCATCGAAATCGCTGCAGGAGCGTGTCCATTGCCTCTGCATAATGCGGATGAGAATTGTTTTCAAGAAGGAAACACATGACGTTATGTTATGTGGGTTGCAGAGCTTCAGGCGAAATATCTCACTAGGCCATCATACTTGGCGGGATATACACTCCTGGAAATTGAAATAAAAACACCGTGAATTCATTGTCCCAGGAAGGGGAAACTTTATTGACACATTCCTCGGGTCAGATACATCACATGATCACACTGACAGAACCATAGGCACATAGACACAGGCAACAGAGCATGCACAATGTCGGCACTAGTACAGTGTATATCCACCTTTCGCAGCAATGCAGGCTGCTATTCTCCCATGGAGACGATCGTAGAGATGCTGGATGTAGTCCTGTGGAACGGCTTGCCATGCCATTTCCACCTGGCGCCTCAGTTGGACCAGCGTTCGTGCTGGACGTGCAGACCGCGTGAGACGACGCTTCATCCAGTCCCAAACATGCTCAATGGGGGACAGATCCGGAGATCTTGCTGGCCAGGGTAGTTGACTTACACCTTCTAGAGCACGTTGGGTGGCACGGGATACATGCGGACGTGCATTGTCCTGTTGGAACAGCAAGTTCCCTTGCCGGTCTAGGAATGGTAGAACGATGGGTTCGATGACGGTTTGGATGTACCGTGCACTATTCAGTGTCCCCTCGACGATCACCAGTGGTGTACGGCCAGTGTAGGAGATCGCTCCCCACACCATGATGCCGGATGTTGGCCCTGTGTCCCTCGGTCGTATGCAGTCCTGATTGTGGCGCTCACCTGCACGGCGCCAAACACGCATACGACCATCATTGGCACCAAGGCAGAAGCGACTCTCATCGCTGAAGACGACACGTCTCCATTCGTCCCTCCATTCACGCCTGTCGCGACACCACTGGAGGTGGGCTGCACGATGTTGGGGCGTGAGCGGAAGACGGCCTAACGGTGTGCGGGACCGTAGCCCAGCTTCATGGAGACGGTTGCGAATGGTCCTCGCCGATACCCCAGGAGCAACAGTGTCCCTAATTTGCTGGGAAGTGGCGGTGCGGTCCCCTACGGCACTGCGTAGGATCCTACGGTCTTGGCGTGCATCCGTGCGTCGCTGCGGTCCGGTCCCAGGTCGACGGGCACGTGCACCTTCCGCCGACCACTGGCGACAACATCGATGTACTGTGGAGACCTCACGCCCCACGTGTTGAGCAATTCGGCGGTACGTCCACCCGGCCTCCCGCATGCCCACTATACGCCCTCGCTCAAAGTCCGTCAACTGCACATACGGTTCACGTCCACGCTGTCGCGGCATGCTACCAGTGTTAAAGACTGCGATGGAGCTCCGTATGCCACGGCAAACTGGCTGACACTGACGGCGGCGGTGCACAAATGCTGCGCAGCTAGCGCCATTCGACGGCCAACACCGCGGTTCCTGGTGTGTCCGTTGTGCCGTGCGTGTGATCATTGCTTGTACAGCCCTCTCGCAGTGTCCGGAGCAAGTATGGTGGGTCTGACACACCGGTGTCAATGTGTTCTTTTTTCCATTTCCAGGAGTGTACTATGTCCTAGGCATCTTTATGTGCTCACTGTGCGTTCAGAATTGAGAAGAGCGACGTGACGCGATCGTAGGGCTTACTAGAGGCACTGCTCAACACGTCTGTGCAGATATTCATCGGATTTTCACATTGGTTTCCATTTCGCGACTGATCGAAACTTATGCATAGCCCTCGTGTATGCATCGACATGAAAACAAGAGATTCGCGTGACATTAATGCCTTCCCGACTGTGTGAGGTAAATGTGGAAACGTGAATTATAGCAACGTTATTACTAAATGCGTCCAAACAGGACTAACGTGCTGTTATTCTTTTCTTGGCTGCCGAAGAAGAGACGCCAGTAAACATCCATCGGAGGATGAAACATGTGTATATGGCAGCATGTCCGTCGAAACCACCGCTGTGGAATGGTGTGCCAAATTCCTTGTTGGTCGCAATTCAGTATAAGACTCCGGGTGATCTGGTGGGCCCATTACATATTGGTTTCAAGGTAACTGTGTCTCCATCACCGGGGAATAGTAGTACGCAAGGCTGGTGAAAGGCGAAACGTCTTGCAAAACTGCGAGAAGCGGTGCTACTGTTCATGATAACGCACGTCCCCGTATCGCTAATGTCGTAACGCAGAAGTTACGCCAACGCAACTAGTAGACACTCGAGTATCCGCCCTATAATCCAGCTCTCTCCCCATGCGATAATTACTCATTCGATCCTTTAAAAAAGGCTTTCCTCAGCGCTTACGGTGATTTTCCCTGATTGGCATCCCGATTCTTGACTGTACTCTTCGAACGAAATCTTCTTGATCGCCTCTTATACGTAAAGTAATTCAAACCGTGGCCAGATCTAAAATAAGTGCCTTCTGCAAACATAAAAAATGCCATTCTCTTATGTACTCTGTATGAAGGCCGTCCGTAAAGCCTAATAAACATGAAGTTGGACTGTATGTTTGGCCTTCGTACTGAATACACGCGAGAAGTGCCATACTTCACACTTCCTACAGCACTACTGATATTTGATCATCATCATCATCATCATCATTTAAGACTGATTATGCCTTTCAGCGTTCAGTCTGGAGCATAGCCCCCCTCATTCAATTCCTCCATGATCCCCTATTCAGTGCTAACATTGGTGCCCCTTCTGATGTTAAACCTATTACTTCAAAATCATTCTTAACCGAATCCAGGTACCTTCTCCTCGGTCTGTCCCGACTCCTCCTACCCTCTACTGCTGAATCCATGAGTCTCTTGGGTAACCGTGCTTCTCCCATGCGTGTAACATGACCCCACCATCTAAGCCTGTTTGCCCTGACTGCTACATCTATAGAGTTCATTCCCAGTTTTTCTTTGATTTCCTCATTGTGGACACCCTCCTGCCATTGTTCCCATCCACTAGTACCTGCAATCATCCTAGCTACTTTCATATCCGTAACCTCAACCTTGTTGATAAGGTAACCTGAATCCACCCAGCTTTCGCTCCCATACAACAAAGTTGGTCGAAAGATTGAACGGTGCACAGATAACTTAGTCTTGGTACTGACTTCCTTCTTGCAGAAGAGAGTAGATCGTAGCTGAGCGCTCACTGCATTAGCTTTGCTACACCTCGCTTCCAGTTCTTTCACTATGTTGCCACCCTGTGAGAATATGCATCCTAAGTACTTGAAACCGTCCACCTGTTCTAACTTTGTTCCTCCTATTTGGCACTCGATCCGTTTATATTTCTTTCCCACTGACATTACTTTCGTTTTGGAGATGCTAATCTTCATACCATAGTCCTTACATTTCTGATCTAGCTCTGAAATATTACTTTACAAACTTTCAATCGAATCTGCCATCACAACTAAGTCATCCGCATATGCAAGACTGCTTATTTTGTGTTCACATATCTTAATCTCACCCAGCCAGTCTATTGTTTTCAACATATGATCCATAAATAATATGAACAACAGTGGAGACAGGTTGCAGCCTTGTCTTACCCCTGAAACTACTCTGAACCATGAACTCAACTTACCGTCAACTCTAACTGCTGCCTGACTATCCATGTAAAGAACTTTAATTGCTTGCAAAAGTTTGCCTCCTATTCCATAATCTTGTAGAACATACTTCCTCCTAGGAACCCGGTCATATGCCTTTTCTAGATCTATAAAGCATAGATACAATTCCCTGTTCCACTCATAACACTTCTCCATTATTTGCCGTAAGCTAAAGATCTGGTCCTGACAACCTCTAAGAGGCCTAAACCCACACTGATTTTCATCCAATTGGTCCTCAACTAATACTCGCACTTTCCTTCCAACAATACCTGAGAAGATTTTACCCACAACGCTGATTAAAGAGATACCTCTGTAGTTGTTACAATCTTTTCTGTTTCCATGTTTAAAGATTGGTGTGATTACTGCTTTTGTCCAGTCCGATGGAACCTGTCCCAACTCCCAGGCCATTTCAATTATCCTGTGTAGCCATTTAAGACCTGACATTCCACTGTATTTGATGAGTTCCGACTTAATTTCATCCACCCCAGCAATCTATTGACCATTTTCTCCACTTCCTCAAATGTGATCCTATTTCCATCATCATTCCTATCCCATTCTACCTCGAAATCTGAAACATTACTGATCGCATTTTCACCTACATTGAGCAACTCTTCAAAATATTCCCTCCATCTGCCCAAGGCATCCACAGGATTCACCAGCAGTTTTCCTGACCTGTCCAAAATACTTGTCATTTCCTTCTTACCTCCCTTTCGAAGACTGCTAATTACACTCCAGAATGATTTTCCAGCAGCTTGACCCATAGTCTCCAACCTGTTTCCAAAGTCTTCCCAAGATTTCTTCTTGGATGCTGCAATTATCTGTTTGGCTTTGTTTCTTTCTTCAACATAACTTTCTCTGTCTACCAGGGTTCTAGTATGTAGCCATTTTTGATACGCCTTCTTTTTGCTTTTACAGGCTGCCTTGACTGTATCATTCCACCAAGCTGTTTGCTTCGTCCTACTTTTACACACTACTGTTCCAAGACATTCTTTAGCCACTTCTAGTACTGTGTCCCTGTACCTTGTCCATTCCTTTTCCAATGACTGTAATTGACTACATTCAACTAACTGGTACCTTTCTGAGATCGCTGTTATGTACTTGTGCCTGATTTCCTTATCCTGAAGTTTCTCCACTCTTATCCTCCTACATATGGACCTGACCTCCTGCACCTTCGGCCTCACAATCCCAATTTCACTGCAGATTAAATAATGATCAGTGTCATCAAAGAATCCCCTGAATACACGTGTGTCCCTCACAGCCTCCTTGAATTCCTGATCTGTTATTATATAGTCGATGACAGATCTGGTTCCTCTGCCTTCCCAACTATACCGGTGAATGTTCTTATGTTTAAAAAAGGAGTTTGTGATTACTAAGTCCATACTGGCACAGAAATCCAAGAGTTGTTTCCCGTTCCTGTTGGCCTCCATATCCTCTCCAAATTTACCCATAACCTTTTCATACCCTTCTGTTCGATTTCCAATCCTGGCGTTAAAATCACCCATGAGCAGAACACTGTCCTTGTCCTTTACTCTAACAATTACATCACTGAGTGCCTCATAAAAACTATCCATCTTATCTTGATCTGTCCCATTCACAATGCGAATATACTGACACAACCCTAATTTTCTTGCTAGCCACTGTCAAATCTATCCACATCAGTCGTTCGTTTACATACCTTATTGCAACTACGCTGGGTTCCATTTCTTTCCTGATGTAAAGCCCTACACCCCATTGTGCTATTCCTGCTTTGACTCCTGACAGGTAGACCTTGTATTCTCCCACTTCCTCTTCTTTCTCACCCCTTAACCGAATGTCACTAACAGCTGATATTTGATGTGGCTACATTTTGGATCACTTTATGTAATTCAATATTTCGACTGAGAAGGACTCCCACAAGCACGTCTGAAGCTTAAATTCTATAATTTAGAAATCGTTCATTTGGATTAAATATCCATTCTGTATTCCGACATAATTATCGTAAGGAGTGTGACTAACATATAACTTAAGTGTTTATTTGACACTACAATAGTGAAGCCATAGTCATAGTACACAATTTTTTTAAAAAAAATAAAAGGTATTACATTACGGGTTTCAACGAACAACCTCGTCATTATTTTCAAATATAAAACATCAGCTGGAGAATATATAATGGGAGTTATGAACATAATTATTTCTCGTAGTTTTTGTAAGATGTATAGTCGTAACTGCCATTACATATTCTCTAACTGATGTTTTACATTTGAAAATAACGACGTAGTTCGTTGAAATCGGTAATGTCACCCCTTGTTTTTTTAAAAAAAGAAAAAAGTGTTATGTGTTGTGACTATGACTTCACTATTGTAGTGTCAAATAAGCATTTAAAATGCCCATTCGTATTAAAAAATGGATGTACACTTGAGAGCAAAAAAAGTGGGTCATCGCCGAATGCAACCAACATAACGTAGCTGTGTTGCAGGTCCTCTGTACACCAAAATCCCGTGGGGTACAGTCGTTTGACTACACACAATGGGTGCCGCAAGAGACAACTAAGAGACTTATGGTCTTTATGGCAGTCAATCTAAGCTTCAACTAATATCGTCATACAAAACATATTAGAAAACACGTTCGTAACGATGAGAAACCCCATAACACTCATAAACTAACTTTAATTACAACAAGTGACATTCCAAAAGTTCTGAGAAAACGGATTATTTTACATATATCGTACAGTAATCCTTAGTCAAAATTAAATACTTGAGACAATATATGGAGTTACAAAGCTGTACGGCAATTGGAAAAAAGTTTTTCGCTCTCTAAAAGGTTTTCCATCCACGTGCTGAAAGTCGCTCAACGGCGAGTGGCTCTGGAAACTGGATATTGGACGAAAAACGCGATTAACGGCAACAAGCACTCTAAGGAAATCTCAACATTAACAGTGAATCACCAGTAATATCACTGTTCTCGTAACACATCTACAGCTACGTGTACACAAATTTGAACTTTAAATGACATGACCAACGTCGTCGTTCTGGACCTGGATTCAAACCCAGCACCTATAGCCATTGCCACCTAAGCTAAGCTTTGTTTGTGCCTTATTGAGACCGGATCACTAGGCACAAAGAGACATGAAGTATAGACGTTTGCACCAGTATCAGTTATCAATTCAGATCCTGAAAATAAACGACGAAAATGTTTGTACTGAACTGGGAATCCTGTCATAACAGTTACCGTCCTGGGAACTACCCCCAACGACGTTTAATATGGTGTCATTGACAAGGAACAAGGTATGCTCATGTTTAAAATTGATATGCCGCCATATAAAGCTTGTGACAGGGATGCGAACCCAGCACCTAATCGAATTGTTAACGAAGTACAGTCATGACCAAAGTATCCGAACGACCTGGATTGCATTTCGCCTGATTCCCGTGCAACCCACATAACGCAGCTGTCTAGCAGGTCCTCTAATTGCTCCTTGATACAGTCGTTTGACTATTGAAAATGGTTTCAACAAGTCACCACTAGAAAACACTGCTCTGTATCGCAATAATCCAGGATGTAAAGTAATACCACGATACTAAAAATATCAAGGAACACCTCATCACGAATAAGACTGTCCTTAAGGCTTCTAAGCTCGCATTTATTGCAATAACTGCCATACCTGATATGTTAGCACTCTCATTATTACGTCAAATAGGTAATGCACATAGTAAGTTCGTCGTATTCATGATCTCCTCCTGAAAGTAACATACCATACTTTATATTTAACACAAAATGTCATTAAAAATTTACGTTATTCGCGAGCAGCTAGTTGAGAATATGTATGAACTTCAAATGACACGACGAAACGCCTCGTTCTGCATATGGATTCAAACCCAGGTCATGCAAACTA
Organism: Schistocerca cancellata; assembly: GCF_023864275.1. NCBI lineage: Eukaryota > Metazoa > Arthropoda > Insecta > Orthoptera > Acrididae > Schistocerca > Schistocerca cancellata. The sequence continues at coordinate 421,022,008 of NC_064634.1, read as the reverse complement.
AGATTTCGTGACTGCAGAAATTAACAGTCATTCCTGACTATGCATAAAGAGAGTGATATACCTCGATTTTAGACAGTATCAGTTAACAAATATCAACTTTAAATTACATAACGTAAACATTTTTAACGGTCTTGAATTCCTACCCAGCATCTATTATCCCTGTTAACGAACTACGAGAGATGTTAAATATTGCTACTTCACAAGTAACTTACTTGAAATGCAGTGAGGTAAAGCTTTGTGTTGGACAGGGACTCGAACCCAGAACCTAATCGGCTTGTTATCGAAGCACAATCAACTTTGACATATCGGATTTTCTCGGCAGTAGCTAGATGTATTAAATGAAATGACGAGACGAAACATTAATTTTTCCTTTCCAGGACTCCACCCCGGCACATATCGCTGTTATATTCTAGAGAAAAGGAACGTTACGTATGGGTTTGTTACACCAGCAGCGACATGTGAGCCTGTTTGAACTAAAAATAATATGACGAAGTGTTGAGTGCTGACTGAGAATCGAACCCCAAACATATCGTTGTTGACTACACACAAAGAGACGACACTTACTGAATTTGTCTCCACCAGCAGCTCGGAATAACATCCCTGAACTTATAGTGATCTCGCAAATAATTCTGTCTCACTGGGAGTCAAAAACGTCAGATATCGTTAGTGTTGACAACGAATTAAAATGCATTAAAAATAAAAGTTATTATCCACCAGCAAATAGGTGTTCTCATGCTAGAGCTTGAGAATACATAGTGAAAAGTTTAGTGCTGGGCCAGGATTCCAACCCATTCATGCGCAATATGTGGAGATGTTGAGGAATCTACAGTTTTTAACAAACAACAAGTTGTAGTCGAGCTGTATTGTCACGAAGGTATCAAATTCCGCATTAAGGGTGGTCTGAGTTGCATTCCCAGTTCAGATCCAATTTTATCGACATACAGAAGCTCAAATAAAAGACGGAATAAGTGTCCTGTGACCATACACAGGGTTTGTTTCGTCACTAGAAATAAATAACTAGTATAAGAAAAGTTACTGGTGATAGGGTTTCTACATGTCGCCACTCCTTACTTTATTGTGGTTCCATCTAACGTCTACTTGGTAGAGAAGGAATATCATGTTTAATGTGATTTTCAGACCACAATGCCATTATACCTTCTTCACTTGGCGTAGCCAGAAGAGAATAGAATCTGCCTCTCCCTATAAAAAAACTTCGGCAGAAGTTGGATTCGAACTGAGATCAACATCATATGAAGTTATCATCAGTCCAACAGACCACCACACCCACTTCTCTACAGCTCATTTCTCTATAATAACACCGTTGCGGCACACAAGATGAGAATTCGGACGCACAGGCTCCCTGTAGTGGGGTGCAGGATGTTCAGTACATTCATTTACTTGGTTGACCGAATCGCCATGAACTAGCTGCCTTGGCTACCCAGTGCATACATTCGACTCTATTTTGTAATCACCGAAATAAAATAACGTAACTGCCACCTACACAGAACTGCCAACAGTGTAGGATGCAGAAATTTAAATAGGAAGCGTTCCTTTCCACTTGAGCTACTCTATTGCGCTATCTGTTTGTTGAAACCATAGTGCAGTGCAAAAGAAATACTGTAACTGTCTGTCTCTCAGAAGCCTATATCCGGTCATATGCATTATCTCACAGCACTGTGGAACGCCGAAGTTCTGGAGGAACTTTTGTTCACTTCCCGAGGTGCTGTAGCTACGTCACAGCTAGTAGCGTAACGGTAAGCGTCGCGCACTGTTGATAACACGTCGCGTGTTCTATTACATTCGCTACTACATTTGTTTAAACGCAATTCTGCTGTCTTCTAAAGTTATCAATTTAACGGAACTTTGAACATAATTCTCTTCACTTCTCAACCCAAAATAGCCGCATCTGGAAAAAAGGCTAACTTCTGCGTCATTTTGTTCTTTTCAGGTTTAATAGACGGCCAGGCAGCAGATGCGCTCGAAGCTTTTGTATTATGTATGGGGAGAGCGCATCGTGCCAAAATAGTCAGAAAAGTATTTTCTACATTAGCTGTCGTCTGGTAGTGGCATTTTATTCTTCTTCAAACCTTGTTTGACAGCTTTAATTCAGAACAAGTTTTCTACATGCATGTAATCAATAAACTGCATGTGCATTGTCAGACTGTTATGGATAACATTAGAGAATTCGCGTATATCGTTGATGATTAATTTCTCTCTTATGTTTAGCATTGTTTTAACAACACTAAAAGAAACCTTACGAAAACTGTGCACTGTATTGGAAGAAATGAAATAAAACTACCCACGATAACCTTACGACGAAAGTCTGTTTTAACAAAACTGAGTATCTGTACACAAGCGTGCCTCTATCTGCACGAATTAGTAAAACACTATTCACTTAGATTTCGATTGAGTCTTTGTTTAAACGGTATGCTGTGTCATACTCAACAGGTATGCAAACGTGGCATTTCATAAATAAAGTTACATATTCCTAGAAACCCAAAATTCTCTTGTCCGCAGCGGAAAGAGGTGCAGCATTGTAAGTTTTTCACCATTGCACTATTAGCTGAAAGTATTTTCTTAAGATTTGCTTATCGATGTTTGATCTGACTGCTTGCAGCTCTTACACAGAAGGGATAAAAACGTTACATTCAGCGATGCTGGAACCGCTAACCATAACAGTCGTGTTTCCACAGGTCAGCACGTCAACACAGAGCTAGCAGATACATATGGTTTGGGCCATCCTCTTACGAGATCAATAGTGGCAAGAACTCGTATTGTGTATTATTTCATGGAGCTGCGAATTCCCAGAAAAAATTCTGTAACAAAATCAGAAGAAAACCTTTACACATCAAATTCTCTTGGCAGCTCGACTCAGTAAGTTGTGTTAATGGTCGTAGATCTCGGCTTTCTGACTGCCAAGCTGCTATACAATACAAGCGTCTCTGAAGAAATTCGAATCGACCGTCAACGATACGAAATTCATTAATGTTCTTCACTTAAGACTCCCATGCCAGGGTGATAAGTATGAAGGAAATAAATTGATTAGCAAATCGTAAGAAAATACTTTCAGCTCATAGTGCAATGGTGAAAAACTTACAATGCTGTACAACAGGTAACACCTCTTTCCGCTGCTGTCAAGAGAATTTTGGGTTTCTAGGAATACATAACTTTATTTATGAAATGCCACGTTTGCATACCTGTTGAGTTGACACAGCATACCGTTTAAACACAGACCCAATCGAAATCTAAGTGAATAGTGTTTCACTAATTCGTGTAGATAGAGCCACGCTTGTGTACAGATACTCAGTTTTGTTAAAACAGACTTTCGTCGTAAGGTTATCGTGGGTAGTTTTATTTCAAAAAAATGGTTCAAATGGCTCTGAGCACTATGGGACTTAACATCTATGGTCATCAGTCCCCTAGAACTTAGAACTACTTAAACCTAACTAACCTAAGGACAGCACACAACAGCCAGCCATCACGAGGCAGAGAAAATCCCTGACCCCGCCGGGAATCGAACCCGGGAACCCGGGCGTGGGAAGCGAGAACGCTACCGCACGACCACGAGATGCGGGCTTTTATTTCATTTCTTACAATACAGTGCACAGTTTTCGTAAGGTTTCTTTTAGTGTTGTTAGAACAATGCTAAACATGAGAGAGAAATTAATCATCAACGATATACGCGAATTCTCTGATGTTATCTATAACAGTCTGACAATGCACATGCAGTTTATTGATTACATGCGTGTAGAAAACTTGTTCTGAGTTAAAGCTGTCAAACAAGGTTTGAAGAAGAATAAAATGCCACTACCAGACGACAGCTAATGTAGAAAATACTTTTCTGACTATTTTGGCACGATGCGCTCTCCCCATACATAATACAAAAGCTTCGAGCGCATCTGCTGCCTGGCCGTCTATTAAACCTGAAAAGAACAAAATGACGCAGAAGTTAGCCTTTTTTCCAGATGCGGCTATTTTGGGTTGAGAAGTGAAGAGAATTATGTTCAAAGTTCCGTTAAATTGATAACTTTAGAAGACAGCAGAATTGCGTTTAAACAAATGTAGTAGCGAATGTAATAGAACACGCGACGTGTTATCAACAGTGCGCGACGCTTACCGTTACGCTACTAGCTGTGACGTAGCTACAGCACCTCGGGAAGTGAACAAAAGTTCCTCCAGAACTTCGGCGTTCCACAGTGCTGTGAGATAATGCATATGACCGAATATAGGCTTCTGAGAGAGCATGAGAACACTTATTTGCTGGTGGATAATAACTTTTATTTTATTTTTTATTTTTATGCATTTTTAATGCATTTTAATTCGTTGTCAACACTAACGATATCTGACGTTTTTGACTCCCAGTGAGACACAGAATTATTTGCGAGATCACTATAAGTTCAGGGATGTTATTCCGAGCTGCTGGTGGAGACAAATTCGGTAAGTGTCGTCTCTTTGTGTGTAGTCAACAACGATATGTTTGGGGTTCGATTCTCAGTCAGCACTCAACACTTCGTCATATTACTTTTAGTTCAAACATGCTCACATGTCGCTGCTGGTGTAACAAACCCTTATTTAACGTTCCTTTTCTCTAGAATATAACAGCGATATGTGCCGGGTTGGAGTCCTGGAAAGGAAAAATTAATGTTTCGTCTCGTCATTTCATTTAATACATCTAGCTACTGCCGAGATAATCCGAGATGTCAAAGTTGATTGTGCTTCGATAATAATCCGATTAGGTTCTGGGTTCGAATCCCTGTCCAACACAAAGCTTTACGCTACTGCATTTCAAGTAAGTTACTTGTGAAGTAGCAATATTTAACATCTCTCGTAGTTCGTTAACAGGGATAATAGATGCTGGGTAGGAATTCGCGTCCGTTAAAAATGTTACATTATGTAATTTAAAGTTGATATTTGCTAACTGTTACTGTCCAAAAATGAGGTATATTACTCTCTTTATGCCTAGTCAGGAATGACTGTTAATTTCCGTCAGCCACGAAACCTTAGCCTGCATGAGTGGTTCAAATGGCTCTGAGCACTATGGGACTCAACATCTGAGGTCATCAGTCCCCTAGAACCTAGAACTACTTAAACCTAACTAACCTAAGAACATCACGCACATCCATGCCCGAGGCAGAATTCGTACCTGCGATCGTAGCAGTCACGCGGTTCCGGACTGAAGTGCCTAGAACCACACGGCCACCGCGGCCTAGCCTGCATGACCTGGGTTGGAATCCATATGCAGAACGAGGCGGTTCGTCGTGCCTTTGAAGTTCATACATATTCTCAACTAGCTGCTCGTGAATAACGTAAATTTTTAATGACATTTTATTTTAAATAACAAGTATGGTATGTTACTTTGAAGAGGAAATCATGAATACGACGAACTTACTACGTGCATTACCTATCTGACGTAATAATGGGAGCGCCAATATTTCAGGTATGTCAGTTACTGCAATAAATGCGAGCTTACAAGCCTTAAGGACAGTCTTATCCGTGATCAGGTGTTGCCTGATATTTTTAGTATCGTGGTATTACTTTACATCCTGAGTTATTGCGATACAGAGCAGTGTTTTCTAGTGGTGACTTGTTGGAACCATTTTCAATAGTCAAACGACTGTACCAAGGAGCGATTAGAGGACGTGCTAGACAGCTGCGTTATGTAGGTCGCATGGGAATCAGGTGAAATGCAATTCAGGTCGTTCGGATACTTTTGAGCATGACTGTACATAAAATCAGAAGTTAAATATCAAATGTTTTCACCAATAGCGAAATGCTGGAACCTTAATTGACGATAGAATTGTTTTTGCCTGACTGGGATTCGAACCCAGCATCTAGCACCGTCGTTTTCTAGCCAGGAACAGACGATAAATAGCTATTGTTGGTTCACGAGTAGCGAGATGGGCGCATGTTTAGCTAGACATCAGGCGACGAAAAGTTTTGTGCTGAATGGAATTCATACCCCGCACACGTGGTCATGAAGAAACTTTAACTATCAAATTCTTTTCCAATAATAGCTAGAAATGGCATGTTTGTACTTTCAATGATGTGATGGAAAATACTCTGCTGGCTAGAAGTTGAATCCACAACATGTCGTCGTTGGTGATCACAACGAACACAACGCCAAACACAAATCCGTTTTCACCAGTAGGATGGAGAGGAACGTTTGAACTTGAAAAGATGTAAGGAAACGATTGATCTTGTAATGTTGTGATAAAACGCTCATAATGTGGCTGTGATTTGAAACGAACACGTTACAGCTGATAACGCACGAAGAGACGTTGAAAATGCAACTATTTTTCACCAGTAGTTCGGAGTGCACATGCTGGGGCTTGAAATGAAATAATGAATATTTTGTGCTGATCAGGATTCGAAACCAGATAGGTGCCTTCCGAGGACGCCTAGAAGACTTTGCTATCTTCGGGTATATAGTGAAATCGAATTCTAATCCCAGTCCAGCACCACAATTTTCAACGTCTCAGTTTCAAATAAAGTAAGACCCTTGTGAACTTACATGGCCATTGGTTGATTAAATGAAATACGTTTTCTAGTTTACGACGGCTTGTTGGTGACAGAGTCTTTGCCTTACGGGGTTTCTCCATCTGTCATAGCTCAAACGAATGCCCAGTCGGCAGCGAAGGGATGTTATCTTTACTGCGGATATTGAACTACGGAGCTTACTGGCGTTCTGCACTTGGCGTTACTAGGGGTGAAGGAGAGCTACTTGTGAGTGTTAAAAATCTACGCCTGACGTGAGATGTGAACCTACACGTTTTACACATCAATACAAGATTAATCCACCAGAGCACAGAATCCCCTGCCAAGCACATAATTATGAATTGCAGAGTATTCATTTAGATGTAGATGCAGATGTCGAGGGACGCGTAACAGGAAGGAGGGCGGGATCTGGGAATGGATAGAAGTGCAGAAGTGCAAAATATAACGTGAAATGCTTGCAAAGTATTGCTTACTTAGGCGTGTGTCACAGTTCGTTTTATCTTAGGACCGAGAGATAAGGAAGGACTGTTCTCAGAACGAAGAATGGGTTATAGGGAAGGGGAGATCAACGAATACAGTTTCATAGGTGGTGAGAGGAATGATAGAGAGTAAAGACAGCAGCAATTAAATGAGAAAATGTAGCGTCATTGGAAACCGCTAAATTTGTTTACAAAGTTTTGGGGGAGTGTAGTAGAAGGGCACTTGCGGCGATAGTGTCAGAGAGAGAGAGTGTGAGAGAGAATAGAAGAGATATTAACAACGAGTAAACATAAATGTTCATATGTGTGTGAAATCTTATGGGACTTAACTGCTAAGGTCATCAGTGCCTAATCTTACACACTACTTAACCTAAATTATCCTAAGGACAAACATACACACCCATGCCCGAGGGAGGTCTCGAACCTCCGCCGGGACCATCCTCACAGTCCATGACTGCAGCGCCTTAAACCGCTCGGCTAATCCCGCGCGGTGTGTAAACATAATATGAAATCGTTGGCGTATTGTGTGGAGGACAGAGGGTGTATTCATGGATGGAGGGGAAAAGAGAGACGTATTTGAAACAACAAAAACTACTGTGACAGAGTCCACCTACGCTGATTAGTTTGTAAGTATGTAGACATGGTATAAATGAAATCAAAATAGAATACTTAACAAACTGTATATTCAAAAGGAACCCACTTGAATTAAAAGGGCAACTCAAAGGAAAGCTAGCGCATATTGTATCTTTTCTGTTGCCACGTGATCTTCCACTAGCATCCAATGAGGAAAAATGACGAAAAAGAAGACATAACATAACATATTAAGAACTCTAATATTTTATCCAGAATCCTTCATTATTTTGTACTTCTATCACGCGTCTTGGCATAGAATGTATAAGCCGTCGGACGTAACAGCCTGAAGAAGCATCTTCCTCGCAGGCTTACAGGACGCAGTCCCAAAGAGCGTCCGCTGTAGTTGGTTGGTTTCGTGGCCAGTTCTCTGTTAATGTTCTGGCGACCTCAGCCCACATGTTTTCCATGGAGTTCATATCAGCCGCCCGTGGCGGCCAGTCCATGACGTTGACGCTAATCGTGGAGAGCCGCTGCTGCACAAATGCAGACTTGTGAATGGGAGAATGGTCCTCTTCCAATGTGACGTACCCTTCTACGTACAGCATTCGCACTGACGGAAGCATCACATTTTCCAATATGTGGGCATACTGCGCGCTGTCCAGAGTTCCTTCTATCCTGTGAAGATTTCCCGCTCCTCTCGCAGAATTCCAACCCCAGCAGGTAACAGATAGCCAGCCACTTCTTCTCGTCGTGGTTACATATTCGCGTCGATGGCGAGTCCCTTGCGGCCTGTAAACGATTCGTGGACCGTCGTTATTGGTGGAAAACACCTTCTCATCAGTGAAAATGACTTTGTCCCACGACGCACTCAGATGGAGCTCCGCAAATGCTAGCCGGTATAAAACGTTGTCTTCGCTGAGCTCTTGATTCACGGCGGATCGTCGTGCATGCAGTCCAGCGTCCCTCAGCCTTCGGCGAATCGTGTCACTGGAGCCGGGGAAGTTGGTCTCCCGCCGCAACTGCTTCGCGTTCAGAAAGGGATTTTCTCTGCTCCTAGACACTAGGTCCTTGTCTTCCTGCTGTGAGATCACTCACTTCCTGCCTGAGCCAGGAGCCCTGTTGATGGTGCCTCTTTCAAGGCAGATCCTCCACCAGCTCGTTGCAGTGGTTTGTGGTACGCCATACCGCCTGCCAGCTTGTCTGATGGAACATCCTCCTTCCTCAATGAGAGCGACGACTCTACCTCGACCGGCCGGAGTGACCGAGCGGTTCTAGGCGCTTCAGTCTGGAACCGCGCGACCGCTACGGTCGCAGGTTCAAATCCTGCCTCGGACATGGATGTGTGTGATGTCCTTAGGTTAGTTAGGTTTAAGTAGCTCTAAGTTCTAGGGACTGATGACCTCAGATGATAAGTCCCATAGTTCGCAGAGCCATTTGAACCATTTTTTGACTACCTCGAATAGACCTCTCCCAGTGAGCCATTACGGCAGACAGCCTGATGTGTATTTCTGCTTGCCGCTCTTATACTGATTCCAGGAGAGGAGGTAAACATATTTACGTCAAACGGAGCGGCAGAGGCAGAAGCATGCATGACCGAGCGGTTCTAGGAGCTTCAGTCTGGAACCGCGCGACCGCTACGGTCGCAGGTTCAAATCCTGCCTCGGACATGGATGTGTGTGATGTCCTTAGGTTAGTTAGGTTTAAGTAGCTCTAAGTTCTAGGGACTGATGACCTCAGATGATAAGTCCCATAGTTCGCAGAGCCATTTGAACCATTTTTTGACTCTACCTCGAATAGACCTCTCCCAGTGAGCCATTACGGCAGACAGCCTGATGTGTATTTCTGCTTGCCGCTCTTATACTGATTCCAGGAGAGGAGGTAAACATATTTACGTCAAACGGAGCGGCAGAGGCAGAAGCATGCGGCGCAGCCGTGCTGGCTCGTCCTGGGCTGTTGGCCCAGCAACGCCACCGCCAGCTCGCTCACTTGGGTCTCGCCTCGGCCAGCCTGGCTGGCCCGTAGCTCGCGAGCCGCAGCTAGTACAGACACGGGCCGCAGGGCCACGATCACCCCTTGAAGGATCAAAAGTTACACCTAATCTACCCTAGTCTGTAGTACAAACTAACGCAGCTACAGCTATTATGCTATAACATGTGCAGGCACACCTACAGTTGACGATTTATTCAAATATTTGACGAACAATACTTTCAAAAATACATTCATTTTAAACATAGCTACCACAAAATATTTCACCTAGCTAGCAATAGCATGACGCAGGAAATTATACTTTCTTGTAAGCGCTGTGCATTAGATGTAACCTTAAGAAAACCTGTATTCAACCACGACAACTGAGCGGAATGTAAAAGTAAACAGGTTTGGCGGCAGCTTCTCCAAATAATAGTATATACTTAGTATATAATACACGTTTTGTGCACTTATAACATGTTCTCAGTGTCTCTGAAACAATACGTGCTGTACGACGGAAACTACTTTCTGCTGAGGCACTTCATTTACATCTCAATGATACACGACTACTAGAGAACATTGTTTATTTATTTATTTATTTATTTATTTATTTATTTATTTATCTCTTGTTCCGGTGATCCATGTTGTGACAGTATCACAGGATGTGGAACGTGTCAATTTTACAAGCTTTTGGCCAGAATTTATGGTAATACATAAAACAAAACAAAAACAGTAAACAGTAACTTAGGTCCCACTACAAAAAAAAATACATTTTAGATATAGATAGAGATTACAAAACAAAAAACAGTGAACAGTAACTTAGGTCCCACTTCAAAAATACATTTTAGAGAGAGATAAAGATTACAAAATAATAAGTATTACAAAGAAATAAATATTGCAAAATATATGTTCACAATAAAAATATTCGGTATTACAAATACAAATTTGGGCATACATTTGCAATTTACAATACAAGAGATGTTAAACACTGTAGTTCAGGAACTCTTCTAATGTATAAAATGATCCTTGCAATAGGATCTGCCTTAAGGTTTTTTTAAACAGATCATCATCTATCAAACATTTAATTCTTGAAGGGAGGGCATTAAAAATCTTACAGCCACTGAAATGGACTCCTTTCTGCACCATACTTAGATTTGGCTGTTCATAGTGGATATCATGTTTCCTTCTAGTATTGTGACTGTGATATGCACTATTCAGCTTAAAGATGGATTTTTCTTTCCTTATGAAGCACATCAATGAGAATATATATTGCGCAGTGGATGTAAGTATTTCAAGCTTCTTAAAAAGATTCCTGCATGTGGCTCTAGGATGGACTCCACACATGATCCTTATGGCTCTTTTTTGTACACACAGTACTTTTTTAGCCAGTGGCTGATTTCCCCAAAATATAATTCCAAATGCCATAATTGCATGAAAGTAACCATAATATGCTGACTTCATGGTTTCCATATTTCTATAAGAAGAAACAATGCGCAATGCATATGTTGCTGAACTTAGTCTTTTGCACAGATCCACGATGTGGCTGGACCAATTCAGTTTGCTATCAATATGCAAGCCTAGGTATTTTGAGGAATCTACCCTGTTTATTGTCTGCTCACCTACGTTTACAAATATTTCCTCATCTTTGGATGTTTTGTGGAACTGAATGTAGTTTGTTTTACAGTAATTTAAAATAAGACCATTAATGTTGAACCAGTTCACCGTTTCATTTAAAACCTTATTTGCCGTTACCTCAAGCTTATCTTCCGAATTATCAATAAGTAGTGTAGTGTCATCCGCGAAAATGGTGAATCTACAATATTCCGTAGAGAGAGGAAGATCATTTATAAATATAATAAAAAGTAGGGGGCCCAGAACTGAGCCCTGCGGCACTCCACATGTGATGGTACCCCATTCTGAAGATATAGGGACACCATCTTGACTATCTACTACAACTTTTTGTTTTCTGTTTGACAGATGTGAGTCGAGCCATTTCCCTGCTGCACCACTTATACCGAGATGTGCAGCTTTTTGTAAAAGAATTTGGTGATTTACACAGTCAAATGCTTTTGTTAGGTCACAAAATATGCCAATCACTTTCAGTTTTTTGTTGATAGATTCCAAGAGTTTGCCAGTAAATGCAAATATTGCATCTTCTGTTGACAAACCTTTCTGAAATCCAAACTGACTTTTGCTGAAGCTATTGTGTTCACTGAGATGCTTAACTATCCTGGCATGCATTAGTTTCTCTAAAACTTTTGAAAAGCTTGTCAGTAGTGATATTGGCCTATAGTTAGCAGTATCCGTCTTATCCCCCTTCTTATACAGCGGTTTTACAACTGCATACTTAAGCCTCTCAGGAACTATTCCTTGCTTAAGTGATGCATCAAAAATGTGGCAAAGGACTTTACTTACATGGCTGGAGCAGTATTTTAATAATTTGTTAGAAATGTTGTCAATTCCATCAGAGTTTTTACTTTTCAGGGATTTAATAACTCTTTCAATTTCTTGAACAGTGACTGTTTTTACCTTCATGTGTTGCACTAAACCAGGTACTCTAGCTTTCATTGCTCTTTACGGCAGTCAATCCACTTGTAAATTAACATCATGATATCGCAGATATTAGGCAACACGTTACTAGGGATGAGTAAGGCCTTAAGGTTTGCAACTAAACATGCTACTCCTAGCTACTACTGAATACGAAGTTGATTATTAACGTGTCTTCATAACCATGTGTGCGGCGTTCGACTCTCAGTCAGCATAGACGTTTCCGTCACCTTATTTCTAGTTAAACGTGTGCACATCTCGCTGATGGTGAACCAACATTGGACATTTCTCGTCTGTTCCTGGTTAGACAACGACGGCGGTAGGCGCCGGGTTCGAATCCCGGTCAGGCAATACAACTTCAGTCGTCACTACTGGTGACAAACTGTGATATCTACATTCTGATTTTACGTACTTATTCAACAATCCGATTAGGTGCTGGGTTCGCATCCTTGTCCCCAGCATTACATGATGGCATTTCAATTTTAAACATGTGCATCCTTTATTCCTTGACAATCCAACACTATACAACGTCTTTCGAGGATAATTATCAAGAAGGTAATTGTCATGTTAGGGTTCCTGCTTTCGCACAAACATTATCGTCATTTACGTTCAAGTTGAGAATTGATAACTGATATTGGTGCAAACGTTAATATTTGACGTCTCTTTCTGCCTAGTGATCGAGTCTCGATAAGGCACATAGCTTTGCTTGGTTAACAATGTCTTGACGTTCTGGGTTTGCATCCGGATTCAGAACGTAGACGTTGGTCATGTCATTTAAAGTACAACTTCGTGTACAAGTAACTGTTGATGAGTAATGTGAACAATGATATTACTTGTGATTCGCTGTTAATGTTGGGATTTCCGTAGAGTGGTTGCCGCCGTTAATCAAGTTTTCTTTTAACTGCTTAGTATTACATAAAGTTGATGTGAAATCACTCCCCGTTGAACGTTGAACGACGTTCAGCATGTGTTGGGTAAACCTTTTAGACAGCAAAGAACTTGTTTCCAATTTCCATACAACTTTATAAATCCATATACTGTCTCAAATATTTAATTGTGCCCAAGGATTACTGAACGATTTATGTGACAAAACTAGTTGTCCCATAACATTTGAAATGTCACTTATTGTAAGTAAGTTTAGTTTACAAACGTTAAGGACTGTCTGATCTCTTCTGTACTATCGTGGTTTTACTTTACATCTGGACGGACTGTCATAAACACTGGTGTTCTCTAGTAGTCTCTAGCGGTACCCATTGTGTATCTCACAACGATTGTACTGTGGAGGGTTGCGACTATGTGCAACACAGATATGCTGTGTTGGTTGCATACATTCAGGTGCAGCCTACACGTTGGAATTCCCGGGTGACCCACTTTTTTTGCTGTCGAGTGTACATACACTGACGGAAAGAAATCGCAACACCAAAAGATAAGTAATCTAGAGTAATTAACATCGCTAGATCACAGGTTAATGTAAGCCATTGCAAGTGTGAAGTGCTTGTACATTAAAAACTGGTGTAGCCACCAGTCTGTTGAATGCAAATGTGTATGCATTGTGTTGAACAGGTGTCGGTTGTCTGGCACCGAAGTAAAACCAGCTTCCATCAGAAAAGATAATAAGAGTCTGCGCTGGCTTCAAATGAGGTGTCGCTTGACATCCCTGAAGTCGCAAATGGCAGTAGTTTGGGGCGCCTGGCTCGGAGCTGTCCTCGAAGTAACCGATTTGTAACAGTTCTCAGTGTCACTGTGGTGCCACCTGCTGCTCATAATGTTGTTGCAGGTGTAGTATGATGCGGCAGAGCCATATGTCGAACACGATAGCTTTCCCTCTCGGTAGTGTCACGTGACTGTCTGGAGTCCGGTCTTCTACCGACTGCACATTCTCGTGACCATGGCTGCCACCAATCATGCACAGTGGCAATATTTCTGACAAGTCTTTCTGAAGCATCGCAGAAGGAACATCCAGCTTCTCGTAGTCCTATCACAAGACTTCATTCAAACTCAGTGAGATGCTGATAACGGTATCTTTGTCACCTTAAAGACATCCTTGACTAACATCAACTCACCACACGCAGTCTCAAATGTAACAAATGCTCACGACCGTTACAGAGTGTTTTTAAAGCAAACCTGATTTTCATCCTCATTGTGGCGCTATCAGTGGCACTCTTATGCGACTGGCGCGAAATTCGAACAGACTTTATCTTTCAGATGTGGAAAAACGCCTATCAACTTTCGTTTATGTCGCACAACTCCTACTCTCTGTTGCGTTTTTTTTTTTTCGGTCAATGTATGTATCCCATGTATGTTTCAAGTATCCTCCTAAACCGTCGGAGTGATTTCAACCAAACTTGGTTCACATATCAGTTACTGTGTGGATGAATCACTGTAGGGATGAGAAAGACTCACCTGTCAAAGGGATGGGGGGTAGAGGTAAAAAAGCAGGGTAGTCCATGACGTGTGAATACCCATACTTTATTCATCCAGTATCTGTGAATGAGAATTCTTAGTGATTTGCAACAAAAATTACAAATAAAATCAAACCTTTACGAATTTCCTTCTCGATGACATTCCCACAAAATGACGAAAGGAAAATACACTCCTGGAAATGGAAAAAAGAACACATTGACACCGGTGTGTCAGACCCACCATACTTGCTCCGGACACTGCGAGAGGGCTGTACAAGCAATGATCACACGCACGGCACAGCAGACACACCAGGAACCGCGGTGTTGGCCGTCGAATGGCGCTAGCTGCGCAGCATTTGTGCATCGCCGCCGTCAGTGTCAGCCAGTTTGCCGTGGCATACGGAGCCCCATCGCAGTCTTTAACACTGGTAGAACGCCGCGACAGCGTGGACGTGAACCGTATGTGCAGTTGACGGACTTTGAGCGAGGGCGTATAGTGGGCATGCGGGAGGCCGGGTGGACGTACCGCCGAATTGCTCAACACGTGGGGCGTGAGGTCTCCACAGTACATCGATGTTGTCGCCAGTGGTCGGCGGAAGGTGCACGTGCCCGTCGACCTGGGACCGGACCGCAGCGACGCACGGATGCACGCCAAGACCGTAGGATCCTACGCAGTGCCGTAGGGGACCGCACCGCCACTTCCCAGCAAATTAGGGACACTGTTGCTCCTGGGGTATCGGCGAGGACCATTCGCAACCGTCTCCATGAAGCTGGGCTACGGTCCCGCACACCGTTAGGCCGTCTTCCGCTCACGCCCCAACATCGTGCAGCCTGCCTCCAGTGGTGTCGCGACAGGCGTGAATGGAGGGACGAATGGAGACGTGTCGTCTTCAGCGATGAGAGTCGCTTCTGCCTTGGTGCCAATGATGGTCGTATGCGTGTTTGGCGCCGTGCAGGTGAGCGCCACAATCAGGACTGCATACGACCGAGGCACACAGGGCCAACACCCGGCGTCATGGTGTGGGGAGCGATCTCCTACACTGGCCGTACACCACTGGTGATCGTCGAGGGGACACTGAATAGTGCACGGTACATCCAAACCGTCATCGAACCCATCGTTCTACCATTCCTAGACCGGCAAGGGAACGTGCTGTTCCAACAGGACAATGCACGTCCGCATGTATCCCGTGCCACCCAACGTGCTCTAGAAGGTGTAAGTCAACTACCCTGGCCAGCAAGATCTCCGGATCTGTGCCCCATTGAGCATGTTTGGGACTGGATGAAGCGTCGTCTCACGCGGTCTGCACGTCCAGCACGAACGCTGGTCCAACTGAGGCGCCAGGTGGAAATGGCATGGCAAGCCGTTCCACAGGACTACATCCAGCATCTCTACGATCGTCTCCATGGGAGAATAGCAGCCTGCATTGCTGCGAAAGGTGGATATACACTGTACTAGTGCCGACATTGTGCATGCTCTGTTGCCTGTGTCTATGTGCCTGTGGTTCTGTCAGTGTGATCATGTGATGTATCTGACCCCAGGAATGTGTCAATAAAGTTTCCCCTTCCTGGGACAATGAATTCACGGTGTTCTTATTTCAATTTCCAGGAGTGTAGTTTATGGCATACTATATTTTCGCCGTTCATGCTGAGACGCCTGAAAAACTGTCGTATCATACATGACGTTTTCATTTATTACTTCTTTACAGCTAACTTTATTCACAAAACTTTTCGCAGACAGTCGCCATATATACTGAAACTTCTTTTTTTAAATGTGTGTGTCTCTACTTAGATTGCAGAATGACTGAGAAGATGAAAGTTCTACGCTATTTGATTCTTAAACAGCTGAGTGAAACTGAACGTACTGAGCCTACTTTCTCTTTACTTTTTCTTATCATGTCAACACTGACCCACAATATTCTATCGCAACTCAATCTGACAGCTCAAAAAAATTACAACCTGACTTCAAATAATTAATTCAAAAGAATGTCCCTGACTAAAAAGAAACCTTGACAGTAACCTACACCTTTCATGAATCACTTACCTCACAAAAATCTTCATTACGCGAACTACTGCAATACAGCGAGCGTCAGTACTGCCAGCTAAATAAAAGATTCTAACTACTAAAGCCACTAACTATTAATAGGCACGTGGTTAGCAAAGGAAAGATTTTGTTGCAAATCAAACAATGTATTTTTTACCTTAATAATGTGACATCCAGTTCAAACACGAATATAAATCGTCATTGACATCCAGTACAACGATATATAATCATGAATAATTTTCAGTCTCCAAGTCGGATACTTCCAGGTCGTTAGCCTTCGCTAACACTTCAGACCTCTACCCTCCATCAATGCTAACTTCTCAAATTTAACATCCATCACTGCTGGCTGTTCACCTCCAGCTGCCCAACATTACTTCAACACTCTTGGCGACTAACTTCCAACTGCCCAACACTACCGGCGATTAATTTCCAACGAGTCCAACCAGCCACAGAGTCTCTTACAAAGAAAGCGCAGTCAGAGATCCAATGAAAAGTGCTACACAGCGCTGCCAACACAGAAGGAGCTCACTTACAATACCACTAGAACGGCTTGCAAAAATACTGCTGGAAGGACCTGTAAAATTACACAGAAGTGACAGAAGCGACGGGTTTGTGATATGCACAGCAGCAGTACTGCGTGCACAAGGTATAAAAGTGCAGTACATTAACGGAGCTGTCATTTGAACACGGAATGATAGTTGGAGCTAGACGCGTGGGACATTTCATTTCGGACGTTGTTTGGGAATTTAGTATTCCGAGATCCAAAGTGTCAAGAGTGTGCCGAGAATACCACATTTCAGGCATTACCTCCCGCCACGGACAGCGCAGTGGCCGCCGGCCTTCACTTAACAACCGAGAGCAGTGGCGTTGGCGTAGAGCTGTCACTGCTAACAGTCAAGCAACACTGCGTGAAATAACCGCAGAAATCAACGTGGAACGTACGGTGAACGTATATGCTAGGTCAGTGCGTCGAAATTTGGCGTTAATGGGTTGTGGCAGCACACGACTGATGCGAGTGCCTTTGCTAACAGTACGACAGCACCTGCAGCGTCTTTTCCTGGGCTTGTAACCCTATCGGTTGGACACTAGACGACTGAAAAATCGTGGCCTGGGCAGAAGAGTCCCGATCAGAGTTAGTAAGAGATGATGGTAGGGTATGAGTTTGAGGCATACCTCACGAAGCTACAGACTCCAATTGTCAACAAGGCCCTGTGCAAGCTGGTGACGGCTCCATAAGGGTGTGGGCTTTGTTTACATGGAGTGGACTGTGTCCTCTGGTCCGTCTGAATCGATCTTTGAATGGAAATTGTTGTGTTTAGCTAACTGGAGACCATTTGCAGCCATTCATGGACTTCATGCTCCCAACCAATTTTTTTTTTAGATAGCAATGCACCATGTCACCCGGCCACAATTGTTCACGACTGCTGTGAAGAACAGTCTGGACAATTCGAGAGAATGATTTGCCCACTGAGATCGCCCGACATGAATCTCAGCGAACATTTAAGGGGCCGGCAACACTTTCTCAATTGTAGACAGATATAGAGGCAGTATCGTTCAATATTTTAGCAAGGGACTTCCAACGCCTTGTTGAGTCCATGTCACATAGAGGTGCTGTGCTACACCGGATCAGGCACCATGTTAGGCGATACACATGAATTTTGTCACCGCAGTGTATATTAATGTACGACAAACAGATCAGGAAATAAAGGGTTGGGTTGTTTGGGGGAAGAGACAAAACAGCGAGGTCATCGGTCTCATCGGATTAGGGGAAGGATGGGGAAGGAAGTCGGCCGTGCCCTTTCAAAGGAACCATCCCAGCATTTGCCTGGAGCGATTTAGGGAAATCACGGAAAACCTAAATCAGGATGGCCGGACGCGGGATTGACAGGAAATAAAGGACCATAAACACTGAACCCTGTGAAAATGGAACTGCAGGGAATACTCGCTAGAGATACAGGTGAAATATTTATATGAATACGTCTGAAATAAATTAGATATGTGTGAGATATGTTTTGCGCATACATATGCAGACAAGGCCATTGTAAAAAGGTCACCCCAAACCACTGGAACGATTTCAACCACATTTGTTAGATACATTAATTACGACATGGAAATAAATATTTGAGAATAAAAACTATTCCTGCTATGTTAGAGATAGTAACGTTGAGAGAGAAGGGGGAAGAGGGATGTCCAGACAAAAAGGGGCTGGGAATAGATAGACACAGATAGGGGGAGGAGAAAATAGGCAGAGAGATTGAGGAGGGGTTAGGAGGAGATGCACATAAAAAGGAAATAGGAGGAAGTGGACAGAGATATGGGAGCAAGAGAATAAAATGAGGCTATGTACAGAGAAGGGGAAGAAGAGAAGAGGGAGGAGGAGATGAACAGCAATAGGGGGAGGAGGAGATGGACAGAGAATGGAGGGTGGAGGAGGTGCGCAGAGAGAGGGGCAGGAAGAAATGGTGAGACATATGGGAGCAAGAGAAAGGCAGAGAGAGGGGGACAAGGAGAATACGGGCAGAGAAGGGGAAGAACAGAAGAGAGGGGGGAGAAGGAGACAGACAAAAGAGGAAGGATGGTATGGACAGAGAAGGGGAAGAAGAGGGGGAGGAGATGAACGGTGAGGGGGGAGGAGGAGATGGAAAGAGAAAGGAAGGTGAGGAGGTGGACAGAGAGAGGAGTAGGAGGAGATAGACAGAAAAAGAAAAGATGAGGAAGTGAACACAGACATATGGGAGCAAGAGAAGGGCAGAGAGAGGGGGGAGAAGATGGACAAAAGAAGGAGAAGGAGAAGGGGAAGAAGAGAAAAGGGAAGAGGAGAGGAACAGCGATAGGGGGAGGAGGAGATGGACAGAGAATGGAGGATGGAGGAGGTGTGCAGAGAGAGGGATAAGAAGAAATGGAGAGAAAAGGGGAAGACGAGGAAGTGGAGACATATGGGAGCAAGAGAAAGGCAGTGAGAGGGGGAGAAGGAGGGTATGGACAGAGAAGGGGAAGAACGGAAGAACAAGGAGGAGATGAACAACAGGTGAGGGAGGAGGTGATGGTCAGAGAATGGAGGGTGGAGGAGGTGGACAGAGAGAGGGGTAGGAGGAGATGGACAGAAAAAGGAAAGAGGAGGAAGTGAACAGAGACATATGGGAGCAAGAGAAGGGCAGAGAGAGGGGGAGAAGGAGATGAACAAAAGAAGGAGAAGGAGGCTATCTACAGAGAAGGGGAAGAAGAGAACAGGGAGGAGGAGATGAACAGCGAAAGGGGGAGGCGGAGATGGACGACGACAGAGAGAGGGGTAGGAGGAAATGGACAGACAGTGGGGGTGGAGGAGGTGGGGATGAAGGAGAGGGACTGAGAAGGCGAAGGAAGAGATGAACTGAAAGAGTGGGATGGAAGAGATGTACTAGTAGAAGATTCGAATAAATGCATATCTGTGCAACGCCAGGTACTCACCTAACCACCAAAAAACTGCAGAATGCACAGTACTGTATAAACTGGAGGTAGTCTAAGCACTAGTAAAAAATTGCTTAGGAAGAAAGTCAGTTATAGATTATTGTGTAGCAGATGAAGTTCTAGACTCAGCTGCAGTGTTCCTCAATTTCTTGATCCGCAAAACGTCCATAGGTGTTGCTCTTGAGTTCTGATTCTTATGCTTAAGGGCAGTATCAAACGCGTTTTAGGCGCCGATGTGGGATTCTTCATCACCGTCAGAGCCCTCGCTCGCAGTTTCTTCGCCATTTTTTCCAAAACAGCGAGAATAATCTGGTTGTGATCGAGCTCTTCACTGGTCTCACAGTCTTTGCCGCATTGGGCAATCCACTCCTCAACTACACTGGCAGCGACATTCTGCTGCACAATTTGCAGATCTACAACGATTTCCTGAGTGTCGTTGTTTTGCCGACCTTCGATCTGGTCATTTTCGGTCATAACCTCCGGTCAAAACTGAAGCTAAGTTTTTCGCAGCGTGTCAGGTTTTACTTACTCCCATGACTCAGTAATCGTATATATAGCATCTTTCATGTAGAGGGATTTCATAGCTTAAAGTATGTTCCAACTTACTTGGGACTCTTCTAAAACTGATCTGATGTACCGTTTGCGATCTCGCCTGTTTAATCATTCTATCACTCCCTGATTCATTGGTTGGATTAGTGATACGACATTTGTTGGAAGGAAGAAAGCTTTTATGTACCCTTTCATTAAATCCTCCTCAGATGCTTGTGATGATGCGTTATCCAACAGCAGTAGAGAACGAACAAGGAACTTTTCTTTCTTGTTTCAAATTGTTTTCAAGCCATAATGGCTTTTCCAGCAATGAATCCAGCCTACACTAGCTGCAAACTCACTTCCGGCGTCTAGTCTTTTGTGCAAGGTTATTGCCTTTTCTTTTACAATGGGCCCAGATACTAGGGTTCCTGTCCTTCTTTCTTGGTGGATCCACATCTGCAAAGCGTTGTCAAGCAGTTCAGCTTTTGGCTTTTTCCATTATCAGCGATTCTTGAGAGCGTTTTTACCATCTATCGTACTGTATATGATTGTCTTTCCAATTTCTTCGCCAGTCTTTTCAATTTCTGTTGTCGCTCTGTCTGCAGCTGAAAGGTGTCTCAACTCCGCCGTTCCAGGAGCGGTGGCAGGCGTTTTTTACAGTCTGTATACTGAACAGTTATTTTTGCGTGCAACTTACACCTATGTGTTGTCAACGCAATGATGATATCATCCTCTCTTTATGTCATTCTTGTGCGTTGGCGCACTGGATATCAAGCCAATGGGCTTCGTGAGTATTCGTTCTGTGTGTTCACAAATTTTTAGGTTCAGGTAAATGTGAGAGTGTGAAATTAAACTACCGTTTGCGGAAACGATTAAATTCAAGTAGTACTATCTACCAAGAAGGTCACTTGACTAGAATACAAATGCGCTGAGAACACACCGTCTCCACTGCACATTTAAGTGAATATCGGAGAAACCAGTGAGATACCTTTTCTCGGTGTTCATATACACGTACAGTGTGGATACACAGTACAGATGAACCTGACCCACCATAAGATCAAAAGATGTCAGAAGCACGAATAAATCTACAGTTCCATAATCGACTGTGATGTGGTTCATAGTTCTCAGAGACTCAAGAGGATTGCTGTACGATAAAATCCAAAACTTAATACACTGTATCTCATTCAGTGTAACTATAACACATATTGATGTCCGATCTAATTATGCCATATAGTAAGTGAATTGGCATATCTGAGGAACGTGCTAACGTCTATCAGGATAAAAATATGCTGCCGTGTGCTACTACCTGGTGGCACTGACGCAAACTTGTAGCTGATGTGAGAAGTAAGGCCTGGCTGTGCACACCGAGAACCGTACACGACGTTTACCAAATCCGTGCGCATGCGCAAAAATTCCCTAACGTGCACAACAGAAGGTGTGCCCGCGACCCCGATGCCAAGTTGCGACTCTCGAAGAGCAATGTAGCACTGCGTGGTAGATTTAGTGCCGTGTATTTCAAATTACCGAATCTACATTATGTTTAACAGCATTCAAAGAAAAATAATCAACAAATCCGCAAGGTGTCAAAAGTTATGGTGTTCACGTGCTCTTGTTCTCTCACACAACAGCCGCTACAGCATCCAGCTCTTATGGTGTGCAGCAATTAACCCTCTCTTGCCGTCGTATTACCTGCAACATCAGCAGCTCTTCTATGCTGGTATTCCATCCGGCTATTGCATACTGGCCTGCTTTACTCGCCTCTTGTTTTACCAAACGAAGACTTCAAAACTGTTACTCAACAGCTTAAAGCCTATTATTCTATAACACACCTCATAGTATTCACGGGAAAAGTCTTGAAACATAATTACAAAAGTATTCACATTCTACCTTGTGGTTTTCTTATTGTGATCAAGCTTGAACCTCAAAGTTCCCTTGCTTAATCTACATTTCACAACATACTCCCTCAGGGATTTAGTCACAGAGCACCGTACCTTATAACTATTCGTTTCTTCCAAGTCAAACATAGTCTTTTTCCTGCAACATAGCCCATGCACACTGTCGTTTACAATCTCATTTACTCCTCACTTAATTAGTAATGTATTACGCTCATTTTCACTTAGTTAATTATCACTGTTACTGATAAACCAATTAACTTCTCTCGTTGTCACACATAGATACCAATCTACTAAATCATCGTGTCAAAAACACTTGCTTCTTAGCAAATCATTTCACAGCCAATGGTTCCCTTTGTTATTTCTTATATTCATCATCTTCCTTTATCTATAAGGTGGTTTTTTAGCCCATTATTTCGATACATTATCTGGCACTTTGTCTCTGAAACAAAAATTTCTCTTACATTTTTCTAGAACGCATATCCTCAAAACTACTCTTATACAAAAACTACTTACGGCACTACCACATACAAGATACTGGTATGTAGCTGTTTTAATCTACAGTTACTCACACACTGACTACGCCTAGCAGCGCTATGCTGTCTTACATCTTTCCTTGAGCTTTTAACGTTTTACCATTTTCATTAAACTTACGGGTGCTGTATGCAGGCTAACGGGTTCAGCTTTCATGAAAGAAGACCCTTTCGACCATGTAAGACTTGCAACTGTGTCCACGTCTTCCCAAGTTTTACGGTACGTTTAAGAACAATTACAAGACGTTCCTCCTTACCCGTATTACCTGTAACATTGCAAGCATCATCAAAGTTATCCCGAACATCAGGCGCACATTCCTGAAAGGATTCAGGTTTGTCGGCTCGATCATTACCCTTACAAGCAACTATCCTCCTCCTTCCCCTCTTCCACCATCCCTTTGGAAATGGCGTTGCCATTACAACTGGCGACGAAACTGCGTCTGCACTACTTCGTTATCCACATCATTCACAATTCAACTAACATCAGCAGTAGCTACCTGGTCATTCTCCGTAGTATTTACAACAAAATCACCGTTGAATGTCCACTCTGCACGACACATAAATCAGTGGCACATGTACATCTGGCCCAGGTCCCATCAGCTCAAAACACTAACCATTATCACTCATAGCCGTAGATACTATTGCATACAAATCAATATCAGCCATGTTGGTACTCACATGTTTATTTACTTCATGACAAATGGTTCAAATGGCTCTGAGCACTATGGGACTTAACATCTATGGTCATCAGTCCCCTAGAACTTTGAACTACTTAAACCTAACTAACCTAAGGCCATCACACACATCCATGCCCGACGCAGGATTCGAGCCTGCGACCGTAGCGGTCGCGCGGTTCCAGACTGAAGCGCCTAGAACCGCTCGGCCACCAGCGGCCGGCTTACTTCATGACAGCCCACACTTACTTCATTTAGTGCTACAGCTACTTCACGAGATAATGAAGCTGATACTACTACACTACTTCTCTTAACTGCATAAAGCCGAGTCACAGGCATCTGCACACCGCAGGTAGTATCCTCTAATATCCTAATCTTCCCTTGCATGCAATCGTCCAACAAGTAGTCCCGTTTTTCACTACTAATTTAATGATCCTCAGCTTTAACTGGATCAACGGTAGCTGGGCGTGCCGTGGGAGTAAAAAAAGTAAAAAAACACACAATATGTTTTGTTCAACATTTCTCTCAACTTTCCTTTCACCTGCTATAGCAGGGTGACCCCCTATGGCACTAGGCACCAATAATGAAATGACTGATTATTTAACAATTACAGCTTTTTTATCGATAAGTCAGTCATCTGACTGGATTGCAACCAACGTCTTGCAAGACTACACTAGTCTTACAGTTTGATTTGAAAGACTACACGTGACTAAGTTTATGCCCTGACAGCAGTCACTTTAACATGTAAGCCTTCCATGTGTCTGCCTGGCCATGCATCTACTAAATTGATTCTGCCCTCTGACAGTGGTTGTTGTTGCTAGTCTGCATTGGATGTTATCACTTTTATCAGAATCCTAAATAATGCTGAAATAATTTAATGAAATGGTGGCCATTATATCCATTTCTCGATGCATAGCGCTGTCTCAGGTGACAGTTGCGCATGCGTCTGCAGAGTAGCGATGTGCAGCGCCTGTAATTCGTCGCGGTCTGCCGATCTATCAGTCAGATCTCAATTACTCTCTGATGGACCTCTGAAATCTCGGTAGAATCCAGCATGTGACTCTTCCATTCGCCGGTCATACCGAGGACCAATTTGACTCACTCATGCAGCAGTGTGCACAAGGAGATGAAACGTCAAGGCAGCAGGTGTGACAGGAATAAAATCATCCTCGGCAGAGCGAGTTGTCTGGGATGACTAAGGTGTAAACTATTGGCACAGTTAAGCCTTCACCACAGGTACCCCAGTGAAGATCAATGCCAGTGCGAAGTCATGCTCAGGACGAGTGTCCCAAGAGCAATCCACTCATAATAAGAACCAAGACCTATCCTCCGCAGGTTGGAGTCTGAATCAAAAAGCCCTCATTTCTCCACTCCTCCCTTTCCATCACACCTCAGTAAACTCGAGAAAAGCACCCATGCAACTGCATCCACAAGGGTTTTGTGTCTTCCTTCGCTCGTCTGCTCTACCCTCTGACCAATCCTAATCAAATTTCATAATATTCTTTTTCCTGCTGGAGAAACAGCCAATCCCTGACTCGTAAATTCCCACGCAGGGAGGAGAAGACATTACGCTCTCAAATTGTTTTATCCCATGGCCGCTTTAGGCAGAATGTTCTGAGTTTCCGTTCAGGCCTTAAGTGAACAACACATTTACCTGAGCTGGCCAGACGTTATAGTATATCCGAGCAGGGGCCTCGGCTGTACTAAGAGAAGTGCATTTGTGTCCCAGTGTAGACCATTTCATAGCCGCCACAAATTTTCCGTTTTGACCTAAAACTCTGCCGATGGCCTGAGGCTTCACAAAAACCTTGGCAGGTGGAGGGACAACACCAGTAATAACTCCATAGATAGCGCTCGGTCCACGGTGAAAATGGAAACTCGCGATTTTTATGGACACCATCTCTTTACACAATGGGAATTTACGACACTGTCGAAACGTCCTGGTTGAGCAGCCCAGTTCTCTCCTGCGTCCCTATCCCTGTCGTGACCAGAGACACCTGACAGGTAGTTCCAGGTAAGCAATTTTTCGCCTCTTCGGCCGAAAGCATTGTCTGCAGAGTGGTGCGAGAAATTCTTGGGACCAAGTCCCTGGTAAGTGTACTGAGATGTTCCTCTCCATAATAGCTGCCATGGCTTCCAAGCGCCAAATGTCCACTGCAAGATTTATTTTTAAATAACCAAACGGCCTGTTTGTTCTCAACTTCAGAAAATACTACTCGAAGGAGAGCTACCATAAAGATCCTGAATGTATTAACAATGTACATGTTCTCATCAGTGCCTGCTCGTGTTGATCACTTCCTGTTATCTCACAAAATTTATGTCTACGGTGTAATAACAACATTAAAGAGTAGCCTTGAATATGAAAAAAAGTGAGAGAGTGACTCGTCCTCTCTCAGTCTTCAGTTATTTACTTGATGTATTCCAGTCCTGTCTCCCTTTATTACCATTGATATCTTAACAGATGTCTATCATTCTATCCCTGCTTCTGTTCAGTCTTTTTCCACATATTCCCTTACTCGCCGATTCTGCGGAGAACCTCCACATTTCCTACCTTATCAGTTCACCTAATTTTGATAAATCTTCTGTAGAACCACATCTCAAAAGCTTCGAGTCTCTTCTGTTCCGGTTTACCCACAGTCCATGTTTCACTGTCATACAATGCTGTGTTCCACCTGTACATTCTCAGATATTTTCTCCTTAAATTCGTGCCTGTGTTTTATTCTAGTAGACATTTCTTGGGCAGGAACGCCCTCTTTGACTGTGCAAGTCTGCTTTTTATGTCCCCCTTGCTTCGTCCGTCATAGATTATTTTGCTTCGAAGTTAACTGAATTCCAACTTTGTCTCCTTTGTGATCACCAGTTTTGATGTTAATGTTCTCGCTTTTCTCATTTCTGCCACTTCCCATTACTCTTGTCTTTTCCGGTTTGTTCTCCATCCTTCTTCTGTGCTCATTAGATCATTAGACTATTAATTCCGTTCAACATATCCTGTATTTCTTCTTCACTTTCACTGACGATAGCAATGTATCAACAAATCTTATCACTGATATCCTTTCACCTTAAATTTTAATCCCGCTCTTGAACCCTTCTTGTATTTCCGACATTGCTTCCTCAGTGTATAGATGCAACAGTAAAGGCGGAAGACTACATCCCTGTCTTAAACAATTTTAATCCAAGCTCTTCGTCTGTGGTCTTCACTCTTATTATTCCCTATTAGCTCTTGTGCGTATTGTAAATTATCCGTCTTTCGATATTGCTTACTCCATATTTCTCTGGATTTCGAATACCTTGCAACATTTTATATTGTCGAACGCTTTTTCCAGGTCGAAAGATTCTACGAACGTATCTTGATTTCTCCTCAGTTTTGCTTCCACTATGAACCGCAACGATAAAACTGCCTCTCTGCTGACTGTACCTTTCCTAATGCCAAACCGAACGTCATCTTACAGAACCTAAACTTCCCTTTCCATTCGTCTGTATATTATTCTTATTAGCAACTTGGATGCATGAGTTTTTAAGCTGACTGTGCAATAATTCTCGCACTTGTTGGCTCTTGCAAGCTCCGGAATTGTGTAGATGACGATTTCCGAAAGCCTGATGGTGTATCGCCAGACTCACACGTTCTGCACGCCAACGTGCATAATAGTTTTATTGCCCCTTCCTCCAATTATTTTAGAAATTCCGTTGGGATGTTATTTATCCCTTCCTCCTTATTTGGTCCTAAGTCTTCCAAGGCACTTTTAAATGCTGATTCTAATACTGGATCCAGTGTCTCTTCCCTGTCGACTACTGCTTCTTCTGTCACCTCATCAGACAAGCCCTCCCTGTCATCGAGGCTTTCAATGTACTCTTACCTCCTATCTGTTCTCTCCTCTGCATTTAACGGTGGGGTTTGCACTTCCTATTTATTTCATTGTTAAGTGACTTGTATTTCTGTATTCGTGAATTAGCCATAGCTTCTTCCTTCCGCCTACATTCTTCCTTCCAGCATCTGTGACTTCCCTTTTTAGAGATGTTCATTCAACTTCAATTGAACTGCCTAACTGGCTGCTCATTATCGCAGTGTCTACAGCCTCAGGGAACATCAGCCGTATATCTTCATTCCATAGCATTTCCATATCCCACTTCTTCGCGCATTGGGCCTATGCATCATGATTACTACATAGTGATCGGAATCGATATCTGCTCTTGGGCACGACTTACACTCCATGACGTAATCTAACTGAAATCCTCCAGTATCTCCAGGCCTTTTCAAAGTATACATCTCTTCTTGCGATTTTTGAACAGAGTATTCGCTATTACTAGCTGAAATTTACTGCCGTTCTCAATTAGTCTTTCTCCTGTTTCTTTCCTCCCACGAAGCCAATATTCTCCCGTGACCCTTTTCCGTACTCTTTCCCCTACGACTGCATTCTATACCCCCATGACTATTAGATTTGCATATCCCTTTACGTACGGAATTACTCTTCCAATATTTTCATATACTTCATCTCCTCATCTTCAGATTGCGACGTCAGCATGTATACCTCAGCTACCATTGTTGTTGTTGGTTTTCTGTCGACTCTGATGAGAAGAACCCTACCACTGAACTGTTCAGAGTAACACTCTGTGTCCTGCCTTCTGATTCATAACAAATCCCTACTACCGCTATACCATTTTCTGCAGCTGACCAGAAATCCTTATCTCCTTTCAATTTTACTTCACAAACAACTCCACTACATATAAACTCAGCCTTTGCATTTCCCCTTTAAGATTTTCTAATTTCCCTACCACGTTCAAACTTCTTAGATTCCATGCTCCAACCTGTAGAACGTTATCCTTTTGTTGATTATTCGAGATTTATCTCATGGCCACTCCCCCTTGACAGTGCCCTCCCTGAAATCTGAGTGAGGAACTATTCCGGAATCTTTTGACAGTGGAAAGATCATTATGAGACTTTTTCAATTACAGGCCACATGTCCTGTGGATACTCATTATGTCTCTTTAATGCAATAGTTTCCATTTCCTTCTGCATCCTCACGCCGACGATCATTGCTGTTTCTTCCGCCTTTTAGGGGCAGTTTCCTACCCCAGCGAAAGCGAGTGTCCTGAATCTCTGCGTCCGCTTTTCCGCCCTCTTTGACAAGGCCGTTGGCAGAATGTGGGTTACTTCTTTTGCAGAAAGACTTCGGCCGATATTGTTGACGATTTTTATTCAGAATGTAAGCAGTGGAGGGGTTCGACCCCTAGACCAAGGAAGTTTTGATTACTAGTCAAAAACGCAAACCTTTTTTTTCGGTGGGACCTCCCTTCTCGCCCAAAGCGAAGGGAAGGGGCAAAGTTGGCAAGGTTCACAGGCCAAGGACTGGCCACAGGAGCCAAGGAAGGTGTAAGGAACGTGAATTAGAGTTACAAAAAACATTAATGATTCATTTATTTATTTGCGTTTCCTTCCTTTTGTATTTTTTAAATTATTATTGATAGCACCGAGAATAGCAGGAAACCGACATTGCGAGGAGGAGGGAGTGGCAAGTTGCCAGACTCGGCGAGACTATCGATGCATAGTTCTATAGAGAAGAACATCCCGATGACCTGAGAATAGTCGGTTCTAAGAGTGCAAAAGGAGTCGATCAACTTCTCATTGCAGAACACACCAACTCTGGGTTGAGTTAAAAAAGACACTACAAAGAAAACTGGAGAAAAATTGTCTGTATTTGGATTGCAAACAACTGCACAATGCACTTCATTTCTGGGAAGTAGCCTGACTCCGGAGTGTGGAGCAGTTGAGGAGGTATCTGATGATGAATCGTACAGGTAATTAGTGCCAGCATCTGTCGCACCAAGAACCAGACATCTGTCACCGATCCGCACACCAGGCGACGCTTGACCGTGCACGGAACATCACAGGCAACCACACTGGGACATGCGCAAGATGAAACCCGTGAAGGCGTGACTCGCTTCACATTGAACACAAGGTACCATGCAGACTGGACGCCAGTGTCAAGATAAGGAGGTCACACCTACCGCCAGACGGCACTCCAGTCGAGGTGGAAATGCTTCCCCTCAACCACATTCGGTGTCCTGTTCTGCTGAACAAAGCCATAGATCCCTTCGTGGGCATCAGGCGCGTTTGCAACAGCGCATTACAGGCATAGCTCAGTTCGAGAAAAAAAAAAGTGGAAGTGAAAGAAGTGCTGCGAGACGTCTGAAAGCTGGATGGGGGCTGACAGAACGTGAAGCGAGGGCCTCCAGCAACAGGCCGGTAAGGCGCGTAGGACAACGGCGTCACAGCGGATTTGAGACCTGACGTTCTGTCAGGGACATGATACAGACCTAAACCGCCCCTGCACCGCGGTAGCGTGAGGATCTCGTACCTTATCTTGAACAGCAAGCCGTGGCAATCATATGAACCCATGGATGGCATAATAGGAAGTGTCTGTGCCAAACGGGGGATGGGTGACACCAAATTTACGGTTCAAATGGTTCAAATGGCTCTGAGCACTATGGGACTTAACATCTATGGTCATCAGTCCCCTAGAACTTAGAACAACTTAAATCTAACTAACCTAAGGACATCACACAACACCCAGTCATCACGAGGCACAGAAAATCCCTGACCCTGCCGGGAATCGAACCCGGGAACCCGGGCGCGGGAAGCGAGAACGCTACCGCACGACCACGAGCTGCGGACCCACATTTACGTTAACATTTTGCGTCCGTTGCAGAAGATCGAGGGCTCGTAAACGATGATTTAGGATCCCAGCTCGTAATTGGACAGTAGTCGCCGGCAGTTGAGGGCAAACATGCGCTGCAGATCACTCGTGAAATCGAGTCCTAAGCATCAGATAGCAGCAGCTACACGCAAAGGTGCAGCGCTATTCTCCGGAAGCCCCATATCTATAGCCAAGGCGTTCGATTTGCAGCCGTTAAGGCAGCTACCAGTTCATCGTAGTTGACCTCAGCACTGTTACGAAGTTAGCAACAAAGGGCATTGCGGATGTTATTGGCACCGCCCCAAGAGTTTTGACTAAGGGAAACAACGTACCAGCTCGTCTGTTTAACCCTTTCGGTCGTGGCGTCCTCATATAAGGACATACTAAATAAATTCTTATATATTAAAATTCGATAATTTTTACCATTTGTGATAGTTGTTCTCATATTGTTACTGTTATGATGTCGACGAACGAGTCGTCGTCAATGTTGGCTGGTGGCCAATCCTAAATAGAAACATATAAATCACAGCAGGTTCGTCAGTAACGTCGATAAGGTGATGGCTGCATGGTCTGGATCTGTAACGACTAAAGTAATTAGAAGTCGTTGGTACAAAATAATATATATTGTATTTAACTGGTTGTACAGTATTCTTCTTGGCTGCATACATATAACTAGAAACAGATAGCTATTGAGGACTCACTTAGGCCATACGTTACTAAGTGCCTTGTTAGAGATTGCTTCCTATCATCTGAAGGCTATGCTACTTTCCTACCTGACGTCCCGAGCAATAGTGGACGAGGGCTCGCTAGATACTTGGTACA
Source organism: Schistocerca cancellata (assembly GCF_023864275.1). Classification (NCBI taxonomy): domain Eukaryota; kingdom Metazoa; phylum Arthropoda; class Insecta; order Orthoptera; family Acrididae; genus Schistocerca; species Schistocerca cancellata. The sequence goes on along the minus strand of NC_064634.1, from coordinate 420,990,915 downwards.
AGCCGCGGAGCGGCGCTAGTCGCGATTCGCGGGTCCAACGATAATAATACGGACAGCGGTTGATAACTGCAATCCCTAACAAGTGTGGTATCGAACGTTGATACCACAGTTACAACCAGAGAGTTTATCTGGAACAGTGTCGACATCTCCTGTCAATCTGTGGTACCACAAAACAAAATTGAATGTGCACAGTCACATGGACGCTTCTCCGTAATCTTTGTACCTCCCACCATCCAGTTAATACCTTCTGAGTTTAGGTAAAAAAATTTATTTGTGCGTAGAAAGTTGCATTCTTGAATGTGAAAACTAAAGGTGTCTTTCGGAACGAAAGGTAAGTGACATATTTATAACTTTATACATGTCTCTAAATGGACACATTGTGATTCAAAGGTTGTAATAGCATAGAAATTTAGGACATTATTTCGCTGTCCTTTTAGTCATCTTGCAGTGATTTCACAATGCCCCGAGTCCAAGATAGACGAAGGACACTTTAGAAGAAGTAGTTATAGACCACCTTACTTCATTTGAAATTGACTATGTATGCGATGATCCTTGCGATAATTTTGAACAAGAAGACGATGATGGAGGTAATGTTAGACGTTTCATATCATACGGTATATTGTAAGTTGAGTAGCCTAGACGCAAAGCTCGCTAACTGCATGGCAAGTGACACTGAGATAATCACGAAACACTCGTCCCATCCAAACAATAATGCATTGGCAGCGTGAATGTTATTGTTGCGGACGAATTTGTTACAGCACAGCCAAACTAAAGCTGAATAAAAAAAATATCCACTCTAATCGTAACAGACTGAAAGATAGCTTTGAATCTCCATATTCGTCTGATGTCTGAACCGTGATTTATTTTCAAAGAATATTGTTAAGAATTTATTTTATTTACTAGCAATTCATCAAGAACATTAACACATTTAATCACACTATGTAAGCATGGAAGTAGTTGCCAGGGAGTAACTGATGAAATCATAACCAAATTCATTTTAACAAACGGGAATTTTATTAACTTTAATAGTGCCTAAAAGCATTTTTTAAAAGAAACAAATTTAAAATTATAATCAGAGAGCACCCTCTAAATATCAAAGGTACAGTTTATTCACAGGCAAAAAGAAACAAGTTTTGACTGTATGAGCTTTTGGGCAGAGAACCTTGCCATTCCCTTTTGACATGGCCGTAGTTACAACCACTCACAACAGCCTCTGAACGACTACACTGGTGCCAATCTGCAACCCACCAGATAACTTTAAACTAAGAGCTTTAACAATTTACACAAGCACACAAACTATGCACCTCGCATAGGAGGGATGGAAATGGTACAAAACATTAAAAATTAAAATATTAACCTTGCCACCGAAGGTGCAACTTGATTTTAACTTATAAGAAAAGTCTTACGGTGAAGGAGTGGCAACTTTATATACAAAAATGATCATTTAAATAAAAGCCCATGAAATGTAATCTTATATACAATTCTACAAGGTTGGCCAAACAATAGTTAAGATGCTCTACAGTACACAGATACCGCCTCTCAAGATCATAGGTAATAATATCGACGTTTCCAAAGATCAAAACATATTTCAGGTATTAGGCCGTTACACTCCAAGCAATAAATTCGTTAACGCACCAAATCCGACAAACATGACAGTGGCAGCTACTAACGTACGGTAGATTGATAGGGAGATTACCAAACAACCCGAACAGCAGGTTGCTCTAACCCGCCCCTACTCCACAAGGGAAAAACGGACCACCCAATTCATAAGCAACCACCTTCCCGTTGGTGGGCAAACGGAGAAGAATGGTGGGACGACCCCAAAGCAAAACGGCTGGTGACCTCACCACGAAAACAAGTAGAATTTAACAAGAGTAAATCAAACAACATACCACCAATCACTTAACTTCTAATAAACTGCGATTTCTCGAGAAGACCTGGCGCAGCACCCCCAAATCGCTCTCCTGAACCGTCCGCTCCCAGCCGCTTCAACGGACGCAGGAAGGCGCGCCGATCTCCCGTCTCACGGCGTCGCAGCTCGCACCAGCCAGACTGATGTTGTGAGCTGACTTCTGTTGCTCTCGTGTCGACCGCGAAGTCCCTACCCCTCGCTATACGCCGCGGCCCACTGGACTCACGTGGCGACCTCACATGCGCCGACGCTCAAGACGGACAAGTCATCTTGTGTCTCAGTGCGCGACCGACCAACCGATCGATCCAACCGCCAATGACCATTGCTGAGCAAAATCGAGCAGACTGGCGGCCTAACGCGCGGACTCAGATGCAGGAACTAAGCCCCGACCGGGCGACCACTCGCTGAGTTCTCTTACTGGCGGAGTGGAAAGACTCTCATTTTGCTGGCTTTAAAGGTTGATCCGAACGACAGACAGACACTAACTGCCTACCAAATGCGGACGAGAGACAGACTAGCAAGCTGGGTACGAGAGACTGACCCAGACTGACCCACTGGCGAGCTCATAGCGCCCCTTAAATGCACGTGAACAGGCAACCTTTCCAATTTCCCACCAGAGGGAGACACCAAAGCTGTGATTGCCACAGCTGCGCCACCGCCAGAAACGGAGGGCGACTGCTTCACACTACGCTCTGCGGCGCGCTCTTCAAAACAGCAATTTTTACCACAGCTCAATGTCTGTTCACGTGCTTTGGATCAGGATATGGCAGGGAAACAGCAACGGCCATTGGGCATTTACACCCGAAGACAACATGCAGTCAGCTGCTTTTGAAACCGAACACGATTTTCGTCAGCCATTTTCGACGGTTTACAACCGGTTTTGCAACCTGAAACATATTCCATCATGTAGGCGTTGAGAAACTCTATGCGGCCGTGTGTCCACTTCAAAATAGACATAAAATTAATTTAGCGTCGTTTTCATCTGGGCTACTCCGATGTACTTTTTTATGAGGTTTCCCTTTTTGTAATAGCATTTTTATTATAGGTTCTGAAGATCCCCTTACCGTCAGAATAAGGTATCCTATAAATTAGACACTTGATTTGTTTCAATTTAGGGCAAGTGTGGCGAAAGTACTGACAAAAATAGGTAAGCCAGGTGCCGGGGAAAGGAGACGTCCCTCTAGTGAGAGCCCAATCCCATCTCCAAGTACTTCAAAACGAGCCAATGTGGAAGTTCGTCCAGGAGCTGATGTTCGTTTGGACAACGTTGGGCATCTTCCAGTGGTCAGCGACAAAAATCATTTGACAAGTGCAAGAAACCGGTTTGCAAAGGCAAAATTAAATTTTATTGTGTAAAATGTGATAGTCATTTATGTCTGGATACAAAAAAATTGTTTCTTTGATTCTTCACAAGTGTAAAAACATAGTTTATGTGTATAATAATTAATTAAGCTTTGCGTAATTTATGTATTTTGGTGAAATAAAATACACTCCTGGAAATTGAAATAAGAACACCGTGAATTCATTGTCCCAGGAAGGGGAAACTTTATTGACACATTCCTGGGGTCAGATACATCACATGGCCACACTGACAGAACCACAGGCACATAGACACAGGCAACAGAGCATGCACAATGTCGGCACTAGTACAGCGTATATCCACCTTTCGCAGCAATGCAGGCTGCTATTCTCCCATGGAGACGATCGTAGAGATGCTGGATGTAGTCCTGTGGAACGGCTTGCCATGCCATTTCCACCTGGCGCCTCAGTTGGACCAGCGTTCGTGCTGGACGTGCAGACCGCGTGAGACGACGCTTCATCCAGTCCCAAACATGCTCAATGGGGGACAGATCCGGAGCTCTTGCTGGCCAAGGTAGTTGACTTACACCTTCTAGAGCACGTTGGGTGGCACGGGATACATGCGGACGTGCATTCTCCTGTTGGAACAGCAAGTTCCCTTGCCGGTCTAGGAATGGTAGAACGATGGGTTCGATGACGGTTTGGATGTACCGTGCACTATTCAGTGTCCCCTCGACGATCACCAGTGGTGTACGGCCAGTGTAGGAGATCGCTCCCCACACCATGATGCCGGGTGTTGGCCCTGTGTGCCTCGGTCGTATGCAGTCCTGATTGTAGCGCTCACCTGCACGGCGCCAAACACGCATACGACCATCATTGGCACCAAGGCAGAATCGACTCTCATAGCTGAAGACGACACGTCTCCATTCGTCCCTCCATTCACGCCTGTCGCGACACCACTGGAGGCGGGCTGCACGATGTTGGGGCGTGAGCGGGAGACGGCCTAACGGTGTGCGGGACCGTAGCCCAGCTTCATGGAGACGGTTGCGAATGGTCCTCGCCGATACCCCAGGAGCAACAGTGTCCCTAATTTGCTGGGAAGTGGCGGTGCGGTCCCCTACGGCACTGCGTAGGATCCTACGGTCTTGGCGTGCATCCGTGCGTCGCTGTGGTCCGGTCCCAGGTCGACGGGCACGTGCACCTTCCGCCGACCACTGGCGACAACATCGATGTACTGTGGAGACCTCACGCCCCACGTGTTGAGCAATTCGGCGGTACGTCCACCCGGCCTCCCGCATGCCCACTATACGCCCTCGCTCAAAGTCCGTCAACTGCACATACGGTTCACGTCCACGCTGTCGCGGCATGCTACCAGTGTTAAAGACTGCGATGGAGCTCCGTATGCCACGGCAAACTGGCTGACACTGACGGCGGCGGTGCACAAATGCTGCGCAGCTAGCGCCATTCGACGGCCAACACCGCGGTTCCTGGTGTGTCCGCTGTGCCGTGCGTGTGATCATTGCTTGTACAGCCCTCTCGCAGTGTCCGGAGCAAGTATGGTGGGTCTGACACACCGGTGTCAATGTATTCTTTTTTCCATTTCCAGGAGTGTACTTTGACTTTTCGACTTAAACTGCATCCATTTGAACACAACGTCCTCATTTGGGGACACGTTGTATCCCACCTTGGTGGTCGCCTCGGAATATTTTATACATCTGAAAAATCATAATATAATTTGAAGAACTGGACAGCAAAGCTATATATTTTTCAGGAAAAAAATTACTCGTGACCGAAAGTGTTAAGCAGTGCAGCCAATAGCCAAGTAAACATCTTCGTGTCGCTGTTGAGCAATTTCAAGAGGCGATAATCGCACATCTGTTATGTATCCTGAGGATTGTGGTGGGAATGAGGAGATTGTCAGGGAAATCATAGGCGACAGTCTCGACAAATTTCCTCCACGCCAGCCTCACTGGGGGACTAAATGTCCGATAAAACTCTAGTGGAAGGCTGTCAGGGCCAGGTGACTTGCTCTCAGAATCAGCCTTGATAGCATCATGGACTTCATGACATCGGCTAGCAGATTCATCATTGCATCTCCAGGGACTGAGGTAAAGGATAGTGAGGAGACTGCCACAATGTTGGCGTAACTTGACGTTACGCAGAGTACAGCTAAATATAATTCACTTATAGAGCAGACCCTGTATGAGGTTGCGCATCTAAATGCCATCCATCATCAGTTGAAAGAACATTAATCAAGTTCATCTGATGGTGGCACCGTTCCGCTATCACATGGTACATAGACTGACGCTCCTGCAGTAACCTCTCGTGCTTGTGCCCTGACTGCAGCTCTTTCAAGGTGGCCTGGAGAGAGGGCAGTTAGCTGTGCCTTGACGTGATTCACCATCGTCTGATGCTCTGAAAATATAGCATCATAGCACATTCCCTGAGAATGGTGAAGCAGAAATCCTGTGTTCATTGTGGTCACGCCGCGATCTCCTATCCATAACCAATCAAAGCCTTGCAGAGGACAGACTGCACAGAGAACCCATCATGACGCGGCAGACTGATATGCATCGCGGCGCAGACGACAGGCTGTCCACATTCTCTCGATTGAGCAGCTGGCAGTCAGGTGAAGTACGATGGATTGTGTTCAGTTTCCACTGGCCCCGACTGCACCACACCTTCTGGCAGCAGGGATTGACGGTACAGACTTCATGGTCAGAGAACACAATGGACCAGACTTCACCAGCCTGTATTCCACAGATAGTATTGGGCGAGATACGAAGACAATCGAGGCTACTGGAATAATGGCTAGTGAAATGTGTAAACCCCAGATGGCCACCGCGAACAGGCTTCCAAGAGGCCACAAGATTGAGGTATTGGACAATTTCCACTAGCGCTGCACATTGAGAGTGACATGGCAGTTTGTCTTGGGGCGCCTGGATGGATTTGAAGCTGCATCCCATGATAAACGCATCGTGCCGATCCAGTAACAGAGGTATGATCGCCTCGGAGAAAACAGTGGAACGTTCATGGTGACGATTTGAACTAGAGGGTGATCCTTATGCCACCAAATGTGAGAGCTATAGCTTGGGCATCCCAGAGATAGGTAATGTATCAGCGGGGATACCGTCATGTAAGACGATCGCCATCCCAGTACCAATGGGGAAAGCATGAAAGACGTGTGACGTAAAGCGATGAGGAGCACAGAAAGCAGCAATATGCACCTCATGAATGAGGGCAACGTCAGAGTCCGCAGTTTGTAGCATTTCATGGAGTAATGTCAGTTTATGGAGTACATGAATGGTATTGACATTGACTGGGGCTATGAGATAAGTTTGAAAGGCTACCATCACCAGGTGGGCAAGAGAAGCAAACATGGAGGAAGCACAGAGAACTCTTGGCTGGGCCGCTATGGAAGGGCACATGACTGTGACAGGGACGGAGTCGACCTGGCCAAGGGAGTTTCACTGCTGTACACACCTCCAATATGTCCATCCTTAGCATCAACGTTATCCGCACAGGAGACAGACATCTCACCAGGATAGTTCAGTGGAACATTTTCAGAGGTGAGCCCACAGGTAGTGTCAGATACAGAAAGGGGGGCAACCACATCAGACACATGTGAGGGAAGGTTGGTGTCCATAGATGGTTGCTGAGCGGAGATAGTGGCAGGCAGGCAAAGACACCACGTTGTCTGGTGCCAGGCCTTTGGAGAACAGTGCAGCATCAGTAGGAGAGTAATCACTCCATGCACACATCCACCAGTGGTAGTTATCAGAAGGAGTACAACGTTGTCTCTTCCATTTCCTACGCGACAGTTACTTCCTAACATAGTGCTCCGTGTTGGACAGTGGATGGCTGTCGTCTGACATGTGATTAGACGGCAGAAAGGTGGAGGATGGTACAGCACCGTGATCAGCAACCATGGGGTCGGGACACACGTCCAGTTGCTGCTGATGGCCATCGTCCGTTGGTACTTCCGTGGCGGCAGTGTACGAGAGATAGGCGAAACGCCCATCGCCTCGTCGAGAGGTGTCATCGCCGGTGCCTGTGATTCAGAGTGGGCGCAGCAGGCAGCTCTGCTGCACAGTGGGGCCAAATCCCAAAAAGCTGGACAAACGTCGAGAATGTTATAAATTTGGCTGAAAGTGTGAACTCGGGGATTTTCGGGCTCGCTGATTAAGAATTCGAAGTCAAAATTCAGAGAAACAAAATGGCGGATAAAATGCGACGGAAAATCTCTTCAAAAACGTGTTCAAATCGAGTGAAAGTCTCGTTTCTGGTGTTTTTGGGTTACTGGTTACGAATACGAGGTCAACCCTACGCGGCAACACAAGAGTGCGTTGTACGTTCATTGTTAAATTGTTAAACGCTCGGCTTCGTCTGATATGACGACAACAGGCGAAAAGCGTTTGGCGCCGCGCTCTCATTGTCGGTTTCGACAGGTCTACGTCAAGGAGTTCCAATAGATGGCAAAGGCATGAAACCACGCAATACAAACAAGAAACACGCTAAAACTTCAACCAATACACACACGAATTGACGACACTCGGACTTTAGATACGCGCCAGTGCACTGATTAGCAATAGACTGCCGAGAAACACCAGCGAATGCATGGCTCCAGGCGCAGACTAGTCGAAACTTGTCAAGTGTCAGTCTAGCTAGCCAAAGGCGTAGCTGTGCGATGCGTCAGACAGTGTCAATGTGAGCCGAGAAAACCGGAAAAATTTGTTCAGATAAAGCGGATTTCGGATAAACGGGAGTTTACTGTACTTAATTTTCAGATTATAAGTGAGCAGTTACTTGCAGTTGTTAAGAGAAATACTACGAGTATGTAAAAAAGCTTCAATAGCTCGAGCTATCAACTGTCCAACACACTGAAGAGCCTGTCCTGTGTAGCATGCCGTCAATATGTATTCGACAATGTCGATTTCCTTGTCTACACTATCGATGGCTGGAATACCTTTCACAGCATGAGGAGTATCAAATGCATCACCCCATCCTCTGCTCTTCCAACATCCCATGAGAATCAGAGGCTTAAATCAGCTCCATCTGCAATAGAAGCGGGTCACCTAGGTACACTCCTGGAAATTGAAATAAGAACACCGTGAATTCATTGTCCCAGGAAGGGGAAACTTTATTGACACATTCCTGGGGTCAGATACATCACATGATCACACTGACAGAACCACAGGCACATAGACACAGGCAACAGAGCATGCACAATGTCGGCACTAGTACAGTGTATATCCACCTTTCGCAGCAATGTAGGCTGCTATTCTCCCCTGGAGACGATCGTAGAGATGCTGGATGTAGTCCTGTAGAACGGCTTGCCATGCCATTTCCACCTGGCGCCTCAGTTGGACCAGCGTTCGTGCTGGACGTGCAGACCGCGTGAGACGACGCTTCATCCAGTCCCAAACATGCTCAATGGGGGACAGATCCGGAGGTCTTGCTGGCCAGGATAGTTGACTTACACCTTCTAGAGCACGTTGGGTGGCACGGGATACATGCGGACGTGCATTCTCCTGTTGGAACAGCAAGTTCCCTTGACGGTCTAGGAATAGTAGAACGATGGGTTCGATGACGGTTTGGATGTACCGTGCACTATTCAGTGTCCCCTCGACGATCACCAGTGGTGTACGGCCAGTGTAGGAGATCGCTCCCCACACCATGATGCCGGGTGTTGGCCCTGTGTGCCTCGGTCGTATGCAGTCCTGATTGTAGCGCTCACCTGCACGACGCCAAACACGCATACGACCATCATTGGCACCAAGGCAGAAGCGACTCTCATCGCTGAAGACGACACGTCTCCATTCGTCCCTCCATTCACGCCTGTCGCGACACCACTGGAGGCGGGCTGCACGATGTTGGGGCGTGAGCGGAAGACGGCCTAACGGTGTGCGGGACCGTAGCCCAGCTTCATGGAGTCGGTTGCGAATGGTCCTCGCCGATACCCCAGGAGCAACAGTGTCCCTAATTTGCTGGGAAGTGGCGGTGCGGTCCCCTACGGCACTGCGTAGGATCCTACGGTCTTGGCGTGCATCCGTGCGTCGCTGTGGTCCGGTCCCAGGTCGACGGGCACGTGCACCTTCCGCCGACCACTGGCGACAACATCGATGTACTGTGGAGACCTCACGCCCCACGTGTTGAGCAATTCGGCGGTACGTCCACCCGCCCTCCCGCATGCCCACTATACGCCCTCGCTCAAAGTCCGTCAACTGCACATACGGTTCACGTCCACGCTGTCGCGGCATGCTACCAGTGTTAAAGACTGCGATGGAGCTCCGTATGCCACGGCAAACTGGCTGACACTGACGGCGGCGGTGCACAAATGCTGCGCAGCTAGCGCCATTCGACGGCCAACACCGCGGTTCCTGGTGTGTCCGCTGTACCGTGCGTGTGATCATTGCTTGTACAGCCCTCTCGCAGTATCCGGAGCAAGTATGGTGGGTCTGACACACCGGTGTCAATGTGTTCTTTTTTCCATTTCCAGGAGTGTATTATGGAACTTCAGATATTTCAACATAAGGCAAGCAATTCAGTACAGCGGGTTACTGTTCTATACTTGAACCTGATGAGTCCAATTCCATCAAAGGTATTCTCACCCACCTTGCAAGATATACTGCGGGTGCGACAGTAACTTCTAAATGGAAGATGTTTAATGCAGTCTACTGACAACACAGTTGTGGTGAGAGAAGTAGCTTTCTGCTCATTCGTTAATACACCACCAACTAATTACAACACAGCTACATAGCTTTGGAATACGCTTTTAACGATCGAACCAATTAGACACATTTACCAATCCAATCATTTTCCCACCAAAATTAAATAGGCCAGTGATAACATCGCACTTAACATTAATCACTTCTTACTCTTTGCTTGTCCGACGGTATTTTACATAAAAGCTCACTTAACAAGTACAAATAAGTACTCAGTTAATAAATTGAAAGTAACTCTACAATATAAACACGAGCTCAGTGAAATTATTTTGTATACTCACAGAAGAGAACTGGACAGGAAATGATGCGCATGTGTAGCCTGTCTGTAAACTAAAAAGCACTCACGGTGGGGAAAGTCGTCTTTCCCGAAAGAAGGCTGCAACTGCCCTACAGGATGATTCTGAATCTATTTCCTCTCTCGCAATACGGAACAGTGTGCAGAGATTTACGTAGAATTTGTCCGTATGCATTTCTTGCGTTAGTATTGTCAGTAACTGATATATGTATTCCATGTAGTGTTAAATACTTTTTGGCAGTGTGCCGTCAGCTGTAAATTACAGACGCAACACGCAATATCCTGTGAACCAAACGTATTTTATCAGAAACTTTTGTGAGCGCTTACCACAAGTATGGTTTCAGTATATAATATGTGACGTTATACTGGTGTGTCTTCTTCAACGAGCTGCTCCCAAACATGTTTATGACTAGATGGCTGCGCACAACATTGAGTGGCACGATGAATGATGTATGTTCAGTCCTGAGACTGGTTTGATGCAGCTCTCCATGCTACTCTATCCTGTGCAAGCTTCTTCATCTCCCAGTACCTACTGCAGCCTACATCCTTCTGAATCTGCTTAGTGTATTCATCTCTTGGTCTCCCTCTACGATTTTTACCCTCCACGCTGCCCTCCAATACTAAATTGGTGATCCCTCGATGTCTCAGAACATCTCCTACCAACCGATTCCTTCTTCTAGTCAAGTTGTGCCACAAGCTCCTCTTCTCCCCAATTCTATTATATACCTCTTCATTAGTTATGTGATCTACCCATCTAATCTTCAGCATTCTTCTGTAGCACCTCATTTCAAAAGCTTCTATTTTCTTCTTGTCTAAACTACTTATCGTCCACGTTTCACTTCCATACATGGCTACACTCCATACAAATACTTTCAGAAACGACTTCCTGACATTTAAATCTATACTCGATGTTAACAAATTTTTCTTCTTCAGAAACGCTTTCCTTGCCATTGCCAGTCTACATTTTATATCCTCTCTACTTCGACCATCATCAGTTATTTTGCTCCCCAAATAGCAAAACTCCTTTACTACTTTAAGTATCTCATTTCCTAATCTAATTCCCTCAGCATCACCCGACTTAATTCGACTACATTCCATTATCCTCGTTTTGCTTTTGTTGATTTCATCTTATACCCTCCTTTCAAGACACTGTCCATTCCGTTCAACTGCTCTTCCAAGTCCTTTGCTGTCTCTGACAGAATTACAATCTCATCGGCGAACCTCAAAGTTTTTATTTCTTCTCCATGGATTTTAATACCTACTCCGAACTTTTCTTTTGTTTGCTTCACTGCTTGCTCAAACTACAGATTGAATAACATCGCGGATAGGCTACAACCCTGTCTCACTCCCTTCCCAACCACTGCTTCCCTTTCATACCCCTCGACTCTTATAACTGCCATCTGCTTTCTCTACAAATTGTAAATAGCCTTTCTCTCCCTGTATTTTACCCCTGCCACCTTCAAAATTTGAAAGAGAGTATTCCAATCAACATTGTCAAAAGCTTTCTCTAAGTCTACAAATGTTATAAACGTAGGTTTGCCTTTCCTGAATCTTTCTTCTAAGATAGGTCGTAGGGTCAGTATTGCCTCACGTGTTCCAACATTTCTACGGAATCCAAACTGATCTTCCCCGAGGTCGGTTTCTATCAGTTTTTCCATTCGTCTGTAAAGAATTTGCGTTAGTATTTTGCAGCTGTGACTTATTAAACTGATAGTTCGGTAATTTTCACATCTGTCAACACCTGTTTTCTTTGGGATTGGAATTATTATATTTTTCTGGAAGTCTCAGGGTATTTCGCTGGTGTCATACATCTTGCACACCAGATGGTAGAGTTTTTCCAGGACTGGCTCTCCCATGGGTGTCAGTAGTTCCAATGGAATGTTGTCTACTCCCGGGGCCTTGTTTCGACTTAGATCTCTCAGTGCTGTGTCAAATTCTTCACGCAGTATCATATCTCCTATTTCATCTTCATCTAGGTCCTCTTCCATTTCCATAACATTGTTCTCAAGTACATCGCCCTTGTATAGACCCTCTATATACTCCTTCCACCTTTCTGCTTTCCCTTCTTTGCTTAGAACTGGGTGTCCATCAAAGCTCTTGATATTCATGCAAGTGGTTCTCCTTTCTCCACAGGTCTCTTTAATTTTCCTGTAGGCAGTATCTATCTTACCCCTAGTGAGATAAGCCTCTACATCCTTACATTTGTCCTCTAGCCATCCCTGCTTAGCCATTTTGCACTTCCTGTCGATCTCATTTTTTGTCTTCCTTTTTGCCTGCATTACTGCATTTTTATATTTTCTCCTTTCATCAATTAAATTCAATATTTCTTCTGTAACCCAATGATTTCTACTAGCCCTAGTCTTTTTACCTACTTGATCCTCTGCTGCCTTCACTATTTCATCCCTCAAAGCTACCCATTCTTCTTCTACTGTATTTCTTTCCTCCATTCCTGTCAATTGTTCCCTTATGCTCTCCCTGAAACTGTGTACAACCTCTGGTTTAGTCAATTTATCCAGGTCCCATCTCCTTATATTCCCACCTTTCTGCAGTTTCTTCAGTTTTAATCTACAGTTCATAACCAATAGATTGTGGTCAGAGTCCACATCTGCTCCTGGAAATGTCTTACAATTTAAAACCTGGTTCCGAAATCTCTGCCTTACCATTATATAATCTATTTGATACCTTTTAGTATCCCCAGGGTTCTTCCATGTATACAACCTTCTTTCATGATTCTTGAACCAAGTGTTAGCTATGATTAAGTTATGCTCTGCGCAAAATTCTACTAGGCGGCTTCCTCTTTCATTTCCTAGCCCCAATCCATATTCACCTACTATGTTTCATTCTCTCCCTTTTCCTACTCTCGAATTCCAGTCACCCATGACTATTAAATTTTCATCTCCCTTCACTACCTGAATAATTTCTTTTATCTCATCATACATTTCATCAATTTCTTCGTCATCTGCAGAGCTAGTTGGCATATAAACTTGTACTACTGCAGTAGGCGTGGGCTTCGTGTCTATCTTGGCCACAATAATGCGTTCACTATGCTGTTTGTAGTAGCTTACCTGTACTCCTATTTTTTTATTCATTATTAAGCCTACTCCTACATTACCCCTATTTGATTTTGTACTCGTATAACCCTGTATTCACCTGACCAAAAGTCTTGTTCCTCCTGCCACCGAACTTCACAAATTCCCACTATATCTAACTTTAACCTATCCATTTCCCTTTTTTAATTTTCGAACCTACCTGCCTGATTAAGGGATCTGACATTCCACGCTCCGATCCGTAGAATGGCAGTTTTCTTTCTCCTGATAACTACATCCTCTTGAGTAGTCCCCGCCCTGAGATCCGAATGGGGGACTATTTTACCTCCGGAATATTTTACCCAAGAGGACGCCATCATCATTTAACCATACAGTAAAGCTGCATGCCCTCGGGAAAAATTACGGCTGTAGTTTCCCCTTACTTTCAGCCGTTCGCAGTACAAGCACCGCAAGGTCGTTTTGGTTAGTGTTACAAGGCCAGATCAGTCAAGCATCCAGACTGTTGCCCCTGCTACTACTGAAAAGGCTGCTGCCCCTCTTCAGGAACCACACATTTGTCTGGCCTCTCAACAGATACCCCTCCGTTGTGGTTGCACTTACGGTACGGCTATCTGTATCGTTGAGGCACGCAAGCCTCCCCACCAACGGCAAGATCCATGGTTCATGGGGGGAGATGATGTATGTAAATGATCTGAAGATGACAATTTAAATGGCCTACACTATTTTCCTATTTATGTACTAATTGTGATCAGGGTAAATAAAACTTCTCTAATAAGAAGATTACATTTTTCATATTCGCTCTCCCATGGCTTGGACGACCTCTTCCCGCCCTTCTCGACGGGAAGAGGTCGTTTTGGCCCGGTTACGAATTGGACACTGCCGGTTCAGCCATCGCCATCTGCTGACGACTGCGCCGGCGCCGTTCTGCCCAAGTGGGCAATTGCTGACGGTACGCCACATGTTAACGTCCTGTCCAAATTTTAATACACTGCGCGTTGATCTTGGCCTGCCATGTACTCTGGATGCCATTTTAGCTGATGACCCAGGAGCAGCTGCTCGCGTTCTTCTTTTTATCCACTTGACAAAACTGTCTAAGGACATTTGATTATGCTGGTTTTTTTTTTAATCCTGTGCCTGTCAATGTGTCTTTTATAGTGTTGTCCCTTTTAGTTGCTGTTTTAACCTTGTGCCTCGTGGCCCATTCCTAACCTTAGTCTGGGCGCTAATGACCATTGTAGCTGTGCGCCCTAAAACCACAAAAAAAAGTGCCAGGTAAGTGATCTTTAAGGGCCCCCGATCTTCGCCCACACCGCATCGGTCTAGTACGTTGTTCATGGGACGCCCTACTACCACTGTATAAAAATATGCTACTTCACGAATTTTTTCACTATTCGACTTTTTCGCTATTCTTTGACTGGGCTATACCGCTGACTGCACTTTCTGTCTTAGAGGTGTCTGGTGTTCGCGCCCTTCAAGGATCTGTTCCTTCCAGTTTCGCCGATATACGCAGGGTGGTTATAATTAAAGTTAAACTTTCAAACCGCTGTAGAAATAATACCACTGGTCAGAATGACGTCAAATTGCAACGGAAAATTATCAGAGAAGGGGGAAAACGTATGGCAGAAGAAAAATAAATAGTTACAAAATGTAGCAATAAATGCCGCTCTAAGCATCATAATTTAATAATGGTCGACTACAAATGACAGGTGAATCATACAACAATGTCTAAGGTGTACGTTTGACATTAAACAAACTGTACTACTCAATGAGCATGGGTGTAAGGGTGTGATACTGTTAGTTACGTAAGCCCATCCGCCACGGCAAGGTCGCATCAAATGGGATGGGAAAAATCGGTTTTTAATTGTCCCGAGGCCAAAAGCCGCATAAAAAGCGTCAATCATATCGGTTTGTAATTGTTCTGCGGCCAAAAATCGCATAAAAAGCACCAATCAAAATCAAATCGAATTATTAATTTCCGTGCGACTGGCGCAAAACATGTTCAGTATGCTGTCCACCGTTTTCTGCAAGTGGAAATCGAGAAGCAGTATGTCCCACAACTGATCGAAGTGTTTCCGGGCTAAGTGGTTCAAATGGCTCTGCGTACTATGGGACTTAACATCTCTGGTCATCAGTCCCCTAGAACTTAGAACTACTTAAACCCAACTAACCTAAGAACATCACACAACACCCAGTCATCACGAGGTAGAGAGAATCCCTGACCCCGCCGGGAATCGAACCCGGGAGAAGTGTTTCCGGGGTCACGTTCAGAATATGTTGCGCAATGCGTGCCTTCAATGCAGTCTGCAGTCGGAACACTGAACACAACATCTTTCATATAGCCCCACACCCGGAAGTCACACAGATTATGATCAAGTGATTGGATCGGCCAGGCTGTAGGGAAATGGCGGCTGATAATTCTAGCATTTCCGAAATGGCGCTTCAGCAGCTGCTTAACTGGATTTTGCAATGTGCAGAGGTGCGCCATCTTGGATAAAAATGATCCAATCCACACATCCACTGTTGGAGAGTTGGAATGACGTGGTTGCGCAAAAGGCACTCAGAGCGCTTAGCATTGACGGTACAGGTAACAGGACCGGAAGCACCTGTCTCTTCGAAAAAATATGGCCCTATGATAAATGATGCCGAATTCCGCTCCACACAGTGACCTTTCCAGCATGACGGGATACTGGTTGATTTCCGTGTGGATTTTCTGTTGCCCATATTTGACAATGCTGTGTATTGACATACCCTGTCAGATGGAAGTGGGCTTCATCTGTTCACAAAATCTTCCACGGCCAATCATTCTCCACTTCCACGCGAACATGAAATTCTAAAGCAAATCTCTCTCTTGCTGGCAAGTCAACAGAGAGCAACTTGTGCACATGGATAATTTTGAATGGATAGCAAAGATAGAAGTTTTGTAGGACTTTACGTACCGTGCTCACGTGTATGCCCAATGTTTGGGCATTTCTCTGTGCACTACACGTTTGCACATCACCACTCGTCTCCTCCTGCATTTCTGTGGCCACTGTTTCCACTGACGTCGAATCAATTCGTTTCCTCCTTCTACCAGGTTGCTCACCAAAAGAACCCGTCTTTTCCAATTTCCGAATCATTTTCTGCAGACCCACGGCAGTCATCTGACCGACGCCTTTTTTCAAACCCTTCAGTGTCCGTAACTTCTGCAGAGCGATGTGTGCACACTCATCATTCTTGTAATACAACTTTACAAGCAGAGCGCGATCCCGCATTGAGACAGTCATGGCGAACGTCGCAGACGCGAAAGGAGGAAAAGCCGTGTACCCGGCGTGTTTATACCAACTTCAATGGACCGTGCGCATGACAGGTGTTTTCATTTACGTATTCTGACACACACAGCGCCATCTATTGATCAATTTTCACACTATTTTTTCTTCTGCCATACGTTTTACCCCTTCTCCAACAATATTCCGTTGCAATTTGACGTCATTCTGACCAGTGGTGTTATTTCTACAGCGTTTTGAGAGTTTAATTATAATCACCCCGTACTTTGCCAAAACCACACGTCGTTTCATAAGCTCCCGAATGTGGAGGTGGTAACGCACGTCTGTTACAGTTCAGGAGATGTCTTTTATCTTGTGTTCACTGAAAAACATAGTGCTTATACTATTCATCTGACGAAGACAAGTGTGTGCCACAGATAAGACACGCGAGTTGGATCATTACAACAAAGGTGTTTTTCGTTACTGCAGGATCTTTACACGAAACTTCAATCATTAACTTTCTACCCTGAATGCGTAAATATTTTTTTTGGTGCCCACCTACGAAGGGAGAAATAGTCATAGTATTAAAATAAGAGAAATCAGACCTCGCACGGAAAGATTTAAATGTTCGTTTTTCCCGTGCGCTGTTCGGGAATGGAGCGGTAGAGAAATAGCTTGATGGTTTGGTGAACCCTCTGCCAGGTACTTAATTACGAATCGCAGAGCAGCTATGAAGATGAGATGTACATTCTGCCTATGTGCTTGGTTACTCCAGGAATAAACAGTAATCTTACAAAATGTGAGAGAGGTTCCTCATTCCTCTTGTTTGCGCAGTAATTGTTGCCGCTTCGTTTGCAGAATCTATTTATGGAAAGGGCGTCATAATAATTGGCCATTAATAGTCCCCTAGGAAGTCTAGCTCTGATGGCAGTTTCTTATTGCCAACGATGTGAAATGCAGGATGAAACAGTGGGAAGAAGGAAGCACGAGGAAAATTGTATTCACCTCAGTTTCGACAACTGTACTCCTCCTTCCACAACCTGATGTGCGGCAACAGCAACCACTACAGCAAATGCGAGCTCCTACTCGACTATCTGCTAGAAAATAACCCGGAAATCTTGAATAGGGGTGGGGGATCTATCTTCAAGAATGGAAGGAGTAACTGATGTAACGCTCAAGTCCACTTTAATGCCTAGTTATGTCAAACAGTGGCGTATGACGATGGAGTTATCCTGATCTGACCGCATGTATCTTAAGTTTGAGGCTGAGATGGGTGTTAAACTGACCGTGGCCTACAGGAATCCTAAGAAGACTGGGACTTATAGTGGAAAGACGTAAAGCCACGATTATCTGAAGTCAGATCTTCGATAAGGCACCCAGTAGATTTTGAGGAAATGGTAGACGCAGTGACATCTGCCATTACGACCTACCGAATCACCAAAAACTGCACAAACGGAAATGTACCTTGGTGGAGCAATAATCTGGAAGTGTGAAGGAACCAGGCAAGAAGGCAGTTCAGCCTTACAACGAAGAAAGGAAAATGGGCCAAATGTCGGGAGGCCATTGTCAAATACAACCTTGCGATCATGCAAGTGAAGCTATCTTCCTGGAAGGTATTCTGTGAGGAAGTGAAAGGTACTGCTACTTGCACTCGACTTCATAAAATCCGCCTTAGAGTACCAACTAATCCAGGAACCACTCTAAGGAAGGAGGATGGTGTTATACCAGGGCAGCGAGTGAGATGCTGGATGTGCTCCTCACGATTCACTTCTCTCAGTGCCGTCTGACAGGTAACACAGACCATGAGTCAGTCCCTGAGAGGCACTGATTTACACTGGGAATTTGTCAGAGTATGCGCTGATTTAAAAGAAGTTCAGTGGGTTTTGAGGATGTTTCAACCACCAGTACCAGAGGGTATCTTTCCAGTTTTACTATAACAAGCGGCAAAGGATTAAATTACATTCCTATGTAGACAGTTTTGGGTCAGCCTAACAGCAGGAACCATTCATAATGCTTGGAAGACAGTGAAGGTTGTTTTCATTCCAGAGTCAGGGAGAACTGATCATACTAAGGCTAAGAATATGAACTCAGTCAGTCCGCCCTTCTTTCTCCAATAGACATTAAAAATACTGCTTAATGTGCATTTCAGGGAGACGAGGTTAACTGATGTTCCTCTACATATAAACCAAAACGCATATCAACCACGTAAATAATGTGAAACAACACTTCACCAATAGGGAAGATGGAAAAAGCTCTACACTTTCTGTAACTATCTCTCTGATATCGAGGGGACTTTTAGCAATATGATCTTAGAATCCATGGCTAGAGCTGCAAAAGAGCGTGGCACTAAGACTACCATTGCAGGTGGATTAAGATCATGCTGAGTAGAAGTAAAGTAGAAGTCACCATGATGAATGTGAAAATGGCGATCAAGACCACCAGGGGGTGTCCACTTGTCCCCACTACTGTGGAATGTACTGGTGAATGAACTCATTGAAGGGCTAAGTACTAGAGTCTAGCCGGCCAGTGTGGCCGAGCGGTTCTAGGCGCGTCAGTCTGGAAACGCGCGACCGCTACGGTCGCAGCTTCGAATCCTGCCTCGGGCATGGATATGTGTGATGTCCTTAGGTTAGTTAGGTTTAAGTAGTTCTAAGTTCTAGGGGACTGATGACCTCAGATGTTAAGTTCCATAGTGCTCGGAGCCATTTGAACCATTTTTGAACTAGAGGCTATTTTTGCAAGGGATATACAGAGGATTTAGTTACAGTAATGCTTGACAAACTTGATAGTACTGGCAGAACAACAGCTCAATGTGCACTAGACATTGTGGAAAACTGGTAAAGAAGACGGGGTCTAAAGTCCAGTCTCAGGAAAATTGTTGTGTAGTACGATTTATCAGGAAGCACTTACTGGAATTTGAAGCTCCTTGATGAAACTGTGCAATTAGAGGGGTAATGAAGTATCTAGGGATAACATTGGATGCGAAATTATTATGGACTCCTCATATAAAGAATATATGTTCCAAGGCAAAAAACACTCTTATGAGCCCTAGAAGGGCGTATGCACTGGATATACAGCACTAGTAATTTATGGGGCTACAATATGGTGGAGTAAAGTGGAGCAAAAGATGGCTGCTAAGGAGCTTGGAATGGCCTGCTTAGCCATAACAGGTTGAATCAGCCGTATACCCACTGTTGGGACGGAGAACATGCTGGACATGCCCTCATCACACCTTTGAGTTACAATGAAGGCAGCAGCATTGCCATTCAGATTCAAAACTGGAAATAACTGGTTTCCTTTAGAATATCTGTGATCTCACACCATTATAGTGAGTGTGGTGAACATAGAAATGGTCTGGGAAATTCCAACTGACCATACAATAACTTCTAGCTGTATCAGTAAACTTTTTGGCATAACCATTGTAAGAAGGGAGCAGTGGAAGAATGAACCATGACTTAGTTCACGAGACAGTCTGCTTGACTGGTGGGTTGCAAACAGATGAAAATGGGGCCAGAGTATTTAGGCTACACCCTAGAGTAGAGAGGGCAGTCTTTCTAGAGAAGTGGGTAATAGTATTTGAGGCGGAAATATCTGCTAAAGGAGCACAATTTGCATACGACTACAAGGATCATAGCAAAGTCTAAGGAAAACCAACAGTGTATATCTGCTGTGACCCCTAGTCATTCAGTAATCAGTGACAATGAAAAATCTGACAGACTGGCCAAGACAGGTGCAACAACTGGAACCTGTCCTAACCATCAGTAAGGCGGTTGTAAACTCAGAAAGATGTAGCTGGATCAGGAGGCAGCACTATGAACCAAAAACAAAAACGTGGCAGGCTAATGGTGCCTAAACGATGTTTCAAGAGAAATTTTGTAATCTTGAACTTAAATTGGAGAGTGTTATGATCTGACGAAGCTACCCCCTACGACACATGAACCATTAGTTTACTTTATTATAAGAATGATAAAAGATTTACTTAACCTTATACAATCCAGTGACACAGGAATATGACAAATATTTACAACCGTCTTTCAATATTAGAGTATCACTTAATACACCCATTTACTAAACTCTTCTCTTGAAATACAAAGTCTGCGAAGTTCAAAATGACAGCTGTAGCAGCGCTTTTTCTGTTTTCGCTTTTTCGTCTAATAGGTGAAAGTTTGGTTTTATTTTTTACACACTGATTGTCATTGAAGGGTTTTACTTTTATTCAATATTGTCCTGGCTAAGTATCAGTTTGATTACTTTTAAAACCCAATGTTAAACGTGGGTCACTACGCGTATAGTCTTCCCAACTCTGAGAGAAAAAATCTTTAGTAGCATTACTACCAATGTTAACAGATGACGATACTTTAACCTTTTGTTCAATTGTTTTAGTTACGAATCGCTAGTTTGTTCTTGGCATAGATCATGTAACCATAACGTTTATTAATCTAAGTTAAATTAATGTTCAAGACTTGTATTATGTTCAAATTAACAACGTCAGTTTATTGACAAGAATTATTAATAAATAGGTTCACTCATACGATCTCATTCAAAGAAGTTCTTTAATTAGATGTCTAAGTAGGATTCCCGCTAGCATCAGAGATGTTAGCTAATATCCTGTCACTTTCGGTAAATAAGTTATTTCTATTTAATATCCACAAACTGTCATTAACTATGATCATGAGTTGCATGAAGTTAAAGTTTCCCACTATCACAATTCAAAGTCCAAATCCAGTTAAAATTCTCAGTTCAGTGAAGCGTTTAAATATTCACACGAATTGACATTAAAGCCAAAGAGATTGCTATTCATTGTCCTGTTTATCTAATCTGATAAATCTCGAAATTAAAGTCTTGAATTGACAATCCTCAAAAACAATCTCGTCACGATCTATTCTTGATCCTCATTTAATAAAGCTCCAATTGTTGTTCTCTAAAGCTGTACGTCCTAAATAACTTCCGAACTAGAACAGACTAGAGACTGGAGTATCGAAATTACTACATATGGCTATTTATACTTTAATAAACACTATCTTTGGTGTCCCAGACCTACTTTCTATGACTATAATATTGATTTTTTTACGTATTGGAATAACTAATATTTTAATATTTTCTAATTTTTCTCCCTTCCCATGTTTCTAAAATTTATAATTAAATTTTCCTTTTCTTTTCTTTTCTTTTGCTTTCTATACTAGATATTTCCCTCTATTTGTTTTTTATTTATTTTTCGTAATTACTATATGTGGAGAGACTTGGGTCATTTTGTGAATTGATATTTTAAGGACATGGGAGCTAATTTGGGAGCTATTTTTGTTTTTTCAACACCGAGAGGCGCTGTAGGTGTTACACAGCTCAATCTAAGACAATGTAGTCTGCATGATTGGCAGTCACAGACTGCATGAGCCTTTGCCTCCTTGACTGTATGTTGGGCTCCATGTGGTGGCAATGCAGTGCTCAGAGAGAGGGTATAGCTTCACCAGTTCCTCTCATTCGTCATTGTGGACTGCACTGGGACATCGTTAACTTTTGTGGTATCAATGAGAGGTGCTGACTTTGTTATGGCACTCCGATCTTCATATGATACAACAGATACAGATTAAACTCGCGGTAGGATTCATGACTGACCATGGGAAAAAAAAGACAAACCTACATTTGATTGATATAGAAGATGAAGTTCTAACTATAAACTTTGTGGTGAGGAAGAAGCAACTACACCACATCTAATCTTCCAATCCATAGCTCTGGAGTGCAAAGGACACAGAATATTAAGGTTGGAAGAGCCTGAAGAAATCTTGTCTAGTGAACAACTAGTAAAAGGGTCTCCTACTGCTTCTTCAGGCTATCGGTTGGCTTCACAGGGAGCGAAACCACACAGCGAATTTTGTTTCAATGTGAGTAACAGTGGGCTAAGACCACCACTGTTTTTGTCTCTCTGCATTAATCAAATCAAATCAAATCGAGCAAGCTGCAGCCTCGCTGCTGGAGTGACCTTGAAACATCCAATCACATCTCAACTGTAAAGACATGCGGTGATCATCACAGCATGAAACACAAAACCAACTTGATATCAATGCCTGGCAAGGACAGTAGTGAGCAAAGAGGCAAGCAGCTATGGTGCAGGTTAAATTGACCATTAAGATTCATTGGGCTTCTTTCATCATTGCCTGGCCATGCCTACGAGCGGTGGGTTTGTAACGCCGGAAATGCATATCCTCCTATTTCCATCTATTGTACTATAAATTTTTTTCCTTAATTTGTTACCTGAAGATGTGATATTTCTGTGTCTTTATATATTGTAATTGTTTTACTATTAGTATGTATATATGCATTTATGTCGATGTATAATTGGTTTGTTTTGTAAATATTATTCGTATTTTTACACTGGGTCTGGCGTAGGGAAAACAATGCTATCAAATGACTACATCAATAGGTCGTGTGAAGAATCAAAGTGTGTAGGATCTTTGGTAGTGTTAACTCTGCCGCGTGGAGCGTGGGCAGAGCAGAGTCTGGTTTGAGTAAGGCGGTGGAGCAGGTGTGTTGTGTTGTGTGACGCTCCCGCGAGTTGCCGCGCTTTCGGGGTTTGGCAGCATGTAATTGCGCTCGACTTGCTATGATAGTTTCCAACACGGTGTTGCGGACGGGAAGCATTAGCTGGTGCACGTCAAGAGCCTGTTTCGCCTGGTGACCGTGTCGAGAAGAAGGCGCACCAACATCCAGCTTCTGCAACAGCGACGGCCGACAATGAGTGACTGTCGCCACCTCCTCGATCGACGACTTTAAACCTTCAATCAACCAACAAGGAAGACTGGAAGCACGTAAAGTTTTAGAACTGTATGGCAGACCTAAGCTTTTCAAACTGTTCAATTTGCCTCACAAAATTACAGCAACGTAGCATGAACCTTTGTTGCTCATTGTCCCAATTGTATTGCCAAGCAGGGTCCCTTCCTTTTCCGGAATGAACCCGAGTGTCGTTGAAATTCAAACGCCAGCATTAAAGTAATATCATTCCATTTCGCTGCTCTAATTTCAAAGTTCAGTTAAAGTATTCATAGCTGGCTACAATATTTAGATTACACAAGCACAAATTAAGAGTGCGAGTTTTGTTACCATATTTTAGCTTACCTGTGACTGCAGCTCAGCTTGGTATGCACTAAGTTTTACTATTGTTAATTGTTCAGAATCATTGAATTCAAGTTCAAAGTTAAATCTCTTATTTCTAAATTGCGTAGATTCAAGTACCTTTTGAAATAATTGTTGAGGTAGCCCAGGACTAACCTTATTTCATTGAATTTCGTAGTGCTTCAGAAACAAAGTTCACTATTAATTTCAGTCACTAAATTAACTTTCAATTTTCCGGTTTTATTAATTCTTTTGCTACATTAAGTCAGAGTGTAGCGAAATTTATTACTTCTGACAAGCATTCAGTTTTCACACAACACATGTCAACATTCAGTTGCCACGCTTTTAGTGCTAATTATATGTGCATTAACTTTTCTTTTTCAGTTATTATAGTATTTGTCCATAGGACTGGTGACCGTAATTTTCCCCAAATCTCAAATATCTAATTAACGCCAGTTAATTGTTAACGTAGCGACTGCCATTTACTTTCTTTATTAACTTTACCCTTTTTCAAAATTAAATTCCACCAATTTCATTTGCTTTTTTCCTTTCATTTAGATGTAACCCTTTCCTCCCTCTCTACCGACAGATTAACTTCAGTGACGATTGCTTTTCCCAAATCTCCATTAGGTACACACGGTTTAAGTTTTACTGCCATTAAGGTCGATAAGTGAGAGGGAGGTTACAGGTTGACAGCATGGTTGTGCCCTTAGCATTTAATGGTAATACTGTGTTATAGCTCGTGTAAGGAGGAGGAACATCTGCTGTAACATGTCTGAATTTTACAACTGTAGATCTGTGGTCTGTTGGGACTGTGGTTTATCATTCGACAATATTGTCATTGGTTGATACCTCACAACTGTAATGCAGATGTGGAATCAAAGGGTTCAGGATAACCATACTCAATACTATGACGTATGTCAGTGGTTCCACATGGCTCGGCCTCGCAGGACCCTACAATCAGCACAGGAAATGAGCTTGATCCAGCAAGTCAATTGTCCATTTGTACAGTGCAATTGTGTCTGGACCACCATAGACTGTCAATGTGGTGACCTTTGTCTCCCTGGTGGGGAAGCAGATAGAGGTGTGCATCCAATGACAATACTACCCACACATCATCTCTTCACATGAGTCCCAGTTTTGTGTAAAGCATCACAATGGATATGTCCATGTGGGGAGGCTCCAAGGAGAACGAACGTTGCCACAGTGAATTCGTCATTATCATATGGGTCCTGCACCTTGTGTGATGGTATAGGATACACAACATGGTCATCTCTGCTAGCCTAGAAAGTCTTTTTAGTATGACACATTCTGTATGGCAGAAATATTTAAAACTTTATTAATTTATGACTAGTAAGTAAATATACAATCATTAAAGGAACCTGTGATCATTAGGCACATACCTTGCATAGCACAAGACCCCTGGGTTTACCACTGTCATTTCAGTAGAAATATGCCATATTCTCTTTGATTTTGTAGTATCATTCCATCCTGGTCATTTTGCCAATATTCACGATTTTCTTGTAAGTGTAGTCTTATTTCCTGGAGAACTTCCACAAGTGGTTCTCCATCTTCTAGCCCTGCCATGATTTTCTCATAATCACTTGCCAGGGTCATGGTTTTTTTCCATCTCTGCCTTCCTTATCAACACTTTCTAGTATATCATGGTTAAGTGAGTCTTCTCACCATTGGTCTCCTATTCATTTATTGGGATATGTCCTTTTCCATATTTTATTCCCCCTTCTTTATTTTGCTCAGTTCGGTCTCACCATTTTCACTTTGCCTCCTAGGTCTCTTAGGTCACTTTCTTATTTTCCTTCCTTTTTGTATACGGCCTTCTTTGGCAAGCGAACAAAATTTATGTATGTCTGTCCCTCTCTACTATTATGATATGCTCTTAGAAAGTGTACAATATTATATATTCCCTTGCTCTGATTTATTTTTGTAGTCGGTTCTGGTGTGAATACTTTAATGTATTTACATGGAATATTTTCTAATTCCACTGCCTCATCATTACTTGGCTCTTCTACTTCTAACATTCATGCTTGATTTCTAAGTTCCACTAGTGTCCCATCAATCACCTGTTGATATTCAAGTGTCGATTCTCGTTGACACGATCATGGTTAACTATCTGGCGCATTCCACAAGAACATATCTTGCACTATTTTATCTTAATTCCTGTTTTCCATTATGGAGAAATTTCTTCCCTTCTTAGAGTTTTTGTCTCATCCCTGTTTATCCTAATGATACAGTTAGCAAAATCTAGCCTGACACTGTTATTCGCTAACCACTTAATTCTTAGTATCATTGCCACATTTATACTTCGCCCCACCATTACATTTAC
Organism: Schistocerca cancellata; assembly: GCF_023864275.1. Lineage (NCBI taxonomy): Eukaryota > Metazoa > Arthropoda > Insecta > Orthoptera > Acrididae > Schistocerca > Schistocerca cancellata. The sequence continues at coordinate 420,964,944 of NC_064634.1, read as the reverse complement.
CATATATGCTTTCATCTTTATTCTATAATCTAAAAGTACAGGAGAACCTCGCATAGCGAGCATAATTTGTTCTAGAATCTTACTTGTAGTGTGAAACACTCATTAAGTGAAACAATTTATCTCACACAACTTAATGTAAAATACAAAAATGTGTTCCATGCGGAAAAAGTACTAAAAGTTTTATTTTATTCATTCGATTTAGTTAAAGAAAGTTATACATACAGCATTATGTACTTTATTATCCATGATACATAACTAAATCTTTTTTACTAGGAAGCTATCTGTAGTCATTTGTTTCTGCTGGTACTTCAAAACTTGGCGACACAGCATTATCATCAAATAAATTTGTAGCAGGCATAGCCATTGCTTTATTGGGGAGATGATTTTAAATGTATGATGCAAGTGATTTCCATGCTTTCAGCATTCCTCTTATTGCAACAGTAGATTGCTGCTTGTTGTTACCGCCGCCGCCGCCTCCTCCTCCTCTGAAAAACTCCTATTGATGATTTGAAACTCATCAGGGAGATGATCTTGTAGGCCTGGAGAATGAGAAGGAGTGTTGTCCATAACAAGTAAGACATGGAGTGTTGAATTCATTTCAAGCAAATATTTTTTCACCGAAGGTCCAAACACTTCACTGATCCAATCACAGGAAAGATCATGTGTCACCCAAGTCTTGTTGTAGGACCTCCACATCAAATTTAACCCCCTTCTGGACTTTACACTTCTCAAAGGCTCATGGAGTTTCTGAATGGTGAACAAGCAGCAGTTTTATTTTCAAATCGTCACTTGCATTGGCACAGAATAACAGTGAGAGATGGTCTTTCATTGGCTTGTGATCAGACAATGCATTCTCCTCTGCTGTTGTAAAGGTAGGTTGCGGCATCTTTTCCCAGAACAGACCTACTCATCTCAATTAAGAACCTGTTGTAGCAGATGAACCTCAAAATCTATGATCATCTTCAAGTTGCTGATGAAGTTCACTGCTGCCTTTGTGTCAAAGCTGGCTGTTTCGCTGTGCCTCACAATGCTGTGGATGCTTGTTCTTCCCTTAAATTTCTCGAAACACTCACTGCTTCCCTTAAACACTCCTTCAGCCGCTGAGGATCCCAGCGTCCTCTTAACGAGGTCGGCCTTCCAGAATGAAATTTTCACTCTGCGGCGGAGTGTGCACTGGTTTTGAAACTTCCTAGAAGATTAAAACTGTGTGCCGAACTGAGAATCGAGCTCGGGACCTTTGCCTTTCATGGGCAAGTGCTCTACCAACTGAGCTACCCAAGCACGACTCACAACCCGTCCTCACAATTTTACTTCCGCCAGTACCTCGTCTCCTGCCTTCCAAACTTCACAGAAGTTCTCCTATGAACCTTGCGGGACTACCACTACTGGAAGAAAGGATATTGCGGAGACATGGCTTAACCATGCCTGGGGAATGTTTCCAGCATTTCTCACTAATGATGTTCTCGTTAATAGTGTCGCTTTGCAATTGTTTTTCATTTATCGATTTAAGGAGTAACCTTTCGACGTTGTCCAGAATGCAAAACCGTAGTGTAGGTACTCTTATCACTCCCTTTGAAGCATCTCTCCTCGTCATCTTGTCCTTGTTTTTGAGCATAATGCAAATAGTTGATGTAGACTGATTGTATGTGCATGCTAAGTCAGTAACACTCACACCACGTACAAGTTTCTCAATGATTTTATATGTCATTTCTAAGGCCATTTTCCCTTATGGTGGTCTTCGTGTGACTTTATTTTTGGGGACTTTCTACAGAGGTTATTAAAATTTGCGCAAAGAAACACTGTCAACACAAGTGTAGAAATACAAGTGATCACAACCTGCACTAAGGTGGTAGCAGAAAGAGCACTAACTGAGACTGCAGTACGTACAAAAAACACTGTTCATGTGCTGCTGTTGACAATGAAAGTTGTTCATATTGTGGAAAATCTCCCCTGCTGCAGGCAAACAGCTGGTGACGTCACGCTAAATCATCGCTCGTTATGCGAAACATCGCTCTTTAAGCGAGTCATTCTTTTTACAATTTGTTTTGGTCGTTATGCGAATTGCGCGTTCTGGGAGATCCTTGTTAAGTGAGGTTCCACTGTATATGTTTAGTTACGGGCTACTATATGTACTCCATGTAGTGGTAATTCTGTTATCTCATAACTTACCTTGATCTTATATAAATTTTGTGCTATGGCGCTGGTCTCTGATCCTGAATCTACCACTGCTATACAATTCGCATAATTTATTTTAATATTAATTGTGGAATGAAGTGCTTCCATTACTCCTTCCTGCTTTTCCTCCATTAATACCTCTTTAATATTATCCCTGGTGTCATAACCTATGAAATTCACTATTGGCCCGTCTTTGCCTACTGTTCACGATTGGACCTAATGCGAACATCCTTTGAGTTTCCTTGATTCGAAGTTCCCTGCCCTTGATCTTCATCAGGATAACTTCTATGCTCTCTTCAGCCTTCATTATAATTTCCTCTGCCCCTGCCAAACACACTGTTAAACGCACCACATCCTGTATTGGAAGAATTATTATTACAATAATTGTGTGGACCTGATCATCCTTCCTGTTGTCGTCTATGTCCTGTGTCCCACCGCTGCCCCACACCGAACCCAGGGTTATTGTGCGGTTCGGCCTGACAGTGAACCTCCCCCCCCCCCCCCCTTCCCAGTGGGATGGTAGAGTAATCATGATGTATGTGTCTGTGGAGGCAGTGTTTGCGCAGCAATCGCTGACATAGTGTAACTGAGACGGAATAAGGGGAACCAGCCCACAATCGCCCAGGCATATGGAAAACTGCCTTAAAAACCATCCACAGGCTGGCCGACACACCAGACCTCGACACTGATCTGCCGGGCGGATTCGTGCTGGGGACCAGAACGCCTTCCCGCTCAGGAAGCAGCACAGTAGACCACGTGGCTAGCGGGGTGGGCTTTCCAAGTGTACTTCATCATCTTCTGATTCTTGAACTGAGTATTTGCTACTACTAGCCGAAATTTATCACACAACTCAATTAGTCTTTCTCTTCTTTTATTCCTACTAACAAGCTTATTTCAGAACTCAATTAATCTTTCTTCTCTCTCATTCCTATTACCAAGTCCATATTCTCCCATAACACTTTCTTCTACTCCTTCCCCTACAACCACATTCCAGTCCCCATGACTATTAGATTTTCATCTCCCTTCACAAAATGAATTGCCAATAGACCACTATGGGACTTGACATCTGAGGCCATCAGTCCATTAGAACTTAGAACTACTTAAACCTAACTAACCTAAGGACATCACACACATCCATCCCCGAGGCAGGATTCGAACCTGCGACCGTAGTGGTCGCATGGTTCCAGACAGAAGCGCCTAGAACTGCTCGGACACAAGCCGGCTATCCTCATATAATTTCTCTCTCTCTTCATCTTCTGTTTGCGACATCAGCATATGTACCTGAACTATCATTGTCAGTTTTGGTTTGCTGTGGATTCTGATGAGAACAACCCTATCACTGAACTGTTCATAGTAACTGACTCTCTCTCCTACCTCCCCATTCATAATGAAACCTACTCCAGTTATACCATTTTCTACTGCTGTCGATATTACTGTGTACTCATCTGATCAGAAATCACTGTCTTCTTTCCATTTCTCTTCACTGACCCCTACAATATCTAAAGTGAGTCTTAGTATTTACCTTTCCAGATTTTCTACCTCTCCTACTACATACAAACTTCTGGCATTCTATGTCCCGACCTTTTGTTGGTTATTCAATCTTTTCTCATGGTCACCTCCCCCTTCGCAGTCCCCTCCCGGAAATCTGAACAAGGGACTATTCCAGAATATTTTCTCAGTGGAGAGATCCTGGCACTTTTGCTGTTACAGGCCACATGTCCTGTGGATATACATTATGTGTCTTTCGTGCAGTGGTTTCCATTGCCTCTGGCATCCTCATGCCACAGATCATTCTTGATTCTTCCACCATTAGGGGCAGTTTCTCACCACATGGGCAAGAGTACTCCACGTCTAAATCTACATAGCTACTCTGCAATTCACACTCAAGTGTCTGGCAGAGTGTTTATCGAATCACCTTCACAATAATTCTGTTATTCCACTGCCAACAGCATGCGGAAAAAATGGACACCTATTTCTTTCCATGCAAGCTCTGATTTGCCTTGTTTTATTGTGATGATCGTTTCCCCCTATGTAGTTTGTCATCGACATAATATTTTCGCATTTGGAGGAGAAAGTTGGTGATTGAAATTTCGTTGGAAGATCCCACCACAACAATAAACATCATTGTTTTAATGATGTACACTCCAAGTCCTGAATCATGTTTGTGACACTCTCTTCCCTATTTCTCGATAATACAAAATGTGCTGCCTTCTTTTGAACTTTCTTAATGTACGCCATTAATCCTATCTGGTTGTTGTTGTTGTTGTTGTCGTCGTGTGATTAGTGCCTCCCATCAGGTAGACCGTTCGCCAAGTAAAGATCCCATAACGTGCAGCAGTACTCTGAAAAAGGCCGCACAACCATAGTATAATCATACTCTATAATACATCTGTTGCTTCTTCTAAGTGTTCCACCAATATAACACAGTGTTTGGTTCGCCTTCCCCACAACATTTACTGTGTGTTCTTTCCAGTTTAAATTGTTCGTAATTGTAATTCCTATGCATTTAGTAGAATTTATGCCCTTTAGATTGCTTTATCATGTAAATGAAGTTTAACGAAATCCTTTTAGCGCTCATATGCATAGTCTCACATTTTTCATTATTAACAGTCAATTGCCAATTTTTGCACAATAAAGGTGTCTTTTCTCAATCATTTTGCAATGTTTTCAATCTTCTGATGACTTTACTAGATGATAAACAACAGTATCATCTACAAACAACCTAAGACAGCTGCTCAGATCGTCTCCTAAATGGGTTACATAGTTAAGGAACATCAGAGAGCCTATAACACTACCTTGTGGAATGACTGAAATCACTTCTGTATTACTCAATAACTTTCCATCAATTACTATGAACTGTTACCTCTCTGACAGGAAATCATAAATCCAGTCACACAACTGAGATGATACTCCATAAGTAGGAACAAGAAAAAATCGGTGTTATCTTATGGCCAAAGTCAGTGTTATTCATCGGTGTTATTTTCTGGCTATCTTTTTCTGTTATCAGTTATCTTTTTTGTCATATTTAACCAATTTTCAATGCTATGTTGAAAATGAAACTATTTCTAAGATAGAGTGGGCAAAACATGAGACAAGAGTAGAGAAAAATTATTTTAACAACAAATTTTTACACAAATAGTTATTTAAAAAGAAATAAAATGAAAACAACAGTATGTTGCACATATTTTATTGATGACATATGTTGCGCTTCTTGGCCAGCCGCTGTGACTGAGCGGTTCTAGGCGCTTCAGTCTGGAACCGCACTGCTGCGGTCGCAGGGTCGCAGGTTCGATTCCTGCCTCACGCATGGATGTGTGTGATGTCCTTAGGTTAGTTAGGTTTAAGTAGTTCTAAGTCTAGGGGACTGATGACCTCAGATGTTAAGTCCCATAGTACTTAGGGTCATTGAACCATTTCGCGCTTCTTCATATCGTCCTTGAGTTGTGGAGACCACAGAAGCCAGTCACCACAGCTCAAGAATGACCTGAAGATGCGCTAGAAGTGTGAAAAGTGTCATCAATGAAGTATCTGCAACAGAGGCTATTTTTCCAAATTTTAACATTTGTATAGCATTGCTGCACTTGGCCAGTACAGTGTGGAGTAATACATGTATTTTAAATACTGCAAAAAATTATTTAACAATGATGTATCCAGCAGATTAAAAGCTATACAGAACTCCTCTTTTTTCAGGTATGCAATCTCTTTTTGACACTCGATAATTGTTGTCACCGACTTAAATATTTAAGTTAAATGGTTGAATTTTCTTATGAAATAGCAATAATGAAACTTAGAAGAGAATCTTTTAATGCAAAGAAAAATCTTTTGCCTTTGCAGTGCTATTGTTAATAAATAAAATGTCTTGGCTAAATCCCCAAGAGATTTTTCTGTATGAACATAACCAAGAAAGCTTCAAGGTTATATTTTAAATATTTCTAAGTAACAAAATATTTATTAACACTTACAAAATGTATTTAACTTGGGTTAAAAATAAGACAAAATTTAATTTTCTTAATTGTTTTAATCTTCACTCACGTGCTGCTTGGAAACAAAGTTTATAATATGTTTCAGTGCGCGTTTTGAGTTTCAAATTCTATTTCCCATCAGTAGCACAGTCTTTTAATACAAAAATACATTCTTTTAACGTAGTCTCCTTTTTTTGACACATATATACAACTGGCAGTAGGCTCATTTATGTAGTGCATTTTCAGCTGTTATTACCAATATCTGGCCAAATGGGGTAAAAACAGACAAAACAGAAATCTATCCTCAAACAAACGAAGCATAGTTCATCCTTACATCATAGAAGTAAAAACTAGTAAACATTCGAAAAAGTAAGAACATGCATAGTTTCTTTTAAGAAGAATAAGGCAGTGAGCTAACAAAAATAGGTCTACAGCGGCACCAAGGCAAGTACATTTTCGCTCCATAGACAGTTTTTCGAATGACAGCATTGTCATTATTTCAATGAAGTCTTCAGAGAGATTGTGGCGCCTATCTGCCAATACTTCATTACAGTTTGAAAACAGCCTCTCCCTGTCAACATTGGAACATGGGAATGCTGCAGCTGCAAATTCCTGATTCTCGACTGCAGTTGCCTGCAGACATTTCACTATGTCAACATGTCCAACTGGATTGATATTTGGTTTGGAACAAAATTCTTGAGAGACTGTTACCCCTTCAGAGTATCTGCAGTACTAAAAACAGTCATTCCAGATACAGATTGCAAGATCCTGGCAATTTCGAAATTAATAGAAATGAGAATTATAGTCTCTTGATCAAAACAAGAATCCAAGGCTTAGAAAACTTATTTACTTGGATCTGTAGCCATGAGAGTCGACAATTTCGTTTATAGGTGCAGTCCATTTCTCTTCAATCCCTCCTTAATTTCTGCCTGAATCACTACCCTTTTTATCGTTTTTAAAATCTCACTGGTTTCATTGACAAATATTCCTTTTCCTCAAGATTGAAGCATACTTCAAGATGCTTCAACTCTGAATATAGTTCATGTGAGGTTGTTTGATTTGAAGTCTATAAGAAGACAGCCATACTCATCAAGTCTCTGGCATTTTCTTTAACAAACATGGTCTCAGCAAGAATCCTAGTTACATCATTATCTGACAGTGAAACTCAATGTCTGCATTTGGCAGCTCTCGCATATCACCACTGCGAAAGAATTCTATCATTACCTCAAAATATTCTGCTACATTAAAGGTTGAGGGGAGCCAAGAGTTCCATCATGTTAAAAACTGGAAGAGGAAAAACCTTTGGATTTCTATTTTTCTCTTTAAGAAACTGCAATTATAAATGTTTCCTCTTTCTGGTGTTTAAAAAAGTACTCTTTAAATAACTGCTTGCAGTATTTAACTTACTAAGTTCATTGAAATAAACGTTAGCAATTAGATTAATTTTATGTGGCCAACACTGAATGTGGATTAAATTATCACCTATTATTGTTAACAAGGAGTCGACACATTTGTTCATATACCTAGCACTGTCACTCACTAATGCTTTGACATTACGATGCTGTGTATTATGTTTCAAGAGCCCCAAGAATAGCATGAGCCCATTGTGTCGAGTTTGCTGCATCGACAACTTTCACACTTGCCACAGAAAGCTTCAATAGTTCTCAACTAAACAACAAAAACACAACAATCTCTTCTGTCAGTGGTCTCATTGGCTAATATAACATCTTTCCCTGTTAATTGTTCTAATATCCCAGTTTTCCTTTGGTCTTGTACTGAAGGCACAATAGTCTCTATCATTATTTTAATACATGGGATGTTACCAGCACCTGAAAAGAACAGTCAGTTATCTGAACTTTTAAAATAATATGATACTGTACAAGAGCAAAATGGGGGGGGGGGGGGGGGGGGGGGGGGAAACCAGGGTAATTGGAACACTGGGTTATTAGAGCAATGGCCTGTAAACAGTAAACCAAGCAATTTAAAGGTACCAGGAAGTAGTTGTGGATTTGTAACAATCAGCTCTTATACCTAAATTAATATCATTATTTAAGATTCACTAATTAGATTTTGGTGAAAATCTCAGGGTATGCAGTGCTGGGGTTAGGTACATTCCTAACAGCCCTACAATACATACATACATTATAAATATGAAGGAGTGGGACACACTGTTCCAATACCCACAAATGTGGTAATTAGGACTTACAGTTGCAGCCTTAACATTATTGTTTTTTAACTATTAATGGTTTGTCCCTAACGTAAGATATAAAGATGACAAAATTGGGAAAGTCTAAGCATTAATATAAATTTTAACCGAAATACCTAGGTAGGTTTGTTTTAAACTTTCACAATAATATTTAAAAAATACATATTAATATCTGTTGTAACTGTCCCACCCGCCCCCCAGCCCCTCACCCCACTATTATATCAAAGATAAGAGGTACAGACAGCACAACTGTGAACTGATCAAGAGTACATGTAATGTGAAGATTTACCAAAATAATTTTGAGGCAGGCTGTGGCCACAATATAAATAAATAAAAAAGTAGCACCACTGCTCACCTTCAATGAACTCGTCCATCCACTGCCGAAAGTCTTCATTCTCCAGTTTGTGGAGTGGAGTGGAATGTGCGAGCTAACATCCCGAAGATGTTCAGTTCCTCTTTGTCGACATGTCTTGGCTCAAATTCGTCTAGGGGTTGAATTGCAAGTGTCACATTACACACCCTAAATTAGACACTTGTCACCCTTTGGTTAAATTTTCTGGCTGATGGCAAGTTTGCGAAATACAAAGTTAACATAATTTATAATAACATTAATAATAATATTGGGAACTAAATTAACGACTCGTAAATGATGTAGGCCACACAGTTACGATTTGGTTAGAATAATGTTTATTCAGAAAGCAAACTAATAGCGAAAGTGGTCGTATTTAGAGTTATTGTTACACTAGAACGCATATCCATTTGACACAGTTCGATCATTCACAATCTCATCGCAAAATACAAGATATCTACGTGAAAAGTTAAGAGTTCACACCAGGCACACGGCTGCTCATCGCTCAGAGACTAAGTCCCGCAATACCACACAACGCGAAATTTTCTAAGTCGTTTTACTTCCGAGCTGCCTAAAGATCACGTCTCAATCTGAACTGTTGATTCACTGAAAGGGTGTAATAGGAAGAATGACCTGGAAGTCTTGCTCGATTCTTTCAATTTGACATCTGTCATTAATTTTCCTACTTGGGTAGTAAAGTACAGCAGCACATTGATAGATAACACTTTTATAGACCAAGATAAGTTTAAAAACATAAATTCTTGTCCTGGTGAGAATGGCCTTTCTGTTCATGGGGCTCAGCTAGTTACAGTATATGACATAGCTCCATTCAGTAATTCAAAACTACCCTCCAAAGTTGTGTGTTCAATTAATGACTCAACAATTAGAAATTTCAGAGAAAATCTTCAGCAGTTAGACTGGGATGAGGTGTACAAGGAACCCAATGCTAATTTAAAATATAACTTATTTCATGATACACTTGTAAGAGATTTTGAAAACTGTTTCCCCAAGAAAGTAGTTAAATCTAATTATAAGAAACCACACAAAAAAACCTTGGCGTACTAAAGGAATGAAAATATCTTGTAAACACAAAAGGGAACTGTATCCAACAACAAGAATGAGTAATGACCCAGAAACAGCCAAATATTATGAAAACTACTGTGCTGCATTAAGAAAGGTTATTAAAAAGTCCAGAAGAATGTGCATCATGTATGAGATTAACACCTCTGATAACAAAAGCAAAACAATTTGGAATACTATTACAAGGGAGACAGGGCAACCAAGAGTACAGGATGATGGCATTACCATCAAAGCGAATGGAGGGGACTGATGACCGTAGATGTTAAGTCCCATAGTGCTCAGAGTCATTTGAAAGCGAATGGAAACTTGACAAACAACAAGCTGGAAGTCGAAAACATTTTGAATAAACGTTTTTTAAATGTTGTAGAGAAAATAGGATCTAAATGTTCATTAGAAGAAGCAAGGCAGTTAATGGAAGAGGCCTTACCCACACCATTTGATACAATTGAAATTCCACCCACATCTCCTTCTGAAATTAGGAAGATAATAAACTCTCTCAAGAATTAAAGCTCACATGGAATTGATGGCATTTTCAGCAGGACAATAAAAGCTTGTTCCCAAGAGATAAGTGGGATTCTTAGCCACATATGTAACAGCTCTCTGAAGCAGGGTAGTTTCCCAGATAGACTGAAGTACGCCATTGTTAAACTACTGCATAAAAAGGTGATAGTCTGATTTCCACAACTACTGCCCAATCTCTCTTCTGACTGCCTTATCCAAAATTCTTGAAAAAGTAATGTATTGTAGAGTAGCTTCACACCTTTGTAAAAATAAAGTTTTAACAAAATGTCAGTTTGGTTTCCAGAAAGGGTTTTCAGGGGGAAATGCTACATATACTTTCACTAATGAAATATTAAATGCTCTGAGTAACCAGAAGTCACCCATTGGGATTTTTAGTGATCTCTCAAAGGCATTTGATTGTGTAAATCATGGAATACTTCTAGATAAGCTCAAGTACTGTGGTATGAATGGGTTGGGTTGTTTTTGGAGGAGGAGACCAGACAGTGAGGTCATCGGTCTCATCGAATTAGGGAAGGACGGGGAAGGAAGTCGGCCGTGCCCTTTCAAAGGAACCATCCTGGTATTTGCCTGGAGCGATTTAGGGAAATTTCGGAAAACCTAATTCATGATGGCCGGACGCGGGATTGAACCATCGTCCTCCCAAATTTGGGTATGAATGGGACAGTGCTCAAATGGTTTAAATCATACCTAACTGGAAGAGTGCAGAAAGTTGAAATCAGCAGTTCACATAATATGCAAAAAACTTGTGATTTCTCAAATTGGGGAACAATCAAGAATGGGGTGCCACAAGGTTTGGTCTTGGGTCCTCTGCTGTTCTTAATATATATTAATGAGTTGCCATTCTATATTCACGAAGATGCAAAGCTGGTACTTTTTGCTGATGACACAAGTGTAGTTATCACAGCCAACAGACAAGAATTAACTGGTGAAATTGTAAACGATGTTTTTCAGAAAATCATTAAGTGGTTCTCTGCAAATGGGCTCTCATTAAACTTTGACAAAACACAGTACATAAAGTTCCACACAGTAAATGGAATGACACCATTAATAAATATAGACTTCGATCAGAAATCGGTAGCTAAGGTAGAATATTCAAAATTTCTAGGTGTATGCATTGATGAGGGGTTGAACTGGAAAATACACACTGAAGATCTGCTTAAAAGTTTGAGTTCAGCTACTTATGCTACACTACTGCCATTAAAATTGCTACACCAAGAAGAAATGCAGATGATAAACGGGTATTCATTGGACAAATATATTATACTAGAACTGACATGTGATTACATTTTCACGCCATTTGGGTGCATAGATCCTGAAAAATCAGTACCCAGAACTACCACCTCTGGCCATAATAACGGTCTTGATGCGCCCGTACATTGAGTCAGACAGAGCTTGGATGGCGTGTACAGGTACAGCTGCCCATGCTGCTTCAACACGGTACCACAGTTCATCAAGAGTAGTGACTGCGTTTTGTGACGAGCCAGTTGACCAGACGTTTTCAATTGGTGAGAGTTCTGGAGAATGTGCTGGCCCTGGCCGGAGTGGCTGAGCGGTTCTAGGCGCTACAGTCTGGAACTGCGCGACCGCTACAGTCGCAGGTTCGAATCCTGCCTCGGGAATGGATGTGTGTGATGTCCTTAGGTTAGTTAGGTTTAAGTAGTTCTAAGTTCTAGGGAACTGATAACCTCAGAAGTTAAGTCCCATAGTGCTCAGAGCCATTTGAACCATTTGGCCAGGGCAGCAGTCGAACATATTCTGTATCCAGAAAGGCCCGTACAGGACCTGCAACGTGCGGTCGTCCATTATCCTGCTCAAATGTAGGGTTTCGCAGGGATCGAATGAAGGGTAGAGCCACGGGTCGTAACACATCTGAAATGTAACGTCCAGTGTTCAAAGTGCCGTCAATGCGAACAAGAGATGACCGAGACGTGTAACCAATGGCAACCCATACCATCACGCCGGGTGATACGCCAGTATTGCGATGACGAATTCACGCTTCCAATGCGCGTTCACCGTGATTTCGCCAAACACGGAGGCGACCATCATGATGCTGTAACCGAGTGAGGTGGCGCAGTGGTTAGACACTGGACTCGCATGCGGGAGGACGACGGTTCAATCCCGCGTCCCGCCATCCTGATTTAGGTTTTCCGTGATTTCCCTAACTCGCTCCAGGCAAATGCCGGGATGGTTCCTTTCAAAGGGCACGACCGACTTCCTTCCCCGTCCTTCCCTAATCCAATGAGACCAATGACCTCACTGTCTGGTGTCCTTCCCCGAAACAACCAACCAATGATGCTGTAAACAGAACCTGGATTCATTCGAAAAAAAAGACGTTTTGCCATTCGTGCACCCAGATTCGTCGTTGAGTACACCATCGCAGTCTGTGATGCAGCGTCAAGGGTAACCGCAGCCATGGTCTCCGAGCTGATAGATGCCTGTCATCTCGACTGCTTGTGATACGAGGCTGTTGGGATCCAGCGTTCCGTATTACCCTCCTGAACCCACCGATTCCATATTCTGCTAACTGTCATTGGATCTCGACCAACGCAAGCAGCAATGTCGCGATACGATAAACCGCAATCGCGATAGGCTACAATCCGATCTTTATCAAAGTCGGAAACGTGGTGGTACGCATATCTCCTTCTTACAAGAGGCATCACAACAACGTTTCACCAGGCAACGCCGGTCAACTGCTGTTTGTGTATGAGCAATCGGTTGGAAACTTTCCTCATGTCAGCACGTTGTAGGTGTCACCACCGGCGCCCAGCCTTGTGTGAATGCTCTGAAAAGCTAATCATTTGCATATTACAGCATCTTCTTCCTGTCTGTTAAATTTCGCGTGTGTAACACGTCATCTTCGTGGTGTAGCAAATTTAATAGCCACTAGTGTATTAGGGTCATTGCAAATTTTGGCGATATACATTTCAGAAAATTGGCTTACCACGCCTATTTTCATTCTCTGCTTTCGTATGGCATCATATTCTGGGGTAACTCATCTTTGAGTAAAAGAGTGTTCATTGCACAATCAGAATAATTGATGGAGCTCATCCAAGATCATCCTGCAGACACTTATTTAAGGAGCTCGAGATCTTCACTGTAGTCTCACAATATATATATTCACTTATGAAATTTATTATTAACAATCCGAACGAATTCAAAAGTAGTAGCAGTGTACATGGCTACAACACTAGGAGAAAGATTGATCTTCACTACTCAAGGTTAAATCTAATTGTGGCTCAGAAGGGGAGTAAATTATGCTGCCACAAAAGTCTTTGGTCACTTACCTAATAGCATCAAAAGTCTGACAGATAGCCATATAGTTGAATTTTTGGATATAGTAAGTGGGTAATTTCCCCAGCCTCCACCAAAACAAAAAAAAAAAGAAAAGAAATATTAAAAGTATTAAGGGTCATGTAATATTTTGTGTAATGTAATATCTTGTTCAGACACCTTTTATTAACCTGGCACGTTCCACATCATTACGAAGTGTTGTATTCATGATCTGTGGAACAAGTACTAATCTAATCTAATCCAATCCTTGGTGTCTCCAGCCGAACTGCTTTCGCGTCTGCACCAGCAGTGTCCCTCTGCCCTTCCGCGGCCGCGTTTTCCCGCGCGCCGAACGTCCTCGCTCAACTGACTAGGGCAGTTTCCTTCCCTGAAGCCGTCCATCTGAATAGCTACAGCTTACATTATTTTACATTTTAACATATTTAAATAGTCAAAGCTTGACCAATTTCACGCTCTAAATAAAGTAACAATAATACCCATTACATAATAAACGTTTTCTTTTACATAAAACCAATATAATTTCCTTCTTAGCTTTGAATGCCATAGCCAGTAGCCTTGCACCAATGTGCTTTCCGATAAATAAATAAAGAACAAAAATAACTACTATGCACTTAACTTTACAACAAATATTCTATTACCTAATGATTCAATAAGGTGTCATGCTGTCATCGTTCAATGTGTTTAGTGTGGAGGAAATGATCTGATGCTTAACTGAAATTACTGATAATTTAAATTTACTATACTTTTAAATAAATGAAGTTACAGAGTTGATATTTACAACGTTTGTCATTTTAATGATGCGCTTCTACATGAAATGTCGATCGTTAAGATCGACTAAAGCGTTCAGATTTTAGCATTCAGGTCTTTGTTCCAAAAGTTGTGAATTTCACTTTAACAGTAAATCCTAAACTATTACAGGTATCATCAATATTCAAGTTTTTTTGGGATCACCATGAAAATTTGTGAAGGACGGCAGATTACAATTACTGTGGCTTCATTCCCTGCATTAATACATAATTAAATAGTTCCATAATTTTTTTTCCTTTATGGCCAATCTTAGACTGCCATATTTAACACTGCTACGTCTCTCTGACCACAAACGCCTTCTACTGGTTTTCCCTATGACAGGTTCTTGTCTGTCTCACTCGCACAGGCTGCTTAGGCCTCAGTAGACAATAGACGCCTGTGCGTTTCCCCACATCGTTGTGAATCTGCGCCCTTTGTGGCACACGGTCCTGAACGATAGGGTTCGTTTCACAATTCCTGTAGGCTAAGTCTTTCGGCCATATATTTAAATGAGAACGTAGTGCTCGTTAATTCTGGCTTAAGGGACTATGGAAACATTTTTTATGTTTCCATAGTCCTTTGGGCCAGATATTCACAATCGTTCTTCTTCAAAGCTGCTGCTCATTGTAGACTGCCACTTTATTGGCAAACTGGTCTGCTTCAACTTGTTGCCCTTGTTTTTTGGTCTGCACATGTTTCACTATAGAGTCTACGCACCCGTAAAAGTCTGATATTGCAGAATTTACAAAACACCTAACCTATCGCGAGCATATAAACCATAGATTTCAAATTCTCGCACCCTTTCATCAGCGGTTACTTCAGGCTTCGGCGTTTTCACAGAACACACCTGTTCGTCGCGGAGTGTAGAATAAGAATACTATGAAAAAACAAAAAAAACAGCAGACGATAAAAATGAGTATCTGAACACGGGAACGGCAATAGCTTCGAAACGGTTGAAAAACGCGCCACAATCGAAACACGAGTCAAGTGAAGTGTACCCCCACTCTAACTCAGGCAGCTATGCGCATGACCGAATTTGGCAGCGTCAGAAAAATTTTTCCGTGTACTTTCTGGCTTTCTCTCACTGATTATGCACCAAACAGCCTCACTGCATGTAGCCAGAAGCAGGAGTAGACTCTGCTTATACGCGACTTCAGCACTGCGCTTACGCGGCAAGCCGTCTGGTAACTGCTTAGACGAACCTTATTTCTACGAATTTGAAAACAATTGTATCGATATTAACTGATATTGACCTAAGTTAATACACACAGAAAAATACGCACTCAGCCTTGAATACAATAATGCTATTGATATTGCGTACAATATTGTTTATTTGCAAGGTCTTGAAGTGACCATACGTAAAACAGTTGTTCCTGCCAATGAATAGTCTCAGTAAACTTGACTAAGGGCTTAAACACAAGCATGTACATTATCAACGTGGTGTGCGTGCTACCACGGAGTACACCTTTTTCTTCTTTTGGATGATTTGAGAATGGGTCCGACTACGTGAAACCGGTTACCAATTAAACGAAAGTAACTGAATTTTGCAACTTTGGCTGTTTTCTACGTCAAACTGGTTACCACAAGTTGCTGTCCTGTTATTAATCCAGCGTGCTGGAAATTCAAGAAGGTGAATTTTATAGCTGCTCGTTTCAATCGCAGAAATTAATGCTGTTCTGTAAGATACCTGCCTCCACCAATCATTCAGAACTCATCACATATTTGGAAATAAACACCCACATATTTCATTCTTCGATTTCTAATCAGACGGAAATGTTAACGTCATTTATTGCAGAACATACTTTTATTATAGTTTCCTTTACTTTTACCATAAAAAGTGGTAGAGTCGTAAGCTCAATAATTGAGGACGGTGTTGACAGTGTTCGCGCCCACCTCCTTCCAAATACTTGCATTACATTCATAACAAAAGACCCGGACTGTGTTGACAATGCTATGATGAAAAAAAAAATACATATTAGCATGCAGTGGACACAAACCTACATCTGTTCGTATCGTAAACCACGAAACTATCCTTTAGGTTATGGCTTAGTCATTCGGCTACTGTCTCAAGTCTCAATGATCACATTTCTTTAAGCCTTATATATTTACTGCGTTCGCCATTTAATGAGCAGGGTGACGCGTTTGTGACAGATTTTCACTGTGCAATTGGTTTGAAACGGCATGCTGTGGAACATACACAACAAAAGAAATAAATAATCGAAATTCACAAAGTAGTCGTTCGCACGCGCTCGCAAAAGTCGATAGTCGAGAGGTCACTAGTGATGTCACGACTCCAAAAAGTAGATTGACTGTTGAACATGAAACATTTCAACATTAAATGTGTCACTGACAACATTAGGTTAACGACACTTCTTACAAGAACACAGATAAATTTTGTTGAAAAACGCCCATTTTGCGTTACTTCCCTAAAAACCGCCAAATTTGCGGTACTTCCTTAAAAACTGCTGAATTTGCGTTATTTCCTTAACGACGAAATGCGCGTTATTCGTCACATTATCGTTTAAACGATTTTTTTCTGTCCCTATTCATTAGCACACAATTTGATTACAAGCTGCTGGGGAGGTACAGTGTCAAAAGCCTTCTGGAAATCTAGAAATGTGGGATCAATTTGAAATCCCTTGTCGATAGCAGTCAACACTTCATGTGAGTAAAGATCTAGTTGTGTTTTACAAGAACAATGTTTTCTAAATCTATGGTGATAATGCATCAAAAGACCACTCTCTTCGAGGTAATTCATAATGTTAGAACACAATGTATGTTCCAAAATCCTGCTGCATATTGACAATGATATGGACCTGTAATTTAGTGCAAATTATTCCTATTACCCATCCTGAATATTGGTGTGACCTATTCAACTCATGGCGGGACCCAAACTTCCATCTGTCATCAACAATGTGCCTTCAACCTGTATTCGTTCATCCATTGTTGGGAGATAAATATGATATGCATGCATGTCCGAAGGGACACTGCATCATAATTCGGAATAACACAGGCACAGGAATTTCGTATAATTGTATGGGTCGGGTACATATTTGAAATTAGACTCAATTCTTCTTTGAAGCTTTCAACAATTGTATCATCTGAGTTGGGAGGTTGATAAAAGGATCCAATTATTATTTTATTCAGGTTGCCAAAAATGACCTCCACTCATTCTAACTCAGAGGAACTATCTACGTCAATTCCACTAAAAGATAAACTCCCAACAGCAACAAACACCCATCACCAACTGCATTTTAGCCTGTCCTTTCTGGACATCGTTGGGCCCATTGCAAAAATTTTGGCTTATCTCCGGCTTTAGATAGCTTTCAGTGCCCAAACAATCTGACAATCAGTCCTTCCATTAATGTTTGGAACTCTAGTACTTTCCTAACATAGGTACAACAATTTACCACTGTTACCTTGATGGTTCTACATGCTTCCTGTGTTCGGTCTGCACACTTTTGAGACTGAAGCCCTTTTTGTGTTTTCCTGATACCCTCAAACTTAAAAAACACCCAGTCCACACCACCCGTGTAGCTGGTTACTGTGTTTAACGGGCTCCTGACTTATGTAGTGGAACCCAAAATCCCACCACCCTATGGTGCAAGTCAAGGAATCTGCAGCCTACATGGTTGCAGAACCATCAGAGTCTCTGATTTATATTCTACTCGGCTCTGTACCACAGGTCCGCTCCTTCGCACTCCTTGATAAGGCCGTTGGCTGAATGAGGGTTACATCCTATGCCGGAAGTCTTCGGCCATCATTGTAAGATGATTTGTATTCAAAATTTAAGCAGTGACAGTGTTCAAACCAGGGATCTAGGACATGTGGATTACTAACCATAGATGCTACACCTAGACCATGGCGTTTCGCTAGCTCACAGCGATTGCTATTCTTCTGTTTTTACTGCCACATACATTAATTACAAGCCCCCGTGCTTCGCCTGTGGGCACAAATTTCAAATACGAGTCCACCTACAGACTTGGCAGGAGAATAATATGTAACTGTTAACACGTGGATCTTGTTACAAAAGCACCACAATGTTTCTTCAAAAGAACGAATCGCATGCTGGTGAGCCAGGCATTTCAGGCATTACACAGGAAGAAGTCCCAATGCTTATGGACTATCCACAAACAAGATGATTTGAAAAAGTTACACATTTTTATGGTAGGCCATGCAACTTTTATTGAATGTTGCCCCACACTTCCAAGTGGCACAGGAACATGACACTATTTTTTAACATAGTCCTCCAGTCTCTAAAAATCACTGTGAATCATTTTCTTTATAGCCTGCACATTGTCACCTATGGTCGATGAAGATGATCTTCCTTCCCAGCCAAACCTAAACCACATATGTGCAGCGTTGGCCAAATTGTTGGCACCATTTCACTATGGCTGGATGCAACATTGTATCTGGCCCGTATATTACCAGAATTTCACAGAGAATTTGTTCACAATTTACACATTTTGCCTAAAAGAGTATTTCTGTCCTACATACTTTAACTTCGGAGTATGTTTCCAGCTGCTGTACCAGTTTCCCACACTGTGATGCACTGTTATCCGCATTGCAACACTATGGCTGTAGGAAACCCAAAAGATGTACTCTCCTCCGACAAAGCTAGTTACTCAATGGTCTTAATGCCGGATGACATGTGTAGCTTACTTTCTGAAGCCCCATCCAACTACCATCCCTTATACTACTGGAGAACAAGAAGACATCGATGTAGAGGCAAATTAGAAACTATGTCTTGCTGAAAAATACAGCAAGACTTCCTACTTCATAATAGGTAATAAGAAAATATCCAAGTTCCATAAATATTTCAACATATATTTTCTAATTTAATTAATTTTTTTATACATATAAAAGTCAGTACAAAAGTCAGAAACACATAAAATGCAATTTATGCTATTCACACATTAAAATTATGGATTGGAAAACGTTGCATATATGACAAGTGAAAAATATATCTGTAAAATTGTGTTTGTAAAACAATAATCTGAGTAATCCACATTATTTCTGATATATTCTCGCAATACTACTTTCATATGCTTCTACAACAAAATACCACAGAATGCATCAAAAAGTCACAGTTTAATAGATGTCCTGAACATGTCCTGAGCACCTTTATGATTTCAGGCATTTTTTTCTGGTAAATCTTGGAGCACCAATAGATGATATGAACTTTTTAAAAAATTAAATTTATGTGACGACTATGACATGAATAATACTGTACTGAAAGTAATACTATTGCCACTAAAATACAGATTTTTAGTAAGGAAATTACGATGCTCACTAGTCAGCTCTGAAAGGTAACACTTCTTTATCACAGTACAGAATCACTGTTCCTTCTTATTGTAGATGAAATTATATTATCACAGTCCTGTTACAGATATGTTTCTACTTAATGTCCTATGTTCCTTTCAAACCTGTTATAGCATCAGTTCATCATAAAGTTGCAGTAAACAATGTAATCCACGTAAACATGCAAAATGAGATGACGATAAAAATAAATGCTAGTGACTAATGACAAGATCTCGGACAAATTACTAAATCATAATTTAAAACACAAATAAACATGAACAATTGAAGACAAAACTGAAAAACTGTACATTACTAAAATGGCAAGACATTACACACAAGAAAAATTTAGAACTGCTATACGGGCAATATGAAAATGTAGGTACCTTCAAATCCAGGAGCATGAAAGCTCAAACACGGAACTGCTATGGCAATGCTGGAATTTTAAAAACCTCTATTACAGCACACTTGATTTCCTCACCTATATTTAAATGTATTTATCCCAACACAAAACAACATCAATACCACAAAGTTCACTTTAAATGGAAACATTGACAATTTGAGCACTGATATGTGAAAGCATATTCTGACTAGTTCTTTCCAACACATTATCTCATCCACAGCATATTGTTTCATACATGAAATGTTTCAAATATAACTTTAATAACAGAATAATAAAATAAATTACTTTTACTGCAATAGTTCTGTTAACGGTTGGGCTACATCTTCACAAAAAGCTATTAACAACAATGCTGTTGTGTCTCAACTGCTTTTTGTTTCTAAACATTTGTAATTTATCCCAAATGGAGTGAAAATAGTAGTTTCCTCGAAAGACATGTCAGGTAACTTAAGGGAACTGCAGATTACATTCTCCCACTATCGCACGCTTCCATGGATAGCAATGGAAAAAAATGTGACAATCCATAACTGGGTTAAATGTCTACTTGCTGTGATGTGTTACTGAACCAAAGTCATCATTTTTGCCTATTTCTGTACACTGTTACTAAAATGGCCCATCTCAAATCAGTCAGCATTAAACATTCAATTTCATGCTGAAGAATGGAAGCAAAATGTAGGTCGCACTAATCACAGCGAGGAAATGGAACTAGATATGAATATAAAAAAACTGTCGCAAATTACACTACCATCATCCCAAAATAAAGCACCTATTTGGATTATGAAACATCCAGTTTTCCACAAGAAATAGGTCCAATCTCAATACTGAGTTTTTGATACTTGAGAGTGAAGAAGCTTTCTATTGTGGATTTTTACCACGAAAGTTGTGTGCTCTGACACTCATCTGATAAATGTCATTGCAAATTTGTGCAAAGTGAGGTTTGACAAGATGCCAATACTAGTATGTTTAACTTCTAATAATATTCAGTAGTCCAGCATTTATCACTTTCTAGGATTCGGTCACAAATTTAACTGCCACATCTTTCATTTACATACGCTACTGAAGTACTATATGGCAGCTGATAGCAAGGTAAACCTATCATTCTGTCATACCTCTCCTACGTCACACACTGTACAAAAAGACTACTTTCATAATATGCAGCCGCCATTACAAAATGAAACCTTTCATGGTATAACCAAGTGATCCTGACAATTTGAACCACAGAATGATGAAATTTGTAACTGCAAATGAGAGTAAACCATAAAGCTTTACAGCAGTAGTACGTATACTTATCACAGCCTGTGTTTGAACCATTCTGCAAATAATGTGATCAAACCATATGTCATTACTCCAATATGAAATCAGTGTGTTTTAATTTGTATTGATATTTCTTCCAAATGTTTTTGTGTCATAAGAGTTAACCTGAAGTAGAAAACTATGTGAATTGTTCCTAATGTGTTCTTTACTCATGCATATACTGAGAACCTGTGATGGGAGGATTGTTACTACACTAATGCACTTCATAATTAGAGACAATATATGATAAACAACATGAACAAGAAATCCGAGAACAATATTCCTGGTATTGATGGGCATGTACAAAACTATATGCTCGTATCATAGAAAGAGGTAGTAAATACACCTTCTCTCTGACTCTCCAGCTTTAAAGAGAACTATTTAATAACAGAAATGAAGTAATCAGCCTTTCTGTTCAGTGGATATCTGTCTAGTTGCCATATGTATTATAAAATTTTTCAAAGAAAGCCTATTTGACTTGCAGAATAAATCTTACATAAATTAACTAAAATTTTCAAGCAGCTCAATGTGTGTCTTCCAACAGTTTTATCCTATTCATCAGTCATCATTTCACATCAAGTTGGTGTCTGGTGACTTGCCTCAATGGTCTGCATGATAGGCAGTGCTATGACTACTGATCCTCATCATCTTCAATGTTGTCTTTTCGATACACAACATTTTTAATTTTACTAACTGTCCAATATTTTAAATAAATTTAACTAAATGAACATACAGTAAATAACACATTCCAAATGTCACACAAAATGTTCAAATGAAATACAACACCATATTTTAGTGCTAAAATGTTCAATATGTCTTGTTGGTAAAAAAGAAATGCAGCTCAAGAATAGAAGGTGGAAGTCTCATTTCTGTTAATAACCCAAAAAATTTCCCTACAACAGGCACTAAATGTCTGAAGTTTCCTTAAAAAGCTGGTTATCACACACACAAAAAATGTCACTTCACACAATCTAATTACACAGCAAACAGATCAAAAGTACACATATTTTTTCCACAGTTGTGCTCAGTCCAAAAATAGCAACAATAATCAACTCCACTCAAACAAAATAGTTTCTCCTCTCAAAGTTTATGTGGATGTAATGTCTGCTGCAGGCATGTGACCGGTGTCACCAAGAGAACGTAAGTAAACAAATCCGCTGGGACGGATGACAATCCATGTAATACTTGCATGGTTCAGGCTCAGACGCAACCAAGCTTCAGGAGGAAACTGCAGTGCTCTAGAGAGAAAAAAAAAAAAAATTCAAACATCAGAAATGAATATAAATGGCTAATTTAAAGGGTGTACATAAAGTCTGGAAATGCTTTCAATTATTTATTGCACAAGAACCAAACATTGTACAGATATCATACATATGTCATTTTGAAGAGGAACCCTGAAAGTAGGTTCCCCCCCTGTATACTGCCACAGCGTAGTTAGGTAATTTGCCGATAGTCAGCGCTAGTCGCGAACAAGGAAAATTCAGGTGCAGAGCAAGCTTTCTGTGTGTGTTGGTGTTCGACAAAAATAAGTGTACTACAGCTGTTCAACAAATGTTCAGAACCAAGTACAGTAGGAAGCCACCAACAAGGAAGGCCAATTACCATTGGCACAACAAATTCATTACGATGGTTTTCTTGTGCTCGGCAAAAAGCGAACATCCCATGTGAGTGAAGTGAATGAGAGACATTCATAAGGACTCCAAAGAAATCGGTGCATTGTGTATCCCGTGAACTCGAAATGGCTCCAATGACAGTCTGGAAAGTCCTGCGACAGAAGCTGTCTATGAAACCATTCAAATTGGAGCTAGTGCAGAAGCTCAATGATGACGAAAAAGACAAGCATTTTGAGTTTCGTTCGCAGTTGCAACAACTGAATAAGGATGGGGATGGCATTGTTGATCACTTAACTTTTAGCGATGAAGCTGCTTTTCGCACTAATGGGAAAGTGAACAGATGTTTTTTGTGCCTTGTCACATCGAAAACTGTACAGGCCATTCTTCTTCGCCGAGAGCACTGTCACTGGATATTCCTACTTTGACATGTTGCAGCAATGGCTAATGCCTCAAACGCAATCGGACTCTCCGTTCATCTTTCAGCAGGATGGGGCTCCACCCCATTTTCATCGTGAAGTTCATGAGTACCTGAACACATGGAGCTGCCGCATCGATAGATCGGCCATGCTACAGAAGGGGCAGTGGTTTCATGAAATGGCCTCCACAATCACCAGATCTCTCTCCGTGTGACTTTCTTCTGTTGAGACACATTAAAGATCTGGTGTATGTACAGGCTCTGCCGTGTGATGTAGCAGAGCTCCAGGAGAGAATATGGGAAGTAACTGCCACAGTCGATGAAGCCATGCTGGGACGGGTACGGCAAGAATTCAATTACCATATTGATGTCTGCCGGGTCACTCATGGTTCACATATCAAATGTTTGTAAAAAAAAACTACAATGGGTTTAGTTCTAGTGCAATAAATAATTGAAAATGTTCCCGGACTTTATGTACACCCTTTACACACAAAAAACATGAGTGAAATATTCCTATTTGTGTAAGGAGTACATTGGCCAATTGTTCATTGAATTATGAATTGACTTTTTGCTGCTCTACATATTAATTGTAACAACATCGTTCTCCATTCATTCACTGCTGAGGCTATTTCTTTACTGCCATATTCATGTTGGCCAAAGTACAAATATACAAGCTACCTATTCACAATTTTTCATCAACATTCACAACAGCTCCTGTCAAAAGTTATTCAAGATCCAAAATCAATTACACAGTAAACCATAAAACATGTACAACTCTATTACACACAAAACTTTTCTCATAGTTTATCTGTTTGCACTATCACCTTTCCTCATTTGGCTGAACACCCAGAATGTAATTATTAATTTTTGTATGACAGCTTTTTGAGATTCTTTGGAAACGAGAAAAATTAATTCGGTACAATACTAAACAAGTAAGACAGGTGGCTGGAAGAGCTACTGATTGCCTTTGTGGAGGAAATACTAATAGTTAGTTTGGAGTAGTTAAGTTGTGGTTTAAGTAAATGACAAAATTTAAGCCGTAGAGAACTGAATAACAGATCAATGATGAAGCAGTTTCCTTTCAATTATTAGTCAAGAGGACTCTTATGACACTTCTCAATGAAGCCCACAATCATCATATTATTTTACTCCATGTCTGACAGGCAAGACACAAAACATAAATACAAGGTGACTTACCTAAATAAAACTTGCACCACAAATATTGTGGAAATGGAAAATGCTATTGATGTGCAGTTTTCACAGTATGGATTGGGAGTCACGGTCTCGTATTGTTAGCCAATAAACAGACCGTAATAATATTTAGAAAGTGTATTTTTTGTGCAAACATACACTTTTTGAATGGAACAATGCCTATTGCCATTAACAAACTTAAAGTAGGGTAATAATAGAAGGAAACATTCCACGTAGGAAAAATATACCTAAAAACAAAGATGATGTGACTTACCAAATGAAAGTACTGGCAGGTCGACAGACACACAAACGAACACAAACATACACACAAAATTCAAGCCCTCGCAACAAACTGCTGCCTCATCAGGAAAGAGGGAAGGAGAGGGAAAGACGAAAGGATGTGGGTTTTAAGGGAGAGGGTAAGGAGTCATTCCAGTCCCAGGAGCGGAAAGACTTACCTTAGGGGGAAAAAGGGACGGGTATACACTCGCGCGCACACACACACACACATATCCATCCACACATATACAGACACAAGCAGACATATTTTCTTTCCGCTCCCGGGACTGGAATGACTCCTTACCCTCTCCCTTAAAACCCACATCCTTTCGTCTTTCCCTCTCCTTCCCTCTTCCCTGATGAGGCAGCAGTTTGTTGCGAGGGCTTGAATTTTGTGTGTATGTTTGTGTTCGTTTGTGTGTCTGTCGACCTGCCAGCACTTTCATTTGGTAAGTCACATCATCTTTGTTTTTAAAGTAGAGTAAATTAGAAGTGGTGTTGGTAGCACAATTCTAGCGTGAGTCATTTGCAAGATGAAACTTCCTGGCAGATTAACACTATGTGCCGGACTGAGACTCGAACTCGGAACCTTTGCCTTTCGCGGGCAAGTGCTCTACCAACTGAGCTACCCAAGCACGACTCACAGCCCAGCTTTACTTCTGCCAGTACCTTGTCTCCTACCTTCCAAACTTTACAGAAGGTCTCCTGCAAACCTTGCAGAACTAGCACTCCTGAAAGAAAGGATATTGCGGAGACATGGCTTAGCTACAGCTTGGGGGATGTTTCCAGAATGAGATTTTCACTCTGCAGCGAAAGGCAAAGATCCCGAGTTCAAGTCTCAGTCCGGCACACAGTTTTAATCTGCCACGAAGTTTCATATCAGTGCACACTCCACTGCAGAGTGAAAATCTCATTCCGGAAACATCCCCCACGCTGTAGCTAAGCCATATCTCCGCAATATCCTTTCTCTCAGGAGTGCTAGTTCTGCAAGATTTGCAGGGGACCTTCTGTAAAGTTTGGAAGGTAGGAGATGAGGTACTGGCAGAAGTAAAGCTGGGGCGTGAGTCTTGCTTGGGTAGCTCAGTTGGTAGAGCACTTGCCCGCGAAAGGCAAAGGTCCCGAGTTCAAGTCTCAGTCCGGCAAACAGTTTTAATCTGCCAGGAAGTTTCATACCAGCGCACATTTGGCTGCAGAGTGAAAGTCTCATTCATTTACAAGATATCTTATTTCGAAAAGTTTCGTTACCAACACCTTTTTGTGCCATTCAACCAGCATAGTTGCTAGGTACGATGTTGTTATGTTTTCTTACAGTGTGCTTGTGTGTTCCTTGAGTGCAAAGTGACTTGTTAGTCAGTCAGTGTGTGACTGTCCAAGCACTAGGTCATGTGTGGATGATAGAATTAACCAATGCAGAAAAAGCCACCATGTTCATGGTGTAAGGAGTGTGTACGAAGAATGCAGTTCATTTTTGTATGATGTATGCAGCAAGATGTCCTGACAGACGTCAACCATCTCAACAATTATTTATCAACCTCTTCGACCAGATATGTTAAAGTTTTATTGTAACACACAGACAGTGTAACAGAAGAAAACAAGTGATGACAGAAGACAGGAAAATTAATGTTCTTGCTGCTGTTGGAGTTGATCCACATGTTAGCTCTCATGCAATCTCATAAGAAATTGGCATGTATCAGGCAAGTGTCCTCTGCATTCTCCATCGATATAGGTTCCATTCCTATCACATCTCTATCAATCACGAGCTGCATGGAAATGATTATCAGAATCATGTTAACTTTTGTACATGGGCATTACAACAGGATACTCCTGATGAAACCACAATTACCAATCAAGCCCACGTAAACTGCCAAAACATGGATTACTGACCTGTTAACAAACCACGTTGGCTTTGTCAGGTGAACATCACCATTTGTGGAGTAAAACACGTGCTGTGTGATAGTGAACCATCAGTTCACAG
The DNA here is from genome assembly GCF_023864275.1 of Schistocerca cancellata. Taxonomy (NCBI): domain Eukaryota; kingdom Metazoa; phylum Arthropoda; class Insecta; order Orthoptera; family Acrididae; genus Schistocerca; species Schistocerca cancellata. The sequence continues at coordinate 420,938,109 of NC_064634.1, read as the reverse complement.
ACCTGTTTTTCACAGATGGAATACTAAATGTTCACAGGTATTGCTACCTCCTTATAGTCCATCTTCCAAGGCCACTGCAGACCAGGAGAAACCTATGGTACCAATATGATGGCTGTCCAGCTCATAATGCATAAAGTGACAGAGCCTGTCTTCAAAAATTATTTCCAAATCCTTTGACTGGACATACAGGACTTTTACTTTGGCTGGCCCATTCCCAAGATTTGATGCTTGTAGACTTTTTTTCTGCGGGGAAAGCTGAAAGATGTTGTCTACAAGGGCATGTCAACTACAACCAATGATATGCAACAATGTATTACTGCAGCCTGCCCAAACATCTCCTTTGAAATGCTAGCATGTGTACAGCAGTTGTTCCATAACAAATTGGAGGTGTGTATTAACACTGTCATGGTCATTTTGAATACTTGTGACAGTCAATTGTCTTGTTACTGATCAGAGTCCACATAACTACTGTATGCACTTATGTTGTTCTTTACTGTGTGCTACCACAGGTATTATACAAGTATCGGGACGCGAACTTTTCAAAATAAAATATCTCACAAACAACTCACCTTAGAATCCTGGCAAACAAGCATCACTGACATACTAATTTACCCTACTTTTAGTTTTTTAATGTCAATAGGTACTGTTCCATGTTACAAAAAAATGTTTCCAGAAGAAATACACTGTCTAAGCATTACTACAATCTGTCAATTGGCTAACAACATAAGCCCCTGGCTATCAATCCATTCTGTGAAAACTGCACATCGATAGCACATTCCATCTATGCAATATTTGTGGTGCAAACTAAAGTGATTCATCCCACATACAGTATATCTATAGGCATGACCTCCATGATAACTTCAGTGCTGACGCACAAATGAAACTGAGCATCTTGCAGCAATAAAGGACTCACTGTGAGCAAGTAAGTGCATGGGCTGTGGACACTACTAGTGTAACAAGTTGAGAATTTGCGGCAGAAGGGAAGTGTGTCCATATGGCTGCGGCGGTTAACCCTGCAGTGGTCGCACAGGATATTGTTTCATTGTAGGTCGCATAGCGTCTCACAGATGCCATAAGCATTATTGCGCCAATAATGTACTTTTAGTTCAATCTGTTCAAGTTTATATTTGTAAAAACACTAATCAAGCACTATAAAAGTGAGGAGTGCATTATGACCAATGGAAAATAATTTATTTTTCTTATTTTGAAGTATAAATGTGCTTCATAAAACTGCTGACTGTCACATTATTAATTTTTAATGCCTTTCATCACAAATGTGGAAAACTATCATACACTTTACAAAAACTTGCATTACAGTCTTTGTATGGAAACACTGCTATTTAATTGTGTTGTACAAATTATAACAGAAATATCACATTCAGTGGGCACTACTCTCAGCAGTCAGCACATACTTGCTGTAAACACAAAAATTTCTTACAGCTGCAGCATCTGTACTTGGTGTACCGTTTTTTTTTATCTACCACATTTACAGCAACTCTGTCTTTTCGAGCTTTGGTCCTCTTCTGTAGGTTGGACAGCGACCGCATCTGGAAAAAGATTCTGAATATCTTGTCTGAGATTTCTTGGCAACGATAAGCACTGGGAACGTTGACGCAAGTAATCGTCAGCTAGATTATGTGCCAGAAGTTTCAGAAACTAGCTGTGCCTGATGCGAGCACTGCTGTTATTTGCATGGTATACTATTTGCGCATTTATACTTGCAATGTTCATCATGGCATAAAAAATCACCACTGGCCATCTGCTGGTTTTTCTTGATACATTGTACGTGCTGCATAGCTGATCGACAGTATCAACTCCTGATTTGCTTGCATTATAAAATGTTATCATTTCTGGCTTTTTCTCATCGCCAGAAGTGGCATCAATTCCATTATCATGATGCATTGTGGATAGTATCAGAACCATCTTGTTTTTCTTGGTGACATATGACATTAGAATTGAGTTTTTCTGAAACCCAAACACTGTGGTTCTTATTTCCCTGTTCTCGCTTGTGTAAACTCTGGTGGAATCTCAGGTTTATTCTACCCTATAGTTCCAACCAGAGTAAGAGTCTTATGATGCAAGTAATCAGCTAACTCTAATGATGTGAACCAATTTTCTAGTTATATTACATCCAGTTCCTGAGATCTCATTAATGAGACGTTTCACAACATCTGTTGGTTTGTTGCTAACTGCAAATGGCCCTGTAGGCTGCTTACCAGCATAAATTTCCAGGTTGGCTGTGTAATACAATCCACCAAAGCAAATATTTTGAGCCCATACTTATTTGTTTTGCTAGGGGTGTAATGTCTGAAGAAACACTTGCCCCTGAAAGCTTCCAGCTTTTCACCTGTAGTACAGCGCTCCCCGACAGAATAAGCATTTCTAAAATTTTCCACAAAGGGAGAAAACACCTCATATGGGGGCTAAATTATCCACCTTCTTCCTTTCCTCTCTGATATCCTTGTTGTTGAACTTCTAGCAATACAACAGGAACCTAAATCGTTTTTCAGCTATTATCAGACAACATAACTCAATTCCCATTTTATTGGCTGCCCAGCTATCTTGGGTGTTAGTATTATCTTTGCTTGCAGCACGTAAATACAATATTTATAACAGAGCTTTTACTTCAAATACATCGGTCAGTTGAGCATCCCTTTCCCTGGAATAATTTTTCTGCACTTCATAAATCTTTTTATTTGTGTGATCAACAATACTAGAAAGTAATGCACCATCGAAAAGTAACTGCCAGTGTTCCATCGGTGTTCTGGCATTCTTAGTGGCTCCTTTCACTCCAGGTAAATGAGTAACAACGTTTTGTCGTTGAATACGAACATTTTTGGGGGACACACTTTTGACCATTTTGTGGATTTGTTTCTTCCCAGAAAACATTCGTCCACACGATCATCACTGTCACTCTCACTGGAGTCTGCATCTTGCTCAGTATTCGAATCTTCTTCTCGTTTCCACATTGTCTTCTTCCACATCACTGTAAATATCAAACTCATCATCAGATGCCTCGAACAGCAGTCGGAGTGCAATTTCCCTATCATGATCATTTTCCAAATTGTAGGTCTTCTGTGAACTCATGTTGGATCTGAAGGTAAACAAAATACCTGTTAGCAACAGCTGTTACTAACAAGTATTAAAAGCTACTACGTTAAATAAAAAATTTAATGTATACCTCCAGTAATGGCAAAAGGTCGCGTGGCATCTGGTAGACTCCAGCGATGCAGCTCCGAAAACAATCTCCTACGGCGACTAATGTGATACTGATGAGCTGAATATGTCTGTATCTAGATAACTGACAGGCAGATGGCACCACACAGCTGCCAGTGTATTTGTTGTACAACAGTGAGTGAACGAAGTGCAGCTGGTGTGTCTCAGACACCGACCACTCCAGGGTTAAAACAATATATATATATATATATATATGAATATAATAGAGGGAAACATTCCACGTGGGAAAAATATATCTAAAAAGAAAGATGATGAGACTTACCAAACAAAAGCGCTGGCAGGTCGATAGACACACAAACAAACACAAACATACACACAAAATTCTAGCTTTCGCAACCAATGGTTGCCTCGTCAGGAAAGAAGGAAGGAGAGGGAAAGACAAGAGGATTTGGGTTTTAAGGGAGAGGGTAAGGAGTCATTCCAATCCCGGGAGCGGAAAGACTTACCTTAGGGGGAAAAAAGGACAGGTATACACTCGCACACACACACATATCCATCCGCATATACACAGACACAAGCAGACATTTGTAAAGGCAAAGAGTTTGGGCAGAGATGTCAGTCGGGGCGGAAGTACAGAGGCAAGGATGATGTTGAAAGACAGGTGAGGTATGAGTGGCGGCAGATTGAAATTAGAAATTAGCGGAGATTGAGGCCTGGCGGATAGCGAGAAGAGAGGATATGCTGAAGGGCAAGTTCCCATCTCCGGAGTTCTGACAGGTTGGTGTTAGTGGGAAGTATCAAGATAACCCGGACGGTGTAACACTGTGCCAAGATGTGCTGGCCGTGCACCAGGGCATGTTTAGCCACAGGGTGATCCTCATTACCAACAAACACTGTCTGCCTGTGTCCATTCATGCGAATGGACAGTTTGTTGCTGGTCATTCCCACATAGAACGCTTCACGGTGTAGGCAGGTCAGTTGGTAAATCACGTGGGTGCTTTCACACGTGGCTCTGCCTTTGATCGTGTACACCTTCCGGGTTACAGGACTGGAATAGGTGGTGGTGGGAGGGTGCATGGGACAGGTTTTACACCGGGGGCGGTTACAGGGGTAGGAGCCAGAGGGTAGGGAAGGTGGTTTGGGGATTTCATAGGGATGAACTAAGAGGTTACGAAGGTTAGGTGGACGGCGGAAAGACACTCTTGGTGGAGTGGGGAGGATTTCATGAAGGATGGATCTCATTTCAGGGCAGGATTTGAGGAAGTCGTATCCCTGCTGGAGAGCCACATTCAGAATCTGATCCAGTCCCGGAAAGTATCCTGTCACAAGTGGGGCACTTTTGGGGTTCTTCTGTGGAAGGTTCCGGGTTTGAGGAGATGAGGAAGTGGCTCTGGTTATTTGCTTCTGTACCAGGTCGGGAGGGTAGTTACGGGATGCAAAAGCTGTTTTCAGGTTGTTGGTGTAATGGTTCAAGGATTCCGGACTGGAGCAGATTCGTTTGCCACGAAGACCTAGGCTGTAACTTTCCGGGACTGGATCAGATTCTGAATGTGGCTCTCCAGCAGGGATACGACTTCCTCAAATCCTGCCCTGAAATGAGATCCATCCTTCATGAAATCCTCCCCACTCCACCAAGAGTGTCTTTCCGCCGTCCACCTAACCTTCGTAACCTCTTAGTTCATCCCTATGAAATCCCCAAACCACCTTCCCTACCCTCTGGCTCCTACCCCTGTAACTGCCCCCGGTGTAAAACCTGTCCCATGCACCCTCCCACCACCACCTATTCCAGTCCTGTAACCCGGAAGGTGTACACGATCAAAGGCAGAGCCACGTGTGAAAGCACCCACGTGATTTACCAACTGACCTGCCTACACTGTGAAGCGTTCTATGTGGGAATGACCAGCAACAAACTGTCCATTCGCATGAATGGACACAGGCAGACAGTGTTTGTTGGTAATGAGGATCACCCTGTGGCTAAACATGCCCTGGTGCACGGCCAGCACATCTTGGCACAGTGTTACACCGTCCGGGTTATCTTGATACTTCCCACTAACACCAACCTGTCAGAACTCCGGAGATGGGAACTTGCCCTTCAGCATATCCTCTCTTCTCGCTATCCGCCAGGCCTCAATCTCCGCTAATTTCTAATTTCAATCTGCCGCCGCTCATACCTCACCTGTCTTTCAACATCATCCTTGCCTCTGTACTTCCGCCCCGACTGACATCTCTGCCCAAACTCTTTGCCTTTACAAATGTCTGCTTGTGTCTGTGTATATGCGGATGGATATGTGTGTGTGTGCGAGTGTATACCTGTCCTTTTTTCCCCCTAAGGTAAGTCTTTCCGCTCCCGGGATTGGAATGACTCCTTACCCTCTCCCTTAAAACCCAAATCCTTTTGTCTTTCCCTCTCCTTCCTTCTTTCCTGACGAGGCAACCATTGGTTGCGAAAGCTAGAATTTTGTGTGTATGTTTGTGTTTGTTTGTGTGTCTATCGACCTGCCAGCGCTTTTCTGCAAGAAGTCATGCTTTTAGTTTCTGTGGCTTTAAAATGCCAAATTGTTGATTTACTTGCACGATATGTTACCTTGTTATCCTCCTCCTCCGAAAACATGCTGGTAATTATTAATATGAATAGGCAGTGGAGAAGAACAGGATCTGGAATGAAGTAAATTTATGGACAAGGAGAAATAAACCATCAGTGCAATGTGGCCATAATACATATGGAAAGCATAGTGAGGTAAGACAAAGGAAAATACTATGCAAGAAAATAACCTAGAAACGACTGAATCTACAACGTATATATAACTTCATGGCAGATGGCAGAGGAAATTTACAAAAGCCTCAGTAAAAGAAAAATCAAGAGCTTGTCTGAAACAGCAAGCCATAGAAACCAAAAAACTAAATTGAGACAATTTACAATCACCTTGTCTTCTTGCTGACAAATTCCTCTTCAATTAATTTGTGTAGTTGGTCACTTGCAAAATGCGATGGCGAACATAATTTTCAAGAATTGGAACTTATTACCCAATTCTACTGATTTTGATATAAGATATATTGCAGGACATGAGAATGAGATTGCAGAGTGTGGAATGTAATGGAGGATGTAATGGTTGGAAGAGAGTGAAACTTATAGAATTCGTCTCCAAACGATGGTAAAATTTAGTTGAAGCAATTATTTACTGTTATACCCAAAAGGAAATTGCATGCTAAACTCTTCCTTCTACTCAACATTACCGACTATAAAGTTATAATGGCTACGGCAAAACTTACTGGAGGGAAAACTGTTGGCAACACTGAATGAAGGGGTACATAGAACATACAGAGAAGTTCACTGCAACTTGACTTAGATACTGAGATTGGAAAGTTTTGTTAATGGCTTGCATATCAATTTTGGGGACCATTATAATACAGCCTCAGTCCCACTGCATGGTATATATGAGGGCTGTTCACTAAAGAATGATCATAATTTTTTATGGTCATAATTTCTCATGTTAAAATTTAATCTTATGATATTCTGTTAGCTTAATGTGCAACAAACACGCCGTAGTAGTTTCACTGTTGGGACTCCTGGTTCCACCTGTGAGAGGCAGGCAAGGTCAGACATGTTCAGTATCGCCTACCGCTACAATGGAGGTAACACACACAGAACAATATGCGGCTTCGAAATTCTGCTTTTGTCTCAACAAATCTTCAGCTGAGGCCTATACAATGTTACAGGAGGCCTATGGAGAGTCTGTTCTTCCCTACAGCACAGCTTGAAGTTGGTTTAAATTTTTTAAAGAGGGGAGGCAATCAATTTCAAAGGAAGGTGGACCTGGTGGTCCAGTTACTGCTCTTATGGAAGAAAACATCAACACTGCTGCTGTCATCGTGAGAGGATTGACGAATTACCTTAAGATCACATTCTGAAACACTGAACACTTCATTGGCTGCCACCCACATGTTGGTGACAGAAAAATTACACAACATGTTCCTGAATAAAAGGACATTCGTTTGCAGGTCTGCATGCAGTTAAAGTTGACATTAGAGAAAGATCCAGAATTTCTTTCAAATGTAATCACTGCTGATGAAACTTGGCTACATCATTTTGATCCTGAGAGCAAACAGCAAAGCTCATTGTGGGAATCTCCATCACCAACCCCCAAAAAAGCAAAAGTTATGGTCATCTCATTTTTTGATATTTGTGGAATGGTTTATCAGCATGTTGTACCTGCACACACATCAGTAACTGGACAATACTGCAGGGATATCCTGAAAACATTGCAAGTCCATATCAGGCGCAAAAGAGCACATTTCCGTGATGCAGGCTGGATGCTGCACCACGATAATGCACGGCCACATACTGCCAATGTTGTTGCTGAATATCTTGCAAAACTCAATGTGAAGTGCATCCCTCACCCTCCCTATAGTCTGGATTTAGCCCAATGTGACTTTTTTCTGTTCCCTAACATGAAGTAATGCCTTCGTGGGAGGCATTATCAATCATCAGAAGCAGTGGTGAAGGCTGCAAATGCGATTTTATAGGACCTCTCAAAAAGTGGTTTCCAGCATGTAGTTGAAGACTGGCAGAAACACTGGGACAAGTGCATTACATTCATGGGAGACTACTTTGATAAGGACCATCAAAATTATGAGAATGAGTAAAGGTATATTTTCGAAAAAAATTATGATCATTCTTTATTGAACAGCCCTAATAGATGCAAACTACAGCACCTGCATAACCACAAGAAAGTTCTTGGAAGAAACATGCTGAAAAAGTCAAATGAAGTTACAGGACATCTGATATCTTTATAATATGTATAAATCCCCAAACTGGTTATTGATGCAACAAACCAGCTATTATTGTACAGCAACCATGTGTATCTTGCTTGAATACGGAAGAGCTCTTAATCTGAACAGGTAAAAAGTTTTACTGAAACAGTAATTGTACTTCTAGACAGTAATTTTTGTATGGAAATTGCAATACATTGAAATGCTGTCGCATTACAAATTGTTTTTCCCATGACTAAACTGTATTCATTTTCATAAATGTTTCCTCAAGTCACTCTACACAGACCATGCATTTACTCTCTGTGCCAAGAAAATAGTATTGAGCATACAGTGAGATGATGATCTGGTCACAAATCATTTAACATTATTAATTAACATAATTATAAAATAACTATCAGACTGTAATATGTTACACAAAAATTCAAAATACAAACCTGCACACAAAGTAGCGAATGACATTTGCATGACAGACAAGGATCTCATAGCTGTCCGAAGTTTGACTGGGTTTGGCTCTATGAAAATACTTCCTGAATGCACCCTCAATTCGAGCACCATCGCGATGAAACTGCTGTCAAACAGAAGAACTGTCTTAATATTCATTCAAAAGAGTGTATTTAATTAAATTAGTGTGCACCCTCTCTCTCTCTCTCTCTCTCTCTCTCTCTCTCTCTCTCTCTCTCTAAAAAAAGCAAAGGTCATTTACTCAGCTAAACAGAGCCGTTACCAGTTTGTGAGAGCAACAATACTGTAACTACTGTGACAGCAGATTATCACTCAATAAGTTCTGAGGGGAAATTGAAACACATCAACTCACTTCTTTGAAACATTAAAATAATTTCTTTGTGATATCTGTTAGCATAAAACTACTCCCTACAAGAGCGTAAGTCAAGTTTAGCTGCATACCATACTGACTTGCCACCACAGCCACAGCTGTTAAGAGCATTTAACGAAGAGTGGTGCAGAGGTTGCCCACTCATTCAGATTACTGTGAACATGAACCAGGACTTTTTTTTTTTTTTTTTAAATTTCAATATTACTATTGCTGCTCCTATACCTTTATGGTTAGTATGCTGTGGAGACTTTCTTCTTAAAAGATGAAAGCCATGTTCACAGAGGAGGAGGAGGAGATTAGTGTTTAAACATCTGAAAAACAACTATGTCATTACAGATGGGGCACAACCTCGGATTAGGCACAGGTGGAGGAGGAGTGCAGCCATGCCCTTTTAAAGGAACCATCTTGGCATTTGCCTTGAGTGATTTAGCAAAATCACAGAAAATGCAAATCAGGATGGCTGGATGCAGGTTTCAACCATCATCCTTCCAAATGCAAGTCGAGTGTGCTAAGCACCACGTTACCTCGCTCGGTCAGTGTTCACAGTTGCCCGCATAGACTCCTTGTCTGACAGACACTCATGCACCCTACCAAACATCCCCATAATGTGGTAATTCTACAGGATCTAATTATCAACTACAGGCTTCAACTGGATATGGTATACACAAAGAAACTTGTGCACACACTTCCTCACAGAACTCAAGGTCATTGTTGACTGGGGACAGTATTGCACAGTATTAGCACACGATCTCTCATGAGGGGAGGGATGAAACTAAAACATTCACCTACCTTAGACATATATCGGCTTGTTTTTGTGCAGCCTGTAGTTGCCAAACATAGGTAAGTCAGTGGTTTTGAAATCGGTTTCCTTAACATTCATACAAATTACCCTGTTCTATGCCAGGAGTGTGAAATCAGCTTTTCTTCTATTTTCCTTTTGAAAAGTACAGGAGGTTATTACAGTGGTCTGCAGTGACACAGAATGAAATCTAAAAACTTACACTACTCCTGCAGTTTTATTTTGGCTGCAACTTCCTCTTGCTTCAGAGACAGTCGTAGTCTTTGTGTCAAAGGTGCCTCTTAGCAGCAGGAATTGCTTGTATCAGTGTTGTGGTATAGAAGCAAACTGCTTTCACAATAAAGGCAAATGATAATCTAAAACAGAGGGTTGTGATTCTTTATCTCACTTTTTGGCATTCATCTCCTTACCTTCCTCTGAACATGAGGAACAATAGGTAGGTTTTACTCAGATGAGGTCACAACCTAAACAGTTTGTACAGGATCAATAAGAAATCGTATCAGCCAATGTTCACTTGTGATACCACATTGGTGGTTAAGAAATAAGAGTAAACTTAATAGGTATAAAACAATTTATCATGTTAGTGTGCTCAACTGGTAGATTACAGCAAAAAAATATGGAACAAATACTGATGGCACATCAAAGTCCTGTCACTAATTATCGTGGGATGCTGCACAAAACTTTAAAACTTGTGCTCATTTTGTCCCACAGACTGCTAAAGTCGAAGGCAGACCATGAGACAAACTTAAGCCTATCCTTCATTTCACAAATAAACAGTTAATACATTGCCTACACTGATCTGATTGGACCATATTATACAATGGTAATCAGTTACACCACCCAAGTCCCTCCTGTCCTCCTCTACTAGTTATAAGATGCAAGGGAGCAGTCATTGGAGGATATAGAATACAAGAAGGGAATAGTTGCTGTATAGCCCCTGCAAGATACAATGGGTGTGATATCACTTATTTCCGATGCAGTGCCCTATGAGGATAGGAATATCTCCCACACAGGAGCCTCAAGACAAACAGTTGAATTCTTGGGTGGAATGCACCTTGAGAAAAAGGCAGAAACACTCTAAAGCCTTTAGCATGTATGCTAACCACAACATATAGTATTACAACAGCTTACAAAGTTCAAGGGACAAGAATTAGGTGGATGCATAAGTTCACAGAGCTTTTGTTTTGCGTGTTGGTATTCCGGTTGCTCTAGTTTTTTTTATTGATTGTTACTTTTCATTTTTAGTTCACTGTTGCTATTTGAGATCATATATTGCCATTTTGTTGTTTGGAGATAGCGAGTGGAGATGTGTAGGCTAGAAAATGGAGTGCCAAGTGGAGAAATCACAACACTTCCAACATATTCTTCTGTTTGAGTACAATAGAGGGGTGATAGCAGAAACATTTGTATGAGGATAATGTCATTGGCCAGAGCACAGCAAGAAAATGGTTTTCTCAGCTTGAGGAGGATCACTTTGATGTCGGTGACTGCATTCACAGGAAGACCTCCAGGGTTTCGTGAAGATTGTTTAAAAGCTTTAATCCACAATGAGCCACATCAGTGTACTCAAGAACTGTAAAATATGATGAACTGTGATCACCCCACCATCATGCGACATTTGCATGCAATAGAGAAGGCTCAAAACTCTTGTGTATGCATACCACATCCTCTAAGCCAAAATCATAAAAATCAGCAGGTGCCAAATGTGTATCTGCTTGCTTGTCATCAATTAGCCCGTAAAGCTTGTGTTGGAAAAGTGTTAATTCTCCACAGAAGTCTGCTATGCAATGTGCACATGAAGCAGGGGTTCACATTCTGAAAGCTGCAAAGTGGAAAGTTTACATTTCATGATTACTGCACACGATTAATGACGACAATCCCGATTGCCGAATGCAATTTTGCGAATGTTATCAGCAAATGGTAACTGATGAATAACAATTCGTGACGAAGGTAGTGACGAGCCACAATTTAAACTTAATGGAACCGTGAATCGGCATAACAGTGTGTACTGGGCACCGGACAATCCGCATGTTTATGTGGATAAAAAGCAGTCAATCTACCAGGGGTTCATGTGTGGTGTGGACTATCACTAGGTACTTAGTAGGACCCTTTATCTTTGACACTACTGTCACTGGGGAAGTGTACCTGGAAATGTCACACACATCAATTTTGCCAGGTATGCGTGTGTTTTATGGAGGTGGTGAAGAGGTCTTCTACCAACAGGATGGGGCGACACCACACTACCACCTAGCCATACGAGCTTTCCTGGATAACATTTTTCCAGGGCATTGGATTGGACAAAGAAGGCCCATTGAGTTCCCTCCACGGTTGCCAGATCTGACACCTATGGACTTTTTTCACTTGTGGGGCTGTGAAAGGTATCGTCAATTGACATAAGCCACACACGCCGGAGGAACTTCACGAGGAGATTACAGTGACGTGCAGCAATCTCCACTGTAATACTGACTGATGTAGTTGTGGTGACCAACCGTCATTCTGTTCTATGTATAGCCACCAACAGTGAACATTTTGAACATTTAAAGTAACTGTGTGCTAAACTGAAAGTACAACATGTGTGATCAATTATTACATGTAAAATAAACACATAAGTAATACTTTTTGTGCCTTAAAGTGTGTGTACATTTTTCTGGCAGACTCTGTATTATTGATGAAGTCTCTTTTACGTGTATCTGTTGCATTTATTAAACTTATGGAATAACCCTATGAACTTCTGCATCAGTTTTACATGAAAGTTTTGGTTTATTTGCTTTGAGAAATGTGTAACATACACAGTCTAGACACATTATTGTCACCATTACCTATGTTTGGCACCCATGTGCAATAACTACACAGCTGGCAGATGGAGGGTATATAAAGCATATTGGAAGGATGCAGAAGAAAGTATAGTTGTTGCCGTGATGTGGAAATGCAGTAATTTATCTGATGACCAAAAGGTCGCAATAATTGGCTTGTGGATCAAGGGTGATAGCATTTCTGAATAGGCTAAGTTTATAAACTGTTGGTGTGCCACCAGCCAGCTATGGTGCATCACAGGTCATAGAAAATCAGGGCGAATGATGGCTGCAGCCAAGTGCACAGGAGAACTTACATGCAACTGCTCAGCAACCAACCATCCAGATGAACCAAGGGGCTACTAACAGTGTCTCCTCAATGACCATTCAGCAATCGTAGCTGACTTCGGGCCTTTGCAGCAGGCACCTGGTTCAAGCACCCATGCTGACTGCCTTTCACTGGAGACAAAGGCTGGAATTTGCATGACCATACCACAACTAGCTATGCACTGAGTGGTGTCAAGCAGTGTACGTGTGGGGTTCAAAGAGCACCAGGAAGAGTTTACCGTACTCCCCTGGCCATCAAACTTCCTGGCTTTCAACCCAGATGAGAATCTGTGGTACTATCTTGATCGGGCTGTTCACACCATGGGTCCTCAACAGAGAAACCTACAGCAGCGGGCCAAGGCACTGGAGCTGGCACGACTTCACATACCTGTTGGTTCTTCCAGAACCTCAATGACTCTTCCTAGACATCTCACAGCAGTCTATGTTGCAAAAGGTTGTTACTCAGGCTGTTGACAGGTCGTCACATTAGTGTGACTGGATAGTCTATGTTTTCACTGAATACTAACTAAACTGTCGGTTCTGAAAGACAAGTTTTGATAATTAGAAAAAAAATGCCATACACTGATCTTCAATAGATAAACTTGGTACTGTTCCCCTGTATTATTCTTTATTTTGTCTCGATTCTCAACTACATGGTCATTTACTTTTTGTGGTATCTCAAAAGAGACTTCAAATCAAACTGCACGCCTGTGGAGTACAGCCCCAGTTGTGTGGACTGGATTCATCATTTCTTATCAAAAATGTCACAGTATGTAGTAACAGAAGGAAAATCACTGGTTAAAACAGAAGTGATATCCAGCGTTCCCAAGGAAGTGTTCTCCGCCCTCTGCTGTTCCTAATCTATATAAATGATTTAGAATGTTTGCAGATGATGCTGTCATTTATTGTCTCAGAGAGTCACCAGAAGATTAAAACCAATTTCAAAATGACACAGACATGGTTTGAAAAGTGGCAACTGTCTCTGAATAAGAAAAAGTGTGGTCTCATCCACAAGACTATGAAAAGCAACCCATTAAATTTTGGTCACATGATAGATCACACAAATTTAATGACTGTCAATTCAACTAAATGCCTAGGAATTAAAATTACAGACAGCTTAAATTGAAAACATCATATAGATAATATTGTGGGAAAGGCAGAACAAAGTCTGTTTCATTGGCAGGCACTTACAAGATGCAATACATCTACTAAAGAAGCAGCCTACACTATGCTCCTTCATCCTGCATTGCTGTGTAGTATGGGATCTGACCTAGATAGTATTGGCGGAGGGCACTGAAAAGTCCAAACAGCAACAGCTTGGTTTGTGTTATTGCAAAATAGGGAAGAAAGTGTCATGGATATGATAAGTGAGTTGGAGTGGTATTCATTAAAACACAGGCCTTTTTTGTTGCAGCCTGGTATTTTCACGAAATTTCAGTCATCAACTTTCTCTTCTGTATGTGAACATACTTTGTCACCAACCTAAACAGGGAGAAATGATCATAGTAATAAACAAGAGAAATCTGAGTTTATACACAAAGATTTAAGCCTGCATTTTCTCCACATGCTGTTAAGAAGTACAATTATAAAGAAATAGTGCGAAAGTGGTTCAAAGAACCCTCTGTCAGGCACTTAAGTGTGAATAGCAGAGCAGTGAATCAGCTATTACGAGGCTGATAACTGTATTAAATGTTATGTCCCCATGCTTAAATTTGATCCTAATTTAGCATCTCGCGTATCAATTTTGCTACTTATTTTCTGAAGTAGCTTCTCTTTTGACCCCACAAGGATGACTGAACTCTATTCCAAATTTTCCCATCACTGAAAAGCCTTGTTTGAATACTACAAATTGAATACCAGACTTCTGTATGACTAATCAATAACACAAACCACAGGCTTTGGAGGTACTCTCAAACTACATAACTTTCTCACTGCCAGTGGAAAGACGGGGCTCAACAGAAATGACAGATTTTATCCTCATGCCTTGTAAAGAGCTGGAGATCTAATCTGTTTGCACAGATACTATTCACTGAGAATAGGTACCCAAAGATCAATCCGTGTCTCTGAATACTGCAGCAATTGGCATGCTAAGACTTCTTGTGCAAAGTGTGATATGTAACTATAATACAAGAAAATTGTCTTCTGTCTTATACAATATTTCATGTATCATGATTTTTAAAAATCATTGGGAACTTTCAGACCAGCACTTTCAACTTCCATTCATAAATACTGCACCCACCATCAGATATGCATAACCTGAAGAGCATTCAAAGAATTAGAGCAGATTAACTACGATGGTAATCCCAAAAGTAAGGTGTGGCACATGCCACACTGAGGCGCTCAGTCTTGGCTTGGCAGCCGTTGAGAATGGAGCTCCTGTTGGATGTTACCGCCAAGTGCGAATTGCACGCAGTTATTCGGTTTTTGAATGCAAAGGGCACTACACCGATTGAAATCAATCACCAATTGATCGAAGTGTATGGTGAGTTGTGCACAGATGTCAAAAATGTTCGCAAGTGGTGTAGAGAGTTTGCAGCTGGTCGGACCGAAATTCACGAGCGGGAGACCGTCAATTTCTGAGGAGACAGTGTTGAAGGTTGAGCAAAGCATGCGTGAAGACCGGCGGATCACCCTGGGTGAACACTGCACAATGGTTCCTGAGGTTTCTCGAAGCACCACTCACAGAACATTAAAGGAAACATTGAATTACCAGATGTACGCAAGATGGGTGTCACGCATGCTGACTGAGGACCACATGTGCCAATGAATTGATGCTTCCCGCACATTTCTTCACCGCCTTGCAGACAAACAGGACAACTTTCTGGACTCAATTGTCACGGGTGACGAAACCTGGGCATACCACTTTACACCTGAAACCAAGCAACAATCATGCCAGTGAGGCATCGTTCTTCGGCAAAGCCGCGGAAATTCAAACAAACGGTCTGCCGTTAAAGTCATGACAACCGCTTTTTGGGATCGGGAAGGGTTATCGTTGGTCAGCTTTATGCCCATTGGGACCACAATTAGCGCTGACAGGTATTGTAAAACTCAAACGAGCAATTCAGAAGCTGAGAAGAGGAATGTTGGGCAAGGGTGTACACATTCTCCATGACAACGCTTGCCCATACATCGCTCGGCAAACCGTAGCTCTCCTGCAACAGTTTCAGTGGAACATAATCACCTACCCACCCTATAGTCCTCACTTGACGCGCCCAGTGACTATCACCTTTTCCCTAGTTTAAAAGAACATTTGGCCAGAAAGCGATTCAGCTCCGACGACGAGGTGAAAGAAGAGGTACATAACTTTCTGAACAGCATGGCAGTGAGCTGGTACGACATGGGCATACAAAAATTGCCACAGTGTCTACAAAAATGCATCAACAGAAATGGTGATTATGTCAAAAAATAGCTAAATGTTCATGCTGTAAACTGATGTAAACCACTGTAGAAATAAACAGGTCTATGTACTAATAAAAAAAAAGGAGACCTTACTTTTGGGATTACCCTCATATATGATGGGGTCATCTCTCAGCTGCATGTATGCCTAAAAAGTTTCCATTCAGTGTCATATATAGTGAATTCTTACAGGTGTGTCTGAGCAATTTATGACAGAAAACAATGAACAGTAAAAGGCATTCTCTAGTTTGGGCTGTGTGTACAACACAACAAATTCACTGTTTGCCAGAACTACTACTTCACAGTTGATCCAGTAATTTGTCTAATGTGAAACTGGGAGCCTCACAGTAAGGCTCTTACTGCAAACTTTTTTAAGAGCCTTTATGCTTCTTGTCACGTAAGTGCTCTTTTGCACTGGTCCTTAAGTGTCTTATTTGTAGGCAATTGCTGGAAAGTTGTTCCTCTAGCGGGTGAATATTGCAGGTAAGTAAGGCAGAATTCTTGGGCCTAATAAACATGTTGTGTACCGTGTAGATGCCACTAGATGGAAAGATGTAGTTTTCACATTGCTGGTCAGAAGTTAAGAATGACACTATAGCAGGCAGCAGCTATTAAACTGGCACCCCCAGTGTCTAGCTTCAAAGGCACCACAACAGGAAGTTAATGATAACCATATACATGGTGCACCTATTATTTGCCCTACTCCACATAGTAAAATTGTAGGAATAGCATCTGCCACTCCCCGTACCAATTTCCCTCGATCTTATCCCATCCCATCCCGAAGTCATTTCATGATATTCAATGCCTTTAAGACTCCCAGTTTAAGATTTCTGAAGTGTGGTAAGCAAGTTTATCACCAAGTAAGTTGATGAATTATTAACATTTAAAATTGGGCTACAGTGTTATAGCAGCCACCTCCTTGTTTCCCCCTACACTTTTAGTGTGTAATATGCTGGAAATTTGGATTCAATGTGAAGTGTACTCATATAGCTTCTTAGACTGTTAACATGACCACTCGCGTTAAGCAGGAGGTCTCAGTTGGACTCCGGTCTGGCACATTTTTTCAGCTGTTACTACTGATTCATTTCAATACCCAAAGAGGCTAATGTCATCAAAAACCTTTATCAAAATCACTGGAACCCTTTGATGATGGGTGACTATTTCTGGGGTCTTGTTAGGGAGAGTGATGAATCAGCAAACAATAGAAGAGCACTGCCACATTTTTCCAATAATATGGGAGGTTAAAACTGAAAATATGTTTTTAATTCATTCATATCTTCCATTGGCAAGATGTCCACATATACATATTAAATAGTATCAAGTTCTGAATATTTATTTCTTGTTTGTTTTAATTTTGTCACTGTTCGCTAGTACTTTTTGACAGTCTGCTGTATATCTAGGAAATGTGACATGGCAGAGAAAAATGGGTTTCACCAGTGACTTTAGAACCCCAAAAATTAGGAATCTACCCATTTACAAGCCAGACAAAAAAAGGGTGTTTAGATTTGTTGATTAATGTTGTGATAGCAATAGGGTATCTCAGTACTTTGTGGAAATAGTTTTAAATGGTTGTCATTAGTATAACATTTCCTCACAAATTTCAGTATGTAAAAAAATTGAAACGACATTCAAATAACTTGAATGCTCACTAAAATGATCCACTTGAATCATGGGATGCCTGTGAAATCACTGGCTAGCACGCTGCTCCAACTGTCGTAAAGGTTGTTCGCAGTGATACCTTGTATTGGAAATTACGTTTCAGAAAATCAGTTACAACTGGTGAGTAGTACAACACTGTACAAATACATCAATAAAAAATGACAGAAAAACTGTTTTTGAGTGTTCCAAGATAAGAGGGTGTGTAAGCGACTTGCTCATAGATATCCAAATAAAGGGGGTAACTACATGTGAATTTGCGAGAGGATTATTTGGATGTAAGTAAAAACTTCATATGAATACATTTTTGCTTGTAGCATAATAGGTTACAAGCTAGACTTCTAATGCAACGTTCTGAAGATCAGTCCTCATTTGGCGCAAATTTAATGCTCCTGTCATCTGAAGTTTACTTCATTTGTAATACAATTATGTAAGAGCTTTAAATTCTATATCATAATACATTTTAATATATATTTCCATTTATTTACTTCATTTTACACCTGATCAATTTGAGCTGAATCCTAAGCATGGTGTTAAACTATTCCATGCTTTATGTAGCTCTTATTCGGACGAATAAGAGAAACCATTTAGCAATTTCTGACCACATCATTCTTCCAAAACAAGTTGTGGAAGACAATTTACCCCTTCCAACTGTCTCCATCGAGCCTGTTGCAAAGCTGTATGGTTTTTGACAAAGAGAAATTGAACACTGCTCAGAACCTACGAGAAAATAAAATAAAACCAAGGCATTACAATGAAATGAAAGTTGATCCTGCATAAGCAATTTTAAATCATAGTGTTTGAGCAGTTGTTAAGTATGCAATAGAACATATACTTTAAGTTTCTGCTCCATCAATTGTATATTTTCTACTAGATAACCTTCCAGTAGTTTAAATTAAAGACCTGGAGGAACAGAAAAACTGCAATGTGTAAAGCAATTGAAGGCAAACACAATGATACTCTCTGAACATTTCTCCTTCATTAGAGACTGGTCATTTAGCAGCTGGGCCACACTAGTTTATTGTCTCATTCTAATTGTATAATTCACTACATAGATTTGAAGTTGTCATTTGCTGATGGTACAGATTACAACAGTAGTGTATTTAGTAAGCATACAATTAGGGCATGAAACTGCTGAAATTTACAGTGTTTTAGACTTATTCCTCAGTAATACATAATGTGCATCATAAACCGCATTTCAAATTCACCTTTGTTTCACATCACATTATCAGCTGAGAAAATTATAGCCTATCTGAAGACTGACAGTTTCCTTTTTGGGGATCTACTATACACCCTACAGCTTGCCCTTCCAGACAAGCTCTTTTATGGTATTTGTTTTGTAAACAAAAACTGCCTTTTCTTGCTGCACTGTATTTTATGTATCCCAGAAGCATTATACCCTTTTACTCTTCAAGGCATCATCAGTGAGCTCTACAATGATAAAATTTAGTTTTGATATGTTTTATTTGTAGTAGTTAGTAACTTCCTTTTCACATGACATCCTGAAAGCCACGGTTCAAGGCAATTCTGTGGATGAGTTATGTGTATCCTAGAGCCTGGCAACTTTGGGCTGATGTCAATTTGCCTCCATCTCTGCCAACATTTCCTGACAAATGTCTCCATCACCACTAAAGTCATTTTCTTATGTTTCATTTGCATTCACAGCAGTATTATGACAGTACAATGCAATGTCAACTACAAGACTAAAGCACTTAAATATGCTGCCTTCTCTGCAACATGATTGATATATTCCTGCTGTGACACTTCTCTTTCCACATCAGCGATCACTTCCATTCTCTGCACCTTCCACTAAAAGTGAAGTTCTGTAACTGACAGTGCATACATTCAATATTATGAGAATTGGTAAGTGGATGCTATTTTCCAAACAACATTCTTGTTAAATGATCAAATATGGTTTTAGGAAATTTCTTTTTGCAATAATTCGATTTTTTAAAATCAGACATACAAATACTTCTGGTTTCCAGTGTCCAACTGGTGGCTCCGGTGGTATTGGCGCACCCTCCTCCAGCATATTGCAATCCTGCACTGGTACATCTGGCAAGTAGCTATGTATAATTTTTGCAGTTTCCACAGCTCGTGCCATTGTGGAGCGAATAAGACACGTATAAGGCATATCAAGTTCCTTCAATCTCTGCCCTGTCAGAGCTGCTTGCTTCCTTCCTGTAGCAGAAGACAATCGTTACTTCATTTGGTGTCTTAATTTGAATCATTAAATCAATACTCAAAAACTTACATCTGACTTACCAAGTTCAGTTAAAACTCTTTCGGCGTCCGTTTCGCCAGACAGGTTATACTGACCATGACGTATCAGTATTAAATTACGTGTAGCAGTTGACTTTTGTTTCTCTAACTCCTCGTTATACCTATTGTCATCTGAATTCCCTTTGGAAGATTTCACAAGTGAGGTTGGCTCCATCCTGTAAGAATTGAGAATGTACGCTAAGTCCAACATCACAAAAGTAAGGACGGTTAACGTTTACAGAGTCAAATACATTTTTGCAACTGTAATAAGTGAAGGAAACCCAACGCAAGTCAGCAGTTTTTCACGGCATGAGAACATACATTACAAACACTTGAAGAGTTATTTTGATATAAGCTATACAAACCTATCCCAGTTTTTGTCCCATTTGACACTTGGTGTAAAATTATCCGTGTAAGCTGCCTGCAAGGCCTGTTTCCTGTTTCTATCGAAAATAAGTCCATAGTACACTATAGCTGCGCCACCACAAGCGCTAAGACCTGCAATCACATAATTCTTCAGCCTTGCAACGGAAACCATAATTACTGTCCACACGTCCAATCTCAATCGCACAACTTATCTCCCATGTGCCTGCCCACACACACACAGTTGGTTTGTTTATATCCCTGGCATATCTTCCCTGATAAACTC
This sequence comes from Schistocerca cancellata, assembly GCF_023864275.1. Taxonomy (NCBI): domain Eukaryota; kingdom Metazoa; phylum Arthropoda; class Insecta; order Orthoptera; family Acrididae; genus Schistocerca; species Schistocerca cancellata. Next base: position 420,917,449 of record NC_064634.1, on the reverse strand, counting down.
TCAAGATTACTGACGCCAAACATCATCAGAGGGAAACACGCGTACACCAGCACTTCCTGTTAATATGACATCTGCACAGTCGAACATTAAAGTCGCGACCGTCGAAGGTCGCGACACCTCGCCTCGATTTTGTTGCCCACTACGCCCGCAACGCGCCAAGCGGCCTACTGTTGAGTTCGGCGTGATCATGAAAACGAAAGTGAATTGTAGTTGTTTATTTTGTTTTATACAATGGTCTTTAAAATAAGGACGTAGCGCAGCGCACTAAATTGCAGCAACAACAAGAAGAAGATACCACATCTTTTTTTTTTTAGGTTTGCTAAGGACCCTGAGAGGTATATCGTATCATGTTACTAAACTGTATCATGAAAACGAAAGTGAATTGTAGTTGTTTATTTTGTTTTGTACAATGGTCTTTAAAATAAGGACGTAGTGCAGCGCACTAAATTGCAGCAACAACAAGAAGAAGATACCACATCTTTTTTTTTTAGGTTTGCTAAGGACCCTGAGAGGTATATCGTATCATGTTACTAAACTGTATCGTCAGGATTCGCTTGCAAACTAAATGTATATTGATGGTTAATGTTTCGTTTTAGGAGTAGAAAATGGATAGTGAATAGCCGACGATAACATCTTATGAAAAAAGACCCTGTTTACCTTTATAATAATGTTAAGTTTTGTCTGCTACACGTCGAACAAAACCAGTTCATGAACTCAGACAATAATCTCACGTGGAATGCAGCTAACCACATTGACATCCCATATTAGCCATCTCAACAGATGATTTGAAGAGAAAACTGCCAGGGAGGTTCGACAATCCGTCTAAAGCTGTAAAAAAGCTCCTATGGCACACAAACAGCCAGTTCATCTCTCCATATAACAGTGTTAGATTCATCTGAATCGTCAACACAGACTGCTTTGACGATGAAGTGGTAAAATTAAGTGCAGTTATTTGTGTTTAGAAACAGAGTGTGGAGTATCAGAATGTGCAGATCGCAAGACTTCGGCAAAACCATTATGGGACAAGGAAAGTGCCCATCATTTTAAGTACAGATAGCAACAGAAACTGTATCAGAAGGATCAAGTAAAGAAAGACAAACAAATTTTGAAGACTATAGGATCCCGATATTTAAAAAGAGATGACCTTGACTTGTTGTTAAGCAAGATTAGCGTGCCATCTGCAAGATGGAAAGAAAAAAAAAGCTGTTTGCTGTTTTATAATTCCATCAGTGTGTGCATTACGGAGGTATGGGGAAGGCATAAAAATAAAATTTGGGGTAAGTGACAATACGTTCCACCTTTCAATACAGAAGGTACAGAATTTCTCCGATGCTGATAAACTAGTGGCAAATTGAACATGTGACAGCACTGCTGACAGTGTTATTGGCTTTGAGGACTTGGGGTTTACACTCACAGTATATTTCTCCCCCCATTTGACAGTTGCTCGTCCCACTTAGAATAATATAAAGATGAAGGTTGTATTTGTGGCCACAAGTGACAATGAGTAAAGCACAGTGGGCATAAGGAACAACAAATGGGTCATCGATCGCTTTTGCACATAGAGATACGTGTATGTGTTTCTTATGTGTGAATGTGACGATACACCAACTCTTGGAGGCAAAAAAATAATTAAAGTATTTCGTAAATCACATAGGAAAGGGATGCAAAACAAACATTCTGCTTACGACGCGTCTGAAGCTCTCCTTTCTCGCCGCTTGGAGCGCTAGTATCGCTCTAGCTATCAAACGGATACAATTTTTACAGCAGTGAGACTCGCGACTGTTAGACTGTGACGTCACTTTAACGTTTCGTGCAATATCGATGACCGAAGGAACAGCTCATTCAGTCCTTATCGGCAGAAATATACCTACTGGAAGTGCCATTGGTTTACAGGAGCACTTGTGAGATGATTGTTACCAACGAAAGATTTGTGACAAGGAAGAATATGAATGATATTGCTTCTTGTTCGCTCTTGGAAATTTAAGCTGTTCTCTTAGGTCCCTGCTTAACCACACTCTCGGAAATCGCCACTTATTGGGAATAAAGAGCCAAATGTTTGTCAGAACGAAGAAGGTGAATTTTATTGCTGCTCATTTCACTCGTAGCTGTACTCTTAGGTTCCTCCCTAACCATATACTCTGATATCACCACATATTCGGAAATAAACAGCTAAATATTTTTGACAAGGAAGAATATGAATTTTATTGCTGCTTTTTACACGTGCATCTTCAGAAATAAACAGCGGAATATTTATTTCGTCTTTTTTTCTTTCTCTAATCAAACAGAAATGTTAAATAACATCGAATTTTGCATAATATACTGGTATGGTATTCATAAGAAAGTCCCAGTGTCTTAGGTTTAACAACTCTAAGATATAAAAATATTAGAATATTTGGAAATGCGAACCTATCATTCTTTAATTCTATTACCCAAGACCTTATCCATTACACTGCAGCCTACTTATGTGACACATGTCTTAGACCAGGGCTTAACAACTGGCCGGTTTTGAGTGCGAGTACTCGCGTCTGCTCAGGCACGTGCTCGCGAGCAGGTGCAAGGTTGGGAGGAATTGTATCTGTTTACAGAAAAAGATGGAGTTGCAAAATGTTTAGTATGTCACAAAACGCTGAATTCTTTTAGGAAATTTAATTTTCAGCAACATTGAATGTCGTACCACGCGAAAGACTACGGAAATGGAAAATGTGATGGACCAGATCGTGCACAGGAAGTTATTAAACTTAAAAGGAAGCTATCCGAAGAAGATCTGGACGACGAAGAAAGATCAACTGAGGCAGCTCTCAGAGTGAGTTACAAAATTGCTTTGCTTTTAGCAAAATCCCTGCGCCCCTTCACTGATGGCGATTTAATAAAAGAATGTTTGGTAGCTGCAGCGGAACATTTGTGTCCATCTCAAGTTGAACAGTTTCTGATTGTGCCATTATCTAACATGACCATTATGCGTCACATACAGGACATGGCAGACGACGTCCAGAGCCAGCTGTAAAGATTTTATGGTGTGTTCTCTAGCTCTGGGCGAAAGTGTTGATATCACTGGAACAGACAGCTTGCCATATTTATTAGAGGTGAGGGAGGAGCTCCTCGATGTAGTAGTCATGAAGAACACTGCAACTGGAGGTGATATTTTAAGTAGTGTTGAAGAAAGTGTTGAAAATATAGGATTGTCGTGGAATTCTTTAGTTTCAGTGTCTACAGACGGTGCACCAGCGATGACAGGTAAAAAATCAGGTTTCGTTGCGCTATTGAAGGAGAAAATGCAAAAACTGACCATGCCGAATGAAATAAGCGGCGTTCACTGTGTGATACACCAGGAAAACTTATGTGCAAAGAGTATCACTCTAAAAAATGTGATGAGTCTTGTTGTTCGTACAACCAATTATTATATAAGGAAGCATGGGCTACAACACAGACAATTTAAAATCTTTCTTGTGGATGTAGAAAACCAGTATGGTATCCTGCCTTATTACAGCGAGGTCCGTTGGCTTAGTCATGGCGAATTATTAAATCGATTTTTTGCCTATTAGATGAGATAAATATGTTCATGGAAATAAATAACATGTGTGTTCCTGAATTGAAAGAGCCTTCATGGAAATGTGATCTCACGTTCTTAGCAGATTTAACTAGCCATCTGAATGCTTTGAACATTTCACTACAAGGTAAAGATCTGCTAATTACTCATTTCATAGATCGAATACGAGCTTTTAAAATGAAATTGACACTTTGGATGAGTCAGCTGGAAACAGGAAATCTAGCTCATTTTCCAAAATTACCATCCATGCAAGATGTTCACAAAAACTGTGAACGTTATTCACATAGTTTAGTTGCCCTTAAGGAAGAATTTGATCAACGCTTTCAAGATAAGACAGCACTAGACAGTGATTTTGATCTGTTCTCCTCTCCATATTCAGCGAATATTGAAGAGATTCGTCCTGAGCTGCAAGCAATGCAGTGTGACGGAGGATATGGAGACAAATTTCAGAATAAGAAAAACATTTTGGAATTCTACAGACCCCTCCCTCAGCATAGATTTCCTCGTTTGCACAAACTGGCGGCTACAATAATATCAATGTTCGGTTCCACGTATGTTTGTCAACAACTGTTCTCTGCAATGAAATGTAACAAGACGTGCCTGAGAAACGCATTGTCTGATCGAAATTTAAACTGCACGCAGTGCCTACACTGCACAAGAACAATTACTCCGAACATAAACGCAATTGTAAAGGGCAAAAAGTACAAGATAACGGAGAATCCCACATTTCAGTGACACCTTTTATTGTGTAACAGTTCACAAATTAATACGAATGTAGAGGCATACCCTAAGATCATAAAATTATCTGTCACGTGTACATTCTCCTTTATTTGTTTCATTTGTCGCAATATAATTCGTGAGTGATATCCCTGCAGGTGGCCGTGGATTTACATTGACTGGCGGCAACTGTTGTGTGCCTCACATGACTCTCCCCACTCTCCGCTCTGGTCCGGTAGAGTGCGTAGTGTGCTCGCACTGCTCCGTGTTCGCACCTTGCTGCTCAGAGCTTGCTCCACGAGCATGTATGTTGTGAAGCCCAGTCTTAGACCTTAATTATCACAGCATCTCTTGAAGGCTTATGTCGTTGATGTGTTACTAACTGACATTCGATGATAAGAGTGATGTGTTTGTGATACATTTTCAATGTGCCATTGCCAAGAAATGGCATGCTTCAAGTTATAATACACCAACAGGTAAATATGCTAAAATAAATATGGAGCATGCTGAATCGATTGTAGGTATTTTGGTGGGACTCGCAACACTATGTGTGACGTCAAAACGACGTTACAATTGCAGGAGGTGCTCTGAGACGAGTGTCACCGTCCATAAATTCATTGAGATAAGTAGCAGATTGACATTCAAACCAGAAAACCATGAGGTCATTCCCGCATACAGTTTGCCGAGTGTAGAGTGTTCAGTAGCTGGTATTTTGGCTGCACTAACGTAACTCTTTTCTCTCGCGCACATTAAACACAATGATCGACAGTTACTAAAAAGTTTCTCTTGAAATTCGAGTTTACTGCTGACAAATTCTCATTTATGCTATGAAAATGCTTGCTGATGCAGATAAAGAGTATATTGCAATGGCTTTAGCATTGTGTATGAAAAAAAGAAAACACCTATGGACCAAGGAATGGTTGAAATTGTTAAGGAAGGACACCAATGAAAATCTGCTGTCTGAAATGTTAACCACAGATCCTGACGATTATAGGAACTTCCTATGAATGGACAGTTAGATTTTTAATGACAAGCTGGAATTAATTCGCTCTGTACTGAAAAGAAGGACACAGTTGTGCGAAATTCCATTCCAGCATCTTCACGTTTAACTACTAATCTGAGATTTTTGCCAAGTGGAGCTGACTTCAAAGACCTAAAATTTCAATCCTGTATTGCAACTAGAACACTAAGTTAGACTGTTATGAAAACATTAAAGCAATAAAGGAAGTGTGAAAGGACAATATTCACCAAGTATTTCACAAAACACACACACACGCACACACACACCACTGCACATGTACAATCACATGTCATACTTTTTTTGCTTGATCGTAAGTAGCTGTCCCTTCCACTTCTGATCCCACCACTTCAGTTTATGAGTCTATATGACCTTGAATAGTTTCCCCTAGTTTCACTTGGTGCAATGTACACTGGAGTTACTAAATGGATATAGTCAGCCAGCATCACTTGATGCAGTTCTGATGTTGGTGAGAGCATGCAACTGTCAGGCTGGCTGACATTAATTGTAACTGAAGTTTTCTGTAAATTTCCAATTACAGCTTCACATAAGAAGTCGTCAATAAACTTCTCTGCTAGAGCACGCTGTTTGGGTGGCAGGCATTGTAGTTTCAAAGCCCAGGACAACTTCATTTTCTGTTTCTTCTTTTTGCAAATGTTTATAGGCTAACTTCAACAATTTGTGATGAATGTCTTCTTCCCCAAATTTGTTGTTGTTTGTGAAGATATGGGATCTGATGAAATTAATTCCTGAAACAAAGTGATTATTTTTAGATTGTATTCTTTATATAAATGATTATTACTTCGTAATTATTCTTTTAGCTGCTCAGTACAGATGATGGCTAGAAAAAAACTACCAGAAATTATGAAGTCAAATCGAATTTTAATAATTGTATTGAAATTGTTGATGGGAGGCATGTAACTACACAGAGGCCTGAACATTCTGGGTCGTATTATTATAATTATAAGTGTACCTACAGCACTGTGCTCATGGCTCAAGCCAATACAAACTACAAACTGGTTATGGTGGATATTGTGACAAATGGATGAATCTCTTATGGGGAGTATTGAAAAATAACCCCTTTTTGGACACTACTGCAAAACAACTAGTTACACATCCCACTGCCAACAGAATTTCCTAACACAAACAAAAAATATCCTTTTTTTTGTGGGAGATGAGGCTTTACATCTGTATCCCAATCTCCTGGGACCATACAACCAAAATGTACTAAATAGTGAAAGATGAGTGTATAACTTCCATTTGCCTTGTGTGCATTGCATAGTGGAATATGTGTTTGCATTAAAATGTCAGTTATTGCAGACACTAATTGAAACTGGAGATGTTCAGAAAATGATAGAAAAATTAGGCCCATCCAAATATAATTCAGTTATTGCACAAAATCAACTATCCTTATCGGATCAGAACATACAAGGACTGAGGGGTAAGCATAATGAGTTGCTTATTTGTGTTGAAAAATTGGAGTAGAGTACACCAGTCGATATAATCTGCCTCTCTGAACATCATGTGACCACTGATATAGATATGTTAAATGTTAAATGATTTAAGGTAGCTTCTTATATGGAGAAAGAAGGAGTAGCCACACTTGTCAGAAACTACTTTAATTTCAAGGACACAGATATTTATACATTTTGCATAGAGCAGCATTTAGAAACTTGTGCAACATAAGTAGTATTCCATAATAAGCCCTTTATAATAACAAGTATATACAGAGGACCTTCAGATAACTTCAACTTTTTCATCAAAAACCTGGAAACTCAGTTGTCCCATTTCACAGTCGAGGAAATGGTGGATGGCGGTGATTTTAATGTGGATATACTGAAAAACTCTGTCAGTGAACAATTATTGCAATCAGTAACACTGTCATTCAGTTTAATTCCTACTATGAACTTCGTGGCTAGGCTATGTATATGCTCTGAGACACCTAATTATAATATCATTGTAGACAAAGCTAGGGAAAAAACCAATAGTAAATATGCTATCTGATCAAGACATGCAGCATCTTATGTTAAATGTTGAAACTTGTCAGGATATAGAATCTTTTAAATATGAGTATGGGAGGGTAATAAACCAGTCAAAAACTGAGAATTGTAGGAGATTGCTGAAAGACATTAACTGGATAGATGTTTCCAATATTTCTGACTCAAACATAAAATACTAAATAATCATTAATAAAATTATTTCCTCATTTGAAATTTTTCCCCAAAAGGTAACCTAAATCTGAAAGAAGTCTAAATATAAACCGAAAGTTACTCAAGGGATAAATGTATCGCATGGGACGAAATCAAAACTGTAGCTACTAAGTAGGAACAGCTCTGATGTTACTGTTGCAATGTATTACAACGAATACTGCAAAATTTTGAAGCAAGTTATCTAGAATAACAAAATAAAAACTACATGGGATATAGTGAAGACAAAAAAGCTGGATTCACAAAGAAAGAGGAACATATAGTTCCAAAAATAAATAAGACATTGGAATAAGTGTATGTAGAGTTGCAACCGTCTTAACTAAGTACATTGTTTCAGTTATTGACAGCCTGGGGTCATCATGTGCAGAAAAAGTGCAATGGAATATCTGGGATCAGTCTCTACAAATAACTTCAGTAAGATGAAAATGAGACTTGCTTCTCCCAAAAAGGTAGTATGCACAATAAAGACCTTAAAATCACAGTATTCTACTGGTTATGATAACATATCAACAAAGTTAATCGAACAATTTTCATGTGAATTGAGTTCTATCTTAAGTTATTTGTGCAATCCATCTCTTATCAGTGGATCATTTCCAGGCTGGTTAGAATATGCTGAAGTTAAGCCTCTTTGCAAGATTAAGAATACAGAGATACCATCAAACTATCGACCATTTTCACTTTTGTTGACATCTTCAAAAATGTTCGAAAACATTGCGTTCAAGCATCTTCTTAAGCATCCAGCTGCAAACAATATATTGTCCAAATCACAGCTTAAGTTACTTAACAGCTCTGATACAGAGAAGGCTTTTTGCACATACAGTGAGAATGTACTTAATTCATTAGATAACAAATTAGAGGCTACTGGCATTTTATATGACCTGTCAAAAGCTTTCCACTGTGTGAATTGCAGCCCTCTCTCAAGTAAATTAGAATATTATGATGTCACTGGCAATGCTGCAAAACAGTTCGAGTCTTACCTAACAAACAGGAAACAAAGGGTATTTTGTTAAATATCTGTGGAGTAAGTAGTCAATCTGAAGACTGGGAACTGATTACATGTGGTGTTCCACAAGGTTCCAGCTTGGGTCCATTGTTTTTTCTTGTCAAATGTTTTTTATTCCAGTCTCTGATCACAATATCAATTCTTTAGACGATGACCGGTTTCAGTCCATATTGACCATCCTCAGATCTTGTATCTATTAATTACCTCTCGGCTGTTATGTTGCCAGATGCTAAGTTTTGTTTGTTTGTAGATGATACAAATATTGCAATAAAGAGCAAGTCAAGTGCAGATTTAGAAATGGCTGCTTCCTAAATTTTCACTGACATTAATAAATAGTTTAAAGCTAATTCACTGTTATTAAACTTTGAAAAGACCCATTATATGCAGTTCAGGATCTGTACAAGATTTCCTTCCGGTATGTGTATAACGTACAAAGACATGTAGGTAGAAGAGGTTGGCAGTGTGAAATTTCTGGGATTACAACTAGATAATAAATTCAGTTTGGAAGGGCATACCACAGAATAGTTTATATTTGCAGTGTGAATGATCTCAGATGTAGAAGATACAAATTTAAAGAACTTGCATACTTTGCTTATTTTCGTTCTATTATGTCATATGGGATCATATTCCGGGGTAACTCATCAAACTGAGCAAAAATTTTTAGAGTGCAGAAGTATGTAATAAGAATCATTTGTGGTATAAATTCAAAAACCTCATGGGGAAACCTGTTCAGGGACTGGGTATTCCAACTGCTACTTCTCAGTATATTTAGTCCATAATGAAACTTCCAACCAATAGCTCAATAGATAGTATCAGTACTAGGAATAAGAACAATCTACATAAAGACCACAAATGACTTACCTTGGCTCAAAAAGGGGTCCAATATTCCAGAACACACATTTTAAGTAAATTGCCTGCAACTATTAAAAACTTAGTTTCAGCTAAAGAATAGTTTCAAAAGAATTTGAAAGACTCTCTGGTAGACAATTCCTTCTTAATAGGGATTGTTAGACGTGCTTAAGTAAAAATGTCTGTTAGATTTCAGTTCTGACAGCAGTTGGTCACAACAGTCAAGTCTAGGTGCTTTGTGCATGATAAATTTATTAAAAGTGCATAACTATGTTTCGTTCTGGCAGTGTACTAATTCTATAAATACCAGCAGTTAAAGGTAATATATTCACGCATCTTGAAAATCTCTTGACAAATAATCATGCAAGTGAGTACTGTATTCAAATGTTTTGTTTTTTATATGATACTTTCTCATAAGTTTCAACACCAACGATAATCACCTCATTTTTGCACCATATAACGAAAAATAAATCTAATCTAATCTATCTCAACACTATGATCCTCCTTATTTTACTACTTTAGTGACTGAAACACGTATACAAAATCTATTTTCTTTTTCACATCATCCTCTGTAATATTTCCTGCACTGGTGTAACTTTTCCATCATTTTCTTTTATTTTTGTCCATGTATTCCTTGCTGCACATCTTCCACAACTCTGGAAATTCTCTGTACATAGAAATAAATTGTAAGGTCTATACAAAGAGACAAAAAATACACAGAGAGTCTGTGGCATGTTATTCAGTGCTCCCTGTGGTGCCACGATGTACTAGTATTTGGCATGTTCCAGGAAGTCATTCTGCAGTTGTTTTGCAGGTTAGAGAGTTTGTGTATGGTTTTGTAAGCTACACAGCTGCTGATTTTCTTTTCGAAATCATACCTGCTGTGTATTCAGAGTGTAAATGTACTCACATATCTAGAAAAATATTGAAGATTAGCCCAAATATTGGTACATATTGTGTCTTATGATTGTGTTGTGTTTTGTGCACAGCGATGTATTTGTTTACTTGTGTAATGAAGCTCGTTTCACATGAGAGTTTTTGTGATGATGGGGAAGCTAAAGGCATTACTCCAATAACTGACATTGTTACTTTCTGGAAACTAAATGAAGTATGCTTTCATATTAGAAAGTATGAACTACAGGTGGAAAGCCTTGTAATAGCCTGTGAATAGGTAGTTATTTGTTTGAAATTATAACTTCACATTATGATAGGAGTCCTTTAGGTGCAAAGTATAAAGTACAAATGACTCTGTGAATCAATCCCGGTATAATTTCAATATGAATAATCATTTTTCGAAGTTTGGATCTACAGTAGGTATGGTAGTTACATATTTTAAATTATTACTTTTTTTAATGGCATAGATAAGCTATAATGTGCAAAGTGTAAATTAATCTGATACTGATTCTTAGAAATCGATATGTAGAAGGGTAGTTATGGGGCTAGAGAGCGATAATGCAATTATTTTAGGGAAAGTTTTACTAGATATTTCTAATGAAATCCGTAATGGTGTTGACATACTGGAAGGGTTTCTAGGAGGTTGCATCATAGTGATACTAAAAGAAACACCAACTTTATAGAATCTACATCCAATAACATTAGTTAACATTGATTATAGAGTAACTAATGACTCAGTGCTTTGCTGGAAGATTAAAGCAAACAATGAAAAAGTGATTAGTCCATATCGGATGCGTTCCATTCCAGATAGAAACATATGATGCCTTACTACCATATAAAGAATGTATTTTGAACACAAAACTCACATATCAAAGAAAGCAGTGATTCATTAACAGACAAAATGTTTCAATAGGCTTGGAAAAAATCATGATTAAAATGGTCTTTGGCATCAAGTTCACAAATGCAGTTCAGAGTATTTTGGGCTACTCTGTGACCAAAATGGTACTGAAACAGAGGATGCAGACTAAAGGCCGAAATACTAAATGTCTTTTTCCAAAGTTGTTTCACAGAGGAAGATTGCACTGTAGTTCCTTCTCTAGATTGTCGCACAAATGACAAAATGGTAGATATCGAAATAGACGACAGAGGGATAGAGAAACAATTAAAATCGCTCAAAAGAGGAAAGGCCTCTGGACCTGATGGGATACCAGTTCAATTTTACACAGAGTACGCGAAGGAACTTGCCCCCCTTCTTGCAGCGGTGTACCGTAGGTCTCTAGAAGAGCGTAGCGTTCCAAAGGATTGGAAAAGGGCACAGGTCATCCCAGTTTTCAAGAAGGGACGTCGAACAGATGTGCAGAACTATAGACCTATATCTCTAACGTCGATCAGTTGTAGAATTTTGGAACACGTATTGTGTTCGAGTATAGTGACTTTTCTGGAGACGAGAAATCTACTCTGTAGAAATCAGCATGGGTTTCGAAAAAGACGGTCATGTGAAACCCAGCTCGCGCTATTCGTCCACGAGACTCACAGGGCCATAGACACGGGTTCACAGGTAGATGCCGTGTTTCTTGACTTCCGCAAGGCGTTCGATACAGTTCCCCACAGTCGTTTAATGAACAAAGTAAGAGCATATGGACTATCAGACCAATTGTGTGATTGGATTGAAGAGTTCCTAGATAACAGGACGCAGCATGTTATTCTCAATGGAGAGAAGTCTTCCGAAGTAAGAGTGATTTCAGGTGTGCCGCAGGGGAGTGTCATAGGACCGTTGCTATTCACAATATACATAAATGACCTGGTGGATGACATCGGAAGTTCACTGAGGCTTTTTGCAGATGATGCTGTGGTGTATCGAGAGGTTGTAACAATGGAAAATTGTACTGAAATGCAGGAGGATCTGCAGCGAATTGACGCATGGTGCAGGGAATGGCAATTGAATCTCAATGTAGACAAGTGTAATGTGCTGCGAATACACAGAAAGATAGATCCTTTATCATTTAGCTACAATATAGCAGGTCAGCAACTGGAAGCAGTTAATACCATAAATTATCTGGGAGTATGCATTAGGAGTGATTTAAAATGGAATGATCATATAAAGTTGATTGTCGGTAAAGCAGATGCCACCCTGAGATTCATTGGAAGAATCCTAAGGAAATGCAATCCGAAAACAAAGGAAGTAGGTTACAGTACGCTTGTTCGCCCACTGCTTGAATACTGCTCAGCAGTGTGGGATCCGTACCAGATAGGGTTGATACAAGACATAGAGAAGATCCAACGGAGAGCAGCGCGCTTCGTTACAGGATCATTTAGTAATCGCGAAAGCGTTACGGAGATGATAGATAAACTCCAGTGGAAGACTCTGCAGGAGAGACGCTCAGTAGCTCGGTACGGGCTTTTGTCAAAGTTTCGAGAACATACCTTCACCGAAGAGTCAAGCAGTATATTGCTCCCTCCTACGTATATCTCGCGAAGAGACCATGAGTATAAAATCAGAGAGATTAGAGCCCACACAGAGGCATACCGACAATCCTTCTTTCCACGAACAATACGAGACTGGAATAGAAGGGAGAACCGATAGAGGTACTGAAGGTACCCTCCGCCACACACCGTCAGGTGGCTTGCGGAGTATGGATGTAGATGTAGATGTAGATATTGTGTCACAAATCATTATCAATGGTAGATTATATAAGAAAAGCTGCACCAACAATTCAATTAGACAAGTTTCTATGATAATGTATGCAATAGCTTTAGATCCTCTCCTCCATATCATATGTTGTGAGTGCCAAATAATCTAAGTAGAAAACGAATAGTTCACATACTGAACTTATAACTAGGATGTTTTCACAGAAGGTTCGAGAAATGCTGATATCTTACATAACATCCTCTGACAGTACAGTAAAAGCTACAGGTTGTTCTGCTAACTCCAAAAAAACTGTATTGTTGCTAACTGCAAATAAAAAGTGGAACATACAGTGGAATTTGTTTATTATCAGAGATCAACACCAAATGTTAGATGTCATTATGACAAATAAGCCACAAAGAATGGAGGCTCTCCACTGCTACATGACACCGTATAAAATAAGAATGTTAGTAAAAATACACACAGGTAGAAATCTAGTTATGACAGAAAAATGTAAAGCTAACCAACAGACAAAAATTCGCAAAACTGTGGTACATACCTCAGATTCTCTCAGTGCCCAAAACAATAGAGAGGGCTATTCAGCAAGCGATATATTGGTTTATATGGAGGGCTGAAATTTTTAAGGTCTCCCTGCAGACTAGCACCATCACTATAAACAAGGGAGGACTGGACCTAATGGACTTGCACGCAAAATGTACATCACTATTCATCAAAAGAACTGAGTGTGTAATAGAAAACGGAGCACAATCACAAACTACTGTATTGTTTCACAAATTCGCCTGACATCAGACCTAATACCGATTAATATTGTCAGTATTCTATAGTCGTTAAATTTAATCCAAATCACTATCTCAATAAAAGTTGCTTATCAAGAGACATCATAATACAAGAAAAAGTTAGTAAAATGACCATAGCTCTCAAAGGGATACCAATTCCCAATAAATGGGAGCTGTGATTATGGCAGCACAATAGGTAAGTCCAGTGGGAGAATTTACCAATGAAAATCATACCAGAAGATGCAATATCGACTTGATACAAAGTGATAAACTGGACAATAGTGGCCATTTCCAAGCTCTGCTCCATTCAGTTAAAGTCATCAGCTGTATGTGGAAATAGTAATTTAGAGGAAACAAATGAACACCATTGTGAGTCCCTAAAATTTCCAGCGATATGGGACACAGTGAGGGACATGATTCAACTGGTCAATGGAATGGGCATAAACAATATACAGGTTCCTAACACAATGGTACCCAAATGGAGACTGTTTGTCAAAGTAAATCAACATGCAACCTTGTAGATCATAGCACAAGTAATTTTTCTACTTAACTTAATGGACAACTTATATTATCTGGTGTACGTATGGGATGAAGATGAGAAGCAACTTGTCATCCCAACTACAGAATTATGTACACGTATTTTCCCACAATTCCAATATTTTAACTTTATGATGATATTTTGACCTAAAACCTTATGCAAAATACTAATGCAATGAGAATTCTACAAAAATATCATCTAAGAAATATCTCAATGAACAATTCTTTACGGACTTCCTTACTAAAGACTGAAATATGAATGTGTTTCAGCTTGTATTAGTATCTATAAAATGAGTTTGCTTTTTATTATGTTATGTTGTTATGTGAAGCTGTTAAATGGTAAATAAATACTCTGTAAAAGTGGTAAGATTTATATTATCTTAGCACTTCTAACACAGTCTGGAACTTTCTTATTCATGTGATATAAGTATGTTTTGCAGTATTCGATGTTATGGGCATATAATAGTGTGCTCTCTCAGGAATGGATTACTTCGATTATGTGACTTCTGTCTGATTAGAAAACAAAGGATGAAATCGCTGCCAGTGAAATAATGCAGCAGTGGCATCTATATTGCTTAGTTGTCACAAATATTTGGCTGTTTTTTTCCAAACTTGCGTAATTTCTGAGGGTGTTAGTCACAAACCTGAGAGGGGAAAATTTCTGTTGGAAATGTGTATACTCAGAATGACGTTGTCTATCAGTAGCACTATGTCATATCGTAAAATGTTTCAGTTTATTCAAATGATTCTTCCTAATGAGTATCTTTCGCTGCCAAAAATATCGCTAAGCAACGATTTTAGAAATTATCTATGCCCAGAGATATTTTGCTGCTTGGGGAGACCCTAGCTTCACCCCATTAAAGATGACAGCTCACGGAACGAGTTAGTTAACATTGACGTGGCGCTCTATGTTTTATCTCACTTTGCTTTCTGCTATTTCTCGATGAGGAGCCATTGTGTCACATGAACCATGAAACGAGTTCTTCGACATTTCGGCAATGTACAATGTAAAGCAAAATTAACTGGAAGCAAGAACGCTCCCTCCACCACAAACAGATTTTGCTGCTTCAATAAATTCATCTCAGTAAAGCCAATAGCTCTTGGGATGAGTTAGTTAAAGTTGACATGGTGCTCTATGAGTTTTGTGGCAGACGCCATGCTGTATTTATCAGCGTCAGTAAAAGGCCATTTTCCTTGGGTTTGATGTTATACATTACATGGTGTGAATATAAAAGGTGTTTCAAACTGAATACATGGGTTTCAAGGCTTTGTGGCATTTATTACATTCAAATTAAAATGATACATAATACATTAAATGATAGAGTAACTCCAACAGTTTTCTTACAAGTATTCAACACGAGCATCATTTGTCACACATCGAGTCCATCGGATATTTCTTCCCAAACCTCTGTCAGTCTGTCTGGAGTAATTGTTGCAATAATGCTGTTTCTAAAGTCGTGTAGGTCAGCTGACAGTGGAGGCACATACATATGAATCTTTATGAACCCTCAAAAGAAAAATCACTTGGTGTCACACTGTATGTAAACGTAGAGGTCATGCAAAACAAGCTCCATCATCCACTCCCTTGTTGCCAATCCAGCGATCGGGTACAACAGTTGCGGAAAGGCCATAATTCTAGGTCATCAACATAGGAAACAACAAGTTACAGTTGCTTCGCCGAAAAAAAAAGGTTCGTAAAATTTTTGCTGGCGTATGGCAGAAAAAAATTCAGTTTAAGGGAGTCTCGTTGCTACTGTTCCATCTCATGGGGATTTGCTGACTCCTAGATGCGCAGATTAGGTCATTAGGTTCACATTTCCACTTATGTGAAATATCGATTCATCACTGGAAACACACAATCCAGAAAACTCTTCATCGTAATTCAGCAACAATTTGTTCTCAAAATTGACCTTCATAGCCTGCAGGCCTTAGTGCTTGTAACAACTGCAAACGATAAGGACGTAGTTGTAAGTGCCTTCTCAAAAGCTTCCACACAGATGTCACTGGAACTGGTCATTCACGAATAGCCTTCAGAACTAGTTTCTTGGGGATGCGTGTAAAAAGACTCTCACTCGTTCAACACATTCTTCACCCCACTTGACTGTACTATACTCTTCTCTTTTGGCACAGGTATACAAACAAAACTGTCTGAATTGCTCTTTCATCTGATGTATTATTTATAATCATCTATTAAAACTAGTTAATGATATAAAGCCTTAAAACCCATATATTCATTTTCAAACACCCTTTATATTGTTTCTAAGTGTTGGCACACTGAATGTCTCAAGAACGAATCGTTATTAGTATCATTTGCTGTCATAAAATGACGGGAAACGTCATATTGGCGATTAAAGAATTTTTGTATTTAGTTACTTTCGCATTATAGCTCGCTTGTTACGAAAGTAGCCCATTTTAACGCAATGGCCAGCTGAAGATTCAGGAAAATCTGTTGTTCTTGTTAGGATTTGTTAGAATTAAATGTCAATAACACTTCGGCCATTAATGCCTTTAGAATATTGTAAGATAAAATACGAAGCCCATTGAAGCTGAGTCTCAGCATAGCATAGTCTGTTGAGGCACCACGTCGAGAACCAGCAGTGGGTGAAAAGAGGGTTTGCATCCCACTGCAACCATTTTTTTTCACCTTCATATTCGCTAAAAGGTTGTGGAAGTTTCCTATGTAATTAACCGAAATCATTTCCGTAATACTTGATATTATGTAAATAAAGAGTACTCTCTGACAAGAGCTAATTTGTCCAATTTGGTAAACTTTAATAAGCTGAAGTTCTTCTTGAGTAGGTATGTATCTTTCATTTTTGCCTTATTACATGTTCACGGCCACTGAAGATTTTATTTATGTATACCACTGTCAGAAGAACATGACAACCATGTGGACAAGAAAGGAAATGAGCTTTTTAATAGAGCTAACAAAAGAATTCCACAAGTGTCCATTTTCCTGAACAGCCTATACGGTTTGTGAGATAAGTAAAGACAACTGCTGCTAAAGAGCGCTGGGGGAGCAAAATCACATTTACAAGCTCACGGTGTGTGCTGATGGTGCTGTGTCTCGTGATTTGGGATATCCTGTCTGTGTGCACGTCGACATTAGCTGCCTCGTTCCCTATGTTGATGCCTTAACATTTTTCTGTGACATCGTTATGAAGCTTGCATGCCCAGTTCCGATCGTTATAGACGTCTATCAACTTTCGTGGTCTTATCAACTTATGAGAAGTTGGAGAAGTTATAGTCATGATATTTGATGGTTTTTAAACTACAACATATGTCCGATGTATATATCCTGCTTCAAATACTGAGAATCTCTTGAAGGTGTATCGTCATTGGTACAATTTGTTGTAATTATTATAAGGTAAAAAGGTAATGGCAGTTGAAGTCTTTAGGGTCTCTAAAATGGAAACCGAGTGCCATGTTAGCTTGTGCCCACAGTAGCGTTATGGATAAAATGTTAGGTTATGAACAAGAGAGCCATTGGCGCATTGTTACATGTGCTGCTCCTTTTAATTTAATTTTGCCCTTCGCTTTTCTAAATGAATCTGGGATCTTCTTAATTTAAGGAAAGTATGTTCTGTAATATTCAATATTACATAAATATAAGGGCACTCTCTTCCAGGAGTAGTTGTTGTTGCCAATAATTAAGAAATAATCATGAAACACGAAAATGTCAGTAAATGATTTGAACATGTTGTTCATTTGGTAAAACAAAATAAGTACTGCTCAAAATAAAAATCATAGAAAAAAACTGATACATCAGAAAAAGAATTAAAAGATAACTTAGTCTCAGCTGTGGACAAATTATAAAAGAATTCTAACAAGATAGTTATTTTAGCAGACTTATTTTCCATATAAGAATATTTTATACACATGCAGAAGAAATAGATTCTGGTACTGGTAAAGTAGAGTACCTGCTTCTGTTTCTTCCCATTGTATCAGTTACTTTCAAGTGCAAAGGAAGAAGGTCATTTTACTCACAGTGAATTCACAGAAATTAGAACGTATTTCACATAATGAGCACACTTTCACAATTGGGAAGCTTATTCCTAAGTACTTCTCATAATCTACAATTATGTAAATAACGAGCATGAAGTTGGCAGAAAAGATAACAATAGTTTCCAAAATTGTAATAAATATACCAGTAAAAGATATGAGTCGCTGCTTCAATTCATGAGCAAGAATGGTTACCAAAGTGACAATGATATTCCATAGTTACAATCTTTTTATAGCATCAGAAGAATGTTGTGGTAATATTACATTTATTATGCAAAGCACATATAATGCAGTATATGTAAACACACAAAATTACATATTCACATGGTCCTCAAGTAAATAAAAAGATCAGTTAGAACGAAGTTAACAAACAGATCAAAGTAAAAGCGTTTAAGATGATGGAAGATGTGATTTATCCACTGCTGCACATCCAATCAATTAGTTTCAACTGTTTAATGCTAATGAGGTACACACAATGATTTTGTGTTTGAAGCTGTTTCTGAAAAGAACTTAACCTTTTTATCCACACATTATTTTCATCCTTGAAAACAAATACGTATTTAGAACAGCAACCAGTCGTATTATTTCAGTTTGGTAAACGTTCTCTAGGTGATGGCATGTGTCAACATGATGGCAATGCCAACTCCCAGGTGAAATCATGAGGCTGTACACTCACAGGGGTGATAAGTTCCCATAAACACGACGTAGATGACTGTTCCATGAGATGCTCACTGCACTGAGACTTGACACAATTGTGAAAGTCGATAGACATCCCTGAAAGTCGAATCTGGGCACCTCCACTACTGGCCATTAAAATTGCTACACCACGAAGATGATGTTCTGTAGACAGACATTTAACCGACAGGAATAAGATGCTGTGATATGCAAATGATTAGCTTTTCAGAGCATTCACACAAGGTTGGCGCCAGTGGCGACACCTGCAACATGCTGGCATGAGGAAGGTTTCCAACCATTTTCTCATACACAAACAGCAGTTTACCGGCGTTGCCTGGTGAAACGTTGTTGTGATAGCTCGTGTAAGGAGGAGAAATGCGTACCATCAGGTTTCCGACTTTGATAAAGGTCGGATTGTAGCCTATCGCGATTGCGGTTTATCGTATCACGACATTGCTGCTCGCATTGGTCGAGATCCAATGACTGTTAGCAGAATATGGAATCAGTGAGGGTAATACGGAACGCCGTGCTGGATCCCAATGGCCTCGTATCACTAGCAGTCGAGATGACAGGCATCTTATCCGCATGGCTGTAACGGATCGTGCAGCCACGTCTCGATCCGTGAGTAAACAGATGGGGACTTTTGCAAGATAACAACCATCTGCGAGAACAGTTCGACGACGTTCGCAGCAGCATGGACTATCAGCTCAGAGACCGTGGCTGCGGTTACACTTGATCCTGCATCACAGACAGGAGCGCCTGCGATGGTGTACTCAACGACGAACCTGGGTGCACGAATGGCAAAACGTCATTTTTTCGAATGAATCCAGGTTCTGTTTACATCATCGTGATGGTAGCCTCTGTGTTTGACGAAATCGCGGTGAACGCACATTGGAAGCGTGTATTCGTCATCGCCATACTGCCGTATCACCTGGTGCGATGGTATGGGGTGCCATTGGTTACACATCTCGGTCACCTCTTGTTCGCATTGACGGCACTTCGAACAGTGGACGTTACATTTCAGATGTGTTACGACCCGTGGATCTGCCCTTCATTCGATCCCCATGAAACCCTACATTTCATCAGGATAATGCACGACCGCATGTTGCAGGTCCTGTACATGCCTTTCTGGATACAGAAAATGTTCGACTGCTGCCCTGTCCAGCACATTCTCCAGATCTCTCACCAACTGAAAATGTCTAGTCAATGGTAACCGAGCAACTGGCCGCTCACAATACGCCAGTCACTACTCTTGATGAACTGTGGTATCATGTTGAAGCTGCATGGGCAGCTCTACCTGTACACGGCATCCAAGCTCTGTTTGACTCAGTGCCCAGGCGTATCAAGGCCGTTATTACGGCCAGAGGTGGTCGTTCTGGATACTGATTTCTCAGCATCTATGCACCCAAATTGCGTGCAAATGTAATGACAAGTCAGTTCTAGTGTAATATATTTGTCCAATGAATACCTGTTTATCATCTGCATTTCTTCTTGGTGTAGCAATTTTAATGGCCAGTAGTGTACAAGTTGTAGTTATATCATAGTTACATCACATAGAAAAGTTACCAAGGTGAATCGAGTATCTCCCAGGAAATGAGACTAGTGACTAAAAATACAGCACAGGGTGTTAATTATTTAACTACATGAAAAAAAATGTGAATTAGTTACAACCTAAGGCATGCACACACTTTATTCAGAATGTAAACGTCACTACCGATATTCGGATTTAGGTTAATGACACTTTCGATACACCTGTCGTCGTTGGCCATGAAGTGGCACTGACGAATAGCGAAATTCTGAATTACGCACTGAAGGGACGGAATATCGATGCTGTCAATGACCTTCTAAACGAGTGATTTCAGCTCAGCAATGGTTATGGGGCTATTGCAGTATGCCTTGTCTTTAATATAACACCACAGAAAGGTGTCGTAAGTGTCTAGATCCGGAGAAAATGGCGGTCAATCGAGGCTCTTGCCACTGGCCTCTGGGTTGCCCAGAGCCAGAATGCGGTCTCCAGAAAGCTCCACCAGGACACACACCTGCTTCGATGGTGTCGAGTTCCATCTTAGATTAACCACATCTTGTCGAAATCAGGGTCTCTTTGGATAATGGGGATGAAATCATCTTCCAAAACATTCATGTATCGTTCGGTAGTCTCTGTGCCAACAGGGAATATCGCACCAGTTGTTGGTGACTGGATATTGCACACCCCAAGTCACTCGTTGAGGATAAAGAAACTTCTCTATCGGATTTCCAGTCCTTCAAATGCCCAATTTTACACTGTACCATGACATTTTCGTGAGCAAATTGCAAAAGAAGGCGCGTGTGCATGCGCATGCTAATTCCCGTAATGGCCCACAGCCAACTGTACAGTTTGGACGTCCTAACGCACACCATTCAGAAATTATGACGATTTTGTTTCATATAGTTCAATAATTGTCACCCTGCGTGTGTCACATTACACTGAAATCGGAAAGTGGTCACATGATGTCTGTCACTGCTGCTTTTGAGCCATCATGTTGGATTCATCATATGTCTATGTTTCTGTATTAAAAATCACTTGTTATAACCGTATGCCATTTTAAGGTAAAGGTGCAATGAACGAGTGTCACTCTCAGTCCGATTTATTATAATTAAATGCCAGTTACTGACACACTGTGTTCAGAACATCTTTTTTTCATCTTCACATTTGTAACACATTCTGGGAGTTTCTTAGTCATATAACAGAAGTACATGCTCCAATATTCGATTTTATTTATATACAAGAGCATACTCTCTCAGTAATGAGTTCCTCCCATTTTATGACTGCACTCTGATTAAAAAACAAAAAATGGAATTGCTGTGAGTAATACAACTGGCAGTGACATTTATATTCTTACTAGCCACAAACCTTTGAACCTTTTTTCTGAATATGTAGCGATTTCTGATGGTTTGTTTAGGCAGGAACCTAAAAATAAGGCTTAAATTGCTATGGGTAAAACCAACAGTAATCATGTTATAGTCTTGCTTGTCAGCAATACTTCATTGTTTATTCGCAATAAGTCACGAATTTCGAGAGTGTGGTTAGGTAGGAACCTAAGAGCACAACTTAAATTGCTGCGAATGAAAAGAACAGAAATGATATTTACAGTCTTGATTGTCACAAACATTTAGCTCTAATCGAATCCTTAAAAATGCTTTCGTAAATTTTTCAGTCAAAACGAAGATCGCATCACATGAGTGTGGGATGTCAGTTGACAGCTTTCCAGTTTCAGCTGAGTGCTAGGTGTGCTTCAGATCTTTAGTCACTTACGAAATAAGAGCATGTAGCTTCTCCCACTACAGGTGCTCTTGCTACAGAATCTCTCTGCCTGAGAAGCTGGTCGTTCGCTAATAGTGTAGCTAGTTTCATTGGGGAGAAAGAATTTTATGCTCAAGATACAAGAACTCCTGATAATAATATTGAGTGAATATAGAGAACGCCAATTCACACTGATCATCATGTCATGTCAAGACACATTAAGGCACCACCATCTCTGGGTATATTCACTCTGCCCATCACGTTACACCAATTCACCTAGCCCAGTATGGAATGGTGAAAGTGAGGCTATGAGTTACCATCCATGTAGAAAAGATTGGAATATAGTAATGGAAATGAGGAACTAACAGTGGTACAGTTTATTAATGGCCAAAGCAATGTTCGTAACGCATGTCCTTGATCAGTTTTATGCAGTGGAATGTTGAGAAGTGAAACAACATTTCAAAACATCGACATTTGTGTACTAACGAAAATTTCCATGCGCAAACGTCATACAATATTTATAAGGGAATAAACAGAGTCTGTTTACCTTATCGGTTACATTTCTTTTATGTAACTAATAACATTATAAACGACCATAATCCTCTCCTTCATTAGATATTACATTTACACTTAAAATGTTATTTAATGTAAACTGCTTCATCAATTTATGTTTCTTATTTATACAGGGTGTTACAAAAAGGTATGGCCAAACTTTCAGGAACCACTCCTCACACACAAATAAAGAAAAGATGTTATGTGGACACGTGTCCAGAAACGCTTAATTTCCATGTTAGAGCTCGTTTTAGTTTCGTCAGTATGTACTGTACTTCCTCATTCATCGCCAGTTGGCCCAATTGAAGGAAGGTAATGTTGACTTCGGTGCTTGTGTTGAGATACGACTCATTGCTCTACAGTACTAGCATCAAGCACATCAGTACATAGCATCAACAGGTTAGTGTTCATCACGAACGCGGTTTTGCAGTCAGTGCAATGTTTACAAATGCGGAGTTGGCAGATGCCGATTTGATGTATGGATTAGCACGGGGCAATAGCCGTGGCGCGGTACGTTTGTATCGAGACAGATTTCCAGAACGAAGGTGTCCCGAAAGGAAGACGTTGGAAGCAATTGATCGGCGTCTTAGGGAGCACGGAACATTCCAGCCTACGACTCGCGACTGGGGAAGACCTAGAACGACGAGGACACCTGCAATGGACGAGGCAATTCTCCGTGCAGTTGACTATAACCCTAATGTCAGCGTCAGAGAAGTTGCTGCTGTACAAGGTAACGTTGACCACGTCACTGTATGGAGAGTGATACGGGAGAACCAGTTGTTTCCGTACCATGTACAGCGTGTGCAGGCACTATCAGCAGCTGATTGGCCTCCACGGGTACACTTCTGCAAATGGATCATCCAACAATGTGTCAATCCTCATTTCAGTGCAAATGTTCTCTTTACGGATGAGGCTTCATTGCAACGTGATCAAATTGTAAATTTTCACAATCAATATGTGTGGACTGACGAGGCAATTGTGCAATCACGTCATCAACACAGATTTTCTGTGAACGTTTGGGCAGGCATTGTTGGTGGTGTCTTGATTGGGCCCCATGTTCTTCCACCTACGCTCAATGGAGCACGTTATGATGATTTCATACAGGATACTCTACCTATGCTGCTACAACATGTGCCTTTACAAGTACGACACAACATGTGGTTCATGCACGATGGAGCTCCTGCACATTTCAGTCGAAGTGTTCGTACGCTTCTCAACAACAGATTCGGTGACCGATGGATTGGTAGAGGCGGACCAATTCCATGGCCTCCACGCTCTCCTGACCTCAACCCTCTTGACTTTCATTTATGGGGGCATTTGAAAGCTCTTGTCTATGTAACCCTGGTACCAAATGTAGAGACTCTTCGTGCTCGTATTGTGGGCGGCTGTGATACAGTACGCCATTCTCCAGGGCTGCATCAGCGCATCAGGGATTCCATGCGATGGAGGGTAGATGTATGTATCCTCGCTAACGGAGGACATTTTGAACATTTCCTGTAACAAAGTGTTTGAAGTCGCGCTGGTACATTCTGTTGCTGTGTGTTTCCATTCCATGATTAATGTGATTTGAAGAGAAGTAATAAAATGAGCTCTAACATGGAAAGTAAGCGTTTCTGGACACATGTCCACATAACATATTTTCTTTCTTTGTGTGTGTGAGGAATGTTTCCTGAAAGTTTGGCTGTACCTTTTTGTAACACCCTGTATACAGTGTGGGCATCAACTCTGTTATGTTATTGTAAAACTTTAATAATTTTTCGCTTTCAGTTATCTGATCTCACTTGTGGAAGAACACTCAAAGGCAAAAATATCAAAATCGTCATAGAAAATTTGCGATTTTCCGCAAAAACTAAACACAGTAATAATATAATGGTTAAGATGATACAAAAGCAGAAAATCAACTACTATAAAACGAGAGAGTGCGGCGAAAATAAGGTCATTTCTGTTGTTTGCAGACGACACCGTCAAAACTTTCTTCACGTGTTTGGACGGTTTGTTGACAATCTGTTTGAATGCTGCCATGTGAAATGCATTGTCAAACATTTTGGTGTGACGTGTTGTGACCTGATAGCCTGTGTGAATTGGAATTTATTCAAGCATAATCACTTTTACAGTGATACTGGACATGTCTTGGAGGGCTTAATTGTTCACAATAGTACCCATGCATTAAATCACAACATAATTATAATTTGCTGTTGTTCTGGCACCAGAGAATGTGACAATGTGTGACTAATGTGATGTGATAGACAGGAGCATGGTGTGAGGTACTGCACGTGTGGCTTTTACTTGGGGGGGGGGGGGAGGCAGGAGAGTGGTAAGAAGCGGTTGAATGGTTTAAGAGGTATGTCGTTGTACCTAACATGTTAGAAATTAAGCATTGTGTCTTTGTATTACAATTTAAGAACAAGAGAAATAATTTACTTCCTGTATACAGGCATTTATATACGTACAGATATAGACTGACAAGGATGGGATAGGTATCGGCCATGACCTTATAGTAGAAACCAGTACAGCGTTCGCCTAAAGTACGATAGGTGACAAAAGACATGGAATACCTCCTAATATCGTGTCACACGTCCCTAAGCCCAGTGTAGGGCAGTAACTCGATGTGGCATGGACTCAACAAGTTGTTGGAAATCCCCTGGAAAAATGTTGAGCCATGGTGCCTCCGTAGCCATCCATAATTTAGAACAAGCTGCCAGTGAAGGATTTGATATAAAGACAGCACACACCATTATGCAGCCACTACCTGCTTGTACACTACCTTGTTGACAACTTGGGTCCATGGTTTCTTGGGGACTGCGTCATACTCGAACCCTACCTTCAGCTCTTTCCAACTGCAATCGGGACTCAGCTTACCAGACCACAGTTTACGAGTCATCAGGGGTCCAACATGTAGCAGGACTTTGAATTTCGCCGCGCTACACTCGTTCCCTCAGACATAAATTATACCGTCGCTGCGGTATGAGCGCTCGACGGCAGAGAAAATATTAAAATTGTAACTCTTTTTTTTCTATCCATCTATTGTCTCTCGAGAGCGGAAGCTTAATGCAGACCTGATCTGATGAAGACGAAAAATTACTTACTAATGTGTAGGGATATTGTGGAAGTTATGACATTTGGAGGAGGGAAGTAATGTAAAATAAATTGCATTTAATATCTAGACGGTTTTGTATACATTAGAAATCCTGGACAATGAAACTTATTGCAAGATTTCGGAGCAGTCTTTTCACGCAGAAACGAAGTAGGAGATTTTTAGAAGGCCTGGACGCTGCACGAAAGAAGACATGTTAACCTGGTAAAGGATGAACTCTTATCTACGCCATTTCCCCCTGTTAGTTACATTTGTTATTCTCTGTCTTTTTTCAAATAATTTTTATAATGGAAATTGGTTTGACTTTTGCTCAGAAACGCCACAACGACCACCCCAGCAATAGCCTTTCCGAATCACGAAGTCCAATAGCTTTTCTGTAATACGAAGTCCAATTTGCATTTCATTCTTTCCCTTTTTTACGTTCATTTACGATTTTAAAACCCACTTTTTATTCACCATTTCTTCCCACATTTTCAACCTTTTTCTTGTCATTTGTTCTCTTTTTCTTTTTTATTAACCTCTACAAACAGATATGATCACGAGCGCAGGAGAGGAGCTGCAGACGATGCTGTGCTGTTAGAAAAGGCACTCTCGTCCGTCGCCTACGGCCATAGCCCATTTACACGACATTTCGCTGCAGTGTCCTAATCGATACGTCCATCGTACGTACCACGTTGATTTCTGTGGTTATTTCACGCAGTGTTGCTTATCTGTTAGCATTGACAACTCTACGCAAATTCCACTGCTCTCAGTCGTTAAATGAAGGCCGCTGCCCACTGTGTTGCCCATGGTGAGAGATAACGCCCGAAATTTGTCACACTCTTGACACTGTGGTTCTCGAAATATTCTAACAAGATCCAACATAGAATGTCCAATACACCTAGCTTTAACTATCATTTTGCGTTCCTGTTGTGCAGCAATAATTACGTTGGAAAACTTTTCACATCAATCCAACGAGTAAAAATGACAGCTCTACCAACGCACTGCCCTTTTATACCCCTTTTATACCTTCCATATGCGATGCCACTGCCACCTGTAACTGTGAATATCGCTATCCCACGATTTTTGTGACCTCAGTGTAATTTACAGAAACCACAGGAAACCTAAAGCAGGTCATGAACAGACCTGTTTGTGCAGTAATTATCAATGTTTTTTTTAGGCATGCAGCTGATTGTTAAAAGTAATCACATGGAGTAATTACAATCCCCAGTGTTTTGAACAGGTCTTCACTACCACCTCGAGTAGTATTTTTGGTTATTATTCACATGTCCCCTTTCTATGATTTTAAAACTGTGTTCATATGTTGTGCATTTGTTCCCAAGAAAAGAATTCCATAGCACATGGCAGGACTATAAGGACATAACATACTCATAACAGTCTCTTTGCAAATACACTCCTGGAAATTGAAAAAAGAACACATTGACACTGGTGTGTCAGACCCACCATACTTGCTCCGGACACTGCGAGAGGGCTGTACAAGCAATGATCACACGCACGGGACAGCGGACACACCAGGAACCGCGGTGTTGGCCGTCGAATGGCGCTAGCTGCGCAGCATTTGTGCACCGCCGCCGTCAGTGTCAGCCAGTTTGTCGTGGCATATGGAGCTCCATCGCAGTCTTTAACACTGGTAGCATGCCGCGACAGCGTGGACGTGAACCGTATGTGCAGTTGACGGACTTTGAGCGAGGGCGTATAGTGGGCATGCGGGAGGCTGGGTGGACGTACCGCCGAATTGCTCAACACGTGGGGCGTGAGGTCTCCACAGTACATCGATGTTGTCGCCAGTGGTCGGCGGAAGGTGCACGTGCCCGTCGACCTGGGACCGGACCGCAGCGACGCACGGATGCACGCCAAGACCGTAGGATCCTACGCAGTGCCGTAGGGGACCGCACCGCCACTTCCCAGCAAATTAGGGACACTGTTGCTCCTGGGGTATCGGCGAGGACCATTCGCAACCGTCTCCATGAAGCTGGGCTACGGTCCCGCACACCGTTAGGCCGTCTTCCGCTCACGCCCCAACATCGTGCAGCCCGCCTCCAGTGGTGTCGCGACAGGCGTGAATGGAGGGACGAATGGAGACGTGTCGTCTTCAGCGTTGAGAGTCGCTTCTGCCTTGGTGCCAATGATGGTCGTATGGGTGTTTGGCGCCGTGCAAGTGAGCGCCACAATCAGGACTGCATACGACCGAGGCACACAGGGCCAACACCCGGCATCATGGTGTGGGGAGCGATCTCCTATACTGGCCGTACACCACTGGTGATCGTCGAGGGGACACTGAATAGTGCACGGTACATCCAAACCGTCATCGAACCCATCGTTCTAACATTCCTAGACCGGCAAGGGAACTTGCTGTTCCAACAGGACAATGCACGTCCGCATGTATCCCGTGCCACCCAATGTGCTCTAGAAGGTGTAAGTTAACTACCCTGGCCAGCATGATCTCCGGATCTGTCCCCCATTGAGCATGTTTGGGACTGGATGAAGCGTCGTCTCACGCGGTCTGCACGTCCAGCACGAACGCTGGTCCAGCTGAGGCGCCAGGTGGAAATGGCATGGCAAGCCGTTCCACAGGACTACATCCAGCATCTCTACGATCGTCTCCATGGGAGAATAGCAGCCTGCATTGCTGCGAAAGGTGGATATACACTGTACTAGTGCCGACATTGTGCATGCTCTGTTGCCTGTGTCTATGTGCCTGTGGTTCTGTCAGTGTGATCATGTGATGTATCTGACCCCAGGAATGTGTCAATAAAGTTTCCCCTTCCTGGGACAATGAATTCACGGTGTTCTTATTTCAATTTCCAGGAGTGTATCTTTGTGTGTTTTGTACTACTTCAACTGAGAATCAATATCCATTCCTAAAAATTTTGTGATTCTTTTGCAGGCAATAGAGATGGCATCTACAATTAATTTAACAATGTTTTTTTCTGACTTCAAACTTAATTTCATAGCAGTTTTTTAATTCGTTGTCACTTTATTGCATATTGGGCAATTGTAAGCTTCCATGAAGGTTTAATTTCCCTTCTCTGTAACAAAATCTATTGTTTCCTCAGTAACTATAACATTGCTGCCATCAGCAAATCGAATTTTTACCCCATACTAACTTTATTGGGAAAGTTATTGATGTTTATCAGGAATGATACTGGTCTTAATATGCTATACTGAGGAAATCGTATTTTTGTTCTGATACGTTATTAATAAAAGTTTAGACTTGTTTGAGATATTCTATTGTTTGCACCCTATCTGCTAGATATGATCAGAATCAGTCATTAGATTCGCCTCTTATTCCTAATGCTTCAAGATTATTTAGTAGAATATTACTGTCAGCAGCATCAAAACGCTTAGAAACATGTAAAAGTATGGCTGTGACACACTCATCTTTGTCAACAGCATCAAGCAACACTTTTGTGAATTCTACTAAAGCTTATTCTGTACTTCTAGCAGTTGAGAAACCAAATGGTGAATTGTTTAAAAGATGATATTTATTCAGTTAATTCAATAATCGTCTTTCATTATTGATTCTATTATTCTGTATAGTGACAGTAGTGAAATGGGACCATTGTTTTCTACATGTTTTGCATTACCTTTCTTTGGCACATGTGCAAATCTTGCCTGTTTTGAATGCTTTGAAATTTCCCTGTTGTTAATGAATCCTGTATTATGTTTGCTGAGTAAGTTCTGTACACATTGCTTCAGTACACACACTGATGCTTCATCTAAGCATACTAGCGTTTTTTAGGTTTTGTATGGTTCTACTGCTTTCATGCTCTGTTGTTGGTAGTAAAATCATTCTACTTAGTGCATAATTATTTACTGGTGCTATATCGATTTTCATGATTTTTTGTTGTAATTTCGACGCAGTTCTTGGAAAATGCTCATCCACATAGTTTTCTAGGTAGTGTGGATCCTTTATTATCTTCTCCCCTTCCTTAATAGCATGTTATTATGCCTTTATTTGTCTCATCCTGTACCAGTTTTAGTGACCTCACACATTGCCTTGCTTTTATTTTGTCATTATATAACTTTTAGCAGCAGTCAGCACTTTCCTATTAATCTTTTCGTATCTGACGTAGGAATTTAAGAACTCTGTTTCATAACTATTTTTCATGGAACTGGGAGGGCTGCTTAAAACCCATTTGCTTTTGCAAAACATGGATACTGATGTGGCTACTTTTGCTAATGCTTCTTCAAAGTTCAGTTTAAATTATGTTGAGAACTTACAGAATTTCGGTTTTACATCAGTTTCTCTACATACTTCATTCCACTTTTGCCTTCTAGTTTTTGAGAAAAATCTTGTGTTTTGATTTCTGATAAATGTCTTTTGTAGGCCTGCAATTAAGAGATTTTTTTCTGTAGCCAATCTTTTACAGCTACATCATACTTTTCTGTACATATCTGTGGTCATGTGGTCAATTATTGATCCAGTCATTGTAGTAGTCCTTGTTGCACTATTGATCAGCAGGGATATGACAAAAAGCAAATCTGATTCTGCAATAAAAAAATGGGGTTTCCCATTTGAAATTTTAATGTTGCCTCCAACCCCTCCTCCAGGGGGCTGGGGTGGTGGGCTAATTGTAGCACCAGCAGATGTCCCCCTTCAAAATAATCAACTTTGGATTCTACACACGTTTTTGGGTCAAGCTTTTTTATCGAGTTATTCTGGTTTGTCAACTTAAAATGTACACCCTCTATATTAACGACTTGCCACTCTATATTCATGAAGATACAAAGCTAGTTCTTTTTGCTGATGATACAAGTATAGTAATCACAACCAACAAGCAGGAATCATCTGAGGAAAAGGGGCGTATTATGCTGCCACAAAAATCTCTGGTCATTTGCCAAAAGTATTAAAGGTCTGACAGATAGCCAACCAACATTTAAAAGCAAATTAAAAGACTTTCTAAATGACAACTCCTTCCACTCAACAGATGAATTCTTAGATTTGAAGTGCTAAGTGTAAAAATAAAAAAAAATTATTTTGTGTCAAGAAAACTTATGTTTAAGTGACACCTTCCACATCATTACGAAATGTCGTACTCAAGATCTATGGAGCAAGGATTAATGTTTGTATGTATATTTAGATGGTTTCATTTTTCCTTACTGGGTAGTCATCCCACAATAACATAGTAGCACACTTTATTGAAAGAAAGAATGAGCATTATAATGAAGTCCAGCCAAAACCTAAAAAAAAAACAGAATATGTCGTCATTTTTCTATAACATCTTTGCTGTGATACTTGTGGTGATCCTGTATTTATTTCTTCAAAGCCGTAAGCCATGTTCTTTGAAATAATGAGTTACCAATGTATGAATTCCTATGACAACGTTCTACAAAACCACAATAATTTTCAGCGAAATCTGTCTCTACTAGCTATGTACTGAGACTCACACATGTATGTGAAACTTATTTCACACGTAATTCACATGAATTTGTAGCGACTGTGTACCGGTGTTTCCACAGGCAATGAAAACTTGTACATGTATACCTCCACTATCGAACCTGCTACATAACTGGTCTGTGGATACACCATACTGGCTCACTACCATGACTGCTGGTATGACAGTAAAAAAACTTAAAAAAGCCATTTAACTTACTGGGATTGTGCATCTTCCCCACTTATTGGCCAACAGCTTCCTTCATCAACTGGCATTGGGTGGATATGCTTTCATTCTGCATTTCTTCATTAGGCGGCACAGTTCTTGAACATTTGCTTCTGGGAGTGAATAGTTAACACTGTGGTCCAAATTCTTCAACCATATAAATACATATATTGTGAAGTGGTAAAATGTTCTTAAACTTTATGATAGAAATCTCATTTTACCCCTAAGCAAGTCCTTTTAACCACTGAACAGTATTAAAGTAACACATTATCTTTTAGTGTACACTTTCCAAAAGTTATTATAATTTAGAGTGACATGGAACTAGAAAATTTTGTTTTACTTTCCTGTTTAAGCACAGTAGTGTCCATTTGGCACAATCACTGAAGGATGACATGTTCTGCACAATTGTACTAAGTTTGGAGTAAAAATGAATACTAGAATAGTTATACTTAAAGCATCAGTGAACTCTCATGACACTGACTGTGAATAAAAACAAAGTAGAATTCTTACACTAACAGCGATACTTTCATAAATAGCTTTGAATGTTGTAAACAATGGCCAGTTTCACATAAAAATTAAAGGTAGCTAATGTGTCCCCAGCTGTCAGGTACTCAAATGATATTTTTAACACCCACTAGGATGACTTGTCCCATACATGCATCTGGTTTTTGTACTGAGAAAAAAAACACAGTTCACAAGAAATATAAAATTTGTTCTACTCATTCAAAAGTGGCTTTAGATCGGCATTCGTTTCCCCACTGATAACTCATATTAGCATGTCTGACACCCACAAATGATTTTTATGAAGTACCTTTATTTTTTATGCAGTATTTGTGATGTTGGTATGTGGGAGAACTGTTTTCTCGTTGGTAACATTTCTGTAAGCTCTTGAGCTAACTTCTTCACAACTAAAATTATGCAGGATGAATCATTTCATCTGATGTGATGAAAATGTACCTGTAGAAATTCAGACCACAAGATGAAAAAGATTAAGTACGGCTTCTTCAATGACAAATTCTAAATACAAATTTAGATTGTCTTACTCTTCAGAATAATTCGAGCAATATGTGACTTACCCTTTCTTTTTCCATTTAACAAACAATTCTATTAAAATCTTATTACTGAAGTTTTATTCTAAAATTATCCTGTTATTGCCAAATTTGCTCTTCAAGTAAAAACAGCTCGAAACCATCAGTTAACGTATCCAGAATTTTCCATGCTGTATGACATATTTCATGCACTATTCCGAGAATAGTGGTTAACCAGCTGTTAAACTGAGTTTGCACAACTGGCCTCTCCTGGTGTTTTGAGTAGTAGAAGTAGCTCTTTCTTAAGGTAAATGCATACAACAGATTCCCCTGTCTAAAGAGTATCTACATCTACATCTACATCCATACTCCGCAAGCCACCTGACGGTGTGTGGCGGAGGGTACCTTCAGTACCTCTATCGGTTCTCCCTTCTATTCCAGTCTCGTATTGTTCGTGGAAAGAAGGATTGTCGGTATGCCTCTATGTGGGCTCTAATCTCTCTGATTTTATCCTCATGGTCTCTTCGCGAGATATACGTAGGAGGGAGCAATATACTGCTTGACTCTTCGGTGAAGGTATGTTCTCGAAACTTTGACAAAAGCCCGTACCGAGCTACTGAGCGTCTCTCCTGCAGAGTCTTCCACCGGAGTCTATCTATCATCTCCGTAACGCTTTCGCGATTACTAAATGATCCTGTAACGATGCGCGCTGCTCTCCGTTGGATCTTCTCTATGTCTTGTATCAATCCTATCTGGTACGGATCCCACACTGCTGAGCAGTATTCAAGCAGTGGGCGAACAAGTGTACTGTAACCTACTTCCTTTGTTTTCGGATTGCATTTCCTTAGGATTCTTCCAATGAATCTGCTTTACCGACGATCAACATTATATGATCATTCCATTTTAAATCACTCCTAATGCGTACTCCCAGATAATTTATGGTATTAACTGCTTCCAGTTGCTGACCTGCTATTTTGTAGCTAAATGATAAAGGATCTATCTTTCTGTGTATTCTGTGTAGACATTACACTTGTCTACATTGGGATTCAATTGCCATTCCCTGCACCATGCGTCAATTCGCTGCAGATCCTCCTGCATTTCAGTACAATTTTCCATAGTTCAACCTCTCAATACACCACAGCATCATCTGCAAAAAGCCTCAGTGAACTTCCGATGTCATCCACCAGGTCATTTATGTATATTGTGAACAGCAACGGTCCCATGACACTCCCCTGCGGCACACCTGAAATCACTCTCACTTCGGAAGACTTCTCTCCATTGAGAATAACATGCTGCGTCCTGTTATCTAGGAACTCTTCAATCCAATCACACAATTGGTCTGATAGTCCATATGCTCTTACTTTGTTCATTAAACAACTGTGGGGAACTGTATCGAACGCCTTGCGGAAGTCAAGAAACACGGCATCTACCTGCGAACCCGTGTCAGTGTGAAATAATCACTTACAAGATAGACCCTAACGCACTGAATGACACAAATACAACATCTGAAAGAAAAAGAAACTGTTGGAAAAAGTAACATGGGACATTTCACAGATGAACAATCCTTCCCAAAAACATGCAATCAATAAAAAATGAAATACAGCAAGTCAAAGTCGAGTTTCAAGCTTTAAACTGCAGCGTATTTTATTTCACTGAGCACTGGAACAGAGACACAGAAATGCAAGATGTAGTATTAATGTTGTATGAAAAGACAGACTCTTACTGTAGGACTACTTCAAAGAGTAGAGAATTGTGCATGTATATTATAAAAGGAACACAGCTGAAATCAAAACAAGCTTAAGTAGAATAGGTGAAGACAAACACTTTAAAAAATCAACTATTGAATAAATGGGGCTTGACATTACTAAAACATTAATCATTCTGCAGTCTATTGATAATGAAATATTAATATGTGGGTACTTCTATCAAAAAATTAATATAATTCTAGATAAAGTGTCAAGCATTAAAGTCAAGATAATTTTGCATTGAGACATGAAAATAAACACAGATGTTTTGAATGGAATTAATAACACTCTCAAAACAATTCAAATACTAGAGTTTTACAAATATGAGAGTTTTACAAATGTTTACCCAAATATTTGAGACAATATTTGTAAAACTCTAATGCCTCTCTCTCAAATCCCACCCTATGTGGAGAGAGAAAGAATTTTAGTTGCAGCGAATCAAAATTTACGAGGTAAATAAGTATTTTTTGTTTATCCATAATCATTTTCTATGCAAAAATGAGAACATGGATTTTCTTGAATTACAGCGCCAAGTACCAAGAATCAAAACAAATGTTTAAGACAAAATGTACATAGTTTTTTATGTAGAATCTGATTCTGCAAGAAAAAACAGGGGTTCCCATTTGAAATTTTAAAGTTGCCTCCAGCCTCTCCCTCAGGGGGCTGGGGTGGTGGGCTAATTTTAGCACCAGCAGATGTCCCCCTTGAAAATAATCAACTTTGCATTCTACACATTTTTTTCTTGTGAAGCTTATTTTTCGAGTTATTCTGGTTTTCCAACTTAAAATTTATACCCTGTAAATTAAGAACAATAAGGGACCGAAGACTGAACCCTGTACAACAACATTATTGATACCTCCCAAGTTAAATGACTCTGTTGGCTTTTGCAGACAATCTGTACTGTTAATTTCAACCTTCTGCATTCTTCCAGTTAACTATGAATTAAAACATTTGTGCACTGTCCGACTCACAGTTCAATACTAATGCTTATCTAGAAGAATGCCATGATTCACACAATCAAAAGCCTTTGAGTGATCACAAAATATCCCAGTGTGTGATGTTCGTTTGTTCTATGCATTTAATATTTGATCAGTGAAAGCATATAAAGCATTTTCTGTTGAAAAGCTTTTCTGAAAACCAATTTGACATTTTGGTAGTACTTCATGTTTACAAATATGTGATTCGGCTCTTGCATAAATTACTTATTCAAGAATTTTAGATAAAGCTGTCAGAAGTGAGACTGGGTGGTACCAGTTATCATCAGATCTATCCCCTTTTTATGTAATGGTTTAACAATAGCGTATTTCAGTCTATCTGGAAAAATGCCTTGTTTCAGAGAGCTACTATGTATGTGACAAGCCTTTGAGGGATCACAAAATATCCCAATGGGTGATGTTCGTTTGTTCTATGCATTTAATATTTGATCAGTGAAAGCATATATAGCATTTTCTGTTGAAAAGCTTTTCTGAAAACCAGTTTGACATTTTGGTAGTACTTCGTGTTTACAAATATGTGATTCAGCGCTTGCATAGATTACTTATTCAAGAATTTTAGATAAAGCTGTCAGAAGTGAGACTGGGTGGTAGCAGTTATCATCAGATCTATCCCCTTTTTATGTAATGGTTTAACAATAGCGTATTTCAGTCTATCTGGAAAAATGCCTTGTTTCAGAGAGCTACTATCTATGTGACTGAGAATCCTACTTATTTGTTGGGGGTACAAGCTTTTAGTACTCTGTTGGAAATGCCATCAATTCCATATGAGCTTTTACTTTTGAGTGAATTTGTTGTTTTCCTAATTTCAGTAGGAGAGGTGGGTTGGATTTCAATATTATCAAATTGCATAGGTACTGCCTCTTCCATATACTGCCTTGCACTTTATAATGAATAGCTGCATCCTATTTTCTCTAAAACACTTAAAAATGATTATTAAAAATATTTTCTACTTCTGACTTCTTCTTAACAAACTTTTCATTGTGTTGGATAGAAATACACTCTTCCTGTGATCTCAGTAGCTCTGTTTCCCTTTTAACGATATTCCAAGTCGATTTAACTTTATTATCAGATGTGCTAATCTCAGGCATAATGCACATACTTCTGGACTTTTTAATAACTTTTCTTAATACAGTGCAGCAGTTTTTATAATGTTTCACTGTTTTGGGATCATTACTCCTCTTTCCTCTAAGATAAATTTTCATTTTCTGTTTACAATATACTTTTATCCCTTCAGTAAGCCATGGCTTTTTACATGATTTCTTACAACTATATTTCACTGTTTTCTTAGTGTACTTTTTTCAAATATATTCACAAAGGTATCATGAAATAGGTTAAATTTTAAATTAGCATCATGTTCCCTGTACACCTCATCCCAGCGTAACTTTTGCAATATTTCCCTAAAATTTTGAATTCCTAAATCGTTAATTGAACGCACTATTTTGGAGGACTGTTTTGCATTACTGTATGGAGCTGCATCATATACTGTAACTAGCTGCGCATCATGATCAGACAGACCACTCTTAACAGGAAAAGTTTTTATTTGATTAAATTTATCTTAATCTATGAAAACATAGTTCAGATTAGTAATTTATGCTTGCCCATTATTTTTAAACAATTTCTGTATTCATTTTTCTCTTTATAATGGGCACTCATAAAAGGACAGTAAGAGAAATGTAATTTGCTCAACAAACACCCTGTTTAAAACGGGGCTATCAAATACAAGATTTCATAAACTGGCTTCTCAATACCACTTCTGGATGGTCATGCAGACACTCCAAAATCGATTTTGAAAGTCCGTTTATAGTTGAGGGTTTTCCAAATGTACAATCGATTTTCACTCCCATTTAAACGCAACCTGATTTGAAACGTGCTTGGGCTCTCAGGTTTCGACTTTAAAAACTTTTGGCTAATATGGACGGAGAGGCTTTTTGTGCAGTGGAGGATAAGTAAGAATATTACACTGAAGCTCTATACACCTCGTCTAATTGAAGAGAAACAGCGATTGTGCTGACTAAACAGAAACTGCAACAGTGCCAGGCGCTATATTCAACTGGGCTAGTAAATCCGCTTCACACCTTAACGTGTAAACACGACAGTGAAAAATTGTTTCCGAAATTCGGTTCTCGTCTTTCGTAAGATGTGTCGCATGTAAACAGAGATTCTTGTAAATATCCCTTCTGAAATCGTCAATCGTTCCGCTTCCCTTTTTGTAGAGTGTGATCCACATAAACCTGAACTATTTCGACAGGTCATAATTTGCCCCCAGAAGAAGAAGGTCCTGCTTTTGCCGATATGATCGAACACGACTCAGTTGAGCTTGAAGTTTCTTCATTGTCGTCACATATGCATCAGAATTTATGGTGGTTCCACTTGGCATGATGTCCACAAGCAAGAGTCCTTTGGAATCGAAAAACACCGTAGCCATAAGTTTTCCAGCAGAAGGTGTGATTTTGAATTTTTTTCTTGGGTGAATTTGTATGGTGCCACTCCATTGATTGCCCCTTCTTCTCTGGTGAAAAATGATAGAGCCATGTATTATCACCTGTCACAATTCTTCCAAGAATTTCATCTCCACCATTCTCACTACATACCGTTTTTCTTGTTTCTTTGTGAGCCACTGTCAACATCCTGGGAATCCACTTGGCACAAACTTTTTTTAACGCCAGCACTTTCAGTATTCTGCAAACACTTCCTTCCCCTATCCCAATGTAGCGTGACAATTCGTTCACTGTGATGTGTCTGTCAGCAGTCACCAATTCGTTAACTCTCTGCACATTGTCTGGAGTGTGTGCAGTACAAGGCCTGCCGCTGCAAGGACAATCCTCAATATTGCCATGCTCGCTTTCATCATGTAACCTGCTTGTCCACCGACTAACTGTACTACGATCGACAGCGGCATCTTCATACATCGTTTTCAACCTTTTGTGGATGTTTCCCACTGTCTCTTTTTTACTGCACAGTAATTCTATGACAGTACGTTGCTTCTGACGAACGTCAAGAGTAGCAGCCATCTTGAAGACATTCTGTGACAGCACCACTCACGGGAACAGGTTGAACTAAGTTTGAAAACAAGCGGGAAGGATGTATCTACACACTGTAAAACTTCCAAACATGCAAAATGAAAACTGTATTTTTACAAAAACAGTGTGCATTTCTTTTGGAGTGATCCTTGTATATGACTGTCAAATGGAGCTTCGTTGTGGAAACTGTTATAAGCGCTGAAATCCGGGCTACATTTCGAGCTTCTGTAAAAGATTGCCAATCTTGAAGATTTTGCATCTGTTTAAATTTGGCATGTTTGTTTCTTTGCTTCTGCAACAGTGTTCTGACCTCTTTTGTGTATTTGTTTATTTGGTATAAATCTCTCAGTTGGTGCCGATACTATTTCGCCACATCTGTTCTACACTTATACCATTATTTTGGATGGAGTGGAGATTGTCCATCAGGAAGGCGTCAAGTGAATTTTCATCTGCTTTTTTGAATAGATCTATTTTTCGTTTATTTTTGGAAGATTTGGGGATTACAATATTCAATCTCGCTACGACAACCCTGCGTTCACTAATCCCTGTATACGTTTTGATGCTCGTTATTAACTCAAGATTATTTGTTGCCAAGAGGTCAAGTGTGTTTTCACAACCGTTTACTATACATGTGGGCTCATGAACTAACTGCTCGAAATAATTTTCAGAGAATGCGTTCAGCACAGTTTTGGATGATGTTTTATGTGTACCTCCAGAATTAAACATGTATTTTCCCCAACATCAGGGTGTATACGAGCCGGGACAACCGGGAAATCCGTGAAAAACCCGGCATTTTTTTCATCCGGGAGATAACCGGGAAAAACCCGGGAATTCTTCGGAATTGCGGGAATTTTTCATTGTTTTAGCTTTCAGTTAAATTTTTGTAATTTTGACTGGTAAGAATTGACTCTCTAGCAAAGAATGTTACTATATCCTGCTACTGGAGAATGATACTGCACCAATAAAATATAAACGAGGGAAAAAAATAAAATTTTAGTGGCAAAGGAAATACGCAATTTACAACAACAAAACACCATGCACGCACAAGCATCTGTAAATAGCAAAACTATGTCAAAGGCCATAAGGCGAAGACTATGTAATTCTTCGTAACAATAAACTGCTTACTATAAGCATGATGTTACATCTGTTCACATTAGGTTCGTTTGACCAGTCGCCAGTGGGCTGATGCCCATGCGCAGTTGACCCACGTATGAGCAGTACCTTCTCCGCTTCCCACTACTTGAAGTGTGGCTGTTCACTGTATAGGCATTAGCAGCAAGCAGCCAGATGCTAACGAAAATTCTTTTCTTGTGCACCCCAGCTGCCCGATTCGCTCATGCGCAGAGTTGTCTGAGTTGTACTGTGAAGGGGATTAGTCTCCACGTGACCTGTGTTCACGTTAAGTGATTTCGCTGCGTTTACAGCTCACATGTCAAACGAAAACAAAACGGATTTCTATCAAGTAAACTAAAATACACTCCTGGAAATGGAAAAAAGAACACATTGACACCGGTGTGTCAGACCCACCATACTTGCTCCGGACACTGCGAGAGGGCTGTACAAGCAATGATCACACGCACGGGACAGCGGACACACCAGGAACCGCGGTGTTGGCCGTCGAATGGCGCTAGCTGCGCAGCATTTGTGCACCGCCGCCGTCAGTGTCAGCCAGTTTTCCGTGGCATACGGAGCTCCATCGCAGTCTTTAACACTGGTAGCATGCCGCAACAGCGTGGACGTGAACCGTATGTGCAGCTGACGGACTTTGAGCGAGGGCGTATAGTGGGCATGCGGGAGGCCGGGTGGACGTACCGCCGAATTGCTCAACACGTGGGGCGTGAGGTCTCCACAGTACATCGATGTTGTCGCCAATGGTCGGCGGAAGGTGCACGTGCCCGTCGACCTGGGACCGGACCGCAGCGACGCACTGATGCTCGCCAAGACCGTAGGATCCTACGCAGTGCCGTAGGGGACCGCACCGCCACTTCCCAACAAATTAGGGACACTGTTGCTCCTGGGGTATCGGCGAGGACCATTCGCAACCGTCTCCATGAAGCTGGGCTACGGTCCCGCACACCGTTAGGCCGTCTTCCGCTCACGCCCCAACATCGTGCAGCCCGCCTCCAGTGGTGTCGCGACAGGCGTGAATGGAGGGACGAATGGAGACGTGTCGTCTTCAGCGATGAGAGTCGCTTCTGCCTTGGTGCCAATGATGGTCGTATGCGTGTTTGGCGCCGTGCAGGTGAGCGCCACAATCAGGACTGCATACGACCGAGGCACACAGGGCCAACACCCGGCATCATGGTGTGGGGAGCGATCTCCTACACTGGCCGTACACCACTGGTGATCGTCGAGGGGACACTGAATAGTGCACGGTACATCCAAATCGTCATCGAATCCATCGTTCTACCATTCCTAGACCGGCAAGGGAACTTGCTGTTCCAACAGGACAATGCACGTCCGCATGTATCCCATGCCACCCAACGTGCTCTAGAAGGTGTAAGTCAACTACCCTGGCCAGCAAGATCTCCGGATCTGTCCCCCATTGAGCATGTTTGGGACTGGATGAAGCGTCGTCTCACGCGGTCTGCACGTCCAGCACGAACGCTGGTCCAACTGAGGCGCCAGGTGGAAATGGCATGGCAAGCCGTTCCACAGGACTACATCCAGCATCTCTACGATCGTCTCCATGGGCGAATAACAGCCTGCATTGCTGCGAAAGGTGGATATACACTGTACTAGTGCCGACATTGTGCATGCTCTGTTGCCTGTGTCTATGTGCCTGTGGTTCTGTCAGTGTGATCATGTGATGTATCTGACCCCAGGAATGTGTCAATAAAGTTTCCCCTTCCTGGGACAATGAATTCACAGTGTTCTTTTTTTCAATTTCCAGGAGTGTACGTTCACATAATTACAGAGGACAAAAATATATTTTTAGTTTCAGTTTACTGATATTATTTTATTTTAAGGTTATTAGCAGTCAAGCATTAATCGTCTTGCAGAACAATGAAGTTATTTTTGCAAGTTTGCTAAAGAAATTTGACTTTATTAACCTTTCGCCTGAGGCAATCATTTTATTTGAATTGAAGTGTTTAATTCTACGGTATTGGTTAGTTCCATCTGTTCGCTGAATTTCAAGTGCGCGTTATCTTCTGCCATGTGTGGAATTATGCTGTAATAAAGAAATAAAAATGAGATAGTAGAGTACTGGTACTCCAAGAAAATTTACATCCCAAAAACCACACTGAAAAACTTAATATCATATGGGACCTATTTCATTGTGAATCTGGAAAAAACCAATGTGCACATCAAGCCGAATTATGCATTTTAGCATGGTTTACGAAATTCCGATGCTCTTGGGAGTATCTCTGATGCCCTGTTTTTTTTATATTGTAATGTAAGCTCTCTTATTGCTTTATACATATTTACATGTGGGCTTCCTTCACCACTGCAGCTGCTCACGCGCGAGAATGCCTGTTTTCTGGCGCTCTCTGGCAACTGGTAAATCGAACCTATTTCTAACAGTCTCCAGGTAGTATTGCGAATGGTGGTTCAAAAAGCGTAACTTTCAAAGTAAATTTCTTTTTACGCAAGATGAATTATATTATGTGTGAGAAAATGGGATGGATTTCTAAATCACAGAGCATTTAAAATTGAGCAGTTTGAGGACCAGCCACTTACAAGAATTTCGAGCCCACACATTTATGTCATAATTTTTAAAATTTACTGGCACATTTGTGTGATGTATGTTAAAGTATAGCACACGCAAAAAAGATCAATATTACATGTGAAAGCTTAGCTTTTCTTGTAGCTATCCTATGTACATTAACATAAACCGTTAACTTTTTCTCTTTGTGTGTTAGCGCTACGTAACCAGTGATCTTGCTATTGGCTGACTATAACACATGTCTTATACTCTGAATATCTGCTGTCATCGGCTGACGAGATCACGTGGCATGAGATACTGTTTGATTGGCTCTCAAAAGGACATCGCAACCTCGGTTTCAACGCTCGGGAAACTAACGCGCTGTGTTTGGTGCAATTCGAATTTATACTTTCGTAATACCAAAATATGCAGCCTATGTTGCTGCAAATCAAAGGTCTTTCCAAAACTTTTCTTTTTTTTTCATTAAGTCTCCAAAATTTCTCTCCCCCGTCTTTTTATTCTGGGAAGTTCTACGTGAGTGTACAAATGTTAACCATTCAAAGAATTGATACGTTTTACAGGTCCGAGGGAAAATTTACGGAAAATATACTGTCACCTAGCACGGAAAAATTTGATTTTCGCCCGAGAAAAAGCATATTTTTTAAATTGGATATTCGGGAAAAATCAGGGAATAATCCGGGAATTTTTTTTCCTTGTCCCCGTGTACACCCTGAACATATCGAGAGTAAATTAAAGTCACCATCAACTATTATCATATGAGCTGCGTAAGTGTTTGAAATCAAACTCCAGTTTTCTTTGAACCTTTCAGCAACTGCCATCTGAATTGGGAGGTCGGTGAGAGGATCCAATAATTATTTTATTCCGGTTGCCAATAATGACCTCCGCCCATACTAACTCACAGGAACTATCTACTTCAATTTCGCGACAAGATAAACTACTTCTAACTGCAACAAACACGCCACCTCCATCCGTGTTTAGCCTATCCTTTCGGAACACCATTAGGTTCTTCCCAAAAATTCCGGCTGAGCTTATCTCCGGATTTAGCCAGCTTTCAGTTCCTATAACGATTTGAGCATCAGTGCTTTCTATTAGCGCTTGGAGCTCTGGTACTTTCCCAACACAGCTACGACAATGTACAACTGTTATACCGATTGTTCTTGTATCTACGTTCTTCCTGTGTTCGGCATGCATCCTTTGTGGCTGAAGCCCTTCAGGTGTTTTCCCGAGACCCTCTAACCTAAAAAACCGGCCAGTCCACGCTACACAGCCCCTGCTCCCCTTGTAGCCGCCTCCTGCGTATAGTGGACACCTGATCTATTCAGCGGAACAAGAAACCCAACCACCCTTTGGCGCAAGTCAAGGAATCTGCAACCTACATGGTCGCAGAACCGTCTGATCCTGTGATTCAGACCCTTCTCTCGGCTCTGTACCAGAGGTCCGCAATCGCTCCTGTGGACTATGCTACAAATGGTCTGCTCTGCTTTCATCTTGCAAGCAAGACTGGCACTCTTACCACTTCTGTTAGCCGCTCGAAACCAGAGACAATCTTATAAATTATAGAGTGCACCAATCAGTCGTCCTTTTTTAGATTTTATTACGCAGATCCAGATTTTGGCAAGTGGCTAGCCATTCTCAATGCACTATTTCTCGATGCATATAAGTCCCTATTGTTTGGGCGTCAGTCACATTGTATTGTCATTGTGTTGTATACAAGTACTCAATGAAATGTGACTGACGCCCAAACAACAAGGACTTACATGCATCGAGGATAGAAAATAGTGCATTGAGAATGGCTAGCCACTAGCCGAAATCTGGATCTGCGTAATAAAATCTAAAAAAGGACGACTGATTGCTGGACTCTACAATTTATAAGCGACGTAACAGTCACTGAGTGCACCCACTTTCTGAATGGAAGGTAACCTGCTGAGGGAATCTCTTCTGATCCAAAACGACACACATCAGTGGTAACGACGTGAGCAACCACCAGCAGTTCTGCACCCTGTGGTCTTCATGGCATCTGGGAGGACCCATTCCACATCTGGAATGACTCCACATGGTATACACATGGAATGCACATTGGTTTTCTTTCTCTTCATGGCAGTCATGTCCCTAAGGGGCCCCATAACGCGCCTAACGTTGGAGCTCCAACTATCAATAATCTCACCCTTTGTGATTGTCAAGATCTTGTGGGCTGAGAGGTTTCCTCTGAAACAGGACAGCCGACAGCATCTGGCTCAGCGACAGCGTCAGCCACAGACAGCGCCTGGAATCTGTTTGTCAGACAGACCGGGGAGGCCTTACGTGCAGCTGCCTGGGAGGTATTTCGCAACCTGCTATGCCCGGGGGTGACCTCCCTCTCGAACATAGGTGAGGGGTCAATCTCAGTGCGAGCAGTGACTGGGCTGTCCACTGGTG
Organism: Schistocerca cancellata; assembly: GCF_023864275.1. NCBI lineage: Eukaryota > Metazoa > Arthropoda > Insecta > Orthoptera > Acrididae > Schistocerca > Schistocerca cancellata. The sequence goes on along the minus strand of NC_064634.1, from coordinate 420,873,178 downwards.
AAGACCGTTTGGAGGACTCGGCCGTACTGGACGTCCATTGGATCCCCATGGCTGGCCCACAACCGTGGTGTCCATTCACTGCAGCCTCAAGCTGTGTAACCAAAGCCATCACAGGCTGAAGCTGACAGCGAAGTGTCACCAACTCGGCTCGCATCCGCACACAACAATCGCAGTCCCTGTCCACACTAAAGATCGTGGAAAATTAAACTATGCAGATAGACGGACTATCATCATGTGCTGCAAAACTCTACTGTAGACCCTGAGGACAACGCAAGAACTGTGTCTAATAAATTAGATTAACACGAAGAGATCCAAGTCCTAACAACTGAAGCATTCAGGTGAAACTAAATAATTCGCTCCTGATTAGGAACTTGTAATGTGTCGCAGAATCGATTTACTTTCCGACGCAAACGAAAACGCGAGAACAGTCGCTTTTAGATATTAAATAAACACGCAGAAACACATGAAAGTAAACTATTAAAGTACACAGATGATATTATAAAATTCGCTCCTGGTTTGGAACTCGTAACAGTCACAAAATCGCTTACATCCCTGTTGCTACTTGTGTCGTGACTGGCTACTGCTGCCTCAAATATTTAACCATCAGGATTGGAATTGATGGAAGCTGTTCCTGCAACTGGATAGACCAGTCCAAGAAGTGGAAAAAGAAGTTGGATCGGATCAAGGTCAAATCCTTGTCTGGGGCTCAAAAGAGAAACATTCACAGAGAACAAAAAGAAAAGAAGGCAATGTATTACCATCTGAACATAAAAGGAAGATCTGTCTCAGAGAGGATGAGGTATACAGAACTCTTCCACCTACAAGGCAGGGAACAAAGTAGTTAGATACATAAAAAGCAGAGACAAGAAATAGGGAAACAGACCTATAGCACTGCAGCCTTGGCTTCTAGGATGGTGATTACCCAACAGGGGTATCAACTGGTCAGTATCACCTCACAACAGGAGAACCTAGTTCATATGGCAGTCTTTTGGACTGTGGGGGAAACGCAAGTCTACGTCCTTAATTCAGGAGGGTCGGTCTCGACACAGCTGCTCTAATCTTTGTTTCTCAGTGGCTAGGAATAGGGGATTGGCTTAAGAAGATGGTGCCCAAGATACATCCATGGGAGAAGCCGAAGCTACTGGTTAAGACAGCAGATGAACTATTGAAGATGGCAAAGATTACAATTTGGGCACTAAAACTTCTTTAGGTTGCTCCTTCACACACTCAGTTTGAGAAAGTATAGGTGGAGAACCAGAGTCTTGACAGAGGGCTGGAGAGTAATCAACCAGAAGTTAGTATCTGGTGATCAAATCCTTGTGGTGGAAGATGGTGAAGTATCCCTGAGTGCACTGTGAGAATTGGACCTAAAGCTGTATTTATATTTTTGTAGGTTACTGTCAGGATAATCAAGGATATTGGAAGGTACCATGGCATGCTGGTGACTGCAACTGTTGAATATAAACCTGCAATACAGTAAGGGGCCATTGTCGCCTTGGGTTTCGTTCAAGAAAGGAACTGGAACTGATGGTAAGGTGATTTATACTAGAAATATAACAAAATCCCAAAACATGCATTTATCTCATTAGTGGAATTTATGGCATGGCAGACTTTAGTTCCAAGGACTTAGTGGCCATCAGTGTGAAACAGTGTCAGAAAGGAACCACACGTCAGTCTGCATTGGCCTGAGCTTACCTTCCTTACAAGGACAGTCCTCCTGCCTCCCAAAAAGTAAGGAGACTGAACATCAGCTACTTACAGCTGATTGGTTGTGATGTTGACACTTACAACCTGGTGTGGGGGAGCAGTGACACCAACAGCAGAGGTGAAGACCCACTTCAGTATCTGTTCCAGAGCAATTTAGAGATCCTAAATAGGGGTGGAGAACCTACCTTCAGGAGCAGAAGAAGAGAAGAAATAACTGACACAACTTTTGATTCCACCTTAATGGGTGTTTATGTCAAAAATGACATTATAGCCATCCTTACATGACCACATGTACATTAACTCTGAGGTTGAAATGCGTGCTACACAGACCATGGCCTGTAAGAATCCTAGCAAAATGTACTAGAACTCATGTAAGAAAGCCGTAGACTCATATTTTTCTGAAGTCAAAACTTCAATGAGAAATCCAAGGTATCTTGAGGAACTGGGAGATAAGTGACATCTGTCGTTGTGGTACCATACTCAGAAAACTGTCCAATCACCAACAAATGCATGAACGGGAACAATAATCTGGAATTGTACTGGAAGAAAATAAGAAAAATGTTCAACTTTGCAAGCGAGAAAGAAAAGTAAAAAATATTAGAAATCACTCACCAAGTATAACCTTGCGATTAAACAATCGAAAATATTATGCTGGAAGACATTCAATGAGGAGGTGGAAGAAAGAGCTGCTTGCTTCATAAAATCCTCACAAGATAACCAACTAATACAGAAGGCACTCTATGGAAGTAGGATAGTGGGTGTAAAAAGGCAGTGCATGAGATGCTTGGTGTGCTCCTCAACAGTCACTTTCCTCGGTGCACTCTGACAGATAACAGAAACCAAAATTCAGTCACTGGCAGATAGTGGTTTATGGTTACCCAAAGGGAAAATTAGGAATTTGCCACAAAATTTGTTTATTTAAAAAAGAATCCAGCAGGTACTGGGAATTTTCCTACCATTCAAGCCACTAAGCCCAGGTAGAATCTTTCTGGCTCTAGTCCAACAATTCTTCCATTTACTGAGACTGTCAAGTGGTCTAAATAGTGTAGTAAACTAGAATCCAAGGTTTTGTTAAGGAAAGTTCCTGTGATAAGAGTTGGGAGGTGAAACTGTGTTCCATCTATGTCACACTATGTTTCGTTGACCAGTAATCCCCTTTTTTGCAGTTTTAAATTTGTCATCGCTGTTGATTTTACATTTGTGTAACAGTTGACAATCACTGTTTCTGGTGAAACTATGGAGAAAATCCTGTGGTCTCCAGTTTTCTGGAAATATGACTGCTGGGCTTTACAATGTATTGCTGGGCTTTACAATGGATTGCTTCCATTCTTCCAAGAAATAGTTGTATTTCAGATGCCTGTTCAATAGTCAGAACTATCATGGTAGGCCAAATATAACACTCTCTGACAGAATTGTTTAGATCTGCTATGTCCATATATACATCAGCGTATTTCCGTTCTGAGTCCAATAAAACTTCTTCAGCCTTTATTTCCATTCATATGTTGATTGTGTACCACTTAGAAGGATATAGATGGATTGTAAAACATCGATGTCGTGCGTTTATGCCTACCACCAGAAACTGTATGGTGAAGTGTAAACTAGCTCGGTCAGTACTTACTTCAACAGTAAGTATGTGTTTAAACAAGGCTACATATTTTTCTGTTACAAATATAGTGTGCTGCAATCCTGCAGGAAAGTCCAAATGTAGTATTTAGTAATATTATGCCCATGATAATCCTTTTGCAAATAAAAATAAATGACCATCTATCCCCTCCCTTGTTCGGACCAGAGTACTGTAATCTACAAAATCAAGGACAAGCAGATGAAAAATAATGTTAATGTAATTACCCTAACATACATCCAACATAAACCATGTATACCTGAAGTATGAAACGTGTAGACTCATCCTCTTTTCCCTTAGCACTAATTTCATATGGTACATTACATGTATCTTTTACTTTCAAGGGTAACTTCTATTTTTCTGGTAATGAACTCATTTAACGGGCGTAACTCTACTGTACTGACAGGAAGTACAGAAGTCTTTATCGGTATCTGCAGTTTTACATTTATCTGTGAACTCATTTCGACGACCTGACACAGTCCTTGACACTTTGTTAGGAATTATTTTGTTTCGCCCTTTGGGTTATAAGAGACTGCTGGCGATAACCACTATTCTATACCATACTGCAGTAATTTACTTGCATGTTGCCCAATACATTCCTGATTTTCCAAAGCGCTAGTGTTGGTTTACCCTCTGTCAAACTTCTCTTAACCATTTTGCAATTTGTTTTACTGGTTCATATTGTGTCCCTAATTTTGGTTAATCATGTTAAAAGGTGACAGCATCTTCCATCCATACAGCTACGTATGTTGAAAGACCTTTTCCTGTGCAAACTTTTGAATTATATGTGCTCAGTACAAAACATCAATAAGTGTCCCACTCAACATACTAATTATCCACATAACTTTTGATACCATCTGGTGAACTCTTTTCGTTCGTCCATTCACTGGTGGAACAGACTGGTACTTTTCTTCTTGATTTGCAATAAATGGCATAACTGTTTCATCAGATCGAACACAAAGTGTGATGTCTCCTGGCAAGACATTTATAAAATCTGTGTAATACATGCAAGAAACATTTATCTGTGTTCTTATACTTCATTTATGTATGAAATGTTATTAGTTATGTTGATTCTGTATAAAAGAAGTAATCATTTTGCATTTTTATGTTTGTATAATATTATTATATTATTTGCAAATAACATCTGATGATAATTAAAAATATTACAAAGATATATATATAATTGCTTATAAATAGCGAAGGCATAGACATTACTCTCTCTGTCTTCTCGTAGCCATGAATGTTGTAAGAGACTGTGATGCTCTCTCAAACACTAGTTTTTTGATCGAGAAAGACGCCATTGGACACTGATGTATAAAAAAGGTGTGTACTTTGAATTTTATGTTAATTCTGCATATAGAAATTGTTAAAATACTTGTAATAGTTTGTAGATCGCTTGCCCAGTATTTCATCCCAAATTTTTAGCCCTTTTCAGCGAATTTACCACTTGTAGTGACGTAGTGCTGCGTCACAATCGCGGGAGCCGCTACCACGGCGAATTCAGACTATAATTGAATGAAAGCAGTTTTCCCGCAACTAAGTGGTCAGGTAATTGAACATTAAAATTATTTCTTTCAGCTTCTGGGAGACCACAGAGGAGAACTGCAGATTTTCTTATGTCATTTACAGATGGACATGGGCAACTGCTAGTACCGTATTAGTGATATAAATAATTTATGTAAAATAGAGAGTTAAAACTATACTTGTGTGAGATCAAGGACTGCTGCCTTGAAATCTGGTCTGGCTAATAATATTAAAATAATTTTCATTTTTAGTTTCATGCTCTTGTGTTAGCTGTGGCAATCAATAGTGATCAAATATTAAAAAATCCACTGCAGCTTTTATGGTTGGCAAACATTGTATACTGTAACTTCTGTGCATGTAATAAGAGTAATTTTCAGTACATTTCAGAGACTGAAACAGAGAAAGACATGTTCAGTTTCGTAATCAGTTACAGTAATGATACAGTGTTTCATTTCTAACAAGCCAGATCAGACTTATGAGAACATAGTTTTACAAATTAACAATCATACATTCGCAGCAGGAAATATTTTAGTGTTGTGCATATCCCCACATAATAGGTCAGAGTGCACAAAGTTAAAATTTCAACTACAGAAACCAGTAGTGAGAACTGTGTTTTATCTTTTGTGTTTGCAACGATAATCAACATTTGGTTTCCTTAAAGTGCTATGCAATATAAACTGTATTATAGCCAAAGATCATAAAAGTTCAATCCATGATTTTATTACTACCAATCTAATGAATAACATTCTGTTACAGTCAATCAAACTGTATATAAAATCAAAGTGCACAGGGATACGAAACAAAAGGTAATTCCTTGGTCTGTGATTATGCTCTCTGGTATACCAAGTTTTAATAATCAGTTGTTTATCATTGTCTCTGTAACAGTATTAGCTTACTAACTCAGAATTGCGACCATTACTACATATCCCGAAAAATGATCAGGTCATACCATTTGAAATGGTTTTTAGCTTCTCATAATTTCTACAATTGTATTTCTTGATGACTTAAATCTGTTCTCTGCACAAAGGGGATGGGGTTTCTGACATATTGCTCTGTAGCACTACATCGTCTTTTCTTGTGTTTGTCAGTTGTCCTCCTACCTTCATCACTTGATAATACACTCCTGGAAATTGAAATAAGAACACCGTGAATTCATTGTCCCAGGAAGGGGAAACTTTATTGACACATTCCTGGGGTCAGATACATCACATGATCACACTGACAGAACCACAGGCACATAGACACAGGCAACAGAGCATGCATAATGTCGGCACTAGTACAGTGTATATCCACCTTTCGCAGCAATGCAGGCTGCTATTCTCCCATGGAGACGATCGTAGAGATGCTGGATGTAGTCCTGTGGAACGGCTTGCCATGCCATTTCCACCTGGCGCCTCAGTTGGACCAGCGTTCGTGCTGGACGTGCAGACCGCGTGAGACGACGCTTCATCCAGTCCCAAACATGCTCAATGGGGGACAGATCCGGAGATGTTGCTGGCCAGGGTAGTTGACTTACACCTTCTAGAGCACGTTGGGTGGCACGGGATACATGCGGACGTGCATTGTCCTGTTGGAACAGCAAGTTCCCTTGCCGGTCTAGGAATGGTAGAACGATGGGTTCGATGACGGTTTGGATGTACCGTGCACTATTCAGTGTCCCCTCGACGATCACCAGTGGTGTACGGCCAGTGTAGGAGATCGCTCCCCACACCATGATGCCGGGTGTTGGCCCTGTGTGCCTTGGTCGTATACAGTCCTGATTGTGGCGCTCACCTGCATGGCGCCAAACACGCATACGACCATCATTGGCACCAAGGCAGAAGCGACTCTCATCGCTGAAGACGACACGTCTCCATTCGTCCCTCCATTCACGCCTGTCGCGACACCACTGGAGGCCGGCTGCACGATGTTGGGGCGTGAGCGGAAGACGGCCTAACGGTGTGCGGGACCGTAGCCCAGCTTCATGGAGACGGTTGCGAATGGTCCTCGCCGATACCCCAGGAGCAACAGTGTCCCTAATTTGCTGGGAAGTGGCGGTGCGGTCCCCTACGGCACTGCATAGGATCCTACGGTCTTGGCGTGCATCTGTGCGTCGCTGTTGTCCGGTCCCAGGTCGATGGGCACGTGCACCTTCCGCCGACCACTGGCGACAACATCGATGTACTGTGGAGACCTCACGCCCCACGTGTTGAGCAATTCGGCGGTACGTCCACCTGGCCTCCCGCATGCCCACTATACGCCCTCGCTCAAAGTCCGTCAACTGCACATACGGTTCACGTCCACGCTGTCGCGGCATGCTACCAGTGTTAAAGACTGCGATGGAGCTCCGTATGCCACGGCAAACTGGCTGACACTGACGGCGGCGGTGCACAAATGCTGCGCAGCTAGCGCCATTCGACGGCCAACACCGCGGTTCCTGGTGTGTCCGCTGTGCCGTGCGTGTGATCATTGCTTGTACAGCCCTCTTGCAGTGTTCGGAGCAAGTATGGTGGGTCTCACACACCGGTGTCAATGTGTTCTTTTTTCCATTTCCAGGAGTGTATATGGCCATGCACTTGTTGTAATAAGTCGCTTCTGATAGTTGTGGGGACCAAGATGTGTGGGAAGTGCTTTGTGGACCTACCCATTAAACCCTTATGAATTACAAACTGAAGTTACATTTTAAACAGTTGACATTCACTGTCACCTATCTTTACTTTTTACCTGATGTCTGTAATCCCATTACTTTTATACTTAGGATGTCTGCATTGGTATACTTTATTCCTGGCTTGTCAGTCACTTCATAATCAGACTCACTGAGTTTGAGAAGCCATCTTGTTAACCGACTTTCATGTATTTTACGCCTAACAACCACTTCAAGGATGCATGATCTGTTATCACTTTAAATTCCTGATCTTACAAATAACATTGAAAATAAGAAATCCATATATTACTGCCAACATCTCTTTTTTGATTGCTTCATAATTTCGTGCAGCCTTGTTTAGCTGCCTAGATGCCACCAGGTGTTGCTTTCCATTCTAATTCCGACTCAGAATACAACCTAATGCACTGTTACTAGCATCACAGGAAAATATTAATTCCTTCTCTAAATCAGGGAATATTAATACAATTTCCTCTAATTTCTTAAAAGCTTCTTGTCGCTCTGCTGTCCATAATAACTTAATTCCCTTGAAAGTAACCAAGTAGTGCAATTTCAGCAAAATCCCTTTACAAATTTACAATAATAGTTACATAAACCAAGAAATGATTGCAACTATTTTGTTATCTGTGGTGTTGTAAAATCACACACAGATGATGTGAAGCAAGGATCTGTCCTCACTCCCTCTTGACTGATAATATGCTCACGTTATTAACTGTTGTTTGAGCAAAATGACACTTCTCTATGCTAAATGTAACCTGAGCTGTTCTCAGTCTGCTGGACACTTCACCCAAACATTTATCATGGTCTTCTAAATTTCTTGAATGAACTAGTATATCGTTATCTAACAAGCACAAGCGTATGGCAGAAGCATTTTTTATCCAAATGGCATCCTGTGGTACTGGTAGAAGATGGTGCTCAAAAAACCTGTGCCAAAAGTGCACTACTGTTTTACAAGGCCCTTCTGGTCTGACACAGTTCACAATTGAAATTCGTCTTTTGTAAATCCTGGAGTCATCTTTTGAGTGCAGCTTGGCAAGATTAAATGTTCATGTCATCCATAACGATGTATGCTGTCAGAATATAAGAATATGGAAGTTCATTTGGATGGGAATAGAGAGTCAGTCGGCTATGAAAGTTGCCTTAGCTTGTTCCAAAAGTTTCTGCATGGGAGAAACTGACAAGTATAATTTGGGAAAATTTTGTGAACAAGCACGGACATTATTTTTTCCACATTTCTGCCAGTGTATATTGTAGACGTTCAGAATGAAAATTCTAGAGATGTTTAAGGTGTAACCCTATCTTGTCGTCAAGAACTTGAAACAATGCAATGACGCTAGTGTGCGCTTATTGTTAATAAACTTATCTTTCATTGGAATCTTAGGTGAAATGTGCAAAAACAGATGGAGGAATATTCGGGACTCGTATCAGAGAAATAAACGAGAAAGAAAGCTTGGAACAGGTTCAGATGCCTCAGCAAAACCAAGAAAATGGGTTCTGCTTGATCACTTGGCTTTAAGAAACCCACATTTCGTGGCATTTTAAATGAAATTTTCAAGAGCATATGGAGAAATATTAGTAACTCATACCGGAGAAATATATCACATAAAATGGTTTCATTAGGTCCAAATGTGTCAGCGAAACAAAGCAAATGCATTCTCTATCGTGTGATGACCACACGATTCTCGTTGCGCGTCGACAGAACTGGCGGCTAGTCGCGACGCTCCCGGAGATATATGAGCCCAAATCTCGGAAACGGAGATCGATATCATTCTGATCTCAACTTTAAAAATAATTTCGATATGTTAGCTTCTTTTCATCGGCAACGATGTATGACCTAACGTGAACCATACGTAAAGTAGCCAGCGACCACATTTTTCACTGTACACAATTCAAATTTTATGCAGTAGGTTACTTGTAAATTAAGTATCGGAATAACTGTGACGAAATATCGGAAAAATAGACACCTCATTATCAAGCTGTGATGTGAAACTGTGAGATACGCAAACATCAATTTTTTATGCCTTTTACTTTCCCCATAATTGATAGAGAAGTAATATACAGCGAAAAAAACACGCAAAACCGGAAGAGATACGTTTCAATTTTTTAAAGTAAAAGGAGAATCTGTATTGAAAAAATAACTCTGGGAGCCGATGTAACTTTGTTGCATTAACATACAGTATTTTTTACAGCAAGAAAATCGTAATTCTTATTTTTCTTGAGTATGTGAATCCGCAGCCGCCGACCGGAGCTTGGGAAACAGCGACGACAACAGTCGTGTTGCGGCCGTGTCGCAGTCTGCCAGAGTGGGAAAAGATGAGGGGGCAGCGTCGCAGTCGCAGCCAACTGTCGCGTCTTGCACAACGTAACTTTAGACTGCCGACTGTTGCCGCACACGGCCGTATATCCGACAGTTCGAGCCACACAAACAAACGGGATTCAATATACCACAGTTACAGACATGGGATGGAGATGGAATATACAAACAATGAGTACGTTTACATGTTGCTGATGCTCGGCGACTGCCGACACGATGCCACTGAAGCAACCATGGTGTACGTCGTGAGATATCCTAGGCAAAGAGCTCCGGCAGCCATTACGTTCTTATATGCCTTTGGGCAACAGGCAGCTTAGTAATGCGCCACAGAACAGACGATGAACAACAAGAAGTGAGGAGATGGAGGTGCTTGTTTTAGCTGCAGTACACCACGATTCTCAAGTCAGCTCGCGAGCCGTTGCTGCAGTCGCTGGTGTCAGTCTCACATATGTGTGGCGTATAGTACACGGCCACAGGTTTCACCCGTACCACCTGTTACTGACCCAGAAGCTGCATGGGAACGATTTCCGTGCGAGAGCTACATTCTGTGAATGGGCCATGCTTAATTTCACGCTGGAGTCTTTACAAGGTGTTACGTTCTCTGATGAGTTCACGGTCACAAATTATGGTGCAGTGAATCGCCATAATGTGCACTACTGGGCCGCAGACAATCCTCGGTGGGTACGGCCTGTCGACAGTGAACATAGGTGGTCTATTAATGTATGATGTGGAATCCTTGGGGATGAAATCATCAGTCCACACTATTTCTCAGGTACACTGACCGGTGAGTTATATTGCGCGATTATAGTCGACAGTTTGGGTGGTCTCCTTGAACATGTGTGTCTACACACAAGAGTCCATATGTGGATGGAGCACGATGGTCACCCAGTCCATTCTGCATGTGCTGTTGTGGAAGAACTAAACAACAGGTTTGCAGGAAAGTGGTTGGGGCGTTATGGTCCTCATTCATGGTCCTCAAGGTCGCCCGATTTAACACCATTAGATTTCTTTTTGTGGGAATACTTAAAGGATCATGTTTATGTCACTGACCCCACATCCCCAGATGATCTAAAACGGCTCATCGTGACACTGGCGATGTTACATCTCGTCTGCAGATCCTTTAGAAGGAGCATTGCATTGTGCATTCAACTTCCCTCCGCCAGAACATCCATCACCCATCACACAGCCATCTATTAAGTACAGCGTGTGGTATCTGCCCCTGAAACTTTGAAGGGTTGTGGCTCACAAACTAAAAGTGGCAGGAATGTAATTTAAATTGATGTATACAGAGCTGGTGTTACTGATTCCAGTGCACGATAGAAACAACTATTGTTCCATTTAAAAAATTGTATCTTTTTGCTGTAACTCTTTGGATAAAAACAGAATAAACTGTGGTCATAGCTCCGCAGACAGTGTAACGTTTCGTATGGTGACCTACCACAATAAATATTTCCGTCGCCTATTACTTCGTAGCTTACACAGGCCAACGCATTTAGTGAAACACCCTGTCTACAGGAAATAGCTTGTGAATATGATGTGGCACCTTTTAAACTAAAAATAAGTTATTCATAATGCATGTATCAACGGGTACAACAAGATTCTAAAATCTTGAAAGTGTGACGTATTTGCAGATGATATTGCAGATGATGCATGCCAGCTGTTGATTAGTTTGGCACTAAGAGGTTAACATAAACATTCTAACTCCATTGGTTTGCCATTATAGATAGCATTTTCGTCCCTGAGTGTTATTTTCTTTATAAATGTGTTTGTGGCACTTAATTTACCCCTTTGCGAAATGTATTTTCAGATCCGACAATTGAGTTTCTTCTTCCTTGTATTTGCCTCTCATCGCAGCTCTGGTGCGATAACAACTACTATAACATTCATACCCACCCTTTTCATATCAACTGGCACAATGCTGAAAGCTGTGCAGTTACGCAGAATTTGTGGCGTCCTGTGTGAACGATAGCTCACAGTGCCATTACAGTAAGCCACAAGCTACGGCGCATTATTTGTGTCTGAGAACCCGGGTTTAGACTGTGCTATTCATGTTCTCCACGTGTATAGGGTGGTCAGAAACAGTATGAAAAGCTCGAAAGTGTGTTGCAGAGAAGGTTATGTTAAGAAATAAATGTTAAGGAACAAATTCGATACGTCGCACCATTTCGACTTAATTAGCATTGAAGTTAGCCAATCAGGCCCTTGCATGCGCAAAGTCAAACAGCCCTCCAGAGACAGTGTTGCCAAAAGTGTTCTTCGTTTGGTTTTCTACAACCGAACAAGAGACCGATACAAAAATTGGACATGAGACAGTAGTAAGAATAAAACCCTATTCGAAGGCTAAGCAGACTTTCTATCTCACCGTTTATGGCCGTCCCATCGCTCTCACCCCCACCCTTAAGTACCTTGGCGTCACCCTCGACCGTCGCCTCTCCTGGACTCCCCATCTCCAGACAATCCAAGCCAAGGCACGTTCCCGACTCCGTCTCCTCAAGCTCCTTTCCGGCCGAACGTGGGGTCTGGACCCCTCCACCATCCTCCACACCTATAAGTCCCTCATCCGCCCTATCCTCTGTTACGCCCATCCCGCCTGGATCTCCGCCCCCCCTTCCTTTTATAAATCCCTCCAAATCCTTGAACGCCATGCTCTCCGCCTTGCCTATCGCATCTGTCTCCCTTCCCCCACGCGGATCCTGTATGACCTTATCCCCTTCCCCCACCTCCTCCTCTTCCTCGAAAGGATACGAATCCTATACACCTCCCGTAAACTCGATCCTCCTCACCCGCTCGTCTCCCCGATCCTCTCCCACCCCCGCCCGCTGCCGCGCCTGTACTCCCATGTCCCACCTGGTCTCCATCTCTCCACCCTCCATACCCTCTCCCAAGGTGGCTTCCGCCAGCTCCCCCTCCCTGATGATGTCCTCCTCCCCTGCATCTACCCCTCCTATCAACTTTGATCCTTCCCCCCCCCTCCTGTGTCCTTTCCTTTCGGCACCCTCCCTCCCCCCTTTCCCTTCCCTTCTCTTTCCTTTCCCCCTCCCTCCTACCCTCTCCTCCGGGCTTCCCCTCCCCCTTCCCCTCCCCCTTCCTCCCTCCCCCTCTCTCCTTTGCCCGTGGCATCTCTGCTCTCCCCTCTCCCATCTCCCCTTCCTCCTCCTCCACCCCCCCTCTTGGCAGGTCCCCGGACTCGTACACGCTCAGTGAACATTCGCGCGCCGGAGACCATCGCCACCAGTGTTTAGTGTGTGTGCATCGTTTTGTGTTTCGTGCAGTCCCGACTCAACTGTTCACATGTGCCGTCGCCGTTCTCCGTGTTTTGTGCGCCATGTTTCCAAGTGTTAGTGTTTTTTCGTCCAACGTGAACGGCTTCTTGTCTCTTGTTTTTTTTTTTGTATCTCCATGTTTTTGCCCGCCGTCTTTTTTTTGTATATCACCTCTCTATCATGTTTCTTGTTCAACTAAAGGCTGAAGAGCAGCGAACCATGCTGCTGCCAGCCCACCTGTATAGGTGTTTAAATTACAATAAAGGAAAAAAAAAAAAACTAAGCAGACTCTTGCGCTATCAGCTACGCTGTGAGAACAGCTGACACTAACTGTATCTGGTGGGCCCCTTGAATTTGTGCACACAACGGTCTGATTGACCAACTTCAATGCCAATTAACTTGGAAAGGGCGCAATGTATCGAATTTTTTCTTAACAATTATTTCTCTGCATAACCTACCCAACAACACCGTTACAAGTGTTTGAGACCGTTTCTGACCACTCTGTACAACTGTATCTCCCTTTACTCTATCTTTCTTGATTCGCATTTGTATATTTGTGCAAATATATCTGCACAAATTTTCGTTAGACAGGGTACGATTTGTCTGCGCAGACATTTGCTAAAGATGGTGACTGCCGAAGATGATCTAGGAAAACAAATGACGGTAGACAACTCGTGAAACTGATTGGTGAATTGTGCTAAACGTCAACAGAAGTTTTGCTCGTCTGCTGTGACAGCGGCATCACAACAAACGGTTGTGTGCTTGACAGTTAGGAGCAAGAAGATGCCGAATGAGGCCGAGGAAGATATATTTGCAAATTCAGCCAAGGTATCATAGACTTAGTATTTCAGATTAGTGTGTAGCTTTGTGCGTGCACGAATGGTTGCGTTCATGACGAAAAAATAATACGAACTCTAAAAACGTTTGTAAAGAAATGTTAGCCGAAAGAAATCTATGGAAGTTATATTTATTTTAGCTGGCATGTTCTGCCTCTGTTTTTTTTCTATTTTTCCAATCAACTGATTATGTAACCGTAACTTTTTCAAATAAACACGCACGCCTTACAGAAACTAGACGTGCGTTTTACGGAAAGCTCCAATTATAAGAAAAAACTATTAAAGTTTTCTCAGTTTTGTGTGTAGCAGGTAACTTTATAGTTCAAAGCAAGTCTCGTGATACCTGTTGAGCAGCTTATAGTTGATGGCGTTCACTTATCGCTCGCTTTCATAATTATTTCCATTACTTGGTTATGGACATTGTCATTCGGTTTTTTTTTTTTTTTTTCCAGTGCGTCAATTGTACGGAGTTTTGTTTGTAAATTCATGCATTTCACCCTCAAGTAATAATCTTCTTGGACAGAGCAACTTGTTGCTTGGCGTAGGGGGTAGACCAACCTTTTTTAGCTAGTATTTTAATTATATTGTGATTTACGAGAATAGTACCTTGCAATAAATGGGATTGTTGTAGAACAGTCATGTGGTTAATTCCAGTCATTTAAGACAGAGATTATATTCTATGTTCAATAACTGCACAATTGAAAATTTTCCGAACGGTGTTTCCATGTTTCCCAGAAACTGAGTGATGGCATTTGCTGTAGTTTTTTACTGATTATGGAACATCACTCCTATTCATGCTTCCCAAAGGTAAAGCAGTAAGATAAAGTTATAAATTAGTTTTGGCAAATTCACAGGACTTTATCAGGTGCTGACCAGTATATTTATATGTTATCAGATTTTTTTTTATTGCTGTCTTACTATGTTCACTCAAAGCTATCCCTCTTTTTACTTTGCCCTCATTTTTCATTCCTGTGAACAAATAAGATTGAAGCTGAATGGGTAACGTAGAGGGATGAAATAATGAAAGCACAATATAACACAAGACAATGTATCAAGGTGCATTAGAAATTCTTGGATACCATGGGAGGTATTCAATTTAACTGATGAAATGAGAAAAAAAGCAAAGAAATAGAAATAACCAGAGGAGGAGGCCAACAGGAATATGTGCACCTATATCAATGAATTGACAGGTTGACAGAATGTGCAAGATAACAAAACAGGGATGTTTAGAGGAGGAATAGAAAGCTATAGATTCATGCATGACTGGGAAAGATAAATGCAGTATATAGGAAAACCAAAGAAACATTAAGAGAAGAGATAAGCTGATGTGTAGATAGCAGGAGCAGTTGGCATGCCAGTACTAAACAGAGTGGATCACTGAGAGATGGAAGGAGTATATAAAAGCACTGTACAAATGTGAGGGACTGGAAGACAATGGTACAAGAAGGGAAGAGGAAATAGATGAAAAGAGATGCAGTGCTCAAGGTGGGTGTTGAATTCACAGTACTGCCAGAAACTTTCCTTGGTCAAGGGAGTGAAACCTGCTGCAATCAGCCTTGTTGAGGCCATTGTAGGAGCTGCTTGTATCAGTAGCAGCAGCTCACAGGTGTGGAAAGCTAACAGTGGGAGAGTGGTGTACTGCCCCATATCCGTTCATACTGCAGCTTAATGATGCCATATGGCAGAAGATGACACAGCAGTAAGTCAGTTTCATGGGATTCTTAGGGTATGATCGCAGAGCTACATGTTTTTTTACTGAAAGTACATCATAAACGAGGTATCTGGCATTGATGAAATTGCCTCAGAATTATTCAGATCTTTGGGAGAAATAGGCACGACCAAACTGTTCCTCAGATATGTGGGATGTATGACAAAGGAAAAATGCCCTGAGGTTTCGAGAAATGTATAAGCCCATTCCCAAAAAAGGCAGGTGCTGTCACAATGAATATTAGCAATCCATCAGTTTAATAATTCATAGTTGCAAAATACTAGTACAAATAAATTACAGAAGATAGGAGAGACTCGTGGAAGCTGACCCCTGGGAGATCATTTTGAGTTCAAGATAAATGTAGGAAGACATGAGCCAATATTACCTCTACAACTTACTTCTTAGAAGACATTTTGAAAAATAAAATTATGTTTTTGAAAATTTTGAATGGAATACATTATTTGCAGTTCCAAAGTTATCAGGGAAAAAATACAGGGAGCAAAAAGGCTTGTAGAGAAACCAGGCCACAGCTGTAAGAGTTGAATGAAATGAAAGTGAGTTACACACCCTTAACAGAGAGAGAGAGAGAGAGAGAGAGAGAGAGAGAGAGAGAGAGAGTAGCATGGTGAGCTGCATCAAACCCTTATTCAGACTAAGGACAACAGCATAGTCTTGAATGGTTGTAGTTAGATGTTAAGAAGGCAATATTAGTAAGAACTAATGTGGAAAGATGCTGGCAGTAGGTGATGTCTTTTATTTTTTTGAAACAAGCATACATGATATGACAGACACAAAAAATGCACGTATTTGATCCTTAATTAATACAGATATTATTGTGCCTGTCTTTTAGGGTAAGAACCATAAATTGTACTTTATCTTTGCAACTCAGATTCTCAACAAATCACTTGTCACCTGTATCCTGTGCTCATGTTCTTATCACTAATCAATAAATACATTTGTGTCAGTAGTAGCCTTTTGTCTGTTGATATCGAAATTGGTATAAAATATATGATTATAAAAGATTAGAAACTCAACAGATATGAATATACATCTTAACAAAGATAAGACTTACTAGTAGTTAAGGGTAGAAAAGTCACATCAAACAGAGGAATAGAAAAGAGATCAATAGCAGCTGAAAATGTGGACTGGAAACATACAAATTTTGGATTTTATTTATTTATTTCATAAAACCATTATAGTGTTTTAACAATATCATGGAATATGATTTAGTGCAATGAGTAATCATGACAGGTACAGTGCTGCAGGAGACATTAAATTAAAATTACTTATATCTGGCCATGATTGTGGAAGGTGGTGGTTGTGACGTATTATTAGGCAACATCCAGGCATTTGCGTTTAATGATTTGGGAAAAGAGCCAGAAGGCCAGATAATGATTAATGGCCCATAAACAATTCTGAGTCCTTATTGCACAGTAATACATTGTAAATGAAATTAATTTTAGTAATAGCAAACACCAGTTGTTAGATCAGGTATCAAACTTGATGAACAAACAATGTAAAAATTAAAATAACAGGATACAAGGAAAAAAAGGAAGTAGTAGATGGAGGGGAGATGAGGAGAATGTGTTATGAACTAACCAAATAACAGAAAATACAGCAGTAAAAATATATAATAAACATGTGTAAAGATACACTGAAGAAACCCCATATTTCTAGCGAGCATTGATAGAGGGCTGGAAAGACAGATTTAGAGTGGTACACTTGGGATAGGATGGCAATCACATAAGAGTAATTTGTTTACAACATTTTCCTGGGTTAGCCAGTGTGGTAGGTAGGTCAGGATTATGTCAATAAACTCTTCTTCTTCTTCTTCTTCTTCTTCTTCTTCCCTTTTTTCAGTTAAGTATATTTTGGCGTGAGTAAAATATGAGCTTTTAACTAATTGGTAGTATCTCCAGATAATAGTTCAGTGTATCAGAAATGTGATGTGTAATGTGATGGGATGTGTAATGAGTTGGTTTTGAGTTTGAAGTTAAATATATTACACTCTTTACTCGACTGTCAGTCGTTTCTGTGCCATGCTTAGGCTGAATGGTGGGTAGTGTAAGTCATTTATGCCTCTAGTGTTATATTTTATGAATGTTACTTTTGTGTTTTTAAATTGCGATTTAATTTTTAACACTGTTTTGGCATTCTGTGTTTTTATTGATTTGGGTACTCATTAATAGATCTGAAGGGGCAGATACTTATATTTGTGTGTGTGTGTGTGTGTGGGGGGGGGGGGGGGGGGAGAAAGGAAGTTCCAGCATTTGCCTTACAGCCAGTGTAAATCCCACTTAATGCGTGGCTGGGATTGATTTTGGATTTTGTGCTTTAGCGCATTTTTGCCTTCTCTATTACAGCATAAACTACCATGTTTATCCTAAGTAGGAGCTCTGTTCTGATCTGATCATCAGCTTCCTCACTAACATTTTGACAAGGGCTTTGATCTGAACTTCAGACTCTTCTTCTGTTCTCGCACTGCGTACTGCCTCTTCAAAGACTTTGGCCTGTCTTCATTTCAGTGCTGACTGGCTTCCTTCCTAGCTGTGGGATTGACCTTCTCTCCACTCTCAGTGTTTGGGAGTTCTGGCTGGCCACAGTGAGGGGAGGCCTCTGCCCGCTCACTGCTGGTCTGCACTCGAGGGGGTGCCACACATTCCTAGTGTTACCTCCTCTGTCTTTTGTTCCTGGTGATTTATTTTGAGTCTGCTTGATGTTTTACCTTCTCTTGCGTCTTATTTCCAACATTGCTCTGACCTGAGAAGGCCTTGCAGCCACGCCATGTTATGATGTGGATAGCTCTACACTTTTGTGCTTACATTTGTGGATTTCATGATTCTCAGCTCATTTCACACATGTTGTCTGATGGTAGCAGTATTTTTGCCACTGTCCTTCTTGTTGACACTTAAAGCACTGTGATTTCATGTTGAATCCTGCTGGGAGAGGTTCCATCTTAATGTAAAGGCCTACTACACTATCCAGCTTTAAGATTTTTTTGGTAATATACTCTGAATCCATGAACTTTCCATTTTCATCTGAAGTACCTACTTCCAGGATAAACAATGAAGGTCTCTTCTTGTTAGATCAATTTTGGAACTTGTTGTCGTGGCTGGTGCCACGAAATGTATTAGGATGACCAAATGTAGCGGGAAGACACCATTGCAGTGGGTGGTTGCCAGGAGATGCTGTATTAAAACTCGGTGAGAACTTTCCAAATGATTTATTTGTTTCCAATACAGCGCCCTATTCCCCTCGGTGCGCATCACGGGGTCCCGCAATGCTGAGGCCACAGCCCCAGCGACACAGTGCAATGCGCTGTGTGGCAGCCTTGTACACCAGTGGAGTGTGTCGTTGTCAGGATGGCAGGAGTTGGCTCAGTGGTCTGTGTCCCTGCCAGCTCAGTGCTGCTCGATGTGAGCCACAGGCAGCCAGTTGCGTCCTTCTTCTCACCGGCGTGGCTGAAATCGTGGCGACGAACAAGCGCCTGTGATTTGGGGTCCGAATGTGCAAGCCTCGCCTTGGTATGTCTCCAGCGTGTGTCGGGAGCTGAGACGACTGCCTGCGGTAGCTAGCCGTGGAGTGGCCTGCCACTGGTGGGCTGGCTACGGACCCCACGTTGGCCTCAGGGGCGTCAAACCCGCGACCCACCGGGGATAGAATGCTGACGCCCCATCTGCTGGTGTGTGTAGCTGGTGGTGTGACACACACCGCCGTCCAGGAGAACTGCCACACTTGAATAAATGTCGTTAGAAAACGGCACCTATTTATACTCGGCTGTGCGCCTCTGTTTTGGTAACACGCCGCTCGGATCACGTACTCACCACGCCCCGGTTGCGCCAATGGGCCCCTTCTGTCTGTAGCTTGCGCCATGCGAACTGTTGCATTTACACTTTTCAGTGGTTCAGCGGCCTCTGTGGCTTCCATTCTACTTTGTAACAGTTATGTGTAACTCACTGCAATTCGGCCTGCACCTGGCTGTAACTTGTGCTCAGAGTATCGCCCAAAACTAACTTTCCCTTTCCTAAACTGTGGTGCCGCTACATTATTCCTCTCTTCGGAAAGACCTGGTCCCCGGGTTGACCTTTAACTAGCTCTTAACTTGTTTGGGTTGGCACCTATGGCATATTTCCTTACTACTAGAAAACTTAAATGTGGTCTAGTGCCCTCTTAAAAGCATGACTTCAAACAAAATGTAAAAATTCCTTACTGGACAACTACTGCCCGATCAACCCCTTACTACTTGTCTCATGCCCTCGGTATCAAATCCACCGGGATTTGGACCACCCTTGGTTCCCTCTTGGAATTAGCTTTCCACCTGATCAGAAAGAAAACAACACATAACAAGTTAAGGCTGTGATGACACTTGACACAGAGGTGCTCAAAATGATAGTTATTTGCCGTTGCCTTTCTCTATACTGATCGACATGTTGTAAAAGCTGTTCGGCTGATATGTGCCCCTTTTGCTCCAAAATGAACTGGTTTACGAATCTCAGTAGGACTGGCTCCAGAGTTTGACTTAATAAGGTCAGATTCTGCCTTGGCAAAAACTCTAAAGTGGCTTCTGGCCAGTACAGCTGTGGCTGCGTAACATTCAACTGTGTGACTCCTGAAATTGACCCTGGCAGGGTGGATGGTTGGTCCTATTATGTTACACTTAGTTCTATTGGTTAAAATTCCGCTTCCTTTGAGCTCTGCACGTTTTGCTTCTGCAAATATTCCTCGCTCAAAACAACTTGCTTCTACTACCAAATTCTCGTAGGTGGAGAAGATCCAATGCATCCCGATGTGTTGCAAGCTCAAGTTTGGGTCCATGATGTCCCTTGGACAGTCTATTCGTTTCCCCCTGGCTAAAAAATAACTTCACGGTGCATGTGCCCCATATTTGTAGCTTCACAGAGTTCCCTCCAACATTCACTATTTTTGATTCAAACTCAACACTGATTGTGTAACTACTTTCATCCTTAGATTTACATTATATTAATTGGTGCAATAAACCCGACTTTCCTGACCCAGCAATATCGATAACAAAAAATTTAAACAGAAAATTGTACGACATAGTTAAACTCATATTTATTACAGCTTTGCCGCAAAATTCACTCTGATGCATTTATTTCTCCAGAACTGCATTTGATTTCTCCTCCAACAACACTCCACTTACGTCAGACACCACACTTCCCTTTTCAGTGACCTGAGGACAGGGATCACCATCACCCATCCTCCCTCTTCAAAAAGACTGCTGTCCCTAGCAGGCTCACAATACTCGAAAACACGTATAAAACACAATGCCTAATTACCCTACACAAACCCAATTATACATGACACGAAAACAAAAAAAACTACAAATACTCTACTACTTTTTGTATTGCAAAGGATACGGTATTTCACACTGTACTCTATCTTCCTGGTTTTCTCTGTGCTTAGAACCTCTCTTCACTCTCTCTTTCTTCCTCTTTCCTTCCTGTGACATGCCTGGAATCACATCCGGGTAACCCTTAAATGGCCGTAACTGCCCAGTGTGTACTATCGTCGTTCTAGTTGGCAGCTGAAGATTAACATTAAAGGGTATGGCCCTTGATACCTCATGAGGAACTTCTTCGTTTTCCCTTTTTGCATGTAGGGGCTGGACAGCATTGCCCATTATCCCACTCTATACTGTGGTAAACTTCCTTTCCACTTTACTGCATCTTCCTCCCTTTCCAAAGCATTTGTATTCGCCTTTTGTACCTGTTTCCAAATGTTCCAAAATTGTCCTTGCAAATTGACATACAGATTCACCAGTCTTTCCTTTCTGTAGCTTCACTAAATCAAACGACAACTGCATTTTTCTCCCGTACACTACCTCATATGGAGACAAACTGGTATTTGTATGGACTTTTGCATTGTATGCGCATACAACATGCTTCAAATACTCGTTCCACTGATGGTGATGAGACCCACATAAAAACTCAGCATCTTCCCGATTGTTCTGTGTACCTGTTCTGTCCTTCTGTTGGCCTGTGGATGCAACACACACATCCTCAACTTCTTAATGTTCAACAATTTACACAGTTCCTTCGTTAAATCCGACATGAAGTTGGTCCCTTGGTCAGTAATTATTGACTCCGGTACACCAAACTTCAAAATCCAGTTGTTTATTAACGCTTGTGCGACCTCTGCTGCCTGTTGATTTGGCATAGCCACCATTTCCATGTACCTTGAAAAATGATCTGTTATTGTGAGAACGAATCTGTTCCCCGATGGTGATCGCCTAAAAGGTCCTAAGACATCAATCCCCAGCAAAGAAAATGGACATGTTGCTTCCGGTAATCGTTGTAGCTGTATCTGTTCCCGACTCAAATCTTCTCTCTGCGCACATGGTATACAATTCTTGTTGTACTGTTCCACATCTACTTTCCTACCTCTCCATCAATACCTCTCTGCCACTCTGCCTCTGCCTCTCTGCCACCCTCCATGACTGTATGACACGTGATCATGTGCTTCCTTTAAAACCTCATCCCTCAGCTTTTCTGGCACTACTACCCTTGATCCTAACTTCGTTTCCCTGCATAGAAGACCATCGTACATATTAAATTGTGGCTGTGTATGATTCAATTTACAATCGTTGTCTGCATCCTGTAATTCTTGCCATACCATTGGGTTATAACCTATGACTTCTACTTTTGTCATCTTCTTACTTAGTTCATCTACATTACCGTGTTTCTTCCCAGGCTTGTGCACCACCTTGTAGTTGAATTCACTAGCCTCACAGTCCATCTAGTAAATCTAGTTGACGCATCCTTCAACCCCAACCACCACTTCAACACAGCATGATCCATCACTACCTGAAATATTTTCCTATATAAATAACATTTAAAATATGTGAGTCCATAGATTATGCTAAGCATCTCCCTCTCAGTTGTTGAGTAATTCCTCTCTGCTGCATTCAACTGCCTAGATGCATAGACTACAGGATGTTCTTTCCCATCACTTTCCTGACTAAGAACACACTCCAGTGCTTGATTCAATGCATTGCATGCTAGTATAAACTCCTTTTCAAAATCTGGAAACACAAGAACCGGACTTGGTGTTAACACTTCAGTTTGTCGCTGCAAAACCCTTCATGAACTTTCGATAGAAATTGCAGCTTCCGATGAATGACTGCACTTCCTTAACTATTTTCGGTTCCCAAAAATCCCTTACATCCTGTACCAACCTCAGATCTGTTCGCACTCTGTCCCTATTGATAATATGACCCAAATATTTTACTTCTTCTAATGCAAAATGACACTTCTCCAGGCTCAACATCAAATGAACTGACACAAAGACTTCCCTTAACTGCTGTCTATGTTGCTCCATACTACTCGAAAACACTATAATGTTATCCAAACTCACCAGACACTGCCATGGTTTCAAACCCCTCAAGACACTGTCTAGCAACCTCTGAAATGATGCTGGAGTGTTTTTCAAACAGAATGGCATTCTAATGTACTGGTAATGGCCTCCAGGAGTAGAGGAAGCAGTTTTTGGCCGATCCTCTGGAGCCGCCTCCAACTCATGATAACCACTTGTCCATCGTAGAAAAGTACTGGCACTGTCCTAAGTGATCCAAAGTCTCCAATATGTTTGGAATGGGGTATGCGTCCATTACTGTCGTATTATTGAGGTATCGGGAGTCACAACAGAACCTGTATTTCTTAGTTCCATCTGTAGATTTTTTAGGTAGAATGACAATGCCCACTACCCAGCAACTATTTCTGTCGGTTGCAGATACCTCGATATTATGTATGGTTTATGGCAAACAGGTGCTTCATTCCCTGTTGGTATCCTATGTTGAAATAATAGAGTTGCTGGTAACGGCCCTTGTGGAAAAAACAAATCCTTAAATTCCCACAATAATACTTCCATATGCTCTCTTTCTCCTCTTTTCAAATGCTTAATTTTGTCACGCAATGCAGTTCTATCAGCAGTTAGTGGTTGATCGCTTCGCCTACCTCTTGAACACCAGTCTTCCTCATCTGGCAAATCCAAATTTGCTACTAAAACTGCTTTTCTCAAATTCACATCTACTGTGCTAAAATTATCCACATTCAGGGGAACTACTTGCCCATCGTTCCCATCGTGTACGCGTACAACACTAAGTTTCACAAAACAACCCAGTGAACCCAAAACTTCATTATCCTCCAATGGTTCAATAACATCTACTGTACCCACAGGTAGATTTTACTCCACCCTTACCCTTCCCGGTGCCACTAGACACACACTCATGTGAATTAAGTCTTAATGCTAATGAACGCGGTTCCGTTGGTTTGTCCATTACATTGAGTGCCCCTCATGACAGCTCTGCATTGACAACAGTTTTCCCTAGCTGAAATAACATTCCACCAAGTTCCACAGTTCATTGTCCAATGACAATTTTGGCATGATGTTAATGCAAGAAATCTACTCCTAGGATCATGTCATAGCCCTCGTTTACCCATGGTACTACCTCCATATGCATCAAATCGGACTTTCCCTATGCGAAAGTAAACTGTCACCGACCCCAAAGGCGTGACCTCCTTATCCCCCACTCCATGCAAACTATAACATGGTGGGTCTAACTTCCTTTGTCCCATTCTTAGTAGCCACTGACACTTGCGCCCCTGTGTCCAACAAAATCTTAAACTTTTTAATTCCTATGGATCCTACCACCACTGAACATTCAACCTCTGCATATGTATTCGTAGCATTGAAATTAAACAGGAGCTCCCTTAGGTGGGTCTTCTGCCCTGTCTGCCGTTTAACTATTGTTCACCTCCCCTATCTCCACTTCTCCATCCTTCACACTGCTGATTTCCACCCCTTCCTTTGTTCCACGGTGACAGGGTACATTGCCTCTGCACATGTCCCATACAACCACACTTAAAACATTTCGCACCTGCTGTAAACACTGTTTGCCTCTCGCATACCCCTGTTGCCATGTCTATTTCCTCACATTGGATTAACAGCTGAATGGCTGAATACAAATCTTTTGGAGTCCCTTCACGCACTTTCCGTGACATGTGTGCCAGTAACCCTCTCAAAAACACATAAAGTGCCCTTTGCTCAGCCTCCTGCAACAGAACACAATTCGCTTCATTACTCTAAAGCAACTCATAAGTATACTCATTAATTTCCATTATCTTGTCCGCAAATTTCTCCATCGTCTCCCCTTGTCTCTTTGTCATTGTACTTAACCTCTCTGTTAAGTACCGAGTGCTATTATGTTTTTTGTACCATTGTAAAAGCCCTTCCTTTAACTGCTTAAACTGTCCTGCCTTCCTTAAGGCCTCAGAACATCTTACGTATGTTTTCGCTTCACCCGCCAATCTAATCTTGGCTACATGTAACAACTGTTCACCAGACCAACCATTCATCACATCTGAAATTTCCAAGTCCTCCACAAACGAACGCACATGCCCAGATGCCGTGCCAGAAAATGGAATAATCAAACTTGCAGCAGCTGGGTCAATCTCCTGCTCCCTAGGCAACAACGACTGATCTGATGCGGTTTCCTGCTCACTTCTAGATGCCAAATCACTCCTCAACTGCATGTTGTCCACTATCAATTGTGCTACCTTTTCCATCAAAATCCGCACCGCTTCCGGTTCCGACACACCTCATGTCTGACTCAGCCATTATGTTGCTTTCATTCCCAGTTAGTCCCGAAGCAAAACATTTAAGTACAAGAACAACCTGACTTCCTACAGCTCCGTATCATCACACTCAGTATCATCATAAACAAATACAAAAGTAATTAAATGCCACGAAAACAATGTTACTCCCTAAAGAATACTAACACTTACTCTGACAACAAAAAATACTATTCCCATGCAAAACATCTACCATGTGGCTTGCCAGGAGCCATACTAAAAGAAACCAAAAAAAGGCAAGAAAATGTCTAATACTCAAAAGAAAACTGGTCAAAACTCACCACATCTTGTGACCGTAATGTAGGCGGTGGGCTCAAATGTTGTACAGGACAAACGACGTCTGCTATTCTGACACCAAATGTCGTGGCTGGTGCCACCAAATGTATCAGGATGACCAAATGTAATGGGAAGACACCAAATGTAGTGGGTGGTTGCCAGGAGGTGCCATATTAAAACTTGGTGAGAACTTTCCAAATGATTTATTTGTTTCCACTACAGTGCCCCATTCCACTCGGTCCACGTCACAGGGTTCCGCAATGCTGAGGCCACCGCCCCAGCGACCCAGTACAACGTGGTGTGCGTAGGCCTTGTACGTCAGTGGAGTGCGTCGTCGTCAGGATGCCAGGAGCTGGCTCAGCAGTCTGCGTCCCTGCCGACTAAGCACTGCTCGGTGTGAGCCACAGGCGGCCAGCTGTGTCCTTCTCGCCGGCGTGGCTGAGATCGCGGCAACAAACAAGTGCTCATGATCTGGGGTCCAAATCTGCGGCCCTCGCATCGGGATGTCTCCAATGTGTGTCAGAAGCCGAGACGACTGCCTGCAGTAGTGAGCTGTGGAGTGGCCTGCCACTGGCTGGCTGGCCATGGACACCATGTCGGCCTCAGTGGGTCGAACCAACAACTCGCCATGGTCTGGAATGCTGGCGCCCCATCTGCTGTTGTGTGTAGCCGTCGAGGAGAGCTGCCACACTTAAATGAACCTCGTTAGAACATGGCACCTATTTATATTCGGCTGTACGCCTCTGTTTTGCTAACGCGCCATTCCGAGTCACATACTCACCACACCCCGGTTGCATCAGTGGGCCCCTTCTGCCTGTAGCTTGCACCATGTGAACCGCTGCATTTACGCTTTTCAGTGGTTAAACGGCCCTGTGGCCTCCGTTCTCTTCACAACCATTGGTATGCATAACTCACTGCAATCTGGCCCACAACTGGCTGTAACTTGTGCTCAGAATATCGCACAAAACTAACTTTCACTATCCTAAACTGTGGTGCCGCTACATTGTGTTGAATTCGTGGTTGAGCAGTGCTTGCTGAACTGCATTAATATTGAACATTAATATTCTCTCTCGTAAAAGTGCCATCACATTTGGAGTCATCTTGTGTAGTTCTCTCCTGATTGGTACTTCAATCAGGTAGTCCTTCATCAGCTTTTCGGGAATTATAGGTGAATGTATGTAGCTCCAGTACGACATCATTATGTCGAAGTGGCTTTGAAGCTGTGTATTTCTATCCAGCTGTCCCCCTCCCCATATAATGTCCCCCTCCCCATATAATGAATGTATACTGGTGAGATATCAGTAAAGTATCTGACACAGAATCACCTCTTCCCCCAGCGGGCTTGCTGCTCTCTGGCAGGTTCATGCTTGGCTACCATGGGGCCCCAGCCTTTGCAGCAGCTTTTCCCTTTCATGCTGTATGCCTATCCTCTGGCTGTTCCTTTTCCCCTCCTTTGGGGAACACATCTGAATCCTTTTTGGAAATGATTTCTGCATTTTTGGTAGTCAATATCAGAATACTCTCCACTGTTTTTCATTGCATTTTTTGTTGTTGTTCATCATTCACCTTCTCCTACTCTTCCTTTGCTTTGGTGTTTCAGCTTCCTTTTATTCTTCTTCCTTCCTGTGTGCTCCTGAATGCCGGCTCATGCCTCTGACAAGTAACAGGTGACTGGGTAACACACAATTCCCAGCCCCGCATTGACAGGTAGGGTTCGCATGTAACCTTTGCTAGAGGCCAGGCCCAGGGAGGGGTGATTAACTGAGCTGCTACCATCCCAAATTGCTGATTGGTCCCTTGTCAGGTGATCAGGAGGTATGATCTGAGGTGGGAACAATCACCTAAGGCGGGTGAGACTCCTCTGATGGGAGCCCCCAGTTGTAATGAGTGTGCCATCAGAGATGCTGGCAACTATGGGGGATTTTCTCACAATGTGCCAATCGTTTTGCAGTCAGTGGCTACAAAACGTAAACAGAATGAGGCTAACGATTCAAAGATCATCCCAGCTGCACCAAGGTACCCTGCAGTTTCATGTACTGAAGATGGTCAGTCCTTCACTATGGTAAATTCGTTATTTTTCATAAAGGTGTTGATGCAATTGCTGGCACTGTGAAATCCTGCTCTTGTTTATGCAATGGCACTTTGCTTTTGGAGACTACTTCTGATTCTCGAGCACAACAACTGCTTGCAGCTTCACTTCTCTATGGCTATCCTGTTTGTGCTGAGGCCCATCGAACACTGAATTCTTCCCATGGTGTTATTTACACTAGGCTGCTCGATGGTCTGACTGAGGCAGAAATCCAAATGTACCTCTCTGATCAGAGTGTCATGGCTGTCAATTGGGTGATGAAAAAAGTAGATGCCACCTTAGTGACTACATGCACTCTCTTGCTCACTTTTGATAGAATGGTTCTTCCATCAAAAATAAAAGCAGGTTATGAAGTTACCACAGTCCAACCATACATTCCAAACCCGATGCACTGCTACCAGTGTTATTGTTTCAACCATACTAGAACATCTTGTCAACACCCAGCCAAATGTGTAACCAGTGGGAAGGATGGTCATGAGGGTGATGGTCCACCTCCTTCTCCCTGCTGCATCAGCTGCAGTGATGACCATGCCACCTCCTCCCATGATTGTCCTATGTATCTCGATGAGTGGGCTGTCAAGGAGATCCGAATGAAGGAAAAAGTGCCTTACCCAATCGCTCACACGTTGGCTAGTTGTAAACCCTTCGCTGTATTATCTGGCACCTACAGTACTGTTCGTGCTATATCTCAATTCACGAAAGTCCACACAGCACTGTGGTTGTGAAATCACCCAGTCTCATGGTAGTGTCCTCGTCTCCTGCTCCAGCTGTGCAACATGCCTCATGGGGTGAAGTCACCAGCTACACAACTGGTAAGTCAGAAAGGGCAAAAGGAATACTCCTGTGAAGACTTCGTATGTCCCTCCAGCCAACCAACACCTGAATCTTCCTCTGCTCATCGGAAAGGCTCGAAGAAGTCAAACAAAGGTAGAATGTCTTCTCCATCACTGACTCGAAGATCCTCCTCAATGGAGTTGCCACGTGATAGCCTTGCCTGGCTGGCATCAGTATCACCAGTACAAAGGACTAACCATTTTTCTGTCCTCGACTCCACAGGCTGACAGCAGAAGATTGCCGACACATCTGTAGACCTCATGGAGCAGTATCTTCCACCCTCTGTGCCCTGTAGCAGTGAGCCTTTCAAAGCTGACACTCGGCATTTTTTCTTAGTAATGACTCTCCTCCAATGGATCATTTGTGGCTTTCGATCCAACAAAGAGGATTTGCTGCTGCTCTTAGAATCACAGTGCCCACTTGTTCTCTGCCTTTGGGAAACAAAATTGCATCCTCATGACTGCTTTGAGCTCTTGCATTTCTTCCTGGCCCATTTTGACCTTCTTCCTGAGGTCGGTATTCCATCTCATGCAGGAGTCATGCTGCTCTTAGTCAACCCATACCCCTGACTACATGCCTTCCAGCTGTTGCAGTTCTCCTTTTCCTTCCTCACTTGGCCTTTTCCCTTTGTATCGTTTGCATCCCTGTCTCATACTATGTCACCAGGGCAGACTTCTTCCAGCTTATTGGGCAGCTGACTCATCCCTTTCTGCTGCTCGGAGACTTTAATGTGCACCATCCCCTTTGGGGTTCTGCCACAACCTGTCCGAGAGGCACCCTCTCGTCTGACCATCTTAATCAACTTAACCTCTTTTGCCTTAACACAGGAGCACCGATGTTCCTTTCAGAATCCATGCACACTTATTCCCATTTGGACCTATCCCTCTGCACTGCCTAGCTTGCCCGTTTAGAGTGGTCTGTTCTCTCTGACACATACTCGAGTGACCATTTCCCATGTGCTATCCATTTGTTGACTCCTACCCCACCTCTGTGCACAACCAAATGGCAGCTTACTAAGGCCGACTGGAGGCTTTATTCCTCCCTGGCAACCTTCAACTAACAACAATTTCAGGGGAATATCTTACAAACATTATCCTTACCACCGCAGAACGCTCCATTCCTCACCTTTCCTCTTTACTGCACTGTGTCCCGGTCCCTTGGGAGACTGAGATGTGCCATGACACAATTAACACACAGAGATGTGCTCTCCACTGTTTTAGCTGTTGTCTTATGATGGCAAACTGCATTCATTATAAACAAATGTGTACACAGTGTGTTGTGTTCTTCAGGATAGCAAAAAAGGTCACTGGGTTTCATCTGTTAGTTCTTTCAACAGTTCCACTCCCTCTCCTGCTGTGTGGCCGACCTCCGATGGGTCACTGGGACCAAGATCCATTCCACAGTTTCTGGCCAGACAGTAGCAGATGAAGTCATTGTGGAGCTAGATTATGCTCTCACTTCATCCCGATCCTCCGCCCCAGGGCCAGACGCCATTCACATGCAGATGTTGGCACTTTCCTCTTGCAGGCAATCGCTTTCTGCTTAATACATACAACCAAATCTGGGCAGAGACCACGTTTTCCAGATGCTGGCATGAGGCCACTGTTATATACCTAATCCTTTAAGGACAAACAACTTCAATCTAGCTACCATCCCGTCTCTCACAAGCTGTGTTTTCAATGTGAAGGACCATACGATTCACGCCAGGCTGGTATGGGGGCTTGCATCTCATACAGTGTGGATATCGAGTGCGGCGTGCTGCAGTTGACCATTTTGTCACTTTGTCCACCCGTGTCATGAATGGTTTTCTGCGGAAATCCCAGACTGTGGCCATATTTTTCGATTTGGAGAAAGCCTAAGACACATGTTGGAGAACTGGTATCCTCTGTAATCTCTACACGTGGGGCTTCCGTGGCCCCCCTGCCCCTTTTCCATTAGCAATTTTTAAAAGACAGAGTTTTCAAGGTACGTGTGGGTTTTGCCTTGTCGGACACCTTTATCCTGGAAAATGGTGT
The DNA here is from genome assembly GCF_023864275.1 of Schistocerca cancellata. Classification (NCBI taxonomy): domain Eukaryota; kingdom Metazoa; phylum Arthropoda; class Insecta; order Orthoptera; family Acrididae; genus Schistocerca; species Schistocerca cancellata. The sequence goes on along the minus strand of NC_064634.1, from coordinate 420,842,700 downwards.
GTCTCAGGGTTCCGTCCTAAGTGTTGTCCTCTTTGCTGTTGCCATTAACTCTATAATGGCCTGCCTCCCACCGGGCATCTCTGGCTCTGGCTCCCTTTTCATTGACGATTTTGTCATCTATTACAGTTCTTCACGGACTTGCCTCATTGAACAACACCTTCAGCGATGTCTTGATCATCTTTATTCATGGAGCATTGACAGTGGCTTTTGTGTTTTCACCGATAAAACTGTGTGTATATATTTCTTGTGGTGCAATTGGTTTCTTCCACCGTCTTTACATCTTGGGCATGTTGCTCTTCTGTTAGTTGAAACTACAAAATTCCTGGGGCTCAAGCTCTATAGAAAACTCTCTTGGCCCTCCCGCATGTCTTACCTGGCAGCCCACTGCATACGGTCCTTCAATTCCTGTGTGTTTTTAATGACACTTCCTGGGGTGCAGATCGAACCACCCTCCTCCATTTGGACCAGTCCCTTTTCCATTAAAAACTAGACTACGGGTGTTTTGTTTATGCATGTGCATGTCCTCTTATGCCATCTCACCATCGTGGCATCCTTTTGGTCACTGGCACATTTTACACTAGCCCAGTTGAGAGTCTGTATGTGGAAGCTTCCAAACTACCACTGTCCTACCACTGTGACTTTATCCTCACACAATGCATGCCATTTGTCCGCCATGCCTGGCCACCCATCCTGTGCCTTCTTCTTAGATGATTCTTTTGATCACCAGTATGTGGTTTGGTTCCGTATGGCTTTTGGTTCTTGCTCTGGCAGCTTAACGTCACGCTACCTGCAACTTTCCTGGTGGGCGTGAACCCTTCACTACCACAGCTTTGTGCGGCAGCCCGTGTTCACCCTGGCCTTCATACACTTTCTATGGACACTAATCCAGCCTCACTCTTATTCTTTCCATTTCATTACATTTGCATGGAATTTTGCATAGTACCTATGTGTACATCGGTGGCTCTTGGACTGACTGTGGTGTCAGGTGTGCCTTCATCATTGACGCCAACATTTTTTTGGTATTGGCTTCCGGGGCACTGCTCAGTATTTGCAGCAGAGTTCTTCGCCCTGTATCAGGCCATGCAGTACTTCCGGCAACAGAGGCTTTTCAGTTGCGTCATCTGCTCAGACTCTCTCAGTGCCCTTCAAAGTCTGTGTGTGCTGCACACTGTCCATCCCTTCCCTTAGTGCAACAGATCCAGGAAACCTGCCACTTGCTTACTTTGATGGAGCCACTGAGATTTTTATGTCAGTTCCTGATCACATCAGTCTGACAGCAGGAAACAAGGTCACTGATGCCACTGCCAAGGCTGCAGTCCTCTTACCTCAGCCTGCTAGTTCTTATATTCCCTCTGATGATTTCTGTGTTGCTGTCTGTCAGCAGGTGGTGTCATTTTGTCATCACCACTGGTCCTCCCTTCATGGGAGCAGACTCCGGGCTATTAAGCCTCTCCCAGCGGCTTGGATGACCTCCTCTCAGCCCTCTCGTCATGAGGAGGTCATTCTATGTAAGTTTTGTATTGGACACTGTCTCTTTGGCCATTGCCATTTGTTAAGTGGTGCTGCTCCCCTACCACTTTGTGCACGAGTTGTTGGCCATTTTAGCGAATGACACATGGGCTGTCAACGATGTTTTACTTTTTATCCATCGTAGCAATATGGCTAAGGCCATTTAATTTTTAGTTCTGGACCTCCGTTCCTCTATGGCGGATTTAAAGACCTTTCTCCTTGTCCTTGTTTTTAGCTGTCTTCTCTTTCATTGATTGGGTTTGAGCTGTAGTTGTTTTTAACTCCTCTCTTTGTCTTTGTGTTCTACAATTTTGACATGGACATGTATGACCGTAGTTGTTTTTGCACCCTAAAACAAAACAAAACAATCATACTTCTAAATATTGTGAATTGGGATGTAACCCTCTTCTTGATATGGGAGTTCTTACCTATGCTGTGTGCTTGCTATAACAATTTTCAGCTGCTGTGAAAATGGCAAATACAACATACTTTGTTGACAACATGCCAGACTGGTTCTCAGAAGCACATGAAGATTGCTATCAACAAACTTTTTAGGGCAGTAAATGTACTGTGAGACTGTTATCAGTATGCCCAACCAGTTAAATGGTTGTTTGTAAAAGTTGAGTGGACATGACATATTGTTTGTACTGAATGCATCTGTGAAACACACAGTTTTCCTCGGTGTTGAGTAACACAGGACGTGATATCGTAAAACATTAGTGAATCAAAGTAGGAAAATTGATCTGCATTTTGACTTTTTCACCAATAAAATAAGAAATTATCCATAATCCAAAAGCTGGAGAACTTTAACTTTATGAAAATTCATAACACGTGGCTTAAAGTTCAGGTTCTTACACAAGGATATTCAAACAGATGGACCCAGTTTAATTTAATTTTTATTTGTATTAAATACTGCACTAAATCCTAACTGAGGTAGCTACAATTCATGGTTTGTCTTTTAATTCTGTAAGGAGAGACACTCATTTTGATATGCTTTCACAACAGATAATTTTGATATTTTTTATAGATATCAGGGACTTGGTTGTTGGATGCTCTATTAATAATTGAGCCACCCATACTTCGGATTATTCAGCAAAGCAAATCCAAATTAGTTTTTGGTCTAATGTCACATCATCTGTTGATGCCCTGCTGATGTACCTGAGTGAGGGATTTGATTCTGTGTGTCATTATACAATACTTTAACAGATAAACTGATGTGCTGGGACATTAGAGTTAAAAACTCGCTCTTATAAAACCGTATCTTGACAACATGAAGCAGAAGGTGCACTTTAATGGTATGAGTTCTGCATTCCTAGACATTTCAGGTGGTATGCCTCAAGCTTCCATGCTGGCGTTCTCACAGTTTATAATGTAAAATTAATAACCTACTTAGTATCATGCCATGTAAATCAGTTCTGTATGCTGATGATACAACTTTCATTGCAATTGGGAATGGCATAGAGGGCCTAAAGGAACAAAGCAAAACTGACCTAAGAATTTCTAGGATCTGGTCTAAAGATAATGAATTAACTGTAAATCAGAATAAAACTGAAAATGTAATTTTTAGTTTATGCAATACAGACAATGATTGTTTGCTAACTTCTGGGTGTACACTTCAATTCCAAATTAACTCGGAACCTCCATACAGACTCTGTTTGCACTATATTGTGAAGTGTCACATATATGTTACATGAACTTAGAGCAGATGTGAGTGAAAACATGATGCTTAACTCTTGTTGTGTATTTTTTCATAGCCACATAACATACTGCATACTGCTTTGTAGCATTTCCAGTGAGGCGAAAACAGTTTTTGTGTGTTTGTATGTGTAGCCAGAGTTTTCAAAAACAATGTATCCTGTAGGTCACTTTCCAAGAAATTGGGTTTCATGACAGTCTTGTCATTATTTATACTTAGCTGCCTAGTGTGCATTAAAGAAAACCAAGACAGTTAAAAGTTAAGGAAATTATTTCATTGTCACAATACATGTCACAAATAAAAGATTAACCATTCCTTTACAAGACTAAGCATGACTTATTACAGCTATACATACCTTGAAGTACAACTATTCAGTGAATTGTCACCAGAAACACACCTTATTAAAAACCTTCAGAAAAGTTCTACAAACCTGGCTTAAAAAGAAGGCTTTCTGTGCCGTAGAGGAAAATTTTGACTACATGAAAGAAGTTCTAAAATTTTAACTTACACTAATCGTATATTTGTATGGAAATGAACTTATTTAACTGTTTTTATTATTATGTGTATGATTATATATTGTTTGATTTGTACAAATTATTAACATCAATAGCATGAAAAATGTCTGAAGATAAAAGTAAATAGATAAAATAAAAGATTGAAGGGAAGAGAGAGGATCCATTCACACAGTGATAGATTTCATTTCCATTACCTTGCCTCTCTTTTGAGCATTGAAAACAGTCCATCATATTATGGCATCACTGTAGTGTTCATCCTTTAACTCAGGATATCTTTTTCAGAATGTGTTCGGTGATGACACATCCTGTTGCTACGATCTGCCTCCAGATCTGGAAGACTTGTTGCTTTTTGGCAACAATGTGTAAGTTTAGTTTCTTGTGCCTCTTAATTTTGTAATATATTCATGCATTAATTAAATTATAGAGTTGTTCTGGTTCCCAATTGTTTTTGCTACTTCCCAGACATTTTTTATATTTGCTACACAATTTCTGTAATTAGCATGTTACTATGTACTTGTTTGTTTTTTAAATATTGTGAAGCTTCAAAATTTAATTTACTGCCCATCTTGAATTTTTTGTTTCTCTGGCCATATTGCCTGTTGTTTATATATAATTAGTATTTTGGATCCATCTATGCAGCTACTAAAAATGTGTTTATTTTGTCATATGTGTTTTGTTTCATTGAATTAAAAATCACGATCCACATGAAAACAAATATATAACAATTTTTGTTTCATTGTAACTCTAAAAGCAGATTATTTAATGAGCTGTTAAAGTGTGATTGTTTGACTGCAGTTTTGTCACTATCCTTCTTACAATCACAAATGTCATATGTGTGCAAATCCATAAAATGTCTCTGTTTTGGCACCTCTCTTTGGCTTATTTTCACTTTCACTTGTAGCACTATCCTTCACTTTCACATGTTGCCCTTCCCATTTCCTGATTTGATATACTGCTAAATATTATACCATACGGCACATATGTATAGCCCATTGTTGCATTGGTAAAGGGTAAGACTGCCGATTGAAAGGTGTAGGGATTCTATATCCTGTCAGTCCTAGAATTTTTATCTGTCTCTTGTCACTTCTTTCACCTCTGGCAACATTTTTCCATATAATGAAATTTTCATTCTGCAGCAGAGGGCATGCTGATATGAAACTTCCTGACAGATTGAAACTGTGTGGTGGACTGAGACTCAAACTCGGGACCTTTGCCTTTCATGAGCAAGTGCTCTGTTGACTAAGCTACCCAGTTATGACTCACAACCTGTCCTCATAGCTTCACTTCCGTTGGTACCTCATCTCCTACCTTCCAAACTTTACAGAAGTTCTCCTGCGAAACTCGCAAGACTAGCACTCTTAGAACAAAGGGTGTTGTGAAAACCATGTTTCTAGTAATTTATTTTTTGGTTTCACATTTTACTTTATACAGTCATTTGTGTTTTAATTAAGAGTCTGAAATGGGCAATAAAAAAAATCTGTAGTGAGCATGGATCAGAAACTGCTTGTTGTAATACAGCTGGATTCTGGGGTAGCGTCCAATACTGTTGCTTTGGATGTAGGGGTTGGAAAAAGTACTGTTTGAGAGTGGAAGAAAAATGAAGCAGAAGTTGAAAAGTGATGTGCTTTCCAAGTTAGTTGGAGTGGAATAAAAGTAGGGAAGTCAATGTTGAAAGGTAAGGATAAAGATGTTGAGGAAACTTTACTTTTGTGACCTGAACATTTAAGAGGAAAAGGCAGTGTAGTTGCAGTGGCAGATAAATGATCTTTCATTAAGAGCAATACTTTTGTTTCGTTGGCACCCACCTGCAGAAATGGAACTGTAGAGAAATAGCTTGAAGGTTATTTTATGAACCCTTTGCAAGGCATTTAATTGTGAATTGCAGAGTAATCATATAGATAGAGAGATGTAGATAACAGTTTTCTGAGGAAGGCTCTGTGCCTTTGCATCCTGCCAGTGACAAAAGTCACAGATGTAAATATCAAAATATTATTTTTGCCACCAAATGTGACTTCTGTTTGTCAGCCGATGGATTAGGTCATCATTGAAATGCCAAAGAAGTATTGCCATTGCCTTCTCAGTTTGTTGATATCAGCAACTGATAGTAATGAAGACTTTGTAGCTGTTCTGAAGAGGATGGACTTGGAAAATTCTTTTAGGCCATGAAGGTGGACATTTTAATTTTGTATCCACATGTGCAACCAAAGTTGAAGATGGAAATGGAGATATTGTTTTGTTGCTGATTTGTGAGGATGTTGAAGAAGTGGATGTTGATGACAGGAGTAATCTCATCCGACATTTGGAAGGGTTCAAGATGATTGAGACAGTGCTGCAGTAAATTAGTGAGTAGGAGAAAGCAATGCCAACTGATATCATCTGCTGCATAAGTGTAGGGATATTGCAGCATGGAAGATGGTTAGAGGAGGGAAACAGTAATCATCAGACTTTTTTTAGAACCTCAAACTTGTAAGTTTCATATTTTTTGTGTTAGATCTGGCTTTTCACATATGTGTTATCCTATATTCATACTGTACAACACAGATCATTTTGTTTCTTGTAGTAATTTTTGAAAGGTGCAGTATACGTATAAAACACTTATAACTAGTGTGTATTATGTAAGAAGTTAGAAAATGTTAATAAAATTGGGTTTTGGTATAAAAAAAAGGGTGTTTTGAATGGTATGGATGGGGTCGGTTGACAGAATAGAACTCTGGTCTAACTGGCTCTTTTGTTGTATGACTTGGTCTTCCACCACAGTAAGTCAGGTAGTAGAGAGTTTACTGTACCTCTGTTACTAAACCTTAGGAACCTGGAAGCATGATCCCTAAAAGCGCTAAATATTTTAAAATGTGTTAGTCACAGTTTATAGGTGGTAGACTAAAGCTGTCTGCTCTAATTTTACAGATTCTGTGTATGATCCATAGCTTGATTATGGGGAATGTTGGAAATGAAGCACCTATAGGGAATTTTACTAGACACTGGTGCCTCTAATATCAGTCTGTCCTATTGATAGCCCCTGTGCTGACTGTGGGGTTGCATCACAGATCATCAGGCTGTCTCCTGATGGTGTGACAAGCCTGTAAAATCATTCCCATATCTTGAATGCCTGCATACCATACTGTTGTTCATCCATCAGCAGAACAATTTTGCAGTAATAGACTGTGGGCAATGAGGCCTTTTGGAATGTGGCTGCTTGTTCTTCAAGGTGAAACAGATCTCCACCTTTTCTTGTAAAGAAGCTCAAAATTATTTTACACTTGGAAAATTTTAAGAAACAGTGCATACGACATGTATCATTCAAATCATTAATCTATAAAATTATAGACTGGCATTAAAATTTAAATACAGTATACACTGATTACTTGAAGCAAGTGGCTACTTTCTGCTGATCAAATAAATCTGTTTCTTGGATCATATCTTCAGAATTCACATTCCCAATGAATGCTTTGCTGTTAGTGGAGAACTGAAGGCAGTCATGAAGCCACTGGAGTAGATGAGGTGTCATCACACCAAATAGCTTCTCATCTACTCCAGTCCACCAAGTGCAAGACAAGCATTACAGGCAATGTACCCACCAAAGAAAATGAATCAGCCAATACAAAACACACTACCTCTACTCCAGCAGCAGAGGAAACATTTGTAATTTTGTTGGTTGCCACACACATGTCTGTATGCATGTTCTGTATCTATATGCAGATGCATGTGTGGGTTCTAGATTGTGCTCATGCACACTTGCTAAATACTCCACTGTTGTGTGATCAGTTCCTACATATAATCTTCTGTTATCTTGTTTTAGGGATGCATGTGAGGGTGGCAGTATTTGGAGAATCATAATTTGTGTTTACTAACACAATAATATTTTTTAGTGGATTACGTTCTTGTCAAATGAAGAATGTAGCTTAAGTCTGTTTAACTTAGGGCATTGTGGTGTGAAATGTGGTTCCCATTATGGTTCAGACGAATTAGTGCCACACATACAACAATCGCTTATAGTACACCACATTTTTGCATGTTCTGTTTGATAATCATACAGAAACAGAACACTAAGAAACTGCCATCAGAATTTAGGGCTGCAGAAGTAATGGCTGGCACATGCCCAACTGTCAGTGGTTGCTCAGGGAGTGGAAGGACCGGGCCATGGGAAATTGATCATCATTCATAGTGATTACACAGTTTATTAGACTTTCCAGTGCTGTGGTAAATTGACAAACAGGTTAACAGTTTTAACAATGCAATAACAAAGACCAGATGCTTCAGCAGAACACTGTTAGTCTGCTTCCCAGTGACACATCAGGAGATAGAGTTCAAACCTGAGCATCGCCCACTTGTCTGGGTGTACTGCAGCTTGGGGTAACAAAAGCACCAGCCACTCCCAGAACACGAATACAAAGATAACTTAAACCATTTTTAACAGATGTAGATACATGGACCATCTCACATTGTAAACAAACCAGACAATTTAGTTGCATATTGAGGGTTCTTTCATCCTGGGAATAGAGAATCTTAATGATTTTTGCCTGGTATTGATATCGATACTGGCATGACATTGGTCCCAGGAATTCCAACTCCATCCGAACAGGCCTTGGAAGGCCCAATGATGCTGACCAACCTTCATGTCATCCTAAGCATACAGGCATCACTGGATGAGGATATTGATTGTCATGTGGTGAACTGGTCAGCACAATGCTCTCCCAGCCGTTGTCCATTTATGAGTCTGGAATCACTACTTGTCAATCAAGTAGCTCCTCAATTTGCCTCAGAAGGGCTCAGTGCACCCCACTTGTGAGCAGTGTTTGGTAGTCCAGTCAGTCACCCATCTAAGTGCTAGCCAAGTCTGACAGTGCTTAACTTCGATCATATGATGGGAACCTGTGTTACCACAGTGGCAAGGCCATTGGCACAGAATTCAAAGACTGTATCAAAATCTCTGCAATAGTGCTCAGACTGGCCTGAACATACAAAAAGTACACACACACTTACTAACACGTGAATACTGCTTACATTTTATGTTTGTATGCAGTAATGTTCATCTGTTACACTTTTGATGGATGATTAATGTAGTGCATGTTCAAATGGCAAAAAGATATTTTGTATATGATATAATTACAGTTTAATTATTTTAGGATTTTATCCTTTACCTATGCTGTGAAACATTGCTTCTTTCAGAATTTCATGATTCTAGGTCAACAGGAAGCACCCTATATGTTTCAATGAGTGAGATTTCGAGTTTCAAAATATGCGACATAAATGGCTGCCTTTTGATTGCATTGACTTACAAGCTTAAAATTTTTACATCACCAATATATGTGACATAAATTTGAACCTAATACATCTACTTCCTGTGAAAAGGGCTTGTACACTCAGACGGACGGAGAAAAGACAACAAAGCCATCCTATAATGGTTCCATTTTTACAGACTAAAGCACAGAACACTAAAAGTAAGTGTGTGTGTGTGTGTGTGTTTTTTCCATATCTCCTACACCACTGGAACTAATACACACATACCTTACTGTCAGGCAACAATCGCCATGGAGTTTAGAACCACTTATCAGGAGATATGACGTCACAAACAATGAAATGCTTGAGAAACTGCTGCATCATGCAAATTACGTTTAAATTTATTACTTCTTTGCTATTAACTCTATTCACAACACATTTTGCTGATAGTATCCACATATGTCACTGAATGTACCTACCCCCCTGCGGGTCCGGGGTAAGAATAGGCCCGAGGTATTCCTGCCTGTCGTACGAGGCGACTAAAAGGAGTTCAACCGTTTCGGCCTTCCATGTGATGGTCCCCCTTGGGGTTTGACCTCCATTTTTCTAAATTTCTACAGAAGTACGAGCCTTTTGGGGAAGGACACCTTACGTGGTGTACCACTGGTCCTAAGTGCACTCAGACCTTGGCACTCAGCATTGCACCGGCGTTGTAACCATACCCACTATTGCTCAAATTGGGCCTAAACGCCTTTTGGGTTGTCCCAGTTACGCCCATAGTGCGTCTCCATCTGCACCAGCGATCATGATGGACTTTCCATGGCACCAGAAATCCAGCACGGTAGCCAGCCCGTTGTGGTGGGGTCGTCATGTACCCTCTCGGTTGTAGCCCCCTGACAACACAGGGATCGTACTGCCGATACCTGAGCTGCACCCTCCCCACGTCGGCCAAGGAGTAGATGCCCGTCTCCTTGGGGCATCAGGACTCCCGGCAATGGTCATCCTGCCAGGTGGCCCTTGCTGCGGCTGGGTGGCGCCCGTGGGGAGAGCCCCTGGTCGGAGTGGGTGGTATCGGGGCGGACGTTTCGCAGATGAAACGTCACCACGTATCGGGTCGCTCTGCGGCCGAGTCTTTTAAAAGAAAAAGTACCGTTTCTGGTTCTGGTTCTCCTGCCCCTTCCCCCTTGGCCACTCCATGGGAGGAGGGACAGGCCCGCCGGCTTGGAGCGAAGTACTTCCCCCGCTATTTAGTCTGTTCTCGGACCGATGGGGGGACATTCGCCACCTCCAAGCCCATGTTCTTTGTTCAGCACATTGAGGACATCTTCGGGGAAATCGAGGCTCTCAGCAAGATGCGTTCAGGGTCCGTACTTATCAAGACCACGTCCGCCACACAGTCGGCGGCGCTCCAGGCGTGCGACCGCCTAGGGGACATCCCAGTCTCCATTGTCCCACATCTGGCACTCAATAGGACGCAGGGGGTTATTTTTCATCGTGACCTCCTGCTACAATCTGATGAGGAGCTCAGGGCCAACCTGGAGCGCCGAGGCGTGCATTTCGTCCGGCGAGTCCAGCGCGGCCCCAAAGACCGTCGCATCGACACTGGGGCCTTTATCCTCGCCTTCGAGGGGGACGTTCTCCCAGAGAAGGTAAAGGTAATGTGCTACCGGTGTGACGTGCGACCCTACGTTCCGCCTCCTATGCGCTGTTTTAGGTGTTTGCGCTTTGGGCACATGTCGTCACGGTGTGAGGCTGAGCCCCTCTGTGGCGATTGTGGCCGTCCTCTTCGTGAGGAACATACATGCACCCCACCACCTCGGTGCGTTAATTGTCCTGGCGTCCACTCGCCTAGATCCTCAGACTGCCCCGCATATCAGAAGGAGAAGAAGATACAAGAAATCAAAACTTTGGATCGGCTGTCTTATTCTGAGGCCAGGAAGAAGTACGACCGCCTCCATCCCGTGCCATTGACCACTTCATTTGCCTCAGTTGTGTCCACTCTTCCGCGGTATCCTCACCCCTCTCCTATCCCCCCTCCGCCTCCTCCGCCCATCAGGGGGCTCTGCCTCCGCCTCCCAAATCCCTCCCTTCCAAATCCTCCTCCCCCGTGGCCCCCACCCCCTCTGCCCCAGGGGCCATCCTTCCTCCTCCTTCCCCCCACACGCCACCTGAGAAGCGATCCTCTTCTCAGGCGTCCATCGGGGAAACGTTCCGGACCCCGGCTTCCGAGGTCCGGCGTTCCAAAACGGACCCCGCGCGTGAGGACCTTCTTCGGGTCCAGCCCACCGTCCCTGTGCCTCCTCGGCCTTCCAAGAAGGCCTCCAAGAAGAAATCTTTATCCCCCTCTCCACCCCGGCGCGTTTCGACTGACGCTCCATCCGTGAGTCGCCGCTCCCGGCCGTCCTCAGTTTCGCCGGGACGCTCTGCTGCCAGGCGCTCAGCTGGCCTTTCGTCGGCAAATGATGCTGCCCCTCCTACACAACCAGGGACAGCGGCCGCAGCTGGCGACCAGTCGATGGAACCGGATCCGCCTCCCGTCGGTTGTAGCGTTGTTCCCTCGCAACCTGGCCCTCCGCGGCCGTCGAGGTGACCAGCTCTTCCCCGTCTCGTTCCCACAACTTTTTGACTAGCGATGGCGTTGTTTCATTGGAACATAAGAGGTATTCGATCTCATCGGGAGGAATTACAACTGCTCCTCCGCCTGCACTGTCCGCTCGTCCTTGGACTCCAGGAAACCAAGTTGCGCCCGACTGACCGTATTGCCTTTACCCACTATACCTCGGAGCGGTATGACCTTACCCCTGTGGACGGTGTCCCAGCTCATGGTGGGGTCATGTTGCTCATTCGGGACGACGTCTATTACCATCCCATCCCATTGACCACCCCACTCCAAGCAATAGCTGTCCGCATTACTCTTTCTGCTTTTACTTTTTCAGTTTGTACCATCTACACTCCACCGTCGTCTGCCGTTAGTCGGGCTGACATGATGCACCTGATCGTTCAGCTTCCCCCGCCGTTTTTATTGTTTGGCGACTTCAATGCCCATCATCCCCTTTGGGGCTCTCCTGCATCCTGTCCAAGAGGCTCACTCTTGGCAGATGTCTTCAACCATCTCAATCTTGTCTGCCTCAATACCGGCGCCCCGACTTTCCTCTCGGACTCCACTCATACCTTCTCCCACTTGGACCTCTCAATATGTTCTACCACTCTTGCCCGTCGGTTCGAGTGGTATGTCCTTTCTGACACCTATTCGAGCGACCACTTCCCCTGTGTCGTTCGTCTCCTGCACCACACCCCATCCCCACGTCCTTCGAGCTGGAACATACTGAAAGCTGACTGGGGACTTTACTCATCCCTGGCGACCTTTCCGGACCACGATTTTCCCAGTTGTGACAGTCAGGTCGAATACCTCTCGGCTGTTATCATCCATGCTGCCGAACGTTCCATTCCTCGTACTACTTCTTCACGTCGCGTTTCCGTCCCCTGGTGGAACGAGGCTTGTAGGGACGCTATCCGTGCTCGACGACGTGCTTTACGCACCTTTCGCCGCCATCCTACGTTGGCGAATTGTATTGAATACAAACGACTCCGAGCGCAATGCCGTAGAGTCATCAAAGACAGCAAAAAAGCTTGTTGGGCCTCTTTCACCGGCTCCTTTAACAGTTTTACTCCTTCTTCCGTCGTTTGGGGTAGCCTGCGCCGGCTGTCGGGTATTAAGGCCCACTCCTCGGTACCTGGCCTGACCTCAGGTAATGCGGTCCTTGTTGATCCGGTGGCTGTCGCCAACGCCTTTGGCTGCTTTTTCGAGGAGGTTTCAAGCTCCGCCCATTACCATCCTGCCTTCCTTCCCAGGAAAGAGGCAGCAGAGGCTCGGCGACCTTCCTTCCACTCGCTGAATCTGGAAACCTATAATGCCCCCTTTACTATGCGGGAACTCGAACGTGCGCTTGCACTGTCCCGGTCCTCTGCTCCGGGGCCGGATGCCATTCACGTTCAGATGCTGGCACACCTTTCTCCGGCGGGCAAAAGCTTCCTTCTCCGTACCTACAATCGCGTCTGGACCGAAGGTCAAGTCCCCATGCGTTGGCGTGACGCCGTTGTTGTTCCTATACCCAAACCCGGGAAGGATAGACACCTTCCTTCTAGTTACCGCCCCATTTCTCTTACAAGCTGTGTCTGTAAGGTGATGGAGCGCATGGTTAATGCTCGGTTAGTCTGGATTCTTGAATCTCGACGGCTCCTTACTAATGTCCAATGTGGCTTTCGTCGCCGCCGCTCCGCTGTTGACCACCTCGTGACCTTGTCGACATTCATCATGAACAACTTTTTGCGAAGGCGCCAAACGGTAGCCGTGTTCTTCGACTTGGAGAAGGCTTATGACACCTGTTGGAGAGGAGGTATCCTCCGCACTATGCACAGGTGGGGCCTACGCGGTCGCCTGCCCCTTTTTATTGATTCCTTTTTAACGGAACGAAAGTTTAGGGTACGTGTGGGCTCCGTATTGTCCGACGTCTTCCTCCAGGAGAACGGAGTGCCTCAGGGCTCCGTCTTGAGCGTAGCCCTTTTTGCCATCGCGATCAATCCCATTATGGATTGCATTCCACCTAATGTCTCAGGCTCTCTCTTTGTCGATGACTTCGCGATCTACTGCAGTGCCCAGAGAACATGCCTCCTGGAGCGCTGCCTTCAGCGTTGTCTAGACAGCCTCTACTCATGGAGCGTGGCAAATGGCTTCCGGTTCTCTGAAGAAAAGACGGTTTGTATCAACTTTTGGCGATATAAAGCGTTCCTTCCGCCATCCTTACATCTCGGTCCCGTTGTTCTCCGATTCGTGGACACAACTAAGTTTCTAGGGCTCACGTTGGACAGGAAACTGTGTTGGTCTCCACACGTCTCTTATTTGGCGGCCCGTTGTACACGTTCCCTTAATGTCCTCAGAGTTCTTAGCGGTTCATCTTGGGGAGCGGATCGCACTGTCCTGCTTCGCTTGTATCGGTCCATAGTCCGATCGAAGCTGGATTATGGGAGCTTCGTCTACTCGTCCGCTCGGCCGTCCCTCTTACGCCGGCTCAACTCCATCCACCATCGGGGGTTACGTCTTGCGACCGGAGCCTTCTACACTAGTCCTGTCGAGAGTCTTTATGCTGAAGCTGCCGAGTTACCGTTGACCTACCGGCGCGACGTACTGCTGTGTCGGTATGCCTGCTGGCTGTCGTCTATGCCCGACCACCCCACTTACAAGTCCTTCTTCGCCGATTCTCTCGACCGTCAGTACGGGTTGTATGTGTCTGCCCTGCTGCCCCCCGGAGTCCGCTTCCGTCGCCTGCTTCGACAATTGGATTTTGCCCTCCCTACCACCTTCAGAGAGGGTGAGAGCCCGACACCACCTTGGCTCCAGGCTCTGGTTCATATTTATCTCGACCTCAGCTCACTCCCGAAGGATGGTACTCCGGCTGCAATGTATTGCTCACGGTTTGCCGAACTTCGTGCTCGACTTGCCGGTCACACCTTTATTTACACCGATGGCTCCAAAACTGACGATGGTGTCGGCTGTGCCTTTGTCGTCGGGGCCGCCACATTTAAATACAGGCTCCTCGACCAGTGTTCCAGCTTTACGGCCGAGCTTTTTGCTCTCCATCAGGCCGTTCAGTATGCCCGCCGCCACCACCATTCATCATATGTACTGTGCTCTGACTCACTCAGTGCTCTTCAGAGCCTTGGAGCTCCCTATCCGGTCCATCCCTTGATACAACGGATACAGCAGTCCCTCCATTCTTTGGCTGATAATGGTGGTTCTGTCAGCTTTCTGTGGGTTCCTGGACATGTGGGAGTGCCTGGGAATGAGGCTGCGGATGCTGCAGCCAGGGCTGCAGTCCTCCTGCCTCGGCCAGCCTCCCATTGTGTCCCGTCATCCGACGTTCGTGGGGATGTCTGTAAGAGGCTTGTGTCGTTGTGGTGGGATGCTTGGTCATCCCTCCAAGGAAACAAGCTCCGGGCAGTAAAACCGCTACCCACTGCTTGGACAACATCCTCCCGACCATCTCGGCGCGAGGAGGTCCTTCTGACCAGGTTGCGGATTGGGCATTGCCGGTTTAGCCACCGCTACCTGCTCTCCGGTGACCCAGCCCCGCAGTGCCCTTGTGGTCAGGCATTAACAGTGCGCCATGTTTTATTGTCGTGTCCCCGTTTTAGTCAATTTCGTGTTGTCCTGTCCCTGCCATCTACTTTACCGGATGTTTTAGCTGATGACGCTCGAGCAGCTGCTCGTATTCTGCGTTTTATAACTTTAACTGGCTTGTCCAAGGACATTTAATCTTTTTACTTATTTTGTCTGCATCTTTGTCGGGTCCTTCTGGTGTCCCCTCCATCCCCTTGAGTTTTACCAGATTCCATGTGCTCAAACAACAGTGACTGGGCGCTAATGACCTCAGCAGTTGAGCGCCCTTAAACCCAACCAAAAAAAAAAAAAAAAAAAAAAATGAATGTACCTACACAAATATCATTGTACAATACATAGTTCAAGAAAAATGAGGTCATAAACACTAATATACTTTAAAAAATGCCACATTATGCATGAAGTTTAAATACATTTATTCTTTACCTCTATGGAACTCCCACAGTCAACTGAAGGAAACACCTGACACCAGGCAGCGCTTTTGACTGCTTTAAAGTGCAAAGCACAAATAGCTGTCGGTGAAAACGGCAGCCATCTATAGAGCTATGAAGAGGTGTTGCCATAGAGACAGTGAAAAAATCACACTGTAGACACTTGCAGCAGCTATGCACAGCATACAGAAACTGTATGGGGTCATGTCTCTTAGTTTGGATACTGTACTTCTAAATTTCTACATTATGCCTATTTCCTTGTACAGGGTGTGGTGCAAGACTGCCCGGCAGTCAGTGAACTCCTGATGATGATGACGGAGATGGCCATTGAAAGCTCGAGCATTTTATTTGAATTGACGCGGCTGGAAAACCGAGAAAGTTTTATTCATGTATGCCGTCGCGAAAGACTCAGAGGACACAACTTACACATGGCTGACAATAATACTCTGTTCTGAATGTACTAGGTGTCAGTCACACAACACCCCACTTAAACTAGATACCAAGTTCTAACCATTTCTTTCCAGTCCACACACTGCAGCTGATCAACCACACTTTTAATTCGTTCAAAAAACGTGTTCATCGGGTATAGTCTTTTGGCAGGAACCTTGCCAGTGATAGCTGGCAAGACTTGCATAGAATGTGTGGCTCTTCTCCCATGGCCAGTGATCCCTTCTGTCAGCTGCTTCTTACACAACCTTCTGTCCACTTGTTGGCTGATGGGGCAGTGCTTATCTGATGTATTTCAGGTGTCTGTGTAATCAGCTGTGCTTCAACACAAATTCAATCTGTTTGTTCATTCCCTATACAGAAAACCTCTTGCCTTGCCTACTAAAGGTGGACTGCTGGTTCTGACTGATTGGCCCAGTACTGTTCCACTCTGTTGGTTGCATTCTGCCCTTTCGGTCCACAATCCCAGTGTGCTTGCAGAATGTGGGCAGCGAGTGCCAGTCGATCACAGTGGCCTCAGAAGATGGCAGACTGTCCTCGTCAAGCGAGCATGTGCTGTGGCAAGCTGACTCCCTCCTTGATCACCTGGCACACTAAGAAATCGCTGCACACACTATGTGCACCTTCTAGCAGTAGATGCTCTCGGGTATAGAATCTGTGGAACCCAGGGGAATGCTGTGACATATTGATTCTCACAGCACATTCAGCATCCTCCCCCATCCCCAAACCCCCGAGATGAGGTTCGCAATTTGCAATGGAGACCACTTCTAATCAGAACCACCAGTTTCAACCTGACACACTTGGTGGTTCTGTCCAGTCTATGCATTCTTGACCAGGAGTGTGACATGGCCCAGTACCTCAAGCATGTGACACACGACCCACCAACTTGAGCACATGGCATGGCATGGCACAGCGCTATAAAATGGAGTGACAATTTCCCAGACAGCATTTTACCAATTTATATTCATATAGGCCTGCTGCATCACACATATTATATTATGTTGTGAGAATGAAGATGCTGCTGTGTTTGTTTATATTGTTTGTTTCTATGGGCCTATTTTGGTGAGATTGCCATCTTCAGGTTACAGCAGGCAGTCTTGTACCAATATGACATTGATGCTTCAGTTGACGTCACACTATTTTATAAGTTTACTCCTGTGATGGTGGAGCTACAGTAGGTATTAAATTTTTTGTTGGAATGGTTGTCTATGTAATTAGGTCTAATTATAAAATTTTATTTCATAATAATATTTCAACCCCCTCCCCCCCGCCCCCCCCAATGAACCATGGACGTTGCCATTGGTGGGGAGGCTTGCGTGCCTCAACGATACAGATATCTGTATCTTAGGTGCAACCACAACGGAGAGGTATCTGTTGAGAGGCCAGACAAACGTGTGGTTCCTGAAGAGAGGCAGCAGCCTTTTCAGTAGTTGCAGGGGCAACAGTCTGGATGATGGACTGATCTGGCCTTGTAACGCTAACCAAAACGGCCTTGCTGTTGTGGTACTGCGAACGGCTGAAAGCAAGGGGAAACTACAGCCGTAATTTTTGCCAAGGGCATGCAGCTTTACTGTATGATTAAATGATGATGACGTCCTCTTTGGTAAAATATTCCGGAGGTAAAATAGTCCCCCATTCGGATCTCCGGGCGGGGACTACTCAGGACGTCATTATGAGGAGAAAGAAAACTGGCGTTCCATGGATCGGGGTGTGGAATGTCGGATCCCTTAAACGGGCAGGTAGGTTAGAAAATTTAAAAAGGGAAATGGATAGGTTAAAGTTAGATATAGTGGGAATTAGTGAAGTTCAGTGGCAGGAGGAACAAGACTTTTGGGTAGGTGAATACAGGGTTATAAATACAAAATCAAATAATGGTAATGCAGGAGTAGGTTTAATAATGAATAAAAAAACAGGATTGCGAGTAAGCTACTACAAACAGCATAGTGAACGCATTATTGTGGCCAAGATAGATACGAAGACCACGCCTACTACAGTAGTACAAGTTTATATGCCAACTAGCTCTGCAGATAATGAAGATATTGATGAAATGTATGATGTGATAAAAGAAATTATTCAGGTAGTGAAGGGAGATGAAAATTGAAGTCATGGGTGACTGGAATTCAACAGTAGGAAAAGGAAGAGAAGGAAATGTAGTAGGTGAATATGGATTAGGGCTAAGAAACGAAAGAGGACGCTGCCTGGTAGAATTTTACACAGAACATAACTTAACCATAGCTAACACTTGGTTCAAGAATCATGAAAGGACGTTGTATACATGGAAGAACCCTGGAGATACTAGAAGGTTTCAAACAGATTATATCATGGTAAGACAGAGATTTAGGAACCAGGTTTTAAATTGTAAGACATTTCCAGGGGCAGACGTGGACTCTGACCACAATCTATTGGTTATGAACTGTAGATTAAAACTGAAGAAACTGCAAAAAGGTGGGATTTTAAGGAGATGGGACCTGGACAAACTGAAAGAACCAGAGGTTGTACAGTTTCAGGGAGAGCATAAGGGAACAATTGACAGGAATGGGGGAAAGGAATACAGTAGAAGAAGAATGGGTAGCTTTGAGGGATGAAATAGTGAAGGCAGCAGAGGATCAAGAAGGTAAAAAGATGAGGGCTAGTAGAAGTCCTTGGGTAACAGAAGGAGAAAATACAAAAATGCAGTAAATCAATCAGGCAAAAAGGAATACAAACGTCTCAAAAATGAGATCAACAGGAAGTGCAAAATGGCTAAGCAGGGATGGCTAAAGAACAATTGTAAGGATGCAGAGGATTATCTCACGAGGGGTAAGATAGATGCTGCCTACAGGAAAATTAAAGAGACCTTTGGAAAAAAGAGAACCACTTGCATGAATATCAAGAGCTCAGATGGAAACCCAGTTCTAAGCAAAGAAGGGAAAGCAGAAAGGTGGAAGGAGTATACAGAGGGTCTACACAGGGGCGATGTTCTTCAGGACAATATTATGAAAATGGAAGAGGATGTAGATGAAGATGAAATGGGAGATATGATACTGCGTGAAGAGTTGGACAGAGCACTGAAAGACCCAAGTCGAAACAAGGCCCCGGGAGTAGACAACATTCCATTAGAACTACTGATAGCCTTGGGAGAGCCAGTCCTGACAAAACTCTACCATCTGGTGAGCAATATGTACGAGACAGGCGAAATTCCCTCAGACTTCAAGAAGAATATAATAATTCCAATCCCAAAGAAAGCAGGTGTTGACAGATGTGAAAATTACCAAACTATCAGTTTAATAAGTCACAGCTGCAAAATACTAATGTGAATTCTTTACAGACAAATGGAAAAACTGGTAGATGCAGACCTCGGGGAAGATCAGTGTGGATTCCTTAGAAACGTTGGAACACGTGAGGCAATACTGACCCTACGACTTATCTTAGAAGAAAGATTGAGGAAAGGCAAACCCACGTTTCTAGCATTTGTAGACTTAGGGAAAGCTTTGATAATGTTGACTGGAATACTCTCTTTCAAATTCTGAAGGTGGCAGGGGTAAAATACAGGGAGCGAAAAGCTATTTACAATTTGTACAGAAACCAGATGGCAGTTATAAGAGTCGAGGGGCATGAATGGCAAGCAGTGGTTGGGAAGGGAGTGAGACAGGGTTGTAGCCTCTCCCCGATGTTATTCAATCTGTATATTGAGCAAGCAGTGAAGGAATCGAAAGAAAAATTTGGAGTCGGTATTAAAATCCATGGAGAAGAAATAAAAACTTTGAGGTTCGCCGATGACATAGTAATTCTGTCAGAGACAGCAAAGGACTTGGAAGAGCAGTTGAACGGAATGGATAGTGTCTTGAATGCAGGATATATAAGATGAACATCAACAAAAGCAAAATGAGGATAATGGAATGTAGTCGAATTAAGTCAGGTGATGCGGAGGGAATTACATTAGGAAATGAGACACTTAAGGTAGTAAATGAGTTTTGCTATTTGGGGAGCGAAATAACTGATGATGGTCGAAGTAGAGAGGATATAAAATGTAGACTGGCAATTGCAAGGGAAGCGTTTCTGAAGAAGAGAAATTTGTTAACATCGAGTATAGATTTAAGTGTCAGGAAGTTGTTTCTGAAAGTATTTGTAAGGAGTGTGGCTACATATGGAAGTGAAACATGGACGATAAATAGTTTAGACAAGAAGAGAATAGAAGCTTTTGAAATGTGGTGCTACATAAGAATGCTGAAGATTAAATGGGTAGATCACATAACTAATGAGGAGGTATTGAATAGAATTGAGGAGAAGAGGAGTTTGTGGCACAACTTGACTAGAAGAAGGAATCGGTTGGTAGGACATGTTCTGAGTAATAAAGGGATCACCAATTTAGTAATGGAGGACAGTGTGGAGGGTAAAAATCGTAGAAGGAGACCAAGACGTGAATACACTAAGCAGGTTCAGAAGGATGTAGGCTGCAGTAGGTACTGGGAGATGAAGAAACTTGCACATGATAGAGTAGCATGGAGAGCTGCATCAAACCAATCTCGGGACTGAAGACGACGACAACATTATTTCAACCCCCAGGGGCTGTCCACACAGTACTTCTTCCTTTTCCATGCTTCATGTCTCTCCTGCTACTGTTCTTTCTCCCCTCCCTTGGTAACCACTGAAACTTGTGAAAGTATTGGAAAATTTAGGTGGTTTTAATTTTTGTCTCTCTCTCCTTAATTGTTCTGACTGCTCCTGTCATTCCTCTGCTTCAATGTTTGAAGTATTTCTAATTTTCCCTGTGTGTGCCTGAAGGCCGGTTCACACGTTCAATGCATAGAGAGAGACAGGACAATGCATATGTCCTGGCACCAGGGTCGACAGGTGGGGCTCGCACGTACCCCCTGGTAAAGACCAGGCCCAAGGAGGGGTGATTGCCTTAGCTGTTACCTTCCCAGCTGCTGATTGGTCCCTCTGTCTGGAGTTCAGGAGCTGTGACCTGATGTGTGAACAATCACCTAAGGCATGTGTGCTCCCTTCTGTGGAGGACCCCAGAACAAAAGAGTGCACCATCAGAGATGCTGGCAATCATGGGTGATTCACCGATGATAAGTACATCAACACAACCTCTACCTTCTAAACAGAAATGAAATGAGGCCATAGACATGATGAATCTTCCAGTTGTGTCCCACTACCTTGTTGTATCAAACACAAAGGAAGTTCAGAACTTTTCTACAGTGAACACATTCAGCACTCAGAAAGGTGTGGATACATTGCACTCACTTAAGCAATTTTGATTCTCAAGTCAGGTAGTGTCTTAGAAACCCAAAAACTGCTAAAAACTATGTTCCTCAATGGGTACCCTATTCATATACAGACTCATTCGAAACTGAATTCTTCATATGGGGTCACATACGCTCGGTTGCTTCATGGTATGACTGAGTGATATATACAAAATTATCTTTCAGATCAGGGTGAGCTATCAAGTCGTCATTGTGAGAATATACATACTAAATCCAATGCTTTGCTACCACTGTCAGTGTTATAACCATACTCTCATGTCCTGTAAAAACACAGCCAAATGTGTTACTTATGCCAAGGATGTTCATGAGAGAGATTGCCCACCTCCTTCTCTGTTATATCAACTGCAATGGCAACCAGGCCACTTTGTCCTGTGAATGCCCTATGTACATTAATGAGGAATCCATTCAGGAGATCTGGGTGAAGGGAAAGGTACATCTCAATGTTGCTCACAAAATATTGGCTAGCCAAAAGCTGTGCATACCATTATCCGGTGGTTATAGTACCATTGTTGCTATGTCACAACCCATGAAAGCTATGGCCATGGAGACTTCCGACCTCCAGTTCAGTGCTACTGTTGTGAAATTGCCTAGTGCTAATGTGATATCCTCCCATCCATCCACTACAGTTGATCAACACACCAAAAAAACCTTCACCCACTCTGATGAAATCACTTGTGATGCAACCAGAAGAGCAGAAATTTAGAAATGGAATGTCTGAGTTTACATAAGGCAAACACAAAGGTACTAAGAAGTTGAACGAAGACAAACGTGGTTCCCCTTCTCCAACTCGGAGGTGCCTACAACAGTGGCAGTGTGCGACACCTCTGTTTGGCCGATCTCCATTTCACTGGTGCAAATCACCAACTGTTTCTCCTCCCTGGAGTCAGCTGATAAACACAGGGAGGTTAGTCATACCTCTGAAGAAATAATGGAACAAGATCCTCCAGCTTCAGAACATGGTAGCAGTACGAAGCTGAAATCTGGAACTTGGCAGCCATCAAAGTAATTGCCCCTTATAATAGAAATGTTTCCTCTCATCTGATATGACTGTTCTCCAAAGGAACATTTATGGTATCAGATCCCACAGCACAGACTCACAACTGCTATTGTGATCTCAATGCCCAGTTGTTTTATGCCTCCAAGAAATGAAGATATGACCTCAACACCGCGTTGACCTCTTACACTTCATTCCATTACATTTTGACCTTCCTTCTCAGACAGGAACTCCAGCTCATGGGATAGTCATGACATCATTTGGGACAACATCTATAGCCAAACCATTTCATTCAACACCCAGCTAAAAGCTGTTGCTGTCTTTCTTTCTCCCCCCAACTATGTCTCTTCTCTTTGTAATATCTATATACCTCCATCATCTGATTTCACTAGGGCAGACATACTGCAGCTTACTGCTCAGCTACCTCAACTATTTTTGTTACTCAGTGACTTCAGTGCCCACCATCCCACTTGGAGATCTGTGTGTACCTGACGGAGAGGCTCTCTCCTGGCAGATATTCTCACAACCAGATTACTCTCATTTCTCTCAACTCTGGTAAACCCACATTTCTTTCAGATTCCACATGTACTTTCTTGTACAAAGATGTCTCATTCTGTAATGCACAACTTGTTCACTGTCTAGAGTGGACTTTCCTCTCAGACACTGAACAACCATGTCCTGTGTGTAATTCATCTGCTAACTATTGTCACATCTGTGTGCAAACCCCACTAGCAGCTTTCTTAAGCTGATTAGAGGCTCTGTTCATCGCTGACAACCTTCAACAAACATCATTTCCTCAGCAGTAATGATCAGGTGGAGTACCTTACGAATGTTATCCTTATCACCTCGGAATGTTCCATTGCCTGAACCTCTTCCCTACCATGAAGTGTCCCAGACTGTTGGTGGACTTGAGGAATGCCAAGACACGGTTTGTGTGTGGAGACATGCTCTGTGTCTTTGAATGCCATCCCATAAACAATTGTGTACAAAGCATTGTCACATTATCAGAGATAGCAAAAAACTAGTTGGATCTCTTTTACTAATTCTTTTAATTGCTTTAATTAGTCTTCTGTGTTGTCTGAGGTAACCTATGTCGGATTTCTGCAAGCAAGGTACATCTCCAGATTTCTGGCCTGACAGCAAACAATGTCCTTGTGGACCCTATCAATATTTACAACACCTTGGTCCATACTTTGCAGAGATCTCGAGCTTCACCTTTTACTTTCTTACCATCCTACCTCAGAAATGAGTGGAGGCGGCTTGAGAAATATCTTTCCACTTTCAGTATCGTGATTGCTACAAAGCCGTTTTTACTATGAGGGACAGGCTCTCACCTTATTATGATCCTCCGCTCCAGGACTGGATGATATTCACATTCAGATGTTGCAGCACTTGTCTCTTGATGGCAAACATTTTTCTCATTTGTACGTATAATCATGTCTGGATAGTTGGCTCCTTTTCCCTAACTGTCACATGAAACCACTGTAATCTGTATACCCATGCTTCATAAGGACAACATTTTCCATCCAGAAATCACCCTGTTTCCCTCACCAACAGTGTCTGAAAGATGATAGAATGCGTGATTGGTGGTTAGCTGGTACGGTGGCCTGAGTTTTGCCATTTGCTAACAAATGCACAGTGTGGATTTCGTAAGCACCGCTTTGCAGTTCATCATCCTGTCAACCCATATTATGAACAATTTTATGTGGAAATGCCAGACCTTAGCTGTGTTTTTTTTTTATTTGGCTAAGGTTTATGATATCTGCTGCAGGATGGGCATCCCCTGTACAATTTACACGTGGGGCTTCTGAGGCTGCATGCTCTTTTTTTTTTTTTAAAAAAAAGACGGGGGTTTTGAGGTACATGTGGGTTCAGTCTTGTCAAATGCTTTTATTCAGGAGAATGGGTTGTCTCGGGGCTCTGTGCTGAGCACAGCCCTGTTTGCCATAGCAATGATCCCTGTCATGAAATGTCTCCCACCAGGCATCTCAGGCTCTCTTTCCGTTGATGGCTGTGCAATCTACTGCAGCTCTCACTGATCCTGTTTACTTGAGCAATGACTTCAGCAGTGTCTCAGCCATCTTTACTCATGGAGCATCAACAAAGGCTTCCACTTTTTCACTCAGTAAACTGTCTGTCTGAACTTCTCACATCGTAAGGAGTTACTTCCGCAGTCCTTAAGCCTCGGTCCCATTGCTCGTCCATTTGTCAAGATCACAAAATTCTTGGGGCTCATGCATGATAGGAAGCTCTGTTGGTCCTTCCACATATCTTACCTGGCAGCACACTGTACCTAATCTCTAAATATCCTACATGTTTAATACAGTACTTCATGGGGAGTGGATTGGAAAATCTTCTTCTGCTTATACTACCAATCCCTTGGTTGATTAAAAGTGGACTTTGGGTGTCTAGTTTAGTCATTTGCATGACCATCTATTTTACGCCGTCTCAACACAAGCCGCCATTGAGGCATACATTTGGCCACTGGAACTTTCTACACTAGTCCAGTTAGTTTCTGTGCAGATGCTACTGTATTACCTCTGTCACATCAATGTGATGTTCTCTTCAGCAGCTACTTGTGCCATCTGTTCTCTATGCCCAACCATCCATCCTTTGTGTCCTTTTTTGATGACTCCCTTGACTGCCAATGCTGGTAAGCACAATTTCTTTGTTGCTTCCTGGAGTTCGCTTTCATATACTGCCTTGGGAGCTGAACTTCATGTTACCTGCCCTGTTCCCAATGTCTGAGAATCCTTCACCACCTTGGCTTCATGCCTAGACTGGTGGCTCTAAGACCAGCTGTGGTGTCGAATGCATCTTTGTCATTGGCAACAAACATTTTTGAACCGGCTTCTAAAACAGTGCATGATTTTTACTACAGAGCTTTCTGCCCTCTTTCAGGCCATGTAGTACATCCGATGACACAGGCTTCTCAATTGTGTTTTATGTTCAGATTCACTAGTGGTGTTCAGATTCACTAGTGGCGTTCAGAGCCTCTGTGTGCTATACACATTTCACCCCATAGTGCAATGAACCCAAGAATGCCTCCACTCGTTCGCTGATGTTATGTTCGTGTGGGTCCTTGGTCACATGAGAGTTTCAGGGGATGAAGCTGCCGATGCTGCTGCCAAGGCTACAGTCTAAGTAGGCCTTTTAACTGTTCTGTCCCTTCAGATGATCCCTGTTGCTACACACAGGAATATCGTGTCACTTTGATATGACTGCTGGTCTTCTTCATGTGGGAACAAACTCCAGGAAATTAAAACACCTACAAATGGTGTGGATGACTTCCTCTCACCTCTCTCATTGTGAGGAGATACTTGTAGCTAGGCTGCTTATTGGGCATTGTTGTTCCAGACACCATCATTTAAGTGGAGACCCCACACCACTCTGTGCTTACTGCAACCAAGCGTGTCAGTGTGCCGTTTTCTGATGCATTGCTGGTTTTATAACTGTTTACGTTTTAATGTATGTTTGCAATTGTATTATCAGATATTTTAGCAGATACAGCATGAGCTGTAGCTCATGTTTTAATTTTTTAAAACGGTGAAGGATATTTAATTTTCATCCGTTTGAGCAACCTCCTCAAAGGTCAAGTGATTATTTTCATCTATCTCTCTATTAGGTCAAGTAGGTTCTGAGTATTATTGACTTCAAATCCATTCAGGAATTGACCATTTTAAGTTATGACACAGGCACTTATGATGTCGGCTGTTTTGCACCCTAAAGAAAAAAAAGTTTCAAGACAGCTATACTGACAGTTGGTCTCACAACATACTGTAATAACATCCTCATATGACCTTATCAGACTGAGTGTGACCCCTGAAATCCCTAATAAAAATAAATTCCCCAACCTTAAAAGTGCCAGGATGCTGGTTATGATTGTACTGTGCCGTTTCTCTCTGTGGACATGTTCTGTATTTAACTTGGCCCTTCTCCATTTGTCCTAAATAGCTTCTGGAGTAACCTTTTCAGGCAATAGATCATTGACCAACCAGAGATTGGACACTGATGAATTTAAGGAAAAAAATTAGGGCAGCTGGAGTTGTCTTATGAGCTTCATGATTAGTAGTATTGAACACTGAATTCAACCAGTGCATGGAGAGATCACATCAGGTCTGGGTATTGGCATGGAAAATTATCAGCTCAGTGTTTAAGTTGCTGTTAACTCTCTAAGTGAAGGACTCTCTAAGTGAAGGACGGCTGAGGATGATACAGTGTGATGGTGGTATATTATGCTATGTTGGAATAGAAACTTGCAGATCTCCCTTGACACAATTGCTGGAGCGTTTATCACTAACCAGTATGTCCGCAGCTCGTGGTCCAGGGGCTAGCATTGCTGTCTCTGGATCACGGGGTCCTGGGTTTGATTCCCAGACAAGTTGGGGATTTTCTCTGCCCGGGGACTGGGTGTTTGTGTTGTTCTCATCATCATCATCATCATCATCATCATCATCATCATCATCATCATCATCATTTGTAAGAGTGACTAGATTGGATTATGAAAAGAAAATGGACTGTGTACAAATTGGGACTTTGTACGGGTGCTGATGACCGTGCAGTTGAGTGCCCCACAAACCATATATCACCAACAGCAACTAACCAGTATTTCAGGAGGACCAAAAAGAGAAAAAATTAGTGTTAAATTCTGAATGCTGACTCGTGCAGTTGCCTTTCTGCTGGGCACCAACCAGGTAAAACGTGAAAGATGTCTGCCACTACAAATACATACTCGAGGCCTCACTGAGTATTAATCAGTGGTCCAGCATAATCAATGAATAGCTGGTCCATGGGATGTTCAGTCCAGGTGGACTGGAGAAGCTCCCTATGACCATTAGGATTGGGTTTGGTCATATTGCAAGCCTGACACTTACCTACCAATCTCGATACACTCTTGTGTAAGGACAGCCATGGAGTAACCTTTTTAATCTTATGGATGGTTTTGTAGAGGACCAGGTGACCCCCTACTACAGACTTCTAGTAGTTTTTGAACACCACTTGAAGCAACTCAAGGGGTAGACCAATTTTTAACCTTCTGTCTTGCCATGTATGATAACAGAGCATTCTTGTTTGCAACTCATACCCTAGTACTTCCTCCCATATTGTCACCCTTTGCTTAATCGACCCTAAGTCAGAGCGTTTGCCTTATGGTCTTGAAAATCACCAAAGAGGGAGGGTCAGTTAACACTGGGAATTGACCACACATCTCCCCTGAATTCTGGAGTGAATGGGTTCTTCCCTTTTCTTCGTTAAACATCTGACTAAAGGCACTACTGAGTCATGTTTGTGACCCCTAATGTGCATGGCAGAAATGCAGAATGCTGAGATTTGTACCACCAAGTGGATGATCTGGCTGGTCTTGCAAGGACATGCTAAGTATCAAATAAAAGCCTGATTGTTCATTTTGAGCATAAATTCCTTGTTTTTCAAGTAGAATTTAAATTTACCGGACACAAAAAGTACAGTGAGAGTCTTCAGTTTAGTGCATACACCACTGGATGATGATCACTCTTCTGCTCCTTCAGCAGTAAAGCCACAACATTGGAATTCAAAGTGTCAGTTTGAACCAGAAATGATTAATTAAAGTCCAGAACCACCAAGGCAGTAGGAATTACTCATTGCTAACTTCAAAGTGTTGAAAGCGGTTTGTTGGCTGTCAGTCCATCTAAATGGCTCAACCTTCTTATGCAGCTGGTTTCAGGGAGCAACTAGTTCTGCAAACTTGGGGATGAACTTCCTAAAGGAGTTGCCCATACTACCAAAGCAGTCTGCACATTTCTTGGTCTTGGGTTGGTGGAAGTCTTAATGACCCATGTGTTTGTGACCAATCTTAATACCAGTGGCAGATACTAAGTAACCTAAGAAAGGAATTTCCCGGTGAGCCAAATTGACCTTAAAGTGCTTGATGGTAAATATGGTCTCCTGTAACACTGTCAGGGCTTGTCACAGGTGTTCAAGGTGTTCAGAGAACAATCTACTATAGACAACTACATGATCAAGATATTTACAAACAACTTTAAACTGACTACAGAATGACTTTATAGTTTAAAGCATGGCAGTCCATGATCGGCCTATAGCCTGAATCATTATCCATAGCCACTAAAAAAATTGAAGAAGTGTACAGTGGAGTGGACAGCCTAGTCACCCCATCACGCAACATATTCTTCACAAGGTGACATAGGATTTCCATCTTGGGAGGAGATAATTTGAAAGATGACTGCTGGATGGGAATCTGATCAGAAAGATGAATGCATCACTCTATGTTTATTAGTTAAAACATAGGGAAATTTCTGCAAAACATGAAGCAAACCTTGCATCTCACTGGTCGATGATTGGGCGATGTCAAACACTCTGGACTAGGTATCCACATTATATACATCTGGTAAATTAGAATCTCTGTGCAACCTAAATTTTTGCAGTAGTCAGAACTTAAAATGAAATTTCCTATTGGCATAATCCAAAACTAAGTCAATATTCTGAACAAAATCACAGCCCAATATCAGGTTAGTGCTTAAACCTTTGGCTACCATGAAATTCAAAGGCCAAAAGAAATCAACAATTTTACAAGAGATACTTAATAAACCAACAGAGGGTAGCATCTGACCATCGACTGTTCTGCAAGTGTGAGTAATTGAATGAAAGTCAGAAAATTTACACAAAGACCAGTGTCTTAATCATCAATTATAACTTAATAAAGAATCACTACTCCCGGAATCTCGCAAAGCACACAGATTTGTTGTCAATAGAGGTGCACACAAAGGGAAACTGGTTGTTTGCTGCTACTCTCACCTTATTATAAACTCTGGGTAAGACACGATAAATGTGACACCTTAGCCTCTTATGGTTTCTTCCAATCACTGCAGTACTAACGAGCAAAATGTTCCAGCGAGCCACAATGATAGCAACTCCCCTTCCATAATGTAACTTTTCTTGCTAGAGTACTTTAAATCATCACCCTTTCAGTTAACTGGCTGGAAGCGTCAGACTGACTACGTCTAAGGTCAGTCTGCCTAACTCCCTTCAATACTGGTGAATACAGTAAGTCGTCCAGATCAGTATATGTAACCAGCCTCTCAGCAAACAAAACCTGCAGACGATCCTCTGATTTCATATCTTGCAAAATGTTGTTGTGTTGGCAACAACTTCAGATTCCAAAAGCTGAATATCGAAGCTCTTGGTCACAGTGTGTATATATATATTCAATCAAAGTCTCCCTCCTCCATAGAACACAGCAAGAAATGTTGATTGATCAGCTCACTCTTGGCCTTAGCTGACAACCTTTCTCTTAAAATTCTCTTGTGCAACTTGTGTAAGGAGCCACATTCAATCAAAACAACACTAATCATCTCACAAGCGGACCATCAGATGTGTGAATTGGGATTTTGCTGAATCTTCAGTATATTGTAGAGAGACCTGTTGTCAGTACCTGCTAATCAGCTTGTCATGCGATGGTCTCTAGTTTCCGAGAAAATCAGTGTTGAAGTTTTATTTAGATCCCCTATACCTGTTATGTTTATATTACTTCGACCAAGTGAGAATAGCACAGCAGCTGAAGTTCATGGCTAACCACACTGGCAGTATAGGTTGAAGTCCTGTTTGCGCACTTTTTTTCCCAATCTCATGATACTGAATGTCATTAATTAGATGTCATTCCAGATACATACAAAAGTACTCATCTCTAATTTTGATCTCAAATACGTAATTAATTCTGATCAAAACATCTACCAGTACTAAACACACAGTTGTACGTTAGAGCCCCCATGAAAAAAGGAGCGATAACCATCCCTGTGCAGGAAAAAGATTTGAACAAGGTTAGCCATTCCTTTACAGCACAGTGTACTGTAACTGCATCAGGTAAGATATTCCTTTGTTTTCTTGTGTATGCAATCACCACCTGGGAAATTTGACTGAAGTGTTCAATGACACTTATGTGACAAGTGTTCAATGACTCATAAATAGAAAATGTAGTTGTGACATGTATGAATTCAGGAAAATTCATTAAAGTATTGTAAAAGAGTTTTTAAAATATGCCACTCTTTTTGTGGGTGAGGCTAGAGAAATTTCTTTACATTCCTGATTCGTGGGGAGGGCAGATTGACTCTTTATAGATGAAAGAAAAGCATGCAGCTGTTCCATAATAACTAACCCATTCAAATGTACTCTACTTTGCCAGCCATGTGACGTTTATTTTTTCAAGCAAGTTAAAAGTTTCATGGAAAAAAATTCAGAATGCTCCTGAATTCCTAAACACTAATAGGGAAACCACTGTGAGGAAAGATTCCATCGAAACATATTCTCTAATTCTGCATCGGTTTATTGCACTTGCTTTCACAGGAATGATCAAATACTACTGGTGAGCATCTAATTTGGTCTACGGGAGAACAGTCTTTTTGAATTTAAATGAGCTGTGTTTTCTGGTAAAGCATTTGAAAAATTTGTTTGCCTGCGAGAGAGTAGCTTTAATTAAATGTGCTTGGTGCTCTACAGATATGTGTTCTGGTTTCTTATGTGACAAGTACCATCTGGAATTCTGTTCTAGCACAGAAAGCAATGCAAGTGGTAACAAGTAAGATGATTCTGTAACATATTCTGTAACATATTCTGTAACAGATAGAATACACACTTGAAGAAAGCTTGCTGTAATGATCACTTTATTAATGAAATTAGTATGGCAAAAATCACTACTGTTGAATAATTTCACATGATGACGTGTATTATTTAATGACATTCTGTTTAATAAAAGTGAAAAAAAAGTACGTTAATAGGCACACATTGCAAATGTGGTAGCCACGAGGCTTATTCACTATGCTATGCTCACTTAGTTGAAACATGACTTAACATTTCAGGTATAGGGAGGAAGGGCCAGGACAGGGTACGCATAAAACTCCAACATCCACATAAAACTTCAACATCTATGTTCTCAGCAGCTAGGGGCTGTCACATAAACAGCTGCTAGCCAGGTACTTAGGTCATATCCCTCTACAACATGCCTAAGACACCTCAGAAACCTTGATTAACAGGCCTGAAGGTCCCCTCATCGTCTAAAGTGCCTCTCACAACAGTGAGAAGAGCTGAAAAATTACATCTGTGGAAATCTTAAAAATGTCCACATGCCTTTCCAATGTTGCTGAGAACCACGAAAAACTTACCAGCTGTTGTATATTGCTGATGGAAATGTCTTCAGTGCCCCAGAACACAGTTCCAACTGGATTCGATAACTTAGAAAAACGACATGCCATACCAGCACCAACACTGCCGTGTCCAACACTAGGTGAGTCACCCACATTTTCTAATAAATATGAAAATTCTTCCTCAAGTCATCCCAGTTTTTTACTTCTCTCTAACATACTGAGTCTCATTTGTAACATAATGACCTTACTCTCTAAACCATTAACAGTTAACTTCTGCTAAGGATCACTAATGACAAGTCTCAAATCTGTAATGCAGTGTAACCACTGTGCAACTTCCTGTCTACATATCTATGCTTGAGTGGGATTGCTGCCGTCCAAAAATGAAAGGGTCTGCTCAGCACTTGAGAGAGAAGCGACAGATTATTAGAGCAGCACTCACCTCACCCTCTTGGACTGGGGTAACCTCCAACAAACGCATAGTTGTCGCATGTAGCTGTGTGCACAGCTCTGCAATGTTTCCCTCTTCCAGCTGTCCACATGTACGAAGTTTGTATTGTAGGTGCTCCAATCCCCAGCACTTCTTTGGCCTCTATGGTACCACTGAACTCACCTGTAAACAGACTAAACAAGAACAATTTGCTAAAGAAAATTTTATCCCAAAATACCCCAAAAAATTTCCTTTTTATAAATGAACAGTCAAGTAATTAATCAACTAATTAGCCCTTCTCCCAAAAGCAGTCACCTTCTGATATCTTGTTGGCAC
The DNA here is from genome assembly GCF_023864275.1 of Schistocerca cancellata. Taxonomy (NCBI): domain Eukaryota; kingdom Metazoa; phylum Arthropoda; class Insecta; order Orthoptera; family Acrididae; genus Schistocerca; species Schistocerca cancellata. The sequence continues at coordinate 420,810,570 of NC_064634.1, read as the reverse complement.
ATGGCCAGCCGTCAGCTCTTGAGTGGGGAATGGAAGGATTGGGAAATGGGAAATTGAACATAATTTGTAGCAGTAACACTCTTCGTTAGTCCTCCCAGTGCATCAGTAAATTGACAAACAAGATTTAAACACTGCAATAAAAAACAGCAACTGCTTCAGCAGAACATAACTAGCCCACTCCCCAGTTATACATTGGGACACAGGACTCAAACCAACAAGGTAAATGAGTTACTTGCAGATAAAATGGTACCTCTTTTAAATACCCGTTATTAAGATGATGACACAGAATAAACTAAAAACCCACTCCTTGAAATAACACTATACAAAAGAATTCAAATGATAGGTTTTCCCCCCTGGGGCATTGCTGCCTTTTGGCAGGTTCATGCTTGGCTACCACGGGGCCCCAGCCTATGCAGCAACTTTTCCCTTCCATGCTGCATGTTTATCATTATGCTGTTCTTTTCCCCCTCCCTTTGGGAACATATCTGGGCTGTTTTTTGGAAATGTATTCTGCATTTTTGGTAGTCAATATTAGAATACCTCCCACTGTTCCTTTTTACTTCCTTCGTTCACCATCTCCTATTGTTCCTCAACTTCGGCATTTGATGTTCCTCTTTTTCTTCTTGCCTGTGCACTTCTGAAGGCTGGCCGACATGTCTGATGTGTAACAGATGACTAGGTAACGCATAATTCCCAGCCCTGGGTCGACAGATAGGGTTCAACGTACCCCCTGTACCCCTCTGATACAGGCCAGGTCCAGGGAGGGGTGATTGCCTGAGCTGCTACCTTTTGAAATTGCCGATTGGTTCCTCTGTCAGGTGTTCAGGAGGTGTGACCTGAGGTGGAACAATCACCTAAGGGCCCCCCAGTTGGTAGGAGTGAGCCATCAGAGATGCTGGCAATCATTGGAGATTTTCTCACGATGAGCCAATCGTCTTCATGGTGAATGGCTACAAAATGTAAATGGAATGAGGCTAACATTTCAAAGGCCCTCCCAGCTGCACTAAGGTTTCTTGTGGTTTCACATATTGGAGATGGTCAGTCCTTCGCTACGGTAAATCTGTTTATTATTCAGAAAGGTTTTGAGGCAATTGCTGGCCTTATGAAATCACGGTCTCGTTTACACAATGGCACTTTGCTTTTGGAGACTACTTCTGATTCTCAAGCACACTACTACTTGCAGCTTTGCTCCTCCATGACTACCCTGTTTGTGTTGAGGCCCTTTGAATGCTGAATTTTTCCCATGGTGTTATTTGCACTAGGCTGCTTGATGGTCTGACCGACGCAGAAATCCAAACATACCTCTCAGAGCAGCGTGTCATTGCCTTCCATCGGGTGACAAAAAAAGTAGATGCCTCCATAGGCCCGAGGTATTCCTGCCTGTCTTACAAGGTGACTAAAAGGAGTTTCACACATTTTGGCCTTTATGTGACGGTCCCCTTTAGGGTTTGACCTCAATTCTTCAAACTTTTCCCGAAGAGCAAGCCAATTGGGGAAGGGCGCCATACAAGGTGCATCATGTCCATCGTGCATTGAGATATTTAGCCCATTTTCTCATTATCGCATTGCAGTCCTGCCCATTCTCCATTTCTTGGGCGAGGACACCTTCCTGGGTGCATTTTTGCACATGCACTATGCAGTGTCAATTTCTGCGTCGACGATGACCATGGACTTCTTTGCACCGGATATCCCGTACAGTAGCCAGTCTGTTGTGGTGGAGCTGCCATGTACTCTGTTGGTTGTAGCCCCCTGACCACACAGGGATCGCTCTGCTGATGCCTGCGCCGTTAACTCCCAACGTATGCCAAGGGGTAGATGCCCATCCCCCTGGGGCATCGGGACTCCCGGCAAAGACCATCCTGCCAGATGGCCTATGCTGCGGCTGGGTGGCATCCATGTGGAGGGCACCTGGTCGGAGTGGGCGGCATCGGGGGATGACGCGCGATGAAGCGTAGTCCATCATCTCTTGCTGGTGGTGAAACACCAGCAGTCTCTAAGCGATCACGAGCTCAATTCAGTGCACAGAAATATGACCCCAAATCGTTTCCCTCCTTGGCCACACCATGGGAGGAACGTCAGGCTAAGGATGGTAGTGGATCTTATTCGCCCCGGTATCTTGTATGTTCGAGAGCTGATGGTGAATCTTTCATGACGATGAAGCCACAGTTGTATGTTGAACATGTAGAGGACAAGTTTGGCGAGGTGGAGGGCTTGTCCAAAATGAGATCTGGGTCAGTATTGATCAAAACAGCATCCTCCGCCCAGTCACGGGAGTTACTCGCTTGTGACAAGCTGGGGGTGTTTCTGTAACCATCACGCCCCATAAGAGCTTAAATATCATGCAGGGTATCGTATTTCATAGAGACCGCCTTTTGCAGTTTGACAATGAGCTGCGCCCCAATTTAGAGCGATGAAGTGTACATTTCGTCTGGCGTGTCCACCGGGGACTGAAGGATAATCAGGTTGCCACTGGTGCCTTCATCTTGGGCTTCGAGGGTGATACGTTGCCTGAGAAGGACAAGGTGATGCTCTGCCGGTGTGATGTAAAGCCCTATATTCCTCCCCCCAATGCGGTGCTTTAAGTGCTGGAAGTTCGGCCATATGTCTTCCCGCTGTACTTCAAGCATCACATGCCGAGATTGCGGATGCCCATCACATCCCAATACTCCATGTGCCCCGCCTCCCATCTGTGTCAACTGTGGAGAGCACCATTTGCCTTGCTCGCCTGACTGCAGGATTCTCCAGAAAGAAAGGAAAATAATGGAGTAAAAGATGCTGGATAGACTGACCTACACTGAGGCTAAGAGAAAATTTGAACGTCTGCATCCTGTGCATTTGATATCGCGTTACGCTGCTGCTCCAACAGTTGTGGCAGCATCAGCTCCACCAACCCAGGTCACCTCTCTGAGCTGGAAGACTACACCTGCCCCCTTGATGGTGAGGGGCATTTCCCTCCATGTTACTCCTGCACCACCTACTTCGGTCGGGGGAGCAACACCCCCCCCCCCCCCCCCCCCAACCATCGGGGACATCCGTCCCCACTTCTCAGTTGGAGAAGCATAAGCCTTCTTCGGCTTCTCTCACTAGGAATGGGTCCCTTGGGTCACTCCCTTCCCAGGTTTCTTGTAGTGGGAAAGACGACACCCACCAGTGGCTGAAGTGCCCAAAAGCTGCTGGCCGTATGGCTTCACGCTCATCCTTAGTCCCAGAGACTAAGCCTGTGAAGTCCTCCCAGCCAGGGAAACCCAAGGAGCAGCGAGAGAAATCCAAAAAGAAAACCCCTAAGATCAAGGAAATTGCGGTGGTACCCACACCACCGCTACCTACAAGCTCTGTGGCTGAGGATGGGGTGGAGATTTTGGTGTCCGCTGACGCCCTAGATCTCACCAGACCCTCAGACACAATGGATATAGTCTGCTCAGGCAATAAATTGGTGGCAGCAGGTGACTCTGAGGTGTAAACTGCCCCATTGAATGTTCCTAGCCTTCCCAGTCTCACGATGTGATCCTTCAGTGGAATTGCGGCGGTTTTTTCCACCGCCTGGCTGAGCTGCGGCAACTGTTAAGCTTTACACCTGCTATCTGCATTGCCCTCCAGAAAACCTGGTTCCCAGCAATGTGGGCCCGTGCCCTCCACAGCTATAAGGTATATTACAGAAACCGTAGGGACTATAATAGTGTCCAGTGGAGTTTGTGTTTATGTCCTAAACTCGGTCTGTAGTGAACATGTGCCCCTTCAAATCCCTCTTGAAGCTGTGGCTGTCAGAATAAGGACGACACAGGAAATAACTGTCTGCAATGTGTATCTTCCTCCAGATGGTACAGTACCCCTGAATGTATTAGCTGCACTGATTGACCAACTCCCTAAACCTTTCCTACTTCTGGGAGTTTTTAATGCCCATAACCCCTTGTGAGGTGGTACCATGCTTACTGGACGAGGCAGAGATGTCGAAACTTTACTGACACAATTTGACCTCTGCCCCTTAAATACTGGGGCCGCCACACATTTCAATGTGGCTCTTGATAGTTACTCGGCCATTGATTTGTGAATTTGCAGCCCAGGACTTCTCCCATCTATCCACTGGAGAGCACATGATGACCTGTGTGGTAGTGACCACTTCCCCATCTTCCTGTCACTGTCCCAGCGTCAGGCACACAGACATCTGCCCAGATGGGCTTCGAACAAGGCGGACTGGGGAACTTTGACCTCTGCTGTCACCACTCAATCTCCCCTACACAGTAACATCAATGTGATGGTTGAGCAAGTGACTAGCACAGTTGTTTCTGCTGCAGAAAATACGATCCCTCTCTCTTTGGGGTGCCCAAGGCGTAAGGCAGTCCCTTGGTGGTCGCTGGAAGTTGCTGAAGCAATTAAGGAGCGTCGGTGAGCTCTATAGCGGCATAAGTGACACCCTTCCCTGGAGCACCTCGTAGCCTTTAAATGGCCCCATGCCCGTGCTCATTACCTTATCAGACAATGGAAGAAGGAGTGTTGGGGGAGATACGTCTCCACCATTGGGTGTCACATGTCACCTTCCCAAGTCTGGGACAAGATCAAACGTCTTTTCGGGTACCAGGCCTCAACAGCTGTCCCCGGTGTTACCATAAATGGCGAGTTATGTACCGACGCAAACGCGATTGCTAAGCACTTTGCTCGAGCCTCTGTGTCGGAGAATTACCCCTCAGCCTTTTGCACACTCCAACGGTGGCTGGAATGGAATGACCTCCCATTCACTACACGCTGCAGTGAATCCTATAATGCCCCATTTACAGAGGGGGAGCTCCTCAGTGCCCTTGCACATTGCCCTGACACAGCTCCTGGGCCTGATTGCATCCACAGCCAGATTATTAAACATCTCTCATCTGACTACAAGCGACGTCTTTTCGTCATCTTCAACCGGATCTGGTGTGATGGCATCTTTCCATCGCAATGGCGGGAGAGCGCCATCATTCCGGTGCTCAAACCAGGTAAAAACCCGCTTGATGTGGATAGCTATTGGCCCATCAGCCTCACCAACGTTCTTTGTAAGCTGCTGGAACGTATGGTATGTCAGCGGTTGCGTTGGGTCTTGGAGTCACGTGGCTTGCTGGCTCCGTGTCACGGCGGCTTCCGCCAGGGTCGCTCTACCACTGATAATCTTGTGTCCATGGAGTCTGCCATCCGAACAGCCTTTTCCAGATGGCAACACCTGATTGCTGTCTTTTTCTTTTTACTTACGTAAAGCATACAACACGACTTGTGACATCATATCCTTGCCACATTGTATGAGTGGGGTCTCTGGGGACCACTCCCGATTTTTATCCAAAGCTTCCTGTCGCTCTGTACTTTCCGTGTCCAAGTTGGTGACTCCCATAGTTCCATACATATCCAGGAGAATGGAGTCCCGCAGGGCTCTGTATTGGGTGTCTCTCTATTTTTAGTGGCCATTAACGGTCTAGCAGCGGCAGTCAGGCCCTACGTCTCACCTTCTCTGTATGTAGACGACTTCTGCATTTTGTACTGCTGCTCCAGTACTGTTGTTGCTGAGCGGCGCCTCCAGGGAGCCATCGACAAGGCGCAGTCATGGGCTCTAGCTCACGGCTTCCAGTTTTCAGCCTCAAAGTCGTGTGTCATGCACTTCTGTCGGCGTCACACAGTTCATCCGAGACCCACATTTTACCTTAATGACGATCCACTCTCTGTACAGGAGACACACAAATTCCTAGGACTGGTTTTCGTCACTCGACTGACTTGGCTCCCTCATCCTCGTCAGCTTAAGCGGAAGTGCTGGCAGCACCTCAATGCCCTCCGTTACCTGAGCAACTTCAATTGGGGTGCAGATCGCTGCACGCTGCTGCAGCTCTACAGAACCCTTGTCCAATCCTGAATTGACTATGGGAGTGTGGTTTATGGTTTGGCAGCGCCTTCAGCATTGCATTTACTAGACCCTGTGCACCACTGTGGGGTTTGATGGGTGACAGGAGCTTTTAGGATGAGTCCGGTGACCAGCGTACTGGTGGAGGCTGGTGTCCCTCCACTACAGATCAGATGTGCACAATTGCTCACCAGTTATGCAGCACACATTCATAGTTCCCCTGTGCATCCAAATAACCGTCTGCTTTTCCCGCCCGTGGCAGTCCATCTCCCGCATTGGCGGCCCAGATCTGGGCTAATGATTGTGGTTCGCGTGTGGTCCCTTCTCTCCGAACTGGAGTCCTTCCCTTTACCACCTCTGCTTGCGGCATGTTCACATATGGCTCCATGGTGTGCACCTCGGCCGCAGCTTCATCTGGACCTTTTGCATGGCCCTAAGTACTCCATTAACCCCGCCGCTCTCCGCTGTTGCTTCCTCTCGATTCTTGACATGTTCTGGGTTCTGAAGTGGTTTACACAAACGGCTCAATGGCTGATGGTCACGTAGACTTCGCATATGTTCATGGAGGACATGTTGAGCAGCTCTCCTTGCCAGTTGGCTGCAGTGTTTTCAGTGCAGAGCTGGCAGCCATATTTCGTGCTCTTGAGTACATCCGCTCATGCCCTGGCGAGTCATTTCTCCTGTGTACTGACTCACTGAGCAGCCTACAAGCTATCAACCAGTGCTACCGTTGCCACCCTCTGGTAGCGTCCATTCAAGAGTCCATCTATGCCCTGGAACAGTCCCGCCGCTCCGTGTGTTCGTGTGGACCCCAGGACACGTCGGAATCCTCAGCAACGAACTTGCCGACAGGCTGGCCAAACAGGCGACGCGGAAACTGCTTCTGGAGATAGGCATCTCCAAAGCTGACCTGCGTTCTGTCGTACACCACAGGGTTTTCTGGCTTTAGGAGACAGAATGGCATAACAGCATGCATAACAAACTGTGTGTCATTAAGGAGACTATGAAAGTGTGGAAGTCTTCCATGCGGGCCTCTCGCAGGGAATCATTTGTCTTCTGCTGGTGTCGAATTGGCCATATGTGGCTAATGCATGGATACCTACTCTGTTGCCGGGACCCACCTCAGTGTCTCTGTGCCTCCCAAATGACAGTCGTCCACTTCTTGCTGGATTGCCCACTTTTAGCCGCTTGGCGGCAGTTTATTTTAACTTTTCTAGCACCTTGCCTTCGGTGGTGGGCGACAATGCCTCCACAGCAGCTTCAGTTTTATGTTTTATCCGTGAGAGTGGGTTTTATAATTCTATGTAAGTTTTAGCACATGTCCTTTGTCCCTCTGTCTCTTCCACCCTAGTGCCTTTGGGGTGGAGGTTTTAATGTGCTGCAGAGTGGCTGGCTTTCCCTTTTTGTTCTCGTGGTTGGCCAGCCACTGTAATCTGCTTTCGTGTTTTACTCTCTTCTGTTTCTAGCGTCTCTGTTTTCTTGTCCTCTTTTGTTCCTTTTAGTGTTCATTGCCTTCCCTTTGTTCTAGTGGCTTTTCCTTTCTTTCCGTTTTGTGTTATATGTTTCGTTTGTTTTATTCTCAAACTTGTGGCACTACCAGGTGTACCGGTATGAAATGAGCGATTTTTGTGAAAATGAAACACTAATTTTGAATTGAAAAGTAAAAACATTTTATTCAATGTACTGACCATTGCTTACTATACATTTTGACCACCTTTCTGGCAATTTGTGGACACCACGCCAATATAAATGTTCGTCTCTTGAAGCAAACTAATCAGACACCCAAATTTTGACTTCTTGATAGGAATTGAAGTGTTCCTCAGCCAATGCATGTCCCATTGATGAAAACAAATGGTAGTCTGAAGGGGCCAAGTCTGGCAAACACGGCGGTTGGGGTAGCAGCTCCCAGCCAAGTGTTTTGATTGTATCCTGAACCAGTTTTGCTTTGTGTGCAGGTGCATTGTCGTGTAAAAAAATTACTTTGCCCTGTCTTCTGGCCCATTCTGGTCTTTCTTTGATCAATGCATAGTTCAGATTGATCATTTGTTGTCTGTAGTGATTAGTATTCACAGTTTCACCAGGTTTTAGAAGCTCATGATACACCACACCTTTCTGATCCGACCTAACACAGAGCATTGTCTTCTTGCCGAATCGATCTGGTTTTGCAGTCGATGTTGATGGTTGTCCTGGATTAACCCATGATTTTTCCCGTTTAGGATTCTTAAAATAAATCAATTTTTCATCGCCAGTAACAATTTGATGCAAAATTGATTTTCTTTCATGTCATTGAACCAAAATTGGTGCAAATGATGAAGGCACACCCAACACCACGGTCAGTCCAAGAGCCATCTGTCTTTCATTCAATTCATGTGGCACTTTTGGATCTTTTCCATAGCTTTCAGATGGTCAGAAATTGTTTGTTGTGCAACATGTAGCATTGCTGCCATTTGCTTCTGACTCGAAGTATCATCTGCATCCAATATTGCTTGTAATTCGGCGTCTTTGAACTTTTTTGTTGGTCTTCCACTTTCTTCATTTCTTACATCAAAATCATTATTTCTGAACGATTGAAACCATCTTTTGCATGTTGCTTCTGATAGAGCATGATCAGCATATGCCTCGACAAGCATTCGATGCGACTCTGCAGCACTTTTTTTCGAATGAAAACAAAAAATTAATGCTTTCCGCAAATCACCTCTATCTGGTACAAAATTTGACATTGTTAACATGATGAAAACATATGATGTTGTTTGTTCCATGACTTGATGTATACTAAATATCTTTGACAGATGTCATACCAACCAAACAAAACAAAAAAAAAAAAATTAAGGCTCGTTCACAACAAATGTTCCCTATCAACACATTTGTATCTTAACGCTCAATTCATACTGGTACACCTGGTATTTTGTTAGGAACAAGGGGCTGATGACCTCATGGTTTGGTCCCTTTCCCGCCTTTAAACCAACTAACCAACCAACCAACCAACCCTGTTCTTCTCAGAATCATGAGTGTTACAATGCTGCCTCTACTATGAGGGAGCAAGATTATGCTCTCACTTCATCCCGATCCTCCACCACAAGGCCAGGTGCTGTTCACATTCAGATGTTGCAGCATGTTTCTCTTGCGGGCAAACTCTTTCTGCTTAATACATACAGCCACATCTGGGAAGAGGGCATGTTTGCCAGACACTGGTGTGAAGCCACTGCTGTACCCATACCTAAGCCCGATAAGGACCAACACCTTCATTCTAGCTACCGCCCCATTCCTCTCACCAGCTGTGCTTGCAGGGTGATGGAACATATGATTCGTGCCCGGCTGGTATGGTGGCTCGAGTCTTGCAATTTACTAACCACTGCACAGTGAGCATTTAGAGCGTGCCATTCTGCAGTTGACTATCTTGTCACTTTGACCACCCATGTCATTATTGGTTTTCTGCAGAAATCCCAGATTGTGGCCGTGTTTTTCGATTTGGAGAAAGCCTGTAACACCTACGGAAGGACTGGTATCCTCCGTACTCTCTACATGTGGGGCTCCCATGGCTGCCTGCCCTGTTTCCTTCAAGAATTTTTAAAACACAGAGTTGTCAAAGTAAATGTGGACTTTGCTTAGTCGGACATCTTTAACCAGGAAAATGCTTTGTCTCATGATCCTGTCGCCATTAACCCTATAATGGCCTATCTCCTGCCAGGCATCTCCGGTAACCTTTTTGTTGACGATTTTGCCATTTATCACAGTACTCCACAGACTTGTCTCATTGATTGGGACCCTCTGCAATGTCTCAATCATCTTTACTCGTGGAACATCGACAATGACTTCCATTTTTCCACTGACAAAACCATTTGTATGAATTTCTGGTGGGGCTTTTGGTTTCTTCCACAAATCTTTACATCTTGGGTGTTTTGCTCTTTTGTTCATTGAAACTACAAAATTCCTGAGGCTCATGCTTGACTGGGAACACTCTTGGTCGTCCCCGTGTGTCTTACCTGGCAGGCCACTGTATGCAGTCCCTCAGTGTCCTACATGTCCTGAATGGTACTTTCTGGGAAGCAGATCGTACCACCCTTCTCCATTTGCACTGGACCCTTTTTCCATTTAAAACTAGACTTTGGATGTTAAATTTATGCATATGCACATCTATTCCTCTCACGCTGTCTCTATACTATCCACCATCATTGCATATGTTTGGCCATTGGCGCCTTTTACACTAGCCCAATTGAGAGTCTGTATGCAGAAGCTGCTGAACTGCCGCCGCCCTACCACCATGACCTTCTCCTCAGCTGATAGGCATACTGTTTGTCTGCCATACGTGGCCACTCAGCCTATGCCTCGTTCTTCGATGACTCCTTTTATGGCCAGTATGGGGTGTGACCCTCTTCTCTGTTACCTACTGGAGCTTGCTTTGGGCTCTTGCTCTGGCAGCTTAACTTCAAGCTACCTGCAACTTTCCTGGTGGTTGCAAACCGTTCACCACTTTGGCTTCGTGCAGCGGCCCGTGTTCACCTTGGCTTTCACTCACTCCTAAGGACACTACTCCAGCCTTGCTCTCTCCCCTCCAGTTTCACGAACTTTGTGGTAGTACCTTTGCGAACATTGATGGCTCTTGGACTGACCGTGGTGTTGGGTGTGCCTTCATCATTTGCACCATTTTTTTTTTTATACTTCCAGAACAGTGCTCAGTATTTACAGCAGAGCTCAGACCTGTGTCGGACCACGCAGTACATCTGGCCCGGTGGCAGAGGCTTCTCAATTGCGTCATCTGCTCAGACTCTCTCAGCACCCTTCAAAGCCTCTGTATGCCGTACACCATCCCTCCCTTAGTGCAACGGTTCCAGGAAAGCTGCTCACTCTTGATGGAGCCATTGTGATGTGTATGTGGGTTCTCGGTCATGTTGGTCTGACAGGAAATCAGGCGGCTGCTGCTGCTGCTGCTGCCGAGGCTGCAGTCCTCGTACCTCAGCCTGCCAGTTCTTACATTCCCTTCCCTGTGACGATATCTGTGTTGAAACTTTCTGGCAGATTAAAACTGTGCCCCAGACCGAGACTCGAACTCGGGACCTTTGCCTTTCGCGGGCAAGTGCTCTACCAACTGAGCTACCCAAGCAAGACTCACACCCCATCCTCACAGCTTTACTTCTGCCAGTACCTCATCTCCTACCTTCCAAACTTTACAAAGCTCTCCTGCGAAGGTTCAAAAGAGAGCTTCTGTAAAGTTTGGGAGGTAGGAGATGAGGTACTGGCAGAAGTAAAGCTGTGAGGATGGGGTGTGAGTCATGCTTGGGTAGCTCAGTTGGTAGAGCACTTGCCCGCGAAAGGCAAAGGTCCCGATTTCGAGTCTCGGTCCGGCACAGTTTTAATCTGCCAGGAGGTAATATCAGCAATCACTCCGCTGCAGAGTGAAAATCTCATTCTGGATATCTGTGTTGCCATCTGTCAGCAGGTGGTGTCACTTTGGCATCACAACTGGTCCTCCTTTGACGGGAACAAGCTCCAGGTTATTAAGCCTCTCCCACCGGCTTGGACGACCTCCTCTCAGCACTCTTGCTGTGAGGAGATCATTTTAAGTAGGATGCATATTGGTTACTGTCTTTTTAGCCATCACCATTTTTAAGTGGTGCTCTCTCACCACTTTGTGAACATAGTGCTCAGCTTTTGACTGTCCATCACTTCCTGACAGAATGTCCTTTTTTTAATCCTTTATGTCCCCATTTGTGTTTGCTGTGTGAGTTATCGGTCGTTCAGTGAACGATGCACTGGCTGTCGAGCATGTTTTACTTTTTATCTGTTGTAGGAGTATGGCGAAGGCCATTTAAGTTTTAGTTCTGGACCTCTGTGACTCTGTGCCGTATTTTATAGACCTTTCTCCACATCCCTGTTTTTAGCTGTCTCCTCTTCCGTAGTTGGAATTGACATGTAGTCATTATTAAGTCCTCTCTTTATCTTCCTGTTCTACAGTTTTGACGTGGGTGCATATGACCCCAGTTTTTTTTATGCTGTAAAACAAAACAAACAAATGGTAGGTGTGTTCCAAGTTTACAAGGTAATTTCGCACTTCAGAATTAAATGAGGGACCAATAAAAGTTCATTAACATTTGAGACAATTCCACTAATTTCTTAATTCAGGCCAAATTTGCTCACCAACAAGGACAACATAATTAGCAGAACAAGTTATTAATGCCACACAGACAAGGCTCAACATGAGAAAGTCCAGTTAACACACGGCATATAATAGCATCGCAGTTTTGGTAACCATCAAAAGCTCATTATTAAACACGGAAGCAAGAATAAACTCATAAATAAGTCTTCGCTATGAGAGACTGAGCTGCACTACTGATCAAGACGCTACATCTTCTGAACCTTTCAGAATAATATACTGGTTTAACCAAACAGAGCTTAGAGCCACAGCTTAAACATAGCTGACACAGTGGTACTCAATTTTGAATGTTAATAGGTGTTGCTCACACAACATGCCACCAAAACTAGAAGCAGAGTTATAACCATTTTTTCCATTTCACACAATGCAGCTGAGCAACCACAATTTAAATCAGTTCAAAAAATGTGCTCACCTGGTATAGTCTTCTTTAGCATGGACCTTGATGGTAGTAGCAGACTTGCATAGGAATTGTCGCCATACTCCCCCAGCCAATGATTTCCTCCTCTGTGAGCTGCTCCCTCCACAAACCTTCTTTCCACACCTTGGCTGCTGGGACAGTCCTATCCAATGTATTCCAGGTGTTGATGTGATCAGCTGCGGTCCAACACAAACTCAGGCTGCGTATCCATTCCACAGCCAGGGAACCTCCTGCCTCTCCTGTTCAAGGCAGACCACTGGTTCTGCACAGTTGGCGTGGTACTTCTCTGGTCTGTCGACTGCACTCAGCCGTCTCATTCCACATGCCCAGTGTGCTCACAGAATGTGGGAAGTGAATTCGAGACTCAGTCGGATGAAGCAGCCTCAGATGATGGCAGACTGCTCTCTTTTAGTGGAAATGCCCTAAAATGAAGACTGAGTTCCTCATTGGTCTCCTGGAACACTAAGAGACCTCAGCACATACCATGTGCACTTCCTAGTGGTGGATGCACATGGAATCTGTTGAAGTCAGGAGTGTGCTGTGACATATTGATTTTCATGGTACGCCTGAAGAGTGACCAAAAACACCTAGTAAAGATTGGAACAAACTTTCAAAAAATGTGCACCTGGAACATAACCCATACAGAAGGTGGTGGGTCATTTTTTTTCTGAGCCCTACTTTTAAGAACAATTTTGTAGTAAACCACACATAACTAAACACCTACCACTACTGCTGTGGTGTGCAACTCATTCAAGTACTGCACTGTTCAACAGCTCCAGGCATTTCTACAAGAGGCCACTGACGGTGAGTGGTGCCTCAGATGCCTGTGACAGGAAGCCAGTGGCCCCTAGCAGATGAATACCCTTTATGTTGTTGTGCACTGGCTCTGTCCCATCTCTATTGTATGAATCACTAAATGGTTGTATAGTTTGTTACACTGTCATGCTGTGACTCAAATAAAAAGGTTGTCAATATCTGTTAACCGAGTTTCTTATTGCCTCAGAGTTAAAACAAAAGTGACAACAAGAAGAACTTTTGTGTGCTCAACTTTAGTGACTGTGTTCATGTAACTTCTATATGGAGGAGGTCCTTCAGTCTGTTTTCTATTAGCAGCCACTTTGGAAAAACTCTGTGCAGACTCCACCATCTCCATTGCATCTGCCGCCATTTCTGCCATTGGACAGTTGTGCTGAAGATTAGGAAACTTAAGAAAAAAGCTCCACCAGCACTTATTTGCATTTTGGGTGCAAGACCAGAACATTTGTAAGGCTTTGTTTTTGTGGATTTTTCTTTGCATGTGTCAGTTGCCAGCTGACCACCTTGCAGGAACTGACCTCACTTTCCTTTGATGAAATGTGTAGTTTTTTGTCACCAGAAGTGCACTCAAGTTACTGCTGCTCATGCAGAGTTTTACCAGTGCTGCAAGCAACTATTTCAATCATATCGGGCTTGGATGCTGGTGTTCCAGTATCTTAAGTTGTAAGTACCGCTTTATTGCTAAAAGCTCCAGTCAGTCCTATTCTGACTCCATTGTTTGTTACACAATTGCCTGCCTCATACCCAATGAGGAAGATTGTCAGAGGGCACTTCAATGTGAAGCTGTGTTGTTGGGCAAAGTGTTGGACATGGCTCAATCTTTCGAGGTCTCCCATGTGGCAGGCACCGAATCAAAGCATGACAGGATGTTGCCATAATTGATACTGACCCACAATGGCACATAGCAACAGACTTACCAAGTGACAAGGAAGTCCACACGGTGCAAACCAGGAAACGTGGCTGCAATGGACAAGCCTAGTGGCTGCCACAACAACAAAGACAATGTGCAGGCACTTCAGTCATGCCCCTCTGTGCTTGGCTAACCACAGGGCCCCAGCCTTTGCAGCATCTTTTCCCTTCTGTGCTGCATGTGTATCCTCTCGCTATTCTTTTTCACCTCCCTTGGGAAACATGTTTGGGGTGTTATTGGGAATGCTCTGCATTGTCTGTCACTGACATAAGAGCAGTCTCTCCACAGTTTTTCATTCCCCTTTCCTTTCTTTGTTTTCTTTCTCCTCTCATTTCTCTGATTTGGCATTTGTGGTTCCTTTTTTTCTTCTTCCTCCCTGTGTGCTCCTGAGGGCCGGCCCACATGTCTGACGCATTACAGGTGACTGTGTAATGCATAATTTGTAGTTTCACGTACCCCCTGGTACAGGCCAGGCCCAGGGAGGGGTGATTGCCTGAGCTGCTACCTTCCCAAATTGCTGATTGGTCCCTCTGTCAGGTGTTCAGGAGGTGTGACCTGAGGTTTGAACAGTCATCTTAGTCGGGTGTGCCCCCTTGTGAAGGGGGACACCAGTTGTAAGGAGTGCGCCATCAGAGGTGCTAGCAATCATGGGGGAGTTTCTCACAATGAGCTAATCATCTTCACAATCAAAGTCTATGGAACATAAATGGAATGAGCCTAATGATTCAAAGATCCTTCCAACTGCACCACGGTTTCTCATGCTCTCACATACTTAAAACAGCCAGTCCTTCGCAGTGGTAAATCTGTTAATTATTCAGAAAGGTATTGATGCCAATGCTGGTCCTGTGAAATCCTGCTTTCCTGCAGTGAGTCTTCACGGGTTGTCACTTGGCAGCCACTGAGGTGACACCCTTTCATTTCTTAGTCATCATGGTTTTCCTCCAATGGAATGTTCACAGCCTTTGGTCCCACAAAAAGGATGTACAGCTGCTTTTAGCGTCACAGCGTCCCCTTGTACTCTGCTCTCAGGAAACAAAATTGCATCCTCACGACCGCTTTGAGCTTCCACATTTCTTCTTAGTTCATTTTGACCTTCCCCCAGCGGTTGGCGTTCCATCTCATGCAGGCGTCATGCTGCTCATACGGGATGACATTCATAGTCAACCCTGACTACCCATCTTCAAGCTGTTTCAGTTCGCCTTTTCCTTCCTCATCTGACTTTTCCCCTCTGTACCATTTATGTCCCTCTTTCATTTGATGTCAACAGGGCAGACTTCCTTCAGTTTATTGGACAGCTACCTCCCCTATTTCTTCAACTTGGTGACTTTAATATGCATCATCCCCTTTGGGATTCTCCCAGGACCTGTCAGAGAGGCGCCATCTTGGCTGATAATCAACTCGACCTCTTCTGCCGTAACACTGGAGTACTCTCATTACGTTCTGACTCCTCACACGTCTATTCCCATTTGGACTTATCCTTCTGCACTGGCCAGCTTACCCATCGTCTAGCTCTACATTCCTTATTCAGCTCTACATTCCTTGTGCTTAGAATTTTTGAATTTGTTTTCTGAGAGTTTAGGGTGTGTGACAGTTGCATGGCACATACCAGGTGTAGAAGTACGAAACCGGAATTTCCCTATAGATGGTGCTAGCCATCAATGTAGGGGCCATGAGACGGTGGGTGCAGTGCCACCTGCTTCCTGTAATGGCTGACAACAAATGTCAACACACAGTCACCCAAGTTTCGTCCATCAGCATCTGTTTCAGACCTGTAAACATGTCATATCTTGTGCCTTTGGTGGACAGTATTGGTTTTCTGCTATCATTTGAGGAACACTGCTGCAGAATCACATCAAATACTTCTCAAAGCTTTTGGCAAACATGCTCTTAAGAAAACACAGTGTTTCAAGTGGTTCAAAAAATTCGAAAGTGGTGATTTTGACATGAGAAATGATGAGTGCAAAACACCACAGAAAAAGTTTCAAGACAACGAATTGCAGGCCTTATTGAATGAAGATGAAGATTATACTTAAACTCAACAGGAACTTGCAGAACAATTGAATGTGACACAGAAAGCCGTTTCTATTTAGTTGAAAGCTATAGGAAAGGTGCCGAAAGTGGGAAAATGGGTTCCGCACAAACTGAATAAAAGACAGCAAGCAAATTGAAAGTTCACTTACGAAACGCTGCTCGCCATAAAAAAAAAGAGCCATTTCGCCTTCAAATAGCGTCAAGTGATGATAAATGGATATATTTTGATAATCCTAAGCATCACACTCTGTCTTACTGTGTGACCTTCTGACATGGTAGACATTTAGTCTTGGTGACAAATGCATCGCAGAATGGGATGAGGGCAGTTCTCGCCCACTGCCATGCGGATGACCATGAGCAATCTATCACTTTTGTGTCCAAAAAGCTCAGTACAGTTAAGCAGAACCATTCACAGATAAAAAAAGAAGACCTTGTGATCATTTATGGTATCAGAAAATTTGGAAATTTCATGTATTTTTAGAAGGTACAAAATTCCACTTAGTCACAAATCATAAATCTTTAGTTTCATTGTTACACCCTTCAGTTGCCTTACTTGAGAAAACCACTCATTGCGTTCAGTGTTGGGCCTTACTTTCATCAAGGTATATTACAATATCCATTTCCGTGCACATATATGGGCGCATTGTCTCGACTGTACATTTGAGTGTGATCCATGGTTTGATCAGAAAGAACTGTTACCTTTTCAACTGGGTATAGAAGCACAACAGCCTTTTGATTGTCTCCCCATTACCAGCTCCACGATTGCAAAAATGGTAGCTGCAAACCCAGTGCTTAAACACATTTGTGCAGGTATGATCCGGGTGGCCTGACTGTCTGCTGCTATGGGAATCTGACCCGTTGCAGAAATTATACACTTTCCATCATCATCTTTCTCTGTTGGATGGTATCATTCTCTTCTCAACAGAAAAGGCACTCCTCAGGGCTGTGATTCCCAAGCTGAGGGAGGTTCTCACTTTGTGACATCAAGTTCATTGGGAAGCCTTCTATACTAAACAATTGTCACATGGGTGCATCTTCTGGCCTGGTACTGACTACAAAGTGGAGCACCTGGTCGCAACCTACCACCGGTGTTCCAATTAACAGGCAGCACTATGCACTGTCTTTTCTCCCTTGTCAAGAACCCATGTCACTTTGGGAATGAATCCATGTAGATTGACAAGTCATGTAGTACAACAGGTATTTAAAAGAGGTGTTAAAACTATTAAAATATAAACCTGAATGAAAAGTCCAATAGTCCACTGTAGCTGTAGTTAATTAAGTTGATTAGAAACCCACACAACTAGTTTTGCAACATTTTAGTTGCATCTTCTGGTGTATGTCTGTACACAGAATTTTATAAATTAATGCTTTGATAATGGGGAAATAAAGTTATCTGAGATATCTTAAATTACTGAATGACAAGACTTAAACTAGGAAGAAAATATTACTCATAGAGTTAGGAAACTAGGTATGGATCCCATATGCCCCAAAAAGAATGGGCATATACATACAGGGTGTACATAGTCAGGGAAAACTTTCAATGATTTATTGCACAAGAACTAAACATTGTACAGATGTCATACATATTGCATTTTGAAGAGAAACCCTGAAGTGTTCTTACAAGCATTCAGTATGTGAACCACTGATTTCTTTGGACTCCTTATGAATGTCTCTCGTACGTGCTCCACATTCACTTCACTCACACTTGGACACCTGCTTCTCTTTGCCAAGCACAAGCAACGTGTTGTAATGAATTTGTTGTGCCAGTGGTAAATGGCCTTCCTTGTTGGTGGCTTCTTACCGTACTTGCTTCTAAACATCCATTGAATTGCTGTAGCACACTTGTTTTTGTCGAACTCCAACACACGGAAAGCTCGCTCTGCACTGGAACTCACCATGTTTGTGACTAGTGCTGAATATTGGCAAATTACCAAACTGTGCTGTAGCGGTATACATGGGAAAAAAACCTTTCAGGGTTTCTCTTCAAAATGGAATATGTATGATATCTGCACACTGTTTGGTTCTTGTGCAATAAATAATTGAAAGTGTTCCTGGACTTTATGTATGCCCTGTATTTAATAAAATAAGGTTTGTAATTTCATGCCAAAAGAAGGTTACTTACAACTGCTATGCCATATGGTGTAGGGAATTGTTACAGAATGCCGATGTCGCAAAGTAACAATTGTCATGGGCTGGGCAAAGTTCTCAGCTCTCGTCGGTCAATAAAAACCATCATCAGTGATGAATATCCAGTATAAAAAAATGAAAGAATACAATTAGGAATCAGGAACCGATCCTTGCTTTTTTTTTTTAAAAAAAAATTTGAAGCAGTAATTAAAAGGAAAAAGAGGTAGGAACAGTCCCCATGTAACATGAAACAACTGCCAAAAACGGGACTGACCTGTGTTGAAAATCATGAACAGTTGTCATTTTACCGACTAAAATATGTTCCTGATAGCCTGTGTCAAGCGAAGACAATGCCGAAACTTAATGGCAGATTAAAACTGTGTGCCGGACCGAGACTCGAACTCGGGATCTTTGCCTTTCGCGGGCAAGTGCTCTACCAACTGAGCTACCCAAGCACGACTCACGCCCCATCCTCACAGCTTTACTTCTGCCAGTACCTCGTCTCCTACCTTGCAAACTTTACAGAAGCTCTCCTGCGAACCTTGCAGAACTAGCACTCCTGAAAGAAAGGATATTGCGGAGACATGGCTTAGCCAAAGCCTGGGGGATGTTTCCAGAATGAGATTTTCACTCTGCAGCAGAGTGTGCAGTCCAGCACACAGTTTTAATCTGCCAGGAAGTTTCATATCAGTGCACACTCCACTGCAGAGTGAAAATCTCATTCTGGAAAGACAATTCCCCTTGTAAATGTTATCCAGGAACGTATTGGGTTCTGGAATGATTGAAGAATAAAAGTTAGTGCTGAAAACTAATAAAATTAATGTACTGAAATACACTGAAAAATTATTTTTAACATTTTTTATGGGCCACCAGTGATCGAAAGGAAGAAGCTTATGCTGACTGTCTAACTTACTGAAAAGTGACTCACTGATGTGTGTTTGTTACCAATATAATAGTAAATGTAGCAGCTAACAAAACAAGCTACGAGGCAGCCTATGGGTTGTCGGATCGTGTGTCATGGCTGCCGTCCAGGTACTGAGACAGTTAAGCAAATCAACTGACATCAACACGGAAGATAAGAGAAGTGTGCTGCTAGTATTCTGCTGAGGAATTGCAGTCACCATGTGGACTGCTAGACTCGGCTCTTTGTATTACATAAAAATTGAACCTAGGTGATACTAATACAATAATTTTCCCCTTATTAACATTATGATATCAGTATTACCCAAGTTCAATTTTTATGTAATACAGAATTGAACCTGGGTGATACTAATATAATAGTTTTCGTCTTAGTAACATTACTGTATTAGTATCATCCAGCCTCAATTTTTATGTAATACAGAGGACTAAGTTTAATAGTTCACGAATAAAACCTATACAATAATAAATGTTCATGCCCCAACAAATGAAAAAAATTGTCTAACAAAAACAAAGAAAGAGGTAGATAAATTTTGGGACATTCTAGAACAAACTGTGAACAGAGTAAATAAAAAGAATGTAAAAATCTTTTTGGGAGGTTTCAATGCTCAGTTGGGAAAAGAAAGGAAATGTAAAGATATAATTGGAAAATGGAGTCCACATAAATTTATGAACAAAAACAGTCAAAGACTTGTGCAACTCTTCAGAGAACACAACCTTATATCTAAATCAACATACTTTAAGAGGAAGCCAAGTAAACTTAAAACATGAAACATCCAGACTGCAGGAAGGGGGAGTGGCAGCTAGACCATGTTTGTATGGACAAAAATTTTCATAAGGAGATCCACAGTGTTAAAGTACTGAGAGGAGTACACACAGGATCAGACCATTATATAGTTAAAATTAAAATCAAATTCACTCCGTTAAAGAAGAGGACCGGAAAAACTAATAAAATAAAAAGGAGGTTTGACCCACAACAGCTAATTAAAAATAATAAATACCAACAAATAACACAAACCATCAAATTAACAGATGATGTAGACCAACTAGTGCCTAATCTTAAAAAAGAAACAGAGAATCGCTTTCCTTGAACCCATGAAGGAAACATGCATGGAGGACATCAGAATGTGACAAATTTCATGAAGATAGACACCAAGCATGGTTAAAGTTTCAAACACATAAAACGGAATAAAATGCCATCAACCTAAAAAATGAAAGAGAAAAATTCACACAAAATAGTAGAAGAATCAAGAAGGGATTCCGTAAAGATATTATAAACTCTATAGAAGGCAATTATCATAAAACCAACTCCAGGAACTACTATAAAATCTTTGGGAAACAACAACAACAACAACAACAACAACAACAACAACAACAACAACAACAATATGAGGCCCGTACACAAATACTGAAAGATGAAGATGGAAGAATGACACACAGTAATATGGAAAATGCCAAAATTATGGCAAAAGCATTTAACAAACTTCTGAATTGCGAGGAACCCAAAGAACCCTTACAAATCAACATAAATACCCCAATAAAAACCAAACCTAACAAACTAGACCCTCCAACGTTCCAAGAAGTAGAAAAAATTCTTAAAGAACAAAAAAATTATAAGGCATGTGGAGAAGATCAGGTTTTTGTTGAAATATGGAAATATGCAAGTGACACAGTCAAGACCTCCTTACACATGGCTCTAACAAAAATTTGGGTAACAGAACGATTCCCCGAACATTGGACCACAGCTATC
This sequence comes from Schistocerca cancellata, assembly GCF_023864275.1. NCBI lineage: Eukaryota > Metazoa > Arthropoda > Insecta > Orthoptera > Acrididae > Schistocerca > Schistocerca cancellata. The sequence continues at coordinate 420,789,595 of NC_064634.1, read as the reverse complement.
ATCCACCCACTACATAAAAAGGGAGATAAGAGCAACCGAGACAACTACAGAGGAATCTCTCTCCTAGATTGCACATACAAAATTCTATCCAAGATCCTATATGAAAGAATCAAGGAGCAATTAGAACAGGAGTTAGGGGAATATCAGGGAGGTTTCAGACCATGGAGAAGCTGTGCAGAGCAGATAATTAGTTTAAAATTGATTACGGCGTACTACAAGAAACAGAACAAATCTCCGGCAATAACATTTGTAGATTTTAAGAAGGCATATGACTGTCTCCACAGACCTTCAGTATTAAAAATTTTAAGAAATCTAGGACTCCATCCAAAACTAATTAAAATAATACAACTCACTCTAAGCAACACCAAATCAAAAGTGAAGTTTAGAGGAGAAATTTTGGAACCATTCCTCATAATAACAGGCTTAAGACAAGGTGACTGCCTATCACCAACTGTGCACTGGAATACATAGTGAGAGAATGGTACAAGGACAATCCAAAGATGATAAGAATTGGAAGTGCAAAAGATGATATTAGCTTAAACTGCTCGGGATTCACTGATGATCTTGCTCTCCTAGTCAGAAGTCATTCAATAAGTCAGGCAACAAGTGAAATCACTACAAGAAATACCAGAGAAAGTAGGCTTTAGAATATCATTTGAGAAAACGGAGATTATCCTAACTGATCCACCACTTGCAAACAAAATTACAATAGGAGAACAGGAAATCAAAATTGTTGGTAAATTTAAATATTTAGGCGAAATAATAACAAACAATCTAAATGAGAAGCCATCATGGCAGAATAGAATAAAAAAAACTGAACTAAGCAAATTACATTACCAAAACTACATACAACAAAAAAGCCTATCTATAGATGCAAAATTAAAACACTATAAAACAGTTACACAACCAGAAATAACGTAGGCAGTTGAAACTATCTTCAAAACAACTAATACAGCAGAAATGGACAGAATACTAAAAATAGAAAGAAGAATAATTAGGACATGTATAAATCAACAGTATAAAATAAATGGACGTTGGAAAAATAGAATCAAATGAAACAGTATATAAGAAAATAGAACCAGTGATGAGCACAATCAGGAAGAAACGCATCTCATTCTTTGGACATCTGATGAGAACTCCAGAAAACAGAATTAGTAAAAAAATTATACGAAAATTGTGAAATAGCAAGAGCGACATTAAATGGATCACAGAAATTAAGGAAGATATAAAAGAACTCCAAATTACAGTAGATGACGTAAAAAACAAGACAGAAAACCAGAATACTGCAAGACCCGCAAACCAGACTACAAATGGAAATCAATAAAAGGAGTACAGGAAGAGTGGTCTCAGATGAAGAAAGAAAGAAAATATCTGAAAGAATGAAGAAATATTGGGCAGACAGAAGAGCAAAACACATTTCATTTAAGAATAGACTCTAATAATTATATTACCTAAATATCATATTAAGTTATTGTTGAGCCAAATTATATCCCTGTGTAACAACTTGTTTACAACTTTGTGTTTTTGACTAGAGTGGTCCAATGAAGGCCATAAAATAAATAATAATAAAATAATAATAAGTTCATGTGGTGACCACAATTCCTCAGCAGAGCACTGGGAAAATCCATATCAAAATCACACAAAAGACCAAAGAAGTAATCCCACAGAAAAAGATCTCTAGACATCCTGGTGATACCAGTACTCAGAATATGAAAAAGTGCTGGCAGAATGCAAAGACCCTTAGCCTAAGTATAACAGCAGAAAAAAAAAACACTTACCTGAAATTGGGAAACAAGTGATGAAAACCATCAGACATACCAAGAGATAATACATGAAGGAACAACCATTCAACAAAATTTTCGCAGATACAACATGTAAGATTTCTAAAGGACTTTTGCAGGAATAATCAGAGGATGTACCCACAATTTTTTGTTTTTTTGTTGCAAATGGATTTTTTATGGTTGAAATCCTTGCACAGTATACTTTGGAAATGTTCACTTCAGAATACCAGTTCTCCATTGTAATTGAACAGCACATCATGCAGAATTTCTTATTTGAAATAGAAGAATCTGTCATTTGCGTAATCATAATTTATGTTCATTCTTAAACACTTTCTGATACATTTCAATTGCCTAATTTTATGATTATTCATAATTAATACATTTTTTGAAGCTCAGTACACATCTGAATGCCATGAAGGATAGTAACTCACTCCTCAAGATTCAGATCAAAATCCTGCTCACAGTTTTAATGCACACAAAATATCTTGCTTCTGATTGGCCAAGTCCCAGTGTAACCAATCATGTTTTGATATATCTAAAAACAAAGATGATGAGACTTACCAAACAAAAGCGCTGGCTTGTGTGTGTGTGTGTGTGTGTGTGTGTGTGTGTGTGTGTGTGTGTGTGTGTCCTTTTTTCCCCCTAAGGTAAGTCTTTCCGCTCCCGGGATTGGAATGACTCCTTACCCTCTCCCTTAAAACCCACATCCTTTCGTCTTTCCCTCTCCTTCCCTCTTTCCTGATGAAGCAACTGTTTGTTGCGAAAGCTTGAATTTTGTGTGTATGTTTGTGTTTGTTTGTGTGTCTATCGGCCTGCCAGTGCTTTTGTGTGGTAAGTCTCATCATCTTTGTTTTTAGATATATTTTTCCCACGTGGAATGTTTCCCTCTATTATATTCAATCATGTTTTGATTTAGATCCATACAATCCCATATTTTGTGCCTTGAATTTATGTCATTCCAAAGTTACTTAAGACAAAATTATTTAATCATGAGTTCCAGAAAAATGAATAAAAGCAAACTAATCTTGTTACCAACTGTCTCAAGGATTGAACTAGCCATTGTGATTCCAAAATACTGTTAACAATCTATTTCACAATTCACAACTTTCCTTTTGTACATGACTTACAACACAATACAGATCCATGTTCCCATGCTTTAATCTACTCAGTTGCAAAGATTCTTACATCACATAATACCACATTTATTATCCCACACACTCAGGCAATTAAACAAATGAAATTCGCAATAGTTAACAGAAACCATAATGTCACTAAAACATACAATTATTACATACGATTAAGTTGTTTTTCTATATTGTTGAAATACATCATCATACTTCTCCATTGACTTTTAGCTAATGTATATGGACTTGTTAGAAAGTTACCTGTGGCAGATCAATTCATGGAGCACACAAATGCATAACAGAAAACAGCTTTCACACTAGCTTTTGAGCATTCAAAAGCTAGTGTGAGTGCTGTTTCTGCTATATGTTTCTGCACTTGATGCACTGATTCTCTATAGGCAAGTGGTTGCCTTTCCTGTATTTTATATATTGCTTCCTGCAGGAATTTCCATTACTGTTAGAAAGTTATTTATTTATGGAAGTTGTAAATTCCGTGTATTGTATGACTTTGTGTGCATGTCTTGAAAAGTACTGTATATATGAGGCATCCTCTTTGTTAGCTATTGGCATAACAGAATGTTGTACAGAGTTTTATTCCATTTGTTCTATGGTAGATGTGTAATTTAATCTATAATGTATGTAATATTTTGCTGCTTGTAATGTGGTGACACTTCATAACTGGAGCTTCAGGCTAGCTTACATGAGTAACATCTGCTATGGGGAAGGTATGGCTCATTGCATGTATGCTGCTAGCTATCAGTTGATTCTATGAGGGCCATTTTTAAAGTAAGAACCAATTTGCAATGGAGTAAGAGAAATTTTATCATTGAATTAAATTGATCAGAAACCACATTATGTACATTTTTTCACTTTCTAACATAGTCATCATGAACATTTAAACATTTGTAAAGTTGTGGCACCAGCTTTTGGATCTCAGCTTCAATGACCTCTGCCACCTGACCTTTAAACCAGTTGGTAACAGCATTTTTCAGCATATCATCATTTTCCAAACACTTTCCACCAAGAAATTCCTTCAGTTTTGAAAACAGATGAAAGTGTGATGGTGCTAAGTCAGAGCTGTATGGTGGGTGATCTGGTAGTTCCCAGTGAAACTAGTCCAGTTGTGTCTTTGTTCTTGCCACTACATGAGACCGAGCATTGTCGTGAAGCAGAATGTTGTCGCTAGAGAGCAGCCCCATCAGCGATTTTGTGTAGTGCGCCTAAGCTTTTATAATGTTTTACTGTACTTCTCAGCATTTATTGTCATTCCTCTTGTTAAAAAGTCTAACAGAAGAATGCCTTTCCAGTCCCAATAAACTGTGGCCATGATTTCTGTGTTTAATGTCCTTGTTTGAATTTCTGTGGCTTCATTGGGGAGTTCGAATGATGCCACTCACTGGATTGACATTTATCCTCTGGAGTGAAGTACACAACCCATGTTTCATCACCAGTCACAGTGTTACGCAAGGACACATTGCCATCCTTGTGATAGCACTCCTAAAACAGACAAAGAATGTGTCATTCGCTTTTGTTTTCTGTGTTTCTGCCAACATTTTCAGCAGCCATATTGCACATATCTTTTTGTAGTGAAGTTTGCCAGTAACAGTGTGAAAAACTACTGATTTTGTAACTTGTGGGAAATATCTGATGCAACTCGTCTATAGTGAACTGCCTGTCTTGGCAAATTTCCTCATCAGCGTTTCATGTCAGGTCTTCGTTCCCGACAATAGGCCATCCAGATCATTCTTATCATGAACATTTGTCCTTCCTTCATTAAAAAGCCTACACCATTTACACACATTCACACATTTTCATTAGTCATTACACGTCTACTATAAACTACTTCAATCTGCTGGAAAATTTCACCAGGATGAACTTATTTTGCATTTAAGAACCAAATAACCGAGCACACATCACAATTGGTGGGATTATTGATTGATGTGGCAACAAACGAAGGAATATAAACCATGAAACCAACACTGGTAGAGATGTGAAACATAATGGTGCCGAATTGAAAGACTGGTCATGAGTGGCTGACCATGAACAGATGCCACAAGACTGGATGCATGGACACAATGCGCTATCTGTTCTTAGTTTAAAAATGACCCCCATATGTGAGTGGTGTATCTGACTGTGGCTTAGTATGATTCAGTCAATCACCAGACCCTCTTTATCATCCTCAAAGATGAGGACATGACCTGAAAACTGAAATCTCATCAAATATTCACCAACACACACCCGAAGTAAAATTCCTGGTTGAGGTGTTTGAACCATTTCTAATCAAACCAGTATTCAACAGGATGACATACTGTGTCCTATCCTCTGTAATCTGGTTCTGGGCAAAATCATCCAAGAGTTAGAAAACAACATTAAAAACAAAACTATTGGAAACCCATACAACTTGGAACACACAAAAATGACATCCAGATTTCTTGTCCAGCTTTTGCAGATGATCTGCCAATACTTACAGAAGAGGGGACAGCAATCAAACTGATAGAAACTCTCAACTGTGCTGGACGAGTTACCTCCACATGTTTCCAAAAAAATAAGGTACATGTGCATAAAGACCCCCCCCCCCCCCCCCCCCCCCATGAACCATGGACCTTGCCGTTGGTGGGGAGGCTTGAGTGCCTCAGCGATACAGATAGCCATACCGTAGGTACAACCACAACAGAGGGGTATCTGTTGAGAGGCCAGACAAACGTGTGGTTCCTGAAGAGGGGCAGCAGCCTTTTCAGTAGTTGCAGGGGCAACAGTCTGGATGATTGGCTGATCTGGCCTTGTAACAATAACCAAAACGGCCTTGCTGTGCTGGTACTGCGAACAGCTGAAAGCAAGGGGAAACTACAGCCGTAATTTTTCCCGAGGGCATGCAGCTTTACTGTATGATTAAATGATGATGGCGTCCTCTTGGGTAAAATATTCTGGAGGTAAAATAGTCCCCCATTCGGGTCTCCGGGCGGGGACTGCTCAAGAGGATGTCGTTATCAGGAGAAAGAAAACTGGCGTTCTACCGATCGTAGTGTGGAATGTCAGATCCCTTAATCGGGCAGGTAGGTTAGAAAATTTAAAAAGGGAAATGGATAGGTTAAAGTTAGATATAGTATGAATTAGTGAAGTTCGGTGGCAGGAGGAACAAGACTTCTGGTCAGGTGACTACAGGGTTATAAACGCAAAATCAAATAGGGGTAATGCAGGAGTATGTTTAATAATGAATAGGAAAATAGGAATGCAGATAAGCTACTACAAACAGCACAGCGAACGCATTCTTGTGGCCAAGATAGATATGAAGCCCACACCTACTACAGTAGTACAAGTTTATATGCCAACTAGCTCTGCAGATGATGAAGAAATTGAAGAAATGTATGATGAAATAAAAGAAATTATTCAGATAGTGAAGGGAGATGAAAATTTAATAGTCATGGGTGACTGGAATTCGAGTGTAGGAAAAGGGAGAGAAGGAAACGTAGTAGGTGAATATGGATTGGGGCTAAGAAATGAAAGAGGAAGCCGCCTGGTAGAATTTTGCACAGAGCACAACATAATCATAGCTAACACTTGGTTTAAGAATCATGAAAGAAGGTTGTATACATGGAAGAACCCTGGAGATACTACAAGGTATCAGATAGATTATATAATGGTAAATCAGAGATTTAGGAACCAGGTTTTAAATTGTAAGACATTTCCAGGGGCAGATGTGGACTCTGACCACAATCTATTGGTTATGACCTGTAGATTAAAACTGAAGAAACTGCAAAAAGTTGGGAATTTAAGGAGATGGGACCTGGATAAACTGAAAGAACCATAGGTTGTATAGAGTTTCAGGGAGAGCATAAGGGAACAATTGACAGGAATGGAGGAAAGAAATACAGTAGAAGAAGAATGGGTAGCTTTGAGGGATGAAGTAGTGAAGGCAGCAGAGGATCAAGTAGGTAAAAAGACGAGGGCTAGTAGAAATCCTTGGGTAACAGAAGAAATATTGAATTTAATTGATGAAAGGAGAAAATATAAAAATGCAGTAAATGAAACGGGCAAAAAGGAATACAAACGTCTCAAAAATGAGATCGACAGGAACTGCAAAATGGCTAAGCAGGGATGGCTAGAGGACAAATGTAAGGATGTAGAGGCTTATCTCACTAGGGGTATGATAGATATTGCCTACAGGAAAATTCAAGAGACCTTTAGAGATAAGAGAACCACTTGTATGAACATCAAGAGCTCAGATGGAAACCCAGTTCTAAGCAAAGAAGGGAAAGCAGAAATGTGGAAGGAGTATATAGAGGGTCTATACAAGGGCGATGTACTTGAGGCCAATATTTTGGAAATGGAAGAGGATGTAGATGAAGATGAAATGGGAGATATGATACTGCGTGAAGAGTTTGACAGAGCACTGAAAGACCTGAGTCGGAACAAGGCCCCCGGAATAGACAACATTCCATTGGAACTACTGACGGCCTTGGGAGAGCCAGTCCTGTCAAAACTCTACCATCTGGTGAGCAAGATGTATGCAACAGGCGAAATACCATCATACTTCAAGAAGAATATAATAATTCCAATCCCAAAGAAAGCATATGTTGACAGATGTGAAAATTACCGAACAATCAGTTTAATAAGCCACAGCTGCAAAATACTAACACGAATTCTTTACAGACGAATGGAAAAACTAGTAGAAGCCGACCTCGGCGAAGATCGGTTTGGATTCCGTAGAAACACTGGAACACATAAGGCAATACTGTCCTTATGACTTATCTTAGAAGAAAGATTAAGGAAAGGCAAACCTACGTTTCTAATATTTGTAGACTTAGAGAAAGCTTTTGACAATGTTGACTGGAATACTCTCTTTCAAATTCTAAAGGTGGCAGGGGTAAAATAGAGGAAGCGAAAGGCTATTTACAATTTGTACAGAAACCAGATGGCAGTTATAAGAGTTGAGGGACATGAAAGGGAAGCAGTGGTTGGGAAGGGAGTAAGACAGGGTTGTAGCCTCTCCCCGATGTTATTCAATCTGTATATTGAGCAAGCAGTAAAGGAAACAAAAGAAAAATTTGGAGTAGGTATTAAAATCCATGGAGAAGAAATAAAAACGTTGAGGTTCGCTGATGACATTGTAATTCTGTTAGAAACAGCAAAGGACTTGAAAGAGCAGTTGAACGGAATGGACAGTATCTTGAAAGGAGGGTATAAGATGAACATCAACAAAATCAAAACGAGGATAATGGAATGTAGTCGAATTAAGTCGGGTGATGCTGAGGGAATTAGATTAGGAAATGAGACACTTAAAGTAGTAAAGGGGTTTTGCTATTTGGGGAGCAAAATAACTGATGATGGTCGAAGTAGAGAGGATATAAAATGTAGACTGGCAATGGCAAGGAAAGCATTTCTGAAGAAGAGAAATTTGTTAACATCGAGTATAGATTTAAGTGTCAGGAAGTCATTTCTGAAAGTATTTGTATGGAGTGTAGCTATGTATGGAAGTGAAACATGGATGATAAGTAGTTTGGACAAGAAGAGAATAGAAGCTTTCGAAATGTGGTGCTACAGAAGAATGCCAATGATTAGATGGGTAGATCACATAACTAATGAGGAAGTATTGAATAGGATTGGGGAGAAGAGAAGTTTGTGGCACAACTTGACCAGAAGGAGGGATCGGTTGGTAGGACATGTTCTGAGGCATCAAGGGATCACCAATTTAGTATTGGAGGGCAGCATGGAGGGTAAAAATCGTAGAGGGAGACCAAGAGATGAATACACTAAGCAGATTCAGAAGGATGTAGGTTGCAGTAGGTACTGGGAGATGAAGCAGCTTGCACAGGATAGAGTAGCATGGAGAGCTGCATCAAACCAGTCTCAGGACTGAAGACAACAACAACAACAACAACATGTGCTTAAAACAACGGACTCAAAAACTGATAACAAAATGTGGACAAATCAAGGGATTTCTGTACTTCAGGTAGTTAGGCTGAATCCTTGAACCTATGGGGTAGGGGGGTGGCACAGAAAATTCACATACAAAAACATGGGAGTGGATACAGTAAAACCTACATCATCTACCAAAAAAAGTACATAAATACACACAAAACCAGGCACTTCAACTCAATTATCAAGTGTGAAGCCGCAAAATGCATACACCCCATGGTAAAAGTGATCTGGAATATATCCTCAAAGCAGACTGCAGAGTTCTAAGAACTCAGAGTATTGAAGCAACTTAAATAACAATAAAAGCAAGTCTTCCTCTCCAGATTGTATACTAATTAGATTCATTTCAGAGTAAGCTGATGCAATAGGTTCTTACTTAACTATCATATGCAACCATTCGCTCGATGAAAGATCTGTACCCAAAGACTGGAAAGTTGCATAGGTCACACTAATATTCAAGGATGATAGTAGGAATAATCCACTAAATTACAAGCCCATATCATTAATGTTTATATGCAGCAGGATTTTGGAACATATATTGTGTTTGAACAGTATTAATTACCTCGAAGAGAATGGTCTATTGGTAAACAGTCAACATGGATTTAGAAAATATCATTCTTCTGAAACACAACTAGCTCTTTACACATGCAAAGTGTTGAGTGTTATAGACTAGGGATTTCAAACTGATTCTGTATATCTAGATTTCCAGAAGGCTTTTGACACTGTACCACACAAGTGGCTTTTAGTGAAATTGCATGCTTGTGGAATATTGTTATGTAACTGGATATGTGATTCCCTGCCAGAGGGGTCACAGTTCATAGTAACTGATAGAAAGTCATTGAGTAAAACAAAAGTGATATCTGGCATTACCCAAGGTAGTGTTACAGGCCCTTTGCTGTACCTGATCTATATAAACAATTTAGGAGACAATCTGAGCAGCTGTATGGTTTGTTTGCAGATGATGCTGTCATTTATGGTCTAGTAAAGTCATCTTAAGACCAAAACAATTTAGAAAAGATATCTGCATGGTGTGAAAATTGACGGTTGTCCCTAAATAATGAGAAGTGTGAGGATATCACATGAGTGTTAAAAGGAATCCATTAAACTTCTGTTACATGATAAATCAGTCAAATCTAAAGACTGTAAATTCAAATAAATACCTAGGAATTACAGTGTCAAACAATTTAAATTGGAAGGAACACATAGAAAATATTGTGAGGAAAGCTAACCAAAGACTGTGTTTTATTGGCAGGACACATAGAAAATGTAAAAGATCTACAAAAGAGACTGCCTACCCTTTGCTTGTGTGTCCTCTTTTTGGAATACTACTGCTTGGTCAGGAATCCATACCAGGTAGGATTAACAGAGTACATCGAGAAATTTCAATGAACAGCAGCACCTATTGTATTGTCGCGAAATAGGGGAGAGAGTGTTACTGACATGATACAGAATTTGGGGTGGACATAATTAAAACAAAGGTGTTTTTCATTGTGGTCGGAATCTCCTCACAAAATTTCAATCAGCAAATTTCTCATCTGAATATGAAAATATTTTGTTGACCCTGACCTACATAGGGAGAAACGATCATCATAATAAAACAAGGGAAATCAGCTTGCACAGAAAGATACAGGTGTTCATTTTTTCTACACCCTGTTTGAGAATGGAATAATAGAGAATTATTGTGAAGGTGGTTTGATGATCGCTCTGCCAGGCAGTTAAGTGTGATTTGCAGAGTATCAATGTAGATGTAGATACTCTGTCACAAAAGAACAGAAGATGAATGCAGACTATAGTTTTGAAAAACAACTGAAAAAGGGACAGAATCTTGTGACAAACCTCAAAAAATGAAAATTTGAATTTTATGTGCACATCCACTGACTCCCAACAAAACATGTCCACAAAGCTGCAGTGTACGTAGAACAACTCAAAATCATATCTTGGATCCAGCAGGTCAAAAAGGATTTAGAAAAGGCTCATATTAGTTCATGAGACATTTTCAACAGTAACTCGTACAGCCAAACATTATCAAATACTAAGTACTGCCAGAGAGTAAATTAACAAAGATGACTGAAAAAAGAGAGAGGCCACGGAGGGAAAAATGGGAGACTTGCTCGAACACTCCAAAGATTGAATGGAACGTAATAAATTAGTGCAATTTGATAGTTTCATGTAATTAATTAATTAATCAGTCAATATTCATCCCTCCATTTTTCCATTTATCCAAACCCCCCCCCCCCCAAATACATTATTTACTGCTTTGTCGAGTTCCTGTAATCCTAGTATCTCCTTTCTTTATTAATTTTATGTTTACCAATATATGTGGCTTATGGAGGGCTAATAGTTCCTAGGAAAATTTGAGTGATGCATGTGTCTGGCATTAGGTGCTTCATTCTTCTTTGGAATCTGTTCTTTGCTGTAAACGTCATAAAACATTTCTCATTTTCAGAATGTTGTTGACAGTAGCACAACCTTCAAGATAATAATTTTCCATTTGTAATCTATACTAGCTGAGTACCCAGTGTTGCCTGGATATGTATTTATTCCAGTCTTCTGTTAGTCCATCTCCTTTTTCTCGCTCTTTCTATCAATCTCCACCACACGTCTCTGTCCATCGCCATCTCTCTCTCTCTCTCTCTCTCTCTCTCTCTCTCTCTCTCTCTCTCTCTCTATCTCAATCTTAATCTGCGCCTCCCCCCTCTAATTCCATCTCCCCCTCCTCTCTTTTTCAATCCCCTGCTCTCCCCTCTCTCTGTCCATCTCTTCCTCTTTCCTCTTTTTGTCCATATCCTCCCCTTCTCTTTCCCTGGCCATTACCTCCTTCCCCTCTGTCTGTTCATCTCCTCTTCCCACATCTCTCTATCTGTCCCTTTCTCCTCCTGTCTCTGGATATCTCTCCTCTTTCTTGTTTCTGTCCCTTTCCCCCTCCCTTGTCTCTTCGTCCATTTCATCCTCCACCCATCTGTCCCCATTTCCTCATTCTCCCTCAATGCCTGTCAATGTTGTGAATGGAGTTAGTAGCAAAGAAGTAATAAAAAAATTAAAACTTCATGCATGATACAGCAGTGTCTCGCCCATCTTGCTGTTTATGACATCATATCTCTTGAATTATGTTTTGTGCAATGCTATATTTCTGTAGGTGCATTCAGTGGAAAATGCAAGAGTTGCAAATAGTTAGTAGCAACAAAGTAATAAATTTAAACATCTTCCAGGATGTGGTAGTTTCTCACACATTCAGTGTTTGACATTGTATCTCCTGGTGTAATTTTTCTGGTACATTCAGTGGTATATATGAATACAGACTGCAAAAGTGCCATGAATGCAGTTAGTAGTAAAGAAGTAATAAATTAAAACATTGTGCTTCATGAGATAGTTTTCATGCAAGAACAGTGAAAATGTGGTAAGTGACAAACTTTTCATCTTTAATTTTTTTTTTTTTTGGGGGGGGGGGGGGGGGTGTTATCACCAAGAAAAAGTTTTGTAAAGGATTGAAAGTGTGTGTTAAATTTGTTGCAAGTCTCGGGTATTCTCGCATCATGGGCAACATTGCTTTATCAACCTCATCTCTACACCAGCCTCTTTCATAGGTGGGTGTTACATACCCCCACAGTGATTCTTTCCAGACACTAAATGATGTGTGTACCAAGTTTGGTTGAAATTGGTCCAGTCGTTTGGGAGATGTGGAACATACATACATACATTTTTATAATTTATATGGATTTATTCGAGGTGTGGATTTTTTTATCAGCAACAAGTAGATAACATCAAATTTAAGGTTGCCTTTCTCATGTCAGTCTTCATGTAAATTCTTTTGTTTGTGTTTGTATAAGATACCAGTAGCATCTTCTATTTCTCTCATATTTAACTGATACCTCATTGTCACAGTCTGGTGGATGTCATTGATAAAGTACAAAATTTTGTTCTCATTGGTCTTCTTGACTGTTCATGTCCATATATTCTCATTCCACGTCATTTGAACTCATACTGAATTCCTAATGCAGTGTACATAATTTATGATGGCATCATTATACAATACCTTCTTCTCTTCCTGTCTGTTTTCTTTCTGCCAAGATTATGTGACAAAAATATCAGGGGTGTAGGGTTTGGAAAATAAAAGAGGATTTTTGAAAGAATTTAGTAAACTGTAACAAATGATAAAAATGAAAACAAAATAATTAAGAAATGACAGACAAGTAAAGGTACCAAAGAGAGAGAAAATCAGATTAATGGGAAAGGAAGAGGATATGTAAGGATGAGACAAAACTACGTAGCTATATCAGGTGAAGGACTAAAGGTCAGAGCAGTGTGAAGGAAATTGAACTTTTCAGTTCTTATGTAGGGGGTTCGATTCCCGGCGGGGTCAGGGATTTTCTCTGCCTCGTGATGGCTGGGTGTTGTGTGCTGTCCTTAGGTTAGTTAGGTTTAAGTAGTTCTAAGTTCTAGGGGACTTATGACCACAGCAGTTGAGTCCCATAGTGCTCAGAGCCAGCCATCTTATGTAGGTGTATCACATGTATTTACTCATAATTCAGTTTTTATGCTGTGCATTAGCTGTACCATTATTTTGGACATAAATTTTTACAAAACAATGAAAATATTTTCTGTTCTCATTTTTTCCCCAGGAATCTTCTTGATGAAATTGCCGCACTTGCCCAAATAAGCGAAGAGGAGATAGAAAATTTGGCATCAGGTGGAGGTAAGTGATGCTTAGTAGACAGTCAGAAAATTACTTCATTTAAATAAAAAGCAAAATATCAAAAGAAAGGTCATGGCAGTGGAGGAAAGAGAGAAAAACGCTTCTCTTTGTACCCTTAGAATTATTTAGGGTCTGTCAAGCTGCAGGAGAAAGAATAGAAGAAAGACATAGGTACAAGAGGATTATAATGGAAAGGTGGTAGTGGTAGATACATTAAGTAGCAAACTGTCTATCATCACAAAGAGAATATGTTTATAAGAATGTGAATGATATGCAGTTAGTGAACAGAGGCATGGCAACAGTTTGGATTTAGACAGAACAACACATTTGCGTTCCTTTGGAGTTGAAATCTGAATTTCATAGTCTGGTTGGCAAGTCTTTTGGAATTTCATTTCGTTCAATCTTAAAACTATTGATAAATGAATTGTTGTGTCTGATGTTATTAAACTGACTGTTTGGTCTTCTGATGTAGCTGCATTGATCTGTGATGATGACTGCCTTATTATAGATTTGTATTTGGAGTACTGTGATATTAATTCATTATTGGCTTTAGGATAGGTCCATAGAAAGCAGACGTTTGTTCCAAACAACAATTTCTGCAAAAGGGATTTCTGAAGAACATCTTTTTTACATTTTTCTTACCAAAAACATACATACGTAATCTACTGCAGCAAATACTGTGCTCTTATAGTATTTTCTGGGGTTTATGGATTTAATTTTACAACAATAAACAGAACATGCAGTGAAGCAGTGGGAGACAACTCATGAGACTGAATATTTAAGGTAAACACAAGAAATTACTGCAATGTCTGGAAGAACTTATTTGGTTCCAGTGCAAGAATGTGACAAGCATTTTAATTTTGTATGTTAGACTGATGGGTGTGATTAATGCATCACATTGATTCAGAGACCAAAAGAAGAAATGAGTCAAGCTGAAGACACTGCAGTGAAAATAGTGTGTTGATTGTATGGTCATAAGTTAAATATAATCAATGGAAATATAAAGGTCTGTTTGTTGTAAAACAGGATAAAGAAATATGCCATAGCAAAGCATGCAAAAGGAAGCTCAAAAGTTAACGGGGTATTGTGTCTGCCTTTTTGGTAAAACGGGAAGCAAAATGACAGTGCATTATCTTTAGCATTGAAGAAGCTCATGAACCTATTTGAGCATCCTACTTGTTATCTCGTGTAATGTTACTGAATGGAGCATACTTAATATTATAAGAGTAATATTTATGTCAATGAAATATCAGAAGCTAAAAAATTATGTGACACTGTTGTCATTAGCATGACCACTTAAAATGAAGGACAGTGATTTTTAATCGAGTTGCGAACCATTGTGTAAACAAAGCTACAATATAATGAGCAACTGGAGCATTTGATTTCAAGAAATGTGCACTCAGTTGCTGAGGAAATACTCCAATATTCCAGTGCTTTAAGGAGAAATAACTCAACCACTCATGAGCAAGACCATGAATAGGGGTTAAGGTCAGAAGTTGTGACATTTGATATTTCAGAAACTTGATGAAGCTGATGCACATCTGATCAGACAGGTGATGTAAAAGGACTTTCAGTTCCTTCAGAATATTTTTCTACCAATGAGCCAAAAGAAAAGGAGGTGTCAGGATAGTCTTCTGATAGTTGTGGTTTTTCAGGATGGATTCACTGGCCTCACATGTACAAATTTATTTTTTTTTAGTAAAAGTCGCACTTGATTTCCCAAGGACTTAATGTTTGCCTAATGTATTAATTACTGAGTTAGTCAAATGTTTGTGCAGTGAAATGCTTTAATTACTTCCTCAGTCTGTCTGTACTTTGCATTATTTTAGTATTCTACTTTCCACAAAATTTTGATTTTTATGTTATTTGTTCTTTACAGGTAAATATCAAAAGCAGTGAT
Organism: Schistocerca cancellata; assembly: GCF_023864275.1. NCBI lineage: Eukaryota > Metazoa > Arthropoda > Insecta > Orthoptera > Acrididae > Schistocerca > Schistocerca cancellata. The sequence goes on along the minus strand of NC_064634.1, from coordinate 420,774,181 downwards.
GAAAGAATTGAAGAGAGAATTATTGTCAGATTCATTTTGTGTTTGAATATGATAAGCGAATTCATAGAAGATGGAAACAAAATTAGGGTAGTGATAACCCTGCAACAGATGTCTAATTAGAAATAAGAATTGAAAACTAAGACTATCTCAAATACCTCTACCTTGGAATGTCAGCTTTCATGAAATACGCCTGTTTGGTAAAGTGCAGATCACCAAATTGGAAGAAAAGACGAAAAGTTTAACTTTTTAATGAGTATTCAGCATTAATTACTGATTAATTGGAGTATTGTACAGTATCTTCATCTGTAGTTGCTGTAAAAGTATTGACATCAAGAGAAACAGATTTTTAAGGAAGTAAAACTGAGACTAAGTAAAAGAGGAACATTAATTCTTTAAGATGGATTAAGATCTATTACTGCCAACTATCCACAAAGGAGGAAAACTGGATTCGCCCTGATAATGATCCTTCAGGAAGCAATAACGCAAATTTCTGCTTCTGACATGATGCTGTAGATTCTTATGGATTATGCAGTGAAAATGACACTGTATGACTGGCAACTTGATTAGTCATTTGTTCATTATTACTATTCTAATTTCTTAAAAGGTTACAAGACAGTGCAAACTTTCGTCCTTTCTGACAGTAGGATGATATGGTTGAAATATCACTCCATCACTTGCATTCACTGCTCCAGAACTGAAGCACACTGTCAAAGAATGCCTTTTTATGTGAAAAGTTGATGTCATTGTGAACAATAGCGTTATGCCAGACTAAAAGATATGATTACAAAAACAAACATTGTAAGTGATGATTTTTGTGTGTGCGTGTGTGTGTGTGTGGGGCATTCTGTGTCTCAAAAAGACATCTACAATGCAAGATAGGCAGAAAATCACACATGCAAACATCATCAGAAATGTTCACGAAAACAAATGCACTTGAAAATGAGAATAAATTCTTGAAACACATTGTGCTAAGCATGTGATTTCATTGTTTAAATCATAACAGTTTTTTTAAAAAATGAGTTATGCTCGTTGTAGACAGACATGTAGAAATGTCACCAGGAAATACATTTGTGCTAAGTTCTTGTATATAACTGACTGTACAAACATTTTAGTGTGGAGGAAACATTTGAATGAGAACTTAACTTTTAGTGATGCAGCATGTGAGAATGATGACAACCACTTACTGTGGACTGTGTCAACTGTAGTAAAGATGAAAAATTTTAGCAAAGAGGACTTTTATAAGCACAAGAATTGACATGTCTCCAATTTGTACAGAATGTTGGAAAATGCACGTACTTTGGTTTGTGTGGGTAAAAGTACAGAGCCACAATCCCAGTCAAAACATGTCCATGATCGAATATATTAAAATTTTTCAACAGTGGGTTCATGAAAGTGTACCTACATTTCAAAGATCTGATGCATAATCTGCAGTATGCCATTAAAGCATGTAACGAGACACTCTGAATGAAACATTGTTTAATGATCCACTTTGTAACACGACGGTGGCTTAGGAAATCTGTCACATTTTACAGTTTAGTGTGCGTAACAAGTCAGAAGTATTTGCAAACCTACTAAATAATTAACAAGTGTCTGAGATCATCCTAGGAAAATCTATCCACAATACTTAGTTTGTAGTGCTTCATATGCTCTTGTGAAAGAGTTCACATTAAGGTGATGAGGTTATCTGTGAACATGTTGAATTAAAAACACTGTGAAGCAGGAACAAGTGGAAATTCACATTTTGGTATAACTTTTATGTAACAGAGATACAAGAAATTCCTGAACTGGTACAGAGACTCACAAGGGTAACTATTCACCAATAAAATATATCAGAGGCATGAAGCATGCTTATAGAAAAGATTACTCTAATTTAGATATGACCTTTATAGGCATTTGCAAAGCTTTGAACTTGTTAATAGAATTTGCTTCCAAATGCTTCCTTATTCTCCTTCATCTGGAACAATAAAGAATAGGTATATGCATCAGTTACGGCTTTGCATAAATTGACTATGCTAACACCAGCAGAGAAGAAAAAAATAGTACCAAAAAGTGGATATTCTTGTCGTGAGAATTAATAAAGAATGCAGATAATTTGTGTCTAAGGAAGTGACAGAAATAGTAATTAACAAATATAATGCTGCAGAGACACTAAGTTAATAAGCTACCTTCAGACAATTCATAACTTCCACATGGTGTTAGATCAAAATAGGTACTGTAATATTTAACTTTGATGTATTCCAAAAAAGTTTAAAATGTCGTAGTAGTAAGAAATAGTTTGAATTCAGGCTATCATATTCATTGGACCAGAAGTCAAGAGATGCAATACAAACAAATGCTATACTTGCTTTAGAAATATACCCAAAAACTGGCAACTATGAACTGTTTGATGAAAGATTAATATTAACAGTCAACCAACTACTTTACATAACTAAAGTTCAAAATGTGTCTAGTGAAAAAAGAAATGTACTATAATCATTCTCTAAAAATACCAATAACAGAAAAATCATTTGCGGAGTTACAAAAATGCTAAATTAATTGGTGACACAAACACAGTAGTATGAAATGAAATTATTAACTCAAATTGATGATAAAAAATAATTGTGAAACCAGTATAAAGGTTTGATAAAAATAATTATGAAACTTATACAATAGTTTGAAACAAACATACTCATCTCAGATTTGAGATCAAAACAAAAATGAAAAAGGTTGAATTTGCTAGTAGAAGATATGTGGATTACTAGCTGGCAAAACTTTAAAACTACATTAAGTGGTGAATGTATTACATCAGGCTTTGTAAACAGCTGTGAACTTATAAGTGCTACACTCTTCTACATTCATTGAAAGACAAGTAAAAAAGTGCCAGAATTATATTAAGGTGTGATCAACAAATTCTTGAAAAGTTCTTGGAAGCATTACATTCATTTGTCATATTAGATCAGAATGCTGTGTGATCACCCCCATTTCATCCAAAACATGGTAAAATGAATGCGGACAACTACAAAGTGTTATTTATATTACCAGCTATCATTTGTTATAAGCAATTAAGTCAATGTGAGTTCTGGAAAGAAGTTCATTGTATGATCAAATTATTTTTGCCAAATTTAAATGATGACATGCTTCAGAAAGAGACTTATTATCAATAGGACCCTAACCAAATTTGATTGGAGAATAAACTGTTTTAATGAACCTATACTGCCAAGCATCTCCTCTGAAGTGAAATTCAGCACTGAAATATGCTATTACTCTAGCTACTAGCACAAAAGATTGATTTGTACTACTACTCTTCACCTGAAGTCCATTTTTGAAATGACAATGTGTGTGTGACAGAATTCATGGGTCAGTAGTGAAATGCCAAATTAATTACCGAAATGGACTATTTGTAATGGAAGATATGGCCTGCTAATTGACAGCATTGTTTTCGGCGACTGCCGAGCGCTATTGTGATGGGACTATTAGAAAGGGCAAACAGAGGAAGTTGTCTTTCAATTTCCTGTGAAACACACAATTTGAAAAATACATCAGGCTATACACATGGAAAAAAATACATTCAGCCACATGTGCAGATCAAATGAAGTGTGTAGGACAATGAAATTCATCAGCACAAAATTTTAGATGAAGGGACCATTGAAGCTTGCTTTAATAAGGTAAAAAAAACTATATAATGTTTTTTAATACCTGCTTATGTTTAACCAAAGTTTGTGAACTATTGTCGTAAAGCAATGCTATAAACAACCCAAAAAAAGATTACACAGACAGAGAGGGGGACCTGGGCAGGTGTGGTCATTGTGAAAGGAGGCAAGCCAACCTGGTAGCTGTCAAGTATCAAACTGATTGTATCGTCAGTATTGTGGCATGGGACACTAGTTTGATGGAACCACAAGTCACTAATGTGATCCAGCTAATAGGGTAAAACTTAATGATTTCATGGAAAAAAATTGATTGACTGTGAGAACATATCCTTTCTTCACCAGTAAACTGATTAATACAGTTTCACAATGAAGCTGCTGTGACACTACAATCCACACTAAAATTTCATTGTGCCCAATAAGCAGCAAATTGTTTTGTTTGCAGATCAATTAAAGTGGAAATATCCCTTGTCATTGAAAATTATATGTTTGTAATACCCTTATTATAATTTGTCATGGCTAGTTACTCTGTTCTGAGTGGTCCTTTGGTTTCAATTTCCGTATGAAATGAACTTCATACACAAGAAAATGGGGATCTTGCATCAAACACATTGGTCAGTGGCTACTGCCAAATTCGCCTGCAGAAGAGTGAAAATGAATTGAATTTATTAACGTTGACGAGACAGTATATTACAAGGATACACAGGACTACACACTGTACAGTCTATTTCTTCAAATTCCTGTATTGGACTGCAAGCAGTTGGCTCATTTGGTACTTCACAGTTAGAATAGTCTCCACAGTCTTGCTATGCTTAGACTGTGTTTTCATTATCCATATGCACTGAACTGTTGTCTACTTCTCCATGAGAATGGGCATATGACAACACATTCAATGCCTGTCCACTAAAAACCTCATTGAAGACAAATACAGATATTTTTCTGTAAATCATCCTGACCCATTCTCACTAAAATTTCACCCACTTTAAATTGTGTACTTTTTGAAACATTGTAATATTTACAGACATTTTTCTAAATGTGATGAAACTTGAGCTTGTGTAATAAGTGCTTGAGTGCTTCATATTTACATAATCAAAGGGTAAACAGGAGTGGAGTAGATATGGTATTGTGGAGGAATAAAGTTAAAATGAGATATTTGTGGGTCAAGTAGAACATTAAATATTTGAGTAAAGAGGCATGAGGAATTGAGGGGGGATAAGGAAATTAGTAGAAGAATGAGATGGGATATGATGACCTGCCTTCTCAGTCTTTACCATTGTAATCAGCTTCATTACTGCTGATAACTGTTACAGTATTTATCTAGAGTTTTATGACTCACTTGAACATGGATATGAAAGTTAGAATGGTTTCTTCCTTTGCCATTATATTTTACTAGCTGAATTAGATATGGCTTTAATATTATCAGTTTTCAGTCTACTTTAAGTTCACAGATTACATTTTTTGCTTCTAGAATCGAGGTCAGTTTTAACACTTCAATTTTGTCCAATACATTGATGAATTTTCACAGGTAAAATTTGCCTTTTTTTTCATGCACTTTTCCCAGTTTTGACTGACGCCAGATTAAGAGCAGTCACAAGATTTAGATATTAATGAAACCACAAGAAAAAGTGAGATGTGTCTTTCCATTAATGCCACGCTCTTCCATACAGTCTGCACATATGTGTCAAATCTCTCTATATAAACATCTACCTACTTCAGCATTGTCACTGTGTCACATACTGCCAGTCTTACATGAGACTTTCTACATGTTCTTGCCCACTCATAAACTATACAAACCAACTAACAACAAATTTTTGACACACACTGGATCTGTAATGCAGTTCTTAAATTTCTTAAAATCACATGTAATTCACTTAAACCTTGTATCATTTTGTTTCACCATATGATTTAACTTCTTTCCAGCTAGCTATGTGATCTCCTAACCAAGGGCAGGAGATAATTTGTAGGGAGGGGGAGGTGGGGGGGGGGGGTGGGGCTGGACCTGGGGTATGGAGTATTTTTAGTGTATTGAAAGACAAGTGACAGCTTGTAAGTAGCCATAAAAAAGTTCCTGTTTCGACCCTGTTAAAAACTTGCATAATACTGACGTTTCAATTTTTTCCTTGGAAAAAAAGGCTTGACTACATTATATTTTTTCCTTTTCCTGAAAGCTAGGGGGAAAGGGGAGGGGACATCCCCACCTTTCCTCCAAGTATGGGCACTCTTCCTCCCAACATTTATTGCTGAACATAATCTATTTAGTTGTAGCAGTATTATTGAAAAATTTGAACAGTGTATTCTATTGTATTCTGTTCAATTTATGTACTAATTTTAACAGTTGTGGAAAGGATAGATTGCTACTCACTGTAAAAATGATATGCTGTGCTGCAGACAGTCACAACAATAAGACTGTTACACATTTAGGTTTCGGTGAAGCCTTCATCAAAAGAAAAGACCACGCATGCATTCAGACAAGCAAGCACACCTCACACACATGACCACTATCACTGGCTTTTCAGGGCAGACCAAAACTGAAATGCATCGAATGGAAGCAACAATCCATAGTGGATCAGGGAAGGAGGAGGGGTAGCAGGGTATAGGTGGGGGAGAAGAGGCAGCAGATGAGCCTACCCTGTGCAGTGTTGGGAAGCTTTGGTGGAGGGAGGATAGGGAAAAAGGGAGCGGAAAGGAAAGGAAAGAAGAGGAGCGGAGAAGGGGAAAAGATCAGTGGATGCATTGGCAGAGAGCAGTGAGCAGTAAGAGTGAAGGAACGTGGTTGGGAGGAAGTGATAGGGCAAAGCGGGCAGAAACTGCTGGGTGGAGGGTGTGGGGATAGGAGGTTACCATAGGTTGAGTCCATGATGACTCTGGGAGTGGAGAATGTGTTGTAAGCATAACTTGCATTTGCTCAGTTTGGAAAGGGTGGTGGTGGAGGGTAGAATCCAGATGACCTGGGTTGTGAAATCAGCCTTTGAACAGGGTGGCCACCATTTATCCTGGCAGATAGCTTGCTAATAGCAACAAACCCAGCAGAGCTGGTACACCATATGGGTGCTTTCGCAGGTGGCCTGGCTTCTGATGGGGATAGGATAAGCCTGTGACAGGACTGGAGTGGGAAGTGCTGGGTGGTTGGATTGGGCAGGTCTTACACCTGGCTCTTCCATAGGGATATGATCTCTGTGGCAAGGGGTTGGGATTTGGAATAGCATACAGATTGACTAGAATGTTGTGGAGGGTAGGTGTTTGGGTGACAGAACACCCCTTCAGGAGGTGTGGGAAGAACCTTGGGTAGACTGTCCCTCATATTAGGGTATGATGATAGATAATCAAAGCCCCAGCGAAGGATGAAATTCAGTTGTTCCATTCCAAGATGGTGTTGGGTGACAAGGGGGGCACTATCCTTTCCATAACAGCTGATATTCCAACTTGGAATCTGGTCCTTACTAACATCAGATGGGAAAAGCATTCAAATAAAAAGTAGTTGCTACAATTGGACATATTGTTCCGAGAACATGCAGATGCTATCACATCATGTAGCTAAATAAACTTTTTGCTTTACTCCAGATTATATTATGAAACTTGACCTCTAATTTTGCACTATATGTTGTTGTTTATATTAATGACTTTAAGTGACAACTGCACTATTTACTGACCTTTGATAAACTCATTTTTCACCATTTGATTTTTGTAATAATGACATACTTCAAGAAAGGAACTCGTTGGTCCCACCGCGGTTGAGATTTCGCACTCTATAATATGTAATAGCTCCGCTTACAAGGTGTGATAAAAAAATGGGACTTTTTAGTTTTTTAAAATAGTCTTTATTTATTCATCATCAGCATTAGCTTTGTCCCCTTCAAAGTAATCCCCCTTAGATATTATACACTTTTATCAGCGCTTTTTCCAATCTTCGAAGAACTTCTGAGACTCACTTTTTGTTATAGTGTTCAGCTCTTTCAGTGATTTTGTTTCTATCTCATCAGTGGTGCCAAAACAATGTTCTTTCATGATTCTCTTTAGCTACAGGAATAGAAAGGAGCTGCAAGGGGCTATGTCCAGTGAATGTGGTGGCTAAGGCAAAAAAATGGTTTTGTTTTTTGCCAAAAAATTATGGACAAGCATTGAGGTGAGAGTGGAAGCATTATCATGATTCAGTTTCCATGAGCGATTTTGCCACAATTCTGGCCATTTTCTTTGGATTGCTGCACACAAATAGCACATAACAGCTTACAACTTCTAGCTGGTATTCCTTACTGACCATAATGTCTAATGCCAAAAATTACAAAAAAAGAAAAAAATTGCTTGGCATGAACCATAGGCTATGCTGAGAGCAGCAACCTCTCTGATGGTTATTTAGTGATTTTCTGGAAAAATTCTTGCACGTTGTTGTCAGTAATTGATGTGCTAAGGCATCCAGGGCAGTTGTCTTCAGTGTCTTCTCTCGACCTTCTTTAAACTGTTTATACCGCTCATAAATACTTGTCCCACTCATAGTAGATTCACCAAAAGCCATAGCCAACATTTCAAATGTGGTGCTGCACTTTATTCCATTTTTCAAGCAAAATTTAATGCAAATCCTTTGAGCTGTCGTTTTTTGGAAGTTAAAGTTTATCAATCACTTAAAAATATGTATAACCTTTTCAGCTGATAATAATAAATGAAATATTCAAAACAACTGAAAATGCAAACGTATGTCAGGAACATATGGACAAAAAAAAGTTGTATAAAGCTTGCAAAATTAAAAAATCTGCAATTACTTTGAAATCACGCCTCGTATTTTGACCAAATGAAGTAGTGCAGGCATTACACTCTCATTTGGGAGGAATGAAGTTCAAATTATCATCTAGCTATCCAGATTTAAGTTTTCCATTGTGTCCCCTAAAACTGCATAAGATGAATGCCATGATGTTGCCTTTGAAAACAACAAAACTGGTTTTCAGAAACTGCATTGTGCTGTACACAGCTGTATCAGTATATTTTATTAGAGACAATTGATTTCAGTCTAGAATCAGACCACCTGCTCAGAGAAACCATCTCAGCTGTGTGTATGTGTAAATAGACTAATGGTTATCAGACATACATCGTTCCAACACTGGTAGTAGCTGTTGTTGTTGTTGTTGTTGTTGTTGTTATGGTCTTCAGTCCAGAGACTGGTTTGATGCAGCTCTCCATGCTACTCTATCCTGTGCAAGCTTCTTCATCTCCCAGTACCTACTGCAACCTACATCCTTCTGAATCTGCTTAGTGTATTCATCTCTTGGTCTCCCCCTACGATTTTTACCCTCCACGCTGCCCTCCAATACTAAATTGGTGATCCCTTGATGCCTCAGAACATGTCCTACCAACCGATCCCTTCTTCTGGTCAAGTTGTGCCACAAACTTCTCTTCTCCCCAATCCTATTCAATACTTCCTCATTAGTTATGTGCTCTACCCATCTAATCTTCAGCATTCTTCTGTAGCACCACATTTCAAAAGCTTCTATTCTCTTCTTGTCCAAACTATTTACCGTCCATGTTTCACTTCCATACATGGGTACACTCCATACAAATACTTTCAGAAATGACTTCCTGACACTTAAATCTATACTCGATGTTAACAAATTTCTCTTCTTCAGAAACGCTTTCCTTGCCATTGCCAGTCTACATTTTATATCCTCTCTACTTCGACCATCATCAGTTATTTTGCTCCCCGAATAGCAAAACTCCTTTACTACTTTAAGTGTCTCATTTCCTAATCTAATACCCTCAACATCACCAGACTTAATTCGACTACATTCCATTATCCTCGTTTTGCTTTTGTTGATGTTCATCTTATATCCTCCCTTCAAGACACAATCCATTCCATTCAACTGCTCTTCCAAGTTCTTTGCTGTCTCTGACAGAATTACAATGTCATTGGCGAACCTCAACGTTTTTATTTCTTCTCCATGGATTTTAATACCTACTCCAAATTTTTCTTTTGTTTCCTTTACTGCTTGCTCAATATACAGATTGAATAACATCGGGGAGAGGCTACAACCCTGTCTTACTCCCTTCTTAACCACTGCTTCCCTTTCATGTCCCTCGACTCTTATAACTGCCATCTGGTTTCTGTACAAATTGTAAATAGCCTTTCGCTCCATGTATTTTACCCCTGCCACCTTTAGAATTTGAAAGAGAGTATTCCAGTCAACATTGTCAAAAGCTTTCTCTAAGAAACGTAGGTTTGCCTTTCCTTAATCTTTCTTCTAAGATAAGTCGTAAGGTCAGTATTGCCTCACGTGTTCCAACATTTCTACGGAATCCAAACTGATCTTCCCCGAGGTCGGCTTCTACCAGTTTTTCTATTCGTCTGTAAAGAATTCGTGTTAGTATTTTGCAGCTGTGGCTTATTAAACTGATTGTTCGGTAATTTTCACATCTGTCAACACCTGCTTTCTTTGGGATTGGAATTATTATATTCTTCTTGAAGTCTGAGGGTATTTCGCCTGTTTCGTACATCTTGCTCACCAGATGGTGGAGTTTTGTCAGGACTGGCTCTCCCAAGGCCGTCAGTAGTTCCAATGGAATGTTGTCTACTCCGGGGGCCTTTTTTCGACTCATGTCTTTCAGTGCTCTGTCAAACTCTTCACGCAGTATCGTATCTCCCATTTCGTCTTTATCTACATCCTCTTCCATTTCCATAATATTGTCCTCAAGTTCATCGCCCTTGTATAGACCCTCTATATACTCCTTCCACATTTCTGCTTTCCCTTCTTTGCTTAGAACTGGGTTTCCATCTGAGCTCTTGATGTTCATACAAGTGGTTCTCTTATCTCCAAAGGTCTGTTTAATTTTCCTGTAGGCAATATCTATCATACCCCTAGTGAGATAAGCCTCTACATCCTTACATTTGTCCTCTAGCCATCCCTGCTTAGCCATTTTGCACTTCCTGTCGATCTCATTTTTGAGACGTTTGTATTCCTTTTTGCCTGCTTCACTTACTGCATTTTTATATTTTCTCCTTTCATCAATTAAATTCAATATTTCTTCTGTTACCCAAGGATTTCTACTAGCCCTCGTCTTTTTACCTACTTGATCCTCTGCTGCCTTCACTACTTCATCCCTCAAAGCTACCCATTCTTCTTCTACTGTATTTCTTTCCCCCATTCCTTCCAATTGCTCCCTTATGCTCTCCCTGAAACTCTGTACAACCTCTGGTTCTTTCAGTTTATCCAGGTCCCATCTCCTTAAATTCCCAACTTTTTGCAGTTTCTTCAGTTTTAATCTACAGATCATAACCAATAGATTGTGGTCAGAGTCCACATCTGCCCCTGGAAATGTCTTACAATTTAAAACCTGGTTCCTAAATCTCTGTCTTACCATTATATAATGTATCTGATACCTTTTAGTATCTCCAGGGTTCTTCCATGTATACAACCTTCTATCATGATTCTTAAACCAAGTGTTAGCTATGATTAAGTTGTGCTCTGTGCAAAATTCTACCAGGCGGCTCCCTCTTTCATTTCTTAGCCCCAATCCATATTCACCTACTACGTTTCCTTCTCTCCCTTTTCCTACACTCGAATTCCAGTCACCCATGACTATTAAATTTTCGTCTCCCTTCACTATCTGAATAATTTCTTTTATTTCATCATACATTTCTTCAATTTCTTCGTCATCTGCAGAGCTAGTTGGCATATAAACTTGTACTACTGTAGTAGGTGTGGGCTTCGTATCTATCTTGGCCACAATAATGCGTTCACTATGCTGTTTGTAGTAGCTTACCCGCACTCCTATTTTCCTATTCATTATTAAACCTACTCCTGCATTACCCCTATTTGACTTTGTGTTTATAACCCTGTAGTCACCTGACCAGAAGTCTTGTTCCTCCTGCCACCGAACTTCACTAATTCCCACTATATCTAACTTTAACCTATCCATTTCCCTTTTTAAATTTTCTAACCTACCTGCCCGATTAAGGGATCTGACATTCCATGCTCCGATCCGTAGAACGCCAGTTTTCTTTCTCCTGATAACGACATCCTCTTGAGTAGTCCCCGCCGGAGATCCGAATGGGGGACTATTTTACCTCCGGAATATTTTACCCAAGAGGACGCCATCATCATTTAATCATACAGTAAAGCTGCATGCCCTTGGGAAAAATTACGGCCGTAGTTTCCCCTTGCTTTCAGCCGTTCGCAGTACCAGCACAGCAAGGTCGTTTTGGTTATTGTTACAAGGCCAGATCAGTCAATCATCCAGACTGTTGCCCTTGCAACTACTGAAAAGGCTGCTGCCCCTCTTCAGGAACCACACGTTTGTCTGGCCTCTCAACAGATAGCCCTCCGTTGTGGTTGTACCTACGGTACGGCTATCTGTATCGCTGAGGCACGCAAGCCTCCCCACCAACGGCAAGGTCCATGGTTCATGAGGGGGGGGGGGGGGTAGTAGCTGTAGATGTATAATAATATGATCCGTTAAACTCGTAGACATTTGTGTGTTTGACACACAAATATCTATGAGGTTAACTGCGCATAGCATCACGTATACACAGGAATGCTGTATGTCTGGTAACTGTTATCTAGTTATGAAAATATTTAACTGAGATGGTTTTTGGTTTAAATGATGAACTGATCGTAGACTGAAATTGATTGTGTCTAGTAAAATATACTGTTACAGGTGTGTATTGCATAACATAGTTCTTAACATTCATTAAAGCTGTATAACACCACCTTTATATGAACCTGATTTCCGTGTCCTGAACATAAGAATAATAATAATAAGAAGAAGAAGAGTATGTTTTGCTACATAGCTTAAATGTATTTATGTGTTAGTATTATTATTTTATCCACAATGATTGCTTTTGAAGCTTTGGCAGCAGATTAAATTGAAGAAATATGGCGACCACCCACTTATTTGAACTTCATTTATGCCAAGATACATTTTAGTTAAAATTAGCTTCATTCTGATAAATACATATCGCTAGTATTTTGACTGCACTTTAAAATGCTGAAACTGTCTTTCAGTGCAGTAGTTCCTTGTTCCAGTATTTTGTCTTTGACTTTGACACCCCCCGCCCCCCTCCCCCGTCCTCCCGCACTCACACATGCACATCTGTATGGAACATTCTTCCAGCTAATTACATCGTTGATGGCTGTGTGTGTGTGTGTGTGTGTGTGTGTGTGTGTGTGTGTGTGTGTGTGTGTGTGTGTGTGTGTGTGTGTGTGTGGAGAGGGAGAGAGAGAGAGAGAGAGAGAGAGAGAGAGAGAGAGAGAAAGTTGTGCACAGTACACGGTAACATGGAGGACTGTATGGGGGGGGGGGGGGGGGGGATGAGGTAGAACAGAGAAAGAGGGACATTGTGATTGTGAAGAGGAGGCTCTGAGGTCTGAATGAGTGAAGTTACCAGTTATGGGGCTGGAATGGAGACGGTGTGGAAAGGGGCTAGTATAGATTAAGGCCAGGTGGATTATAGGATTGAAGGATGTATTGGAAGGACCATTCCCATGTATGTACTACAGAGAAGCGGACATTTGGGGGAATGTTCCAGATAGACAGATAAAGCATCAAATGAAATCAAGCATACTGTGCGCGGCATCATGTTATGCTCCTGCTTGACAGTGTGCTGTTTCCCTGGATGGTAAATTTTTCTCTTGGTTACAGTTTGGTGGTAGCTATTCATTTGGGTGAAATTGGTTGGTGGTCATACTCAGCTAAAATGCTGTGTGAAATTACAGCAGAACTGGTGTAAGCTATAACTAGTTCCCAGGTGGCCATGCTTCTGATAGGACAGGGTACATCTATGATGGGGCTGGAGTATGATGTTCTGGTAGCGGACATGTGTTGCACCTTTGTCTTTCACAGGGATGCGAAAAGCATTTGGAATTTTGGATGGCTAGGAAGTTTTCCTCTAGAAGACACATGAACAGATTGGCATAGAAGGGCCTCATGGATTTGTTTGTAATGTTCTCCTTAAAGAAGTAGTAGTTAAGTGTAAGGATGTAGTTTGTTATGTGAATAAGGAGTGAGTTGGTGGATATTAGATTTCTAACCTGGTGATGATTACTTGTGTTCCTTTAAGAGCTTCCGTTATTAATGACTCTTCATTCAGGGAAGATTCATGCAGTTTCAATGTTGCGGTAGACACTTCCTTACATGACACAAAATGGACCAAAATATATCTCCTAGGACTGTTGACGTGCTCGATTTGTACATGTGAATCTACGGTGTCTATTTAAACCCAACAAGTCAGCTACCCAGAAGTGAAGTTACTGATTGGGTAGCTTTTTCCTTGGATTACATAGTAAGTGTGCATCCATTAAATGAGTATGATGTTACAATGGGCAGAAAGCATAATGTTCATTTGGAAAGGTCAGAAAACTAGGTTTCAGCAGTAAATTTATGTAAAAGACACAATATCAATATGAGACCAAGCTTGTTGGTGGTCTCTCCACTCTCCCCTTGCTGGTTGTGCTATTTCCTTTGGTGGTGGTGGTGGTGGTGGTGGTGGTGGTGGTGGTGGTGGTGGTGCACCCCTCCCCCCTGCTTTTTTTTAGAAATGTTCCAAGTTCATGTTTCTTTACATCAGTCACAGAATTAGTCATTCTCTTTCATAGCTGTAGTAGTGAAATCTCTAACCATGTATTTATTAAAAATAAGTATGTTGTGCACCAACAAGGAGCAGAGATACACAAACTGAACAAAAAATATTGACAGAAATGTCTGTATTGCATCCATGAATAATAATCGACAAATGTAGGCAGCTCAGCACATTGTATTAGCTTTAGAAGGAATATTCATTGACTGAGGCTGAACATCTACACCTTTGTCACTGGCTCAATGACAATGACCCTCAGAAATCAGCTGCACACTATGAGCCTTGTGACCCTACTTTTGACTAGCCAGCACCTTACTGTTAGTCTGAACAGGATGCAGTTGAACAGATATTGTTTACACACATTGGCATACATCCTATAAAAACTGTTTGCTATTGCAGCATGAAATTTTTTTGCACATTATGGAGCCAGCATATTAAATACATAACAGTATGAAGCTAATTAAATATTAATGAAATCTAAAAGAGTAATGTTAAAATAAGTCACTGTTTGCTGAATTTTTTAATGAAATTTTGGCATTAGCTTTCAAAATTCTTGAAATTCAGAGGCTATTTTCCCCATAATCGTCTCTTTGGTTATTAAGTGACTCATATCAGTGTAAGTGTGATGTTTTGAGGATTTAAGTCTTCCTAACTCCTCACTTGGAAGATCCACTGTATTTTGATTTGTTGCATATTTGTTTCAGATAAACAGATTTCACCGCTTTCCCAAGCATCTGATACTGGAGACTCGAATGGCGACAATCAGAAACAAAAGCCTGTTCCCTGTCCTTTATGCTCTAGACCTTTTTTAAACAGAAGTAGTTTGACTTATCACATTCGCACTCACCTCGGAGTGCACCCATTCCAGTGCAGATACTGCTCCAAAGGCTTTGTGCGCAGAGATACTATGCTAGTGCACGAGACGGAGCACACAGGCATGAAACCATTTGTTTGTGATTCGTGCAATAAATCTTTTCCAACCATGGCTGTGCTCAGGAAGCATGCTGCTACACATGCAGGGAAGAAACCTCACACCTGTGATGTTTGCCACAAGAATTTCAGCTCAAGAGGTAATGTTTATTTGTAATTCTGCAACACGCTGAATTTTTTGTATCATATTATTTTGAGCTGCACTGAAAATTGTAATTACTTCATTGAAGTATCAATTAAAATGTTCAGCAAGTTTAGTGTATTTAAATAATGGTGAGTTTTTGAATATGTGACTAAATTGTTTTCATTAGTGTGGCTGTAGCGATTTGACGATGAGAAAGTCTGATAGGTCAGATAGTGATGTTGCTTAGTATTTTAGAAGGTATAGAAATAAAAAGTCACATAAATAAATGAGTGAGTAATTAATGAATAGTCACGTTAGAAACTTTTACTGTACGATCAATATTTAGCAAATAAAACTGCCTTGTAAACAAATCAGATATGAATTTCAACCACTGTAAGTTGTGGTATTATATTGTTTCTCCCAGAGCAGGAATGCAACACATTTTATGTCTTCTTGGCATTTCTGAGAGACTGTTAAAATACTTACTGTCTAAATTACAGTAACTTTTATTAGCAATCATTTTTTATCTTGAATATGGATTTCCTTGAGGTCTGCTGCTGCAAAAGAGCAGTTTAACCAAGACTAATTGTACTTTCACTGTGTGCATCGCCAAAGTGAAGATGATCCATACCTTGAACTGTTGCTGGTTGTGGATGAAAGTTATTGTGACATAACTAGCCATGTATTTAATAAGCAAGTCAGATATTTAGTAGCAAATCATGATTATGGTATATTCTCATGACACTTGTCACTATTTGACATTTGTACAATAGAAAATGTGTTGATAATCCATTTAAGTTTTAGAATAATTCTGATACACACAAATATTGCACAAGAAGAAGAAGAATAATAATAAGAAGAAGAAATGGAGTATTCTCCAGTACAGTAAGCAGATTCAGATGGATATATGTTGCAGTAGTTACGCAGGAATGAATATGCAACACAGATTAGACTGTAGGAGAATTGCCAGAAGATGATCCCTCACAACTGGCAGCATTGTTACCAACTTTCGGCTACAAAGCCCAAACAACTTCAGGCAAAAACAGTAGTAATCTGTAGAGCTGTGACAACAATGATACATTGCCATAAATGCGTACAAAACTGCATTAAGTGATTTGTTAAAATACATGTGATAAGCAGTCGTACAAAGCACACTGCAGCTGTCAGAGATCTTCTTGCGTCAACTTGACTATAATATAGAGAGCTTCACCAGACCTCCCTTAGGACTGGAGATATTTAGCATAGAAATAAGTGAAGCACACTTTGATGACCTACACACTGAAATTAAATATCTTGTGTTTAAAGTCCAGATTAAAGTGGTTTATTTTTTACAACTCCTCAAATCCCTACTAACACTATGACTTACCTTTGGAGATAGACTGAAAAAGGGCAAACCTACATTTATAGAATTTGTAGATACAAAGAAGGTTTTAGAACTGTTGACTGGAATACACTATTTGAAATCCTGGAGGTAGCAAGGATAAAAAAGAGCTTGAAAGTTTACCTGCAGTTTACACAGAAGCCAAACTGCAGTTGAGCTGATGGACATCAAAGACGAGCAGTAAGTCAGATGGTGTAAGACAGGGTTGCAGCTTCTCCTCGATGTTATTGAATCTGTACACTCAGTAAAAAGTAAACAAAAGCAAGGAGTAGTTTGATACTGGGATTAAAGTTCAGAGACATGAAATGAAAGCTGTAAGGTCTGATGATGACATTGTAATTCTGTCAGACAGCAAAGGATTTTATAGAGCAGTTAAAAATAAAATAGGTAGCATCTTGTTAAGAGGTTATAGATGACTTTCAACAAAAGTAAAACAAGAGTAATGGAATGTGGTCAAATTAAATTAGCTAATGCTGATAGAATTAGATGAGGGATTGAGATACTAAAAGCAGTCAGTAAGTTTTGCTATTCAAATAGCAAAATAACTGTCTGTGGCTAAAGTTAAGAGGATATGAGATGCAAACTGCTAACAGCAAGAAAAGCAAGCGTCTCTGAAAAAGATAAATTTGTTAAAATTAAGTACAAATTTAAGATTATGGGAGGTATTTGAACGGCATCAAGTCTTGTAATGAAGTAAAATGTGCGCAATAAGCATTTCAGACAAGAAGAGAATAGAGTATTTTCAAATGTGGTATTGCAGAATAATCCTGTAGGTCAGGGAGGTAAATTGAGTAATTATGTAATTAATGAAGATATACTGAATTGAATTTGCAGTGTGTGTGTGTGTGTGTGTGTGTGTGTGTGTGTGTGTGTGTGTGTGTGTGAGGTGGAGGGGGAAATTTGTGGCACAACTTAAGGGAATAGCCCTCTGTGACTGCATGAAAAATAGGTAGTTTTTATGATTTTTGCTGAGTAAAATAAAAAGTCATGCTAAGTCTAATGATATAGTTTTGTTCTTTAAATTGAAGGTGGAAGGGAAGAAAAGGAATGAACTGTTAATGTCAGCTGCCATGGGACATTATGTGGAATCAGTGGTGACGAGTGAAAATTTGTGCCGGACTAGGATTTGAACCTGGGATTGCCTGCTTACTAGGCAGTTGTATTAACCTCTGCATCACCTGGGCACAGAGTTTACTGCAGTTGTACAGACTGTCTCGGCATGCCACCTGGCCAACCCACATTCCCATGTAATGCCACCTATCTGCAGTCTCCGTCTATGTGTTCTGTGCTTGCTACTTTCATATTCCTGCAGGAGGTGGTTGACTATAATTTTGCATCCACACTGAAGAGGGTGGATTCATTGCCCATTGAGATGAATCAATTACATGAATGTGTGTAGTGTGTGTGTTTTCAGACATGTTCGAAGGAACAGACACTGCACACTTGCATAATTCCATTCCTTACACGTTTCTCTTTAAAAAGTCACTTTTGTGCGCACATTGGATGCTCCTTGCAACCTCTTCATGAGATGGAAGGATCCCTTGCAGCCGGAAAATTGGTCATCAGTGGAAATTCCCAAACCCTGCTATTTGACATGTAACAAAATGATTTTGTGTAAATAATTTTCAATATGTTTTCTGCCAGCATACATAGTATAATTGAAAAATATTAAGTTCTAACAAAATGATGGTGTGTTGAAATAAATGTGAATGTCTTTGCCCACAAAATTGAGATGAAAATGTGCCACGAAACAGACATTTGAAGATATCACAAAATGACTATGTATGCTAATAGAAGATTCAATTTAGAACAAGGGCATCAAATACCAATCAAAATCATATGTACCTTTTTCAAGTTATGTTTCCAACCAATTTGAAAAATTCGTTGAAAAATGCGTTGAAAGTTTTTGATTACATTTTTTTTTATATATTTAAGTTAAACATACCTCTAGTCAGCAATGCCCATACCATACAGCAGTCTTTCTGGATCCAAAATGAATGTTTCCTCCATCTTCTTTGTGGCCATGATAGTCCTGTGAGCCTCTTTGGCAGCTTTGGTCATCTGCTGCTCAACTTGAGCGATATGTTTTCCATCCACTTTTGCCCAGAAGTTGTAACAAGTGGGCCCAATCTGAAGTTTGAGCACATTGATGATTTCCATCATTGAAATTACATGTCGATTACATTTTCCCTCTGTGATTGGTTTTTAGAGAGACTTTTTCACAAATCGATTTGTAACTCAGTAATGGAGATTCTGGCAAGCTTGTGATGAATACTGCAATAAAATAACATCCCAGAGAACAGTGTAAGACGATAACAGATTTTTTGAAATTTCCAAGTAAGACTACCTCCTTAACTAAAAGAAAGTATCTGTTGATAGGACACCTCATGATGCTCAAGAAATCATAAATATGCAAATGGAGGAAATTAGAGGGAGACCAAGTATAGTAAGCAGGTTCTAATGGATATATGTTGCTGTAGTTGTGCAGGGATGAATATGTGACACAGAATAGACTACAGGAGAGTTGGCAAAAGATAATCCCTGACAACTGGCGGCATTGTTGCTAGCTTTCAGCTACAAAGCCCAAACAGCTGCAGGAAAAAACAGTAATTATCTATAGATCTGCACCAGCAATCTTGCATTGCCGTGGATGTACACAAAACCATATGATGATGTTATTTGTTGAAGTAGATGTGATAAACAGTCACACTAAGCACACTGCAACTGTCAGATATCTTCTTTGGCTGACTTGACTGTAATGTAGAGTGCTGCATCAGACAAGTCTTAGTACTGGAGCTGATGATGATAATGGCAACAGCAAAAACAACAACAATAATAACATATCTTACCCATCTATTGTACCAATGAAGTTTTAATGTGTTGACAATTGTTGTAAAAATAATTCACGGAACATGTAAGTAGTAAATTATTGTTAATCTGAATCTGAGTGAATCCCATAACTTAGTATTAAAGGAATTTAATGTCAAGTTGAAAGAGAATTTTAGAAAACATGGTGTTTCTTTCCCAACTAGAAGAAGATATGTATGTCATTTATGTGGCATGGAAGTGTCCAATCATTGCTAACACATTTTCCTGTACATCCTATCACAAACATATACACTTACTTTCAGGGGAATGAAATGCAATGTAATTTGCAACTGAAGGCAGTCATAATAGTACATTCATTAGCTACAGATTGTATGGTTGCTCCAAGCAACTGGACTTAACTGAGAGGCAGAATTTTGTGTTTTTGGACATAAATTTATACTCAAAATTTTATCTATACTGATTTTATTTCATGTCCTCTATAACAGGAACATGTCATTGTGTGGAACACTATCAACAAATATAAGAGGAATGGTTAGAGTACATATTGCCACACATCAGCCAGCAGTGTTAGAAGAGAGGTGTCCACAAGCATGTGTAATGTACAGTTGTATTTAACAGGCCAACACTCATAGTTTCTCAGTAATGTTTCTGTCTTGCAGTATAGCAGTATTTATCACTATATGAATCATTCAATAGATTTGAATGAACTAAGTGATAAATAGAACAACAAATTTTCAAATTGTTCAGTAGCATATTTGTGGCAATCTTAATTTCATGTCATCACTTTTCTCTTTCTATTTTTAACTGGGAAAAGGGAAAGACTCAGTCATCAGAAAGTGATAAAATTAATATTGGGACCTGCTGAGCAATTAATCTGAAACAAACAAACAAACAAACAATACAATACATGACAAAGGGGTTGGGTGTGGGTGGGGGCAGAAACAAAAATCTGCATCAATAATGCACATGTGGCAAATGGTAAAGAACTTAAAATGCTTGATTCTTCTCAGTTGGTATGTTTTATTCTATATTTTTTGATTCAACATGTAACAGTACAACTCGAGAACAATGTAGATAGCACATATATGTTGCACTTGGGAATTATAAATATGAATAGTAAATAAGTAAGATGGTTATTGAGAGGGGAGGGCGGAGAAGGAAGAAAAGGAGGGGGAGGAGGAAGGAAAGGAGGGAGGAGAAATGATGTGTTGTTGTGCATCACTGCCTAGTCATTGATAAATGGTTCAAGACTGCTGTGTGGTTGGGTTCCTTCGAAATGTCAGCAGCCAATTGGATTTGCAGTTTGTAGGGAGTGATGAAAGTGTCTAACAGACTGCTACTATTGATGTTGAGGCAACAGCTGCATTTGTAGCTCAGCATCTTGTGTTACATTGATGCAGGCAGAAATTAGAATATAAGCAACTGTTGATTGTGTTTGTTGCTTGGGGTGCACTTGTACCTAAAGTTTACACAGCCTAGTAGATATATGTCTGTTCGGTAATTTCCACTCTACAGGTCATTTAGCCAGCTTTCATCCTGTCCAGCCAAATTTTTAGTTATTTAACTCTGAACGTGGCTGTAGTATGTTTCAGTTGGGCACATACACCTGTTTCACGGTTTCTGAATAAAATT
Source organism: Schistocerca cancellata (assembly GCF_023864275.1). Taxonomy (NCBI): domain Eukaryota; kingdom Metazoa; phylum Arthropoda; class Insecta; order Orthoptera; family Acrididae; genus Schistocerca; species Schistocerca cancellata. Next base: position 420,753,104 of record NC_064634.1, on the reverse strand, counting down.
TGCCCAGACGTCATCATTTCACATTGTGGACAGTCTTTTTTCTGTGATAACATATGCAGGCTGCCAGAAGAGGTAGCTTGAAAGGTTTTAGTCACTCTGGTACTAGAACTTTCTTAGTACCACAGGCTCCACTGTTGGCTGAAATTTTGCTATTTTCCCCTATTGTGAGGGAGGGAATACATCACCAAGGAACCCAACATTGGGTTGTTTTGTGTATTTGCAAACCACTTTGGAGAGCCCTTCTGTACTCTGTTTTGGAATAAATTCCAAGGACTAGATTATGGTATCTGCTGTAGGATAACTCTTTCCATACTCTCATTTAAGCCACCCAAGCTGTCTACATTCAGTTGCACTTGTCTCAGCCTGTACACTGTATTGTTGTAAGATGCCCATGATTGTCAAAGTTTGTTATGCATCTATCATGAGTTCTACACTCAGACACTAGAAAGTAGCACAGAAAGACTATCCCAAGGGATGGATCCTATAAAGAGCAGCCTCTTCATTGACCACGCAACAATATTACAGTTACCAATAAGTGACCCTGCAGAACCACGTGGATGTGGTGCAAAAGCAGCAGTTATGAGTTTCTGGAAACGTGACACCACCTTTACATTGATTATGGACCTGCAGTCCCAAATGATTACACACAACTGTTCATCTCAGGCTGCTCCCCATTGTTAACCTGTAAGTGACAGATTTTTCAGTTACTGATAATGCATTACATTTGAGATTATTTACGCGTATGTGCAGTGCAGTAGGGTCAATGTTCAATGCTTGTACCTGGTATGGACATAGGAGAGAAGTTACATTGTTTTGTGGTTAAAAAGTTCAATCAGTCTCTATTGATCACCTTTCAGAAGACAAACTGTGGTACTAACTTTGTTGTATTCCTTGTTTGAGAACTGAATTTTTTAGATTTTTGCTTGGAAAAGTCAAAATCAGCTATTGCGAAAACCATCAGCCAAAAAATTTATTCATTGTATCTGTTTGACAAGTTATTTTCCTAGTATGAAGTACAGAATGGGATTTGTGAGATGAGAGGCACAGGATTTCAGTTACTGTGAATTTTGTATTACTGTATCATGCTTTTAAATGTTTATCCACTTGTATTTATAAAATGATGTATCAACAGACTGACAGCTTCCAACTCTTTCAGCATTAAAAATGAGTAAAATGAAAGGTGAAGATACAACTTCAAGTTTACAATTTCATTTTGGTCCAATACTAGCTTGGATTCTCCTTTGTATCCTAATAGTAGTGATGGCCAGGGATTGTGTGTTTATATTTAATTTCATACTGTATGTTGTTAGACTGCAATAAGGTCCTTGTATTATGTATGTGACATTCATTTATAGGGAATAATTATAGTATGGAAAATTTGGGACAGCTTCTACCGGTAAAATTGGAATTAACTGAGCTGTGGAAAGGTCTTTAATTTGTGAGATAAAATATTTTAAATACTTCAGTGATGTCAGTGGACTTTGTGCAGTACAAATTCTGTTGTGCTCTGACAGCTATTTATATAAATTTTATTTCCTTAAAGATTTTACATTAATGTGTGTTATTCCAGGTAACCTGAATCAGCACATGAAAAAACACACGGCTGTTAGGCCATTTTCTTGTCAACAATGTTCAAGAAGTTTCGTATTTAGGGGTGACCTGCACGTACATCTCAAAATGCATGCTGGAATCAGGCCACACAAATGTAACTACTGTTTAAAGACATTCAGCAGCAAAGGTAACCTCAACCAACATCTTAAGATGCATTCGGATTCAACATCTTATGTTTGCACTACCTGTTCCAAGGTCTTCACCATAAGATCATGTTTTGAGGAGCATATGAAAGGTCATGCAGCTGTCAAAACTGAAGAAAAATCTATAAAAGATTGTGCTGCTGTGAGTCAAGAGGAACATACAAAAGATAAGACTGAATAAACATTCACATATATTTCCAAAATGTAATTTGTCATTGTTTTGAGATATGGGAGATTTGTGTAAGGCTGACTATTCTGATTGTGAATAACTTGGTGTTATATACTACTTTTCTAAATGTCAGTAGTCTTAGTATATCTGTGAACATTTGGTTGTGATTTAGTATATAAGCTTGCTTTTATTTAACTACTGCTGTGGAGACCATGACAGTTTTCAAAACTTGATGCCAAATGTATCATGGCAGTATGACAGACTTTCAAGGTAGTGTGGAGTCTAACAAACTGCTTGTTTCTTAAATCAAAATTATTTACTTAATGGGAAGTTATATGGGTTGGGGAAGGGAAAGGGCAAGATGACAGATGTCGTCATAAATATGCAGTGTCACTAAATTTTACATCCCCAGTTGCTATATGGCTCTTTTCCTCAAAGATCAGTTATGATGTGTTGCCTCAATCGCTATGTATTACTCACTATTCTTTGTGCTTCTTGGTTTCATGTGAACTTAGATTTATTTTATTAAATTTTTGTTCTATATTTTCTAAAATTAAAAACTAAACAAAATTCAAAGTGCCACATTGGAAGGATCTGTCATGGCAATGTGGCTCTCATTATCCTAAGATGTGCAATATGATCATTTTTGCTCACAAATGGTCTAAAGTAATCCCTAAGATTACTTGCCTTTTTACCATGCACTTCTGCACGGCTTAAAGGCAGAATTCTCTTCAACTTTCCTGACAGATCTTCACGTGAAGCAGTAAAATTTTCATAATGAGTAATTCTGTGGGCTATTTCCCTATTTCTGATGTCAAGCTTGGGCTAAATGTTAATGCGGAATGAGTTTCCCTGTGAAATTGTCAAACAGGGATGCCCGGTTAAGTTTTCATTAAGAATGAAGTTTGTGGGCAGCCTGATAATCAGGACATATTTTTTGTTTTTGTGTTTAACATGATGTAGTTAAGTTATTTATTATAAACCATCATAAATTTAAGTCACAAAATTTCTGTCTTAGGTTGATGGAGATACAGCACGGCAGCATTACAAAATGCATTTTGCTTCCTTAAATCAGACTAGCAAATACAAAACTGTCTAATTCTTTCCTCTTCGATGTGTCTAATTATAAATGTGTACTGTGTCATCAATGTGTGAACAGTACATGTAGGAGCAATGTTTTTTCACTGGTATCATACTACCTTTGTAGTAATGGAATGGGACATTTTGATGTTATGTCACAGCTTATTTTGCGTCCATGGTACTGGTCCATCAGTTGGGATGAATGAAGTGTAAGTATGTAGCTAAATGTATTTAAAATGTGCCTAAATGCTGTCTACTAAAATTCCATAGCACAAAGTATTATTAGGCACACTAGATATGTGTTCTTATGTTTTCTTATCTGTAAAAGAGGTGCTTGATTCCTTTTATTATATTCCATAATTTATTGTGTGTATAATATAGATATTATAAACTTATGGTTGTGCAATTTTCTAGGGCTTAGTTCTGTTGGGTAAAAGTGAGGAACTGTGGTTGTTGAGGGGAAAAACAGAAGGGTGGGGAGGGAGGGGGAGAGAGAGAGAGAGAGAGAGAGAGAGAGAGAGAGAGAGAGAGAGAGAGAACTATAATGTTATCTTGCCAGAAGATATGTTAACTTTATAAACTGTCTTCCCATGATGTTAAATTTATAAAGCATTCATGAATCGGTGTTCTTGACACTATTTGCTTGACACCTATTCTGGTGAAAGGAGATACTTAATTTCCTTTGGTCAAAACGTCATTTCATTTACAGTGAACATCAAAGGCAGTTTTTTAATCACTTTGATGCTGGAATTAGGAGCACACAGGAGGATAAAACTGTGTTTTGGTGAGTTTTAGTATATAAATGTTACTGTGTATCCACTTCAAATTTTATGACAGTTATTAATGTTTCGGTTTGATAGTTTCAAGTTGGAGTAATATGTCATTTGAGCAATTGTGAATACATGGATGAGAAAGCCATTCATTCTAGTCATTAGAATATGACAGTACAAAATATATGGTCTTTGTTTCCTATGTAACTGTAAGAAGCAATGAAAATGTATTTATTTATTTATTTTGTGACCACTGGAGAAACTGCTAAAATGATCTACATAGATTTACTGTGTTGCACAGTTTGTTCTGGAATCTTTTGGGAATGTTGTTCAAAACCTTGATTGGCTACAAAAGTTTATTTACATGGGGTGTTACCTGCATACAAACATTCCTTCTTTGAGTGTGTTGATAAATATAATATTAATATTTGTACTTTGGTTGTCCTGGGATCATTTTGTAAAACAATGTGAATGTCAAGTTATCCAGAAACAAACTGAAACAGCATATAACCATTTGATAAAAATAAGTGATGTGTGTTATATATAGTATGCCTAAAAGGTACTATTCATACTACATTCCAAATTATGTCTGGAGCTATAGTAGAATAGTACTCTATGTGATTAACATCTAAATATACTTGACCTCTGTACTGACTCAATGAAACTATATTACATGTTTCTGAATGTGGATGTCTTGTCTTCATTACACCGTAGTTAATCTAAGAATTGTGCCCTTATTTACAGAATCTTTTTTAGTTAATTTCAACCATGGAATTTATTTATTTATTTATTGCATTTTAACTGTGTGTGTGTTTGTTAGCAAAGTAGTTAAGTATTTCATGTGAATAAAATGAGGAGATAATTTATGTAGTTCTCTGAATTTGTTTCTACAAGACTGTCTTGGGGGCAAAGCTAAAAACTCCTGATGGCATCCTCCTGCAGCTTCATTAATTTATGTATGTGAATAGGGCTGAATTTGCCTGACACACATGACAGTGAGTGTTAACAATTAACTGTAACCTAACATGCCCATAGTTAACAATGTATCTGCATTTTGTCAAACAATAGAAAATCCAGGATGGAATGTAACAATATTAGAGAGGGAAAGTTGCTACTCACCATATAGTAAAGATGCTGAGTTGCAATACGAGCAAAAAAAGATTCACACAATTATAGCTTTCGACAATTAAGGCATTTGTCAGCAATATGCACACATACACATACGCACACGCACACGCACACGCACACTCCCGCAAACGCAACTTGCACACACATCTGCAGTCTCAGACAATTGAAACCACAAGCTGTAATTGTGTAAATCTTTTTGTTATGCCTATCACAACCCAGCATCTCTGCTGTATGGTGAGTAGCAACTTTCCTTCTCTAATATCTGCATTTTGTGTTTTGGTCTCCCTTAGTACATTGGCCCTTCATTTTTGAGCAAATTTTAACATGTGATCATCATAGTTCATGTGCCTGTCAACCATGCCATACATCTGCATGCATCTGAGGTGTCATACTAATCTTTAGCCAGACGTTGTGGAGCTACACTGTTTTGTTGATATTTATGTTGTCTTATTTCCTCTTGTAAAAAAGTTATTGTTTTCATTACATCTGATTTCTGTGCCTGCATTTAGGTACAATGCTGATGGTTCTACTACTGAGTCTAGGCTTACTGAAGGCTATATATTATCAGTGCACATTATTATGTAGAGGACGTTCTCGGAGACACTCAACATTAAATTCTGGAGACAACATTTTCCTGAAAGGTATGAACTTTTCAGTACGGGTGAATTGCTGCAGGCGATGATCCCACATTTCATAAGGGATCTGAAGTTCTTGCTCCTTGGGATTCTGGCGAGTAAAAGGGTTTATTAAGTGTGTGATCAGCCGTTTGCATCTAGGTTGCACACACACACTCTTGTGGCAGTATGTAAATTATTCTGTGAACATGTAATGATTATCAGTTGCAGACAGAACTATGGTCAAGGGTATAAATAATATTTGAAACACTAGCGATCATCATTTAGAAATGAAAATGCGTATTGAACCTTTATTTAACACAGTGAGAGGAATGACAGATAGTTGTTAGCTAGATTATGAAAGTGCTAAGCCTGACACATCACAGTACTGTTCAGAGGTAAGGTTCCTGAAGCTATGTGAATAATTCACAAGTCCAAACAATGTTGCCCATTAAAGTGACTACTGAAAACTTTTACACGTTTCTAAACTGGCTTCCTGAAAAATTTCTGTCATTTCATTGTGACCGAGACACTACTCTTCTACAAATACATGCGATCTGACTCCAGCCAATTTGTTACTGCAAAATCACAAATTTACATTTAATTTTTTGCTGCTACGTGTATTACACATAAATGAAGACTAAAATTTCACAAGTTTTCGCATGTTGTCATTCGATTTTGCTGGGGTTCTTTTTTTATGTTATTTACATTTTAATCAGTGAGATGGTTAACTTACCCTTATTTACTATTGTCTGTCATGACAAAATGTACACGTTTATGGATAGCTGGGGTCATTTTCTGCCTCATGCTGCTACTATGTGTATTGATCTACAGTTTTATTTTGCATTAAAATACATGGTTTAATTCTCAGATTAACACACTGGGTCGTAGTTCAGTATGAATTACATAGATAAGAATTCTGAAACTGTATTTTGATGCTGATGTTAAAGTGCTATCTGTGGACTTTTTTAAATTGCTAAAGATGTTTAGAAGTTGTTAATTTTGTAGTAGGTATTTGCAAAACTAAAGTCTTTGAAATCATAAATACAATTCTGTCTACTGAGTGGGTGTTGAGTTTCTTGTCTTGTTTTCATCTTTAATTTGGTGTCATTTCTGATTTTACATATTTTATGACTGTGAACTGTGTGTGGAGTGTGAAATGATTTTGCAGCCTTTCACTCTGTGCCATGCTTGCACCTTACACCACAAGTGACCCAAAATGGCCAAGCACCTGGGAAAAACCCACTCACAGTAACTCTCCAGCTAACCTATGGTCCTTCTGTTAGCTGGCGTACTTCACGGACTCCCATTCTGCCAGTTTCAGATGCTCAGGTGCCATCTGCTAGGTTAACAGACAGCTGCTCTGTGCAAGCTGTGCTCACACTGCTTTTAGCCGTCCTTGTCTGTAATGTCTCAATTACCACCACTTGCTACTCCATGAATGCAGGATGTGGAGTTGCAAGTATCGCCAGTGCCCCAATGCTCTTAAAATTCCTGTTGTTTCAGATACCACAGGTGGCTTATTTCAATAAGTAAACACACAGAATTTTCCTATGTGGCAGTAAGTTTTTTTAACTTGAGAACTATGCTAAATCGTATCCACATAACATTGTTAAAAATGTAGGAAACATTGTTAACAGTGTAGGAAAAGATAGATTGCTCCTTGCCATAAAGATGACACATTCAATTGGAGACAGAAACAACTAAAAGACACTTACACATAAGCTTATGGTCATGACCTTTGTCAGAATAAGAAAGAGAAACACACATCATTCATTCACACATTCGCACATCACACACTCCGGACTGCCAACTCCGGCAGCTCAGATCAGAGCTGTTGAAGTTCATAGTTTTGTGTGTGTGTGTGTGTGTGTGTGTGTGTGTGTGTGTGTGTGTGTGTGTTTCTCTATCTGTTTTTGATGAAGGCTAAGCTTACTTGTAAGTGACTTTTAATCGTATGTGTCAGCAAGTTAACATCACATCTTCACAGTAAGTAGGAATCAGTCTTTTTGTATTTTGTTGATATTCTGACCTGGAGTTTCCATTTTTTTAACATTGTGTGTTGATGGAAAAAACAAAAAATTCATGTATCGATATGTTGGGTGTTTAATATTATCTTTTACATAAATACATGAAACTACTGTTCGTGCATACCATCCATCTGCTTGGTCACATGGCCAAAATTGGGACAGTGGTTTTTAAATAAATCGCTTTACAGTAAAGGTGACCATTTCATTTAGAAAGTTTTACATAACTGTGTACCTCAGCTCAGAAAAGTCAACTCGATATAGTTCATTTTTCTAGGTTTATCACTGGTGAATTTTCTGTGAATAAGTACAGAACATCTGCAGTCAATTGGCTAGCACTAGCCCCTAGGTTAGTGGACATTTCATTGTCTATCACAGTGCTTGTATCGACAAAATTTGCTTAAAGTACAATTCAGCACTTATGCATTCTTGTTTTTAAGGTACTTACACATCAGAATATTTTATGAGAGAAAAATTACCTAACATAGACTGCAAATTTACAGCAGAATTAAACATTTCCAATTTCAAGCTATGGTAGACAGAGTGCAAAGGTTTTGCATCAGATATAAAGTTACAATTTTTTTTAAGATACTTGTTTTACTAGTGGCTTTTAGATGACTCGGGAAGCTATTGAACAATTGTATTCTTGATTGATATACATCTTTCTTCCACAGGGTACTGTAATAATACTTTGTATGTGTCATGGTTTGATTTTTTACAGTATTCATGCTAGCTTTTGTTCTTGTTCTGAATAAGCACCTTTCTTTTTTTAACTAAGGAATGATTTGCATGATTTGCTGCTGCTTACATGTTTCATTATTCCAACAATTTCTTTGTACAGTGCCACAGTCGTATGGAATTGGTTAAATGACAACATATTCATCAGAATGGCTAAGCTATTTATTGTTCTACTGTTGTCTAGTTTTAATATTGTACCATTTCAGGTGGCCATTGCAATACGCATAAGAGATAGAAATTATGTATGCCATACAAATTAATAGATGATAACATTTAATGTATAATGGTTAGAAAACAAAATAGTAATGTAGTTATTATTTGTTCTAGTGTGCTATGTACATATTGCTTGTTAGTGATTCTATTAGATTCTGAATGTATGTGAATGTTTAGATTATGGAACATTGTAATGTCAATTGATTTGCAGAGAAATTGCATGTGGCATTTGAATTTCATCAATAAAAGTAATTTTACCTTTGGCTAAGAACAAATATAAGAAGTTGGGGTCATCATAGGTGTTGTAACCCTCACTTCGTGCCATTGTGTTTATTGAACATATATAACTTCTATTACAACAACATACACTGTCAGTTAGCTCATGAACTAAACAGTAATAGTTCATAGAAAATTATTCATTTGACCTTCAAATAGATACAATTATGAAATCATTCCAGAATAGCAGAATAAAGTACAAGCACAGCTTAGCCAGTTAACTCGCACATCATAATTAAAGTTCTGGGTAGGGTAGAAGTGCTGAAAACGAGAAGTTCAGAATTTGTAGCACTGTGTGCACTCATGTGCGGTAAATTGTTGTAGCATTACAGAATACACACGTGCAGGCAGTTGGATACTTGCAAACTCACAGTGCACTGCTGAGTGGCTTAACATTTGGCTACCATGGGAGCTCATATGCCCGACCTGCAGTATCAGCCTCCTCCTTGCCGCACTGGACCTGTGCTACATTACACATATCAGTATGTCCATTTCTCAATTTGCATGTCTGTTGGGGTTACTAAAATAGGTGTCAGACTATATGGGAGAGCTAGAAAAACAATAAACACATTAGTTCACAAAATTAACACAGTAGATATTGTACTACAAGTTAAATATTTTTCAGTAGGAGCACTTGGTAATTATATTGCGTACTTTGAAAAAGTTCTTATAATGCTAAGTTCATTTTATTGTTCAAACTCTTATCAGGGTCCAGTTTTAGTATCCATAGATTTGAATTTCTTCTAATATAGCCTATTCATTCTTCTCCTTTTCTCAGCAATGTGTAGAATTTGGAAATTACCAGTTTTGTTTGCAGTAATATGTCCTGATTCACAAACTTTGTTCTATTGAACAATTACTATGTTTTTCTTAAATGTATTGCAGTGGCCACTTGAAATTGGTATAATGTCAAAATTAACGATTAGTGGAACAATAAACATTTAGTCATTTTGGTATGTGATCATTTAAACAGTTATTAAAATTCTTTTTTGTTTTAAGCTAAAGGCAAAATTTCCCACAGTATGGTGCCATATCTCGAGCAAATATACACAAGCAAAATACACTTATGTTACTATAGAGAAACTGCAATACGTAGTTCACCTTTAATAATTTTTCATTTGAGAACTGTTGACTGTAACTGATTTCTCTCGTTTTCTGTCTGAAAGTATAAAATGTAAAATTAAAAACATTATCAGCCCTCTACATTTTGAATGTAATTTAGTTATACAACCAGTTTTGACATTTCACTGTGCCGTCGTCTGACCTCCTGATCTACGTGTAAAAGGAACCCAATTTCATGTGCTGTCAAAATAGGGGCCAGCATTAAGTAACTGGTATCCGTAGACTTCCTGTTCCAGCAATGGGATTCCTTATAGAGACCATTTTTGAAAGTGCGTGCTTTATGTTTGCTGAGATTTCTCATTATGTTGTTTTACTTACACCACTCTGAAACTTTTTTATTGGTGTCTTTCGCAAGGAGACTAAGATCCCTTCCATCTTCTCCTTCCATCAGTATAATATTTTTCATTTCCATTAACTATTTCAATAATTTATTTCATCTCATCATACATTGTTTGTCTCTCTGTCGTCTATGTCACTATTGGGTATAAACTTGTACTAATGTGATGGTATATACTTTGTGTCTGTCGTGGATGGCTATGATGTTTTCACTATGTTGTTGATAGTAGCTTAATCTCACTTTTATTGGCTTACAGTTAGTGATTTCACACATGGCATCTTTTTTGTGCGATGGTGTTACCTTTGCAGTTTTTAGACTGTTTGAAAGTATATCTTCTCAAAGGATGAGTTTAAAATGTGTACTAGTGGCTCTGCAATAAATACTGCACTTGCTCTGATGACACTGTTTCATAGCTCAACATCCTCTGAATATTTATTGACTGATCCTTATTGATTGACCCCTTGATAATGTAAGACAGTCCATAAAGTGTTGCAGTATACCCAAATAATGGCCTGCTGTGTCCAAGCAGTAATAACTTGTAAAACCAACTTCCATTCATTAACAAAAAAAAAAAAAAAAAATTTACCTTCGTTGGCAACTTAGGAATGCTGCTTCACCAAATTAGTTTTTGTAACTGAGAGCTGAACAAGCTACCTCAATCTGAATTGCAAGGTTAGTGTGTAATTTATGGTACATTACTTATAGTAGAGGTGTGTCATGCTGAAGCCTGACATCAAAGTTGAATTGGGTTCTGGAGATGCTTAGTGTGCACAGTAATAGCCTGATAGTCAACAAGAGTTACTGCTGCGAGGTAGACTACGCAGGTTGCTCTGTGGTTTACTACTAGTGGCAGTGTAAGTAAGCGGCATGCTGGCAGATCCTAGTCTTCTGTCTAGTGGTATCACTGGCGGTGGATTGCTGTTGAATTGCCATGCATTGATTGCTCACCCTTGCTTCTGCAAGGCTGTCAGCAGAGTGTTTGTATGATTGTCATTTCCAGAAGTTGCCTGTAACATTATATGAACACAACTAGACAGTTTAAATTTTGATAGTGTGACAAAACTCAGCAACCTCATGGTGTTTTAATGAATGTGGAACCGGTCATGACACAATAAAAATGTGTCAGTGCAATTGTGGTGGTCATCATTAATCATTAATATTCCAGTGGAAGGCATACATCACATGTGGCCTAGTACCAAGCACATCTAATGCAGTTGTGCCATTTTCCTTCATTTTGTTTTTCAGCTCACTGAGGCTAGGAAATAAATATGTATGGGTTCAGCAATGAGTCGTGTGTGTGTGTGTGTGTGTGTGTGTGTGTGTGTGTGTGTGTGTGTGTGTGTGATTGGGAAATTTTTTTGGGGGGGGAAGGGCATGGTGGTGGTGGTGGTGGTGGTGGTGGGGGGGATTGTTTTGCATATGTTGGTAGCACTTTCCATGAAATGTCAACATGACACTTTTTGGCCAGGGTCAGTTTGCGTGTCTGATTTTATGTTAGGTCCATAAGTAGTGTCATCCAGCTCTGGCCCTTCTGGTCAATAATTTGTTTGTATTCTGTACGGTTTGAGCATCTCCTCCCTAATGACAGCTAGCTAATCTGTATACCACTTTGTTTATTTATCTTTATATTTGTGCTTAGAGCTTCTTGTGATGAGCAGGAGTGCCATAACCCAGTAAATTTTTTCCGGAAACTGTTTCAACAGATCCCAGGTTGTATTTTGTACAGAAACTCCCAGCTAATCTGTCAATAAATAAATTAACACATTTATCCTTCTGATGTCTTATCCATCTTACTCCCAACTTGATGGTGATGTCTGACTTTTACAGTCATTTGTAGCTGAATCTTAAAATTAGAGGTTCATGATCTGCTAGGGCTCCACCAGCTAGTCTGATGCCGTATGTACTTCTTGAAAAATTAACTGTAATATTATCCAAGCAAGCATTATTCCCTGTGGGCCTGTAGTTTGTACATTCCTGCAACATGTTCATAAGTGTTTGCCATTTCTAGATAGCGACTTCTGTTTTTCTACATAAGTCTCTAACAGAATAACCTTGAAGAACAAAATGTTCTTCCAGATCGTCCCTCAGACCAAATTCTCTCTCTCTCTGTCTCTCTCTCTCTCTCTCTCTCTCTCTCTGTCTCTCTCTCTCTCTCTCTCTCTCTCTCTCTCTCTCTCTCTCTCTCTCACACACACACACACACACACACACACACACACACACACACACACACACACACACCATCATCCAGTTTCAGCATTGGAAATATGTTCTTTTTCTATTATTTTATTCCTAATGCAGTGAGTATTCATTTGTGTTACAGTAAGATATTTGAATCAACTGTTTTTAAAAGAGTGTAAGTCAAGAAATGCAAATTAGTCAGAAAATGAAGAAAGCTATTTTAGAAGCAAAGTATTTGAAGGCATATAATTCTGAACATTGTAAATGCTAGTTTCAGTAAGATTTATTGGACTTCACTGTAACTTCTTACTATGCATAATATGTAACAGTGGTTGTTAGGGTTTTAAAAAATGAAAAAAACTGCCTTTAAAAAAAAAGATTGGCTTTAGAACATGAAGAAACATAATAGGAGACTAGTAATTAACAGTATAACAACATTCTGTTACACAGCAAGTCATTCAGAATCACATTCAAAGAAGAGAACTTTAATCAAAGTACAAAATATTGTAGAAGGTTAAAAAACATTCATTTAAATTGGAATTCATTATTTTTCAATTGCTGCCTGCAGCATTATTATATGTTGGCCATTTGAAAAATTCCTCACAAAATGTCATATGTTTAAGTGGAATGTACTGCGTCATCTTCAAGTTTAGCCCATCCGCTTCAAGCCCTGTAACTTTGTCGACTTTTGGTCCACCGACGAGTTTAATTTTTTTACAGTTATCAGCACCTTTAACCCACACTGACACAGATTCAGATTCATTTATTTTACGATGATTCCTGGTCCTCAGGATGAACGGCATTGGTGGCAGTTAATATGATGTACCCATTACCAACAATGATACCCTGCAGCAAGGTAACGGATAGGTAACCGTGGCCCTCGTCCATGGGCCAAAAGTCAGCAAAGTTGCAGGGCTTGAAACTTTTAACAGCCATGACATCATTACATACCGGACATTTCATGTCGCAGAGGTGTGCAATAGAGATATGGGTAGATCATATTACCTGCCGTCAATGCTGTTTGTTCTGAGGACCAGGAATCATCGTAAAATGAATGAATCAGAATCTGTGTCATTGTGGGTTAAAGGTGCTGACAATTGTAAAAAAATTAAACTCGTATGTGACCTTACCCATTATTATAGAAATTAAATAAAATCATTCTCTTCCCTCTTCCCTATTCCTTATTTGGCTTGTCATGTTTGTAAACATAGAGCGATAAGAGGTTGCGTAATGACCAAGGTTATCACTCACACAGAGTATCTCGCACATGGCTGATGGAATATTGTAATTAATAATTTTTTGGTAAGGAAAATCTCACAGAAGATGCCACAATATTACCAGAGGACAAGTCGTACGCACTTTACAGTCTATAAAGCAATAGACAATATTGCTGTTAATACCTCTAACTACGTTGGTGCTCAAGTCATCCTGCATGGGCCATCAGTGTTCTGTGGTGGATTCTTAACTTTACCACTACCAACAATGATACCTTGCAGCAAGGTAACGGATGGGCTTAAAGTTCTCTGCATTTGGAACTGTTCTGGAAGAGTATGTTAATACTGACGATGCAGGAACAGATCTTCTCTTACATGCCTGAAGAATATGCAGTTTATTTGTTTATGTTATTGGTTTCTTTTATATCTCCCAATGTATCATGTGAGTAAACAGGATAGGACGTAGTGCTGATTGCAAAGTAAATTCTTTCAGTTCTAGAGTTACCCCTTGTTTCGTCAGAAAATGTGGTTTCTTACAGTCTTTGTCGACCAGCTCTTGAAGTCTAGAATGTGGAATGCCTCTCCTTCTGTTACTAAGAACTTGCCATTTTTTTTGTACTTTGAATAATGTGTTGTATAAGATGATGGATAGTGAAAATTCTGTCATACCAATGAAGCCATTTTCAGATAATCTCAAAATCTCTGTCACAGGGTAAGAAGCTGTGCCCTTGCATAGTGTAGTATTGCTGTACTCCTTGGAAACAGCCAGAGTATGAAAGTGATAATAATAATCTGCACAGAGACTGGTTGTTGTTCTGTCTGGCACATTTGTCACAGAACAATACAAGCTCTGTGATGCTTTTGGGTGCAGACTTCAGATAGTCAAATAGAAAGGAACAGACTTTATGGGGTCCCTTTTTATCATTTCCTTCATGGTATACATAATATCATCTAGATCCTCTGTCATACCTTGAATGCAAAAAACTTTCAATACAAATTCCCTTAAATAAAATAGTTTATGTACTGGCAGTTTTGACACATGGATCTTTTGCATATAATCAAATGATAAGGATAAGATATTACTCTCCTTGTTTGGTTCATCTGATACTTCACGCCTGAGAGCTAAGTAAAATTTTCAACTTCTGCACTGATGTCTCATCAGCTCTGCAACTGTTGTTCATTTTGCTACATCATTGAGAAATGGAGATCAAAGTTTTAATTTCAGCTCTTCACAGATACAGCAGGTCAACCAAATCAATAAGTGGAACTGTTCCCAAAAAAAGTTCCAATAAAAGAAATGAGTTACTTTACTCTCTGGGTTCTTCTCTAATAACAATTTCCACATTATTTTCACATTTAAGTTCGCACTAGATAATATACCTTTTCAGCAGTGTAAGAGAATGACCGAATATGTTTGCTTAGTGCATCACAAACTGAAGATTCAAGGATATGTGTAGCTCCCCTACCTCTCCTGTCATCTGGGGTATTCCCAGAGAATTTAAGCTGTCTTATTCTTTGTATAGGTTTCTCACTAATGTTAAAAAACTGATAGGAAAGCTTCGTTGCAAACCTGTTGACATGATGCACCAGCCAACATGATATAAAAAATCTAGCAGAATCTGTCACCACAAGGTTATTCTTTCTTTCTTGGTAGTTTCTGCTAGACCTCTTGAGAATCTGTTAATTCGTGTAGAAATGAGTCTTGCTCATTCTTATTAGGAGAACTGTAAAAGTTTGTAAAAATGGTTAAGCAGATTTCCTCTCAAATTACTGCCAAACATTTCTTCATATATCTGAGGGAAATAAATGAAATTGATTTCAGAATAATGAAAAGGATATTACTCGCAGCTGTTTTATTTTTGTTACTGATGAGAACTGAGGTTATGTTTGTGATAACCAAAGAGAATATATTAGGCTATATATGTTTTGTTAATTGTCATGACTGTAATTTCAGTTGCACAGAATTCAACAGATGATCATGATTCATGATCCTATAGTGATGTGAAAATTTGTGCTGGTCTGGAACTCTAACTTGAATTTCCCAGTTTCATTGAGAGGTTGCCTCAAGTACTTTTACTGTCCGTTTACACTCCCCAGAGCTACTTGCACTTCCATATGTCACACTGTCTTCATCCTAGTCAACTAATTTTGTCACCTAATGTTCACAACATTAGTTGGATTATAGGCTTTTAATACTTACAAGCAAGCCTGTCATATGTCCCACCCAGCACAAATTTTCGTATGCCACTGTTGGTAGTAGATTTACACCTAATACAGCTAATGTTGAGGAATTTGCAGTTAGCAAATAAATTCCAGAGGTTTTTTTAAAATCATGTCTGAGCTAAATGTGTAATTAATTAATAGGCTATATATACTAGGTCACAAATATAACTAAATAATAGTTGTACATTCATGATCTTCACATATCGTAAGTTGTCACTATTGTCTATAGGAGGCTCATATCTGTCTCCAGTGTTCGGCATGCTTCACTGGAGCATCATTGGCCAACCACAGGTCTTGGAAAGTGCATGGGGCCAGCAAGGATGGACACATTAGCAGGTGTGTCATCGTTTGTTTTCCTCCACATTGGCAGGGCTCTTCTTTGAACAGGTTATCCTTTGATCTTCCCATTTGACACCAAAGTCTATTTAGACTCTTCCAGACTTTCCATTCCAATAGTGATCCAGCAGGGAGTTTTTCTTTAATGTTCCAACTTTTCAGACTTTATCCTTCCACTTCGCCAGCTCTTGTTCTCAGAATACATCTTATTACTTTGTAGTGAGTGGGCACCACAGTTCATCATCTCTCTTGCTATGACATTATTTGGCTGCATTGGTGCCAGGCATTTTAATGCTCCAGAATAGGGCATGGCACAATAATATTCTCTCACAGACCTATAAACATATATTCTATGCAAATTTTGGTACTTCAGCAATTTCACTGAAGCAAAGAAAACATCGGCAAACAGATTATGGTTTCACGAGTTGCAACAGTTGCAGCAAAGTTCACAGTGATCCAGGAAAGATTTCTTTTATATTTGATTCAGTTTTCAATTAAATTTGTACGACAGGAAAAACTAACTATGGTTTATGATGACCATCTCCAAAACCGAGTAAACACAATTTTCCAACCACATAGTCACCATAAGTAAATATGGCAAAGCCGGAAAGTGATAAGCCAAAAATACTTAATCAGTTTATGTGAAAATGTGAGCACCATATACAAACTTCAAAACAGGCCTGCTGATTCTATACATCTGAAGAGACTCACTTCTGATACATTGTGTGGCAGCACATCATAAGGAGAGAGATAGAGATAGAGATAGAGATAGAGAGAGAGATAGAGAGAGAGAGAGAGAGAGAGAGAGATTAGTATAATTTTCACTTTGCCATGACTGCAATCAAATTCATACAGGTCTAGATGTTCTGCAGTGGTGAGAACTCCTCCATACCAAATCTGGAATATGGAGTATCAATAGTATAAAGTTTGATAGCTAACTAGACAACTTTAAAACAAGTGTGGTTAACACTCACCTTGATTCTGTGTGGTTCATACCTGGCCATCATGTGTATGGTGCCATACCAGCTTCTGCCCCATCAGTATAAGCTTGTCTTAATCCCATTGGGTCAGTTTTGTAATGAAAATACATATCAGATACAAAAAAGTATTTTTTATCAGATGGTGGCTAAGCCCAAAACCATTTGAACAATAAAGTTTTTAATGCAATGAAGAGGTTTTTCTTGAAACAGGGTTACATTATAGTACATAGAGATTTACCTTTCCTGTTATTTTTCTCTAAAATCACTGCAGGTAAATGCTTAAATTGTTCCTATCAGTAAACTATGGTTGACAGCCCTACTGCCCTTTTCCAATTTTGCATTTGATCTGTCTCTAATGATCTCATTGTCGGTGGTGCTACAAACCTCAATCATACCTCCTTTTTTTTTATTCAAGTGTAATTATCCGTTTTTGCTTTGTTATTTGAATAAAGAGTGAGCAAATACCATAAATTAAAAGGGATTTTTGCTGCATTACTTGAAATACATAAATCAAGATAGCCACACACTAAAGCTTTTTTTTTCAAAATGAAACTGGTTTTTTGGGTATTTTGAGAGTCATGGCTATCTTGTTTTGTGTGACTTGTTATATTTTTTGCTTCTTCCAGATTGTCAAATTGTTTCTGCACAAAATAGGGGGGTTAAATGTATAGACTGTAAAAGTACAAATTATAAACATTAAAATAAATGCAGTTTTTGATTAAAATGTCATGTGGCATTAGCATTTCTCCATGGTCACCTATACTGTGTGTGTTTTCCATGTAGTCATTTGTCATATGTGTCTATTATAAACATAAATGATTGTGTGCAGCTATGTAAACTTTATTATGTATAATGCATGTCTGTAAAGCAATGTATTGCTCATATACTAAAATAAATGTTTCATATCTCCATATGTTGTATATTTTTGATGATGATAATTAGTGTTGCAAGTGAACCATAGAAGCAGACAATTTATTGGATGTTAGCTATTTTTCATTTTTAGTTTATTTCCTCAATGCAGTTGTAAGATGCTTTCTTGCAGGAGATCTCTGTACAAATTTACAAAGGAAAAACAACAAAATGTGCAAAATGATTCTTGTAATATGCTATAAATTGTTTTTGGATTAAAGGAGACCACTCATTGAAAAGCAGAAACCTTGAGTTGTAGATAGGCACACACAAAAGAAAGAAAACTGCCTACCTCTTGGAGTTATCCATTCACTAACTAAAATAAAACACATGCATATATATGCCCGTACATGGTACAGCTAGACTAACAGTGCAAATGCTGTTTTTTGGCAAGGGGTCTGGTTGAAGTACGGGGTAGTATTGGGTGGGGGTGAGTAGAGGGAAAGAGGTAGAGGGAGGTGGGAGGCAGGGAGATGGACTGGGGATGGGTGGCTGGTATCTTTATGGGTGATGGCCAGTTTGCCTTAGAGGAATGTGGGAGGAGGGGTGGCAGGCATGATTCTAACAGCCGGTGGGAAGTGGCACATGCTGAAGGCAACAGGAGATTTGAATTGGGAGGGGGTGATAGGACAGAGGAAAGGGAAACTGTTGGGCATAGGGTGTGGGGTCAGAGGGTTATGTGAGATACAGGCCAGGGCAACTATGGAAGCGAACGATGTGTTGTAAGAATAACTTCTATCTGTGTAATTCAGGAAGCTGATAGTGGAGGGAAGGATACAGATGTCTCGGGTTGTGAAGCAGCCATGAAAATTGAGCATGTTGTGCTACTGTGTGGTCAACTTTGTTCTTGACAAAAGTTTGGCAGTGGCCATTCGACCTTGTGGAAAGCTGCAGCAGCAGAGTTGGTATAGGACATGGCTGCTTTCACAGGTAGCCTGGCCTCTCATGGGGTGGGATAAGCATGGGAAATGACTGGAGTAGGATTTTGTAGATGGGTGGATTGGGCAGGTCTTGCTTCTTGCTCTGCCACATGAATATGGTCCATGTGGCCGAAGGTTGGACATGCGAGTAGCATAGAGATGGACTAGGTTGTGTAGGTTGTGTGCATGATGGAACACAACTTTAGGAGGGTTGGGAAGGATCTTGGGTAGGAAGCCCCTTACTTCAGGGCAGGACGAGAGATAGTCAAAGTCCTGGCAAAGGATATGGTTCAGTTGTCCCATTCCCGGGTGGTATTGGGTGATGATGGATGCACTCCTTTGTAGCTGATTCTTTGGGGTGGTGAGAGGATGGGGTGTGTGTGAGGATATGGCATGGGAAATCTATTTGTGGACTAGATTTAGGGGGGAGTACTGCTTGTCTGTGAAGGTTTTTGTGAGACCTTTAGCATAATGGGCGAGGGAGTTCTTGTCACTGCAAATACACTGTCCATGGGTGACTTGGCTGTATGGAACGAATTTTTTTGGTATGGAAGGGATGCTAGCTATCGACTTACAGGTTAGTGGGGTTAACGTTGAATGAACTGGCCTGGGAATTTGTAATACCACATTGTGTTTGCCCAAACTCCTTTAATGTCATTCACAGCATTTAGCACACACACTTAGTAAACAAAATGGTCCAATACATCCAGGACAAACTTTCCTTGTTATGACTCAGTCGAAAGACATATCATTCTGCAGTATATCATGTAATATGGGAAACCATAGAGGAATGAGTGAATTCATGTTGAAATTGCAGACCTCTTTGAGTAACATGGTTATACAATGTGCAAATTAATTACACATCTCTCACACTAGAGGTGTCTTGTGCCAATGAGTGACTTAAGTGTCTGGAGATACAAACCATACCAAGTTAAACCTAGTACAAGGTCACTGGAGACATCAGAGAGCAGCATTCAATGTCCAGGAAGGTGGCATGTTACTCACAAGAGGTCTGTGGTTTCAGCATGAGTTTACTCATTCCTCTATGGTTTCCCATATTACATGATATGCTGCAGAACAATACATATTTCCACTGACTCATAACAAGGAAAGTTTATCTTGGTTGTATAGGACCATTTTGTTTTCTAAGTGTGTACGATAAATGCTCTAAATGACATTAAAGGAGTTTGGGCGCATACAGTGTGGTATTACACATTCCCAGGTCAATTCATTTATAACTGTATCTACCAATTGACCAAATAAGTTGGTGCAGTGGTTAAGGCAGCATACACACTCTTGCAGTGAGTAGAGATGAAATCAACGTACCGTTAGCTAAATTTGTGTATTTTGTGACTACCCTAAATTACTTTAGGTTAATGATGAGGTGGTGGTTTTGAAAATCACATGGGTGATTTCAGTCACCATTATTCTCCAATTAGAGCTTATGCTCTGTGTCTGATGTCTTTATTGTTGTAGTAACATTAAATCTTAATCTCCTTGCAGCATAATGAATTAGCCGCTTCCCTCATGCAATACCTTGTTCTGTTGTCTTTTTCCCAAATCCCCCCCCCCCCCAACTCCCCCCCCCCCCCCAAAAAAAAACACATCCCTCCCCCTCCCCAGGGGGCTCATGGTTCTTTCATGAGTTCGAGTGTGGCACACATTGAGCCCCGAGATATTGCAGCCCATTTTTCCTTCCTGGGCTGCATTTCCTTCACTTTGCCTCTCCCACTCTGTCCTTGTCCTTCCTCGTCTGCCCCCTCCTTCCCCTCTATGTGTTCTTACTTATGCCGACCTGGCTATCCACTTGGTTTCCTGTATTCCTTGCGATTTTGTTCACCTTACCTTTTTTCTCTATCATCCTTCCTTTTGGCATTTTTGGTGCCGCTTTGGGGTCTGACCTTCACTTCTGTATTCTCTCTCCGTAATGTGCGCCATTTGGAGAACAACTCCCTCCCCAGTGTCTATGGCATGGATTCCTGTCCCCACATTCCTTCCCCTCTACCTTCCCTGCCATAGCCCCCTCCTCCCAGCTAGGTTACCAGTACATGTAGTCAGTCCGTGTTTCTATCTGGCTGAGCTCACTGACAACACAGGGATCACACTTCTGGTACCTGAGCTGTTGCCTTCTCATGTATACCTAGGATTGGTTGTTTGTCGCTCTGGAGCATCGGAACTCCTGGCAGTGGCTGCCATGCCAGGTGACTCTTGCTGTGGCTAGGTAGCACCCGTGGAGAGAGCCGCTGATCAGTGTGGGTGGCATCAGGGTGAATGCTATGTGCGTGAAGTGCATCAGACTCCAAAAATCTGGTTGTTCTCCTATGACTCTCTCTTTAGAGTGGTAATGGATCACTGAATGCTGCTGCTTATGACTCTGAGGCCTTCCTTTTCCTGGCTACACCTTGGGAGGAAGGAAAGGCTTGCCGACTTGGGGTGAAGCATTTTCCCCACTGCCTAGTGTGTATTAGGAAAGACACACACACATTCACTGCCAAAACCTCATTATTTTTTTGTGGAAAATATCAAAGGCATGCTTGGTGAAGTGGAGTCTCTCACTAAGATGCGGTCAGGTTCCCTGTTAATCAAAACTCCTTCTGCCACCCAATCTGCAACTCTTCATTCTTGTGGTAATCTTGACAACGTCCTGGTGTCCATTACACCTTGCCAGTCTTTGAATGAGGTCCAGAGAATTATTTTTCATGGGGACCTCACCCTTCAAACTGAGATGAACTTTACGCTGATCTGGAATGATGGGGGTTTCATTTTGTTCGGCGTGTGCAAAAATGTTGTCAAAACAACTTTGCTTTTATTCTGGCTTTTGAGGGAGATACTCTCCCAGACAAG
Source organism: Schistocerca cancellata (assembly GCF_023864275.1). Classification (NCBI taxonomy): domain Eukaryota; kingdom Metazoa; phylum Arthropoda; class Insecta; order Orthoptera; family Acrididae; genus Schistocerca; species Schistocerca cancellata. The sequence continues at coordinate 420,731,269 of NC_064634.1, read as the reverse complement.
GTCAAGGTTATGTGTTATCAGTGTGGCATGAAACCTTACATCCTGCCACCCATGAGATGCTTTTAGTGTTTGTGTTTTGGGCACATGTCTTCCAGATGTATGGCAGAAACTCTATGTGGTGACTGTGGACACACACTATGTGATGGGACCCCATGTGTTCCACCACCTGTGTGTGTATTTCCATCACTCTCCACACTCGCCATATTGCCTGCATTGTAAGAAAGAAAGAAGATACAAAAGTCCATGCATCATTTATCTTACACTGAGACTCGTCAGAAATTTGACCAACTTCATCCTGTGTCGATGACCTCTTCTTTTGCTTCTGTTATGTCCTTTTCCCCTCCTCCATCTTCATTACCCCAGTCCCATCCCCCCTCTCCTCTTCCCCTCCCCTGTGGTTCCCACACCCTCCCCTCTGGGTGCTAAGCCCCCCCCCCCCCCCCCAGACGAAGAAGTGTTCCCCTCCTTCATTGCCTGCCAGTGATGGGACCACTCTGTCCCTCTCTGATACCACAACTTGGCCATGGGACACAAAGTCTGTGTGCCTCAAGGTTGCCCACTGTCTTTGAGTTCCAGATCTTGAGGAATCCTGCTGTCCCCCTGTGCTCTTCTCTCCTCAACCGACAAAGGAGAAGGGGAAAGAGAAACATAAGTGCCAGGACAAGGCATTCCAGATGCTCCAGAGATGGCATTTCATCCCGCACAACCTGAATTTATGAATGTCATGCCATCGTCTTTGGTGATGGATGGTGACCCAGTGACATGGTTGTCTCCAGCCCGTTCATCTCCTATTTGGATACTTGCTTTGTGACTATTCAGTGGAAATGTAATGAATACTACTGCCACCTCCCAGAATTGAAAGCAACCTGTTTTGCCTTTTACTTGGCAGCTAGTGTCATTCTCCATGAATCTCATTTTACTGATGCTCACTCACCAACCCTTCATGGATTCCATGCTTTGTAGGAACCGGGTCGGCCCTTTGAGGGCTTCCTGTGGCATCTGCACGTTGCTCTATATGGATATTGTTAGTACATGGATCCCACTTTGTACCCTATTGGAAGTGGTTGCTGTTCGGGTCCACTTGGACTCTGCCATCATGGTTTGCAATCTCCATCTCTCTCATGACAGGCCACCAGCATCTGCTGCCCTAATTGTCCTCCTCTAGCTGCTCCCACCTCCCTTCCTCCTCCTCCTCCTCCTCCTCCTCCTCCTCCTCCTCCTCCTCCTCATCCTCATCCTCAAAGATTTTAATGCATATCATCCTTTGTGGGCAGTGCTTCCTCATTGACCAGTTTCTCACAGACATGACCTGTGCCTTATTAATGATGGTTCCCCTAATCATTTTAGTGCTGCATATGACATTTTTTGTGCCATTGATCTTTCACTCTCTTCCCCTCCCCATCTTTTACATTGGTCACCAAATGACCACCTCAGTGACAACTTCCTGTTGATTCTCTTGTTTCTTCTCTGCCTCCCACTGACTAGGTTACCTTGCTGTGCTTTCCATCATGCTGATTCACCTCTATATAACTTGCAGGTCATGTTTCCACCTTTTTGTGAGATTATATTGAAGAACGTAATCCACACTACTGGCATAGCCTTTCCCCACTTGATGGGGCCTGTTCCAGCCAGTTCTTTGGAGGAGCATGGCCATTGCTATCTATGGTCGCCGTCATGCCTTGTAACATCTTAAGCATCACCTGTCCTCCGCTAGTCTTTTACCTTTAAACACTTTCACACCAAAGTCAGTTACAGAGCAAATGGGTGTGTTGGGAACACTTTGTCTTCTCTCTAGATTCTTTTGTCCCTTTATCATGGGTGTGGGCTACACTTAGCACCTTCCGAGGCTGTCAGTGACAGTCTTCTATTCCGGGCCTTTCCCTTACAGGTGGTTTGTGTACAGATCCATTAGTTCTTGCAGAGCACCTCACATCCCATTTCCTGATGGCATTGGTGTCAGCCTCCTATCCAGCTGCCTTTCTCCTCTGGAAACAATGGGCTGAAGCTTACCACTTACATTTTACCCCTTGTTAGGCAGAGTCCTACAGTGAACCTTTTACTGAATGTGAGCTACTTCTGGCCCTCTCTTCTTCCCACAGTTCAGCTCCTGGCCCTGATTACATCCATAAACAATTGCTTCTACATCTCAATCCTCCACAATGCCAATATCTTCTCCAGGTGTTGAACTGATTTCAGTTAAAAGGCATTTTCCCCTCTCGGTGGAGGGACTGTATTGTGGCTCCTACCCTTAAGTGTGGAAAGGATCCTTTGTCCCTTAATAGTTACTGGCCCGTCAGCCTGACCAATGTCCACTGCAAGTTACTAAAATTGATAGTGGCCTGTTGGTTCAATTGGAGTCTTCAATCTCAGAACCTTTTATCTGCTTACCACTGTGGCTTTTGGGAGGGATGATCTCCGATCAATCATGTGCTTTGATTGGAAACCACAGTTCAGCAGACCTTTTATCAGTGCTATCATCTAGTCGCAGTTCTCTTCAATCATTGCAAGGCCTATGACACATGTTGGTGCCATCATTCTACTTATGCTTGATGAGTGGGGTCTTTGGGGCCCCCACCCAATTTTTATTTGCCAGTTGGTACTTTCTTCAGCCCTCCATGGACCCAGGAGAATGGTTGTGGGGCGGCGGGTGGAATAATTGAATAAATGTTTTGTATTTATGCTGTTGTTTGCCGTTCTCAACACTGGCTCTCTAACTACAATATTGGCAACTAGAAAGTGATTAGCAAAACGTGAAGCCTGTAATTCGAATTCCTAGTGCCTACTTCATCTGAGAAATACATTTATAGCTACAGCTTATAGCTATGAGGAATTAGGAGATTGTCTGGGATTCATAATCAAAAACCATTCTCTCTAAAATGTTCACTATATTCTGAAAGTCACAGACCAAAAAGAATCAACACAATCCAACTAAGAGAGCAGTTCAGAGTCTAATGTGCTGATGCAACTGTAACTGTTCAAATTAAATGTTTAAGTGAATGCTCACCATAATTTAATGATAATGTTCATCAAACGCCACGCTAATAATGGTAGAACATCTGTCCTGCGGTGGCACGTGAAAATACGACATACGCAAACTAAAGATAGATCATTCACGACATTCCAAAATTAACACTTCACTCGAAAACGATTTCATGGTTATGCGTATCCCGAGTAACTTATTACTGCATCCGAGGCTGTTTATATCAATGATACCAATGCGACGTGACTCCTGGCACAGGTGGTGTGCTAATCAGCGTCTGGAGAGAACTGGGACCTACCCTCTTTCACGCAGCTTTCTTACATATAAAGCCGCGGTGCGGATGGCTAAGGGAACGCCTGATCAAATCTGCTCTCCCGACTAGCCACTGGGTTAGTAATGCACCACTTTAAGTTATCAAATAAATCATTGCTTCCTTTGCTGATGGCCAATGAAGCTCTCAATTTAAATGTGCAATCAGCACACAGGTAAGTAAGCATAAGTCAAATATTTTGGGCGAGATAATTAATTTAATTACACTACACGCAGTAGACGAGCTCTGGACTTGCCCTTTGGAGGTACGCTATCGCTATAGTTTTGTAGTTATTCAGTTGAAACTTCTCACATCTTTATGATTATAGCGGATCTCCTTTCTACTTAAATTTAAACATCCTAGCTTTATTTATTCGCGTACTTAATCTATCTTGCTTCCTTAATTTTTAAGATAAAAACCAGAAAATCATAAATTTCAACTAAAATTTTAATTTGTGAGATCCAGAATACTGTTTCTACTAAATTATTATGCAAAAGGAATCTAAATATAAATTTTTAAGTTTCTAGCTCCTTTTCTGTTGCGCCAATGATTTTTACAGAAAAACATCCAAATTTCAAAAATGGTTAAAGTTATTGAGCTGATATCCAACACATATTGAGCCGGTCGCGGTGGCCATGCATTTCTAGGCGCTTCAGTCCGGAAACGCGGGACTGCTATGGTCGCAGGTTCGAATCCTGCTTCGGGCATGTATGTGTGTGATGTCCTTAGGTTAGTTAGGTTTAAGTAGTTCTAAGTTCTAGGGGACTGATGACCTAAGATGTTAAGTCCATAGTGCTTAGAGCCATTTGAGCCAACATATATTGATTTTGTATTACTCCTGACATGCTAGAAACGTTTCAGGTTATTTACTTCATTTTAAAGTATTGCACAATATTTATGATGTCAGAGCTAGTTACAGCGGACTAGGCTGGCACACAATGGAAAGACTGATGTGAATTTTATAAGGCGTGAGTATGCTGCTTCCCTACATGGTGTTCCACAGGGCTCTGTTTTAAGTGGTCTTCTTTCTCTAATTGCTATTAATGGACTTGTGGCCTCTGCTCTGTATGTGGACTATTTCTGTATTTGAGCTAGCTACCACTTGATGGCCTCTGCAGAATGACAGCTCCAGGGTGCTATCCGGCACACTTCCTCATGGACACTCTCGCATGGTTTTCAGTTCTCTCCCCTTAAGTTGTTGGTGTTGCATTTGTCACCCTACTATGGCCCATCCTGATCCGGAGCTCTACCTTGATGCTCAACGCCTGACTGTGCTCCCCAGGTTCCCTTTCTTGGGTCTTCTTTTTGACAACAAGCTTACTTGATTGCCTGATATCTGTCTTCTAAAGGTTTGCATCCTTACCTACACCTGTTGGGGTGCAGATCATTTGATCCTTCTCCACCTTTACTGGACATTAGTTTGTCTCAGCTGGACTATACTTATCAAGTTTATGGATCAGCTGCCCCTTCCACGCTGTTCCTTGTGGACCCAGATCACCACCATTGTATCTGTTTAGCCTTCGATGCCTTTTGCATTAGCCCTGTTGATAGTCTTCTAGTTGACACTGGGATCTCTCCACTTTTGATTTGGCGTTCCCATCTCCTGGTTCCCTGTGCCATCACTGTCCTCTCTTCCCCTGTTCACCCATTCCGTTCCACTCTTTTCGCAGCTTTGGGCTGTTGCCTGTCCATTTTTTGTCCTCGGGTGGGTTTACCGGTTGGGTTCTGTCTTGCTTCTCTGCGCTCTGACTTCCATCTCCCTTCCTTCTCCTCTTTCCCATGTACTCTCCCAACCACCCTCCCTTGGTTAGTTCCTTGGCCCCAGATTCGAGTGGATATCTTTTTCTGGGGTGTAAGTCTCTCCATAGCTCCCATGGTGTTTTGTTATTTGTTCCAAAAGCTCTTACGGAATTACGGGATGCCATTGTTTTTTCCTCTGGTGTCTCTAAATCGACTGATCATGTGGGATATGCCTTCAAATCTTCTGTTGGCATGGATCACAGTCTCTTGCCAGCCTTATGTAGGATGTTTACTGAGGTACTAACAGACATCTATTGGGCTCTCTGCTTTATTAAACTGTGCTTCCTCACTCAAGTTGTGTTATGTACAAACTCAATGAGTGGCTTTCAGGCTATCACTCAATGTTTTAGTTGCCATTCCCTGGTCTCTGCCATCCATGACCTCCTTGCTGATCTTCGTAGTGCTGCTTGTTCAGTTGACAGGACTGACTGCGGACCTTTGGTACAGAGCCGAGTGGAGGGTCTGAATCAGAGGCTGAGACGGTTCTGCGACAGTGTGGGCTGCAGATTCCTCGACTTGCGCCATAGGGTGGTGGGGTTTCGGGTTCCGCTGGATAGGTCAGGAGTCCACTACACGCAACAAGCGGCTACACGGGTAGCAGGGGTTGTGTGGCGTGGGCTGGGCGGTTTTTTAGGTTAGATGGCCTCGGGCAAGTGCAGAAATGGCAACAGCCTCAACGGGTGCGGGGCAAAGTCAGGACATGCGGGGACCAAGCAGCAATCGGTATTGTAATTGTAAACTGTCGAAGCTGCGTTGGTAAAGTACCGGAACTTCAAGCGCTGATAGAAAGCACCGAAGCTGAAATCGTTATAGGTACAGAAAGCTGGCTGAAGCCAGAGATAAATTCTGCCGAAATTTTTACAAAGGCACAGACGGTGTTTAGAAAGGATAGATTGCATGCAACCGGTGGTGGAGTGTTTGTCGCTGTTAGTAGTAGTTTATCCTGTAGTGAAGTAGAAGTGGATAGTTCCTGTGAATTATTATGGGTGGAGGTTACACTCAACAACCGAGCTAGGTTAATAATTGGCTCCTTTTACCGACCCCCCAACTCAGCAGCATTAGTGGCAGAACAACTGAGAGAAAATTTGGAATACATTTCACATAAATTTTCTCAGCATGTTATGGTCTTAGGTGGAGATTTCAATTTACCAGATACAGACTGGGACACTCAGATGTTTAGGACGGGTGGTAGGGACAGAGCATCGAGTGACATTTTACTGAGTGCACTATCCGAAAATTACCTCGAGCAATTAAACAGAGAACCGACTCGTGGAGATAACATCTTGGACCTACTGATAACAAACAGACCCGAACTTTTCGACTCTGTAAGTGCAGAACAGGGAATCAGTGATCATAAGGCCGTTGCAGCATCCCTGAATATGGAAGTTAATAGGAATATAAAAAAAGGGAGGAAGGTTTATCTGTTTAGCAAGAGTAATAGAAGGCAGATTTCAGACTACCTAACAGATCAAAACGAAAATTTCTGTTCTGACACTGACAATGTTGAGTGTTTATGGAAAAAGTTCAAGGCAATCGTAAAATGTGTTTTAGACAGGTACGTGCCGAGTAAAACTGTGAGGGACGGGAAAAACCCACTGTGGTACAACAACAAAGTTAGGAAACTACTGCGAAAGCAAAGAGAGCTTCACTCCAAGTTTAAACGCAGCCAAAACCTCTCAGACAAACAGAAGCTAAACGATGTCAAAGTTAGCGTAAGGAGGGCTATGCGTGAAGCGTTCAGTGAATTCGAAAGTAAAATACTAGGTACCGACTTGACAGAAAATCCTAGGAAGTTCTGGTCTTACGTTAAATCAGTAAGTGGCTCGAAACATCATGTACAGACACTCCGGGATGATGATGGCATTGAAACAGAGGATGACAAGCGTAAAGCTGAAATACTAAACACCTTTTTCCAAAGCTGTTTCACAGAGGAAGACCGCACTGCAGTTCCTTCTCTAAATCCTCGGACCAACGAAAAAATGGCTGACATCGAAATAAGTGTCCAAGGAATAGAAAAGCAACTGGAATCACTCAACAGAGGAAAGTCCACTGGACCTGACGGGATACCAATTCGATTCTACACAGAGTACGCGAAAGAACTTGCCCCCCTTCTAACAGCCGTGTACCGCAAGTCTCTAGAGGAACAGAAGGTTCCAAATGATTGGAAAAGAGCACAGGTAGTCCCAGCCTTCAAGAAGGGTCGTTGAGCAGATGCGCAAAACTATAGACCTATATCTCTGACGTCGATCTGTTGTAGAATTTTAGAACATGTGTTTTGCTCGAGTATCATGTCATTTTTGGAAACTCAGAATCTACTATGTAGGAATCAACATGGATTCCGGAAACAGCGATCGTGTGAAACCCAACTCGCTTTATTTGTTCATGAGACCCAGAAAATATTAGATACAGGCTCCCAGGTAGATGCTATTTTTCTTGACTTCCGGAAGGCGTTCGATACAGTTCCGCACTGTCGCCTGATAAACAAAGTAAGAGCCTACGGAATATCAGACCAGCTGTGTGGCTGGATTGAAGAGTTTTTAGCAAACAGAACACAGCATGTTGTTATCAACGGAGAGACGTCTACAGACATTAAAGTAACCTCTGGCGTGCCACAGGGGAGTGTTATGGGACCAATGCTTTTCACAATATATATAAATGACCTAGTAGATAGTGTCGGAAGTTCCATGCGGCTTTTCGCGGATGATGCTGTAGTATACAGAGAAGTTGCAGCATTAGAAAATTGTAGCGAAATGCAGGAAGATCTGCAGCGGATAGGGACTTGGTGCAGGGAGTGGCAACTGACCCTTAACATAGACAAATGTAATGTATTGAGAATACATAGAAAGAAGGATCCTTTATTGTATGATTATATGATAGCGGAACAAACACTGGTAGCAGTTACTTCTGTAAAATATCTGGGAGTATGCATGCGGAACGATTTGAAGTGGAATGATCATATAAAATTAATTGTTGGTAAGGCGGGTACCAGGTTGAGGTTCATTGGGAGAGTCCTTAGAAAATGTAGTCCATCAACAAAGGAGGTGGCTTACAAAACACTCGTTCGACCTATACTTGAGTATTGCTCATCAGTGTGGGATCCGCACCAGATCGGATTGACGGAGGAGATAGAGAAGATCCAAAGAAGAGCGGCGCGTTTCGTCACAGGGTTATTTGGTAACCGTGATAGCGTTACGGAGATGTTTAACAAACTCAAGTGGCAGACTCTGCAAGAGAGGCGCTCTGCATCGCGGTGTAGCTTGCTCGCCAGGTTTCGAGAGGGTGCGTTTCTGGATGAGGTATCGAATATATTGCTTCCCCCTACTTATACCTCCCGAGGAGATCACGAATGTAAAATTAAGAGAGATTAGAGCGCGCACAGAGGCTTTCAGACAGTCGTTCTTCCCGCGAACCATACGCGACTGGAACAGGAAAGGGAGATAATGACAGTGGCACGTAAAGTGCCCTCCGCCACACACCGTTGGGTGGCTTGCGGAGTATAAATGTAGATGTAGATGTAGACTGCATTTGGGTTCCTGGTCACATGGGTATTCTGGGTAATGAACTTACTTATTGTCTAGCTGATAGGTGGCTACCTAATTTACATTCTCTGCACCCCCTGCTTGGGCAGATTTGCAGCTTTATATCAAATTCCTTTTTGCTCAGTCGTGGGCTGACTCTTGGGAGACTACCTCCCCACTTCATGGTCTAATAAACCTTGCGCTGTCAAGGAGATTCCCACCAAACGGCATTTGTCCCTCTACCTCTCCCGGTGGGAATCTACCATCCTCTGCCACCTTCACACTGACCAGGTTAGGTTGACCCATAGGCTTTTACTCTGCAACAAGCTGTCCCCTTTTGTAATTGCAGGGCTCCACTCAAGGTGATTCATATTTTTCTGGACTGGCCCCACCTTTTGGCCCTTTGCACTAAATATGCCCTCCCACCTTTTTTGTCTAAGCTGTTAGTGGTCAACTGTTGCATGCTTAAGTCTGTCCTCAGTTTTCTTTGTGGAAGTGGTTTGTGCACTCAGGTGTAAGTCCTTGAATTTTCCTCCAGAATGTGAGTCCTGTTAGTGTAGGCATTGGTTATGGAGGCCTTGACGTTGCAACACCGGCCAGGTTATCCCTGCCTTTTCCAAACATTTCGTCTCTGTTGTGCTGTTTTGTTTCTGCTTTTCTTGTGTCTTCTTCCCCTTTTGTTGTCCCCCCCCCCCCTTTGTATTGTGATAATCGGTATGGTATGGTATGGTAAATAAATATATAAAAAAATATAAATATAATAGAGGGAAACATTCCATGTGGGAAAAATATATCTAAAAAGAAAGATGATGAGACTTACCAAACAAAAGCACTGGCAGGTCGATAGTCACACAAACACACACACAAAATTCTAGCTTTCGCAACCAATGGCTGCTTCGTCAGGAAAGACGGAAGGAGAGGGAAAGACGAAAGGATGTGGGTTTTAAGGGAAAAAAGGACGGGTATACACTCGCGCGCGCGCGCACACACACACACACACACACACCCATCGACACATATACAGACACAAGCAGACATATTAAAAAAAGAATATATACATATAAAAATATGTCTGCCTGCGTCTGTACATGCGCGGACGGACATGTGCGTGTGTGCGAGCGTACACCCATCCCTCCTTCCCCCCAAGGCAAGTCCCTCCGCTCCCGGGACCGGAACGACTCCCCACCCTCCCCCTCAAAACCCACATCCCCTCGTCCCTCCCTCTCCCCCCCTCCCACCCGATGAAGCAGCCGCCGGTCGCGAAAGATAGAACCCCGTGTGTATGTTTGTGTGTCCATCGACCTGCCAGCGCCTTCCTCCAGTAAGTCACATCATCCTTGTTTCCAGATACATATATATATAAATAGAGGGAAACATTCCACGTGGAATGCTTCCCTATATATATATATATATATATATATATATATATATATATATATATATATATAGAGGGAAACATTCCACGTGGGAAAAATACATCCAAAAAGAAAGATGATGAGACTTACCAAACAAAAGTGCTGGCAGGTCGATAGACACACACAAACATACACACAAAATTCAAGCTCTCGCAACCAACGGCCATCCTATCAGGAAAGAGGGAAGGAGAGGGAAAGACGAAAGGATTCGGGCTTAAAGGGAGAGGGCAAGGAGTCACTCCAATCCCGGGAGCGGAAAGACCCACCTTAGGGGGAAAAAAGGACGGGCATACACTCGCGCACACACACACATATCCATCCACACATATACAGACACAAGTAGACATTTGTAAAGGCAAAGAGTTTGGGCAGAGATGTCAGTCGAGGCGGAAGTACAGAGGCAAAGATGTTGTTGAAAGACAGGTGAGGTATGAGCGGCGGCAAATTGAAATTAGAAATTAGCGGAGATTGAGGCCTGGCGGATAGCGAGAAGAGAGGATATGCTGAAGGGCAAGTTCCCATCTCCGGAGTTCTGACAGGTTGGTGTTAGTGGGAAGTATCCAGATAGCCCGGACGGTGTAACACTGTGCCAAGATGTGCTGGCCATGCACCAAGGCATGTTTAGCCACAGGGTGATCCTCATTACCAACAAACACTGTCTGCCTGTGTCCATTCATGCGAATGGACAGTTTGTTGCTGGTCATTCCCACATAGAATGCTTCACAGTGTAGGCAGGTCAGTTGGTAAATCACGTGGGTGCTTTCACACGTGGCTCTGCCTTTGATCGTGTACACCTTCCGGGTTACAGGACTGGAATAGGTGGTGGTGGGAGGGTGCATGGGACAGGTTTTACACCGGGGGCGGTTACAGGGGTAGGAGCCAGAGGGTAGGGAAGGTGGTTTGGGGATTTCATAGGGATGAACTAAGAGGTTACGAAGGTTAGGTGGACGGCGGAAAGACACTCTTGGTGGAGTGGGGAGGATTTCATGAAGGATGGATCTCATTTCAGGGCAGGATTTGAGGAAATCGTATCCCTGCTGGAGAGCCACATTCAGAATCTGACCAGTCCCGGAAAGTATCCTGTCACAAGTGGGGCACTTTTGGGGTTCTTCTGTGGAAGGTTCCGGGTTTGGGGAGATGAGGAAGTGGCTCTGGTTATTTGCTTCTGTACCAGGTCGGGAGGGTAGTTATGGGATGCAAAAGCTGTTTTCAGGTTGTTGGTGTATTGGTTCAAGGATTCCGGACTGGAGCAGATTCGTTTGCCACGAAGACCTAGGCTGTAGGGAAGGGACCGTTTGATGTGGAATGGGTGGCAGCTGTCATAATGGAGGTACTGTTGCTTGTTGTTGGGTTTGATGTGGACGGATGTGTGAAGCTGGCCATTGGACAGGTGGAGGTCAACGTCAAGGAAAGTGGCATGGGATTTAGAGTAGGGCCAGGTGAATCTGATGGAGCCAAAGGAGTTGAGGTTGGAGAGAAAATTCTGGAGTTCTTCTTCACTGTGAGTCCAGATCATGAAAATGTCATCAATAAATCTGTACCAAACTTTGGATTGGCAGGCCTGGGTAACCAAGAAGGCTTCCTCTAAGCGACCCATGAATAGGTTGGCGTACGAGGGGGCCATCCTGGTACCCATGGCTGTTCCCTTTAATTGTTGGTATGTCTAGCCTTCGAAAGTGAAGAAGTTGTGGGTCAGGATGAAGCTGGCTAAGGTAATGAGGAAAGAGGTTTTAGGTAGGGTGGCAGGTGATTGGCGTGAAAGGAAGTGCTCAATCGCAGCGAGGCCCTGGACATGTGGAATATTTGTGTATAAGGAAGTGGCATCAATGGTTACAAGGATGGTTTCCGGGGGTAACAGACTGGGTAGGGATTCCAGGCGTTCGAGAAAGTGGTTGGTGTCTTTGATGAAGGATGGGAGACTGCATGTAATGGGTTGAAGGTGTTGATCTACGTAGGCAGAGATGCATTCTGTGGGGGCTTGGTAACCAGCTACAATGGGACGGCCGGGATGATTGGGTTTGTGAATTTTAGGAAGAAGGTAGAAGGTAGGGGTGCGGGGTGTTGGTGGGGTCAGGTGAAAGGTTTTGTAGGGGGCCTAAGGTTCTGAGGATTCCTTGAAGCTCCGCCTGGACATCAGGAATGGGATTACTATGGCAAACTTTGTAAGTAGTGTTGTCTGAAAGCTGACGCAGTCTTTCAGCCACATACTCCCGACGATCAAGTACCACAGTCGTGGAACCCTTGTCCGGCGGAAGAATGACGATGGATTGGTCAGCCTTCAGATCACGGATAGCCTGGGCTTCAGCAGTGGTGATGTTGGGAGTATGATTAAGGTTTTTTAAGAAGGATTGAGAGGCAAGGCTGGAAGTCAGAAATTCCTGGAAGGTTAGGAGAGGGTGATTTTGAGGAAGAGGAGATGGGTCCCGCTGTGACGAAGGACGGAACTGTTCTAGGCATGGTTCAATTTGGATAGTGTCTTGGGGAGTTGGATCATTAGGAGTAGGATTAGGATCATTTTTCTTCATGGCAAAGTGATATTTCCAGCAGAGAGTACGGGTGTAGGACAGTAAATCTTTGATGAGGGCTGTTTGGTTAAATCTGGGAGTGGGGCTGAAGGTGAGGCCTTTGGATAGGACAGAGGTTTCGGATTGGGAGAGAGGTTTGGAGGAAAGGTTAACTACTGAATTGGGGTGTTGTGGTTCCAGATTGTGTTGATTGGAAGTTTGAGGTTTTGGAGGGAGTGGAGCTGGAAGTGGGCGATTGAGTAGATGGGAGAGACTAGGTTTGTGTTCAATCAGAGGAGGTTGGGGTTTGCTGGAAAGGTTGTGAAGGGTGAGTGAGTTGCCATTCCGGAGGTGGGAAACCAGGAGATTGGATAGTTTTTTAAGGTGGAGGGTGGCATGCTGTTCTAATTTGCGGTTGGCCTGTAGGAGGATGCTCTGAACAGCCGGTGTGGATGTGGGAGAGGAAAGATTGAGGACTTTTATTAAGGATAGGAGTTGATGGGTGTGTTGATTGGCTGAGTGGATGTGTAGGTGAAGGATTAGGTGGGTGAGGGCAATCGATTGTTCAGTTTGGAACTGGTATAGGGACTGATGGAAAGAAGGGTTGCAGCCAGAGATGGGAACTTTAAGTGTGAGGCCTTTGGGGGTGATGCCAAATGTCAGACAAGCCTGAGAAAATAAAATATGGGAGTGTAATCTGGCTAGGGCGAAGGCATGTTTGCGGAGGGAATGTAAATAAAACTTAATGGGGTCGTTGTGGAGGTGTTGTGAGGGTGACATGGTACTAGAAGGTGGAAAGTGTAACATGAGGCTGAAATGAAAATAAATATAAAAATATATGGGGAGAGATAAAGGTGAACTAGAAAGCAAATGGAGATCTGGTGTGAAAAGAAGCGAAAAAGGGTTGGTTAGAGCTGGGCTATGTTGATCCTGTGGTGAACTTGTGTAGGTAGATAATGATGTGCATAATGGTTAGATGGTTGTGTTGCCGACAAAACACGTTAAAGGGTGGAGAAATTCGGGAAAATTTCGAAAAAACTACGTGAGGATGTATTAAAAGGAGTGGTTTGGTGGTGGCAGATTATGGAAATGAGGCTAACAATTGTCTGATGAAGAAATAATGACGTTAAAACCTGTGGGAAGCGGCTAAAAATGATCGGTATGTGAGAAAAACGGAAATGGAAATAAAGCAAAACTTATTAAAACTAGCCGAAAAGGTTGTTTAATAGCTGAAAGGAACTGTTTGTGAACTAGAAACGGTGGATTTTATAGCAGGGGTAGTGTTGAAAGCAAAGAAAAAAATTATTATTTTTTTTTTTGGTTATGGTTTGGAAGTGGGTTACGTATTATTAAGTATATATCGGCGGGATAAAATTGTATACTGGATTACGGTAAAAAAGGAGAAGGTGAATACAAAGTGAAACTACTGGCAAAAACAGGAGGAGGAAATAAGACGACAGAAAAGATTACGAAATGTAACAGTGACAATAACAAACGTAATTGTTGGATTCAAATTAATGATATGAATATAATAGAGGGAAACATTCCACGTGGGAAAAATATATCCAAAAAGAAAGATGATGAGACTTACCAAACAAAAGCGCTGGCAGGTCGATAGACACACAAACATACACACAGGGTTCTAGCTTTCGCGACCGGCAGCTGCTTCGTCGGGAGGGAGGGGGGGAGAGGGAGGGACGAGGGGATGTGGGTTTTGAGGGGGAGGGTGGGGAGTCGTTCCTGTCCCGGGAGCGTAGGGACTTGCCTTGGGGGGAAGGAGGGACGGGTGTACGCTCGCACACACGCACGTCCGTCCGCGCATGTACAGACGCAGGCAGACATATTTTTATATGTATTTATTCTTTTTTTAATATGTCTGCTTGTGTCTGTATATATGTGTGTGTGTGTGTGTGTGTGTGTGTGTGTGTGTGTGTGTGTGTGTGTGTGTGTGTGTGTGTGTGTGTGTGTGTGTGTGTGTGTGTGTCCGTCCTTTTTTCCCTTAAAACCCACATCCTTTCGTCTTTCCCTCTCCTTTCCTGTTTCCTGACGAAGCAGCCGTTGGTTGCGAAAGCTAGAATTGTGTGTGTATGTTTGTGTTTGTTTGTGTGTCTATCGACCTGCCAGCACTTTTGTTTGGTAAGTCTCATCATCTTTCTTTTTAGATATATAAAAAAATATATATTGATCTGAATTTGGTTGTCAAAATGTTCATGAAGTATAATGGTAGACTTGATCAGTCATTTCTCAGATCCCACAGATATATCTACATGTAAATCCGGCAAAACATCGCTAGCTGTGGCTAAAGTTCCATTCAAAAATAGGAAAAAACTCAGCTTTTTCATATCAGAGCCTTACTTGAATGATTAAAACAGTTTTCAGAACTCTTAATTTTCTTGGCCTAGTAGCTGTTGTCCACCATTTTGTGAGTGTTGTCAGTTAAATTTAAAGTTAACCACACTTGCAGTCTAACATAAGTCAGCAGACTAAAACTCAATACTCAGCTGAATAATTGTTAATTTTTTATTTGAGTGCATATTTACTTTTTATAGGGTCATCTGTGTTGCGGAGACAAAATAAATTCTGAGAATACTAATAAATCTAAGGGCTTGGATACTGAAAAAAAAAGACACATCTTCAATTATCAGTTCGGTAGGCTTAATATAGCGAGTGAAGCCAGTGATGCCATGATAATTACTGCAACCTCATTAGCAGCAAGGGCTGCAATGGAAATGCAGATGTACACCTGGCCACAGATCAGTCTTGCATAATGTCTCCCAGTATCAGTCAACCTGCTGCATCAAATGGGCAGTTGAAAGTTTACATGTTGTCCCATCTGCATTGAATGGTTTTGCTACATTAGACATAGCTTCATATTCAAGCCAATTTTCACAGCTGGATGGTTGACTAAAGGAATGAGCAACTATTGAAAGGCATTTGGGTACCATTCAATGATTACAAAGAAGGTAGAATGTGTCAAAAGCTTCAATTATCTGAGTAGGATCATATCATGTGATGGAAGTTCCAAACTAGAAGTCTTAAAAAGAATAACAAAAGGATCTAGCTTCTTCCACCAAGTATGAAATCTAATCTGGGACAAGGAAGTCACTCAAAGAGCCAAACAGACCATGCATAAAACTTATCTCGTGCCAGTCACGATGTATAGTCTAGAGGCCTGTGTCCTAAACGAGAGTCAAATAAAAGCATGTGAAATGAAGTTCCTTAGGTCAGCTCTACAAAAAACAAGGGGAGACAGTCAGGAATGATTATGTAAGGAGAGAGCTGCGGGTGACATTGACTACAGAGGGGAGGATGAGTGTGCTTTGAGATTGAAGTGGTTCGGTCATATGAAGTGAATGCACCCACCTCAAACTCTACGCCAGTAGTCGGAGATGGAGGTACCAGGAAGAAGACCAATTAGGCGGCCTAGAAACAGATGGACAGACCAGGTTAAGGAAGATCTCTAGAGGAGACGAGTAATGCGGTATGTAGTGGAGAGGGAAAAGCTACACCAGGACAGAAACTAATGGAGCCATATCGTTCACCAAGTTCCTACCTGGCTCGCTGGAAGGAAATCCTGATGATGATGAAGCAAATAGTGAAATTCTGCATGGTCCGCTGAAGTGCTGGAACATTGATGCTATCGATGACCTCCTGAATGGCTGTTTTCAGCTCAGCAATGGTTTTGGGGTTTTCGCTGTAAACCTTGTCTTTAATATAGCCCCACAAAAAGTAGTTGCATGTGTTTAGATCCGGAGAATATGCCAGCCAATAGAGGACCATGCCAGTGGCACTAGGGTACTCCAGATTCAGACTGCGGTCCCCAAAGTGCTCCTCTAGGACGTCAAACACTTTCCTGCTTCAATGGGTGAAGCTCAGTCTTGCATAAAACACATTTTGTCAAAATCAGCATTGCTTTGGATAATGGGGATGCAATCATCTTTCAAAACCTTCATGTACCATTCGGTAGTCATCGTGCCATCAAGGAATATTGCTTGATTATTCCGTGACTGGACATTGCACACCAGTCAGTCACCTGTTGAGGGTGAAGAGACTTCTCGATCATGAAATGCAGATTCTCAGTCCCCCAAATGTCCCAGTTTTTCTTATTGATGATCACATCCAAATGAAAGTGGGCTTCATTGCCAAACCAAGGCATATACACAAACTAATTCCCACCAAGCTTCATGGCCAATTGTGGAGTTTGAGTGTCTTAACACAGACCATTATGACAATTTTATTTCATATAGTTTAATAATTATCACCATGCATGTTGTTGCATTGGTTGTGGAATTCCGAACACTGATGAAACACTGCCTGCAAGTAAACAATAAGTTATCTGTCCTACGTAATACCTTATACAATGATTAAAATGATTCCTGCCCCCTGTAATATTTTTAAAAGTTAGGGGCCTCTGATGCTGATAGTAAATTTGCAATGCATTTAGTAGGAACAAAAATCATGTTGGAGGAAAATGGTGATTCGCGTCAGGTGTCATACACAAGCAGATATAATTACATATTACAATCAATTTATTTATTGTGTATCTTGAAGCTTTCCCGGCGTATTGATTGGTCCATCATATTTCGGGCTTGCAGCCAGATCACGTTGACATCTTGGCACGATATTTCGGCTAACAAACATGCAGCCATCTTCAGGTAGGTACACCACTACGCATGCGCGGCCCGCTTCTGCTGCAGACCGCGCCAAATTAGATAGAGGGCGCGGTATTAGCCTTCTCCACTGCGCAGGCGCCGCAACGCCAATTTTTGGTATATATAGAATGACGCGCACCAGTAATCTTCATTCTCGTACTCACCTAAAGATGGCTGCATGTTTGTTAGCAAAAATATCGTGCCAAGATGTCAACGTGATCCGGCTGCAAGCCCGAAACATGATGGACCAATTTATTTATTCCTTTTGTTGGGCATGCAGTTCAACCATTATGTAACTAAAAATTTTGCAAAGCATTGCTAATTAATATGACGACTTATGAAGGTCTTCGTCAAAATGTGCTTTGCAGTACTTTGATCAGTGTGAGTCAAACCTTTACCCGAACATTTATTGACTGGTACATACTGCTTCTGATACAATACCAGTTTCAACAGTTGCTCCATAAAGAACATTTTCCAACTTAAACAGATACAAAAAATTATCTTAGGAACACAGTTTCCGAAAATACGCCCAATGGTGTGGCACTAATGACTATTAATTGCAGCATATAACTGGATCAACAGTAATCAATACTGACATTGTAGTGTGGCACAATGTCAGTGGCAATGTCAACCGTTCTCTGGTGTCATGAAATTATGTTCCCCATATCATCAGTGACAAAAATAATGAAAAAAATGAGAAAATAAAGAAAAGAGAAATATTAAGAACATTCTTATGCTATACCAGGAAAATGACTAAGTGGCTGTTAGAATGTTTGTACTTAAAGTGCCATTAAATACAAAGCACAATGTTTTGTTTGGATAATACAATTGGAGAAATACAGCAGGAATATTTTAACTTGTAGAACTGTAGCCAACAAAAGCATTAACTTTTAAGTTATTAGCAAAAGAATAAAATAACCAAACTCAAGGAAAAAGTCTTGTAGCATCAATTTATATTTCTTACATAATTTCATTCTTGAGATCAGATGTAACAGAGTTTACTGTAAAATTCCCTTTGCTGTTGAGAAAGAAATAGCAACATTGTCAACTGGTCTTTCTCTTCGTTTTGCAACTGATTATCATGGCTAGTCTTTCAGGCAAAGTACTGCGTGGCATACATCTGCATTACTCATTCCTCTATTAAATACAATGACATTTTTCCATTCATCTGTTTCAGAGTAACAATTTTTATGTAGCTGTTCAAGATAGATGGGTATGGGACAGTTGGATTACGCTGGTATTACAGTTTGAGATTTTATATACCTGAACTGTTGACAATGTTTCAGAGCTTCTTTAAAATAAAATAAATTAGACATACGCATTGGATTTATGTGGACTGGATTCATAGATTAAGATGACTCAACAGTCTTGTGTAAATCTTGCAGAAAAAGGCCTTGCTAAACTTTCTTCATTTCACTATAATCGCAAAATCTCTGTCGCAGTTCAAAAAACAATACCCACTCACCAAAACTTTGTTACACCTCTTCAGATCACCCTGAGCAAAATGGAGGTGACATTGATGCATAGCACTTGGAACTCCAATTATACACACAAAGACCATGTACTTTCTAGTAATGAATGGCCTGCACCTCAACAGTTATGGGAAGGGGAGGTTGGCAAAGCTTATAGGTGACAGCACAGGTGGGGTTGGTGGGATCACTCATGGGAAAATTCCTACAGTAGTGGGTGTTAGAGCTGCACCTTTTTTAGATTGAAGTCAGCTGATATGTATTCCTGCTTAAGGGAAGTCTCTCTAACAAAGGAACCACTTTTGACAAAGCTTAGGTATCTGAGTAATGAGGGAATTAGTATATTTCATCAAAATATACAAGGTATTAGATATAAAGTTAGTGAACTACTTATAGATGTTGACTCTGAAATTATTAGTATATCTGAACACTTCTTAAATAAGGAGATGATTCAGAGGCTTCCTTTACCAGGATACAGGTTGGCTGGCAGCTTTTCGAGGAGCTCTTTGTGCTGTGGGGGAGTAGCCATGTATGTGAAAAATGGCATCCCATTTGAGTCAATTGATGTTTCAAAGAACTGCACTGAAAAGGTGTTTGAATGTTGTGCAGGTGTGGTTAAATTTAACAGAGCTAAACTTCTAACTGTTGTTATTTATAGATCCCCAGACTCCAATTTCACAACATTTTTGCTAAAGCTAGAGGAGGTTCTTGGTTCACTTTATAGGAAATACAAAAAGTTAGTTATATGTGGTGACTTCAATGTTTATTGTATAAGTGATTGTGCAAGGAAGAGGATGCTGGTAGACCTCCTTAATTCATATAATCTTATGCAAACCGTATTCTTTCCAACGAGAGTGCAAGAGAACAGTAGAACAACCATAGACAACATTTTTGTTCATTCCTCATTACTAGAAGGGCATTCTGTTAGCGAAAAGGTGAATGGCCTTTCAGATCATGATGCACAAATTTTAACTCTAAAAGATTTTTGTGCTGCAACACGTGTTAAATATAGTCATCAGCTGTTTAGGAAAGCTGATCCAGTTGCTGTAGAGACCTTTGTAAACCCTATCAAGGAACAAGAGTGGCAAGATGTTTATAGCGCTGATACAGTAGACGATAAATATAATGCTTTTCTCAAGACCTTTCTTGTGCTCTTTGAAAGTTGCCTTCCGTTAGAACGTTCAAAACAGGGTACTAGCACAAACAGGCAGCCTGCGTGGCTGACTAGAGGGATAAGAATATCTTGTAGTACAAAGTGGCAATTATATCAAAACGTTAGAAACAGTCAAAATCTAAATGCAGCAGCCCATTACAAACAGTATTGTAAGGTGCTTAAAAGTGTTACTAGGAAGGCAAAAAGTATGTGGTATGCAGATAGAATAGCTAAGTCTCAGGATAAAATTAAAACCATATGGTCAGTCGTAAAGAAAGTGGCTGGTCTACAGAGACAGGTCGAGGATATAGAATCAGTGCGCAGTGGGAATGTCCATGTTACTGATAAGTCGCATATATGTACAGTATTTAATAATCACTCTCTGAATATAGCAGGTGAACTAAATAGAAACCTAGTCCCAACAGGGAATCGTATAGCACTCTTAGAAAAAAGTGTTCCGAGACTGTTACCTGAAATGCTCCTCCATGATACTGACAAGAGGGAGATTGAGTTAATAATGAAATCACTAAAGACCAAGAACTCTCATGGATATGACGGGGTATCTAGCAGAATACTGAAGTATTGTTCTATGTATGTTAGCCCAGTACTTAGCCATATCTGTAACTTTTCCTTTAGGAGTGGTCAGTTTCCTGACCGATTAAAGTACTCGGTAGTGAAGCCACTTAATAAAAAGGAGACAGGGATAAT
The DNA here is from genome assembly GCF_023864275.1 of Schistocerca cancellata. NCBI lineage: Eukaryota > Metazoa > Arthropoda > Insecta > Orthoptera > Acrididae > Schistocerca > Schistocerca cancellata. The sequence continues at coordinate 420,710,760 of NC_064634.1, read as the reverse complement.
GTTGAAAATTTTAGACCTATTTCTCTGCCATCGGTGTTTGCTAAAGTTATCAAGAAGGTTGTATATACAAGGTTACTGGAGCATTTAAATTCAAATAATTTGCTCTCAAATGTACAGTTTGGTTTTAGAAATGGTTCAACAAGTGAAAATGATATATTCTCTTTTCTCTATGAGGTTTTGGATGGATTAAATAAAAGGTTGTGATTGCTAGGTGTTTTCTTTGATTTAACAAAGGCTTTTGACTGTGTTGACCACAAAATATTACTGCAGAAGTTGGACCATTATGAAGTAGGGGGAGTAGCTTACAATTGGTTCGCCTCTTACTTTAAGAACAGAAAGCAGAAGGTAATTCTCCGCAATATTGAGAGTGGTAGTGATGTTCAGTCCCAATGGGGCACTGTTAAGGGGGGCATTCCCCAAGGTTCGGTGCTGGGGCCACTGCTGTTTCTTATTTACATAAATGATATGCCTTCTAGTATTACAGGTGATTCAAAAATATTTCTGTTTGCTGATGACACCACCTTCGTAGTGAAGGATCTTTTGTGTAATACTGAAACACTATCAAATAATGTAGTTCATGAAATAAGTTCGGGGCTTGTGGAAAATAATTTGATGCTAAATCACAGTAAGAATCAGTTTTTACAGTTTCTAACTCACAATTGAACAAGAACCGATATTTTGATGAGACAGAATGGGCATATTATAAGCGAGATGTAACAGTTCAAGTTCCTAGGCGTTCAGATAGATAGTAAGCTGTTGTGGAAAGCCCATGTTCAGGATCTTGTTCAGAAACCAAATGCTGCTTTATTTACCATTAGAACAGTATCTGAAATAAGTGACAGTTCAACACAAAAAGTAGTCCACTTTGCATATTTTCATACGCTTATGTCATATGGTATTATTTTTTGGGTAATTCTTCTAATTCAAAAAGGGTATTTTTGGCTCAAAAACGGGCTTTTCGAGCTATATGTGGTGTAAGTTCGAGAACCTCTTGTCGACCCCTATTCAATAGTCTGGGAATTCTGACATTGCCCTCACAGTATATATTTTCTTTAATGTCGTTTGTTGTTAGCAATATTAGCCTATTCCCAAGAGTTAGCAGCTTTCACTCAGTTAATACTAGGCAGAAATCCAATCTGCATGTGGAATGCACTTCCTTGACTCTTGTGCAGAAAGGAATGCAGTATTCTGCTGCATCCATTTTCAATAAGCTACCACAAGAACTCAAAAATCTTAGCAGTACCTCAAACACTTTTAAGTCTAAACTGAAGAGTTTCCTCATGTCTCACTCCTTCTATTCTGTCGAGGAGCTCCTGGAAGAGCTAAACAATTAAGCAAATTCCAGTGTTACATTGTTGATTTTCTTTATTTAAATTTACGACTTGTCACCTGAATATGTTTTTTTATATTTCATTGTATCTGTTTCTAATATCGTGGTATAATTTCATGTATTGACTCATTCCATGACCATGGAGACTTCTCCTTAATTTGGTCCCACAGAAAAAAAAAAATTTTTTTTTCTCCATGGTTTGACACTTCGAACAAGTCTAGGGATGTGCAACACAGCACTGAGAACATTGGTAACACACACAAATTTAGTATGTTATGACATCTCAACAGACCAGCTAGGGCAATGATGTGATAATTTGGCCACTAGTCCCCAAGTACTGAGCATTAAAAGTCAACACCATTTGGGATGCTTTGTGATGACTGCTCTGTTTTAGGTTGATGCCACCTCAGTGACCCCCAAAGTTGTGACACAATAATTGCCTGAAGGAGTGTCTGCATGTTGTCTGTTGGAGCGATGACTACTTCATTAATAACAGTAGTTAACATTATGCTGTATGAGCCACAATGACAAATGCTCTGAATACAATTTTTCTGCTACTCATTACAGTGCATTACAATAGACTTAATTTAATTTAATGTTACTTACTAAAAATAAGTACTGCATTTGAAGATGATCATATCTGTAACACGGATTCATGAATGGATGTTACTTCCCTGTTCGTCCATAGCAGCTGATCGGTACGCAGTATGACTACTTGATTTGGGCTGCATGTGAACTGTGGCCCACAATTTTGATGACCACTGGACTAGATGAATCAGAAGTCATAGACTACTACTTGAAAAGAAAAAGAAAAAGAAAAAATATATATAGAAGAGCTTTTATATAACTGTGTATTCTCTGTAACATTATTTCCATTCTGGCATACACTTACACAATATATAGCGCATTATGTTGTATCTACAGCATTGTATGAAGCGACTTGTTATGTATGGTCTTGCTATTTACACTCCTTGTTTAAACTGTCAATTTGTCAAAGCTATCTTTACAAAAAATGGGCATGTTGAAATCCTGCCTACACCTTTTCTGCACTGCTGTCTGATATAGTATCTTTCACAAATTTGCAGCTAGCAACAACAGTTATTGTGCATTTTATACAAGATGCTTGGTGTTATGGTAATGGGAATTGCTTGTGGTTAATTTCGGCTGTAGAATATTCCTTGACGCAGAACTATCCGTAAGAAATCTGTGTGTAATGGACTATCTGAATGCTTATTTATATTATCTGGCCCTAGTATGGAACCCTAAGTTAGCAACTTGTGATAAAGCAACAACTAACATGGAACATAACAAAAAATTATTAAATGATAAGGTATATTCTCTTTTGAAATAAGAAAGGCCATTCATTGAAACATTTCACTTATTACAATAGAAACATGAATGGAATATGATGTTCAAAGCAAATGATACAGAAAACCAGATCCAACAGAACTCTTAAAAATCACTATTATATTAGTGGTAATGGTCAGCTGTCACAGTTACATGAAGGGATGGGTTTACGCGAGGCCTCCCTCTCAGTGTATCAATGGTAATGCTATCTGAGGCCTCTGTCTTACATGACAGTGACTCTGAACTACTAAACTGAATGGCTGTGCAACATGCACTATTTGAATAACTGTTGACCCAAGTCAAAAGAAGACGCCACTGAGGTTGTAAAATAAAATGGAAAATTATCTGTGTTTCAGAGTTGCGAAGATGCTCAATATAGACTGTTTCCAGGTGTGGGTAAAACTCATCCTCACTGCTGTGAAAAATCTCCAAGTCTGCAACCAGGAGACACGTGCCCAGGCTCAAATGTTGAACTTCGTCTCAATAGCTGCCCATCAACAAAATTCTGTTGCTCAGAGTCCCAAATGACCTTTTCACCTTGTTGTCCCAGAATCAACTCTCTGCTGTGTACACCATGCCATTCCTGAATTAAAAAAAAAAAAAAAATTCCTCCGCACCCATTATGCAATCAAAATCTGCACAGTTTCCCTCCAGGAGACGGACAAAAGTCACTTCCCCAACAGAATGAGTTGCTGCCAAAAGTTACTGCTACCGTGCAGCATCTCTGGCGTTCCATCTGATTCTCAATCATGATGCTTATTGTTAACATGTGTGGGGAATCACTTTTCGTGAGAGCCCAACTTTCCAAAAAATATACCGGCTGCATTGGTGTCAAACTGTATGGTGTCCACCATTGCAGGACTACCTCAGATTCACAGAAGAAAAGTTTTACTACACTGGTAGATAAGCTTCTAAAAGAAATAAAAATAGATAGAGAGAAGAAAAGTCCTCGGCCATCCAGCCCTCTACAGATATTGATAAAGTTACTCTCCCAATGGATGGGAGCAATTTCAAGGGTACCAGCCCGTCATGTGAGAGGGCCTGAAGTCCTAAAAGGCACTTTGGATACAGTTGTCAGCGTAAGTTGATCCCTGAAATTTGCAGTGGGCTGGACACGGCAGCTTCGTTGGCCTATCACAACCGATACTGTAACGCGATTTTGGAAACATCTCTATGGCAACGCCTCAGAGTTGTCACACTTTCGGATATAGCTACGCTTTGTACAGAATTGGACAGAAGGCAGAGTAGGATTTAACATGTAAATAACTTTGTTAGCTGTGAACAAGTTTTATTGATAGTCAGTTTTTAACATATGGAGATTATCTAGGGAAGACAATATCCTTCAAATGACCTCCATTTGCAGCCTCACAGTCATGCTCTTTTCGTTGCATTGTTTATAACAATGGTTAAGGTCTGAGGGGGCAAAGCTCAAATTTATGCATGGTATTCTTCTCCAACTGCTGAAATGTACGTGGTTTGTTCATGTACACACGTTCCTTAAGATATCCTCACAGAAGTGATTGGGGGCCATAAGATCGAGGGAATGTGGCGGGCAATTAACATGGGCATTTCTTGAAATCATCCGTTGTCGCAGAACAGATGCCTCAGAAGGTTTATTGGGGCTCTGGCTGCATAGGGGGGTTGGTTGCCCCATCCTTCTGAAATCACATTTCGCTACGATTTTCGATTATACAACGTAGAAAAATTATCAATCATATCCCAATATATCTCACCAATAACTGACAAGCTGTTACTGTTATTAGTTTCGAAGAAGTAAGCCCCAATAACTTCACAAACCGTGCGCTTAATATGGTGCAGTTGGCGCTGATGAATTATCCTTTGATTTACCTTACCCCAAAACTGACATTTCTGTTTATTGCGAAGCCATTAAGATAAAAATTGGCTTAAAAATGGTTCAGATGGCTCTGAGCATTATGGGACTTAACTTCTGAGGTCATCAGTTCAAAATCAAATGGCTCTGAGCACTATGGGACTTAACATCTGAGGTCATCAGTCCCCTAGAACTTAGAACTAGTTAAACCTAACTAACCCAAGGACATCACATACATCCATGACCGAGGCAGGATTCGAACCTGCGACTGTAGCGTTCGCGCGGTTCCAGACTGTAGCGCCTAGAACTGCTCGGCTACTCCGGCCGGCAAAATGGGCTTCATATGACATACTTCTGAAGAAGAGAAATTTGTTAACATCGAGTATAGATTTAAGTGTCAGGAAGTCATTTCTGAAAGTATTTGTATGGAGTGTAGCCATGTACGGAAGTGAAACATGGACGGTAAATAGTTTGGACAAGAAGAGAATAGAAGCTTTCGAAATGTGGTGCTACAGAAGAATGCTGAAGATTAGATGGGTCGACCACATAACTAATGAGGAAGTATTGAAAAGGATTGGGGAGAAGAGAAGTTTGTGGCACAACTTGACCAGAAGAAGGGATCGGTTGGTAGGACATGTTTTGAGGCATCAAGGGATCACCAATTTAGTATTGGAGGGCAGCGTGGAGGGTAAAAATCGTAGGGGGAGACCAAGAGATGAGTACACTAAACAGATTCAGAAGGATGTAGGTTGCAGTAGATACTGGGAGATGAAGAAGCTTGCACAGGATAGAGTAGCATGGAGAGCTGCATCAAACCAGTCTCAGGACTGAAGACCACAACAACAACAACATGACATAATAAGCTGATGAATAAATTCATTGCTTTCTCTGGCTAATTCTTGGATGCGAATCGCAAAATTTCGACGCAGTTCATGGTCCACGGGTTTTAGATCCTGGACTTCCACTTCCTGCACTAACTGTATTTTGTATGGAAACATCTTTAAACCAAGTCTTAAAATTCTCCTTAAGGATGTTTGGAACATTCCCGAGAACGTCTTCTCGCTGATGTTTCTGATTCTTCTTTTACACTGGCCCTAACTCTTTCAACGTTCTCTTCGTTGCGAGCTGAAGGTGATATGCAGTAGGTGGAAGGTTCACCACAGAACTCTTTTCCTCTAAGCGTGTCATTAGTTTCTGAATCGTCGTCGCTGAGGGTCCGTGTCTGACTTGGAAATGGTTGTGATAAGCTCTTTGTGTCAGAATAACAGACCTGCTATTTTGAAAATAAAATTGCACTATTTTTTTTTATTCGTTGTTCCTCGGTGTAATTCATCACGCACAATCTCGAAAGCATCTGTTATGACATGCGCCTGTAACAAAATACACAGAATAACAAAGAGGATATATACATGTTAACTTCTACTCTGCCTGCTGGCCAACTATGTACCTGCAGCCGTTTTCATTTCACAGATGGAAACTGGCAACAGCGCTACGAACTGTCAAGGATTGTTTTACATCGTCTCGCCTGTAGCATTGGGAGCGATACACCAAGCTGCATTAGCAACTGGCCACAACTGGTCGCTTGGCGACTTCCCCTGGTGTCATTTTGGTCCTTACGCAAACATCTGTGATGTGAAAACGGCTACGAGCTCCATGTGCTCTCTGCCATTCTACCTGCTGCTGGCCGCTTTTGCCTTTCCAGAATCTGGCTCATTAAGGCAGCCCTTCGGTAGCACTCCAAGGAGTGCGTCTCTGCCTACGTAACGGCAGCACAGAAAGATCACAAAATCTTAGCCAGCAGAAGGAATGACCCATCACTTCCAATTACTCAGTGCAACTAGATGCCGAGACACGCGTACGCAGTCATTTTCATTCCATCTCATTAAACGTCATAACAATGAAAATGAAAGGGAAGCAAGCCTTCAGACCTTTTCGTCTTTCAGTGTGCTACCCAATCGGTATTTTGGCCTAATCCAGAATGAAATTTTCACTCTGCAACGAAGTGTGCGATGATATGAAACTTTCTGGGAGATTAAAACTGTGTGCCGGACCGAGACTCGAACTCGGGACATGCAGAGTGGGCCGCGCGGGGTGGTAGCTCAGCGCGTTCGGTCAGAGGGTTAGCTACCCTCTGTAATAAAAACTTCTGAGTCAATGGCTCAACACTGAGCATGAAAGGGTGTCAGGGGACATCCGCACCGAACAAATGCAACGAACAAAATAAGCCGGCACGGTAGCTGAGCGTGTTCGATCAGAGGATTAGCTGCCCTATGTAATAAAAACAACTGAGTTAATGGATCAACGACGAACTTAAACGGGTGTCTTGCGTCGTCCACCCCGAGCAGATACAACGAACGAAAACGAACAAAATGAGATTTAACAAACAAAAAAAAAAAGTGGTGGCGGTATAAGGCGGCTTGTCTTGGTTCGTGTAGTTCCCCCGTCGGAGGTTCGAGTCCTCCCTCGGGCATGGGTGTATGTGTTGTCTGTAGCGTGAGTTAGATTAAGTAGTGTGTAAGCTTAGGGACCAAGGACCACAGCAGTTTGGTCCCAAAAGACCTTGCAACAAATTTCCAAATTTTTTTACATGCAGAGTGAAAATTCCATTCTGGAATCATCTCCCAGGCTGTGTGGCTAAGCCATGTCTCCGCGATATCCTTTCTTCCAGGAACGCTAGTTTTGCAAGGTTCGCCGGAGAGCTTCTGCGAAGTTTGGAAGATAGGAGACGAGGTACTGGCGGAAGTAAAGCTGTGACGGCCGGTCGTGAGTCGTGCTTCTGCAGCTCAGTCATTAGAAAACTGCCCGCGAAAGTCATAGGTCCAAAGTTCAAGTCTCGGTCCGGCACACAGTTGTAATCTGCTAGGAAGTTTGGTATTTTGGCTGTTTACAGAAATTTTGCTAAGAATTTTACCTCCTTAGTAGTACTGGTAATAAAAGAAATTTGAAACAAAGGGCATATATTTTGTCAGTAGCGCCGCACACTTCAGGAAACTTTATTGAGGTATTTTACTTGCATACTTCGCAGATATACATCAAACTTGTTAAAGAATCCAAAAAACACATTCTCTCTTTTGATCAAATCGAGCGAGGTAGCGCAGAGGTTAGCACACTGGCCTCGCGGTCGGGAGGACGACGATTCAAACCCGCGTTCGGCCATCCAGCTGATTTCCGTAAATAGCTTCAGGCAAATGCCGGGATGGTTCTTTTGACAGGGAACGGCCGATTCCCTTCCCCATCCTTCCCTAATCCGAGCTTACGGTCCGTCTTTAATGACCTCGTTGTTGACGAGATGTTAAGCACTGATCTCCTCTTCTTTCGATCATACTGCTTTTTTATAATGAAAATCTTACTTCTTTATTACTGGTTCCATCAAACTGACAAAGTGTCCGAAGTCCACTGATGACTTATGATAAAATTGTTCAAATTTTCCATCATTTTTTCCGGGGTGGAGGTGGTGGGGTTTGTGGGGGGGGGGGGGGGGAAGAGAATCATCCGACTTCTGCCTGATTTGATACAGCCCGCCACTAAATTCTCTCCTGTGTCAACCTCTTCTTCATCTCAGGAGTAATGCATCTCAGTTATTTATCTCAGTTATTTGTTGGATGTATTCCAATCACTGTCTTCCCTCACAGTTTTTACCCTCTAGTGGTCCCTTATAATACCATGGATGTTATTTCCTGATGTCTTAAGACGTGTTACAACATCCGGTCCCTTTGTCTTGTCAATGCTTTCCATATGTTTCTCTCCGATTCTGTGGAGAACCCCGTCGTTCCTTATCTTCTCAGCGCCTAATTTTCAGCATGCTACTGCAGCACCACACCATAAAGGCTTCGATTATCATCTTTTCTGGCTTTCCAACAGTCCATGATTCACTTCCATACAATGCTCTGCTGCTAACGTACATCTTCGGAAATTTCTTAATCAAATTAAGGCCGATGTTTGGTATTAGTAATCTTCTTTTGGTTAGCAATGCTTTCCTTGCCGGCGACAGTCTGCTTTTTATGTCCTTCATGCTTCATCTGTAATGTGCTATCTTGCTTACAAGATAGGAAAGTCCTTTACTTCGTCTACCTTATGGTCCCCAGTTTTGATGGAAAGGTTCTTCCTAATGTCATTTCTGATTCTCCTCATTACTTTTGTCTTTCTTAAGTTTTTTCTGATTCCATATTCCGTTCTCGGCAAATTGCTCATGCCTTCCTGTATGTCCTGTAATTCTTCCTCGCATTTGCTGAGGGTAGTTACAGCATGAACGAATTTACGAGGGGGTTTTGATAAGCCTTGTAAAAAAGCAGGGAAAAAATGCGTTTCTCGTAAACAACTCATCTTACTTCTCGACATAGCCTCCTTTGAGGGACCTGCACTTAGTCTAGTGACCCTCTAGCTTTTTCTTCCCATTGGAAAAATAGGTACTGTGAAACTCTGTAAGATATTCATTGACTGCAAATATCGTTTCCTCATTTGCGAAAATTTCTTCCAAGCAAACCAAAGTTTCAAGTTAGGGCACAGGAAGAAGTCGCTTGGGGCTACGTCCGGTGAATAGGGTAGACGGGGATCCAATCCCAAGCCCAATTCATGCACCATAGCCATTGTTATTGCTGATGTTTTGGCTGGTGCACTGTCCTGGTGAAACAGTACTTTTTTGGATGTCAGCCTTTCACCAGCCATTGTCAATTATTTTGACTGCCGCTTTGACCCTGGGGTGTAAAGATAGATCCAGGTTTCATCAACAGTCACAAATCGGCGCAGAAAGTCTTGCGGATTACGAGTAAACATCGCCAGACTTGTGTTGAAATACTGTGCCGGATTCGCTTCTGGTCGACTGTGAGCAGTCGCGACACCTACATCATAGCCAATTCTCCGTGCAGGATATTACGAACTCGCTCCGATGCGATACCTACTGTCTGAGCAATCTCATAAATTCGTATTCGTCTGTCTTGCAATACCATACCACGAATTTTGACCATTAGAATTATATTAATACCTTCAGCTGCTGACGGGCGTTGATATATATCAAAGGGGACAGGCTAAAATGTGTGCCCCGACCAGGACTCGAACCCGGTATCTCCCGCTTACATGGCAGACGCTCTACCCATCTGAGCCACGGAGGGCACGGAGGATAGTGCGTTTGCAGGGACTATGTCGCGCACGCCTCCCGCGAGACCCACATTCTCACCTTGGGGTGGGGCGCTACGAATGTAGTGTGTGGACATACAGGAGATCCCAGGTTCGGGTCCCGGTCGGGGCATACATTTTCACCTGTCCCCGTTGATGTATATCAACGCCCGTCAGCAGCTGAAGGTATTAATATAATTGTAATTTAGTTCTTGACGGCTGCAGGTCATAACCATATAAGTATAATTTTGACAATGGTTTCTTTTGTGGTGACCTCAGTTGGATGACCCGAGCATGCTTTGTCTTCGGTGCTTGTTTGGCTGCGTTTAAATTCATTAATCCAAAACTAAATGGACTTCAGTGATGCCGCAGAGTCTGTGTGAACTTCATTTCTGTTTTGATTCTTACGGCAGTCCGTCCCTCCAAATGGAAATGTTTAATGACAGCTCGAAACACGGGTTTCTCCATTTTCAATCGCAGTCGACACTCTGAGCATTTCAGATGTCTGTCAAGAATGAACTATACATTGCACATTGTTGAAATTATTTATTTAATCCTTGGAATCATCAAGTCAACCAACCATTAAGGCGCAACAGAAATGCTCCATTCTTTCATGGAAATTTACCAAACTTACAAGCCACCTTCGTGTGACTGATGTCCAACCAATACGCTATGACTTAATTGCTTGTTTCTCCCACATATCTTTCGACTTTTTAGCTCTGGCGTCACTCACTGGCGATATTTTCTACGTTTTTTCTCAGTTCAGCTTATGATAAACAACTATGAAAGGCACACATGCAATTATCAGTTCACCTTCCACTTTTATTGATACACGCATGCACACTGGAACATCGCTGTGCACCTACGAACATTCGGCTCCATTCTGTGCTATATTCCGCTGTTGGCACGGCGCGCCGATGTTGTGTACAACGTACTAGGTAGCCTGGCTGTGGCGCCAATAAAACAATGGTGAGTCATTGGAGCCTGCGTCCTAGGAAACTATCATTTCCTGGCTGCTGCAGTCATTTGAACAGGTGTGATTACACAGCAGTCAAGTGGTTCCGTGCAGCCAGTTATGAGCAGGGTGTGTCGAGGAGAACATATATGGCTACTTGTCGAAGCAGCCAGACATTGTTTGTATCCCAAAACTAAATTCGCAAAGACTTTCGATACGAAGAAATTTTCTAGCAAAATCTATAGCCGAAACCATTGTTTGCGTTCCGAAACTAAATTCGTTAAGACTTTCGATAAGGAGAAGTTTGTTACTGAAATTTAAAGCTGAAGAGCAGTTTGGGACGAGGGTTATGATGAATTCAGTGATCATAAACTTAAAAGAAGAAGATGGGCGAAAATCACAAATACAGTATGATCAAGGAGGAGAATTTGACTGGAAACGAAAAGATCGATTTCGACGTTTTCGTTTTTTATCAGTTCATGACAGATAGTCGAAATTTTTACCACATCTTCTTGTGACGATGTTCTCGGGGTACTTTGAAACATTTTTCAACCTCACTATCCGTTATCGAGATCAAGAGCTTCAGATTTACCACACTTCGCACGTAAAATATGCATATAATATCCGATCTGAGGGGTAGTTTTAACTGGCTCAGTGTACTTATGGCAATGTTTCTAGGGTCATCGCAAGGGTTCTGAGGTCACCAGACTACGTTTTAGTCAGCATTTTTTCACCAATAAAACTTTATGATGTGGTGTGCCTGTATAGTCAACATTTCACGTCTATACAAATATGCCCAAAGTGAGACTGCAGTGATAAAAAGAATGGACTAAGAAGGGTCTTAACATGCTTAGAGAACTAAATATACCGTGAAGCAGTAGTCAGGATGCCCAACTCCTTAAACAGATGTCTACAAGATGATCGCTGGTGAGCACCACATGTTATTCTTACAGCATGTTTTTGGGCAATGAAGACCTTCTTTCTTAAAGATGAGTTACCCCAGAACATTATTCCATCTGACATTACTGAATGAAAATAAGCAAAATATGTCAACTTACTGATTTCTCTCTCCCCAAAACTTGCTATGATTCTAAGTGCAAATGTGGCTGAACTAAATTGTTTTAGGAGTTCCAAAATGTGTTTTTTTTTCAATTTAAATTCTCACCAATATGGACACCTAAGAGTTTTGAAGCTTCCATCTTATGTATTATTTCATCACGATGTGTTACACTTATCACTGTAGTGGTACCACTAGAGGTGCAGAACTGAATATGATGTGTCTTTTTGAAATTCAGGGTGAGAACATTCTTAGAAAACCAGTCACTGATACTTTTGAGAACTTTGTTCACTACTTCTTCCATTTCTGTATGTACACTGCGAGTGATTACAATACTGGCGTCATCCGCAAAAAGAACTGATTCTGATTGTTGTACATTAGACGGTAGATGATTTACATACAGGGTGTTTCACTAAATGTGTTTGCCTCTATAAGCTACGAAGTAATAGGTGACGGAAATATTTATTGCGGTAGGTCACCATGAGAAACGTTACACTTTCTGCGGAGCTATGAACATAGTTTGTTGTGTTACTATCCAAAGAGTTACAGCAAAAAGATACAATTTTTTAAATGGAACAATAGTTGTTTCTATCATGCACTGGAATCAGTGCATGATCACTTTTAGTTTGTGAGCTACAACCCTTCAAAGTTTCAGGGGCAGATACCACACGCTGTACATAATATATGGCTGGGTGGTGGGTGATAGATGTTCTGGCGCTGGGAAGTTGATTTAAATGAGACGTTCAAATGTGTGCGCATGTTCCTGAATGCACAATGCAATGCGCCTTCCAAAGGATCTCCGGACGAGATGTAACACTGTCGGTGTCACGGAGCAACATGCGTCCTCGATGCGCCGTTTTTGATCATCTGGGGATGTGGGCTCAGTGACATAAATACGATCCTTTAGATATCCCCCACAAAAAGAAATCTAATGGTGTTAAATCGCACAACCTTGCGGGCCATGAATGAGGACCATGGCGCCCCAATCGACTTCCTGCAAACCTGTTGTTTATTTCTTCCACCACAGCATACAGAATGGGCTGGGTGACCATCGTGCTGCATCCATATATGGACTCTCGTGTGTAGACACACATGTTCAAGGAGACCACCCAAACTGTCGACTATAAAGGCGCGATATAACTCACTTGTCAGTGAACCTGGGAAGTAGTGTGGACTGATGATTTCATTCCCAAGTATTCCACACCATACATTAATAGAACACCTACGTTAACGGTCGACAAGTTGTACCCACTGAGGATTGTCTGTGGCCCAGTAGTGCACGTAATGGCGATTCACTGCACCATAATTTTTGAGCGTGGACTCATCAGAGAACATAACATCTTGTAAAGACACCAGCGTGAAATTACGCATGGCCCATTCACAGAATGCTACTCTCGCACGGAAATCATTCCCATGCAGCTCCTGGGTCGGTGACAGGCGGTACGGGTGGAACCTGTGGGCGTGTACTATAGGCCACACAGGTGTGAGACTGACACCAGTGACTGCAGCAACGGCTCGTAAGCTGACATGAGGATCGTGGTGTACTGCAGCTAAAACAAACACCTCAGTCTCCACACTTCTTGCAGTTCTTCGTCTGTTACTGTGGCGCATTACCAAGTTGCCTGTTTCCCGAAGTCGTTGTTCGGCACGTAAGAATGTAATGGCTGCTGGAGCTCGTCGCCTATGATATCTCACGGCGTACGCCATGGCTGCTTCAGTGGCATTGTGTTGGCACTCGCCGAGCATCAGCAACATGTCAACGTACTCGTTGTTCGTGTATGCCATCTTCATCTGATGTCAGTAACTGTGGTATATTGAGCCCTGTTTGTTTGTGTGGCTCGAACTGTCGGGTATACGGCCGTGTGCGGCGACAGTCGGCAGTCTAACAGCGCATTGAGGAAGCTGGCGACGTTACAACTCGGCCGCACCACATTTAGAAGGCGCATTGCGTTGTGCGCAGTGTGTGTGTGTGTGTGTGTGGTATTTGCCCCTGAAACTTTTAAGGGTTGTAGCTAGAAGTGATAGGAATGTAATTTAAATTGATGGTTACACAGCTGGTGTTACTGATTCCAGTGCATAATAGAAACAACTATTGTTCCATTTAAAAATTGTATCTTTTTGCTGTAACTCTTTGGCTAATAACACAGATTATGTTCATAGCTCCACAGACAGTGTAACGTTTCTCATGGTGACCTACCGAAATAAATATTTCCGTCGCCTATTACTTTGTAACTTACAGAGGCAAACATATTTAGTGAAACACCCTGCATATGAGAAACATTAGTGGACCTAAAATTGAGCCTTGGGGAGCCCCATACGTGATTTCTCCCCAGTCAGAATTATGTCCCTGGATTCTATTCGTTGAATTACTTCTAAGTACAACTTTCTGCATTCTTTTGGTTAGATATAACATGATCCATTGGTTGGCTATACCATCAATCCCACAAAACTTCAATTTATCTAGGAGTATACTATGATTCACACAATCAAATGCCTTGGATAGGTCACAGAATATACCTACCAGTGCTATTTTGTTGTTTAATGCTTGTAATATGTAGTGTGCGAACATGTAAATGGCATTCTCAGTAGAGAAACCCTTCTGAAAGTAGTGGTGGAAGAGAGAGGAGACAGTGACAGTGGGAGAGAGAAATGACAGTGAAAGAGAAAGAAAGATGGATGAAGACAACAGCACTGGGAGCCAAATAGAGAGAAGATGTTGATGGTCAGCAAGAGACAGTGGCAGTAAAAGAGAAAGGGAGATGGATGGGGATAGAAGCACTGGGGGCAAAAGTGAGAGGAGAGAATGGAGCAGAGACCACACATAGGCTTGCAGTGGTAGACCCTCTCAGACCGGAGAACCTTAACACAAAAGTGTAGGGGAGAGCCCATTTTGACGGAAATTTTAAACACATGGATATAGGGGAAAATGTCTGAGCCGCTGGGGACTGGTGGGGACAGGTGGGGACAGTGGCAGTGGGATAGAATGTAAATCAATGGAGAAAAAGGAGATGGTAGGCGAGAAACGTACGTAGACAGTGGAAGTGAGTGGGAGATTCTGAGAATGAAGGCTTAACTACAATGAGAGACTGTGTAAAAGGACTTAGAATGTTCTGTGTTATAAGAGCAAGAATATGTTGGCATGCTAAAATTTTTGGTGAAGAAGGCGCAATGGGGATTGAGGCAACTTGTTCCCCATTTTTCTGTCAGAGTATTTTAAAGATGTACATATTCACAATTTTTTGTGCTCCCACATGAGCATTTTTCTGCTGATTCTACCCAATGCAAATCCGTTTTGCCATTATAGACGATTTTATTTCATAAAATAATCTGCAACAAATCCCTCTTCTCCCTACAGATCTGGGGTTAATTATAGACCTGAGGTAGTCCTGCCTGTTGTATGAGACGATTGAAAGGAGTCTCACACGTTTCGGCCTTAATGTGATGGTCCCCTTTAGGGTTTCACCTCCATTTTTCAAAATTTTTCCGAGGAGCAAGCCAATTCGAGAAGGGTGCATTACATCATGTCCATCATGCACTGAGACCTCAGTCACATCGTTTGTCGACGTGGATCTGTACTTCTGCTCATTCTCCAACTGTTGGACGAGGTCACCCTCCTGTGTGCATATTTTTCCATCAACTGTGCAGTACCATTTTCTTCATTGACGATGATAATGGACTTGTTTATTTGGTTGCACCTGATAGCCAGCATGGTAGCCAAACCATTGCGGTGAGGCCGCCATTATCCTGTTGGCTGTAGCCCCTGACTACATGGGGATCGCTCTGCTGTTGCCTGCGCCGTTAACTCCTCATGTATGCCAAGGAGTAGATGCCCGTCCCTCTGGGGCATTGGGACTCCTGGCAATGACCATCTTGCCAGGTGGCCTTTGCTGTGGCTGGGTGTCGCCTGTGGGGAGGGCCCCTGGTCAGAGTGGGTGGCATCAAGGCGGATGACATGTGATGAAGTGTACTACATCATCTCTTGCTGGTGGTCCACCATCAGCAGTCTCTAAGCAGTCGAGATCTAACTTCAGTGCTAAGAAATATCACCCCAAATTGTTCCCCTTCCTGGTCACACCATGGGAGGAGTGCCAGGCTAGGGATGGCAGTGAAGCTTACTCATCCAGGTACCTCATATGTACGACAGTTGATAGGGAATGTATCATCCCCATGAAGCCTCAGTTTTTTGTGGAGCATTTAGAGGACAAGATTGCGGAGGTGGAGGGCTTGCCCAAAATGCCGTCAGGGTCAGTCTTGATAAAAACGGCATCCTCTGCCCAGTCACGGACATTACTCACTTCTGACAAGCTAGCGATGTTCCTTTTGCTATCACACCCCATAAGAGCTTAAATATGGTCCAGGGTATCATATTTCACAGGGACCTTTTGCAGTCTGACGACGAGTTGCGCGCCAATTTAGAGCGGCGAGGTGTTCATTTCGTCCAGCATGCCCACTGGGGTCTGAGGGATAATCAGGTTGCCACCGGTGCCTTCATCTTGGTCTTTGGGGGTGACAAATTACCCGAGAAGGTCAAGTGATGGTCTACTGCTGTGATGTGAAGCCATATATCCTTCCCCCGATGCGGTGCTTTAAGTGCTGGAAATCTGGCCATATGTTTTCCTGCTGTACATCCAGTGTCACCTGTTGGGATTGTGGATGTCCTTCACATCCCAATACTCCATGTGCTCCGCCTTCCATATTTGTTAACTGCAGAGAGCACTATTCGCCTTGCTCGCCAGACTGCAGGATTCTCCAGAAAAAAAGAAAAATAATGGAATACAAGACACTGGGCCAACTGACCTACACTGAGGCTAAGAGAAAATATGAGAGGCTACATCCTGTGCATATGATGTCAACTTACGCCGCCGCTATGACGACAGTTCTACCATTTTTCGTTCTGCCACATACAGTTGGCTCTCAGAGCTGCCAGACTCCACCTGCCCTCTTTGTGGTGGGGGCCACTTAACTCCCTGTTGTTCCTGCACAACCTGCTTTGGGAGCAACACCGCCCCCCCTCCCCCCCCCAAACCATCGGGGACATCAGTCCCCACTTATCAGTTGGAGAAGTGTACGTCTTCTTCAGCTCCTCTCGCTAGGAAGGGGTCCCTTGGGTCACTCCCTTCCCAGGTTCCTACCAGTGGTAAAGCTGACACCTGCCAGTTGCTGAAGCAACCACAGGTAGCTGGTTGTACAGCTTTATGGTTACTCTCAGTCTCTGAGACTTAATCAGTGAAGCCCTCCCAGCTGGATAAACCTAACGAGCAGTGAGAGAAACAGAAAAAGAAAACGACCCCCAAGAACCAAGGCACTATGGTGGCACCACACCTTCGCTACCTACAAACTCTGCATCTGAGAATGAAGTGGCGATTCTGGCGTTCGCTGAGGACCTAGATTTCGCTGGGCCTTCAGACACAATGGATGTTGATCTCACAGGTATTCATCCAGTGGTAGCAGATGACGCTGAGGGGTAGACTGCCTCATTGTGAGTCTCATGCCTTTCCAGTCTCACGATCATGTTATCCTCCAGTGGAATTGCGTCGGTTTTTTCGACCACCTGGCTAAGCTACGGCAACTGTCAAGCTTTACACCTACTTTCTGCATTGCCCTCCAGGAAACCTGGTTCCTGGCAATTCGGACCCCTGTCCTTCATGGCTACAGGGATATCACAAGAACCATAGCGAAAATAATAGAGTGTCAGGTGGAGTTTGCGTATATCTCCTGAACTCGGTATATAGTAAACCTGTACTCCTTCAAACTCCTCATGAAGCTGTGGCTATCAGGATACGGACAGTGCAGGAAATAACTGTCTGGAACATGTATCTCCCTCCAGATGGTGCAGTACCCATGAGCGTATTGGCTGCACTGATTGATCAACTCCCTAAACCTATCCTACTTTTGGGATATCTTAACGCACTGTGCTTACTGGCTGAGGTAGAGATGTCGAAAATTTACTATCCCACATCGACCTCTTCTTCTTAAATACAGGTGCCCCCACACATTTCAGTGAGGCACATGGCACATATTCGGCCACTGATCTCTTGGTGTGCCCTCCTGGCATTCACCCATCTATCCACTGGAGAGCTCATGATGATCTGTGTGGTAGTGACCATTTTCTCATCTTCTTGTCACTACCCTGGCGTTATGCCCACGAAAGGCTATCCAGATGGGCTTTAAACAAGGCAGACTGGGTAGCGTTCACCTCTGCTGTCACCGTTGAATCTCCCCCAAATGGTGCCATCGATGTAGTCGTTGAGCAGGTCACTACAACCATCGTTTCTGTGGTGGAAAATAGGATTCCTCGTTCTTTATTGTGCCCCCGGCGAAAGACAGCCCTTGGTGGTCGCCGGAAGTCGCTGAGGCAATTAAAGAGCGTCGACGAGCCCTACAGCGACATAAACAGCACTCTTCCGTAGAATACCTAACAGCCTTAAGTGGCTCAGTGCTCCCGTTCGCCAGCTTTTAAAACGACAGAAACAGGAGTGTTGGGTGAGGTACATGTGGACCATTGCGTGCCACACGTCATCTTACCAAGTCTGGATGAAGATCAGACGTCTTTTTTGGTACCAGACGCAAACAGGTGTCCCTGGCGTTAACATGAATGGCGTATTATGTACCGATGGAAACGCGATTACCGAGCACTATGCTCGAGCCTCTGCATCGGCGAATTACCCCCCAGACTTTCGCACCCTCAAATGGCGGATGGAAAGGAAAGTCCTCTCGTTCACTACACGCCACAGTGAACCCTATAATGCCACATTTACAGACTGAGAGCTCCTCAACGCCCTTGCACGTTGCCCCGACACAGCTCCTAGGCCGGATCGTATCCACAATGAGATGATTAAACATCTTTCGTCTGACTACAAGCGTCATCTCCTCATCATCTTCAACCGGATCTGGTGCGACGACGTCTTTCCATCGCAATGGTCGGAGAGCACCATCATTCCAGTGCTCAAACCCAGTAAGAACCCGCTTGATGTGGACAGCTATCAGTCCATCAGCTTCACCAGCGTTCTTTATAAGCTGCTAGAGCGTATGGTGTGTCGGTGGTTGGGTTGGGTCCTGGAGAAACGAAGCCTACTGGCTCCATGTCAGGGAGGCTTCAGCCAAGGTCGCTCTACCATTGATAATCTTGTGTCCCTCGAGTCTGCCATTCGAACAGCCTTTTGCAGACGCCAACACCTGGTTGCCATCTTTTTTAACTTGTGTAAAGGATATGACACAACCTAGTGACATCATTTCCTTGCCACATTGTATGAGTGGGGTCTCTGGGGTCTGCTCCCGATTTTTATCAAAAACTTCCTGTCGCTCTGTACTTTCTGTGTCCAAGTAGGTGCCTTCCATAGTTCCCCCTGTATTCAGGAGAATGACGTTCTGCAGGGCTCTGTAGTGAGTGTGTGTCTGTTTTTAGTGGATATTAACGGTCTAGCGGCAGCTGTAGGGCCGTCGGTCTCACCTTATCTGTGTGAGGATGAAGCCAGCATTTCGTATTGCTCCTCCAGTACTGGTGTTGCTGAGCGGCGCTTACAGGGAGCCATTCACAAGGCGCAGTCATGGGCTCTAGCCCACGGCTTCCAGTTTTCAACCCCACAGTCGTGTGTCATGCACTTCTGTCGACGTCATACCGTTCATCCGGAACCAGAACTTGGTTACCTCACCTTCGTTAACTTAAGTAGAAATTCTGGCAGCATCTCAATGCCCTCTGCTGTTTGAGCAACACCAAGTGGGGTGCAGTAATCTCTACGCTGCTGCAGCTCTACAGAGCCCCTGTTCAATCCAACCTTGACTATGGGAGTCTGGTTTACAGTTCGGTGGTGCCCTCAGCATTGCATTTACTCCACCCAGTGCACCATTGCGGCATTCGCCTAGCGACGGGAGCTATTAGAACGAGTTAGGTGCCCAGTGTCCTGGTGGAGGCTGGAGTCCCTCCATTGCAGATCCGATGTGCACAACTGCTCGCCAGTTATGTTGCACAAATTCGTAGTTCTCCCGCACATCCAAATTACCGCCTCTTTTTCCCACCCACAGGGGTTCATCTCCTGCATTGGTGGCCCAGGTCAGGGTTTATGATTGCGGTTTTCGTCCAGTCCCTTCTCTCTAAACTGAGTCCTTCCCTTTACCACCTCTCCTCAAGAACCATTCATGTACACCTCCATGGTGTGAACCTAGCCCAAAGCTTCGCCTGCACCTTTCACATGGCACTAAGGACTCCGTTAACCCTGCAGCTCTCCTTTGTCACTTTCTCTCGATTCTAGACATGTACCGGGGCCATGGAGTAGTTTACACCAACGGCTTGGTTTCTGATGGTCACGTTGGCTTTGTGTATGTTCATGGAGGACATATTGATCAGCACACCTTGCCAGATGGCTGCAGTGTTTTCACTGCAGAGCCGGCGGCCATATCTCGTGTTCTTGAGCACATCTGCTCATGCCCTGACGAGTCATTTCTCTTGTGTACTGACTTCTTGAGCAGCCTACAAGCTGACGACCAGTACTGACCTCGCCATCCTTTGGTAGGCAACCATCCAGGAGTCCCTGTGTGCCCTGGAATGGTCTGGTCGTTCAGTGGTGTTTGTGTGGACTCCAGACCGTGTTGGAATCCCAGGAAATGAACTTGCCAAGAAGCTGATGAAGCAGGCTACACGAAACCGCTTCTGGAGATCGGCATCCCTGTAACTGACCTGTGATCATTGTTACGCTTTAAGGTTTTACAGCTTTGGGAGACGGAATGGCATAATCTCAGTAAACACAACAAACTGCGTGCCATTAAGGAGACTACGAACGTGTCGAAGTCCTCCATTCGGGCCTCTCGCAGAGATTCTGTGGTTCTCTGCCGGCTACGAACTGGCCACACTTGGGCGACCCACGGCTACCTCCTTTGCTGTGAAGACCCGCCGCAGTGTCGGTGGGGCGCCAGATTGGCAGTGGCCCATATTCTGTACACTGCCCTACTTTGACTGCCCTGTGATGAAATCTTAGGTTACTGGACTCATTGCCGCTAATTTTACTTGACAACGCCTCATCGGCTGATATAGTTTTACGTTTTATTCGTGTGGTTGGTTTGTATCGTTTGATCTAAGTTTTAGCACATGTCCTTTGTCCCTGTGTGTCCTTCACGCTAGAGCTTTCAGGGTGGAGGTTTCAGTGTGTTGCAGAGTGGCTGGATGGCTTGTTTTTATTCTTATGCTCAGCCAGCCATGATAACCTGCTTCCTTGTTTTAATCTCTTCTCCTTGTTTCCTGCATCTCTGTGGTTTTATTGTCCCCTTTTGTCCATTTAAGTGCTTGTTGCCCTTCCGTCGTGCGAGTGGTTTTTCCTTTCTTTTGTTTTGTATTGTAAGTTTCGTTTGTTTTCTTCTCACACTTGTGGCGTTGTTTTATTCGGAGCAAGAGACCAATGACCTAGCAGTTTGGTCCCTTCCTCCCCCGCCCCACTTCTAAACCAACCAACCAAATCTCTCTGCTCGAGTTATGGGCCGACGTACAGCGTGTCGTTAAATTTATAGCCCTCTCTTTCTCACACATAATTATGCAAAACCCAGCTTGCTTTTATAATAGAAATTGCAAATGCTTCTCCAACGCTCATTGGGAGATGAAAAATTCTGCATTTATTTACCAGGAGGCCATACGCGATTTCTGTAAATTGCTAGCCCGAGACTCTCGGCAATTAAAAATTCTTTCGTTGTTTGTTAAACCCCTTTCCACATAAGGTCGCACTAAATTTTCATACGTACGAAATGCCTCGTCTCGGGAAATGACATACGGCATCGGTACTCCATTGTTTGATGTGGGGCTTTCCTCAGGTATTCGTAAAATTTTAATGACGAGTTATCCATTGATTGCTTAAATGTAGATGTGTTACTACATTTTTCAAAAGGTAATCGAATCACTATACAAGTTCTTGTAATAAAAGCACTCCAAGTAGTTGGGAAGGTACTTAAAACAATTTTTAAATAAGCCCTTTGTGTGACATTCCAGAAGTAGAGGATGAATCCATTATATCTTTTTTTTAGCTTTGCGTTTCTTATGAGACGAAAAGTAATTAATTATCTCTTCCACATCCATCTCGCTCGGCTAATCAGTCGCGACTGACCGTCAGTTGCCTGTTAAGGCTGGTTGCCTAGTGCGTTACAGCTCCACCACCGTCTAGAGAGTTATAGACCTCGGCGCTTGCCCCCTCTTGGAATCTGGATACAGGCTTTTTATTCATTACAGAACTTTACCGAGTTTTTAGCTATCGTGGTCTGCGACCCCACTAATCTGCATATTTGACTTTGCCTACCGCGACGAGAAATGTTGCAGCTTTACCAACCATTTTATGCCACAGCTGCTGTACCCGGCGTTGTTTTAATACCTGCCGCACAAAGCGATTGATCCTCTGTCTTATTGGTGCTCATAGCGAATGCATGCCGCTTGGGAAGTGACAGGGGACTTACGACCACAGCAGTTAAGACCCATAGTGATCAGAGCCATTTAGGAAGTGACAATCGCTGTAAATCGGAGGACATACTTAAATCAGTGGATAACGGATTCGAGGAATGGATACGTCTCCATCTGCGGCATACGCTGTGTTGATGGTGGGCTCTATTACGTTCGGCAATAATTTCTTCACCGCCACACTTGTTCCGTTGCATATACACTCCTGGAAATTGAAATAAGAACACCGTGAATTCATTGTCCCAGGAAGGGGAAACTTTATTGACACATTCCTGGGGTCAGATACATCACATGATCACACTGACAGAACCACAGGCACATAGACACAGGCAACAGAGCATGCACAATGTCGGCACTAGTACAGTGTATATCCACCTTTCGCAGCAATGCAGGCTGCTATTCTCCCATGGAGACGATCGTAGAGATGCTGGATGTAGTCCTGTGGAACGGCTTGCCATGCCATTTCCACCTGGCGCCTCAGTTGGACCAGCGTTCGTGCTGGACGTGCAGACCGCGTGAGACGACGCTTCATCCAGTCCCAAACATGCTCAATGGGGGACAGATCCGGAGATCTTGCTGGCCAGGGTAGTTGACTTACACCTTCTAGAGCACGTTGGGTGGCACGGGATACATGCGGACGTGCATTGTCCTGTTGGAACAGCAAGTTCCCTTGCCGGTCTAGGAATGGTAGAACGATGGGTTCGATGACGGTTTGGATGTACCGTGCACTATTCAGTGTCCTCTCGACGATCACCAGTGGTGTACGGCCAGTGTAGGAGATCGCTCCCCACACCATGATGCCGGGTGTTGGCCCTGTGTGCCTCGGTCGTATGCAGTCCTGATTGTGGCGCTCACCTGCACGGTGCCAAACACGCATAGACCATCATTGGCACCAAGGCAGAAGCGACTCTCATCGCTGAAGACGACACGTCTCCATTCGTCCCTCCATTCACGCCTGTCGCGACACCACTGGAGGCGGGCTGCACGATGTTGGGGCGTGAGCGGAAGACGGCCTAACGGTGTGCGGGACCGTAGCCCAGCTTCATGGAGACGGTTGCGAATGGTCCTCGCCGATACCCCAGTGTCCCTAATTTGCTGGGAAGTGGCGGTGCGGTCCCCTACGGCACTGCGTAGGATCCTACGGTCTTGGCGTGCATCCGTGCGTCGCTGCGGTCCGGTCCCAGGTCGACGGGCAAGTGCACCTTCCGCCGACCACTGGCGACAACATCGATGTACTGTGGAGACCTCACGCCCCACGTGTTGAGCAATTCGGCGGTACGTCCACCCGGCCTCCCGCATGCCCACTATACGCCCTCGCTCAAAGTCCGTCAACTGCACATACGGTTCACGTCCACGCTGTCGCGGCATGCTACCAGTGTTAAAGACTGCGATGGAGCTCCGTATGCCACGGCAAACTGGCTGACACTGACGGCGGCGGTGCACAAATGCTGCGCAGCTAGCGCCATTCGACGGCCAACACCGCGGTTCCTGGTGTGTCCGCTGTGCCGTGCGTGTGATCATTGCTTGTACAGCCCTCTCGCAGTGTCCGGAGCAAGTATGGTGGGTCTGACACACCGGTGTCAATGTGTTCTTTTTTCCATTCCCAGGAGTGTATAACAACGGCAAATAAGTCCACAGCTCGTGGTCTAGTGGCTAACGTTGCTGCCTATGGATCACGGGGTCCCGGGTTAGATTCCCGGCCGGGTTGGGGATTTCTCTGCCCCGGGACTGGGTGTTTGTGTTGTCCTCATCATTGCATCATCATCATCATCATTCGTGACGTTGGCTAGATTGGGCTGTGTCCAAAATTGGACTGTGTAAAACTTGGGACTTTGTGCGGGAGCTGATGACCGCGCAGTTGAGCGCTCCACAAACCAAACATCATCATTAACGGCAACTATTCAATAAACAGGAAACTGCAATCGTTTACGTCAAATTCTCGAGCTGTCGCTCATCACGCTGTCTAGTGACGTTTGGTGGTACCATCTCCAAGCTAGGAATTGCCGTTATGACTGGACTACTCTCTTTCAAATTCTGAAGGTGGCAGGGGTCAAATACATGGAGCGAAAGGCTATTTACAATCTGTACAGAAACCCGATGGCAGTTACAAGAGTCGAGGGGCATGAAAGGGAAGCAGTGGTTGGGAAGGGAGTGAGACAGGGTTGTAGCCTATCCCCGATGTTATTCAATCTGTATATTGAGAAAGCAGTAAAGGAAACAAAAGAAAAATTCGGAGTAGGAGTTAAAATCAATGGAGAAGGAATAAAAACTCTGAGGTTTGCTGATGACATCGTAATTCTGTCAGAGACAGTAAAAAGACAGTGCCTTGAAAGGAGGACTTGAGATGAACATCAACAAAAGCAAAACGAGGCTAATGGAATGTAGTCGAATTGAATCGGGTGATGCTGAGGGAATTAGATTAGGAAATGAGACATAGTAGTAGATGAGTATTGCTATTTGAGGAGCAAAATAACTGATGATGGTAGAAGTAGAGAGGATATAAAATGTAGACTGGCAATGACAAGGAAAGAGCTTCTGAAGAAAAGAAATTTGTTAACATCGAGTATAGATTTAAGTGTCAAGAAGTCGTTTCTGAAAGTATTTGAAGGAGTGTAGCCATGTATGGAAGTGAAACATGGACGATAAATAGTTTAGACAAGAGGAGAATAGAAGCTTTCGAAATGTGGTGCTACAGAAGAACGCTGAAGATCAGATGGGTAAATCAAGTAACTAATGAGGAGATACTGAACCGAATTGGGGAGAAGAGAAAGTTCTGGTAAAACTTGATTAGTAGAAAGGATCGGTTGATAGGACATGTTCTGAGGCATCAAGGGATCACCAGTTTGGTACTGGAGGGCAGCGTGGAGGGTAAAAATCGTAGCGGGAGACTAAGAGATGAACACACTAAGCAGATTCAGAAGGATGTAGGCTGCAGTAGGTACTGGGCGATGAAGAAGCTTGCACAGGATAGAGTATCATGGAGAGCTGCATCAAACCAGTCTCTGGACTGAAGACAACAACAACAACAACAATTTATTCTCACGCTTTGAATTAAAGTTAGAATTCCACGATAAACTTCGTTTGGTAGGAATTTATTTTTTCATTAATTTTCTTAATTGGTTCATGTGAATGTAGAAATATGAAGTAAATCGACCAAGTGACAACTATCGAAAAAAACGCATGTTAGTTACAAACTACGGCGTGCACACACCTTATTCAACATGTAAACGTCACTACAGATATTCGGATTTAGGTTACATGTTCGATATCCCTGCAATCATTGGCGATGATGTGCAGCCGAATAACGAAATTCTGCGTGACCCGCTGATGTGTTGGAGCATCGATGCTATCGATGACCTCCTGAAGGGATGTTTCCAGCTCAGCAATGGGTTTGGGGTTATTGCTGTACACCTTGTCTTTAACAAAGCCCTACAAAAAGGAGTCACATGTGTTCAGATCCGGACAATATGTTGGAAAATCGAAGCCCGTGCCAGTGGCCTTAGGTACCCCAAAGCCAGAATTAGGTCCCCAGGGTGCTCCTCCAGGACATCAAACACTCTTCTGCTTCGATGGGGTCGAGCTCCGTCCTGCACGAACCACATCTTGTCGAAATCAGCCTCACTTTAGATAATGGTGATGAGATCATCTTCCATGTACTGTTCGACAATCACCGTGCCATCAAGGATTATCGCATCGATTATTCCGTGACTGGACATTGCACACCACATAGTCACCCGTCGAGGGTGAAGAGACTTCTCGATCGCGAAATGCGGATTCTCAGTCCCCCAGATGCACCAATTTGGCTTATTGACGGCCGGAGTGGCCAAGCGGTTCTAGGCGCTACAGTGTGGAACCGCGCGACCGCTACGGTCGCAGGTTCGAATCCTGCCTCGGGCATGGATGTGTGTGATGTCCTTAGGTTAGTTAGGTTTAAGTAGTTCTAAGTTTTAGGGGACTGATGACCTCAGAAGTTAAGTCCCATAGTGATAAGAGCCATTTGAATCATTTTTGGCTTACTGACGAGCACATCCAAATGCAAGTGGGCTTCCTCGCTAAACCAAATCATGCATGCGTATACTAATTCCCATCATGCCTCGCAGCCAACCGTGCAGTTTGAACGTCCTAACGCAAACCGTTCAGAAATTACGACGATTTTATTTCATATAGTTCAGTAATTGTCACCTGTATATCGTGTGTATTAAAAATGTGTAGCCTATGTCCCCCAGATGTTTATTAGGGGATCGTGTAGAAATCTGAAGTAAATCGGCCAAGTACCTTCAGAGGTTTATGGTAACAGCCTTTCCCTTTTTGTATTATGTACACAAACATATTAGCCAAAACATTATAGCCATCTTCTTAATAGCTTGTTTGTCCGACTTTGGAACGGAATGTGTCACTGGTTCTGGGTATCACGCATCCGACAGTTTGTTGGTAGGTTTTAGGAGTCTTGCGGTATTAGATGTGTACGCACGGGTCATGTAATTAGCGTAAATAACGGGACGCTGACTTGCGTACGCGATGATGACACCCGATAGCGACCCACATGGCTTCCACAGAATTTGGTCGTCCAAACGTCAACGTGAGTTTACTATAATGTTCCTAAAATCACTGTAGCACGGTTCTGGTTCCAGGACACGGAAAATTGTACTGCTGAAAGATGGCATCGCCGTCGGAGAAGACATTAAGCAAGAAGGGATGCACGTGGTTCGCAGCTGTCAGCGTATCTTTGATTACTACCACAGATCTTATGCAAGGGCAGGAGAATGTCTCCCGTAGCGTAATACTGCTCCCAACAGCCTGCGTCCATGGCGCTCTGCACGTTACGAGCCGCCGTTCACCTCGATGACAGCGTATGTGGAGACGACCATCGTCCTAGTGCACCAGAAGAGCCGACACACTTCCATTGATTGACGGTCGAAACCCGATGGTCCTGTACCTACTGCAGTCGTAACTGACAATGTCGTTAGGTCAACATGTGTATACCTAAGGGTTGTGTGCTGTAGAGGCCTGTATTCAACAATTTATGAAGAACAATGTGCTCCGAAACAGTAGTGCGTGCACTAGCATTATGCTCTTTCGGCAGAGATGCGACAGATCACCATCTATCCTACTTCACAGAACAGACAAGGCTCCGAAGTCTACGCTCTGTGAAGAGTCGTAGACATCCAACCATGTAGCGCCTCGTGGTAATTTCACTATCCTTCTACCTCTTTCTGTAGATGCTCACGACAGTAGCACTTGGACATTTGACAAGATACGCCTTTTTCGAGATACTCGTTCATGTGCTCTGCGTAATAACAACCTGTCCCTCGTTTAGGTTGTTTATCTCATTGGACTGCCCTGCAGCCCGTATGTTCGCTAGGGTGATCCCCTGTCCGCGGCTGCCCCGCTTATGTGCTTTTGTTACCGCCTCGCGCACCTGCAACCACCAGACGGCACCCAACTTCGCGGTGGGCAGAGGTCATAATGTTTCGGCTTTTCAGTTTATATGTTTTCAGTCGGATTTCGAAATGTTATATAGACAGTGATCTTCCTCTGGTCTTGAAGATATAGTGTGCAGAATTTTATCATCTGTAGACAAACAAACAAACAGACAGACGGAAACTCTTCTTTATGTATGTATAGCTCTTGGGTTTTCTTAGTTGTCGCCGTGTTCACCAGAAATTATGCCGATTATTGACACGCATATGGTTTTGGCGCTGATCTGGAATCAAGATGGGTTTCTGAAAGGTGCTGAAATAATACCCTCAACTGTTTTCTGTGGCCTTTCGTTCATCTCTACCGATCTACGGAAAGTAGCAAGTTTAACACCCTGGCGCACGGATTCCGTCACCGATTCCGGACACAGACATGGAAGCAGCATACATGCCAGACATTCGGCTCCAATTTTCATCATGGTGCCCACTCCCATTTTTCGGAATCACAACAGCGGTTTACCATTTGTCTGTGGAAAAAGAAACCCCATGATGGACTGCTGATTCTGCGTTGTTTTACACAAAGGAACTATTGTAGTACGCTCCAAAGAACACAATCATGCTACTTTGTACGAGTGTACATCTTACTTAATTTCAAACACATCAGTCGAAAAAAGAAAATGTCATTTTCTGCACTAGAAGAGAGGGAAAAAGATGTGAAATTACGATGTCGAAAGAATGAGTCCTCCAAGATTGGGGCTTACTCAAAGTCTATGGATGCAGTACAGCGCCACACGCGGTCAAAGAGCCGCGAATTCTACATACATTCTAGTTGGCATCCTGCTCAACAACGTGTGACAATGGAGGGGCGATAATATATATACTGATTAGCCAGAATATTATTACCACCTACATAACAGCCGATAGGTCCATCTTTGCCACGGGTAACAGCGGCGACGCGTCGTAGCATGGAAGCAATGACGTCTAGATAGGCCGCTGGAGTATGCTGGCACCACATCTGCACACACACACACACACACACACACACACACACACACACACACACACACGTCACCCAATTCCTATAAATTACGGGGATGTGGGTGATGAGCTCTGACGCCACGCCAATCACATCGCAGGGGGAGGTGGTGGTGGTGGGGGGGAGTGGCGATCAGCATATCAAGTGGAACTCGCCACTGTGTTCCTCGAATCACTCCATCACATTCCTGGCCTTGTGGCACAGCACGTTATTTGTTGAACAATGCCGCTGACGTCGGGAAACATGAGCCTCATGAAGCAGTGTATGTGCTTTACAACCGGTGTACGATACTCCCTGCCCGTCATAGTGCCTCGCACAAACTCCACTAGACCCTTGGATGTCCACGTGAATGTTCCCCAGAGCATAATGGAGCCGCCGCCAGCTTCTCCCCGTCCCACAGTACAGGTGTCCAGCAGCTGTTCCCCTGGAAGGCGACGGATTCGCGCCCTCCCATCGGCATTATGAAGAATGTATAGGGAGTCATCAGAGCATGCAGCGTTTTGCCACTGAGCAAACGTCCAGTGCCGATGGTCCCCTGCACATTTCAGTCGTAGCTGCCGGTGTCATAGTGTTAACATTGGCACATGGGTTGTCGACTGCAGATTCCTTCGTTAGGAGTGCTTGGTGCACCGTGTGTTCAGACGCACTTGTACTCTACCCAGCTTTAAAGTCTGACATGAGTTCGCCACATTTCTCTGCCTGTCCTGTTTTACAATTCTGAACGGCTTATGACGTCCGACATCTGTAATGAGGGGTGGCTACCTAATACCACGACGTACGGACGTGGTTTCACCTGGATTTCGTCGCATTTTGAAGACACTCAGCACAGCACTCCTCAAACACCCGACAAGTAATGCAGTTTCCGAAATGCACGTGCCGAGCCTCCCATCACAATCTGCCATCGGTCAAACTCACATAGATTGTGCGCCTTCCTCAATCTGCAAACAGACAGCACGCTCACGGATACTACACACACCAAAAAAAGTTTTTGCATCGCCTCCGTTCCGAGAGTTCCGGAACCTTTACAGAAAATTGGAATAGAGATCAACATAAACATCATTTCCGCCCTTTTTATTGCTCATGAAAACCTCACATTGCATGTTGTATCAGCGTACAACGAGACCTTTAGAGGTAGTGGTCCAGACTGCTGTACACACCGGTATCTCTAATACCCAGTAGCACGTCCCTTTGCATTGATGCATGCCTGTATTCGTCGTGGAATACTATCCACAAGTTCATCATGGTCCAGACTGTCCCATTCCTCAAGAGCGATTCGCCGTAGATCCCGCAGAGTGGTTGGTGTGTCATGTTGGCCCTAAACAGCCCTTTTCAATCTGTCCCAGGCAAGTTCGATAGGGTTCATGTCTGGAGAACATGCTGGCTCTAGTCGAGCGATGTCGTTATCCTGAACGAAGTCATTCAAAAGATGTGTACGATGAGGGCGCGAATTGTCGTCCACGAAGAAAAATGCCTTCCAAATATGCTGCCAATATGGTTGCACTATCGGTCGGAGGTTGGCATTCACATATCGTACAGACGTTACGGAGCCTTTCATGACCACTAGCGGCGTACCGCGGCCTCACATAATGTCACCCCAAAACAGCAGGGAACCTCCACCTTGCTGCACTCGCTGGACAGTGTGTCTAAGGCGTTCAGCCTGACCAGATTGCCTCTAAACACGTCTCTGACGATTGTCTGGTTGAAGGCACATCCGACACCCATCGGTGAAAATAAAGTGATTCCAATCCTGAGCGATCCATTCGGCATGTTGTTCGGCCCATCTGTACCGCGCTGCATGGTGTCGTGGTTGCAAAGATGGACCTCGCATGGATGTCGGCTGTGAAGTTCCGCATCATGCAGCCTATTGCGCCCAGTTGGAGTCGTAACACGACATCCTGTGGCTGCACGAAAAGAATTATTCAACATAGTGGCTTTGTTTTCAGGGTTCCTCCGAAATATAATCCGTAGGTAGCGATCATCCACTGCAGTAGCAGCCCTTGGGCAGCCTGAGCGAGGCATGTTATAGACAGTTCATGTCTCTCTGTATCTCCTCTCTATGTACGAACAACATCGCTTTGGTTCACCCCAAGATGCCTGGACACTTGTTGAGAGCCCTTCCTGGCACAGAGTAACAATGCAGACGCGATCGAACGGCGGTATTGACCTTCTAGGCGTGGTTGAACCACAGACAACCCGAGCCGTGTACCTCCTTCCTGGTGGATTGACTGGAACTGATCGACTGTCGGACCCGCTCCGTCTAATAGGCGCTGCTCGAGCATGGTTGTTTTCATTTTTTGGCGGGTATAGTGATACCTCTAAACAGTCAAAGGAACGATGTCTGAGATACAGTATCCAAAGTCAACGTCCATCTTCAGGAGTTCTGGGAACCGGGGTGATACAAGACTTTTTTTGGTGTGTGTACATTCACCGTGCATGTATCTGCCTAGCAGTCATTCCTCGCCACGTGGCCGATCGGAGTGGCCGAGCGATTCTAGGCGCTGGAGTCTGGAACCGCGCGACTGTTAAGGTCGCAGGTTCGAATCCTGCCTCGGACATGGATGTGTGTGATGTCTTTAGGTTAGTTAGGTTTAAGTAGCTCTAAGTTCTAGGGGACTGATGACTGCAGAAGTTAGTCCCATAGTGCTCAGAGCCATTTTGAACCTCGCCACGTGACGCTGCTATCGCCTGGACGGGTTTATGTCGATGATAGGTCTGTGGTCGTAATGTTCTGTCTGATTAGTATAGGTGCAGTCCTAGACTGTTAAAAGTTTACTCTACTTTCCGCTTTGAGGATGGTTTTAGGAGGAGAAATGTATTCGCAGTTCGGTATTTCGTGTATTTCATAACGGCTGTAGTCGCTGCAGTGCCTGTTCCTTCGGACATACATACATGCATGCATCGTAATTCGGCTTAACACAGGCACTGCAGTAGCATATGGTATCGTATCGTATTAATCATATGAGGATATAATTCCAGATCGTTGAATCAAAAAGGTGGCATTCATATTCATATTAACAAAATCGCGGTTCCTTCCTTTGTAGGTTGGATTCCTCCTTCGGACGTAGGTGTGTGTGTTGTCCTTAGCGTAAGTGGTTTAAGTAATACAAGTAGTGTGTAAGCTTAGGGAGCGATGACCTCAGCAGTTTTGTCCCATAAGATCTTACCACAAATTTCCAAAAAGCTTTAAAAATAGTAAGTAGATAACTAACAATATTTTGACAAAAAGTAAGTTTTGTGTACTTCTTGTCAATAACAAGTTTTCAGACTGAACGAAACTGTTGTATAAAACTAGCAACTTACTAAACTTGCCTCCTGTGGAAAATATACTGCAGACGTCGATGGTAGGGGAATGGTAGGGGGGTGGCGCTGTTTACTTCCTTTAGCACCAAGGCACCTAACTTGTTTAGTTTTCATCCTTCTTCCTTTCTGCTCAACTTCTTTTTGTGCGTTTGAATGACTAAAATTAGACAAATCGTGAGCCTCTGTACTAAATACAGCAAACAGCAAGAACTGTTCGCTGCTACAATCTTCGTAACACACGTCGCCGCAAGAACGCGAACTTCAAACCGGTTGGCTTGCTGAGCATTTTAAGTTTCAAACTACTGTATGAGTCTTTAAAGCCTCCGTTGATATCTCCAGATTAGGAGATGAAACGTTAGCTACAGAAATATGCCTTGAAACACGGCCTAATAGCCATAAAAACAAAATTACTTAAATCAGTTTTCTTCGTTCTTGTATGCGCAAAATTGTCAGTTATTTTAGAAGGACTCAATATTTCGTACTCTACACAAATTTATACACTTACACCTCTATCTTTACTCTGAGAATCAGGGTAAAGTGTGTGTAAGAGGATACTTTTTATTGTACCACACATTAAATTGTGTTCCTGTTTCATTCGCGAATGGAGCATGCGAATAATAACTTGTGCTACTACGCTGCTGGGCCAACCTGCACGATCTCTGCGGGATAGTTACGTGTGGGGAAGAACATTCGTGGTTTCTGCTGTGAAAGATGGACCTTGGGGTTGTCCAAGTACGTTCTTGAGAGATGTCCGGCGCCTTGGTTGAGTTATGCCGTTGAAGATGTTTCAATATTTCTCTTACTCTCTCTCATCAGTAAAACAAGCCTGTAACGATCGGCGCCCTCCCTCCTCCTATTGATTCTGTTCCCAAACCGTACAACCACGTCTGACACGTTGTAAACCTGAAGTATTTAAAAAAAAAATTATTTTAGCTTGGAAAAATACCTAACAACTGTAGTTTTTCTTAGTTAGCTTAGGACGCCTGTGCAAGCGTCAGGGTAACTGTGCGTCTGTTCTGCTAAGTCTTATACACCAGTCAGTTATTACATTTATAGTTTAAACGAAATTTTCATCAACATTAGTGCGCTGAAAACACGAGGGAAATGTTATGAGAAGTCGTTTTTTAAGGCCTTCGTGGCAGGTGGTAGACATGGAAAAGGTTGTATTGCTGCGTATGTGTCGAAGAAATACATCATTCTTTAAACCCTTGTATTCAAACTGTCTGGTCACATTAATATGACCACCTGTCAAAAGCCTGAATAACCACCGCTGCGAAATGTGCAGGGAGAAAGTCAGAGAGGTTCTGAAAGGTGCCACCAGAGATGTAAAGCTATGCCGACTCCAGTGCTGTGGCCATCTTTGCTAGGGTTGTCAGTTGGAGATGCATGGCACAAACAGCCCTATCGATGTGGTCCCACAGATTCTCCAATGTGTGAGAGAGATTGCATGCCGCTCTTACTTCTGATTCGGTGTTACGCTGCTTCATATTCGTACGGAATATGATCTTTACTGCGATTTGACTTCATACATTATGATGAAATGGTGGGCAGTAGTTAATGGTCTTGTTTGTGTCATCTAGGGAAGGAATGATGGTAAGCTTTACCTACGTTCAAAGGAATAGGGTGCAGATTTAAACGACTACAGTAAAAGCTGCGGCGATGGCGGATCCAGCAAAGATCGTTTTTTCTGCAGAACGTGTGGATACATTTCCGGACGGCCAAGTTCCGCAGTCTCATTGTGGAGAGACATTTAGCTGGCGCCGGATGGGAGGCAGGCGCGTCCAGCTATAGAGACTAGCCCCGAGAAGTCGCCACTGCACTGGCCAGTGCATTGTAGACTGGAAATAAAGCAGAGGACAGGCTCTTGTTAGGGAGAAAGCCAACAAAAGGTGAGCATTTTGCGAATTTCCGTGGGACTGGGCGACTGGCGTCCAGATGTCCAGACTCTGTTTCAAAACATATTTGTGAAAGCACGAGGCTTTTAGCGAGTTTATGGCTGTTCTTTGGAAACTTTGAAATGGACGCAACAGGGGAGGTAACAAGCTGTCTATGTAGGGCTGTGCTTCCACCCTGAGCATTTTGATAGCAAAAGACACAGCAAATGCGCGGGAAAGAGGCTGAAAAGCTGAATCTTTTTTCCTTTTTCTCGCAATTAACTTTAAAGTCTCTGATTGGTCAAATCGGTGTTTGCAGAGCAAAGGCCAGTCTCCCAGCTAAGAATGCTGGGCTCCAGCTCGTGATTGGCTTGTGCGAAAGTGGGGGGAGTTTAAAATGTAAATCTGCTTTCGGTACTGAGCTGAGGAGGAAGTGAGCAGAAAGGAAGAAGACACTCTTGTACTGGCGCTTTGTTAGTAAAGAACTGCAGGTATCTACCTAAACGGTGAGACTTGTGTCCTTTGTTAATGTGCCACTTAGAGCCTGTGCCAATCACCTTCTGAACCGTCAGAGGTACTGCTTCTATCATCACGCTCACAATGAGTGAAGAGTGGGTGTACTTATTTGTCTTGAGTCGGCCGTCTAAATACACTCCTGGAAATGGAAAAAAGAACACATTGACACCGGTATGTCAGACCCACCATACTTGCTCCGGACACTGCGAGAGGGCTGTACAAGCAATGATCACACGCACGGCACAGCGGACACACCAGCAACCGCGGTGTTGGCCGTCGAATGGCGCTAGCTGCGCAGAATTTGTGCACCGCCGCCGTCAGTGTCAGCCAGTTTGCCGTGGCATACGGAGCTCCATCGCAGTCTTTAACACTGGTAGCATGCCGCGACAGCGTGGACGTGAACCGTATGTGCCGTTGACGGACTTTGAGCGAGGGCGTATAGTGGGCATGCGGGAGGCCGGGTGGACGTAACGCCGAATTGCTCAACACGTGGGGCGTGAGGTCTCCACAGTACATCGAAGTTGTCGCCAGTGGTCGGCGGAAGGTGCACGTACCCGTCGACCTGGGACCGGACCGCAGCGACGCACGGATGCACGCCAAGACCGTAGGATCCTACGCAGTGCCGTAGGGGACCGCACCGCCACTTCCCAGCAAATTAGGGACACTGTTGCTCCTGGGGTATCGGCGAGGACCATTCGCAACCGTCTCCATGAAGCTGGGCTACGGTCCCGCACACCGTTAGGCCGTCTTCCGCTCACGCCCCATCATCGTGCAGCCCGCCTCCAGTGGTGTCGCGAGAGGCGTGAATGGAGGGACGAATGGAGACGTGTCGTCTTCAGCGATGAGAGTCGCTTCTGCCTTGGTGCCAATGATGGTCGTATGCGTGTTTGGCGCCGTGCAGGTGAGCGCCACACTCAGGACTGCATACGACCGAGGCACACAGGGCCAACACCCGGCATTATGGTGTGGGGAGCGATCTCCTACACTGGCCGTACACCACTGGTGATCGTCGAGGGGACACTGAATAGTGCACGGTACATCCAAATCGTCATCGAACCCATCGTTCTACCATTCCTAGACCGGCAAGGGAACTTGCTGTTCCAACAGGACAATGCACGTCCGCATGTATCCCGTGCCACCCAACGTGCTCTAGAAGGTGTAAGTCAACTACCCTGGCCAGCAAGATCTCCGGATCTGTCCCCCATTGAGCATGTTTGGGACTGGATGAAGCGTCGTCTCACGCGGTCTGCACGTCCAGCACGAACGCTGGTCCAACTGAGGCGCCAGGTGGAAATGGCATGGCAAGCCGTTCCACAGGACTACATCCAGCATCTCTACGATCGTCTCCATGGGAGAATAGCAGCCTGCATTGCTGCGAAAGGTGGATATACACTGTACTAGTGCCGACATTGTGCATGCTCTGTTGCCTGTGTCTATGTGCCTGTGGTTCTGTCAGTGTGATCATGTGATGTATCTGACCCCAGGAATGTGTCAATAAAGTTTCCCCTTCCTGGGACAATGAATTCACGGTGTTCTTATTTCAATTTCCAGGAGTGTATTTGACATATTCTATCATGTACAGTTCTGGCACGGAGTCAAATTGATTTGGCAGACCAGCAAACGGGTCCACCTGCACACTGGAATCCACTGGGGTTTCAGAGGCTCATAGGAAAGTACCTGCATTCTGAATCAACCGAACGCGAGACCGGGTACTTACATTTCTCGGGAACGCGCCATTAATAACAGATTGCTGCCATCCACAACTTCAGCTGCCGAACGCATCGTGCTGTGCCGCCTTGACCAGCAGGAGGGTAATGTATTCGCTGCTGCGGCGTAGGGCTATAATATATGTTTCTCAGCATCCTGTTCTTTCGAACCATATTTTTCTTTTTTGAATAGTAGAGTATAGATGCTTGGTGGTGGCGTAGTTTTGTGCCATAACCCGAATTCACGTGTATGAAGTCAGATAAAGGGATTAGTGTTTAGGTTAGTGTCGTATGTCGATCCCCAGGTGATCAGTTTGTACACCATAGACCCCATGTTAGTGGAAGCGTTTGTTAAATAAGAAAATGTTTGTGTAATGTTTCTTTCGTCATATTTGCTGTCTTGTGATGTTAAGAGTGAATAAATCTAGTGTCATTTAGATCACAACTTCTCCATGAGTCCTGATTAACAGTTCCTTCCCATTTTATTATTACAGTCTAGATTAGAAACATAAGTAGAAGCTTTTCATTTGGCGTCCCCTGCCAGGATCTCTTACTTTATTAACGATAGTCTTTCACGTGTGTGTGTGTGTGTGTGTGTGTGTGTGTGTGTGTGTGTGTGTGTGTGTGTGTGTGTGTGTGGGTGTGGCGGGGGGAGGGGTGGGGGAGAGTGCAGTGTGTAGTGTGGGCAGATTTTCCCCTGGAGGCCAGGGGATACAGTAAACTTGTCCTCGTTTTCTTCAAACCACGCACGTACACTGCTAGTTGTATGACACATTGTATTGTCCTGCTGGGAGAGCCATTGTGCCGAGGAAAAATAAACTACATGTAAGGATGGACATGGTCCTGCAGGATAGATGCATACTTCTGTTAATCCATTGTGTTTTCCAGAATGACGAAATCACCCGAAAATGCCCTCTGGCCTGGACGCTTTCGACGATAATTGTAGCATGTTCGTTTTCAGACATTTCACTCCGCTCATGTCAGTGGCCATCTGTCCGACAGAGCAGAAAACGTGATTCGTCTGGAAAGGCGCCTGTTCCCACTCAGTGGACGTCTGGTTGCGGTACTGGGGTGCAAATTCCAGCCTTCGTCGCCGATGGACAGCAGTCAGCATGTGTGTGCGTGAACCAGGCTCCCACTGCAGAGACCCATGCACAGCAAAGTTCGCTGAACGGTCGTCGTGGAGACACTGTGGGTAGCCCCTTGGTTCATCTGGGTGGTCAACGTCATTTCGCCCATACACGTGGCCACAGCCGTCGTTCACGCTTGTCATTTATGGCCTGTGGCACTCCACAGTTACCTCGACGCCAGGGTTGAAGAATGCCATTTATGTAGTTTAACCACAGCGGCACGCGAACAGTTTACAAACTTAGCCGTTTTGGAAATGCTTCCACCCCTGGCCCGAAAGTAAATGGTGATGCCCATTTGCACTTCAGACAAATCACTCCGTTTCCGCATTACGACAATGACTGCACTATTTCCGCGTCCCCTGACACGCTTTCTATACCTCCCACTGCTAGTGCTGCCATCTGACGACTTCTGTGGAGCTCTAGTCCTCGTAATGTTCCTCGAAATGTCGGTCTACTGTTTAATTCGTCTGTTAGGGTATGTACACTTGACAGCAAAAAAAGTGGGTCAGTGTCGAATACAACCAACATAATGTAGCTGTGTTGCAGGTCCACTAAACACCAAAACCTCGTGGGGTACAGTTGTTTGACTACACACAATGGGTACCACAAGAGACTATTAGAGACCAAAGGTCTTTATGGCAGTCAGTCTAAGTGTCAACTAATATCGTCATACAAAGCATATTAGAAAACACATTCTTAGCCATGACACACCCCATAACACTCATAAACTAACCTTAATTACAACAAGTGACATTCCAAAAGTTCTGAGAAAACGGATTATTTTACATATATCGTACAGTAATCCTTAGTCAAAATTCAATACTTGAGACAATATATGGAGTTACAAAGCTGTACGGCAATTGGAAAAAAGTTTTTCACTCTCGAAAAGGTTTTCCATCCACGTGCTGCACATCGCTCAATGGCGAGTGGCTCTGGAAACTGGATATTGGACGAACCAGTAAAAAAACGCGATTAACGGCAACAAGCACTCTACGGAAATCTCAACATTAACAGCGAATCACCAGTAATATCATTGTGGTCGTAACACATCAACAGTTACGTGTACACAAATTTGAACTTTAAATGACATGACCAACGTCGTCGTTCTGGACCTGGATTCAAGCCCAGCACCTATAGCCATTGCTAATTAAGCTAAGCTTTGTTTGTGCCTTATTGAGACCCTATAACTAGGCATAAAGAGACGTGAAGTATAGACATTTGCACGAGTATCAGTTATCAATTCAGATCCTGAAAATAAATGACGAAAATGTTTGTACTGAACTGGGAATCCTGTCATAACAGTTACCTTCCTGGTAACTACTCCCAACGACGTTTAATATGGTGTCATTCACTAGGAACAAGGTATGCTCATGTTTAAAATTGAAATGCCATCATGTAAAGCTTGTGACAGGGATGCGAACCCAGCACCTAATGAGATTGTTAACGAAGTACGTAAAATCAGAAGTTAAATATCTAATGTTTTTACCAACAGCGAGATGTTGGAATCTTAAATGACGATAGAATTGTTTTTGCCTGACTGAGATTCGAACCCAGCATCTAGCGCCGTCGTTTTATAGCCAGGAACAGACGATAAATAGCTATTGTTGGTTCACCAGTAACGAGATATGCGCATGTTTAGCTAGACATCAGGCGACGAAAAGTTCTGTGCTGAATGGAATTCAAACCCCACAAACGTGGTCATGAAGTCACTTTAACTATGAAATTCTTTTCCAATAATAGCTTGGAGTGGCATGTTTGTACTTTCAATGATGTGATGGAAAATACTCTACTGGCTACAAGTTGAATCCACAACATATCGTCGTTGGTGATCACAACGAACACGTCAAACCCAAATCCGTTTTCGCCAGTAGGATGGAGAGGAATATTTGAACTTTAAAAGATGTAAGGAAACGTTTGACCGTGTAATGTTGTGATAAAAAGCTCATCATGTGGCTGTGAGTTGAAACGAACACGTTACAGCTGACAAAGCACGAAGAGACGTTGAAAATGCCACTGTTTTTCACTAGTAGTTCGGAGAGCACATGCTAGGGCTTGAAATTAAATAATGAATATTTTATGCTGATCAGGATTCGAAACCAAATAGGTGCCTTTCGAGGAGGCCTAGAAGAGTTTGCAATCTTGGGGAACACAGTGAAATCGAATTCGCATCCCAGTCCAGCGCCACAATTTTCAACGTCTCAGTTTCAAATAAAGTAAGAGCCTTGTGAACTTACATGGCCATTGGTTCATTAAATGAAATACGTTTTCTAGTTTACGACGGCTTGCTGGTGACTGAATCTCTGCCTTCCGGGGTTTCTCCATCTGTCACAGCTCAAACGATTGCCGCTCTGCCCCAGTCGGCAGCGAAGAGATGTTATCTTTACTGCGGATATTGAACTACGGAGCTTACTGGCGTTCTGCACTTGGCATTACTAGGGGTGAAGGAGAATTACTTGTGTGTGTTAAAAATCTACGCCTGACGGACGTTAGATGTGAACCCACACGTTTTACACATCAATACAAGATTAATCCACCAGACCACAGAACCCCCTGCCAAGCACATAATGATGAGTTGCAGAGTATTCATTTAGATGTAGATGCAGATGTCAAGGGACGGGTAACAGGAAGCAGGGCGGGATCTGGGAATGGATAGAAGTGCAGAAGTGCAAAATATAAGCGTGAAATCCTTGCAAAGTATTGTTTACTTAGATGTGTGCCACAGTTCGTTTTATCTTTGAACCGAGAGATAAGGAAGGACTATTTTCAGAACGAAGAATGGGTT
Source organism: Schistocerca cancellata (assembly GCF_023864275.1). Taxonomy (NCBI): domain Eukaryota; kingdom Metazoa; phylum Arthropoda; class Insecta; order Orthoptera; family Acrididae; genus Schistocerca; species Schistocerca cancellata. The sequence continues at coordinate 420,670,938 of NC_064634.1, read as the reverse complement.
ATACGGAAGGGGATATCAAAGAATACGGTTTCATAGGCGTTGAGAGGAATGATAGAGTGTAAAAACAGCAGCAATTAAAAGAGAAAATGTAGCGTCAATGGAAACCGCTAGATTTGTTTATAAAATGTCGGGGGAATGGAATAGAAGAGCACTTGCCGCGATAGTGTAAGAGAGAGAGAGTGTGTGAGAGAGAATAGAGGAGATATTAACAACGAGTAAACATAATATGAAATCGTTTGCGTATTGTGTGGAGAACGGAGGGTGTATTCATGGATGGAGAGGAAGAGAGAGATGTATTTGAAATAACAAAAACTACTGTGACAGAGTCCATCAACGCTGATTAGTTTGTAAGTATCTAGACAGGGTATACATGAAATCAAAATAGAATATTTAACAAACTGTATATTCAGAAGAAACCCACTTGAATTAAAAAGGCAACTTAAAGGAAAACTAAACCATATCGTATCTTTTCTGTTGTCACGTGATCTTCCAACAGCTCCCAATGAGGAAAAATGACGAAAAAGAAGATATAACCAAACATTTTAAGGACTCTAATATTTTATCCAGAATCCTTCATTATTTTTTACTTCTATCATGCGTCTTGGCATAGAATGTATAGGCCGTCGGACGTAACAGCCTGAAGAAGCAACTTCCTCCCAGGCTTCCAGGACGCAGTCCCAAAGAGCGTCCGCAGTAGTTGGTGGTTTCGTGGCCAGTTCTCTGTTAATGTTCTGGCGACCTCAGCCCACATGTTTTCCATGGAGTTCATATCAGCCGCCCGTGGCGGCCAGTCCATGACGTTGACGCCAATCGTGGAGATCCGCTGCTGAACAAATGCAGACTTGTGAATGGGAGAATGGTCCTCTTCCAATGTGACGTCCCCTTCTACGTACAGCATTCGCACTGACGGAGGCATCACATTTTCCAATATGTGGGCATACTGCGCGCTGTCCAGAGTTCCTTCTATCCTGTGAAGAATTCCCGCTCCTCTCGCAGAATTCCAACCCCAGCAGGTAACAGATAGCCAGCCACTTCTTCTCGTCGTGGTAACATATTCGCGTCGATGGCGAGTCCCTTGCGGCCTGTAAACGATTCGTGGACCGTCGTTACTTGTGGAAAACACCTTCTCATCAGTGAAAATGACGTTGTCACACGACGCCCTCAGATGGAGCTCTGCAAATGACAGCAGGTATAAAACGTTGTCTTCGCTGAGCTATTGTTTCACGGCGGATCGTCGTGCATGCAGTCCAGCGTCCCTCAGCCTTCGGCGAATCGTGTCACTGGAGCCGGGGAAGTTGGTCTCCCGTCTCAACTGCTTCGCGTTCAGAGAGGGATTTTCTCTGCTCCTAGACACGAGGTCCCTGTCTTCCTGCTGTGAGGTCACTCTCTTCCTGCCTGAGCCAGGAGCCCTGTTGGTGGTGCCTCTTTCAAGGCAGATCCTCCACCATCTCGTTGCAGTGGTATGTGGTACGCCATACTGTCTGGCAGCTTCTCTGATGGAACATCCCCCTTCTTCAATGAGAGCGGCGACTCTATCTCGAATAGACCTCTCCCAGTGAGCCATTACGGCAGAAGCCTGATGTGTATTTCTGCTTGCCGCTCTTATGCTGATGCCAGGAGAGGAGGTAAACATATTTACGTCAAACGGAGCAGCAGAGGCAGAGGCAAACGGCGCAGCCGTGCTGGCTCGTCCCGGGATGTTGGCCCACCAACGCCACCGCCAGCTCGCTCACACTTCCGTCTCGCCTCGCCAGCCTGGCTGGCCCGTAGCTCGCGAGCCGAGACTATTACAGACCCGGGCCGCCAGGCCACGATCACCCCTTGAAGGATCAAAAGTTACACCTAACCTACCCAAGTCTGTAGTATAAACTAACGCAGCTACAGTTATTATGCTATAACATGTGGAGGCACACCTACAGTTGACGATTCATTCAAATATTTGACGAAGAATACGTTCAGCCGGAGTGGCCGTGCGGTTCTAGGCGCTACAGTCTGGAGCCGAGCGACCGCTACGGTCGCAGGTTCGAATCCTGCCTCGGGCATGGATGTGTGTGATGTCCTTAGGTTAGTTAGGTTTAAGTAGTACCAAGTTCTGGGGGACTGATGACCTCAGAAGTTAAGTCCCATAGTGCTCAGAGCCATTTTTTTTAACATACAATTTACCGCTAAAATTAAAATAATTGTATGTGAACACCAGTTTTAACAACATCACCAGTTGTGTAATTTGCATCTCAGTCAAATTTTTGTGCAGTAATAGTTTTTTCTCGCCAATTTCAAGTGTCGCGACAATAGGAACGTTAATGAACAGGATTGTAATATCGTAGGACAACAACCTAGTGTGAGGAGTACGTTTGGGAATTTTCATTTTACTAATCATATCTTGCCTATTTTTAATGGAAAAATTGCTGTCAAAAGTAAAAAATTCCCTGAGTTTACCTTGTAAGTACTTAGCTAACTTAAGGTGAGCACTCACTACATTATTTACGACCGGGCGGATGGGATACTCGTTCTTGTGAAGCTTAAACTGGCTTCTTAAAACTGAAGGCTTTTGATTCATGTTCAATAATCATTTTTTCTGATATTTCCGGAAAAAGTTTTCTATATTATTTAAACAGTTCAGAATTTCTTTTTGTACGTTAGCGTTGGGATCTGTACTAATTTTGGTGATGCCGTTTTACTCAAAAAATTGTAACGTTTTGTCTACACTCATTTTTATAGGCAACGACAACCGTACTGCCTTCACCGGCTTTAATAACTAAAGCTTCAATATTTTTCAGTTTACGATTAATATTGTTAATCACATTCTTTTTAGTGTAAATGCTACTTATAGCTGCCATTTCTTTTTCTATTATACTGTTACATTCATGAGCTATCTTAACTTGTTGGACGTTATCTACCTTAGAATTGTCTGGATCAATTTTAAGGTCAACCACAAAGTCGTATATTACTCAAGAATCATTAACCCTAATCTTTTTGTAAAATCGGGCCTTCTTGCTTAGCAAAGTTTTATTTTACACTCTTTCAAAATTTGATACCGTGTTCCGTTATTTACTGAAAATTTGTCATTATTTGTCGGTAGCCTGTTCTTAAGTTTTGACGATTTCTTTTCGTGTACGATTTCAATTTCACATTTACAACTATACAACAATCGTTGATACCTTCCAGATAACATAAATTTCAAAATTAAAATTTTCTTTAAAAACTCCAGTTAAAATAAAATAATATAAATCGTAAGCTTCGGCATTCAGCCTATCCTTGTTCTTACACAGCTGTACTATTCTGTCAGCTAAAATTAAATGCACAAATTTTTTCTTAAATGAAGGCGCTTTCTCACACTGCTTAATGTTAATAGAAGCTTTCATATAGTCTGGCATCAGGTTAAAATTTTTACATTGCTCATGAAAATCAATGCCAATACTGGTTTTTAAAATTTTAAAACAAATATCCATATTCTTGGTGACAGCCTTCGATACCTGGACGGACACATATTTCAAAATCTTAAACAAGGCTTTGCTTCAGCAACTGTACAACTTTGAAGAGGTTGAAAAAGTCAGCCAACCAGTTGTACATCGAAGATTTATTGACCCTTTCACCTATGTGTCGATATTTATAAAAATATCTTCTGCAGAATGAGTGGGCCCTAAAAATGTATATAAACGGTTGCAAACTATTTTTACATACATAAGAAAATGTTGAAAAAAAGGTAAATATTTGTGAGGTAAGCGTACTCACTCGTTGCACCATATAGTGGTAAATTACACTACTGGCCATTAAAATTGCTACGCCAAGATGATGACGCGAAATTTAACAGACAAGAAGAAGATGCTGTGATATGCAAATGATTAGCTTTTCAGAGCATTCACACAAGGTTGGCGCCGGTGGCGACACCTACAACGTGCTGACATGAGAAAGTTTCCAACCGATTTCTCATACACAAACAGCAGTTGACCGGCGTTGCCTGGTGAAACGTTACTCTGATGCCTCGTGTAAGGAGCTGAAATGCGTACCATCACGTTTCCGACTTTGATAAAGGTCAGATTGTAGCCTATCGCGATTGCGCTTTATCGTATCGCTACATTGCTGCTCGCGTTGGTCGAAATCCAATGACTGTTAGCAGAATACGGAATCGGTGGGTTCAGGAGGGTAATACGGAACGCCGTGCTGGATCCCAACGGCCTCGTATCACTAGCAGTCGAGATGACAGGCATCTTACCCGCATGGCTGTAACGGATCGTGCACACACGTCTCGATCCCTGAGTCAACAGATGGGGACATTTGCAAGACAACAACCACCTGCACGAACAGTTCATTGACGTTTGCAGCAGCATGGACTATCAGCTCGGAGACCATGGCTGCGGCTACCCTTGACGCTGCATCACGGACAGGAGCGGCAGCGATGGTGTACTCAACGACGAACCTGGGTGCACGAATGGCAAAACGTCATTTTTTCGGATGAATCCAGGTTCTGTTTACAGCATCATGATGGCCGCATCCGTGTTTGGCGACATCACGGTGAACGCACATTGGAAGCGTATATTCGTCATCGCCATCCGGGCGTATCACCCGGCGTGATGGTATGGGGTACCATTGGTTACACGTCTCGGTCACCTCTTGCTCTCATTGACGGCACTTTGAACAGTGGACGTTACATTTCAGATGCGTTACGACCCGTAGCTCTACCCTTCATTCGATCCCTGCGAAACCCTACATTTCAGCAGGATATTGCACGGCCGCATGTTGCAGGTCCTGTACGGGCCTTTATGGATACAGAAAATGTTCGACTGCTGCCCTGGCCAGCACATTCTCCAGATCTCTCACCAACTGAAAACGTCTGGTCAATGGTGGCCGAGCAACTGGCTCGTCACAATACGACAGTCACTACTCTTGATGAACTGTGGTATCGTGTTGAAGCTGCATGGGCAGCTGCACCTGTACACGCCATCCAAGCTCTGTTTGACCCAATGCCCAGGCGTATCAAGGCCGTTATTACGGCCAGAGGTGGTTGTTCTGGGTACTGATTTCTCAGGATCTGTGCACCCAAATTGCGTGAAAATGTAATCACATGTCAGTTCTAGTATAATATATTTGTCCAATGAATACCCATTTATCATCTGCATTTCTTCTTGTTGTAGCAATTTTAATGGCCAGTAGTGTACATTAGCAAAAGCAGAGCGGATCTTGTCGTATATAAAACTGATATAAAAACCAGAAACACCACATGCCATGGGTTAAGAGAGCAACCCGATTACATTCGGCGTACGCCAGAATAAATGCACAAATGTGATCGCCCACTATTAAAAGTTCCTGTCTACATAAAATTATAACAGTATTATATATTTGCGTAACATAAGTATTCACCATGCCATTGACAAAGGCCAACTGGTCAAATGTACAGACTCAAGCGATAAGGAAAAATTGGGATGCAAAGGGCACAAAATATACGAGCGTAAGAATTTCGCCTTGCTTGTGTTAAGCAACATTCTTTACATTGAAATAACATGAAAATTTGTTCTACAAGGCTACTAATATTGCAATAAATTTACAGAACTAACCGCCCAATCTTATCTTTACGAATACAACGTAACAACAAACTTGTTTGGGTAGGATAAACGGATTTACTGATTTCACTGTGTGTCTGAAAACCTTAAAAGACACTGTTTTGCTCCATTCGATAGTTTTTATTTATATTTGCCCTGACCTCTTGGAAACACTCTTACCTCAGTGAGAGAATTATTTTCGGAAGTTTACGTCAGTGACAGAATTAAATATCGTAATCTTATGTTTTTGAATGCAAACTAACATTGTATTTATTTGTCTAGGATGTACAGATTTACGATTTTGATTTGTATGTTTTTTATTTGTATTTTTTGCTACGACAAACAAATTTATTAAGTTCGCTTTGAGATTTGGATGCTTACTCATTACATTTTGATTTAGTTTTGTTTACGGATAAAAAGTGCCTAGTAAACAGTCGAGTTTTTCTGAATACACCAGAACAGCTAAAAAACTGAGGACTATGTGCTCTCAAGAACCCAGTGAAGATTGTGAGACGAGACTTGGTGTGACTCGAGAACATCAGGCTTCAACTCGTTGTTTGGAGAAATTCCTCCACATGTGAGGCGCTACATAAATCTCGTCAAGAGTGTCATGCATTATCTCATTCCTCAGGACCCTACACTCACAGAGGCTTGAAGTTACTTCTTACTAACGTAACGTCTCAGAAGAGGAAATTTTGGTAGGAAGTGGAGCACGTGAGTGAACTTTTATATCCCGAATATTGCTTATAACCGTGTACAATTCCTGGCGAGTTTAAGTTATACCATGACTATAAACAAAGAGCAAGGCCAGACACTGTGTTGCAGGAGTGGACCTTAAGCCGGGTCCACACACTCATCTAATGTGCCGCCACTGCTTGTGGCTTTTTGTAGTGGCATCGTGAGGCACCGTTCACACAGGACGCCACACATTCTGCGTAATTGGTGTCAACTGATAACATATGGGCAGATATGATTTTATAAGGCAGGTTATCGCATTAGAGCTGAGGCAAGAGTTAAATACCAGGAAGACGAAACTCAAATGTTGGATCTGAAAATAGTTTCGCAAAGGGATAAATCAGGTGCAACAAACACATTTATAAAAGAAGTAATACTCGGAGACGAAAATGTCGTTTGCAATGCAAGCCAAGGAGAGTAGAAAATCTATTTTAACCTCCTTGTGGCAAACTAACCAACATCTGACATGTAAATATTATCTACAGACGTGCAACACTTCCTAGATTTTAGAATCTTGTTTCATTCGTCGATACAGGCATTTAGAATAACTAATTTTTGGTTTAACTGGTACCACATCACACTAGTGAGCTACTTCGTCTGTATTATCCTCAATTTATGCAATGCTTAGTCTCATAAATCACGAATTTATACGACTCGCCTTTTTGGTTATACAGGGTGATTCAAAAAGAATACCACAACTTTAGGAATTTAAAACTCTGCAACGACAAAAGGCAGAGCTAAGCATTATCTGTCGGCGAATTAAGGGAGCTATAAAGTTTCATTTAGTTGTACATTTGTTCGCTTGAGGCGCTGTTGACTAGGCGTCAGCGTCAGTTGTTGCTAAGATGGCGACCGCTCAACAGAAAGCTTTTTGTGTTATTGAGTACGGCAGAAGTGAGTCGACGACAGTTGTTCAGCGAGCATTTACAACGAAGTATGGTGTTAAACCTCCTGATAGGTGGTGTATTAAACGTTGGTATAAACAGTTTACAGAGAATGGGTGTTTGTGCAAAGGGAAAAGTTCTGAAACGCCGAGAACGAGTGATGACAATGTAGCACGCATCCAGCAAGCATTTGTTCGCAGCCCAGGAAAATCGACTCGCAGAGCTAGCAGAGAGCTGCAAATTCCACAATCTGTCCGTAACTACCTGAACGTCAACTACCCGAGGCGATAGATCGGCCGCCAGGCAGCCCGTGACAGAGCACCTCATCACTGGCCTCCAAGAAGCCCTGATCTTACCCCATGCGATTTTTTCTTATGGGGGTATGTTAAGGATACGGTGTTTCGGCCACCTCTCCCAGCCACCATTGATGATTTGAAACGAGAAATAACAGCAGCTATCCAAACTCTTACGCCTGATATGCTACAGAGAGTGTGGAACGAGTTGGAGTATCGGGTTGTCTGGAGGGGGCCATATTGAACATCTCTGAACTTGTTTTTGAGTGAAAAAAGAAACCTTTTTAAATACTCTTTGTAATGATGTACAACAGAAGGTTATATTATGTTTCTTTCATTAAATACACATTTTTAAAGTTGTGGTATTCTTTTTGAATCACCCTGTATATATTTTTCTTTATTTATTTATTCGTCCAAAAATCTTGTAAGATTATTGAATACTTCATTGGTTTGGAAATGTTGCCGCTTCCCTCCGCTCCCCCCTCCACACCACCCACCCACACACACTGCTGCAGAAAATCAAACATAGGCTGCTGTTCTTGTAGTTATAGAAGCTGCGAAAGTGTACCTCCCGACCATTTTTTTTCACCAATAAAATGAAAACACACTAAAATTGAACGGAGTGCAGCAGCAATTATCCCACGATAACCGCGACAGAATGTTCGTGTTTGGAAATACTGCCTCCGGGAAGCAGTGGTGGAAGGGAAGTGGAGCAACAAAGTAAAACCAAGCTGAACTTTTCGTGGCATCACAAAAGTTGCCTCGCTGAAATTGCGACACTAAAAAGCAGTGGTTCACACATGTAGCTGCATCGCAACTGCAGACTGCCTCTAGCTGTGGAGACACTTTTGTTGCCTGTGTGAACCCGGTTTTAGTTTCGGTTGCTTTCGCACGTCCCGCTCTACATGCTTCTGTCGTGTTAGTGAAACAAACATGTCTCCAATCATACTACAGGGCATTTTTATTGAAAGAAGATATAGAACTGGGTTTAGTGTTATTTTGAATGGAAACACATCAAGTTTTTTACCTTAAACTGAAGATGTTGTACGTGGTTTCCGTTGGTTATCCTGCTCACATTCCATCTGAAGTCAGTTTCTTCCCAAGCTCGCTGTAGCATTGCGGGTGTAACTTGCTCAGTGGCGGCGTAAATTCTTGCTCTACGTTCAGGTAGAGAAGCCGGCACAAGAGATATAAACACGCCTCATTAAAAAAATCGAGTGGTGTCAGGTCTGGAGAACGTGGGGGCCACGCAGTTGGCGCATCACGGCCAATCCACTGACCTGGAAAAAAGCAGTCACTGAGAAAATCCCGGACGTCAGCCAGGTAATGGGGTGGTGCACCATCTTGCATGAAGTAAACGTTTCGTTCTTCGTCATCCTCATCAATCTGGGGTACAAAAATTGTTGTAACGTTGTCTCACTCGCTCTATGACGTCGTCAGATGTGCTTGGACGACCTCATGATTTCTCATATCTTACAGAGCACAATGTTTCTACAAAACATTTGTGCCACGCATAAATTGTAGGCCTATTAGGAGGATCTTTAGCATAGTTGGTATAGAAATTACGCTAAACTGTTGTCGCCGACTTCGATTCTTCAAACCAAAACTCACAGCTAGCACACTCGGGTCCCAGTGAAGGCAACCATCTTTTACGCAACTGCCGCTAGGGCTCCCTACGGTGCGCTTCGGCACTAGCGAACTACGCGAGACAAAACTTGATGTATTCCCCTACAAATCGACACTACAATCATCTCTGTAGGTACTATAAATTAATTAATATGAATTTTCAAAGTTGTAAAGTCCTTTATGAAACACCCTGTACTTCGAAGTCTTGGAGGCAGCTAAACCTGGGCAAGGTCGGGTTTCTCAGCTAGTGTAAAATGAGTTGAATACCTGGTTAGCTGTAAGAGAGGGCCTGATAGCCCTAATATTTTCGTTTTAAATAAATCAATAAATAAATATGATTACATGGGCGCCGCGAGAATCTGAACGTCGCTATTTGAGCCTTCTGCATCTCGTGAACGAAAAGAGCGAGTTCAGTTTCACAAGAGCTGTTTCCTGAATCTATTGCGATTTCCGCAGAGGAGATGTACCGCCTCCAGAAAAGACAGCGTATTCTTCCACAATTTGTATTCCGCTGGCGCTCGCTTATACAGAAAAGATTCCTAACGGTTGTGGCGAGCCGTTCGACCGCAGCCGAGTGTAACGGCAGCATCTGGGCGTTAATTTTCTTAACGCTGCCCAAGTTTTCCAGCAGCTCTCGGACAGCGCGAGAGTTTCCAATGTAAAAGTTAACCGCCGCCGTTCCGTGAATGGTAATGGCGCCGGCACGCCCCACCGCGGTCCTTACGGCAGGCCGGGACCAGGGGTTTTGGGGGTGGTGGTGGGAGGGACTATTATGGCACACCCCCGGCTACCTCTACCGCCGCTGCTGGGGTGGTTTTTCACATTCACTGGAGTGGAGGGTGGGGGAGGGTGATTGGAATGAGGTGGGGGTGGGCGGCAGGAGCGTCGGCCGCAGTTTACTGCCGGGCGTGAGGGCCGTAGCTCGTGTGGCGTTGGTCGTCTGGCTGGAGAACAACCGAACCAAGAATAGTCTACGGTTTCCGTTCACCCGTTGAGCTGTGTATAACTGGGCTATCTTAAAAACCCACCAGACAAAATAGCACTCTCCCGACTCAAAGACACACGGGTCATCTTGGACAGTTCTGGATGGTGCAGAGTAGATATCAGACGGTCATGTCACTACTGACGTGGCAGTGAAGTGGTGTGTGTACACCACCTTATCAAAAGTATGTGGACGCTTATTACTGGACATAAATCTGGAATGTGCCCACCCTTCGCCTTTATGACGGTTTGAACCCTGCTGGGGACACGTTCAAAGAGGTGCCTGAATGTTTGTGGAGAAATGGCAGCCCATTATTTCTCAAGAGCTGAAAGCAAGAAGGTACTGGTGTTGGACGCTTGGATCTGGAGCGAAGTCGACGTTCTAAGACACACCAAAGGGGTTTCATTTGATTCAGGTCTGGGCAGGTCAGTCTACATCTACATCTACATTTATACTTCGCAAGCCACCCAACGGTGTGTGGCGGAGGGCACTTTACGTGCCACTGTCATTACCGCCCTTTTCTGTTCCAATCACGTGTGATTCGCGTGGAGAACGACTGCCATAAAGCCTCCGTGCTCGCTCGAATCTCTCTAATTTTACATTCGTGATCTCCTCGGGAGGTATAAGTAGGGGGAAGCAATATATTCGATACCTCATCCAGAAACGCACCCTCTCGTAACCTGGACAGCAAGCTACACCGCGATGCAGAGCGCCTCTCTTGAAGAGTCTGCCACTGGAGTTTGCTAAACATCTCCGTAACGCTATCACGCTTACCAAATAACGTTGTGACGAAACACACCGCTCTTCTTTGGATCTTCTCTATCTTCTCTGTCAACCAGACCTGGTACGGATCCCACACTGATGAGCAATATTCAAGTATAGACCGAACGAGTGTTTTGTAAGCCATCTCCTTTGTTGATGGACTACATTTTCTAAGGACTCTCCCAATGAATCTCAACCTGGCACCCGCCTTATCAACAATTAATTTTATATGATCATTCCACTTCAAATCGTTCCGTACGCATACTCCCAGATATTTTACAGAAGTAACTGCTACCAGTGTTTGTTCCGCTATCATATAATCATACAATAAAGGATACTTCTTTCTATGTATTCGCAATACATTACATTTGTCTATGTTAAGTGTCAGTTTCCACTCCCTGCACCAAGTGCCTATCCGCTGCAGATGTTCCTGCATTTCGCTGCAATTTTCTAATGCTGCAACTTCTCTGTATACTACAGCATCATCCGCGAAAAGCCGCATGGAACTTCCGACACTATCTACTAGGTCATATATATATATATATATATGTATGTATATATCGTGAAAAGCAATGGTCCCATAACAGTCCCCTGTGGCACGCCAGAGGTTACTTTAACGTCTGTAGACGTCTCTCCATTGAGAACAACATGCTGTGTTCTGTTTGCTAAAAACTCTACAATCCAGCCACACAGCTGGTTTGATATTCCGTGGGCTCTTACTGTGTTTATCAGGCGACAGTGAGTGCGGAACTGTATCGAACGCCTTCCGGAAGTCAAGGAAAATTGCATCTACCTGGGAGCCTGTATGTAATATTTTCTGGGTCTCATGAACAAATAAAGCGAGTTGGGTCTCACACGATCGCTGTTTCCGGAATCCATGTTGATTCCCACAGAATAGATTCTGGGTTTCCAGAAATGACATGATACGCGGGCAAAAAACATGTTCTAAAATTCTACAACAGATCGATGTCAGAGATATAGGCCTATAGTTTTTCACATCTGCTTCTCTGCCTCGTGATGACTGGGTGTTGTGTGCTGTCCTTAGGTTAGTTAGGTTTAAGTAGTTCTAAGTTCTAGGGGACTGATGACCATAGCTGTTAAGTCCCATAGTGCTCAGAGCCATTTGAACCATTTTTTTTCACATCTGCTCGACGACCCTTCTTGAAAACTGGAACTACCTGTGCTCTTTTCCAATCATTTGGAACCTTCCGTTCCTCTAGAGACTTGTGGTACACGGCTGTTAGAAGGGGGGCAAGTTCTTTTGCGTACTCTGTGTAGAATCGAATTGGTATCCAGTGAGGTCCAGTGGACTTTCCTCTGTTGAGTGAGTTCAGTTGCTTTTCTAGTCCTTGGACACTTATTTCGATGTCAGCCATCTTTTCGTTCGGCGAGTCTGTTTGAGGAATGTTACCATTGCCTTATAACAGGGTGCATTGTCTGCTCGCTTACTGTACGTTGTACACACCGCTGTAAAATGCGTTATCCTTCTGCATTTAGCGTTTTCTTAAGAGCAATAAGGTGAACACAGCATAACCACGAAAATACCTCCATACTGCAACACCACACTTCATTGCTGGCAGTGCACATGATGTCAGGTAATATTCTCCAGCAATTCGCCACACTCAAACCTTCCTATCCGATTGCCACAGTGTATAGCGTGATTCATCACTCCAAATTACTCTTTCCAATCATCACTTACGTCGCTCTTTACGCCATCCCAACTGTCACTTAAGCATTAAATATGGAAATGTGTGGCTCATGAGAAGTTGGTAAACCATTGTGTTCCATTCTTTTTAACTCTCTAGACGGAGTCATTGCTGTAGCTGCACTGCTGTAGCACTCTGGAACTCGAGAGTGATACCTTTCGCTGATTTCGTGCGACTTTTTTACAACCGCCCTCTGCTATGCTCGACAGCCACTGTCCATCAGCACATAAGGTCTGTCTGGTTTTGATTTAGCTGTGGTTATACCTTTGTATTTTCACTTCACTGTCGCATCCCCAATAGTCGACTGGGCTGCTTTAGAGGGTACGATTTTACGGTTCAGGCGGTTCTGTCAATTGGAATGCCAGCCGAAAGTTGGGAGATCGTGTGTCTCTAATAACCCAGTAGTTATCGGCAGATTTCCGTACTTCTTGTTGGCCGCTTCTCTTGGGCACACTATGCTCCAGCCTTTTCAATAACACTGCGTCAACTAGTCTGTTTGGTGGCCTGGACTTCGTACTTCGGGTATAGTCACGTTTCCACCTTGTGGCTCTTTGCGGTCATCTGTTGCAATTTTATCACTAGTCCACACCCGCGACTCCTAGTACTCTTGTACATTGCCCGCGTCTGCTATCCACTGGAATTTTGGATATGTCATGCTGTAACCATCTGATTTAAGCGATTTTACAATTCGAATGCCATCCGAATGTTGGGAAACCGTGTATGTTTAAAAAACCCAGTGTTATATTAGTTGTATGTACAGACCCGAGGATGCGTTTAAATAATCGAGAAGCTGGTCGTGTATGGCCCTGTAATAAAGGAAATATAAACAGCTAATGAGGCTGACAGAAATTTTTTAGAAGACTGTAACAGTGTTTCAAAGTTTTATTAAAATTTTATGGTGTTAGAAGGGTTGAAGTATTGTTGTTGTTGTGGTCTTCAGTCCTGAGACTGGTTTGTTGCAGCTCTCCATGCTACTCTATCCTGTGCAAGCTTCTTCATCTCCCAGCACCTACTGCAACCTACGTCCTTCTGAATCTGCTTAGTGTATTCATCTCTTGGTCTCCCTCTACGATTTTTACCCTCCACGCTGCCCTTCAATACTAAATTGGTGATCCCTTGATGCCTCAGAACATGTCCTACCAACCGATCCCTTCTTCTAGTCAAGTTGTGCCACGAACTCCTCTTCTCCCCAATTCTATTCAATACCTCCTCATTAGTTATGTGATCTACCCATCTAATCTTCAGCATTCTTCTGTAGCACCACATTTCGAAAGCTTCTATTCTCTTCTCGACCAATCTATTTATCGTCCGTGTTTTACTTCCATACATGGCTACACTCCATACAAATACTTTCAGAAACGACTTCCTGACACTTAAATCAATACTCGATGTTAACAAATTTCTCTTCTTCAGAAACGCTTTCCTTGCCATTGCCAGTCTACATTTGATATCCTTATATACTTCGACCATCATCAGTTATTTTGCTCCCAAATAGCAAATCACCTTTACTACTTTAAGTGTCTCATTTCCTAATCTAATTCCCTCAGCATCACCCGACTTAATTCGACTACATTCCATTATCCTCGTTTTGCTTTTGTTTATATTCATCTTATATCCTCCTCGTAGGGTCAGTATTGCCTCGCGTGTTCCAATATTTCTACGGAGTCCAAACTGATCTTCTCCGAGGTCGGCTTCTACCAGTTTTTCCATTCGTCTGTAAAGAATTCGCGTTAGTATTTTGCACCCGTGACTTATTAATCTGATGGTTCGGTAATTTTCACATCTGTCAACATCTGCTTTCTTTGGGATTGGAATTATTATAGCTGATGGATTTATTAGTCAGATGACGTCCAACGACTGGTCCACGTTCAAAGTCACTGAGCATCCCTGATCCAGACATGCTGTTGCTACTGCTCCTCTACTGCAGCACAATATTTCCTGCCTCCTTTTACACTTGCGGGTCCGCCTCTTGTGACAACTAGTGGCGGATTCCTCATTACACAAGGGTATCCGGATACTTTTGATCAGATGATGTATGTGCTAGCCAGTTGTATGGCAATAATCACATTGAGACGAGACCCACATGGAGAACTGACAGAATGACAGAAAGAGCTCTCGTGTTTACCGATTTGTTGGTGCATCAACACAGACTGCGGCTGATTGTGTTTCCCCATTGTCTACAATAAATGGATTTCCCCTCGCATCCATTGACATGATGTAAAACAGTGGTCCTAAAAAGATACTGCAGACGAGGATCAGAGACAAGTGTCACACCTTGTCATTGAGAACTGGTGTTGAACTTGTCATGAATAGCTGCCTACAGTGAGTGCAAGTTCATCTAAACGAGTTTCCAAGCGAACACTGCAAAGGGAACTGCACGCAATGGACGTTCGGAGTTGGGTACCTCATAAAAGGCTGTAGTTCAGAGCGGCACATACAGCTGCATGCATTCAGTGGGCCAAACAACACAAACTGGACAATAGCTGGTTGGAGGCGTGAAGTGTGATCCGAGAAATCGTCAATTTGCCTTCTTTTTTTTTAATGAGAAAAGGCATCGAGGGCACCGATGGCCAAAACGTGGTGTTTATCCCACTGTCTGTTGAGGGTGTAATAAGGGTTGGTCGGAATTGATTTTGAGACCTTTTCTTATCATGACTTGGAAGTAACGTGAACATCAACTAGGACGCTTCTTCCAACATTCTCTGTGGACAAATGTTGCCCTTTCTTCTGTATCTTCACAATGAATATTCTGTGGAAATATCCTATCTTCCAAGATGGCAGTCTTGTCCACAGTACTGATGGCATACATACCGGGTTGGGCAAACACTCAGGCACCCTATAGCACCTCGACTGGCCCGTTAAATCACCTGATCTTAACCCCACAGAAAATATATGGGACTATTTGGAACAGTGACCAGCAGCCTTGTTACAGTGATAAAACCGTTTCCCATCGTATCATAGAAGTTAAGTACTTGGATGGGTTGCTGTCCGCCGGGCCTGGCGGGTGCTGTTGGTAAGCGGGGTGCACTCTGTCCTTGTGAGGCCAACTGAGCAATGGCAGCTCCAGTCACGAAAGCCAACAACAGCCAGGAGAGCGTTGCACTGACCACGTGCCCCTCCATATCCACATCCAGTGACGCCTATCAGTTGAGGATGACACGGCAGTCGGTCTTTACCGTTAGGCCTTCCGAGGCGTTTTCTGTCGGGTTTAGTTTAGTTATGTTTGGAACAGTCAGTACTAGTACTGTGCACTAGGGATACACGAAATGAGCTTTATCGTAGATCACTGGACCAACGAAGGGTACCTAACGTCTGGAAGAAAGTATGGGTCATTCTCGTTTCCAAGAAGGCTCATAGGACAGATGCACATAATTATAGTCCCATATCGTTGACGTCAATCTGTTGTAGAAATATGGAACATGTTTAACTCTCAAGAATTATGACTTTTTGGAGAACAGAAATTTGCTGTATAAAAATCAACGTGGATTCCACAGAGAGAGAGATCTCGCGAAACTCAGTCTACTATGTTCCTACATGAGATCCTTAGTGCTGTAGATGAAGGCGTTCAGGTTTCTGTCCTGTTCCTTGACTTCGGGAAGGCATCTGATACCGTCCGCACAGGCGTTTAGTGAAAAAAGTAATATGGGCTTAGCGCCCAGATTCAAGACTTCCTTGCACATAGAACTCAACACGTCGCTCTGAACGGAACAAAATAGAAGAATGTAAAAGTAATTTCCAATGGACACAAAGTAAGTGTGGTAGGACCGTAACTGGAATGGACTTTTCGCCCTTCAGCGGAGTTTGTGCTGATACGAAACTTTCTGGCAAATTAAAGCTGTGTGACGGACTGAGTCCCGCACTCGGGACCTTTGCCCCTTGTGGGTAATTCCTCTACCGGCTGCCCTGTCCAAGCGCGACTCACGACCCGTGAGAGACGAGGTACTGGCGCAAGTTGAGCTGTGAGGGCGGGTCGTGAGTCGTGCTCTCGCAGCTCAGTCGGTATAGTCTGTCTGTAAACTGACGAGCGAGCAGCGCTTTTGGTGGGGGAAGTGGCCTTTCCCGGAAGAACGCTGCCACCGGCCTACAGGGGCACCCAAAATCTGTTGCCCGTTACCTGTGTAGCGGTGCAGATCGGCGTGCGGTGATATACGTCGTTTCTGTTCGTGAGATCTTGGTTGTCAGTGTCAGTCTGTTGACTTTGTATATCTACTGATATGCTTCGATATCTAGAGGTGATGGATAATCGTCTAGCATTGCAAGAAAATGTGTAGAATACGAAGAAGAGGAGTATTTGCGGAGTAACTAGCGTTCAATCGTCTCTTATGTTATTACAGCGTGTATTAAAGAGGCGACCCAAAAAGAACTATAACTATAATAATATTACAAGTCCCAATCAAAGGGCGGCAATTTATGCTAACGTCAGCCTCGCGCAATAGGACGCATAAGGAAGGAACATGAAAATAAGCCGCATGGTTTACTGGAATCGCCACGAAGGTAAACTAATAATTTTGGGAGAAAACCCATCGTTAAAGACAGTTTCAAAATCATGTAAAACCTTTGATGCTTACGGAACACTAAATCTCTATCTCAGTCACTATTCACAAGATTCTAAGACAAATTGCTTAAAACATGTGCCCAATGGCTATTCCAAACACTGCTGAAATTTTCTTCGAAACATGTACACTTCTAAGCAAAAAGCTTGACCCACGAGGTGCGTTGACATATTAATTTTTATTTTTTGGTAAGAACTTTATTTGTTAATCTACAGCAATGTTATCCTCTTCAAAATATTCCTCATCACGTACTGTACACTTATGCCAGTGGAATTGACGAACTGTTTCTTCGGGATAGTTTATAGGTCTCACAACTGTGCATTTTTAATCTCATCCATGCTTGTAAAACAGCTGTCCTTTAAGGCCCGCTTTGAAATGTTTGTACCACTTGTATCCCCTTGGTTAACTCATAACAGGTTCACCAAAAGCAATATTTAACATTTGTAAAAATTTCATACACTTTATTCCATTCTTATAACAAAATTTAATGCAGGTTCCCTAACCTATTTTTATACAAAACAAATATTCGTTGATGCTACCACAACGCATGTAACCTTTTTGACAGCTGACAACAATACGCATAACATTGTACACATTGAGACATGTTTACGAAGACAGTGATAAAAAAGTAGTGCAAATCGGACTAATACAACACACAAAATTATAAATTTCTGCTTACTTTTTAAACATTCTTCATGTTGCAAGAATTGTTAAGTTTCAATGCAGTTGGGTTGGGGTTGGGTTGTTTAGAGGAGGAGACCAGACAGCGAGGTCATCGGTCTCATCGGATTAGGGAAGGACGGGGAAGGAAGTCGGCCGTGCCTTTTCACAGGAACCATCCCAACATTTGCCTGGATCGATTTAGGGAAATCACGGAAAACGTAAATCAGGATGGCCGGACGCAGGACTGAACCGTCGTCGTCCCGAATGCGAGTCCAGTGTGCTAGCCACTGCACCACCTCGCTCAGTTTCAATACAGTCTTTCAAAGAAAACTTCTACCTTTTAGTAGAAACGCAAAGTAGCAACAAGCCTTAAATTCTACATATTGATTGCATTATTTGGGGTTCGTTTTACGAATAGCAATAGAGGAACATACATTCACATGAACCGCCATTCGGTCCTATGTTTGTAGTAGCATCCTGACTTCCGTTCTTATGTTAATATTATTTACTCTATAATGTTGTGTTTCGGAAGAAGCTATCGTCTTTTGTATTCGGTATGGTCTTAATGCATTTGTC
This sequence comes from Schistocerca cancellata, assembly GCF_023864275.1. NCBI lineage: Eukaryota > Metazoa > Arthropoda > Insecta > Orthoptera > Acrididae > Schistocerca > Schistocerca cancellata. The sequence goes on along the minus strand of NC_064634.1, from coordinate 420,652,621 downwards.
TGAAAATTGAACGCAGCCGAGACGTATCTGTACACGGCGTCGCCACAGATTTAAAGCGCGCGCCGCGGCAGGGCCGGTACTACGTTGTGAAACAGCCTGTAGAAAGCTCTGTGACGTAGCAAGGTAGGCAGAGTGGGGACTCGCTCGCTCGCTCTTCAGTTTACCGACAGATTATAGAGCACCTGCCCGCGCATGGCGAAACTCCCGAGTTCTAGCCACGCTCCGAGAAATGTGTCAGGAAGTCTCAGGACAGTTGCTGTTTACAATGTGTTTAAACGATCAGTTAGAAAGTGTCGGAAGTTGTGTAAGATTGTTCGCAGATGATGTGGTTGTCTAACAGAAAGTAGCAACGCCAGAGGACCTTATCGATTTGCCGAATGATCTGCAGAGAATTGATGAATGGTGCAAGCACTGACACTTGACCCTGAACGTAAATAAATGTAACATTTTGCACATACAGAGGAAAAGAAATCCACTGCTGTATATCTGCCGTAAAGTATGTAGGAATAACTATCCAGAGCGCAGACTGAGATTCATGGAAAAAATCTTAAGGAAATGTAACTCATTCACGAAGGAAGTGGCTTAAGAGGCGCGTTTCCGACCGATTCTTGAATATTGTTCAACAGTCTGGGATTCTTTCCAGGTGGGACTCCCCAAGAAGAGCCAACGAAGAGCGACGCGTTTCGTCACAGATTCGTTTAGTCAGTGCGAGAACGTTACAAAGATACCCAGTAAAGTCCAGTGGCAGGCTTTAGAAGAGAAGTGCTTCATGGAGAGGTTTACTGTCGAAATTCCGAGAGAGCAGTTTTCGGGAAAAGCCGGATAACATATTACTTCCTCCCATATACCTCTCACGAAATGAGCATGACGAGAAAATTCGAGAAAATGAAACTTAACACAGAGGCTTACCGACAGACGTTTTTCCTGCGCGCCATTCGCGAGTGGAATGGGAATGAGTATTAGTCAGTGGTACCAAAAGTATTCTCCGTCACACACCGTTAATGGCTTGCGGAGTATTATGTAGATGTAGAGGTTGGGATGTTTTAAACAGAATGGCCCTATTTTCAGTAGTGTGGAGGCTGCAATCGCCATCTGGACATAGTGATGTAGGTTTCCCCTGGGTATTTTTTCTTGTCTGTCACTGTTACTGTGGAGCTGCGGTTCAGTAACACTTTATGATTGTCCCTCCCCAACCCTCTCCACCACCTTACGCGCGTTTGTATCAATGCGAGTTTTTCTTTTCTTTTCTTTTTCTTTTTTACGTCTTTCATTCCCAACTTGTGAGAACAGAGAGGGATAGAGGGATGTTGTAGAAATTCGTTCAAATATCCTTGCATTTTTGGAGGGGATTTCCAGTTTGGGCATTTGTCTAGAAACCTTCGTCTGACTAGGCATTGGATCTGTTTTAATTTATTTCTAGGACAATGTGGCCCATTGATCCAAAATTAAAATTGTGTGTGTGTGTGTGTGTGTGTGTGTGCGTGCACGCGCGCGCGTGCTCGTGTGTGTACATATGTATGTGCTGAACAGACGTATCTGTAGTCACGAAGTTTTTCACAGAAACGTGCAGCTAATGTTCTTGCAGTTAGAAACAAAAGCTTGCGACGATGTGACCGTCGCCCAGCAACAGTTGACAGTCTCCGTGTGGACAACATGGCTCACGATAGGCGCGGCGTCTCTCTGCACATCTGTGCCACGGGGCTGTCACGTCGTGCCGGAGCAAGTGAGATCCGCGGGGCCACGCCCACTCACGTATCTACTTGTATGCTCTGCGAACTACTGAAGTGGATGGAAGAGGTACGTCCCACTGCAACAGTTATTAGGGCTTTTCCAGTATTCACACGTGGAACGCGGGAGGAATTATTGTGTTCTGTCTCTGTAATTAATCTAATTTTGTCCTCATGATCTCTATGGCAGCGACATGTAGGGGCTTGTAGTATTTTCCTAAAGTCATAATTGAAAGCCGGTTCTTGAAACTCTGTTAGTACTCTTTCTCGTTATAGTTTCCTCAGTCTTTAAGACCCTGCCAGTTTGTTCTTTCAAGATCTCCGTAACTCTCTCCCGCGAGTCACACAAACCTGTGACCATTCGTGCTGTTCTTCTCTGCATATGTTCAGTATACCCTGCTAGTCCTATTTGGTATATGTCCCACACACTTGACTGCTGTCAGCTCTAGCCACGACTGAGCCTATGCGATCGTTCCATTTGACGTCCCTACTACGTGTTACACCCAGCTATTTGTATGAGTTCACAGATTCCATCTGTGACTAGCTGATTTTATATTAATAGAATATTAAGTTTTTTTCCTTTTGCGAAATGCATTATGTTACGTTTATGAACATTTAAAGCAAGTTTCCAATCTTTGCACCTCTTTTAAATCAAGATATGACTGAATATTTATGTAGCTTCGTTGAGACTGTACTTCACTGTAGATAACTGCATCCTCTGCGAAAAGTCTGAGGTTACTATTAATATAGCCTGTAAGATCTATGAGGTCGACGGCCTTGCTGCACTGGTAACGCAGATTCCCGTCAGGTCGCCGAAGTTATGCGCTTTCGGGCTGGGCTAGAACTTGGATGGGTGACCATCCGGTCTGCCGAGCGCTGTTGGCAAACGGGGTGCACTCAGCCTTTATGAGGCAAAGTGAGGAGCTACCTGACTGAGAAGTAGCGGCTCCGATCTCGTAAACCGACATACGGCCGGGAGAGCGGTATGCTGACCACGTACCTCTCCATATCCGCATCTGTGGGCTGAGGAAGACACGGCAGCCGGTCGGTACCGTTGGGCCTTCATGTTCTGTTCGGTTAGAGTTTAGTTCTTGTTTTAGTAAGGTCATTTATATACAGTATGAATATCAAGGGAAATAACACATTTTCCTGGGGTACATCCGAAGTGTTATTTCTACATCCATCTATGACTCTCCATCCAGGATAACATGCAGAGTCCTCTCTACCAAGAAATCCTCAATCCATTCACAAATTTCGCCTGATAAACCATACTTTTAAAAAATAAGCGTAGATATGGTACGGACAAGGCCTCAGACACGGCCAACCGATTCGGCTCAAATTTGACATGTCGCTTATGTACTATCTAAAACGAAGGACTCTAAGATATTTTGGCTCAACCCCTCCCAACCCCCCGTTTTTGAAAAATCACCCCTAAAGGTTATGACGAGCAATCGATTCAAAATTGGCGGGATCGATAGATAATTGTAAATAAAGCACATGTCGTCAGTAGGTATGGGATCCACAGATGCATACTTTTCCTGAAGTCGAGGAAAGAAACTTTTACAACTGCCGCTTATTTACCCACATGGTAAACGCTTTTCAGGGAAAGCGCCGACAGCGCAACGGTCAAGGCGCGTCAAGCTCAGCGTGGTCGGTCAAAGGGTTAGCTGCCCTCTGTAATAAAAAAAAATATAAAAAAACTGAGTCAACGGCTCAACACTGAACTTGAACGGGTGTCCTGGGACATCCGCATCGAACAAATGCAACTAACAAAAAAGGGGGTAACTAGCTGGGGAGCGGAGAACCCGTGTTCGAATCTCGAGGAAACTGTACGGTTTTGGTTTTTTTAAATTGTAGTTTTTCGTTCAAATGGCTCTAACCACTATGGTACTTAAGATCTAAGGTCATCAGTCCCATAGACTTAGAACTACTTAAACCTAACTAACCTAAGGACATCACACACATCCACGCCCGAGACAGGATCCGAGCCTGCGACCGTACCAGCAGCGCGGTTCCGAAGTGAAGAACCTTGAACCATTCGGCCACAGTGCCCGGCTGTAGTTTTTCGTTTCAGAATTCGTATGGACAGGAGGGTTAATAAGGTATGCACCTCAACACGTAATAATAATAGTAATAAGGTAGGCAAAATAATTTCGCAAACGACGTGAATTAGTAAAGAATTAAACATTTAAGCCTTGTCACACTAAAAAACTCCGAGTAAGAGTGTTACGAATTCCTCACGTGGCACCGCAGATAGCCAATCGCGCGATGGTAGTTTACAGCGAGACACGGGACTGAATGCACGAGGGGGAGATATATTGACCCGATTGCCTGTTCGTCATATCATAGTGATGAACCTAGAAGAGTGAGGCTGTCCAGCACGAACCTTATAGAAGCCATTGGGAAAGAGTTGTTTTCTATCACTAGGCTGCAGCGAACCTCGAGGATACATGTAATAATTTTTCATCGTTGATCCGCCGAATAAATAAAATATGTTTTGTGAAAGAATACAATGATCTCCCGTAAATAACATATGACTTGTACTGTATGTATATTGTAGTTATTAGCCTTTCTGTTTATGCCGTAGTAACTAGTTATTGTTTGTTGTGTCATATCTTTCAATTGCATAATCTGAATAATGGGGGATGTACACCCTTCGGCCAGCGCTGAAATATGTAATTGGAAGGATGTCATAGACGACGGCAAGCGGGGAGTTACCAACGCTGTGTTTTGGGTTGTAAAAGTGTTACAAGGCAGATGTATTGTCAATGCACTACCGGAAGCAGGCAGTTCTGTTTCTCGGCGTTCCAGATCGACAGGAGCGGCTATCGTCGAGCGACTTTTGGAGCTGACGAACGAAATGACTTGTTGATACTGAATAACTATACCATGAAGGCGAAGCAGGATGTGATCAATGAAAAATATCACGACTAGTGAATGGCAAAATGGTCATAACATTTTGGAAATGTCCACGTCGCAAGCAGTCTGTGCTTCATCTGTTCCCGATGAGTATTACGAACCGGCTACTAAACGATTGAACTACGGCGCCATACCCCTTGAAGTAAAAGTAAAGGCGGTAGTGCTAGCCAGGAATCATCCAAATTGAATCCTACAAACACTGCAAAAGAATGGAGCAACAACAACTTTGAAAAGGAAGTAGGACCTAAAACTGTGGTAAAATTATATCGTTAAAGGAGGGACAAGATACGACAAATACCAGGCGATAAATATGTGGACATACGACCGATTTGTCGAATCTGGTCGTTGTAACGAGAATGTAACAACGAAAATACTCCACGGGTGGGCTGCAGGTGCAGCGCTTCAGTATACGACCAACAAAGATTTTACGTTTGCAGCATCATTATCTTGGGCAAGGAATTTCAAATCGGAATATAAAATTCGTCAACGGCACGTCACTAAATACATCTGTCACAAGGAGGCAGAAAGTATAGCAGATATACAGGAAGTGGCGACTCTTTTCAGCACGCAAGCGGCGTCACTTGTAACCAGTTTTAATTGTGATTACTTGATCAGCACCATCAAACAGGATGCGAGTATCGATTGAACATTCGACGCACGTTATCGCATAAGAGAGAAAAACGAACCCTTGTCGCAGCTGGTAGTAAAAAAAACTAACACATTCGTACAAGGCGCACAACCTCTGGGAAAGTGTTGCCTAAGGTTTTCCTGTGCTTACAAGAAACTAATGTTACATTTAGTCCTCGGTTTTTAGAGGAGGTCAGTTGCTTAACCGACTCGTTGAAAAATGTTTACGTTACTTGCTCCAAATCCGGGAAATTGACGAATGCGATTTACAGAATACTTCTTGAGAATGTTTTAAAGCCATACGTTGCTGATAAAAAGTTTTATCTAATATTGGATTCCTGGGGTGGACCGACGTGCACATTAAAAGTAATACCGCCAAACAGCATACCTGTGTGCCAGCCGTGTGATGTGTATTTCTATCGCCAGGTTAAAAACTTTATTACGAGGCTTCAGAATTGCAGAGTGCTTCTGGACATCCAGCGCGAATTGCACAACCGCACGGATGCAATAACTATTCACAGCATAATTCATAACCAACTTTCAGCACAAATGTTTTCGTATGCGTGGTACACATCAAAATTAATTCTCGAAAAAGACGTATTTTTAAATGTAAACCAAAGTTGTTTCCCGCTGACTCTTCGGAAGGAACAGTGTAGCTATCGAAAGATTGCATTCATTAGATGCTCTTCGTAAGCGAGTATATTTGTTTCGAAAGTTTATATGACAAGTACCATCCAAAAAATGGTTCAAATGCTCTGAGCACCATGGGACTTAACTTCTGAGGTCATCAGTCCCCTAGAACTTAGAACTACTTAAACCTAACTAACCTAAGGACATCACACACATCCATGCCCGAGGCAGGATTCGAACCTGCGACCTTAGCGGTCGCGCAGTTCCAGACTGTAGCGCCTAGTACCGCTCGGCCACTCCTGCCGGCAAGTACCATCCATCCAGTTGATCGAAAAAAAGTGAGGACACGTAACAGTGACTGGAAGAGCCATTGTGAAGTGACCAGAAGTAACATTTTAGTTGTTCGCTATCCCAATAGGTTTCATAAATTTATTTGCCTGCCTTTTTCATCATTCTTCATCGATTTACTTACCTTATTAACCCTCCTATCCCTATCAATTGAGACATGGAAAAATACGAACGAGAAGAATAACATCCACTAGGTTTCCTCGAGATTCGAACCCGGGTTCTCCGTTTCGCACCCCTCTAACATTCTGCATGGTGTCTGTTTGTTCTAAGTCGTGTCTCCCTACCACTTTCGCGCAACGACGCTCAGAGCGTGTTTTTTAGAGAATTGACTAGTTTGAACCTGGGACCTGTTGCTGGTAAGGAGACGCCAGACCACACATGACACGTAGAGTTCAGAAGAGTTCAGTGAGACTAGCGATGATATAATCAAATACTTAATGATTTCAGCGTCAGATCCACTGCACTTCCTGTAAAAGAATCTTAATACTAACTAAATTTAGTGGAAGGGGTTCAAGGCTTTCCTATTTTTAGTTAACTGGTAAAATAACGTCGAAAAAGCAGTTAAGTTTACCATTGGAAATTTTATTCTACTCACAAAATATTTTTTATAAATTGCACTATTGGTAAACGAAATATTTTAATACAGGATGATAAAAACCAAGTGTGTTCAACAAAAATGTGAACGAATATTCGCTGAATGGGTTTCCAAGTTCTACAATGGATCGAAGGATGACCTATGCCATATCACATCTATAATCTAGGTTTAAGTTAAGTTTCATAAAAGAGAAAACTATCCAAATGATCTACAGTGACCCTCAATGATCTTTAATTACTTATTTAACTTGTTGTAAGTTACAGTGGCTGATGTGGCTTCTCAATAATTATATAACAGAAAAATCATCGCGTTTCAGATTTTAACTTCAAGTAGCAAATGTGAATACCATGAGCTTTAATTGACGATCGACACTAGTATTACGTAAAAAGGGGATGTAACAGATGAGACTTCTGCAGTTCTGAGTGAAGTGTTATGCGCTGTTATGTGGCACCGCATGCGTTCATTACCTTGGTGGTGTTTAGGCAACGTCAGTGGGTGGTGGGTTGACGCAGCTCCACACCTCGCCGTCTCTGAAGCATCTCCCTCCTAACTTCTCCTTACTACAATTTTCCGAAGTTGGTTTTAAAAAAAGGTATCTGCCTGTGTTTTCAACTGACCAATCAGCGTCTCAATGTTAACTTTAAGCTCTGCCTACAAAAATTCTGTCTATCCAATGAGAAACGTTATACTTTTCGTGGTAGGGCAATGTTTTTAACGTTTGCAACGGAACAGAGACGCGAAAAGGTGTCACGCGAAAACTTGCAGCTGGTGTGGCCCTTTTAGTGTTATCGTAAGATCTGTACTGTTCTTCTGGAGGGCTCTATCTTTTAACATGGGCTGGAGGGCTCTATCTTTTAACAGGGCTGGGGGTGATCTTGGCGGTCGGCTGGCGCCGTGGGTGTCCGTCCCTTATCGTAGAGCCTTCTCGCTTACACGACTCTGCTCTCGGCTTCTGTTCTCGTTTCTCCCCTCGGAACTGTGTCTGTTTCACGGTGGGAAGGTGTGACATGCATTTGGGCGTTCTTGTGTTAGTCTGTGGTATTCCATTTGCTCACTCGTTGATCGTATTACTTTGGTTAATTTAATGTCAGGATTTATTTGGAGCTATGTGACATACTGCCGGATTTGCTATCATGTCAGGGTTTCAATGGAAGGTGTTGGATTTGTCTGACACCTTACACCCCGTTACCTTGGCTGTTGCGCTATCGGCGACAAGGCGTAAATGTTTAATTCTGTATTAATTCGCGTCGTTTGGGAAATTAGTTTGTCTACCTTATTACTATTATTATTCCGTATTGAGTTGCGTAACTTATTAACCCTCCTATCCCTACGAATTCTGATACCATAAACGACAGTTTAAAAAAATGAAAACCGTACAGTTTCCTCGAGATTCGAACACGGGTTCTGCACGTCCCAGCTAGTTACTTTGGCCGTTGCGCTATTGCGCTATTTTTTTACCTCTGCACTATTTTTTTTTACGCGCCGACCATTGCACTTTCTTTTTTTTTTTGCCGGCTGAAGTGGCCGTGCGGTTCTAGGCGCTGCAGTCTGGAACCGCGAGACCGCTACGGTCGCAGGTTCGAATCCTGCTTCGGGCATGGATGTGTGTGATGTCCTTAGGTTAGTTAGGTTTAAGTAGTTCTAAGTTCTAGGGGACTGATGACCTCAGAAGTTAAATCCCACAGTGCTCAGAGCCATATGAACCCTGGCGTACTGATTGTTGCACTAGAAATGTTTGAGTCAGTTGTCCTCTGATTTTAATCCTTGAAAAAACACCACTGACACATTTACGTATGACGGTTATAAAGTGGTCATTGAAACCCATTTTCTGCATAGTGCTGAATAAGAAGCCATGATTGATACTATCGAAGGCTTCATCAAAATCTAAAACCAATAAGGAAAGACTATTGTCACTTGGCCAAGTGAGGTTTGTGACGTCCCTATACTCACATAAGGTGTCTAGCATTGATCTTCCGTTTATGCACTCGTTTGGTAAGGACCTATGACATTTTGCAGGAATGACTTCATCCTTCTATTCAGGAGACGAGTAAAAATTGTAAAGTCAGCGTTGAGTAAGGTGGGTGGTCTTAAATCGTGAAGCCTCTTGCTGTCTGTTTTTTTAGGAATGAGTACAATCATTCCCTCCGTAAATATAGGAGGGAACACCTGGTTAGTTAACAATCCATTGTACGTACATATCTGCGAGCTCGTTCCCTATTACATCCCACATGCGTACATAAAATTCGACTGGGAGCCCACCGGGACCTGCTGACTTGTTCCTCGGAGCGTCGTTAATTATTGTTTTTAATTTCGTCCTGAGTTATATGTTCGATTAGACGTGCATTATCCTCCTCACGTATTCCCTTCGTAACGTTTAATAAAAGTTCTTCACCGTCCAGTCTATCTATTTCCGTTCCAGCATAGAGATCCCTATAATACACTCCTGGAAATTGAAATAAGAACACCGTGAATTCATTGTCCCAGGAAGGGGAAACTTTATTGACACATTCCTGGGGTCAGATACATCACATGATCACACTGACAGAACCACAGGCACATAGACACAGGCAACAGAGCATGCACAATGTCGGCACTAGTACAGTGTATATCCACCTTTCGCAGCAATGCAGGCTGCTATTCTCCCATGGAGATCGTAGAGATGCTGGATGTAGTCCTGTGGAACGGCTTGCCATGCCATTCCCACCTGGCGCCTCAGTTGGACCAGCGTTCGTGCTGGACGTGCAGACCGCGTGATACGACGCTTCATCCAATCCCAAACATGCTCAATGGGGGACAGATCCGGAGATCTTGCTGGCCAGGGTAGTTGACTTACACCTTCTAGAGCACGTTGGGTGGCACGGGATACATGCGGACGTGCATTGTCCTGTTGGAACAGCAAGTTCCCTTGCCGGTCTAGGAATGGTAGAACGATGGGTTCGATGACGGTTTGGATGTACCGTGCACTATTCAGTGTCACCTCGACGATCACCAGTGGTGTACTGCCAGTGTAGGAGATCGCTCCCCACACCATGATGCCGGGTGTTGGCCCTGTGTGCCTCGGTCGTATGCAGTCCTGATTGTGGCGCTCACCTGCACGGCGCCAAACACGCATACGACCATCATTGGCACCAAGGCAGAAGCGACTCTCATCGCTGAAGACGACACGTCTCCATTCGTCCCTCCATTCACGCCTGTCGCGACACCACTGGAGGCGGGCTGCACGATGTTGGGGCGTGAGCGGAAGACGGCCTAACGGTGTGCGGGACCGTAGCCCAGCTTCATGGAGACGGTTGCGAATGGTCCTCGCCGATACCCCAGGAGCAACAGTGTCCCTAATTTGCTGGGAAGTGGCGGTGCGGTCCCCTACGGCACTGCGTAGGGTCCTACGGTCTTGGCGTGCATCCGTGCGTCGCTACGGTCCGGTCCCAGGTCGACGGGCACGTGCACCTTCCGCCGACCACTGGCGACAACATCGATGTACTGTGGAGACCTCACGCCCCACGTGTTGAGCAATTCGGCCGTACGTCCACCCGGCCTCCCGCATGCCCACTATACGCCCTCGCTCAATGTCCGTCAACTGCACATACGGTTCACGTCCACGCTGTCGCGGCATGCTACCTGTGTTAAAGACTGCGATGGAGCTCCGTATGCCACGGCAAACTGGCTGACACTGACGGCGGCGGTGCACAAATGCTGCGCAGCTAGCGCCATTCGACGGCCAACACCGCGGTTCCTGGTGTGTCCGCTGTGCCGTGCGTGTGATCATTGCTTGTACAGCCCTCTCGCAGTGTCCGGAGCAAGTATGGTGGGTCTGACACACCGGTGTCAATGTGTTCTTTTTTCCATTTCCTGGAGTGTACTTCGCTAAATTTTGTTTTATGGCGGTATGAGTAGTATACTCTCGTCCGCCAGCGCGGATATTATTCTCTTTTTCCCTCTACGTGTCTCCTTCATCACATGGTATAACGATGTACGTTCTTGCATAAGATCCTCCTTGCCTCGAGCTCGCGTACGCACCCCGTCCAGACGCTGCCGGGCTAGGGCTGTTATTTTCGACTTAAAGCGTTTCAGAATGATTCAAATGGCTCTCAGCACTATGGGACTTAACATCTGAGGTCATCAGTACCCTAGACTTAGAACTACTTACACCTAACTAACCTAAGGACATCACACACAACCATGCCCGAGGTAGGATTTGAACCTGCGACCGTAGCAGCAGCGACATTCCGAACTGAAGCGCCTAGAACCGCTCGGCCACAGCGGCCGCCTAATGCATTTCAGTTTGATTATGTTAGCCAAAAGGCCATCTGGTTGTTGATAAAGGTCTCGCAAACAAGAGAAGTAATATTCCGCAGTTTGTATGCGCCAATATGCTTGGGCGTTTGCATACTGTATAATACATTTCGAAGTACGGGTTTTGCTTATTCGGTCCACCAAATGATCCGCTCCCGATATCTCGTTTGGGAGCGTAAGCATTTTTGCCAAAACTTTTTAATCTGTTACTTAAGTTCAACATCCTGCAATAGTGAGACGTTAAGGTGATATACACCACGGCCACGAAAGGTTGTTTGTCGGATATACGTGAATGAAATATGGTATGAAACGATGGTCGGAGAAGTTTATAGGCCATATCTCACAATCATCAATATTGCACATGAATTCTTTGGTAACATAGATTCTATCTAACGTGCTACTGACGTAAGTATATCCGGTATGGTGGCGATTCAAGTAAGTCCAGGTGTCTTGCAGTCCTATATCAGTCGCCAATGTTTGTAGCTCGCAACAAGTGTTAGAATTGGGCGTCTGATCGTCACGGCGCAACACACAGTTAAAACTTCCGACAAGCATGGCGGCGGCCCCAGCGTTCTTTAACAATTCAACTACTCCATTCCGATAAAAGTTACTTCTGTGTCGTCTTTCATTAGTCCCAGATGGCGCATATACGTTACTTAAAATGGAGTCATGAAGTTGAACAGTTTACCCGACCAGTCTCTAAAATCGCTTGAGCTCGACACGCAGTACCCCTCTTTGAATAAAACCGCTGTTCCTCCTCCATTTTCGATGTTGATGATGGTTTCATAGCCTGTTATGTCCGCTTCTCTAGATGTTACAACTTCTTGTAACATGGCAACATCTATGTCAGCGGCATAAAGATAATCTTTCAAACATTGTAACATTACCGCCGAACTTATCCGAGAGACATTAACTGTAGCCAGCTTGTAGGTGTGCGTAAAATTGTTTACTACTGCTGTGTATCTTCCGACCAAAGCGTGCTCGAAACCGGAAGATGATTTCACGGTTGTATTCATGTGATTATCTAACTCCATCAGAACGTCTTTATTCCGAATCGGAGGCATTACCCTCATTGCATCAGCCACCGCCATTTCCCCTGTCTGAGATTTCTTAAGGATTTCTCTTGTGCGTGTTCGTTCCCTTTCTAATTCCTGTGTCTCTTCCTGACTTTGTATTCCAGGGGCCCGTTTCGTTTGTTTAGACGACTTTTTTTGAATTGTCTTTACTTAATACTGGGTGATCAGACCGGTCGCTGACTGTTGGGTGATTTGGGTTTGAGTCCTCGTCAACTAGCATGTCACTACCTACTGATGACACTGGAACATCATCTTTAGTGGTGCCTCTGGATGTGTAACAGGCATAGTAATGCCTTTTTCATGTGTCTTGCTACAGTCTAAGGTCTGGGAATTAGTCTCTCCTGGAGAGGCCTGATTCAAAATGTTTGGCAGGTTAACCGCTGACCTCTGTTCAGTTGTCAGTTGGCTACGTGCAGCTGAATCCTGATATCCTTCATTTTCTCCCTTATGTGATATGTCAGGGTCCTGCCCATTCAAGATTTCCTGTAACGCGGCTGACAAAGTCTCCGCATACGACAGTTTCGTTGATGTCGCACTTTGCCCTCGGAGGTGAGTGCCTGGTTTTCCCTCCGTAAAAAATTTGACACGTTGACAGAGTGCCCTAAGACGATCCGAGGATCCGCATACTGCGCAAGTCCTTGGTTGGCCATCATAAACAACTAAGGCTCTGAAGCCTTGAACCATAATATACGACGGGATATGCTTATGAAGATCAATTCTAACATTTCGACACCATTGTCAAAATTGAAATGTTTATTGCCCGTCCATTTCTCACCAGTAACCTGCAAAACCGTTCCATAAGGCGTTAACGCTTGTTTGATGACTTTTTTTTAAAAATACAGATGGGGGCCCCTCCACGCCCGCACCAACGTGGTGACCAAACCAAAAGTTCTACTGTCACCTCCGTAAGCACGTTAGTTATCTAGTAAGTGGATCACAGGATGCTGGGCTGTGATGTTATCCGTGTGTCTGGGTAAGACTACGCCTTAACACGGTCCATCAGGTGATAGATAGTGGACGAAACGCGAGTGAGGGTAGCGATTTGAAGAGCAGAGGGAAAAAAGTGCAATGGCTCGTTCCGTGGGAAGAAAACCTCTGCGACAGTGGGATGGGTAGTAATAGTAGTAGTGGCTTACTAGTTGCGATAGTTCATGCAAGGTTGGATTTGTTAGTATGGGTATCATGCATCACTACCGGGGCAAGCGATGGCGATGTATCCCAGTTGCAGCAGCCGCTACATTCCTGGAACAATCAAGATCGTTATACAGTAGTGGGAGATCGGCCATGGATCATCTCACTGTGTGGGGGATGTGTGGAGCTTGTCTGCATGCAGTGTACGGTACGGCTTCCCTGCGTGGTCCCAGTTATTCGGCAGTGTATTCCAGCTGGATATCCAGTAATGGCATCTGATTAACTGGGGCTCGCCTGTACCGTTATGTTTGCCTATGCTTGGCCATAGATGTTAGGTCCTTACAAGTATGTCTTTTGGTCTTTTATGTTTCCATCTATGGCTGTGGTCGTAGTTCCCCAGATTCAGAATAAACGGGTTCTGCGAATGTCTGGAGTTTCTGTATAGTCTTGTGGTGAGATTGTGGATTACCTCCGTGAGAGTCTCAAGTCGGTATTCCCGGTGAAGGTCCGCGATGCGTGTGTATCGTGGAGCATTGCTTATGATTTTGAGTACTTTGTTTTGTATGAGCTGCAGACAGCGCAGGCGTGTAGGCGCAGCGTATCCCCAGACAGGAGCTGCGTACGTCATCAGGGGTCGGATAAGTGTCATGTACATGGACCTCGACACCCTTCTGTTCAGTGTGCTACGCCTGTTGAGCATAGGGTAGAGCTGTTTGAGCCTCGCGCTAGCTCGGTTGGTCATGTGTTGTATGTGGTCCCCCCAGAGTAATTTCCGGTCCAGCCAGACACCGAGGTATTTGACTTTCTCGCGGAAACGTATTGGGCGTGCATGTAGAGTTATTGGTCTGCAGTATCGGTGTTTGCGCAGTTGCTTCGGTCTTCTAGTGAACAGAACGGCTTCGCACTTGTCGACGTTTACTCTAACACGCCATTTCTCTGACCAAGGCTCAGCCACTCTGAGTGCAGTATGTAGGCGTGACGTAATGTTTGATGGTTTCCAATCTTGCGCGAGGATGGCTGTGTCATCCGCGTAGATTGCCATCGTTGTGTTGTGTGTGGTTGGGAGATCGCTTATGTAGAGGTTAAACAGTAGGGGCCCTAGGATGCTTCCCTGGGGTACTCCCGCGTGTATACCGTGTCGTGTTGATTTTTTTCTCTGCACGTCAGTGTTGAAACTCCTGTCTGTGAGGTATGTGTGTATTAGATCGAACTTCAGTTCAAATGGGAGGTTTTATATGCTCACAGATCGCAAACCTAAACCAGCGCAGCTGAGTCCAATTGAACTAGATTCACCACTGGAATGAAGAAAGTTCGCGAAGCCGCCTGTTCCTGTCATACTCGGGGTACAACTTTCAACGTCTCGCACTTTAACATACACTGCATTACCAAGGAAATCGTATGACAACCCGTGAACATCGTCATCTTGTAAACCTATCTTTTTGAACAACCGGTCGTCGATTTCATGAACTTTCGGCCTGTCATATCCGAACAGGAAAGAAAATTTCAACGTAGGCTTCCTAGTCTGAGCTTCCATATCTGGATGGCTATGTTGTACTCACAAGCCACAGCGAGACACGGCCGACTAGTACCCCATTCGCGGCGAGCTCCTCACGCGGAGGCACGCTATCGGCCCTCTCCCCGAAAAGCGTTTACCATGTGGGTAAATAAGCGGCAGTTGTAAAAGTTTCCTTCCTCGATTTCTGGAAAAGTATGCATTTGTGGACCCCTTACCTACTGAGAAAAGTGCTCTATTTACAATTATCTATCGATCCCGCCAATTTTGAATCGATTGCTCGTCATAACCTTTAGGGGTGATCGTGGTCTAGTGGCTAGTGTTGCTGTATCTGGATCACGGGGTCCCGGGTTCGATTCCAGCCTGCGTTGGGGATTTTCTCTGCCCGGGGACTGGGTGTTTGTGTTGTCCTCATCATTTCATCATTCGTGACAGTGGTTAGATTGGACTGTGAAATAAATTGGACTGTGTAAAAATTGTAACTTCGTACAGGCGCTGATTACCGCGCAGTTGAGCGCCCTACAAACTAAACATCATCATCACGCATTGCCCTCTTGAAAGCCAAACGCGTTTCATTCAGAATCTGTCTATCTTTATCCGTATACTTTGTTTTGTAGCAGTGGGATTCTGGCAGAGACCTATCACCAACCATCTAAATCAATTGTTTGTCGTCTTAGTGATCTATTGTACACTGCTGGACATTAAAACTGCAACACGATGAAGGTGTAATGCAACCAGCCACAAATGGCTCTCAAATGGCTCTGAGCACTATGGGACTGAATTTCTGAGGTCATCAGTCCCCTAGAACTTAGAACTACTTAGACCTAACTAACCTAATGACATAAGACACATCCACGCCCGAGGCAGGATGCGAACCTGCGACCGTAGCGGTCGCGCGGTTCCAGACTATAGCGCCTAGAACCGTTTGGCCACTCCGGCCGGCGCAACCAGCCACAAACTGTTACAAAGAGTACTACGTATTTTTTTTTTTACATTTTACTTGCTGCCGTTTACAAATGACATGCCACGTAATGACAGGTCGTTGTTTCACAATGTTAAATAGTACGTGTAGATAATGGGAAAATTATTTGATTTCTTAGTGTTTTAACCAAGTTTTAGCTCTGAATACTTGGAAACTTAAAACTAATTAAGAAACTGAAATGCTTAAAATTGACAGTTCCTGTATTAGGAAGATATAAAAATGGGAAGATAGGAAAAAGTTTAGATTTACAGAATTCCACCACCGGCGCTGCCCGGGGGAGAGTACGCCAGAGAGACACTGAGCCCCTCACTCAAGGGGAACCTGCTGCTCGTCCTACTACCGTTCGCCAGCTGAGAGCGAGGACCTCAGGAATACCGGTAGGTTGGGCCTCTCGTCGTCATACGGCGTTATCCAGCATCTCGGTTAGGTTCTACTTTTCATCTACCCTACACGGAGCGTGTGCTTTCTTCTGTTAATACATTTTCTTACAATATACACTGAAGAGCCAAAAAAACTGGTACACCTGCCTAATATCGTGTAGGGCCCTCGCGAGCACGCAGAAGTGCCGCAACACGATGTGGCATGAACTCGACTAATGTCTGAAGTAGTGCTGGAGGAAACTGACACCATGAATCCTGAACGACTGCCCATAAATAGGTGGAGTAGGAGGGGAGGGGGGGGGGTGGAGACCTCTTCGGAACAGCATGTTGTACGGCATCCCAGACGCGCTCAATAATGCTCATGTATTGGCAGTCTGGTGTCCAGCGGAAGTGTTTAAAATCAGGAGGGTGTTCCTGGAGCTACTCTGTAGCGATTCTAGAGGCGTGGGGTGTCGCATTGTCCTGCTGAAATTGTCCAAGTCTGTAGGAATGCACAATGGACATGAATGGATGCAGGTGATCAGACAGGAAGTACGTGTCACCTCTCAGAGTCGTATCTAGACGTATCAGGGGTCCCATATCACTCCAAGTACACACGCTCCACACCATCACAGAGCCCCCACCAGCTTGAACAGTCCCCTGCTGACATGCAAGGTCCTGTGAGGTTGTCCTCATACCCATACACGTCCATCCGCTCGATATAATTTGAAACGAGACTCGTTCGACCAGGCAACATGTTTCCAGTCATCAACAGTCCAGTGTCAGTGTTGACAGTCCCACGCGAGGCGTAAAGCTTTGTGTCGTGCAGTCATGAAGGGTAGACGAGTGGGCCTTCGACTCCTAAAGCCCATATCGATGACGGTTCGTTGGATGGTTCGCACGCTGACACTTGTTGATGGCCCAGTATTGAAATCTGCAGCAATTTACGGAAGGATTGCACTTCCGTTACGTTGAACGATTCTCTTCAGGCATCGTTTGTTCCGTGTTTGCAGTATCTTTTTCCGGCCGCAGCGATGTCGGAGATTTGATGTTTTACCGGATTCCTGATATTCACGGTCCACTCGTGAAATGCTCGTACGGGAAAACCTCTGCTTCATAGCTACCTCGAAGATGCTATGTCACTTAAATCTGGATAACCTGCCATTGTAGCAACACTAACTGATGTAACAACTGCGCCAGACACTTGTCTTATACAGGCAGCGCCGTTTTCTGCCTGTTTGCGTCTTTCTGTGTTTGAATGCGCATTCCTATACCAGTTTCTTTGGCTCTTCAGTGTAATATTACTGTCTAATGAACACTTGTTTTTGTGACACCGCGGGGGCTATACTTTTAGTCATTTTATGTTGGTCTGTCCTCACCTGTAGTCACCTTTGCCGTCTGATCGCTCACCATTACTTCCCCTTTCTGTCTCGCTAGTATTGTCTGTGCAGCCATTCGTCGCTTGTGCTCGTTGGCACCTACACTCTGGTCGCTGCAAGTACTCGATATGCAGCGCTCGGGATGTTCTGTCTGCACAGTCGTTGAAATCTGTCCACAAGGTCTGGTCTCTAAGTGGCAGTGTTATGTTGCCGTGTGGATCTCCCGGACGTCTTTCCTGCGACCAGGCGTCTTAGTACAGAATTATGTGTGCTCGGGTCCCTCCCTCTCCCCAGGTACAATCAGCCGCATGACCGAGCTTTACACGCAGAAAATGCGAGTGGTGTGACCGGCGATCGATGAAGAAATAAACGGTGGCACAACTGCGATTGACACGTTTCATAGCTGCTTGGGATTGCTATGTTAATAAATACGACAATATAGTATGTGAAATAATTTATTACACTGTTACGTACAAATCGTAGGAAAAACTCAAGCCGTCTCTTACTAATCTTTGCAAATCTCTCAGTAACTGCTTTAATCTCAATAACAGTATAGCACTGTATATGCAACAAAACAAGACCAGTGAGACGTTCTTTTCCCTCGGGTGTTTTAAGCCAGTCTTGAATCGATGAAGGGTTGGAAATAATACGTTCTACTCCTTGTGTTCTGCAGTTACTAAAATAACTGGTAACGTGGCTAAAATGTTTAGAATCGTGTCAATGCAAGAATGCAGCTCACTGTCACACATCTCAGTACCAAGAAGAGGCATTGGGAGTAAAGGCCAGATTCAACATGGAATTTCCATAAAGCCACACATACGGCTCTACAAATAAAATAGAAGCACCCAGAAGCTGCTTGGACACCTCAATTGTTTATTTCACAGTTAAAATATCTTTTTCGCTGTTGTACGACACAGAAATCCTCTTACGCTGAAAAGACTCACCGTATCTGGGGGAATCCTGTCTTTCAGATTCGATATGATGTGATCTAATAGGGTTATGTATAAGGCCCTTCGAAAGTATTCTTCGGTGGACTGAGCAGTCACTTGATTATCTCTGTATATCTGTCGAGAAAACGTACATGGTGCTTTCCACATCCAATTACTCTGCGACTTCTTGAGCTTCAAACAACAACAGTCGTTTGTGGTGTCCTTCATAGCACCCTGAGCCGTGTATCGACTCGTGCTACACCTTGGGTTTAGATTGCATTGGTTTTCCTTTTCTTCCCCTGACATGTTTGTTTGATATTTTGTCTGTCATTAAGTGGCTGCTTGGTTGTCTTTTCCCTCTGCTATTGATATCTGCGGTTTTGCTTCCGGGAAACTTCTATGGAGGAAGTGAGATCTTTGACCGGTTGTAACCTCGTGTGGTGGCGCGGAAGGAAGGCGTTGCGAGAGAGAGAGTGGTGGACACGGGAGGGCAGTGTGGCTCTCCATCGCGAAGCAGGCGTGGTCGGTTGTACCGAGTCGCCACGTGATGTATGTTGGTTGTGTGTAACGAGCGGGTCGCGTTGACGGAAGACCTCCCGTGTTGGTTGTATACAGAATCGCCCCACGAGTAGTTGCTGTTCATTTCGCCTTGGTGGGACGTTAACAAGCTTCTTTAAATCCTCCGTTTCAACGCTGGAGTTTAAAAGGAGACACCTAACACGAAGGAGCGGTCACTACCCGTCAACGTTGCAGAGAAGACATGAACTCCGGTGACAGAGCGTGTTGTCGCGTGACCGTGGCGTATTGGGTACACTGGCGACGCGTGCGCGGTCGGATGTGTGGATCCTTAGCATCGGAGGTCGTGTACTGCCTGTTCGAGCATAACTGAAAGTTAAGTTCGTGGAAGGTTTAATCATTAAGTAAAGATTTTGTGTAACCAGCTCCTCTTCTGCCTTGTGGCCTCCGGCGACCGGGTTTCCTGTCCCCGGCACCGGTGTAATTGAAGACAGTGATCTTTCCTCCTCCTCTCGTTACTGTCCGGTGGGAGGTGTAGTTTTGGCAGTTTAATTGTTCGCTATCCTGTCGTGGGTTATGAGTAAATTCATGCTTCTTGTTGGTTGATCATGTGGTAGCTCATTCAGGACTGTGTGGTGTAATGTTTCCTTGCACTAGATTAGCTCTAATTCTGTCAGCAAGTTAAGCCATCTTATAACAAGTTTTCGCTGGCTAAAAGTCGGTGCAGTGACCAGTCTGAGATTGGCAATTGTGTTTACGGGCGTATTTAAATTGGTCAGTATCCTGTCTAGCCTGAGCATCCCTGAGTGGGTGATTTGTGGCCGCCTTACACGGGTCCGTCACATCTGTTATGTTCTAATGATATTCCAGGACATTTTTGTTTAATTTTTTAAAAATTCCTCCAAGTTTGTAAAATCCTTTTATTGCTATTAATCGTGTGTTTGCTGAGACCTGTTTAATTTTTTTAATGACGGTGTTGGTAGCTTCACTACCTCACCGTACTTTATTAACAAAGTTCTGTATTTACTTCAGTTGCCTGTTTACTAATTTTATTAAAATTTTTTAAAAATTGTTGTATTGCTATAAATTACTTTGATTGGCGTTAGCGGCGTGTTTTAAAAGGTTGTTTATTGCCGTAGTGCTAGCTCCTTTGTGTTTTTTTTAAAAAATTAAAATTGTTGTATTGCTATAAATTACTTGATTGCCGTTAGCGGGGGGTTTAAAAGGCTGTTTATTGCCGTACTGCTAGTTTCTGTAAGATACGAATAAAACATTTGTGAAAATCTCAATTCGACAATGAACTACTAGAAATTTGGTCCCGTTTCCCAACTTGTGGTGTGGCTTGTAGTAACCGTAACCACTGTGTGTGTCTCACCTATAGCCTTCTTTAAGTCTACAGTCGTTGACTGAAGAAAACGACTGAGTGGCGTAGTTATTAAGAATGAATAAGAAAAAGAAACATGGAAAGCCGAAGAAAGTAACAAAGATAATTTGTTTCCTAATATAAAAGAAAAAGAAAAGACAAAGAATAAATAAAATAAAGAGTATGAATTCAGGACTGGGTAAAGCATGTCGAAAACACTGGGTACCGGACGTCGTTGTACGGTCGCACCACAGTGAAATCTTAAAGAGGGCGTTGCATATCTGCAGCAAATTGTCATCTTGAAACATGTCTCTACACCCAACGCGTCTCATAGATTCCATGCAATGCTATTCTGCCAAGCTCTGGGATTTTCTCCATTGTCGCCGATGAGTTGCGAATTTGCGAGACAATTGTGCAATGAATGATTGCCAAAAGGGCAATGTTTTACGCGAGTGACTGTATTGGTAAGCTCCTGAAAGGCATCATTTGAATCAGAAGCAGTAACTGAACAGCTCTCAGTGCCAATTCCAACACACATCTTCAGATCAATATTAAATTTCTTGCAGAGACCGGTAACTACACGAGAAAGAGTGAATCAAGTTAAACGACGCGCTTCATTTGCATCTTGCTGGGAGAATATTCTCAAAAGCATTACAAAATAGAATAAAATCTCTCCTTCCAGTTCCTTGATGAAGGTAGCAAACAGATAAACTTAGCTCTTCAACGTGAAAAATATCGGTGGTATCGTCAAACAGAATAAAACGAATTGCTTCTATAACTGTGGATAAAATATTGTTTTGAATTTTGTCTTTTCATAAGTCAGTGAGTTGATTTAGTGTAGTTTTGCTTGTGTATGTGGCACTCGAAGAGTTGTTTTCTAAATATCGACGTGGATTTGAATCACTCGAATTAACTCTGAAGCGCAAAACAACATTGCAGGTCAGAACATTATGTTTCATGATCAGGAGCATCAGTTTTTGTGTTATTTCTTTGGTACAAACCCCCGTCATCTCTGAGGACAATCAAAGAAATGTTTTGACGGCCACAGAAGATTACGCTGCTGATAACTGTCCGCAAGCGCTATCGGCGGGCGTCTCTTTGTAGACAAATCTGATTAGCGACGTCGAGTTCAGGATGATAAAAACTATAGAGAATGCTCTTGCCAGCGTGAACGTTGATTATGTTTGTTTCGTTGATGAGTCAAAAGGTTTCCTTTTTTACCAAGCAAATCATCGCAGAGAGCAGTTTTTTATTATTTTTTATTGGTTGTGACAATGATTTTATCAGATGGTCTGCCTCATATACCATGATGTCCATATGGTTTTATAAATGTTAATCCACGTTTCAGGTATGTGGTTCTGTAATAATTGTAATGTATATAGTTAACTCATGTAAGCCCTCCCTCAAACCTGTTATGTTATACCTTCACAGATCTGATGATGGCACCTTCAGAGTGCTGAAACCGGTCATCTAACAAACGATTGAAGCGATCGTGGCTTTTCAATTATTTTAAAAACAGAGTGATCGCCCCACGACACACCATGTGTTCACTGAAAATGTTTTCTTTTACACGCCAAAACGGCGTTGTTCAGTAGGCGCAAAGAAAAAAAAAACATCTTGGATATTCGGGAATCAAGCCGGATGTTCGCTTCGTTCTCGCACGATATTTCAACAGCGTGCCTCGCTGTCTTCTTCAGGTGCTACCTGAGACTGTCTCAGGTAGCACCTGAAGAAGACAGCGAGGCACGCTGTTGAAATATCGTGCGAGAACGACGCGAACATCCGGCTGGATTCCCGAATATCCAAGATGTCAACAAATCGCCGGGAAAGCATGAAGAATTACAAAAAAAAAAAAAAAAAAAAAAGAATTGTTGGTGCTATCTGTGAAAACTGACATGCGCTCTCTCCTCTGTGGAATCAATTACTAATCCCTTGTGTCGATGCTATTCTGCGAAGGTGCCATAAAACTCCGGTACTTGCCTCGTGTCCCACTGAGTGCACGTCCCAGTGGGACTCCAGTCTACCCCACGCTGCTAGGGCCCGCCTGCCACCATTTCACCTGCAGAGGAAGCAGTGATCGAGGCTCTTCACCTGTCATACAGGATACCTGAGCTCAGTGTTTCACATTTTTTACATAGCCTACCATGAAGTGGCTGTTTTGCTATTTATGGCTGCTGCACTCAACAAGTAGCATTAGCTGGTCATTAGGAAAGCGCGTTTCCAACACGAGCACAATTCTTACACCTCGAAATACAGCATGCAAAACTGCATTATAACCAAAGCTGAGCCGAGCCACTAACGATCCTCCATACTGCTCACTGAACTGGTCATGTGTCTCCTTAATGCAATACGAGTGCCCTAATCTGCAAACAGAAAGTAATTGAGGTCAAGTGGGCGAAAGAGGGATGAGACCAAAGGCCTAGCCACCTTCCAAAATCTTCTCAGTCACTTCAAAGTGATGTGGCTTGTAAACCAAGAATATTTGACAACAAAGTGCGTTTTCACAAAATTTATTTTATATTTTGTTATTGCTTCTGTCTTCAAATACATTTAACTCTTTATCGAATATATTTTACTTGTAATGTATTCAGCGATGCAGTTTCTCTGTACAGAAAAAAATAATTTGTTGCAATGAGGTACTGTTCTGGCCTACTTCTACTCACAGTCCACAGATAAAGTTAGTAAAAGCTCTCCTATACATGAAGATGGAAGCTAGACCAAGGAAAAATTTTGCTAGATTTCAAGATATAAGTACAGGCCAAACAAAACAACAGAAAAAAAAAATACAGCACTACATCCCACTGGCTGGCTTTCTTCCTCTCAAGTGAACTCAGAGATCTCTCACTTTACAAGAATTACTATCGCGTTTACAGTTCGTTAGGGCGAACCGCACCCCCAGCCAAAAATGAAGGAAATGAAGAGGCTATTCGAGATCTGGCTCATTAATGAATCGCAGATCTGTTCAGCTTAATGTCAAGCAAGCTAATAGTGTTGCAAGTGGCACCCCAATTAGGAATAAACAGGAGAGGCCTTGGAGCAATGTTGCCAGATGCAAAATAATTAAATCGGAAGTTCAGTAAGAAAAAAGAGGAAGATTACAGAAGAACCCGTATTTTGTAATTATGATGTAAAATGCTTCATTAATGCTGTAACATATATTAAAAGGAGAAAAATAAAATTTCTATAATTACTGTACGAACTTAACCAATATCTCTGAAGCGCTCATCCATCAGAAGCTAGTAGATAACCAATATTAAACACCACGTCGTTTACAACGATTTCACGCTATTACACAACTATTTTGGCTATATTTCATAATAAAATGCTTTGAAAATATAACTTCGTTCCATGCACAGTGTTGAGTCTGTTTATCTTTCTCATACATTTTTGTAAATTTCACTATTTATTAATCTGATATATTAAGCACATAAACTGAAATCGTAAGAGACCTTAGTTTTTGTTAACCTCTTTGAATGCAGAAGCCCTGAAATTGTTGCAAGAGATCAATCGACTCCTTGTCTTGGATTTCACTCTGTTCACTAGAGAAAACAGTCTTGCTACGCTAGCCGACGAATAAGGTATTCACAAAAGTGAAATTATAAATTTGAATAATTCTGGAAACATTGGTTCTCAGTCACCTTTCTTTATATCTCGAACCGCAGTGCGGAACACTAATGGACCTGTGGTTACAAAGGTAATATCAGCATTTCGCTGGTTTCTCTGCTCTTTGTCTAGCTGTTGTAATTCGTCTTCTCCAATTAAATTCGGGAACTCTGATTCAGTTCCAAACAGTAATGAAATAGATTCATTCCTTCATTTTCAGGGTCAATAGCTTCGAAGTCCTTCGACAGATTGTCATCAAAATGAAGTCTGTTGTATAGTTGTTCGATAGCTTCGGTATAAAAGTACAAGCATCGTTGCTTGAAATCTTTCAGTTCCTGGGGGCTTAGGTTTTAGATTTTAGCTACTGTGAGAGGATTTTTAGCGCCAAAATAAATGTCATTCAATAGTTAAAATATACTGGGATTTATATACTGCACATTCTCCACCGGTTTCTTAGAAAGGTTTTCATGTTTTATGAAGCAGGCCAAAATTGTTCTCAGTGTACTAGCTACATCTCATTAAATAACATGAATCTGTGGTGATTCGCTCTGAATTTTCAAATAGAAATCATTGAATAAGAGTAGAATGAAAGCTAGAAATTGAAGAAACAGTTACGTAGTTGGGCTATTCAGTATCTGCAATACAGTTTCACAGGAAAGAAATAGTTCGCTCAAGATGACATCAGTGAAATATAGCTTTAGGGCCTCACATTGGTCCAGATGTAGAGCAATAATCATGTTTAAAGAAATCCAGCGTGTTTGACACGGATGTATTTTGTGAGGTTTCGGGCTTACGAAATCTTGAAATTTCCTCAACTCATCTACACGCTGTGGATTTCACTGAAAATAGCTTACGAGATCTTCGGTTCCTCTAGACAGTTTGAGGCATGCTTAGCAATCACAAAGCGCAAATGAATAACATATGCATTTCATTGTGGAAAGATACGGTATGTCCTCCTTCTGCAATGTCCATTATGAATGGTGGGTCCTCATTACATTTACATCTTATCCAGCAAAACCTGTCACGTTTCTTTTGTAGGGTATTTCTGGGTCATAAAAAAATGAAACTAAACGTTCATATGGAGCACTGCTTGTAGCATCACTCGGAGGAGTAAGTCCAAGGAAGTCATGATTGATTTAGCGTTTGTCATTATGCGAACTACCACACATAAATGTTTTATACAGCCTTTGTCAGTGGACTCCTCTACAATAAGGGAAAATGTGTTTCTTTTGAGAAGTTCGGCGAATTGAGTCAAGCTTTCCTTCCCAGTTACATTATTTATAATGGCTATTAATTTTATACTCCTGCACTGCAGACACCTTGCAGCTTCAGAATCTGGACACACTGCTTTTATTAGAGTGGACAAGTGCTCGATTATTCTTATTGGTAGCTCGTATTTACAAGCAAAAATAGCGAAACGCGTTTCACCTTCCTTGATATTTTTATTTAATATGGTTTTAACACCCGCAGAAGGCATTTAGATTAATTTAAGCTTTTTCGCAATAGTACTACAATTTGTCACATGTAGTTTCACTGTTATATAACTTTTCACGTCATGCTTCCTGGATGTCAAATTCAGACGTTGGTCACACGTGGAGCAATACCAAAAATTCGTACCTCTGCTATTATTTGCTAACCGCCCATCGCTCAACAGAGCAGTATAGCTTCTCTGGTGCTTTGACTGTACTTGAAACTGCAAATCAAAAGAATTTACTAAGTCGTAGACAGCAGACAATATCACAAATAGTACTGGGAATGAAGCGTTGTCTTCCCAAATGGTTAAGCTACATGGTCGCTTGTACCAAATGTGTAACATGTTAGAAATAGGTAATTGATGAAGTTACAGATAGAATTATTACCTCCGACATTTTGTTGTGATATTATAAAATATGTAATGAATTCGACCGTGTAAGCGTGCTGCTCTCGCACGGCGCAGAGTGCATCGAACACAATATTGCGTGACGTCGGCCACAGATGGCAGGACAACACGCTTCCTTACGCTGTATTCCCAGTGCAGATAAAGCGCTACAAGGGAGAAATATGCTTTTCACGTTGCTACCATTAAGTAGAATGTGCTTGATTTATCTGAAATTAGAAGAAGACTCATTTAAGAACTTCCATCATCAATCCTAGAAACTTAAATTGCAATAACGTATTACTCGTATATCGAACTGCGACACTACTTTCATTCAGACAGCAAACGATACCTCTCTTCCAGTTTATTCATCCAGTCCAGTACGATGGTGTTGCTGTATCTCCTGCATTTTCCCGATTCATTTTTCGAAACAGGTGTGCGATCCAACCGCTGTCACCTGAAACTCAGCGGGAACCTCTGCTGCAATGTAACGGCAAGCATTGCCCCAGAGGATGACAATGCCATGATGATAAAATTACCCTGCGCTTCGGTTAAGAGAACAGCACCTAGAGTATGCGGGGAAATTGGCTGCGCTACCGTAAGGAACTGGCTGAATAGAAAGGTGAAAGATTTCTGTGATGATATGGGAAAAGTGTCGTCACAGCATTAGTACGACAAATATGTAAATCATTTCGGCGATTACTTTGTGAAGTGCAACTAACCGCTTGAAGTAAAATTTTTTTCTTATTACACACAATATCATGTTACAGCTGAAACGTCCCCTTTGAACAATTATACAAGACTGTGCTTAAACTGACACAAAATATTTTTAGCGCAACGCAATCTGACTTTAAAAAATCCCTACAAAAGAATGGCCCTGACTAACATTAACCTATACCTTTCACAAATCACTTACCTCACCAAAAATCTTCGTTACTCGAACTACTGCAATACGGCGAGCGCCACTACTGCCAGCTAAATAATAGATTCAAACTACGGAAGGCACTAACTACTGATAGGGATAGTTAGCAAATGAAAGATTTTAATAGAGAACAAACAATGTATTCACCTTAATAGTCATAATATATATAGCAGTTCATGACAAATATCAAAACTCCGCCATCTCTCTCCCCACATCCACCACTGCTGGCGGCTCACCTCCAACTGCGCAACGCTACGCGCTGTTCACATCCAGCTGCCTCTGCCCAACATTACAATGGCAGACAACAATGCAAACTATCCACAGACTGCACACAGCACAGCCAGTGATTTTCATACAGAGCGCTACGTAACATTGCCAATAAGAAAACATAAACAGCCTACTTACATAAAGAAAACATAAACAGCCTACTTACACAGCCCATAGAACTATATTAAAAAGAGCTCTCGCGTGACAGTACCTTTAAGTGGGAAAGTAAAGGAGCGCAGCACACTATGGCGTATATGTTTATTGAGTTAAGTTTCTGATCCTCAGCTGATTTTAACTGTGTTGTGAGACTGTTGTGACACATAGGACTTCTCTTAAGTATGTGAAGGGAGGAACCTACTGCGAAATGTAATTTAACTGAAAAAACAGTTATGCAATGCAGATATTTCTAAGAAATCGGACTACTTATCAGCAGAGGTCAGTCTACTACACAGAAATCTATGGATAAACTGAAGAGCGAGAGGCCACTGCGCAATAAGATATGTGAAGGACCGAGAAGTAGGAAACCAATGAGTAATTTGAGATGACAATGAAATGTCTTGTCGCACATGAAAGGAAAACCACTCGGAAATGTCATCATCGACTGTGGTCAGTAGCGGCTGCTGTGGTAAGAGCACGTGGACACCCTAATTTTCTACACCTTGTGGATTTATTGGTTATTTTTCTTTGAGTACTGTTAAACGTAGCGTAGATGCTGCAATGTGAAAGATGTGGCACTTAAATCTAGCGCGCTACTGCTCCTCTAGACTCCATGAAACTTGGCATCAGGGTCGCGAGCACACCTGCACATGTGCACGTGTTAAAGAGCTTTTGCGCAAGCGCAACTCGCGTGATGTAATTGCCTTACGGGCCAAATATACACTCCTGGAAATTGAAATAAGAACACCGTGAATTCATTGTCCCAGGAAGGGGAAACTTTATTGACACATTCCTGGGGTCAGATACATCACATGATCACACTGACAGAACCACAGGCACATAGACACAGGCAACAGAGCATGCACAATGTCGGCACTAGTACAGTGTATATCCACCTTTCGCAGCAATGCAGGCTGCTATTCTCCCATGGAGACGATCGTAGAGATGCTGGATGTAGTCCTGTGGAACGGCTTGCCATGCCATTTCCACCTGGCGCCTCAGTTGGACCAGCGTTCGTGCTGGACGTGCAGACCGCGTGAGACGACGCTTCATCCAGTCCCAAACATGCTCAATGGGGGACAGATCCGGAGATCTTGCTGCCCAGGGTAGTTGACTTACACCTTCTAGAGCACGTTGGGTGGCACGGGATACATGCGGACGTGCATTGTCCTGTTGGAACAGCAAGTTCCCTTGCCGGTCTAGGAATGGTAGAACGATGGGTTCGATGACGGTTTGGATGTCCCGTGCACTATTCAGTGTCCCCTCGACGATCACCAGTGGTGTACGGCCAGTGTAGGAGATCGCTCCCCACACCATGATGCCGGGTGTTGGCCCTGTGTGCCTCGGTCGTATGCAGTCCTGATTGTGGCGCTCACCTGCACGGCGCCAAACACGCATACGACCATCATTGGCACCAAGGCAGAAGCGACTCTCATCGCTGAAGACGACACGTCTCCATTCGTCCCTCCATTCACGCCTGTCGCGACACCACTGGAGGCGGGCTGCACGATGTTGGGGCGTGAGCGGAAGACGGCCTAACGGTGTGCGGGACCGTAGCCCAACTTCATGGAGACGGTTGCGAATGGTCCTCGCCGATACCCCAGGAGCAACAGTGTCCCTAATTTGCTGGGAAGTGGCGGTGCGGTCCCCTACGGCACTGCGTAGGATCCTACGGTCTTGGCGTGCATCCGTGCGTCGCTGCGGTCCGGTCCCAGGTCGACGGGCACGTGCACCTTCCGCCGACCACTGGCGACAACATCGATGTACTGTGGAGAACTCACGCCCCACGTGTTGAGCAATTCGGCGGTACGTCCACCCGGCCTCCCGCATGCCCACTATACGCCCTCGCTCAAAGTGCACATACGGTTCACGTCCACGCTGTCGCGGCATGCTACCAGTGTTAAAGACTGCGATGGAGCTCCGTATGCCACGGCAAACTGGCTGACACTGACGGCGGCGGTGCACAAATGCTGCGCAGCTAGCGCCATTCGACGGCCAACACCGCGGTTCCTGGTGTGTCCGCTGTGCCGTGCGTGTGATCATTGCTTGTACAGCCCTCTCGCAGTGTCCGGAGCAAGTATGGTGGGTCTGACACACCGGTGTCAATGTGTTCTTTTTTCCATTTCCAGGAGTGTATATATGCCAATTTGAAAAGCACTCATACGGAAGTCTGATAAGTACATGAGCCATGCAATTAATTTAATATCTAGGATAGCAATAAACACTCGGGAACATTGACAACGCCATAATTAAAGTGTGCACCCAGCATTATCAATATTTTACTTCAAACGGCGATCATGAACACAAGTCTGCTGACTATTGCTATACGATAAGGGTAGACAAGAAATCACGTGTATGTTACCGATCACTCAGTTCCCAGGCATCGTATTCTCATTCCTTCACAACTTCAACACTGGGACTATTCCGGAATCTTTTGGCAATGGAAAGATCATCAGGACACTTTTTCAAATTACCGGCCACATCTCCTGTGTATACACATTATGTGTCTTTAATGCATTGTTTTCTATTGCCTTCTGTATCCTCATGCCGTTGATCGTTTTTGATTCTTCTGCCTTTTCGGGGCAGTTTCTCACCAAAAGGGCAAGAGAGTGCCCTGAACTTCTGTCTGCTGTTCCGCACTCTTTGGCAAGACGACTGGCAGAATGAGGTTGACTTCTTATGCCGAAAGTCTTCGGCCACCATTACTAATGATTTTTATTCAAAATTTAAGCAGTGGCGGGGTTCGAACCCAGTACCGATGACGTTTTGATTTGTAATCAAAGACGCTACTCTCCTTTTTTATCTCAATGTATTGGTTATTGTGGGTTGCATTTGTTTGGGGCAGACGTCCATGACACCCGTTCAAGTTCATTGTTGATCCATTCACTCAGTTTTTTTTTTTTTTTTTTTACTGCAGAGGGCAGCTAACCCTCTGACCGAACACGTTGAGCTACTGTGCCGCCCCGCCCCCCCCCTCCCGGGCCATGTGTGAATGTTGTGACTTAAGACTAATCAGAGTGTAACATCCACAGTAACAAATCGGAGAAATCACATTTTAAAGTTGTGGAGGAATACAAGCTGTGAATTAGTATAAAGCGATTTTTAACTGTGACAAGATACTTATCTGTGTCGTTGTTTTCTTCTTCCTTGCGCGAGTTTTGAAACCATTCAGATGTGGGCCTTTAGCAATTACACCCGACCCGTTGATGATGTGTTCACCACATCCAGGCCAGTCATTCCTGTGCTTCATGTGTCCATGTCCGTTGACGATGCCTTCGCTTCACCCTGGACTGTTGACGATGTGTTCACGATGCTGTAGACCTTCAGGTACATGCTCACCTTTCCCCAGGCCATCTCACTGATCTCATCCTAGACGTACTGTGCCTAGGAGGAGTTCTCTCACTTATCCCCTTAACAGCCACCATGTTAGTCGAATGCTAGCTTTCGATTACTCTGTGGTTGAAGTCTCTTTTGGGATCAGGATCTTGTATGTTCACATAGATAATTCTGCTTCAGGCCATCAGGACCTTGACAATTTCCTAAACGCGTATCTGCTCATTCTGAAAAGAGATCCCCAAAATCATTTAAGATTTTCTGTATGTCGTCATTATGTGTAGTTCAGTTCTATACTGTGTGCTCAAGAACCCCCAAATCAAGGTGGTAATGGAGAAAAACATTGTTTAAATTTGGGAGAAAAATGATGTGACATTGCAGGGCATCTCAATTACAGGGTTACCCCAAACTTGTACCTTGAGCGTCGTACTGGGCCAAGCATCCGAAATGCCGGAAAGAGGTGAAATTACCATCAACTAAAGTTGGAGAGCATTATAACTTGATTGGCATCACATTCCCCATTAAACTTGAGTAAGTACTTAAATTTGAGAAGCAGAATCTGGGTATGGCAGTTCACGTTTATGGCCTGAAGGAAGAATGAAGAAAGCTAGAAGAAGAGCACAATATGCAGAAAAAAATAGAAAGCATAAAATCATCGGACCCCCACGTTTCAAAAGTAGCTGCTCAGTGCCCCATACACATAGATCTATTGTTATTCCCTGGGGAGCAGTAAAAGAACAGTGTATGGATCAGAAAAATGTCCCGCTTACTTTCCTCCCATTTGTGTAAAAATAAAGGTTCATGGCATTATTTCCCTAGATGTCTCAAATTTTATGCTTCGAGTGAGCAGCCAGATAAGCTTCTGATTCCTCTAGCCAGGAACCGATTTGAGTGGAAATGCCTATCGAGGCAAACAGTTTCTTAAAGTTTGCCCATAACTAGCAGCACTGCCCCGTCGTTGTGTGTACTGACTTCGAGTGCCTCCTAGTTTCTGTGGCATGTTGTGAGGGTTTCCCCATTGCCTTCCATGGTACCTTCAAGGAATGACACATAGCATAAGTGACTACATATCACGTAGTACGCTCAAATGGCCAAAATTTCTATCATTTTGATTCATATATTGGGAATAATACTGTGAGATTGTTGCTCTCTGAGCTTGAATAACCTTCAAGGTGTGTTGATGAAATTTATCGCGCCAGCTTTCCCACCATCAACTCGCAGGAAAATGAGGAGTTATACATGAAAGCGATTGATTGTCATATTTGTGGGTTGCCGTTGGATAGCAAAGTATAAACTCCATGGAGATACCACTGTCATCTAACCGGGAAGTTTCGCAGTGCAGCAAAGAACACATGCAACTTAAAATACAAAATACATCATATACCCATTTTCTTCCAAAATTTGAGCGGGTATGGAGCTCATTCCATCGTTAAGCACTTGGATGATTTCGGCTCAAGAGCGATGAAAAATGCATTTCCTCCTCCAAGCGAAACATGCTGATAGTTATGCTTCACTTCCTTGACTTGCTTCCATTTATGATACACCGCTTCACAAACTTGCTGAAACAGCGCATCAAGAGCACATGTACATTACCCGATGTGTGCATCCCGATAATGCCAAGTTTCAGCTCGTGAAGAATGGGATTTTCCTTATGAGTATCTTGGTTCGATGGAGAGACTCAACAAAACCAAACTGCGTGACATAACTACATTATCTGATTATCTTAAGGGATGTCTAGGCTAACAGACGTAGAGTATGAGCATACTGTGATTGTTTGTCAGGAATTCAACATCCCTAATTTAGCGGAGTATGCAAGACTTCACATGGACACAGACATAGTGTGCTTGCTTGCGGATATGTTTGAGGAATTCCGGCATATACGCATGGACGCATAAATGCTGGATTCTTCCTTCTATTGTACTGCACCAGGGCTTTTGTGGCACGCCATGTTATGGTAGACACACGTCAACATTGAACTATTGACCGATTCCGAAATATTGCTGTTTTTCAAACGCTGTATTCATGAGGGACTTTTCCGATGTGTACATAGGTACGCAGAGGCAAATAAACCACTAATGAGTCAGGAGGAGTACACAGTATCCTACGATTTGACTTACAGCCTGTACCTGGATGTAAACAACTTATATGGGTCATGCAATAATTTAAATGGCTGTCCGATGGTGGAATCGCTGGATAGGATAAGTTCAAAGATGTGGATGCGGATTCGGATTCTGACGTAGGATATATCATGGAGGCAGGACTGGCATATCTTAATAATCTGCATGAGCCGCACAGGAATTTGCTGCTATGTCCGGAGCGATTAGAGCGCAGCGATTCTCTCCCCACTCTGATGACGATGCTGGGATACAAACAAAGCTACGGAATGTACTACAGAAAGTCCTAGCAGTACCTCGGTTTAGGATTTAACTTACTAATCTCATACACTTTATCTTTTTCTATCAGTCACACTGACTGAAGGCGTACTCTTATTCTGAGGTTCGAAAAGACGACTCTCATTCTATGTGACTTTGAAATACACTCCTGGAAATTGAAATAAGAACACCGCGAATTCATTGTCCCAGGAAGGGGAAACTTTATTGACACATTCCTGGGGTCAGATACATCACATGATCACACTGACAGAACCACAGGCACATAGACACAGGCAACAGAGCATGCACAATGTCGGCACTAGTACAGTGTATATCCACCTTTCGCAGCAATGCAGGCTGCTATTCTCCCATGGAGACGATCGTAGAGATGCTGGATGTAGTCCAGTGGAACGGCTTGCCATGCCATTTCCACCTGGCGCCTCAGTTGGACCAGCGTTCGTGCTGGACGTGCAGACCGCGTGAGACGACGCTTCATCCAGTCCCAAACATGCTCAATGGGGAAGAGATCCGGAGATCTTGCTGGCCAGGGTAGTTGACTTACACCTTCTAGAGCACGTTGGGTGGCACGGGATACATGCGGACGTGCATTGTCCTGTTGGAACAGCAAGTTCCCTTGCCGGTCTAGGAATGGTAGAACGATGGGTTCGATGACGGTTTGGATGTACCGTGCACTATTCAGTGTCCCCTCGACGATCACCAGTGGTGTACGGCCAGTGTAGGAGATCGCTCCCCACACCATGATGCCGGGTGTTGGCCCTGTGTGCCTCGGTCGTATGCAGTCCTGATCGTGGCGCTCACCTGCACGGCGCCAAACACGCATACGACCATCATTGGCACCAAGGCAGAAGCGACTCTCATCGCTGAAGACGACACGTCTCCATTCGTCCCTCCATTCACGCCTGTTGCGACACAACTGGAGGCGGGCTGCACGATGTTGGGGCGTGAGCGGAAGACGGCCTAACGGTGTGCGGGACCGTAGCCCAGCTTCATGGAGACGGTTGCGAATGGTCCTCGCCGATACCCCAGGAGCAACAGTGTCCCTAATTTGCTGGGAAGTGGCGGTGCGGTCCCCTACGGCACTGCGTAGGATCCTATGGTCTTGGCGTGCACCCGTGCGTCGCTGCGGTCCGGTCCCAGGTCGACGGGCACATGCACCTTCCGCCGACCACTGGCGACAACATCGATGTACTGTGGAGACCTCACGCCCCACGTGTTGAGCAATTCGGCGGTACGTCCACCCGGCCTCCCGCATGCCCACTATATGCCCTCGCTCAAAGTCCGTCAACTGCACATACGGTTCACGTCCACGCTGTCGCGGCATGCTACCAGTGTTAAAGACTGCGATGGAGCTCCGTATGCCACGGCAAACTGGCTGACACTGACGGCGGCGGTGCACAAATGCTGCGCAGCTAGCGCCATTCGACGGCCAACACCGCGGTTCCTGGTGTGTCCGCTGTGCCGTGCGTGTGATCATTGCTTGTACAGCCCTCTCGCAGTGTCCGGAGCAAGTATGGTGGGTCTGACACACCGGAGTCAATGTGTTCTTTTTTCCATTTCCAGGAGTGTATATTGCTTGAAATTAACGAATAAGAGAATATTCGGCAAAACCGTAGAGAATTAGAGAACCCACCGCTAAATTTACATAGCTTGCGTCTGGGAGGGATCGTGTAGCACACAAGATTACATAATCAGGCAAAATTTCAAACGAGCCATTAC
This sequence comes from Schistocerca cancellata, assembly GCF_023864275.1. Taxonomy (NCBI): domain Eukaryota; kingdom Metazoa; phylum Arthropoda; class Insecta; order Orthoptera; family Acrididae; genus Schistocerca; species Schistocerca cancellata. The sequence continues at coordinate 420,617,989 of NC_064634.1, read as the reverse complement.
ACTCAGTTAAGGAATAGTCGCTCTGGAAATCATAACTACCCTTTCACGATTTTTCAAGGTCCTCTATATTAGGTCGCAGTCTCTCCTTACTTGTCCAACAAACTTTCCATCCAGCTAATCTCATTAAACAATTCCTCCAGTGATACTGTAATGCCTGTTTCAAGTGAGAACATGATTAAAGGGTCACGAATTATAATTTATTCAACCATTCAGTAAACGTTGACACTCTTGATACCATTCAGCCTTTCAAACTACATGCCACAGATCGCTACTGATCGCTTCCACACTGAAACTTACGCAACGACCAATCGCGGCACTGTCACGCTATATAAGGATTAAGACGGGTGCTGGGCAGTGTCGACGAATGCATTATCCAAACTCGGCTCACTCCGTCCTGGTTGAGAGCCCAATGGAAAGTAACTCGCACCACAAGAATAATTGGTCTCCAGCGTATTGTCGACAAGCAAAGATTAGCTTATACTGGTAACCACGGCTACAACACGCTCAAAGGAGAACTTCAGACTTACGTAAATTAGTAACGTGCGTAAAAACATTGCCATGTGAGGACACTGTACCCTGACAAGATGGGTAATGTTTTCGTAAAATTCACAAACCTCTTTATGTAGGTATATGTATTATATTGGTCCTATCCGAACTCCAAACGTGCCAGTTTCATCTCAGTTTTGCAATAACTCATTTCGTAGATTCAAAGATATTTTATATGATACTGATAGCTTCATCTATTGAGCAAAGGGCTGCAATCCGTATGAAGTAATAAGTTGTCACCCTGAAAGATTTGAGTGGTCTGGATGTGCGGCTGACAATCCTTATGGCATAACGCCTCAAAACGATACAGGCAGATTAGGCAAATGAGTCACAGACTGTTGAGTTTGTGGGCCTTAGATCAAAGATGTATGCATCCTGTACAGGCACAGGTGGTACTCAAAGGCAGATTAAGAGCGTTTATCATGTGACCTCAATGGCTCTCACCTTTGATGATTACAAGGAGTGCCTGCTGGTCGGTGGTCTTGGTGGTACTCCAACTTAACCTCTGCACTTGTTGCACCAACTAGGCATTCCATCGCAAGACCTTGTGGTACACACTGTATCTTAGCTGAAAGTCAGTCTGTCATATCATGACAACAAACACTTCATTTCTGGGAATGTGGTCAAACCCCCTCACGTACGTGAAGTATGTGATAGATAGAAAGAGAGTGGATGAATATTTAATTGTAAGTAGGCGATATTTGCAAGAGTGTATGTTGAAGAGTGTGAATTTTTTGTCATGGTGTAACTAGGTGTGTGTAACTGAGTTGATTACACACTGTGTGTGTGTGTGTGTTTGTTTGTGTTTCTGTGATATAATGTTTTTCATCTGCTGCTAGTCACACCAGTCAGAAATATTAAATATTTACCGTCTTCCCCACGGAAATAAAAGCCTCCATATGGAAACAGTGGCATAAAAGAATAAGTGTATCAAAACAAGTCGGAGAGTAGAACCTTTGCTGCTGTTTTTTTAAAAGACTGCCATGGCAAACGTAGCGTATAGATTCTTTGTTAGTCTTTAAGTTTTTGCTAGTATTAGAGTATAAAAAGTATCTCTGCACATATGTATCTAAGTTTCTAGAAATTAATAGAATCTCTGTACAAAGGTATTGCTAGCGTTGTTGGAAAGAAATAGCCCTCTAGGTATGTATAAATTGAAGTATCTCTCCACAAAAAGATTGCAAGCAAAAATAAACTATTTCATCGAAATTTTTTAGGAAAAAAATTATGTATGCATATTATGAAAAAACCTGAAATTAATAAAAACTCATACCCTGATTCCACCAAACCAAATCACTCTGACAGTCCAACTGCAGCTGACCTACACTTCATGATGACACTTCCATTACCACATATAGGCCACGAACGACTACACTCTAACAATTGGCCTGGATAGAGAAGGGGATGAGAAGCAAGTAGGGGGAACTTGATTTTCTCTTTATTTTTAAGTAATCCAGTTGACTTAGATCAAAAGAGGGAGGGTGACCTCAAATCCGGTTTGTACCGGCACAATGGATGGGCAACCATGGAATGGGTTATCTTGACTCATGATAGGAATCAGGTCACATAGCGGCCTTGAATTTGCCACACACAGGTGCTCGAGAGGCGTGTTGGGTATCACGCTACATCATGGCCTTGAGATTAGATTGTTATATATCTCATACCCACATGGTTATACCACTTTCGTGTGGCAGCAAAATTACCAATGCATACTCATATCACTTAGTTCACATGTCCATACCTAGCAGGTTCAATCTAGGCAGTTGACACTGGATACACACAACAGTTCTCCTTTACGCTACAACTTCTTCATGTTCCAGTGGCAATCAGCAATTAAGTCACGCGTGGGGGTTTGCTCAGGTCCGCAAATGGTCAAGGCTAAACCTCCAGAAAAGCAGGAAATTCAGATTGGTGTTCCAGACTGGAATAAAGTGTCACTAGTCACGAGATAGTCAGAACATATACCAAGAAGACTTGATTAATTTCTGTGGAAAGAAACGTGCCTGTAGTCAGAATCATTGAGATATTTTACTTGTATTAATGGGCACAAGTGTTTTGGAGAACACCGTTGAGCACATAGTGATGAACACAGGTCTCCACAGCAGAGGACAAATATGTGTTCCCATGTTTATCCTCAGTTTCGCGCAGGCCGCTGGCGGTAGTATTATGCTGTGGGAGACATTCATCTGCGTTTGCAAGCGAACTATGGTAGTAATCGAAGGCACAATGACAGCTGTGGATGATGTGAATCTTATTGCAGACAACCTGCGTCCCGTCACGATCGATTTCTTCCCCGATAGTGATGGTATTTTGCAACCCGCTCAATGTCCATGTCACAAGGCCACAATCATGCTGCAGTGTTTGGAGGAGTATGATAGTAAATTCACGTTGATGTCATGGACACCGGAATCGCCTAACTGGACAGGATGAAAAACATCTGGGACACTACCGAGCAGCAGTTCCAAAGATGCCCAGAGAAGTCAACGAATACGAAATCTTAGTCCTTTCTCACTGGTCAATAGTGTAGTTGAAGTCTTAGATTGTAAGGTCATAGCTTGGTTATCACATGGTGAAGCCAACGAAGATATCACCTTAGTTGAGGTGACTGGTCTATATGTAGCGTAGCCCGAGGTCTATGGAAGGTATGAAGATACAGTTTGGTTATGAGATGGCAAAGACAACGATTGTGATGTCATGAGAATAACTATAATTCTTCATATGACGCTTATTTTACGCATAGTGGATTTTGTTGAATGATCTGTGATAGTCATTCTGAAGTGAAGGGGCGGTAAAGGTACTTACCGTATTTCCACAAAGTGTTATGATAACGGTACGCTGTAAGTCGAGTGGGGTATATATTCATTCCGTTAGAGCTGTCGTACTCCATTTGGTGTTTGCCGTGACACGCAGTAGTAAATACACTCCTGGAAATGGAAAAAAGAACACATTGACACCGGTGTGTCAGACCCACCATACTTGCTCCGGACACTGCGAGAGGGCTGTACAAGCAATGATCACACGCACGGCACAGCGGACACACCAGGAACCGCGGTGTTGGCCGTCGAATGGTGCTAGCTGCGCAGCATTTGTGCACCGCCGCCGTCAGTGTCAGCCAGTTTGCCGTGGCATACGGAGCTCCATCGCAGTCTTTAACACTGGTAGCATGCCGCGACAGCGTGGACGTGAACCGTATGTGCAGTTGACGGACCTTGAGCGAGGGCGTATAGTGGGCATGCGGGAGGCCGGGTGGACGTACCGCCGAATTGCTCAACACGTGGGGCGTGAGGTCTCCACAGTACATCGATGTTGTCGCCAGTGGTCGGCGGAAGGTGCACGTGCCCGTCGACCTGGGACCGGACCGCAGCGACGCACGGATGCACGCCAAGACCGTAGGATCCTACGCAGTGCCGTAGGGGACCGCACCGCCACTTCCCAGCAAATTAGGGACACTGTTGCTCCTGGGGTATCGGCGAGGACCATTCGCAACCGTCTCCATGAAGCTGGGCTACGGTCCCGCTCACCGTTAGGCCGTCTTCCACTCACGCCCCAACATCGTGCAGCCCGCCTCCAGTGGTGTCGCGACAGGCGTGAATGGAGGGACGAATGGAGACGTGTCGTCTTCAGCGATGAGAGTCGCTTCTGCCTTGGTGCCAATGATGGTCGTATGCGTGTTTGGCGCCGTGCAGGTGAGCGCCACAATCAGGACTGCATACGACCGAGGCACACAGGGCCAACACCCGGCATCATGGTGTGGGGAGCGATCTCCTACACTGGCCGTACACCACTGGTGATCGTCGAGGGGACACTGAATAGTGCACGGTACATCCAAACCGTCATCGAACCCATCGTTCTACCATTCCTAGACCGGCAAGGGAACTTGCTGTTCCAACAGGACAATGCACGTCCGCATGTATCCCGTGCCACCCAACGTGCTCTAGAAGGTGTAAGTCAACTACCCTGGCCAGCAAGATCTCCGGATCTGTCCCCCATTGAGCATGTTTGGGACTGGATGAAGCGTCGTCTCACACGGTCTGCACGTCCAGCACGAACGCTGGTCCAACTGAGGCGCCAGGTGGAAATGGCATGGCAAGCCGTTCCACAGGACTACATCCAGCATCTCTACGATCGTCTCCATGGGAGAATAGCAGCCTGCATTGCTGCGAAAGGTGGATATACACTGTACTAGTGCCGACATTGTGCATGCTCTGTTGCCTGTGTCTATGTGCGTGTGGTTCTGTCAGTGTGATCATGTGATGTATCTGACCACAGGAATGTGTCAATAAAGTTTCCCCTTCCTGGGACAATGAATTCACGGTGTTCTTATTTCAATTTCCAGGAGTGTACACTGAAGCGCCAAAGAAACTGGTATAGGCATGCGTATTCAAATACGGAGATATGTTGAAAGGTGGCTACACTGAGTCACAGCGCCAGAGATTGCGCCAAAGAGTATTATTCCGCCACCTCCTGTGGCAGTAGTTGTTCAGAGGTTGTCGTGGGCAGTTGTACTTCAGAGGTTGCCGTGAGCAGTGCTTGTTGAGAGAATGTCGTGTGCAGTTATTGTTCTGCTGGGCGAGAGAGTAGATGCTATTCGGTTTGTGTAATGTATATATGGAAGATGTTGCAATGATCACAATGTATTTTTCGTCAATATATATGGAGGTAACAAAATTTTTTTTTCAAATTCCTTTAATAACAATACCTCTTGGTCACAGGTTCAGTCAACAAAGCATCTGGCTGGTGTTCATGTATTAGACTTGTAATACTGGTTCCTATGTGCAATTATAGTATTTCTGGTTTTTTGTTACTTCATTGTAAATGGTGTTTCAAATATCTTGTCGTATTGAGGAATAACCGTGCCAGATACGTGTACGTTGAATCACACGTCCACACACAGAACAGTTACACTTGTGCTTTGTTGTTTCGTAGCTTTTATAGTTGCAGGGGACTTAATTAATCAGTTGTGTTAACGGAAATTTCCTTTCATTCTTTATTGTTATTTTATGCAGTCAGATTGCGTACTAATACTACTCAGGGCCAAACGGTTACGAGACTTCGTAACCGGACACACAGCTACTAAAATTATTTTCATTATATAATTAAGCCCCCATGCAATGTAAACAGGCAGAATACGGCGCTGCGGTCGGCAACTCCTATATAAAGCGACAAGTGTCTGGCGCAGTTGTTAGATCGGTTACTGCTGCTACAGTGGCAGGTTATCAAGATTTAAGTGAGTTTGAACGTGGTGTTATACTCAGTGCACGAGCGATGGAACACAGCATCTCCGAGGTAGCGATGAAGTGGTGATTTTCCCGTACGACCATTTCATGAGTGTACCGTGAATGTGAGGAATCCGGTAAAACATCAAATCTCCGACATCGCTGCGACCGGAGAAAGATCTTGCAAGAACGGGACCAACGACGACTGACAGAAGTGCAACGCTTCCGCAAATTGCTGCAAATTTCAATGCTCGGTCATCACCAAGTGTCAGCGTGTGAACCATCCAACGAACTGTCATCGATATGGGCTTTAGGAGTCGAAGGCCCACTCGTGTTCGCTTCATGACTGCACGACACAAAGCTTTACGCCTTGCGTGGGACCGTCAGCACCGACATTGGACTGTTGATGACTGGAAACATGTTGCCTGTTCGGACGAGTCTCGTTTCAGATTGTATCGAACGGATGGACGTGTACGAGTGTGGAGACAACTCATGAATCCATGGACCCTGCATGTCAGCGGGGGCCTATTCAAGCTGGTGGAGGCTTTGTAATGGTCTGGATCGTGTGCACATGGAATGATATGGACCCCTGATACGTCTACATACGACTCTGACAGGTGACACGTACGTAAGCATTCTGTCTGATCACCTGCATCCATTCATGTCCATTGTGCATTCCGACGGACTTGGGCAATTCCAGCATGATAATGCGACACCTGGAGAAGAAATAAAAACTTTGAGGTTCGCCGATGACATTGTAATTCTGTCAGAGACAGCAAAGGACTTGGAAGAGCAGCGGAACGGAATGGACAGCGTCTTGAAAGGAGGATAAGAGATGAACATCAACAAAAGCAAAACGAGGGTAATGGAATGTAGTGGAATTAAATGGGGTGATGCTGCGGGAATTAGATTAGGAAACGAGATGCTTAAAGTAGTAAAGGAGTTTTGCTATTTGGGGAGCAAAATAACTGATGATGGTCGAAGTAGAGAGGATATAAAATGTAGACTGGCAACGGCAAGGAAAGCGTTTCTGAAGAAGAGAAATTTGTTAACATCGAGTATGGATTTAAGTGTCAGGAAGACGATTCTGAAAGTATTTTTTGGAGTGTAGCCATGTATGGAAGTGAAACATGGACGATAAATAGTTTAGACAAAAAGAGAATAGAAGCTTTCGAAATGTGGTGCTACAGAAGAATGCTGGATTAGATGGGTAGATCACGTAACTAATGAGGAGGTATTGAATAAAATTGGAGAGAAGAGGAATTTGTTGCACAATTTGACTAGAAGAAGGGATCGGTTGGTAGGGCATATTCGGAGGCATCAAGGGGTCACCAATTTAGTACTGGAGGGCAGCGTGGAGGGTAAAAATCGTAGAGGGAGACCAAGAGATGAATACGCTAAACAGATTCAGAAGGACGTAGGTTGCACTAGGTACGGGGAGATGAAGACGATTGCACAGGATATAGTAAAATGGAGAGCTGCATCAAACCAGTCTTTGGACTGAAGACCACAACAACAACAACAACAACAACAACAGCAACAACAATGCGACACCTGACACAGCCAGAATTGCTACAGAGAGACTCCAGGAACACTCTTCTGAGTTTAAACACTTCCGCTGGCAACCAAACTCCCCAGACATGAACATTATTGAGCATATCTGGGATGCCTTGCAACGTGCTGTTCAGAAGAGATCTCCATCCCCTCGTACTCTTACCGATTTATGGACTGCACTGCAAGATTCATGGTGTCACTTTCTTCCAGCAGTAGTTCAGACATTAGTCGAGTCCATGCCACGTCGTGTTGCGGCACTTCTACGTGCCTGCGGGGGCCCTACACGATATTAGTCAGGTGCAGCAGTATCTTCAGTGTACCTCTCGTGCAGTCAGCGAAACCAAACGGTAGCGTTACGTACCATAGCGTGTCGCCCTGGGAAGAGGCCTGAGGCTCCTGATATACAAGTTCTAGAAAGGACACGTGAATAATGGAGAGTGTGGTGCCTCGTGACGGACTTCTACGGACAGCTGGCCACGTGAGCCGCAACTAATGGTCCTCGCGGCCGAGGGCTCCGCCTGGGATCGAACGGGGACCGAGGCGGCAGCGATTGGCGGCCAGACGCGTCGCTAATTAGAGCGGCCGCAGCGTGCGATGCATATTCATGTCCGCTAATGGGCGGCCTCTTCCTCCCGCTCGGCGCCGGGCGGAGCAGGACGGCGCAACCGTCCCTGCACGTGCTGCGCGCCAGCCGGCAGCGACTCGTGTCACCCCGAGCGCCGCCATCTGCCCGGCCATTGTCAAAAACTGCTGCCAGCCTCCTGATTCCCACCATTTAATGCTGCTCCAGAGGCCACTAGCCTGAGCGGTTTCCGGTGGTGCCGTCTGAATTTGCCAACCGTTTTACAGTTTCACATAGAGGCGAACGTATTCGCTCCTTACGACTTACCGGCCTGTCAGTTGCCACAAAATCAAAACCGAGAATTAGTGCAGTAAAGTAAAAGATGAAATGGACTTGTCCAAGTCCTTTACCTCTTTATTTCAGAGTGAGCTTACTCTCTCAGAGTACCTCATTATGCAGGGTGAAGAAAATTTCGCGCACTGAGGCTTCAAGCACGATTTCTCACATATTAGCAACAGTGAAATGTCTCTCCTGCGCATGTTTCCGGCAGTCAATCTACGTTCAAGATTGGCAATCTGTCAACACTGTAACTACAAAAAAATGTGTGTGAAATCTTATGGGACTTAACTGCTAAGGTCATCAGTCCCTAAGCTTACACACTACTTAACCTAAATTATCCTAAGGACAAACACACACACCCATGCCCCAGGGAGGACTCGAACCTCCGCCGGAATCAGCCGCACCGTCCATGACTGCAGCGCCCGAGACCGCTCGGCTAATCCCGCGCGGCTGTCACTAAATGCACGGTAACTACCACTGTGAACATACACGAGTAGTCCTGTGCAGTTACAGTGGATAGCGTTTTGGATTTGCATGCAGGTGGTCGAGGCTCTGATTCTGGGTAGAGACTAATTCATTTTTATTGGCTAAATACAGTCTGCGTGGTACGGTATCAGGCGTTTAATCGTCATATAGCGATTAAAGTGGGTCTTCTTCAAAACATATGCACTTACGTATTGTATTGTATGTGAACTGGGGAGCTAAAAACGACGTAGAGGCTCCGTCCCCGCTGCAGCCGCAGTGGTCCACAGCCCCACAACGACTACCGCAGTCCACTTCACCCCTCCGCCACCCCACACCGAACCCAGGGTTATTGTGCGGTTCGGCCATCGGTGGAACCCCCCCCCCCCCCCCCAGGGAACGTCTCACACCAGACGAGTGTAACCCCTATGTGGTAGAGTAATGGTGATGTATGCGTACGTGGAGAACTTGTTTGCGCAGCGATCGCCGACATAGTTAGTGTAGCTGAGGCGGAACAAGGGGAATCAGCCCACATTCGCCGAGGCAGATGGAAAACCGCATAAAAACCATCCACAGCCGGGCCGGCTCACCGGACCTCGACGCAAGTCCGCCGGACGGATTCGTGCCGGGGACCAGGCGCTCCTTCACACTCTGGAAAGCCGTGCGTTAAGCCCTCGGCTAATCGGGCGGGCCACTTACGTATTACGAACACAGAAGTGGAAGCACAATCGTTTTCATAGGTCAGCTGTTAAGGAAGCCTGTAACACGCCGTGAACGCGAAATGTTTCTTACCACTGCTTCTACAAGATTTCAAACCTGTTTTCTGTTTACCCTCCCCCAATGGTTCAATCTATTAGTACCAACTGTTATTCTTGCCACGTTCAGGTTCTTTACTCTTCCTTGGGGCCTTACGTCACCAGTAGGGCTAGCAACGTGCCTCGCACATAATTTCCACACTCGGGTACCATTTGCGTGTTTTATTATCGTGGAACCACTATCTATGCCTTTCGGCACTGAGTCTCATAGGCGCGTGCTATTTAATAAGTATCTGTGTGCTTTACTATTATTATTACTAATGATGGAAACGCGGGAACGTCATCTTCATTACCGTTAGGGAACCAGTGTAGTTACCGTATAATTGGCTGCAGTGTTGCCACGCTGCCCATCTTTAACGCCGGAAATAGACGAAACTTTGTAACTGGTATTTTTGTATTGCTAGTGTGTCAGGAATCGCGTCCGAGTGCGCGAATTTTTCTTCACCCTGTATATGAGAATGCAACTTCCACTTCTATGGTGCTGAAATAATTTCCTGTCTCTCTTCTCGCCTCGCGTACGTTTCACTCCTTTCATCTCTTCTCTCTTGTTTTGATGAAATAAACTGTCTTATTTTGTGACTAACGCGTTTCCCGTTCTTAAGGCATCTTCACACTCGCTGACACAACAGGTGTTAAACGAATAGGCTGCTGTCCATGCAAATGTGTTATTTGCGCTGCTAGAACATGTGCAACGACATTTCTTACACATTTACATCCTTTGTTGCATTTCTGTAGGCCAAATACAGTTGTGGTGTCTTTCGGACAGCGCTATAAACTCTACAAGGGCACTGCGAGAAATCTCTTAAAATTCGACAAGGGCAACGTTTATGTATTTTAAACGTGACTGCCAGTCTACTCAGCACTATTTCATAATAGGGCACCACGTAATGTTCTTAAATACTGACAACAGTGCCGGCCGCGGTGGTCTAGCGGTTCTGGCGCTGCAGTCCGGAACCGCGGGACTGCTACGGTCGCAGGTTCAAATCCTGCCTCGGGCATGGGCGTGTGTTATGTCCTTAGGTTAGTTAGGTTTAAGTAGTTCTAAGTTCTAGGGGACTTATGACCTAAGATGTTGAGTCCCATAGTGCTCAGAGCTATTTTTGAACTGACAACAGTGTTTACCTGCTGAGACATTTGCCTGAACGACAGCCTATGCGTTTAATACCTGTTGTGGCAACCAATCTGAGGATGCCTTAAGCAAAGCGGGTCGCGTTATTGGCAAAATATAAAATAATAAAGCCTGTTTTGCAGCCAAGACTGTTTATCTCATCAACACATTTCTCACTAGTTGCTGTATCGTCCCGCCATGAATTGGAAAAAGTTCTCTCTTGTTCGCTAGATAAACTGAGGTTTTGTGAAACTGATTGTGTGGCCAGTCAATGGATGATGTTATATCGAATCAAAAGACTGCACAAAATTGCACCGATGTAAGCAGGGCAGACACTTCCGCTTGGGGGAAAAAAAATCACTTAAGATGTTCCACAAGACTCAATTTTAGGTCTCCTGTTGTTTGTCATATATGTGAACAACCTTCCGTCAGTTCAAAAGGAACAGTGGCACACATAATGACAATACGAGAAGAAAAATATTACATTCATTATTGCGCATTGAGATTGCCTTTAGCACAAAAAGAAATGCATCAAAATTTTTCATCTCTTATCCAATCTTCTGTAAAGTACGAGAGTCGTTCAATAAGTAACGCCCCACATTTAAAAAAAAGCCATTAATATACATAGACAAACGTCCTTGTTGGTGCTTCACATTTGATGTTTGTTCTGTGCGCCAGTGAAGTTTCGAACCGTTCTGGCAGATGGCAGAGGTGTAGCACAGCATCAAAAAGGTGTCCACATACGGCTCACTTCACAAGCAGCGTGCTGTTATTGAATTCTGGTGTGTAGAAAAAGAAGCCACGGTGAAAAACCACAAACGTTTGTGTGCAGTGTCTGGCGATGATGCAGTTGATAGGAGTACAGTTGGGAAATGGGTAAAGAAAGTTACAGTCTCAAGAAATGCTGAAACAGAGCTCCATGGTCAGCCACGCTCGGGACGTCCTGGCACAACCACTGCTCCAGTGCGAATGCCACTATTCATGTTGACCGGCGCATCACAACTCAACAATTGGCTCTATAGTTTGGACTTGACGAGAGTGTCAATCATGCAGTGAAAACGTGGCTACACCTACAGGACAACAACTTTTACCAGCAGGGAATACATCCTCTTCCACAACGTTGGCGTACGACCACAGAACGTGATGGAGACTACGTATAAAAGTAGGACATGGACGAGACATGTTGATGTATATTGTCACCTACTCTTAACAAGAAATATGTTCCGAGAAAAAAAAATATGGGCATTACTTACCGAACGACTCTCGTACACACGTTGTGCTGTGGGGCGATCCGTATGGTTGGAATTGACGAATGCGCTTCATACTCGACCATTGCAGAATAGAAACTTTTATTGTTCAAAGATGACTGGTTTCAACAGTCTTATGCTGCCGTCATCTGATCTAAGTGGACAAGATGAAGATAATAAGGGTGAGGGGGGAAAGGCTACAATTAATTTCACGTATTACACGAAATACAAAATTTCACATATCTTACGGAACTGCTTATGAAGTGCTTATTACATTACATAAAATCGAAGCCCAAAAGGCATACACACATATACTTACCCTGATAAAAAAGCTCAGATCTGATAAAATCCACACAGATGATAACATCCTTGTCGCGTCCAACGTCGATATGCATGGAGGCAGCAGGATGTTGTCAGTCGTGTGCATTTTATCAACTGCATGTTTCTTATCAAAATATGTATATGTTGCGGAGTGGCTTTCGTGCTTTGTCTTCTTGTAATGGAACGTGGCACTTACATAACGAGTTCCATAAGATAAACGAAATTTTGTATTTAATGTATAGGTGAAATTAATTGCAGTCTTCTCCCCCCCACCCCCAATCATGTTCCACTCTTATATCAAATTATGGGGGCATAAGACTGTTGAAACCAGTCATCTGGGAACAATAAACGTTTCTAAACTGTGATTGCAGCATACGAAGTGTAACTACTTGCAAGTCTTAGGCAACGGGCGATACCTCATACAGGGAAAGAAGAGAGGTACGCTCTTTACACGCATGAGGAAAAATTGAAATGTGAAGACCTCAGGAGACCCTCAATTATACAACATCGTTTGGAGAAACGACTCACTGTGGCAATGCGTTGACAAATGAAGGTAGGAGAGTGCTACACACAAAATGGCTTTATTGGTTGAACATTTGAAAAGGTAGTGCGTCAGTAGACGTGAATATAAATAATTTTAGAGCTAAACACAGTAGTCGCACTCCCGTAGGGCATCCATCAAATGAATTCTCATAGAAAGAAGTACCCCTAAATTGATCAATTAACCCGCAGTTTACTGAAGAATAGTAAGCAAAATCCACATCTGGCAGCAATTCCAACATGTGGTTCACTGTACAAAGAAACACAACAGCAATTTACCACTTACTCCCACAAAATATTTATAGAAATAATGTATACATTATCGAAAATGCTCCTGTGTAAGTTACTGCATGCATAAGCGATCAATTTATGGCAGAAAACCCACGGTTTTTGAGTGTATGCATGTGGTAAGTAAATAAGAAAGAGAATATCTTAATCTGACACACTAAGCTTTCTACAATATTCGATCAAAGTCACAGCAATGTAAGTCAGGAACAAATTACATTAATTTAAATAGTAATAGTCTAGATATTGAACTATGAACTTTACTACAATCCTCCTCCCCCCCCCCCCTCAAATATCCGCAATCGAAAGCGTGCGAAATTAGCCCATTACTCACTCACAAATTATGATAAATAAATATCCTACATAATTCCGCATACATGCAACATCTTTACACATCCGCAGAAGACATTGTTGTTGATGTGGTGTTCAGTCCTGAGAATGGTTTGATGCAGCTTTCAATGCTACTCTATCCTCTGCAAGTTTCTTCATCTCCGAGTACCTACAGCAACCTACATCCTTCTGAATCTGTTTAGTGTATTCATCTCTTGGTCTCCCTCTACGATTTTTACCCTCCACGCTGCCCTCCAATACTAAATTGATGATCCCTTAATGCCTCAGAATATGTCCCACCAACCGATCCCTTCTTCTAGTCAAGTTGTGCAACAAATTTCTCTTCTCTCCAATTCTATTCAATACCTCCTCATTAGTTATGTCATCTACCCATCTAATCTTCAGCATTCTTCTGTAGCACCACATTTCGAAAGCTTCTATTCTCTTCTTGTCTAAACTATTTATCGTCCATGTTTCACTTCCATACAAGGCCTCACTCCATACAAGTACTTTCAGAAACGACTTCCTGACACTTAAGTCTATACTCGATGTTAACAAATGTCTCTTCGTTAGAAACGCTTTCCTTGCCATTGCGAGTCTACATTTTATATCCTCTCTACTTCGACCATCATCAGTTATTTTGCTCCCCAAATAGCAAAACTCATTTACTACTGTAATCCTCTCATTTCCTAATCTAATTCCCGCAGCATCACTCGATTTAATTCGACTACATTCCATTATCCTCGTTTTGCTTTTGTTGATGTTCATCTTATATCCTCCTTTCAAGAGACTGTCCATTCCGTTCAGCTACTCTTCCAGGTCCTTTGCTGTCTCTGACAGAATTACAATGTCATCGGCGAACCTCAAAGTTTTTATTTCTTCTCCCTGGATTTTAATTCCTACCCCGAATATTTATTTTGTTTATTTACTGCTTGCTCAATATACAGATTGAATAACATCGGGGAGAGGCTACAACCCTGTCTCACTCCCTTCCCAACCACTGCTTCCCTTTCATGCCCCTCGACTCTTATAACTGCCATCTGGTTTCTGTACAAATTGTAAATAGCCTTTCGCTCCCTGTATTTTACCCCTGCCACCTTCAGAATTTGAAAGAGAGTATTCCAATCAACATTGTCAAAAGCTTTCTCTAAGTCTACAAATGCTAGAAACGTACGTTTGCCTTTCCTTAATCTATTTTCTAAGATAAGTCGTAGGGTCAGTATTGCCTCACGTGTTCCAACATTTCTACGGAATCCAATCTGATCCTCCCCGAGGTCGGCTTCTACCAGTTTTTCCACTTGTCTGTAAAGAATTCGTGTTAGTATTTTGCAGCCGTGGCTTATTAAACTGATTGTTCGGTAATTTTCACATCTGTCAACACCTGCTTTCTTTGGGATTGGAATTATTATATTCTTCTTAAAGTCTGAGGGTATTTCGCTTGTCTCATATTTCTTGCTCATTAGATGGTAGAGTTTTGTTAGGCCTGGCTCTCCCAAGGCTGTCAGTGGTTCTAATGGAATGTTGTCTACTCCTGGGTCCTTGTTTCGACTTAGGTCTTTCAGCGCTCTGTCAAAGTCTTCACGCAGTATCATTTCTCCTATTTCACCTTCATCTACATTATCTTCCATTTTTATGCTATTGTTCTCAAGAACATCGCCCTTGAATAGACCCTCTATATACTCCTTCCATCTTTCTGCTTTCCCTTGTTTGCTTAGAACTGTGTTTCCATCTGAGCTCTTGATATTCATGCAAGTTGTTCTTTTTACTCTAAAGGTCTCTTTAATTTTCCTATAGGCAGTATCTATCTTACCCCTTGCGATTTGCGCCTCTACATAATTATATTTGTCCTCTAGCCATCCCTGCTTAGCCATTTTGCACTTACTGTCGATCTCATTTTTGAGACGTTTGTATTCTTTTTTGCCTGCATCATTTACTGCATTTGTATATTTTCTCCTTTCATCAACTGAATGTAACATCTCTTCTGTTAACCTAGGATTTCTGCTAGCCCTCGTCTTTTTACCTACTTCATCCTCTGCTACCTTCACTATTTCGACTCTCAAAGCTACCCATTCTTCTTCTACTGTATTTCTTTCCCCCATTCTTGTTAATCGTTCCCTAATGCTCTCCCTGAAGCTCTCTACAATCTCTGCTTCTTTGAATTTATCCAGGTCCCATCTTCTCAAATTCTCACCTTTTTGCAGTTTCTTCAGTTTTAATCTACAGTTCATAACCAATAGATTGTGGTCAGAGTCCACATTTGCCCCTGGAAATTTCTTGCAGTTTAAAACCTGGTTCCTAAATCTCTGTCTAACCATTATATAATCTATGTGAGACCTTCCATTATCTCCTGGCTTCTTCCATGTATACAACCTTCTTTTATGATCCTTGAACCAAGTGTTAGCTATGATTAAGTTATGTTCTGTGCAAAATTCTACAAGGCGGCTTTCTCTTTCATTCCTTAATCCCATTCCATATTAAGTTACTATGTTTCCTTCTCTTCCTTTTCCTAGTATCGAGTTCCAGTCACCCATGACTATTAAATTTTCGTCTCCCTTCAGTATCTGAATGTTTTCTTTTATCTCATCATACATTTCATCAATCTCTTCGTCATCTGCGGAGCTAGTTGGCATATAAACTTGTACTACTGTGGTAGGCGTGGGCTTCGTATCTATATTGGCCACAATAATGCGTTCACTATGCTGTTTGTAGTAGCTTACCCGCATTCCTATTCATTATTAAACCTACTCCTGCATTACCCCTATTTGATTTTGTGTTTATAACCCTGTATTCACCTGAACAGAAATCTTGTTCCTCCTGCCACTGAACTTCACTAATTCCCACTATATCTAACTTCAACCTATCCATTTACCTTTTTAAATTTTCTAACCTACCTGCCCGATTAAGGGACCTGACATTACACGCTCTCATCCGCAGAACGCCAGTTTTCTTTCTACTGATAACAACGTCCTCCTTCGTAGTCCAAGCCCGAAGATCCGAATGGGGGACTATTTTACCTCCGGAATATTTTACCCAAGAGGACGCCATCATCATTTAACCATACAGTAAAGCTGCATGCCCTCGGGAAAAATTACTGCTGTAGTTTCCCCTTGCTTTCAGCCGTTCGCAGTACCAGCACAGCAAGGCCGTTCTGGTTAGTGTTACAACGCCAGATCAGTCAATCAACAAGACTGTTGTCCCTGCAACTGCTAAAAAGGCTGCTGCCCCTCATCAGGAATCACACGTTTGTCTGGCCTCTCCACAGACACTCTTTTGATGTGGTTGCACCTACGGTACGGCTATCTGTATCGCTGAGGCGCGCAAGCCTCCCCACCAACGGCGAGGTCTATTTTTTATGGGGAAGGCAGAAGACATATCTCACGTTAATTGGGAGTACTTATCCGTGCCAACGGGTTTAAGTTCGTGCATTGGGCCTGAAGTTGCTAGCATATCCTTTTCAGGCCCCACGTTATGCACCAGTATGCCGTTGTCTCTTCTTTTCTTGTTTCTTGATCGCGGCTTCTTGAGATCTCCTGTGAAGAGTCACAATAAAAGTTTAGTAGTGGCGTGGGACAATCTGTTGTGGGTGAATTCGTTTCCAACTAATAACCTGTCGAGTTAATGTGAAATAATGGTGTGTGATAGAAGAGTTCAGATAAACCTTATTACACTTCCACAAGATTTTAATAATTCCACCTGGTACAGTTTATCCTAGAATTGGAAACTGATTGCTCTGTTTTAATGAAGTAATGCCCGTTCAGTTATATTGGCATTTAATACTGGTTGTGATGTGAACTGCTGCTTGCAATTAATGTTCATCTATCAATAAGAATAGTGTTCGCCAGTGAAACGCAATATCAATGAAGTTACGCAACAGTTGGTAATTTAACTTTTAAAACTGCTGATTTATTTGCATTTCGGGAAAAGAACACTTATACTCTCATTCGATCAGCAAATTCCGTGTAACAGTTTGTATGTCTAATGGGACTTATTATGTCGCAAATCCTTCTAATGAATGAATTGATTTGCATTGCAGTGTTGCCAAACAACGTGATCAACAAGGTGATATGTGTCCTAATTAAAACAGAACCTCGATGTTTTGAATAAATTTTCCGTTCGTTTTTATCAAAAATCACTATTTGTCTCGAAAAGTAATTTCAAACTTCGTGCATTAAGTCCAAACACGTTTGCAATTATTATACGCCATTTAATGGAAAGCTCAATCACGCGCTAGCGTGTAACGTGTTTCAAATCGGGCACGCAGGTTTCAATTTTCCCTGATGGACTAAACGACTTTTTGTAATAACGTGGTGTGTCTATCTCATTTAAAGTCTAAATGAAACTGAATTTGTCTCTATTCGGCTCAAAATCACAAAATGAAATTCACTGCACAGTACACGCGCAGTTTTAGCACTTAAAGTGGTAACTCGTCTAAGAGTAAAAGCCGCACATAAATTCACACTTCTTACGTGCATACAAAAATCAAAATATTTTTATATTGAACAGATAAATTATGGCATGCAGTTACTAATTGAACATTTCCTATTTTAAATAAACTTCAAGAACTTGTATTTCATAATCAATAAAATTTCATTCCGTGATAGAAACTATTAGTCTGGTAAAATGGATTCAGATTACTGTCAACTCGTGCCTGGACGATGACATCACGAGTTGGGACCTGCTTGGAATGAACGAAATACCTGTACTGAAAAATACTATCAGTTGAGTAAATTACGGACTTTCATGACAAATTTGGTACCCCTTGCATCGCCACACTTGCCACATCTCAACTTGTAAGTTCATAACGGATCACGAGTCTGTCAGAGCATTAGTGCCAACCGTAACTCAATGATCCACAATGACTTCTTTGTCCAGCTATTGTGCATCAAAAATTGCACCAGAAAACGGCCAACTAATTTGGAACTACTGGCGGTATTTGCCTAAAGATATCTAAGGGATCCAAGCTACTGTAACTATCTTCTAAGAGGGTGGCAACATACAGCTTACGAGTAAAATGGTAGTGGAGAATTAAGTCCGAACATGCATTGGATACATAAAAAATAATAACTTGATTTCAGAGAGTACAAATTACGATACAGGAGAAGTGTGTTGACTGAATGGGCGTGGTATGGAGTGTTAACAGAATTGACGCTAGATTACAGTCCATACGCCTACCGGATAGTCTGAAGCAAGGTGGCACGGCGTCCGTTCAACAATAGTTGTTTTGTGTTCCACAACTTAGCAATAATGATCCAGTGATTACAGTCCAACGTCAGCTTCGTTGGCGTTTTGTGATTGATCCGGCGTTGCCGAAAAAAATCGTCGCTGGTGTAATCAGTTTGGAGAGAACGGATGTTTATGAAAAGGTAAGAGTCGACAATGCTCGTTTTAAGAAACAGTGGGAAGAATTCGCAAAAAGTTTGTGCGGAAACCGCGAAAGTCTATCACGGCCCAAGCAGCAAATTTGCAGCTCTTCACATGACTGTCGGGTGAATTTCAAGACGACATTGTCCTTAGACCATACATACTATAATTAGTGCAAGATCTTCGGGTTGCTGACAGAAGGTGGTCTATAAACCATGCGGATTACAATTACTGCAAGCTCTTCAGGTTGGTGGTATAAGGAAACATGTTAATCTCAGCAGTGCTCTGCTGGAAGATGATTAGTTTTCGGTGACGAAGCTATGCTTCATGTTAGCGGTAAAGTAAACTGACAGAAACGCACACATCTGAGGACTTAGGAGCCTCATGCTAGTGTTAAGCATGAAAGAGACTAGCTTAAGGTAAAGTTTTTTTTGCCACTTCTTATGAACAAGTAGATGGTATCTTCCTTTTTTAGGAAAGCATAGTGACTGTAATGAGCTACCTTCGCATGCTGCAGCTTTCCCACAACCTGACGAGAACTCTAATGACTTAACATTGCAACAAGATGGTGTTCGCCGGCCGCGGTGGCCGGGCGGTTCTAGGCGCTTCAGTCCGGAATCGCGCGACGGCACGGGCGCAGGTTCGAATCCTGGCTCGGGCATGGATGTATGTGATGTCCTTAGGATAGTTAGGTTTAAGTTGTTCTAAGTTCTAGGGGACTGATGACCTGAGATGTTAAGTCCCTTAGTACTCAGAGCCATGTTTTTGATGGTGCTCGACGACACTCACACAACATTTTCCGAAGATACCTCAGTGACAAGCTGTCTGTAGGGCGCACAAGATCCCGAGACACTGGCCCTGCATCACTATCTTCAGACGTGATCCCATGCGATTTTTTCTTGTGGCGATGTGTAAAGGAAAGTATTTTGATCTCGCCTTTACCTCGTGATATAGATGAACTGAAGAACAGAATAAGAGCTGCAGTCAGAGCAGATATGTTTCGTAGAGTTTATGATGAATTTACCTATCGTCCAGACGTCGTCCATGCTGCTGCTGCCGGCCGGGGTGGCCGAGCGGTTCTAGGCGCTTCAGTCTGGAACCGCGCGAACGCTACGGTCGCAGGTTCGAATCCTGCCTCGGGCATGGATGTGTGTGATGTCCTTAGGTTAGTTCGGTTTAAGTAGTTTTAAGTTCTAGGGAACTGACGACCTCAGCAGTTAAGTCCCATAGTGCTCAGAGCCATGCTGCTGCTGGTGGGACACAGCGGATTTGTACTAACATAACTACAACATTAAAATTTTGTGAGTATTTCGCAATTTCTCCCAGTTTTATAATACGAGGTATGTCCACAAAGAAAGTTCCGTTTGGTTATACAAAACCAACGTGTACGGATACAGAAAAAATATTTACTGTACAAAAATATACACTGTTAAACTACTTTTCAACATAGTTTCCGAAATTTTGTAGGCACTTGTCATAGCATGGCAGAAGTTTCTGCGAGCCTTCTTCATAGAAGGTTGTCGCCTGTGTATTCAACCATGTTGTAACATGTTATTTCAGCTCGTCATCATCGTTGAAGTGTTCACCACCAAGGACAGATTTTAGGTGTAAGAAGAGATGAAAGTCGCTAGGGGCTTGTTCAAATGGTTCAGATGGGTCTGAGCACTATGGGACTTAACATATGAGGTCATCATTCCCCTAGAACTTAGAACTACTTAAACCTAACTAACCTAAGGACATCACACACATCCATGCCCGAGGCAGGATTGGAACCTGTGACCGTAGCAGTCGAGCGATTCCGTCTGAAGCGCGTAAAACCGCTTGGCCGCTGCGTCCGGTGCGAGCGGCTTGTGCTTAATCTTCTCGTGAATTGAGTGAACCAGTTCATCAGTAACCACAGACGGGCGTCCACTTCGTTCTTCATCGTGCACTTCATCACGTCCTTCAGTGAACGATCTGAACCATCTTCTAACCACTGATTCACTCATAACGTTTTGTCCGTAAACCTCGCAGATTTGCCGATGAATTTCCTTTGTTTTAACTTTCTTTGCATTTAGAAAATGAATCACAGATCTGATTTCACAGACGGCAGCATTTTCAATTACGGCTGATATTATAAAGAAGCACTACAAAGCACATGTCGGCAGCAGCGATGTGAAAATGGCGTACATGTCATCTCCTTGAGTCAGAGTAATTGCCGCACGTGCTCGGAACTACGATCGTAGCGCTACCGCGGATAAAAACAGAAACGGAATTTACTTTGTGGAGGACCTTGGTATGTTTCCATAAATTAATATGAGGTTTTTAAGTCAGGTCATTCTTTTTGATACGCTCTTTAATCATCGCCATGTTTATATGTGGCTGTGATGGGGAGGATCTGTCAGTGCTAATACTGAAAGCGATGGCTTAGTCTGCCTATAAGTATTTCAGAGATTATTCATTCTGCTTTCTTCAGCTGCGTGTCTATCTTCTTGATTTAACAAATCGTCGAGGTCTCAAAAGTTTATTTTTATCGTGTGGTATGTAGTTTCTGACATACTTACGCCATCTTCAGACCAGTGACGTCTTATCAATTCAATATTCCGAGATCCATAGTGTCAAGAGAGTGCGAAGAATACGAAATTTCAGACATTACTTCTCACCATGGACAACGCAGTAGCTGACGGCCTCCACTTAACGTCCGAAAGTAGCGGCGTTTGTGTAGAGTTGCCAGTACTAACAGATAAGCAACAATGCTGAAAAAACGGCAGAAACCGATACGGGAAGTATGATGGACGTATCCATTACGACAGTGCGGTAATATCTGGCGTTAATGGGCTATGGCAGCAGTCGACTTACGTGAGTGCCTTTGCTAATAGCATGACATATTTTCTGCAGCGCCTCTCATGGGCTAGTGACAAACCCTAGAGGACTAAACTGTGGCCTGGTCAGATGTGTCCCGATTTCTTTGGTAAGAACTGATGGTAGAGTTAGAGTGTGCCACAGACCCCGCGAAGGCATCGACCCAAGTTATCAGCCGGCCGGAGTGGCCCAGCGGTTCTAGGTGCTCCAGTCTTGAACAGCGCGACCGCTACGATCGCAGGTTCGAATCCTGCCTTGGGCGTGGATATGTGTGATGTCTTAAGGTTAGTTAGGTTTAAGTAGTTCTAAGTTCCAGGAGACTGATGACCTCAGATCTTAAGTCCCATAGTGCTCAGAGCCATTTGAACCAAATTGCCAACAAGGCACTGTGCAAGCCGTTGGCGATTCCGTAGTGGTGTGGGCTGTGTTCGCATGGAATGGACTGGGTCCTCTGGTCCTAGTGAAACGATCATTGACTGCAAATGGTTATGTCAGGCTACTGGAAGACCATTTGCGGCCTTTCATGGACTTCATGTCCCCTAAACAACAACGCATTATGTCACTGGGCTACAACTGTTTGCAAATACACTCCTGGAAATGGAAAAAAGAACACATTGACACCGGTGTGTCAGACCCACCATACTTGCTCCGGACACTGCGAGAGGGCTGTACAAGCAATGATCACACGCACGGCACAGCGGACACACCAGGAACCGCGGTGTTGGCCGTCGAATGGCGCTAGCTGCGCAGCATTTGTGCACCGCCGCCGTCAGTGTCAGCCAGTTTGCCGTGGCATACGGAGCTCCATCGCAGTCTTTAACACTGGTAGCATGCCGCGACAGCGTGGACGTGAACCGTATGTGCAGTTGACGGACTTTGAGCGAGGGCGTATAGTGGGCATGCGGGAGGCCGGGTGGACGTACCACCGAATTGCTCAACACGTGGGGCGTGAGGTCTCCACAGTACATCGATGTTGTCGCCAGTGGTCGGCGGAAGGTGCACGTGCCCGTCGACCTGGGACCGGACCGCAGCGACGCACGGATGCACGCCAAGACCGTAGGATCCTACGCAGTGCCATAGGGGACCGCACCGCCACTTCCCAGCAAATTAGGGACACTGTAGCTCCTGGGGTATCGGCGAGGACCATTCGCAACCGTCTCCATGAAGCTGGGCTACGGTCCCGCACACCGTTAGGCCGTCTTCCGCTCACGCCCCAACATCGTGCAGCCCGCCTCCAGTGATGTCGCGACAGGCGTGAATGGAGGGACGAATGGAGACGTGTCGTCTTCAGCGATGAGAGTCGCTTCTGCCTTGGTGCCAATGATGGTCGTATGCGTGTTTGGCGCCGTGCAGGTGAGCGCCACAATCAGGACTGCATACGACCGAGGCACACAGGGCCAACACCCGGCATCATGGTGTGGGGAGCGATCTCCTACACTGGCCGTACACCACTGGTGATCGTCGAGGGGACACTGAATAGTGCACGGTACATCCAAACCGTCATCGAACCCATCTTTCTACCATTCCTAGACCGGCAAGGGAACTTGCTGTTCCAACAGGACAATGCACGTCCGCATGTATCCCGTGCCACCCAACGTGCTCTAGAAGGTGTAAGTCAACTACCCTGGCCAGCAAGATCTCCGGATCTGTCCCCCATTGAGCATGTTTGGGACTGGATGAAGCGTCGTCTCACGCGGTCTGCACGTCCAGCACGAACGCTGGTCCAACTGAGGCGCCAGGTGGAAATGGCATGGCAAGCCGTTCCACAGGACTACATCCAGCATCTCTACGATCGTCTCCATGGGAGAATAGCAGCCTGCATTGCTGCGAAAGGTGGATATACACTGTACTAGTGCCGACATTGTGCGTGCTCTGTTGCCTGTGTCTATGTGCCTGTGGTTCTGTCAGTGTGATCATGTGATGTATCTGACCCCAGGAATGTGTCAATAAAGTTTCCTCTTCCTGGGACAATGAATTCACGGTGTTCTTATTTCAATTTCCAGGAGTGTAGTTTGAAGAACATTCTGGACAGTTAGAATGAATGATGTGGCCTCCAAGATCGCCCATTGAACATTTATGGGATATAATCGAAAGGTCAGTTTGTGCAAAAAGTCCTGCACCGGAGACGCTTTCTCAATTATGGACGAATATAGAGGCAGCGTAGTTCAGTACCTACAAGGGACTTCCAACGAGTTGTTCAGTTCATGCCACGTCGAGTTGCTGCACTACATCGTGAAAAAGGTGGTCTGGCACGATATTAGGAGGTATCTGTTGATTTTTGTCACCTCAGCCTAGATATCTCTTGACTTTTGTCATCGTAGTGTAGATACGGGACATAGCTGCAAAATAAATAAAAATACAACGTGATTAGTGAAGCGTGCAGTCGATGTGCGGGCCGTTGCCAGTGCAAGAAGCACCTGTCGTCAACCGGGTGTTAGCATGGGAACGATGGCAGGTCATGTAGAGAGAGCTCCGCCCATCGATCCACATGTGGTCAGTTGAATAGCCAATTACATTAATACACACCAAAGAGGACATGTATAACTATTATAACTTCTTCTAATACATGTTTAATAACACAACGTTAGTTACAAAAGACAAAAACATTTAAAATATTTGAAGAAAAGGCGTTGAATATTAGAGAAGCCAGTAAGTGGAGGCTAGTACACGTTGAGTTGCCATATGTTCGCAACAGACGAAATTGCTTGATCGTACATATTTTGTCAAAACCTTGAAACGAACTATTACTAAAGTCAGTCAAGAAGTTCGTTAAGTTAATAGTTACTAGTATTCACAATAATGCTGTACACATCTTTGCTTCGATGTCTACATTGCCCATACCACAATTTTTGGCAAGATATGCATGACAGAAAAGTTTCATCTACCGCAGACAGAAGGTAACTCACCGTGTTTTATCCTTCACTTACTGTCATCTGTAATATTTAATGCTTTTTTCAGTTATTATAAATGTATTTTTTTGTAACTAACGTAGTAATCTTGTATGTTGTATGTTAACTGGGAACCTAGAAACGGCGGAGAGGCTCCGTCCCCGCCGCAGCCGCAGTGGTCCACAACCCCACGACGACTAACGCAGTCCACAAGTCCGCCGGGCGGATACGTGCCGGGGACCAGGCGCCCCTTCCCGCTCCGGAAAGCCGTGCGTTAGACCGCTCGGCTAACCGGGCGGGCACGTAGTAAACTTACACATTGCTAAATGAAGTTTTTATAATCAAACATATACTATTTTCTGTGGCTTAATGTTACTGGCTGTTCAGCTAATCACCCGGGGATCGATGTGTGGAGCTCCCTTTCTATAACCCATAGCATCCCTGTGCTAGCCAGCAGTTGACGACAAATGCTTCTCTCACTTACAACGACTCTGCGTTCGAATCCATCCCTCACCAAAGGGTATGTAAACGATGTATTTGTATTTAATTTTTTAAATATGTTGCTTATCTAATGTTATTTAGACTGAATAGCCGTAGCATTGTTGGCCTGCACCAGTAGTCTGAAGGCAGTCTGCACTGAGGTGACACGAGTCGTGCGACAGCGATATGCACATCAACAGATGGCAGTAGTATCACGCACAGAGGGTATAAAACGGCAGTGCATTGGTGGAGCCGTCATTTGCACTCAGTTGATTCATGTGAAAATGTTTCCGACGTGATTATGGCAACCTGACGGGAATTAACAGACTTTGAACGCGGGATGGTACGAGAGTTGCCCAGAAAGTAATGCACCGCATTTCTTTCCTTCAACAATTCTTTATTGAACACAATCAGAATGACACACACGAAAGACTGGTGTTTTATCTACACAACCTATTTTTCGACATTGTCGCCATCCCGTTCTATGGCCTTCCTCCAGCGTGAAACAATGCCGTGTATATCCTGTCGGTACCAATCCTTGTCCTCGTTGCGCAGCCAGTGCTTCACTGTGTGAATCACCTCCTCATCGTCCTCAAAATGCATTCCACGAATGGCATCTTTTAATGGCCCAAACAAGTCCTCGCCAATGACAACATCAGCTTGGTGCAAGATGTCAGGTGTGACAACCGCGGATGGTTTCCTCGACCGTTGCAAATTGTGGAGCTCCGCCGAACCGCATTCTGATGATCTCACCCACCGTGCCCAGCGACTAACTGTACTTCCGTCGACAGCAGATGCTCCATAGACTTTGTACAAGCGTTTGCAAATATTCCCCACAGTTTATTTTCTCTGCAGTAAGAAATTCAATGACGGCACGTTGCTTGTAACGTACATAACCTACAGACGCCATTTTGAAACTGTCCTGCAGCTATGCTACTTGTCGGAAGTGACGGAATCTTGGTGCGCTCACTTAGGAGACTTACATACGTAAAGTTTCGCTTTCGTAGCATTGTTTTCGGCTAAGGAAAAAAAAAATACAGTGCATTACTTTCTGGGCAATCCTCGTAGTTGGAGCTTGACACGTGGGAAATCGTTAAGGAAATCAATATTCCGATATCGACAGCGTCAAGAGTGCGCCGAGAATTCCATATTTCAGGCATTACCTCTCACGACGGACAAGGCAGTGGCCGACGGCCTTCACTTAACAACCGACAGCAGCGGCGTATGTGCAGAGTTGTCAATGCTAACAGACAAGCAACACTGCTTGAAAAAACCGCAGAAATCAATATGGGATATGCGACGAACGTATGCGTTAGGACAGTGCGGTGAATTTTGGCGTTAATGGGCTATGGCAGCAGGCGACCTCTGCGAGTACCTTTGCTAACAACAATACAGCACCTTCAGCGCCTCTCCTGGGCTCGTGACCCTATCAGTTGAACCCGCAACTACTGGAAAACTGTCTCCTGTTTAGATGAGTCCCGATTTCAGATGGTATGAGCTAATAGTAGGTCTCAATTGTGGCGCAGATCTTACGAAGGCATGGACCAAAGTTGTCAACAAGGCACTGTGCAAGCTGGTGTTGGCTCTATAATAGTCTGAGCTGTGTTTACATGGAATGGACTGGATCCTGTGGTCTGACTAAATCGATCGTTGACTGGAAATGGTTACGTTCGCCTACTTGGACTTCTTGTTTCCAAACTACGATGGTTCAAATGGTTCAAATGGCTCTGAGCACTATGGGACTTAACATCTGTGATCATCAGTCCCCTAGAACTTAGAACTACTTAAACCTAACTAACCTAAGGACATCACACACATCCATGCCCGAGGCAGGATTCGAACCTGCGACCGTAGCGGTCACGCGGTTCCAGACTGAAGCGCCTAGAACCGCACGGCCCTAACGGCCGGCAACTACGATGGTATGGATGACAGAGCGCCATGTCACCCGGCCTCGACTGTTCGCAACTGGTTTGAAGAATATTCTGGACAGTTTGAGCGAATGATTTAGCAACCCAAATCGAAAGACATAAATCCTACCGAACATTTAGGGACATAATCGGGAACTCAGTTCGTGCACAAAATAATGCACCGGCATCGCTATCGCAATTATGGACGGATTGGAGGCAACATGTCTCAGTATTTCTGCAACGACTTATTGAGTCCATGCTAAGTTGTGTTGCTGAACTATGCAAAAGGAGGTCCAACAGGGTATTGAGAGGTATCCCATGACTTCCGTCACCTTAATGTATATACGACTAAACCGGTTACCGTATCATTAAAAAGATTTTGCGATCTGGTCTGATTGTTTTTTGTTACTTTACGACACAAGATCACTGGAGATCCAATTAGTGATTTCATGAAGTATTTGATCCTCTTGGGAAGGGCAATAAGCAACCAGATGTGTACATAATATTCCCCATCATTGTAGACCAATGGCAAGACTGAAAGGTTGGAAAACGGTACTACAAATGTCCAATTCCCTTCGAGCACGTATTATGCGGGATACCGGTTGGAACGATCTCTCGGTCTTCCCGCTGTACTGTAGGGGGAACCGGCGAGAGGCGGGCGCGTTTGTCGGTGTTACACAGGCCGGAGGCGGCGGTGTTTTCCGGGAACACGGCGCGATGGGGGCGTGGGCGTCGCCCTGTAAATCAGCCCTCATAAAACATGCATCAGCCGGCAACTGCACCTTCATCCCGCGCGCGCGCCGCACAAATCACTGTGCAACGCCCCCGCCGCCGCTCTTATAGCCCGCGTTCTGAGCGCCGGGCCCGGATCGCCAAGGCCGCGACTTAAACTTTAATCGTCACAACAAGTGATGCATTGTTCTGGCCTTTTCGGGAGCTGCACACTGTTCACAGGGAAGTATCGCCCAGGTACACGGGACTGGAGAAAGTAATGTGAACAGCGTAGTCTACATAGCTAACCAGTAAAGTGGTGCTGTCCTAACACACTTAGGTGTTCAAATCCTCGTTCGACCATCCAGTGACTTTCCTCCAGTGACTTTCCTAAATTTCTTAAGGTGTTTGTCGGAACGGTTTAAAGGAGTACGTCTTTCGCACCCTTTTCATATTTTTTTGATTTTGTGACTTGTTAATGGCACGATTTTGTTGCTCTCAGTACCATACTGCTGAGATCGGCCACTGCCGGGCTGAAAGCCTCTACTGTTTTGTCTGGATGCAGACAAAGCAAATGTGTGGGGCCTGTCGACAAGTATTCAAGATCATTCCATTTATTACTCAGAATGCAAGTCGTTGCCGTGTCTTCTGCGATGGCTGGTGTCTGCGTAATCCGGAGAGGAATCTGCCGAATCCAATGGCGGACTCAGGGCTGAATAGGACGTTGCATCAGCTCGGAGTAGAAGTCGATGACATCCTTGAGCGGCAGTTTGCCGCTCGCTAACGACATAGACATCCCCCGTCGGTAGCTCTGCTTCGAAATGGCGGTTACCGTGATGTAAATGTTTGATTCGCATGCCGTTTGAAGGAATACTCAACCCCTCAAGATCACTGCTCGCATTGTCCCATCAGGAGGATCATGATGTCGAGGGCGTGATGTCTTACTGAATTCTGAAGTTGGTCCACCAGAACGGTAGGCCATCAGACTCGTGCGATGCCGGAGTCTTAGGGCAGCTTCTGCCCTTGACCTGAGTCGTGTTGGTCGACTGCTGGGCCAATCACCAGTGTTGGCTGCTGTACTGACTTTAGTACTGGACGCTGAACTTCACTATCCGTGGGTAAGAATTGCTGATTTTATCGTAAAGCGGCAAGTGTAAGACAAACACTAAAACAATCTCACACACAGGCAGTTACCACCCGACAACCAGAGAACCAAGTGTGTACGATACGAGATGGATGTCATCAACCCTACCGATCGAGTGCTGTGGGATAGTGGGATGGCATATTTATGTCGTCGAGGAGAGGCTACGCTCTGCGACGTCCTTGGAAATGACTGATCGCCCGCATCTCGTGGTCGTGCGGTAGCGTTCTCGCTTCCCACGCCCGGGTTCCCGGGTTCGATTCCCGGCGGGGTCGGGGATTTTCTCTGCCTCGTGATGGCTGGGTGTTGTGTGCTGTCCTTAGGTTAGTTAGGTTTAAGTAGTTCTAAGTTCTAGGATACTGATGACCATAGATGTTAAGTCCCATAGTGCTCAGAGCCATTTGACTGAATCGGTTCTGCCCTCCTAGAGTCATCAGCAGTCTTCAGTTCCGCTAAATTTCCTTAATGGATTTGTTATAGTGTGTCTCTATTGCTTGTAAAACCTCTGCTAGGCGATGTTGCGTCCTATCTAGTGTCTCTTACATAACGTTCAGTCTCTACTCTTTTAATGATTTTCTGCTGAGCTCGCTCACAGCCTCTATCAAAAGTGTCGAGATTGCTGTCTTCCTGACCGTGTTAACGGTAAAATGGAAATGAACGTGTGGCGTCATGGGCCGGGAGGCCCTTACAGGCAGGTCCGGCCGCCTTGGTGCAGGTCTTCTTACATTTGACGCCAAATTAGGCGAACTACTCGCAGGATGGGGATTAAATGATGGTGAAGACAACACAACACCCAGACCCTGCCGGGAATCAAACCCGGGCCCCTTAGGACGGCAGTCCGTCACGCTGACCATTCAACTTCCGGGGCGGACACCGACTAACGCTGCTGAAATGTTTATGTTTCTTGGCTCGTGGCTACTGATATTACCGCCTGATTGAGTAACGCTGGCTGTTCGAACTTAGAAGATTTTAATCTCCCGTTTTCTTACTAATTTTTCACGTAACATTATACTGAACACAGGCCGATGCTGCAAGAAGGATGTTTTGTTTTGTTTTTCATTTTCAGTGCCTCATTCTTTTTCATTGCCAGGCGCTGAATTCTCTGTCTGCTGATATGGAAGCACGAGCGTGTATAATGTGTGCCCAAATGAAAAGGAAACTACAGTCATATGTAAAGAAATTTTAATAACAATACCGTAATTACAGTTCATGTGGAACAATACAGCTATACATAATTGCCATTGATATTGCTACACCGATATCAACGCGTAGAAAGGGAGTGGATGGAGTCGGTGTAGGAACTCTTGGATTGCTGATGAATCCAGCTTTCCAGGATGCCCTACACTTACGTGTCACATGTGAACATCTAAGGTTTCAGAGACTGTTTTAAGGGGCCAAAGATATGGGAGTCATTCGGAAAAATATCGGGGCTGTAAGGAGGATGTTCTAGGCCTCCCCATCGAAATTTTTGAAGGAGCATGAAGGTCTTCTTAGCCGAGAAGCACTATCCCCTTCGAAAGCTTGCCCACACGTTTGTTCTTGATGGCCTGTTTGAGCCTCAGCAACCTGTTGCTGAACTGATCAGCGTTAACTGTTGCACGCCGTGGTAGTCTGTAGAAACTGAGCATCACTTTTCCCGCCATTGTGGCAGAATGAACTGTTTTTGGACGAGGGGAGCCGGGATGCCGCTACTCCATACACATCCGTTTGGAGGCAGCGTCCAAGTGGGGACACCAAGTTTCATCACATACCACAATCTGAGGTATGATATCTGTTTCTTGCTGCGGGTGTTTCAACAGATGGATCAATCAAATACCCATTCTCGCCATCTTCTGATGCTTGGAACGTTGATTGGCATTTATCGTACACAAACTTCGCTGTAACGAACGTCTTCTAGATTATCAGAGGCATAGCTCCTTTTTGTATCGATAGTTCAACAGGAATGTCACATTTGGTGGTCCGACGGTTGATCCGTATGAACTCCTCCACAACCGAAGTCGTGCGTCTATCCAGGGCATGGTGGGTCCTTGACGTGTACACGTCCCGCCACGTGACGCTGACATCACCGGAATATTGTGCACCGTGCGAGACACGCTTCTTTTATCCTGCGATTAATTTGTGAAGCATGCTCCTCTTCTGCGAGAAAAAAAGGCATGATCGCTCTTTGTGCTGATCGGGAAAAATTCATCATGCAACGAATTGCGTAAACAACTCTCCAGAAATGAGGAAATTGCTGCGAAGCCGTTAACTATGCGTTTGCGACAGGGAATACCACAACGCAATCTCCCGGAAAACAGGTTCACCTACTGGGACTATATAATTCGCAGCTACAGCAAAGGTCTCCTTTTGGGATCACCTTGTATTTTAGAATGTTTGGAGTAGAGCAAAGAAGTTTCTTTCTCTCAGAAGTGTCCGTACCAAGCTTCCGATTTACGCTTCTTTCCTCTCAGTTTGAGCTATAGAGAAGTCCAGTAAAATAATGCGTTACGAATCCTAAGCCTTTCTGTTTGTCCAATGAAACGGCATGCTGGGAATTAAGAGCTTTTTCGTTTTTTCTGTCTCAGTCGATTGGCTACCCTAGCGGCGTCATTCCCTCCCCTTTTAAAAATACAGGATGCCTTCCTAAGCGGACGAGCGTAGGCTGATCTTTTGCAGAAATTCTTCCTGCAGGCTCCGACGAGTGAGTATGGCTGTTCCCCCAGTGCGCCCGGCTAGCCACGCGGTCTAACGAGCTGATTCCCGAGCGAGAAGGCGTGCCGGTCCCCGGCACGAATCCACACGGCGGATTAGTGTCGAGGTCCGGTTTGCTGGCCAGCCTGTGGATGGTGTTTAAGACGGTTTTCCATCTGCCTAAGTTAAACTATGTCAGCGATTGCTGCGCAAACACTGTCTCTACGTACGTGTAAACCATCATTACTCTCCACGCAAAACTTTGGGGTTACACTCGATGTGATGATGATGATGTTTGGTTTGTGGGGCGCTCAACTGCGTGGTTATCAGCGCCCGTACAATTACCCAATCTTTGCTCAGTTCAATTTCGCCACTTTCCTGGATGATGATGAAATGATGAGGACAACACAAACACCCAGTCATCTCGAGGCAGGTGAAAATCCCTGACCCCGCCGGGAATCGAACCCGGGACCCCGTGCTCAGGAAGCGACAACGCTACCGCGAGACCACGAGCGGCGGACGTTACACTCGTGTGGTCTGAGACGTTCCTGGGGGAGAGGGGGGGGGGGCACTGAGAGCCGAACCGCACAATAACCCTGGGTTCGGTGTGGGGTGGCGGTGAGGTGGGTTAACTGCTGTGGCCTGTTGTGGTTTACGTCGATACAAAAATGCAAACGAACTGCTCCTTCTCCATGACAACGCAAGACCTCACACGAGTCTGCGTACCTGAGAGGAGCTCACAAAACTTCACTGGACTGTTCTTCTTCATTCACCCTACAGCCCGAATCTCGCACCTTCTTGCTTTCATCTGTTTGGGCCAATGAGGGATGCTAATAAAGGCTCCCTCAGTCTATACCTGGCAAGTTGAAGTCGCTTCAACGTAACAGCAGTATGGTCAGGATAATTTCTAACGGTATTCGGCGGTCTATAAAAGCATCCGGTTACCATTTTTGAACTACCTTCGATGCTACAACGTCGCTAGATATTGTCGAGTTCTTTACTGCAATAAATACATCGGCACCATTGGCGACTAACCTATCCTTACGGTAAACATTCCAATCTGAACTTAGGTTTTCGTTGCCATTCACTTCGGTTCAACAAACTTCCTGTTCCTAATACTACATGGGCAGCAACATTTTCAATAAGAGACACTAACTCTGGAACCTTTCCTTGGATGCTCCTGCAGTTTCCTGATATCATTTTGACCTTTGCTATAAACGATCCGCTTGGACGCCAATTCTCTGAGAACATTGTGACTGCTCTAACATGGATTTTTGGGATACGTATTGTCTCTGGTCCGAAGGGGGCACGGGTTCTCTAACATAAAGAAACCCTATGTACACGCTACAAGTACTACACTGCCCTACCGAGCGAGGTGGCGCAGTGGCTAGCTCACTGGACTCGCATTCGGGAGGACGACGGTTCAATCCCGCGTCCGGCTATCCTGATTTAGGTTTTCCGTGATTTCCCTACATCGCTCCAGGCAAATGCCGGGATGGTTCCTTTGAAAGGGCACGGCCGACTTCGTTCCCTGTCCTTCCCTAATCCGATGAGACCGATGACCTTTCTGTCTGGTCTCCTTCCCCAAACAACCCAACCCACTACCCTAGTAGGCGCTTCCCGCTTGTAGTACACGGCTGATCTATTGATGGGAACCCTGCAATACTGCACGCGATAGCAGAGGTCGAGAAATTTGCATCCGATTCTATCGCAGAGTCATCGGGTTAGACCTGCTTCTCTGTTCCAAATCAGAGGCCCTCGTTCGATCCTGGGTACGGTGTTACAAATACGAGGTCTGTTGGTCTGTTCAAAAAACTCCGGGACATTCGTAATTTAGCGCCAATGGTGTCTTGGAGCGAAGCGCGGTTGGCATCCCTCCACACGTCTGTCTTTAATGTGTAGCTTCTGGAATTTTCATTGTCGTATGTCTGTTACTTATTGTTCAGTGCTGTATTGAATAGAACGTTGTGTCGCACAGTTTGGTAATTTTGAGATGGCAGAGTTAGAGGATCAACGTATCTGCATTAAATTTTGGGACACACCAAATGATGCAGGAAGCCTACGGTGACGAGTACTTAAGCCGCACTCGGTGTTACGAATGGTTTATACGGTTTAAAAATGCCCGGGCGGAAGTTAAAGATGACCCTCGTTCAGGACGACCTTCGACGCCTACCGACGACGCTTATGTCAGGAACGTCAACGAAATTATGTGCGCCAATCGAAGACTGACTGTCCGAGAGATTGCAGAAGGATGTAACATTTCAGTTGGATCATGCTATGAAATCCGCGAATTTCATCCCAAGGCTCATGAGTCAAGACCAGAAAGAGCTTCGTCTCGCAATCCGTGAAGAGCTTCTGGATCGCACAAATGAGATGTTCCTTAAGAGATTCATAACTGGTTATGAGACGTGGGTTTAAGGTTATGATGTTGAGACCAAGACTGAATCTTCACAATGGGTCGGTAAAGGTTCTCCAAGGCCAAAAAATCTCATCAGGTCAGGTCAAATGCCAAACCATTTTCATGGTTTTCTTGGAGTTTGAAGGATTAGTTCATTATGAATTTGTGCCACAAGGACAAACTGTTAATCGATGATACTATCGGGACGTGTTATGAACGCGTGCCAGAAAATGTGAGAAGGAAACGGCCTGAAGTGTACGAGACAATTCATCGCTCTTGTATCACGATAACCCACCAGCACATTCATCACTGTTGGTGCCTACTATTGTACAAAAATCGAAATCACTGTGCTGCCTCATCCTCCATGCTCTCCAGACTTGCCCTCTGTGGACTTTTTTATTTCCAGTTTTTTATTTCCCCGTTGAAAGGACGAAGATTTGCAACGATAGACGAGATAAAAGAAAATTCGTAGACGGCGCTTCGCGCGATCCATCAAGAGGCGTACCAAGAGTGCTTCCGGAAGTGGAAACGGCGCTGGGGGTGGTGTATTAATTGTGGACGGAAACCGTGCACATTAAGTAAAACGTAAGCGTAGAAAAATTTTGTGGACGAAGTTTCGGAATTTTTTGCACAGACATCGTAGTCAGCTTGTACCCAGTGTTCAACGCTAGTTGTCTTCACCAAATCAGCCATCCGCTGAAAAGAGCCGAGGATAGCCTCAGAACCCAAGCGTAAGGCGTCGTCGTCAGTGTCTACATGTGCCACTATTTGTAGCCAGTTGCACCCACTGTGCCCGATAGCCGCCGGTAGGGCTTCTTCCGTGTAACGGACCAGACCCCTTGGGAAACGTACCGAATGCACACTGGCATTCTTTCCCGCCCTGCATGCTGTTTGCCTGAGGGGATCCATCACCTGCCTAACGTTGGAGCTCCTAATGGCTAGCGTAGCCACCCTCTGCACTTGTCCGGACTGGGCAGGAAAATTGGTATCTGACCAAGTAGGAGAAGCCTCCCGTACTGGCTCAGAAGCAGTACAAGCACCTGGTAGCTCCTCGTACTTGTTGCTCAGGAGTACGGAGCCAGCCGCGCGATCCGTTCCCTCCTCCGCCTTCCGCACAGTGGCGTGCAAACCCAGTGTCGGTCATTCACTCTCTACTGAGGACGGACCGGTCTGATGTTGCGTACCGGAAGACGCAGCGACAACCAGGTCACTAGGGGACTCCAACGGCACCAAAGGTGTCTCCGGTCTCGTCACCATGCTGCGATGTCGTCGCAACTTTGAGCAGTAGTCAGAAGCCTGGCTATCGCAGCCAACGCAGCTTCCTACTGTTTATGGACAGCAACTAGTTCTCTTTGTGTCCGCTCACAACAAGCACAGCCCCTAGCCGTATCGCAGTATGTAAAGATAACCGAATAAGAGCTCAAAAATGCAAGCAAAACAACCAGGAGTAACTGAAAAAGTACAAATAGACCCCCAAAAGGCAGAAAATTACTCGACTCTGGCGATACTGAATTTTCGCAAAATGTTGTTGTTGTTGTTGTTGTGGTCTTCAGTCCTGAGACTGGTTTGATGCAGCTCTCCATGCTACTCTATCCTGTGCAAGCTTCTTCATCTCCCAGTACCTACTGCAACCTACATCCTTCTGAATCTGCTTAGTGTATTCATCTCTTGGTCTCCCCCTATGATTTTTACCCTCCACGCTGCCCTCCAATACTAAATTGGTGATCCCTTGATGCCTCAGAACATGTCCTACCAACCGATCCCTTCTTCTGGTCAAGTTGTGCCACAAACTTCTCTTCTCCCCAATCCTATTCAATACTTCCTCATTAGTTACGTGATCTACCCATCTAATCTTCAGCATTCTTCTGTAGCTCCACATTTCGAAAGCTTCTATTCTCTTCTTGTCTAAACTATTTATCGTCCATGTTTCACTTCCATACATGGCTACACTCCATACAAATACTTTCAGAAACGACTTTCTAACACTTAAATCAATACTCGATGTTAACAAATTTCTCTTCTTCAGAAACGGTTTCCTTCCCATTGCCAGTCTACGTTTTATATCGTCTCTACTTCGACCATCATTTGTTATTTTGCTCCCCAAATAGCAAAACTCCTTTACTACTTTAAGTGTCTCGTTTCCTAATCTAATACCCTCAACATCACGCGACTTAATTCGACTACATTCCGTTATCCTCGTTTTGCTTTTGTTGATGTTCACCTTATATCCTCCCTTCAAGACACCATCCATTCTGTTCAACTGCTCTTCCCAGTCCTTTGCTGTCTCTGTCAGAATTACAATGTCATCGGCGAACCTCAAAGTTCTTGTTTCTTCTCCAAGGATTTTAATACTTACTCCGAACTTTTCTTTTGTTTCCTTCACTGCTTGCTCATTATATACTGATTGAATAACATCGGGGAGAGGCTACAACCCTGTCTCACTCACTTCCCAACCACTGCTTCCCTTTCATGCCCCTCAACTCTTGTAACTGCCATTTGGATTCTATACAAATTGTAAATAGCCTTTCGCTCCCTATATTTTACATCTGCCACCTTCAGTATTTGAAAGAGAGTATTCCAGTCAACATTGTCAAAAGCTTTCTCTAAGTCTACAAATGCTAGAAACGTAGGTTTGCCTTTCCTTAATCTAGCTTCTAAGATAAGCCGTAGGGTCAGTATTGCCTCACATGTTCCAATATTTCTACAGAATCCAAACTGATCTTCCCCAAGGTCGGCTTCTATTACTTTTTCCATTCGTCTGTAAAGAATTCGCGTTAGTATTTTGCAGCCGTGACTTATTAAACTGATAGTTCGGTAATATTCACATCTGTCACCTTTTGCTTTCTTTGGGATTTGGATTATTATATTCTTCTTGAAGTCTTAGGGTATTTCGCCTGTCTCATACATCTTGCTCACCAGATGGTAGAGTTTTGTCAGGACTGGCTCTCCCAAGGCCGTCAGTAGTTCCAAAATGTAACGAGGAGAATAAACAAACACTAAAATCTGAGCTCTGCAGAATTCGCATTATAGCCTGAGAAGGCAAGATCCCCAAGCTCGTCAGCTAGAAATAAATTTCTCTAGTGTAAATGGCTGTATCAACAGTTACTTTCTAGTAGAAAATCTGATTACACACAAGCTACTGCAGGAATTAAGAATGCATTTTCAGATGCACTGATCTGAACTTTACCGCTGTGTATTAACACGAAATTTAAACATAATCACGAGATGTAGCGCTTCTGGCGGCGAAAAAATTACTCGTGGAAGTCGTCTGACACACGGTTATGCACTAAAATTTACGTGAAAGCATGTTGGCAAACAAGAATTTATACAGTAAAATACACAAGTACAGTTCACTTACTTGTAGAAGTACGCGAAAAAAAGAAAAAAGTAACTGAACTAAATTACTGTGTGTCAGGCAACCGCTACTGCTGCTAGTGCTACGGGTGATTAATCACGTCTCGGCGTCTGCAGCTCCACTTCATACTATGTGTTTTACGCTTGAGTTAACCCTTGAGTTATATAAAAGGAGTTAGCTCTTCGCACTACTTACATTGGTAAATCTTTTTACGACGTTCTTATTTCTGTCTACTGGCTTTCATCCCTGCTGATAATTTATGAATATTGTGCACCGAGCGTAAACGCAAGAACAGTTTTTCTTATCTGAAGCCCTTTGGACATTCTCGCTCAAGTTGTAATTTATACACTCTTTCACGGAACTAGTTTTGGTAATCTCAGTTTAGAATCGAGCTTTGTACATAGGTAAATGTTTCTGTCTGTTCATGTTATAGGTATTTCTGTCTCTCGTGTTCGAGCCCGATTTGTAATTTACAAGTATTATTTAGTACTTTACTCCTTATTGTTGAAGACGGCTGGAAGCCATTCTTTGAATTTTGTTTATGCATCTTTAATCGTTACGCAGTTACTTAGCAGTGTTTTTTTCATATTGGCTCATTGCCTGTTCTGATCTGAAAATCAAATTTTTATGTTTGTTGGATTTATCAGTATGCAACACTATTCAATTGAAATGTTTTTCTCTCTGTTTTGGTTCATACTGTACTTTACTTAAACTGTGTTGAAACAGAACCACGAGAGTGGGGGGAAACTCTATGGTCTGATATCTGAACCGTGAATTTACTTTCAAAACCTTTTCTTAAGAATTTACTTTATTTACTAGCGATTCATCAAGAACATTAACACATTTAATCACACTATGTGAGCGTGGAAGTAGTTGCCAGTGGGTAACTGAAGGAAAAGTCGAGCAGACTGGCGCCCTAACACATACTAGCACTACGGACGACAGACAGACACTGACTGCCCCACATTGACCCGGCTGAGCAACTGACCACACTCGCCGAGACTAACAGACTCACACAGACTCTCTCCGACTGACCAACTGCCGTCCGCAGCTCGTGGTCGTGCGGTAGCGTTCTCGCTTCCCACGCCCGTGTTCCCGGGTTCGATTCCCGGCGGGGTCAGAGATTTTCTCTGCCTCGTGATGACTGGGTGTTGTGTGCTGTCCTTAGGTTAGTTAGGTTTAAGTGGTTCTAAGTTCTAGGGGACTGATGACCATAGATGTTAAGTCCCATAGTGCTCAGAGCCATTTGAACCATTTGACCAACTGCCGAGCTGATAGCGCCCCTTAAATGCACGTGAACAGGCAACCTTTCCCCTTTCCCACTAGAGGGAGACAAAGCTGCGATTGCCACAGCGGCGCCACCGCCAGAAACGGAGGGCGACTGTTTCACACTACGCGCTGCGGCGCGCTCTTCAAACAGCAAATTTTACCACGGCTCAATATATCAAGTTAAATTATTCAGTTTCTAGTTGTAAAACTGAACTGTCCGTTTGCCTTCATAAATCTGAGTTTCTCAGACTTCCTGTGTTACCTAAATGTATAATACACTGGCGGACAAGAATCACAGCATCAAAAAGGAGTTGTGGGAAATAAACGAAAGTTGGTAGGGATGTTTCTTCATGTGAAAGATGAAGTCTACTCGAATTTCGCATCAGCCGCATAAGAGTGGCGTTAATAGCGCGACGTGACGATGCAAATCATGTTTGCTTCAAGAACACGCTGTAACGGTCGTGAATGTTAGTTACCTTTGAGATTAGATGTGGTGAGTTGATGTTAATCAAGAATGCATTTAAGGTGAGAAAACGCAATTGACAGTGCCTCACTGAGCGTGAATATGGTCGTGTAACAGGGCTACGAGAAGTTGGATGTTCCTTCTGCGGTGCTGCAGAAATAATTGGCAGGAATGTAGCCACTGTTCACGATTGCTGCCAGTAGAGCTTACGAGAACGTACGGCCCCAAGAATACCGTGCTCCGGACGGCTACGTGGCACTACCGAGAGGGAAGACCATCGTGTCTGGCGTATGGCTCCTTCACATCGTATCTCGCTTCCCACGCCCGGGTTCCCGGGTTCGATTCCCGGCGGGGTCAGGGATTTTCTCTGCCTCGTGATGGCTGGGTGTTGTGTGCTGTCCTTAGGTTAGTTAGGTTTAAGTAGTTCTAAGTTCTAGGGGACTGATGACCATCGATGTTAAATCCCATAGTGCTCAGAGCCAGTTTTGAACCTTCACATCGTACTGAATCACCTGCAGCAGGGATTTGAGGAGCAGTTGGCACCACAGTGACACAACGAAGTGTTACAAATCGGTCACTTCAAGGACAGCTCCGAGCCATAAGCCCCGTTGCGTGCATTCCACTGATCTCAAACCACTGCCATTTACGACTTCATTAGTGTCAACCGAGAGCTCGTTGGAGGGCTGGATGGAGGTCTGTTGTGTCTCCTGATCAAATGTGGTATTGCCTCGATGCCAGTGATGGCCGTGTGTTGGTGAGAAAGAGGCCAGATGAGGACTTGCAACCAACTTGTCTGTATGTTAGACATACTGGACCTATACCTGGAGTTCTGGTCTGGGATGCGATTTCGTATGATAGCGGGAACACTCTAGTGATTATTCCGTGCACACTGACTGCAAAACTGTATGGCAGTCTGCTGATTCGATGTGTTGTGCTGTCATTAATGAAGAGCACCCCAGAGGATGTTTTCCAACTGGATAACGCTCGCCCACACGCAGCTGTGTAACCTAACATACTCTACAATGTGTCGACATGTTGCCTTGGCTTTTTCGACTACGAAATCTCTCTCCAGTCGAGCACATTTGGGACATCATCAGTCAAATCCAGCGTCATCCACAAAAAGCAGTAACCGTCCCTGTATTGACCGACCAAGGGCCACAGGCATGGAAGTTGATCACACAGACTGACATCCGACACCCGTACAGCACAATGCTTGTATGTTTGCATGCTTGCATTCAACATTCTGGCAATTACACCGCTTATTAATGTACCTGCAATCCACATTTGCAATGTGTTATCCCGCGCTTCATTTCACTGAGATTTTGCAATGTTAACCACTTAAAGCCGGCCGGGGTGGCCGAGCGGTTATAGGTGCTACAGTCTGGAACCGCGCGACCGCTACGGTCGCAGGTTCGAATCCTGCCTCGGGCATGGGTGTGTGTGATGTCCTTAGGTTTAAGTAGTTCTAAGTTCTAGGGGACTGATGACCTCAGAAGTTAAGTCCCATAGTGCTCAGAGCCATTTGAACCATTTTTTTAACCACTTAAATATGTCACCTAGACAAATGCATTCCAGAAATTACGCTACTGTACATTAATTTTTTTGGCCTTCTGAATTATTTTCCGTTAGTGTCGTATGGTATTACTGAGGGCTCTAGCACACGAAGAGTGAAGCATGCACAAAACGCGGAGGAACAGCTTACAACAACTATTTGGAGTGCCCTCTGAACAATAAAATTGGCTTTTCTGGTTCAAATGTTATTTTTTGTGAGCTGGTACCTTACCACCCCAGCTCCTCACTTGCTGTAGTCTAGTATTTCAGTTCCGTTAATCCAACCTTGTAAGGATCTCAGACTGACGAGCAAGACTCAAGCGTAGATCGAATAAGTGTTCTGTAGATAATTTCCTTCATGGATATGTTACATTTCCTTAAGATTCTTCCTGCGTATCTTAGACTGGCATCTACTTTTCGTGCTATGCTTTGCTGCTTAGTTCCTATCGTTCCCTCTAGAACATAGGGCCGTGACGAAATTCCTCCACCTGGTACGATTTCTAGCAAGTCTCTTCACTTTACTCCAGGTTTTCCCATGCTCTGCAGCTTCTCTCTCGGTCGTCCTTCTCCACGCCTGTTTTGGACGATAACGTTTTCTAACTCCTTAAGGGTTCTAATCCAAAGCCATCCTTTCAATAGCTCCATCTGGTTTCCTCAATGTATGCCCAATCCAAATCCGTTTTCTTTCTGATTTGTCTCCCTCCAAAGATCTTCATTTATCATTATATCTGGCCATCTCGTATTTAAAATACGCCGAAGACAGCGATTGATAAAAACTTGGAGCTGCTTTTTGATGTGGTTAGTCATCTTCCAAGTTTCACAACCATACAACAGAACAGCCTTCACATTGCTGTTGAAAAGCCGGAGTTTGGTCTTCTTTAAGATGTTCCTATTTCCCCAGACAGGGTACAGTTGTACAAATGCACCATTTGCTTTGCGGATGCGACTACAGACGTCCTCATCAGCACCTCTTGTAGTCGTGACTATACTTCCGAGATAGAGGAAAGATTGGACCTGTTCTACGTCCTCTCCATTAATGGCCAGCCTATTCATGATGGTCGAATTTATCCGCATTTCTTTAGTTTTGCGAACATTTATCTTAAGGCCTGCAACTTCCGCCTCTCTCTGTAACCTGGCCAGCTTCTCTTCGATGTCTCGATATCGTTGTGCCATTAAGCAAATGTCGTCTGCGAAATCTAGATCGTCGAGCCTATCCCTCATCCCCCATTTATACACCTCTCTTCCGTCCACCCATCCTGCTATGAGGGATGATAAAAAACTTTACGTTCAGCGTTGCTGCACCGTATATACAACGTAGCCGACTCCGATTCTGGTATGTGAGCACCTACATGTAGGCGAGGGATTGGTGTGACATTCGTGCCTAGCCGGCGTGCAAGCGGTAAATGCGGCAACGTGAACATGACGACGTTATTATTAAATGCATCTAATCACGACCAACGTGCTGTTATTCTTTCCTTGGCTACCGGAGGACTAAACCAACAGACATCCATCGGAGAGTGAAGAGTGTGTATGGTGCAGCATGCCTGTCGAAAATCACAGTTGTGCAATGGTGCGCCATGTTCCGTAACGCACGTCTCCATGTCATAACTGCCGTAAAGTAAAAGTTAGTGGTAGACACTCGAGTACCCGTCATACAGACCTGAGCTCTCCCCATTCGATTATCACACTTTCGGTCCATTCAGAAAGTTATTGAGGATTCGACGGTGTGCAGCAGGTAGTTACAGACTTCTTCAGGCAGCAGGAGACAGTGTTTTACCTAGTCAGTCGACAGGATGATCGCCTCAATGCTCACTGCGATATTGCCTGCTTGGCATATCCATTTTGGAGTGTGCAGCACTCGAATGGAAACTTTTTGATCGGCCCTTATATTTATTTATAGTCATTCCACGTAAGGTCGCTCTGGATGGTTACCCCTACATATTGCAGCAATATGTCATCAGTATTGTAATTGTATAATAATGTTTAGTTTTCTGTGCATTCTGTGCATGCACAATATGTTACATGTATTTACGTTCAGAGCAGCAACTTATAATAACTACCTGGAGTACATTCTTCATAGGTAATGCTGCAGATGTTTCTGCAGTTTGCTACAGTATTCCGAAGCTGCTACTTTCTTACAGACAACCGCATCGTCTGTAAACAGCATCTAGAAGCTTCTGACGTTATCTACCAGATCACTCGTGTTCACTCTAAGACAAAGGGAAAAGAAAAGGACGCACCACGAAGAAATTATCGGAACTGAACGGAAATCGAAATCGATAGATGTGATGTACCTGTACAGATAAAAAACGACTACAATTTCAGAAAAAGTGGACTATTTATTCAAGAGAAAGATTGGCACATCTGGTCCTTATGCAAGAAGTTAGTCGGCTAGGCATGGACTGATAGAGATGATGAATATCCTCCTGTGGGATATCATCGGCCATAGGAGCTCAGTTCGAAGCTGGACTCATCACTAAAGACAGTTCTACTCCAGTCAGTGATATTCCAGGCGGAATACTAACCTGTCTGTTGCCTGTCTTACGGCCCGACAGCCAGGAGTGATGGTCTTGGATGCTATTACATTTCACAGCAGAAACCCTTTCCTTGTCATCCGTGGTACGCTCACAGCATAGCGGCACGCTGATCAAATTCTACGTCCCCTTTTGTTGCCCTTCATGGCACGCCATCCTGGGCTTGTATTTCAGCAAGATAATGCCTGCCCGCACATTGGGGGAGTTTCTGCTGCTGTTATTCGTGTTTGTCAAATCCTGCCTTAGGCAGCAAGGTCGTCAGATCTCTTCCCGATTGAGGACGTGTTGAGGATTATGGGCAGGCCGATGAACTTGGCAATACAATTTCACTTATCAATATGACGCTACATCTCATCTGACCAGGACGCATGCACTGGTTCAGCTGGGGAGGGAGTTATGGAGCCTTTGTATTGTCTCCTGAGGCAAGCTGGTCCACAACTCCTAAGTGGTCCTTGGTACAATGGATACTGACATTGCGGTGGTGGAGTTGACATTGCGGTGGTGGAGTTGCCATTGCGGTGGTGGAGTTGACATTGCGGTGGTGGAGTTGACATTGCGGTGGTGTAGTTGACATTGCGGTGGTGGAGTTGACATTGTGGTGGTGGAGTTGACATTGCGGTGGTGGAGTTGACCTTGCGGTGGTGGAGTTGACATCTGGTCCCACACATGTCTCTTGGGGACAGATCTTGGGATCGTGCTGGTGACGGAAGTGTTCAACATCACGCAGACAGTTCGTACAGACATGTGCCCTGCGTGGGCAAGGACTGTCCTATCGAGAAATGGCACCGCGATACTGTTGCATGAGAGGTAACACAGGAGGGCGCTAGAAATCCGTCAGGTACTACTGTGCCGTCAGACTTTTCAGGATTGCATGACAGGATCGAATGACATGGAGTCATATCTGACAGCTCCCCACACCATGACGCCAGGGGTAAAATAACTGTCTCTTTCGAAAATATTGGAAGAATGGGACTTTTTTCCAAGTCGCCGCCACACTCGCTGACGATGGTCAGCCGGGTTAGGGCAGCACCGAGATTCATCACTGAACATAGTGCGAAGCCATTCATCAGCAATCCATGCTTCCTAGTCACAGCGTCACTCCAAACACAGCCGTTTGTAATATATAAGAAACTATCAGCCTCGATTGCGGTAATGAAACCAACCTTTACGTAGGTTTCAGCCCAAGTAATTGACCCTTCTTCAGAAGATAAACCTGATTCTATAATATGTCTACTAAAACAGCCTGAATAGGCGTAGTCGCATTTTAAAAATGTATGTACCTCATTTTTAAAATGTGACTACGCCTATTCAGGCTGTTTTAGTTTTATTTCTAGATCATGCCTCGTAGAAATATTATAGAATAGGGTTATCTTCTGAAGAAGGCTCAGTTCAAATGGTTCAAATGGCTCTGAGCACTATGGGACTTAACTTCTAAGGTCATCAGTCCCCGAGAACTTAGAACTACTTAAACCTAACTAACCTAAGGACATCACACACATCCATGCCCGAGGCTGGATTCGAACCTGCGACCGTAGCGGTCGCGCGGTTCCAGACTGAAGCGCCTAGAACCGCTCGGCCACCCCAGCAGGCAAGGCTCAGTTACTTGGGCTGAAACCTAAGTAAAGGTCCGACCAAATTTGTTTCGACTAAGTTATACCTTGCAAATATTTGCTCGTAATATACAAGGGCATCTCTCATGCGTAGTCTTGGAACTTCACTCATAAGGAATCTTCACCAACATATCCTTGTGCCGTTTAAGAACCAGGAAATTACCACTGCTCACGTCAAACATTAGACTTTTTTCTTTCGGAATATTAGAAGGTTTTTCAATCGCTTCATCGCAAAACACTGCCTACTGCTTTGCCAGCGAAAGCTAAAATGTTACCATAGCCACAGCCGTCCCTTACAAACAGGCCCGATCTATGGCGGGGGCAGGGGGAGGGGGTGGAAACCAGCAATTTCAGTTGGCGTTAAAT
Source organism: Schistocerca cancellata (assembly GCF_023864275.1). Taxonomy (NCBI): domain Eukaryota; kingdom Metazoa; phylum Arthropoda; class Insecta; order Orthoptera; family Acrididae; genus Schistocerca; species Schistocerca cancellata. Next base: position 420,573,119 of record NC_064634.1, on the reverse strand, counting down.
TCATATTCTTGAAGAAGAAAACCTTGTTACACAAAGCGCCTAGCATCCAGCGCACCTTGGTCTATCGATTGTGCACATGATTTTGAAACGCATCCCAGTTGGTTTCTAAGTTGATTTCTGAACGAATCATAATTTAGTGCAGATGATGTCGCTGACAGGTCACGTCAAGAAACAAGAGACTTTCCCGCGGACAAAAAGGGGACGGGGCTATACGAACTGAGCCGAGTAAGCCCGAACGGGTGATACCAGTCACTGGTTGTTTATGTGGTTGATTGATATACGAATGACAAGCGTTGTTATAATTACTAGCGAAATCCGTACATTCAGACCATCAGTGGAAATAAATGACTAACAGGAACAACAGGTAATGAAGATTACATATTTTCTTCTCGATGTATCCAAGAAAATGAAATTTTGACAAAAAATTTTGGCTAGATCCCTACACTACTAAGGGCCAATTGTACAGTCCGCATTTAACAGCAGCTTAAGTTCTATTCTTAAAATAGCTCGCAGAGCGCATTGTACGAAGACGTAATAATGCCTAACAGGAGAATAATTGCGGGAAAAGTAAACCCGTGATTCTGACAAGAGTAAGTTTTGACTGGAGAGTAAGTTTTGATAGTGTCAGGAATAGTTACAGAAATAGTGATGACAAGATTTTTTGTTAGAACTAGGAATGAAAAGAAACGGGGACGTCACACAAATTATATGGAAAAATATGACGATTCGAAATTTATATAAAAGTTTCGTACTACTACTACTTTTCGATGTCATGTACGAGAAACTGGCGCATATGAAAGAAAAGTGACACTATTTCCCAACATTAAACTTTTTGCATCTAATAGGTCTAATAGGCATTTGATATTGGTACTTCGTGAATTATATTCTGTTGTGTTGTTTTCGTAAATGAGGTAGAGAAAAATGACCATTTGTGGCAAAACAGTCTCACATATCTGGCGTGTCTTACAATTGCTGCAATATTAGAAAGCCCTATTCCGTTTTATGTAGCAGACAGTGACAGACGTAATCAAGTCGAGAAACCACACAAGTCTTGGGTAGTATTCATATTAACCGCATTCTGATTTTTCGTGTACCAAGAGGTTTGACGAACTCTGCTGAGGTAATAGATTCTTTCCCAGAAAGGAAAGCACGGCGTGCATCGCTGTAGAAAGATTAGAGAGAAAAAGGATTGAAGAAATATGTGCTGTCCTGCTTGTCTCTTTTCTTTACGGTTTTTATGTTTCCTATACTTAATTTTATGTCACCGAAAAGAGAAAGTTATTAGCTAGTAGGCAATAAAGAATGCAAATTTTTTGAAGCGTTCTGATTCTCCCAGACACAAATAATCCCACCCACTAACAACTGTGAGCTTTTTTTAAAAAAGGGATTAGTATATAAAATCGGCCGACTGGGAGTAGGAGAGGCTCCACAGGACATTTTAATTTCTACTGTCCTTAGTATATGTTTGATACCTTCCATTACAAAATAAACACATTTGAATTCCAAAGAGCGAAGTACAGTCACGTGCGATAGAAGTATGCTGTGTGAACAGTCGTGGCACTGCGCACTGCACCTTGGCACTCTTAAGACCAAATAATGTCTTACATTACCTCGAACATGCACTGAAGCGCCAAAGAAACTGGTATAGGCATGTGTATTCAAATACAGAGATATGTAAACAGACAGAATACGGCGCTGCGGGTGGAAACGCCTATATAAGACTTGGTGGCCGAGCGGTTCTAGGCGCTTCAGTCCGGAACCGCGCGACTGCTACGGTCGCACGTTCGAATCCTGCCTTGGGCATGGATGTGTGTGAAGTCCTTAGTTAGGTTTAAGTAGTTCTAAGTTCTAGGGGACTGATGACCTCAGAGAGTAGGTCACATAGTGCTCAGAGCCATTTGAACCATTTTTTTGTGCCTATATAAGTCAACAAGTGTCTGGCGCAGTTGTTAGACCAGCTACAGCTTCTACAAAGGCAGGTTATCAAGATTTAAGTGAGTGTGAACGTGGTGTTATAGTCGACGCACGAGCGATGGGACACAGCATCTCCGGGGTAGAGGTGAAGTGGAGATTTTCCCGTACGACCATTTCACGAGTGTACCGTGAATATCAGGAATCCGGTAAAACATCAAGATCTCCGATGTCGCTGCGGCTGGAAAAACATCCTGCAACAACGGGACCAACGATGACTGAAAGGAATCGTTCAACGTCACAGAAGTGCAACACTTCCACAAATTTCTGCAGATTTCAATGCTAGGCCGTCAACAAGTGTCAGTGTGTAAACCATTCAACGAAACATCATGAATATGGGGTTTCGGAGCCGAAGGCCCACTCGTGTACCCTAGATGGCTGCACGACACAAAGCTTTACGCCTCGCTTGGACCCGTCAACGCCTCATGAATCAAGGAACCCTGTATGTCAGCAGGGGACTGTTCAGGCAGATGGAGGCTCTGTAATGGTGTGGGGCGTGTGCAGTTGGAGTGATATAGGACCCCTGATGCGTCTGTGATTCTGACAGATGACACGTACGTAAGCATCCCGTCTGATCACCTGCATTCATTCATGTCCATTGTGCATTCCGACGGACTTTAATTTCCAGCAAGACAGTGCGACACGCCACACGTCCATAATGGCTCCAGGAACACTCTTCTGAGTTTAAACACTCCCGCTGGTCACCAAACTCCCCAGACTTATGAACATTATTGAGCAAATCTATATGCCTTTAACGTGCTGTTCAGAAGAGACATTCATCCTCTCGTACTCTCGCGGATTTATAGGCAGCCCTGCAGGATTGATGGTTTCAGTTCCCTCCAGCACTACTTCAGACATTAGTCGAGTCCATGCCACATCGTGTTGCGGCACTTCTGCGTGCTCGCGGGGGCTCTACACGAATTAGGCAGGTGTACCATTTCTTTGGCTCTTCACTGTATATGTTTCATATGTCAAACTCTTCAGCAACATGTGCCCTAGAAAATGAACATACACTCCTGGAAATGGAAAAAAGAACACATTGACACCGGTGTGTCAGACCCACCATACTTGCTCCGGACACTGCGAGAGGGCTGTACAAGCAATGATCACACGCACGGCACAGCGGACACACCAGGAACCGCGGTGTTGGCCGTCGAATGGCGCTAGCTGCGCAGCATTTGTGCACCGCCGCCGTCAGTGTCAGCCAGTTTGCCGTGGCATACGGAGCTCCATCGCAGTCTTTAACACTGGTAGCATGCCGCGACAGCGTGGACGTGAACCGTATGTGCAGTTGACGGACTTTGAGCGAGGGCGTATAGTGGGCATGCGGGAGGCCGGGTGGACGTACCGCCGAATTGCTCAACACGTGGGGCGTGAGGTCTCCACAGTACATCGATGTTGTCGCCAGTGGTCGGCGGAAGGTGCACGTGCCCGTCGACCTGGGACCGGACCGCAGCGACGCACGGATGCACGCCAAGACCGTAGAATCCTACGCAGTGCCGTAGGGGACCGCACCGCCACTTCCCAGCAAATTAGGGACGCTGTTGCTCCTGGGGTATCCGCGAGGACCATTCGCAACAGTCTCCATGAAGCTGGGCTACGGTCCCGCACACCGTTAGGCCGTCTTCCGCTCACGCCCCAACATCGTGCAGCCCGCCTCCAGTGGTGTCGCGACAGGCGTGAATGGAGGGACGAATGGAGACGTGTCGTCTTCAGCGATGAGAGTCGCTTCTGCCTTGGTGCCAATGATGGTCGTATGCGTGTTTGGCGCCGTGCAGGTGAGCGCCACAATCAGGACTGCATACGACCGAGGCACACAGGGCCAACACCCGGCATCATGGTGTGGGGAGCGATCTCCTACACTGGCCGTACACCACTGGTGATAGTCGAGGGGACACTGAATAGTGCACGGTACATCCAAACCGTCATCGAACCCATCGTTCTACCATTCCTAGACCGGCAAGGGAACTTGCTGTTCCAACAGGACAATGCACGTCCGCATGTATCCCTTTAGACCGGCAAGGGAACTTGCTGTTCCAACAGGACAATGCACGTCCGCATGTATCCCGTGCCACCCAACGTGTCAATAAAGTTTCCCCTTCCTGGGACAATGAATTCACGGTGTTCTTATTTCAATTTCCAGGAGTGTATGTGTTCAACAGTGAATCTAGCATGCTTGTCGGTTACATCATTTCGCTCTTTGCAGTTCTCAGCGCATGGTGAGCACATAAAGATGCGTAGAAAATAGTGTCTCCCGCAAGATATGAGGTCCTGGTGAGAGATTTCGCCTGATGTTATGCAGACCACATTACGGAACTGTCATACGGTTCCTACTTTGTGACAATTCTCGGTCGCAATCTGCAGGCGAAATGAAAATGCTCCTGCAACGTTTACGATGGGAAGTGTTTGATCACCCGCTCTACAGCCCGTAATTGGCACCCTCTGTGTTTCGTCTCGGCTCACTTTAACTACTGGCTATAAAGACAGCATTTTCGCACAGACAACGAGCTATAGATGGGCGTAGAGAATTGGCGGGAAGCACGGGCGGCTGCCACCTAAGACGAGGGCATTGGAAAGTTGGTACAACGCTACGACAAATGTCTAAGTCGGAGTGGTGACTATGTAGAGCAGTGGCTGGAAGCTGTAGCTAACTGTTGCAGATAAAATATTTCTGATTTTCAAAGTGGTTTCCACTTCGCGATCAATCGGAACTTACTTTCCCAGTAGCCCTAGTATATTTACCGAGGAAAATAGACGTAATTTTAAATATTAAGTTGGCCTTACACGTAATGTTTGTCAAAATAATAGGCGTACGTTCCCTTCTGAAAAAAAAGAGTTATCAGCTTTGCCCTTGTTACTCGTATTTCAGTCGAAAAGTCTCAGACGAGATGGAAAACTGTGCGGGATGCCTATTTTAAAAGGAAAACAAAAAAAAACGAGGTCTGGATCAGTAACAACTAATACACCGAAATATGTCTACGTCTATCAAATACACTTTCTGGACCATTTCCGTGAAGAACCAGCAGAGAGTAACTTTGGTTCAAAATCGGTCGTGCAAGATAGGATTATAACAACAATGAACTCGCAGAAAACAGTCAAGGCGAACTGTCTGAAGAACTAATCGACGATATCAGATCAAATATAACATCCAAAAACAGTCCTGCAACAGAAAGAGGCCTACCAAGAACACTACATTTGAAGATAATTAGCTCACTTTATTGTAAGATGACAAGGAAAAGGCGGAAGACGACTACCGAGTATTCTTTGCGTCCCTGCTGCCCTCTTTGAAGTTTTTAAGCGTATATCGGAAGCTATTATTTCTTAGACAGATACTCCATCTGCTCATGTCATTAAAGCACATTAATCAGGCTAACTTAAACATGCAACCCCCCACCCTACCCCTGATCCATCCAGATCTTTCTACTATCCATTGACGTATTTCACTTACGATCCACCTTCGACTTATCAGCAGCAGCCTAACCAAATTATGCTATGTCACGAGGATTCGTCCGTCCAAAGGTAAGTTGCGACTCCCCATCCCTCTCCAGTCCAATCTAAGTCGGTCTCATCTTGGTAGACGTTATATCAGTTATATAAATTCGATTGTAATATTCACAATACAAATGTAAAAGTCATCAAATACCAAATGAACATAATAAGTAGTTGTAACAAAGTGATCAAACAAAACCATGTTCTAGAGCACATATCACAGAGTACAGTGCACAGAATGCGTTCACTCGACTGCACAGAACCGCGCGCATCTGCCCAACTGTGTAAACCAGGGGCGGCTGTGACAGCCTTTGGGCCATGCCCGGGCATGAGTGCAGAAGCGCTCAGCCTCACTCAGCCTCGCTGCACATTTCCCCCACCGCCACGCCACGCCACGCTGTCTGAATGCGTGGAGGGGGAAGGGGTGAAAACTGCAAACATGCCGCATTTAAATGACAGCGCAGTCGCATTGCATATTACTTTGTTTTGCATTTCTCATTAACATAAATTGCAAACAAAACAAATTTTCAGTACTTTTTAAATTGTTTTTGGCCCACTGAAGACAACGTATAACTTTTATTCGGTACAAACCGTCGGTATACGGACAGACGCAGACAATTTCATAGAGTTTCGCACCCAAGTTGCCATGTAATCGTGACTTATTTAGTTTCATAATCATGAAAAGGTCTTTGGCACAAGTATGTCGATCAAAATATTGTAGTACTCTTGCAACCTCATTACAGAGACCTCGAAACTCTCCATGAAGAAAGCAATGTAGACGTCCTGGACAGTTTCAACGAAAGAAGATTTGTCATTAAAACTGGAATTACCTTGCAGGGCAGTCAGTTACATCTGCATATGCACAGCGGCGCATTAAAGTTAAATGGCAAACGATCTCGAAAACAGCTCGAAAACAGATGCAAGGTTGAGAGTGTCCTCAAAACCCTCATAAAACTATCCTCGTAATTCTTTCAAGGCCACAATGAATTATTCAAACATTGCCTTTTCTTTAACTCAAGTCAGTTTAGGGGACTGGACTGTCTTTTTGAGAACGTGTCCCTTCTACAACGAGATTTTCTTTTTACATGCATCCTCATCAAATCAGAAAGAAGTTACTTTGCAGTGTCTTACTGTGGGCCGTGTGCAGTCAGGTCCACTTAAAATACGAAGTCTGCAATACACCCCCTTCCGCTTGCTCTAATATTCGTTCTTGCAGTCCTTTTTCCTTCATAAACTCAACAATAGTGAGTTTTAAATCGAGAAATCGTTTCAAGCATACCCCTTGACGTAACTCACGTACTTTGCAGTAATATGTGAAGTCTCCATACTCTTCGTTCAGTTCCGTTGAAAACTGTCGCAACTGACAATGGAATAATGCATTCATACCACTAATTTCTTCACGTGCTTCATGCCTGAAAATTTGGCACAAAGTGCTTCTAGATGTACAGAATATTTTCTGTCAATCGTTGTATATTTTGATCTTTCATTGTTAACTAAATTTTTAAATATTTCCTGCATGATATTTTAATGTTTTTTTCGGCTCGCGGAACTGGTGTTCCCATCTGGAAGAGGAAGACGCTAGCGGAAGCCAATGACGGACCGCCACTGAGGTACGGGGCGGAACCCACTGAAACGCCCGGTGCATTTGGTTAACTATACCGCGAACCCACGCGAAAGAAAGACAAACTTGTGTGAAGACATACCAATTTTTTATTTTATTTACGATGTGCTCTTACTCATATTTCATTATTCGTGTTTCAGATTTGATGATTACTGTTCATAACTGTTTACCACCTCATTTACAAAACCGACCGCCCCAGAACAGAAACTTATTGTTGCTTTCATAGCAGCTGTTAGTGTTGCAAATTGCAGTACCTGAGAGCAGTTTACTGTAATGATAGTACATTACCTGTTATGTGGTACTCATTTATTTATTACTCAAAATGTCTGACAGTTGTCCTCAATATTAGCTATGTTAAGATCACGTACTCTAACCCATTTGTGACCATTAGTTACTATAACTACCAATGAAGTAGTATCACAAAACTCAGCTCCATCTCTAAATTGTCGTTAACATCATCATTATCAAGATAGACATGAAGCTAACACCCACACCACAGTGATACAAGTTTATATGCCTATCTACACCACAGATGAACAGGTTGAAACAATGTACGGCGAAAGAGATTATCCAGATAGTTAAGCAGAACAAAAATTTAAAGTATGATGAGAGTCTGGAATTCGGTAGCAGATAAAGGACGAGAAAATAGTACTTGAGGTAAGGAATGAACGCGGAAAACAACTGAAAGAATTCATGACAGAGCGTAATTTAATCATTGCCAACACTTTGCTTAACAATCATGAAAGAGGGGTGAATATTTCGTACAGAGTTTTCGAAACCAGACGCAGACCGACAATAATTCATTGATTATGAACTGCAGTTTACAACTAAAGAGATAATACTTGGTAGCAAATTAAGGAGATAAAATCTGAATACGTTAAGATCCAGAGTTTTTCGACAATCTTAAAGGGACCATAGGCAACGACTGACTGAAACAGAGGAAGGAATCCACTACAATACGAACGGATAAATTTGAGAGAAGAAGTAGTGAGGTTAGAAGAGGATGTAAATGAGAAATAGTTACAGTAGAAATCCTTGGATAAAACACGATATACTGAATTTAATTGACAACAGGGAAAATATAAAAACGCAGCAAATAAAGTAAGCCATAGGGTATAGAGATGTCTAAAAGTGACGTTGACAGAGTCCAAACCGGAACTGCGATTTTGCTCTTGGAAAACATAGATACGAAACTAAATAAGAAAAATAGGAAAGAAAACTTTGCTCCAAAGAAAAGCAACTGTCAAGAGCTCATTTGACAAGCCAGAACTAACCAAAGAAGAGAAGGCTACAAGGTGGAACGAATATGTAGAGAGAAGAGGGGGAGCACAATGTTAGATTATTGCGAAATGTCTGAACACGCTAGTCAATACTGATCCTACCACTTAACTTAGTAGACAGACTGAAGAAACGCAAACCCGTGTTTATAGCATTTGTTTATTTAGAGAAATGTTTCGTCCATCTTAACTGAAAGACTCTCTTTGGATCTCTGGAGGTTACAGCGATAAAACACAGGGACACAAGAAGACTACCTGTACAGAAACTAATCTGCAGTTGAAAGACTTCAATAACTTGAAAAGGAAGCAGTAACTGAGAAGGCAGAAGTACAGAGGATATAAAATGCATACTGCCAAAAGCAAGAAAAGCGTTTCTGGAAAAGGAAATGTAATGATATCGAATATAAATTTAAATGGTTAGGTAGTATTTTATAAAGGTATTTCTGTGGAATGTAGCCTTGTATGTAGGTCAAACGGTGACGATGAACTGTTCTGTCAAGAAGATAATGAACGCTTTCAAAATGTTGCGCTAAAGAAAATGCTGTTGGTTAGATATGTAGATCGAATGACTAAAGAAGAGGTATTCAATTAAACTGAGAAGGAAAAGGGAATTATGGCACAACTTGTCTAAAAATGGGGATTAGCTGACAGGAAATAGTCGGAGACATCGAGGACTCGTTAGATTGGTAATTAAGGCTAAATTGTAGAGAGCAATCGTAAGCATATGCGATTAATGTAGTATCCAGTAGTTATCTAGAGACGCAGAGGCCTATACAAGATAGAATGCTGTGGAGCACTGTATCAACACAGTCTTTAGGCATGTTAAAAAAATAGTGAGACGAATTGTATTTCTGGAATGCAACCCAGCAGCAAATAACAAAAAAAAAAAAGGTTCAAATGGCTCTGAGCACTATGGGACTTAACATCTGAGGTCATCAGTCCCGTAGACTTTGAACTACTTAAACTTAACTAACCTAAGGACATCACACACATCCATGCCACAGGCAGGATTCGAACCTGTGACTGTATCGGTCGCGCGGTTCCAGACTGTAGAGCCTTGAACCGCTCGGCCATCCCGGCCGGCTTAGCAAATAACATTACCTTCGATTATGTAGGTCTGCTCCGTATTTACAGCTAGAATATTTGTTTAATATAGCCTGTGGCACACATCACTAGGGATGTATTTGTGTATGCATCTCTATTGCTCGCTGTGAGCAGCCTTATGCTGGAGAAAAGTTACAATTTGAATGCAGTTTTCTTATGGTGACTGTCAGCAAATGTCGATTACTGTTGTGGCGTTTTCGAAAAGACATGCATTTCTTCACGAACCAACAGCCAGTGACTGGTTACATATTATCCATGACTTTCGAATGCAATGGCCATTCTCAAACTGTGTAGAAGTCATCGGAGGCAAATGTACCGCAATCCACTTCTGCGTATACTGTCACACGTTTTATGTGCAGTGGAGGCTTTTCCACTGATTTCAAATGACATGCGACCATTCTCAGGGGTAGTAAAAGATGCACTAAAGTTGTGCAAAACTATTTTTAACTATCGTTTGCGTCGTGAAAGCACGTAAATTACAAAATAAATACGCCATTTTGGCAACCAAATATCGAATCGGCAACTAGATCATAGCCCCTAAAGTGGTAACTGTGAAACCAATTATTAGGACTCGTACTTCATAACTACTTGTAGGACGTGAATCAGTGAGACTTTATGAATATTGAAGACGACGCATAGTAAATTATATTTGGTACTTTATGCCAAGGCGTTTGACACAAAGATTCGATCAGGAGTGTAAAGTCTTTTGGCAAAAGAAATCGTTTTATCAGAGGCTATATATCCTGACTGTAAAGACTATTTTAGGGATGCCCGAAAGGGAAATTGACAATTGTAATTATAACATATCTTAATCTTTGCAAATAAACGAAATGTGTTAAAGCAAAGCAAAATAATTAATAACATGTTTGTTTACGTGGTCATCACCAGCAGTAAGCACAGGAAGATTCGTATAGAAAACAACAAACGCCTTTTTCTTGCTGTGATATATTTTATTTGTTCCAGACGCGTTTCGCCTTTTACTTTAAGATATTTACAATGGAATCTTTGTGATATTTGTACATTATAAAAGAGATCGCATCTTAATTTTTTACTTGAATAAGTGATTAATTACAGTCAATCGAGTTTTTGGCTGGCATAAGCGTTTCTTCTCATGTGTTCGCAGGCTGTAGGTCTCACTATAACTTCACTTACGAGACATAAGCACATTTTCACGTTACAACTTTTTTCTTCGCAATTTTCATGTTCTGTCCGTTAATTGGTGTGGAGAACTATTATTCTTCTGTCACTAGCTGCGGATATTCTACCAAAAACTGATTTAAAGTCGTAACTACTGTGTGTTCAGTTTATGTCTCTTTCTATTTGGTTTACTGATGTACATGTTGCCAACCTAAGGAAGTATATGCTGAAAACTAAAGTCTGTTAATTTCCGTTTTCTTTATACCTGTGTGTGTGTGTGTGTGTGTGTGTGTGTGTGTGTGTGTAGTTCGTCAGGGCGAGTTGTAGAAAGTTGAATATGAATGTAATAATTGTCAGAGATTGGTTGAAAGTTTTCGTGTTCAGCTGATTCAAGTTTTGGTTTATATGTTTAGTGGAGGGGTTCATGTAAACGTGAGGGCAAAGGAGTTGGGTGCTAATATTTCTGATAGTAATCAGGTGTTGAAGTGTTATTCTACTATTTTATCTATTAATGTAAGTAGTGAGTTCACTCTTACATGAAACCCTGCATGAAACATTTGATCCAATGCTGAAATCGGATGACCACCAAAACTTTCAACAGCTTTCGCTATTGCATTCACTTGCACTAACAGCCGCACGCACATACAGATATAAAGAGAACAGAAATGGACAGACGTTAATTTTCAGCATATAATTTGTTAGGTTGGCAACATGTTCATAAACAAACCAAATAGGAAGAGACATAAAATGAACACCCTGTTGTTATGATTTTAAATCACAGTTTGCGTTAAAACGTGCACAGCTTGTGACAGAAGAATAAGTGCGCCACACCACTTACATAAATAACATGAAATTGTGAAGGAAAAAGTACGAATGTGAAAATGTGCTTACATTCCGTAAGCTAAGTTTTAGTGCGACCTCCAGCATGTGACCAGATAAGAGGAAACGCATATGTCAGCCAAAAACTCGATTAACTGTACGTAAACAGTTATTTATGTAAAAAATAAGATGAGAAATGTTTTGAAATCTACAGATATCTCATATCAAAACAAAATAGAATTAGTCTAGATTCCACTGAAAATGCCTTAAATTAAGAGGCGATATGCCTCTGGAACAGGTAAAATATATTGCAGCAAGAAAAAGGCGTTTGTCACTTACAAAACGAAATAATCAATAGTTGTAGATACTTAGAAAATTACATCTTATGACATACCAGCAAATTAGTTTCGGTTTAACTTCTGTAGGTTTATAGAGAATATTGTAAATGATAATTTGTTCCACGTCAGTGTAATTTTCATTTCACATGTTATTAAATGTTTTTTAAAGAAATTGTGAAAAACTATAACTACTTTCACATCTCAATATAGAAATAGGTTTTGCATATTTATCATGCTACAAAATATGTAACTCTTTCTTGAACCGTTACAAAATTTGGGGCTGATATAACCACATGATTTACGACGAGCAGGGCGAACTACTATCGTTCGCTTCGAGAGCGACCCGTGCGCGGCCATCACGCGGCCTGTCTGCCAACATGTCATTCAACATCTCGAGATCGGTGATAGCTATCATTCTACTCTCAAGTTTAAAAATAATTTCTGTATGTTGGCTAAATTTCATACGTGGTAACGCGTTACCTAAAATGAACTCTATGCAAAGTCTGCACAATGAGTTTTTACCTATGCACAACCAATAAAACTTCGTGTAGTGGTTCACTTATAAAACTGATAACAGCAAGCAACCATGACGAATAATAATAAGAAATCCACTCCTTTATCGAGCGAAGGTACCAGGCCATAGGATGCAGAAGAATCAAATTTTTTCACCAAATAGTTTTCTTGAAATCGGATGATAAGTATTTCATAGCTGCCGCTGCACCCGCACCAGCGCTTCGGCGAAAGTACAGAAGACTGGGGATTCTGTACCTCATCTCAAGGTCGGCTTGTTCTGCGATTGGCGATGCGGACCTGCAGCACGGCATGCTGCAGCGGTCGCGGATCGACATGGGCAAACCACTATGCAAAACTGGCTATGTCACGCCGCTGATGGTGTTTCCGTGGCAACCAAGGCCCTGCCATGCGGTTTTGCTGCACTGCAACGCTCGTGTAAACTGACCTTTAAACAATCGATGCTGCTCCACAAAATGCACACGGAAAGCAGATAGCAGACCATCGGTATAAAGATGCGTTTGTAACTGTGTGCCTTGGGCTAGTTACCATGTGCCAGTGCTCGCCCCAGATGCGAGTAACTAGATACTATATGCCAATTCTAGCACAAAATGCATATTTTTAGAAAATCTCCATTTTATTAATTAGTCAGTGTAATTAATAGATAATATAATTAATTTTAATTAAGTATGTTTTATCCGCTTTTAGTTTTAATTCATTACCTATTACCTGTACAGAAATTTTCGAAGATAAAGAGAATTTAATTTCTGTGAATGAAATGTGTTTTATAAAATCTGGAGACATATTTTTCTAAATCCAATAGCTTATTTTCTACAAAACCAAAAGGATTAATAAAAACAAATAATATTATTCCCTTGGTATGTAGAAAAAGGATAGATAACCACAATAAACTTTCTCCAAATCAGCTAAAGACATTAAACTGATTAATGAAGTATATTTAGAATCTACTAGAAAACGAAAAATTTAAGTGTACAAGAAAGAAAACTGGAATATTAAGATGATACACAATCATTAAAAGACGAAAACAAAAGAAAATTGGAAAATGAAAAAATAAAAGAAACAAAAGAAATAAAAAATTGTTTTGAATGACAATGCATAGGTTTTGGAACAACAGGAGTTTATAAAATTTATGCTTTTGCAATTAGTGATAAAAAAGTTTGTTTCTTATGAAACTCATAGTAAAAAATCTATCTATATATATATATATATATATATATATATATATATATAGTTAAAGCACCAAATAAAAATAAATTCATTAAAATAAAAGAAAATATCCTTATACTTAAAAAAGTAGGATTTATCTGTATTCCATATAGGAGTTTTAAATATGAATTGCATATTTTGTATCAAACTAAAGAAAAACCATTTTTGGAAATAAAAACAGTTTTCCTAATTTTAAGGATAATTCTTTTCCTAAAATTATTTACTTAAAACACTACCAATTTTTGATGATAAAGAGAGTTTATTGTATAAAGAAAAAGATAAAGAAAAACGGTTCAAATGGCTCTGAGCACTATGGGACTCAACTGCTGAGGTCATTAGTCCCGTAGAATTTAGAACTAGTTAAACCTAACTAACCTAAGGATGTCACAAACATCCATGCCCGAGGCAGGATTCGAACCTGCGACCATAGCGGTCTTGCGGTTCCAGACTGCAGCGCCTTTAACCGCACGGCCACTGTGGCCGGCAAAAAGATAAAGAAATAATAGAAAATGTAAAAAATAGGTCAAATATTAGGAAATATAAAAATAAAAGATTGTAAACGATTAGAAGATTTGGAATTAATTATATCTAATATTACAATCGAAAATTGTTGTGTAAAAGAAGATATATTTTTAAATTCGAAAATATACAAGCTTGTTATTGTTCTAATTATTGGTTAGAAGAAGAAATTCGAACCAAGATAATAGATCTAAATTACAAGTTTAAAGTTAAATTAGATAAAATTAAAACAACACCAATAAATACAATGAACATCTTGTTTAATTTTTCAAATGATTTACAATATCTTTCATTTATTATCAATTTTGTATGTTTATATTTTAACTCTTTCGAATTTTTCTGGAGTAACTATATTATTCTCTTAAAAAATAAGATTAATAGTGGATATTCTTTATTAATTCCAACCAAATTCTCTAAATATTTATGAATATAATAAGTTTCAAAAAATAGCAAGGTTGAACTACATTTCCATCTCTTGTTGGGCAAATATGGTAAACATTATAACCTACACAAATAAAAACAGAAACAATTCCTATTCCACAAATTATTTTGTTGTATAAACAAATACATCTGATTTGCAAAGTACAATATATTTAGGAATATTTAGTTAGACCCATTTATTTAAATCAATATTTATCATATTGAAAAATTGGAGTTACAAATGGAAGGTGATAAAAATGTTAAAATTTTATATCTATTTAGGAGAACGAAATGCTTCACCTAGATACGAGAGGAAATTTAAATCGTTTCTTAATTGAAGAGTACCTACTTGAATGTTAAGATTTAATTTTACTAAAAATGGTTGTATAAAAATTACTGTTTAAGGTAAAGAAAGTGACGTTTTTGTAGAATTAAAATGTTTATATAAATGTAGCAGAAAAAATACAAAGACCAAAATAAAGCAATTAACAAATATTATTTGGAAGACAATGATTCGAATTCTAAAGAAAAATACAAAATAAATAGAAATAATATAAAGATCCAGTTGGTTTTTGTGTGAACATACAATGGACAAATCATATTTGATAAACAAGTTAAAAATAGTAGACACATAATTTGCTCGTCATGTATTATTAGAAACTGGAGATTAAAAAGTTATTTAATCCAATAGATATGTAGAAAAATATACAAATAAAGATTTAGATAATGTTAATATTGGATCTATAAATATTATATATGAAGGTATGAAAAATATAGATATGCCAAAAAATTTCAGTCAATTTGATTTGAAGAAAAATTTGATATATTTAAGTGATATTTTATCATCATTTCGAATTCAGGCAATCATCATTCAACAGAAATATTTCGAAACTGTCAAACGAACAAGTGAATATTACATGTTACACAAAGGAATGTTACTTCGTTTTATTTTATTTCCAGAAAGCTTTCATATAGAGGATTTCTTTTTATTGGTGGTTGTCATTTTATTTTCAGCTACCATTTATATACAAAAATGAGATTTATTTAAAAAGTGACTATAATTTAAAAAGGTTAAATGTATAAAAATTTTAAAAGATTAAAAAATTAAATAAATATAAAAGAGTTGCATAACTGAAAGTAAGGTCCTTTTTTACCTGTCTAAGGAAGGTTTTTAAAAAATCTAATCAAATATGGAATTCCTTTTGGATTATTAATAAGAAAAACACAAAATTCGTTTTTTAACATTTTCGTTTCTCCAACATTTTCATTATGATAATGTTTTCCATCTATTTCATCTTGACAAATACCTAATAATCTATCAGTTAATTAACAAACATAATCTACTCAAATTTATTTCTCTGACTTTTTCACATTTTTTTAATTAAAACATCCCCAGTTTTTTATCAACACTTGTAGCTAGGTGTGTTCTAATTTTTTGAAAGATGAAGGTTGATAATGTCTTTCAGCAAATATTTATATTTATAACCTTTACTTGATTTTATTTTTTTGGCTTATCAGAGTATAATGCTCCTGAATTAAACAATATATCTGCATAATATGAAAAATCAGTAGAAACAAATTGTTCACACATATCTTCTATAGCAGTCTGTTGTTTAGTTAATAGATTCATTAATCCATCTGGACCTTCATATGTTTTATTGCCAGTACTTAATTTAGCTCCATCAAATTTTACTGGTAATTTATTAAAAAATTTAAATGTACAAACAGGTACCAATCCAAAAGTTTTAAAATCAATGTTAGTAATATATTGTAACATTTCTTCAGTTACACTTATTTTTTTAGCATTCAAAGATTCTTTTAATTTTTTTCTGTTTTTAGTTTCATCTTCAAAATTTGTAAGTAGGCTGTTTATGTTTTCTTATCGGCAACGTTATGTAGTGCTCGGTATGAAAATCACTGGCTGTGCTGTGTGCAGTCTGTGGCTAGTTTGCATTGCTGTCTGCCATTGTAGTGTTGGGCAGCAGCAGCTGGATGTGAACAGCGCGTAGCATTATTGCATATGAATCGTCTCCTTACAAAAATTCTACACGACTCTGCTTAAACTGACACACAATATTTTTTGCGCAACGCAATCTGACTTTCAGAAATCCCTACAAAAGAATGGCCCTGAGTAACATTAACCTATGTGTTTCACAAATCACTTACCTCACAAAAATCTTTTTTCTCATTGCTGTTTGTGTTAATTGTTTTGTGCTGCTGCATTGCCTCGCCCCTTAGTTTAGCATCTGAGCTCAGTAGATTTGAGTTAGCTTAAGAGGGGGTAGCCTATAAGAGAATGAGTTGCAATGAATTTGAAGAAATGCACTGAGAAGTTATACAAACAAAGTACAGGTATAGGTAGGATTTTCTTGGAAATAAATAATGAGGTAAGAAATATGTGAAATAAATACAGAAAGCATGCTTGGATAGGATTATTTTGGTGGAAGCAAAGGTTGAAATAAGACGAAAGATCTATGGAATGAAGTTTTGGGCTGGACTGCAGTACCAAATGTTGCACTGAAAACAAACCCTGTCCTTTCCTTTTGTATTATTCCGCTATATGTTTGTGTACCCTTGTGTATTTATGTTCTTCCTGTCATTATATGTTTATCTGATAAGACTTATGTTGTAGAATTTTTCTAATACTCAGCTACATGTACTATGATGAGGAATACTGTTATCCTCAAATATAATTTGCATTAATAATATGTTATTTACTTTGTAAAGATGTTAGACATTATTAATTCTGTTCTGTTTTAATGCTCATGTGTAAAGTTGATGTTTCGAAAGTTATTCTGATCTTTATGTATTTACTTATGTCATAATTCCTGTAACACTGATGTGCATGTTTATTTCTTTTTTTTTGTAAAGCCTGTTTTACTACAAATGTTCTTTAATGATGTATTTTGTACCTTTCTTATTGTATTCTTTTGTTATAAAATTGTAATTGACACCAGTTCATCAAATTAAGTAACTTGTAAGTTACATTACACGTTTCTGTTCGTCATAGTATATGGACAATATGTGAGAAGTAGCGACTGTTAGTGTTTGCACATGTGTTAATAATTCAGCAAGGGACTGGATAACAGCATTGCTGGTTCTAAGGACAATTCCAAAAACTTCGTGAGTGCACAAGTGGTGGTTTATGGACTTGCTATCTTCTCTGCAAGACTCTTCGATGGTGATTGGGCACCTGCACAGTCGCAGCAGATGGCTGCTGGCCATCTCTTCAAGGACTACAGTGGGTCTACACCTTTGATGACCTACCAATACAATTATTTCTACAAGGACAACAGTGGGTCTACACCTTTGCTGACCCACCAATACCATTATCTCTACAAGGGCTGCAGTGGGTCTGCACCTCTGGTGGCTCACCAATACCATAATCTCTACCAGGACTACAGTGGGTCTGCTCTGCGATGACCTACCTACCAATATTGTTCAAAACGTCGAATGACTCTGCTGTGGGTTTGCTCTGTTGTGGCCCATTACCTGTCAGCATCTCAAGAGTCAGCACTGTCTTTCCATTGGAAGGACAATACTACTTCTTCAAGACTGCATGGAAATCCACTACTTCCATGTGCATTTTCTTTTACTGCTCAGACTTTGAGAAAAACACTGCAATTTTACTGTAATGAACAATCTGGACTCTCTTTATGGACTGTGAGAACATTTTAGATTTTGACCAACATTGTATCAATAAGTGTGTGCATTTGATATCTTTGTTATTGTAATTATGAAAAATTTTATCAAATCATTATTGGCCACTGCCCAAAACAATTTGTAAAATTTTTTGTGGGGAGCATGGGGGCTATGTAAGTAGGTTGTTTATGTTTTCTTATCGGCAACGTTACGTAGCGCTCGGTATGAAAATCACTGGCTGTGCTGTGTGCAGTCTGTGGCTAGTTTGCATTGTTGTCTACCATTGTAGTGTTGGGCAGTGCAGCTGGATGTGAACAGCGCATAGCGTTGCGCAGTTGCAGGTGAGCCGCCAGCAGTGGTGGATGTGAGGAGAGAAATTGCGGAGTTTTGAAATTTGTAAAAATGGATGTCATGAACTGATGTATATATTATGACTTTTGATGAATATTAAGGTAAATACATTGTTTGTTCTTTATTAAAATCTTTCATTTGCTAACTATGCCTACTAGTAGTTAGTGCCTTCCGTAGTTTGAATCTGTTATTTAGCTGGCAGTAGTGGCGCTCGCTGTATTGCTGTAGCTTGAGTAACGAAGATTTTTGTGAGGTAAGTGATTTGTGAAAGGTATAGTTTAATGTTAGTCAGGGCCATTCTTTTGTAGGGATTTTTGATAGTCAGATTGCGTTGCGCTAAAAATATTGTACGTCAGTTTAAGCACAGTCATGTATAATTTTTCTAAGGGGACGTTTCAAATTCTCTAACTATTATTTATTTCTGATTCATTTAACATATACTCTCTTCTATCAGTAGCATATTGTTTAGTTGGGTCAATATCGTTAAATTCTTCCAAATGATGTGGCTGCTAAGGCAGCATTTGTTTTTTTGTTTCTTTCTTTTCTTCAATTGCTTTTAAAACATCACCTAATCCTTTGATGTCTTGTTTAACTTTTTCAGTTGCATCATTTATGGGTTAATTTTCTTTTATGTATCTTTTATATCCTGTTCTTGGTTCTATTTTCCATTTTTTACACTGTTATTTTAATTGTTCTTTTAGTTTTACATTTTGTCAAGCTTTTGTAACAACTTATCAGTTATATTTTGAAAATATTTAGGATAAAAAATTTTAATTTGTCAGTCATCATTAAAATTCAACATTTGTGTTCAAAATTTATGGTTGACAATTTAATAATTCTTAAACTTTCTTCTATATTTACCTTCACTAATCTTTGCTGTCATATCTACCATAATTAAACCAAATAAATGATTATTCCAAGATTTACTACATGTTCCTTTAAAATCATTTAATTTTAATAAATGTAATTTAAATTTGTATCACGTCACCTCAAACTATTTAAAAAAATTAAATGATCTCTAACTAATTATATTGGCATTTTAAAATATGTTTCAACTAAATAAAAACAATCTATTCCTTTGTGTGTAACTGTAGTAAAAGTGTTTTTAATTACAGCTTTATTTTGAAGAATGAAATCGTCAAGTAATAAATCTGAATTATTTTCACATACATCTAACAGAATAATTTCATCATTTTTTCAATAAAAGTAGTAATTTTTCATTAAATTTACTTTCAATTTCTTCACACTTTTTCATAAATTGTTGATATTTTCGATGATCTAAAATTTTATTCCAGGTTAACCATACTGGTGCTAAAGTATAGTTATGAATCATTAATGTTGTTTTACCACTATCACTAGATCCAATAACAGCACATATAATAGAATTAGGTAATAATTTCTCTCGGTTAATTTTTAAATTTTTCTGAAATTCTTATTTTTGGTTCCCAATCTGTTGTTATTTAGTTACATAAAAATTTTAATACTAAATGAGATGCCTATATAACTTGAGTGATGATGCATCTATTCTTAAATAAAGATTAACTGTCTCTATAAGAGAAAGTTACAAAAATACTACAAAAATATTAAATTTTATTGAAGCCAATGAAAAAATGAAATGATTTAGTTGATGGAATGTTTGTTGAACATATTGATCATAATCATAGAGAAACTAATATTATTGCACAATTTCAATCAAATACAAAATATGGCAGACCAATAAGTTATGAACCAAATTATCGTATAAATATTCTAATTTTTGATACTATTCAAATTTTAATAATTACTGTAGCTAATGAAAATGTTAATTTGCTTGGCTTTAATGGTATTAGACTAACAGTAATCTGAAATCGAGTTCATGAAATTTTTACTTAATTAATCATGAACAGAATTGGCGGATTTCAATTTTACTCATTTCCAGTTAACGCAAATACTTAGAATAAATTATATATTCCAAACAAGGAAACAATAATTAATATTAGTATTGGCGATGGTTGAGTTCATCCAAATCATGTGCAATTATATATATCATTTCATGTTATTCATGTACACTCCTGGAAATGGAAAAAAGAACACATTGACACCGGTGTGTCAGACCCACCATACTTGCTCCGGACACTGCGAGAGGGCTGTACAAGCAATGATCACACGCACGGCACAGCAGACACACCAGGAACTGTGGTGTTGGCCGTCGAATGGCGCTAGCTGCGCAGCATTTGTGCACCGCCGCCGTCAGTGTCAGCCAGTTTGCCGTGGCATACGGAGCTCCATCGCAGTCCTTAACACTGGTAGCATGCCGCGACAGTGTGGACGTGAACCGTATGTGCAGTTGATGGACTTTGAGCGAGGGCGTATAGTGGGCATGCGGGAGGCCGGGTGGACGTACCGCCGAATTGCTCAACACGTGGGGTGTGAGGTCTCCACAGTACATCAATGTTGTCGCCAGTGGTCGGCGGAAGGTGCACGTGCCTGTCGACCTGGGACCGGACCACAGCGACGCACGGATGCACGCCAAGACCGTAGGATCCTACGCAGTGCCGCAGGGGACCGCACCGCCACTTCCCAGCAAATTAGTGGCACTGTCGCTCCTGGGGTATTGGCGAGGACCATTCGCAACCGTCTCCATGAAGCTGGGCTACGGTCCCGCACACCGTTAGGCCGTCTTCCGCTCACGCCCCAACATAGTGCAGCCCGCCTCCAGTGGTGTCGCGACAGGCGTGAATGGAGGGACGAATGGAGACGTGTCGTCTTCAGCGATGAGAGTCGCTTCTGCCTTGGTGCCAATGATGGTGGTATGCGTGTTTGGCGCCGTGCAGGTGAGCGCCACAATCAGGACTGCATACGACCGAGGCACACAGGGCCAACACCCGGCATCATGGTGTGGGGATCGATCTCCTACACTGGCCGTACACCACTGGTGATCGTCGAGGGGACACTGAATAGTGCACGGTACATCCAAACCGTCATCGAACCCATCGTTCTACCATTCCTACACCGGTAAGGGAACTTGCTGTTCCAACAGGACAATGCACGTCCGCATGTATCCCGTGCCACCCAATGTGCTCTAGAAGGTGTAAGTCAACTACCCTGGCCAGCAAGATCTCCGGATCTGTCCCCCATTGAGCATGTTTGGGACTGGATGAAGCATCGTCTCACGCAGTCTGCACGTCCAGCACGAACGCTGGTCCAACTGAGGCGCCAGGTGGAAATGGCATGGCAAGCCGTTCCACAGGACTACATCCAGCATCTCTACGATCGTCTCCATGGGAGAATAGCAGCCTGCATTGCTGCGAAAGGTGGATATACACTGTACTAGTGCCGACATTGTGCATGCTCTGTTGCCTGTGTCTATGTGCCTGTGGTTCTGTCAGTGTGATCATGTGATGTATCTGACCCCAGGAATGTGTCAATAAAGTTTCCCCTTCCTGGGAAAATGAATTCACGGTGTTCTTATTTCAATTTCCAGGGGTGTAGATGTAACAGACTTTTCTGCATATGGTAGAAAATCAAATGTTAAACTAATTGAAATCCACTGTTTGATGTTATTACAATTAAAAGTGGAAATAGTATAGTGTCTAGAATAGTGAAACCATTTACTTCTTCATCTTTTTTTATTCAATTAACTTCAACTCTATCAAATGAATTATTTATGGAAGTTCATATTCTTAAAATGCTAAAATTTAAGATGAGCAGAATGAAGTACTATAACCATTAGAATTATTTCGTGGATTGAAAAAATTTAGGAATAGAAATTAACAGTCCAACTTCTGAAGATTCTCTTTTAAATGGTTTAGTAGTAATGAATATAGTACACTTCTCAAAACGGTAGAATTGTTGTAAGAAGTTGGAAATTCATGTTCCAGTTGTTAAATATTAACCAGAACATTACTTGAACTAGAACAAGAAAAGTTGAAAAACCCTAAAATTCCGGTTTCTTTTCTTGAACCACAAACAAATGAAATTGTTGGATGAAATGGAAAAAGAAATTTTGAGCTAGATACCACTTATTAATATCATTCTGCTGAATTTTGTACATCTTATTTTATTTTCATTGTTTCCAAACTAACCAAAAAATTAACACTTAAATGAATCTTCCTTATTCGATCATGTTAAATTACAAAATAGATGTGTATAAAATTCAACAAACGAAGTTTTTCTTGAAGAATTATAGAATCTTGATCCTACAAACTATTTTTGAAAAGCTTTTAGAGATTTTGAAAGAAGAACACAATTTATTAACGATTTAAATTAAAGTACATCTAATATAATTGAAAACCATAATATCTTTCTCATAAATATGACTAGACAAATTAATGTTTTAACTATGCAAATAACAATGTTGAAATTATGTACATTCCTAATGAAGATATGCCAAATGATACATTTACATATAGGAATATAATTATGTATTGTAAAAAGAATTTAACTTATGATTCACAATATTAACAGAATATTAACTGAATACTTGAAAATTATTTAATTTTTTTTAAATAAATGAAAATTTCGCTAATGGCCATAGAAATTTTTTTTAAATGGGAGTACTGTATAGTTGAAATATTGGTTTTATGTTGGAAATCTTTAAAAATGTTCATAATTAATTAATAGATTAAAGTTAATTAATTGATTATTAAATATTGGTTAATTAATAAATTTGGGAATTTATTAAAAATATACTCTTTGTTCTATAATTAGTACATAATATCTGATCAAATAGAGGCATGCATGTAGGTGCATCCCTCTTTCTCAGCTTGTGCTCATGCCATTCACACTTACATTCTCTGTTTGCTTTATCGCACTTCTGTGGCAAACGAAGATGTGCTCCCATTGGCTACTCCAATCAGTCTTAATCAATATTATGGAAACCACTGGATGAAAAATTTTGAAATTTATGGTCTTATATATCAGCTTTAAGATGAACTGCCTAGTTTTTGTTAATAGTCATAGTTATTGTGATTTTAGAGATTACAAAATTCATCGCACAAAACTCGAATAGTTCGCATTGATAACAGGGATCAGTATGAAATTTCATTTGAGTTGTTAGATCATATATTGCTGTGTACGAAATGTAACTAGGATACTGAAGTTTTCTTTAGATTTGGGAGGAAGTCTATATCTCTCTCCAGCCTTTGAAAATGGATTTTATGTGTCACACTCACTTCTGCCTGTGCAGGCGATAATACAGCTATACAGAATTATTCATAACATCCATCATATAGTAAACACTTCAAGTTATAGGAATCACTTTTTACTAAATAGTTGCTCCCAAAGGTACGAGTATTTTGAAATGTTATTAATATGCAAAACTTTTGTATTATATTGTATCAGAAATAAATACAGAATTTTTTGAAGGGGATATATTTTCATCAGCTCATATATCTACATTATTGTATATAAAATTCATCACAGGTATGCTAATTAACATATATCTAATTATTGTTTCTATGAAAAATGTGTATCTTCTTGTATCGAATTACAATATCACACACAAAATTCCAGTTTTAATTAAAAAATATAAATTCTTAGTTATCGATATTATTACAAATATTGTTAGTAAAGATCTTTTAAATCTTAAAATGATAAATTATTAATAAACCTTTATACAATATCGGTCATTAAGAAGTTTTGTTTGCAATGAATCTGGAATTTTGCATGTAATATGTAATTAGAAACAAGAAAATATGTATTTTTCACAAAAATAATCATTGGATATATGTCTAATAGCATATATTTTACGAATTTTACATTTAAATGATGTAGGTATTTGATTTGAACGAAAAGAAGATATTAAATGAAAGAAAGACCATAGCCATATTTGAAACAGTCATTCATGGATTACCCGTGTACCATTTTACAACAGTGAAATATAGATGAGCATCTCTCCTTATTTTGTCTTCACGATTAGCAGAATTGATGAACCTCAAATGAGGAGAGGAGGATAATCCTCCACAAACTCTATTTGTTTCTCATCAGCCGAATCTGCCATGGTGCTAATCCAAATATGTCCAAGAAACTGAATCTTTCGACTATCAGTTCCAATCAAACAAACCAATAAACAGAGAGATCTGCCATCATGCATGTGTCTCCCACACTCCTGCACCTGAGAATGGTGGTCTCTATGCACACATCAGAGGCATGCGTAAATACCGATGCATGTGCCCCCCTGTCTCTACATGCAATGGCTGCATGTGCCTAGTATACATGTAAAGTCACACACTTGTAAATGTACCTTTAGTGTGCAACACGCTTAAGCGTCGGGCGAGTTGCATTGGATCTCAGTTTTGGCATCAGTTGTCAACTAATAGTAATGTACATGCTGCAAAGTTGGCAATCACACACAGATAACAAGTACTGTTATCTCTCTTCCTATGTAGGTGCTTTCTAGAATGCATATCCTATGAACACAAACGCAGGTTTCGTAAGAAATGGTAATTATATGTGATAACTATCATAGATTGGTAATCATATGTGATTTCATGAGTTTTATATTTTAATGATGTAGGTGTTTGAACTAAGAAAACGGAAAAGTAATGACTGAAAGGAAGCTCAAACCAGTGCTCCTTGGATTACCACTTTTGAGTACCATAGCAGAATATTTTTGGTCTTCGTTCTTTTGATCTATTTATTTGTCAGAGGTTCTGTGGGGATGTCACATAACATCTTTCAAATACCGTTGATTGAGAACTTCACTCCAAAATTATCATTACAGAAGGGAGGCAGTCCCCTAACCAAAGACATCTTCCACTATCATTATTTTTATTATTGCTGTTACTATCATAATTATTAGTATTGTTATTAGAGTCAACAGTAGTAGGAGTACTGCCTATATTGACTTTAATTAGTTCATACTCAATAGTATTTAGTCGCATTGTCTCTACAAGCACATATCATAAAATTGTTATATCTTAGGTAACTATGATGTAAAAAAAGGTGCTGTGGGTGGAAACCCTACTCTGATGTAAGAGAGGGCCTGATGGCACAAATAAGATCAGGGAAAATAAATAAATGAATATCTTTTCCCTCTAATTCGATTCAGTATTTCTCCCTTATCTGACCAACCTCTCAAATCTTCAGCATTTTCAAATGTTCAAATGTGTGTGAGTTTGTAAGGGACCAAACTGCTTAGGTCATCAGTCCCTAGACTTATACAGTATTTAAACTAACTTAAACTAACTTATGCTAGGAACAACACACACACCTATGCCCGAAGAAGGACTCGAACCTCCGGCGGGAGGGGCTGTGCAGTCAGTGACATGGCTCCACCATTTTGAAGCAACGTATTTCAAAATATTTTATTGTCTTCTTTTGTGAACTGCTTATCATCAACGCTCCACTTCTGCACATAGCTTACACACCAAGAAAATGCGTATTAACACTAAAATTTGTATTAGATGTTAACAAATTTCTCTCCTTCAGAAGAGTTTTTCAAGCTATGGCCAGTCTGCTTCTTATAACTCCTTCCTTCCACCATTGTGACAACTATTTTAGTTCCAAAGTAGTGAAATTCATTACCTAATTTCAGAGTTTCATTTACAAACCTAGCTCCCTTAGCATAGCCAGCTTCAGCTCCACCACAGTACATTACGCTTGGAAGTGCTGTTCTTACTGATGTTCACTGAATGTACAAATTAATTTGGAACTGCTCCCTATCATAGGAAATATAGGCCCATACTCAGAAAATAAACATAGGAGCCATATGTAGAAATCCTGCATCGCCATTCTAAGTAAGTTCTTAGTGGAGGATGACTGTGATGAGTGCCTGCATGGTGCAGTGTTGGGTTTGTGTTGTTACAGACGAAAGGAGGAGGGGAGGTGTCTGGTGCTGGCACATAACCTACTGATGTCGAATAGCACCAAGGGGGCCAAGATGTGATGGATGTATCAACATCAACAGTATCACATGCCCTCACTTTGTGAGACAAGGCAAAGTGATATGGAATTCTATACAGGACATTGGCACAGACTGATGGTCACAAATTTTACGCTCTGAAGCCTTACGCGAACATCTCCCTTCCCTTGCCAGTCAAATACTGGCAGTGAAAATTTTCCATCACCAGGATTCGAACGTCTTATCTCATAATCGAGCGCCACTGCATAGACGTTAGTTAAGGCGTGCTCTCGTGGGACCTGGAAATGTATGGACAAGGAGCTAGTGACGTCACAGCGTCGAATTCAACGTTCCGCTACCCTGCAGAGCGTGAAATAATCTAGCCTGCCATATTTTTGACTGGCAGATAGATCTTCCGAGCCGCTTTATTGTATGCCGTTAAACGTCGTATTTGTTTCGTTTTATTTACCATAAAGTACGTTTAATTAATATTAACTGTTTCAGAGTATCAACAATTGACGATCTCGCTAAAACTTGTCGTTTTTGTTGAAATAAAATGACAGGAAGGTACATATCGGTAGGTGTAGGATTTCTGTACTTGATGGTTTTAGCGCGACAGCTTGCGTGCTATGGATGTATATCGTTTCGATGCTACGGCACACTGATAAACTATCAAAAGCGCGTCTTTTTGGTACAATTTGTATATTAAATATCACATAATGACTTTTTAGGTATGAAGATAAAAGTAGCAGGTTCGCGTTGACATCCGTCCATTTTTTCATCACCTTCTGTTGTCTAGAAATGCGGAATCATTTTTTATTAATTTAATAGAAGAATATCTGTTATTTATCATAAATAAAATATTTGCCACAAATCTTGTTGCAAAGGCCAATGTGAGAAGGTAAGCGCTGGTTACACACTGGAAGTTTTTGATATTATAATACCCTCTGTAAAATATATATAATTATCCATTGGTTTTATAGGCTGTCTCATGTTTTCATCTGGGCTGCAAATAATTTTTTCGACGACGGTAAGCAGTTTCGACATAACATCCTCTTCCGTTGAAATGAAATTACGAAACGAACCTCGATAGTGAAGTCTATGTGTGGAAGTACTTCAGATTGATGTTAATCAAAGCAACATCTACAATATGGATAGTATGCATACTGAGTGATATTACACACTATAGTTTATTCAATTTAAAATCGAAAATGGGAAGAGGATTCTGTTGAGATAATCGGTATAGCACACGCCAGAGATTCAAGCAACAATGAACCAACTAAAAAAGAGTAGATAAGAGTAACATTAAAAAACATGTAGTTATCTGTTTATAAGAGATACTGGAAGTGGTGGCCATGAGCATTCACATGGGCATCCAGGCATAACGTTACCAGCGACACGGTATAGTTCTATAGACATGATGTTGTTAATTTCTCTAGTAACGTTCGGTTCAATATCGTGTATTATCAGCATACACATTGCTTTTCAGAGTGTCTCATAAACAAAAATCACACGATGTTAACTGAGTGGATCTTGGGGGCCAGAGGCCGCAACTGGGAGCACTGTGGCGATATGGTCTATACTTTGACTGGATGTGTGAGCGAGTGCTCCATCTTGCTGGAATGCTGCATACAGCTTGACTGCATCTGTTAACTATGCATAGAAAGAGTCAAAAATCTCTGTCACTGTTTAAGGAGTAATTGAAAAATATGGGGCCAATAATGCGCACGCCCGACAATGTACACCAAACACCTATCTTCTCTGAGTGGAGAGGTTCTTCATGAAGAATATGTGGGTTGTCCTACGACTAGTATCTGCAATTATGTGCGTTTACATAATCTGACAAAGAAAATGAAGTAAAGCAAGGGGTCCAAGGAATCCAAGTAACAGTCAGCAATTGATGTTACAATAATGAAATATTTTTTTCTGATCCTCAGATCTCTTCTAGTGTACGGTGGCACAATGTACGAGATACACGAACCTGCTGTGATAGCCTGGTCGGCCGGGGTGGACGAGTGGTTCTAGGCGCTATAATCTGGAACCGCGCGACCGCTACGGTCGCAGGTTCGAATCCTGCCTCGGGCATGGATGTATGTGATGTCCTTAGGTTAGTTAGGTTTAAGTAGTTCTAAGTTCTAGGGGACTGATGACCTCAGAAGTTAAGTCCCATAGTGCTCAGAGCCATTTGAACCATTTTTTTGTAGTAGCCTGAAATGGTTCAAATAGCTCTAAGCACTATGGGACTTAACATCTGAGGTCATCAGTCCCCTAGACTTAGAACTAGTTAAACCTAACTAACCTAACGACGTCACACACATCCATGTCCGAGGCAGAATTCGAATCTGCGACCGTAGCAGCCGCGTCGTTCCGGACTGAAGCGCCTAGACCCGCTCGACCACAGCGGCAGGCTGTGATAACCTCCTTATTGGCTTTCGGGACTTCTCGTAATGTCCGTGCGAATTTTGCCGATAGTTTCAGGGGTCTTTACTGCTGGTCGCCTATTCCTCCGCACTTTCTGAACTGTTCCTACAGCCCACCATTTCTTGTGCCGTTCTTGAGTAGTGCTCGTCGTGGGGAGTTTTCTACCACTATACTTCGCTTGAAATATTTCTTTACGTTTCTTGATGGAGCCTGTCTTACATAACACTCCACAATATCAATTCGCTGTTCTTATGCAAACTGCTCAATTTCTGTAACAGCTCCTCAATACGAGCTTCCCACAAGTGACGCACGTACACACAGCTGCACTCAACTTTCCGATGAAATGCAGTGTAGCCAACTTTCGAGACAGTGTTATTCCACTTTACAAACAAGTCGACTAGAAATGATTACCGGTACATGAGGCGTACTGTTTTTATGTGGGACACCCTGTAGTATGTATTTCACATAGTTGTGCAGCACTATGGAGTGTTCCTCTATCGACAATTCCCTTTTTAAGACATCGATGAGTCCAGAATTTTCTTCGACAGTCGCTAACAGAGTTAATGCGGCTATTGGAAGCACGCCCATTTTCGTAAAGAAACTGTGTGGTTGGCGGGCCAGATGCAACTGGGAAGTACCGCTGGAGAGCGCTAAGGTCGCAAATCACTAAAAGGATTGCGTTGCGTGGGATGCAGTAGGTCGTTTTAGAGCGTGTAACAACCACGATGGATAGCACGTCTGGCGTTGTTCACAGTGAGAAACACGTCCCATGTGAGGACTGCTTTAGCAGCCTCGACTATGCAGGCCAGAACTCCCTGTGTAACGTCCCCTTAGAACAATTTATACACAACTGTGCTGATAAACCTCTTACACTATTTGCTTTTCAAACAGCTGAGCAAAACTGAACGTACTCACACATTCACTAAAGTGACACACAATATTTTTAGCGCAACGCAATCTGACTATCAAAGATCCCTACAAAAGAATGGCCCTGAGTAACAACCAAAATGTTGCATGAAAATCTCTTTAGCAGTGCCGGTATATGTTCCAAGTATGTGAGCCTCATAGTCGTTACGCGATCATGCAACTAACAAGCAAGAATGTACACACACAATAACACTATGTCGTCTGTTCGCAATAACAATGCATTCGTAATTTCTGTTTAAATAAGTTCTCTTGGTTCTTGAGTGGATATTGAACTTCAAAACATTGTTGCATGTTATCAGTTTCTCAGTGTGACAAATTGTACAACTAGCGTGAAGTGAAAATTGCAAAGACTAAGTTAAAAAGCAGATTATCTGTCAATAAACGGTTCTACACGTGAAATGTGGTGTAACCCTTTGCTCTTCTCAGTACGCAGAGTTTCAACTTGAATGCAATTATCATGCGGTATTCGTCCATAAAGAATACTGGAATTTTGCTCAAGGTTAGCGTCAATGTTATTTTTCTCTGAGCCAGCGGGCGCACGCGGCAGCCTGCGGTGTGAGTCATTGTCTGTTCCTTTGTTGGCGCGCGTCGTTATTGGGATTAGGAAGCCTAACTTCCACAAATTCGCCTTGCGGAGAGGGCCCAGATCTGTTTAAAGCTCGCCAGTTCTGATGGAATTCAGGTCTGTCGTTTTGTCGGTAGTTTACACAGTTTCTTTTGTGTCGGTCACGTGGTGGAGAATTTCTCCCTGAGTCGTAACTGCGCGCTGGACCATTGCGTCTAAAGTTATTCTGTCTCCCTTGATAATAATTGTTTTGGTTCCCATTTTGTCTGTTTCTCTGATTGTCTCTGTGATAGTCATTACCGCGGAAAGGTGATCTTTCCCTGTAACTATTACTCTGCCAGTGGTTGTCATATGGGTGGTGTCTGTTTTGGTCACGATTTACGTTGTAAGAATCTGCTTGTCGTGGCCATTTATTGTTTCTGTCGTCACGGAATTGTGACGGATGTGACCTGTAGTGATTGTTTTCCTGTTTTCGCATCCCGCGACTGTCTGTGTCAATTTCTAATTCTTGTAAGAGTCCCTGAAAAGCTTCAATGTCGTCTTTGCACCGTCCTGCCAAAATAATATGCCGTAAATGTTCAGGTAATTTGATTAAGCAAATGCGGATGAGTTCTGAGGGCTGTATGGGTTTGACAGATACTGATTCTTGTGCAACATGTCTTCAAAATATTTGACAAGACTGGAAAATTCAGATTGTTCAAAGTGTTTCATCATCATGATGCTATGTTTTACTCGGTCTTGTGTAGCTTGTGACCAATATGCTGAGAGGAATGCATGGTAAAATTCTCCTTCACTGTGACAATCGTGAATGACCAATCGCATTCTTACAGCTGGTTCATTCTCCAAGTAGCCACACATAAATTCTAACCTGTGCTCCAATGACCAGTTGGGAGGAAAACAATGAGAGAATTGATGGAGCCACGCTTGTGGATGAATGTCGTTGGCAGAATTCTTAAACGTTTTGAATTTACGTGTAGTAATGAACAGCTTATAGTCAAAATCATCGTGTCGGCGAGTAGCATGTCGGTCATTGTTACGGGCGGTTCCATCTCAAAATTCGGTGCACATTGCCAATTTCTTTCATAACTTCCGAAATGCCCTGTGTTATTATTTTGTGGCTGTTCCGTATTTCTATGTCCCTATTACCGTATTGGAGCGCGAGTGTCCTCTGAAATACGTAATTCTTGTATTACCTGTGTCAGCTGATCTTGTACTACCCGGATTTCTCTTTGGTGTTGCGTATTAATTTGATTCAGATTTAGTTTCAGTTTCCTAATTTGTTCGAACTCTTCTGTGTCATTAAAGACTACCGGTTTTGTGTCATTCAGATTATCATCTACCTTCGTAGATAAGTTAGTGACCTGATCCGAAAGTTCGGCTACTTTCTCTGGTAATGAACTAATTTCCTCCATGTGTCTTTCTGAACCAATTTTCAGAGTATCTACTGTGTCCTTTAAGTTTTCCTGAGTTTTTACAAGTTGCGTAACCGAATCGGTAGATGCAACTGAGTCCATTTTAGCTTGCGAGGTCTCATGATTTTCATGAACAATAGTTTGCAGTTCTTTTATGGCTGCTTCGTGATTCTGTAATGCATTTTCATGACGCGAAAAAATAGGTTGGAAATGCTCACAAATTTGTGTTTTTACGTCAATACAGACTTTTTGACATTTCGATTCAATGTTATGTAACTCAGTAGTAAATCTTCACGTGTTTGTTCAAGTGTGGTGTCTAACTTCCGAAGATTTTGCTCCATTGTCTCTAACTGTTGCTGTGTTTGTCTCTGGTGTTGTTCCATTGTGTCTAACTTTTGAAGCTTTTGCTGTGTTTGTCTCTGATTTTGTTCCATTGCGTCTAACTTCTGAAGCTTTTGCTGTGTTTGTCTCTGATTTTGAAATGGTTCAAATGGCTCTGAGCACTATGGGACTTTACATCAATGGTCATTAGTCCCCTAGAACTTAGAACTACTTAAACCTAACTAACCTAAGGACAGCACACAACACCCAGCCATCACGAGGCAGAGAAAATCCCTGACCCCGCCGGGAATCGAACCCGGGAACCCGGGCGTGGGAAGCGAGAACGCTACCGCACGACCACGAGATGCGGCCATCTCTGATTTTGTTCCATTTGTTGCATTAGTTGTAATAACAATGCATTAGTGTCTGGAATCTGTTCCTCTACGCTTTTCGGCAGTGCATTTGCACCGGCAACATTCACATTTTGACAGGCTGAAAATGTGTCTTGACTTATTTGAGAAAACGGTGAGGTCGCAAAACCTGAATCTACAGTATTTGTAAAATTGTGTCCTGTCATTTCGGATTCCTGAGGCGAGCTATTGCCGATCGATCGATCGATAATGCTTCCCTGTTCACAACCTGTTTCACTGTCTACACCACTATTTGCCGCCCGCTCCATTTCCCTATGCACAATTACCAAATTAGTACTTGGAATGTCTGTTAATTCACTACACAGTGGTGCTGATAAGCTACGCTCGTCGTCACTATTATTTCTCAGTTTACTTTGGAGCCTAGTGTTACGTTTTTCACACGCCATTATTGTGACAATATTTCACACGATAACACAGAAAAACACAATTTGAAGAGCAAAAATAAGAGAACACATTAACATAGCACTGAAAATAATATGTAGTTAATTGCAAGCGCAGCTGCGAAATACTTGGTTCAAATCTACATGCATGCCACAACTGTTTTACAGTACAACAATGAAAGACTGCAACTACAAGGGAGATTCTCAATACAATTACGCACTAGCAATAAACAAAATCTACACTAAATACACAAACTACAAGAAAAAATCAGAAGATTCCAGTGAGATATCCTTGGCTAAGTGTCGACATATGTAACGTCCCCTTAGAACTATTTATACACGACTGTGCTGATAAACCTCTTACACTATTTGCTTTTCAAACAGCTGAGCAAAACTGAACGTACTCAAACATTCACTAAAGTGACACACAATATTTTTAGCGCAACGCAATCTGACTATCAAAGATCCCTGCAAAAGAATGGCCCTGAGTAACATTAAACTACACCTTTCAGAAATCACTTACCTCACAAAAATCTTCATTACTCGAACTACTGCAATACAGCGAGCACCACTACTGCCAGCTAAATAAAAGATTCAAACTACGGAAGGCACTAACTACTGAGAGGGATAGTTAGCAAATGAAAGATATTAATAGAGAACAAACAGTGGATAGAATTTTGCATCATGATTTAGCAATGAACCGATACTAGTCGCAGATTGTGTAGCAGCTCACAAATGCGGACAAGCAAGCACGTGCTAGTGCTGCACAAATATCTTGGATATCGTTCACGTGGAGCCTGACATTCTGTTCACTTTTTTCTGACGAAGCTACATTCCACATCATAGTCCGCCTCATTTGCTGAACCGTCAGCGCGTTGGAATGCCGCGCACAGGGGGCCAGGTTCGATTCGCGGCTGGTGTGGGAGATTTTCTCCCCGCAGAGAATGGGTGTTATGTTGTCCTCATCATCATTTCACCCCATTGTGGACGCGCAAATTGCCCAATATGGCGTCTCACTCAATAAGACTTGCACTTCGTGGAGGAACGTCCCACCTGGGAAGTCTCCGCCACTGACGCCATCGGATTATTTCCATTTTCTACATCATAGGTCATGTGAACAAGCACAACTGCATCATCTGGACGACCAAGCACCCCCTGGGAGTTATAGAGTGGCTGCAGGGTTCCCCCAGAGTGAGCGTTTAGTGTGCGGTGAGCAAATTTGGAGGGATCGGACCCTTCTTCTTTGAAGAACAGACCGTCAGGGCAGAGAATTACTTTGACATGCTCAGCACGTTCGTGAAGGAGGAAGCGCCACTTGCCGTTCTCCAGCGAAGGTACCTTCAGCTAGACGGCGCCCCGACCATTGCAGTCAAATGGTTTGGAATTACGTGAACAACATGTTCAGTAAACGTTGAATTGGAAAAGGTGGTCCTCCCAAGTGGCCACCATGCAATTTTTGGCTGTGGGGTATCGTCAAAGATCGTGTCTATGCCAGTAAACCTAGCAACGTGATGACTTGAAACACCGTATCACTGAGGCCATCAGTTATATCCCAGCACGAATGGTCCAGAGGGCCTTACACTCAATAATGGACAGACTCTATAAGTACACTGGGCGGGATAGTTGCCAGACTGTGTAACTACACTACTGTCCATTAATATTACTACACCACGAAGATGACGTGCTACAGAAGCGAAATTTAACAGACAGGAAGAAGAAGCTGTGATACGCAAATGATTAGCTTTTCATAGCATTCGCACAAGGTTGGCGCCGGTGCCGACACCTACAACGTACTGACATGAGGAAAGTTTTCAACCGATTTCTCATACACAAAACAGCAGTTGACCGGCGTTGCCTGGTGAAACGTTGTTGTGATGCCTCGTGTAAGGAGGAGAAATGAGTACCATCACATTTCCGACTTTGACTAAGGTCGGATTGTAGCCTATGGCGATTGCGGTTTATCGTATCGCTACATTGCTGCTCGCGTTGGTCCTGATCCAATGACTGTCAGCAGAATATGGAATCGGTGGGTTCAGGAGGGTAATACGGAACGCAGTGCTGGATCCCAACGACCTCGTATCACTAGCAGTCGAGATGACAGGCATCTTATCGGCATCGTGCAGTCACGACTGGATCCTTGAGTCAACAGATGGGGACGTTTGCAAGACAACAACCATCTGCACGAACAGTTCGACGACGTTTGCAGCAGCATGGACTATCAGCTTGGAGACCATGGCTGCGGTTACCCTTGATGCTGCATCAGAGACAGGAGCGCCTGCGGTGGTGTGGTCAACGACGAACCTGGGTGCACGAATGGCAAAACGTCATTTTTACGGTTGAATCCAGGTTGTGTTTACAGCATCACGATGGTCGCATCCGTGTTTGGTGACATCGCGGTGAACGCACATTGGCAACGTGTATTCGTCATCGCCATACTGGCTTATCACCCGGCGTGATGGTTACACGTCTCTGTCCCCTCTTGTTCGCACTGACGGCACACTGAACAGCGGACGTTACGTTTCAGATGTGTTACGACCCGTGGCTCTACCTTTCATTCGATCCCTGCGAAACCCTACATTTCAGCAGGGATAATGCACGACCGCATGTTTCAGGTCCTATACAGGCCTTTCTAGATACGGAAAATGTTCGACTGCTGCCCTGGCCAGCACATTCTCCAGATGTCTCACCAATTGAAAACGTCTGGTGAATGGTTGCCGAGCAACTGGCTCGTCACAATACGCCAGTGACTACTCTTGATGAACTGTGGTATCGTGTTGAAGCTGCATGGTCAGCTGTACCTGTACACGCTATCCAAGCTCTGTTTGACTCAATGCCCATGCGTATCAAGGCCGTTATTACGGCCAGAGGTGGTTGTTGTGGGTACTGATTTCGCCGGCCGCGGTGGTCGAGCGGTTCTAGGCGTTCTGTCCGGAACCGCGCGACTGCTACGGTCGCAGGTTCGAATCCTGCCTCGGGCATGGATGTGTGTGATGTCCTCAGGTTAGTTAGGTTTAAGTAGTTCTAAGTTCTAGAGGACTGATGACCTCAGATGTTAAGTCCCATAGTGCTCAGAGCCATTTGAACCAATATTTTTAATGACCAGTTGTGTAAATGCTTGCCTTGTAATTTCACGTTATTAAACACCCATTTAATATTGAAATCTTTCTGCCTCGTTCTGTACTATGACGAAATATGTTTAGAATTTTTCTCCGTCTGTAGATTTCAGTGTGCGGAACCTTGAGTTGTAATATACTCTAGCGAAAAGATATTCTTAATAAGAGCGTGTAAGAGATGAGAGAACTAGTAATTTAGCGATTCTAACCAGATGAGGGATAAAGACGCCGATGCAGAAATGCGTTCGGGGGAGCGTATAGGACCCGCGCCCCAGACGCCGGGGCGACGGCAGATGCTGCGAGGTTTAATAAAGCAGGCCCGCGCCGGCGCTAAGGCGGGCTGCGACGTGCCCCGCGCAGCACAGCCGCTCACGGCTGCTCCTAATTAGATTTTGTTTGGCCAAGTTCAATATTTATATGCGCCGCATTATGTACGAGATTAGGGATAATTTCTCTTAGAGGGGCGCCTCGTTAGCTGGCGATGGCGGCGCAAGTTGAGGGGCGGGATTGGCCCGTTCGCCCGCCCTGGGTGGCGCGCCGGCGAAGCGGGTTGCCGCCTGCCAGCCAGCCAGGCGCTAACCGGATTTCCACTGCGCTCCCGGCGCCCATTGAACGTCGCCATTAAGCAACCCTGAGCGGCCCTCTGAGCCACTGCGCAAGCCGTCTCGGCGCCACTTCGCGCCTGCGCTCCCGGCGACTTGGAGCTGGCTTGCAAGCGGACTTTGCTGATTAGACGCCATCGATTTTGACTTTTCTTTGATTCGGGATCACAGTTATTTTAAATGAAATCATTTCGCCGTTAGATTGTAAGTTTTTATCATCTGCTCATTTCAGTATCGCCATTTCGGCTGTAGAGCCAAGTTCAAGTGCAAGGTCAAACTTGAAAGCAATAAAAATGTAAATGTCGTGTGACTAGGGCCTCCCGTCGGGTAGACCGATCACGGGGTGCAAGTCTTTCGAATTGACGCCACTTCGGCCACTTGCGCTTCGATGGGGATGAAATGATGATGATTAGGACAACACAACACCCAGTCCCTGAGCAGATAAAATCTCCGACCTTTGGATTGACATTCTGTCGCGCCGACCACTCAGCTACCGTGGGTGGACCCTGAAAGCAATGAAACATTTGGATAACAAAGTGCAGAGCATAACGTGATAATATTTGATGAACGCAGTTCACGGGGCGTTGCCAACGGCCTTGCCGCAATGATAACACCGGTTCCCGTCAGATCACCGAAGTTAAGCACTGTCGGACTCGGCTAGCACTTGGATGGGTGACCATCCGGTCTGCAGAGCGTTTTTCGAAAGCGTGGCGAACTCAGCCCTTGTGAAGCAAAGAGAGGAGCTACTTAATTGAGAAGTAGCGGCTCCGGTCTCGTAAACTGACATACGGCCGGGAGAGTGGTGTGCTGACCACATGCCCCTCCATATCCGCATCCAGTGACGCCTGTGGGCTGAGGACGACACGGCGGCCGGTGTCTACCGTTGGGCGTTCATGGCCTGTTCGGAAGGAGTTTAGTTTCAGTCAGACTATGCAAAGCTCTGCCACTGCGTTGACGTCCAGTGCCGATGGTCACGTGCCCATTTCAGTCATTGTAGCCGATGTCGTGGTGTCTGTTAACATTGACACAAACATGGGTCGTCGGCTGCAGAGGTTTCGTCGCTAGGAGTGTCCGGTGCACTGTGTGTTCAGACACACTTCTACTCTGCCCAGCATTAAAGTCTGATGTTAGTTCCAACACGTTCCGCCGCCTGTCCTGTTTTACCAGTCTACCAAGCTTACGACGTCTGCCATCGGTAATGAGAGGTGGCCGCCCAACGTCTGGAAGTGGTTTCACCTTGCTTTCGCCACGTGTTGAAGACACTCAAGACAGCACTCCTTGAACACCCAACAAATCGTGAAGATTCCGAAATGCTCGTGCCGAGCCTCTAGGCCAGGGGCGGGCAAACGCTGCACGCGGCTCATGAGCACACAGCGCTGCACGTGTGCTGCTCGCGTGCAATCGTCGAACGGGACAGAGCCGACAGCCTGCAGGTTGCGGCAGTGTAGTACCAGGCTAAGCTGCGGACGTTGAAGCGAAGCGACCACTATGTAGTGATCGTTGTATTTCAATAACCGGAAAATGCAGAGTGAATCAAGAAACGGAGAATTGGAGATTTGTTATCTTTTAAAAAGGAATGGGAGAATCATTTGTTCTCTGTGGAAAAACGTGAAAATTGGAAATGTATAATGTGTGACAGTATTGTCGCTGACGGGCGGAAGTTTAATATTGAACGCCATTATAATAAATTTCAGTATGTTGCCGTTCTTTGTGCAATAAAAGAGGAATTTCTCAAGCGATTTTGGGGATATATCTTACTTATCCCAAGGTTTTGAATAGTTCTCGAGAGAATCTAGTTTCTGTAGATGATATTCATCTCAGTTTGCAAATGGAATTAATAGATCTACAGTGTAATTCTCGTCTGAGAGACAAGTTCCTTTTGGCAAGACGTGTAATAGATTTTTATCACGACTTTCCACAGCAAGAGTTTCCTCGTCTCCATCGTGAAGCCATGAAGATAGTCAATGTTGGGCTTGACATACTTTTGTGAGAGATTTTTTTCTGTTATGAAAATTAATAAGTCTCGGTTAAGAGCAAACATCAGTAATGAAAATTTACGTAACTGTTTGCGTTTGTCTGTAAGTAGAAATTTTGTTCCAGACATTAAACGTATTGTAAACTCCACCTGTGATAATTAAATAAAACGTATCGTAGGTAATAGGTACTCTTTCAAACCATGATTTCTGTCAACCACTCCTACTAACCTTATTCCTTCATTTAATAAAGCAGGCCAGGAAACAAAACGCATTACAGAGGAAGAAGCGGAGAGACGGTATGGTGGGGAGGGGTGAGAAGCGGGTGGCCAGCTTGCCCCTGTGTGCACGCAGAACACCTGTTAACTGCACGCGTGCATGTGCACCGCACACGTGCAGAATTCCTGCTCGCCCCTGCTCTAGGCCATCACAATCTGTCCTCTCGGTCAAACTCAGCTAGATCGCGCGCCTTCCCCACTCTACACACAGACTGACGCTACATCCACCGTGCGTGTGTCTGACTAGCAGTCATCCGCGCCAGGTTACGCTGCTCTCGCGTGGATGGGTTTATATCGGCAGTAGGTCGGAGGTCATAATTTTCTGCTGATCATTGTATGACCACATATGTTTAGTAACATTTTGTAATATTTCGACGAAGACATGTCATTCAGATATGAACGATACTATTAACTTTGTAACTAATGGTCCTTAAATTGTGTTTATCAAATGCTGCCACAGTAAGCTTTACATTTTGTTACTAATAAGTTTCATTGGTTTCAGTTTTCACATTGTACTTCAAAATGCCTCTTCAGCCAAATTCGCAATACTGAAATAAACAAATAATAAAATTTATATCAAATAGGAGAAATGTAGCAATAAGCGAGGCAATAATTATCCTACAACTGATTTTAGAAACTAGGTAAAGGAAAGGCCAACCTCCATTTATAGTATTTGTAGACTTAGAGAAAGCTTTCGGCAATGTTGACTGGAATACTCTCTTTCAAATTCTGAAGGTAGCAGGGGTCAAATACAGGGAGCAAAGGCCTATTTACAACTTGCTCAGAAACCAGACGGCAGTTATAAGAGTAGAGGGGTATGGAAGGCAGGCAGTGGTTGAAAAGGGAATGAGGAACGGTTGTAGCCTATCCCCGATGTTATCCAATATTTACAGTGAACAAGCAGTAAAGTAAACCAAAGAAAAATACGGAATAAGAATTAAAGTTGTAGGAAAATATATAAAAACGTCGATGCTTGCCGATGACATTGTAATTTTGTCAGAGACATCAAAGGACGTTTCTGAAGGTATCTGTCTGGAGTGTGACCATGTATGGAAGTGAAATATGGTCGCTAAACGTTTTTGATAAAAGGAGAATAGAAACTTTCTAAATGTGGTGGTACAGACGAATGCTGAAGACTAGATGCATCGATCACGTAACTAACAGGGAGGCAATGAACACAATTGGGGAGACACGAAATTTGTGGCACAACTGGACCAAAGGAATGATCGGTAGGACAGGGCACATTCTGAGACATCAAGGGATCACCAATTTAGTACTGGCGAGAAGTGTGTGTGTGTGGGGGGGGGGGATAAAAATCGTAGAGGGAGGCCAAGAGATGAATACAGTGAGCAGATTCAGAAAAATTTAGATTACAGTGCCTATTCAGAGACGAAGAGGCTTGCACAGGATAGAATAGCATGGAGAGCTTCTTCAAACCAGCCTTCGGACTGAATCCCACAACAGCAACAACGACAACACATCAAATAGCAATAGTGATTTCATTAGAAAAAGCTTTTCAGTTGTGCATCTGTTCCAGTTCTGTGACAGTCTGCATTGTTGGCAGGTTTCCTCTCTATGACATCATCTATACTATCGTGCAATGTTGGCAGAATTACCCAAATCCCCTCCGAGATAGCTCAATTTTCCTGTGTAAAAAATGGTGAGAAATTCAAAGGAAATTCAAAATATCCCAGTTCTGTTACAGGTTTTCCCCAAACTCTCTGATGTCATTGTTGAAGTAGGGTGGTTGCCGTAAGTGTAAAATGTCGAGAAATTCGAAAGTGAAAGATGGTCAGTTGTCATGTTGGTGTTAAATTAAAAAATCCAGGCTCTAGATCCAAGACAGCGATCTGGGCATACAGCCTCTGTGACACCAGGATCCAAAATGGCCACATGGGCATACTAGGACAGTCTCTACCACTTCCAAATCCCAAATGGAGATCCAAGATGGCAATCTGGGCATACTAAATAGAATAGCCTCTCCGACGCCATAATGGAAGATGTTGATCCAATGTGGCTGCCATTAGCATACCAGGACAGCCTAATTGGTTGTCAGATTGCCCCAGAATCACAGAATGACAGACTCGTGGATATTGGGATAACCTGAATTGTTGCCAGATCACTTGTTCTAAGAATAGAATGCGTTGTTAAGTTTGGAATGATGCAAAATTAAATAATCATGGTTTCCCCACTCCTATGATCGTACAGTTCACTTGGTATAAGTATAAATTGTTGCAAACATAGCTGTCGAAGTTTAAGCAACTTCGACCTATCTCTCTCATATCATTTTTTAAACAATTTTCGCCACCTCATTGATACTGTTTAAATAGCTGAAACCATAAGTTTAGAACCCGACAGTCCAATTGTCCTAGGTTTAAAAAGGTGGGACACAAAAAAAAAAATCCATACATCCTACGTTTAAAATTGTGGGATGTTAAAAAAGTCACTTTCCCAAAGTCTCAAAAAGATGAGAAACTAAAAATCCACTCATCCTAAGTTTGAAATGATCTGAAGCCCATTGGTGCAACCCGCAACTTGTCAAACAATTGTCACCACCATGTGTAGTAGGTCAGAAATGGGAGATGTTTGCATTTGCATTTAATTTTTTCAAATATTTGCCAGTTTCACCAGTTTTCTAGCAGAATTCCCAACTCATCACGCTATGTCTGTCAATTGTCCATACAGACCCATTGCAGCTCACGCCAAGGAGAGCACACCGCACTGGTGACTAGAAGCAGGCCTGTAGCAAGCTGCACGCTCAGGAGCATAGTGTGGAATAACTGCAAAGGCTGACAGCTGTTGATTCACTGGCTGGAGTCACACAGAGGCAGTTTACCTCGCCGACAGGGAGGAGCCTGTCTGTGCTGACGTGTGTATATCTGAATTTTGGAATGCAGGTGCAGTAGGTGCCTGTTATCCGATATCTGAGTGCGCCCACTATAGTCAGCTATATGATTTCACCCTCAGCCCTGCTCTAAATTTAGAACAGGACTGTGCCTGTTGTGACGTAGTTACGTGATGTCCCAGTGAAGACTCTGTAACGTTTTTGGGAGCTGTTTAATTCATGTTAGTGTCTGGAAAGAGTCCGCATTTCTGAACACGAAAAATACAGTCTGACTCTTAGGTGCTACCTGCAAATAAAACTTGAGCAAGCACTTACGATATTTCTAAGTAACGCTAATTCTGACCTACCTTCTCGCCATTGGGAACATAAACATTCCGCTTTTTAAGGAGACATTAACATGAGAAATAGACTATTTCTACAACTGCCAGGTGATAGACGTCAGCCGTCCGTGGTGGTCTCGCGGTTCTAGGCGCTCAGTCCGGATCCGCGCGACTGCTACGGTCGCAGGTTCGAATCCTGCCTCGGGCATGGATGTGTGTGATGTCCTTAGGTTAGTTAGGTTTAAGTAGTTCTCAGTTCTAGGGGACTGATGACCACAGATGTTAAGTTCCATAGTGCTCAGAGCCATTTTTTGATAGACGTCACCAGTTCGTCATCAGAACGCACAAACAGCCGAAGAATATCCACCTACCTTTCCAGACGGAGGAATCTGGTGTAACAAGTGCACCCCAATATTCTAGCGGAATTCGCAATGTTTGCTGGATCGCGGTTAATCTTCAGAATTAACGCCACAGTCAGATTTAAGTTCGTTGAAAATATACATAACTAATGATACATGTTAGTATTCTACTTCAACTAATACTGCTTTTCGTTGTCGTTCTACGCAGGTTTTTCCTGTGATAGAAATGTGTCAATAGTCATAGAGGGCAATGTAGCATTTCTTAAGAGTACGCATTTTGCCGGCTAGGAGTGGCCAGGCGGTTCTAGTCGCTACAGTCTGGAACCGAGCGACCGCTACGGTCGCAGGTTCGAATCCTGCCTCGGGCATGGATGTGTGTGATGTCCTTAGGTTAGGTTTAAGTAGTTCTCAGTTCTAGGGGACTGATGACCACAGCAGTTAAGTCCTATAGTGCTCAGAGCCATTGTCTTGAAAGCGCGCATATTCATGGTAAATAACGAGCATGCAATGTTTGTTCCTGTAACTGTTAAAGATTTTTGTGATCGTAATCGTATGACAGGCTATCTATAGCAAGATGTGTGTTGGACGAGCTTACATGGCAGATATATACGTAAAATTTTAAGGAGTGTGTGAGGAGCACACAAGGTCCAAATTTCACATCTCTATTCAGACATAGATACTCTATGGATAGGCTTAGAGAGCAGATCTGTGAGATTGTACTGCTTAGGACAATGGAAGGATTTATATGAAGATATCCTGTTTGTGATTTCATTCATTTGACTGCGGGTAAGGGTTTCCCAGAGGTCTGGTTGATTTTGTTTCCAACCTAAAGCAGTCACTGAATCGCTCCCTATAGCCGTATTGCTAAGATCACTGTTTGTAGTTTGGCTGAAGTAATGCGAAAGTGCTATACACAAGTGCTGCAAATAATTCTAGATGTAGCATAGTAGCCCTTTTGATTGTTGATAGTCTTGCCTTGCTACATACTAAATGAATGTCACTGGTTTGTGACTGAAGATAAATCGCAGCACAGTACT
Source organism: Schistocerca cancellata (assembly GCF_023864275.1). Lineage (NCBI taxonomy): Eukaryota > Metazoa > Arthropoda > Insecta > Orthoptera > Acrididae > Schistocerca > Schistocerca cancellata. The sequence goes on along the minus strand of NC_064634.1, from coordinate 420,529,888 downwards.
TCCATTCAGAAACATTGCAGAAGACATGCAATGAGTTAACTCTGAGACATCGAACGTTTCCATGGGTTTTCTAAATAATTTCAGACTAAAACTTGTGTTAGTTGCAGTGTTCTGCTGAATGGACATCTGTAATCTCTCTGAAACAATCCTACAGCGATGTCTTGCAGAGGAATCTGATCTCGCATTTTTACACACAAGTCTTGTAAATTATGGATGTAAGCTGAAGGCCAATAATGCCCAGGATGCGTTCAGATCAGTAGAATTTGATCGCTAAGACATCAGCGTGAGTCCTCCTTAAGCCGCAGTAGCACTATCTGGACGCTATACTTCAGTCAATTATAACGGTGTTTCTGCAGCAGAAAGCGCTATAATAGTTCATATAGAAATATGGTCAATGTAGAGCAGCTGGTAAAAGACTAGTAGTTGTTGTAGTAGTACATTCATTCCATCCATTCAAACACTAGATCCCACGGCGAATTCAATAAGGTAGCAGCAGTAGATTCATGCTGGAGATTCAAAAATGTTCCCAACTATCTGTAGTAGTATTAACAGTTGTTGCTGTTGTTGTTGCGTCCGACCTCTTGGACACTGAGGTGCCTAGTAATAAAACAGTTAATTAGAAAACTCTGAATAAGTAATTCTGTATTAATTGCAAAAAAACTTATCTTTGCTCGCCAGGCTCGGCTGTAGCTATGAAACTGCATACGTGGACTTACGGTTCAGAACACACTAAAAGAGCCACGATTACTGAGTGGAAAATTACACAAGTTCCGAATGGCTCTACTTTGGCCTCACTACAGTCAATAGAAAACACAAGTTCGTAGACACTTATTAGCACAGTTCTGATAGCGTTGGTGCGTATTGTAGTGTGTGTGTGAATTCCTAAAGGACCAAACTCCTGAGGTCATCGGTTCCTAGACTTGCACACTACTTAAATTAACGTACGCTAAGAACAGCTCACACAGCCATGCCCGAGGGAGAACTCGAATCTCCTTCGGAACGGCCCGCCCAATCCATGATATGGCGCCTTTAACCGCGCGGCCACTCCGCGCGGTTGGCGCGTAGGCACAGTTCACAGGATGCGAAAGTCTCTTCACTCCCCAACGGTTCACACGGGCTTTGTCGCGTCACTGCGAGTACACTATATTTAATGCTGTGAAATCATACTTCACAACAAATAATACTCCTCTGAATAATATTGTTGCATGTACTATTGATGGAGTGCCATCAACAGTAGGTTGCTGTCGTAGATTTGTTGCTTCTTTGAAGGGAGAAATGCCTAATTTTTATGTATTCATTGTGTGTTGCATAGAAAATATCTTGTAGGAAAATTTTTAAGTACAAGTACTTTCCATCCATTAATAACTAAAATTATTGAGCTCTAAAGAAACTCAAATACAATAAGAAAACTACAGAATGTTTTGACAAGACAATAATAAAGATTTTATTTGGTTACTTTTGTACACAGAAGTTCTGCGGCTGTCGAAGAGTGCAGTTATGCCTCATTTTATAGCATTATATGACAATATTTGTTAAAATAAATGTGAGACCAATCTGTGTCACCTGTTAAAAACAAGTTAAAATAATGTCTTTTATATGATATATATTTTAAAGAGATTTAATTACGTCAATTTGCAGCTTCAAGGAGCTAATAAAACTCCTCCAGTGTATTGTGTCATTAGTTAGTGACAAACTTGAACTACTTCATTATAATTCTTTGGTGTGAGAATTTTACCACTTTCCTGAAGTGCCAGCTATAAAATATACTGTAATAGAGGGAGGTAGTATCAGATTTAGCAGTAATTTAACACACTGAAGATATTTGGAAAGAGTATGCACAAGGGGTAAGATACACCCTACTCTTACCGTACTTATCCAAACGTCTCGTAATAACTTTCCAATAAATAACTTCTGAACCATTTACTACAGATTAAGTACCATAAATGGAATAAACTTACTGAGATATCCAAAACCTGTGTGAGTACACTGCTAATTACATAAAGAAGGATTGGAGACAATTGGATAAGTATAGCAGAAGTAACGTACATCTTGGTCCAAGAAAACCATGTAAGTCATGGACAATCCTCACCTGTATCCTTTGCAGTATGATTCCGTTTGATAACAGTCGCCCAAAGAGGGAACTTACATCGATTTCGTGACTGTAACCTGTCTCGATACCGTTCCTGATACGGATCTAGTGCCTATTGCATAAAATGAATCGGTAGGGGGAGCTGAATCATCTTGTATGAAATTCTTGATGTTTAAAATTTCCACTTGTCGTGGTCTCTTGTACCACGTGATTCATGCGCACAATTTTGTATGCTCTATTGTGAGCGTAATAATGCTGTGGGGGAAATAATACTAATAATCATTCGAATCAACTTCTACGAAGTTCATTCGTAATCCGGCGCCATTGTTTGAAAAATTCTATTATTTTCATGTCCGTATGTGCATTTTGCGATCTGCATCGAACTGTAACATGTAAAGCTATAAAATTCCAGTCTTACTGAACCATTACTGCAATCAGTATATACGTTTAAAAAGAAACTGCAGTTATCAGTACGTTTGGAATATTTCTTCACATGTTTTAGACCAGAAAGTAAGTCGTCAGCTGGAAACGCAACGAGAACAGACGGTATAGCACTTTATGTGCGACATGGCTACGTCTGTGTGTTTCAATTTCAGTTTTATGATTACAAAAGGATAGACGAACTGACATAGCAATGCAAATAACTTGCCTAAAAGGTGGTTTACTTACACATTCTTGTAAACAGGCTAAGAGGTTATCAGAAGTTAGTACGATCCTAGAATTCAGTTAGATCCTCAATCATGCCCACTATCGTTTTATTGCGCAACATAAGCTTTAATTATATACTTAACTTATTCTTGTTTAATTCATTTAAAAACCACAGCCAGATAGCCTTAAAATACACACACACTAAAAAAGTTTTGCATCACCCCACTTCCCAGAACTCCTGAAGATAGAAGTTGACTGTGAATATTGTATCGCAGACACAGTTTCTTTGACTGTTCAGAGATGTCACGAAATCTTCCCAAAGATGTAAACAACCATGCATGAGCAGCGCCTATTAGACGGAGGGGGTCCGACAGCCGATCAGTTCCAGTCATTCCGCCAGGAAGGAGGTACACGGCTCGTGTTGTCTGGAGTTCAATCATGCCTAGACGGTCAATACCGCGGTTCTATCGCGTCCGCATTGTTACTTTGTGCCAGGAGGGGCTCTCAACAAGGGAAGTGTCCAGGCGTTTCGGAGTGAACCAAAGCGATGTTGTTCGGACATGGAGGAGATGGATGAGATACAGAGAGACAGGAACTTCCGATGACATGCCTCGCTCAGGCCGCCCAAGGGATACTACTGCAGTGGATGACCACTACCTACGGATTATGGCTCGGAGGAACCCTGACAGCAAAGCCACCATGTTGAATTTTTTTTTCGAGCAGACACAGGACGTCGTGTTACGACTCAAACTGTGCACAATAGGCTGCATGATGCGCAGTTTCACTACCGACGTCCATGGCGAGGTCCATCTTTGCAACCACGACACCATGCAGTGGGTGCAGATGGGCCCAACAATATGCCAAATGGACCACTCAGGATTGCCATCACGTTCTCTTCACCGATGAGTGTTGCATATGCATTCAACCAGACAATCGTTGGAGACGTGTTTGGATGCAACCCGGTCTGGCTGAACGCCTTAGACACACTGTCCACCGAGTGCAGCAAGGTGGAGGTGGCATTATGTAAGGCCGCCATAACCGCTGTGCGATACGTGAATGCCATCCTCCCGACCGATAGTGCAACCATATCGGCAGCATACTGGGGAGGCATTCTTCTTAATGTACGACAATTCACGCCCCATCGCGCACATCTTTTGAATTACTTCCTTCAGGATAACGACATCGTTCGACTAGAGTGGGCCGGCCGAAGTGGCCGAGCGGTTCTGGGCGCTTCAGTCTGGCACCGCGCGATCGCTACGGTCGCAGGTTCGAATCCTGCCTCGGGCATGGATGTGTGTGATATCCTTAGGTTATTTAGGTTTAAGTAGTTCTGAGTTCTAGGGGACTGATGACCTCAGATGTTAAGTCCCATAGTGCTCAGAGCCATTTGAACAATTTTTTTGACTAGAGTGGCCAGCACGTTCTCCAGACATGAAACCCATCGAACATGCCTGAGATGGATTGAAAAGGGATGTTTATGGACGGCGTTATCTGCCAACCACTCTGAGGGATCTACGCCGAATCGCCATTGAGGAGTGGGACAATGTGGATCAACAGTGCCTTGATGAACTTGTGGATAGTATGCCACGACGAGTACAGGCATGCATCAATGCAGGAGAACGTGCTACTGGGTATTAGAGATACCGGTGTGTACAGCAATCTGGACCAGCACCTCTGAAGGTGTCGCTGTATGGCGGTACAATATGCAATGCGTGGGTTTCATTAGTAATAAAAAGGGCAGAAATGATGTTTATGTTGATCTCTATTCCAATTTTCTGTACAGGTTCCGGAACTCTCGGAACCGAGGTGTTGCAAAACTTTTTTGATGTGTGTAATTTCTTGGGTCTATACAAACAAGAACATTTATTCATGGTATGTTGCAGGATACCTAACCGTAATTTAGCAAGACAGGTTGTCTCTGGGACCGTCGATATTTTCGTTCTTTCTAATAAGAACGTTGTGTATGGAATAAATTTACAAACGTCCATGCACGCGAGGTCCTCATCGTAATGTCAATATATGGAATTTGAAAACGATAAAATTCAAAACACTGTGGTGTAGAGTTTTCCTTAATCCCCGAATACTAGTTGTGGGCAGGCCATCTCTTTAAGAATTAACTTCTAAATCTTTGTGCTCAAAGTTAAATGGATAACCCGAAAATTACAGTCCTACGTATAGCTCTTAAAGTGTGGAATTTTCGCAAAATTTCACTCTGACAAACGTTGATTGGGGTAATATGTTGGTTATCATTTTGACCTGACTGCTAATATCTTACTGGACGCAGATTAAAAGCTTACAACTTAAAGTAAGTGAAGGGGAAGAAGAATGCTCACATTTATCAATAAACATATTTATGAAATAAACAAATGAAATGACTAATCAAAAACCTGTGACAATTATATCTTCCAGGATCTAGATGAATATTAAATGGAAAGCAGTGTCACAGCCATATTAGTTAAATTACTGCTTGCCCTCTTAAGAATGTGTTCTCTACTGAAGATCAACGATAACTATCAACTATTCAATCATGTAATCATGCAATCAGAACAGTGGAAGTTGACGGCTAAAACCTAGAGATCTTTCATTACCAGTGCAAAAGGAGGCGAGACGAGTGATGGTCCTGGATTCCAAAAGTGTGAAATCAAGTTGAATTTCTCGGCCGGTGCTGCGAGTTACGCTCACCGAATGTATGTGTATGGTGGCGAGCTGTGCGTTGCAGATGTGATGGACCCTTCGTGAAGATGGTGTCTTCAGCACCTTTGCGAGGCTTCAAGATGTGGCAGCCTCTACCGCACTGCTGCGGCAAGTCGATTAGTACACCACAGCGTCCTGAGCCAAATTGGATGTCGACACCCTCGCGTCCTACCCCGATCTGCTTTCCTCATGATACTAACTTACGCCCAGCGTATTCATTGCCGCAAAAAGGTGCCAGTCGCCAGTTGCGGGATTACGAACCTCTGTGGTCCAGTGATGAGGATTCCCTCTAACAGAGAATACCGTCAAAAATAGCGCATCTTTTTCAACCTTCAATGACAACATGAAATCTACTACCAAAAAGAGCTACCAAAAATCATTTATTTCGTGCTGTGGTCTTACGTCACATATCTTAACGCCAACTGCACGTTCTTCCACCAATATTCACAGCCTTACAGTTGCGTTCAAGAAATTCAGAGAGAACCGCTACCGAGCGAGGACTCGCATTCAGGAAGACGACGTTTCAAATCTGCGTCCGGCCACCCTGATTTAGGTTTTGCGTGATTTCCCTAAATCCCTTCAGACAAATGCCGAGATGGTTTCTTTGAAAGGGCACGGTGAATGCCCAGCATTTGGCGAAAAAACTAGTCAAGTTGTAGATAGTCCTGGTCGAGTGCCCGTAGATGATATGAGATCAGAACTTAAACTGGACGTTACCGTATGGAGGGGAGTCTCATGTGACATTTCTAAAGGCCTCTCTGTAGTCTCAGATGGTGCAAAAAGATGGTCTGGTAAAATATTCCTGTTAAATGGGCATAGTCCTGATTTTTAAACCCCTTCAATGCTGTTTCTACACAAACGGCTCTACTGAAAGCAGCATTGAACAGTTTTCCGACTTGATATATTGTCACAACAGGGCCAGGATGGTTCACTAGCCACTTCCTGACTTCTTCCTCATAGACGGCACTCAGAGGAGCCATAAATGTCACATCGAGTGGCTGAAACCTATGTGTCGTATGGGGAGGAAAGCAAAGTAAAATGACGTGTTTCTCTCGTGCTAGGTTAATCCATTCTAGGCTCTTCACAGGCGAGTTGTGTCCATCACGAATCAATAGCACAGGCTTTGAAACGTCCCCTTAGAAAAATTTATACACGACTGTGCTTAAACTGACACACAATATTTTTAGCGCAACGCAATCTGACTTTCAAAAATCCCTACAAAAGAATAGCCCTGACTAACATTAACCTATACCTTTCACAAATCACTTACCTCACCAAAAATCTTCGTTGCTCGAACTACTGCAAAACAGCGAGCGCCACTACTGCCAGCTAAATAAAAGATTAAAACTACGGAAGGCACTAACTACTGATAGGGATAGTTAGCAAATGAAAGATTTTAATAGAGAACAAACAATGTATTTACCTTAATAGTGTTGAAAAACCATAATATACATGTTCATGACATCCAGTCTTACAAATTTCCAAACTCCGCCATCTCTCTCCCCATATCCACCACTGCTGGCGGCTCACCTCCAACTGCGCAACGCTACGCGCTGTTCACATCCAGCTGCCGCTACCAAACACTACAATGGCAGACAACAATGCAAACTAGCCACAGACTGCACACAGCACAGCCAGTGATTTTCATATAGAGCGCTACGTAACGTTGCCAATAAGAAAACATAAACAGCCTACTTACATAAAGAAAACATAAACAGCCTACTTACAGCTTTTCACGTGTTGAATTTGAGAACTCGACAAACGGTTGAACCAGATTAAAAACGAATCTTTATTAATCCACCCACTCTCGTGGTACACAGCAAAAGAAGCAGAAGGAACATCATCCATTAACAAAGGGTTCTGCCTCCTGCTAGGAAAAACAAACATGACAGGCATGAAGTTGCCTGCCGCATTTATGCAAGTCTCAGCAGTTACTGGTACACCTCTCTCAGCTGAAGAAAGCGCGCCGACTTGCTTCTAACCACGACGGTCAAGTACTTCAGACGGCTTGTTTGGCACAGTCATGATTCCTGTCTCATCGACATTATAGATCTGATTTGGAGAGCACTTGTGTTCCTTAAGTAGAGACTCCAGTAAATCGAAGAATTTACCAACTGCATCTCGGTTAAATCCCTTGGCTCTTGTCATAGATGTGGGCTCTGGATTACGTAGAGAAAGGTTTGGACGCCTTTGCAGAAAACCATATAACCAATCTTTCCCTGCAAGCTGCTTTTCTTTATTAAAAGGATGATTAATATTGTTTGCCTCAGCTAGCTCGAATGCTAATTTTCTTAAATCAGTTAGTGTGAGACCAAAAAGTCTTCGCTCCATAGTGAGTACATGTCGCATTAGCTCGTTTTCTTGATCTTTAGAAAATACAGTTTGGTATCTTCCAAACTTTTTTTCAGCAGCTTTTTCTGACGTTATGTTTTGTTTCCTAGCTTGTTTTACCTTCCTCTCAAGGGTAGTTTGAGGAACGTTGAAGACCTTACACGCTTTTCTATACCCCAACTCACCCTTTAGAACAGCCTGTATGGCGTTGGCCATCCCCTCTTCGGACCAGCTCTGCCTGTCAGTCTTCCTCACATACCGGCTCATCTCGATACCTGAAAAGAAAAAAAAAGCATAAGATTTTATTACAATATTATTAATAAAATATTTTTATAAACCTAAAGATGTATTTTTATAACATGTGGGCCTCAAATAACATGAGACTAATGAAAAATAAAAATTAATATATAGCGTTAGCCTACTAGTGTTAAAATACTTATGCGTTATACAAAAGGGGGACGTCCCCGTTTTGTACAATCTCCTATATCCCCATTTGACCCGAACGAACAGTGAATAGCGAAATATGGCGTCTCTAAGGTAGGAATTCAGATAACCTTAATGTTAAAACGTTAAAATAATGTCTTAATACTACTTAATAGAAATGGTAACTTACCATTGATTCTTGTATGTGTATTTTTGTATATCGGCACAACTAAAGACGAGAGAAAATCGGAAGAAAAACAGTGAAAAACTTTGAAATTTTGTACTGACGTAAGAGACGGTCTTCCGTGGCCACAAACCAACTCAAACTACCGTTGCCATGCCGAGAGTCACTAGTACCGTATTTTTCCGCTCATAGCAGCACCAATCAAGCACATACACACTGTACCCACGCTGTCCCCGTATTGTCCAACTCTCCCCTACCTATTTTTCCTGATGTCAGACTCAGAATGATAAATATATTCTAATTTTTGATAGAATCGATATGCAAAATGCTTACCGCGTTTTAAAATCACGTAAAAATCAATACCAGATTTTGTGCTCATTTCCCCTGTAAAGTGGTGCATTGTGGAAGTACTCTCTGCCGTCCACCTGACCATGATTTTTTGAGTACGGCTGTAGACTGTGGTGACAAAAGTCATAGGATAGCGGTATGGATATGTAAAGATGGCGGTAGTGTCGCATACACAAGGTATAAAAAGGCAGTGCAGTGGCGGAGCTGTCATTTATTCTCAGGTGATTCATGTGAAAACGTTTCTGACATGGTTAAGAACGCATGACGGATTACCACTCTTTGAATGCGGAATAATCGCTGGAGTTAGACGCACGGGATACTCCATTTCGGAAGCTGTTACGGAATCCAATATCCCGAGATCCACTGTAAGAGTGTGCCGAGAATACCAAATTTCATGCATTACCTCTCACGACGGGCAAGACAGTGGCCGACGGCCTTCACTTAATCGAGCGCAACGGCGTTTGCATAGAGTTTTCAGTATAAACAGACACGTAATACTACGTCAAGTAACAACAGAAATCAATATAGTTCGTACGACGAAAGTATCCGTGAGGGCAGTGCAGCGAAATATGGCGTTTATGGGTCAGACGAACAACTGCCGCGTATCTCCTGGGCTCGTGACCATATCCGTTCGACCCTAGCCGACTGGAAAACCATACCTGGTCAAAGGAGTATGGCTCTGAGCACTACTGGACTTGACATCTGAGCTCATCAGTCCCCTAGACTTAGAACTACTTAAACCTAACTAACCTAAGGACATCACACACATCCATGCTCGAGACAGGATTCGAACCTGCGACCATAGCAGCAGCGCGGCTCCGGACTGAAGCACCTAGAACCGCTCGGCCACAACGGCCGGCTGGTCAAAGGAGTCTCAGCATCAGTTGGTAAGAGTTGATGGTAGGGTTGGAGAGTGCTGGAGACTCCTAGAAGCATTGGACACATGTTGTCAATAGGGCACTGTGCAAGCTGGTGTCGGCTCCATAAAGGTGTGCTCTGTGTTTACATGGGTCCTCTAGTCCAATTGAGACCATTTTCAGCCATTCGTAGACACAATGTTCCCAGGCAACGATGGAATTTGTATGGATGGCAATGCACCATGTCACGGGGCTGCACTTGTTCGCGACTGGTTTGAAGAACATTCTGGACGATTGGACTGAATGACTTGGCACCCAGATCGCCCGACATGAATCCTATGGAACATTTAGGGGACATGATCGAGAGATCAGTCCGTTTACAAACACTTTTGCAGTTATGGGCGTCTATAGAGGCAGTCTGGCTCAATCTTTCTGCAGGGGACTTCCAGTGACTTGTTGAGTGCGTGACACGTCGAGTTGCTGCACTACGCCGGACAAAAGGAGATCCGACACGATATTAGGAGGTATCCCGTGACTTTTATCAACTTAGCGTATGGATGTAGGAATTGAAACTCCGGAGAAATCGAAAGAGTGCGAAAGAGTGAGGGTACTTTCGGAAATCGGGTTCGGTCTGCTACTGTATACGCCTGTTTAAAAGGTAGGCCGAAAATTTATATGGAGGCCGGAAGTGTAATTCGAAACCAGTTTTCAGTCTTGATGAAGGGGATGCAGGGCCCCATTATATTAGACAGAAAGGATGTTCGTAAATGTTATATTTAGGGCGTTATTAGCTCCGGAGCCCCTTACAGCGCTGCAAATTGAGAAAAATTGCAGGCGCCAGCTATTGGGGAGGCCGTTATTAGGAGGCGCCCTCCAGAGCGGTGTTACCGGAGCGGAGTGGAGTGGAGCGCCAGCGCCGGCAGCCAAATCTGTTTGTAATTTCTTCCGGCCCCGTCCGCGGCCATTGTGGGCAGCGGCTCGTCAGCGCCGCGGGGTCTGTCGGCGCTCCCGGGGTACACAATGCTAACGACCTGCTCGCAGCCGGCTCTCTGGATGATAGATCTGCCGGACGCCTCGGCCGATCGTCCGAGATATGTGCGAATGACGGTCGACAGCGAGGAAAAGCAGAGAGGAGTGGAAGGGACGTTGTAAGCGTCTACATTCAGTTCTGATGGCAGAGCAGAAACTGCAACGCTATACAAGTTTCAGGAGGAATCTTCATAACGGCTAAAGCTCTATTCTGGGCACAGTGCCAGTTGTAGGTGGCTTATCTAACTGCTTTCAGGGGAAACAAAAATTTAATTTTCGACATTCCATACACACTACTGGCCATTAAAATTGCTACACCACGAAGATGACGTGCTACAGACGCGAAATTTAACCGACAGGAGGATGATGCTGTGTTATGCAAATGATTAGCTTTTCAGAGCATTCACACAAGGTTGGCGCCGGTAGCGACAACTTCAACGTGCTGACATGAGGAACGTTTTAAACCGATTTCTCATACACAAACAGCAGTTGACCCGCGTTACCTGGTGAAACGTTGTTGTGATGCCTCGTGTAAGGAGGAGAAATGCGTACCATCACGTTTCCGACTTTGATAAAGGTCGGATTGTAACCTATCGCGATTGCAGTTTATCGTATCGTGACATTGCTGCTCGCGTTGGTCGAGATCCAATGACTGTTAGCAGAATATGGAATCGATGGGTTCAGGAGGGTAATACGGAACGCCGTGCTGGATCCCAACGGCCTCGTATCACTAGCAGTCGAGATGACAGGCATCTTATCCGCATTGCAGTAAAGTATCGTGCAGCTACGTCTCGATCCCTGAGTCAACAGATGGGGACGTTTGCAAGACAACAACCATCTGCACAAACAGTTTGACGACGTTTGCAGCAGCATGGACTATCAGCTCGGAGACCATGGCTGCGGTTACCCTTGACCCTGCATCAGAGCCAGGAGCGCCTGCGATGGTGTACTCAACTACGAACCTGGGTGCACGAATGGCAAAGCGTCATTTTTTCGGATCAATCCAGACTCTGTTTACAGCATCATGATGGTCGCATCCGTGTTGGGTGACATCGCGGTGAACGCACATTGGAAGCGTGTATTCGTCATCACCATACTGGCGTATCACCCGGCGTGATGGTATGGGTAGCCATTGGTTACACGTCTCGGTCACCTCTTGTTCGCATTGACGGCACTTTGAACAGTGGACGTTACATTTCAGATGTGTTACGACCCCTGGCTCTACCCTTCATTCGATCCCTGTGAAACCCTACATTTCATCAGGATAATGCACGATCGCATGTAGCAGGTCCTGTACGGGCCTTTCTGGATACAATACACCAGACTCTACTCCTGATGAACTGTGGTATCGTGTGAAGCTGCATGGGCAGCTGTACCTGTACACGCCATCCAAGGTCTGTTTGACTGAATGCCCAGGCGTATCAAGGCCATTATTACGGCCAGAGGTGGTTTTTCTGGGTACTGATTTCTCAGCACCTATGCATCCAAATTGCGTGAAAAGGTAATAGCATGTCAGTTCTAGTATAAAATATTTGTCCAATTGATATCAGTTTATCATCTGCGTTTGTTCTTGGTGCAGCAATTTTAATGGCCAGTAGTGTAATTATTGACCAAACTTAAAAATTTAAAATGCTTATTACGAGGTAAAGTATTACGTTAAAAGTGTAGCACAATACTTTGAGCTGCAGAAGTCATGGGAAACCTCCTAATGACCTCTATAACCTTCCATAGCTGCGAAAGTGTTGCCGCTGCAGGATTTTGTGCACGAACAGACTACTCGATTAGGTTTCATGTCGGACGGTCTACGTCGCCAGACCATTCGCTCAAAATGTCCGGAATGTTCTTTAAACCAATCGCGAAATACTGTGGCGCGACAAGGTACATTGCCATCCATAAAAATTTCACCGTTGTTTGGGAAAATGACGTCCATGAATGGCTGCAATCGGACTCCAAGTAGCCGAAGATCCAGAGGACGCAGTCCATTCCATGTAAACACTGCCCACACTGCTATAGAGCCACCGCCAGCTTGTTCAGTGCATTGCTGACAACCTGGTTCCATGACTTCGTGGGGTCTGCACTACACTTGAACCATACCATCAACTCTATTATCGTCAGTTGCGACTCATCTAACCAGGTCACGGTGAAACGTCCCCTTTCAACAATTATACACGACAGTGCTTAAACTGACACACAATATTTTTTAGCGCAACGCAATCTGACTTTCAGAAATCCCTACAAAGGAATGGCCCTGACTAACATTAACCTGTACCTTTCACGAATCACTTACCTCACCAAAAATCTTCGTTACTCGAACTACTGCAATACAGCGAGCGCCACTACTGCCAGCTAAATAAAAGATTCAAACTACTGAAGGCACTAACTACTGATAGGCATAGTTAGCAAATGAAAGATTTTAATAGAGAACAAACAATGTATTTACCTTAATAATCATAATATATATGCCATCCAGTCTTACAAATTTCAAGTCTCCGCCATTTCTCTCCCCACATCCACCTAGTGATGGGGAGCTCGTGAATGAGTCGTTCAAATGAACGCTTCACTCCAGTGAAGTGTGAACTAACCACTCAATTTCAAAGAACTGGTACTTCAAACTCTTCACAGATAGCACACTCCACACTTTTTCTAGTTCACTCACTCTCTTGCCCTCTCCCTCCCCCAGCACATCGGCGCTACGTCACTCATTCTCCCTTCACCTCAGTCCTCCCTCCACTGCCTGTCGACTAATCGCGCGGTGTTTGTGGGGAACGATAGGGTTAGGAGGGGTATACGCGGTGAGGGGCGAGGGGAAGGTAGCGTCAGCTGCTCCCTGCAGTGCTGACATCATTACCAGCGACTATTTGCGCAGTTATACTTCGCGTCTACGGGTAAGCTACCGTTGGCAGCGCTTGCAGACAAATGAATATTAAAATACAAACGAAGTGGCTGGCTGTGTGAGTACGCACAGCCAACATGAAAATAAAATTCTTACCTTGTGAGTCTGGAACTGAAGCATGCGTGGAATCCAAAAAAAAAAAAAAAAAATGGTTCAAATGGCTCTCAGCACTATGGGACTTAGCTTCTGAGGTCATCAGTCCCCTAGAACTTAGAACTACTTAAACCTAACTAACCTAAGGACACCACACAACACCCAGCCATCACGAGACAGAGAAAATCCCTGACCCCGCCGGGAATCGAACCCGGGAACCCGGGCGTGGTAAGCGAGAACGCTACCGCACGACCACGAGATGCGCGCGTGCAATCCACGCTTGAAAGATAATCGTTCATGTAGGAATGTTTATCTCGTACACATTATTGAAATAATTACACTAAATGTCAATTTGAGGATTGTCCTAATTAAATTTTTAAAAAAATACACATATATATTTATGGATAAGCATCAACGGATTTTGTGAATCCTCAGAGATTTCCGTTTAAAAACATGATTTGTTCCACTTTTTTCCCTGTCAGACGATTTCTTCTGTCAGTTATAAGGTTGCGACAATACAGAGTCGTATTTTTGCAAGTTCAAAGAGCGAGGGGTATACTGACAGCGGTTCAGACCACCACTGAAGTGGATTGCCTTGTCTCTGTAGCAGGGGCTCTTGTAAGTATTTGTCCACTTCCACTATTGCAGCAGCTCTCGGGTGTGGATTACTCTGCAGCCTGGAAAACACTTCATCAAATTCGAGCCAGAGGCTGGAAGTAGATTCAGTGGTTGGAACTGAGATAGTTCCAGTAGCAGTGGATGTGTTCGTCAAAAATTTCTCACAGTGCCTGATCAGGTTTAATTTCACCTTCTCAGCAGAATTTTTATCAGAAAAACCATGTAATTTGAACCGTGGATCCAATGCAGTTGCTTCCGCGAAAATGGAATTTTCCTCTATATTTCTAAATCGTCGTTTTAGGTCTTCAGCTAACTTTTCGGCCATCTGTTGCACGTCTTCATGAATTTCAGTGTTATTAACAAACCTGCAACACCATTTTTTCAACGAGCGACTAAGAAGTATAACTTTAGAAGCAGTGACAACATTTTCATTTGACATTTCCTCGGTGCAGTCTTTGAAAACTTTCAACAGGTCACAGGCTTGTGTTACACTTGCAATGTCCTCTGCAGTCAGATTTGGAAGATCCGGATAATTCAGAGTGATAACTGTCATTAGGGAATTCTTAACCTCGATTATTCTTCGCAGCATATCATAGGTTGAATTCCATCTTGTAACAGTGTCCTGTTTTAGTGTCAGAACTGGCTCTTTTAACTGTTCCTGCATCTTTTTCAGTTTCGTGCAGGCCTGCGAACTTCTTTTAAAAAATTCAACAATTTTTTTTACTTTATTCAGAATGTGTTGAATGTGCGGAAGCCCATTCTGAACAATTAAATTGAGTGTGTGCGCAAAGCAGGGGATGTGTTTCCAGGCTGTGAGTCTTATAGCTGCCACAATATTAGCAGCATTGTCGCTGACGACACACACGACTTTTTCTTGAATGCCCCATTCCCTTGTGACACGTAGCAGTTCTTCCGAGAGTTTTTCTGACGTGTGCCTTTCGTCGTATTTAAAGCACTCTAGGAGGGAAGACGCCAGCTCCAGGTCTTTAACGTAGTGTGCTGTCACCGACAAGTAACTCTCATTTGTAGTTGAGGTCCACCCATCCATTGTCAGCACAACCGCTTCCGCAGAATTAATTTTGGCTCTCACAATTTCTTTCATCATGGCGTACTGTTGTTGTAGCAGCGTATTGGAAATAGTCTTCCGAGATGGCATTCTGTGAGCACCATTCAGTTTGCCTACAAAACTTTGGAAATGTTTGCCTTCCACTATGTTGAAGGGCAAATAATCCTTTACAACAGTCTGCAGAAGTGCGAAATCTATCTCCTGATTTCTTTTGTTAGAAAGAGGTTTCGGAAAATACATGGGTAATGTTCCGTGATATTGAGGTCTGCTTTCTGATACTGAAGTGATACTATTATTTTCTGGCACCAACTGCTGTTCGCTTCTGGCATTTGCTGATGTTGGTTCCGGATTGTCCGGGTTTTTTATCCAACAAATATCGGAAGATGCAGGAGCAGGGGGCGCTAAGCGCCTGACTGACAATGACACTGTTGGATGCAGCACTCGAACATGACGCGCTAGATTAAATGTATTTCCTCCTTTATATGAAATACACTTAGAACAGTAATTGCACTTTGCTTTACCATCACCTAAATCGGCGAAGAAACCCCAAATCTCACTACTTCTACGCGATCGCGAGTTGCTAGCCATTGTATAAGAGTGAACAGACGCAAAAACTGCTTTCCAAAGAAAATAAAGATGGATTTTACCTGAAATCGTACCAATGACTACAGGTGACAGTTTACATTTTGAATTTGGAGGGTTATTATTCTCAACAAAAATAAAATCTACAGGAAAACTTCTGAATAATTACTTAACGTAGGTATATAGACTTTGTAACAGTGGTAAACATACTCATTCTATTTTGGACTAAATTTTAAAAGGAACAAAATTGGACTGCATTTCGTTGGTAGCCCTAGTTTTCAGTCTATGAATACAACAAATAAGGTTTCACTTGGCAGATAAAGACTTTTTTGGGCGCTTCATGAGAAAATGTCGAGCAAGATTAAATGTAATACCTTCTTTATATGTGACAGGTTTCTCTGTTTATCTTTCCTTTGTCCCCTTCGACCATGCTCTATTTAACTCTCAGACTCTGTAAGAGCGTAAAACGTTGCGTTCACGTTACTGCATAGTTCGGCCATCTGTTGGTAAAATTATGAAGTAATACGAAGATTTATTGTACGAGCGAGGCGAAGCGAGCGTAGCCGCGGCTGAGCGGCGAACTGGGCAACTTCGCCAGCCTTCCGTACTTCATGAATGAACTACTTCATTTGAACGCTTCACGGCAAAGAGTGAAATGAATGAAGTAGTTCACGGGAATGAACGAGCTCGACCCATCTCCACATCCACCACTGTTGGCGGCTCACCTCCAACTGCGCAACGCTACGCGCTGTTAACATCCAGCTGCCCAACGCTACAGTGGCGAGTATGACAACAATGCCAACCAGCCACAGACTGCACACAGCACAGCCAGTGATTTTCATACAGAGCGCTACGTGGCGTTACCAATAAGAAAACATAAACAGCCTACTTACAACGGTTTTCAAGTCATCTTGGGTCCAACCGATTTGGCCACGAATCCAGGAATGGCGCTGCAGGCCATGTCGTGCTGTCAGCAAAGGCACTCGCGTCGATAACCCATTAACGCCAAATTTCGCTACACTGTCCTAACGGATATGTTCGTCATACGTCCCATTTCATTTCTGTAGTTATTTACGCATTGTTTCTTATCTGTTAACACTGTGGAAACGCCACTGCTATAGGTCGTTAAGTGAAGGTCAGAGGTAATGCCTGAAATCTGGTGTTCTCAGCACACTCTTGACACCGTGGATCCTGGAATATTGGATTCTCTAACGATTTCCCAAATGGAATGTCCCTTGCTCCTAAATCCAACTATTATTCTCCGTTCAACGGGTGGTAATTCCCGTCGTGTTGCCATAATCACGTCGGAAAACTTTTCACATAAATCAGCCGAGTAGAAATAACAGATCAACAGCTCCACCACTGCACTATCCTTTTGTATCTTGCGTCAGCGATACTACCGCCATCTGTACATGCTCATATCGCTGAGCATTAAAAGTTAGAAACAGTACATACAAGGTCCATTCAATAAATTATCGGAAAAATACAACAAATTCGCACTTCTTTCCTATGTTTGGTGGTGTCGTAGAACTATCATCAAATGGGAGTGGCACACCTGCCTCTCTGTCGGCATGCTGGGAATGAGTGAAGCAAGATGGCGGCGCCCCTGCTGGACGCGTCGACCTGGAACACTGGGGTGTCATGACATTTTTATTAGATGCTGCGTCTAATTTCGGCTGGAAGGCTTCGGAACAAAGTTTCGCCACCTCCCAGGGTTTTTTTTAATAGACTGGAACAAGTCGGCACCGAAGATTGTAAATAGTAGATATGAATCAAATTGCAACATAACTTCAATGTGCCGCTGCGCCGGCATCAGTGGTGGAGACACTGCGGGACCAGAGGTACTGTACGTGTGTGTGTGTGTGTGTGTGTGTGTGTGTGTGTGTGTGTGAGGGAGAGAGAGAGAGAACAATATACCCAAGATAAGTTCACCGAGCAGCTACAATGAAGCTGTTTGAATGTTGGGTCTGCCGACAGTTGAAAATATGATGTCATTGTTACGAAGATTACTGATTTGTGCCCACATGTATGAAGCGGAACTAAGGAAATAAAATGACACTGCTGCGGGGACGGATGGTAGCACCTGTTGTTCATATTAAGTCTTGTGGTTTTATTGTTGTAATTATAAGAAATTGTGCTTTAAAACCCTGAATCTCAGAACAGTATTTTGTGAAGGTGATTTCTCACTGTAAGTTTTATCAAACTTTTCAAAAGTCGAAACTCGTGATGTTTATGGCTGGAGGACAGTGCGGGGGGGGGGGGGGGGGGGGGGAGGGAGACGCACTTGTATGGTTGAAGAGATGCGCACCAGCACCTAAAATTTTAGAAATTAAACGCTGGTCGGGTGCAGGGTTGAAACCAAACGAAACTGACTGCCGGATGGCAGTACAATATGGTGAATGTTAAACAAGTCGAACGCAAACGTATCAGGGGGTAGGTAGGTCCAGACTGAGTGTAACAACTGTTGAAAATTTGCCACGCGTATTCTGTGCAGTCACGGAGGACAATATAGCGACTGTCGGTGAGTTGATACAGGAAAACAGGCGTAAAGAGGTGAGTGATATTGAAACAACGATGAACATTGGTGTCAGATCAGCCTGCCGCACTGTTTTCATGACGTGCTGATGTTCAAACAAGTGTGTACGAGGTGGGTTCGTCTGCTTGCCCCATCCGCCATATTCCCCGGATCTAAAACCTCATATTATCACATTTTTAACCCACGAAAAGAAACTGAGGCTTAAGGTTTCCTGAGGACGAGGAAGTCCAGGAAGAAGCGATTAACTAATCACAAACACGCCCCCAATAAGTCTTTCCACATGGAATTGAGATTGTCCGACGTTGGCATAAGTGCATAGAACTTGAAAGGGATTACATTTACACTACTGGCCATTAAAATTGCTACACCACGAAGATAACGTGCTACAAACGGGAAAATTTAACCGACAGGAAGAAGATGCTGTGATATGCAAATGATTAGCTTTTCAGAGCATTCACAGATGGCTGGCGCCGGTTACGACACCTACAACGTGCTGACATGAGGGAAGTTTCCAACCGATTTCTCATACACAAACAGCAGTTGACCCGCGTTGCCTGGTGAAACGTTGTGATGCCTCGTGTAAGGCGGAGAAATGCGTACCATCACCACCATTTCCGACTTTGATAAAGGTCGGATTGTATCCTATTGCGATTGCGGTATATCGTATCGCGACATTGCTGCTCGCGTTGGTCGAGATCCAATGACTGTTAGCAGAATATGGAATCGGTGGGTTCAGGAGGGTACTACGGAACGCCGTGCTGGATCCTAACGGCCTCTTATCACTAGCAGTCGAGATGACAAGCATCTTATGCGCATGGCTGTAACGGATCGTGCAGCCACGTCTCGATCCCTGTCTCAACAGATGGGGCGTTTGCAAGACAACCATCTGCACGAACAGTTCGTCGACGTTTGCAGCAGCATGGACCATCAGCTCGGAGACCATGGCTGCGGTTACCCTTGACGCTGTATCACAGACAGGAGCGCCTGCGATGGTTTACTAAACGATGAACCTGGGTGCACGAATGGTAAAACGTCATTTTTTCGGATGAATCCAGGTTCTATTTACAGCATCATGATGGTCGCATCCGTGTTTGGCGACATCGCAGTGAACGCACATTGGAAGCGTGTATTCGTCATCGGCATACTGCCGTATCACCCGGCGTGAAGGTATGGGGTGCCATTGGTTACACGTCTCGGTCACCCCTTGTTCGCATTGACGGCACTTTGAACAGTGGACGTTACATTTCAGATGTGTTACGACCCGTGGCTCTGCTCTTCATTCGATCCCTACATTTCAGCGGGATAATGCACGACCGCACGTTGTAGGTCCTGTACGGGTCTTTCTGGATACAGAAAATGTTCGACTGCTGCCCTGGGTAGCACATTCTCCAGATCTCTCACCAATTGATAACGTCGGGTCAATGGTGGCCGAGCAACAGGCTTGTCACAATACGCCAGTCAGAACTCTTGGTGAACTGTGGTATCATGTTGAAGCTGCATGGGCAGCTGTACCTGTACACGCCATCCAAGCTATGTTTGACTCAATGCCCAGGTGTATCAAGGCCGTTATTACAGACAGAGGTGGTTGTTATGGGTACTGATTTCTCAGAATCTATGCACCCAAATTGCGTGAAAATGTAATCACATGTCAGTTCTAGTATAATATATTTGTCCAATGAATACCCTTTTATCATCTGCATTTCTTCCTGGTGTAGCAATTTTAATGCCAGTATTCTCGTAAAAGATTCTTTTAAAAACTTCCTTTTTTTTATTGAATCAGCCTTGTATGTCTTCAGGCAGCGTCACTTACTGCACGCAAATTGACCAGATTATATTTTCCAGTATTCGTGAATGAGAGCACCTAGCGACTTCCAGGAAACGTTACACAGAATTTCATTCCGTTTCGGAACTTTTTCTTGCTAGCACTCGGTGAAAAATAATGAAAGAAAGAAGACGAATCGCTTACTACATTTTCGCTGGTCGTACAGTAAAATTTCAGCATGAGGTATGACGTTTCAATTTCTTACTGCATCACTACTAACTCTGTTCGCAAAAATATTTTACAAGCTTTATTCACTTATACCAGTGAACTTTATTATTACAAGGCACACAGTTCGAGAGATATTACGTTTTATGTATAGTAGTTCCATTCTTTAAAAAAATCTGTGTGTGGATGGTTTTACTGGTAGAAATTACTTGAGGGCATGTTAGTACAGACTATGGGAATTAAGAATTCCATTAAATGCGTGTCCAACCTATTTTATAGCCAAAGAACACTCTCCGATAATATTGGAGTCCGATTTCAAGAAATTCTAGATATCGTAGGCCTGTAACACGACGCGGTAACACAACATGCCCGCTCAGCTGATTGTCTATCGTACCACACTACACATTTACAGAGAAGCTCTGATCTACTGAGATACACTATGTGATCAAAAATATCCGGACACACCCAAAAACGTATGTTTTCCATATTAGGTGCATTGTGCTGCCACCTACTGCCGGGTACTCCATAACAGTAGTCATTAGACATGGTGAGAGAACGGCATGGGGCGCTCCACGGAACACAAGGACTTCGAACGTGGTCAGGTGATTGGGTGTCACTTGTGTCATACTTCTGTACGCGAGATTTCCACACTTCTAAACATCCCTTAGTCTACTGTTTCCGATGTGATAGTGAAGTGGAGATGTGAAGGGACACGTACAGCACAAAAGCGTACAGGTCGACATCGTCTGTTGACTGACAGAGACAGTGGACAGTTGAAGAGAGTCACAATGTGTAATAGGCAAACATCTATCCAGACCAATACACAGGAATCCCAAATTGAATCAGGATCCACTGGAAGAACTATGACAGTTGGGCAGGGGGTGAGAGAACTTGGATATCATGGTCGAGCGGCTGCTCATAAGCCACACATCACGCTGGTGAATGCCAAACGACGCCTCCTTGATGAAAGGGGCGTAAATATTGGACGACTGAACAATGGAAAAACGTTGTGTGGAGTAACGAATCACTGTACACAATGTGGCGATCAGATGGCAGGGTGTGGGTATGGCGAATGCCCGGTGAACATCATCTGCCAGCGTGTGTAGTGCCAACATTAAAATTCGGAGGCGGTGATGTAATGGTGTGGTCGTGTTTTCCATGGAGGGGGCTTGCACCACTTGTTGTTTTTCGCGGCACTATCACAGCATAGGCCTACATTGATGTTTTGAGCACCTTCTTGCTTCCTACTGTTGAAGAGCAATTGGTGGGTGGCGATTGCATCTTTCAACACGATCAAGCACATGTTAATAATGCACGGCCTGTGGCGGATTGGTTACATGACATTAACATCCCTGTAATGGACTGGCCTGCACAGAGTCCTGACCTGAATCCTATAGAACACCTTTGGAGTGTTTTGGAACAGGACTTCATGCCAGGCATCACCGACCGACATCGACACCTCTCGTCAGTGCACCACTCCGTGAACGATGGGCTACCATCCCCCAAGAAACCTTCCAGCACCAGATTGAACGTATGCCTGCTTACAGTGGGTGGGCTACCATCCCCCAAGAAACCTTCCAGCACCTGGCTGAACGTATGCCTGCTACAGTGGAAGCTGTCATCAAGGCTAAGGGTGGGACAACACCATATTGGATGCCAGCTGCGCGGGATTAGCCGAGCGGTCTAAGGCGCTGCAGTCATGGACTGTGCGGCTGGTCCCATCGGAGGTTCGAGTCCTCCCTCGGGCATGGGTGTGTGTGTTTGTCCTTAGGATAGTTTAGGTTAAGTAGTGTGTAAGCTTAGGGACTGATAACTTTAGCAGTTAAGTCCCATAGGATTTCCCACACATTTGAACATTTGATTCCAGAATACCGATGGAGAGCGCCACGAGCGTGTAAGTAATTTTCAGCCAGGAGGCTGGATGCTTTTGATCACAAAGAGTATCACACAAGAGTTTGCGATAGTTGGCACCAGAAGTACAAGACTTTGCGACTCTTGCTACAAGAAATACCGTGACTCTGCCCACAGCAGGAACATCGCTCCTCACAAAGAATCAAGCTGCCCGCGAGAAGCACGTGCTCTGGAGCGGCTGCGCCACCAGAAAGCGACAGCGAGGCGCACGAGTAAATAACCATGCACGAGAGGAATTCAACAATTGCAAGTTGTAAGCCAGTCCGAGACTTCATAGGGAGTTCCTGCAGACGTTCATCGCATCTTCAAGTCATCCAAGCTGTCGAGTGAGATAGAAACAGTGGTGGATAGATACACAGTGGTAAGTCTTTAGCAGGAACAGAACAGTGAATAAAATTTTTGTTTATGGACAGAGACCGCCTGCCTAGAGATTTAATTGAATACTGTTTGGAATTGTTGTTCGAATAGTATATAAAGATTTAAGACTGATTTTATTCCCACTTAAGTTCAGAGAACATTATTTAGTCTGTGTTCGTGAAACTATAGTCAACGCGCGACAGATAGGCTATACCTGCATTCTACAGTTACTGTAACCAGCATTACCAAAGTTGAGGAATGTATCTTTCTACTCACTATTCTGTATTACTTTCATTGTGTGTGATGCCCTAGAATACAAGCATCCGTCCTACCAGGAAACCTTTATTATTTTTTCAGCGACAGCGAGATTTTCATCAAAGTGGACGTGCCCAGACAACAGACGCATTATTGAAACGATGTGTCCACAAAGGCATGCGGGTTTTCGTGGAAACACCGGTGTTTGTTTCGAATTTTGTTGACACTGTCAAGAAAAAAAGTGACTTTATAAGCAATGAGTATTAATGGGAGTACTTGGTGATATGTGATTAGCCAACGACAAAATTCCAATCTACTTCCAGTTTCTTCTCGAAGGTGTCCATTGTGTTGTTAGTGATAAGGATAGAGCACGTGCATACTTAATGCCTGTCTGTTTCTTGTATGCGTCAAACTGTATATGGGAAGAAATTTTGCGCGTTCAGATGACGTGGAAACTTCGCCAGTGTCATGGTGAAAAACGCCAGCAAACACTGTTGTGTCTGGCTCTGAGCACTATGGGACTTAACATCTGAGGTCATCAGTCCCATAGAACTTAGAACTACTTAAACCTAACTAACCTAAGGACATCACACACATCCATGCCCGAGGCAGGATTCGAACCTGCGACCGTAGCGGTCGCACGGTTCCAGACTGAAGCGCCTAGAACCGCTCGGCCATACTGGCCGGCTCTTGTATCTGGTACTCTGTGGTTATTCTCCGCAAGCAGCAGCAGTGTTTTCATTACAAAACCAGTACACAAATACCATATCGAAAAACTCAGCACTGTGCGGCTGGTACCGGCGGAGGTTCGAGTTCTCCCTCGGGCATGGGTGTGTGTGTTTGTTCTTAAGATAATTTAGGTTAACTAGTGTGTAAGCTTAGGGACTGATGACCTTAGCAGTTAAGTCCCAGAAGATTTCACACACATTTGAACATGTTCTTTTTTTTAAACTCAGCATGGCAAACGGCGTCGTTGACTCACATAAGAAAGTAATGAAGGAGTGAACGAGTAGTGTAGATGATAAACGCGTAAAACACACACACACACACACACACACACACACACACACACACATACATAGTTACAAAAGAAATTCATCATAAGCTGCGACATTGTCGCGAATAAAACAGTGACCCCAGTATAGAATAAATTTCCTTTACTTTACGTCTATGGTCACAATTTTTTTTCTCAACGTATTACCGGTTTCGGTCTATAATGACCATCTTCAGATCTGTTTTATAAAAACAATGTCCTAATGTAGTGCAACCATAGTGGCATCGTCAAATATTAAATGCAAAATCAGCACCAGAATCGTCAAATATATACGAGGGTCGGAACTTAAATAGTGCTAACTACACTCCTGGAAATTGAAATAAGAACACCGTGAATTCATTGTCCCAGGAAGGGGAAACTTTATTGACACATTCCTGGGGTCAGATACATCACATGATCACACTGACAGAACCACAGGCACATGAGACACAGGCAACAGAGCATGCACAATGTCGGCACTACTACAGTGTATATCCACCTTTCGCAGCAATGCAGGCTGCTATTCTCCCATGGAGACGATCGTAGAGATGCTGGATGTAGTCCTGTGGAACGGCTTGCCATGCCATTTCCACCTGGCGCCTCAGTTGGACCAGCGTTCGTGCTGGACGTGCAGACCGCGTGAGACGACGCTTCATCCAGTCCCAAACATGCTCAATGGGGGACAGATCAGGAGATCTTGCTGGCCAGGGTAGTTGACTTATACCTTCTAGAGCACGTTGGGTGGCACGGGATACATGCGGACGTGCATTGTCCTGTTGGAACAGCAAGTTCCCTTGCCGGTCTAGGAATGGTAGAACGATGGGTTCGATGACGGTTTGGATGTACCGTGCACTATTCAGTGTCCCCTCGACGGTCACCAGTGGTGTACGGCCAGTGTAGGAGATCGCTCCCCACACCATGATGCCGGGTGTTGGCCCTGTGTGCCTCGGTCGTATGCAGTCCTGATTGTGGCGCTCACCTGCACAGCGCCAAACACGCATACGACCATCATTGGCACCAAGGCAGAAGCGACTCTCATCGCTGAAGACGACACGTCTCCATTCGTCCCTCCATTCACGCCTGTCGCGACACCTCTGGAGGCGGGCTGCACGATGTTGGGGCGTGAGCGGAAGACGGCCTGACGGTGTGCGGGACCGTAGCTCAGCTTCATAGAGACGGTTGCGAATGGTCCTCGCCGATACCCCAGGAGCAACAGTGTCCCTAATTTGCTGGGAAGTGGCGGTGCGGTCCCCTACGGCACTGCGTAGGATCCTACGGTCTTGGCGTGCATCCGTGCGTCGCTGCGGTCCGGTCCCAGGTCGACGGGCACGTGCACCTTCCGCCGACCACTGGCGACAACATCGATGTACTGTGGAGACCTCACGCCCCACGTGTTGAGCAATTCGGCGGTACGCCCACCCGGCCTCCCGCATGCCCACTATACGCCCTCGCTCAAAGTCCGTCAACTGCACATACGGTTCACGTCCACGCTGTCGCCGCATGCTACCAGTGTTAAAGACTGCGATGGAGCTCCGTATGCCACGGCAAACTGGCTGACACTGACGGCGGCGCTGCACAAATGCTGCGCAGCTAGCTCCATTCGACGGCCAACACCGCGGTTCCTGGTGTGTCCGCTGTGCCGTGCGTGTGATCATTGCTTGTACAGCCCTCTCGCAGTGTCCGGAGCAAGTATGGTGGGTCTGACACACCGGTGTCAATGTGTTCTTTTTTCCATTTCCAGGAGTGTATTTATTCACAATCGTGAGAAAAGAGTTAAATGTTTGCACCTGTTACTGACCTTCAAAGTAGTCCCCAGCGTTGCGTAGAACCCGTTGCCAGCGATGTGGAAGGCGTAGTATACCGTTATCAGAGCCTGTTCTTGTTGATGGTGCGAGTGGAGCGGTCTACTGCCCGTCGAATCTCTGTAACAGCTCTGAAGCGAGTGCCACGAAGTGGTTCCTTGGGAATCAAATCAAAGTCACAGGGACTTAGGTCCGGGGAGTATGGTGGATGTACAGTACTTCCCAGTCCCATCGACCGAATAGAGCAGTCACAGCTTGCGCTTTTTGCGCCTGCGTACTGTCGTGCAAAATGTTGGGTCGGCTGTGCAGAAAGTGTCGCCCCTTCTTTCGCAAAGCTGGTCGCAGGTGATGCTCTAAAAACCAACAGTAATACTGTGCATTGATTGTGCATTGACGTGGAGGAATGTAATGCGTTGGGATAACACCACCACAGTCGTGCACTAAAATCACCATAATTTTAATCCGCTCAATTCGCAACACCAACAGAACAGGCTCTGCTAACGGTATACTACGCATTCCACATCGCTGGCAACGGGTTCAACACAATGCTGGTGAGTACTTTGGACAGTAACAGGTGTAAACATGTAACACTTTTGTATCGGTTGTGAATAAATAGTTGCCACTATTTAAGTTCCAACCCTCGTAAATAATAGCATATGTACGAGTCATATTGTCAGCAGCACTATTTAAAGAAATTCATTGTACTGACCTACATAGGAAAAACATGTGAACTAATTGCTCGTTCTTGATGTGACAATAAAACGAGAGTACTCTTCCGTACAAACAACGACCTTCGACAAAAACGTGGGATACACGAAGAGAAGTTCATAACAAATACTCAAAGTCAGGAGTGTGTGAAAGAAAATTTGGCGCCTGTCCGAAACTTTCCATAAACCAAACGGACAGATTTTTTGCTGCTCACTACAGAGAGTATTCTAATGTAGACATAAAGTTGGATCCATATGTCAAAATTTTGATATATGTGATTATTGTTCTAAAGGATGCCAACGGTATACGGTTGGGGATCTTGAAATTTTGACTAATTAAAAGAAAATACCCACATCAGTGGTTCAATGAACAAAGCTATTTTCATAACAAAGCCTCTTGCGAAACATTTTCTAATCTGTTATGATGTCTTTTATCCTGTTTTATGCCTTTCTCCGTTGTTGAGATTACTTTTCCTCTTGGCTGCGTTTTCCTATCAGTAGCTTGAATGAACATTTGTTTCGTACACGCTGTTTAGTGTACAGTTGCAACCGCCAGTTACTACTTTGCTATTCGCAGATCGCATCTGCAAATAATCGTAATCTGTCCTCCTTCTAGCTTATTTAAGTCACTGGTAGTAATTTTTTACTGCTTTTCTGCTTGAGAAAGCTTATTCTCAGAATCAGTTTTACACTGTGAATATTTCTAATTTCATATCCGCAACTTATTATTACGTAGTCAACTGCAACCTTGCGGGTCTAATAGTCATACCGCAGATAAGTTTACATTACGAACGTCTCTCTGACCCTCTTCAATTGACGATCTGTTATATAATTTTTTAAAGTAAGTATGGTTGTGTGTAAAAGTTAGTTTTATTTCTGAACTACTTTTGTGGTATATTACTATTATCTTTTTCTTTCTTTTGAAGCGGACCGTCTGATGATGACTTGGCAATCAAATGACACCACTTACGTGCAAAAATTACAACACGCTCACTATTTTCTCTAAGGCAATATGTCCACTCTGTGTACGAAATAATTAAATTGTACTCTGTGTAAAAAAGTTCTACTAGCCGACTTCCCCTTTCATTCCTTTACCCCAGTCCATGTCTTCTGCTAATGTTGCTTCTCTTCATTAGCCTACCTTCGAATTCTAACCATATATCATAATTAATTTTTCTTTTTCCTTAAAGATTCGAGAAAATCTTTTTTCTTGTCATACATTCTTTAATCTCCGGATTATGCACGGAGTTGGTAAGCACATATTCCTCAACTAGTGTGGTGGCTCGTGGCTTTATACATGTCTTGATTAAGATAATACTCGTTTGCAGCAGATCACTAGCATGCCTGTTTTATTATTCATAGTTACTCCTGCATTATGCCTGTTTTTGTATTTATTACTACGTACTCGCTTGGGGCCAGAAGTTCTGGTATTTCTACCACTGCGCTTTAGTGATCCCGATTCAATCTGTGCATTTGTTTTGTCGAATTCCCTGGTATTACTACCCAATTAAGGAAACTAACTCTGTCATGTACAACACCAATTTTGTTTCTCCTGATGACAACATCCTCCTGGGAAGTCCTCGCCTGTAGACTGTATTAGTGAACTATTTTATCTTCAGAACATTTTGAGAGGTGGCATGAGCCCCCTCTCATATTTCTATCTTACGATTCTCCTCTCTAATTGAATGCGGTGGAAAGTTGCTATTCCTTCACACGCGGACTTCCCACGCAGCGTCTCTCGTCACCCGGGTGGTCCGGTGACAGGCGGGCTCTGCTGATCTGGAAAGCTTTAAGCCGACGGGTGTGAGGAAGTCGAGTGAATGCTTTGCAGACACCGACATTGTCAAGAGGCACGCCCGCACAGCCTGAAGTAGCGGCTGGGCTAGAGGTTCCGTTACTTCGCAGAAACTTAGCGAAAACACTTTCTGGCGGGCTACCAGCGAGGCGTGGGAATGACTTGTGTACCCAGGCAGCTGTGGCGGGAAAATTCCCGCACTTTCTGCAAAATAGTAACTGTGATTGGCTTGCTCAGGGCATAGCTCCGTGACGTAGCAAGATTGGCGCAGAAATTGGCGCCAAGAATCTCCATTGGTGGAATGGTAGCATTCCGGCAATGGAGTGGAATTTTCCGCCGGTTATCGAGTTGCTGATTGGAACGTTTAACCACGGCCACTGTCGTGGGGGCAGGAATGTTCTGTGTTCGGTTTTTGTACGGGTGCTCTTGTAAGTAGTCGGCTCTCGCCTCTCGGTCGAGGACGTCGAAGCAACCAGCCAACAGCTCCGGTACGCCAGATCGTGTCCTGGGAGTCAAGAAGTCGGTTTGGTAATGTATGTCCGCAGCACCGGCAGATAGGGATTTTCCTAGGTGACAATCAGAGCTCAGCAGAGCGCGCCTGTTCGTCTTTTTTCTAACTTTGTTCTGTCTTGGGTAGCAGCAATTAATGTTGGGTTGGCTATGTGTTTTCTCTAAGAATTGAGTTGCTAGGAATTGGCTGCACATATCACTTCGTCATAATCCTCACAATCTAGTTTAGGGACAACTTCACATTCACAGCGTTTGTTTAAATATCCAATTAGAACCAATTTGATGTATTGTTAATGTTTCATGTGATGTTGTTTATTATTTCGTGTTTAGTCTTAATAAATCATATTGTTATTTTGGACAGAACTTTCATTCTGTTAATAGGTAGAGCAACCCCATCATTCCTCACTATGTTAATGAAACCTTCATTTAATTAACTTATTTATCAAATTAATTGCAGGTGCCAAACTCTCTTCTACTCCACTGGCAGGGTTGATTAGAGTCAGTTCGCGTATTTTTTTTATCCTTGTGCAACAGCAAAAGTTGTAGTTAGAATAGGGGGGGCTTAGAGCATCATGTACATATGTAGATTCTAGAAGAATTGAGTGTTAAATACACTGCTAGCCCCGGCACCTCGCAATTTTGCCCCAGGAGTGTGCCGTTATCATCAAGATGCGCAGTAGAGCTCCACGTTCTCAGGAAATACGATGACTAGTTTTCCCTTGCTTTCACCTACTCGCAGTCCCGACATAACAAGACCATGTTGACTAATGTTATAAGGGAGACCAGTCAGTCATCCAGACTGTATACCTCCAACCATGAAATGACTTCTTCTCCTCTTCAGGACCCATACGTTTGTCTGGTCTTACCGCAGCTACCCCTGCACTGCAAGCCACCCCGTCACAGCACGATCCACGGTTTGTGGTTGGTAGGGGGAAGGAATGTAGAAGAAGATTATTGATTTATCTTTCTTTACTGCCTGTTACTCGAGAAAAATTAATTAAGGGAGTAGTAACCTTTAATCAGAGGCAGTAAAGCGAGATAAACTAAGTTTCACGATAAAATTGGAAATAATAGTGACAAATGAAAAACATCAGTGGTGCTGGACGAAAAATTACGGATGAAAATATGAAACCAAAAGGCATTTCTTTAATGAATTTAGTGCCGTCTGCAGCTACCATTTTTTTCATTTGTTGTATGAGGCTGTATAATTTTGGTCTTAAAACATCATCAAGTATGTTTAAAAATGTCATTGATGGCGCATTATGCCATATAAGTCTTTGCACTTATGTTTACAGGCTATCCCAGGAGGAATGGTCGATATTCAGGGGTATGACAGGAACGAATAGTCAATTAAACAGGGGGCTCTAAAATGCATACCTTAAGAGTTATGAGTACTTCTTCGCCTTAGATAGTTCGAAACAAATTTCTTCTACTGCATTTGTTCAATAGAAGAGATGTATTTCCCAGTAGCGACGATTAACAAGTGCTCTTAGCTCTTCATGTATGCATTTTAGACCCCCTGTTTACTTAACATCGTTTTTTCATTTTGGTCCGTACTGCCTTCTTACAAAATATGTAAAACAAAGCGCTTACAATAAAAGAGATTTGTTCCACAGTGGCTAAGGTGAAGGTCTCATAGCTCAAGGTATGCTTTATAAAGTACATGTTTACTGTACATTTTTGCTTCGAATAATCGTTGCTGTCATATCCCTGAATAGTGACCGTTCATCCAGGGATAACCTGTGTGTAAATAACGGCCGCCTAGATTGCGCTTGTGAGTGCGGTTTTCGGAGTTGTCATAAACTGAAAATCACTAACACCGTCGTGACAATTACGAGACCCGCACTCACAACTGCAATGATAGTGCTCACTATAAATATACATAGGGGCAGAGGCTTGTGTATCATAATGCGCCATCCGTGCATGTATTGTGAAGGAACCTGATAATAGTGAGAAAACGCAAGTCCATGCTTCCACCAGCGAAACGGACAGGCAAATAGAGAGTAAAAGTTGATTGTCAAAGCGCTGAGTTCGAATACAGCTTTACGACTAAGTACCTCGGCGTAGATTTAGGCGGGTCCTTAACAAACCGCAAACACTGTCTTACCACCAAGCTACAATTGTCGGCCCAAAATATGATCATCTGTAAAGGGATACTGGCAGTAACTGTCGAATCCACAATCAAATCATCCGAACGTCCACCATGCATGGGAGTACGAGTGCCGTCTATTGTACAACTCTGCCCATGCAAAGCAAGTGGACGTCGCACTGAATGAAAAAGCGCGGTTCATAAACAACCGGACACCTACAGCCAAAGTTCACTGCTTGGCAAGTATTATACCACATTTTATACGCCGTGAAGCAGCTGCAGACGTTGACAGGAAGAAGGTTGAACTAAATCATTTACTCTCTCTTTCCGTGGCCATCAACCTCCGATATCTAGACTGCAGTTCAGAAGCAGTTGCCCTAACTACATCTCCATCAGCAGGAAACAACTGTGGGCAGCTAGATGTGATCGTGGACGAAACGTGCTGAGTATCTACCTCTTGGTGGTACTTTAGATTTGTCCATTTCGAGATCATTGAACAGGCTAAGACAGGGCGTTCGTAAATTCAAGAACAACTTAGCCAAATGGGGACTTTCCGAAAGACCAACACAATGACCGACATAGTGTGAGGGCGAGGAAGAGCAGTCATGGATCACCTGTGCGTCTGTCCATGCTGCCCCGAGTAATGTAGTGACGAAGAGCTGTTGCCCAATTCTTGACGATCATTTTCTTCATTATGTATTATGTAAATTGTTGTTTTAATACTATCCCATAATTTTGTAGAGTTCTGTGATGTTGCTGACTCGAGTTAGTAAAATGGTCTAGACCGAAATTAAACAATAGCACAAGGAATAAAGAAAAAATTACAACTATAGGCGGTATTCGATCAATTAAACAATTTACCGCAGCTGCGGAATCAGTCTGAATGAGCACCATTGTCATTACAATTTCTCTGTCCGATAGATAACACTGAAATTGCTAATTCAGAAGAACATCAATAAGGAGCAGACAGAACTAGGCTATGGAACGACAAAAGGGTCCCCGTACACGATCAAACAATTTGTCAATCTTTACATGTTCGCCAGCCGTTGTGGCCGAGCGGTTCTAGGCGCTTCAGTCCGGAATCGCGCTGCTGCTACGGTCGCAGTTTCAAATACTGCCTCGGGCATGGATGTGTGTGATGTCCTTAGGTTAGTTAGGTTTAAGTAGTTCTAAGTCTAGGGGACTGATGACCTCAGATGTTAAGTCCCGTAGTGCTCAGTGCCATTTACTATGTTCGCCAAATATTTGACTGCGTACGGTGCAGTTTGAAGTGTTCGTTAAACTTAGAGCGCATGTGACGTGTTTGATAGAAATTTTGCTTCACAGAAAATTTGACGGAATGATGGACTTTGTGTTTGTTTCGCACCTATCTTTAGTGAGAAAGAGTTTAGTTACAACTTATATCACTGCATCGTGAGTTTCCAGAACTTGTGAAACTACGATCAAGGATAAAAGCAAAATAGCCATGGCAATTACCAAAATGATAGAGGTTTCGCATCTTTCACAGTCATATATTACGTAGAAAGTTGTTAAGAAGAAAATCAATATTCAAAGTAGAACGTATAAGTGGAAGTAGAATAAAAGAAAAAAAAATGAAGTTGTCCATTTCTTCTACTGACGATGTAGGCTACATGTTCCCAAGTTGTATTTTAAATGGACTGTTATTAGAGGATCAAGTAGAACAGAACAAATTTTCGCATACTTGTGTCTTCTTTTTCAATGTGAGGCCGAAGTAACTCTAAACAAGCTATTAAATGTGTGCCGGCCTGTGTGGCCTAGCGATTCTAGGTGCTAAAGTCTGAAACCGCGCGACCGCTACGGTCGCAGGTTCGAATCCTACCTCGGCATGGACGTGTGTGATGTCTTTAGGTTAGTTAGGTTTAAGTAGTTCCAAGTTCTAGGGGACTGATGACCTCAGAATTAGAGTCCCATAGTACTCAGAGCCATTTGAACCATTTTTTTTATTAAATGTGTCACTGTTTATTCGGAGAAATTTGATGTAATCATCAGGCTCCGATTATAGCATTTCCTTCAACAAGTTTTCATCTGTACATCTCTCTCATTTTAAACAATTTCCTGGAGCAGTGTCTCGTCTTCTTCTTTAAGCACAGTGCCAGTGTCATTGCTAGAAATGCTTTATCTCAATTAGCAGCCATCCTCACATAAAATACAGCACACGTGAACAGCGTCTGCGTCAAAAGTGAGTTTAAAATGACAAACTTGTAGGATCGTGTACGAGGTTGGTTGACAAATCTGTGGACAGTTAAGAATGAATTTAATAAATAAAGTTGATCGTATACGGAGGCACTGGTAGAGGATAGGAAATGTGAGAAGAGGAGAGATAGGGTGAGGTGAAAGACAGCAGGCAGTTGGCGCGGGGGCGCCTGGATGTCTTCTGCGGAGACCTGCGGGCGCAGAGCGACGCCTGTTATTTTCCCGCGGGGACTGTCGGGGGATTCCCCCAGTCGTCTTACGTGCACCCAGGGGCTCTTCAGGGCTAGCGGTGCGCGAAGGGCCATCAGACGCACGCATGACGTGAATCCTGGGATTCGCTTTTTTACAACATCCAAAAGTCCCTCAGGTACGATTCCGCCCTCTCTTCTGGTCCAAAAACACGGATTAGTATTTTGACGTCGTTCTAGTATGAGAAAAACTCGTGCGCTATTGATCGCCATGTTCCTAGCGATTCTTCAGGAAGCTACCTGGAAACAGCTACAGCCTTCACATGGATTGGTAACGTTCCTTGGCCATATGTGCATGTTGTGCCTTATGAGCAACAGTACAGTGTACTTCACTGTGAGGAGTGCGCGAGTTGTTGACAAATGGAGGGAGTGTCGTCCCGAAGCATATAGAGTAAAAGCACCCGCCAAATTCTGCACAGTTATATTTCGTGGACACAAATAAGACCCAAATTAGGTATTCCACCTATTGTGCACTAAGTTAGGAAACATCAGAGAGAACAGCAGTAACCTGGGAAAATACACTGAAGCAGCAAAGAAACTGATATAGGCATGCGTATTCAAATACAGAGGTATGTAAACAGACAAAATACGGCGCTGCGATTGGCAATGCCTATGTAAGACAACGAGCGTCTGGTGCAGTTGTTAGATTCGTTACTGCTGCTACAATGGCAGGTTATCAAGATTTGAGTGAGTTTGAACTTGGTCTCATAATCGGCGGGCGAGCGATCGGACACAGCATTACGGAGGCAGCGATGAAGTGGCGATTTTCAGGCACGACCATTTCACGAGTGTACCGTGAATATCAGGAATCCGGTAAAACATTAAATCTCCGACATCACTGCGGCCGGAAAAAGATCCTGCAAGAACGGGACCAACGACGACTGAAGAGAATCGTTCAACGTGTCAGAAGCGCAACCCTTCCGCATATTGCTATAGATTTCAGAGCTGGGCCATCAATGAGTGTCAGCATGGGAACCATTCAATGAAACATCATCGATACGGGCTTTCGGAGCCGAAGGCCTACTCGTGTAGCTTCGATGACTGCACAACACAAAGCTTTACGCCTTGCCTGTGGCCGTCAACACCGACATTGGACTGTTGATGACTGGAAACATGTTCCCTGGTCGGATGAGTCTCGTTTCAAATTGTATGGAGCGGGTGGACGTGTACGGGTATGGAGACAACCTCATGAATCCATGGACCCAGCATGTCAGCAGGGGAATGTTGTAGATGGCGGAGGCTCTGCAATGACGTGGGCGGGTGCAGTTGGAGTGATAGGGGACCCCTAATACGTCTAGGTAAGATTCTGGTAGGTGACACATACATAAGCAGCCTGTCTGATCACCTGCATCCATTCATGTCTATTGCGCATTCCGACGGACTTGGGCAATTCCAGCAGGACAATTCGACACCCCACACGTCCAGAATTGCTACAGGGTGGCTCCAGGAACACTCATCTGAGTTTAAACGCTCCCGCTGGTCCCCAAGCTCTCCAGAATGAACATTATTGAGCAAATCTGAATGCCTTGCAACGTGCTGTTCAGAAGAGATCTCCACCGTCTCCTGCTCTTACGGATTTATGGACCACCAGGACTCATGGTGTCAGTTCCCTCCAGCCTTACTTCAGACATTAGTCGAGTCCATGGCACTTCCTGTTGTGGCACTTCTGCGTTCTCGCTGTGGCCTCACACAATATCAGGCAGGTGTACCAGTTTCTTTGGCTCTTCAGTGTGTTAAGCAGTTAGCACGAAAGTTATGTACGTGGTTACCAAAGCAGTGTTGCAGAGAATTGTTTCACGATTCCTATTACAAACTTCTAGGCCTTGAAGAGGGGACTTAATAGATAAAATTTTGAAAAGGTATCCTCGTCCGGGAATGTACAGTTTGCATGTAAAATAAATTTGAAGCTAGGATCACTTTCAAATCTCCCGCTTCACTTTAAGCACAAGAAATGAGAAGAGGACGCCGTTGTCGGTCCCTGTTGTAATTATGACATCACATGCTATTTTCATCCGACCACAACAGCTATGAGAAACTGGTACGTTCACAATTAGGAAGGTTAAGCGTGGTGCTCAACGGACGCCGCACTCTTTAAAGAGGACGTCATCGCCATCGTCACGCAGAAGAGAACACGAGGAGTACTTGAAACATTGATGGACACACTGCATACACACATGAGCGTAGGATCACAATTCACACAGACTGAATGAAGGAGACCATCTGGAGTAGCCACGCAGCAGATTTGGCACTAATGCATCTTTTAGATGACGAACCTGTTGGAAGGCCATTGGCAGACTGAAGACCAGCCACAATCATAAAACTGTAGACAGGAGGTTAAATGTTAGTCCTTATCTTGTTCTGAATCAAAAATGGCTCTGAACAGTATGGGACTTAACTTCTCAGGTCATCAGTCCCCTAGAACTTAGAACTACTTAAACCTAACTAACCTAAGGACATCACACACATCTATGTCCGAGGCAGGATTCGAACCTGCGACCGTAGCGGTCTCGCT
This sequence comes from Schistocerca cancellata, assembly GCF_023864275.1. Lineage (NCBI taxonomy): Eukaryota > Metazoa > Arthropoda > Insecta > Orthoptera > Acrididae > Schistocerca > Schistocerca cancellata. The sequence continues at coordinate 420,494,077 of NC_064634.1, read as the reverse complement.
GTTCCGGACTGTAGCGCCTAGAAACGCTCTGCCACCCGGGCCGGCCTTGTTCTGAATCCTTTGCAATAATTTCTAAGGAACATCGGTATGGTATATAGAAAATTCAACAAAGAGTAAACACGCTCCTTTTGCGAGTATTTGATGTTCGAAACTTGCAGGAATAGAACCGCAGCCCTATCCCAACTGGTGTCTGCCTTCACTGCATCCGCCTGGATAGTGGTATAATCTGTTACAGAACGGGAAGGGTTTTTGAAGAGGATACGAATGCGAAGAGACTATGTGAGGGAGCATTTGTAGTAAATTAGTACAGACGTATTCTGGGTTGTAGCTGTAGTTTCAGAAATGATAGCTGATGTTTTCTGATAGGACAGGTCTAATGTGACAAACATTGGAACTTTCACACTGCTGTGGATCCCACCTGAGCGATCACAGATGCGATTACGTAATAATATGCAATGTAAAAAAACTGGCCAAGTGCGATAGGACACGCGCTTTGAGGGTACCACACAAATTTAATTATGTATGTGTATAGTTCATTCATACATCGAATCGAGTACCTCGATTTTTGCCTGTTATTGATATTGATACCGATAAGACCTTCAAGAAAATTTTAATTTTAAATTTTTTATGTAATTTCGCATTTACTAGTATAATTTTTCATTTATTTTATTAATTATGGGGTGATATTAACGTGTCATACTAATTAGGAAGATAAATAATTTTTTTTTAAATTCTAGACCAACGGGAAGTACTTGTAGGTTTTGGTAAATGAGTTTGTGGGTGTCAAAATGTGTTACATAGATGGCCGTATCTGTTTACTGCATTGATGTAGAAGTTTTTTACATCGCCAAGAGACCGTTCCCCTTGGTATGTCACATAAATTACAACCTGATACGCCTACTAGTTCCTGAGAAATAGGAATCTTAACTGACGAACAGACAGACCGACAGCTGGATAACAAATGACAAAAAATATTTTTTCCATGGTATATAATAATTACAAATTAACAATTTTCTGATTTTTTCCTTTACTTGTACTGTATAGTCTTTCTTACTGCCAAATTTCATGATTATAGGTCAACGGAAAGTACTCTATATATTTTGATGAGTTACTTTGTGAGTGTCAAAATCTGTGACACAAATAGCGGTAGCATTTGATTGCAATTACTTATAAGCTTAAATGTTGTACTCCGTCAAAGGATCGTAGACCTTAGTATGTAAAGTAAATTTCAACTTGATACGTCAGATGGACAACAAAGTCATAACATACGGGTTCCGTTTTTACTGACTGAGGTACAGAACCCTTAAAAAGTGATATATTATGAACGTAATAGCACATTTTATGTCTGAAGTTGTCTACTAGTAACTTATACTTTCTGTTTCAAGTGGCGTATAAGAGCGATGCAACATTCGGATGGCAGTGGCATTACACACATGGCACAACCCCCTCCCCCCCCCCCCCCCCGTACACTATCAGAGCGTGATCCTTGCACATTTACGTGCGAGGGGATATGTACCTACTGATCTGTTCTCAGAGGCTGTACACAGGATCATTAAAATGAGGCTTGTTAATGCATTTCTCTTGTAGTATCTGATATATTTTTTATAAACAGGTAACAGGCCCTGAATTTTGTCATTCGCCACCTCAAACGTAACAGTATACATGTAAATCCTTAGGCTTTCCCGAAATCTATTGACATCTTGAGGTGTTGGGTATTCTGCCGGATATCAGCGCCGCATATATTTCGACAGCCTTACTTGTTGTTTTCATCAAATGCTACCTAAGACGGCCAGTCGAGTGGAAAGTGTCCAGTATTTACACCTACAACGTCTACATCTACATCTACGTGGTTACTCTGCTATTCACAATAAAGTGCATGGTAGAGGGTTCAATGAACCACCTTTAAGCTTTCTCCCTGCCGTTCCACTCTCGAACGGCGCGCGGGAAAAACGAGCACTTAATTTTTTCTGTGCGAGCCCTGATTTCTCTTATTTCATCGTGATGATCATTTCTCCCTATGTAGGTGGGGGTCAACAGAATGAATTCGGAATCGGAGGAGAAAACTGGTGATTTAAATTTAATGAGAAGATCCCATCGCAACGAAAAACGCCTTTGTTTTAATGATTGCCACTCCAATTCACGGATCATGTCTGTCACACTATCTCCCCTATTTCGCGATAGTACAAAACGAGCCGCCCTTCTCTGAACTTTTTTGGATGTCATACGTCAGTCACAACTGATGCGGATCCCACACCAAACAGCAATACTCCAAAATAGGGCAGACAAGCGTGATGTAAGCAGTGTCTTTAGTAGACCTGTTGTACCTTCTAAGTGTTCTGCCAATGAATCGAAATCTTTGGTTTGATCTACCTACAACATTATCCATGTCATCGTTCCAATTTAGGTTATTTGTAATTTTAATCCCTAAGTATTTAGTTGAATTTACAGCTTCAGATTTGTGTGACTTACCGCGTAATCGAGATTTAGTGGATTTCTTTTAGTACTCATGTGAATAACTTCACACTTTTTTTTTTATTCAGGGTCAATTGCCACTTTTCGCACCATACAGATATCTTATCTAAATCATTTTGCAATTCGTTTAGGTCATCTGATGACTTTACAAGTCGGTAAATGACAGCATCATCAGCAAACAATCTAAGAGGGAACAATAGAGGGCCTTTCACACTTCCTTGGGGTACGCCGGATGTTACTTCTGTTTTACTCGATTACCTTCCGTCTCTTACTACGAACTGTGACCTTTCTGACAGGAAACCACGAAACCAGTCGCACAACTGAGGCGATACTCCGTAGGCTTGCAGTTTGCTTAGAAGACGCTTGTCTTCCCTCGATGGTCGAGTCTAGTCACTCCGTCCGCGGTCCGTTCTGGCAAAGACCCGAGATATTGCGACAGTGTTGTAAGAGAGTCGCCGGCCGCGGTGACCGAGCGGTTTTAGGCGCTTCAGTCCGGAACCGCGCGACTGCTAGGTCGCATGTTCGAATCCTGCCTCTGGCATGGATGTGTGTGATGTCCTTAGGTTAGTTACGTTTAAGTAGTTCTACGTGCTAGGGGACTGATGACCTCATATGTTAAGTCCCATAGTGTTCAGAGCCATTTGAACCATTTTGTAAGAGAGTCAACAGAAATAAAGGTGGCGAAAAATCTCATGACTCGTGAATCTGGGCACCATTTCAGCATAGCCTGCGATCCTGCTTTGTAATTCCTAAAAACGCAACGTTTGCAGCAGCAGAAGTCAACAAAAAGAAGAACTGAGAACATGGACATGGATAAAGAACTCGAAACAGAGCATCAGGTGTACCGTATCGAGTACAGATCTCTAGATCGTTCTTAGGCGCACCCGACCGGGAAAGGAAAATCACAGGACGTTTATAGTGGGAACGGAGCGTAGACGGAGCGTAGACGGAGCGCCTAGAACAGACTCCTTCCACTCGACAAGCAGTCTCAGGTAGTACCAGCTGAAGACAACGTGTCATGTTGTCCAAATATTGTGCACGGACAGCACTGAAATCCGGCGGGACCTCCGACTCATAAAGAGAGCTTCATTACACATCATTATAGTACGCAGGCCTAAACCAGCGTGCTTAACCGATTGCTTACAAATTTCGCCTGTCAAAGTTCACTTCGCCATTAAAGTGTGGCATCACTCGTGAACAAATGTCTACTTTTTGACTTTGAGAAAACTGGATTCTCTACTAACCACAGATCAACTTTCGGTTTTTGTGGGCGTATAGAAAGCCACATTGGATGACAGATTATTGCGTCTGATTGTAGTTTTCATAAGGTGATCAATGATTGCACTTTCAGTACTTGACACTCAAGGTCTCTCATTCTTGTAAGTACTCATCCTGGCTGCTACCTCTTCCGACTGTGGTCCTCATCAAACTGGGTAACCGGCTCACCTACTGGTTTGACTCGAAATCTCATTGTAATTTTGTCGCTAATAGATGCGGCTACCGTGACTTCTATGCGTTGAAAACAGCCTACTAGGTGTCGCTGATACGTCTGTGCAAACGGGGTCGCTACTCCTTGCAAACAGTGTGAGACCCACAGGCAAAAAATATTACAACTACGTAAATAACTACAAATGTTTATATATAGCACGCGTATTTATTCAGCACCACAAATACTCAGCTCTTATGTGATTATACACTACTGGCCATTAAAATTGCTACACCAAGAAGAAATGCAGATGATAAATGGGTATTCGCTGGACAAATATATTATACTAGAACTGACATGTGATTACATTTTCACGCAATTTGGGTACATAGATCCTGAGAATTCCGTACCCAGAACAACCATCTCTGGCCGTAATAACGGCCTTGATACGCCTTTTCATTGAGTCAAACACAGCTTCGATGGCGTGTACAGGTACAGCTGCCCATGCAGTTTCAACATGATACCACAGTTCATCAAGAGTAGTGACTGGCGTATTGTGACGAGCCAACTGCTCGGCTACCATTGACCAGACGTTTTCAATTGGTGAGAGATCTGGAGAATCTGCTGAACAGGGCAGCAGTCGAACATTTTCTGTATCCAGAAAGGCCCATACAGGACCTGCAACATGCGGTCGTGCATTATCCTGCTGAAATGTAGTGTTTCGCAGGGGTCGAATGAAGGGTAGAGCCACAGGTCGTAACACGTTCACTGATCAAAGTGCCGTCAATGCGAACAAGAGGTGACCGCACGGGTAACCAATGGCACCCCATACCCTCACGCCGGGTGATACGCCAGTATGACGATGACGAATACACAGTTCCAATGTGTGTTCGCCTCGATGTCACCAAATACGGATGCTGTAAACAGAACCTGGATTCATTCGAAAAAATGACGTTTTACCATTCGTGCACCCAGGTTCGTTGTTGAGTACACCATCGCAGGCGCTCCTGTCTGTGATGCAGCGTAAAGGGTGACAGAATCCATGGTCTCCGAGCATATAGTCCATGCTGCTGCAAACGTCGTCGAACTGTTCGTGCAGATGGTTGTTGTCTTGCAAACGTCCCCATCTGTTGACTCAGGGATCGAGACGTGGCTGCACGATCCGTTACAGTCATGCGGATAAGATGCCTGTCATCTCGACTGCTAGTGATACGAGGCCGTTTGGATCCAGCACGGCGTTCCGTATTACCCTCCTGAACTCATCGATTCCATATTCTGCTTGCAGTTATTGGATCTCAACCAACGCGAGTAGCAAGGTCGTGATACGATAAACCGCAATCGCGATGGGCTACAATCCGACCTTTATCAAGGTCTGAAACGTGATGGTACGCATTTCTCCTCCTTACACGAGGCATCACAACAACGTTTCACCAGGCAACGCCGGTCAACTGCTATTTGTGTATGAGAAATCGGTTGGAAACTTTCCTCATGTCAGCACGTTGTAGGTGTGGCCACCGGCGCCAACCTTGTGTGAATGCTCTGAAAATCTAATCATTTGCATATCACAGCATCTTCTAACTGTCGGTTAAATTTCACGTCTGTAGCACGTCATCTTGGTGGTGTAGCAATTTTAATGGGCAGTAGTGTATGTAGATCGAAGGTGTTGGGAAGAGGAAGGAAAGGCAACTAATCCCATCTGAATCGGGACATTTCGAGCAATCTGCGGCGACGAGCGAAAATGTGTACTGGACTGGGATTCGAACACGGGATCTCTTGGCTAGCAGGCAGGTGCGTTAACCACTCCGCCTTCCTGAACTGTGTTATCGCCACTGCGCGGGCTACCTCGGCATGCCTCGCGGCCGACCCAGATTCCCATCGAGCGCCACCTATGCACAGTCCTTTTCCTACATGTTCGCTGCTTAGAGATTCCCGCAGGAGGTCAGGCGTACATGTCCGAAAGAACAGAAGAGAACATTTATACGAATGTCCGAAAGAACAGACATCACGCATCCCTATAATTGATTCGTCTCGATGGGCAATGGATCCACCTTGCTCAGTGCGGATGCACAAGTAAGGCCGACTTCCTGCGGGAATCTCTGAGTAGCGAGCATGGAGGTGAAGGACAGGGACTGCGCATGGCTGGCGCTCGGTGGGAGTGTGGGTCGGCCGTGGGGAGTGCCAAGGGAGTCCACGCAGTTGCGATAACACAGTGTGCCGAGTGGTGCAGTGGTTACCGCACGTGCCTAGTCAGCAGGCAATAAAGGGCTCGAATCCCCGTCCGATACACATTTTCGCTCGTCGCCACAGATTGCGCCTAATGTCCCGATGCAGCTGACATCAGTAACCTCTTCATTTTCTTCTGCCCCCCTCCCCCTCTCCAACTTCAACTTGCAGATAATGTATCACAGCTGCGGATTCATATTAAGTGATCGTTTTACAAATTGTCCTAGACTGCGTCAATGTCGAAATCGATGGATACGACTGCTTCGTGTCAATGCCTTGCGTTGTCGCTGGGCTGCCGATTTAACGTCGGAATCGTCATCGGCGAGACTGGTAAATCCTTCAACAAACACGACGATGCTCCTCGCCTGGTGAGTTACGACAGAATCGCTGAGATCGATGAAACTGCAACTGGCTGTCAAGTCGCGGAATGCGCTTAAACCCTGGTTTGCACAGTGATGTGACACTACGCCCTACTTGTTCCACGTCACTGCTGACGTGCAACACAGCTCCTGTTAGGCTGTTGACCTCTTTCTAGGCCGCCTGGATTTTTAGCAGCTCGCTCTGCGGCTGCACGGCTGCCCCGTGCAACTTACATTGCTAGAGGGAAGTCTCGCGTGCTGCAGAGAGGCAACCGCACGACCCGCGTTCACAACAAACTTACCTTTCCACAAAATTTGTGAACAAATCAGCGAGGATTTGCAGAAAATAAAAGCATAGTGTAATGACGGGCAGGTATCTCCCAATATTAGTAAGTGTAACCTACTGTATATAACAAGGCGAAAATTCCCATTAATGTACGTGTACAAAATAAATGTCCAGTCTTTGGAAGCGGTAACATCCGTCAACTATCTGGGTGTGACTATTCGAAAGGATCTCAAATGGAATGATCAGAATACACAAGTAACGGGTAAGGCGAACTCTATATTGCGGTTTATTGGTAGAATCCTGAAGCGATGCAGTCCTTCAACAAACAAAATAGCTTACAATACGTTAGTTCGTCCAGTCTTATTGTTCGTCTGTTTGGGACCCTTACCAGTTGGGTCTGATTCAAGAGATTGAGAAGGAGCAAGGAAGAGCGGCAAGATTCGTGACTGGTACATTTAGCCATCGCGAGGAAGTTATAAATTTCATAGAAAGTTAGAAGTGGGACACACTTGCAGATAGACGGCGCGCTAAACGGTAGGGGCTGCTCACAAAAATTCCGAAATCCGATCTTCACCGAGAGCATATATTGTTAACACCAACTTTCAAATCGCGCAATGATCGCCATTCAAAGTTAAGGGAAATTAGAGCTCGTACTGAGGCGTTCAGACAGTCGTTATTTCCTCTCGCTATCCGCGACTGGAACAGGGTGGGGGGGGGGGGGGGGGAATTATGACTTTGGCACGAATTGTGCCCTCCGCCAGAGACCGCTTGGTGGCTAGCGGAGTATATACACTACTGGCCATTAAAATTGCTACACCAAGAAGAAATGCAGATGATAAACGAGTATTCTGTGGTGTCACCGCCAGACACCACACTTGCTAGGTGGTAGCTTAAATCGGCCGCGGTCCATTAGTACATGTTGGACCCGCGTGTCGCCACCGTCAGTACTTGCAGACCTAGCGCCACCACATGGCAGGTCTAGAAAGACGGACTAGCACTCGCCCCAGTTGTACGGACGACATTGCTAGCGACTAGACGTACGAGGCCTTCCTCTCATTTGCCGAGAGACAGTTAGAATAGCCTTCAGCTAAGCACATGACTACGACCTAGCAAGGCGCCATTAGCCTTACCTACTTTGAGAGTTATAGTATAAATGTCTCAAGAAGAACGCTGTATTCATCAGAGAATAAAAGTTAAGTATAAAGCAACTACGTACTTTTCTTGCTACCATTCAATAGTTATCCTGTTTCAGACTTCACGCCCGTCTGCATTAGTTAGCGTGCCTTTCGGCTACCTCCGAGTGGTGTGGCTGTCTTGCTACGCCACAACATATTCATTGGACAAATATATTATACTAGAACTGACATGTGATTACATTCTTACGCAATTTGGGTACATAGATCCTGAGAAATCAGTACCCAGAACCACCACCTCTGGCCGTAATAACGGCCTTGATACGCCTGGGCATTGAGTCAGAGCTTGGATGGAGTGTACAGTTGCAGCTGCCCATTCAGCTTCAACACGATACCACAGTTCATCAACAGTAGTCACTGGCGTATTGTGACGCGCCAGTTGCTCGGCCACCATTGACCAGACGTTTTCAATTGGTGAGAGATCTGGAGAATGTGCTAGCCAGGGCAGCAGTCGAACATTTTCTGTATCCAGAAAGGCCCGTACAGGACCTGCAACATGCAGTCGTGCATTATCCTGCTGAAATGTAGGGTTTCGCAGGGATCGAATGAAGGGTAGAGCTACGGGTCGTAACACATCTGAAATGTAACGTCCGCTGTTCAAAGTGCCGTCAATGCGAACAGGAGGTGACCGGGACGTGTAACCAATGGCACCCCATACCATCACGCCGGGTGAAACGTCAGTATGTCGATGACGAATACACGCTTCCAATGTGCGTTCACCGCGATGTCGCCAAACACGGAAGCTACCATCATGATGCTGTAAACAAAACCTGGATTCATCCGAAAAAAATGACGTTTTGCCGTTCGTGCATCCAGGTTCATCGTTGAGTACACCATCGCAGGCACTCCTGCCTGTGATGCAGCGTCAAGGGTAACTGTAGCCATGGTCTCCGAGCTGATAGTCCATATTTCTGCAAACGTCGTCGAACTGTTCGTGCAGATGGTTGTTGTCTTGCAAACGTCCCCATCTGTTGACTCAGGGATCGTGACGAGACTGCACCATCCGTTACACCCATGCGGATAAGATGGCTGTCATCTCGACTGCTAGTGATACGAGGCCGTTGGGATCTAGCACGGCGTTCCGTATTACCCTCCTGAACCCATCGATTCCATATTCTGCTTGCAGTCATTGGATCTCGACCAACGCGAGCAGCAATGTCGCGATACGATAAACCGCAATCGCGATAGGTTACAATCCGACCTTTATCAAAGTCGGAAACGTGATGGTACCCATTTCTCCTCCTTACACGAGGCATCACAACAACGTTTCACCAGGCAACGTCGGTCAACTTCTGTTTGTATATGAGAAATCGGTTGGAAACTTTCCTCATGTCAGTACATTGTAGGTGTGGCCACCGGCGGCAACCTTGTGTGAATGCTCTGAAAATCTAATCATTTGCATATCACAGCATCTTCTACCTGTCGGTTAAATTTCGCGTCTGTAGCACGTCATCTTCGTGGTGTAGCAATTTTAATGGGCAATAGTGTATGTAGATCGAAGGTGTTGGGAGGAGGAAGGAAAGGCAGGGGATTACTGATCCCATCTGAATCGGGACATTTCGAGCAATCTGCAGCGACGAGCGAAAATGTGTACTGGACTGAGATTCGAACACGGGATCTCTTGGCTAGCCGGTAGGTGCGTTAACCACTGCGCCTTCCTGAACACTGTGTTATCGCCACTGCGCGGGCTACCTCGGCATGCCTCGCGGCCGACCCACATTCCCACCGAGTTCCACCTACGCACAGTCCGTGTCCATTTCCTCCATGTTCGCTGCTCAGAGATTCCCGCAGGCGGTCGAACGTACGTGCCCGAAAGAACAGAAGAGAACATTTATACCAATGTCCGAAAGAACAGACACCACGCATCCCTATAATTGATTCGTCTCGGTGGGCAATGGATCCACCTTGCTCAGTGCGCGATATAGCATCTCATTGGGACTGATATTTTTGGATAAGCTGCGAATAAATAGTTTGCTCGCAACCGCCCCTGATACGAACAGTCGGATGTATGGGGTGTCGTTTTCGGTTCGCCAAGGACGCGCCCAGCCTGGTGCAGTCGGTGGCCCGTGGCCCCGGCACTGCGACGAAGCCCCTGGAGACAGCCGCAGCCGCAGCTGTCAGGCTCACTCACGGCGGAGCCTTGGCCTATGCGCCGCGTATAGAATTACTGCACAACAGATACGAGCAGGCCGTTGCATATTCAATGACGGCGCGCCCGGTGCAGATACGCGCAGCTATCGTGCCTGCCCGGGCCACATCTGCCGTTCTGTTCCACCAGCAGACGGCGACAGTGGCGCCAGCGGTGGCACTACCTGCAAACCGCGAGGCAAGTGTAATCTGGGTAGTCAGCAAGTGTAATCTGGGTAGTCATCTGGGTAGCTCCAAATTAATTACCACATCTACGCCTACATACAAACTCCGCAATTCACGGTATGGTGCATTCCTTCCTATTACACTCGCGATCAGAGCGAAGGGAAAACGTCTATCTACACGCCTACGTACGAGTCATAATTTCTGTTATCTTATATTCGTAGTCCTTACGCGAGACGTACGTTGGCGGCAGTAGAATCTATCTGCAGTCAGCTTCACACCCTGGTTCTCTAAATTTACTCAGTAGTGTTCCGGGAAAATAACGTCTATTTCTCTCCAGGGATTCCCATTTGTCTTCATGAAGTATCTCCATAATACTCGCCCGCGGATCGAACCTATCGGTAACAAATCTAGTAGTTCGCCTCTGAGCTGCTTCGAATAGTATTCAAGAATTGGTCGCACTAGTGTCCTATACACGAACTCCTTCACAGATGAGCCCCTCTTTTCTAAAAATTCTACCAATAGACCCTACTGTCCTACTACCGTCCTTACGTGCTCGTTGTATTTCACATCGCCTGGCAACATCACGTCTAGATATTTAATTAGCGTTACTGTATCATACAGTACACTACTATTGCTGTATTAGCACATTAAGGGATTGTTTTTCCTATTCATCTGCATTAACTTACATTGTTCTACTTGTAGAGCGAGCTGCAGTTACCGACTTGTAACGTAATTTCACATCACCGACATGTACCTCTATTGGAAAAGGCCTCTTGCATGCATCTTCGAGCATCAAAATCTTCCATATTACTCATCCAAGAGCCTTTCTGCTTGCTTCTGGATATATTCTACCCATTTTACATTAGCTTATTTCTCACCTCATCGCGTAAAGAGTCGGAGAAGTTTATTACTGTTCGATTAAATTATTAGCGATAAATAACAGAAAACAAAAACAACAGTACAACATCTAGCAGTAACCACCCAGAATGGTCTAAAGTTAAATGAGCCCATGAAACTACCTGTAGAAAAAGCAAATTCCAGGCGCTATTAACTGGAAGAATCCCAAGGAACAGCAATTAATCCTTTGTTGTTAAATTTGGGGTAGGGGACCAAACAGCGAGGTCATCGGTCCCATTGGATTAGGGAAGGATGGGGAAGGAAATCGGCCGTGCTCTTTCAAAGGAACCATCCCGGAATTTGCATGGAGTGATTTAGGGAAATCACGGAAAACCTAAATGAAGATGGCCGAACACGGGATTGAACCGTCGTCCTCTCGAATGCGTGTGGCAACCACTACGTCACGTCGCTCGGTCAATTAATCCTTGAGAAATGTGAGTTGGAAAAAAAGCTGTTCGACCGATTTTTGAGTACTGTTGGTCAGTCTGGGATCATTCCTGAATAGGATTACCAAAGGAAATACAGAAGATGAAAAAGAGCTCTGCATTTCCATCTGAAAACTGATTTCAAATACATCCGAAACCGGTAATAGTACATTTCAATAAACTTTTTTAAATCGTGCTTATGACCGGTTGCTGTTTAAATTATAAACATTAACAAACAAATTTGGTATACAGATGATTTGGTATTAACACAAAACGACAAATACCGTGATGGCAAGATCCCGTTGGCACTCCAGTTTGTGAGGGAGAGAATATACTGAGTTGTTGGCATAGGTGTGAAACGCCTGGAGGAGTTTCAAGCAAACTTGTTAAGCTCAGCGGAAAAGAGACTGGTCACCACAGTGCGCACGAACAGATGAATCGTTAAGTCTTTCAGATGGCGCAGCGACTGATCGAGTCACGTGCTCAACCGCATTACGCAGTAGCGATCGGTGAGACATTTATGTAAACATAGTTAAATGTAGGGACATGACAGAGTGGCAGAAAGGGCCAAGCGTGTTTGGCCGTGCTCGTGGTTATAAGATGTATTAAATTACTAGATTTGCTGATTTCTCGCGGCGGACTTTTCAACGTATCTACAAACAGTGGTGTTACAGGCGTGGACGCGTAACACGACGTTAGAATTTTGGACGGAAAACGGTCAAACACGACAGGAACTGTTCCACGCAGTAAATATCCCAACCTGTTAGCGAGGGAACACTGCGATGAGAAACTGCATGCAGTGAACACTGAGAGTCAGTCATCTCGCAAGAGGCCACTTTTCACACAGACAGGCCGGCCAGAGTGGCCGAGCGGTTCTAGGCGCTACAGTCTGGAACCGCGCAACCGCTACGGTCGCAGGTTCGAATCCTACCTCGGGCATGGATGTGTGTGATGTCCTTAGGTTAGTTAGGTTTAAGTAGTTCTAAGTTCTAGGGGACTGATGACCTCAGAAGTTAAGTCCCATAGTGCTCAGAGGCATTTGAACCATTTCACACAGACACATACAGAAGACAACAGCAAAGATCACCGGGCTGGATGACACGTGACTGGTTTTCTGAACACTCGCTCATCCTATTAAATCTCGACTATCCTGCAAAATCAACAGACTTGAACTCCATAGATAATTCGTGGCACATGTTGGAACAGCTTGGTAAAACGCCGACATCTGCATTCCTGTAATTTGGTGCGACTGAGCCATCAAGTCCTCAGCGAGTAGCTCAACCCGGATGCGACGTATGTGCGCAACCTTGTGGACTCACTTCCTAACTGAATCCACACGGTTATCAAGTACAGGGTCGGAATTACACGGTATTAAATGATGCTTGTAATGATTTCTCTATGGATGGTTAATTTTTCATCCCGTGAGCTTAGATAAGTGAGTTATTTCGTTTATTTAACCTTGCAAGATTAGGGCTAACAGGCCTTCTCTTGCAGACCTCTCTTAGGGCTGCTGGTCCTAATCTTTTGAGGTTAAATAAATATGCAAAATTTTTCACTCTACAGGTGTGGTACAGATGGCAAGTGGGTGGCGTGAGCCGGCCGCGGTGGTCTAGCGGTTCTGGCGCTGCAGTCCGGAACCGCGGGACTGCTACGGTCGCAGGTTCGAATCCTGCCTCGGGCATGGGTGTGTGTGATGTCCTTAGGTTAGTTAGGTTTAAGTAGTTCTAAGTTCTAGGGGACTTATGACCTAAGATGTTGAGTCCCATAGTGCTCAGAGCCATTTGAACCATTTTTTGGTGGCGTGAAAATAATCAAAAACGAATATTAGTGTGTCGATCCATACTGTTCTGTGATGCTAAGTTGACTGGTGACATTCCTGGTCACAACTGATCCATAAGCGTGAATGGGGCAGTAAAATTTCGAAGAAGGGTAAATGTAAAGTCTAATTGTGGAATGTGTGCAGCAGTTTCAACCAAACATCGTACACACACCTCTTACTATCCGGGAAAACGCTGGGAATAAGACATTCCTAGCAGCGTGGTGGTAGTAACATGGAACAATAATCGAAGATAATTTAAGTAGTGTCATATCCAAATCCGCTGTAACAATATACTGGTGACAGTTCCGATGATATTCACCTCCAATAGCGATGCAGAGATGGGAAGGGAATGATATGTAAAAAGTATGCGGCTCTGACCAAAACTGGTGGCCAATTAAAAGTTTTCGAGGTCGCCATGGTAATTTAGGAACTAAGAGGACACCTCTATTAAAATGTTATGTTATTTACCGGGCGGTATTGCTATACAGTACGAAAGACAGGTGTCATTCCTTTCCCTGTCTAATATAAAAATGGGACAAATAAATAACCAATATTTTGAAGAATCAGCCTCAGTTGCACAAATTTTATGGTCTTTACCAGGTTTAGGCTAAATTAATCTAGCCTTCTTCAGAAGCATAAAATTACTCTAACACGCGGTCGGTTGACAGTTACCGCTGCTAACCGAGCGCGTGATCAAGAGATGCCGAGGCAGTAGTTTTAATTCGACATGGTACCACGGTACTATAGGTTTTAATTTTAATGTTGATTGTGCCTTACTCTGGCGTGTTAGAGTAATTTTATGCTTCTGAAGAAGGCTAGATTAATTTAGCCGATACCTGGTAAAGACCAGAAAATTTGTGCAACGGAGGCTGATTCTTCAAAGTATTACTGTATCACAGTTGGTGACGGAGCTGCAATATGCTAAAAATTCTTAAATAAATAACAGGCTACCGCTCGGTAATCGATAGTTAAGTGCAGACTAAACCAAAAAATTTAACTTTTCTTCTATTTTCCCGCTTTCAACCGAATTTTAGAATCGGGTCTATCACGCAAAGATGTAGCAGTAACGAAGCTTTGAAGTCCAGATCTTCATTGGTTTCTGAGTTTTGAATTTTTAATATAATTTCAACGTATTTTTGAAAACCACCTTTCGTGATAAGTCATCATTTTCACAGTCTAGATTTTGTAGATACATTCACGAGAGATTATTCAATAGTTCTGTGCAATCATATTGCGATAAATGTCATTAATTTACTTTGTTTAATTTTTTCAAGTTTCAAATTTAAATTTTCTTCAATTATTGGTATATAAATTTGATAGTAACATAGACTTGGAAGTATGCAAATACCTCAAGACTACTTCTTGCAAAACTTTCATAGAGATTGGTTAATATTTAGAAAAAAAAAAGTTAGCACTCAACTTAGAAAAAGAAACTTACCGGAAAATGGGTTTTAAGATTTTATTAAAAAATGAATGCTAGCACAATACACATATCCATTAATAGTCACCAGCACCATCGGTTTCCCCTACCTGCTCCTGTAAGGCTTCTTGTTGTTATAATTTGTAGACCAGGGTAGCTTCCTTCTTGAATTTTTCCTTCTCTGGGGAGTATCTTGTGGGCCACTTGATCCGCCCTTGATATCTAGATAAGCAGGAGGGTGAGAAGGGAGTGCTGGGACTCCTGCTTTTTTAGATCTTCGAACATCCCTAAATGAACTGCGAAACAGCTTCTGCAATACCCAAAAGTGTCTTCTTTTTCTTTTTTTATATTTGACCAAATGACACTATGCAAACTTTCATTTGAATTTTGCGTCTTGACATCTGTACATCTTGCAGCGGTGCATCAGATGGCAGTCTCTGGCGGATAGGTACTATCTTGCCACAACGGCAGCTGTCACTGGGTCACAGCTCTTTGCACTGTTCGTATTTCAATTATTTCTTAGACGAGCTTGTAATTCGAACACAGACAAATCATTCTGGGGTCTAAGAATGAACACTGCAATGATGTAAAATAGCAATTAATTTTTTTGAAAAAAGATTAATGTTTTATGATGGAGTCTTTCCTTAAGGTACAATGGAATAATCTGTCTAGGAAGGCACATACTCATTATCTCCCCCAGAGTGGTGATTGCTCCTGTCACGATTAGAATATTATCTGCAGTCAGACTAAATAATAGATCTAAAGTTGTTTATGCTCTGTAATTTCATTCTAAGGTATAATGTTGGAGAATATTTTGGGGCAAATCAGCTCAGGTACAAAGAATTTCATTAGGTAAAACGTGTAGCCATATGTTGCGTTCGTTTATGTACTTCAAGTGTACTGCTAAACAACTGACTGTGAAGTCTTACACTCGTATTGCAATATCTGTTATTTGCAGAATGCGCTTCCTTGAAAAGAAGTTCCTTCTGTGAGTACATGAAAAATCGGAGACGTGCCGTTCCGAAATATGTGTCTTGCTCAGTAAGCATTTCCAACAGGCTTCTGCAATGATTAATAAGGTACCTCTCATCTTCAAGACCAAATTTAAGGTTTTTTCCATTGAAACCTACTGTTATTATCTGCAGAATATGTTACGTCAAATTACTGTGAATGCCTCCAACATGAACAGTGCCGATATAGATATGGTCACTGCAATCCAGCAGTGGCAATGATTTCTGCCGTAAATAAAGCTTTATCCCAACTACAGTGCCCTATAACGACTGTCATCCCAGAATGTAGATGTGGCCTGCTTACTCCAGCTATTAGGAAAGTAATGCAACAAAGCGGTTTCTGCACCACTCTGCATTGTTGCCAGATGTTGCCAGATGGCGGCGATGAATTCATCCAAAATGGCGGTGCGTAATCTTGGATATACTGCAGAATGGTGCAGAAATCGCTTTGTTCTATTACTTAGGAAGCTACCAGCAAGTCATTCTAATGACTACTGCTGTGCAGCAGTATACGCAGTAGATATTAATTACAGCTGGACCTCAAGTGGACGACGTGGCTGTCCTACAGACATCCGAGTCAGGGGGAATTTTACAGTGCTTCAAGTGCATTTTTGTTTCTTCAGTAAACTGTGTTGCATTTGGCGACGAGAGACAGTGATTCCACTTACCATAGAATAAGTGTTAACTGAACTCAGATATTAAGTCGATAGTCAGAATTTGTTTCTGAGAATTCTGAGTGTGGGTAATGTTATGCAGACTCGTAGTGACTGTGTTATAATATTAGCTAAAGAGTTTATGCTTACACTTGACACCAAGTCAAACCCACCAATAGCTGAAGTGCAAGGGGCAAAAATGCGGAAAAAAGACTTTGAGGATGATATGATAAGCGATGAAGATTGTTCTCTACGCGTAGTTCCTAAAATGAGTGAAGCAAAAAAGACGCAGAGCACAGGCCGACTCGAATGCAGGAAGACTTCTCCATTGGAAGAAAGCTGCTGGAATGAAATTAGAGCTGCATTGATTAATGGGCTTCGGGAACTCTGTGTTTGCAGCCGAGAAACTGACATTTGTTGTTAGGTCTTACGTAACCGATTAAAAAAAAAAAAGGACAAAGTAAGAGATGGTCAGTATTAAACAGAACAGTGGAGCAACCAAACTCACAAAAATATTTTGATTGGATAGAAACGCCATATCTAGATCTACATTTACGTCAACATCTACATCTACATCCATACTCTGCACGCAACAGTGAAGTACATGGCAGAGGGTACTTCCCATTGTTCCACTTATCAGCGCTTTCCATTCATGGATGAATCGCGGTTTGAAACGTGGTTTAAACGCCTCTGTGTGCACTGTAGGTGGCCTAATGTTGTCTTTGCGAGCCTTGTGGGAGAGGATACAGGGTTTCATGTATATTCTTGGATTCATCACTTAATGTTGGATCTTTAAGCTACAGGGAGGAGATAAAAATACAGAAACACCACAAACACAACACATTATCAGGCCCAGTACGGTGTAGAAAAACCGTTGGCATTCAAAACAGGTTCCAGTCGCCTCGTAATGGATAATCGTAGGTTCTGTATGGTTTTTAAGAGAATCTTATTCTTTTCTTCTTGCAAAATAACGATAAGTCAGGTAAAGATGACGGAGTTGATAGCAATCACGCACCCTCCTCTGCAAAGTAGACCACAAGGGCTCAGTAATATTTAGATCTGTTGACTGTGAGTGGCCAGAGGAGATGTGACAATTCATCCTCGTGGTCATAAAATCAGTCCTGTCGTCTTGGAACATAGCATCACCACTGCGGAAGAAACGTTACCATGAAGTGGGTCTGATTAGCCAAAATGGTTCACATAAAACTTTGACAAGACCTTGAAGAGAAACTCGAATACCACAACGTGGCTGCGCAAATCATCACATAACCCTGATATGTTTCACTTTTGGGAGAGTAAGTGGACTACGACGACATGGATGCCCAAATCATCACGTAATCCCTGACATGTTTCACTTTTGGGAGAGTACGTGGAATACCACAACATGGCTGCCCAAATCATCACGTTACCACCGCCATGTTTCACTTTGGGATAGTAAATGGAATACCACGACACAGCTGCCCAAATCGTCACGGAATCCCCGCCATGTTTCACATTTGGGAGAATAAGAGGAATACCATGACATGGCTGCCCAAATCATCGCGGAACTCTCGCCATGTTACACTTCTGGGAGAGTAAGCGGAATAGCACGACGTGACTGCCCTAATCGTCATGGAACGCCCGCCATGTTTCACTTTTGGTAGAGTAGTGGAATACCACGACATGGCTACCCAAATCGTCACCAAACCCCAGACAAAATGTGCTCTGTTCACTTAATATTCCATCAACGAAGCCGGCCGAAGTGGCCGTGCGGTTAAAGGCGCTGCAGTCTGGAACCGCAAGACCGCTACGGTCGCAGGTTCGAATCCTGCCTCGGGCATGGATGTTTGTGATGTCCTTAGGTTAGTTAGGTTTAACTAGTTCTAAGTTCTAGGGGACTAATGACCTCAGCAGTTGAGTCCCATAGTGCTCAGAGCCATTCCATTCCATTCCATCAACGAATCGAAGTCTGCCACCTACTTTACCTACAACTGAACATATGTGGTCGTTTCGTTTTGCATGCCTGTTAAGTGTTTCACACAAGTATTTGTCTGAGATGACTGATGACAGTTATGACTGATTGATACTGTTGTGATAGTATACTATGATTTTCGTTTCCTCCAGCGCAAAATTTTACATTTACGAACACAGAACGAAAATTTCCCGGTTTATCACCACGGTATCATATAAAGATCTGATGAACATCTCTGCAGATTTTTTCAGACTACTTTTCGGTAGATAAGCGTGTCATCTGTGAAAAGTCTCAGGTTACTGTTAATAAGGTAATTGAACACAGCTGCCCATGACCTTGCCACAGTTGTAACAGATCAAAGAAGTTAAGGGCTGTCAGGCTTGGCTAGCACTTGGATGGGTGACTGTCTGGGGTCTACCGAGCGCTGTCGGCAAGCAGAGTGCACTCAGCCCCCAATTCAAGAGTTCTTTGATTTGAAGACAGACGTTGACTGTGGATATTGCATCTCAGACACAGTAACTTTGACTGTTCAGAGATGTCACTAAACCCGCCCAAAGATGTAAACAACCATGCATGAGCAGCGCCTATTAGACGGAGGGGGTCTGACAGCCGATCAGTCCAAATCATTCCACCAGGAAGGAAGTACACGGCTTATGTTTTCTGTAGTTCAACGATGCCTAGACGTTCAATACCGCGGTTCGATCGCGTCCGCATTGTTATTTTGTGCCAGGAAGGGCCCTCAACAAGAGAAGTGTCCAGGCGTCTCAGGGCGAAGCAAAGCGATGTTGATCGAACATGGAGGAGATACATGGAGAGACAGGAACTGTCGATGACTGCCTCGCTCAGGCCACCCAAGGGCTACTGCTGCAGTGGATGACCGCTAGCTACGGATTATGGCGCGGAGGAACCGTGACAGCAACGCCACCATATTGAATAATGCTTTTTGTGCAGCCACAGAACGTCGTGTTATTACTAAAACTGTGAGGAATACGCTGCATGATGCACAACTTAACGTCCATGGCGATTCCCATCTTTGCAGCCACGAGACCATGCAGCGCGGTACGGATGTGCCCAACATCATGCCAAATTGACCGCTCAGGATTGGCATCACGTTCTCTTCACCGATGAGTGTCGCATATGCCTTCAGCCAGACAATCGTCGGAGACGTGTTTGGAGGCAACCCGGTAAGGCTGAACGCCTTAGACACACTGTCCAGGGAGTGCAGCAATGTGGAAATTCCCTGCAGTTTTGGGGTGCCATTATGTGGGGCCGACGTACGCCGCTGGTGGTCATAGAAGGCGCCGTAACAGTTGCACGACATGTGAATGCCATCCACCGACCGTTGGTACAACCGTATCGGCAACATGTTGGCGAGACATTCGTCTTCATGGACGACAACTCGCGCCCCCATCGTGCACGTCTTGTGAATGACTTCCTTCAGGATAACGACATCGCTCGACTAGAGTGGCCAGCATGTTCCCCAGACGTGAACCCTATCGAACATGCATGGGATAGACTGGCAAGGGCTGTTTATGGACGACATGACCCACCAACCACTCTGATGGATCTACGCCGAATCGCCGTTGAGGAGTGGGACAATCTGGACCAACAGTGCCTTGATGAACTTGTGGATAGTATGCCACGACGAATACAGGTATGCATCAATGCAAGAGGACGTGCTAGTGGGTATTAGATGTGCTGCTGTGTACAGCAATCTGGACCACTGCCTCTGAAGGTCTCGCTGTATGGTGGTACAACATGAAATGTGTGGTTTTCATGAGCATTAAAAAGGGCGGAAAAGATGTTTATGTGGATCTCTATTCCAATTTTCTGTACAGGTTCCAGAACTCTCGGAACTGAGGTGATGCAAAACATTTTTGATGTGTGTAATAGGATATATTACCACGTGTTGGTACCTAGAGTATTTGAGAATGGCCTACATGGACAAAATTGGCCAGCCGTGTGGAATTAAAGAAAATAACGACCTATATGCATTCATGCAGCGCTGTTCAAGGCCTTGGAGCGTGTAGTCCACGAGCATCTAACCAAATACTTAACTACGAACAACCTTATAGACAAATACCAGTAAGATTTCCGCAAAAACCGCAACGCAACATCTGCTTTAATAAAAATAAGAGACGATATTAAGCTTGCCGTGGATAGACAAGTAGCACCTGTCATGTGCTCATTACACATTAACAAAGCCTCTGACACTGTCGACTTCAATGTCTTACTTGGTAATCTTGGCAGTCTGAATTATTTCTCTCCGAGCACAGTGCTATGGTATTCCTCATACCTGACGTCTCGCCAGCACTGTCTGGCACCATAACGTCACAATGAAGGCATATAGCATCAAAAGTCCCCTAGGGCTCGGTAGTAGGTGCTACACTCTTTTTATTGTATGTCAACGATGCTTTATCAGTTTCCTTCTACCATAAATACCACATTTATGCCGATGACCTCCATTTGTATCAAAGTGCAAAACCAACAAACTTAAAGACAGTTATGGAGAATTTCAGTACTGACCCGTGTGCGCTATCGAAATTTGCACAGAATGTAGCGGTAAAGCTCAGTCCATCCTAAACGCAAGTGATCCTGGTAGTTCTTAATAGGCTCATTACCTCGAAATATGGTGAATCCCAACCATCTTTAGTGTTAAATGGTACAAATAGCAACTTTTCTCTCCCAGAAAAGTGTCTAGGACAAATAACAGATCTAAAGCTTAAATGGGATATGCACACGGCTGCAAAGTATAAGAAAGTATCAGCATCACTTCATGTCCCACAAACGTATAAGAAGCTCTTCCCTTTCGACCAGAAAATAAAAAACTTTTACGACTGCCTATACTTCCAGTTGTTTCAAAAGAATGGTTCAAATGGCTCTGAGCACTTTGAGACTTAGCTTCTGAGGTCATCAGTCCCCTAGAACTTAGAATTACTTAAACCTAACTAACCTAAGGACATCACACACATCCATGCCCGAGGCAGGATTCGAACCTGCGACCGTAGCGGTCGCGCGGTTCCAGACTGTAGTGCCTAGAAGCACTCGGCCACTCCGGCCGGCTCCAGTTGTTTATTACAGCGATGTTATCACGTGAAGCCCTTCTCAGGAAAGGTCACGGAGCCTGGAACTAGTGACGAATGATCGTATTCGATATATCAGTGACGTTAGTAACTCTGCTTATATTTTTCCGTCTTATACGCAACTATCCTGTCTACGTATAGCAAAACTCAGAGATTTCCATACACTCTGTCGCCTTTATTCGTATCTCCCACGTCTCTCCTCAACCTTAATGCCATTGTCTATACAAAGTAGCAGAAATACTCATTACCACCAGAATAAATTCCTTTGTCTGAACAAGTAGCAGAAATACTCGTTACTATCAGAACAAATTCCTTTCTGTCCCACTATCAATTAGCCGCTTTCTCGAAGTCGTTTTCAGTAACAGGAACCAGACTTTAGAATAACCCCCCTCATTATGTTAGATTGGTTGGTTGGTTTGGGGAAGGAGACCAGACAGCGTGGTCATCGGTCTCATCGGATTAGGGAAGGATTGGGAAGGAAGTCGGCCGTGCCCTTTCAGAGGAACCATCCCGGCATTTGCCTGGAGTGATTTAGGGAAATCACGGAAAACCTAAATCAGGATGGCCGGACGCGGGATTGAACCGTCGTCCTCCCGAATGCGAGTCCAGTGTCTAACCACTGCGCCACCCCGCTCGGTCACTATGTTAGAGAACGGGATAACATCTCCAGCTTCAAAAGACAGTTAATGACATATCATATGACTAATGTCTACCTTTGTCTCCTTACGCTGTCATTACCTCGAACGCCATTCCTTCCAACCAAATCTTCCACATTTCCCGAAGTTCTTATCTAGTGCAGTCTACTTAGATTTCTTTCTCCTAGAAAACGCTGTGTCAGTAATAGCCTTTGTACACACATAAGTAAATTTCGTATCTGCCAATATCGCTATTATTACAATTACTATGGATATTATTATTAAAGCGGCAGCAGTACGAACGGTAATAGCAGTACCACTAGCATTAACTTTATTGGCTCTTAATCAGTGCTATTTGTTCATGTTCTCTTTACATATGTACAAATAATTTTTAGTTAATACTGAGTTATCACTATCTGCCGTATTAAAATTATCGTTATTTATTAGGGAACTATAATGTAAAAAACTATTGTATGTGTGAAATTTCAGTTCGATGTAAGAGACGGCCTTAAGGCCCTAATCTGATCAAGTTAAGTAAACAAATAAATAAAGCAACTACTTGTAGCTGCGCGGGGTTAGCCGAGCGGTCTGGGGCGCTGCAGTCATAGACTGTGCGGCAGGTCCCGGCGGAGGTTCGAGTCCTCCCTCGGGAATGGGTGTGTGTGTTTGTCCTTAGGATAATTTAGGTTAAATAGTGTGTCAGCTTAGGGACTGATGACCTTAGCAGTTAAGTCCCATCAGATTTCACACAAACACACACGCACAACTACTTCTAAAAAACAGAGGACGTAGAGCCTCACGATGTCCTTCAACAAATATCGCTTCATATCCCATACGCTCATACTTTCGACGATAAGATAACTTATGGTACTGAGTGAAGCTTTTAAGAAGTAGGGAGATACTGCGTCTACCTGAACTGCTTTGATCTGTGGCGTTCAGGACGTCTGGGTTTTACACGATCGATGTTTTCGGAATTCTGTTCGAGAGACCTCATTATTAGCGATGTCAGAATATTTTCTAATATTCTACATTCATTATTATTCATTTATCGAATGGCAATAAATATGCAATGATTACTTGACTGCTACATGTCGACGTTTCAGCACAGCCTTCCAGCATAAAATAACGCAAATGATAACTTTTGCAGACGGATATCAAGGTCTTTTGTGTATTTTACCATACCATTCTTTGCTATCGGGAAGTCTTCGAACGGTCCCTTGTAGGTACGTGCGGAACATGTTGATGCAACATCAGCAGCTGTCTGTAGTACTGCAACACGGTCACAAGACGGTGATTAAGATTTTCTCCACTTGTGGAGAATATCTGCGCATCTTCCATGGCCCATTCGGATGCGATTCAGGGTAGTCCAAATTGCCTGATGATGGTCAAATCTAGTGAGTTTCTTCTGGATGCAGGGCAGTTTCGGCACTGTGGAGAACAGATTTGTTGCCAGCAGCATTTCATTCCCCGATGGCAATCAGCTTAATTTCTTTAACAGTCCCGACTGTAATAAGAGTGCGATGTCTTGATTTGAAGACATTGTTCAACACTGGAAGGTCGGAGTTATCAGTTATCTTCTGGTACTCATGTAGTAGCGTGCTCTTCCGTCTAATATCGGGAGGTGGAAAGTGGCTCAAGATAGTTAACCGGAACGTGGGAGTAGATACTGTTGACCCACCAACAATGCGCATGGCTTTGTAAAGTTGTACGTCTACCTTTTTTATGTATGGGCTATTAAGCCAGAGAGGCGCACTGTACTTTGCTGTTGAGTATACGAATCCGTGTACCGAAACTCGAAGCGTGTCTGACAGCGATCCCCAACAAGTGTCATCGAGTTTATGGATGACGTTGTGTCTGCTTTTGATCTTAGCATATGTTCCTGTCAAGTGTTCCTTAAAGGAAAGTGTCTTATATAATCTCAACCTAAGGAATTTTTGACATATCTTACAATGAAGTTTGTCTCCTACAAACTAGACATCAAGGACTCTGTGTGCCAGTCTGCTGAACAGATGAAAGCATGCAACTTCTGTTTTACATGAGTTTGGTTGTAACGTCAGTTTACAGAAATATTAGTTTAACATGTCTAGATCAGAAGTTAGGATTCCTTCAGCTGTTTCGAAGGTTTTGCGTTGGATAACTATTGCCTAGTTGAGCGAATACCGAAATTTTCTGGACTATGTTGGAGGATTACATAAAGCAAGATAGGGTGGAGAAAAAATGTGTCACGAAATTTTAGCTCCGGTCTAGCTCATGCCAGTAGAAACCGAAATTACTAATGTTGTGTAGGTCGACAACGCCGAATTTTTAAACTACGGAAACTTGGCGCCACGCGCTCCGATTGGCAGCGGGATTGCCCTGTTGCCGGATGCTCTGGACAACGTATGACCGTGAATGCTTAGCCTGCCGAGGATCGCAATGTATCCCAGGCGACCCACACATTCGGTGATAGCGCGCCAGTCTTCCACTCTGGGGGCCTGGGGGCGAATCTGCCGAGGTCCCGAAACATCCATTGTAGTTTCATGATAAGACGTACCGGGAATAAAACCCGGAAACAACTGTTAGTTCGCGTACAGAAAGTCTTTTACAAATTGTGTCGGCCCTGAAAAGTGCCTTTTTTGTAGCTACGACATTGTTTACTTAAAGCAGGTGCTCGCACTGGCGATCCTCTGACGCGATACAAGTTTGTTAACGTCGAACGGTGTTACTCTTTCAAAGTTTCCTGGCATTGCCCTGATGTGACTGGCAGCATGTTGAATGCGATCCATTAGTTCCTCTTCGTTTCTAGGTGGTTCGCGTCTGTGTGGGTGAACTGGAACCTTGAAGAATCGCCACAAGAAAAAAATCTGATGGCGTGAGGTTTGGTGATCGTGGGAGCCATATCGTACGAGCAGCTCTGCCAATTAACCGACCGTCGAAGAGTTTATTTAAATATCCGCGCACAGCACGACTGTTACGTGTGGGCGCCCCATCATGCTGCAACCACATGCGTAGCCATATGTCCAGGGGAACATCTTCCAGCAGGCCGAGTAGAGTTTCTTGCAAAAAGAGAAGGTAATTTGAACCAGTAAGACGAGGATGTAGACGGACCAGCCCAATAAGATGGTTACCCAAAATGATCGCCCAAATGTTGAGCGAATATCGTTCCTGGTGTCCGTGGACGTACGTGATGTGAGGATTTCCCATTGCCCAGTAATGAACGTTTCAAGTGTTGTAAAGGCCATCCCGATGGGAGATGCACTCGTCGGCAAATAACACAATGGCCGGGAAATCGGGATTTCGTGTAATACGTCGCAGAAACCACCGGCAAAACCCTAGCCCGCGTTCATAGTCGGCCATAGGATTTAGGTCTTGGACAGGGTCGAAACTAAGCTGATGCTGGCCGGCATCCCTCAAAACCTCCCAGACAAAGCGATGAGTGAGCCACATGTCGTGTCGAACCGCTCAGTACTTGTCGTAGGGGTTTCCTCGAAGCGCTCGAGAAGAATCTCTTCAAGTGCAACATCCCGTTGTGTTCGAGGTAGTCCAGCATCACCTTGATATCCCGCTAACGAATCTGTTTCTCCAAGTCGCGGTGAATTGTTGTAAACGTTTGCGGGTGTGGGTGGCGTCTTGCTGGGTACAGTTCCTCATACAACCTTCGAGCTTCATCCGCATTACCTTCGGCTAGTCAATAAACAAAATCAATATCTCGTTGTTCTTCAAATGAATACTGTACCGCCATGCTTACTGTATGACTAAATCTCAGGTGACGTATGTGTGCTCCGAGGCGAAGCTTCCGTATGAATGCCTCTAACGTGAGGTGGAGACAAACAGCAAGACCTATTCGACACATGTGTGTATCACGTTGGGGCAGTGACGTGGCGAGGTACGTTTGTATGTGTGAACCGAGAATCATAGAGTTGCCCGTCAACCTACGAACGGCAACAGGGAAATCCCACAGCCAATCGGGGCCCTTGGCGCCAAGTTATACATAATTCAGTACTTGTGGACTACAAGTGTCTTTTCCTGTTGTTACGGTAAATTTCCTTCCAGTTAACATGTTGTCAATTAGTTTTGTTTTCCTGCCAGCTAATACGTTGTCAGTTAGTTTTGTTGTCCATCTGCATGAAACAAGTTGTAGTAATTTATAAAGCAGCCCATGGCTCCAAAGTATTTGCACTTAGATCAACGAAACGAAGTGATATTTCCTGGTTCATTTAGTATCCTACTTCAATAAATGTTGTTAATGATAAGTCTTGGATCAGCGCAGTATTGTCGTGATCGGAATAGAGCTTGCTCAACAGGAAGACTCTGTAAGATCATTGAACTAATCAGACTCTATCGAATTGTTTCGAGGACTTTACAAATAGTGCTCAATAGTGCTATTGGACGATAGTTCTTTGCTGGTTTGACACCTTGCTGCGTTTGAGCATTGCTATGGTTTTTGCTTGTTTCATTTTTTGTGGGACGGAACCAGATAGCATAATGTCAGAGGAGAAATCCGCCAGCCACCCTTTTGCGTAGTTCCCACTATGTAGAAGACGTTAGTGAAGGATTCCATCACTTCCCGGTGCCTTTCTTAGTCTGAGAGCTATAAGAGCGGTAGAAATTTCAGATGCAGAGAAAGTTCTTGAGAAGTCAGATTGGTAATTAGTGTTCTTTTCGAGCAACATGCCTGATGTATGTGGTAGTAGTTTTATCCCTTAGAGCTACGGATGTGGAAAGTAAATGAGATGCAGTCCTATTACCTGGTATATGAGTGTTGTCCCTCATTCTTATTTTATTTCCGCCTAACTTCCTTGATAGTGACCATGCATCTCTACTTTTTATTTCAAAACTAAGTGGGTCAACAGTCTTTATCCACATACTACGTCTGGCTGTATCGAGGTTTTGACGTAGATAATACTCTATTTCCGGGTTAGCCGTTTTTAGAAATTCACCATACTGTTCTCCTTATTTTCTTTCCAAGCTGGAATATATTTCTTGCGGCAGCCTATAGTGATTGCTTTCTCTGCTGCGCTTACCGTATCTACAACAAGCCTCTCATAGTTGTTTGCTTTTGGGGGGATCCAGCAAAGACATTTGTTCAGACTTTTAGCAAATACATCCAACTTTCCTTTTCTAGAGTTCCATGTAGATCGTGGAAAGAATGATACTACTAGGCTACTTGCACCAATTTCAATCACGATTGGAAGGTGTTGGCTGCATTGGAAATCTTGTAATACGAACTGGAAGCATTGGAGAGGTAATTTATTCTGATTAGTTGTTACAAACCATAGAACGGGATTATACACGTGTTCCACGCTGCTGATGCAAATGTTTCTTAATCCTTTGCATTAAACACCAAATGTAAGTAACTGTCTTCTGCACAATTTGCAACGGTTTCACCATTTTCATAATTTTCTTTTTACTTCCATTGAGTATGGCGACTGTTAAAGTTTCCAAGATATATGGCGGGGTGTTGTGATGTCGGAATGACCTGTGAAAGTTAAGAGATAGCTGGGGCCTTGTATATATTAATTACTGCTAGTTATTCAATTTTTACTACAACTTCGTAGATGTCTTTGAGATCAGATACAAAGCATACATGTGAGTTCTTGATTGACGATCGTACGTATGTTGCCACTTCACAAGCCACTTACTTGCTCCTAGTAAATCAAAGCCAGGAATTTTTCTTCTCTGATGCATCTGATTTCCATTTTCAGTATGGGTTTCTGAACAGTGACAACATCGATGGCATATTTTGATAAAATTTTCCTTGAGAGTTGGCGCTTATGCCTTCAATATTGATTTGACAGATCTTAATAACAGTTCCAAAGGTTATAGCTAGAGGGCCACAAACAGAGCTGTCTGAGCCATGTCTTTTGAAAAATTCATTTTAGCCTGGAGATCTCGGTTTTAGATATTTTGCTTTGAAGTGACTATTCTTTACCACCATCACTTGCGTGACCTAAGGAATGTTACTGACTCGAACAGTCGTAGCCCCTCAAGATTCTACAGTTGATGGAGGTCTGTGATCTTTGGATCATTTCCATCAGTTTTCGTACGGAAGGGTGTGGGACATGAACAAATGGTACAAACAGGACTAATAATTTTTTTTGTTGCTGTTCTTTTCAGTCTCCGGTAGAGCAGAGTTGTCGTTTCGCACACCGAAGCGCTTTAATTCAAAGGCACACTTCAAGTGACTGTCTCTGCGAGCTGAGATGATTGTGATCTATTGTACATACAAATGGCGTCTCATTTGACCCGTTCCCCCTCATGTATCTTTTGACATCTAAAGGGCACTAGTGCATCGTTTTGAGATAGACATATGATCACAAGACCCTCATTGAAGGAAGACGAGACGTTGCGCCGTGGAAGTGTTTATGGATGGAGTACTGACTCGGATTGGATAAAAGAAAACTCAAGATACAGTGCGTCTAATGATTAAGTTTGACAGTGTTCATAACTATGTAATAATGCGGCTACAGCAATTGGAAATTTGACGGTGGTTGTGAGGTGCTGAGAGATACTTATCAAACACCATGTATGGACAGAAATTTTGCAAATATCTAACAAAAGACAGAGAGAAAAATTAAAAATAGATCCTTACGGTACAAATGCTCAAATTGGCTATCTAGAGTGTTTGAGGCAGTGGAGAGGAATCCCATCTTCGAAATGGTTTCTGTGGCACTATAGAAATTCGATTTCTTCTAAGTCACGAAAACGATTCAGGCATGTTAGTTTCTTGTAATGTTTGTCCCGTATTTTCTGTCTGTAGTGACATTTTCAATAATGGATGGAGGTGTAGTCTAAGACACTTTTATTACATAAAGAAATCTGTTCTGCATGTGAGTAAGTCTCCAGTATACGAATAAATATTCAGTGATTAATGTTTTCCTCATTCAGTTTTAGTGTTAACAGTATTAGAACGCACATAAAGAGATTACGACTTAGTGAAAAAGTGTAACTGCTTACAGTCTCATCCAAGTTGCACTCAGTTTAGTTCAGCTGTGGTAAAACAGGAGTATGTTTCACAATTATTGACTATAAAACTATAAAGTGTGTTAAGTATCTGTATTTCGCTGTCAGATTTACACGATATTTCTGATAACTATAGTTTTAAGTGTTGTACTTAATAACAACATCTTCTGATAGGAACCGCTGAGATCAATGCGAAACACGCGTCTGTATTAGGATAAAATATAATAAGAGGAATTAACGGACGTGTTTGTTTAATTACGTGTTAAATTTTTGAAATTTACTGGTATTCATGTGTATTTTAAATGGTTTGTTTCGTGTAAAAATGGCGTGTAATTCTGCTATTGTGGCTGTAACCATACCTACTGATCGTGGACAGTCTTGTCCGACCCATTTCAGCATCACATTATCTCCGAGCTGTTCTACTTAAAACGTCATAATGACGTCACAATGTACTTACAACAGAACAATCCGGAATGGTTATTATTCGTGAATAGATCTTCAAAAAGACAACATATTGTTCAGTGAGACGAAATCTTAATGCGATTAAGGTCAGTCAGTTAGTTAGTTACATGTTCCATACATCATTTAAACGATTCTTTTATCAAGCTGACGTGGAACGAGTCGTTTACAGGTGTTGGCTTTAATTTTTGTAGGTAGTGATTTTTATTTTTTTATATTTGTTATGAAGCTTGCTATTATATGTGTACACATGATTACTGTTAACATTAATGAACAGATTACCATTTTATTCGCACTCATGAAACTACACTTAGAAATGCGTATTTTAGGCTGGGTACCAGATTTTAAGTAGAAATTCGTCAATGAAATAGAAGGAGTTGTCCAGGAGAAATCTGTGAGACATCTTATTTATTCGGCAAGTGAACAAAAATTTTTATGGTGCGTCTTGTACTCCTTTATGAGCCTCTGATAGCGTTACCAATTGGTAATAAATATCATTTTCCCTACCAGTATTGTAGGCATGTTCATCATTATTGTTCTCAAATTTCATTAGTGAAAATATGCATTGTGACGGCACGGTTAAACTGCCTAGCCCCTTGAAGACGCCCATGCATGGGTGAAGACCATATATTATTCTATTACATTTTTGAATATTTTGGAAAACGTGTCAGTAAGGAAATTGGATGATAATAATAGTTTGTCTTGTCTTGTCACTTTTCTTGTGAAGTGTTTTCATAATTGTGTATTTTAACCTGCCTGGATAAATTCTCTGTGCCGTTGATGCACTGCTTGTACCACTGAGAACGTTACTTACTAAGTTGGACCAACTTTTCCGAATTCTGATTGAAATTCCATATACCCTACAAGTTAACGTCAGAAGGCTAATGTGTGCTCTTGAAATGATACAGGAGATACATACATCCTAAGAGAGCATTTCGCAGTCTGACAGAGTAGGATTTACACATCTGTATGTTTGAGGTACGGATGCTAAATTTGGTACATAATAGTAATCTTCACCTAAATGAAATCTTTACCTTTAGCACACATTTAATACAACTATGCAGATGACAGTATAGGGGAAGGGAATTCTGGTGTTCACTGGGTGAGTATTAAGTAACGTACAATTTCTCGGCTGGCATGCATGCAGCTGAAAGTGACTGACTTTCTGTGTGGGGTGACGTGAATGCGACGGTTGCCGTGGAAACGAGCGCGGGCGCGCTCATTCAGGGCAGTCCATCGACTTGCCCGTCGTTGGTCTCGATTGCCCACGAGTCGGTGCGCCCGATAAGTGCCGCCCCGGTTGCCTCGCCTGATTGCGGATAAACGGAGAGGTGGGGTTGGCAGCCCTGCACCCGGGGCTTCCCGTGCCACTTCCCCGTCATGGCCGGACAATAGGGGCAGTCAGCTGTGCACCGGGGAAGGGGTCCCGTCACCAATAGGCGGCGGCGCGTGCCATTGGAGGGCTGCTTTCTGAGCAGGGCCGGCACACGTGGCCACACGTCCTGGGGACGGAAATATCTCTGTAGTAACTTCGAATATTTTTAGAGCACAGACAGCATAATTGAGGTCATGTGCACGTATCGTGTGGTTTAGATAATAAAATAGCAACATAATAACAATACTGTGTCTGGAAATATTCTTTAAATAGACAACAAGCTGTAACAAGATCCTAACCCTTATTTCATGTTTGTTGTTAAATTATATTATATTGGCATAGTTACACTTTTCGAAATAAATTATTTCTCTATTTTTTATGCATTATAAATATTTGTGACTAAGCTACATCATCCTCAGCGTTTTTTTTTTTTTTTTTTTTTTTTTGCTTGAAATTTCCAAAGAGGGCTGCAAGACGCAAATATGGATGTGTTTCGATTTTAAAATAAATACTTTATTTAAGAACTAGCTTCTTACCTGTCCTTGTCACCCTAATCCTTTGTGGTAGGAGCGATATCATACTCTCACAGTATATTTGTACAAATAGTGAGTCATATATATAATAAATTTGGTAGAAATTGCTCCAGGCGTTGCTGAGTTGCATCTGTCTTTTTCACCCTACCCTCACCAATAAGGGTGTCTTCATGTCACAGTAATTTTTTCCTGACAGCAAATATTGTGTGTGCCAAGTTCAGTAGAAATTGCTTCAGGTGTTACAGGGATATACTGATGAATGTCTTTGACCTCCACCCTCCTATTCCCTACCCACCACTAGGTGTGAAATGTTATCAGGACCTCCGTCATGAGTCTTGCGACTTCGAAAACTATGGATTCGATATGAGTTGTCATCGAATACAGTATTTGTATATAAATATAGTGTTTGTATACAAATAATGAGTCACATATATAAAATTTGGTTGAAACTTCTCCTGGGTTATGCTTACATGGTACCCCATATTCGTTCCCTTCACCATTCGTATAGAACATAAGCGATTCCTAACACCACAGTGTTTGTTTCCAAATACATGCTTATAGCAGATTTTGTTGAAACCGATCGAGTGGTCTAGGAAGAGATGTGAAACATATATACATACATACATTTTTGTAGTAGATATAGATATAGATGGTTTTCTCCCTTGTCCTTATCATGTATGTTCCTCTGGAACAGTGTGATAGTTTGTGGATACTTGAAATAACAGCATGTTGCCTGTGGCTGAATTAGTCGAGATAATTACGACGAGAAGTCTGAAATATTGTTTTAATACCTTTCATTGTCTGCTCCTAAAGATACAGTGGACTGTTCTAGTAATGAATCATTATAGAGTAAGGAACCTGTCAACCAAGTACCAGGTGAGCTGGTTGTGAGGAAGAGCAAGTCCAAATGGGAATATTTGGGAAGGATTTCCAGTTTCACTATTTGTCTTACAACCAAATGAGCTTGCGGAAACCTTCGGTCAAAACCGGCTATTGGGAACTATTTAGATAAAAAGATGTGAAGCGTAGTGCATGTGAATGTGTACTTGTTCATGTGATTATTGAGTAAGGTCGATGACTTGCTCGATATTTGAGTGCACCTCGATATGATGAATTAATTAGGCATACCACCCGTATTTGAAATATATCTTATTTCTCATTAACAATAATAATGTGGTCGGCACTTGGATGGGTGACCATCTGCGCCGCCATGCGCTATTGTCATTTTTCGGGGTGCACTCAGTTTCGTGACGCCAATTGAGGAGCTACTCGACCGAACAGTAGCGGCTTCCGTCAAGAATACCATCATAACGATCGGGAGAGCGGTGTGCTGACGCCAAGCCCCTCCTATCCGCATCCTCCACTGAGGATGACACGGCGGTCGGATGCTCCCGGTAGGCCACTCGTGGCCTGAAGACCGAGTGATTTATTAACAATAATAATAACTTTGACTGATATGAATGTGAGAAGAATACTAGACACTTAAAGTTTATTTAATGGCCATGTTGAACAGAACATGGTTGCTTTTTAAATAATCGTGTGATCCTTAACAGCTGTTTTTTCTTCAAGTATCAGTGGAGATATAAAAGCGTGCAATAAATGTATAACTTTTTACTGTTTTTCGGATGATTTATTAACGTCACTAATTTTCATGCTTTCTCAATGAGTAGTTTTGTTTGTCCCCTGCTTGCACTGTTTTTTAACACTGGAAGACTTTTGGAAAATTTTTCGTAACTTCAATTTGATCATCGAATGTAGAGTAGCCATTGAAGATTGTGTTAATGGAGTGAAATGAGTTTGTGTCCTAAAAGAAAAGTAAAAGAACTTATGGTTTCCAAACCAGCGTACTACGAGAATTATTTGATATTTCTAGTATTACAGTGAAAGATATCAGAAATAACTCTGCTTCACTGAAGAAAAATATTCAAAGCCAAGTTATATTAGTATTCGCATAGTGTATGTATGAATTCTACTGTAAAATTCTAAGGTTGAATAGGGTTCTATTCTAGATGCTTTGACGTGGGCACATTTCGTAAAAACAGCCATTTTTTTAGAGAACAATTAACTTAAAGATGTGTGATAGTAGCCAAACCAAATATCTTTGAGTTTTCTAAGAGAACGATTATATAAATAAAACTATACTGTCTTTTAGGAGAATACAATTAAGAAAATTAAGGAACCGAGGAATAAGTTGTAAGAGGAATTAAAGGTTAAACTTGAAGGAGTACAATTTCTATACTGCTGTGAAAAATTTAAATTTATTTCGATGAATCCGAAAACATTAGAAGAAAGAGAAGACAAGATAGTATGTTTATGCAGGTTATTTGCAACAGTATAAAAAGCAGTTAATGAGCAATTGAGTAAAGCCGTAAGTTGAAGTCGGCTTACAGGTTCCAGCAGGCTTATAATATCGAAAACAGTGTTCTGTTTTACAGCAAAGTGAAAGACATAGAAATCCCAGAGAACACCGTCCTGGTCTCGTTAGACATTTTGAACCTCTATACGAATATAGCTATCTAACTGTAGAAACCATTAAAGATAATCTGCAGGCACTTTGTAGAATTTTTTGTGAACAACCCAGAAATTTTTTTTATCTCCTTCCCAGAAATTATAGGCAAGATGATTTACTGCAAGCGGTATATTAACGACTCCATTTTGTTGTTTCATCTGAAGAAAATAAAGTAGTAAAACTGACGGAAAATTGAATAAGCACCATCCAAAAATGCGATTCACGTGAGAGATTGAAAAATTCCATATTCAGCAGAGCCCTCAGACTGTCATTCACAGAAGATGACAGGCAAAGAGAATTAGAAGCTATTAAACAAGCAGCTTGAAAAAACTGATGTAGGACACAAGATATCATATGCACATTTAAAACAATCGAGAACAAAATTAGTAACACAAATGATGAAAGTAAGTCTGTTAAAGTTAAGAATAAAAATTGTCACTTTGACATACAAAGGGCGAGTGTGAGAAAGACTTGCCGAATTTTTACCAGACAACATAGCCTGTAGCATATCACACACAGTTCAAAGCACAAACACATGCCAAAAAGGAACCACTATAATAATTCTATGTTACATAAAATCAAATATGCAGAGAGCAATAAATATTATATAGACCAAAATGGGAAAAATTTTGACATCCAATGTGTAGTATTCTGCCCTCTCGTCTAATATAGGGTGAGTAGGAAGCTGTTTTCTCGGATCGCTAGACAACAATTCAAGCAAATCGTATTAATGTAGTTTATTACAGTAAGTTAAACTGACAATGCCTAACTTTACGTATTCACAAAGGTGTGTCGTAGGCAAATGGCGACATGCGACATGCAATTAATGAATGTACTTCGGTATATACAATTTCAATGCAAGCAACCTTGTCACGGTTGTTGTCCATAGCGTAAGTTAGTTACGTTAAGTACTGTGTAAGTTTAGCGACCGATGACCTCAGCAGTTTGGTCCCATAAGACCTTACCCAAACTCCCCCCTCCCCCCCCTCCCCCCCAAAAAATCATAAGTCACTGCTGTAGCGTTTGTATGACGGCTCTTCTTCCACTGCGCCGCGGCTAAATGGCGCGGCGCTTCTATTCTCTTCGTAATCGTGTAGATGCCGCTCCTGTCTTGGTGTCGTCGTAATCAGCTTAGTATTGGCTGACGTCGTCTCACAGCCCTCTCTGCTCTTCCGTTCTTCATCGTCGTGCCAGCTCTTGTCGTTACGCCGGAACACAATATTATACACCAAGATAGTAGGTGAATGGGAGAGAGAAGACTTTTCTCTTACAGCCTGGCGTTACTCAAGCACATGGAAGTATCAAAAAGTGTTACGATTAACAATTTTGGCACGGTTAGTTGGACATCAAGTGTGGCACACCAAAACTTCTGTGTATGAGTATGAGTTACCTCAGAGGAAAAGTGTAAGACAAGTCCAGATCAACCTGCCTCTGTTACTCTTGTGACATTATATAAGAAGCACTAGGTAGGATGCAACAGTATCTGTCAGGGATTTGATGAGGCAATGATGATAGTGAAACATATTGATTGAGCCAATACAACAAAACTGAAGATCACTGACGACTCACAATAGGCGACACTGATTCGATCATCACAAATGACGTCATACAGCATAGCTGCTCCCGGACACGACAAACACTCCATCCCGCTACTCTAGATACACTCTGTTCGTTCAATAGCATTCATGTTATTTGCACTCGATTCTCTAGTTATTACATCGTAACATCTTGTTTGAGACTGTTTCTGTATGGGTCATATTCTTGCTGCCTAACGTGATAACAACTGACCTGTAGCCATGGACGACTATGAACCAGCACGGAGTACTGAAGCCGCCACTGATGGGTAGTCTTCAAATATACCAACATCATTCCAATTCGGAGCAGCAAATGCTCTGAAACTTCAGCATTGTTCATTTCAATCGGTCTAACCAAACTGGTGGGTCAGGATCAGCACTCAGCACAACATCACAGCAATCTGTCACCGCAATCCATTTTATGGGACAACACGGGTTGCGACCTTGGAGGGGTACATAGTACTCTCAGGATGGCGTGTGAACACATGCACCACAGGCACTCTCTCATCCGTAGCAGACCAGCCGGTAGGAAGCGCCCTCTGAACCAGTGGGTGTGCAACCCGCCAACTCCATGTCACCAGTTTGCACACTGGGCTGATGCAGTGATCTTCGGCAGCCCTGAGACTGCCTCTGGATTCAGCAGATTGCACTCTAGCTTATAAAGCCACCAGCCTCTATGGAAAAAAATGAGGACACGACGTATTATGAGAAATTAAAGAAGTAATATTTCATCTTGTCTTATTGCATCTGATGACTCCATTTATGTTCCTCAGCCTCCACCTTGACGAAACAGTATGTGTTTCCAGCCTGAGAGTGGGAAACACCTACACCGGTATAAAGAACAGTACGGGCAAAACGACAGGACAGCTTTTAGGCGCACGTAAAAAACATGAATTTCGTAAAATAGGAGTACAAACAGAGATACTACCCAGAGCATTCAAAAGTTTTGTTTGAGTGTGCTGGAGGAACTCGAGATTTACATCCACTAGCTGAAAAACTCACGGGGAAATGTCCCACAAAGTGATTTTGTACCTAGTAATAAATTATGAAAGTTTTAAAGACATTATTCAGCCTTTAACAGCACATCACAGTGGGACGGGATGTGATGCTTTGCCACAGTCTCGCAGCACACTGGTAGCGTCGAGTTGGACACGCCGGAGGAAACAACAATGTGACCCTACTTTCTGCCTGGCACGCAGCTGCCTTCAATAGAAAAGAGCAGACACACGTTTAAAAGATTCTCCTTTTAATAAAATATTTTTGTATATCTATGAAATCATCATTATTATTTTTGTGTACTGCTTTGGAATGTTCTGTAAATACATTATTTCAGTATTGCATTTTAAACACGTTAGTTCCTGCACAGTGCACTCTTTAACATCACAGGTGTTTTAGCCCAATCAAATTCATTTTAAAATGTTAGTATAAAACGACAGCATTCCAATATGGCTTTAGTGTATGAGAGTGAAACTGATTCACTACTGGCCACTAAATTTGCTACACCACGAAGATGACGTGCTACAGATGCGAAATTTAGCCGACATGAAGAACATGCTGTGATATGCAAATGATTAGCTTTTCAGAGCATGCCTACAACGTGTTGACATGAGGAAAGTTTCCAACCGATTTCTCATACACAAACAGCCGTTGACCGGCGTTGCCTGGTGAAACGTTGTTGTAATGCATCGTGTAAAGAGGAGAAATGGGTACCCTCACGTTTCCGACTTTGATAAAGGTCGGATTGTAGCCTATCGCGATTGCGGTTTATCGTATCGCGACATTGCTGCTCACGTTGGTCGAGATCCCATGACTGTTAGCAGAATATGGAATCGGTGGGTTCAGGAGAGTAATACGGAACGCCGTGCTGGATCCCAACGACCTCGTATCACTAGCAGTCGAGATGACAGGCATCTTGTCCGCAAGGCTGTAACGGGTCGTGCAGTCACGTCTCGATCCCTGAGTCAACAGATGGGGACGTTTGCAAGACAACAACCATCTGCACGAACAGTTCGACGACGTTTACAGCATCATGGACTGTCACCTGGGAGACCATGGCTGCGTTTACCCTTGACGCTGCATCACAGACAGGAGCGCCTGCGATGGTGTACTCAACAACGAACCTGGGTGCAGGAATGGCAAAACGTCATTTTTTCGGATGAATCCAGATTCTGTTTACAGCGTCATGATTGTCGCATCCGTGTTTGGCGACATCGCGGTAAACGCACATTGGAAGCGTGTATTCGTCATCACCATACTGGCGTATCACGCGGCGTGATGGTATGGGGTGCCATTGGTTACACGTCTCGGTCACCTCTTGTTCGCATTGACGGCACTTTGAACAGTGGACGTTACATTTCAGATGTGTTACGACTCGTGGCTCTACCCTTCATTCGATCCCTGCGAAACCCTACATTTCAGCAGGTAAATCACGACCGCATGTTGCAGGTCCTGTACGGGCCTTTCTGGATACAGAAAATGTTCGACTGCCCTGGCCAGCACATTTTCCAGATCTCTCACTAATTGGAAACGTCTGGTCAATGGTGGCCCTGGCTCGTCACAATACGCCAGTCACTACTCTTGATGAGCTGTGGTATCGTGTTGAAGCTGGATGGGCAGCTGTACCTGTACACGCCATCCACGCTCTGTCTAACTCAATGCCCAGGCATATCAAGGTCGTTATTATGGCCAGAAGTAGTTGTTCTGGGTACTGATTTCTCAGGATCTATGCACCCAAATTGCGTGAAAATGTAATCACATGTCAGTTATAGTATAATGTATCTGTCCCGTTTATCGTCTGCATTTCTTCTTGGTGTAGGAATTTTAATGGCCAGCAGTGTAGTTCCTTTAAGACTGGTTAGTCTGTGATGTAAATGACCTTATGTGATAACAGTGTAAATGGGCTGCATTAACAGGCAAGTGACTCCACTGGCCGTCGCCAGATTGTATTTTGTGTTCTCTGCTAAGGGTGAGGAGGAGGATGGTGGGGTGTCCACGGATGGCTCCTGATGACAGAATAACATTTATTGATCAACTGCAATACATTGGTTGTGAACCCTCTAAGAGAAGTTTGCTTCCGCTCATAACATTCTTGGCGACGGCAGAGGTGACTGCCGGACGTTCACACGTGCTCCTGCTGCTGCTTCTGAAGCTGCGCTGGCGTAACTCGAATCTGCTGCCTCGACAGCGACGCTCCAACCTCGCAGGGACTTAATGTGGCAGCTGGGACCACACGCGCCACGGGACTCTCTTGTCCTGGCGGCTGGAGGTAGTGGCAGAGAGACAGGTCAGTGCCCTGTCTCAGTGGATACCCACGGCGGCGGCTGTCTGGCGTCGGTGGACCTGGGTTCCCGACTCCTGCCCCAGTCATGGCGTCCGTGGCGGCAGCGTCCGAGGACGACGGGGACCATGCGTTACCACAAAGCACCCCAAGCGATTACTCCCATGACAGGTGGCTGCCTGTTGACGGGGTCCGACGATAGTTACGGCGACGGCGTCACTCTGGCGTCTGCTAGGTGCCGACCTGCATTAGGACTATTACGATTACTGCGATGGCAGTGACGACTCCGAACTGCTGGCGGCGCTAAGTGACACAGACTCTACGTCACTCCAATACCTCACGACGGACGATGTTGACGAGCTGGCTGCCGGTCCTTAAATACGGTTTTCTGCCGCTGATGTCTGCTGTTCTTCTTCGCCAGTAGGTCAGTGGAATATTCTGGTGTTGACACAGCGTTCACCTCCGTGTTGCTTAACTCGGCGCGAAGCCGAGCCAATGACGCCACCGTATCATAGTATTGAACTGCTCTACAGACTGTAACGCACATACAACTTCTGGCTCCCAACTTCCTTCACATTTTTACTAACTTCATTACTGTAAAACCCCTACTTGTAAGTAACTTAATTAGTCTCGTCTTTCGACCCTCTACAGTAACTATGAGATGTGATACGTTATACAACCTTTTATTGTAATCTTAAAATTTTCTTGTTCCCCCCCCCCCCCCCCCCCCCCAAAAAAAAAAGAAACCATGGACCTTGCCGTTGGTTGGGAGGCTTGGGTGCCTCAGCGATACAGATAGCTGTACCCTAGGTGCAACCATAACGGAGGGGTATCTGTTGAGAGGCCACACAAACGTGTGGTTCCTGAAGAGGGGCATCAGCCTTTTCAGTAGTTGCAGGGGCAACAGTCTGGATGAGTCACTGATCTGGCCTTGTAACACTAACCAAAACGGCCTTGCTGTGCTGGTACTGCGAACGGCTGATAGCAAGGGGAAACTACAGCAGTAATTTTTCCCGAGGGCATGCGGATTTACTGTATGGTTAAATGATGATGGCGTCCTCTTGGGTAAAATATTCCGCAGGTAAAATAGTCCCCCATTCGGATCTCCGGGCGGGGACTACTCAGGAGGACGTCGTTATTAACAGAAAGAAAACTGGCGTTCTACGGATCGGAGTGTGGAATGTCAGATCCCTTAATCGAGCAGGTAGGTTAGAAAATTTAAAAAGAGAATTGGACAGGTTAAAGTTAGATATAGTGGGAATTAGTGAAGTTCGGTGGCAGGAGGAACAAGACTTTTGGTCAGGCGAATACAGGGTTATAAATACAAAATCAAATAGGGGTAAAGCAGAAGTAGGTTTAATAGGGAATAGGAAAATAGGTACGAGGGCAAGCTACTACAAACAGCATAGTGAACGCATTATTGTGGCCAAGATAGATACGAAGCCCACGCCTACCACTGTAGTACAAGTTTATATGCCAACTAGCTCCGCACGTGACGAAGAAATTGAAGAAATGTATGATGAAATAAAAGAAATTATTCAGATAGTGAAGGGCGACGAAAATTTAATAGTCATGGGTGACTGGAATTCGGTAGTAGGAAAAGGAAGAGAAGGAAACGTGGTAGGTGAATATGGATTGGGGCTAAGAAATGAAAGAGGAAGCCGCCTGATAGAATTTTGCACAGAGCATAACTTAATCATAGCTAACACTTGGTTCAAGAATCATAAAAGAAGGTCGTATACATGGAAGAAGCCTGGAGATACTGACTTGTTTCAGATAGATTATATAATGGTAAGACATAGATTTAGGAACCAGGTTTTAAATTGTAAGACATTTCCAGGGGCAGATGTGGACTCTGACCACAATCTATTGGTTATGAACTGTAGATTAAAACTGAAGAAACTGCAAAAAGGTGGGAATTTAAGGAGATGACTAAACCAGAGGTTGTACAGAGTTTCATGGAGAGCATAAGGGAACAATTGACAGCAATGGGGGAAAGAAATACAGTAGAAGAAGAATGGGTAGCTCTGAGGGATGAAGTAGTGGAGACAGCAGACGATCAAGTAGGTTAAAAGACGAGGGCTAGTAGAAATCCTTGGGTAACAGAAGAAATATTGAATTTAATTGATGAAAGGAGAAAATATAAAAATACAGAAAATGAAGCAGGCAAAAAGGAATACAAAAGTCTCAAAAATGAGATCGACGGGAAGTGCAAAATGGCTAAGCAGGGATGGCTAGAGGACAAATGTAAGGATGTAGAGGCTTATCCCACTAGGGGTAAGATAGATACTGCCTACAGGAAAATTAAAGAGACCTTTGGAGAAAAGAGAACCACTTGTATGAATGTCAAGAGCTCAGATGGAAATCGAGTTCTAAGCAAAGAAGGGAAAGCAGAAAGGTGGAAGGAGTATATAGACAGTCTATACAACGGCAATGTACTTAAGGACAGTATTATGGAAATGGAAGAGGATGTAGATGAAGATGAAATGGAAGATACTATACTGCGTGAAGAGTTTGACAGAGCACTGAAAGACCTGAGTCGAAACAAGGCCCCGGGAGTAGATAACATTCCTTTAGAACTACTGACAGCCTTGGGAGAGCCAGTCCTGACAAAACTCTACCATCTGGTGAGCAAGATGTATGAGACAGGTGAAATACCCTCAGACTTCAAGAAGAATATAATAACTCCAATCCAAAAGAAAGCAGGTGCTGACAGATGTGAAAATTACCGAACTATCAGTTTAATAAGTCACGGATGCAAAATACTAACGCGAATTCTTTATAGACGAATGGAAAAACTGGTAGAAGCCGACCTCGGGGAAGATCAGTTTGGATTCCGTAGAAATATTGGCAATACTGACCCTACGACTTATCTTAGAAGAAAGATTAAGTATAGGCAAACCTACGTTTCTAGCATTTGTAGACTTAGAGAAAGCCTTTGACAATGTTGACTGGAATACTCTCTTTCAAATTCTGAAGGTGGCAGGGGTAAAATACAGGGAGCGAAAGGTTATTTACAATTTGTACAGAAACCAGATGGCAGTTATAAGAGTCGAGGGACATGAAAGGGGAGCAGTGGTTGGGAAGGGAGTGAGACAGGGCTGCAGCCTAACCCCAATGTTGTTTAATCTATATACTGAGCAAGCAGTAAAGGCAACAAACGAAAAATTAGGATTAGGAATTAAAATCCATGGAGAAGAAATAAAAAATTTGAGGTTCGCCGATGACATTGTAATTCTGTCAGAGACAGCAAAGGACTTGTAAGAGCAGTTGAACGGAATGGACAGTGTCTTGATAGGAGGGTATAAGATGAACATCAACAAAAGCAAAACGAAGATAATGGAATGTAGTCGAATTAAGTCGGGCGATGCTGAGGGAGTTAGATTAGGAAATGTGACATTTAAAGTAGTAAAGGAGTTTTGCTATTTGGGGGACAACATAACTGATGATGGTCGAAGTAGAGAGGATATCAAATGTTGACTGGCAATAGCAAGGAATGCGTTTCTGCAGAAGAAAAATTTGTTAACATCGAGTATAGATTTAAGTGTCAGGAAGTCGTTTCTGAAAGTATTTGTATGGAGTGTAGCCATGTATGGAAGTGAAACATGGACGATAACTAGTTTGGACAAGAAGAGAATAGAAGCTTTCGAAATGTGTTGCTACAGAAGAATGCTGAAGATTAGATGGGTAGATCATATAACTAATGAGGAGGTATTGAATAGGATTGGGGAGAAGAGAAGTTTGTGGCACAACTTGACTAGAAGAAGGGATCGGTTTAGTAGGACATGTTCTGAGGCATCAAGGGATCACCAATTTAGTGTTGGAGTGCAGCGTGGATGGTAAAAATCGTAGAGGTAGACCAAGAAATGAATACACTAAACAGATTCAGAAGGATGTAGGTTGCAGTAGGTACTGGGAGATGAAGAAGCTTGCACAGGATAGAGTAGCATGGAGAGCTGCATCAAACCAGCCTCAGGACTGAAGACCACAACAACAACCCTTTGTTACGTCTGCCACAGACGGCCCCTGCCGGGCAGACTACACTCAAGACACCCCTGTGTACCATATAACATACACAAGCACTTGTATGCGGAACCAAGAGGAAACCAATTCTTGAAAACAAACATAACTTGCTAGAGACTAATGCGAACCTTTTTCTGCAGACGTCGCCTCGCAGACACAGGGAAGTTGGAGTACTCCGCCTGCCTCCGCCGGCTTTATAAGGCCAGCGCAGCAGCAGTACAGCCAGTTCCTCGCCGAGCTAGGACCAGCTCCGACGGATATCACCGACGCTGTTGATGAATGGTCGTTTACAAGTTATTTGTTTTTGTGTGTGTATGGTGATTGTTCGAGAAGTGTAGTTCAATTTCAATAAACGGCATTATACTGAGTGTTCTACAATACTGAGTATTCTCCATCCTTCTAATATTGTAAACACTGGATGAGAATCCAATTGTAATTTATTTTTCTTGTTTAACATATCTGAAAATGGGCGACATTGCCCATAAACAGTCATTTTGAAATGAAAACAGTGATCGACAGACAGCACATAAGCCTGTTTTTCAGTATGTTTGAATTTTGTGCACTTATGGTCCACACCTGCATCCTGAGAGATAACTACTGTTGGCTGCTCACATAATCGGCAAACTCATTTTTGTCACATTTACTAAGCAAAGATATTTTCGTACATTTCTAGCATTGCTATGAACACGTGTAGTCACTGAAGCTGTAACAGCCATATGCTCAACAGTCGTCTATGTTAAGTGATTCAGGAAATTCTGTCTGTGAGTTACTAAGAACCGAGTGAGGTGGCGCAGTGCACTCCATTCAGGAGGACGACGGTTCAAACCCGCGTCTGGCCATTCCGATTAGGTTTTTCGTGATTTCCTAAAATCACTTCAGACAAGTGTTGTGACGGTGGCCATGGTCAGTTTCCTTTCCAGTGCTTCCGTAATCGGAGCTAGTGCTCCGTCTCTAATAACGTCGTTGTCGACGGGACATTAAACGCTAATTTCCTCCTCATTTTATTCCTGTTAGTTACTAACTGACCTACGACGTTGTGTCTCTAAATAACTGTTCTAACCCATTTTCACAAAACAGCCCGACACAAAAAACCTGATACCTGCTTTAATCCTGTGACTCTTCTATT
Organism: Schistocerca cancellata; assembly: GCF_023864275.1. Taxonomy (NCBI): domain Eukaryota; kingdom Metazoa; phylum Arthropoda; class Insecta; order Orthoptera; family Acrididae; genus Schistocerca; species Schistocerca cancellata. The sequence goes on along the minus strand of NC_064634.1, from coordinate 420,450,094 downwards.
CTATAACTGATAAACTGAAGTATTATTTTTTACTTATTTAACCTGATCATATTAGGGCCATCAGGCCCTTCCTTACATCGGGTCACGACTTCAAATGTGCAGTACCTTTTTTAAATCTTACTTACCTATGCAATAACAATAATTTTAATGTAAAAAATAATAAACACTAGTTTTGGGTGTCTGTAGAGACAATGTGAATAAATGGTCCTAACTAAGAGCTAATGAAGTTAATACTGCCAGTACTTCTACTTCTGCCAAGCGGTTCTAGGCGCTTCAGTCCGGAACCACGCGGCTGCTATGGTCGCAGGTTCGAATCCTGCCTCGGGCATGGATGTGTGTGATATCCTTAGGTTAACAAACTGCCTATTGGCTTCTGTCTCGGGTTCTTCGGCCAACGTTCATCTAATGATTTTTCTGACGTTTCGCCAGCACGAGTGGCTGGCATTGTCAAAGCTTCACCCTCCATTGCCGGTGGTGAACTGGAGGCGAGCTCGCGGCCGCAGGCTATATGTATCTGGCGCGCCAACGTCCGAGGGCTTCTCCGCGGTCATTTCCGGTGCGTTTCTCCTCTTGCTACCTGCGACGGTCGTTCGCTGCGGCACGGGAAGCCAGGATCCGTTTACCTTAAGGCTTTCCTCTTTCTTGTTGAAACTGTTTGCGTGTTTTTGGATTTCTACAGCTTCTCTGAACAGGCGCGTGTGATAGTGCTTCTCTACAGACAGAACTTCCGTGTCGGCGAATTTTATTACGTGGTCGGTCTCATTCAGTGCGTGCTCTGCCACGGCCGATTTCTCCACCTGCCCCAACCTGCAATGTCGCTTATGCTCTTTGATCCTGGTGTTAATGGATCGTCCAGCCATTCCGACATAAACTTTTCCGCATGTGCAAGGTATACGGTATATTCCCGACATTGCAAGTGGGTCTCTTTTCTCCTTCGCCGATATAAGACACTCTTTGATCTTCCTTGTCGGTTTGGAAATCGTCTTTACGCCGTGTTTGCGCAATATACGGCCGATTCTGTCCGTCACTCTGGGAATGTATGGCAGAAAGGCCGTACCCGACATTTCTTTTTCTGGTTCCTTACTTCGCCGAGTGTTTGGCTCTGTTACACTTCTAATGTAATTTGTGGAGTACCCATTGCTCCTCAGAACAGTTTCCATGTGTTGCATTTCTCGTTTGAGGTGTTGAGGCTCACATATTCGTCCTGCTCTCGTTACGAGCGTACTAATCATGCCTCTTTTCTGGCTCAGGTGGTGGTTTGACAGTTTGTGCAGGTATCGGTCCGTGTGTGTCGGTTTTCGATACACGCTGTGTCCCAGGTTTTCGCCGTCCCTTGTGACCAGCACATCTAGAAATGGCAGTTTCTTGTTCTTTTCTACTTCCATGGTAAATGTTATGTTGGCATGGAGGCTGTTCAAGTGTCTCAGGAATTCACCGAGCTGTTCTTCACCATGGCTCCACACCACGAAAGTATCATCGACGTACCTGTACCACACCTTAGGTTTGCAAGTCGCCGAGTCCAGTGCCTGTGCTTCGAATTGTTCCATGAAGAAGTTGGCCACCACTGGACTGAGAGGACTACCCATGGCGACGCCTTCCAGCTGTTCGTAGAAATCGCCATTCCACGTGAAATAGCTTGTGGTGAGACATGCATGGAAGAGCTTTTTGATGTCTTTCGGGAACATGGAACCGATGTGCTCCAGAGCGTCGCTGAGTGGCACTTTCGTAAATAACGAAACAACATCAAAACTGACCAGGATGTCGTTTGGCGCAAGTTTCAGTTTCTTCAGCTTCTCAATGAAATTTCCTGAGTCCTTAATGTATGTGTCGGTCTTTCCCACGTGTGGCTGGAGGAGAGAGGCCAAGTGTTCGCCAGTTTATACGTTGGTGAGCCAGGAGCGCTAACGATCGGTCTCAGTGGAACGTTGTTCTTATGGATCTTGGGTAATCCATACAGCCGAGGTGGTAGGGCTTCTGTGTTGCGCAGGTTTCTCTGTATGTCCGCCGGCAGAGAAGATGCCTTGATTAATCGATTCGTATTCCGAGTGATACGCTGCGTCGGATCTGCGCTTAGTTTTCGGTACGTCGTCGGATCTAATAGGTCTCGGATCTTTTGCTCATAATCTTCGGTCTTCATTACGACGGTCGCATTCCCTTTATCGGTGTGTCAGACCCACCATACTTGCTCCGGACACTGCGAGAGGGCTGTACAAGCAATGATCACACGCACGGCACAGCGGACACACCAGGAACCGCGGTGTTGGCCGTCGAATGGCGCTAGCTGCGCAGCATTTGTGCACCGCCGCCGTCAGTGTCAGCCAGTTTGCCGTGGCATACGGAGCTCCATCGCAGTCTTTAACACTGGTAGCATGCCGCGACAGCGTGGACGTGAACCGTATGTGCAGTTGACGGACTTTGAGCGAGGGCGTATAGTGGGCATGCGGGAGGCCGGGTGGACGTACCGCCGAATTGCTCAACACGTGGGGCGTGAGGTCTCCACAGTACATCGATGTTGTCGCCAGTGGTCGGCGGAAGGTGCACGTGCCCGTCGACCTGGAACCGGACCGCAGCGACGCACGGATGCACGCCAAGACCGTAGGATCCTACGCAGTGCCGTAGGGGACCGCACCGCCACTTCCCAGCAAATTAGGGACACTGTTGCTCCTGGGGTATCGGCGAGGACCATTCGCAACCGTCTCCATGAAGCTGGGCTACGGTCCCGCACACCGTTAGGCCGTCTTCCGCTCACGCCCCAACATCGTGCAGCCCGCCTCCAGTGGTGTCGCGACAGGCGTGAATGGAGGGACGAATGGAGACGTGTCGTCTTCAGCGATGAGAGTCGCTTCTGCCTTGGTGCCAATGATGGTCGTATGCGTGTTTGGCGCCGTGCAGGTGAGCGCCACAATCAGGACTGCATACGACCGAGGCACACAGGGCCAACACCCGACATCATGGTGTGGGGAGCGATCTCCTACACTGGCCGTACACCACTGGTGATCGTCGAGGGGACACTGAATAGTGCACGGTACATCCAAACCGTCATCGAACCCATCGTTCTACCATTCCTAGACCGGCAAGGGAACTTGCTGTTCCAACAGGACAATGCACGTCCGCATGTATCCCGTGCCACCCAACGTGCTCTAGAAGGTGTAAGTCAACTACCCTGGCCAGCAAGATCTCCGGATCTGTCCCCCATTGAGCATGTTTGGGACTGGATGAAGCGTCGTCTCACGCGGTCTGCACGTCCAGCACGAACGCTGGTCCAACTGAGGCGCCAGGTGGAAATGGCATGGCAAGCCGTTCCACAGGACTACATCCAGCATCTCTACGATCGTCTCCATGGGAGAATAGCAGCCTGCATTGCTGCGAAAGGTGGATATACACTGTACTAGTGCCGACATTGTGCATGCTCTGTTGCCTGTGTCTATGTGCCTGTGGTTCTGTCAGTGTGATCATGTGATGTATCTGACCCCAGGAATTTGTCAATAAAGTTTCCCCTTCCTGGGACAATGAATTCACGGTGTTCTTATTTCAATTTCCAGGAGTGTATGTTTCAATTTTAAATTAAGATTTTGCTGCTATATATCTCTTTTACTATGTAGGAATTATTATCCTTCACAATATAGACTAATTTTGGGTCCTTACGTTATTGCAGTTGATTACTACAACTCTAAAATTTTTCCATCACACGAAAATTCTGTGTGAAATGATAATTGAATCAAGACCTTACGCTGTCGACAGGCGTTGATATTGAAAATGTGTGTCCCGACCGGGGCTCGAACCCGGGATCACCTGATTACATAGCAGACGCTCTATCCATCTTTTCTTTATCTCATTTTGTTCGCTTTCGTTCGTTGCATCTGCTTGGGGCAGACGTTGGAAGACACCCGTTTAAGTTCGTTGTTGCTCGATTAACTCAGTTTTTTTTTTAAATTACAGATGGCAGCTAACCAACTGACCGAATACGCTGGGTTACCGTGCCGGCAGCCATCTGAGCCACCGAGGGCACAGAGGATAATGCGACTGCAGGTATTTATCCCACGCACCCTCCCCGTGAGACCCACATTCCCAACTTAATGTCCACACACTAAGTGCCCCTGCCCACTACACTCATTACTCGCGACAGACAATCTGGCTGAGTCCCGTAAGAGTTCGGCAATACGTGTGTATCCGTACAGAAGAAGGTCAATGGCCTTTTGGCCTTAACTATATGAAAAAGGTATCTATTCTTTGGTTCAAATGGCTCTGAGCACTATGGGACTTAACTTCTGAGGTCATCAGTCCCCTAGAATATAGAACTACACTCTTGGAAATTGAAATAAGAACACCGTGAATTCATTGTCCCAGGAAGGGGAAACTTTATTGACACATTCCTGGGGTCAGATACATCACATGATCACACTGACAGAACCACAGGCACATAGACACAGGCAACAGAGCATGCACAATGTCGGCACTAGTACAGTGTATATCCACCTTTCGCAGCAATGCAGGCTGCTATTCTCCCATGGAGACGATCGTAGAGATGCTGGATGTAGTCCTGTGGAACGGCTTGCCATGCCATTTCCACCTGGCGCCTCAGTTGGACCAGCGTTCGTGCTGGACGTGCAGACCGCGTGAGACGACGCTTCATCCAGTCCCAAACATGCTCAATGGGGGACAGATCCGGAGATCTTGCTGGCCAGGGTAGTTGACTTACACCTTCTAGAGCACGTTGGGTGGCACGGGATACATGCGGACGTGCATTGTCTTGTTGGAACAGCAAGTTCCCTTGCCGGTCTAGGAATGGTAGAACGATGGGTTCGATGACGGTTTGGATGTACCGTGCACTATTCAGTGTCCCCTCGACGATCACCAGTGGTGTACGGCCAGTGTAGGAGATCGCTCCCCACACCATGATGTCGGGTGTTGGCCCTGTGTGCCTCGGTCGTATGCAGTCCTGATTGTGGCGCTCACCTGCACGGCGCCAAACACGCATACGACCATCATTGGCACCAAGGCAGAAGCGACTCTCATCGCTGAAGACGACACGTCTCCATTCGTCCCTCCATTCACGCCTGTCGCGACACCACTGGAGGCGGGCTGCACGATGTTGGGGCGTGAGCGGAAGACGGCCTAACGGTGTGCGGGACCGTAGCCCAGCTTCATGGAGACGGTTGCGAATGGTCCTCGCCGATACCCCAGGAGCAACAGTGTCCCTAATTTGCTGGGAAGTGGCGGTGCGGTCCCCTACGGCACTGCGTAGGATCCTACGGTCTTGGCGTGCATCCGTGCGTCGCTGCGGTCCGGTTCCAAGTCGACGGGCACGTGCACCTTCCGCCGACCACTGGCGACAACATCGATGTACTGTGGAGACCTCACGCCCCACGTGTTGAGCAATTCGGCGGTACGTCCACCCGGCCTCCCGCATGCCCACTATACGCCCTCGCTCAAAGTCCGTCAACTGCACATACGGTTCACGTCCACGCTGTCGCGGCATGCTACCAGTGTTAAAGACTGCGATGGAGCTCCGTATGCCACGGCAAACTGGCTGACACTGACGGCGGCGGTGCACAAATGCTGCGCAGCTAGCGCCATTCGACGGCCAACACCGCGGTTCCTGGTGTGTCCGCTGTGCCGTGCGTGTGATCATTGCTTGTACAGCCCTCTCGCAGTGTCCGGAGCAAGTATGGTGGGTCAGACACACCGGTGTTAATGTGTTCTTTTTTCCATTTCCAGGAGTGTATTTAGACCTAACTAACCTAAGGACATCACACACATCCATGCCCGAGGCAGGATTCGAACCTGCAACCGTAGCGGTCGCGCGGTTCCAGAATCTGTTCATTCGGACAAGTCAGAAAGAACAGATACCTTCTTCCTAAAATTCAATGTGGTTAACCTTGTTGATCCCCCCCCCACCCCCCTCCATGAACCATGGACCTTGCCGTTGGTGGGGAGGCTTACGTGCCTCTGTGATGCAGATAGCAGTACCGTAGGTGCAACCACAACGGATGGGTATCTCTTGAGAGGCCAGACAAACGTGCGGTTCCTGAAGAGGGGCAGCAGCCTTTTCAGTAGTTGCAGGGGCAACAGTCTGGATGATTCACTGATCTGGCCTTGTAACACTAACCAAAACGGCCTTGCTGTGCTGGTACTGCGAACGGGTGAAAGCAAGGGGAAACTATAGCCGTAATTTTCCGAGGGCATGCAGCTTTACTGTATGGTTAAATGATGATGGTGTCCTATTAGGTAAAATATTCCGGAGGTAAAATAGTCCCCCATCCGGATCTCCGGGCGGGGACTACTCAGGAGGACGTTGTTATCAGGAGAAAGAAAACTGGCGTTCTACGGATCGGAGCGTGGAATGTCAGATCCCTTAATCGGGCAGGTAGGTTAGAAAATCAAAAAGGGAAATGGATAGGTTAAAGTTAGATATAGTGGGAATTAGTGAAGTTCGGTGGCAGGAGGAACAAGACTTCTGGTCAGGTGAATACAAGGTTATAAATACAAAATCAAATAGGGGTAAAGCAGAAGTAGGTTTAATAGCGAATAGGAAAATAGGTATGAGGGCAAGCTACTACAAACAGCATAGTGAACGCATTATTGTGGCCAAGATAGATACGAAACCCACGCCTACCACTGTAGTACAAGTTTATATGCCAACTAGCTCCGCAGATGACGAAGAGATTGATGAAATCTATGATGAGATAAACGAAATTATTCAGATAGTGAAGGGAGACAAAAATTTAATAGTCATAGGTGACTGTAACGCGATAGTAGCAAAAGGAAGAGAAGGAAACGTAGTAGGTGAATATAGAATGGGAGTAAGGAATGAAAGAGGAAGCCGTCTGATAGAATTTTGCTCAGAGCATAATTTAATCACAGCTAATACTTGATTCAAGAATGATGAAAGAAGGTCGTATACATGGAAAAAGCCTGGAGATACTGGAAGGTCTCAGATAGATTATATAATGGTAAGACAAAGATTTAGGAACCAAGTTTTAAATTGTAAGACAAAAAGGTGGGAAATCGAGGAGATGGGACCTAGATAAACTGAAAGAACCAGAGGTTGTAGAGAGCTTCAGGGAGAGCATTAGGGAATGATTGACAAGAATGGGGGAAAGAAATACAGTAGAAGAAGAATGTTTAGTTTTGATCTACATCTACATCTACATCTACATTTATACTCCGCAAGCCACCCAACGGTATGTGGCGGAGGGCACTTTACGTGCCAGTCATTACCTCCCTTTTCTGTTCCAGTCGCGTATGGTTCGCGGGAAGAACGACTGTCTGAAAGCCTCCGTGCGCGCTCGAATCTCTCTAATTTTACATTCGTGATCTCCTCGGGAGGTATAAGTAGGGGGAAGCAATATATTCGATACCTCATCCAGAAACACACCCTCTCGAAACCTGGACAGCAAGCTACACCGCGATGCAGAGCGCCTCTCTTGCAGAGTCTGCCACTTGAGTTTGCTAAACATCTCCGTAACGCTATCACGGTTACCAAATAACCCTGTGACGAAACACGCCGCTCCTCTTTGGATCTTCTCTATCTCCTCCGTCAACCCGATCTGGTACGGATCCCACACTGATGAGCAATACTCAAGTATAGATCGGACGAGTGTTTTGTAAGCCACCTCCTTTGTTGATGGACTACATTTTCTAAGGACTCTCCCAATGAATCTCAACTTGGTACCCGCCTTACCAACAATTAATTTTATATGATCATTCCACTTCAAATCGTTCCGCACGCATACTCCCAGATATTTTACAGAAGTAACTGCTATCAGTGTTTGTTCCGCTATCATGTAATCATACAATAAAGGATCCTTCTTTCTATGTATTCGCAATACATTACATTTGTCTATGTTAAGGGTCAGTTGCCACTCCCTGCCCCAAGTGCCTATCCGCTGCAGATCTTCCTGCATTTCGCTACAATTTTCTAATGCTGCAACTTCTCTGTATACTACAGCATCATCCGCGAAAAGCCGCATGGAACTTCCGACACTATCTACTAGGTCATTTGTATATATTGTGAAAAGTAATGGTCCCATAACACTCCCCTGTGGCACGCCAGAGGTTACTTTAACGTCTGTAGACGTCTCTCCATTGATAACAACATGCTGTGTTCTGTTTGCTAAAAATTCTTCAATCCAGCCACACAGCTGGTAGGCTCTTACTTTGTTTATCAGGCGACAGTGTGGAACTGTATCGAACGCCTTCCGGAAGTCAAGGAAAATAGCATCTACCTGGTAGCCTGTATGTAATATTTTCTGGGTCTCATGAACAAATAAAGCGAGTTCTGTCTCACACGATCGCTGTTTCCGGAATCCATGTTGATTCGTACAGAGTAGATTCTGGGTTTACAAGAACGACATGATACTCGAGCAAAAAACATGTTCCAAAATTCTACAACAGATCGATGTCAGAGATATAGGTCTATAGTTTTGCGCATCTGCTCGACGACCCTTCTTGAAGAATGGGACTACCTGTGCTCTTTTCCAATCATTTGGAACCTTCCGCTCCTCTAGAGGCTTGCGGTACACGGCTGTTTGAAGGGGGGCAAGTTCTTTCGCGTACTTTGTGTAGAATCGAGAGGTGAAATAGTGAAGATAGCAGAGGATCAAGTAGGTAAAAAGACGAGGGCTAATAGAAATCCTTGGGTAACAGAAGAGATATTGAATTTAATTGATGAAAGGAGAAAATACAAAAATGCAATAAATGAAGCAGCCAAAAAAGAATACGAACGTCTCAAAAATGAGATCGACAGGAAGTGCAAAATGCTAAGCAGGGATGGCTAGAGGACAAATGTAAGGATGTAGAGGGGCATATCACTAGGAAAATTAAAGAGACCTTTGGAGGAAAGATGATCACTTACATGAATATCAGGAGCTCAATGGAATCCCAGTTCTAAGCAAAGAACAGAAAGCAGAGAGGTGGAAGGAGTATATAGTGGGTTGAGCCGTGGTAAAAATTGCTGTTTTGAAGAGCGCGCCGTAGCGCGTAGTGTGAAGCAGTCGCGCTCTGTTTCAGGCGGTGGCGCCGCTGTGGCAATCGCAGCTTTGGTGTCTCCCTCTCGTGAGAAAGGGGAAAGGTTGCCTGTTCACATGCATTTCAGGGGCGCTATGAGCTCGCCAGTCTGTCAGTCTGGGTCAGTATCTCGTCCCCAGCTTGCTAGTCTGTCTCTCGTCCGCATTTGTTAGGCAGTTAGTGTCTGTCTGTCGTTCGGAGTGCTAGTATGTCTGTCGTTCGGCTCAACCTTTAAAGCTGGCAAAATGAGAGTCTTTCCACTCCACCAGTAACAGAATTCAGCGAGTGGTCGCCCGGTCGCGGCTTAGTTCCTGCATCTGAATCTGCGCGTTAGGCCGCCAGTGTGCTCGAGTTTGCTCAGCAATGGTCATTAGCGGTTGGATCGATCGGTCGGTAGGTTGCGCACTGAGACACAAGATGACTTCTCCGTCTTGAGCGCCGGCGCATGTGAGGTCTCCACGTGAGTCCAGTGGGCCGCGGCGTATAGCGAGTGGTAGGGACTTCGCGGTCGACATGAGAGCAACAGAAGTCAACCAACAACATCAGTCTGGCTGGTGCGAGCTGCGACGCCGTGAGACGGGAGATCGGCCCGCCTTCCTGCGTCCGTTGAAGTGGCTGGCAGCGGACGGTTTGGGAGAGCGATTTCTCGAGAAATCGCAGTTTATTAGAAGTTAAGTGATTGGTGATATGTTGTTTGATTTACTCTTGTTAAATTCTACTTGTTTTCTTGGTGAGGTCACCAGCCGTTTTGCTTTAGGGTCGTCCCACCATTCTTCTCTGTTTGCCCACCCGCGGGAAAGTGGTTGTTTATAAATTGGGTGGTCCGTTTTTCCTTGTGGAGTGGGGGCGGGTTAGAGCAACCTCCGGTTCGGATTGTTCGGTAATCTCCCTATCAATCTACCGTACGTTAGTAGCTGCCTCTTTCATGTTTGTCGGATATTGTGCGTTAACGAATTTATTGCTTGGAGTGTAACGGCCTAATACCTGAAATATGTTTTGATCTCTGGAAACTGATATTATTGCCTATGATCTTGAGAGGCGGTATATGTGTACTGTAGAGCATCGTAACTATTGTTTGGCCAACCTTGTAGAATTTTATATAAGGTTGCATTTCATGGGCTTTTATTTAAATGATCATTTTAGTATATAAAGTTACCACACTTTTACCGTAAGACTTTTCTTAGAAGTTAAAATCAAGTTGCACCTTCGGGGGCAAGATTAATATTTTAATTTTTCGTGTTTTGTATCATTTCCATCCCTCCCACGGGGGGTGCATAGTTTGTGTGCTTGTGTAAATTGTTAAAACTTTTAGTTTAAAGTTATCTGGTATGTTACAGATTTGCACCAATGTAGTCTTTCAGTGGCTGTTGTGAGCGGTCGTAACTACGGCCGTGTCAAAAGGGAGCGGCAAGGTTCTCTGCCCGAAAGCTCATACAGTCAAAACTTGTTTCTTTCTGCCTCTGAATAAATTGTAACTTTGATATTTAGAGGGTGCTTTCTGATTGTAATTATAAATGTTTGTTTTAAAAATGTTTTTAGGCACTATTAAAGTGAGTAAAATTCCCATTTGCTAAAAGGAATTTGGTTATGATTTCATCAGGTACTCCGTGTCAGCTACTTCCATGCTTACATAGTGTGATTAAATGTGTTAATGATGTTTTTGATGAATCGCTATTAAAAAAAAATTCTTAAGAATATTCTTTGAAAATAAATCACGGTTCAAGGGTCTATACAAGGACGATGTTCTTGAGGACAATATTATAGAAATGGAAGAGAATGTAGGTGAAGATGAAATAAGAGATACGATACTGCGTGAAAAGTTTCACGGAACACTGAAAGACCTAAGTCGAAACAAGGCCCCGGGAGTAGGCAATATTTCATTAGAACTATTGACAGCCTTGCGAGAGCCAGGCCTAACAAAACCCTACCATGTAGTGAGCAAGATGTATGACACAGGCGAAATACCCTCAGACTTCAAGAAGAGTGTAATAATTCCAATCCCAAAGAAAGCAAGTGTTGACAGATGTGAAAACTACCGACCTATCGGTTTAATAAGCCACGGCTGCAAAATACTAACGTGGATTCTTTACAGACGAATGGAAAAACTGGTAGAATCCGACCTCGGGGAAGATCAGTTTGGATTCCGTAGAAATGTTGGAACACGTGAGTCAATACTTTCCCTACCACTTATCTTAGAAAATAGATTAAGGAAAGGCAAACCTACGTTTCTAGCATTTGTAGACTTAGAGAAAGCCTTTGACAATGTTGACTGGAATACTCTCTTTCAAATTCTGAAGATGGCAGGGGTAAAATACAGGCAGCGAAAGGGTATTTACAATTTGTACAGAAACCAGATGGCAGGTACAAGAGTCGAGGGACATGAAAGGGAAGCAGCGGTTGGGAAGGGTGTGGGACAGGGCTGTAGCCTCTCCCCGATGTTATTCAATCTGTATATTGAGCAAGCAGTAAAGGAAACAAAAGAAAAATTCGGAGTAGGTATTAAAATCCCTGGAGAAGAAATAAAAACTTTGAGGATCGCCGATGACACTGTAATTCTGTGAGAGACACCAAAGGACTTGTAAGAGCAGTTGAACGGAATGGACAGTGTCTTGATAGGAGGGTATAAGATGAACATCAACGAAAGCAAAACGAGGATAATATAATGTAGTCGAATTAAGTCGAGTGATGCCGAGGGAATTAGATTAGGAAATGAGACACTTAAAGTAGTAAATAAGTTTTGCTATTTGGGGAGCAATATAACTGATGATGGTCGAAGTAAAATGGATATCAAATGTAGACTGGCAATGGCAAGGAAAGAGTTTCTGAAGAAGAGAAATTTGTTAACATCGAGGATAGATTTAAATGTCAGAATGTAGTTTCTGAAAGAATTTGTATGGATTGTAGCCATGTATGGAAGTGAATTGTGGACGATAAATAGTTTAGACAAGAAGAGAACAGAAGCTTTCGAAATGTGTTGCTACAGAAGAATGCTGAAGTTTAGATGGGTAGAGCACATAACTAATGAGGAGGTATTGAATAGAATTGGAGAAAAGAGAAATTTGTGGCACAATTTGACTAATAGAAGGGATCGGTTGGTAGGGCATATTCTGAGGCATCAAGGGATCACCAATTTAATATTGGAGGGCAGCGTGGATGGTAAAAATCGCAGAGGGAGACAATGAGATGAATACACTAAACAGATTCAGAAGGATGTAGGTTGCAGTAGGTACTAGGAGATGAATGGCTCTGAGCGCTATGGGACTCAACTGCTGTGGTTATAAGTCCCCTCGAACTTAGAACTACTTAAACCTAACTAACCTAAGGACAGCACACAACACCCAGCCATCACGAGGCAGAGAAACTGGGAGATGAAGAAGCTTGCACAGGAGAGAGTAGCATGGAGAGCTGCATCAAGCCAGTCTCTGGACTGAAGACCACAACAACAACAGCCTTGTTGATATACTCTCTTTTCCGGTTACGGCACGCAGTTAATCATCGAGACTCTACTGGAGCTGTTTTAACTGAAAAAAATATGTGTACACTACAAGTGCTCTGCCCCATCTGAATTCCTCTGCCTGTGTGTAACGTCCGTCTGACCTATGCAGAGGGTCCGTACCGTTCCCCACCCGTGACTGGCCTTTGTCTATTCTCAGCTTTTGCTACGTCTGTAACTATCTCGAAACGCCCAACGGCGCAAATGATTTTGATTACAACTAATACATCAATTCATTTTACATTCTTTATTTAGTTCGTAGTGACGTCTTTTTAATGCGTCCGCTGTAACTTGACAACTATATTACAGAAGTATGAAAAACTATTAGTGTGTATACAGTAAATAAAAACTGATTGTTTTCTCAAACTCAAATTTCGTCACATTATTTAGGTGCGGATACGTTAATCTCGACGCCACTCGAGTAGTAAGTTGTGGCACAAATGAATGTAAAAGGGTACCATGAACTGCTTGATGCCATATTTTATCAGTGGTAACATCAAAAACCCGCAATAGCTTGCAGATGGGGAGGTTATGTGAATTTACTAGCTAAGCAACAGTGAAAGCGTATCTATAAATGGTCACGTGCTCTAGGTATGAAAAATTATAGGACTCGTATTCTTAAGAACGTCCGGTGATGCAATATACACAGATACTATCAAGTGTATGTTACTTCCGTCCAGAGAAGCTATATGTTTTCATTGTAGGGATACCGTACTGCTAATGGAATCCACTCGCTGATTATTTAAGTATCACAAAAATGAAATGTAAAGTGGGCTGAGAGCACTCTTTTCGCCTACTTCTTGACTTCCCCTTCTCCAGTTCTCACTTTACTCCTTCACCAGTTACTTACTACTGTCATTCGTTCAGGTATGATATTCTGAAGGGATAATAAAAAGTGTTACGTGAATGTTCTTCTGAAGTAATGTAAAGTGATCCACAATATGTATCCAAAACACTGAACTTTATATCGTATTCTGTGATACATGAGATTAAGCAAATAGCATTCAACTACTCAAATATAATTTAATTAATGATCCTTCAGCTTTATTTGCATTCCTATTTAGATGTGTTAGGCGCTGTGCTCTTATCTGATGCGCCCGATTAATAACGAAATTCATTTATCTGATTGTTTTTCACGGCACAAATTAGAACCTGCATTCATTACGGAGAGCGATAGCCAAGTTTTCCGATATTATTACGAGTTTTAACACTATTATCACCACATAGGACTGGAGAGACGGGGAACAATCTAATTATCTACAGCACAGCGGCAGAGTTCTTCAGTAGTTGTCTTCACGGTCTGAGGATGGGCACCCCTTCCAGATCCAGATACTTTACGTTTCAGACAATTATGTGATGAAATCTTGACTTGATGCTAAAACTATGTGTTTAGAAGGTTAGAGAGCGATCTAAGGTAACATCTTAGTAAAGTAGAGCATTGCTGCGTTGCAGCTCTAATCCTGAGCAGTTCACACGTAGCTTATGCTAGGATCATTGTTCAACAAATGATGGGCGCGGACTTTGGTTTTCGCTCGATATGGTTTTTGATGACTTTCCTCATAACACTCTGAAAGGGTTTTCAGACTGTTCAGATTTTCTTACACAGTCTCAAAATCTTTACTCTGAGGACCAAGTCATCCGCATATAGAAAACACTTCGTACTATGAGGGAGTGGTAGATCATTGGTAGGGCCGGCCGCAGTGGCCGAGCGGTTCTAGGTTCTTCAGTCTGGAACCGCGCGACCGCTACGGTCGCAGGTTCGAATCCTGCCTCTGGCATGGATGTGTGTGTTGTCCTTTGGTTAATTAGGTTTAAGTAGTTCTAAGTCTAGGGGACTGATGACCTCAGATGTTAAGTCACATAGTGCTCAGAGCCATTTGAACCAATCTGAATCATTGGTACATTAAACAACATTGGTGCTATAAAAATGCGTCGTGGAACAATATATCAGCAGTTGATTTGAATAGGCAATGAAATTTTTATGTCGTATTATGTATCTCCAATAACAATGAGAGAAATTTTGCCGAGGTAGTAGAGAGTAAATAGAACTGTTAACTATACTGCTTCCTTTTTGCGCTGAAAGCCTCGTTGCGCTTGGGATGGAATACATCGGCTGTCTTCGATTGACCGAGAGGGAGCCCCAGAGGCTGGAAGCTCTAACGTCGCCTAACAACAAGTTTATGCAAATGACGTGCATAATTATGTTTGTTCGACCACGCCGTCTTGGCGCTGAGTGCTAATGTAAACAACACTGGAGCGCGAGTGCGTTATCTCCGGGACATGCACACGTTTTGTAAACATTTCTCCATCTCTAGATGCTTGTCCACTAGAAGATGAAATTTCTACATTTCTCTTCAGAAAATAGGATAAGTTCGCTCGAGCTCAGTCGCATTCGGCAGTTAGTTTCGACAGACTTTGAGCTATAGGTATAGTTTGCGCCACGCTGAAGATACCTCAGGCCAGCAGCACCTCGATCTGGTAAAAGCGATCCAGGTTGACCTAAATTAAATATGTCGGAGGCTGGCTAACCAACGTCTAAGAAAAGGACATTTTTAGTGTAGTTTAAAGTGACTTCAGGAGTTGAATGCCGCAGTTGGATACGTTGTCCAACCTAAGGGTCACGGCAATACTTGTTCTTGAAATAATATATTTAAAGAACCACGTCGGCAGAAATTAATTAACTGTACATAGGACGCATGAGTACAGCACTTCAAACTTTCGCCTTACTGAGTTAACATGTAGGGAACATGTGAACTGTAAGCAACTACTATTGCGGGACATGAGATGCTTACTGCGCTGGAATGAAGGTCAATAAAACAAAACTTTGTATTCCGTTTACCATAAACAGATAAGGTATCCGGCAAATTTTGTATGGTTTGATATACTGATGCTTTCCACGCAGAGTAGTGGAAATCCAGTTGTGGGACATTGCAACTACGAGGAAAATCTAATTCAGCACTTCAGACATTACCCTCATCGTTACTGCAGCAGGTACCCAGGAACTAAGCTCACTGATTAACCATGATAATACCATGATTTAAAATATACTTTTCTTTACTCTTTGTAAATTCACTCCTGTAAATTTGTGCTAGAATCATAAAGAAAAAATTAAGCAAAATTGAAAGAACACTGCAAATTAGCGGAACTGTACCCATTACAGAACCAAGGACGCATTGTACTCTTTAGGTGAGCCAACTGGCCACTTGGAGGGGACGATTATATCAAGAAACTGGTCAGTTATGTTCCTACATTACGTTTGTGTAAGTCTACTTTATGATCAAATTATCTTAATTGTCATAATTTATTACCTCTCCATCCTCCCCGCCCCTTCCCACCTCTTCCACTACTCTAGGCCAATTGCATGTTATATACATGGCGTGGCGTTATCATATTGGCTGAATTATCTTAATTACTATAATATATGACTCAGAAAACTTGCTGCCAGCGATTTTTCTCCACTCAAAGTTGAGACATGGAAGTCACATACCCCAATCCCTCATTTGGGCTGGTAGGCGTCGGATGAACTTGTCACTTGTGCTCTGTATGTTGGTCGACCATCGTAAACATGAAGTGTCAGCAGAGATCAGCCACAACCTACAGAGAGAAAAAAAGTGTCTCGTGCAGTTTAATGTAAATGTTAAAGCCCATTCTCATTGTGCATTATTATTCAGTGTTATTAGTTCCACAACTAATTACAGTTTTTTTTTCAATAGCGCAACGGCTCCCTGATGCATCGGCGCTGCCTGATATATCATGGCAGGAAATGCAGTTGTAGCCTAACATTGGGTTTCTATTGTCTGCACTGCCGCTCATAGAGCAGGAATCAGCACTTGAGGTATTAGAGCACGACAAAATGCTATTTACAATTTGAGCACCAGCAGGTCTAAACACGTAAATGTAGGCATAATAAATGTAGGCATAGCACCAGATAATGACTGACAAGTAATAATTTAAATCTAAAATTTTAATGGCGGTGTTAAAGTGCAATTTTCTGAGATGGACTGGGATATGCATTGTGGAAAGATGGAGTGTATCAGTACCCATACCACGACTAAGTATTAATCATCTCGTCCTCTTCTAGTCACATGCACCTTTTCCAACACCCCATCCATTATCGACATGCATGGAGCTCTTATATATATTAACATCATTCGAGTTTTGTGCTTCGGTATGGTCTATGTAGTGTATGTACTACATATTGTGGCACACAGGCTCAGTCGCTGGCAGCTGCATATCAGAGTACTATTCAACGATTATGAGGTTTTTACATGAGCATATTGTACATGTGAATCAGTTAGAACATTGTATAAGCGAGTATATTAATGCAGTATCACGTCCTGCTACTATTACTTCTATAAATACTAAATTCATACAAGCAGAATTTACGAATGCAGATACCTGTATCGGTTTTTTAGTACACGTTGCACTCGAGGAATATGAAACAATTATTTAATAAAGATTACAGTGCAGAAGCGGGGGGCTGTAGAAAAAAAAACTGATGACCCTATTTTTAGAGATGGTGGTTACCAGTGCACAAAAATATCATAATCTAATAAAATAATAGTATTTCATACAAAATTATTTTCCCACACCACCATGTTATTTTGATATGTGTTGTGTGTCAGTATGAAGTATGTATGCTGCATCATTATATCACTACATGATGCTAGAGAATTATGTGCATATTCGTACTTACTTGTGTGCAGCTCAAATTAAAAATTTATGAAAGTTTACTTCTCTAAACTGTATTTGAAGTTTTTCACTGAGCCCCTGTGCTGTTACCCCTGCTACTGGGGTAGCATAGGAATAATTACGTCTTTTTTGCAAATAATATATGGTACACCACCACTCGTAGCCATAGGTTGCAGCCGACGCCAGCAAAAGCACATGTCTCAATGTGCTGGAGAGTGTCACTGTGGCCGAAAGTGCATCAGCTGGACACGCAAGGCATGCATGCAGAAATGTATACATGCCAGTCATCGCAGGTTAGATGGTCTGAGGCACTGTCTGAGTTATGTCCATATGTAGGAAGCACTCTAATAATTTTATAGTAACTTGCCTTTTAGAAATCTGGGATAATTCCAGGGATGAGATATAAATAGTTCATTGATACTTAATACAAAGAGCTAAATATTTTCACAATTGCAAACAATGTTGTTGTTGTATGTTTCAAGGAGGAACTAGAAAACAAGTGATCTATGGCGTAGAGCATATTAAAGAAGCACTGTACCTCAACTTCAGACGAAAAGTTGTCAATGCACAGAATATGTAGGACATCCATAATGGGTAAAGATGTGTAGTCAATAAGGTAATTGGTTAGTTCCTTCACAGCAACAACAATTTCAGCCACTAAAATTATTTAGTATCAAGAAGTGCCATCATCATCTTCCTCGAACATTATTTCTATGTGTTACATGCATTTTGGGTCTTTAGATTATGTATGCAGCTTTGATAGCTGCAGTCGATCAGTATTCTGTGCTGTGAACAAAGAAAATGGCTCTGAGCACTATGGGACTCAACATCTTAGGTCATAAGTCCCCTACAACTTAGAACTACTTAAACCTAACTAACCTAAGGACATCACTCACAACCATGCCTGAGGCAGGATTCGAACCTGCGACCGTAGCAGTCCCGCGGTTCCGGACTGCAGCGCCAGAACCGCTAGACCACCGCGGCCGGCTGTGCTGTGAACAAAGAAGAAAATACGAAGTGGGAATCACCATTGTTAGGTGGTGACGAACTAAATTTTGTAACACTTAGCGTAAAGCTATGTTTAAGATAGCTACAGTCAACACATCTGCCTACAATGCACTAACGTTGTAATGCACTCCACATCCATTACAATCCATGCGTTTTAGTGCACATAACGCGTGGCTCTGACACCTAGCGTTGTGTGTTTATGGGAGCTTTGCTGAGTAGTCATCTGAAGACACTCAAGCTATGTGCGGAATCCATATCACTGTTGAATGTTAAAGAAACCTGGTAGCATGATCAACAAGAACACAAATATTCTTGTACAACATACATCTTAATTTCAGTATTTGCATCTACATACAGATTAAGGAAAAAATCCTGATCTGAAGAGGGAATGTAAGATATCTGCGTTTACTGTAAATACTAAAGGAAGGTGTTCACATGTTGGCATACTTGCAGAAAAATAAGGGATTCAAGGCTGTTTACTACAACAGGGGGCATATTTAAAATATGTTTGCAAACCTCTAACATCATCTGGACCTGCTTAAAAGGATGACTACACTTCTTACGTAGAAAAAGCAGTGACAAAAATAGACTAAGGCTGTTCCTATTAAAAAATTACTCCTTAAAGTGAAGTTAATGTGGAAAACTCTGACATGAAAGAAAACTATAAAATTCTATAGCAACAAGTGCAGACCATTCCTAATGTGTAAACAAGGCTTACAAATTACATGAAACAGAGTGTATGGAAGAAAACTAGAAACATAACGAGAATGGGGGGGGGGGGGGCACAAGATATCTGAATTTACTTTAAATACTGATGAAAGTGGTCACATATTGTTTTTCTTGCGAAAAAATGATGAATGTAAGGGTGTTTTCTGTTTATTACCTCTCCTATTAAGTCAGTTGTTTTAAGTAGGGTCTAACTGTGTGCATGAAAAGTACACATAGGTGGCTTGTCTTACCAGTATTACATAATGGTCTGCTACACAGGTTCCTGATAAAAAGATATGTTATGAAGCTGATCTTTCTAACTACATGGTGGTGCTACGCATTTCTGACACTAACAAACATCGAGTTTTTACCATATATTCCCTGAGAGATTCTTCTATTGAGGCCGGAACTGCCAAACAGTGTTTTACAATGTATTAAATTTAACAACCATTTTTTCTGCAAAAGCGGGGAAACCTTATTTTTATACACAAAAATATGTGGCAAGAGTTGATAACGCACTCTCAAGAAAATGGGTGCTCTGTTCACCTACAGTTTTTCATTATTTAATGTGGAGGTTGATTACACCGACTAGAACACTATTCATGGTTCAGTACAAATCTAACTACTTTTACAAAAGCACCACTGACGAAAAAACTTAGTATAGCGGGCTGCACACAACGATTTGTAACTGCATCATGCAGGTAGCACTGTTTTGTACAGTGTCAATATACTGGAGATATACAATAATAGATCATACGACGAAGCTGGGAAAATTTTCGTGTACCTGGCTTTTTGTTAAAACAAGGCATCACACATCAAAACTCTATGTCGAGAAAGTAAATATTCAGACAAGTCAACTCTCAAGATGATTATAGCGTGATCTTAACACTTCGTTCTGAAAAATGGGCAGTATCAAAGAATCATTATTTTACGACCCAAATGTGGAACTGACAGAGATCACTACCATTTGCTAGTGTAGCTGGTCTTCTACATGATTAAAAGAAACATAATTTTAATTCTTGCGAAATGTTGTTGTTAAGACAAGCTGTGTACTACACAGCTTTGTATTATCTATTAATAAGTGCCTCATGATGTCGGAAAAACATACCAGAGACAGCTACTAGTTAAGCTAGTAATCACTCGATACTGTACTGGAGTGTACTGAATGGAAAAATAGTGCATTGTGAAGGATTCGAACCTGCGACCGTAGCATAAACTATACAGACGCACTGTGTATAATTTCACAGATAAATCACTAAGTGACACTGTGATATCGGTGCTGGAAAAGAGACTAAATTTTGCGCCCACTCCAAAGACCTATCCTATCAAGGATTTTATCAGTGCCGTTGAGCAATGTGTCTTGAAACTTCCCAGTGAGACTGCAGAAGAAATAAGGCGAAAGACTTGCAAGACCATAATTATAATGACCACACCAAAGCAGAATATCAACACTGAGGAAAGTAAAGCACTCCGTTCCTTAAGAGAAGACACAGAAATAGTAATTTTACTTGCTGTCAAGGGACGCTAATGTTCTTTGGCCTGCAAAATGTTACTTCGGCAAGATGACGGATTTACTGCAGGGCTCAGCTTATCGTCGTCTGCAGGAGGATCTAACTGATACAGTGCAGCGAAGGTTATCTGCCCTCTTCAAATCCAGCCAGTTTGCTAAATATCTTCTATAGAGCTTTAAGAGTACAAGCGCCAAATCCGCTACGACTTTATGGGCTACCTAAGATACACAAGGAAGGGGTTCCGCTTCGCCCTATTGTGAGCAAGACAGGAGCCCCAAAATATTACCTTACTAAACATTTGGCTTCTCCTCTAAGTCCTTTGATAGGAAAATGTGAACATCACATTCGAAACTCAGAAGATTTTATACGGTGACTGAAGACTTTGCGTCTCGAACCAGTTGACGTATTAATAAATTTCGATATGATCTCTTTGTTCACACGAGTACCTCTGCAGGATTCACCAGAACTTATAGAGCTAAGTTGGAGAGGCCATCTTGCATCTATTTAAACATGTCCTTACCTCGACTTACTTTTTATCTAATGAACAATATTTCGAACAAACTGACGGTGTTGTATGGTGTTGGTATGGGTATCCATGTGTTTCCGATAGTAGCTAACCTTTCTACAGGGTGTTACAAAAAGGTACGGCCAAATTTTCAGGAAACATTCCATACACACAAAGAAAGAAAATATGTTATGTGGACATGTGTCCGGAAACGCTAACGTTCCATGTTAGAGCTCGTGTTATTACTTCTCTTCAAATCACATTAATCAAGGAATGGAAACACAGAGCAGCAGAACGTACCAGCGTGACATCAAACATTTTGTTACAGGAAATGTTCAAAATGTCCTCTGTTAGCGAGGATACATGCATCCACCCTCCGTCGCATGGAATCCCTGATGCGCTGATGCAGTCCTGGGGAATGGCGTATTGTATCACAGGTGTCCACAATACGAGCACGAAGAGTCTCTACATTTGGTACCGGGGTTGCGTAGACAAGAGCTTTCAAATGCCCCCATAAATGAAAGTCAAGAGGGTTGAGGTCAGGAGAGCGTGGAGGCCATGGAATTGGTCCGCCTCTACCAATCCATCAGTCAGCGAATCTGTTGGTGAGAAGCGTACGAACACTTCGACTGAAATGTGCGGGAGCTCCATTGTGCATGAACCACATATTGTGTCGTACTTGTAAAGGCACATGTTCTAGCAGCACAGGTAGAGTATCCCATATGAAGAGCTCCATCGTGCATGAACCACATGTTGTGTCGTACTTGTAAAGGCACATGTTCTAGCAGCACAGATAGAGTATCCCGAATGAAATCATGATAACGTGCTCCATTGAGCGTAGGTGGAAGAACATGGGGCCCAATCAAGACATCACCAACAATGCCTGCCCAAACGTTCACAGAAAATCTGTGTTGATGACGTGATTGCACAATTGCGTGCGGATTCTCGTCAGCCCACACAAGTTGATTGTGAAAATTTACAATTTGATCACGTTGGAATGAAGCCTCATCCGTAAAGAGAACATTTGCACTGAAATGAGGATTGACACATTGTTGGATGAACCATTCGCAGAAGTGTACCCGTGAAGGCCAATCAGCTGCTGATAGTGTCTGCACACGCTGTACATGGTACGGAAACAACTGGTTCTCCCGTAGCACTCTCCATACAGTGACGTGGTCAACGTTACCTTGTACAGCAGCAACTTCTCTGATGCTGACATTAGGGTTATCGTCAACTGCACGAAGAATTGCCTCGTCCATGGCAGGTGTCCTCGTCATTCTATGTCTTCCCCAGTCGCGAGTCATAGGCTGGAATGTTCCGTGCTCCATAAGACGCCGATCAATTGCTTCGAACGTCTTCCTGTCGGGACACCTTCGTTCTGGAAATCTGTCTCGATACAAACGTACCGCGCCACGACTATAGCCCCGTGCTAATCCATACATCAAATGGGCATCTGCCAACTCTGCATTTGTAAACATTGCACTGACTGCAAAACCACGTTCGTGATGGACACTAAACTGTTGATGCTACGTACTGATGTGCTTGATGCTGGTACTGTAGAGCAATGAGTCGCATGTCAACACAAGCACCGAAGTTAATATTACCTTCCTTCAATTGGGCCAACTGGCGGTGAATCTCTGAAGTACAGTACATACTGACGAAACTAAAATGAGCTCTAACATGGAAATTAAGCGTTTCCGGACACATGTACACATAATATCTTTTCTTTATTTGTGTGTGAGGAATGTTTCCTGAAAGTTTGGCCGTACCTTTTTGTGACACCCTGTATAAGTAGAAGACTTCCAGGAAAAAGCGCTTCAGTCGGTGATATTGAAATCCAAATGTTTCTCGGGATACATGGATAACACCTCTGTAGTATGACCACATGGGGCTGCAACATTTCCTGTATTTCAGGAACACCTTAACTTCCACAATCGGAGCATTTGCTTCACCACAGAAGCGGAGAATAATGGAGACCTCCCGATCTTAAACGCCCTGGTCCACGGAATAGAAGACTGTTCTGTTGGTCACAGTGTGTTACGAAAACAACTGACACTGACCTATATCTACGAGCTACGAGCTGCCTGTCGGTCGCAGGGTTGCCGATAACGAAAGCGTGGAGGGACCAAATGGGAGCGGCCCGCGAAAAAACGACGGATGACCGAGCAAAAGTAAAGCAAACACGCTTGCTTCTTTTTTTTTTTAGTTTCGATTCCCCCCGAAGGGGGCTGGCAGCAGCTTAGTATGCCGCTCTTCAGCCTACAGAATTTGTTTTAAAAAGACTAAGATAATAACTAATAAAAACAGGCGATAAAATCAGAGACTTAAATGGTAAACATAGAACGAAGGGTTGATGATGTTAATAAAATACATATGAAGCAGACAGGTAAAATAATAGACAGACAATTAAAAAACACGGCAACAGTCTGGTTTCTGTTCGCAAGAGATGTAAAATTCACACCCAGCGACAGCATGATTTCTGTTCGCAACACGTTGGAAAGACGAACAACACTGAACATCCACTTGAAAACTGAACTAAAAATTTGGCACAAATATGATACACCACATCCGAGGGCAGATGGGGGGAACACGGACAGATGACGGGAAAGGAAAGAGGGGGGGGAGTGGGGAAAGGAGCCGATGGAGGACGAGGACCCATAACCTCGCTGAGCGAGAGGCAGGCGCTGAAATACATGATAGGGTACGTCGCTATTGGCCGCTGGGACCACGTGCTCCACTTTTTTTTCTTTATTGTTATTTTGAAATCTGTGTACAGGCAGGCCAGCAGCAGCATACTACGCCGCTCTTGGGCCTCAGAGAAACACAAAAGATACAAATGAAGACAGTTAGAGAAAAAAATACGGTGAGAAAAATACGGTGACGTGCTCCACCGTGGCGCCCTCACTTTATACGGGCGCGCAGCCACAGCTTACGGTAGTGGTAATCGAGGTCCACGCCGCCGGGTGCGGATTCGAAACCCGCGGCGCTCGGTACCAGACTACCATCACCCACCTGAACGCAGTGGCGTCTCCATCAGAGGGCTAGAGTTATCTCAGATGCAGGGAGCTTATCAGCAGAGCTCGCTCTAAGTTCGTACAAAACGGTTACTCTGAAAAACAGATTCGGAACACATTTAATACTCCACGAACTACAAGAACAGCCAGAAGAAATGAAGAACACCACGAGAACAGTTTTACTACCCTGCATGATGTTCAAGATCGGCATACTTTTTAAGAAACATCAAATAAAATGTGCCCTCCATCCTCAAGCGTGAGTGCAAATACTGGATTCTGTTATGGCAGCCTGCAAGCCAGCCTACGGTGGCGGCAGTTCTTCGTCTGCCAAACGACTAAAAGTTCGTAACCACCATTCCCAAGAGGTGCCACATTTATCGAAAGCGCAAGGCAATCTGACATTAAACAGTGACCCCTGTGTGGATCACCACTGAATTGGATAACTAGACGTAAAATTAATTTAATTACTTCAAACCCACAACAAAATAAATGACATCACAGGGAATGAGAATGGGTGTCGTTGAAAAATTAATAACAAGGACGTACGGTATCACAAAGAGAAACTAATATCAAGGGCAAGAGACAACAAACATATAGACAGAAACTTCACCTGTGTAACAGTTCATTAACACAAACTCAGGTTGGTTGGCACTATACCTGGGGAACCTAACTGGAATTTACCTGTAAATGAGAGTGGCTACTGTGAGTGGAAGGATGCCAATCTAGGCAAGGACACTCTGCTGCATCGTTCCACTGATTGGTCTCTCGCTTCAAGATACAGTTAAGCATGCAATAGACACTGGCAATGACTAATGAGAGTACAAGGCTGCTATGGCAAAAAGATGGCCGTGGAAACGATTGATAGGCTTCTGAATTAGTCGAAGCTGCGCAACATTAGCGATATAGCCGGTGAAAGACGAGACGCTGGCGTCAGCGTCGTACTGATCCCATATCCACCTGTGATTGTCTCACGTCCGTGAAAATATAAAGTCTCGCCCGGGTGTCCGGACGTCTTTACAACTAACCCCTCTCTCCACACAATTGGAAGAGCTCTAGCGACTGTACTTCACGACGCTCGAGAAGCAAATCTTCTCCTCTCTCTTTTGCTCAAAACCATCTGAAAAAAAAACAACCGTTCCCCTCGATGTTCTTAAATAAACCTATCATAGCCCTGCATTGGTTACCATGCTAATCATGTATTATAGCAAGGAGACCCGATATTCCTTAACCAATCTCTGCAGTGCAGTACACATTCTGTTCTCCAAAAAAACAGCACACAATTCCTGGAGGTCCGGCAGCCCAAACCCCCTGCGCATTTCACGAGGGAATCTTCCTAGTGAAAACAAGCTCCATCTCGTCCATAAAACGATTTAGTGGGCGCCGTTTTAATGGGGGGCGGCGGCATCTAAGGAACATGACATCCGGTGACATTCGTCGTCCCGTCTTATAAGGTAC
Organism: Schistocerca cancellata; assembly: GCF_023864275.1. Classification (NCBI taxonomy): domain Eukaryota; kingdom Metazoa; phylum Arthropoda; class Insecta; order Orthoptera; family Acrididae; genus Schistocerca; species Schistocerca cancellata. Next base: position 420,424,699 of record NC_064634.1, on the reverse strand, counting down.
GCTGTTCTTCTAATAAACACGTTAGCGGGGTGCTAGCCCGACGCCGCTTTACCTGACGCACACACGGAATAATGGGACCAGACTCCACTCGCTAATAAAGCTGTTAGGCCGGCGCCAGGATATCCGGTGCCTCCAGTTTCTAAAGAAGTGTCTTTTCGCATTTAGCCACGGTGTTCCCACCCTCTTGCTTGGCCGCCAGAGGAACAAGGCCGGCTGCCAGAATAGCAGCCCATAAACCACTGCCCTGCCAGGCCCACAGCGCGTTTCGGTGACTCCAAAGGAACCCGTGAACTGGCTTGCTGCTAGGGGAAAGCTCTAAAGCTGCCCCTGACGCAATGGTCACCTCCAGGGTCCAATAATCTGTCTCTATTGCTGAATTTATTCTACTATTGCTACTCAAGTCATGGAAGTACTGTGAGATAAAAAATGGTTCAAATGGCTCTGGGAACTATGGGACTTAACATCTTAGGTCATCAGTCCCCTAGAACTCAGAACTACTTAAACCTAACTAACCTAAGGACATCACACACATCCATGCCCGAGGCAGGATTAGAACCTGCGACCGTAGCAGTCGCGCGGTTCCGGACTGAAGCGCCTAGAACCGCTCGGCCACCGTGGCCGGCTACGGTGAGATCAATCAGGGGTTTATCCTAATGCTAATAGTCCATCAGATTAATATCAATAATGGAAAATTTAGATACACCAAAGGCGAATGAAATTGTATGATAATCACAGAAACAAAATGAAAGGGGAGGTACTTGGCGCGTATTACCACGGGAGGTACTTGGCGAGTATTACCACGGCTGTGTCCTGTTTGGAAGGCACCGCCGTGTTTCAAACCTAGGCCTGCGGAGACCAGCGATATACAAAATCCCTCGCTAATGTGGAAAATGATACAGTGGCAATGTTAAAGATAGATGCGCTGATCATAGACGTCACATCACATTGGAATCAGCCAGAAAAGTCTCCTCTTCCTGAACACTGTCTTGATACGGGGACATACCATTAACTATATTGAGACAAAGATCCTTTCATCCACTTCCACGTATGGGATTCGATAATTAAACAAGCAGTGTAAATACGTATAAGTAACGACGTGATTAATTGGGACACGGGATTTTAACACAGAAACGTACAGGAAACAGCACTGGCGGTATTAACGATCGAATTACGCATTTATGTTGCTGTGCATTATGACTGGTCTATGATGACGTTATTGCTTCACTTTTTGGTGCCTGCACTTTTCTAGCCAGCCAGCGCATTTACTGTTGAGCCACTGCAGCAACCCGTCAGTAAGCACCTGAAGATGGCGAGCAGTTGTCTCATTGAAATGTTGTGCAGTTTTATCCGAACCGACACCTGTGCACCAATGGAGCAGTTGTTAAGTCGGGAAAACCTCAAACAGTACAACATAATAAAACAAAAAAATTCCATGCAGAGACACGACCGCTCGACCCTCGGATTACCGTTCTGTTATCTTTTTGCTGCGTCAACCGCTGCTTGTAACTTCGCTATCAAAAATTTCTCATGCCTCGCCCGACTCCCGTCGGAAACGCGATTTTGTTTAAATGCTCAGTCATCTGGAGCTCCGACCTCTATCACTTCCATTTCTAGCCGAGCCCTGGAGGTACCTAAATTTGGAAGAAATTGGTGATGGCGAGTAACAATGATCTTCTTATCAACTACGTGAGGTTGATTACGCGCGGTTAGGAGCAGGTGGCTGCGCTCGGGGAAAAGAATTTTCGGTATAATGATGTGCCTGTCTACGCTCGTCGTCGGTATGAATTAACACATTGTTAGGCTCTGCGTAGACGCAGGTAAGGACTGTCAGCGCACGTGTGGGTGTGAGGTGACAACTGGCTGGAGCTGTTTCTCCAACTGCCTGGCGGTGTGGGTTATGAGTCTGGAGATCTTTGCTACTTACAGGGTTGTTTTGACCTCCATCAATAAACTAAGAGTTAGGTGCAGTCCTAGTATACTACTATTATTTATTACTCAGCCTAGATGCCATCACTCCATTGTGTTTACACTCATGATACAAGTATGCAGCGCCGTGATGTACAGCATTCGACTATGCTAGAGCACTTTACAGCTAAGACTCAACGTAGCTGGCTGTCAGAATCGTTACGCATTGGGTTCCAGGGCTTGATAAAAATTAAACTGCGGAGCACATCTAGGATTGAGGATTGCAGTCCTAGCCTATCACCCCTGTGGTTACGCTCGTGATATTAGTATGGAGCTTGCGGACAAAAAAAAAAAAAAAAAAAAAAAAAAACAAAAAAAAAAAACCGAAGATTCCTATGACTAGGCAGTTGCGAATTTTGAATATCACATAGAAATTTATTAATGAAAGATAGGAATTAATGAAACCTGCAGGTACTATTTTTAACGATTTAAGTGATGAGTACGATAGCAGAAGTACCTTTAAGAATGCCGTTTATTACTGCAAAACCCTTGTTGGTGTCGATGGTCCAGCAATTAAATAAAATATAAGTTGAATAACAGGGAAACAATAGATTCCTACTTCACATAATTAATTATGAGCAACAACATAGCTCGCGAGGTATTCACTTCTAAACGCGTACTATGTCTTCACTGCAGAAGCCACGGAAATCTCACAAGTGCACCAGTCAGCACTACGAACTATTTGTATCTCCCGCGACCATGCGCAAAAAATTCAACACTCTCCACACGTTATTAAATACATAAACAAATCAGATAAACATCTATCAAAGGAATAGAAACAAAAGTAGGCCAGCAGCCTAATGTCTCTGTGCTTTCTAAAACACAGTAAATATTTGACCAATTTCTTCATTAATAGTGTATATCACGTATAAACAAAGACATAGACGAATAAATATATTTGTAAGCATGCTGCTACCGTTTTTCGTGTAACTGTGGAGTGCTCACGACCTGACGCAATCAATAGTAATGGGCCACTTTGACCTCCAATAACTCATGTACTATTCAAGTTACATGCCTGTCATTCATACCAGTTTAGGTTTACACTAATAGCTTTCTAAAGATACATCGATCGACAAAATCGGATGAACCGTTTAGGTTCTGGCAATTTTTTGCTGGTTGTTATTACAAATGATTGAAGCGATTTCACAGCTCTACAATAACTTTATTATTTGAGATATTTTCACAATGCTTTGCACACACATACAAAAACTCAAAAAGTTTTTTTAGGCATTCACAAATGTTCGATATGTGCCCCTTTAGTGATTCGGCAGACATCAAGCCGATAATCAAGTTCCTCCCACACTCGGCGCAGCATGTCCTCATCAATGAGTTCGAAAGCATCGTTGATGCGAGCTCGCAGTTCTGGCACGTTTCTTGTTTCCAGAATGAGATTTTCACTCTGCAGAGTGAAAAATCTCATTCTGGAAACATCCCCCAGGCTGTGGCTAAGCCATGTCTCCGCATTATCCTTCTTTCAGGAGTGCTAGTTCTGCAAGGTTCGCAGGAGAGCTTCTGTAAAGTTTGGAAAGCAGGAGACGAGATACTGGCAGAGGTAAAGCTGTGAGGACCGGGCGTGAGTCGTGCTTCGGTAGCTCATTTGGTAGAGCACTTGCCCGTGAAAGGCAAAGGTCCCGAGTACGAGTCTCGGTCGGGCACACAGTTTTAATCTGCCAGGAAGTTTCATGTCTATCATTATCTTCTCGCATTCTGCGCCTGGATATGATAATAATTTCAAGCTTAAATATGAAGCACATCTAAGACTTTTTCGAGGTTATATCTACGTCGTAAATTGTTATGGAATGGAGTGAACATACATGCGTTGTATACGGTGGCGGCTGTTGGTAAGGGCGCAAATGCACGTGAACCGCATAACTTTTGACACTTTGCAGATTTATTCGTTATTTTTCTTTGAATGCTGCTAAACGTAGCGTAGACGCGGTAATGTGAAATACACGGCACTAAATTTACCGCGCTATGCTACATTGCTTCTCTAGACTCGGTGAAACTTGGCATAAGGCTTCGGTGCACACCATCAGTTGCCAGCTGCGGTGGTCTAGCGGTTCTGGCGCTGCAGTCCGGAACCGCGGGACTGCTACGGTCGCAGGTTCGAATCCTGCCTCGGGCATGGGTGTGTGTGATGTCCTTAGGTTAGTTAGGTTTAAGTAGTTCTAAGTTCTAGGGGACTTATGACCTAAGATGTTGAGTCCCATAGTGCTTAGAGACATTTGAAGCACACCATCAGTTGTGCACGTGACGTAATTGCCTTTTGGGCCAAATACACACGAATTTGATAAACAGGATGCACAGTTATCGATCGGTTCCCTCGATTACAAGTTTACGTCGATTCCACCAGGCGATAGCACGCTACAGCACACTTTTATCCCCGTTCGCTTGGCGTAAATCCCAATACACGGTATCAAATTCCTCAGATAAGCCAATTCACTCACTATAAGCAAAATCAGACCGGAAATCAGCATATGTTATAGTTATACTGATAGAGAAACCTATTTCGTGGGATTCTGAATGAGGTACAGTGTATGAAGTTTTGGATTTTATCGCAGTAATCCATTTCAGGGCTGTGATCCATAAAGCACATCACAGGCGATTGTGAAACTATAGCACTTATTCACGATTTTGATGTCTGTTGATCTTACGATGGGTCAGGTTTATCTGCACTGTAGGTCCACATTGTACATATGTATGGCAATTCACGAAAAGCTGTCTCACTGGTTTCTCTGATATCCAACTAAATTTGCTGTCGGAAATTGGAAATTTGTGGTAAGGTCTTATGGGATCAAACTGCTGAGGTCATCGGTCCCTAAGCTTACAAACTACTCGCGCAGCCTTGGGGTCGGAGACGGTGTGCTTTTGGCCCTTATGGCTCTCAGCGCATTTGTATTCTAGTCGAGTGACCTTGTTAGAATTAGTGCTACTTGAACTTAAACATCTCCACAAACGGCAGTTTGTTTTTGGTGTGGAGGAAACAGCTTACTTGTGCATTGTCAACACGAACTCTGTTGAATCTCTTTTAAATGCTAACAGAAAAGAAAATTACCAGTAAACATTAGCCGCAAAGGAGTTAGGGCCTCCTAGACCAGATCCGTTGTCTGAGAATGTGACGAAACCAAGTAAGCGTGACTGCAAGCGAGTTTTTAACAAAGAAGTATATAATAAGCGTAAGCTGTGTGGGTAAAACGTAAGACTGTCTTATTTTATTCGTTAACTAATAAATGTATGAGGGATCTTGTAGGTGTGTGCGAAAAAATAAAAAAGGGCGTAAACTCTCAATTACACAAAAACGCGAAATGGGGAGTAGTGAAAGCTTGAACGTTATGTCGTTCTTGTCGTAAACTGTACTGCTGAGAAAATAGTTATTCTGAAGGCTTTAGGCAATGCTCGTCTGTGTGGAACTTTAAGTGCACAGTTCTACCGTCTAAATATTTTTCTGCGTTAATTTTTTTTTCATGCAGGTGGATAAAATCACAAGGTATAGTTTTACTGTCACACAACGCAATATTGCGTACAAGCAGAACGGTTTAATAGCTGTCCCGAAGTCATTAAAGCAATGGCTAAGGTATGAGGCATATTGTACGTGAAAGTAATCAGGAAAGCGGAATGCATTTTCATATCTACTAACAGCTTCTGCATAATATAATGGCCTTAACAGTAGTAATAATCAAAATGTTGGTAGCAGGTAAATAATTTACAAAATTAAAGTAACCAAAACTTTATTCAGAATCACCTATTTCAATGTCGAGTTGATAGGATGTTAGCTATTTCATATGCAGAGTTAATGAGGATGTATCTTTAGGTAAATGTAACTACCTCACTCGAAAGTTGAAAGTATCCGTAAAGATGCAATGCAGTTAACAAACATACAAAACAGAAACGTAGCAGTGTTACAATTCTTTTTTCGTGAGAGGATTAATAAAGAGTTGTGTTACTTTTTCTGTAGGAAACTTTTATTGTATGGCATCATTCTAAGTTTAGTTGATCAGTTAGCAAATGACTTTATCTGAAACTAAAAATACAACAAAATGCACATCATTATAGGAAGTTGGGGGGTGGGGGACGGGAGGGGGGCGACGGAGGAAAGAGTTATGATGAGACTAAGTTATTTCTCTTACAAAGCTAAGCAGTTACATTACTGACTAGACAGTTTTACCTACTATGAATGTTCTAAACATCCTGTGTCTTGGCAACTATTCGTTTGAATTGGAGCTACTGTTGTTCTTCCACATGCTCCTCGCAACAGGTACCTGGTTGTCATTTTTCTCCTTGAAGTACATCTCTTTATCGAGATTACTGTGTATTTGTATCATTCTAATTACAATTTGTATTTTTTTGTACGCTCAACAGTATATTTTAAGAGATCTGTTGACAGGACACATAATGAGGATTGAAAGAAATTGTCAGTTTGTTGAGGAGTCAAGTGATAGGAAGGGTTAACAATTGTAAATGGATACCAAGACTTGCATACAGTAGTCAGGTGAAAACTGACGCAAGTTGCAGAAGCTATAAATAGATGAAGAGACGAAACATGGTCCGTAGTAGGCTGTAACGTGATTTTTATTTTATCGCGCGATTAGGTAATTTCGGCTACTTGGTATTGTGAAGCACTTGTAAATCCAACGTGGAAAAGCACTACTCTGTCTGCAAGCATCTCATATATAACTAACACTTTACGTATCTCATATTAAGATAAAATGGTTAGTTGCCATGCGGTTGTAAGAAATTGGTGCAGTAATGTTTTATCTTAATGTGAGGTGTGTAAACTGTTAGTTATACACGCGATGCATGGAGATAATGTAGTGATTTTCAATGTTGGTTTTACATTTGCTTGACAATGACAATTAGTAGAAATTAAAATGAGATTTTCACTCTGTAGTGGAGTGTGCGGTGAAATGAAACTTCCTGGCAGATTAAAACCTTGTGCCAGATTGAAACTCGAACTCGGGGCTTTTACCTTTCGCAGGCAAGTGCTCAACCAACTGAGCTACGCAAGCACGACTCACGACCCCTCCTCACATCTTCAATTCTGCCACCTTCAATTCTGCCAGGTTCCGAGTTCGAGTCTCGGTCCGGCACACAGTTTTAATCTTGTCGAAATTAGCTAATCGCACGATTAAATAAAAATCACGTTGCAGCCTACTACGGACCATGTTTCAGTATGTTAAGCACCTGTAGACTGTGGGTCCCCACAAATACAACACTTTATAGATGAAGAGGCTTGCACAACATCCTCTGGCGTGGAAAACTTCATCAAATCAGTCTTCACACCGAAAACCAAAGCAAAAACAACAACAGTATTGTTTGTCATTGTGAATATATATATATATAGCTCCTTTAAACAGTTCACAACAATGTCTCGTCCCCGCGCGACCGCTACGGTCACAGGTTCGAATCCTGCCTCGGCCATAGATGTGTGTGATGTCCTTAGGTTAGTTAGGTTTAAGTAGTTGTAAGCTCTAGGGGACTGGTGACCTCAGATGTTGTCCCATAGTGCTCAGAGCCATTTAAACCATTTCTTCTCGTCCCTGGAACTATTCCAGATGGCTAAAAGGCAATTAAGAGGTGCATTCAAGTTCTAAAGCCTCCGATTTTTTTCTAACTAACTAATCACCCGAAATCGATGAAACTGGCGTTACTTCTCGACGTAATCGCCCTGCAGACGTACACATTTTTCACAACGCTGACGCTATGATTCCATGGCAGCGGCGAAGGCTTCTTTAGGAGTCTGTTTTGACCACTGGAAAATCACTGAGGCAATAGCAGCACGGCTGGTGAATGTGCGGCCACGGAGAGTGTCTTTCATTGTTGTAAAAAGCCAAAAGTCACTAGGAGCCAGGTCAGGTGAGTAGGGAGCATGAGGAATCACTTCAAAGTTGTTATCACGAAGAAACTGTTGCGTAACGTTAGCTCGATGTGCGGGTGCGTTGTCTCGGTGAAACAGCACACGCGCAGCCCTTCCCGGACGTTTTTGTTGCAGTGCAGGAAGGAATTTGTTCTTCAAAACATTTTCGTAGGATGCACCTGTTACCGTAGTGCCCTTTGGAACGCAGTGGGTAAGGATTACGCCCTCGCTGTCCCAGAACATGGACACCATCATTTTTTCAGCACTGGCGGTTACCCGAAATTTTTTTGGTGGCGATGAATCTGTGTGCATCCATTGAGCTGACTGGCGCTTTGTTTCTGGATTGAAAAATGGCATCCACGTCTCATCCATTGGCACAACCGACGAAAAGAAAGTCCCATTCATGCTGTCGTTGAGCGTCAACATTGCTTGGCAACATGCCACGCGGGCAGCCATGTGGTCGTCCGTCAGCATTCATGGCACCTACCTGGATGACACTTTTCGCATTTTCAGGTCGTCATGCAGAATAGTGTGCACAGAACCCACAGAAATGCCAACTCTGGAGGCGATCTGTTCAACAGTCATTCGGCGATCCCCCAAAACAATTCTCTCCACTTTCTCGATCATGTCGTCAGACCGGCTTGTGCGAGCCCGAGGTTGTTTCGGTTTGTTGTCACACGATGTTCTGCCTTCATTAAACTGTCGCACCCACGAACGCACTTTCGACACATCCATAACTCCATCACCACATGTCTCCTTCAACTGTCGATAAATTTCAATTGGTTTCACACCACGCAAATTCAGAAAACGAATGATTGCACGCTGTTCAAGTAAGGAAAACGTCGCCATTTTAAGTATTTAAAACAGTTCTCATTCTCGCCGCTGGCGGTAAAATTCCATCTGCCGTACGCTGCTGCCATCTCTTGTACGTATTGACAATGAACGCGGCCTTATTTTAAAACAATGCGCATGTTTCTATCTCTTTCCAGTCCGGAGAAAAAAAAAATCGGAGGTCTTAGAATGCACCTCGTACTATGAAATTAATACACTCCTGGAAATGGAAAAAAGAACACATTGACACCGGTGTGTCAGACCCACCATACTTGCTCCGGACACTGCGAGAGGGCTGTACAAGCAATGATCACACGCACAGCACAGCGGACACACCAGGAACCGCGGTGTTGGCCGTCGAATGGCGCTAGCTGCGCAGCATTTGTGCACCGCCGCCGTCAGTGTCAGCCAGTTTGCCGTGGCATAGGGAGCTCCATCGCAGTCTTTAACACTGGTAGCATGCCGCGACAGCGTGGACGTGAACCGTATGTGCAGTTGACGGACTTTGAGCGAGGGCGTATAGTGGGCATGCGGGAGGCTGGGTGGACGTACCGCCGAATTGCTCAACACGTGGGGCGTGAGGTCTCCACAGTACATCGATGTTGTCGCCAGTGGTCGGCGGAAGATGCACGTGCCCGTCGACCTGGGACCGGACCACAGCGACGCACGGATACACGCCAAGACCGTAGGATCCTACGCAGTGCCGTAGGGGACCGCACCGCCACTTCCCAGCAAATTAGGGACACTGTTGCTCCTGGGGTATCGGCGAGGACCATTCGCAACCGTCTCCATGAAGCTGGGCTACGGTCCCGCACACCGTTAGGCCGTCTTCCGCTCACGCCCCAACATCGTGCAGCCCGCCTCCAGAGGTGTCGCGACAGGCGTGAATGGAGGGACGAATGGACACGTGTCGTCTTCAGCGATGAGAGTCGCTTCTGCCTTGGTGCCAATGATGGTCGTATGCATGTTTGGCGCCGTGCAGGTGAGCGCCACAATCAGGACTGCATACGACCGAGGCACACAGGGCCAACACCCGGCATCATGGTGTGGGGAGCGATCTCCTACACTGGCCGCACACCACTGGTGATCGTCGAGGGGACACTGAATAGTGCACGGTACATCCAAACCGTCATCGAACCCATCGTTCTACCATTCCTAGACCGGCAAGGGAACTTGCTGTTCCAACAGGACAATGCACGTCCGCATGTATCCCGTGCCACCCAACGTGCTCTAGAAGGTGTAAGTCAACTACCCTGGCCAGCAAGATCTCCGGATCTGTCCCCCATTGAGCATGTTTGGGACTGGATGAAGCGTCGTCTCACGCGGTCTGCACGTCCAGCACGAACGCTGGTCCAACTGAGGCGCCAGGTGGAAATGGCATGGCAAGCCGTTCCACAGGACTACATCCAGCATCTGTACGATCGTCTCCATGGGAGAATAGCAGCCTGCATTGCTGCGAAAGGTGGATATACACTGTACTAGTGCCGACATTGTGCATGCTCTGTTGCCTGTGTCTATGTGCCTGTGGTTCTGTCAGTGTGATCATGTGATGTATCTGACCCCAGGAATGTGTCAATAAAGTTTCCCCTTCCTGGGACAATGAATTCACGGTGTTCTTATTTCAATTTCCAGGAGTGTAGTTTGTTACGTCTGACATGTTCCCTACAGACGGCGGTTAAGTCAGACATTGCCTCAGACGTCCCATCTGCAGTGCCGGGAGCACTTTTGCTCATACATACTTCGTACTGTCGCACAATACACATCAAAATAAGACGTTAGGCTGGGACAATGAAACAATTTTGTACGAAATATTAATGTTTTATCATTAATCTTAATACGCTATTGGCTCAGAGAGGAGTTCGATGCGCAACAATAAAAATTTTTTATCGTTTCCCCAATAACATAAAATGTCTGACGGGTAGCGAAGAAAACTTTAAATCATATTTAAAATCACTTATCCTGCACAACTCTTCTATTCTGTTAACGGATTTCAGCTTAAAAACTGATAGCCAGAATAAAACATGTTTTTAAGTGTAGTTACTTGAGCAGGAATAAAATCTGTTCATTAATGTTAATAACAAGCATCTGTACATATCCTGTAAACTGACTCGTTCCACATCATTTTGATTAAAGAATCGTTCAAATGATCTGTGGAATAGGTAAGCAAATATCTAATTAACCCTCCCTAAAAAAAATGCGAGCATTCCTTTTTTCTACAGCACACCCGCCGCTGTATTTATCGCGTAATTGTTTCTTGCACGCATTAAATTCACTTCATATTGCAATTAAACAGATAGGACCAGTAATATGCCTAGGCATCCCATTTGTATAGTCTGATTGAATGGATTTAATAGTCATGGCAGTAATAGTAGTAGACTTTGATACTGCATGCACATTTGTATTTATACGATGTTCTGACTGATTCACTTGTACAATATGCTCACGTAAATGGCTCATAAAGTCATCGAATAGTGCTCTGACATATGGATGCTGGAGACTGCCTATGTGCAGTGCATAGACAACACAGATTCACAAAACTCAAATGATGTAAACAGATGTAAGAGACCTTATGATGTTAAAGGTGTAGATGACTGGAAAATGGCGATACTGGTAACAGGCAGTCGTCTTACGGGTACTGACATACCCCATTTTACCACACAGCTCGTCCCAATCCATCCCGGAAAATTGAACTGTAGAACCGCGTTTAACATTTTCTATTTCAGTTATTGCTTGCCGATCATCATTTGGTGCTACGCCTACAATACACATTTATATCCGCTGGCAGTCAAATTGTAAGTAGCGACGAACACTAGAAAATCCTAGCTGTGACTCGGCGAACAGTGTAGACGTCGCAAACCCAAACAGCTGTCTGTGGTATTCCTATATATCAGATGCTGATTTCTGCGCGATGAGCGGCGGTGCAAACAACATAAATTCGAAGTTGACAAACAATTGGTTCTCCTGTACCGATATATCAGGTAGCGCTGACGCATCAGGGACCTATACATTGCCGGTAATGGTGGCCGAGCGGTTCTAGGCGCTTCAGTCAGGAACCACGCGACTGCTACGGTCGCAGATTCGAATCCTGCCTCGGGCATGGATGTGCGTGATGTCCTTAGGTTAGTTAGGTTTAAGTAGTTCTTTCTAGGGGACTGATGACCTCAGATGTTAAGTTCCATAGTGCTCAGAGCCATTTTTGAACCTATTCCATTATTGAAAAGAATAACTGTAAATACTTGCATAAACACATGTGCAGTGAATAATAGCGTACAATGAGGAAGGGGTTAATACTTACACCCAGCTGTGCGAACCACTTTTTCTGTCTGAATTTGGTGGGTGAACTCTGATGACGCTGCATGTTGATGTTGATTCACTTAAAAACAGAGCACGAATGGTGACTTAATAAAATGGCTACCATACTCCGAGGAGCAATGGGGAAAGGGTGACTGTAACGGAAGTACTCGGAGTGGGGAAAAGACTCCGGCAACCAGTGTCTTGAGCCATACATTGTAGTATAAGTACATAAGAGAATTCGGCCAATATGATAATACTCCACCATTTATACATCACCGTAGTGGCTCTAAATGGCTCTGAGCACTATGGGACTTAACTTCTGTGGTCATCAGTCCCCTAGAACTTAGAACTACTTAAACCTAACTATCCTAAGGACATCACACACATACATGCCCGAGGCAGGATTCGAACCTGCGACCGGAGCGGTCACGCGGTTCCAGATTGAAGCGCCCAGACCGCACGGCTACACCGGCCGGCATCACCGTAGTGGCCTCAGGGAGTAAGAGAGGGGAAGTAACAGGGAGGAATGCTCCCATTTTTGGGACCTCAACTACACTTACGTAATCATAACATAATAGCATAAATGACCAGTTAGTTTGAATAAAGGTCCCAGCCAAGAGGACAGATTGTTGATATATGGAGAATAATGGGCCCTTTGTTCTGAAACTGTTACAGCTCCGCTGGCTGCATGATGATCGCTTTTGTTCTACAGCACAAGAGAAGCAAGTTCGACCTTGGGCGTAGTAACAGGGCGAGTAATAAAGAGAAAACTGCCACAAGATAGTACTTTCCAGAGGACACTGCTTACTACGTGTTACCTCCGTTGTTGCTGTTGCGAAAATTGTGACACAACACTTGTATTACACTGTCCGACAAAAAAATGGAGCACTCAAAAGACATGATCAGATGTCAATATAACTTCATACATGTACATACTGTAATTATTACAGTTGCCTCTCCCTGTGACAGAATGGCCACAATGGGGCATTAGTGTTGTTCATGTTTATAGTTGTTACCACGCCTGTCACGGTATATAAGGGGCTCGAACAAGATCGAATGACCACTGTGAAGCACCGGGAGATGCCACGTATTCATGTGAAACAGGGTTATCAGCAGAGACAGAGACAGCATTGTGGGTCTCCATTTGGCCAGCTGGTCGAATCGTGCAGTACACATATTTGTGGGGCATTCGGATGTGACAGTGGCCTGAAAATGGAGTGAATGGGAATTCCAGAGCAGTCGTACTCATCGTCAAGTTACCAGTCGGCTACGTCTGACGTACAAAAGTGTGTGTTACAGTATTGTGTACCAAGTACACCACGTTTACCTGCCATCCGAGAACAAGTAATGGTCTCTGTTCAACACTCTGTGTCATCACAAACCATTGGTCGGAGACTAGCGGCGGCTGGACTAGACAATTACCACCTCATGTGTAGACTGCCGTTAACACCGCAATACAAACAGCTGCGTTCGAAGTGGTGCCGTCGCTTATACGCATGGACAACTGACGAATGGCGTCACATTATGTTCAATGATGATAAGCAGTTCTGGCCTATCCCACATGACCATTGTTGGTGAGTGCGGCAGCGTCTTAGGGAGAGGTGCCATTCTTGCATTGTTTTGGAAAAGAGGCACAGTGGTGTTTCTCCTGGTGTTATTGTGTGGGTAGTCATCGTGTATGACTTCGGATCACCCTTGGTAGTCATTGAGGGAACTCTTGACAGTACAAAGCTACAAGAAGGACATCTGGCGCTCATGTTTTACCTCTCATGCGACAGAGCTGTGGTGCCACCTGTCAATAAGATAGCGCTCATCCACATATGGGATATGTGTTTATTGACAGTTTACATAAAGCTGAGACAGTCCTATGACCAGAGATGTCCCAAGATGTATGCGCAAAAGGACATCTGAGGGACAAGCTCAGGCGTCAACTGCGTCCCAGTGGCAGTATCCAGGATGTCAAGGGCAATTTTCAACAGTTGTGAGACACCATAACTCAGGATGTAGTGGCTTTATAACACCCTTCCCAACAGTATCAGTGCCTGCATCCAGGTCAGAGGCGGTGCGAAGTCATGCTAATAAATGGTTTGGCCGAGCGGTTCTAGGCGCTTCAGTCTGGAACCGCATGACCGCTACGGTCGCAGGTTCGAATCCTGCCTCGGGCATGGATGTGTGTGATGTCCTTAGGTTAGTTTGGTTTAAGTAGTTCTAAGTTCTAGGAGACTGATGACCTCAGAATTTAAGTCCCACAGTGCTCAGAGCCATTTGAATTTGATCAGTGGTTATGATGCGAAATTGCTGTCAGGTTTTGTCTTTTAGCATCCCAAATGAGGTCGGACGATCGCGGTTGACTTGCGACTTCGGGTAAACCCACAATCAATAATACAGATTTTTGTCTCAGGACGTGGGAGGTCAAGGATGGCAGAAGTTGCGGCTTAGCACACGATCCTCACCGAATGATGTGCGCAAGAGATGTCTCACACGTATGGCAATATGGGGTGGAGAGCCGTTCCTTCGAGCAAGTGTTTATCAGATAGGCTTGACGCTATTCTCGTGCGGCGTCACTGGCGTGTTGCTGCCCAGCACCATCTGTTAGCCAGTTTTTGCACTAATTTCCTGTTACAATAGCATCCCGTGTCACTTCAGCGACTTGTCGATTATTACCTGTCGCTCTACATTATTCCTCGAATTAGTGCGTTTTCAAATGCTAACGGACTCTCGGGTCACCATGTACTTTACGGTGTATAAATAATTTATATTAAAAATGATTCATATTTTTGAAAATCGTCCAACTAGGCCGTTAGCGGTGATCGCTGCTACGTTTTCTAGTATCCTTTACAAAATGAGAGTTGTTGCTGGTTGTTCCACTCTAAATGAGGTTAATGAACAGCTCAGTTCGCGCTCTTTGAGATCTTTGAAATGAACCAGCCGCCAATTCAGTGGCGGACAAAGGCAGCAAATGAACCGAGCTGGTCAACGAGATATCCTAGTGTGGAGAGTTGAAGAATGTCACAGACCTTCCGGAAAACTGGCTAGAGGACGACGTTGTAAGTAGGACTTTATCGAGCATTAGGTTTCCCATTCGGAAGTATCGTGTTCTCTCGAATACCGATCCGCCAGCCTTCTTTCAGTCCATTTGAAGCATCGGAAATTGCCCCCTAGGAACTAACTTACTCCGGCCAGATTTCGCAAAAGGCGCCGCGTCCGCCAAGTTTCATCGCTGCCGTAACGGCGAGCGAGCACTATTTCAGCCTCGCCGGCGCTTGTTTAATGGCAGTTACGGAAACTTTGATTGCTAGGGATTTCCTTCTTTGAATCCGGCTCGGGCGGAGCCTGCTGTACTTCCCCGGCGTGGAAGGCAGCGAGCGGAGACTGGCGGTGCAGACCGGGTCTGCAGACGGCGGCAGAGGAACGGGCCGGCATCCGGCCGTCGCGCGCAGCGAGGCCCGGATAGCTTATAAAGGGCGCCGGGGCCACTTGTCAAATTATCCCCGGGGCTTAAGGGGCACTAAACCCGGGACTCGGGGCCTTAACTGGCGCCGTTTTCCGCCGTGCGGTTTAACAATTCAGGCGGCTCGTCTGCCCCTGCTGTGGGCGCAGCGCGCCGGTAAACTGCGCTCCGCCGCAGCCTCGTCCGCCGCTCGCTAATACTGTGTCCGACCACCTGCGCACATCACCTGCCTTAGAGAGCCTGTATAGGGAGCGAGTGGCCAGCAGGACGATACGGCGGCCATTTTTCTGCCGAACTGCGGGCGGGACTTTCGAATGGCCAGTAGTGGAGTAGTGGAGTACACACTCACCGAATCAAAAGCACAAGACAATATAGCGAAATCAATCGTTAATGCGTTATAATAATTTTCACACAGCCAATTTACAGGTCTGTTTTCAAATTTAACTATATATATTGGAAGTTGTTTTAAATGTAGTAAAAAGCAAAAACGACTTACTTCGCATAGATAAGAATACTAGGTTGGTTTCCACAAGGCTCCTGTTTGATTTATGTCAGACCTGTTGACTGCGACTGCCCACTGCTTTCGTCTTTCTTCATTGCGTGGAAATGCTAACATGCGAAATCCACCTTCGCCTCTATTGGAACAACCAAATGCAGCACAACCTGGCATCGTTAACGAACGTCTGCAGAACGAATTACAGATGTCAAAAACAATACTGTACAATTACTAACGCGTTTACTTCAAACATGTAGGCCTACCGACTTCATCACAAAATGCTTCATTATTTCAACTCGTATTTAAGACCGCGAACGCTAATTACGTACTAAAAACGATATACAACTAAATCGAAAATGCATGCACAACGCATAACAAGTCTCTCAATAATTCAAATACCTTTTAATCGTTTCCAAAAGTCCTCCGAACTTCAATTCAACTCAAAATCACGGCGAACGTAGGAAGCGCGAGAGACGTTTGGCGCCATTTTTCTGCCAAAGCTAATCGACCAATCACGGGCAACTGCACGTATGGCCACTCTCTCCCTATACAGGCTCTCTAACCTCCCTCACATCAGGGCGCGAGTGAGGGAGCTACGCCTGACGCTGTAAATCTTCCCACACGCGTCAACTGCGTGTTTTATTTTCGTGACAACAAACATTTCCACGCTTCCATATTAATGACATCTAAACCAGTGGACTTCATATTTTTTGCACCTTGCATACTTTCCGTCACCTTACCTCATATCAGTATCGTCCAGTCATTCTGTGTCAATTATTTCAGGTAATGTTCGAATCACACTACCATCACACCACAATTTTTTATAATGTAAAGATCATTACAAAAATTATTGTATGTCGTTGTGGTTTGGTTGTCAGTTCGAAGAGTGGTTTGATGCAGCTCTCCGTATTACACTGTCCTTTGTGAAACTCTTTATCTCATAATAACTATTGCAACCTACATCTTTCTGAATCTACTTATTGTATTAATCTCTTAATATCCTTTACGATTTTTACCCTTCACCATTCCCTCCAATATTAAATTGGTGATCCCTTTGATCCCTTGTTATCTGAGAATCAACAGGTCTCTTCTTTTGATCAGGTTGTGTCACAAATTTCTTATATATATATATATATATATATATATATATATATATATATATATATATATACACTCCTGGAAATGGAAAAAAGAACACATTGACACCGGTGTGTCAGACCCACCATACTTGCTCCGGACACTGCGAGAGGGCTGTACAAGCAATGATCACACGCACGGCACAGCGGACACACCAGGAACCGCGGTGTTGGCCGTCGAATGGCGCTAGCTGCGCAGCATTTGTGCACCGCCGCCGTCAGTGTCAGCCAGTTTGCCGTGGCATACGGAGCTCCATCGCAGTCTTTAACACTGGTAGCATGCCGCGACAGCGTGGACGTGAACCGTATGTGCAGTTGACGGACTTTGAGCGAGGGCGTATAGTGGGCATGCGGGAGGCCGGGTGGACGTACCGCCGAATTGCTCAACACGTGGGGCGTGAGGTCTCCACAGTACATCGATGTTGTCGCCAGTGGTCGGCGGAAGGTGCACGTGCCCGTCGACCTGGGACCGGACCGCAGCGACGCACGGATGCACGCCAAGACCGTAGGATCCTACGCAGTGCCGTAGGGGACCGCACCGCCACTTCCCAGCAAATTAGGGACACTGTTGCTCCTGGGGTATCGGCGAGGACCATTCGCAACCGTCTCCATGAAGCTGGGCTACGGTACCGCACACCGTTAGGCCGTCTTCCGCTCACGCCCCAACATCGTGCAACCCGCCTCCAGTGGTGTCGCGACAGGCGTGAATGGAGGGACGAATGGAGACGTGTCGTCTTCAGCGATGAGAGTCGCTTCTGCCTTGGTGCCAATGATGGTCGTATGCGTGTTTGGCGCCGTGCAGGTGAGCGCCACAATCAGGACTGCATACGACCGAGGCACACAGGGCCAACACCCGGCATCATGGTGTGGGGAGCGATCTCCTACACTGGCCGTACACCACTGGTGATCGTCGAGGGGACACTGAATAGTGCACGGTACATCCAAACCGTCATCGAACCCATCGTTCTACCATTCCTAGACCGGCAAGGGAACTTGCTGTTCCAACAGGACAATGCACGTCCGCATGTATCCCGTGCCACCCAACGTGCTCTAGAAGGTGTAAGTCAACTACCCTGGCCAGCAAGATCTCCGGATCTGTCCCCCATTGAGCATGTTTGGGACTGGATGAAGCGTCGTCTCACGCGGTCTGCACGTCCAGCACGAACGCTGGTCCAACTGAGGCGCCAGGTGGAAATGGCATGGCAAGCCGTTCCACAGGACTACATCCAGCATCTCTACGATTGTCTCCATGGGAGAATAGCAGCCTGCATTGCTGCGAAAGGTGGATATACACTGTACTAGTGCCGACATTGTGCATACTCTGTTGCCTGTGTCTATGTGCCTGTGGTTCTGTCAGTGTGATCATGTGATGTATCTGACCCCAGGAATGTGTCAATAAAGTTTCCCCTTCCTGGGACAATGAATTCACGGTGTTCTTATTTCAATTTCCAGGAGTGTATATATATATATATATATATATATATATATATATATATATATATTACAACCTCCTCACTGAAAAGAAATTTGTGACACATCCTGATCAAAAGAAGAGACCGGTTGATTCTCAGATAACAAGGGATCACTAATTTGATATTGGAGAGAATTGTGAAGGGTAAAAATCGTAAAGGAGATTGAGAGATTAATACAATAAGTATATTCAGAAAGATGTAGGTTGCAACAGTTATTATGAGATGAAGAGTTTCACAAAGGACAGAGTAGTACGGAGAGCTGCATCAAACCACTCTTCGAACTGACAACCAAACCACAACGACATACAATAATTTTTGTAATGATCTTTACGTTATGAAAAATTGTGGTGTGATGGTAGTGTGATTCGAACACTACCTGAAATAAATGACATAGAAGACTGGACAATACTGATATGACGTAAGGTGACTCAATATATATATATATATATATATATATATATATATATATATATATATATATAACCGAGGCGGCAGCATCACGAGGGTGTGGGAGGGTGACTTTTGGCAAGGGTCACACTCATTCAAAAACCACAGAACCCGAAGACGTTGCTGTGTCATGGCGAGTAAGTGCCGCCATTACAATAAGCACTGTCAACACCCAAATCCAGGACGCGTCTGAAGTGGGAACCATCGGCATCCTGGTCAGCGTCTGTTCACACAATGTGCGGCTGGTCATAATGCGCCAGGAACTAACAATCCCTGGTTCTAAACACCCAGTGGAAACACTGGACCAACTTGATTACAAGCAAGTATGACTCGTGCAAGTAATAACAACATTACCCCAGGTGGTAACCAATCCACCCATCAACAGATGGCAACCAGGAATTCGGATTCTGGGGAACCTGGACTTACACGATTACATCAGAGAAAGTCGGAGCTCTCTGGCAAACTTCCACTTAAAACACCTACATACATTGGAACCTTTAACATAAATACATTAATCCAACCAGGAAAACTTCTAAACCTTACAACAGAACTTGAAAAGCAAAAGATAGTAATACTAGCTTTACAGGAGACACGTTTTACAGATGAAGAAACATCAGATTATGGCAACTATCGCATCTTTAAGAGCAAGACGGATAAACGAATCGGAAGAGGAGCCCCCCATCTCGGGATGGCGTTTATCATACACAAGAGCGTGCTCAGCTCCATCAAGGAAGTTACTCCCGTAAATAATAGGATAATGACGATGCGCTTACAATGTGCCAACAAAACATACACAATGGTTAATGTTCATGCTCCCACAAACGGA
Organism: Schistocerca cancellata; assembly: GCF_023864275.1. Lineage (NCBI taxonomy): Eukaryota > Metazoa > Arthropoda > Insecta > Orthoptera > Acrididae > Schistocerca > Schistocerca cancellata. The sequence continues at coordinate 420,404,927 of NC_064634.1, read as the reverse complement.
GACAACAAGAAAAACCCCATAGAAACAGAAAAGTTCTGGGAAAATTTGGAGAATATAATGGCCAAGATTCCAAAAGATGATACAAAAGTTCTACTCGGCGATTTTAATGCCCAAATTGGTAGAGAGAAAATCCACCAAAAGACCGTAGGCAAATATCCTGCACATAAATTTACCAATAAAAATGGTACAAGGCTCGTCGAACTATGTAAGCAGAATAACCTGAAGATAATGTCAACATCTCTAAGAAAATGTCCAAGAAAACAAAAGACATGGAGATCTCCTATACAACAAATTGGCGAGTTTCAAATAGATCATGTGGCGATTTCATACCCAGTACAAAAAGAAATTTACGACGTCCAAGTACGCAGAGGAGCAAACATTGATTCAGACCATTACCTAACTAGAATTAAAATCAAGTTTACAGCACGAAGAAGTCATCAGAAGAAAACAGAAATACAGAAATATGACACCAAGAAGATTACAGAATCTAAAGTAAAAGAAGAATGGGAGAAGGAAAAGGCAAACACATGGGAAGAATTTCATTCTAAAATCACGCGAATAGCTAAGGAAACTATTCCCTTGAAAAAGATATTCAAACACCCTTGGTGGGATTCAGACTGTGAAAATGCATTGGAAAGGAGAAAAAAGGCATTTCAAGAATATAACAGTAAAAAATCACAAGAAAGTCTACATTTATTTAACGAGGTTAGAAAACAGGTTTCAAAATCTATTAGGCAAGCAAAAAGGAAGTACACAAAGGCACAACTGGATGCCATAGAAGAAAATTTCCAAAACTATAATACAAGAGACTTCTACAGAACTTTCGCAGATAAAATACGAGGATATATCCCTCAAAATTTATGTTTCAGAAAACCAGATGGTAAATTAGCCCTAACAAACCAGGAAAACTGTCAAGTATTGGCTCAATATTTTTCTAACCTACTAAATTGCCCAGAACCTAGTTTAAGGTTTCCCAAAGAAATCAGTGCCAACGCTCAACCGGATTCATTACCACCAACACAGGAAGAAATCAAATGTCACATTAAAAACTTAAAAAATAATAGAACATCTGGCGAAGATGGCATTGTTGCAGAGCTATTAAAAAACCTAGGACCAAAGACATAGCAAGAGCTCACAAAAATAATAACAAAAATATGGGAAACAGAAAAATTAGCAGAGGATTGAAAATGTGCCCTTATTCACCCGTTACATAAAAAAGGAGACAGAACAAATGTCAATAACTACAGGGGAATCTCACTTTTACAAGTCACCTACAAAATTCTCTCAACATGCCTGCTGAAAAGAACACAAGAGCAGCTGGAACGCCAAATTGGTGATTATCAAGCAGGCTTCCGCCCCGGTCGCTCATGCATAGAACAAATATTTAATTTAAAAACAATATTAAAACACAAAGCAATTAGAAATGCCCCCATAATTTGTACATTTGTAGATTTTAAGAAAGCCTATGACTCAATTGACCGGCAATCTTTGTTTAACATTTTAGAGGAACTTGGACTTGACTCCAAAACACTAAGGCTTATCAAAGAATCACTGACAGACACTGTATCTAATGTTAAATTCAGGGGAGAAATCTCTGAACCTTTTCTCATAAAAACTGGAGTACGTCAAAGTGACGGGCTATCTCCACTTCTGTTTAATATAGTCCTGGATAAAGTCATTAAGGAATGGGAAAAAGAATTAAAAAATCAATCCTACTGGAAACCAATCCATCTTGGTAGAACCAAAGACAACGTGGAGGTATCTTGTTTAGCATTCGCGGACGACTTGGCCATACTTGCAGATGATGAAGAAATCGCCACCAAACAAATAGAGATCCTTAAGGAATGCGCGGATAAAGTAGGTTTACAAATTTCGTTTCAAAAGACAGAATTTTTCTGTACGAAATTCCATATACACAGTTTGAACACAAAATATGGAAAAATAAATAGAGTAAAACATTTTAAATACCTAGGTGAAATTTTGGAGCCAACCGGAGGAGAGAAAGTTGCACAGAAGATCAGACAACAGAAAATGAAGAGAGCATATGGTATGACACATGAAATATACAATAAAAAATGCATCTCCTCGAACACAAAAATCAGACACTACTGCGCAGTAATTAAGCCAGCAGCACTATATGCTAGTGAAACGCTCACACTCCACACAAAATGTGACTTAGAAAAAATACTAAAAGAAGAACGCAAAATTATGAGAAAGATTTTAGGTCCAAAATTAACAGAAGAAGGATACCGGATACAATCAAGAAGAACCACAGAAACTATATCAAACCTGGCAGCAGACATAAGAAGGCGAAGATTAAAATTTTATGGACATGTCACTAGACTTCCCCCCACACGACTCACCAACAGAATTCTCACTTACATAGAAAAAGTCAAATCAACAACATCATGGATTAGCCAAGTAAAATTAGATTTACAAAAAGCAAATATTGAACTTAAAGATGTCAAAGATAGAAAAACTTTTAGAAATAAGGTGAAAAAGTGGATTGTATTGTCGGAGAAGGAAGCACTAAAGAGACCAGGAACAAAATGGACAGAAGAAAGAAAAAGAAAACATGGAGAACGAATGAAAGAAGTATGGAAGAAACGACGTCAGAAAGGTTTGCGTGATCCTTCTGGGTCCATTCGCGATAAGTAAGTAAGTAAGTATATAACAACCTCCTCACTAGCACCAAATTTGAAGAGCTTCGAGTCTTTTCTTGTCTAAACTGTTTATTATCCATGTTTTACTTCCATACATGGCTATACTTTTAGAAAATACTGCGCAGCATTTAAGTCTATATTCGATGTTAACAAATTTCTCTTCTTCAGAAGTGCCGTTCTCGCCATTTTCAGTCTACATTTTATATCCTCTCTACGACAGCCATCAGCACCCGTTTTGTTGCCCAAATAGAAAAAAAATGTACTTCTGTAAGTGTCTCGTTTCCTAATCTAATTACCTCATCATCACCTAATTTAATGCAACTACATTCAATTAATCTCGTTTTGTTTTTGTTGCTGTTCATCTTATATTGTCCTTTCAACAAACTATCCGTTACATGCAACTGCTCTTCCAAGTCCTTCGCTATGTCTGACAGAATTACAAAGTCATCGGCAAACCTCAAAATTTTTATTTCTTCTCCCTGCATTTTTAATTCCTACTCGAATATTTTTTTGGTTTCCTTTCCGTTACAAAAATTATTGTCTGATGATATTGTTATTCAGACATTACCTGAACTGAATGACACAAAAGGCCCGAATCATACTGATATGAGAGAACTGACGGAAGATCCAAAATCTGCAAAGAATAGGAAAGCCACTGGTTTACACAGTACAAATATGAAATTGCTGAAATATGGAGGATACATCTAAGGTTTCTTCTCATTTTCAATAGATATTGGAAAAATAAGAAGGTACAAAAAGACTGCCTAATTGCTGAAGTAATATGCGTAATCATAAAATGCGGGAAGGGAAAGAAAAAGGAAAGTAAGGGTGAGAAATTATGACTGCTGGCCGCACAGGGCATGTAATGTAATGACCAAAGCTGAAAATTTGAGCAGGACGAGACTCGAGGCCGAATTTACCATCCCTCCTTAGCAGTTGCCTTAACTGCTGAGGCCATACTGACACGATGCCTAACCGACTTGAGATTTCCAACTTATCGCATGATGCAGTGCAGCGTGCTTCGTCAGTTAAACTACTCACAAATCCTGATTGTCGTCGTCGTTCGAACGATAGTTTCACATTCGTGTGGAAACGAACGTTGAGGAGCCGTTCCCCTTTTTTTCAAATATGTGCAAAGAAGTGTATCCTTAAAAAGGGATAAATGTAGTAAATGGATTGAGCCTATATACTACGAGGGGTCTCCAGAAAGTAAGTTCCGATCGGTCACCTAATGGAAACGACTATGAAAATCCGATACAGCTTTGTACAGGTGTATTGGGCAGTGTCTCTAGTATGAACCTAGTTAGCATCATGTCGCTCTTTTCATTTCTGAGCTCATAGTGAGCGCATTAAGATGTCTAGAAAATAGTGTCTCCCGCCATGTACGAGGGCCTGGTGAGAAATTTCCCCTGAAGTTATGCAGCCAATATTACATAACTGTCGTGCGGTTTCTTCTTCAAGACAATTCTCAACCGCATTCTGCAGGGGCAATGAAGCTGCTCCTGCATCGTTTTCAATTGGAAATGTTTAATTACCCACAATTCAGCCCATAATTGTCTCCCTATGAGTTTCATCTCTGCTCACATGAACCGTTGGCTATGAAGACGACATTTCGGCACAGACAACGAGCTGTAGGCCAGCGTAGAGAATTTGCGGAAAGCACCGGCGGCTGCCTTCTATGATGACGGTATTGGAAAGTTGGTACAACGCTACGGCAAATGTCTAAGTCAGGACGGCGACTACGTAGAGAAGTAGCTGTAAGGTATAGCTAACTGTTTTCAATAAAATATTTCTGATTTTCACTATGGTTTTCATTTCGTATCAATCGGAACTTACTTTCTGGACAGCCCTCATATATGCCAGAATATAAAATATCATGGAAGAACTACGATGGCATGCTGAAAGTCTTCTTCTTCTTCAGTAGCTCTACAGCCCTTGTGAGCCTTGGCTTCTTCAACAATCTTCCTGCACACTTCTCGGTTATTTGCTGCTCTTTTCCACCCCCGGACTCCCATATTGCTGATATCCATTATTAACTCATCGACCCATCTTCTTCTAGGTCTCCCTTTTCGCCTAACTGAATGGATGATACCTTTCATCATTTTCTTTGGAATTCTATCCTCTGCCATTCTCTCCAAGTGTCCTAGCCATCGTATTCGCTGTGATTTAACAAATTTTACTATGTCCCTGCCTTGTATTAACTCTTGTAATTCAGCATTGTAGCGTATTCTCCAGTCTTCTTCCTCCCTTATTGGCCCATAGATTTTGCGTAGTATTTTCCGCTCAATGCTTCTTAGAGCATTTTTATCGTGTTCTGTCAACGTCCATACCTCTGAGCCGTATGTGATAACTGGGCGGACTAGGGAATTATGTATTAGCAATTTAGTTTTTCTTGTAACAATGCTACTTTTGAAAAGCTGCATATTTGCAAAGTAAGCTCTGTTTCCTGCTTGTATTCTTTCCCTTATAGCCTTTCCAATACTGTTATCATTTGTTATTAGGGCTCCCAAGTAGTTAAAAGAGGACACTCCATTGAAGCATTTCCCATTGATGTTTAGGTTTTTAGGGGTTCTTCTGGCCTCAGATTGTGACATTACCATATGTTTTGTTTACATTTACTATGAGGCCAATTTTTAAGGCTTCTGTTTCCATTGCCCGGTATGTTTCTAGGAGTGTATTGGTATTTCTTCCTACTGTAGCAATGTCATCAGCGTATGCACATATCTGGCTAGTTTTCATAAATATGGTGCCTCTTTTGTTGATTTTATTTACTGCACTATGCAGGGCAATGTTGAATAGGACAGTGGAGACACTATCCCCTTGCTTCACACCTTTATTAAAGTCAAAGCTTTCACTTGTTCTGCTAAGGACCTTTACTTTTGCTCTTGTCTCTGTCATTGTCATTCTGATTAGTCTTATTAATTTAGCACATATACCAACTTCTTTCAGTACTCCGTATAGTTCTTGCCGATTTATGCTGTCAAAGGCTTGTTTGAAATCGATGAATAAGAAATGCAGATCTATATCATATTCATAGAACTTTTCCATCATTTGCCTTATCACAAATATTTGATCAGTTGTTCCTCTGCCCGGTCGAAAGCCACACTGATATTCCCCTAGTATGCCTTCGGCACACTTCCGTATCCTTTCGTTTAATATACTTGTGAAGATCTTATAAGCTGTACTTAGGAGTGTTACATCTCTATAGTTTTCACATGCTGTTCTGTCCCCTTTACATGCTGAAAGTAATGCCTCCGAATTTTTATGAGAAAACTCTTAAATCTTTTTAAATGAAACAAACGTTTTTTCATATCTACATATTTGCAGCCGCCGCCGCTAGAGGACTTAGAATTGTAGCGTGTAACTGCAGGCGTGTAACTATTTCGGTACGTGAGAAAATCATGCTGTAGTCGAACTTCGAATTCGAAGAGTTCGTCCACACATGGGAACAACGTTTCCTTCAGGACGACAAATGCCAGACCGCACACGAGCGCTGCGACAATCTATTACTTCTTCCCACATACATCTGATGAAATGACTACGATGAGAAAATTCGAGAAATTATAGCTAATACAGAGGCTTACTGACAGTCATTATGCCTATGTGCCACTCGTGAGTGGAACAGGGAATGGAGGATCAGTTAGTGGTACCAGAAAACCCTCCACCACACGCCGTCAAGTGACTTGCGAAGTGCTGATGTAGATGTAGACGTGGAGGTAGAAGGACTATTAAATACAGTATTGACAAGATTTTCTTGATTGCAACGCCTATAAATTTCAATTGTATATTCGTTCCTAGGTATATCATCTCGTTGTACCTTGGAACATATTTTCACTTTTGGAAAAACCTCAGTTTTCCATAGCAATTTTGCAATTACAAAAAAAGACTGCAACACATAAAAAGTGAGTGCCGTTATTTAAGAATAGAACAAGAAACGTATTAAACTTCTGTTGTAGGGATGGCGAGAGGCGAAAGTTGAAAAGTTACCAAAGTACAACACTCGACTCTACCTATATATGAAACTAATAATAATGAAGGAAATTTGAGCTTAGTGTAGGTGTTTCCATCTAAATGCATGTGACTGACCAGCTCTAGAACTTTCGCAATGTCCTGTACAAGATTCAGTAAGTAATATTTCTGTACATGCCATCAGCTTATGACGAGACAGCAGTGACTGGAAAGCTAGCTCATAGCCAATGAAATATTTCACAATAGTATGAAATTATTTCTGCCTGAACTATCCTCTTCTTGCTCCACATTCACTGTTTTCAGTGACTACGGCCTTACTGTCTCTTTTATGCGAATATTTACTTTTAGATTCCAACAAGTAGTCGTTATTTGACGTCATTCGCAAGCGCATTAGAGGAGTACCCCAAGGATCGAAACGAGCTTTCATGTCTTTCACGAAACGTATTTTTAAAATACAGAGTTTTAACTAGAGTTTTTATTCTGGTTATTTGCTTTTGATGACCACCAGCCGTCAGACACTGGTCTGTTAGCAGTATAGCGTCTCCCTGTAATTCTGGCGATTAGTGGCAATATACTGTGAGGACTCTGGTGTATATGAAACAAGGATGTCGACGTCCTTCGTCCTGCCATTATGACTTCAGCACTTAGAAGTTAGGCGCCGCGAGGCAGCAAAGCGGGCGATAAGCGAACGTCCTAGAGCGGCCACTCGCCGTCTCTCAGCACAGCTCGTATAATTAGCTTTATTGTTGTCCCCGTAAGTAGCAGCTGGAGTGATGGCTGTGTTATACCTCTTACGACCCATAAGTTACCATCTAGTACATTCGACTTAAGTGCACGCCATTGGCGAACCACCATACGCTTTATCTTAACGATCTGTACTTCCTTGGTTCGTAAAGTACTACCGCATAACCGAATGGTCTTTGTGTTCTTCTTATTCATATTTAATGTTTCGAGTTTGAACAAATTCACGACCAGATCCCGACGACTGTGCACGCAATCTTATTATGTTAATTATTTAAAGAGACAGTCTCAGTTGCATATTTATTTTTGGTACAAATAATACGTTAAGGCTTCCTCAGATTTTTATAAAAGAAAAGAAAAGCACGGACGTAATTATATGAAATTATAAATTAAGGACCATGGTTCTAAGCTGAGCTAAACTTAAAAAAATATTTTAAAGAAAGCAATTAACACTCGAGGTATGTAAAAGTTTTCTTACCTTGTAAAGTTGCAGGGGTTTATTATTTGCTTATTCTTTAATTGAGAACAATTGTGTGAGGTGAAATGACAAGTATAATGTCGCAATATTTCACAGCTTTTCACACAGTTTTCAACCTGCCAACATAAAACCAGCGCAATGGATAACGCATCTTGCCAACATCAAAAGCGAAATAAGTTTCTACACAACAATGTTAAATTTTAACTCCCTGAAAGAGCATTAATCTTAAGCACAGTAATATGAATGTTTAATTGGACGTTTCTTTACAAAATTGCTCCTACACATACGTTATAATGTTGGTCAGTACTACGAAAATCGTCCGATTCTGGTTCAATGTTCGGTACTGTTTAGTATGACAATCAAGTCTCCGGTGGATGATTAGTCAAGTGACAAATCTGGGCGCAAGATTACCCAAGGCCGCTCGAGTTTACAGTGGACACAAGCTGGTGAACCAACAAAGTTTACGCCTCTGTACGCGGTATTTACCTTAAGCAGCGATGTGCTGCTGTCTTCAAGGCTGCTCGCTCCCACTGAAATTCCTACAAAACTAATCTGGCCTTTGCTGAACTTTCCAGCAGAAACTTTCCCTATGTTTCTCGTTATGTAAGAAAACATGTACTCAGCTCTAGTCTTATTATGTGGCGATATATAAGCGCATGGTTGGAGCAGCGTGCATATTATGGTGCCCTCTCAATTCTCGCAAGAGCAATTAACTAATTTGGCTGGTTCGTTTCTCCACAGTTGGAGCTAAACGTTGCTACAGCTAATTTTAGCTCGAGTGCGGCCGCTGTGAACACAGTGTCCACAGCAATTTCTTCTTTGCGCCGTACGGAGCGTTAAGTGCTCCGTTCTGCACTTGACGCCAGTTCAGAGAAGAGTCCCCTACAAAATTTCTCTCTTTTCCTCTCATGGCAGAACTGCCTCCTTCCACTTGGATTCCTTTTTCACGTCATGGCGTTTTTCGGCCAATAGGAGCGTTCCTCTCATTTTGTAGAAACACCCTCTACCAATCGCAACGTCTCTTCTATCAAACTGCGTCGAAACTTCTAGTTTTCTCCTTCCTAGTGAGTTTCCGCCTATCAGACGTTTTCTGCCCATTCTAGATGCCTAAAGTACATTGACCATTCCGTGTGTCGCACTCACTGCACGAAAATGCGTCACTTGCATTTGTTCGTTTCCCGTTGGAATTTCGAAACGCAGTTTTCTAAGGCTTCTTCTCTGCTCTTGTACCGATGCCCTCGGTACAGACGGCCCTCCAGCTTGAATCACCTGGCCCGGGGTCGCTGTCCTCTTTCCTGCCACCCCTTTAAGTGGTCGCCGGCATAACTCCCGCAGCGCGGTTTCGCTATGCCGTTGTGGATCTGGCTCTTCAAAACTAAAAGCGACTCGACTCGTGTTCCCTGTTCTACCTTCCGCCCAAAGACATGCATTGTATAGGAATGGTGTGTTAATTACCCTCGATTGACTGCCATTCCTTACAGCATTACATATTGATAGGCAAATGTTCTCATAGCTGTCAATTTATGTTAGGTGTCATCTTCACCTTCTCATTGCGATTTGTAAAGGTCTCATGTAAGGTGCAAATCTGACCATTTATTCTGCCACCTTACAACCTTATTTGTTAGTTTTTTTTTCTCCCTCCAGTGGCAGATAGTCTTCGAGTTGCTGCTGTTTCATCCTTTGTCATTCGATGGCACTATTGAAAAAGATATATGTAATTCTTTGCCACTAATAAATATCCGTTTTCGACACAGACGTCATCACGTCTCTTTTGAGTAGCTCCTCAACAGTCCACATGGCGAGCTACCCCCGTTGTGGTCCTCACAATAACCAAAAATTGTTGCCAATACAAAAGGCTTCTTGAGTGGTGGGATGACAGCTCATCTTTGTAGACAATTTTTTTTCATTATTTTTAACACCCTCTGAACATAGGGGAAAATAAAAATGATTTATTTTTACTCATTTTACAGTTTCCATTTTTGTGTGTGTTGAAACTATTATCTTGTATTTGTTTTGTCCATACCATATCCCAACCTTACGTCATTATCTGAAATATTTCTAAAGTTAGTGACTCTTTCGGAACATACATCACTGAAGATTAACAAAAACAAGCAAAACAGTACAATATTATAATTAACCGAAATTAAGTCAGTTTCATACGGAAAGAAAGCAAACGAGAAAGTTGTAGGCAACGTATTTCCGCCATTTACCCTGCAGTTATACGTGTCTCCCGCAAAAGGCAGTCCCTACTTCAGCAGCATCCTATTTTAGTGTTTGTAACAGGGACTGCTTGCTTGTTAGAGAAGTATGTAGAATTTCTACGGTCAGTACATTTCAAAAAAATCAGAGAAATTTAAGCATGGGTTGTATAGTGTATTCGATGATAGAAAACAACACACTGTATACTATTTTCAAATAATGGAAATTAATACAATACATTTAAAAACACTGTATAGTAGGCCATTGATTAACATCAGAGTAAACGATCAATACCTTCCGCTTCGCACCCTAATGCTGTTGCCATCTCAGTGTGTAATATGATCAGGATATCCGCATTACTTTTTTGTTTTGTTTCCAATATTGGGGCAATGTGATATAGTCCAGCATAGTACAGATCACATGTGTTATCGGTGGAGTGGAATATCTGTGAACTTGGGTGAATTGTTTGTTGTGTTTAATTGTTGAAAAATAAATTTCACGTGGATTAAATTATTACAAATCCAATAGCCGGAACAAATTTTATAGTTTCCTTAACTTTAATGAGACTAATATTTGCAGGAAGAATTCTTTATCTATTTAATAATAACATATTTCAAAGGAATATTTAAAAGGGCTATTTGAGATATGGGTTAAATGAATAAAAATCATAAAACTTAATGTGAATGTACAGGGAGTTAATTCAGAATCATATTTACATTAGGAAAATAAGTTCAGCTTGTATAATTTTCGTATGTCATTTGGAGTATTCAACATAACAAGCACATGGATATTTTAATAACAAAATTTGAGGTACAGAATTTGTAGTATTTAGGTTCAGATTTGATCTCTAACTTTGTACAGACATATTCTGGACTGAATTCAGATCTTCTGAATGAACTAAAATGATTTAAATAAAAGAACTATAAAATGCGGAATCGCAGGGGATTATTGGCTGGTGCACAAGTTCGTAGCGTTTTTTCCAGAATAGAGCAGATACACATAACAGAGACTAGTCATCAATAATACACTGCTAAAAAAATAGTACATCGGGAAAGACAACGTCGATTTTGATCCGATGACGGCATATGTCATCTGGGGGTTATTACATGTAATCATAAAGTTTCAACGTCGTCCACCAACAGACAGCGTAGTGGCATAGCTCCAAGAGCACTATCTGTGTCTGCTATTTAATAGGGAATGCTCACAACCAGAAGGCTCAGTGTGGTGCAAAAGTGTGAAGCAAGTAGGCAACCATGCCACAGAGATGAACTCGTGCTTCCTACAGCCAGTGGTGGTGGTCTTCCGAGTGGCGGTGTTCTTATTTCGGAGAACTGCCACACAAGTTGGACGTGTTGCGTCAGTTGTGCAACGATGCTGGTATCAATGTTCACGTGAACATTCTCACAACCGTTGAAGAAGTTCTCGACGTCAGTCCAGAACGGATACCCTCCGGGGTAGTCGTGTCAAAGGGCAGCAGAGGCAGATCGTACAGCTACCACAGCACAGATAAAAGGAATCGTAAGCCCACACGTGTCAACACGAGCTGTTGCGAACCAATCATTAGCAGTGAGACTCTGGACATGCAGACCTTTAGTCCGTCTTCCCTTCACGCCAAAGCATCGGCGTGCACGGCTCGACTGCTGCCGTTAGAGGATCACTTGGAAGATGGAATGGCGCGCCATGGTCTTCAGCGATGAAAGCAGATTCTGCCGGCACACAAGTGATAGTCGTTTGCGAGTACAACGTAGATCTGGTGAGCGCTGTCACGTGGAGAGGAAGTTGATATGTTGTTCCAACAGGATAATGTTCGTCCACGCACTGCCTGTCAAACTCAATGTTCTCTGCAAGACAAGCAGCAACGTCCCTGGCCAGCACGACTAATGGGCTTCTATCCAATCGAGCATGTATGGGACATGATGGCACGAGAAGTGAGTCGTGTGACTTGTCAACCAGCAGCTCTTACAGAACTACGTTAAAAGGTCGAGCAGTTGTGGAACATCGAATCCGAGGACAGTATTATCCATCTGTACGATAGACTGAATTTCCCGTGGAGGCTACAGTACTTACTAATATGGGTGTTTCAGCACGAGTCGATACCTAGTACTTCAGAACCACTTATGCTACTGATCTGTAAATGTAATCATCTCATGTACTCTATATGCACTGTTACAACAATAAATCTTGACTGAATTGGGAACTTCTAAAAGGGTGTACTTATCTTTTTCCAGCGCTGTACATTTTCCTTCTCTGTTTATGACAGTTTGCCAACGCTGGGATAATTTTTCGATTCAAAGACTATAGAAATCACCTGAGTTTGAGGCGAAATCTCATCGGTCCATGTTCGGAGCACATTTTCGTCTTGAAAGGAAGTTCCTTGAAGGTTTTTCGATGGAGAGGTGAAGGTGAAAATGTGAGGGAACAAGATCAGGTGACTAAGGTGGGCGCGGAAAGACTTCCCAACTCAGCACCTGTACAGTAGTTTCGGCAGTCTCGCAGAATTTGGGCGGACGTTATCATGGAGTAACATTACTTCTTAACGGTCGTTGTTTTTGGAACACGTCCGCAAGAAGTCTCAGTTGTTGAGAATAAATGTCAACAATGATAGTGTAACCTCCGTGACACAGTACTCGTTAAAGCCTGTGCTATGGTAAGTGAGCGGGATTCACCTTATGAGAAAGGATTTTCGCATAGATATCGACCGTGTGTGCCCTAATGGTGGCAAATCAGACTTGCATCCACTCTATAATAACAATGATCCGTCAAGTAAGTTCGAAATGCAATCACACGTCAGGGTCGATCAAAGGCAGACCAGAAGATGCTACCAATGTGACAATAATACGGTCGCCAGCCTAATTAGGCATTAACTGAGTTTCTTCCCCGTACAAGTTGGTATATATTCATGCAAAACTACAAGTTGTAACACTGCATAATATAATAGAATTTTAGAACCAGAAAATCTATTGAATTGATAGTTTCACGTTCAGTACTGATATGGAAAATCATGACTACATAACACTACACATAATGTTTACCACAAAACTTTATACTGTCTATTAATCTGATTAAAATCGGGAATAGGTTACTCTAGAAATTGTACTTTCATGCCACACACACAAAATGTCAATTTTGATAAAGATAAAACACTGATACATTTTGAGTTTTATATTGACTTTAACTTTTGCTGGTCAAACCAATTTAGAACACTTCAGAATTCAAGTGAATGAAGGGGGGACCCTGAAACTGTTATGATCGCTGTATTTAAAAAAAATGATTACTTAATTTATTATTCATTCAAGATTTCCAGTATATAAGTTACTACTCTTTTCGTCTTATTTACTGCTCATTTAAGTGCCTTTAAATCTGTCTCGAAATAATAAACTTCATTACTATATCAATATTAAAGTTATCTTTCGACTTCGTTAGACTTTCGCTATTCATTTACTGATTCATTAACAAAACATTTCTTTAAACACCATTCTAATGTGGCTAGTTCTGCAAATAATAATTATTAACACAATTTTTAATTTTGATTTCGGGACACTCAGATTGCACAACATTTGGAAAGGACCCTGTCTAGGTTAGTTGTAAGGATAATTATATAATGGAAAAGTTCTGGTAAAATTTAGGTTATTATTGCACCAAACAAAGATAGTTGACTCTCTGATCCATACGAATACAGTAGTAAAAGTTCCAACCTGCTAGTATCGATGCGGCGGTTGGCGGGCGGCAAGATGGCGAGACACACATACAACCACAGCTATGGCACTTTAATTCTTCTTAGCGTCCATTTAGTGCCTATGGAATTTTGCCACGCTGTGTGGGCGTTGGAACGGCATACCCGAAGCTCAGTGAAGCTGTCTTCGAGGAGAGCCTCCTTGCTCCAGAAGGTGTTGCTCAAACCAGTGCCAAACTCCAACTACATCTGAGCCCTTTGTGCCGTGCAGTGCCCGCGCGCATTTTCCCGCGCTCGCCTGCCATCCACCTTTTACCGCTCCCTGACAGACCGGGTATTCACCCGAGGTTTTGCATTCTACATATTCTAACACATTGCCTACGTATGGACCAACGGACAGTTAAAATTTTAAACATCTTGCAACAGTTTCCACATTTGTTACATTTCAATTCTATTACAATATTACTTGACATTTGACATAAACATTAATATTCACATAGAAACTTATTTACAATTTTCTTAACATAATGGCATGAAACAAAAAGAAATAAAATCAGAACATCAATCACACAGGTTTATCGTAAAATCAGATGAACAGAATTACTTATATGTACAACAGTACAGAGTCGCTGTTGATACAATAGTTAAAACTCGGAGAAGCAAATCGTAGGACGCGTCACCGTCGTTCGTCCACCAGGTGCCCGCAGATCTTTGTACGGTGAGTTGGTGCTTTGTTTGGGCTCAACCATTCCTTTCTTTTCTTTCTTAGACACGCCATTTCTCGCAACTATACAAGATAAGAATGGTCAGTGTTATCCACGAGCCAACTGACGGCGAGCATGCGGTAACCACACATTCGATTTCTGAACCTTCCCCGTTGCATGCAGATGTCGCATGATGGTGGAATGATCACAGCTCATCATATTTGCCAGTTCTGGAGTACAATGGCGTGGACCATTGTAGATTAATGAATTTAAACGATCTTCATCAAAGACCGAAGGTCCTCCTGAACTTGGAGAGTCACTAATGTCAAAACGATCCTCCTTAAAACGAGGAAACCATTTTCTTGCCTTAGTCTATCCCATGGCATTATCCTCTTAACGGCGGAAACGTTTCTGGCTGCCTCTGCTGCTGTCATCCCTCTATCGTACTCAAACAGATGAATGTATCGGAAATATTCCGATTTCTCCACCTAGCACTGTATTTTCTAGCATCCACAGTTCCACTCAGTCTCTCCAGATGACGAAATGACTATATTTAAACTTAAATAGCAACAGTGAGCTACAAATAAAAAATGACAGTCGACAAATGAAGCCACAGAAACAGGAATACCAACATGCAAAACAAAAACGCTACGAACTTTCACTAACCAAATATTTCAAAGGTTGGCAGCACATCGTTGTGCAAGATAAATACGCATTACTTCTGTAGCAAGATAGTAAATACGTCTATGACTACTGAAAAAGTAATTGGTTTCAAAAAGGAATCCACGTAAAGAATAATTACGTTCTTCATTTTAAATAATAAGTGCAACGGTGTCACAGGTATTATTACTGCTAATATAAGGTTTTGTTATGAAGAAAGTAATATAATTAATTCACGTGCAAACGCTCGCGCGTTGACGAGGAATATCGCAACTGGTTGTTAGTTTCAGGAAGACTCCTGTGCTGTAAGGAGTGATGCCAGATGTGCGTTAGCTATTGCACACTGCCGGCCGCGGTGGTCTCGCGGTTCTAGGCGCGCAGTCCGGAACCGCGCGACTGCTACGGTCGCAGGTTCGAATCCTGCCTCGGGCATGGATGTGTGTGATGTCCTTAGGTTAGTTAGGTGTAAGTAGTTCTAAGTTCTAGGGGACTGATGACCACAGCTGTTAAGTCCCATAGCGCTCAGAGCCATTTGAACCATTTTTTTATTGCACACTGGTCAGCCAAACAATATGACACCGTCTACCGTGACGCTGGATGCCGCCTGGTGGCGTTGCGGGCATGTGACGCTGTAACAAGAGTATGTAAGCGGAGCAGACACGGACGGTGGATTACCCGATCGAAGATATGGGCTGAAAATGGGGAAATCCATTGAGATAAGCGACTTTGACAAAGGGCAGGCTATTATTACGCAGAGCCTGTGAGCGATTACCTCGAAAACGGCGAAGGTGGTCGAATGTTCACGTGCTACTGGCGTGAGCATCTACAGAAAGAGGTAGAAGGACAGTGAAACTACCACTAGGTGCTAAATGGCTGGACGTCCACGACTCTTCACAGAACATGGCGTTCGGAGGCTTATCTGTTCTATAAAGTAGGTCAGATGGTACTCTGTGGCATCTCTGCCAAGAGTGCACAATCCTGGTACACGCACAAGTGTTTCGGAGTACACCGTCCATCGTACATTGTTCAACGTGGAGCTCCGCAACAGACCAGCTCTACGTGTTCACATGTTGGCCCAACGACATCATCATCTGTTACGATATCAGTGGTGCCCATCGGGGTTCGACCGTCGAGCATTGCAAATGCGTGGGCTCTTCGGGTGAAACACATTTTTGCTACACTACGTCCATGGTCGTCTTCACAATCGCCGTCATCGAGGTGAATGGCTCGAAACGTGCAGCATGCTGCGGACGCAGGCTGGTTGTAGCAGTATTATGCCATGTGAGGCATTGACCTGAGCTTTCATATGACCCATAGTAGTAGTAATTTAAGACATGCTGACAGCTGCGATCCACCTGCATCCCTTCATGCTTGATGTCGTCCACGACGGCGATGTCATCTTTCAGCAGTGTAACTGTCCATGTCTCGGAGCCAAAACCGTGCTACAGTGATTTGAGGAGCATTATAATGAACTGACGTTGATGTCTCGGCCACCAAATTCCTGTGCAACCCATTTGGGTCGCTGTCGGGCGTGATCATCGCGCACGCAAATCAGTGGCCCGTTATTTACGCGATCTACATGACATGTGCGTAGACGTCTAATGCCACATACATCCACAAACCTATCAACAAGCTGTCAGATCCCTGATAGGCAGAATCAGTTACGTACACTCCTGGAAATTGAAATAAGAACACCGTGAATTAATTCATTGTCCCAGGAAGGGGAAACTTTATTGACACATTCCTGGGGTCAGATTCATCACATGATCACACTGACAGAACCACAGGCACATAGACACAGGCAACAGAGCATGCACAATGTCGGCACTAGTACAGTGTATATCCACCTTTCGCAGCAATGCAGGCTGCTATTCTCCCATGGAGACGATCGTAGAGATGCTGGATGTAGTCCTGTGGAACGGCTTGCCATGCCATTTCCACCTGGCGCCTCAGTTGGACCAGCGTTCGTGCTGGACGTGCAGACCGCGTGAGACGACGCTTCATCCAGTCCCAAACATGCTCAATGGGGGACAGATCCGGAGATCTTGCTGGCCAGGGTAGTTGACTTACACCTTCTAGAGCACGTTGGGTGGCACGGGATACATGCGGACGTGTATTGTCCTGTTGGAACAGCAAGTTCCCTTGCCGGTCTAGGAATGGTAGAACGATGGGTTCGATGACGGTTTGGATGTACCGTGCACTATTCAGTGTCCCCTCGACGATCACCAGTGGTGTACGGCCAGTGTAGGAGATCGCTCCCCACACCATGATGCCGGGTGTTGGCCCTGTGTGCCTCGGTCGTATGCAGTCCTGATTGTGGCGCTCACCTGCACGGCGCCAAACACGCATACGACCATCATTGGCACCAAGGCAGAAGCGACTCTCATCGCTGAAGACGACACGTCTCCATTCGTCACTCCATTCACGCCTGTCGCGACACCACTGGAGGCGGCCTGCACGATGTTGGGGCGTGAGCGGAAGACGGCCTAACGGTGTGCGGGACCGTAGCCCAGCTTCATGGAGACGGTTGCGAATGGTCCTCGCCGATACCCCAGGAGCAACAGTGTCCCTAATTTGCTGGGAAGTGGCGGTGCGGTCCCCTACGGCACTGCGTAGGATCCTACGGTCTTGGCGTGCATCCGTGCGTCGCTGCGGTCCGGTCCCAGGTCGACGGGCACGTGCACCTTCCGCCGACCACTGGCGACAACATCGATGTACTGTGGAGACCTCACGCCCCACGTGTTGAGCAATTCGGCGGTACGTCCACCCGGCCTCCCGCATGCCCACTATACGCCCTCGCTCAAAGTCCGTCAACTGCACATACGGTTCACGTCCACGCTGTCACGGCATGCTACCAGTGTTAAAGACTGCGATGGAGCTCCGTATGCCACGGCAAACTGGCTGACACTGACGGCGGCGGTGCACAAATGCTGCGCAGCTAGCGCCATTCGACGGCCAACACCGCGCTTCCTGGTGTGTCCGCTGTGCCGTGCGTGTGATCATTGCTTGTACAGCCCTCTCGCAGTGTCCGGAGCAAGTATGGTGGGTCTGACACACCGGTGTCAATGTGTTCTTTTTTCCATTTCCAGGAGTGTATTTCGTTCCAAACACGTACAAATAAGCTATTAAGCAACGTAGTCATAACGTTTTGGCTTATTAGTTTATATTTGCGACCTAAGAGTGAGGCTGGCATCCGTGCGGAAGCTGCGTACGTACAGTAAAGTTTAATAAATTATGTAGTTAATATATAACAGCTGTAATCTACCTCTCCCTCCTTTGTGGTCACTACTGTCTACGAGGGTGAAGTGTTTTCATAAGATTCTAAAGGGGAAAGGTTTACAGTAAACTTTTTACTTATCTTTTCTCGCACGGTTGGCTCCAGTTCTTCATGTCTAGGGGCTGATTCTTGAAGCTGAAATTCTCACACTTTAGGTTCTCATAGTTCAACTGACCTACATAGTTATGAAGAACGTCTTTGCAGAATTTTCTGTTTTTACCATGATTTATTGCTTCACATTTTACTATATTCCATTGTCTATTGAATTTTCACATTAACATTTGTCCAAACTACAAAAATACGTCCGATCGCATCGGAGGCATGCTTAATACTACCTCACTCTGCGGTAATATCAATATTCAAAGAGTTTACAATTTTTCTTGGCAAATGTATTTATATTAGTTTAGATTATTATTTTATAAATGAATCCAGAAATAAACATAATAAACAATCAATATTAGAAATTTTAAGTGTTCCAACTATTTTGTAATTTCAAATGTTTCTGAAAAGAAAATAATTCTAACTGTACATTCAGAGATAGTACGTATAGATGGTAACAAAGGAAACAAAAGTAATTCTTTTTCACAAATTTTAGTTTGAAGTACAACACATCGTGTTTAAAATCATATGAAATTTTTCAGAAAAACTGCTGAGATAATACTGAGCTGTCCAAAATGTCAAAAAATATTTTTGGCATCGACTACTTCTTTTGAGGAAAAGTAATGCTACAGGAGGATGTCCCTTTACACAGTGTAACATTCAGTGAGGGACATTCTTTTGTCATTCCTGTAATACAACCATCCGTGAACAAAATTTTTGTAAGAAAGAAGAAACCTCCAGATTAACCAGTTAGATGACAGAACGCTATACTGCTCACCTCGAAAACAGATCAGTAAAATACATATACATCTACATGGATACTCTGCAAATCACATTCAAGTGACTGGCAGAGGGTTCATCGAACCACCTTCACAATTCTTTATTATTCCAATCTCGCATAGCGCGCGGTAAGAATGAACACCTATATCTTTCCGTACGAGCTCTGATTTCCCTTATTTTTCGTGGTGATCGTTCCTCCCTAT
Source organism: Schistocerca cancellata (assembly GCF_023864275.1). Classification (NCBI taxonomy): domain Eukaryota; kingdom Metazoa; phylum Arthropoda; class Insecta; order Orthoptera; family Acrididae; genus Schistocerca; species Schistocerca cancellata. The sequence goes on along the minus strand of NC_064634.1, from coordinate 420,385,481 downwards.
GTAGGTAGGTGTCAACAAAATATTTTCGGATTCGGAGAAGAAAGTTGATGATTAGAATTTCGTGAGAAGATTCCGTCGCAACGAAAACCGCCTTCTTTTAATGCTTTCCAGCCCAAATCCTGTATCATTTCTGTGACACTCTCTCCCATATTTGGCGATAATACAAAATGTGCAGCCTTTCTTTCAACTTTTCCGATGTACTCCGTCAGTCCTATCTGGTAAGTATCCCACACCGCGCAGCAGTATTCTAAAAGAGGATGGACAAGCGTAGTGTAAGCAGTCTCCTTAGTAGGTCTTTTACATTTTCTAAGTGTCCTGCCAATAAAACGCAGTCTTTGGTTAGCCTTCCCCACAACATTTTCTATGTGTTCCTTCCAATTTAATTTGTTCGTAATTGTAATACCTAGGTATTTAGTTGAACTTACGGCTTTTAGATTAGACTGATTTATCGTGTAACCAAAGTTTAACGAATTCCTTTCAGTACTCATGTGGATGACCTCACACTTTTAGTTATTTACTGTCAACTCCCACTCTTCGCAACATACAGATATCTTTTCTAAATCGTTTTGCAGTTTGTTTTGATTTTCTGATGACTTTATTAGTCGATAAACGACAGCGTCATCTGCACACAACCGAAGACGGCTGCTCAGATTGTCTCCCAAATTGTTTATATAGATAAAGAACAGCAAAGGGCCTATAACACTACCTTGGGGAACGCCAGAAATCACTTCTGTTTTCCTCGATGACTTTCCGTCAATTACTACGAACTGTGACTTCTCTGACAGGAAATCAAAAATCCAGTCACATAACTGAGACGATATTTCATAAGCACGCAATTTCACTACGAGCAGCCGGAAATCCATAAATACGGAATCGATCTGAAATCCCTTGTCAATAGCACTCAACACTTCATGTGAATAAAGACCTAGTTTGTTTCACAGGAACGATGTTTTCCAAACCCATGTTCACTGTGTGTCAATAGACCGTTTTCTTCGAGGTAATTCATAATGTTCGAACTCAATATATGTTCTAAAATCCTGCTGCATAACGACGTTAATGATATTAGCCTGTAATTTAGTGGATTACTCCTACTACCTTTCTTGAATATTGGTGTGGCCTCTGCAACTTTCCAGTCTTTGGGTACGGATCTGCCGGCCGAAGTGGCTGTGCGGTTAAAGGCGCTGCAGTCTGGAACCGCAAGACCGCTACGGTCGCAGGTTCGAATCCTGCCTCGGGCATAGATGTTTGTGATGTCCTTAGGTTAGTTAGGTTTAACTAGTTCTAAGTTCTAGGGGACTAATGACCTCAGCAGTTGAGTCCCATAGTGCTCAGAGCCATTTGCACCATTTTTTGGTACGGATCTTTCGTCTAGCGAACGGTTGTATATGATTAAGTATGGAGCTAATGCATCAGCACACTCCGAAAGGAACCTAATTGGTATACAGTCTGGACCAGAAGACTTGCTTTTATTAAGTGGTTTAAGTTGCTTCACTACTCCGATGATCTTTACTTCTACGTTACTCATGTTGTCAGCTGTTCTCGATTCGAATTCTGGAATATTTACTTCGTCTTCTTCTGTGAAGGCATTTCGGAAGGCTGCGTTTAGTAACTCTGCTTTGACGGCACTGTCTTCGATAGTATCTTCATTGCTATCGCGTAGAGAAGGCATTGATTGTTTTTTGCCGCTAATATACTTCACATACGACCAGAATCTTTTTGGATTTTCTTCCAGGTTTCGAGACAAAGTTTCGTTGTGGAAACTCTTATAAGCATCTCGCATTGAAATCAGCGCTAAATTTCGAGCTTCTCTAAAAGATCGACAATCTTGGAGATTTTGCGTCTGTTTAAATTTGGCATGTTTGTTCCGTTGTTTCTGCAACAGTGTTCAAACCCGTTTTGTGTACCAAGGAGGATCAGCTCCGTCGTTTGTTAATTTTATGGTATAAATCTCTCAATTTCTGCCGATACTATTTCTTTGAATTGAAGCCACATCTGGTCTACACTTACATTATTAATTTGGAATGAGAGGAGATGGTCTCTTAGGAAGGCGTCAAGTGAATTTTTATCTGCTTTTTTGAATAGGTATATGTTTCGCTTATTTTTCGAGGATTTGGGGATTACAGTGTCGTCGTAACTGCCCTCTGCGTCACTTTTGCTGTGCAGCGAGCTGCGTTAATTTAAGTATTAACTGTATTTTTCTTACTTGTCACTTCTTCTTCCGTGTGTTTTTGCTTTTAAGAAGCTTTAATTGTCGAGTGCTAGTAATAGTGTTCCATAGATTTCGTGATTGGTTTGAATACAGTCAGAGAGAGTCCCTTTAGTCAACCATAGTGCCAGTAGTGCTAGTGTTTATTTTCAATACAGTCCAGAGACAGGTAGTGCTATTTTCATTGTTTCCTACAAGAAGTGTGTAGTAACCACAATTTATTCAACTATCAGCCGCCTTTAGTGAATTAGCAGTCTAGTTAAAAGTTGATTAACTTTCTACAGTAAATTGATTTATTAGGATGGATAGGATGTGTGAGCTGGCTACTGTTCGCGAACAGCTGAATATGATTATGGCCGCGGTTAGCCGTTTACAGGCTGCCTCGGAATGTAGCGGCAGTCGGGAATCTGGTACGTCGCATGGTACACCCCAGGTGTTACATGCTTCACCCACGGTCCCTGCTGTCGAGACATCTTCGCGGGTACCGGACGCGGTTGGGCCACCCTCTCCACAAGGGCAGTGGCGGATTCAGCGGCGTTCGCGGCGCACGAGGCGAAGGGTCAATGTGGAGGCTGGCCGTGTGGCATCGCCCGCTCTGCCTGTGGCCTGTGAGTGGACATGTGGCCGCTCCTTCAGCAAGATGCGAGCAGGTACACGGGCGGAGGGATTTATTAGTTATTGGGAGTTCCAACGTTAGGCGGGTGATGGAGCCCCTTAGGGAAATAGCGGAAAGGTCGGGGAAGAAGGCCAGTGTTCACTCTGTCTGCTTGCCGGCGGGTCTCATCCGAGATGTGGAGGAGGCCCTGCCGGCGGCGATAGAGAGCACTGGGTGCACCCGACTGCAAACTTTTGCTCATGTCGTCACCAATGACTCCTGCCGTCTGGGTTCAGAGGTCATCCTCAGTTCGTACAGGCGGTTGGCGGAGTTGGTGAAGGCGGAAAGCCTCGCTCGCGGGGTGGAATCTGAGCTAACTATTTGTAGTATCGTTCCCAGAACCGATCGCGGTCATCTGGTTTGAAGCCGAATAGAAGGCTTAAACCAGAGGCTCAGACGATTCTGCGGAGATCTGGGGTGAAAATTTCTCGACCTCCGCTATCGGGTGGAGAAATGTAGGGTCCTCCTGAATAGGTCAGGCGTGCACTAAACGCAGGAAGCGGGTACAAGGGTAGCGGAGTACGTGTGGAGTGCACATATGGGTTTTTTAGGTTAGAGAAACCCAGCTCACGCTATTCGTCCACGAGACTCAGAGGGCCATAGACACGGGTTCACAGGTAGATGCCGTGTTTCTTGACTTCCGCAAGGCGTTCGATACAGTTCCCCACAGTCGTTTAATGAACAAAGTAACAGCATATGGACTATCAGACCAATTGTGTGATTGGATTGAAGAGTTCCTGGATAACAGAATGCAGCATGTCATTCTCAATGGAGAGAAGTCTTCCGAAGTAAGAGTGATTTCAGGTGTGCCGCAGGGGAGTATCGTAGGACCGTTGCTATTCACAATATACATAAATGACCTTGTAGATCACTTCGGAAGTTCACTGAGGCTTTTTGCGGATGATGCTGTGGTGTATCGAGAGGTTGTAACAATGGAAAATTGTACTGAAATGCAGAAGGATCTGCAGCGAATTGACGATGGTGCAGGGAATGACAATTGAATCTCAATGTAGACAAGTGTAATGTGCTGCGAATACATAGAAAGGAAGATCCCTTATCATTTAGCTACAATATAGCATGTCAGCATCTGGAAGCAGCTAATGCCATAAATTATCTGGGAGTACGCATTAAGAGTGATTTGAAATGGAATGATCATATAAAGTTGATCGTCGGTAAAGCAGATGCCAGACTGAGATTCATTGGAAGAATCCTAAGGAAATGCAATCCGGAAACAAAGGAAGTAGGTTACAGTACACTTGTTCTCCCGCTGCTTGAATACTGCTCAGCAGTGTGAGATCTGTACCAGATAGGGTTGATAGAAGAGATAGAGAAGATCCAACGGAGAGCAGCGCGCTTCGTTACAGGATCATTTAGTAATCGCGAAAGCGTTACGGAGATGATAGATAAACTCCAGTGGAAGACTCTGCAGGAGAGACGCTCAGTAGCTCGGTACGGGCTTTTGTTGAAGTTTCGAGAACATACCTCCACCGAAGAGTCAAGCAGTATATTGCTCCCTCCTACGTATATCTCGCGAAGAGACCATGAGGATGAAATCAGAGAGATTAGAGCCCACACAGAGGCATACCGACAATCCTTCTTTCCACGAACAATACGAGACTGGAATAGAAGGGAGAACCGATAGAGGTACTCAATGTAACCTCCGCCACACACCGTCAGGTGGCTTGTGGAGTATGGATGTAGATGTAGATGTAGATGTAGATACAGTATTCAATCTCGCTACGACAACTTTGTGTTCACTAATCCCTGAATCGGTTTTGATGCTCGTAATTAACTCAAGATTATTTGTTGCTAAGATATCAAGTGTGTTTTCACAACCGTTTACTATTCGCGTGGGCTCATGAACTAACTGCACCAAATAATTATCAGAGAATGCGTTTAGCACAATTTCGGATGATATTTTATGCGTGCCTGCGGAATTAAACATATATTTTCGCCAACATATCGAGGGTTATTTCAAGTCACCACCAACTATTATCGTATGAGTCGGGTACGTGTTTGAAATCAAACTCAAGTTTTCTTTGAATCTTTCAGCAACTATATAATATGAATTAGGAGGTCGGTAAAAGGATCCAATTATTATTTTATTCCGGTTGCCAACAATGACCTTTGCCCATACTAACTAACAGGAAGTATCTACTTAATTTCGCGACACGGTAAACTATTTCTGACAGCAACAAACACGCCACCGCCACCGCCTGTCCTTTCGGAACACTGCTAGGTTCTTCGCAAAAATTTCGGCTGAACTTATATCCGGCTTCAGCCACCTTTCAGCGCCTATAACGATTTGAGCATCAGTGCTTTCTATTCGCGCTTGGAGCTCTGGTACTTTCCCAACACAGCTACGACAATTTACAACTGTTATACCATGGTTGCTGTATCTACGTTCTTCCTGTGTTCGGCCTGTACCCTTTGTGACTGAAGCCCTTCTTGTGTTTTCCCGAGACTCTCTAACCTAAAAAACCGCCCAGTCCACACAGCCCCTGCTACCCAAGTAGGTGACTTTTGCGTATAGTGGACACCTGACCTGCTTAGCGGAACCCGAACCCAACCACCCTTTGGCACAAGTCAAGGAATCTGCATCCTACACGGTGGTAGAACCGTCTGAGCCTCTGATTCAGATCCTGCCCTCGGCTCTGTACCAGAGGTCCGCAATCGGTCGTGTCGACTATACTACAAATGGTCAGCTCTGCTTTCATCTTGCAAGCAAGACTGGCAGCCTTTAACACTTCTGTTAGCCGCTCGAAACCAGAGAGAATCTCTTCTGATCCAAAGTGACACGCATCATTGGTACCGACGTGAGCAACCACTTGCGGTTTGCTGCAGCCTGTGCTCTTCATGGCATCCGGGAGGACCCTATCCACATCTGGAACGGCTCCACCCGGTATGCACAATGCGTGCACGTTGGTTTTTTTAGCCTTCTTGTCAGCCAAGTCCCTAAGAGGCCCCATAACGCGCTTAACGTTGGAGCTCCCAACTACCAATAATCACACCCTCTGCGATTGCTCGGATCTTGCAGGCTGAGTGGTTTCCTCCGAAACAGGAGAGGCGACAGCAACTGGCTCAGCGACAGTGTCAACTACAGACAGCACCTGGAACCTGTTTGTCAGACAAACCGGGGAGGCCTTATGTGCGGCCGCCTGGGAAGTGTTTCGCCGCCTGCTTCGCCCCAGGGCGACCTCCCACCACAGGTGAAGGGTCAGCCTCAGTGTCAGCAGTAACTGTGTTGGCCACCGGTGAGGACCGACCGAAGCACTCTGACGTTGGATCCACACGGCCAGCCCACAACAGTGGTGCCCATCCACTGCAACCTTAAGCTGTGTAACCGAAGCCACCACAGCGTGAAGCTGAGAGCGAAGTGAACTCGGCTCGCATCCGCACACAACAATAGCAGTCCCTGTCCATACTAAAGGCCGTGGAAAACTCAACTATGCAAATAAACGGACTATTGGCATGTGCTGCGCAACTCTACTCTAGACCCTGATGGAAACGCCCGAACTGTGTCTAGTAATACGCAGATACTCGAAAACCTAACTACCGAAGCGCTCAGGTGAAACTAAATAATTTGCCCCTGATTAGGAACTTGTAATATGTCACAAAATCTGTTTACTTTCCGACTCAAACGAAAACGGAAGAACTGTGGCTATTAGATATTAAATTTACACGCAGAAACTCAAGAAACTAAACTATTCAAGCACACAGATGAAACAATAAAATTCGCTCCTGGTTAGGAACTCGTAAATGACACAAAAGCGGTTACTTCCCTGTTGCTGCCTGTGTCTCGGTCGGCTACTGGTGCCTGACTCATCTATTTAGATTTTGATGAAATAGTTCGGAACTCAGATGCACTAAAATGCTCGCGAGTATGAATCGCATTTTTTATTGATGTCTTTGTTGGAGCTGGTTTTGCTAACTGTGGAGGGTTACAGAGGCAGTGATAAATATTGGTAGTTTTGGGGGTGGGTAGCAAAATGAACCATGACAGTGGCCATAGGAAAAGTGATGACGAAGTGACATTCTTGTTCAAATGTTTTGTGTCTTAAGGCGTTGCCACATCTTCCAGTTCACGAATTACGTCATCGTCATTTCACTTTTATTAACATTTAAGCTGGGCTCGTTGAATGCTGAAGACCTCTTATTTCTCCTCAGCTCGATGCCTAAGGAAGTATTCACTATACACTTGCCAGGAAATGTCATCTGCCATGCAACTTGCATTTTTCCATAAACGAGGCTCTTTAACTATTATGTTGCGTCGGTATTATTATATTGGTTATTGTCTGTATGGGCTGTACAGTTGACAATGGAATACAACATCGTCTGGGAAACCAGAGCTCCATTTACGTACTTCTAGTTTCGACGTTAATTTCTGAAGAATGTCGAGAAACGTACACAGTCAACAAAAGAACCATTAACGGGCCTATTCTTATTCAAGAAATCTCACAAACAATGTATCACCCCGTCAGCACCTGGTTAGACTTTATTACCATTTCCATTAGTTTAACATCTGGCGCTTGTCCTGGTAGCCCTCTAAAAATAAATCAAAATTAACAAGTAACGACTGTGCTGGTGCTTGTTCCAAATGAACCAAAATATTTGTGGGCTCGCCCCTAATTGATCTGACCACAAATAACTGCAACCTGATTCATATTGTTCTGAACAAGGGGAAAAATGACAGAAATTCTGTTGAAAACAGCTCCCGGAAAATTTTGTAATGGACATATTGCAAGCTGTTAGCTCATGTGAATATCACTCTGGAAGCAATATAATCCAGAGAAAGCACTGAGTAGATGTTCGTAGAAGTCACACAATGTCTAACTGAAGCATTTAATGTAACTGCCAGTGGTAGGAGATTCATACCTGCGTAAAGTACTTCCAAGTGCTCAATGTCTACTTAGCTGACGATAAGTCGTTTTCAAGGTAGGAAGACAGTATTAGTTGCTAATTACCAAGCTAAAACACAGTTTCAGAATCAAATTATATAAAATAAAAGTAAAAAGATGGAACCAATTTCTTTGTATTCAATTGCAGATTAATTAATGAGCCACGTCTTATAAATTCGTGAACCGTAAGGTCAGGTAATCCACATATCTCTACGTTAGTTGATAATGGTCAACAGACCACTAGCTAGTAGGAGTGGGACAAGACACTATTGACAGTACTACTGACAGATGACAGAGACGAAGAAGAAGAAGAAGAAGAAGAAGAAGAAGAAGAAGTAGATAGCGTCTATTATCATATGTTGAAGGAATTTAGCAATCGACTTGCTTGTTAATCCAATTGACCCGCAAGAGGTTCTAGAGACCTTAAGTACACTGAGAAACCATGTGGCAACAGCCCAGACGGAATTCCTGGGAAGATATTGAAATATTTAGGATCAACCATTGCTCCCACATTGAGCGAACTCTTCAGTGGATGACTCCCCAAGGAAAATTCCTGATAGAAAGGGGAGAGGTGTATGAGAAATCAAACTTTCATATCGGCATAAACGTAGCAGGATTTGAATATTCGAACGAAATTGCTTCTACTACATTCGGCCAAAAATGCAGAAACTATTCACTTCTATCAGGAGGCAGTACTAGCAACTATAGAGGGCTGCTAAGCGAGTGTATGGGCACACATACTGAGTACGATGGAAGAAAGGCCATCAACGGTGTGGATGAAGCATGCAGTTCTACGGTTTTGCTCAGGAGAATCTGGTGCATTTACACTACTTCCAGACATTGCCCCTGCCTCCTTTCCTAACGAAGGGCGCTCCTGGTATGGTTGTGACTACACCCTCTCCACTACCCTCCTTTCCCATTCCAGTCGCGAATGACAATGGGGAAGAACACCTGCTGGTAGACATCCGTATCAGCTCGAATTTCTCAATTTTGCCGTCATGATATTTTGACGAAATATATGTGGGAAAAGGCAATATGTTCGTTGATTTTTCAAGGAAAGTACACTCTCAAAATTTTTGTCAGTAAACGTAATGCAAAAATTCTTCTCTTGTAGCGTCTGTCACTGTAGCTGGATGAGCATCTCAGTGGCTATTTCGCGCTTGTTAAACGAATCCAGGACGAAGCGCGCTGTTCTTCTTTAGATCTTCATTTCCTCTATCATTTCTACATGGTAGTATTTACAGACTGAGGAACAATACTGTACCGATTGAACGAGTGTTTTGTACGCCACCTCTTCGTGGTGGTCTACAAGTCTTGATGATTCTACCAATGAATGTCGGTCTGGCATCTTCCTTTCCTACAAGTAGTTTCATGGTGTCGTTCCTATAAATATCTCGGTAGGCTTATTACCATATATTTAACGGATAGCACTGGATTGTTCAGCAGTCATATATTTGTGCCCAGCAAGTTACATTAGTTTATACTAGGTGCTACATGTCGATCTACAGGTCCAGTGTTAATCCAATATTGGTCTCCCTCCATTTACTTACAGTTTCCTAGCCTTGCGACGTCTCTGCGTACATCATCATCCCCGGAAATCATTATGATCTTTCTAACATTATCCACTAAGTCATTATACAAATGATTATTGACTAGTAATGGCCCTACAGCACTCCGTTCAGGTACGTCCAGAGTTACTTTTATATCAGTAGGAATACCATAACAACTTTGGACCAAATATGATCTTCGAACTTGACCTTGACCTTCCCGACTACCGTCAGCCCCCTCGACCCCACCCAAGCCCTTCCACTCTCCCTCTCCTCACACCTCTCCAACCACTCTTCTATTCCTCCATCATTCAGCCTCGCCTAGTTCTTGGAAATAAACCAATTAGAGAGCTTCTTACCGCAAGCATGGGCAGAACATAACATCATTCTCGTCCAATAGTGTTGGTAAATTTATACCAGCACCAATATTAGTTCGTTTTCCACGCCCACAGCGGCTTTAAATGGTGAAACATTATACTGCGAGCTGTTTGAAAGGATATTATATTTTTATTTTTCTAGATTTCCTGTTTTCGTTATGATGCAGCTATTGTGAGCAGTATGTGCTTAAATATATGTGTGTTGACCTTGTGGTAGTCGCAAAAAGTTGCTGGAATAACGCTATAGTTGACTTTATTTCGCCTTTTGACATTTTTTTCTGGAGAGATTTCATGTTACAGCCATTTTCATACCGAAAACAGGAACGTATTATTTTCATGCTACATCTGAAAGTAACTGAGGCATGACTATCAACGGCTCAATGAGTTTCATCCTCCAGAGTACGGTATCAAGATGTTATCTCAGGGTTGCTTGAGTTCGCCTATTACTGAAAAGTATAAAGCACATGTGTGCGGAGACAGAAAGTTGGCAAGTGTGACGAGGAAGTGGACATGATCAATCGGTGATGGCCGAGTGTATGGCTACAGCTTGGTAAACAGTAACCGTGTTAACGATGCTAGTATGAGGAAGGCAGCTATAAATTGCACTAACATCATCGAAATAAACAAGCACATGGCCGAGCTGTTGACGGTGTCAGTGCTGCGGATCAGGAAGAGCTTGTGATTTGTTTCCGTAGTCGGGCTGGCTAAAGATGGCCGTTTACAGCGAAACGGAGTGCTCTACGTATGTCGTTACTGTGTGGCTATACGGCTTCGAGGAGAGAGCATTTTGTTGTAGGCAATTGCTTGCGCCACTTCTATGCGAGCTATAAACATCACGGTATGTGTCTTACTAATACCTGTAACTGAACGATTTTACGATTGTAGCTGAATTAATTGATTTTTGTTTGCGGAATGGTAGTTGTTTGAAATCAGTTGCACTGAACTGATTATGAACTAGGTTGCTATGGATAGCGTGTTGGAACCGTAGTTACAAGAATAGTGCGCGATTGAGCTCTTCATGTAATGTTCCCAGGCGAGAACTGTTGTTGAAATTGTTCGGTAATCATTCACTGTGTAGCTGAAACTCACTTTTTGTCCATGTTTGTTCCATAATACACACCGATGAAAATACGTTATATATATTACAAATATTGGAAATCATTATCTGATCCATTTCGAGATTTATTTATTTATTTAATCTGGCAAGATTTTACATTCCTATGTTTTAGTAGGCATGTTAAACTACATCTGGTACCAAAAGTGAAATTAACAATTACAAAGGCACACTTGGAAAAATACATACATATAGAGTTTATATTCGTAGATGATAAGTACTGTTATAATTAGACATTATGAAAGAGACAGATTTTAGATAGGAGTGCTAGCAGGGCAGCAGGGAGTATGAAGGAGACGGATGGTGAAGGGAGGAGAAGAATAGAGACATTATGAAACATAATTAAGGAAATATAAAGGAAAAGAAGATTGTGTGGCTAATAGAGATAGATGAAGAGGAAGAAGAGAAAGGAGCAAGATAGGAGACACTAGCTTTGCTATTTGACAGAGGAGAGGATTGGCCTTGTACATTAATTTTGTGGAAAACTTTATGAGGATGATAGTAGGAAATGCTTCAACTTCTTTAAAGCAGCAGGGGATTGAATTTTGCGCAAGGTAAGGGACAGTCTGTTCTAGAGGCGGACAGCGGCAACTGAGAAGGAGTTTGCAAAAGTTTTTGTTTTGTGAGTGGGTACAGTTAGGATACCAAATAAGAGTGACCTCGTGTTTCGGTTATGATGGCATGAAAGGTGTTTAACCTGTGAAGCAAGGTGCTGGGGTGCTTACGCGCCGAAGAGTAGGTGAAGTAGACATAAAGTGTGGTAGTCACGCAATTTGTCCTGCGGCAGCAACCCTAGCTGGGAGTATGAAGCACTAACATGACCATACCGGCGAATGTTGCAGGTGTAACGAACACAGGCATTCATGGTTAGTTCTAGCCGTCTTTTGTTTTCACTACTCATGCCTTGTTGAATTACATAACAATAGTGGAGGTTCGGTAGAACGAGTACTTGCACGGGCTGGCGTTTCAAGTCTTGTGGAAATACGTTCCGAAACTTTCTGAGAGCATAGAGACAAGCGTATGTCTTCTGGCACACTGCGACTATGTTCTCCGCCCAGTTGAGGTGCTCATCCAAAGTTACGGCCAAGTTCTTAACTGTTTTCTGATATGGTATTGGAATGCCGTCAAGCAGTATAAGAGGCAGCCGTTCGCGGAAATCTGAACTTATTAGTTTCTGATGGGCTATTAAGATTACTTGTGTCTTTTTTGCAATTAGTTTAAGCCCCAGGTTTTTCGCCCATGTCACTACTGAAGACAGATCATTGTTCATCTGAGCGATTGCAGTGTTCATATCTTCAGGTCTGACGCTTTGCTAGAGCTGGAGGTCGTCGGCATAGAAATGATATTTACAGGAGGACAGAATCGACGAAATATTGTTGACATATAAAGAAAACAAAAGTGGTCCTAAGACTGATCCTTGTGGCACTCCCGAGGAGACATGCTTCCAGTTCCAGGAAGATTTTTCATTTAGGCAGACAACACATTGCTGTGTGTCTTTTAAGTAGTTTTTCAAACCATCTCACTGCACTATCTGAGAAATTAAGCAGTTGCATTTTTCTCAGAAATATGTCAAAGTTAACAGTGTCAAAAGCTTTGCTGAAGTCTAGTAGTGTCAATATTGTTGCCTTTCGGCTGTCGATGGCATATTTCAGGACATTAGCTACTTTAATTAGAGCAGTGTTTGTGCTGTGATGTTTATAGAAACCGGATTGAAATTTGTCATATAGGTTGAATTCATGCGGGTGTTTAGTGATTTGATCATGAACAATGTATTCAAGTGCTTTGGAAACAGCAGGCAGTATGCTAATTGGTCGGTAATCACTAGGTAGTTGCGGGTTTTCGATCTTAGGGATGGGTCGAATTATGCTTCTTTTCCATGCAGTGGGGTATATTCCGCTCACGAGGAAAAAATTAAGTATGTCTGTTAAGACAGGTACTAAGATATCGGCAACATTCTATCACGGTTATACTGATACTGTCATTACTTATCGCATTATTGCTTTTCTTGCCGTATTTATTCTTACGTGTTTTAGATGTTCGAATCTTTTTGTAATCATTATCTGATCACTTTTAGAAATAGTATGTCACCTTGGGCAATGGGGCAGATTCTAGGGTAATTCTACACCGAGGAAAACAAAAATCGCTACACCAAGGAGCAGCTGTGCGACAAAAAACGAAAGCTGGTAGGCGTGTTTCTACATCCGAAAGATGATGTGTGCTCAAATTCGACGCCAGTCGTATAAGAGCGGCGCTAGTAGCAGGTTTGCCTTATATACACGCTTTAACTGTCGTGAGTGTTAGTTACGTTTGATATTGGACGTGGCGAGTTGATTTTAGTAAAGAATGCCTTTAAGGCGATAAAGACGCCATTATCAGAACCTCACTGAGTTTAAATGAGGTCGTGTAATAGGGCTACGAGAAGCTGATTGTCTTTTCTGCGATATTCCAGAAAAACTTGGCAGGAATCTAGTGACTGTACATGATAACTGGCAGCGGTGATCACGAGAATGTGCGGTCGTAAAAGGAGCCTCTCCGGACGGCCACGTGGCACTATCGAGACGGAGGACCATTGTGTTCGGCATTTGGCTCTTTCACATCGTACTGCATCTGCAGCAGCAATTTGAACAACAGTTGGCACCAAAGTGACGCAACAAACTGTCCCAAATCGGTTACTCCAAGGACAGCTCCGTGCCAGACATCCCGTAGCTTGCTTTCCACTGACCTCAAATCACCGCTATTTATGACTTCAGCAGTATCAATCGAGAACTCATTGGAGTGCGGAGAGGAGGTCTGTTGTGTTTTCTGGTGAAAGCTGGTTCTGTTTCGGTGCCAGTGAAGGAGTCGACTGAGCGTCATCAACCAACCTGTCTGCGTGCAAGACATGCTGGACCTACACATGGGGCGCGATTTCGTATGACAGTAGGAGCACTCTCGTGGTTATTCCATGCACCTCGGCTGCAAATTAGTACGTCAGTCTGGTGATTCGACCTGATGTGGTGCCACTCATGAACAACAGCCCAGGTGGTGTTTTCTATCAGGATAACGCTCGCCCACAAAGAATTGTTGTAAACCAACGAGCTGTGCCGACTGTCGACTTGTGACCTTGGCCTGCTCTGTCACCAGCCCTGCCTCCAATCGAGCACATATGGAACATAACTTAACGACATCTTCAGCGTCATCCAGAGCCAGCATTAACGGTCCCTGTATTGACCAACCAGTTGCAATAGGCATGGAACTCCATTGCACAAACTGATATCCGGCACCTGTACAACACAATATATGCGCGTTTTCATGCTTGCATTCAACGTTCTGGAAGCTACTCCGGTTATTAATGTGCTAGCATTTCAGATCTGCAATGGCTTATTTTGCACTTACATTAACCTCTGATTTTGCAATGTTGATCACTTAAGGGGCTCTGGAAAGGCTCAAAATCATGAAAAGTTCAATTTTTACTTTTTTGCGTTTTCTGAATCTGCAGGCTATTACCTTTTAATAGATATATAATTTATTCAATTCCGAAGATTACAACTATTTTTAATTTTTTTTTGAAATGTGTTCTACATGGGCGTGACCCACTGTGGCGCTGTTAAACTACTGTCAAATTGTGTTATTATTAATGTCCGTGTTCATCAGGTACATTTTAGTGATGTGAGATAAAGTATGTGTTGTGGCTAACCTGTGATGGTTCAATATATATCGCTGGTGTGATTGTCGATTGTTTCATGTTTATTTACTCTGTCGTTATCTCGAAAATATTCGTAATTAATTCTGTTTCTTGAGTCTCTGTTTTGTTGAAGTATAATAATGAGTAAAAGTAAAGTTATTAGAAATCCTCTGAAGGCTTTTAAGAAAAGGAGAAATGTTGGAAAGCCAAAGGTATGTGTTATTACTGTAAATAATAACATTCTAACATGGTACGAGCGATGCTTGCTTTAGACAAGGAACGCTTTCGGGCTGCAGACAGGGCTGTAAAGAGTCTAGAAATACAAGCAAGAGTAAACAGGAGGAGGAACAAGAGGAAGCTGGAGGAGGAGTTTGCAGAGGATGAAGATAATCCATCCTATGGACCTGGAATGCACTAAGAAGTTAATCCAATCTTTGTCGCTCGATTCCCAAAACTTTTATTTTCTCATACTAATTACATGTTTTCTAAGGATCTTCCAAACATATTTGTTTAAAACTTTCAGTAAATGTTACACAGTACCTTCTGCATAATTTAACACAGCCTTTTTCCAAAAAACTGTATATTTTTGAATATATAAATAAAAAATTGCAAAAAAATTTTGTGAATTTTCATTACAATTGAAAAAAAAATCATCTTTAATAACTGAACTAAAATTTTGTAAAATCCCTGTGTTAAGTTGTAGCCCATATTCCAATAAATAATCTGTAAAAAGTTCAACTTCCTACCTCAAATACTTTGTGAGGAAAGATGTAATTTATAAGCGTTATTTTAACATTGCAAGCATAGGGCGTTCCGGAGCCCCTTAAAAATGTTACCTAGACAAATATATTCTCGGAATTTCGTTACTCTATGTCAGTGGTTCCCAACAGGTGGTCCGCGGACCCCCAGGGATCCGGGAGCTATGCCAGAGAGGTCCGCAAGATGCTATGAGAATAAAAAATATGTTAAGTATATTTCGTATGATAACAGATTTTTTGTGTTGGCCGCTTCCTGCATGAGCAGAGCTTTTGCGAACGCAAACTTCTGCGTCTAGCGTCTTCCTAGAGCCAACTGATACTAGCACACTCTAGCGCAAAACTAGAATTAGATAAAGGCAAATAGTTCTGCTGTATGCCGTTAGACTGCGCGCGGTGCCTCTTTGCAGCTGACAACTAACAATCACTTTATACACAAACTCGCATTTCAGACGACAATCGGCCATTATTTTCTTTTAAATAGTTTGTTATACTAAACACCCAGATTTGAAGACAAAGATTTTGAGCAAATATCAAAAATTTAACAATAACAATGATGGCTAAATTGAAAAAGTTTTAAGCTGAATATTTTTTCAATAATGAATATGTCAATGTTTTTTCTAAGTACCAAAAATCGAAAGCGTATAAAAAGACTCTTAATTTGGCTTTTTTAGGTACTTGATACTGTGATGTGACAAGGTACCAATCATGCTCGATGAGTGGGTCCTCGAGAAAATTTTGTTGGGAAGCCCTACCGTACATTAATTATTCTTTTGTGTTCCGATTTTTTCCGTGTATCTTACAAGAAATTAAAGAGAAATTAAATTAACCTTTCTTATGCTAGTGTCCTTTAGTTTCTGCCAGAAGACGGTAGTTGTTAAAAGTGCAATCTGGAAGTCCATGCTGCTTAAGGAGCATGACAATAGTCTGTTGAATTGCTTCATTAATTAAATAAGTATTGTTAATTTGTATTCAGAGTAACTGACTTTTGGTGAAATTTCAAAGAAAGTTGTTGGTTTCGAATCTTAATCCTTTAATGTTTTTATCGAGTCTCAAGTTTGTAATGTGTTTATCGGTTTTAAATGCTAAGATATTCAGCGAGTGTCATTTCAAATTATACGTGCAACAAAATCACATTTTCAAAATTTTGTATTTTCTCAAGATAACTGAAGTAGTAATTAATCTTACTTCTAACACTGGAAGCTGTGAATAAGCAGTTAGAGCATCTTGGATAATGAAAGGTTGGTTTGAAAGAAATGTTGCGGTTAGTAGGCAAATCCGACAGCACACGCCGTTCCCAATCAATCTGTCCCCTAGCACAGTTCAAGAAACTGTGGGAAAAATGTAAACAGTTTATTTACTTAATATATATTACAATTTTGCGGTATTAAGTCACCATATTCCAAGTAAAACACTCTGAATTTTGATGACAGTTGTGTCTGCAACTTCGGGGAAACATCTGCTATCATAAATAATATTCAAGAAACAGTGTGCACAAACACGACTTTGAGCAACAGATATTTCTAGATGTTTTTCACTGATGGTTCACTTCACCAACTACCATTTTAAGGGAGAAGATGATAATGCATTATACACTGAAGAGTCAGAGAAACTGGTACACCTGCCTAATATCGTGTAGGGCCCCCGCGAGCACGCAGAAGTGTCGCAACACGATGTAGTATGGACTCCACTAATCTCTGACGTAGTGTTGGAGGGAAATGACACCAGGAATCCTGCAGGGAATCCGTAAGACTACATGGGGGTGGACATCTCTTCTGAACAGCACGTTGAAAGGCATCCCAGATATGCTCAGTAACGTTCATTTCTGGGGAATCTGGTGGTCGGCGGAAATGTTTAAACTCTGAAGAGTGTTCCTGGAGCCTCTCTATAGCAATTCTGGACGTGTGAGGTGTCGCACTGTCGTACTGGAATTGCCCAAGCCCGTCGATTTACACAATGGAGATGAACGGATGCAGGTGATCAGACACGATGTGTACGTGCGTGTCACCTGTCAGAGTCGTATCTAGTCGTATCAGGGGTCCCATATCACTCCAACTGCACACGTCCCACACCATTACAGTGCCTCCACCAGCTTGAATAGTCTCCTGCTCACATGTGGGGTCCATGGATTCAGGAGGTTGTCTCCATACCCCTTCACGTTCATCCGCTCGATACAGTTTGAAACGAGACTTGTCCGAACAGTCAACATGTTTCCAGTCATCAACAGTCCAATGTTGATGTTGACAGGCCCAGGTGAAGCGTAATGCTCTGTGTCGTACAGTCATCAAGCGTACAATAGTGGGCCTTCGGTTCCAAAAGCCCATATCGATGACGTTTAGTTGAATGGTTTGTACATTGACACTTGTTAATGACCCAGCATTGAAGTCTGCAGCAATCTGCGGAAGAGTTGCGCTTCTGTCACGTTGAACGATTCTCTTCAGTCGTCGTTAGTCTCGTTCTAGCAGGATCTTTTTCCGGCCGCAGCGATGTAGGAGATTTCATGTTTCACCGGATTCTTGATATTCACGGTACACTCATGAAATGGTCGTACGGGAAAGTCCCCACTTCATTGCTACCTCGACGATGCAGTGTCCCATAGCTCGTGTGCCGACTATAACACCACGTTTAAACTCACTTAAATCTTGATAACCTGCCACCGTAACAGCAGTAACCGATTTAACAACTGCGCCAAACATTAGTTGTCTTATATAGGCTTTGCCGACGGCAGCGCCATATTCTGCCTGTTTACGTATCTCTGTATTTGAATACACATGCCTATAACAGTTTCTTTGGCGCTTCATTGTATTATACAACAGAAAAACTGTAACTTGCGTTGTTTCCTGGCAAATATGTGATGTTATTCCTATTTTATTGTTTTGGATTTTGAGACCTAAAAGGGATGGTACATTATACAGTGAGCAGTTTCAAAAGAGCCATTTTGCTAGATTTTCTGTTTTGTGTATAGCTATCGCATGCGCTATGAATCGAGGCACATGATTCTTAACCCTGTAGTATGCGCAAGCAAATGGTAGCATTTTTATTTGTATTTAATGGTTTTGGAGAAAAAACAAAATTAGTAACCTGGTCTTGTTTTGCCATATTTGAAAGTAATCGCCAGTAAAATGTAAAACTGTTTGCTTTCTTCGTGAATGCTACAGTTTTCACCATTACACGTAAAAAGCACTGAATGTTGATAATAGTCGGGGACAGCATATGTTATTTCTAATAATGTTCCAGGAATGTTGGGGAAAAGAATGAACTATCATGTCCACAAGGTTTTAGAAGTTCCCATGTTCTAGACTAGAAAAATGTAGTCCATGTTATGGAATGGTTTATATAGCTTTTTATTATCTTTGATTTTAGGGCGAACTGAGGATATGGTCTACTTTGGTGGATAACATTTGTTCTCATCTACGTTATAAACGTAATTTGTAACATCCCTTAGAAAAATTAATGAATTACTGTGCTGATAAACATCTTATGTTATTTGATCTTCAAACAGCTGAGCATAACCGAACGTACTCAGATATTTCTCACTTTACTTATTCTGATCATCGCTAAATAGCTACACAATATTTTTAGCGCAACGCAATCAGTCTTTTAACAATCCCTACAAAAGAATGGCCCTGAGTGACAATAACCTATACCTTTCGTCAATCACTTACCTCACAAAAATCTTCGTTACTCAAACTACTGCGATACAGCGAGCGCCAATACTGCCAGCTAAATAAAAAATTCTAACTACTGAAGTCACTAACTACTGATAGGCATAGTTAGCAAATGAAAGATGTTGATAAAGAACAAACAATGTATTTACCTTAATAGTGTTCAAAAGTCATAATACACATATATCAGTTCATGACATCCAGAGACATTTACTGTCTCTGTCCAGATCATCCACTCTCAAAACTCCGCCATATCTCTCCCCACATCCACCACTGCTGGCGGCTCACCTCCAACTGCGCAATGCTAGGCGCTGTTAACAGCCAACTGCCCAACAAAATGGTTCAAATGGCTCTGAGCATGATGGGACGTAACATCTGTGGTCATCAGTTCCCTAGAACTTAGAACTACTTAAACCTAACTAACCTAAGGACATCACACACATCCATGCCCGAGGCAGGATTCGAATCTGCGACCGTAGCAGTCGCGCGGTTCCAGACTGAAGCGCCCAGAACCGCTCGGTCACCAGCACTCGGCAACTGCCCAACACTGCAATAGCCAACAACAATGCAAACGAGCCACAGACTGCACACAGCACAGCCAGTGATTTTCATACAGAGCGCTACGTGGCGTTACTAACACAAAACCTAAACAGCCTACTTACATAGCCCCCATGCTCCCCACAAAAAATTTTGCAAATTGATTTGGGCAGTGGCCAATACAGATTTGAAAAAATTTTTCATAATTACAATAATAAAAAAATCAAATGCACACCCTTATCGATGCAATGGTGGCCAAAAGCTAAAATTTTCTCACTGTCCGTAAAGACAGTCCTGATCGTTCATCATAGTAAAATTGCAGCGTTTTTCTCAAAGTCCGAGCAGTAAAAGAAAATGCACACGGAAGTAATGGATTTCCATGCAGTCTTGAAGAAGTAGTGTTGTCCTTCCAACGGAAAGACAGTGCTGACTCTTGACATGCAGACAGGTAATGAGCCACAACAGAGCAAACCCACAGCAGAGTCATTCGAAGTTTTGAAGAATATTGGTAGGTAGGTCATCACAGAGCAGACCCACTATAGTCTTGGTAGAGAGTATGGTATTGGTGGGCCACCAGAGGTGCAGACCCACTGCAGTCCTTGTAGAAATAATGGTATTGGTGGATCATCAAAGGTGCAGACCCACTTCAGTCCTTGTAGAGACGGCCAGCAGCCATCTGTTGCGACTGTGCAGGTGCACAATCACCATCGAAGTGTCTTGTACTATATAGCAAGTCCATAAACCACCACTTGTGCACTCACCAAGTTTTTGGAATTATCCTAAGAACCAGCAATGCTGTTAACCAGTCCCTTGCTGAATTATCAACACTCGTGCAAACACTAACAGTCTCTACTTCTCACATATTGTCCATATACTATGACCAACAGAAATGTGTGCAGTGAAATGTAACTTACAAGTTACTTAATTTGATGAACTGGTGTCAATTACAATTTTATAACATAAGAATACAATAACAAAGGTACAAAATACATCATTAAAGAACTTAACAATACAGATAACATTTGTAGTAAAACAGCCTTTACAAAAGAATAGAAATAAACATGTACATCAGTGTTACAAGAATTATGACGTAAGTACATACATAAAAGATCACAATAACTTTTGAAACATCAACTTCACACGTGAGCATTGAAACAAAACAGAATAAATAATGTCTAAACATCTTTACAAAGTAAATAACATATTATAAATGTAAATTATATTTGAGGATAACAGTATTCCTAATCATAGTGAACGTAGCTGAGTACAGGAAGAACACAAATACACAAGGGTACACAAACACATAGCGAAATAATACAAAAGGGAAGGACAGGGTTTGTTTTACTGCAGTATTTTGCAAGCAAAACTCTCTTTAGTTCTTGGAGATCTCCATTCATTCATCATTATTCCCAAAAAGTCCTATCTATACCTACTTTCTGTATTCTATTCATATTTCTTTCAAAATAATTATTTCTCAGTGTACAATACTCATTTTGGCCCAAATCTTCTTCATATAACTTATCAATGCATTCTTTCCCTATTCTCCATAGTTAGTTTCTTATATAGTCTACCCCCTCTTAAGCTAACTTAAATCTACTGAGCTCAGACACATATACTAAGGGACGAGGCAATGCAGCAACACAAAACAATTAACACAAACAGCAATGACAAAAAAAATTCAAATTGGCAAAGCAAGCAGCAGTATATCTAAATTAGCAAAGCAAATGCCACATAACAACTAATATGAGCCAATGTGCAGCAACAAGAAAAATAAAACAGTAGTAAAACTGGCTTAAGGGGAGTTGGAATGCCGGAAAATGGAAAAAATTCACATTTTCAGTTTTTAACCTTATAACTTAATTTGAAATTTTCTGCTTAAAATGGTGCAAAATTTGTTAAGAAATTCCAATTGGAAGTATTTTTATTTAATTTTTCAAAATTACATGTGCGCCCAGCAAAGTTACCCATCTTGTGATTTGTACACATTTAAATCTTCGCATTTCCGAAAACATTACATATAGAAGGCTGTGGATTTCACTCTTCAGTTGTAGAATCTTTGATCCTTCCATAGGTACCATTGTTTTTACGACTAGCTGTGTTTATTGTTCAGTTTTTGATCTGTGAGTGTTTGTTTTGAGCCTCGAGTTTAGTTTGTCGCTCATTTGGAGTTTGTTATCTGTCTTGTTTTGACTTTCAGTGGTGAGTGCGTAGTTTCTACGATGCCTAGGAGTGCATCATTATTTAAAAAGCGAAAGTTTCGCGGTAATAGATTTACAAATAACGTTTGTTCAAGTGATTCTGCTTCAGCACCTGTTGATGCTGGTGAAAGTTCTGACGTTTGTACAGCTGAGATGTGTGAAGGAGACACGCCCACCAGTGCATCAAAAAAGAAGTTATCAAACTGTGCAAGTGAAATTACAGATGAAGCTTCTAATGAACAATATGTTTTAGTCGACTTTCCTGTTTTTACTGAGTTTATGAAGAAATGTTTGTGTTGTAATCTTTGTGGAGGTTCTTTTGATATGAACATAACAAAATCTATAGGACTTTCCTGCAAAATTGCTATAGTTTGTGCCAGTTGTGAAAATGAGACCTGTTTTTGGAGCTCTAAAACATGCAGTAGCAATTTGTTTGAGAGTAATATCAGGCTAATGTATGCAATGAGAGCAATTGGTAAAGGACATACTGCTGCTCAAACATTTTGTGCCATAATGAATCTTCCACCTCCACCTGCTAAAATTGACAATTACACTGAAGTGATAGGAGATGCTGTTCAGTCTGTAGCAGATTTATCAATGAAAGCTGCTGCCAGTGAAGCAAAATATATAAATGAAGGAAACCCAGATATCCCTGTTGCTTTTGATGGAACCTGGCAGAAAAGGGGTCACACATCCAAAAATGCTGTTGCTACTGTTACTAGTGTGGACAGCGGTAAAGTTTTGGACTATGAAGTGCTCACTAAACATTGTTACCATTGTGCATCTGGTAAGATAGAAGCAGCTCACATATGTAGCAAGAATTATGAAGGTACGAGTGGAGGCATGGAGGCTGCCGCTGCTGTGAAAATGTTTAGCAGATCAGAAAAAGAACGGGGAGTATTTTACACAAAATTCCTTGGAGATGGGGACTCCAAGGCATACAAAAGTGTTACAGAATCCATGCCATATGTCAATAAGACAATAACTAAACTAGAATGTGTCGGTCATGTTCAGAAACGAATGGGCACTCGTCTAAGGAAACTGAAACAGAATCTGAAGGACAAAATTTTGTCAGATGGTAAAACCATTAGAGGTCGCCTGTCAGATAAAATTATAAATGAATTACAACAATACTATGGTATGGCAATAAGAAATAATGCAAATAATTTGCAGGAAATGAGACAAGCTGTATGGGCCACATATTTACATCGATCATCAACTGATGATAATCCTCAACATTTTGCTTGTCCAGATGGTCCTCAGTCATGGTGCAATTATAGAAAATCTCAAGCTACTGGGGATCCTTATCACCATAAAAATTATATTCCATTGGCTGTTATGGAAGTAATTAAACCAATATATAGAGACTTGGGGCATCCTGATCTTCTGCGAAAATGTCTTCATGGTTGTACCCAGAATCAAAACGAGTCGTTCAACAACCTCATTTGGACTCGTGTACCTAAGAATGTATTTGTTGGGATAAAAACATTGAAATGGGGAGTCAGTGATGCTGTTATTTCATTCAATGATGGTCATATGGGTAGGCTAAAGGTCATGGCAAGGCTCGGCATTGCTCCTGGTATCAACACCATCAGAGGTCTTCAGCTTCTGGACAGCGTGCGAGTAAGGAAGGCTCAGTATGCAGCTGAATTTAATACAAAAAAAGCAAGGGCAGCAAGGAGAAGAAAGCTTCTAGGTGAAGAAGAAGAACTAGAAGATGACCCTGATTACTCTGCTGGACACTTTTGATAATAGAATAAAAGGTATTTGTGAATTTTCATAATAAATTACTTTAATCGCATTTTCTGGCATTTGACATTTTTAGTGTTA
The DNA here is from genome assembly GCF_023864275.1 of Schistocerca cancellata. NCBI lineage: Eukaryota > Metazoa > Arthropoda > Insecta > Orthoptera > Acrididae > Schistocerca > Schistocerca cancellata. The sequence continues at coordinate 420,362,035 of NC_064634.1, read as the reverse complement.
CATGTACCTTTATCTCATAAACCACTCAACCAACAACATTCAAATTTTCAGAAATGCTGCAAAACAGTTCAAAGAGGCCACTGAACTAGAATCATGACAAGAACTGGCTTATTCTCTGAACTAGGGAAGTTTATGTTATACTTTTTCCAATAAAAAATGGCTTAATGGTAAAAAATTCATAAATACTATACCAACAAAAAGAAAACATTGGTTCTAGTTCAGTGGGCTCACAATATATGCTGAAAACCTCTGCCAGAATTTCAAAGTTCTGAAGATAATAGTTCCAAAGAAAAAGGTACACAAAGTTAGCAAATTTAACATTGGCGAGATAGGGCATTCCAACTCCCCTTAACAGAGTAATACAAAGTGAAATTTAGTAGCACTATGCCTGGCAAACAGCAGCAGCAAATGCAATAACTAATATCTAAACATGACAATGCTCAAACAGAAAAAATATTACAGTAAAGATGGCCATGTCTAATACCTATGTCACATCTTAACAATTGAGTGATACATCACGAGAACTTACTCTAGCAGACAAGTTCCCAAGTCACTCACAAAAATTATGTATGCAATTCCTGTGAAGTGGAAATGTCTTTTTGTGCTCCCTCGTTTTTTTGGAAGTAGATTATAAAATTATTATTTACTGCATCTGTAGCCATAAAATAATTGTATTAGTACATCTATTAAATTTCATTTTAAGCAATGCTGCAGTGCAGCTGGAAACTAGATATTAAACAAAATGAGCAAATATATATATAAAGCAACATATGAAACGTCATTCACTAGGCAAATGGCGTCTCCAAAATAAAAAAAATATCTCAACTAGAAAGACAATAGATGTAAAATGTTTCTCATCATTTCATTAGGCATTTTAGTAAATATCATAAATTAAGAGCTCCACAGTGTAATCATATGTTTTCAAGTTAGACTGTGTCGTATTTGCGATGCTTTCTACAAAGGAATATCAATAGCGAGATAATGGTCTCTTTTTTTCTCCACATAATGGCTTTTTCTCTAGGCGACTCGCACAGCTGGTCGCCCATAACGCATTACGTCAATGTCACTTAGCTTTCTTACCGAAATATTTACGACACCAGTTTGCACTACAGTGACAGTCTCATATAAAAAATTTCACAGGTCGAGAATTTGCGTTGCAAATGTGTAGAAACAAAATCCTATGAATATAACAGTGTCCAAAAAATTTTTGCCGGCATTGTGATACATTCACCCATTTACACACCTTTCATAACTCTTAAAGTACGATTCTTTCCAACATCCTGTTTCACAAATCAGAGTCCATAAGCACTACTCATTATTCCTTACCTTATTACTCATATACATATTCGTCAACACTTCTCCAATATTTCATCATAATAAATATGTAGCATAATCAAATTCATCATATATCATCAGCTTATTGATCATAAACATATCTCAACAGCATAATACACATTGTCATCGTAATAATAACATCATAAAACCTCAGCCAAATCTCAAAAACGTCGTAACATTCTGCAATAATTTCAAACCCTAAATATTCTCTGCTCATTTCAATAGTGTCATCTACCTCAAAGGTACTTTAAAAATCATGATCTCATACCAAATACATCATTCAAAGCTGTCATAGTATCACAATGGTTCTGAAAAAATATGAAGAGTTCACAAAGTACATACAAAAAACATTTTCATAAGTGTGAAGTTATCCAACTGTGTAATTGCGTAAATATCTGTCACTGACGCAGTAAAAAAAATCTTTGTTTCTCTGTTAAATAATCAGGTAGCTGTGTAATTCTGTGTTGGAGAAATTTGGTACCGGTGTGTAAAGTTGTATAAGCAAATAACATATTAGCTAGGGCTCCTTGTGCTTGCCACACACATGGTACACAAAGTAGGCGTGTACTCCCCTGAGGATTAATGTAATTATAGCCTCAGGTGTTACAGATTACAGCAATGGAGTGAAATGTATCACGGAAAATCTTTGTATCATTGTAATTCAAAAATCTTTAAAAATAAATGTTTTAAGTACAAAATTAAACACTCAAATACGTGTCCTTTAGCGCTAAATGTGCGTCTTGCTGTAAGATAATTCTGAGGAAGTGTTGTAGTTATCGTCCTCTGAAATCTAAGTTCCGCAGAAGTCAATGTACTTACCTCATCATAAACAAAAGTGAAATGCTATGCGTATAGATATCATAGTTATTACGTACATTACCGTGTTCAAGGAAGTACTACACTGTAACGTCTTGTTGTGCTACAAAAAAGGCTGTCTCATTGTAGCTATACCACAAAAGTTACTACTAAAACATGTTTTACTTTCCAGAAGAATTCAGAAAAACTGTGCAGATATAAAGCAGGTACACCACAAAAGCAACAATGTAAATTGTGTCACACAGTAGTAGCGTCGTGGTATAATCTTGTAGCTGTCAAAGAAACCAAATACTAACTCATCTTTAATCTCACAGAAACTACTTCAAATAAGGAATGTCTTTTCAAGTAAACCAAAATGTTGTATTAAAATCTCATTAGCAGTATATGTTCTAAGTATGTAAGCCTTATAGTCATTACGTAATCGTGCAACTAACAAGCAAGAATGCACACACAGTAGCACTGTGTCCTCTTTTCACTATCACAATGCCATGGTAATTACTGTCTAAATATGTTCCCTAGGTTCTAGACTGGATAGTTAATTTTAAAACATTGTTGCATGTTAACAGTTTCTCAGTGTGATAAGTTGTACTAGTAGTGTGAAGTGAAAAATTTTATGGCAAAGACTAAGTTCAAAAGCAGATTATCTCTCAATAAACGGTTTTACATGTGAAGTATGGTGCAATCCTTTAGTCTTCATAGTACTCAGAGTTTCAACTTGATCGCAATTATCATGCGGTATACGTTGGTAAAGAATACTGGAATTTTTCTCCAGGTTAGCGTCTATGTTATTTTTCTCTGAGCCAGCCGGCGCACGTGGCTGCCTGCGGTGCTAGTCATTGTCTGTCTCTTTGTGGCGCACGTCGTTATTGGAATTAGGAGACCTAACTTCTACAAATTCACCTTGTCGAGAGGGCCCTGCCCTGTTTGAATCCCGCCAGTTCTGATGCAATTCAGGTCTGTCGTTACGATCATATCGTCTGTCGTCATGTTTCTTTCTTGTCGGTCACGTGGTGGAGAATTTCTCCCTGAATCGTAACTGCGCGCTGGACCGTTGCGTCTGAAGTTATTCTGTCTCGCTTGATAATAGTTATTTTGGTTCCCATATTGTCTGTTTCTCTGATTGTCTCTGTGACAGTCATTACCGTGGGGAGGTGATCTTTCCCTGAAATTATTACTACTCTGACAACGGTTGTCATACGGTTGATGTCTGTTTTGGTCACGATTTACGTTGTAAGAATAGCCTTGTCATGTCCATTTATTATTTCTGTCATCGCGGAATTGTGACGGATGTGACCTGTAATTGTTGTGCTCCTGTTTTCGCGTTCCACTATTGTCAGTGTCAATTTCCAATTCTTGTAAGAGTCTCTGAAAAGCTTCAATGTCGTCTTTGCAACGTCCTGCCTAAATAATATGTCGTAAATATTCAGGCAATTTGATTAAGCAAATGTGGATGAGTTCTGAGGGGCTGTATGGGTTTCAAAGGTACTGATTCTTGTGCAACATGTCTTCAAAATATTTCACGAGACTGGAAAAGTCAGATTGTTCGAAATGTTTCATCATTATGATGCTATGTTTTACTCGGTCTTGTGTAGCTTGAGACCAATATGCTGAGAGGAAGGCATGATAAAAATCTCCTTCACTGTGACAATCGTGAATGACCGATCGCATTCTTACAGCTGGTTCGTTCTCTAAATAGCCACACATAAATTCTAATTTGTGCTCTAATGACCAGTGGGAAGGAAAACAATGAAAGAATTGATGAAGCCACGCTTGTGGATGGATGTCATTGCCGGAATTCTTAAATGTTTTGAATTTACGTGTAGTAATAAACAGCTTATAGCCAAAATCATCATGTCGGCGAGTCGCATATCGGTCATTATTACGTCGTTTCGACTGTTCCATCTCAAAATTCGGTGTACCTTGCCAATTTCTTTCATAATTTCCGAAGTGCCCTGTGTTATTAAGTCCCTCTTCCCATGTTGGAGCGCGAGTGTCCTCTGAAATATGTAATTCTTGTATTACTTGTGCCAACTGATCTTGTACTTCCCGGATTTCTCTTTTGTGTTGCGTATTAATTTGATTCTGATTTGTTCATACTCTTCTGTGTCAGTTAAGGCTACAGGTCTTGTGTCATTCAGATCATCATCCACCTTTGTAGATAAGTTAGTGAACTGATCCGAAAGTTCGGCTACTTTCTCCGATAGTGAACTTATTTCCTCAGTGTGTTTTTCTCAACCAAGTTTCAGAGTGTCCATTTGTGTTGAAATCGTATCTAATGTATCCTTTAAGTGTTCCTGAGTTTTTGCAAGTTGCGTAACCGAATCGGTAGATGCAACTGAGTCAATTTTAGCTTGCAAGGTCTCATGATTTTCATGAATAATAGTTTGTAGTCCTTTTATGGCTGCTTCGTGATTCTGTAATGTATTTCCATGCCGCGAAAAAATAGGTTGGAAATGCTCACAAATTTGTGTTTTTATGTCATTACAGACTTTTTGACATTTCGATTCGATTTTATGTAACTCAGTAGTTAAATCTTCATGTGTTTGTTCAAGCTTGGTGTCTAACTTTTGAAGATTTTGTTCCATTGCGTCTAACTGTTGCTGTGTTTGTCTCTGGTGTTGTTCCATTGTGTCTAACTTTCGAAGATTTTTTTCGATTGTGTCTAACTTTTGAAGATTTTGTTCCATTGCGTATAACTTTGTAGCCTTTGTCCCATTTGTTGCATTAACTGTAATAACAATGCACTGGTGTCTGAAACATGTTCCTCAGTGCTATTTGGCAGTGCATTTGAACCGGAAATATTCGCATTTTGAAAAGTAGAAAATGTGTCTTGACTTATTTGAGAAAACGGTGAGGACGCAAAACCTGAATCTACAGTATTTGCAAGATTGTGTCCTGTCATTTCGGATTCCTGAGGCGAGATGTTGCCGACCGATCGATCGATAATGCTTCCCTGTTCACTAATTGTTTTTTACCTACACCATTATTTGCAGCCCGCTCCATTTCCCTATGCACAATTACCAAATTACTACTTTGAACATTAGTTAATTCATTACTCGGCGGCGCTAACACACTGCTTTCGTCTTCACTGTCATTTCTCAGTTTACTTTGGAGCCTAGTATTACGATTTTCACACGCCATTATTGTCACAATATTTCACACGACAACACAGAAAAGCACAATTTGAAGAGCAAAATAAGAAAACACATTAACATAGCATTGAAAATAATATCTCGTTAATTGCTAGTGCAGCTGCGAAATACTTGGTGCAAATCTACCTATATGCCACAACTGTTTTACTGTACAACAATGAAAGACTGCATCTACAAAGGAGATTCTCTCTACAATTACACGCTAGCAATAAACAAAAGCTACACTAATTACACAAACTACAAAAAAAAATCAGAAGATTCCAGTGAGGTGTCCTGGCAGGGTCGACATATGAAATGTCCCCTTAGAAAAATTATACATGACTGTGCTTAAACTGACACGCAATATTTTTAGCGCAACGCAATCTAACTTTTAATAATCCGTACAAAAGAATGGCCCTGACTGACAATAACCTATACCTTTCGTCAATCACTTACCTCACAAAAATCTTCGTTACACAAACTACTGCAAAACAGCGAGCGCCAATACTGTCAGCTAAATAAAATATTCTAACTACTGAAGTCACTAACTACTGATATGCATAGTTAGCAAATGAAAGATTTTGATAAAGAACAATCAATGTATTTACCTTAATAGTGTTCAAAACTCATAAGATATATATATCAGTTCATGACATCCAGTCTTACAAATTTACTGTCTCTGTCCAGATCATCCGCTCTCAAAACTCCGCCATCTCTCTCCCCACATCCACCACTGCTGGCGGCTCACCTCCAACTGCGCAATGCTACGCGCTGTTAACAGCCAATTGCCCAACACTACAATAGCCAACAACAATGCAAACGAGTCACAGACTGCACACAGCACAGCCAGTGATTTTCCTACAGAGCGCTACGTGGCGTTACCAATATAAAAACCTAAACAGCCTACTTACAAAGAATGGCTTCAAATCTTCACAATATTATTACTTCCCGTCAAGTATTTCCATCGCAGACCTACAACACAATCAAGAAGACCCGCATTCAACTCCACATTTCAAGAAGCAATTGAAATTCGACAAAAAGTCTAATCAGTATGATTTGGTTCCAAATTACTTTAGAGACTCAGAGGAAAACGACATTGCCAGATTGAATTTGTCTTCGTCGTATCGGCTCAGGCGCTTTCGTAACGGAATTGGTTGCTACTGAGTAAGCTGCACCACCACTTGCCATAGCCAGTAATATGGGCAGCAGGTGTTACATTTCTGACGGATTAAGGCTGATGACTTTGCCGTTTGCTGGAGGTCCCTGTGCTATTCCGTTTCAACAAGATAGTGCAGGATCCCATGTTGCTTGTGGTGTACTGAAGTACCCACCATAATGCAAAGGGTTTTGGACTGTTGTCATGGCCAGCAACTTTTCCAGATCTCTCACCGAATGAAAACATCTGATCGCAGGATGCCGTGAGTGTGGAAGCCACCCTCGCCAGTCACTGTGATTGATGATCTCTCGCCTAAAGTTGAAGCATCATGGAATGACGTAGTGGCAACTGTCACCCAAGCTCAGTTCGATTCGATGGTCAGCCGGGGTATAGCCATTGCTGATGTTATGAACGACAGTTACGTGTTCTAAATTGCACCTCCTGGAAATCTCAAAACACTTTCAGATTTAATCATACACCGTACAAACACATCATTGTGAGCGCTGCCTGTGTTCGAGGTCAACGTGCAATAACATCTGAGAGATGGGAGGTGGCAGCACTAGTAGTAGACTATATAAAGCGTGTCGAAGGTATGCGCAAAACATTGCAGTCTTTGTCGAAACACAGGAACGGAATAATAATTGGTTTTCGGGCCAAGGGAGGAAGCATTTCCGAAATAATTAAGCTTGTAAACTCTTCAAGTATCACCATGGTTAAACTGTTTCGTGCAACACGAAGTGGCAATATCGAGACTGAAGCAACTGTGGTGCAGCATGGGCCATAGATGATAGGTGTGAACGACGGCTGCGGAGACGTTTTCGGGCTTATAGACGTGCAACTGTTGAGCAACTGACCGCCCAGTGGAACCAAGGTGCTACCAACAGTGTCCCCTCAGCGTTGGTCCAGTGAACGTTGCTGCGTATGGGCCTCCACAAAAAAAAAAAAAAAAATAAAATAAAATGGTTCAAATGGTTCTAAGCACTATGGGACTTAACATCTGAGTTCATCGGTGCCCTAGACTTAGAACTACTTAAACCTAACTAACCTAAAGACATCACACACAGCCATGTCCGAGGCAGGATTCGAACCTGCGACCGTAGCAACAGCGCGGTTCCGGACTGAAGCGCCCGGAAGCGCTCGGCCACAGCGGCCGGCCAGCGGGCCTCCCAGTAACGCAACTAGAGTCCACTGAGTGGTGACAGGTGACCTTGGCAGATGTATCGCGTTTTATGCTCCATCCGACAGATGACCGTTGGCGCGTATGACCTGAAACGTCTGAAAGCAAACAAGGAGGGAGCGTTACGGTCTGGTTGAATGTTTTCGTATTATTTCGTGGCCGTGACGCAATGGATCAACACAAGTACGCATCTATCCTTGGCGACAATGTCAACCCTACATGCAGATTATTTTTCTTCAGAACGATGACATCTACCAGCAGGACAACGCAACGCGTCTCACAGCTCGTAGGGTTTCGAAGAGCGCCAGGATGAGTTTACCATATTACTCTGGCCAAATACTCCCCGGATTAAAGCCCAGTCGAGAATATGTGGGACCATCTCGATCGGAATGTTTGCGGCACGTATCGTCAGCCGAGAAACCTAGCGCAGCTGACCACGGAACAAGACCCGGCGCGGTTCCACATCCCTGTCCCGGCACCTTCCAGAACCTCAGTGACTGTCTTTCTGCACGTCTCGCTACCGTCCGCACTGCAAAATATGAATATTCATGTTTTTGACCGGTGACCACGTTCATGTGATTTTACAGTGCATATTCTTCTCGTTAAACTGTATACACAGTAAAATTTTGTTGTTCGTTACCCTTCTTGGTGTTGTTTTAATGAACTTCCTGCACATTGTGTTGGTGTCTTGCCAGTGGATCTCCGTATCAATTAAGGCGCAGCCTTACACTCAATGAAGAAGTGCGAGTCGTGTAAAGTATAAGTGATGTATTTGTAAGTTGAACAGAGCCTCGTACATCCAACAGAGACTGTATTATAGTTTCATGGTAAGAGAGATGAGAACCGCTATCACTGGTAGGAGAACATATTGCTTCTTTCCAAATTTAAGACAGAGTATACAAACGACCCGCACTGAACCAGCCAACAGTTCGTTTCCATCGTTTCTCAGGATATGGCTCCTACACAGAATATTTGTGTTGAGTTAAAGAAATTAACTTATAGAGATGATACTGTGCAATCAAAGGCACACCTAATCGTGTCGTACCTGAATGTCCAGTTTATGAAATCTGAACGGTAGAAGGGAGACGGTAGCGACTGGTCAGTTCTGTCTGCCTTGTATGATAAGATGACATTTGGTGTTTGATCTCAGTACCCACAGATTTTTCAGAGACATAAAAACAGAACGCACTGAACTGTTAATGTCTGCCCAAAGCAAAATGATATGATGTTCTTTAGAGGAAAGGTGAGAATAAGGTCTACTGAACCGTCAGTTTGTCTTTAGACCCGAAACCGTGTTTGAAGCGGGAAATGATTTTCCAGTGTCTAATCTACAACACAGACAGATAAATAGCAAATACCACAATACACTGCCACGGGGTCCATTTACCTTGTGGGAAGTGGAAACTGGACGCAGAGCACCCTCGACAGGGCTGTCAATCAAAATTAGTGAAGAACTGACGTGCAGTAGCTAACTAATGGAGCCAAATCACATTTTTAATATTTTATTCCTTTTCTACTTTCCGCTAACTCATTACGATTTTATCTTCTTGCTTTTAATATTACATTTTATCAACATAATGCTGTGGATAGCTTAAGGGGCAAATAGTAATTGATAAGTAAGTGCTGGAGCTCTCTCAAAATAAACACATGCAGATCAACGCCCATTGTCAGAAAGGTCGTCCACTATCAGGGAACGAGGTTAACAGAATCTAATGAGTCCATTAAGCAACAAGAACAAATATTCTGTACATTATACCTTTCAACATCTTCCGCAAGATATTCCTATATGGATCCCAGGTGAGATGGCGTACCCACACCTTTGCAGTGAAGTTGGTGATGGCCGTAAATGTAGCCGTAGGAGAGGCCTCAAGATGGAAGTTCCCGTTGTTATTAAGTTATGCAGCATATTAGATGCAATGGTGGTTGCACACTGGTCATATGCTGTTCGAAGATTAAAGGCCAATTCATACTGGCCATCAAGGAACCGCCACACCACAGCACCGCCGCGTCAGGATGCATTCACACTGTCCATCACATCACGTGACGTTACGCCAGCTCAAGTCAATTCAAGTCACATGATCTCAGCTCAAATGGCTGCCATAAACAATTTTCAGTCTTAACAAATAAAAAAGTGATTAATGAAGACCAAAGAACAAAGGTGCAGAATAACAACTGATATGCCGGCCGGGGTGGCCGAGCGGTTCTAGGCGCTACAGTCTGGAACCGCCCGACCGCTACGGTCGCAGGTTCGAATCCTGCCTCGGGCATGGATGTGTATGATATCCTTAGGTTAGTTAGGTTTAAGTAGTTCTAAGTTCTAGGGGACTGATGACCTAAGAAGTTAAGTCCCATAGCGCTCAGAGCCATTTGAACCATAACAAAAACCATGATCTACTGTATGCACGAAAAAAAATGATCAACAAAGGAGGATGACGTCATCTGTCAAAACTTTGTTCACGAGAAACGTTGATTGTGGAGTGACGTGACGTGACTACTAGTGTGGATGCGTCCAACTTTAACCATTCGTCTGGCTTCATCTTTAAGTTAGCTGCATATTAACTTTCTCGTAAACGAACAGGTGATTATTTGTAGGGTTGGGTTTCCAGAAAGTTTACCCTCACGCAGCGACTATGTTGCATTGTCAGTTTATTGAAGTTTACAACACTGTATCACTGCTGTTCCCCATAGCTGCCTTGGAGCCAGCTGTACCTGTAACCAGCAAGACGCCTCATCTTCAGTTATTAACCCTCGTCCATAAGATTGCCGGGATGGTCAACGTATGTATAATTGGTCCATAGATTGATTTTTGCGGACATCCTTAGTAACGCATATAATTACGCTACCTTCTAGGGCTGTGGTATAAACTATTCGGAATCCGAAGGTTCCTTAAAAGCGTAAACGCCACAGTCCACCATTGGAAAACGCTGATTTTCCTTTAATGAAGGAGATTACTGGGCTAACCAACGTTCAGATTATTTAAGTGCTGTGCACCAGTGACTGGAGTTCTGAACATTGTAAAAAGCTGATAAGTTTCGGAAGAGAAATATCAAAAATGCCACAAGGAGGACAGAATTCTTTGCGCAAAGGATATGTAAAGAAACATTAGCGTTTCCACATAAATGACAAATGAATGTACCATCTAGGTTATCCATAACATGGTAACAGCGTAAAAAAAAGGTTCCCTGTACGTTAACTCTACGTCATACAGTTGAAATGTTATCAGCACAGAAGTGGTTTTTATATTGAAATTTTGTTAGGCTGATACATGTTGGGTGTTGAAAAGATAATACTTCCACTGAAATTTTAAAGTAAATATACAGATGCTGAGAACTGAATTCCGTGCGTCGGTTTCTCATCGCACTACCTAGGTCGGGAGGTGCTAGGTAGTGTTGGCGCCTGCAAGACAGAGCCACACGCATATTCCCGGAAATCGCTATCATGCACTCACGGACATTAGCGAGCGGCGAGGACACGTAACACTGATCCCCGGGGTGGCTAACCTGGAGTGCGCGTCAATTAGTCCCAGAAAATCAGGAAACAGAGATAACAGTCCAGAATGAAATCTTGACTCTGCAGCGGAGTGTGCGCTGATTTGAAACTTCCTGGCAGATTGAAGCTGTGTGTCGGACCGAGACTCGAATCCGGGACCTTTGCCTTCGCGGGCAAGTGCTCTACCAACTGAGCTACTCAAGCACGGCTCACGCCCCGTCCTCACAATTTCACTTCCGCCAGTACCTCGCCTCCTACCTTCCAAACTTCACAGAAGTTGTCCTGCGAAACTCGCAAAGTAAAGTTTGTAAGGGAGAAATAGAAGCTTAACGCCGTTCAAAGGCTGACTGACACAAGAAACCAGGAATTTAGTATAGTCGAACACAGTAAAAGCCCGACTCATCGAGGTTCGATATACTGTAGATTCGGATATAAAGCGGTGTACAGTATGTCCCCTTCCTCTCTACTGCAAATAAAACGGGTGCCCTGAAAGTAGAAACCTCTCTCTATAGGCAAAAATAAAGGCCCGATGTGTTTCAAGCAAATACACATGTTATAGTAACAGTTCATTTACATGCATTCATTGAATGATTGAATGTTATGTGACATCTTCACAAGGTAGTTTCAACGAGAGTTTGTTCCATTAGGGGCCAGTGATAAAGCGCCTGCCGTTTCCTAAGCTGGGACAAAAAAACACTGTTATCTCTCTATCACTGTCCAGCTTATCCGTCTGCTGATGCATTTGCAGAGAGAAGATTGAAAAACAACAACTTTATTTTTGCCTAAAAATACAAATGAATAGGATTAATTCAGCCACAAGGTCATGGCATCATATACTTTTTATTGTTATTTATTTATTTTCGTTTTTATTTTTTATTATTTTTTCTTTTTATTTTCATTTTTGATTATATTATTAGTAGAAGAATGGGATTTGTGATCATGTATTGGCATTTCTGTCTATTATATAATGAGTCAGTGTAAACAAAACCTAGAGAATAGCAGCCAACCACCAGATGAACACATCAAAGAAATTTACTAGTAGCTGGAATTGATAGCTGAGTAGAACTACGTTTCTTTTAAAAATGAATACTATTTATTAGAACATGGGTTACAATGGGCACATTACCATAGTAATCTAGCCCGAAAACTAAACAAAAAAAAAAAAAATAAAAATAAAAGAAACAAATACAATCAATAAACACAATATGTCCACAGTCACAACCAACAGCACAACAAAACAAATGGTTCAAATGGCTCTAAGCACTACGGGACTCAACATCTGAGGTCATCAGTCCCCTAGACTTAGAACTACTTAAACGTAACTAACCTAAAGACTGCACAAACATCCATGCCCGAGGCAGGATTCTAACCTGCGACCGTAGCAGTGCGGTTCCGGACTGAACTCCTAGAACCGCTCGGCCACATCGGCTGGCACAACAAAACACCATACTAAAAGCACACATAGTGACAGAAGAACTGTGACTCAAAGAATACATGAAAACAAGGGAGAAGATTCAAGATGGTTGAAACGCTTGCCTTTATTTCTTTAATATTGAAATTTATCAGTATTATGTGCCACCAGGCAGCTAGAGGTCTACAGCCCTACAGGCTGCGCTACGGACTGGCGTGGAACCGTGACTGGCTCCTCATACTGTAAACACATAACATGTCACAATCCGATCGATATTTGCACAGCTGCTAGTTTCTCGGACACACCTGTTCGTGAACCGTATATCATCTTCATCTTTGCCTAGGTGAGGTGTGTCGTCTTCTGGAGCCTTGGCTCTGCTCTGCCGCGATTGGTCCGTTTGCTTTTAAATTTCGGAGGGCGCTGCGTTTTGTGAAGAGACCTGCTGACGACGAGAGTATCGAGTGCTGCTGCCGGAGTGAGACGGGGAGTTTAGTTTCCGGTTGTGCAGCAGCGCAATGTTGCGGGAAATGTGGTATAACTTCCTGTGAACGCACGGGATTGCTACGAGCGTGTGTACTTGAGACGGCGGAAGTCGTTCTGGACGGGCTGTGATAAGGAAGCTGGGTGTGGTAACTGTTGACGCGGCGTGTCCGCGTTGCTATGGCGGAACTGGGGCGATTGACATAACTCGAGTTGGTGTCGCCGAATGCTTGTCTGCCTTCTGGACTAACGGTGAGAATTTCTTGACTTGATGTGTCTCATTCAATTTCTGCCCGTGTCGTCGGGTGTGTTTTGCTCTAAGGTCTCGTGCCATGGTGTTTCGCAGTTTTAGTAGGCTCAAGCGTGCCCGAAATCCCGATTCAATGATCTGCTGTTATATTGTCAAGTGTAACTATCACTAGAAAAGAGTGTTAACTCTGTGTGCCTTAATAACTGAACCTAAAATATTGTCTGTGGTTGAAATTTTATTCTGACCCAAGTGCAATAACGATCTTGTATTTTACAATTTGTTGAGTGGTATTATTATTTATTACTGGCCGTCACATTTACTAAGTCGAAGATTTACGAAGGCCAGTGGGCGTCATTAACAGTTCCTGCCTAGATAGGCGTTATATTTTGAACCATGTGTTTCAATGTTTAGTAATTTTTATTTTATGTGTTATAGAGAGTTGCTGTCATGCTCTCTGTGGACGATTCGCCACGTTAGTGAAGTTTCTTGTTGTTCTGCTGGTCTGTGCCATATTGCTAAAGCAGGCACTCCTAGCACAGCTGATTGTAAATTTTTCCTGGTGGTGAGGAGCACGGGCTGGTTGTAAGTGCTAACTCATTAACTTCAACCATTCTCAAATATTTATTACTACTGATATTCAGGCCCTTCAGGCCGAGTGGCGAAGCCACTACCCCTTTTTGGTTATTAATTTTATCTTGTTAGCTTGTTTCATAAAAAAAATTTGGTATATGAATTTGTCTTTTGGTCTTTACTGCTCTTTTGGACGAAGTAAATTAACTGTTGGTTTTGCATTCTTGTAGCATTATCAAAACAGCATTTGTAGTTATATTTGATTGGCCCTTCTGGCCGAATGATTAAAGTCATTCCTTTCAGTAACTTATTGTATTGGTCAATAATTAATCAAAGGTGTTGGGTCGTTCAGACCGTGATTATCTCCTTATGTTGAAACTTAAGGTTGTCATTCTGACATTGCAATTGTGAATGTTCAGCGGCCCTTCAGGCCTGGAGTTTAAAAATTTTTATTATGTTTGAACGAGTGTTTTTTAATGTTTAATAAAATTAAATTGTGTTTGAAACTGTAATCTCATTTGGGTCTACGCTTTCACTCCCTGCAGCCTTTGAGCTCTGCTTACCTTACGTATTGGTTAAGTTTTCCCATACCACGACGTATCCGTTCTTAAGAACGACTCGCTTGAATTTTGCTCCGTTTACCTGGAAAGTAGGCCACCGCGCGCTACAGTTAGCCTCTCTAGTACAGGACAAAGAAAGGACACCCTGCGAGAAATGCATAACTGAACATAAATGCAGATGCTAGCTAAGCCTGCAACTTGCGCTCTTGCGTTTGACCACTAACGGCACCTGCGCAATGTCCTCATCACTTTCCAAGTATCAGTCATAATCAAAACAGTGTTCTGTGTGTTGACGCTCGTATGGTGGGAGATTCCGTAACCACGGTAGCCGAAGTATTTTCTCGAGGCACCGTATCGAAGATTAATACCGCATACAGGACAAGCGGAAAAATATCATACGCTAAGTCACAAAAACGTGTGCTAAGTCATCGTAACAGACGGTCAATGAAGGGGGCTGTGACGCAAAAGTAAGAGGACGACAGCTGCTAAAGTCACTGCAGAATGTCGTACTCGCGAACCGCGTCAGCACCAAAACAACACGAAGGAAGCTCCATATACCGGAAGTGCAGGACGAACTGGAATTCTAAAACCACTCATCAAGTGGTGCCGAAGCCATAGAACCTGACTATGAAGCCATGGAAGAACGTCATTTGGACGGATAGTTTCTGTTTCACAATGTTTCAACTTATGGCCGTGTTTGCTCCTCACAGTGAAACATGATTCGTGCAGCCGTACCGTGGTATTCCAAAAACCCAATAGTTACAGTGCAAGTTCGCATAACAGCCAAGGATTATCTGACCGTCCCAAGGTACATTGTTTGTTCCCTCATTCTGTTTTCCAGTATGACAGGGCCCCTGTTCACACAGCTCGTTTCGTCCAGGACTAGTTTTATGAACACGAGGACGATTTGTCGTATCTCCTCTGGCCACCACAGTCGTCAGATTTCTATGTTATTGAGCTATTGTGGTCTGTTTTGGAGACAAGAGTATGTGATGACTGTCTACCTCCATCATCGTTACTTAAACACCTTACAGAACCAGTGTTTATCCATTCCGAGACGACTAGAAGTTGTTTTGAATGCCAATGCATTTCTTACACCGTATTAGGCATCGTAATGTGTTGTGTTTTTGGTGCTTTCATATCTTTAATCAACTCCTGTATATCGCCAGAGATTTACGGTGTCTGAAGTGGCTCTTCGAGAGGAATATATTTGTTTCTTTATTTATATTTTTTCTCATTTGTTCGGTGTCTAAAAACACGGTGAATGTAATTGTGTGGTTCAATATGAAAGAAACTGTTAAATGACTTTACTTGAAATCTATCATTCAAAGAGAGTTAAATATACACTTCGTTTTTTGACTTTTGAGTTATTTAACTATTTTAGAAAATTATTTCAAAATTGGTTTTACTTTTACGTAACTCACAACTGAGCAGGTAAATCATCAAACATAATGGGCACACTTACTTGAATTCGTCACTGGAACATTTGTTTACGCCAAGAAAATTGTTCCGGGCTGTTGACGCATTGTCAATTTGTCAATATATAAAATTTGTCCGACGTGTCGGCCACTATTGGAACTGGCCATCCTCAGGGCCTGAATCAGCTCAGCACAAAGCCATGAGGAAGGCCGCTTGCAATAGTGGCCGAAACGTCGGACAATTTTATACATTCACAATGCGGTCAAGAGCCCAGAACAATTTTTATCGACAGTGACAACGGCCGCCGAGGCCTATGCTTACATTTACTTGTTTAGTAGAAATTAAATTTCCACTGCTGTCTTTAATTTACCGAAGAACGAGCTCATACCCATAGTGTGGTATCATCCAGAGATCGAGGTGCCATACCTAAGTCGACAACGAGAATCGATACCGAAGGCGTTAGCGAGATCGCGCTTCAATCCGCAACTAGTGGAATGTCCTCCAGAAGACACGCCTTCCCTTTCATCACAGCAGCGCCCTCGTACCGGAGGTGAATATAGAGCCAAGCACCGAAGCGTTCTGCCCCAGTTCGTGACCTCATCTGGAGAGCTTAGTATCACAGTGCAGGATCAACGAGTAGTTAAAGTTTCAGATCTACTTGCACTGTTGTTAATGTCATCACTGCACCTCAAGAGAGCAGTTTGTCAATTAGTGCATCAAGTGACGCTTTGGTAGTCAATGGCAGCTGTAAATTATCAGGCAATCCTGTGGCAAAGAACTGTGTCATAGCTATATAAATATTTTATTCATTTATGTAATAAAGAGAACTAATAATTCATGTGGTCTAGTTTGATGAGTCTCCTGTCAGAGAACGTCCAGTTATGGCGGATGACAACACATAATACGCTAAATGATACATTTATGCCCCTGCACGGCGCGTGTTCTGGCGACGAGTGCCTCCGTTCCCACGGATCGAGTTCCCCAAAGCAAGAGCGAAATCTGGCAGCTCTATAGGGCGCTGGCGTGGACCGCCCTAATCTAGAGTTGCAATTTTCTTGACGGCGTTACTTAACTAGACTACTGAGACTATAAAAAGAGTGACTCCCAGCTTAGATCTGTGCATTGATCTCTGTCTAGCACGAGGAGTCCTCTGAGAAAATTGCCCTCCACTACTCGGATTGTATGGCCTTTTTACATATGGTCTTCCTACGATCAGTGACTGCAGTGGGCCACTTGGCGCAGGTTGACCCTTTCACATGGAGAGCAACTGAATCGTGATTTATTTTCAAAGAATATTCTTAAGAATTTATTTTATTTACTAGCGATTCATCAAGAACATTAACACATTTAATCACACTGTGTAAGCATGGAAGAATTTGCAGGGAGTAACTGATGAAATCATAACCAAATACCTTTTAACAAATGGGAATTTCATTCACTTTAATAGTGCCTAAAAGCATTTTTAAAAGAAACAGCTTTAAAACTATAATCAGAAAGCACCCTCTAAATATCAAAGTTACAATTTATTCAGAGGCAGAAAGAAACAAGTTTTGACTACATGAGCTTTTGGGCAGAGAACATTGCTGCTCCCTTTTGACACGGCCGTAGTTACGACCGCTCACAACAGCCTCTGAAAGACTACACTGGTGCAAATCTGCAACACAACATATAAGTTTAAACTAAGAGTTTTAACAATTTACACAAGCACACAAACTATGCACCCCTCCGTAGGAGGGATAGAAATGGTACAAAACACTAACAATCACAATATTAACCTTGCC
The DNA here is from genome assembly GCF_023864275.1 of Schistocerca cancellata. Classification (NCBI taxonomy): domain Eukaryota; kingdom Metazoa; phylum Arthropoda; class Insecta; order Orthoptera; family Acrididae; genus Schistocerca; species Schistocerca cancellata. Next base: position 420,344,460 of record NC_064634.1, on the reverse strand, counting down.
ACCGAAGGTGCAATTTGATTTTAACTTCTAAGAAAAGTCTAAAATGACCATTTAAATAAAAGCCCATGAAACGCAATTTTATATAAAATTCTACAAGGTTGGCCAAACAATAGTTCAGATGCTCCACAGTACACAGATACCGCCTCTCAAGATCATAGGGAATAATATCAAAGTTTCCAAAGATCAAAACATATTTCAGGTATTAGGCCGTTCACTCCAAGCAATAAATTCGTTAACACACCAAATCCGACAAACATGACAGAGGCATCTACTAACGTACGGTAGATTGATAGGGAGATTACCGAACAACCCTATTCCACAAGGGAAAACGGACCACCCAATTTATAAACAACAACCTTCCCGCGGGCGGGCAAACGGAGAAGAATGGTGGGACGACCCCAAAGCAAAACGGCTGGTGATCTCACTAAGGAAACAAGTAGAATTTAGCAAGAGTAAATCAAACAACATATCACCAATCACTTAACTTCTAATAAACTATTATTTCTCGACAAGACCTGGCGCAGCACACCCAAATCGCTCTCCCGAACCGTCCGCTGCCAGCCGCTTCAACGGACGCAGGAGGGCGCGCAGATCTCCCGTCTCACGGCGTCGCAGCTCGCACCAGCCACACTGATGTTGTGGGTTGACCTGTTGCTCTCGTGTCGACCGCGAAGTCACTACCCCTCGCTATAGGCCGCGACCCACTGGACTCACGTGGCGACCTCACATGCGCCGGCGCTCAAGACGGACAAGTCATCTTGTGTCTCAGTGCGCGACCGACCAACCGATCGATCCAACTGCCAGTGACCGTTGCCTGAGCAAACTCTAGCAGACTGGCGGCCTAACGCGCAGACTCAGATGCAGGAACTAAGCCCCGACCGGGCGACCACTCGCTGAGTTCTCTTACCGGCGGAGTGGAAAGACTCTCATTTTGCCGGCTTTAAAGGTTGATCCGAACGACAGACAGACACTAACTGCCTAACAAATGCGGACGAGAGACAGACTAGCAAGCTGGGGACGAGGGACTGACCTCGACTGACCGACTGGCGAGTTTTTTTTCCTTTATTGTTATTTTTATACCTGTACAAAAACAGGTAGGCTGGCAGCAGCACCTGACGCCGCTCTGCAGCCTCAGAGTTAACAATTATAAAACAAATAGAAGACACATAAGAGACTGAACAAATGGTGGGTAAAAAACAGTAGATACAGAACAGAAAAAACACGAAGCCGTTCACACTAGACGAAAAACCACTAAAACTGTCGACACGACGCACAAACGCTGATGAGTTCGACGGCACATGTGAACGTTGGAGCGTGACGGCGGACACTAACACAAACACGACGGCACACACACGAGACACTGATGGCGATGATCTCCGGCGCGCGAATGTCTACATAGCGTGTGCGAGTCCTGGGACCTGCAAAGAGGGGTAGAAGGGGGAGGGGGAGGGAGACGGGTGAGCAAAGATGCCAATGGCAGAGGACTGGCGAGCTGATTTTTTTTTTGGTCATCAGTCTACTGACTGGTTTGATGCGGCCCGCCACGAATTCCTTTCCTGTGCTAACCTCTTCATCTCAGAGTAGCACTTGCAACCTACGTTCTCAATTATTTGCTTGACGTATTGCAATCTCTGTCTTCCTCTACAGTTTTTGCCCTCTACAGCTCCCTCTAGTACCATGGAAGTCATTCCCTCATGTCTTAGCAGATGTCCTATCATCCTGTCGCTTCTCCTTATCACTGTTTTCCACATATTCCTTTCCTCTCCGATTCTGCGTAGAACCTCCTCATTCCTTACCTTATCAGTCCACCTAATTTTCAACATTCGTCTACAGCACCACATCTCAAATGCTTCGATTCTCTTCTGTTCCGGTTTTCCCACAGTCCATGTTTCACTACCATACAATGCTGTACTCCAGACGTACATCCTCAGAAAGTTCTTCCTCAAATTAAGGCCGGTCTTTGATATTAGTAGACTTCTCTTGGCCAGAAATGCCTTTTTTGCCATAACGAGTCTGATTTTGATGTCCTCCTTGCCCCGTCCGTCTTTGGTTATTTTACTGCCTAGGTAGCAGAATTCCTTAACTTCATTGACTTCGTGACCATCAATCCTGATGTTAAGTTTCTCGCTGTTCTCATTTCTACTACTTCTCATTACCTTCGTCTTTCTCCGATTTACTCACGCCGTCACGCTCATAGCGCCTCTTAAATGCACCTGAACAGGCACCCTTTCCCCTTTCCCACCAGAGGGAGACACCAAAGCTGTGATAGCCACAGCGGCGCCACCGCAAGAAACGGAGGGCGACTGCTTCACACTACGCGCTGCGGCGCGCTCTTCAAAACAGCCTTTTTTACCACGGCTCAGCAACTCTGCACACTGTTGTCACCAAGACAACACTCACCCGCAGTAATTCTGTCCTGGATACGTGCAGAATGCATCCGCTACCAACGTATGCCAGGTGACTGACATACGTACTTTCACCTTTCCTTTCTTCTCTCTCCACAATCGAACAGAAAGAAATTTATCCATCCAGGAGCCTAAGAATTCGTGGGCTGCTTCAAATTGGTCTCTTTCGCTATTGGAACATGTGGCGTCCCAGCGACAACTGTGTCATAAAGGCATTTAAAAAAAGAACTAGGAACGAGAAGTGTATCTCGCGACGAAATAAATATAAACGAGCCTTATGTGTTTAACAGACCGCGTAGGCGGCGTGAAATTTCCCTGTTTTGTAGTAAATATTAAATTTAATCCTAGTATCAAGGAGTAGACTCTTAAAGTGTAATAACTTCTACGCTATTAATAAGGGAGAAAATCGCTCCTAGATTGTTCTTTTCTTCCTCTCTCTCTTCGCTTGTTTCTAGTATTAGGATGCAGACATCTTGCACCGCTAAAATAATGAAAGCATTAATGCTGTTAACCTTGTTAATATAGTAGGTTAAGGTTTATATGTGAGTTATTTCAATGTACAGTGAGCTCTCTGTCATGTTCCATGCATTGAATTAATTTTTCTTAAGATGTTTACAGCTCCACAATTTTAGCGGCCGCTGCCATTGCGCGTCGACCTATAAAGCGAAACCATAGCGGAAGCACAGAGATCGCCCGCTTTAACGTTTAACTAACATTTTCCCCCAGCAATGAGCCGCAGCCGAGCGCAACGTTAGTTTTAAAATTTTACTGTTCAGTTTATGCCGAGAGCCAGGATTCGACTACCACAGCATGAATATGATGGTAAGTGCAGTATTCTTCGAGTGTTGTGTGGGCTCACAATAATTTCAGTACTTGAATCCATGCTCTTAAAGTACAAATTCGCTGAGGTTAATTATAATACTATTATATTTTCATTCTCAAGTAATGAATAGTGAAGGCAGCAAAAGATCAAGTAGGTAAAAAGACGAGGGCTAGTAGAAATCCTTGGATAACACAAGATATATTCAATTTAATTGATGAAAAGAAAGCAAATATTAAAAAATGCAATTAACGAAGCAGGTGAAAAGGAATTCAAACATCTCAACAATGAGATCGACACGGGGTGCTAAAAGGCTATGTAGGAATGACTAGAGGACAAAAGTAAGGATGTAGAAGCATATGGCACTAGGGGTACGATAGATGACGCCTACAAGAAAAAGAGACCTTTGGAGAAAACAGAACCACCTGTGTGAATATCAAGAGCTCAGATGGAAAACCAGTTCTAAGCAAAGAAGGGAAAGCAGAAAGGTTGAAGGCGTACATGGAGTATCTATACAAGGGTGATGTGTTTGAAGGCAATATTATGGAAATGGAAGGGGACGTAGATGAAAATGAGACGGGAGATACGATACTGCATGAAGAATTTGACATAGCACTGAAAGGTCTAAGTCGAAACAAGGCCCAGGGAGTAGAGGACATTCCGTTAGAAATGCTGATAGCATTGGGAGCGGCATCCATGACAAAACTTTTCCATCTGCTTCCATTTCATGCCCCTCATCTCTTGTAACTGCCATCTGGTTTCTGTACATATTATAAAAAGCATTTCGCTCCCTTTGTTTTACACCTACCACCTTCATAATTTGAAAGAGAGTATTCCAGTCAACATTGTCAAAATTTCTTGCCTCGCGTGTTCCTACATTTCTACGGAATCCAAACTGATCTTCTCCGAGGTGAGCTTCTACCAATTTTCCATTCGTCTGTAAGGATTTCGTGTTAGTATTTTGTAACCGCGACTTGTTAAACTAATCGTTCGGTAATTTTCACATCTCTCAGCAACTGCTTTCTTTAGAACTGGAATTATTATATTCTTCTTCAAGTCTAAGGGTATTTCACCTGTCATTACCGAACTATTAGTTTAACAAGTCGCGGTTACAAAATACTAACACGAATTCCATACAGACGAATGGAAAATTGACAGAAGCTCACCTCGGAGAAGGTCAGTTTGGATTCCGTAGAGAAGGTAGTGAGGGAAGGTTGTAGCCTATCTCCGATGTTATTCAATCTGTGGATTGATCAACCAGTAAAGGAAACAACAGAAAAAATTGGAGTAGGAATTAAAATGGAGGGAGGAGAAATAAAAAACATCTATGTTTGCCGATAACATTGTAGTCCCGTCAGAGACAGCAAAGGGCTTTGAAGAACAGTTGAACGGAATGGACAGTGTCTTGCAAGTAGGATATAAGATGAACATCAATGGTTCAAATGGTTCAAATGGCTCTGAGCACTATGCGACTTAACTTCTGAGGTCATCAGTCGCCTAGAACTTAGAACTAATTAAGCCTAACTAACCTAAGGACATCACACACATCCATGCCCAAGGCAGGATTCGAACCTGCGACCGTAGCCGTCGCTCGATTCCAGACTGTAGCGCCTAGAACCGCACGGCCACTACGGCCGGCTGAACATCAATAAAAGCAAAACGAGGGTCATGGAATATAGTCGATTTAAATCAGGTGATGCTGAGGGAGTTAGATTAGGAAATGGGAGGCTTAAAATAATAGACGAGTTTTGCTATTTGGGCAACAAAATAACTGATGATGGTCGAAGTAGACAAGGTATAAAATGTACACTGGCGATGGCCAGGAAAGCGTTTCTGAAGAAGAGAAGTCTGTTAACATCGAGTATAGATATAAGTGTCAGGTAGTTTTTCTGAAAGTATTTGTATGGAAGTGAAACATGGACGATAAACAATTTAGACAAGAAGAGAATAGAAGCTTTTGAAATGTGGTGCTACAGAAGAATGCTAAAGATTACACGGATAGATCATGTAGCTAATGAGGAAGTAATGGGGAGAAGAGGAATTTGTGGCACAACTTGACTAGAAGAAGGGATCGGTTGGTAGGACACATTCTGAGGCATCAAGGGATCACCAATCTAGTATTCGAGGGAAGCGTGGAGGGTAAATAACGTAGAGGGAGACCAACAGATGAATACACTAAGCAGATTCAGAAGGATGTAGATTGCAGTAGTTACTCGGAGATGAAGAGGTTTGCACAGGATAGAGTGGCATGGAGAGCTGCTGCAAACCAGTCTTTGGACTGAAGACCACAATGACAACATTATATCATCATCATCATTTATCGCGTTAACAATATACAATGCATTAGGGTATAAATGCAGATATTATGAAGATTGGTATGCTAATACGTGCCACTTCAGTGTGTTAGTTCTTTTATCTCTGCATCTAACAGTCTTCCCGCAAACACGTTGTTCTCTACACGGTCGCAACTGCACCAGTAAGTGTGTAATACCCCACCTTGTCTGAATTTTGCGTGTGTTCGCCCTGTCAAACAACTTACAGAGAAATCGGGAGTGGAAATGTACTCAAGAATGGATAACGCTAGATTTAAATGTCACCCTGTCGCCCCTAATCTGCGGTGGTAGTGTTGACGATAAATCACACCTATTTTTAACTCCAAACATGAACAATAAGGAACCCTTAGGGGGTTCAATGACATCAGACAATTACACAAAAATAAAATAAAGCAAAGAGTGAATTCAGGATCAAATTAATGAAAGTAAAAGCTCTTCTGAATCAACAAATATATTATCCACTTCAGACCAATGCTGAATAAAAACACAAATGAACCATTTACCAATTACCCTCCCAGCTGCGATTGACAGTGAACTGTGTCAAAATCGGTACAAAACGCGATCTCTTATAAATTGGCTGACTGACTGACATCGATACAACACGAAAAATAAGAAGAATCACTGCATCCCAAAGTATCGTGGAACCTCAGTGGAAACAGCAATTGCACGGGATCCAGCTATTTAACGCTACTCCTAACGAAGGCCGAAGCGGGAGTGTACTACTGCTGCTCTGGCTATGGTCTCCGGCGGGCGACGGCGCGGCTGTGGAATCTGGGTGTGACGTCTCGGAAATTACACTCCTACAATACTTGGAAACAGACTGCTATTCGTAAACTTCTCGAATTGCGACAATCTTTCCATGAGCAAAGAGCTGACAGGGCTAATGTCCTCTCAGAACGAAAGCCCAAGACGGACTACCTCGACAGAGAGTCGAACAAGATCGCTCTTCGCCTCTGTTTTCCCCACCAAGCGAATCACATCCCTAGAAACGCTCAAAATACCCAGTTTCCCAGTGCCGACAAGTGTATGGCCTGGGAATCGAACTATTTTCCACAATTCTTACCTTTCTACCAAATTTCACGAGTAAACTCCGTCCAAGGCCACAGCTGTGGGCAACAACAATTTTTCCGGAATTTTTTTAATTTCTAAGGGGTCCTGGAATGCCCCACTTCAATTACTCGAAGGTGTAAAATTAGTGGAACGTAGGCGAGAGCACACCAGGCAAGCCATAGCTCTGTTTTGTAAACACTTGAGGTTACACACCTGGAGACGCGTTGGCAGGCTACTGGCCCAGCGCTGTCCCCGGTGCCTCTCATATAATGCATTGACGCAAAATCTGATAGTTATAAAATCACGTAATTATCCCTGTATTACATAGCGAGCGTGCCGATGCGTTTCCACAGACATTTCACACACCGTAATCAAATGTATTACTCCAACAAATAACTAACTATCTACAAAGCGATAGCTCCGCTGTCAGTCGTTTTAATTGACCTGAAGCGCTCGCAAAGTGATTATAGCCACATTAAATGGACTCATGTAAGCACAAGACCGTTGCCACCTTACAAGTGCAGTACATCTGGCAGTGTAGACTGACCGATTTCCGTCCAGGCATCCACTCTTCAACCACTGACCTACTGGTCAGGGCAAAATAAACTTTAAATGGCTTGCAATTGCCATATGCACTTGAAAGTTCTAACTGACGTAACAGTATGCTACTCCTAACAGCTATAATTGTTAGTTTCCAAATGAAATAAGTACTGATGTGCATTTATGTTCAGTTATGCATCTGTGTAAATACGTTTATACGTGTATCTATGTATGTATGTCAGTATGTAGATGGAAAAAAAAGATTTTTCAAAAGTTGCTGTAAATATATTTTAATGCTTAATCTCTTTTCACAGAACGTTTAACAATCACATTGACTTACACACACTTTTGACACTTTACAAAGCCTGTGACGATTGTACGAGATAACACGACATGTTGACGAAGTTTATTCTCCAAATGGCATTAATTATTAAAACAAATTTGCAGCAGTGTTCGAAAAAAGTTATGGACATGAATTATAAGCTATACAAGACGCTCTTAGCCCGAAAACGAAAGTTTCCATGCCTAAAAGAATACACAAAAAGCGCGATTTTTGGTCTCATGGAGCACATATTTTTTCCCATGGTGGAGGTGAAGTAAACAAGAATACAACCATTTTGTTTGCATTGGACGAACTTTGTGTGTTTTTCGTCTGAAGGGTGAACTACAGCATCGCACTGTTTCTAGACATCACTCTACCTGCAGTTGAGCACATTTGCAATTATATACATTGCGTCACTTGCTTTTCCTGTTGCACCTTCGACTGCCTGACAAAACAAAAATCCGTTAGACGCCATTCGAACCGACACTCGGTCATTTCGCCCTGTTAGTGGTGCATTGCGGTATCAATATCGTGCATTCAACTTCCGTACTAAGTCACGACTTGCCTTATAGCCCTACGTGCTTCAGTAAGAGAGGACGAGTCGACGAATAGAAAGCGATGGCAGCACCACAGTTCTCAGACACTCGCTTAATTACAGTGGGAAGTAAGAAGCCAATACAGTATAGCACTGACGTAACACTAGGGTCTTGATTTCCAAGCCATCCAGCCGCAACAGTCGTAGTCTCTCCGTTCCTGGTTTCTACTGTCCCTCTCTGTCAGCCCCAATGGACGCACATGCTCTAGAAGTACAGTACACTGACTCAACCTGTGATTTAAGGATGCGTGACGTGTACCCACAAATAAGAACTTAGTAACTTTCTTGTCGGAAGTAAAAAGAATTAAAAGAAATTTTCTGCCCAGTGAAAGATTCGGGCGCTGGAGAGGGGGGTTGGGGGGGGGGGGGGAGGGGGACGCGGGATGGTACAGTCATGAGCTGGAAGAATTGCACAAAAGGTCAAAACTTGAAAACCTGATGAGAAGCAAACGTCTTGTCTAGACGAATAGTCACCTGGTCACCCATTGATGGCCTTTAAAACTCCTGTACTCTGTTCCCTATTAAGTGTTACAATGATAAAGATGATGTATTGATGGCAGGCTTGAGACTGCGAACCACAGCCTGGGGAACTACGAAAATGGCCGTATAACAAGGCCGCAGAACAGTCACCTCGAGCACGCCGTCATGAGCTACGCTAAGTAACCATCTTTTCTGAGCTCATCGCTCCTCTCTGCTTGCCTAATTCGTTATATAGCTCTGCTGTACTACCACAGGTCTTTGAGTTTGCCAGCAGTAGCCGACGGCAACTCACAGGTGAAGAAACATTTCCTTGAGTATCTCTGCTAGTGTGGTCTGTGTTGTGTGAAACACTGTGAATTTGTCCACAGTTATGATCAAATGTCGCTTCTGATAGACTCTAAACATCTGAAATTTCATGTGTCACTTTCTTCTTCTTCTTGCATTTCTCAATTTTAGTTTTCATTCCTTTATTGTTTTTTCCTTTTCTTCCAGTATTCCTATCTTCATACCACTTTGTACTAGTTTTCTTTTCTGCTCTACCTCGGAATTCTCCTGGTTTTAAAACTTTTTTCACTAAAAACCAGCCGCTCGGGGTAGCCGCGCGATCTGAGACGCCTTCCCACGTTTCGCGCGACTCTACCCATCGGATGTTCCGAGTCCTCCCTCGAGCATGGGTGTGTGTGTATGTGTGTTAGTATAAGTTAGTTTAAGCAGTGTGTAAGCCTAGGGACCGATCACCTCAACAGTTTGGCCCCACAGGAACTTACCACAACTTTCCAATTTTCCTAAAAACCTCTCTTTTCAATGTGTCTGTCTTCTTTTATGTTATCCCTTTCCAACTCCTTCTAACCTCTTGAATCCAGGTGGTAGTTCATTTCTTTTCCCTAAGGTATTTGAAGATCTCTTTGGTCAGGTAATTGTCACCTACTCTATAAATATGTCCAAAATTAGTTATGTCTCTGTCTTTACTTTTTTGATATTTTTTATATTCAGATAAATTTCATAATAACTCCTTAATTTCCAAAAGTCTGCATTTGTCTGAGGACCTAACTTTTCAAAATAATTACTTCTAATTTATCAAGCTTATAACCTAATGCTATATATTCGGTAGTATGAGACATTTTGGTTTCACTGCTTTGTTGTAGTCCATTAAGTCTGCTGCGAAATATTTTTGTTGTTGTAAGTATTCTTAGTTATGACAAATATTTTTTTTTGGTTGTGTTGGATCCTTTCCTCTAAAGCAGATTTTTCTTAACTGTTTTCTTGAGTAGTCTCTCCCAAATATTTGAATTTTTTACCTTTTTGGTTTTCTCAGAACATTTTATTAAATACTTTGAAGCACTTTTTGTATTTGTCACAAATTTTTTCTCTGCAAACACTGTTAAAGACTGTCGTGTTTGCTGTCTCATTGAGAAGACTCACGTTGTTGCGTTTGTCAGGTTTTCAGAAAGTATTGGAAAGTCTTCTCCAAAAGGTAGGCAATTTATTACATCACGTTTGTTTTTAATCTCTAGCACGAGTGGCGATATTTTGGATTCTTTAACTTGTTCTTACAGGTGAAATATAAGTAGGTAAAAGACGTCAGGTTGTCTGATGTACATATTTATTTTGAAAGGTTGAGATATCTCAGCCATAAATTGTAATCTCACGATTGTGTCTATCAGAGTTTCTCGGCTTAGGTTCTCCAACCACTGTTATTCATTCTGAAGTTAAATTTTTCTTGTAAACAAAGATTCGTGATGTAAGTGGTATTAGTATTTGATAGTCATTACATAACGTGACTGTAAAAGTGTTTATGTACTGCTACAGCAAGTAGATGGCCACAATGAAAGCTAATGCAACATATGGGCTGTAAGCCGACCTGCTCGGCGTCCAACACGACTGATTGCAGTGGGTAATGAGTAGAGGACAGTGTGTAACTTGGCTTGCACATGTGTACTGGTTTTCTGATCTGAATGTCGCTTGATATGATGACAATCATGTTTTTAATAGCAGGCTGAAGTAAAGAAACGTCGGAATAGACCATATACGAAGTGAACTTCCGTGATTTAGCCGTCACTCGCAAGTGGCAAATTTTCATTTTGTAACATGCAGTAACAAAATTGTGGCTGCAACAGTACCGTAGCATAAAAAAGGAGAAGCAGCACGGGATAATTAATTCAAACTACAATAAATCAGAGACAACAAAGCGGGCAGTGTCGGCGCGCGTATTTCAAACCGAGTGGCGCGTGAATTGGGGGATGGAGCGGATACGGCCGAAAAAAAAAAAAAAGTGGAGAGGGGTAGCTTCCATTGTACGCGTGTATAAAGAATAACATATAATTTATCGCCTCGCGAACAGTGACAATAACATTTAGAACGGCGGCTCAGTGTTGGCAAAAAGCGGCAGCGGCGGTCGTTTGTGCCGAATAGCAGGTCGGTGGTCTCGACACAATGGCTTTGAATTATTTACTCCCCCGGCGGGCGCGGGAGGACGGACACAAAAATGTCTGCGGTCGGTGTTTGCCGATGTCTGTCCAGAGACAGGGCGCTTTGTCTGGGGGGGCGGCAGACAAGCGCCTGCGGTTAAAGGCAGGGCGCGAGACGCCTCGCCCGGTTTTTAGGGTTGGGGGTGGGGGTGAGGGCTGCGGGGGTGGGGCAGCGTTTTGTCACAAGTGTCGGGGCTGCGCAACAGGCTGCCTGCCTCGCCAGCCGCTGCCGAGTGCGTGAGTGACTTGCAGCCCACCGGCTGAGGCTGGAGCCACGGTTTAATGACTGCCCTCACTCAGAGAAGCACATGTTCTACACACAGTTTTTATTTTGCTTTGATTTCCTAGATATATACAGGACGAAAACGGGAAAATTACTACATACACAGGGTGAGTCACGAGGTTTTCCCCCGGTTTATGCAGGGTATTACTTAGGTTATTTGACAAAAAGCCGGCCGGTGTGGCTGTGCGGTTCTAGGCGCTGCAGTCCGGAACCGCGGGACTGCTACGGTCGCAGGTTCGAATCCTGCCTCGGGCATGGATGTGTGTGATGTCCTTAGGTTAGTTAGGTTTACGTAGTTCTAAGTTCTAGGGGACTGATGACCACAGATGTTATGTCCCATAGTGCTCAGAGCCATTTTGAAAAAAAAAAAAAATACAGTAATGGGATCAGATCCATAACTAAGGAGCTACAGTAATGGAAAAACTCAGGAAAATGGCAGAAAAAACTTTTATTGTAGGATTTCACTATCAAAAATGCACATAACAATTTAAACAGTTTTGTAGCAGTCTCTTGCATTCAGAATGGAGTTAAAGCGTAGCAGTCTCTTGCATTCAGAATGGAGTTAAAGCAAGTGTTTAAAATTTTCTCCCTGCATTTGAAGGCAAAGATACGCACGGGAACGAACCGCACGAGCAGCATTTCGTAATTTCATATGCTCGTTCATTACTGACGTTGCGGCATCGAAAATGCGTTGTATCAATTCTTCTCGTGTTTACACCTTAACTTTGTACTCGATGTCTTTCATCCCCCCCCCCCCCCCAGATGCGGTAATGTTCAAACGTTCAAATGTGTGTGAAATCTTAAGGGACTTAACTGCTAAGGTCATCAGTCCCTAACCTTACACACTACTTAACCTAAATTACCCTAAGGACAAACACACACACCCATGCCCGAGGGAGGACTCGAACCTCCGCTGGGACCAGCCGCACAGTCCATGACTGCAGCGCCTGAGACCGCTCTGCTAATCCCGTGCGGCAGATGCAGTAATCTAGGGGTGTTAAATCTGGGGATCTGGCAAGATAGTTGACGGGACCCCCGCGACCTATCGATGTGGAAACTGCTGATTAAGATAAGCTGTCATCACATGGTGGAAGTGTGCAGGTGTCCCGTCATGTTGGACATACATGTCGCGTCTTGTTTCCAGAGGAACATCTTCAAAAAGCTGCGGTAAGTCTTCTCGTAAAAAGACTAGGCTTAGACTACGAGACTACGCACTGAGCAGTTGGTAATCATCACTCTTCAATGAGGCATTTGTTAAGAATGATGGGGTATTTCTGTTTGGGCTTCCTGTACAGCTATCATAGGACCCTACGCTGCACTTGCAGTACTACAAGTCGGATGCACGCAGTCTTTCTGCTGCTGACGAGGCGTAGCACCCCCAGCCAGGTTTTGGTGCGCACTTTGGAGTACTGTCCTGTATTACTGCCAAATAAATGTGGTGTTGTCAACGATGTTTCCTTGGTGTTCTCAAGAGTAATTAGGACCTCATCACCATATTCCATCTGGCTGTCTCCTGGCGGCTGTGAGAGTGTGGGACTTGAATCCCATATCTGGTGTCAGCAAGGGGTTGCGAGTGGTAGAGATATCTTTGCATCGTGCAACACCCACATATCTAGGACAACAAGAACTGACCATATGCAGTTCCACCTTGAGGTCAACAGCTACGAGTTGAATTTCATGACAATGTGTTGTGGTGAGTGACTCATATTTGTTTGCATCCTTTTTTGTTTTTTCATGGCCATGTTGAGCGTTAGGGACCTTCACAACACGTCAAAAGTGTCGTTTGTCAAACTACAAGACTTCACAGACTTGTCTCACTTCGTGGGAACACTAGAGGAGTTTATTTGTACACAGTGTGCTGTTCGAACTGTAATTTATCTTGGCATGACTTGCCTTGTGTTCAAGTTGTGTCAGCTATCTGTAGTATGTGTAGAGGGGTTGGTCACCAAGTACACCTGTGCTTGTTAGGCTATGATACAATGTGAAGATTAAGTTTAATTTAATTCCTTTTTTGCCTATTTCTGTGCAGTTTCCTTGTTTGTGGTGTAACAGCTGAGGGAGTTTACGCAAATGCCAGAAGTAAGAGCAGCAACACTGAATGAAACAGTGGAGCTCTGAAGGGGCAGATAGCCGCGTTGTAAGGCTACATTGGTGAACTGGCCACAGGTCTATTATAGCGCTATCAGAAGCAGAAAACATAGGTTCTTTAGGAAAAAACTCAATGGGCTATCGCAGACGTACGGCGAGTCACTGGAATCGTTCTCTGACAAGATTAGGAAACTGAACTGACAAAAGCATGAAGTGATGCAGAATTTGGAGGCCGATGGAGTGATTCTGCATGAGACAGAGAGTAGTACTAGGGATGTAATCATACAGTGTAGGCTTTCACGGCCGGTGTTGTCTTCAGTTAAAACTCCCGGGCTGAGAGGTCGTGGTCGATGTACCACCGCCTCTCAGACCGGAAGTTTTAACTGAAGAGTACTAGGGATGTGTTTCTATGAGGTATTCTTGCTGATATGTCAATGAAGATCAGAATGGAGAACACAAGTAACTTACCTACTGCCGTTAAGATTGATATGCAATTAGAGGAGATCCACATTGCTACATGGAGACAGAGTGATCCTGGTGTTTCTTCTTCTGAAGTGAAGTGTTTTATATGTGGACGCAAGTGCCACATCATGAACAATGTCGTCAACCTGAATGTCATGAATGTGGAGAGGTGGAATGTCAAGTGCATGACTGTCAGAGGAAGGCAAGGGACAAGCAACGTCCCAATAATTGGTCGTTAAACGGTAATGGGGGTGCCTCATCTGTGGGATGGTATTCCCCATAGAACATGAGACTGTGGAAAACGTATACAGAGACGGAGTGTTTCCAGAATGAGATTTTCACTCTGCAGCGGAGTGTGCGCTGATATGAAACTTCCTGGCAGATTAAAACTGTGTGCCGGACCGAGACTCGAACTCGGGACCTTTACCTTTCGCGGGCAATTGCTCTACCAACTGAGCTACCCAAGCACGACTCACGCCCCGTCCTCACAGCTTTACTTCTGCCAGTACCTCGTCTCCTACCTTCCAAACTTTACAGAAGCTCTCCTGCGAACGGAGTGTTGTTTGCTCGGCGAAATAAATGATACGGAACATACATTTCTAGTCGACACGGGATAATGTGTCATTAGTTAGTCTCGATCTCTTGGGCAGAATGAGACTGAGGTCGTCCCGGTATAGGTTACTCCGAGTAGGTGATAATGAAGTCATTGGGGACAATGCTGTTCAGTTTTAACGTGGGAATAAGTGTTGTCGAGGGCATGCATAAGTATTGCCGGGTGTTGGTGAGGGGTATTGTGAGATGCTGGGACTCGATTTTCTTGTTAAAGATCACCCAAAAATTGACCTTTGCAGCGTACAATTGGACTTATTGAGACATTGTTTCTGCTGGGGGCAACAGCTACACGCTTTACACTGTCGCAAGTTTACTGATAATGAAGGTGATACCCAATAAACAGCAGACACAGGCACTAAAAATCAATTCTCATGGCATAATACTGCAAGGTACAGGGAAGTTGATCTGCTAGAGCATAGATACGGATATTTTATGTTTCCGGTCAGTCTTGCTAACTTTAGCAAGGACGAAGGGAATGTGCCAAAGGGTTTACTGTGGTGTCACCGCCAGACACCACACTTGCTAGGTGGTAGCTTTAAATCGGCCGCGGTCCATTAGTACATGTCGGAGCCGCGTGTCGCCACTGTCAGTATTTGCAGACCGAGCGCCACCACACGGCAGGTATAGAGAGACGTACTAGCACTCGCCCCAGTTGTACGACGACTTTGCTAGCGACTACACTGACGAAGCCTTTCTCTCATTTGCCGAGAGATAGTTAGAATAGCCTTCAACTAAGTCCATGGCTACGACCTAGCAAGGCGCCATTAACCATTTCTAGAGAGAGTCTCACTTGTATCATCAAGAATGCTGTATACAAATGATGGATTAAAGTTAAGTATTCCAGCAGCTACGTACTTTTCTTTATAGCATTCATTACGTATCCTGTTTCAGACCTAAAGCGAGACTGCGTGAGTTGACGCGTGCATTTCGGACTTCTCTAGCTATATAGCATTTACTAATCGCTAATTTGGATGTTTTGGAGGAAGATGACATAGACAGGTCAACTGAGGACCTCTGGCACATGAAAACTGTCAATGCATATGCATTACGTGAGAAAGTGAGACATTTACAGGAATATGATACAGAAGAAACGGAACGTTTGTTACTGTAGTTCATTGATTTGTTTAATCCGAGTGGTCCGTCACTCACGCAACACAGAATACCAACGAGGAATAATGCTCCAGTATGCAAGAACCCGTATAGAGTTCTGAAGTGTATGCAACCAATAAAGAAAGACTTTACCGATCAGCAGCTAGCTGATAGTATTATTGAGCGTAGTGATAGTCCATGGGGGGGAGGGGCACCAGTAATCAGTAATTTTGGTCCCAATGGCAATAAAAATGCAAATTTTGCTGTGACTACCGATGACACAATGCACGAACGATCACCAGTGCATATCTGGTACTAAACATAACAGACTCTCGACAACTTGAATCAGTTTAACTAATAGAAGCAGCACCAGAGGGCGATTAAAGCCAGCTTTTTCCATGCCAGGAAGTCATTTAGAATATCGTCGAATGCCATTCGGACTCTTTTAGAGATTATTGGCTGGTGTACTTAGAGGATTGCCACCAAAACAATGTTTGATCTGTCTGGATGTCATAATGGTGTTTCCAAAGGATGTGGAAGAGCATGTTCGGCAGTTGGAGGAGATATTCAAAAGACTGAGTACAGCACAGCTAACCCTACGCATCAATAAATATCAGTTTTTATCGACGGAAATAAATTATCCAGGGAATATAATAGGCAAGGAAGGTGTCAGAACAGGGACACGTTGAGTCTCAGCAGTTCAGAAATTTTCGCCACCAAAGACAACTAAACAGATGCAGAGTTTCATTGGTCTCTGTAATTATAGTCAATTCGTAAAGGACCCTGCTGAAATTGCTGGACCTCTGAACCGTTTTTTATGGAAAGAAGCAAAATTTGAATGGTGTACTGAATGTAAGATGGCATTCGATACTTTAAATGGAGCACTGACATCAGAGGCAATTATGATATTCGCCGATTTTGAAAAATAATTTATTCTGTTTTGTAACCGTATGGCTCTGGGGGTTGTCCTAGGACAGAAAAGAGATGGTGAAGACTGTGTTGTAGCGTAGGCATTCCGACAGTTGAACAAAGCAGAGAAAAATTATTCCACGACTGAGAAGGAATAGACTCCCAGTTATGTGCCTGGTTCGAAGACTCCTTAAGTAGTAGAAACCAGTATGTTGTTTTTTATGGCGGGTGTTCATCGGAGACAAGGGTAACATCAGGAGTGCTCCATGGAAGTGTGATACGATCGTTGCTATTTTCTGTATACGAGGTGCATTCAAGTTCTAAGGCCTCCGATTTTTTTTCTAATTTACTACTCACCCGAAATCGATGAAACTGGAGTTACTTCTCGACATAATCGCCCTGCAGACGTACACATTTTTCACAACGCTGACGCCATGATTCCATGGCAGCGGCGAAGGCTTCTTTAGGAGTCTGTTTTGACCACTGGAAAATCGCTGAGGCAATAGCAGCACGGCTGGTGAATGTGCGGCCACGGAGAGTGTATTTCATTTTTGGAAAAAGCCAAAAGTCACTAGGAACCAGGTCAGGTGAGTAGGGAGCATGAGGAATCACTTCAAAGTTGTTAGCACGAAGAAACTGTTGCGTAACGTTATCTCGATGTGCGGGTGCGTTGTCTTGGTGAAACAGCACACGCGTAGCCCTTCCCGGACGTTTTTGTTGCAGTGCAGGAAGGAATTTGTTCTTCAAAACATTTTCGTAGGATGCACCTGTTACCGTAGGGCCCTTTGGAACGCAATGGGTAAAGATTACGCCCTCGCTGTCCCAGAACATGGACACCATAATTTTTTCAGCACTGGCGGTTACCCGAAATTTTTTGGTGGCGGTGAATCTGTGTGCTTCCATTGAGCTGACTGGCGTTTTGTTTCTGGATTGAAAAATGGCATCCACGTATGATCCATTGTCACAACCGACGAAAAGAAAGTCCCATTCATGCTGTTGTTGCGTGTCAACATTGCTTGGCAACATGCCACATGTGCAGCCATGTGGTCGTCAGTCAGCATTCGTGGCACCCACCTGGATGACACTTTTCGCATTTTCAGGTCGTCATGCAGGATTGTGTGCACAGAACCCACAGAAATGCCAACTCTGAAGGCGATCTGTTCAACAGTCATTCGGCGATCCTCCAAAACAAATCTCTCCACTTTCTCGATCATATCGTCAGACCGGCTTGTGCGAGCCCGAGGTTGTTTCGGTTTGTTGTCACACGATGTTCTGCCTTCATTAAACTGTCGCACCCACGAACGCACTTTCGACACATCCATAACTCCATCACCACATGTCTCCTTCAACTGTCGATGTCGATGAATTTCAATTGGTTTCACACCACCAAATTCAGAAAACGAATGATTGCACGCTGTTCAAGTAAGGAAAACGTCGCCATTTTAAGTATTTAAAAGAGTTCTCATTCTCGCCGCTGGTGGTAAAATTCCATCTGCCGTACGGTGCTGCCATCTCTGGGACGTATTGACAATGAACGCGGCCTCATTTTAAAACAATGCGCATGTTTCTATCTCTTTCCAGTCCGGAGAAAAAAAAATCGGAGGCGTTAGAACTTGAATGCACCTCGTACATAAATGATCTAGCAGATAGAGTGGGCAGCAGTCTGCGCTTTTTCACTGTTGTGTACAGGAAGGTGAAGAAGATAAGTGACTGTAGGTTGATACAAGATGACCTAGACAATATTTATAGTTGGTGTGATGAATGGCAGCTGGCTCTAAATGTAGGAAACTGTAAGTTAATGTGGATGAGTAGGAAAAACAAGCCCATAATGTTCGTATACAGCGTTTGTAGTATCCTTCTTGACGCAGTCATGTCGTTTAAATATCTGGGCATAACGTTGCCAAGCAACTTGAAATGGAATTGTAGTAGGGAAGACGAATGGTCGATTTCGGTTTATTGGGAGAATTTTTGGAAAGTGTAGTTCATCTCTAAAGGAGACCGCTTATAGGACGCTAGTGCGACCTATTCTTGAGTATTGTATCAGGGTTTGAGGTCCGCACCAGGTTGGATTGAAAGAAGAGATCGAAGCAATTCAGAGGCGGGCTGCTAGATTTGTTACCGATAGGTTCGATCATCATGCAAATGTTATATGCTTTAGGAGCTAAAGCGGGAACCCCTGGAGGGAGAAGACAGTCATTTCGAAGAACACTACAGAGGAAGTATAGAGAACAGGCGTTTGAACCTGACTATAGCACGATCCTACTGCTGCCAACATACACTACTGGCCATTTAAAAATTGCTACACTAAGGAGAAATGCAGACGATAAGCGGGTATTCATTGGACAAATGTATTATACTAGAACTGACATGTGATTACATTTTCACGCAATTTGGGTGCATAGATCCTGAGAAATCAGTACCCACAACAACCACCTCTGGCCGTAATAACGGCCTTGATACGCCTGGGCATTGAGTCAAACAGACGTTGGATGGCGTGTACAGGTACAGCTGCCCATGCAGTTTCAACGCGATACCACAGTTCATCAAGAGTAGTGACTGGCGTATTGTGATGAGCCAGTTGCTCGGCCACCATTGACCAGACGTTTCAATTTGTGAGAGATCTGGAGAATGTGCTGGCCAGGGCAGCATTCGAATATTTTCTGTATTCAGAAAGGCCCGTACAGGACCTGCAAAAGGCGGTTGTGCATTATCCTGCTGAAATGTAGGGTTTCGTAGGGATCGAATGAATGGTAGAGCCACGGGTCGTAACACATCTGAAATGTAACGTCCACTGTTCAAAGTGCCGCCAATGCGAACAAGAGGTGACCGAGACGTGTAACCAATGGCACCCCATACCATCACGCCGGGTGATACGCCAGTAAGGCGATGACGAATACACGCTTCCAATGTGCGTTCACCGCGATGTCTCCAAACACGGATGCTGTAAACAGAACCTGGATTCATCCGAAAAAATGACGTTTTGCCATTCGTGCACCCAGGTTCGTCGTTGAGTACACCATCGCGGGCGCTCCTGTCTGTGATGCAGCGTCAAGGGTAACCGCAGCCATGGTCTCCGAGCTGATAGTCCATGCTGCTACAAACGTCGTTGAACTGTTCGTACAGATGGTTGTTGTCTTGCAAACGTTCCCATCTGTTGACTCAGGGATCGAGACGTGGCTGCACGATCCGTTACAGCCATGCGGGTAAGATGCCTGTCATCTCGACTGCTAGTGACACGAGACCGTTGGAATCCAGCACGGCTTTCCGTATTACCCTCCTGAACCCACCGATTCCATATTCTGCAAAACAGTCATTGGATTTCGACCAACGTGAGCAGCAATGTCGCGATACGATAAACCGCAATCGCGATAGGCTAAAATCTGACCTTTATCAAAGTCGGAAACGTAATGGTACACATTTCTTCTCCTAACACGAGGCATCACAACAACGTTTCACCAGGCAACGCCGGTCAACTGCTGTATGCGGAATCGGTTGCAAACTTTCCTCATGTCAGTATGTTGTAGGTGTCGCCACCGGCGCCAACCTTGTGTGAATGTTCTGAGAAGCTAATCATTTGCTATCACAGCATGTTCTTCCTGTCGGTTAAATTTCGCGTCTGTAGCACGTCATCTTGGTGGTGTAGCACTTTTAATGGCTAGTAGTGTACATTTCGCGTAGAGACCACGATGATTCGAGAAATTACGCTCATACACAGGCATATGGACAGTCGTTTTTCCCTCGTCCTATCCGCTAGTGGAGCAGGAAAGTAAATGACTAGTTGTGGTAAAGGGTGCCCTCCACCATGCACCGTACGATGGCTTGCGGAGTATGTATGTAGATGTCGATGTAGATGCAGGAAGAGATGCTAGCAGTAATCTATGGTATTACGTAGTTCCGCTGTTATTTATATGGCCAAAAGTTTAAGGTGATGATGGATCACGCTGCTCTCAAATGGTTATTGGGATTGAAAGACCTTCGCAGCAGTTTAACAAGGTGGGCATTCCGTTTGAATCAATTTTATTAGGAGGTAATTCACGAGCCAGGGAAAACGCGTGCTAACGCCGACAGTTTAAGTGGAAAAATTGCAGTTCTGCAAACTCTGGCAGGAGCGTTGCTGAATGGCTGCTGAGTCCCCACCTCAGTTCGTGACGCCCGATGGCTTGCGGGCTTGCTGAGGGGGACAACAAAGTGCGGATTAAGAGTGGTAGGACCTGCAGCTTTCCGGTACCATGTCTTGATCGTATATTGTCAGGCCATGGTGTACGAAGAGCAACTGATAGAGGAATTGCCGAAAAATTTTGATGGAGGGCTAGAAAACGAGATTTCGAGCAATATGTCAGGAACTGTGTACCTTGCGAGCAACGAGGTTATCTTAGCTACCGATCAGTGCCGTTATAACGTCTCCCGGAAGCATCTAAACCATTTTAATACTTATATTGTACGCTTTTGTCCCATTTAGTAAAACACCATTAGGAAATAAATACATACTGACTAGAAGTGACCATTCCCCGTGTTACATAGTGATGACTGCAATTCCTAGCCAAAACGCGAGTACAGTTGGCTCAAGCCTTAGTAAATAATTTGTTGCTCACATTCGGCGTTCATGACACGCTAATTACAAACCAGGGAATCAATTTCGTGTCCAATGTTATAAAGCAATTGTGTCGATTTCTCCGAATTCACAACCTGGGAACAAGATCCTTCCACCCTCAAGCCAATGGGAGACAACAGAGAGTTCATCGCAGGATTTCTAAAATACTAAGCTGTTACGTTAACAGTAATCATGAAAATTGGATCATGTATTTAAACTTGTAACTAATGTATACAATTCTAAAGTTCATACGGCTGTTGGCCTTTCGCTGTACGAGGTAATATATGGGAGAAAAATGCCTTCACGTTCTGAAGTGTTTAAGCTGAAGCTTGGATCCGATGTTGAATCAGTAAAAAAGTTTGCTAAAAAATTGCGAGACATTTGACAACGAGTAAAATGCGCAAATACGAAAGCCTCAGAATGAGAAGAGCAGATAGGACAAAGCGTAGGGAAGTTATCGCAATACAGGATTGGCCAGTGGGTATTAGCAAGGAACCTATATACACCAAAAGGCAAAACAAAGAAATTCCTGACCCAGTACCATAAACCATACCAACTAGTGGAAATGACATGCCCTGTAAGTGTTAAAATACAGAAACCAACGAAGGCTTCGAATATTCACGTGGGACGTACTAAGCCTTATAAGGGAACTGTCGATGCATTACCACAGATACCAACGGCATCTGACAGACAGAATGGAACATAGTAGAAATAGACGAATAATGACCGACGTCTAAAATGCCTTACGATCTTAGGCCCGTCGGCAGATAAGATCTGAGACTGTTGTTTGCACATATCGCATTGTTTTTTGCCTATATTGCACTTTGTTGTTCTTGTGCAGATTATTAGGAACTCATCCAGTTTTATTTCGTTCTATTTCTACTGTGTTTGAAAGTGTTATTTATTTTTCACTATCGAGGTATCGATGCACTGTTGTTTTTGTATGTGGGGGTACAGTTTTGTACGGGTAATCTTGCCTTCTGAAGGGGAGACAGTGATAAAATTTCCTTTCTCTCAGGCCACATACTAAAACGGATACAGTTACGGACCAAAGATGAGGTAATAAATTTAGAACAAAGAGATACTTACGCTCTAATGTCGTTGGAAGACTTACAGAGATATCGGAGGAAAAGAGTTACTATCTGCCAAGTAGAATGATACAGACTGGAGTACTGCCGTGCGAGGTCCACCTATTCCTGGGAGAAACCGAAGCAAAACTGTGTCAACAGGGAAATATTAACGCTGTATCCACATTTACAGGGAGTAGACACCCACTGAGTCCACTCAGTTTTTTTTACCGCAAGTAGTCATAGTAAACTGCTGTGAATACATCAATAGAGTGGAATTACGGGATAGCGAAATAATAATAATAATAATAATCGGTACGACTTGTGATTTAGCAGGAGCGACATTTCGTCTACCAGCTACAGTCATTGGTATGACAATACTTGGTGGGAGCAAACTATGTTGTACAGTACCGAGAATCCCCTAGAGGTGCTGCCTACCTAAAACTTAACCTTCCTAAATAATATCATGAATCCATACATTCTGAGTTCACTAGTACCAATGCACAAGGGATAATTGCAGCTGAACAAATGTCCCCACACATAACGGAATACAGCGAGAGATAACATCATAATATCACGATCATAAGAGTGACTTCTACCAGCACTGTTATGGTTCTGATTGCGATTTGTGTAATCTACTTCTGTTTTAAATGGAAGTCAGTGCACCGCTGAGAATTACCTGTGCGCCAGATATCCGTTGAACGGTTTGTAAATAAAGCTCAGACATATTAAGGAAATTACGTATATGAATAACTGTCTTAGTATGTAAAAAATAAATTCCTCAGAGACCTACATTATCGCTTCGCTGTATCAACCGTAGAAAATCATGCAAATTAGCTATATGCTAATGGAAGACTGACTGAGGTTGTACAGTGTGTAACTACTGCTACAATATATGTAGGATGAGGATAACGCAGGTAACCCCAACTGAAAATTTCGAGATGAATTTTCTGTCGCAGGACAGTATTCCCAGAGGACATTAAAAAGAAGTCCAAGTTCTAACTAGGCAGCTCCTGGAAGGCGAACTACTTGTGTGAGTGACCAATAGTTTGCCAACTAGGGGAAAATTCTGAGCGTGTTGCTGCAAACACGGAAGCTATCACAACACGAGGGAACGAACGAGCGCCCAAGTCTGCAAGCGAAGCTTAATGACATCAGGAAAGCCGAGAGATGACGTCATACCAGTCACAGAGCAGAGTTTCAAAAATGGTTCAAATGGTTCTGAGCACTATGGGACTTAACATCTATCGTCATCAGTCCCCTAGAACTTAGAACTACTTTAACCTAACTAACCTAAGGACGTCACACAACACCCAGTCATAACGAGGCAGAGAAAATCCCTGGCCCCGCCGGTAATCGAACAGCAGAGTTTCGTAGGGAAGGATGGATACAACGCAACTTTAAGTATTCAGGTGTCGAGCCAGGAAAAAAGAGCCTCTGAAAGATGCCACTAGAGGAACCGACAGCGAGGATACATCAGAAACATGACGTCATAGCCCCTCCGCTGCAGGGTGCAAGGAAACGCCAACATAAATACCCCACGCTTCGTGACAAATGTCTGATTGCCTACTGCCCAGTGAGTTGTCCCAGCCCTTGCGTCAGTTGCAGCTATCCTGTGAGAGGAGGCTATCGTGGTCAACATTAGGCATTCATAGATGTCACCGATTGTCTACGGCACCACGAGTCTGGCTGGAAGGATGCCGCTGTTGCCAGCAGCACTGCCAGTTTCTGAGGGTACACTGATGGGCTCACAGGCCACCATCGTCTACAGTTCTACTGGAAGCTCGATCTGCATGACCTGGATGCTATGTGTCATCTGCCTTTGGATTGGGGAACCCAGCTGCTGCTCATACCATTCCTACGACCAGCGAATACTTCAGTTGCTTGCTAGTCGCACTCTTTGTGCAAATCTTCGAGGGCCACGGGAGCACTTGGGAGATCGATACGCAGAGCTGAAGGCCGACGGATTCCGTGGTCGACGGCCACCCATCACGTTACAGCTACCACATGACCCTTCGCTGTGCTTGTGGTACTATAAGTCGAATGAACAGCAGCTTTCTGCTGGTGACGAGTTGTAGCTCCACTGATCCAGTTGTGGTGCAACGCTTTGGAAGAAAAATCTGTAATACTACCAAATAAATGTGTTATTGTCAGTGATGTTTCCTTCTTGTTCTCGAGCATAACGAGTACCTCGTCACCATGCTTCACCTGTCAATCTCCTGGCGACTGTAGGAGTGTGGAACTGGACCCGTATAATGCTTTGTAAGATCTCTGTGCTGTGTGTACATGTACCCCTGCTGTAGCTGTTCAGGGTAGAGGGTATGTTTGAGTGTGCGAAAGATGAAGGTGTTCATTGATGTGTTGCTGTTATGTTGAAAGAAACATATTTCCAAATAAAATAGTTTCAGTGTAAATGAAGATGGCTGTAACTTCTTATTATTGACTTAACATATGAAATTAGTACACCCAAAATCGTTTTTCAATCTGTGCAGGAAAATACCATTCCCTGAGACTGCTATGCTAACAATAGAATAAACTACAATTGAAGTTTAGAAAGCAGAAATTAAAATCGTATAATCACTTACGTTAGCACAAATAATAAACTAACTGACCATCTATCATTTGCATAGTAACTGAAGATGAAGATAATCGGTATCAACGTAATCGCTGTGTATATAAGATTTGGTAAACCATTTTTTAATCCTTGAAGATAGTTTAATTGATAATCCCACTATCGTCTTTGGGTACAGTGCTGTGTCACAATGACATCATGGATGGAAGTTCAAATTTAGGTGGGAAGATAGGCCAATTGGGCTACCTCCACTAACCTAATCCCCCACCCCTACTATATAAATGGTGGGAAGTTCAAATTCCACCAGGACAATGCAACACACCATGGCTACCTCCACTAACCTAAGAAAATGGCGGGAAAATAGATCACTTGGGCTACCTCCACAAAATTAAGTCCTCCAACTGCCACCTCTTCCTAGGAATTGGGAAAAGGACTCAGCCTGCTGGGCTGCTGGATAGGATGGACTTAAGTCTCTATTTGGCAGGCATTCTTTATTTAAACAATTTGAGGCAGTAGCTCCATCCACTGCGTCCACCATGAGGTCCAGAATCCAACTGACCTAGCATACAGTACTGCCACCAGAGTGCACTTTCATCCCATGGCAGTCTGGGGGGAAAATGGCAGGAAAATGACTCAGCCTGTGCTGGGATGCAGATCGAGGAAGGAGTGAACTTCATTTATTTTCGAGCAATTTAATTAGGGATGGATTTGACATAGTATATTTATTACACTCAAACACAACATTCGTCCTGACATGCTTAGGGTCACAATACACAGCATACGTACACGCAAACAATTCGTTAATTATCGAATTAATGCAGTAAACAGCATACAGACCTGCAAACTACGCGTAAATCACCGAAGTAATGCATGTAAAACGCTCTGCAGACACGCCCACTAATTACAAGCTGTCGAACCAATGCAGTACGCCGATGTACTGACATGCAAACAACTCGTAAATTACTGAAATAATGCATAGCACAGCCTACAGATGTGTTCGAAAAATAATGCACCAGACATGCAAACGACTCATAAATTGTCAAAATAGTGCAAATAAAAGGCTCTGCAAACACGCTCACAACGCTTGAACAGCCGAAAGTAATGCTGTGCACAAACACTCAGTGCACGTAGAAAACACTTTCAAACTAGTGTCAACCACAACGTATCAGCGAACTGTTCTAACCCGTGCACATGTTGATGCCACGGACACCACATAGGTGATTTCCAGCCCACAGCCAACAAGTGAAAGTCATGTCTATTTTCGGGTATTGTTAGAGTTCTTCGAGTGTCATACTGACATCACATGTCTATGTAAATAAGAGCCAAGTCACCCTCTGGACATGCACGCTGTGCAGTGTATTCACGCCACTCCCATACATGAGACGCCTATGGGCTGCACGCACATGTTTACCATGCTGGCTCGATACCTCTCTACCTATGGATATTGATGTCACAGGTTGTGCTATAGAAATCCGTTCCAATGCTTCCCAGAATAGCACAGGGTGCATTGTTCCTAGTGGTCCTAATGGGACATGTGAGCTGTGTCTAGCCATGCACGCATTTACCCGCCCCCCCTCACCCCCCCCCCCCCCAGCATGGCTGACGCATTGCCATGAAATGTTCGTGTGGTGCACGAATTTAGTGCAGAATAACACCGATTGCATTCTTCTTGTTGGTCCTAATGAGGCACCCCGTCCATCACGTGTTACCTTTCCTGGAAATCGTTAAGTCCTGCCTTCAACAAACATCTCCGAAACACAAACTTCCTTACCGCAATGTAGAGGCTCCTATGCCCCGGCACAAAGAATGTCTTGTGAATGAATGGAGCATGCTGGTTGGCTCTTACTGAATTTACCCGCCAAAAAACTTATGCGGCTAGTATGGAAGCACAGTCCGCCTTTTTTTCTGCAGTGGCAAATAATTCTCTTGTACAGATTGCCATATTGTACTGACAGTTGAACCCTGCAAAAGTGATCTACATATCGTTAAATAATTCCCACGTATTCACTGTGCCACGGTGATGGAGGAAACTAGCAACGTAAATGCGACCCATGACCACAGCCACAGAAGATCGTGTCAACCAGAGAGAGAGGCCAGCCAGCCGTGGATGACCCCATATCCTGGGAGAACGCTATCATTAATCCCAGTGCAAACACTCATCGTATTGAATGTTCTCAAATTTCCACAGAGAATACAAGTGACACACGCAGTCCCAAAGGCAACTCAATGCAAACTGGGTAGTAGTTCACTATTCACCCACCCAGGGGAAGCTGTGAGCCAAATCGTCATAAGCCATAAGCTTTCTCCGACTCTCTGAACAGATGTACAAAAGATGGGCAAGACCCATCTAGGAACAAAGGCATTATTGTTTCCGGTCCTGACCTGCTTGCTTACCGCTACGCTTTCTACGGCCATTTCCAGACTCACAATAATATTGGGAAACAGATACATATTTATCAGTGTAACTACAATTAAATATTAGGTTTGCTGCCATAGTCTGACACTGAGCAATGTACTGGATATCTTCCTCTTTATGACTGTGATTCTGGAACGAATCTCAGTATCTACAAAAAAAAAATGGTTCAAATGGCTCTGAGCACTATGGGACTTAACATCTATGGTCATCAGTCCCCTAGAACTTAGAACTACTTAAACCTAACTAACCTAAGGACATCACACAACACCCACTCATCACGAGGCAGAGAAAATCGCTGACCCCGCCGGGAATCGAACCCGGGAACCCGGGCGTGGGAAGCGAGAACGCTACCGCACGACCACGAGCTGCGGACTCAGTATCTACAGCACACATAATTTTCCACATAAAAAAAGTCTTCCATTCCCCTTGTAGCTATCGATGTACTGAATCTGTACCTTTCTCATGATAGAACACGCAGTAGCGACCACCAGATACTCGTATATATACCGCGAAGTCTGTTGTACAATGACTGTGTCAGTTCCCCTTGGCACAAAGACGTCACTGTTTCTGGCCCCGATCTATTTGCTTGCTTGCTTGCTTTCTACACACATCTCCAGACTCTGGGATTACAAGAACACATGTATTTTCACATAGTTTGCCAGAATATTATACCATTTACGCGATACTTCTCGATATCAAGCACATAGCATTATCGTACCGATCGCTCACGCATTTCCAAAGATATAGAGTGGAAACTATTTCTCTACAAACCCGAAACTTCAACAAAGTGGAGCATGCTGTAATTCATTAAGTAACTAGAAACTATCCTGTCTGTGAAGACTTTTACGTGAAAAATCGAAAAAAATAGAGGAAACTGATATTTCCACTCGCGAATATTGATACTGGTAATATAACAGATTACAAATCATCTTTATAATTTAAAAAGTCAACTGAGGTGTTTCTCACGTCTACAGAACCAACAAACGTGTCCTCCACCCATCTTTCAGCTGCTAGATGCAATCAACACCCACCACAATCGATGTTCTCTCATCCAAATAAAGCTGGGAAGGAGTCAATTGGACACTTTATATGGGAGGGAATAATTGTCCAGTGTACTGCATTAGTTCGACAGTTTATAATTAGTGAGTGTGTCTGCAGAACATTTTGCATGCATTATTATGGTGACTTAGCAGTAGTTTTCAGGTCTGTATGTTGTGTACTATATTATTTGGGTAGTTTACGAATAGTTTGCAGGTCGGTATAGTGTGTACAGCATTATTTCGGTAATTTATGAGTTGTCTGCGTGTCTGTATGCTGTGTACTGTGACTCCAAGAACGTCAGGACGAATGTTTTGTATGAGTGTAATAAATATACTATATCAAATACGTCCCTAAGTAAATTGCCCGAAAATAAATAAAGCACACTCCTCCCTCTCCAATATCCAATCACAGGCTGAGTCATTTTCCCTCCATTTTCCCCCAGACCGCCATGGGATGAAAGCGTACTATGGTGCCTGTACTGTGTACTAGGTAAGATGCATTCCAGACCTGATAGTGGACACAGTGGATGGAGCTACTCCCTCAAATTGTTTAAATAAAGACTGCCTGCAAAACAAAGACTTACATCTATCCTATCCAGCAGCCCAGAACAGACTGAGGTCTTTTCCTGCCAATTCCTAGGAAGAGGTGGAGGTCGGATGACTTAGGTTAGTGGAAGTAGCCCAAGTGATCTATTTTCCTGCCATTTTCTTAAGTTAGTGGAGGTAGCCATGGTGTGTTGCATTGTCCTGAAAGAATTTGAACTTCCCCCCATTTCTGGTGGGGGGGGGAGGGGATGTTGGAGGGGAGGGGATTAGGTTAGTGGAGGTAGCCCAACTGACCTATCTTCTGGCCAAAATTTGATCTTCCCACCATGATGTCATAGCGACATTGACATATCTATCACCACTATCTTGGGACTGCCATCTTGAATAAATGTGGCAACAATGAAGAGTGGGGTGGAACATACTTCGTTCTACTACTGTGGTGTACTACCCTGTCTAAAATTGCGTGCGAATACAAATCCATATTATACCATCTGACTAGTATGCTATAGTGCCAGCCAGTATGTGTTTGGACACAGTGTTATGCTATACTTTCCGCATATGGCGCTATACTACTAGTACATGAGGATAACGCTCACCAGGGATAGCTTATCTCCTTGCCAGAACTACCTTGCGTGGTTCAAATGTTCATACTTTAATTCCAATCTGTTCAATGCATATATTTCCATTTATACGTAATCGTCATTTGTCATGTATACTTGTCCTGTTTCGAAGTGTCTAACAGCATTCGGCATCATAGTAGGATGACGAGTCCATCTGACAAATACTTTGAAGTGTGTATGGTGCATTTAACAGATACCTAAGTGGTAAACTCTTCAAATTCATCTCTGTGAGAGTCGGAGTCGAGGCTGCAAACTGTTCCTACTGCATGGTGATGACAATGTGGTAACAGGATAAATAGTGTATAAAATCAGCAAGAAAGTTATCATACCACATAAATTGGAGCTGGAACAACCGACTGGAATATCGCAGCAGCTCTTGGTATTCTTGGTAACTGTTAAGTTATTACGATTATAACATTGTTTTAACTCTTCTCAATCCAACCATTTCACTCTTGAACTTAGTAGGTTCTTCTATATGTTGTTTATTACAATACTTTCCCTATAATCTATGCTAATGAATTTCAAATATCTGCTCCCTACCTAGTCGTATATTTACCTTCTTTGCAGTGAAATGTATGAAAGACTCCTCCCATCACTGCAGGAATGTGATAGGAAGATACCTGGTAATGGTCATATGTTGGAAAAACATGTGAGAAGCTATACCAGAAAATCCAACTCTTAGAAATTTCGTTTCATGACAATTCGTATACCATAACGGTTTCGCATATGATTTATCACAGTAATTAAAGATTTGTTCTACAACTTTACAAGACACATATCGGAATTCTGAGTTCCCTTCCAGTTCAGCTATCTCAAATATTTCAAAATGTTTTCAACAGAATGAAGGTTGTAACTCACGACTGTTATTGGGAGTGGCGCAACAGAGAACTTGGGCTGACTGAATTTTTTAAGAAATGTACTCTCCTTATTGTAATTTGATAATCAGTCTTTGCTGTATGATGATGTGAATAACTCGGACTACTTCTGCGTGTGACTGTAGGTTCTATATTCATATCAATATGTGATCTGGTGTAATAATAAGAAAGAAACACATGAAGAACTCAAAATAAGCTCATATATTACAAAATCATTTACAGCTACAACCTACCACGCTTATAGTGCGATAACTGAAAGCCGAGAGAAAAGTGCAGAGTCAGGCGTCTCCTAGATGCTCCATAAAAATTCGATTGCTGCGCTATCTTTCATTACTCAAACATTTACATACGACCTCGTTGAAATTTATATCGATACAAATATTGATACATACATACTAAAAATAAATTCCTGAGAAAGGGGTATTTCAGTGCCCCTGAATGACTATGATACCGTTTGTTGTGAATAATCATCCACCCTTTACACATCGGAAAGAAAAGTCAGTGTGCACACATTTCTTTTCCTTGTTTGACAAAACCAGCTTCAATAAGTGTTGTGGTCAGTCACTGTGAAATTCCTGACTCATATTTGCCCTGAATCAACATATTATTTATTTATTTATTATTTATTTAGCGTATGGCTAATACAGACATATCATGAAATTAAGTTACATATACATCTGTACGTATTGACACACAAGAAACTGAAGTTTGTCTTTACAACTGAATATCAAGCGCACTGCATCTGGAGTTGCTAGCAGGAAGTCCTCTTTGTCACCGTGATAGACTCGAATTCAGCATTCACTGACAATGTGGTGAACAGTCTGGTATGGAGCCCCGCAGTCACAGGCTGGATGAGGCAGCTTTTTCCACTTAAAGAGAGCAGCCCTGCATCGGCCATGGCCGATACGGATTATGTTGAGAGTAGTCCAGGTCTTGCGTGGTAGGTCGACTCCACTTGGAAGTTTAGCACCTGAGAAGATGATATGCAGGTGCACATCTGTCGCTGATTCCCACCGACCTTTCCATTCTTCAAGAGGTTTGAAATCCTTAGCAACCATGTCAGCAGCATCGCACGGAGCTGGATGGCGTGATTTCAGTCTCTTACGATTTAAAAGTGGCAGGTCGCTATGCACGGGTAGGTTCGAATTCCTGGAGATCTTGTGGAATTCTCTCATAAGGGCAGTACATCTGCGTAGATCAGGAGGCATTATACCTGATAACAGTGGAAGCCAATAAACTGGAGTAGATCTGACTGCGCCAGATATTATGCGCATTGTCGTATTCAGCTGGGTATCAACGAGCCTTGTATGATGACTGTTCTTCCAAACAGGTGCACAATACTCAGCACTTGAGTACACCAAGCCCAGTGCTGAAGATCGCATGGTGGTTGCTGAAGATCCCCAGGTAGTTCCACCTAGCTTATGGAGGAAGTTGTTTCGAGTCCTCAACTTTTGAGCTAAGTTGAGAAGGTGTTGTTTGAAGCATAATGTAAGATCCAGGATGACACCAAGATATTTTGGGTTCCTACTACGACGAAGAATTCTGCCTCTGAAACTTACTTCCAGTTTTACGTTTGCCAACCGGTTATTTAGATGGAAGCAACACCCTTCTGTTTTACTCACACTGGGTTGGAGTCTCCAGATTTTGAAGTAATTATCTAATGCAGACAGGTCATTGGCTAGAATCTCTTCTGTTGTCTTCATTTCCTGGTGTTTTACGGCTAGAACCAGGTCATCGGCATAGCAGTATTTTCTGGACGAAGTGTCAGGTAGATCAGATAGATATAGGTTGAACAGTAAGGGTGAGAGAACTGATATTTGAGGCAATCCGTTGTTCAGCTTCCTCTCCTTACTTATGTTGCTTCCAGTGATTACCTGGAACTTCCGATCGCTTAACATCAATCGAGCCATTGTTCTGCAGGATATGATGCGGAGAAATTTGTAGATAAGGCCTTCCCTCCACACAGTGTCGAAGGCGGCAGTTAGATCAACAAATGCCAGAGATGTTTTCTGCTTCATTTGGTATCCTGACTCTATGAAGGATGTGAGAGACAATATTTGGTCGCAGCAGCTACGCCCTGGTCTGAAGCCTGCCTGATCAACTGGAACGTTCTCTAGGATAGCACTACTTATTCTGTTATATATTAGCCTTTCAAAAAGCTTGTAGCAGCAGCTAAGTAGGGCAATGGGGCGATAGCTTTCTACCTTGTTGCTGGGTTTGCCAGGTTTTAGAACAGATATTATCTTCGCCTTTTTAAACTCCAATGGAAGCTGACCAGTCAGCAGGGTGTCAGTGAAGAATTCTGCCAGCCATTTCTTAGCTTTTCCTCCCATATTGATCAGAAATTCTGGATGTATACCATCGAATCCCGGCGCCTTAAGAGGTTTGAGGTCCTTCAGTCCAGAGTCAATGTCTGAAACTGTAAAGGGATGGGTATACTCAGATGAGGCAGATGCCTTCTTTTTCAGGTCACGAAGATGTCGTCTGATATGTCTTGTATGTTTCTTGTCAGGAGGTACTCTTGAGGTAGCAATGATGTGGGAAGCAATTTGGTCTGGTGTTACTTCGGAATATTTTCTACATGCTGGTGCACTTCCTCCCAGTTTTCTCAGAAGACGCCATGCTTTCCTGCTCGAGTGGGTAAAGTCCATATTTTCGACTGTTTCTGCCCATTTCTGCCTCCGAGACGTGTCCAAGCTGGACAATACTTCCGCAGCTATCTCTGGGTCACCACTTTGCTGGAAGTGTTGGTACAGTGTTTCACTTTCATTATTCCATCCTGGAACATATTCTTTTCGGTATCCTCTTGGCATACACTTTTTAGCTGTTGCTGTTACTACACCAATGAAGCGTTGATAGTTATTATGTGATGGAGGTATCCATCGAATGGTATTATCCAGTTCCGTTGAAAACTTAATCCAGTCAGCTTTCTGGAAATTCCATCGAGCATGCGGAGTTGATCGTATGACAGGAACCGTGCAGCCAGTTTGTATTATTAGAGGTCTGTGTTGGCTGTGAGGAAAGGCATCTATCACTTTCCTTGTGGTGTTGATGGGAAAGCCAGTTTCGTTGCAGCTAACAAGGCATAAGATTTGAATCCTTGTCCCAAGCAGCTGACCTGAAAGTGCCTTGATCTTTGGCATCAAACACTAGATGAAGATTATTCTCTTCGACCCATTCTGCAAGCATGTTCCCATTTTCATCATTTTGAGAGTACTTCCAAAGTTCGTGGTGACTATTGAAGTCTCCTATGTAAATTGCAGGTTCTTCTGTTGTGTGTAGGACAAAATCGGGCCATGTTTTTTGGGTGGTTTGTAAACATTTGTAATAGTAATGCCGTGCAACTGTATGCCAACTGTATGTATATCTGCCTCCACACTTACAGAAATAAGTGAAGCTTCGTTTATGTTGTTATAATATATGACCGAAACAACGATCTGGGGTTCTGCGTTGATTCCAAATACTTGTGCACGTTCTCGCCTCAGTGTCCCCGCACGCATACATGTAGCATTACCGAGGCTCTGTGGTTCATGAAAGATTTGTACATTGACATATGCCTTTGAAAAGATGCGCTTCTATGGCGTACATAGAAGTAAATACATAGAGAAATACATATACAGTAGAGAAATATTTTTAGATTCATTTCCTTACAACATCTGCTTATAATACACAAATATTCATTTTGCATCGTATTTTGTCAACTGGGAAGACATGGACATTCTTCATTGCAGGAATAATGCAAATTCAGACAAAACTGAAAGTTCATTCTCTGTTCGGATAATACATTGCTTATCTACATGTGTTAGAAGTTGTAGAGTTCAGATGAGTAGCAACGTGTCCCTAAGTTTTGTTTTCACGTACTCTTATTGGGGGTACACTTTAAATGGTCAATAATGTGCACTGCGTAGACGAGCGACAGCAATTACATTTTACTGCTGGCAGGACACGGCTTAGTTCAGACGCGATCGCTGTACACAGCTCACCGTGTTTACGTGATGTGGAACGTTATCAGCAACGATTCGTGTCGGAGACGCATTTTCAGCTCTTGTGCAGTGGAAATCCACCGACACCCATTCAGTAGCACATCCTCTTGAAGGAAGCTGCTTCAGTTTTTTTCCTGAGGCAAGTGTACACCTTATTATCTGGCAGAAATGCTGTTTTCTCGACCCAATGTTCGTTTAGCATCCCACCAGGCATCGGGATTACAAACGATACACTTATACATCCCAGCATATGGTTGCTCACTGTTTATCATCTGCACACCAATAGTTTGTTCTTTATTATAACAGAGCTCTAAGTATCTTTCTACGTAATTTCTTACTTACTGTTGGTCTTTATAATTGAAAGTTTTCTGCCCAAGTAATTTTCTCTACTAACATCTTCTAAGTACCAGTAAAATGTTTTTCCGAAGTTCTCTTAACGTATTTGCAGCTTTTTAAAATATGCTTTAGAGTCTGGATTTATAATAAAGTCAGAATTTTATGTAACGCTCGGTGAGGCGCGGAGCGTAAATGTGCTCCATTGTTTTTCTAAACGTTATTTTCCTGTTGTTGGTAAGAGTGGGGTCAACATGCTCGGAACCTGACGTTCATGTTCAAGCCGGAACCTCCAGTAAGTCACGTGCACAGACTTCCACCGATCTTCTCGTGGGAATGTCTTCGTTGTCGTGTTTGGCACACACATGTACTCCACGCGAGTATCAAAGTACACACTTTTTATGGTAAGTAAAAATTTTTTCTTCCATTATATTTGTCATATCTTTGGATTGTTGTGGTTGTATTAAGTTGCCGTTGTTATTTAGGTGTAACTTCTGATGAAAAGATTTGGACCCAATGGCTAGAGGAAGAACAGAAAATTGATGAACCTTCCAACTGTGATTCTGCTCTAAGCAATGGATATACTAGCGAGGATGATCATCAATCAAATGAGAAAGCTGTAAACAATGAATTGGAAGAATTCGAAGAAGGAAATGAGTACTTGGAAGAGAACTTCAACGACGTAAGTGAAGATGAATCTAATTACTATTTTTGGAAACATAAAACAAAATGGAACATATTACCTGGTCGTTCCAACGTTAAAACAAAAACCATTGATATCATTATTCGTGTTACTGGCCGAAAAGGAGGCGCAAAATCTGAAATCTACTGACAGAATAATAGATTTTACTGTCGAAAGTACCAGTATTTACATAGACAAGATCAGGCACAAATTTTGTGGAGAACGAGGTTGTGAATGGGAAATGCGTGCCCTGCTCGGGATATTTCCTTTCACTGGTATGCTAAAATCTTACAAACTGAACGCTTGCATATGGGACAATGAGAAAGGAAGTGGGATTGAAAGAGTCTGTTGGACTACATCAACGAATAGCTTACATTTATTGCTTCGTGCCTGAGATTCGATGACATAAACACTATAAATGAAAAGAAAACTAAAAAAATTTGCAACAATAAGTCAGCTTACGGATTTGGTGTTAGTAAACTTTCAAAAACACTATGCTCCTAAGGAGTAGCTCACAACTGGTCGGTTTCCGTGGAAGGAGTCCATTCAGACAGTCTACACCTGGTAAACCTGCTCGTTATGGCCGAAAGCTGTTTGCATCAGTAGATTGTAGGATCATGTATACTATGTACACAGACGTTTATGGTGGAAAACAGCCGACGGGACCTTCTGATGTAAGCAATGCAGGAAAGGAGGTCGTCATGAGAATTGCGAAACCAATTTAAGCATAGGAAGTAACATCATGAGCCATACTTGGTTTACTAGCTATCCTCTGATTTAAGAATGTTTGAGAAAGAGACCACTTTCGTTTAAACAGACACATAAAGGAAAAAGGAAGCAGTAATTTTATTTTCAAATAAGCGCAATGGTGAAACCTGAAATTCAGGAAGGGTTAAAATGTCTGTGATAACCAGACAACTAAGAACGCGAGGACAGATGTTGTTAGGAGAAGACCGAGAAGTAAAACATTTGAGGTAAAGAAAGAGGGCAAGGAACGTTGCAAACAATGTGACAGATCAAGAAAGAGTGTGTGCAAAACGTAATGAATACGTGTGTGTTGACCTCATGACAACTAGCATTGTTCGTGAGAATTGACTATGATTTCGTATTATACATATTTACCATGATTATTTTTGTTTATTATGAGCTCCATTAAAGTCACTATGTATAATTTAACTACTTATTGTGTAATTTTCCATGTTGTGAGTAGTAGATCTACATCTATGTATATGCTTTGCAAGCCACCGTACGGTGCGTGGAAGAGGGTACTCTGTAGCACTTCTAGTCCTTTCCTTTCCTGTTCCACACGCAAATAGAGCGAGGGAAAAACGACTATATACACTCCTGGAAATGGAAAAAAGAACACATTGACACCGGTGTGTCAGACCCACCATACTTGCTCCGGACACTGCGAGAGGGCTGTACAAGCAATGATCACACGCACGGCACAGCGTACACACCAGGAACCGCGGTGTTGGCCGTCGAATGGCGCTAGCTGCGCAGCATTTGTGCACCGCCGCCGTCAGTGTCAGCCAGTTTGCCGTGGCATACGGAGCTCCATCGCAGTCTTTAACACTGGTAACATGCCGCGACAGCGTGGACGTGAACCGTATGTGCAGTTGACGGACTTTGAGCGAGGGCGTATAGTGGGCATGCGGGAGGCCGGGTGGACGTACCGCCGAATTGCTCAACACGTGGGGCGTGAGGTCTCCACAGTACATCGATGTTGTCGCCAGTGGTCGGCGGAAGGTGCACGTGCCCGTCGACCTGGGACCGGACCGCAGCGACGCACGGATGCACGCCAAGACCGTAGGATCCTACGCAGTGCCGTAGGGGACCGCACCGCCACTTCCCAGCAAATTAGGGACACTGTTGCTCCTGGGGTATCGGCGAGGACCATTCGCAACCGTCTCCATGAAGCTGGGCTACGGTCCCGCACACCGTTAGGCCGTCTTCCGCTCACGCCACAACATCGTGCAGCCCGCCTCCAGTGGTGTCGCGACAGGCGTGAATGGAGGGACGAATGGAGACGTGTCGTCTTCAGCGATGAGAGTCGCTTCTGCCTTGGTGCTAATGATGGTCGTATGCGTGTTTGGCGCCGTGCAGGTGAGCGCCATAATCAGGACTGCATACGACCGAGGCACACAGGGCCAACACCCGGCATCATGGTGTGGGGAGCGATCTCCTACACTGGCCGTACACCACTGGTGATCGTCGAGGGGACACTGAATAGGGCACGGTACATCCAAACCGTCATCGAACCCATCGTTCTACCATTCCTAGACGGGCAAGGGAACTTGCTGTTCCAACAGGACAATGCACGTCCGCATGTATCCCGTGCCACCCAACGTGCTCTAGAAGGTGTAAGTCAACTACCCTGGCCAGCAAGATCTCCGGATCTGTCCCCCATTGAGCATGTTTGGGACTGGATGAAGCGTCGTCTCACGCGGTCTGCACGTCCAGCACGAACGCTGGTCCAACTGAGGCGCCAGGTGGAAATGGCATGGCAAGCCGTTCCACAGGACTACATCCAGCATCTCTACGATCGTCTCCATGGGAGAATAGCAGCCTGCATTGCTGCGAAAGGTGGATATACACTGTACTAGTGCCGACATTGTGCATGCTCTGTTGCCTGTGTCTATGTGCCTGTGGTTCTGTCAGTGTGATCATGTGATGTATCTGACCCCAGGAATGTGTCAATAAAGTTTCCCCTTCCTGGGACAATGAATTCACGGTGTTCTTATTTCAATTTCCAGGAGTGTATATGCCTCCTTACGGGGCCTAATTTCTCATATCTCCGGGGTCCTTACACGCAGTGTACGTTTGCAGCAGTAGAATCATTCTGCAGTCAACCTCAAGTACCGGTTCTCTAAATTTTCTCGATAGTGGTCCTCGAAAAGAATTCGCCTTTCCTCCAGGGATTCCCATTTGAGTTCCCGAAGCATCTCCGTAACACTTAGTGTTGGTCGAACCTGGTAACAAATCTAGCAGCCCACCTCTGAACTCCATCAATCAGACCTGGTACACATCCCAAACACTTGAGCAGTATTGAAGAACATGAGGCATCAGCGCCCTACGTGCCATCTCATTTACAGATGAACCACACTGTCTTAAAATTCTCCCAGTAAACCGAAGTCTACCGTTTGCCTTCCGTACCACAGTCCTCACGTGCTCATTCCATAACATATTTCTTCGTAACGTTATGCACAGATATTTAAACGACGTGACTGTGTCAAGCAGTACGCTAATAATGCTGATCCCAACACTGCGGGTTTGTTTTTCCTCCTCATCCGCATTAACTTACATTTTCCTACATTTAGACTAGCGGCCATTCATCACACCAACTAGAAATTTTGATAAAGTCAGGGTTGTTCCTCCTACAGTCACTCAACTTCGACAACTTTCCGTACACCACAGCATCATCAGCAGATTGCTGCCCACCCCGTCCGCCAAATCATTTATGTATGTAGAGAACAACAGCAGTCCTGTCACATGTATCTGGGGCACTCCTGACGTTATCGTTGTCTCTGATGAATGAGCATTCGCCGTCGACGACAACATTCAGGGTTCTATTACTTAAGAAGTCTTTTAGCTACTCACGAAAACTCATTTTACGCTTAAAAAATTAAACGTATAATCTCTTCCCTCGTATCAGAAGTATGAAGAAACTAATGTACTCATGAGTCGGAAAGGAAGTAAAAAACAAATAAAATGATTAAGTGCAAATGTGATATATTTTTAACAACAAAAGTTTAAACTACAGTTGTACTGTATCTTCAAAAACTGCGCGAGTAGCGGAGGGTTAATTACATAGACATAAAAATCAGATTCGAGAAAAGTCACTACAAGAAATCGCTACCTAAAGTACTTGATTGTAGAATAGCGAGATATCTACTATTAAAAACGCTCAATTAAAAAACAAACAAATATTCATCAAAGAGAATAGATGAAAGAACATCTAATCATAAACCTCGTGTCAGCAGTATACTACAATTCATGTTGCTTGGCCGTGTTTTGTGGAAGTGTACTACCAACGCTTACTGCGTGAATAGCCCAGTGTATTACATACATGCATGTGTCTATTTACGTTTATATGGAACATTGCACACAGTGTAGCGTATCTGTATAAATGTTTCCATTTATTGACAGCACATTTTACTATTTGCCCTGTTTTTTATCAGCTCATGATCATCTTTTCCTTTCTTCACAAAATAACTGTCATAGCATTAAGATGCGTTAAACAAAGGAAGTATGTGTAAGTCTGTGATACACTTTTGTACAGAGAGAAAACAACCTTACACCTACGCACGTGAAAATACTTGACACTATAACAAAACATAGAAAAATTTAGATAAAGTGAATGGATGCCATTGTACATCTTCTCCTAATTGATTCAAGTGAATATATGCACACAGATAAATACAATTCCTGGAAGTGCAGATCTTGTATCACTGATATGTAAGTGGTGTTGCAAATATAATGCTCATTCTACAACGAAGTCAGGAAATGTGACATTTCACGTGTTTCAGTTCATTTGGCGCTTAATACGACGAATATCCTCGAAGCTGTTCATTTACTGGTTTTGTGTACACTGAAGCTTCTTCAAATCTTTGTCTGGGTATAAGCCTCGAATCTTTTTGGTTCTAGGATTCGTGAACAAATAACAACCTGGGTGTGTTATGCGTGACGACTGATGACAAGCAGTCCTCCATGAGGCAGTGCCCACCTGCTGCTGTTTCTACATCTACATCTACATGATTACTCTGCTATTGATAATAAAGTGCCTAGCACAGGGTTCAATGAACCACCTTCAAGCTGTCTCTCTACTGTTCCACTCTCGAACGGCGCGCGGGAAAAACGATCACTTAAATTTTTCTGTGGGAGCCCTGATTTCTCGTATTTTATAGTGATGATCATTTCTTCCTATGCAGGTGCGTGCCAACAGAATGTTTTTGCAATAGCAGGAGACAAACAGTTTCATCTGAACTGTGAAGATTTGCGGCGACTTCTGAGGAAAACATTATTTCCTACTTCACAGTGTTACGTGTTTCTTAATTCTTGTCATACTGCGATTTTCTAGGATGTCCTTGACGAGTGAGTCCAATTAACACAGACCTGACCTTTCCATTATAGGATTCTACTTGCCTCTGAAATTTCGGAAGATGTTCTACATACTCTTTGCTTTCTCCACATCTGACATCAAAACCGCAGTAGTGTGTTGTGTGTCATAAATAGAAAGTGGTTGACTACCTGCTCAAACAATTCAACATACTGCAGCCCATGGCGTGCGTTGATTGTAGGGTATAAGTGCGTGTGAACCTATTTAATTCTCGAAACACCCGTTCGTAAAGATTTACTTGCGGGTTAAAGCGTGATATTAAAATTATTTGTATGTCTGTCTCCATTTGTAGCAAATGAAGTAAGTTGCACTGTCGGTGAGTAGTGATCTGGGTTTTCCTACTGTGGGGATGTAATCATTTGAGATTATTTTGGTTATTACTGCAGCCATACCAGACTTTGCAGCATATAGCTTTAAAAACTTGAAAAAAATGTCATGTAGTACAATAATATACTTGATACTTCCACGTGCGCTCAGGTATGGACCAGCAATACCAAGAGCTACAATATAAAGTGACTGACTGTGCAAAAGAGAATGTAATTCACTCTTACTAGTTTTGTTGATGGATTTCACTATCGTACATATGACACAAATGCTTAGTAATCGATATAGTTTACCCAGCATTTTGGGAAAACAGTAACGCAGTTTGGAAAAGTAGCAAAGCAGATTGTTTCCTTACACATTTTATGGTACCGTTATGTCCCCCGGCAATTTACAGGCAATTTCAGACGTGATGCATACACACCAAGCGTTTGTATTAGGCTGTTTCCTGTAGGACGTCGTTGTGTAGGGAGTAATATTGTTTGAAACTGTCTACGCTATACTGTTTTATCTGTGTTCTCACTCTGGGCCAACATGGATCTGCTTCTTGTAATTCTTTCATGTTTCTGCGTGCGTCAATATAGTATTGTCTATAGCGTTTGTCTATCATGAGTAATATGCGATAGTCTGTTACTTGTTCTTGTGTTTCTGCATTTTCAGCAAGATCTTGTTGCAGCCTAGACAATGCATCAGGCACAGTGTTTTGTTTTCCAGCATGTGAATTACTTCAAATGAATTTTCTTGTAAAAAGAAACCCCAATGCCATACGCACGGGTGTAAAGTTTACACATCAGAAACCTCAAAGCTCAGTGATCAATATATACCTTTACGTTTTTACCACAAACGTGGTAACTGAACTTTTTGAATGTCCACTTATAGCTAGCTTTCCCAATGCCGTCCGCTGAATGAGAACGCCCGGAATCCGCGAGTGCTCTAGTTGCAGTGCTAATCACTTTTACTCCATACGTACCCTGCTGTTGATCAATCTGAAATAGACGTGAGCCATAACCTATTTCTGAGGCATCTGTAGCGACAGAAAAATGATTGCTCGTATCAGATTGGCACAAGATATCTGAACTAACTAATGATTAATTGTGTCAACATCATTGGTGCACTCCTACACCCACAGCCATAAAGCATTCTTATTAAGTAAACTTTTAAGCTGTACTATTTAGTAGCTGGTCTGGAACGAAATGTCGGAAGAACAAGCAGAGTTGAAAGAATGCCTTTAACCGTTTCTTAGTGTTTGGATACGGGACTGCGTTAATTTTATCATGATCTGATCGTATTCCTTTTGAAGATACTATTTATCCTAAAGTCCTATATCTTCTCTTGCAAACCTAAGTATCTATTGCTACGAGAATATCGTCAACATATGGTGTTACACTTTGTAACAGTTCTGGACCTAAAGCAGTGATGAACACTCCATAAACTAAATTAGGTCTGAAAGGTAGCACGCAAAAATGGTAACTTCTACGCCAAAAAGAAAGGCCGTGTATTGTCTAGATTCTGGTGTTAGTTCAACCTGTCAGATGAACTTTTTAAATCAATACTTTGAGGTATATGACACCAAGGAATTTTTGTAACTGCTCATCAAGGTTTTCAGGTCTTGTGCGTGCAGATACAGTTTTGTTATTTATGGCTCGTTAGTCTAACGAGAGGAATACTTCAATTAGGCTTGGTTTCCACTAACAAGAGACTAAATTACGGTGATATAAGAGGGCTATCCAGAAAGTAACAGATATTTTGAAATGAAAAATTAACAATATAGAAAAACAAATTTCATTATATACACTTTAAAGGTACTCTCAAGCAAATTTTCTACACAATCGCCATTCAGACTGAAGCACTTATCATACTATGGCACACGTTTTTCAAATCCCGTGTACCGAGCGAGTTGGCGCACTCGTTAGCACACTGGACTTGCATTCGGACGAACGACGGTTCAAACCCGTGATCGGCCGTTCTCACTTATGTTTTCCTTGATTTCCCTAAATCGCTTCAGGCAAATTCCAGGATGGCTCTTTTGAAAGGGCACGGCCTACTTGCTTCCCCATCCTTCCCTAATCCGATGGGACCGACAACCTCGCTGTTTCGTCCCTTTACCCAAATCAAACAACCAATCAATCAAACCCCGTCTCTATAGGTACCTGCGCCTACGATTGCAACCACTGATTTATACCGGTATGCAGTTTCGTGTCAGTATCAAAGCGTTGTGTAACAAGCCATGTCTTCTTTGCTGGGAAGAGGTGACAATCGTTCGGCGGCAAATCCGGGCTCTATGGTGGATGACCACACCCTCCTACCCAAAAGCCTGTAGGAGCTCTCGGATAGAACTGGCCGTGTGTGGAAGTGCGTTGTCGTGAAAAAAATGAAACTTTTGCGCCAAGTTTTTCCTGGCGCTTATCTTGTATCGCTTTAACTTCGTTAGTGTTTGAAGATACCTCTCTTAGTTAAATGCCGTGCCACATTCGAGGAAATAAACGAAAATCACTTCCCTAGAGTCCCCAAACACAGTAGCCATGATCTTTCTTGCTGACAGCACTTCCTTGGTTTCTTGGGACAATGTATGTGTCCCCATTCCATCGGCTATCTGTTTGCTTCACAGTTTACATGCTTCACCGAAGGATCGTCCCCAATTACTACATTATTTTGTTAGCATTTTTCTCGTAATCTTAGAGGACGGTCAATGCTGCAGGCAGTCTCTGTTTCTTGTGGTCTTCGGTTAGGATTTTGGGAAACCACATAGCACATAATTTGTGGTAACCAAGCTCCTTTGCTACAATTTCATGCATCAAACTCCATGAAATTTGGGGAAAAAGTTGCAAAAGTGTTGCAATCGTTAAACGATGATTTTCAGATATTAATTTCATCATCAGTCCGTCAGTCACAAGGCTACGTCTATCAGTACGGTCCTCATCGTGAACACTGGTCCGGCCATTTTTAAAATTACCGCACCATTGCCTCACTTGGCATTCCTGTTTCTGTTCCCGGTTGCGCAGTACGCGGGAACGGTTTATATGGAATTTATGTTCTCCCTTTTATCCTTTTGATGCGAAACTTTTGGTTCCGTGGCGAGTGAGGGTGGCCTCAAGATGTTTAAGTGATTTTATTTCTTACATCAGATGACGAGTGTTCCAAAACCGACCGTGTATTCAATAAAATATTGTGGATTAAGCAAATAAAGTATTTTACGAAACGAGAATGCAGTTTGTCGAATCTTAGATAAGTTGCCACAGAAGCGCCACGGG
This sequence comes from Schistocerca cancellata, assembly GCF_023864275.1. NCBI lineage: Eukaryota > Metazoa > Arthropoda > Insecta > Orthoptera > Acrididae > Schistocerca > Schistocerca cancellata. Next base: position 420,300,588 of record NC_064634.1, on the reverse strand, counting down.
GCTATGCCCGCCAGACTTCTACCTTCTCTTAATGATATTTTTAGACAGCGGCTTTTACTAATCCGAATGAGTGTATATGTGACTGTCGTCGGTACTCTGTTTAAAGTGTCCGGTGTGGGTGGAAGTGGGTCTTTTATCTGAAGTGCCGCGGTATCGTGTACCTCAACGACGCCTGACTAGCTGGCTTAGAGTGGAAGCCTTCTCATATGGGTTTTCAGATTTCTCTTTACTGTGGCTAATGATTGATGGTTAGTGTAGAAGCTCCCTAATGTGCGTGTCTGGCAAGGACTGGTAAGTGTCTTCTACAGCGCGGAGTATTTTATTCTGCAGTAAATATAACTTGTTTAGATGCATGTTTGCTGCCGTTAACCACATCTCCGACACACAGAATATCGTCAGAAGGATGACAATTCTCTAACTCTGTCCTAGATCCTTAAGGAGTGGGTGCAGCTGATACTGAGCAGTGCAGTATTTGCCATAGGTCCTTTCTGTTTAGAGAATGTTGGACGGCTATCAAACAGAATCTGGTAATCTGGGGGGGAGGGGGATGCGTTGGCTGAAAGTTACTGCTACGCTTTTGACTAGATTTTTTTTCATTTCCAAGGCATTGCCGGCCGGTGTGGCCGAGCGGTTCTAGGTGCTACGGTCGCAGGTTCGAATCCTGCCTCGGGCATGGATGTGTGTGATGTCTTTAGGTTAGTTAGGTTTAAGTAGTTCTAAGTCTAGGGGACTGATGGCCTCAGATGTTAAGTCCCATAGTACTCAGAGCCATTTGATCCATTTCGAACCAAGACATTGCACCAACTGGCGATTGCGCGCAGGTCTTCCTGCACTTTCCTAACTGGGAAATTAAGGTTTAGCTGCCTCTGTATACCTCCGTGTCGTCCGCCAGATGCTAGAGGGTGTTATAAAGAGCTCAAATTTGCTTCATATGTTACAATGAACTTGACGTTTATGCTCTGCATTGTGAGTTATTTTGGTGGATTAATTATGTCTGTTTTCATGCTGCAAGCAAATGCGTATGCGCGTTGCCATTGTGTTCTGAATGCGCCTGCGGAGCTCCAGTAGAACTTTGATTATGGCTGGCGCGGCAGCGGCGCTGCAGCGAGCCGTATTGCACACCTGCGAGTCAGCAGGGCGCACCGTGGGGACGACGGCCGGAATAAGAGGGTCCACAGCGCGCCGCGCACTGAGATCAAAGGCTGCGTCGAGGCCGCAGGGCCGGCGAGATTAACTTGCGCCCTGCGAGTGGCGAGCAGAGGCGAGGTAAATGTCGCGGCAGCCACTGCGGGCGGTCTGCGCTTCGCACACATCTCCACCCCGCGAGGCCTGCATTAGCACGGGGCTGCGGACTCACCAAGACTTAATAACAGGCGCGTGGCACGTTGTCTGCTAGGAAGAGTACACAACCAGCTCAAGGGAAGGAGGGCGGGGGTGGGAGGGGGGCACTGAGGGAACAACATAGATCATCTAGTTAACATGTATGAAAGATAATTTCTATAATAAATATAGTCTCAGCTTCATTCACTTTTGTCATTCAGTATTTGTCAGAGTGTTTCGGCAGCATGATGCAGTCATCAGGTGCCTAAACGTTATTTACACGTCAGTTATTAACTACCATTGCATGTGAAGTTATGACAAGATTTTTTGCTGGGAGTGCCAGTGAAGTTATGTTCCAAATGTTATTGCCCATGTTGTCGGTATTCTGCCACACGAAGCAGAGGAACACACAGAATAACATTACTTCACGCAACTGTTTTCCGACGCAATTTCAACCAACTTCCTGTTCCAGAAAATGAAATCCGCCCCGATATTTATCCATCCCACCAACTAATATTTTTTCCCACCTATTCCACTCCACATCAGGGCTCCCCACTCTGTCTTTTTTCTCCATTTCGCTCCATCCCTTCCTCTGCTAATACCACAGTCCTACCTACCCACCAAATGCACCATTCCTATCCGTATCTACACTATCCACCAGAACACCTATCTTTATTTCCAGATATCACCCAACGGCTTATGTACTTACATTCAACCCTTCCTGCCTCCCCCGCCTCCAACAAAATAACGAACGTTTAAGCTACTCACAACTTTTTCACCCAGCGCAGGTCCTTTTGCTTTGTAATAGAAGAGCAATGCCCCTTTTTAATGAACATCGCCGTCCTTTTTATCGTCTTTTAAATGCCTATTTCCTTTTATCTTTACCTATTAGACTTTATTTTCTTCCAAGAAATTTAAATAGAGGAAACAACATTGTATTTGTGTAGGTAGCGTCATCCAATCATCTTTTTATGGATTTTGAAAAGTTTTTAAATTTTGTCTACATGAATGTCGTAATGTCTTTAATCATATTTTATACAAACTTTTGGCTGAAGAGAGCGATATTGTACTGCTGGCAGCCCCCCATAGGGAGCGAGGAGGGTGAAATGACAGTAAAGTGAAAAAAAAGAGAGCTGTTTAAATGTATGTAAACAACTATTCAAAAGTGATGAATTTGTCTTTGTTCCTCGACTTCGTGTTCTAGCTAAGGGACTTAAAAGAATTGTGCGATGTGATGGAAATTTTGGGAAATTTGTGGTAAGTTCCAATGGAACCAAACTGCTGAAGTCATCGGTCCCTAGGCTTACACATTATTTAATCTAACTAACTTACGCTAAAGATGACACACACACCCATGCCCGAGGGAGGACTCGAACCTCTGACAGGCGGAGCAGGGCGAGCCGTGACAAGGTGCCTCCCACCGCATAACTACCCCACGTGGCATGTGAAGTGGTGGTTTGAGTCTTTTCCTGTGCTTTGTGTGCTAGCAAACCAATACGTATCACCTGTACACAGGTATGTCAAAAACAAAACGAAAAAAAGCGTGCGTATGCTATTTTTGGCTGGCGCTCCCCTTCCGCCACCTGGTCCAAGTCTTTTATTTGACGTCACTTCGGCACTTTGCGCATCTATGATGATGAAGTGTTGTTGAGGACGAAATGTAGCCCAGTTCCGAACGAGAACGCCCCTGATCCGGCTGGGCATCGAACTCGGAACCCCGTGATCCAGAGCCAGCAGCGCTAATTGCAAGACCGCCAGCTCATGATAGTTATAAATACATGTTTTTGAAATTAGCTCTAGGTTTTTAGGAGTACTGTCATCAGATGCTAGTGGAAATAGTTGTTAAATTATTTCCAAAAGTGTTCGCAACTTAACCAATACCAAAAGGGAGCTCAAACGTTTCATTTTGGAAACATTATTATTAGCCGGCCGCAGTGGCCGAGCGCTTCAGCGTGGAACTGCGCGACTGCTACGCTCGCACGTTCTAATCCTGCCTCGGGCACGGATGTGTGTGATGTCCTTAAGTTAGTTAGGTTTAAGTAGTTCTAAGTTCTAGGGGACTGATGACCTCAGATGTTAAGTCCCATAGTGCTCAGAGCCATTTGAATCAAACATGATTATTAGGACAGAGGATAAAAATTGATGTTCGTGGTGATATGTGAGTGAGCGATAGATTGAACTTAATTTGGACCGGCGAGACTCACGCTTGATAGGTTACCTGAACATGGGTTGAAATTTGGAAATTTGTGGTTAGTTTCTATGGGACCAAACTGCTGAGGTCATCGGTCCCTAGGCTTAGACACAACTTAGTTTTAACTTAAACTAACTTACATTAGGCACACACACCCATGCCAGAGTGAGGACTCGAACCTCCGACAGGGGGAGTCGCGCGAACCATTGCAAGGCGCCTAAGACCACGCGGGTACCCCGCGCGGCAATATGGGTTCAGTGTGTGCCGCACCGCTGGCAGCTGATGACCTCTGCAGCTCGTTGGGCATCTCAGGGAACGTGGACATCTGAGAAGACCTGAGTGCTTGAGCGTAGCTGAACATCTCAGAGGCTCGTGGATGTTTTGGTCTCTTAAGTGAGCTGAAGGCTAACCTAGTAACACGCGGGAGGGGACAGATATTACTTTTCACAACAAGACGCAATACTGGATCTAGAAAAGCTGTCCCTACGCCAATAGTGGCTTTTCGAAAGGTGCAAGGCGTTCTCTGCTCCTCCTGCTCGCCCTTAGGCGGGCGAGACTTTATTATTTCGTTCGTCTGTCTGAGGCGTATCGCCATATACCGAAACTGCCTTGGAGGCGGTTAAGTGGGAGATGTGTCTCAGAGCTGGATAGTGACAGATGGTGACGCGAGACAGGACGCGCACGTAGTTTATGTATCAGCCGATAGAGGACAATTTTGGATAGGGGCTGATTTAGTTTCGATTGTGCCCACTAGAGTGCACTAAAGTAATAGAACGTTTTTCATAACCTGTTCCAGTATTTTCATAAAGTGTTATTATGTCTTTTTGTGTAGGTAAAATGTTATAAATGTGTTTTAGCAGTATCAAAAAAGGTTAAAATGGCTCTGAGCACTATGGGACTTAACATCTATGGTAATCAGTCCCTTAGAACTTAGAACTACTTAAACCTAACTAACCTAAGGACATCACACAACAGCTAGTCATCACGAGGCAGAGAAAATCTCTGACCCCGCCGGGAATCGAACATGGGAACCCGGGCGCGGGAAGCGAGAACGCTACCGCACGACCACGAGCTGCGGACTTTTAGCAGTATCAATGATGCGTGTGTGTGGTTTAAGGTTAATATGAAGATAATTGTTTGGCGACTTATGTACTGGGATTTAGTGTGACAACTTTTCGAAGAAGTATGGATGTGGACAAAGGGGATTTTTGTAGAATAGATTTGTAAAGTAAGTTTATGGCAAAGGAAAAGTTAATTCAGGTATAAATAACAATAGTAAATAACTTTATGCACAAACAAAACTTCCGCATATTAGATAATTACGTCGGTAAAAAGTGCAGTCGTTAGGTTTACTAGCCGGCCGGTGTGGCCGTGCGGTTCTAGGCGCTACAGTCTGGAACCGCGGGACCGCTACGGTCGCAGGTTCGAATCCTGCCTCGGGCATGGGTGTGTGTGATGTCCTTAGATTAGTTAGGTTTAAGTAGTTCTAAGTTCTAGGGGACTGATGACCTCAGCAGTTTAGTCCCATAGTGGTCAGAGCCATTTGAACCATTTTAGGTTTACTATTTTGCGATTGGTTATTGATGAGAAGAGCGGACTGACGCGGGAGAATGTTGTGTTGCTATTGGCTGTTGAGTAAACTGACCAATGGTAAAGCAATATTCTTCGCGTGCCTTTCTCCGCTGGTAGAGAAGACTTAGAGTATTCTAGAGAGGAGTCGGAGCCTAGCCATGTAACATTTCGGATGTGTGCAGTAGTAGTTCCGATGGAAATGATAAGCTTCCGGATCTAGCAGTGTTTCATACATCCAAAGTGTTGTAAAGTGACGACATAATTATTCCGATGGGTGTGTAGAAATTCCGGAATTTTTAAGTGAATTTTGTGACGAGAAAAGACATATATTCCGCGTGGCGTATTGAGCAGGTCGGTGGCTAAAAACTGTGACTGCATTAGGTACCGACAGGCTTAATATTTGGCGAGGATTCTCAATCAAAAACAATCCGTATATTTGTAGCAATTACGTTTTCGGGAAATGCAACACCATAAACTTGCTAGCGTGAGTGTAAGGGATTGTGAGTGACTGTGTTAAGACTAGCATGGGCTTGGCAGTGATACTTGTTCACCTAAGTTTCAGAATATATTAATTAAGGACAATATATCCAACCTTTCAATTCGTGTGAAAACTTTCTCCCGAAACGTAGATTAGTGACTTTAATTGCAGCCTGGTTTACGTCGAAGTACAGTAGGTTTCGCTCGGCTTCCCTACTGATGATCTGCTGAGACAATATTCACAGGTAGGCGCAGGTAAGTCGTAAAAGGACGGAGAGAACCGCGCCGCCGCATGTCATCTTAACGAAATTACTTTCAGTCCCTGGAAAGTTATTCAAGTTCTAGGTATGTGGAAAATAAGCAAATACTAAGGAGATTTAGTAGTATATCTCGCCCCATTACGGAAAACAAAGGAAATCAGTCTTAAAATCTAAACAGTTATTAAATATTGACTCAATCTGAAATTTACATATCCTATGTTGTTCTTCACGATAATTGTACTACAGTGTACTTCTACATATTCGTGTATAAAAGTACGGTAGAGTATATAAATCTATGAGGATCTAAATGTGACCACTAGAACCATTCTTTCGGATCATACTCCTTAATCTTTACGGATAGTATCCAAAACTCGATGTGGCGTGTTAGTAAGCAGCTTTTAAAAAGTATCCTCTTATTGGTTATTCATTGCACGTCTTTGCCCAATACATGGAGCTATGGAAATATGTTTGCTCGCCGTTCGATCTTTAATTTATTTTATCGTAATTTTGTTTCGTCATATGAATGAGTACTTGTCAAAGTGAGCCCCAGTGCAATGGCGCTCAAATCTGGGCTGTAGTCAGTATCCTTTTAGGCACTATGGACCGCAAGTTCGAGTGGTCTATGCCCTACCTCACAAACGTCATCATCATCAACAGCAACAAGAAAAAACAAGAACAACAATACAAAACAACCATATCTGTGCACATATTCTGAGGCGTCCATTTTGATTAACTTCCGTAACTTGTTGGCCCTGTAGCTCTATGTTAAGATCACTCCACTTGTATTACATATCGCCAGTACTGTGGGTAGTCGATAAGAAAAGGTTTTTGGGATATGATCTTGCTGGTATCCGCAGATAACTTCCCTTAAGCTTTATCCACTCTGGAAAGGATGAGGGTACTGAAAAATTAGTTAACTTTTGAATCCGACGAGAGTAAAGTTTATTGAGACTGGTCGCTCCAAAGCTATTCTACAAAACCTATCTCCGAACGAAAGTTTAATAGAAAATTTTTTTTGAGTCATCAGTCTTCTGACTTGTTTGATGACCCCGCCACGAATTCCTCTCCTGTACCAACCTCGTTATCTCAGAGTAGCACTTGCAGCCTGCGTCTTCAGTTATGGATGTATTCCAATTTCTGTCTTCCTCTACAGTTATTGGCCTCTACAGCTCCCTCTAGTGCCATGGAAGTCATTATCCGATGTCTGTACACCGATGTCCTTCTCCTTGTCAATGTCTTTCTCAAATGGTTCAAATGGCTCTGAGCACTATGGGACTTAACATATGAGGTCATAAGTCCCCTAGAACGTAGAACTACTTAAACCTTACTAACCTAAGGACATCACACACATCCATGCCCGAGGCAAGATTCGAACCTGCGACCGTGGCAATCGCGCATTTCTTTCTCCTCCGATTCTGCGCAGAACCTCCTCATTATCTAACTTGTCAGTCCACATAATTTTCAACATTCGTCTGTAGCAACACATCTCATATTCTTCGATTCTCTTCTGTTCCTGTTTTCCCACAATCGATGTTTCAGTATCATATAATGCTGTGTTCCAAACGTTGTTTCTTAGAATTGTTTTCCTCAAATTAATTCCTATGTTTCATGCTGGTAGACTGCTCGTGGCCAGAAATGCTCTTTTTTACAGTGCTGGTCTGCTCTTGATGACCCCATTTATTCGTCTGTCATTGGTTATTTTGCTGCCTAGGTAGTAGAATGCCTTAACTTAATCTACTTCCTGACCATCAATACTGATGTTAAGTTTCTCGCTGTTTACATTTCTGCTCTTTTTCATTACGTGCGTCTCTCTTCGATTTAATCTCAATCCATATTCAGTATTCATTAGACTGTTCATTCCTTTCAGCAGGGGTACAAATTTACCAATCCTTTTTTTTTTTCAATGTATTACGTGCAGCAGGATCTTATTTAGCTACATCTGTTCGCCGAATTCAAAGGACCACTTTTATATCTTGATTAGACATGCATCTGTCACCTGTATTGAAGATTATTTCATGGGTTAGGTCTTCCGCAGCCTAGCATACGGATCTGAAACGAAGAATTACATCTGTTGTGTAAACGTGTTTTCTTTATTGATGTTATGTGTTCATGATGAAGTGAACAACTCGGTTTGCCCATTGGCCACTGTCTTTCAAGTCTCGTACGTTCTCTAATGACATGACAGCCTATTAATTTTTTCCGCATTATGTCGTCCTGGGGCTGTTTTCTAAAATCAGGTTCCAGTTACACATGCCACTAAAGAAGTACGAGAGCGTGCATGGATCCGTACCATAATCTCTACAGTCACTTGAAATTTTAAGCTCATGTTATAATGCTTGATGGCTTTGTAATACACTGTTGGCCACTAACGTAGTAACGCCAGGCAGGGTGGCAAATTACGATTCTTATTTATTGTGAATGGTACAGTATAGTATGGCAATGATTAAGTTTGTAGATGATTTGAGGGTGGGCAGGGTGCGACGTTTGATACCATAATTGCCAACGCTGGCAGAAAACCTTGCAGGGCACCGAGCGAGAGTGAGTTTGGTTGAGAGACACGGATACGTCATTTCGTGCCGCTTGATCTTTCGGCGAGAGTTCAGCAATAGTAAAAGCTGGAGAGTGGTGGGGGATGTGCTGCTCTCTGGGCAACCTATGACCAAATGTTCCAGTGGGTGAGATACCGGGTGTTTCAAAAATGACCGGTATATTTGAAACGGCAATAAAAACTAAACGAGCAGCAATAGAAATACACCGTTTGTTGCAATATGCTTGGGACAACAGTACATTTTCAGGCAGACAAACTTTCGAAATTACAGTAGTTACAATTTTCAACAACAGATGGCGCTGCGGTCTGGGAAACTCTATAGTACGATATTTTCCACATATCCACCATGCGTAGCAATAATATGGCGTAGTCTCTGAATGAAATTACCCGAAACCTTTGACAACGTGTCTGGCGGAATGGCTTCACGTGCAGATGAGATGTACTGCTTCAGCTGTTCAATTGTTTCTGGATTCTGGCGGTACACCTGGTCTTTCAAGTGTCCCCACAGAAAGAAGTCACAGGGGTTCATGTCTGGCGAATAGGGAGGCCAATCCACGCCGCCTCCTGTATGTTTCGGATAGCCCAAAGCAATCACACGATCATCGAAATATTCATTCAGGAAATTAAAGACGTCGGCCGTGCGATGTGGCCGGGCACCATCTTGCATAAACCACGAGGTGTTCGCAGCGTCGTCTAAGGCAGTTTGTACCGCCACAAATTCACGAAGAATGTCCAGATAGCGTGATGCAGTAATCCTTTCGGATCTGAAAAATGGGCCAATGATTCCTTTGGAAGAAATGGCGGCCCAGACTAGTACTTTTTGAGGATGCAGGGACGATGAGACTGCAACTTGGGGCTTTTCGGTTCCCCATATGCTCCAGTTCTGTTTATTGACGAAGCCGTCCAGGTAAAAATAAGCTCCATCAGTAAACCAAATTCTGCCCACATGCATATCACCGTCATCAATCCTGTGCACTATATCGTTAGCGAATGTCTCTCGTGCAGCAATGGTAGCGGCGGTGAGGGGTTGCCGCGTTTGAATTTTGTATGGATAGAGGTGTAAACTCTGGCGCATGAGACGATACGTGGACGTTGGCGTCATTTGGACCGCAGCTGCAACACGGCGAACGGAAACCCGAGGCCGCTGTTGGATCACCTGCTGCACTAGCTGCGCGTTGCCCTCTGTGGTTGCCGTACGCGGTCACCCTACCTTTCCAGCACGTTCATCCGTCACGTTCCCAGTCCGTTGAAATTTTTCAAACAGATCCTTTATTGTATCGCTTTTCGGTCCTTTGGTTACATTAAACCTCCGTTGAAAACTTCGTCTTGTTGCAACAACACTGTGTTCTAGGCGGTGGAATTCCAACACCAGAAAAATCCTCTGTTCTAAGGAATAAACCATGTTGTCTACAGCACACTTGCACGTTGTGAGCAGCACACGCTTACAGCAGAAAGACGACGTACAGAATGGCGCACCCACAGACTGCGTTGTCTTCTATATCTTTCACATCACTTGCAGCGCCATCTGTTGTTGAAAATTGTAACTACTGTAATTTCGAAAGTTTGTCCGCCTGAAAATGTACTGTTGTCCCAAGCATATTGCAACAAACGGTGTATTTCTATCGCTGCTCGTTTAGTTTTTATTGCCGTTTCAAATATACCGGTCATTTTTGAAACACCCTGTATCTGAAGCACGCGCTGGGGGGCAACACTCGGACGCCCTTTACATAGAGAATGTGTAGTACAGGATTGGGAACATGCATCAATGGCGGAGACCTCGAACGACAGCATAGCCAGCTTACAGTCTTGTTGAAACATGCCATCACGGAGACCTCGAAGGACAGCATGGCCAACTTGCAGTCTTGTCGGAAGGTACCGCCATAGGGAATACGAAGACAGCGTTGTGGAGCCGGTACTAACACGTGAGAAGTGGGACTGCCGTTGTCCTTGTTATAAGCTGTGGCAGACAGAGGTGTGTCCAAAATTGGCATCCTGTTCCATAACACCGAACGAGGTGGCACATTGGTTAGCTCACTGGACTCGCATTCGATAGGATAACGGTTCAAATGCCCGCCCGGCCATCCACATTTAGGTTTCACGTGATTTCCCTAAAACGCTCTTTTTCTGTACTTGCGTTACCCGAGCTTATGCTCCGTCGCTCATGAACGTGCTGCCCACGGGACGTTACACTCTAATCTGGCATCCTTTCTTTTATAGAATCAGTCCAGGGCCTGGGACTACACGACGTATGCAATGCGGCAACATTCATTCCCTTCGGAGCCACCATTCACATATAAATACACTGTGATACGATTGTCTGAGAAAATGCCATTGTACTACTCTATTACACAGTGTTACCGATGACAGCACAAACATCGGCGCGCCTGTCTCTACTGCGACGTCCAGGCAAGCCACAACAATGGCCGCCTTGCTGCAGTTCGTGGTGTTCCAGATGTCACCGCATCGTCCATGTGAATACTTGTTGCACACAAACCAGATTCCTGGGTCAAGGTAATAACATGGGTGCACGATCCTGCATGGCTGAACGGCGCCGGCCGTTGTGGCCGAGCGGTTCTAGGCGCTTCAGTCTGGAATCACGCGACTGCTACGGTAGCAGGCTCGAATCCTGCCTCGGGCATGGATGTGTGTGATGTCCTTAGGTTAGTTAGATTTAAGTAGTTCTAAGTTCTAGGGGACTGATGACCTCAGATGTTAAGTCCCATAGTGCTCAGAGCCATTTGAACCATTTTTGTGTTGTCGGCTGCTAGTTGGGTGGGACTGTTCATACCTTGCACAGCGTTCATTATACCCCTCCTGAATCCAACGATTTCATATTCACATGACAATCCCGATCAAAGCGAGCAGCTATATCGTGGAACGATAAACCAGTCTCGACTGACGCGATCCAGCAGCTGTCGAATTCCGAAATTGTTTGTTGGATGTTTTCCCTTCTTACAAAGGGCCTAAGAGGATCTTTTCTCACAGACAAACTACATTTAAATGCCATTTGTAAATGAGAAACCCACTCAGTACGCATTCCTTTACACAAAATGTAGATGGCTTTAATTGTACAGGAAGTGTGTGGTTTTGTTGAAATGCCGATTATTTGCATAGTCAAGCGTGTTGTACAGTTACAGCCAGTTTTACGCTTTTTGCATGACACCTCCATTGTGTTGCGAAGGCAGCCTGTCGAAAAATCCATATCTCTGCACATTGTCAAATCAAAATGAGTAGCAGGACAACAGGCAATAACATGTTGCTGCAACTCATGCGTTCTGACATGCGTGGTTTCTTCTCGATTTGCTGTCCACATGGTGGTCGAGATGTTGCTACGTAGGCTTGTCCCACACTTTATAGCATTAAATAATATAGCAACAATTTCTTAATCAGACTTCGTTTATAAACTGCAGGTTCTTTAAACTATGCAAATGAAAATTTATTTTTAAAAAAACTTTGAAGAAAGCATGTACAGTCTTAGACATAAAAACTGACCGCCAGCCGGCCGCCACAGAGACAAAGTCCGAGTTATTCACTTAAGATAGCCAATAAAACCTACCGCCCCTGACAACGCTAAGATCGGCCATCTGCACGATCTGGCAACACTGCTAGATGCGGAAGTGTCAGGACGAAGTGTTATCTACGTCTATAGGTAAAAAAAAGTGGTAATCTTCGCGAATTCTAAACTTATAGTCACGTGTTTGCGTCTAACTGTATTTATTATTTTACAACATTTTGGCCCTCGTCTAAAGTTATGAGTCTGATTGAACATCGAAAATAATTCGCTTGACATTCTACCCACCAGCAATAACATGTAACATGTACTTCCAGGAACAATTCCGCACGACAGCTCGTGGCTGCGTCGCTATTAGAATAGCTTTCACTCGAGCGTTTCCTCGCGCTGCAGCGGCTACCGGCCACCGGCCAGATGCCACCCGCCGTCTGAAATCCGGCGCCGCCCAGGTGAACGCGGCGCTGGGCTGTCAGTGTATGTATCAACTGTAATTTTCGAATTTGAAGTTCTAGTTATCACCTTGCAGTTAAGCATTGGATTTTGTATACTTGAAAATCATCAACTACGTTGTAAAATTAAGTCTCAAGTGGAAAAAGGTATAACATCTGCAACATAATATTTACTGTTGGTATAACAGAGGGGTGAACGCAGAGGAGGCAGCTAGAAAGATTTGAACTGTGTGTGGAGCGAGTGCTTTTGGAAAAAATACGCCAGAAAAAGATAGCCTTGTCTCAACAAAGATCGTTCTGGCATGAATGATTTTCCGCATTAAGGAAGTCTCGACTACTGATGTATGTGATGCATTACCATTTAACCATCATGCGACATTTCCATTCAATAAAAAAAATGGCCCTGAGCACTATGGGACTTAACAGCTGTGGTCATCAGTCCCCTAGAACTTAGAACTACTTAAACCTAACTAACCCTAAGGACATCACACACATCCATGCCCGAGGCAGGATTCGAACCTGCGACCGTAGCAGTCGCGCGGTTCCGGACTGAGCGCCTAGAACCGCGAGACCACCGCGCTGGCTTTCCATTCAATAGGCAAAGTTCAGAAGTCTGGTGTAGGAGTACTGCATGCTCAAATTCGAAACAACAAAAATCAACGGAGTGACTATTATTTACCGTCATCGGGTCGCTCATCGAGCATTCCTATGCAGTACTGTTACTGGTGACGAGTTATGATGCCTTTATCGTTAACTTACTAAGAATAAATGAAAAGCTGAGCCCCACCAAAAGACGTAAACTCGAGCAAAGAGTAGTGTGAACATAATATTTTATATCTGATAGCTCCAAAAGTGTGTTTTTCGCTACGAATTCTGCCGCAAGGGGTGTGTGCATCACAGCTGGAATTTGTAGCCATTTACTGAGACACCTTGCGGTCGCAGTGTAAGATAATCGACCGACAAAACAACATCCTGTGTGCTACTGCATGATAAGGCACTTTGTTGATTTGAGGAACAAAGCTATCCAGGAGACTGATAGGGAAGTCATCTATCAGGCACTTGTATTGATAGGGAATACCACTCTCAAGCACTTGTCCCTCTCATCATACAGTATACTCTCGCTCTTGATCGATCAACCATCAAGGCAATTCATTTCTAGACGAAAATACTCTTCAAACTAAACTGGTTTAATGACATCGTTAGAACCAGTAGGTTTATACGAGTATAGAATTTGTAAACTACTTTAGTACTGTCAGATTGTTTTAGATATCGTGAAAGAAAATCCTGCTGCTGACTCATTTCTCTTTGATGATTACCGTTGCGCTCAATAAGCTAATGGAAAATGCAGTTAAAATATTTACTGTAGTAATACAAATTAAATTCAGCTTACTACAGAAGCATCATGACGGTAGTCTATCTTAATGAAGCATTAAGTATCTGTAACACGTTTGAGCCTATTTTAACGTGAATTAGTAGGATATTAGCGACTTTTGACTTCGAAAATGTCTGTATTTACTTCATGTCCTGTAAAATGTGGCAGTTCGTAGATAAAATTATGTATTCAAAACAACAAAAAATATGTCGGAAGAAAACAAAAGTGGCATTATGAATTTTGCAGTACCGTAAGGTTTTCGCTCTGACACTAAGGAGTACTAAAAGTAGCAAGACGAATTTTGATCGAGCGTTGTCTTAGATTATCTTATTGAGTTTGTATCTGCCTGCTTGTAGCTCTGCTACAAAAGAATTAAAAACCTGCCTTTCAGTGAGTCCCGAAAGGCGAACGAAAGCAGCTTGCACCTGGTAGCCAAGCATGTTACCTGGGAACTGGTTTTTTCCTAAAGTGGGTAGACATCATTTTGAGGTTGAATTGTTGGCATATATCTTCAGACGCGTGTCGTTGGTGTAAGTGTTTCGGTGTGTTGAATTTGTGACAATGATTTAGCTATAGGTTTTTTCTGTCCCAAATAGAGAGTTGAAGTCTCCCATTAGTATTTTCATGTCATCTTGATGAATTTTACTCTTGGTTTTTTCGAGTGTGTTCCAGAATTTTTCGACATTTTTGGTGTTTTTCTTATTTTCGATGTTGGTGGGGGCATGTGCATTGGTAAGTGTATATTTTTTATTAGAGCTCTGTATGAGCATAGTCATATGTCGATTGTTGATGGTTGTGATTTCTTTGGCAGAGTTGATGATAGATCTGTGTTCGAGAAATGCCATGCCTAAGATTGGTGCGCCTTTCGCTACCTTTTGTTGTGTTTTGCTCTTGAAGATGCGATAGTTTCCGTAATGCAAGGTTTCATTGTCAGTTAGTCGTGGTTCTTGAAGGGCAAAGATGAGAATTTTTTGTCGGTCGATTTCTTATGTGAGATTATTTAGTTTTCGTGTTTGGATCTATGTATCTATGTTTAGTTTTCAAATGCATGTTTTCTGCTTATAGGGAAATTTACCAGAGATCTCCGATATTCTCTGCCGTGCTATCCTGGACTCCACTGAATCTGAAAATCCATCTGTCGACGGGCGGGTTGTGTACCACCTGGGGTAAAGTTGATTTTGCTTGCACAGTTCATGTCTGCTTGTGTTTCATTGGTGTGGCCTGGGTGATACCAGGAGCGGACAGGACCAGAGGGTGTTGAAGCCTTTGGAAAGAAATATTTTCAGACGAACTCATTGAGCTAACAGACGGTGACCAGAGTACCGGTGATTTTCACTCAGACGTGTCTGGATTTTGGGTTCAACGGGTTAAATAGCCGTTCAGGATTGTGTTAGTATTTGGTCCACCCCAAGTATTTGATTTCCTCGGTACCACCCATATGTGGGAGGCTTTCCACTATGCACCACACGGGATTATTTTTATTATTTCTCTTTCCTGTCTCAGACGTCATGTCTGGTTAAAAATGGACAGTGACGCGGACCTTGATCAAGCGTGACTTCCTTTTAACTGTACGGTATATGTTACATTGCATTTAGGAACCTTCGGGTAATTGAACATGTATCAATAATTACAGATTTCTGTAGTTGTATATATACGTTTGGATGTAGCTGTATTGCGTTGATGTATTGGTGGATACTGTGTGGTATGACTCCTGTAGTTGATAGTATAATTCGTATGATGTCAACTTTATCCTGATGCCACATGTCTTTGACTTCCTCAGCCAGTTGGACGTATTTTTCAATTTTTTCTCCTATTTTCTTCTGTATATTTGTTGTATTAGGTATGGATATTTCGATTAGTTGTGTTAATTTCTTCTTTTTATTGGTGAATATTATGTCAGGTTTGTTATGTGGTGTTGTTTTATCTGTTATAATGGTTCTGTTCCAGTACAATTTGTATTCATCATTCTCAGTACATTTTGTGGTGCATACTTGTATGTGGGAACGTGTTGTTTTATTAGTTTATGTTGTATGGCAAGTTGTTGATGTATTTTTTCTTTTTGCTACATTGTCATGTCTTCTGGGGTATTCTGTATTTGCTAGTATTGTACATCCGCTTGTGATGTGATCTACCGTTTCTATTTGTCGTTTGCAAAGTCTGCATTTGTCTGTTGTGGTATTGGGATCTTTAATAATATGCTTGCTGTAATATCTGGTGTTTATTGTTTGATCCTGTATTCCGTCTCACTGTATATATTGCCTTTTCTTAGCCATGTGTTGGATGCGTCTTGATCGATGTGTGGCTGTGTTAGTGATACGAGTGCTTGCCATGTAGTGTTTTCTTTTTCCAATTTACTTTCTTCGTATCTGTTGATGTTATGTGATCTAAAGGGTTGTAGAAGTGGTTATGAAATTGCAGTGGTGAACCGATGTATTTATATGAGTGATTGCTTTGTGTATTTTTCTAGTTTCTGCTCGTTCTAGAAGGAATTTTCTTAAATTATCGACCTGTCCATAACGTAGGTTTTTTATGTCGATAAATCCCCTTCCTCCTTCCTTTCTGCTTAATGTGAATCTTTCTGTTGCTGGATGTATGTGATGTATTCTATATTTGTGGCATTGTGATTGTGTAAGTGTACTGAGTGCTTCTAGGTCTGTGTTACTCCATTTCACTACTCCAAATGAGTAGGTCAATATTGGTATAGCATAGGTATTTATAGCTTTTGTCTTGTTTCTTGCTGTCAATTCTGTTTTCAGTATTTTTGTTAGTCTTTGTCTATATTTTTCTTTTAGTTCTTCTTTAATATTTGTATTATCTATTCCTACTTTTTGTCTGTATCCTAGGTATTTATAGGCATCTGTTTTTTCCATCGCTTCTATGCAGTCGCTGTGGTTATCCAGTATGTAATCTTCTTCTTTAGTGTGTTATCCCTTGACTATGCTAGTTTTCTTACATTTGTCTGTTCCGAAAGCCATATTTATATTATTGCTGAATATTTCTGTTATCTTTAGTAATTGGTTGAGTTGTTGATTCGTTGCTGCCAGTAGTTTTAGATCATCCATGTATAGCAAATGTGTGATTTTGTGTTGGTATGTTCCAGTAATATTGTATCCATAATTTGTATTATTTAGCATGTTGGATAGTGGGTTCAGAGCAAGGCAGAACCAGAAAGGACTTAATGAGTCTCCTTGGTATATTCCACGCTTAATCTGTATTGGCTGTGATGTGATATTATTTGAATTTGTTTGGATATTAAGTGTGGTTTTCCAATTTTTCATTACTATGTTTAGGAACTGTATCAATTTAGGATCTACTTTGTAGATTTCCAATATTTGTAGTAACCATGAGTGAGGTACACTATCAAAAGCTTTTTGGTAATCAATGTATGCATAGTGTAGCGACCTTTGTTTAGTTTTAGCTTCATATGTCACCTCTGCATCTATTATCAGTTGCTCTTTACATCCTCGTGCTCCTTTGCAACAGCCTTTTTGTTCTTCATTTATAATTTTGTTCGGTGTTGTATGTGTCATTAATTTCTGTGTGATGACTGAAGTTAATATTTTGTATATTGTTGGTAGGCATGTTATGGGGCGATATTTTGCTGGGTTTGCTGTGTCTGCTTGATCTTTAGGTTTCAGATAAGTTATTCCATGTGTAAGTGTATCAGGGAATGTGTATGGGTCTGCTATGTAAATGTTAAATAATTTAGTTAGATGTGAATGTGTTGAGGTGAACTTCTTTATCCAGAAATTTGCTATTTTATCTTTTCCAGGGGCTTTCCAATTGTGCGAGGAATTAATTGCTCGGGTGACTTCATGTTGCAAAATTATCACATCGGGCATTTGTGGTGTCATTTTGTATGTGTCTGTTTCTGCTTGTACCACCGTGCATGCCTGTTATGTTGTACCGGGTTTGACCATATGTTGCTCCAGAAGTGTTCCATGTCTGTTATGTTTGGTGGGTTGTCTATTTTAATGTGTGTGTTATCTATTGTCTGATAAAATTTCTTTTGGTTTGTGTTGAGTGTTTGGCTTTGTTTCCTTATTTCACTTTTTTCTGGTATCGAAATGAAATTACAGAAACCGGAGAATGTGAACATCTATATTGCAACAATGCTGCACACTTAAATTCCTTTTATGGAGTAACAGGTAGCAACTGTCTAAGAAACAGTGATCAATAAGTCTACTAGCAGCAATGTAACGTAATTATAACCCATATTTATGTGATGAGAATATTAAATCGAACAATACACATCTATTTTAGTGGTGGCAAAATACACCATATCGGATGTGATGATGACATAATAATAATAATAATAATAATAATAATAATAACAGTTCATCAAGAGTATTGACTGGTGTATTGTGACGAGCCAGATGCTCGGCCACGACTGACCAGACGCTTTTAATTGGTTAGAGATCTGAAGAATCTTGCCAGAGCAGCAGTCGAACATTTTCTGTATCCAGAAAGGCCCGTACAGGACCTACAACATGCGATAGTGCATTATCCTGCTGAAATGTAGGGTTTCGCAGGGATTGAATGAAGGGTAGAGCCACGGGTCGTAACACATCTGAAATGTAGTGTCCACTGTTCAAAGTGCCGTAAATGGGAACAAGAGGTGACCGAGACGTGTAACCAATTGCATCCCATACCATCACACTGGGTGATACGCCAGTATGGCGATGACGAATACACGCATCCTATGTGCATTCACCGCGATGTCGCCAAACACGGAAGCGACCATCTTGATGCTGTAAACAGAACCTGAATTCATCCGAAAAAATGACGTTTTGCCACTCGTGCACCCAGGTTCGTCGTTGAGTACACCATCGCAGGCGCTCCTGTCTGTGATGCAGTGTCAAGGGTAACCGCAGCCGTGGTCTCCGAGCTGATAGTCCATGCTGCTGCAAACGTCGTCGAACTGTTCGTGCAGATTGTTGTTGTCTTGCAAACGTCCCCATCTGTTGACTCAGGGATCGAGACGTGGCTGCACGATCCGTTACAGCCATGCGTATAAGATGCCTGTCATCTCGACTGCTAGTGTTACGAGGCCGTTGGGATCCAGCACGGCGTTCCGTATTACCCTCCTGAACCCACCGATTCCATATTCTGCTAACAGCCGTTGGATCTCGACCAACGCGAGCAGCAGAGTCGCGATACGATAAACCGCAATCGCGATAGGCTACAATCCGACCTTTATCGAAGTCGGAAACGCAATGGTACGCATTTCTCCTCCTTACACGAGGCATCACAACAACGTTTCACCAGGCAACGCCGGTAAACTGCTGTTTGTGTATGAGAAATCGGCTGGAAACTTTCCTCATGTCAACACGTTGTAGGTGTCGCCACCGGCGCCAACCTTGTGTGAATGCTCTGAAAAGCTAACCATTTGCATATCACAGCATCTTCTTGCTGTCGGTTAAATTTCGCGTCTGTAGCACGTCATCTTCGTGGTGTAGTAATTATAATGGCCAGTAGTGTAGAATGAATCCAACAGCTGAGGACGAGGATATTGGACAAAATTTGGAATTAAATGCTGATGAGCGGCAAATTCCGCGGGTTTACCAGAGGCAACAAGTTCTGCAGCAAGCAATGCTGATATTCCGGCGGAATTAGAAGCCAGGACTGAGCTACCAACGTCTGTATCCAGTGGCGGATTTATATACAATCCCATTAGGCATAGAACTAGGGGCGGCCCCATAAGGGGGGCGGTATTTTTTTTTGCTCTGTACTCATTTTAACCTTTTCCCTTTAAAATAACTGCGCTTAAAAACGACAAAAATTTTTAATATTGTTAAAAAACTTGCTAGTTTAAATAAGCCTTAAGAACGAAATTCGACAATACAACCTTGGAAATTACATAGTTTACTTGGTGACTGAATGGAAATTTAACGTTGGGTTTCTGTCCGGTATCATCTTCATGATTGTTCAAAATATTTTGAAGTAAGCTGTCAGGACGGCAATCTGTAATACGATGTCTGAAACGTTATTATTCCGAGAATGACGTCGGCTTCTACTTAACCCTACCATATTTTCCTCATGAAAATACCGGGACACCTGAAAAGCTGTGATAAACTAATCAGCAGTTTCTTAAATATTATAACATGTGTGGGCCTCAGTATGTAAAACCCGACTCTACTTAAATTTCTTGTAGAAATTACGGGGATGTATCAAATCAACCCTCCATTATTGTCATTAATGTGAAAGCTCTGTGGTCTTCAATGTCTGAGCTTTGATTTCATGACACCCGTTTAACAAAACATGTTGATACTGAGAATGCTTTATATTTTTAAACACATGTTTATACGCAAAGAACATAAGCAGAATATCTAATAATGTGTGACATACACTTCACAGCAGCTTAAAAATTTTATTGATTTATTTACTTAGTTACTTTTCTTGATGAAAAAAGAAGAAGATACCAACATTCGTTTGTCTCATTTATTGTGTTGCAGCCTGCACGATATCGAAGATCCCACTGTCTGCAATCGAATAGTACGTGGCATTTCAAATGTTATATTAAACTTCTTAACTAAGCTGTTTTTCTTCGAGGAAAGGTTATTTTTATTTTATGTTGGAACAAAAGGTTCATTTGCGTGTAGACATAACATGATTGTTCACACAAATGACAACACACCACATCAACTGCCAACAAGACTACTTAAACTTTGTAGTCTTCTCTGCCCACAGAAACCACTGAAATGTGAGATAAGAGTCAATCCAACATACCTCACTGAAAGATATTGCAAAAATTATTTGCTTTTTAAGTTAGAAAGAGAGTGTCAAGAATGTTCAGAACATATTTGCGCCCCAGCTAAAATTCCTGCGACGCGGGAAACAGAAACCAAAAAAGGGACTGTCCCGTTTTCTTTATGTGAGAATTCCAGCCGGCAGGTGTGCTTCTACTGTTCATTGACAACAGTGAAATAGGCGACAGTGAAATTAAATTATTCTGCATTGTCGTTATTTAATAGCACAGTTACGTCGAGTAATCCGAGTTGGTAAGTTCATCGTTCCGTGTTTAAAGTAAAAAGCATTGTGATCATGTGCGGTGTAGTACGATTGGAACTGGATAGAGTCTTTCTTTCTTCCCTCTTAGAATTTTTTTCTTTTGTTTTGACTGTTGGTAGACAATTTTGTAAGTGATTTAATATGAATAACAGTGAAAAAAGCAAACGTGCAAAATTAAGTGGGGTGGCATGTCAGAAATTATCGAAGGGAAGGCGAGAACGACAAGCCAATGTCCTAAAAACGCTTGACAGAGTAGATAAATTTTTCGCAAAAAATGTAGCTGGTTCGACTTCGAGATCAAGCAGTACAGATGATATTTCTGGCACAGCAACTGTTGTAACAGAAGTAAATACAGGCTAAACAAAAGTTAAAAATGAAGAAAAGTAAATTGTTCCTGATTTCAAGTTTCACGAAAAGATAAGTGTCGAGTTAGACATTACAAAAAGAAACAATCTCGTTATTGATGATCCTGCAGAATGGTGTGTGGCATTAATCAAAATTCTAACAATGATTTTTCTAATTGAAGAAGATGAATAAGCGGTAAAATTTGAACAAAAATGTATTTTAGCGTAAAATTTTAAATTGTGAATCAACTTTGCGTGATTTTCTTGTATACTCTTGTAGCACCGGTGCTGATTTTCGTGCACCATGTAAATTGTTCGGAGGTAAGGCCGTGATTGCTAATAATGGTATTGCAGATTGGAAAAATATTTCCAATACTTCATCTCATCATGAGAATTCAATTGAACACAAAAATTCTGAGTTATCTCTCTTAACAAGAAAAAAACCACTTTGAGCCATAGATGACCATTTCGAGTAATATGTTGAGACAGAAAAAATGTACTGGTGCAGTGTGTTGAAAAGGGTGTTTGCTGTAGTGAAGAAGCTAACAAGTCGTGGACTTCCCCTACGTGGATACGTTGACTGATTCTATTCATTACATAATGGTCAGTTTATGATGTCTCTTGAGCTTATAGCTGAGTTTGATCCTCTTCTCGAAGAGCACATTGAACGATCTGGAAATCTAGAGCAGGGACATACAAATTACCTTTCTTCAGCAATCTGTGATGAAGTAACAGAGCATCTTTCTGAACGAATAAAAAGAATTATCATAAGTGAAATAAAACAGGCCAAATATTTCTCTATAATAATAGATTCTGCTGCCGACATTTCACATATTGATCAATTATCTTTCATATTAAGCTATGTGAACGAGAATGATGAATCTGTTGAACGTTTCCTACTGACCGAAAACTTAGCTGAGGCCGTACTAAAAGTCGTGTCTACAAATTCCATTGATGTTACTGACTGTAGAGACCAGTCATATGACAATGCAAGCAATATATCAGGAACCACACAGATCTGCAGGCACGCATTAAAGAACGAAGTTCGGAAGCGCATTATGTGCCTTGTGCTGCACATTCTTTGAATTTGGACGTCACTAGTGCTGCAAGCTGTTAACAGGAAGCATGTTAATTTTTCAATGTAGTGCAAAACCTTTATAATTTTTTCTCTGCTTCGACACAGTGCTGGGATAAACTTCTTTCTTTCATGAAACCAGGAAACAAAACGGTAAAAAGTTTATCAAAAACATGTTGGTCAGCACGAGAGGAAGCGTGTGTTAATCTATATAAAACTGGGTTTTAAGTTTCTTTTTTCCCTGCCGTACACCAACTATAGTTCAGGTAGCATATTACATTTTGATTGATCGCGACTAGACCGCTGACGCGTCCTTCAGAACAACGAATAGCAGAGTACGGAAACACCTCACAGCGCTCTCACCCAAAACGGCAATTGTGAAGTGATCGGATTATAGTTATTATTTAAAACATGTTTTTTTTGGGGGGGGGGAGGGGGGGCGCATATAATATCTTGTAGTTAGAGGCGCAAAATTTTTAAAACCGCCACTGCCTGTATCTGTTCCTTTAGCCTTTAGCCGAGTTGTGTAAGGGACTAACACGTCTTAAACAGCTAAACTTCGATCACATTGCGCGAAAGTGGACCGTACAAATTAGTACGCGTATTCAGGGCAAAATAAACGAAAGTTTTAAGCAATTTGCAAATCAACAAAAGGAACAAATAATTGGCGAAATTCAATATTAATTTCGAACGCTTCGGTAATGAGCAAGCTGTGTATTAGAGGAAAAGTTAAGTGCTGATTTTCGGCGGCTGTTCGAAGAGCAGTCTAATGAAATAACAAAAATAAATTGGAAGATAGAAAGTGTAACTAATAACTTTGCAGAGTTACAACTTGCATGTAAAGACATACCCGAGTCGGCAAGGCAGTTGAATTCGGAAGTGAGCGAAATAAAAGAAACGCAACCTGAATTGCAAAATACTGCACAACAGATGGTGTTGCAAAGTGAGCAGCGGAATGAAGAGTTTGTTACTTAGTTGCATGACCAAGACAAACAGGTTACCGCCTGTATAAGAGCACGAAGTGACATAATTGATAGCGACTTCGTGAATTAGTTGCATCAGAAGGATTCACAGGTTAACGAAGCGGAATCACCCACCATAATTCAAAATCCTAGTGCTGAAGTGTTTTCTCAGCACAACAAGGAATACTGATGTAAAAACGGAATTAGAACAAACAAAGACGTTATTTTAACGTGATTTTCCTAAGAAGAAGCATGACGTGGAAGAACACGTAGAGAAATTGCACCATGAGTTGTCAGCTGCGCGCAATAATGCAGGCGGAAGCCCAGCAGACGCAGCAACAAACAATCCTCATATGCATTTATCGTCTCCACAGTCGGGTGTATAGTATAGAGAAACTTTGTACAACACGAACACAGATGATGTGTATTCGTCGTGAAATACGGTGGTGGCAAAAGCCTTGATGAACATCCTTTGCTCAAGCATCGTCAGTTTCAGACGTACATCCCAGACAAGTAAAGAGGTCAATACCCAGTTGTTTTCATTAAGAGTTTTAGAGGAATACTGCCCAGATCTGGAGTGACGCCCAAAGAATACATTTGTTGCCTCACATGTACAAGTGAAGGAGAGCTGTGGCCATCAGAAATTATACAGAAATGTGAAACATATGAACAATTCGAGAGAATGTTTTCATCAGTGCATTGGTCTATAGGCCAGCAAGAGAAAAGAAATGTACTCATCTGACGTTTACAACAGTAAACAACGTACTCTACGCAAGTACTCTGAGAAATATATCAATAAGACAAGATACTGGGGTGTTCCCATATCAGTAAAAGATGTTATACGAATTTTAAAGGCAAGATTACCTTAAAATTTAAGAGAGAAGCTATTGCATGCTACTGCATGCTACTGGAAATGACATTGAGCAGTTCATATCTTTTGTTGACTCGATACACTTGTTACATGAAGACATAAAGCTTTGGACTCAGGACAACGAGGTTATCAGTAGTAAGGACAATGCATACCACAATAACAGTGGTAACGGGAACCAGAACCGAAACCAGAACAGTAACATTAATGGGAATGAAAATAACTGAAATGCACCCCGTCAAGGTTATAAAATAACGCACCACAGGAAGATAACAACAGACAGCAATTCGGAAGGAAAAGAAGGTATGAGAATCGGTGTAATCCCGGTTATCAGAATGAAACCACAGTAATAATCAGGATAAAAACATAACGCCACAAACGTGGCCAAACAACGAAGAAGCGAATTGGCTATCGAATCCTGCAGCACAAAACTGTGGGCAACAGCATTCGATGCAGAATAACAGCCCAAACCAAAGTAATCAGAATAACAATAATAATACTGTGAACTGACGGGCACAAAACCAACCCGTGACGCTATTTGAAGCGATTGAAAGTAATCAACTTTTAAAAAGCCTGCCAACAAACTAACTTCGATCATACCGAGCCCTCGGACAGAGGTCGAGAACAGTGCAGGGGGCAGTACGCAAAAGTAGAGCCATCTGATCCGTTATAATAACGGTGGTGATATACGTGGTGAATTGTTATCTGAGGAGAATTCCTACAGAGAGGAAAACAATACGGAGGTACAGGCTGTATCTGAAGCCGAAGTAGGTAAAGTAGCTATAGTAGTAGTAACTGACACCGGTGCATCGGCGAACGTTATTTCTTATAACTTGCTTAACCAAATACGCGAGAAGGATATACCTTCCACATTATCAATCCAGAATTATAAAATTATTGGTGCGATAAGCACCAAGTCGAAGAATATTAGTTAGCAGACTCAGTTGGAAATATTGACAGGAAACAGAGCGTTTTATTGCACGTCCTGGTTGTTGAGTAGTTGTCAGCCAATTCTATTATTGGTGCAGGATTTCTGCAAGAGAAGGACGTAAAAATCGGCTTCCCGGCAGGCAAATGCTATGTTACAGTTGATGGGAAAAAATATAATTCTGGATTTTCTCAAAACAAAAGGTCACCATGGCAGATTCTGCCAGCGAGTGAAGATCAAGTTTGACTGACTGGTGGTAGTTCTATTGCTCTTCTAGCTGGCAAGATCTCAAGGCACTATTACCAGGCAAGATTTTAGAATCAGATTACTTGAGTCAGCAGCAGAGAAATGAGCTATGGAGTCTCTTAAGTAGATATCAGAAGTATTTGCAGAAGACCCATGTATAATAAAAGGATACATATATCACATGCAAGTTAATCCTAATGAAACTTATTGTCACACGACATACTTGATTCCATGGACGAAGAGAGAGGCCGTAAACAACGAAATCAAGGAAATGCTAAAACAAGGAATAGTAAAAACGTGCTATCAAATAAATTTAGGGGTTTATAGCCACATAAACAGCTCACGAAATTTGTTTAATCAATATGACATTTTTGTTGTATATATCTGCGTAAATAATTCATTTCTGTTTTCATGTACATATTAGAGTTAGTTGTGATAAGAGAAGTCTCAAAGCAGTTATATAAATATCGTAAAGAGGAGGTGAAAGTCATTTAAAGGACATTAAAAAAATGACTTTACCAAACCTTTCTTTTGAATTATAAAGCCAAACCCTGTCTTACAAAGACATTTGACCTAATAAATTGTAAATAGTAGTACACTTTTAAAACAGAATTCATAGATAGTGTGTTAGTTTTAAGATTATTATTAATACTTTGCCTCCATAATATGTGATTACTTGTAAATAACTCTGCACTCTTCCTGTCAGAAGTACATGTCCCACAAGCTCAAGATAAAAAGTTTTGAATAATAGTATATGTCTTCATATACATAAATAGGAAAGGAGATATTTTTTATAGGATGACGTCCTGTGTCAATGCATTAGCTAGCAGGAGAGGTTCTCAGGTCATCTACCTTGCAAATAAACTATGCTCCTATTTTGGTAATTGCTGATGTCCTCATATGTTCGTTTTGCATTTTAGAATTACTTTTTCACATTATGGTACAAAATTGAGAACTGCCCTTGAACTAGGTTTTCATTGGAATAAAGTAATAAACTCGGTGCCATATACGATCGAAACACATGTGTGTAAAGCACGGATGCACAGCACAAAAATAATGACCAATTACAGTTCGAATCGAGAATTTTCAAAGACACTGCAAAAACTAATATAATTAATGTTCATATACAGCCATGTGCCAATATAAACATTAAACAAGTAGCGTTAAGTGGTGTCGTATCGAACGATTCTCCACAAAGCGAACAAGCAAGCTATTTTGGACGTTACATGAAACGCATAGCTTGAATATGAGTGTAATTTGACTTAAAAGAATATGTAACTGCAGAGGAGTAACAAAACGAATGTCAAAGTCAGTGCCGTTAGAGACTCTCAGAGAAGGCCGCAGTGCGTGAACTTTGTATGCAACCAAGCAAAACTGTGCAACGGAACTAGTCTGTGAGAACAGTAAACCTACTAATGTTGCGAAGTGCACAATAACGTTGATGATTACCTTCAGTGAAGTGTTCACTCACGTGTGTAAGTGCAGATTCCCGTGTAGAAACTCTTAGGTAAAGCACAAGTAGCCGTTCTATGGAACTCGCACTGCTACGAACCGAGTGTAAACAGCGTAAGCCGCACCTTTACAATGTTCCGCGCGAAGCTCTGGACTGTCGCGGTGGAATGTGAGCCACGTGATCGCTCAGTGCTCGCAGCATTTCAAAACATAGAGACTTGCACCGTTAAGCTATGAACGCTCTTTTAGTGCAAACAGTGATAGCGTAATATGCCAATAAATAATCTGTAATGCTCATTGAAAACAAACAACAATCATTATGTAATCGGAAAGCAACGACAAGGTGGGCAACAGAACAGAAAACAAAACTTCACTGCGGCAAACAATACTCAAACAAAATAACGAACTGTAAACCACCACCATGAGCAGAATATGCAATCATTATGTGCATCCATAAGACAATATATGTACTAACAAACCCTCTTTCAGCCAAGCCGCATAATGATGTGCTTATATATCAATACTCAACCGATTGTATTCAATGTACCCCATACCCGAGTTGCCTGCCCTGTGGAAGGCCTAGCCACTTGTATCCAGTAATTAGCTGCAAATCCTGGCACGTCTTCCCATGTTCCTGTCCGCCCCTGAGGGTGCCGGCATCGACTACCATCTACCAGCAAGAACCGTCATTCCGACAATCCGTCATAAGATCAATCATCGCATCTACAAATCACTGTATTCGACATTGTAATATTGTGAAAAATTCTTAATTGAAGTAAAATTTTGTAACGACTTACGATTTTGAATTGTGAGAAAGAACATTTATGACAACCTCTCATAATAAAAGATTTTCCAATGAAAAAAAGGAACCATATGATAAAGGACTCTTACACCAAAGTATTGCTATCCAAATATTCAAATAATTTTCAGTGAAGAAATACACATAGAACAATTCGTCCATCCTTTGGTTTTTTACTCAGGTGGATGAGTAGTTATAGTAGGGGTACAAGTTGGGACTAGGGCCTCAGTCAAATAACAAGGGCAAGAGTAAAGTGTAGATGTAAATGTAAATGACCTCAAATAATTGCCCTTTTTCTGAAATGAAAGAAAAGGTATTCTTGTATCATATAAAACTATGAACTTATGTTCATGAACCATGTAAACAACAAATGAGTGACTTCAGTTAAATGTTGATCTCCAACAGACAAAACAGCATGGTCTCAATATTTAGGGGGCATTTTATAAGGTCACAAACTTTTGCACAAAGTTTACCCACGGTAATGTAGCTACACCAGTCACCTCTGAATAATATATCGATAATCATGCAAAGGTTGTTGTTGTTCTTGTGTTTTTTAGTCCAGAGACTGGTTTGATGCAGCTCTTCATGCTACTCTATTTCGTGCAAGCTTCTTCATCTCCCAGTACCTACTGCAACCTACACCCTTCTGAATCTGCTTAGTGTATTCATTTCTTGGTCTCCCTCCACTCTGCCCTCCAATACTAAATTGGTGATCCCTTGATGCCTCAGAACATTTCCTACTAACCGATACCTTCTCCTAGTCAAGTTGTGCCACAAATTTCTCTTCTCCTCAATTCTATTCAGTACTTCCTCATTAGTTAAGTGATCTACTCATCTAATCTGCAGCATTCTTCTGTAGCACCACATTTCGAAAGCTTCTGTTCTCTTCCTGTCCAAACTATTTATCGTCCATGTTTCACTTCCATACATGGCTACGCTCCATACAAATACTTTCAGAAACGACTTCCTGACACTTAAATCTATACTCGACGCTAACAAACTTCTTCAGAAACGCTTTCCTTGCCATTGCCAGTCTACATTTTAAATTCTCTTTACTTCGACCATCATCAGTTATTTTGCTCCCCAGTTAGCAAATCTCATCTACTACTTTACGTGTCTCATTTCCTAATCTAATTCCCTCAGCATCACCCGACTTAATTCGACTACATTCCATTAACCTCATTTTGCTTTTGTTGATTTTCATCTTATATCCTCCTCTCAAGACACTGTCTATTCCGTTCAACTGCTCTCCCAGGTCATTTGCTGTCTCTGACAGAATTACGTCATCGGTGAACCTCAAAGTTTTATTTCTTCTCCATGGATTTTAATTCCTAATCCTAATTTTTCTTTTGTTTCGTTTACTGCTTGCTCAGTATAAAGATTAAACAGCATTGGGGTTAGGCTGCAGCCCTGTCTCACTCCCTTCCCAACCACTGCTTCCCTTTCATGCCCCTCCACTCTTATAACTGCCATCTGATTTCTGTACAAATTGTAAATAGCCTTTCACTCCCTGTCTTTTACCCCTGCCACCTTTACAATTTGAAAGAGAGTATTTCACTCAACATTGTCAAAAGCTTTCTATAAGTCTACAAAAGCTAGAAACGTAGATTTGCCTTTCCTTAATCTATCTTCCAAGATAAGTCGTAGGGTCAGTATTGCCTCACGTGTTCTATCATTTCTACGGAATCCAAACTGATCTTCCCCGAGGTCGGCTTCTACCAGTTTTTCCATGCGTCTGTAAGGAATTCGCGTTAGTATTTTGCACCTGTGACTTATGAAACTGATGGTTCGGTAATTTTCACATCCGTCAACACCTGCTTTCTTTGGGATTGGAATTATTATATCCTTCTTGAAGTCAGAGGGTATTTCGCCTTCTTCTTGAAGTCTGAGGATAGTTCGCCTGTTTCATGCATCTTGCTAACCAGATGGTAGAGTTTTGTCAGGGCTGGCTCTCCCAAGGCTGTAGGTAGTTCTAATGGAATGCTGTCTACTCCCGGGGCCTTGTTTCGACTTAGGTCTTTCAGTGCTCTGTCAAACTCTTCACGCAGTATCGTATCTCCCATTTCATCTTCATCTACATCCTCCTCCATTTCCATAATATAGTCCTCAAGTACATCCCCCTTGCATAGACTCTCTATAAACTCCTTCAACCTTTCTGCTTTCCCTTCTTTGCTTACAACTGGGTTTCCATCTGAGCTCTTGATATTCATACAAGTGGTTCTCTTTTCTCCAAAGGTCTCTTTAATTTCTCTGTAGGCAGTACCTATTTTACCCCTAGCGAGATATGCCTCTACATCCTTACATTTGTCCTCTAGCCATCCATGCTTAGCCGTTTTGCACTTAATGTTGACCTCATTTTTGAGACGTTTGTATTCGTTTTTGCCTGCTTCATTTACTGAACTTTTATATTTTCGCCTTTCATCAATTGAATTCCATATATCTTTTGTCACTCAAGAATTTTTACTAGCTCTCCTCTTTCTACCTACTTGATCCTCTGTTGCTTTTACTATTTCATCCCTCAAAGCTACACATTTTCTTCTACTGTATTTCTTTTCCCCACTCCTATCAATCGTTCCCTAATACTCTCCTTGAAACTCTGTACAACCTCTAGTTGTGTCAATTGTTCCAGGTCCCATCTCCTGAAATTCCTACCTTTTTGCAGTTTCTTCAGTTTTAATCTACAATTCATAACCGATAGACTGTGGTCAGAGTCCACATCTCCCCCTGGAAATGTCTTACTACTTAAAACCTGATTCGTAAATCTCTGTCTCACCATTATATAATCTATCTGAAACCTTTCAGTATCTCCAGGCCTCTTCCATGTATACAACCTTCTTTCATGATTCTTGAACCAAGTGTTCAACGCTTATAAAGTGTAACTAGTATAAATAGCAATGAAACAAGGGCAACGGTCTCTTCTACTCTGCTCTTTTGTTCTTTTCTTTTTGTTCTTTACTCTTTTGCCCTTGTATCTCTTAGCTTGATTCACATTACGCGATTATTTCTGCGGATTTGATGAAATGATCATGGGAGTTCTTTCTTGGATATGTTGCTTAATTATTTGCAAGTGGATCTGTTATTAGTAATCAGAATATCAAGTGCGTGCATTTCAATATGATGCGTTTCTTGTAGAGGATCTTTTGTTTTAAATACGAGGCATCACATGTCTGTTATGTGGAATAGTGTAAGTTGACTTTTATTTCTTTAAAACATACTGTTAAAGTTTAACCATATTTCATTTTAAAACCTGTCCCTCTTCACATTCATAATTTAGTGCGTTTTCTTAAAAACGGAAGCGTTGCTTTGGTTATTACAGATTGCGTGTACCAATTAATGCAGCGTAGTCTTTTCTTTATGAAATACAGTAGCAGCTGCAGTCATTTTAATATTACAAGTACGATAATCAATTTAATACTATTTCCGCAAAGAAACATATTTAAACTCACGGCAAGTAACAAATTTTACCAAAAGATTTGCTCTCCAAGCCAAAACTGTGAGCCGTTGCTACTTTCAGAAGAAATTGCATTAACTTACGTAAAAGCTTAGAATTAAGTCTGTCATTTAATGAAAGATACCCCAGTTTCTTTTAACGCTGCAGCCATTTCTTTTCATTTTAATATAAAGAAATATTTCACAACCCGAAATTGACTTCCATCTTAACTGCAAATTATCCAATTTTTCTGAAATTATAGTCTTCCGTTTGTCTGTATATGCACACCTCATCTGCCGACTTCTTCCATTCCTATAATTACTTCGTGGAGCACCGTTTTTCTTGTGTTAGAGTGTATTAGTGCACTGTACATTTCAGTATTGGGCATTCAGGCCGCAATCCTAGATACATCTGTACTTTTTCACTTTCATAGACGAAATGAAGGTTTTTTATCTTATAAATTAACTTTTATTGTTTCCTAATAGGGGGACCGAAAAAAAAGAAGGAGTATAAAGATTGAAAATTTGCACACAGAATGTCTGTGGCGGAGAGGATTATAATAGCAGGCTTCTCAGATTCAGCTCAAGTGATATTACAGCCGCAGTTCTTCTCAGATCTCCAGTGTCTGAAGAGGTTTCTGCTACCATGTTGTACCTGAATGTTGCTATTAATTCAGCCCAAAGACTCCCACTTGCCTGACAGAGAGGCAATAGAACTGAAATGTGGCAACGCAATAAGAAATAACGAATAACATTTATTAAGAGTATGTAATGAAATTGAACAACTTGATGCCTGGATCTTGTCCTGAATGTGATACAATGAAATTTAAGTAACTTTGCTGTCACTTGGCAGTAGCTGATATTTTCAGTATGACTCAATAGTAATTGTGCGGATACTCTTTTATTGTGATAGAAGCTGAAGAAATAAATTAAAATCGTGCCACGGCCTTGACTTGAACCAGGTGTCCTCTTGAGTTGGAAGATGTGCTAACCATTACACCACTGTAGCTGACAGCTGCGCTTACTGTCAAAGCACAAATTTTAATTCATTTCTTCAGTTTCTATCATTATCGAAGATAAAGCTTAGATTCACATGTCTTGAGAAAATTGTTAATTCGGACAGATCAATAGATCACCTGCAACTGAGATACAGGGAGGATTGCCCCATTATGTTCAAAGCTGGGGGGCTATACTGACTATTTTAGAAGGTGAAAACAGGTTGAGGGCGTGAACTGAAGATTATGTTGGGGAGGGAACTGGACTAGTTTAGTCCGCGCAGGTGTGTTAGCTGTACTGCTATGGTGGTGTGAGAGTTAGCACATTTGCCTATGAAGTCGGAGACCCAGACTGAAGTCCCAACAGTGGCACAAATTTTAATTCATTTCTTTAGCTTCTATTATTATCGAAGATAAAGTTGTGATTCGTATATCTTGAGAAAACAGTAATTCCACTGTTTTATTTGTACTCGGTAAACAGCGACTGCTAGGTTATAATTTTGTCTTCAGAAACTGAACTCGTAGAACTGTGCTCCATAGTGTAAGGAAATGAGTTGTACTGAGCTGCCTGTAGGCTCTGAACTGCGTGAGGGTTCACGGTATGTCGTGTTTCGTGCCTGATGGCGGGAGGATTTTCTTCTCCAACAGTAAAAGGCGGAATTCATGTAATCTACAGCTGACAGCACTCCCTTTGCATGCCGGCGGCACTATTACTGACAAGTACGAACCAGAAAGTGGTCCGAATTTATGAGCGCCATCTGGAGGTGCCCGAAACTGAGAGGCGTCTGGAGAGAGGTTGAGCCTGTGTGGAAGCGGCCTGTCGCGGTATTTGTTGTGTACCCTTAAGCCTGGTACACATCATTAGTACTGCAGCTTACCACTGATCACATGCCTACTTCATCTCTCAATCTGAGTCATATTGGCAGCCACCGTGAGCCGTTATTCAGTTAATATCTGCCTCCTGGATGACGATGTTTACATGGAAGGTGCGATGCCAACATTCATTATCGTCGTCAAAGATAAGAGCACTCACTCCGTCTTCAGGCCACGAGTGGCCTACCGGAACCATCCGACCGCCGTGTCATCCTCATAGAGGATGCGGATAGCATGGGCGTTGGGTCAGCACACCGCTCTCCCGGTCGTTATGATGGTATTCTTGACCGAAGCCGCTACTATTCGGTCGAGTAGCTCCTCAACTGGCATCACGAGGCTGAGTGCACCCCGAAAAATGGCAACAGCGCATGGCGGCCTGGATGGTCACCCACCCAAGTGCCGACCACGCCCGACAGCGCTTAACTTCGGTGACCTGACGGGAACCGGTGTATCCACTGCGACAAGGCCGTTGCCCCGTCAAAGATAAGACCATCGTCGAAATGTTGATTGTGAGGCTGGACACTGGATATCTTGCCCTGATACTGCACGCCCCTCATATTACCGTAAGACAGCTGTGAGAGGCGTCAAGCACCCACACATAACATGGTGACTTACGCACCGCGCTGCTGATCGCATGTGACATACACTACCAGGCGCAGCTAACGAATGTATAAGTGGAACGGACGTCCTATACCAATCACAGACCGCCTCTACTCTTACCATGGCCATCAATTTTAGTTAATTCCTGAAATTGCGAACACTGTTTAATTTGAATGACACCACAGTTAGAATGCTAGTCATCCTTTCCTGTTGTTTCTTATTAACCATATTCGTTGTAATATTGAGACAACAAGTTTCTTTGAAGCCTCGATTCCATGGGCACCTCCAGGTTGTTGGTGTGCTCCCACTCCTTTCAACGTAGAGTTGCCAGGCCAAAAAATACATAACTCGACGTTTTATTTAACTGGACCTTTTGCCCTAAAAGCGGGGACTAAGTATTTACAATAGAAACAGTGTCAGATGGGTAATTTATTAATAATCAGTTACCGTCAATTTATGGCGAGATCAATCTTAAATGTGGGTGAACTAAGCAAAGAATCAGCAAACAGCCTTGTAATTTACGAAGTGCTCAGTCTTATTAACTGCTGAGTCTCCTTCCTAAAATAGTTTCTTGTCAAATTAAAAAAAAGAATACATCAAACAAAATAAATAATTATCTATTTTTTTAGAATAGAAAACTAAAAGATATTTAATAACTCTGCCCATTTCAGACTTGTAACAGGTAGGAGCGACGCACTACAGTGTCGACGTGAGGTGGTTTGGCATCGGCTGATGGGCACATTGTACTTCGTTTTGCTAGGTCTGTGTGTTGCATTGTCGTGATACTGTGCGTTAGGCTCGTACGACCTACGAAGAAAAATATAGTTTACAGGCATAAGTAAAGCACTGATTGGTATATCTGTATATCCTTACGGTATATCTACTTATTCCTCCATACACTTATTTCTTGTGCTACACTCTCCCAAATTCAAGTGGTTCAAATGGCTCTGAGCACTAAGCGACTTAACATCTGAGGTCATCAGTCCCTTAGACTTAGAACTACTTTAACCTAACTAACCTAAGGACATCATACACATCCATACCCGAGACAGGATTCGAACCTGCGACCGTAGCAGCAGCACGGTTCCGGACTGAAGCACCTAGAACTGCTCGGACAACGCGGCCGGCCCTCCCAGACTGCCGAGCGTGTTAAAGAGTAGCTTATGGCATGCAGAGGTACTCTGACTGCGGATCGAATCCGTCCGGCAGATTAACGACGACGGTAGGTGTGCTTGGATATGGATTTTAGGCAGTTTTCCACATTCCTCTGAGTGAATATTAGGCTGCTACCCAAGCACCAAATTGGTTACACAATTCGTATACATTTATTCATATGAATAACACTAAGTGCAGAGAGTTGAGGTACACATATTCCGTCCCAGGAAGTAACGTGATGGCGACAGGTGTGACATCTGGCCAGCCATTAAACTAATCATGCCAAATCCGTCAATAACCATACTCATCCCGCGCCGATTCTGGACAAAGGCGCAAGAAAATGAAGAATGTGGGATGAAGTGTTGGGGATAAAAATTGTAGAGGTTGCAGTTGCTATATGGATATGAAGAGGCTTGGACAGAACAGACTATCGTGCATAGCTGCATCAAACCTGTCTCCCGGCTGAAGCCCACAGTAACAAGCTTATTTTTTCTCTGGTCGTGCCACTCCTCAGGAATAACAAAATGTGTGTTTACGTCATTATCTCGGGACGGGCGTTACTTGTATAGTCCGTAATTCATCGCGTAAACGTCTAACATAAACTGGAGAGGCCTAACATGTATATGTTTGCCAGTACAGGACTGTAAAAAGCAGGACATGTTCGGCAAAGCCGGCCACCAGGCAAACCTATTTCCCTCTAGGCGTGCCAGTCACTGTGAACGCGTCCAGATCGCTGACAAAAAGTTCTTGGCTCCAACAACCAGACCGCGCAAATGAATTAAACTCAGCACCCTGCTCCTTAATTAAATCATCAAATCAGTCTCCTTTATATTTTACATCTCATAACTCAGATCATGAACTGCACTCTGTAGGTGACACATCTGGATACAGGTAATAATAATGTAATTCTACAACGTAAATTCCGGTACTCTTCTACCGTCATTATTCAGGAAAGGCGCACTCTGAAGACTACACGCAACAATGAAAAGCTGACTTTGTGCCTCTCCTCACACCGATCTAGTACCTTTGAGACATACCTTCGTCTCATCCTTGGAGATGCAGTGGCCTACAGCTAGCTGAGAACAACAAAGTGATTGACAGTTGAACATGGAACGGGGGACGTTGTCGTTTCGCCATTACGTGCAATCGCAATGTGGTTCCGGTATCAGCAGCTGTGCTGTTCTGCAGTAGACACCTCCTTAGGTTGCCCCTTAACGTGCAGTTCCTAATCAGTTCCTCAGTTAGCTTCACAATTCCATAAAAGAAAAATTCCACCGTGATAAAAAGAGCATGTAACAGTTACGTTAAGGAGCGCAATAGTCGTCCTCAGCTACCTGGTAATTAGCGTCTATGGTGGTGGAGCGATGTGACATCTATGTGCAGGACAGAAGATGTGACCAAACCCTTACTTGTTATTTTAGCTGCCCTATGAACAACTCCTGTTAGTAAATTTGCCATCATGTTCAAAGTATGGTACAATGACTCACTTTCGCACTAGGTCAGTATC
Source organism: Schistocerca cancellata (assembly GCF_023864275.1). Classification (NCBI taxonomy): domain Eukaryota; kingdom Metazoa; phylum Arthropoda; class Insecta; order Orthoptera; family Acrididae; genus Schistocerca; species Schistocerca cancellata. The sequence goes on along the minus strand of NC_064634.1, from coordinate 420,264,644 downwards.
TACACATTCCTACAGTAGTGGGACGTAAGAGGACAGATGCTGTGACGAGGCAAAAATGTACAGCTCGAGACTCCATCCAAAAGCTCATTCTGACGTGTCTTCCTGTAGAGTACGCCTCAGGGTGTGCTTAGATTATTTAGCGTTGATTTCCCTGTTAGTTTAGGTGTTCCGAGGATATTCAGAAGGGTTCAGATGACAGGATACATCCTAAGACGCCGAGGATCCGTCAATTTGGTAGTGGGAGGAAGTGTTGGGGATAAAAATGGTAGTGGTTGCAACAGTTATGCGGAGATTAGAGGGTTGAACAGAAAAGACTAGTGTGCATAACTGCGTCAAGCCTGTCCCCTCGCTGAAGATCACAGCGACAAGTTTATTTTTCTCTGGCCTTGCCACACCTCAGGAATAACAAAATGTGCCACAACAGTTTCAACAGTCGCTTATTGTGAAGCCCCAATAGCTGATCTTTCCGGCAGTTAACTTTTCATTCTCCGCTGCAGTATAAGATCTAAAATATTTTGCACATCCAGTTTCCTATTTATTTTTCTTGTTTACTCAGCGTAACTCGTAAGGAATATCGTCTGAAGCCTGGCCCACTTCCTTGATCTTCTGTTTTATGAGTGTCTTCTATTACCCACCCCTTTTCTTCTGTTTTGCCCTTTCCTCACTTGCACTCCAATATTCCTCCTTTTATGCTCTCCTCCTCTACTACTTTTACTGTTTCCTCTTGTTTTAAAACTCATCTTTGGCTTCCTACTTCCCCTCTCCCTCCTCTGTCTTCTTCTTCTCATTTTCTTCTTTCTCTCTTGGTTCCTTTTCAGTCTTCTCCTTTTCTGTCCTTCTGATTCTGTTCCCTCCCTGTCTTACAATTTCCATTTCTGTCTCTCTCTTTCCTCTCTTTTCCTCCTAATTAACACAAGTTTAGTCCTCTATCTGCTTTCTTTGATTTTTTTATGTCACTCAAATATTCATTTATTACATACTGTATGTTGTTGTTTTTGTGGTCTTCAGTCCTGAGACTGGTTTGATGCAGCTCTCCATGCTACTCTATCCTGTGCAAGCTTCTTCATCTCCCAGTACCTACTGAAACCTACATCCTTCTGAATCTGCTTAGTGTATTGATCTCTTGGTCTCCCTCTACGATTTTTACCCTCCACGCTGCCCTCCAATGCTAAATTTGTGATCCCTCGATGCCTGAGAACATGTCCTACCAACCGATCCCTTCTTCTAGTCAAGTTGTGCCACAAACTTCTCTTCTCCCCAATCCTATTCAATACCTCCTCATTAGTTACGTGATCTACCCACCTTATCTTCAGCATTCTTCTGTAGCACCACATTTCGAAAGCTTCTATTCTCCTCTTGTCCAAACTAGTTATCGTCCATGTCTCACTTCCATACATGGCTACACTCCATACAAATACTTTCAGAAAAGACTTCCTGACACCTAAATCTATATTCGATGTTAACAAATTTCTCTTCTTGAGAAACGCTTTCCTTGCCATTGCCAGTCTACATTTTATATCCTCTCTACTTCGACCATCATCAGTTATTTTACTCCCTAAATAGCAAAACTCCTTTACTACTTTAAGTGTCTCATTTCCTAATCTAATTCCCTCAGCATCACCCGACTTAATTTGACTACATTCCATTACCCTCGTTTTGCTTTTGTTGATGTTCATCTTATATCCTCCTTTCAAGACACTGTCCATTCCGTTCAACTGCTCTTCCAAGTCCTTTGCTGTCTCTGACAGAATTACAATGTCATCGGCGAACCTCAAAGTTTTTACTTCTTCTCCATGAATTTTAATACCTACTCCGAATTTTTCTTTTGTTTCCTTTACTGCTTGCTCAATATACAGATTGAATAACATCGGGGAGAGGCTACAACCCTGTCTCACTCCTTTCCCAACCACTGCTTCCCTTTCATGCCCCTCGACTCTTATAACTGCCATCTGGTTTCTGTACAAATTGTAAATAGCCTTTCGCTCCTTGTATTTTACCCCTGCCACCTTCAGAATTTGAAACAGAGTATTCCAGTCAACATTGTCAAAAGCTTTCTCTAAGTCTACAAATGCTAGAAACGTAGGTTTGCCTTTTCTTAACCTTTCTTCCAAGATAAGTCGTAAGGTCAGTATTGCCTCACGTGTTCCAACATTTCTACGGAATCCAAACTGATCTTCCCCGAGGTCGGCTTCTACCAGTTTTTCCATTCGTCTGTAAAGAATTCGTGTTAGTATTTTGCAGCTGTGACTTATTAAACTGATAGTTCGGTAACTTTCACATCTGTCAACACCTGCTTTCTTTGGGATTGGAATTATTATATTCTTCTTAAAGTCTGAAGGTATTTCGCCTGTCTCATACATCGTGCTCACCAGATGGTAGAGTTTTGTCATGACTGGCTCTCCTGAGGCCATCAGTAGTTCTAATGGAATGTTGTCTACTCCCGGGGCCTTGTTTTGACTCAGGTCTTTCAGTGCTCTGTCAAACTCTTCACGCAGTATCTTATCTCCCATTTCATCTTCATCTACATCCTCTTCCATTTCAATAATATTGTCCGCAAGTACATCGCCCTTGTATAAACCCTCTATATACTCCTTCCACCTTTCTGCTTTCCCTTCTTTGCTTAGAATTGGGTTGCCATCTGAGCTCTTGATATTCATACAAGTGGTTCTCTTCTCTCCAAAGGTCTCTTTAATTTTCCTGTAGGCAGTATCTATCTTACCCCTAGTGAGACAAGCCTCTACATCCTTACATTTGTCCTCTAGCCATCCCTGCTTAGCCATTTTGCACTTCCTGTCGATTTCATTTTTGAGACGTTTGTATTCCTTTTTGCCTGCTTCATTTACTGCATTTTTATATTTTCTCCTTTCATCAATTAAATTCAATATTTCTTCTGTTACCCAAGGATTTCTATTAGCCCGCGTCTTTTTACCTACTTGATCGTCTGCTGCCTTCACCACTTCATCCCTCAGAGCTACCCATTCTTCTTCTACTGTATTTCTTTCCCCCATTCCTGTCAATTGCTCCCTAATGCTCTCCCTGAAACTCTGTACAACCTCTGGTTCTTTCAGTTTATCCAGGTCCCATCTCCTTAAATTCCCACCTTTTTGCTGTTTCTTCAGTTTCAATCTGCAGTTCATAACCAATAGATTGTGGTCAGAATCGACATCTGCCCCAGGAAATGTCTTACAATTTAAAACCTGGTTCCTAAATCTCTGTCTTACCATTATATAATCTATCTGAAACCTGTCAGTATCTCCAGGCTTCTTCCATGTATACAGCCTCGTTTCATGATTCTTGAACCAAGTGTTAGCTATGATTAAGTTATGCTCTGTGCAAAATTCTACAAGGCGGCTTCCTCTTTCATTCCTTCCCCCCAATCCATATTCACCTACTATGTTTCCTTCTCTCCCTTTTCCTACTGACGAATTCCAGTCACCCATCACTATTAAATTTTCGTCTCCCTTCATTACCTGAATAATTTCTTTTATCTCGTCATACATTTCATCTATTTCTTCGTCATCTGCAGAGCTAGTTGGCATATAAACTTGTACTACTGTAGTAGGCATGGGCTTTGTGTCTATCTTGGCCACAATAATGCGTTCACTATGCTGTTTGTAGTAGCCAACCCGCACTCCTATTTTTTTATTCATTATTAAACCTACTCCTGCATTACCCCTATTTGATTTTGTATTTATAACCCTGTAATCACCTGACCAAAAGTCTTGTTCCTCCTGCCACCGAACTTCACTAATTCCCACTATATCTAACTTTAACCTATCCATCTCCCTTTTTAAATTTTCTAACCTACCTGCCCGATTAAGTGATCTGACATTCCACGCTCCGATCCGTAGAATGCCAGTTTTCTTTCTCCTGATAACGACGTCCTCTTGAGTAGTCCCCGCCCGGAGATCCGAATGGGGGACTATATTACCTCCGGAATATTTTACCCAAGAGGACGCCATCATCATTTAATCATACAGTAGAGCTGCATGTCCTCGGGAAAAATTACGGCTGTAGTTTCCTCTTGCTTTCAGCCGTTCGCAGTACCAGCACAGCAAGGCCGTTTTGGTTAATGTTACAAGGCCAGATCAGTCAATCATCCAGACTGTTGCCCCTGCAACTACTGAAAAGGCTGCTGCCCCTCTTCAGGAACCACATGTTTGTCTGGCCTCTCAACAGATACCCCTCCGTTGTGGTTGCACCTACGGTACGGCCATCTGTATCGCTGAGGCACGCAAGCCTTCCCACCAACGGCAAGGTCCATGGTTCATGGGGGGACATACTGTATATAAGTGGCTTTTCGAAAGTTTCCTTGTCTCACAGAAACTAGATAAAAATTTAAAGACACAAGATCTCGCATCTATTTATTCAAATAATTCCCTCTTAAACGGTAAACCTTCGATATAAGTTGCAGCAGTCCAAATTATTGGAGAGAGACAGCCCACACAATCATATAACCATGCATCATTGCTCGAAAACTGCTCGAAACTGCGTAGTGTTAGGCCGTTGGAAGTAACTTGCAGTTTTTTCTTTGTTGTTCAGCTGACGTTTTTTGCTTCTAGTCGGCGGAGCTCAAGGTCTGCACAGTGGTTTTGAGTACTGACGAGGTCGTCATCGAGGACTTCCCAACATACAAAAAAATCGTAATAACGGACTGCTGCTTCGCTTTGAAACGCTAGACTGGGTTAAAAGAGACGCCTCTCCAACACCAGTGATAAATGTCTTGTAGTATTCAAATCAGATTCACAAAAATTCCAGGACATACTCATCGGGCTGGAAAACTTACACAACAAATAATCAATAAACCGCTCCCAACTTGCACCTTCCATGTCCCACTCAGCTCTCCCCAAAAGCAAAGTAATATCGTTAAAAGCTACAATGAATTGGAGTTACATCAAAATCAAAATATTTCTTGCTTCCATAGGAAAAGATGCAGTTTATTAACCTTTCTTAATACCTACCTTAAATGGGGTGCAAAGACTCCATGGGGCGAACAGGAACGAAACTTCCAAAAAAGTTGTATACCATCACGTCGGAAAGCAAATGGGAATATCATTCAAAGGCGAGTTTTTATAGGTTGGTAGTGAACCATTCTAACAGGGAGATTATGAAATTCAAAGTTGAAGACCCCGCTGGTTGACGTTTTATTAACTCTATGACTAACATCGGGCGTGGTGTTGCATTTTCTTTCTTCGAACTTTACTTGTAAGTATCAGTCTAAATTGTGTTGTTTTAATATAATACATAGTAAGCGAATTTCCAATCTAGTTTCTTTAACCAAAAGCTCAGTTTTAAAGTAACCTGACTTACGTTTTGGCTAACTGAAAATGTAGGGGTGTGTTTTCGGAATTTGTGGGGTCAATGGAAACACTAATCGTCAGTGTAACATCCGTTGTTTAGAAGCTGCAGGTTACATACATGTTTTTAAATCAAGGTTCAATTAAACACATTTGTTTTAACGGAAGAAGAGTCGTTTTTTAGTTGAGGAGATGTTGTTGCAACACTATTCGCTACCTCTGGGGAGGGGGAGGGGGGAGTGCTTCAAATGCATCATATTTAGACATGATGTCAGTGGCTTAATGTATGAACAGACAATCTAAATTAATCAATTTAATGATATGATGAAGTACCTAATAAGAGATGCAACAATTTTTAATTACAAAACAGTATAAAAAACCACAATCCATACAAAATTTTTAGTTTTTGTACAGAACAAACCTTTTTTGAAACAGATAATTTTTTTCCCCTAGATTTTGACATGTCAATGTTCACCCCAAAGGCCAGTAATACAACAGAATAATGAAACTAACACGGCTGTTTCTATTCACCCGTTTTTCCATAGTAAACAGAAACACGAAATATTTATAATTTTGTCATAAAAGCATGAGACAAGCCCAAACTCTAATTATAAGTTTAAATTTAGATCAGATCTATAATCCCATTTAATTTTGATTTTCATGCCTTTTTATATTCTTCTGAAGTTGAAAACTGTTTCTATTCACCATATTTCACGTCACCAAGTCAGCATCTCCCATCAGACACTACCTGCAGCTAGCTAAAAGCTCCGCTGTTTTATGCGATGCTGCTAAAACCAGTCATGTACACATACGTCATATTCCATTGTTAGTTGGACGAAAAATGAGAAAATTGGCATTGAAGTTTTTGGAATCATTATTAATTCTAGATGTGTCAATTACTGAATTCAAGAAAACGACTTTCATAAAGTTATATTACCCTAAATTGTATAATATTACCTTCATTTTGTGCATTTTTGAGATATTTCCTTTTAATAGTTTCTTAGCTACGAGTCTTAGAGTCGCACGATTTTGTTAAATTACGATGACTTTGACTCTTAAAAACCTCAACCGATTGTCTGTAGCAGCTGCGAGCTTGAAAAAGATATCAATGTATACTTTAGATGACGGAAAACTGAACCCTTACAAAAAAATTCAGTGTTTCATACTATCTGAAGTGACGTGGAACAGCCCATACACAAAGTCGAAACCGCGGCCATTTTTCGAGAAAAGTCAAAAGAAGCGTAAAACCCCTGCTTCATTAAAAGCCACCTAAGATAATGGGAGTAGCTCCTCCGAACAACCACCGCTTAAGGCTGGAAATTGTATGTTACACCTTTCTTTAAGCTTCTGAAACAACCAACTTGATTAAAAATCTGCTGCTTAGGCCTTCAAGTTGTCATGGACTGCCCAGGGCAGATATTCATTTTTCAATTCACAACAATTCTGGAAATTTGCGTTTAAGACACCATTAGCACTTGAGATACTCACTGATTCGCATGAATATCCCATATTTGTCCTCCGGCAATCATACGAGTATCACACATTTCTTGGTTTGTCCATAGTCTTCACGTTTTCTCAAACCTCAATGAAGATTTTTCACATCATCCTTCGTTCGACAATATTAGGCTGAAAAAAGAACAGATATTGTAATAAGTGACTGCAGGATAGAAAATCAGTCACAATCAATGAACATAGGAGAAGTGACTGGACTTGATGGGGAACATATATGATTCGACACAGAATATATGAGAAACTTCCCTCTCTTAGTAGCAGCCTACCTTAGAACGCAGGAGGAACGAAACGTTCCAAGTGACTGAAAAATTTGGCATGTCGTTTCCGTTTCCAGGAAAGGTCATCGAACAGTCGCAAATAATTATCAGGTCTTTGAAGTCAGTCTGTTGCAGGAACTTGGAACACACTTTATGTTCGTGTATTACGAGCTTTCTGTACTGAGAATTTTTCCTGCAAGAACCGAGGGAGGTAGCACAGCAGTAAGACATTGTATTTGTATTTGAAGGAAATCGATTCAAATCACAGTTTATGTTTTCCAGTGATTTCAACAAATCGTTTGAAGCGAGTGCTGAGATGTCTGCTTTGAAAGGGGGTGGACTATTTCCTTTCGCGCCCTTCCCCAATCTGAGGTCATATCTGTTGTGTCGGCTACTACGGGGAGCAGAACGGATACAAACAAGAAAGGAGAGAAGTTGCGATGTCTGGTGGTAGAGATCCAAAATTATTTGTACATGTTGAATAATATAAGACTTTATTTCTAAAAGAAGGAGGAGCAGTTCTTCATTGCCACCTTCATACATTACTACTCTCTGAACGCAGGCTAAGTAACGTCTTCCTATTACTCAGTAGTGATTCTCTCGAAGTCTGCGACCGAACTGGGCCTGACCAGTGATGGGCGGCTGGTTAAGTTATCGTTGACAGGGGCCGCTGAACTCTTGTCTCCCTGGAGATGTGGCGCTGCCCGCTCTTTCCATTGGCGCATGGGTCAGCGCCTTCCTGATGCCACTTCTCAGTGCTGCGCTGGTCGGTGTGCAGTCGATGCTTTAGGACTGCACAGTACCTAATAACCACGTTGTCTACGGGACTGAGACCCTGATTTTCCATCTTTCAGCTTAGATTCCTCAGACTAGGATCGTGTATAGCCCAACTCTTTCTGAGTGTCCACAAAACCGGATAAATACCATCGCACGGTGGGCCAACTCGTTTCAAAACTTCGACATATTAGAAAAAAAAGGATATGAAATCCTACAAAACTGCGTTCTTTATAGATTTTTGGGGCGCTGATTCCGAATCCTACGTCAGAATTCAAAATGGCGGACCTAATTTGGCGTATAAAATATTATAAATTTAGCGGATTCGAGTAAGGCTTCTGGTATAAGGTATTCTGTGGGCGTTGTTGTCGACTTATATGTCGAAATTTCCGTATTGAAATGTTTTATTCGATATTTTAGATTTTTCAATCGAAATCGTAGTCCCATTCGTCAGTTGCATCGGTATCGTTATCAGAAGGGTTCTGTTTGGTTGTCAAGTGGGAGATGTTTCGAAAAGCAGATCTTTTATCGCAGATGGCATCTGTTTATCTTATTCAGTTGTCAATTTCTGGTACCTCGAGATGAGTGGATCCGAAGATGCCAAGGCTATGGAATACGTCATGCATCGTATCCTCATGGGAAAATGTGCCCATAAAAATCTTCTCAGTAACAGTGGATACCCCTATTCCGAGCTTCCTACGCATTTTCAGATAGCCTATTAATCGGCAACCGAGGAGCTTCGATTGTAGCATATTCATGTACCAAAACTATGTGGACTGATGTCTGCATTGGGCATTATTTCAGAATACTGTACATTATTTTACAATAGTCGTCTAACATATGGCACAGTGGCATGGTAGACAAATAGGAGTCCACTAAAAGCGCGCAAATATGGTAGGCAAATACATTTGACCTCGTTAATTACACCAGTAAGGTAGTGGGAGATCCATTTACAGAAGAAGAACCACGCAGAGAAAATTTTGTAGCTAACGATTTCGGGTAATATCGGCAGTCGATATAAGTCGTTACACCAGCTAAAAATGTCATTAACATACCTTTTGTAGTGCTATCCATCTCATTTTATCCTGAAAACTAGGCAAGATTGCTGTAATATCGTAGATTAAACAGACCATGCAAATAGTATCTGAAAAATGTGTCGTTGCCCGAAGGCATTGTTTACCGGAAAATGTCAAGGTTCGTACCATATCGAACTATCACTGGGTCACCGCAGCATGGGACATGTACACGTCAGTGCAATGTACACATGATTTCGGGGGACTGAAGTCTGAACGCGCAACATTTTCTATTTCTGTTCTGTCGACGTTTTGAAGGGAGCTGTCCCACAGTGCATCGCCTAGATTAATGCCGTGTTCCTTGACTTCCGAAAGGAGTTCGATACAACCCAACACTATGTTGGCGTAAGTAATATCAGAGCAGCTTTGTGATTCGATAGTAGGCTTACCAGCAAATAGAATACATAATCTCGTTCTTAGCAGAGGGAAATATTCAGACGTATAAGTAGCTTCACTCCCAGAGGAGTGGTAGAGGACTATTAATGTTCGCAGTACGTGTGGAAGTCCTAGCGGCTAATTAGCGAAAGCTCTAGGAGGGTACTACCGGATGATGCTGTTGTATACAGATAAGCAGCAACTTTAGAAAATTGTAGTGAAGCACAGGAAGACCTGCAGAGGATAGATGCTTGATGCAGGGTTTCTCGATTGACACTCAGCATGAAGAGCATGACACTCAGCATTAGAAGAAAAATGGTTCAAATGGCTCTGAGCACTATGGGACTTAACTACTGAGGTCATCAGTCCCCTAGAACTTAGAACTACTTAAACCTAACTAACCGAAGGACATCACACACATCCATGCCCGAGGCAGGATTCGAACCTGCGACCGTTGCGGTCACGCGGTTCCAAACTGACGCGCTTAGAACCGCACGGCCGCACCGGCCGGCAGCATTAGAAGAGGACAGCTATTCTCTGACACTAGAATTGCCGAAATATCACTAGAAGTAGTTTCATCCGTCTACGAATCTCGCTGTATGCGAATGGTGCAAAAAAGAAACCGTTGGAAAGGCTAATGCCAAACCACGAATGAGATAGCTTGAATATCATCGTTCGACCAATACTTGAGTATTCCTGCTTGCTCTCGTTCCCTTGCCAGATGAAATTGATAGAGGAACGAGAGAAGACACCTAGAAGAACTCTGTGTTTCGTCACAAGTTCGATTAGTAATCGCGAACGCTTCACAGAGAGTTCATCAAAATTCAGTGGAAGATTCTAAAGAGCAGCACTGTCCATCATGGTGTGATTTACTGGTAAGATTTCGAGGGCGCGTTTTCCAATAAATTCAGTCAACGTACTGCTTCCTTCTATGCATACCTTGGGAAAAGGCCACTGAGTTAAAATTAGAAAGACTCGAGCGCACATGGGGGCCAACCACAATTCCTCTTCCCGCATTCCCGCGCACTGTTTGCGACTGGAACAGGAAAAGCGTAGCAGTGACTGTGGCAGACAAACTACCCCCCGACACGCACCACAATTTGACCTGCAGAGGATAAAAGCAGATGTAGAAGTTTCCCTTTCAACTTCTTAGCTATCACTGTTTCGGAGTTGTAAAGTACAACTGGTCGAAGTATCGTGTCGTCCATATTTAAAGGGATCTGCAAAAAATTAAGAAACACCAGAAACACAACACCTTACCATGGCTAAATAGATGTACGACGCATTCAAAGCAGCTTCTAGTCGTGTCAGAATCGATAAATGCGCGTCCTATTTGGTTTTCAAGGGAATCTTATACCATTCTCCCTGCAAAATAGTGGAAAGTTCAGGTGACAATGATAATGGTAGACAGAGATCAAGCACTCTTCTCTCCAAAGAAGATGAACAGGCTGCAATATTTGTCATATTTGATATTTGTGACCGTGGTGGCAAAGGAAGGGGCGACAATTCATCGCCGTGATCACAAAACCGTTCCTGGTCGATGCAAGCTGTGTGATCTTGTCATCTTAGAAAACACAACGTCACCGCTGGGCAAAAATATTGTACCACGGCGTACACCTTATCAGCTAAAGTGGTCACAAAATCGTAGTCAGTAATGCAGCCTTGCAGACTAACTATGGGGCCCAGAGAATATCACGATATAGCAGCCCAAAACATCACCGAAGACCCGCCATTTTCACTCTTGGGCCGTAAACACGGCCAGATGTTCGAAACAGTGTGAAACAAAACTCATCCAACCAAGTGATTTTCTTTCACATCTCCAGAGACTAGGTTTTATTGCGTCGGCAGTACTTTTTACCGTTACGGGCATTTAATCAATGATAAGTGGTTCTGAAATTCTACCACGCCAATAGTTTTCTGCTTACATAGCCCCCTTCGTGTTGTTTTGGTGCCAGCAGGATTCGCGAGTGGGACATTCACTTCTGCAGTACCACACACTTTCTTGCGCAGAGTGACTTAGCAGATGATGTTTTCCACTTTCGCTGTAAGCGGTATAAATTTTCGATACAGTGGCGTTTGGAACACCAAACACTTTGGCTACCTTCCCTACAAAAGAGCCTCCGATATAAGCACCAACAATTTACCCACGCTCGAATTCACTTAGAAGAAAGCCCTTGAGTGTGAGGTCGCAAAAAGCCAATGATGTTTACAGCATTCGACACCCCACATATTGTCTACCATGCAACCACAATATTGGCTGCTAATGGCAAGAGCGGGCGGGATGGGAGGCATCCAATGGTGAGCACATCATGAGGCTACGGAGCTCAGCTGAACCGCTGTAGTCGACGAGTAACTCACAACAGAGTTACAGTGCTAGTGGTGTTGGCACAAAGCAGAGCAATGGCAATGATAAACAAAGCAAACATTGCATTATATCGCCGGCCGCTGTGGCCGATCGGCTCTAGGCGCTTCAGTCTGGAACCGCGAGACCGCTACGGTCGCAGGTTCGAATCCTGCCTCGGGCGTGGGTGTGTGTGATGTCCTTAGGTTAGTTAGGTTTAAGTAGTTCTAAGTCTAGGGGACTGATGACCTCAGATGTTAAGTCCCATATTGCTTAGAGCCATTTGAACCATGTTTGCATTATATCTACAACAACGGTTGGCGAAGTTGACATTTAGTCAGGAAGGAACCCAAAAAGTTTCGCAGAGTGAAAAAGAAGTGGCAAATGGAATACTAGCGTTTGTACAAGATGAGTCAGTGGAATGTGTGTCTACGTCCGACTGTGCAGACAATGTCATGAGCACTACAATGTTGGGGATACATCCTATACGAGCGGGAGTGATATTGAGACAAGTGTCGAGCCATATAGGTCGTCGCCTTGTCGGATAGGGAGCCATAAATCCCGTCTCTAGAGAAACGTGGTAAAGGACAGTCGTTGTCTATGGAGTGAGTGCTGAACATAATTCCGTACATGGAAGATCATCGCTATCATAGAAAAAAAACCAATTACGAACAGATTTCTAATACGTCCGCAACAATACGACCGTATAGTGAATAAGAAAAACTAGCGATATTCAAATCAGGAGACGTCGCACATAATATAAATTGGGCGTGACATAGATCACAGTGGATGGTTGTATAACTTCAAACTGTGCTACGGAATTGGAAGACTTAAGGTAACTAAATGTCAAACAAAGCGTCAATCTGACGACGCACAGCAATCTGCGGAATTGGTCCGAAACTGATCTCACCGTTCAGTAAGGAATCTGTATTCAACTCCCACCAATCAGTAGTTGAAGAGCAAACGCATGTGAAAGGAACCCTGTGAATTAGAGGTGCCAAGGGAGTTGTGTGAAGATCAGAGAACATCACTGACTTAACGCATACGTATACGATTATGCTGACTGTTAATACGGATGGTAAATTGTCTGCTAAGTTATTTATTGTGTTGCGAAGAGTTGGACGTGCTCTGTCCCCTATGAGTCTTTCTCGTATGCGTCATTTTGCAAAGGCAGCAGGAAATATTTACATCACAGCAAGCAAGAGTGGGAAAATGGGCATAACAGAACTATTGCTGCTTTTGGCCAATAGCCGGTCAGAATAATTTGCTTTTGCTTGATTCCCGGTCAGGGTATAAAAATCATACTCCTTTAGAGCAAACAGTCGCTCCTAAAAATGTAACTGTGCAATCTGCAGGCTTGAACAGTATCTGCATTTATGTTCAAGCAAGCATTTCTCGCGGGGTTTCCACATTTTTTCTCAACCCTTGTTTCGTGGACCAGGTGAAATACTAAACACCTTTTTCCAAAGCTGTTTCACAGAGGAAGACCGCACTGCAGTTCCTTCTCTAAATCCTCGCACAAACGAAAAAATGGCAGACATCGAAATAAGTGTCCAAGGAATAGAAAAGCAACTGGAATCATTCAACAGAGGAAAGTCCACTGGACCTGACGGGATACCAATTCGATTCTACACAGAGTACGCGAAAGAACTTGCCCCCCTTCTAACAGCCGTGTACCGCAAGTCTCTAGAGGAACGGAAGGTTCCAACTGATTGGAAAAGAGCACAGGTAGTCCCAGTCTTCAAGAAGGGTCGTCGAGCAGATGCGCAAAACTATAGACCTATATCTCTGACGTCGATCTGTTGTAGAATTTTAGAACATGTTTTTTGCTCGAGTATCATGTCGTTTTTGGAAACCCAGAATCTACTATGTAGGAATCAACATGGATTCCGGAAACAGCGATCGTGTGAGACCCAACTCGCTTTATTTGTTCATGAGACCCAGAAAATATTAGATACAGGCTCCCAGGTAGATGCTATTTTCCTTGACTTCCGGAAGGCGATCGATACAGTTCCGCACTGTCGCCTGATAAACAAAGTAAGAGCCTACGGAATATCAGACCAGCTGCGTGGCTGGATTGAAGAGTTTTTAGCAAACAGAACACAGCATGTTGTTATCAATGGAGAGACGTCTATAGACGTTAAAGTAACCTCTGGCGTGCCACAGGGGAGTGTTATGGGACCATTGCTTTTCACAATATATATAAATGACCTAGTAGATAGTGTCGGAAGTTCCATGCGGCTTTTCGCGGATGATGCTGTAATATACAGAGAAGTTGCAGCATTAGAAAATTGTAGCGAAATGCAGGAAGATCTGCAGCGGATAGGCACTTGGTGCAGGGGATGGCAACTGACCCATAACATAGACAAATGTAATGTATTGCGAATACATAGAAAGAAGGATCCTTTATTGTATGATTATATGATAGCAGAACAAACACTAGTAGCAGTTACTTCTGTAAAATATCTGGGAGTATGCGTGCGGAACTATTTGAAGTGGAATGATCATATAAAATTAATTGTTGGTAAGGCGGGTACCAGGTTGAGACTCATTGGGAGAGTCCTTAGAAAATGTAGTCCATCAGCAAAGGAGGTGGCTTACAAAACACTCGTTCGACCTATACTTGAGTATTGCTCATCAGTGTGGGATCCGTACCAGATCGGGTTGACGGAGGAGATAGACAAGATCCAAAGAAGAGCGGCGCGTTTCGTCACAGGGTTATTTGGTAACCGTGATAGCGTTACGGAGATGTTTAACAAACTCAAGTGGCAGACTCTGCAAGAGAGGCGCTCTGCATCGCGGTGTAGCTTGCTCGCCAGGTTTCGAGAGGGTGCGTTTCTGGATGAGGTATCGAATATATTGCTTCCCCCTACTTTTACCTCCCGAGGAGATCACGAATGTAAAATTAGAGAGATTAGAGCGCGCACGGAGGGTTTCAGACAGTCGTTCTTCCCGCGAACCATACGCAACTGGAACAGGAAAGGGAGGTAATGACAATGGCACGTAAAGTTCCCTCCGCCACACACCGTTGGGTGGCTTGCGGAGTATAAATGTAGATGTAGATGCAGATTCTCCGTTTATTTAGTCCAGTGCAAAAATATCTACTTTTTGTTTGTATTTTCTCCTTCGATACATGATATAATTAACTTCGGGGTTAATTATAATCCAAGGTGCTCCCACAGTCGGGTAGTTCTCACTGGACTATAGCAGAAACAGTGATATTCCTTACCTGTTTTCCCACTAACAATGTAGAATGTCGACAAGAGGAATGGTTCTTGTACTCTTTCAGTAGAGTATACAATATATTGTGTAGGCCATCATAACACATTTCGAGCAGTAAAGTGCGCTTATCCCGGCGTCGCGCTTTGGAACTCTAGGCGCGACCCCAGCAGGGCGCGGCATCTCGCGCACGAGTTCGCTTTCGTGTTAATGTACACTCCTGGAAATTGAAATAAGAACACCGTGAATTCATTGTCCCAGGAAGGGGAAACTTTATTGACACATTCCTGGGGTCAGATACATCACATGATCACACTGACAGAACCACAGGCACATAGACACAGGCAACAGAGCATGCACAATGTCGGCACTAGTACAGTGTATATCCACCTTTCGCAGCAATGCAGGCTGCTATTCTCCCATGGAGACGATCGTGGAGATGCTGGATGTAGTCCTGTGGAACGGCTTGCCATGCCATTTCCACCTGGCGCCTCAGTTGGACCAGCGTTCGTGCTGGACGTGCAGACCGCGTGAGACGACGCTTCATCCAGTCCCAAACATGCTCAATGGGGGACAGATCCGGAGATCTTGCTGGCCAGGGTAGTTGACTTACACCTTCTAGAGCACGTTGGGTGGCACGGGATACATGCGGACGTGCATTGTCCTGTTGGAACAGCAAGTTCCCTTGCCGGTCTAGGAATGGTAGAACGATGGGTTCGATGACGGTTTGGATGTACCGTGCACTATTCAGTGTCCCCTCGACGATCACCAGTGGTGTACGGCCAGTGTAGGAGATCGCTCCCCACGCCATGATGCCGGGTGTTGGCCCTGTGTGCCTCGGTCGTATGCAGTCCTGATTGTGGCGCTCACCTGCACGGCGCCAAACACGCATACGACCATCATTGGCACCAAGGCAGAAGCGACTCTCGTCGCTGAAGACGACACGTCTCCATTCGTCCCTCCATTCACGCCTGTCACGACACCACTGGAGGCGGGCTGCACGATGTTGGGGCGTGAGCGGAAGACGGCCTAACGGTGAGCGGGATCGTAGCCCAGCTTCATGGAGACGGTTGCGAATGGTCCTCGCCGATACCCCAGGAGCAACAGTGTCCCTAATTTGCTGGGAAGTGGCGGTGCGGTCCCCTACGGCACTGCGTAGGATCCTACGGTCTTGGCGTGCATCCGTGCGTCGCTGCGGTCCGGTCCCAGGTCGACGGGCACGTGCACCTTCCGCCGACCACTGGCGACAACATCGATGTACTGTGGAGACCTCACGCCCCACGTGTTGAGCAATTCGGCGGTACGTCCACCCGGCCTCCCGCATGCCCACTATACGCCCTCGCTCAAAGTCCGTCAACTGCACATACGGTTCACGTCCACGCTGTCGCGGCATGCTACCAGTGTTAAAGACTGCGATGGAGCTCCGTATGCCACGGCAAACTGGCTGACACTGACGGCGGCGGTGCACAAATGCTGCGCAGCTAGCGCCATTCGACGGCCAACACCGCGGTTCCTGGTGTGTCCGCTGTGCCGTGCGTGTGATCATTGCTTGTACAGCCCTCTCGCAGTGTCCGGAGCAAGTATGATGGGTCTGACACACCGGTGTCAATGTGTTCTTTTTTCCATTTCCAGGAGTGTATATCCGGCCGGAAATAAATACTGAGAGCATCCCAGGGTACCCCAGAGAGCTAAAACACTAAGAACAATGGCTTCTCGGCTTTTGGCAAGATCAATATGTAGCAATTTTTTAAGGTTACAGCTCAACAGCAAATGATCAATGTATGTACCAAACTTCATTACATACTATTATATACAGTCATATCGCCAACTATTTTACATTTCATATCAACACCCTTACCACGCACAAAGACACAAACGTTATCATCATGACCAAGTTTACAAGACCTACGAGTTCTAACACACAATGGATTATCAATAAAAAAAATTGTTGATGTTTCTCCGACACCACGAACTTGAGAGAGAGTGATCATTAAAGTTCTATAAGCAAGAACATCACGAGGAGGTATCTGCTCCAATGACGTAGCAAGACTTTGCATTGTAGTATCAATACGTGTTAGAGCAACAGTCAACCAACAATGACCAACAGGATTGTCAGTAACAGAAAAAGTAAAATCAAAACAAACTGAGAAACAAACAAAACAACAAAAAGTCTGTGTGTGTCTGATTGTTCGTTGCGAGAGATCTCCCGGCTGCAGTTAATATGTCTAGTCAGGTAGTGCGCAACCGCTGTTTGCCATTCAGAGGGAGATCAAAGTCCGTGGCGATCTGGTCTTGACGGTCAGTTTCGAGGTCACTTGAGTGAATGAGCCACCACTGGTGTCTGACGGCGCACCGTAAACATACGTCCAGTGACACACAAGGGGCACGTCAGCGGTGCTTTGACGAGCAGAAGTAATTTCAGGTGGCCTTCAAACTGTAGCACGTGCCATGTTCTCATGTGGGCAGTGCCCTGTCCAGTAATCACATCGCCTCTGCAGCTAACACGATAGCACGCTGCGCAGACGTCTAGCTGAGCCATGAGAGCATGCCTCGGATTTGCAAAGATTATGTGAAATGCAGAATACAGCTATAATGATTCTGACAAGTTGATAACGGTGGAAACTAGCCCGTGGAAATGGGATGATGAGGAGGGGAGAGGGGAGTTGCACGTGAAGTACCGTGTTGAGTATTTTATTTATAGAGTGATTTTATATGTATACCATAGAACTATTGAATTGCACATATACAAATCTCAATAACGTACATGCAGTAAATAATGAACTGTAACATCATTCCTACATATCAGATAGAGATGGCTGGCTTTATGTACTAAAAAAATCTCTCACGGGAACTCTCGCCTCCCCCCCCCCCCCCCTGCTTAAAATCTGGGGCAAAAAAATGTTAAATAGCCATTTATCTTCAAGGAAAAAATAGAGTATTCTGAGCCGTCCACGGCTCACGTTTACCCCATTTATTGTTTGTCATCTCCTATTTCTGTACTGCCGCCTCGTTTTCTTATTCCACTTACTGGCGTCACTACTTCCTGCCTTATTTGCCTGACTACAATGACGTGGATCATTGTGATTAATGCGTTTAAAAGGTCTTCATCAAACACCGAATGTCTTCAACATGGAGAGTCACTTATGTCAAAATGGTCCTCCTTAAAACGAGGAAACAATTTTCTTCCCGTACTCTGCCGAATGGCATTTCTCCGCAACGGCGAAACGTTTCTGGTTGCCTCCGCTGGTGCCATCCCTCTACAGAACTAAACCAGAAGAGTGTGTAGGATATATTCCCATTTCTCCAATTCACACTCCGTTTTCTAGCATAAACAACTCCATTCGCTATCTCCAGATGACTAAATACACTCCTGGAAATGGAAAAAAGAACACATTGACACCGGTGTGTCAGACCCACCATACTTGCTCCGGACACTGCGAGAGGGCTGTACAAGCAATGATCACACGCACGGCACAGCGGACACACCAGGAACCGCGGTGTTGGCCGTCGAATGGCGCTAGCTGCACAGCATTTGTGCACCGCCGCCGTCAGTGTCAGCCAGTTTGCCGTGGCATACGGAGCTCCATCGCAGTCTTTAACACTGGTAGCATGCCGCGACAGCGTGGACGTGAACCGTATGTGCAGTTGACGGACTTTGAGCGAGGGCGTATAGTGGGCATGCGGGAGGCCGGGTGGACGTACCGCCGAATTGCTCAACACGTGGGGCGTGAGGTCTCCACAGTACATCGATGTTGTCGCCAGTGGTCGGCGGAAGGTGCACGTGCCCGTCGACCTGGGACCGGACCGCAGCGACGCACGGATGCACGCCAAGACCGTAGGATCCTACGCAGTGCCGTAGGGGACCGCACCGCCACTTCCCAGCAAATTAGGGACACTGTTGCTCCTGGGGTATCGGCGAGGACCATTCGCAACCGTCTCCATGAAGCTGGGCTACGGACCCGCACACCGTTAGGCCGTCTTCCGCTCACGCCCCAACATCGTGCAGCCCGCCTCCAGTGGTGTCGCGACAGGCGTGAATGGGGGGACGAATGGAGACGTGTCGTCTTCAGCGATGAGAGTCGCTTCTGCCTTGGTGCCAATGATGGTCGTATGCGTGTTTAGCGTCGTGCAGGTGAGCGCCACAATCAGGACTGCATACGACCGAGGCACACAGGGCCAACACCCAGCATCATGGTGTGGGGAGCGATCTCCTACACTGGCCGTACACCACTGGTGATGGTCGAGGGGACACTGAATAGTGCACGGTACATCCAAACCGTCATCGAACCCATCGTTCTACCATTCCTAGACCGGCAAGGGAACTTGCTGTTCCAACAGGATAATGCACGTCCGCATGTATCCCGTGCCACCCAACGTGCTCTAGAAGGTGTAAGTCAACTACCCTGGCCAGCAAGATCTCCGGATCTGTCCCCCATTGAGCATGTTTGGGACTGGATGAAGCGTCGTCTCACGCGGTCTGCACGTCCAGCACGAACGCTGGTCCAACTGAGGCACCAGGTGGAAATGCCATGGCAAGCCGTGCCACAGGACTACATCCAGCATCTCTACGATCGTCTCCATGGGAGAATAGAAGCCTGCATTGCTGCGAAAGGTGGATATACACTGTACTAGTGCCGACATTGTGCATGCTCTGTTGCCTGTGTCTATGTGCCTGTGGTTCTGTCAGTGTGATCATGTGATGTATCTGACCCCAGGAATGTGTCAATAAAGTTTCCCCTTCCTGGGACAATGAATTCACGGTGTTCTTATTTCAGTTTCCAGGAGTGTATGTAAACTCAAATAACAATATTAAACTACAAACAGAAAATTAAAATCGCTAAATAAACCCATATCAACTGGAATACCAAAATGCAAAACAGAACGCTACGAACTTATGCACACATAATGTTTACATATTTATAGGGTGTTTAACTTGAGACAACCTCGGAAATGACGAATCTCAGGAAAAAAATTCTAGGTGAAAAGTTATTAGTAAGGAGGATATCTGACTACCTTACAAATGGCCACCTCCTTACTATCCCTCCTACGGGGTGGGGTCAACATTACACTTTTTGAGGGTCAAATGGTTCAAATGGCTCTGAGCCCTATGGGACTCAACTGCTATGGTCATAAGTCCCCTAGAACTTAGAACTACTTAAACCTAAAGAACTTAGAACTACTTAAACCTAACTAATCTAAGGACATCACACACAACCATGCCCGAAGCAGGATTCGAACGTGCCACCGTAGCGGTCGCGCGGTTCCAGACTGTAGCGCCTAGAACCGCTCGGCCACACTGGCCGGCTTTTGAGGGTCACCTCCTTACCATACCTCATACGTGGTTGGCGTCTACATTACATTTTTTAATGGGATCCCCCCACTTTTATTGCTTACTAGCTGAGTACCGGCGTTTCTCGGGTTTGCATTTATTCCGATATTCTATTAGTACATCTCCTTTCCCCACTCTCCGTCCTTCTCTAGAACCACCTCCCTTTGTCCACCTCCTCCATTCCCACTCTCTGTCCATCTCCTCCTGCTCCTCTCTCTATCTATATCCTCCTCTTCCCACTCCCTGTACATTTTCTCTACCCCTCTGTTTGTTCTGCCCCATCTCTCTGCCTGTCTCTTCCTCCCCCTGTCTCTGTTCGTCTCCTCTTCATTCCTTCCTGTATCTTTCTCATCCTCTCGGCTATTTCTGTCCATTTTCGCCTCCACTATCTCTGTGCATCTCCTCCTCCTCTTTATCTGCCCTCTCTACTCCTTCACCCTCGCTGTCTATGCATCTCCTCATACTCGCTTCTCTCTCCACGTTATCGCACTCACTGCTGTAGGAGGCTGGTGGTTCTTACCCCTACAGTATTTCTTCCCATATTGTAAGTAATATGTGTACCAAATTTGGTTGAAATCATTCGAAGAGTTTACGATCAATTTTTTACCTGTGGCTTCGCTCGCATACGCACATCTCAAATATATTCTCAACATATTTTACCTGTATTTGTACACATATATCACGCGAATGTGAAGTAAGAAATTAAAACGTCACGCATGATGCGGCAGTTTCTCTCGCATCTCAGTATTTGACGTCGTATCTCCTCAAATATGTGTCGTACAGTGGTATATTTTTGTAGGTACATTCAGCAACAAATGCGGACACTGCCTGCAAGAAGTGTTACGAGTAGAAAGAGTAGTAACGAAGTAATAAATTTAAACGTCATATATGCTGTGGTAGTTCATTGTTTATGGCGTTGTATTTCCTGAACTGAGTGCCATAAAATGACGTAATTTTTCTGGTACAGTCAGTGCTATATGTGAATGCTCTACAAAATGTATCACGGATACAGTCAGTGGTAAAGTAGTAATAAATTAAAACGTCATGCTCCACGCGACAGTTTTACTGCACGAACTGCGAAAATGTAGCAACCATCATTTTGTGGATATAGTGAGCGAGAAAAAATTTCGAGAAGCTATGAAATTATGTATAACGCTTGTTACAAGTTTCTAAGTGACCTTTCTTTCTCAAATACTGAACGGCTAAAGTCTGGGTATTCTCGCGTAGCGGGCTGCACTGCTACCCTATTCCACCCCCCGCCCCCCCCCCCCCGGGTCCCCTTTGATAGAAGGGTAGTCCTTACCTCACAGTGACTGTTTCCAGACGATAAATGATACGTGTACCAAGTTTGATTGAAATCGGTCGATTGGATTAGGAGGATATGTGGAACATGCATACATACATTTTTATAATTTGTGTGAGTAATTATTCTACGCCAAAAAGAAACATACTTGTAGCCAAACCATTGCTTTCCATTCGTGGTAGATGATGCTGTAATCGACAAATATCGAGTCTGCCTGTTTATTCAGTTAAGAACCGACGCATTTTATTCTACATCTAGTTTACAATGTACATGTAAATCTTCGTGTTTTAACGAGTGATACTGATGTTCGAACGTTACCTGAGCGTTGGAAACGTGATTGTACAGAACAAATAATATCGGTAGACGTTGAAATTTCTGGTACATAAGCTGGTTTTATGGTAACATAGTTTTCAGTTCCTTACGGGATTGATTGTGGTGAGTCTCCAAACCATCGGTATGCTTGATTTCGGTGGCCGCATTCGAACCCCTCAATCAGGGAGACTGATTTCGGGGTGTTTTTCCATCCAGCCATTGTAATTCTCTCGTTGGCCACTACGCGGCTACAAGCTGAATAAAAACCACAACGTTAGTAATAAAATAAAATGTACATCAAGCGAGAGTGACAGGCGCCCCCTGACATTGATACACACATATGGAACACGCCAATGGTGAGAGGCAAGCATCTCGATGGGAAAAGAAACTGTTACACCCACGTCGTTGTTCGTGGATCACGCCAAATGTAGTTTCTTACCAGACATTGAAACAGTTAACCATATTGTACTGTACAATCAAATTTGAACACTAAAGTAAACTTCCAACATTAGTATCATCAGTTAGAACGCAAAAGTTCATTTGTTGGCAACAAATGTCAGCTGTGAAAGATACGTGAACATCATAAAACAAAATACCTTTGTGTCCCCAAATGTACACTCCTGGAAATGGAAAAAAGAACACATTGACACCGGTGTGTCAGACCCACCATACTTGCTCCGGACACTGCGAGAGGGCTGTACAAGCAATGATCACACGCACGGCACAGCGGACACACCAGGAACCGCGGTGTTGGCCGTCGAATGGCGCTAGCTGCGCAGCATTTGTGCACCGCCGCCGTCAGTGTCAGCCAGTTTGCCGTGGCATACGGAGCTCCATCGCAGTCTTTAACACTGGTAGCACGCCGCGACAGCGTGGACGTGAACCGTATGTGCAGTTGACGGACTTTGAGCGAGGGCGTATAGTGGGCATGCGGGAGGCCGGGTGGACGTACCGCCGAATTGCTCAACACGTGGGGCGTGAGGTCTCCACAGTACATCGATGTTGTCGCCAGTGGTCGGCGGAAGGTGCACGTGCCCGTCGACCTGGGACCGGACCGCAGCGACGCACGGATGCACGCCAAGACCGTAGGATCCTACGCAGTGCCGTAGGGGACCGCACCGCCACTTCCCAGCAAATTAGGGACACTGTTGCTCCTGGGGTATCGGCGAGGACCATTCGCAACCGTCTCCATGAAGCTGGGCTACGGTCCCGCACACCGTTAGGCCGTCTTCCGCTCACGCCCCAACATCGTGCAGCCCGCCTCCAGTGGTGTCGCGACAGGCGTGAATGGAGGGACGAATGGAGACGTGTCGTCTTCAGCGATGAGAGTCGCTTCTGCCTTGGTGCCAATGATGGTCGTATGCGTGTTTGGCGCCGTGCAGGTGAGCGCCACAATCAGGACTGCATACGACCGAGGCACACAGGGCCAACACCCGGCATCATGGTGTGGGGAGCGATCTCCTACACTGGCCGTACACCACTGGTGATCGTCGAGGGGACACTGAATAGTGCACGGTACATCCAAACCGTCATCGAACCCATCGTTCTACCATTCCTAGACCGGCAAGGGAACTTGCTGTTCCAACAGGACAATGCACGTCCGCATGTATCCCGTGCCACCCAACGTGCTCCAGAAGGTGTAAGTCAACTACCCTGGCCAGCAAGATCTCCGGATCTGTCCCCCATTGAGCATGTTTGGGACTGGGTGAAGAGTCGTCTCACGCGGTCTGCACGTCCAGCACGAACGCTGGTCCAACTGAGGCGCCAGGTGGAAATGGCATGGCAAGCCGTTCCACAGGACTACATCCAGCATCTCTACGATCGTCTCCATGGGAGAATAGCAGCCTGCATTGCTGCGAAAGGTGGATATACACTGTACTAGTGCCGACATTGTGCATGCTCTGTTGCCTGTGTCTATGTGCCTGTGGTTCTGTCAGTGTGATCATGTGATGTATCTGACCCCAGGAATGTGTCAATAAAGTTTCCCCTTCCTGGGACAATGAATTCACGGTGTTCTTATTTCAATTTCCAGGAGTGTATATCAATAACAACACCCCTCGTGGACGTATGAAAGCCATAATTTAAGATAATGTATGTTATGACTTACCCACTATTTTCTCCTCATAAAGTTACCATATGGTACTTCAAACCACTATCAGGCAGCTCTGGTTTAAGGTGATCTCCTCAAATCTATTAGGGCGAATGCCAGAATCAACCCTTTAAAAGAGCACAGCCAACTTCCTTCCCCATTGTTCCCAGTTCGAGATTCTGCTTCATATTTAATCTCGTTTTGAACGAGACATTGTACTGCAGTCCTCCTCCCTTTCCTTTAACCTCAATATGACTACTGAAGGCAAGTGTCGCACAAAGGTTAATTGGTCGTCACACTTCCCAATTATTGGAGACAGTGTCATTGATTATAGCACTAAATCGCAGAAATATACTTCATCAATGTCTGTTTGTCGTGAATATGGTGATTAACTTGTCTCGATACAATCGTACTTGAAACGATAAAATTTGACTTCCTCCATAGCAGTCACTCCATACAAGGCACGGGTGTTTCGAATTGCGTGCACTGCTTTCACCATTTACTAAACAAAAATAGAACACAATGTCACAAATGTTACTCTGCGTTAGACTCTGTTTTCTAATAAATAAACGACGGTCCTCATAAGGTCTGAAATGGGAAATACTCAAGTTGTCATGGCACGAGTATACTAAAAACTTGAACAAAATAAGATCAGAATTAAATACGTTTATAGCAACGTGTCATAAAAAATCGCCATGGAGCAAGCTGAAACATAGTATTATACCATAAACTACGTTATATAGTGTTATATTTGTTAATCTGAGTGCAGGAAAGTCCGCTGGAGATCGTAGGCTTTATGCCTGATGTATCGTGATCACTTGGGTAGACACCGGTCTACATCAAGCGGCCGCTGGGTGATGGCGCTGAAATTGGTCTTGCCATGACAGACACCCACGAGCGTTTTCACAAACATGCTCCCGCAAAATTTTCTTCCTAAGTGTGCGGAAAACCGAGTATTCTGTTTCTAACTAACTAATGATTTGTCTCTGTGTATTAAATGTGCAAAATTTCAGTGCCAGAGAGTGTAAATGTTACTGTCTAAAATACCTGCTACACGGGTGATGAAAAACGCAATTAAATGAAACTTATTTGAAACGTAATTTAGTCTTGATTGCTAACATCAACGATTTTTTGAGGTTAATCGAGCTCAGTGTTGAGTAATTTGCTAAGGATGAAAACATAAACTATTCCAAGTGAGGTTAAGAATTAATGTTGATTGAATTGAACTTTGCTTCTAAAATAATCATAGAGTTTGCCTAGGGAGACAATATCAGTTTATGGGTCCCCAATATATTCTTCTCATATCAAAAAAATAATTGGGATATTTAATGTTACTAAAGAAATCTGATACTTCTATATAAATGGGAGTATAAAATGTGTATATGTAGTTTTATTTATTCATGCCCAGCTTTAGTTCATTGTTTGCTGCAGTAACATCTCACTACTGAGTTACATATTGATTGTGATCGTAACTGTTGTTATTACGAGTAGAGTACAATCTTGCTTTCTATGATAACTGATTTGTGCATTAGTGGTAACTGCTTCTACCCACATCTATGATCGCCCTTTAGTCGTGTGTATCCAGTATACTACTCAAAGGGAATCTTAATGAAAGTCACTACAACTACTAATGTTCAGTTTCGTTGAACTAATGTTACAAATTAATATGCCTAATTTGGCTGGCGACCGTTTATTGTTTCATTCGTATGAACTTTTGTGCTTTCATTATCCCCAAAGTAAAGCCTGTTTAGTTTTCTATAAATTGCATTATAATCAAAATTACTGTCCAATATCTCTTGTCCATTAGACAAACATACGGTCAAACCCCAAAATCCTCCCAGAGGGTAACATTAGATTCTGTCATAGCAAACGAGAGCTAGTGTTATACCCTGCCACAAAATAATCATTTGTACCGTCGTTTCAGGTTCCAATATCACGGTATTGATGAACATTCTTAATATCTGACCTCTGATTTTGTATAGTTAACAATGCACATGGGTGTTGGGATCTAGTCCACATCCAACACAACAGCTTTATATCACGGCGTTTCACACTTGTGCCTTACATTTTTATTACATACCTTTCGTGGTTACTTCTAAGGAGCAGCATAAGTTTCACGGGCTTCCCAGACATTCGGCCTTGTAAATTGATATTGGTGACCACTTCGAGATTTTACGTTTCTTTATGCCTAGTCGGGTCTCGATCAGACGTGCTTACCTTGTTCGGTTAACAATGGGTTCAAATTCGGATCATGAACGACAACTCGTTATATCATTTAATGGGTACGATAAGACTTCTGCAGTGTCACTTATTGTAATGTAATTTAATTTACAGGCATTGAGGACTGTATCATCCCTCATAACGTGTTTTCTATTTTTTGTACGACGATATTGGTTTACATGTGGACTGACTGTCATAAAGCACAGTGATCTCTAACAGTCCCTTGTGATACCCATCGTGTATAGTCAAACGACTATACTGCAGAGTGTTTAGAGACTGCGACGCAACTGTGCTGTGTTTGTTGCATACAGTCAGGTGCGGCCTACACATTGGGATACAGAGGTGGTTCACTTTTTGTGCTGTCGACTGTACATACTCAGGTACAGCCACGATATATGCGAGTATCCATTGTAATTTTGCATACTTAAGCTTACTTTTAATAAACAGTGTAAGGACATGCGTGTACAGTAATGACTGTGGGACTCGCTACATTCTAAAGACATTTGGACACTATTTTCATAGAACAGTTTAGTGATATGATCTCCTGTGCAATGACGTTCAAAGACACGTAATGATGTGTATGAACGTTTTGTAGTGATTAACATGAATTTGGGATTTAAAGTGGTGTTTCAACAAGACAACTGAACTCGTAATTTTGTGATAAAGTGTGCTACCATGTGATGCAACTTGATACGTCATGAACACTAAACCAGGGTCATTGAGTGGTATCAAATCTATTTGCTTTCCATGAGTGGTGTGCTGCAATTATTAAGTGAAGCGGTCACTAAATACATTTTGTATTATCACGATAATCAAAAGAACATTGTACTCAGAAGTTTTAGCTAATTTATGCGGACCAGAGGCTTCATGTTAGTTGTGTTAACAGTTCCTAAGATTCTCGGGAGCAACCCCTAAGGACCAATGATTCATCATGTTAGAATGGATTATATATGAGACCTCATCCATTTCTTACATTCACTGTTTACGGAAATTCCCTGTAAAAGTTCTGAGGTACTAGTACGATGATTGTTCCATGATCCATCATCGAGAAGTCTTATGTGCCAACCCGAGGGAAGATTACGATTTATGTCCAACGCCCATCCTGAACACGTCTTCCTTCGATCCAGATTTGGATCGATTGTCCTGTCGGCTTCATCATCGTCTACCACCGACCTGACGGCAGAAGACAACAATTGTATATTCAGAAGAATGTAAAGTCTGATAGTTGTGATATCAGACGTGTATATGGATAATTTGATTAAGACTCTTTCACGAAATGTAATTAGTTGAATCAATATACATTGGCACACACCTTGCACTTCTCAATACTGAAGGCCTCGAGGCGGTTTTACTCGGTTCTCCTGTCCCGTTCATCCATGCTCAAATGAGGAGGCAAATTATAACTCAGGATAGCTAGTGCTGAGAACTGCAATGAAACATAGTGAAAATCACACAACACTTGAAGCTACAGCGCTACAAGCAAATACAAATGTAGATTAAATCATAATTATTGTCATGATGTACATGAACAACTTTTAATTGGATAATGTTATGAGAACTTACTATTATACTACCAGTAATGTGGTGTGAAAACATACATAGAATATTGAATTCAGTAGTTGAAATGTAAACTTTGATGCAGTAAGTTCAACATCTATTCGTAACTCACTCTGCTGTAATCCCGGGGAGGCCATTGTAATATCCCATTTTATTACAGAAATAACTGTCTTAGATACTGTGCTGCGTGTAGAAACCAAAGACGTCATACATTGCATAAGAAAAGTGAACATTATCTTTGCGTTATCTCTGATTTTTATTATCTCTGTTGTTGAATGTAATGTTAATAACTCTGATTTTGTTCGTGCTCTGATGAAGAAGAAGGGAACTTGTAATTGGGAATATTACGTATTACAACTCGATAGTAAGAGTAAAAACTTTGTTCAAGGGAGAAATAAACAAATGCTCATCTGCGATAAATACGTTTGTTAGACTTGAACTTTCTAGTCAAATTACTGTAGAAAGTTTCAGCTAGACTGTTAGAGAGACGCTGGTGAGATTGGCGAACAAACCTGCAATATTAAGAATATGTAGCCTAAATCTGACTGAATCTTAATATACCATATGAGGCTACGTGGCTTATGGAAGTTTGGATCGGTACCGGAGGCAGCTACGTGACATATGAAAGTTTGGATCGGTACTGGAAGCGACCATGGATGGCCGGAGTTGTTAATGCGTCCAGTCGGGATAAGCGGGATATCCGGGTTCGAGTCTCGGGGTGGCGCAAATTTTCATGTTTCGCAAACGGATGACGTCAGTGTATAGCCGCGAGATGCGAATCTGTTTCGTAATGTATATCATACATGTTAAAAATATGTAGTCTACGTCCGTCCGAACGTTTAATAGAGCGTAGAAAAAAAAATTTAGGTGAATCCGCAGAGAACTTTTAGAGATTTTTAGTAACAACGTTAAATAACGACTTGCTTTTATACACTAGTATAGCGTACATTTTGTCGATTTAACCCTGATTGAAGTTATTTGACAATACAGGTTTCCACGTAATACATACAATTTTTTTTTAGATTTTCTCTGCATATGTTTCCTTAACTTAGCTGCAAGAGGTGAGCCGTTGCGGGATCTATAGCTCGCGTCACGTCTTCTTCTGGAACACCATCGTTGTCGCGAAGGAGGCGTGGCACGTTTGCCGCTATTGGCGTTGAAGCCGTTTTCCGGGAGAGGCAATGGGTGGGGCAGCACGGACATGTCAGGGCAACGGGCTATCTTTTTTCTGCTGTCCGTGTGACTCCTAACTTTGTCTGGCTGAGCATCGGCTGGACACAAGGGCCGTGCAGGGAAACGGGAGTGAACGCATTGTTCCCTTGGACGACTAGATTTCGAAGCTATCGGTGGGTCATCATACACGCATCTCCTGGCGGCTTCAAGCCTTTCCACTGTTTGTCACCGCACAGAGGATTTGGATGCTAGGTGAGCTGCTTTTAGTTCGTTGCTTCAGTGCTGAGACGATTCGGAATTCCTAAGGACTGATATTGTTCGCCGCTGTGAGCGTGATAATTGTCACTGGTTCGCTTCCTGCACGTGTTTGAACCTTGTTGCTTCTACATCGGACTCGGATCAGTCTCCTGTTGTTGTTGTTGTTGTTCCCTATTCCTGTGTCGGTACAGGTGATTTGACGAGAGTGTCTCTCAAATGAAAACATAATTGCCCCAGTCTGGTAATTGTCATGGAGCTGTGATTTGATTGCGTGTTTTAAATTATTTGGCTTTTGGATTGCTTAGGATTATATAATTTTTTTAAATGTTCAGTGTGTCATTATTCGTGGCGTTAAAAATATGTATATAGTGAAGAGCTAAAGAAACTCTTACACCTGCTTAATATCGTGAAGAGCCCACGCGAGCACGCAGATGTGCCGCAACACAACGTGTCATGGACTCGACTAATGTCTGACTGAAGGGAATAGACACCATGAATCCTGCAGGGATGTCCATAAATACTTACGGGCACGAGGGGATGAAGATCTCTTCTGAACAGCACCTTGCAAGGTACCCCAGATATGCTCAATAATTTTCACGTCTGGTGAGTTTAGTGGCCAGTAGAAGTGTTTAAACTCATAAGGGTATTTCTGGAGCCATTTTGTAGCAATTCTAAACGTGTGGGGTCTAGCGTTATCCTGCTGGAATTTTCCAAGTCCGTCGCAATGCACAATGGTTCAAATGGTTCAAATGGCTCTGAGTACTATGGGACTTAACATCTATGGTCATCAGTCCCCTAGAACTTAGAACTACTTAAACCTAACTAACCTAAGGACATCACACAACACCCAGCCATCACGAGGCAGAGAAAATCCCTGATCCCGCCGGGAATCGAACCCGGGAATCCGGGCGTGGGAAGCGAGAACGCTACCGCACGACCACGAGATGCGGGCGCAATGCACAATGGACATGAATGCATGCAGGTGATCAGACACGATGCTTACGTACGTGTCACCTGTCAGAGTCGTATCTAGACGTATCAGGGATCCCATATTGCTGCAACTGCACACGCTCCACACAATTACAGAGTCTCCACGAGCTTGAAAAGTATTCTGCTGACATGCAGGGACCATGGATTCATGTTGTCTCTATACCCGTGCACGTCCATCCGCTCGATACAATTTGAAACGAGACTCGTCCCACCAGGCAATATGTTTCCAGTCATCAAGAGTCCAGTGTCGGTGTTGACGGGCCCAGGCGAGGCGTAAAACTTTATCTCGAGCCTTCGGCTCCGAAAGTCCATATCGATGATGTTTCATTGAATGGCTCGCACGCTGACACTTGTTGATGGCCCAATATTGAAATTTGCAGCCATTTGCGGAAGGTTTGCACTTCTGTCATGTTGAACGATTCTCTCCAGTCATCTGTGTTAGTCCCGCTCACATAGAATCTTTGTCCACCCGCAGCGTTGTCGGAGATTTTATGTTTTACCGGATTCCTGATATTCGCGGTACACTTGTGAAATGGTTTTATGGGAAAATCCCCACTTCATCGGTACCTGAGAGATGCTGTTTCCCATCGCTCGTGCGCCGGCTATAACACCACGTTCAAACTCACTAAATCTTGATAAGCTCCCATTGCAACAGCAGTAACCGATCTAACATCTGCGCCAGACACTTGTCTTAAATAGGCACTGCCTACCGCAGCGCCGTATGCTGCCTGTTGACATATTTCCGTATTTGAATCCGCGTGTCTATACCAGTTTATTTAGCGCTTTAGTGTACGTTTTCCGTCCTGCGCGACGGTTAAGCATTTACTGCTTCCGCCTCGTGTCGTGATATGGAGCTAAATCTTCGTTGCCCGCTGACCTTCTTTACAATGGGTGCTTGCCTTGACCAGTTACTTTACCTTTTGACGACTTACTGGAACTGTTTTTTCTGCGCTGTCAGGACGTTATCTGATGACTTAAGTTTTTACTCGTACCACATTGCCCGAAGCATGGTGATTTCATATCAAGCAGCTTTAATTGTTTTTATTGCCCTTTAGTGATCTCTTTTTAGGTAAACATGAATTACTTGTTGAACTTTAGTCACACACGTTCTAAAGATGTTTATTGCCTGCCTGTTTCGAAGACTGTTCTCGTATGATGTTGTACTTGTTATAAAACACATATGAGACATTCTTGAATTTTCTATTTAAAGAGATTGTTTTATCGACTATCACTAATTGTTCTAAATTTGTTAGATAGTTTGATCTTAATAAATGAAGGTCCTGTTGACTTTATAAGTTCAGTTAGTTTTGCTGAGGAGGATTAGTAAAAATATTAATACGAATCCTTCAGTCCGAATTTTGCCCGATCGTTGCAGTCTCCGACAACCTTACGCCAGAAGCGCGTACCTGCCGGCATTTATCTTTCCCATAATCCTCAACCTGTCTGTCACAATACATGATGTGCTCAGTGAGCCAAAGGCAGAATTTGAATGTGGAGCGCAGAGCGGTATTTCGCGAACACCTGGCGTCTTCAATAACGCGGGATCCACAATTGAGTTTTCGGTGGCACAGTGACACGTGCTGTGTCAAACGTCTCCTGGTCGCGCAGACGTCGCGTTCGCGGTCTTATTGACTCTTTGTCAGTCTCGCTAGCTGCGACCGCTGCCCCACACCCAGAGTGGGAGCCTGGCCTGAGGAGGCGGTGCTGGCCGCCATCGCGCCTCGTAAACTTCTGTCGCCGGCCGGTGAGGCGAGGGTGACGCCGAGGATGTGCGCCGGAACGCTGACGCCGCCGGCATCTGCGGGCGGCCGTCCGCTGCTGACGCCGCACCGGCGGACACGCCATCTCGACCCCATATGGCGGCCGATCGTAAAGACGGTGCCGCTGCGCGACGTCGCACTGCGTGGCCCTCACTGGTGGTTTCGCCCACAGAAAATGACCGCAGGTACCAGGCGCGAGTCTAGGGTTCACTTCTCTGGAGGGTGTGGTCACAGTTCGTTACAGCCCCCCCCCCTCTCCCCCCCTTCCCATACATTTAACATTCTATCACCCCCACCTTGAACGTACCACACATGCCAAAAAAAATAATGAAATGTATACGTTTTATTCTGCTTCTTCTTTCGTTTCTCCTGACTCTGGGTGTGTAAGATCAATCAATTTTTAATGTTCGTACGGTATCGGCCGCTATCCGGTTGGCCGTGCTTTCAAATACGAGCGCTGCCAGTTACGTCTCCGCGTTTCCTACAGTCGCCACCGCGGCACGAGGGCGCTGCCAAGAACAATTACGCTGCTGCCGCTGAGATGCAACCATCCCCTCTCCGAAGCTCCAGCGGCGGGTGTACTAAGTTCGAACATTCATGTACTAAGCTCATTATAGTGTGTTTACCAGCTGAACACGTGAACATGTGAGGAAATACCGACCATACGACTTATCTTAGAAAATAGATTAAGGAAAGGCAAACCTACGTTTCTAGCGTTTGTAGACTTAGAGAAAGCTTTTGACAATGGTGGCTGGAATACACTCTTTCAAATTCTGAAGGTGGCAGGGGTAAAATACAGGGAGCGAAAGGCTATATACAATTTGTACAGAAACCAGATGGCGGTTATAAGAGTCAAGGGACATGAAAGGGAAGCAGTGGTTGGGAAGGGAGTGAGACAGTGTTGTAGCCTCTCCCCGATGTTATTCAGTCTGTATATTGATCAAGCAGTAAAGGAAACAAAAGAAAAATTCGGAGTAGGAAATAAAGTCCACAGAGAAGAAATAAATTCTTTGAGGTTCGCCGATGACATTGTAATTCTGTCAGAGACAGCAAAGGACCTGGAAGAGCAGCTGAACGGAATGTCTTGAAAGGATGATATAAGATGAACATCAACAACAGCAAAACTAGTATAATGGAATGTAGTCGAATTAAATCGGGTGATGATGAGGGAATTAGATTAGGAAATGAGGCGCTTAAAGTAGTAAATGAGTACTGCTATTTGGGGAGCAAAATAAGAGAGGATATAAAATGTAGATCTGCAATGGCAAGGAAAGCATTTCTGAAGAAGAGAAATTTGTTAACATCGGGCGTAGATTTAAGTGTCAGGAAGTCGTTTCTGAAAGTATTTGTATGGAGTGTAGCCATGTATGGAAGTGAAACATGAACGGTAAATAGTTTGGACAAGAAGAAAATAGAAGCTTTCGAAATGTGGTGCTAGAGAAGAATGCTGAAGATTAGATGGGTACATCACATAACTAATGAGGAGGTATTGAATAGGATTGGAAAGAAGAGGAGTTTGTGGCACAACTTGACTAGAAGAAGGGAACGGTTGGTAGGACATATTCTGAGGCGTCAAGGGATCACCAATTTAGTATTGGAGGGCAGCGTGGAGGGTAAAAATCACAGAGGGAGACCAAGAGATGAATACACTAAACAGATTCAGAAGGATGTAGGTTGCAGTAGGTACAGGGAGATGAAGGAGCTTGCACAGGATAGAGTAGCATGGAGAGCTGCATCAAGCCAGCCTCTGGACTGAAGACCACAACAACAACTCCAGCTGAATGACATTTGCCGTGCGGTTCTAGGCGCTGCAGTCTGGAACCGAGCGACCGCTACGGTCGCAGGTTCGAATCCTGCCTCGGGCATGGATGTGTGTGATTTTCTTAGGTTAGTTAGGTTTAATTGGTTCTAAGTTCTAGGCGACTGATGACCCCAGAACTTAAGTCGCATAGTGCTCAGTGCCATTTTGAATGACATTTACAGAGTTTCCTAGACGCCAGGGGCCGTGACCTTCTGAGTTGTGCTGATATTGAAGACTGACCGATTTGTAAATCTGTGGTATTTGAGTATGCTTCAACGTTCAAAGCTGCTGATAGCAACTAACTCTGCAACTATAGCAACGAAGTTGCATATTTTGACCTTTCGAAATTGAGAGTAGAATAAATTAATATCTGAATTCTCTGTTCATGAGGAGCATCTTTTCCTCGCTCCTGTGTGCGCTAAAGAAGCACACAGCGTGCAAGGAAGCTATAACAGTTGTGTGCCTTTCACTTAGCCCAGTATTGCTTTATTCTTTCTGATCTTGCATTTCTTTCTTCTTAAGAAATGTGGCTCATTCATTTAGTTTTGATTTTTGACTAGGAACTTCTCTTTCCTGTCTTGTGTTCTGTTTATTTGTATTTATTTATTTTTGCACTTTTATCTGTGAGCACATTTTCTGTGATTTGGAGTTCTTTTAAATCCTTCCTCATTTACACCAATACTCCGCATGCCACCTTTACTGTGTGTGGTGGAGGGTACTTCTGGTACCAGTAACTGATCTCCCCCCCCCCCCGCCTCCCTCCCTTTCCTTGTCATACTTATGGGGAAAATGATTGTAGGTAAACTTCCGTATTATCTGTCATTTCGCGAATTTGCTCTGCGTGGTCGTTTTACGAGATTTATGTGGGAAGCAAGTAACATGTTGTCCGACTTTGCCCGAAATTTCATTAGTTAAGCTCTCCGTGATGCACAGCGCCTCTCCAGTAACGACTGCCTAAGGAGTTTGTTGAGCAACTCTGCAACGCTCTCTCGCCGACCAAACTGTCGTGACCTGACGTGTATCGCAACGTACTTACTTAGAAGCTAATGCTCAGAACAGAGGCGACGCGAGATTTTTATGTCATATGTGTCTTCGCACACGAGCGGCTGCGTACAGAAATGAAAGGGCGAGGGAGTGCAGCAGAGATTTTTCAAGTCTCTGTGGTTGGAGACAGTGTAGAAAGACTTGGAAATTAGGCTAAGGAGGTAGATATGCTGATGATAAGGAGATGACATTCTAGATTGACTTAGTGATCTGCTTTTCATTGCTTCTTCACGTGTTTGCAATGAACGTGCAGAAGAACACAAACACTAGTTTATAAAGACATAGATTACGCTGACTAGATGCTCCAGTCAGTTACATCTACATGACTACTACATCTACATGAATACTATACAATTAAAACTTAAGTGCCTGGCAGAGTGTTCTTCGAACCACTTTAAGACTATTTCCTTACAGTAACACTCTCTAACAGCGCGTGGGAAAAATGAACACTTAAATCTTTTTGTACGAGCTCTGATTTCCCTTACGTTATTATCATGATCATTTCTCCCTTAGTCTCTTTAGCAGATCTGTTGCATCTTCTAACTGTTCTGTCTGTAGAAAGGAGTCTTTGGTTTTCCTTACCCACAACATTATCTACACTCCTGGAAATGGAAAAAAGAACACATTGACACCGGTGTGTCAGACCCACCATACTTGCTCCGGACACTGCGAGAGGGCTGTACAAGCAATGATCACACGCACGGCACAGCGGACACACCAGGAACCGCGGTGTTGGCCGTCGAATGGCGCTAGTTGCGCAGCATTTGTGCACCGCCGCCGTCAGTGTCAGCCAGTTTGCCGTGGCATACGGAGCTCCATCGCAGTCTTTAACACTGGTAGCATGCCGCGACAGCGTGGATGTGAACCGTATGTGCAGTTGACGGACTTTGAGCGAGGGCGTATAGTGGGCATGCGGGAGGCCGGGTGGACGTACCGCCGAATTGCTCAACACGTGGGGCGTGAGGTCTCCACAGTACATCGATGTTGTCGCCAGTGGTCGGCGGAAGGTGCACGTGCCCGTCGACCTGGGACCGGACCGCAGCGACGCACGGATGCACGCCAAGACCGTAGGATCCTACGCAGTGCCGTAGGGGACCGCACCGCCACTTCCCAGCAAATTAGGGACACTGTTGCTCCTGGGGTATCGGCGAGGACCATTCGCAACCGTCTCCATGAAGCTGGGCTATGGTCCCGCACACCGTTAGGCCGTCTTCCGCTCACGCCCCAACATCGTGCAGCCCGCCTCCAGTGGTGTCGCGACAGGCGTGAATGGAGGGACGAATGGAGACGTGTCGTCTTCAGCGATGAGAGTCGCTTCTGCCTTGGTGCCAATGATGGTCGTATGCGTGTTTGGCGCCGTGCAGGTGAGCGCCACAATCAGGACTGCATACGACCGAGGCACACAGGGGCAACACCCGGCATCATGGTGTGGGGAGCGATCTCCTACACTGGCCGTACACCACTGGTGATCGTCGAGGGGACACTGAATAGTGCACGGTACATCCAAACCGTCATCGAACCCATCGTTCTACCATTCCTAGACCTGCAAGGGAACTTGCTGTTCCAACAGGACAATGCACGTCCGCATGTATCCCGTGCCACCCAACGTGCTCTAGAAGGTGTAAGTCAACTACCCTGGCCAGCAAGATCTCCGGATCTGTCCTCCATTGAGCATGTTTGGGACTGGATGAAGCGTCGTCTCACGCGGTCTGCACGTCCAGCACGAACGCTGGTCCAACTGAGGCGCCAGGTGGAAATGGCATGGCAAGCCGTTCCACAGGACTACATCCAGCATCTCTACGATCGTCTCCATGGGAGAATAGCAGCCTGCATTGCTTGCGAAAGGTGGATATACACTGTACTAGTGCCGACATTGTGCATGCTCTGTTGCCTGTGTCTATGTGCCTGTGGTTCTGTCAGTGTGATCATGTGATGTATCTGACCCCAGGAATGTGTCAATAAAGTTTCCCCTTCCTAGGACAATGAATTCACGGTGTTCTTATTTCAATTTCCAGGAGTGTATATGATCTATCCGTCTTAAGTCGTTCGTAATTACAATTCATACGTATTTAGGCAACTTAACAGCATTTAAATTTGAGTGAGTTATTGTGTAATCAAAACCTAAAGGATTTCTTTTTGTATTCATGTGGATGACCTCACACTTTTCGTTACAGGGAGACAACTGCCATTTTTCGCACTATTCAGATATCGTCTCTCAAGTCATGTTGCAACTGATTTTTATCTTCTGATGACTTTATTAGAGGGTATATGACAGAATTATCTGCAAACAGTCCAAGAGAGCTGTTGAGACTATCTCCAGAAAGTCTATAACACCTCCTTTGGGAGCGCCGGATATCACTTTCGTTTTACTTGATGATTTTCCGTCGGTTACTACACACTACGACCTTTCTGAGAGGAAAACTCGCATCCAGCTGCACAGCTGAAGTGTTACTCCATAGGCACCAAATTTGATTAGAAGTCTCTTGAAGAGGTACTGTTTTACAAGCGTTCTGGAGATCTTAAATGTTGAATCAGTGTGAGATCCTCTGTTGGCAGCAATTCTGATTTCATGTGAATAAAGAGCTAGTTGTGTTTCACTAAAACAAATGGCCACTCCAGCCTATACCTTCGTCAAGGTACGACACAATAACCTACGGTACATGAGGTCCCGAAACATGAAGTGTCAGATGCTACTGCTGTAATCGAACCCTTAGTTTCAAGTACTCGGCACAGTGAGACCTAGGTACATGTAGACAAATATACGACGTAAACCAATAATTCTAGTCCAGAATTATGTAGAGGCAGGCTTTGGAAGTTCTCCTTAGAGTACAAACTTAACTGGAGATAATACTCAGTCATATAGTGTCGGCTGTAGGTTGTTTGTTGTTCATCTGAGGCTGGAACTCTTCTGATAGCTGGGCTCTGCCTTCCTTGAGATTTTAATGTCTCTATATATGGCATTTCTTATATTTTCTTGCAGGTGAAAAGCGATTTCGTCGCTTTTTACCTCCAATTTGCAATCAGCGAGCGTGAAATTAGCGGTTTCTCAATGCGAATGACCTTTTAATAAACTAACGAAAGCGGCTTGCGCTGTACGTATGCTACAAGGCCTACAGCTAATGTCCATGCATAGATGATTTCCATTTTCCTTCTGACGGGCTTTCATGTCTCGCTCATTACAAAATGATTCCCTGACAAAATGCGCCCCTCTGCGTCGGATCTTCTCTATCTCTTCTGTCGTCCTACCTGGTTCTCCGTTCCTTTAACCAATTTGTCTTATTTTATGGAAGTACTCACAATTTTTTTTCGTTAGTGTATTTGGGTTCTTTGTAAGGATATGACCATAAAAAATCAGTTCATTTCCTCACTGTATCTAACAGAATTTTGGTTGTTTAGTAAAGCGTTTCGTTTTCGGTGTGGGTTACATTGTTCTTATTGAATCTGGGGCCTCGGTTTTTTTTAATATCTTCCTTTCTCTGATTTCCAACTGTTCAGCTGAGCCATGGGTGGTGATGGACAGTGTTTCGGCTGCGTATGGGGTTCCCCCTTTGTTTACCGAGATATGACGGCTTATTCTTGCATTCCATGAGAGGAACCTTTTGTTATAACTCTTTGGGTGAGTTGGAAGGAATAGGTTCCTCCACTGCTTGCTCAATGTATAATCGAATAACATCGTGGATAGGTTACAGCCCTGTTTCACTTCTTTCTCAACCACTCGTTCCCTTTCATGCCCCTCGACTCTTATACACTGAAGCGCCAAAGAAACTGGTATAGGCATGCGTATTCAAATACAGGGATATATAACAGGCGGAATACAGTGCTGCGGTCGCCAACGCCTATATAAAACAACAAGAACCTGCCGCTGTTTTATATCAGTTACTATTGCTACAATGGCAGGTTATCAAGATTTAAGTGAGTTTGAATGATGGGACACAGCATCTCCGAGGTAGCAATGAAGCGAGGATTTTCCCGGACGACCATTTCGCGAGTGTACCGTGAGTATCAGGAAACTGGTAAAACATCAAATCTCCGACATCGCTGCAAGAACGGACCAACGACGACTGGAGAGAATATTGATCTGTGTTCAGTTTTTCAAGACCTATCCACTGTGCCAACTTATAACTAAATCTGAGGGGGGTGCGATTGGGATGTTCCCTTGTAAGAGGTAAGCATAGCAGCATTTCCCGACACTGGCTGATGACATGTTCTGCCTCCACAATACGCTCATAATGCTATTGGTGAGACTTATGAATGTCTATGTTCAATCTGGTTTCACATGCCACCGAGATAGCCAACTAGAGCGTGCAGTCACATAGATCAAAGGACACGCAGTTCATTTAGTATTTCGGAATGATACCAAAGAAATGTTGGACTTCCATAATTACTCGCAAGAAAGGCATACCAAAACTGTTCGCAGCCCATAGTATCAGGAGCTCTTTTAAACGTTCTTAGGCAATACTTTCCGCAACCCTCTGCTTTGGTGGGACCTCCTAGATACGAGACAACATTCGTCCACGAACTGAAGACTGAACACCACTCTGGGAAGCTATCTGTAGAAGCTACTGTAGACTGTGGATTTTACTGCGACCATCATGATCTTTACGTGTTGATTCCATTCCGTGTAAATGTGGTTTCATCAGTGAATAGTAGTAATTGTAGGAAATGGTGACTGTCAGTTAACCTGTGACGAATATTAAAGTGTATGCCTTTGTCACCAATGTAAAGACTGTGGACACAGTGTATATGAAATGGATAAAAATTTTCCGCATGTAATGTTCGCCATGCAAGTGTTCGTGGAACATTGAAAAGTGCAGAAAGTCGAAATGTGCTGCCAGCAGGACTACGCTGCACCACTTCGACAGTGTGTTGCTATTTCTGCACATCTTGTTGAACTACACGTACAGAAGAAAAATGGGAACGCGTAAGAATACCTATTTCATGCGCTGTGCTGAAAACTCTGTTAAACTCTCTATCAACAGGAATTACACGTGTTGGAAAGTGCCAGTGGTATTCTTCGACAGGAGCAGGAGCACTACCATCGTAGAAGTCACAAACATACACCATTCCTGCATATTTGTAAGTAGTGTAGATGTGTATCTTTTAGCCAGCGCCTGAATACACACATTTAACCGATACGTCTTTTTGATACTCTCTCAATCTCTCTGTCACTTACTACATCCACGGCCAACTGCG
The DNA here is from genome assembly GCF_023864275.1 of Schistocerca cancellata. Lineage (NCBI taxonomy): Eukaryota > Metazoa > Arthropoda > Insecta > Orthoptera > Acrididae > Schistocerca > Schistocerca cancellata. The sequence goes on along the minus strand of NC_064634.1, from coordinate 420,224,767 downwards.
CGCTCAGTAGGTTAGTTTAATGGCAGAAAGACATCTAGAGCAAAGAGAGTGATTGTAACGATCTAGGTTGGGCTAGAATAAAACGTCAAAGCGGTTGGGTGGGTAAGACACACATGTAACCGCCGCTACCCCAAAAACAAGAATTAATTAAATACGTTCTGTCTCGGAAAATATTCAATACAGGGCATATTTCCATATGAAGATTTTGCTCCAAATCAGAGTTTTTGTCATATTCCTGAATATTTACCATTTCTGCTAGGACACCCTGCATATTAATAAGGTTACCGTCGCTTTGGGAGGAAGAGCAGAAGCATAGGTGTTGGCAGAAATTTTCGCAAGGGTGGACAAGATTTTAAAATTGCCAAATTTGAGAAGAAGTGCACAAACTCCATTGTATCTTAAACGATTGCTTGTTGTGCACTTAGCATTTTGAAGGAAGAGTACTTCGATACCAATGCGATATTTGTATTTAATAATATATTCAAAGTGCATCATTTTATATTATTAATTTTAATATTAGTATGGATGATACGTTTTTGATTCAACAATCTGAAATTACACCGATGTATGATTAAATACATGGTCTCCATTGAGGTGTCAAATACGTTTAGAAAATGTTCACATATAATTTATTCATATACAATTTATATATATGCCAGTTATAGGCTAAAGCCGAAAATTAAAATTTGAAATAAAAAGTAGGAACGAGGGATAGAAAATTCTTTTGGATAAAAGCAAAGATAACTAAGAAAAAGTGCTACATTAAAGCGCCACGAAGTGAAGAAATAGAGAGCAAACTTTAAAAAAGGTTTATGTAACTTCGATGCCATTCCAATACGCTTTGCTTCAAATTTTCACATCTGCTCTCGTTAAGGGATCCACTGCATTACGGTGGTTTGGTCGTTTTTTTTCTTTTAACGCTGGCTAGCATAACTAAAGTTGAACAAAATGTGTTCTTAAAGCTTAATTTGTTTTTGAATCGTTAAGCTAAGTGTATCCCAGGTTTAGTATCTGGACACTCTCCCAAAATCATCCTCAATTTGTACTGTAGAAACAACTTTTATTACCCAAAGACATAACCTATGAAGTCTTCGTATCTCCGATTTGTCACATTACTGTGCAGCCTTAACGGCGCGCAGGTTCTATGACTGTATGTGAGGCCGCGTTACAGCCCATTCAGTTGAGAAGGTTTCAGTTCCTGTCGAAGACATTTCATGACTTCGGCATTTCATAGTCGTTTTCTTCTCTTCTAACACTAAAAACTGTATTTTCTTTTTTCAGCTGATAGTTAGGTTCACGGATTAAGTATGGATGTAGACGCCTACACTATAGCGTAGAGCTGTTGTTCTTTAGAGTCTACTACAACAGACCTGCTGCACACACTAGCTGAATCTACCTTCAGTTTTAAGTCATCGCGGGTGTTCTTTGTCAACAGACACACGCTAAACTACGATCGTGATTACGTTCTGTGTCGACGACAAAGGCTGCCATTCAGGGCACGGATGGCGGGCGTGTATACTGCAGTAATGTTTATGATGTACTGGAAATCGGTGTCCTAACCTCTGTGTCGGGGTGCTGGACCATTCTCTTTCTGCAGCTCGATAATGGCTGTACGAGGAAACAACAGAGAATATATCGACACTGCTCTATAAAGATTCACATCCGTAACCTCTTAAACCTCTTGCGCATCAAGAAATCGGCTTAGGAGTAATTTTCCAAGAACAGCGTGAGAACCATAATACTCTAGATACATAGACCATTAAAAAAAGAGTTACATATTTCCACAGACGATCGTATTGATCAAAAGTAGGAACAAAATTCCTATAATGGTTACTGACAGGATTGAAAATCACCGAACTATCAGGTTAATAAGACGTGGTTTTAAAATACAAGCACGAAAAACTGGGAGAAGCCAACCTCGGGGACGATTGGTATGGATTCCGGAGAAATCTAGGAACACGATGGCAATACTGACCCTACAATTTACCTTACAAGAGAGATTAAGGAAAGACAAATCTAAGGCATTTGTAGACTTAGCGAAGACTTTTGACTGTGTTGACTGAAATACTTTATTTGAAATTCTTAAGGTAGCAGGGGTAAAATACAGGAAGCAAAAGGCTATTTACAATTTGTATAGAAACCAGACAGCACATAAGAGTTGACAGAAATGAAAGGGAAACTGGTTGAGAAGGGAGTGAAACAGGATTGTAGCCATCCCCGATGTTAATCAATCTGCATGCTGAGCAAGCAATAAAGGAAACAAAATAATTGGTGTAGGACCTAAAGTTCAGAGAGAGGAAATCGAAACTTTGAAGTTTGTTGATGACACTGAAATTCTGTCAGAGACAGCGAAGGTCTTGGAGGAACAGCTGAACACAATGGACAGTGTCCTCAAAGGAGGATATAAGATGAACATCACAAAAGCAAAACAAGGATAATAGAATGTAGTTGAATCAAATCAGATGATGCTGAAGGAATTAGATTAGAAAACGAGACACATAAAGTAATAGATGAGTTTTGCTATTTGAGCTCATTATGGCCGAAGGAGAGAGGATATAAAATGTAAATGCCAAGAAAAGTTTTCTGAAGAAGAGAAATTTGGTTACATCAAATATAGATTTACGTGTTAGGAAGTAAATTCTGAAGGTATTTGTCTAGAGTGTACTTACGCAAAAATCCAATGGATTCATGGCCACGGAACGCGGAATCCACCACGAAACAATACACTGCCGCACGCTCCGTAAAGAATGGGGTACTGTCCCGTCGTTCATAAACCATAGTCACTGTCTTCTGAAAGGGTAATGTTCTCTAATAGCGCTGATTATACATCACTCAGAAGTCTAAGATACACAGCAACTGTAAATCTGGTAAAATCTATGGTGCAATGAGACTCACTGATAATTCCTGCCCGTACATCGATACTGACGCTATCCTGATGTCTCACCTCCATGATTATTCGAGGTTTTGCATCTGCTCACACGTAAAAATTACGGTAATTCACTGTTGTGAATGTTGCCTCATATCTGTCTCTCGTATTATAAATATGGATGTTCACTGAAGTGACTTAAGTCATGGGACAGCGATGTGCATAAACAGGGCGTCCCGTTTATCTTGACCCGTATCTTTGTCCAGATACAAATTACAAAACGTTTGAAGCAAATGTTCTTTAGCCGTCAGGGGGACATCAATCAGCATGATTGCCTTCGTTGTAGCCTTTTCTTTTTTTTACAAAGATATGAACAGCGGTATGCCTTTTTTAAATGGCATCCTGTATTTTTTATTCGGTAATTCATGTCCCCTCCTAAAAACCTACTGAAAAATGTATCACTGTGTAGCATTCACGGAAACACAACATTATTAATTACACAACGCAACACTGACTTTGAGCCCCGGACCACAAAGTCGTCCACTTGCTGGAGTTGTCAGAAAACAAATAAATACCATGTAAAAACATAACACAAAATTGACTTTGGCTCTGCTGTACCATTTCCCAGGAGTAGAACATTCAAAGATGCTCAAAGTGATGACCCTGGACATCGATACACTGGTGCACTCGATGAATGAAAGAATTATTTAGTGCTTAAGTGATTCCTGCTGAAGAGAATTACAAGCAAACACGATACATTCCTGCGTGTCCTCTGGAGTTGTTGAAATATCGCAATAGACGTCTTTAATGCATCCCCAAAGAAAAAAATCCAGAGGATTCAAATGAGGAGACCTAGCAGGCTAAGTAACTGTTCCTCCTCGACCAACCCATGTAGCAGGATACCTTCGGTTCAGAACACGATGTGCACGCAAGGCACTATGTGTTGGACATCCATTCTGGTTCTTAGCGGCACTTCATCCAGAAGAGGAGGAAGAATTCATCTGAGGAAGTTGGTATACGCTGTGCCGTTTGGACTACCAATGATGAAATAAGGGCCAATAATTGTAGTACCAAGCATCCCACACCAGACGTTAACACTCTATTTACGCTGATGTTCCAACTGTCTAAGCCAGGGGCGGGCAGGAATCCTGCACATGTGCGGTGCACTTGCACGCGTGCAGTTGTTCCGCGTGCACACAGGGGCAAGCTGGCCACCCGCTTATCTCCCATCCTCACCATACCTTCTGTCCGCTCCTTCCTCTGTAATGCGTTTTGTTTCCTAGCTTGCTTTATTGAGTGAATGAATAAGGTTTGTAGGAGTGCTTGAAAGAAATCATGGTTTGAAAGAGTACCTATTACCTACGATACGTTTTATTTAATTATCACAGGTAGAGTTTCCAATACGTTTCATACCTGGAACAAAATTTCTACATACAGACAAAAACAAACAGTTACGTAAATTTTCATCACTGATGTTTGCTCTTAACCGAGACTTATTAATTCAGCAAACGGTTTTCCAGCTCTCGCTATATTAAGCGCAGTCTTATAACTTGCACATACCGCTGGGCTATTATTGTTGTCGTCCTGAAAACTTGAAAACAGTGCTCCATAAAACGTTAAATCAGTTAGATGACAGACATGACGAGAGAAAGTCGCAGATCTCTCGTGACAACAGCAACTACGACAAATTCAAATGGCTCTGAGCACTATGGGACTTAACTGCTGTGGTCATCAGTCCCCTAGAACTTAGAACTACTTAAACCTAACTAACCTAAGGACATCACACACATCCATGCCCGAGGCAGGATTCGAACCTGCGACCATAGCGGTCGCGCAGTTCCAGACTGTAGTGCCTAGATCCGCTCGGTCACTCCGGCCGGCCAACTACGACAGATTCATCTGGTATCGTCAGATCGCTCTTCTTAAGCTCAGTCAATTCCCCATCCGCTCAGAATCCGACAATAAATTGTACTCGTCCTTGTGAAATTTATTATAATGGCCTTCAATACTAAACTTCCGTCGACCAGCGAGAATACTGCCACATATTAAACATTTCGAATTTTCACGTTTTTGCACAAAGAAAAAATGATTCTCCCATTACTTTTTAAAAGATAGCAAATCTCCACTTTTCCGTTTCTTCAGATACAACGTTCACTACATAGTGCTCGCTTCGCATCAACGCCCGCAGCTTAGCCTGGCACTACACTGCCGCAACCTGCCGGGTGTCGCCACAGTCCCGGTCGACGCCTGCACGCGAGCAGCACACGTGCAGCGCTGTGCGCTCATGAGCCGTGTGCAACGTTTGCCCGCCCCTGGTCTAAGCTGTCGTGGGTTGTCGCTGGACCAATAATGCATGTTCCTTGTATTTACCTGTCCTTTGTTTCAGAAGGAACATTCATCGGTAAACAGAACATTGGAGAAGAAGTTCGGGTTGGCGAAGATTTGCTGCTGTGCCCACTGACAAAACTGTACACGATTCTGGAAATCATTCCCAAGCAATTTTTGATGTAGGTGTACATGGTAAAGATAGAACCGGTGATGTGTAAGAATACGATGTGCATTGGTTTTAGGAATGACAATCTCGTGTCCAAGCTGTCGTGTGCTCACATGTGGATTCATAGCAGCGGAAGCGAGAACAGTAACTTCGGCAGCTTCGTCTGTGCGAGTGCTACGACGACTGCGTTGTAGTGAGTTCAAACTTCCCCTTTCTTAAAGCGTCGTAACTAGACGAGAAAACATCCGTCGGGAAGGTGGGTTCTTGTCAGGATATCGCTCTCTGTACAGTTCCGCTGCCTGCCTAGAAATTCGTCTACCTTCAACAACAACAATAAAAGAAATGTTACGTCGATGCAGTTTGTAGGAAGGACAGCCTTTACTGTATGCTTACTCTACACAACAGTATTTAAAAGGACTAAACTATTGTACTAAACGTACGCATACATAAGAAAACAGTATTGCAATTACTGTTCTGCTCACTTACATTCCCCATAGATGAGTAGCATTTCTACCTTCTCTTCATTGGGGTACATTCTACTCACACAACTCTTCAATTGAAGATGGTTGACGGGAACGACGGGTGTGCATTCTACTTATGTTTACATTTGTTCTCTGTCAACGTCAGCATGTGGGTGTGTTCCATTACCCCGAATACCTGAACTAAGCGCTCGGAGCGTCAACGTCAGTGTTGTGTTATGTAATTAATAATGTTGTGTCTCAGTGAATGGTACTCTGTGATAGATTTTTGAATAGGTCTTTAGGAGAAGAAACGAATTACCGAATAAAAAATACAGGGTACCATTTAAAAAAGTCATACCGCCGTTCATATCTTTGTAGAAATCAAAGCTACAACGAAGGCAATCATGCTGATTGATGTCCCCCTGACGGCTAAACACCATTTGCTTGAAACATGTTGTAATTTGCATATGGACAAACAGTTATTTAGAGTGGTCAAGATAACTGGGACACCCTGTATACAGATGGTGGCAGTATAGAGTACACAAAGTATAAAAGACCAGTGCATTGGTGGATCTGTCGTTTTTACTCAGATGATTCATGTGAAAAGGTTCCAGAGGTGATTATGACCACCCGGCGGGAATTAACAGACTGATCGCGAAATGGTAGTTGGAGCTAGACACAAAGGACATTCCATTTCGGCAATTATAAGGAAATTTAATATTCCCGATCCACGGTGTCAGAAGTGTGCCGAGAATACCATATTTCAGGTGTTAACTCTCGCCATGAACAACGCAGGGGCCGTCGGTCTTCTCTTAACGACCGAGAGCAGCGGTGTTTGCTTAGAGTTGTCAGTGCTAACACACAAGCAACACTATGTGACATATCCTCTAAAATCAATGGGGGACGTACGAAGAACGTATCCGTTAGGACAGTGCGGCGTAATTTGGCGTTTATGGGCTATGGCAGCAGACGACCTGCGTGAGAGTCATTGGTAACAGCACGTCATCGAACCGAGCGAGGTGGCGCAGTGGTTAGCACACTGGACTCGCATTCGGGAGGACGACTGTTCAATCCCGTCTCCGGCCATCCTGATTTAGGTTTTCCGTGATTTCCCTAAATCGCTTCAGGCAAATGCCGGGTTGGTTCCTTTGAAAGGGCACGGCCGATTTCCTTCCCCATCCTTCCCTCACCTGAGCTTGCGCTCCGTCTCTAATGACCTCGTTGTCGACGGGACGTTAAACACTAATATCCTCCCCCCCCCCCCCCCCAGCACGTCATCGCATGCAGCGTCTCTATTGGAATCGTGGCCACATCGCTTGGACCCTAGACAATTGGAAAACCGCGGTCTGGTCAGATGAGTCCCAACTTCAAGTGGTAAGAGCTGATGGTAGGGTTCGAGTGTGACGCAGACCACACGAACCCATGGTCCCAAGTTGTCAACAAGGAATTGTACATCCTGGTGGTGCTTCCATAATGGGGTGGGCCGCGTTTACATGGAATGGACAGGGTCCTTTGGATGTTCGGCAACTTGGAGACCATCTGCAGCCATTCATGGACGTCATGTTCCCAAACAACGATGGACTTTTTATGGATGACGATGTGCCATGTCACTGGTCCATAGTTCTTCGCGATTGGTTTGAAGACCATTCAGGACAATTCGAGCAAATGGTTTGGCCACCCAGATCGCCCGAGATGAATACCAGCAATCATCTATGAGGCATAATTGACCGGTCAGTTCGTGCACAAAATCATTGACTGGCAACACTTTTGCGATTATGCACGGTTAAATTATATTTCTGCAGGAGGCTTCCAGCGATTTGTTGAGTCTATACCGCGTCGTTTCTGCTCTACACTGGGCAAAAGGAGGTCCGACAGATTGTTACGAGATATGCCATGACTTCTGTCACCTCAGTGTATGTTCACTGGAGATGTACAGTGCCTTGTTGACAACTTGGAGCCATGGGTTATTGTGGTCTGCATCACACTCGAACTCTACCATCAGCTCTTACCACCAGAAATTGGGACTCATCTGACCAGACCACAGCCGGCCGCTGTGGCAGAGCGGCTCTAGGCGCTTCAGTCTGGAACCGCACCGCCGCTACGGTCGCTGGTTCGAATCCTGCCTCAGGCATGGATGTGAGTGATGTCCTTGGGTTTGTTACGTTTAAGTGGTTCTAAGTCTAAGGGACTGGTGACCTCAGATGTTAAGTCCCATAGTGCTTAGAGCAATTACAACCATTGACCAGACCACAGTTTTCCAATTGTCTAGGGTGTAAGCGATATGGCCACGAGAGCAGTAAAGGCGCTGCATGCGATGTCGTGCTCTTACCAAAGGTTCTCACATAGGTCGTCTGCTGCCATAGTCCACAAAAGCCAAATTACCCCGCACTGTCCTATCGGACACGTTTGTCGTACGTCCCTCATTGATCACCACGTAAAGTACTGGATCGATTTCAGCCAAACTTGATACATATATGACTTTCTATTATCTGGAAAGACGCACTGTGGATGTAAAAACCTCTTGTCTCTCAAATGGATGGGAGTTAGGGAGAAAAAGAAGCGTAACGCACTGCACACGAACACTCAGACTATTCATGCAGCATTTGACAATGAGACAACTTAGCAACTTGCAACGTCCTTTACACATTATCTTAAACCCTTAAGAAACTTTTCCTCACCAATACCTTCCACAAAACAATGAAAGAAAATAAGTTTCTCTCTTACTACATGAGCCATGCTCATTCTGAACTATGCGTTTCCTTGAACTTGTCTGTCTATCTGTGTTTGGTTTGCCACCGTTGTTGCGGTTATGCCGTGGTTCTTCCTCCTTCTACGTGTGGCAGCAGCGATGTGTATCGATCATGGACGTAAGAATAAGGGGAGATGGCGCTACGTATCCCAGCCGTACTACGTTTTGAAGCCATGGGGGCGTGGCTCGCTGCCATGACACTCTGACCAAAACATTGCCAGTGTGCTATAGCGCTGCGTGTATTAAAGTCGCTAATTGCACCATATACGCATGTAACGTCATCAGATTGGTTGTTTCAAAGTTTTTGTTTAAAATAAAATTTCGTAAAGGCGGAATTCCGCGTTTCTTCTGATTAAAAATAGTTTTTAATGTAATATTACGAATAGCTAGCCTTCAATGTAAACGACACAATTTTGTTAATTCAGTAATAAACGTGTATCACAAAATAAATAATAGAAACTGAAAACTAAGTTAGCTATACCCTCCCTCCAAAGCCCCATAAATACATCTTGTTTGTAATACGTACTGGGACATTTCAGTTACGTTACACTACTGGGAAACACTGTTCATTACCACCAATATTTACTGAAATACGGTACATAGAATGGCAAATCTACACAGTGTCCTGTTTAGGCCTATACTTTACGCCAGTTAATGTAGTGTTAGCTTTTAATTTGGTACACGATGAAGACAAAGTGAGTTACTCAACACTTCGATTGTCGACGATACGTACGTATTATATTCAAACGTGAACTTGAAAACTAAGAATTTAATTCTTTGAATTAACATACCTTTTGCAAATGTTTTGGGTGTGTAGGGAAAACTGATGTTACAGCATTTTCTCGGAGCCTTTCTGTTGAAAGGGAAGTTCGGTCTATGTCCTCTTCTCGGAAATGCTGAGAACATGTAGTGCTGCATTTAGACGCACGCCAATTCTTCCTCCTCACGGCATTCTCCCACAGAGCTTTCCGACTTTCATTTTTAGGAAATCTAAAATCATACAGGAGAACAACACGCTATAGTACAAGTACCGATGTAGCACACGTTCATTCACAATGAAGTTGTAAAATCACACTTAACGAGACAACTTACACATGAAATGTTATTCCCTTCGATTTCGCATCACAATCAGAACGATTCGTACATCCGAACACCGCACAAGTCACCATAATAGCGCAAAATCCTTCCAAAAGCGAGCGACAAGCCTATGCACACAAGCTTACAGCAGCAATGTTTTGGTAGGATTGAGATGGCTACCCTCGGCTTCACATAGCTTCACAGCTGTCACGTCACGGCGTCTCCCTCTATTCTTACCTCCATGGTATCGATATTGCACCGTGTACCATCTTTGGTCTTGTGCATATAGTTTCCGGCTAGGGGGTATGAGGGCAGTCGGTCGGTTGGTGCGGACCAGGGAGGATATCTCCGTGCGGTGCAGTCGGCTGTGTCCGCTGGCGGTCCCTGCACAGTGTCGGAGCGTGTCTGGAGCTGTCCAATCGCTACGAGCTTCGTGGCTCACCGACCCAGGACGTCAAAGTTGAGTTGTGTGTTAAGTACCCAAGCCACGTCTGTTCATGTTGTGTCGTTCGTTTCGGTGATTCGCTGTTGGGGAGCTTTTCCTGTGAGCAACATGGAGTGTTTGTAGTGGTGAAATTGAGCCGCCGTGTGGTGGGATTAACTATATTGATTCACTACAATTAAAGTGCACCAGAGGAATTTTCTGCCTTGTGGCCGTTAGTGTTCTGGTTACCTGCCCTGACCTCTGACGTAAATTCAGGCAGTGTTCGTTTTTGGTGAAGTTAACTGTATTACCTTATTTCAAATTCAAGTGTACCAGCGGAATTTTCTGCCTTGTGGCTGTTAGTGTTCCGGTTACCTGCCCTGGCCGCTAACGTAATTTCAGACAGCTTCCTTTTCTCATCTGTTGTCGCTGTCCAACATGGTTTGTAGTTTTAACAGCTTAATACATATTTCATTGTCGATAATCACGTCCACAACAGTTTGGTCTGAGTTTTTATGTACCGACTGGTGGCTAGCAAGTCGTTTGCTCGGTCGGTCCGTGACTGTCAAGTGTAGCTGGGCCCACCACCTGTCTGACCTAAGTGAACGTTAATGTTTCGAGGGCAGGCCCCCCCCTCCCCCCCCCCCCCCCCCTCTCGGAGGCGTACTGTCCTTTTCATGGGTGTTTCGTGGTCTGTTGGTAATTTATTATACCAATGCTTTAAAAGAAAGTTTTTTTTTACTGTGTTGTATGTAAATAAATTTATATAAATCAATTGTGGGCCTTCAGCCGCTTGAAACCTTATTCTTAAATTTAGTTATTGTCGTTCAGTTGCTTTTTCATTTAGTGTGCGTTCCCCCATTGAAAACGTAAAGGTTAACGTATTTTTGAATTTTTGGAAAATCAACTGTGGCCTTCAGCTGATTAAAGCTTTATTCTCAAAATTTCTGCGTAAGAAAAAAACATTGTGGCCTTCTGCCTTAAAAGATTATTGTAATATATTTTAAAAGTTTTAAATTTAATTGTGGCATTCAGCCGTTTGTATTGCACTTTGTATATGTCTGTTCTCTCTACTTTTGCGTTGAGACTTTCCATCTAGCTGTGATATATATATAATTTGCAATTTTAACTGCATGTCTCCAGTAACTTGAAATTTATCTTGTTGCCTTTTAAGATTTCTTGTTTGGAGGCCTTCAGTCGTGAAAGAATTGGATTTTGAAACTCATAGTTGTAAAGGTTCGTCTACATGCCGTTTTGGTTTAAAAGTGTTATTAAATTACAATTTTGAAGTGAAACTGGCTCCTACCTTATCTGGCCCTCTCCACAATCCTAATCACCTGTTCTGGCCAGGGGGTTTAGCGGGCGTCTCACTACATTTTCACTGTTCATGAAACAAAAGTGCGGAATCAGGTACAATGTTTAAATTTATTACTTCTGTGCTACTAACCGTATTCGCAACACATTTTTGAGATAATATCCACACATATCATTCAGCGTACCTGCAAAATTATGTTATTTTACGACATACGGTTCAGGAGATATGACACTTTAACTACCGAGAAGCGTGATAACTTAGGTTTTCTTAAAACCGAACCCCAGTTAGCGTGACTACATTTATCCAGTGTTTGATAATGAAAACACTTTAGAGACTTCCAACAAACTTTAAGCACAATTTCAAACATTTTCTAAACTCCAGAATGAGATTTTCACTCTGCAGCGGAGTGTGCGCTGATATGAAACTTCCTGGCAGATTAAAACTGTGTGCCCGACCGAGACTCGAACTCGGGACCTTTGCCTTTCGCGGGCATGGTAGAACACTTGCCAGCGAAAGGCAAAGGTCCCGAGTTCGAGTCTCGGTCGGGCACACAGTTTTAATCCGCCAGGAAGTTTCATTTTCTAAACTTTTTTTTCGTTACGTACATGCTTAACGTCAAATATTTAGCTCATTAACTCTTTGTAAAGTAATCATAAGTTGAAAGTATTTTGTACAGGGGAGTTCGATTCATAAAGGAATCGGGGGTTTAATGGTTACTTACTATCTGTAAAGGTACACCTTGAGGTTAAGAACCAATTATATCCTATAGGGGTTGGAATGAAAAGATGGAGACGAAGGAACACCACATTTGTCATGTACATGACTTATTATTTATATAAAAGAACTGTGAGAGTCAGATTCGCGACGTCAGTAGTGGTGGGTACGTGGATGAGAAATTCTGACGCAAAAATCTTCAATAACAAACTGCTGACATTTATTTCCTTTATTTAATTAGATTGGAATATTTTTAAAAGTAAGAAGCCTAATCTGTGTCTGATTTGTGTTGTTCGATATGCGCCAAACAAGTCTCGAGAAAGTGTCTTGCAGCGAGTTAATAATTTTGTCAACGTTTCCCGGGACCTAAGATCAAGCCACACAGATGAACACCACCGATGAACGTAACATTTTCTCCGGAGTAGCATGGTGCGAAAACACAATGTACAATATAAGTCAGATACGCGTAATCAGAATTAAATTTTCACTCCGCAGTGAGTGCGTGCTGATATGAAACTTCCTTGCAGATTAAAACTGTATACCGGTCAAAGACTTGGGCTCGGCATCTTTGCCTTTCGCGGGCTACCCAAGCACGACTAACGACCTCTCTTCACTACTTTACTCCACCACTACTTCATGTTTTACCTTCCAGACTTCTCAGAAGTTCTCCTGCGAAACTTGTAGGACTAGCACTCATGGAAGAAACTTCGAAAATTAGGAGATGAGGTATTGGCGGAAGTAAAGCCTTGAGGCTGGGTCGTCAGTCAGGTTTCGGTAGCCTATTCGGTAGAGCACTTGCCTGCGAAAGACGAAGGTACTGATGTCGAGTCTCGGTCCGGCACACAGTCTTAATTTTCTAGGAATTTAAATGCTCATATTTTAACATCTCGTAACCCCTGGATCGATTTCATCCAAACTTGGTACACATATTATTACTTAATGCCAGGAAATAAATATTGAGAAGGTAAAAACAATCAACGTTCCAGTGAGGTGGTGTGGGTGTGATAATGGGATGATGACAAGGGTGAGGAGGAGAAGGAGATGGACAGACAGAGATTTCGGGTGGGGGAGTGGAGACGGACAAAGGAAGGGTAGAAGAAGGTATGGACAGGGAGATGGAGGGGAGGAGGGAATTGACAGAGACAGAGAAGATGGATAGAGAGAGGGGGGAGGAGGACATGGATAGAGAGAGGGGAGGAAGAGATGGACAAAGAGACAGGAAAGAGGAAAGAAAGAAAGAGGAAAAAGACAAAGGGAGGAAGAAGGAGGAGAAATGCGCAATATATGTGAGATACGCGTTCGCGTATAAAAATCGGCAGTGGTGGTCGGAGGCTTCCGGCAGAAGAAGTCACCATTTTTCTGCCAACGGCATTGTCAAAGAGTGTGGAAGAGCGGACAGAGGTTCAGGGCACTGCCCTTAAAAGTCGGAAGAATCAGCAATGATCGACGGCATAAGGATGCAGAAGGCAATGGGAACCACTGTATTCAAGACGCATAAAGTGTATCCTCAGGACATGTTGCCTGGAATTGAAAAAGTTTCATGATGATCATTTGCAAAAGATTCCGCACTAGTCCCCCATTCGGATTTCCGGCAGGGGACTCCCAAGAGGGAGATGACTATGAGAGTAAGATTTAAGAATCAACAAAAGGAGAATATTTTGCGAGACGGGGTATGAAATGTCAGAAGTTTGAAGGTGGTAAGGAAGCTCGAAAATCTGAAAAGGGAAATGCTACGTTTTTACTATCAAAAACAGTCTTGGTCACAATTTGTTTATTATGATGACCGGTTTCGACCACTACTATGGTCGTCTTCAGACCAATGAGTAAGACCCTCCTTCTGCTGGAGAATCACTAGTAGTAGTGATTCTCCAGCAGATGGTCATCTGAAGATGACCACAGTAGTGGTGGAAACCGGTCACCGTAATAAATAAATTATGATCAAGACTGTTTTTGATAGTAAATGTTTGTAACACATTGATCACTGTTCACTCCCATGACGTATTCAAAAGGAAATGCTAAGGCTCCATCTGGATATAGTGGGCGTCAGTGAAGTGAAATGAAAATAAGACAAGGATTTCTCGTCAGACGGGTGTAGAGTAATATCAACAGCAAGAGAAAATCACACAAGTAGGATTAGTTATGAATAGGGAGGTAGGACATAAAGTGCGTTACTGCGAACACATCATAGATTTTTCGCATCAGAATCGGCAGCAAACGAACATCGATAACCATAGTTCAAATACACATGCCAACGCTGCAAGCAGGAAATGAAGACGTAGAGAAAGTATATGAGGATACTGAACGCTTAATTCAGTACGTCGAGGGAAATGAAAACCTAACAGTCTTGGGAGAGTAGAACGCAGTTTCACGGGAAGAAGTAGGAAAAAAGCTTATAAGGGAATGTGGGCTTGGTAGTAAAAACGAGAGAGGAGAAAGACTGAGTTTTGAAATAAATCTCAGATGGCAATAGCGAATACCGTGTTCAAAAATCGCAGGATGAGTAGGTATACTTGGAAAAGGGCGGGAAGTGCGTTAGATTTCAGTTAGATTACTCGTGGTTAGGCAGAGATTCCGAAATTACATACTGGATTGTAAAGCGTACTCAGGGGACGATGCAGACTCAGATCACAAGTTACTAATGATGAAGAGCTCGCTGACGTTTGACTAGTCAGGAGGATTCAGCACGCAAAGAAGTGGATTACGAAAGTACTAAGGAATGAAGAGATATGCTTGAAGTTCTCTAAGGCTATAGATGCTGCGATAATGAATAGATCAGTAGGCATTTCTGTTGAAGAGTAATGGAGTCTCTAAAAAGGGCAATCACAGAAGTTGGAGAGAAAAACATTCGTACAAGGAAGATAGCTGCGAAGAAACCATGGGAAACAGAAGAAATACTTCAGCTGATCGACGAAAGAACAAAGTACAAAAATGTTCTATGAAATTGAGGAATACAGAAATACAAGTCACTTAGGAAGCTAAGACAAAATGGATACATGAAGAATGGGAAGAAATCAAAAAACTAATTATTGTTGGAAGAACTGACTCAGAATAAAGAAAAGTCAAAACAACGTTCCGTGAAATTAAAAGCAAGGGCGCAGTGGGAATTTCGCTGTTTCATGCAGAGGAGAGAGCGGATAGGTGGAAAAAGTATATTGAGAGCCTCTACGATGGGGATGACCTCTGTGATGACACGACAGAAGAAGGAAAAGGAGTCGATAGGGAAAAGATAGGGTAAACAGTATTATAATCGGAATTTAGAAGAGGTTTGGAAGGCTTAAAATCAAATGAGGCAAAATATAGATAACATTCCATCCGAATTTCTAAAATCATTGGGGGGGGGGGGGGGGGAAGGCAACAAAACGACTATTCACGTTAGTGTGTAGAATGTATGAAACGGGCAATGCGCCAACAGACTTTCGGGAAAACATCATCTACACAGATCCCAAGAGTGGAAGATCCGACACGTGCGAGAGTTGTCGCACAATCAGCTAAACGGTGTATGCATCCAAGTTGCTGACTAGAATAATAAATATGCAGACGAATGGAAAAGAAAAGTTACGATCTGTCAGTTTGGCTTTAGGAAAGGTAAAGGCATCAGAGAGGCAGTTCTTACGTTGAGGTTGGTAGTGGAAGCAAGACTGAAGAAAAATCAAGACACGTTCATAGAATTTGTAGATCTGGAAAAGCGTTCAACAAAGTAAAATGGTTAAATCTGTTCGAAATCCTGAGAAAAATAGGGATAAGCTGTAGGTAAAGACGGTTAATATACAATATGTACAAGAACCAAGAGGGAACAATAAAGAGTGGATAGTCTTTCACTCCTACTGTTCGATCTGTACGTCGAAGAAGCTAAGACGGAGAAAAATAAAGGTTCAAGAGTGGATTAAAATTCAAGGTGAAAAGATATCAGTGTTAAGATTCGTTGCTATCCTCTTTGCTATCCTCAGTGAAAGTGATGAAGAAGGACAAGGACTGTTATATGAAATGAACAGTCTAATGATTGAGAGTAAACCGAAGAAAGGCGAACGTAATGAGTAGTAGTAGAAATGAGAACATTGAGAAACGTAACACCATACTTGGTGATGGGGAAGTAGATGAATTAAGGAATTATGCTAGCGACGCAACAAGCTAACCCATGACGGACGGAGCAAGGAGGACGTTAAAAGCAGACTAGCATTGTGAAAGAGTGCTTTCTTGACCAAGATAAGTCTACTGGTATCAAACATCGGCCTTAATCTGAGAAAGAAAGTTCTAAGAATGTACGTATTATTGATGCTAATGAGGCATGGACTGTGGGAAAACTGAAGCAGAAGAGAATTTAAGCATTTCAGATGTAGTGCTACAGAAGAATGTTGGAAATTACGTGAACTGATAAAGTAAGTAGTGAGGAGATGTCCATGGAATCGGCGAGGAAAGGAATGTATGTAAAACACCGACAATAAGAAGGGACATGATAATATACAATCTATTAAGACATCAGGAGTAACATCGGTGGTACTAAAGGGAGCTGTAGAGGTTAAAAACTGTATAGGAAGACAGAGATGGATACATCCAGCAAATAATTGATGATGTAGGTTACAAATACCACTCTGAGATGAAAAGACTGACATAGGAGAGGAATTCGTGGCTAGCAGTATCAAACCAATTAGAATGATAACAAGCTAATCTGTAAATAAAATGCAGTCTGTGAGGTGCGAATCTTCAATTGGTTTCCAGATATATGATTATAGGAACTTTTCTTCTGTATTACCTCCTGCAGGAACAAATTGTACTTTTTTGTAAACCCCATATATGGTGATCGCTAAAATCAAAGTTCTTCCTGTTGCGCCCGTCAGCGTTAAATCTGTAGTTCAGCAGTCACACATACAATCACTGCTAGAAACTCGTGAAGATTTCAAAATTAATAAAGAACCATTATTCCGGCCCCAGGAGGAGGGTTTGTCCCACGTTCCGCCTTCGTCCCCTCTTCCCTCAAATGCCCTTGCGGATGCCTGTGCGTGGAAATAACTTTTCGGTGTACTGTGTGCTGGCTGGTTTGGCTGATATATTTCTGACGCACAGTGGTAAATAACACAAAGCCTGGGTAAGCCTTCTGGCTGTAATCAAAGCCGCGTTACCCGACGCGGGTAATATTTTCAGGTGAAAATCATTAGGAGATGCGGCCTGACCAGTCACGCGTGTGTGACGGCGCGCCAGGGCAGCCTCTGACATAGGCGTGGCGTGACGCGCCGGGTGTAACGTTTCATTATCGGCGCGCCGATTCATCTCGCTGAAAGCCCGCCGCGCGATCGATGGCGCGCGGGCTCACCATTCACAGTCGGAATGCCCCAAAAATATCTCGATTGCAGCTGTCGATACGGCCAGCTGTATTAAATTCTTCTGTTGCCTTTGCATCCCCAATCTCCGACACACCTGCTGCGAACACACACACACACACACACACACACACACACACACACACACATACACTGTCTGTTTCGCGAGCGAGTATTTTATTTTGTTTATCTATTGACGAATGAGGTGGGAGTCGTCTGCGTGGCTCGCCATGCTCGCTTTTTTACAGACGTTTGCGGATAAAAATACCAATTCCGCGAAAGAAACTTTGAAACTGACTCTCTATAAAGATTCGTGTGTATTTCGATAGGTACGACATGACTGTCTCAAAAGAATTGAGAAGCAATGTTTGAAATTCGTCAGTTTAGGTTGCAATCACTCTTCATATAGCTTCTGGAGTACAGAATACAATAAAACATTTGACAACTATATTGTAAAATAAAATCGTGATATGTGGTACTATTGAAATATCTATCCTTTCAACATAAAATCATACCACGATTTGTGAAAATTCCAACTGCACAAGTCAAATACGAACAATATGAAACGCGTGCCAAGGATATATTGCTACTTAGATAATATAATCGTGATTTCACTAGTGCAGTGGTTTGTAATTTGTAGGACATTTGTCGTAGGAGTCTTTTCTTTTATCAGATCTATGATTTGATACCGTCAGTTTCCTTGTTTCATTATAATTTCTACACACCTTCGTGAGTTATGAGGGCGTGCTGAAAATAATGCCTCCGATTTTTTTATGTGAAAACTACTCAAGCTTTTTAATTAAAACAAACGTTATTAGCATTCTACATGTTTCTTCTTCATGTCTACTGTCGCTCTCTGCCGCTCCAGGGCTCCGAATTCTAGAGAGTAATGTGGCGGCGTGTAACGTAACTATGTCGATGCCTGAGACACAGCGCATTGTACTCGTAGTTGAGTTCTTAATTCGAGGAGTTCGTCCACACATGGAGCCCTCTGTCCTTCAGTATGACACTGTCAGACCACACACGAGCGCTGCGACATCTGCAACAAACCGATGCCTTAGGTTGTCATCAGTCATCCTCTATAGTGTCCCAACTTGGCTCTGTTCGATATACACCTGTTTCCAAAACTTAAAGAACACTTTCGAGAACTACACGATGACAGTGAGGTGCAAGCAGAGGTGAGGTCAACGAAGTCAAACATTCTACAGTGGTGGTATCAAAAACAGGTCTCTCGTTGGGAGAAATGTGTTCGTCGCTAGGGTGACTATGTTGAAAACTAAATGGGTAGACATCAAAAAAATATGTAGAATGTTAATAAAGTTCGTTTTATTTAAACGCGTTTAACAGTTTTCAATAAAAAAATTCTGCTTTTCAGCACGCCCTCGCGTTTGTTGTGTATATTCCAATCTTAACGAAGTTGGTACGCATTGGACGCCTGTGTGCGCAGCGACTGTTGAGTATTCAATCTGAAGGAAGGACAGCAGTCAATCGCAATAATCGTGTTTTTTTGCAGATCTAGATTTAGACTATAACATGAACATTATCGATGCACGACCAACTGAAACGTCCCCTTTGAACATTTATACATGACTGTGCTTAAACTGACACAATATTTTTAGCGCAACGCAATCTGACTTTCAAAAATCCCTACAAAAGAATGGCCCTGACTAACATTAAACTATACCTTTCACAAATAACTTACCTCACAAAAATCTTCATTACTCGAACTACTGCAATACAGCGAGCGCCACTACTGCCAGCTAAATAAAAGATTCAAACTACGGAAGGCACTAACTACTGATAGGGATAGTTAGCAAATGAAAGATTTTAATAGAGAACAAACAATGTATTTACCTTAATATCATCATATATATAGCAGTTCATAATATCCAGTATAACAAATTTCAAAACTCCGCCATCTCTCTCCCCACATCCACCACTGCTGGCGGCTCACCTCCAACTGCTCAACGCTACGCGCTGTTCACATCCAGCTGCCGCTGCCAATCACTACAATGGCAGACAACAATGCAAACTAGCCACAGACTGCACACAGCACAGCCAGTGATTTTCATATAGAGCGCTACGTAACGTTGCCAATAAGAAAACATAAACACCCTACTTACATAAAGAAAACATAAACAGCCTACTTACACAACGTGCCATACAGATCCCATCGTGTCAGAGCATAACAAATGACAAAATGACACCAGCCTTTGCATGACTTTGTGTCTGCCATCTAAAGGCTAGTGCCATTTTTTCATATGTTCTGACACATTAGGACCTATATGAATCTTTGGTGATGCAGCGTCGATTACTATGTTGTAGTCGAAATCTAGAGCTGCAATAAATTAAAGATTTTGCTACTGTCTGCTGTCCCTCCTTCAGTTTGAATATTCTGATCTATATCTTTTCCCTCTGGGTGTACAGTATGTGATCTAAAGTATCCGGACACCCTGCTGAAAATGATTTACAAGTTCGTGGCGCCCTCCATCGGTAATGCTGGAATTCAATATGGCGTTGGCCCACCCTTAGTCTTGATGACAGCTTCCACTGTCGCAGGCATACGTTCAATCAGGTGCTGGAAGGTTTCTTGGGGAACGGCAGCCCATTCCTCACGGAGTGGTGCACTGAGGAGAGGTATCGAAGTCGGTCGGTGAGCCCTGGCACGAAGTCGGCGTTCCAAAACATCCCAAAGGTGTTCTATAGGATTGAGGTCAGGACTCTGTGCAGTGGTAAGTGCGCTATTGTCGTGTAAACACTCCGCCAAAGGCCGTGCATTTTGAACAGTTGCTCGATCGTGTTGAAAGATGCAATCGCCGTCCCCGACTTGCTCTTTAACAGCGGGAAGCTAGAAAGTGCTTAAAACATCAATGTAGGCCTGTGCTGTGATATTGCCACGCAAAACAACAAGGGTAGCAAGCTCCCTCCATGGAAAACACGACCACACCACAACACCACCGCCTCCGAATTTTACTGTTGACACTACACACGCTGGCAGATGACGCTCACCGGGCATTCGCCATACTCGCACCCTGCCAACGGATAACCATATTGTGTACCTTGATTCGTCACTCCACACAACGTTTTTCCATTGTTAAAAATCATCCAACGTTTACGTTTTTGACACCAAGCGAGGCGTCGTTTGGCATTTACCGGCGTGATGCGTGGCTTATGAGCAGCTGCTTGACCATGCAATCCAAGTTTTCTCACCTCCCGTCTAACTGTCATAGTATTTGCAGTTGATCCTGATGCAGTTTGGAATTCCTGTGTGGTGGTCTGGATAGATGTCTGCCTATTACACATTACGACCCTCTTCAACTGTCGGTGGTCTCTGTCAGTCAACAGACGAGGTCGGCCTGTACGCTTTTGCGCTGTACGTGTCTCTTCACGTTTCCACTTCACTATCATATTGGAAACAGTGGATTTAGGGATATTCAGGAGGGTGGAAATCTTGCGTACATACAGACAGTGACACCCAATCACCTGACCACGTTCGACGTTCATGAGTCCGCAGAGCGCGCCATTCTGCTCTCTCACGATGTGTAATGACCACTGCGGTCTCCGATATGGAGTACCTGTGCAGTAGGTTGCAGCAAAATACACCTAATATGAAAAACGCATGTTTTTGGGGATGTCCGGATACTTTGATCACATAGAGTATATTACAGATCTGCTGTCCTTCCTTCAATGTGGATATTCTGATCTATAGTTTTCCCTTTTAGTGGAACTATTTCACTGTCTGTTTACGTACAAATTACAATCATTAAGTTGTTTACAGAAAAATTATTTTTTTTGTCATACCATAATGCGAATAAAACAAAAAACACAGAATCTGTATAAGGTCACAACCAAAAAGAAAGGAAACCAAACGTCATCCAAGCACTGTAAATTTATTTCTTTCCTTTACTGCTGCCGTTAACACCATGTAAGCTACTCCATGCCATCTTAACATATGTTCTGTCGTACGGTCGTATCTGCTGGATACTGGTCTCCAGTACTTTCCTCTCCTTTTCTGCGGAAGAAGTCCTTATATTTCATCTCATGAGGTTGCTTAAATGTTTGTATCATTTTGTAACACCACGTCTCACACTATTCGATTCATTTCGCTTCATTTCCAGTTTTCCACAGTCACTCGCAGGAGTAAGAGGCACCAAAACAAACAAAGATTTTTATGTACGTTGCCCGAGTTGAGTCACTTTTTAATAGAGACAAAAGAATCACAGTTTGTTTGCTGATTTTTAGTCAGATTGAATACACATCAAATGCGTTTGATAATACATCGATATCTGTTTACAAAGATTTTTTTACCACCCTGAAACGTTCGCTTTGAGGCAGTAGGTAGTGAGATGTAAAGTAGTACAATATATAAGCAGGTCTTGTATGTTGTATCAGTGGTATTATAAATTGTACTACTAAAAATTTTCTCAACTGCAGCAGGAAATACAGTATGATCAATATTTATTTTTAAGCCATAAGAAAACATATTTGAATGTTCAATGCATATTGATTATATCAAATATTATCTTTCTTTTGAATTTATTCTGAATAGTTTCACTATTAGCAACTCATTCAGGTTTCCAGCTATGACAATAAAATTCATTTCTCTTCTTTCTTAGTATGGCACATAGAGTGTCGAACCATACACAACATATGAGGAATTCAATCATGTCTTACTCCAGAAGAGATGTAGCACAACCAGCTTGAAGACGTGTTGCCACTTTCGGTTTTGCCACGTTTTGTTTTGTTAAGCCTACTTTTGTTTTTCTCAGATTATTTTGTCAAGGAGGTGACTCTTGTAAGGACTACTTGTGATCAACAGCAGACGATGTTGCTCTATCTCTTATTTTGTTTGTAGGCTTGTGACGGTGGAGGTACCTTGTGGATCTACTGACACTCTTCTATGAAAGATCTGCCCTGCAGGAGTTAAAAGATTCAAGAAGCTATAATTTCCATTAGTATGTTTTGATTTTCAGAAGAGCTATTGACTCATCTGCTCATTCAGTTCTTTTTCCTCATTTCTAGCTTCTGATTAGGGTATGGATTTAGTCACCACGAATTCCGAATCCTGAAAAAAGTGTGGATTCAAATGACCAGATTTTGGAGAACAATTGATAGACTTTTGTTCAGTCGCAGCGCTGCCGTATGAGAAATCCTTGTCTCATTGATACTACAATCAGGATTTGTGTGAAGTCTTTTGTGACCTGTTTGGTCGTAATAAGTTGCAAGTTAGTTAAAAAATGAAACGTCTTGCGGCTGCAGCCTATGAGTTGTGTATGGAGACAGGCACAGCTTGGTTACACCATTACCTCCAGCTAAAGTTACAGCCGCAACGCATACAGGGGTACAAGTGTTAGATCACTTTTATGTGGTACAAATTGTTGAAACATGTATTTTAAACATAACCATAGAATTTTGCATACAATAAGTGATTCTGTTACATACACACAATGTTATTACGACTGAGATTTCTTAGTCCGTCGTGACATCAATTTTGAAACAGTGAATTGGTTTTAATCTCCATGAATCAAATATTTTAAAATATTTCACCAGAAAAAAGACTATGATCCAAGATTAGTATTGGAACTGCCGCAACAGACGATGTCAAGCGACTGAAGTTAGAAAATGTAATTTGCATATCGCAAATGGATAGTTGTTCGAAGCTGTATGACGGTTTAAAAAAAAAAAAAAAAACTCGGATTCTTTTCTGAATGACTGCAGGTTCAGCACATACGCTAGGTCAGACTGGGTACTGTAACTTAGTAATGAAATCATGCCACATCAAGGCGTTGCATCTTCCCTGCTAGAAATGCTGACAAATGGAAACCACAGTGAAAATCAAAACTGTTTTATTTGCAACAGTTAGCTACAACTTCGATCTACTTATCTCCATAGTCGCCTATCCGATGGGCATTCTATCGCTCCATTACTCACCTCAGTTGTCACAAAAATCTGAATCCTAAGCCCACGTAACTTAACGCCAATTACACTCACGATTCGGCATTTCTGAACAGGAAAGTGCGGAGTAGGTCCTTGTTGGCTAATCCTCTTATATAACTTGTATGATACAGCACATACTACTGCCTCCGTAAATACAACAGTTGTGGTTGGTACACAACCCTCATTAGGGTATGTTGTGGCCTGTATTACTTCATTCTTTGGGCCACGACATTTCGTGTTTTCTTCCGTTAACTCGTGCGCAGACCGATGTTGTTGTTGTACCTTAATAAAAATACAGGAGACATGTGATTACTTTCTGGTTTATTATGGTTCTTATAACTAACCTGTGACAACATGGTGCCCCGATATGAACTCTTTGAACACCGTTTCGGAACTGAACAGTTAATCGTTTTTTGCCGGCCGCGGTGGTCTAGCGGTTCTGGGCGCTCAGTCCGGAACCGCGCGACTGCTACGGTCGCAGGTTCGAATCCTGCCTCGGGCGTGGATGTGTGTGAAGTCCTTAGGTTAGTTAGGTTTAAGTAGTTCTAAGTTCTAGGGGACTGATGACCACAGATGTTAAGTTCCATAGTGCTCAGAGCCATTTGAACCATTTGAAGTTAATCGTTTGTGTTTAAACGAAATCTTGAAGGACATGAAAAATGTGTGAAAATTTCATTACTGCCCCGGATTATACGATTGGTAATAGCATAGTGTGTTGTTATGATTTAGTTATTTATACTGGTTGATATTAGGTACAAAGTTATCAGAAAAAAAAATTATTGTAAAGGCAAGCACTGCCTCCAGATCGTAGGGCTGGTTGTGGAAAAACAGATTTTTGTGCAGCACATTATTGTAGTGCTTAGTTTCAAAATTATCTTTCTTGTTTTCTGAAACACTACTAAAAATTTGTGTACACGTCGTCGAACGGACGTACATGAGGCCTTGTACCAAATGCATCCAAATTCAGGTCACGTCGAATTGTGTTCATGAGCGATGTGAGATCATATGGCCATTTCGATCCCTTTTTTATATAAATTATTTTTAAGTTCTTCACTAAAGTAACACAATTTACATCCCTGACAAATTAATCTAGCAAAAGACCTTCATTTGCAGTCCATTACGCTACAGATATAAAGTCAACATTTTCACTTTCACTGAGAAGGTCATCGTCTGCAAATAGCAAGATGGAAAAACATATTTTAAAATTTTCTGTATGGCTGCAAACATGTTTTGTTTCTGATGTGCCTAATACTAGGACAGGAAAGTCATTCTACTATTTTCTACAATATGTTCGTCTAGTTGTTCAACATTGAAAACAGTAATGAAGAGAAACCATGTTTCTTTCTGTCTGTTTGAAACCTGTGTCTGTAGATTAACTACACTCGATGAGAGTTCTAAAATTTGGGTGGTGATATTTTGTGTTGTCTGATCGAAATTTGAGGTCGTCTCAGCTGATACGATCTTAGCAATTTCAGTTTTTACTTCATTTTTGAAAGTGATTGGGTCAGTTTTAGTGGTCACAATACTTTCAACAGTGGAAATTCTGGTAGTCGATGTAGCATCAAGAGTGGATATTTCAGCTATAAGAGAGGACATCCCATGCATAATCAGCTTCTTCGACAATCGTTCATGTTAACTAGAGTCTCGCGTTGGAGGGAACGCTGAAGGTCAATGCATTATTTGTGTTCTGTTCGTTACTAGTGGATGGTACCACATCGTGTTGTATTGTGTCATCGTCAGCTTGCACGTTGTTTTTACTCACAGCAGCGTTAGTGTCCCCCATCTTACGTTCATTCTTACTTCATTACTTTCTTTGTCCGAAGATGAGGTACTAAAATTTATTTCTGACTTTCTCCGTTATTTTGCCAATTTTCACCATAATAACAAAATACTGATAAATCTCAAATATTAACATCGCTGCTGAGTAACCACTACACTGATTCCTACGTTTTCAATAATGGGAAACATCGTTACCCGCGAGATGTAACCAGGTTGTCTATCTTGTGCCAACTAAACTACATAATGTTTAGTTTGTCACCGTTACTGTATTGTATTATTTCGTATGACGGTATGTTATTAAACAGCATACAAAGGTAAAGAACAGCGCACGTTTTTAAATAAAGAAGAAAAAGATCGCAGCCTAGATTTCACTACTTCAAGCAGCAAAGCGCAATAATGAATTTTCTCTTATCTCAAATCCTTTCAGTCTCGTTCTGGATTATTATAACTTTCTGTTCACATATTTTCTCTATCTTCTCTCTTTACCTCTTTCTAAATGCTTTGAGCGACCGCTAGACTATGAAAAAGACAAATAATTATCGCAATGAGAATAATGACAATTACTTTCAAAAAGTATTAATTAATAATTGATTGGGTGCGATCGCTAGTGCGTGTTGGTTCCCACCTTCGTCAACTGCAATATTTTACAATGTTTATCAGAAGGAAGACTGTGACGCCAGACTGATGTTGGGAGCTGCGCGACAGAGAATATGAACCGACTGAGTTTAGAAAATGTAATTTGCGTATCGCGATTAGGTAGTCACTCTGTGTTGTATAAATTATTAAAAAAAATAACTCAGACTTGTTTTCGGAATGACTGCAGGTTCCGCACTTACAATAGGTAAGAATGGATACAACAAATTAGTAATAAAATTACGCCAACAGCGGATCGGCACCACATTTAAGTGTTGGGTCTTCCCTGCCAGAAATGTTAAAAATAATACCCATAATACAATGAATAATGAAATAAACATGAAGACTGGTCAACTGATAATAAAACAGCACTTAAGTAACTCAGAAAAAATTGGTACATTGAGAAGTCACCACCAACTACAGATCAAGCTGCATATAGGTCGAAGCTGAAAGCGGAAACACAGTTGTAAACAGCCAGCCTTCAACTAGCTGTTCTGTAAACAATTCAAAGGCTGCGCCTTTTTTACGTAGATAAGACAAATATGACATCGACTGTTTGATTGCAAATCTTTACACCTTTTTTATTTTATTATTTTTTTATTATTACAAAGTACGTACTTTGATGTACTTTATTCGCTTCGAAGTCTGTTTCCGAGTCAGTCATTATGCGTGCAGTGTACCACAAAGTATGTTAGTTCTCTAGAACATATACCAGAAATATGTATATACATTAACAAGCTAAATCTTTAATTACACATCTAAGTGTAGCGTTGTCTATGATTTCGTTGAGAAAGGGGTGATATGTTTCTACTGTTTTCATAGACGTCCTCAAGGGAGGGAAGTGGGGCCAAAGGGGACTCTGTCTCCCTCTTGGAATGTGCATTACAGACATTTTATTCACTACAGAATTCCCGTAAATTTCTAGAAATTACTCTCTGAGATTCTACTAAACAGCAGACTAGAATTGCCGAGAACGAGGACAAACACCCTGAATTCATAAACACTGCATGATTCGTTACAAGGCTGTTCACGGAAAATTATACCATTTTCTTATAGTGGCGGCGGTTGTGACGTTGTGCAGTCTTGGCGGATGTCAGCCTTGCTGAACTAGAGTACTCGATCTGTCCCTTCCTTGTGCAGATTTATTGAGCTACAGAAAGGGACAACTCGAATACCTAACTCAAAAGACACCTACCTAAAAGCCACCCCCAGCTTCTACGAGACGACCACTTCGCCCACTGCACAACTTAATCTCTCAGTAAGATAGCATTTTCATTGGATAAAGTTGTCACATTTGGTTTTACAAGGTACAGATTATGTAGTCTAGTGTGGAGAACGTACTGTAGCTCTAATCACCTATACTTCATCTGTGGATCCAAATGCCATGGAATTTTATGGAATTGTCATTTTGGGTAGGCACTAAAGAAGAGAAGAAACAATTGCGAAATATCAGGGTCGAAAAGGTGTCGGGACCTTCTTAAACTATATGGGCTGCAACCCAGAGAGACTTGCAGTATAGAGCTACGAGTTATGCAATCCAGATGCGAAGCCCCACGTTTATGTGTGAGTCGATTTAACTGAATAAGAACTAATCGTGATGCAGACACATTCTTGCAACCAATTTCTGGAATAAATCCATACAACACATCGGTTAATGATATGACACATCATGACCTTAGCATGGGGAATTTGCATATTACCACTGAAAAATTTCAAATGTGATAAGGGAGGCAAGAGCTACTCCTATCAAAGATAAGGTTTAAGTGAACTCTTTAATTTATTAATTTATTACTAAAAGCATCTGCTGACAAATGTAGAAAAGAGAAACCGATCAAGAATCTGAACTTCTAGTTCGTGACGGTCCCAGCATGCGAGGACTCGAACACTGGACGCCACTCTGCTGATGGAGTCTGCTGTTCCAGTTGAGGGAGCAGCCTGCGGAGTACTGATGTGTTCAGCGGCAAGTCCAAAGATGAAATATTTTCTAGTCAGTGAAGAACTTAGTGCGCCCTTATTAACCCCTAAGAATTTCGGCAACCAACCCACATATACACCTACATAGCTACTCCGCAAGCCACCGTACGGTGCGTGGCGGAGGGTACCTTCTATCATTAATAATCATTTCCTTTCCTGTTCCGGTCGCAAATAGGACGAGGGTAAAACGACTTGCTATACGCCCGCGTATGAGCCCTTAATTTCTCGTATGTTATCTTACAAGGGAACCTCCCCATCGCACCCCTCTCAGATTTAGTTATAAGTTGGCACAGTGGATAGGCCTTGAAAAACTGAACACAGATCAATCGAGAAAACAGGAAGAAGTTGTGTGGAACTATGAAAAAAATAAGCAAAATATACAAACTGAGTAGTCCATGTGTAAGATAGGCAACATCAAGGACAACCTCAGTTCAGGAGCGCCGTGGTCTCGTGGTTAGCGTGACCAGCAGCAGAACGAAAGGTCCTTGGTTCAAGTCTTCCCTCGAGTGAAAATTTTAATTTTTTATTTTCAGACAATTATGTGACGCACATGCAGTCACCAGTGTCGTACAGAATATATCAGACGCGTTTTCCTGTGGAGGAATCGGTTGACTTATGACCTTGCTATCAAATGTTATCGGTGAGGCACGTCCTTTCGTCTACTAATCGCACGGTTTTGCGGTGCGGTCGCAAAACACAGACACTAAACTTATTACAGTGAACAGAGACGTCAATGAACGAACGGACAGATCATAACTTTGCGATTAAAAAAAGAAGTAAATTTTTCACTCGAGGGAAGACTTGAACCTAGGACCTCTCATTCCGCAGCTGCTCACGCTAACAACGGGACCACGGCGCTCATGAGACTACGCTGTCCATGAAGTTGCTTATGATGCACATGGACTACTCAGTTTGTATATTTTGCTTATTTTTTTCATAGTTCCACACAACTTCTTCCTGTTTTCTCGATTGATCAGTTTTTCAAGGCCTGTCCACTGTGCCTACGTATAACTAAATCTGAGAGGGGTGCGATGGGGAGGTTCCCTTGTTAGTGCTGCCAACGGACTTGACGCAGTGGTAACACCGGCTACCGTCAGATCGCCGGAATTACGCGCTGACGGTCTTGGCTAACACTTGGAAGGGTGACCGCCCGGTCTGCCGAGTACTGTTGGCAAGCGGGGTGCACGCAGCCCTTGTGAGGCCAATTGAGGAGCTACTTGACGGTGAAGTAGCGGCTCCGGTTACGAAGACTGACAACGGCCGGGAGAGCGGTGTGCTGATCACATGCCCCTCCATATCCGCATCCAGTGTAGAGATGGGGGATCCGCTCTTGAACTAATTTATAGAGTTGAATCTTTCAAAGGAGTGAACAATCAGTGATTCAGAAAAAAAGAACGGTAGCTCCAAACGTTTCCCACGGCAGAGAGAGAGAGAGAGAGAGAGAGAGAGAGAGAGAGACGGAGCATATCAGCAGCACCTTTGCTGGTCAGAGCACAGTGCACGCCACACAACACAGCCAGCGCCGGCCTCTGCCCTGCTTCTACCTTGGCTGCCTGCAATGTGCAGTGCCCCATTGGATTTTGTGTTTCACATATGCCGTGCCGTCTCTGTGTGTCGTCTGCCTTGTGCAGTGTCTGGAGCAGCTTAACTTCGCATCGCACTCTGTCGGCGATTGTTTCAGTCGCACGTCCTGCCCTCTGGGCAGTTGATGCGAGCAACAGGACAGAGAGCCACCTAGCGGATAACATAGGAACTACTTGCAAAAACCTGCTCGCAAGGGAACGGACGATTTGTCTCGGAGCGGGTGAGTTCACCACTCCCCCCACCCTCGGAACTCGCCCGCTCAACGCTCACCCCACCGTCTCGACTCTAGCCAGAGCGTTGAGCAAAGCAACTCAGGTGTCACTGTGGTCTCTGCGGTCTCAGCTCACGCAGTAATACAGCTCGCGGCTCGACCCGCTCGACTCAGCGCCTCTGCATCAGAGTTCGTCCCCACTGGATATTGTTCTTCGTAGTAATACCACTATGTATATTACATTATTATGTTATGTATACATCAATTGTTTTTATTTTATTTTTATTTGTTTAAACTGATTAGATTAGGTTCCTGATGACTCCTCTTACTATAGGATTTTTATTATGGACACTCGAATTTACGCTTTAATTACGAGCGAACCGATAAACGTATCACAAAATGTGATACACCAATATTTTCCTTGTTTTATTCTGCGTAAGGCTATATGCAGCACTTTCGTTTTACAGTCAAATTTATATTTTTTTTTCTTATTCTGGTACGGATTTTGCGATTTTAGGCGTCTTCGGAAGGAAACGTTCACTTTAAAAATATATGGCTTGCGATATATTTGTATGAGGTTAATGAAATTTTAATACATTATAGCCAAATGTATTGTTAATGTAAATCTCAAGTTAGAACATTTTCTGATCACCCAAAAAACCACGATAGTGCAAAATAAATCAATAATCAAAAACTGTCATATCGTGGAAATTTCAATAAACAAGACAAAATTCTTACTCATTATCTGTGTTACTTCAAAATAGGATCAAATAAGATCAAAATACAGGTATAGTACTGGAATAAACCAAGTTTAAAGGGCAATGTGCCTTCCATTTATTTTCTATTGTAAATGAGTGGTGAGTCATGAAAAAGAGCTAATTCATTTCAGGGAGTGAACAGTTCTGATCCGATCTCTGAAAAGAACAGTTTTGCCCATCTCTAATCCAGTGACGCCTGTGGCCTGAGGGTGACACGGCGGCTGATCGGCACCCTTGCACCTTCAAGGCCTATTCGGATAGACTTAAGTTTATTTTCATGGTCCTTACAGACGACGTATGTTGGTGGCAGTAGAATCGTTTGGCAGTCAGCTTCATATGTCGGTCCTCTAAATTTCCTCAATTGTGTTTCTCGGAAAGAACTCCGCCTTTCCTCCAGGGATTCCCATTTCAGTTCGAACAACAATTACTCATTGTTAGAACCTACCAGTAATAAGTCTAGCAGCCCGCCTCTGGATTGCTTCGATATCATCCTTCAATCTGGTACAGATCCCGAAAACTCGAGTAGTACTCAAGAATAGATCTCTTTCACAGGTGAACAATTTCCTAAAATTCTCCCAATAAACCGAAGTCGACCATTCACCTCCCCTACCGCAGTTCGCACATGTTCGTTTCATTTCATGTCGCTCTGTAACGTTACGCTCAGATATTTAAACGACTTGACTGTGTCAAGCAGAACACTAGTAATACTGTATCCGAACGTTACAGGTTTATTCTTCCTACTCATCCGCATTAATGTAGATGTTTCCACATTTAGAACTAGCGGCCATTCCTCACACTAACTGGAAATTTTGTGTTGGCCGTCTTGTGTCTTCCTACAGTCACTCAACTTCAACAGCTTCCCGTACACCACACCATCATCGGCAAACTACCGCAGATTGCTGACCACCCTGTCCGTCAATCATTTATGTGTACAGAGAACAAAAGCGGTCCTATCACACTTACCTGGAGCACTCTTGACGTTACCCTTGTCTCTTATGAACACTCCGCCTCGAGAACTGGGCTCCATAATTTAAAAATTCTTCGAAAAACTCACTTATCTGTTGACCTGTTTCATATGCTCATACCTTCGTTAACAGCCTGCAGTGGGGCACCGTGTCAAATGCTTTTCAGAAATCTAGAAGTATGGAATCTGACTGTTGCCCTTCATCCATTGTTAGCAGTATGTCACGTGAAAAAGAGCAAGCTAAGTTTCGCACGAACGATGCCATCTAAAACAGTGATGACTCGTGGACATACGCTTCTCGGTCTCAAGAAAATTTATTACAGTCATACTGAGAATATGTTCAAGAATTCTGCAGCAAACCGAAGTTAGGAAAATTTTTGTGTAATTTCGCGGAAGCGTTCTTTTACCCTTCTGATATATTGGAGTCACCTTTTTCTCAATCACTTGGGGCTGTCTGCTGGGCGAGAGGTTCACGATAAATGTAGGCTAGGTTAGGGGCAATGCCGTAGAGTACTCTTTGTAAAATGGAACTGGGATTCTGCCCGGATGTGGTGACTTATTTGCTTTCAAATCTTTCAGCTGTTTCTTCGCGCCAGGGATGCTTATTACCACATCGTCCGTAACGGAGTCTGTCCGATGGTCTAATGACGCTGTGCTTGCACGAGTCTCCTGTGTGTACGATTTCTTGAACGTTAAATTTGAAACTTCGGCTTTCATTTTGACGTCGTCAACTGCCACAACACACTGGTCAACAAGGAACTGAATGGAAGCCTTAGAACCGCTTAGCGATTTTACATAGGACCAGAATTTTCTTGGGTTTTCTGCAAGATCTTTTGCTAAGGTGTGACGGTAATAGTTGTTGTATGCTTCATGCATAGATCTTTTCGCAGATTCCCGAATCTCTAGTAACCTTCGCTTGTCGTCACGTGTGGTTTCTCTTTTAAACCGAGGGTGCAACAGCCTCTGCTTCTTCAACATCTTGAGAATTTCGTTATTAAACAGTAGTAGATCTTTTCCATCCTTATCCACTTACTGGGCACGTAACTCTCTAGATCACGGTTTACAGTCTGCTTAACCTCTGCCCATTATTCCTCTACATCCATGCTACTGGAACTAAGTGATATGGATTCATTGTCTAAGTGAGATGCTAACAACTATCTGCTCTATCTAGCAGAAACACTCTCCTAGCTTTCTTGACTGACTATGGTAACTTTCCTAAGCATAGTTGCTATAACGATAGCATGATCGCTAATCCAAGATTCTATACTGACATTGTCCATACGGTACGTCCTGTTTGTAGCTACAAGGTCTAAGATATTTCCGTTGCTATGAGTTGCCAAACTAGCTGCTCAAGATAGTTTTCAGAAAACATATTCAAAAGTTTTTCGTATGACTATCTGTCTGTACCACTCACAATGAATCCATAGGCATTCCAGTCTATACTCAGTAGGTTAAAGTCGCCTCCAACTAGTACTGCATGACGTGGGTATTTACGCGCTACCGACCGTAGACTTCCTTTGAATGACTCTAGAACTGTCACAGTGGAGTCGGGTGGCCGATAAAAACATCCAACAATCACTTGGTTTCACCTACACCTGTTATGCTTGACCAGGTAACATCACGGTCACACTCAACTTCGACCTCAATGGAGACAATAATTTCTTCAACTGCAATGAACACTCTCTCTTCTATGGCCTCTAATCTGTCTTTCCGATATACGTTCTATGACTCGCTAAATATCTCAGAGCTTTTCATCTGGGGTTTCAGTCAGCTCTCGGTCTTAAGAATAATTTGAGCGCGAGAACATTCCTAGAGGGCAGTAAATCCAAGAACTTTATTATGAATACTTCGACAGTTAACTGACAAAAATTTGACAATCGAAATGTATTTATTCTGAACGCCGCGTGATTTCCCTTGTTGCGCATCGACTGGCGAGTGTTCATCAGAGCACCTCAAACTAAAGTCTATCTTAAAAACCCTCATGTGCACTCCTCAAGTACTCTGCTAACCAATTAGCTGCTTCCTTTGTGTAGTGCATCCCTGACCTATCAAGTGCAGTCCTACAAATCCCTACACGTTAACACTGGTCTAGGAATCTGCAGCCGTCACAGAGTCGACGAAGCCTTTGATCGAGACCCACCACTCAGCCCTAAACTCTGGGAACAACGCTGCAAATTTGGAATTCTGCTTGCATCCCAGCGCGAGGCTAGCAGTCTTCACAAACTCCACCAGCCGCCTGTATGAGCTGAGGTCGGCTTTAGAACAAATACGACAGGCGTCATTGGTGCCGACGTGAGCCACAAATTGCAGACAACTCC
Source organism: Schistocerca cancellata (assembly GCF_023864275.1). Lineage (NCBI taxonomy): Eukaryota > Metazoa > Arthropoda > Insecta > Orthoptera > Acrididae > Schistocerca > Schistocerca cancellata. The sequence continues at coordinate 420,191,194 of NC_064634.1, read as the reverse complement.
CCCTGTACGACAGCCGTAGGCAAGGCCACCTCGTCATCTCGGATGAGCCCCCCCCCCCCTCCCAACACCCGACGTACCGGGTGAACATTGGCTTTCTTTCCAGCCCTGAACCCTATCTGTCTTAAGAGGCTTCACAACACGCCTAACGTTGGAGCTCGCAATATATAGTAAACCCCTCCCCTCGTGTGCCCATGCGCCACCCACCCTGTTTTGAGGATGCATACATAGCATCGGATGCACTAGGAGAGCCTCGTAGGCAGAACCCGTGGGCAAAACGAGCGACACCTAAGGTGTCCCATGTGATGCGCCAGATTCTCCGCCACGACTACAGCCCGAGGCAGCAGCCTGAAGGTGACTGGCCGTAGCCAATACCGCATTCAACTGTCCGCGAACTGCGGCTGGCTCTTTCTGCATCCGCACACAGCATGCACACTTCCTAACCATCCTAGAAAGACTAACTCAAGAAGTAAACTATAAGAGCTGACAGAATGCTAGATATTTAACTTGCTATCCTCCTGATGTGTCACCAATGGACGCTGATGCATTAATGGACTATGTCGTTGGCTGTTCAGTGAGCAACTACTGCGCTACAGATTGAATGAATTTACACTTTAAAAAAACTCGAGATTAAACCTCTTAAACAGGAAAACAGTCATGAAATTAATAAATATAGCATGAGGAAAACAATAGAAGAAGATAAACGCTTAAGTTTCCGCTCTGTAGACGTATATCAGTAGAGAGCTGGAGCCTCTTTAGTGTTATATTGACCTGCCAATCGCGCTATTGTTTCCTTAACAAAATATCCTGTCAAGAATAGGCGACACAAAAAAACAATAATCGGCATTTCCTCCCCACTTCCCTAAAAACTTTGAACTGCATGTCAAGTCACTTCGTCAATCAGTGCTCTCACAAGCACCCCAGGCCACGAGAAGAGTTAAAAAACTGTGCTCAAGCCTAGCCGCCAACTCGGCAGTGTCTGTTGAAACTCTAGTATGTCAGAGCTATTTTGTCGTGTTTTTTTGGAAAGCCAGGAGATATTAATCTGCTGAATGCACTTTTCTTAACATTGACCAAATGCCTACCTCTTGCCGTCTGAGTGCAGTCGTCTGGAACGAACGCTTTCAACTCGGCTACCCAAATTGGATTCGTGCAACAAACTGCACGGTAGGTTGGGCACCAGTATGAAGCTAACCATGACCACTTCCGAAGATAACAGATGGGTAGCTGTACCTGTCGTTCCACCACCCGCATTTCTGTGGAGGCTTTATTCCTTTGTCCCACAGGGAGCTGCTTTCACCATGCCGTTTGTAACTCCTGTCCCACATCCGCAGTGCTTTTTCGTTCTAAAGCTTACGCAGAAATGCAATGAATATAGCCAGCACCAGGTTAAATTAAAGACTCTTAAAAAAGAGGAAACAAAGTTTGTGTATACAATCACTGTAATCTCATTAATCCATCTAAACCTTTGTACTGGGAGTGTCTGTCTAAATCAACTTTGATTCAGTCGATTTATTCATCATAAATAAATGAAAAGAGATGAGCCAAACAGCTTGCCACTTTTCACAGTTCCCATGGCTATACATTAGTGTGTTAACTTAGAGAGGGAAGTACTATTTTCTGTCTGTCCTACGCTGTTAAGATTTGGTTCTACCGACAAAACTTCTCGTTGTTGTGAAATGTTTCCTCCATCCATATTCATACTAATAAGGTATAGTGACGTATTTTAGATACATTAAAGAAATATGATTTCCATTGAAGTATAACCATATGCTGTCTTAAGAAAAGATATTGACTAGAAACTTTCAAATATTTAAGACACAGTAACTTTCGGTACTTCCTGTCAGATTTATTTCTTGTGGCACGACACATTCTATACTGAACAAAGCTTAAAAAAGACACTTTTGGAATCTTTCCTTCTCGCGCATAAGTTTCTGCAGATGGCCCCGATTTAATTCGTTTTCTAAAAAATCGTCGCGTTTGAGGTTCGTATAATGTTAGAACGGGATACGGCTAGCCTTCTGTGTTTCTCGGCTAATAACGCCATATGACTTGCAGTTTCTTCAGAAGTTGCTAATGAACGGCAGTTGCCGTTGTATTCGCAGCAGTTCACTCCTTTGGCATGAGCCGCTACCTCCAGAAATTATTAAGCGACGCAAGAGCTCTGGTGTCTGGCTGTTTGTTCTGTGCCACAGTCAAGATGAATAAGTGCGATTCCTGCAGAGGCAAGAGGGCGCAGGACTCGGCCCCCAGAGAGCAAAACTGTTTAAAATTACTGCCGACAGAGGCGCCAGAAGATGGCAGTCCGAGGAGACAACTTTTATCCTGCGCTCGCTACATTTCCGCCACTTTACGGTATTCTCCCGGCGACCCCTCCTTCTCCCGCCTCGCCCGGCCCGACCGTCGGTCGCCTATGTCGACAAATGAGTGACGGAGGAGGACAGCGCCGCCAGTCCCCGGCGGCCGAGATTAAAAACGCAGCGACGCGCGTCAAATACGCCTCATATTGCAAATGGCTTTCATTAAAACAAATTACTTTCCTTACGAATGTTGCCGACTGTAACAAGAAGAGACAGCAGTAATAGAAGGAAACTGGCACGAGGGGTAAGGAGCGGCGCTTCCGCGGAAAAGAACGGCCTCACTTTTCAGCAGTTGGTGAACTGACTCGCAGAAATGAGTTCGCCAGAGGTGGCGCAGAAGAAATGTGCTCAGGTGCTATTTCACTGCTCGCTGATCTCCGAGGTAAAGAAGTGGCAGCTGGAACTCTGTTATTAAATGTATAAGCTTTTAAAGAATCAAGGTATTCATGACATTATTTTCCTGATGGAGAGGCTACAGATAGTAATATTTTGTGTGCCCTTGCCCCATCCCCGCCGCCACACGTCTTCTTTTAAAGTCGCAGTGTTTCGACTCTTTTGATACCAGCCTTCATCTTTTTTGATTAAATGCTCCTCTTCGCATATATCCATAGAAACTGAATAGGGGATACTGCTTATTAATATGTGATAATTATTTTCGTGATCGCAGGCCCAATGTGTGAAATAGAAAAGAAAGGGCACAGGCTTGAGAAATAACCTTCCATTTCTTTACTGCTCACATGGCCTCTGAGACGCTGCTGCAGTGCAAAATGTCTTACATAGAACTTGCTACAAATGTGTAACATGTGAGAAATACGAGGGAGAGTCAAATGAAAACCTTAAATATTTTTTTAAATATTATTTATTGTGCAGAAGTGGTACAAAGCTGTATCACTTTTCAACATAATCTCCCCTACGCTCAATGCAAGTCCTCCAGCGCTTACAAAGTGCATAAATTCCTTTAGAAAAAATTCTTTTGGTAGTCCGCGCAACCACTCATGCACCGCGCGGCGTACGTCTTCATCAGAACGGAACTTCTTTCCTCCCTTTGCGTCTTTGAGTGGTCCAAACATATGGAAATCACTCCTGGCAAGGTCTGGTGAGTATGGTGCATGAAGACGACACTCAAAATGCAGGTCTGTGATTGTTGCAACTGTTGTACGGGAAATGTATGCAAAAGGACACCTGCTGACAGCAATCCATGTCGTTTTGATTTGATTGCAGGCCACAAATGATTTTTTAGGAGATCTGTGTATGAGGCACTGGTGACAGTGGTCCCTTTAGGCATGTAATGCTCCAAAATGATGCTTTTTCCTTCCCAAAAGAGAGTCAGCATAACCTTCCCTGTTCGAAACTTCTTTGGTTTTGGTGATGAGGAATGGTGCCATTCCTTGCTCGCTCTCTTCGTTTCCGGATGATGGAAGTGAACGCAGGTTTCGTCCCCAGTAACGATTCTTGCAAGAAAACCATCACCTTCTCGTTCAAAGTGCCGAAGAAGTTTTTCACAAGCATCAACACGTCGTTCTCTCATTTCAGCAGTCAGCTGCCGTGCCACCCATATTGCAGACACTTTGTGAAACTGGAGCACATCATGCACAATGTGGTGTGCTGACCCATGACTAATCTCTAAACATGCTGCAATGTCATTCAGTGTCACTCGGCGGTTTTCCTTCACTATGGCTTCAACTGCTGCAATGCTCTGTGGAGTCACAACTCGTTGTGTCTGACCTGGACGAGGAGCATCTCCCACTGAAGTTACACCATTTGCGAACTTCCTACTCCATTCGCAAACTTTCTGATATGAGAAACATACATCACCATACTGAACCTTCATTAGTCGATGAATTTCAATAGATTTCACACATTCACTACGCAAAAACAGAATAATAGAACGCTGTTCTTCCCTGGTGCAAGTCGCAAGTGAGGCGGCCATCTTTATACTGATACTGCGACGGTATGTGTGCACCTGCATAGTGCATATGGCACCTACAGGCCATTCTGCATGCTGTTTGTAGCACGCTTACCAACTTACAGGATAACGACACGAAATTTCGATTTGTTATTACAAATTTAAGGTTTTCATTTGACTCACCCTCGTAATACAGCTTAAAGTCAGAAAAGAAATCCTGAGGGGTACTTATACGCACATTAAAACCTGGCGTTTTCGTAAATACAGTGGTACAAACACTCCAGTAATTAAGCTATCTTGACAAACTGAATTATGCCATAGACAATAGTGAGGCCACAATACTGACCCTGCTAGACTTCATCAAAACATTTAATACTGTCAACTTGAGAGGTGGCACACTACTGTCTCACTTTAACAACATTGTCTGTGTACTGTTTACGATTTCTTACATTGGGAAATTGTGGGCAGAATGTTCTTATAACTGCACGTGTAACCTGTAGAGAAATTGCACCCGAGGGGCTGTAGTGGAGACAACAGAGAACAGGAAGACAAATGAACTGGGCGTCATAAATGCTGAGTAGAGCGACCTGGCTGTGTGAGTGATTCTAGGAAGCAGTGCTCAGTGTACCGTTCCTGCAGAGGGACTTCTAGCCAAACCCCTCCTCCTTCTGCTTAGGGTTGGTCAGAAGGGAATCGGTCCGCAAAACATTTTACCTGGGCCAGGTAGCAGTCTGTCGCAAAGGTGGCCAGTTGGAGGAAAGTGGGTGGAGGAAGCCATTTAAGAGAGACTGCTATAAACTGAGCGTTTGTGCAGATAGTGGGAAAGTCATGAAACTCTGTGCATTCTCTTGTTAGAAGCTGGGATGATCCGGACAGAGCTGCTAGTGAACGTGTTTAGTGGAGGCAAGACTGTAACCCCCTGATGCCAGGGAGTCGCTAGGTTCTTTTAGCGAATAGAAAAAAAAAATATATATCATGGGAACGACCGTTTGCGGAGCTTAACAACCTTCTTTCGGTAATTGGAAACGGTTGACCCAGAAAGATTAGATCCCTCTGTCAATGAGAGAATGTGATCCTGTCTAGGTAGATGTTTTTTTGTCAAAACGTTACCACGCTTACTGTAAGAACGATAACTTCCTGGTTTAAATTCTTCTCTTTTCAGACAAAAGAAATTTGGAGGCGCTGATTTGCTCCTGTCAGGATATGCAAAGTGGAGGCTTGCTCCCCCAGTGTGGGGACCCCGGCGCTGTGTCTGGATTGGCTACCAGGCCAACAGTACAGTCAAGAGGGGAGATTAAAATAAATACAGGTAGTTTGATTGGTTTATGCAATGTGGGGGGCGGTTTCGTTTTTGCTAATTTGGCTCCCATACCGAGGCTTGGTGGGAAGTGGTTGTGTTTCTTTGCCTTCTGTGTCTTCTGGTCCTCCCCTGGGGTGCAGAACGTCGGGTCTTTCCCTAATGGGCGAGACATTTGGTCTGTATCTTTTGGTGAACTAAGAGCCTAGGGCAGTTTCCAACTGTACCAACAGTGGAACTACATATCACCTCGGACATATCGTGTGTCACGAGGGTGAACTTATTCATCCTGAGTCAGCTGTCTGACACCCGGAAATTCCAACATCCACCGGCGTGGCTGTGTATAAAATTGGTTTAACCAGAAAAGCGAAAGGGTGCACCTCACACTGAAATCTGCTGGGATTTCAGGGCTCTGATGGAAAGGTTTCTCATGTTCTGATAATCAGAGTGTCGGACCGTGTAGTTTGCATATTTTCATGGATGTGCCAGAACATTGCAGTTGCCACAGTACATCGCTGCTCGCCAACACTGCGCCGTTTTCTACTGCTGTCTGAATCAAGCTAAAATACTGCACCGGAGTGGGGTTGCTAAATGCTATTCACAGCTCCCTGATCTCAGGTGAACCATAGTTTGTGGTAGATTTGGTCGTAGTTGATTCCATTTGAATAGAGTTGTACCTCACAGTGGATTCATGGAAACCAAGTCGGATTGCACTTTAAAAGGAATTAATTCAGAGGAGAATTTGTACGGCCTCCACCCCAATGTATGCTTTGCCAATCAAACACCATTCAATTTCTGATTTGTGTCTGTCATTTCTGATTTGTGTAAGGGATATATTTTTGTGTCATTCAATAAAGCTTGTCATTATACGGTAAACTTAAAAATGCCAGTTTTCACATTCATACTCCCTCAACTATCCACTATTTTTATTTTATTGTGGTGGTACATGAGTACACCAGCAATTTCAGCTTCAGTCTTATTACAATAATTAATTTTATTATTAATTTGAATTCTGAAAGTGACCACAGGCGTAGAAAATAAAAGTGCCTTGAGTAAATTCACTAATTCATATACAAAAATTAAGAGTATAGGTCACGATCTGAAGGTTATTGAGAAGATTATATTCTTTCATTTAGCATCACCCAGACATATATTTATGGTTAAAGGAAGCGACGGCTTGCAAACTTTGACATACTACTTTTAAGAACTGAACAGCTAAAAATTTCGGATAGTTAGCTTAAGTGGTTTGAAAGTCACTTAAGAAGCGGACAACGTAGTGTTGTTTCTGGGAGTGAAAAAAAGTCCTCGAAGAATGTTCTCTCTGCAGAACGGCAAGGTTCATCCCTGGGCCCACTGTTGTTATCTTCGTACGTCAGTCACATCTCGTCGATTCCGTCTTCCTGTAAATAGCACCTCTACGCTGGCGCTTTCAGTCTTTACTTTAGCGATCTGTGGTAAGATGAGAGCAAAATCTAAAACTATATAAAAAAGTCACAAGCTATTTTGCTACTCTGTCGTATGTTAAATAGTGCTGAATTCCATGAAAATTTTGTCCTATTCTCTTCAGCGATGCCCCAACACTGTACCAGAAAATGGTGAAGAACTTGGGTGCAACAGCTGTGCAGAATATACTGGCGCCACATGCAGGCACACTTCCGCTTGCCTCTACGCCCTCCAGAAATTTGGAATATATTCCCAAATCCCACAGAACGTAAACGATACATTTGTGCAATCGCTCGTTCTGTCGATCATCCATTACAGGAAATCCGACTCATGTGCGATGCTCGCGCAAATGTGCGAATGTCTTCTGCCCTAGTACATACGTCCCCTTCTACTACGCCCCACTGTCCCAGCGGGAAGAGAGGCAAAGGGACGCAACTGCAAAGGTCCTGGCTGTCGTATGCGCCTTGGTTTCATATTCCATACTTCTCAACAACATAGACCTAAAAAAGTTATTATTTATCTTTGGCGCGCTGAAGACACAATAAAATTTTTATCTGGCACAGACTGTCGGCATACGGGCAGGCGCTGTCGGTTTCGCAGATTTTCATGCCTCAGGTTGCCTCATAATCAAGTCTTAGTTAGTCTCATAATCGAAAAAAGTCTTTCACACATGTATGTTGATAAAAACATTTATAACACGTTTGTAAACTCTTTATGAAGACATTTAAGCTCTTCCCAATGAGAACAACATAGAACTCCTGGGCAGTTCTAACGTAAAAAAGAATTGTGTCTTAAACGGGAGTGACATTGCAGTTCGACGCTTTCAACTGGAATAGCAAACGGTCTCGAAAGCAGCTCAAAATAAATGTAAGATTGGCAGTGTCCTAAAATATTTAGGAAGCTATTCCTGTCTTTCAACGCCACAATTGATTGTTCAGAATTGACGTTTTCTTTACTCCCTTTAATCCAGTGAGCCGAGGCAAATAAATGGCGTTCCTTGTCAAAGGTTGTCCCTTCCAAAATGAAATTTTCTGTTTAAATGCATTATTTTTTGCACGAAATCAGAAATAAGCTGCTTCTTACCTTGCAATGTCTCACTGAGGGCAGTCGGTAGTCAACCCGCTGATTACGCGACTGTATAACAGATAACGAAAATTCTCATCCTTGTCTTCTGCGAATCCCATACATTTTTAAAAACTTGTGACGACAGACCGTAGACTGCTCCTTTTCGTGCAAACAGATACTGGACCTGTGAACTTCTTTTATGCTGTAAACAAATAGGGAAACGTAAACAGCGCTGGCTGCACCATTCTACTAAACTGAAGGAAGTCGCACCAGTCAAAAAATACCGCACCGCCCTGCTAAATGAAATGCTGCGCTGTATCGATTACTTATGAGAAGGACCGAGTAAAGCCGAGACGTACTGTCTAGTGCCGAGACAGGCCGAGCCTCGGAACGCACACGAGGAGCTCACTGTGCGTGCGTGCTGGTTAGCACGCCGTGGCCGACCTAGCGCTATAGGATACATCGCATAAGACTAAGTGCACGCTAGGCAGCAGGTGTCGATGTGTTTCTGTGTACACTCCTGAACTGACAGTATGATACCAGTGCTGAATTTCTATCACCGTGGGATTGAAACTGAACGATAGTTATTTTAAAAGAGAGAGAGATGTGCTTTGTGCAATCCATTGTCCCAAGAGTATCCCTACAAATATGGTTGATTGGTAGCAAAAGGAAGTCACCTTACTGTGTGCTCCCTACATCTATAGGACTAGGCAACTGGACTGCAAATTATAACAGATAAGGACTGACCTTTGTGTTATTTTTGGTGACGGCCTCAAGAAAATACCCCACTGCTTTGAGTTTTCTGTAAGATGACAGTTCATAAGAACTATTGGAGAGGCTCAGCTGCACCATAGTCATCCAACACATCTTCTCCTCACTGGAAGTATAAACAGTACATTTAGCAAACTCTATAATCATAATTCCGATACTCTACAGTACTACAAGATGTGGTCAATAAGGCTTTTCTTTAGACCTGTGTTCAAACTCACACAAGTAATTTATAGGCACAATCCGCGTAGTAAGAAGTGATGATGGTGCAGTGTGGCGGTCCTATTTTCGATGCGTATGTCTGGCCTTCATTCAAGGAAGTTTGACCAAAGTGAAGTGTAGAAATGTCACCTAATTCTCGTAAATTCCGGGGAGGCGGGATATGAGCTCTGACATCACGTTTAATCACATACCAGATGTGTTCGATTGGGTTCAGCTTTGGCGAGCTGGGGGCCAGCACATCAATTGGAACTTGCCATTGTGTGCCTCGAACAACTCCACCATACTCCTGGCCTTGTGACATGCGCATTATCACGTTGAAAAATGCCACTCCGTTCGGAAAACATGATCGTCATGAAGGGGTGAAAGTGGCCTGGAACCAGTGTACGCATTCCTCGGGCATCATGGTGCCTTGCACGAGCTCCACTGGACCCATGGATGCCCACGCGAATATTCCCCGGTGCATAACATTCCGCTGCCAGGTTGTCTCTATCCGCAATATAAGTGTCAAGCTGTTCTCCCAGAAGACGACGGATTCGTGCCCTCCATTTGGCATGTTGAAGAAGATATCGCGATTCATCAGAGCATGTAATGCTGTGCAACTGTGCCAACGTGCAATGCCGATGGCCACGTGGCGATTTCAGCCGTAGTTGCCGAGGTCGTGATGTTAACCTTGGAACATGCATGGGTCGTCGGCTGTGGAAACCCATCGTTAGGAGTGTTCGGGGTACTGTATGTTCAGGCACGCTTGTACTCTGCCCTGCATTAAACTCTGACGTCAGTTCCGCCACAGTTCGCCACCTGTCCTGTTTTACCAGTCTGCATAGCCTACGACGTCCGAAATCTCTAATGAGGGGTGGCCGACCAATCCCACGACGTCTGGACGTGGTTTCACGTTGGTTTCACCATGTGCTATGGACACTCACCACAGCACTCCTCGAACACCAGACAAGTCGTGCAGTTTCCGATATGCTTGTGCCGAGCCTCCGGGCCATCACAATCTTCACTCGGTCAAACTCCGATAGATCGTGTGCCTTCCCCATTATACACACGGACAGCACGCTCCCTGATACTACAAGCACCCAGCGTGTGTCTGACTAGTAGTCATTCCGCGCCAGGTGATGCTGCTATCTCCTGAACTGCTTTATACCGACAGCAGGTCGGTTGTCATAATCTTCTGGCTGATCAGTGTCCTTACAGATGCTGAGTATGCCGATAGCGTACGATATTCGTGTACAGGTTTCATAACGGCAATGTTGCTGCTGCTTGTGGAGAGTGCGATGGGCGATATTCCAAATGTAGAGTACCAAATTCAAGATAGTTTCCTGAATGAGATTTTCACTCTGCAGCGGAGTGTGCGCTGATATGAAACTTCCTGGCAGATTAAAACTGTGTGCCCGACCGAGACTCGAACTCGGGACCTTTGCCTTTCGCGGGCAAGTGCTCTACCATGTGAGTTACCGAAGCAAGACTCACGCCCGGTACTCACAGCTTTACTTCTGCCAGTACCTCGTTTCCTACCTTCCAAACTTTACAGAAGCTCTCCTGCGAACCTTGCAGAACTAGCACTCCTGAAAGAAAGGATATTGCGGAGACATGGCTTAGCCACAGCCTGGGGGATGTTTCCAGAATGAGATTTTCACTCTGCAGCGGAGTGTGCGCTGATATGAAACCTCCTGGCAGATTAAAACTGTGTGCCCGACCGAGACTCGAACTCGGGACCTTTGCCTTTCGCGGGCAAGTGCTCTACCATCTGAGCTACCGAAGCACGACTCACGCCCGGTACTCACAGCTTTACTTCTGCCAGTACCTCGTCTCCTACCTCGTATCAGCGCACACTCCGCTGCAGAGTGAAGATCTCATTCCGGAAACATCCCCCAGGCTGTAACTAAGCCATATCTCCGCAATATCCTTTCTTTCAGGAGTGCTAGTTCTGCAAGGGTCGCAGGAGAGCTTCTGTAAAGTTTGGAAGGTAGGAGGTGAGGTACTGGCAGAAGTAAAGCTGTGAGTACCGGGCGGGAGTCGTGCTTCGGTAGCTCAGATGGTAGAGCACTTGCCCGCGAAAGGCAAAGGTCCCGAGTTCGAGTCTCGGTCGGGCACACAGTTTTAATCTGCCAGGAAGTTTCAAGATAGTTTACCCATGTTTCTACTGCGTGATGCTAGTGCGGATCCCAGCAGTCGTATCTAATCCGAATGAACTGACTGTTGTTCAAATTGAGAGATGATTGAGTCGGAGGAGCGTAGCTGTAGAGCAAGCACATGCAGAGATTCTACACGTATCGGAGTTCGACATACAAGATGACGGACATTACGTACGCATGGCCTTTCGTCTTTATTATTTACGCTGCATTAAACAACTAAGTGAAGGAAATGAAGGTAAACGATTGTAATTTTGTCCGTGATTAGTTGAAAATCGCAATAGCACTGTTTGCTGATGAAGCTATGCTCGTTATTTCACATGTAATGGTGTCAATAACGTCTGTAATTCACATCGATGGTCCGACGAGAGCTCAGATGCGTTTGTCGACACGTAATAACGATTATATGTAAACGTGTGGTGTGATATGACAGACAACCAGCTTTTTTGAAATGAGATTCCAGCATTCTTGGAAGAGGTTCCTTTGGTTACGAGGAGGGATATAGTCATCTATCACGACGGTGCCCCTGCACATCCTGGTCGTCAGGTGCTTATCATCTTAACCTAACTTTCCCCTGAAGATGGATCGGCAGAAATTGTGACGTATGTTGGCCGCCAAGGTCCCCTGACCTTACCACTTTAGATTCTTGCTGTGGGGATGGTTGAAAAGCGGTCTAAAACGAAAAAGAAAACAAAAGAGACGATTTGTTCGTTTGGTTTATGAATTGTAGTGCTGCCATAAACGAACGCTAAGTCGACGTCGGAAGAACTACACATGGTGTTAAGAAAATTTGACAGTACATTACACTTAGTGATTAAGTTTGTGAAAATTAATTTTCAAGTTAATCATTTGCTCTTGCTTAACACTTTTTGCGAGTGTTTGATGGGCTATGTTCTGATAGCTGCATCTATGTAACATGACAATATGCTCTGTTCTTCCTAGGATCGAGTCTTTAAACGGGACCTACCAGAATAACTAACAACCATTTCTATCAGTTGACTGTGGCAGCCAACACTTGACGTGCGTGTCAAGCAGTTAGTGTCCAGCACAATGGTTCTCATGCCATGCGCCATGTTGTCCAGGGTGTTGTGAGAGAGCTCATGTACTTATTGTGAAATAAAAAGCTCTAACAGAGATCGTGACTTCCACCATTTGCGACGTTTAAATGACCTTCGTAATTTACGCTATCGGAAAACAAAGCACCAACACACAGTCTGCAGCGAGTGGTTGGGACATCTTTGGTTACGGACTAGGTAATACTCCATTATGTTTCACCGTCACTCCTCATTTTTCGCATTTCTCTCTACCGCTCGTCTGAACCCAGTAGTGCCGTTTTAAATATTAGAAGATGTTCCTCCCTTCTGCTTCGTCTTTTCGCAGATCTCAACGGGGTCAGCAGGGCGTACTAATTTTGGAATGTTGTGGTAGTTCATGGCCTGGTATATATGATGCAACAATAACGACTACCACTGCCCCTGTACACACTCGTTACCATTGTACTTCCTTCTTTCCAATCAGATCTTCATTTCCCAGTATTCTTAGCTAGTACAGGCTCCTTAAATTTCTTTTCACCAGAACTCGCTCTATAAGAAAACATGTATTTTGTATACCTATAAATTCTTGTTGTATCTGCTGCTATCATGATTGTTATTGTTCTTTGTATCATTGTCATTATTATTATCGTAATTCTCATTCTCAGTAGCAGCAGCGAGTGGTAGTATATGTACTGCGGTATTAACTTCATTAGTTCATAGTCACCATTATTTACTCAGTTTGTCTCAACAGACACTCAAATCATTTTCATACGGGTTTTCATATTAAAATTGTTATCTCTTAGATAACTACGGTGTAGAACAGGTACTGTAAGTGTGAAATCCGCGTCTGCTGTTAAGAGAGGGTCTGATGGCTATAATCAGATCACGTTAAATAAATAAAAATATCTGCATATACATACCCACTCCGCAAGCCACCCTACCTTGAATTATGAAGGGTATCTTGTACCACTACTAGTCGTTCCCTTTCCTGTTACCCACGTAAACGGAAAGAGAGAAAAACAACTACCTATATTCCACAGTATGAGCCATGATTTCTCTTATCTTGTCTTCGTGATCCATATGCGAAATGTACATTGGCGGTAGTAGAATCCTGCTGCAGTCAGCCGCAAATTTTGTCAATAGTGTTTCACGAAAAGAACGTCGTCCTCTCTCCAGAGATTTCCATTTGAATTCTCGAAGCCTCTCAGTAACACTCGCGTGCTGCTCAAACCTACCGGTGACAAACCAGCAGCATGCCCATTCTGAGGCCAACACGCCTGGGACAGGTACCCCATCTGTGTACTTCTACAGGACGTTTATGTTCAAACGTGGCAATGCTTTCTCAGTGATTGCATAGCGTGTATCTGAGGCTGCTCGATGGTGCTAGTTCGGAATTTACCAAGTTGGATGTGGGAAACCACCTAAAAACCAAATCCATGTTGGCCGGAATGCTGACCCCCGTCATTAATCCGCCAGGGTGATTCGATGCGGGCCTGCCGCTCCACCCCCTTTCGCGGAGGCAGGTGCTTTAGCATTTTAACAGCTCGGCTATACGGATAGGTTGAAGGTGTTTACTTGCAGCCTTTTATTTTAAGTTGATGTTGTTCTTTATCTAGTGAAACCTGATGACCAATACAACAACCAATGCCACATCCCCAATGGATGCTTACATTCCCAGATGAAAGAAGCACTTGTATAGAAAAATTAATTCAGAAACTTCGGTAGTGAATAGATTAGAAAATTTGCTCAACAGTGTATGTTTATTTAGTGTTTCTAAAACTCTGACGTAGCTTACTAATCCTAAAAAGTGTCCTAACTTTCGATGAAGCTTGTTCGGAAAGTAAGATCCGAATCGCCGTAGCTAATCGAAAGCCACGCGAACACTGAAACGAGCATGCCTTTCTCGTCAAACGGCGCCATTTGCATTGATATTGTCGCAGTGTGCAGTTTACAGTGTCAGTTCACAGTTCACAGCAATTGATCTGTCTGCCGACTGTGAAATACGGTCAGTGATTGGGTTTTCGGCACCAAGGAACGTTGTAGCAGCGGAAATTCATCGACAGATAAGTGAGGTGTATGATTCCAATGCGGCGAGGGACGACGAAATGCTTAAGTGGTTGAGAGCTTTCAAGGACAGACGGAAAAATGCCCATAATGCACCGCGATCAGGCTGGCCATATATGATCCCAGAAGATTTGGTCAAAGCCGCGATCGAAAAGATTTGTGAAGACCGGTGATTCACAATTTCAACTTTAACGCCGGAATTTCCGAATGAAGGGAGAATAACTTATCAAAAAAATCTCAGAAGATTTGCAATTTTGCAAACTGTGTCGTGTTGGGTTCCTAGACGGCTCACTGATAAATGAAAAATGAAAAATGAAAAAAAAAGGCTCTTGGTTTTTTGGAACACTATCATAAGGAAGGTGACACGTTTTTCGAGAACATTGTCGTGCAGGACGAGCCGTGGGTTTCTCGCATGAGCTCCGAGTCTAAAAGTCAGTCAGTGGAAAGCCATCTCACGACATCATGACCAGTCTAAGTCAAGACCAAGAAGGCAATCAAACCACTCACGATTATGGCAACCGTGTTTTGGGATAGAGATGGAGGCCTGTTAGTCGAGTTTATGCAGCAAGGAACAACAATAAACGCAGCCGCTTACTGCTCTGCCCTGGCTAAATTTCGATGTGCAATACAGAATAAGGGAAGTGCCCTTCTGACATCTGGAGTTCTGTTGCTGCATGGCAATACCAGACCTTGTTCTGGCATTCACACCCAAAATCTGATAAGATCTTATGGATGGGAACAGATTGTCCATCCGCCGTATAGTCTAGTCCTGGCGACGAGCGACTCTCACTTGTTCCGCTACATAAAGGAATTTCTCGGTGGCAATTGTTTCATAACAGATGACGAGGTAAAAGAAGCGCTTAGAGACTGATTATCCTCACAGGTAGCAGACGTCTATGATTTTGGGATACAAAAGCTTGTAGAAAGTTATGACAAAAGTTTAAACAAATGTGGCAAATTGTAGAAAAACAGAGAAACATGTAAGGAATTTTTTGAGAAAATTTGTCATGGTTTATGTATTAGAAGAAATGGAACCTTACTTTCCGAATAACTCCCTTATTAGTAGCCTGATGAAAAGAAAGGCGTAGATTAATTACACCTTTAAGCAAAAAAGGCAGGCAATGCAAAAATCAAGGTCAGGATAGAAATCTGTAAAGCAGGTGTCCATTTCAGCAGTAACAGCGCTCGAGACATTAGCGCTCATTGTTTCCCCGATTTCACTGCAGAAAATAAGCCCATGTAAATCTTTGATGCATGATACATTTCAATTCTCGAGTCATTTTGGGGCTCTTACTGACGTTATAATGACGGTACCTCCCTTCCTGTTTATTTATACCCCCAAGATAAATCTTGTTTTATCATTGCACGAAATGACCTAATAGTTTTGTGCGTAAAGTGTTACAGGCGCCAGGTCTCGGTTCCCCTGACTACTGGAAGCACACCGTTGTATAGTCTCTGATATGCTACTCGGCTGAATCTACGGTATATCGTGCTGAAAGTCATCTTGTTTCACACCACGGAAGCACGCACCACACAATCTGTAATAATCAACTTTGGTATTCTTCAAGCGAAGGGAATGTAACATGCTGCCCAGTAAGTGTGTTAACAGCTTATCGCAAAGTGTGGATCTGAGCACTATGGGAATTAACATCTGAGGTCATCAGTCCCCTAGAACTTAGAACTACTTAAACCGAACTAACCTAAGGACATCACACACATCCATGCCCGACGCAGGATTCGAACCTGCGACCGTAGCGGTCGCGCGGTTCCAGACTGTAGCTCCTAGACCCGCTCGGCCACACAAAGAATGGGTTAACAGTTTTTTTCAAAGAGTGAAAAATAATGTTACTGGCCACAAACTAGACAAATGAAAGAATTACTGAATGTATACGTACGTTTCCGTTCCCAATTTTCAGTGTCTCCTCGCAGACGATTAGAGTTGTAATGCTTCGTACCTTCACTACGTAGCTACGGGGAAGAACACGAATATCTCTTTATCGATTTCAGTTTGATACCAAACACGAACATACGTTTTACATTGGTTTAAAAATCACTTCAATTGAAAGCTGGATAGGTCTCGCCAAATACATCTGTGTTTTTTTAATTTTTTTTTATTTGAGCAACCTGCATGAAATCAAACGTCCATTTAAATAGCAGCGCCAGTGTATGTTCAGCGACGTATACAGACGGTAAATAAAGAGTGCAAATTTAGGTCACCGGCTATCTTCTGTTGGCGGTTACATGTTTGCTTTCACTTCCTTTTACTCTCCGAGCTCCACCCATTACCTTAATTAACAGTTCCATCACTGAATGAAACGAACGTACAACCTCTACACGACTTCGTGATAAATTTCAGCAGACAACTTCAGTTTAAACAGATCATGAGACAAAATGACTACTTATTTCGTTGCAATGACACTTATGGGGAGACGCGCAGTGCTAGTCGTAGTTTCTTTATAACTATAGTAAAGGAGATTTCAAGCAGTTACTAGTTGGTGGAAGGGTCACTAGACAGATCACAGGCAGCCTATTCGAAACGTCGTGGTGGAACGGATTTATCAAATGGTTCAAATGGCTCTGAGCACTATGGGACTTAACTTCTGAGGTCATCAGTCCCATAGACATAGGACTACTTAAACCTAACTAACCTAAGGACATCACACACATCCATGCCCGAGGCAGGATTCTAATCTGCGACCGTAGCGGTCGCGCGGTTCCAGACTGTACCGCCTAGAACAGCTCGGCCACGGATTTATCGCCAGTATTTGGACAGGAAAGAAAGGAGTGGTGGCTTGTGCTCATCAGCATATACCTTAGTTCTATGGGTTAGAATGAAAACATCTCTGTTATCTCTCATGGACAGAGGCCATCTGACATCGGCGACGGTGATCCGCGTGTTGGATGTGGACACTAATCTCAGTGGGTTTGTCGAGCACGTTTCCTTACATTTACGGACAAAAATAAACACAAAGTCCTTGAGAGACACAGCTACCATTGAGATACAATACACACATCCCAGAAGAAGTGACGAGATACACGCATAGATCTGAGAGGGAAAAACCAATGAGATGCTGAAGGAAGTGAAGGTTCAAATGGTTCAAATGGCTCTGAGCACTATGGGACTTAACATCTATGGTCATCAGTCCCCTAGAACTTAGAACTACTTAAACCTAACTAACCTAAGGACAGCACACAACACCCAGCCATCACGAGGCAGAGAAAATCCCTGACCCCGCCGGGAATCGAACCCGGGAACCCGGGCGTCGGAAGCGAGAACGCTACCGCACGACCACGAGATGCGGGCCGGAAGTGAAGGAATGAATGGACGAGTGTAGAGGGATTTAATGAAAAAGAAATGAGAGTGAAAGAATGAAAACGGAAGTGGATAAATAATTGCATATGGAAGGAAGGAATCGTGGAGAAAATTAATGAATGAACTATGGAGATACTGAATTAATTAGCAAATGAATAAAAGAAGGAATAGGCGAATAACTGAAGGAATGTATGAAGTAACAAAAAGATGAGTGTCTGACTGAGGGAGATATTGGAGTTATTCAACAACAAATAAAAGAGGGAGAGAATAAAGTAACCATTAGATAAGTGAATCGAGGAAGAAAGAACAGAAAGAAGTACTGGCTGCCACAGATTCCTGTATCGGTAACATTACTTTTGTAAGACATTGAGTACTAACTTAGCTGGACAGTGATGGAATAGGAACTGTGGCGTCGAGCATCAAGATAATCTTCTTGGAATCCGCCTAAGTGTTTTATGGAAACCATGGAAGATCTAAATAAGTGTAACTATAAGTCTATTTGAACCCTACTCATCACAAACGTGAATCCAGAGATTTTAAAATGTCACCTCAGCCCACACATTGCCATTTAGGGGTCTGAGTCTATCCATCGTAATCTTCTAAACACAATGCCTTACAGTGTTAATATCGTTATTATTTCATCTCTTGATTTGTTAGAAGTGGAAAGAATTAATAGTGGAACGTTAACATAAATTTACCATGTGTTTCAAAGACATGGACCGCTGAAACTGTTCGTAAACGTTTTCCTGTTTGCTCTTGTGATTCACCAGCAGACGTAATTGCCCCACTTACAATTTTTATTGACTTTCCGTTAGGCAGAGTAGTTAAGACTTCTGTCTCGTTGTGAGCACTATCCCAGATTTCCGCATCCTTTTTCTTTTTCCCCTTCGAATATCTCTGCCAAGTTAACTGCGTTTTTCGCTTTTCTAGAGACCATTCAACTTCTTCTTCAGATTTGATTTCCTCTTACTGCTGCCTTGCATTTCTGTTCAACATTATGTTATGAGAAGATAACACAAAAGTAATAAATTGACATTACTGTAAAGCTATGTATTCGTTACTATAACTATTCTTATTCGTCTTGGCAGACAAGAAATTGAAATTGTTCTATAACATTAATTGAACTGCATGCGAGATTTCTTGGACAAGATACAGTATCAAAGGGTGGCATTAACTTATAACTGAGTCGTTCCATCAACCCCTCATCTCACAAGTACATGTTATTCTGCAACCATACTGTCATCAGTCATTCAAAAGACCACTAGATTGGTCATAGTTTTGTGTGTAGAGGACATGACAAAACTTGTGAAACAATGCTATACATCTTTTCTGAAAATGATTTATAACAGTTCGTTGAGAAGCCCTCTCATGACGAAAATATATTGAATTTTAAACAAACAGACCTGACCTCTTTGAGGACGTGTAAGTTGTATCTGTGGCGTAGTTAGAGCAAAAATATTTACCAAAGTAGATAGCGCGGCTAAGAAATCATAAAAACCTGCATGTTCAGTAAGTTAGATAAAGAGGGAATAGTGTTTTGTATCCTACTGTACGTAGGTAGAACACAGTTTATGATCACCCGCACTGGTGGTAAGGCAGAGAACAAACAAGCACTTCCTGAAGTCAATGACGGCGGAGTTCGCAGAATGAATGGCTAGCCAGGAAACAAAGTCCAGAGCACTGCAAGGTCGTCGTAAGCGTACAGACACACTCTAAGCGGCAGTACGAATTAAAAACTTAATACAGGCGAGGCCGGACACTGTTAATTAATAATGCGTAATTATGGCTTCAGTGAACTAGCGAGATCGGCTGTCAAGCTTCGGGCAGCGGTATTTACCGGAACCAGTTGAAGCGCCCACGTGATACGTCTATGAAGGCGTCCCTCGCGGGAGGAAACTGTGGCCGGAGTATAAAGCCTAAGTATCTCCATCTAGCCTCTATATCGATAGTCCTGCTGGGCTACCAATCCAAATCCCTGTCAGATAGTGCAAGAGGATAATTGAAACATTCAGCTCTGGGGACCAATATGTGGAGGAACTGTGGCTCGTATTTAAAATACTAGTTGGCTATGTACGAGATAGACATGCACTTTGTAAAACAGTCCCTGGTAGGAAGGACCTTAATTGTATACATCATCAGGTGTGTAGGCCCAAAGGGATCAACGTTTATTGGTCAGTTACGCTTTGTAACACAATCACGTATGAATGTCGGACGCTTGTCATCTGTATGGAGGGTAACTGGAGTAATGTACGGTATGGGGAGAGACTCTTCTGACCACGCTGTCAACTTTTTGGTGACAGGTTCGTCTTTGACGGTGATAAGATACGAGCACACTGACCCACGTGTTTATATCTACCTTCACTGGGCAGGACTCTTCCGAATGGAATGGTCAGCAGTATCTGCCGATATGGACCTGATTTCACGTGCGTTGTAACAGGAATCATCGTCACACACCGCCTTGCGGAGCGTGTGTGTAGATGCAGGAAATTGGAACACGTTTGTGCAGCAGCGCCTTAAGCATCTTTTGTATGTTCAACGCAATTAGGTTCCAAGCGTATTACAGTTCGGGGGTTGGAGTTACAAGATATTTTGTGTCATCCAGATGCACAGATGGCCAAAGAAGTACACTTTTGAACAGATTGTCTTCATTTAATTGTTTTATTTGACAAGAATTTCTTGTATTTTTTTTTAATTTTTTTTTATTCCCATGCTCTCTATGAGTCCAAATGATTAAAGTTCGTATGGTTTAGCTACCGGAACTGTTCCCAATACTCAAGCCGAACAACGTAGTTTTCAATACGCCCACTTGTCCAGAAATGACAGTCTTCTTCCGATGCTAGAACAGGCGGTACATGTTCTCCATTCACACTCCCATTCTTGATGGCGCGTACATCCTGACACAGTCTCAGTTTGGAATGTCTTAAGTTACATTACAGTGGCGTCAACTGTGCTCCCGTGAAATTATATAGAATAGAAATGTAAATATCGTGTGACTAGGGTCTACCGTCGGGGAGACCGTTCGCCGGGTGCAAGTCTTTCGAGTTGACGCCAAAGGCGACTTGCACGTCGATGGGGATGAAATGATGAGGACTAGGACAACACAACACCCAGTCCCTGAGCGGAGAAAATCTCCGACCCAGCCGGGAATCGAACCCGGGCCCTTAGGATTCACATCCTGTCGCGCTGGCCACTCAGCTACCGGGGGCAGACATATAGAATACAAAACCGGTGCGTTAGAAGCTCTGTTGGAGCGATGCACATCGACAAAAGCTCTGCACTTGGAGGCAGCGGAAACCAGATGCTTGTATCTGTTGGGCGAATTTGGGTGGAGGAAAATCCAATCCGTGGAGCTACCAACTGTTCAGAGACTCATAGAACTTCAGGAGCTTACGTATGGAAACAAAAGGCGCGCTGCTGAATAATAATCGCACGGAAAGTGGCGCTTCCACTTGACGCGACAAGAAAGTACCGCCAAATTCCGATTTCTCAACTGCTCGCTTGCTGTAACATACAGGGTGGTCGGAAATTCCCGTTACAAACTTCTCGGACATGTATAGGGTAGTGAGTACAGAATAGTGAGTACAGAACATTTTGAATACGAACCCATG
This sequence comes from Schistocerca cancellata, assembly GCF_023864275.1. Classification (NCBI taxonomy): domain Eukaryota; kingdom Metazoa; phylum Arthropoda; class Insecta; order Orthoptera; family Acrididae; genus Schistocerca; species Schistocerca cancellata. The sequence continues at coordinate 420,169,982 of NC_064634.1, read as the reverse complement.
TCCGGAATCGTATCGTTTCCGTTTCTACGACAGTTTCAATTCAGATGTGTACCTCGTCAACGTCTGCTTAGGGCAAGAGAAACGTCTCAGAGTTCCCTCTCCTGGTATGCAACAGGGTAGATATGATGACGTGTACTACGTCAAACGATCCCCAGATGTCACTTATTGTCCGCTTTGGTGTGAGACCGAGTCAATACCTGTGCATCACCGATAGAGGAAACATGGTGCAGTACACGTTTGCGGAATACAGACATGCTCCTTGTGTATGGCAAAGCTGGACGTAACGGAAGAGCTCTAGTCGGCAGTATCACGAACGTTTTCCACACCGTCGCACTCCATCGCACAAACTGTTTGCCCAAGTTACACAACGGCTACGAGGAACGGGTACCTTCACCGTGAGGAGGCAGGACTGTGGTGCTTCACGGCGACGCCGCACTCCCGAATTTGAAGAAGGTGTACTGCGTCGCATTGAAGATAGCCCGTCAACGAGTTCGCGAACAATTGCGCGTGCAATGGCTGTTAGTCACAGTACCGGACGTTCTGCATGAGCAACAATTACATCCGTACGACTTACAAAGGGTACACGCTATGGGTCCAGCAGACTTTCCACAACGCGTCGCCTTCTGCACATGGTTCCTGCACTGTTGCATCGACGCGCCCCTATTTCTACATCGAGCTCTCTTCACAGATGAATGTAGGTCCACAAGGGATTGTGTTCTGAATGCTCGAAATAGCCATTTCCGGGCGCACGAAAACTCTCATGTCACGCATGTTCGGGGATTTCAAGACAGGTTTGGAGTTAACGTGTCGCCAGGTATTCTGGACGGTCATGTCATTGGACCATATCTCCTTCTATCCAAGCTCACGGGTCCCACATACTTAATCTTCCTATAACACGTAATGAACCCGACCTTGGAAGCTTTGCCATTGAATGTCCGTCAGGAAAAGTGGTTTCAGCATGATGGAGCACCACCTCACTTTTCACTGGCTGTCCGGAGACATCTCAACAGACGGTATGGTGAAAAATGGATGGGCCGTGGTGGTCCAATCTCGTGGCTGCCACAATCGCCGGATTTAACCCTATGGACTACTTCTTGTGGGGTCGTATGAAGAGCGTGATTTATGACACACGTGTTAGAGACAGAGGAAGATTTGCTGGCACCAGTTCTGACCGCTGCAGAAGACATTGAAGAGACACCAGGTGGGACGGAGAGAGTGTACCAGAACATGCTTCGGAGGTACGTGTGTAACAACGTTGGTGGTCGCCACATCGAGCCACTGTCGTAATGAATAGGTACGTTGCGGCTGGTGTCATAGTTGCTGGGTTCTTGTTGTTGTCGACTAATATTAACCATGAGGTGAAAGTTGTAACGTAAATGCGGAAGTAATAACGGAACGAGTCAGTATTCTTTTCAAATGGATTGCAACAATTGTACTGGGTCACACCTAAGTGCATTCCTCACGTGGGTGTGGATGAGATAACCATTGCATTACATTGAAACTGTCGTAGAACGGAAACGATACGCTTCCGGACATTGGTTCCTATTCAAAATGTTGTGCACTCACTGCCCTCTACATGTCCTAGAAGGTTGTAACGGGAATTTGGTTCAAATGGCTCTGAGCACTACGCGACTTAACTTCTGAGGTCATCAGTCGCCTAGAACTTAGAACTAATTAAACCTAACTAACCTAAGGACATCACACACATGCATGCCCGAGGCAGGATTCGAACCTGCGACCGTAGCGGTCGCTCGGCTCCAGACTGTAGCGCCTAGAACCGCACGGCCACTCCGGCCGGCAACGGGAATTTTCGACCACACTGTATATGAGGGCAGTCAAATGAAAGTGGTACATTCGCCACAAAGGGACCATGGTATGCTTCCATTCAAAAGTAATCACCACACTCGTTAAGACATTTATCCCTCTGGCTGACGAGGCGATCGATTTCTGTTTCGCAGAACGTGGTCGGCTGCTGATGGATCCACAACCGCAGTCACTCTTGTATTTACTCATCCGACTGAAACTGACGTCCATGTATGTCCTTCGGGTCGCCAAAGATGTGAAAATCACACGGTGAAAGATCCAGGCTGTAGGGACAATACTGCAGTGTTTCCTGACGAAACTGCTGAAGTGTAGCCTTCTTCAGATTGGTAGCATGGGAGCGTGCAACAGGATGATTCCGTCCGACAGAATTTCTCGGCGTTTCGACTTTATGGCGCGTCGCAGTTCTTGCAAAGTGTCTTCACAGATTGTAGTTACATGCTCGATGCACTCGACAAGCAGAGGAAGCGTCCTGTTGCACGATAACGCCAGTTAGACGAAGGATACGTTTAGGCGATTTGGTTGGGAAACACTGCAAGACCTTTCGTACAGCCTGTGTCTTCCACCGTGTGATTTTTACGTCATGTGCGGACGTGGGTTTCAATCGGACGAGGAAGTGCAAGAGTGGGTACGATTATGGATCCGCCAGCGGCCGACTGTATTCTACGAAACAGAAAATGACCGCCTTGTCTCCCAGTGGAATAAACGTGTTAACGCGAATGGTGATTGCTTTTGAATGGCATCATTCCATGGGCCCGTTGTGGCGGGTGTTCGGTTTTCATTTGAGTGTCCCTTACGTGTCTTCTCCTTATACATTATCATGTTCTCGACACCTGTGAAAATACAGTGGCCGTATTGGCGTGTACCATCCACTAATGTGTAAAAAATAAGTGATGAACTATATCTCCAAACAGAATAGACACCCTCCCTCCGAACACACAGGGAAGCTCAGGGCAGAACGGGACAGTGGAGCACAACGAGACTGTGGTGTTTTTTAGACTGGGTAGTGATGTTTCTAATTGGAAGATGCGACAGCCATTTTGACTTGGCTTGGAGTGTGACTTGTAAGTGAACGGTGGCCGTTCACGTTTCCAATGACGCTTTTATAACTTCTGGTAAATTTCAATGCTAGATAAGTCGTCAATGATTTCACGCGCTTAAATGGCATTTAATCTTAAAGTGCATGCCATTCGCTATACGTTAGCTGTGTAATACGTTTAACTTTGGCAGTTATTGTGATCCACGAAAGTAGTTAATCTAAAATGTGCTGTTGGGCCGGAACGGGTCGGAGCAGACTGCGATAGTGTCCAGTTCTGCTCCTTCCTTTCTTTGATGCAAACAGATTTAAAACTGTGTATTTATTTTTTTTCCCCTCGCGTTTCCAAATCGTGTGAATTCACATTAGGAAGTCCAATAAACAGCAGTGGTATATTAACTCAACGGTAATGGCAGTTTCAGCTGTTTTACTTTCTGAAATGAGAGTTCAAACGCATCTGACGAGTTTAACGTACCCAAATCCATGTTGGAAAGATGCTTTTGTAAAGCTAAGAATAATTCCAATTTAGTTAACAGGTCATATGGAAAACTTAAAAATGTGTTTACTGCTGCACAAAAAGACGAGCTGGTAGCACACCTGTAGTCAATGGAGAGCAGACTCTTTTGTCTAACGATGCAATATGTCATTGTCAGATCATTTGCCTGTCAGCCAGCAGAATTAAGTGGTTTACCACACAGATTTGACAAATAAACTTACCTAACTGGACAGGAGTGAGTGTAGTCTATATTGCTAGGCATTATTTTTCAGTTAAACTTAACTCACACAATCACAATCTTGTACTAGATGTCACTTTCCACAGTGAACGTCATATTCAGTATTTTCACGTTTAGGACGTTACATACACATCAGAATCTGTGTGTTAACAGTTAACGAATTTCACTTTTTTGAATATTTTTAAGGTGGGCATAAAGTATCCTCCTGTCAGTAGTACACGTTACTGAAAGTGTGTTGATATAAGTAAGAGTGCGCCAAAAGATATTTACAGGTTATGGACCCCACTTGTACATCAAAATCTCTTTAAAAAGTATCATTGTAATATAAGTCAACAACAATTAACGAATTATGTTTTTTTATTTTTTTTAGTGATGGGTATAACGAACTCCCCCCCTCCCCCCCACACACACACACAACCCTCCAGGTTAGCCGAGAGCGCTAATGCGCTGCTTCCTGGACTCGGGTAGGCGCGCCGGCCCCGGATCAAATGCGCTCGCCGGATTAATGACGAGGGCCGGTGTGCCGGCCAGCCTGGATGTGGTTTTCAGGCGGTTTTCCACATCCCTCTAGGTGAATACCGGGCTGGTCCCCACGTCCCGCCTTAGTTACACGACCCACAGACATTTGACACACATCCGCACTTTTCCATGATTTACGCTAGACGCAGACAGATGGCGTTCTCTGATTCCGTCCCAGAGGGGTACGGGGTGGCGGCAGAAAGGCCATCCGGCCACCCCTTCAACTTAACATGCCAAATCCGATTCAACCACGCCAACCCCGCGCTCGATGCGGGACAAAGGTGCAAGCGATAGCTAGATATAACGAAGCACCACCCCACTTGGTAATGGGCGTTACGGAAAATTAATATTGCATCACACTACTGCCATATGGAAAACACTCATTGGAACGTCATTACAACACCAGTCACAAAGACGAGATGAGATAATTGTGACGAACGACAGTGAATGCTGGCTAAACTGAAGGCGGCCACTAAGGAGAAAATTGGTCTAACGATAAAGTAGAGTGGTGACACCACCATGTATTTGATTCCAGTAAGTGTCTTAAGGCAAGTGCAGAGTCATTTGGTAACAGGTTTGGAGGACAAGATTGAAGCTATCAACTTAAAGTAATTCTGTGGAAAAATCAACTTGAAGTTCATGACATGGAACGTTTACTTCACCTCGAAGATTTTGTTTGTGGACCAGGCGTGACTGACTACGTTTCAGTAATTGAGGCATTTCATAACAAGTTCACGAACAGATTACGAATCACGGAACAACTGAAGACGGATTTTGATTTATTTCTGAGATGGCTCTCGGTTTCGGCTGCCAATGTACCTCATACCTCCAACTGGAACTGACAGAACACCCAGCTGAACGGCCTGTTTGTCAACTACATGGATTTACAAGACATTTATAAAATGTTACCCGAAGAGCAATATCCTCGACTGCAGAGACAAGGCACTAAAGTCGTGATATTCATGTCGGGTCTCTCTCACCTGAAGAAGACGGCCAGGTGGATCGCCGAAATATTGTATTCAGATGACGATATGTTCCGGCTGGATACCCGACATGAATGGCACAAATTACTACGCCGGGAAAGTTAACAGAGCCAATAGGCACTAAACTTATTTCCGTATTTCGTTCAACAAACGTGGGCAAACATTTTTTATCAAATTGACCAAGTCCTGCCAACGTTTGGGTTTAATAGATTTTAATCTCTGTAAACGTATGTGTTTAAGTATCTCATGAACTATAGTTCCAGAAGTATTACATATGCTGTAATCGAAAAGTGTATACATTTATAAACAGCATAACTCATTGTTGAATGCCTGTCTGTGAGGCGTTTTGTAGTTGCTCACACTGTTAGCACTACCTGATGTACTTAATTAAAAAAGTAATAAAAGTCATGAATAAACGGACATGATAATTTCATTCATTAATAAGTATGCTGCAATACTCGCACCTTAGAAGTAGCTGCAATGTGTTGCTAACACGTCTTCCCACGTTTTTCGCGTGCGCAACCTTCGGTGTGTAGCAGTCTCACTCACACACTTTGGATTAGCGCAGTGGTGGCAGAAGCCGGAGGGCTGAGCAGACTCGACTGCGTTTGCGGAACGTGAGTGCCCTCCGGTAGTGCAGACCGTGGCAAGGCCTGCACTAGGCTCTTAATTCTACTCGAGGCCACTGCCACAGAATTAAATTAAAAATTATTTCCATCCACCTGTTCTTTGTGTCCTAACACAGGTTAGAAGAAAGACAGGGGGTATGCGGTCAGTCTAATTTCTGAGCAGTGAGGAGCAAATGCAGAAAGACAAATTCCCAGTGAAGGCAACCTGATGACTTGTATTAGCGCCAAACACGGTCACAGGGCATATACGAGGGGGGCGAATTTTGAAACTCGACAGGATGCTTACAACAGGAGACTCGTGGAATTCAGGGGTCTGATTAACACTATTTATTTGCGGTCAGGCCAACTAATACACTGAACGCTAATTCTAAACATTCGAAAAAGCAAACGAGGAATTGGTTGCCCACCAGAAGTCAGTGTCTGAATCCATTGGTTTGAGAGCTATAACATAAGTAGCGAACACTAAGTAAAAACTTGGAAGCAGCACTCCAAGTGAGAAAAACAGACAAATCGGAGCTTACCGAGGCTGGCCACGACCGGCAGGAGTCGGCGCCCCAGTGATGTGACTGAGAACCCCTTTTGAATACAAAAACATGCATTTTTAAAGAATCGTGGTGACACACTATTTCTCCATTCCTGTTCCCCAATCCACCGGCACTTTACAAGCTTCGGCCAATCTGGCGAGTCGCTCTGCACCTCCAGGGTGCCTTTGGCAGACCACATTTAAATTCCTCCCCTTCTCCTCGTCGGTAGGTAGGGATGCATCTGGACTTTAGATTAACAGACTCTACGTTTGGTACCAATAGCGCTTAGCTAAAAGATAAACGTCACTGCTGTTCTTAGTATGGCCAGAAACAACAGTGATCGCTTGGCCCTTCCGTCAGTCCTTGTATGAGTCGTGACTACTGTGGTGACACTGCGTAAACCCACTGCTATTGCAGTTCTCAGGAGCAAGTACCAAGCCCGCTGCCTCTGCTAAGACGTGCCTTTTCGTGGCCATCTTACACTGTGCCGCCATACAACAGCGTCTAGGCCGCGGTTGCACTTACCAGGAAACTCTCTGAAGTGAAACTTCTCTCCTGGGACAGCAGCCTAGTGCACCTGCAATTTGCAGGGCTCTAGTGTTACTATTTAGTTCTGGTAACATGAACGCTACCACTTTTGCCTGCTCTCTGCATTGTGACTCTAATTTCCTGTCTTGGAGTGCCCTTGATGGCTCCCAACAGCCTTATGTGTAGTAACGTACAGGTTATTGAGTCGTCAATATTAGACACGTTCTGACTGAGATTTTCGAGGGTATCCCGTGGCTATAAGTCTTCAAATCACAGTACCCAACGCAGAATGGTCTCCACTGCCGCGAGCCCCTGTCAAGAGCCGGACTATGGCGCCCACTTCCCGCAGGCACGACACCATCCAGCGATCCTCGCTGTGCACACTGGACGCCTCAGTCCATGTGTCCGTGACACATGGAAAGCGATCTGCTGCACTTACTTGATGTCTTGCTGGCAGCTCAAAAACATGATTCGTCAGCTGCTAGGCTGCTTACCTGCAAGGAACGCCGTACGTTTCCGTGGGATAGCTGTGCTGCTATTTTTTGTGAATGTTATCCGCGCCGGTCAGACAGGAGTGCTGTCGGTATATGACGTCACAACCTGCAAGGCCGAGGCCCACGAGAAAGACAGGCCGCGGCGCTTACGTCACGGAGGTAGTCCTGAACTCGCTCGCTCCCGCAGCTCAGCAGACAAAATGCGTTTCTGTTAACTCGCAGCTGAGTGTGCAAGTACTAACGAGAATTGCACCTTCCACTGGAATTTGCTATTATGAGGTCTTACTGGTTAACCGTACTACAGCAAAATTTAATTTAAGATCAATACTCGATACAAATGGTACGAGGTGCATTCAAGTTCTAAGGCCTCCGATATTTTTTCTAATTAACTACTCACCCGAAATCGATGAAACTGGCGTTACTTCTCGACGTAACCGCCCTGCAGACGTACACATTTGTCACAACACTGACGCCATGGCAGCGGCGAAGGCTTCATTAGGAGTATGTTTTGACCACTGGAAAATCACTGAGGCAATAGCAGCATGGCTGGTGAATGTGTAGCCACAGAGAGTGTCTTTCATTGTTGGAAAAAGCCAAAAGTCACTAGGAGCCAGGTCAGGTGAGTAGGGAGCATGAGGAATCACTTCAAAGTTGTTATCACGAAGAAACTGTTGCGTAACATTAGCTCGATGAGCGGGTGCGCTATCTTGGTGAAACAGCACACACACAGCCCTTCCCGGACGTTTTTGTTGCAGTGCAGGAAGGAATTTGTTCTTCAAAACATTTTCGTTTGGATTCACCTGTTACCGTAGTGCCCTTTGAAACGCAATGGGTAAGGATTACGCCCTCGCTGTCCCAGAACACGGACACTATCATTTTTTCAGCACTGGCGGTTACCCGAAATTTTTTTGGTGGCGGTGAATCTGTGTGCTTCCATTGAGCTGACTGGCGCTTTGTTTCTGGATTGAAAAATGGCATCCACGTCTCATCCATTGTCACAACCGACGAAAAGAAAGTCCCATTCGTGCTGTCGTTGCACGTCAATATTGCTTGGCAACATGCCACACGGGCAGCCATGTGGTCGTCCGTCAGCATTCGTGGCACCCACCTGGATGACACTTTTCGCATTTTCAGGTCGTCATGCAGGATTGTGTGCACAGAATCCACAAAAATGCTAACTCTGGAGGTGATCTGTTCAACAGTCATTCGGCGATCCACCAAAACAATTCTCTCCACTTTCTCGATCATGTCGTCAGACCGGCTTGTGCGAGCCCGAGGTTGTTTCGGTTTGTTGTCACATGATGTTCTGCCTTCATTAAACTGTCGCACCCACGAACGCACTTTCGACACTTCCATAACTCCACCATCACATGTCTCCTTCAACTGTCGATGAATTTCAATTGGTTTCACACCACGCAAATTCAGAAAACGAATGATTGCATGCTGTTCAAGTAAGGAAAACGTCGCCATTTTAAGTATTTAAAACAGTTCTCATTCTCGCCGCTGGCGGTAAAATTCCATCTGCCGTACGGTGCTGCCATCTCTGGGACGTATTGACAATGAACGCGGCCTCATTTTTAAACAATGCACATGTTCCTATGTCTTTCCAGTCCGGAGAAAAAAAAATTGGGAGGCCTTAGAACTTGAATGCACCTCATATAATGGCTTGTTTGTAGCATTTAGTCTCTTCTGCTTAACAGTACTCATTACATACTGGAAGTGGTGCCTTATGCAACTGATAATCATTTTAGCATGATTTTATTTTATTGTGCTCCAGTACAGCCATAACAAATTATAAGTAGGCCATGGACTTCCCATCATTATAGGACTAATAATAGCAAGATTACATAATAGCGGATTCCAGTACAAGATGCACTTTTCGTTCGTACGGACACGCCTAGTTGCGAGTTAACAGGTGTAAAAACGTAGTCTGTCTGCTGATTTGAGCGAGCGAGTGCAGGACTACCTTCGTGACGTACGCGCCGCGGCCTGTCTTCTCGTAGCCCTCGCGCAAGGCAGGGCGCAGCCACAAGGACGGCCGTGCTACGGAGGCACTCGGCTGGAATTTAACCTCAAAAGTGTCTCGTGATGCTTCTACAGTAAAGTAAGGAAAGCATTATCACTTCAGTTGATACAGATAGGGAAGAGTTGTGTGTACATGTTGAGAAATAGCTCAATTATTAGGTTTTTATGTTGGTAACGCAACGTAGCGCTTTATATGAAAATCACTGACTGTGCTGTGTGAAGTCTGTGGCTGGTTTGCATTGTTAGAATATTCGGTATTGTAGTGTTGGACAGTTGGATGTGAACAGCGCGTAGTGTTGCGCAGTTGGAGGTGAGCCGCCAGCAATGGTGGATGTGAAGAGAGGGTGGCGGAGTTTTGAGAGCGGACGGTCTGGTCGTGCGTCCATCAGAAAGAGTAAATTTGTAAGACTGGATGTCATGAACTGATACATATACACTCCTGGAAATGGAAAAAAGAACACATTGACACCGGTGTGTCATACCCACCATACTTGCTCCGGACACTGCGGGAGGGCTGTACAAGCAATGATCACACGCACGGCACAGCAGACACACCAGGAACCGCGGTGTTGGCCGTCGAATGGCGCTAGCTGCGCAGCATTTGTGCACCGCCGCCGTCAGTGTCAGCCAGTTTGCCGTGGCATACGGAGCTCCATCTCAGTCTTTAACACTGGTAGCATGCCGTGACAGTGTGGACGTGAACCGTATGTGCAGTTGACGGACTTTGAGCGAGGGCGTATAGTGGGCATGCGGGAGGCCGGGTGGACGTACCGCCGAATTGCTCAACACGTGGGGCGTGAGGTCTCCACAGTACATCGATGTTGTCGCCAGTGGTCGGCGGAAGGTGCACGTGCCCGTCGCCCTGGGACCGGACCGCAGCGACGCACGGATGCACGCCAAGACCGTAGGATCCTACGCAGTGCCGTAGGGGACCGCACCGCCACTTCCCAGCAAATTAGGGACACTGTTGCTCCTGGGGTATCGGCGAGGACCATTCGCAACCGTCTCCGTGATGCTGGGCTACGGTCCCGCACACCGTTAGGCCGTCTTCCGCTCACGCCCCAACATCGTGCAGCCCACCTCCAGTGGTGTCGCGACAGGCGTGAATGGAGGGACGAATGGAGACGTGTCGTCTTCAGCGATGAGAGTCGCTTCTGCCTTGGTGCCAATGATGGTCGTATGCGTGTTTGGCGCCGTGCAGGTGAGCGCCACAATCAGGACTGCATACGACCGAGGCACACAGGGCCAACACCCGGCATCATGGTGTGGGGAGCGATCTCCTACACTGGCCGTACACCACTGGTGATCGTCGAGTGGACACTGAATAGTGCACGGTACATCCAAACCGTCATCGAACCCATCGTTCTACCATTCCTAGACCGGCAAGGGAACTTGCTGTTCCAACAGGACAATGCACGTCCGCATGTATCCCGTGCCACCCAACGTTCTCTAGAAGGTGTAAGTCAACTACCCTGGCCAGCAAGATCTCTGGATCTGTCCCCCATTGAGCATGTTTGGGACTGGATGAAGCGTCGTCTCACGCGGTCTGCACGTCCAGCACGAACGCTGGTCCAACTGAGGCGCCAGGTGGAAATGGCATGGCAAGCCGTTCCACAGGACTACATCCAGCATCTCTACGATCGTCTCCATGGGAGAATAGCAGCCTGCATTGCTGCGAAAGGTGGATATACACTGTACTAGTGCCGACATTGTGCATGCTCTGTTGCCTGTGTCTATGTGCCTGTGGTTCTGTCAGTGTGATCATGTGATGTATCTGACCCCAGGAATGTGTCAATAAAGTTTCCCCTTCCTGGGACAATGAATTCACGGTGTTCTTATTTCAATTTCCAGGAGTGTATTATGACTTTTGAACACTATTAAGGTAAATACATTGTTTGTTCTTTATCAAAGTCTTCCATTTTCTAAGTATGTCTATCAATAGTTAGTGCCTTCAGTAATTAGAATTTTTTATTTAGCTGGCAGTATTAGCACTCGTTGTATGCAGTACTTCGAGTAACGAAGATTTTTGTGAGGTAAGTGATTCATGAAAGGTATAGGTTACTGTTAGCCAGGGCCACTCTTTTGTAGGGATTATTGAAAGTCAGATTGCGTTGCGCTAAAAATATTGAGTGTCAGTTTATTGATGATCAGAATAAGTAAAGAGAGAAATGTCTGAGTACGTTTAGTTTTGCTCCGCTGTTTGAAAATCAAATAACGTAAGGGGTTTACCAGTACAGTAATTCACAAATTTTTCTAAAGGGACGTTTCAACATCTGCACTTGAATCTGACATTTTGCTACCAAACGTCTGGCTGCAGACCTTGCGCCGTGTGTCAGCTTCGACAGTAGGGATGGGAAAAACCGACCAGTTAAAACCGATACCGGTATTTTCGTTCTGAATAACCGTTTTTTTTTTTTGTATATGTTTGGCCTCGATTATGAATGGTGGTTTCTACTTTTTACAAACAATCGAGTAAAAAAGCTGAAATAGTTATTTGCCATAGCAGTAGTGCTAAAATTTTTCGTTTTAAATAAACCTTTTTAAAAAAGGTGGAATTTTTATTGGTAAAATTTGCATTGGTTGGAGATATTGCGTCATTATAGAAAATGAGAAAAGCAGTCACTACTGTCTTATTAACAATGCTGACAGAAACGAACAACAAACACATGGCATAAGGATTGGTACAGCATTGTTGAGACAATAATGCCCCCTCTGTCGCGACTTCAGGTAAACGTGTACGTGCAAGTTGCAAGATTTGCCGCCACCTGGCCTATGCGGTAATCTCTCGCTGTTGTCGGCAGACATCCGTTCTATTGTAGAATGGCGCCTGGAAATATTTTTGCGGAGTGACGTAACATTGACTACAACGCTTCATTTGCTTTAAAAGATTAAAGGTTTTTCTACCATTTCTATGAAGTACTAAAGCCGCGCGGCATTAGCCGGGCGGTCTAGGGCGCTGCAGTCATGGACTGTGCGGCTGGTCCCGGCGGAGGTTCGAGTCCTCCCTCCGGCATGGGTGTGTGTGTTTGTCCTTAGGATAATTTAGGTTAAGTAGTGTGTAAGCTTAGGGACTGATGACCTTAGCAGTTAAGTCCCATAAGATTTCACACACATTTGAACTTTTTTTTGAAATAATAAAAGAAGAAGGAAATTATGGTAACAGCAATAAATTAAAAACTAAACGATTCATTCACAGTAAACAATTGAGCCGTGGCGCTCGTTACTGGCGCGCCAGGCTCTTGGATGTCCATTAGCGATCCTTCGATGCTTCTTATCTTTGTTCACTTGTTGTTTTCCGCATTCGCTGGGCGAGTGGCAGTTGACGTTTTGCTCGGGCGACCTGCTGAGACGCCGCGAGGTACGAGGTGGGAAGCAACCACGTATATGTGGAGTTGGTTGTACGCGGTGTGCCGGTTCAGGGTGGAGGATATGTGTTGGCTGCCTCTTGCGACCGCCTACCTTGGGTTGCTGCCTTGTGTACCTTACAGGAGCCATAGCGGACGTCGAGCAGAAGTTAAGCAGCATTGTGTTTCTTTTAAAGGAAAGGAGCAAATGTATAAGACCTTTTGTAACCAATTTCGGTGGTTTCTTAAGTGCGGCCTTAGCGTTTACACTGCCTTTGGGGAGAGCTAATTCTTTTAAATTTAAATAGTTGTAGTTCCCTGTCCTTTATAAGCTTTTGGGGGTTTTATTTGAATTTTCTCTTTGGGGTTCCTTCCTTGTGCTTGGTTAAATGTTTGTATAGCGGGAAGTGACTCCTGGTTAAAACTCGGAGAAGGTGTTTGATATTACTGCCACCTCAAGCATTTGTCTTTTCTATTAAGTGTTCTCATCCCTTCGATCGACCTGGTGTCACTCCTCGTTAATTAATGCTGGTTTAAGTGTACTTAATTTTAAATTGGCCATTTGAATTAATATTTTGGAGCGCAGTATAGCACTAACGCAACCTCATTGTATACCACCTTGTACCCCAGTCTAGTACCTTATTTTTCAGTGGCACGAGTCAGCTCCACTACCGGTTTTATTGATGTGCTCCCTTCAAAATCTTATCTTGAATAAGTTTGCCCCATGTGTGTCTGGGAACACAGAGATGAGCTTTAGTGCGACTTCAGTGCTAGTCAGTTAATGGAATCTTCATTTTGGCTTGGCTTACACTGAAGAGTTTGAGTGTAGTGTAGTGTGTTTGATTTGTTATTCATTTAATTACTGTAAGTTTGTTTATTTAATGGGGAGCAAGACATTTAAAGAATGTTGGTACTGACTCCCATAGTTGCTGGGTGTTGCTAATTCGTTCCAAATGTCCTACTACTTATTCAATGGCAAGGCTGTTGATTAGTTGGTTACTGTGAGTACAAATTCACGCTATTTATTTGTTGCCGAAATTGTTAAAGTGTCTGTGTCGTGATTCGATCACTAGCTTCGTGTTTGAGCTAAACTGATATAAACCTTACATTCCCTCCTTAAAATTTGTTGCCAGCAGAAACCCTTAAGAGAACAAAGTTTTGTCACTGCTTATGTTAACCTTCACTGGGAGCAATATTTCATGTAGTTAAATTTTGTCTTAAAATATGTATTTCTCTGATGTAATAAACGAGTGATAAAAGAAAAAAAGCAAAGGGGCCTTGTCTTTCCTATTGTGTCCGGTTTGTAAAACGTATCAACAATAACAGCAGAAAGTAGCTGATCTGCTGCCTGTGTTCACATAATATGCTTTTATCTGCTTGTAGCACTTGAAAACGAACAAGTTAACAGGAAAAACAAAGTTCTTTAACTTGAGTTTTTAGCCATTAGCACTGACTATGTCCAAATAGTATTATAATCCACAATTACAATTTAATTTTTGGCCAGAGCTTCAACAAGTTGGAATCAATGGGAGAATACTGGTGATCTTTTGTAGTATTAAAACATTTATCACTTTTCGAGGAAAGGAGTTAGCGATGGATTAAGTTTCTTTTTATTTCCCTATTTAATTTAATATTTTGACTCTACTTGCCTTTGATCAAAATTTTTAAATCTTTTTTCCACTTCTATATTTATTATAGCAAATAATTTGAATAAAAAACCGAAAATCGTTTATTTCCGAAACCGGCTATTCTGAGCGGTTTTAGCAGTCAAGTTAAACAGGCGTGGAAGAAAGGTATAACCGAAGCCAGGTTATTTCAGCGATAACACCATCACTATTGAGCAGAAGAGCTAGCCATGCCAGCATCCTGTGACACAACCGTCTTGAACGCTGTCAAGCAAACTTTTGAAAAAACTTTCTCCGTGTGACATGCGCTTTAACCCGGTGGCCACTTGGGCGTTCATTACCAGCAAACTTCCACTAAGATAACTTATCAATACCTAATAAGATCATATGTGTGCTCATTGTTAAATTATTTTTATTTCAGGTTGTGATAATTTCCCCCTGTGAGATAAAGCAGAATAAATGATTCACTTATCATCACAAGGTAACAAAATATTCATTTCGTATGAATAGCATTACGATCAACAAGACGCTAAGCAGACTGAAACACCAGTTTCCATTTAATGCCATCGCTATCTTCGAATCAGAGGTCGATATGGGCGGAATATCCGTCGGCACTGCGGTTCAGGGTTCTGCCTGAGCAGTCAACCCAAACCTACAGAAACATATCTTATGTTCTCTCTTTTTCTTTTTACATCTTGAATTCTGTGCTATAATGGGTCATGGTGATGTAGTATGTGAATTCTCGAAGTTTCTTCATCCACGTGACCATAGTAAAAATGTTTCACCAGTATAACGGTAGCAAGATGTCCACTATTCTAGTGCTCTGGTCTTGAAATTCTACATTTATAAGATGATACCTATAAGCCACCCCATTTTGTTCTCTATGTATTACATAGAAAATTAAGTAAATCGATAAGGAGAATCACGAAAAATCTCTGTGAAGTTTGTGTCGGACTTCTCTCCAGTTGCATCCAAGATTTCTTTGACCGCGACTCTAATGAAGCTGAAAACCAAGTAGCAACTGGCCATGGTATGCAACATATCTCGTGGGTTATGTCTCGATATCGACACACAAGACGATGATATCGAGGGCTCTAAATTCATCATCATTTCGTCCTCATAGTAATATCCAGTAACAAAATCTTTTGTTCTAAATAACGGATTAGTTTTTTCCATACTGTCACCAGTATCATTATACAGTGCCGCTCTTACTGTAGTGGCGACTAATAACACACCACTCCATAACATTACAGAGTTACGGGTTTGTGGAAGGCACTCTCACAGACGTGTGAAGTAACTTTGTTCGCAGGTTGAACTCAATTATCCCTGCAGTGGGAGAAGTTATATCATTTAGGAAAACGAATTTCCTCAGTTAGTAGGATTTAACGAGGCAAACAACCCCTGTCACGTTAGTGAAACTCTACCTAGCGAAAACTAGGTGGAACTGGATGGAATTGGATGGACCGTCTCTCGCCAGGCACCGAGGGCAGTGCCGCGCTGGTAATAGCACTGGAATCGCATTGACGAAGACAGCGGTTCTAACCTACATCCTGCCATCCATATGTAGGTTTTCCGGGGCTTCCCTAAATCTTTTAATGCAAGTAGTGCAACCTTTTTTTAAAAGGGGGAATTTCCGTCCCACATACTTCTGAAATTTGAGCCTGTTCTCCTCTCTAAAGAGCTCATCGAGAGCCGAAAGTTTTATGCTTATCCTCTTTTCTTCCCGGAACGAAAACCATTCATTTATTTCTTTGTTCAGAATCTCAACGTGAATCAGAGACTGCGAAATTCTTCGGATGCCGTTAAGAGTTCAGGCATTCTTCCCTTCATTGCTGATTGATAATTTTTTAACCAGAACGCATGAACGCAGTGGTTTGCTGAGCTCAACTATTATTACTGTTCTTCATCCACCAAAAGATTCCTTGCAGATATGCTTACACAAAAGTCATATCTGCAAGAATATAATGACAGTACTTAATACTGCGCGTTTCAGTAGAACATTCTGTGTCATGGTCTTCCAAAGTGATTGCTGACAATGAAGCTTTAATATAAGCCATAAATACAATGATAACGAAATATAAACATGTAATATTCAATGATTTATACAACAAAACGTCTGAAGCTGCAAAATAATGAATAACAAAAAAAATTGATTGTAATTTGACATGCGAACAGTGGTAATACAAATAAATCTGTATATTAACAGAAAAATAATACAATGTTATATTGTACATTTATAAATTCCTTGTTAAATTTCGTTCGGTAATTTCACTGGTTTTGCAATGGTGGTATAGTCCGAAAATTATTTCAGCCTTTATCCTTGACGGAACTGTCGCTTATTAGATTCATAACAATGGAACTGTTCGTTTATTAGAGTCATATCGATTTTTGCTAGGCTCACTTCTCATCTCTATTTCATAGGTTCTTTGGTTTCTACTTTATTTTGTCTATCTAGATGTAGATGTGAGCGAAAGTATAAAGTCGTAAATAAATTCAATGTAATCTACTTTAATTAGTAATGAAAAAAAGCTACATCACAATTCAATAAGTTTTTTCTCAAATAAATTAGCATCACTACCTATTTGTACAAACTGAACTAGAACTACACTGAGAGACTTTCAGAGGCTGTTCAGCGACATCTTCTGAGTATTTTGTTACTGGCGGCCCCGGGTCTCTGGCGGTCCGGTATAGGCTGTTCAAAGTTTACCGCCCCTACAAACCTCTACAATTCGATATCCTACTTCAGAATCATATTAATTATATTTTTTTGTAAATTAAATTGTAACTGTATGATTCAAGCACTATCGTCCTAATTACACCACTTTTTTCCGGTAATTAATATAATTGTGAACTAGGGGGTCGATATGTCAGTTCCTATATTATTTTATCAACCCAACTATTTAGTTAAGATAGCGCTAGAAATAGATCTGTTTCTGAGCTAAAAAAAGCTTAATTATGTGCTACTAATAAGGCGGATAAGGGTAAGCCTTAATACTACTTACACAATAATGTACATTTGGCAAACGAAATAAACTAATTGAGGAAATCGACACTGGTTGAAAGATCTTCATTTGCCTCCGAGTGCTGCCAACGTTACGCTGCCCGTAAACGCAAAGTGGTACTCTACACATGAATAAAGGTAATGGTTACAGCACTGTTGCAAACAGTAGTCTTTGGCTTCCTCTAACCACTCCTCTCCCCTCGACAGCTTTAATTTGGGGGCAAGGCCATCCGCAGTAGCCGCGGCGTGAATCGTCAAGTTATCGTCGCCAGATAGTATTAGAAATTGCAGGACGCAATCAGCCGAGGCTGCTTTTCTTTCGTTTTTGAAGTAAGTACGGGACGGGACTTGCCCGTAGGCACCGTCACTCTACATCCGTCTCTCTCTCAGTTCCACCACGTGGCATATGCCTACAACAGCACGACCTTGCTTCCGTTCCCGGGCGGCTGCACCGCGCTCGTGCAGTCAGTTGGGCGAGACACACAGCGAACGACCTTGTCACTCTTTCCTGTGCCACAACCAAACGCGACCACACAGATTGAAGAAAAATTTATCTAAGTGGCGCAACATATACATGCTGAACTGTTTGGGTGGGCCTAATGACATTTAGGTATATAAATATGAATTTTTTTAATTTCTGTATCACAAAAAAATTTTGCTCCAAATTTGCCGTCCCTAAAATCTCCCGCTCCATCCTACTGAGCCTGCTGGTAAATCCGCCACTGGTAATAATGTAATTATAATTTACAAGTACTCAGTTTGCTGCTGCAGTTACCAGTGTTTCTGTGAGAATACCTTCACAACAGAGAAAAAGCCTGTAATATAGAATAACCAAAATGTACATCACACCACTACAGACACTGTACTGTGATGTGGTCACGAACACTGCAGACACAGCTCAGGAAAGCGTCGTTGTACCGCTCCTCCATTGCATTTAGTGAAACCATACACAAGCTGCATATTGGCCAACTCTTTATCAGTGAATCTATCAGTAGCAGAACAAAGAGAGCGTCGCCCCACTCTCCATTGTTGCCAAATATATTCAAATGGCGGATATGACAACATTATAATGAAGTCATAGTGGGAAGTTCGCATTTTGGAGGGAAAATAGGTCAGTTGGGCTACCTCCAGCAAACCTAATCCCCTCCCCTCGCTTCACGCCCCAGAAAATGGTGGGAAGTTCAAATTCCAGCAGGCCAATGCAACATATCATGGTTACCACCACTAAACTAAGAAAATGGCGGCAAAATAGCTCACTTGGGCTAATTCCACTAACCTAAGTCATGCAACCGCCACCTCTACTGGGAATTTGCAGGGAAAGAACTCCGACTGTGCTGTATAGGATGGATGTAAGTCTTGATTTTGCAAGCAGTGCTTATTTAAACAATTTGAGGCAGTAGTTCCATCCAGTGTGTTCACCATGAGGTCTGGAATCCAATTGATCTAGTACACAATACTGCCACCAGAGGGCACCATCGTCCCTTCCGTGATGTAATCCAAGATGGCGGCCTGGAGGGGAAAAATGGGGGGGAAAGGACTCAGTCTGTTCTTGGCTGCTGAAGAGAGGAAGGAGTGTACTTTATTTATTTTGGAACAATTTATTTAGGGAGAAATTTCATGTAGTTTATTTATTACACTCATACAAAACACTCGCCCTGATGTGCTTGGGGTCAGACCTGCAGACTACTCATAAACTGTCGAAATAATTCAGTACACAGCGTACAGACCTGCAAACTACTCGTAAATCACCGAAATAATGCAGTATACTAATGTGCAGACACATAAACAACTCGTAAATTCTCAAAAAATAATGCATGAGATAAGGCTCTGCAAACACACTCACAACGCTTAAAGAGCCGAAAATAATGCATTGCATAAACACTCATTGCATGTAAAAAACACTTTCAAACTTTCATCAACCACACCTATCAGAGGCTCCAATACGCGTATGCGCAGACGCCGCCATGCACCACCGATGGACACAAGCCAGCGCCATCGCTCTCACGCTGCTGCCACCTACAGCGAGCAGGTATACAGTTAGAATTCTTCATGTGTTATCTGACATCACATGACTATGTAAATCAGAGCCAATTCACCCTCTGGATCGCGTGTGCATGTCTACCATTGCTGATGCAAAACCTCTCTATCTATTTATACTGTCGTGAAAGGTCACGCTATATAAATTTGTTCCAGTGCTTCCCAGAATTGCAGAGTTCCTAGGGATCCTAAAGGGATATGCGAGCTGCATCCAGCCACACACGCTTTTACCAACCAAGTGTGGCTGACGCATAGCTGCAAAATGCTTGTGTAGCTACACATGATCGAAAGTGCAACTAAAGGGTTCTCAGTGTTATACTGATGTCACATGGCCATGTAAAATAAAAGCCAATTCGAACTCTCAGAAATTGTATAGTGTCCTAGATAAAGTTAATGGTATCATTTGTAGGAGCTTTCGTGATGTCTTAGCTTATCTGCATGGAAATTCTTGCCCTAACAGAACTTGTTTACGAAAATAGCTCAGAATAACACCGAATGCTTTCTTCCTGATGGTCCTAACGTGGCACCCCGTCCATCATGTGCTACCCTTTCTGGAAATCGTAAAGTCCTGCTTTCAACAAACATCTCCGAAACACAAACGTTTTCACTGCTATCTAGAGGCTCCTATGTCCTGGGACAAAGGATGTCTTGTTAATGAATGCAGCATTATGATTGGCTTTTATTGAAGTTACCCGCCGAATAATTGATGCCGCCAGTGTGTAAGCAAAGTCCGCCTTATTCTTCTTTCTGCAGACGAGACATTCAGTGGCAAAAAGCTATTTTGTACAGATCGCCATCACTGACAGTTAAAACCCAGAAAAGTGATCTACAGATCTTCAAATACAACCCACGTATTCATAGTGCTGCTGTGTAGCGCCAGAAGAGGAAACTACCACTGTAAATGTGGCCAATGATCGTAGCCGTAGAAGAGCGTGTCAACCAGAGTGAGAGGCCAGTTGGCCGGGAACGATCCTACATCCCAGGAGAACGCTATTAATACTATCAGCGCAGACACTCCTTGTATTGAATCTTTTCTAATTTCCACAGAGTATACACCAGACACATGCTCTCCTAAAGCCAACTCAGTGCAAACTGCGTATTAGTTCACTATTCACACACCCAGGGGGAGCTGTGAGCCAAATCATCATAAGCCTTAAGCTTTCTCAGACTCTCTGAACTGATGCACAAAGGATGGGCAAGGCACATCTCAGAACAAAGGCGTTGCTGTTTCTGGCCCTGTCCTACTTGCTACACTTTCTACAGCCATCTACAGACTCACAAGAATATTGGGAAACAGACACATATTTATCAGTGTAAGTACAATTAAAAATTGTGGTTTCTGTGGCAGTCTGACACATAGCAATTAACTGGATATGTCTCCTCTTTACGAGTGTGGTAATGGAACGAATCTCAGTATCTATAGCGCACATAGTTTTCCAAGTAAAAGAAATCTGTCATTCAACTTATGGCTATCGATGTGCTGAATCTATACCACCCTCACGAAACGGCACACAGTAGCGACCAACAGACACTCACACATATACCACGAAGACTGTTGTATAAATGCTGGGCCCGTTCGTAATGCCACAGAGGCCCCGACCTGTTTACTTGGTTGCTTTCTTTCTGCATACATCTTCAGACTCTGCGAGTATAAGAACACATGCATTTTCACATGGACTGCCAGAATATTATACCATTTACTCTATACCTCTAGATATCAATACATTCTACTGTAGATATCAAGCACATAGCAATATCACTTGCTTAGCAGTTTCACTTGCGCAACGTAATTCCGAAGATATAGACTGGAAATTATTTCTCTAGAAACCCTAAATTTAGCCAGGTGGAGCATGCAGTAAACCACTGAGACACTAGAAACTTACCCTATCCGCGAAGAGCTTTAAGTGCGAACTCGAAAAAAATTGAGGAAACTATAATTTCCACTCGCCAATACCGATATCGGTAATGTAACAGACTCGAAATCAACCCTATAATTTACAAAGTCAACTAAGCTGTTTCTCATGTCTAGAGAACCAGCAAATGTGTCTTCCACTCGTCTTTCTCCCGCTAGATGCACACACCTTAATCGATGTTTCCTCAACTGACTAAATGCGTGAAATGTGCAGAAGCAGTCAACCGGCCTATTTACATGGGAGGGAATAGTGGTTCAATGAAAACACACGTCCATATTGAATCTTCACAAATTTCCACACAATCATGAAAGCCGCCCAACACTTCCCTAGTATTAGTTCCCTATTCGACCGTGTAGAGGACGACACGGTTAACTCAACTACATTCCTGCATCCCAACAGACCTCTCTATGCGGACAGCTCCTACCATGAGCCGGAAACGTGAATCATTTCCATCATAGACCACTGCTGGCGCGCCAAGCACCCCTAGGCAGAATCGTCCTAGAAAATCGGTCACAAACATAACTGATCGCTATACTTACAATTAAATGTTACAATTGCTGTCCCAGTTGAACGATATTCGACAATGAGCTTAGTATCGGGGATACACCCTGCTGGCGGTCGCAGCCCTGGAAATAGAAATATCTGTACCGTTCTTCTCCAAAATACAAACAGGTACTACAGATCCGCATCCCTCAGGACCCATTAATGTCTATCACCCCAACATTCTACCATCACTGTTCTTTACCATCCAAAAGAGAGAAATTATGAACTATAAAAACTCCACTAACCACACCCGATTGAGAACTTGTAATGTCTCTTGCAGCGGTCTCTCTGCGATATTTTCAGAAATTTTATAAATTATATAACTCAGTACATATCTCGAAATATCCTTTCTTACCTTACCGATTATCAATGCAAAGTAGTTTCAAGCCCAATTATTCCTTGGAGCGTCCATTTACTCCATGGAATAGCTTCTCTGCTATCTATGTTTTCTCTTATGAAAAGAATGAAGGAATGCTTGCGGATTAGTCGTGAAAGAAGGAGGATGTATATGTATGTATTGTTGAGCTAGTCGCCATCTTGATGAGATGCTGTATGAGAAGGAATTTAATACATGAACTAAACTAAAGTAAGTGTGTTCGCGTATTATTTAACTGATTATTATTGACAGTGTCTGTTTACTACGCTGTGTTGCACGGGATCAGTGGGGAACATCTGATTTACACTGGACGAACCTGCCGTTTTGTATGCTCAAGATATCCAGTTACTTCAAATAAATAGGCTAACATGGCCTTACCAGCAGATCTCCGGTCTTCCCCATGTGATCACCGAAAGTTAATAATTATTACAAATGTTTTCAGGAGATCGACTGACAAATTTTCGTCGCACCGAGACTTCGAAATGGCTTCACTGCCTTATGGAAGTTAATTTAAGCTCAATTTAATCGGGATAGAACAGTATTGAACTGTGTGAATGTGATAAGCCTGCTTTGTGAATGAAAATTCCCTTAACATACGGATGTTTCTACTATCCTGATCAGTGAAGCTAAATCAGGCCAGTGTGAGAGATTTTTTTAAATTTTACATCCCACAAAAAATTATTAAAAACTCAATAAGATTTTTACTGCATCTCCCTCCTCCCATATATCGAAAACAAATACCACATGCTTGCTGGCATCGAGCACATGTGACAATCCTATCAAATGTACAGGTATTGATCCAGTGCTCAGACCAGTTTAAAGTTTCATCACCTGTAATGTAGGCGGATGACTCTATCTCACAGACAATACTGTAAGTCGCAAGAGACGTCTCTGTGATCCTGTGTCGTTGTTTGAAACATTGTTTTTTTTCCCTTGCTGTAACACCGATTGTACACTGCCACATATTTTGTTTTTCCACCACGACTTCGATATCTGTGTCAGGTTCTAAACTGATATTAATATGTTCTGATCCATTGCCTCTCGCACAAAACTAGACATTGGATAGTGTAAATCAACGTGTTACTGCTGATACCATAACACACCACACACGCTGGATGATTTTAAATAAAAGACAGTTACAACATCAGGAAACTGGAGGAGTTTGATGATGTTGTGGAGAGTTTCCAAACTGCAGTCTGAAGGTGACTGATGACCTCTACATTTAAATTCATCTGTCACAGGGACGGGATAGCTGATGTCTCTGCGTTCCATTCCGATAGACTCCTCAGTCATGTACACGATAACTGATTCAGTGCAAGCTATACCCAGTTCCCAGAAGGTGTTCCCCCCCCCCCCCCCCCCACACCAAAACTCTTTCTCCAACTCTAACAAGCGATGTCAGTCAATCATCATGTGGTAACCAACAGCGTACAGCGTACCGGTGGATGGATGGGATGGAAAAGACAGCGTCAATGTACTGTAGTAATATGCATCACAGATGATAGTGCGACCAGTTTTAGCAATTTTACAGTAATTTCAACACCGACCAATGATGCGACTGCATGTTTCCCAGTTTCAGTATCATGGCTAAACCACCCCTTCTCTACTTTGAGAGTGTCATTAGGATGTAGATAGATGACTGTGCAGTACATCCACTCATTGTTAATTCTCGAATACATACATCATCAAAGTATACCAGACATGCTCTATATATTTCTAGCACCTCGAGCATAGTGCATAATTTATTATCTATATCTATGCGGATGAGAGTCACAGAGCATTCTTGCAGTCTTAGGATATAATTAGAGACTGAAAGACCGCCTCGCACTGTCTTTGACCAGCCCCTCATGCAGCATCATTAACAAATTGATCTGCAGCAGACCAGAAGTAGATGGCTACATTCTGCATCTCGTGATTGAATGGACCTTGCTGAGTCCTCACCAGTCCAAGTGTACAAGACTTCTCCAAATGCGTCCATGTGGAGGAGGTTAGCACTCTCTATAGTAACAGATTAGAAAATGTTGTGGTGTTATAGCAGTTGTTTAAGAAGAACAAGAGACAGGTGATTTTTATGCATGATAGAGCTCCAGATGGATGGAGTTCGAAGCATGTTACGTCAATCACATACGCTATCAATTTGAAAGTATTGTTCTATTGTCTGGGATCAGTACTGGGATAGTATTGGTAAGATACAACATAAAAACATGCACTCCTAAGGCTACACGGTTCTGCACTTAAAACAGGAGATAATGTTAGATCGCTTGAGTTTCCCACCTCTCAGTCATGTGGAATGTAGCGCTATTAATATTCCAATGTAAGAAATAGATTTCCAACGGATGACATACATACTTTTTGCACATTTCTCTAAGATAAACTATGGTAACAAACTGCAAAACGAATAAACTACTTACTTAAAACAGGGCCCTGTGTGATACATACGCAATATAATTCTCCAGAGATGTATAGCGTCCACTGTTCACATCTGATCACGCTCCAGAAATTATACTATGCCCACATCAATTCCATATAAAATGATCGTTAGTATCGGAGAATACCTCTTACAAGGAAACAGATAAACGCACAGCACTGGCGTCCGACATGTGAAATTCCAAGTCATGGCTCATGGCTTTCAGGACCCAGGGTAGATCTGAGTTAGTCTTCAAATGTGGATCCGCCACACATTATATCCAGAGTGATGTTGGGATGCGGATCCACAATATGCCATGTCCGGGATAGGGTTTGAAGGTGGATCCGCCATGCACAATGTACGAAGCGATGTTGGGGTGCAGATCCACATTATACCACATTCGAGTTAGTATTCGAGTGTGGAACTGCTACACACAATATATACAGACTGATGTTCAGAGACGGATCCACAACACGTCACATCTGGGACAGGGCTATCAGGTGGACCTACCACGCATTACATATGGAGATGTGATTACATATGGAGATGTGTTCTATGTTTGAAGTTGAGTCCACCAGTGGGAGGACCTGGTCCTGGTAGCCATCTGTGACACATGCACATACACAGACATACATAAAACAGAGCAGATGGTCTGCAAATGTGGAATATGTGGGGTGGAGGCGATTGGATACAATTGAGTACAGTGCTGTACTATGCCTCCCAATCAGTGCATTTACGCTAGGTGTTGGCAGCTGTACTACACTTACAAGCAATTTTAGAACACAGAATGCTGTGGCCGAGCGATTCTCGGCTCTTCAGTCCGGAACCGCGCTGCTGCTGCGGTTGCAAATTCGAATCCTGCCTCGGGCATGGATGTGTGTGATGCCCTTAGGTTAGTTAAGTTTAAGTAGTTCTACGTCTAGGGGACTGATGACCTCAGATATTAAGTCCCATAGTGCTTAGAGCCATTTGAACCATTTAGAACACAGAATGACTGATTATGTTATGATCGCATGGGTAAAACTGACATAAAATCGATAGAATTGCGAAAAATGATTGGGGGATAGGTACAAATTGCCAGAATATACACCGAAATGCGGGGACATTGAGAAAGTACTTTCATGTCTTCTGGTTGGCGCAGAGCAATTCCTTAACGTGGGACAGCAAGAGGAATCCGAGAAAACTTCGACATGGAAGCGAAGCGAACCAGGGAAACAGTCATTTTCTTCTATCAAGGCAGCATTCTACTGCATGTCTGTTGAGGTAACAGTGATACATGTGAGTTGACTACTGTATTTGACACTTTTCAAGAAGACAGAGCACCATCTGCCTCTAAACTTACTTGCATCTGCATTAAAGGATGAGATAGAGTGGATGGAGTGGTCAGTTGAGATCAAGTTCTAACGAGGTACAATTTAATGGTAAACTAATGATTAATTTCGCAGAGAGCGAGGGGGGGTTAGTTGATACGGGTCATTTGACCTTTTTTTTCCTAATGATCTGTCAGGATACAACAGTTGAGTGACATAACCAGTGTTCGACTTGTATACAGCTGCATGTTCTGTGTGGGTCTTAGAGCAGCCTTTACTTGCGATCGTTAACAGCAAAACTCTCGGTCATCAGAGGACTTCCATATCATGTGTGATAAAACGTGACACATTCCTCTAAACGAACCAAGATTTGTGCAATGTATTCGATTCCCCTGTTGCATCTTGGGTGTAAAGTCGATACATCAGTTTCATAACTAAGATGATTCTCAGTTAGCAATAGGTGTTTGTGAGACACTGCAATTCAGTGTACACATCTGCTTGACAGATATACTGTTTAGAGAGTTAGTGGCTGCATGACTTGTAAATTCACATGTTGGCCGCTACTGCTATGCGTTTATCTGTTTCCTTGGAGGTATTCTCCGATACTAACGATCATTTTACACTCCTGGAAATTGAAATAAGAACACCGTGAATTCATTGTCCCAGGAAGGGGAAACTTTATTGACACATACCTGTGGTCAGATACATCACATGATCACACTGACAGAACCACAGGCACATAGACACAGGCAACAGAGCATGCACAATGTCGGCACTAGTACAGTGTATATCCACCTTTCGCAGCAATGCAGGCTGCTATTCTCCCATGGAGACGATCGTAGAGATGCTGGATGTAGTCCTGTGGAACGGCTTGCCATGCCATTTCCACCTGGCGCCTCAGTTGGACCAGTGTTCGTGCTCGACGTGCAGACCGCGTGAGACGACGCTTCATCCAGTCCCAAACATGCTCAATGGGGGACAGATCCGGAGATCTTGCTGGCCAGGGTAGTTGACTTACACCTACTAGAGCACGTTGGGTGGCACGGGATACATGCGGACGTGCATTGTCCTGTTGGAACAGCAAGTTCCCTTGCCGGTCTAGGAATGGTAGAACGATGGGTTCGATGACGGTTTGGATGTACCGTGCACTATTCAGTGTCCCCTCGACGATCACCAGTGGTGTACGGCCAGTGTAGGAGATCGCTCCCCACACCATGATGCCGGGTGTTGGCCCTGTGTGCCTCGGTCGTATGCAGTCCTGATTGTGGCGCTCACCTGAACGGCGCCAAACACGCATACGACCATCATTGGCACCAAGGCAGAAGCGACTCTCATCGCTGAAGACGACACGTCTCCATTCGTCCCTCCATTCACGCCTGTCGCGACACCACTGGAGGCGGGCTGCACGATGTTGAGGCGTGAGCGGAAGACGGCCTAACGGTGTGCGGGACCGTAGCCCAGCTTCATGGAGACGGTTGCGAATGGTCCTCGCCGATACCCCAGGAGCAACAGTGTCCCTAATTTGCTGGGAAGTGGCGGTGCGGTCCCCTACGGCACTGCGTAGGATCCTACGGTCTTGGCGTGCATCCGTGCGTCGCTGCGGTCCGGTCCCAGGTCGACGGGCACGTGCACCTTCCGCCGACCACTGGCGACAACATCGATGTACTGTGGAGACCTCACGCCCCACGTGTTGAGCAATTCGGCGGTACGTCCACCCGGCCTCCCGCATGCCCACTATACGCCCTCGCTCAAAGTCCGTCAACTGCACATACGGTTCACGTCCACGCTGTCGCGGCATGCTACCAGTGTTAAAGACTGCGATGGAGCTCCGTATGCCACGGCAAACTGGCTGACACTGACGGCGGCGGTGCACAAATGCTGCGCAGCTAGCGCCATTCGACGGCCAACACCGCGGTTCCTGGTGTGTCCGCTGTGCCGTGCGTGTGATCATTGCTTGTACAGCCCTCTCGCAGTGTCCGGAGCAAGTATGGTGGGTCTGACACACCGGTGTCAATGTGTTCTTTTTTCCATTTCCAGGAGTGTATATGGGATTGATGTGGGCATAGTATAATTTCTGAACCACCATCTGACGTGAACAGTGGACGGTATACATCTCTGGAGAGCTATATTGTGCATATATCACACAGAGCCACTGTTTTAAGGAAGTAGTTTATTCGTTTTACAGTTTGTTACCATAGTTTATCGTAGAAAAACGTCCAAGAAGGATGTATGTCATGCGCTGGAAACATATATTTTACATTGGAATATTGACAGAGCTGCATTCGACACAACTGATAGGTTGGAAACTCAAGCGATCTAACATTATATCCTGTTTTAAGTGCAGAACCGTGTAGTCTTAGGAGTGCGTGTGTTTATGTTCTCTCTTACTAATACCCTCCTGGTTTTGATCCCAGACAATAGATCAATACTTTCAAATTGATTTGGTAGTTGATTTACGTAAAATGCTTCGAACTCCATTTGTCTGGAGCTTCATCACGCAAAAAATCACCTGTTTTTTGTTCTTCTTAACTGTCAGCTATTACATCTCATTATTTTTAAACCTGTTACTATACATCGATAGGTAGTGCTAACTTCCTCCACATGGACGCATTTGGAGAAATCTTTTGCACTTTGACTGGTGAGGACTCAGCAAGGTCCATTCGTTAACGAGACGCGGAATGTAGCCGTCTACTTCTGGTCTGCTGAAAATTAATTTGTTAATATTGTTGCAGGGCGGGCTGGTCAAAGACAATGCGAGGCGGTCTTTCAGTCTCTAATTTTATGCTCTGTGACTCTCATCCGCATAGAGATAGAGCGTAAAATATGCATTATGCTCGAGGTGCAGGACCAATGAGTGGACATACTGCATAGTCATCTATCTACATTCTCAATGATACTCTCAAAGTAGAGAAGGGGTGGTTTAGCTATGATACTGAAACTGGGAAACATGCAGTCGCATCATTAGTCGGTGTTGAAATTACTGTAAAATTGTTAAAATTGTTTGCACTACCAACTGTGATGCATATTATTACCGGGTGTCGATGGTGTCTTTCCCATCCCATCCATCCTCTAGTATGCTCTTGGTTATCACATAATGATTGACTAACATCGCTTGTTAGAGTTGGAGAAAGTGTTTTGTGGAGGGGCAAGACCTTGTAGGGATAGCTGGCACTGAAACAGTGATCGCGTACATGACTGCAATATGAGGAGTCAGTCGAAATGGAATGCAGAGCCATCAGTTGTTCCGTCCCTGTGACAGATTATTTTAAATGTAGAGGTCATCAGTCACCTTCAGACTGCAGTTTGGAAACTTTCCAGTGTCCTTATGTTGTAACTGTCTTTTTATTTAAAATCATCCCAGTAACACGTTGATTTACAACATGCAATGTCTAGTTTTGTGCGAGAGACAATGGATCAGAACATGTTAATATCAGTTTAGAACCTAATACAGACCTCGAAGTCGTGGTGGAAAAACAAAATGTATGGCAGTGTACAATGCGTGTTACAGAGAAAAAACAATGTTTCAAACAACGTCACAGGATCACAGGGAGCGTCTCTTGCGACTTACAGTATTGTCTGGGGGATAGCGTCATCCTCCTACAGTACAGGTGATGAAACTGTAAACTGGTCTGTGCAGTGTATCAATACCCGTACATTTAGTAGGATTGTCACATGTGCTCGATGCAGGCATGTATGTGGTTTTTTTTCGATATATGGAAGGGGGGAGGTGCAGTAAAAATCTTATACAGTTCTCTATCGGCTGAAGTTAGTGGAGTTTTTATAGTTCGTAATTTCTCTCTGTTGGACGGTACAGAATAATGATGATAGAATGTTGGCGTGATGGACGTGAATTGGCCCTGAGGGACGCAGATCTGTAGTACCTGTTTGTAGTTTGGAGAAGCACCACAATTCAGTAGCAAAATCCACATCTTTCCTCCAGTTCCCGTACTGTCTTTTATACTACTGCGAGTTGCAGGGGCAAGTTTCGTTTGGCGCTGACCTTAAACATCATGCACAGTTGGTGGAGTTATGACAACATGTTACCGTTGCCATCAAATGGCAGTTGCTCAGCTTAGCCTGTTTCTACATGGGTTGCAGAAGGTGGTAGATATAGTCTTCATCTACTCAGTTCGACTTACACTGGAATGATCACATGCGCAAAGCTGCAGGGATGGTAGCGCAGAGTCTGAGGGGTGGTTGCACGATTCATAGGGCCTACCTAAAACCACATTGGAATTTTACTGTATCAGGTAGGTTCGACAAAAGTGACTCGTTTCGAGATATGAGAGGCCAGAAATATGATTCACTAGTGACTGTAATCATTAGAGGAGTTCTGCATAGGGTCCAACTCAGGTATGTGGGTGAATGGAAAGACTTGATTCCAAATCTTAAACATCATCAAACTGGTCTGATAATATACACTCCTACAATCACCATCTATATGCAGTGTTGCTGTATTTGTCAGGAAGAAAACCATGTCATTCGGAGGTAATGCTATACCTCGATATATAAAGCCAGTATAGCTTTTGACATGGATACTTGTGTGCACCTCTAGAACCAAGACCAATTGTGACAGTAACATACAGTAGTTGTTGCGACCGTGTTTTTTTTTAACATCTGGCGGTTTGTAAGACGATTACGCCTCTCTTTCTAAGACACAGTGGTAGCACTCGCAAGAAAAACTTATGAGACATGTCAACCCATTGCTGATTTTCAAAAATTGTTCAAATGGTTCTGAGCACTATGGGACTTAACTTGTGAGGTCATCAATCCTCTAGAACCTAGAACTACTTAAACCTAACTAACCTAAGGACATCACACACATCCATGCCCGAGGCAGGATTCGAACCTGCGACCGTAGCGATCGCGCGGTTCCAGACTCTAGCTCCTAGAAACGCTCGGCCACTCCGGGCGGCTCGCTGATTTTCTCTCAGTATTATTTCGTATCGCCAGCAATCGGTTATTGGCGAAGTATTATGCTTA
The DNA here is from genome assembly GCF_023864275.1 of Schistocerca cancellata. Lineage (NCBI taxonomy): Eukaryota > Metazoa > Arthropoda > Insecta > Orthoptera > Acrididae > Schistocerca > Schistocerca cancellata. The sequence continues at coordinate 420,139,150 of NC_064634.1, read as the reverse complement.
GTAGTAGGGGATGCATAATAGTTCCTCATTGCACATTAGGCTTATATGTGTGAGTGTTCAGCATGTGCAAAGGAACTGACTATGTCCAGTCGTGAGGAAGGTATGTATTTGATATGGACTACTGTGGTAACAAAGGGAAAAGTATTGCAAGAGGTATGCGCTATCTGCCATATGAGAATCGCTGACCAGAGAGCAGTGTTGACTGCAGTACGAACTGTGTAACTGTAGCAGTTAGTTGTTGCTAGTCGCTTGTCTGAGGTGGTCTGCGCTTGTCTGCAGTGTGCTCTGGTCGGGAATCTGGAGATGGAGTATTATTGTATAAGGTAAAGAAGCAGCGTCGCGCATGTCTAGTAATGTATCTCAACTGTCATCCAAATGTTTTAAAAATGTCCTAATAATAATTTTGGTAATATAAAGTAATTTTTTTTTAAAAAAAGCATTCATTTAAAAAAAAATCAGTTGCTTCCTATCACAAATGTATAGGCGAGCATTGCACGGAGCTGTGCCGGAAAAATGTTAAGTAAGAGCAGATATATTCGCCGTTTTTATTGAGGTAAGAATTTTTGCTTTTTATTCAGAATGATCTTACAGGGTCACGACGCAGCACTGCTGTCGTCCAAATTTTACCAGGTTACTGAATTTATTTTTTCATTATGAGGCTTAGGAATTTTTCTGTTTCGTGCTTACATTAAATGAGAAAAGAATTTTGTGGGTACATTAAATGGGAACCAGTTTTGTTCTGAGGTCACACAAAAATGAGAATCGCTATCCATAATAATTATTTTTAATTGCAATTTTTTAAATTTTGCGGGGAGGTTACACTTGGCGACATCCGGCCAGGATCGTATTTCTTTATGAATCTCTGAAAAGTAGTCATATATCTGCTCTTATTTACTTAAATGTAGTTTGCATCCGGCGCAACGCATTTACTAATTTGTCACTTTTCTTTCACAGATCATCGGCAATTAATTGCTCTTTGTTGTGATTGTGTTTGTTCCATTTTTTTTTGCTTTGTCTTTGTTTCATTTTGTGCTTAATTTTGATCTGTGAAGAATGCCGCGAAAAACTGTTAACAGTACATCGCAATGTGCAATGAGTGAGATAACCGACTCGAATAATTTGACCGATAATACTTGCGACACTCAGTGTAATAATGATAATCCTCCATTTATAGACAATCAGTGCGTACCGATCACTAACATTGATTTTGATCCTACTGATGAGCAAACTAATCCAATTATGTCCAGAGTATATGTAACAATTGATGACGCGGCACGTTCCGATACAATTAACGGTGCTCAGTTTGACACACCCGGTTTGCAAAATTTGCATAGTGCACAGGGTGCTCAGTTTGACACACCCGGTTTGCAAAATTTGCATAGTGCACAGATACATTTTTTTCACGAAGATGAACAATGTAGTCAAAATACGTCAGATTTATTTGATTCCAAGGTACTGACCAACAGTGCACATCCAACTGGTGAACCTTTTCAAGAATCAGAAAATGACCAAATGGTTACACAAAACGTGACAAATTCAGATACACCACCACATAGCTCAGAGAAAAGAGTCGCTAATTTTGGCATGGATCAAATTATGGCATTATTGCTACAAATTAATGAAAACAATAAAAAAACAAGACGACCATTACAAACGACTCATGAAAGTCTTAAACAGTCGAATGATAAGCAAGACAACAATCACAAACAACTTAGTGAAAATCTCAAACAACAAATTAATGAAATTAATGAAAAACTAGACAACAATTCCAAACAGCTTAGTGAGCAGATTACAGCCGTTGCCGCGCAATGTCGTGATACTAAAGAACAATTACGTGAGAAAATTAAGGCTTGTGCTAGGAACAATAGTGAAGAAATTAGATCTGTGGCTCAAGAATTAAGTAATACACATGCAGCCACAACTAAAGTACTTAGAGACGAAATTAGTGCAGTCGCTAAACAATGCTCTGAAAACGCAACACAGTTACGCGACGAGTTTAAAATAATGTGAGCAGAACTTTCGCGCACACTGGATGCAAAAGTAGTTGAACACCGAATTGCATGATGAAATCTCCGATCTTAAAGCAAAAACAGACACACACACAATAGACTTTCAGACAGTGACCGACAGACTTGAACAATTAGAACTAATTCAGGATCCCGATGCCATCAAAGCAGACGTTAAAAAGTTGAACAAAACCACGCGTAAAATACAAGAACAAATTAATCCTTGCGAGACTAAAAACGATGATCAGGTAAAAATACTGACTGAAAAATGTGATGAATTGGCCAGTCGTATTGATGTTATCGAAAGTAATAATGACACCAAATCAGACGATACTTCACGAGTTTAGTTTAATCAAACACTCGAATTTCAAAATTTACAGCAGACAATCAGTGAGATAGATTCGTCCAATAATACATTACGTAGAAAATTGTCATCCTTACAGCACGAAGTGACGGAAATGAAAAATATTTCAGCCTTTAACACATCACAGCAGACGCCACTTTGCGAACATTTATCAGACTCACACCGCCAGTATAATTTAGGTAATTTACAGAGAGTACGTGACTTAGACTCCGAACAGTCACAGACAAACAGATTGTTACACAAACCTGAACCTGTTCACACATTCAGAGACGATAACGTTGATTATAAGCTATTTTTATCCGTAAAAAAATCTAAGGTGTTTAATAATGATAGAACACAGAGTCAAACTCTAAGGTGTTTAATAATGATAGAACACAGAGTCACGCTTTGGAGTGGACACGACAATTTGCTTTTGTATTTTCATCAGTTTGGCCTGTAATGCAGAAACTAGCATTGGACTGGATACAACAACTTGCTTTTGAATTTTCACCGGCATTGCCTGTAACGCAGAAACTAAAATTTATTTGCAGCGCGTAATTGACCTCAGGGGATTCATTACACTTCGATGAATATATGCCGTAGCGTGCACAGGACCCCGAGCCGTAGTAGTGCTATTTCACTTTAGTTTTCTGCACTGCTGCCTTCTCTTCTGCTATCCTTTATATCTATCAAAGCAACTCTTCAACTATCGCTCTATCTATAATTAAGAAACGTGTAAAGAAAACCCGATATGACAAGTTTTACCCAAAGTGACAATTTTCTTTAGACACTCCCGGAATGACAAGAAATACCGGTATAATTTTAATAAGTGACAAAATTTTAATTATCAGTATCGTCAAAATTATCAGCAACAGGAACCACATTTTGGTAACAATAGACGTTTTTCACCGCAACAGCATGAAAGCCAGCCGGTTACCATACCTAACCAACAATGCAGTCTGCAAGGACAACCAAGCTTTAATGTTTCGCCGCCTACGCGTATAGCGTCAACTCCAACAAATAATAACGCACAGCAACAAGGAAATCAGTACGTACAGAAAACACACTATTTCAACTCATATCGCAACGCACCGTATAGAAATGATTATCATGACAGACGTAAAAGTAATGAGCACTATTTTCAGCGTACGTTTAATAACAGTCGGTCTTATCAGCAGCAAAATCATCCGCAACAACATATTATCATGAATGAACCAGACAGTAGATATCAACCCGAACGTAATACGTCAGGACGAAATAACAGAACAAATAGTGGAAATGCCACAGCATCTTCCCGAAAATAATAGCACATCAGATAGAATTTGACTAGATACAGTACAGGTTGCATCTTACAGTAACGCAAGCAATACTTTTGACACAGAGAATCTTGTTCACGAAAATGTTATTACTTTTGACGACATCTCAGACATACTTTTACATGAAAAACCAATAGTCTGAATTAGTCAATCTAAAACAAGCTTTGTTGAATGCACCAGTTTTATCACATTCAGATCTTACTAGAAATTTTTCCATTGCCACCGACAGTTCTAATACCGCTTTAGGCGTACACATTTTTCAGGAAATTGAAGAAGATGGCAATACAGTAATTAAAAACATCGCCTTTGCAAATCGGATTCTGTCGCCTGCTGAACGCAATTATTCTGTTACACAACTTGAAACATTATGTGTTGTTTGGGCATTTACGAAATTTCGGCATTTTCTTTATGGAAGACACACTACTGTTTACACAGATCATAGAGCTATACAGTTTTTACTTTCCGCTAAATTTACACACGACAGATTAAGCAGATGGAAACTTTATTTACAGGAATTTAATTTTACAATTGTTCACATTCCCGGCACACAAAATATTGTAGCAGACGCACTATCCCGTTCTCTCAGCAACAATCAGCAAGACATCGCAACCAACTTCTGCAAAGCAAATTTCAGCGTCATGTACATTCAACAAATTGCATTTGAAAATTTCATTTCGTCGTCATTACAAGACATAGCACAAGAGCAGAGTAAAGACAACGCATGGAAAGAAATTAAACACCTTTGGCAAGATAGGAATAATGTTACCATTAGAAACCATTACATTGTACGGAATAATATTCTGTTTCGCCGCTCTCACCCTGACAGCAACAATTGGCTATTATGTATTCCTGACGAGCTTGTTTTTTAATTAATTTGGTATACTCATTTAAGTTACGCACATTACGGAGACAGAAAATATTTTAAATGTTTTCTTATACTGAGACAGAACTGTTATTTTACCAACATGGAGAAACGTATTCGACGAGTTTTAGCGTCATGTAAAATCTGCCAGAAAGCTAAGTCAGATACGACTTCACATATTCCTCCATTACATCCCATCGTACCTGTTAAATTGAGACACATGGCTGCTGTAGATATTTTTGGACCGATTCCCAGAACTAATAGAGGTTTTTGCTACATCTTTGTCGCTGTTGAACTCACTTCAAAATTTGTTACCTTCACTCCGTTACGCAAAGCTACTGCTAAAACTGTTTCGAAAGCATTTGTAAAACATTTTCTATTCCATGTAGGGCATGTATTGAAAATAATTTCCGACAATGAATCACAGTTTCGATCTGCTATATGGACACGTATGTTACGAACAAGAAACATTTCTCCGATCTATATATCCAAGTATTATGCTTCTTATGCTTCTTCGAACCCTTGTGAACGACTAATGAAAGATATTGGTAAACTGTGTAGAATATACTGCCATAAAAAACATATTGATTGGGACACACACATACTCTCATTCCAAGATGTAATTAATTCCATACCAAATGAATCTACTTTGCTATCTCCGACTGTTATACTGAAAAATGTTGAACCACCTAACAAAATTAAAGAATTAGTAACCTTTCCTACATCTCGTTGACTACGACACCATGAAATAATTGATATTGCGCTGAACAACATCAAACGTGCCGCAGAGCGCCGGAGAAGACAGCAAAAACAGGTTTGTATACGCCGTGACTTTCACATTGGACAGAAGATATTAGTACGCACACATTATTTATCCAACAGAGGAAAGAATAGGTGTAGTAAAATTGAGCTTCTATACGCACGTCCATATAGAATTCGCTGCATTCCTCACACCAATATAGTACACGTCGAAACTTTGAGAAACAGAAAAAGTAAAGGCAATCACCATGTCTCCAATATTAAACCCTTTATTAAATGAATATACTTTATGATTTATCACACTGTAATGCCATTTCCTGATTTTTATATCACCAATGATGCAATTATATTTATGTGACTACTTACTGATGATTATCGTATTTTTTCTTGGCAAGTGCCCGGCAAGGTAAGGTTAGCAGGTCGCTTTTCTTGTCGTTACACATCAGACTGTGCATATTTTTTCAGATAAGCTTACATATTTTATGACCAATTATGGAATTCTATCTAGTGACATATTAATTTTATCAAATTCTTTCTCCATTAAAGTCTTCAACTCTCGCCTCTATCAACTACACAACATAGAAGCTGAACAAAGAAAGGAATTTCTTGTCGTTACACATCAGACCGTGCACATTTTCCATTCTTCATGTATGTATGATTGTTTTCCTGTTTTGTTTGTATGCACTATGAAATATTTAAGATATAACAAACACCAGTTGACTTCGACATTTTGCCTTATGATATCTCAACATCGTGACTATTTTAAATTTTTATTTTTTTATTTTTTTTGCTGCTACATTGTGATACTCTGTGTACATTTTTGCACCTGCACACTGTCTATGTTTTTGACATATTACGTTTTCTATCATGCTATGCTGTATGCTCAATTATATCACTAGAAACCAGTTTTTATTTAATGGGTATATAATTTAAATGCAAGACATTAATCATTGTTCATCATTTTCAGAAAGCAATAACGTGCCAAAGAAATATATTAAACAAACCACAGTGGATTACTGTGAAATGGGAATTTCACCTTCGGAATGAACGGAAGAAGATGCAATACCTCGTCTCGAAGAGTAAATAGATCAGAATTAACGAGCATTAACAAGAATATACTATACACATCGTATGATAGCGGTCTTAACTAATTTTTTCTTTCAGGATACGAGACGATTGATGCAGGCTGTCAGACAGAACTACACATCTTAGTTTTAGTGATGAAATATGCTAGAAATAAGGAACTCTATACTATGAATAGTTGTATAATGAAGTGTCTTTTTGCAGATGATAATGAATGGTGATGAATAGTGATGAAGAATATAGTAATATGAATAATGAAGTTTTTCTTTACAGATGATGATAATAATGGAGTTATGGTGATATGAATAATGAAGTTTTTGTTTACAGGTGTTGATAGTGATAAACTTTATATGGCCACTAAACGCACCACTTTTAAGTTTTTCTTTGCAGATGAGGACAATGATGAAGTTTATGTATTTATGCTATGTAGTTATTTAAGTATTTGTTGCAGTTAGTTTTGACAGTATGTCTTATGTCGCATGGTATGATGACTGAAGGTTTTGGAAAGGACAGCTAGAGAACATATATATTTAATACACATTTCATTACCTGTTAATTCGAAGTTCACTACTTTTCAGCATAATATGCGTTTCTTCTTTCAGCTTAATAGTCCATTTTGTATTTTTTTCCCAGGAGAAGCTATTCATGAAATTAATGTGCTATAAGCAGTTGGTCATTAAACCTGCTCTAGTACTTGCATTTTTTTTACCCATTTGTGTGTGTCATTCATGAATGTGATCACATATACTTTATTTGTTTCGTAACCTTGCTACAGCTGACTCATGACGAATGACGTTACCTACCCTCATTTGCAGCAATAACTCAAGAGTAAATATTGTTATGCCCCAGCAATTAATTATCGATCCCAAGGCAATGCATTGATAGTAAAAAAAATGTATTAACAGTCCCAAATAATGCTACCAGTTTAAGAGAGTTCTGAGTAATACTGAATGATGTTTTTCTAATCACAGACCTTGAGTAATAGTTACAGTGTGTTACATTTTAAATATGTCGTATGTCACTTGAATGCCCGTTTGAATGATGACTTCTGATGATTTGTAACTGGGCAATGAGTGCCAATAATTATTTTAAATATGTCGCATGTCACTTGAATGATGAAAATTGTTTTGTAATATTCAATACTTGCTATATGTTTAGTAACTGGCCAATGAATGCCACTGTTTCTTATATTTGTATTATGTCACTTACATGCTATATATATGAATACCAGTAGCTTGATGCTACACTCATTAGCTCCTGTTTTGAAGGATGACTTCTGATGGTTTGTAACTGGCCAATGAGTGCCAATGATTACTATAACTAGCTGAATTATGTAAATAGTATGCCATTAATTAACTCTTGTTGAATGATCACTTTTGAATAATGCATAAAATGGTTTGTAACTGGGCAATGAGTGCCAATGTTCACTATAATCAGATGACGTTTGAACATTATTCTGTAATACTTCATACATAGTACAGAAGTGTTCAGTAACTAGGCGGTGAGTGCCACCAATTACTCAAATCAGTTGATAGACTAGTGTAATTCTGAATGATGACTGGCATAAGACTTAATGTCCTTCACCTTCTGACCCAATTACCAGGAATTACTGCAATATCCGTTTGTCCTGTCTATCCTCATGATCATGGAGCACTATATTTGGTTTTTGCACTAATTCTACGTTGGTGTACTTTATAAGAATGTGGCGTTGACACGACATGCTGTCCACCACCTTGAGCGATGGAGATGTTATTATGGTCCCACTGTTTGGTGTACCTAATGTACTACCAAAATGATAACAATATTAATACGACATTTCAGTGTTTTGGCTACACTGATTAATTCTTCAGGGAAGAGAACTTCAGATTGTCTCACTTGGTGTTGCGCTTCTGTAGAAAGATATGTACTTTCAGTGCAGCTACGTGCAACCTACTGTGCTACAACCATGCTGCAATCCTTCCCTTTCCTATCCTAGTTCTTGTAAAATGGTAAAAAAAAGAAAATACTTCAGTGCGTGTGCACTTTATGTCATTTGTTAATATGTTTTGTACTCATTGCGTATACATTTTGTCATTGCTTGATATGTTCTGTACTCAGTGCATATGCACTATATTTTATTTCATGTTCTGCACTTATATATATGTATATATTCTGTGACTGTAAACTTAGATAATTAAGAAAAATTTGTTGCTCATGGCAAGTCCAATTGACTCACCATCGCTGCCAAATTTTTGCCTCCCCAGTGGAGAGTTATGTAAGAGTTATGCGCTATCTGCGATATGAGAATCGCTGACCAGAGAGCAGTGTTGACTGCAGTACGAACTGTGTAACTGTAGCAGTTAGTTGTTGCTAGTCGCTTGTCTGAGGTGGTCTGCGCTTGTCTGCAGTGTGCTCTGGTCGGGAATCTGGAGATGGAGTATTATTGTATAAGGTAAAGAAGCAGCGTCGCGCATATCTAGTAATGTATCTCAACTGTCATCCAAATGTTTTAAAAATGTCCTAATAATAATTTTGGTAATATAAAGTAATTTTTTATTTAAAAAAAGCATTCATTTAAAAAAAAATCAGTTGCTTCCTTTCACAAATCACAAATGTATAGGCGAGCATTGCACGGAGCTGTGCCGGAAAAAAGTTAAGTAAGAGCAGATATATTCGCCGTTTTTATTGAGGTAAGAATTTTTGATTTTTATTCAGAATGATCTTACAGGGCCACGACGCAGCACTGCTGTCGTCCAAATTTTACCAAGTTACTGAATTTATTTTTTTATTATGAGGCTTAGGAATTTTTCTGTTTCGTGCTTACATTAAATGAGAAAAGAATTTTGTGGGTACATTAAATGGCAACCAGTTTTGTTCTGAGGTCACACAAAAATTAGAATCGCTATCCATATTAATAATTATATAATTTCAATTTATTTTGTGGGGAGGTTACCGTATGTCAAGTCAAAAGTAAGGTACAGATATTTCTATTTCCAGGACTGCAGCCGTCTGCAGGGTGTATTTCCGATACTTCACTCATTGTCAAATGTTGTTCAACTGATACCGCAATCGTAACATTTAATTGTAAGTATAGCGATCAATTAGGTTTGTAGCCGATTTCCTAGGTTGGTTATGCCTAGAGGTGCGTGGCGCGGCAGCGGTGGTCTGTGGCGGGAATAATTCGTGTTTTTCACTACTGGTAGGAGTTGTCCAAATGGAGAGGCCTGTTGGGATGCAGGAATGTAGCTGACTTAACCGTGTCGTCCTCTACACGACCAAATAGCGACCTAATACTTAGGAAGTGTTGGACAGCTTTCGTGATAGCATGTAAGTTTGAGAAGATTCAATATGAACGTGTGTTTGCGCTGAACAATTACTCCCTCCCATGTTAATTGTCTGGTTGACTGCTTCTGCACATTTCTCGCCTTTATTTAGTTGGGGAAACATAGATAGTGGTGTGTGCATCTACCAGGTGAAAGACGAGTTGAAGACATGTTTTCTGGTACTCTAGACATGAGAAAAGGCTTAGTTGACTTTGTAAATTATAGGCATGATTTCGAGTCTGTTATATCACCGACATCGGTATTCGCGAGTGGAAATTATAGTTTCCTCTATTTTTTTCGAGTTTCACGTAAAGATGTTCGCAGACGGGGTACGTTTCTAGTTTCTCAGTGATTTACAGCATGCTCCACCTCGCTAGTTTCGTATTTCTAGAGAAATAATTTCCAGTCTATATCTTCAGAAATATGTTGTTCAAACGATACTGGTAAGCAAGCAATATTGCTTTGTGCTTGATATCTAGAAGTATCGGGTAAATGGTATAACATACTGGCAAACCATGTGAAAATACATGTGTTGTTATACTCCCAAAGTCTGGAGATGTGTATAGAAAACAAGCAAGCAAGTAAATAGGTCGGGGCCTCTGTGCTGAGGGGAACCGAACCATTCTTTGTACAACAGTCTTTACAGTATATATGCGAGTGTCTGCTGAGTGCTACTTTGTGTCATATCGTGAGGGAGGTATAGATTCAGCACATCGATAGCTGTGAAAGGAATGGAAAATTATGTGTGCTATAGTTAGTGAGTTTCATTTCTTAACCACAGTCATATAGAGGAGACATATCCAGTCCATTGCTTGGTCTCAGACTATGGCAGCAATGCTAACATTTCACTGTAGCTACACTGATAAATATGTGTCTGGTTCCCAATATTCTTGTGAGTCTGGAGATGGCCGTTGACAGTGTAGCAGCAAGCAAGCAGGTCGGGGCTGGAAACAGTAACGCCATTGTTTTGAGATGGGTCTTACCCATCCTTTGTACATCAGTTCAGAGAGTCTGAGAAAGCTTATGGCTTATGACCATTTGGCTCGCGACTCCCCCTGAGTAGGTGAATAGTGAACTAATACCCAGTTTGTATTGAGTTCCCTTCGGGACCGTGTGTGTCACGTATCTACTCTGAGAAAATTTGAAAAGATTCATTACAGTGAGTGTTTGCGCTGGGAGTATTGATAGCATTTTCCCCGGATGTTGGGTCGTCCACGGCTGACTGGCCTCTCTCTCTGGTTGACATAAACTTCCACGGCTGCGGTCAGGGGCCGTGTTTATGGTGGTAGTTTCCTCCATTGACGCTGCACAGTGGCACAGTGAATACGTGGGATGTATTTGACGATCTGTAGATCACTTTTGCAGGGTTTAACTGTCAGTGCAATATGACGATATGTACAAAATAGTTTTTGACTGAAAGTCTCGCGCCGGCCGCGGTGGTCTAGCGGTTCTAGGCGCTCAGTCCGGAACCGCGCGACCGCTACGGTCGCAGGTTCGAATCCTGCTTCGGGCATGGATGTGTGTGATGTCCTTAGGTTAGTTAGGTTTAAGTAGTTCTAAGTTCTAGGGGACTGATGACCACAGATGGTAAGTCCCATAGTGCTCAGAGCCATTTGATTTTTGAAAGTCTCGCCTGGAGGAAGGAAAAAAAAAAGGCAGACAGTGCTTACACACCGGCGGCATCAGTAATTTGGCAGGTAAATTCAGTAAGAGTCAATCATTATGCTCCATTCATTCGCAAGACATCCTTTGTGCTGGGACACAGGAGTGATGAGAACAATTGTGATTCGGAGACGGTTGTTGAACGCAGGACTTATGCTTTCCAGAAAGGGTAGCACGTGGTGGATGGGGTGCCACCCTAGGATCATCAGGAAGAATGCATTCGGTGTTATTCTAAGCTATTTTCGTAAACAGGTTCTGTTGGGGCAAGAATTTCCATGCAGACAAGCTGAGACACCACGAAAGCTCCTACCAAAGCTACCTTTAACTATTTCTGGGACCCTATACAGTATCTGAGATGGCTCTTATTTTACATAGCCGTATACATCAGTATAACATTGAGAAACTTTTAGATGCACTAGTGATCGTGCGTAGCTATGTGAGCATTTCAAGGCAATGTTGTCAGCGATGCTTGGCTGGTAAATGCATATGTGGCTAGACACAGATTGCATGTCCCATTAGGATTTCTGTTGCATGTCCCATTAGGATTTCTAGGAACAATGCACCCTATGCTATTCTAGGAGGCATTGTAACAGATTTCTACAGTGTGACCTTTGATGTCAGTATCCACAGGTAGAGAGGTTTCGTGCTAGCAATGGTAAACATGCGCACATGACCCAGAGGGTGAGTTGTCTCTCATTTACATCGACATGTGACGTCAGCATAAGAGCCAAAGACCTCTAGCTGTATACCCAACAATAGACGCGACTTCCACCTGGATGCTGTAGGCGGCAGCAGCGTGAGAGTGATGGCGCTGGCTTGCGTCCGGCAGTGGTTCGCGGCGGCGTCTGCGTGTGAGCACATTGGAGCCTCTGATAGTTGCGGTTGACAGGAGTTCAAAAGCGGTTTTTACATTCAATTAGTGTTTGTGCAGTGCATTATTTTCAGCTGTTTAAGCGTTGTAAGTATGTTTGCAGAGCCCTTTACATGCATTATTTTTTGAGAATTTACGAGTTGGGTTCAAATGGCTCTGAGCACTATGGGACTTAACATCTATGGTCATCAGTCCCCTAGAACTTAGAACTACTTAAACCTAACTAACCTAAGGACAGCACACAACACCCAGCCATCACGAGGAAGAGAAAATCCCTGACCCCGCCGGGAATTGAATCCGGGAACCCGGGCGTGGGAAGCGAGAACGCTACCGCACGACCACGAGATGCGGGCAATATACGAGTTCTTTGAGTATATGCACATGAATGTACTACATTATTTCGGTGATTTACGAGTAGTTTTCAGGTCTACGTGATGTGTACTGCATTCTTTCGGTAATTTACGAGTTGTTTGCTTGTCTGTATGTCAGTATATTTTATTATTTCGGTGACTTACGAGTAGTTTGTAGGGATGTGTGCTGTGTACTACGATTTGTTTGCGTGTCTTTACATCAGTGCACTGCATTATTTCGACGGTTTACGAGTAGTTTTCAGGTCTTCAGACTATTTACTTTGACCCCAAGTACGTCAGGGCGAGTGTTTTGTATCAGTGTAACAAATAAACTACGTGAAATTCGTGTCTAAATAAACTGTTGCGAAGTAAATAAAGTACACTCATTCCTCTCTCCAGCACCCAAGAACTGGCTGAGTTCTTTTCCTGCCATTTTCCCCCTCCAGACTGTTATCTTGGATTAGATCACAGGAGGGACGACGGCACCATCTGGTGACAGTACTGTGTACTACGACAGTTGGACTCCAGTCCTCATGGTGAACACACTGGATGGAGCTACTGCCTCGAATTGTTTAAAAAAACACTGCATGCAAAATACTTATGTCCATCCTATACATCACAGGCTGAGTCATTTCCCCACCAATTCCTTGGTAGCAATGGCGGTCCGATGACTTAGGTTAGTGGAGGTAGCCCAAGAGAGCTATTTTCCCGCCATTTTCTTAGGTTTGTGGAGGTAGCTGTTGCGTGTTGCAGTGCCCTAATGCAATCATTTTTGGGGGATGGGAAGGGGGAATAAGAGGGGAAGGGTTTAGGTTTACTGGAGGTAGCCCAACTGATTTATCTTCTCGCCGAAATTTGAACTTCCCACTATGAAGCCATTGCGACGTTGCCATATCTATCGCTGTCACCTTGGGTCTGCCATTTTGAATAAATTTGGCAACAATGGAGGGTTGGGTGACGCTCTCTTTGTTCTCCTACATCTATCCATAAAACTGTGTATCACTGTACTAATACACAATATGAACAACAAGCGTCCCAACACACTTATGTGGAATACGCCTTAAGATACTTCCAGTTCTGGCGATGTCTCTCCATCCAGGATAACATACTGTGTCCTCCTCATCAAGTAACCTCAACAAAAACTGTTCAAATGTTGCGCGGCCACTCCACGTGACAAACCTCAACAGATTCATCAGTTTTGTTTGCTATCTCACGTAGTCGCACTTTTTATTAATAAATGTTGGTATGTTACTGAGTCAAATGCTTTTCGATAGTCAATAAATACTGTATTTACCTGACTACATTGATCCACGGCTTTTTGAATATCATGTGAGCAAACTGCTATGTCGATTATATTTCAACAACATTGTCTATATATTTTATTTGACTCTTACTGGTATAGTTTTCCTTCCTAAGACTGGTTTGATGCAGCTCTCCACGCTACTCTATCATTTCCGAATACCTACTGAACCTATGTCCATTAACTGCATTTTTTCATTAATAGTGCCATAGAGTTTTTATTTCCCCGAATAGATTCAGCACCCCCTCAATAGTTACTCGATCTATCCATTCTTCTGTAGCCCGAGCGAGGTGGCGCAGTGGTTAGCACACTGGATTCGCATTCGGGAGGGCGACCGTTCAAACTCGCGTCCGGCCATTCAGATTTAGGTTCTCCCTGATTTCCCTAAATCGTTTCAGGAAAATGCCGGGATACTTCCTTCGAGAGGGCATGGCCAACTTCCTTCCTGGAGTGGCCGTGCGGTTCTGGGCGTGTGTGATGTCCTTATGTTAGTTAGGTTTAAGTAGTTCTAAGTTCTAGGTGACTGATGACCTCAGAAGTTAAGTCGCATAGCGCTCAGAGCCATTTGAACCCTAAGCCAGTGGGACGGATGACCTTGCTGTTTAGCCGGCCGATGTGGCCGAGCGGTTCTAGGCGCTTCAGACTGGAAGCGCGCGACTGCTATGGTCGCAGGTTCGAATTCTGCCTCAGGCGTGGTTCTGTGTGATGTCCTTAGGTTAGTTAGGTTTAAGTAGTTCTAAGCTCAAGGGGACTGATGACCTCAGATGTTAAGTCCCATAGTGCTCAGAACCATTTGAACCACCTCGCTGTTTAGTACCTTCCCTCAAATCAACCAACCACCCAACCAACACCTCATTTGAAAAGCTGGAGTTCTCTTCTCGTCTGAGCTGTTTACCGTCCACGTTTCGCTTCCGTACATGGCTAGAATCCACACAAATACCTCCAGAAAAGACTTGCCAACACCTAGCATTTATAGACCATGTAAAAAATTTTTTATCATTTCTGTTCATTTATCTTTTACGTAAAAGCTATTTTTGTTATTTCAAGTATGTCTTTCTTATCCTCTCTACTTCGGCCGTAGGCAGGAAATACTTCCTATCACTTGCTTTCATATTCGATGTTAAAAATTTCCTCATTTTTCAGAAACATTTATCGTGCTATAGCCAGCTTGGATTTTATATCCTCCCTACATCTGGAATTACCAGCTACTTTCCTGCCCGAATAGCAGAAATAATCCGTCACTTTTAGTTGTAAGGGGTTCACCACCCTGATGGAGCAAATGTAATCTCGATGTATGGCTCATTTGCCATTTATAAGAAAATAAAATAATAAATGGCAAGAGAACAATACATCGAGATTACATTTGCTCCAGCATGTT
Organism: Schistocerca cancellata; assembly: GCF_023864275.1. Classification (NCBI taxonomy): domain Eukaryota; kingdom Metazoa; phylum Arthropoda; class Insecta; order Orthoptera; family Acrididae; genus Schistocerca; species Schistocerca cancellata. Next base: position 420,123,918 of record NC_064634.1, on the reverse strand, counting down.
GGTGAACCCCTTTTGCTCCAGCAGTGTTGTGAACCCCTTACATAGTGTTTCATTTCCTAAGTTAATTCTTTCCACATCACCTCATTTAATTCGACTACGTTCCATTAACTTTGTTTTACTATTGTTGATGTTCGTCATAAGATCTCTTTTGAAGAACGTATTCGTTCCGTTCGACTGCTCTTCCAAGTGCTTTTCTGTCTCCGACAAAATTTCGGTGTTGTCGACAAACACCAAATTTTACATTTCTTCTCTCTGAACTTTAATTCACTCCCCTTATCTCTCCTTAGTTTCCTTTATTGCTCACTCAGTGTACTGATTTAATAACATCGGGGATAGGCTGCAACCATCTCACTTCCCCTTCTCAACCACTTGTTCCTTTTTGTGAGTTCCGCCTCTTAAATTGTAGTCTGATTTCTGTACAAATTGTAAATAACATTTTGCTCTCTGTGTTTTATCCGTGCTGTCTTGAGAATTTCGTAGAGTGTATTCCAGTCAACGTTCTCAAAATCATTCCCTAAATCTACAAATGCCTGCGTGTCCTATTTGGTAGAAAGATATAAATATTGACGTTATCTTCAGCTGGTAAAATAGAAATAAGAGATAAGTTGAGTGTATCCAGAATTAATTTTGTAAAGGAGGGGTAGTCACCTATTTTATCTACAGCCTTTTCCATACCTTTGTTAATAGTAACATTTTCAAAAAGCACGCAGATTCCACTGTAATGGTGAAGTAGAGAAGTAATTTTACCGTATGAAACTGATAAATCAGAATTACAGGAAGTTGATACGTGCAAGAATAATGTAAGACGTGTGTATTTCTATTGTCTATTGTCAAACCACAATTTATGAAAGATGTTTATATTTTATTAATAGGATTAAGTAGGAATAATTAATATTTGTCATGTTGGAAATAATTGTGGTAGCAGGGAATGTCTGCACCAAAGTATTGTTGGCAGGAGGGACCGCACATTGATATAATTTTAAAAAGGGCGGGAGAGACGGCGTGTGGATACATTTTAAGAAAAGAGCGGGAAAGACCGCGCATCGATACATTTTGTAATGGTAGCAGGGATTGTCTGCATCAGAAAGCATTGTTGGCGGGAGAGACCGCACTTTAGCGTTCGTAGGAAGTCAGTAGTAACGAGAAGTGAAGCGAGTCGGTAGCAGGTCTGAAGCGAGAGGTTGAGAGGAGCGGTGTGCCTGCCAGCCACCAACTATGATTTACAAGAGATTATAAACGGATGTACAGAGACATCAACTATCTATTATCACAAGACGAACTAACATTATTGAATTATTTTTTTGAGAAACTCAAGACTACTGAAGGTATGTTTGCGCAATGCTAGTTGTAAGATTATTGTAAAAAGTAAGACCCATTTCAACGTTTGTAAAATCATTTCATTCAGAAAATAATTAATTTTTGCCAGCAATATTGCATTACTGATTATAATCCATCTCAGAAACAATCAACGTAAAACTTCGGAAAATTTTATTGTTGCCAAGAAAAAGTTTAAACTATGAATTACGTAACGTCAGTCAAATTAATTAAAGAATAACGTCAGCTTTGCTATTAAAGAATAACGTCAGCTTTGGTAATAAATACAGCCACTTGTTATGACAGCCCACCAACAGCTAATAAAGTATAGTAAAGCAGAGTAAGTATATTCGTGTCACAGTTCGATGTAGCAGTCAGATGGCGATACAGTAACAGTAAAAGGGTAAGGAACATTTTTGCATTATTGTTGATAACGACTGAGGGCCAAGACGACGACACATTATATGTTTTGTCGAAATAATCAGAAAATCACTTTTAATAAGCAGCAATTAAATTTATATGCGAAGATCGAGAAAGAGAATAAATTTTAAAGGGAAGATTTCATTTGTTATTATTCATTATTTGTTATTATTAATTATTATTAATCCTAAGCGAAGGTTTCATAGGTTATTGTAGAAGGGAAGGTTGCGTAACAAAAGAGATATATAGGAGACGGGAAGGTTTCAATAATTATTTACCATGTACTCTATGTCAAAATTTTATGAAAATCTAAAGAAAATATTTTTAACGCCTACCGTCCACCATGCCAGTTGGGACGACCACTACTGGCGGTAGGAACTAGGTTGACTGCCACAGCCGTAAAGAAAAGGGAATGGATATGTGTCGGAATGCTACCCTCGCGTCCTTTGTACAGTACGTTCCTCCATTTCTGGGGATGAGGTCTGGGATGAACCGTTGCGGACGTCCGCCGCCGGTGAATTGGAGAAACTGCGTCACGCCTGGCCGTTGTATGTGCAAAGTACGTTCCGGTGTTGGCGCGAAAATTAATTAACGAGTATTGGAAAGGACATCGCAGTAGGAGTACGTGTTCATTTAATGGTCGAGTGTCGACCAGTGGGGAAGAAGGGTGCGCGGCGGTTACGGTGGATAGGAACGAGCCCTTTCCGCGGTCGCCTTTTCCGGCGCCCTCCGTCCTTTAATTAACGAGAGCCACCGCCGGTTCTGCCACCCGGCGGGCGCGGCTCCGCTCCAATCATAACCGTAGCTCGCGGGCGGGGCGAGATTTCCCAAGGACTTTGCTGTCCGCGGCACAGCACGGCGCGGCACGCCTCGCGCCGACACACTCTGCTGATCCGGAAACCGTGTCCGAAGCAGCTGTCCGCGCCGCCCCCTCCACTTGCCGCCGAATTAATTAATCCTGTAATGGACGGCAGGTTGGGGGATGGGGTGGCGATGTACCACCCTGCACCGTCTCCCTCCCAGTGCGAGTGTCGCCGCTCCGGGCCAGTTGATGTCCGCACAGTGCATTCGACCCGTTTTCCTGATCAGCTCGGCCTGCAAGACATAGACAGAAGTCTACGGTTTGCCTCGAGTTCATTCCATTAGCCGAGCTTTGCCGTACTTAGTTGGTTGGCTGTAGACTCCGCACCAGTAGTCGCCACACTGCGGCCGACAGGCGGAATGCGGCTCGAATAAAGTATTCTTGCTGCCCGCGGTTCTCAAACATATTTTATAATCATATGTTTATAGCGACTACCTAACATCACAATCCAAAAAGGTCAACTAACGTTAAAAGCTTTTTGAGAGTGTATTTTTTTCCCAGTAAGAAAAAAAAGCAGAGGCAGTGATCGTTTAAGGTTCCTTTTTTACAGTAAATTATTCCACGTAAGGTGCAATAGTTTGGTAAGTAGTGCTTCTTACTTACTAAAAGCTCGTTTCGGCTATAGCGCCATCCTCTAGTGAACCTGTAGATGTTACAGTTGGGGTGTCGCCTTACCTTTATAAAAGTTGTATACACTACTGGCCATTAAAATTGCTACACCAAGAAGAAATGCAGATGATAAACGGGTATTCATTGGACAATATATTATACTAGAACTGACATGCGATTACATTTTCACGCAATTTGGGTGCATAGATCCGGAGAAATCAGTACCCAAAACAACCACCTCTGACCGTAATAACGGCCTTCATACGCCTGGGCATTGAGTCAAACAGAGCTTGGATGGCGTGTACAGGTACAGCTGCCAATGCAGCTTCAACACGATACCACAGTTAATCAAGAGTAGTGACTGGCGTATTGTGACGAGCCAGTTGCTCGGCCACCATTGACCACACGTTTTCAATTGGTGAGAGATCTGGAGAATGTGCTGGCCAGGGCAGCAGTCGAACATTTTATGTATCCAGAAAGACCCGTACAGGACCTGCAACATGCGGTCGTGCATTATCCTGTTGAAATGTAGGGTTTCGCAGGGATCGAATGAAGGGTAGAGCCACGGGTCGCAATACACCTGAAATGCAATGTCCACTGTTCTAAGTGCCGTCAATGCGAACAACAGGTGACCGAGACGTGTAACCAACGCCACCCCATACCATCACGCCAGGTGATACGCCAGTATGGCGATGACTAATACACGCTTCCAATGTGCGTTCACCACGATGTCGCCAAACACGGATGCGACCATCATCATGCTGTAATTAGAACCTGGATTCATCCGAAAAAACGACGTTTTGCCATTCGTGCACCCAGGTTCGTCGTTGAGTACACTATCGCAGGCGCTCCTGTCTGTGATGCAGCGTCATGGGTAACTGCAGCCATGGTCTCCAAGTTGATAGTCCATGCTGCTGCAAACATCGTCGATCTGTTCGTGCAGACGGTTGTTGTCTTGCAAACGTCCCCATAAGTTGACTCAGGGATCCAGACGTGGCTGCACGATGCATTACAGCCATGCGGATAAGATGACTGTCATCTCGACTGCTAGTGATGCGAGGCCGTTGGGATCAAGCACGGCTTTCCGTATTAACTTCCTGAACCCACCGATTCCATATTCTGTTAACAGTAATTGGATCTCGACCAACGCGAGCAGAAATGTCGCGATACGCAATCGCGATAGGCTCCAATCCGACCTATTGGAAGTCGGAAACGTGGAGGGACGCATTTCTCCTCCTTACACGAGGCATCGCAACAACGTCGCAACAACAAGGCAACGCCGGTCAAGTGCTGTTTGTGTATGAGAAATCGGTTGGAAACTTTCCTCATGTCAGCACGTTGTAGGTGTCGCCACGGGCGCTAACCTTGTGTGAATGCTCTGAAAAGCTAACCATTTGCATATAACAGCATCTTCTTCCTGTCCGTTAAATTTAGCGTCTGTAGCACGTCATCTTCGTGGTGTAGCAATTTTAATGACCAGTAGTGTATAAAGATCAGTTTACATACGTCCTCGTCTAGTTGGGATAGATGCCCATATTGCCGACTATCTCATTTTTGCTAGGCTCTTACACCTGCGTAATTTTTATTGTTGAGCATTTTTTCGTGAAATACTTTTGACAGCGAGACTGACAGTTTATTCTCGTTGATGCTTTATGTTTTCAGTGTAATTTTTGCTAGTCAGTGATGTTAGTTGTAATTCACTGATATTATAATTTTGTTGTGATTTGTATCTATGGTTACCTTTTGTTTTCGTTTACTGTGTGTTTTTATCCGTTCTCGATGTCCAAAATGTCCGTAAAATCTTCTACTTGACTTTTATGTTTAAGATCGATTTGTTCATTGAGATTATCGTTTGGATGGGTCAACAGAAACCTTCGATCTTACTCGTCGGCTTTGACCCGTGATGTAAGCGTGTTGTGGTGTGTGACGTCATTACGGCGCGGAGTTTGTTTTGCGATTGTGGCGTGTTTGTAGATGTCTTGTTTTTGTTTGTGGTGCTCTCTGGTGGTGTGTTCATGGTTTTCGTTTGTTTTAATTTAATGCTCATTGCTGTACGTCGGGTGAGTTTGTTATTGAGTGTATTTGGTTGTGGTTTTTTGTTTAGGAATGGATATGAAAGACCGCCTTAATAGTGTTCGGTTGAGGGCGATGATGGGCGACACAGCGTTAGAACTTATCAAGGGGCTGTGGGTAAAATGTATAGGCCGAAAGTGGTAAGTTAGGGTGAATTTGTGTGTGATTGTGGTGGCCAATCTAGTTTCTGGGGCTGGAACTTTTTTGAGGTAAGTTCCGTTTTTTTTTTGTTTTTGATGTATGTTTTGTGTCAACAGAAATATCTGATCTCACGCGTCGGCTTTGACCCGTGACGTTAGGGACCTACACATTGATCTGTAGCGTAGCACTGAATACGAGGTTAGGTTGGGAGTTTTTTTTTTTGGCGGGAGGTGGGGGTCAGGGGGGGGGGCGCAGCCCCCCCCCCCGCCTTGCCTCGAGTACCACTTGTTTATTATTATCTTTGTTTGCTATCAATGTTAGCAGATTGTTCTTGTGAAACCTTTGTGTCGTTTATGGTCAGGTCAACGGAATTGTTCGATCGTAATTTATGTGATCGCAAGCTGTTGTAGATGTATGTAGGTGTAAGGGAAGTGTTGGTTTTTTAGGTTGGTGTTGGGGGATGTGATCGGTAGGTTCTGTTGAGCTATATAGGTCAATGGAAGTGTTCGATCGTAATTTATCTGATCGGGAGCTGTTGTAGATGTATGTAGGTGTAAGGGAAGTGTTGGTTTTTTAAGTTTTGTATTGGGGGATGTGATCGGTAGGTTGTGTTGAGCTACATAGGTCAACGGAAGTGTTCGATCGTAATTTATGTGATCGGGAGCTGTTGTAGATATATGTAGGTGTAAGGGAAGTGTTGGTTTTTTAGTTTTGTATTGGGGGATGTGATCGGTAGGTTCTGTTGAGCTATATAGGTCAAGGGAAGTGTCCGATTCTGGATAGGAATGTGTTTTTTTGTATTTGGTCGGTTTTGTAATGTTGATTTATTTCGTTGTATTGCGTGGTTTTGTATGGCGGTCGGTGGCTACATTTGTGTATATTTAGTTTGTCCCCACCCAAAAACCCCTAATTTCCCACGCTTGTCCCGTTAGAGTCATTAGGCTTTTTGTGAAACTTGTGTATTTCAGTGTTTATAATACGTATGCGATGTTTTTATATCCGCCATATTGGAATTGTTGTTTATGGTCGTTTCCGCTACATTTGTGACATCATGGGTCAAAGCCGACAGGTAAGATCGGACGCTTCTGTATTTCCGTTTGGATGATTTTTCGTTTGTATATATATTTATAATTCTTTCAGAAAATTCGTAGAATGTCATTTTGGTATTTTGTGTAGAATCTTGTAATGCACTTTCGATGATCTCTGCTTTGCGATTTTGGTTTTTTGGATGTAGGTAAAAGTTTTGTTGATTGCTATAGCAATTTCTTGTGTGTTCTTTAAATCTAATGCTGAGGTTTCGTCCCGTTTGACCGATACAGAATTTAGCGCAGTCTTTACAAGAAATTTTGTATATTTCTGAGTAGGCAAAATCAAGAATTTTGGATTTCCCCGATCGAATTGTTCTCTTTAGATTGTTGTTTGTTGGGGAAGCTAGTTTTATGTTTGCTTCTGTAAGATTGGATTAATTTTATTCGATATTTGTCCAAGTATATTGTCGGTGCGTATGTTGGTTTTTGTGCTATTTGGGAAAATATTGAATAAATTAAACTAAATCTTACAGACAGCAAACATAAAATTAGCATTCCAGACAAACAAAAATCTAAAGAAAAAAATTCGATCTGGTAAAACCAAAATTCTTGATTTTGTCTACGCAGGCATATACAAAATTTTTTGTAACGACCGCGCTAATTTCTGTATCGGTCAAACGGGCCGAAACTTCCGCATTAGATTTAAAGAACACACAAGAAATTGCGGCAGCAATCAATAAAGCTTTTACCTACATCCCTACATCCAAAAAGCCAAAATCGTAAAGCAGAGCACATTGAAAATACATTACAAGTTCTACACAAAATACAAAAAGGACATGCTATGAGCTTTCTGGAAAAATTAGAAGTATATACACAAACGAAAAATCATCCAAATGATACCCTCAACTAACAAATCGAAACACAAAACACAAAATAAACAAAAACAAAAGATAACCACAGATACAAATCATAACAAAATTATGATATCAACGAAACACAACTAACATCACTGACTACAAGCATTACACTCAAAACATAAAGCATCCACGAGAATAAACTGTCGATCTGTCAAAAGCATTTCACGAAAAACTCTACGTAAATAGAAATTACGTAACTTATATGGGTCTAGCAATAAATAGAGAGAACAGTTTGCTTAGTGTTGCAGCATAGGCGTCCCCAACAACTACACTAACTCTGTATGTGAACTGCCCTTCAAGTACAACTTGTATAAACGTATGTAGACTCACCGATTGTAACATCTAGACGTTTTCTTGAGAATGGCGCTATAGCCGAAACGAGCTTGTAGTAAGGAAGGCGCACTACTAACCAAACTGTTGCAGCTTGCCAGGAATAAGTCATTATAAAATGTCATATTATGACGTATTCTACGCTGCGGGCCGGGCCGGAACAAATTTTAAGATGTGCTTAGTTGTACTTGACATTGGTGAATTCGGCCGTGCCGTAAGTAAAATTGGCTGCTTTGCAGTGTGGTAAACAGCGCGACCTCTGCGCAGTTAAAGGTTTAATAGAAGTGAGAGGGGGAATATGTTATTGGTTGTCTTCTAGTCCTGACAACATACGAGCGTGCGCAACTCGAACCATTCAGCTGCTGTGGTATAAATGTCAACGGAAGTAACATAGATTCGTCAATGCAAATCATTTAGACTGTCGTCTCAAATGCGGTACATGTTTCTATCAAGTAACCTGAAACCAAATTCAGTGGAGTGGAAAAATAATAACACACCACATATTTAGTAAACATTTGTGGTGGTGTCTAATGATGCGATTTCTGCTGGTAATTAATATAATGTACTAATCTATGAGGACAAACTGGATGAAAATCAGTGTGGGTTTAGGCCTCTTAGAGGTTGTCACGACCAGATGTTTAGCTTACGGCAAATTATGGAGACGTGTTACGAGTGGAACAGAGAATTGTATCTATGCTTTATAGATCTAGAAAAGGCATATGACCGGATTCCTAGGAGGAAGTTATTGTCTGTTCTAGGAGATTATGGAATAGGAGGCAAACTTCTGCAAGCAATTAAAGGTCTTTACATAGATAGTCAGGCAGCAGTTAGAGTTGACGGTAAATTGAGTTCATGATTCAGAGTCGTTGCAGGGGTAAGACAAGGCTGCAACCAGTCTCCAGTGTTGTTCATATTATTTACGGATCATATGTTGAAAACAATAGACTGGCTGAGTGAGCTTAAGATATGTGAACACAAAATAAGCAGTTTCGCATATGCGGATGACTCAGTTGTGATGGTTGATTGTATTGAAAGTTTGCAAAGTAATATTACAGAGCTAGATCAGAAATGTAAGGACTATGGTATGAAGATTAGCATCTCCAAAACGAAAGTAATGTCAGTGGGAAAGAGATATAAACGGATTGAGTACCAAATAGGAGGAACAAAGTTAGAACAGGTGGACGGTATCAAGTACTTAGGATGCATATTCTCACAGGATGGCAACATAGGGAGAGAACTGGAAGCGAGATGTAGCAAAGCTAATGCAGTGAGCGCTCAGCTACGATCTACTCTCTTCTGCAAGAAGGAAGTCAGTACCAAGACTAAGTTATCTGTGCACCGTTCAATCTTTCGACCAACTTTGTTGTATGGGAGCGAAATATGGGTGGATTCAGGTTACCTTATCAATAAGGTTGAGGTTACGGATATGAAAGTGGCTAGGATGATTGCGGGTACTAGTAGATGGGAACAATGGCAGGAGGGTGTCCACAATGAGGAAATCAAAGAAAAACTGGGAATGAACTCTATAGATGTAGCAGTCAGGGCGAACAGGCTTAGATGGTGGGGTCATGTTACACGCATGGGAGAAGCAAGGTTACCCAAGAGACTCATGGGTTCAGCTGTAGAAGGTAGGAGGAGTCGGGGTAGACCAAGGAGATGGTACCTGGAATCGGTCAAGAATGATTTTGAAGTAATAGGCTCAATAGCAGAAGAGGCACCAATGTTAGCACTGACTAGGGGATCATGGAGGAATTTTATAAGGGGGACTATGCTCCAGACTGAACGCTGAAAGGCATAATCAGTCTTAAATGATGATGATGATGATGACTGATTTATGAAGGTTATAAATTCGTAATAACATCGATAGGGATGTGTGGTACAATGGTGAGGATGGGAAAAGTGGCCACTGCACAGTTTTTGACCTGAACAGGGATGCTGCCTGTCGAGAAGTGATGATACTATCTCTAAAACACAACAGGATTTTTGTCAGTGAGATTGACAGAAGAATCTTATTCCACTATTTTTTAGTAAAAACCTTTTTGATTTTCAATTGTCTAAGGAAAGGTAGGTCATTTAATCTTGTTACCTTACTTGTATGGAGAGCAGTAATTTTTGTAGAGTAGCGATGTTTAACCAACATCTTTTGGCCTACAAATGTAGTTCCTTGTTATTTCTTTCAGCCCGATAGTTTTTTTTGTGGATCAGTAAGTCCGACATGGTGTCCATCGGGAAAGGTAGTCACACCGCTGTTCGAGAAAAGCGGCCAAGGTCTTAACGTCAACATTTACTTACTGCCAAGAAACACGCATAACACAAGAGATGAAACTCACTTCTAAACCATTTTACATATAAAGCAATCATCCTATATTCTATATATTTGTAGCAATTTTGAATCAATAATGGTATATTATTTAAAGCCCTCTCTATTCCGTTATATTTGGCCTAATACAAACGTCCAATTGAAAACGGTCTGCTGCAGCCGCTTGGTATTCTTTCATACACTAGGGCCTGACGAAGCTTCGAAAATGTGACCTAAAATCTGAAAAACCAACATGAGATCCGCATTACCCACTTCAGTACGTAAAATTGTTCACTATGTAAGCCATCAGAAAAATGCATGTAGTTCCTACGCATTATTTTCTTTTTCCCTTAAAAACGGGCTGTTTGATGTGATATAGTATGTAGATTCAAAATGTGTAAGAGGGTAGTCCATATCAACAAAGATGGTTTGGTGAAAATTTACCTATGTGACCCGATGTGCCTCCCTACTGTGTCAGTATTGGCTCTTGAGCAACAAAGTTTCATGGCCAATGCTCCAGGTCATAATTGCTTACCTCTTGTACAATAGAAGGATTAGTTGCTTTTACCGATCTCCGGCCTCAGATGACACAGCTGCAGAAGAGTTCAAAGAAAACTTGAGCCTCATTCAAAGTTGGTGTCCACCATGCAATAGAAGCTCCTAGTGACTTCTGTCTGCTCCCGATATGTTAGCGAAACCACGTGTTTTGAGTCGGTGGTAGAATATCGTCTGGAATTTTACTGATCGCTTCCACCGAAAATTATTAGGAGAAGTTAGTTTAGGAGCCCACTCGAAGTGTTAACTTGACCTTTTGTTAACACATAATTCTGAACAAATAGGACGCATCATGACGGATACGGGAATTAGTGACCACAAGGTTGTTGCAGTAGCACTGAGTTCCATAACATCCAAATTCATCAAAAATGAACTCAAAATATGTCTATTTAAAAAAGCGCATAAAACTTCCCTTGACATATTCCTAAGAGACGGTCTCCACTGCTCGCAAACAGACTGTGTGAGTGTAGATTAGATGTGGCTTGAACTCAACGAAATGGTGTCGACGGCAGCTGAGAGAGGTATATCAAATAAATTAATTATATTACTGATCCCCCATAGTACACAAAACATGTGAGAACGCTGATTCCGAACCAACGAAAAAAGGACGCCAAATTTAAAGTAATGCTTAAGTCCCCAAGATTGGCGATGTTTTCCTGAAACTCGAAATTTAGCGTGGATTTAAATACGATTTGTTTTTAATAGTTTCCACAAAGAAACAGTGTCTAGAAATCTGGCAGAAAATCCAAAGAGATTCTGGTTGAATCCAAAGTACACCAGCAGCAAGACGAAGCAATAATTAAGCAGTAATATTAGCCCCAGGATTATCGAAATTTCACAGAAGATGCTAGCTCAAAAATTATATTGATGCAAATCGAATTTAACTTTCTACCAAAACTGTTGCGTTTTAATCTGTAATAGACTGTTACTATGTGCTGCTTTTGAGTTTAGAGAATGCGTTAAAAGTTTCAATTAAAGCTTGTTTTTAGACTGTCTCTTTTTTTTATTTAAAAGAACACTCATTACTTTAATCTGTCGTTTCGTATACAAGTGGACAACACCAGTGTAGAGGAGAGACCGAGTAAATAAGTTCGCAAGAGTAACGGAGGATGGACGGCATTCCAGGGGTTGGGCAAAAAGTATGGAAATATAACGAGAAATTCATTCTTGAGCAAATCCTGCAGGTAGCGCTGTTGTATTTTGTCACGAACGGCAACTTTCCAGTATACAGTTGCGGTCGGAAAAGTGTTCTGTGTAGTTGTGAGTGCATCATATCGGAGCTAAGTGAATTCGAACGTGGGGAAATGGTTGATGTTTGTATGGGAGGTGCTAGGTAGTCGAAGTGTTTGGTATTTCAAGGGGCACCGTTTTGAAGATTTATACCGCAACAAGGAAAGAGAAAGAAACGTAATCCGCTAATACACAACGCGGACAAAAAAGTGTCGTGAATTATCGTGACAGACGGTAATTGAAGAGGATTGTGACGAAAAATAAAAGGACAGCAGCTGCAAAAGTCACTTCAGTACTGAATGTCGCACTCGCGAACCCTGTCAACACCGAAGTAATTCCATAAGCAGGGAATTCCAGGACGACATGGAATTGCACAACTACTCATCAGTGATGAAAACGTCCGTAACAGGAAAACGTGGTAACGAAGCCGTAAAACCTGGACTATGCGGCAGTGGAAGAAAATCATTTGGTCGGATGAGTCCTGTTGCACACCATTTGCAATTTCTGACCGAGTTTCCGTCCCACGAACGAAACATGGCAGGGGTTCGATTACGATTTGGCCAGCCATATCGTGATATTCCCTGGTCTCCATGGTTACTCTGCAAGGTCGCATTACTTCTGTGAGCATTTTGGCTGACCAAGTCCATCACATAGTACAATGTTTGCTTCTCAATGGTGATGCTGTGTTCCTAGACGCCAGGGCCCCTTTTTGCACAGCCAGTATCGTCCAGGATTGGTTTTGTGAGCACTAGGATGAAATCTCACATCTTTCCTGGCCAACACAGTCACCAGATCGCAGTATCATTGAGGTTTGTGGTCTACTTTGGAGAGAAAAATGGGTGAACACTATTCACTTCCATCATCGTTGTCTAAAATGGATAGTATTTTACAGAATGGTGTAAGATTCCATTGAAAACGTTACAGGATCTATATTTATGCATTAGAGGCGACTGGAAGCTATTTTGAACGCCAACGGTTTTCCTACACCGTATTAGGCATGGTAATATGCTATGTTTGTGGTGGTTCCATATTCTTGTACATCTCCTCTATATACGAATAAGAATGAGGTAAAACTGGAAATGTGGCTCAAACGGGGTACCTCCAGATCTATATGACTTACACTGCAGTTGGTCTGATGACGCTCGAAATTACTAACAGCCGCCATTTCAGGAATTTGCAGATTATCCACACTAGAAGGCATCTATTCCTTTTCCTTATAAATGCTGGAATTTTCTCCGATGTCGGCGCTTCTCGAAAAAGTGTTTTGGAGAGGAACAGTACATGATAAGAAATTCGTAAGTAACAAATTATTTCGACCTATCACGTTTTTCAGTGCATTTACATGTTTATGTGATGCTCACAATAATTTGAATGCCAATTTTCTAACGCTAAGTTTTAATGAACCTCGCTCTGTGGGGTAAAACCGGTTCACCACGAGCCAACACGGTTTTTTCCTGCACTTTAAAGAGAAAAAGGGGACCATAAGGTAAAATACCGGAAGTGAAAGTATCAGCATCTGAAACATTTCAAGATAGCATCTCTCAAACCATTGTGCTCCAAGAGGAAGTTTCTATGACTTCTACAACGGAAAAATTTCAAGAACCGCAGTGTGAATTGGTAGCTGTACTTGGGACTTCAAAAAGACATAAGGCGGATTTGCTGGGGTTGCTAGAGCTTTTGATAAGCGACCGTCATTCGTTGTTAGCAGAGATTGTAATGTCTCCTGCGAGGACTGCGTGAGACAAGGTGCAAAGAAAAACCAGCAATATTGAAAAAGGCATACGAAAATGATTTGGAAGCTGAAGAAAAATCCAGAAATCAGAAAAAGAAAGGTAAATCATTTTATGATGAAGATCCAGAAGGGCCAAGCCGTAAGGATGGAGACGAAACAGAAAACGTCAGTTGGAAAAACTAGACCAGCTCAGAAAAAGAAATGAAAAGCAAGATTCTTCGGTTTAATGATGAAAATAAGACCCAGTCGAAGCATGTATACAGGTAGTTTGTAATAGGCTGTACTAACATTCATTACCGAAGTGGGGAGGGATTCAGTGTCTGCCTTATCGTAGCTGGACTCATGAAAAATATTCCAGTGCTGAGGAAGAAGATAACAACTCCTTCTGTGATTTATGTTCTTCATAAAGTCTACTTTCGTTGTTTATTAAGACCAATTATTGAGAAATTTGCATGTATTAGTGTAATACTTTGAAAATTCGAAGTTCTTTCTTAAAGACTAGTTGTGTTTCGAAATCTGGCAGAAACTCCAAAGAGATTCTGGTCGTAAGTAAAGTATATCAGTGGCAAGACGCAGTCAACACCTCCAAAGCGCCTTAAGAGTCATGATGTTATTGTAAACATCACCACTAAAGCAGAGCTTCTAAACCCGACCTTCACGAAAGTAAATATTCCAGAATTCAAAACAAGATATCCTTGCTGTAGCGAAGCAGTTAAAAATATTTCAGAAAGCGAAGACTTCCGGTGCAGATTGTATGTCAGTCAGGTTCCTTTAGAGTAAGCTGATACGATAACTATACTTAGTAGCCTTATACAACCGCTCGCTCATAGAAAGATTCGCACGCAGAGACTGGAAATGTCTCTAACATCGATTTGCAATAAGATTTTGTAACATATACTGTGCTCGAACATTATGAATCACTTCGAAGAAAAATATTTATAGACGAATAGCCAACCGGGATTCAGAAAATCTCGTTCTTGTGAAACAGAACTAGCTCTTTATTCTCGCGAAGTAGTGAGTGCTATCGACAGGGGATGTCAAATTGTTCCGACAATTCTAGATTTCCAGAAGGCTTTTGTCACCATTGCTCACAAGCGACCTGTAATTAAATTGGGTGCCTGTTGAGTGTCGTCTCAGTTGTGTAACTGGCTCAAATGGTTCAAATGGCTCTGAGCACTATGGGACTCAACATCTGAGGTCATCAATCCCCTAGACTTAGAACTAGTTAAACCTAAGGACATCACCCACATCCATGTCCGTCGCAGGATTCGAACCTGCGACCGTAGCAGCAGCGCGGTTCCGGACTGGAGCGCCTAGAACCGCTCGGCCACCGCGGCCGGCTGCGTAACTGTATTCGTGATTTCCTGTCAGAAAAATCACAGTTCGTGATAACTTACGGACAGTCGTCGAGTAGAACAGAATTAATATCTCGCGTTCCCTAAGGAAGTGTTATAGCCTCTATGTTTTTCGTGATCTACATAAACGGCTTAGATCACAATATGAGTAGTCCTCTTCGATACTGTCATTTACCATCATTTAAATTTCATCAGATGATCAAACCGAATTGCAAAATGGTTTAGACAAAATATCTGTATGGTGCAAAAAGTGGCAATTGACTAAATCATGAAAAGTGCGAAGTTATCAACATGAACCCTAAAAAGAATGTGCTATCTTTCAATTACACGATAAATCACACGAATCTAAAGGATATGAACTCAACTAAATATCTAGGGATTACAATTACAAATAACTTAAATCGGTTCGATCACATGTGTAATGTTGCGGGGAAAAGCAAACGAAAGACCGTGAGTTATTGGCAGGACACTTAAAAAGTGTAGCAGGTTTTCTAAAGAGACTGTTTACACTACGTTTGTTCGCAGTCTTGTGGAGCAGTGTTCTGCGGTGTGGGATCCACGTCAGATGGGATTCGGATTACGGGTAGCTATCATGACCTCTGTTCAAAGAAGAGCAGCTCGTTTGTACAGTGTTGCTAAAGCCCGGGAACACTTTCAGTTATTTATAGCACAAGAACTAAACATTGTACAGATTTCATACATATTGAATTTTGAATAGAAACACTGAAAGCTTTATATATGGCATCGTCGACTGTGGCAGTCGCTTCGCGTGATCTCTCCCGGAGCTCTGCTACATCACGTGGTAGAGGCGGTACGTACACCAGATCTTTAACGTGTCCTCACAGAAAAACGTCACACGGAGTGAGGTCTGGTGATCGGGGAGGCCATTTCATGAAACAGCTGTCCCCTTCTGTAGCACGTCCGATCCACTGATGTGGCATCTCCATGTTCAGGTACCCACGAACTTCACGATGAAAATGGGGTGGAACCCAATCCCACTGAAAGATGAACGGAGAGTCCGACTGCAGTTGAGACATCAGCCATTGCTGCAACATGGCCAAGTAGGAATATCCAGTAACAGTGCTCTCGGTGAAGAAGAATGGCCCGTACATTTCTCGACGTGACACGGGACAAAAAAATTTAACTTTGGGACCATGCTCAAATTCAGTGTATTCGTGTAGATTAGATTCGACAATTATGCCTGCTCACTTCCCCATTAGTGTGAAAAGTGACTTCGTCGCAAAAAATTAACCGATCAGCAATGCCATCCTCATTCAATTGTTGCAATTGGAAACACAACTCAAAACTCTTGTTTTTGTCGTCGTCACTGAGCTTCTGCACTAGCTCCAATTTGAATGGTTTCATGGACAGCGTCTGTCGCAGGACTTTCCACACTGTCACTGGAGCCATTTCGAGTTCACGGGATGCACGACGCACCGATTTCTTTGGACTCCTTATGAATGTCTCTCGTACGCGCTCCGCCTTCATTTCACTCACTCTGGGACACCCGCTTCTCTTTGCCGGGCACAAGCAACCCGTCGTAACGAAATTATTGTGCCAGTAGTAAATGGCCTTCCTTGTTGGTGGCTTCTTACCGTACTTGGTTCTGAACATCCGTTGAACAGCTGTAGCACACTTGTTTTCGTCGAACTCCAACACACAAAAAGCTCGCTCGACACCTGAACTTGCCATGTTTGCGACTAGCGCTGACTATCGGCAAATTATCAAACTACACTGTGGTGGTATGATGATGAAGTCCCATACTCCGTAACAGAACGTAGGGGGACGATGCGGGAGACCCGCACCGCCGTACTAGGCAAGGTTCTAGTGGAGGTGGTTTTGTGGCGGTATACATAAAAAAAAACTTTCAGGGTTTCTCTTCAAAATGACATACGTATTATATCTGTACAATGTTTATTTCTTGTGCAATAAATAACTGAAAGTGTTCCAGACTTTATGTACACCCTTTATTATCGCGAAATAGTGGTGAGCGTGCCACGGATATGATACCTGAGTTGGTGTGGCAGCAATAAAAGAAAGACGTTTTTCCATGCGGTAGGACTTCCTTATGAAATTTCAATCACAAACTTCCTCCTCTGAGTGTGAAAATATTTTATTGGCGCCCACCTATATAGGGAGAAATGATCATCATACGGTAATAAAATAAGAGAAATCAGAGCTTGCACGGAAAGATATAGGTGTTCAAATTCCCAGCGCGTTGTTAAGGTGTGGAATGGTAGAGATGTAGTTTAATGGTGGTTCGATGAACCCTCTGCCAGGCACTCAATTGAAAATTGCAGAGTAATCATGTAGGTGTAGATTCAAATATATACACTAGTGATTTCACTGACCTGACCTCACCTGGTAATGAATCCTGAACAGATTTGCCCTCTGAAGGAACAATGACTGAAATCACCAATGAAATTACAATCCTATTTGGATAATTATTATGTGCGACTGTGGTGCAGACGGTGGGTTACTGATTTCCTCTCTGTTAATTGTCCGTCGTGTGAAGTTGTTTAATTCATAATCATTGTATTTAATTGGTTAATAAATATTCAGGCTGGCCCCATATTAGTTACCAGCCAGTATTGAATCAAGGACGGTAGTGACACTGTCAGCAAATGCAGAAACATTAATGCTCACCGACAGACAAAAGTTAATGCAAAGTCCGGTCACATTAATGTGACGAACGGCTACGAGGTCAACGAGCTTAATCACTCACAGACAGGACGGCCGCCGGGGTGGCCGAGCGGTTCTAGGCGCTACAGTCTGGAACCGCGCGACCGCTACGGTCGCAGGTTCGAATCGTGCCTCGGGTATGGATGCGTGTGATGTCCTTAGGTTAGTTAGTTCTACGTTCTTGGGGACTGATGACCTCAGAAGATAAGTCCCATAGTGCTCAGAGCCATTTGAACCGTTTTTGAACAGACAGGGCGTGGAAGCACTAGCAGTGGAGGGTGTATACACGTGTCGGGGACGCGAAAAGTAGTGCAGTCACTGTCTTGGCATTTCCTGGATGATCTCGTCATTCTCGAAGGCGCTGTGAAACAACATTAATGTGCATCCATGAGTGGGGACCATATTCACCCCTACACGCAGTTTGTTTTTTTCTTCAGCATGATGGCATCTATCAGCAGAACAACGCAACACGTCACACAGCTCGCAATGTATGCGAATGTTTGAGAGAACACCAGGATGAGTTTACTATACTCTCTGGCCGCTGGATTCAGATTGAAACCCAGTCGAGAATCTGCGGGATCACATCGATTGGGTTGTTCGCGCCATGGATCCTCAGCCGAGAAACCTACTGTATCTGGCCACGGCACTGGGGTCAGAATGAGTCCACATCCCTGCCAATACCTTCCAGAACGTCATTCGAGTCCTCCCTCGGGCATGGGTGTGTGTGTTAGTTCTTAGGATGATTTAGGTTAAGTAGTGTGTAAGCTTAGGGATTGATGAGCTTAGCAGTTAAATCCCATAAGATTTCGCACACACACACACACACACACACACACACACACAACGTCGTTGACTTCTTTCCGCACGTCCGTACTGGTAAAGGTGGTTGTTCAGGCTTTTGACAGGCGGTCAAATTAATGTGTGTGGACAATGTAATAATATTTGACAGTATACTTATATCTGTCATATCCTGCTAAGGCTAAATAAACAATGAACTGTAAACTTTCAACTAATGTACTGCCACAGCATTTCGCTGCCACAGCATACTCACACACTGCTGTGGCTAACCTCCTGTATGGAAGCGCCGAACAATAAAAAATGCTGTTGCTGAGTAAGCATTCTTGGCTCAGCACTCGCTACGAAATACACATTCCATCTCGCTTCTCCCCGCACGTAGTACTGAATGTTCCAGGTTTCAGGCACTCGAATTACGTGTATCTATCACGACCTCTGTACAACATACAGGCAGCCATATTCTTGAGACCACATGCTCCGGCCGCCCCATTACCAACTCCTTCAGAGTGTGTCACTGCGACATTTGGTCAGCGTGGCGGCTAACAGAAGCGCTTCCCCCTCACTCACTTCCGCGTCGCCTTCTGGGAGCAACCTAGTCTAGTCCGTGGCTCCGCCGACTCACCTCAGTCGCGGTTATGCCTCAGTCCACGGATCCGTATTCGCTCCACGTATATAATCGTTTATATGCCTTTCCGTTGTATGACTATCTTGCGAGTGAAACGTTAATCTATCCTTACATTCTTACTGATGCAAATTTCGCAATCGGTAGCCGCTCGCGTGCGAGTAGTACGTAACCGGAGAGATTTTAGACGCTGTAGAGATGCCAGAGACGTTGGAACACGTGGAGCTGTCACGATTCGCTTAGCGTGACACTTTGATTGATCGCCCCGCCGCATTCGCTTAATTGAATTAGTTGTAATGGTGCTAATACAAATTACGCCAACTAATGGAACAATGTGATGGAATATTATAGTGCTGAAACGTGTCATGGGTGTTAACTGTCAGACAAAACGGATGTTATCACAGTTATTTGCCGACAGGCATTCTGACTTCTGTCACAGAATGCCAGTAGCAAGTTGTGCGTTATCGGAGCAAAGCATTACAATGTTTCTGACATCCCACTTTTAAGCGAGGGATTGCTGAAATTATGCCCAAAGGGAGCTATTAATTTCACATGCGACCAGCTTTTAGTATTGAACATTGAAGTCTTTACTTTCCGTTTCCTCTCAGAAGGCAAATGATTAAGTACCTTTCATATTCTCTCAACAACACTGCGGGTAGCTTTTCTAAGATCGTCTTGGTGTTATTTTGAAAGGTCAGGACTGTTTATAACACGACCAGCTACGGGAAACTTTAGTAATTCCAATTACACCCTCTTCCCACAATACGTTTACGGTTCTTCGCTATTGTCAAAACAATTCACGTCATCCTGAGACTAAATCTCATCAAACGCTAACTTTTACACAATTCTCGATGTTCTCTTTACGCGTATTTACCGTATGTCAAGCACATAGTACAGATAAGTCTTCCAACGTGATTATGCATCTAGGTCTCAAAAACTAGTCTTGTTTTCCTCGAAACGACAGTGCCCAACGCGTAAGCGTACGCGATACTTTTGCATGTTGGCTGAGTTGTCCGGTTAAATTACCACAAAATTTAGTGTAGAGATGATTAGAAGTGATGAACGATGATAAAAACTTAAGAATAAGTTATGAAGATACAACAGCCGAGGTGAAGGTAGAAACATACTTTAAAGGCACATTTGCATGTTGAGCTTTTATTAGCGGAAATGTAATTCTAAGTAATAAAAAAAAAAGAAATAATTTAAGCCATAGATATAGTCCACGGCTGTATAAATATTGTATGCAACCGCTGGAAACATTTGAAGATTTTTGATCGTCATATTATTGGCGAAAGAGGAAGTCACCTTTTGTTTTCTAGGTCTTGTCCAAATCCGCCGTATGTGGCACACCGCCATTAATACTACATTATTTCATTATTTTATTCACGAGTTGCAACCAGACGGCAGTCGTAATTGTATAACGTAAGTGTCGTACTTTTAATTGTGTTTTTTATTTCAGAATATATTGTTATTACTAACCTATATATGTTTTATTCTGTGTCTTTAGTCGTTGTATGATTGTTGGTTGACTTGGCATGGCAAAAGGTTCCGTACTTTTAAGCAAAAAGTCGTCCACCTCGATCCACCGACGTCTTCCACCGACGTTTTCGGATGTTGTCATATTACGAAGGCCGAATTTAGTGAAAACACAGAGAAAAGAAACACGGTTAAAAATACATGAACGGACCTTTAACGAAAATGCCATGCTCTAGCCCCAAAAGTTTGAACAATTTTTTTTTAAAAATTCATTAGTATAATTCATTGTATGGTCTCGATCAAATTACGAATGAGCCAAAAAGAAATTAATTAAATTGGCGACTTCGTGTCTGGCCGCATTGTTATATGTACTATATTGTCTTCCTTTTGTTCAGGTTTATTGCAAACGACATACGGGATACGAGAAGGGAATACATTGAAGTAAGGCTAATTACTGGAATGTATATCGACACCTGAAATTACGCTACAATCGCAGATACAAGGTAAGGCACCGCATCCTTACATCAGCAATCTTATTATTGTATTATCGTAGCTTGCTTGGTAGAGCTATCACAATTTTCCGTTTCCGTAGCAGTGATTTTAAGCCACATCGCGGTTTTCAAAATTATTTTCATTATTCATACAGTACAACAATAGAGTTTTATCAGTTCATAATATGGCCGACTTAGTTCTGAGCGACTTGTGTGCAGCCATTAGTATCCAAAATTCCACCATTACTTTCGACAGTTAATTTTGTTGTTCAGACATTGTCGCGCAGCGAGATTAATTTTTACATTTATTCTGATTACACATACGAGTTTACATTTTTGTGTGATATATTACGTGTGGCATGGTACTGACCAGAAGACAAGTAGCAAAGATGGAGAACCAGAGACTGTGAACACAGACGCAATCCGAGTCTGACATGACATTAAATAATGAACGGTACATAACAGCTAACTCGAATACTGATGAGCGACATATTACTGCTTGTTCTCGTGTCGCAAATTTAGAAAATAGACCGTCTACCAGTAATACGCCTAAATCTAGTTCCGAACCCATTTTGGTGTCTAACGACTTGGCGGGGGCGGAATATTTGCACACTGTATTGCCAGAATGTTCGATGCTATTATGAAACAAATGACACAACATGACCAACAGATGACGGCTGTACGCGTCAATTTGAAAATGGCTTATGGCGAGATGAAAACACGACATGATGAAATTAAATCAGATTTAGCTGCACTTAAAACGTCAAACGATACTTTGTGTAGTCGTGTTGAGGAGATAAATAACAGACTTAATGGACAAGTGTCCGAACTCAGCGCGAAATTTTCAGAGATTTCATTACAACAAGAAAACACAAATAAAGATGTGACAGTTATGTAAGCACAAGTGAACAATCTCATTAAAACATGCGAGTCTGTAGTTACTCAGATTAAATCTTATCCGGCAGTGCATGATAAAAAAACGCATATTGCCGATGTCGAAAAGAAGGTTGACGCATTTGACAAACAGCTTTCTGATAGGTACTGACAACCATTTCTCATGCATCGGTAGAGAATTTCACAGTTAAAAAGACAAATATCTTGACGAGTGCTTACAAGAAATACTGACTTCTGTTGTCCACGACACTGTCGCGGAATTTAAAATAACAAAAAAAAAAGGTTCAAATGGTTCTGAGCACTATGGGACTTAACATCTGTGGTCATCAGTCCCCTAGAACGTAGAACTACTTAAACCTAACTAACCTAAGGACATCACACACATCCATGCCCGAGGCAGGATTCGAGCCTGCGACCGTAGCGGTCACGCGGTTCCAGACTGAAGCGCCTAGAACCGCACGACCACAGCGACCGGCTTAAAATAACAACAAACACGTAATCAGTCAAGCAACACAATCTGCCGCTGCACAATTGAAACAGTTTGACAATTCCGTACGACCTGTGTGCAATGGCGGTAATAGCAACCAAAACACACAGTTTGGCAATGAACACAAGTTCATTTATGATGCATACTCACCGCACAATACGTACTCACAACAACAGTACGCACCTCGACATGACACACTGCATTGCAATCGTGATAATTATCAACATTTTCCTTGTTGAACCTTACAGTAATCATTCTGAAACTAAACATTACTACAATGCCAAGGAAGAGGAGACCTTCATAAAACATATGCAATTTCAGACATTTATTCCTGAAAAAATAACCGTACATCCTGTCATCTTTCTTAAAGCCTTCAGAAATGCATTTCCTCGTACGTGGAGTGACCGTAAGAGGATATCTTATGTTGTCGGTTACATCCAAGGCGACGCAGCTGTATAGACGTATAATGAAGCCGATAAATGCGTCACGTACGAAAAATTTGAGAGAGCCTTTTTATCTTAATTTTGGTCACAATCTGTCCAGGAAAGACTTCGTAGGCAGATTGTGGATGCTGAACCATTCAGTCCTAAGCACGGCAATTTGCGCCGGTATTTCGAGAAATATTTGAATATGGGACATTTCCTTGAGGAGCCGGTTGCAACGCGCGACAGCCTCCGCGCATTGAAGGCAAGACTACCGTTTAAAATGGTTCAAATGGCTATGAGCACTATGGGACTTTACTTCTGAGGTCATCAGTCCCCTAGAACTTAGAACTACTTAAACCTAACTAACCTAAGGACATCACACACATCCATGCCCGAGGCAGGATTCGAACCTGCGACCGTAGCAGTCCCGCGGTTCCGGACTGCAGCGCCTAGAACCGCACAGCCACACCGGCCGGCTTTTTGTCAAATAACCTAACTAATACCCTCCAGAAACCGGGGGAAAAACTCGTGACTCACCCTGTATAAGTAGTAATTTTCCCGTTTTCGTCCTGTATATATCTAGGAAATCAAAGCAAAATAAAAACTGTCTGTAGAACATGTGCTTCTCTGAGTGAGGGCAGTCATTAAACCGTGGCTCCAGCCTCAGCCGGTGGGCTGCAAGTCACTCACGCACTCGGCAGCGGCTGGCGAGGCAGGCAGCCTGTTGCGCACCCCCGACTATACTATTCTTCCAGATGAATTAAAAGACAAAATCACAATATGCATTGACGACATTTGCAGAACCTTCTTTGTCGGAACATAATTTCTGTTCTTCGCAAGCTATTGCAAACTTTTCTTACAGAAGGTGTTACCGTGAACTTCAGTAAATCTCATTTTGGCAAGACTTCCATTAAATTTATGGGCCACCTAGTTTCGGCTGGCGGCATTGCGCCTGATCCCGACAAACTACAAGCCATCCGTTACATTACAATTCCGTCTACCAAAAAACAACTTCGTAGATTCCTCGGTTTGATCATTTTTTTTCGCAGTTTCATACACCACTCTTCCCTAGATACCTGTAGATTGTCATGTCAGTGGTAAAAATACGAGGGCAGTTCAATAAGTAATGCAACACATTTTTTTTCTCGGCCAATTTTGGTTGAAAAAACCGGAAATTTCTTGTGGAATATTTTCAAACATTCCCGCTTCGTCTCGTATAGTTTCATTGACTTCCGACAGGTGGCAGCGCTGTACGGAGCTGTTAAAATGGCGTCTGTAACGGATGTGCGTTGCAAACAACGGGCAGTGATCGAGCTTCTTTTGGCGGAAAACCAGGGCATCTCAGATATTCATAGGCGCTTGCAGAATGTCTACGATGATCTGGCAGTGGACAAAAGCACGGTGAGTCGTTGGGCAAAGCGTGTGTCATCATCGCCGCAAGGTCAAGCAAGACTGTCTGATCTCCCGCGTGCGGGCCGGCCGTGCACAGCTGTGACTCCTGCAATGGCGGAGCGTGCGAACACACTCGTTCGAGATGATGGACGGATCACCATCAAACAACTCAGTGCTCAACTTGACATCTCTGTTGGTAGTGCTGTCACAATTGTTCACCAGTTGGGATATTCAAAGGTTTGTTTCCACTGGGTCCCTCGTTGTCTAACCGAACACCATAAAGAGCAAAGGAGAACCATCTGTGCGGAATTGCTTGCTCGTCATGTGGCTGAGGCTGACAATTTCTTGTCAAAGATTGTTACAGGCGATGAAACATGGGTTCATCACTTAGAACCTGAAACAAAACGGCAATCAATGGAGTGGCGCCACACCCACTCCCCTACCAAGAAAAAGTTTAAAGCCATACCCTCAGCCGGTAAAGTCATGGTTACAGTCTTCTGGGACGCTGAAGGGGTTATTCTGTTCGATGTCCTTCCCCATGGTCAAACGATCAACTCTGAAGTGTATTGTGCTACTCTTCAGAAATTGAAGAAACGACTTCAGCGTGTTCGTAGGCACAAAAATCTGAACGAACTTCTCCTTCTTCATGACAACGCCAGACCTCACACAAGTCTTCGCACCCGAGAGGAGCTCACGAAACTTCAGTGGACTGTTCTTCCTCATGCACCCTACAGCCCCGATCTCGCGCCGTCGGATTTCCATATGTTTGGCCCAATGAAGGACGCAATCCGTGGAAGGCACTACGCGGATGATGAAGAAGTTATTGACGCAGTACGACGTTGGCTCCGACATCGACCAGTGGAACGGTACCGTGCAGGCATACAGGCCCTCATTTCAAGGTGGCGTAAGGCCGTAGCATTGAATGGAGATTACGTTGAAAAATAGTGTTTTGTAGCTAAAAGATTGGGGAATAACGTGGTGCATTTCAATGCTAAATAAAACGTCCCCTGTTTCAGAAAAAAATGTGTTGCATTACTTATTGAACTGCTCTCGTACTATATGGTCGTGGGACGACCAAGCACAATCCGAGTTTTTTAATTTAAGAAATGCTTTACTTAACGCTCCACTTCCATCACATCCTGACCGGACAAAGAATTTTACGATTGCTATAGACAGCTCCAAGACTGCTCTTGGTGTTCACATATTTCAGAAAATAGAGGAAAATGTTACAACTATTAAGAAGAACATCGAGTTTGCTAGTCGCATCCTCACATCGGCTGCAAGAAATTATTTTATCACTGAACTCGAAACCTTATGTGTTGCAAGAGCTTTCCCTAAATTTCGTCACTTTCTATACGGCAGACTCACAACCAATATACACAGATCAGAGAGCTATTCAGTTTATTATTTCAGCTAAATTCACACATACAGACTTAGTCGTTGGAAACATTATTTGCAGGATTTTGATTTTACGATTGTCCACATCCCAGGAATTCAGAATACTGTAGCAGACGCGCTTTCTCGCTCACTGTACAGTAACCAGCAAGAAATCGCCGCTAATATCTGTCAAAACAATTTCAGCCTCTCCTACATAAAACAAGTAGCTTTTGAAACTTTTATTTCAGCATCGTTAAAAGACATCACCAGAGAGCAGAGCAAAGACGACGTCTGGAAAGGGATCAAACTTCTGTGGCGTGACACGAGCCAGACAACAATCAGAAATTACTATGCCGTGCACAATAATATTCTGTTTCGCCGCGCTCGCCCTGACGGCGAAAATTGGACTCTCTGCATACCTGACGAACTTGTCAATAAATTAATGTAGTATACACACTTGAGTTACGCCCATTATGGTGCTGGCAAATGGTTTTTGATACTACGACAGAACTATTATTTCACAAACATGGAAAAGCGTATTCGACGAGTCTTGGTGACTTGCAGAATTTGTCAAGAAGCTAAATCTTCTGCAATATCTCACATTGTACCCCATTGTACCCATGAAATTAAGATATATGGCAGCTGCTGATCTATTTGGATCCATCCCACGAACTAATAAAGGTTTCTGATATATTTTCATTGCTGTAGAACTAACTTCGAAATTTGTATCTTTCACTCCGTTACGAAAAGCCACTGCTACAACTGTTTCTAGCGCTTTTACTAAACACTTTTTGCCTGATGTTGAACATGTCCAGAAGGCAAATTCCTACAATGGACCGCAATTTCGATCAGTAATATGGAAATGCACACTACAAGCTAAAATTATTACACCGATAATCCAATCCATGAGAGCGCATCATGAAAGGGATTGGAAAACTTTGTCGTAGATACGAAAAAACACATTGACCGGGGACAAGCACATTTCAGATTTTCAGGACGTCATAATTTCAATACCAAACGACTCCACCATGCTTTCGCCGCATCTTGTGTTGAAAAATATAGATACACCTAATAAAATTAATATTGTTTCTTTTCCTACGACTAGAAGATTACGTCACCATGAAATTATAGGCATCTCACTTAACATTATAAAGCGTGCAGCACAACGCCGCAAACGTCAACAAAAACAGGTGAGCAACCTCCAGGAATCATACAATGAAGGCTTTCACGACCGGATGGTACTGTTGTTGATAATTCTTCCGGGTTATGGTTTACCTAAAGTTCACAAACTAAATCTCCCTCTGAGACCTATTGTTAGTGCGATTGATTCCCCTACTTATCAAATATCTAGGTATCTAGCTACTCTTTTACAACCATACATTGGTATGACTGATTCTTATGTGAGGGGTTCACGTCATTTTATTGAGAAAACTGAAGGTCTAACCTTGGCTCCTGAAGACATTCTGGTCAGTTTTGATATTGTATCACTGTTTACTATGATTCCGGTCAATGAAGTTATGGTTTACATAACGGAAGTTTTCCCTGAAGATTTGACCGCTCTGTTTAGACACTGTCTCACATCTAGCCAGTTTCAGTGGGATGAGAAGTTTTATGAGCAAGTGGATGGTGTTGCCATGGGCAACCCGTTGAGCCCAGCGATTGCCAATTTTTACATGGAGAAATTTGAATAATTAGCGTTGAATAAAGCAAATAAGAAACCATGTTGTTGGTATCGTTATGTAGACGACACATTCGTGGTTTGGACACACGGTAAAAAAGCCGTAGACGAATTTGTTTATTATCTTAATAGCATAAAACCTCAAATTCAGTTTACCATTGAAGTGGAAAAAGACCAGGCTATTACGTTTCTCGATGTATTAGTCATGAGACAGACCGATGGCAGTCTAAAACATAAAGTGTTTCGGAAGAGCACACATACTCATAGATACTAACATAAGAACTCCAATCATCACCCACAACAAAAAAGAGGTGTAATCAAAAGCTTAGTGGACAGGGCAAAACGGATTTGTACGCCGGAACATCTGGATACGGAAGTGAATCATCTGAAACAGGCCTTCGAAAAGAATGGGTACTCAAACAAAGAAATTAATAGAGTTTTGAGACCTAATTACAGCAGGCCAAAGGACAAGGATGGTACACAGCAATGGAAGAATATGGTATCTTTACCCTTCATTAGTAAGGTTACAGATCGTATCGGTAAAATCTTGCCGAAACATAAAGTGAAACCGGTATTCAAACCTACCAGAAAAATAGGACAAGTGCTTCGTTCTTTTGAAGATAGAAGGCCATCATTATCATCTAGCGGTGTGTATAAAATTCCGTGTACCTGTGGCAAGTACTTGGTACTACGAAAAGGAGTGTGAATACGAGGGTAAAGGAGCATAAAAGTCTTTGCCGACTGGGAAAAATAGATAAATCGGCCGTTGCGGAACATGCACTTCAGTCAGGTGACCATGTAGTTAAGTTTTCTGAAACTACAGTTTTAAGTGCTACCACGAACTATTATCCACGACTGTATAGAGAGGCTATTGAAATTTATAAACATGAAGATAATTTTAATAGAAAGAAGAGGCCTTGAAGTTAAGCGAGATATGGACAGTGGCGTTACAGAATCGATAAGTGATTTTTATCTATGACGGACTATTATCGATAGTTACATTTTGACTAGTTTTCTCTCTGCTACTATGTGCAAGCTAGACCACGCCCACTTTCCTCGGTATTTAGGCCGCACTCCGACGCCCGACTCGTCAAATGGTTCAAATGGCTCTGAGCACTATGGGACTTAACATCTTAGGTCATCAGTCCCCTAGAACTTAGAACTACTTAAACCTAACTAACCTAAGGACATCACACACATCCATGCCCGAGGCAGGATTCGAACCTGCGACCGTAGCAGTCCCGCGGTTCCAGACTGCAGCGCCTAGAACCGCACGGCCACCGCAGCCGGCCCGAATCGTCAGTCGGCAGGACTCAGCAGGACCAGCCATACCTCTGAAGATGTCCAACGTAGTATTGGACGAAACGTTAGGAATAGAAAAATTCCATGGACCACGGCCATACAACCTGGAAGAATTATCAACAACGCAACCTCCAGGAATTTTGCATAGGGCAAAATGTATTGGTATGCACTGACTACCTATTCAACAGAGGAAAGCGTCGCTGCAGTAAATTTGAACTTTTATATTCTAGACCTTTCAAGATACGTAATCTTCCCTATCCCAATGTGGTCCACATTGAAACTTTACAAACGAGAAAATCGCAAGCAATCATCACATCAGAAACGTCAAGCACTTATAGAATAACTTTTGATGTGGTTAATTTCACGTAGCTAGATAGAATTTTGACGATTACATGACACAAATATTTATTTTTCGCCTTTTAGCTTTGTATACAACTTTTTCTTATTTTCCAGGAACTCTGATAACTGACAAATTTTTTTTACAGATGTGCGGGTCTATATTGCCAGCTTTTATATGTGCTTATTCAGATTCAGATATGAGTGTTCATAATAATATGACGCAACACAGAGCTTTTTACCTGATGCTCTTCCCATGCTTATACAATTTCTATTGCTACCTTGTTTTCACATTTCCTTGATTATTCAGCATTGTACTAGGTGGCGACGTGCCTGGCAGGTAGAATCTCGCAGGTCTGTTCTCTTACCTTAAACTTAGGCCTTGCACATTTTTCTATTTTCATACTAGTGTACATGAAAACAACAACTGAAAGAGACAACATTTATTTTGACATGTGTCCAGCGGATCAAATCCCATGGGTGGTCTGACCGCTGAAAACTGTAACTCAAACTTTTTTTGTATAATAAGAATTTGTGTGCTTTTTGTATATAGCTTCTATATATCTTATGACCGTTTATCTTTAACGCTGTTTTGTCTCTACTGATACAATGTAATGTGCTATTTTTTATGATACTATGCAGAAGTTTATGCTGTTGTCTGCTGAATTATCACTAGATTTTTTTGGTAGGTCAGTCACTCTTTGTATTTTATAATGTTGCCATGTTTCATTTATGCCCAGCCTTGTGCTCTAACTTGTGCAAAATCCCTTGTACTTGATGATGTCACTAGTGTACTTGCTTTCACCTATGTGGAGTTAAGAAATCAATGTACCCTGTAACACATGTCCATATCATGTACTCATTAATTTTTTATATTTTTCAGAAACAATGTACCAGAGTCCCATTGTATTCAAACCAGACATTATGAAAGTGTAAACAGAAGCACATGAAAGTGCAGGAAATGCAGTTGTTTAATTTTTCTTTGGATTACAGTAAAACTAATTAAGCACACCATTTGCTCAACAATGCATTACACAGTAACTTTCCGTAAGGCAAACATTACACATTGTATATCCTTTAACAAATACGAATAAGTTAAAAATAAATAATTAAAAAAATAATTAAAAGAACGTTACACACCAAAATTCGGTTGGCTCGAGCAATTTGCTCAGACTACCTGTTGTTGTGTGAGGTGTAAAATCCAAAAGTGAATGTCAGGGTTTATATCTTTCACATTTAGTACAGAAGTGTATCAGAACAAAAACGTATTAAAAAATTCACAGATTTACAAATCTGAGAACTGATAGTAAGTTTTCGGGCTGCTGAATCTGTTTCGACGACTTTCTGAGCCGCCGGTACAGGTGCTGCGAGCAGTAGTCATGCATATGGTCCCTACCAGCAGAAAGGCTGTTTATGCTTTTAGTGTCGTGCCAACTTTTGTGGCCGAATTCGACTTTCGGCTCCTGCTATGCTCTGATGGGAATGGGTGATGAGTTGATTATGTGGAAAAGATTGACGATATGACGGGACAGAGTGATACGAAACATCACGTTAATATATCAAGGTATAAATACCCTGGCACCTGAGGGAGTTATAGAGGTTAGACGCTGTAGGGGAAGCAGAAAGGTTTCTGCATTATGCCGAAACACTGTGATACAGTTTTCGTATCAAATGAGATTACAGCACCTGTTTCTCTTTCTGAGTTTGTCTCTAACGTCGGACGAAGTGCTTTCGTAATCACCAAGGCGAGGCTTTTTCCATTTACGCTGCCACTCAGTGATGTTTACTTTGGCGCCACTTCCCGTCCGCTACGGGGAAATCCCGTTCCATCCTCTCTGCTGGTTACAGCTGAGAGTGGACAGGGCTTACGGTAATACCAACTACCGGCCGGTCACAAGCCGGCGTACAAATATTTCACATTGCTCTCAAGGTGTTTATCTTCTGGAGGGTACACTGCTTTTTGATCTCAAAATCTCTCGAGCACTTCTTTCCTGTTCAGCTGTTAGACATAATTTATAATGTCAGATAGAACATACAGAGTTGTGAAGGATTCATTTATTCAGTATAAAGTTGTGCGCGTGGAAAACGTTGAGCGCTTTGTGTCGTGTTTCTTGCAGAGTTGACGTAATTATTTTATGTAAACTGGCCTATTTCATCAGAAATCATAGAAGGAGACGCGTTAAGAGTAGTAGACGCAGCGTTATTATTGGAGAACGCGAATAGGACGGCATTTTATTAACTCGCGTCCGTTCGTTCACAAAAGGAGTTCATATGGATCAGATCAGTAGAGGTAGCCAGCCTAAGCTAATGGTCGAGTGAGCCATACCTAAAGGCGTGAGAACGATCTTCGACTACGGGCTGCCGATGTAGACACAGTCCTATCAATATTTATTGTTACTTGTAAACAAAAAGCCAGTTTCTGTTAAAGGCACGTATCTCATGGGAACACTGTTTATTTACCATGCAGCAGTAATATGCAAACGTAAGGATATCAATGGGAAAAGACAACATTTGTAAACCAAAACGATTAGTGTAACGACAGTTGGTGTGGGCTGGCGGGAAATATGCGTCACTTGGTGTTTCCCGGGTTGGCTATTAGTTAGAAAACGCAAGCAGTGCTTGGAATAAAACGCAGAAATCTCTCAGTCATTTGCTAGAATATGAACGATGTAGCTGGTGAGTTTGTGTCACAAACATATTTTGTTTTTTAGTCTCGAAGCTGGTGAATAGTATAACTTTCAGCGCCATTTTATAATGTTGGA
Organism: Schistocerca cancellata; assembly: GCF_023864275.1. Lineage (NCBI taxonomy): Eukaryota > Metazoa > Arthropoda > Insecta > Orthoptera > Acrididae > Schistocerca > Schistocerca cancellata. Next base: position 420,092,334 of record NC_064634.1, on the reverse strand, counting down.
GATAAACAGAAATAATATCACTCTAGTATTAATATTTAAGTAGTCTAATAAAGATTGTATTCTAATAACGAAATACTGCTTACTCAAGTCTGTTTCTTTCACTTCCATGGTTTAATGTGCGATGTGAGTAGCATAATATGCGCCGTATCAAATTTGGGTGGACTGGGCCACATAAACAAATATTTTTTTTTGCTTTCAGGGCACGAGGTCAAGTTTCAAGATGAATCTGGGAATGAGGGCCGAGGGGAGTTGGGTCACTCTGCAATGAAGGAAGTGGTTTCAAGTGTTCTGGAAGGTGGAATGAATGAAAGAGCTATTCTTAGTGTCGTAAATCTACCCTGAGGGCCAATTATTAGGTGACTAGTATAAAATGTGAAGTCAGAAAGCAAAAGGTTATGAGGTTAAGGGATTGATGTTCAGTTGTGACAGATAAATTAGAGGATTTTTACATGAAATGTTTGCTAATATTACAGAACCTTATTCACGCGTATGACCTTAGTTGTTTTTGCGCCCCAAGTACCTCAATCACAAAATTTCCAATCTTGAGGACGATTTGACTATGTGTGGACATGATACAGTTATTTATTTAAGGGAAAAAGGGGAATGAATCATCTCAACATTCCTAGTCGTCATTTGTCGTGTGGTGATGTGGTCGGAAGGCGCTGTATGACTACTTAGGGTTAGTAATGGTTCAAATGGCTCTGAGCACTATGCGACTTAACTTCTTAGGTCATCAGTCGCCTAGAACTTAGAACTAATTAAACCTAACTAACTTAAGGACATCACACTCATCCATGCCCGAGGCAGGATTCGAACCTGCGACCGTAGCGGTCGCTCGGTTCCAGACTGTAGCGCCTAGAACCGCACGGACACTCTGGCCGGCAAGGGTTAGTAATAAGGTGCGTCGTGTGAGAACGGGCGCGTCAGCCAGAAACCGGTAACCACAACAGAAAAATTGTATATTCATTCAACTGAGACGGCCAAATAAAGAAATTATCAGATTTCCTCAGATTATTATTATTTTTAGCCAAACTGGTTATGTAACTGATATGACCTCGTGAACATTCGCTCAAAATATTCCTCTTTGTATGCAAACTTCAGACCCAAGAATGAATATTAGCATGATCGGACTTCAGTTTGAATGATACGTACACAGGTAGGGAGAGCATTCATGATGCAACGAAGAATATAAGGATGTAATGAAAAATATTTTAAATGAATATAACACTATAATCACACTTAATATTCTAGCAAAATCTGTAAGTGTCTTTGTGCTCTTCCTTATAGAAAGAATACTTCTTATGAGGATGTAAGAGCTCACTTAGTAAACCCTAATAGATAATGTAAACTCAGCCTTAGCCATTTCATATATGTTAACGATCCACACGAAATTTCGAAGTTCTTGACAACACTAATTTACCTTGTACTGGCTGTAAGATACATGCTAAGAAATGAGAAATGTTCCACCTGATGGAAGTTTGTTTCAATACTAATTCTGCTGAAGGCAAAATGCTTTTAATGTTTTGTTCTCATATCAACTGCAAATATAAGTAAGTAGACATGATCACGTGGGAACTAACCATAAAAGAATTATAAGTTTCAAAAGTAACCGTTCGATGGAAATGAATCAAGAGAAATGTTAGAATAACTTAGTGTTATTATTCAACAACCCAAAAGCAATTGAAACATCAAGATAACAGTTTTCCTTCAACGGATCACGTGAAATTCAGTTCCACGTAACATGAAAACCAGAACAAAAGGAAACCCCTCACAATCAGCAGCTCTCGTAATAATTTTGAATGAATCGGAGGTGAGCTTGCGCTCAGGGGTGATTAAATGTTATACCCACATCGATCCCTGAATGTAGGACGAACTCTCTGTCTTCGAACAAAGAATGTAACCTTGGATGCAAAAGGTGCATCTGTGCAACCGACAGCTCCGCAACAAAATATTGCGCCAAAATGCATATGCTAACATCGGTCTCACTGTAGATTGTAATGTGTTGCAGCATGGTAACGAACATGTAAATAGAACATCATACGAATAAGTACAAGCAGCGTCCTCGCGATGCGTGTAGTCCTAACTACTCTGGACACAAGTCAGAACAGCATGCAGAAGCAGAAAATGCGGGAATGTGGTACACAGTTTTGCCTTTGTCTCTGTAATATACATGAACACACTTCCTCAAAACTCTCGAGGTGAGGTCTGATGGTCAGTCGACATCCAAGGCCTATAGTAAGCTTTACCATACGAGATATCAGGCCTGTTGCCCTTACGTCTCACCAGTGACATATTACTCGCGTAAAAATGAATGGTTTTAAATATGTTGGACTTTCAAAAAATCAAAAACAGTTGCTATTGTTACTTAGCTGAAAAATTAGAACGACAATAACCTTCCAATACGACAAACATACTGCCCTCAACACCGGAAAAATGTGGCGAAAAGCGGCGTCTTGCCAGCGGATGGTCTGAAACAGCTCATCAGTCTTAGAGGCGCTGTTCATCGGACATACAAACGAGTTCCGCCACAGAAAATGACGTAACCTGCAAGCTAGGGTATATCAGAGGTAGCCAGTCTGTGGCGAATATTAAAGTCAGGCATTAACTTACAAAATCTGCGTGGAAGAATCTGCGTGGTCTAGGTAATACAAAATATGTAGCTTGCCGCATTGTCCTTGATGAGTAAGTGAGGTACTCACGTTATAGAGAACCACAATTAAACTCCGAAAAGACTATAATTATTTGGTGGGTGCTAATGGCGAATAGCTCCAAAATATTCAGTCTTAATCATGTTACCGTCAATAATATAAAAAATAAGTGCATTCTGTATGTTTTTTCGTCTCATGAACGCACTAACATCCTCCTCTCTCACTCCTCGACTTCAATTTTAATATGTAAACAACTCAGCAGAGACATGCGTCCGATTACCACAAAATTGTTTCTGTCCCAACCCATCACAAAATCCCCGTGTCTAAATCCTTTTCCGCAGCAGGAGCACAATATGGAGTGCTATACCCCACAATATCAGAGAAGGGAATACCTCTAACTCCTAAGCAGAGTTAATAAAAGACAAGAATAACATCTGAATTGGTTTCCGAAGAATTACATAACCCCCGTTACGGGTCCTCATTTCGCAACATACGCTTCCAGTAGCACCATGTCCATAGCAGGAACAGCCTATGAGAATTTCTCTCATGTCAAACTTGGAAGTTGCCTTTTTATTTGTTTATTTATTGATAATATTGACTCTTCAAGGAGCTATCTAGCCTGTGTATTTTTCGTGAGATCGCTTAATCAGAAGTATTGGTTCTCAAGATCAAACAATTTCACTTCAACAATAGCAAGCACACAACCGTGACTCAAAGGGCATTCGCACACAGTATTACAGAAACCAACTACACATGCAATCTGGCAAGTGCCTACGGCGAACGTGTCCTATTGAGACCTGTAACTGAGGTGGAAGTGGCCTGGCGTTACGTCATAATATTAGTTACGGATTAATAGAATTTTGTGGCTTTGGGCGGTTGCCAGAAAGTGAAGGAAGATCCATGGGTCCACCCCTTGAAAGTTAAGGAAACAAACTCTCATTAACTACTAGTTTACGCTTTTTTGACGCTCAAAAATATCGAAAAAGTACAAAAATGTGCTTTATCTTAGCCAAAAAACTTTAAATATCTTGAAAACTGTAGCATTCACAGCCATTTTCTGAGTAGCTTACATTACTTGATTATTAACAGGTAACCACAAGCTCTTCAAGCTGTTTATCAACACAGGGGTGGTAAGCATATTAAAAGAGAATAAACTGAAATTAGAATAAAATAGTTTTATAATTGTCAACACTCTAATAGAACTCGGACCTGACCAGAAAACACGTAAGCTCATTGAACAGACACTCTCCAACACAACCTCTAAAGTAACATTCATGGGGGAAATCTCGGAATGTTTTGAGAACAGAACTGGAGTAAGACAAGGAGACGGACTATCTCCAATTCTGTTCAATATAATTTTGGACAAAGTCATAAAGGGACGAGAGAGTGAGCTTAGAATACGTGGCCTATGGAAACCAGTGAAGATTGGAAGGAAAACTGAAGTCACCTGCCTAGCCTTTGCCGATGACCTTGCAGTTTTGACAGACAATGAACATAATGCAATACATCAAATAGAAATACTCAAGAAATGCGCCAAAAAGGTTGGCTTCCAAATTTCTTTTGAGAAAACGGAATTTATGCGTACACTCTTAAAATTACAGAATCTCACTACAAAATATGGACGGATAAACAGAGTTCCACATTTCAAACACCTAGGGGAAATTTTGGAACCCACCGGACTAGTAAAAAAATCTTAAGAAACTCGAGCAGAGAAACTAAAGAGAGCTTACATTCGAACACACCAACCCTACAACAAAAAGTGCATGTCCATGCATGGAAAAATCAAGCACTACAGCACTGTCATTAAACCCGAGGTGCTGTACGCAGCAGAAATCTTGTCACCCCATAACAAGATGCTACTACAAAATCTACAAAAAGAAGAACGAAAGATCATTACGAAAATCCTTGGACCACGAAAAACTGAAGCTAGATATAGACTGCTAACCAACAAAACTACAGAGGAAATTTCAAATATTGCTGCTGACATTAGAAACAGACGCCTTATATTGTATGGCCCCCCATGAACCATGGACCTTGCCGTTGGTGGGGAGGCTTGCGTGCCTCAGCGATACAGATGGCCGTACCGTAGGTGCAACCACAATGGAGGGGTATCTGTTGAGAGGCCAGACAAACATGTGGTTCCTGAAGAGGGGCAGCAGCCTTGTCAGTAGTTGCAGGGGCAACAGTCTGGATGATTGACTGATCTGGCCTTGTAACATTAACCAAAACGGCCTTGCTGTGCTGGTACTGCGAACGGCTGAAAGCAAGGGGAAACTATGGCCGTAATTTTTCCCGAGGACATACAGCTCTACTGTATGATTAAATGATGATGGCGTCCTCTTGGGTAAAACATTCCGGAGGCAAAATAGTCCCCTATTCGGATCTCCGGGCGGGGACTACTCAGGAGAACGTCGTTATCAGGAGAAAGAAAACTGGCGTTCTACGGATCGGAGCGTGGAATGTCAGATCCCTTAATCGGGCAGGTAGGTTAGAAAATTTAAAAAGGGAAATGGATAGGTTGAAGTTAGATATAGTGGGAATTAGTGAAGTTCGGTGGCAGGAGGAACAAGACTTTTGGTCAGGTGATTACAGGGTTATAAATACAAAATCAAATAGGGGTAATGCAGGAGTAGGTTTAATAATGAATAAAAAAATAGGAGTGCGGGTTAGCTACTACAAACAGCATAGTGAACGCATTATTGTGGCCAAGATAGACACAAAGCCCATGCCTACTACAGTAGTACAAGTTTATATGCCAACTACCTCTGCAGATGATGAAGAAATAGATGAAATGTATGACGAGATAAAAGAAATTATTCAGGTAGTGAAGGGAGACGAAAATTTAATAGTCATGGGTGACTGGAATTCGTCAGTAGGAAAAGGGAGAGAAGGAAACATAGTAGGTGAATATGGATTGGGGGGAAGGAATGAAAGAGGAAGCCGCCTTGTAGAATTTTGCACAGAGCATAACTTAATCATAGCCAACACTTGGTTCAAGAATCATAAAACAAGGTTGTATACCTGGAAGAATCCTGGAGATACTAAAAGGTATCAGATTATATAATGGTAAGACAGAGATTTAGGAACCAGGTTTTAAATTGTAAGACATTTCCTGGGGCAGATGTGGATTCTGACCACAATCTATTGGTTATGAACTGCAGATTGAAACTGAAGAAACTGCAAAAAGGTGGGAATTTAAGGAGATGGGACCTGGATAAACTGAAAGAACCAGAGGTTGTAGAGAGTTTCAAGGAGAGCATAAGGGAACAATTGACAGGAATGGGGGAAAGAAATACAGTAGAAGAAGAATGGGTAGCTCTGAGGGATGAAGTAGTGAAGCAGCAGAGGATCAAGTAGGTAAAAAGTCGAGGGCTAATAGAAATCCTTGGGTAACAGAAGAAATATTGAATTTAATTGATGAAAGGAGAAAATATAAAAATGCAGTAAATGAAGCAGGCAAAAAGGAATACAAACGTCTCAAAAATGAGATCGACGGGAAGTGCAAAATGGCTAAGCAGGGATGGCTAGAGGACAAATGTAAGGATGTAGAGGCTTGTCTCACTAGGGGTAAGATAGATACTGCCTACAGGAAAATTAAAGAGACCTTTGGAGAGAAGAGAACCACTTGTATGAATATCAAGCGCTCAGATGGCAACCCAGTTCTTAGCAAAGAAGGGAAGGCAGAAGGGTGGAAGGAGTATATAGAGGGTTTATACAAGGGCGATGTACTTGAGGACAATATTATGGAAATGGAAGAGGATGTAGATGAAGACGAAACGGGAGATAAGATACTGCGTGAAGAGTTTGATAGAGCACTGAAATATCTGAGTCGAAACAAGGCCCCGGGAGTAGACAACATTCCATTTGAACTACTGATGGCCTCGGGAGAGCCAGTCATGAAAAAACTCTACCATCTGGTGAGCACGATGTATGAGACAGGCGAAATACCCTCAGACTTCAAGAAGAATATAATAATTCCAATCACAAAGAAAGCAGGTGTTGACAGATGCGAAAATTACCGAACTATCAGTTTAATAAGTCACAGCTGCAAAATACTAACGCGAATTCTTTACAGACGAATGGAAAAACTGGTAGAAGCCGACCTCGGGGAAGATCAGTTTGGATTCCGTAGAAATGTTGGAACACGTGAGGCAATACTGACCTTATGACTTATCTTAGAAGAAAGATTAAGAAAAGGCAAACCTACGTTTCTAGCATTTGTAGACTTAGAGAAAGCTTTTGACAATGTTAACTGAAATACTCTCTTTCAAATTCTGAAGGTGGCAGGGGTAAAATACAGGGAGCGAAAGGCTATTTACAGTTTGTACAGAAACCAGATGGCAGTTATAAGAGTCGAGGGGCATGAAAGGGAAGCAGTGGTTGGGAAAGGAGTAAGACAGGGTTGTAGCCTCTCCCCGATGTTATTCAATCTGTATATTGAGCAAGCAGTAAAGGAAACAAAAGAAAAATTCGGAGTAGGTATTAAAATTCATGGAGAAGAAGTAAAAACTTTGAGGTTCGCCGATGACATTGTAATTCTGTCAGAGACAGCAAAGGACTTGGAAGAGCAGTTGAACGGAATGGACAGTGTGTTGAAAGGAGTGTATACGATGAACATCAACAAAAGCAAAACGAGGATAATGGAATGTAGTCAAATTAAGTCGGGTGATGCTGAGGGAATTAGATTAGGAAATGAGACACTTAAAGTAGTAAAGGAGTTTTGCTATTTAGGGAGTAAAATAACCGATGATGGTCGAAGTAGAGAGGATATAAAATGTAGACTGGCAGTGGCAAGGAAAGCGTTTCTCAAGAAGAGGAATTTGTTAACATCGAGTATAGATTTAAGTGTCAGGAAGTCGTTTCTGAAAGTATTTGTATGGAGTGTAGCCATGTATGGAAGTGAAACATGGACGATAACTAGTTTGGACAAGAAAAGAATAGAAGCTTTCGAAATGTGGTGCTACAGAAGAATGCTGAAGATAAGGTGGGTAGATCACGTAACTAATGAGGAGGTATTGAATAGGATTGGGGAGAAGAGAAGTTTGTGGCACAACTTGACTAGAAGAAGGGATCGGTTGGTAGGACATGTTTTGAGGCATCAAGGGATCACAAATTTAGCATTGGAGGGCAGTGTGGAGGGTAAAAATCGTAGAGGGAGACCAAGAGATGAATACACTAAGCAGATTCAGAAGGATGTAGGTTGCAGTAGATACTGGGAGATGAAGAAGCTTGCACAGGATAGAGTAGCATGGAGAGCTGCATCAAACCAGTCTCAGGACTGAAGACCACAACAACAACAACAACATTGTATGGACACATACACAGACTCCCTGAGTATAGACTCACACGCCAGATAACCACTGAAAACCTTAAAGGTATGACATGTGCCGAACAAGTACGAAGAGACCTTACTGATGTTCATCTCCCCATTCAAGACACTGCAGACCGTAACATCCACAGAAGCAAAATAGACAAGTGGGAAGTCCAGTCAGAGACAAGAGCCAAAGAGATCGTAACAACGTGGGCGGATGAAAGAAAGGAAGCCATGAGCGTGAAAATGAAGGCCTCATGAAAAAAACCGCTGGAAGAACTATAGAAGCTCCAGGTGATCCACAAAGGGCCTACTACGTGTATATATATATATATATATATATATATATATATATATATATATATATTTCATATTTAAAAAAAATTGTTAAGTCTTAAATAGTTATTGGACTAGATTTTCTAATTTTTATTTTCAGTTCACTTACACTGATACTCGTTTTGAAATAAACATAGTAGTAATAAAAATGCAATTTCCATATTAATTATATTAGTAAAAGAAATACAATGTAAACATTGAGAATTATATGATACCGTTACAGTAATTCAAAGTTTACTTGAAGGCGCATAAAACAGTAGTTTAGAGTGAAATACTCTATTTTTTTAATACATTAAGTGATTAAAATATGGCATAGAAGGCCATTTAACAAAAATTTATCGTGTTTATATTTTTCATTTTAGTTCTCTACTCGCACAGTATATATTTGGCGTGTTTGACGCACATTAGCTTCTGTTTTGTACTTTTTCAGTTTTGAATATAAGATTGTAAATAGTAATATGAGTGTGTGAATGTTAATTGCTCGAACATCTTACATTACAGAAGGACAGTTGGCTTTATATTATCTATACTTAAGAAAACATGTCTTTTCTGTTCTTTCCACCCTTCTCATTATACCTGTGTATAATCTTTTAATTGTTAATGATGATGTCTATGGACATATGTACTCGTATAACAAAGCAAGTCCAGTTAAGCCACACAGCCGTTGCACAACCACCTCTTTATGCGTTTCAGTGTCGAGAAATATGTTTCTGATGTTGTAGTTGATACAGGAAAAGATGGAAGGATCATCATTGAAGATCTAATTGAAGGGAAAATTTCTGACGCGCAGAACTGCAAACCCTCAACTGCATAGCCCAGTAGACGCCTTTTGTTTCTATCCTCCCTTTTCCATTTTGCCACCCACAGCTTGATCTCCTCCATCAGATTAGAAATGCAGTCAATTTATTCAATTCGATTACTTTGTAGTAATTCGTTGCCAGAATTTCTGCATCCCTAATTGCTCACTCGATGGACCTTGTTGAAGATGAGCAGATTTTTGTTAGAAGTGTGTTGAAATTTTAGAGGTTGAGAACGTCTTTAGAGGATGAGTTTTCTAGATAGGTGTTTATTACGCCAGGAAAGGGGTTACAGACACTCAGCATAAAATAATTTTCCATATTTGATAGAGCAGCATTAGAACTGTTGCCTCGTTGAGACGTGATTTTGGGTGTTTGATTGGTGCTTTCTGTCATATCCGCCACTTTTTTTGGATTGATTGTACGGCAGGGTGAACTCTGAAACCACATTTTACCGCTTTGTTTTCAAAAATGAGGAAGTATCGGTTAAGATCTCAGTTGTTTTGCTATCATCAACAGTCTCTTTTTTGGATAACAGCCTACCGACAGGTAACGTTTGGATATGCGTATCTGCAGAGCACGCGAGAGTCGCGTCGAATTATACATTACATATTGCATATAAAAAGTCCCTAGCTGTTGTGCAAGAGGTGTGACTTCAAAAAATTTCCTCAAGCCCTGACACGAGATTTTTTCCTTGTTTTGTGGAAAAGACGCTGGAGACAGATGCCTCTCTACCCATCTTGTTTCGCACATTGAGACTAGCTGGTCTTTTACATGCTTTATGAACAAAGAATTCCTTTTTGGCGAAGGTGTCAAAAAAGAAACAATCTCTTTAACCATCTCAATTAAATTTCGAAGTAATTGAACGTCAGAGTACTTATAAAGAGACAAATGTAAAAAATGATTAAATAAGGTGCTCATTCAGATTATTAGTAATTTTCTGTACTGTAGTGACTGCTCACTCAACCTTGGATCTCATGACATCTGTTGCAATATCAATAAAGTTACTAAAATCGAGGTTAAGACTTGTCATAGTGTTTAACACAGGTTTACCTAATTTTACTCCCACTTTCTGAGATCCTTATTTCCTTCATTTGCTTTGTCCTTCTCACAACTAGTGGCGACTCTGTCGTCTTCAAAAGAGTCCTGTTGACCACCCTCATTTGCAGAAGTTGAAGAGAAATCTTCGTTTATTTTACGTTTGTGGCGAACTTTGACAGTTTATTTCCACAGTTTGTTTTTGGTTCTCATGGATTAATAAAACATATCAAAAGTTATTTGAGCGTATCTTGCTAAACATAAATGAGAAAAATTGTCATCTGAGTTTTTTGACTAATATTAGTCGTCTCATCGAACCCAATAGTGCAGAATCCGTTTTCTTGTATTCGGTATATGTTAGTTTGCGAATTAATTTTTTCGCCACAACATTCAGTGAAATCATTTTGTACACTTTTTTTCAGAAATGTACCTCTTTTAATAACAGAGCTATACTGTGCCACTAATTCAATATCTTCACATTCCTCGGCTAGAAAATTCATAAGTTCTTTAAAGTGACCTTTATTTGATACTCTGCTGTTTTGTGAAAGCGTAGCCATTATGATGCTGCCCATTAAGAGGTATGTTGTGCCTCAAAAAAATTTGTGTGAATTCCTAAGGGACCGAACTACTGAGGTTATCGGTCCCTAGACTTACACACTACTTAAAATAACTTAAAGTAACTTATGCTAGGAACAACACACACCCCCGTGCCCGAGGAAGGACTCGAACCTCCTGCGGAAGGGGCCGCACAAACAGCGACATGGCGCCATAAATCGCGCGGCATGTTGTGCCTCCCGAAAAAAAAAAAAAAAAAAAAAAAAAAAAAAAAAAAAAAAAAAAAAAAAAATGGAAATGAGCGGTTGGCATCTTTGGACAGGAGGCCCCATCCGTGGAAGCTCGGCCGCTAAGTGCAAGTCTTATTGCTGTTGACGCCACACTGAGCGACTTGCGCGCCGGTGATGGTGGATGAAATGATCATGAGGGCAACACAACACCCACTCCACAAGCGGAGAAAATCTCCAACCCGGCCGCGAACCGTACCTGGGCCCCCTTGCATCCCTTTGCATGGGAGGCGAGCACGTGTCCACCCAACAAAAGAGGCAGGCATCTCCCAAGAAATATAACCCGAAAGACGGCGGTGCCTTCCGTGCAGGCCACTGCTGTGGTAATACCCTTCAGGCACCTCTCCTTCCATTTTGTTTCTGTGATTATCATACAGTTTCATTCTCCTTTGGTGTCTCTAAATTCTTCCTTACTGATAGTAATCTGATGAACTATTAGGATTTGGATAAACCAGTGATTGATCTCACAGTACTTGCATGCCTTTTTGTAGCAGTAGAAGAATTAAACTCAGCTAGAGAGACATATTTTTAGACAATGGTGAACGTTGGATTAGGGGCATCTTTAAAGCTTTCTCCGAGCAGTAAGCGAGTTCGTGGAACCTTCTCATCATCGAAACAGGCCGTGGGCCCTACAGGGTAGTGGTTTATGGACCGCCATTCTGGCGGTCGGCCTTGTTCCGCTGGTGGCCAATGAAGAGGGTGAGAACGCCGTGACTGAATGCACAATGACACTTCTTTAGAAACTGGCGGTACTGGGCATCCTGACGCCGGCCTAACCGCTTTTTTAGCAAGTGGACGTGGTGTGGGAGTCTGGTCTCCTTATCCTGTGTGCAGATCCAGGTAACGTGGCGTCAGGCTGGCTCCTGGCTACTGTGTTTATTACAAGAAGAGCGTACCTTGTGAGACGGGACGACAAATGTATCCGGATGTCTCGTTTCTTAGATGCCAAAACGGCGACCACTAAATAGTTTCATGGACGAGACCAGCTTGTTTTCACTAGGAAGCTTCCCTCATCTTGTGAAATGCCCTTGGGTTTCAGATATAGGACCTCCACGCATTGTGTGATGTTTTCTTCAGAGGCCAGAGTGTGTGCTGCACTGCAGTGATTGGTTGAGGAAAATCAGGTCCCCTTGCTAGAAAACATGATTGCTGTGCCATGATTGGTTCATTCAAGAACATCCGGAGAACGGCGGTTTTTCCGGAAGGTTTTGGGCAGCTGTAGTTGCTAGAGGACTTGCTTATCGTCTGTTGCGGTGTGCAGACGCTAGAGCTCTTCTGTTTCTACGGAGAGAACAGTTAGTGGTAAACTCGCCTGGACACCCAGGCGAAACTTTAATATTGTTGTGAACGTGAGACAATCACCGGCGGACGTGGGGTCATCTCGCAGTATGATGCGCCACCGAACATTGTAGCTTCGGCAGCGCCCGCATGCAGACGATGGCATCTCGTCCTTCACTGGCTGTATCGGTAACACCTCGCAGCTTCGGCAAAGTCAGAAGCTTATCAAACATTTTCACGGCCATCTTTTTTATAGCAGGCTTGTACTCGTAGTAGTCACTCCCAATGTCCATTACATGCTTAATTATATTTTGACGTTAGAGACTAATCAGTGGAACAATACTGCAGAGTGTGCTAGCCTAGCCGGTCGGGGTGGCCGAGTGGTTCTAGGTGCCACAGTGTGGAACCGCGCGACCGCTACGGTCGCAGTTTAAATCCTGCCTCGAACGTGGATGTGTATGATGTCCTTTGGACAGTTAGGTTTAAGTAGTTCTAAGTTCTAGGGGACTGATGACCTCCGCAGTTAAGTCCCATAGTGCTCAGAGCCATTTGAAACAATTTCTGGAAATCTAGAATACGGAATCTGCCTGACTGCGGCCGGTGGTAAACATATAGGCGCACAGAAATCATTGTACTCTCCTGGAAATGGAAAAAAGAACACATTGACACCGGTGTGTCAGACCCACCATACTTGCTCCGGACACTGCGAGAGGGCTGTACAAGCAATGATCACACGCACGGCACAGCGGACACACCAGGAACCGCGGTGTTGGCCGTCGAATGGCGCTAGCTGCGCAGCATTTGTGCACCGCCGCCGTCAGTGTCAGCCAGTTTGCCGTGGCATACGGAGCTCCATCGCAGTCTTTAACACTGGTAGCATGCCGCGACAGCGTGGACGTGAACCGTATGTGCAGTTGACGGACTTTGAGCGAGGGCGTATAGTGGGCATGCGGGAGGCCGGGTGGACGTACCGCCGAATTGCTCAACACGTGGGGCGTGAGGTCTCCACAGTACATCGATGTTGTCGCCAGTGGTCGGCGGAAGGTGCACGTGCCCGTCGACCTGGGACCGGACCGCAGCGATGCACGGATGCACGCCAAGACCGTAGGATGCTACGCAGTGCCGTAGGGGACCGCACCGCCACTTCCCAGCAAATTAGGGACACTGTTGCTCCTGGGGTATCGGCGAGGACCATTCGCAACCGTCTCCATGAAGCTGGGCTACGGTCCCGCACACCGTTAGGCCGTCTTCCGCTCACGCCCCAACATCGTGCAGCCCGCCTCCAGTGGTGGCCTGACAGGCGTGAATGGAGGGACGAATGGAGACGTGTCGTCTTCAGCGATGAGAGTCGCTTCTGCCTTGGTGCCAATGATGGTCGTATGCGTGTTTGGCGCCGTGCAGGTGAGCGCCACAATCAGGACTGCATACGACCGAGGCACACAGGGCCAACACCCGGCATCATGGTGTGGGGAGCGATCTCCTACACTGGCCGCACACCACTGGTGATCGTCGAGGGGACACTGAATAGTGCACGGTACATCCAAACCGTCATCGAACCCATCGTTCTACCATTCCTAGACCGGCAAGGGAACTTGCTGTTCCAACAGGACATTGCACGTCCGCATGTATCCCGTGCCACCCAACGTGCTCTAGAAAGTGTAAGTCAACTACCCTAGCCAGCAAGATCTCCGGATCTGTTCCCCATTGAGCATGTTTGGGACTGGATGAAGCGTCGTCTCACGCGGTCTGCACGTCCAGCACGAACGCTGGTCCAACTGAGGCGCCAGGTGGAAATGGCATGGCAAGCCGTTCCACAGGACTACATCCAGCATCTCTACGATCGTCTCCATGGGAGAATAGCAGCCTGCATTGCTGCGAAAGTTGGATATACACTGTACTAGTGCCGACATTGAGCATGCTCTGTTGCCTGTGTCTATGTGCCTGTGGTTCTGTCAGTGTGATCATGTGATGTATCTGACCCCAGGAATGTGTCAATAAAGTTTCCCCTTCCTGGGACAATGAATTCACGGTGTTCTTATTTCAATTTCCAGGAGTGTAATATCACATACATTTTAAAGGGTGTCCCAGGAGGAGTCAGTATTCAGTGATGGCTAGAAAGATCATTCCAAGCAAAAAACTCTAGTAAATATGGCTTCTAAAATACGTTCTTTAAGACCTGGAGCACTTCTGTGTGTGTGAAAAAAAATCTCTTCTGCTACAAGCTTTGCTTTCCATAATTTGGAACGACATAGTATGGAGCAAGAGCAAAACAAGAAAACATTTTCTAGTAAAAATGTGCACTACAATGCATACCTTAAGACTGTCAAGCACTTGTTCAGTAGAAAAGATGCGTTTAGTAGTAGCGAAGATTTAGAAGGGCTCATACCTCTTAAGGTATGCATTCTAGAGCCCACTTTTACTAGATTTTTTTGCTTCGAATAATCGTTCCTGTCATACCACTGAATACAGACATTTTTTGTGCTCGCGTAGACCGACATTAGGATGACACGGCGGTCGGATGGTCCCGGTAGGCCACTCGTGGCCTGAAGATGGAGTACTAAGTGCTAGACTGGCATTCTTCCGCTCATAGTAGCCAGTCTTATCTACACATAAATTCCAGTTAGGTTCTCCAAGCTGTTGCCAGCCAACCTAAGTTTGTGTTAATGAAATGTTATACAGTTGAAGTTTCTGTTTATATGTTTGTTCTCTCTTCACCTTGATATTAGTTAATAAATCTCATTGTGATACCGTAGGGCCTTTGTATATTAACTTTTCAACGACACCCATTCTCATTCCCTACGATGTTATTTATTTTGTTGCGGGTTTGAATACATTACATTAATTTTATGTCAAGTTAGTCAACTAATTAGGTGATCCACCCAGGGGCCAATACTTAACGAATGTCAGATTTCCTTGTGCTATTGATAAACATGGCACCTCTTGTGTGTGGTAGTTACGACTTTTTAGTCGTTTGGCAGACGGAGAACTGCTGCCACCATATGCTAGCTTCTGAACCTTCTTGCTCTTTTCATTCTGTGTGTGTCCACTTGATTTTCAGTGGAATTCTTTCGGTTTTGGTAAGATACCAGAGAGTTGTCAGCACGTTGTAAAGCTTGCTGATGATACAACTGTTTGCTGTGGCGTACCAAGGCAACCTCTTTTCCTAGTAACTTAGATAATTTTGTTATGTGTACAATCATTAGTGTGTTTAGGTTCATTGCTTCAAGATGGCTTCCCTTAAGAACAGGGAGAAAAAGGGACATACTTTGCAAAATAGGCACCGGCCGGAGTGGCCTAGCGGTTCTAGGCGCTACAGTCTGGAACCGCGCGACCGCTACGGTCGCAGGTTCGAATCCTGCCTCGGGCATGGATGTGTGTGATGTCCTTAGTTTAGTTAGGTTTAAGTAGTTCTAAGTTCTAGGGGACTGATGACCACAGCAGTTAAGTCCCATAGTCCTCAGAGACATTTGAACCATTTTTTTTTTTTTTTGCAAAATTGGCCTCGTTTTGATAGTGACAAAGCTAACAATATTTTGTATCTATCCAAGTGCTCTTTCTCCAGATATCGTTTTCAATCTTCCGTCCATTGTTGTGATTAGAAAGTGGAAATTTGAATTTGCTCTGTCTGAAGGTTTAGTTTGTAGACGAATGTCATTGTCATAATTAATGCTTGAAGTCGAAGTATAATCTAAGCTGAAGAGCAGATGATCTGCTATCTTTGACCTGCGCTGAATCCTCAACATGTTCGTCTGGTGTGCAACTTGAAAAGCAACGTAGCATTAAAATCATAAACGTTATGGGTTTAGCTCTTTCTTGATACAGGCATAAATGTACGTCGCAGTTCGTACGCCAAAGCAGCTACTGAAGAATATTAAGCGTTACGTACAAAAAAGTAAAAAAGAACTGGACTACTAATTTAGGATAAATATTATGCCAACATGGAATTTTATTTTAATTAATACTGTGAATTATTAGGTACGGAAGTCTAGCTATTAAAATGGTAGTTATGGTTACCCCATAAAATGACAGCAGAATTAACCAAAGTGGTTTATTTTACTAAATGACTATCCCAGAACCCGGTTCCATTTTGCAGGTTGCCTACCTAAAGCTTTCAGTAGTAACAAAAATTTAAATTGCAGTATTTAGCTTGATTATTGACCTAATTTAAAAGTTTAAAATTCTGTTATAATGTACTCATTAAGAGATATGATATTACGTTAAAAGTTTGTGGCTATAAGATATGAATTATACTCAGAAACTGTGTGTTTGTCTTGAGGCAGTATAGTTCAATACGCGCAAGTTATCCACACTACAACTATCCAGAATTTGAGTGTGAGAGCACTTAGCGACTTCCAACTAACTTTACGGATAGTTTCAAATCTTCTCCATACTTCCTCTCACTTACATGATCAACGTCAAATTCAGTGAAGTATATGTTGTCATTAGCTCAAGAGGATTCACTACATAAAGTACGAATGCATACTTTTCACTGTCTAAACAAATGATACTAATTTACTTTGACCAATTAGTTTGATCCATTAACCATCTGAAGATGTCTGATCACTACAAAAATACTTTGTGCTTATCATTAAAGCGACTGAATTAGAAATGGTCTCCACTTTCTAATTTAGCTTTACAGCCGCAGTGTCAAAAATAGTCCACTAAGTTACGTTATTATATTAACTCAAATGGTATTATATTAATAACCTAAATTACGAAATTAATTAATACGGAACCAAAAACACAGGTCCTCGTAATGCCACTTGCATGATGTCTTCAGTTTTTTAGAGGAAGGAGATCATATTTTTGAATCTCGTTGAATGACGCACAAAGCTGAAAAATTCGTCAATGTCCATGAACTATTTGGATATGCTACTGAATTCTAATCGACGAGTCCAACAATAGTAGTAATGACAACGAAGGCGCAAATCAGACAGCGCCGCGCGGGTGACTGAAAGTGAGCGGTGCTGTGGCAGATCGGGAAAACCTACTAACATTTGGCGCGTGCGTTTCAAACAGGAAGGCAAGCACAAACTGCTGGTACTGGTAGCACAGTCCCAGGCTCACAAAAGAAAGGTGGCTTGGGGAGTACGGAAGTAAATGACTAAAACTACTGACCAGAGCATTAATTTCTCTAACGCAGATTGCAAAATAAATGTCATTCGATCGCCTCCTCCGATCTCCTCCGTCACACCTTTAATCCACAGCTGCATAAGATCTTACACGCATCTGTTCGACGTTACCTCCTCTTTCTCCTTCTTTCAGGGAAGACTATAGTCGTCCGCCTCGGTAGCTGCTTCGTCAGCGCGGTGGAGTGCTTAACGAAGGAGCCAGGGTTCGATTCCCACTTGGATCTGAAATTTTCTCTTTTCGGGAGCTGGGTATTGTGCTGTCCTTACATTCATATCGTCATAACTGACATTACGTTAGTGAGATAGATCAATGTGCAGGGCCAGAGAGCCAGTACAGAAATGTAGCAAGCTTAACAAAACTGAAGAGTGTGAGAGATCCACGTACACAGATATTCATACTGTATATGTACAGTAACGTCGATTGTAGCAATGGTGAGAGGCAGCGGTATGACTGCAGGCACAGCCATTATAGTCTGCTCAAAGGAAAACATATTGTGGTGACGGCCATACCAGCCATCACTTCACATTCAATTCAATAGTGATATTAATCATATTCAAGTATATGCGACTTTATTTCCCTATTAGCTTCAACTTTATTTTCGATCAATAAGTGAGTGACTGCTAGGTTCAGGGGGAATGTTTCTTCAGTAATTTCTTTCCATAACTTTATCTTGCTGTTAAGATTTTATCAATGATTGTGAACACGGGACAGCTTTCTGGATTATTGATTTTGGTTGCCTCGGCTCTGTTGTGTGGCATGAATTGGAAAACTATTCCGTGTCCGGCAGGAGGCCGGCCGAGTGACATCACCCAGTTGTGCGCCTGGGTAATGCGCAGTGGCTTCCACAAGCTGTGTGGGCGGACGGCAAAGGGCCTTGCAGACAGCAGGATGTCTTTGTTCCGAGTGGACTGTGCAGCGCTGGCAGTCCAGACCTTCCCAGAGACGCAAGAGCGAACATTACTGAGGGGCGAATATGCGGCATTAACTGAATCATGACTTGTTAAATCAGTGTTTGTAAAATCACTGCCTTACTGCCAGCCTTAAAAAGCACAGTTTATGTTTTATTTATTATGTATCTGAATGTTCTAAAAGTATTAAATATTATTACTTCTGGAATATTGTTAGAAACCTGCAAAATTCTGAGAAATGAAAATTCTGAGAAATGAACTGTTCTACATGAATTCAGCAGTCACCCAGGAAAATATATTAAGCCAGTATTGTGTTTAAAAATAATGGTTTCAGATCAAAAACTGTCATACCAATAAGAAATACAATTTTGGGAGCTTTTTACAAATGAAATGTTAAATGGACTTACGTCCATGCACTATAAATACCTTAGAATACTTCTTCGTTACTTCTCAAATAAAAAATGTCATACTACGTCCGCAGCTCGTGGTCGTGCGGTAGCGTTCTCGCTTCCCGCGCCCGGGTTCCCAGGTTCGATTCCCGGCGGGGTCAGGGATTTTCTCTGCCTCGTGATGACTGGGTGTTGCGTGATGTCCTTAGGTTAGTTAGGTTTACGTAGTTCTACGTTCTAGGGGACTGATGACCATAGATGTTAAGTCCCATAGTGCTCAGAGCCATTTGAACCATTTGTTATACTAAACATGTCCAATAGTAGCAGTAGCAGCAGATGCAGTATTATGAAGAAGTCACACAATGACAAACAGTTCTTTTAGTTTCCTCAAAAGTACATCCAATGGTTTTCAGCCTTTTTACAAGTCATGATTCATCATTAGCTCTAGTAGCTTCGGCCGAACGAATAGGCGCTAGATAATGCTTCCCCATTCTACACCGTGGCACCACTCTCACTGATACTACATGCATCCTGAGTGTGTCTTACAAGCAGTCATACTTCACCAAATGACGCAGCTATCGCCTGGACGGATTTATATCGATAATAGGTGGGTCGTTATAATGTTCTGGCTGATCAATGCACAGCATTTATATTAACATAGCTAAAACTTTAAGTTTTTGTATTTTGCAATGAGTCCCACGCAGTACGTTTTTATCAGTGAATAAGTAGCTTTTGAAACCAAGTACTTCTTTTTGAAACACCCTCTATTATTGGGGCAGTGATTATTTGTTCAAACTGGAATGTAAAAGATTTTTGGATGTGTGAAAACTTTCGTCTTATGTAAGAGAGATCCTGAAGTTCCTCATTTCACCGCATAAAATAAGTAAGTACGAGCCTGCTGAAATACGAACGAGAAGCAACAGAAGCGCATCGAAGAAGGTATAACTGTGCAGTTTGGGTGGGCACAGTTCTGAGCGGACGGGCCTAAGTATACGTTTGTAGTGGCGACTGGACTGGTGGTTGTGGGACGCGGTCAGGACGTGGAATGCACCCACATACTGTGCCCCGCTGGAGGCAGTAGGGGGTGTGAGGGCGTTGCAGGAGGCTGCTGGAATTTTCATTAGCCGCGCTGGCTGGCCGCTTGCCGGGTGGTCGCTTAGCGCCAATCGATGTGTGGCGCCGGCGACACGGGCCCGCCTGCGCATATTTAATAATGGGGGCGGCGAATCCTTCCTGTCGGACTCTGGCCTATTAATTGCTGTAATTAAATCCACAGGCGCAGTCTCGAGCGATTACGTCAATTAAACTGGCAGCCGGCGGCAGGCAGCTTTAATGACATAATAAAGCCGGCGCGGCCGACCTTGTTAGCCGCCTAATAACTGCTCTTCCTTTCCGACGGCTCGCGGTACACGCCACTCGGCCCTCGCTGTGACGACCGCAGCTTTAAACAGCGCAGCTTACGGCCCTGTTCGAACATCGCCATTCCTGACACTCGTTCGTTTGATGTCAGTACTATAGAGTGGTGATCAAAAAGGCACAACTGTGCTATAGGTGGTACTCAGGGGAACTGTTGACGTCAAGTGTTAATGGGGCCATCGTCTTCAGAATTAGAGAATTTTATGTTCTTGCTGTAATCTGTCGAGGAAAAATCCGCCACATTTGGTGATAACCTCACTCAGAGAACACGGAGTTAGTGAAGGCAGTTTCAGTGACTACTTGTAGGTTGCATCAATGTTTTGAATAAATTATTCTTTTCCTACAGCTGCCAGTTAAAATATTTTACTTTAATTCAACACATTGCGACACATCCCGAGTATAACATGACATTTCTTTGCGTACTTGTTGTTGTGGTCTTCAGTCCACAGATTGGTTTGATGCAGCTCTCCATGCTACTCTATCCTGTGCAAGCTTCTTCATCTCCTTGTACCTACTGCAACCTCCATCCTTCTGAATCTGTTTGGTGTATACATCTCTTGGCCTCCCTCTACGATTTTTACCCTCCACACTGCCCTGCAATAGCAAATTGGTGATCCCTTGATGCCTCAGAATATGCGCTACCAACCGATCTCTTCTCCTAGTGAAGTTGTGCCACTAATTTCTCTTCTCTCCAATTCTATTCAATACCTCCTCATTAGTTATGTGATCTACCCATCTAATCTTCAGCATTCTTCTGTAGCACCACATTTCGAAAGCTTCTATTGTCTTCTTGTCTAAACTATTTATCGTCCACGTTTCACTTCCATACATGACTACACTCCATACAAATACTTTCAGAAACGACTTCATGACACATAAATCTATACTCGATATCAACAAATTTCTCTTCTTTAGAAACGCTTTCCTTGCCATTGCCAGTCTACATTTTATATCCTCTCTACTTCGACCATCATCAGTTATTTTGCTCCCCAAATAGCAAGACTCATTTACTACTTTAAGCGTCTCATTTCCTAATCTAACTCCCACAGCATCACCCGATTTAATTCGACTACATTCCATAACCTCGTTTTTCTTTTCTTGATATTCATCTTATATCCTCCCCTCAAGACACTGCCCATTCGGTTCAGCTGCTCTTCCAGTTCCTTTGCTGTCTCTGACAGAATTGCAATGTCATCGGTGAACCTCAAAGTTTTTATTTCTTCTCCATGGATCTTAATTCCTACTCCGAATTTTTCTTTAGTTTCCTTTAATGCTTGCTCAGTATACAGATTGAATAACATCGGGGATAGGCTACAACCCTGTCTCACTCCCTTCCCAACCACTGCTTCCCTTTCATGTCCCTCGACACTTATAACTGCCATCTGGTTTCTGTACAAATTGTAAATAGTCTTTCGCTCCCTGTATTTTACTCCTGCCACCTTCAGAATTTGAAAGAGAGTATTCTAGTCAACATTGTCAAAAGCTTTCTCTAAGTCTACAAATGCTAGAAACGTAGGTTTGCCTTTCCTTAATCTATTTTCTAAGATAAGTACTTACGGTATCAAATCTCCGTGTTTCGGCGCAGATGTGTAACTCGGGACCCACCGACCACCGTATCGTCCTGTGAGAGTGGGCTGCGGAGGAGCATGGCGTCAGCACACTGCTGTCCTGTCTATTCTCGACTTTCTTGACCGTCTCATGCAACTAGCTCTTCAATTGACACCGCAAGGCAGTAGTCCATCCTGAGCAGAAATCCCTGTCACTGTCGGGAATCCAATCCGACTCCCCACGCATGGGAATCAGACACTGGAATGTTCTTTAAAAAAATGAAATAATAAACTTCACGATTACGTTGAATGAATGTCTAACCTGTGGAATGGATACAAAACACGAATTATCGTGTAGCGTGTTGTAACTGCAAGTGGTGTACTTACACTGTGTTATTGTTAGCAAACTTAATACGAATTGACTGGGAAATGCAACTCCCAATATCAATAAAGAAATACAGTCACTGCAAAACACATTGTGCCCCTTAGGCACTGAATCATCTGGGTCTGTTCAAAGCTGATGACTTTGGTCCCTGTGCAGATAACAAATAAATTAAACTGTCCTACCTCTAGAGCAGCGACTGTGGAACGCGTATATTCTGGTCTCTCACAAAAATATAAATATGCTAGCTGCAGGCTCAGCGGCGAGCAGTGCTGGCTGTAATACTTTGAAATGCACATGAAATTGTTTTGGCTGGTAAACGAAAACATTTATGAAAAAGCCAACTTCTTTGAAAAACATATGACCTGGACAGGGAGGCGGTTCTGATTATGGTGAATTACTAACACTGAATTTTTTTTAGCAAAATTATATTGCAATTTAAATTTGTTTTTTAATAACATCTGACAGCTGAAGTATCATTACTCACAATTGATTCACAAACAATGAGATTTAAAGAGCAAGTATTATCTAACTTCATTAATCCAACATAAAAACAAAACATCATATTAAATGTAGCTCCGTTAACAAATCTTAGAAACTGCCTATTGGCTTCTGTCTCGGGTTCTTCGGCCGACGTTCATCTAATGATTTTTCTGACGTTTCGCCAGCACGAGTGGCTGGCATTGTCAAAGCTTCACCCTCCATTGCCGGTGGTGAACTCAATTAAGAGTGAAGCTTTGACAATGCCAGCCACTCGTGCTGGCGAAACGTCAGAAAAATCATTAGATGAACGTCGGCCGAAGAACCTGAGACAGAAGCCAATAGGTAGTTTGTCAACAAGTGGCCACGAAAGCCTCAACAATTTTGTAAATCTTAGAAACATTACAAAGTATAATATCCAACTAGCCTTTCTTCAAAACGGTTTACGTACATTCTGGGGTTAATCAACAATTACAAATTATCAGCCAACTCATCTGTACTAACACGCTGACAAAAACAGAGATCAAAATTATTTAACGTCTTTACATTGCTTGCATGAAGGCTTCTTATTACAACTTCAATAATATTGACACACCTACATTAATCTAACACTTGGTGGCTTCACACAGTACACCACAAAAACTGCCTACTCCATCGTCTTTCCCTCAAAGACAGCTATCTGCAACTGTGCCCCAAGCGCTCTCTTATTCCAGCACTAGCAGTATCTCTGGGTCTGTGGTCTTACACAGTCAACGATATAAAGCCTATCACAGACATACATCGTTTATAAAATCATATTCGGGTGCCACATACAAATGTCCCCCAGTAGACTCCTGTCAACACAGACCACTGAACTACGTAGGCGGACGCATATATATGACGATAAGAGTTCCTGAACTACTGTACAACTATCTATATCATAATTACAAAAAAAGTCTACTACATGAACAGTAGTGTGCCATAAAGTCCCGCTATAATTTATAAACAGCCACACCTTTGAAACTGTTTTGGTATAGACAGACAATAGTGGTTTATTGTAAAATGTTTAGAAGCTCTCAAAATTTTTTCCCTTTTTAGTTGGTTGCAGATCTGACGTGAAATGCAGGAAAAAGGTGATAGATCACAAGAAGGAGCAATTTATCATCTGGTACGCAGAATGTAAATCTGTGAAAACGATACAGTGAAATTATCGACCCCAGTACAGGAGCGAATACTGGCAGAAGCGAGGATAATGAGATGGTTTAAGAACCTTAAAGAGACAAACAGAATGCAAAACTTCCCTTGTAGTGGATGTCCCCTTGTATCTCAAGCACTTGTCGAAAGAGAGCAAGCTACAAGCTGCATTTCAAAGCAGTTTTCTATCATCTTCCAGCACGATAGTGTACCCCCACATTGAAACTGAAACATATTGATTGACACATTTCCTGAGAGATGGACGGATCTTGATGGGTTCTATGGCATGGACCGCACGCCTACCCAGTATCACGCCGTCAGACTTATTTTTCTGTGGGGTAACATCCAGGATCACCCGTACATAAAAGCAGTTAGTGACACTGCTGTCCTTCGAGCACGAATGAATGACACGTTCAATGCCATTGATGCTACACTATTGACCCATGAATGGGCGCAGCTCAAATATCGAGCTGATGTTCTATGAGCGACGAGAGCAGCACACAGCGAAAGTCTGCAATGATAGAAAAATAAACCTTCAGATGTGGTAAACGTTTTGCAACGTGCCGCGATACTCTTTCTTTAATAATTTTCGATTATAAGGAGTCTTTGTGTCTGGGAGGTGCTTTAATTGAATCTTTAGCTGAACATACACTACCGGCCACTAAAATTGCTGTACAACGAAGATGACGCGCTACAGACGCGAAATTTGACCGACAGGAAGAAGATTCAGTGATATGCAAATGATTAGCTTTTCAGAGCATTCATACAAGGTTGGCGCCGGTGGCCACATCTACAACGTACTGACATGACGAAAGTTTCCAACCGATTTCTCATACACAAACAGCAGTTGACCGGCGTTGCCTGGTGAAACGTTGTTGTGATGCCTCGTGCAAGGAGGAGAAATGCTTGCCATCACGTTTCCGACTTTGATAAAGGTCGGATTGTAGCCTATTGCGATTGCGGTTTATCGTATTGCGACATTGCTGCTCGCCTTGGTCGAGATCCAATAACTGTTAGCTGAATATGGAATCGATGGGTTCAGGAGGGTAATACGGAACGCCGTGCTGGATCCCAGCGGTCTCGTATCACTAGCAGTCGAGATAACAGGCATCTTATCCGCATATCTGTAACGGATTGTGCAACCACGTCTCGATCCCGGAGTCAACAGATGGGGACGTTTGCAAGACAACAACCATCTGCACGAACAGTTCGACGACGTTTGCAGCAGCAGGGACTATCAGCTCGGAGACCATGGATGCGACTACCCCTGACGCTGCATTACAGACAGGAGCGCCTGCGATGGTCTACACAACGACGAACCTGGGTGCACGAATGGCAAAACGTCATTTTTTCGGATGAATCCAAGTTCTGTTTTCAGCATCATGATGGTCGCATCCGTGTTTGGCGACATCGCGGTGAAATCACATTGGAAGCATGTATTCGTCATCGCCATACTGGCGTATCACCCGGCGTGATGATATGGGGTGCCATTGCTTACACGTCTCGGTCACCTCTTGATCGCATTGACGGCACTTCGAACAGTGGACGTTGCATTTCAGATGTGTTACGACCCGTGGCTCTACGCTTCATTCGATCCCTACATTTCAGCGGGATAATGCACGACCGCATGTTGCAGGTCCTGTACGGACGTTTTTGGATACAGAAAATGTTGGACTGCTGCCCTGGCCAGCACATTCTCCAGATCTCTCACCAATTGAAAACGTCTGGTCATTGGTGGCCGAGCAACTGGCTCGTCACAATACGCCAGTCACTACTCTTGATGAACTGTGGTACCGTGTTGAAGCTGCATGGGCAGCTGTACCTGTACACGCCATCCAAGCTCTGTGTGACTCAATGCCAAGGCGTATCAAGGCCGTTATTATAGCCTGAGGAGATTGTTCTGGGTACTGATTTCTCAGGATCTATGCACCCAAATTGCGTGAAAATGTAATCACATGTCAGTTCTAGTATTATATATTTGTAGAATGAATACCCGTTTATCATCTGCATTTCTTCTTTGTGTAGCAATTTTAATGGCCAGTAGTGTATTAACTTGTACACATGACATAAACAAAGCAGTAGCCAACAAAATAGTGATAAATTAGTTAATTTTGGTAAAACATTAAACAAGAAACTGAGTTTATTACTCGTAAATTCAGAAGACATAGTCTAAAGTCACTGAAAATAATAGACTAACGCCTTGGCAAACTCGGGCAATGTGAAATTTGACTCAGGTGAATGCGTATCTGGATAAAATATTTACATTTGCAGAAGTCGTACCCTGACTGTGGAAAGTTAGTCCATTGAGATAGTAAACGTTACAGAAGGATATGCGTGTGCATGTATTGCCGGAGCTGAAAGCATGTTGAAGCTGTAACTATAAGCAATTTGCAAAGTAAAGACTGAAAGTACTGAACATCGTAGTCCCACTGCTTAACTGAGTGGTAACGTGTTTGCCTATTATGTGACTGGCCGGGGTTCGCTTCCCGTCCGGATTGAAGACTTTCTCTGCTGTGTTATCCTCATCATCATCGTCATCGGCGGCACACAAGTTGCTCAACGTGGCGTCACCTGAAACAAGAATAGCAGCTCGGCAGTCGATATTCCCCGGATTGGACCTCCCGGCAATCAATGCCACACGATCATTTCATTTTTTTTTTACTGAACGTCGTTAATAAAGACTTGATTTTCGCTACAGGTCATCTCGCTGCCGGGGCTGGATCTCACTATACTCATAACCTGCAAGTGGCAGCTGAAGTGCCTGTAAAATCAGTCGTTGGCTCTGTACCAACAACTTGCGTCTAAGTTCAGCTCAGCTGGATGAAACCTTGTCATCCAAAATGTGTCTGGTGAAGTCGCCTAGTAGTCAAGTCTGCCAGTCAAGTCGTCTGCCAGAGAAGGCGCCTGTTTGAGAACTGATTATCTGCCATGCGCTTCCGGCCAGCAAGACTTGGTTGTCTGTATTTTTTCGGCCTCAAGTAATTTTTATTAGCTCAATAATAAATACTGTTAAGGCTGAGGAATAATATAGTAACCGGATCGGACATGACCAGGAGAAACTGGTCGACCTGCCAAGGGCGTCGACGGTGAGTCGCTGATAACCACCGGAAGACAGCAGCAGTGATGGATGTACAACGAAGACAACTCGGAAGAATGACAAATGCAGAGAGCGAACCAAATCGAGAGACTGGACGTAGCAGTATCAAGAACCAAACAACAACGAGTATAACGAACGAGAGCACAGTCGGAACACAAGTGAGGTTCGGGTTTCGTTTCGCTTCACGGGGCGACTATACTGAGCCCATCCTGTGGCAGGTTAAGCGCCGAAGTGTGCTATTCCTGCAATTCCTAAGTCTGTGGAGACGTGGAGGCCTAGCGTACTACATTGGACTTTGCTATCGTGTGTGTGTGTGTGTGTGTGTGTGTGTGTGTGTGTGTGTGTGTGTATGGTTCAAATGGTTCAAATGGCTCTGAGCACTATGGGACTTAACATCTATGGTCATCAGTCCCCTAGAACTTAGAACTACTTAAACCTAACTAGCCTAAGGACAGCACACAACACCCAGTCATCACGAGGCAGAGAAAATCCCTGACCCCGCCGGGAATCGAACCCGGGACCTCGGGCGTGGGAAGCGAGAACGCTACCGCACGACCACGAGCTGCGGACGTGTGTGTGTATGTGTGTATGGGGGTGGACCTCACGACTTTCCAAAGAATTACACCCACAAAAGGTGTGGCCAATGCGTGGTTGGTTGGTGGTGATGGTGTCGGTAACCAAAGCCGCTGATGAGCCGGTTGCAGGGAAAGTCCCTCCTTTTCGTAAAACGTATAGGCACAGTGGCGGAGCCGTTCGCTGTGGCCGAGATTAACCGAGCAGGACAAGGCTTCAGAGGGAACCAGGCAAATTACGTGCCTCAGCTTATGAAAAGGGCATCTCCTTATGCAAAAAGCAAAAAAGTAAAATTAATATTCAAAGCACCTCCTATGACGAGAACATTATAGAAGACGCCTAACCCTATACCAGGGAAATTGGGATAGGAAGATTGTCGTGTACCTTTGCGAGTAATCATTCCGGCATTAGCCCTAAATGTTGCAAGGAAAGCAATGTGGATTGAAACTTCTTGGCACATTAAAACTGTGTGCCGGACCGATACTCGAACTCGTGACCTTTGCCTTCTGAGCCACCCACGCATGACTCCGGGCCTGCTAGTTCTGCAAGTATCGCGGGTGAGCTTCTGTGAAGTTTGGAAGGTATGATCGAGGTACTGGGGGCAGTAAAGCTGTGAGGAGGGGTCGCGAGTCGTGCTTGGGTAGCTCAGATGGTAGAGCACTTGCCCGCGAAAGGCAAAGGTATCGAGTGCGATTCTCGGCCCGATACACAGTTTTAATCTGCCAGGAGTTTTCATATCAGCGCATACTCTGCTGCAGAGTGAAAATTTCATTTAGTGTGGCTTGATCACAGATGATGTGGGGAATAAGAAGGACCTACAAGCTACACTTTTTTGTGTTACATTTTGCACATAATTGTAAGCAACTCTCAAGTGCGTAAAGTCACAAATTTCTGAGAACATGTGACATATATATTTTCTTTTACCGTGTAGATATATGTAAAGGAGGAAGATTAGGTGTTTAACTCCCCCTCGGCGATGTGGTCATTAGAGATGGAGAAGAATCTCAATTTGAGAAAGCGTGGTGAAGGAAATCGGGAGTGTCGCTTTCAAAGTAAACAACCTGGCATTTACCTGAAGCGATTTAGTGCCACCGCGTAACACCTAAATCAAGACTGACTGCACTGCCTGGACTAGGATATGAAATATTAATAGCTATGTACTGATTGATCCCTACAGTGTCTGTGGTTTTGCAAAGCTGTGATTGGAAGCAGACAGACTTCGGGAAAGAATAACACACTTAGGGATTAGGGGTTCTAACTTTATAACGAACTTAGGGAAACAAAGGAAAATGTAAATGTGAATCGTTACACAGCGATATCAACGAAGTCCCTCCCATCTACAAATCCTGCACTTTCCCACTGCGTCCACTGATTCCACTGCCACCGGTGCAGTAAAAGCTGGTTAAACGCTGATTTCAAATCCTAACGGCTCAGGCATGATATTGTGCTCTGCACTCTTGTTGCAGGTTAAAAAACACACACTTTCTTTAGTCTATTTCTAAACCGTAAGACAAAAAAGGAATAGAAATATGAAAGGTATTCGTAATTGCGAAAATGGACTACCATTAACTGCATAACAGAATGGCAGTCAGGATACTTTACGCTTACCTTGAAACACGGGTTGGCTTCAATGAAACCGGACACACAGACGTTTTAAAAAACCCAATTTGTAGGGTTACCACACTTTCTTGGGTCCAATCCAAGACAAAATACCATACTTTTTTGGGTCCAGCCCAGGACATATTTTAGAAATCACTTAAAGCACTTTACTGATACAAATGTTCAAATGTATGTGACTCCGAAGGGACCAAACTGCTGAGGTCATCAGTCCCCAGACTTACACACTACTTAAACTAACTTATGCTAAGATCAACACACACATCCATGCCCGAGGGAGAACTCGAACCTCCGGCGTGATGGGCCGCGCAATCCCTGACTTGGCGCTCCTAACCACGCGGCCGCTCGACGTGGCTCCTGATACACTACAATTATTTATGCAGTTGTATTTTTAACTTGACATGACTTTTTTCAGATTTAGTTTACGTGTACAGCAGTGTGGTATGCAAATATAGTGTCTGTAGCACACTGCAGGTTACTGTTATTCCCATCCTTGGCTTTAAAAAAAGTCTTACGTTTGCTGAACTAGTAGCATTAATAGCACTCCTATGTTTAGTTGATTTCACGTAGTCTTTAATATCACTCTTCTCTATGTATAACAGAAAATTCCACAGTACATAGTCAGAAATAAACACGATCATTGTTAGTGCCATTACACAATTTCAAAAATTTGTATTCCATTAAACGCAGGTTAACGTTAAACACACTCTTTCTTTTGCCCATTCCTAAACGATGAGACAACGAAAGGTCGCAATTGCGAGTATGGACTGCCATCAGTTGTTTACGGAATGACGACAATGAAAATTTGTGCCGGACCGGGACTCGAACCCCGGCCCCGCTTATCGCGAGTGGCTGTCTCACCATTCGGTGATTCGCTGTGGCTGTTCAAATGGTTCACATGGCTCTGAACACTATGGGACTTAACATCTGAGGTCATCAGTCCCCTAGAACTTAGAACTACTTAAACCTAACTAACCTAAGGACATTACACACATCAATGACCCAGGCAGGATTCGAACCTGCGACCGTAGCAGCAGCGCGGCTCCGGACTGAAACGCCTAGAACCGCTCGACCACAGCGGCCGACTCTCTAACAAGGGAAGCACGACCAAGTTCCTCGGTGTAGCACTGAGCGAGCTGCTAAGCTCGACATCTCACCTACCACAGAATCTTTGCATTTTTCTACATCGAAACCTGCTATTTTGCCAACGGCCTTCCCGCAGTGGTGACACCGGATTCCGTCAGATCACTGAAGCTAAGCGCTGTCGAGCTGTGCTAGAACTTGGATGGGGGACCATCCGATGTGCCGAGCGCTGTTGGCAAGCGGGGTGCACTCAGCCCTTGTGAGACAAACTGAAGAGCCAATTTATTGAGAAGTAGCGGCTCCGGTCTCGGAAACTGACATACGGCCGCGAGCGCTGTGTGCTGACCACATGCCCCTCCATATCCGCAGCCCGTGACGCGACCTTCATGGCCTGTTCGGGACGAATTTAGTTTAGTGTATCCGTGCTATTTTGTTTTTTTTCCCTTTATTGCCATTTTATCGCGCTTGTCTCAAACGGGTGTGGAGGGAGGGAGGGCTGTCAGCGGATACAGCTCTCCACACTTCAGTCTAATAATATTAAAAATTTTATACACATATGATAAAAGAGATGATAAAAGAGATGAATACACTAAACAGATTCAGAAGGATGTAGGTTGCAGTAGATACTGGGAGATGAAGAAGCTTGCACAGGATAGAGTAGCATGGAGAGCTGCATCAAACCAGTCTCAGGACTGAAGACCACAACAACAACAATGATAAAACTGCATATGGTGATAAAAAAATTGATATCTCCAATAGTTAAAAGATAAAAGGTAATTTGATGATTAATTGAAATACATACACCGGTGAATGTAAAATGAATGTTTCACACAGTATAAAAAAAAAGTGTTCAAATGTGTGTGAAATCTTATAGGACTTAACTGCTAAGGACATCAGTCCTTAAACATACACACTACTTCACCTAAATTATCCTAAGGACAAACACACACACCCATGCCCGAGGGAGGACTCGAACCCCCGCCGGGACCAACCACCTAGTACATGACCACGGCGCCTGAGACTGCTCGGCTAATCCCGCGCGGCACACACAGTATAAAAGAGAGATGGTTAGCTGCAAACACTGAAACGTAAAAAGCTGAATTGTTGATTGATTAACATACACTCCTGGAAATGGAAAAAAGAACACATTGACACCGGTGTGTCAGACCCACCATACTTGCTCCGGACACTGCGAGAGGGCTGTACAAGCAATGATCACACGCACGGCACAGCGGACACACCAGGAACCGCGGTGATGGCCGTCGAATGGCGCTAGCTGCGCAGCATTTGTGCACCGCCGCCGTCAGTGTCAGCCAGTTTGCCGTGGCATACGGAGCTCCATCGCAGTCTTTAACACTGGTAGCATGCCGCGACAGCGTGGACGTGAACCGTATGTGCAGTTGACGGACTTTGAGCGAGGGCGTATAGTGGGCAAGCGGGAGGCCGGGTGGACGTACCGCCGAATTGCTCAACACGTGGGGCGTGAGGTCTCCACAGTACATCGATGTTGTCGCCAGTGGTCGGCGGAAGGTGCACGTGCCCGTCGACCTGGGACCGGACCGCAGCGACGCACGGATGCACGCCAAGACCGTAGGATCCTACGCAATGCCGTAGGGGACTGCACCGCCACTTCCCAGCAAATTAGGGACACTGTTGCTCCTGAGGTATCGGCGAGGACCATTCGCAGCCGTCTCCATGAAGCTGGGCTACGGTCCCGCACACCGTTAGGCCGTCTTCCGCTCACGCCCCAACATCGTGCAGCCCGCCTCCAGTGGTGTCGCGACAGGCGTGAATGGAGGGACGAATGGAGACGTGTCGTCTTCAGCGATGAGAGTCGCTTCTGCCTTGGTGCCAATGATGGTCGTATGCGTGTTTGGCGCCGTGCAGGTGAGCGCTACAATCAGGACTGCATACGACCGAGGCACACAGGGCCAACACCCGGCATCATGGTGTGGGGAGCGATCTCCTACACTGGCCGTACACCACTGGTGATCGTCGAGGGGACACTGAATAGTGCACGGTACATCCAAACCGTCATCGAACCCATCGTTCTACCATTCCTAGACCGGCAAGGGAACTTGCTGTTCCAACAGGACAATGCACGTCCGCATGTATCCCGTGCCACCCAACGTGCTCTAGAAGGTGTAAGTCAACTACCCTGGCCAGCAAGATCACCGGATCTGTTCCCCATTGAGCATGTTTGGGACTGGATGAAGCGTCGTCTCACACGGTCTGCACGTCCAGCACGAACGCTGGTCCAACTGAGGCGCCAGGTGGAAATGGCATGGCAAGCTGTTCCACAGGACTACATCCAGCATCTCTACGATCGTCTCCATGGGAGAATAGCAGCCTGCATTGCTGCGAAAGGTGGATATACACTGTACTAGTGCCGACATTGTGCATGCTCTGTTGCCTGTGTCTATGTGCCTGTGGTTCTGACAGTGTGATCATGTGATGTATCTGACCCCAGGAATGTGTCAATAAAGTTTCCCCTTCCTGGGACAATGAATTCACGGTGTTCTTATTTCAATTTCCAGGAGTGTACATACAAAGATGAGTGAAATGATGAGTAGATGTAGACTGCCAGGGAAAGTGGTATCATGCGTTGTAACATCCGGCGTAGTGTTGCAACTAACCTGTTCCTACGGGTTATGACATTATTGTTGGGAATGTAAATACTTACTGCTTGTGAAGTTAACGTGAGAAGATTAGGGTCGCCACCGACTCTAACCATACAACTAATCGAAGGTTTGGTCGAGTCGGAAAATTAATTAATTTGATCACAGACGAAAAACTCACAAAAATGCATACGTTGTGATGTCGCCCATAGCAAATACGATGTAATTAATAGTATTGCCCGTGCACTGCTCACGACAATCAAACATTTAAAATAAAATAGAAAATGCATGAACACTGCATAAGATCAGCTCCCAGCAACACACCTGAAAATAAGACTTAATGTAAAGCATTTGTTATAAAATACAAGGGAAGACTAATCACTGGACCTGTGCGTAAGGAAACGCGTTGGATGTGCTAACGGGAAAGCTACGAGGTGAGTGGCTTAGGTGCAAAAACGTAATCTCGGAACACAAGAGAAATTTGTAGATAAAATCATTTATTCCTAAGATAAGGATGTGAGGCATGTACACAATTCCTGATAACAAAAAAATGGTTCAAATGGCTCTGAACACTATGGGACTTAACATCTATGGTCATCAGTCCCCTAGAACTTAGAACTACTTAAACCTAACTAACATAAGGACGGCACACAACACCCAGCCACCACGAGGCAGAGAAAATCCCTGACCCCGCCGGGAATCGAACCCGGGAACCCGGGCGTGGAAAGCGAGAACGCTACCGCACGACCACGAGATGCGTGCTCCTGATAACATTAGTTCCTATAACATTAAAGAAAACCATCGATACATACACCGTTATAAGCTACACCTAAAATCATTGGTTTGGATCATTCATACGACTGCTGTTGCCTGATAACTGATCGCAATAACTCGTGAAACGGTACACGTTTCACAGTACACCCGCGTGCCCACGTGGTTTGTGGAGACGCAATTTTTAGGTATTGTGGCCAAGGTGCAACAATATCACATCACACAGTCATGAACAGTTAACATTCTTTAAAACAAACATGAGACAGGACAGTTAGTGATGACGGTAGCCCAACAAAACTTTAATGTTCAACCACATGGTCGGCTCCCCACGGACGAAAGATACATAAAGCAAGGAAAATTTACGAGAAGGCAAAGCTATTAATATTTAGAAAAATGAAAGCTTATACAGGCACAGCTGAAGGCAAACAGACATTCATACAGAAGCGAGTGCTCACTTCTTATCGACACCTTTGTGTGGCGCTCTTCCGGTGGATCCAAGTCTGCTGTAGAAATTTACTAAAAGAAAAATTTGCCAAAGTTTTGCATTCCTCGTTGCGACAAGGTAACGCAATCTTTCAGAGTTGAAAAGCGAGACCAAAAGCTAACAGCTCTCCCCTCGCCAAGTAACAACGCGCCACGCGGTCAGTCTAACTCACCCTTCTTCGACCGGAGCACAGCTGTGGACGCTTCCCGTACCGGCGGCAGACTGCCTCCCGCTTCTTCTCCAGCCTGTTTCACGCTCCGCGTGGCCCGGAAAACCCAAAGATGCCATTTCCGTCACCAACCTAACGCAGGTGGATTTCTCACAAGTAGTGAAAACCTCTTTGCATACTTGACCACTACGAGAGTTGGCTATTCTGTACAACTGCTGCTGAATCTGTACGACTATCGCAGACTTTCTGCAGCAGACTACGCCACCGTTTAGCAACGTGACACACAACCACATTCATTCAATCACGCCACTATGATAATTATGAGAAAAGAGAAACAGTAGTTTCTACTAGTGAAAATGGGGTACCGGACTAATGAAAGGTGGCTACAGGACCCTTTCAGTGTATAGTAGAGCGTCTGTGGGTGGATGTTTGGAGGAGTGATCTGAAAGAGGGAAGAGGGATACCGTTCCAAACAAAACTCTAGGATGTGAGTGGAAGGGAGCGGAAAGAAAGGGAGCCCTGACAAAGGGAGGAGTGGTGGGTTTGACGCAATGTGGTAGGCGGCTAGCGAAAATTCCCTTTACGAACTTCTAGGACTTTCAGATAGAAGCGAGTACATAATATTTTGAACAGGAACCCACGTCCGGAACGTACCTTTTTCGTGGTAGAGCCGTTTGAAACCATATTTGCTACATAGATATGCAATAGGGTGGTCATGTTGGAGGGAGGCTTCGTCGGAGCGGCTGATGTCCTTTCACATCTGTCCTACCTCTCTGACCTGGTTCGAGCCTCATTCACGTGTCTGTGAGTGTTAGAGCAACACGGTTGAGTACACGTTTGCAGAATAGACCGACATGATCCTTCTGAATGGCGAATCTCACTCTAATAGAGTAGCTGCTCGTTGCATTTATGAAGATCGTTCTCCGCAACGTCCGACGCCATCGCACACCCTTTTCCCCACAATTACGTAACGACTTCGAGAAAGACCTCCTTCACCGTCAGCAGGCGTGACTTTGGAGCTCCACGGTGAGGCCACACAACCCAGCTGTTTGAGGCCGTACATCATCACCTTGAAGAGAGCCCGTCAACGGATACATGATCTATCTCTTCGGCTATTAATGAGTGGAATTGTAGAACAAGTGATTTACTGGATCAGGCCTTATCAGTTACTTGTAAAAGTGGTTGTTTTACCAACGTGTTTTCAAATGGGTATAGCACGGAAACGGTATGTTTCCGCACATGGGTTCCAATTGAAATTGTTATGTACTTACTCCACTCTATACGCTATGTTACAGGGCACATTTCATGATTGGGTAAGGGATGGTGATTAAAATTTCGTTGGAAGAAGACGTGGAGAATGTGGAGGTGTAGCGTTGCGGAAATGTGATTGTGAGGGAGGAGGGGGGGGGCGGAGGGGGGGGGGGGAGGGACTAACCGGAGGTTAGGGTCTACTTTGCGGATTACGTAGAACATTCAGAGGTCGTCAAGACAAAAGAGTAGGTTTGTATGTTGGTAGAGGGGGTGGATAGGTGAGGGTAAGGGTATCCGAAAGTCTAGGCAGAGGGCATGGCGTTCGGTGATCTGTAGGACTGGCCAATTTACCAGGATCTATACTCATGAAGATGGTACACAGAGGATGCTAGATCGAGTCTCATTTTGAATTGATTGTGACATTTCTCTGTTTATGAGTTCCATCAGATGGATAGAATATTATACCTCTCTTGAAATATCAGGTGACCAGTCTCTGATTTCTATGAACAGTATAGAATGTCATAGTGCTGACATATCTGGCGTCTGGGTGGCAGTGTTCAGCGTCGTGTTACAACTGTAACGGAACAGTTATATCCACTTCTTTTACTCCCCATGAGATATTACTTTCGAGCGAAGAAAGAAAGAATCCGTTCCTGAGTGATAGAAAAGGAAGAAAAATCAGGTACGCTCCTTTTATTAATCCGTATTAAATACTGCGTCATCTACAAATACGACACACAGCCACACATAAAGGGGCAGCGCCAAACGGAACGTGAGCCTCCAGAGGGGCACAACGTAGTTGTTGTGCGACACCATAGAGGGCGCACACAACACGTACTGTGTTATGCTTTTGCCTTACGGCATGCAAATACGTAATTCCCACGGGGACATCCATCCACCGATCGCTAATATAATCGGGCGCACCCCTGTAATTACGTGAATTTTTTTGATATTCTGGATCTGATATTCAGAAACATGAACTGTCACGTAATTTTTTTCTGGAAACTTTATCCTTGGCGGCAACGTTATGAGGAAATTGGGGCCTGATACTCTTTCATTTAGTCTCAAAAAATGGTTCAAATGGCTCTGAGAACTATGGAACTTAACTTCTGAGGTCATCAGTCCCCAAGAACTTAGAACTACTTAAACCTAACTAACCTAAGGACATCACACACATCCATGCCCGACGCAGGATTCGAACCTGCGACCGTACGCGGTCGCGCGGTTCCAGACTGTAGCGCCTAGAACAGCTCGGCCACTCCGTCCGGCGTTTAATCTCAGTTGCTTTCGTATAGGTCAAGGATAACACTGGTACTGTTAACTTTCATTTACTTTTTAACAGAAAAATAGCCCACAGTTACTGTGGAAATAATTCGTTTGGTGTCTTACTGACTGTGAAAATAGACGTAGCTTCCTAATAATTGCACTCAGTAAAATCATCGGACTCAGAGAAAAATAAATGACTGCAGATTCTAATGAATGTAATATGCAAACAGTAATTACACACAAAATGGCTTTTGAAATAATCGCAAACCGAACGAGAAGCTTCCTTATTTATTTTCCTCACTTTTAATGATTTAAATCTGTTTTTTTTTTCTCTTAAAATGAAGGACGACCTTCGAATAACTTTTTCGTAATGCTTTAATGAACATTCAGGGTACTTCAGCGGAGCTTTCGATAGTAAACTACTAGCGACCGGGCCTTATTCAGCAGAGTTCTTCACGCTTCTCGAGAGCGGCCTGCTCCACGTTAGCGGCTTCTGTAGTCACCAGGGGTACATAAGCCACACGTTTAGAGTATGTCATTCTTGTGGTTGCATTCAAGACTTTTGACGTGCGACCGAACCGCTGAATCTTTCCATCAGTAAATGGGGTATGTTCTCCACTGACTCGGTTGTTTTAACCCCCTCCACTGACGGAATGAGCCACTTCCCAATTCCGTATGTATAAAACCAATACGGACTTGTAGCTGTCACGCCTTTGCGCTTACTGCTACGTATTTTAACTGTAAATCGCTCAGTCCCAATGGTAAGAGGCAGTAGTGAATTCACGTAGTTAATATTTGAATCCAGCACAGCTGCCACAAGCTCAGCTCACTTTTACTCCACTCCTACCCTCGCCATTGCACCACATTAACTAGGTGCTACGTGGACCTTGCTAAATTCACTTGCGTATACATTTTTGACCGTTACTCGCCAGTATTTACCTAATGAATAGTACACTCCGAACCGGACTATTTCCCTAAGAGCTGTGATGATTGAACGGGTTCGATCCACGGCCTATAGTGCCCTACAGTTCACACGGTAACACTGCCTACCTGACCCACTTAACTTGGTAGTGAGCTTATGTATCCAATCACCACTGCTAGCAGCAGTGGATAATCCTATCAGCACGACGAGAGCAGTAGACTTACCGTCGAATCCTCCTGAAAATACTTATAACTACGGTCGCCAGCTCTGAAGGAGCAAAAGAATAAATCAATTTTTGGGCTCGTTTCAAAGCGAAATGGCTCGAGTTGAATTTAAACTTAATTCTGAATATTACTATTTCTGATCATTCTAGATGATTCTACAAAGCAAATACTCTCTCAATTTCTGTGAGGTGGCTTGGTAATTACTACCAAGACAGGTTATGCAACTTCGGTTAACAAAATTCTATCCTTCAACTTATTTAATGATTTTGGATATTACTCTTTGTACCATTGATACAGAATCAGTTAAGTGACTTTACTTGAAAGGTTGCTCAGAAAAATTTAAGTAACTGTAAATAGGCGACTCATTCTGGTGTGCCCATTGCTCTTTTCAACATTCTTATACGCTAAAGTATTCTACAACCAAAAGAATTGTAAATGAAAGAGGCGATGGTGGCCTCAGTCTGATTTCACTATACTATGTTTGAGGTTACTACACTTTACAATGAACAACATGCGTCGTAATTTTACTCATTACTATATTCTGTCCTCTGCACTTGCATAAAAGAAAACTGGTATTCTCCTTTTACATGTATACAAAGTTCGACTTAACAATTGCAAGCAGTCTTGCCTTGGGTAGACGTGTCGGTGCTGGTGGTGAGATGCACGTGGCTAACGCAGCTCTTCACGCCTCATGCCCTTAATGGCGGCTGGAACTATGAGCTGTAGCACTCGTATAAGCTACTGCACGTCCGCCATAAAATCTGGGCACAGGAACTCTTACAATCAGCCCCAGTGGCATACAGGCGGCTTCAACAACCATTCGTCGCGTTTTACTCCAAAAAGGCGACGATATTCGCCTCTTCGCTGTTGCACAATCACTTTTGCGTGAGCACAGTTACGCACGTCCGATCACGTCAACACTCCCCAGGCCATCTCATTGTTCAGTCCCTGTGTCTCCAGCTACCCCTAGCTACGCTCGTATCACCAAGAGTGGGGGCGTTCCCCTACCACCTTTTTTTTACCGAAATCATTTAGTATTTAAGAATATTTATATTTACTACCCTGGAGTCCATACCAGTCATAATAATTTACTACTAGCGTTTTACAACATTAAATTATACAGTAATAACTTATAATTACCAAGAAAAAGAATACATTTGACTCTGAGAGCTTAGTGCATTGTCTGACAGGCCGCGCTAATTCCCAGTTTCGCCAATAGATGGCATCAGGGTGCACTCCCTGGCAGTCTCACACAAGCGCGCCCGTTTCAGACGCGCGGGCTCCAAATTACTGTCAGCCCACCATCATTTCAGTTCCGTTACAGACGTCTAAGAAGGTGCATTACTCTTCTTCTCAGAGTAAAATGGTCTGATGATGATCCTATAAGTGATAGAAACCGGTCACCAAATTAAACAAATAACTTAAATGCGATCAAAAATGATTTTGTGATTTTATTGAAATAATCTTATTAACTATTGAGATGGTTCCTTTGAAAGGGCATGGCCGATTTCCTTCCCCATCATTGAAAGAGCTTGCGTCGACGAGACGCTAAACCCTAATCTTCCTTCATTCCTTAAAAGACGTCTTTCACTCGTGGGTAATGGCATAGGTAGATTCAAATTTTATTCACATGATTAGCAGATGAACGCAGGTCTATCTCTGCCTTTGAGGTAGACTTAAGGAAACGACAAACCACTATGCAGCGTACCAGCTGGGGGATTAAGCTCATCCTCTCAGCATGCTGATAGCGATACCTGTCTTACTGTGCGAAGCGTGCCTTTAGCAAGTCAGCCATAAACGATCAAACATTGACGTCCCTGCCTCAAATGCCACGACCCGGTGAAAAGTATGGTCATAAGTATATGACACATGACCGATTCCCTTGCGTCAGCGTTCAGTGCGAGCAGGTGTGATGATACCGACACTGAGGATGCAATTAAAGCCTAGGCCTCTGTACCGACGGCTGTACACGCCGCGGGGTTCGGCGTTGCCTGAAAATATATTGGAAATACTCTCACAGGAAGATGTATGACAGCTGAGAGTAAATAGAAACTTTCTAGTTTGTTTATTTTTAACTGCCCAGCTGAAATGTAACAAGTTATGGGGGGCAGAGCGGAATCGCCCATGAACTATGAGAAAGAGAGAAGTTTGAGCCATCAGTAACGGCATCACCCATTCTCGGAATAAGATGTTACACCTATCTAATGGCATGAAACGTAGGAAAAGAGTGTCGCTGAAGATATAAAAGATATCGGCTGTACAAGCAACTGAAAAACCTCTAGCCAGTTCTTCTATCGACTGAAGACTGCACAACCGCTGCTCATTGCAGCAAGCAGCTGTTCAGTATTACACCAACCCGTCAGGCCCAAAACATCACTACGACCAACCAGTCAGAAACCAGAAGCGCTCTGAAATCCGTGTTACCACTTCAGTATTCCAATGGGGTGACTATGTTAACACGTGAGACGTCTACACGATAACCAGGCGAGTCAAGATGCGTATAAATAGCGCCTGCACAGTTAGGAATGTGGATTGGGTTGGTAACCCAAGTGGAGCGGACTGTTGCCATGTCGTCCAGAGAAGTATTGTGGCTCAATTCCAAACCACTGGTGTATATAACATACGTAATATGTATGTGTGACTGCCCAAATGTTGTCCTCACAATTGATATCCCACGCATGTGAATATTATACTGACCCCCGCCACTGACAACCTACACTAAGGATCTCCATAAAATGAAGTAACGGGTTGTGATTTTACTACACTTCAGCATACGTCCGCCTGCTTAGCTGCGTGTTAACATGTTTACTTACCATGCAGCAGTCCTTGGTTCGATGCCCGCCCGCGTTGGAGGTTTTTGTCGCTCGTGGACTGGATGTTGCATTGTCCTCATCATCACCGACAAGCAAGTGGCCCAATGTGGTGTCACCTGAATCAGACTTGCAACTCGACCGCCGAACATCGCCAAATGGGGCCTCCCTGGCTCAATGCCACATGATCATTTAAGTTCATTTTTTCTTTTTACTTCAGTTTAACACGCCAAACCAGTTATTGTTATCGGGATACTAGAAGAATGAATTACAGCGGGATGCTATAACTCGATTATTCTTAAAAAAAACTTGTAGAATACAAAAATCATACAAATATGAAATACACGATATAGAATTCTACCCTAGATATACCTTACAGACTGGCAGGCTATATGTGTAACTTTAGACTGTGTCCTGACGTCATTAGACGGCCGCAAACTTGGCTGTCACTGATACCGGTGAGCGGGCAAGTAAACTCAACACATGTAGTGTGACTATTTCCATATCCGCCGAACTGGAGTGCGCATATCACCTACTCAAGTACGGACAGCATTTATACTAAACCGATGATCTGCTCGCTAGGACTTTAGCCACTGTGCAGATGATATACGTTACGTGCCTGCATTGCTCCGCCTGCATTGTTGTTGTTATGGTCTTCAGTCCTGAGACTGGTTTGATGCAGCTCTCCATGCTACCCTATCCTGTGCAAGCTTCTTCATCTCCCAGTACCTACTGCAGCATACATCCTTCTGAATCTGCTTAGTGT
Organism: Schistocerca cancellata; assembly: GCF_023864275.1. NCBI lineage: Eukaryota > Metazoa > Arthropoda > Insecta > Orthoptera > Acrididae > Schistocerca > Schistocerca cancellata. Next base: position 420,051,005 of record NC_064634.1, on the reverse strand, counting down.
ATTCATCTCTTGGTCTCCCTCTACGATTTTTACTCTCCACACTGCCCTCCAATACTAAATTGGTGATCCCTTGACGCCTCAGAATATGTCCTACCAACCGTTCCCTTCTTCTAGTCAAGTTGTGCCACAAACTCCTCTTCTTCCCAATCCTATTCAATACCTCCTCATTAGTTATGTGATCTACCCATCTAATCTTCAGCATTCTTCTCTAGCACCACATTTCGAAAGCTTCTATTTTCTTCTTGTCCAAACTATTTACCGTCCATGTTTCACTTCCATACATGGCTACACTCCATACAAATACTTTCAGAAACGACTTCCTGACAATTAAATCTATACCCGATGTTAACAAATTTCTCTTCTTCAGAAACGCTTTCCTTGCCATTGCCAGTCTACATTTTATGTCCTCTCTACTTCGACCATCATCAGTTATTTTGCTCCCCAAATAACAAGACACATTTACTACTTTAAGTGTCTCATTTCCTAATCTAATTCCTTCAGCATCACCCGACTTAATTCGACTACATTCCATTATCCTCGTTTTGCTTTTGTTGATGTTCATCTTATATCCTCCTTTCAAGACATTGTCCATTCCGTTCAACTGCTCTTCCAGCTCCTTTGCTGTCTCTGACAGAATTACAATGTCATCGGCAAGCCTCAAAGTTTTTATTTCTTCTCCATGGATTTTAATACCTAATCCGAACTTTTCTTTAGTTTCCTTTACTGCTTGCTCAATATACAGACTGAATAACATCGGGGAGAGGCTACAACCCTGTCTCACTCCCTTCCCAACTTCTGCTTCCCTTTCATGTCCCTCGACTCTTATAACTGCCATCTGGTTTCTGTACAAATTGTAAATAACCTTTCGCTCCCTGTATTTTATCCCTGCCACCTTCAGAATTTGAAAGAGAGTATTTCAGTCGACATTGTCAAAAGCTTTCTCTAAGTCTACAAATGCTAGAAACGTAGGTTTGCCTTTTCTTAATCTAGCTTCTAAGATAAGTCGAAGAGTCAGTATTGCCTCACATGTTCCCATATTTCTACGGAATCCAAACTGATCTTCCTCGAGGTCGTCTTCTACCAGTTTTTCCATTCGTCTGTAAAGAATTCGCGTTAATATTTTGCAGCCGTGACTTATTAAACTCATAGTTCGGTAATTTTGACATCTGTCAACACCTGCTTTCTTTGGGATTGGAATTATTATATTCTTCTTGAAGTCTGAGGGTATTTCACCTGTCTCATACATTTTGCTCACCAGATGGTAGAGTTTTGTCAGGACTGGCTCTCCCAAGGCTGTCAGTAGTTCTAATGGAGTGTTGTCTACTCACGGGGCCTTGTTTCGACTTAGGTCTTTCAGTGCTCTATCAAACTCTTCACGCAGTATCATATCTCCCATTTCGTCTTCATCTACATCCTCCTCCCTTTCTATAACGTTGCCCTTAAGTAAATCGCCCTTGTATAGACCCTCTATATACTCCTTCCACCTTTCTGCATTCCCTTCTTTGCTTAGAACTGGCTTTCCACTTGAGCTCTTGATATTCATACAAGTGGTTCTCTTTTCTCCAAAGGTCTCTTTAATTTTCCTGTAGGCAGTATCTATCTTACCCCTAGTGAGATAAGCCTCTATATCTTTACATTTGTCCTCTAGCCACGCCTGCTTAGCCATTTTGCACTTCCTGTCGATCTCATTTTTGTGACGTTTGTATTCCTTTTTGCACGTTTCATTTACTGCATTTTTATATTTTCTCCTTTCATCAATTAAATTCAGTATTTCTTCTGTTACCCAAGGATTTCTACTAGTCCTCGTCTTTTTATCTAATTGATCCTCTTCTTCTACTGTATTTCTTTCCCCCATTCTTGTCAATTGTTCCCTTATGCTCTCCCTGAAACTTTGTACAACCTCTGGTTTAGTCAGTTTATCCAGGTCTCATCTCCTTAAGTTCCCACCTTTTTGCAGTTTCTTCAGTTATAATCTACAGTTCATAACCAATAGTTTGTGGTCAGAGTCCACATCTGCCCCTGGAAATGTCTTACAATTTAAAACCTGGTTCCTAAATCTCTGTCTTACCATAATCTATCTGAAACCCGTCAGTATCCCCAGGATTCTTCCATGTATACAACCTTCTTTTATGATTCTTGAACCAAGTGTTAGCTATGATTAAGTTGTGTTCTATGCAAAATTCTACCAGGCGGTTTCCTCTTTAATTTCTTACCCCCAATCCATATTCACCTACTACGTTTCCTTCTCTTCCTTTTCCTACTGTCGAGTTCCAGTCACCCATGAGTATTAAATTTTCGTCTCCTTTCACTATATGAATAATTTGTTTTATCTCATCATACGTTTTTTCAATTTCTTCGTCATCTGCAGAGGTAGTTGGCATATAGACTTGTGCTACTATAGTTGGCGTGGGCTTCGTGTCTATCTTGGCCACAATAATGCGTTCAATGTGTTGTTTGTAGTAGCTTACTCCTATTCTTTTATTCATTATTAAACCTACTCCTGCATTACCCCTATTTGATTTTGTATTTATAACCCTGTATTTACCTGACCAAAAGTGTTGTTCCTTCTGGCACCGAACTTCACTAATTCCCACTATATCTAACTTTAACCTATCCATTTCCGTTTTTAAATTGTCTAACCTACCTGCCCGATTAAGGGATCTGACATTCCACGCTCCGATCCGTAGAACGCCAGTTTTCTTTCTCCTGATAACGACGTCCTCTTGAGTAGTCCCCCGCTCGGAGATCCGAATGGGGGACTATTTTACCTCCGGAATATTTTACCCAAGAGGACGTCATCATCATTTATCCATACAGTAAAGCTGCATGCCCTCGGGAAAAATTACGGCAGTAGTTTCCCCTTGCTTTCAGCATATTGCATAGGGGACGCAATATGCCGTCCGCAAACTCACAGGGCTGAAATTACCTCAGTACAAGTTTGAACACAAATCAAGATTTCTGTTAGCTCACTAGTCAGGAACAGAAGGACCCAAGTGTTCTCCAGAAAAGAAGCACTTCACTGTGTGTCATACTCCGCAGAGACATAACAAATCGTCACTCGAGTAAATAGAATAACAACTATGTCTGAGAGAAATAACTTCCTGTGTCGAAAGCAACACCTCTTAAAATTCGACCGCCAGCTCCTCCGCTGCAGCTATCGCTAGTGAAGTCCCTTGTAGCTGGCCACAGAGGCAAGTGCTTTCGATCACTGTCGGCAGGGAAGCCTCTTTTTCCTGCCATACGCTGCTCCCAGTTGGACACGTGGCGTCTACGTTTGCGCTCCAGGCGACGAATCCCAGTGGCCGTTACAAAATCTTTATCTCCTACTACACGGGTCATGAATCTGCCGGCCTATCAGCTGAAGCTCATAATCCTTCAGAGGAATCTCTAGAATGCTCCATTTACCGTCCTTAACGCGTCTCTGCTTTTCTCGGCTGAAACGTGCTCCAGAAATGGTCGTCAGAAAATTCTACAAAGTACAGCTAGCGAGCACCGTTTGTGAACTCGCAGATTCCTTTGTACCAAAAGGATGCCCTTTCGCATTCTTTCGCTCCCGACACTCTTTCTCCATGTACGCTATTCTGAAAATTTTTCCTCTCGCCAGAGAGCACCTCCTGCCCATTCTGTCAGCGGTTTTGGGATCTGAGGCGTCTAGCGTCATAAATCACCGCCGCCATGGACTGTTCTCTTTCAGGCGAATAAATGTGTGCCCCTGCAGAATACGACAAGATACTTCCCAGTCCCTCCTTAGCCAATAACGGCTTCTGAGGAAGGCGTGGTCACTCGGCAATTTTCGTCAATGCTCAGCTGTAATTAGCGCCCAGACTGTTAGTACGTGGTGTCAGGCAGTGACAATCAGTGAAATGATTAATCCAATGTTGGATCGTAAATATGATCTAATGTAAATATACAGTCTGTATCAGAATTGAATATAGAAAATGAGAGGACTGTTACAGTGGGTCATACCAAGCATAATTCACGTAACAACCCATGTCCACAAGGCGTCCTTGAACAGCGTCGCGCGCCGCCAAGAGGATAGGCACTCAATGCGCCATGCTCGCCGTCATGGTAGCAAGTTTGCAGCACAACGGCTTCAGTGTTTCTGTGGCGTCAAGGTAAATGACAAGTTGGGGTGAAGTTTTATAACCTTTATTTGGAAACAGTTACAAAAAGTGTTCGAAATCATGCCCTCCTGCTTGAATGTACGTCGTGCAATGATACTGGAGTGACTGTAGAACTCTTTCAAACTCTCCTGGAAAAATGGAAATTGCATTGGAGACTGCCATAATGCGGGCTATCAGTTATTTCAGGCGGCCCCAGAAGAAAAAAATCAGTGGGCGTCAAGTCGGGGGAACATGCAAGCTATGCCTCCGGCGCACTGCATCCTATACACTTCTCACTATAGGTTTCATCCAAATGCATTCACACAGGATGCACGAACTGCGCAGGTGCACTATCGTGTTGCTACCACATCAACTATCGCACTTTCAGTGGATCATGTTCGAGCAACTCTGGCAGAGTTTCTCGTAAAAGTGTATAAGTATTTGTTTGGGTTCAGTCACCGGGGCTACATGTATGGATCGTCCACATTATCGCCCACCAAGCCGGCCCAAATGTTGACAGCCAAGCGATCTTGGTGAGCACGAACAAAGGCGGCGTTCGGATTTTCCCGTGACCACACGCGTTGACTGTGGCTGTTGAAAATACCCTCTCGTGTAAGGGATGCGTCATCCATAAAAAGTAGACGGTTCGAAAAGTTCAGTTGAAAGGGGACACCTTTGCGAAAACCACTGGCTGAATTCGATTCGATGTGGAAAATCGTCTGGTTTAAGGACCTGAAGCATCTGAAGGCGGTAGGGGTGCAAATCATCTTCAGGCCAAACACGCCAAATTGTGGAATGGCTTACACTCATTTCCCGTGCAACACACCGCGAGCTTGTTGAGGGCGTGTTTTCTAACGCCTACTCTTCAAGCTTTGGTGTACGCACTGTGCGTTAACGGCCATGTCCGTCATGCTTTCGCACCTGTAACACAAAATGAATACACGGCGTTTCGAAGTAGGCCTTAAATGCTCATGTGCCATTACGAGAACGTTCCAGTGGAAAACGTACCTCAAGTGAAGATGTCTGTCGTAGAGATCTGTGGATGGCTGTGCGTGGATATGGCACTTGGTGATTCGGAAACCGCCGGAGGTACAAACGTTGGGAAGCGTGAGCAATACCATCCACCACTCTGTAAGCACAGCGCATACCTGCCCTTTCCTCTCAAGAAAAGAGCTCCATTTCCTCTGTGCTCCATACAGTAACAACACAAGAGTGTCCTCGTTTGAAGGCAAGCAGATCGAACCAGATTCCACAGTGCGCACAGATGCTGTCCTGTTTGCAACACCTCTCAAACAGGCATTTGCACAGTCAAAAGCAACTCGTTTACGTCCCCGTAAGATGTGGAAAACCCGTAACATTGTCCCACCTGCAACATCCGCGACAACGTCGACTACAGCGTTTGCAAATAAAGGTCATAAAACTTCAACAAGGCTTCTTTTTTACCCCGATGTCACAAATACATTAAAATCGTTGCCGTGCTATCTGTGCCAAGATGATGTCTTCACATCCAGCAGTTCGTGTCAGCAGAGATCAAAATCAGACGGAGTCAAGTATAGTGCGTGAGCAAACATCTCCCACCGGAAGGGCTGCAGCAGCGTCCTTAGTGCCCCTGCAGTGTGCGACTGAAAATTGTCATAAAGAAAAGAAGGAAACGCATGACAGCTGGGCTTCATGAAATCAGGGGAAATCTCTCACAGGCACTCACACTTGGCGGGAGACACTATTTTCTCGACATTTTTACGCGCTCGTAGTGCTCACAAAACTGAAAAGAGCGACGTGACGCTATTGAAGGCCACACTTGAGGCATTGTCCAACCATCTATGCAAAGCTTCGTCGGATTTTCACTCTCGTTTCCATTTTGCGATCGTTCAGACCTCCGAATAGCCCTCGTACATTTTCAAGTCTAATCCAATCTTCCACGGTGGCCTTCCTGAAGCCATTCACTGTGAAGGAGGATTCTTCCGACCATATACTGCATGTCTGAGCTGGCACCATGCATGTTCAGTGGGGTTTATGTTAGCGTATAATGCACACCATTAAATTTCGTTTGTACCTAGCTCTTGTAGGAAGGTATTCACGACGTAGGAGCAGAGTGCCCGTGTATTACCGTCTTAAAAGACGTTCGAAGTGCTGAAATACTGACCGTTCAGCTGGACATTATGTTGGTGGATCCTTTCTCAGTATTGTACAACCCTGGATAACGGTGAGAGGTGTCAGACATCTTTACGTAACACTGGCCCAAAACATGATTGAGCCACTTCCCCTCTCCACTGCCAGGACTGCATGGCCACTTTCATACATCTCTACGGCGATTCTCGAGCGTTAGATAAATTCTGGACTGTGTCGGTGAAGAGAACCTCAAGTACCCATCCCCTGTTAAATTTCTCGTGTCCACTTGATCATCGTCTTGCACCAAGTCGCCGGAGAGTTGTATTGTCGAGCGTAAAGGGCGCCTAGAGGCGTATCTGATCGTGTGCTTACTGAATGAGTGGATGCAGTATTTTCACTTGCTTCCCAAAAGGGAGCACCCCGTTCTGCTGTTTTCTCGCCTGCGTACCTACGAGCCATAATCTGTAGCCAAGCGATCATCAGCCGATGTTGTTGACCACGGCCGACCACTCCGAGGAAGTATAGGATTTTTTACGTCTCACTATACAGCCTGAACTTTCGATGACATCGATGAGGTGCACGCCAATTCAATGGGAAACGTTTGGTGTTGACAGCCCTTCTTTCCGTGAAGTGATAACGCTTGCGCGGTGTAAGCCTCAAATGACCCTTACAAGCATGTTCGCCGAGTTATCAGTGTACAAAAGTCATTGTCGCATTCGCAACTGGAGAAACAGTGGTGTGTGTGTGTGTGTGTGTGTGTGTGTGTGTGTGTGTGTGTGTGTGTGTGTGAGAGAGAGAGAGAGAGAGAGAGAGAGATACATTTTTTACGTCTTGTGTCATTATTGTGATAATGTCATTAACAGCATCAGTAACTATGAATAAATTCCCAGTAAATTAACAGAAATAAGCTTGAATAAGCTGATCGTTCTCATCTAACAGTCGGATCAACACCAACAGACGTTCAGTGCAGCACTGTGGAGAGGTCTGGATTTAAGCCTATTGTGTCTACTGACACATAATCAACACGGATTCAGAAAGCACCGTTCTTCTGAAACACTACTGGCTCTTTATTCACGAGAAGTAATGAATGCCATCGACAGGGAATTTCATGTTGATCCGTATTCTTAAATTTCTATATTTGATGCCATTCATTGCAAATGGCTTCTAATTCAACTGCATGTCTATGGAGCATCTTCTCAGACGCGTAACTTGGATTCGTTATTACTATCAGCAAGGTCACAGTATGTAGTACTTAACTTCCTGAACGAGGTGTAACAAGTACTCTGTTTTTCTTAATATATGTACTGCATTTAGTAGACAATTTGAGGAGCCCTTTTTGATTGTTTCCAGATGATATTGTTGTTTATCGTCAAGTAAAGTCATCAAAATTTCAAAACTAATTGCAAAATGATTTAGACGAGATATCTGCAAGATGAAAAAAGAACAAATTGATACCAAACAATGAAAAGTGAGGTCCTCCACATAAGCACTAAAGAAATTCCGTTACATTAATGTTGCACGATAAATAACACAAATTTAAATACTATAGTTTCAACTAAATACCTCGGAATTAGAATAGCAAACTACTTAAACTTTTATCACATAGAAAGTGTTCTATTGATAGCACACTTAAAAAATACAAGTATACAAGGGTGTGCTGAAAAGTAATTCCTCCGAATGATTTATGTAAAAACTCTTGAGTCCGCCGCTCGTGGTCTCGCGGTAGCGTTCTCGCTTCCCGAGCACGGGGTCCCGGGTTCGATTCCCGGCGGGGTCAGGGATTTTCACCTGCCTCGAGATGACTGGGTGTTTGTGTTGTCCTCATCATTTCATCATCATCCAGGAAAGTGGCGAAATTGGACTGAGCAAAGGTTGGGAAATTGTACGGGCGCTGATAACCACGCAGTTGAGCGCCCCACAAACCAAACATCATCATCATCATCAAAACTCTTGAAGCTTTTCAAATGAAACTGACTTAGTGATATTTTACGTCTTTATTCCTCATGTGTACATATTTATTTCTCAACGTTATAACCCTGGCGAAGAACACATTTCTCCCAATCAGAGGCTAGTTTGTTGATACCGTCACTGTAGAATGTTCGACTTTGTTGACGAAACCACAACCTCACCCCTGCTTGCACAGCTTCATCACTATCAAAATGAAATGCTCGGATGTGTTATTTACGTTTTAGAAACAGACGAATATGGGATGGGACCAAGTCGGGACTTGCATCGCTTACTCACTACCAAAGTGAAGTCGTCGAATACGTTCTTTAAATTCTGGAAACAGATGAAAATCGGATGGGTCAAGTCGGGACTGTATGGACGATGGTTGATGACAGTGAACCCAAAGCGTCGGATGGTTGCATATGTCACAGCGCTGGCGTGTGGTCTGGCATTGTCTTGCTCAAAGAGAGGGTGCCCCATGTGCGGACGAACTTTTCGAATTTGTGCTTCCACTTTTACGAGGGAATGCAGCACACAGTGCCTCACTCACCGATGTAGCTACGTTACATAGCGCCATGTTATACACTACAATTAGGAGCTCTTTAAGGACAAAGGGTCTATACTCGGTTAATCAAAGTGGAAAACTTGCGCGAGTAATATGCATAATATGTGGTACGTCAGTCAGAACGACCACATGAAAATATTTTTGTGTAAAGGAGATGCCTTACTGATTCATAGCAAACAATTATGAAGGCGTGCTTGTCATAAGGTCTCCGAATTATTTATGCGAAAACTCTTTAAGATTTTTACGTAAAGCAAACGTTCTTAAAATTCTACACATTTGATCTTCATGTCTTTGTATTTGCAGCACTCTGCCGCTGGAGCGTTCCGAATTGTACCGAGTAACACGGTGGTGAGTAACGTGAATATGCGGTGCGTGAGAAACAGCATGGTGTAATGGAGTTTCGAATTCGAAATGGAATTCGAGAGCACCTTCTCGTTCAGCATTACAACGCCAGACCACACGCGGGCGCTGCGACATATGCAACAATTTGTCGCCTTGGGTTCACTGTCATCAACAATCGTCCATACAGTCCCGACTTGGCCCCATCACATTTTTATCTGCTTCCAGAATTTAAAGAACGCCTTCGACTACTTCACTTTGGTAGCGATTAAGCGATGCAGGTAGAGATGAGGTTGCGGCTCTCTCAACAAAGTCCAACATCCTTCAGTAACTGTATCAACTAATTAGTCTATCGTTGGGAGAAATGTGATGGTCGCCAGGGTAAAATAAATATGCTGTGAAATAAATATGCAGACATGAGAGAATAAAGATGCAGAATATTAATAAACCTTGTTTTATGCAGACAGTTTTAAGAGTTTCACAATGACAATTCGGAGGCTTTACTTTTCAGCACGTTGTCTTGCTAAAGAGACTCCTACATAATGCTAGTCTTTTGCTCCACGATATGATATGCTTAACGACAGGATTGGTGGAGGACGTCGAAAACGTCCGAAACTCGGCAGCGGTTTAAATTTCTTTGTTGGTCGTCAGTCATCAGACTGGTTTGATGCGGCCCGCCACTACATTCTATCCCGTGCAATCCTCCAGCTTTTATGTTAACCTAGTTTTTAGCCTGTACAGATCCTCTAGTAACATAGATTTTATTACTGCTTTAATAGCACATGCACTATTACCTGACCCTTCTTGTTGTCAATGTTTTCCACGAATTTCTATCCTCGGCGATTCTCCGAAGGAGCTCCTCATTTCTTACCGCGTCAGTCCATTTAACGGTCAGCATTTTTCTTTAGCGTGACATCTCAGATACTTTGTTTCTCTTCTTCTCAGCTTGACCCACGGACCATGTTTCACTTCCACGCAACACTGTGCTTTAGACGTACATTCTCAGAAATTTCTTCCTCGAATTGAGGCCAACATCCGGTATCAGCAGACTTCTTTATTTCAGGAATGCCCTCTTTGCCTCCGCTGGTCTGCTTTTTATGTCCTCCCGGCTTCGTCCGTTGTGGATTATTTTACTTGCAAGGTAGCCGAACTCCTGCTTCGTGGTCCCCATTTTTGATGTTAATTTTATCATTCATCTCCTGTCTGTTACCTCTCATCGCTTTCGTCTTTCTTCAGTTTACTCTCAGTCCAGATTCGGCGTTCACTAGATGGTTAATTTCGCTGAGAATGCTCTGAAATTCCTCTCCAAGAAAAAAAATAAACGACACAAGACAAAGGAATTATCCGAATAGGGTGGAAATCGATAAATGTGATGTACATGTACAGACAAAGAAATGACAACAATTTCAGAATAACTGAATGGTTTATTCAGGAGGAAGAATGGTTCAAATGGCTCTGAGCACTATGGGACTTAACGTCTGAGGTCATCAGTCCCCTAGAACTTAGAACTACGTAAAACGCCCGAGGCAGGATTCGAACCTGCGACGGCAGCGGTCGCGCGGTTCCAGACTGTAGCGCCTAGAACCGCTCGGCCACCCCGGCCGGCCAAGAGGAAGAGCTTCACAAATTGGGCAAGTCAACGACCCGTTGGTCCACGTCTAACAATTATGCAAGCAGTTATTCCGCTTGACATTGATTGACACAGTCGTAGGGTGTCCTCCTGAGAAATACCATGCCAAGCACACTGTCCAATTGGCGCGATGGATCGCCAAAATCACGAGCTGGTGGGAGGGTTCTGCCCATAACGCTACAAAACGTTCTCAGTTGGGGAGAGAGCTGGCAACATTGTTGGGCAAGGTAGGCTTTGGCAAGCACAAAGACATATTGCATGCAGGAATTCTCACCGCCTAGGGGCTTGCATTACTTTCCTGAAATATCAGCTCAGAGTGGCTTACCGTGAAGGGCAACGGACCGGGGCGTAGAAAGCCATCGGCGTCCTGCTGTCCTGTAAGGATGCCGCGGACGATAACCAAAGGGGTCCTGCTACGAAAAGAAATGGCTCCCCAAACCTTCAGTCCTGGTTGTCAAGCCGTAAGGTAAGCGACAGTCACGTTGATATCCCACTTGTCCAGTGCGTCTCCAGACACATTTCGACCTGGTATCTCTTTGACTGGATTAGAATTGTCTTTAGTGATGAGTCCCGCTTCGAACTGAGCCCTGATGACTAGCGAAGACGTGTTTGTACATGCCTCAGACAATGGTGGTTCAAATGGCTCTAAGCACTTAACACTGAGGTCATCAGTCCCCTAGACTTTGAACTGCTTATACCTAACTAACCTAAGGACATCACACACATCCATGCCCGAGGCAGGATTCGAACCTGTTACCGTAGCAGCAGTTGAAGCCCCTAGAACCGCTCGGGCACACCGGCCGGCAACAGTGGTGGAATGCCAACCTGATTATTGTCTGCCATGCGACCCAATAGCCTTAAGTAATGGTGTGGAGTGCAGCTTCTTTTCTTTGGTTGTCATCTGAGGCACCCTCACATCACAGCGGTACTTCGACGATGTTCTACACCTCGTTTTGTTGCCCTTATTGGCAAGCCATCGGAGGCTTACATTTCAGCAAGATAATGCCCGATCACACGTGGCGAGTGATTCTACTGCTTATCTTCATGCTTGCCAAACCATATCTTGACCAGCATTGTCATCTCCATCTGTGAACTCTGGAACGTTATAAGCAGGGCTCTCAAACATGCTCGGGATTTTGCGGATCTAACGAGCCTATTGCACAGAATTTGGATCGATATCTTTCAGGAGGGCATCTAACAATTCTGCCAATCAGTGGCAAGCTGAATAACTGCTTGCGTAAGAGACAGAAGTGGACCAACGCGCTATTGACTTGCTCAATTTTGGAAGCCCTATATCTTGAATAAATCATCCTTTTCTGAAATTTCAGTCATTTGTTGTCTGGACATGTACATCATATCTACCGATTTCAGTCTTATTTGGATGACTTCTTGCGGTGCACCAGTTCTTTTTTTGTCTTAGAGTGTACTGTCTCGCTTCCACTCAGGATAGCAATGTTATCAGCGAATCTCATCTTGACCTTCTTTCACCATGAATTTAATCGCTACCTTATTGCCGGAATTGGTTCTTCGATGTACAGATATAGAAGTAGGGTAGAACGGTTGCAGCCATGTTCTTCTTTTTACTATCGCTAAACAGGGGACAGTGTGTGTCAGAGTTCAGATACCTTTTATTGTTGTGGCGAGATCTGTTCACAACATTTCAATTAGCAAGTTTATCCTCCAAATGTCGACGTATTCTGTTGATTCCCACCTGCCCGTGGAGAAATGATCATCGTAATAAATACAAATAATAGAAATCAGATCTCACACGTTTTCGAGAATGGAAAAGTCGAGAAATGACCTGAAAGTGGTGCTATTAATCCTTTGTCCAAAACAGCTGTGTGAATTTTAGAGTTCTCATATGCTCGTAGATAAAGGTGCAGAAGTAGAACATTGGCGCTAGAACTGATGGAGAAGAATGCCACGCGACGAGTCCTCCTACTCCTGGAAGAATCATTACAGAATAGTAATTACACGAGGGGTGATCAAATATTAGCTGGAAATGTTTCTGTAAAGTTCTTTGAATCAACTGAAACAAGAATATGTCATCATTTACTACATAGTCTCCTGAGTTTGCTACACGTTTTTACCATCGAATTGGCAACTTCCTGATGCCATTCTCAGGTAGTGTAGAGATACTTATGCTTGATCATTTGCGCAAGAAATCTTCTACAACTGCGTTGTCATCAAACCTATGTCCTCCAAGTTTATGTTTCAGCGGTCTAAACGTATGGTAGTCGCAAGGTGAAGAAATTAGACTGTAAGCAGTATTTTCTAGAGTTGCTCAACGAATTTCCTCCAGCTTTTTCCCTCGATGAAAAAGCCGAGTGCGTAGCGGGCAATTTCCGCAGATGAGTCTGTCAGTAAGGATGGCTTGGGTATTTGCATAGCATATTGCTACCGCAAAAGTAATTCTGGAAAGGTTGGTGTGCCGATCTTCTGCAAGATGGTTCTATACAGCAACGAATGTTGTGTGATTTTATGTTTGTTCGTTGTCGTCTTTGGTGAGGTCAGTTTTTCACAGATACCCATCCTGCCACAAATACACTGCTCAAAAGAATTACAGGAACATGAATTCAAGCGTCTGCCATTCAACACTAAATAATATTCGAGTACTGCGTGTGTTACCAAGTTATAGGTTCACCTTTCACTAATTAAGTACACAAGAAAACAAACACATTACGCCCTCGTTCATTAGCAAAATAAGAAACAAACTAGAAAACTGATGACTAAAAGAAATAAAGCCCGACGGGTGTCCAAAGTAAGAAGAGTCGTTCTTCCCGTCACGCCGGGTGCTATTCGCTGAACTTTGAGAACTTCAAAAACGTGTATGCCTTCCTCGAGCGTTTATCACCACTTGAAACCTACGTGGCACGCTGCATGCGTCTCTATGGAGCTCACCCTGAGGTATCCTTTCCTATTCTTCAATGAGAGCTCTCGAGAGTTCTTGGAGAGTCTGAGGTGGAACAGGACGACCATGGACACGTCTTTTAAGCATGTGCCACAAACGCACAATGGGGCTTATGCCGGGAATCGCACTGGCTGTTCAATTACTTCAATGTCCAGCCTTCGCAAGACATTACTGATGACGCCCGCCACATGGCCCTTGACATTATCGTTCATGGAAAGAAATTCACGGCCAGCACCGTGTGCAGGAGCCCCCAGGTAGTCCAACAGAATCTCTTCGATTTACTGCCTGGCGGTAAGACGACCATGGACAACAAAAACATCCACACGACTTTCAAAACTGTTGCCTCTCCACAATAACACACAACCTTATCCGAATCTGTCGCTTTACTGGACATACGGCAGGTACCTCGGACCACGGCGTCTCCAGACTCAAATAGCGCCAGGTGCCGTACTCCTTCCTCGTAACCTGTTCCTTACAGTCTGACCCAACAGAGCGGCCCAAATGTCTCTTCTGAGATCGTCTTGCAGTGCTCCAGTGGTAGCCATACGACGCCGTAACACGAAGATGGCGCCATATTGATCTTTACGTTGGGTTGTAATGGGTCGGGGACCTTGTCCAGCTCACCTTGTGTATTGGCCGGTCTCCCTGTAGCATGTCCACAACCTGTGGACGACAGATGGAGAGGCACTGGCATCTACAGCGCCACGACGACAAGTGCAACCTTCTTCGACGAAACAGACTATCCCTGCAACTGGCACTGCGTTAAGATATCACCTTGTATGAGCTTGGTTGAATAAAACACCGTCCGTGTACCTCACTAGAGAACAGTAGGACACCGGTACTCACATCCTTCTGAGCGGTCACCTGATACTGTAATGAACAACATAGCCAATACTTGGCAGATGGCTGTGGTTGTTGCATACATTGAAAGCGAAGCTGTCAGGGTCTGCACATATACCACAGTTACCGCCTACATCAGAATTTATTTAACATACACTATGTGATCAAAAGTATCCGGACACCTGGCTGAAAGTGACTTACAAGTTCGTGGCGCCCTCCATCGGTAATGCTGGAATTCAATATGGTGTGGCCCACCCTTAGCCTTGATGAAAGCTTCCACTCTCGCAGGCATACGTTCCATCAGGTGCTGGAAGATTTCTTGGGGAATGGCTGCCCGTTCTTCACTGAGTGCTGCACTGAGGAGAGGTATCGATGCCGGTCGGTGAGGCCTGGCACGAAGTCGGCGTTCCAAAACATCCCAAAGGTTTCCTATAGTATTCAGGGCATGACTCTGTGCAGGCCAGTCCATTACAGGGATGTTAATGTCGAGTAGCCACTCCGACACAGGCCGTGCATTATGAACAGGTGCTCGATCGTGTTAATAAATGTCGTGTGACTAGGGCCTCCCGTCGGGTAGACCGTTGGCCAGGTGCAAGTCTTTCGATTCGACGCCACTTCGGCGACTTGCGCGTCGATGGGGATCAAATGATGACGATTAGGACAATACAACACCCAGTCCCTGAGCGGAGAATATCTCCGACCCAGCCGGGAATCGAACCCGAACCCTTAGGATTGACAATCTGTCGCGCTGACACCTCAGCTACCGGGGGCGGACCTCGAGCGTGTTGAAAGATGCAGTCAGCATCCCCGAATTGCTCTTCAACAGTGGGAAGCAAGAAGGTGCTTAAACACCACTGCAGGCCTGTGGTGTGACAGTGCCACGCAAAACAACAAGGGGTGCAAACCACCTCCGTGAAAAACACGACCACGCCATAACACTACAGCCTCCGAATTTTACTGTTGGCACTACACACGCTAGCAGGTGACGTTCAGCGGGCATTCACCATACCCACACCGTGCCATCGGATCGCCACATTGTGTACCGCGATTCGTCGCTCCACACAAAGTTTTTCCACTGTTCAATCGTCCAATGTTTACGTTCCTTACGCCAAGCGAGGCGTCGTTTGGCATTTATTGGCGTGATGTGTGGCTTATGAGCAGCCGGTCGGCCATGAAATCCAAGTTTCCTCACCTTCTACCTAACTGTCATAGTACTTGCAATGGATTCTGACGCAGTTTTGAATTCCTGTGTGATGTTCTGGATAGATGTCTACCTATTACATATTACGACCCTCTTCAACTGTCGGCGGTCTCTGTCAGTCAACGGACGAGGTTGGCTTGTACGCTTTTGTGCTCTACATGTCCCTTCACGTTTCCACTTCAGTATCACAACGGAAACAGTGGACCTAGGGATGTTTAGGAGTGTCGAAATTTCGCGTACAGGTGTATGACACAAGTTAAACCCGATCACCTGACCACGTTCGAAGTCCGTGAGTCCCGCGGAGCTCCCCATTCTGCCCTCTCATGATGTCTAATGACTACTGAGGTCACTGATATGTAGTACCTGGCAGTAGGTGGCAGCACACTGCACCTAATATAAAAAACGTATGGTTTTTGGGGTGTCCGGATACTTTTGATCACATAGTGTAGCAGATGTTGATATAAGCATTCCCCTAATCCTTTTGAGCAGTTTATTTTACGCCGTTTGTATGATTGCATCTGCCAACTGGTTTCTTCCCCAAACTGTGCTCGCTGCCTACTGAAATGTTCCGCATGTCTGGGAAAAATCTGATGGTTAAGAGCTGTGCAACAGATTTGTTTACCTCTTGCTAGCACATGGTAGCCTGTTCGATCGTTTGTGTCACGCTAGCTGCTGTGTCAAAATGCCGTTCCATATTTCACCACCAACATTCTCCCATAGTCGCTCCGAACTCCGTCCACTATCACAGTAGCTAGTTTAAAATGTCGGATTGTGTTTGGTACACCCTCGTATAATCAGCCGATAGGCAGAAGAGTAGGCAAAAACGTTAAGAGATTGCTATGTGAAGTAGTGGCGAGAATATCGAATAGAAATTCAGTGTACATAGAAAAGGCATATGGTGTCATACAGTCTGTACAGTAGCGACATTAAGTAAATAGAAAAGATTTTATATATCTCTTTCGGTATTTCCCTGGAGTTTTTCCACTGTAGGTCACGAGAAACAAGCGCTAGAGACGCATTGCCAGACGCCGGTTATCTTTTTACAAGTAGTGCTTGCGGTGGAGCTGCACTTTGTACTCATAACGCGGAACTGAGTAAATATGGCGTAGCGGTGCGCTGCACCCGAGTGGAAGAGAGTAACGCACCAATTTCCTCCCGGGGCGCAATCAGTCAGGCGGCGTGTTTACCCGGCGCGTGTAGTTATTAATCCGGTACACGCGACCCATCGCCGCCAGAGATGGCTGACCTTGTTTACTGGCAGCCAGGGTAGTTTAGCGCCGTCAATCACCCCCTGGGACCTGCCCCCTACCGAGCCGGTCCGTAGCTGATGGCTGCAGAGGTTACGTCCCAGGGGGCTGCGTAGGCGAGATACCGCGTTCCGCCAGCAGATGGCTCTGCCGTGCCGGCAGCCGACTTCATGGGCTCCCGGCGGCCAAGTTACACGCGTCGTAAGGACTGGAGGCACAGTTCCACGTCAGACTACTACTTCACCTTTCTGTTTTTAAGTAATCGTAACTTTTACTACTAGTTCGACGCTATTCACTTTCTTTCGAAATTATGGAGATATAGCAATAAAATACAGGTTTTTTTTTTGGGTTAGAGCAGGGGCGGGCAAACGCTGCACGCGGCTCATGAGCACACAGCGCTGCAATCGTCGAACGGGACAGTGCCGACAGCCTGCAGGTTGCGGCAGTGTAGTACCAGGCTAAGCTGCGGACGTTGAAGCGAAGCGACCACTACGTAGTGAACGTTGTATTTCAATAACCGGAAAATGCAGAGTGAATCAAGGAAACGGAGAATTGGAGATTTGCTATCTTTTAAAAAGGAATGGGAGAATCATTTGTTCTCGGTGGAAAAACGTGAAAATTGGAAATGTATAATATGTGACAGTATTGTCGCTGGTGAGCGGAAGTTTAATATTGAACGCCATTATAATAAATTTCAGTATGTTGCCGTTCTTAGTGCAATAAAAGAGGAATTTCTCAAGCGATTTGGGGATATATCTTACTTATCCCAAGGTTTTGAATAGTTCTCGAGAGAATCTGGTTTCTGTAGATGATATTCATCTCAGTTTGCTAATGGAATTAATAGATCTACAGTGTAATTCTCGTCTGAGAGACAAGTTCCTTTTGGCAAGACGTGTAATAGATTTTTATCACGACTTTCCACAGCAAGAGTTTCCTCGTCTCCATCGTGAAGCCATGAAGATAGTCAATGTTGGGCTTGACATACTTTTGTGAGAGATTTTTTTCTGTTATGAAAATTAATAAGTCTCGGTTAAGAGCAAACATTAGTAATGAAAATTTACGTAACTGTTTGCGTTTGTCTGTACGTAGAAATTTTGTTCCAGACATTAAACGTATTGTAAACTCCACCTGTGATAATTAAATAAAACGTATCGTAGGTAATAGGTACTCTTTCAAACCATGATTTCTGTAAAGCACTCCTCCTAACCTTATTCCTTCATTTAATAAAGCAGGCCAGGAAACAAAACGCAAGAGGAAGAAGCGGAGAGACGGTATGGCGGGGAGGGGTGAGAAGCGGGTGGCCAGCTTGCCCCTGTGTGCACGCAGAACACCTGTTAACTGCACACGTGCATGAGCACCGCACACGTGCAGAATTCCTGCCCGCCCCTGGGTTAGAGGGTCCCGGGAAAAAACAAGAATGGCTTCAGTCACAAAGCGTGCAGGCTGAACACAGAAAGAACGTAGATACAGGAACCATTGAGATAACAGTTGTAAATTCTCGTAGCTGTGTTGGGAAAGTACCAGACCTCCAAGCGCTAGTAGAAAGCACTGATGCTCAAATCGTTATAGGCACTGAAAGCTGGCTAAAGCCGGATAAAAGCTCAGCCGAAATTTTTGCGAAGAACCTAACGGTGTTCCAAAAGAATAGGCGGTGGCGAGTTTGTGAAAGACAACTAGCTGTTTATTCACATGAAGTGTTGAGTGCTATAGACAAGGGATTTCAGATCGATTCCGTATTTCTGGATTTCCGGAAGGCTTTTGATACGGGACCACACAAGGGGCTAGTAGTCAAATTGCGTGATTGTGGAATATCGTCTCAGTTATGTGACTGGATTTGTGATTTCCTGTCAGAGAGATCACAGATCGTAGTAATTGACGGAAAGTGATCGAGTAAAACAGAAGTGATTTCTGGCGTTCCCCAAGGTAGTGTTATAGCCCCTTTGCTCTTTCTTACCTATGTAAACGATTTTGGAGACAATCTGATCAGCCGTCTTCGGTTGTTTGCAGATGACGCTGGCATTTATCGACTAATAAAGTCATAAGAATATCAAAACAAACTGCAAAACGATTTAGAAAAGATATCTCAATGGTGCGAAAAGTGGCTGTTGACCCTAAATAACGAATAGTGTGAGGTCATCCACATGAGTGCTAAAAGGAACTCGTTAAACTTCGTTTACACGATAAATAAGTCTAATCTAAAAGCCGTAAATTCAACTAAATACCTAGGTATTACAATTACCAACAACTTAAATTGGAAGGAACACATAGAAAATATTGTGGGGAAGACTAACGAAAGACTGCGCTCTATTGGCAGGACACTTAGAAAATGTAACAGACTGCCTACACTACGCGTGTCCGTCCTCTTTCAGAATACTGCTGCGTCGTGTGGGATCCTTACCAGATAGGACTGACGGAGTACATCGAAATAATTAAGAGAAAGTCAGCACGTTTTGTATTATCGCGAAATATGGGAGAGTGTCACAGAAATGATACAGGATTTGGGCTGGAGAATCTTCGCACGAAATTGCAATCACCAAATTTCTCCTCCGAATGCAAAAATATTTTGTTGACGCCGACCGACATAGGGAGGAACGACCACCACGACAAAATAAGGGAAATCAGAGCTCGTACGGAAAGATATGGGTGTTTATTCATTCCGCACGCTATACGAGATGGGAATAATAGAGAATTGTGAAGGTGGTTCGATAGGCCCTCTGCCAGGAACTTAAACGTGATTTGCAGAGCATCCATGTAGATGTCGATGTAAATGTACAGCGTGACACAGGACCTATACTCTGTTCGTACGTTAGAAATTACCTCGAAGAAAACGATTTATTGAGAAACAGCCAACATGGATTCAGAAAATATCATTCTTATGAAACACAACCAGCTCTTCATTCCTACGAAGTAACGAGTGCTATCGACACGGGACGTCAAATTAATTCCATATTTTTAGGTTTCCACAGTACTTTTGACACCGTTCCTCAAAAGCGACTTCAAATTGCGCCTATGGAGTACCGTCTCAGTTGTGCTACTGGATCTGTGATTTACTGTCAGAAGAGTCACAGTTCGTTGTACCTGACGGAATGTCATCGAGTAAAACAGAAGTAGCGTTCCCCAAGGAAGTGTTATAGGCTGGTCTTGATCTACATAAACAATTTAGGAGACAATCTGAGGAGCAGTGTTAGAATGTTTGCAGATGATGCTGCCATTTACCGTCTTATAAAGTCATCAGATACTGAAAACAAATTGCAAAGCGATTGAGACAAG
The DNA here is from genome assembly GCF_023864275.1 of Schistocerca cancellata. Lineage (NCBI taxonomy): Eukaryota > Metazoa > Arthropoda > Insecta > Orthoptera > Acrididae > Schistocerca > Schistocerca cancellata. The sequence continues at coordinate 420,030,843 of NC_064634.1, read as the reverse complement.
ATATGCGAAAAGTGTCAATTGACTCTAAATAACGAAAAGTGTGAAGTCATCCACATGAACACCAAAAGGAATGTGCTAATTTTCGGTCACACGATAAATCACACAAATCAAAAGTCAGTAAATTCTGCTAAATGCTTAGGGATTGTAATTAGGAGTAATGAAGTTGGAACGATCACATAGATCACGATCACATAGATAAACCAAAGACTACGATTTATTGGCAGGACCCTGAGAAAAAGCAACAGATCTACTAAAGGGACTGTCCAGACTATGCTTGTACGTCCTCTTCTGGAGTATTGCTCTGCAGTGTGGGTTGCGCATCAGATAGAATCGACGGAGGACATCGAAAAAGTTCAAAGAAGGGTAGCTAGTTTCGTGCTTTCGCGAAAGAGGGAAGAGATATGATACGTGAATTGGGGTGGAAATCGTTAAAACAAAGGCACTTTGCGCTGTGACAGGATATTCTCATGACATTTCAATCACCAGCTTTCTGCTTATGGTGTGAAAATACCAGGGTTGGAACTTTAATACAAGTATTTATTTACAGCTCGTACAAAACAGATACATGTTTCAAAGTTTACTGACCTCCAAAGTAGTCACCAGCATTGTATATAACACGTCGCCAGCGATGTGGAAGTCGTAGGATACTCTTAGCAGTGCCAGTTGTGTTGACAGTTCGAGCGGCGCCGTCTACTGCCCGACGAATTTGTAGCAGTTCTGAAGCGAATGTCGTGAAGTGTTTCCTTCAGTTTAGAAATCGAGTTGAACTTACGAGGGCTTAAGTCAGGCGAGTGCAGTAGGTGGTATAGCACTTAGCAGCCCCATCAGCCAAGCAAACCAGTAACAAAATGGTGGTTCAAATGGCTCTGAGCACTATGGGACTCAACTGCTGAGGTCATCAGTCCCCTAGAACTTAGAACTAGTTAAACCTAACTAACCTAAGGACATCACAAACATCCATGCCCGAGGCAGGATTCGAACCTGCGACCGTAGAGGTCCTGCGGTTCCAGACTGCAGCGCCTTTAACCGCACGGCCACTTCGGCTGGCAAATCAGTAACAGTCTGCACTGTACGTACTTGAGCATTGTCCTGCAAAATGATGGTCAGGTCCTGCAGAAAGTGTCATCACTTCTGTCTCTAAGCTGGTCGTACGTTGTGTTCCAAAAATGAACAGCATAGTGACAGAAGTGATGACACTTTCTGCATAACCTAACCATCAGTTTGCAGGACAATGCTGAAGCACGTACAGTGCAAGCTGTTACTGTTTTGTTTGACTGATGGGGCTGCTAAGTGCTATACTACCTACTGCACTGCCCTGGCTTAAGCCCTCGTAAGTTCAACTCGATTTCTAAACTGAAGGAAACACTTCACGGCATTCACTTTAGAACTGCTACAAATTCGTCGGGCAATAGACTGCGCCACTGGAACTGTCAACGCAACTGGCACTGCCAAGAGTATCCTACGACTTCCACATCGCTGGCGACGGGTTATACACAATGATGGTGGCTGCTTTGAAGGTCAGTAAAACTCTGAAACATGTATCTAATTTGTAAGAGCTGTAAATAAATAGTTGTCGCTATTAAAGTGCCAACCCTTGTATTTTGTTGGCGCTCATCTAAATAGAGAGGAATGATAATCATAAGAAAATAAGAGAAATCAGAGCGCACAGAGAAAGATTTCAGTGTTTGTTTTTCGTGCACGCTGTATAAGAGTGGGAGCAGTAGAGAAATAGCTTAATGATGGGTCGGTAAACCCTCTGCCAAGTACTTAATTGTGAATTACAGTGTAATGATGTAGATGCAGATGTAGAGACAGCTTGTACAGAAACCAGACTAATGGTCTAAGAGTCAAGGACATGAAAGGGTAAGTAGTAGGGCAAAGCGGGCACACACACAATTTGTTAGTCTGGGTTGCCTACATAAGGGGCAAGTATGTACTCAGGGGCAAACCTATTGTTGTCTTTTGATTGACATGTCCATAACCTATTGTTCTGCTAAGAGGATTATGACTCCCTGGAGATAATCATTCATTTTGATTGACAGGTCTTTAACCTATTATTCTGCACCCCTCTTCTTCCCCTCCCACACCTCCCGCAATCCCTCAGGAAATCTCTAACCCTTTGGCTCCTTCTTGCTGATGCTGGCACACTTTCAGGTCTGAGTTATACAAATAGCATCCTCTCACACTATCAATTCGATTGACTACTTAATTAAATTTATCAATTAATTAACCCTTCCCCCTCTGGTAAATCCCCCAACTCTACCCTCCCCTGTCCTCTCCCCTACCCGGAAATTGGCGACTCTGTGTTGGAGAGGAAGGATCTCATTACATAAAATCCAATTACAAAGGGGAAGGTATATTGTTTATTTATAAAAAAATTATTTTGCAGGTGTTGGATCTCTCTTGCTCAACATTCTCTGCTGTTTTTGGAGTTGCTGGAGTTACAAAGAATGAATTAAATCGATCGCTTTTCCTTTTTTTCTAATCGTGCAAGGAATACCATTATGAAACAACCATCACACGTATTTACACTGTTAAAAATATTTTGGTCTCGAAGCACCCACCGACCGTCATCCCCTGTCCACTGGACACCACAGAACATCACTCACATAGACTGCCCAGAGTCGGGGTGCACCTGTGGACCTCGCAAGGGGGCGACATGTCCGTCAGTGGCCGCGCTACGCGCCACTGTCATGCTGGGTCCCATGACTGACAGACCAGATGTCACACTAATCCCAAACAAAAGCGCCTACCAAATTCTTGTCGAAACACGTGCTCTCTATTTCTCCTCCTGCAGCATCCCCCAGAGAGGTTTGCATGTGCCGTCCATCGTGGCTGGACCAAACTGCAAAGGAGCATTCACCCTGTAAAACCCTGTACTGACACATGCAAGACGCCTTCCTTCCAAGTCAACTGCCTGTCTGAGGATGGATTCCACCATGGACTGTAAAGTACCCCAGCCTTCCTGGCTCACTTTCTTGTATTGCATTTCACGAACTGCTTCGGGAACCATTGCACCTGGTGTTGCGGAATATTGTCACATACATAACTTGAAGATGTCACAGGAAATAAATATACCATTGCACAAAGTGAGAACTTTGCAGATGACGTGAGAATATTTAAACACTTCCGAGTAATACCACTACCAACACACATGAGCACAGACTCAAAAAGAAAAGATGGTGGCACATTTGTGAAACCACCCCAGAGACACGCGCGCTTTTGTAAGAAATGCACTTGTCTTTGAGCACGAACTGCTTCAGACGTTACTAAATCCGACTGAATATGGCTCTAAATGCATTCTCAAAAGGATCGCTCCACGGTATTGTGCTTCAGTCTTGCGTTGTATACTGCCACTGAGTCTAAAAAAAGATAGCGGCACACTTGTGAAACCCCTCAGTCTACTTCCACTGCTCTGGAATATTTGCGTGTGTAAACAAATTAGGTAAAATGGTTAACACCGCAATAGATTCGCGAATTTTGCTTTAAACGATTTTTTTTCAGATACACTTGCACACAAAACGCTGCTCTGTCTTCTCAGGTACAGGTGGAATGGAAATACATTACGGTAAAATCACTCGGATGAAAAGGATACATCGCTAAAATATATGACCGCTAAACACCACGTCGAAACTCAGAAGACGACCCTGCAAAATATTGTTAAATACTTTATCACAGTACTTTGCTACATGAGGCATGGTCGTAACTGGGGGACGCGCAAAGCGGCGGCACCTCCACGTCCGTCAGCGACCGCAGATCACCACAGAGTGAAGTCCAGACTGGATGTAGGATTTTCCCAGCTGAATCAGCGAGCGCGCGAAAACCGTAGCCAGCCAGACCAACACCAACTTGTTGTGCGAGCTTAGACCATCTCACAAAACAAAATTCAAGTAAAAGTCAATAATATATTCATAAATATTCTTTATTCAATCAGTTTGCGGGAAATGGGGTTCCCCACTTGGGTAGACATCATAACTGCACCCCTCACCATTGCTCCCCATAACATAATAACGGTATTTACCAGGGAGTTTGCGGGAGATTGGGTTCCCCCACTTGGGCAGACATAATAATTTCATCCCTCACCATTGCTCCCCGTAACATAATAACGGTAATTAGCAGCGAATAGAATGAGCCGCGATATATACTACTGGCCATTAAAATTGCTACACCACCAAGATGACGTGCTACAGAAGCGAAATTTAACCGACAGGAAGAAGACGCTGTGATATGCAAATGATTAGCTTTTCAGAGCTGACATGAGGAAAGTGTCCAACCGATTTCTCATACACAAACAGCAGTTGACCAGCGTTGCCTGGTGAAACGTTGATGTGAGCCCTCGTGTGAGGAGGAGAAATGCGTACCATCACGTTTCTGTCTTTGATAAAGGTCGGATTGTAGCCTATCGCGATTGCGGTTTATCGTATCGCGACATTGCTGCTCGCGTTGATCGAGATCCAATGACTGTGAGCAGAATATGGAATCGGTCGGTTCAGGAGGGTAATACGGAACGCCGTGCTGGGTCCCAACGGCCTCGTATCACTAGCAGTCGAGATGGCAGGCATCTTATCCACATGGCTGTAACGGATCGTACATCCACGTCTCGATCCCTGAGTCAACAGATGGGGACGTTTGCAAGAGAACAACCATCTGCACGAACAGTTCGACGACGTCTGCTGCAGCATGGACTATCAGCTCGGAGACCATGGCTGCGGTTACCCTTGACGCTGCATCACAGACAGGGGCGTCTCCAATGGTGTACTCAACGACGAACTTGGGTGCACGAATGGGAGAACGTCATTTTTTCGCATGAATCCAGGTTCTGTTTACAGCATCATGATGGTCGCATCCGTGTTTGGCAAAATCGCGGTGAACGCACATTGGAAGCGTGTATTCGTCATCGCCATACTGGCGTATCACCCGGCTTGATGGTATGGGGTGCCATTGGTTACACGTCTCAGTCATTTCTGGTTCGCATTGACGGCACTCTGAACAGTGGACGTTACATTTCTGATGTACTCTTCATTCGAACCCTGCGAAACTCTACATTTCAGCAGGATAACGCACGAGCGCATGTTGCAGGTCCTGTACAGGCCTTTCTGTATACAGAAAATGTTCGACTGCTGCTCTGGCCAGCACATTCTCCAGATCTCTCACCAATTGAAAACGTCTGGTCATTGGTGGCCGAGCAACTGGCTCGTCACAATACGTCAGTCACTACTCTTGATGAAGTGTGGTATCGTGTTGAAGCTGCATGGGCAGCTGTACCTGTACACGCCATCCAAGCTCTGTCTGACTCAATGCCCAGGCGTATCAAGGCCAGAGGTGGTTGTTCTGGGTACTGATTTCTCAGGATCTATGCACCCAAATTGCGTGAAAATGTAATCACATATCAACTGTAGTTTAATATATTTGTCCAAAATATCCTTTTATTATCTGCATTTCTTCTTGGTGTAGCAATTTTAATGGCCAGTAGTGTAGTAGCCATGTGGTCTCCCAGATGGGTGTCGATCGTCAGGGCTCCGCCGAGAAGGTCAAAACAGTCCAATGTCTTAATTACAGATCACATTACTAAATATCTCGAACCACGAACCGGATATCGACCTCCTTCGATTTCGCAGCCCCAAACGAAGCACCAAGTAGTGGCATTGTGTTGATCAGCAAATTCCAGACTCGCTTCCTGTCTGTCTCTCAAGAGGCCACTTACTGCTTGTGTGTGTGAACCAACGCCTCCAAACACGAAAAGGGAGGGTTTCATCTCTCCTCAGAATCTAACAGAAACAAAGGGAGACGGCTGGTCCCGGCGGAGGTTCGAGTCCTCCCTCGGGCATGGGTGTGTGTGTGTTTGTCCTTAGGATAATGTAGGTTAAGTAGTGTGTAAGCTTAGGGACTGATGACCTTAGCAGTTTACTCCCATAAGATTTCACACACATTTGAACATTTGATACAAAGGGAAAGCTGACGCAATTTTGGTATCAGAAATAGAGTGGAATGATCCAGTTGCACTACACTGCCATATAAATTATTTGACAAATTAGAGGAGTCAAACAGATCTCTTAAAACACTCATTTCCACCTTATAACGATCCTTCTTCATGATGAAACACATTTGCAAAGTTCACACGTAAACATTATGTAAATCAAGTAATGAAATTTCCGTCACAAATAGATCGTAGCGCTGAACATACCCGAGGTCTTGTACGTGCCCTCCTTCACCACAAAGTTTCCACTAAACATATCTCATGAAAACAAATCCTGATGATCACACAAACTCGCGATCACGAAGCGACTGCAGGGTAGCCACTTCCGCGCTGGCTGGGAGAGAGAGAGTCACACATGCGCTGGCCATGACCGCTCGAACCGAATGCAAGCGTGCACACAATACAACTACCGGAAACAATAAATTGATCAATCGGGAATCTGACGTCGCGATTGGCTTTTTAATAGTACTATAGACTCCCTAAATTGGTTTTCTCCGCTTCATTTGGAAGGAGGGAGGACGGTGCTACTGTGTGATAGAAATAGAGACAACAGCAAATAAAACAGCAAGACAGAGTCGACTGCTATGTACTGAGATGCATTAAACATGACACACCCCGACATAGACCACAAAGTTTGAAAAGCCCACTTTACATAATCAGAGGCAGCAATGTTGTTGATCATACACCTCGAATTTTTCATGTGAAATGTAGATTCCTCCCGTTTATACGAGTCATTTCCGAAGGTAGAAGAAATAGAGCAATACACGCGCTTTCACGTCTCTAAAGCATCGTTACTTGTTGTGAAAACCCCTTACAGAACTATGCCATAGGCTACATTCCCTCTAAGTAGTCTTTCATCAGGTATAAAAGTATCATTTCTTTCACGTCCTGCATCACAGGACTAGAATAATAAACTCATTTTTGGCTCATGACAGAGTGCTGAAATCTACCATTGTCACAAGACACCTCTTCACTTTCAGACTCTCTCTTTCAGCTAACAGCACAGAAAAGTGGGAAATATAAGGTTTATACTACGTTGTAAGTTTTGTACGTTGTTTAGGTTTATACTACAATGTTGACTGGAATACCATCTTTCAAATTCTAAAGGTAGCAGGGGTAAAATACAGGGAGCGAAAGGCTATTTACAATTTGTACAGAAACCAGATGGCAGTTATAAGAGTCGAGGGACATGAAAGGGAAGCAGTGGTTGGGAAGGGAGTGAAAACGGATTGTAGTCTCTCCCCGATGTTATTCAATTTGTATATCGAGCAAGTAGTAAAGGAAACAAAAGAAAAACTCGGAGTAGGTATTAAAATCCACGGAGAAGAAATAAAAACTTTGAGGTTTGCCGATGACATTGTAGTTCTGTCAGGGACAGCAAAGGACTTGGAAGAACAGTTGAAAGGAATGGACAGTATTTTGAAAGGAGGATATAAGATGAACATCAACAAAACCAAAACGAGGATAATGGAATGTAGTCGAATTAAGTCGGGTGATGCTGAGGGAATTAGATTTGGAAATGAGACACTTAAAGTAGTAAAGGAGTTTTGCTATTTGGGGAGCAAAATAACTGATGATGGTCGAAGTAGAGAGGATATAAAATGTAGACTGGCAATACCAAGGAGAGTGTTTCTGAAGAAGAGTAATTTGTTAACATCGCGTATTGGTTTAAGTGTAAGGATGTCGTTTCTGATAGTATTTGTATGGAAGTGAAACATGGTCCATAAATAGTTTGCACAAGAAGAGAATAGAAGTTTTCTAAATGTTGTGGTACAGAAGAATGTTGAAGATTAGATGGGTAGATCACATAACTAATGAAGAGGTATTGAATAGAATTGGCGAGAAGATGAGTTTGTGGTACAACTTGACTAGAAGGAGGGATCGGTTGGTAGGTCATGTTCTGAGGCATCAAGGGATCACCAATTTAGTATTGGAGGGCAGCGTGGATGGTAAAAATCGTAGAGGGAGACCAAGAGGTGGATACACTAAGCATATTCAGAAGGATGTCGGTTGCAGTAGGTACTGGGAAATGAAGAAGCTTGCACAGGGTAGAGTAGCATGGAGAGCTGCATCAAACCAGTCCCGGGACTGAAGACCACAACATCAACAACAACAACAACTACGTTTCACTTTATGAATTCGGTAATACATCTGATTTTATTATCATGGTCTTGCTTCCCTGCGTAGGTGAGAGATTCAAATATCGTTAACAGATATCGTCGCAACGAAAAAAACGCCAAGTCAAGAATCATATCCGTTATGCCCTAGCCATCGGCTCCTCCGCCAGGTGTCATGTCACTGATATCAAGTTGATAGACTAATTAATTAACTTGATCATAAGAATCATTTTCAATGGCGAGTAATTTTGTTTTCGGTAGTTGGATTACACTCGCCAGGTAGCTCAAATGGGAATCCCTGTAGGGAAGACCATGTTCTTTTCGAGGAAGACTATTGAGAACCAATATTTGAAGCTGACCGCAGAAGGATTCTCCTGTCGACAACATACATTACAAGTAAGGACCGTGCTATTAAAAACTCGATTACAACGACTATGTCACCATCACCCTGCATAAGAACGCTCGTGGTTATGCAGGCACACAGAAGAGCCGCTGACAGTGTGATGCCTTCTGGCAGAAATGCTGTGTGCAATTTGGAATCAAATCTCTCTATTCAACCACATACTTGCTTTGAATCCTATGGAGACGGCTTTTAATGATTACAGCCACTGGTGAATAATATTCGTGCCACTCTCATATCCCGAAACCGGTCACCTTTTTCGAACCTATCTGCTACAGCAAAACTCCAATATGGTTATGGACAGTCCATCTGCATCTCGTAACTGTTCCCCAGTCTCTGCCTTGGCCTCTCTGCAGCTTAGTCCATGTAATCGTCCCAATTCAAGTCGGAACTGAACGAACACCAGAGAGCGCTGTATCCACCACCTTCTGCAACCAGTGTAGAAACAGGTTGAGCTGAGTTAATGCAACAGGACCATCTTTTGACCACTCGGTAGAAATGGGAACACGCAGTCGTAGCTACGCCAATGGTGTACGATGTGTAAGGTGAGAGCTAAAACGAAGCTTTCTCCTGTAACACGAGGTAATGTAAAAGACAATATGAGCAGCTATGATAGTGTTTCTTATCGGGAAATTTAGGAAAACTCCAAAGCATACAGGAACTGGAAGTAGGACGAGGATATTGCTACTGCATCATGGTGTGTTTCTAAACTACATACAGGTACTACAATCTGAAGGAGGTCTGCATCCGTCTGGGTGCATTCACATCTGTCACCCAAACATTACATTCTGTACCAATCACAGAGAAAAACTACGAACTATAAAAGCTCCGCTAATTTCGACCAACAGAGAACTCGATAAGATTTTTACCGCATCTCTCTCTTCCAGTTTATCGAAACAAATACTCTATGCATGCCAGCATCGATCATATCTGGCTATTCTATTAAATATACAGATATTGACCCACTGAAGCAGGCGGTTAGTGATCGAAGTCACTTGCACAGACCAGTGCAAAGTTTCGTCGCACGTACTGTAGAATGACCATATCCCTCAGACTACACTATTAGTCGCAAGAGAAGGTCCCTGTGTTGGTTGTTTTTTTTTCTATGTGACACGCTTTGTACACAAACACACATTTTCTTTTTTCCACCACTACTTCCAGGTTTGTGTCAGGTTCTAAACTGACGTTAACACGTTTCGAGCCAATCGATCTCACAGAAAACTAGACATTGCACAGTGTAAATCTTGTTGCTGCTGCTCTCAAAACACACACATTGGGTGACTGAAATAAAAGATTGTCACATTAGGAAATTGGAAGAGATTTGCGGCATTGTGGAGCGTTTTCTAACAGCTCATCTTTCGCAGTGACAAGATAGCTGATGGCTCTGTGTTCCATTTCAATTGATCCCTTATATTGCAGTCATGTACGCGATCACTGTTTTGGTGCTAGCTATCCCTGGAAGGTGTTGCCCCTGACTCTTTCCCCATCTCAAACAGGCAATCTCAGTCAATCATTATGTGGTAATCAACAGCATACCAGTGGACGGTTTGGATGGAAAAGGTACCACCAATGTACTGTAATAAGCATCACAGTTTATAGTGCAATCAATTTTAGCAATTTTACCAGTATTTTACAGCACTGACCAGTGACACGGCAGCATGCTCCCCAATATCTGTATCATCGCTAAACCACCCTCCTCTACTTTGCGAGTAGCATTGCGCATGTAGGTAGATGACTGTGCCATACGTCTATTCATTGCTGATTCTCGAACACATACACCAAAGCGTACCAGACGGCAGTCTACATACTTCTAACACTTCGATCGCAGTGCGTATTTTACTTCCTATTGCCTGTCTTTCCCTCTGTGGATGAGAGTCACAGAGCATTCTCGCATTCGTAGGATAGTTAGGGACTGGAAGATTTTCTCGCATTGTCTTTGACCAGCACTCGCTGCCACCCTGTCACCGATTCAATCTGTAGCTGACCAAACGTAGAACGCTACATTCTACGTTTCATGAAGGAACCGAGCGAACCAAGTCGGTAACTGCTGTCCTGCACCCACCCAAGAGCGCGAGATTTCTCCAGAAGCGCGAATGTCGAGGAGGTTAGCATCCCTTATCGGTGTATAGTAGATATGAGAATGATGTGATGTAGTAGTTCGTTAAGAACAAGAAACGGATGGTTGATTTTACGTAAATCAACTGCGCTATCAATTCTCAAGTATTGTTCCAGTTTCTGGGGTCAGTAGCACGAAGATATTGGTAAGAGAGAACAAACAGTTGCACTCCTAAGGCAACACGGTTCTGCACTTAAAACACACTATAAAGCTAGAGCGGCGCGGCTTCCGACTTGTTAGTCATGTGGAATGCAACGCTTTACTATTCCAATGTAAGGAATATATTTCCAGTGCATGACATACATTCTCCTTGCAGCTTTTCCTATGATAAACTATGATGACAACCTGTAAATGAAAAAACTACTTCCTACATGCACAATATAACTTTCCAAAGGTGACGCCCAATGTTCACATCCGATCACGGTACAGAAATTATACTATGCTCGCATCAATCCTACATAAAATGGTCGTTGGTATCGGGGAATGCCTCTTACAAAGAAAGAGACAAACGCATAACAGCGGTGTTTAACATGGAAATTACATGCCATGCCGCCAATAACTCCGTAAACAGGGCATCTGTCAAGCAGATGTATGCACGGGGATTGCAGTACCTCACAAGCACCTGTCGCTAACAGAATCACCGTTGTTATGAAACTGAAGACTGGATTTTTTGCCTAACACACGGCAGGGGAATAAATTACGTCGCATAAATCTTCGTTCGTCTAGAGAAATGGTCGAAAGAGGATGGACATGTTTCATCACACATGAGATGGAAGTCGAGGTTTGCTGTTAACGATCGCAAGTAGACTTGCTCTAAGACACACAGAGAACAAGCAGTTGTATACGAGTTGAACGCAGGTTATGTCGCACAACTGATTTCGTGTGGCTAGGGCCTCCCGTCGGGTAAACCGTTCGCCGGGTGCAAATCTTTCGATTTGACGCCACTTCGGCGACATGCGCGTCGATGGAGATGAAATGATGATGATGGGGACAACACAACACCCAGTCCCTGAGCGGAGAAAGTCTCCGAACCAGCCGGGAATCGAACCCTAGACATTCTGTCGCGCTGACCACTCAGCTACCGGGGTGGACAGACAACTGATGCATGATGATAGAACAACGGAAAAAAATGATCAAATTACCTACAGCAACATCTCCCAGAGCAAACGCACTGCAACTGTAGAATATGTGGTTGGAGGTGACTGGATGCATTCGAGTACAGTGTTATACTATGCCGTCCGACCAGAAAAATAGTGCATTAGCGCTAGATGTTGGCAACTGTACTACATTTATAAGCAATTTTAGAACACGGAACGCGAAGTGATGCCATAATCGCATGGGTAGAAGTGACATGAAGTCGATAAAATTACGAAAAATGACGGAATATATGTATAAATGGAGGGAAAATACGCGGAAATGCGGGGAAATTGAGGGAGCACTTGCATATCTTCTGCTTGGAGCAGAACAGTTCTTGTTCGTGGGAACAAGTATGCGACAGCAAGAGGAATAAGAGAAAACGTCGGCAGGGAAGCTCTGGGAACAAGGGAAACAGTTATTGCTCGTCGGGCAACATGCCACTACATGTATATTGAGGTAATAGTGATACACTCGGGTTGACTGCTGTCTTTGATGCTTTCCTGGAAACAAGAGAACCGTCTTCCTCTAAACTTACTTGCATGGAGTGACCGACTGAGATGGAGTTGTAACGAGGTATGATATAATGGTAGACTGATGATGCATTCTAGAGAGAGAGGGAGATGTTGCTGCAGGTCATTTGACCATTTTTTTCCGTTGTTTTGTTGGGATACGTCAGTTATGTGACGTAACCTGCGTTCGACTCATACACAACTGAGTGTTCTGCGTGTGGCTTATAGCACTGTCTACTTGCGATCGTTAACAGCAATCCTCTCAGTCTTCAGATGGTTCTTCGAAATACGTTCAGACTATTCTCTACCATTTCACTCTAATGGCATGTTTTAGGTCTGAACCACTGCAAGATGACTGTATAAATGCAGTGTGAAGAATGATAGTTACTGCGTAATAGAAACTGTAGACAGAAAGGTAGAAAAACCACAGTCTTACGCTCATACTATAAATAAGTTCTAGAAAGCTTATACCACCTTCTAGCACTGAGGACATGTCAGACTCATATTTACGTCACTTCAGGTTTTACAAGAGACCACAAGCTATTTTTTTCTCCGTAAGTAGTTGATGTAACTGAGCAACATCTTATAACATGAATCATATTTTTTTTGAGGAAAACGCATATTTTTCGTGATACAACGAATGTTTGTTTCCTGTGAAATTTCTCAGAATCACAGACACAGCTAAAAATGACAGCCTGGAAAAATCGTGTAAACCTATTTGTTCTCTTCGTGGCAGTTTATTTCAGTTCGTTTTATTGACGCATAGTAGACAATTCCTTCAAAGTTGTTTTACTTTCTTTGCTGAAACACGCTGGATGAATTTACTTATTTTTTTTACTCGGTTGAAGAATTCAGCAAATTTCCTTTTGGAAGTTCTGGTTTTCATATGTCTCCTGTCTTGTCCTTTGTATTTGCTTATGGCAGGTGTCAAGAACGCAAACTCTAAATAATTTACCATATGTAAGCGCATTACGAAGTGTTTTGTTAGAAGATCTCTAGTCAGAGATGTCGGCTCCAAGCTTTCTTCTCCTAGGAAGCGAGAGAAATTTCTCGGTTCATTTGTTTCTTGCTTACAGACGGTTCATCTTATTTATATCCTTGAGTTTGCACATATTAGGGGAGTGTTTGGTACAAATTTGCTTCACGTCACGAGTATTACGTCATTTTGGAACGCTATTACTTTTATCTTGGTGAAGCATCATTAGATATACCTATTTGAAATCCATACTTCCATTTGAAATTACAGTTCATGCATTAAAATCTCTCATAAGAGTGGAACAGCAAGCTAAAGCAAGTTATTGCTTGAAATCCAGTTTGAATATAGAAAAGCAAAGGCATTTGTGAGGGACTTCTGATACTTTGCTTACTAGCGGAAGCGAGATTTAAGAAAAATGAAGAAACTTACGTATAATTTGGTGCCGTAGGAAAAGCATTCGACAATATGGCCTGGTGAAAGGTGTCAGAAGTTGTCATAAAAATAATTGTACTCAACAGGAAACGGTGGATAATAGTTACAGCGCGGAAACGCTGTAACAAATACGTCTGAAAAGGCCGTCCGCAGAATCGCGGTGTCGGCTGGTCTTGGTGCTTGGTTTCTGTTTGAGCTATGAACAATCAGTAAAAGTTTTCAGTTTAGCCCGTACCAGCGGCCATTTGTATAGCCATTTGAACATGTCTATTAAGCAACGTTTGAACGACGAACCGGAGCTGGGGCCCAGATAAATTGTGTGAAACCATTAACTTCCTTTACAAAAGATTTTAATTGGGCTGAAATTAATGATCAACTAAAGGCACTCTGGGGCGTACCACTTCTATAGTTTAATGCTTTATGAATCGATTCAAACGTTACACGAAGGTAGATAAATGGATAAAGTCAAAAAGAAATTTTTTATCCAGTAATCTTTATCCGTTGTCAAGATACCATGGTTTAAAGTCGAGCTAAATGTAGCACATAAAATTTGTTCTTACGTGAATTGAACGCGCGGAGACGGTATAAACTGATCAAATAAAAAAAACCTCATTCTTACGATAAAACTAAAAACTCGCTTTCAAAAATGTTGCTTCATTTGGATTTTAAGTACAAAAAACAAGTTTTTTAAGCATTACTTTCCAGCGCCACATTCGTGTTTGAAATTTGTGCGAAACAGTTCAAATTTTGTAAGATGGGGGGCAAATACGTGTAATTAATGATCGTCCAGTCGTTTTGCAAAAGTTTTATCCGTTGCCCCGATATAAGCAACATGGTTCGAAAGACAATAAAAAACCTATTCCGGATCAGTCATTGTGCAAGTCTTGCCAAGGTATGGCCGTCTAATGTTAAAACTCTGGTAGAGTAAAAGTTGGGTTCAAATGGCTCTGAGCACTACGAGACTTAACGTCTCAGGTCATTAGTCCCCTAGAACTTAGAACTACTTAAACCTAACTAAGCCAAGGACATCACACATATCCATGCCCGAGGCAGGATTCGAACCTGCGACCGTAGTGGTCGCGCGGTACCAGGCTGTAGCGCTCGGAAACTCCGGCCGGCTAAAAGTTGGGGACTAGAATTAAAATTGCTCTTGTCATAGCGCAAAAGAGACGAATATGTCATTGGCAGAATGGAGAATGTAAAAGAAAGCAAGTAGCGTTTCGAATTATCTGGCAACTTCAAAGACACTTAAATTAAAACATGTTTACATATTCGCGCATTTGTCATTCTTGTATACAATATGCACTGAATTAAGAGGGTGCTGTAAGAATGGAAGCCCAAGAGAGGAGTATTTGTATTAAACAGGTATTTTAACGGCTTGAATGATGAATGTACTGAAATACATGTACAGGCAATTTGTTGTAGTAGATATCTTAATGACTGTTCATGAGTTGCGGCGTGCCGAGGAAAGCGGCCATGTGGTCTGACACCGTTCCGGTGTAACAGAGATTTGAAAACCTCACTATACTGCTGGATGGCAGAAACGGTCATAAGGTCGCAGGTCTAACAACCGCGATGGGCAACAAAATTTGATGTTCAATTTCAGGTAATTATTGAACGAATTTAATGTACGAGGGTGTGCTGAAAAGTAATGCCTCCGACTTCTTTTATTCTATTCTCAGAGCAATGGCTGGGGTATTCCATAACATGCACATTGCTCGGTCGACTTTCCCACTTTACTGGCACAAGTTGCAATCCTCTGCCGCTAGAGTGCTCCGAATTGTAGGGTGTAACATGGCGGTGTCTAACGCAACCATATCGTTGCGAGAGAAATAACGTACTGTAATCGAGTTTTTAACAGCGGAAGTGTCATCGACACATGAAGCACTCTCTCTTGCAGCATAACAACGCCAGACCATACGTGAGTGCCTGCGACGTTTCCAACAGTCCGACTCCTTGGGTTCTCTGTCATCGATCATCCTCCATCCCGACTTGGTCGCAACCGATTTTTATCTCTTTTCAAAACTTAAAGAATACCGTCGATGAGCCGGCCGGTGTGGCCGAGCGGTTCTAGTCGCTTCAGTCTGGAACCGCGCGACCGCTACGGTCGCAGGTTCGAATCCTCCCTCGGGCATGGATGTGTGTGATGTCCTTAGTTTAGTTAGGTTTAAGTAGTTCCAAGTTCTAGGGGACTGATGACCTCTGATGTTAAGTCCCATAGTGATCAGAGCCATTTGAATCATTTGAACCTTCGAGGACTTCACTTTGATAGTGACGAAGCAGTGCAAGCACAGGCGAGATTGTGGCTCCGTTAACAAGGTTAAACATTCTACAGTGACGTTATCAACAACCTGGCCACTCGTTGGGTGAAATGTATTCGTCGCCATGGTGACTATTTTGAGAAATAAGTATGTAGACATGAAGAATAATGATGTACTATGTCAACAAAGCTTTTACAGTTTTCACATAAAAATTTCGAAGACAGTACATTTTAGCATGTCGTCGTAAAAAGTTACGCTAAAGGTTTAACACAATACGTTATGTATTAGAGTTAGAAATTATCTGCATATCATTAGGCAGCGTAAGTCACGGCATACAAATTACTCAGTCCATATTTATTCAGTATTTCAGAATGAGAGCACGTAGCGAAGTCCAACAAAATTTAAACATAATTTCTAAACTCTTTTTATCTCCTTCTCGTTTATAGCCCCACGAAATAATGAAAGGAAAAGAGGTTACCGCTTAGTAAATCCTTTTTTCGATTTTGTTTTTTCAGTGTGTATTGGCGAACCGTTCTAAGCTATGAGGAGCGTTCAATAAGTATTGCAAGACATTTTTGTTTTCTGAAAGCAGGTTGGTTTTATTCAGAATTCCAATACACCGTGCTATTTTTCAACATAATCTCCGTTCAACGCGATGACCTTACACCACCTTACTGGGAGGGTCTGTTTGCCCGCATGCTACGATTCTACTGATAGACCTTTGAGCCAACGTATTGGCTCATCAGTAACCTCCCGATCACCCCCAATCTGCTTCCCGTGCAGTGCACTGGACCAAACTGATGGATGTTGGAAGGTGCGGGATCCGGGCTGTAGTGTTAATGTGGAAGAACAGGTTTGCGCGGCCTTGCTGCGATGATGACAGATGCCTCTCCCAACGACTCACCGTGCTTTTGTTCACTACCAGGTCTCTGCAGAGAGTCTGCAAATGCCTACCAATATGAGCTATGCTCTGGTTTTCCTTCAAACGAAATTTAACTTCAGCTCCCTACTTGGAATGCACCACCTTTTCAGACTCTGTTTCGAAAGCTACGTACAGCGCAAACACATATCGGAACTTTATGAACGTATAGCGGCTTAAGAGGGAATATTCCATGATCTCCCACTACAAATTCCGTGTTCTTTCAACCGAAACTAGCAATCCAAAAACTGTCTTGTATTACTTACTGAACGAGCATCTTAATAAAACGATAAATGTCTTACATGCTTAACGTCAAATTTTAGAACATAACTCACTTGTAAAATAATCAGGTTTCTCAAACGGCTTTATGTACGGGAGTTACGTTCTTTATCGAATAGGCCGTGAGAGACAGGGAGTGAGGGTACCTTTAAATCCTATCGAGCCCACGCCGAAGCTCAGAAATCAAGAATTAAGTTTCCAGACAAACTCTTTCACTCTGCAGTGGATTGTGTATTGTCTTAAAACTGCATGGCATATTAAAATTGTGTGTTGGACGGAGATTCGGAAGCCCGAACCTTGCCTTTCGTGGACAATGTTGCTACCGGTTGAACGCGATAGTCAAGGGCATTTTAATTTCGCATAATGATAAACTGCCACGCACTTGGAAAACAAAGTCCCTCAGTTTTAATGACTACTTGATAACGGGTAACATTGAAACGATCAAGTAACTCTTTTTGCATTGTTTTCTACCCTGTGTTTTAGACATCTGTTTGTGACTTTCCGTTTGACCACACCTCCCTGGCTGTCTATATAAATCTTGCTCGAGACCTCTCTCATCAGGTTTCGTTGACAATGGAAAGGAGAGCAGCCTGTTATCTGGCATACTAGTTACATGTCCAGCTCTTTGATGACAATAACATCCTCCTACATCGGCTGTATCGCTTCTCTACTGTTGATCGTCCAATTCAGAGTTCGATCACCCATAACGGAACCAAATTTTTCTTCTAGTATATTTGTTTTACCGCTAGTAATCTTTACTCACAATTATTTAAAAAACTTACAATCTCACATCCGTAAATCAGTACAGGTACAATGTGAAGTTGGCAGAGTCAGCTTTTAAGGTTATTTACTAACGTGTTTCAATGAAGTTGTTATTCAAAATTTGGAGTGACAACAAGAAGATTCGGGAGTGAAAAGAATGGAGAAGGATAGGAATGAAACATGAAAACTGGTTTGGACCCTTCCCTTATTGTCTGATGGAAGACTGAATCATTTAGGATATGTAAGTAAATTAATCCAGTTAATAAACAGACTGGCTGTCCCTGTCATGATTCGTTTTCAGGTTGTCTCAGATAAAGACTTTCAACGACATTCGATCCAACCTTTTTACAAAAGAACCTCGTCTTTTTTCTCAATGATTCCCTTTTCAGCTGTCTAACGCCCGGAACGGTCACAACAGGTATATTTCTCGAGCAAGACCTCACCGTTCTTCGGACCCCTTATTTCAGCAGCCTCTTATCTCACCAGTGTTTGGAAATATCTTCAAACTAGTGACTTCACTGCATTACGTTCTAGGGAAGTATCTCAGTTCCCCCCCCCCCCCCCCCCCCCCGAACCATCCAATTTCCTCCCAAGATCTATGTCCTTGTTCCTAAAATAATTTTTTTGTGTTTATCCGCATACATACCGCTTCGCAATATCAAAACTAAATATTTCGATGATCTGATTGGATCGAACGACGGACTACTACGTTTTCAATCAGTCTGCAAATTTGAAGCTTTCTCCAAGTCGTTTAGAAATTCGCTTTGTTCACTCAATGAAGACACAGTAGCGTCTTCAAGAAATTTCTGATTTCAGTTTAATTTATTCCTTGTTGTCTTTTCCTGGTGATACGTAACTTCTTTGCCAAAAGCCGTTACGCAGCAATTTATGAACATCCTTCGTATCCAAGAAAGGCATAACTGTACTGTTCAGTGTATCTTCATTATATGCTTTACCCGTCTGCTTAATTGTAAAGCGTAATGACAGGTTGCTGTAACAATTAGAATCGAGTGTCTTTCATGTGTTCAGCTGTAGTCAATAGAGTCGTTGACATGTGTGTGGAGTAATATGCGAGGGTGTGCTAAAAGTTACCTCCCAGAATTTTTCGTGTGAAAACTGTTGTAGTTTTTTTAAATAATACAAACTTTATTAACAATCTACATCTTTATTCTTCAAGTCTAGATATTTATTTCTCTGCATAGTCAGCCTGGCGCCGAACACATTTCTCACAAAGAGAGTTTAGTTTGTTGATACCGTCACTGTAGAAAAAAAAAAAAGATGGTTCAAATGGTTCTGAGCACTATGGGATTTAACATCTGAGGTCATCAGTCCCCTAGAACTTAGAGCTACTTAAACCCAACTAACCTAAGGACAACATACACATCCGTGCCCGAGGCAGGATTCGAACCTGCGACCGTAGCAGTCGCGCGGTTCCGAACTGAAGTGCCTAAAACCGCTTGGCCACAGCGGCCGGCCACTGTAGAATATTTGACTCTGTTGACGGGGCCACAACCAAACTTCTGCTTGTACCACTTCTTCACTGTCAAACTGAAGTCCTCGTTGGTGTCCTTTACGTTTTGGAAACAGATGAAAATCGGATGGGGCCAAGTCGGGACTGTACGGAGGATGTTCGATGACAGTGAACCCAAGGGCGTCGGACTGTTGCAGATGTGTGTGACCTTGCATTGTCTTGCTGATGGAGATGGTGCTCCATGTGTCGACTAATTCTTCGAATTGGAAACTCGATTACAAGACGCTGGTTCCGAAACATTGACACAGTTACGTTACACACAGCCATATTACACGCTGCAATTCAGAACGCTCTAGCGGCAGAGGTTTGCAACGTCTGTCAGTGAAGCGGGAAAGTCGACCGAGTAATATGCATGACATCTAATACTTCATCCGATATTAAAAACAAGATAAAACATTCAGAGGAATTACTTTTCAGCAGACCGTCGTATACGGAAGGGAAATATAAGATTCCAGGGCAGAAAGAACAAAGTGTAGCTAATACGTAAGACACGTGGTCGAAAACGTTACAAAGGTTTTCTTAGCGAACAAGTAGACTATAACGAAGAATAAATAAGGCTTTGTTGCTATGTTTCAATGGCTCATGTTTCCATTTATTTCGCTACAACTGGTAGCTTTATTTACATGCGGAAATTGTAATTTAATAAAACGTTTCGTGCATGAAATCAGTATGGTGTATTGCGTGAGCGATGTAGTTATGATTCGAGTACGGATCACAGAGCTTTTATGGTCACAGTAATTGACAGAGTAAAGCTTCATATTTCACTGCTGCAAATTGCCGAATATCGCAGGACCGAAAGTTTCATCCACCCTTGTTTCGAACAGCGTAACAAAGTATGCATACTTTGCGTACGACATTCGTCGCTTTTCTGAGTTATATCGTTGTAGATATGTTTATTTCAAATATTGCGAGCTTGATTAGTTTACCTCGTAGGTAAAATAGTTTCCGATCCTTTGTGGCGCTCTTCCTTCGAGTAAAGACCGGTACAGTACTACTGTTTCCCTCGTCTGCAACCTTCCCTGAAAAATCAGGGTACAGTGAACCGGTAACCTTGACATCCTACTATTGAACTTTGTATTCTTACATCAAACCACGTGTACAGAGAATTCCCAGAAATATATCCAGTACCTCTTCGATTCCATGCCAGCACATTTAGATGGCGGTTTGATATGATTCTAGGACGCTAAACTGCTAGATCGACGTTACCTTTACAAGTAAATAGAGACAAGTGTGGTTAAGATCTCCTCAAGCAACAATCACCTTTAAAACGAACACAATTTGTCATAGTATAGTGACATTAAAAAGGACGCAAGAGACAATAACACGAAACATATGTAAAAACGACGCAATAATATCTGTAGACGTAATCGATTATAAAATAGCAGACCAAATATATTTAAAGCGGGACCAAATTACTCTTGCGTGATAACTATTTTATAATAATGCGTGAGCCAGTCACTAGGTAACACGCTAAAATCTTTCTCCCTGTATTTTGAGGAGGAAGCCGGACGACACTAAAAGCAATAAAACATTTATTACACTCGTATCATTGTCATCTGGAATAGAGGGCAGGTCCTCATAAAGAAACAGGTCAGCCTTCAAAGTAAGAAAATAGAACGCACGCAGTTAAAATATAGTGCATTGACATCCCTATTATACATGTATTTCACGACAATGGATCCTTGTGTAGTAGGAGACAAATTATGTGTCAGAAAACAATGTCCAACTCTTAGTGGGGTACTTCTACTCGCTGTGGACTGTCGATTTCGATGACCGCTCACTATTCCTATCGTGGTGTCACCACCAGTCGCCATACTTGCTAGGTGGTAGCCTTTAAATCGGCCGCGGTCCGTTAGTATACGTCGGACGCGCGTGTCGCCACTATCAGGGACTGCAGACCGAGCGCCGCCACACGGCAGGTCTAGTCTAGAGACTCCCTAGCACTCGCCCCAGTTGTACAGCCGACTTTGCTAGCGATGGTTCACTGTCTACATACGCTCTCTTTTGCTGAGACGACAGTTTAGCATAGCATTCAGCTACGTCATTTGCTACGACCTAGCAAGGTGCCATATTCAGTTACTATAAGTAATATCTTCAAGAATGTATTCTGAACAGATAATATTGTGAATCATGTACCGTCAAGAGCGACGTTCATCATTAATGGATTAAAGTTAAGTACCAAACTAATTATGTCCGCTTTCTGAATTCTCATTCCTTGTCATGTTCCAGACCTCACGTCAGTATAGTTCTTCCCTCCTCACGCTAGCCTGCTTGAGCTAAAACGCGTGCATTTCGGCCTCCATTCGTAACACGGTGTTGGCTCTTCTGCTAACACAAAACCTATCACCCCTGAAACTCTCAGCAACACATGGGTTCCCTTTCCATGTATGTGGTTGCTGTTCGATGGTGACTAAATGAGGAGCAGTTCGGAGAGTGTATACCTCATCCACTAATGCAACAGAGCGGTCACTTCCACAGATTCCCTTAAGCCCTGTGTCGGGCAGAAATTTATGTCCGTCCTGTGCCTTTGGCCGGCCGCTGTGGATGAGCGGTTCTAGGCGCTTCAGTTCGGAACCGCACTGCTGCTACGGTCGCAGGTTCGAATCCTGCCTCCGGCATGGATATGTGTGATGTCCTTAGGTTAGTTAAGTTTAAGTAGTTCTAAGTCTAGGGGACTAATGGCCTCAGATATTAAGTCCCATAGTGCTCAAAGCCATTTGAACCATTTTTTCTGCCTTTGAAAAAGAAGGAGATTGCCAAGGATTGCGTGGAGCGTTCTGCTGAATTTCTTGCCGGAATTTCGTCCTACGTGTTACAGTATCCTCAGGCTAGGCTTCTACGTCTACATCAAACAGCGTGCGGTAAAAACAATCACCTATATACACTCCTGGAAATTGAAATAAGAACACCGTGAATTCATTGTCCCAGGAAGGGGAAACTTTATTGACACATTCCTGGGGTCAGATACATCACATGATCACACTGACAGAACCACAGGCACATAGACACAGGCAACAGAGCATGCACAATGTCGGCACTAGTACAGTGTATATCCACCTTTCGCAGCAATGCAGGCTGCTATTCTCCCATGGAGACGATCGTAGAGATGCTGGATGTAGTCCTGTGGAACGGCTTGCCATGCCATTTCCACCTGGCGCCTCAGTTGGACCAGCGTTCGTGCTGGACGTGCAGACCGCGTGAGACGACGCTTCATCCAGTCCCAAACATGCTCAATGGGGGACAGATCCGGAGATCTTGCTGGCCAGGGTAGTTGACTTACACCTTCTAGAGCACGTTGGGTGGCACGGGATACATGCGGAGGTACATTGTCCTGTTGGAACAGCAAGTTCCCTTGCCGGTCTAGGAATGGTAGAACGATGGGTTCGATGACGGTTTGGATGTACCGTGCACTATTCAGTGTCCCCTCGACGATCACCAGTGGTGTACGGCCAGTGTAGGAGATCGCTCCCCACACCATGATGCCGGGTGTTGGCCCTGTGTGCCTCGGTCGTATGCAGTCCTGATTGTGGCGCTCACCTGCACGGCGCCAAACACGCATACGACCATCGTTGGCACCAAGGCAGAAGCGACTCTCATCGCTGAAGACGACACGTCTCCATTCGTCCCTCCATTCACGCCTGTCGCGACACCACTGGAGGCGGGCTCCACGATGTTGGGGCGTGAGCGGAAGACGGCCTAACGGTGTGCGGGACCGTAGCCCAGCTTCATGGAGACGGTTGCGAATGGTCCTCGCCGATACCCCAGGACCAACAGTGTCCCTAATTTGCTGGGAAGTGGCGGTGCGGTCCCCTACGGCACTGCGTAGCATCCTACGGGCTTGGCGTGCATCCGTGCGTCGCTGCGGTCCGGTCCCAGGTCGACGGGCACGTGCACCTTCCGCCGACCACTGGCGACAACATCGATGTACTGTGGAGACCTCACGCCCCACGTGTTGAGCAATTCGGCGGTACGTCCACCCGGCCTCCCGCATGCCCACTATACGCCCTCGCTCAAAGTCCGTCAACTGCACATACGGTTCACGTCCACGCTGTCGCGGCATGCTACCAGTGTTAAAGACTGCGATGGAGCTCCGTATGCCACGGCAAACTGGCTGACACTGACGGCGGCGGTGCACAAATGCTGCGCAGCTAGCGCCATTCGACGGCCAACACCGCGGTTCCTGGTGTGTCCGCTGTGCCGTGCGTGTGATCATTGCTTGTACAGCCCTCTCGCAGTGTCCGGAGCAAGTATGGTGGGTCTGACACACCGGTGTCAATGTGTTCTTTTTTCCATTTCCAGGAGTGTATATTTCCGTGCGAGCTCTGATTTCCCAAAGTCCACCCCAAGTCCTGTACCATGTCCATGACACTCTCTCTCCTATTTCTTCATTGAACTTCCTCGATGTACTCTGTTAATACTATCTGATAAGGAGCCCACACCGCGCAGCAGTACTACAAAAGACGACGGACAAACGTAGTGTAGGCAGTCTTTTTTATAGGTCTGCTGCATCTTCTAAGCGTTCTGCCAATAAATCACAGTATTTGGTTCGCCTTCTCTGCAACATGTTCTGTGTGTTCTTTCCTTTTTAAGTTCTTAGGATCTACGTGAATGTACGGCTTTTAGATTTGATTAATTTATCGTGCAACTCGAAGTTTAACGGATTCCTTTTAGCACACATTTGGGTGACCTCAAACATTTTATTAGTTATGTTCAGTTGCTAATTTTTGCACAATGCTGATATCTTATCGAAATCGTTTTGATTTTCTGATGACTTTACTAGGCGATGAAGGACAGCAACATCTGCATAAGACCTAAGATTGTCTCCTAAATCGGTTGTATAGGTAAGGAAGAACAGAGGGCCTATAAACTACCTTGAGGAACGCCAGAAATGACCTCTGTTTTACTCGATGACTTTCCACCAGTTCCTAAGAACTGTGACCTTTCTGACAGGAAATAGTGAACCAAGTCGCATAACGGAGACGATTGTCCATAAGCACGCAATAGAGGACAGTTCTGGCGTAGTACATAGAAAACTGCTCTGTGAGACCTATCCTGAGGACACATTTAGGGGACACAACTAAGTAGCGGATAAAATCCAGGACCAGAGCGATAAAGGAGAGGAACTGTATGTAGTTTCAAAACGATGCTGAATTGACATGTCTGTGTTGCCGCTAAGATGTATTTTGATGTGAGAGAACAATCTTTTTATGAGGAGGCGGGCCGCTGCCCCTCTGACCAGCCCTCCCTCTTTGCTCCCCTACCTCTGTGGTTGTTGATTTAACACCTGGTAAAATATTTTTAAAAATGTATTTTGGGTTGCAGGTCTATCTGTACCGCGTCAATTGTTAAATTAACGTGGAGATTGCAGTATTACGAAAGCTGCTGCATTTTTGATACAGTAACTACTTGTTAATATTATGTTGTATTCTTCATGAGCATTAGCTGGCAACAAGCAATCCTCAGTCCCTGCCAAAATGCTGCTGACACCAAAATATAGATTTGTCGAATCACAAGCCGGCATTTGATTTCTGTAAGCCCGGTTCCTGTAAATGATACATGATATATTCAGCTGATGTAGGCAGACGGGGCGTACCTTACATCAAGTTATTTAGGGAGATTAATTTCTCTTTTCAAACCAGTAGATAATATAAAAACAATTTTAAAGGCTCGAGTGGTGTGGAGGGAGTTATTGGCTCTTAATTGGCTAACAAAACCATAGATCCTGCGAAGTCTTCCAGAGACGAGACACATCAGAAAACGACACTTGCTCCCGGATCTTCGCTAGTGGTGACGCGCAGAGACTTCATCATCGATAGGTTTATGAATAGTGACCTGCAACATTTTTGAGATGTTTCACTTCTCTTACCTTGCTCGACTGACGTTGCGTCTCACAGTCAAGGATCCGTTTGTAGCATAGTTATTTAAATACAAGTTATTAGTGCAAGACTTAAACTTGTGCTTCACGGAAGCCATTCCATAGTACAGCTGTGTTAAGCATAGGGTTTACGTAGTGCTTCATGAGATCGAATCAATAACTCCACTCTGTACAAAAATAAGTTTAAACTGTGAATGATGAACGTCTTTTCTATTTTGTTTCTACCGTATTTACGGAAGCTGCTGCATTTTTGATACAGTAACTACTTGTTAATATTCTGGCAATATGCTTCTTTAGGTGCAACACGATCAAATTCTACTTTTTTCAGGGAATTTCTTGTCTTGTGTGTGTGTGTTTTTAGATACCGTCCAAATGTTTTACATAAGATTCGCATTGTATCTTACCAAATAAGACTATCTGCGAAAATGTACATGTTTTCAGAACGGTTTAGCTTTCGGCTTTTCTTTGTCAGCCTCCTCGTTTCAAACTCATCATAACTTCTGGTTACCTCTGTTTCCTCCTACCAAATGCTGAACCCAAAATGTTTCCGGCCCTCTTGTTGCGGGTAAAGTTCTTCTTCCTTCGTAGTCTCTTCCAAATTATTTCCCTTCTGCATCATTAATACGCTTCATTTTCAGAATTTGTCCAGGAACATGCAGTTATGTTTTTCAAAAAAATGGTTCAAATGGCTCTGAGCACTATGGGACTTAACTGCAGTGGTCATCAGTCCCCTAGAACTTAGAACTACCTAATCCTAACTAACCTAAGGACATCACACACATCCATGTCCGAGGCAGGATTCGAACCTGCGACCGTAGCGGTTGCGCGGTTCCAAACTGTAGCGCCTAGGACCGCTCGGCCACCTCAGCCGGCTAGTTATGTTTTTGTTCAACTTATTTCTGAGCCCGAATTTCTCAAGACAGTATACTATAGTTGACGAATTTTAAGTGTTCATGTCTCAAATCCAATGTTACTACGCTGTAGGAAAATGAATCTACGTGTACCACTAGACCCTGTTACCAAATGCAATAAACAGATTGTTTCAGTCCATGTATGAAAATGTAATGCCTCGTGTCAAGAGTATTGAGAAGCGATGTGATAAATTAAGGAATACTGGGTATGTTGCTACGTTACCGGGAAACAACCATCCACTTGATGTAAATACACTCCTGGAAATGGAAAAAAGAACACATTGACACCGGTGTGTCAGACCCACCATACTTGCTCCGGACACTGCGAGAGGGCTGTACAAGCAATGATCACACGCACGGCACAGCGGACACACCAGGAACCGCGGTGTTGGCCGTCGAATGGCGCTAGCTGCGCAGCATTTGTGCACCGCCGCCGTCAGTGTCAGCCAGTTTGCCGTGCCATACGGAGCTCCATCGCAGTCTTTAACACTGGTAGCATGCCGCGACAGCGTGGACGTGAACCATATGTGCAGTTGACGGACTTTGAGCGAGGGCGTATAGTGGGCATGCGGGAGGCCGGGTGGACGTAACGCCGAATTGCTCAACACGTGGGGCGTGAGATCTTCACAGCACATCGATGTTGTCGCCAGTGGTCGGCGGAAGGTGCACGTGCCCGTCGACCTGGGACCGGACCGCAGCGACGCACGGATGCACGCCAAGACCGTAGGATCCTACGCAGTGCCGTAGGGGACCGCACCGCCACTTCCCAGCAAATTAGGAACACTGTTGCTCCTGGGGTATCAGCGAGGACCATTCGCAACCGTCTCCATGAAGCTGGGCTACGGTCCCGCACACCGTTAGGCCGTCTTCCGCTCACGCCCCAACATCGTGCAGCCCGCCTCCAGTGGTGTCGCGACAGGCGTGAATGGAGGGACGAATGGAGACGTGTCGTCTTCAGCGATGAGAGTCGCTTCTGCCTTGGTGCCAATGATGGTCGTATGCGTGTTTGGCGCCGTGCAGGTGAGCGCCACAATCAGGACTGCATACGACCGAGGCACACAGGGCCAACACCCGGCATCATGGTGTGGGGAGCGATCTCCTACACTGGCCGTACACCACTGGTGATCGTCGAGGGGACACTGAATAGTGCACGGTACATCCAAACCGTCATCGAACCCATCGTTCTACCATTCCTAGACCGGCAAGGGAACTTGCTGTTCCAACAGGACAATGCACGTCCGCATGTATCCCGTGCCACCCAACGTCCTCTAGAAGGTGTAAGTCAACTACCCTGGCCAGCAAGATCTCCGGATCTGTCCCCCATTGAGCATGTTTGGGACTGGATGAAGCGTCGTCTCACGCGGTCTGCACGTCCAGCACGAACGCTGGTCCAACTGAGGCGCCAGGTGGAAATGGCATGGCAAGCCGTTCCACAGGACTACATCCAGCATCTCTACGATCGTCTCCATGGGAGAATAGCAGCCTGCATTGCTGCGAAAGGTGGATATACACTGTACTAGTGCCGACATTGTGCATGCTCTGTTGCCTGTGTCTATGTGCCTGTGGTTCTGTCAGTGTGATCATGTGATGTATCTGACCCCAGGAATGTGTCAATAAAGTTTCCCCTTCCTGGGACAATGAATTCACGGTGTTCTTATTTCAATTTCCAGGAGTGTAGTTAACAATTGCACACTCACAGCAACACAAGAAAGGAGATAGATTTAACCAGCTGAATTAGAGCCATATCTTTGAAATCGAATTTTATTAAGATTTTGGATCATGTTGTGTTACGTAACATGTCAAAGAAAACTATATATTGACGCATAACCAGCACAGATTCAGATAATATTGTTCTTCTCAAACGTAAATGGTACTTATTCACACCGAGTAATAAGTGCTATCGACAGGGGAGCTCAGTTTGATTTCTTGCTTCCAGATATCTAGAAAACTTTTGATACTGTCTTTAAAAAGTGACTTCTAATCAAATTGTGTGCTTGTGCAATATCGTATGAGTTGGACGGCTGGATTCGTGACTCCCTCTCAGAAAGGCCGCAGCATGTAGTAAATGGCGGGAAATTATCTAATGAAACTGAAGCTGTATTGAGGTTCTACAAGGAAGCGTTATAGACTCTCTGCCGTTCGTGATCTATACAAACGATTTAGGTGAAATATCAATAGCCACCTTAGATTATTTGCAGATGATGCGATCGTTTAGCTCCTAGTAAATTTATAGCAAGATCAAATCGAATTACAAAATGATATAGACAAGCACTGTGACTGGTTCACAAAGCGACAATTGAGTCTGAGTAATAAAAAGTGTGAAATCCTTCACATGAGTACTAAAAATTTCGTTAAATTTTGGTTACAAAACAAATCGCACAAATTTAAACGTATGCTAGTAACATCGGCGTAGAAATGGACATCAAGGAAGGAAGAGAAATAGGAATAAAATGCGTGTACGCCCTCACGGAAACGTTCAGACCCAAATCAATATCAAAGAATACTAAGATGAGAATATATAACACAATAATATGCTCAGTAAAGTCAGGTTCAGAAATCTCGTGCGTGAATAAACGAGAAAATGAATGATTTGAGAAAATCAGCCAACCAGTTTCAGGTGTAAATGTTTATCAACAGCCCTTGATCGAGGTTTCAACAATCCTAAAATTGTGTTCTTGAGAATTATATGGGCCTATTGAGGAAATTTTTCATAGTTAAAAGAATAATCAATGTGTGAAGGATGTACAATACGACTGGATAAAAATATAATGAACGATAACTGCTTAAGCGTAAAATAACATGGAAACGACAAATTTCAGAGGAACGAAGTTAATTTCAAGTAAATTATATATGTGAGCATCGGTAAAACCAAATGACATCCATTCTCATTAGACATGGGCTAAAGTTAAGGTCTCCGCGTTCAAATGTGCATGGAATTAAAAGGCAATGCACCGCCCCATATGTGGCTGGCGTCATGGGGTGAATGACAAATTAGTCGGAGTGCACGAAATAGGAAACATCGGGAGGTGGCGTACCTGCGGAAAACATGTGTGCGTAGCAAATGGATAAAGTGTAAACTTTCAATCGCCCTGTGATATCGAAGAGAGTCTGATAAAATTTTTATATAGAAAAATGAGAGAAGATAGAAAGGTTGGGTCGAGGTGGGAAAATTTTAAACAAAAGGAGAATAAATGGAAACAGATAAAATATTTTACAAGAAAAACAGAAATTTGATGAGAGTAATGACTAGTGGAGGGCGCCAACGATCAGATTCTTGAAAGTTGTGAGCCGGTGCTTTAGACGGTTAATGTAGTTGCAGTTAACGACAGCTGCGCGCGTGATACCATCCACACACGAGTCATTGTACCACCTCCTAAATTCCATGTACATTTTAATGTGATGACGTTTACGCTTAGACAAGCACCAGTGGGAATGTTTTATAATGGATGTTGTTTTGTTTTACTGATGGTCACACGTACCATGTTACTTGACACGAGCTTCTTTGCTCTGAAATTTGTTATCGGCTATTTTACGTATAAATAATATTTGTTTATTATATTTTTATCTAGTGGTTTAGTACGTCATGTACATTTGATAATTCTTTTTAACTATGATGTAGAAGTTTTCCTCAACTGATCCATGTACGTCGGAACATTTGTTGAAACCATGTTCAACAGTTGCTAATGAACCTTTATACCTGCAATTGGTTTGTTGATTTCCTCAAATCATTCATTTACATTCACCGACGCTGAAAAGCAGTTATGTTCAAAATTTTAAACGAGGAAAGGAAAAACTATAAATATTTGAAAGAATGAGGAAGACATGGAGACCGATCTTAGGTGAAGAAGACTGAAGAAATAGGAAGAATAAGGAAATCTACCTCATGATACAACAACCAAAGTTACTGTAGAAGCTGTAAAGAAAAAGAAGTTAGTGGACAGGTCATTTAGCCTGTATGTGAGAAGAAAGACAAGGGGAGGAAACACGTGAGTGAAACCAAACACCAGACGGCCCATGGGATGACCAAGGCACCGCTTGATGAATGATCTGGCGAGGACATGGCAGCCATGGAGATTGAAGAACCCTGCAGTAACCAAGCACAAAACAGGAAGGAATCGAAGCAGTTTGAGGAAGAAGCGAGTGGTCTGCAGGGCCTGTGACCGCTGGATATTTATGTATGTCGGTTCAAGTAAATACCTAAGGATTACAATTACGAATTAGTTAAACTGGAACCATCACGTAGAAAATATTTCGCGGAAGGCGAGCCGAAGTTTACTGGCAGAATACTTAGAATGTGAAACAAACCTGCTACGGTTGTCCGTCCTCCTCGGATGGTACGGGATCCTTATTAGATAGGATCGATCACCTACATCGAAAAAATTCAAAGAAGGGCTGCTCATTTGGTTTCATTAAGAAATAAAATGGAAATGTGAAACCTCTCTGTGAAGTTGTTTCATAAGACGCTTGTCGAATTCGGTACAACCTATATATTTTACTGCCTGACTTTAGCTCAATTCATGAACTCTTCCAGAAAGACTGAGCACTCAAATAAGACCTATTGATTATTATATGTATGTTTTAATGTGGGCTTCGGTTTTGTTTTGTGGGAATCGCTGAATTGGTCATCGTCTGCTGGGAGCAGACAATGTTGCTTCTCGTTCAAAGGAGAGCACAGGATGACCAACTTAGGTTTCCAATACCTGAACAGAGAGGTTTACCCATCTTAGTCGAAGGCAGTTTTTGTGTGTGAGGTTGGTGACGGAGGGCTACCCCTCTGGTAGCTTCCGCTGTACGGGGAGCTAGGTAATCTCTAAAGAGAAAGGGACTCTTCGGTGAACGCTTGGTGAGTACGGATCGTAGCTCTTGATGGGGGTTTCAGGTGATAGGAATCAGGTTGAGTTAGGACTTCGTTGTTTAACTGGTGAAATACTTAAGAACTTTAGCTTATCTAAAGCGTGTGAAGCGAGTTATTTTTTTAATGATTTTTAATCTTATATTTTGTGGAAATTGGTTTTGTCTTTGTGTGTCGATTTTGTGCCGCGTGTTTGGTAATCAATGACCCTTCTGGTTCACCACGGCACCGCAATAGGCTTTATTTTAACAGTTTGCTTGTTTAATGAGCTACAATTTCTGCAATAATATCTGTTCTTTCGTGCGCTTTCTACACAGCAGCACAACAGTTTGAGTCAGACTGCACCACGTGCTCTAGTTCGGCCGTTTGCAAGCAGCAGACGCAGTTAATATGTTAAATAATTATCACACAGCCTTGTGTATTGGTTAAACCTCTGTCCAGAATAGAGCATGCGTAGAATCGTAATGCAAATGTCACTTATATATTTTTATGGTATTAATGCAAAGGAGATGATAGTATAACTGTCTCCCACCCCCGCCTTCTGTGTTTCTTACTGCTGTAGCTAAATTGTGCTCTGTTTCACTCTCACGTAATTCTTACTTAAATATTTCGAGTCAGGCACCAGTTATGTGTAGTTAGGATGTGCAACCAAATATTTATTTACAATAAATAATTTACGTGAAAGATAAATTCCTGAATTAATCAAGTTGCCTCATGCACGACATGGAGTGCTATTTATCTGGCTGCCTAAAGAAATTTGCGTACTTGTAATTAAATTATTAAAATAATTAAACTAATAATGTTCCAGCTCCGTTTTTTCTAAATGGTTAGGAAGGGCTTGGGCTGGCGCCGACCCTGAATTTCTGAATTTTTGTCATTATTTGTGTGAGAGAAGCAGCTAGAAATGAGAGGTTACGTATATGGCTCGATGAGCAACGCCGTAAACATAGTAATACGTTACAAGTGTTTCACGAATATGATAAGTGATTTGGGGTAGCAATCATGAAACCGACACATTTTTCGTTAGGGCGAAAGTTGGTTCTACACATGATGGCAGGTAGCATTCTCCAGGCATTCGCCGAACCCAAACCCTTCCATCGAATTATAAAGGGTATAGCGTGATTCATCACTGCAAGTCACTCCTTTCGAGTCATTCACTCTTTACACCACCTCGAGCGGCGCTTAGCATTCGCTTCAGACATGTATGGACATTGAGGAGCTGTCTGAGCGTTGTACCCTCTTCTCTTTAACTACCTCGCACAGTCATTGTGTTTGGTGGCCTGCTAGTAGTACTTTTGGGATTCACGAGTGACTCCTTCGGCTGATTTCATGCGATATTTTACGACCACCGTCCACAATGCTCATCGGTCCCCGTCCGTCCGTGCATGAGGTCTCCCTGGCCTTCGTTTGGCTGTGGCGGTTCCTTTCCTACTCTACTTCACAATCGCATCACCAAGAGTTGACTTGGGCAGCTTTAGAGCGATTGAAATATTTCTGATGGATTTGTTGTTGAGGTGACATTGGTGACTAGTCCATGTTCAAAGCCACTGAGCTCTCCAGCCCGACCCTGTGTGCTGTTATTGCTTCTCTACTGACAACACAATACTCCCTGCCTGCTTTTATAATGGTGGGCCCGCCTCTCGAGACATCTAGTGGTCATTTCTGCGATCCACAGGGGTAATCACACAATGTAGGTGGTAGCTCTAGAGAGAGAAATTTGTGATAGGAAGGGATTAAGACATGGTTGCAGAATATAGTTATTCCCGTACGACTTATAGGCTGTAAGGTAACGACGGTAGTAGTTTTCACGGAAACTGCCATTTCAGGCTGTTGTTTGGACAATGAAAGCTGACTTACCGCCTAGCGCCGACTGGGAGGACGGGGGAGTCTCTCTGCATGGAAAAATCCTGACCTCATGACAAGCCCTCTCCAACGATGAGGTGTTTCTTTTTTCGCTAAGGAGCCCTGAGAAAATGCGCGTCTCTCTCCCCTCTTAATAAACGTGAGGAGTGGGTTTTTGTATAAGGAGATACAGCGGGAAGACGCTATGGGGCGAAAAAATGAGTACTGAATTTGAAATATTAGAACAATGAGTGACCTAAAGTAATAAAAAGTTTAAAAGATAAAAAGACTACAGGGAATACCATACTTTCACAATAATTCATAATACGTCAATATTTCCGAAAGTGGAGGTGGCCTGACCTGCGTTGGGTAATCTGGTGAACGCCGAATGGCTCAATCCAAAATCATGCAGTTAGATGCTAGGCGGCTACCAGCTTGCTAAAAGCCGCTGCGACGAACTCTCTCTTGTCAGTCGTCGGACGGAGGAAGGATACCTACATCTACATCTACATCTACATTTATACTCCGCAAGCCACCCAACGGTGTGTGGCGGAGGGCACTTTACGTGCCACTGTCATTACCTCCCTTTCCTGTTCCAGTCGCGTATGGTTCGCGGGAAGAACGACTGTCTGAAAGCCTCCGTGCGCGCTCTAATCTCTCTAATTTTACATTCGTGATCTCCTCGGGAGGTATAAGTAGGGGGAAGCAAGCTACACCGCAATGCAGAGCGCCTCTCTTGTAGAGTCTGCCACTTGAGTTTGTTAAACATCTCCGTAACGCTATCACGGTTACCAAATAACCCTGTGACGAAACGCGCCGCTCTTCTTTGGATCTTCTGTATCTCCTCCGTCAACCCGATCTGGTACGGATCCCACACTGATGAGCAATATTCAAGTATAGGTCGAACGAGTGTTTTGTAAGCCACCTCCTTTGTTGATGGACTACATTTTCTAAGGACTCTCCCAATGAATCTCAACCTGGTACCCGCCTTACCAACAATTAATTTTATATGATCATTCCACTTCAAATCGTTCCGCACGCATACTCCCAGATATTTTACAGAAGTAACTGCTACCAGTGTTTGTTCCGCTATCATATAATCATACAATAAAGGATCCTTCTTTCTGTGTATTCGCAATACATTACATTTGCTATGTTAAGGGTTAGTTGCCACTCCCTGCACCAAGTGCCTATCCGCTGCAGATCTTCCTGCATTTCGCTACAATTTTCTAATGCTGCAACTTCGCTGTATACTACAGCATCATCCGCGAAAAGCCGCATGGAATTTCCGACACTATCTAATAGGTCATTTATATGTATTGTGAAAAGCAATGGTCCCATAACACTCCCCTGTGGCACGCCAGAGGTTACTTTAACGTCTGTAGACGTCTCTCCATTGATAACAACATGCTGTGTTCTGTTTGCTAAAACTCTTCAATCCAGCCACACGGCTGGTCTGATATTCCGTAGGCTCTTATTTTGTTTATCAGGCGACAGTGCGGAACTGTATCGAACGCCTTCCGGAAGTCAAGAAAAATAGCATCTACCTGGGAGCCTGTATCTAATATTTTCTAGGTCTCATGAACAAATAAAGCGAGTTGGGTCTCACACGATCGCTGTTTCCGGAATCCATGTTGATTCCTACATAGTAGATTCTGGGTTTCCAAAAACGACATGATACTCGAGCAAAAAACATGTTCTAAAATTCTACAACAGATCGACGTCAGAGATATAGGTCTATAGTTTTGCGCATCTGCTCGACGACCCTTCTTGAAGACTGGGACTACCTGTGCTCTTTTCCAATCATTTGGAACCTTCCGTTCCTCTAGAGACCTGCGGTACACGGCTGTTAGAAGGGGGGCAAGTTCTTTCGCGTACTCTGTGTAGAATCGAATTGGTATCCCGTCAGGTCCAGTGGACTTTCCTCTGTTGAGTGATTCCAGTTGCTTTTCTATTCCTTGGACACTTATTTCGATGTCAGCCATGTTTTCGTTTGTGCGAGGATTTAGAGAAGGAACTGCAGTGCAGTCTTCCTCTGTGAAACAGCTTTGGAAAAAGGTGTTTAGTATTTCAGCTTTACGCGTGTCATCCTCTGTTTCAATGCCTTCATCATCCCGGAGTGTCTGGATATGCTGTTTCGAGCCACTTACTGATTTAACGTAAGACCAGAACTTCCTAGGATTTTCTGTCAAGTCGGTACATAGAATTTTACTTTCGAATTCACTGAACGCTTCACGCATAGCCCTCCTTACGCTATCTTTGTACTGTGTACTGTGTACTGTGTACTCCATAGCATTGACTGAGTGTAAATTCCATGAAAGTGCGGCAGCACTCATGGGTAAATCTTTAGAATTGGCTATCTAGACAGTTTGCTGTTTCTGTATTAACATGTTGTTTTACTCGTATTTCTAAGATATTTCTGCTGTTTTAATTCATAGTAATAAATTTATTAAAATTAAAATTCGATTAATGTTTTCTGTGCCTCATGGTTCAGAAGTGTCATCATAATTCTTATATTCCACCAGTTAACTCTATATCTACCTCCCCAATACATGTCCATGTCCGCAGAATCCAGACAATTTCACCATTTCAAAAATTTATACCTTCGAAAATGTTAAACATGTGTGTGTGTGGTTGTCTTCAGTCCAGATACAGGTGTGATGCAGCTCTCCTGTGCAAGCTTCTTCACCTCCCAGTACCTACCGCAACCTACATCCTTCTGAAACTGCTTAGTGTATTCATCTCTTGGTCTCCCTCTACGATTTTTACCCTCCACGCTGCCCTACAATGCTAAATTTGTGATCGCTTGATGCCTCAGAATATGTCCTACCAACCGGTCCCTTCTTCTTGTAAAGTTGTGCCACAAACTCCTCTTCTCCCCAATTCTATTCAATACCTCCTCATTAGTCATGTGGTCTACCCATCTCATCTTCAGATTATTCTGTAGAGCCACATTTCGAAAGCTTCTATTCTCTTCTTGTCTAAACTATTTATCGTCCATCTTTCACCTCCATACATGGCTACACTCAGTAGAAATACTTTCAGAATCGACTTCCTGACACTTTAGTCTATACTCGATGTTAACAAATTCCTATTCTTCAGAAACGCTTTCCTTGCCATTGCCAGTCTACATTTTATATCCTCTCTACTTCGACCACCATCAGGTATTTTGTTCCCCAAATAGCAAAACTCATCTACTACTTTAGGTGCCTCGTTTCCTAATCTAATTCCCTCAGCATCACCCGACTTAATTCGACTACATTCCATTATCCTCGTTTTGCTTTTGGTGATGTTCATCTTATAGCCTCCTTTTAAGACACTGTCCATTCCGTTCAACTGCTCTTCCAGGCCCTTTGCTGTCCCTGACAGAAACACAATGTCATGGGCAAAATGTTGAACATGTAATGTGTGACTTTTTAATTTTACGAAACCAATGTCACGTGTAATAATATAATTTGCCCATATTATACCAGATAAGATTTTGTTCATAGTTTCATATTAAAGAAGACAAAATGGACTTAAGATAGTGTTAAATTTGTATTTATATGTTGAACATATTAAGAACAAACATAACATACACGGGCCGAATATGTTTTGCCTGCGGATGGTAAATGTTGTAGGAAATGTCTCTGTGTAGCTCAGCATGCAGATCCGTTTTGATTATTTGGAGCTTGTAACGGTAACACCGACCACCTTAAGCGG
This sequence comes from Schistocerca cancellata, assembly GCF_023864275.1. Lineage (NCBI taxonomy): Eukaryota > Metazoa > Arthropoda > Insecta > Orthoptera > Acrididae > Schistocerca > Schistocerca cancellata. The sequence goes on along the minus strand of NC_064634.1, from coordinate 419,994,245 downwards.
CAATTGATGCTAACGTTAAGCCTCTGCGAGGAATTTTTGAGAAAGAAGTGAGCGTGAGATAACCTAATGGGAACAACAATCAAACTGGGATTCGTTTCCGAAACACTCCAGCAGAATATAAGCAAAAGTAAATAGGTGGGTCAAAAACAGACGTCCTCCCAGTACAAAAGCAAGCTATAGCACTAGGTATTAATTTCGTTTGCGAGCCTAATTAGGCATTCTTGTGTCAAATAATATAATGAAGCAGAAGGCAGTGCTAAAGCTAAGCTAACCTTCCTTGACTCACACACACTAAACTCTTTCTTTATCTCTGTTCACACTACAACATAGTAACCTTACTTGAAAGTCAGACAAAGAAATGGCCGATGAGACAGCAAGCAGTAACATATGCCTCTCAACAACACATACCTTAAATGAACTAGATGAAGCAGTTAATAGAACCAATCACCAACAGACATGAAACTAGTATCAATACTAAACAGGGAAGAGCATGAAATCAATCTGATTTAAATCAGGGGTCTGTTAATGATCATACTTTATAACACCATTGCTTCGTACAGAGTCTCTATGACTGGGCATTAACCAACTTGCATTAGAATAGCAAATACAGTATATATTTGTTGCTTAAGCTCGGTTTTAAGCAATTAACCAGAATGCGAATCTAACTACACTGGCTCTGAAGGAGCCTTTGCTTTGCTTCATTAGCTAACTAGCCTAGTACATGAGGCCTTAAACTTTCATGGTTTGAAGAACGATGCTCATTAACAAAACTACACAAGTATATATGAAAAATGGTAAGTATACTAATCAATACTTATTAATTAAGTAAAACACAACAACTATAGCTTTTTAAATAACAAAAGTGTTTTGATAAGCTGTCTTATAATCTACTCAAAATATAGTTGGCTGTGTAAATGCCAACACAATACTAAATTCAAGTTAAAACATTTTCTCGTGAAATGAACACTGATAAAACTTTGTATTTCTGATCAAAGTGCTTAAACGCAACAATTAATAATCTTTTTCACTTCAGATCAACTTTATTATTTTCGGGTAGCTGCTCAAGTAGGCAAATTATTTAAGGAAATGACTGCAGATTGATTTTAAATGCACTGGACGTGGTGTATTTCTCAAACTATAAAACTGAACTTTAAACACTATATCTCCACTTATTAGAAAGGAATCACAACTGCTTTTACAACTGCCGAATAACTCTTTCCATAATAAATAAGGACACCCGGAATTAAATTCATTGGGATAGAATTCCTGTCCAGGTTTGTGATTTGGGATGATCACGGGTGTAAGATAACAGTTTTTGCAACACCACGATTATTATTTAAATGAAACAAATTTCACAAATACCTGGTTCATTTACAGATTGCCAAATATAAACAATTTGGTGGAAGGCTGGTGGAACTGGTGGCGTAATTTTCAGTGGCTGTTAATATGGCGGCGATGCAGTCATGGTAGTACTGTTGGCCTCGCCCTGTTGTAGATCTTAGAGTCGGAATTATATTTTTACATGGGCAAAAAACATGCCATGACAATGGTATCACCAAATGCAGCATCCGGGGCCCATAAATACAGCTCTTAAGCTCCTATGGCCTCAAAACTGAAAGAATATGAGCAACAACGATCCGCTACTGCTAGCGGGATGTTACCCACAACACTGCTCAGCCCAAACTCCTTACTCGCCACGAAAGACGAGTTGCCACTTGCACGCCAACAACAACTTTTCCACTCTGCCAGGCTACTTCCGTAGCTGCTGGGCTTCCACACATCTTTCACATTCAACACTACGTTCCCTAACTTGGACCAAGTCATTTACAGTACATTACATAACAATCATTCCAATAGTTATTTAAATCCACAAGCACAGTTTAAACAACATCGTCCAAAAGTTCACATAACTGAAGTATGTATATAACAAAGTCAGAGGATTTCCATGACATATACAACACTGTGCGTAAGCAGCGCTACGATCTGACATAGAAATACCGATAAAGATGCAAAATAGGTCGAACGTAGGTGTTACGAGCTGTTGGCAAGATTGGTAATGAAGTCAGTTATTTCCATTTTATTGGTCTAAAATGAATTGTGTAACCAAAATTCTTTCGATTCTCCTAGCAAGAGCAAATGAGAAAATAGTTTCCGCCACCATTTTACGGTTTCGTGACTGAACACATTGTAGTGCAGTCACTTTCAAAGACACCTGTGTCGCCCAAATCATCTTCAGTACCTAGAACATCGACATTGTCTCAAAAATCCAGCAAATCGGCCATTTCTTCATCAGATAAAACACGGCGTGCTGTTTCTCGTGCATGGAGTACCAATATTGTGCTCTACCCGCAGGCGGAAACAGTAGCTCATAGCCGGCCGGTGTGGCGGAGCGGTTCTAGGCGTCGCAGGTTCGAATCCTGCCTCGGGCATGGATGTGTGTGATGTCCTTAGGTTAGTTAGGTTTAAGTAGTTCTAAGTTCTAGGGGACTGATGACCTCAGATGTTAAGTCCCATAGTGCTCAAAGCCATTTGAACCATTTGAAGTAGGTCACAACATACAAAATACCGTGAATATAAGACGCACATTCACGCCATCACCCCTTGCAGCGAATAATTAACAGTACAAACAACGTCAGAGGTGCGAAAATAACGCACAGTGCTTTTTAATCAGCAAAATACGCTGGACCATAGAACCTACGGACTTGGCGCTTTTGGAAAGAAGCGCGACCCGTAGAATCTATGGGACTGGAAAGCTGAGTCGCTGCTCTCACGTAAACACGAAGAGCACCAGAGTTTGCTTTTATTCCTAGACACCAAAGCTTAGTGGCCAAAGTGATATTCAGAACGTAATTTACACTCCTTGAAATGGAAAAAAGAACACATTGACACCGGTGTGTCAGACCCACCATACTTGCTCCGGACACTGCGAGAGGGCTGTACAAGCAATGATCACACGCACGGCACAGCGGACACACCAGGAACCACGGTGTTGGCCGTCGAATGGCGCTAGCTGCGCAGCATTTGTGCACCGCCGCCGTCAGTGTCAGCCAGTTTGCCGTGGCATACGGAGCTCCATCGCAGTCTTTAACACTGGTAGCATGCCGCGACAGCGTGGACGTGAACCGTATGTGCAGTTGACGGATTTCGAGCGAGGGCGTATAGTGGGCATGCAGGAGGCCGGGTGGACGTACCGCCGAATTGCTCAACACGTGGGGCGTGAGGTCTCCACAGTACATCGATGTTGTCGCCAGTGGTCGGCGGAAGGTGCACGTGCCCGTCGACCTGGGACCGGACCGCAGCGACGCACGGATGCACGCCAAGACCGTAGGATCCTACGCAGTGCCGTAGCGGACCGCACCGCCACTTCCCAGCAAATTAGGGACACTGTTGCTCCTGGGGTATCGGCGAGGACCATTCGCAACCGTCTCCATGAATCTGGGCTACGGTCCCGCACACCGTTAGGCCGTCTTCCGCTCACGCCCCAACATAGTGCAGCCCGCCTCCAGTGGTGTCGCGACAGGCGTGAATGGAGGGACGAATGGAGACGTGTCGTCTTCAGCGATGAGAGTCGCTTCTCCCTTGGTGCCAATGATGATCGTATGCGTGTTTGGTGCCGTGCAGGTGAGCGCCACAATCAGGACTGCATACGACCGAGGCACACAGGGCCAACACCCGGCATCATGGTGTGGGGAGCGATCTCCTACACTGCGCGTACACCACTGGTGATCGTTGAGGGGACACTGAATATTGCACGGTACATCCAAACCGTCGTCGAACCCATCGTTCTACCATTTCTAGACCGGCAAGGGAACTTGCTGTTCCAACAGGACAATGCACGTCCGCATGTATCCCGTGCCACCCAACGTGCTCTAGAAGGTGTAAGTCAACTACCCTGGCCAGCAAGATCTCCGGATCTGTCCCCCATTGAGCATGTTTGGGACTGGATGAAGCGTCGTCTCACGCGGTCTGCACGTCCAGCACGAACGCTGGTCCAACTGAGGCGCCAGGTGGAAATGGCATGGCAAGTCGTTCCACAGGACTACATCCAGCATCTCTACGATCGTCTCCATGGGAGAATAGCAGCCTGCATTGCTGCGAAAGGTGGATATACACTGTACTAGTGCCGACATTGTGCATGCTCTGTTGCCTGTGTCTATGTGCCTGTGGTTCTGTCAGTGTGATCATGTGATGTATCTGACCCCAGGAATGTGTCAATAAAGTTTCCCCTTCCTGGGACAATGAATTCACGGTGTTCTTATTTCAATTTCCAGGAGTGTATATTGTCATATTCCAGGTTTGCTAGCCGGTTGAAAGAGAGCTTTAGTGACACATTAGGATGTACAAGCCGTGGTACAACGTGTAAATGAAATGGAGGTATGTAATAATTGAAGAACACGCACCGTGAAGAACCGTAGCTGACACAACCACTGAGAAAATCCGTTTAACTCCACAGTGTCAAGGAACCTTCCCTGTTTCACTCGCGAACGGCGGGTGGGAAGATAGAGTCTCAGTAAGTCCCTGAATTAGCTCTAACTTCTCTAATTTTCTCGTCGAGATCACTAAGAGGGAGGTGTGAGAGAGGAAGCAATATGTTGTCCGACTCTTCTGGGAAAGTGCTCACTCGACATTTCAATAGAAGATCTCTCTGTGATGCATAATGCCTCTTTTGTAGCATCTGCCTCTGGAGGTAGAGTATCTCCGTAACGCTCTCGGGCCGACAAAACGACCCCATGACGAAACGCACCGCTCTCCGCTAGATCTTCTCTATCTCCCTTATCAGCTTACCTGGTAAGTGTCTCAGACTGGTGAAAACACCCAGGAATCGGTCGAACAAACGCCTTGTAAGCCACTCTCTTCGTGAATGAATTACATTTCTTTAAGATTCTTTCTGTGAATCTTAGTCTGGGAGCTGCTTTTCCTACTCTTTTATGTCGTCATTTCACTTATTGTCATTCTGAATAATTACTCCTACATAGTTTACGATAGAGGTTTCAAGCAATTTGTAATCAATGGTGTAAACGTGCAATAATGGATTTACTTTCTTACGTTTGCGCAATATGTTACATTTATTTAGGTTCAGGGTCAATTCCTAGAGCCTACATCGTTCAGCAATTCTTTGCAGGTCATTCTGTAAATTTATGCTGTCTTCTGGTGTTGCTACTTTTTGGAGACAACCACATCATCTGACAACAGATTTAAACAGCTTCCGACGCTTTCTACTACACTGCTGGCCATTAATATTACTACACCACGAAGATGATGTGCTACAGACGCGAAATTTAACCGAAAGGAACAAGATGCTGTGATATGCAAATGATTAGCTTTTCAGAGCTTTCACACAAGGTTGGGGCCGGTGGCGACACCTACAACTTGCTGACATGAGGAACGTTTACAACCGATTTCTCATACACAAACAGCAGTTGACCGGCGTTGCCTGGTGAAACGTTGTTGTGATGCCTCGTGTAAGGAGGAGAAATGCGTACCATCGCGTTTCCGACTTTGATAAAGGTCGGATTGTAGCCTATTGCGATTGCGGTTGGTCGAGATCCAATGACTGTTAGCAGAACATGGAATCGGTGGGTTCAGGAGGGTAATACGGAACGCCGTGCTTGATCCCAACGGCCTCGTATCACTGGCAGCCGAGAAGACAGGCATCTTATCCGCATGGCTCTAACGGATCGTGCAGCCACGTCTCGATCCCTGAATCAACAGATCGGGACGTTTGCAAGACAACAACCATCTGCACGAACAGTTCGACGACGTTTGCAGCAGCATGGACTATCAGCTCGGAGACCATGGCTGCGGTTACCCTTGACGCTGCATCACAGACAGGAGCGCCTGCGATGGTGTACTCAACGACGAACCTGGCTGCACGAATGGCAAAACGTCATTTTTTCGGATGAATCCAGGTTCTGCTTTCAGCATGATGATGGTCGCATCCGTGTTTGGCGACATCGTGGTGAACGCACATTGGAAGCGTGTATTAGTCATCGCCATACTTGCGTATCACCCGGCGTGATGGTATGGGGTGCCGTTGGTTACACGTCTCGGTCACCTCTTGTTCGCATTGACGGCACTTTGAACAGTGGACGTTGCATTTCAGATGTGTTATGACCCGTGGCTCTACCCTTCATTCGATCCCTACATTTCAGCGGGATAATGCACGACCGCATGTTGCAGGTCCTGTACGGACCTTTCTGGATACAGAAAATTTTCGACTGCTGCCCTGGCCAGCACATTCTCCAGATCTATCACCAATTGAACACGTATGGTCAATGGTGGCCGAGCAACTGGTTCGTCACAATACGCCAGTCACTACTCATGAAAATCTGTGGTATCGTGTTGAAGCTACATGGGCAGCTACACCATCCAAGCTCTGCTTGACTCAATGCCCAGGCATATCAAGGCCGTTATTACGGCCAGAGGTGGTTGTTCGGTGTACTGATTTCTCAGGATATATGCATCCAAATTGCGTGAAATTGTAATCACATGTCAGTTCTAGTATAATATATTTGTCCAATGAATACTCGTTTATCTTTTGCATTTCTTCTTGGTGTATCAATGTTAATGGCCAGTAGTGTACATCATTTATATATATTTTAACGGTAGCGATCATATCACACTTCCTTGGGATACTCCGAAATTACCTTTACGTCTGGCGATTGTGTTACGCTAAGAGCGACGTGTTGAGCTCCATCTGTATGAAGTTCTGGATCCAGTCGCATATCTTAATAAACGACATTGTGATGTCAAATGCCTTCCTGAAGCGAAGGAGTACGATATCAGTCTGAGGACCGTTGTCTACGACACTATGGGAACAATGGAGAAACAGAGCGAGCCTTGTTTTACAAGATTTCTGGCTGGGGAATCCACGCCGATTTTTATAGAGGTGAGTTTCATTCATCAAAAACATCATAATTCTTAAGCATAAAACACGTTCCGTAAGTCTACAACAGATTGACGCCTACTATACAGGGTGTTACAAAAAGGTACGGCCAAACGTTCAGGAAACATTTGTCACACACAAATAAAGAAAAGATGTACTTCCCCGATTCACCGCCAGTTGGCCCAATTGAAGGAAGGTAATGTTGACTTAGGTGCTTGTTCTAACATGCGACTCATTGATCTACAGTACTAGCATCAAACACATCGGTACGTAGCATCAACAGGTTAGTGTTCATCACGAACGTGGTTTTGCAGTCAGTGCAATTTTTACAAATGCGGAGTTGGCAGATGCCCATTTGTTGTATGGATTAGCACGGGGCAATAGCCGTGGCGCGGTACGTTTGTATCGAGACAGATTTCCAGAACGAAGGTGTCCCGACAGGGAGACGTTCGAAGCAATTGATCGGCGTCTTAGGGAGCACGGAACATTCCAGCCTATGACTCGCGACTGGGGAAGACCTAGAACGACGAGGACACCTGCAATGGACGAGGCAATTCTTCGTGCAGTTGACGATAACCCTAATGTCAGCATCAGAGAAGTTGCTGCTGTACAAGGTAACGTTGACCACGTCACTGTGTGGAGAGTGCTACGGGAGAACCAGTTGTTTCCGTACCATGTACAGCGTGTGCAGGCACTATCAACAGATGATTGGCCTCCATGGGTACACTTCTGCGAATGGTTCATCCAACAATGTGTCAATCCTCATTTCAGTGCAAATGTTCTCTTTACGGATGAGGCTTCATTCGAACGTGATCAAATCGTAAATTTTCACAATCAACATGTATGGGCTGACGAGAATCCGCACGCAATTGTGCAATCACGTCATCAACACAGATTTTCTGTGAAAGTTTGGGCAGGCATTGTTGGTGATGTCTTGATCGGGCCCCATGTTCTTCCACCTACGCTCAATGGAGCACGTTATCATGATCTCATACGGGATTCTCTACCTGTGCTGCTACAACATGTCCCTTTACAAGTACGACACAACATGTGGTTCATGCACGATGGAGCTCCTGCACATTTCAGTCGAAGTGTTGGTACGCTTCTCAACAACAGATTCGGTGACCGATTTACTGATAGAGGCGGACCAATTACATGGCCTTCACGCTCTCCTGACCTCAACCCCCTTGACTTTCATTTATGGGGGCATTTGAAAGCTCTTGTCTACGCAACCCCGGTACCAAATGTAGAGACTCTTCGTGCTCGTATTGTGGACGGCTGTGATACAATACGCCATTCTCCAGGGCTGCATCAGCGCATCAGGGATTCCATGCGACGGAGGGTGGATGCATGTACCCTCGCTAACGGAGGATATTTTGAACATTTCCTGTAACAAAGTGTTTGAAGTCACGTTCTGTTGCTGTGTGTTTCCATTCCATGATTAATGTGATTTGAAGAGAAGTAATAAAATGAGCTCTAACATGAAAAGTAAGCGTTTCTGGACACATGTCCACATAACATGTTTTCTTTCTTTGTGTGTGAGGAATGTTTCCTGAAAGTTTGGCCGTACCTTTTTGTAACAGCCTGTATAGGCTTATAATTATGTGTATCAGTCCTACACCCCTTCTTAAAAACGGGAATGACCTGCGCTTTTTTCCAGTCGCTAGGTTCCCTTCGTTGCTCCAACGAACTACGATAAACTGTTACGAGAAGGGAAGCGAGTTCTTTCCAATAATCTTTGTACAATCTTCCAGGTGTCTCATCTGGTCTTGATACTTTCCCACTATAAAGGCGATTATAGTTGCTTTTCTCGATCGGGTATCTCGGTACCTGCCATTTCGGCGTTTGCACGACGAATCAAAGGAGGGGACGTGTTACAATCTACCGCGGTGAAACCATTTCGGATGGCCGAATTCAGTATATCGGACTTCTTTCTGTTATGTCTCGGTGCCAGTATGATCACTGAGTGAATGAATTGACGATTTCGAATCACTTATTGATTGTAAGTAAGAGTAAAACTTCTTAGGTTTTTTACTCAAATAGGTTGACAATATTTTACTTTCAAAGTCACTGAAGGCATCCCTCATTGCTCACTTTCCAGCCATTTTCGCTTAGTCCAGCTTCTGTTTTTCCACAGGTTTTGACTTCTCTTGAATCTGCTACGGTGCTCTCTTTGTTTCCGTAGCAGCTTTGTAACACGGCCGTTAAGCCACGGTGGGTCTTCTCCGTCCCCTAAGATCCTGCTCGGAACATACTCGTCTAATGTATATCGAACAATGCTTTTCAATATTGTCCATTTTTGCTCCACATCTTCGTCCTTCTGATGTCTACTATTAAGATTATCTGCATTTTGTATCCGGTCACTTTTGCTAAGGAAAATCATCTTCCTACTTTTCTTAACATCCCTTTTAATACCATTAGTCATAGTTGATATCACACCCTTATGATCACTAATGTCCTCCTCTGCGTTAACTGATTCGGTAAGTTCAGGTATGTTTGTTGCTAGGACGTCTAAGACGCTACCTTCTCCAGTTGGTTCTCTACTTGTCTGCTAGAAGTAGAAATCTTCAGACACTGAATTATTTCCTCTGTCTTCAAGCTATTATTAAAAATGGTTCAAATGGCTCTGAGCACTATGGGACTTAACATCAGAGGAATTACGTAAACCTAACTAACCTAAGGACATCACACACATCCATGTCCGAAGCAGGATTCGAACCTGTGACCGTAGTGGTCACGCGGTTCCAGACTGAAGCACCTAAAACCACTCGGCCACAGTGGCCGGCTGTTATTAAAAGAAACGTACAGCGGTCAGCAGGAACATTAGGAATAGCCACAGCACTGTGCCTTCACCATCTTTGACAAACAGAATTGTGTTAAATTCTTCAGCAACGTGGAAGCACATGATATCTGTATATTCTGAGCCAAGATTTCTCTGAAGCCGACAGTTTTTAAAATAGCGTTAACAATATACTCGTTCTGACCTAGTTCTCATTAGTGAAACCAAAACTCGATGACCGTTGCCTTTTCCTTAATACTCGTTCCCATCTCTCGACTCAAAACGACCTTCATTTTGTCTCGTTCTTTGCGAATGGATTTGACTGACTGGTTTTTCTGTGCTTTCGTATTATGTTACATGCCTATTACATTACTTTAGCGTTAGTATTCCCCCGCTACCCTCCCTCCCCCACCCCCCAACCACCACCGTGTAGGGTAGCGTAGCGCAGTGGTCAGCACATTGGACTCCCATTCGGGAGGACGACGTTTCAAACCCACGTCCCACCATCCGGACTTATGTTTCCATGATTTCCATAAATTGCTTCAGATAAATGTCGAGATGCTTCATTTGAAAGGGCACAGCCGTTTTCCTTCCTCATACCTCCATAATCCGAGCTTTTGCTCCGTTTCTAAGGAGCTCATTGTCGACGAGTCGATTAGCACTAATCTCCTCCTCCCTTCCCCAGTATTCCCATTGAATACAAGTGTTCATAACGAAATTTATTTACACTTTGGAATCGTGTCTCTGGTCTAGTCAAGAATAAGGAGCCTCTTCCTTTTTGAACAAGGATCTCACTGCCACAGGAAATATTCCGATATCCATCATCTCATGTCGCCTAACTTCACTACTTTATGAATGATGTGGGTAACTTTCAGTATCAAAAACAAGACTTCTGTGGCTCTATTCGAAGAAGTCCTACCATACTTGCATGTCTTCTATTTAACATCACTTGTTTCACCTCTGGAAACGATTGTTTTGTGTGAACAATGCCAACCTGCAGCGTGGTTCTCATTAAAACGTAGATCCCTTTATAATTGGCTTAGTAAATCAGTTCTTAAATCAGAGGCTTAGTACTCCAACAGGATCTACGCTTGTTGTATATTGTAATGTTCAAACAAGTCTACAGCTTGAAGAGAGCTTTTCTTTTCTTGTGACTCATTACATCACGGTGAAGCAAATTATCCTGTAGATGGTATGAGAAGTTTTATAATAGTGTAAAACTAGACTACTTAATTTCTTGATCCTCAAGTTCGAATGGAGTTCGTTCATGGATTTGCCCTCACAGATCGTTATCTCAAAGTACAACGAAGAAAACTGCATATTAAGTTTCTAAACTAGTCTATTGCCAGTTGGCCTACAGTTCTTTAGGAAAGGATGCCGTTCCAGTGTTGTGCACCTAGCCAGAGGTACGTAACAAATATCACCAAAGGCCTCCACCACACAGGCACAACCACTCGCTTGGCGCCTCTCAGTCTGTGCAGCAGCCTCCAGACGGCCCTCACAAACCCAGCCCTCTTCCTGTTTCTGCTTCCCCTCAGCACGTTGTATAACCTACATTCACCGATGGGGTGGACAGCCACCTAAGAGAGCGCTGTCAGGCCGGCCGCGGTGGTCTAGCGGTTCTAGGCGCTCAGTCCGGAGCCGCGCGACTGCTACGGCCGCAGGTTCGAATCCTGCCTCGGGCATGGATGAGTGTGATGTCCTTAGGTTAGTTAGGTTTAAGTAGTTCTAAGTTCTAGGGGACTAATGACCATAGATGTTAAGTCCCATAGTGCTCAGGGCCATTTGAACCAAGAGCGCTGTCAACAGCGGACTTTGTCATTGGTGCCTTCTACTGTACGGACATGGGAAGTTTTTCCGCTGGCAGGAACGAAACTTGATGCGTTGCGGACATTGAGACAGTTCTGTACCAGCGATCAGGTATTCACGAGCCACGAGTTAGACAGTTAAGTTCAGTCCTACAGCCTATTCAGTACAATGCTTTGAAGTTTTCTTTCGACTTAGCAGTCAGTATTTACGGACAACTAGATTAAGTAACGTAGTGTCTGCTCTGTTTCTGTCAGTTATAGTGACAGTATACAGGGTGCTCCATTTATCTTTTTGTCTAGACGCAAAATACAAAATGTTGCAAGAAAATGTTCTTTGGCCATCACGGGGAAATCAATCAACATGATTGCCTTCGTCGTAGCTTTGTTTTTTACAAATATATGAGCAGCGGTATGACTTTCTTAAATGGCACCCTGTGTTTTTTATTCGGTAATTCATTTCCTCTCCTAAAGATCTATCCAAAAATGTATAACATATTCACTGAGACACAACATTATTAATTATGTAACACAACACTGGCGTTGACGCTCCCAGCGCTTAGTGTACGTACTCGGGATAATGGAACACATCTACGTGCTGACATTAACACAGGACAAATGTGAACATAAACAGCGTCAACCATCGTCAGTTGAAGAGTTGTGTCAGTAGAATGTACACCGACGAAGAGAAGGTAGAAATGCTGCTAATCATCTATGGGGAATGTTTGTTAGCGCCGGACGTGCTGGCCAAGCGGTTCTAGGCGCTACAATCCTTAACCGCGAGACCGCTACGGTAGCAGGTTCGAATACTGCCTCGGGCATGGATGTGTGTGATGTCCTTAGGTTAGTTACGTTTGAGTAGTTCTAAGTTCTAGGTGACTGATGACCTCAGAAGTTAAGTCCCATAGTGCTCAGAGCCATTTGAACAATTTTTTTGTTTGTTAGCAAAACAATAATTGCAATACTGTCTTCTTATGTACGGGTACATTTAGTATAGTAGTTTAGTCCTTTTAAATACTGCTGTGCGGAGTAGGCATACAGTAAAGGCTGTACTTCCTACAAACTGCATCGACATAACGTTTTTTATTGTTGTTATTGTTGTTGTTGTCGAAGGTAGGCGAAATGCTACACAGGCAGCGGAACTGTATAGAGAGCGATATCCTGACAAGAGCCCACCTTTCCTAGCGATGTTTTCTCGTCTTGTTGCGACGCTTCAGGAAACGGGAAGTTTCAACTCACAATAACGCAATCGTCGTAGCACTCGCACAGACGAAGCTGCCGAAGCTACTGTTCTCGCTTCCGTTACTATGAATCTTCATGTGAGCCACGACAGCTTGAGCACTAAATTGGCATTCCTAAAACCAATGTACATCGTATTTTTACAGATCACCGGTTCCGACCTTAACATGTACACCTACATCAAGAATTGCATGGGAATAACTTCCAGAATCATGCACAGTTCTTTCAGTGATCACAGCAACAAATCCTCGCCAAACCGAACTTCTTCTCCAATGTTCTGTTTACCGATGAATGTTTCTTCTCAAACAAAGTACATGCAAATACAAGGAACATGCATTGTTGGTCCAGCGACAACTCACAATGGCTTAGACAGGTGGAACATCAGCGTCAATGGAGGGTTAACGTCTGGTGTGGGATGCTTGGTACTACAATTATTGGCCTTATTTCATCAATGGTAGTCTATACGGCGCAGCGTATGCCAACTTCCTCAGATGAATTCTATATCCTCTTCTGGAAGAAGTGCCGCTAAGAACTAGAATGCTTATGTGGTATCAACACTATAGTTGTCCAGCACATAATGCCTTGCGTACACGTCGTGTTCTGAACCGAAGGTATCCTGGCAGATGGATTGGTCGAGGAGGAACAGTTACTTGTCCTGCTACGTCTCCTGTTTTAAATCCTCTGCACTTTTTTCTTTGGGGATGCATTAAAGACATTGTCTGTCGCGATATTCCAACAACTCCAGAGGACATGCAGCAACGTATCGTTGTTAGTTGTAATTCTCTTCAGCAGGCAACACTGGAAGCAGTAAATATTTCTTTCATTCAACGAGTGCACTAGTGTATCGGCGCCCAGGGTCACCACTTCGAGCATTTTTGAATGTTCTACACTCCTGGAAATTGAAATAAGAACACCGTGAATTCATTGTCCCAGGAAGGGGAAACTTTATTGACACATTCCTGGGGTCAGATACATCACATGATCACACTGACAGAACCACAGGCACATAGACACAGGCAACAGAGCATGCACAATGTCGGCACTAGTACAGTGTATATCCACCTTTCGCAGCAATGCAGGCTGCTATTCTCCCATGGAGACGATCGTAGAGATGCTGGATGTAGTCCTGTGGAACGGCTTGCCATGCCATTTCCACCTGGCGCCTCAGTTGGACCAGCGTTCGTGCTGGACGTGCAGACCGCGTGAGACGACGCTTCATCCAGTCCCAAACATGCTCAATGGGGGACAGATCCGGAGATCTTGCTGGCCAGGGTAGTTGACTTACACCTTCTAGAGCACGTTGGGTGGCACGGGATACATGCGGACGTGCATTGTCCTGTTGGAACAGCAAGTTCCCTTGCCGGTCTAGGAATGGTAGAATGATGGGTTCGATGACGGTTTGGATGTACCGTGCACTATTCAGTGTCCCCTCGACGATCACCAGTGGTGTACGGCCAGTGTAGGAGATCGCTCCCCACACCATGATGCCGGGTGTTGGCCCTGTGTGCCTCGGTCGTATGCAGTCCTGATTGTGGCGCTCACCTGCACGGCGCCAAACACGCATACGACCATCATTGGCACCAAGGCAGAAGCGACTCTCATCGCTGAAGACGACACGTCTCCATTTGTCCCTCCATTCATGCCTGTCGCGACACCACTGGAGGCGGGCTGCACGATGTTGGGGCGTGAGCGGAAGACGGCCTAACGGTGTGCGGGACCGTAGCCCAGCTTCATGGAGACAGTTGCGAATGCTCCTCGCCGATACCCAAGGAGCAACAGTGTCCCTAATTTGCTGGGAAGTGGCGGTGCGGTCCCCTACGGCACTGCGTAGGATCCTACGGTCTTGGCGTGCATCCGTGCGTCGCTGCGGTCCGGTCCCAGGTCGACGGGCACGTGCACCTTCCGCCGACCACTGGCGACAACATCGATGTACTGTGGAGACCTCACGCCCCACGTGTTGAGCAATTCGGCGGTACGTCCACCCGGCCTCCCGCACGCCCACTATACGCCCTCGCTCAAAGTCTGTCAACTGCACATACGGTTCACGTCCACGCTGTCGCGGCATGCTACCAGTGTTAAAGACTGCGATGGAGCTCCGTATGCCACGGCAAACTGGCTGACACTGACGGCGGCGGTGCACAAATGCTGCGCAGCTAGCGCCATTCGACGGCCAACACCGCGGTTCCTGGTGTGTCCGCTGTGCCGTGCGTGTGATCATTGCTTGTACAGCCCTCTCGCAGTGTCCGGAGCAAGTATGGTGGGTCTGACACACCGGTGTCAATGTGTTCTTTTTTCCATTTCCAGGAGTGTACTTCTCGGAAATGGTGCAAGAGAGTCTAAGTCAATTTGGTGTTATGTTTTTACTTGGGTTCCATTTGTTTTCTGACAACCCCAGGAAGTGGACAAGTTTATGATCCCGAGCTCAAAGTCAGTGTTGTGTTATGTAATTAATAACGTTGTGTTTCAGTAAATGTTAGACGGCGATACATTTCTGAATAGGTCTTTAGGAGAGTAAATGACTCAACGAATAAAAAATACAGGGTGCCATTTGAAAAAGTCATACTGCTGTTGATATATTTGCAAAAGAAACAAAGTTACAACGAAGGCAATCATGCTTATTGATGTCCCCCTGACGGATAAAGAACATTTGCTTGAAACATTTTGTAATTTGCATCTGGACAAACAGTTATTTAGGGTGATCAAGATAAATGGGACACCCTGTATAGACTGCTAAGAGACAGCAAAGTTATTAAAACCTCTATTTTTGTCTCCCTCGGTGTAGAGTGAGCCTACGATCATGTACGGCGTTCTGGTCATCTTTCAAACCCATAAATAGGCACTTCAAATCAATTTGGTCCACCTTATTACACCCTTGCTGTCTGATCGCCAGTTCTTTGACATTATTAAAAATATCAAGCGCCATACCTTCCATGCCACTAATTGAATGCCCCAAGGCCCCGTCCTCTCTCCTCTCTTTTATCTCCTTTACAATACCGGTATACCCAAACCATCCCTACCAATCCACCTCTTCAGTACGACGACGACACGCGATCCTCGCCCTCTACCCTACTCTCCAGAAATCCCAACAATTCCTTCAAATCCAGCTCAATCAGTTAACCTAATGGTGTAACGAATGGCTCCTAAAGATCACGCGTCAAAACATGGACAATAATTGTAGGATGAAGCACCCGCAATTTCCATCTCTGTGGCTACTATCATATCATTTACGACGACTCTATCCAGGTAACTAATTCATTGAAGTACCTTGGACTATCCCTCAAAGAGACCTCATCTGCTAGCCATTTAACAGAAAACTCATAATAGGCAAAAACCACTAAAACTGCTAACAGTTAGAACTTGTGGATTACACACCTCCACTATTCCCCACAGCTATCCAACCTATCCTCTGCGGCGCAAATGTTGCATGAAATTTCGCACACCAAAGTTCTTTAAGTCCTTCCAAATCCTCGAACATCATGCACTCTGCCTCACTTCGTGCAATTGTTAACCTTCTACCACACAGATCCCCTAACATCTCATCAAATTTCTACCCGTCCTTGTCTATGTCGAACCCCTCTGTATCTCCTATATTATCTGTAAACTAGATTCCAATAACCCATTTCTCCACTATGATCACCAACACTGGTAGGATGCCACGTCTTTACGAATATGTCCTATCATCTCTGCACCTACACACACTCTATATCTTATCACAACACGCTTCCAACCAACCCCCTTTCCCACACAATGAGATCTGCACTGATATTTGTCCCCCCTGGCAATTTTAACTCTTCCCCACCAATCCTCCTCCTCTTTTTTTTCTTTCCCACGCCTCCAATCCCTTCCCCTTTCCTCTTCTCGCTACCATCCTACACACACGCAAAATTTCTTCTCACCCTCTGTCTTTATCATCTTCTGTCTTCTCTCTTCCCACTAGACACCAAAATATACCTCTATCTCCATAGTTTTCCTACATTAACAGACTCCTATCTTTTCTATCCACCCCATTCAACCCTATATAACACATACTCACCTACAAAAATACTTCTTTCCCAGTGCGGGTCCTTGAGATTTTAAGTGAAAGTGTGGTGCTCCAGTGATTTTCATTACACGAATTTCTCCCTTCTGCGATGTCTTTTTAACATGTACACGTCTTCGATTTTCTGTTTCTTTTTTTGTTCACTGTCCGTCAATGACTGTTAATTTAAAAATGGGAAACAGTCCTAATACTTTTTTATCTTCTTTGTTATATTTTAAAAAAATGCGCTTGGCCGAAGAGCGGAATATGATACCTCTGACAGCCCGTAAGGGTGGAGGCGGATGAAATAACAAAAGAGAAAAGAAAAAGCAAAATTACATTTAGGACCAAAGATAAGAATCATTTGTAACATACTTTTAATAAATGTTAATTGTCACTTCCTATTATGTTGGTACATCTTAGTTATAATGTCGTCCTATCAACGAAAGCCTTAACAGTTTTGTATTACGCCTTTACCGGGGGGGTGGGGGGTGGGGGTGGGGGAGGGGGGATTTGCAGACTGTATGGTTGCCTTGACCAACGACGGAAGAAGAAAGCGCACCTTTCTGTCGCGGTGCCGGGTTGAAGATGCTACACCAAAGTTCTTGAAACGTAAGCGCCTCTTCACCACCGCCCCAGCACATCGTATCCACGACAGCATGGAACGAGCTTTTCTTCGTGAGCGAATTCATACAACACCGAGAGACTTGGCAAGAACGGATCACGAACTTTTGGACATTTTCTATCAATTAAGTAGCAGAATGTATGGAGACGACTGGGGCAAGATCGACAGAATGACTCACGGGAGCAAGCAGAACGAACTCGAGCGCTGCACTGAGCGACAGCACAAAAATTTGCATGTCGGAGGAAGACTGACTAGGCGGTTCCCCACATGTCATGCACAGTGGTCAATCTCACTGAACGACAACTGACCGAAGAGGAAGTGTTCGTCCCTCAAAATCGAGGGAATTTCGCTATCATCCCGAGAACTATACCTATGAAGGACATCATTGCTAATACCGAAGCGGCCATTTGGACCCTTCATTGTGAAACAACGGAGGAAATACGCACTGAAACAGCCAGAATACTGCGCCGAACAAAACCACCAGCTTGCAACCTGAACAAAGAAGAAGTATAAACCATTAAGCACATTAACGCCAACAAGAGTATATTGGTACTGCCTGCCGATAAGGGAAATGCGACCGTCGTAATGAAGACCCGGAGATTATGAGCAGAAGTTTCGCGACCTATTAGATCCGACGACGTACCGAAAACTAAGCGCAGATCCGACGCAGCGTATCACACGGAACACGAATCGGTTGATCATGGCGTCGCCAGCCGCTGTGGGCGAGCGGTTCTAGGCACTTCAATCTGGAACCGTGCGACCGCTACGGTCGCAAGTTTGAATCCTGCCTCGGGCATGGATGTGTGTGATGTCCTTAGGTTAGTTAGGTTTAAGTAGTTCTAAGTTTTAGGGGACTGATGTCCTCAGATGTTAAGTCCCATAGTGCTTAGAGCCATTTGAATGATGGCGTCTTCTATGCCGGCGAACATACAGAGAAACCTGTGCAGCACAGAAGCCCTACCACTTCGGCCGTATGATTATCCAAGATCCATAAGAACAACGTTCCACTAAGACCGATTGTTAGCGATCCAGGCTAACCGACGTATAAACTGGCAAAACACCTGACCTCTGTGCTCCAGACGCACGTGGGGAAGACTGACACATACATCAAGGACTAAGGACATTTCATTGAGAACCTGAAGAAACTAAAACTTGCAACAAACGACATCGTGCTCAGCTTTGATGTTGTTTCTTTGTTTAGAAAAGTGTCAAAAAATGGTTCAAATGGCTCTGAGCACTATGGGACTCAACTGCTGAGGTCATAAGTCCCCTAGAAAATAGTACTACTTAAACCTAACTAACCTAAGGACATCACACACATCCATGCCCGAGGCAGGATTTGAACTTGCGACCGTAGCGGTCGCGCGGTTCCGGACTGTAGCGCCTAGAACCACTTGGCCACTCCGGCCGACACAAAACTGTCATTCAGTGACTCTCTGGAGTACATCGATTACATCTTCTCGCAAGATATCACAAAGCTCTTTCATGCATGTCTCACCATGAGCCGTTTCACGTGGAATGGCAACTTCTGGAACAACTGGAAGGCATCGCCATCGGTAATCCTCTTAGTCCAGTGGTAGCCAACTTCTTCATGGAACACTTCGAAGCACAGGCAATGAACTTGGCACCTTCTAAACCTAAGATGCAGTACAGATACGTCGATGATACCTTTGTGGTGTGGAGATAAGGTGAAGAACAGCTCGGTGACTTCCTAAGACACCAGAACAACCTCCGTGCCAACATACGATTTAGCATGGAAGTAGAAAAGGACAAACAACTATCATTTCTAGATATGCTGGTGACAAGAGATGGCAAAAACCTGGAACACAGTATGTATCGAAAACCGACACGCACGGACCGTTACCTCCACAGACTATCAAATCACCACCCGAGACAGAAAAGAGGCATGATTAATATGCTCGTAACGCGGGCGAGACGAATATGTGAGCCGCAGCAACTCAGACTTCAAAAGTGTTCTGAGAAGCAATGGGTGATCCACAAGTGACATTAGAAGTGTAATAGAGCCAAACACTCGGCAAAGTGACAAATCAGAAAAAGAAATGTCAGGTACGGCCTTTCTGCGATGCATTATCAGAGTGATGGATAGAATGGGCCGTATATTTTGCAGACACAGCGTAAAGACTATTTAGAAACCGAAAAAGAAGACCAGAGAGTGTATCAGATCGGCAAATGTGGCGTGTGGTGTAATTGCATGTGTTGTGTTGTACAATTTCAGCAAGATTGCAGTGAAACTAGTTACTTATTATTAATGCAACATTAGGTTTCATTTAATCACTGCTTTTCCCGGCTAATGAACATTATTTTGTTAACGTGTAGCAATGTTGTATGCCAAGCAGTGTAAATGTCAGTAAGTTCGTTAAAAAAAGTAATCATTTCTAACCAACAAACAACCAAAACTATGATAAGTAATCCAAAATAAACAATAGCAATGATTTTTAATAATTTCAGTGGTGTTGTTCAAAAGACTCTTTCCTAGTTGCGGATCGTTTATCAAAATTAATGCTACTGTTATCTCGAGGTGGCAACACTTTTCTTTGAGCAAAATGAACAGTTTTGTCACAGAATACCATACGTATACAACACTAATGTATTTTACTGTCGAAATATTTCATAGAAGTTGTTACGAAATTACCAGACTTCATACATCAGCATATAAGAATTTATATCATTTAAGATGCTGTCTGTATTCATAGAAGTACAATGTGTTTACCGTCTAACTGGAATTTATTAGCACTGAGTGGGTACTCGGCCACTAGAACACAACTATTATTGCAGTTATAAGCAATAACTGTATAGAAAATGAATTTAAACCTGCCCCTGGAATATTTCACTAAGATGGTGGCTAACGTAAAACAATCACTTATCGATTCTGTCAGGCTGTATTTTACTCGTCATAAATAATATATATCTGAAATCTTTTCTTACCTTCACTATTTACATTAACATTCGAAAATATTTCTCACTGTTTCGTGAGACATTAATTTTCACTATTTACCAATAAACTGCTCTGTAGATCAAAACGTTAATGGCTGCTCTCTTTGGTAGCTGAGCAGAAAACTTAACATTCATATGGGACGAGGATTACAATAAAATAAAACCCCAAACAAAGAAGATTAATTTCAAAACACGTAAACTCTATTTTCAAATACTAGCTAGCAACATACCTCAGTTTTTACATACCTCTGAACATTTCGAACAAAAAGAAGGATTTTTCTACGAAAATCAAAGATAACAAAAGATTGAGATTTTTCATTATCTTTTTACATGGGTATTGTCTGAGATATAATATTTTACAAAATGTTGAAGTATGTCGTTGACAATAATTTTTTATTAAAATTGAAGTCCCTTTTATCAGTATGACGAGAATTCGATCAAAGTTCAGTCACATTCAATATACAGTGCTGTCGTGAATATGATTTTAAATAAAATATACATGTGGATATTACATCGGCAACGGAGCAAGGGCACCCAGTTCTAATGTCGGGAATATATCGCATACCATACATACGCGGAAAGGTTTATGTTAGAATAACTGGACGATCAATCAACACCAGGGACACAGAACGTAAGCGACATTGCAGGTTGGGGCGGGGGGAGAAATCGGCTGTGGCAGAGCACGCCCTATGTGAGACATACCACGTAGTAAATTTGCCGACACGGTAGTTCTGGCTGTAGAGAAGAACTACACTAGAGGCCATTAAAATTGCTGCACCACGAAGATGACGTGCTACAGACGCGAAATTCAACCGACAGGAAGAAGATGCTTTGATATGCAAATGATTAGCTTTACACAGCACGTACAACGTGCTAGCATGAGGAAAGTTTCCAATCTATTTCTCATACACAAACAGCAGTTGAACGGCGTTGCCTGGTGAAACGTTGTTGTGATGCGTCGTGTAAGGAGGATAAATGCGTACCACACGTTTCCTACTTTGATAAAGGTTGGATCGTAGCCTATCGCGATTGCGGTTTATCGTATCTCGACATTGCTGCTCGCGTTGGTCGAGATCCAGTGACTGTTAGCAGAATATGGAATCGGTGGGTTCAGGAAGGTAATAAGGAACGCCCTGGTGGGTTATGTAAGAGGTATGTGCTGCCTGCGATATGTAAGCTATAAGAGAATCTGAGACCAAAGAGCAGTGTTGACTGCAGTACGAACTGCGTAGCAGTAGCAGTAAGTTGTTGCTAGCGAGCAGTCGCCTGTCTGCGCTTGTCAGTCCTGTCTGGTGTATCATGTTGGCTGGGCCGGTCGCGGTGCAGCGATGCCGGAGCCTGAGTATTATTGTATAAGGTAAAAAAGCAGCCTCGCGCATATCTAGTAATATTATGTAAACTCACATGTAAATCTTTTAAAAATGTCCTAATAATAATCTTTGTCTAATTTCTAACAAGCATTCATTTCAATTTAAAGAATTTAATTTTTTTTAATGCATGATCATTCCGATTGTTGCAAAAGAAAAATCATTTGCTTCCTTTCATAAATAACAAATTTATAGGCCAGCATTGCACAGAGCTGTGCCGGAAAAGAACTATTGTAAGAGCAGATAGTTGCCGACTTTATCGAGGTGAGAATTTTTGCTTTTTTATTCAGAATGATCTTACAGGGCCATGACGCAGCACTGCTGTCGTCCAAATTTTACCAGGTTACTGAATTTATTTCTTTATTACGAGGTTTAGGAATTTTTCTGTTTCGAGCTTATATTAAATGAGAAAAGAATTTTGTGGGTACATAAATGGGAACCAATTTTGTTCAGAGGTTACACAAAAAATGGAATCATATTGTTATTATTATTAATTAAGTTTTTTTTGTGAGGTTACACGAAAATTAGAATCATTAACCAAATAATATTCAATTATTTCGTGAGGGGAGGTTACACTTGGCGACCACCGGCCAGGATCGGATTTCCTTTGTGAATTTCTGAGAAGTAGTCATATATCTGCTCTTATTTACTTAAATGTAGTTTGCATCTGGCGCAACGTATTTACTAATTTGTCACTCTTTCTTTCACAGATCATCGGCAATTTATTGATCTTTGTTGTAATTGTTTGTTTCATTTCGCTTTGTCTTTGTTTCATTTGTGCTTAATTTTGATTTGTGAAAAAATGCCGCGAAAAACTCTTAACAGTACATCGCGATGTGCAATGAGTGAAATTGCCGACTCGATTAATTTGACCGATAATACTTGCGACACTCAGTGTAATGGCGATAATCCTCCATTTACAGACAATCAGTGCATACCGATCACTAGTAATGATTTTAATGCTAATGATGAGCGAAAAAATGGAATTATGTCCAGAGTAAATGTAACAATTGATGACGCGGCACGTTCCGATACAATGTATGCTGCTCAGTTTGAGACACCTGGTTTGCAAAATTTGCATAGTGAACAGACAAATTTTTCTCACGAAGATGAACAATGTAGGCAAAATACGTCAGATTTATTTGATTCCGAGGTAGTGACCAACTGTGCACATCCAATAGGCGAACCTTTTCAAGAATCAGAAAATGACCAAATGGTTACACAAAACGTGACAAATTCAGGTACACCACCACATAGCTCAGAGAAAAGAGTCGCTAATTTTGGCTTGGATCAAATTATGGCAGTATTGCTACAACTTAATGAAAAAATAGACAACAATTCCAAACAGTCGAAGAAAGAACAAGACGACAATCACAAACAACTTAGTGAAAATTTCAAACAACAACTTAATGAAAATTACAAACAACTCAATGAAAAATTAGACAACAATTGCAAACAGCTTAGTGAACAGATTACAGCCGTTGCTGTGCAATGTCATGATACCAAAGAACAATTACGTGAGGAAATTAAGGCTTGTGCTAGGAAAAGTAGTAAAGAAATTAGATCTGTTGCTAAAGAATTAAGGAATACGCAGGCAGCTGCCACAGAATCACTTAGAGACGAAATTAGTGCAGTCGGTAAACAATGCTCTGAAAACGCTACATAGTTACGGGACGAGTTTAAATCAATATCAGCAAAACTTTCACGTACACTGGATGCGAAAGTAGACGCGAAATTTGACCAACAGAATAGCCAAATTGACGAACGTTGTAATCACCACCTACGAAACAGTGAAACGCGTTTCCGTAAATTTATACAGGAACAGAATAAAGTAAAGCGACAAGTCATGGAAACCATTACTGCACAGAGACAGGAAGATAAACGTAAATTGTTTACGAAAGCAAAAACATACGTAGACAACAATATTGCTACAGTATCAGACGAAATTAATGCTATCAAACAGTTGAACACCGAATTACATGATAAAATATCTGATCTTAAAACAAAAACAGACACACACACAGTAGACTTTCAGACAATGACCGACAGACTTGAACAATTAGAACTAATACGGGATCCCGATGCCATCAACGCAGACGTTAAAAAATTGAACGAAACCACACGTAAAATACAAAATCAAATTAACGCTTGTGATAATAAAAACGATCAGGTAAAAGAACTGACTGAAAAATATGATGA
This sequence comes from Schistocerca cancellata, assembly GCF_023864275.1. Lineage (NCBI taxonomy): Eukaryota > Metazoa > Arthropoda > Insecta > Orthoptera > Acrididae > Schistocerca > Schistocerca cancellata. Next base: position 419,970,372 of record NC_064634.1, on the reverse strand, counting down.
ATTGACCAGTCATGTTGATGTTATCGAAAGTAGTAATGACACCAAATCAGACGATACGTCACCTGTTTCGTTTAATCCAACACCCGAATTTCAAAATTTACAGCAGACGATCAGTGAGATAGGTTCGTCCAATAGTACATGACGTAGAAAATTGTCAACTTTACAGCAAGAAGTGACAGAAATGAAAAACGTTTCAGCCTTTAACACATCACAGCATACGCCACTTTGCGAACATTTGTCAGACTCACACAGCCAGTATAATTTGGGTAATTTACAGAGAGTACGTGAGTTAGATTCCGAATAGTCACAGACAAATAGATTCTCATACAATCCTGAACCTGTTCAGACGTACAGAGACGATAATTTTGATTACAAGGACTTCCTATCAGTGAGAAAATTTAAAGTATTTAAAAATGACAGAACACAGTCACTCCCTGGATTGGATACAACAATTTAGCTTTGCTTTTCCACCGACTTGGCCTGTAACACACAAACTTGAATTTATTTGTAGTTTTTTGGAAGGCGAACCGGCAACTCGGATGAGACCGATCGCGAGACAATGCTATTCGGTAGAAGAGTTTCAGAATGCTTTTCTGTCAGCGTATTGGTCGAAGACGACTCAGCGCGGAATTAAGGATCAATTACTTAGTTTACCGAATTATGAGAACTCAAATTTTTCCACTGTCACGCAATTTTTTGAACACATGGTCCAACAAAACCAGTACTTAAGTGAACCATACAGTGAATCTGCACTTATTCAATTATGTATTTCTAAATTACCGCGATCATTAAGAGTGTCACTTTTAACGGGTCAGCAGAAAGAAAATATTTCGGCATTCAGAGATCTGGTACAGCTTTTGGAAGTTCAGCAACCAGATTATTCCTTTATAAACAAAAATTTTTCACATAATAACCAAGGTCAACAAGCATACAGCAATTACGATCAGCCACGCTATTTCAATAGCAAAGGTAATAGACGCTTCAGGAACGACAACCACAAGAACTTTAATAACAGACAAAATTTTAATTATCAGTATTGTCAAAATTATCAGCAACAGGAACCGCATTTTGGTAACAATAGAGGTTTTTCTCAACAACAGCATCAAAACCAGCCGGTTAGCATACCTAACCAACAATGCAGTCTGCAAGGTCAACGAAGCTTTAATGTTTCGCCACCTGCACGTATAGCATCGGCTCCACCAAATAGTAACGCACCGCAACAAGGAAACCAGTACGTACAGAAAACACATCATTTCAATTCCTATCGCAACGCGCCGTATAGCAATGATTATCATGACAGACGTAAAAATAATGGTCACAATTTTCAGCGTACGTTTAATAACAGTCGGTCTTATCAGCAGCAAAATCATCCGCAACAACATATTATCATGAATGAACCAGACAGTAGATATCATCCCGAACGTAATACGTCAGGAAGAAATAACAGAAAAGTACAAATAGTGGAAATGCCACAGCATCCTCCCGCAAATGATAGCACGTCAGATAGAATTTGACTAGATATAGTACAGGTTGCACCTTCCAGCAACGCAAGCAATACTTTTGACACGCAGAATCTCGTTCACGAAAATGTTATTAATTTTGACGACATCCGAGACACTCTCTTGCAGGAAAGACCAGTTATTCAAAAAACCATTTCCCACCCTGTCATTGAGGTAAAGATTGGATCATCCAAATTTTCAGCAGTAATCGATACTGGATCACCTACGTCAGTTATAAATCAGGAAACTTTCAACGAATGTAACAAAGAGAATACCTGTCCTACGTTACCATTAGGCAAACCTAAAGTAAAAGAAGCAGTATCTGGTAAAGGAGTAGATGTGAAATTACAGACACACGTTTCATTTTGTATTGCAGGTCATACGTTTCACTCAAATTTTTGGATTGTTCCCTTGTTGACAACAGACGTTATTTTAGGTACGAATTTTCTGGTACAACACGACGCAATTATTGACTTTCAAAACTCCTATTTAATGTTAAAGGATGAAAATGTACAACTGGCTTTAGAATTTCAGCACTCTTTATCTGTAGAAGAACAAACAATTAACCGTACAGAGGTCATTTCCGCATCACGTAACACAGACTGTCATTCCACATTGTTCACAGATACGTACGTACACAACTAAAATACTCCAGACGAAGCCGACTATGACGTTATACAAATGATTTCTGATAAAGTTAAACAGAGCAGTGAAAATACAGACGACTAACGCACGCAACTACGCAAAATTCTTTTACATCAAGCTCCAGTTTTTGACAACGTCCCTGGTACTATGTCCGGTTTTATGTATGAATTTCAAGTTAAACAGCACGACACATTTAAAGCCAAACGTTATCCCATTCCGTATATTCACAGAGAACAAGTTAAGAAAGATTTGCAAGCTATGCTTGACCAAGGAATTATTGAATCGGCAGTTAGTCCGTACATAAATCCACTCCATACTGTTAAGAAAGAGGATGGTTCACTTCGTCTCGTACTTGATTCGCGTCACATCAACGACATTATTATTAATGAAACAGATCGCCCACAGACACTAGACGAACTTCTACAGAAATTTCATGGTACTGCTATTTATTCCACGTTAGATTTGAAATCGGGATTTTGGCAAATTCAGCTCCATCCGAACTGCAGAAAATACATAGCTTTTCTCTGTATGGTGACTGTTATCAGTTTTGTAAATTACCGTTCGGTTTAACTATTTCTTCAGCAGCATTTATTCGCGGTTTGAATAGTATACTTCCGACAGAACTTCAAGACAGAATCACAACGTATGTAGACGACATTCTTATTGCAGAAGCTAACTGGTCTGAACACAATCTGATTCTTGAACAACTGTTACGAACTTTACGTGCACAAGGCCTCACAGTTAATATTAGCAAATAGCACTTTGGCAAAACTTCTATAAAATTTCTTGGACATGTAATTTCAGCAGAAGGCATTGCGCCTGACCCGGAAAAACTTCAAGCTTTACGTGACATTACTGTTCCTACGACGAAGAAACAACTACGCAGCTTTTTGGGTTTAATTAACTTTTTTCGTAAATTTATTCTTTACTCTGCTTTAGACACCCCTAGATTATGTCAATTGACGGGTAAAAACACTATTTGGTCCTGGGACAGCCAAGCACATTCTGAATTTGTGAATCTGAAAGAAGCTTTGTTGAATGCTCCACTTTTATCACATCCAGATCTTACTAGAAATGTTTCCATTGCTACCGACAGTTCTAATACCGCTTTAGGAGTACACATTTTTCAGGAAATTGAAGAAGATGGTACTACAGTAATTAAAAACATCGCCTTTGCGAGTCGCATTCTGTCACCTGCTGAACGCAATTATTCTGTTACAGAACTTGAAACATTATGTGTTGTATGGGCATTTAGGAGATTTAGGAATTTTCTTTATGGAAGACACACTACCGTTTACACAGATCATAGAGCTATACAGTTTTTACTTTCCGCTAAATTTACACACGACAGATTAAGGAGATGGAAACTTTATTTACAGGAATTTATTTTACAATTGTTCACATTCCCGGTACACAAAATATTGTAGCAGACGCACTATCCCGTTCTCTCAGCAACAATCAGCAAGACATCGCAACCAACTTCTGCAAAGCAAATTTCAGCGTAATGTGTATTCAACAAGTTGCATTTGAAAATTTCATTTCGTCGTCATTACGAGACATAGCACAAGAGCAGAGTAAAGACAACGTATGGAAAGAAATAAAACACCTTTGGCAAGATAGGAATAATGTTACCATTAGAAACCATTACACTGTACGCAATAATATTTTGTTTCGCCGCTCTCACCCTGACAGCAACAACTGGTTACTATGCATTCCTGACGAGCTTGTGAACAAATTAATTCGGTATACTCTTTTAAGTTACGCACATTATGGAGCCAGAAAATGTTTTCTAATACTGAGACAGAACTGTTATTTTATCAACATGGAGAAACGTATTCGACGAGTTTTAGCGTCATGTAAAATCTGCCAGAAAGCTAAGTCAGACACGACTTCACATATTCCTCCGTTACATCCCATTGTACCTGTTAAATTGAGACACATGGCCGCTGTAGACATTTTTGGTCCGATTCCCAGAACTAATAGAGGTTTTTGATACATCTTTGTCGCTGTTGAACTCACTTCAAAATTTGTACCTTCAGTCCGTTACGCAAAGCTACTGCTAAATCTGTTTCGAAAGCATTTATAAAACATTTTTTATTTCATATAGGGCATGTATTGAAAGTAATTTCCGACAATGGACCACAATTTCGATCTGCTATATGGACACATATGTTACGAACAAGAAACATTTCTCCGATCTATATATCCAAGTATCATGCTTCTTCGAACCCTTGTGAACGATTAATGAAAGAAATTGGTAAACTGTATAGAATAGACTGCCATAAAAGACATATTGATTGGGACACCAAATACTCTCATTCCAGGATGTAATTAATTTCATACCAAATGAATTTACTATGCTATCTCCGACTGTTATACTGAAAAATGTTGAACCACCTAACAAAATTAAAGAATTAGTATCCTTTCCTACATCTCGTCGACTACGACACCATGAAATAATTGACATTGCGCTGAACAACATCAAACGTGCCGCAGAGCGCCGGAGAAGACAGCAAAAACAGGTTTGTACACGCCGTGACTTTGACATTGGACACTATTTATATAACAGAGGAAAGAGTAGATGTAGTAAATTTGAGCTTCTATACGCACGTCCATATAGAATTCGCAGCATTCCTCACCCCAATGTAGTACACGTCGAAACTCTGAGAACCAGAAAAAGTAAAGGCAATCACCATGTCTCCAATATTAAACCCTTTATTGAATGAACATACTTTATGATTTATCACACTGTAATGCCATTTCCTGATTTTTATATGACCACTTATACAAATATATTTATATGAACACTTACTGATGATTATTATATTTTTTCTTGGCAAGTGCCCGGCAAGGTAAGTTTAGCAGGTCGCTTTTCTTGTCGTTACACATCAGACCGAGCACATTTATCCAGAAAAACTTACACATTTTTGACCACTTATGGAATTATATCTATGTGATTACTTACTGATGATTATTATATTTTTTCTTGGCAAGTGCCCGGGAAGGTAATGTTAGCAGGTCGCTTTTCTTGTCGTTACACATAAGACCGTGCACATTTTTCCAGATAAACTTACATATTTCATGAACAATTATGCAATTCTATCTAGTGACATATTAATTTTATCAAATTCTCTCTCCATTTAAGTATTCAGCTCTCGCCTCTATCAACAACGCAACATACAAGCTGAACACAAAGAAAGTCATTTCTTGTCGTTATATATCAGACCGTGCACATTTTCCATTTTTTATGTATGGATGATTGTTTTCCTGTTTCTTTGTATGCACTATGAAATCTTTAAGATATAACAAACACCAGTTGACTTTGACATTTTTGCCTTATGATATCTCAACATCGTGACTATTTTACATTTTTTTGCTACTACATTATGATACTCTGTGCACATTTTTGCACCTGCACATTGTCTGTGTTTTTGACATATTACGTTTTCCGTCATGCTATGCTGTATGCTTAATTATATCACTAGAAACCAGTTTTTATTTAATGGGTAAATGATTTAAATGCAAACATTAATCATTGTTCATCATTTTCAGAAAGCAATAACATGTAAAAGAAATGAATGAAACAAACCACAGTGGATTACTATGAAATGGGAATTTCACCTTCGGAATGAACGAAAGAAGATGCAATACCTCGTCACGAAGAGTAAATGGATCAGAATTAACAAACATTAACATGAATATACTATACACATCGTATGATAGCAGTCTTAACTAATTTTTTCTTTCAGAATACGAGGCGATTGATGCAGGCTCTCAGACAGAACTACACATCTTAGTTTTAGAGATGAAATATGCTAGTAATAAGAAACTCTATACTATGAATAGTTATATGAAATAAATGGTAATATGAATAATGAATAATGAAGTGTCTTTTTGCAGATGATAATGAATGATGATGAATAGTGATGAAGAATATGGTAATATGAATAATGAAGTTTTTCTTTGCAAGTGATGATAATAATGAAGTTATGGTGATATGAATAATGAAGTTTTTGTTTACAGGTGATGATAGTGATAAATTTTATATGGCCACTAAACGCACCACTTTTAAGTTTTTCTTTGCAGGTGAGAATAATGATGAAGTTTATATATTTACTGTTAGTTAAGAAATACTATGTAGTTATTTAAGTATTTGTTGCAGTTCGTTTTGACAGTATGTCTTATGTCGCATGGTATAATGACTGAAGGTTTTGGAAAGGACAGCTAGAGTACATATATATTGAGTACACATTTCATTACCTGTTAATTCGAAGTTCACTACTTTTCAGCATAATATGCGTTTCTTCTTTCAGCTTAATAATCCATTTTGTATTTTTTCTAGGAGAAGCTATTCACGAAATTAATATGCTATAAGCAGTTAAGCATTAAACCTGTTCTAGTACTTGCATTTTTTACCCATTTGTGTGTGTCATTCATGAATGTGATCACATATACTCAACTTGTTTCATAACCTTGCTACAGCTGACTCATGACGAATGACGTTACCTATCCTCATTTGCAGCAATAAGTCAAAAGCAAATATTTTCATCCCAACGCAATGTATTGCTAGCAAAAGAAAAAAAATGTATTACCAGTCCCAAATAATGTTACCAGTTTAAGAGAATTCTAAGTAATACTGAATGATGTTTTTTAATCACAGACCTTGAGTAATAATTACAGTGTGCTACATTTTCAATATGTCCTATGTCACTTGAATGATGAATTCTGAGTAATACTGAGTGATGCTTTGTAATAATGCCTAAATACTATGCCAATAATTTCTGTAAATAATATTTTTGTTATACTCTATAAATGCAATGCCAATAATTAACTCTCATTTTGAATGATAACTTCTGAATAATACTGAATAAGGTTTTATAAAAATATAAGAATACTTTGTAACTGGCCAATGAATGCCCTGTTTCTTATTTTAATTTAGTATTATGTCACCTAGATGCTATTATATAAGAATACCAGTAGCTTGATGCTACATTCATTAGCTCCTGTTTTGAATGATGACTTCTGATGGTTTGTAACTGGCCAATGAGTACCAATGATTACTATAACTAGGTGAATTATGTTAATACTAGGCCATTCATTAGCTCCTGTTTTGAATGATGACTTCTGGGTGTTTGTAACTGGCCAATGAGTGCCAATGATTACTATAACTAGGTGAATTATGTAAATGGTATGCCATTAATTAACTCTTGTTTTGAATGATCACTTTTAAATAATGTATAGAAATGGTTTGTAACTGGGCAATGAGTGCCAATGTTCACTGTAATCAGATGATTTATGAACATTATTCTGTAATACTTCATACATAGTACAGAAGTGTTCAGTAACTAGGCGACGAGTGCCGACAATTAGTCAAATCGGTTGACAGACTAGTGTAATTCTCAATGATGACGAGCATGAGACTTAATGTCCTTCACCTTCTGACCTAAATACCAGAAATTACTCCAATATACGTTTGTCCTGTCTATCCTTATGATCATGGAGCACTATATTTGGTTTCTGCACTAATTCTACGTTGGTGAATGAGTGTGGTGTTGACACATCATGGTGTCCACCACCTTGAACAATGGAGATGTTGCTATGGTTCCACTGTTTGGTGTACATAATGTACTACCAAAATGATAACATGGAATATTAATACGACATTTCAGTGTCTTGGCTACACTGATTAATACTTCAGGGAGGAGAACTTCAGATTGTCTCACTTGGTGTTGTGCTTCTGTAGAAAGATATGGACTTTCAGTGCAGCTACGTGCAACTTAATGTGCTACAACCATGATGCAATCCTTCCCTTTCCTATCCTAGTTCTAGTAAAATGGTACCAAAAAATAATACAGTGTGTAAACACTTTATGTCATTTGTTAATATGTTTTGTACTCATTGCGTATACATTTTGTCATTGCTTGATACGTTCTGTACTACAGTGTGTATGCCCTTTATGTCATTTGTTAATATGTTTTGTACTCATTGCGTATACATTTTGTCATTGCTTGATATGTTCTGTACTACAGTGTGTATGCCCTTTATGTCATTTGTTAATATGATTTGTACTCATTGCGTATACATTTTGTCATTGTTTGATATGTTCTGTACTCAGTGCATGTGCACTATATTTCATTTCATGTTATGCACTTATATATATGTATATACCCTGTGACTGTCAACTTACTTAAGTAGATTTTAGAAAAATTTGTTGCTCATGGCAAGTCCAATTGACTCACCATCGCTGCCAAATTTTTGGCCCCCCCCCCCCCCCCCCCGTGGAGGGTTATGTAAGAGGTATGTGCTGCCTGCGATATGTAAGCTATAAGAGAATCTGAGACCAAAGAACAGTGTTGACTGCAGTACGAAGTGTGTAGCAGTAGCAGTAAGTTGTTGCTAGCGAGCAGTCGCCTGTCTGCGCTTGTCAGTCCTGTCTGGTGTATCATGTTGGCTGGGCCGGTCGCGGTGCAGCGATGCCGGAGCCTGAGTGATATTGTATAAGGTAAAAAAGCAGCCTCGCGCATATCTAGTAATATTATGTAAACTCACATGTAAATCTTTTAAAAATGTCCCAATAATAATCTTTGTCTAATTTCTAACAAGCATTCATTTCAATTTAAAGAATTTAATATTTTTTTAATGCATGATCATTCCGATTGTTGCAAAAGAAAAATCATTTGCTTCCTTTTATAAATAACAAATGTATAGGCCAGCATTGCACAGAGATGTGCCGGAAAAGAACTATTGTAAGAGCAGATAGTTGCCAACATTATCGAGGTGAGAATTTTTGCTTTTTTTATTCAGAATGATATTACAGGGCCATGACACAGCAGTGCTGTCGTCCAAATTTTACCAGGTAACTGAATTTATTTCTTTATTACGAGGTTTAGGAATTTTTCTGTTTCGAGCTTATATTAAATGAGAAAAGAATTTTGTGGGTACATTAAATGGGAACCAATTTTGTTCAGAGGTTACACAAAAAATAGAATCATATTATTATTATTATTAATTAAACTTTTTTGTGCGGTTACACAAAAATTAGAATCATTAACCAAATAATATTCAATTATTTCGTGAGGGGAGGTTACAAATGAATGTCCGTTTATCATCTGTATTTCTTCTTGGTGTAGCAATTTCAATGGCCAGTAGTGTATTACAGCCGCTTGTTCAGAGAAGCTATCGAAATACACAAACAAGAGAATAGCTTCAACAAGAAAGAAGAAAGCTTCAAGGCAAACGGATACTGGCTTGCCGTGCTGCAGCGACAACCGTCACAGGTAGCAAGAGAACCGCTCTGGAAGTGACCGCGGAGAAACCCTCGGACTTTGGTGTGCCAGGTACATGTAGTCTGCGGCCGCGATCTCTGCTCCAGTCCACCACCAGGTATGGAGGGTGAAATTTTGATAATGCTGGCCATTCTTGCTGGCGAAACGTCAGAAAAATCATCAGACGAACGTCGGCCGAGGAACCCGAGACAGAAGCCTGCAGGCAGTTTGTAATGAAGTGTTTATTTGCAAGCCACCATTTAGGAACCAAATCAGGAAAACAGTTTTTTGCTTTGTGAATTTTGATCTGAATTAACAGTAGCATACATTTACTACGTTTCCAGCACACAGCATCATGAATACGTTTTCCCACATACTAGGTATAACTATACGGCCAAGTTCATCAATTTTTCTGTCATCAGTTTTGTTTTAGGTATTTCGTACAACCTGAATATTAGCCCGATATTGTTATGGTCTGATATATGACTGTATGTGTGTGCTCTGCGTGCATGTGCGAATGCGCCGGCGCCCTCGCCTGTGTGTGTGTGTGTGTGTGTGTGTGTGTGTGTGTGTGTGTGTGTTTGTGCGTCTGTGTTTACTGTACAACGAAACACATGTCTGTGGTAGTGGACACAACATAAAGGACCACTCTATCATAGCCGGCACATCAGAGTCACACTCCAACGACTTCGTCTGACGCCAGGAAATTAAATCCCGCAGTCCATCTCTCCTCGGGTTTGTGGAGCTGTGTTTTAATTAATATTTCTTTTAAAAACCCTTTTTCTGACTTCTTGTTAATAGCGGCAGACACAGATACAGTACATTACCTCCAGACATAGCTTGAAAAATGTGCAAGTAAGTGGTCCCGTTTTGAGAAAATTCTGTGAAGTGAATTATTCCTCTGAAATTCTAATGCGAATTGCGTCGTTTCAAGAGATTTACGCTACAGGCCATGTGAAACCGAAATGTGTTGTTCAAATGATCTAACTTTGCTGATACAGGGGCATAAAATTTCACTGTCACATCTTTTATTTAAAACAGCGTAGCTGACAGAATTTTGGACTTTCTCATAAATGTTTCAATTCAGTGCTGTAATGTTGGAAATTGCTACAATTTTTACAGTCCTACGAGCTCTTTCGAACAGACTGTCTAACTATTTGTAAACAGCAAATGCAAATATATCGTGTGAGGAGAGATTCCAGGGTAGCTTAAGGAAAGCAGAATTTCTCTACGCACGTCTGAAGCACGGGTATGTCACAAATATCAGGTTAGTGTCTCTCTTACTGTCAGAATTCACGTCCATTGTTAGTAACATAATAAATCCGCGCAAAGTTTTATAGATATAGTTTGCTACCTTAAAAACATGCTATAGGGTTACATAACCTTTTGTATAGAGATGGAATGACCATCTCATGGAGCATATGGAGAAATTACAAAAAATCTAGTTCATTTACGATAAATTATTTGAAACAAAGTATACTGGTAGTAGGATACGCCTAGAACCGCTGTAGCTGGTGCTAAGGCTGCAGTGACTATTACATGAAATAACAATAATTAAGAACGGCCAAAGTTACTATCGAATTCTTAGCTTTAAGTTTATGTTGGATGTTTGATAACTGTCTGGGTGACAGCTGAGCACTCTCTTAGTTAAACAGGCTTAACATAACCTCCAAAGGCGGAGTGTACGAGGGACTGTCCAGTGGACTTGAGCTTGTACGTCTCTGTAAAAAGGACGGATTGAGATAAGAAGTTTTTCATTCTTGAACTTGGTGGGAAACGAAAACGTTATTTTTACTGTAATTCTATTTTCCAAGACATCCAACAAAATTACTTAAGATGTACAACATGGCTATAGTTGATTCATTTTCTGTGTGTCAGATATTAAGAATAAAAAGGCAAGTGAGCAGTCCTGGTACTCAACCGCAGGCTACTATATGAAAGTTCAATGTCAAACTGAAATTTCGGCTATCATAATTAGTTTCTTACTTTTTTCCTTCAACATGTAGCATAATTTTTTCTGTTGTATGCAATCCAAAATTGCATGGAGAAAATACGAAATTTTTTATTGCGATTTCCATTGATCTAATGCTCGTCAATCAATGTGTAACATAACGACCACAGATTGCAGGAAAGCTCTTGGCGCAGTCTCCAAGAAATCTGCAGTAATAGTTCTTCAGAAATAAGGCTGTGATTTTTCCTATATTAGCGTACAGGACAATATATACATCAATGTTCAGTCTTCTGTAATAGTTGTGGGAAAAATCAAAAATGAAAGAGCAGAAGGACAAGGACACCGGGATATGTAATCAAATCAAATGTCAGCAGTTCTACAAGAAATTTTCATATAATGAAACTAAGAAAAAGATGAAGGGATATACCGGGTGACCAAAAAGTCAGTATAAATTAGAAAACTTAATAAACCACGGATTAATGTAGACAGAGAGGAAAAAATTGACACACATGTTTGGAAAGACATGGGGTTTTATTAGAACAAGAAAAACAAACAAAGTATTGCTAGACGCGTGAAAGATCTCTTGCGTGCGTCGTTTGGTGATAATCGTGTGCTCACCGCAACTTTCGTCATGCTTGGCCTTCCAGGTCCTCAGGCCTGAGTCCGTGCGATTATTGGCCTTGGGGTTACCTGAAGTCGCAAGTGTATCGTGATCGACCCACATCTCTAGAGATGCTGAAAGACAACATCCGACGCCAACGCCTCACCATAACTCCGGTCATGTTTTACGACGTGCATTCAAGTTCTAAGGCCTCCCATGTTTTTTCTAATTAACTACTCACCCGAAATCGATTAAACTGGCGTTACTTCTCGACGTAATCGCCCTGCAGACGTACACATTTTTCACAACGCTGACGCCATGATTCCATGGCAGCGGCGAAGGCTTCTTTAGGAGTCTGTTTTGACCACTGGAAAATCGCTGAGGCAATAGCAGCACGGCTGGTGAATGTGCGGCCACGGGGAGTGTCTTTCATTGTTGGAAAAAGCCAAGTCACTAGAAGCCAGGTCAGGTGAGTAGGGAGCATGAGGAATCACTTCAAAGTTGTTATCACGAAGAAACTGTTGCGTAACGTTAGCTCGATGTGCCGGTGCGTTGTCTTGGTGAAACAGCACACGCGCAGCCCTTCCCGGACGTTTTTTTTCCAGTGCAGGAAGGAATTTGGTCTTCAAAACATTTTCGTAGGATGCTCCTGTTACCGTAGTGCCCTTTGGAACGCAATGGGTAAGGATTACGCCCTCGCTGTCCCAGAACATGGACACCATCATTTTTTCAGCACTGGCGGTTACCCGAAATTTTTTTGGTGGCGGTGAATCTGTGTGCTTCCATTGAGCTGACTGGCGCTTTGTTTCTGGATTGAAAAATGGCATCCACGTCTCATCCATTGTCACAACCGACGAAAAGCAAGTCCCATTCATGCGGTCGTTGCGCGTCAACATTGCTCGGCAACATGCCACAGGGGCAGCCATGTGGTCGTCCGTCAGCATTCGTGGCACCCACCTGGATGACACTTCTCGCATTTTCAGGTCGTAATTCAGGATTGTGTGCACAGAACCCACAGAAATGCCAACTCTGGAGGCGATGTGTTCAACAGTCATTCGGCGATCCCCCAAAACAATTCTCTCCACTTTCTCGGTCATGTCGTCAGACCGGCTTGTGCGAGCCCGAGGTTGTTTCGGTTTGTTGTCACACGATGTTCTGCCTTCATTAAACTGTCGCACCCATGAACGCACTTTTGACACATCCATAACTCCATCACCACATGTCTCCTTCAACTGTCGATGAATTTCAATTCGTTTCACGCCACGCAAATTCAGAAAACGCATGATTGGACGCTGTTCAAGTACGGAAAACGTCGCCATTTTAAGTATTTAAAACAGTTCTCATTCTCGCCGCTGGCGGTAAAATTCCATCTGGCGTATGGTGCTGCCATCTCTGGGACGTATTGACAATGAACGTGGCCTCATTTTAAAACAATGTGCATGTTTCTATCTCTTTCCAGTCTGGAGAAAAAAAAATCGGAGGCCTTAGAACTTGAATGCACCTCATACAGTGCTGTTCACATCATTATTTCTCGAGTACAGCTATTGTTGAGGATTGATGGTGAAAATATTGAGCATTTACTGTAAAGAATATCATCTTTTCTTTGGCTTACTTTGTTATGCTCAATTATTGGTATTCTGATCAGATGAAGCGCCATCTGTCGGACATTTTTTGAACTTTTGTATTTTTATGGTTCTAATAAAACCCCATGTCATTCCAAGCATGTGTGTCAATTTTTTCCTCTCTGTCTACATTATTCCGTGATTTATTCAGTTTTCAAATTTATACTGACTTTTTGATTCCCGGTATTATATTTCAACGGTCCTCACTTTTTGGCTATGCCGTTTATGTTCACTGCAAGTAAACTCCGGCAAGTTAACAGAGAAAGCTTGAAAGTTAGGCTAAAAGTCAATCGCAGTAAGACAAAAATAATGTATAGCCTAAAGATCGTAAAGAAAATAGTACTAACTGACAATGAACTTAGGCATCAAGTTGACGAGTGTTTCTATGTATAGGAGTGGAAGTTAACTATTAAACTGACAGAAAGAGCTATAAACATAAGGGTGAAAAATGTCATGGAGTGTTTCTAGCAAAGTGCACGGGAGAATGGGAGCAACTGTCGGTGGGAGAGGGGATAGGGAGAACGTGTCATCCAACATCTTTTGAAAATAAATATCAGTTTTTTAGTCTTAATTGACAAAGACATCATTGAACAAATGTATTCAAACTTAACTAATTACAAGTGCTAAAAGCTCTTTGCGGTAAGAATTAAAGTACCATTAAATCAAATGCACTCATCTTTTTCAATAAAAAGACAATACTCCAAGTTTTAATGAATGGTGTTGTTGCGACTACGAATAATGAAGGAGCGGGATAGATAATCACGAATCTGCCTGGTTTCGCTGTTAAATTTGTAGGAGGGGTGACCAGGAGACAGACGGCTAGCAATTGAACGGCACGTGACAATCCGTTCGGTGTTGGTATAATAACAAAGTTATAATCAATAGATGTGTCACGATGGATTGCTATGAAGAGATTTCAATATTGTCTATTGTTTTAAAGGCAAAGGGGTGATAGTAAGTAAATATTTCGCCCGCCCGGTTGGCCGTGCGGTCTAACGCACGGCATTCCGCGCGGGAAGGAGCCCCTGGTCCGTGGCACGAATCCGCCCGGCTGATTTGTGTCGAGGTCCGGTGAACCGGCCAGTCTGTGGATGGCTTTTAGGCGGTTTTCCATCTGCCTCGGCTAATGCGGGCTGGTTCCCCTTATTCCGCCTCAGTTACACTATATCGGCGATTGTTGCGCAAACAAGTTCTCAGCATACGCGTACACCACCATTACTCTACCACGCCAACATAGGGGCTACACTCGTCTGGTGTGAGACATTTCCTGAGGGGTGCACCGGGGGCCGAACCGCACAGTATCTCTGGGTTTGGTGTGGGGCAGCGGTGGGGTGAAGTGGACTGCGGTAGTCGTCGTGGGGTTGTGGACCACTGCGGCTGCGGCGGGGACGGAGCCTCTCCGTCGTTTTTAGGTCCATACAATACAATAAAAGTAAATATTTACTACAAAATATAATAGTGATAATCATTCAAACACGGTCGATAAATTTAATGTTTAATATTACATAACTTTTTTATTCTTGGTAATCGCAAAATACGTTTTAATCTAGGTTTACTTTAAGTGCCATTGAAATATACGGCCTGAGGGACCCAGAATACTCCAAAAACTGATTTTCGATCCTAATTCTCAATTTCTTTCAAAGGGGTCTCCCGTTTAGGCTTGCTTGTGACCTACACCCTGTCTATTGAGTCTTCGTCTCTCCTCCTCCCATACTTGGTTCAAATGGCTCTGAGCACTATGCGACTTAACTTCTGAGGTCATCAGTCGCCTATAACTTAGAACTGCTTAAACCTAACTAACCTAAGGACATCACACACATCCATGCCCGAGGCAGGATTCGAACCTGCGACCGTAGCGGCCTCGCGGTTCCAGACTATAGCGCCTAGAACCGCACGACCACTCGAGCCCGGCCTCCCATAATTTACTGCTAGTGACGCCTTGGCGAAGTGAACTATGTTTTACTCACGACATGTCTGAAAAGGATGTTGAAAATCAGTGTTTTAGCAATATGGGCGTGCAGCAGTGAAATGAGGATTTTTTATGCCAAAACCCTTGAAAACGATGGTGAGTTTAATGTTGGGAATAACTAGATGTTGCAGAAAAACGGAAAAATATATCAGATAACAGAACGGTAGAAAGGCATTCTTGCCCCACCCCGACATTCCCTTCCCGCTCGAGCTTTTGAGATAGGACGTCAAAAATTAAAAAGAAATAGATTTTGCAAAAATATGTTCGTTTCGTAGTGCACATCTTTCTGAAGAGTTTGATATATGAATCATATACACTACTGGCGATTAAAATTGCTACACCAAGAAGATGACGTGCTACAGACGCGAAATTTAACCGACAGGAAGAAGATGCTTTGATAAGCAAATGATTAGCTTTTCACAGCATTCACACAAGGTTGGCGCCGGTGGCGACACCTACAACGTGCTGACATGAGGAAAGTTTCCAACCGATTTCTCACACATAAACAGCAGTTGACCGGCGTTGCCTGGTGAAACGTTGTTGTGATGCCTCGTGTAAGGAGGAGAAATGCGTACCATCACGTTTCCGACTTTGATAAAGGTCGGATTGTAACCTATGGCGATTGCGCCTTATCGTATCGCGACATTGCTGCTCGCGTTGGTCGAGATCCAATGACAGTTAGCAGAATATGGAATCGCTGGGTTCAGGAGGGTAATACGGAACGCCGTGTTTGATCCCAACGGCCTCATATCACTAGTAGTCAAGATGACAAGGCATCTTATCCGCATGGCTATAACGGATCGTGCAGCCACCTCTCGATCCGTGAGTCAACAGGTGAGGACGTTTGCAAGACAACAACCATCTGCACGAACAGTTCGACGACGTTTGCAGCAGCATGGATTCTCAGCTCGGAGACCATGGCTGCGGTTACCCTTGACGCTGCATCACAGACAGGAGCACCTGCGATGGTGTACTCAACGACGAATGGGGTGCCATTGGTTACACGTCTCGTTTACCTCTTGTTCACATTGACGGCACTTTGAACAGGGGACGTTACATTTCAGATGTTGTACGAACCGTGGCTCTACCCCTGATTCGATCCCTGCGAAACCCTACATTTCAGCAGTATAATGCACGACCGCATGTTGCACGTCCTGTACGGGCCTTTCTGGATACAGAAAATGTTCGACTGCTGCCCTCGCCAGCACATTCTCCAGATCTTTCACCAATTGAAAACGTCTGGTCAATGGTGGCCGAGCAACTGGTTCGTCACAAAATGCCAGTCACTACTCTTGATGAACTGTGGTATCGCGTTGAAGCTGCTTGGGCGGCTGTACCTGTACACACCACCCAAGCTCTGTTTTGAATCAATGCCCAGGTGTATCAAGGCCGTTATTACGGCCAGAGGTAGTTGCTCTGGGTACTGATTTCTCAGGATCTATGCACCCAAATTGCTTGAAAATGTAATCACATGTCAGTTATAGTGTAATATATTTGTCCAATGAATACCCGTTTATCATATGCATTTCTTTTTTGGTGTAACAATTTTAATGGCCAGTAGTGTACACTTGGGGAAATGTAAGATACATTATTTGGTTTTAAGTGTGCCACAGTGCGGTGCAACACGTCTTCAAACAGCGTTCTTCTATTGCATGTCACTGTGTTTCGCTTTGTGGAATTCAATGTGTGTATTTTGTAATGGTCGGTATCAAACCTATATTAAGGACAGTGGAAATTAAAATATGCTGTGGAGCCTCTCCTACTTCCAGTCAGTCGGTTTGTCATCCTGATGCCCTTACAAAAATCTCACCATTAATGCGAGGTCAGATTATTTGTGACCATAAGGATAGGAACTCTTCAGAAAATTTGCACTCTTTATTGCCTATTAGCTTATAACTTTCTCTTTTGTGTGCCATTAAATGTAGGAAACATAAAACCATTTACGACGGTACTGGGCACTACACATTGTAGAAATCCGCTGAGAATGATGACAGGACAGGCCTCAGAAAGCTGCCACAGATGGCGCCCAAGTCGGGCGCGGACGTCGAGGGAACTCCGGGGCAGAGATAACACATTACTAGCAGCGCCAGGCGGGCGCGGACGGCAAAGGGAGCACCCAGCGCCCTCTGGGCATAAATACTGGACAAGATCCTCCAACACGGCAGTCTAAGGTAGCACCTGAAGAAGGCAACGAGTTACGTGGCCGAAATATTGTGCCAGAGCGACACAAACATCCGCCAGTAGACCCGATTGTTCGACATGTCAAGGGAAAGCCTGAAGAGTTACATGATGAAAATTGTTATATAGTAGGTGTTGGCGCTGTTTGCTGATTTTTGATAAAAAAGTTAGTTGAGAGTGAATAGTTAGCTCGAGCCCCACGTGCTACGGCACGAAAATATATATATTTGTTACATTCAACACTGAACTTAATTGAGCGGTTCCAGAGATGTGGCTGGTCTCAATGTTTGGCTACGTTTTTCGTCATGGGGTGCCAGCTCACACCTGTAGTAAACTCAGTTTTCAAGCTGAAGTAAAATATATATATAAAAAGTACAAAGCAGACAGGTATTGCGATGAAATTTAAAATATTGAGTCACTCACGTTGGTTTATAATTTGAACGAGTAGTTTATTTCGAAATTTCCACAAATAGTTTTCAATATATTGACTAAACACTTTCCGGCCGTAGTGGCCGTGCGGTTCTAGGCGCTACAGTCTGGAACCGAGCGACCACTACGGTCGCAGGTTCGAACCCTGCCTCGGGCATGGATGTGTGTGTGTGATGCCCTTAGGTTAGTTAGGTTTAGGTAGTTCTAAGTTCTAGGGGACTGATGACCTCAGAAGTTAAGTCGCATAGTACTCAGAGCCATTTGAACCATTTGAACTAAACACTTGAAATGCAGTCTGAGGGGCTTTTACGTAAGCGCTATACTAAAACGCTTCACTATAAAATTCATATGTCCCGACAGTCTTTTCACATTTCACAAAATACACTGTTGTCTGCTGTCCTAAACCACTATATTGCTCTCCGCTTGATCGTTTTCGAATGTCGCTACATACATCCGGGTGATCAAGAAGTCAGTATAAATTTGAAAACGTAATAAACCACTGAATAATGTAGATAGAGAGGTAAAAATTGACACACATGCTTGGAATGACGTGGGGTTTTATTAGAAAAAAAAGACCCCATATCGCTAGACGCATGAAAGATCTCTTGCGCGCGTCGTTTGGTGATGATCGCGTGCTCAGCCGCAACTTTCGTCATGCTTGGCTTCCCAGGTCCCCAGACCTCAGTCCGTGCGATTGTTGGCTTTGGGGTTACCTAAAGTCGCAAGTGTATCGTGATCGACCGACATCTCTAGAGATGCTGAAAGACAACATCCGACGCCAATGCCTCACCATAACTCCAGACATGCTTTACAGTGCTGTTCACAACATTATTCCTCGACTACAGCTATTGTTGAGGAATGATGGTGGACATACTGAGCATTTCCTGTAAAGAACATCATCTTTGCTTTGTCTTACTTTGTTATGCTAATTATTGCTATTCTGATCAGATGAAGCGCCATCTGTCGGACATTTTTTGAACTTTTTTTTGGTTCTAATAAAACCCCATTTCATTCCAAGCATGCGTGTCAATTTGTACCTCTCTGTCTACAGTATTCCGTGATTTATTCAGGTTTCAAATTTATACTGACTCTTTGATCACTCGCTACTTGTCTCCGATCATGGCTACAAACTCAATACTACCCCGAGATGGTCGGCACGGCCGGCTCTTAGCGTCGCTCAAACTCAACTCCCCAAAGATGGCCGAAACGGCTGCCTTACTCGAAACAATGTTTGACAAAAAAATTACAAATATTCTAAAACTTAATCCAAAAATACGTATGATACATTGAAAAATATGGAAATTTTCCTGGCAATAACAATTTAAAGGCCAGTTTTTTGTTTCTGCCACCGTTTTGTCACAAATAATGTTCTTGTGGCGTGATTTTGCTTTTCCCAGTTTTTTTATACTAAACATAAATAGACAAATAAAAATACATACTTAATTACTCACCTACCTCTTTAAACTTTAGAATAATGCCGCTAGTTTCGTCTCATTAAATTTATATATTACCAAGAACACAGTTTCTCTCAGTCGAATCCCATACTCCGACCTCTCATTCAAAAATAGTACATATTCTGCTAAATTGGCTATGATTGCTCGCTGCAGCTCTACCAGCCGAATCCGCAAACAGTTTGTACATATTAATCGCCCAAGGGATTGCCAAGACTTTAGCTTTTGAACTTTCATGAATTTACAGTTTTTAAGACAACAATAACTTTTAAACCATTACATAGTTTTGTGGTGCATCTAGATAATTTAGCTTTGCATATTTTTCTGCCGGACCTCCGTGTCACTCTTAGTTCTGTTTTTATAAATTTTTTCTCTGGCATATAAATTCCTCTAATCGCGCAAACACTGCCGTACGCTCCCCTGCCAAGCTTTCGCTTGGGTTTTTCCATAGTCTCGTAACCGCCAGCCGCTCGCCACAGCCCCGTAGCAACCGCCAGTCACGTTTCCTGCGGCGGAAAACTGCCACTCTAATCTCCCCCCACAGCTTGTAAGCTCACACTGGTTCATTTATCCCGCATGTATTGTCCGGTTAGGCGTTATTACGGGTTTGTACAACGCATTTTGCTTCCTATTCCGAGAACAGAACTTAAGCGGCTGCTAACCGTGACTGAACTATTGGCTCCTAGTAGTCTAGCGATATGGCATAAATATTCTGCCAAAATTTCGTTTTCTTGGGTACGCCAAGAAGATAATATTTAATCTTTCTTACGTGATATTTCTGTTAGTCGTTTACTTCCACGCTGATAGTCTGAATCTATGAATTTCTCTAATAATTATAACAACGCTTATCATTCGCACATCCAGTCAACCATATAAACAAACAGCGATTAGCACTGCCCCGCTCGGATTTATTCGGCTCATCTCGTATAGCCCTGTCCCCTTTTGTCTGCGGCAAGGTTTTTATTTCTTGATGCAACGGAGATTCCCCTGGCAGACATCACGTGTACTATACACACATTCAAAAATCAACTTATGATTAGTTCAGAAACCTACTTAGAATGTTTTAAAAAATGTTCAGAAACCAACATGGATGCGTTTCAAAATCATGTGAATAATCGATAGATTAAAGTGCGCTGGGTGCTAGGCGCTTTGTGAAACAAAGTTTTTATTTCTTCTAGAATATGAATTTGGCGCTCCCTAGCATTGCCGCCCATGGTCGATACCATGTTTTGCCTCCTCCCCCCCCCCCATTTCCGGGTCTAATTGGAAAGGCAGTCGCTGCTCATGTAGCCAGAAGAATGAAGTACCACGGAGGCTCTTTGGTGTATTACAGCAGATAAGAAAAGGCCCTTTTCCCTATGATTTCTTCAATTTTCAGAGCAATTACACTACAGTTTTCTCTGTTTTGTAAACATGCTTTGCAACAATTGTAATACTGCGACGTTACCGAAACTAACCATTGTTAATTTGCGGCAGTCGAACAGCGTCAAAAATCGAACTGTTGACTGTGGTGTTGTATCACTCAGTTCACTGATTATATTATTTTCTGAAAATCCAGTATATTTTCCATATTTCTCGCCATCTAGGAGGGCGTGCTGACAAGAGTAATGCCTCCGAATTTTTTTTAAATATGAAAACACTTTTTAAATTAAACAAACATTATCTAAATTCTTCATCTTTATTCTTCATGTCAATATATTTTAAGCCCTCTGCATCTAAAGGACTCCGAATTTTAGCGTGTAATACGGCGGTGTGTAACGTAACTAATTCGGCGCGGGAGAAACAGCGTGCGGCAGTACCCTTTCCTTCAGTTTGACAATACCAGATCACAGACTAGCGCTGCAACATCTGCAAAAATGCAACACCTTGGATTTACTGTCATCGATAATCCTCCACAATGTTCTGATTCGCCTCATACAATTTTCATCTGTTTACAAAACTGAGAGAATACCTTCAAGGACCTCACTTTGACAGTGATGAAGAGGCGCGAGTAGAGGTAATGTGACTCCGTCAACAGAGTCCATTATTCTACAGAGTCGGTGTGAACAAACTAGTATCTAGCCTAGTTGGGAGTGACTACGTTGAGAAATAGATACGTAGACATGAAGAATAAAGATGGGAAATGTAAATAAAGTTTGTTTTATTTAAAAAGGCTTTAGGCATTTTCACTTAACAAATTCTGAGGCACTAATTTTCAGCACGCCCTCGTAATTTTACTGCTCGTTTGTCAGTTACACGTATTTTCTGGTTGTTTAAATAGTAGTATATTTTCGCTGTAGGGCTCTCTATTTTCCAAAAATAAACTGTCTGAAATTACTGCTGATCGTAAATTTCTTTGTACTTGTTAACGCTGTTTCAATCACAGTTCATTGCTTAATATATACTAAACGATTCATCTATTATCTGCTCGACGTACAGCAATATTCAAATGGTGCTACACTAATCGTCTGCTGACTTACAAGGCCGGCAACCGCCATCTCCGAAGACAGCAAGGTTTTCTGACGCCCTGGAACTCGGTCGACGGCTCATGACACTAATATGAGTCCGTTTTTTTAACTTAATTTATCCTCATTTAACAGATACATAAACATGTGATACTACGATTATACATCACACGTTTTCTATATGTTTCTGTTCGTAGCTTAAATTTTAAAATTTTGTTAGTGGCTGCAACCGTAGAATGAAATTATCTTGTAGAAGTAGGAAACAGCTCAAAAACAATGTATTTCAAAAAAGGAAATAGCTTAAATACAAAGTATTTCGAAAGGAGTCTTCCGACATCACAAGATTATATCTTCTGCATGAAAGAAGACATGAACTTCCGGTGATTTTTAACTTACACATATGCCTACATAGTTTTTAGTTTCAAAAACACCATCCGGTTTTCGAAGGATATATTATTTAAAGCAAATGCAGTTGTCAAAGGCTTTAGCTCTTGGGAGTGCAGTGCCGTACTCTCAAAGAAAATGGCGCTACACGGTTACAACTGGATTGTATCTGTTAAAATGAGAAACAAAAAATACCTTTGTTGCTGCTTTATTGTCGATTCGGTAATGAACCTCGAATTAGTTACACTACAGTGACACTCACAGGAAACAAATCACATTAACTGGCAAATTACACAGGTGCCAATGCAGGGATAGGTTGTTAATTTGGGGTGGGGATGTCATACTCTGTTAGTGTCTCTCCCATCCCCTTCAGATGCAATTTATAAGTTACCGACACCTCAACTTTAAGTGTAATACATGGCTGCGACTTTACTGGTACTAATTCCAGTAATAATAAAAAAATGACTTCCTGTGACTTTTTTGGCTCTATGAGCCTTTGTATTCACTCACAAGGCTCAATTTTCAACTGAGAAAGTAAATGTTAAATGAAGTGTAGAGAGGCTTTCATTTATTCAAGTTTCCTATATCAATACCTAGCTGAATGCCTGGCGTTGCCCAGATATGTATTTATTCCAGTCTTCCTTCACCCTGTGCCCATCCCCTCCACTCCCCAGCCTTTGTTCATCTCCTCCTGCCGTTATCTCTGCCGACCGGCTCCTCCCCCACTCTCTCCGTCCACTTGCTCCTCTCCTTCTCTCTGTTCATCACCTTATCTCCCCCTCGCAGTTCACCTCCTATTCCCTCCCTCTAAGTTCATCTCCTGTTCTTCCCTCTGCGTTCAGCTACTCTTACTCTCTAAGTCAACATCCCCCTCCCCCACTCCCTTTCCATCTCAACCTTCCCCCCCCTCTCTCTCTCTCCATCTCCCATCTAATCCCTTTTCTCTTTCTATCTCCTCCTCCCCCTATGTGTGCCCATCTATTCCTTCCATCTCTCTGTCCATCTTCTCTTCTCCACCTTCTCTCTCCATCACCAAGTCATCACACCTCCTCTAATAGCAAGCTGGTTGTAGTGAAGCCATGAAAATAGTGCCCAGGACGTTTTTTGGAGACAGGGAACAGCTTTCGGAATTTCTGGATAACTACGACAGTACCTATGACTTAGTTGAGCCAAAGGTCAAGTAAGTATTTCTTAAGTAAATTACAGGAAAAATCACGGGATGTGCCCAGAGAAAATTGCTCGTAAGAGACCATATTGAGACTTGCTCTATGATATGGGAAATATCACTTGAAAATTACGAGGAAAAACGGACCTCGATTACTAAGCATGTAATACATTTAACAGTAGACAAAGGAAAGATGAAAGTGTGATCCAGTGGAGGTCTTTTGTAGATACGATGTAGTTTCACTTCCATGAAGCTATGAAGAGGGTAATGAATGCTGAGGAAGTTTCTGGTAGCAATCTCCTAATTCGTAAACTGTGTATAACTGTAGTTATTCAGGGATATATCGTTGAGAAGATAAAAACAGTGGTGCATGCACAAGTGCAACTGCTAACTCTGACAGAGGCAATCGATTTAGCATCTACTCTAATGCGTGCTATTACATCCGATCGAGAAAAACGCAAGGTGGTGTCATTCCCAACTGCTTGAGGCGCAATAACAACGTACGAGCCACTGCGGGCAACACAAGCCAAGGGTTGGGTGAGAAGAAGCTTGTGGAGCCTTTACAAGGCTCGTCGCTTCATATACCGCCACCAGTTGTCCACCGCGAATCGCAGAGAGAGAGAGAGAGAGAGAGAGATTACGAGAATACTCGCGACTGGACAATGATAACAAATCAGAAAGAATGAATGCAAGAGAAGCGAACCCACCAGCACGTACGCATAAAGCAGAAATTGTTGGTGGTCTCCGGAAGGAATATTTCGCAAAACAAAAAAAAGGTTCAAATTGCTCTGAGCACTATGGGACTTAACACCTGAGGTCATCAGTCCGCTAGAACTTAGAACTACTTAAACCTAACTAACCTAATGACATCACTTATATCCATGCCGGACACAGTATTCGAACCTGTGATCGTAGCCGTGGAGCGGTTCCAGACTGAAGCGCCTCGAACCGCTCGGCCACACCGGCAGGCATTTCGGAAAAGGTTCACCGAGTAAGAGCAACAGAAATACTGATCCCCAAGCAAGAAGCTCGTCCGGGCGTGTGTATCCCAGAAGCACTAGTGACTGTGCAGGAAGGAACTTGCATCACTAGTATGCTCAGCACTGCAGACGAAGAGATTCGCTTAGAGACCCCCAAAGTACTCACCGAAACAATGCCGCCCCCCTAGTAGCTTCAAAGTTCGAGATATAACAACCAAACCGAGGATTGTGGCAAAGTCGAGATTCAGTTTGCTCCAGGAAAATAAGCGAACCAAGCATTTGAATACGGAGGAAAGACAGGCTCTCGAGATAACGTGTACTGCATAAAGTGATGTATTTCACTTACCTGGGGATGCATTAATGCACACCACATTAGCGAAGCGTCGTATACCTCTGATACCGAAGGCAGAAGGCACGATTATAAGCTAATGACCATATCGAATAACACAAGCTCAGCAAGGAGCCCTGCAGGTCGAAGTAGAGGGAATGCTAGCAGATGGGATAATATCCATAGTATGATCTCCGGGAACTTCTCCCTCCTAATGCTGCCAAGGAAACTACGTGCTAGTGGTCTTCAGAAGTGGCGAGTAGTTGCTCATTATTTTGAAAGCTCAACGATATTTCCCACAACATAGCCTATCCACTACGACGGATCGATGAGATCCTAGACAGCCTGGGTAAAGCGAAGTATTTTTCAACGATAGACTTAGCAAAAGGATATACCAGGTATTCATAGATGAGAAAGATCGAAAAAAAACCGCCTTCAGTGTGCCTACGGGGCATTACGAATATAAGAAGATGGCCATGGGACTACAAGCCGTGCCCTTCGACATTTCAACAATTGATTAATACAGTCCTGACTGGGTTACAAAGGAGTCGGGTTTTTATGTACCTAGATACGTAGTTGTAGTGGGCGCATCATTAGAGGAAGACAACAACCGTTTGGAAGAGGTAATCGAGTGGCTTAGACAAGGAATCGGAAACTACAAATGAATAAGTGCGAATTCCTGCAGAAAGAGGTCACCTTCTTGAGCCATGTAGCAATGGCGTTTGGACTGAAACTCGACCCCGCTGAAATGGAGGCCATCAAAAATTACCCCCAACCAAAGACGACAACGCAGTTGAAGGCTTTCATCGCCCTCATCGGGTACTACCGTCGTTTTATAAGAAACTTCAGTAAAATATCAAATCCATTGCACAGTTTATTGAAGAAAGGAGTCTCTTGTGACTGAGGAGTGACCTAGGAGGAAGTCTTCCAATAGCTAAAGGAAAAATGATCTCACCACCAAAATTGCGGGACCTGATTTCGAAAAGGAATTTGCAGTTACGATTGATGATAGTGATTTAAAGCAGAAGGGATAGATAACATTCCATCAGAATTTCTAAAATCATTGGGGGAAGTGGGAACAAAACGACTATTCACGTTGGTGTGTAGAATATATGAGTCTGGCGATATACCATCTGACTTTCGGAAAAGCATCATCCACACAATTCCGAAGACGGCAAGAGCTGACAAGTGCGAGAATTATCGCACAATCAGCTTAACAGCTCATGCATTGAAGCTGCTTACAACAATAATACACAGAAGAATGGAAAAGAAAATTGAGAATGCGCTAGGTGACGATCAGTTTGGCTTTAGGAAAAGTAAAGGGGTGAGAGAGGCAATTCTGACGTTACGGCTAACAATGGAAGCAAGGCTAAAGAAAAATCAAGACACTTTCATAGGATTTGTCGACCTGTAAAAAGCGTTCGACAATATAAAATGGTGCAAGCTGTTCGAGATTCTGAAAAAACTAGGGTTAAGCTATAGGGAGAGACGGGTCATATACAATATGTACAACAACCATAAGGGAATAATAAGAGTGGACGATCAAGAACGAAGTGCTCGTATTAAGAAGGGTGTAAGACAAGGCTGTAGCCTTTCGCCCCTACTCTTCAATCTGTACATCAAGGAAGCAATGATGGAAATAAAAGAAAGGTTCAGGAGTGGAATTAAAATACAAGGTGAAAGGATATCAATGATACGATTCGCTGATGACATTGCTATCCTGAGTGAAAGTGAAGAAGAATTAAATGATCTGCTGGACGGAATGAACAGTCTAATGAGTACACAGTATGGTTTGAGAGTAAATCGGAGAAAGACGAAGGTAATGAGAAGTAGTAGAAATGAGAACAGCGAGAAACTTAACATCAGGATTGATGGTCACGAAGTCGATGAAGTTAAGGAATTCTGCTACCTAGGCAGTAAAATAACGAATGACGGACGGAGCAAGGAGGACATCAAAAGCAGACTCGCTATGGCAAAAAAGGCATTTCTGGCCAAGAGAAGTCTACTAATATCAACTACCGGCCTTAATTTGAGGAAGAAATGTCTGAGGATGTACGTTTGGAGTACAGCATTGTATGGTAGTGAAACATGGACTGTGGGAAAACCGGAACAGAATAGAATCGAAGCATTTGAGATGTGGTGCTATAGACGAATGTTGAAAATTAGGTGGACTGATAAGGTAAGGAATGAGGAGGTTCTACGCAGAATTGGAGAGGAAAGGAATATGTGGAAAACACTGATAATGAGAAGGGACAGGATGATAGGACATCTGCTAAGACATGAGGGAATGACTTCCATAGTACTAGAGGGAGCTGTAGAGGGCAACAACTGTAGAGGAAGACAGAGATTGGAATACATCAAGCAAATAATTGAGGACGTAGGTTGCAAGTGCTACTCTGAGATGAAGACGTTAGCAGGTTCGCACAGGAAAGGAATTCGTGGCGGGCCGCATCAAACCAGTCAGTAGACTGATGACAAAAAAAAGTGATTTTGTGCTCAGGGCGTATCTTAGCCAAGGATCAATGGGGAAGGATTTATCAATTGTGTCTGTATCGTGAACACTTAAGGCCGAGCAGTATTATAATACGGTAGAGCGAGAATTGCTCACAATCGTATGGGCTGTAAGATACTTGAGGCCACACTATTCGGCAGGAAATTCAAAATAGTGACTGACCACAAGCAGTGGTGTGGCTGGGCAGTATATCGGATTTGTCGTCACGTCCAATGAAGTTTCGCTTAAAACTGGAAGAGTTTGATTACCAAATTATATATAAAGAAGGAAAGTAAATTCGAATCGCGGATGTGCAATCCTGCATTAGGAACGTGCGCGAGGTAATGGAAGAATCAACGCTCAACACATGAGAGACTGTAGCACGTGACGCAGAGGCCGTGCCGGTGGAGTCCAGGCCGAAACAGCTGTTAACAGAGTTAACGGACGCGACCGGTAATGCGGAGCCGCAAACACGGGATGAGAATGTAGAGAATGAAGAGAAGCTAGCCAGAGTTAATTCGTATTTGAACGCTGGCATCGTCAGCCAACCACCACAATCGGCCTCAGGAACAGAAATATACACTGAAGTGGTAGAGAAACTGGTATAGGCATGTGTATTCAAATACAGAGATATGTAACCAGGCAGAATATGGCGCTGTGGTCGGCAACGCCTGTATATGACAATAAGTATTTTTTTTTTGTTTTGTTTTAAAACGCAAAAACAACTGAGGTCATACGCGCGCAAACCGACTTAAAGAATTCGTCTAATTGCAGATGGCCGGAATGCAGGCACTGTTGAGAATGATATTTGTTGGAAGTACGATGATGGGCAAAGGATGCCAGCACACGACGTAAAAGTGCAGCGTGTCCAGTCGGGATCTATTTACTTTAATTTAAGGAAACTATATGAGAAGTTTGATGACACGCAAAAAGTAGCGATAAGGGCGAAAGCACGTTGTATGAAGAGATTAAACCAAGTGAAACTGAATACAGCTGATATGGCACGTGGGAAAAACAGCTGAGGCCAAAGGATTGACAGGGCAACTTGCCAGACACTAAGGGGGATTCTCGAAAACAGTGATCCTTAATTTTATTGATGGCACAAGAAATTTTTTATTCGGTACTCTCGATCAGGAAGGCGCATCGTTCTTCAAAGCCAAAAAAGATGCTCTAGAGGAGCAGCGACAGTAACTTTTGAGGCTATCTAAGGAATAGGCGATAAATGCAGTAACAAAGAACAAGCAGATCATAGCAAGCGGGATCCGGAAAGTAAATGCTCACATTGAAGAGTTCGAGAATAGCAGTAGTTAGAAAATGCAGCAGGCAATGATATTGGTAACGATCACCGAACAATTAGTGTACTTGACCGCGATATTTAACGAACTGCAAAGGGAATATGACTTGTTAATTACTGCCATTGTAAACGCTCAGAAAGATCTGTTGGAACAGGACTTAATCAATCCAGCACAGATGGATAAATTTTGGGCTTAATTGAGGTAGAATTAAAGGATAAAAAGTTTCAAATTGAACCTTTCTAGGGTCAGGCAGTATCAGTTATTACGTATAATAGACCTAGATGTATTCTTAGTCGGCAGAACTTTATGTTATGTGTTAAATGTAGCCTTAGTTGATAGTAATGAGTGTACCCTGTACAGAATATGAGCATTACCCGCAGTATGTGACAAAACGAAGCGGTAGTTTACCTACATCGCACCAGAGAGAGAGAGTTTCTGATGATGGACGAGACCAAGAGGCAGTGTGAGCACCTGTCTAGTGGCAAATTGTCCTGTAAAAGCGTAAACACGAAACATCAGATATGTTGACAAAATTCCATGTCTACGTAAGTTCATGAGAGATGTGAAACACGGATGTTCCTGCAGATATCAGAAATACCCCAATACTGCAATCTAAATGGTTGTTCGTTGTTGTGAAGGACGAAGGATTAACAGTATTGAGCAACGACTCACCTTCTGCTAAACTCATTGTAAGAGGGACACTAGAATTGAAATTGTGAGTAAACGTAAGGGGTATGGGGCAACAAATTATGCTACAGTCCGTACTAATAGCAGTAAAAAGGATATTGTACCAACTTTAGACATAGACGGAGGTGGTTGACTAATAGAATATGAAAAGAGGAATATATCAGAGGTACCTGTAATTCTGCCACTAGAGCACGTGGTTATTTAAAAGCAGCACGACAGGAGGATCTACCGAAGAAAATCGAGAACCAGCAGATCATTGATTTCCGAGGATGGTCTATGAGTTATTGTTCCATGTAGGACTACTCAGGATCCTTAATGTTATGTATACTAATTCTAGTCTGCTGTTTATTTACATATTGAAAATGCTGTGGAAGGTGCGGTAAACAAACGTGTGAGATTGGTGTGAAATGCCGTGCAAGACCTATGTGACTAATAATGTCGCAACCTGAGGCCCGTCCAGGGAACTGATTAGGTTTACTCCCGCCCATTACACTGCAGTGTGTAATAAGGCGAAAGAGGGAGAAAGGACTGCTACAATTTCGCCCTAGTGTCTTCTCGTTGGTCCTGACGATGGACCATTAATGAGTTGTTGGGCTGAGAGTTAGTGCCAGAGGCGTCTTCTGAAGTTTTACAGTAGAGGGGACTTCTAGAAATTACTGCCTTGATTCGTTAATCATCCTCACCAACGTCCATACTCCGTACCACTTAGAACTTGCAGGCTAGAAGTAATTGGAGGTCTACAGGCAGCCCACGGTATCTTCCACTCAGCAAATAGTCTGTTGAGGTAAGGTCCCTGTTATCATAGCTACGTGCCCTCCACACACGTTCTCGTAACAGGACAGGGCCCAAATACGTGCATGTGACATATATTTCACACATATTTAACACACTTCACACATATTTGTAAACCTGCCTCTGTAGATATTTTCACTCCGCAATTTCTATTTCACGCTGCTCAATCTTGACGAAGTCATATCCCCCGAAAAATATGTTGTACAGCGGTATAATTTTGGAAGTACGCTCAGTGCTACAGCTGGACACTGTCTGGGAAACGTGTTGCTATTAGAGATAGTAGAAACAAATGAAAACATCATGCGTGATGCCACAGTTTTTCACGAATTTCAGTGTTTATGACTTCATATCTCCTGAGCTATGTGTCATACAATGATATGACTTTGCAGTTAGATGAAGCGGTATATGTGAATACTGTCCGAAAAATGTGTCGTGATCACAGTTAGTAGTAAAGAAGCAATAAACTGAAACATCATGTCTGATGCAGCAGTCTTATTGCATGAACAGTGAAAATGTAGTAAGGGATAAACTGTTTTACTTTGATCATTTTGTGTAGTTTATCAGTAAGAAAAAGTTTCATAGAGGTTTGAAATTATTTGTAAGGTTTCCTGCAGGTCACTAAGTGCTCCCATGCTCAATTACCGGATTATTAAGTGCCAGGTATTTGTACGTCGTGAACTACACTACTTTAATACTCCACCCTCACACATTACCTCATTCTTACGCCCACAGCAATTCTTTTCAGAGAGTATGTGATACGTGTATCAAGTTTTGATGAAATCAGTAAAGTGGTTTAGGAGGAAATGTACAGCATGCATACATAGGTATTTATAATATGTGTGAGCCTTTTCCCACAACTTCAGTCATGTATGCATTCGTCACATGTATTGCAGACATCTGCTCGTCCTCTCTCTGTGTCTTCACCCCTTCTTCCGTGCCAGCTCTCTGCCAACCTCATCCTCCCAAATAAATACGTCCGTCTCCTCTTTCTCACTCTGTCTTTTCATCTCTTCCTTCCTCTCTCTTTGTCCATCTCCTCTGCCCCTCTCTCTAGCAACACCTTCTTGTCTACTCCCTCTGTCCCCATCTTCCTCCCCTACCTCTGTCCATATCCTTCTCTCCCTTTTCTTTGTCCACTTAATCCTCCTCCTTCCTCAACACCCACCTCCTCCAGTCTCTTTACTCAGCCTCATTGACCTCACCATGCAGGCCCTGCAAAGAAGGTCGATAATGCAGACCGATACTGCTCCCACACAACATTCTTGACTAGCAGGAAGCCTACACGTTGAGGATGGAAAACCCGTTCCTGACCTCTGATGTTTAGGCTCGACGGTAAAGTAGAGCAGTAAGGCTGGCCGATGGTATTTCCAACCAATCTGCCTGTTATCCAGGGCAACCTGTACGACATGGGACCCAAAAAACAGGTTCTTGCCCATGTCTCGACTCCTACTGGAGCTAGGAGGTTTTAAACGCCGCAGTGCTGATACCTCATAGGCCTACTGTTTCTCTCAATAATAGGATGCCCACACAATGTTCAGATTTATATTATCAGTTTTCCCTTAATAACTTCATGAACTTTAGGCGCGCCAACAATGAGTGTCTAGCTAAGTGTTTGGGGCTGACCAGTTCAGCTGCTAGGAGAGACTGTTTGTCTGGTGAGCACATTTGAATAGTGTGGCTGCACGGTACAGTGTAGGACGGAGGTCGCACATTTGACATCTTAGCTGCCTGACATGGATGTGAAAATTTTAATGTATAGTGTCTATGTCAGAAATGCAGAGTAGAATGTGTAAATAGGGAGTTATTTTCATATACGATTGTAATTTATAAGAAGTATTACGAACAATGACAGAATTTGTTACACATTTGAACTGTATTAAATGCGATGTTCTAGTCACGTATGTCACTGCAATAGAAATGCACACTATTTTTGTAAAAATACAGTTTTTATTCTGCATGTGTGAAAGTTTTACAGTGTGTAGATACATCCTTCCCGCTTGTTTTCAAACTTAGTTCAACCTGTTCCCGTGAGTGGCACCGTCACAGCATGTCTTCAAGATGGCTGCTACACTTGACGTTCGTCAGAAGCAACGTGCTGTCATAGAATTCCTGCGCTGTGAAAACGAGACAGTGGGAAACATCCACAAGAGCTTGAAAGAGGTGTATGGAGATGTTGCTGTCGATTCGCAGTACAGTTAGTCGGTGGGCAAGCAGGTTACGTGATGAAAGCGGGCAGGGCAATATTGAGGATTGTCCTCGCAGCGGTAGGTCTCGTACTGCACACACTCCAGACAATGTGCAGAGAGTTAACGAATAAGTGACTGCTGACAGACGCATCACAGTGAACGAATTGTCACGCTACGTTGGGATAGGGGAAGGAAGTGTTTGCAGAATACTGAAAGTGTTGGCGTTAAAAAATCATGCCAAGTGGAACCACCATAAATTCTGATGCATATGCGACGACACTGAAGAAACTTCAAGCTCGACTGAGTCGTGTTCGACCACATCGGTAAAAGCAGGTTGTTTTGCTGTTACACGACAATGTACGACCACATGTCAGTCAGAAAATCATGGAAGCGATCACAAAACTCGGATGGATAACACTGAAACACCTGCCTTAAAACGTGACTCCATGTTTCGTAGGACTGAGAGCCTTTGCCTACACACTAGACAGTTTCTTACAGCCTGACATCCATAAACACAGATTCATGACCTACGTAAGCTGAATCTGCGCCCAGACATCTGAAGATAGCACCAGGTGGGTGTTCAACTTTGACACAACAGAATACAACTAGGCCCCTCGCATGCCTTGCATGCACAGTACAGATGTTGACAGGCGGATGTTATCTGACGTAACAGTGAGGAGGGAACAGACGGAGAGCTAGTTTTCCCAGGCATTGACTCTTGTTTCCATTACGTAGCAAAAGTTGATTAGCGTTTCATTTCAAGTTGTCCTTCCATATGTTTCATTACAATAGATTTATATTATATTTTATAATAACAATAATTTTAATTTGCTTACCTCAGTGCTTTGTATATAGCTTTAGCGTGCGTCATTAAACCTTTTAAGATCTCGTAACGGTCCAACTACATCTTCCGTACATGCACTTTTTTTACCCCTCTTTTAAGTAGTAACACTAGTGAGATGCAACAAAGCCTTAGTTGAGCGATGGAAAAGTGGATGGAAATTGGGAGAAGTCTTTTTATTAGTATCTGTAAAAGATATGTCTCGTTTCATCACCAAAGAATGTGCGAGATGTCACTTAGCTCCAGGTACTGGGCTGACCAATGTAAATGCAGAGGAGGCGTGATACAATCATCAAGGCAATCATCAAGAAACAAGCGGCGCTATACAGCCTGCCTGACGATGTTTTCTGCAGAATGAAGAACAATCGACGAGAACGTTTTAGCATAATTCTTTGCATTGTGTCAATTCCGACTGACGTAGCTCATTTGCATGTGCCAGCTCAACATAACTGACACTAAGAGAAACTGAAATCCACTCAATAACGGAGCTTGTGTGGCGAAACGAATAATTTACGGTGACGTCTCCGCAGCCGTATACCTCGATGGACTGTGTCAGGGTCACGTTACTTAATTTGTTGTAATTTATTATTAAAATTAAATGCTAGCGTGGCACGCATGTGGGCAGTAGCTCCTGAGCAAAATGCAACTTACGTGAATGAAGAATGTTTTGCATGAAACCAGTATTAAATATACAAACATGGAGGCAAATTATACGTGGTAGTATTTGTGAACCAGGGAAGACGTGTAAAATAATGAAATTGCCAATTCTGAATATATGAAAAACCTTGTATAATTGCTAGGCAGACCAGATGTTCAAATTAACAGTTATGGCTACGTAGAGACATCGAGTCAGAATAATTAACGTTACTTCTGAAAATCATATCACAGAATTACGAAACTAATAATTTACAAGCTTTTTAGAAACGTACTCGCGATTGACAGACGCTCCATGTAAGTCACTTGAACTGGCCAACTGGTTAACACAGCGACGGATTCGGACCATCAGGTTTTTAAGCAATGAAACTGAGAAGAAAGATCCAGTATTATGCACAGTAAGTCCAGGTGCGAAAGTTAGTGTGGAAAAAATACAATTTTACCTAAATTAGACGGTATCCTGGTTCCAAATCATATGAATGCAACCAAAGTGCTAACTGCTTGCTACAGTCTCATCATTATGCCGAAGGTTACTGATCGAAAATGTCCGAATCAAATACGCAAGACAAGAGACGACAAGTGACTGCAAACCAACATGTGACTTACGCCTTGTGCGGTTCAGCGACGTTTGAAACGAGCTCTCTACACAGTGACCACCTATCATGTTATTATAAAGTGAAGATGCCAAGTATTGCCAATAAAAAGCCAAATATACCATTCTGATTACTCAGACAGGAACCATGTACTGTCTACATAATTTTGAACATGAAGGTGTGAGGCATTCCGTGTGTGTGTTTATCACCTCTGACCCTTCACCATTTTTGTTCCAAGTTTGTTGAGGCCAGTCTCTCGAACCATCACAATAAACAATTGAATAAAGACAGTATTTGCTAGTATTCCAATTACAAAAAAGAATAGAACTGCTCTTCAGCCCTTTTCCTTTCTTTTTATGAATGGGTCATAAGTAAGTGTGGCAGTAAACAGCTATTAATCAAATATTATGAAACCCTGAGAGATTGCAGGGCACTCTCACATCTGATTCGGTGTAGGGAATACGATCTACTGCGATTTGACTTAATACATTATGATGAAATGGTGGGCAGCAGTTTACGGTCTTGTTTGCGTGCTCTAGGGAAAGAAATACGGTAAGCTTTACCTGCGTTCAAAGGGACAGGGTGCCGACTTACACGATTGCAGTAAAAGCACAGCGTTGGTGAGCCGACAAAGCGTGCTTCTTCTGGGGAACAATGAGGAGACATTTCCAGACGGCCGTGTGCAGTGGTTGCATTGTGCAAAACACATTAGCTTGGTGCCAGACAGGGGGCAGACGTCCAGGTATACGGCCTAGCGCCGAAAAGTCGCCGACAGCGCATTATAGGCTGGGAACGAAGCAGCAGATGGACCCTTGTTAGAGAGCAAGCCGCCAAAAGAAATGTAAACGTTCTGCAAATGTCCGTGGGACAGGGAAACTGGCGTCCAGACGTCCAGTCTCTGTTTCAAAAGATGTTTGTGAGAGCATGAAGCTTTTACGAGTTTATGGCCGTTCTTTGCAAACTTTGAAATGGATGCAACAGGGGAGATAACAAGCTGTTTATTGAGGGCTGTGCTTTCACTCTGTATTGTGTTAGAAACGATATGGCACACATGTGGGAGAGAGGCCATGAAGCTGAATTTTTTCCCATTTTCTGCCAATTAACTTTAAAGTCTCTGGTTGGCCAAATCGGTTTGCAGTGCTAAGACCATTCTCTGTGGTTAGAATGCCAGGCGCCACCTCGTGATTGGCTTGGGAGAAAGTGGGGGAAGTCAAAAAAGAGAAATGTGCTTTTGGAACCGAGCTGAGGAGGAAGTTGGGAGAAAGGAAGGAAGATCACTTTTGTACAAGTCTCTTGTACTGGTGCTTCACTAGTAAAGAACTACAAGTCTCTACCTAAACGGTGAGACTTGTGTCCTTTGCTAGAGTGCGACTTAAAGCCTGTGCCAGTCATGTTCTGAACCGTCAGAGGTACTGCTTACAGTCACAACGAATGATACGTGTGTGTACTTATTTGTCTTGAGTCGGCCGTCTAAACATTTGACGCATTCTGACACGCACAGTCATGGCACGGAGTCAGATTGGTTTGGCAGACCAGCAAACAGGTTCAGCTTCACACTGGAATCCATTGGGGTTTCAGAGGCTCTTAGGGAAGTACCTGCATTCTGAATTAACCGAACGCAAGACCGCGTACTTGCATTTTTCGGGAACGCGCATTTACTAACAGATTGCCGCCGTCCATGACTTCATTCGCCGAATGCATCGTGGTGTGCCACCTTGACAAGTAGGATGATAAAGTATTCGCTGCTGCGATGTAGGGCTATAATATCTATTTCTCAGCACCCTGTTCTTTCGAACCATATTTTCCTCTTTTTTTTTGTATGGTGGAATATAGATACTTGGTGGTGGCGAAGTTTGATGCCGTAACCTGAATTCACGTGTATGAAGTGAGATAAAGCGAATAGTGTTCTGGTTAGTGTCGTGTGTCGATCCCCAGCAGATCACTTTGTCCACCATAAATCCCATTTTAGTAAGACTTTTGTTAAATAAATATTTTTTTGTATGATGTTTAATTAATAATTTTGTTGCCTTGTCATGTTTAAGGTCAATAAATCGATTGTGGATTAGACTACAACTTCTCCCTGAGTTCTGATTAACAGTTCCTTCGCCTCGTGGGATTAGCCATATAGTCTAAGGTGTTGCAGTCATGGACTGTCCGGCTGGTCCCAGCGGAGGTTCGAGTCCTCCCATGGGCATGGCTGTGTGTGTTTGTCCTCAGGATAATTTAGGTTAAGTAGTGTGTAAGCTGAGGGATTGATGACTTTAGCAGTTAAGTCCCACAAGATTTCACATACATTTGAACATAACAGTTCCTTCGCATTTTTGTGGGAGTCTAGATCAGAAACATAAAGAGTAAGTTTACTTCATTAACATTAATCTTCTTTCAACGTTTGGGTGAATAATTAATATTTACCACATGTTAGCATATAACCATAAAACTAGGACATTCAAGCAAGACTTTTAAAGTTTGCACACAAAATACATCTTACACTGATGAGTGAAAACATTATGACTACCTGCTTAATAGTCTGTTCTGCCACCTTCGGAACGCAATACACTACCGATTCAGCGTATCATCTGTTCTACAGTTTGTTGGCAGGCTTCTGCAGGTATGTGGCAGCAGCTGCCTAAGCACGGGCCATGTAATTCCCGTAAATGACGGGCTGTTGATTTGTGTATGCGGTGATGGCGCCTTTAGCGACCCACATGGGTTCCATCGGATTCACATCAGGCAAATTTGGTGGCCAAGACGTCATCGTGAGTTCACTACCATGCTCCTCAAATGATTGTAGTACGATTCCTGCTTTGAGACACAGACAATTATCCTGCTAAAAGATGACATCATCGTCGGAGAAGTCATTAAGCGTGAAGGGACGCAGGTCGTCCGCGGATGTCAGTGTGTCTTCGATTACTAGCACAGGTCTCATTCAACCACAGGAGAATGTCTGCCATAGCATAATACAGCATCCACAGGCCCATGTCCATGGCGTAGTGAACATTTCGAATCGCCGTTCACCTTGACGATGGCGTTTATGGAGACGACCATCGATATGGTGTAGCAAAAAGCTTGAGTCATCCGACGCACAACTTTTCCATTGATCCACAGTCCAATCTCGATTATCCCATCTGCGCTTCCGTCGCAGTTGACCACGTCGTTGGGTTAACATGTGAACACATGGGGATCGTCTGCAACGGAGCAACATATTCATCAGTGTACAATGAACAGGGTGCTCAGAAAGACTTAAGTTCGTAACAGCCCTGCGCTCTTTTGGCAGAAGCGGCACAGGTCGCCACCTACCATACTTTGCAGAGCAGGAAAGACTCCAAACCCCACATTGTATGGAGAGTCGTGCACGTCCACCGACTTACTGCCTTTTAGTCGTTCCACTGTAGTTCCACCCCTTTGTACAGATGCTGATGACAGTAGCACATGAGCATTCGACTCGCTAAGCCGTTTTAGAGATACTTCTTCACAGGCTCTGTGTAATAATAATGTCACCGTTTTCAAAGTCGCGTAAGTCAGTGGGTCTCCACATTTGCACACCGTATAGTCGCTAGAATAATTCCCCGTTCTTCTCAGCTCCGGTGATATACTTTCCTTACCGCGTCACGTTCCCGCAATGCCACCAACCAGCTTCGAACCTCGCGGTGGGCAGTGGTCATAATATTTTGGCTTATCAGTGTATGACGATGTTGTTGATGATGATGATGAAGTCTCATACTCCGTAACGGAGCGTAGGGGACGATGCGGGAGACCCGCAGCGCCGTACTAGGCAACGTCCTAGTGGAGGTGATTTACCATTGCCTTCTGACTGTTACTAATTGTTTCACATTTCACACTTATTCACAGTCCTTGCACAAAACTTCAATGTGTTCAAGACACATGTATTTTATTGCCCTTTCTGTAGCGATATTTCGTTTTTCTTTTATGTTTTGATGCACACATACAACACTTGCCGAAGGCGCCGAGTGGAGATTGGCTTGTTGCGGTGTTTGATCTGGACCTCGAAAATTCTCTCATGCAGAAGAAAAATACTTGTCGTTCCTAAAACGCTAATCAAACAGCGAAGATATCCAGTTAAAAACACCTTTCAACTAACAGACAACAGTGTTTTAGCACTGCAAAGCTAGTGTGGTCGGTCTAAGAGAGCGAACAATGCCATTCTCATTACAAAATAAACGCTACCCAAATATATCGTGGGCCTTAGAGCAACGTGAATGAGAAAGGTACACGTTAGAAGAAATCACAGACTCTTTTGGTACAAAAAATAGTCGACGATGTTGAAGGAGTCGGACTGTGACACAGTGCTACACTAACGAAGGATTAATAATGTTTATGTGTGCGAAGACTGCCGAGTTGCTCCGTTGTCAGAATTCGAACTAAAAAAAAGTGTTTCATAATTGCTTCAAAGTGATAGTTGTGGTGCTGTAGAGCATTAAGAACTTACTGCCTTCAATGCTGAAGTACCGTGAGGTGTTAAAACCGAACTTTGCGTTGATTACCTCTTCACTTACTTTTTCACTTCAGGCGTTTGTGTCCTGGCCCTGCGGCTGTATTAACGAGGGCAGAGTCAAGGGAATTCCAGCTACACATTTTTAACGCTCCGTAAAATTCAGCGGGACGGCTGCGAGGGCATAACTTCGCCGTTTCATCTCTCATTCGCCTTTCGCGCTTAAAGTGGTACAACTGCCCTAGAGGCGGCAGACGCCTCAAGGAGGAGGGTGAGGTGGTTGGAGGGAGGGCTGAGGCCGGGGGATGGGGGGGGGGGGGGCGTAGTGGGAGATAAAATATGGAGGTGCTGCCTCCAGGAGCGGCGTGTAATTGCCGGTAAAGTGAACGTCAGCTCGGAAAAGAACCGGTGGCGGCGACGGTTTAAATTGTGAGACAATATTTCAGCTGGCGCTCCCCGCGGTGGGAACTTGTTGCGTCATTAGGGCCTGGCCCGCCCCCGCACCCGCCTCCGCCTACGAAAACCCCGCTGTGGCCTGTAATGGCGTTTCTTGGCAAAGTGCGCCCGCCTCGGCGCCGCCACCGCCGCAGACATCTGCCGCCAGTCACGTGGGCCGCAGCCTCGCCGTACAGCAGTGCTGACGGCTGGCGGCCGCCTCCGCCGCCGCCAAGAGAGTCCTCACACGGGACGAGAAAGCGAACGCGGACATGTAGCAGGACGAGCTCTGTGACGTCAGAACGTGGAATTTCACGTTGCGGAGCATTCCCGAGAATTATGGACAGAATGGAACTCGTCGGGTTTTTTGGTTCGTGGAGAGTAAAATTGGCCAATGAGGTGCAACATCGATTTCTAAGTGATAAGCAGAACAAATAGAAGATTCTGTATTGCATTAAGTCGCTTGCAATCAAACCTATATTTGGTGGTTATTCTATACTGTAAATCAAAGTCCTCTGCCACCTTTTCCTCTCCGTGCGTGAGGGCTAATCTTAGCGCCTACTGTAGGAGAATTGACATGATTTTAATTAATAGACAGATTCACGATGAAGATTTGTGTACATAATTAAGACCACAATGAAGAATGCTCCTACCATAGCAGAAAAGAGGTGAATGTGTCCTGGGCAGAATTACGGATGTAAAAGAAACATCTTGACATATTCGCACCTTCTTACTTGTTAGTATCGGTACTTATCAGGTAAACAAGAAAGGAAGTGTTCGTGTACTCAAAACTCTGTATCTCCAAAAGTTCTTAATCTATTGATTTGAAATTTTGGTACAACGTTACATAAAAATTTCAGATCAATAGATCACGAACTTTTGGAGATACAGGCGTGTCTATAGACACATATTTCTCTTTGATTTATGTATTACATATATCTAAAAATAGGCAAATAAAAAGACTCGCTTATACCGAAGGAAAATTTCAAAATTTCAAAAAATTGGTCAAAAACATTCGAAATATTGGGGATTAGGAACATCTACATTTAAGTACAAACGTAAATGTTCGCTTCTTCAAAATCTCAAATCCACGAAAGTTCTTCGTGGATTGCTTTGAAACTTTGACACAACGTTGCATTCGAATGCTCAAGTGTTTTTACATACCTGCTGGATCGCCGTCTGGTACAGATGTAATATGTATGTAATAAAAGGAGAAACAGTATAAAAATGCAGATGTCGGTTTGTTCAAGATTGTTAATCTCCGAAAGTTCTTGACCGAGTGCTCTGAAATTTTGAGACAATGCTGAATTCTAAAACGGGAATGTTGTTAAGTACCTAATTCGGAATACTACTACAGAATCTGAATTTGCAATGGCAATAACCAAAGCACAAAATCAGCGAGAAGGGGAAGACGCGGTAGAGAAAAAGGGAAGGAAGAGATGTATAGAGAGATGTGACAGGAGGTAATGGAGTAAGAGGGGAAGAAGAGGGTGGAGAGAGAGAAGTGGAGAAGGTAATGCACTGAGACAGTGGGAGGTGGCTGAATAAAGGGAGAGGGGGAGATGAACAGTAAAAGGGAAGAGGAGATTAGGACGTATATCCTATTCCAATACACATTAGAAAACTGTGCCTGCTCTTTCATTTCTTTTATATTTAAGCACACTGACCCACAGTAAAGTGTGGTTGCCTACAGCTAGAGTCATGTAATACAACGCATCGTGTCAAGTAAAGTAACGTGATACATCATGTCACGTCGTTGAACATGACACATGCCACCATGTCATTTTTACTTTGGCTGGCGAATCTTCTGGATTTTGTGCACAGGATAAGGGACTTTAGCCTATAA
Source organism: Schistocerca cancellata (assembly GCF_023864275.1). Taxonomy (NCBI): domain Eukaryota; kingdom Metazoa; phylum Arthropoda; class Insecta; order Orthoptera; family Acrididae; genus Schistocerca; species Schistocerca cancellata. The sequence continues at coordinate 419,929,191 of NC_064634.1, read as the reverse complement.
ATTGCAAAATGCAACACATTGCAGTTAAGAGACCTCACTGCGCTGGAGACGTAAACTCATAAAAAAGCGTGAATATGTAAAGATGTTTTGATTTAAATGTCTTTGAAGCTGCCAGATAAGTCGAAAAGGTATTTCCCTTCTTTTACATACCTAACTTTGTCCAGGACATAGTCGCTTTTTTGTGCTATGACAGAGGAATTTTTTTGTAGTGGTTTCCAGTTTTTCCTCTACCATAATTTTGACGTTAGACCGCCATGAACATTTTTATTTACTCTCGCGACGTGTAGTCCGGTACATGTGTTATCTTTTTCTTTATTTTTTTCAAACCATCTTGAAGCACGTAAACAACAAGATGACTGTTAATTAAATGTATGTGTATAATGGTTCAAATGGCTCTGAGCACTATGGGACTTAACGTCTGAGGTCATCAGTCTCCTAGAACATAGAACTACTTAAGCCTAACTAACGTAAGGACATCACACACATCCATGCTCGAGGCAGGATTCGAACCTGCGAGCGTAGCGGTCGCGCCGTTCCAAACTGTAGCGCCTAAAACCACTCGCCCCCGCCCCCCCCCCCCCCCCCTGCCGGCATGTGGATAATAGCACGTAAAATTCACACGATGTAAGATTTTTGAAGCGCATTTCAGTTTTATCGTAAGACTGCATCTTTTATGCATTTATCTGATTCACTTTAAATTGTTTCCCCACGTTGAGTACACGTAAGAACGAATTTTACGCGCTATATTCAGACTTTAATCAATTGTATCTCGACAACGGGTAAAGATTAGCGGGTAAAGAAAATTCCTTTCGACTTTATCCTTTCAACAACCTTCGTGCAAAGTTTTAACCGATTCGTACTATTTGAAAGTAAAGAAATGGTGCCCTTCAAAAGCTTTCCTGAAATATATGTTTTTAGCATGTTTTTGCATATAATAATAATTTCAGCTCAATTAAAATCTTTTACAAAAGGAATTAATCGACTCGCACAGTCTGCCCAGTCGCCAGCTCCGGTTCGTCTTTCAAACCTTACTTAATATACTGTAAATACTACAGTAATGGCTATACAAATGGCCGCTGGTCCGGGATAAACCAAACAGTTTTTCCCCATGTTCCTAGCTGAAATAGGAAGCGCCCGCCAAGAAAACCCCTTCCCCCCAACCTGCCAAACCACGATTCTTCTCGGCCTTTTCATACATATTTGTTGGCTACGCCAGACAGGTCGTCCCCTGATACACAGTTAGTGCTATCTGTACGAAATCGTGTAGGTCGCTAAAATGGGTTAGGATTTTCAGGAGCGCGCCTGTTTTCTTAGAATAAATTAAAGCTAGTGAATTTTTATATTGTCAAGAAGAGGACAGCAGTCTTCATGTAATTGATTAAAAGAAAAATGTTTCATGGAAAAAGCTTTTAGTGCTTAGTTTGCAATTTTCAGTGTACGGTTAATATATGATGACTAGTTTCGTTTGCTTTTTACAACCATTTTCAAATAAACAAGTAGAGAAAAAGTAGCCGAAGAAAATTTTGTACAGTAAAGTAGGATATAAAACAATACGCAACAGCTGAACCCATTATATAATGAGAGTCCACTGTAATAGCAAAGGTGATCATGTAACGGATCCACTTAGCAGGGTTCATAAGTTATATGTTACCATTTTTCAGATGAAATCTTGTTCAAATTATAAAAACAAGTTGAATGTGCATGAAAAACATCATCTTTAACTACAGTTATACCCTGAAATGGTTTCGTATTATGGGCCAACAAGACAACTTAAGTATGTAGCTAACAACTTCCTTGAGAAAGAGAGTCAAGTTGTAACCTGCCACAAAAAATATCAAAACCAAAAATATTAAAAAGCTTGTACCTAAATTCAAGAAATTTTTAAATTATAAAAATAACAAGGAAATGACGTTAAAATTTTAAGTCAGGCAAGATGTCTCTTAGTAAACTGACAACAACGGCATATATAAAAGACAAATCCTTTGTAACTCTCAATAATGCAAGATAAAAATCTTGAAAAGTTTTAAGTAATTCTAAACCTATGAAAATAACAAGGGAATGAAGTTAAAATTACAAGACAGATAAGCTGTATCGTATAGCTAAGTGGCAACTGTGCCATACGTAAAAGACTAAGTTCTATGTAACTGTCAATAATTCAAGACAAAAGTCTTCAAAAGTTTGTGCCTAAGTCCAAATAATTTTAAGACTATAAAAATAACAAGGGAATGAATTTAAAATTGCAAGATAAGAAAGCTGTCTTAAGTAGTTAATGGGCAACATGCCATATGTAAAAGACAAATCCCATTTGACTGGCAAATGACAAGAAACATCATACTACAGTGCAGTGGTAAAAATATGAACAACGTAAATAAATTTTGAAAGTTTCAAGTAATAAAAAACTAAAATGGCCAGTTGCATTCCCTAAAAGTGCTTCAAATGCGCAGTAATTTCAATTAGTTTTATAAGTTCAAAATTGCTTGGATTTGGGTACAAGGGTTTTAAAAGTGTTGAACTTGATTTTTTTCGACAAGTTTACAACCTGGCTCGCTCTCGATTAAGTTTTTAACTACATGGTGTCGTAGTCTTCTTGGCCAATAATACCAATGCATGTCATTTAATGACTGTAGCTAATGATGATGTATTTCAGTGCATATTTAACTTGTTTTTATGATTTGAACGGCATGTTATCTTAAAAGCAATATCATATTACTTATACAAGACTTTTAATTGAATCTGTTACACGTTCACTTTTACATTGTTTTACACTCTACTTTACTATAAAAAATACCTTTCGCTACTTTTCCTCTGCTTGTTGACAGATACGTAGATCACTGTAGATAGCAACCGAAACTAGTTACGATTGTTTAATGAAAATTGCGGTCTACGCATTAAAAGCTTTTTACATTAAAATTTTTTCATTTACTAAATTAAAGCTCAACGGAAAGATACCACAGTGTGAAATTTGACCTGTAGTTGCGAAAAGACACACTTTTTCATATCCATTCTTCTCCTTTCCTGTTTTGACACCTTTGCCCTTGTTTCCATAATACCCTATTTTCATTTTTTCTTTTACTGTTGCTTTTCAGTAATCTTATCGAGCGCATTGCATTACTTATAAGAGAAATCTGAGCGACTTTAATTACATTTGTATGTGGTTTGAATTAATGTCAAATATTTAACTTTCAATTAATGTCTTCTCAGCTTGCAGTGAACATGTGAATAGTAAGGGTTCTCTTTCGGTAAGCGCGGTATTGAAATCTCTCCTGTAACAATGGAAAATAGTTCTCCCATTTCGCTATAAATAGCCTGCAAACAATGCAAATAGCAAGGAGTCTATTTCATTGTGTCCTTTTAATTTTACCAGAATCAGTAACTCGCTTTTCGTGAATGTACATTTGTTAATAAAAAAGAGTATTACTAGATTTTACCATGCCGAATGTGTCTAGTGCCCAATTTTTTGTTCTGACTCATGAATTAAAACAGTAATCCATAGAAATTGATGGAACTGGTATGCGATGTACTATTCGCGTTTCATTAATTTTGCTAGATGGAAAACACCAGCGAGGTCGCCATCAGACGACATATTTCCAGCTCTAAGCATCAAAAGAACAAATCACGGCATCGTCCATTACGAAATGCATTTGAACAGTGTTCTTTAAAATGTCAGAATTTGAAGGAATTCAGCATTTCGATCGTGTTATTCTACTTTAAGGCTACGTCGGATGAAAAGTCAGGTAGAAAGTAAAGAGTCTTGCTACAATGGAGCAGTCACCGGTGAGGTGTAGGCCAATTGCTACAGGAAAAGCTAGCCAGGTGACAGAGGACATAGGAGCCTTGTGCAGAGATTTTCATGCTGAGGGCAAGGTTATTATAGGAGGGCTTGTGTAGGGTCCGTCAAGGTTTTGCAGCGTCATAACCAGTCATGGGTTAACGGTAGTTTTAACCATGTGAACAAAGAGCTGAGCGAATCCATTTTGACGAAATCTCATATTTGTGCGCTGTATGTTGCTGCGACTGGGATATGGGGATATAATAATTGCGGCCTGCAACTGAACACGAGGCGAAAGGATGGATTAGCTGAGTACCTTCTAGAAAGTGCAACGGGGGCCACAAGAAAAAAGACGAAATCCCTTTAACTACAGAAATCAAAGGGGCACAATTTTTTGATTAGTTTTAGGTTACAAACAGAGAGTCCTGAAAGAAATTAGACCATAATAATTGTAAAAACTTCCAAAAAAGCAAAATGGATTTGTTTCATAAGAACATCAGAGGGTTGAAAAACAAGATAGATAAGCTTACTGTATGCCTAGAAGATGCGGTAAACTCTGAATTGTTAAATGTTCTATGCCTCTCTGGACACCATGTAATCACAGTGATGGAGAAGTTAAGTATCACGGATTATTGACCTGCATCGTTATCTTGTAGAGTTAACATGTAAGAAGGAGTAGTTGCAACGAATTTAAAAGTTGGACACAAAGGCAGAAATATTGCATCAAATAGTTTTTGTGCTGATCAGAACCTAGAAGCGTGTGCTTGAGAATTGTTATTCCATAAAAATTCTCTTTTAATAGCAGCAGTCTACGATCCCCACTCTAAACGTTTCTGATATTTATGAGAAATCTAGTTGAATTATTGAGTTACCTGTCAGACAAGAAGATCCAGTTAATGGTTTGTGGAGATTTCAATGCAGATTTCTTAAAAAATAAGGGCAGGAAAAAGGAACTAGAAATATTACTTGGGGGTTTCAATTTAATTCCAGTAGTCAGTTTTCAAGTCGTGTGCTCCAAAATAGGAGAAAATAGGAGGGCACTGACTGATAACATTTTTATACAAAGTGATCAGGCTGAAACAATTAATATGTACGCAATTCCTAATGGAATATTTGATCACGATTAATGCAAATAAACGGTGTGACACCTTACAATGTTTAGCCAGGTTCACACAGAGCAGTGAGGCTTATTAATGAGAACAGGATAGAACGTTTTAAGAGTAAGCTAAAAGGGGTGTTATGGGACAAGGTATACATAGAAAGAAACGCTAGTTTCAAATTACAATTTCTAAATGTAGCAGCAAATATAGGGTTAAATGATTTAGTTGAAGAAACAAGAGACATATCGAACAAGAGAATATATTAAAATGTAAGTTCACAAAATTTTAAGCAGCACCAACGTCCTTCACTGAAATTACTACAGTTACGAAAATTCTAAAAAAGAACAGAAGCTTAAGTCATGTTGTCCCAATATAATAAATAATGTTCTCACCAATATGGTCAATAGTAGGGGGGAATTTTTCCAGGTAGGTTAAAATATGTAGTTATTTAACCACTTCATAGGAAAGGTCTCAAGACAGACTTCAACAATTATTATGCAACAATGAAAATATAAATCGAATGAAAATAGCCAATTCCTATCAATTCTAATGTGCTGATCACGAATATCATTTTACACTGTTTTATTACAGTGAGATAATTATATACAAATTGTTATGTTATGTTTCAAAACAAATATTACAATCGTTTCTCAGAGTCATACAACTAGTAACAATGGTTTATATTATTGTCCCTTGTCATACTTCTGTGTAGTATATTGAATATAAACATTGTGTTACTGATTTTAGTGATTTTTTTGTCTCCCTCCTCTTCAACTTCAACGACTTTATTAATGCCTGCAGTAATTGTTTCCAGATTAACTACCAGTTGTTCAAGTTGACTGCTATTGAAGTGAACAAAAATGTCAACAGTTTGTGTTAACAGTGCAGAAACATTTTGCTATGTGTCTAGAGAAGTGACATTTGCTTCACAAAAACAGCATATAACTCCATTGTTTAAAAAATAGTTTGGGTGCAAAATAGGTAATCAGGATAAACCATGGGCTCCACATGTGCTCTGCAACCCTTATGCCAGCAACCTCAGGAACTGGAAGCATGGGGAAGGACGTGTACATATGGACATCTAACATTTGTAATCCTTTGTATACATTTGTGACCAGTTAATTTATATATTTTCTTTTGTGCTTTATGTAGTCTGGTACAAAATAGACTTACAAAGTATTTTCAGTCATGTAATATTACTTTTTCTTAATATTTTACTTTTGTACTTACAGAATGGCACTGAAATTTATCGTCGTGTTACGACTCAAACTGTGTGCATGATGCACAACTTCACTCCCGACGTCCATGGCGAGGTGCATCTTTGAAATCACGACACCACGCAGCGTGGTACAGATGAGCCCAACAACATGCCGAATGGACCGCTCAGGAGTGGCATCACGTTCTCTTCACCGATGAGTGTCGTACATGCCTTCAACGAGACAATCGTCAGAGACGTGTTTGGCAACCCGGTCAGGCTGACCGGCTTAGACACACTGTCCAACGAGTGAAGCAAGGTGGATGTTCCCTGCTGTTTTGTGGGGGCATTATGTGGGAACGTCGTACGGCGCTAGTGTCATGGAAGGCGTAGTAACGGCTGTACGATACGTCAATGCCATCCTCCGACCGATAGTGCAACAATATTGGCAGCATATTGGCGAGGCATTCGTCTTCATGGACGACAATTCGCGCCCCAAACGTGCACATCTTGTGAGTGACTTCCTTCAGGATATCGACATCGCTCGACTAGAGTGGCCAGCATGTTCTCCAGACATGAACCCTATCAAACATGCCTGGGATGGATTGAAAAGGGTTGTTTGTGGACGACGTGACCCATCAACCACTCTGAGGGATCTACGCCGAATCGACTTTGAGGAGTGGGACAATCTGCGTCAACAGTGCCTTGATGAACTTGTGGATAGTATGCTACGACGAATACAGGCTGGCATCATTGCAAGAGGACGTGCTACTTAGGGATAGTATTCCACGACGAATACACGCATGCATCAATGCAAGAGCTAGTAGGTATGGAAGTACCGGTGTGTACAGCAATCTGGACCATCAACTCAGAAGGTCTCACTGTATGGTGGTACAACGTGGAATCTGTGGTTTTCATAAGCAATAAAAAGGGCGGGAATGATGTTTATGTTGATCTCTATTCCAGTTTTCTGTACAGGTTCCGGAACTCTCGGAACCGAGGTGACGCAAAACTTTTTTTGATGTGCGTATTACTTCTTCACTACTTATTATATTCGCAACAGATTTCGCACACTGTATCCAAACAGAGCCCTGAATGTAGCTGCAAAATTATACTGCCGTACAGTGCGTAGTTCAGGATATATTTTGTTATGAAAACTGAGTTGCGTAAAAAAGAATGAAATTCGGTAGAGATACATGCGAAATATGTATACGAATACATGTAAAATATATTAAATATATTTGAAATGTGCGTGCACAGGCAAAGCAAGACACGAAAAGCTCATCCTAAACACTGGAACCATTTCTACCAAATTTAGTACACATGTTAGTTACAAGTTGGAAAAAAAATGCTGAGTGAAAAGGGGGGGGGGGGAATAAACCACATCCTTTCAACTAGGGTGAGCGTGATAACATGGAGAGAGAACGGGGAGGTGGAGATAGGCAGATAGTGAGGAAGAAGGAGATGAAGGGCACAGATAGGGAGAGGAGGAGGTAGATGGGGAAAGAGGGAGGGAAAAATGGACAGAGGAAGGGGTGATGAGAGATGAGCAGAGAAAGGAAAGGGAGGTGATCAAAAACAGAGGAAAAGATGTAGGCGGAGGAGGAGATGAACAGACGTAGGTGGAGAAGGAAATGGACAGACAAAAGAAAGAGGACGAGATGGACAAAGAGAGGGGAGAGGAGGACAGAGGCAATGAAAAGAAAGCGAAAGAGATGGACGGAGAGAGGGGTGAAGGAAATGGAGAGACAGTGTGGGAGACGTACATGACGGAGAGATGGGAGGAAGAGATGGACAAAGAGAGAAGGAGAAGGACATGGGAAGAAAGGGGAGTAGCAGATTGACAGAGAGAGGCGAAGGAGAGAGGGGCAGGAGGATATGGACAAAGAGTGTGGGGATGGAAGTGGTGGACATGGAGAGGGAGTGGAGGAGATGGGCAAAGAGGGGTGAAGGAGAGATGGACAGAGTTGAGGAGGAAGGAGATGGACTGTAGAAGGTTAGAATAAGAAAATTCCCGAGAAACGCCGGTTACGCTGCTAGTTCACTGAGCTTTGACGATACTCTGGGGATGTTATTCTGTTACGAAGGGGATTTTCCTTCTAGGCAACCGTTGAGAGTAAGGCGCTGAGCGGAAGGTGGATTACATTACAGTCATATATGAAAACTGTCGGCAAGTTCATATTGTGTGGAAGCTACGCGGCCTTTAGGAGTGAGAAAAGCGAAGGACGCTCGCCCCTGGAGCGCCGTTTGATTAGCAGCTAATTGCGAGGCCGCCGGGCTAACCTCAGAGTGCGCGCGACGGCGACGGCGCCGGCGGGTGCGGGTTATTAAAATCCCGAGCCGGCGGCGGGGGCGGCGGCTGCACCCCTGCTCGTCTGCGGTGGCTCTCCTTTTGAGCCGGCTCGCCGTTATGAGACGTCGTTTATCAGACGGGGCGTCGCGCATCCGCGGCGAGGAATGTTAAAGCGTAATTGAAAGGGCACCCACGCGTGTAACACCGAAACCTCCGCCACTCCGGAGAATAGGAGGGCGTGCCATGGAGATGAGCTCGGCGGCAGATACAGCGGGAGCAAGGCAGCTGCGCTGCATCGATCCCAGGAACGCGCTCACAGGACACGGCACACAGCGGGCGGCGCGGAGGCGAAGAACCGCCGGGGATTAGGGGACCGAGCAGAGGCGCTATGCGCTGCCGGTGAGTACAGTGCGTCGCCAACAGCGCCTGTCTTGCTATCCCATTCAGCGCTGGTCAGTGGTGCAACGTGGGTGCACAATAGACAGTAGTAGTGGAAGGACTGAGTAATTATAAAGGTACTATGAAGAGAGAAGAGGTTATCGTTAAAGTTCTGAAACATATCTGCACTAAATGGAAAAAAGCAGCACCCTCAAGAACTGGTGCAGTGGGACAAGGTATAATTTCTACATCCTGCGAGGTTTACGAATGAGTGATTCGTTTGTTACGATCATTGGCCAACAGATGGCGCTCAGGAGGCCTGTCCAACCTCAGTTTTGACACTGCAGGAAGAAACCGTGCTGAGTGTAGAGGCGAACCGTGTTTGTAGCATTCATTCTAGCGTACGACCATGCCCCACGGGCGAGTACATACTCCTCTTCAACACCTTCAACCATTTGAACGGCGTCTTACTGTGGGTCAACTGGAAGCTGGATGGATGTATCGACGGACTGCTTCACATAACGGACACGGTATATCCTGTAGACCAGGTCAGGATATCCATGAAGTAAAGACACACTTCAAGATCGACCCATTGTTCGAGCAGCAGTGTGGCCGACTGAACATCATCCAGGGTCGAAATCTGGGCAGATGTTGCACCTTCTTTGTCTTCAGGCACGATTGAGGACCGTCTGCTTGCAGCAGGAAAGAGGACACCTGCGAATCGGGCTGGTCGACCACTGACACTGCCAACAATGGTGTCGTGGAAGAGCTGACTGGAGAGTGGAATTGCGCTCTTTTGTCTTCAGTGATGAGAGAGTACATCTACATCCACATCCATACTCCGCAAGCCACCTGACGGTGTCTGGCGGAGGGTACTTTGAGTACCTCTATCGGTTCTCCCTTCTATTCCAGTCTCGTATTGTTCGTGGAAAGAATAACTGTCGGTATGCCTCTGTGTGGGCTCTAATCTCCCTGATTTTATCCTCATGGTCTCTTCGCGAAATATACATAGGAGGAAGCAATATACTGCTTGACTCCTCGGTGAAGGTATGTTCTCGAAATTTCAACAAAAGCCCGTACCGTACCGAGCTGCTGAGCGTCTCTGCTGCAGTTTTCCACTGGAGTTTATCTGTCATCGTAACGCTTTCGCGATTACTAAATGATCCTGTAACGAAGCGCGCTGTTCTCCGTTGGATCTTCTCTATCTCCTCTATCAACCCTATCTGGTACGGATCCCACACTGCTGAGCAGTATTCAAGCAGTGGGCGAACAAGTGTACTGTAACCTACTTCCTTTGTTTTCGGATTGCATTTCCTTAGGATTCTTCCAATGAATCTCAGTCTGGCATCTGCTTTACCAACGATCAACTTTATATGATCATTCCATTTTAAATCACTCCTAATGCCTACTCCCAGATAATTTATGGAATTAACTGCTTCCAGTTGCTGACCTGCTATATTGTAGCTAAATGATAAAGGATCTTTCTTTCTATGTATTCGCAGCACATTACACTTGTCTACATAAAGATTCAATTGCCATTCCCTGCACCATCCGTCAATTCATTGCAGATCCTCCTGCATTTCAGTATAATTTTAAATTGTTACAACCTCTCGATATACTACAGCATCATCCGCAAAAAGCCTCAGTGAACTTCCGATGTTATCCACAAGGTCATTTATGTATATTGTGAATAGCAACGGTCCTACGACACTCCCCTGCGGCACACCTGAAATCACTCTTACTTCTGAAGATTTATCTCAATTGAGAATGACATCTTGCGTTCTGTTATCTAGGAACTCTTCAATACAATCACACAATTGGTTTGATAGTCCATATGCTCTTACTTTGTTCATTAAACGACTGTGGGGAACTGTATCGAACGCCTTGCGGAAGTCAAGAAACACGGCATCTACCTGGGAACCCGTGTCTATGGCCCTCTGAGTCTCGCGGACGAATAGCGTGAGCTGGGTTTCACACGACCGTCTTTTTCGAAACCCAAGCTGATTCCTACAGAGTAGATTTCTAGTCTCCAGAAAAGTCATTATACTCGAACATAGGTTCTTTCTGCGTGGGCGTGATGGACATACACGTGTGTGATGCAGACCCGGTGAGCTGGTAATTCCAGAGTGCATTCACCCATGACACACAAGTCCTATAGCAGGATTCATGGTGGTGCAGGAGGGAGGGGGCGGGCGTCAGCTGCAACTCGCAATCACACTTTGTGTTTTTTTAGGGTAAAATACCCAGTGTCCGATACACTGCAAAGGTTGATATAGACGTGCAGCTGCCATGTCTTCGACAGGAGATGATGCGTTTTCTCAGAAGAACATTGGTTACTCCGATACAATGTGATCCTCGTGTGGAAAATAAACTGCCCTGGCAAGAATGCTCACCAGCTCTCGCCAATTTAACGTGTATAGGACATGACGAAGCGGAATCATACTCGTTTTCCTGGGCCTGCGAGAACCATTGCGGAATGGAAACAAAAGGTGCAATACTTGGGGCAGTTTATCTCAGGATGCTATTCGCCAGCTTTATGATCGTTTGCGTGCGAGAATATAGTTCAGCGTTGCCGCCAGAATGGGGCATCATGTGCAGTGGTGTGACTGTTCGACCACCCTTTACTGTGACATCTGGTTCATTTGGTTGACTTGATCTGAATTTGTTATCACATATTCCTACAGTGATGAAGTGCATGTCACCTCAGTTGTCGATAAATTGACCTTTTCCTTGAAATGGGCGCAAGAATTTGATATACGACGCCTGTGTATTGTAGTGTAAGTCAAGGTCGCACTCTGTCACCGACAGACAATCTTTGTTGACAAAATATAAAGACAATCTTTGTTGTTAGTTGTCACCTAAAATTTCGAAAGTTCTAGACCAATTTAACTCAAATTTTGACTCGATACTCTAATGAACATTCGGATGGAAATTGACATAATTGATGATCAGACAGACCTTGGGTGAAATGGAGAAACTTTGTTACCAAAAATCTCGAATAGTCCTTGAGCAATTAACTTTAAATTTATACTTGTTGATCTTGCTTGAGGTTCGTAATATACAGATTGTAAATTATTGAACTATATGAAATAAAAAATCGTTATAACTCCTGAACGGTTTTCGTTGGGACACTCAAACTGCACGGTGGGAATTAATATGTTAGATTTAGCGATGAATCCCACGTTCATTTGGATGGGTTCGTCAGTAAGCGAAATTTGCGCATGTGAGGGACTGATCCGCATGGCTACAGCTCAGCCATTTCTGTGCAGTAGCCTTTCTTGCAATAGTCCTAGTCACGCAAAATATGCGGAAGTACATGATGTTTAGAAACCAAAGAAATGGTAAGCCTAGAGGCTGAGACTGCGTATGGCTTTCCGCAGCCGAGTGCACGGTTTGAGTGTGCCACCTCAATGCATAAGGAATACGTAATAAAGATACCGGAAGAGAGAAATTGACAATGAATAATAAGGATGTATCTATTTCATTACATTTACCTACCTGTAATGAATAACTTCTAAATGCCTTGCCGGCCGGTGTGGCCGAGAGGTTCTAGGGGCTTCAGTCTGGAACCGAGCGACCGCTACGGCCGCAGGTTCGAATCCTGCCTCGGGCATTGATGTGTGTGATGTCCTTAGGTTATATAGGTTTAAGTAGTTCTAAGTTCTAGGGGACTGGTGACCTCAGATGATAAGCCCCAAAGTGCTCAGAGCCATTTGAACCATTTTCTTTCTAAATGCCTTAGGTGATGGTAACAAGTGACAGCAATTGAACAACACTTACAGAAACAGCTTAAGGCAGTACAATTTGAATAAGGAGCCATAATGTTAATTACGAGGGTTGAAAGAAGATCGTTTTAGTCCAAAATAATAAGTGGAGCTGTAAGGTAACGGACAATAACAGCTATCTGTAGAAGTTTGATTCTCTTTTGGTTTAGCATAGGAGATAGTAAATAATTTCGACCATTTGTGCTGTGTAACGGCCATTCGCCCTATCTATCATCAACCCTTCTCACAGGAGTGTCATGCAAGTAGCCTAATCTGGCGAAGCCACAGGCGCCACACTAGGAGACTCCAGAAGATGAAGCACGCTCACTAGACTGGCAGTCCAGTGCACAATGGCACGCAGGACGGACCGAAGACAGCATGCGACTGAGGCTGCAGGAGTTGGCCGACCGCTGTCTGGCAGGGCTTGCCCCGCCGCCAACAGCACAGGCCGCTCCACTTACGACGACCTTGGCGATGGTGGACGTACAACGGCTTACGATGAAACGGGCAACGGACACGATACACGAAGGAGCAGCTCGTGCAGAGGACAACGGAGCGCCAGGGCCCCGCCTCAGGGAGGTCGGCCCTGTCCCTCTCAGACACAGGTCGCGGTCGGGAAATCTTAGGTTGAATGAAACAGGATCGTTGCACTTGACTCACATATTCCTCCTTCACAGACAGTTCAACTGCTGTCGTCGACACCAGATCACAGTGTCATTGCCCCGGACAGAAGAGGACTCTGAGCTGAACATGCTAAAAAACTCACAGCGAGACGTGAAATGATGCCACCTACCATTCATTAGGGAGAAGTCAGCGCAGCTACTGCAGTAGAATCACAAAAATGGCTTTCAGATTGACAGAAAACCAACCACGAGAGATGTTACCCCAGACAGCTCTGTCCGAAACAATCTAGCCGCCAGACACAACGTGTTCGACATAGCAATCGTGAAAAATTTAAGACTCGAACTGCGCCTTCAAACCATCAACAATCTGATGTCCGATTACAATTCGGTGGTTGATATCATTGCAAGTGCGCTGGGACATCGACACAGACCACGACCTGGGAACAGTACCAGGCGTTCCTTAGCAACAGTATTAGCCCCACAACACATGTATCTACAACAGTATTCATAGAGGAGGCTATCTCTACACTGACCGGGACGATCCGAAAGGTCTAGCATCAGGCTACACTCACAATTGAGCGGCGCGCGCTCTACAGTGAAGAGATTTTACCAATGCTCTAGGACATGAAGAATCTGAAATACAGAGGACGAAAACTCTGGCAGCGGTACCGTTACCGCCAGGACCACCGAGAACTCTTGGTGTTGTGGGTTGGCAGGAGAGCCAACACCGTGTTATTAGAGGAAGCCGAAAGGCACGCGTTTTAGCTCACGCAGGCTGGCGTGAGGTCTGGAACAGGACAAGGAAATTAGACATTAGAAAAAACGGACGTAGCTGGTGGAATACTTAACTTTAATCCATAAATGGCGAACGTCGCTCTTGACTGTACATTATTCACAATATCAATAGTAACTGAACATGGCGCCTTACTAGGTCGTAGCAAATGACGTAGCTGAAGGCTATGCTAACTATCGTCTCGGCAAATGAGAGCGTATTTTGTCAGTGAACCATCGCTAGCAAAGTCGGTAGTGCAACTGGGGCGAGTGCTAGGAAGCCTCTCTAGACCTGCCGTGTGGCGGCGCTCGGTCTGCAATCACTGATAGTGGCGACACGCGGGTCCGATGTATACTAACGGACCGCGGCCGATTTGAAGGCTACCACCTAGTAAGTGTGGTGTCTGGTGGTGACACCACACTTGGGATTTACATTAAGGAGCCAGTGAGTTCCGCGAAGAAAAGTTGTAAGATAAGATGGCTGTTCACACCTTACACATCAGTAGTGAATGAAGCCTAATACCAGCAAAAGTGGCGCTTCGGGGTCCAGCGGCCCCATTGTTTGACCCACTGAGCAAGGTAGAATATTTTGTCACAACGTATGTGGCACAAAATGTATTAGCACATGAGGACGCCGCCAAAGAGTTTGGCATAAGAATACGACGCCAGGCAGAAATCCTACAGACGGTGCAACAGACAGAACCACTGTTAACGACACCAGCGGAGGTCCACTCGATTGTATGACGACTCGGCAACCACTCACGCCGCCTCCCGCATTTTGTAACAAATGAAGAAGTTGTTGGGCGAACAGCTGAGTTAATAAGCCGCATTTAAAACACCTGCTTCCTGCTAGGACACTTCCTGCCTGCCGGCTGGAGTGGCCGTGCTGTTCTAGGCGCTACAGTCTGGAGCCGAGCGACCGCTACGATCGCAGGTTCGAATCCTGCCTCGGGCATGGATGTGTGTGATGTCCTTAGGTTAGTTAGGTTTAATTAGTTCTCAGTTCTAGGCGACTGATGACCTCAGAAGTCAAGTCGCATAGTGCTCAGAGCCATTTGAACTTCCTGCCTAACGGGAAGATTGCATACATAGTACCATTATCAAATCCGGAAAAGGGTCATCGCCAATTATCATCTTGCCAACACTCTCCAAAGTACTGGAACAGATATTATTCCAACGATTTCTCCCAGCAATCACCAAAAGGGGATGTGATATGCCTGGACCTGTTTCCCTTCCAGTCATGGTTGTCAGCTGAACTCTAGCTCTTGCAAGACATGGAGTATATAGCATATAATATGAACCGTATGAACTATACTGTGGTGGCCTTCGTCAATGATGAAAAGCCAAATGGTCGAGTTTGGAAAATTGACCTGCCCGCCTAACTGCATGTCGTCCTCGTCATCTTGGACTACTGCACAAATATTATTGACAGCTATTTTCAAGATAAAGGCTGCTTTGTCCAAATACGTGGCCAGTGTTGCTGAATTCAACAACTGCCGGAGGGCGCCACTCAAAGCTCTGTTCTGTCCCAGATTCCATTCATCTTGTACCTGAATAAAGTGGCGTTACTTCCGCAAGTCGTCCCCGCGCTATATGTTGACGGTATGGTGATCCTTACCGGAGGAGGAGGAGGAAGTTAGTGTTTAACGCCCCGTCGACAACGAGGTCATTAGAGACGGAGCACAAGCTCGAGTTAGGGAAGGATGGGGAAAGGAATCGGCCGTGCCCTTTCAAAGGAACCATCCCGGCATTTGCCTGTAGGGATCTAGGGAAATCACGGAAAACCTAAATCAGGATGGCCGGACGCGGGATTGAACCGTCGTCCTCCCGAATGCGAGTCCAGTGTGCTAACCACTGCGCGATCCTTAAAACAGCAGCCGCAGAGTCGATGTAGCGATACGGCGCCTTCAGCGTCTGCTTGCACCTACTGAAATACGGACAGCAGCAAACCGTGTTACCCTGAATGCAGAGAAGACGCAGACCATTATTTTTACACGCTGTAGGCCCGAAGGCAGAGACTGTGTCAGTCAGCATAACACCGCAATGTGTTGTTTGTTTGTTTATTTTTTCCCTGAAGGGCGCAAAAACAACTTGGGTCAAACGCGCCCAAGTCAAAAAAAATGTTCACATGTGTGTGAAATCTTATGGCACTTAACTGCTGAGGTCATCAGTCCCTAAGCTTACACACTACTTAACCTAAATTATCCTAAGGATAAACACACATACCCATGCCCAAGGGAGGACTCGAACCTCCGCCGGGACCAGCCGCACAGTTCATGACTGCAGGCGCCCAAGTCAAAACTATAGAACATGAAGACAGAGAGGAGTTAAAAATCACCGTACATCAATCTCAATTGACGTAAGAGAACACAGGTAAAAACAGGGGCGTGGAGAAAGAGCTACAAAGGACACCATACAGAAACGGTGGTCCAAAACTGAAAGTTGAGTGGCCTCCGCCATATCATTTTGACGAATAAAAACTGAAACGCGATGGACAAATCGGGTGATGTACCTGGGAGTGATACTGAGAGGAAACTCTTGTGCAAGGGCCATGTTTAGGGAAAACACAACAGCACCATGCACCTGTTTCACCATGTAAATAAATATTATGGTTAATGATTCTGGTTTAGTGTAACCTCAAAACAAAATTCTTTCACAGTGCAACCTCCCCACAAAATTCGTTTACATTTAATCTACCCACAAAATTCTTTCTGATTTAATCTAACATCAAAATTCATTCACATTTAGCGTAACCTCACAACAGAAAAATTCCTAAACCTCTCAACAGTAAAAATTATAATTTTGTCGTTCACATTCAGTGTAACGTCCCAATAAAAAAATAAATTCAGTAACCTGGTAATAAAACAATGTAACTAACCTCTCAATTAAATTGTCGCTCACTTATGACTTTTCAATAATTCACTGTGAATTTAACCTGGTAAATTTTGGACGACAGTAGTGCTGCGTCATGGCCCTGCAAGATCATTCTGAATAAAAAAGGAAAAAATTCTTACCTCAATGATGTCGCCGGATATATCTGCTCTTACAATAAATTTTTCCGGCACAGCTCTGTGCAATGCTGGCCGACCTATCTGTCATTTATGAAAGAGAGCAACTGATTTTTCTATTGCAATAATCGGGATGATCATGGATGGGAGAAATTAGTAAATTCTTTAAATTGAAATGAATTGTTGTTAAAAGTTACTTTTTATGAGGAAGATTATTATTACGAGAGTTTTAAAACATTTACATGCGACTTGAGATAACATTACTACATATGCGCGCGGCTGATTTTTACCTTATACAATAATACTCAGGCTCTGGCATCGCTGCACCGCGACCGGGCCAGCCAACACGATACACCACACCAGACCAGAGCAGATTCCAGACTAGCAACAACTTCCTGCTACAGCTACACAGTTCCTACTGCAGTCAACACTGCTCTCTTGTCAGAGATTCTCTTATACGTTGCATATCGCAGGCAGCGCATGAGCAATACATCGAAATTACATCTGCTCGGACCTCTTACAACCATTTATAGCTACTGCTCTCCAGTCAACATCTGAATGCGAGAACCGAACTATGCCCCTACAGAACAATGATCCTAAGGTCAATCTTACATTAATGCTCCTCCTGGAGAATCATTTCTATAGCAATGTCGTACCGCTACAAACCCTACATAATCGATGCCTCCAGTTAATCCTTGGAGCACTTAGATGGGCAAGGAATAGTGGTTTGCATTAGGAACTGCACGTGGAGAACATCAGGGAAGTAATCGTATCCGGACCACTGGACGAAGAAAAGTTTCGAGGTAGTAGATATTAAATAACAGTGGAGGGCCAAAATTCAACCATGGGCGCTTTAAACAGCATATATATCGAGCTAGGAGTGGAAGACTCAGTGGGAAGAGTAAGAGGAGATTAAGCACATGTTGCACGCCTGCCAGCGTCAGTAACATGCAACGGGTATTGTGAGACGCCAGACAGACAGGTGCAGCTAGACGAGCGTCGGGTTGATAGAGGACCCTCTGCAGCGCGAGTCCCGACAGGGGCGAGCATAGGTCGTGAAGGGATGGCGTGTGGAGCTGGCTGTCTGACCAGCAGGCGACTCCCGAGCCTCTGCTACTGACGAAACACACAGGCCACGAAGTGATCTGGCTGTGAGGTGGGCGGCACGTAGTCTCAACGTCTACAGACTGAGGTTTTCCCAGACGAATAGTTGATCAAAGCCCGTGCATTGTGCGTGAATGCTGTCTTAACGCAAACTTTGAGGCCCTAGAAGTATTTCCTGGCCGCCGGATATGGTATATTTAATAAAGATACAGAAAAAGGTAATGGTACCGCATGAAAAATAGAAACGAGGCGAGGAAGCACGTAAACAGGCACACTGTAGATAAAATAGTATAATAGGAGGTTTAAAAGTTTCCGTTCGAAAGCCACACTAAAGCCTAGTCTACATGTTGATGCCTATACAGGGTGGTCCATTGATCATGACCGGACCATGCGAAATAAGCGTCAAGCGAAAAAACTACAAAGAACGAAACTTGTCTAGCTTGAAGGGGGAAACCAGATGGCGCTATGGTTTGCCCGCTAGATGGCGCTGCCATAGGTCAAACGGATATCAACTGCGTTTTTAAAAATAGGAACCCCCATTTTTATTACATATTCGTGTAGTACGTAAAGAAACGTGAATGTTTTAGTTGGACCACTTTTTTTCGCTTTGTGATAGATGGCGCTGTAATAGTCACAAACATACAGCTCACAATTTTAGACCAACAGTTGGTATCAGGTAGGTTTTTAAAATTAAAATACAGAACGTGGGTACGTTTGAACATTTTATTTCGGTTGTTCCAATGTGATGCATGCACCTTTGTGAACTTATAGTTTCTGAGAACACCTGCTGTTACAGCGTGATTACCTGTAAATACCACACTAATGCAATAAATGCTCAAAATGATGTCCCTAAACCTCAATGCATTTGGCAGTACGTGTAACGACATTCCTCTCAACAGCGAGTCGTTCACCTTCCGTAATGTTCGCACATGCATTGACAATGCGCTGACGCATGTTGTCAGGCGTTGTTGGTGGATCACGATAGCAAATATCCTTCAAGTTTCCCAACAGCAAGAAATATGGGGACGTTAGATCCGGTGAACGTGCGTGTTATGGTGCTTCGACGAACAATCCACCTCTCATGAAATATGCTATTCAATACCGCTTCAACCGCACGCGAGCTATGTGCCGGACATCCATCATGTTGGATGTACATCGCCATTCTGTCATGCACTGAAACATCTTGTAGTATCATCGGTAGAACATTGCGTAGGAAATCAGCATACGTTACACCATTTAGATTGCCATCGATAAAATAGGGGCCAGTTATCCTTCCTCCCATAATGCCGCACCATACATTAACCCGTCAAGGTCGCTGATGCTCCACTTGTCACAGCCGTCGTGGATTTTCCGTTGCCCAACGGTGCATGCTATGCCGGTTTACGTTACCGCTGTTGGTGAATGACGCTTCGTCGCTAAACAGAAAGCGTGCAAAAAATTTGTCATCGTCACGTAATTTCTCTTGTTCCCAGTGGCAGAACTGTACACGACGTTCAAAGTCCTGGTGCATAGAAATATGGTACAGGTGCAATCGATGTTGATGTAGCATTCTCAACACCGACGTTTTTGATATTCCCGATTCTCGCGCAAGTTGTCTGCTACTGATGTGCAGATTAGCCGCAACATCAGCTAAAACACCTACTTGGGCATCATCATTTGTTGCAGGTCGTGGTTGACGCTACACATGTGGCTGAACACTTCCTGTTTCCTTAAATAACGTAACTATCAGGCGAGCGGTCCGCACAATTGGATGATGTCGTCCAGGATACCCAGCAGCATACCTAGCACACGCACGTTAGGCATTTTGATCACAATAGCCATACATCAACACGATATCGACCTTTTTCGGAATTGGTAAACGGTCCATTTTAACACGGGTAATATATCACGAAGCAAATACCGTTCGCACTGGCGGAATGTTACGTGATACCACGAACTTATAAGTTTGTGACTATTACAGTACCATCTATCACAAAGCGAAAAAGTGTTCCAACTAAAACATTCGTATTTCTTTACGTACTACACGAATATGTAATAAAAATGGGGGTTCCTATTTAAAAATACGCAGTTGATACCGTTTGACCTGTGGCAGCGTCATCTAGCGGGCCAACCATGCATCTGGTTTCCCCCTTCAAGCTAGACGAATTTCGTTCTGTGTAGTTTCTTCGTTTGATTCTTATTTAGTGAGATATTTGGCCCGGTCACTATCAATGGATCACCCTGTATACACTGCAATACTCTCAAATGGAAAAGGCTTGATCGTGTCTTCTAACTTTCGCATTGAGAGTGGAAGATACGTATGTACAGTCGTGCTCAAAAGTATGCGAACGACATGGATTGCATTTCGCCTGATTCGCATGCAACCGGTATAACGCATCTGTCTACCAGGTCCTCAAAGCACTCCTTGGTACAGTCGTTTGACTATTGAAAATGGTACCAACAAGTCACCACTAGAAAACACTGCTCTGTATCGCAATAACTCAAGGTGTAAAGTAATACCACGATACTACAAATGTCAGGGAACACCTTATCACAGATAAGACAGTCCTTAAGGCTTGTGAGCTCACATTTATTACAATAAATGACATACCTGAAGTGTTACCACTCTCATTATTACGTCAGAGAGGTAAAGCACGTAGTAAGTTCGTCGTATTCATGATTTACTCTTGGAAGTAACATACCGTACTTATTATTTAACAAAAAATGACATTAAAAATATAAGTTATTCACGAGCAGCTAGTTGAGAATATGTATGAACTTCAAATGACAGGACGAACCGTCTCGTTATGCATCTGGATTCAAACCCAGGTCATGCAGACAAAGCAAAGATTTCGTGACTGACGGAAACTAACAGTCATTCCTGATTAGGCATACAGAGAGTGATATACCTCGATTTTAGACAGTATCAGTTAACAAATATCGACTTTAAATTACATAACGCAGACATTTTTAACGGACGCGAATTCCTACCCAGCATCTACTGTCCCTGTTAACGAACTACGAGAGATGTTAAATATTGCTTCTTCACAAGTAACTTACTTGAAATGCCGTGAGGTGAAGCTTTGTATTCGACAGGGATTCGAACCGAGAACCTAATCGAATTGATATCGAAGCACAATCAATTGTGACATATCGGATTTTCTCGGCAGTAGCTAGATGATTTAACTGAAATGACGAGACGAAAGATTAATTTTTTGCTTCCCAGGACTGCAACCTGGCATCTATCGCTGTTATGTTCTAGAGAAAACGAACGTTAAATATGGGTTTGTTACAACAGCAGTGACATGTGGGCATGTTTGAACTAGAAATCGTATGACGAAGAGTTCAGTGCTGACTGGGAATAGATCCCCACACATATCGTTGTTGACTACACACAAAGAGACGTCAGCTACCGAATTTTTATTCACCAGCGGCTCGGAATAACATCTTGCACTTACAGTGATCTGGCAAATAGTTCTGTGTCTCACTGGGTTTCAAAAACGTAAAATATCTTTAGTATTGACAACGAATGAAAATACATTAAACATCAAAATTATTATCCACCAGCAGATAGGTGTTCTCATGCTAGAGCTTGATAATACATAATGAAATCTTTAGTGCCGGACCAGGATTCGAACCCATACACGCGCAACATGTGGAGATGTTGAGGAATCTGCAATTTTGAACAAACAACAAATTGTAGCCGAGCTGTATTGTTACGAAGGGATCAAATTCCGTATTAATGGCGGTCTGAGTTGCATTCCCAGTTCAGAACCAATTTTATCGACATACAGAAGCTCAAATAAAAGATGGAATAAGTGCCCTGTGACCCTACATAACGTTTGTTTCGTCACTAGAAATAAATAACTAGTATAAGAAAGGTTACTGGTGACAGAGTTTCTACACGTCGCCACTCCAGACTTTATTGTGGTTCAAACTAACGTCTACTTGGTAGAGAAGGAATATCATTTTTAATGTGAATTTCAGACCACAGTGCCATTATATCTTCTTCACTTGGTGTAGCAGGAGAGAATGGAATCTGTCTCTCCCTATATAAAATGATCGACAGAAGTTGGAATCGAACCCAGCCCGTAGGTATATGAACCTATCATCAGTCCAACGGACCACCAACTTCTATTCATTGTGACTAATTTTTCTATGGTAACGCCGTTGCGCCACACTGCATGACAATTCTGACACACAGGCTCCCTGTAGTAATTTGCAGCATGTTCAGTAAATTCATTTACTTGTTTGACCAAATCACCATGAACTAGTGGCCTCGGCTACCCAGTGCATTCATTCGACTCTATTTTGTAATCACCGAAATAATATCACGTAACTGCGACCTGCACAGGACAGCCAACAGTGTAGGATGCCGAAATTTAAATAGGAAGTGTTCCTTTCCACTTGAGTTACTCTATTGCGCTTTCTGTTTGTTGAAAACGTCGTGCAGTGCAAAAGAAAAGCTGTAACTGTTTGTCTCTCAGAAGTCTAGACTCGGCCATATGCATCATTTCACAACACATTGAAATGAAGAAGGTCTGGGGGAATTGTTGAGTTCCAGGTAAGTGTCGCGTGCTGTAGATGAGATGTCCCGAGTTCGAGTACATTCACTGCTACGTTTTTTAAAACACAATTCTGCTGTCTGCTAAAGTTATCAATGTAATGGAATTTTGAACATAATTCCCTTCACTCCTCAACCCAAAATAGTTTCATGTCAAAAAAGGGCTAACTTCTGCGGCATTTTGTTATTTTCAGGTTTAATAGACAGCCAGGCAGCAGATGCATCTCGAAACTTTTGTATTATGTATGGGGACAGCGCATCGTGCTAAAATAGGCCTACGTCAGAAGAGTATTTTCTTCATTAGCTGTCGTGTGGTAGTGGCATTTTATTATTCTTCAAACCTTGTTTGACAGCTTTAACTCAGAACACGTTTTCTACATGCATGTAATCAATAAACTGCATGTGCATTGTCAGACTGTTATAGGTAACATCAGAGAATTCGCATATATCCTTGATGATTAATATCTCTCTAATGTTTACTATTGTTTTAAGAACACTAAAGGAAAACTTACCAAAATTGTGCACTGTATTATAAGAAATGAAATAAAACTACCCACGATAACCTTACGACCACAGTCTGTTTTATTGAAACTGAGTATCTGTACACAAGCGTGCCTCTATGGACACGAATTAGTAAAATACTACTCATTTAGATTTTTATTGTGTCTGTGTTTAATTGGCATTCTGTGACATACTCAAGGGGTATACAAATGTGGCATTTCATAAATAAAGTTACATATTTCTAGAACCCAAAATTTGCTCGCCAGCAGCGGAAAGAGGCGTTACCTGTTGTGCAGCATTGTAAGTTTTTCACCATTGCACTATGACCCGAAAGTATTTTCTTGCGATTTCCTTATCGATGTTTCTTCTGACTGTTTGTAGCTTTTCCACAGAATGGATACTGAAACTCCGAACCATAACAGACGCTTTTTCACAGGTCAGCACGTTACCAAAGAGCTGACGAAGAGTTATGTGTCTCAGCTTCGTCTTACGTGATCAATGGTTGCTAGAACTTGTAAACCACTATTTAAAGGACGAGTTTAGTGCGATTTCCACGTGCCTGGACTTTTCTGGGCAGAAAACCGTAAATTTACAATCTTTTATTACACCTCAAGCGATAATAACTCAGACTACTCAATGGAAATGACAGGTAAAATAAAGTGAACTTTGAGGCTTATTTCCGTGCACACCAGGAAGTAACTCGTCGAGCACAGAGTTGCCAAACATACCCTGCCTTGTTGCCGAATCTCAGTCACAGTACCAGAAGGAAGAAGACGAACCGATGTTCACAGATATCTCAAATAGGAAAAAGCTCATTATCCAGGTACGAAGGTTGTAAAACAAGCTTCCCACACTTTGTGTCAGGCTGATATTTTCGTCTGCCGGTAGGCAGCAAACGTGTCCCAGAGAACTCAGACGCATGCGGTTTTCAGAGGCAGATGGTCGGCTAAAACATTGTTGAACCAAACTGTCATTACCAATGTGACAGAAAGCGAAATATATTGTAGATTCGCTTGAATTACACTCATAGCTTCAGCACTGAGAGGAAAGGAGCGATAAAAATTGTGTCAACGTGTGCTTTCGGTTGCCAGACGTCATATTATCTAGTCTCGTGTTTTACCCCAACACTACAGTCGTAGTCAAGTCTAATGTACTAAGACTGCAGTCAAGACTTCCTCTGGGAAGTGCCTCAATCTACAATGTTGCCAGATAGAGCATATTGCCAGACATAGGATTCTGAGAGGAGCACGACTGTATTGTCTATCTCACGTGAACGGCTCGGCGGTCAGTTTTTTGCTCTAAGACTGTATCTGCGACACATATTTCACGCTGAAGACCCAGAAGAATTAAAAAAAAAAACGAAAGTAGTTTATGAGAGAAACCTAACTATAGAGTTCGAAGTATTCAAAGTATTGTATACGTGCGTGCAAACGGCTTCCAATGTCCAATCAAGGAAGACAAGGACACACAGTCTAGCTTCAATATTATAAATACGCTTCAGTTTGTGGATGAACTCAGACTTAAGTTGATCATCATTTTGAATATTTAGCAGTACTGTACCCATTGGTGTTAAACTCGTATTCAACCAATGATTCCCACAGCTACAGGAACACTTACTTGTGATAGCTCTTAGGCAAAGTACTTACGCAGTGCTATCAGACGTAAACATCAACCTGACGAAAACATCAACCTGACACAAACTGTGGGAAGTTTGTTTTACAACCTTCGTACCTGGATAAAGAACTTTTCTAATTTGAGATATCTGTGAACGTTGCTGCGTAAGACGATTTAAGAAGAAACTAATTCCTTCAGCTACGACAATGTTTAAGGAAATCGTCTTAACGGCACTAAATCGTGGTTTGTGGATCGTTTACCGGCCGTACTTTGCCGCATTTCGCTGGTTGGGAGGCAAAAAGCTTACTGAAAAACTTCACAGAAGGAAAAGCGGGACGAAATGTCTCCCACTGGAAGGTCATATTATTTTATTTAAATTATTACAAAATCAGGTAAAACGAACAGTCAGGTTGTCAGTATAAGCACATTGCTGTTGTCAGTATGATGTTGCACTGCCCAGGGCCTGTAATGATAAAAGGGCCCGTTTAGGTCAGGCATATTATATATAGAAGTGGAAGAGACAGCACCACTAAATTCTACAACCTGTATGCACACAGAAATTATTGTTACAGTGTACTTATGGAGCCAAATGAGTGAACTGCGTATGTTCCAGTGAGAGAGAGCACTGGCAAACAGTCTTCGCTACATTGGGTTACTTAAACCGGTGTCACTCTGAACTAGAATTTATGGTCAGCGACTAAGTGTAAGGTCAATGAGTTGGATGCGAGTTTTGCAAATGTGAAATACTTTCCTTCGTTATAGAAGCGAATATTAAATTTGAACTAATATTGCGAAAATTTTGTACTTGGATAGCTTAGAATGAAAATCTTTCTGTTTATTGCACAGGAAAACAATTGATTTTCTAAAGCATTGTCTGTCACACACAACTTGAAACAGGTCATGTCGACGAAATCATATGGAAGAACTGGCAGTGACGAATATCGGAAGGCAGTAAGATCTCTTGCCTTTAGGTTTGTCAGTACTCGATAGCCATTTCTAGGCACAAGTAAATGAAGAAAGACAGCGCGTTTTTGTTATCAAGTAACGTCTTCATCAATTACTTTAGTTTTAATGTAATCTTCGAGTAATTGCTGATGTTAGATATTAACATGAAAAGGATTCCGCAGACAGGGAAAGCACCTGTTCTTGGGCTACTTTTTTATAATGACCAAAAGGCATTAAATGATCTTCAAGCACATGTGTTCCAGCAGCAGTATGAAGAAAATGATAGTAATAATGACGGTAATAATCGAATTATCCGGTAACTTCACACTTCACAGTGGATTTTCTCGAACTAATAAATTTGCTGGATTTGTGAAAAATTCAAAATGGCTAGCCTATGATGCCTAGAAGAGTCTTTACATCCTGCTGACATGAGAATAGCATAATCTCCGCGTCAGAAGCTTTCTTCTACTTAACCATTGAATAGACTCGCATTTTTTCCACCGTGACTAATTTTGTAAGCTAAGCAGATGATCCGTTACATCACACTCCTGAGGCTGGGAAATGTGGCCACAATGGTCTGGTGGAACGAACCATCGCAGGTGCAATGCGTGGGTTCAGGCATTTACTTTTAAGAGGCACAAACAGATTTGCTTTACCTCTGGTAACCTCAACATAAAGACGTTATAATCCAGTATACGCGTTAAACATCACGTCCCTTCATTACCAACTGAGCAGAGCCGGTTTACGTTGGGAAATGACATAGCAGAAGTCATGGTAAACAGAAATACAGTCGCCAGTATACTTACTTGCAGTAGAAAATTTTATTTCATTTGATGAACCGATTGCCATTTAAACCAACAGGACTCTTATTTTACTGATACTTGATTGAACTAGAGACGTCAAAAATTTTATGCTGGACTGTCATTCGAATTCGTATCTCCTCTTTCGAGGATCTTAATCTCTCGGAGCAGTATAGTTCAATCATTTAGTTCCTTTTCCCAAGACTGCATGCAATCTTCTCTAGGTCTCCTCCAAAGGTAAGTATGTGGTTCCGAATACAGATCCAATACAAAAATAATCATAATATCATTTCAAGCCCTATCACGTGGTTACCGGCCTGCTAGTGAAAATTAACGTGCATTTTTAATGTCTGTTCATGTATTGACAACAATCGCATTAGGTAGCGTTATTTCTGGTCAAACACGCACACATCTTACTGTTGGTGAGTAAGCAGTTGATACTTAAGCTGTATTCGTGGAAGCACGGTAGGTGTGCACTTCGATTGTCGCTTAGGCACGAAAGTTTGTATCCTTGTTTTGTATTCAAACACCTAGCAGCTGGTAAGAAAAACCGATACGTAACATTTGATTTTACTTAGTTAACAATCCGATTATGTGTTGGGTTCGTATCTCCGTCACAGAACTCCACATCATCCAATTCATCTTTCAACACATACACACATTGTTACTTCAGAATGGAGGTATATCAGACATCTTTCGTGGTTAGTTAACAGGGACGAAAGGGTCTTGGTAGGAGACCCGGTTTATTACAAAAATTGTCATCTTTTATTGTCAAGTTTAGATTTGGTTACTGGAATTGGCAAAAGTTTCGGTAATTAATGACTCTTCATTGCTATTTCTCAATATGACATGATTAGATTAGATTACATTAGATTAATTCTTATTCCATAGATCATGAATACGACATTTCGTAATGACGTGGAACGTGTTATTTTAATGAAATATTTCTTTACATACCATGATTCAATTTCTTTACAACATTTTTTTACTCTCTCTCTCTCATTATTTTTGATTGTTATCTTTCTGTCTCTCTTTCTGTCACACACACACACACACACACACACACACACACACACACACACACACACACATTCTTTTTTTTATTTTTATTTGTTTGTTGTGCTCGACTATCAGCGAGGCACGAAAATTTCTGTGAATAAGTTCTTTGTTTGGAGTACATTTACGAAAGAAATATAAAAACAGCTATGAGAGTTAGTGATTTATGATGCTTAGTTTGCAGTCAGTTCTGAGTATTATTAGTAACTACGCTCCAGTCCCTAAACCTAGTTACAGAAATGCGAATCAGTCGCCTTACGTATTCCAGGCCGTAGCATCCGCGTCATTGAGACGCCAGCTATGGTCACATCCCAGCCCGCTGTAGGATCACATCGGTTCGTCTTCTTCCTGGTGAGTGGTGAGTGTTGTTTAACGTCCCGTCGACAACGAGGTCATTAGAGACGGAGCGCAAGCTCGGGTTAGGGAAGGATGGGGAAGGAAATCGGCCGTGCCCTTTCAAAGGAACCATCCCGGCATTTGCCTGAAGCGATTTAGGGAAATCACGGAAAACCTAAATCAGGATGGCTGGAGACGGGATTGAACCGTCGTCCTCCCGAATGCGAGTCCAGTGTGCTAACCACTGCGCCACCTCGCTCGGTGTCTTCTTCCTTCTGGTACCGTAACTGATATTTGGCAACAAGGGAGGGTATGTTTGGCAACTCTGTGATCGACGAGTTACTTCCTGGTGTGCATGGAAATAAGCCTCAAACTTCACTTGATTTTACCTGTCCTTTCCATTGAGTAATCTGAGTTATTATCGCTTGAAGTGTAATAAAAGATTGTAAATTTACGGTATTCAGCCCAGGAAAATCTTTGCACTTAGAAATCGCAACTAATCTCGTCCTTTAAGTGGCGGTTTACGATTTCTAGCAACCATTGGCCACGTAATACGAACCTAAGACATACCTCTTAGCTAGCTATTTGGTAACGTGCTGACCTGTGAAAAAACGTCTGTTATGGTTCGCGGTTCTAGTCTCGCTGACTGCAACGTTTTTAACTCTTTTGTGGAGGAGCTACAAGCAGTCAGAACAAACATCGATAAGGAAATCGCAAGAAAATACTTTCGGGTCATAGTGCAATGGTGAAAAACTTACAATGTTGCACAACAGGTAACGCCTCTTTCCGCTGCTGGCTAGCAAGTTATGGGTTCTAGGAATATGTAACTTTATTTATGAAATGCCACATTTGTATACCCCTTGAGTATGTCACAGCATACCAATTAAACACAGACACAATAAAAATCAAAATGAGTAGTATTTTTCTAATTCGTGACCATAGAGGCACGCTTGTGTACAGATACTGAGTTTTAATAAAACAGACTGTCGTCGTAAAGTAGTCGTGGGTAGTTTTATTTCACTTCTTATAATACAGTGCATAATTTTCGTAACTTTTCCTTTAGTGTTGTTAAAACAGTAGTAAACATGAGAGAGATATTAATCATCAAGGATATATGCGAATTCTCTGATGTTACCCATAACAGTCTGACAATGCACATGCAGTTTATTGATTACATGCATGTAGAAAACGTGTTCTGAGTTAAAGCTGTCAAACAAGGTTTGAAGAATAATAACATGCCACTACCACACGACAGCTAATGTAGAAAATACTTTTCTGACGTAGGCCTATTTTAGCACGATGCGCTGTCCCCATACATAATACAAAAGTTTCGAGATGCATCTGCTGCCTGGCTGTCTATTAAACCTGAAAAGAACAAAATGTCGCAGAAGTTAGCCCTTTTTTGACATGCGACTATTTTGGGTTGAGAAGTGAAGGGAATTATGTTCAAAGTTCCATTAGATTGATAACTTTAGCAGACAGCAGAATTGCGTTTTAAAAAACGTAGCAGTGAATGTACTCGAACTCGCGACATCTTATCTACAGCACGTGACACTTACCATGACTCAACAATTCCCCCAGACCTTCTTCATTTCACTGCGCTGTGAGATGATGCATATGGCCGAGTCTAGACTTCTGAAAGACCAACAGTTAGAGCTATTCTTTTGCACTGCACGACGTTTTCAACAAACAGAAAGCGCAATGGAGTAACTCAAGTGGAAAGGAACACTTCCTATTTAAATTTCGGCATCCTACACTGTTGGCTGTTCTGTTTAGGTCGCAGTTACTTGATTTTATCTCCGTGATTACAAAATAGAGTCCAATGTATGCACTGAGTAGCCGACGCAGCTAGTTCATGGTGATTTGGTCAAACAAGTAAATGAATGTACTGAACATGTTGCAAATTACTACAGGGAGCCTGTGTGTCAGAATTCTCATACAGTGTGGCGCAACGGCGTTACCATAGAAAAATTAGTCACATTGAAGAGGATTTGGTGGTCCGTTGGACTGATGATAGGTTCATATACCTATGGTCTGGGTTCGATTCCAACTTCTATCAATCATTTTATATCGGGAGAGACAGATTCTATTGTCTTCTGGCTACACCAAGTGAAGAAGATATAATGAAACTGTGGTCTGAAATTCACATTAAAAATGATATTCCTTCTCTACCAAGTAGACGTTAGTTTGAACCACAATAAAGTCTGAAGTGGCGACGTGTAGAAACTCTATCACCAGTAACCTTTCTTATACTAGTTATTTATTTCTAGTGACGAAACAAACGTTATGTAGGGTCACAGGGCACTTATCCATCTTTTATTTGAGCTTCTGTATGTCGCTAAAATTGGTTCTGAACTGGAAATGCAGCTCAGACCGCCCTTAACGCGGAATTTGATCCCTTCGTGACAATACAGCTAGGCTACAATTTGTTGTTCGTTCAAAACTGCAGATTCCCCAACATCTCCACATGTTGCGCGTGAATGGGTTCCAATCCTGGTCCGGCACTAAAGATTTCATTATGTATTATCAAGCTCTAGCATGAGAACACCTATCTCCTGGTGGATAATAATTTTGATGTTTAATGTATTTTCATTCGTTGTCAACACTAACGATATTTGACGTTTTTGACTCCCAGTGAGACACAGAAATATTTTCCAGATCACTGTAAGCTATTTTCCAGATCACTGTAAGTTCAAGATGTTATTCCGAGGTGCTGGTGGAGAAAAATTCGGTAGCTGACGTCTCTTTGTGTGTAGTCAACAACGATATGTGTGGGGATCTATTCCCAGCCAGCACTGAACTCTTCGTCATATTATTTCTAGTTCAAACATGCCCACATGTCGCTGCTGTTGCAACAAACCCATAATTAACGTTCGTTTTCTCTAGAATATAACAGCGATAGGTGCCGGGTTGGAGTCCTGGGAAGGAAAAAATTAATGTTTGGTCTCGTCCTTTCAGTTAAATCATCTAGCTACTGCCCAGAAAATCCGATATGTCACAGTTGATTGTGCTTCGATATCAATCCGATTAGGTTCTGGGTTCGAATTCCTGTCGAATACAAAGCTTTACCTCACGGCATTTCAAGTAAGTTCCTTTTGAAGAAGCAATATTTAACATCTCTCGTAGTTCGTTAACAGGGACAGTACATGCTGGGTAGGAATTCGCGTCCGTTAAAAATGTCTGCGTTATGTAATTTAAAGTTGATTTTGTTAACTGATAATGTCTAAAATCGAGGTATACCACTCTCTGTATGCCTAATCGGGAATGAATGTTAGTGTCCGTCATCACGAAATCTTTGCTTAGTCTGCATGACCTGGGTTTGAATCCAGATGCATAACGAGACGGTTCGTCGTGTCATCTGAAGTTCATACATATTCTCAACTAGCTGCTCGTGAATAATTTATATTTTTAATGTCATTTTGTGTTAAATAATAAGTACGGTATGTTACTTCCAAGAGTAAATCACGAATACCACGAACTTACTACGTGCATTACCTATCTGACGTAATAATGAAAGTGGTAACATTTCAGGTATGTCATTCATTGTAATAAATGTGAGCTTACAAGCCTTAAGGACAGTCTTATCTGTGATAAGGTGTCCCCTGACATTTGTAGTATCGTGGTATTGCTTTACCTCTTGAGTTATTGCGATACAGAGCAGTGTTTTCTAGAGGTGACTTGTTGGAACCATTTTCAATAGTCAAACGACTGTACCAAAGAGCGATTAGAGGACCTGCTAGACAGCTGCGTTATGCCGGTTGCATGCGAATCAGGCGAAATGCAATTCAGGTCGTTCGGATACTTTCGAGCACGACTGTACCTATTTTGTTACAATTACCTACCAATAACTACCGACTTTAAAATTCGTTAAGAGAAAGTAAAAATGGAAGTGTAACTGATAGCATTTCAATAGCACTAATAGAAAGCAGCTTAGAGCAGCACAATTTGAATAACGAACCATAAGTGTAGCAGCAGCATTAGATAATCGACAGCAATAGCTAGCTGTAGAGGTTTGATTCTTCTTAGGTTTAAAATAGTTAATAGTAAAAAATGCATTTTTGTATGGTTTCATAGAGCTACTACCACCTCTAGGCCTGAATTCCTAGATGTAAAGTATAGGGGAGTAAATTATTCTTTATTTCCCCTTGGAAAGAGTATTGGGCACCAATTCTTTTGACCCTCTTAAAGCGTTGGTTAATTCATTACATTTCATTTTATGTTAGATTCTGTCCCAGCTGACTTTACATTTCTGTCAAACAAAGTTAAATTACTTTTTGTCCTTTTTGGTTTAAAAGTATACATTACTTTCTTATGTCTTTGGGGTGCCTCAGCGATGGAGTGGGGAACGCTGTTGCGACATCATCTCTCAAGGGCGACAGACCGCACATAATCAAAATGTCTTGTAGTGGGCCTTAGAGCTTCAGTTGTAGCGATCTGTTTTTTTTTTTTTGTGAATGATACAGTTACTTCCCTGATGGTCCCAATGGGCAGTTTCCGTTGGAGCTTAGATGTTGACTGAAAAGCAGTGGGTTTGATTAGTGAAACAGGTAAATGATGCTGTAGTGTTTTCCGTGAACATGGCCTTGAAGAGGAGTTTTCAGTCCAGTACCTCTCCCTAGTATTTCACCTGATTTGTCCAAGGGAGTGTGATGTTATGCAGTGCAGGACAACCTCTGAGTTCCGGCTGATGGCGAGTAATAATAATGGCTTGTGTCTTCTCTGCATTCACGGTAATGCGGTTTGCTGGTGTCCATAAGTCAATAAGTGTAAAATGACTTTGGAGGTTCCATGTCGCTGCATCGACGCTGTGGCCGCTGGTAAGGATCTCTGTATCATCCGCGCATTGCGCAGACGACTTGTGAAAGTAACGGCAAGTCATTATACACAAGACGAATAGAATATGGGACACAACGGAGCCTTGAGGGATGCCCTCTGGCAGCTGTTGAATGCTGGACCACTTACCATCGATTCGAACAAAGCAGAGACTATCTTGAAGATAGCTGTCAACAATCTTCATACAGTAGTCCGGAATAGTGAGGACGTCATGCAGTTTTGTGAGCAGCTTATTTTTCCATACTCGATCATAAGTCTTTTCAGCAACAAGATTAGCCGCGCGAGATTAGCCGAGCGGTCTAGGGCGCTGCACTCATGGACTGTGCGGCTGATCCCGGTGGAGGTCCGAGTCCTCCCTCGGGCATGGGTGTGTGTGTTTGTCCTTAGGATAATTTAGGTTAAGTAGTGTGTAAGCTTAGGGACCGATGACCTTAGCAGTTAAGTCCCATAAGATTTCACACACATTTGAACATTTTGTTTGAGCAACAAGATGGCCCGCAGCTGTGTAGTTTCTCTGATTCATTCTATACGCTACATACTCAGTAACTCGAAGGAGCGAGAGTTCGGCTGGCAGGCATGGCTGGAAGGCGAACTGGTTTGGGCGTATCGCGACGCTTTCGATGATTGCTAGGCGAAGTCGTTGGAGTGTGATCCATTCCAGTACTATGGAGAGTGCTGGCAGAAGACTGATGGGGTTTGTGGTTGGCAATGGTCATTTCCAGTCTTAGGTAGTAGTACTATGCAAGCAATCTTCCAGAGTGGAAGTATACTAGCAGGAGGCAACTGTTAAAAGTGCAGAATGTTAATACCTTCAGCTATTCGCCTTCAGATATTCGTTCGTTATACCGTTCGGTCCGTTGCATGAATGGCTGCCGAGTCACCACACAATCGAGCAGACCTCTGCCAGTATTATTAGTAGTGGTTCCGTCTGTCGTGCCATCCATAATATGCTTTTTGCTCAGCGTTTTTCTTCAATGGCGTCCTCGTGTGCTAAGACATTTTGCGCCGCACTCGTCGTAGCAAAATATTCTTCCTTGCTCTATGGGTCAAACAATGAGCCCGCTGGCCCAAGAAGCGTCACATTTGCTGGGCTCCGGTTTTCGGTAGGCTCGCATCAGACACCATTCTTCCCTGGTGTGTAAGGTGAGAACATTAATCTTGTCTTCCCAGTTTTTTTTTTGACAGAATTCAACGGCTCTGTCCTCCCGAGAGAAATGCTTAAGTTACCGGCAGTCCCTGGGGCCATGGAAACGCTGCCAGCGTTTTCATACCCTATATTTCAGGTTCTTGAAGTCCTGGAGCAATGGTGAAAAATCTTCACTGTAGAATGCGCGCCGGTCAGTTGTAACCATAGCCTGATGGTAGGTTTTTCGGATCTTTCCAGTCAGTGCAGAGATGGCCTCCTTTATGAGGACTGTTGTAGGTACGTATGTTCTGGGGCGAAAACTGTGATTCCCTCGTGGGCTGGTGCGGTCCGATATCCACGCGTTGTGCTTGGCGTTGAGGTGCCGGCAGAACAGAAATAGCAGCAGAGGGTCATTGTCTGAGGGCTAATATACACCGCAACCAACTAATGTTTCCAAAACGGGTGGTGATGTCAACTGCAGTTGCTTCCACAGATGTAAATCTGGCCAGTGTGAGAGGAACGTGTGAGATCGATCACTTGATCGCGCTGTCCCGCCCTGTCGGCCATATGCTCTGTCCGTCAAGTAGCCCACTACGTTGCGTTAGTTGAAATGTTGGGTGACGCGGAAGTGTGTTTCCGTCAGGAACGGAATGTCGGATCTTACAAAGCGTGAGTAACTCCTCGAATTCCACCTTTTTACTTTAGTTACCGTTTGCGATGAATATACAGAGTGAAAGATTGTCCAGCCTTGTTGTTCTATGGACCATTACTCGGAGAAAATATCTTCATGACTGTATCTCATAAGGTGAGTAGTTTTGATTAAATCACTGTAAGGTCTCATATTCTTGTGGTGGAGTGTCGCTAAGAATTATTTTACCCTCGTAACCATCTTCACTGTTCCCAAGAAGTCGAATTGTGAATGTGGTTACGTTGTAGTCACGCTTTGTTGTTGACTGTGGTTCTAGCTGTGGACTGCGTCGTTCTCCGACGTAAAGACGGAAATTCCTTTTCGTTGGCAACATCGAGCGGAGTGGAGGCAGAACCTGTTGTTGTTTGGTATATGCTGCTTGTCCTTGGGCAGTGTAAATCTGCAGTGCTTCCTGGAATTTGGGGCCTCCTCTCCATGTAGTAGGAAGTTCACTTTCCCAATCAACAGTTTTTGCCTTTTGGTTCGGAGTTTCTGGCAAGCCTTGGACGGGTGGTGGTCAATGCATTTCACTCACCGAGATGGTACGTGGCAATAATTGGCCTATGGTACGAACACTGATATCTTCTGCATTGTGGAGGCTCCTCTATTGATCTGTGTATTTCAATTATCAGGTTGGCGTCGAGAATATGTTTGACGTCACATACTGACTCGCTGGCCAGGCAGCGCAACTCAGTAGACTGGCTGTGGTATTAGCTTGCTGGATTTCCCGTCTCTCGATTTAAATTGAGGAACCGAGGCTTGTTGGAAAGCAATATTGTGCAGAGTTTGTGCTATGTCCTGTGAAAAGATCCAGGGGCAACACGTATACGTAATGGCACTGATGCAGTGGTTTCTCTCCTCTGAAGGAGGTCAGATGTCATCCGATTTTGGGACCAGTTTAAATACTAGACTGTAAAAAAATTACTTTCTTATTTCTGAAGAGATAAATCATTTATAATATTTAGTTAACATTCAAACAACTGAAACTCATGCACATTCCACGTTTTTCACTAACCAAGAAGCAATGAGTCAATGGGGTGTCTAGTTCTGCTTGTTTCTAAAAATCTTTTTTTTTGTGTTTGGTTTCGTATCCCCTTTTGTACATCGTAAGCCATGCTCCAGGTTCATTCATTTCTTCTCTTTTGTTTTCATCATACTCTTAAGCATTCTTCCAATAATAGCAATTAACCACAGACCTTCCGCTAAAATAGTATCGTCTCTCTTTCATAAAAATCTGCTTAGCGTATATTCCTTCGTCCAGGTTCAAGAAACTGTACTTCCACTTGAATTTCACTATCTTGAAACACCCTTTCATTCACAAAAACTGGCCTCGGAAATCATATGTTTACTTATCAGTTTTCCAAATCAGAAAGAGTTTATGTAAGAATTTGCCAGCGTTGCGGAGTGATAACTACCACCACTGGACGACTAATAAAGGAAATAAATAGACGAGGAAAATGGCCTAGAACGCTTTTGGCAAACTAAATAAATTTTCAAAGTGAAATTTTTAATGTATTTAGAGAGGGACGTTTTCAAACAGTTCGTGTGACCATGGCAGTGAGATGTGGTCTTTTAGCACGAAGACCATTTAGAATTTGAGGGTTGCTTAGCGACAAATGGAGAGTCGAGCGTTACAAGTAACTAGCTGAGACAGGAAAAGAAGTAAACTGATTAGGGGACAGACTGGAATGGAAGACGTAAATATGATGATAAAAGAGGCGAAGGTGGACTGGATAGCAGCCAGGAAAATAAAATATAGCCTTCCAAAGGTAATTCGTTTTCGGATTCCAAGAAATAACAGAGACGTGGGAAGACAAAGTAACGGATGGTAGGCAGATAGCTTCAGAAAAATGGTAATACGAATAATTTTTGAGAAAGTAACGTGCAGTGATCACTAAGTCTTCTTTGAACCCATTTCATTTTCATCCCTGACAAAACTTCATTTTGCGCCTTTGAGGGTAATTAACCCCCTCGTTGGGAACCGCTGTACTAAAGCGTCGGTAAATATGGATGCAGTCTTTACGCAGCAGTGAGAAGCAACCAACCGATATCAGTGACGATGGCGGGGAATACTTGATAAATGTGTAGGACAAGAGGAAAAGGAAAGAGAAAAAGAAGGAAATTGTAACGGCATTCAAGAAAATTTCTTTTGGTCAGTGCAACATTTGGCAATTATTTCATTGCTCATCACCTATAGATTTGGCATGAGGATAGCCTCTTTAGTTGCTAGACGAGAGAGTGAGGTGTCTCGTGTATTTTGTTTGTGATATATTAATTTCACTACACTGTTCTTGTGATTGCGGTTATGGCGTAATGACGGTAGCAGAAGGCTGTTCTTCCTACGTCGGCTGAGTAAACCACCAGATTCAGCAGGCTCCCGCAAATGGCGTAATAGGGTGGCAGGGAACCGGAACACTTTCTCTGGCTTTGGAGGGGAATATATCAGCTGTCTGTCTTAACGAGCTGGAAACAGGAATATATCATACGATGCGTTCGCCTTTATTCTCGGCTGGGGAGCGGCAGACAATTTGACTTGCTAATGGTGGTAACCCGTGCTCCTGCGGAAACAGTATTGAATATCTTGTGCGTACTTCTCTGCGACCCCGTGCGTAGACAGGCGAAAGTCGTGTAGGCTTGGGCGTTGTGATTTCATGAGCCATGGCGATTATTCATAACGGCTCCCGCGTGTTCTCTATTATTTACCACTCTTGGGAATATTGTTCTACCGGATGCATTGTTTAATATTTCGAGAGCTTTCCAGCTTACGTGCCGAATGAGTGAAGTAAATCGCCCACTTTACGCAGCGCTGTGCAACGCTTTCTATCCCCGGATTTGTCATTAACGGCGAATTCATTTGAGCTTAGGGTGCAGCTTTTTGCTTACAGTACTGTGGACCTGTTCCACTATTGTAGATGCTAGTTGTGATATTTTGCGCTTTTCCATCAACTATGTAGTGTTTTATCCTTTTCTAACTTGATGTTGATAAACGTAGCGGAACTACACACATGATCCGAAACATATTGACGCGGTAAGGAAAGTATGTGGGTGGATTAGAGACGAAAGGGAATCATTGTAGCGACGATAAGCGCCGCAAGCGTACAGATACCATGATATAAGCGCCTTAAACAAAGGGCGGCTTTTTACGGCTTGTCGCCTGCGAACGAGCATCTAGTAAACGGCGATAGTGGTCGGCTGTTCGCATGCTATTGTGAGCATCTGTGGAAAGCGGTTGAAGGATGGCGAGACCGCTAGTTGGCGACAAGTTGTCGGACGGCCACGCCTCTTCAAGGAATGTGGATATCAGATGTTTACCCGGCCTGTGCGGTAGGACAGGCGACCATAAGTGGCACATCTGACGACGGAGTACAATGTTGGTGAAGGCATAAGCGCTTAGAGACACACCTTTCAACGCACACTGATGAACATTATGGGGCACCGCAATTAAGGTTTTCTTCCAATATTTTTCTTAAATATCATCTAATTTTATACAACAAAAAAGGTCTTTTCTCTTACTTAGAGCTTCCAAGAGTGAGTGAAATAAGATAGGTTTTGCCTATGTGATATGCCTTTTGTAAAATGATCTTCAACATCTTTTGCAATTTTATGAAAATTATTATTATAGTCGATTATGTCTTAAAGGGAATGTCAGATGTTTTTATATTTGTGAGAGAAGACGCTGTTCTTTAATTTTTGAGAGCATTTCTCGTGGAGAACAGCGGTCCTTCTTTGTACTTTAGAATAAACATAAACAGTCTCGATCGCAACAATCTCTGGCGATCGAAACTGTTCATGTTCATTTTGGAAAACTATTCTTGTCGCAACGCCTGTGGGTGCTGCCTTGCTACGTCAGCTCGAGCGCGCTCGACATTACTGTACTAGCCACGATGTAGGGTGGAGGTGTGTACCTGGCGAGAGATGAGAAGCTAGTAAGTGTAAAACAGTGCTTAATTTCGAAACTTTTAGGTGCCAGAATGCACCTCTTCAACCATAGGACACCGTTTCCATCTCCTACAGTTTCCTACCAAGGTCATAAAAATCACAAGCTTCAGCATTTGAAAACTTGTGATAAAACTTACAGGTAGAAATAATTAATTTTCTTGTACAATATAGTTCTTAAAGTCAGGTCTTCAGAACATAAATATTTATGATCTTAACAATAAAACTATAAGACTTTAAAAAATGGTTCAAATGGCTCTGAGCACTATGGGACTTAACATCTGTGGTCATCAGTCCCCTAGAACTTAGAACTACTTAATCCTAACCAACGTAAGGACATCACACACATCCCACACATCCATGCCCGAGGCAGGATTCGAACCTGCGACCGCAGCGGTCACGCGGTTCCAGACTGAAGGTCCTAGAACCGCACGGCCACACCGGCCGGCTATAAGACTTAATATACATAATAGGTGATATGGCGTCTGCCCCGTAGCAGTGTCACTTTGCTCCCTAGTTCTGCTCGGTACACACGGCGACTATGACGTAACGTTTTCAACTGCTGCCAGCCGCAATGTTCAAACAGTTACACTGTAGCTGCTCGGTGAGTGAATGTCCAGTATTAATTACTAAAGCATTTAGCTGTGAATGAGGATGAAGGTATTCCTGGCCCATCGCGGTCACATAGAATTCCGCCTTTGCGAAGAGTTAGAACAAACAAAACTTGATGTGACGTTGGACACGGAGTTAAATGTACGGTGATTACTACCGTATCGCTGAGGATGCTGACAGTCGTAAACAAAAGGTGATATGTGCCGATAACAACTTCGGAATGAAGCTTTGCTTATCTTTGTTATATTGTAGATGTCTGAGACTGCTATCAGTAGTAAACAGAAGATAGTCCACATGAAGGTTATCAATCTGCACCGATCACAACTTCCACAAGAAGTTCGACTTATCTTGGCTATACCGTACACACATACACACACACACATACACACACACACACAAACACACACACACACACACACACACACACACACACACACACACTCCTGCCCATTGCGTCACATTGCTCACTCATTAACACGTTCACTGGTGCCGGCACTGCGGCAAGTTATAGTTTCGTTGCAATTTGATACAAGTGTACTATTTCAAATTACCGGTGCCGATTTGTCCTAATGAGTTCAAAACAAATTCCCTAGGAGGTGCTGGAACCAAGTTCAGGCGCGTTGCGGCCGAAATTAGCCGCGCTGTAAAGACAAGTCATGTTTTACGAGAGACAGCGGAAGAGACATACACTCCTGGAAATTGAAATAAGAACACCGTGAATTCATTGTCCCAGGAAGGGGAAACTTTATTGACACATTCCTGGGGTCAGATACATCACATGATCACACTGACAGAACCACAGGCACATAGACACAGGCAACAGAGCATGCACAATGTCGGCACTAGTACAGTGTATATCCACCTTTCGCAGCAATGCAGGCTGCTATTCTCCCATGGAGACGATGGTAGAGATGCTGGATGTAGTCCTGTGGAACGGCTTGCCATGCCATTTCCACCTGGCGCCTCAGTTGGACCAGCGTTCGTGCTGGACGTGCAGACCGCGTGAGACGACACGACGCTTCATCCAGTCCCAAACATGCTCAATGGGGGACAGATCCGGAGATCTTGCTGGCCAGGGTAGTTGACTTACACCTTCTAGAGCACGTTGGGTGGCACGGGATACATGCGGACGTGCATTGTCCTGTTGGAACAGCAAGTTCCCTTGCCGGTCTAGGAATGGTAGAACGATGGGTTCGATGACGGTTTGGATGTACCGTGCACTATTCAGTGTCCCCTCGACGATCACCAGTGGTGTACGGCCAGTGTAGGAGATCGCTCCCCACACCATGATGCCGGGTGTTGGCCCTGTGTGCTTCGGTCGTATGCAGTCCTGATTGTGGCGCTCACCTGCACGGCGCCAAACACGCATACGACCATCATTGGCACCAAGGCAGAAGCGACTCTCATCGCTGAAGACGACACATCTCCATTCGTCCCTCCATTCACGCCTGTCGCGACACCACTGGAGGCGGGCTGCACGATGTTGGGGCGTGAGCGGAAGACGGCCTAACGGTGTGCGGGACCGTAGCGCAGCTTCATGGAGACGGTTGCGAATGGTCCTCGCCGATACCCCAGGAGCAACAGTGTCCCTAATTTGCTGGGAAGTGGCGGTGCGGTCCCCTACGGCACTGCGTAGGATCCTACGGTCTTGGCGTGCATCCGTGCGTCGCTGCGGTCCGGTCCCAGGTCGACGGGCACGTGCACCTTCCGCCGACCACTGGCGACAACATCGATGTACTGTGGAGACCTCACGCCCCACGTGTTGAGCAATTCAGCGGTATGTCCACCCGGCCTCCCGCATGCCCACTATACGCCCTCGCTCAAAGTCCGTCAACTGCACATACGGTTCACGTCCACGCTGTCGCGGCATGCTACCAGTGTTAAAGACTGCGATGGAGCTCCGTATGCCACGGCAAACTGGCTGACACTGACGGCGGCGGTGCACAAATGCTGCACAGCTAGCGCCATTCGACGGCCAACACCGCGGTTCCTGGTGTGTCCGCTGTGCCGTGCGTGTGATCATTGCTTGTACAGCCCTCTCGCAGTGTCCGGAGCAAGTATGGTGGGTCTGACACACCGGTGTCAATGTGTTCTTTTTTCCATTTCCAGGAGTGTATTTGAGCAGATGTACCAGATAACATCAAAAGCCAGGTACAAAATCGCCTGCATGTTCCTGTAGCGTTCTTTAAGACGCCGACGCTGTCGTCTCAATAGCGCTGACAACCTAAAAGGCCGTTGATGTTGAAGCCTCGTTTGTCATCTTTTAAGTCGTCTCGTTGTCTCTGTAGAGCTGTACCATAGGAGCAAGGAGAGGATGTTGTTTGGTGGCCGGTATCCTCTTTTTATAACGGAAACTGCACGCAATTATTAACTGAGCTCTTTATAACAGTCCGCAGCTCGTGGTCGTGCGGTAGCGTTCTCGCTTCCCGCGCTCTGGTTCCCAGGTTCGATTCCCGGCGGGGTCAGGGATTTTCTCTGCCTCGTGATGACTGGGTGTTGTGTGATGTCCTTAGGTTAGTTAGGTTTAAGTAATTCTAAGTTCTAGGGGACTGATGACCATAGATGTTAAGTCCCATAGGGCTCAGAGCCATTTCTTTATTAACATAAACCAAGAGCTACTTTACTTAGGCTTTCTTGTGCTGTGGTGCAAGCTCTCTGTACTAGTCTACTTTAGCCTCACTGCTGGTGAAGTTACAAGTCCGCTATGAACACAATTACGGTTGCTACGTGCTGCCTGTCTCTGAGTTAGCGGAGGTGACTGCGGCTCCGACTCGGTGCCTCGTGGATGACAGACTCGAACTAACTCGAGCTGACTGACTGGTCCTCCGGTCCGCGGATAGCTGTCTAAATACTGGGTGCCGAGTTATTCATCCTTTGACGGTTTTTGGCCTCTGTCGATCTTATAGTAACCTCTGTGCCGCAGTTGACACCAGCTTAGCCTAGATTTTGTTAATGAAACACCCAGTGAATTTCATCGAGATAAGTGAATAATGCCGCTAGTTGTGTAAAATAAAATAAAGCCCCTCGACGTTATCATTAACTTTAGTCACTGTTGTCCGACCCCGGTAGCTGAGTGGTCAGCGCGACAGCATGTCAATCCTAAGGGCCCGGGTTCGATTCCAGGCTGGGTTGGAGATTTTCTCGTCTCAGGGACTGGGTGTTGTGTCGTGTTGTCCTAATCATCATCATTTCATCCTCATCGACGCGCAAGTCGCTGAAGTGGCGTCAAATCTAAAGACTTGCACCCAGCGAACGGTCTACCTGACGGGAGGCCCTAGTCACACGAGATTTACATTTAGTCACTGTTACCTGGGCTAGCATCCTACACATTTCCTATGGTATTCGAATGAACATCTGAACCGTCAAAGGATGAATAACTATCAAACTTCATGCAAATTATATTTGGTTGGAAAACGTTCTTAATTGTTCAGTAATTGCATCTGAATAAGTCAGTTCGTTCAGTCTAACCATTAGAGGCACTAAATATAACTTGAATACAAATTTTGTTAATGTAATAGCAAAATAATTTAGATTCAACGTGAAACTACATTACTTAAAACTTTTCTATTTGTTGATTGGTTTTATGAAAGCTTTTTGTTGCTTGCTTGTATTTCGGAGGTACAGTTGTGTTGTATTTTGATTATTATTATTATACCTAATGGGAAGATTTCCGAATTATGTAATAAGATGAGATTTATAAGCTT
This sequence comes from Schistocerca cancellata, assembly GCF_023864275.1. NCBI lineage: Eukaryota > Metazoa > Arthropoda > Insecta > Orthoptera > Acrididae > Schistocerca > Schistocerca cancellata. Next base: position 419,886,492 of record NC_064634.1, on the reverse strand, counting down.
TTGAATATTGGGCTCCATAAGGTTCCCTTTCTGTACAGCAACCGTGGAGTACAAAATTACAAAGAATGTAGCAACCAGTCCCGGAAACATAATTTATTTATCTTGTTGCACATCGATTTCGACTGATATCAGTCATCATTCGTGCATTTTTATAACCGATACATACCATAAGTAGAAGTACTGACCTTGGCAGATTTCTTTCATTCTTCTACTTATGGCATGTATTGGTTAGAAAAATGCACCGATAATGACTGATATCAGTCGAAATCGATTTGCGACAAGATAAATAAATTATGTTTCCGCGACTGGTTGCTGCATTCCTTATAATTTATAAGCTTTATACGTGAAGTTCATTAATTTTGCCGGAGCAGGTTCACGTTTGCGAGATAAGGCATTTTTAATCCAACAGAGAGAGAGCTCATCCATTAATCATTTCCTTTTCGAAATAATTACTCTTGATTTTCTTTAGTAATTTGAAGCCATAGTTAATATTTCTCTTTCTTCTTCAATAAAGTGATTATGTTTGTTTCGTGTGACAACTGTTTTGTCAGCAAACGTCTGTTCAGGTGAGTTAATAACAGAGTTTTTGTCCAGTTCGTCTGGCGAGCAAATATAAAAAACACATTATTGGTTTGCTGTGGGTTACTCAGAATTATGTGGTACCTTTCGTTGTTTTTGTTGTGTCTGATTGGCTCTGTATTGTATCGATCGCTTAAAATTTACGCAAGAAGAAGGCGGAGTAAGTTATTTGCAGGAGCTACTTGTTTACCGCTTTCCTTGACAATCAGTTATTATTTCAGAAGTGACTGCCTTGATTTTATGATCCTATTATGCATCCGTTATGATGGTCGTCCGTATAACCAATTAGAGAGAGAAAGGTAACACGTTTTCCCATGTTGACCCAACGACATCGTCAATTACAATTCCAGTGGTCACAGGATCGTCGAGAATTGAGCATGAATCAAGGGAAACGCGTGGCCTGGTCTGATGAATCACGTTACCTGTTGCACCAGGCAGATGATCGTGTCCGTATTCTCCGTCATCCGGGCGAACGGTTGCCCGAAATATGCCCACCGCCAAGGTAGTAGGACGGTGAGAGTGGTGTTATACTGTGACGAGCACATTCATCTGGGATTCCATGGAATCTGAGGTAGTAATGGAAGAAACTACTACAGCTGTGAACTACGCCTGACCTGCATGACTTCATGTTTGATGTCTTCCCCGACGACAACGGTATCTTCCAAATGGGTCCTGTCTGTATGACAAGGAAAGTAAACTCACATTGATGTCTTTTCCACCAAATTCGCTTGATACGAACTCTACGGAACCCATCTGCGCCGAAAACAACCGGCCCTTAATTTACAGGATTTGTCTGGCTGGGGCGTAGAAATCTGAACCCACATATTTCTGGAAACTTATCAATAACTTGTCGATCCCATGCCCACGAAGAATCACTCCTGTGTCGCATTCCAGTGGTGGACCATAAAGCTACTGAGAAGGTGGTTGTAATATTTTGGCTCGTAAGTACACTGTCCGGTCACATTAATGCGCCGGCAGCTGTGACCTAGCGCTTCTAGGCGCTTCAGCCCGGAACCGCGCTGCTGCTACGGTCGCAGGTTCGAATCTTGCCTCGGGCATGGATGTGTGTGATGTCCTTAGATTAGTTAGGTTTAAGTAGCTCTAAGTTCTAGGGGACTGATGACCACAGATGTTAAGTCCCATAGTGCTCAGAGCCATTTGAACATTTTTTGAACCATGGTACTACCGAAAGTGTCTTCTTAACTACCATTCAGTGAACATTGCTGCGTATAGGTTTCTGCAGCAGGCTCTTACTGACAGCGCTATCCACTAGCATAGCTGGTTTCTAGGGCCTTGCTTCTCATCGAGTAGGGACAGCGAAACATCGGCGGTGCCTGGCACGAAACTTCATTGATTTTAACCGAAACGAATTGATAGGACTCACAATTATACGACGCCACAGTTCTATAAAGGATAGTTTCAACTGTATTAATGAAAATCATTTCTACTGAATAGCTTTATAATAGTGATCAGTTACCAGCAGTGAAAACGAAAGTATTGTAATTATACAAAAAATCGCTCAAACCCCAGAATTTTAAAAAAAGCTTAAAATTGCCAGAAACGGTCAAGATGATGTCCAAATACAAATCCTGAAAGTCTTCAAAAATCCACTTTGGAGAAAGTTCACCATCTTAGAATTGACGATTGCTAACCATAGTAACCGACCAAGCGTCCGATTGGCTTCAGTTTCTCTCCAAAGTATTTGTTTCGTCGCCTATTGTAGCCAAAAATGAAGATAAAAATATAAAAGCGCCAATAAAATGTTATTTCACAGCCAAAGAACAAAATCACAAAGTGTTTAATATTCCGTTTGTTTTGGGAGATTGTAGCTTTGTGTTCTTGCGATTTAAAGCAATAATTAACAGTCGAGTCGCGCACAGTATTTTGCCATCAGATAGTTCTCTCGCTTGCCGCTAGATCTAACCTCCTGGTCTACATCCACAACGACATAGATAATCCGCAAGCCACCGTATGGCGCGTGGCAGAGGGTAACCTGTACTACTAGCAGTCATTTCCTTTCCTTGTCCATTCGCAAATAGAGTGAAGGAGAAACGACTGGCTATATGTCTCCGTATGAGCCCTAACTACTCGTATATTCGTTGTAAGCTCCTGGGCCTCTCTGGTTGATGCGGCATTGTTGTGACATGTTACACCTTGCTCTATGTCGTTTGTTGACTGCAACGTAACTGAAAAATTGTTGTTGTGAACATTTACCCATTTTGTTGACTGAAGGTAAACGGTTTAATACCGAAGACATTCAGCTCGTAAGTGTTATTTTGATAAAACTTGTTATTTTAAAGAAAGCACGAACTGCACTAAAAAAATGGACTTTGGGTACGTTATTCCTATGGATGCAGGTACTGGTGAAAATTTTACAGAATCTTTCATACGAGGGACAGTTTTGTTTTAGTGCTCGTGGTTATGTTATTTCCAAAGTAGTTATCTTAGGAGATGTTAGTTTGATGTTATCTGTTGGCACTGTTGTGGTCATGTTACTTCTTCGTTCTGATACTCTAATCGTTTGTGGTGGTTGATTTCGTTATTGGAAATTGCGTTCGGTGTAAGAGTTTTTGATTTCTGAGCATAAGTTGTTGTAATGTTTATAAACAGTGAAACGATGGACAGCGTTTCGTGTAAAAATCGTGAAAGTGGTGAAACTGTTGTGAAAAGGGACCTGGATACTTCACTTCGTTTGAGAGACTGGAAAGAAATGACGAGATATCAGGCTTACTGTATGACAAAGAAAGTGTTGCAGTGCATGAGAATCATCGTGGGGCTTACACTCGTCGCACTGATTGAAGCACTAACGGTGAAGACATACAGCAACGGTAACGAAGCAATCGACTGAACTGCATGAGTGTCGAGTTTGATTTTAAAAAGCAATGGATGTTTTATGAAAAAATGTTTACGTTGTTCAAATATGCAAGCATCCAGGTCACTAAGTACCGTTTATTATTGTTTGCAATATTCCCATGATTACAACTATTAATGAAATCCTATGCGGTGATGAAATTTCAGGAATACTTTGTACCGGAAACGATGTCGTAGCTGCTGAGCCAGCCTCCTGTCACCATCTCTGCTACTCCACGTTTTCCCTGCCAGGTTCGTGTACACTTATGTACGAAACTGCCGCCTTATCGATCAACGAAATCACCTGCAAAACAGTCATCTCATGCTGGACGCCGTTAAAATAGCACTAAACTCGGAGGCTTCAGAAGTTGTATGTTTACGGGGAGAACGAAGATGAGTGCCAGCCGACATTCCATGAAACTACTCGACTTCATGAAAAATGCCTGTCCTGACGAAGCACCTTACACAGAAAAACATTTGAGGAGAAAATTGCAACATGTCTACGGAGAAAGCATCATTGTTACCAACTAATTCGAAGAAAAGTGTTATCTGTTTCACAGAGAAAGTTCATCAGATTCTTAATGAAGCGTGGTACAGGGAAAAGAAAGCAAATGAAATGGAAGAAATGATGAGAATTTCGAAACAGTAGCAAGAAATATTCGCGAGGACGTCTTCTCTGAAATTTACGAGTGTTCCACCTATCCAACAGTGGAACGAATAGCAACTGGAAATAAAAATTGATTCCGCCCAATCTTAAAGTGTTTCTGAAAGTTGTTCTTGAAACTCGGGAAACATTCGAAGAAAACAGCGCTACCAAAAGAAAGACCACAACCGTCGCTCATCCGATAGTTACTCTGATCGTCCTTGTTCGTTCATTTCTCTATTGCGATTTGGAATGGGGATAACTCTTCGCAGACGCTATGTTTCGATGTTCCTGCTTTCAAGACTTGGTGTATATGCATCACATTCTGAAACGACGCATTTTGAGCCCTCCTATACGCGACACAGTCGACCTAAAGTAAAAGGGGATGCGTTCTTACAAATCGTGTTAGACAAGGCAGAACACAACGTGTGGGCATCGGATGGCCACGATACCTTTCAAACTGTGGGATGTATAAGATGCATCATCCCTGCAGGAGCTAGCTGCAAGCGCTCAGGTCTCAGCAAGTAACAAGCCACCCTCGACAACAGAGTTGGTGTCTTTACGTTCACTCGATCTGATACCGGTAACCTACGCAAATGTCAGACTCGGGACAGCACACAACGTTGGGCAAGACGAAGCGCAGCCATTTCAGCACCCACATCAGCTAAATGTCCGCCCCTGGTAGCTGAGTGACTGGGTGTTGTGTCGTCTTTATCATCATAATTTCATCCCCATCGACACACAAGTCGCTGAAGTGGCATCAACTCCAAGACTTGCGCCAGGCGAACGGTCTACCCTACGGGAGGCCCTAGCCACATGACATTTCCATTTTAAGCTAAACAAGCTCGTCTCAGCACCCACGTCAGCTAAACAAGCTCGTCTCATTGACAACCTATGGGTGAGGGGTTACCAGCTCCAATAAACGCCGCACTTGGCTGGAATGCACTCATGGCCGCGGTTACTGGTCCCAATGAACATCTATTCAAAAAATCCAAAACTTCATCCATTTCCGTTGCTTTTATTGTACGTTACAACATTATTCGTAATTAAAATAGCACCAAAAACGTGTGATCAAAAGCTGCAAAATTTTAGGTCAATTTTATTTCAACACTAATTGACTTAAAATATGTATTATTGTTTCTCGAAAAGGAAAACGGTACTATAGTAACTAATTTTTTCTGTTTAGAGGACAGCGGTGTTTGTACTTAGTAATTTGACCCAAAAATGAACCCAAATGGACGTTTGGTTCAGTTATTGTGGATAAAACGCGAAAATTCCAGTATGTCGGTTGTTTTTTCAAGATGGAGTATTTTCCTCAAATTGGATTTTTTGGAATTTTCGGATTTTGATCTGGACATTATCTTGAACGTTTTTGCCAAGTTTCAGCTTGTTTTTTAAAATGTCCAGCACAGTGTCTAATTTGTTTGGACTACTGGGGATTGAAAGCAAAAAACAGACTATGACTAGATACATTGTATTAATACGGATACACAAGCGAAGAGAATGAAAGAGAAGCATTAAATTAATAGAAAGTTTTCGTAGCTTTCTCATACATAGTTTAATTTCAGAAACGACTAAGAAATGTAGCTCGTTTGACTTACATAACTACTTAACATCACTGTATTTCATAATTTCATCTTTATATTCAGCAGTATGGAGTGAATGAATGAGTGTGTATGGACATATAAAGGCTTTATTTACATGTGAAAGGTCCGCCGCTCGTGGTCTCGCGGTAGCGTTCTCGCTTCCCGAGCACGGGGTCCCGGGTTCGATTCCCGGCGGGGTCAGGGATTTTCACCTGCCTCGAGATGACTGGGTGTTCGTGTTGTCCTCATCATTTCATCATCATCCAGGAAAGTGGTGAAATTGGACTGAGCAAAGATTGGGTAATTGTACGGGCGCTGATAACCACGCCGTTGAGCGCCCCACAAACCAAATATCATCATCATCTTCATACATGTGAAGGCACACAACATTCTAATGAATCTGCAAAGAGTTGGTATTTGATTATTCAAAAAATGGTTCAAATGGCTCTAAGCACTATGGGACGTAACATCTGAGGTCATCAGTCCACTAGACTTAGAACTACTTAAACCTAACTAACCTAAGGAAATCACACACATACATGCCCGAGACAAGATTTGAAGCTGCGACCGTAGCAGCCGCGCGGTTCCGGACTGAATCGCCTAGAACCGCTGGGCCACAGCGGTTTGATTATTCCCTATTTCTTTTGATGAAGCTGTAGTAAGTTTGAAAATAGATATCCGAATTTTAGTTAAGTAATTGCAGTACAGCAGTTAAGAACATTGGTAGTAGGCAGCACTAAAAAAGTTTTCATTCTGGCTCGAAGATGTTAAAATGGACTAGTGATACGTGACGTTAATTTGTCTTACATGACCTCTCTTGGTCTCCTTTCAATCGAGAATCTCGTCTTCTTTTTGTGTGATACTGCCGGAATTAATAGAATATCTGTCACGACTCAAAAAATCACAAAATACCAAAAACTTTCTCCCGTGGCAGTGTCATACAAGAAGAAGCTTCAACTGTTTTGACAAACTGAATAGCTTGTGCAGACAACAAATAAAAAAAAGCAGTCGTATTTTTTTCTCTTTGCTGGTTTACTTTGATGCGGTTCTGTCATGTTTTTCATTTTTCGAATGAGAATGAGTAATTATCCGAATGCATCAGCTTTATAAATTAACTTAGTAGTAATTAACTTAATTAAAATTACTGTAATGTAACATACATGAAGCTTTAGTAAATAGAAAGCTAGGGTTCAAAATATATTCTGCCATTAAGTTGTTCTTGTGCCCGGACACGTGAGAAACGGTTTCAAGTTCACGACATGCTCGTCTCGCGCGCTTTTAGAACGTTGTGTGCTCACATGTGGTATCTGAGTCTATCTGCAATGAAATAATTTGTTGAGCTACTTTTGTCAGTCGGGCGACATTCGTCGTAATCTTCTTTGTACATCAAATGCTCTCCGGTTTAAAATTATTGTAACGTTGAGTTTGATGTTCTGCTTAGCTGATCATGTACGAGTAACGCAATGCAGCCGGCATTAGCATTGAACCACGGAGAGATCCCCACTAGATGTGAAGTTGATCCTTTGGGCTTTGATGATTGTCAGAACGATAGGGAATTCTGGACCGCTTTCGACAACGCTGGAATGCTTTGTCAGTAATATCCGAAGTACGTTATGTGCAGAATACGATGTACATTCTCCATTCATTCCGTTTTCGGTATGTTTAGCTAAAAGGCTGCACGAAATTTGGAGTGTGGCCTGTTGGAAATGATGCAGAATTAACACTTGCCGAGCCCTTCAATTGGTGAAACATTTATTTCACGAATCTTTGAAAATGTCAGAGGGTTTCAGCATTCGCAGGAATGACCAGTGTGTGTTCATGATCTACTAAGCCGCTATGTCTGGTTTACTCTAGGTGAGTGACTAGGAAGGGTAAACGTAAACTTTCTCATACTGTCATTCCAGGTCACCATTTATCTATGATTCGCGTCGATTAGCACTCAATAAGAAATTGAAGTTTTGCGTTGTCATCATATCGTCACAACAAGAAACAAAGATGATCTTACCTCATAGTTCAACGCCAAAAGAAACCCAGTTTGTTTTCCTCTGATTCTCTTCTTCTTGTTTATTCTGTCTCATTTGTTTAGTTTCGTTTATTTTTAGAGTCATCTAATCATTTAAACTTTAATTGTGTCCTTTATCTCTCTTGCTTTGTTACATGTTCTTTGTTAGTACATTGTGCTGCCTTACGTTATCCATAATATCCTGTTACTCGTACTGCTGATGTTGTGGACCAGTCGCAAGTTTCATTAAATTTATTTTACACTTTTCATTCGTCTGACGCGGGAAGCTTCAGGGCTTGGGAAAGTACAATGTGTATCAATAACATTAAACGAAATAGAATCACAGATTCAATGTGCAGCATAATAAGTCACATTTGGTAGTTAACGGTCAGATATTAAATGTATCTGGCTGTGTAAAGCATCGACGACAGAAAAAAAAAGCTGGAGTAAGGTGGCAGTTTCACAATTACCGTAACATCTATAGTAAGGTATACTCAGAGATAAACCAAAAACCATGTAATTTCTTGCTCGGCGAGCGAGAGTCCTGTCTACATAATTCGGTGGCGAACTACTTCATTAAGCATACTGAAATACAAAAATAAATAACATAATTGAACTATAGGAAACTAGCGCCGCTTTTACGGCCTTTAACACTTCTATGTCTAAAATTCGTAACTGGTTATTAAAATATATTTGAAATGACATATAAAATTACAGTTTGAAATTATAACTGTTGCTTTTATGGGTGTCAATGTAGATACATCATCTACTTTCTGTTCGTTGTACGCAATGGAGGGAGCCTATGTGGAACGCTAGATGTATTAAAACCACCATATTAACTTTTCTCTATGTTTTTATTAATCCAACCTCGAAAGATTTTGGACTGACGAGGTACATCATGTTTGCAACAAGTTATTGATACCATTATAATTAATCTGTATTGTAAATAAGCGTGACTTAAATATACAAGTGACACATATGATTTCCATTAAGTCGATATTTACATATATTACACCATAATGAACCACACACTTAACTGGGATCAGGTTACTACGTCTGGCTGCTATGTTTAACCCACTCTTATTTACAATATAAGTTACTTCGAATGGCATTAATTATCTGTTAAAAATAATAACATAACATGTACTCTAACGCCAGTTAAAGCGACGGCTATAATTTCAATTTGCGATTTTACTTTGCCATTTTGAACGTATTTTAATTACTAGTACCTGCTGCAAGTTTTAAAATCAGGTTTGTTAATGGCAGCATAACCGACGTTTATTTGCTACATTTGATTGATATTATTGATTTCTGTGTTGCATTAGGCTTAATGAGATAGTTTTCCACCACAGTGTAAATAGGCTGTGGCTTCCCTAACAACAAACGATATGTAATGCTGGTTTGTCTTTTGTCTTTGGATGTACCTGACAACAGAGGTTTCGGCAGGCACAGCTAAGTTTTTCAATTTTAAATATCATGTGGGCTCTGTACACAGCCAAATGCAATTAACATGTGGTCGTTGGGTAGTAAATATGAGTTATTTTGTTGCAAGTTGAATCTGTGATTGTGTCCCATTTCTTGCAGCTGTAACACGCTGTAATTTCTCACTGCTATGAAGACGCCTAAGTTTGATAAACTAAACATGTAGAATGAAGAATGCAATTTTAGACTGCTTCACAATTATGTTATTAATGGTCGCTTTTCCGTCTGGAATTGACGCCTGCGCCCACTGTGTCCTGATACTGTTACTATTACTATTACTATTATTATTGTTAATATTACAATATGACACATGACGAGATAATCTGGCTGCTAAAGTTTTACATTAGTAGCGGTGCTCCCCAAGGACGCGTGGCACGACTGCCTTTGCTCAGATACTTGCCTAAACTAAATAAATGCAATGTGATGTCGTGTATAGTCCATGAATACTTTTTGTCAACATCACAGTCATTTTACAAATTGAAATATTACATTCATCTTAGACACAGAAATGCTTTCTTTCCGCATAACTTTAACTCTTATGCAGTCAATATGTATTAACGTTTCCGGCAGCTGCTTCAGAAAAGGCGCAGGTTAACATCGCCCATCTGGGACATTGCTGGCATCCTATCCGTTTGTTCTTCGTGGTTCACAGCAACTAACGATTTCAAACATGTCTTAAGAGGTAGTAAAATTTTATAAGCTTTCAGGAGCTTATTCAGGGTATGTATGAGGAACAGTCCTCAAATGAAAATCGAACACTAGCCCACAACGGGACGATGAAATGGTTCCATTCAAAGCAATCGCCACCCGCCTTAAGATATTTATCCCACAGCGAGACAAGGCGATCAATTCATGTCTCGGCCCATCGGCAATGTGGGAGTGGGCGTTGTCGTACTGCAGGATGATTCCGTCCGACAATATTCCGATAGCCCAAGGGCAAAGGGCAAAGCCCACAGTAGAAAGATCTCACATCCTCACCGCCCAATAAATCCAAAGTTGTTCACACACGTTACCTTAAGTTTCTGACGACCATCGTCTTCGATTACAGGGGCCCTCCGCTCGTCGAGTTCCTCCAGCATGGAACCATAATCAATGCGCAGCGCTACAAAGACACTTTGCAGAGACTGCGACGCACCATTATGTCAAAACGCCCAGTGAAATGAAATGAGTGTGTTACATCGTTGGCCGGGAGGCCCCAACGGGGGAAGTTCGGCAGTCAAGGGCAAGTCTTCTTTCAGTCGACGCCTCATTGGGGCAACTTGTGCGTCGGTGATGAGGATGAAATGATGATGAGGACAACACAACACCCAGTCAACGAGCGGAGAAAACCTCCAATCCAGTCGGAAATCGAACCCGGGCCAGCTTGCTTGGGAGGCGAGCACGCTACCACCCAGCTAAGCGGCAGTAACAGTGTCGGACGCAATCATTTTTGTTGCACGGTAACGCCAGCCCTCAAACTGCCAATAGGACGAAGGCTACGCTTCAGCGATTTGGTTGGGAATCATGCAACAGCCTCCATGCAGCCCGGATCTTTCACCGTGTGATTTTCACATCATTGGCGATCCGAAGAAAGACATGCATGGACGTCGGTTTCAGTCGAACGATGAAGGCACAAAATGGTTCAAATGGCTCTAAGCACTATGGGACTTACACCTGAGGTCATCAGTCACCTAGACTTAGAACTACTTATACCTTACTAACCTAAGGACGTCACATACATCCTGCCCGAGGCAGGATTCGAACCTGCGACCGTAGCAACAGCGTGGTTCCCCACTGAAGCGCCTAGAACCGTTCGGCCACAGCGGCCGGCTAATGAATGCAAAAGTGGATGCTGTTGTTGGTCCGTCACCGGCCGACCGTGTTCTACGAAACAGATATTAAACGTCTCGTCACCCATTGGGATAAATTTCTTATCGCGTGTGGGAATTACTTTTGACTGGAACCATTCTATGGCCCCTTTGTGACGTAGTGTGTGGTTGTCTCTTCATTGCCCCTTATACAATGCTACATTATACAGATATCTTATGGTTCTCAATCTTGGCGTATACAAGCAATTTTGTAAGTGCTGCGGAGTTTTAAGTAACATTTTTCGCTCGCGATATACCTAAATGGTCTGACTGGTGACATCAGAAGCTCCATAAGATTGGAAAGACCGAAGCTATTGGATAACGTGGCTGTGACTGAAAAAAGAAACAACCTTTAAATATCTAGTACCATTTTTCCTACAGTGACCTTAAGCGGAATGACCACATGCAAATACTCTGAAGAGCCAAAAGAAACTGGTACACTTGCCCAAAATCGTATAGGGCTCCCGCGAAAGGCGCACGCGAAGGTGCGGCAGCACGACGTGGAATGGAGACGAATAATGTCTGAAGTAATGCTCAAGGGAACTGACACCATGAATCCTGCAGGGCTGTCCATAAATCAGAAAGAGGAGAAAGGGGTGGAGCTCTCTTCTGAGCAGCACATTGCAAGGCATCCCAGATATGCTCAGTAATGTTCATGTCTGAGACGTTTGGTCTCCAGTGGAAATGTTTAAACTCAGCTGAATCTTCCTGGAGCCGCTCTGTACCAATTCTGGACGTGTGACGTGTCGCACTGTCCTGCTGGAATTGCCCAAGTCATGCGGAATACACAGTGGTCACGAATGGACACTGACGATCAGACAGTACGCTTACGTAAGTGTCACCTGTCAGAGTCGTATCTAGACGTACCAGGGGTCCCATATTACGCCTTCTGCACACGCCCCAGACCATTAAATGGCCTCCTCCAGCTTGGACAGTCTCCTGCTGACTTGCAGGGTCCATGGATTCATAAGGCTGTCTCCATACCGGTACACGTCGATACAGTTTGAAACGAGACTCGTCCGACCAGCAACGTGTTTCCAGTCATCAACAGTCCAATGTCGGTGTTGACGGGCCCAGGCGATGAGTAAAGTTTCGTGTCCTGCACTCATCAAGGGTACAGGAGTGGACCTTATGCTCCGAAAGCCCATATCGATGATGTTTCGTTGAATTATTCACACGCTGACACTTGTTGATGGCCCAACATTGAAATCTGCACCAATTTTCGGAAGGATGGCACTTCTGTCACGTTGAACGATTCTCTTCCGTCCTCATTTGTCCCGTTCTTGCAGAATCTTTTTCTGGCCGCAGCGATGTCGGAGGTTTGATGTTTTACCGGATTCCTTATATTCACGGTACACTCGTGAAATGGTCGTACGGCAAAAGCCTCGCTGCATCGCTGCCTCGGAGATGGTGTGTCCCATCGCTCTTGCGGCGACTGTAACACCACGTTCAAACTTCTTGATAATCGGACTTTGTACTCTCGTAGCAGCAGTAATCGATCTAACAACTGCGCCAGACACTTGTCTTATATATGTGTTGCCGACCCAACGCCGTATTCTGCCTGTTTTAGTATCTCTGTATTTGAATGCGCATGCCTATACGAGTTTCTTTGGCGCTGCAGTGTATTTTTAGGAAAAGGAGCTGCGTCTCTGATCCACTGGAAGAACTCTTATCACTTACAATTCATCCCGTGACAGATGCCTCATAAAATGCTTGTTTGATCAATCCTGAAGTACTTTTAGTCAGTGCGGGAACATTAGTAGCCAGGATTAAGAGAAGAGGTAGAGCAGATCCAATGAAGAGAGGCGTGCTTCAGCGACAGTTCAATTAATAATCGCGAGAGCGTGACTGATATACTCATTCACGTTGAGTGGCAGACGCTACAAGAGGGGCACTGTGCATCATGCAGAGGTTTATTGCAAAAACTAGCGAACCCGGCAGTGTTCCGCAAGTGCTAAATATGTTTGGGAATTGGATGTACGTCTTACTCTCATTCTTACCCCCTCTCTCTATCCCTCTCCTTTCGCCGCCCTCCGTTTTTCCATCTCCTCCTGCTTCCCCCTTTCTCTGTCCATCTCCTTTCCCCGCTCCTTGTACCTCTCTTACCCTAAACTCTCTCCATCCATCTCCTCCTCCCTAATCTCTCTCAGAATATCCTCCTCGACTTTCTTTATATCCATTTCCTCCCCCCTTCCATTTCTGTCTCCTCTTTCTCCGCTCCCCCCCTCTCTGATCTTACTAATGGGTATTGTAAACGGAAACTATATTGGAAATTGGAGTTAAAATGAGTGGGTAAACCAGTTGGAATCATAAGTACACGGGATATGAAAGAGATCTCTCCAGCTGCTGGGTCTGTGAGGATAGTAACTTTAATGACGATATCTCACACGGTGTTAATTTGCGAACAGATAGAATTGTAAAGTTAGAGACGAACACAACTTTCCTATTTTCTGTTAAACATGACTGCGAAGAGGAAAAAAAAAAACCATGAATTTTCAGAGCACAGCTTAGAACATTCTTTCTCGTGGCCGGTTGAATGGGAAGTGTTTATTCTTTGCAACACACTAAATTATTACCAACTGAAGTGATTGCACTGTTTGCAACACACCAAAGGCATTATTTTATCGCTTTCATCCATGATGAGTAAGAATGCTTAAGCCATATTATAAATATTTCTGATCCAACCACTTTCGCGGAGTTAAGAGCCACATCTTCAGGAATACAGGTGTATAATGTTCGTTCATCTACTGCTTATCGTTTGATGAAAATCATAAATCTGTATCCCTGAAAATATTACTCTAATGCCGCGAAATTATTTGGATCAGGAATAAAGATTTACCATGCAGCTGAGGGGGTATCATTCATCACGGTTCAGTTCTACAACTGTTGATCTCCACAATTCAAAATGTTCTGGTATCACTTTCAACTGTATTCATTTTCGCAAAACATCAATATTCAGTGAGGACTTCGTTTTTGTTATGGAAACATGCGACAGAACTGTCAACCTGAATGTCGCATTCTTTTATGGAAACATATGACAGTAGAATTGTCAAACCGATGGTCACATTTCTTTAATTGAAATTTTGATGCAAAAATACCATCCAGACTTCCGGCATTTACAGTGGATTTTCCAAAGAAAAAAAAAAGAAAGAAAAAGGAAAAAAGAGCTCCAAATTGGTCGTGCCGTTCTCATGTGACGATCTTTGATACATGTGGCAACTGCAACTGAGTTTTATTTATATAGATATTTCGAAAGTGTACGTTGTAAGAAGAATCAAGTAATAAATTGGATCCTCTTAACATCTCGCGAAACTGCTGACACTACGTAATAAGAAAAATTCGAACTCGTACAGTGACTTACCAACAGCTATTCTTCCCACGCACATTTACTGGCGCTATCATTTTATGGGATATATGTGAAAATACGTGATGGAATATTGCAGCCGACGCCGGCAGCTGGAGAGTGAAGGGTATTGTCATTTCGGTTATACCAACCAAGCTTTTGAACTATTGCGTGACGGGCGAGGCTCACTCGTTGGAGGCTGCCAATGCAGCGGCAAGGCCCAGCAGAGCAAAGAAAGTTTCAGTGCTGTTGCCAAGCGGTGCATTGGCATAACAGGTGCACTACTATCTTGTGTAAATAGCTATTATTTTTGCAGCAGTTTCATCTCTAACTCCATCAGTCTGTCAAGACGTGGAGGCTATTGGTTGGTTGGTTGATTATTTGGGGGAGGGGATCAACCAGATAGCTAATCGATCCCATCGGATTGGTTAAGGGTGGGGAAGGAAGTCGGCCATGCCCTATCAAAGGAACCGTCCCGGCATTTGCCCTAAGTGGTTTAGGGAAATCACGACGTGGGGGCTGCGGATACGGCACAGAGGAGGTTCTAATCAACGACAAGGTTATGCGGATAATGGTCGAGGTAGTCCAGGGAATGGGAAGGATCCGTTAAACTTAGAAGGGATCCCAAGGGCGGCCGACAGGAGTTCCCGATAAGAATAAGTTCAGTCAGAAGGAATGTAGAAGCGGAATGTGCCATAATGGGTGCTGTGGATGGAAGAAAGTATGAAGTACTGCTGGACAAAGGAGCGTATGTGTCAGTAGCCTCGAGAGAATTAATGGGTAGAGGGCAGTGGAACCCATCACGATATGATTTACATGGGACAGGGTCACTATTGTTGAAGTTTTCGGCTTGGACAACCAAGGTTAAGCAGTGTGTGGAAGTGATGTATCATGTAAGCAAGAGGTACAGCATGATGCCAGAGGTAGATTTTCTATATCAACATCATGCCATAATTGACTTTTGAAGACGTATAGTGGAGCTGAGTGGGAAGACATTCCAACTAGGGGAAACTATTGCCAATGTTACCCTGCCGCAAGGAGTTTCTAGTATACAAGACAGTCCACTTAAACTGCGAGCAATAGCATTGCTTGTGTTACATGATTGTGTGTTAAAAGGCACTGGAAAATCACTATGGGTGAACGTGTAACTTAACTTACCAGTAGGGATGATATGTGTAGTAGAACCATTGGATGGTAACAAAGTATTAGACACAGTGTGTTGTTTGGTGAAATGTATTGTACACGTACAGAAAAGGGACTAAGGAAGAGTAGTACCTGTCAATGGGGATAACTTTGGTTCCGAAAATGTAAAGTTGTTGAAAGGAACGTTATTAGCTACACTAGAAATTATGAATGGGGACGATTGCAACTCAGCAGACGTGAGCTATAAGGGAGCAGAGGACGCTGCTAGGATTGCATTTCTTGAGAAGTTGAAGTATTTTAAACAAGCAGAAAGAGCACAGTTGGACGAGCTAGAGATTCCGAATGAGGGAGGAGTGAGCTATAAGGGGGCTTCGGACGCTGCTAGGACTGCATTTTGTGAGATGCAGAAGCATTTGAAATGAGGATAGCCTGTTGTTAATGTTATGTATGTTGCGGAACTACGGGCCTCATGAAAAAAATGATGACCCGGCTGAGTCACACAATTTGACTCTTAGTCTGATCACGAGGTGTGGCCATTAATTGCACGCGTTGATCACGTAGGCTGACGTGAGGATCAATGAACTATACTTGACGGGATGTATATGGAACATCTTAGGTGACTAGAAATTTAGTAGATAGGAATGCAATTAAATACTTAGCTTTAATTCAGCATCAGCGGTGAACGTCGATCTTGACTTTGTACAATAATAGTTACAAGTGCAGTTACAGACTGAACTGCGAATACTTCTTTACAATTCTCATTGCTTCACACATATAGATCAATTGTCAATGCACAAACTGTATGTGGTGCCTGGCAAGGTCGTAGCTACTGACTTAGCTGAAGGCTATGCAAACTAGCATCTCTGCAAATGAGGTCTCTGAAACTATAACAAGTGAACCATTCCTATTGAAGTCGGCTGTAGAACTGGCCAGTGCGCTAGCTTCTCTCGTAAGACCAGCCGAGTGGCGGCGCTCGGTCTGCTAGCGTCGGCAGTGGCGACTCGCGGGTCCGATGTGTACAGACGGACCGCGGCCGATTTGAAGCCTACAACTTAGTAATTGTGGTGACACCACAGTTAAACTCCAGGATCTATTTTTTTTAGAAGATTCCAACAGGAAATGAAGCACCGCTATACCGAAGAGCATACAGTGTATCACAGGCATTGCAGCCAGTTTTAGAAGGGTTCATAGCTCAACAATTAGCTGAAGGAATAACAGAAGAAAGTAATAATGCACTGGGTTGCAAGGACTGTAATCCTACTGAAGAAGTTTGTGGACATCTCACAGACAAGTTGGTTTTGTTGCGTTTATCGCTATTTGAATAACAAGACTACAACAGATCATCGATACCCTATTGTAAATACCTCAGAGACCGTAGACAACCCGGGCAATAGCAAGTAATTCCCGACAGTTTTTTAAGCAGTTCGGGGACGCTACCAATGTAGAAGGTTGCCTTTTGGATTGAAAAATAAACCTGCGAGATTGCAACGATTTCTGGACGGAGTAATGAGGGGACCGAAACCATGCCAGTGCTTAGTACATCTTGGTGACAAAATCATCCATCAAGGGATATGGAGGAACATAGACAAAATATAAAAGAAGTATTCAGCTGATTACAGGCAGCACATCTCACACTCAGGGCTGAAATATGGTTCTTTGCACTGGAAGTAGTTCGCTATTTGGGCAATTTCATAAGTAAGGGTAATATAATGACTGATCCGAGGTTCGTGCAAACAGTGCAAGATATTCCATTACCACAAAATGCTAGGAAGTTACAATCTTTCCTCAGTCTCAACGAATTATTATAGGGGGTTAGTGAAGGGACTTGTGGATACTGCAAGAGCACCTGCACAGTTGTTGAAGAAAGGGCTTGTGGTTGTGTGGTCAGAAGAATGTCAGGGAGCATTTGACGAATTAAAGAAGGTATTGACATTCAGTCCAGATCAGGTGTTTACAGAGTTTCAGAAAGAATTTATATTGTCACATGATGCATCAAATTATGCTCTTGGCTGTGTTTTGAGCCAGGAGGCCGATGGTGAAGAACACCCTGTTGCCTCTGCATCAAGACAACTGCATGCCACAGAAAAAAATGACTCTACATCGGAAAAGAGAGAGATGCTTAGTCTGGTGTACGGAATAATGTACTTTCGATGTTATTTGTACAGGAGGAGGTTTAAGGTGATAACGAAAGACGTGGCTTTAAAGTGGTTACTAGGCTGAAGGGTCCATCTTGTAAATTAACGAGATGGGCATTGATAATCAGTAAAACTGAGTACGAATGAATCCACAAGCTGGAAAGGAAACACACAGAAATGTGGATGGACTAAGCAGAAAGATAACTGTAATATAAACACCGGGTCACAATCTTGTGGAATGGCGAGCAGCACAGAACACTGATAAGGAATGTAGGCAGTATAAGAAACAGCAGAAATTTGGTATGCATGATGGAATATTATATAGAGAGACAAAATTAGGACCATGAGTGGTGGTGCCAGCCGAGTTAAAACTGGAAGCGTTATGTGAGATGCATGATCTTATTTTGTCAGTCCATGGTGGATGCAGACTGACAAATAGAATGGAGGCAGAGAAATATTGTTGGAAAGGAAGGAAGGACGGTGTGGATCGAGGCACCAAGAATTGTGTGGATTTAGCAGGGAGGGCCAGCTTGCGTCATAAGCAGTTGTTGTTACAAAGACCGTCAGAAGGAACAGAACCTTTTACTTTCATTGGGGATGGATGTGTTAGGACCATTCAGCCGAACATCAGCGGGTGATCAATCGTCTTGTACTGACCATAATACATTAATTTTCTCGTTACGTCGAGATGGTGCCAATGCCAGATCAACAGGTAATCAAAATCGCACAGGCGTTAATTAATAGCTGTATACTGAATTTCAGAGTGCCACAAATGATGATAATCGAGCAGGGAACGAATTTCGTGTCAGTCCTGATGAGGAATTGTAACGGTTGCTGAGAGTAAAAAAGCTAAGGGCTAGCCCACTACATCCGCAAGCTAATGGAAAGAAAGAGAGGGTTCACAGAAGAATCGGGAAAATGCTTGTTTACTATGTGGATTCAAGTAATTGAAACTGGGGTACGTACCTAGCTTTTGTTGTAAATGCATGTAATTATAAAGTATATACTAGCAGTGTGTTACCACCATACTGTATGTATTTATGTATGTATGTGTATGTCAAGAAGATGCCATCATCTTTCGACAGCACTCACCAGAAGAGTGGTAGAAAGGGAGAAGCAGTCCGCGATTTTGCAACAAAAGTTAAGGTGGTATGGAACAGGATACAAAGAGCAAATACAAAGGCTCTGGAGAAACAGCAAGAGGCAGTGAGGTGTGTGGGGAAGTCACCACAGTATACGGTGAGGCAATTAGTGATGCTGTCAAGTCCATATACACTGAATGGAAATACAAAGAAATTTTTGCCATGGTATCAGACTCCATATCAAGAAAACGAAACAACATCACTGATGATTCTGAAGCTGCTGTTGTCAACAAAGACGACCATTATGCACCTGGGACGTCTTCAGCAGTTAAGGGTGCGCCAGAGGCAATTCCTCAACAACTGCTAGTAAAGGCAAGGAAGGATTTTAAGAGGTTTTGTATCCTGCCTGGATTGGCGGCGCGTGGGTCAGCTCCTGTGAACTGGATCTGTAACATAGGCCGAGAGTGAAGAAAGTGAGTAGGAGCAGGAGAGGGGAAGCACTTTGGTTCTGCATGTAGCTTTAATACTTTTAATAGAGTCAAAAACACAAGTAAATATCAAATGCATACATAATTTTTGGCTAGGATGAGCACGTAGGTGTGAAGCCATAGTCAGTTTCTAATCCTGTGAAGTTAGGATGACTGTTCTGTATAATCTCAAAGCTAACAAATACTCGTTGCTGTCCAAACTTTAACTGATCGTCACTAATACAAAGTCTCACTAATAAAAAGTCTAGCAAACTAGCCCACTCGGTAGTAGAAGCGATATTTCCAGGCCGTCTGCTCTTGATGAAATGGGGCAAGAAATCAAGACGGCACACGCTGAGCTCTACAGCGTCGGCCAGAGGGCACTGTGGCCGGCGTAGTTAGTCTTCTCTCGTAGTGACAACTTACGAGAGCGTGCAGCTACGTTGTGGCATCGTAACTATCGACGCTACAAGAAGGAGAAGCGAAACGATAAGCAACGGGAGAGGGTAGTCCAGATACCTCAGACTTCTTATGCCTTAAGATCAAGAGAGTAGTTATGTGTATTAATCTTGTGTAGTTTATTTGTATGTGTAGAGTAGGATGCAATGTTGATAGCAGAACAGGTAGCCCCATATATATATTTGTGGCAGTCTTATTAGTATAACAATAAGATGATCACTGGTCAGAGACAGCTGGAGGGGACCCAGTGTTAGACTGCGATGCACCACAGCAGGTTTACTGTTACCCTTCGACCATCACATTGACGATGAAACACAGAAATTGCATTTGGTTTCAATACAAAATTCGAAATGCCGATTTATATTGACGCGAGTAACGTTTCGGGGAGCCTGTTTTTTGGCGTTTCCCTGGGGGCTCAGTGTTAGACTCCGATGCAACACGGCAGGTTTACTGTTACCCTTCGACCATCACATTGACGATGAAACACAGAAATTGCATCCGGTTTCAATACAAAATTCGCAATGCGCGATTTATATTGACGAGAGTAACGTTTCGGGAAGTCTGTTTTATGGCTCTTCCCTGGGGGCTCAGTGTGAGACTCCGATGCACCACAGCAGGTTTACTGTTACCCTTCGACCATGATATTGACGATGAAACTTAGAAAGTGCATCCGGATCATTACAAAATTCACAGTGCCGATTTCTGTCCACAGGAGTACCATTTCGAAGAGTATGTACTTTGGCTCTTCCCTGGGGGCCCAGTGTTAGACTCCGATGCACCACAGCAGGTTTACTGTTACCCTTCGACCATCCCATTGACGATGAAACACAGAAATTGCATCCGGTTTCAATACAAAATTCGCAATGCCGATTTATATTGACGAGAGTAACGTTTCGGGGAGCCCGTTTTTTGGCTCTTCCTTGGGGGCTCAGTGTGAGACTCCGATGCACCACAGCAGGATTAGTGTTACCCTTCGACCATCACATTGACGATGAAACACAGAAATTGCATTTGGTTTCAATACAAAATTCGAAATGCCGATTTATATTGACGCGAGTAACGTTTCGGGGAGCCTGTTTTTTGGCGTTTCCCTGGGGGCTCAGTGTTAGACTCCGATGCAACACGGCAGGTTTACTGTTACCCTTCGACCATCACATTGACGATGAAACACAGAAATTGCATCCGGTTTCAATACAAAATTCGCAATGCGCGATTTATATTGACGAGAGTAACGTTTCGGGAAGTCTGTTTTATGGCTCAACCCTGGGGGCTCAGTGTGAGACTCCGATGCACCACAGCAGGTTTACTGTTACCCTTCGACCATGATATTGACGATGAAACTTAGAAAGTGCATCCTGATCATTACAAAATTCACAGTGCCGATTTCTGTCCACAGGAGTACCATTTCGAAGAGTATGTACTTTGGCTCTTCCCTGGGGGCCCAGTGTTAGACTCCGATGCACCACAGCAGGTTTACTGTTACCCTTCGACCATCCCATTGACGATGAAACACAGATATTGCATCCGGTTTCAATACAAAATTCGCAATGCCGATTTATATTGACGAGAGTAACGTTTCGGGGAGCCCGTTTTTTGGCTCTTCCTTGGGGGCTCAGTGTGAGACTCTGATGCACCACAGCAGGATTAGTGTTACCCTTCGACCATCACATAGACGATGAAACACAGAAATTGCATCCGGTTTCAATACAAAATTCGCAATGCCGATTTATATTGACGAGAGTAACGTTTCGGGGAGTCTGTTATATGGCTCTTCCCTGGGGGCTCAATGTGAGACTCCGATGCACCACAGCAGGTTTACTGTTACCCTTCGACCATGATATTGACGACGAAACTTAGATATTGCATCCAGATCATTACAAAATTCACAATGCCGGCTTCTGTCCACAGGAGTACCGTTTCGAAGAGTATGTACTTTGGCTCTTCCCTGGGAGCTCAGTGTTAGACTCCGATGCACCACAGCAGGTTTACCCTTCGACCATCACATTGGCGATGAAACACAGAAATTGCATCCGGTTTCAATACAAAATTCGCAATGCCGGTTTATATTGACGAGAGTAACGTTTCGGGAAGTCTGTTTTTTGGCTCTTCCCTGGGGGCTCACTGTTAGACTCCGATGCAACATGGCAGGTTTACTGTTGCCCTTCGTCCATCACATTGACGATGAAACACAGAAATTACATCCGGTTTCAATACAAAA
The DNA here is from genome assembly GCF_023864275.1 of Schistocerca cancellata. NCBI lineage: Eukaryota > Metazoa > Arthropoda > Insecta > Orthoptera > Acrididae > Schistocerca > Schistocerca cancellata. The sequence continues at coordinate 419,864,656 of NC_064634.1, read as the reverse complement.
TTCGGAATGATGATTTATATTGACGAGAGTAACGTTTCGGGGAGTCTGCTTTTGGCTCTTCCCTGGGGGCTCAGTGTTAGACTCCGATGCAACACGGCAGGTTTACTGTTACCCTTCGACCATCACATAGACGATGAAACTTAAAGATTGCATTCGGATCATTACAAAATTCACAATGCCAATTTCTGTCCACAGGAGTACCGTTTCGATGAGTATATACTTTGGCTCTTCCCTGGGGGCCCAGTGTTAGACTCCGATGCACCACAGCAGGTTTACTGTTACCCTTCGACCATCACATTGACGTTGAAACACAGAAATAGCATCCGGTTTCAAAACAAAATTCGCAATGCCGATTTATATTGACGAGAGTAACCTTTCGGGGAGTCTGTATTTTGCCTCTTCCCTGGGGGCTCAGTGTTAGACTCCGATGCAACACGGTAGGTTTACTGTTACCCTTCGACCATCACATTGACGATGAAACACAGAAATTGCATCCGGTTTCAATACAAAATTCGCAACGCCGATTTATATTGACGAGAAAAACGTTTCGGGGAGCCTGTTTTATGGCTCTTCCCTGGGGGCTCAATGTGAGACTCCGATGCACCACAGCAGGTTTACTGATACCCTTTAACCATGATATTGACGATGAAACTTAGAAAGTGCATCCGGATCATTACAAAATTCACAGTGCCGATTTCTGTCCACAGGAGTACCATTTCGAAGAGTATGTACTTTGGCTCTTCCCTGGGGGCCCAGTGTTAGACTCCGATGCAACACGGTAGGTTTACTGTTACCCTTCGACCATCACATTGACGATGAAACACAGAAATTGCATCCGGTTTCAATACAAAATTCGCAATGCCGATTTATATTGACGAGAGTAACGTTTCGGGGAGTCTGTTTTTTGGCTCAACCCTGGGAGCTCAGTGTGAGACTCCGATGTACCACAGCAGGATTACTGTTACCCTTCGACCATCACATAGACGATGAAACACAGTAATTGCATCCGGTTTCAATACAAAATTCGCAATGCCGATTTATATTGACGAGAGTAACGTTTCGGGGAGTCTGTTTTTTGGCTCTTCCCGGGGGCTCAGTGTGAGACTCCGATGCACCACAGCAGGATTACTGTTACAATTCGACCATCACATTGACGATGAAACACAGAAATTGCAACCGGTTTCAATACAAAATTCACAATGCCGATTTATATTGACGAGAGTAACGTATCGGGGAGTCTGTTTTATGGCTCCTCCCTGGGGGCTAAGTGTGAGACTCCGATGCACCACAGCAGGTTTACTGTTACCCTTCGACCATGATATTGACGATGAAACTTAGATATGGCATCCGGATAATTACCAAAACCAAAATGCCGATTTCTGTCCACAGAAATACCGTTTCGAACAGTATGTACTTTGGCTCGTCCCTGGGGGCCCAGTGTTCGACTCCGATGCACCACAGCAGGTTTACTGTTACACTTCGACCATCACATTGACGATGAAACAAAGAAATTGCATCCGGTTTCAATACAAAATTCGCAATGCCGATTTATATTGACGAGAGTAACGTTTCGGGGAGTCTGTTTTTTGGCTCAACCCTGGGAGCTCAGTGTGAGACTCCGATGCACCACAGCAGGATTAGTGTTACCCTTCGACCATCACATAGACGATGAAACACAGAAATTGCATCCGGTTTCAATACAAAATTCGCAATGCCGATTTATATTGACGAGAGTAACGTTTCGGGGAGTCTGTTTTTTGGCTCTTCCCGGGGGCTCAGTGTGAGACTCTGATGCACCACAGCAGGATTACTGTTACAATTCGACCATCACATTGACGATGAAACACAGAAATTGCAACCGGTTTCAATACAAAATTCACAATGCCGATTTATATTGACGAGAGTAACGTCTCGGGGAGTCTGTTTTATGGCTCTTCCCTGGGGGCTAAGTGTGAGACTCCGATGCACCACAGCAGGTTTACTGTTACCCTTCGACCATGATATTGACGATGAAACTTAGATATGGCATCCGGATAATTACCAAAACCAAAATGCCGATTTCTGTCCACAGGAGTACCGTTTCGAACAGTATGTACTTTGGCTCGTCCCTGGGGCCCAGTGTTAGGCTCCGATGCACCACAGCAGGTTTACCCTTCGACCATCACATTGACGATGAAACACACAAATTGCATCCGGTTTCAATACAAAATTCGCAATGCCGATTTATATTGACGAGAGTAACGTTTCAAGGAGTCTGTTTTTGGCTCTTCCCTGGGGGTTCAGTGTTAGACTCCGATGCAACACGGCTGGTTTTCTGTTACCCTTCGACCATCACACTGACGATGAAACTTAGAAATTGCATCCTGATCATTACAAAATTCACAAAGCCGATTTCGGTCCACGGGAGTACCGTTTCGATGAGTATGTACTTTGGCTCTTCCCTGGGGGCTCAGTGTGAGACTCCGATGCACCAAAGCAGGTTTACTGTTACCCTTCAACCATCACATTGACGATGAAACACAGAAACTGAATCCGGTTTCAATACAAAATTCGCAATGCCGATTTATATTGACGAAAGTAACGTTTCGGCGAGTCTGTTTTTTGGCTCTTCCCTGGGGGGCCGAGTGTTACTCGTCGATGCACCACAGCACGTTTACTGTTACCCTTCGTCCATGACATTGACGATGAAATACAGATATTGCTTCCGGATTCAATACAAAATTCAGAATGCCGATTTCTGTCCACAGGAGTACCGTTTCGAAGAGTATGTACTTTGGCTCTTCCCTGGGGGCCCAGTGTCAGACTCCGATGCACCACAGCAGGTTTACCCTTCGACCATCACATTGACGATGAAACACAGAAACTGCATCCGGTTTCAATACCAAATTCGCAATGCCGATTTATATTCACGAGAGTAACGTTTCGGGGAGTCAGTTTTTTGGCTCTTCCCTGGGGGCCCAGTGTTAGACTCCGATGCAACACGGCAGGTTTACTGTTACCCTTCGACCATCACATTGACGATGAATCACAGAAATTGCATCCGGTTTCAATACGAAATTCGCAATGCCGATTTATATTGACGAGAGTAAATTTCCTGGAGTCTGTTTGTTGGCTCTTCCCTTTGGGCTCAGTGTGAGACTCCAAAGCACCACAGCAGGTTTACTGTTACCCTTCGACCATCACATTGACGGTGAAACACAGAAATTGCATCCGGTTTCAATACAAAATTCGCAATGCCGATTTATATTGACGAGAGTAACGTTTCGGGGAGTCTGTTTTTTGGCTCTTCCCGGGGGCTCAGTGTGAGACTCCGATGCACCACAGCAGGATTACTGTTACCCTTCGACCATCACATAGACGATGAAACTTAAATATTGCATCAGGATCATTACAAAATTCACAATGCCGGTTTCTGTCCACAAGAGTACCGGTTCGATGAGTATGTACTTTGGTTCTTCCCTGGGGGCCCAGTGTTAGACTGAGATGCACCACAGCAGGTTTACTGTTAACCTTCGACCATCACATTGACGGTGAAACACAGAAATTGCATCCGGTTTCAATATAAAATTCACAATGCCGATTTATATTGAGGAGAGTAACGTTTTGGGGAGTCTGTTTTATGGCTCTTCCCTGGGGCTCAGTGTGAGACTCCGATGCACCACAGCAGGTTTACTGTTACCCTTCGACCATCACATTGACGATGAAACACAGAAATTGCAACCGGTTTCAATACAAAATTCAGAATGCCGATTTATATTGACGAGAGTAACGTATCGGGAAGTCTGTTTTATGGCTCTTCCCTGGGGGCTAAGTGTGAGACTCCGATGCACCACAGCAGGTTTACTGTTACCCTTCGACCATGATATTGACAATGAATTTTAGATATGGCATCCGGATAATTACCAAAACCAAAATGCCGATTTCTGTCCACAGGAGTACCGTTTCGAACAGTATGTACTTTGGCTCGTCCCTGGGGGCCCAGTGTTAGACTCCGATGCACCACAGCAGGTTTACCCTTCGACCATCACATTGACGATGAAACACACAAGTTGCATCCGGTTTCAATACAAAATTCGCAATGCCGATTTATATTGACGAGAGTAACGTTTCGGGGAGTCTGTTTTTGGCTCTTCCCTGGGGGTTCAGTGTTAGACTCCGATGCAACACGGCTGGTTTTCTGTTACCCTTCGACCATCACATTGACGATGAAACTTAGAAATTGCATCCTGATCATTACAAAATTCACAATGCCGATTTCGGTCCACGGGAGTACTGTTTCGATGAGTATGTACTTTGGCTCTTCCCTGGGGGCTCAGTGTGAGACTCCGATGCACCAAAGCAGGTTTACTGTTACCCTTCAACCATCACATTGACGATGAAACACAGAAACTGAATCCGGTTTCAATACAAAATTCGCAATGCCGATTTATATTGACGAGAGTAACGTTTCGGCGAGTCTGTTTTTTGGCTCTTCCCTGGGGGGCCGAGTGTTACTCGTCGATACACCACAGCACGTTTACTGTTACCCTTCGTCCATGACATTGACGATGAAATACAGATATTGCTTCCGGATTCAATACAAAATTCACAATGCCGATTTCTGTCCACAGGAGTACCGTTTCGAAGAGTATGTACTTTGGCTCTTCCCTGGGGGCCCAGTGTTAGACTCCGATGCACCACAGCAGGTTTACCCTTCGACCATCACAATGACGATGAAACACAGAAATTGCATCCGGTTTCAATACAATATTCGTAATGCCGATTTATATTGACGAAAGTACCGTTTCGGGGAGTCTGTTTTTTGGCTCTTCCCGGGAGCTCAGTTTGAGACTCCGTTGCACCACAGCTGGATTACTGTTGCCCTTCGACCATGATATTGACGATGAAACTTAGAAATTGCATCCGGATCATTACCATATTCACAATGCCGATTTCTGTCCACAGGAGCAGCGTTTCGAACAGTATGTAGTTTGGCTCTTCCCTGGGGCCCAGTGTTAGGATCCGATGCACCACAGCAGGTTTACCCTCCGACCATCACATTGACGATGAAACACAGAAATTGCATCCGGTTTCAATACAAAATTCTCATTGCCGATTTAAAATGACGAGAATAACGTTTCGGGGAGCCTGTTTTTTGGTTCTTCCCTGGGGGCTCAGTGTTAGACTCCGATGCACCACAGCAGGTTTACTGTTACCCTTCGACCATCACATTGACGATGAAACACAGAAATTGCATCCGGTTTCAATACAAAATTCGCAATGCCGATTTATATTGACGAAAGTAACGTTTCGGGGAATGTGTTTTATGGCTCTTCCCTGGGGGCTCAGTGTGAGACTCCGATGTACCACAGCAGGTTTACTGTTACCCTTCAACCATGATATTGACGATGAAGCTTAGAAAGTGCATCCGGATCATTACAAAATTCACAGTGCCGATTTCTGTCCACAGGAGTACCGTTTCGAAGAGTATGTACTTTGGCTCTTCCCTGGGGGCCCAGTGTTAGACTCCGATGCACCACAGCAGGTTTACTGTTACCCTTCGACCATCACATTGACGATGAAACACAGAAATTGCATCCGGTTTCAATACAAATTTCACAATGACGATTTATATTGACGAGAGTAACGTTTCGGGGAGTCTGTTTTATGACTCTTCCCTGGGGGATCAGTGTGAGACTCCGATGCACCACAGCAGGTTTACTGTTACCCTTCGACAATGATATTGACGATGAAACTTGAAAATTGCATCCGGATCGTTACCAAATTCACAATGCCGATTTCTGTCCACAGGGGTACCGTTTCAAAGAGTATGTACTTTGGCTCTTCCCTGGGGGCACAGTGTTAGACTCCGATGCAACACGGCATGTTTACTGTTACCCTTCGACCATCACATTGACGATGAAACACAGAAATTGCATCCGGTTTCAATACAATCATCGCAATGCCGATTTAAATTGACGAGAGTAACGTTTCGGGGAGTCTGTTCTTTGGCTCTTCCCTGTGGGCTCAGTGTTAGACTCCGATGCAACACGGCTAGTTTCTTGTTACCCTTCGACCATCACATTGACGATAAAACACAGAAATTGCATCCGGTTTCAATAAAAAATTCGCAATGCCGACTTATAATGACGAGAGTAACCTGTCAGGGAGTCTGTTCTTTGGCTCTTCCCTGGGGGCTCAGTGTTAGACTCCGATGCAACACGGCAGGTTTACTGTTACACTTCGACCATCACATTGATGATGAAACACAGAAATTGCATTTGGTTTCAATACAATATTCGCAATGCCGATTTATATTGACGAGAGTAACGTTTCGGGGAGTTTGTTTTTGTGGCTCTTCCCTGGGCGCTCAGTGTTAGACTCCGATGCAAAACAGCAGGTTTACTGTTACCCTTCGACCATCACATTGACAATGAAACACAGAAATTGCATCCGGTTTCAATACAAAATTTGCAATGCCTATTTATATTGACCAGAGTAATGTTTCGGGGATTCTCTTTTATGGCTCTTCCCTGGGGGCTCAGTGTGAGACTCCGATGCACCACAGCAGGTTTACTGTTACCCTTCGACCATCAAATTGACGATGAAACACAGAAATTGCATCCGGTTTCAATACAAAATTCGCAATGCCGACTTAAATTGATGAGAGTAACGTTTCGGGGAGTCTGTTTTTTGACTCTTCCCTGGGGACTCAGTGTTAGACTCCGATGCAACACGGCAGATTTACTGCTACCTTTCGACCATCACATTGACGATGAAACATCAGAAATTGCATCCGGTTTCAATACAAATTTCGCAGTGCCGATTTATATTGACGAGAGTGACGTTTCGGGGAGGCTCTTTTATGGCTCTTCCCTGGGGGCTCAGTGTGAGACTCCGATGCACCACAGCAGGTTTACTGTTACCTTTCGACCATCACATTGACGATGAAACACAGAAATTGCATCCGGTATCGATACAAAATTCGCAATGCCTATTTATATTGACGAGAGTAAAGTTTCGGAGAGTCTGTATTTTGGCTCTTCCCTTTGGGCTCAGTGTGAGACTCCAAAGCACCACAGCAGGTTTACTGTTACCCTTCGACCATCACATTGACGATGAAACACAGAAATTGCATCCGGATCAATACAAATTTCACAATGACGATATCTGACCACAGTACTAACGTTTCGAAGAGTATGTACTTTGGCTCTTCCATGGGGGGACAGTGTTAGACTCCGATGCACCACAGCAGGTTAACTGATACCCTTCAACCATCACATTGACGATGAAACACAGAAATTGCATCCGGTTTCAATACAATAATCGCAATGCCGATTTAAATTGACGAGAGTAACGTTTCGGGGAGTCTGTTCTTTGGCTCTTCCCTGTGGGCTCAGTGTTAGACTCCGATGCAACACGGCTGGTTTCTTGTTACCCTTCGACCATCGCATTGACGATGAAACACAGAAATTGCATCCGGTTTCAATACAAAATTCGCAATGCCGATTTATATTGACGAGAGTAACGTTTCGGGGTGTCTGTTTGTGTGGCTCTTCCCTGGGGGCTTAGTGTTACACTCCGATGCAAAACAGCAGGTTTACTCTTACCTTTCGACCATCACATTGACAATGAAACACAGAAATTGCATCCGGTTTCAATACAATAATCGTAATGCCGATTTAAATTGACGAAAGTAACGTTTCGGGGAGTCTGTTCTTTGGCTCTTCCCTTTGGGCTCAGTGTTAGACTACGATGCAACACGGCTGGTTTCTTGTTACCCTTCGACCATCACATTGACGATGAAACAGAGAAATTGCATCCGGTTTCAATACAAAATTCGCAATGCCGATTTATATTGACGAGAGTAACGTTTCGGGGAGTCTGTTTTTTGGCTCTTCCCTGGGGGCTCAGTGATAGACTCCGATGCAAAACGGCAGGTTTACTGTTACCCTTCGACCATCACATTGACGGTGAAACACAGAAATTGCATCCGGTTTCAATACAAAATTCGTAATGCTGATTTATATTGACGAGAGTAACGTTTCGGGGAGTCTGTATTTGTGGCTCTTCCCTGGGGGCTCAGTGTTAGACTCCAATGCAAAACAGCAGGTTTAATGTTACCCTTTGACCATCACATTGACGATGAAACACAGAAATTGCATCCGGTTTCAATACAATAATCGCAATGACGATTTAAATTGACGAGAGTAACGTTTCGGGGAATCTGTTTTTTGGCTCTTCCCTGTGGGCTCAGTGTTAGACTCCGATGCAACACGGCTGGTTTCTTGTTACCCTTCGGCCATCACATTGACGATGAAACACAGAAATTGCATCCGGTTTCAATACAAAATTCGCAATGCCGATTTATATTGACGAGAGTAACGTTTCGGGGAGTCTGTTTTTTGGCTCTTCCCTGGGGGCTCAGTGTTAGACTCCGATGCAACACGGCAGGTATACTGTTACCCTTCGACCATCACATTGACGATGAAACACAGAAATTGCATCCTGTCTCAATACAAAATTCGCAATGCCGACTTAAATTGATAAGAGTAACGTTTCGGGGAGTCTGTTTTTTGGCTCTTCCCCGGGGACTCAGTGTTAGACTCCGATGCAACACGGCAGGTTTACTGTTACTCTTCGACCATCACATTGACGATGAAAGACAGAAATTACATCCGATTTCAATACAAAATTCGCAATGCCGATTTATATTGACGAGAGTAACGTTTCGGGGAGTCTGTTTTTTGGCTCTTCCCTGGGGGCTCAGTGTTAGACTCCGATGCAACACGGCAGGTTTACTGTTACCCTTCGACCATCACATTGACGATGAAACACAGAAATTGCATCCGGTTTCAATACAAAATTCGCAATGCCGACTTAAATTGATGAGAGTAACGTTTCGGGGAGTCTGTTTTTTGACTCTTCCCTTGGGACTCAGTGTTAGACTCCGATGCAACACGGCAGGTTTACTGTTACCTTTCGACCGTCACATTGACGATGAAACATCAGAAATTGCATCCGGTTTCAATACAAAATTCGCAATGCCGATTTATATTGACGAGAGTGACGTTTCGGGGAGGCTCTTTTATGGCTCTTCCCTGGGGGCTCAGTATGAGACTCCGATGCACCACAGCAGGTTTACTGTTACCTTTCGACCATCACATTGACGATGAAACACAGAAATTGCATCCGGTATCAATACAAAATTCGCAATGCCTATTTATATTGACGAGAGTAAAGTTTCGGAGAGTCTGTATTTTGGCTCTTCCCTTTGGGCTCAGTGTGAGACTCCAAAGCACCACAGCAGGTTTACTGTTACCCTTCGACCATCACATTGACGATGAAACACAGAAATTGCATCCGGATCAATACAAATTTCACAATGCCGATATCTGACCACAGTACTAACGTTTCGAAGAGTATGTACTTTGGCTCTTCCATGGGGGGACAGTGTTAGACTCCGATGCACCACAGCAGGTTAACTGTTACCCTTCGACCATCACATTGACGATGAAACAAAGAAATTGCATCCGGTTTCAATACAATAATCGCAATGCCGATTTAATTTGACGAGAGTAACGTTTCTTGGAGTCTGTTATTTGGCTCTTCCCTGTGGGCTCAGTGTTAGACTCCGATGCAACACGGCTGGTTTCTTGTTACCCTTCGACCATCACATTGACGATGAAACACAGAAATTGCATCCGGTTTCAATACAAAACTCGCAATGCCGATTTATATTGACGAGAGTAACGTTTCGGGGTGTCTGTTTTTGTGGCTCTTCCCTGGGGGCTTAGTGTTACACTCCGATGCAAAACAGCAGGTTTACTCTTACCCTTCGACCATCACATTGACAATGAAACACAGAAATTGCATCCGGTTTCAATACAATAATCGTAATGCCGATTTAAATTGTCGAAAGTAACGTTTCGGGGAGTCTGTTCTTTGGCTCTTCCCTTTGGGCTCAGTGTTAGACTACGATGCAACACGGCTGGTTTCTTGTTACCCTTCGACCATCACATTGACGATGAAACAGAGAAATTGCATCCGGCTTCAATACAAAATTCGCAATGCCGATTTATATTGACGAGAGTAACGTTTCGGGGAGTCTGTTTTTTGGCTCTCCCCTGGGGGCTCAGTGATAGACTCCGATGCAAAACGGCAGGTTTACTGTTACCCTTCGACCATCACATTGACGGTGAAACACAGAAATTGCATCCTGTCTCAATACAAAATTCGCAATGCCGACTTAAATTGATAAGAGTAACGTTTCGGGGAGTCTGTTTTTTGGCTCTTCCCTGGGGGCTCAGTGTTAGACTCCGATGCAACACGGCAGGTATACTGTTACCCTTCGACCATCACATTGACGATGAAACACAGAAATTGCATCCTGTCTCAATACAAAATTCGCAATGCCGACTTAAATTGATAAGAGTAACGTTTCGGGGAGTCTGTTCTTTGGCTCTTCCCTGGGGGCTCAGTGTTAGACTCCGATGCAACACGGCAGGTTTACTGTTACCCTTCGACCATCACATTGACGATGAAACACAGAAATTGCATCCGGTTTCAATACAAAATTCGCAATGCCGACTTAAATTGATGAGAGTAACGTTTCGGGGAGTCTGTTTTTTGACTCTTCCCTTGGGACTCAGTGTTAGACTCCGATGCAACACGGCCGGTTTACTGTTACCTTTCGACCATCACATTGACGATGAAACATCAGAAATATCATCCGGTTTCAATACAAAATTCGCAATGCCGATTTATATTGACGAGAGTGACGTTTCGGGGAGGCTCTTTTATGGCTCTTCCCTGGGGGCTCAGTATGAGACTCCGATGCACCACAGCAGGTTTACTGTTACCTTTCGACCATCACATTTACGATGAAACACAGAAATTGCATCCGGTATCAATACAAAATTCGCAATGCCGATCTATATTGACGAGAGTAAAGTTTCGGAGAGTCTGTATTTTGGCTCTTCCCTTTGGGCTCAGTGTGAGACTCCAAAGCACCACAGCAGGTTTACTGTTACCCTTCGACCATCACATTGACGATGAAACACAGAAATTGCATCCGGATCAATACAAATTTCACAATGCAGATATCTGTCCACAGTAGTAAAGCTTCGAAGAGTATGTACTTTGGCTCTTCCATGGGAGGACAGTGTTAGACTCCGATGCACCGCAGCAGGTTAACTGTTACCCTTCGACCATCACATTGATGATGAAACACAGAAATTGCATCCGGTTTCAATAAATAATCGCAATGCCGATTTAAATTGACGAGAGTAACGTTTCGAGGAGTCTGTTCATTGGCTCTTCCCTGTGGGCTCAGTGTTAGACTCCGATGCAACACGGCTGGTTTGTTGTTACCCTTCGACCATCACATTGACGATGAAACACAGAAATTGCATCCGGTTTCAATACAAAATTCGCAATGCCGATTTATATTGACGAGAGTAACGTTTCGGGGTGTCTGTTTTTGTGGCTCTTCCCTGGGGGCTCAGTGATAGACTCCGATGCAAAACGGCAGGTTTACTGTTACCCTTCGACCATCACATTGACAATAAAACACAGAAATTGCATCCGGTTTCAATACAATAATCGCAGTGCCGATTTAAATTGACGAAAGTAACGTTTCGGGGAGTCTGTTCTTTGGCTCTTCCCTGTGGGCTCAGTGTTAGACTCCGATGCAACACGGCTGGTTTCTTGTTACCCTTCGACCATCACATTGACGATGAAACAGAGAAATTGCATCCGGTTTCAATACAAAATTCGCAACGACGATTTATATTGACGAGAGTACCGTTTCAGGGAGACTGTTTTTTGGCTCTCCCCTGGGGGCTCAGTGTGAGACTCCGATGCAACACGGCAGGTTTACTGTTAGCTTTCGACCATCACATTGACGATGAAACATCAGAAATTGCATCCGGTTTCAATACAAAATTCGCAATGCCGATTTATATTGACGAGAGTGACGTTTCGGGGAGTCTGTTCTATGGCACTTCCCTGGGGGCTCAGTGTGAGATTCCAATGCACCACAGCAGGTTTACTGTTACCTCTCGACCATCACATTGACGATGAAACACAGAAATTGCATCCGATACCAATACAAAATTCGCAAAGTCGATTTATATTGACGAGAGTAAAGTTACGGGGAGTCTGTATTTTGGCTCTTCCCTTTGCGCTCAGTGTGAGACTCCAAAGCACCACAGCATGTTTACTGTTACCCTTCGACCATCACATTGACGATGAAACACAGAAATTGCATCCGGATCAATACAAATTTCACAATGCCGATTTCTGTCCACAGTAGTAACGTTTCGAAGAGTATGTACTATGGCTTTTCCCTGGGGGGACAGTGTTAGACTCCGATGCACCACAGCAGGTTTACTGTTACCCGTCGACCATCACATTGACGATGAAAAACAGAAATTGCATCCGGTTTCAATACAATGATCGCAATGCCGATTTATATTGACGAGAGTAACGTTTCGGGGAGTCTGTTTTTTGGCTCTTCCCTGTGGGCTCAGTGTTGGACTCCGATGCAACACGGCTGGTTTCTTGTTACCCTTCGACCATCACATTGACGATGAAGCACAGAAATTGCATCCGGTTTCAATAAAAAGTTCGCAATGCCGACTTATAATGACGAGAGTAAAGTCTCAGGGAGTCTGTTTTTTGGCTCTTCCCTGGGGGCTCAGTGTTAGACTCCGATGCAACACGGCAGGTTTACTGTTACCCTTCGACCATCACATTGACGATGAAACACAGAAATTGCATCCGGTTTCAATACAAAATTCGCAATGCCGATTTACATTGACGAGAGTAACGTTTCGGGGAGTCTGTTTATTGGCTCTTCCCTGGGGACTCAGTGTTAGACTCCGATGCAACACGGCAGGTTTACTGTTAGCTTTCGACCATCACATTGACGATGAAACATCAGAAATTGCATCCGGTTTCAATACAAAATTCGCAATGCCGATTTATATTGACGAGAGTGACGTTTCGGGGAGTCTGTTTTATGGCACTTCCCTGGGGGCTCAGTGTGAGATTCCAATGCACCACAGAAGGTTTACTGTTACTCTTCGACCATCACATTGACGATGAAACACAGAAATTGCATCCGGTTTCAATAAAAAATTCGCAATGCCGACTTATAATGACGAGAGTAACGTTTCGGGGAGTCTGTTTTTTGGCTCTTCCCTGGGGGCTCAGTGATAGACTCCGATGCAGCACAGCAGGTTAACTGTTACCCTTCAACCATGATATTGACGATGAAACACAGAAATTGCATCCGGTTTCAATACAAAATTCGCAATGCCGAATTATATTGACGAGAGTAACGTTTCGGGGAGTCTGTTTTTGTGGCTCTTCCCTGGGGGCTCAGTGTTAGACTCCGATGCAAAACAGCAGGTTTACTGTTACCCTTCGACCATCACATTAACAATGAAACACAGAAATTGCATCCGGTTTCAATACAATAATCGCAATGCCGATTTAAATTGACGAGAGTTACGTTTCGGGGAGTCTGTTCTTTGGCTCTTCCCTGTGGGCTCAGTGTTAGACTCCGATGCAACACTGCTGGTTTCTTGTTACCCTTCGACCATCACATTGACGATGAAACACAGAAATTGCATCCGGTTTCAATAAAAAATTCGCAATGCCGACTTATAATGACGAGAGTAACCTCTCAGGGAGTCTGTTTTTTGGCTCTTCCCTGGGGGCTCAGTGTTAGACTCCGATGCAACACGGCAGGTTTGCTGTTACACTTCGACCATCACATTGATGATGAAACACAGAAATTGCATTTGGTTTCAATACAAAATTCGCAATGCCGATTTATATTGACGAGAGTAACGTTTCGGGGAGTCTGTTTTTCTGGCTCTTAGCTGGGGGCTCAGTGTTAGACTCAGATGCAAAACAGCAGGTTTACTGTTACCCTTCGACCATCACATTGACAATGAAACACAGAAATTGCGTCCGGTTTCAATACAAAGTTTGCAATGCCCATTTATATTGACCAGAGTAACATTTCGGGGAGGCTCTTTTATGGCTCTTCCCTGGGGGCTCAGTGTGAGACTCCGATGCACCACAGCAGGTTTACTGTTACCCTTCGACCATCACATTGACGATGAAACACAGAAATTGCATCCGGTTTCAATACAAAATTCGCAATGCCGACTTAAATTGATGAGAGTAACGTTTCGGGGAGTCTGTTTTTTGACTCTTCCCTGGGGACTCAGTGTTAGACTCCGATGCAACACGGCAGGTTTACTGCTACCTTTCGACCATCACATTGACGATGAAGCATCAGAAATTGCATCCGGTTTCAATACAAAATTCGCAATGCCGATTTATATTGACGAGAGTGACGTTTCGGGGAGGCTGTTTTATGGCTTTTCCCTGGGGGCTCAGTGTGAGACTCCGATGCACCACAGCAGGTTTACTGTTACCTTTCGACCATCACATTGACGATGAAACACAGAAATTGTATCCGGTATCAATACAAAATTCGCAATGCCTATTTATATTGACGAGAGTAAAGTTTCGGAGAGTCTGTATTTTGGCTCTTCCCTTTGGGCTCAGTGTGAGACTCCAAAGCACCACAGCAGGCTTACTGTTACCCTTCGACCATCACATTGACGATGAAACACAGAAATTGCATCCGGATCAATACAAATTTCACAATGCCGATATCTGTCCACAGTACTAACGTTTCGAAGAGTATGTACTTTGGCTCTTCCATGGGGGGACAGTGTTAGACTCCGATGCACCACAGCAGGTTAACTGTTACCCTTCGACCATCACATTGATGATGAAACACAGAAATTGCATCCGGTTTCAATACAATAATCGCAATGCCGATTTAAATTGACGAGAGTAACGTTTCGGGGAGTCTGTTCTTTGGCTCTTCCCTGTGGGCTCAGTGTTAGACTCCGATGCAACACGGCTGGTTTCTTGTTACCCTTCGACCATCACATTGACGATGAAACACAGAAATTGCATCCGGTTTCAATACAAAATTCGCAATGCCGATTTATATTGACGAGAGTAACGTTTCGGGGTGTCTGTTTTTGTGGCTCTTCCCTGGGGGCTCAGTGTTACACTCCGATGCAAAACAGCAGGTTTACTCTTACCCTTCGACCATCACATTGACAATGAAACACAGAAATTGCATCCGGTTTCAATACAATAATCGCAATGCCGATTTAAATTGACCAAAGTAACGTTTCGGGGAGTCTGATCTTTGGCTCTTCCCTGTGGGCTCAGTGTTAGACTCCGATGCAACACGGCTGGTTTCTTGTTACCCTTCAACCATCACATTGACGATGAAACCGAGAAATTGCATCCGGTTTCAATACAAAATTCGCAATGCCGATTTATATTTACGAGAGTAACGTTTCGGGGAGTCTGTTTTGTGGCTCTTCCCTGGGTGCTCAGTGATAGACTCCGATGCAAAACGGCAGGTTTACTGTTACCCTTCGACCATCACATTGACGGTGAAACACAGAAATTGCATCCGGTTTCAATACAAAATTCGCAATGCTGATTTAAATTGACGAGAGTAATGTTTCGGGGAGTCTGTATTTGTGGCTCTTCCCTGGGGGCTCAGTGTTAGACTCCAATGCAAAACAGCAGGTTTACTGTTACCCTTCGACCATCACATTGACGATGAAACACAGAAATTG
The DNA here is from genome assembly GCF_023864275.1 of Schistocerca cancellata. Classification (NCBI taxonomy): domain Eukaryota; kingdom Metazoa; phylum Arthropoda; class Insecta; order Orthoptera; family Acrididae; genus Schistocerca; species Schistocerca cancellata. Next base: position 419,848,985 of record NC_064634.1, on the reverse strand, counting down.
CATCTGGTTTCAATACGATAATCGCAATGACGATTTAAATTGACGAGAGTAACGTTTCGGGGAATCTGTTTTTTGGCTCTTCTCTGTGGAATCAGTGTTAGACTCCGATGCAACACGGCTGGTTTCCTGTTACCCTTCGGCCATCACATTGACGATGAAACACAGAAATTGCATCCGGTTTCAATACAAAATTCGCAATGCCGATTTATATTGACGAGAGTTACGTTTCGGGGAATCTGTTTTTTGGCTCTTCCCTGGGGGCTCAGTGTTAGACTCCGATGCAACACGGCAGGTATACTGTTACCCTTCGACCATCACATTGACGATGAAACACAGAAATTGCATCCGGTCTCAATACAAAATTCGCAATGCCGACTTAAATTGATAAGAGTAACGTTTCGGGGAGTCTGTTTTTTGGCTCTTCCCTGGGGGCTCAGTGTTAGACTCCGATGCAACACGGCAGGTTTACTGTTACTCTTCGACCATCACATTGACGATGAAAGACAGAAATTACATCCGGTTTCAATACAAAATTCGCAATGCCGATTTATATTGACGAGAGTAACGTTTCGGGGAGTCTGTTTTTTGGCTCTTCCCTGGGGGCTCAGTGTTAGACTCCGATGCAACACGGCAGGTTTACTGTTACCCTTCGACCATCACATTGACGATGAAACACAGAAATTGCAACCGGTTTCAATACAAAATTCGCAATGCCGACTTAAATTGATGAGAGTAACGTTTCGGGGAGGCTCTTTTATGGCTCTTCCCTGGGGGCTCAGTGTGAGACTCCGATGCACCACAGCAGGTTTACTGTTACCTTTCGACCATCACATTGACGATGAAACACAGAAATTGCATCCGGTATCAATACAAAATTCGCAATGCCGATTTATATTGACGAGAGTAAAGTTTCGGAGAGTCTGTATTTTGGCTCTTAGCTTTGGGCTCAGTGTGAGACTCCGATGCACCACAGCAGGTTTACTGTTACCTTTCGACCATCACATTGACGATGAAACACAGAAATTGCATCCGGTACCAATACAAAATTCGCAATGTCGATTTATATTGACGAGAGTAAAGTTACGGGGAGCCTGTATTTTGGCTCTTCCCTTTGCGCTCAGTGTGAGACTCCAAAGCACCACAGCATGTTTACTATTGCCCTTCGACCATCACATTGACGATGAAACACAGAAATTGCATCCGGATTAATACAAATTTCACAATGCCGATTTCTGTCCACAGTAGTAACGTTTCGAAGAGTATGTACTTTGGCTTTTCCCTGGGGGGACAGTGTTAGACTCCGATGCACCACAGCAGGTTTACTGTTAACCGTCGACCATCACATTGACGATGAATAACAGAAATTGCATCCGGTTTCAATACAGTGATCGCAATGCCGATTTATATTGACGAGAGTAACGTTTCGGGGAGTCTGTTTTTTGGCTCTTCCCTGTGGGCTCAGTGTTGGACTCCGATGCAACACGGCTGGTTTCATGTTACCCTTCGACCATCACATTGACGATGAAACACAGAAATTGCATCCGGTTTCAATAAAAAGTTCGCAATGCCGACTTATAATGACGAGAGTAACGTCTCAGGGAGTCTGTTTTTTGGCTCTTCCCTGGGGGCTCAGTGTTAGACTCCGATGCAACACGGCAGGTTTACTGTTACCCTTCGACCATCACATTGACGATGAAACACAGAAATTGCATCCGGTTTCAATACAAAATTCGCAATGCCGATTTATATTGACGAGAGTAACGTTTCGGGGAGTCTGATTATTGGCTCTTCCCTGGGGACTCAGTGTTAGACTCCGATGCAACACGGCAGGTTTCCTGTTACCCTTCGACCATCACATTGACGATGAAACACAGAAATTGCATCCGGATCAATACAAATTTCACAATGCCGATTTCTGTCCACAGTAGTAACGTTTCGAAGAGTATGTATTTTGGCTTTTCCCTGGGAGGACAGTGTTAGACTCCGATGCACCACAGCAGGTTTACTGTTACCCGTCGACCATCACATTGACGATGAAAAACAGAAATTGCATCCGGTTTCAATACAATGATCGCAATGCCGATTTATATTGACGAGAGTAACGTTTCGGGGAGTCTGTTTTTTGGCTCTTCCCTGTGGGCTCAGTGTTGGACTCCGATGCAACACGGCTGGTTTCTTGTTACCCTTCGACCATCACATTGAAGATGAAACACAGAAATTGCATCCGGTTTCAATAAAAAGTTCGCAATGCCGACTTATAATGACGAGAGTAACGTCTCAGGGAGTCTGTTTTTTGGCTCTTCCCTGGGGGCTCAGTGATAGACTACGATGCAGCACAGCAGGTTTACTGTTACCCTTCGACCATCACATTGACGATGAAACACAGAAATTGCATCCGGTTTCAATACAAAATTCGCAATGCCGATTTATATTGACGAGAGCAACGTTTCGGGGAATCTGTTTTATGGCTCTTCCCTGGGGGCTCAGTGTGAGACTCCGATGCACCACAGCAGGTTAACTGTTACCCTTCAACCATGATATTGACGATGAAACTTAGAAAGTGCATCCGGATCATTACAAAATTCACAGTGCCGATTTCTGTCCACAGGAGTACCATTTCGAAGAGTATGTACTTTGGCTCTTCCCTGGGGGCCCAGTGTTAGGCTCCGATGCACCACAGCAGGTTTACCCTTCGACCATCACATTGACGATGAAACACAGAAATTGCATCCGGTTTCAATAAAAAATTTGCAATGCCGACTTTTATTGACGAGAGTAACCTCTCAGGGAGTCTGTTTTTTGGCTCTTCCCTGGGGGCTCAGTGTTAGACTCCGATGCAAAACAGCAGGTTTACTGTTACCCTTCGACCATCACATTAACAATGAAACACAGAAATTGCATCCGGTTTCAATAAAAAATTCGCAATGCCGACTTATAATGACGAGAGTAACCTCTCAGGGAGTCTGTTTTTTGGCTCTTCCCTGGGGGCTCAGTGTTAGACTCCGATGCAACACGGCAGGTTTACTGTTACACTTCGACCATCACATTGATGATGAAACACAGAAATTGCATTTGGTTTCAATACAAAATTCGCAATGCCGATTTATATTGACGAGAGTAACGTTTCGGGGAGTCTGTTTTTGTGGCTCTTAGCTGGGGGCTCAGTGTTAGACTCAGATGCAAAACAGCAGGTTTACTGTTACCCTTCGACCATCACATTGACAATGAAACACAGAAATTGCGTCCGGTTTCAATACAAAATTTGCAATGCCCATTTATATTGACCAGAGTACCGTTTCGGGGAGGCTCTTTTATGGCTCTTCCCTGGGGGCTCAGTGTGAGACTCCGATGCACCACAGCAGGTTTACTGTTACCCTTCGACCATCACATTGACGATGAAACACAGAAATTGCATCCGGTTTCAATACAAAATTCGCAATGCCGACTTAAATTGATGAGAGTAACGTTTCGGGGAGGCTGTTCTTTGACTCTTCCCTGGGGACTCAGTGTTAGACTCCGATGCAACACGGCAGGTTTACTACTACCTTTCGACCATCACATTGACGATGAAGCATCATAAATTGCATCCGGTTTCAATACAAAATTCGCAATGCCGATTTATATTGACGAGAGTGACGTTTCGGGGAGTCTGTTTTATGGCTCTTCCCTGGGGGCTCAGTGTGAGATTCCAATGCACCACAGAAGGTTTACTGTTACTCTTCGACCATCACATTGACGATGAAACACAGAAATTGCATCCGGTTTCAATAAAAAATTCGCAATGCCGACTTATAATGACGAGAGTAACGTTTCCGGGAGTCTGTTTTTTGGCTCTTCCCTGGGGGCTCAGTGATAGACTACGATGCAGCACAGCAGGTTTACTGTTACCCTTCGACCATCACATTGACGATGAAACACAGAAATTGCATCCGGTTTCAATAAAAAATTTGCAATGCCGACTTTTATTGACGAGAGTAACCTCTCAGGGAGTCTGTTTTTTGGCTCTTCCCTGGGGGCTCAGTGTTAGACTCCGATGCAAAACAGCAGGTTTACTGTTACCCTTCGACCATCACATTAACAATGAAACACAGAAATTGCATCCGGTTTCAATAAAAAATTCGCAATGCCGACTTATAATGACGAGAGTAACCTCTCAGGGAGTCTGTTTTTTGGCTCTTCCCTGGGGGCTCAGTGTTAGACTCCGATGCAACACGGCAGGTTTACTGTTACACTTCGACCATCACATTGATGATGAAACACAGAAATTGCATTTGGTTTCAATACAAAATTCGCAATGCCGATTTATATTGACGAGAGTAACGTTTCGGGGAGTCTGTTTTTGTGGCTCTTAGCTGGGGGCTCAGTGTTAGACTCAGATGCAAAACAGCAGGTTTACTGTTACCCTTCGACCATCACATTGACAATGAAACACAGAAATTGCGTCCGGTTTCAATACAAAATTTGCAATGCCCATTTATATTGACCAGAGTACCGTTTCGGGGAGGCTCTTTTATGGCTCTTCCCTGGGGGCTCAGTGTGAGACTCCGATGCACCACAGCAGGTTTACTGTTACCCTTCGACCATCACATTGACGATGAAACACAGAAATTGCATCCGGTTTCAATACAAAATTCGCAATGCCGACTTAAATTGATGAGAGTAACGTTTCGGGGAGGCTGTTCTTTGACTCTTCCCTGGGGACTCAGTGTTAGACTCCGATGCAACACGGCAGGTTTACTACTACCTTTCGACCATCACATTGACGATGAAGCATCATAAATTGCATCCGGTTTCAATACAAAATTCGCAATGCCGATTTATATTGACGAGAGTGACGTTTCGGGGAGGCTCTTTTATGGCTCTTCCCTGGGGGCTCAGTGTGAGACTCCGATGCACCACAGCAGGTTTACTGTTACCTTTCGACCATCACATTGACGATGAAACACAGAAATTGCATCCGGTATCAATACAAAATTCGCAATGCCTATTTATATTGACGAGAGTAAAGTTTCGGAGAGTCTGTATTTTGGCTCTTCCCTTTGGGCTCAGTGTGAGACTCCAAAGCACCACAGCAGGTTTACTGTTACCCTTCGACCATCACATTGACGATGAAACACAGAAATTGCATCCGGATCAATACAAATTTCACAATGCCGATATCTGTCCACAGTACTAACGTTTCGAAGAGTATGTACTTTGGCTCTTCCATGGGGGGACAGTGTTAGACTCCGATGCACCACAGCAGGTTAACTGTTACCCTTCGACCATCACATTGACGATGAAACACAGAAATTGCATCCGGTTTCAATACAAAATTGGCAATGCCGATTTATATTGACGAGAGTAACGTTTCGGGGTGTCTGTTTTTGTGGCTCTTCCCTGGGGGCTCAGTGTTACACTCCGATGCAAAACAGCAGGTTTACTCTTACCCTTCGACCATCACATTGACAATGAAACACAGAAATTGCATCCGGTTTCAATACAATAATCGCAATGCCGATTTAAATTGACCAAAGTAACGTTTCGGGGAGTCTGTTCTTTGGCTCTTCCCTGTGGGCTCAGTGTTACACTCCGATGCAACACGGCTGGTTTCTTGTTACCCTTCGACCATCACATTGACGATGAAACCGAGAAATTGCATCCGGTTTCAATACAAAATTCGCAATGCCGATTTATATTGACGAGAGTAACGTTTCGGGAGTCTGTTTTTTGGCTCTTCCCTGGGGGCTCAGTGATAGACTCCGATGCAAAACGGCAGGTTTACTGTTACCCTTCGACCATCACATTGACGGTGAAACACAGAAATTGCATCCGGTTTCAATACAAAATTCGCAATGCTAATTTATATTGACGAGAGTAACGTTTCGGGGAGTCTGTATTTGTGGCTCTACCCTGGGGGCTCAGTGTTAGAATCCGATGCAAAACAGCAGGTTTACTGTTACCCTTCGATCATCACATTGACGATGAAACACTGAAATTGCATCCGGTTTCAATACAATAATCGCAATGACGATTTAAATTGACGAGAGTAACGTTTCGGGGAATCTGTTATTTGGCTCTTCCCTGTGGGCTCAGTGTTAGACTCCGATGCAACACGGCTGGTTTCTTGTTACCCTTCGACCATCACATTGACGATGAAACACAGAAATTGCATCCGGTTTCAATACAAAATTCGCAATGCCGATTTATATTGACGAGAGTAACGTTTCGGGGAGACTGCATTTTGGCTCTTCCCTGGGGGCTCAGTGTTAGACTCCGATGCAACACGGCAGGTATACTGTTACCCTTCGACCATCACATTGACGATGAAACACAGAAATTGCATCCGGTCTCAATACAAAATTCGCAATGCCGACTTAAATTGATAAGAGTAACGTTTCGGGGAGTCTGTTTTTTGGCTCTTCCCTGGGGACTCAGTGTTAGACTCCGATGCAACACGGCAGGTTTACTGTTACTCTTCGACCATCACATTGACGATGAAAGACAGAAATTACATCCGGTTTCAATACAAAATTCGCAATGCCGATTTATATTGACGAGAGTAACGTTTCGGGGAGTCTGTTTTTTGGCTCTTCCCTGGGGGCTCAGTGTTAGACTCCGATGCAATACGGCAGGTTTACTGTTACCCTTCGTTCATCACATTGACGATGAAACACAGAAATTGCATCCGGTTTCAATACAAAATTCGCAATGCCGACTTAAATTGATGAGAGTAACATTTCGGGGAGTCTGTTTTTTGACTCTTCCCTGGGGACTCAGTGTTAGACTCCGAAGCAACACGGCAGGTTTACTGTTACCTTTCGACCATCATATTGACGATGAAACATCAGAAATTGCATCCGGTTTCAATACAAAATTCGCAATGCCGATTTATATTGACGAGAGTGACGTTTCGGGGAGGCTCTTTTATGGCTCTTCCCTGGGGGCTCAGTGTGAGACTCCGATGCACCACAGCAGGTTTCTGTTACCTTTCGACCATCACATTGACGATGAAACACAGAAATTGCATCCGGTATCAATACAAAATTCGCAATGCCGATTTATATTGACGAGAGTAAAGTTTCGGAGAGTCTGTATTTTGGCTCTTCCCTTTGGGCTCAGTGTGAGACTCCAAAGCACCACAGCAGGTTTACTGTTACCCTTCGACCATCACATTGACGATGAAACACAGAAATTGCATCCGGATCAATACAAATTTCACAATGCCGATATCGGTCCACAGTAGTAACGTTTCGAAGAGTATGTACCTTGGCTCTTCCATGGGGGGACAGTGTTAGACTCCGATGCACCACAGCATGTTAACTGTTACCCTTCGACCATCACATTGATGATGAAACACAGAAATAGCATCCGGTTTCAATACAATAATCGCAATGCCGATTTAAATTGACGAGAGTAACGTTTCGAGGAGTCTGTTCTTTGGCTCTTCCCTGTGGGCTCAGTGTTAGACTCCGATGCAACACGGCTGGTTTCTTGTTACCCTTTGACCATCACATTGACGATGAAACACAGAAATTGCATCCGGTTTCAATACAAACTTCGCAATGCCGATTTATATTGACGAGAGTAAAGTTACGAGGAATCTGTATTTTGGCTCTTCCCTTTGCGCTCAGTGTGAGACTCCAAAGCACCACAGCATGTTTACTGTTACCCTTCGACCATCACATTGACGATGAAACACAGAAATTGCATCCGGATTAATACAAATTTCACAATGCCGATTTCTGTCCACAGTAGTAACGTTTCGAAGAGTATGTACTTTGGCTTTTCCCTGGGGGGACAGTGTTAGACTCCGATGCACCACAGCAGGCCTACTGTTACCCGTCGACCATCACATTGACGATGAAACACAGAAATTGCATCCGGTTTCAATACAATGATCGCAATGCCGATTTATATTGACGAGAGTAACGCTTCGGGGAGTCTGTTTTTTGGCTCTTCCCTGTGGGCTCAGTGTTGGACTCCGATGCAACACGGTTGGTTTCTTGTTACCCTCCGACCATCACATTGACGATGAAACACAGAAATTGCATCCGGTTTCAATAAAAAATTCGCAATTCCGACTTATAATGACGAGAGTAACGTCTCAGGGAGACTGTTTCTTGACTCTTCCCTGTGGGCTCAGTGTTAGACTCCGATGCAACACGGCAGGTTTACTCTTACCCTTCGACCATCACATTGACGATGAAACACAATAACTGCATCCGGTTCCAATACCAAATTCGCAATGCCGATTTATATTGACGAGAGTAACGTTTCGGGGAGTCTGTTTATTGGCTCTTCCCTGGGGACTCAGTGTTAGACTCCGATGCAACACGGCAGGTTTACTGTTACCTTTCGACCATCACATTCACGATGAAACATCAGAAATTGCATCCGGTTTCAATACAAAATTCGCAATGCCGATTTATATTGACGAGAGTGACGTTTCGGGGAGTCTGTTTTATGGCTCTTCCCTGGGGTCTCAGTGTGAGATTCCAATGCACCACAGAAGGTTTACTGTTACTCTTCGACCATCACATTGACGATGAAACACAGAAATTGCATCCGGTTTCAATAAAAAATTCACAATGCCGACTTATAATGACGAGAGTAACGTTTCGGGGAGTCTGTTTTTTGGCTCTTCCCTGGGGGCTCAGTGTTAGACTCCGATGCAGCACAGCGGGTTTACTGTTACCCTTCGACCATCACATTGACGATGAAACACAGAAATTGCATCCGGTTTCAATACAAAATTCGCAATGCCGATTTATATTGACGAGAGTAACGTTTCGGGGAATCTGTTTTATGGCTCTTCCCTGGGGGCTCAGTGTGAGACTCCGATGCACCACAGCAGGTTAACTGTTACCCTTCAACCATGATATTGACGATGAAACTTAGAAAGTGCATCCGGATCATTACAAAATTCACAGTGCCGATTTCTGTCCACAGGAGTACCATTTCGAAGAGTATGTACTTTGGCTCTTCCCTGGGGGCCCAGTGTTAGACTCCGATGCACCACAGCAGGTTTACTGTTACCCTTCGACAATGATATTGACGATGAAACTTGGAAAGTGCATCCGCATCATTACCAAATTCAGAATGCCGATTTCAGTCCACAGGAGTACCGTTTCAAAGAGTAAGTACTTTGGCTCTTCCCTGGTGGCCCAGTGTTAGGCTCCGATGCAACACGGCAGGTATACTGTTACCCTTCGACCATCACATTGACGATGAAACACAGAAATTGCATCCGGTCTCAATACAAAATTCGCAATGCCGACTTAAATTGATAAGAGTAACGTTTCGGGGAGTCTGTTTTTTGGCTCTTCCCTGGGGACTCAGTGTTAGACTCCGATGCAACACGGCTGGATTCTTGTTACCCTTCGACCATCACATTGACGATGAAACACAGAAATTGCATCCGGTTTCAATACAAAATTCGCAATGCCGATTTATATTGACGAGAGTAACGTTTCGGGGAGTCTGTTTCTTGGCTTTTCCCTGGGGGCTCAGTGTTAGACTCCGATGCAACACGGCAGGTTTACTGTTACCCTTCGACCATCACATTGACGGTGAAACACAGAAATTGCATCCGGTTTCAATACAAAATTCGCAATGCCGATTTATATTGACGAGAGTCACGTTTCGGGGAGTCTGTTTTTGTGGCTCTTCCCTGGGGGCTCAGTGTTAGACTCCGATGCAAAACAGCAGGTTTACTGTTACCCTTCGACCATCACATTAACAATGAAACACAGAAATTGCATCCGGTTTCAATACAATAATCGCAATGCCGATTTAAATTGACGAAAGTAACGTTTCGGGGAGTCTGTTCTTTGGCTCTTCCCTGTGGGCTCAGTGTTAGACTCCGATGCAACACGGCTGGTTTCTTGTTACCCTTCGACCATCACATTGACGATGAAACAGAGAAATTGCATCCGGTTTCAATACAAAATTCGCAATGCCGATTTATATTGACGAGAGTAACGTTTCGGGGAGTCTGTTTTTTGGCTCTTCCCTGGGGGCTCAGTGATACACTCCGATGCAAAACGGCAGGTTTACTGTTACCCTTCGACCATCACATTGACGGTGAAACACAGAAATTGCATCCGGTTTCAATACAAAATTCGCAATGCTGATTTATATTGACGAGAGTAACGTTTCGGTGAGTCTGTATTTGTTGCTCTTCCCTGGGGGCTCAGTGTTAGACTCCGATGCAAAACAGCAGGTTTACTGTTACCCTTCGACCATCACATTGACGATGAAACACAGAAATTGCATCCGGTTTCAATACAATAATCGCAATGACGATTTAAATTGACGAGAGTAACGTTTCGGGGAATCTGTTATTTGGCTCTTCCCTGTGGGCTCAGTGTTAGACTCCGATGCAACACGGCTGGTTTCTTGTTACCCTTCGACCATCACATTGACGATGAAACACAGAAATTGCATCCGGTTTCAATACAAAATTTGCAATGCCGATTTATATTGACGAGAGTAACGTTTCGGGGAGTCTGTTTTTTGGCTCTTCCCTGGGGGCTCAGTGTTAGACTCCGATGCAACACGGCAGGTATACTGTTACCCTTCGACCATCACATTGACGATGAAACACAGAAGTTGCATCCGGTCTCAATACAAAATTCGCAATGCCGACTTAAATTGATAAGAGTAACGTTTCGGGGAGTCTGTTTTTGTGGCTCTTCCCTGGGGACTCAGTGTTAGACTCCGATGCAACACGGCAGGTTTACTGTTACTCTTCGACCATCACATTGACGATGAAAGACAGAAATTATATCCGGTTTCAATACAAAATTCGCAATGCCGATTTATATTGACGAGAGTAACGATTCGGGGAGTCTGTTTTTTGGCTCTTCCCTGGGGGCACAGTGTTAGACTCAGATGCAACACGGCAGGTTTACTGTTACCCTTCGACCATCACATTGACGATGAAACACAGAAATTGCATCCGGTTTCAATACAAAATTCGCAATGCCGACTTAAATTGATGAGAGTAACGTTTCGAGGAGTCTGTTTTTTGACTCTTCCCTGGGGACTCAGTGTTAGACTCCGATGCAACACGGCAGGTTTACTGTTACCTTTCGACCATCACATTGACGATGAAACATCAGAAATTGCATCCGGTTTCAATACAAAATTCGCAATGCCGATTTATATTGACGAGAGTGACGTTTCGGGGAGGCTCTTTTATGGCTCTTCCCTGGGGGCTCAGTGTGAGACTCCGATGCACCACAGCAGGTTTACTGTTACCTTTCGACCATCACATTGACGATGAAACATCAGAAATTGCATCCGGTATCAATACAAAATTCGCAATGCCGATTTATATTGACGAGAGTAAAGTTTCAGAGAGTCTGTATTTTGGCTCTTCCCTTTGGGCTCAGTGTGATACTCCAAAGCACCACAGCAGGTTTACTGTTACCCTTCGACCATCACATTGACGATGAAACACAGAAATTGCATCCGGACCAATACAAATTTCACAATGCCGATATCTGTCCACAGTAGTAACGTTTCGAAGAGTATGTACTTTGGCTCTTCCATGGGGGGACAGTGTTAGACTCCGATGCACCACAGCAGGTTAACTGTTACCCTTCGACCATCACATAGATGATGAAACACAGAAATTGCATCCGGTTTCAATACAATAATCGCAATGCCGATTTAAATTGACGAGAGTAACGTTTCGAGGAGTCTGTTCTTTGGCTCTTCCCTGTGGGATCAGTGTTAGACTCCGATGCAACACGGCTGGTTTCTTGTTACCCTTCGACCATCACATTGACGATGAAACAGAGAAATTGCATCCGGTTTCAATACAAAATTCGCAATGCCGATTCATATTGACGAGAGTAACGTTTCGGAGAGTGTGCTTTTTGGCTCTTCCCTGGGGGCTCAGTGATAGACTCCGATGCAAAACGGCAGGTTTACTGTTACCCTTCGACCATCACATTGACGGTGAAACACAGAAATTGCATCCGATTTCAATACAAAATTTGCAATGCTGATTTATATTGACGAGAGTAACGTTTCGGGGAGTCTGTTTTTGTGGCTCTTCCCTGGGGGCTCAGTGTTAGACTCCGATGCAAAACAGCAGGTTTACTGTTACCCTTCGACCATCACATTGACGATGAAACACAGAAATTGCATCCGGTTTCAATACAATAATCGCAATGCCGACTTATAATGACGAGAGTAACGTTTCGGGGAGTCTGTTTTTTGGCTCTTCCCTGGGGGTTCAGTGTTAGACTTCGATGCAGCACAGCAGGTTTACTGTTACCCTTCGACCATCACATTGACGATGAAACACAGAAATTGCATCCGGTTTCAATACAAAATTCGCAATGCCGATTTATATTGACGAGAGTAACGTTTCGGGGAATCTGTTTTTAGGCTCTCCCCTGGGGGCTCAGTGTGAGACTCCGATGCACCACAGCAGGTTTACTGTTACCTTTCGACCATCACATTGACGATGAAACACAGAAATTGCATCCGGTACCAATACAAAATTCGCAATGCCGATTTATATTGACGAGAGTAAAGTTACGGGGAGTCTGTACTTTGGCTCTTCCCTTTGCGCTCAGTGTGAGATTCCAAAGCACCACAGCATGTTTACTGTTACCCTTCGACCATCACATTGACGATGAAACACAGAAATTTCATCCGTATTAATACAAATTTCACAATGCCGATTTCTGTCCACAGTAGTAACGTTTCGAGGAGTATGTACTTTGGCTTTTCCCTGGGGGGACAGTGTTAGACTCCGATGCACCACAGCAGGTTTACTGTTACCCGTCGACCATCACATTGACGATGAAACACAGAAATTGCATCCGGTTTCAATACAATAATCGCAATGCCGATTTAAATTGACGAGAGTAACGTTTCGAGGAGTCTGTTCTTTGGCTCTTCCCTGTGGGATCAGTGTTAGACTCCGATGCAACACGGCTGGTTTCTTGTTACCCTTCGACCATCACATTGACGATGAAACAGAGAAATTGCATCCGGTTTCAATACAAAATTCGCAATGCCGATTCATATTGACGAGAGTAACGTTTCGGAGAGTGTGCTTTTTGGCTCTTCCCTGGGGGCTCAGTGATAGACTCCGATGCAAAACGGCAGGTTTACTGTTACCCTTCGACCATCACATTGACGGTGAAACACAGAAATTGCATCCGATTTCAATACAAAATTTGCAATGCTGATTTATATTGACGAGAGTAACGTTTCGGGGAGTCTGTTTTTGTGGCTCTTCCCTGGGGGCTCAGTGTTAGACTCCGATGCAAAACAGCAGGTTTACTGTTACCCTTCGACCATCACATTGACGATGAAACACAGAAATTGCATCCGGTTTCAATACAATAATCGCAATGCCGACTTATAATGACGAGAGTAACGTTTCGGGGAGTCTGTTTTTTGGCTCTTCCCTGGGGGTTCAGTGTTAGACTTCGATGCAGCACAGCAGGTTTACTGTTACCCTTCGACCATCACATTGACGATGAAACACAGAAATTGCATCCGGTTTCAATACAAAATTCGCAATGCCGATTTATATTGACGAGAGTAACGTTTCGGGGAATCTGTTTTTAGGCTCTCCCCTGGGGGCTCAGTGTGAGACTCCGATGCACCACAGCAGGTTTACTGTTACCTTTCGACCATCACATTGACGATGAAACACAGAAATTGCATCCGGTACCAATACAAAATTCGCAATGCCGATTTATATTGACGAGAGTAAAGTTACGGGGAGTCTGTACTTTGGCTCTTCCCTTTGCGCTCAGTGTGAGACTCCAAAGCACCACAGCATGTTTACTGTTACCCTTCGACCATCACATTGACGATGAAACACAGAAATTTCATCCGTATTAATACAAATTTCACAATGCCGATTTCTGTCCACAGTAGTAACGTTTCGAGGAGTATGTACTTTGGCTTTTCCCTGGGGGGACAGTGTTAGACTCCGATGCACCACAGCAGGTTTACTGTTACCCGTCGACCATCACATTGACGATGAAACACAGAAATTGCATCCGGTTTCAATACAATGATCGCAATGCCGATTTATATTGACGAGAGTAACGTTTCGGGGAGTCTGTTTTTTGGCTCTTCCCTGTGGGCTCAGTGTTGGACTCCGATGCAACACGGCTGGTTTCTTGTTACCCTTCGACCATCACATTGACGATGAAACACAGAAATTGCATCCGGTTTCAATAAAAAATTCGTAATGCCGACTTATAATGACGAGAGTAACGTCTCAGGGAGTCTGTTTTTTGGCTCTTCCCTGGGGGCTCAGTGTTAGACTCCGATGCAACACGGAAGGTTTACTGTTACCCTTCGACCATTATATTGACGATGAAACACAGAAATTGCATCCGGTTTCAATACAAAATTCGCAATGCCGATTTATATTGACGAGAGTAACGTTTCGGGGAGTCCGTTTTTTGGCTCTTCCCTGGGGACTCAGTGTTAGACTCCGATGCAACACGGCAGGCTTACTGTTACCTTTCGACCATCACATTGACGATGAAACATCAGAAATTGCATCCGGTTTCAATACAAAATTCGCAATGCCGATTTATATTGACGAGAGTGACGTTTCGGGGAGTCTGTTTCATGGCTCTTCCCTGGGGGCTCAGTGTGAGATTCCAAAGCACCACAGAAGGTTTACTGTTACTCTTCGACCATCACATTAACGATGAAACACAGAAATTGCATCCGGTTTCAATAAAAATTCGCAATGCCGACTTATAATGACGAGAGTAACGTTTCGGGGAGTCTGTTTTTTGGCTCTTCCCTGGGGGTTCAGTGTTAGACTTCGATGCAGCACAGCAGGTTTACTGTTACCCTTCGACCATCACATTGACGATGAAACACAGAAATTGCATCCGGTTTCAATACAAAATTCGCAATGCCGATTTATATTGACGAGAGTAACGTTTCGGGGAATCTGTTTTATGGCTCTTCCCTGGGGGCTCAGTGTGAGACTCCGATGCACCACAGCAGGTTAACTGTTACCCTTCAACCATGATATTGACGATGAAACTTAGAAAGTGCATCCGGATCATTACAAAATTCACAGTGCCGATTTCTGTCCACAGGAGTACAATTTCGAAGAGTATGTACTTTGGCTCTTCCCTGGGGGCCCAGTGTTAGACTCCGATGCACCACAGCAGGTTTACTGTTACCCTTCGACACTGATATTGATGATGAAACTTGGAAAGTGCATCCGGGTATTTACCAAATTCACAATGCCGATTTCTGTCCACAGGAGTACCGTTTCAAAGAGTAGGTACTTTGGCTCTTCCCTGGTGGCCCAGTGTTAGGCTCCGATGCACCACAGCAGGTTTACCCTTCGACCATCACATTGACGATGAAACACAGAAATTGCATCCGGTTTCAATAAAAAATTTGCAATGCCGACTTATAATGACGAGAGTAACCTCTCAGGGAGTCTGTTTTTTGGCTCTTCCCTGGGGGCTCAGTGTTAGACTCCGATGCAACACGGCAGGTTTACTGTTACCCTTCGACCATCACATTAACAATGAAACACAGAAATTGCATCCGGTTTCAATACAATAATCGCAATGCCGATTTAAATTGACGAAAGTAACGTTTCGGGGAGTCTGTTTTTTGGCTCTTCCCTGTGGGCTCAGTGTTAGACTCCGATGCAACACGGCTGGTTTCTTGTTACCCTTCGACCATCACACTGACGATGAAACAGAGAAATTGCATCCGGTCTCAATACAAAATTCGCAATGCCGATTTATATTGACGAGAGTAACGTTTCGGGGAGTCTGTTTTTTGGCTCTTCCCTGGGGGCTCAGTGTTAGACTCCGATGCAACACGGCAGGTTTACTGTTACCCTTCGACCATCACATTGACGATGAAACAGAGAAATTGCATCCGGTCTCAATACAAAATTCGCAATGCCGACTTAAATTCATAAGAGTAACGTTTCGGGGAGTCTGTATTTTGGCTAATCCCTGGGGACTCAGTTTTAGACTCCGATGCAACACGGCAGGCTTACTGTTACTCTTCGACCATCACATTGACGATGAAAGACAGAAATTACATCCGGTTCCAATACAAAATTCGCAATGCCGATTTATATTGACGAGAGTAACGTTTCGGGGAGTCTGTCTTTGGCTCTTCCCTGGTTGCTCAGTGCTACACTCCGATGCAACACGGCAGGTTTACTGTTACCTTTCGACCATCACATTGACGATGAAACACAGAAATTGCATTCGGTACCAATACAAAATTCGCAATGCCGATTTATATTGACGAGAGTAAAGTTACGGGGAGTCTGTATTTTGACTCTTCCCTTTGGGCTCAGTGTGAGACTCCAAAGCACCACAGCATGTTTACTGTTACCCTTTGACCATCACATTGACGATGAAACACAGCAATTGCATCCGGATCAATACAAATTTCACAATGCCGATTTCTGTCCACAGTAGTAACGTTTCGAAGAGTATGTACTTTGGCTCTTCCCTGGGGAGACAGTGTTAGACTCCGATGCACCACAGCAGGTTTACTGTTACCCGTCGACCATCACATTGACGATGAAACACAGAAATTGCATCCGGTTTCAATACAATAATCGCAATGCCGATTTATATTGACGAGAGTAACGTTTCAGGGAGTCTGTTTTTTGGCTCTTCCCTGTGGGCTCAGTGTTGGACTCCGATGCAACACGGCTGGTTTCTTGTTACCCTTCGACCATCACATTGACGATGAAACACAGAAATTGCATCCGGTTTCAATAAAAAATTCGCCATGCCGACTTATAATGACGAGAGTAACGTCTCAGGGAGTCTGTTTTTTGGCTCTTATCTGGGGGATCAGTGTTAGACTCCGATGCAACACGGCAGGTTTACTGTTACCATTCGACCATCACATTGACGATGAAACATCAGAAATTGCATCCGGTTTCAATACAAAATTCCCCATGCCGATTTATATTGACGAGAGTGACGTTTCGGGGAGTCTGTTTTATGGCTCTTCCCTGGGGGCTCAGTGTGAGATTCCAATGCACCACAGAAGGTTTACTGTTACCCTTCGACCATCACATTGACGATGAAACACATAAATTGCATCCCTTTTCAATACAAAATTTGCAATGCCGGCTCATATTGACGAGAGTAACGTTTTGGGGAGGCTCTTTTATGGCTCTTCCCTTGGGGGCTCAGTGTGAGACTCCGATGCACCACAGCAGGTTTACTGTTACCCTTCGACCATGATATTGACGATGAAACTTAGAAATTGCATCCGGGTCATTACAAAATTCACAATGCCGATTTCTGTCCACAGGAATACCGTTTCGAAGAGTATGTACTTTGGCTCCTCCCTTGGGGCCCAGTGTTAGACTCCGATGTACCACAGCAGGTTTACCCTTCGACCATCACATTGACGATGAAACACTGAAATTGCATCCGGTTTCAATAAAAAATTCGCAATGCCGACTTATAATGTCGAGAGTAACCTCTCAGGGAGTCTATTTTTTGGCTCTTCCCTGGGGGCTCAGTGTTAGACTCCGATGCAACACGGCAGGTTTACTGTTACCCTTCGACCATCACATTGACGATGAAACACAGAAATTGCATCCGGTTTCAATACAAAATTCGCAATGCCGAATTATATTGACGAGAGTAACGTTTCGGGGAGTCTGTTTTTGTGGCTCTTCCCTGGGGGCTCAGTGTTAGACTCCGATGCAAAACAGCAGGTTTACCGTTACCCTTCGACCATCACATTGACAATGAAACACAGAAATTGCATCCGGTTTCAATACAATAATCGCAATGCCGATTTAAATTGACGAAAGTAACGTTTCGCTGAATCTGTTTTTTGGCTATTCCCTGTGGGCTCAGTGTTAGACTCCGATGCAACACGGCTGGTTTCTTGTTACCCTTCGACCATCACATTGACGATGAAACAGAGAAATTGTATCCGGTCTCAATACAAAATTCGCAATGCCGATTTATATTGACGAGAGTAACGTTTCGGGGAGTTGTTTTTTGGCTCTTCCCTGGGGGCTCAGTGTTAGACTCCGATGCAACACGGCAGGTTTACTGTTACCCTTCGACCATCACATTGACGATGAAACACAGAAATTGCATCCGGTACCAATACAAAATTCGCAATGCCGATTTATATTGACGAGAGTAACGTTTCGGGGAGTCTGTCTTTGGCTCTTCCCTGGGGGCTCAGTGCTACTCTCCGATGCAACACGGCAGGTTTACTGTTACCTTTCGACCATCACATTGACGATGAAACACAGAAATTGCATCCGGTACCAATACATAATTCGCAATGCCGATTTATATTGACGAGAGTAAAGTTACGGGGAGTCTGTATTTTGGCTCTTCCCTTTGGGTTCAGTGTGAGACTCCAAAGCACCACAGCATGTTTGCTGTTACCCTTCGACCATCACATTGACGATGAAACACAGAAATTGCATCCGGTTTCAATACAAAATTCGCAATGCCGATTTATATTGACGAGAGTAACGTTTCGGGGAATCTGTCTTATGGCTCTTCCCTGGGGGCTCAGTGTGAGACTCCGATGCACCACAGCAGGTTTACTGTTACCCTTCAACCATGATATTGACGATGAAACTTAGAAAGTGCATCCGGATCATTACAAAATTCACAGTGCCGATTTCTGTCCACAGGAGTACCATTTCGAAGAGTATGCACTTTGGCTCTTCCCTGGGGGCCCAGTGTTAGGCTGCGATGCACCACAGCAGGTTTACCCTTCGACCATCACATTGACGATGAAACACTGAAATTGCATCCGGTTTCAATAAAAAAATCGCAATGCCGACTTATAATGTCGAGAGTAACCTCTCAGGGAGTCTGTTTTTTGACTCTTCCCTGGGGGCTCAGTGTTAGACTCCGATGCAACACGGCAGGTTTACTGTTACCCTTCGACCATCACATTGACAATGAAACACAGAACTTGCATCCGGTTTCAATACAATAATCGCAATGCCGATTTAAATTGACGAAAGTAACGTTTCGTTGAGCCTGCTTTTTGGCTCTTCCGTGTCGGCTCAGTGTTAGACTCCGATGCAACACGGCTGGTTTCTTGTTACCCTTCCACCATCACATTGACGATGAAACACAGAAATTGCATCCGGTTTCAATACAAAATTCGCAATGCCGATTTATATTGACGAGAGTAACGTTTCGGGGAGTCTGTTTTTTGGCTCTTCCCTGGGGGCTCAGTGTTAGACTCCGATGCAACACGGCAGGTTTACTGTTACCCTTCGACCATCACATTGACGGTGAAACACAGAAATTGCATCCGGTTTCAATACAAAATTCGCAATGCCGATTTATATTGACGAGAGTCACGTTTCGGGGAGTCTGTTTTTGTGGCTCTTCCCTGGGGGCTCAGTGTTATACTCCGATGCAAAACAGCCTGTATACTGTTACCCTTTGACCATCACATTGACGATGAAACACAGAAATTGCATCCGGTTTCAATACAATAATCGCAATGACGATTAAAATTGACGAGAGTAACGTTTCGGGGAATCTGTTTTTTGGCTCTTCCCTGTGGGCTCAGTGTTAGACTCCGATGCAACACGGCTGGTTTCTTGTTACCCTTCGACCATCACATTGACGATGAAACAGAGAAATTGCATCCATCTCAATACAAAATTCGCAATGCCGATTTATATTGACGAGAGTAACGTTTCGGGGAGTCTGTTTTTTAGCTCTACCCTGGGGGCTCAGTGTTAGACTCCGATGCAACACGGCAGGTTTACTGTTACCCTTCGACCATCACATTGACGATGAAACACAGAAATTGCATCCGGTCTCAATACAAAATTCACAATGCCGACTTAAATTCATAAGAGTAACGTTTCGGGGAGTCTGTATTTTGGCTCTTCCCTGGGGACTCAGTGTTAGACTCCGATGCAACACGGCAGGCTTACTGTTACTCTTCGACCATCACATTGACGATGAAAGACAGAAATTACATCCGGTTTCAATACAAAATTCACAATTCCGATTTATATTGACGAGAGTAACGTTTCGGGGAGTCTGTCTTTGGCTCTTCCCTGGGGGCTCAGTGCTACACTCCGATGCAACACGGCAGGTTTACTGTTACCTTTCGACCATCACATTGACGATGAAACACAGAAATTGCATTCGGTACCAATACAAAATTCGCAATGCCGATTTATATTGACGAGAGTAAAGTTACGGGGAGTCTGTATTTTGACTCTTCCCTTTGGGCTCAGTGTGAGACTCCAAAGCACCACAGCATGTTTACTGTTACCCTTCGACCATCACATTGACGATGAAACACAGAAATTGCATCCGGATCAATACAAATTTCACAATGCCGATTTCTGTCCACAGTAGTAACGTTTCGAAGAGTATGTACTTTGGCTCTTCCCTGGGGGGACAGAGTTAGACTCCGATGCACCACAGCAGGTTTACTGTTACCCGTCGACCATCACATTGACGATGAAACACAGAAATTGCATCCGGTTTCAATACAATAATCGCAATGCCGATTTATATTGACGAGAGTAAAGTTTCAGGGAGTCTGTTTTTTGGCTCTTCCCTGTGGGCTCAGTGTTGGACTCCGATGCAACACGGCTGGTTTCTTGTTACCCTTCGACCATCACATTGACGATGAAACACAGAAATTGCATTCGGTTTCAATAAAAAATTCGCAATGCCGACTTATAATGACGAGAGTAACGTCTCAGGGAGTCTGTTTTTTGGCTCTTATCTGGGGGATCAGTGTTAGACTCCGATGCAACACGGCAGGTTTACTGTTACCATTCGACCATCACATTGACGATGAAACATCAGAAATTGCATCCGGTTTCAATACAAAATTCCCCATGCCGATTTATATTGACGAGAGTGACGTTTCGGGGAGTCTGTTTTATGGCTCTTCCCTGGGGGCTCAGTGTGAGATTCCAATGCACCACAGAAGGTTTACTGTTACCCTTCGACCATCACATTGACGATGAAACACAGAAATTGCATCCGGTTTCAATACAAAATTCGCAATGCCGAATTATATTGACGAGAGTAACGTTTCGGGGAGTCTGTTTCTGTGGCTCTTCCCTGGGGGCTCAGTGTTAGACTCCGATGCAAAACAGCAGGTTTACTGTTACCCTTCGACCATCACATTGACAATGAAACACAGAAAATGCATCCGGTTTCAATACAATAATCGCAATGCCGATTTAAATTGACGAAAGTAACGTTTCGGGGAATCTGTTTTTTGGCTCTTCCCTGGGGGCTCAGTGTTGGACTCCGATGCAACACGGCAAGTTTACTGTTACCCTTCGACCATCACATTGACGATGAAACACAGAAATTGTATCCGGTACCAATACAAAATTCGCAATGCCGATTTATATTGACGAGAGTAAAGTTACGGGGAGTCTGTATTTTGGCTCTTCCCTTTGGGCTCAGTGTGAGACTCCAAAGCACCACAGCATGTTTACTGTTACCCTTCGACCATCACATTGACGATGAAACACAGAAATTGCATCCGGTTTCAATACAAAATTCGCAATGCCGATTTATATTGACGAGAGTAACGTTTCGGGGAATCTGTTTTATGGCTCTTCCCTGGGGGCTCAGTGTGAGACTCCGATGCACCACAGCAGGTTTACTGTTACCCTTCAACCATCATATTGACGATGAAACTTAGAAAGTGCATCCGGATCATTACAAAATTCACAGTGCCGATTTCTGTCCACAGGAGTAGCATTTCGAAGAGTATGCACTTTGGCTCTTCCCTGGTGGCCCAGTGTTAGGCTCCGATGCACCACAGCAGGTTTACCCTTCGACCATCACATTGACGATGACACACTGAAATTGCATCCGGTTTCAATAAAAAATTCGCAATGCCGACTTATAATGTCGAGAGTAACCTCTCAGGAAGTCTGTTTTTTGGCTCTTCCCTGGGGGCTCAGTGTTATACTCCGATGCAAAACAGCCTGTATACTGTTACCCTTCGACTATCACATTGACGGTGAAACACAGAAATTGCATCCGGTTTCAATACAAAATTCGCAATGCCGATTTATATTGACGAGAGTCACGTTTCGGGGAGTCTGTTTTTGTGGATTTTCCCTGGGGGCTCAGTGTTATACTCCGATGCAAAACAGCCTATATACTGTTACACTTCGACTATCACATTGACGATGAAACACAGAAATTGCATCCGGTTTCAATACAATAATCGCAATGCCGATTTAAATTGACGAAAGTAACGTTTCGGGGAGTCTGTTTTTTGGCTCTTCCGTGTGGGCTCAGTGTTAGACTACGATGCAACACGGCAGGTTTACTGTTACCCTTCGACCATCACATTGACGATGAAACACAGAAATTGCATCCGGTCTCAATACAAAATTCGCAATGCTGACTTAAATTCATAAGAGTAAAGTTTCGGGGAGTCTGTATTTTGGCTCTTCCCTGGGGACTCAGTGTTAGACTCCGATGCAACACGGCAGGCTTACTGTTACTCTTCGACCATCACATTGACGATGAAAGACAGAAATTACATCCGGTTTCAATACAAAATTCGCAATGCCGATTTATATTGACGAGAGTAACGTTTCGGGGAGTCTGTCTTTGGCTCTTCCCTGGGGGCTCAGTGCTACACTCCGACGCAACACGGCAGGTTTACTGTTACCTTTCGACCATCACATTGACGATGAAACACAGAAATTGCATTCGGTACCAATACAAAATTCGCAATGCCGATTTATATTGACGAGAGTAAAGTTACGGGGAGTCTGTAATTTGACTCTTCCCTTTGGGCTCAGTGTGAGACTCCAAAGCACCACAGCATGTTTACTGTTACCCTTCGACCATCACATTGACGATGAAACACAGAAATTGCATCCGGATCAATACAAATTTCACAATGCCGATTTCTGTCCACAGTAGTAACGTGTCGAAGAGTATGTACTTTGGCTCTTCCCTGGGGGGACAGTGTTAGACTCCGATGCACCACAGCAGGTTTACTGTTACCCGTCGACCATCACATTGACGATGAAACACAGAAATTGCATCCGGTTTCAATACAATAATCGCAATGCCGATTTATATTGACGAGAGTAACGGTTCAGGGAGTCTGTTTTTTGGCTCTTCCCTGTGGGCTCAGTGTTGGACTCCGATGCAACACGGCTGGTTCCTTGTTACCCTTCGACCATCACATTGACGATGAAACACAGAAATTGCATCCGGTTTCAATAAAAAATTCGCAATGCCGACTTATAATGACGAGAGTAACGTCTCAGGGAGTCTGTTTTTTGGCTCTTATCTGGGGGATCAGTGTTAGACTCTGATGCAACACGGCAGGTTTACTGTTACCATTCGACCATCATATTGACGATGAAACATCAGAAATTGCATCCGGTTTCAATACAAAATTCCCCATGCCGATTTATATTGACGAGAGTGACGTTTCGGGGAGTCTGTTTTATGGCTCTTCCCTGGGGGCTCAGTGTGAGATTCCAATGCACCACAGAAGGTTTACTGTTACCCTTCGACCATCACATTGACGATTAAACACATAAATTGCATCCCTTTTCAATACAAAATTTGCAATGCCGGCTCATATTGACGAGAGTAACGTTTTGGGGAGGCTCTTTTATGGCTCTTCCCTGGGGGCTCAGTGTGAGTCTCCGATGCACCACAGCAGGTATACTGTTACCCTTCGACCATGATATTGACGATGAAACTTAGAAATTGCATCCGGGTCATTACAAAATTCACAATGCCGATTTCTGTCCACAGGAATACCGTTTCGAAGAGTATGTACTTTGGCTCCTCCCTGGGGGCCCAGTGTTAGACTCCGATGTACCACAGCAGGTTTACCCTTCGACCATCACATTGACGATGAAACACAGAAATTGCATCCGGTTTCAATAAAAAAAATCGCAATGCCGTCTTATAATGTCGAGAGTAACCTCTCAGGGAGTCTGTTTTTTGGCTCTTCCCTGGGGGCTCAGTGTTAGACTCCGATGCAACACGGCAGGTTTACTGTTACCCTTCGACCATCACATTGACGATGAAACACAGAAATTGCATCCGGTTTCAATACAAAATGCGCAATGCCGAATTATATTGACGAGAGTAACGTTTCGGGGAGTCTGTTTTTGTGGCTCTTCCCTGGGGGCTCAGTGTTAGACTCCGATGCAAAACAGCAGGTTTACTGTTACCCTTCGACCATCACATTGACAAAGAAACACAGAAATTGCATCCGGTTTCAATACAATAATCGCAAGGCCGATTTAAATTGACGAAAGTAACGTTTCGGGGAATCTGTTCTTTGGCTATTCCCTGTGGGCTCAGTGTTAGACTCCGATGCAACACGGCTGGTTTCTTGTTACCCTTCGACCATCACATTGACGATGAAACAGAGAAATTGCATCCGGTCTCAATACAAAATTCGCAATGCCAATTTATATTGACGAGAGTAACGTTTCGGGGAGTCTGTTCTTGTGGCTCTTCCCTGGGGGCTCAGTGTTAGACTCCAATGCAACACGGCAGGTTTACTGTTACCCTTCGACCATCACATTGACGATGAAACACAGAAATTGCATCCGGTACCAAAACAAAATTCGCAATGCCGATTTATATTGACGAGAGTAACGTTTCGGGGAGTCTGTTTATTTGCTCTTCCCCGGGGGACACAGTGTTAGACTCCGATGCAACACAGAAATTGCATCCGGTACCAAAACAAAATTCGCAATGCCGATTAATATTGTCGAGAGTAACGTTTCGGGGAGTCTGTTTATTGGCTCTTCCCTGGGGACTCAGTGTTAGACTCCGATGCAACACCGCAGGTTTACTGTGACCATTCGACCATCACATTGACGATGAAACATCAGAAATTGCATCCGGTTTCAATACAAAATTCGCAATGCCGATTTATATTGGCGAGAGTAACGTTTCGGGGAGTCTGTCTTTGGCTCTTCCCTGGGGGCTCAGTGCTACACTCCGATGCAACACGGCAGGTTTACTGTTACCTTTCGACCATCACATTGACGATGAAACACAGAAATTGCATCCGGTACCAATACAAAATTCGCAATGCCGATTTATATTGACGAGAGTAAAGTTACGGGGAGTCTGTATTTTGGCTCTTCCCTTTGGGCTCAGTGTGAGACTCCAAAGCACCACAGCATGTTTACTGTTACCCTTCGACCATCACATTGACGATGAAACACAGAAATAGCATCCGCATCAATACAAATTTCACAATGCCGATTTCTGTCCACAGTAGTAACGTTTCGAAGAGTATGTACTTTGGCTCTTCCCTGGGGGGACAGTGTTAGACTCCGATGCACCACAGCAGGTTTACTGTTACCCGTCGACCATCACATTGACGATGAAACACAGAAATTGCATCCGGTTTCAATACAAAATTCGCAATGCCGATTTATATTGACGAGAATAACGTTTCGGGGAGCCTGTTTTTTGGCTCTTCCCTGTGGGCTCAGTGTTGGACTCCGATGCAACACGGCTGGTTTCTTGTTACCCTTCGACCATCACATTGACGATGAAAGACAGAAATTGCATCCGGTTTCAATAAAAAATTCGCAATGCCGACTTATAATGACGAGAGTAACGTCTCAGGGAGTCTGTTTTTTGGCTCTTATCTGGGGGATCAGTGTTAGACTCTGATGCAACACGGCAGGTTTACTGTTACCATTCGACCATCAGATTGACGATGAAACACAGAAATTGCATCCGGTTTCAATACAAAATTCGCAATGCCGATTTATATTGACGAGAGTCACGTTTCGGGGAGTCTGTTTTTGTGGATCTTCCCTGGGGGCTCAGTGTTATACTCCGATCAAAACAGCCTGTAAACTGTTACCCTTCGACTATCACATTGACGATGAAACACAGAAATTGCATCCGGTTTCAATACAATAATCGCAATGCCGATTTAAATTGACGAAAGTAACGTTTCGGGGAGTCTGTTTTTTGGCTCTTCCGTGTGGGCTCAGTGTTAGATTCCGATGCAACACGGCAGGCTTACTGTTACTCTTCGACCATCACATTGACGATGAAAGACAGAAATTACATCCGGTTTCAATACAAAATTCGCAATGCCGATTTATATTGACGAGAGTAACTTTTCGGGGAGTCTGTCTTTGGCTCTTCCCTGGGGGCTCAGTGCTACACTCCGACGCAACACGGCAGGTTTACTGTTACCTTTCGACCATCACATTGACGATGAAACACAGAAATTGCATTCGGTACCAATACAAAATTCGCAATGCCGATTTATATTGACGAGAGTAAAGTTACGGGGAGTCTGTAATTTGACTCTTCCCTTTGGGCTCAGTGTGAGACTCCAAAGCACCACAGCATGTTTACTGTTACCCTTCGACCATCACATTGACGATGAAACACAGAAATTGCATCCGGATCAATACAAATTTCACAATGCCGATTTCTGTCCACAGTAGTAACGTTTCGAAGAGTATGTACTTTGGCTCTTCCCTGGGGGGACAGTGTTAGACTCCGATGCACCACAGCAGGTTTACTGTTACCCGTCGACCATCACATTGACGATGAAACACAGAAATTGCATCCGGTTTCAATACAATAATCGCAATGCCGATTTATATTGACGAGAGTAACGTTTCAGGGAGTCTGTTTTTTGGCTCTTCCCTGTGGGCTCAGTGTTGGACTCCGATGCAACACGGCTGGTTTCTTGTTACCCTTCGACCATCACATTGACGATGAAACACAGAAATTGCATCCGGTTTCAATAAAAAATGCGCAATGCCGACATATAATGACGAGAGTAACGTCTCAGGGAGTCTGTTTTTTGGCTCTTACCTGGGGGATCAGTGTTAGACTCTGATGCAACACGGCAGGTTTACTTTTACCATTCGACCATCACATTGACGATGAAACATCAGAAATTGCATCCGGTTTCAATACAAAATTCCTCATGCCGATTAATATTGACGAGAGTGACGTTTCGGGGAGTCTGTTTTATGGCTCTTCCCTGGGGGCTCAGTGTGAGATTCCAATGCACCACAGAAGGTTTACTGTTACCCTTCGACCATCACATTGACGATGAAACACATAAATTGCATCCCTTTTCAATACAAAATTTGCAATGCCGGCTTATATTGACGAGAGTAACGTTTTGGGGAGGCTCTTTTATGGCTCTTCCCTGGGGGCTCAGTGTGAGTCTCCGATGCACCACAGCAGGTTTACTGTTACCCTTCGACCATGATATTGACGATGAAACTTAGAAATTGCATCCGGGTCATTACAAAATTCACAATGCCGATTTCTGTCCACAGGAATACCGTTTCGAAGAGTATGTACTTTGGCTCCTCCCTGGGGGCCCAGTGTTAGACTCCGATGTACCACAGCAGGTTTACCCTTCGACCATCACATTGACGATGAAACACAGAAATTGCATCCGGTTTCAATAAAAAATTCGCAATGCCGTCTTATAATGTCGAGAGTAACCTCTCAGGGAGTCTGTTTTTTGGCTCTTCCCTGGGGGCTCAGTGTTAGACTCCGATGCAACACGGCAGGTTTACTGTTACCCTTCGACCATCACATTGACGATGAAACACAGAAATTGCATCCGGTTTCAATACAAAATTCGCAATGCCGAATTATATTGACGAGAGTAACGTTTCGGGGAGTCTGTTTTTGTGGCTCTTCCTGGGGGCTCAGTGTTAGACTCCGATGCAAAACAGCAGGTTTACTGTTACCCTTCGACCATCACATTGACAAAGAAACACAGAAATTGCATCCGGTTTCAATACAATAATCGCAAGGCCGATTTAAATTGACGAAAGTAACGTTTCGGGGAATCTGTTTTTTGGCTATTCCCTGTGGGCTCAGTGTTAGACCGATGCAACACGGCTGGTTTCTTGTTACCCTTCGACCATCACATTGACGATGAAACAGAGAAATTGCATCCGGTCTCAATACAAAATTCGCAATGCCGATTTATATTGACGAGAGTAACGTTTCGGGGAGTCTGTTTTTTGGCTCTTCCCTGGGGGCTCAGTGTTAGACTCCGATGCAACACGGCAGGTTTACTGTTACCCTTCGACCATCACATTGACGATGAAACACAGAAATTGCATCCGGTACCAAAACAAAATTCGCAATGCCGATTTATATTGACGAGAGTAACGTTACGGGGAGTCTGTTTATTTGCTCTTCCCCGGGGGACACAGTGTTAGACTCCGATGCAACACAGAAAATGCATCCGGTACCAAAACAAAATTCGCAATGCCGATTAATATTGACGAGAGTAACGTTTCGGGGAGTCTGTTTATTGGCTCTTCCCTGTGGGCTCAGTGTTGGACTCCGATGCAACACGGCTGGTTTCTTGTTACCCTTCGACCATCACATTGACGATGAAAGACAGAAATTGCATCCGGTTTCAATAAAAAATTCGCAATGCCGACTTATAATGACGAGAGTAACGTTTCAGGGAGTCTGTTTTTTGGCTCTTACCTGGGGGCTCAGTGTTAGACTCCGATGCAACACCGCAGGTTTACTGTTACCATTCGACCATCACATTGACGATGAAACATCAGAAATTGCATCCGGTTTCAATACAAAATTCGCAATGCCGATTTATATTGACGAGAGTTACGTTTCGGGGAGTCTGTCATTGGCTCTTCCCTGGGGGCTCAGTGCTACACTCCGATGCAACACCGCAGGTTTACTGTTACCATTCGACCATCACATTGACGATGAAACATCAGAAATTGCATCCGGTTTCAGTACAAAATTCCCAATGCCGATTTATATTGATGAGAGTGACGTTTCAGGAAGGCTCTTTTATGGCTCTTCCCTGGGGGATAAGTGTGAGACTCCGATGCACCTCAGCAGGTTTACTGTTACCCTTTGACCATGATATTGACGATGAAACTTAGAAATTGCATCCGGGTCATTACAAAATTCACAATGACGATTTCTGTCCACAGGAATACCGTTTCGAAGAGTATGTACTTTGGCTCTTCCCTGGGGGCCCAGTGTTAGACTCCGATGCACCACAGCATGTTTACCCTTCGACCATCACATTGACGATGAAACACAGAAATTGCATCCGGTTTCAATACAAAATTCGCAATGCCGTCTTATAATGTCGAGAGTAACCTCTCAGGGAGTCTGTTTTTTGGCTCTTACCTGGGGGCTCATTGTTAGACTCCGATGCAACACGGCAGGTTTTTGGTTACCCTTGGTCCATCACATTAACGACGAATCACAGAAATTGCATCCGGTTTCAATACAAAATTCGAAATGCCGATTTATATTGACGAGAGTAAATATCCTGGAGTCTGTTTTTTGGCTCTTTCCTTTGGGCTCAGTGTGCGATTCCAAAGCACCACGGCAGGTTTACTGTTACCCTTCGACCATCACATTGACGATGAAACACAGAAATTGAATCCGGATCAATACAAATTTCACAATGCCGATTTCTGTCCACAGTAGTACCGTTTCGAAGAGTATGTACTTTGGCTCTTCCCTGGGGGGACAGTGTTAGACTCTGATGCACCACAGCAGGTTTACTGTTACCCTTCGACCATCACATTGACGATGAAACACAGAAATTGCATCCTGTTTCTATACAAAAATCGCAATGGCGATATATATTGACGAGAGTAACGTTCCAGGGAGTCTGTTTTTTGGCTCATACCTGGGCGCTCAGTGTTAGACTCCGATGCAACACGGCAGGTTTCTTGTTATCCTTCGACCATCACATTGACGATGAAACACAGAAATTGCATCCGGTTTCAATAAAAAATTCGCAATGCCGACTAATAATGACGAGAGTAACGTTTCGGGGAGTCTGTTTTTTGGCTCTTCCCTGGGGGCTCAGTGTTAGACTCCGATGCAGCACAGCAGGTTTACTGTTACCCTTCGACCATCACATTGACGATGAAACACAGAAACTGCATCCGGTTTCAATACAAAATTCGCAATGCCGATTTATATTGACGAGAGTAACGTTTCGGGGAATCTGTTTTATGGCTCTTCCCTGGGGGCTCAGTGTGAGACTCCGATGCACCACAGCAGGTTTACTGTTACCCTTCAACCATGATATTGACGATGAAACTTAGAAAGTGCATCCGGATCATTACAAAATTCACAGTGCCGATTTCTGCCCACAGGAGTACCATTTCGAGGAGTATGTACTTTGGCTCTTCCCTGGGGGCCCAGTGTTAGACTCCGATGCACCACAGCAGGTTTACTGTTACCCTTCGACCATCACATTGACGATGAAACACAGAAATTGCATCCGGTTTCAATACAAATTTCGCAATGCCGATTTATATTGACGAGAGTAACGCTTCGGGGAGGCACTTTTATGGCTCTTCCCTGGGGGCTCAGTGTGAGACTCCGATGCACCACAGCAGGATTACTGATACCCTTCGACCATCACATTGACGATGAAACACAGAAATTGCATCCGGTTTCAATACAAAATTCACAATGACGATTTATATTGACGAGAGTAACGTTTCGGGGAGTCTTTTTTATGGCTCTTTCCTGGGGGATCAGTGTGAGACTCCGATGCACCACAGCAGGTTTACTGTTACCCTTCGACCATGATATTGACGATGAAACTTGGAAATTGCATCCGGATCATTACCAAATTCACAATGCCGATTTCTGTCCACAAGAGTACCGTTTCAAAGAGTATTTACTTTGGCTCTTCCCTGGGGGCCCAGTGTTAGGGTCCGATGCACCACAGCAGGTTTAACCTTCGACCATCACATTGACGATGAAACACAGAAATTGCATTCGGTTTCAATACAAAATTCTCAATGCCGATTTATAATGACGAGAGTAACGTTTGGGGAGCCTGTTTTTTGGCTCTTCCCTGGGGGCTCAGTGTGAGACTCCGATGCAAAACAGCAGGTTTTCTGTTACCTTTCGACCATCACATTGACGATGAAACACAGAAATTGCATCCGGTTTCAATACAAAATGTGCAATGCCCGTTTATATTGACCAGAGTAACGTTTCGGGGAGGCTCTTTTATGGCTCTTCCCTGGGGGCTCAGTGTGAGACTCCGATGCACCACAGCAGGTTTACTGTTACCCTTCGACCATGATATTGACGATGAAACTTTGAAATTGCATCCGGGTCATTACAAAATTCACAATGCCGATTTCTGTCCACAGGAGTACCGTTTCGTAGAGAATGTACTTTGGCGGTTCCCTGGGGGCCCAGTGTTAGTCTCCGATGCACCACAGCAGGTTTAACCTTCGACCATCACATTGACGATGAAACACAGAAATTGCATCCGGTTTCAATAAAAAATTCGCAATGCCGACTTATAATGTCGAGAGTAACCTCTCAGGGAGTCTGTTTCTTGGCTCTTCCCTGAGGACTCAGTGTTAGACTCCGATGCAACACGGCAGGTTTACTGTTACCCTTTGACCATCACAATGACGATGAAAGACAGAAATTACATCCGGTTTCAATGCAAAATTTGCAATGCCGATTTATATTGACGAGAGTAACGTTTCGGGGAGTCAGTATTTGGCTCTTTCCTGGGGGCTCAGTGCTAGACTCCGATGCAACACGGCAGGTTTACTGTTACCCTTCGACCACGACATTACGATGAAACACAGAAATTGCATCCGGGTTCAATACAAAATTCGCAACGACGATTTATATTGACGAGTGTACCGTTTCGGGGAGTCTGTTTTTTGGCTCTCCCCTGGGGGCTCAGTGTGAGACTCCGATGCACCACAGCAGGTTTACTATTACCTTTCGACCATCACACTGACGATGAAACACAGAAATTGCATCCGGTATCAATACAAAATTCGCAATGCCGATTTATATTGACGAGAGTAACGTTTCGGGGAGTCAGTATTTGGCTCTTCCCTGTGGGCTCAGTGTTAGACTCCGATGCAACACGGCTGGTTTGTTGTTACCCTTCGACCATCACATTGATGATGAAACACAGAAATTGCATCCGGTCTCAATACAAAATTCGCAAAGCCGACTTAAAATCATAAGAGTAACGTTTCGGGGAGTGTGTATTTGGCTCTTCCCTGGGGGCTCAGTGCTAGACTCCGATGCAATACGGCAGTTTTACTGTTACCCTTCGACCATCACATTGACAAAGAAACACAGAAATTGCATCCGGTTTCAATACAATAATCGCAGGCCGATTTAAATTGACGAAAGTAACGTTTCGGGGAATCTGTTTTTTGGCTATTCCCTGTGGGCTCAGTGTTAGACCGATGCAACACGGCTGGTTTCTTGTTACCCTTCGACCATCACATTGACGATGAAACAGAGAAATTGCATCCGGTCTCAATACAAAATTCGCAATGCCGATTTATATTGACGAGAGTAACGTTTCGGGGAGTCTGTTTTTTGGCTCTTCCCTGGGGGCTCAGTGTTAGACTCCGATGCAACACGGCAGGTTTACTGTTACCCTTCGACCATCACATTGACGATGAAACACAGAAATTGCATCCGGTACCAAAACAAAATTCGCAATGCCGATTTATATTGACGAGAGTAACATTACGGGGAGTCTGTTTATTTGCTCTTCCCCGGGGGACACAGTGTTAGACTCCGATGCAACACAGAAAATGCATCCGGTACCAAAACAAAATTCGCAATGCCGATTAATATTGACGAGAGTAACGTTTCGGGGAGTCTGTTTATTGGCTCTTCCCTGTGGGCTCAGTGTTGGACTCCGATGCAACACGGCTGGTTTCTTGTTACCCTTCGACCATCACATTGACGATGAAAGACAGAAATTGCATCCGGTTTCAATAAAAAATTCGCAATGCCGACTTATAATGACGAGAGTAACGTTTCAGGGAGTCTGTTTTTTGGCTCTTACCTGGGGGCTCAGTGTTAGACTCCGATGCAACACCGCAGGTTTACTGTTACCATTCGACCATCACATTGACGATGAAACATCAGAAATTGCATCCGGTTTCAATACAAAATTCGCAATGCCGATTTATATTGACGAGAGTTACGTTTCGGGGAGTCTGTCATTGGCTCTTCCCTGGGGGCTCAGTGCTACACTCCGATGCAACACCGCAGGTTTACTGTTACCATTCGACCATCACATTGACGATGAAACATCAGAAATTGCATCCGGTTTCAGTACAAAATTCCCAATGCCGATTTATATTGATGAGAGTGACGTTTCAGGAAGGCTCTTTTATGGCTCTTCCCTGGGGGATAAGTGTGAGACTCCGATGCACCTCAGCAGGTTTACTGTTACCCTTTGACCATGATATTGACGATGAAACTTAGAAATTGCATCCGGGTCATTACAAAATTCACAATGACGATTTCTGTCCACAGGAATACCGTTTCGAAGAGTATGTACTTTGGCTCTTCCCTGGGGGCCCAGTGTTAGACTCCGATGCACCACAGCATGTTTACCCTTCGACCATCACATTGACGATGAAACACAGAAATTGCATCCGGTTTCAATACAAAATTCGCAATGCCGTCTTATAATGTCGAGAGTAACCTCTCAGGGAGTCTGTTTTTTGGCTCTTACCTGGGGGCTCATTGTTAGACTCCGATGCAACACGGCAGGTTTTTGGTTACCCTTGGTCCATCACATTAACGACGAATCACAGAAATTGCATCCGGTTTCAATACAAAATTCGAAATGCCGATTTATATTGACGAGAGTAAATATCCTGGAGTCTGTTTTTTGGCTCTTTCCTTTGGGCTCAGTGTGCGATTCCAAAGCACCACGGCAGGTTTACTGTTACCCTTCGACCATCACATTGACGATGAAACACAGAAATTGAATCCGGATCAATACAAATTTCACAATGCCGATTTCTGTCCACAGTAGTACCGTTTCGAAGAGTATGTACTTTGGCTCTTCCCTGGGGGGACAGTGTTAGACTCTGATGCACCACAGCAGGTTTACTGTTACCCTTCGACCATCACATTGACGATGAAACACAGAAATTGCATCCTGTTTCTATACAAAAATCGCAATGGCGATATATATTGACGAGAGTAACGTTCCAGGGAGTCTGTTTTTTGGCTCATACCTGGGCGCTCAGTGTTAGACTCCGATGCAACACGGCAGGTTTCTTGTTATCCTTCGACCATCACATTGACGATGAAACACAGAAATTGCATCCGGTTTCAATAAAAAATTCGCAATGCCGACTAATAATGACGAGAGTAACGTTTCGGGGAGTCTGTTTTTTGGCTCTTCCCTGGGGGCTCAGTGTTAGACTCCGATGCAGCACAGCAGGTTTACTGTTACCCTTCGACCATCACATTGACGATGAAACACAGAAACTGCATCCGGTTTCAATACAAAATTCGCAATGCCGATTTATATTGACGAGAGTAACGTTTCGGGGAATCTGTTTTATGGCTCTTCCCTGGGGGCTCAGTGTGAGACTCCGATGCACCACAGCAGGTTTACTGTTACCCTTCAACCATGATATTGACGATGAAACTTAGAAAGTGCATCCGGATCATTACAAAATTCACAGTGCCGATTTCTGCCCACAGGAGTACCATTTCGAGGAGTATGTACTTTGGCTCTTCCCTGGGGGCCCAGTGTTAGACTCCGATGCACCACAGCAGGTTTACTGTTACCCTTCGACCATCACATTGACGATGAAACACAGAAATTGCATCCGGTTTCAATACAAATTTCGCAATGCCGATTTATATTGACGAGAGTAACGCTTCGGGGAGGCACTTTTATGGCTCTTCCCTGGGGGCTCAGTGTGAGACTCCGATGCACCACAGCAGGATTACTGATACCCTTCGACCATCACATTGACGATGAAACACAGAAATTGCATCCGGTTTCAATACAAAATTCACAATGACGATTTATATTGACGAGAGTAACGTTTCGGGGAGTCTTTTTTATGGCTCTTTCCTGGGGGATCAGTGTGAGACTCCGATGCACCACAGCAGGTTTACTGTTACCCTTCGACCATGATATTGACGATGAAACTTGGAAATTGCATCCGGATCATTACCAAATTCACAATGCCGATTTCTGTCCACAAGAGTACCGTTTCAAAGAGTATTTACTTTGGCTCTTCCCTGGGGGCCCAGTGTTAGGGTCCGATGCACCACAGCAGGTTTAACCTTCGACCATCACATTGACGATGAAACACAGAAATTGCATTCGGTTTCAATACAAAATTCTCAATGCCGATTTATAATGACGAGAGTAACGTTTGGGGAGCCTGTTTTTTGGCTCTTCCCTGGGGGCTCAGTGTGAGACTCCGATGCAAAACAGCAGGTTTTCTGTTACCTTTCGACCATCACATTGACGATGAAACACAGAAATTGCATCCGGTTTCAATACAAAATTTGCAATGCCCGTTTATATTGACCAGAGTAACGTTTCGGGGAGGCTCTTTTATGGCTCTTCCCTGGGGGCTCAGTGTGAGACTCCGATGCACCACAGCAGGTTTACTGTTACCCTTCGACCATGATATTGACGATGAAACTTTGAAATTGCATCCGGGTCATTACAAAATTCACAATGCCGATTTCTGTCCACAGGAGTACCGTTTCGTAGAGAATGTACTTTGGCGGTTCCCTGGGGGCCCAGTGTTAGTCTCCGATGCACCACAGCAGGTTTAACCTTCGACCATCACATTGACGATGAAACACAGAAATTGCATCCGGTTTCAATAAAAAATTCGCAATGCCGACTTATAATGTCGAGAGTAACCTCTCAGGGAGTCTGTTTCTTGGCTCTTCCCTGAGGACTCAGTGTTAGACTCCGATGCAACACGGCAGGTTTACTGTTACCCTTTGACCATCACAATGACGATGAAAGACAGAAATTACATCCGGTTTCAATGCAAAATTTGCAATGCTGATTTATATTGACGAGAGTAACGTTTCGGGGAGTCAGTATTTGGCTCTTTCCTGGGGGCTCAGTGCTAGACTCCGATGCAACACGGCAGGTTTACTGTTACCCTTCGACCACGACATTACGATGAAACACAGAAATTGCATCCGGGTTCAATACAAAATTCGCAACGACGATTTATATTGACGAGTGTACCGTTTCGGGGAGTCTGTTTTTTGGCTCTCCCCTGGGGGCTCAGTGTGAGACTCCGATGCACCACAGCAGGTTTACTATTACCTTTCGACCATCACACTGACGATGAAACACAGAAATTGCATCCGGTATCAATACAAAATTCGCAATGCCGATTTATATTGACGAGAGTAACGTTTCGGGGAGTCAGTATTTGGCTCTTCCCTGTGGGCTCAGTGTTAGACTCCGATGCAACACGGCTGGTTTGTTGTTACCCTTCGACCATCACATTGATGATGAAACACAGAAATTGCATCCGGTCTCAATACAAAATTCGCAAAGCCGACTTAAAATCATAAGAGTAACGTTTCGGGGAGTGTGTATTTGGCTCTTCCCTGGGGGCTCAGTGCTAAGACTCCGATGCAATACGGCAGTTTTACTGTTACCCTTCGACCATCACATTGACGATGAAACACAGAAATTGCATCCGGGTTCAATACAAAATTCGCAACGACGATTTATAATGACGAGAGTACCGTTTCGGGGAGTCTGTTTTTTGGCTCTCTCCTGGGGGCTCAGTGTGAGACTCCGATGCACCACAGCAGGTTTACTGTTACCTTTCGACCATCACATTGACGATGAAACACAGAAATTGCATCCGGTATCAATACAAAATTCGCAATGCCGATTTATATTGACGATAGTAAAGTTTCGGAAAGTCTGTATTATGGCTCTTCCCTTTGGGCTCAGTGTGAGACTACAAAGCACCACAGCAGGTTTACTGTTACCCTTCGACCATCACATTGACGATGAAACACAGAAATTGCATCCGGTTTCAATACAATAATCGCAATGCCGATTTAAATTGACGAGAGTAACGTTTCGGGGAGTCTGTTCTTTGGCTCTTCCCTGTGGGCTCAGTGTTAGACTCCGATGCAACACGGCTGGTTTCTTGTTACGCTTCGACCATCACATTGACGATGAAACACAGAAATTGCATCCGGTTTCAATAAAAATTTCGCAATGCCGACTTATAATGACGAGAGTAAACTCTCAGGGAGTCTGTTTTTTGGCTCTTCCCAGGGGGCTCAGTGTTAGACTCCGATGCAACACGGCACGTTTACTGTTACCCTTCGACAATCACATTGACGATGAAACACAGAAATTGCATCCGGTTTCAATACAAAATTCGCAATGCCGATTTATATTGACGAGAGTAACGTTTCGGGGAGTCGGTTTTTGTGGCTCTTCCCTGCGGGCTCAGTGTTAGACTCCGATGCAAAACAGCAGGTTTACTGTTACCCTTCGACCATCACATTGACAATGAAACACAGAAATTGCATCCGGTTTCAATACAATAATCGCAATGCCAATTT
Organism: Schistocerca cancellata; assembly: GCF_023864275.1. Classification (NCBI taxonomy): domain Eukaryota; kingdom Metazoa; phylum Arthropoda; class Insecta; order Orthoptera; family Acrididae; genus Schistocerca; species Schistocerca cancellata. Next base: position 419,811,573 of record NC_064634.1, on the reverse strand, counting down.
AAATTGACGAAAGTAACGTTTCGGGGAGTCTGTTCTTTGGCTCTTCCCTGTGGGCTCAGTGTTAGACTCCGATGCAACACGGCTGGTTTCTTGTTACGCTTCGACCATCACATTGACGATGAAACACAGAAATTGCATCCGGTTTCAATAAAAATTTCGCAATGCCGACTTATAATGACGAGAGTAACCTCTCAGGGAGTCTGTTTTTTGGCTCTTCCCTGGGGGCTCAGTGTTAGACTCCGATGCAACACGGCACGTTCACTGTTACCCTTCGACAATCACATTGATGATGAAACACAGAAATTGCATCCGGTCTCAATACAAAATTCGCAAAGCCGACTTAAAATCATAAGAGTAACGTTTCGGGGAGTCTGTTTTTTGGCTCTTCCCTGTGGGCTCAGTGTTAGACGCCGATGCAACACGGCTGTTTTCTTGTTACCCTTCGACCATCACATTGACGGTGAAAAACAGAAATTGCATCCGGTTTCAATACAAAATTCGCAATGCCGATTTATATTGACGACAGTTACGTTTCGGGGAGTCTGTTTTTTGGCTCTTCCCTGGGGGCTCAGTGTTAGACTCCGATGCAACACGGCACGTTTACTGTTACCCTTCGACCATCACATTGACGGTGAAACACAGAAATTGCATCCGGTTTCAATACAAAATTCGCAATGCCGATTTATATTGACGAGAGTAACATTTCGGGGTGTCTGTTTTTGTGGCTCTTCCCTGGGGGCTCAGTGTTAGACTCCGATGCAACACGGCTGGTTTCTTGTTACCCTTCGACCATCACATTGACGATGAAACACAGAAATTGCATCCGGTACCAATACAAAATTCGCAATGCCGATTTATATTGACGAGAGTAACGTTTCGGGGAGTCTGTTCATTGGCTCTTCCCTGGGGACACAGTGTTAGACTCCGATGCAACACCGCAGGTTTACTGTTACCATTCGACCATCACATTGACGATGAAACATCAGAAATTGCATCCGGTTTCAATACAAATTTCGCAATGCCGATTTATATTGACGAGAGTGACGTTTCGGGGAGTCTGTTTTATGGCTCTTCCCTGGGGGCTCAGTGTGAGATTCCAATGCACCACAGAAGGTTTACTGTTACCCTTCGACCATCACATTGACGATGAAACACAGAAATTGCATCCGGTTTCAATACAAAATTTGCAATGTCGGCTTATATTGACGAGAGTAACGTCTCGGGGAGGCTCTTTTATGGCTCTCCCCTGGGGGCTCAGTGTGAGACTCCGATGCACCACAGCAGGTTTACTGTTACCCTTCGACCATGATATTGACGATGAAACTTAGAAATTGCATCCGGGTCATTACAAAATTCACAATGCCGATTTCTGTCCACAGGAGTACCGTTTCGAAGAGTATGTACTTTGGCTCTTCCCTGGGGGCCCAGTGTTAGACTCCGATGCACCACAGCAGGTTTAACCTTCGACCATCACATTGACGATGAAACACAGTAATTGCATCCGGTTTCAATACAAAATTCGCAATGCCGATTTATATTCACGAGAGTAACGTATCGGGGAGTCTGTTTTTTGGCTCTTCCCTGTGGGCTCAGTGTTAGACTCCGATGCAACACGGCTGGTTTCTTGTTACGCTTCGACCATCACATTGACGATGAAACACAGAAATTGCATCCGGTTTCAATAAAAATTTCGCAATGCCGACTTATAATGACGAGAGTAACCTCTCAGGGAGTCTGTTTTTTGGCTCTTCCCTGGGGGCTCAGTGTTGGACTCCGATGCAACACGGCAGGTTTACTGTTACCCTTCGACCATCACATTGACGATGAATCACAGAAATTGCATCCGGTTTCAATACAAAATTCGAAATGCCGATTTATATTGACGAGAGTAAATATCCTGGAGTCTGTTTTTTGGCTCTTTCCTTTGGGCTCAGTGTGAGACTCCAAAGCACCACAGCAGGTTTACTGTTACCCTTCGACCATCACATTGACGATGAAACACAGAAATTGCATCCGGATCAATACAAATTTCACAATGCCGATTTCTGTCCACAGGAGTACCATTTCGCAGAGTATGTACTTTGGCTCTTCCCTGGGGGCCCAGTGTTAGACTCCGATGCACCACAGCAGGTTTACTGTTACCCTTCGACCATCACATTGACGATGAAACACAGAAATTGCATCCGGTTTCAATACAATAATCGCAATGCCAATTTATATTGACGAAAGTAACGTTTCGGGGAGTCTGTTCTTTGGCTCTTCCCTGTGGGCTCAGTGTTAGACTCCGATGCAACACGGCTGGTTTCTTGTTACGCTTCGACCATCACATTGACGATGAAACACAGAAATTGCATCCGGTTTCAATAAAAATTTCGCAATGCCGACTTATAATGACGAGAGTAACCTCTCAGGGAGTCTGTTTTTTGGCTCTTCCCTGGGGGCTCAGTGTTGGACTCCGATGCAACACGGCAGGTTTACTGTTACCCTTCGACCATCACATTGACGATGAATCACAGAAATTGCATCCGGTTTCAATACAAAATTCGAAATGCCGATTTATATTGACGAGAGTAAATATCCTGGAGTCTGTTTTTTGGCTCTTTCCTTTGGGCTCAGTGTGAGACTCCAAAGCACCACAGCAGGTTTACTGTTACCCTTCGACCATCACATTGACGATGAAACACAGAAATTGCATCCGGATCAATACAAATTTCACAATGCCGATTTCTGTCCACAGGAGTACCATTTCGCAGAGTATGTACTTTGGCTCTTCCCTGGGGGCCCAGTGTTAGACTCCGATGCACCACAGCAGGTTTACTGTTACCCTTCGACCATCACATTGACGATGAAACACAGAAATTGCATCCGGTTTCAATACAAAATTCGCAATGCCGATTTATATTGACGAGAGTAACGCTTCGGGGAGGCTCTTTTATGGCTCTTCCCTGGGGGCTCAGTGTGAGACTCCGATGCACCACAGCAGGATTACTGTTACCCTTCGACCATCACATTGACGATGAAACACAGAAATTGCATCCGGTTTCAATACAAAATTCACAATGACGATTTATATTGACGAGAGTAACGTTTCGGGGAGTCTGTTTTATGGCTCTTCCCTGGGGGATCAGTGTGAGACACCGATGCACCACAGCAGGTTTACTGTTACCTTTCGACCATGATATTGACGATGAAACTTGGAAATTGCATCCGGATCATTACCAAATTCACAATGCCGATTTCTGTCCACAAGAGTACCGTTTCAAAGAGTATTTACTTTGGCTCTTCCCTGGGGGCCCAGTGTTAGGGTCCGATGCACCACAGCAGGTTTACCCTTCGACCATCACATTGACGATGAAACACAGAAATTGCATCCGGTTTCAATACAAAATTCTCAATGCCGATTTATAATGACGAGAGTAACGTTTCGGTGAGTCTGTTTTTGTGGCTCTTCCCTGGGGGCTCAGTGTTAGACTCCGATGGAAAACAGCAGGTTTACTGTTACCCTTCGACCATCACATTGACGATGAAACACAGAAATTGCATCCGGTTTCAATACAATAATCGCAATGCCGATTTAAATTGACGAAAGTAACGTTTCGGGGAGTCTGTTCTATGGCTCTTCCCTGTGGGCTCAGTGTTAGACTTCGATGCAACGCGGCTGGTTTCTTGTTACGCTTCGACCATCACATTGACGATGAAACACAGAAATTGCATCCGGTTTCAATTAAAATTTCGCAATGCCGACTTATAATGACGAGAGTAACCTCTCAGGGAGTCTGTTTTTTGGCTCTTCCCTGGGGGCTCAGTGTTAGGGTCCGATGCACCACAGCAGGTTTACCCTTCGACCATCACATTGACGATGAAACACAGAAATTGCATCCGGTTTCAATACAAAATTCTCAATTCCGATTTATAATGACGAGAGTAACGTTTCGGGGAGTCTGTTTTTGTGGCTCTTCCCTGGGGGCTCAGTGTTAGACTCCGATGCAAAACAGCAGGTTTACTGTTACCCTTCGACCATCACATTGACGATGAAACACAGAAATTGCATCCGGTTTCAATACAAAATTCGCAATGCGGACTTAAATTGATGAGAGTAACGTTTCGGGGAGTCTGTTTTTTGACTCATCCCTGGGGACTCAGTGTTAGACTCCGATGCAACACGGCAGGTTTGCTGTTACCCTTCGACCATGATATTGACGATGAAACTTGGAAATTGCATCCGGTTTCAATACAAAATTCGCAATGCCGATTTATATTGACGAGAGTAACGTTTCGGGGAGTCTGTTTATGTGGCTCTTCCCTGGGGGCTCAGTGTTAGACTCCGATGCAAAACAGCAGGTTTACTGTTACCCTTCGACCATCACATTGACGATGAAACACAGAAATTGCATCCGGTTTCAATAAAAAATTCGCAATGCCGACTAATAATGACGAGAGTAACGTTTCGGGGAGTCTGTTTTTTGGCTCTTCCCTGGGGGCTCAGTGTTAGACTCCGATGCAGCACAGCAGGTTTACTGTTACCCTTCGACCATCACATTGACGATGAAACACAGAAACTGCATCCGGTTTCAATACAAAATTCGCAATGCCGATTTATATTGACGAGAGTAACGTTTCGGGGAATCTGTTTTATGGCTCTTCCCTGGGGGCTCAGTGTGAGACTCCGATGCACCACAGCAGGTTTACTGTTACCCTTCAACCATGATATTGACGATGAAACTTAGAAAGTGCATCCGGATCATTACAAAATTCACAGTGCCGATTTCTGCCCACAGGAGTACCATTTCGAGGAGTATGTACTTTGGCTCTTCCCTGGGGGCCCAGTGTTAGACTCCGATGCACCACAGCAGGTTTACTGTTACCCTTCGACCATCACATTGACGATGAAACACAGAAATTGCATCCGGTTTCAATACAAATTTCGCAATGCCGATTTATATTGACGAGAGTAACGCTTCGGGGAGGCACTTTTATGGCTCTTCCCTGGGGGCTCAGTGTGAGACTCCGATGCACCACAGCAGGATTACTGTTACCCTTCGACCATCACATTGACGATGAAACACAGAAATTGCATCCGGTTTCAATACAAAATTCACAATGACGATTTATATTGACGAGAGTAACGTTTCGGGGAGTCTTTTTTATGGCTCTTTCCTGGGGGATCAGTGTGAGACTCCGATGCACCACAGCAGGTTTACTGTTACCCTTCGACCATGATATTGACGATGAAACTTGGAAATTGCATCCGGATCATTACCAAATTCACAATGCCGATTTCTGTCCACAAGAGTACTGTTTCAAAGAGTATTTACTTTGGCTCTTCCCTGGGGGCCCAGTGTTAGGGTCCGATGCACCACAGCAGGTTTAACCTTCGACCATCACATTGACGATGAAACACAGAAATTGCATTCGGTTTCAATACAAAATTCTCAATGCCGATTTATAATGACGAGAGTAACGTTCGGGGAGCCTGTATTTTGGCTCTTCCCTGGGGGCTCAGTGTGAGACTCCGATGCAAAACAGCAGGTTTTCTGTTACCTTTCGACCATCACATTGACGATGAAACACAGAAATTGCATCCGGTTTCAATACAAAATTAGCAATGCCCGTTTATATTGACCAGAGTAACGTTTCGGGGAGGCTCTTTTATGGCTCTTCCCTGGGGGCTCAGTGGGAGACTCCGATGCACCACAGCAGGTTTACTGTTACCCTTCGACCATGATATTGACGATGAAACTTTGAAATTGCATCCGGGTCATTACAAAATTCACAATGCCGATTTCTGTCCACAGGAGTACCGTTTCGTAGAGAATGTACTTTGGCGGTTCCCTGGGGGCCCAGTGTTAGACTCCGATGCACCACAGCAGGTTTAACCTTCGACCATCACATTGACGATGAAACACAGAAATTGCATCCGGTTTCAATAAAAAATTCGCAATGCCGACTTATAATGTCGAGAGTAACCTCTCAGGGAGTCTGTTTCTTGGCTCTTCCCTGAGGACTCAGTGTTAGACTCCGATGCAACACGGCAGGTTTACTGTTACCCTTTGACCATCACAATGACGATGAAAGACAGAAATTACATCCGGTTTCAATGCAAAATTTGCAATGCCGATTTATATTGACGAGAGTAACGTTTCGGGGAGTCAGTATTTGGCTCTTTCCTGGGGGCTCAGTGCTAGACTCCGATGCAACACGGCAGGTTTACTGTTACCCTTCGACCACGACATTACGATGAAACACAGAAATTGCATCCGGGTTCAATACAAAATTCGCAACGACGATTTATATTGACGAGTGTACCGTTTCGGGGAGTCTGTTTTTTGGCTCTCCCCTGGGGGCTAAGTGTGAGACTCCGATGCACCACAGCAGGTTTACTATTACCTTTCGACCATCACACTGACGATGAAACACAGAAATTGCATCCGGTATCAATACAAAATTCGCAATGCCGATTTATATTGACGAGAGTAACGTTTCGGGGAGTCAGTATTTGGCTCTTCCCTGTGGGCTCAGTGTTAGACTCCGATGCAACACGGCTGGTTTGTTGTTACCCTTCGACCATCACATTGATGATGAAACACAGAAATTGCATCCGGTCTCAATACAAAATTCGCAAAGCCGACTTAAAATCATAAGAGTAACGTTTCGGGGAGTGTGTATTTGGCTCTTCCCTGGGGGCTCAGTGCTAGACTCCGATGCAATACGGCAGTTTTACTGTTACCCTTCGACCATCACATTGACGATGAAACACAGAAATTGCATCCGGGTTCAATACAAAATTCGCAACGACGATTTATAATGACGAGAGTACCGTTTCGGGGAGTCTGTTTTTTGGCTCTCTCCTGGGGGCTCAGTGTGAGACTCCGATGCACCACAGCAGGTTTACTGTTACCTTTCGACCATCACATTGACGATGAAACACAGAAATTGCATCCGGTATCAATACAAAATTCGCAATGCCGATTTATATTGACGATAGTAAAGTTTCGGAAAGTCTGTATTATGGCTCTTCCCTTTGGGCTCAGTGTGAGACTACAAAGCACCACAGCAGAATTACTGTTACCCTTCGACCATCACATTGACGATGAAACACAGAAATTGCATCCGGTTTCAATACAATAATCGCAATGCCGATTTAAATTGACGAGAGTAACGTTTCGGGGAGTCTGTTCTTTGGCTCTTCCCTGTGGGCTCAGTGTTAGACTCCGATGCAACACGGCTGGTTTCTTGTTACGCTTCGACCATCACATTGACGATGAAACACAGAAATTGCATCCGGTTTCAATAAAAATTTCGCAATGCCGACTTATAATGACGAGAGTAAACTCTCAGGGAGTCTGTTTTTTGGCTCTTCCCAGGGGGCTCAGTGTTAGACTCCGATGCAACACGGCACGTTTACTGTTACCCTTCGACAATCACATTGACGATGAAACACAGAAATTGCATCCGGTTTCAATACAAAATTCGCAATGCCGATTTATATTGACGAGAGTAACGTTTCGGGGAGTCGGTTTTTGTGGCTCTTCCCTGCGGGCTCAGTGTTAGACTCCGATGCAAAACAGCAGGTTTACTGTTACCCTTCGACCATCACATTGACAATGAAACACAGAAATTGCATCCGGTTTCAATACAATAATCGCAATGCCAATTTAAATTGACGAAAGTAACGTTTCGGGGAGTCTGTTCTTTGGCTCTTCCCTGTGGGCTCAGTGTTAGACTCCGATGCAACACGGCTGGTTTCTTGTTACGCTTCGACCATCACATTGACGATGAAACACAGAAATTGCATCCGGTTTCAATAAAAATTTCGCAATGCCGACTTATAATGACGAGAGTAACCTCTCAGGGAGTCTGTTTTTTGGCTCTTCCCTGGGGGCTCAGTGTTAGACTCCGATGCAACACGGCACGTTCACTGTTACCCTTCGACAATCACATTGATGATGAAACACAGAAATTGCATCCGGTCTCAATACAAAATTCGCAAAGCCGACTTAAAATCATAAGAGTAACGTTTCGGGGAGTCTGTTTTTTGGCTCTTCCCTGTGGGCTCAGTGTTAGACGCCGATGCAACACGGCTGTTTTCTTGTTACCCTTCGACCATCACATTGACGGTGAAAAACAGAAATTGCATCCGGTTTCAATACAAAATTCGCAATGCCGATTTATATTGACGACAGTTACGTTTCGGGGAGTCTGTTTTTTGGCTCTTCCCTGGGGGCTCAGTGTTAGACTCCGATGCAACACGGCACGTTCACTGTTACCCTTCGACAATCACATTGATGATGAAACACAGAAATTGCATCCGGTCTCAATACAAAATTCGCAAAGCCGACTTAAAATCATAAGAGTAACGTTTCGGGGAGTCTGTTTTTTGGCTCTTCCCTGTGGGCTCAGTGTTAGACGCCGATGCAACACGGCTGTTTTCTTGTTACCCTTCGACCATCACATTGACGGTGAAACACAGAAATTGCATCCGGTTTCAATACAAAATTCGCAATGCCGATTTATATTGACGAGAGTAACGTTTCGGGGTGTCTGTTTTTGTGGCTCTTCCCTGGGGGCTCAGTGTTAGACTCCGATGCAACACGGCTGGTTTCTTGTTACCCTTCGACCATCACATTGACGATGAAACACAGAAATTGCATCCGGTACCAATACAAAATTCGCAATGCCGATTTATATTGACGAGAGTAACGTTTCGGGGAGTCTGTTCATTGGCTCTTCCCTGGGGACACAGTGTTAGACTCCGATGCAACACCGCAGGTTTACTGTTACCATTCGACCATCACATTGACGTGGAAACATCAGAAATTGCATCCGGTTTCAATACAAATTTCGCAATGCCGATTTATATTGACGAGAGTGACGTTTCGGGGAGTCTGTTTTATGGCTCTTCCCTGGGGGCTCAGTGTGAGATTCCAATGCACCACAGAAGGTTTACTGTTACCCTTCGACCATCACATTGACGATGAAACACAGAAATTGCATCCGGTTTCAATACAAAATTTGCAATGCCGGCTTATATTGACGAGAGTAACGTCTCGGGGAGGCTCTTTTATGGCTCTCCCCTGGGGGCTCAGTGTGAGACTCCGATGCACCACAGCAGGTTTACTGTTACCCTTCGACCATGATATTGACGATGAAACTTAGAAATTGCATCCGGGTCATTACAAAATTCACAATGCCGATTTCTGTCCACAGGAGTACCGTTTCGAAGAGTATGTACTTTGGCTCTTCCCTGGGGGCCCAGTGTTAGACTCCGATGCACCACAGCAGTTTTAACCTTCGACCATCACATTGACGATGAAACACAGTAATTGCATCCGGTTTCAATACAAAATTCGCAATGCCGATTTATATTCACGAGAGTAACGTTTCGGGGAGTCTGTTTTTTGGCTCTTCCCTGTGGGCTCAGTGTTAGACTCCGATGCAACACGGCTGGTTTCTTGTTACGCTTCGACCATCACATTGACGATGAAACACAGAAATTGCATCCGGTTTCAATAAAAATTTCGCAATGCCGACTTATAATGACGAGAGTAACCTCTCAGGGAGTCTGTTTTTTGGCTCTTCCCTGGGGGCTCAGTGTTGGACTCCGATGCAACACGGCAGGTTTACTGTTACCCTTCGACCATCACATTGACGATGAATCACAGAAATTGCATCCGGTTTCAATACAAAATTCGAAATGCCGATTTATATTGACGAGAGTAAATATTCTGGAGTCTGTTTTTTGGCTCTTTCCTTTGGGCTCAGTGTGAGACTCCAAAGCACCACAGCAGGTTTACTGTTACCCTTCGACCATCACATTGACGATGAAACACAGAAATTGCATCCGGATCAATACAAATTTCACAATGCCGATTTCTGTCCACAGGAGTACCATTTCGCAGAGTATGTACTTTGGCTCTTCCCTGGGGGCCCAGTGTTAGACTCCGATGCACCACAGCAGGTTTACTGTTACCCTTCGACCATCACATTGACGATGAAACACAGAAATTGCATCCGGTTTCAATACAATAATCGCAATGCCAATTTATATTGACGAAAGTAACGTTTCGGGGAGTCTGTTCTTTGGCTCTTCCCTGTGGGCTCAGTGTTAGACTCCGATGCAACACGGCCGGTTTCTTGTTACGCTTCGACCATCACATTGACGATGAAACACAGAAATTGCATCCGGTTTCAATAAAAATTTCGCAATGCCGACTTATAATGACGAGAGTAACCTCTCAGGGAGTCTGTTTTTTGGCTCTTCCCTGGGGGCTCAGTGTTGGACTCCGATGCAACACGGCAGGTTTACTGTTACCCTTCGACCATCACATTGACGATGAATCACAGAAATTGCATCCGGTTTCAATACAAAATTCGAAATGCCGATTTATATTGACGAGAGTAAATATCCTGGAGTCTGTTTTTTGGCTCTTTCCTTTGGGCTCAGTGTGAGACTCCAAAGCACCACAGCAGGTTTACTGTTACCCTTCGACCATCACATTGACGATGAAACACAGAAATTGCATCCAGATCAATACAAATTTCACAATGCCGATTTCTGTCCACAGGAGTACCATTTCGCAGAGTATGTACTTTGGCTCTTCCCTGGGGGCCCAGTGTTAGACTCCGATGCACCACAGCAGGTTTACTGTTACCCTTCGACCATCACATTGACGATGAAACACAGAAATTGCATCCGGTTTCAATACAATAATCGCAATGCCAATTTATATTGACGAAAGTAACGTTTCGGGGAGTCTGTTCTTTGGCTCTTCCCTGTGGGCTCAGTGTTAGACTCCGATGCAACACGGCTGGTTTCTTGTTACGCTTCGACCATCACATTGACGATGAAACACAGAAATTGCATCCGGTTTCAATAAAAATTTCGCAATGCCGACTTATAATGACGAGAGTAACCTCTCAGGGAGTCTGTTTTTTGGCTCTTCCCTGGGGGCTCAGTGTTGGACTCCGATGCAACACGGCAGGTTTACTGTTACCCTTCGACCATCACATTGACGATGAATCACAGAAATTGCATCCGGTTTCAATACAAAATTCGAAATGCCGATTTATATTGACGAGAGTAAATATCCTGGAGTCTGTTTTTTGGCTCTTTCCTTTGGGCTCAGTGTGAGACTCCAAAGCACCACAGCAGGTTTACTGTTACCCTTCGACCATCACATTGACGATGAAACACAGAAATTGCATCCGGATCAATACAAATTTCACAATGCCGATTTCTGTCCACAGGAGTACCATTTCGCAGAGTATGTACTTTGGCTCTTCCCTGGGGGCCCAGTGTTAGACTCCGATGCACCACAGCAGGTTTACTGTTACCCTTCGACCATCACATTGACGATGAAACACAGAAATTGCATCCGGTTTCAATACAAAATTCGCAATGCCGATTTATATTGACGAGAGTAACGCTTCGGGGAGGCTCTTTTATGGCTCTTCCCTGGGGGCTCAGTGTGAGACTCCGATGCACCACAGCAGGATTACTGTTACCCTTCGACCATCACATTGACGATGAAACACAGAAATTGCATCCGGTTTCAATACAAAATTCACAATGACGATTTATATTGACGAGAGTAACGTTTCGGGGAGTCTGTTTTATGGCTCTTCCTTGGGGGATCAGTGTGAGACTCCGATGCACCACAGCAGGTTTACTGTTACCTTTCGACCATGATATTGACGATGAAACTTGGAAATTGCATCCGGATCATTACCAAATTCACAATGCCGATTTCTGTCCACAAGAGTACCGTTTCAAAGAGTATTTACTTTGGCTCTTCCCTGGGGGCCCAGTGTTAGGGTCCGATGCACCACAGCAGGTTTACCCTTCGACCATCACATTGACGATGAAACACAGAAATTGCATCCGGTTTCAATACAAAATTCTCAATGCCGATTTATAATGACGAGAGTAACGTTTCGGTGAGTCTGTTTTTGTGGCTCTTCCCTGGGGGCTCAGTGTTAGACTCCGATGGAAAACAGCAGGTTTACTGTTACCCTTCGACCATCACATTGACGATGAAACACAGAAATTGCATCCGGTTTCAATACAATAATCGCAATGCCGATTTAAATTGACGAAAGTAACGTTTCGGGGAGTCTGTTCTATGGCTCTTCCCTGTGGGCTCAGTGTTAGACTCCGATGCAACGCGGCTGGTTTCTTGTTACGCTTCGACCATCACATTGACGATGAAACACAGAAATTGCATCCGGTTTCAATAAAAATTTCGCAATGCCGACTTATAATGACGAGAGTAACCTCTCAGGGAGTCTGTTTTTTGGCTCTTCCCTGGGGGCTCAGTGTTAGGGTCCGATGCACCACAGCAGGTTTACCCTTCGACCATCACATTGACGATGAAACACAGAAATTGCATCCGGTTTCAATACAAAATTCTCAATTCCGATTTATAATGACGAGAGTAACGTTTCGGGGAGTCTGTTTTTGTGGCTCTTCCCTGGGGGCTCAGTGTTAGACTCCGATGCAAAACAGCAGGTTTACTGTTACCCTTCGACCATCACATTGACGATGAAACACAGAAATTGCATCCGGTTTCAATACAAAATTCGCAATGCCGACTTAAATTGATGAGAGTAACGTTTCGGGGAGTCTGTTTTTTGACTCATCCCTGGGGACTCAGTGTTAGACTCCGATGCAACACGGCAGGTTTGCTGTTACCCTTCGACCATGATATTGACGATGAAACTTGGAAATTGCATCCGGTTTCAATACAAAATTCGCAATGCCGATTTATATTGACGAGAGTAACGTTTCGGGGAGTCTGTTTATGTGGCTCGTCCCTGGGGGCTCAGTGTTAGACTCCGATGCAAAACAGCAGGTTTACTGTTACCCTTCGACCATCACATTGACAATGAAACACAGAAATTGCATCCGGTTTCAATACAATAATCGCAATGCCGATTTAAATTGACGAAAGTAACGTCTCGGGGAGTCTGTTTTTTGGCTCTTCACTGTGGGCTCAGTGTTAGACTCCGATGCAACACGGCTGGTTTGTTGTTACCCTTCGACCATCACATTGACGATGAAACACAGAAATTGCATCCGGTTTCAATACAAAATTCGCAATGCCGATTTATATTGACGAGAGTAACGTTTCGGGGAGTCTGTTCTTTGGCTCTTCCCTGGGGGCTCAGTGTTAGACTCCGATGCAACACGGAAGGTTTACTGTTACCCTTCGACCATCATTTTGACGATGAAACACAGAAATTGCATCCGGTCCCAATACAAAATTCGCAATGCCGACTTAAATTGATAAGAGTAACGTTTCGGGGAGTCTGTTTTTTGGCTCTTCACTGGGGACTCAGTGTTAGACTCCGATGCAACACGGCAGGTTTACTGTTACCATTCGACCATAACATTGACGATGAAACATCAGAAATTGCATCCGGTTTCAATACAAAATTCGCAATGCCGATTTATATTGACGAGAGTGACGTTTCGGGGAGTCTGTTTTATGGCTCTTCCCTGGGGGCTCAGTGTGAGATTCCAATGCACAACAGAAGGTTTACTGTTACCCTTCGACCATCACATTGACGATGAAACAAAGAAATTGCATCCGGTTTCAATACAAAATTTGCAATGGCGGCTTATATTGACGAGAGTAACGTTTCGGGGAGGCTCTTTTATGGCTCTTCCCTGGGTGCTCAGTGTGAGACTCAGATGCACCACAGCAGGTTTACTGTTACCCTTCGACCATGATAATGACGATGAAACTTAGAAATTGCATCCGGGTCATAACAAAATTCACAATGCCGATTTCTGTCCACAGGAGTACCGTTTCGAAGAGTATGTACTTTGGCTCTTCCCTGGGGGCCCAGTGTTACACTCCATGCACCACAGCAGGTTTACCCTTCGACCATAACATTGACGATGAAACACAGAAATTGCATCCGGATCAATACAAATTTCACAATGCCGATTTCTGTCCACAGTAGTAACGTTTCGAAGAGTATGTACTTTGGCTCTTCCCTGGGGGGACAGTGTTAGACTCTGATGCACCACAGCAGGTTTCTTGTCATCCTTCGACCATCACATTGACGATGAAACACAGAAATTGCATCCGGTTTCAATAAAAAATTCGCAATGCCGACTTAAAATGACGAGAGTAACGTTTCGGGGAGTCTGTTTTTTGGCTCTTCCCTGGGGCTCAGTGTTAGACTCCGATGCAGCACAGCAGGTTTACTGTTACCCTTCGACCATCACATTGACGATGAAACACAGAAATTGCATCCGGTTTCAATACATAATTCGCAATGCCGATTTATATTGACGAGAGTAACGTTTCGGGGAGTCTGTTTTTGTGGCTCTTCCCTGGGGGCTCAGTGTTAGACTCCGATGCAAAACAGCAGGTTTACTGTTACCCTTCGACCATCACATTGACGATGAAACACAGAAATTGCATCCGGTTTCAATACAAAATTTGCAATGCCCGTTTATATTGACCAGAGTAATGTTGCGGGGAGGCTCTTTTATGGCTCTTCCCTGGGGGCTCAGTGTGAGACTCCGATGCACCACAGCAGGTTTACTGTTACCCTTCGACCATGATATTGTCGATGAAACTTTGAAATTGCATCCGTGTCATTACAAAATTCACAATGCCGATTTCTGTCCACAGGAGTACCGTTTCGTAGAGTATGTACTTTGGCGGTTCCCTGGGGGTCCAGTGTTATACGCCGATGCACCACAGCAGGTTTAACCTTCGACCATCACATTGACGATGAAACACAGAAATTGCATCCGGGTTCAATACAAAATTCGCAACGACGATTTATATTGACGAGAGTAACGTTTCAGGGAGTCTGTTTTATGGCTCTTCCCTGGGGGCTCAGTGTTAAACTCCGATGCAACACGGCAGGTTTCTTGTTATCCTTCGACCATCACATTGACGATGAAACACAGAAATTGCATCCGGTTTCAATAAAAAATTCGCAATGCCGACTTAAAATGACGAGAGTAACGTTTCGGGGAGTCTGTTTTTGTGGCTCTTCCCTGGGGGCTCAGTGTTAGACTCCGATGCAAAACAGCAGGTTTACTGTTACCCTTCGACCATCACATTGACGATGAAACACAGAAATTGCACCCGGTATCAATACAAAATTCGCAATGCCGATTTATATTGACGAGAGTAAAGTTTCGGCTAGTCTGTATTTTGGCTCTTCCCTTTGGGCTCAGTGTGAGACTCCAAAGCACCACAGCAGGTTTACTGTTACCTTTCGACCATCACATTGACGATGAAACACAGAAATTGCATCCGGATCAATACAAATTTCACAATGCCGATATCTGTCCACAGTAGTAACGTTTCGAAGAGTATGTACTTTGGCTCTTCCCTGGGGGGACAGTGTTAGACTCCGATGCACCACAGCAGGTTTACTGTTACCCTTCGACCATCACATTGACGATGAAACACAGAAATTGCATCCTGTTTCAATATAATAATCGCAATGCCGATTTAAATTGACGAGAGTAACGTTTCGGGGAGTCTGTTCTTTGGCTCATCCCTGTGGGCTCAGTGTTAGACTCCGATGCAACACGGCACGTTTACTGTTACCCTTCGACCATCACATTGACAATGAAACACAGAAATTGCATCCGGTTTCAATACAATAATCGCAATGCCGATTTAAATTGACGAAAGTTACGTTTCGGGGAGTCTGTTTTTTGGCTCTTCCCTGTGGGCTCAGTGTTAGACTCCGATGCAACACGGCTGGTTTATTGTTACCCTTCGACCATCACATTGACGATGAAACACAGAAACTGCATCCGGTTTCAATAAAAAATTCGCAATGCCGATTTATATTGACGAGAGTAACGTTTCGGGGAGTCTGTTTTTTGGCTCTTCCCTGTGGGCTCAGTGTTAGACTCCGATGCAACACGGCTGGTTTCTTTTTACCCTTCGACCATTACATTGACGATGAAAAACAGAAATTGCATCCGGTTTCAATACAAAATTCGCAATGCCGATTTATATTGACGAGAGTAACGTTTCGGGGAGTCTGTTCTTTGGCTCGTCCCTGGGGGCTCAGTGTTAGACTCCGATGCATCACGGCAGGTTTACTGTTACCCTTCGACGATCACATTGACGATGAAACACAGAAATTGCATCCGGTCTCAATACAAAATTCGCAATGCCGACTTAAATTGATAAGAGTAACGTTTCGGGGAGTCTGTTTTTTGGCTCTTCCCTGGGGACTCAGTGTTAGACTCCGATGCAACACGGCAGGTTTACTGTTACTCTTCGACCATCACATTGACGATAAAACACAGAAATTGCATCCGGGTTCAATAGAAAATTCGCAACGACGATTTATATTGACGAGAGTACCGTTTCGGGGAGACTGTTTTTTGGCTCTCTCCTGGGGGCTCAGTGTGAGACTCCGATGCACCACAGCAGGTTTACTGTTACCTTTCGACCATCACATTGACGATGAAACACAGAAATTGCATCCGGTACCAATACAAAATTCGCAATGCCGATTTATATTGACGAGAGTAAAGTTACGGGGAGTCTGAATTTTGGCTCTTCCCCTTGGGCTCAGTGTGAGACTCCGATGCAACACGGCAGGTTTACTGTTACCATTCGACCATCACATTGACGATGAAACATCAGAAATTGCATCCGGTTTCAATACAAAATTCCCAATGCCGATTTATATTGACGAGAGTGACGTTTCGGGGAGTCTGTTTTATGGCTCTTCCCTGGGGGATCAGTGTGAGATTCCAATGCACCACAGAAGGTTTACTGTTACCCTTCGACCATCACATTGACGATGAAACACAGAAATTGCATCCTGTTTCAATACAAAATTCGCAATGCCGAATTATATTGACGAGAGTGACGTTTCGGGGAGTCTGTTTTATGGATCTTCCATGGGGGCTCAGTGTGAGACTCCGATGCACCACAGCAGGTTTACTTTTACCCTTCGACCATCACATTGACGATGAAACACAGAAATTGCATCCGGTTTCAATACAAAATTTGCAATGGCGGCTTATATTGACGAGAGTAACTCTTCGGGGAGGCTCTTTTATGGTTCTTTCCTGGGGGTTCAGTGTGAGACTCGGATGCACCACAGGAGGTTTACTGTTACCCTTCGACCATGATATTGACGATGAAACTTAGAAATTGCATCCGGGTCATTACAAAATTCACAATGTCGATTTCTGTCCACAGGAGTACCGTTTCGAAGAATATGTACTTTGGCTCTTCCCTGGGGGCCCAGTGTTAGACTCCGATGCACCACAGCAGGTTTACCCTTCAACCATCACATTGACGATGAAACACAGAAATTGTATCCGGTATCAATACAAAATTCGCAATGCCGATTTATATTCACGAGAGTAACGTTTCGGGGAGTCTGTTTTTTGGCTCTTCCCTGGGGGCTCAGTGTTAGACTCCGATGCAACACGGCAGGTTTACTGTTACACTTCGACCACCACATTGACGATGAATCACAGAAATTGCATCCGTTTTCAATACGAAATTCGCAATGCCGATTTATATTGACGAGAGTAAATTTCCTAGAGTCTGTTTGTTGGCTCTTCCCTTTGGGCTCAGTGTGAGACTCCAAAGCACCACAGCAGGTTTACTGTTAATCTTCGACCATCACATTGACGATGAAACACAGAAATTGCATCCGGATCAATACAAATTTCACAATGCCGATTTCTGTCCACAGTAGTAACGTTTCGAAGAGTGTGTATTTTGGCTCTTCCCTGGTGGGACAGTGTTAGACTCCGATGCACCACAGCAGGTTTACTGTTACCCTACGACCATCATTTTGACGATGAAACACAGAAATTGGATCCGGTTTCAATACAAAATCGCAATGCCGATTTATATTGACGAGAGTAACGTTTCGGGGAGGCTGTTTATTGGCTCTTCCCTGGGGACTCAGTGTTAGACTCCGATGCAACACGGCAGGTTTACTGTTACCATTCGACCATCACATTGACGATGAAACATCAGATATTGCATCCGGTTTCAATACAAAATTCCCAATGCCGATTTATATTGACGAGAGTAACGTTTCGGGGAGGCTCTTTTATGGCTCTTCCCTGGGGGCTCAGTGTGAGACTCCGATGCACCACAGCAGGTTTACTGTTACCCTTCGACCATGATATTGACGATGAAACTTAGAAATTGCATCCGGGTCATTACAAAATTCACAATGCCGTTTTCTGTCCACTGGAGTACAGTTTCGAAGAGTATGTAATTTGGCTCTTCCCTGGGGGCCCAGTGTTAGACTCCGATGCACCACAGCAGGATTACCCTTCGACCATCACATTGACGATGAAACACAGAAATTGCATCCGGTTTCAATACAAAATTCGCAATGCCGATTTATATTGACGAGAGTAAATTTCCTGGAGTCTGTTTTTTGGCTCTTCCCTTTGGGCTCTGTGTGAGACTCCAAAGCACCACAGCAGGTTAACTGTTACCCTTCGACCATCACATTGACGATGAAACACAGAAATTGCATCCGGATCAATACAAATTTCACAATGCCGATTTTTGTCCACAATAGTAACGTTTCGAAGAGTATGTACTTTGGCTCTTCCCTGGGGGGACAGTGTTAGACTCCGATGCACCACAGCTGGTTTACTGTTACCCTTCGACCATCACACTGACGATGAAACACAGAAATTGCATCCGGTTTCAAGACAAAAATCGCAATGCCGATTTATATTGACCAGAGTAACGTTTCAGGGAGTCTGTTTTTTGGCTCTTCCCTGGGGGCTCAGTGTTAGACTCCGATGCAACACGGCAGTTTTCTTGTTACCCTTCAACCATCACATTGACGATGAAACACAGAAATTGCATCCGGTTTCAATATAAAATTCGCAATGCCGACTTATAATGACGAGAGTAACGTTTCGGGGAGTCTGTTTTTTATCTCTTCCCTGGGGGCTCAGTGTTAGAATCCGATGCAGCACGGCAGGTTTACTGATACCCTTCGATTATCACATTGACGATGAAACACAGAAACTGCATCCCGTTTCAATACAAAATTCGCAATGCCGATTTATATTGACGAGAGTAACGTTTCGGGGAGTCTGTTTTTTGGCTCTTCCCTGGGGACTAAGTGTTAGACTCCGATGCAACACGGCAGGTTTACTGTTACCATTCGACCATCACATTGACGATGAAACAACAGAAATTGCATCCGGTGTCAATACAAAATTCGCAATGCCGATTTATATTGACGAGAATGACGTTTCGGGGAGTCTGTTATATGGCTCTTCCCTGGGGGCTCAGTGTGAGACTCCGACGCACCACAGCAGGTTTACTGTTACCCTTCGAAAATGATATTGACGATGAAACTTAGAAATTGCATCCGGATCATTACAAAATTAACAATGCCGATTTTTGTCCACAGGAGTACCGTTTCGAAAAGTATGTACTTTGGCTCTTCCCTGGGGGCCCAGTGTTAGTCTCCGATGCACCACAGCAGGTTTACTGTTACCCTTCGACCATCACATTGACGATGAAACACAGAAATTGCATCCGGTTTCAATACAAAATTCCGAATGATGACTTATATTGACGAGAGTAACGTGTCGGGGAGTCCGTTTTTTGGCTCTTCCCTGAGGACTCAGTGTTAGACTCCGATGCAACACGGCAGGTTTACTGATACCCGTCGACCATCACATTGACGATGAATCACAGAAATTGCATCCGGTTTCAATACAAAATTCGCAATGCCGATTTATATTGACGAGAGTAAATATCCTGGAGTCAGTTTTTTGGCTCTTCCCTGGGGACTCAGTGTTAGACTCCGATGCAACACGGAAGGTTTACTGTTACCCTTCGACCATCACATTGACGATGAAACACAGAAATTGCATCCGGATCAGTACAAATTTCACAATGCCGATTTCTGTCCACAGTAGTAACTTTTCGAAGAGTATGTACTTTGGCTCTTCCCTGGGGGCCCAGAGTTAGACTCCGATGCACCACAGCAGGTTTACCCTTCGACCATCACATTGACGATGAAACACAGAAATTGCATCCTGTCTCAATACAAAATTCGCAATGCCGATTTATATTGACGAGAGTGACGTTTCGGGGAGTCTGTTTTATGGCTCTTCCCTGGGGCTCAGTGTGAGACTCCGACGCACCACAGCAGGTTTACTGTTACCCTTCGACCATCACATTGACGATGAAACACAGAAATTGCAACCGGTTTCAATACAAAATTCGCAATGCCGATTTATATTGACGAGAGTAAATTTCCTGGAGTCTGTTTATTGGCTCTTCCCTTCGGGCTCTGTGTGAGACTCCAAAGCACCACAGCAGGTTAACTGTTACCCTTCGACCATCACATTGACGATGAAACACAGAAATTGCATCCGGATCAATACAAATTTCACAATGCCGATTTTTGTCCACAATAGTAACGTTTCGAAGAGTATGTAATTTGGCTCTTCCCCGGGGGGACAGTGTTAGACTCCGATGCTCCACAGCTGGTTTACTGTTACCCTTCGACCATCACATTGACGATGAAACACAGAAACTGCATCCGGTTTCAATACAAAATTCGCAATGCCGATTTATATTGACGAGAGTAACGTTTCGGGGAGTCTGTTTTTTGGCTCTTCCCTGGGGACTAAGTGTTAGACTCCGATGCAACACGGCAGGTTTACTGTTACCATTCGACCATCACATTGACGATGAAACAACAGAAATTGCATCCGGTGTCAATACAAAATTCGCAATGCCGATTTATATTGACGAGAATGACGTTTCGGGGAGTCTGTTATATGGCTCTTCCCTGGGGGCTCAGTGTGAGACTCCGATGCACCACAGCAGGTTTACTGTTACCCTTCGAAAATGATATTGACGATGAAACTTAGAGATTGCATCCGGATCATTACAAAATTAACAATGCCGATTTCTGTCCACAGGAGTACCCTTTCGAAAAGTATGTACTTTGGCTCATCCCTGGGGGCCCAGTGTTAGTCTCCGATGCACCACAGCAGGTTTACTGTTACCCTCCGACCATCACATTGACGATGAAACACAGAAATTGCATCCGGTTTCAATACAAAATTCCGAATGATGACTTATATTGACGAGAGTAACGTGTCGGGCAGTCCGTTTTTTGGCTCTTCCCTGGGGAATCAGTGTTAGACTCCGATGCAACACGGCAGGTTTACTGATACCCGTCGACCATCACATTGACGATGAAACACAGAAATTGCATCCGGTTTATATACAAAATTCGCAATGCCGATTTATATTGACGAGAGTAACGTTTCGGGGAACCTGTTTTATGGCTCTGCCCTGGGGGCTCAGTGTGAGACTAGAAAGCACCACAGCTGGTTTACTGTTACCCTTCGACCATCAAATTGACGATGAAACACAGAAATTGCATCCGGTTTCAATAAAAAATCGCAATGCCGATTTATATTGACGAGAGTAGCGTTTCGGGGAGGCTGTTTATTGGCTTTTCCCTGGGGACTCAGTGTTAGACTCCGATGCAACACGGCAGGTTTACTGTTACCATTCGACCATCACATTGACGATGAAACAGCAGAAATTGCATCCGGTTTCAATACAAAATTCGCAATGCCGATTTATATTGAAGAGAGTGACGTTTCGGGGAGTCTGTTTTATGGCTCTTCGCTGGGGGCTCAGTGTGAGACTCCGATGCACCACAGCAGGTTTAGTGTTAACCTTCGACTATCACATTGACGATGAGGATCACAGAAATTGCATCCGGTTTCAATACAAAATTTGCAATGCCGGCTTATATTGACGAGAGTAACGTTTCGGGGAGGCTCTTTTATGGCTCTTCCCTGGGGGCTCAGTGTGAGACTCCGATGCACCACTGCAGGGTTACTGTTACCCTTCGACCATGATATTGACGATGAAACTTAGAAATTGCATCCGGGTCATTACAAAATTCACAATGCCGTTCTCTGTCCACTGGAGTACCGTTTCGAAGAGAATGTAATTTGGTTCTTCCCTGGGGGCCCAGTGTTAGACTCCGATGCACCACAGCAGGTTTACCCTTCGACCATCACATTGACATTGAAACACAGAAATTGCATCCGGTTTCAATACAAATTCACAATGCCGATTTATATTGACGAGAGTAAATTTCCTGGAGACTGTTTTTTGGCTCTTCCCTTTGGGCTCTGTGTGAGACTCCAAAGCACCACAGCAGGTTAACTGTTACCCTTCGACCATCACATTGACGATGAAACAACAGAAATTGCATCCGGTGGCAATACAAAATTCGCAATGCCGATTTATATTGACAAGAATGACGTTTCGGTGAGTCTGTTATATGGCTCTTCCCTGGGGGCTCAGTGTGAGACTCCGATGCACCACGGCAGGTTTACTGTTACCCTTCGAAAATGATATTGACGATGAAACTTAGAAATTGCATCCGGATCATTACAAAATTAACAATGAGGACTTCTGTCCACAGGAGTGCCGTTTCGAAAAGTATGTACTTTGGCTCTTCCCTGGGGGCCCAGTGTTAGTCTCCGATGCACCACAGCAGGTTTACTGTTACCCTTCGACCATCACATTGACGATGAAACACAGAAATTGCATCCGGTTTCAATACAAAATTCCGAATGATGACTTATATTGACGAGAGTAACGTGTCGGGGAGTCCGTTTTTTGGCTCTTCCCTGGGGACTCAGTGTTAGACTCCGATGCAACACGGCAGGTTTACTGATACCCGTCGACCATCACATTGACGATGAAACACAGAAATTGCATCCGGTTTCAATACAAAATTCGCAATGCCGATTTATATTGACGAGAGTAACGTTTCGGGGAGCCTGTTTTATGGCTCTGCCCTGGGGGCTCAGTGTGAGACTAGAAAGCACCACAGCAGGTTTACTGTTACCCTTCGATAATCACATTGACGATGAAACATAGAAATTGCATCCGGTTTCAATACAAAAATCTCAATGCCGATTTATATTGACGAGAGTAACGTTTCAGGGAGTCTGTTTTTTGGCTCTTCCCTTCGGGCTCAGTGTTAGACTCCGATGCAACACGGCAGGTTTACTGTTACCCTTCGACCATCACATTGACGATGAAACATCAGAAATTGCATCCGGTTTCAATACAAAATTTTCAATGCCGATTTATATTGACGAGAGTGACGTTTCGGGGAGTCTGTTTTATGTCTCTTCCCTGGGGGCTCAGTGTGAGACTCCGATGCACCACAGCAGGTTTACTGTTACCCTTCGACCATAATATTGACGATGAAACTTAGAAATTGCATCCGGGTCTTTACAAAATTCACAATGCCGTTTTCTGTCCACAGGAGTACCGTTTCGAAGAGTTTGTAATTTGGCTCTTCCCTGGGGGCCCAGTGTTAGACTCCGATGCACCACAGCAGATTTACCCTTCGACCATTACATTTACGATGAAACACAGAAATTGCATCCGGTTTCAATACAAAATTCGCAATGCCGATTTATATTGACGAGAGTAACGTTTCGGAGAGTCTGTTTTTTGGCTTTTCCCTGGGGGCTCTGTGTTAGACTCCGATGCATCACGGCAGGTTTACTGTTACCCTTCGACCATCACATTGACGATGAATCACAGAAATTGCATCCGGTTTCAACACAAAATTCGCAATGCCGATTTATATTGACGAGAGTAAATTTCCTGGAGTCTGTTTTTTGGCTCTTCCCTATGGGCTCTGTGTGAGACTCCAAAGCACCACAGCAGGTTTACTGTTACCCTTCGACCATCACATTGACGATGAAACACAGAAATTGCATCCGGATCAATACAAATTTCACAATGCCGATTTCTGTCCACAATAGTAACGTTTCGAAGAGTATGTACTTTGGCTCTTCCCTGGGGGGACAGTGTTAGACTCCGATGCACCACAGCAGGTTTACTGTTACCCTTCGACCATCACATTGACGATGAAACACAGAAATTGCATCCGGTTTCAATACAAAAATCGCAATGCCGATTTATATTGACCAGAGTAACGTTTCAGGGAGTCTGTTTTTTGGCTCTTCCCTGGGGGCTCAGTGTTAGACTCCGATGCAACACGGCAGTTTTCTTGTTACCCTTCGACCATCACATTGACGATGAAACACAGAAATTGTATCCGGTTTCAATAAAAAATTCGCAATGCCGACTTATAATGACGAGAGTAACGTTTCGGGGAGTCTGTTTTTTGGCTCTTCCCTGGGGGCTCAGTGTTAGAATCCGATGCAGCACGGCAGGTTTACTGTTACCCTTCGACCATCACATTGACGATGAAACACAGAAACTGCATCCGGTTTCAATACAAAATTCGCAATGCCGATTTATATTGACGAGAGTAACGTTTCGGGGAGTCTGTTTTTTGGCTCTTCCCTGGGGACTAAGTGTTAGACTCCGATGCAACACGGCAGGTTTACTGTTACCATTCAACCATTACATTGACGATGAAACATCAGAAATTGCATCCGGTGTCAATACAAAATTCGCAATGCCGATTTATATTGACGAGAATGACGTTTCGGGGAGTCAGTTATTTGGCTCTTCCCTGGGGGCTCAGTGTGAGACTCCGATGTACCACAGCAGGTTTACTGTTACCCTTCGAAAATGATATTGACGATGAAACTTAGAAATTGCATCCGGATCATTATAAAATTAACTATGCCGATTTCTGTCCACAGGAGTACCGTTTCGAAAAGTATGTACTTTGGCTCTTCCCAGGGGGCCCAGTGTTAGTCTCCGATGCACCACAGCAGGTTTACTGTTACCCTTCGACCATCACATTGACGATGAAACACAGAAATTGCATCCGGTTTCAATACAAAATTCCGAATGATGACTTCTATTGACGAGAGTAACGTGTCGGCGAGTCCGCTTTTTGGCTCTTCCCTGGGGACTCAGTGTTAGACTCCGATGCAACACGGCAGGTTTACTGATACCCGTAGACCATCACATTGACGATGAAACACAGAAATTGCATCCGGTTTCAATATAAAATTCGCAATGCCGATTTATATTGACGAGAGTAACGTTTCGGGGAGCCTGTTTTTGGCTCTGCCCTGGGGGCTCAGTGTGAGACTAGAATGCACCACAGCAGGTTTACTGTTACCCTTCGACCATCACATTGACGATGAAACACAGAAATTGCTTCCGGTTTCAATACAAAAACGCAATGCCGATTTATATTGACGAGAGTAACGTTTCAGGGAGTCTGTTTTTTTGCTCTTCCCTGCTGGTTCAGTGTTAGACTCCGATGCAACACGGCAGGTTTCTTGTTACCCTTCGACCATCACATTGACGATGAAACACAGAAATTGCATCCGGTTTCAATACAAAATTTGCAATGCCGATTTATATTGACGAGAGTAACGTCTCGGGGAGTCAGTTTTTTGGCTCTTCCCTGGGGACTCAGTGTTAGATTCCGATGCAACACGGCAGGTTTACTGTTACCCTTCGACCATCACATTGAGGATGAAACACAGAAATTGCATCCAGTTTCAATACAAAATTCGCAATGCCGATTTATATTGACGAGAATAACGTTTCGGGGAGGCTGTTTATTGGCTCTTCCCTGGGGGCTCAGTGTGAGACTCCGATGCACCTCAGCAGGTTTACTGTTACCCATCGAAAATGATATTGACGATGAAACTTAGAAATTGCATCCGGAACATTACAAAATTAACAATGCCGATTTCTGTCCACAGGAGTACTGTTTCGAAAAGTATGTACTTTGGCTCTTCCCTGGAGGCCCAGTGTTAGTCTCCGATGCACCACAGCAGGTTTACTGTTACCCTTCGACCATCACATTGACGATGAAACACAGAAATTGCATCCGGTTTGAATACAAAACTCCGAATGATGACTTATATTGACGAGAGTAACGTGTCGGGGAGCCCGTTTTTTGGCTCTTCCCTGGGGACTCAGTGTGAGACTAGAATGCACCACAGCAGGTTTACTGTTACCCTTCGACCATCACATTGACGATGAAACACAGAAATTGCATCCGGTTTCAATACAAAAACCGCAATGCCGATTTATATTGACGAGAGTAACGTTTCAGGGAGTCTGTTTTTTGGCTCTTCCCTGCGGGCTCAGTGTTAGACTCCGATGCAACACGGCAGGTTTCTTGTTACACTTCGACCATCACATTGACGATAAACACAGAAATTGCATCCGGTTTCAATACAAAATTTGCAATGCCGATTTATATTGACGAAAGTAAATTTACTGAAGTCTGTTTTTTGGCTCTTCCCTTTGGGCTCTGTGTGAGACTCCAAAGCACCACAGCAGGTTTACTGTTACACTTCGACCATCACATTGACGATGAAACACAGAAATTGCATCCGGATCAATACAATTTTCACAATGCCGATTTCTGTCCACAATAGTAACGTTTCGAAGAGTATGTATTTTGGCTCTTCCCTGGGGGGACAGTGTTAGACTCCGATGCACCACAGCAGGTTTACTGTTACCCTTCGACCATCACATTGACGATGAAACACAGAAATTGCATCCGGTTTCAATACAAAAATCGCAATGCCGATTTATATTGACCAGAGTAACGTTTCAGGGAGTCTGTTTTTTGGCTCTTCCCTGGGGGCTCAGTGTTGGACTCCGATGCAACACGGCTGGTTTCTTGTTACCCTTCGACCATCACATTGACGATGAAACACAGAAATTGCATCCGGTTTCAATAAAAAATTCGCAATGCCGACTTATAATGACGGGAGTAACGTTTCGGGGAGTCTGTTTTTTGGCTCTTCCCTGGGGGCTCAGTGTTAGAATCCGATGCAGCACGGCAGGTTTACTGTTACCCTTCGACCATCACATTGACGATGAAACACAGAAACTGCATCCGGTTTCAATACAAAATTCGCAATGCCGATTTATATTGACGAGAATAACGTTTCGGGGAGGCTGTTTATTGGCTCTTCCCTGGGGACTCAGTGTTAGACTCCGATGCAACACGGCAGGTTTACTGTTACCATTCGACCATCACATTGACGATGAAACATCAGAAATTGCATATGGTTTTAATACAAAATTCGCAATGCCGATTTATATTGACGAGAGTAACGTTTCGGGGAGTCTGTTTTTTGGCTCTTCCCTGGGGGCTCAGTGTCAGACTCCGACGCATCACGGCAGGTTTACTGTTACCCTTCGACCATCACATTGACGATGAATCGCAGAAATTGCATCCGGTTTCAATACAAAATTCGCAATGCCGATTTATATTGACGAGAGTAAATTTCCTGAAGTCTGTTTTTTGGCTCTTCCCTTTGGGCTCTGTGTGAGACTCCAAAGCACCACAGCAGGTTTACTGTTACCCTTCGACCATCACATTGACGATGAAACACAGAAATTGCATCCGGATCAATACAAATTTCACAATGCCGATTTCTGTCCACAATAGGAACGTTTCGAAGAGTATGTACTTTGGCTCTTCCCTGGGGGGACAGTGTTAGACTCCGATGCACCACAGCAGGTTTACTGTTACCCTTCGACCATCACATTGACGATGAAACACAGAAATTGCATCCGGTTTCAATACAAAATTCGCAATGCCGATTTATATTGACGAAAGTAACGTTTCGGGCAGCCTGTTTTATGGCTCTGCCCTGGGGGCTCAGTGTGAGACTAGAATGCACCACAGCAGGTTTACTGTTACCCTTCGACCATCACATTGACGATGAAACACAGAAATTGCATCCGATTTCAATACAAAATTCGCAATGCCGATTAATATTGACGAGAGTAACTTTTCGGGGAGTCTGTTATTTGGCTCTTCCCTGGGGGCTCAGTGATAGACTCCGATGCAACACGGCAGTTTTACTGTTACCCATCGACCATCACATTGACGATGAAACACAGAAATTGCATCCGGTTTCAATAGAAAATTCGTAATGCCGTTTTTTATTGACGAAAGTAACTTTTCGGGGAGTCTGTTATTTTGGTTCTTCCCTGGGGGCTTAGTGTTAGACTCCGATGCAAAACAGCAAGTTACTGTTACCCATCGACCATCACATTCACGATGAAACACAGAAATTGCATCCGGTTTCAATACAAAATTCGCAATGCCGATTTATATTGACGAGAGTAACGTTTCGGGGTGTCTGTTTAATGGCTCTTCCCCGGAGGCTCAGTGTGAGACTCCGATGCACCACAGCAGATTTACTGTTACCCTTTGACCATGATATTGACGATGAAACTAGGAAATTGGATCCGGATGATTACAAAATTCACAATTCCGTTTTCTGTCCACAGGAGTACCATTTCGAAGAGTATATACTTTGGCTGTTTCCTGGGGGCCCAGTGTTAGACTCCGATGCACCACAACAGGTTTACTGTTACCCTTCGACCATCACATTGACGATGAAACACAGAAATTGCATCCGGTTTCAATACAAAATAAGCAATGCCGATTTTTATTGACGAGAGTGACGTTTCGGGGAGTCTGTTCTTTGGCTGTTCCCTGGGGGCTCAGTGTGAGACTCCGTTGCACCACAGCAGGATTACTGTTACCCTTCGACCATCACAATGACGATGCAACACAGAAATTGCATCCGGTTTCAATACAAAATTCGCAATGCCGGTTTATATCGACGAGAGTAACGTTTCGGGCAGTCTGTATATAGCTCTTCCCTGGGGGCTCTGTGTGAGACTCCGATGCACCACAGCAGGTTTACTGTTACCCTTCAACCTTGATATTGACGATGAAACTTAGAAATTGCATCCGGATCATTACAAAATTCACAATGCCGATTTCGGTACACAGGAGTACCGTTTCGAAGAGTATGTACTTTGGCTTTTCACTGGGGGCCCAGTGTTAGACTCCGATGCACCACAGCAGGTTTACCCTCGACCATCACATTGACGATGAAACACAGAAATTGCATCCGGATCAATACAAATTTCACAATGCCGATTTCTGTCTACAGGAGTACCGTTTCGAAGAGTATGTACTTTGGCTCTTGCCTGGGGGCCCAGTGTTAGACTCCGATGCACCACAGCAGGTTTACCCTTCGACCATCAAATTGACGATGAAACACAGAAATTGCATGCCGTTTCAATACTAAATTCACAATGCCGATTTATATTCACGAGAGTAACGTTACGGGAAGAATTTTTTTTCCCTCTTCCCTGGGGGATCAGTGTTAGACTCCGATGCAACACGGCACGTTTACTGTTACCCTTCGACCATCTCATTGACGATGAGACACAGAAATTACATCCGGTTTCAGTACAAAATTCGCAATGCCGATTTATATTGACGAGTGTAACGTTTAGGGGAGTCTGTCTTTGGCTCTTCCCTGGGGGCTCAGTGCTAGACTCCGATGCAATACGGCAGGTTTACTGTTACCCTTCGACCATCACATTGACGATGAAACACAGAAATTGCATCCGGGTTCAATACAAAATTCGCAACGACGATTTATATTGACGAGAGTACCGTTTCGGGAGTCTGTTTTTTGGCTTTTCCCTGGGGGCTCACTGTGAGTCTCCGATGCACCACAGCAGGTTTACTGTTACCTTTCGACCATCACATTGACGATGAAACACAGAAATTGCATCCGGTTTCAATAAAAAATTCGCAATGCCGATTTATATTGACGAGAGTAAAGTTTCGGGGAGTCTGTTTTTTGGCTCTTCCCTTTGGGCTCAGTGTGAGACTCCAAAGCACCACAGCAGGTTTATTGTTACCCTTCGACCATCACATTGACGATGAAACACAGAAATTGCATCCGGATCAATACAAATTTCACAATGCCGATTTCTGTCCACAGTAGTAACGTTTCGAAAGTATGTACTTTGGCTCTTCCCTAGGGGGACAGTGTTAGACTCCGACGCACCACAGCAGGTTTACTGTTACCCTTCGACCATCACATTGACGATGAAACACAGAAATTGCATCCGGTTTCAATACAAAAATCGCAATGCCGATTTAAATTGACGAGAGTAACGTTTCAGGGAGTCTGTTTTTTTGTTCTTCCCTGGGGGTTCAGTGTCAGACTCCGATGCAACACGGCAGGTTTACTCTTACCCCTCGACCATCTCATTGACGATGAAACACAGAAATTGCATCCGGTTTCAATACAAAATTCGCAATGCCGATTTATATTGACGAGAGTAACGTTTCGGGGAGTTTGTTTTTTGGCTCTTCCCTGGGGACTCAGTGTTGGACTCCGATGCATCACGGCAGGTTTACTGTTGCCATTCGACCATCACATTGACGATGAAACATCTGAAATTGCATCCGGATTCAATACAAAATCCGCAATCCCGATTTATATTGACGAGAGTGACGTTTCGGGGAGTCTGTTTTATGGCTGTTCCCTGGGGGCTCAGTGTGAGACTCCGATGCATCACAGCAGGTTCATTGTTACCCTTCGACCATGATATTGACGATGAACCTTAGAAATTGCATCCGGATCATTACAAAATGCACAATGCCGATTTCTGTCCACAGGAGTACCATTTCGAAGAGTATGTACTTTGGCTCTTCCCTGGAACCCAGTGTTAGTCTCCGACGCACCACAGCAGGTTTACTGTTACCCTTCGACCATCACATTGACGATGAAAAACAGAAATTTCATCCGGTTTCAATACAAAGTTCCCAATGCCGACTTATATTGACGAAAGTAACGTGTCGGGGAGTCCGTTCTTTGGCTCTTCCCTGGGGACTTAGTGTTAGACTCCGATGCAACACGGCAGGTTTACTGTTACCCTTCGACCATCACACTGACGATGAAACACAGAAATTGCATCCGGTTTCAATAAAAAATTCGCAATGCCAACTTATAATGACGAGAGTAACGTTTCGGGGAGTCTGTTTTTTGGCTCTTCCCTGGGGGCTCAGTGTTAGAATCCGATGCAGCACGGCAGGTTTACTGTTACCCTTCGACCATCACATTGACGATGAAACACAGAAACTGCATCCGGTTTCAATACAAAATTCGCAATGCCGATTTATATTGACGAGAATGACGTTTCGGGGAGCCTTTTTTATGGCTCTGCCCTTAGGGCTCAGTGTGAGACTAGAATGCACCACAGCAGGTTTACTGTTACCCTTCGCCCATCACATTGACGATGAAACACAGAAATTGCATCCGGTTTCAATACAAAATTCGCAATGCCGATTTATATCGACGAGAGTAATTTTCGGGGAGTTTGTTATTTGGCTCTTCCCTGGGGACTCAGTGTTGGACTCCGATGCAACACGGCAGGTTTACTGTGGCCATTCGACCATCACATTGACGATGAAACATCTGAAATTGCATCCGGTTTCAATACAAAATACGCAATGCCGATTTATATTGACGAGAGTGACGTTTCGGGGAGTCTGTTTTATGGCTCTTCCCTGGGGGCTCAGTGTGAGACTCCGATGCATCACAGCAGGTTTACTGTTACCCTTCGACCATGATATTGACGATGAAGCTTAGAAATTACATCCGGATCATTACAAAATGCACAATGCCGATTTCTGTCCACAGGAGTATCATTTCGAAGAGTATGTACTTTGGCCCTTCCATGGGACACAGTGTTAGTCTCCGACGCACCACAGCAGGTTTATTGTTACCCTTTGACCATCACATTGACGATGAAAAACAGAAATTGCATCCGGTTTCAATACAAAATTCAGAATGCCGACTTATATTGACGAAAGTAACGTTTCGGGGAGTCCGTTTTTTGGCTCTTCCCTGGGGACTCAGTGTTAGACTCCGATGCAACACGGCAGGTTTACTGTTACCCTTCGACCATCACATTGACGATGAAACACAGAAATTGCATCCGGTTTCAATACAAAATTCGCAATGCCGATTTATATTGACGAGAGTAATTTTCGGGGAGTTTGTTTTTTGGCTCTTCCCTGGGGACTCAGTGTTGGACTTCGATGCAACACGGCAGGTTTACTGTTGCATTCGACCATCACATTGACGATGAAACATCTGAAATTGCATCCGGTTTCAATACAAAATCCGCAAAGCCGATTTATATTGAGGAGAGTGACGTTTCGGGGAGTCTGTTTTATGGCTCTTCCCTGGGGGCTCAGTGTGAGACTCCGATGCATCACAGCAGGTTTACTGTTACCCTTCGACCATGATATTGACGATGAAGCTTAGAAATTGCATCCGGATCATTACAAAATGCACAATGCCGATATCTGTCCACAGGACTACCATTTCGAAGAGTATGTACTTTGGCTCTTCCCTGGGGCCCAGGGTTAGTCTGCGACGCACCACAGCAGGTTTATTGTTACCTTTCGACCATCACATTGACGATGAAAAACAGAAATTGCATCCGGTTTCAATACAAAATTCCCAATGCCGACTTATATTCACGAAAGTAACGTGTCGGGGAGTCCGTTTTTTGGCTCTTCCCTGGGGACTCAGTGTTAGACTCCGATGCAACACGGCAGATTTACTGTTACCCTTCGACCATCACATTGACGATGAAACACAGAAATTGCATCCGGTTTCAATACAAAATTCGCAATGCCGATTTATATTGAGGAGAGTATCGTTTTGTGGAGCCTGTTTTATGGCTTTTCCCGGGGGGCCCAGTGTGAGCCTAGAATGCACCACAGCAAGTTTACTGTTATCCTTCGAGCATCACATTGACGATGAAACACAGAAATTGCATCCGGTTTCAATACAAAATTCGCAATGCCGATTTATATTGACGAGAGTAACGTTTCGGGGAGTCCGTTTCTTGCCTCTTCCCTGGGGACTCAGTGTTAGACTCCGATGCAAAACGGCAGGTTTACTGTTACCCATCGCCCATCACATGGACGATGAAACACAAAAATTGCATCCGGTTTCAATACAAAATTCGCAGTGCCGATTTATATTGACGAGAGTTACGTTTCGGGGAGTCTGTTTTATGCCTCTTCCCCGGAGGGTCAGTGTGAGACTCCGATGCACCACAGCAGGTTTGCTGTTACCCTTCGACCATGATATTGACGATGAAACTTAGAAATCGCATCCGGATCATTACAAAATTAACAATGCCGATTTCTGTAAACAGGAGTACCATTTCGAAAAGTATGTACTTTGGCTCTTCCCTGGGGGCCCAGTGTTAGTCTCCGATGCACCACAGCAGGTTTACTTTTACCCTTAGACCATCACATTGACGATGAAACACAGAAATTTCATCCGGTTTCAATACAAAATTCCGAATGATGACTTATATTGACGAGAGTAACGTGTCGGGGAGTCCGTTTTTTGGCTCTTCCCTGGGGACTCAGTGTTAGACTCCGATGCAACACGGCAGGTTTACTGATACCCGTCGACCATCACATTGACGATGAAACACAGAAATTGCATCCGGTTTCAATTCAAAATCGCAATGCCGATTTATATTGACGAGAGTAACGTTTCGGGGAGCCTGTTTTATGGCTCTGCCCTGGGGGCTCAGTGTGAGACTAGAATGCACCACAGCAGGTTTACTGTTACCCTTCGACCATCACATTGACGATGAAACACAGAAATTACATCCGGTTTCATTACAAAATTCGCAATGCCGATTTATATTGACGAGTGTAACGTTTAGGGGAGTCTGTCTTTGGCTCTTCCCTGGGGGCTCAGTGCTAGACTCCGATGCAAGACGGCAGGTTTACTGTTACCCTTCGACCATCACATTGACGATGAAACACAGAAATTGCATCCGGGTTCAATACAAAATTCGCAACGACGATTTCTGTCCACAGTAGTAACGTTTCGAAAGTATGTACTTTGGCTCTTCCCTCGGGGGACAGTGTTAGACTCCGACGCACCACAGCAGGTTTACTGTTACCCTTCGACCATCACATTGACGATGAAACACAGAAATTGCATCCGGTTTCAATACAAAAATCGCAATGACGATTTAAATTGACGAGAGTAACGTTTCAGGGAGTCTTTTTTTTGTTCTTCCCTGGGGGTTCAGTGTTAGACTCCGATGCAACACGGCAGGTTTACTGTTACCCTTCGACCATCACATTGACGATGAAACACAGAAATTGCATCCGGATCAATACAAATTTCACAATGCCGATTTCTGTCCACAGTAGTAACGTTTCGAAAGTATGTACTTTGGCTCTTCCCTGGGGGGACAGTGTTAGACTCCGACGCACCACAGCAGGTTTACTGTTACCCTTCGACCATCACATTGACGATGAAACACAGAAATTGCATCCGGTTTCAATACAAAAATCGCAATGGCGATTTAAATTGACGAGAGTAACGTTTCAGGGAGTCTGTTTTTTTGTTCTTCCCTGGGGGTTCAGTGTTAGACTCCGATGCAACACGGCAGGTTTACTGTTACCCTTCGACCATCACATTGACGATGAAACAGAAATTGCATCCGGTTTCAATACAAAATAAGCAAAGCCGATTTATATTGACGAGAGTAACGTTTCAGGGAGTCTGTTCTTTGGCTCTTCCCTGGGGGCTCAGTGTGAGACTCCGATGCATCACAGCAGGTTTACTGTTACCCTTCGACCATGATATTGACGATGAAGCTTAGACTCCGATGCACCACAGCAGGATTACTGTTACCCTTCGACCATCACATTGACGATGAAACACAGAAATTGCATCCGGTTTCAATACAAAATTCGCAATGCCGGTTTATATTGACGAGAGTAACGTTTCCGGCAGTCTGTTATATAGCTTTTCCCTGGGGGCTCAGTGTGAGACTCCGATGCACCACAGCAGGTTTACTGTTACCCTTCAACCTTGATATTGACGATGAAACTTAGAAATTGCTTCCGGATCATTACAAAATTCTCATTGCCGTTTTTGGTCCACAGGAGTACCGTTTCGAAGAGTATGTACTTTGGCTTTTCACTGGGGGCCCAGTGTTAGGCTCCGATGCACCACAGCAGGTTTACCCTTCGACCATCACATTGACGATGAAACACAGAAATTGCATCCGGATCAATACAATATTCACAATGCCGATTTCTGTCCACAGGAGTACCGTTTCGAAGAGTATGTACTTTGGCTCTTGCCCGGGGGCCCAGCGTTAGACTCCGATGCACCACAGCAGGTTTACCCTTCGACCATCAAATTGACGATGAAACACAGAAATTGCATCCGGTTTCAATACAAAATTCGCAATAACGATTTATATTCACGAGAGTAACGTTACGGGAAGTATTTTTTTTCACTCTTCCCTGGGGGCTCAGTGTTACACTCCGATGCAACACGGCAGGTTTACTGTTACCCTTCGACCATCACATTGACGATGAAACACAGAAATTACATCCGGTTTCATTACAAAATTCGCAATGCCGATTTATATTGACGAGTGTAACGTTTAGGGGAGTCTGTCTTTGGCTCTTCCCTGGGGGCTCAGTGCTAGACTCCGATGCAAGACGCCAGGTTTACTGTTACCCTTCGACCATCACATTGACGATGAAACACAGAAATTGCATCCGGGTTCAATACAAAATTCGCAATGACGATTTCTGTCCACAGTAGTAACGTTTCGAAAGTATGTACTTTGGCTCTTCCCTCGGGGGACAGTGTTAGACTCCGACGCACCACAGCAGGTTTACTGTTACCCTTCGACCATCACATTGACGATGAAACACAGAAATTGCATCCGGTTACAATACAAAAATCGCAATGACGATTTAAATTGACGAGAGTAACGTTTCAGGGAGTCTTTTTTTTTGTTCTTCCCTGGGGGTTTAGTGTTAGACTCCGATGCAACACGGCAGGTTTACTGTTACCCTTCGACCATCACATTGACGATGAAACACAGAAATTGCATCCGGGTTCAATACAAAATTCGCAACGACGATTTATATTGACGAGAGTACCGTTTCGGGAGTCTGTCTTTTGGCTCTTCCCTGGGGGCTCAGTGTGAGTCTCCGATGCACCACAGCAGGTTTACTGTTACCTTCCGACCATCACATTGACGATGAAACACAGAATTTGCATCCGGTTTCAATACAAAATTCGCAATGCCGATTTATATTGACGAGAGTAAAGTTTCGGGGTGTCTGTTTTTTGGCTTTTCCCTTTGGGCTCAGTGTGAGACTCCAAAGCACCACAGCAGGTTTATTGTTACCCTTCGACCATCACATTGACGATGAAACACAGAAATTGCATCCGGATCAATACAAATTTCACAATGCCGATTTCTGTCCACAGTAGTAACGTTTCGAAAGTATGTAGTTTGGCTCTTCCCTGGGGGGACAGTGTTAGACTCCGACGCACCACAGCAGGTTTACTGTTGCCCCTCGACCATCACATTGACGATGAAACACAGAAATTGCATCCGGTTTCAATACAAAAATCGCAATGCCGATTTAAATTGACGAGAGTAACGTTTCAGGGAGTCTGTTTTTTTGTTCTTCCCTGGGGGTTCAGTGTTAGACTCCGATGCAACACGGCAGGTTTACTGTTACCCTTCGACCATCACATTGACGATGAAACACAGAAATTGCATCCGGTTTCAATACAAAATTCGCAATGCCGATTTATATTGACGAGAGTAACGTTTCGGGGAGTTTGTTTTTTGGCTCTTCCCTGGGGACTCAGTGTTGGACTCCGATGGTACATGGCAGGTTTACTGTTGCCATTCGACCATCACATTGACGATGAAACACAGAAATTGCATCCGGTTTCAATACAAAAATCGCAATGCCGATTTAAATTGACGAGAGTAACGTTTCAGGGAGTCTGTTCTTTTGTTCTTCCCTGGGGGTTCAGTGTTAGACTCCGATGCAACACGGCAGGTTTACTGTTACCCTTCGACCATCACATTGACGATGAAACACAGAAATTGCATCCGGTTTCAATACAAAATTCGCAATGCCGATTTATATTGACGAGAGTAACGTTTCGGGGAGTTTGTTTTTTGGCTCTTCCCTGGGGACTCAGTGTTGGACTCCGATGGTACATGGCAGGTTTACTGTTGCCATTCGACCATCACATTGACGATGAAACACAGAAATTGCATCCGGTTTCAATACAAAATTCGCAATGCCGATTTATATTGACGAGAGTAACGTTTCGGGGAGTCCGTTTTTTGCCTCTTCCCTGGGGACTCAGTGTTAGACTCCGATGCAACACGGCAGGTTTACTGTTACCCATCGACCATCACATTGACGATGAAACACAGAAATTGCATCCGGTTTCAATACAAAATTCGTAATGCCGATTTATATCGACGAGAGTTACGTTTCGGGGAGTCTGTTTTATGGCTCTTCCCCGGAGGGTCAGTGTGGGACTCCGCTGCACCACAGCAGGTTTGCTGTTACCCTTCGACCATGATATTGACGATGAAACTTAGAAATTGCATCCGGATCATAACAAGATTCACAGTGCCGATTTCTGTCCACAGGAGTGCCATTTCGAAGAGTATGTACTATGGCTCTTCCCTCGGGGCCAGGTGTTAGACTCCGATGCACCACAGCAGGTTTACTGTTACCCTTCGACCATCACGTTGACGATGAAACACAGAAATTGCATCCGGTTTCAATACAAAATTCCGAATGATGACTTATATTGACGAGAGTAACGTGTCGGGGAGTCCGTTTTTTGGCTCTTCCCTGGGGACTCAGTGGTAGACTCCGATGCAACACGACAGGTTTACTGATACCCGTCGACCATCACATTGACGATGAAACACAGAAATTGCATCCGGTTTCAATACAATATTCGCAATGCCGATTTATATTGACGAGAGTAACGTTTCGGGGAGCCTGTTTTATGGCTCTGCCCTGGGGGCTCAGTGTGAGACTAGAATGCATCACAGCAGGTTTACTGTTACACTTCGACCATCACATTGACGATGAAACACAGAAATTGCTTCCGGTTTCAATACAAAATTCGCAATGCCGATTTATATTGACGAGAGTAACTTTTCGGGGAGTCTGTTATTTGGCTCTTCCCTGTGGGCTCAGTGATAGACTCCGATGCAACGCGGTAGGTTTACTGTTACCCATCGACCATCACATTGACGATGAAACACAGAAATTGCATCCGGTTTCAATACAAAATTCGTAATGCCGATTTTTATTGACGAGAGTAACGTTTCGGGGAGTCTGTTTTTGTGGGTCTTCCCTGGGGGCTTAGTGTTAGACTCCGATGCAAAACAGCAGGTTTACTGTTACCCTTCGACCATCACATTGACGATGACACACAGAAATTGCATCCGGTTTCAATACAAAATTCGCAATGCCGATTTATATTGACGAGAGTAACGTTTCGGGGAGTCTGTTTTATGGCTCTTCCCCGGAGGCTCAGTGTGAGACTCCGATGCACCACAGCAGGTTTACTGTCATGTCCATTATAATTATCCGGGCTGTTATGCCGTGGTCGGTTGATGAATGCTGTGGTGATTCAACGTTTCGTCTCCGACTGCGGGAGACATCTTCAAGGGGGTCCGTAGCTTGATGGAAGGTCCAACACACACACTGGCTCGCTACTGACTGCCGCTAAATTCCGTGTCCGCGCGCCCCCGCGTTGCGGCGTGGCGTCACGTGTTTTGAAAACGTCAGTGCAATTGGCCGCTGTCCGTCGCCGTCGATCGCCGTTGCCATCACCCAGTAGTGGACGAGTGGTACACATCTTCTTTAACACCGGCATCCATATACCATTTAATTTGACGCCCTCCTCCTTTCGGTTGAAATTATTTGGGTGTTTAGCGATTTCGATCGCCTCCCTGTAGATCCTTTCGTAATATCCGCTCGTGGCCGCTAGTACTTGCGTCTCCTCGAAACGAATATTGTGGTTCCCTGGCTGGAAAGCATGCTCTGCAACAGCTGATCGTTCCGTTTCTCCTCTTCTACAATTTCCCTTGTGCTCTTCCAAACGTTTAGAAACAGTTCTTTTAGTGGTACCCACATAAACATCACCACAGCTGCATGGGATCCTATACACTCCAGATTTTTCCAATGGTTTGCGAGCGTCCTTGGCAGGCCTAAGGTATTCCTGTATCTTCCTGGTGGGCTTGTAAATTACGGTAATATTCCGCTTCGTCAAGATCCTCCCTATTCTTTCCGTTACATTTTTAACAAACGGCAGGAAAACCTTAGATTTTGCAGTAGCCTGTACGTCAGTATGATTTCTGCGTGGCTGCCTCAACGCACGTTTTATTTCAGCGGACGAATATCCGTTCTTCGTTAGTGCGTTGTGGAGATGTTCCATCTCAGCGTCGAGCAACTCAGGTTCACAAATATTTCTAGCTCTGTCCGCTAACGTCTTGGTAACACCCCGCTTCTGTTGTGGGTGGTGGTTCGAATCCCGGTGCAAATAACGGTCCGTGTGCGTGGGTTTGCGGTACACTGAGTGGCCCAAACTACCATTTTCGTTTCTAAACACAAGCACATCGAGGAAATGTAGTCTGAACAGTATAAACTCAAGAATTCAGTTAACAATGAAGGAGGAGGCAGACGGCAAACTACATTTCTTCGATGTGCTTGTGTTTAGAAACGAAAATGGTAGTTTGGGCCACTCAGTGTACCGCAAACCCACGCACACGGACCGTTATTTGCACCGGGATTCGAACCACCACCCACAACAGAAGCGGGGTGTTATCAAGACGTTAGCGGACAGAGCTAGAAATATTTGTTAACCTGAGTTGCTCGACGCTGAGATGGAACATCTCCACAATGCACTAACGAAGAACGGATATTCGTCCGCCGAAATAAAACGTGCGTTGAGGCAGCCACGCAGAAATCATACTGACGTACAGGCTACTGCAAAATCTAAGGTTTTCCTGCCGTTTGTTAAAAATGTAACGGAAAGAATAGGGAGGATCTTGACGAAGCGGAATATTACCGTAATTTACAAGCCCACCAGGAAGATACAGGAATACCTTAGGCCTGCCAAGGACGCTCGCAAACCATTGGAAAAATCTGGAGTGTATAGGATCCCATGCAGCTGTGGTGATATTTATGTGGGTACCACTAAAAGAACTGTTTCTAAACGTTTGGAAGAGCACAAGGGAAATTGTAGAAGAGGAGAAACGGAACGATCAGCTGTTGCAGAGCATGCTTTCCAGCCAGGGAACCACAATATTCGTTTCGAGGAGACGCAAGTACTAGCGGCCACGAGCGGATATTACGAAAGGCTCTACAGGGAGGCGATCGAAATCGCTGAACACCCAAATAATTTCAACCGAAAGGAGGAGGGCGTCAAATTAAATGGTATATGGATGCCGGTGTTAAAGAAGATGTGTACCACTCGTCCACTACTGGAGGATGGCAACGGCGATCGACGGCGACGGACAGC
This sequence comes from Schistocerca cancellata, assembly GCF_023864275.1. Classification (NCBI taxonomy): domain Eukaryota; kingdom Metazoa; phylum Arthropoda; class Insecta; order Orthoptera; family Acrididae; genus Schistocerca; species Schistocerca cancellata. The sequence continues at coordinate 419,771,336 of NC_064634.1, read as the reverse complement.
GGCCAATTGCACTGACGTTTTCAAAACACGTGACGTCACGCCGCGGCGCTGGGGCGCGCGGACACGGAATTTAGCGGCAGTCAGTAGCGAGCCAGTGTGTGTGTTGGACCTTCCATCAAGCTACGGACCCCCTTGAAGATGTCTCCCGCAGTCGGAGACGAAACGTTGGGAATCACAACAGCATTCATCAACCGACCACGGCATAACAGCCCGGATAATTATAATGGACATGATATTTCCGGCCGTGAAAGTTTACATTTTAGTAGCAGGTTTACTGTTACCCTTCGACCATGATATTGACGATGAAACTTGGAAATTGCATCCGGATCATTACAAAATTCACAATGCCGATTTCGGTCCACAGGAGTACCGTTTCGAAGAGTATGTACTTTGGCTTTTCACTGGGGGCCCAGTGTTAGGCACCGATGCACCACAGCAGGTTTACCCTTCGACCATCACATTGACGATGAAACACAGAAATTGCTTCCGGATCAATACAAAATTCACGATGCCGATTTCTGTCCACAGGAGTACCGTTTCGAAGAGTATGTACTTTGGCTCTTGCCTGGGGGCCCAGTGTTAGACTCCGATGCACCACAGCAGGTTTACCCTTCGACCATCACATTGACGATGAAACACAGAAATTGCATCCGGTTTCAATACAAAATTCGCAATGCCGATTTATATTCACGAGAGTAACGTTACGGGAAGTATTTTTTTCCCTCTTCCCTGGGGGCTCAGTGTTAGATTCCGATGCAACACGGCAGGTTTACTGTTACCCTTCGACCATCACATTGACGATGAAACACAGAAATTACATCCGGTTTCATTACAAAATTCGCAATGCCGATTTATATTGACGAGTGTAACGTTTAGGGGAGTCTGTCTTTGGCTCCTCCCTGGGGGCTCAGTGCTAGACTCCGATGCAACACGGCAGGTTTACTGTTACCCTTCGACCATCACATTGACGATGAAACACAGAAATTGCATCCGGGTTCAATACAAAATTCGCAACGACGATTTATATTGACGAGAGTACCGTTTCGGGAGTCTGTTTTTTGGCTCTTCCCTGGGGGCTCAGTGTGAGTCTCCGATGCACCACAGCAGGTTTACTGTTACCTTTCGACCATCACATTGACGATGAAACACAGAAATTGCATCCGGTTTCAATACAAAATTCGCAATGCCGATTTATATTGACGAGAGTAAAGTTTCGTGGAGTCCTTTTTTTGGCTCTTCCCTTTGGGCTCAGTGTGAGACTCCAAACCACCACAGCAGGTTTATTGTTACCCTTTGACCATCACATTGACGATGAAACACAGAAATTGCATCCGGATCAATACAAATTTCACAATGCCGATTTCTGTCCACAGTAGTAACGTTTCGAAAGTATGTACTTTGGCTCTTCCCTGGGGGGACAGTGTTAGACTCCGACGCACCACAGCAGGTTTACAGTTACCCTTCGACCATCACATTGACGATGAAAAACAGAAATTGCATCCGGTTTCAATACAAAATTCCGAATGCCGACTTATATTGACGAAAGTAACGTGTCGGGTGGTCCGTTTTTTGGCTCTTCCCTGGGGACTCAGTGTTAGACTCCGATGCAACACGGCAGGTTTACTGATACCCTTCGACCGTCACATTGACGATGAAACATAGAAATTGCATCCGGTTTCAATACAAAATTCGCAATGCCGATTTATATTGACGAGAGTATCGTTTCGGGGAGCCTGTTTTACGGCTCTTCCCTGGGGGCTCAGTGTGAGCCTAGAATGCACCACAGCAAGTTTACTGTTACCCATCGACCATCACATTGACGATGAAACACAGAAATTGCATCCGGTTTCAATACAAAATTCGTAATGCCGATTTATATTGACGAGAGTTACGTTTCGGGGAGTCTGTTTTATGGCTCTTCCCCGGAGGGTCAGTGTGAGACTCCGATGCACCACAGCAGGTTTGCTGTTACCCTTCGACCATGATATTGACGATGAAACTTAGAAATTGCATCCGGATCATAACAAGATTCACAGTGCCGATTTCTGTCCACAGGAGTGCCATTTCGAAGAGTATGTACTATGGCTCTTCCCTGGGGGCCAGGTGTTAGACTCCGATGCACCACAGCAGGTTTACTGTTACCCTTCGAAAATGATATTGACGATGAAACTTAGAAATTGCGTACGGATCATTACAAAATTAACAATGCCGATTTCTGTCCACAGGAGTACCATTTCGAAAAGTATGTACTTTGGCTCTTCCCTGGGGGCCCAGTGTTAGTCTCCGATGCACCACAGCAGGATTACTGTTACCCTTCGACCATCACATTGACGATGAAACACAGAAATTGCATCCGGTTTCAATACAAAATTCGCAATGCCGGTTTATATTGACGAGAGTAAATTTTCGGGCAGTCTGTTATATGGCTCATCCCTGGGGGCTCAGTGTGAGACTCCGATGCACCACAGCAGGTTTACTGTTACCCTCCAACCTTGATATTGACGATGAAACTTAAAAATTGCATCCGGATCATTACAAAATTCACAATGCCGATTTCGGTCCACAGGAGTACCGTTTCGAAGAGTATGTACTTTGGCTTTTCACTGGGGGCCCAGTGTAAGACTCCGATGCACCACAGCAGGTTTACCCTTCGACCATCACATTGACGATGAAACACAGAGATTGCATCCGGATCAATACAAAATTCACAATGCCGATTTCTGTGCACAGAAGTACCGTTTCGAAGAGTATGTACTTTGGCTCTTGCCTTGGGGCCCAGTGTTAGACTCCGATGCACCACAGCAAGTTTACCCTTCGACCATCACATTGACGATGAAACACAGAAATTGCATCCGGTTTCAATACAAAATTTGCAATGCCGATTTATATTCACGATAGTAACGTTACGGGAAGTATTTTTTTTCCCTCTTCCCTGGGGGCTCAGTGTTAGACTCCGATGCAACACGGCAGGTTTACTGTTACCCTTCGACCATCACAATGACGATGAAACACAGAAATTACATCCGGTTTCATTACAAAATTCGCAATGCCGATTTATATTGACGAGAGTAAAGTTTTGGGGAGTCTGTTATTTGGCTCTTCCCTTTGGGCTCTGTGTGAGACTCCAAAGCACCACAGCAGGTTTATTGTTACCCTTCGACAATCACATTGACGATGAAACACAGAAATTGCATCCGGATAAATTCAAATTTCACAATGCCGATTTCTGTCCGCAGTAGTAACGTTTCGAAAGTATGTACTTTGGCTCTTCCCTGGGGGGACAGTGTTAGACTTCGACGCACCACAGCAGGTTTACTGTTACCCTTCGACCATCACATTGACGATGAAATACTGAAATTGCATCCGGGTTCAATACAAAATTCGCAACGACGATTTATATTGACGAGAGTACCGTTTCGGGAGTCTGTTTTTTGGCTCCTCCCTGGGGGCTCAGTGTAAGTCTCCGATGCACCACAGCAGGTTTACTGTTACCTTTCGACCATCACATTGACGATGAAACACAGAAATGGCATCCGGTTTCAATACAAAATTCGCAATGCCGATTTATATTGACGAGAGTAAAGTTTCGGGGAGTCTGTTTTTTGGCTCTTCCCTTTGGGCTCAGTGTGAGACTCCAAAGCACCACAGCAGGTTTATTGTTACCCTTCGACCATCACATTGACGATGAAACACAGAAATTGCATCCGGATCAATACAAATTTCACAATGCCGATTTCTTTCCACAGTAGTAACGTTTCGAAAGTATGTACTTTGGCTCTTCCCTGGGGGGACAGTGTTAGACTCCGACACACCACAGCAGGTTTACTGTTACCCTTCGACCATCACATTGACGATGAAACACAGAAATTGCATCCGGTTTCAATACAAAAATCGCAATACCGATTAAATTGACGAGAGTAACGTTTCAGGGAGTCTGTTTTTTTGTTCTTCCCTGGGGGTTCAGTGTTAGACTCCGATGCAACACGGCAGGTTTACTGTTACCCTTCGACCATCACATTGACGATGAAACATCTGAAATTGCATCCGGTTTCAATACAAAATCCGCAATGCCGATTTATATTGACGAGAGTGACGTTTCGGGGAGTCGTTTTTATGGCTCTTCCCTGGGGGCTCAGTGTGAGCCTAGAATGCACAACAGCAAGTTTACTGTTATCCTTCGACCATGACATTGACGATGAAACACAGAAATTGCATCCGGTTTCAATACAAAATTCGCAATGCCGATTTATATTGACGAGAGTAACGTTTCGGGGAGTCCGTTTTTTGCCTCTTCCCTGGGGACTCAGTGTTAGACTCCGAAGCAACACGGCAGGTTTACTGTTACACATCGACCATCACATTGACGACGAAACACAGAAATTGCATCCGGTTTCAATACAAAATTCGTAATGCGATTTATATTGACAAGAGTAACGTTTAGGGGAGTCTGTTTTTGTGGGTCTTCCGTAGGGGCTCAGTGCTAGACTCCGATGCAAAACAGCAGGTTTACTGTTACCCTTCGACCATCAAATTGACGATAAAACACAGAAATTGCATCCGGTTTGAATACAAAATTCGCAATGCAGATTTATATTGACGAGAGTTACGTTTCGGGGAGTCTGTTTTATGTCTCTTCCTCGGAGGGTCAGTGTGAGACTCCGATCCACCACAGCAGGTTTGCTGTTACCCTTCGACCATGATATTGACGATGAAACTTAGAAATTGCATCCGGATCATAACAAGATTCACAGTGCCTATTTCTGTCCACAGGAGTGCCATTTCGAAGAGTATGTACTATGGCTCTTCCCTGGGGGCCAGGTGATAGACTCCGATGCACCACAGCAGCTTTACTGTTACCCTTCGACCATCACATTGACGATGAAACACAGTAATTGCATCCGGTTTCAATACAAAATTCCCAATGCAGACTTAAATTGACGAGAGTAAAGTTTCGGGGAGTCTGCTTTTTGGCTCTTCCCTGAAGACTCAGTGTTAGACTCCGATGCAACACGGCAGGTTTACTGTTACCCTTCGACCATCACATTGACGATGAAACACAGAAATTACATCCGGTTTCAATACAAAATTCGCAATGCCGATTTATATTGACGAGAGTAACGTTTCGGGAAGTCTGTTTTTTGGCTCTTCCCTTTGGGCTCAGTGTGAGACTCCAAAGCACCACAGCAGGTTTACTGTTACCCTTCGACCATCACATTGACGATGAAACACAGAAATTGCATCCGGATCAATACAAATTTCACAATGCCGATTTCTGTCCACAGTAGTAACGTTTCGAAGAGTATGTACTTTAGCTCTTCCCTGGGGGGACAGTGTTAGACTCCGATGCACCACAGCAGGTTTACTGTTACCCTTCGACCATCACATTGACGATGAAACACAGAAATTGCATCCCGTTTCAATACAAAAATCGCAATGCCGATTTAAATTGACGAGAGTAACGTTTCAGTTAGTCTGTTTTTTGGCTCTTCCCTGGGGGCTCAGTGTTAGACTCCGATGCAACACGGCAGGTTTATTGTTACCCTTCGACCATCACATTGACGATGAAACACAGAAATTGCATCCGGTTTCAATACAAAAGTTCGCAATGCCGACTTATAATGACAGGAGTGACGTGTCGGGGAGTCTGTTTTATGGCTCTTCCTTGGGGGTTGAGTGTGAGACTCCGATGCACCACAGCAGGTTTCTGTTACCCTTCGACCATCACATTGACGATGAAACACAGGAATTGCATCCGGGACAATACAAAATTCACAATGCCGTTTTCTGTCCACAGTAGTACCGTTTAGAAGAGTATGTACTTTGGCTCTTCCCTGGGGGCCCAGTGTTAGACTCCGATGCACCACAGCATGTTTACTGTTACCCTTGGACCATCACATTGATGATGAAATACAGAAATTGCATCCGGTTTCAATACAAAATTCGCAATGCCGATTTATATTGACGAACGTAACGTTTCATGGAGTCTGTTTTTCCTCTTCCCTGGGGGCTCAGTGTTAGACTCCGATGCAACACGGCAGGTTTACTGTTACCCTTCGACCATCACATTGACCATGAAACACAGAAATTGCTTCCGGTTTCAATACAAATTTCGCAATGCCGACTTATATTGACGAGAAATAGTTTCAGGGAGTCTGTTCTTTGGCTCTTCCCTGGGGGCTCAGTGTGACACTCCGATGCACCACAGCAGGTTTACTGTTACCCTTCGACCATAATATTGACGATGAAACTTGGAAATTGCATCCGGATCATTACAAAATTCACAATGCGGATTTCTGTCCACAGGAATACCATTTCGAAGAGTATATACTTCGGCTGTTTTCTGGGGGCCCAGTGTTAGACTCCGATGCACCACAGGAGGTTTACCCTTCGACCATCACATTGGCGATGAAACACAGAAATTGCATCAGGATCAAATCAAAATTCACAATGCTGATTTCTGTCCACAGGAGTACCGTTTCGAAGAGTATGTACTTTGGCTCTTGCCTGGGGTCCCAGTGTTAGACTCCGATGCACCACAACAGGTTTACCCTTCGACCATCACATTGACGATGAAACACAGAAATTGCATCCGGTTTCAATACAAAATTCGCAATGCCGATTAATATTCACGAGAGTAACGTTTCGGGAAGTATTTTATTTCCCTCTTCCCTGGGGGCTCAGTGTTAGACTCCGATGCAACACGGCAGGTTTAGTGTTACCATTCGACCATCACAATGACGATGAAACACAGAAATGGCATCCGGTTTCAATACAAAATTCGCAATGGCGATTTATATTGACGAGAGTAAAGTTTCGGGAGTCTGTTTATTGGCTCTTCCCTTTGGGCTCAGTGTGAGACTCCAAAGCACCACAGCAGGTTTATTGTTACCCTTCGACCATCACATTGACGATGAAACACAGAAATTGCATCCGGATCAATACAAATTTCACAATGCCGATTTCTTTCCACAGTAGTAACGTTTCGAAAGTATGTACTTTGGCTCTTCCCTGGGGGGACAGTGTTAGACTCCGACACACCACAGCAGGTTTACTGTTACCCTTCGACCATCACATTGACGATGAAACACAGAAATCGCATCCGGTTTCAATACAAAAATCGCAATACCGATTTAAATTGACGAGAGTAACGTTTCAGGGAGTCTGTTTTTTTGTTCTTCCCTGGGGGTTCAGTGTTTGACTCCGATGCAACACGGCAGGTTTACTGTTACCCTTCGACCATCACATTGACGATGAAACATCTGAAATTGCATCCGGTTTCAATACAAAATCCGCAATGCCGATTTATATTGACGAGAGTGACGTTTCGGGGAGTCGTTTTTATGGCTCTTCCCTGGGGGCTCAGTGTGAGCCTAGAATGCACCACAGCAAGTTTACTGTTATCCTTCGACCATGACATTGACGATGAAACACAGAAATTGCATCCGGTTTCAATACAAAATTCGCAATGCCGATTTATATTGACGAGAGTAACGTTTCGGGGAGTCCGTTTTTTGCCTCTTCCCTGGGGACTCAGTGTTAGACTCAGAAGCAACACGGCAGGTTTACTGTTACACATCGACGATCACATTGACGACGAAACACAGAAATTGCATCCGGTTTCAATACAAAATTCGTAATGCCGATTTATATTGACAAGAGTAACGTTTAGGGGAGTCTGTTTTTGTGGGTCTTCCGTAGGGGCTCAGTGCTAGACTAGGATGCAAAACAGCAGGTTTACTGTTACCCTTCGACCATCAAATTGACGATAAAACACAGAAATTGCATCCGGTTTGAATACAAAATTCGCAATGCAGATTTATATTGACGAGAGTTACGTTTCGAGGAGTCAGTATTATAGCTCTTCCTCGGAGGGTCAGTGTGAGACTCCGATCCACCACAGCAGGTTTGCTGTTACCCTTCGACCATGATATTGACGATGAAACTTAGAAATTGCATCCGGATCATAACAAGATTCACAGTGCCTATTTCTGTCCACAGGAGTGCCATTTCGAAGAGTATGTACTATGGCTCTTCCCTGGGGTCCAGGTGATAGCCTCCGATGCACCACAGCAGGTTTACTGTTACCCTTCGACCATCACATTGACGATGAAACACAGTAATTGCATCCGGTTTCAATACAAAATTCCCAATGCAGACTTAAATTGACGAGAGTAAAGTTTCGGGGAGTCTGCTTTTTGGCTCTTCCCTGAAGACTCAGTGTTAGACTCCGATGCAACACGGCAGGTTCACTGTTACCCTTCGACCATCACATTGACGATGAAACACAGAAATTACATCCGGTTTCAATATAAAATTCGCAATGCCGATTTATATTGACGAGAGTAACGTTTCGGGAAGTCTGATTTTTGGCTCTTCCCTTTGGGCTCAGTGTGAGACTCCAAAGCACCACAGAAGGTTTACTGTTACCCTTCGACCATCACATTGACGATGAAACACAGAAATTGCATCCGGATCAATACAAATTTCACAATGCCGATATCTGTCCACAGTAGTAACGTTTCGAAGAGTATGTATTTTGGCTCTTCCCTGGGGGGACAGTGTTAGACTCCGATGCTCCACAGCAGGTTTACTGTTACCCTTCGACCATCACATTGACGATGAAACACAGAAATTGCATCCCGTTTCAATACAAAAATCGCAATGCCGATTTAAATTGACGAGAGTAACGTTTCAGGGAGTCTGTTTTTTGGCTCTTCCCTGGGGGCTCAGTGTTAGACTCCGATGCAACACGGCAGGTTTCTTGTTACCATTCGACCATCACATTGACGATGAAACACAGAAATTGCATCCGGTTTCAATACAAAAGTTCGCAATCCCGACTTATAATGACGGGAGTAACGTGTCGGGGAGTCTGTTTTATGGCTCTTCCCTGTGGGTTCAGTGTGAGACTCCGATGCACCACAGCAGGTTTCTGTTACCCTTCGACCATCACATTGACGATGAAACACAGGAATTGCATCCGGGACAATACAAAATTCACAATGCCGTTTTCTGTCCAGAGTAGTACCGTTTAGAGGAGTATGTACTTTGGCTCTTCCCTGGGGGCCCAGTGTTAGACTCCGATGCACCACAGCATGTTTACTGTTACCCTTGGACCATTACATTGATGATGAAATACAGAAATTGCATCCGGTTTCAATACAAAATTCGCAATGCCGATTTATATTGACGACAGTAACGTTTCGGGGAGTCTGTTTTTCCTCTTCCCTGCGGGCTCAGTGTTAGACTCCGATGCAACACGGCAGGTTTACTGTTACCCTTCGACCATCACATTGACGATGAAACACAGAAATTGCATTCGGTTACATTACAAAATTCGCAATGCCGATTTCTATTGACGAGAAAAAGTTTCAGGGAGTCTGTTCTTTGGCTCTTCCGTGGGGGCTCAGTGTGACACTCCGATGCACCAGAGCAGGTTTACTGTTACCCTTCGAAAATGATATTGACGATGAAACTTAGAAATTGCATCCGGATCATTACAAAATTAACAATGCCGATTTCTGTCCATAGGAGTACCATTTGAAAAGTATGTACTTTGGCTCTTCCCTGGGGGTCCAGTGTTAGTCTCTGATGCACCACAGCAGGTTTACTGTTACCCTTCGACCATCACATTGACGATGAAACACAGAAATTGCATCCGGATCAATACAAATTTCACAATGCCGATTTCTGTCCACAGTAGTAACGTTTCGAAGAGTAAGTACTTTGGCTCTTCCCTGGGGGGACAGTGTTAAACTCCGATGCACCACAGCAGGTTTACTGTTACCCTTCGACCATGATATTGACGATGAAGCTTAGAAATTGCATCCGGATCATTACAAAATGCACAATGCCGATTTCTGTCCACAGGAGTACCATTTCGAAGAGTATGTACTTTGGCTCTTCCCTGGGGCCCAGTGTTAGTCTCCGACGCACCACAGCAGGTTTACTGTTACCCTTCGACCATCACATTGACGATGAAACACAGAAATTGCATCCGGTTTCAATACAAAATTCCGAATGCCGACTTATATTGACGAGAGTAACGTGTCGGGCAGTCCGTTTTTTGGCTCTTCCCTGGGGACTCAGTGTTAGATTCCGATGCAACACGGCAGGTTTACTGTTACCCTTCTACCATCACATTGACGATGAAACACAGAAATTGCATCCAGTTTCAATACAAAATTCGCAATGCCGATTTATATTGACGAGAGAAACGTTTCGGGGAGCCTCTTTTATGGCTCTTCCCTGGGGGCTCAGTGTGAGACTAGAATGCACCACAGCAAGTTTACTGATACCCTTCGACCATCACATTGACGATGAAACACAGAAATTGCATCCGGTTTCGATACAAAATTCGCAATGCCGATTTATATTGACGAGAGTACCGTTTCTGGAGTTTGTTTTTTGGCTCTTCCCTGGGGGCTCAGTGTGAGTCTCCGATGCACCACAGCAGGTTTACTGTTACCTTTCGACCATCACATTGACGATGAAACACAGAAATTTCATCCGGTTTCAATACAAAATTCGCAATGCCGATTTTTATTGACGAGAGTAAAGTTTCGTGGAGTCCTTTTTTTGGCTCTTCCCTTTGGGCTCAGTGTGAGACTCCAAAGCACCACAGCAGGTTTATTGTTACCCTTCGACCATCACATTGACGATGAAACACAGAAATTGCATCCGGATCAATACAAATTTCACAATGCCTATTTCTGTCCACAGTAGTAACGTTTCGAAAGTATGTACTTTGGCTCTTCCCTGGGGGGACAGTGTTAGACTCCGACGCACCACAGCAGGTTTACTGTTACCCTTCGACCATCACATTGACGATGAAAAACAGAAATTGCACCCGGTTTCAATACAAAATTCCGAATGCCGACTTATATTGACAAAAGTAACGTGACGGGGAGTCCGTTTTTTGGCTCTTCCCTGGGGACTCAGTGTTAGACTCCGATGCAACACGGCAGGTTTACTGTTACCCTTCGACCATCACATTGACGATGAAACACAGAAATTGCATCCGGTTTCAATACAAAATTCGCAATGCCGATTTATATTGACGAGAGTATCGTTTCGGGGAGCCTGTTCTATGGCTCTTCCCTGGTGGCTCAGTGTGAGCCTATATTGCACCACAGCAATTTTACTGTTATCCTTCGACCATCACATTGACGATGAAACACAGAAATTGCATCCGGTTTCAATACAAAATTCGCAATGCCGATTTATATTGACGAGAGTAACGTTTCGGGGAGTCCGTTTTTTGCCTCTTCCCTGGGGACTCAGTGTTAGACTTCGATGCAACACGGCAGGTTTACTGTTACCCATCTACCATCACATTGACGATGTAACACAGAAATTGCATCCGGTTTCAATACAAAATTCGTAATGCCGATTTATATTGACGAGCGTTACTTTTCGGGGAGTCTGTTTTATGGCTCTTCCCCGGAGGGTCAGTGTGAGACTCCGATGCACCACAGCAGGTTTGCTGTTACCCTTCGACCATGATATTGACGATGAAACTTAGAAATTGCATCCGGATCGTAACAAGATTCACAGCGCCGATTTCTGTCCACAGGAGTGCCATTTCGAAGAGTATGTACTATGGCTCTTCCCTGGGGGCCAGGTGTTAGACTCCGATGCACCACAGCAGGTTTACTGTTACCCCTTGAAAATGATATTGACGATGAAACTTAGAAATTGCATCCGGATCACTACAAAATTAACAATGCCGATTTCTGTCCACAGGAGTATCATTTCGAAAAGTATGTACTTTGGCTCTTCCCTGGGGGCCCAGTGTTAGTCGCCGATGCACCACAGCAGGTTTACTGTTACCCTTCGACCATCACATTGACGATGAAACACAGAAATTGCATTCGGTTTCAATACAAAATTCCGAATGATGACTTATATTGACGAGAGTAACGTGTCGGGGAGTCAGTTTTTTGGCTCTTCGCTGGGGACTCAGTGTTAGACTCCGATGCAAGACGGCAGGTTTACTGTTACCCGTCGACCATCACATTGTCGATGAAACACAGAATTTGCATCCGGTTTCAATACAAAATTCGTAATGCCGATTTTTATTGACGAGAGTAACATTTCGAGTAGTCTGTTTTTTTGGGTCTTCCCTGGGGGCTTAGTGTTAGACTCCGATGCAAAACAGCAGGTTTACTGTTACCCTTCGACCATCACATTGACCATGAAACACAGAAAATGCATCCGGTTTCAATACAAAATCCGCAATGCCGATTTATATTGACGAGAGTAACTTTATGGATAGTCTGTTATTTTGCTCTTCCCTGGGGGCTCAGTGATAGACTCCGATGCAGAACGGCAGGTTTACTGTTACCCATTGACCATCACATTGACGATGAAACACAGAAATTGCATCCGGTTTCAATACAAAATTCGTAATGCCGATTTTTATTGACCAGAGTAACGTTTCCAGTAGTCTGTTTTTGTGGGTCTTCCCTGGGGGCTTAGTGTTAGACTCCGATGCAAAACAGCAGGTTTACTGTTACCCTTCGACCATCACATTGACGATGAAACACAGAAAATGCATCCGGTTTCAATACAAAATTCGCAATGCCGATTTATATTGACGAGAGTAACGTTTCGGGGAGTCTGTTTTATGGCTCTTCCCCGGAGGCTCAGTGTGCGACTCCGATGCACCACAGTAGGTTTATTGTTACCCTCCAACCTTGATATTGACGATGAAACTTAGAAATTGCATCCGGATCATTACAAAATTCACAATGCCGATTTCGGTCCACAGGAGTACCGTTTCGAAGAGTATGTACTTTGGCTTTTCACTGGGGGCCCAGTGTTAGACTACGATGCACCACAGCAGGTTTACTCTTCGACCATCACATTGACGAGGAAACACAGAAATTGCATCCGGATCAATACAAAATTCACAATGCCGATTTCTGTCCACAGGAGTACCGTTTCGAAGAGTATGTACTTTGGCTCTTGCCTGGGGGCCCAGTGTTAGATTCCGATGCACCACAGCAAGTTTACCCTTCGACCATCACATTGACGATGAAACACAGAAATTGCATCCGGTTTCAATACAAAATTCGCATTGCCGATTTATATTCACGAGAGTAACGTTACGGGAAGTATTTTTTTTCCCTCATCCCTGGGGGCTCAGTGTTAGACTCCGATGCAACACGGCAGGTTTACTGTTACCCTTCGACCATCACAATGACGATGAAACACAGAAATTACATCCGGTTTCATTACAAAATTCGCAATGCCGATTTATATTGGCGAGAGTAAAGTTTCGGTGAGTCTGTTTTTGGCTCCTCCCTTTGGGCTCAGTGTGAGACTCCAAAGCACCACAGCAGGTTTATTGTTACCCTTCGACCATCACATTGACGATGAAACACAGAAATTGCATCCGGATAAATACAAATTTCACAATGCCGATTTCTGTCCACAGTAGTAACGTTTCGAAAGTATGTACTTTGGCTCTTCCCTGGGGGCCAGGTGTAAGACTCCGATGCACCACAGCAGGTTTACTGTTACCCTTCGACCATCACATTGACGATGAAACACAGTAATTGCATCCGGTTTCAATACAAAATTCCCAATGCAGACTTAAATTGACGAGAGTAAAGTTTCGGGGAGTCTGCCTTTTGGCTCTTCCCTGAAGACTCAGTGTTGGACTCCGATGCAACACGGCAGGTTTACTGTTACCCTTCGACCATCACAATGACGATGAAACACAGAAATTACATCCGGTTTCATTACAATATTCGCAATGCCGATTTATATTGACGAGAGTAAAGTTTCGGGGAGTCTGTTTTTGGCTCTTCCCTTTGGGCTCAGTGTGAGAATCCAAAGCACAACAGCAGGTTTACTGTTACCCTTCGACCATCACATTGACGATGAAACACAGAAATTGCATACGGATCAATACAAATTTCACAATGCCGATTTCTTTCCACAGTAGTAACGTTTCGAAGAGTATGTACTTTGGCTCTTCCCTGGGGGGACAGTGTTAGACTCCGATGCACCACAGCAGGTTTACTGTTACCCTTCGACCATCACATTGACGATGAAACACAGAAATTGCATCCCGTTTCAATACAAAAATCGCAATGCCGATTTAAATTGACGAGAGTAACGTTTCAGGGAGTCTGTTTTTTGGCTCTTCCCTGGGGGCTCAGTGTTAGACTTCGATGCAACACGGCAGGTTTCTTGTTACCATTCGACCATCACATTGACGATGAAACACAGAAATTGCATCCGGTTTCAATAGAAAAGTTCGCAATCCCGACTTATTATGAAGGGAGTAACGTGTCGGGGAGTCTGTTATATGGCTCTTCCCTGGGGGTTCAGTGTGAGACTCCGATGCACCACAGCAGGTTTCTGTTACCCTTCGACCATCACATTGACGATGAAACACAGGAATTGCATCCGGGACAATACAAAATTCACAATGCCGTTTTCTGTCCACAGTAGTACCGTTTAGAAGAGTATGTACTTTGGCTCTTCCCTGAGGGCCCAGTGTTAGACTCCGATGCACCACAGCATGTTTACTGTTACCCTTGGACCATCACATTGATGATGAAATACAGAAATTGCATCCGGTTTCAATACAAAATTCGCAATGCCGATTTATATTGACGACAGTAACGTTTCGGGGAGTCTGTTTTTCCTCTTCCCTGCGGGCTCAGTGTTAGACTCCGATGCAACACGGCAGGTTTACTGTTACCCTTCGACCATCACATTGACGATGAAACACAGAAATAGCATTCGGTTACATTACAAAATTCGCAATGCCGATTTATATTGACGAGAAAAAGTTTCAGGGAGTCTGTTCTTTGGCTCTTCCGTGGGGGCTCAGTGTGACACTCCGATGCACCACAGCAGGTTTAGTGTTACCCTTCGAAAATGATATTGACGATGAAACTTAGAAATTGCATCCGGATCATTACAAAATTAACAATGCCGATTTCTGTCCATAGGAGTACCATTTGAAAAGTATGTACTTTGGCTCTTCCCTGGGGGTCCAGTGTTAGTCTCCGATGCACCACAGCAGGTTTACTGTTACCCTTCGACCATCACATTGACGATGAGACACAGAAATTGCATCCGGTTTCAATACAAAATTCCGAATGATGACTTATATTGACGAGAGTAACGTGTCGGGGAGTCCGTTTTTTGGCTCTTCCCTGGGGACTCAGTGTTAGACTCCGATGCAACACGGCAGGCTTACTGATACCCGTCGACCATCACATTGACGATGAAACACAGAAATTGCATCCGGTTTCAATACAAAATTCGCAATGCCGATTTATATTGACGAGAGTAACGTTTCGGGGAGCCTGTTTTGTGGCTCTGCCCTGGGGGCTCAGTGTGAGACTAGAATGCACCACAGCAGGTTTACTGTTACCCTTCGAACAACACATTGACGATGAAACACAGAAATTGCATCCGGTTTCAATTCAAAATTCGCAATGCCGATTTATATTGACGAGAGTAACTTTTCGGGGAGCCTGTTATTTGGCTCTTCCCTGGGGGCTCAGTGTTAGACTCCGATGCAACACGGCAGGTTTACTGTTACCCATCGAGCATCACATTGACGATGAAACACAGAAATTGCATCCGGTTTCAATACAAAATTCGTAATGCCGATTTTTATTGACGAGAGTAACGTTTCGGGGAGTCTGTTTTTGTGGGTCTTCCCTGGGGGCTTAGTGTTAGACTCCGATGCAAAACAGCAGGTTTACTGTTACCCTTCGACCATCACATTGACGATGAAACACATAAATTGCATCGGGTTTCAATACAAAATTCGCAATGCCGATTTATATTGACGAGAGTAACGTTTCGGGGAGTCTGTTTTATGGCTCCTCCCCGGAGGCTCAGTGTGAGACTCCGATGCACCACAGCAGGTTTACTTTTACCCTTCGACCATAATATTGACGATGAAACTTGGAAATTGCATCCGGATCATTACAAAATTC
Source organism: Schistocerca cancellata (assembly GCF_023864275.1). NCBI lineage: Eukaryota > Metazoa > Arthropoda > Insecta > Orthoptera > Acrididae > Schistocerca > Schistocerca cancellata. Next base: position 419,755,362 of record NC_064634.1, on the reverse strand, counting down.
ACAATGCCGATTTCTGTCCACAGGAATACCATTTCGAAGAGTATATACTTTGGCTGTTTCCTGGGGTCCCAGTGTTAGACTCCGATGCACTACAACAGGTTTACTGTTACCTTTCTACCATCACACTGACGATGAAACACAGAAATAGCATCCGGTTTCAATACAAAATAAGCAATGCCGATTTATATTGACGAGAGTAACGTTTCGGGGAGTCTGTTCTTTGGCTCTTCCCTGGGGGCTCAGTGTGAGACTCCGATGCACCACAGCAGGATTACTGTTATCCTTCGACCATCGCATTGACGATGAATCACAGAAATTGCATCCGGTTTCAATACAAAATTCGCAATGCCGGTTTATATTGACGAGAGTAACGTTTCGGGCAGTCTGTTATATAGCTCTTCCCTGGGGGCTCAGTGTGAGACTCCGATGCACCACAGCAGGTTTACTGTTACCCTTCAACCATGATATTGACGATGAAACTTAGAAATTGCATCCGGATCATTACAAAATTCACAATGCCGATTTCGGTCCGCAGGAGTACCGTTTCGAAGAGTATGTACTTTGGCTTTTCACTGGGGGCCCAGTGTTAGACTCCGATGCACCACAGCAGGTTTACCCTTCGACCATCACATTGACGATGAAACACAGAAATTGCATCCGGGTCAATACAAAATTCACAATGCTGATTTCTGTCCACAGGAGTACCGTTTCGAAGAGTATGTACTTTGGCTCTTGCCTGGGGTCCCAGTGTTAGACTCCGATGCACCACAGCAGGTTTACCCTTCGACCATCACATTGACGATGAAACACAGAAATTGCATCCGGTTTCAATACAAAATTCGCAATGCCGATTTATATTCACGAGAGTAACGTTTCGGGAAGTATTTTATTCCCCTCTTCCCTGGGGGCTCAGTGTTAGACTCCGATGCAACACGGCAGGTTTACTGTTACCCTTCGACCATCACATTGACGATGAAACACAGAAATTACATCCGGTTTCATTACAAAATTCGCAATACCGCTTTATATTGACGAGTGTAACGTTTAGGGGAGTCTGTCTTTGGCTCTTCCCTGGGGGCTCAGTGCTAGACTCCGATGCAACATGGCAGGTTTACAGTTGCCCTTCGACCATCACATTGACGATGAAACACAGAAATTGCATCCGGGTTCAATACAAAATTCGCAACGACGTTTTATATTGACGAGAGTACCGTTTCGGGAGTCTGTTTTTTGGCTCTTCCCTGGGGGCTCAGTGTGAGTCTCCGATGCACCACAGCAGGTTTACTGTTACCTTTCGACCATCACATTGACGATGAAACACAGAAATTGCATCCGGTTTCAATACAAAATTCGCAATGCCGATTTATATTGACGAGAGTAAAGTTTCGGGGAGTCTGTTTTTTGGCTCTTCCCTTTGGGCTCAGTGTGAGACTCCAAAGCACCACAGCACGTTTACTGTTACCCTTCGACCATCACATTGACGATGAAACACAGAAATTGCATCCGGATCAATACAAATTTCACAATGCCGATTTCTGTCCACAGTAGTAACGTTTCGAAGAGTAAGTACTTTGGCTCTTCCCTGGGGGGACAGTGTTAAACTCCGATGCACCACAGCACGTTTACTGTTACCCTTCGACCATCATATTGACGATGAAACACAGAAATTGCATCCGGTTTCAATACAAAAATCGCAATGCCGATTTAAATTGACGAGAGTAACGTTTCAGGGAGTCTGTTTCTTTGTTCTTACCTGGGGGTTCAGTGTTAGACTCCTATGCAACACGGCAGGTTTACTTTTAACCTTCGACCATCACATTGACGATGAAACACAGAAATTGCATCCGGTTTCAATACAAAATTCGCAATGCCGATTTATATTGACGAGAGTAACATTTCTGGGAGTCTGTTTTTTGGCTCTTCCTGGGACACAGTGTTGGACTCCGATGCAACACGGCAGGTTTACTGTTGCCATTCGACCATCACATTGACGAAGAAACACAGAAATTGCATCCGGTTTCAATACAAAATTCGCAATCCCGAATTATATTGAGGAGAGTAACCTTTCGGGGAGTCCGTTTTTTGCCTCTTCCCTGGGGACTCAGTGTTAGACTCCGATGCAACACGGCAGGTTTACTGTTACTCATCTATCATCACAATGACGATGAAACACAGAAATTGCATCCGATTTCAATACAAAATTCGTAATGCCGATTTATATTGACGAGCGTTACGTTTCGGGGAGTCTGTTTTATGGCTCTTCCCCGGAGGGTCAGTGTGAGACTCCGATGCACCACAGCAGGTTTGCTGTTACCCTTCGACCATGATATTGACGATGAAACTTAGAAATTGCATCCGGATCATAACAAGATTCACAGTGCCGATTTCTGTCCACAGGAGTGCCATTTCGAAGAGTATGTACTATGGCTCTTCCCTGGGGGCCAGGTGTTAGACTCCGATGCACCACAGCAGGTTTACTGTTACCCTTTGAAAATGATATTCACGATGAAACTTAGAAATTGCATCCGGATCACTACAAAATTAACAATGCCGATTTCTGTCCACAGGAGTACCATTTCGAAAAGTATGTACTTTGGCTCTTCCCTGGGGGCCCAGTGTTAGTCTCCGATGCACCACAGCAGGTTTACTGTTACCCTTCGACAATTACATTGACGATGAAACACAGAAATTGCATCGGGTTTCAATACAAAATTCGCAATGCCGATTTATATTGACGAGAGTAACGTTTCGGGGAGTCTGTTTTATGGCTCTTCCCAGGAGGCTCAGTGTGAGACTCCGATGCACCACAGCAGGTTTACTTTTACCCTTCGACCATAATATTGACGATGAAACTTGGAAATTGCATCCGGATCATTACAAAATTCACAATGCCGATTTCTGTCCACAGGAATACCATTTCGAAGAGTATATACTTCGGCTGTTTCCTGGGGGCCCAGTGTTAGACTCCGATGCACTACAACAGGTTTACTGTTACCTTTCTACCATCACACTGACGATGAAACACAGAAATAGCATCCGGTTTCAATACAAAATAAGCAATGCCGATTTATATTGACGAGAGTAACGTTTCGGGGAGTCTGTTCTTTGGCTCTTCCCTGGGGGCTCAGTGTGAGACTCCGATGCACCACAGCAGGATTACTGTTACCCTTCGACCATCGCATTGACGATGAATCACAGAAATTGCATCCGGTTTCAATACAAAATTCGCAATGCCGGTTTATATTGACGAGAGTAACGTTTCGGGCAGTCTGTTATATAGCTCTTCCCTGGGGGCTCAGTGTGAGACTCCGATGCACCACAGCAGGTTTACTGTTACCCTTCAACCATGATATTGACGATGAAACTTAGAAATTGCATCCGGATCATTACAAAATTCACAATGCTGATTTCGGTCCGCAGGAGTACCGTTTCGAAGAGTATGTACTTTGGCTTTTCACTGGGGGCCCAGTGTTAGACTCCGATGCACCACAGCAGGTTTACCCTTCGACCATCACATTGACGATGAAACACAGAAATTGCATCCGGATCAATACAAAATTCACAATGCTGATTTCTGTCCACAGGAGTACCGTTTCGAAGAGTATGTACTTTGGCTCTTGCCTGGGGTCCCAGTGTTAGACTCCGATGCACCACAGCAGGTTTACCCTTCGACCATCACATTGACGATGAAACACAGAAATTGCATCCGGTTTCAATACAAAATTCGCAATGCCGATTTATATTCACGAGAGTAACGTTTCGGGAAGTATTTTATTCCCCTCTTCCCTGGGGGCTCAGTGTTAGACTCCGATGTAACACGGCAGGTTTACTGTTATCCTTCGACCATCACATTGACGATGAAACACAGAAATTACATCCGGTTTCATTACAAAATTCGCAATGCCGTTTTATATTGACGAGTGTAACGTCTAGGGGAGTCTGTCTTTGGCTCTTCCCTGGGGGCTCAGTGCTAGACTCCGATGCAACATGGCAGGTTTACAGTTACCCTTCGACCATCACATTGACGATGAAACACAGAAATTGCATCCGGGTTCAATACAAAATTCGCAACGACGATTTATATTGACGAGAGTACCGTTTCGGGAGCCTGTTTTTTGGCTCTTCCCTGGGGGCTCAGTGTGAGTCTCCGATGCACCACAGCAGGTTTACTGTTACCTTTCGACCATCACATTGACGATGAAACACAGAAATTGCATCCGGTTTCAATACAAAATTCGCAATGCCGATTTATATTGACGAGAGTAAAGTTTCGGGGAGTCTGTTTTTTGGCTCTTCCCTTTGGGCTCAGTGTGAGACTCCAAAGCACCACAGCAGGTTTACTGTTATCCTTCGACCATCACATTGACGATGAAACACAGAAATCGCATCCGGATCAATACAAATTTCACAATGTTGATTTCTGTCCACAGTAGTAACGTTTCGAAGAGTAAGTACTTTGGCTCTTCCCTGGGGGGACAGTGTTAAACTCCGGTGCACCACAGCAGGTTTACTGTTACCCTTCGACCATCATATTGACGATGAAACACAGAAATTGCATCCGGTTTCAATACAAAAATCGCAATGTCGATTTAAATTGACGAGAGTAACTTTTCAGGGACTCTGTTACTTTGTTCTTCCCTGGGGGTTCATTGTTAGACTCCTATGCAACACGGCAGGTTTACTTTTAACCTTCGACCATCACATTGACGATGAAACACAGAAATTGCATCCGGTTTCAATACAAAATTCGCAATGCCGATTTATATTGACGAAAGTAACATTTCTGGGAGTCTGTTTTTTGGCTCTTCCTGGGACACAGTGTTGGACTCCGATGCAACACGGCAGGTTTACTGTTGCCATTCGACCATCACATTGACGATGAAATATCTGAAATTGCATCCGGCTTCAATACAAAATCCGCAATGCCGATTAATATTGACGAGAGTGACTTTTCGGGGAGTCTGTTTTATTGCTCCTCCCTGGGGGCTCAGTGTGAGACTCCGATGCATCACAGCAGGTTTACTGTTACCCTTCGACCATGATATTGACGATGAAGCTTAGAAATTGCATCCGGATCATTACAAAATGCACAATGCCGATTTCTGTCCACAGGAGTACCATTTCGAAGAGTATGTACTTTGGCTCTTCCCTGGGGTCCAGTGTTAGTCTCCGACGCACCACAGCAGGTTTACTGTTACCCTTCGACCATCACATTGACGATGAAACACAGAAAAACACAGAAATTGCATTCGGTTTCAATACAAAATTCCGAATGCCGACTTATATTGACGAGAGTAACGTGTCGGGCAGTCCGTTTTTTGGCTCTTCCCTGGGGACTCAGTGTTAGATTCCGATGCAACACGGCAGGTTTACTGTTACCCTTCGACCATCACATTGACGATGAAACACAGAAATTGCATCCAGTTTCAATACAAAATTCGCAATGCTGATTTATATTGACGAGAGAAACTTTTCGGGGAGCCTGTTTTATGGCTCTTCCCTGGGGGCTCAGTGTGAGACTAGAATGCACCACAGCAAGTTTACTGATACCCTTCGACCATCACATTGACGATGCAACACAGAAATTGCATCCGGTTTCGATACAAAATTCGCAATGCCGATTTATATTGACGAGAGTACCGTTTCTGGAGTCTGTTTTTTGGCTCTTCCCTGGGGGCTCAGTGTGAGTCTCCGATGCACCACAGAAGGTTTACTGTTACCTTTCGACCATCACATTGACGATGAAACACAGAAATTTCATCCGGTTTCAATACAAAATTCGCAATGCCGATTTATATTGACGAGAGTAAAGTTTCGTGGAGTCCTTTTTTTGGCTCTTCCCTTTGGGCTCAGTGTGAGACTCCAAAGCACCACAGCAGGTTTATTGTTACCCTTCGACCATCACATTGACGATGAAACACAGAAATTGCATACGGATCAATACAAATTTCACAATGCCTATTTCTGTCCACAGTAGTAACGTTTCGAAAGTATGTACTTTGGCTCTTCCCTGGGGGGACAGTGTTAGACTCCGACGAACCACAGCAGGTTTACTGTTACCTTTCGACCATCACATTGACGATGAAACACAGAAATTGCATCCGGTTTCAATACAAAATTCGCAATGCCGATTTATATTGACGAGAGTAAAGTTTCGGGGAGTCTGTTATTTGGCTCTTCCCTTTGGGCTCAGTGTGAGACTCCAGAGCACCACAGCAGGTTTACTGTTACCCTTCGACCATCACATTGACGATGAAACACAGAAATTGCATCCGGATCAATACAAATTTCACAATGCCGATTTCTGTCCACAGTAGTAACGTTTCGAAGAGTAAGTACTTTGGCTCTTCCCTGGGGGGACAGTGTTAAACTCCGATGCACCACAGCAGGTTTACTGTTACCCTTCGACCATCATATTGACGATGAAACACAGAAATTGCATCCGGTTTCAATAAAAAAATCGCAATGCCGATTTAAATTGACGAGAGTACGTTTCAGGGAGTCTGTTACTTTGTTCTTCCCTGGGGGTTCAGTGTTAGACTCCTATGCAACACGGCAGGTTTACTTTTAACCTTCGACCAACACATTGACGATGAAACACAGAAATTGCATCCGGTTTCAATACAAAATTCGCAATGCCGATTTATATTGACGAGAGTATCGTTTCGGGGAGCCTGTTTTATGGCTCTTCCCTGGGGGCTCAGTGTGGGCCTATAATGCACCACAGCAAGTTTACTGTTATCCTTCGACCATCACATTGACGATGTAACACAGAAATTGCATCCGGTTTCAATACAAAATTCGTATTGCCGATTTATATTGACGAGAGTAACGTTTCGGGGAGTCCGTTTTTTGCCTCTTCCCTGGGGACTCAGTGTTAGACTCCGATGCAACACGGCAGGTTTACTGTTACCCATCTATCATCACATTGACGATGAAACACAGAAATTGCATCCGGTTTCAATACAAAATTCGCAATGCCGATTTATATTGACGAGAGTATCGTTTCGGGGAGCCTGTTTTATGGCTCTTCCCTGGGGGCTCAGTGTGAGCCTATAATGCACCACAGCAAGTTTACTGTTATCCTTCGACCATCACATTGACGATGAAACACAGTAATTGCATCCGGTTTCAATACAAAATTCGCAATGCCGATTTGTATTGACGAGAGTAACGTTTCGGGGAGTCTGTCATTGGCTCTTCCCTGGGGGCTCAGTGCTAGACTCCGATGCAACACGGCAGGTTTACTGTTATCCTTCGACCATCACATTGACGATGAAACACAGAAATTGCATCCGGATCAATAAAAATTTCACAATGCCGATTTCTGTCCACAGTAGTAACGTTTCGAAGAGTATGTACTTTGTCTCTTCCCTGGTGGGACAGTGTTAGGCTCCGATGCACCAAAGCAGGTTTACTGTTACCCTTCGACCATCAAGATGACGATGAAACACAGAAATTGCATCCGGTTTCAATACAAAAATCGCAATGCCGATTTAAATTGACGAGAGTAACGTTTCAGGGAGTCTGTTTTTTGGCTCTTCCCTGGGGGCTCAGTGTTAGACTCCGATGCAACACGGCAGGTTTCTTGTTACCCTTCCACCATCACATTGCCGATGAAACACAGAAATTGCATCCGGTTTCAATACAAAATTCGCAATGCCGACTTATAATGACGGGGGTAACGTTTCGGGGAGTCTGTTTTATGGCTCTTCCCTGGGGGTTCAGTGTGAGACTCCGATGCACTACAGCAGGTTTCTGTTACCCTTCAACCATCACATTGACGATGAAACACAGAAATTGCATCCGGATCAATACAAAATTCACAATGCCGTTTTATGTCCACAGTAGTACCGTTTAGAAGAGTATGTACTTTGGCTCTTCCCTGGGGGCCCAGTGTTAGACTCCGATGCACCAGAGCATGTTTACTGTTACCCTTGGACCATCACATTGATGATGAAATACAGAAATTGCTTCCGGTTTCAATACAAAATTCGCAATGCCGATTTATTTTGAGGACAGTAACGTTTCGGGGAGTCTGTTTTTCCTCTTCCCTGGGGGCTCAGTGTTAGACTCCGATGCAACACGGCAGGTTTACTGTTACCCATCTATCATCACATTGACGATGAAACACAGAAATTGCATCCGGTTTCAATACAAAATTCGCAATGCCGATTTATTTTGAGGACAGTAACGTTTCGGGGAGTCTGTTTTTCCTCTTCCCTGGGGGCTCAGTGTTAGACTCCGATGCAACACGGCAGGTTTACTGTTACCCTTCGACCATCACATTGACCATGAAACACAGAAATTGCTTCCGGTTTCAATACAAAATTCGCAATGCCGGTTTATATTGACGAGAGTAACGTTTCGGGCAGTCTGTTATATAGCTCTTCCCTGGGGGCTCAGTGTGAGACTCCGATGCACCACAGCACGTTTACTGTTACCCTTCAACCATGATATTGACGATGAAACTTAGAAATTGCATCCGGATCATTACAAAATTCACAATACCGATTTCGGTCCGCAGGAGTACCGTTTCGAAGAGTATATACTTTGGCTTTTCACTGGGGGCCCAGTGTTAGACTCCGATGCACCACAGCAGGTTTACCCTTCGACCATCACATTGACGATGAAACACAGAAATTGCATCCGGATCAATACAAAATTCACAATGCTGATTTCTGTCCACAGGAGTACCGTTTCGAAGAGTATGTACTTTGGCTCTTGCCTGGGGTCCCAGTGTTAGACTCCGATGCACCACAGCAGGTTTACTGTTACCCTTTGAAAATGATATTGACGATGAAACTTAGAAATTGCATCCGGATCATTACAAAATTAACAATGCCGATTTCTGTCCACAGGAGTACCATTTCGAAAAGTATGTACTTTGGCTCTTCCCTGGGGGCCCAGTGTTAGTCTCCGATGCACCACAGCAGGTTTACTGTTACCCTTCGACCATCACTTTGACGATGAAACACAGAAATTGCATCCGGTTTCAATACAAAATTCCGAATGATGACTTATATTGACGAGAGTAACGTGTCGGGGAGTCCGTTTTTTGGCTCTTCCCTGGGGACTCAGTGTTAGACTCCGATGCAAGAAGGCAGGTTTACTGTTACCCGTCGACCATCACATTGACGATGAAACACAGAAATTGCATCCGGTTTCAATACAAAATTTGCAATGCCGATTTATATTGACGAGAGTAACGTTTTGGGGAGTTTGTTTTTTGCTGTTCCATGGGGACTCAGTGTTGGACTCCGATGCAACACGGCAGGTTTACTGTTGCCATTCGACCATCACATTGACGATGAAACATCTGAAATTGCATCCGGTTTCAATACAAAATCCGCAATGCCGATTTATATTGACGAGAGTAACTTTTCGGGGAGTCTGTTATTTGGCTCTTCCCTGGGGGCTCAGTGATAGACTCCGATGCAGCACGGCAGGTTTACTGTTACCCATCGACCATCACATTGACGATGAAACACAGAAATTGCATCCGGTTTCAATACAAAATTCGTAATGCCGATTTTTATTGACGAGAGTAACGTTTCGAGTAGTCTGTTTTTGTGGGTCTTCCCTGGGGGCTTAGTGTTAGACTCCGATGCAAAACAGCAGGTTTACTGTTACCCTTCGACCATCACATTGACGATGAAACACAGAAAATGCATCCGGTTTCACACCAAAATTCGCAATGCCGATTTATATTGACGAGAGTAACGTTTCGGGGAGTCTGTTTTATGGCTCTTCCCCGGAGGCTCAGTGTGAGACTCCGATGCACCACAGCAGGTTTACTGTTACCCATCGACCATGATATTGACGTTGAAACTTGGAAATTGCATCCGGATGATTACAAAATTCACAATGCCGATTTCTGTCCACAGGAGTACCATTTCGAAGAGTATATGCTTTGGCTGTTTCCTGGGGGCCCAGTGTTAGACTCCGATGCACCACAACAGGTTTACTGTTACCCTTCGACCATCACATTGACGATGAAACACAGAAATTGCATCCGGTTTCAATACAAAATAAGCAATGCCGATTTATATTGACGAGAGTAACGTTTCGGGGAGTCTGTTCTTTGGCTCCTCCCTGGGGGCTCAGTGTGAGTCTCCGATGCACCACAGCAGGCTTACTGTTACCTTTCGACCATCACATTGACGATGAAACACAGAAATTGTATCCGGTTGCAATACAAAAATCGCAATACCGATTTAAATTGACGAGAGTAACGTTTCAGGGAGTCTGTTTTTTTGTTCTTCCCTGGGGTTTCAGTGTTAGACTCCGATGCAACACGGCAGGTTTACTGTTACCCTTCGACCATCACATTGACGATGAACACAGAAATTGCATCCGGTTTCAATACAAAATTCGCAATGCCGATTTATATTGACGAGAGTAATGTTTCGGGGAGTCTGTTTTTTGGCTCTTCCCTGGGGACTCAGTGTTGGACTCCGATGCAACACGACAGGTTTACTGTTGCCAGTCGACCATCACATTGACGATGAAACATCTGAAATTGCATCCGGTTTCAATACAAAATCCGCAATGCCGATTTATATTGACGAGAGTGAAGTTTCGGGGAGTCGTTTTTATGGCTCTTCCCTGGGGGCTCAGTGTGGGCCTAGAATGCACCACAGCAAGTTTACTGTTATCCTTCGACCATGACATTGACGATGAAACACAGAAATTGCATCCGGTTTCAATACAAAATTCGCAATGCCGATTTATATTGACGAGAGTAACGTTTCGGGGAGTCCGTTTTTTGCCTCTTCCCTGGGGACTCAGTGTTAGACTCCGATGCAACACGGCAGGTTTACTGTTACCCATCGACCATCACATTGACGATTAAACACAGAAATTGCATCCGGTTTCAATACAAAATTCGTAATGCCGATTTATATTGACAAGAGTAACGTTTCGTGGAGTCTGTTTTTGTGGGTCTTCCCTAGGGGCTCAGTGCTAGACTCCGATGCAAAACAGCAGGTTTACTGTTACCCTTCGACCATCACATTGACGATAAAACACAGAAATTGCATCCGGTTTCATTACAATATTCGCAATGCCCATTTATATTGACGAGAGTTACGTTTCGGGGAGTCTGTTTTATGGCTCTTCCTCGGAGGGTCAGTGTGAGACTCCGTTGCACCACAGCAGGTTTGCTGTACCCTTCGACCATGATATTGACGATGAAACTTAGAAATTGCATCCGGATCATAACAAGATTCACAGTGCCGATTTCTGTCCACAGAAGTGCCATTTCGAACAGTATGTACTATGGCTCTTCCCTGGGGGCCAGGTGTTAGACTCCGACGCACCACAGCAGGTTTACTGTTACCCTACGACCAACACATTGACGATGAAACACAGTAATTGCATACGGTTTCAATACAAAATTCCCAATGCAGACTTAAATTGACGAGAGTAAAGTTTCGGGGAGTCTGCTTTTTGGCTCTTCCCTGAAGACTCAGTGTTAGACTCCGATGCAACACGGCAGGTTTACTGTTACCCTTCGACCATCACATTGACGATGAAACACAGAAATTACATCCGGTTTCAATACAAAATTCGCAATGCCGATTTATATTGACGAGAGTAACGTTTCGTGGAGTCTGTCATTGGCTCTTTCCTGGGGGATCAGTGCTAGACTCCGATGCAACACGGCAGGTTTACTGTTATCCTTCGACCATCACATTGACGATGAATCACAGAAATTGCATCCAGTTTCAATACAAAATTCGCAATGCCGGTTTATATTGACGAGAGTAACGTTTCGGGCAGTCTGTTATATAGCTCTTCCCTGGGGGCTCAGTGTGAGACTCCGATGCACCACAGGACATTTACTGTTACCCTTCAACCATGATATTGACGATGAAACTTAGAAATTGCATCCTGATCATTACAAAATTCACAATGCCGATTTCGGTCCGCAGGAGTACCGTTTCGAAGAGTATGTACTTTGTCTTTTCACTGGGGCCCAGTGTTAGACTCCGATGCACCACAGCAGGTTTACCCTTCGACCATCACATTGACGATGAAACACAGAAATTGCATCCGGATCAATACAAAATTCACAATGCTGATTTCTGTCCACAGGAGTACCGTTTCGAAGAGTATGTACTTTGGCTCTTGCCTGGGGTCCCAGTGTTAGACTCCGATGCACCACAGCAGGTTTACTGTTACCCTTTGAAAATGATATTGGCGATGAAACTTAGAAATTGCATCCGGATCATTACAAATTTAACGATGCCGATTTCTGTCCACAGGAGTACCATTTCGAAAAGTATGTACTTTGGCTCTTCCCTGGGGGCCCAGTGTTAGTCTCCGATGCACCACAGCAGGTTTACTGTTACCCTTCGACCATCACATTGACGATGAAACACAGAAATTGCATCCGGTTTCAATACAAAATTCCGAATGATGACTTATATTGACGAGAGTAACGTGTCGGGGAGTCCGTTTTTTGGCTCTTCCCTGGGGACACAGTGTTAGATTCCGATGCAAGACGGCAGGTTTACTGTTACCCGTCGACCATCACATTGACGATGAAACACAGAAATTGCATCCGGTTTCAATACAAAATTCGCAATGCCGATTTATATTGACGAGAGTAACGTTTTGGGGAGTTTGTTTTTTGGCTGTTCCCTGGGGGGCTCAGTGTGAGACTCCGATGCACCACAGCAGGTTTACTGTTACCCTTCGACCATCACATTGACGATGAAACACAGAAATTGCATCCGGCTTCAATTCAAAATTCGCAATGCCGATTTATATTGACGAGAGCAAAGTTTCAGGGAGTCTGTTTTTTGGATCTTCCCTGGGGGCTCAGTGTGAGACTCCGATGCACCACAGCAGGTTTACTGTTACCCTTCGACCATCACATTGACGATGAAACACAGAAATTGCATCCGGTTTCAATACAAATTTCGCAATGCCGATTTATATTGATGAGAGTAACGTTTCAGGAAGTCTGTTTTTCGGCTCTTCCCTGGGGGCTCAGTGTAGGACTCCGATGCACCACAGCAGGTTTACTGTTACCCTTGGACCATCACATTGACGATGAATCACAGAAATTGCATCCGTTTTCAATACAAAATTCGCAATGGCGGTTTATATTGACGAGAGTAACGCTTCAGGAAGTCTGTTTTTCGGCTCTTCCCTGGGGGCTCAGTGTAGGACTCCGATGCACCACAGCAGGTTTACTGTTACCCTTCGACCATCACATTGACGATGAAACACAGAAATGGCATCCGGACCAATACAAAAGTCACAATGCCGATTTCTGTCCACAGGAGTACCGCTTCGAAGAGTATGTACTTTGGCACTTACCTGGGGGCTAAGTGTTAAGCTCCGATGCACCACAGCAGGTTTACTGTTACCCTTCGACCATCACATTGACGATGAAACACAGAAATTGCATCCAGTTATACAAAATTCGCAATGCCCGTACATTTTGACGAGAGTAACGTTTCGGGGAGTCTGTTTTTCGGCTCTTCCCTGGGGGCTCAGTGTGAGACTCCGATGCACCACAGCAGGTTTACTGTTACCCTTCGACCAACACATTGACGATGAAACACAGAAATTGCATCCGGTTTCAATACAAAATTCGCAATGCCGATTGATATTGACGAGAGCAACGTTTCTGGGAGCCTGTTTTTCGGCTCTTTCCTGGAAGGTCAGTGTGAGACTCAGGTGCACCACAGCAGGTTTGCTGTTACCCTTCGACCATCACATTGACGATGAAACACAGAAATCGCATCCGGTTTCAATACAAATTTCGCAATGCTGATTTATATTGACGAGAGTAACGTTTCGGGGAGTCTGTTCTTTGGCTCTTCCCTGGTGGCTCAGTGTGGGACTCCGATGCACCACAGCAGGTTTACTGTTACCCTTCGACCGTCACTTTGACCACGAAACACAGAGATTGCATCCGGATCAATACAAAATTCACAATGCCGATTTCTGTCTACAGCAGTACTGTTTCGAAGAGTATGTACTTTAGCTCTTCCCTGGGGGCCCAGTGTTAGACTCCGATGCACCACAGCAGGTTTACTGTTACCCTTAGACCATCACATTGACGATCAAATACAGAAATTGCATCCTGTTTCAATACAAAGTTCGCAATGCTGATTTATATTGACGAGAGTAACGTTTCGGGGAGACAGTTTTTGGGTCTTCCCTGGCGGCTCTGTGTCAGACTCCGATGCTACACGGCAGGTTTACTGTTACCTTTCGACCATCACATTGACGATGAAACACAGAAGTTGCATCCGGTTTCAATTCAAAATTCACAATGGCGATTTATATTGTCGAGAATAACGTTTCGGGCCGGCCGAAGTGGCCGCGCGTTTCTGGCGCTGCAGTCTGGAACCGCGAGACCGCTACGGTCGCAGGTTCGAATCCTGCCTCGGGCATGGATGTTTGTGATGTCCTTAGGTTAGTTAGGTTCAACTAGCTCTAAGTTCTAGGGGACTAATGACCTCAGCAGTTGAGTCCAATAGTGCTCAGAGCCATTTGAACCATTAACGTTTTGGGGAGTCTGTTTTTCGGCTCTTCCCTGGGGGCTCAGTGTGAGACTCCGATGCACCACACCAGGTTTACTGTTACCCTTCGACCATCACATTGACGATGAAACACAGAAATTGCATCCGGTTTCAATACAAATTTCGCAATGCCGATTTATATCGATGAGAGTTACGTTTCGGTGAGTCTGATATTTGGCTGTTCCCTGGGGGCTCAGTGTGAGACTCCGGTGCACAACAGCAGGTTTACTGTTACACTTCGACCATCACATTGACGATGAATCACCGAAGTCGGACCCGGTTTCAATACAAAATTCGCAATGCCGATTTATATTGACCAGAGTAACTTTTCCGTGAGTCTGTTTTTGTGGGTCTTCCCTTGCGGCTCAGTGTTAGACTCCGATGCAACTCGGCAGGTTTACTGTTACCCTTCGACCATCACATTGACGATGAAACACAGAAATTGCATCCGGTTTCAATACAAAATTCGCAATGCCGATTTATATTGACGAGAGTAACGTTTCGGGGAGTCTCTTTTTTGGCTCTTCCCTGGGGTCTCAGTGTGAGACTCCAATGCACCACAGCAGGTTTACTGTTACCCTTCGATGATGACATTGACGATGAAACACACAAATTGCATCCGGATCAATACAAAATTCACAATGCCGATTTCTGTCCACTGGAGTACCGATTCGAAGAGTATTTACTTTGGCTTTTCCCTGTGGGCCCAGTGTTAGACTCCGATGCACCACAGCAGCATTACTGTTACCCTTCCACAATCACATTATAGATGAAACACAGAAATTGCATCCGGATCAATACAAAATTCACAATGCCGATTTCTGTCCACAGCAGTACCGTTTGGAAGAGTATGTACTGTGGCTCTTCCCTGGGGGCCCAGTTTTAGACTCCGATGCACCACAGCAGGTTTACTGTTACCCTTCGACTATCACATTGACGATGAACCACAGAAATTGCATCCGGTTTCAATACTAATTCGCAATGCCGATTTATATTGACGAGAGTAACGTTTCGGGGAGACAGTCTTTGGGTCTTCCCTTGCGGCTCAGTGTTAGACTCCGATGCAACACGGCAGGTTTACTGTTACCTTCCGACCATCACATTGTCGATGCAACACAGAAATTGCATCCGGTTTCAATACAAAATTCGCAATGCCGATTGATATTGACGAGAGCAACGTTTCTGGGAGCCTGTTCTTCGGCTCTTCCCTGGGGTGTCAGTGTGAGACTTCGATGCACCACAGCAGGTTTGCTGTTACCCTTCGACCATCCCATTGACGATGAAACACAGAAATCGCATCCGGTTTCAATACAAAATACGCAATGCCGATATATATTGTCGAGAGTAACGTTTCCTGGAGTCTGTTTTTCGGCTCTCCCCTGGAGGCTCAGTGTGACACTCCATTGCACCACAGCAGGTTTACTGTTACCCTTCGACCATCACATTGACGGCGAAACACAGAAATTGCATCCGGATCAATACAAAATTCACAATGCCGATTTCTGTCCACAGCAGTACCGTTTCGAAGAGTATGTACTTTGGCTCTTCCCTGGGTGGCCAGTGTTAGACTCCGATGCACCACAGCAGGTTTACTGTTACCCTTTGACCATCACATTGACGATGAAACACAGAAATTGCATCCTGTTTCAATACAAAATACGCAATGCCGATTTATATTGACGAGAGTAACGTTTCGGGGAGACAGTTTTTGGGTCTTCCCTGGCGGCTCAGTGTTTGACTCCGATGCTACACGGCAGGTTTCCTGTTACCCTTCGACCATCACATTGACGATGAAACACAGAAATTGCATCCGGATTCGATTCAAAATTCGCAATGCCGATTTATATTGACGAGAGTAAAGTTTCGGGGAGTCTGTTTTTTGGATCTTCCCTGGGGGCTCAGTGTGAGACTGCGATGCACCACAGCAGGTTTACTATTACCCTTCGACTATCACATTGACGATGAAACACAGAAATTGCATCCGGTTTCAATACAAATTTCGCAATGCCGATTTACATTGATGAGAGTAACGTTTCAGGAAGTCTGTTCTTCGGCTCTTCCCTGGGGGCTCAGTGTAGAACTCCGATGCACCACAGCAGGTTTACTGTTATCCTTCGACCATCACATTGACGATGAATCACAGAAATTGCATCCGTTTTCAATACAAAATTCGCAATGGCGGTTTATATTGACGAGAGTAACGTTTCGGGGAGTCTGTTTTTTGGCTCTTCCCTGGGGGCACAGTGTCAGACTCCGATGCACCACAGCAGGTTTACTGTTACCCTTCGACCATCACATTGACGATGAAACACAGAAATTGCATCCGGATCAATACAAAATTCACAATGCCGATTTCTGTCCACAGCAGTACCGCTTCGAAGAGTATGTACTTTGGCTCTTACCTAAGGGGCTAAGTGTTAAGCTCCGATGCACCACAGCAGGTTTACTGTTACCCTTCGACCATCACATTGACGATGAAACACAGAAATTGCATCCAGTTATACAAAATTCGCAATGCCCGTATATTTTGACGAGAGTAACGTTTCGGGGAGACTGTTTTTCGGCTCTTCCCTGGGGGCTCAGTGTGAGACTCCGATGCACCACAGCAGGTTTACTGTTACCCTTCGACCATCACATTGACGATGAAACGCAGAAATTGCATCCGGTTTCAATACAAAATTCGCAATGCCGATTGATATTGACGAGAGCAACGTTTCTGGGAACCTGTTTTTCGGCTCTTTCCTGGAAGGTCAGTGTGAGACTCAGGTGCACCACAGCAGGTTTACTGTTACCCTTCGACCATCACATTGATGATCAAACACAGAAATTGCATCCTGTTTCAATACAAAGTTGGCAATGCAGATTTATATTGACGAGAGTAACGTTTCGGGGAGACAGTTTTTGGGTCTTCCCTGGCGGCTCAGTGTCAGACTCCGATGCTACACGGCAGGTTTACTGTTACCTTTCGACCATCACATTGACGATGAAACACAGAAGTTGCATCCGGTTTCAATTCAAAATTCACAATGGCGATTTATATTGACGAGAGTAACGTTTCGGGCCGGCCGAAGTGGCCGCGCGTTTCTGGCGCTGCAGTCTGGAACCGCGAGAACGCTACGGTCGCAGGTTCGAATCCTGCCTCGGGCATGGATGTTTGTGATGTCCTTAGGTTAGTTGGGTTCAACTAGCTCTAAGTTCTAGGGGACTAATGACCTCAGCAGTTGAGTCCAATAGTGCTCAGAGCCATTTGAACCAATAACGTTTTGGGGAGACTGTTTTTCGGCTCTTCCCTGGGGGCTCAGTGTGAGACTCCGATACACCACAGCAGGTTTACTGTTACCCTTCGACCGTCACATTGACGACGAAACACAGAAATTGCATCCGGATCAATACAAAATTCACAATGCCGATTTCTCTCCACAGCAGTACCGTTTCGAAGAGTATGTACTTCGGCTCTTCCCTGGGGGCCCAGTGTTAGATTCCGATGCACCACAGCAGGTTTACTGTTACCCTACGACCATCACATTGACGATGAAACACAGAAATTGCATCCGGTTTCAATACAAAATTCGCAATGCCGATTGATATTGTCGATAACAACGTTTCTGGGAGTCTGTTTTTCGGCTCTTCCCTGGGGGCTCAGTGTGAGACTCCGATGCACCACAGCAGGTTTACTGTTACCCTTCGACCGTCACGTTGACGACGAAACACAGAAAATGCATCCGGATCAATACCAAATTCACAATGACGATATCTATCCACAGGAGTACCGTTTCGAAGAGTATGTATATCAGCTCTTCCCTGGGGGCCCAGTGTTAGACTCCGATGCACCACAGCAGGTTTACTGTTACCCTTCGACCATCACATTGACGATGAAACACAGAAATTGCATCCGGTTTCAATACTAATTCGCAATGCCGATTTATATTGACGAGAGTAACGTTTCGGGGAGACAGTCTTTGGGTCTTCCCTTGCGGCTCAGTGTTAGACTCCGATGCAACACGGCAGGCTTACTGTTACCCTCCGACCATCACATTGACGATGAAACACAGAAATTGCATCCGCTTTTAATACAAATTTCGCAATGCCGATTTATATTGACGAGAGTAACTTTTCGGGGAGACAGTTTTTGGGTCTTCCCTGGCGGCACAGTGTTAGACTCCGATGCTACACGGCAGGTTTACTGTTACCCTTCGACCATCACATTGACGATGAAACACAGAAATTGCATCCGGCTTCAATTCAAAATTCGCAATGCCGATTTATATTGACGAGAGCAAAGTTTCAGGGAGTCTGTTTTTTGGATCTTCCCTGGGGGCTCAGTGTGAGACTCCGATGCACCACAGCAGGTTTACTGTTACCCTTCGACCATCACATTGACGATGAATCACAGAAATTGCATCCGTTTTCAATACAAAATTCGCAATGGCGGTTTATATTGACGAGAGTAACGTTTCAGGAAGTCTGTTTTTCGGCTCTTCCCTGGGGGCTCAGTGTAGGACTCCGATGCACCACAGCAGGTTTACTGTTACCCTTCGACCATCACATTGACGATGAAACACAGAAATGGCATCCGGACCAATACAAAAGTCACAATGCCGATATCTGTCCACAGGAGTACCGCTTCGAAGAGTATGTACTTTGGCTCTTACCTGGGGGCTAAGTGTTAAGCTCCGATGCACCACAGCAGGTTTACTGTTACCCTTCGACCATCACATTGACGATGAAACACAGAAATTGCATCCAGTTATACAAAATTCGCAATGCCCGTATATTTTGACGAGAGTAACGTTTCGGGGAGTCTGTTTTTCGGCTCTTCCCTGGGGGCTCAGTGTGAGACTCCGATGCACCACAGCAGGTTTACTGTTACCCTTCGACCAACACATTGACGATGAAACACAGAAATTGTATCCGGTTTCAATACAAAATTCGCAATGCCGATTGATATTGACGAGAGCAACGTTTCTGGGAGCCTGTTTTTCGGCTCTTTCCTGGAAGGTCAGTGTGAGACTCAGGTGCACCACAGCAGGTTTGCTGTTACCCTTCGACCATCACATTGACGATGAAACACAGAAATCGCATCCGGTTTCAATACAAATTTCGCAATGCTGATTTATATTGACGAGAGTAACGTTTCGGGGAGTCTGTTCTTTGGCTCTTCCCTGGTGGCTCAGTGTGGGACTCCGATGCACCACAGCAGGTTTACTGTTACCCTTCGACCGTCACTTTGACCACGAAACACAGAAATTGCATCCGGATCAATACAAAATTCACAATGCCGATTTCTGTCCACAGCAGTACTGTTTCGAAGAGTATGTACTTTAGCTCTTCCCTGGGGGCCCAGTGTTAGACTCCGATGCACCACAGCAGGTTTACTGTTACCCTTTGACCATCACATTGACGATGAAACACAGAAATTGCATCCTGTTTCAATACAAAATACGCAATGCCGATTTATATTGACGAGAGTAACGTTTCGGGGAGACAGTTTTTGGGTCTTCCCTGGCGGCTCAGTGTTTGACTCCGATGCTACACGGCAGGTTTCCTGTTACCCTTCGACCATCACATTGACGATGAAACACAGAAATTGCATCCGGATTCGATTCAAAATTCGCAATGCCGATTTATATTGACGAGAGTAAAGTTTCGGGGAGTCTGTTTTTTGGATCTTCCCTGGGGGCTCAGTGTGAGACTGCGATGCACCACAGCAGGTTTACTATTACCCTTCGACTATCACATTGACGATGAAACACAGAAATTGCATCCGGTTTCAATACAAATTTCGCAATGCCGATTTACATTGATGAGAGTAACGTTTCAGGAAGTCTGTTCTTCGGCTCTTCCCTGGGGGCTCAGTGTAGAACTCCGATGCACCACAGCAGGTTTACTGTTATCCTTCGACCATCACATTGACGATGAATCACAGAAATTGCATCCGTTTTCAATACAAAATTCGCAATGGCGGTTTATATTGACGAGAGTAACGTTTCGGGGAGTCTGTTTTTTGGCTCTTCCCTGGGGGCACAGTGTCAGACTCCGATGCACCACAGCAGGTTTACTGTTACCCTTCGACCATCACATTGACGATGAAACACAGAAATTGCATCCGGATCAATACAAAATTCACAATGCCGATTTCTGTCCACAGCAGTACCGCTTCGAAGAGTATGTACTTTGGCTCTTACCTAAGGGGCTAAGTGTTAAGCTCCGATGCACCACAGCAGGTTTACTGTTACCCTTCGACCATCACATTGACGATGAAACACAGAAATTGCATCCAGTTATACAAAATTCGCAATGCCCGTATATTTTGACGAGAGTAACGTTTCGGGGAGACTGTTTTTCGGCTCTTCCCTTGGGGCTCAGTGTGAGACTCCGATGCACCACAGCAGGTTTACTGTTACCCTTCGACCATCACATTGACGATGAAACGCAGAAATTGCATCCGGTTTCAATACAAAATTCGCAATGCCGATTGATATTGACGAGAGCAACGTTTCTGGGAACCTGTTTTTCGGCTCTTTCCTGGAAGGTCAGTGTGAGACTCAGGTGCACCACAGCAGGTTTACTGTTACCCTTCGACCATCACATTGATGATCAAACACAGAAATTGCATCCTGTTTCAATACAAAGTTGGCAATGCAGATTTATATTGACGAGAGTAACGTTTCGGGGAGACAGTTTTTGGGTCTTCCCTGGCGGCTCAGTGTCAGACTCCGATGCTACACGGCAGGTTTACTGTTACCTTTCGACCATCACATTGACGATGAAACACAGAAGTTGCATCCGGTTTCAATTCAAAATTCACAATGGCGATTTATATTGACGAGAGTAACGTTTCGGGCCGGCCGAAGTGGCCGCGCGTTTCTGGCGCTGCAGTCTGGAACCGCGAGACCGCTACGGTCGCAGGTTCGAATCCTGTCTCGGGCATGGATGTTTGTGATATCCTTAGGTTAGTTGGGTTCAACTAGCTCTAAGTTCTAGGGGTCTAATGACCTCAGCAGTTGAGTCCAATAGTGCTCAGAGCCATTTGAACCAATAACGTTTTGGGGAGACTGTTTTTCGGCTCTTCCCTGGGGGCTCAGTGTGAGACTCCGATACACCACAGCAGGTTTACTGTTACCCTTCGACCGTCACATTGACGACGAAACACAGAAATTGCATCCGGATCAATACAAAATTCACAATGCCGATTTCTCTCCACAGCAGTACCGTTTCGAAGAGTATGTACTTCGGCTCTTCCCTGGGGGCCCAGTGTTAGATTCCGATGCACCACAGCAGGTTTACTGTTACCCTACGACCATCACATTGACGATGAAACACAGAAATTGCATCCGGTTTCAATACAAAATTCGCAATGCCGATTGATATTGTCGATAACAACGTTTCTGGGAGTCTGTTTTTCGGCTCTTCCCTGGGGGCTCAGTGTGAGACTCCGATGCACCACAGCAGGTTTACTGTTACCCTTCGACCGTCACGTTGACGACGAAACACAGAAAATGCATCCGGATCAATACCAAATTCACAATGACGATATCTATCCACAGGAGTACCGTTTCGAAGAGTATGTATATCAGCTCTTCCCTGGGGGCCCAGTGTTAGACTCCGATGCACCACAGCAGGTTTACTGTTACCCTTCGACCATCACATTGACGATGAAACACAGAAATTGCATCCGGTTTCAATACTAATTCGCAATGCCGATTTATATTGACGAGAGTAACGTTTCGGGGAGACAGTCTTTGGGTCTTCCCTTGCGGCTCAGTGTTAGACTCCGATGCAACACGGCAGGCTTACTGTTACCCTCCGACCATCACATTGACGATGAAACACAGAAATTGCATCCGCTTTTAATACAAATTTCGCAATGCCGATTTATATTGACGAGAGTAACTTTTCGGGGAGACAGTTTTTGGGTCTTCCCTGGCGGCACAGTGTTAGACTCCGATGCTACACGGCAGGTTTACTGTTACCCTTCGACCATCACATTGACGATGAAACACAGAAATTGCATCCGGCTTCAATTCAAAATTCGCAATGCCGATTTATATTGACGAGAGCAAAGTTTCAGGGAGTCTGTTTTTTGGATCTTCCCTGGGGGCTCAGTGTGAGACTCCGATGCACCACAGCAGGTTTACTGTTACCCTTCGACCATCACATTGACGATGAATCACAGAAATTGCATCCGTTTTCAATACAAAATTCGCAATGGCGGTTTATATTGACGAGAGTAACGTTTCAGGAAGTCTGTTTTTCGGCTCTTCCCTGGGGGCTCAGTGTAGGACTCCGATGCACCACAGCAGGTTTACTGTTACCCTTCGACCATCACATTGACGATGAAACACAGAAATGGCATCCGGACCAATACAAAAGTCACAATGCCGATATCTGTCCACAGGAGTACCGCTTCGAAGAGTATGTACTTTGGCTCTTACCTGGGGGCTAAGTGTTAAGCTCCGATGCACCACAGCAGGTTTACTGTTACCCTTCGACCATCACATTGACGATGAAACACAGAAATTGCATCCAGTTATACAAAATTCGCAATGCCCGTATATTTTGACGAGAGTAACGTTTCGCGGAGTCTGTTTTTCGGCTCTTCCCTGGGGGCTCAGTGTGAGACTCCGATGCACCACAGCAGGTTTACTGTTACCCTTCGACCAACACATTGACGATGAAACACAGAAATTGCATCCGGTTTCAATACAAAATTCGCAATGCCGATTGATATTGACGAGAGCAACGTTTCTGGGAGCCTGTTTTTCGGCTCTTTCCTGGAAGGTCAGTGTGAGACTCAGGTGCACCACAGCAGGTTTGCTGTTACCCTTCGACCATCACATTGACGATGAAACACAGAAATCGCATCCGGTTTCAATACAAATTTCGCAATGCTGATTTATATTGACGAGAGTAACGTTTCGGGGAGTCTGTTCTTTGGCTCTTCCCTGGTGGCTCAGTGTGGGACTCCGATGCACCACAGCAGGTTTACTGTTACCCTTCGACCGTCACTTTGACCACGAAACACAGAAATTGCATCCGGATCAATACAAAATTCACAATGCCGATTTCTGTCCACAGCAGTACTGTTTCGAAGAGTATGTACTTTAGCTCTTCCCTGGGGGCCCAGTGTTAGACTCCGATGCACCACAGCAGGTTTACTGTTACCCTTAGACCATCACATTGACGATCAAATACAGAAATTGCATCCTGTTTCAATACAAAGTTCGCAATGCTGATTTATATTGACGAGAGTAACGTTTCTGGGAGACAGTTGTTGGGTCTTCCCTGGCGGCTCAGTGTCAGACTCCGATGCTACACGGCAGGTTCACTGTTACCTTTCGACCATCACATTGACGATGAAACACAGAAGTTGCATCCGGTTTCAATTCAAAATTCACAATGGCGATTTATATTGTCGAGAGTAACGTTTCGGGCCGGCCGAAGTGGCCGCGCGTTTCTGGCGCTGCAGTCTGGAACCGCGAGACCGCTACGGCCGCAGGTTCGAATCCTGCCTCGGGCATGGATGTTTGTGATGTCCTTAGGTTAGTTAGGTTCAACTAGCTGTAAGTTCTAGGGGACTAATGACCTCAGCAGTTGAGTCCCATAATGCTCAGAGCCATTTGAACCATTATCGTTTCGGGGAGTCTGTTTTTCGGCTCTTCCCTGGGGGCTCAGTGTGAGACTCCGATGCACCACAGCAGGTTTACTGTTACCCTTCGACCATCACATTGACGATGAAACACAGAAATGGCATCCGGACCAATACAAAAGTCACAATGCCGATATCTGTCCACAGGAGTACCGCTTCGAAGAGTATGTACTTTGGCTCTTACCTGGGGGCTAAGTGTTAAGCTCCGATGCACCACAGCAGGTTTACTGTTACCCTTCGACCATCACATTGACGATGAAACACAGAAATTGCATCCAGTTATACAAAATTCGCAATGCCCGTATATTTTGACGAGAGTAACGTTTCGGGGAGTCTGTTTTTCGGCTCTTCCCTGGGGGCTCAGTGTGAGACTCCGATGCACCACAGCAGGTTTACTGTTACCCTTCGACCAACACATTGACGATGAAACACATAAATTGCATCCGGATTCGATTCAAAATTCGCAATGCCGATTTATATTGACGAGAGTAAAGTTTCGGGGAGTCTGTTTTTTGGATCTTCCCTGGGGGCTCAGTGTGAGACTGCGATGCACCACAGCAGGTTTACTATTACCCTTCGACTATCACATTGACGATGAAACACAGAAATTGCATCCGGTTTCAATACAAATTTCGCAATGCCGATTTACATTGATGAGAGTAACGTTTCAGGAAGTCTGTTCTTCGGCTCTTCCCTGGGGGCTCAGTGTAGAACTCCGATGCACCACAGCAGGTTTACTGTTATCCTTCGACCATCACATTGACGATGAATCACAGAAATTGCATCCGTTTTCAATACAAAATTCGCAATGGCGGTTTATATTGACGAGAGTAACGTTTCGGGGAGTCTGTTTTTTGGCTCTTCCCTGGGGGCACAGTGTCAGACTCCGATGCACCACAGCAGGTTTACTGTTACCCTTCGACCATCTCATTGACGATGAAACACAGAAATTGCATCCGGATCAATACAAAATTCACAATGCCGATTTCTGTCCACAGCAGTACCGCTTCGAAGAGTATGTACTTTGGCTCTTACCTAAGGGGCTAAGTGTTAAGCTCCGATGCACCACAGCAGGTTTACTGTTACCCTTCGACCATCACATTGACGATGAAACACAGAAATTGCATCCAGTTATACAAAATTCGCAATGCCCGTATATTTTGACGAGAGTAACGTTTCGGGGAGACTGTTTTTCGGCTCTTCCCTGGGGGCTCAGTGTGAGACTCCGATGCACCACAGCAGGTTTACTGTTACCCTTCGACCATCACATTGACGATGAAACGCAGAAATTGCATCCGGTTTCAATACAAAATTCGCAATGCCGATTGATATTGACGAGAGCAACGTTTCTGGGAACCTGTTTTTCGGCTCTTTCCTGGAAGGTCAGTGTGAGACTCAGGTGCACCACAGCAGGTTTACTGTTACCCTTCGACCATCACATTGATGATCAAACACAGAAATTGCATCCTGTTTCAATACAAAGTTGGCAATGCAGATTTATATTGACGAGAGTAACGTTTCGGGGAGACAGTTTTTGGGTCTTCCCTGGCGGCTCAGTGTCAGACTCCGATGCTACACGGCAGGTTTACTGTTACCTTTCGACCATCACATTGACGATGAAACACAGAAGTTGCATCCGGTTTCAATTCAAAATTCACAATGGCGATTTATATTGACGAGAGTAACGTTTCGGGCCGGCCGAAGTGGCCGCGCGTTTCTGGCGCTGCAGTCTGGAACCGCGAGACCGCTACGGTCGCAGGTTCGAATCCTGCCTCGGGCATGGATGTTTGTGATGTCCTTAGGTTAGTTGGGTTCAACTAGCTCTAAGTTCTAGGGGACTAATGACCTCAGCAGTTGAGTCCAATAGTGCTCAGAGCCATTTGAACCAATAACGTTTCGGGGAGACAGTTTTTCGGCTCTTCCCTGGGGGCTCAGTGTGAGACTCCGATACACCACAGCAGGTTTACTGTTACCCTTCGACCGTCACATTGACGACGAAACACAGAAATTGCATCCGGATCAATACAAAATTCACAATGCCGATTTCTCTCCACAGCAGTACCGTTTCGAAGAGTATGTACTTCGGCTCTTCCCTGGGGGCCCAGTGTTAGATTCCGATGCACCACAGCAGGTTTACTGTTACCCTACGACCATCACATTGACGATGAAACACAGAAATTGCATCCGGTTTCAATACAAAATTCGCAATGCCGATTGATATTGTCGATAACAACGTTTCTGGGAGTCTGTTTTTCGGCTCTTCCCTGGGGGCTCAGTGTGAGACTCCGATGCACCACAGCAGGTTTACTGTTACCCTTCGACCGTCACGTTGACGACGAAACACAGAAAATGCATCCGGATCAATACCAAATTCACAATGACGATATCTATCCACAGGAGTACCGTTTCGAAGAGTATGTATATCAGCTCTTCCCTGGGGGCCCAGTGTTAGACTCCGATGCACCACAGCAGGTTTACTGTTACCCTTCGACCATCACATTGACGATGAAACACAGAAATTGCATCCGGTTTCAATACTAATTCGCAATGCCGATTTATATTGACGAGAGTAACGTTTCGGGGAGACAGTCTTTGGGTCTTCCCTTGCGGCTCAGTGTTAGACTCCGATGCAACACGGCAGGCTTACTGTTACCCTCCGACCATCACATTGACGATGAAACACAGAAATTGCATCCGCTTTTAATACAAATTTCGCAATGCCGATTTATATTGACGAGAGTAACTTTTCGGGGAGACAGTTTTTGGGTCTTCCCTGGCGGCACAGTGTTAGACTCCGATGCTACACGGCAGGTTTACTGTTACCCTTCGACCATCACATTGACGATGAAACACAGAAATTGCATCCGGCTTCAATTCAAAATTCGCAATGCCGATTTATATTGACGAGAGCAAAGTTTCAGGGAGTCTGTTTTTTGGATCTTCCCTGGGGGCTCAGTGTGAGACTCCGATGCACCACAGCAGGTTTACTCTTACCCTTCGACCATCACATTGACGATGAATCACAGAAATTGCATCCGTTTTCAATACAAAATTCGCAATGGCGGTTTATATTGACGAGAGTAACGTTTCAGGAAGTCTGTTTTTCGGCTCTTCCCTGGGGGCTCAGTGTAGGACTCCGATGCACCACAGCAGGTTTACTGTTACCCTTCGACCATCACATTGACGATGAAACACAGAAATGGCATCCGGACCAATACAAAAGTCACAATGCCGATATCTGTCCACAGGAGTACCGCTTCGAAGAGTATGTACTTTGGCTCTTACCTGGGGGCTAAGTGTTAAGCTCCGATGCACCACAGCAGGTTTACTGTTACCCTTCGACCATCACATTGACGATGAAACACAGAAATTGCATCCAGTTATACAAAATTCGCAATGCCCGTATATTTTGACGAGAGTAACGTTTCGCGGAGTCTGTTTTTCGGCTCTTCCCTGGGGGCTCAGTGTGAGACTCCGATGCACCACAGCAGGTTTACTGTTACCCTTCGACCAACACATTGACGATGAAACACAGAAATTGCATCCGGTTTCAATACAAAATTCGCAATGCCGATTGATATTGACGAGAGCAACGTTTCTGGGAGCCTGTTTTTCGGCTCTTTCCTGGAAGGTCAGTGTGAGACTCAGGTGCACCACAGCAGGTTTGCTGTTACCCTTCGACCATCACATTGACGATGAAACACAGAAATCGCATCCGGTTTCAATACAAATTTCGCAATGCTGATTTATATTGACGAGAGTAACGTTTCGGGGAGTCTGTTCTTTGGCTCTTCCCTGGTGGCTCAGTGTGGGACTCCGATGCACCACAGCAGGTTTACTGTTACCCTTCGACCGTCACTTTGACCACGAAACACAGAAATTGCATCCGGATCAATACAAAATTCACAATGCCGATTTCTGTCCACAGCAGTACTGTTTCGAAGAGTATGTACTTTAGCTCTTCCCTGGGGGCTCAGTGTTAGACTCCGATGCACCACAGCAGGTTTACTGTTACCCTTAGACCATCACATTGACGATCAAATACAGAAATTGCATCCTGTTTCAATACAAAGTTCGCAATGCTGATTTATATTGACGAGAGTAACGTTTCTGGGAGACAGTTTTTGGGTCTTCCCTGGCGGCTCAGTGTCAGACTCCGATGCTACACGGCAGGTTCACTGTTACCTTTCGACCATCACATTGACGATGAAACACAGAAGTTGCATCCGGTTTCAATTCAAAATTCACAATGGCGATTTATATTGTCGAGAGTAACGTTTCGGGCCGGCCGAAGTGGCCGCGCGTTTCTGGCGCTGCAGTCTGGAACCGCGAGACCGCTACGGCCGCAGGTTCGAATCCTGCCTCGGGCATGGATGTTTGTGATGTCCTTAGGTTAGTTAGGTTCAACTAGCTGTAAGTTCTAGGGGACTAATGACCTCAGCAGTTGAGTCCCATAATGCTCAGAGCCATTTGAACCATTATCGTTTCGGGGAGTCTGTTTTTCGGCTCTTCCCTGGGGGCTCAGTGTGAGACTCCGATACACCACAGCAGGTTTACTGTTACCCTTCGACCGTCACATTGACGACGAAACACAGAAATTGCACCCGGATCAATACAAAATTCACAATGCCGATTTCTTTCCACAGCAGTACCGTTTCGAAGAGTATGTACTTCGGCTCTTCCCTGGGGGCCCAGTGTTAGATTCAGATGCACCACAGCAGGTTTACTGTTACCCTTCGACCATCACATTGACGATGAAACACAGAAATTGCATCCGGTTTCAATACTAATTCGCAATGCCGATTTATATTGACGAGAGTAACGTTTCGGGGAGACAGTCTTTGGGTCTTCCCTTGCGGCTCAGTGTTAGACTCCGATGCAACACGGCAGGTTTACTGTTACCCTCCGACCAACACATTGACGATGAAACACAGAAATTGCATCCGCTTTCAATACAAATTTCGCGGTGCCGATTAATATTGACGAGAGTAACGTTTCGGGGAGTTTGTTTTTTGGGTCTTCCCTTGGGGCTCAGTGTTACACTCCGATGCACTACAGCAGGTTTACTGTTACACTTCGACCATGACATTGACGATGAAAAACAGTAATTGCATCCGGATTCAATACAAATTTCGCAATGCCAATTTATATTGACGAGAATGACGGTTCGGTTAGTTTGTTTTATGGCTCATCCCTGGGGGCCCAGTGTTAGACTCCGATGCACCACGGCAGGCTTACTGTTACCCTTCGACCATCACATTGACGATGAAACAAAGTAATTGCATCCGGTTTCAATACAAAATTCGCAATGCCGATTTACATTAACGAGAGTAACGTTTCGGGGAGTCTGTTTTTTGGCTATTCCCTGGGGGTCAGTGTTAGACTCCGATGCACCACAGCAGGTTTACTGGTACCCACCGACCATCACATTGACGATGAAACACAGAAATTGCATCCGGTTTCAATACAAATTTGGCAATGCTGAGTTATATTGTCGAGAGTAACGTTTCGGGGAGTCTGTTTTTCGGCTCTTCCATGGAGGCTCAGTGTGAGACTCCGATACACCACAGCAGGTTTACTGTTACCCTTCGACCGTCACATTGACGACGAAACACAGAAATTGCATCCGGATCAATACAAAATTCACAATGCCGATTGATATTGACGAGAGCAAAGTTTCGGGGAGTCTGTTTTTCGGCTCTTCCCTGGGGGCTCAGTGTCAGACTCCGATGCACCACAGCAGGTTTACTGGTACCCACCGACCATCACATTGACGATGAAACACAGAAATTGCATCCGGTTTCTATACAAAATTGGCAATGCCGATAGATATTGACCAGAGCAAGGTATCGGGGAGTTTGTTTTTTGGCTCTCCCCTTGGGGCTCAGTGATACACTCCGATGCACCACAGCAGGTTTACTGTTACCCTTCGACCATCACATTGACGATGAAACACAGAAATTGCATCAGGATCAAACAAAATTCACAATGCCGATTTCTGTCCACAGGAGTACCGTTTCGAAGAGTATGTACTTTGGCTGTTACCTGGGTGCCCAGAGTTAGACTCCGATGCACCACAGCAGGTTTTTTGTTACCCTTCGACCATCACATTGAAGATGAAACACAGAAATTGCATCCGGTTTTAATACTAATTCGCAATGCCGATTTATATTGACGAGAGTAACGTTTCGGGGAGACAGTCTTTGGGTCTTCCCTTGCGGCTCAGTGTTAGACTCCGATGCAACACGGCAGGTTTACTGTTACCCTCCGACCATCACATTGACGATGAAACACAGAAATTGCATCCGGTTTCAATACAAATTTCGCAATGCTGATTTATATTCACGAGAATAACGTTTCGATGAGTTTGTTTTTTGGCTCTTCCCTTGGGGCTCAGTGTTACACTCCGATGCACCACAGCAGGTTTACTGTTACACTTCGACCATGACATTGACGATGAAATCATTAATTGCATCCGGTTTTAATACAAATTTCGCAATGCCAATTTATATTGACGAGAATGACGGTTCGGTTAGTTTGTTTTATGGCTCATCCCTGGGGGCCCAGTGTTAGACTCCGATGCACCACGGCAGGTTTACTGTTACCCTTCACCCTTCACATTGACGATGAAACAAAGTATTTGCATCCGGTTTCAATACAAAATTCGTAATGCCGATTTACATTCACGAGAGTAACGTTTCGGGGAGTCTGTTTTTTGGTTATTCCCTGGGGGTCAGTGTTAGACTCCGATGCACCACAGCAGGTTTGCTGTTACCCTTCGACCATCACATTGACGATGAAACACAGAAATTGCATCCGGTTTCTATACAAAATTCGCAATGCCGATTGATATTGACGAGAGCAAAATTTCTGGGAGTCTGTTTTTCGGCTCTTCCCTGGGGGCTCAGTGTGAGACTCCGATGCACCAAAGCAGGTTTTCTGTTACCCTTCGACCATCACATTGACGATGAAACACACAAATTGCATCCGGTTTCAATACAAAATTCGCAATGCCGATTTATTATGTCGAGAGTAACGTTTGGGGGAGTCTGTTTTTCGCTCTTCCATGGGGGCTCAGTGTGAGACTCCGATGCACCACATTAGATTTACTGTTGCCCTTAGACCATCATATTGACGTAGAAACACAGAAATTGCATCCGGTTTCAATACAAAATTCGCAAAGCCGATTTTATTGACGAGAGCAACGTTTCGGGGAGTTTGTTTTTTGGGTCTTCCCTTGGGGCTCACTGTTACACTCCGATGCACCACAGCAGGTTTACTGTTACCCTTCGACCATCACATTGACGATGAAACACAGAAATTGCATCCGGTTATACAAAATTCGCAATGCCCGTATATTTTGGCGAGAGTAACGTTTCGGGAAGTCTGATTTTTTGGCGCTTCCCTGGGGGCTCAGTGTGAGGCTCCGATGCACCACAGTAGGTTTACTGTTACCCTTCGACCATGACATTGACTATGAAACACAGAAATTGCATCAGGATCAATACAAAATTCACAATGCCGATTTCTGTCCACAGGAGTACCGTTTCGAAGAGTATGTACTTTGGCTCTTCCCTGGGTGCCCAGTGTTAAACTCCGATGCACCACAGCAGGTTTTTTGTTACCCTTCGACCATCACATTGACGATGAAACACAGAAATTGCATCCGGCTTCAATACTAAATCGCAATGCCGATTTATATTGACGAGAGTAACGTTTCGGGGAGACAGTCTTTGGGTCTTCCCTTGCGGCTCAGTGTTAGACTCCGATGCAACACGGCAGGTTTACTGTTACCCTCCGACCATCACATTGACGATGAAACACAGAAATTGCATCCGGTTTCAATACAAATTTCTAATGCCGATAAATATTGACGTGAGGAACGTTTTGGGGAGTTTGTTTTTGGCTCTTCTCTTGGGGCTCAGTGTTACACTCCGATGCACCACAGCAGGTTTACTGTTACCCTTCGACCAACACATTGACGATGAAACACAGAAATTTTATCCGGTTTCAATACAAATTTCGCAATGTTGAATTATATTGTCGAGCGTAACGTTTCAGGGAGTCTGTTTTTCGGTTCTTCCATGGAGGCTCAGTGTGAGACTCCGATACACCACAGCAGGTTTACTGTTACCCTTCGACCATCACATTGACGATGAAACACAGAAATTGCATCCGTATCAATTCAAAATTCACAAAGCCGATTGATATTGATGAGAGCAACGTTTCGGGGAGTCTGTTTTTCGGCTCTTCCCTGGTGGCTCAGTATGAGACTCCGATGCACCACAGCAGGTTTGCTGTTACCCTTCGACCATCAAATTTACGATGAAACTCAGAAATTGCATCTGGTTTCAATACAAAATTCGCAATGCCGATTTATATTGTCGAGAGTAACGTTTCGGGGAGTCTATTATTCGGCTCTTCCATGGAGGCTCAGTGTGAGACTCCGATGCACCACAGCAGGTTTACTGTTACCCTTCGACCATCACATTGACGATGAAACACAGAAATTGCATCCCGAACAATACAAAATTCACAATGCCGATTTCTGTCCACAGCAGTACCTTTTCGAAGAGTATGTACTTCGGCTTTTCTTTGGGGGCTCAGTGTTAGACTCCGATGCACCACAGCAGGTTTACTGTTACCCTTCGACCATCACATTGACGATGAAATACAGAAATTGCATTCGGTTTCAATACAAAATTCGCAATGCCGACTAAAATTGACGAGAGTAACGTTTCGGGGAGTCTGTTTTTCGGCTCTTCCCTGGGCGCTCAGTGTGAGACTCCGATGCACCACAGCAGGTTTACTGTTACCCTTCGACCATCACATTGACGATGAAACACAGAAATTGCATCCGGTTATACAAAATTCGCAATGCCCGTATATTTTGTTGAGAGTAACTCTCCGGGAAGTCTGCTTTTTGGCGCTCCCCTGGGGGCTCAGTGTGAGACTCCGATGCACCACAGTAGGTTTACTGATACCTTTCGACCATGACATTGACGATGAAACACAGAAATTGCATCCGGATCAATACAAAATTCACAATGCCGATTTCTGTCCACAGGAGTACCGTTTCGAGGGGTATGTACTTTGATTCTTCCCTGGGTGCCCAGTGTTAGACACCGATGCACCACAGCAGGTTTTTTGTTACCCTTCGACCATCACATTGACGATGAAACACAGAGATTGCATCCGGTTTCAATACTAATTCGCAATGCCGATTTATATTGATGAGAGTAACGTTTCAGGGAGACAGTCTTTGGGTCTTCCCTTGCGGCTCAGTGTTAGACTCCGATGCAACACGGCAGGTTTACTGTTACCCTTCGTCCATCACATTGACGATGAAACACAGAAATTTCATCAGGATCAATACAAAATTCACAATGCCGATTTTTGCCCACAGGAGTACCGTTTCGAAGGGTTTGTACTTTGGCTCTTCCCTGGATGCCCAGTGTTAGACTGCGATGCACCACAGCAGGTTTTTTGTTACCCTTCGACCATCACATTGACGATGAAACACAGAGATTGCATCCGGTTTCAATACTAATTCGCAATGCCGATTTATATTGATGAGAGTAACGTTTCAGGGAGACAGTCTTTGGGTCTTCCCTTGCGGCTCAGTGTTAGACTCCGATGCACCACAGCAGCTTTACTGTTACCCTTCGACCAACACATTGACGATGAAACACAGAAATTGCATCCGGTTTCAATACAAAATTCGCAATGACGTTTAATATTGACGAGAGTAACTTTTCGGGGAGTCTGTTTTACGGCTCTTCCCTGGGGGCTCAGTGTGAGACTCCGATGCACCACAGCAGGTTTACTGTTACCCTTCGACCATCACATTGACGATGAAACACAGTAATTGCATCCGGTTTCAATACAAAATTCGCAATGCCGATTTACATTAACGAGAGTAACGTTTCGGGGAGTCTGTTTTTTGGCTATTCCTTGGGGGTCAGTGTTAGACTCCAATGCACCACAGCAGGTTTACTGTTACCCTTCGACCATCAAATTGACGATGAAACACAGAAATTGCAACCGGTTTCAATACATAATTCGGAATGCCGTTTTATATTGATGAGAGTAACGTTTCGGGGCGTCTGTTTTTGGGCTCTTCCCAGTGGGCTCGGAGTGAGTCTCCGATGCACCACAGCAGGTTTACTGTTACCCTTCGACCATCAAATTGACAATGAAACACAGAAATTGCATCTGCTTTCAATACAAAATTCGCAATGCCGATTTATATTGTCGAGAGTAACGTTTCGGGGAGTTTGTTTTTCGGCTCTTCCATGGGGGCTCAGTGTGAGACTCCGATACACCACAGCAGGTTTACTGTTACCCTTCGACCGTCACATTGACGACGAAACACAGAAATTGCATCCGGATCAATACAAAATTCACAATGCCGATTTCTGGCCTTAGCAGTACTGTTTCGAAGAGTATGTACTTTGGCTCTTTCCTGGGGGCTCAATGTGATACTCCGATGTACCACAGCAGATTTACTGATACGCTTCGACCATCACATTGACAATGAAACACAGAAATTGCATCCGGTTTCAATACAAACTTCGCAATGCCTATTTATATAGACGAGAGTAACGTTTCGGTGAGTCTGTTTTTCGGCTCTTCCCTGGGGGCTCGGAGTGAGACTCCGATGCACCACAGCAGGTTTACTGTTACCCTTCGACCATCACATTGACGATGAAACACAGAAATTGCATCCGGATCAATACAAAATTCACAGTGCCGAGTTCTGTCCACAGCAGTACCGTTTCGAAGAGTATGTACTTTGGCTCTTTCCTGGGGGCTCAATGTGATACTCCGATGCACCACAGCAGATTTACTGTTACGCTGCGACCATCACATTGACGATGAAACACAGAAATTGCATCCGGTTTCAATACAAACTTCGCAATGCAGATTTATATAGACGAGAGTAACGTTTCGGGGAGTCTGTTTTTCGGCTCTTCCCTGGGGGCTCGGAGTGAGACTCCGATGCACCACAGCAGGTTTACTATTACCCTTCGACCATCACATTGACGATGAAACACAGAAATTGCATCCGGTTTCAATTCAAAATTCGCAATGCCGACTTATATTGGCGAGAGAAACATTTCCGGGATTCTGTTTTTCGACTATTTACTGGGGGCTCAGTGTGAGACTCCGTTGCACCACAGCAGGTTTACTGTTACCCTTCGACCATCACATAGACGATGAAACACAGAAGTTGCATCCGGTTTCAATTCAAAATTCACAATGCCGATTTATATTGACGAGAGTAACGTTTCGGGGGGGCTAATTTTTGGCTCTTCCCTGGGGGCTCAGTGTAAGAGATCCCGATGCCCCACAGCAGGTTTACTGTTACCCTTCGACCATCACATTGACGATGAAACACAGAAATTGGATCCGGATCAATACAAAATTCACATTGCCGAGTTCTGTCCACAGCAGTACCGTTTTGAAGAGTATGTACTTTGGCTCTTTCCTGGGGGCTCAATGTGATACTGCGATGCACCGCAGCAGATTTACTGATACGCTTCGACCATCACATTGACGATGAAACACAGAAATTGCTTCCGGTTTCAATACAAATTCGCAAAGCCGATTTATATAGACGAGAGTAACATTTCGGGGAGTCTGTTTTTCGGCTCTTCCCTGGGGGCTCGGAGTGAGACTCCGATGCACCACAGCAGGTTTACTGTTACCCTTCGACCATCACATTGACGATGAAACACAGAAATTGCATCCCGTTGCAATACAAATTTCGGAATGCCGTTTTATATTGATGAGAGTAACGTTTCGTGGAGACTGTTTTTTGGCTCTTCCCTGTGGGCTCAGTGTGAGACTCCGTTGCACCACAGCAGGTTTAATGTTACCCTTCGACCATCACATAGACGATGAAACACAGAAGTTGCATCCGGTTTCAATTCAAAATTCACAATGCCGATTTATATTGACGAGAGTAACGTTTCGCGGAGCCTAATTTTTGGCTCTTCCCTGGGGGCTCAGTGTAAGAATCCGATACACCACTGCAGGTTTACTGTTACCCTTCGACCATCACCTTGACGATGAAACACAGAAATTGCATCCGGATCAATACAAAATTCACATTGCCGAGTTCTGTCCACAGCAGTACCGTTTCGAAGAGTATGTTCTTTGGCTCTTTCCTAGGGGCTCAATGTGATACTGCGATGCACCACAGCAGTTATACTGATACGCTTCGACCATCACATTGACTATGAAACACAGAAATTGCATCCGGTTTCAATACGAAGTTCGCAAAGCCGATTTATATAGACGAGAGTAACGTTTCGGGGAGTCTGTTTTTCGGCTCTTCCCCGGGGGCTCGGAGTGAGACTCCGATGCACCACAGCAGGTTTACTGTTACCCTTCGCCCATCACATTGACGATGAAACACAGAAATTGCATCCGGTTTCAATTCAAAATTCGCAATGCCGATTTATATTGACGAGAGTAACATTGCGGGGAGTCTGTTTTTCGACTCTTCACTGGGGTTGAGTGTGAGACTCCGTTGCACCACAGGAGGTTTACTGTTACCCTTCGACCATCACATAGACGATGAAACACAGAAGTTGCATCCGGTTTCAATTCAAAATTCACAATGCCGATTTATATTGACGAGAGTAACGTTTCGGGGAGCCTAATTTTTGGCTTTTCCCTGGGGGCTCAGTGTGAGACTCCGATGCACCACAGCAGGTTTACTGTTACCCTTCGACCATCAAATTGACGATGAATCACAGAAATTGCCTCAGGTTTCAATTCAAAATTCGCAATGGCGATTTAGGTTCACGAGAGTAACGTTTCAAGGAGCCTAAACTTTGGCTCTTCCCTGGGGGCTCAGTGTGAGACTCCGATGCACCACAGCAGGATTACTGTTACCCTTCGACCATCACATTGACGATGAATCACAGAAATTGCCTCAGGTTTCAATACAAAATTCGCAATGGCGATTTATATTGACGAGATTAACGTTTCGGGGAGACTGTTTTTCGGCTCTTCGCAGTGGGCTCAATGTGATACTGCGATGCACGACAGCAGGTTTACTATTACCCTTCGACCATCACATTGACGATGATTCACAGAAATTGCCTCAGGTTTAAATACAAAATTCGCAATGGCGATTTATATTGACGAGAGTAACGTTTCGGGGAGACTGTTTTTTGGCTCTTCCCTGGGGGCTCAGTGTGAGACTCCGATGCACCACAGCAGGTTTTTTGTTACCCTTCGACCATCACATTGACGATGAAACACAGATATTGCATCCGGTTTCAATACTAATTCGCAATGCCGATTTATCTTGACGAGAGTAACGTTTCAGGGAGACAGTCTTTGGGTCTTCCCTTGCGGCTCAGTGTTAGACTCCGATGCAACACGGCAGGTTTACTGTTACCCTTCGACCATCACATTGACGATGAAACACAGTAATTGCATCCGGCTTCAATAAAAAATTCGCAATGCCGATTTTAATTAACGAGAGTAACGTTTCGGGGAGTCTGTTTTTTGGCTCTTCCCTGGGGGTCAGTGTTAGACTCCGATGCACCACAGCAGCTTTACTGTTACCCTTCGACCATCACATTGACGATGAAACACAGAAATTGCATCCGGTTTCAATACAAAATTCGCAATGACGATTAATATTGACGAGAGTAACGTTTCGGGGAGTCTGTTATACGGCACTTCCGTGGGGGCTCAGTGTGAGACTCCGATGCACCACAGCAGGTTTACTGCTACCCTTCGACCATCACATTGACGATGAAACACAGTAATTGCATCCGGTTTCAATACAAAATTCGCAATGCCGATTTACATTAACGAGAGTAACGTTTCGGGGAGTCTGTTTTTTGGCTATTCCTTGGGGGTCAGTGTTAGACTCCGATGCACCACAGCAGGTTTACTGTTACCCTTCGACCATCAAATTGACGATGAAACACAGAAATTGCAACCGGTTTCAATACAAAATTCGGAATGCCGTTTTATATTGATGAGAGTAACGTTTCGCCGCGTCTGTTTTTCGGCTCTTCCCAGTGGGCTCGGAGTGAGACTCCGATGCACCACAGCAGGTTTACTGTTACCCTTCGGCCATCAAATTGACGATGAAACACAGAAATTGCATCCGGTTTCAATTCAAATTTCGCAATGCCGACTTATATTGACGAGAGTAACATTTCCGGGAGCCTGTTTTTCGACTATTCACTGGGGGCTCAGTGTGAGACTCCGTTGCACCACAGCAGGTTTACTGTTACCCTTCGACCATCACATAGACGATGAAACACAGAAGTTGCATCCGGTTTCAATTCAAAATTCACAATGCCGATTTATATTGACGAGAGTAACGTTTCAGGGAGCCTAATTTTTGGCTCTTCCCTGGGGACTCAGTATAAGATTCCGATGCACCACAGCAGGTTTACTGTTACCCTTCGACCATCACATTGACGATGAAACACAGAAATTGGATCCGGATCAATACAAAACTCACATTGCCGAGTTCTGTCCACAGCAGTACCGTTTTGAAGAGTATGTACTTTGGCTCTTTCCTGGGGGCTCAATGTGATACTGCGATGCACCACAGCAGATTTACTGATACGCGTCGACCATCACATTGACGATGAAACACAGAAATTGCATCCGGTTTCAATACAAATTCGCAAAGCCGATTTATATAGACGAGAGTAACATTTCGGGGAGTCTGTTTTTCGGCTCTTCCCTGGGGGCTCGGAGTGAGACTCCGATGCACCACAGCAGGTTTACTGTTACCCTTCGACCGCACATTGACGACGAAACACAGAAATTGCATCCGGATCAATACAAAATTCACAATGGCGATTTCTGTCCTTAGCAGTACAGTTTCGAAGAGTATGTACTTTGGCTCTTTCCTGGGGGCTCAATGTGATACTCCGATGTACCACAGCAGATTTACTGATACGCTTCGACCATCACATTGACGATGAAACACAGAAATTGCATCCGGTTTCAATACAAACTTCGCAATGCCGATTTATATAGACGAAAGTAACGTTTCGGTGAGTCTGTTTTTCGGCTCTTCCCTGGGGGCTCGGAGTAAGACTCCGATGCACCACAGCAGGATTACTGTTACCCTTCGACCATCACATTGACGATGAAACACAGAAATTGCATCCGGATCAATACAAAATTCACAGTGCCGAGTTCTGTCCACAGCAGTACCGTTTCGAAGAGTATGTACTTTGGCTCTTTCCTGGCGGCTCAATGTGATACTCCGATGCACCACAGCAGATTTACTGATACGCTTCGACCATCACATTGACGATGAAACACAGAAATTGCATCCGGTTTCAATACAAACTTCGCAATGCAGATTTATATAGACGAGAGTAACGTTTCGGGGAGTCTGTTCTTCGGCTCTTCCCTGGGGGCTCGGAGTCAGACTCCGATGCACAATAGCAGGTTTACTGTTACCCTTCGACCATCACATTGACGATGAAACACAGAAATTGCATCCGGTTTCAATTCAAATTTCGCAATGCCGACTTATATTGACGAGAGTAACATTTCCGGGAGCCTGTTTTTCGACTATTCACTGGGGGCTCAGTGTGAGACTCCGTTGCACCACAGCAGGTTTACTGTTACCCTTCGACCATCACATAGACGATGAAACACAGAAGTTGCATCCGGTTTCAATTCAAAATTCACAATGCCGATTTATATTGACGAGAGTAACGTTTCAGGGAGCCTAATTTTTGGCTCTTCCCTGGGGACTCAGTATAAGATTCCGATGCACCACAGCAGGTTTACTGTTACCCTTCGACCATCACATTGACGATGAAACACAGAAATTGGATCCGGATTAATACAAAATTCACATTGCCGAGTTCTGTCCACAGCAGTACCGTTTTGAAGAGTATGTACTTTGGCTCTTTCCTGGGGGCTCAATGTGATACTGCGATGCACCACAGCAGACTTACTGATACGCGTCGACCATCACATTGACGATGAAACACAGAAATTGCATCCGGTTTCAATACAAATTCGCAAAGCCGATTTATATAGACGAGAGTAACATTTCGGGGAGTCTGTTTTTCGGCTCTTCCCTGGGGGCTCGGAGTGAGACTCCGATGCACCACAGCAGGTTTACTGTTACCCTTCGACCATCACATTGACGATGAAACACAGAAATTGCATCCGGTTGCAATACAAATTTCGGAATGCCGTTTTATATTGATGAGAGTAACGTTTCGGGGAGCCTAATATTTGGCTCTTCCCTGGGGGCTCAGTGTAAGATTCCGATACACCACTGCAGGTTTACTGTTACCCTTCGACCATCACATTGACGATGAAACACAGAAATTGCATCCGGATCAATACAAAATTCACATTGCCGAGTTCTGTCCACAGCAGTACCGTTTCGAAGAGTATGTACTTTGGCTCTTTCCTAGGGGCTCAATGTGATACTGCGATGCACCACAGCAGATTTACTGATACGCTTCGACCATCACATTGACGATGAAACACAGAAATTGCATCCGGTTTCAATACAAACTTCGCAAAGCCGATTTATATAGACGAGAGTAACGTTTCGGGGAGTCTGTTTTTCGGCTCTTCCCTGGGGGCTCGGAGTGAGACTCCGATGCACCACAGCAGGTTTACTGTTACCCTTCGACCATCACATTGACGATGAAACGCAGAAATTGCATCCGGTTTCAATTCAAAATTCGCAATGCCGATTTATATTGACGAGAGTAACATTTCGGGGAGTCTGTTTTTCGACTCTTCACTGGGGCTCAGTGTGAGACTCCGTTGAACCACAGCAGGTTTACTGTTACCCTTCGACCATCACATAGACGATGAAACACAGAAGTTGCATCCGGTTTCAATTCAAAATTCACAATGCCGATTTATATTGACGAGAGTAACGTTTCGGGGAGCCTAATTTTTGGCTTTTCCCTGGGGGCTCAGTGTGAGACTCCGATGCACCACAGCAAAATTACTGTTACCCTTCGACCATCAAATTGACGATGAATCACAGAAATTGCCTCAGGTTTCAATACAAAATTCGCAATGGCGACTTATATTGACGAAAGTAACGTTTCGGGGAGCCTAATTTTTGGCTCTTCCCTGGGGGCTCAGTGTGAGACTCGGATGCACCACAGCAGGTTTACTGTTACCCTTCGACCATCACATTGACGATGAATCACAGAAATTGCCTCAGGTTTCAATACAAAATTCGCAATCGCGATTT
Organism: Schistocerca cancellata; assembly: GCF_023864275.1. Lineage (NCBI taxonomy): Eukaryota > Metazoa > Arthropoda > Insecta > Orthoptera > Acrididae > Schistocerca > Schistocerca cancellata. Next base: position 419,713,925 of record NC_064634.1, on the reverse strand, counting down.
ATATTGACGAGATTAACGTTTCGGGGAGACTGTTTTTCGGCTCTTCCCAGTGGGCTCAATGTGATCCTGCGATGCACCACAGCAGGTTTACTATTACCCTTCGACCATCACATTGACGATGAATCACAGAAATTGCCTCAGGTTTCAATACAAAATTCGCAATGGCGATTTATATTGACGAGAGTAACGTTTCGGGGAGACAGCCTTTGGGTCTTCCCTTGCGGCTCAGTGTTAGACTCCGATGCAACACGGCAGGTTTACTGTTACCCTTCGTCCATCACATTGACGATGAAACACAGAAATTTCATCAGGATCAATACATAATTCACAATGCCGATTTTTGCCCACAGGAGTACCTTTTCGAAGGGTATGTACTTTGGCTCTTCCCTGGATGCCCAGTGTTAGACTCCGATGCACCACAGCAGGTTTTTTGTTACCCTTCGACCATCACATTGACGATGAAACACAGAAATTGCATCCGGTTTCAATACTAATTCGCAATGCCAATTTATATTGACGAGAATGACGGTTCGGGGAGTTTGTTTTATGGCTCTTCCCTGGGGGCCCAGTGTTAGACTCCGATGCACCACGGCAGGTTTAGTGTTACCCTTCGACCATCACATTGACGATGAAACACAGTAATTGCATCCGGCTTCAATAAAAAATTCGCAATGCCGATTTACATTAACGAGAGTAACGTTTCGGGGAGTCTGTTTTTTGGCTATTCCCTGGGGGTCAGTGTTAGACTCCGATGCACCACAGCAGCTTTACTGTTACCCTTCGACCATCAAATTGACGATGAAACACAGAAATTGCATCTGCTTTCAATACAAAATTCGCAATGCCGATTTATATTGTCGAGAGTTACGCTTCGGTGAGTCTGTTTTTCGGCTCTTCCATGGAGGCTCAGTGTGAGACTCCGATACACCACAGCAGGTTTACTGTTACCCTTCGACCATCACATTGACGATGAAACACAGAAATTGCATCCGGTTGCAATACAAATTTCGGAATGCCGTTTTATATTGATGAGAGTAACGTTTCGTGGAGACTGTTTTTTGGCTCTTCATTGTGGGCTAGTGTGAGACTCCGTTGCACCACAGCAGGTTTACTGTTACCCTTCGACCATCACATAGACGATGAAACACAGAAGTTGCATCCGGTTTCAATTCAAAATTCACAATGCCGATTTATATTGAGGAGAGTAACGTTTCGGGGAGCCTAATTTTTGGCTCTTCCCTGGGGGCTCAGTGTAAGATTCCGATACACCACTGCAGGTTTACTGTTACCCTTCGACCATCACATTGACGATGAAACACAGAAATTGCATCCGGATCAATAGAAAATTCACATTGCCGAGTTCTGTCCACAGCAGTAACGTTTCGAAGAGTATGTACAATTGGCTCTTTCCTAGGGGCTCAATGTGATACTGCGATGCACCACAGCAGATTTACTGATACGCTTCGACCATCACATTGACGATGAAACACAGAGATTGCATCCGGTTTCAATACAAACTTCGCACAGCCGATTTATATAGACGAGAGTAACGTTTCGGGGAGTCTGTTTTTCGGCTCTTCCCTGGGGGCTCGGAGTGAGACTCCGATGCACCACAGCAGGTTTACTGTTACCCTTCGACCATCAAATTGACGATGAAACACAGAAATTGCAACCGGTTTCAATACAAAATTCGGAATGCCGTTTTATATTGATGAGAGTGACGTTTCGGGGCGTCTGTTTTTCGGCTCTTCCCAGTGGGCTCGGAGTGAGACTCCGATGCACCACAGCAGGTTTACTGTTACCCTTCGACCATCAAATTGACGATGAAACACAGAAATTGCATCTGCTTTCAATACAAAATTCGCAATGCCGATTTATATTGTCGAGAGTAACGTTTCGGGGAGTTTGTTTTTCGGCTCTTCCATGGAGGCTCAGTGTGAGACTCCGATACACCACAGCAGGTTTACTGTTACCCTTCGACCGTCACATTGACGACGAAACACAGAAATTGCATCCGGATCAATACAAAATTCACAATGCCGATTTCTGTCCTTAGCAGTACTGTTTCGAAGAGTATTTACTTTGGCTCTTTCCTGGGGGCTCAATGTGATACTCCGATGTACCACAGCAGATTTACTGATACGCTTCGACCATCACATTGACGATGAAACACAGAAATTGCATCCGGTTTCAATACAAACTTCGCAATGCCGATTTATATAGACGAGAGTAACGTTTCGGTGAGTGTGTTTTTCGGCTCTTCCCTGGGGGCTCGGAGAGAGACTCCGATGCACCACAGCAGGTTTACTGTTACCCTTCGACCATCACATTGACGATGAAACACAGAAATTGCATCCGGATCAATACAAAATTCACAGTGCCGAGTTCTGTCCACAGCAGTACCGTTTCGAAGAGTATGTACTTTGGCTCTTTCCTGGGGGCTCAATGTGATACTCCGATGCACCACAGCAGATTTACTGATACGCTTCGACCATCACATTGACGATGAAACACAGAAATTGCATCCGGTTTCAATACAAATTTCGCAATGCAGATTTATATAGACGAGAGTAACGTTTCGGGGAGTCTGTTTTTCGGCTCTTCCCTGGGGGCTCGGAGTCAGACTCCGATGCACCACAGCAGGTTTACTGTTACCCTTCGACCATCACATTGACGATGAAACACAGAAATTGCATTTCGCAATGCAGATTTATATAGACGAGAGTAACGTTTCGGGGAGTCTGTTTTTCATCTCTTCCCTGGGGGCTCGGAGTCAGACTCCGATGCACCACAGCAGGTTTACTGTTACCCTTCGACCATCACATTGACGATGAAACACAGGAATTGCATCCGGTTTCAATTCAAGATTCGCAATGCCGACTTATATTGACGAGTGTAACATTTCCGGAAATCTGTTCTTCGACTATTCACTGGGGGCTCAGTGTGAGACTCCGTTGCACCACAGCAGGATTACTGTTACCCTTCGACCATCACATAGACGATGAAACACAGAAGTTGCATCCGGTTTCAATTCAAAATTCACAATGCCGATTTATATTGACGAGAGTAACGTTTCGGGGAGCCTAATTTTTGGCTCTTCCCTGGGGGCTCAGTGTAAGATTCCGATGCACCACAGCAGGTTTACTGTTACCCTTCGACCATCACATTGACGATGAAACACAGAAATTGGATCCGGATCAATACAAAATTCACATTGCCGAGTTCTGTCCACAGCAGTACCGTTTTGAGGAGTATGTACTTTGGCTCTTTCCTGGGGGCTCAATGTGATACTGCGATGCACCACAGCAGATTTACTGATACGCTTCGACCATCACATTGACGATGAAACACAGTAATTGCATCCGGTTCCAATACAAATTCGCAAAGCCGATTTATATAGACGAGAGTAACATTTCGGGGAGTCTGTTTTTCGGCTCTTCGCTGGGGGCTCGGAGTGAGACTCCGGTGCACCACAGCAGGTTTACTGTTACCCTTCGACCATCACATTGACGATGAAACACAGAAATTGCATCCGGTTGCAATACAAATTTCGGAATGCCGTTTTATATTGATGAGAGTAACGTTTCGTGGAGACTGTTTTTTGGCTCTTCCCTGTGGGCTCAGTGTGAGACTCCGTTGCACCACAGTAGGTTTACTGTTACCCTTCGACCATCACATAGACGATGAAACACAGAATTTGCATCCGGTTTCAATTCAAAATTCACAAGGCCGATTTATATAGACGAAAGTAACGTTTCGGTGAGTCTGTTTTTCGGCTCTTCCCTGGGGGCTCGGAGTGAGACTCCGATGCACCACAGCAGGTTTACTGTTACCCTTCGACCATCACATTGACGATGAAACACAGAAATTGCATCCGGATCAATACAAAATTCACAGTGCCGAGTTCTGTCCACAGCAGTACCGTTTCGAAGAGTATGTACTTTGGCTCTTTCCTGGGGGCTCAATGTGATACTCCGATGCACCACAGCAGATTTACTGATACGCTTCGACCATCACATTGACGATGAAACACAGAAATTGCATCCGGTTTCAATACAAACTTCGCAATGCAGATTTATATAGACGAGAGTAACGTTTCGGGGAGTCTGTTTTTCGGCTCTTCCCTGGGGGCTCGGAGTCAGACTCCGATGCACCACAGCAGGTTTACTGTTACCCTTCGACCATCACATTGACGATGAAACACAGAAATTGCATCCGGTTTCAATTCAAATTTCGCAATGCCGACTTATATTGACGAGAGTAACATTTCCGGGAGTCTGTTTTTCGACTATTCACTGGGGGCTCAGTGTGAGACTCCGTTGCACCACAGCAGGTTAACTGTTACCCTTCGACCATCACATAGACGATGAAACACAGAAGTTGCATCCGGTTTCAATTCAAAATTCACAATGCCGATTTATATTGACGAGAGTAACGTTTCAGGGAGCCTAATTTTGGCTCTTCCCTGGGGACTCAGTATAAGATTCCGATGCACCACAGCAGGTTTACTGTTACCCTTCGACCATCACATTGACGATGAAACACAGAAATTGGATCCGGATCAATACAAAATTCACATTGCCGAGTTCTGTCCACAGCAGTACCGTTTTGAAGAGTATGTACTTTGGCTCTTTCCTGGGGGCTCAATGTGATACTGCGATGCACCACAGCAGATTTACTGATACGCTTCGACCATCACATTGACGATGAAACACAGAAATTGCATCCGGTTTCAATACAAATTCGCAAAGCCGATTTATATAGACGAGAGTAACATTTCGGGGAGTCTGTTTTTCGGCTCTTCCCTGGGGGCTCGGAGTGAGACTCCGATGCACCACAGCAGGTTTACTGTTACCCTTCGACCATCACATTGACGATGAAACACAGAAATTGCATCCGGTTGCAATACAAATTTCGGATGCCGTTTTATATTGATGAGAGTAACGTTTCGTGGAGACTGTTATTTGGCTCCTCCCTGTGGGCTCAATGTGAGACTCCGTTGCACCACAGCAGGTTTACTGTTACCCTTCGACCATCACATAGACGATGAAACACAGAAGTTGCATCCGGTTTCAATTCAAAATTCACAATGCCGATTTATATTGACGAGAGTAACGTTTCGGGGAGCCTAATATTTGGCTCTTCCCTGGGGGCTCAGTGTAAGATTCCGATACACCACTGCAGGTTTACTGTTACCCTTCGACCATCACATTGACGATGAAACACAGAAATTGCATCCGGATCAATACAAAATTCACATTGCCGAGTTATGTCCACAGCAGTACCGTTTCGAAGAGTATTTACTTTGGCTCTTTCCTAGGGGCTCAATGTGATACTGCGATGCACCACAGCAGATTTACTGATACGCTTCGACCATCACATTGACGATGAAACACAGAAATTGCATCCGGTTTCAATACAAACTTCGCAATGCAGATTTATATAGACGAGGGTAACGTTTCGGGGAGTCTGTTTTTCGGCTCTTCCCTGGGGGCTCGGAGTCAGACTCCGATGCACCACAGCAGGTTTACTGTTACCCTTCGACCATCACATTGACGATGAAACACAGAAATTGGATCCGGATCAATACAAAATTCACATTGCCGAGTTCTGTCCACAGCAGTACCGTTTTGAAGAGTATGTACTTTGGCTCTTTCCTGGGGGCTCAATGTGATACTGCGATGCACCACAGCAGATTTACTGATACGCTTCGACCATCACATTGACGATGAAACACAGAAATTGCATCCGGTTCCAATACAAATTCGCAAAGCCGATTTATATAGACGAGAGTAACATTTCGGGGAGTCTGTTTTTCGGCTCTTCGCTGGGGGCTTGGAGTGAGACTCCGGTGCACCACAGCTGGTTTACTGTTACCCTTCGACCATCACGTTGACGATGAAACACAGAAATTGCATCCGGTTGCAATACTAATTTCGGAATGCCGTTTTATATTGATGAGAGTAACGTTTCGTGGAGACTGTTTTTTGGCTCTGCCTGTGGGCTCAGTGTGAGACTCCGTTGCACCACAGCAGGTTTACTGTTACCCTTCGACCATCACATAGACGATGAAACACAGAATTTGCATCCGGTTTCAATTCAAAATTCACAAGGCCGATTTATATAGACGAAAGTAACGTTTCGGTGAGTCTGTTTTTCGGCTCTTCCCTAGGGGCTCAGTGTCAGACTCCGATGCTACACGGCAGGTTTACTGTTACCCTTCGTCCATCTCATTGACGATGAAACACAGAAGTTGCATCCGGATCAATACAAAATTCACAGTGCCGAGTTCTGTCCACAGCAGTACCGTTTCGAAGAGTATGTACTTTGGCTCTTTCCTGGGGGCTCAATGTGATACTCCGATGCACCACAGCAGATTTACTGATACGCTTCGACCATCACATTGACGATGAAACACAGAAATTGCATCCGGTTTCAATACAAACTTCGCAATGCAGATTTATATAGACGAGAGTAACGTTTCGGGGAGTCTGTTTTTCGGCTCTTCCCTGGGGGCTCGGAGTCAGACTCCGATGCACCACAGCAGGTTTACTGTTACCCTTCGACCATCACATTGACGATGAAACACAGAAATTGCATCCGGTTTCAATTCAAAATTCGCAATGCCGACTTATATTGACGAGAGTAACATTTCCGGAAATCTGTTCTTCGACTATTCACTGGGGGCTCAGTGTGAGACTCCGTTGCACCACAGCAGGTTTACTGTTACCCTTCGACCATCACATAGACGACGAAACACAGAAGTTGCATCCGGTTTCAATTCAAAATTCACAATGCCGATTTATATTGACGAGAGTAACGTTTCGAGGAGTCTAATTTTTGGCTCTTCCCTGGGGGCTCAGTGTAAGATTCCGATGCACCACAGCAGGTTTACTGTTACCCTTCGACCATCACATTGACGATGAAATACAGAAATTGGATCCGGATCAATACAAAATTCACATTGCCGACTTCTGTCCACAGCAGTACCGTTTTGAAGAGTTGTACTTTGGCTCTTTCCTGGGGGCTCAATGTGATACTGCGATGCACCACAGCAGATTTACTGATACGCTTCGACCATCACATTGACGATGAAACACAGAAATTGCATCCGGTTCCAATACAAATTCGCAAAGCCGATTTATATAGACGAGAGTAACATTTCGGGGAGTCTGTTTTTCGGCTCTTCGCTGGGGGCTCGGAGTGAGACTCCGGTGCACCACAGCAGGTTTACTGTTGCCCTTCGACCATCACATTGACGATGAAACACAGAAATTGCATCCGGATCAATACAAAATTCACATTGCCGAGTTCTGTCCACAGCAGTAACGTTTCGAAGAGTATGTACATTTGGCTCTTTCCTAGGGGCTCAATGTGATACTGCGATGCACCACAGCAGATTTACTGATACGCTTCGACCATCACATTGACGATGAAACACAGAGATTGCATCCGGTTTCAATACAAACTTCGCAAAGCCGATTTATATAGACGAGAGTAATGTTTTGGGGAGTCTGTTTTTCGGCTCTTCCCTGGGGGCTCGGAGTGAGACTCCGATGCACCACAGCAGGTTTACTGTTACCCTTCGACCATCAAATTGACGATGAAACACAGAAATTGCAACTGGTTTCAATACAAAATTCGGAATGCCGTTTTATATTGATGAGAGTAACGTTTCGGGGCGTCTGTTTTTCGGCTCTTCCCAGTGGGCTCGGAGTGAGACTCCGATGCACCACAGCAGGTTTACTGTTACCCTTCGACCATCAAATTGACGATGAAACACAGAAATCGCATCTGCTTTCAATACAAAATTCGCAATGCCGATTTATATTGTCGAGAGTAACGTTTCGGGGAGTTTGTTTTTCGGCTCTTCCATGGAGGCTCAGTGTGAGACTCCGATACACCACAGCAGGTTTACTGTTACCCTTCGACCGTCACATTTACGACGAAACACAGAAATTGCATTCGGATCAATACAAAATTCACAATGCCGATTTCTGTCCTTAGCAGTACTGTTTCGAAGAGTATGTACTTTGGCTCTTTCCTGGGGGCTCAATGTGATACTCCGATGTACCACAGCAGATTTACTGATACGCTTCGACCATCACATTGACGATGAAACACAGAAATTGCATCCGGTTTCAATACAAACTTCGCAATGCCGATTTATATAGACGAGAGTAACGTTTCGGTGAGTGTGTTTTTCGGCTCTTCCCTGGGGGCTCGGAGAGAGACTCCGATGCACCACAGCAGGTTTACTGTTACCCTTCGACCATCTCATTGACGATGAAACACAGAAATTGCATCCGGATCAATACAAAATTCACAGTGCCGAGTTCTGTCCACAGCAGTACCGTTTCGAAGAGTATGTACTTTGGCTCTTTCCTGGGGGCTCATTGTGATACTCCGATGCACCACAGCAGATTTACTGATACGCTTCGACCATCACATTGACGATGAAACACAGAAATTGCATCCGGTTTCAATACAAATTTCGCAATGCAGATTTATATAGACGAGAGTAACGTTTCGGGGAGTCTGTTTTTCGGCTCTTCCCTGGGGGCTCGGAGTCAGACTCCGATGCACCACAGCAGGTTTACTGTTACCCTTCGACCATCACATTGACGATGAAACACAGAAATTGCATTTCGCAATGCAGATTTATATAGACGAGAGTAACGTTTCGGGGAGTCTGTTTTTCGGCTCTTCCCTGGGGGCTCGGAGTCAAACTCCGATGCACCACAGCAGGTTTACTGTTACCCTTCGACCATCACATTGACGATGAAACACAGAAATTGCATCCGGTTTCAATTCAAAATTCGCAATGCCGACTTATATTGACGAGAGTAACATTTCCGGAAATCTGTTCTTCGACTATTCACTGGGGGCTCAGTGTGAGACTCCGTTGCACCACAGCAGGTTTACTGTTACCCTTCGACCATCACATAGACGATGAAACACAGAAGTTGCATCCGGTTTCAATTCAAAATTCACAATGCCGATTTATATTGACGAGAGTAACGTTTCGGGGAGCCTAATTTTTGGCTCTTCCCTGGGGGCTCAGTGTAAGATTCCGATGCACCACAGCAGGTTTACTGTTACCCTTCGACCATCACATTGACGATGAAACACAGAAATTGGATCCGGATCAATACAAAATTCACATTGTCGAGTTCTGTCCACAGCAGTACCGTTTTGAAGAGTATGTACTTTGGCTCTTTTTTGGGGGCTCAATGTGATACTGCGATGCACCACAGCAGATTTACTGATACGCTTCGACCATCACATTGACGATGAAACACAGAAATAGCATCCGGTTCCAATACAAATTCGCAAAGCCGATTTATATAGACGAGAGTAACATTTCGGGGAGTCTGTTTTTCGGCTTTTCCCTGTGGGCTCAGTGTGAGACTCCGTTGCACCACAGCAGGTTTACTGTTACCCTTCGACCATCACATAGACGATGAAACACAGAATTTGCATCCGGTTTCAATTCAAAATTCACAATGCCGATTTATATTGACGAGAGTAACGTTTCGGGGAGTCTAATTTTTGGCTCTTCCCTGTGGGCTCAGTGTGAGACTCCGTTGCACCACAGCAGGTTTACTGTTACCCTTCGACCATCACATAGACGATGAAACACAGAATTTGCATCCGGTTTCAATTCAAAATTCACAATGCCGATTTATATTGACGAGAGTAACGTTTCGGGGAGTCTAATTTTTGGCTTTTCCCTGGGGGCTCAGTGTGAGACTCCGATGCACCACAGCAGGTTTACTGTTACCCTTCGACCATCACATTGACGATGAATCACAGAAATTGCCTCAGGTTTCAATACAAAATTCGCAATGGCGATTTATATTGACGAGATTAACGTTTCGGGGAGACTGTGTTTCGGCTCTTCCCAGTGGGCTCAATGTGATACTGCGATGCACCACAGCAGGTTTACTATTACCCTTCGACCATCACATTGACGATGAATCACAGAAATTGCCTCAGGTTTCAATACAAAATTCGCAATGGCGATTTATATTGACGAGAGTAACGTTTCGGGGAGACTGTATTTTGGCTCTTCCCTGGGGGCTCAGTGTAAGACTCCGATGCACCACAGCAGGTTTACTGTTACCCTTCGACCATCACATTGACGATGAAGCACAGAAATTACATTCGGTTTCAATACAAAATTCGCAATGCCGACTAAAATTGACGAGAGTAAAGTTTCGGGAAGTCTGTATTTCGGCTCTTCCCTGGGGGCTCAGTGTGAGACTCCGATGCACCACAGCAGGTTTACTGTTACCCTTCGACTATCACATTGACGATGAAACACAGAAATTGCATCCGGTTATACAAAATTCGAATTGCCCGAATATTTTGTCGAGAGTAACTTTTCGGGAAGTCTGTTTTTTGGCGCTTCCCTGGGGGCTCAGTGTGAGACTCCGATGCACCACAGTAGGTTTACTGTTACCTTTAGACCATGACATTGACGATGAAACACAGAAATTGCATCCGGATCAATACAAAATTCACAATGCCAATTTCTGTCCACAGGAGTACCGTTTCGAAGAGTATGTACTTTGGCTCTTCCCTGGGTGCCCAGTGTTAGACTCCGATGCACCACAGCAGATTTTTTGTTACCCTTCCACCATCACATTGACGATGAAGCACAGAAATTGCATCCGGTTTCAATACTAATTCGCAATGCCGATTTATATTGACGAGAGTAACGTTTCGGGGAGACAGTCTTCGGGTCTTCCCTTGCGGCTCAGTGTTAGACTCCGATGCAACACGGCAGGTTTGCTGTTACCCTTCGACCATCACATTGACGATGAAACACAGAAACTGCATCCGGATCAATACAAAATTCACATTGCCGAGTTCTGTCCACAGCAGTACCGTTTCGAAGACTATGTACTTTGGCTCTTTCCTGGGGGCTCAATGTGATACTCCGATGCACCACAGCAGATTTACTGATACGCTTCGACCATCACATTGACGATGAAACACAGAAATTGCATCCGCCTTCAATACAAAATTCGCAATGCCGATTTATATTGACGAGAGTAACGTTCTGGGGAGTCAGTTTTTCGGCTCTTCCCTGGGGGCTCATTGTGAGACTGCGATGCACCACAGCAGGTTCACTGTTACCCTTCGACCATAACATTGACGATGAAACACAGATATTGCATACGGTTTCAATAAAAAATTCGCAATGCCGATTTATATTGACGAGAGTAACGTTTCGGGGAGACAGTGTTTGGGTCTTCCCTGGCGGCTCAGTGTTAGACTCCGATGCCACACGGCAGGTGTACTGTTACCCTTCGACCATCACATTGACGATGAAACACAGAAATTGTATCCCGTTTCAATTCAAAAATCGCAATGCCGATTTATATTGACGAGAGTAACATTTCGGGGAGTCTGTTTTTCGACTCTTCACTGGGGGCTCAGTGTGAGACTCCGTTGCACCACAGCAGATTTACTGGTACGCTTCGACCATCACATTGACGATGATACACAGAAATTGCATAAGGTTTCAATACAAAATTCGCAATGCCGATGAAAATTGACGAGAGTAACGTTTTGGGTAGTCTGTTTTTCGGCTCTTCCGTGGAGGCTCAGTGTGAGACTCCGATGCACCACAGCAGGTTTACTGTTACCCTTCGACCATCACATTGACGATGAAACACAGAAATAGCATCCGGACCAATACAAAATTCACAATGCCGATTTCTGTCCACAGAAGTACCACTTCGAAGAGTATGTACTTTGGCTCTTACCTGGGGGCTTAGTGTTAGACTCCGATGCACAACGGTAGGTTTACTGTTACCCTTCGACCTTCACATTGACGATGAAAAACAGTAATTGCATTCGGTTTCAATACAAAATTCGCAATGCCAATTTATATTGAAGAGAATGACGATTCGGTTAGTTTGTTTTATGGCTCATCTCTGGGGGCCCAGTGTTAGACTACGATGCACCACGGCAGGTATACTGTTACCCTTCGACCATCACATTGACGATGAAACAAAGTAATTGTCTCCGGTTTCAATACAAAATTCGCAATGCCGATTTACATTAACGAGAGTAACGTTTCGGGGAGTCTGATTTTTGACTATTCCCTGGGGTCAGTGTTAGACTCCGATGCACCACAGCAGGTTTACTGTTACCCTTCGACCATCACATTGACGGTGAAACACAGAAATTGCATCCGGTTTCAATTCAGAATTCGCAATGACGATTAATATTGACAAGAGTAACGTTTCGGGGAGTCTGTTTTTCGGCTCTTCCCTGGGGGCTCTGTGTGAGACTCCGATGCACCACAGCAGGTTTACTGTTACCCTTAGACCATCACATTGACGATGAAACACAGAAATTGCATACGGTTTCAATCCAAAATACGCAATGCCGATTGACATTGACGAGAGCAACGTTTCTGGGAGTCTGGTTTTCGGCTCTTCCCTGGGAGCTCAGTGTGAGACTCCGATGCACCACAGCAGGTTTGCTGTTACCCTTCGACCATCACATTGACGATGAAACACAGAAATTTCATCCGGTTTCAATACAAACGTCGCAATGCTGATTTATATTGACGAGAGTAAAGTTTCGGGGAGTCTGTTCTTTGGCTCTTCCCTGGGGGCTCAGTGTGGGACTCCGATGCACCACAGCAGGTTTACTGTTACCCTTCGACAGTCACGTTGACGACGAAACACAGACTTTGCATCTGGATCAATACAAAATTCACAATGCCGATTTCTGTCCACAGCAGTACCGTTTCGAAGAGTATGTATTTAAGCTCTTCCCTGGGTGCCCAGTGTTAGACCTCGATGCACAACAGCAGGTTTACTGTTACCCTTCGACCATCACATTGACGATGAAACACAGAAATTGCATCCGGATTCGATTCAAAATTCGCAATGCCGATATATATTGACGAGAGTAACGTTTCGGGGAGTCTGTTTTTTGGCTCTTCCCTGGGGGCTCAGTGTGGGACTCCGATGCTACACGGCAGGTTTACTGTTACCCTTCGACCATCACATTGACGATGAAACACAGAAATTGCATTCGGTTTCAATACAAATTTCGCAATGCCGATTTATATTGTCGAGAGTAACGTTTCGGGGAGTTTGTTTTTTGGCTCTTCCCTTGGGGCTCAGTGTTACACTCCGATGCACCACAGCAGGTTTACTGTTAAACTTCGACCATTACATTGACGATGAAACACAGAAATCGCATCCGGTTTCAATACAAAATTCGCATTGACGAATTATATTGACGAGAGTAACGTTTCGGGGAGTCTGTCTTTGGCTCTTCCCTTGGAGCTCAGTGTTACACTCCGATGCACCACAGCAGGTTTACTGTTACACTTCGACCATGACACTGACGATGAAACACAGAAATTCCATTCGGTTTCAATACAAAAATCGCAATGGCGGTTTATATTGACGAGAGTAACGTTTCGGGGAGACAGTCTTTGGGTCTTCCCTTGCGGCTCAGTGTTAGACTCCGATGCAACACGGCAGGTTTACTGTTACCCTCCGACCATCACATAGACGATGAAACACAGAAATAGCATCCGAACCAATACAAAATTCACAATGCCGATTTCTGTCCACAGGAGTTTCGCTTCGAAGAGTATGTACTTTGGCTCTTACCTGGGGGCTCAGTGTTAGACTCCGACGCACCACGGTAGGTTTACTGTTACCCTTCGACCATCACATTGACGATAAAACACAGAAATTGCATTCGGTTTCAATACAAAATTCGCAATGCCGATTAAAATTGACGAGAGTAACGTTTCGGGGAGTCTGTTTTTCGGCCCTTCCCTGGGGGCTCAGTGTGAGACTCCGATGCACCACAACATGATTACTGTTACCCTTCGACCATCACATTGACTATGAAACACAGAAATTGCATCCGGTTATACAAAATTCGCAATGCCCATATATTTTGACGAGAGTAACTTTTCGGGAAGTCTGTTTTTTGGCGCTTCCCTGGGGGCTCAGTGTGAGACTCCGATGCACCACAGTAGGTTTACTGTTACCTTTCGACCATGACATTGACGATCAAACACAGAAATTGCATGCGGATCAATACAAACTTCACAATGCCTATTTCTGTCCACAGGAGTACCGTTTCGAAGAGTATGTACTTTGGCTCTTCCCTGGGTGCCAGTGTTGGACTCCGATGCACCACAGCAGGTTTTTTGTTACCCTTCGACCATCACATTGACGATGAAACACAGAAATTGCATCCGGTTTCAATACTAATTCGCAATGCCGATTTATATTGACGAGAGTAACGTTTCGGGGAGTCTGTTTATTGGCTATTCCCTGGGGGTCAGTGTTAGACACCGATTCACCACAGCAGGTTTACTGTTGCCCTTCGACCATCACATTGACGATGAAACACAGAAATTGCATCCGGTTTCAATACAAAATTCGCAATGACGATTAATATTGACGAGAGTAACGTTTCGGGGAGTCTGTTTATTGGCTATTCCCTGGGGGTCAGTGTTAGACACCGATTCACCACAGCAGGTTTACTGTTGCCCTTCGACCATCACATTGACGATGAAACACAGAAATTGCATCCGGTTTCAATACAAAATTCGCAATGACGATTAATATTGACGAGAGTAACGTTTCGGGGAGTCTGTATTTCGGCTCTTCCATGGAGGCTCAGTGTGAGACTCCGATACACCACAGCAGATTTACTGTTACACTTCGACCGTCACATTGACGACAAATCACAGAAATTGCATCCGGATCAATACAAAATTCACAATGCCGGTTTCTGTCCACAGCAGTACCTTTTCGAAGAGAATGTACTTCGGCTCTTCCCTGGGGGCCCAGTGTTAGACTCCGATGCACTACAGTAGGTTTACTGTTACCCTTCGACCATCACATTGACGATGAAACACAGAAATTGCATCCTATTTCAATACAAAATTCGCAATGCTGATTTATATTGACGAGAGTAACGTTTCGGGGAGACAGTATTTGGGTCTTCCCTGGCGGCTCAGTGTCAGACTCCGATGATACACGGCAGGTTTACTGTTACCCTTCGTCCATCACATTGACGATGAAACACAGAAGTTGCATCCGGTTTCGATTCAAAATTCACAATGCTGATTTATATTGACGAGAGTAACGTTTCGGGGAGTCTGTTTATAGGCTCTTACCTGGGGGCTCAGTGTGAGACTCCGATGCACCACAGCAGGTTTACTGTTACCCTTCGACCAACACATTGACGATGAAACACAGAAATTGCATCCGGTTTCAATACAAATTTCGCAATGCCGATTTATAATGATGAGAGTAACGTTTCGGGGAGTCTGTTTTTCGACCCTTGCCTGGGGGCTCAGTGTGAGACTCCGATGCACCACAGCAGGTTTACTGTTACCCTTCGACCATCACATTGACGATGGAACACAGAAATTGCATCCGGATCAATACAAAATTCACAGTGCCGATTTCTGTCCACAGGAGTACCGTTTCGAAGAGTATGTACTTTGGCTCTTTCCTGGGGGCTTAATGTGATACTCCGATGCACCACAGCAGATTTACTGACACGCTTCGACCATCACATTGACGATGAAACACAGAAATTGCATCCGGTTTCAATACAAACTTCGCAATGCCGATTTATATTGACGAGAGTAACGTTTCGGGGAGACATTTTTTGGCTCTTCCCTGGGGGCTCAGTGTGAGCCTCCGATGCACCACAGTAGGTTTACTGTTACCCTTCGACCATCACATTGACGATGAATCACAGAAATTGCCTCAAGTTTCAATACAAAATTCGCAATGGCGATTTATATTGACGAGAGTAACGTTTCGGGGAGACTGTTTTTTGGCACTTCCCTGGGGGCTCAGTGTGAGACTCCGATGCACCACAGCAGGTTTACTGTTACCCTTCGACCATCACATTGACGATGAAACACAGAAATTGCATCCGGAGCAATACAAAATTCACAATGCCGATTTCTGTCCATAGGAGTACCGTTTCGAAGAGTATGTACTTTGGCACTTACCTGTGGGCTCAGTGTTAGACTCCGATGCACCACGGTAGGTTTACTGTTACCCTTCGACCATCACATTGACGATGAAACACAGAAATTGCATCCGGTTTCAATACAAAATTCGCAATGCCGATTTATATTGACGAGAGTAACGTTTGGGGGAGTCAGTTTTTCGGCTCTTCCCTGGGGGCTCATTGTGAGACTGCGATGCACCACAGCTGGTTTCCTGTTACCATTCGACCATCACATTGACGATGAAACACAGAAATTGCATCCTGGTTTCAATACAAAATTCGCAATGACGATTTATATTGACGAGAGTAACGTTTCGGGGAGACAGTCTTTGGGTCTTCCCTGGCGGCTCAGTGTTAGACTCCGATGCCACACGGCAGGTGTACTGTTACCCTTCGACCATCACATTGACGATGAAACACAGAAATTGCATCCGGTTTCAATTCAAAATTCGCAATGCCGATTTATATTGACGAGAGTAACCTTTCGGTGATACTGTTTTTCGACTCTTCACTGGGGGCTCAGTGTGAGACTCCGTTGGACCACAGCAGGTTTACGATTACCCTTCGACCATCACATAGACGATGAAACACAGTTATTGCATTCTGTTTCAATACAAAATTCGCAATGCTGATTTATATTGACGAGAGTAACGTCTCGGGGATTCTGTTTTTTGGCTCTTCCCAGGGGCTCAGTGTGAGACTCAGATGCAACACAGCAGGTTCACTGTTACCCTTCGACCATAACATTGACGATGAAACACAGATATTCTATACGGTTTCAATAGAAAATTCGCAATGCCGATTTATATTGACGAGAGTAACGTTTAGGGGAGTATGTTTTTCGGCTCTTACCTGGGGGCTCAGTGTGAGACTCCGATGCACCACAGCAGATTTACTGGTACGCTTCGACCATCACCTTGGCGATGATACACAGAAATTGCATAAGGTTTCAATACAAAATTCGCAATGCCAATGAAAATTGACGAGAGTAACGTTTTGGGGAGTCTGTTTTTCGGCTCTTCCCTGGGGCTCAGTGGAGACTCTGATGCACCACAGCAGGTTTACTGTTACCCTTCGACCATCACATTGACGATGAAACACAGAAATAGCATTCGGACCAATACAAAATTAACAATGCCGATTTCTGTCCACTGGAGTACCGCTTCGAAGAGTATGTACTTAGGCTCTTACCTTGGCTCAGTGTTAGACTCCGATGCACCACGGTAGGTTTACTGTTACCCTTCGACCATCACATTGACGATGAAACACAGAAATTGCATTCGGTTTCAATACAAAATTCGCAATGCCGATTAAAATGGACGAGAGTAACGTTTCGGGGAGTATGTTTTTCGGCTCTTCCCTGGGGGCTCAGTGTGGGACTCCGATGCGCCACAGCAGGTTTACTGTTACCCTTCTGCCATCACGTTGACGATGAAACTCAGAATTTGCATCCGGCTTCAATACTAATTCGCAATGCCGATTTATATTGACGAGAGTAACGTTTCGGGGAGACAGTATTTGGGTCTTCCCTTGCGGCTCAGTGTTAGACTCCGATGCAACACGGCAGGTTTACTGTTACCCCCCGACCATCACATTGACGATGAAACACAGAAATTGCATCCGGTTTCAATACAATTTTCGCAATGCCGATTTAAATTGACGAGAGTAACGTTTCGGGGAGTTTGTTTTTTGGCTCTTCCCTTGGGGCTCAGTGTTACACTCCGATGCACCACAGCAGGTTTACTGTTACACTCCGACCATGACATTGACGATGAAAAACAGTAATTGCATCCGGTTTCAATACAAAATTCGCAATGCCAATTTATATTGACGAGAATGACGGTTCGGTTAGTTTTTTTTATGGCCCATCTCTGGGGGCCCAGTGTTAGACTCCGATGCACCACGGCAGGTTTACTGTTACCCTTCGACTATCACATTGACGATGAAACAAAGTAATTGCATCCGGTTTCAATACAAAATTCGCAATGCCGATTTACATTAACGAGAGTAACGTTTCGGGGAGTCTGTTTTCTGGCTATTCCCTGGGGGCTCATTGTGAGACTGCGATGCACCACAGCAGGTTTCCTGTTACCCTTCGACCATCACATTGACGATGAAGCACAGAAATTGCATTCGGTTTCAATACAAAATTCGCAATGCCGATTAATATTGACGAGAGTAACGTTTGGGGGAGTCTGTTTTTCGGCTATTCCCTGGGGGCTCATTGTGAGACTGCGATGCACCACAGCAGGTTTGTTGTTACACTTCGACCATCACATCGACGATGAAACACAGAAATTTCATCCGGTTTCAATACAAATGTCGCAATGCTGATTTATATTGACGAGAGTAACGTTTCGGGGAGTCTGTTCTTTGGCTCTTCCCTGGGGGCTCAATGTGGGTCTCCGATGCACCACAGCAGGTTTACTGTTACCCTTCGACAGTCACGTTGACGACGAAACACAGACTTTGCATCTGGATCAATACTAAATTCACAATGCCGATTTCTGTCCACAGCAGTACCGTTTCGAAGAGTATGTACTTCAGCTCTTCCCTGGGTGCCCAGTGTTAGACTCCGATGCACCACAGCAGGTTTACTGTTACCCTTCGACCATGACATAGACGATTAAACAAAGTAATTGCATCCGGTTTCAATACAAAATTCGCAATGCCGATTTACATTAACGAGAGTAACGTTTCGGGGAGTCTGTTTTCTGGCTATTCCCTGGGGGCTCATTGTGAGACTGCGATGCACCACAGCAGGTTTCCTGTTACCCTTCGACCATCACATTGACGATGAAACACAGAAATTGCATCCGGTTTCAATACAAAATTCGCAATGCCGATTTATATTGACGAGAGTAACGCTTCGGGGAGACAGTGTTTGAGTCTTCCCTGGCGGCTCAGTGTTAGACTCCGATGCCACACGGCAGGTGTACTGTTACCCTTCGACCATCACATTGACGATGAAACACAGAAATTGCATCCGGTTTCAATTCAAAATTCGCAATGCCGATTTATATTGACGAGAGTAACATTTCGGGGATTCTGTTTTTCCACTCTTCACTGGGGGCTCAGTGTGAGACTCCGTTGCACCACAGCATGTTTACTATTTTCCTTCGACCATCATATAGACGATGAAACACAGATATTGCATTCTGTTTCAATACAAAATTCGCAATGCTGATTTATATTGACGAGAGTAACGTCTCGGGGAGTCTCTTATTTGGCTCTTCCCAGGGTCTCAGTGTGAGACTCAGATGCAACACAGCAGGTTCACTGTTACCCTTCGACCATAACATTGACGATGAAACACAGATATTCTATACGGTTTCAATAGAAAATTCGCAATGCCGATTTATATTGACGAGAGTAACGTTTAGGGGAGTATGTTTTTCGGCTCTTCCCTGGGGGCTCAGTGTGAGACTCCGATGCACCACAGCAGGTTTACCGTTACCCTTCGACCATCACATTGACGATGAAACACAGAAATTGCATCCGGTTTCAATACAAAATTCACAATGCCGATTTCTGTCCACAGCAGTACCGTTTCGAAGAGTATGTACTTCAGCTCTTCCCTGGGTGCCCAGTGTTAGACTCCGATGCACCACAGCGGGTTTACTGTTACCCTTCGACCATCACATTGACGATGAAACACAGAAATTGCATCCTGTTTCAATACAAAATTCGCAATGCTGATTTATATTGACGAGAGTAACGTTTCGGGGAGACAGTTTTTGGGTCTTCCCTGGTGGCTCAGTGTCAGACTCCGATGCTACACGGCAGGTTTACTGTTATCCTTCGACCATCACATTGACGATGAAACACAGTAGTTGCGCCGGTTTCAATTCAAAATTCACAATGCCGATTTATATTGACGAGAGTAACGCTTCGGGGAGTCTGTTTTTCGGCTCTTCCCTGGGGGCTCAGTGTGAGACTCCGATGCACCACAGCAGGTTTACTGTTACCCTTCGACCATCACATTGACGATGAAACACAGAAATTGCATCCGGTTTCAATACAAAATTCGCAATGGCAATTTATATTGACGAGAATGACGGTTCGGTTAGTTTGTTTTATGGCTCATCCCTGGGGGCCCAGTGTTAGACTCCGATGCACCACGGCAGGTTTACTGTTACCCTTCGACCATCACATTGACGATTAAACAAAGTAATTGAATCCGGTTTCAATACAAAATTCGCAATGCCGATTTACATTAACGAGAGTAACGTTTCGGGGAGTCTGTTTTTTGGCTATTCCCTGGTGGTCAGTGTTAGACTCCGATGCACCACAGCAGGTTTACTGTTACCCTTCGACCATCACATTGACGATGAAACACAGAAATTGCATCCGGTTTCAATACAAAATTCACAATGCCGATTGATATTGACGAGAGCAACATTTCGGGGAGACTGTTTTTGGCTCTTCCCTGGGGGCTCAGTGTGAGACTCCGATGCACCACAGCTGGTTTGCTGTTACACTTCGACCATCAATTTGACGATGAAACACAGAAATTGCATCTGGTTTCAATACAAAATTCGCAATGCCGATTTATATTGACGAGAGTACCATTTCGGGGATTCTGTTTTTCGACTCTTCACTGGGGGCTCAGTGTGAGACTCCGTTGCACCACAGCAGGTTTACTATTACCCTTCGACCATCATATAGACGATGAAACACAGATATTGCATTCTGTTTCAATACAAAATTCGCAATGCTGATTTATATTGACGAGAGTAACGTCTCGGGGAGTCTGTTTTTTGGCTCTTCCCAGGGGCTCAGTGTGAGACTCAGATGCAACACAGCAGGTTCACTGTTACCCTTCGACCATAACATTGACGATGAAACACAGACATTCTATACGGTTTCAATAGAAAATTCGCAATGCCGATTTATATTGACGAGAGTAACGTTATGGGGAGTATGTTTTTCGGCTCTTCCCTGGGGGCTCAGTGTGAGACTCCGATGCACCACAGCAGGTTTACTGTTACCCTTCGACCATCACATTGACGATGAAACACAGAAATTGCATCCGGTTTCAATACAAAATTCACAATGCCGATTTCTGTCCACAGCAGTACCGTTTCGAAGAGTATGTACTTCGCTCTTCCCTGGGTGCCCAGTGTTAGACTCCGATGCACCACAGCAGGTTTACTGTTACCCTTCGGCCATCAAATTGACGATGAAACACAGAAATTGCATCCGGTTTCAATTCAAATTTCGCAATGCCGACTTATATTGACGAGAGTAACGTTTCGGGGAGACAGTTTTTGGGTCTTCCCTGGTGGCTCAGTGTCAGACTCCGATGCTACACGGCAGGTTTACTGTTACCCTTCGACCATCACATTGACGATGAAACACAGTAGTTGCGTCCGGTTTCAATTCAAAATACACAATGCCGATTTATATTGACGAGAGTAACGCTTCGGGAAGTCTGTTTTTTGGCTCTTCCCTGGGGGCTCAGTGTGAGACTCCAATGCACCACAGCAGGTTTTCTGTTACCCTTCGACCATCACATTGACGATGAAACACAGAAATTGCATCCGGTTTCAATACAAAATTCGCAATGGCAATTTATACTGACGAGAATGACGGTTCGGTTAGTATGTTTTATGGCTCATCCCTGGGGGCCCAGTGTTAGACTCCGATGCACCACGGCAGGTTTACTGTTACCCTTCGACCATCACATTGACGATTAAACAAAGTAATTGCATCCGGTTTCAATACAAAATTCGCAATGCCGATTTACATTAACGAGAGTAACGTTTCGGGGAGTCTGCTTTTTGGCTATTCCCTGGGGGTCAGTGTTAGACTCCGATGCACCACAGCAGGTTTACTGTTGCCCTTCGACCATCACGTTGACGATAAAACACAGAAATTGCATCCGGTTTCAATACAAAATTCACAATGCCGATTGATATTGACGAGAGCAACATTTCGGGGAGACTGTTTTTCGGCTCTTCCCTGGGGGCTCAGTGTGAGACTCCGATGCACCACAGCTGGTTTGCTGTTACACTTCGACCATCAATTTGACGATGAAACACAGAAATTGCATCTGGTTTCAATACAAAATTCGCAATGCCGATTTATATTGTCGAGAGTAATGTTTCGGGGAGTTTGTTTTTTGGCTCTTCCCTTGGGGCTCATTGTTACACTCCGATACACCACAGCAGGTTTGCTGTTAAACTTCGACCATGACATTGACGATGATACACAGAAATTGCATCCGGTTTCAATACAAAATTCGCATTGACTATTTATATGAACGAGAGTAACGTTTCGGGGAGTCTGTCTTTGGCTCTTCCCTTGGAGCTCAGTGTTACACCCCGATGCACCACAGCAGGTTTACTGTTACACTTTGACCATGACATTGACGATGAAACACAGAAATTGCATCCGGATCAATACAAAATTCACAATGGCGATTTCTGTCCACAGGAGTACCGTTTCGAAGAGTTTGTACTTTGGCTCTTCCCTGGGTGCCCAGTGTTGGACTCCGATGAACCACAGCAGGTTTTTTGTTACCCTTCGACCAACACATTGACGATGAAACACAGAAATTGCATCCGGTTTCAATACTAATTCGCAATGCCGATTTATATTGACGAGAGTAACGTTTCGGGGAGTCTGTTTTTTGGCTATTCCCTGGGGGTCAGTGTTAGACACCGATTCACCACAGCAGGTTTACTGTTACCCTTCGACCATCACATTGACGATGAAACACAGTAATTGCATCTGGTTTCAATACAAAATTCGCAATGCCGATTTATATTGACGAGAGTAACGTTTCGGGGAGACAGTAGGGTCTTCCCTGGCGGCTCAGTGTCAGACTCCGATGCTACACGGCAGGTTTACTGTTACCCTTCGTCCATCACATTGACGATGAAACACAGAAGTTGCATCCGGTTTCAATTCAAAATTCACAATGCTGATTTATATTGACGAGAGTAACGTTTCGGGGAGTCTGTTTTTTGGCTCTTACCTGGGGGCTCAGTGTGAGACTCCGATGCACCACAGCAGGTTTACTGTTACCCTTCGAACAACACATTGACGATGAAACACAGAAATTGCATCCGGTTTCAATACAAATTTCGCAATGCCGATTTACATTAACGAGAGTAACGTTTCGGGGAGTCTGTTTTTCGACTCTTCCCTGGGGGCTCAGTGTGAGACTCCGATGCACCACAGCAGGTTTACTGTTACCCTTCGACCATCACTTTGACGATGAAACACAGAAATTGCATCCGGATCAATACAAAATTCACAGTGCCGATTTCTGTCCACAGGAGTACCGTTTCGAAGAGTATGTTCTTTGGCTCTTTCCTGGGGGCTCAATGTAATACTCCGATGCACCACAGCAGATTTACTGACACGCGTCGACCATCACATTGACGATGAAACACAGAAATTGCATCCGGTTTCAATACAAACTAAGCAAAGCCGATTTATATAGACGAGAGTAACGTTTCGGGGAGTCTGTTTTTCGGCTCTTCCCAGTGGGCTCAGTGTGAGACTCCGATGCACCGCAGCAGGTTTACTGTTACCCTTCGACCATCACATTGACGATGAACACAGAAATTGCATCCGGTTTCAATACAAAATTCGCAGTGACGATTAATATTGACGAGAGTAACGTTTCGGGGAGACTGTTTTTTGGCTCTTCCCTGGGGGCTCAGTGTGAGACTCCGATGCACCACAGCAGGTTTACTGTTACCCTTCGACCATCACATTGACGATAAAACACAGTAATTGCATCTGGTTTCAATACAAAATTCGCAATGCCGATTTATATTGACGAGAGTAACGTTTCGGGGAGACAGTATTTGCGTCTTCCCTGGCGGCTCAGTGTCAGACTCCGATGCTACATGGCAGGTTTACTGTTACCCTTCGTCCATCACATTGACGATGAAACACAGAAGTTGCATCCGGTTTCAATTCAATATTCACAATGCTGATTTATATTGACGAGAGAAACTTTTTGGGGAGTCTGTTTTTTGGCTCTTAACTGGGGGCTCAGTGTGAGACTCCGATGCACCACAGCAGGTTTACTGTTACCCTTCGACCAACACATTGAAGATGAAACACAGAAATTGCATCCGGTTTCAATACAATT
Source organism: Schistocerca cancellata (assembly GCF_023864275.1). Lineage (NCBI taxonomy): Eukaryota > Metazoa > Arthropoda > Insecta > Orthoptera > Acrididae > Schistocerca > Schistocerca cancellata. The sequence goes on along the minus strand of NC_064634.1, from coordinate 419,689,777 downwards.
TTCGCAATGCCAATTTATATTGATGTGAGTAACGTTTCGGGGAGTCTGTTTTTCGACTCTTCCCTGGGGGCTCAGTGTGAGACTCCGATGCACCACAGCAGGTTTACTGTTACCCTTCGACCATCACATTGACGATGAAACACAGATATTGCATCCTATTTCAATACAAAATTCGCAATGCTGATTTATATTGACGAGAGTAACGCTTCGGGGAGACAGGATTTGGGTCTTCCCTGGCGGCTCAGTGTCAGACTCCGATGCTACACGGCAGGTTTACTGTTACCCTTCGTCCATCTCATTGACGATGAAACACAGAAGTTGCATCCGGATCAATACAAAATTCACAGTGCCGATTTCTGTCCACAGGAGTACCGTTTCGAAGAGTATGTAATTTGGCTCTTTCCTGGGGGCTCAATGTGATACTCCGATGCACCACAGCCTATTTACTGACACGCTTCGACCATCACATTGACGATGAAACACAGAAATTGCATCCGGTTTCAATACAAACTTCGCAATGCCGATTTATATTGACAAGAGTAACGTTTCGGGGAGTCTGTTTTTTGGCTATTCCCTGAGGGTCAGTGTTAGACACCAATTCACCACAGCAGGTTTACTGTTACCCTTCGACCATCACATTGACGATGAAACACAGAAATTGCATCCGGACCAATACAAGATTCACAATGCCGATTTACATTAACGAGAGTAATGTTTCGGGGAGTCTGTTTTTTGGCTCTTACCTGGGGGCTCGTGTGAGACTCCGATGCACCACAGCAGGTTTACTGTTACCCTTCGACCAACACATTGACGATGAATCACAGAAATTGCATCCGGTTTCAATACTAATTGGCAATGCCGATTTATATTGACGAGGGTAACGTTTCGGGGAGTCTATTTTTTGGCTATTCCCTGGGGGTCAGTGTTAGACACCGATTCACCACAGCAGGTTTACTGTTACCCTTCGACCATCACATTGACGATTTAACACAGAAATTGCATCCTATTTCAATACAAAATTCGCAATGCTGATTTATAGTGACGAGATTAACGTTTCGGGGAGACAGTATTTGGGTCTTCCCTGACGGCTCAGTGTCAGACTCCGATGCTACACGGCAGCTTTACTGTTACCCTTCGTCCATCACATTGACGATGAAACACAGAAGTTGCATCCGGTTTCAATTCAAAATTCACAATGCTGATTTATATTGACGAGAGTAACGTTTCGGGGAGTCTGTTTTTCGGCTCTTCCCAGTGGGCTCAGTGTGAGACTCCGATGCACCACAGCAGGTTTACTGTTACCCTTCGACCATCACATTGACGATGAATCACAGAAATTGCATCCGGTTTCAATACTAATTCGCAATGCCGATTTATATTGACGAGAGTAACGTTTCGGGGAGACTGTATTTTGGCTATTCCATGGGGGTCAGTGTTAGACACCGATGCACCACAGCAGGTTTACTGTTACCCTTCGACCATCACATTGACGATGAAACACAGAAATTGCATCCTATTTCAATACAAAATTCGCAATGCTGATTTATATTGACGAGAGTAACGTTTCGGAAAGACAGTATTTGGGTCTTCCCTGGCGGCTCAGTGTCAGACTCCGATGCACCACAGCAGGTTTACTGTTACCCTTCGACCAACACATTGACGATGAAACACAGAAGTTGCATCCGGTTTCAATTCAAAATTCACAATGCTGATTTATATTGACGAGAGTAACGTTTTGGGGAGTCTGTTTTTCGGCTCTTCCCAGTGGGCTCAGTGTGAGACTCCGATGCACCACAGCAGGTTTACTGTTACACTTCGACCATCACATTGACGATGAAACACAGAAATTGCATCCGGACCAATACAAAATTCACAATGCCGATTTACATTAACGAGAGTAATGTTTCGGGGAGCCTGTTTTTTGGCTCTTACCTGGGGGCTCAGTGTGAGACTCCGATGCACCACAGCAGGTTTACTGTTACCCTTCGACCATCACATTGACGATGAATCACAGAAATTGCATCCGGTTTCAATAGTAATTCGCAATGCCGATTTATATTGACGAGAGTAACGTTTCGGGAGTCTGTTTTTTGGCTATTCCCTGGGGGTCAGTGTTAGACACCGATTCACCACAGCAGGTTTACTGTTACCCTTCGACCATCACATTGACGATAAAACACAGAAATTGCATTCTATTTCAATACAAAATTCGCAATGCTGATTTATATTGACGAGAGTAACGTTTCGGGGAGACAGTATTTGGGTCTTCCCTGGCGGCTCAGTGTCAGACTCCGATGCACCACAGCAGGTTTACTGTTACCCTTCGACCAACACATTGACGATGAAACACAGAAGTTGCATCCGGTTTCAATACAAAATTCACAATGCTGATTTATATTGACGAGGGTAACGTTTCGGGGAGGCTATATTTTGGCTATTCCCTGGGGGTCAGTGTTAGACACCGATTCACCACAGCAGGTTTACTGTTACCCTTCGACCATCACATTGACGATTAAACACAGAAATTGCATCCGGACCAATACAAAATTCACAATGCCGATTTACATTAACGAGAGTAATGTTTCGGGGAGTCTGTTTTTTGGCTCTTACCTGGGGGCTCAGTGTGAGACTCCGATGCACCACAGCAGGTTTACTGTTACCCTTCGACCATCACATTGACGACGAATCACAGAAATTTCATCCGGTTTCAATACTAATTCGCAATGCCGATTTAAATTGACGAGAGTAACGTTTCGGGGAGTCTGTTTTTTGGCTGTTCCCTGGGGGTCAGTGTTAGACACCGATTCACCACAGCAGTTTTACTGTTACCCTTCTACCATCACATTGACGATGAAACACAGAAATTGCATCCTATTTCAATTCAAAATTCGCAATGCTGATTTATATTGACGAGATTAACGTTTCGGGGAGACAGTATTTCGGTCTTCCCTGGCGGCTCAGTGTCAGACTCCGATGCTACACGGCAGCTTTACTGTTATCCTTCGTCCATCACATTGACGATGAAACACAGAAGTTGCATCCGGTTTCAATTCAAAATTCACAATGCTGATTTATATTGACGAGAGTAACGTTTCGGGGAGTCTGTTTTTCGGCTCTTCCCAGTGGGCTCAGTGTGAGACTCCGATGCACCACAGCAGGTTTACTGTTAACCTTCGACCATCACATTGACGATGAAACACAGAAATTGCATCCGGACCAATACAAAATTCACAATGCCGATTTACATTAACGAGAGTAATGTTTCGGGGAGTCTGTTTTTTGGCTCTTACCTGGGGGCTCAGTGTGAGACTCCGATGCACCACAGCAGGTTTACTGTTACCCTTCGACCATCACATTGACGATGAATCACAGAAATTGCATTCGGTTTCAATACTAAGTCGCAATGCCGATTTATATTGACGAGAGTAACGTTTCGGGGAGTCTGTTTTTTGGCTATTCCCTGGGGGTCAGTGTTAGACACCGATTCACCACAGCAGGTTTACTGTTACCCTTCGACCATCACATTGACGATGAAACACAGAAATTGCATCCGGACCAATACAAAATTCACAATGCCGATTTACATTAACGAGAGTAATGTTTCGGGAGTCTGTTTTTTGGCTCTTACCTGGGGGCTCAGTGTGAGACTCCGATGCACCACAGCAGGTTTACTGTTACCCTTCGACCATCACATTGACGATGAATCACAGAAATTGCATCCGGTTTCAATACTAATTCGCAATGCCGATTTATATTGACGAGAGTAACGTTTCGGGGAGTCTGTATTTTGGCTATTCCATGGGGGTCAGTGTTAGACACCGATGCACCACAGCAGGTTTACTGTTACCCTTTGACCATCACATTGACGATAAAACACAGAAATTGCATCCTATTTCAATACAACATTCGCAATGCTGATTTATATTGACGAGAGTAACGTTTCGGGAAGACAGTATTTGGGTCTTCCCTGGCGGCTCAGTGTCAGACTCCGATGCAACACAGCAGGTTCACTGTTACCCTTCGACCAACACATTGACGATGAAACACAGAAGTTGCATCCGGTCTCAATTCAAAATTCACATTGCTGATTTATATTGACGAGAGTAACGGTTAGGGGAGTCTGTTTTTCGGCTCTTCCCAGTGGGCTCAGTGTGAGACTCCGATGCACCACAGCAGGTTTACTGTAACCCTTCGACCATCACATTGACGATGAAACACAGAAATTGCATCCTATTTCAATACAAAATTCGCAATGCTGATTTATATTGACGAGAGTAACGTTTCGGGTAGACAGTATTTGGGTCTTCCCTGGCGGCTCAGTGTCAGACTCCGATGCACCACAGCAGGTTTACTGTTACCCTTCGACCAACACATTGACGATGAAACACAGAAGTTGCATCCGGTTTCAATTCAAAATTCACAATGCTGATTTATATTGACGAGAGTAACGTTTAGGGGAGTCTGTTTTTTGGCTATTCCCTGGGGGTCAGTGTTAGACACCGATTCACCACAGCAGGTTTACTGTTACCCTTCGACCATAACATTGACGATAAAACACAGAAATTGCATCCTACTTCAATACAAAATTCGCAATGCTGATTTATATTGACGAGAGTAACGTTTCGGGGAGACAGTATTTGGGTCTTCCCTGGCGGCTCAGTGTCAGACTCCGATGCACCACAGCAGGTTTACTGTTACCCTTCGACCATCACATTGACGATGAAACACAGAAATTGCATCCTATTTTAATACAAAATTCGCAATGCTGAATTATATTGACGAGAGTAAAGTTTCGGGTAGACAGTATTTGGGTCTTCCCTGGCGGCTCAGTGTCAGACTCCGATGCACCACAGCAGGTTTACTGTTACCCTTCGACCAACACATTGACGATGAAACACAGAAGTTGCATCCGGTTTCAATTCAAAATTCACAATGCTGATTAATATTGACGAGAGTAACGTTTAGGGGAGTCTGTTTTTCGGCTCTTCCCAGTGGGCTCAGTGTGAGACTCCGATGCACCACAGCAGGTTTACTGTTACCCTTCAACCATCACATTGACGATGAAACACAGAAATTGCATCCGGACCAATACAAAATTCACAATGCCGATTTACATTAACGAGAGTAATGTTTCGGGGAGTCTGTTTTTTGGCTCTTACCTGGGGGCTCAGTGTGAGACTCCGATGCACCACAGCAGGTTTACTGTTACCCATCGACCATCACATTGACGATGAATCACAGAAATTGCATCCGGTTTCAATACTAATTCGCAATGCCGATTTATATTGACGAGAGTAACGTTTCGGGAGTCTGTTTTTTGGCTATTCCCTGGGGGTCAGTGTTAGACACCGATTCACCACAGCAGGTTTACTGTTACCCTTCGACCTTCACATTGACGATAAAACACAGAAATTGCATCCTATTTCAATACAAAATTCGCAATGCTGATTTATATTGACGAGAGTAACGTTTCGGGGAGACAGTATTTGGGTTTTCCCTGGCGGCTTAGTGTCAGACACCGATGCACCACAGTAGGTATACTGTTACCCTTCGACCAACACATTGACGACAAAACACAGAAATTGCATCCGGATCAATACAAAATTCACAATGCCGATTTCTGTCCACAGCAGTACCGTTTCGAAGAGTATGTACTTCGGGTCTTCCCTGGCGGCCCAGTGTTAGACTCCGATGCACCACAGCAGGTTTACTGTTACCCTTCGACCATCACATTGACGATGAAACACAGAAATTGCATCCTATTTCTATACAAAATTCGGAATGCTGATTTAAATTGACGAGAGTAACGTTTCGGGGAGACAGTATTTGGGTCTTCCCTGGCGGCTCAGTGTCAGACTCCGATGCTACACGGCAGGTTTACTGTTACCCTTCGTCCATCACATTGACGATGAAACACAGAAGTTGCATCCGGTTTCAATTCAAAATTCACAATGCCGATTTACAATAACGAGAGTAACGTTTCGGGGAGTCTGTTTTTTGGCTCTTACCTGGGGGCTCAGTGTGAGACTCCGATGCACCACAGCAGGTTTACTGTTACCCTTCGACCATCACATTGACGATGAATCACAGAAATTGCATCCGGTTTCAATACTAATTAGCAATGCCGATTAATATTGACGAGAGTAACGTTTCGGGGAGTCTGTTTTTTGGCTATTCCCTGGGGGTCAGTGTTAGACACCGATTCACCACAGCAGGTTTACTGTTACCCTTCGAAAATCACATTGACGATGAAACACAGAAATTGCATCCTATTTCAATACAAAATTCGCAATGCTGATTTATATTGACGACAGTAACGTTTCGGGTAGTCTGTTTTTTGGCTCTTACCTGGTGGCTCAGTGTGAGACTCCGATGCATCACAGCAGGTTTACTGTTACCCTTCGACCGTCACATTGACGACAAAACACAGAAATTGCATCCGGATCAATACAAAATTCACAATGCCGATTTCTGTCCACAGCAGTACCGTTTCGAAGAGTATGTACATCGGCTCTTCCCTGGGGGCCCAGTGTTAGACTCCGATGCACCACAGCAGGTTTACTGTTACCCTTCGACCATCACATTGACGATGAAACACAGAAATTGCATCTTATTTCAATACAAAATTCGCAATGCTGATTTATATTGACGAGAGTAACGTTTCGGGGAGACAGTATTTGGGTCTTCCCTGGCGGCTCAGTGTCAGACTCCGATGCTACACGGCAGGATTACCGTTACCCTTCGTCCATCACATTGACGATGAAACACAGAAGTTGCATCCGGTTTCAATTCAAAATTCACAATGCTGATTTATATTGACGAGAGTAACGTTTCGGGAGTCTGTTTTTTGGCTATTCCCTGGGGGTCAGTGTTAGACACCGATTCACCACAGTAGGTTTACTGTTACCCTTCGACCATCACATTGACGATAAAACACAGAAATTGCATTCTATTTCAATACAAAATTCGCAATGCTGATTTATATTGACGAGAGTAACGTTTCGGGGAGACAGTATTTGGGTCTTCCCTGGCGGCTCAGTGTCAGACTCCGATGCACAACAGCAGGTTTACTGTTACCCTTCGACCAACACATTGACGATGAAACACAGAAGTTTAATCCGGTTTCAATACAAAATTCACAATGCTGATTTATATTGACGAGAGTAACGTTTCGGGGAGTCTGTTTTTCGGCTCTTCCCAGTGGGCTCAGTGTGAGACTCCGATGCACCACAGCAGGTTTACTGTTACCCTTCGACCATCACATTGACGATGAAACACAGAAATTGCATCCGGACCAATACAAAATTCACAATGCCGATTTATATTGACGAGGGTAACGTTTCGGGGAGTCTTTTTTTTTGGCTATCCCCCTGGGGTCAGTGTTAGACACCGATTCACCACAGCAGGTTAACTGTTACCCTTCGACCATCACATTGACGATTAAACACAGAAATTGCATCCGGACCAATACAAAATTCACAATGCCGATTTACATTAACGAGAGTAATGTTTCGGGGAGTCTGTTTTTTGGCTCTTACCTGGGGGCTCAGTGTGAGACTCCGATGCACCACAGCAGGTTTACTGTTACCCTTCGACCATCACATTGACGATGAATCACAGAAATTTCAACCGGTTTCAATACTAATTCGCAATGCCGATTTAAATTGACGAGAGTAACGTTTCGGGGAGTCTGTTTTTTGGCTGTTCCCTGGGGGTCAGTGTTAGACACCGATTCACCACAGCAGTTTTACTGTTACCCTTCTACCATCACCTTGACGATGAAACACAGAAATTGCATCCTATTTCAATACAAAATTCGCAATGCTGATTTATATTGACGAGATTAACGTTTCGGGGAGTCTGTTTTTTGGCTCTTACCTGGGGGCTCAGTGTGAGACTCCGATGCACCACAGCAGGTTTACTGTTACCCTTCGACCATCACATTGACGATGAATCACAGAAATTGCATCCGGTTTCAATAGTAATTCGCAATGCCGATTTATATTGACGAGAGTAACGTTTCGGGGAGTCTGTATTTTGGCTATTCCATGGGGGTCAGTGTTAGACACCGATGCACCACAGCAGGTTTACTGTTACCCTTCGACCATCACATTGACGATAAAACACAGAAATTGCATCCTATTTCAATACAAAATTCGCAATGCTGATTTATATTGACGAGAGTAACGTTTCGGGTAGACAGTATTTCGGTCTTCCCTGGCGGCTCAGTGTCAGACTCCGATGCTACACGGCAGCTTTACTGTTACCCTTCGTCCATCACATTGACGATGAAACACAGAAGTATCATCCGGTTTCAATTCAAAATTCACAATGCTGATTTATATTGACGAGAGTAACGTTTCGGGGAGTCTGTTTTTCGGCTCTTCCCAGTGGGCTCAGTGTGAGACCCTGATGCACCACAGCAGGTTTACTGTTACCCTTCGACCATCACATTGACGATGAAACACAGAAATTGCATCCGGACCAATACAAATTTCACAATGCCGATTTACATTAACGAGAGTAATGTTTCGGGGAGTCTGTTTTTTGGCTCTTACCTGGGGGCTCAGTGTGAGACTCCGATGCACCACAGCATGTTTACTGTTACCCTTCGACCATCACATTGACGATGAATCACAGAAATTGCATCCGGTTTCAATACTAATTCGCAATGCCGATTTATATTGACGAGAGTAACGTTTCGGGGAGTCTGTATTTTGGCTATTCCATGGGGGTCAGTGTTAGACACCGATGCACCACAGCAGGTTTACTGTTACCCTTCGACCATCACATTGACGATAAAACACAGAAATTGCATCCTATTTCAATACAAAATTCGCAATGCTGATTTATATTGACGAGAGTAACGTTTCGGGTAGACAGTATTTGGGTCTTCCCTGGCGGCTCAGTGTCAGACTCCGATGCACCACAGCAGGTTTACTGTTACCCTTCGACCAACACATTGACGATGAAACACAGAAGTTGCATCCGGTTTCAATTCAAAATTCACATTGCTGATTTATATTGACGAGAGTAACGTTTAGGGGAGTCTGTTTTTCGGCTCTTCCCAGTGGGCTCAGTGTGAGACTCCGATGCACGACAGCAGGTTTACTGTAACCCTTCGACCATCACATTGACGATGAAACACAGAAATTGCATCCTATTTCAATACAAAATTCGCAATGCTGATTTATATTGACGAGAGTAACGTTTCGGGTAGACAGTATTTGGGTCTTCCCTGGCGGCTCAGTGTCAGACTCCGATGCACCACAGCAGGATTACTGTTACCCTTCGACCATCACATTGACGATGAATCACAGAAATTGCATCCGGTTTCAATACTAATTCGCAATGCCGATTTATATTGACGAGAGTAACGTTTCGGGGAGTCTGTTTTTTGGCTATTCCCTGGGGGTCAGTGTTAGACACCGATTCACCACAGCAGGTTTACTGTTACCCTTCGACCATCACATTGACGATAAAACACAGAAATTGCATCCTATTTCAATACAAAATTCGCAATGCTGATTTATATTGACGAGAGTAACGTTTTGGGGAGACAGTATTTGGGTCTTCCCTGGCGGCTCAGTGTCAGACACCGATGCACCACAGCAGGTTTACTGTTACCCTTCGACCAACACATTGACGACAAAACACAGAAATTGCATCCGGATCAATAAAAAATTCACAATGCCGATTTCTGTCCACAGCAGTACCGTTTCGAAGAGTATGTACTTCGGGTCTTCCCTGGCGGCCCAGTGTCAGACTCCGATGCACCACAGCAGGTTTACTGTTACCCTTCGACCATCACATTGACGATGAAACACAGAAATTGCATCCTATTTCTATACAAAATTCGGAATGCTGATTTAAATTGACGAGAGTAACGTTTCGGGGAGACAGTATTTGGGTCTTCCCTGGCGGCTCAGTGTCAGACTCCGATGCTACACGGCAGGTTTAGTGTTACCCTTCGTCCATCACACTGACGATGAAACACAGAAGTTGCATCCGGTTTCAATTCAAAATTCACAATGCCGATTTACAATAACGAGAGTAACGTTTCGGGGAGTCTGTTTTTTGGCTCTTACCTGGGGGCTCAGTGTGAGACTCCGATGCTACACGGCAGGTTTACTGTTACCCTTCGACCATCACATTGACGATGAAACACAGACCAATACAGAATTCACAATGCCGATTTACATTAACGAGAGTAATGTTTCGGGGAGTCTGTTTTTTGGCTCTTACCTGGGGGCTCAGTGTGAGACTCCGATGCACCACAGCAGGTTTACTGTTACCCTTCGACCATCACATTGACGATGAATCACAGAAATTGCATCCGGTTTCAATACTAATTCGCAATGCCGATTTATATTGACGAGAGAAACGTTTCGGGGAGTCTGTTTTTTGGCTATTCCCTGGGGGTCAGTGTTAGACACCGATTCACCACAGCAGGTTTACTGTTACCCTTCGACCATCACATTGACGATAAAACACAGAAATTGCATCCTATTTCAATACAAAATTCGCAATGCTGATTTATATTGACGAGAGTAACGTTTCGGGGAGACAGTATTTGGGTCTCCCCTGGCGGCTCAGTGTCAGACTCCGATGCTACACGGCAGGTTTACTGTTACCCTTCGTCCATCACATTGACGATGAAACACAGAAGTTGCATCCGGTTTCAATTCAAAATTCACAATGCCGATTTACAATAACGAGAGTAACGTTTCGGGGAGTCTGTTTTTTGGCTCTTACCTGGGGGCTCAGTGTGAGACTCCGATGCACCACAGCAGGTTTACTGTTACCCTTCGACCATCACATTGACGATGAATCACAGAAATTGCATCCGGTTTCAATACTAATTAGCAATGCCGATTAATATTGACGAGAGTAACGTTTCGAGGAGTCTGTTTTTTGGCTATTCCCTGGGGGTCAGTGTTAGACACCGATTCACCACAGCAGGTTTACTGTTACCCTTCGAAAATCACATTGACGATGAAACACAGAAATTGCATCCTATTTCAATACAAAATTCGCAATGCTGATTTATATTGACGACAGTAACGTTTCGGGTAGTCTGTTTTTTGGCTCTTACCTGGTGGCTCAGTGTGAGACTCCGATGCATCACAGCAGGTTTACTGTTACCCTTCGACCGTCACATTGACGACAAAACACAGAAATTGCATCCGGATCAATACAAAATTCACAATGCCGATTTCTGTCCACAGCAGTACCGTTTCGAAGAGTATGTACTTCGGCTCTTCCCTGGGGGCCCAGTGTTAGACTCCGATGCACCACAGCAGGTTTACTGTTACCCTTCGACCATCACATTGACGATGAAACACAGAAATTGCATCTTATTTCAATACAAAATTCGCAATGCTGATTTATATTGACGAGAGTAACGTTTCGGGGAGACAGTATTTGGGTCTTCCCTGGCGGCTCAGTGTCAGACTCCGATGCTACACGGCAGGTTTACTGTTACCCTTCGTCCATCACATTGACGATGAAACACAGAAGTTGCATCCGGTTTCAATTCAAAATTCACAATGCTGATTTATATTGACGAGAGTAACGTTTCGGGAGTCTGTTTTTTGGCTATTCCCTGGGGGTCAGTGTTAGACACCGATTCACCACAGTAGGTTTACTGTTACCCTTCGACCATCACATTGACGATAAAACACAGAAATTGCATTCTATTTCAATACAAAATTCGCAATGCTGATTTATATTGACGAGAGTAACGTTTCGGGGAGACAGTATTTGGGTCTTCCCTGGCGGCTCAGTGTCAGACTCCGATGCACAACAGCAGGTTTACTGTTACCCTTCGACCAACACATTGACGATGAAACACAGAAGTTTAATCCGGTTTCAATACAAAATTCACAATGCTGATTTATATTGACGAGAGTAACGTTTCGGGGAGTCTGTTTTTCGGCTCTTCCCAGTGGGCTCAGTGTGAGACTCCGATGCACCACAGCAGGTTTACTGTTACCCTTCGACCATCACATTGACGATGAAACACAGAAATTGCATCCGGACCAATACAAAATTCACAATGCCGATTTATATTGACGAGGGTAACGTTTCGGGGAGTCTTTTTTTTTGGCTATTCCCCTGGGGTCAGTGTTAGACACCGATTCACCACAGCAGGTTTACTGTTACCCTTCGACCATCACATTGACGATTAAACACAGAAATTGCATCCGGACCAATACAAAATTCACAATGCCGATTTACATTAACGAGAGTAATGTTTCGGGGAGTCTGTTTTTTGGCTCTTACCTGGGGGCTCAGTGTGAGACTCCGATGCACCACAGCAGGTTTACTGTTACCCTTCGACCATCACATTGACGATGAATCACAGAAATTTCAACCGGTTTCAATACTAATTCGCAATGCCGATTTAAATTGACGAGAGTAACGTTTCGGGGAGTCTGTTTTTTGGCTGTTCCCTGGGGGTCAGTGTTAGACACCGATTCACCACAGCAGTTTTACTGTTACCCTTCTACCATCACCTTGACGATGAAACACAGAAATTGCATCCTATTTCAATACAAAATTCGCAATGCTGATTTATATTGACGAGATTAACGTTTCGGGGAGTCTGTATTTTGGCTCTTACCTGGGGGCTCAGTGTGAGACTCCGATGCACCACAGCAGGTTTACTGTTACCCTTCGACCATCACATTGACGATGAATCACAGAAATTGCATCCGGTTTCAATACTAATTCGCAATGCCGATTTATATTGACGAGAGTAACGTTTCGGGGAGTCTGTATTTTGGCTATTCCATGGGGGTCAGTGTTAGACACCGATGCACCACAGCAGGTTTACTGTTACCCTTCGACCATCACATTGACGATAAAACACAGAAATTGCATCCTATTTCAATACAAAATTCGCAATGCTGATTTATATTGACGAGAGTAACGTTTCGGGTAGACAGTATTTGGGTCTTCCCTGGCGGCTCAGTGCCAGACTCCGATGCTACACGGCAGCTTTACTGTTACCCTTCGTCCATCACATTGACGATGAAACACAGAAGTATCATCCGGTTTCAATTCAAAATTCACAATGCTGATTTATATTGACGAGAGTAACGTTTCGGGGAGTCTGTTTTTCGGCTCTTCCCAGTGGGCTCAGTGTGAGACCCTGATGCACCACAGCAGGTTTACTGTTACCCTTCGACCATCACATTGACGATGAAACACAGAAATTGCATCCGGACCAATACAAAATTCACAATGCCGATTTACTTTAACGAGAGTAATGTTTCGGGGAGTCTGTTTTTTGGCTCTTACCTGGGGGCTCAGTGTGAGACTCCGATGCTACACGGCAGGTTTACTGTTACCCTTCGACCATCACATTGACGATGAAACACAGACCAATACAGAATTCACAATGCCGATTTACATTAACGAGAGTAATGTTTCGGGGAGTCTGTTTTTTGGCTCTTACCTGGGGGCTCAGTGTGAGACTCCGATGCACCACAGCAGGTTTACTGTTACCCTTTGACCATCACATTGACGATGAATCACAGAAATTGCATCCGGTTTCAATACTAATTCGCAATGCCGATTTATATTGACGAGAGAAACGTTTCGGGGAGTCTGTTTTTTGGCTATTCCCTGGGGGTCAGTGTTAGACACCGATTCACCACAGCAGGTTTACTGTTACCCTTCGACCATCACATTGACGATAAAACACAGAAATTGCATCCTATTTCAATACAAAATTCGCAATGCTGATTTATATTGACGAGAGTAACGTTTCGGGGAGACAGTATTTGGGTCTTCCCTGGCGGCTCAGTGTCAGACTCCGATGCTACACGGCAGGTTTACTGTTACCCTTCGTCCATCACATTGACGATGAAACACAGAAGTTGCATCCGGTTTCAATTCAAAATTCACAATGCCGATTTACAATAACGAGAGTAACTTTTCGGGGAGTCTGTTTTTTGGCTCTTACCTGGGGGCTCAGTGTGAGACTCCGATGCACCACAGCAGGTTTACTGTTACCCTTCGACCATCACATTGACGATGAATCACAGAAATTGCATCCGGTTTCAATACTAATTAGCAATGCCGATTTATATTGACGAGAGTCTGTTTTTTGGCTATTCCCTGGGGGTCAGTGTTAGACACCGATTCACCACAGCAGGTTTACTGTTACCCTTCGAAAATCACATTGACGATGAAACACAGAAATTGCATCCTATTTCAATACAAAATTCGCAATGCTGATTTATATTGACGACAGTAACGTTTCGGGTAGTCTGTTTTTTGGCTCTTACCTGGTGGCTCAGTGTGAGACTCCGATGCATCACAGCAGGTTTACTGTTACCCTTCGACCGTCACATTGACGACAAAACACAGAAATTGCATCCGGATCAATACAAAATTCACAATGCCGATTTCTGTCCACAGCAGTACCGTTTCGAAGAGTATGTACTTCGGCTCTTCCCTGGGGGCCCAGTGTTAGACTCCGATGCACCACAGCGGGTTTACTGTTACCCTTCGACCATCACATTGACGATGAAACACAGAAATTGCATCTTATTTCAATACAAAATTCGCAATGCTGATTTATATTGACGAGAGTAACGTTTCGGGGAGACAGTATTTGGGTCTTCCCTGGCGGCTCAGTGTCAGACTCCGATGCTACACGGCAGGTTTACTGTTACCCTTCGTCCATCACATTGACGATGAAACACAGAAGTTGCATCCGGTTTCAATTCAAAATTCACAATGCTGATTTATATTGACGAGAGTAACGTTTCGGGAGTCTGTTTTTTGGCTATTCCCTGGGGGTCAGTGTTAGACACCGATTCACCACAGTAGGTTTACTGTTACCCTTCGACCATCACATTGACGATAAAACACAGAAATTGCATTCTATTTCAATCCAAAATTCGCAATGCTGATTTATATTGACGAGAGTAACGTTTCGGGGAGACAGTATTTGGGTCTTCCCTGGCGGCTCAGTGTCAGACTCCGATGCACAACAGCAGGTTTACTGTTACCCTTCGACCAACACATTGACGATGAAACACAGAAGTTTAATCCGGTTTCAATACAAAATTCACAATGCTGATTTATATTGACGAGAGTAACGTTTCGGGGAGTCTGTTTTTCGGCTCTTCCCAGTGGGCTCAGTGTGAGACTCCGATGCACCACAGCAGGTTTACTGTTACCCTTCGACCATCACATTGACGATGAAACACAGAAATTGCATCCGGACCAATACAAAATTCACAATGCCGATTTATATTGACGAGGGTAACGTTTCGGGGAGTCTTTTTTTTTGGCTATTCCCCTGGGGTCAGTGTTAGACACCGATTCACCACAGCAGGTTTACTGTTACCCTTCGACCATCACATTGACGATTAAACACAGAAATTGCATCCGGACCAATACAAATTTCACAATGCCGATTTACATTAACGAGAGTAATGTTTCGGGGAGTCTGTTTTTTGGCTCTTACCTGGGGGCTCAGTGTGAGACTCCGATGCACCACAGCAGGTTTACTGTTACCCTTCGGCCATCACATTGACGATGAATCACAGAAATTTCAACCGGTTTCAATACTAATTCGCAATGCCGATTTAAATTGACGAGAGTAACGTTTCGGGGAGTCTGTTTTTTGGCTGTTCCCTGGGGGTCAGTGTTAGACACCGATTCACCACAGCAGTTTTACTGTTACCCTTCTACCATCACCTTGACGATGAAACACAGAAATTGCATCCTATTTCAATACAAAATTCGCAATGCTGATTTATATTGACGAGATTAACGTTTCGGGGAGTCTGTATTTTGGCTCTTACCTGGGGGCTCAGTGTGAGACTCCGATGCACCACAGCAGGTTTACTGTTACCCTTCGACCATCACATTGACGATGAATCACAGAAATTGCATCCGGTTTCAATACTAATTCGCAATGCCGATTTATATTGACGAGAGTAACGTTTCGGGGAGTCTGTATTTTGGCTATTCCATGGGGGTCAGTGTTAGACACCGATGCACCACAGCAGGTTTACTGTTACCCTTCGACCATCACATTGACGATAAAACACAGAAATTGCATCCTATTTCAATACAAAATTCGCAATGCTGATTTATATTGACGAGAGTAACGTTTCGGGTAGACAGTATTTGGGTCTTCCCTGGCGGCTCAGTGTCAGACTCCGATGCTACACGGCAGCTTTACTGTTACCCTTCGTCCATCACATTGACGATGAAACACAGAAGTATCATCCGGTTTCAATTCAAAATTCACAATGCTGATTTATATTGACGAGAGTAACGTTTCGGGGAGTCTGTTTTTCGGCTCTTCCCAGTGGGCTCAGTGTGAGACCCTGATGCACCACAGCAGGTTTACTGTTACCCTTCGACCATCACATTGACGATGAAACACAGAAATTGCATCCGGACCAATACAAAATTCACAATGCCGATTTACATTAACGAGAGTAATGTTTCGGGGAGTCTGTTTTTTGGCTCTTACCTGGGGGCTCAGTGTGAGACTCCGATGCACCACAGCAGGTTTACTGTTACCCTTCGACCATCACATTGACGATGAATCACAGAAATTGCATCCGGTTTCAATACTAATTCGCAATGCCGATTTATATTGACGAGAGTAACGTTTCGGGGAGTCTGTATTTTGGCTATTCCATGGGGGTCAGTGTTAGACACCGATGCACCACAGCAGGTTTACTGTTACCCTTCGACCATCACATTGACGATAAAACACAGAAATTGCATCCTATTTCAATACAAAATTCGCAATGCTGATTTATATTGACGAGAGTAACGTTTCGGGTAGACAGTATTTGGGTCCTCCCTGGCGGCTCAGTGTCAGACTCCGATGCACCACAGCAGGTTTACTGTTACCCTTCGACCAACACATTGACGATGAAACACAGAAGTTGCATCCGGTTTCAATTCAAAATTCACATTGCTGATTTATATTGACGAGAGTAACGTTTAGGGGAGTCTGTTTTTCGGCTCTTCCCAGTGGGCTCAGTGTGAGACTCCGATGCACGACAGCAGGTTTACTGTAACCCTTCGACCATCACATTGACGATGAAACACAGAAATTGCATTCTATTTCAATACAAAATTCGCAATGCTGATTTATATTGACGAGAGTAACGTTTCGGGTAGACAGTATTTGGGTCTTCCCTGGCGGCTCAGTGTCAGACTCCGATGCACCACAGCAGGATTACTGTTACCCTTCGACCATCACATTGACGATGAATCACAGAAATTGCATCCGGTTTCAATACTAATTCGCAATGCCGATTTATATTGACGAGAGTAACGTTTCGGGGAGTCTGTTTTTTGGCTATTCCCTGGGGGTCAGTGTTAGACACCGATTCACCACAGCAGGTTTACTGTTACCCTTCGACCATCACATTGACGATAAAACACAGAAATTGCATCCTATTTCAATACAAAATTGGCAATGCTGATTTATATTGACGAGAGTAACGTTTCGGGGAGACAGTATTTGGGTCTTCCCTGGCGGCTCAGTGTCAGACACCGATGCACCACAGCAGGTTTACTGTTACCCTTCGACCAACACATTGACGACAAAACACAGAAATTGCATCCGGATCAATAAAAAATTCACAATGCCGATTTCTGTCCACAGCAGTACCGTTTCGAAGAGTATGTACTTCGGGTCTTCCCTGGCGGCCCAGTGTCAGACTCCGATGCACCACAGCAGGTTTACTGTTACCCTTCGACCATCACATTGACGATGAAACACAGAAATTGCATCCTATTTCTATACAAAATTCGGAATGCTGATTTAAATTGACGAGAGTAACGTTTCGGGGAGACAGTATTTGGGTCTTCCCTGGCGGCTCAGTGTCAGACTCCGATGCTACACGGTAGGTTTACTGTTACCCTTCGTCCATCACACTGACGATGAAACACAGAAGTTGCATCCGGTTTCAATTCAAAATTCACAATGCCGATTTACAATAACGAGAGTAACGTTTCGGGGAGTCTGTTTTTTGGCTCTTACCTGGGGGCTCAGTGTGAGACTCCGATGCTACACGGCAGGTTTACTGTTACCCTTCGACCACCACATTGACGATGAAACACAGACCAATACAGAATTCACAATGCCGATTTACATTAACGAGAGTGATGTTTCGGGGAGTCTGTTTTTTGGCTCTTACCTGGGGGCTCAGTGTGAGACTCCGATGCACCACAGCAGGTTTACTGTTACCCTTCGACCATCACATTGACGATGAATCACAGAAATTGCATCCTATTTCAATACAAAATTCGCAATGCTAATTTATATTGACGAGAGTAACGATTCGGGGAGACAGTATTTGGGTCTTCCCTGGCGGCTCAGTGTCAGACTCCGATGCTACATGGCAGGTTTACTATTACCCTTCGTCCATCACATTGACGATGAATTACAGATGTTGCATCCGGCTTCAATTCAAAATTCACAATGCCGATTTAAATGAACGAGAGTAACGTTTCGGGGAGTCTGTTTTTTGGCTCTTACCTGGGGGCTCAGTGTGAGACTCCGATGCACCACAGCAGGTATACTGTTACCTTCGACCATCACATTGACGATGAATCAAAGAAATTGCATCCGGTTTCAATAATAATTCGCAATGCCGATTTATATTGACGAGAGTAACGTTTTGGGGAGTTTGTTTTTGGCTATTCCCTGGGGGTCAGTGTTAGACACCGATTCACCACAGCAGGTTTACTGTTACCCTTCGACCACCACATTGACGATGAAACACAGAAATTGCATCCTATTTCAATACAAAATTCGCAATGCTGATTTATATTGATGAGAGTAACGTTTCGGGGAGTCTGTTTTTTGGCTCTTACCTGGGGGCTCAGTGTGAGACTCCGATGCATCACAGCAGGTTTTCTGTTACCCTTCGACCGTCACATTGACGACAAAACACAGAAATTGCATCCGGATCAATACAAAATGCACAATGCCGATTTCTGTCCACAGCAGTACCGTTTCGAAGAGTATGTACTTCGGCTCTTCCCTGGCGGCCCAGTGTTAGACTCCGATGCACCACGGTAGGTTTACTGTTACCCTTCGACCAACACATTGACGATGAAACACAGAAATTGCATCCGGTTTCAATACAAAATTCGCAATGCCGATTTCTATTGACGAGAGTAACGTTTCGGGGAGTCTGTTTTTCGGCTCTTTCCTGGGGGCTTATTGTGAGAATCCGATGCACCACAGCAGGTTTCCTGTAACCCTTCGACGATCACATTGACGATGAAACACATAAATTGCATACGGTTTCAATACAAAATTCGCAATGCCGATTTATATTGACGTCAGTAACGTTTCGGGGAGACAGTGTTTGGGTCTTCTCTGGCGGCTCAGTGTTGGACTCCGATGCAACACGGCAGGTTTACTGGTACCCTTCGACCATTACATTGATGATGAAACTCAGAAATTGCACCCGGTTTCAATTCAAAATACGCAATGAAGATTTATATTGACGAGAGTAACATTTCGGTGAGTCTGTTTTTCGACTCTTCTCTGGGGGCTCAGTGTGAGACTCCGTTGCACCACAGCAGGTTTACTGTTACCCTTCGACCATCACATAGACGATGAAACACAGAAATTGCATTCTGTTTCAATACAAAATCGCAATGCTGTTTTATATTGACGAGAGTAACGTTTCGAAAATTCTGTTTTTTGGCTCTTCCCAGGGGCTCAGTGTGAGACTCAGATGCAACACAGCAGGTTCACTGTTACCCTTCGACCATACCATTGACGATGAAACACAGATATTCTATTCGGTTTGGATACAAAAATCGCAATGCCGATTTATATTGACAAGAGTAAAGTTTAGGGAAGCCTGTTTTTCGGCTCTTCCCTGGGGGCTCAGTGTGAGACTCCGATGCACCACAGCAGATTTACTGGTACGCTTCGACCATCACATTGACGATGATACACAGAAATTGCATAAGGTTTCAATACAAAATTCGCAATGCCGATTTTTATTGACGAGAGTAACGATTCATGGAGTCTGCTTATTGGCTCTTCCCTGGGGGCTCAGTGTTAGTCTCAGATGCAACGCGGCATGTTTACTGATACCCTTCGACCATCACATTGACGATGAAACACAGAAATTGCATCCGGTTTCAATACAACATTCGCAATCATGATTTATATTGACGAGAGTAACGATTCGGGGAGTCTGCTTTTTGGCTCCTCCCTGGGGGCTCAGTGTGAGACTCCGATGCACGACGGCAGGGTTACTGTTACCCTTCGACCATCACATTGACGATGAAACACAGAAATTGCGTCTGGTTTCAATACAAAATTTGCAATGCCGATTTATATTGATAAGAGTAAAGTTTCGGGGAGCCTTTCTTTTGGCTGTTCCCTGTGGGCTCAATGTGAGACTCCGATGCACCACAGCAGGTTTACAGTTACCCTTCCACCATCACCTTGACGATGAATCACCGAAGTCGCATTCGGATTCAATACAAAATTCGCAATGCCGATTTATATTGACGAGAGTTACTTTTCGGTGAGTCTGTTTTTTGGCTCTTCCCTGGGGTCTCAGTGTTAGACTCCGATGCAACTCGGCAGGTTTACTGTTACCCTTCGACAATCACATTGACGATGAAAGACAGATATTGCATCCGGTTTCAATACAAAATTCGCAATGCCGATTTATACTGACGAGAGTAACATTTTGGGAGTCTGTTTTTTGGCTCTTCCCTGGGGGCTCAGTGTTAGACTCCGAAGCAACACTTGCAGGTTTACTGTTACCCTTCGACCATCACATTGACGATGAAACACAGAAATTGCGTCTGGTTTCATTACAAAATTTGCAATGCCGATTTATATTGATGAGAGTAAAGTTTCGGTGAGTCTGATTTTCGGCTGTTCCCTGGGGGCTCAGTGTGAGACTCCGGTGCACCACAGCAGGTTTACTGTTACCCTTCGACCATCACATTGACGATGAATCACCGAATTCGGATCCGGTTTCAATACAAAATTCGCAATGCCGATTTATATTGACGAGAGTAACTTTTCGGGAGTCTGTTTTTTGGCTCTTCCCTTGGGTCTCAGTGTTAGACTCCGATGCAACTCGGCAGGTTTACTGTTACCCTTCGACAATCACATTGACGATGAAACACAGATATTGCATCCGGTTTCAATACAAAATTCGCAATACCGATTTATATTGACGAGAGTAACGTGTCGGGGAGTCTGTTCTTGGGCTCTTCCCTGGGGGCTCCGTGTGAGACTCCGATGCACCACAGCAGGTTTACTGTTACCCTTCGACCATGTCATTGACAATGAAACACAGAAATTGCATCCGGATCAATACAAAATTCACAATGTCGATTTCTGTCCACAGGAGTACCGTTTCGAAGAGTATGTAATTTGGCTCTTCCCTTGGGACCCAGTGTTAGACTCCGATGCACTAGCAGGTTTACTGTTACCCTTCGACCATCACATTGACGATGAAACACAGAAATTGCATCCGGTTTCAATATAAAATTCGCAATGCCCATTTATATTGACGAGAGTAATGTTTCGTGGAGACTGTCTTTTGGTTATTCCCTGGGGGCTCAGTGTGAGACTCCGATGCACCACAGCAAGTTTACTGTTACCCTTCGACCATCACATTGACGATGAAACACAGAAATTGCGTCTGGTTTTAATACAAAATTTGCAATGCCGATTTATATTGACGAGAGGAACGTTTCGGGGAGACTGTTTTTCGGCTGTTCCCTGGGGGCTCAGTGTGAGACTCTGATGCACCACAGCAGGTTTACTGTTACCCTTTGCCCATCAGATTGACGATGAAACACAGAAATTGCATCCGGGTTCAATACAAAATTCGAATTGCCGATTAATATTGACTAGAGTAACGTTTCGGGGAGTCTGTTTTTTGGCTCTTCCCTGGGGGCTCAGTGTGAGACTCCGATGCACCACAGCAAGTGTACTGTTACCCTTCGACCATCAGATTGACGATAAAACACAGATATTGCATCTGGTTTCAATACAGAATTTGCAATGATTATTTATATTGACGAGAGTAACGTTTCGGGGAGTCTGTTCTTTGGCTCTTCCCTGGGGTCTAAGTGTTAGACTCCGATGCAACTCGGCAGGTTTACTGTTACCCTTCGACAATCACATTGACGATGAAACACAGATATTGCATCTGGTTTCAATACAGAATTTGCAATGATGATTTATATTGACGAGAGTAACTTTTCGGGGAGTCTGTTCTTTGGCTCTTCCCTGGGGGCTACGTGTGAGACTGCGATGCACCACAGAAGGTTTACTGTTACGCTTCGACCATCACATTGACGATGAAACACAGAAATTGCACCCGGATCAATACAAAATTCACAATGCCGATTTCTGTCCACAGGAGTACCGATTCGAAGAGTATGTAATTTGGCTCTTCAATGTTGGCCCTATGTTATACTCCGACGCAATACAGCAGGTTCACTGTTACCCATAGACCATCACATTGACGATGAAACACAGAAATTGCATCCGGTTTCAGTACAAAATTCGCAATGCCGATTTATATTGACGAGAGTAATGTTTCGGGGATACTCTTTTTGGGCTCTTCCCTGGGGGCTCAGTGTTAGACTCCGATGCAACACGGCAGGTTTACTGTTACCCTTCGACCATCACATTGACGATGAAACACAGAAATTGCATCCGGATTCGATTCAAAATACGCAATGCCGATTTATATTGACGAGAGTAACGTTTCGGGGAGTCCGTTTTTTGGATCTTCCCTGGGGGCTCAGTGTGAGACTCCGATGCAACACAGCAGGTTTACTGTTACCCTTCGTCCATGACATTGAAGATGAAACTAAGAAATAGCATCCGGGTTCAATACAAAATTCGCATAGAAGATTAATATTGACTAGAGTAACGTTTCGG
Organism: Schistocerca cancellata; assembly: GCF_023864275.1. Taxonomy (NCBI): domain Eukaryota; kingdom Metazoa; phylum Arthropoda; class Insecta; order Orthoptera; family Acrididae; genus Schistocerca; species Schistocerca cancellata. The sequence goes on along the minus strand of NC_064634.1, from coordinate 419,666,832 downwards.
GGAGTCTGTTTTTTGGCTCTTCCCTGGGGGCTCAGTGTGAGACTCCGATGCACCACAGCATGTGTACTGTTACCCTTCGACCATCAGATTGACGATAAAACACGGAAATGGCATCCGGATCAATACAAAATTCACAATGCCATTTTCTGTCCACAGGAGTACCGATTCGAAGAGTATATACTTTGGCTCTTCCCTTTGGGCCCAGTGTTAGCCTCCGATGCACCACAACAGGTTTACTGTTACCGTTTGAATATCACATTGACGATGATACACAGAAATTGCATCTGGTGTCAATACAAAATTCGCAATTCCGATTTATATTGACGAGAGTAACGTTTCGGGGAGTCTGTATTTTGGCTCTTCCCTGGGGTCTCAGTGTGAGACTCCAATGCACCACTGCAGGTTTACTGTTACCCTTCGACCATCACATTGACGATGAAACACAGAAATAGCATCCGGGTCAATACAAAATTCAGAATGCCGGTTTCTGTCCACAGGAGTACCGTTTAGAAGAGAATGTACTTTGGCTCTTCCCTGGGGACCCAGTGTTAGACTCCGATGCACCACAGCTGGTTTACTGTTACCCTTCGACCAACACATTGACGATGAAACACAGAAATTGCATCTGGTGTCAATACAAAATTCGCAATGCCGATTTATATTGACGAGAGTAACGTTTCGGGGAGTCTGTTTTTTAGCTCTTCCCTGGGGTCTCAGTGTGAGACTCCAATGCACCGCAGCAGGTTTACTGTTACCCTTCGCCCACCACATTGACGATGAAACACAGAAATAGCATCCGGATCAATATAAAATTCAGAATGCCGGCTTCTGTCCACAGGAGTACCGTTTCGAAGAGTATGTACTTTGGCTCTTCCCTGGGGTCTCAGTGTTAGACTCCAATGCATTTCGGCAGGTTTACTGTTACCCTTCGACAATCACATTGACGATGAAACACAGAAATTGCATCCGGTTTCAATACAAATTTTGTAATGCCGATTAATATTGACGAGAGTAACGTTCAAGGGAGTCTGTTTTTTGTCTCTTCCCTGGGGGCTCAGTGTTAGACTCCGATGCACCACAGCAGGTTTACTGTCACCCTTCGCCCACCACATTGACGATGAAACACAGAAATAGCATCCGGATCAATATAAAATTCAGAATGCCGGCTTCTGTCCACAGGAGTACCGTTTCGAAGAGTATGTACTTTGGCTCTTCCCTGGGGTCTCAGTGTTAGACTCCAATGCATTTCGGCAGGTTTACTGTAACCCTTCGACCATCACATTGACGATGAAACACAGAAATTGCATCCGGTTTCAATACAAAATTCGCAATGCCGAATTATATTGACTAGAGTATCGTTTCGGGGAGTCTTTTTTGGCTCTTCCCTGGGCCTCAGTATTAGCCTCCGATCCTTTGACCCTTCGACCATCACATTGACAAAGAAACACAACAATTGCATCCGGGTTCAATACAAAATTCGCTATGCCGATTTATATTGACGAGAGTAACGTTTCGGGGAGTCTTTTTTTTGGCTCTTCCCTGGGGTCTCAGTGTGAGACTCCAATGCACCGCAGCAGGTTTACTGTTACCCTTCGTCCATCACATTGACGATGAAACACAGAAGTTGCATCCGGTTTCAATACAAAATTCGCAATGCCGATTTATATTGACGAGTGTAACGTTTTGGGGGGTCTGTTTTTTGGTTCTTACCTGGGGGCTCAGTGTGAGACTCCGATGCACCACAGCAGGTGTATTGTTACCCTTCGACCATCACATTGACGATAAAACACGGAAATTGCATCCGGATCAACACAAAATTCACCATGCCGTTTTCTGTCCACAGGAGTACCGATTCGAAGAGTATGTACTTTGGCTCTTCCCTTTGGGCCCAGTGTTAGACTCCGATGCACCACAACTGGTTTACTGTTACCGTTTGACTATCACATTGACGATGATACACATAAATTGCATCCGGTTTCAATTCAAAATGTGCAATGCCGATTTGTATTGACGAGAGTAACGTTTCGGGGAGTCTGTTATTTGGCTCTTTCCTGGGGTCTAAGTGTTAGCCTCCGATGCACCACAGCAGTTTTACTGTTACCCTTCGACAATCACATTGACGATGAAACACAGATATTGCATCTGGTTTCTATACAGAATTAGCAATGATGATTTATAATGACGAGAGTAATGTTTCGGGGAGTCTGTTCTTAGGCTCTTCCCTGGGGGCTACGTGTGACACTCCGATGCACCACAGGAGGTTTACTGTTACCCTTCGACCATCACATTGACGATGAAACACAGAAATTGCATCCGGATCAATACAAAATTCACAATGCCGATTTCTGTCCACAGGAGTATCGCTTCGAAGAGAATGGACTTAGGCTCTTCCCTGGGGACCCAGTGTTAGACTCCGATGCACCACAGCAGGTTTACTGTTACACTTCGACCATCACATTGACGATGAAACACAGAAATTGAATCTGGTGTCAATACAAAATTCGCAATGCCGTTTTATATTGACGAGAGTAACGTTTCGGGGAGTCTGTTTTTGGCTCTTCCCTGGGGTCTCAGTGTGAGACTCCAATGCACCACAGCAGGTTTACTGTTCTTCTTCGACCATCACATTGACGATGAAACACAGAAATAGCATCCGGATGAATACAAAATTTAGAATGCCGGTTTCTGTCCACAGGAGTACCGTTTCGAAGAGAATGTACTTTGGCTCTTCCCTGGGGACCCAGTGTTAGACTCCGATGCACCACAGCAGGTTTACTGTTACACTTCGACCATCACATTGACGATGAAACACAGAAATTGCATCCGGTTTCAATACAAAATTCGCAATTTCGATTTACATTGACGAGAGTAATGTTTCGGGGAGTCTGTTTTTTGGCTCTTCCATGGGGGCTCAGTGCGAGATTCCGATGCACCACAGCAGGTTTATTGTTACCCTTCGACTTTCACATTGACGATGAAACACAGAGATTGCATCCGGTTTCAATACAAAATTCGCAATGCCGACTTATATTGACTAGAGTATCGTTTCGGGGAGTCTTTTTTTGGCTCTTCCCTGGGGCCTCAGTGTTAGACTCCGATACAACACGGCATATATACTGTTACCCTTCGACCATCACATTGATGATGAATCACAGAAATTGCATCCGGATCAATACAAAATTCACAATGCCGTTTTCTGTCCACAGGAGTACCGTTTCAAAGAGTATGTACTTTGGCACTTCCCTGGGGACCCAGTGTTAGACTCCGATGCGCCACAGCAGGTTTAATGTTACACTTCGACCATCACATTGACGAATAACACAGAAATTGCATCCGGTTTCAATACAAAATTCGCAATTTCGATTTATATTGAAGAGAGTAATGTTTCGGGGAGTCTGATTTCTGGCTCTTCCCTGGCGGCTCAGTGTTAGATTCCGATGCACCACAGCATAATTATTGTTACCCTTCGACCTTCACATTGACGATGAAACACAGAAATTGCATCCGGTTTCAATACAAAATTCGCAATGCCGACTTATATTGACTAGCGTATCGTTTTGGGGAGTCTTTTTTTGGCTCTTCCCTGGGGCCTCAGTGTTAGACTCCGATACAACACGGCATATATACTGTTACCCTTCGTCCATGACATTGACGATGAAACTAAGAAATTGCATCCGGATCAATACAAAATTCACAATGCCGATTTCTGTCCACAGGAGTACCGTTTCGAAGAGAATGCACTTAGGCTCTTCCCTGGGGACCCAGTGTTAGACTCCGATGCAACACGGCAGGTTTACTGTTACCCTTCGACGATCACATTGACGATGAAACTCAGAAATTGCATCCGGTTTCAATACAAAATTCGCAATGCCGATTTATATTGACGAGAGTAAAGGTTCGTGGTGTCTGTTTTATCGCTCTTCCCTGGGGGCTCAGTGTGAGACTCCGATGCACCACAGCAGGTTTGCTGTTACCCTTCGTCCGCGACAATGACGATGAAACTTAGTAATTGCATCCGGAACAATACAAAATTCACAATGCCGATTTCTGTCCACAGGAGTACCGTTTCGAAGAGTATGTACTTTGGCTCTTCCCTGGGGGCCCAGAGTTAGACTTCGATGCAACACGGCAGGTTTACTGTTACCCTTCGACCATCACATTGACGATGAAACACAGAAATTGCATCCGGTTTCAATACAAAATTCGCAATGCCGATTTATATTGACGAGAGTAACGTTTCGGGGAATCTGTTTTTCGGCTCTTCCCTGGGGGCTCAGTGTGAGACTCCGATGCACCACTACAGGTTTACTGTTACACTTCGAGCATCACATTGACGATGAAACACAGAAATTGCATCCGGGTTCAATACAAGATTTGCAATGCCGATTTATATTGACGAGAGTAAGGTTTCGGGGAGTCTGTTTTTTGGCTCTTCCCTGGGAGTTCAGTCTGAGACTCCGATGCACCACAGCAGGTTTACTGTTACCCTTCGACCATCACATTGACGATCAAACTCAGAAATTTCATCCGGTTTCAATACAAAATTCGCAATGCCGATTTATATTGAAGAGAGTAAAGTTTCGTGGTGTCTGTTTTATCGCTCTTCCCTGGGGGCTCAGTGTGAGACTCCGGTGCAACACAGCAGGTTGTCTGTTACCTTTCGTCCATGACAATGACGATGAAACTTAGTAATTGCATCCGGATCAATAGAAAATTCACAATGCCGATATCTGTCCACAGGAGTACCGTTTCGAAGAGTATGTACTTTGGCTCTTCCCTGGGGGCCCAGTGTTAGACTCCGATGCAACACGGCAGGTTTACTGTTACCCTTCGACCATCACATTGACGGTGAAACACAGAAATTGCATCTGGGTTCAATACAAAATTCGCAATGCCGATTTATATTGACGAGAGTAACGTTTAGTGGAGTCTGCTTTTTGGCTCTTCCCTGGGGGCTCAGTGCGAGACTCCGATGCACCGCAGCAGGTTTACTGTTACCCTTCGACCATCACATTGACGATGAAACACAGAAACTGCATCCGAATGAACACAAAATTCGCAATGCCGATTTCTGTCCACAATAGGACCGATTCGAAGAGAATGTACTGTGGCTCTTCCCTGGGTCCCAGTGTTAGACTCCGATGCACCACAGCAGGTTTACTGTTACCCTTCGACTATCACATTGACGATGAAACACAGAAATTGCATCCGGTTTCAATACAAGATTTGCAATGCCGATTTATATTGACGAGAGTAAGGTTTCGGGGAGTCTGTTTTTTGGCTCTTCCCTGGGGGTTCAGTATGAGATTCCGATGCGCCATAGCAGGTTTGCTGTTACCCTTCGACCATCACATTGACGATGAAACACAGAAACTGCATCCGGATGAATAAAAAATTCACAATGCCGATTTCTTTCCACAGTAGTACCGATTCGAAGAGAATGTACTGTGGCTCTTCCCTAGGGCCCAGTGTTAGACTCCGATGCACCACAGCAGGTTTACTGTTACCCTTCGACTATCACATTGACGATGAACCACAGAAATTGCATCCGGTTTCAATATAAAAATCGCAATACCGATTTATATTGACGAGAGTAACGTTTCGGTGAGTCTGTTTTTTGGCTCTTCTCTGGGGTCTCAGAGTTAGACTCCGATGCAACTCGGCAGGTTTACTGTTACCCTTCGACAATCACATTGACGATGAAACACAGAAATTGCACCCGGTTTCAATACAAAATTCGCAATGCCGACTTAAACTGACTAGAGTATCGTTTCGGTGAGTCTTTTTTTGGCTCTTCCCTGAGCCTCAGTGTTAGACTCCGATACTTTGACCCTTCGACCATCACATTGACGAAGAAACACAGAAATTGCATCCGGGTTCAATACAAAGTTCGCAATGCCGATTTATATTGACGAGAGTAACGTTTCGGGGAGTCTGTTTTTCGGCTCTTCCCTGGGGTCTCAGTGTTAGACTCTGATGCAACTCGGCAGGTTTACTGTTACCCTTCGACAATCACATTAACGATGAAACCCAGATATTGAATGTGGTTTCAATACAAAATTCACAATGCCGATTTATATTGACGAGAGTAACGTTTCGGGGAGTCTGTATTTTGGCTCTTCCCTGTGGGCTTAGTGTTAGACTCCGATGCAACACGGCAGGTTTACTGTTACCCTTCGACCATCACATTGACGATGAAACTCAGAAATTGCATCCGGTTTCAATACAAAATTCTCAATGCCGATTTATATTGACGAGAGTAACGTTTCGTGGTGTCTGTTTTATCGCTCTTCCCTGGGGGCTCAGAGTGAGTCTCCGATGCACCACAGCAGGTTGTCTGTGACCCTTCGTCCATGACAATGACGATGAAACTTAGTAATTGCATCCGGATCAATACAAAATTCGCAATGCCGCTTTCTGTCCACAGGAGTACCGTTTCGAAGAGTACGTACTTTGGCTCTTCCCTGGGGGCCCAGTGTTAGACTCCGATGCAACACGGCAGGTTTACTGTTACCCTTCGACCATCACATTGACGATGAAACACAGAAATTGCATCTTGGTTCAATACAAAATTCGCAATGCCGATTTATATTGACGAGAGTAACGTTTAGTGGAGTCTGCTTTTTGGCTCTTCCCTGGGGGCTCAGTGCGAGACTCCGATGCACCGCAGCAGGTTTACTGTTACCCTTCGACCATCACATTGACGATGAAACACAGAAACTGCATCCGGATCAACACAAAATTCACAATGCCGATTTCTGTCCACAGTAGGACCGATTCGAAGAGAATGTACTGTGGCTCTTCCCTGGGTCCCAGTGTTAGACTCCGATGCACCACAGCAGGTTTACTGTTACCCTTCGACTATCACATTGACGATGAAACACAGAAATTGCATCCGGTTTCAATACAAAATTCGCAATGCCGATTTACATTGACGAGAGTAACGTTTCGGGGAATCTGTTTTTCGGCTCTTCCCTGGGGGCCAAATTTGAGACTCCGATGCACCAGTGCAGGTTTACTGTTACCCTTCGACCATCAAATTGACGATGAAACACAGAAATTGCATCCGGGTTCAATACAAGATTTGCAATGCCGATTTATATTGACGAGAGTAAGGTTTCCGGGAGTCTGTTTTTTGGCTCTTCCCTGGGGGTTCAGTCTGAGACTCCGATGCACCACAGCAGGTTTGCTGTTACCCTTCGACCATCACTTTGACGATGAAACACAGAAACTGCATCCGGATGAATACAAAAGTCACAATGCCGATTTCTTTCCACAGTAGGACAGATTCGAAGAGAATGTACTGTGGCTCTTCCCTGGGGGCCCAGTGTTAGACTCCGATGCACCACAGCAGGTTTACTGTTACCCTTTGACTATCGCATTGACGATGAACCACAGAAATTGCATCCGGTTTCAATACAAAATTCGCAATGCCGATTTAAATTGACGAGAGTAACGTTTCGGGGAGGCTGTTCTTCGGCTCTTCCCTGGGGGCTCAGTGTGAGACTCCGATGCACCACAGCAGGTTTACTGTAACCCTTCGACCATCACATTGACGATGAAACTTAGAAGTTGTATCGGGATCAATACAAAATTCACAATGCAGATATCTGTCCACAGGAGTACCGTTTCAAAGAGTACGTACCATAGCTTTACCCTGGGGGCCCAGTGTTAGAGTCCGATGCACCACAGCAAGTTTACTGTAACCCTTCGACCGTCACATTGACGATGAAACACAAAAATTGCATCCGGTTCCAATACAAAATTTTTATGCCGATTAAAATTGACGAGAGTAACGTTCCAGAGAGTCTGTTTTTTGTCTCTTCCCTGGGGGCTCAGTGTTAGACTCCGATGCACCACAGCAGGTTTACTGTAACCCTTGGACCATCACATTGACGATGAAACACGGAAATTGCATCCGGTTTCACTACAAAATTCGCAATGCCGATTTATGTTGACGAGCGTAACGTTTCAGGGAAGTCTGTTTTATGGCTCTTCCCTGGGGGCTCAGTGTGAGACTCCGATGCACCACAGCAGGTTTACTGTTACACTTCGACCATCACATTGACGAAGAAACACAGAAATTGCGTCTGGTTTCAATACAAAATTCGCAATGCCGATTTATATTGACGAGAGTTACGTTTAGTGGAGTCTGTTTTTCGGCTCTTCCCTGGGGGCTAAGTGTGATACTCCGATGCACCACATCAGGTTTACTGTTACCCTTCGACCATCACATTGACGATGAAACACAGAAATTGCATCCGGTTTCAATACAAAATTCGCAATGCCGACTTATATTGACTAGAGTATCGTTTCGGTGAGTCTTTTTTTTGGCTCTTCCCTGGGGCCTCAGTGTTAGACTCCGATACTGTGACCCTTCGACCATCACATTGACGAAGAAACACAGTAATTGCATCCGGGTTCAATACAAAATTCGCAATGCCGATTTATATTGACGAGAGTAACGTTTCGGGTAGTCTGTTTTTCGGCTCTTCCCCGGGGTCTCAGTGTTAGACTCTGATGCAACACGGCAGGTTTACTGTTACCCTTCGACCATCACATTGACGATGAAACTCAGAAATTGCATCCGGTTTCAATACAAAATTCGCAATGCCGATTTATATTGACGAGAGTAAAGTTTCGTGGTGTCTGTTTTATCGCTCTTCCCTGGGGGCTCAGTGTGAGACTCCGATGCACCACAGCAGGTGTCGGTTACCTTTCGTCCATGACAATGACGATGAAACTTAGTAATTGCATCCGGATCAATACAAAATTCACAATGCCGATTTCTGTCCACACGAGTACCGTTTCGAAGAGTATGTACTTTGGCTCTTCCCTGGGGGCCCACTGTTAGACTCCGATGCAACACGGCAGGTTTTCTGTTACCCTTCGACCATCACATTGACGGTGAAACACAGAAATTGCATCTGGGTTCAATACAAAATTCGCAATGCCGATTTATATTGACGAGAGTAACGTTTCGGGAAATCTGTTTTTCGGCTCTTCCCTGGGGGCCAAATTTGAGACTCCGATGCACCACTGCAGGTTTACTGTTACCCTTCGACCATCACATTGACGATGAAACACAGAAATAGCATCCGGGTTCAATACAAGATTTGCAATGCCGATTTATATTGACGAGAGTAAGGTTTCGGGGAGTCTGTTTTTTGGCTCTGCCCTGGGGGTTCAGTCTGAGACTCCGATGCACCACAGCAGGTTTACTGTTACCCTTCGACCATCACTTTGACGATGAAACACAGAAACTGCATCCGGATGAATACAAAATTCACAATGCCGATTTCTTTCCACAGTAGGACCGATTCGAAGAGAATGTACTGTGGCTCTTCCCTGGGGGCCCAGTGTTAGACTCCGATGCACCACAGCAGGTTTACTGTTACCCTTTGACTATCACATTGACGATGAACCACAGAAATTGCATCCGGTTTCAATACAAAATTCGCAATGCCGATTTAAATTGACGAGAGTAACGTTTCGGGGAGTCTGTTCTTCGGCTCTTCCCTGGGGGCTCAGTGTGAGACTCCGATGCACCACAGCAGGTTTACTGTAACCCTTCGACCATCACATTGACGATGAAACTTAGAAGTTGTCTCGGGATCAATACAAAATTCACAATGCAGATATCTGTCTACAGGAGTACCGTTTCAAAGAGTACGTACCATAGCTCTACCCTGGGGGCCCAGTGTTAGACTCCGATGCACCACAGCAGGTTTACTGTAACCCTTCGACCGTCACATTGACGATGAAACACAAAAATTGCATCCGGTTCCAATACAAAATTTGTAATGCCGATTAAAATTGACGAGAGTAACGTTCCAGTGAGTCTGTTTTTTTTCTCTTCCCTGGGGGCTCAGTGTTAGACTCCGATGCACCACAGCAGGTTTACTGTAACCCTTCGACCATCACATTGACGATGAAACACGGAAATTGCATCCGGTTTCAATACAAAATTCGCAATTCCGATTTATGTTGACGAGCGTAACGTTTCAGGGAAGTCTGTTTTATGGCTCTTCCCTGGGGGCTCAGTGTGAGACTCCGATGCACCACAGCAGGTTTACTGTTACCCTTCGACCATCACATTGACGAAGAAACACAGAAATTGCGTCTGGTTTCAATACAAAATTCGCAATGCCGATTTATATTGACGAGAGTTACGTTTAGTGGAGTCTGTTTTTCGGCTCTTCCCTGGGGGCTAAGTGTGATACTCCGATGCACCACATCAGGTTTACTGTTACCCTTCGACCATCACATTGACGATGAAACACAGAAATTGCATCCGGTTTCAATACAAAATTCGCAATGCCGACTTATATTGACTAGAGTATCGTTTCGGGGAGTCTTTTTTTGGCTCTTCCCTGGGGCCTCAGTGTTAGACTCCGATACTGTGACCCTTCGACCATCACATTGACGAAGAAACACAGTAATTGCATCCGGGTTCAATACAAAATTCGCAATGCCGATTTATATTGACGAGAGTAACGTTTCGGGTAGTCTGTTTTTCGGCTCTTCCCCGGGGTCTCAGTGTTAGACTCTGATGCAACTCGGCAGGTTTACTGTTACTCTTCGACAATCACATTAACGATGAAACACATAAATTGAATCCGGTTTCAATACAAAATTCACAATGCCGATTTATATTGACGAGAGTAACGTTTCGGGGAGTCTGTATTTTGGCTCTTCCCTGTGGGCTCAGTGTTAGACTCCGATGCAACACGGCAGGTTTACTGTTACCCTTCGACCATCACATTGACGATGAAACTCAGAAATTGCATCCGGTTTCAATACAAAATTCGCAATGCCGATTTATATTGACGAGAGTAAAGTTTCGTGGTGTCTGTTTTATCGCTCTTCCCTGGGGGCTCAGTGTGAGACTCCGATGCACCACAGCAGGTTGTCGGTTACCTTTCGTCCATGACAATGACGATGAAACTTAGTAATTGCATCCGGATCAATACAAAATTCACAATGCCGATTTCTGTCCACAGGAGTACCGTTTCGAAGAGTATGTACTTTGGCTCTTCCCTGGGGGCCCACTGTTAGACTCCGATGCAACACGGCAGGTTTTCTGTTACCCTTCGACCATCACATTGACGGTGAAACACAGAAATTGCATCTGGGTTCAATACAAAATTCGCAATGCCGATTCATATTGACGAGAGTAACGTTTCGGGGAATCTGTTTTTCGGCTCTTCCCTGGGGGCCAAATTTGAGACTCCGATGCACCACTGCAGGTTTACTGTTACCCTTCGACCATCACATTGACGATGAAACACAGAAACTGCATCCGGATGAATACAAAATTCACAATGCCGATTTCTTTCCACAGTAGGACCGATTCGAAGAGAATGTACTGTGGCTCTTCCCTGGGGGCCCAGTGTTAGACTCCGATGCACCACAGCAGGTTTACTGTTACCCTTTGACTATCACATTGACGATGAACCACAGAAATTGCATCCGGTTTCAATACAAAATTCGCAATGCCGATTTAAATTGACGAGAGTAACGTTTCGGGGAGTCTGTTCTTCGGCTCTTCCCTGGGGGCTCAGTGTGAGACTCCGATGCACCACAGCAGGTTTACTGTAACCCTTCGACCATCACATGGACGATGAAACTTAGAAGTTGTATCGGGATCAATACAAAATTCACAATGCAGATATCTGTCCACAGGAGTACCGTTTCAAAGAGTACGTACCATAGCTCTACCCTGGGGGCCCAGTGTTAGACTCCGATGCACCACAGCAGGTTTACTGTAACCCTTCGACCGTCACATTGACGATGAAACACGGAAATTGCATCCGGTTTCAATACAATATTCGCAATGCCGATTTATGTTGACGAGCGTAACGTTTCAGGGAAGTCTGTTTAATGGCTCTTCCCTGGGGGCTCAGTGTGAGACTCCGATGCACCACAGCAGGTTTACTGTTACCCTTCTACCATCACATTGACGAAGAAACACAGAAATTGCGTCTGGTTTCAATACAAAATTCGCAATGCCGATTTATATTGACGAGAGTTACGTTTAGTGGAGTCTGTTTTTCGGCTCTTCCCTGGGGGCTAAGTGTGATACTCCGATGCACCACATCAGGTTTACTGTTACCCTTCGACCATCACATTGACGATGAAACACAGAAATTGCATCCGGTTTCAATACAAAATTCGCAATGTCGACTTATATTGACTAGAGTATCGTTTCGGGGAGTCTTTTTTTGCCTCTTCCATGGGGCCTCAGTGTTAGACTCCGATGCAACACGGCAGGTTTACTGTTACCCTTCGACCATCACATTGACGATGAAACTCAGAAATTGCATCCGGTTTCAATACAAAATTCGCAATGCCGATTTATATTGACGAGAGTAAAGTTTCGTGGTGTCTGTTTTATCGCTCTTAGCTGGGGGCTCAGTGTGAGACTCCGATGCACCACAGCAGGTTGTCGGTTACCTTTCGTCCATGACAATGACGATGAAACTTAGTAATTGCATCCGGATCAATACAAAATTCACAATGCCGATTTCTGTCCACAGGAGTACCGTTTCGAAGAGTATGTACTTTGGCTCTTCCCTGGGGGCCCACTGTTAGACTCCGATGCAACACGGCAGGTTTTCTGTTACCCTTCGACCATCACATTGACGGTGAAACACAGAAATTGCATCTGGGTTGAATACAAAATGCGCAATGCCGATTTATATTGACGAGAGTAACGTTTAGTGGAGTCTGCTTTTTGGCTCTTCCCTGGGGGCTCAGTGCGAGACTCCGATGCACCGCAGCAGGTTTACTGTTACCCTTCCACCATCCCATTGACGATGAAACACAGAAACTGCATCCGGATCAACACAAAATTCACAATTCCGATTTCTGTCCACAGTAGGACCGATTCGAAGAGAATGTACTGTGGCTCTTCCCTGGGGGCCCACTGTTAGACTCCGATGCACCGCAGCAGGTTTACTGTTACCCTTCCACCATCCCATTGACGGTGAAACACAGAAATTGCATCTGGGTTGAATACAAAATGCGCAATGCCGATTTATATTGACGAGAGTAACGTTTCGGGGAATCTGTCTTTCGGCTCTTCCCTGGGGGCTCAGTGTGAGACTCCGATGCACCACTGCAGGTTTACTGTTACCCTTCGACCATCACATTGACGATGAAACACAGAAATTGCATCCGGGTTCAATACAAGATTTGCAATGCCGATTTATATTGACGAGAGTAAGGTTTCGGGGAGTCTGTTTTTTGGCTCTTCCCTGGGGGTTCAGTCTGAGATTCCGATGCGCCACAGCAGGTTTACTGTTACCCTTCGACCATCACATTGACGATGAAACACAGAAACTGCATCCGGATGAATACAAAATTCACAATGGCGATTTCTTTCCACAGTAGGACCGATTCGAAGAGAATGTACTGTGGCTCTTCCCTGGGTCCCAGTGTTAGACTCCGATGCACCACAGCAGGTTTACTGTCACCCTTCGACTATCACATTGACGATGAAACACAGAAATTGCATCCGGTTTTAATACAAAATTCGCAATGCCGATTTATATTGACGAGAGTAACGTTTCGGGGAATCTGTCTTTCGGCTCTTCCCTGGGGGCTCAGTGTGGGACTCCGATGCACCACAGCAGGTTTACTGTTACCCTTCGACTATCACACTGACGATGAACCACAGAAATTGCATCCGGTTTCAATACAAAATTCGCAATGCCGATTAAAATTGACGAGAGTAACGTTCCAGGGAGTCTGTTTTTTGTCTCTTCCCTGGGGGCTCAGTGTTAGACTCCGATGCACCACAGCAGGTTTACTGTAACCCTTCGACCATCACATTGACGATGAAACACGGAAATTGCATCCGGTTTCAATACAAAATTCGCAATGCCGATTTATGTTGACGAGCGTAACGCTTCAGGGAAGTCTTTTTTATGGCTCTTCCCTGGGGGCTCAGTGTGAGACTCCGATGTACCACTGCAGGTTTACTGTTACCCTTCGACCATCACATTGACGTAGAAACACAGAAATTGCGTCTGGTTTCAATACAAAATTCGCAATGCCGATTTATATTGACGAGAGTTACGTTTAGTGGAGTCTGTTTTTCGGCTCTTCCCTGGGGGCTAAGTGTGATACTCCGATGCACCACATCAGGTTTACTGTTACCCTTCGACCATCACATTGACGATGAAACACAGAAATTGCATCCGGTTTCAATACAAAATTCGCAATGCCGACTTATATTGACTAGAGTATCGTTTCGGGGAGTCTTTTTTTGGCCCTTCCCTGGGGACTCAGTGTTAGACTCCGATACTGTGACCCTTCGACCATCACATTGACGAAGAAACACAGAAATTGCATCCGGGTTCAATACAAAATTCGCAATGCCGATTTATATTGACGAGTGTAACGTTTCGGGTAGTCTGTTTTTCGGCTCTTCCCCGGGGTCTCAGTGTTAGACTCTGATGCAACTCGGCAGGTTTACTGTTACTCTTCGACAATCACATTAACGATGAAACACAGAAATTGAATCCGGTTTCAATACAAAATTCACAATGCCGATTTATATTGACGAGAGTAACGTTTCGGGGAGTCTGCATTTTGTCTCTTCCCTGTGGGCTCAGTGTTAGACTCCGATGCAACACGGCAGGTTTACTGTTACCCTTCGACCATCACATTGACGATGAAACTCAGAAATTGCATCCGGTTTCAATACAAAATTCGCAATGCCGATTTATATTGACGAGAGTAAAGTTTCGTTGTGTCTGTTTTATCGCTCTTCCCTGGGGCTCAGTGTGAGACTCCGATGCACCACAGCAGGTTGTCTGTTACCTTTCGTCCATGACAATGACGATGAAACTTAGTAATTGCATCCGGATCAATACAAAATTCACAATGCCGATTTCTGTCCACAGGAGTACCGTTTCGAAGAGTATGTACTTTGGCTCTTCCCTGGGGGCCCACTGTTAGACTCCGATGCAACACGGCAGGTTTACTGTTACCCTTCGACCATCACATTGACGGTGAAACACAGAAATTGCATCTGGGTTCAATACAAAATTCGCAATGCCGATTTATATTGACGAGAGTAACGTTTAGTGGAGTCTGCTTTTTGGCTCTTCCCTGGGGGCTCAGTGCGAGACTCCGATGCACCGCAGCAGGTTTACTGTTACCCTTCCACCATCACATTGACGATGAAACACAGAAACTGCATCCGGATCAACACAAAATTCACAATGCCGATTTCTGTCCACAGTAGGACCGATTCGAAGAGAATGTACTGTGGCTCTTCCCTGGGTCCCAGTGTTAGACTCCGATGCACCACAGCAGGTTTACTGTTACCCTTCGACTATCACATTGACGATGAAACACAGAAATTGCATCCTGTTTCAATACAAAATTCGCAATGCCGATTTATATTGACGAGAGTAACGTTTCGGGGAATCTGTTCTTCGGCTCTTCCCTGGTGGCTCAGTGTGAGACTCCGATGCACCACTGCAGGTTTACTGTTACCCTTCGACCATCACATTGACGATGAAACACAGAAATTGCATCCGGGTTCAATACAAGATTTGCAATGCCGATTTATATTGACGAGAGTAAGGTTTCGGATAGTCTTTTTTTAGGCTCTTCCCTGGGGGTTCAGTCTGAGATTCCGATGCGCCACAGCAGGTTTACTGTTACCCTTCGACAATCACATTGACGATGAAACACAGAAATTGCATCCGGTTTCAATACAAAATTCGCAATGCCGATATATATTGACGAGAGTTACGTTTCGGGGAATCTGTACTTTGGCTCTTCCCTGGGGGCGCAGTGTGAGACTCCAACGCACCGCAGCAGGTTTACTGTTACCCTTCGACAATCACATTGACGATGAAACACAGAAATTGCATCCGGTTTCAATACAAAATTCGCAATCCTGATTTATATTGACGAGAGTAATGTTTCGGGGAGTATGTTCTTTGGCTCTTCGCTGGACGCTCAGTGTGAGACTCTGATGCACCACAGCAGGTTTACTGTTCCCCTTGGACCATGACATTGACGATGAAACACAGAATTTGCATCCGGATTAATACAAAATTCACAATGCCGATTTCTGTCCACAGGAGTACCGATTTGAAGAGTATGTACTTTGGCTCTTCCCCGGGGGCCCAGTGTTAGACTCCGATGCACCACAGCAGGTTTATTATTACCCTTCGACCATCACATTGACGATGATACACAGAAATTGCAACCGGTTTCAATACAAAATTCGCAATGCCGATATACATTGACGAGAGTAACGTTTCGGGGAGTCTGTTATTTTGCTCTTCCCTGGGGGCTCAGTGTTAGACTCCGTTGCAACACGGCAGGTTCACTGTGACCCTTCGACCATCACATAGACGATGAAACACAGAAATTGCATCCGGTTTCAATACAAAAATCGCAATGCCGATTTATATATACGAGAGTAACGTTTCGGGGATTCTGTTCTTTGGCTCTTCCCTGGGGGATCAGTGTGAGACTCCGATGCACCACAGCAGGTTTACTGTTACCCTTCGACCATCACATTGACGATGAAACTCGGAAATTGCATCCGGTTTCAATACAAAATTCGCAATGCCGATTAACATTGACGGGAGTAACGTTTCGGGGAGTCTGTTTTTTGGCTCTTCCTTGGGGGCTCATTGTTAGACTCAAATGCAACACGGCAGGGTTACTGTTACCCTTCGACCATCATATTGACGATGAAACACAGAAATTGCGTCTGGGTTCAATACAAAATTCGCAATGCCGACTTATATTGACGACAGTAACGTTTCAGGGAGTCTGTTTTTCGGATCTTCCCTGGGGGCTCAGCGTGAGACTCCGATGCACCACAGCAGGTTTACTGTTACCCTTCGACCATCACATTGACGATGAAACACAGAAATTGCATCCGGTTTCAATACAAAATTCGCAATGCCGAATTATATTGACGAGAATATCGTTTCGGGGAGTCTGTTTTTTGGCTCTTCCCTGGGGGCTCAGTGTTAGACTCCGATGCAACACTTCATGTTTACTGTTACCCTTCGACCATCACAGAAATTGCATCCGTTTTCAAATTAAAATTCGCAATCCTGATTTATATTGAGGAGAGTACGGTTTCGGAGAGTCTGTTTTTTGGCTCTTCCCTGGGGGCTCAGTGTAAGACTCCGATGCACAACAGCAGGTTTACTGTTACCCTTAGACCATCACATTGACGATGAAACACAGAAATTGCATCTGGTGTCAACACAAAATTCGCAATGCCGATTTATATTGACGAGAGTAACGTTTCGTGGAATCTGACATATGGCTCTTCCCTGGGGTCCCAGTGTTAGACTCAAATGCACCACAGCAAGTTTACTGTTAACCTTCGACCATCACATTGCGATGAAATACAGAAATTGCATCCGGTTTTAATACAAAAGTCGCAATGCCGATTTATATTGACGAGAGTAACGTTTCGGGGAGTCTGTCCTTCGGCTCTTCCCTGGGGCTCAGTGAGAGACTCCGATGCAACACAGCAGGTTTTCTGTAACCCTTCGACTATCACATTTACGATGAAACTTAGAAATTGTATACGTATCAATACAAAATTCACAATGCAGATATCTGTCCACAGGAGTACCGTTTCGAAGAGTACGTAACTTGGCTCTACCCTGGGGGCCCAGTGTTAGACCCCGATGCACCACAGCAGGTTTACTGTTACCCTTCGACCATCACATTGACGATGAAACTCAGAAATTGCATCCGGTATCAATACAAAATTCGCAATGCCGATTTACATTGCCGAGAGTAACGTTTCGGGGAGTCTGTTTTTTGGCTCTTCCCTGGGGGCTCAGTGTTGGACTCCGATGCAACACGGCAGGTTTACTGTTACCCTTCGACCATCATATTGACGATGAAACACAGAAATTGTGTCTGGGTTCAATACAAAATTCGCAATGCCGATTTATATTGACGAGAGTAACGTTTCTGGGAGTCTGTTTTTCGGATCTTTCCTGGGGGCTCAGCGTGAGACTCCGATGCACCACAGCAGGTTTACTGTTACCCTCCGACCATCACATTGACCATGAAACACAGAAACTACATCCGGATGAATACAAAATTCACAATGCCGATTTCTTTCCACAGTAGGATCGATTCGAAGAGAATGTACTGTGGCTCTTCCCTGGGGGCCCAGTGTTAGACTCCGATGCACCACACCAAATTTACTGTTACCCTTCGACTATCACATTGACGATGAACCACAGAAATTGCATCCGGTTTCAATACAAAATTCGCAATGCCGATTTAAATTGACGAGAGTAACGTTTCGGGGAGTCTGTTCTTCGGCTCTTCCTTGGGGGATCAGTGTGTGACTCCGATGCACCACAGCAGGTTTACTGTATCCCTTCGACCATCACATTGACGATGAAACTTGGAAGTTGTATCGGGATCAATACAAAATTCACAATGCAGATATCTGTCCACAGGAGTACCGTTTCAAAGAGTACGTACCATAGCTGTACCCTGGGGGCCCACTGTTAGACTCCGATGCACCACAGCAGGTTTACTGTAACCCTTCGACCGTCACATTGACGATGAAACACAAAAATTGCATCCGGGTTCAATACAAGATTTGCAATGCCGATTTATATTGACGACAGTAAGGTTTCGGGGAGTCTGTATTTTGGCTCTTCCCTGGGGGTTCAGACTGAGATTCCGATGCTCCACAGCAGGTTTACTGTTACCCTTCGACCATCACATTGACGATGAAACACAGAAACTGCATCCGGATGAATACAAAATTCACAATGCCGATTTCTTTCCACAGTAGGACCGATTCGAAGAGAATGTACTGTGGCTCTACCCTGGGGCCCCAGTGTTAGACTCCGATACTGTGACCCTTCGACCATCACATTGACGAAGAAACACAGAAATTGCATCCGGGTTCAATACAAATTTCGCAATGCCGATTTATATTGACGAGAGTAACGTTTCGGGTAGTCTGTTTTTCGGCTCTTTCCCGGGGTCTCAGTGTTAGATTCTGATGCAACACGGCAGGTTTACTGTTACCCTTCGACCATCACATTGACGATGAAACTCAGAAATTGCATCCGGTTTCAATACAAAATTCGCAATGCCGATTTATATTGACGAGAGTAAAGTTTCGTGGTGTCTGTTTTATCGCTCTTCCCTGGGGGCTCAGTGTGAGACTCCGATGCACCACAGCAGGTTTACTGTTACCCTTCGACCATCACATTGACGATGAAACACAGAAACTGCATCCGGATCAACACAAAATTCACAATGCCGTTTTCTGTCCACAGTAGGACCGATTCGAAGAGAAAGTACTGTGGCTCTTCCCTGGGTCCCAGTGTTAGACTCCGATGCACCACAGCAGGTTTACTGTTACCCTTCGACTATCACATTGACGATGAAACACACAAATTGCATCCGGTTTCAATACAAAATTCGCAATGCCGATTTATATTGACGAGAGTAACGTTTCGGGGAATCTGTACTTTGGCTCTTCCCTGGGGGCGCAGTGTGAGACTCCAACGCACCACAGCAGGTTTACTGTCATCCTTCGACAATCACATTGACGATGAAACACAGAAATTGCACCGGTTTCAATACAAAATTCACAATCCTGATTTATGTTGACGAGAGTATGGTTTCGGGGAGTCTGTTTTCTGGCTCTTCCCTGGGGGCTCAGTGTGAGACTCCAATGCACCACAGCAGGTTTACTGTTACCCTTCGACCATCACATTGACGATGAAACACAGAAATTGCGTCCGGATCAATACTAAAATCACAATGCGGATTTCTGTGCACAGGTGTACCGTTTTGGAGAGTATGTACTTTAGCTCTTCACGGGGGCCCATTATTAGACTTCGATTCACCACAGCAGGTTTACTGTTACCCTTCGACCATCACATTGACGATGAAGCACAGAAATTGCAACCGGTTTCAATACAAAATTCGCAATTTCGATTTATATTGACGAGAGTAATGTTTCGGGGAGTATGTTTTTTGGCTCTTCGCTGGACGCTCAGTGTGAGACTCTGATGCACCACAGCAGGTTTACTGTTACCCTTGGACCATGACATTGACGATGAAACACAGAATTTGCATCCGGATCAATACAAAATTCACAATGCCGATTTCTGTCCACAGGAGTACCGATTCGAAGAGTATGTACTTTGGCTCTTTCCCGGGGGCCCAGTGTTAGACTCCGATGCACCACAGCAGGTTTACTATTACCCTTCGACCATAACATTTACGATGATACACAGAAATTGCTTCCGGTTTCAATACAAAATTCGCAATGCCGATATACATTGACGAGAGCAACGTTTCGGGGAGTCTGTTATTTTGCTCTTCCCTGGGGGCTCAGTGTTAGACTGCGATGCAACACGGCAGGTTCACTGAGACCCTTCGACCATCACATTGACGATGAAACACAGAAATTGCATCCGGGTTCAATACAAAAATCGCAATGCCGATTTATATTGACGAGAGTAACGTTTCGGGGAGACTGTTCTTTGGCTCTTTCCTGGGGGATCAGTGTGAGACTCCGATGCACCACAGCAGGTTTACTGTTACCCTTCGACCATCACATTGACGATGAAACTCAGAAATTGCATCCGGTTTCAATACAAAATTCGCAATGCCGAATTATATTGACGAGAATATCGTTTCGGGGAGTCTGTTTTTTGGCTCTTCCCTGGGGGCTCAGTGTTAGACTCCGATGCAACACGGCAGGTTTACTGTTACCCTTCGACCATCATATTGACGATGAAACACAGAATTTGCGTCTGGGTTCAATACAACATGCTCAATGCCGACTTATATTGACGAGAGTAAAGTATCAGGGAGTCTGTTTTTCGGATCTTCCCTGGGGGCTCAGCGTGAGACTCCGATGCAGCACAGCAGGTTTACTGTTACCCTTCGACCATCACTATGACGATGAAACACAGAAATTGCATCCGGTTTCAATACAAAATTCGCAATGCCGAATTATATTGACGAGAATATCGTTTCGGGGAGTCTTTTTTTGGCTCTTCCCTGGGGGCTCAGTGTTAGACTCCGACGCACCACAGCAGGTTTACTGTTACCCTTCGACCATCACATTGGCGATGAAACACAGAAATTGCATACGGTTTCTATACAAAATTCGCAATGCCGATTTACATTGACGAGAGTAACGTTTCGGGGAGTCTGTTATTTGGCTCTTTCCTGGGGGCTCAGTGTTAGACTCCGATGCAACACTTCATGTTTACTGTTACCCTTCGACCATCACAGAAATTGCATCCGTTTTCAAATTAAAATTCGCAATCCTGATTTATATTGAGGAGAGTACGGTTTCGGGGAGTCTGTTTTTTCGCTCTTCCCTGGGGGCTCAGTGTGAGACTCCGATGCACCACAGCAGGTTTACTGTTACCCTTAGACCATCACATTGACGATGAAACACAGAAATTGCATCTGGTGTCAATACAAAATTCGCAATGCCGATTTATATTGACGAGAGTAACGTTTCGGGGAGTCTGACTTTTGGCTCTTCCCTGGGGTCTCAGTGTGAGACTCCAATGCACCACAGCAGGTTTACTGTTACCCTTCGACCATCACATTGACGATGAAACACAGAAACAGCATCCGGATCAAAACAAAATTCAGAATGCCGGTTTCGGTCCACAGGAGTACCGTTTAGAAGAGTATGTATTTTGGCTCTTCCCTGGGGACCCAGTGTTAGACTCCGATGCACCACAGCAGGTTTACTGTTACACTTCGACAATCAAATTGACGATGAAACACAGAAATTGCATCCGGTTTCAATACCTAATTTGCAATTTCGATTTATATTTACGAGAGTAATGTTTCGGGGAGTCTGTTCTTTGGCCCTTCCCTGGGGGCTCAGAGTGAGACTGCGATGCACCACAGCAGGTTTACTGTTACCCTATAACCATGACATTGACGATGAAACACAGAAATTGCATCCGGATCAATACAAAATTCACAATGCCGATTTCTGTCCACAGGAGTACCGTTTCGAAGAGTATGAACTTTGGCTCTTCCCTGAGGGCCCAGTGTTAGACTCAAATGCACCACAGCAAGTTTACAGTTAGCCTTCGACCATCACATTGCGATGAAATACAGAAATTGCATCCGGTTTCAATACAAAAGTCGCAATGCCGATTTATATTGACGAGAGTAACGTTTCGGGGAGCCTGATTTTCGGCTCTTTCCTGGGGGCTCAGTGTAAGACTCCGTTGCACCACAGCAGCTTTACTGTTACCCCTCGACCATCACGTTGACGATGAAACAAAGAAATTGCATTCGGTTTCAATACAAAATTCGCAATGCCTATTTATATTGACGAGAGTAACGTTTCGGGGAGTCTGTTCTTCGGCTCTTCCCTGGGGCTCAGTGTGAGACTCCGAAGCACCACAGCAGGTTTACTGTAACCCTTCGACTATCACATTGACGATGAAACTTAGAAATTGTATCCGGATCAATACAAAATTCACAATGCAGATATCTGTCCACAGGAGTACCGTTTCGAAGAGTACGTAACTTGGCTCTACCCTGGGGGCCCAGTGTTAGACTCCGATGCACCACAGCAGGTTTACTGTTACCCTTCGACCATCACATTGACGATGAAAATCAGAAATTGCATCCGGTTTCAATACTAAATTCGCAATGCCGATTAACATTGCCGAGAGTAACGTTTCGGGGAGTCTGTTTTTTGGCTGTTCCCTGGGGGCTCAGTGTTAGACTCCGATGCAACACGGCAGGTTTACTGTTACCCTTCGACCATCATATTGACGATGAAACACAGAGATTGTGTCTGGGTTCAATACAAAATTCGCAATGCCGATTTATATTGACGAGAGTAACGTTTCTGGGAGTCTGTTTTTCGGATCTTCCCTGGGGGCTCAGCGTGAGACTCCGATGCACCACAGCAGATTTACTGTTACCCTTCGACCATCACATTGACGATGAAACACAGAAATTGCATCCGGTTTCAATACAAAATTCGCAATACCGAATTATATTGACGAGAGTATCGTTTCGGGAAGTCTGTTTTTTGGCTCTTCCCTGGGGGCTCAGATTTAGTCTCCGATGCAACACTTCATGTTTACTGTTACCCTTCGACCATAACAGAAATAGCATCCGGTTTCAAATTAAAATTCGCAATCCTGATTTATATTGAGGAGAGTACGGTTTCGGGGAGTCTGTTTTTTGGCTCTTCCCTGGGGGCTCAGTGTGAGGCCCCGATTCACCACAGCAGGTTTACTGTTACCCTTAGACGATCACATTGACGATGAAACACAGAAATTGCATCTGGTGTCAATACAAAATTCGCAATGCCGATTTATATTGACGAGAGTAACGTTTCAGGGAGTCTGATTTTTGGCTCTTCCCTGGGGTCTCAGTGTGAGACTCCAATGCACCACAGCAGGTTTACTGTTACCCTTCGACCATCACATTGACGATGAAACACAGAAATAGCATCCGGATCAATACAAACTTAAGAATGCCGATTTCTGTCCACAGGAGTACCGTTTCGAAGAGTATGAACTTTGGCTCTTCCCTGAGGGCCCAGTGTTAGACTCAAATGCACCACAGCAAGTTTACAGTTAGCCTTCGACCATCACATTGCGATGAAATACAGAAATTGCATCCGGTTTCAATACAAAAGTCGCAATGCCGATTTATATTGACGAGAGTAACGTTTCGGGGAGCCTGATTTTCGGCTCTTTCCTGGGGGCTCAGTGTAAGACTCCGATGCACCACAGCAGCTTTACTGTTACCCCTCGACCATCACGTTGACGATGAAACAAAGAAATTGCATTCGGTTTCAATACAAAATTCGCAATGCCTATTTATATTGACGAGAGTAACGTTTCGGGGAGTCTGTTCTTCGGCTCTTCCCTGGGGCTCAGTGTGAGACTCCGAAGCACCACAGCAGGTTTACTGTAACCCTTCGACTATCACATTGACCATGAAACTTAGAAATTGTATCCGGATCAATACAAAATTCACAATGCAGATATCTGTCCACAGGAGTACCGTTTCGAAGAGTACGTAACTTGGCTCTACCCTGGGGGCCCAGTGTTAGACTCTGATGCACCACAGCAGGTTTACTGTTACCCTTCGACCATCACATTGACGATGAAACTCAGAAATTGCATCCGGTTTCAATACTAAATTCGCAATGCCGATTAATATTGCCGAGAGTAACGTTTCGGGGAGTCTGTTTTTTGGCTGTTCCCTGGGGGCTCAGTGTTAGACTCCGATGCAACACGGCAGGTTTACTGTTACCCTTCGACCATCATATTGACGATGAAACACAGTGATTGTGTCTGGGTTCAATACAAAATTCGCAATGCCGATTTATATTGACGAGAGTAACGTTTCTGGGAGTCTGTTTTTCGGATCTTCCCTGGGGGCTCAGCGTGAGACTCCGATGCACCACAGCAGATTTACTGTTACCCTTCGACCATCACATTGACGATGAAACACAGAAATTGCATCCGGTTTCAATACAAAATTCGCAATGCCGAATTATATTGACGAGAGTATCGTTTCGGGAAGTCTGTTTTTTGGCTCTTCCCTGGGGGCTCAGATTTAGTCTCCGATGCAACACTTCATTTTTACTGTTACCCTTCGACCATAACAGAAATAGCATCCGGTTTCAAATTAAAATTCGCAATCCTGATTTATATTGAGGAGAGTACGGTTTCGGGGAGTCTGTTTTTTGGCTCTTCCCTGGGGGCTCAGTGTGAGGCCCCGATTCACCACAGCAGGTTTACTGTTACCCTTAGACGATCACATTGACGATGAAACACAGAAATTGCATCTGGTGTCAATACAAAATTCGCAATGCCGATTTATATTGACGAGAGTAACGTTTCAGGGAGTCTGATTTTTGGCTCTTCCCTGGGGTCTCAGTGTGAGACTCCAATGCACCACAGCAGGTTTACTGTTACCCTTCGACCATCACATTGACGATGAAACACAGAAATAGCATCCGGATCAATACAAACTTAAGAATGCCGGTTTCTGTCCACAGGAGTACCGTTTAGAAGAGTATGAACTTTGGATCTTCCCTGAGGGCCCAGTGTTAGACTCCGATGCACCACAGCAGGTTTTCTGTTACCCTTCGACCATCACATTGACAATGAAACACAGAAATTGCATCCGGTTTCAATACAAGATTCGGAATGCCGATTTATACTGACGAGAGTAACGTTTCGGGGAGTCTGTTCTTCGGCTCTTCCCTGGGGGCTCAGTGTGAGACTCCGATGCACCACAGCAGGTTTACTGTAACCCTCGACCATCACATTGACGATGAATCACAGAAATTGCATCCGGTTTCAATACTAATTAGCAATGCCGATTAATATTGACGAGAGTAACGTTTCGGGGAGTCTGTTTTTTGGCTATTCCCTGGGGGTCAGTGTTAGACACCGATTCACCACAGCAGGTTTACTGTTACCCTTCGAAAATCACATTGACGATGAAACACAGAAATTGCATCCGGTTTCAATACAAAATTCGGAATGCCGATTTACATTGACGAGAGTAACGTTTCGGGGAGCCTGTTTTTTGCCTCTTCCCTGGGGGCTCAGTGTTAGACTCCGATGCAACACGGCAGGTTTACTGTTACCTTTTGACCATCACATTGACGATGAAACACAGAAATTGCATCCGCTTTCAATACAAAAATCGCAATGCCGATTTATATTGACGAGAGTAACGTTTCGGGGAGTCTTTTTTTGGATCTTCCCTGGGGGCTCAGTGTTAGACTCCGATGCACCACAGCAGGTTTAGTGTTACCCTTCGACCATCACATTGACGATGAAACACAGAAATTGCATCCGGTTTCAATACAAAATTCGCAATGCCGATTTATGTTGACGAGAGTAACGTTTCTGGGAGTCTGTTTTATGGCTCTTCCCTGGGGGCTCAGTGTGCGACTCCGATGCACCACAGCAGGTTTACTGTTACCCTTCGACCATCACATTGACGATGAAACACAAAAAATTGCGTCTAGTTTTGATACAAAATTCGCAAGGCCGATTTATATTGATGAGAGTTACGTTTCGGGGAATCAGTTCTTCGGCTCTTCCCTGGGGGCTCAGTGTGAGACTCCGATGCACCACAGCAGGTTTACTGTTACCCTTCGACCAACACATTGACGATGAAACACAGAAATTGCATCCGGATTCAATACAAAAATCGCAATGCCGACTTACATTGAATATAGTATCGTTTCGGGGAGTCTTTTTTTTTGGCTCTTTCCTGGGGCCTAAGTGTTAGACTCCGATACAACACGGCATATATACTGTTACCCTTCGACCATCACATTGACGATGATACACAGTAATTGAATCCGGGTTCATTACAAAATTCGCAATGCCGATTTATATTGACGAGAGTAACGTTTCGGGGAGCGTGATTTTGGCTCTTCCCTGGGAGCTCAGTGTTAGACTCCGATGCAACACTTCATGTTTACTGTTACCCTTCGACCATAACAGAAATTGCATCCGGTTTCAAATTAAAATTTGCAATCCTGATTTATATTGAGGAGAGTATGGTTTCGGGGAGCCTGTTTTTTGGCTCTTCCGTGGGGGCTCAGTGTGAGACTCCGATGCACCACAGCAGGTTTACTGTTACCCTTAGACCATCACATTGACGATGAAACACAGAAATTGCATCCGGTTTCAATACAAAATTCGCAATGCCGATTTATATTGACGAGAGTAACGTTTCGGGGAGTCTGACTTTTGGCTCTTCCCTGGGGTCTCAGTGTGAGACTCCAATGCACCACAGCAGGTTTACTGTTACCCTTCGACCATCACATTGACGATGAAACACAGAAACAGCATCCGGATCAATACAAAATTCAGAATGCCGGTTTCGGTCCACAGGAGTACCGTTTAGAATAGTATGTATTTTGGCTCTTCCCTGGGGCCCCAGTGTTAGACTCCGATGCACCACAGCAGGTTTACAGTTACACTTCGACCATCAAATTGACGATGAAACACAGAAATTGCATCCGGATTCAATACATAATTTGCAATTTCGATTTATATTGACGAGAGTAATGTTTCGGGGAGTCTGTTTTTTGGCCCTTCCCCGGGGGCTCAGTGTGAGACTCCGATGCACCACAGCAGGTTTACTGTTACCCTATAACCATGACATTGACGATGAAACACAGAAATTGCATCCGGATCAATTCAAAATTCACAATGCCGATTTCTGTCCACAGGAGTACCGTTTGGAAAAGTATGAACTTTGGCTCTTCCCTGAGGGCTCAGTGTTAGACTCAAATGCACCACAGCAAGTTTACTGTTAGCCTTCGACCATCACATTGCGATGAAATACAGAAATTGCATCCGGTTTCAATACAAAATTCGCAATGCTGATTTATATTGACGAGAGTAACGTTTCGCGGAGCCTGATTTTCGGCTCTTCCCTGGGGGCTCAGTGTAAGACTCCGATGCACCACAGCAGCTTTACTGTTACTCCTCGACCATCACGTTGACGATGAAACAAAGAAATTGCATTCGGTTTCAATACAAAATTCGCAATGCCGATTTATATTGACGAGAGTAACGTTTCGGGGAGTCTGTTCTTCGGGTCTTCCCTGGGGCTCAGTGTGAGACTCCGATGCACGACAGCAGAATTACTGTAACCCTTCGACTATCACATTGACGATGAAACTTAGAAATTGTATCCGGATCAATACAAAATTCACAATGCAGATATCTGTCCACAGGAGTACCGTTTCGAAGAGTACGTAACTTGGCTCTACCCTGGGGGCCTAGTGTTAGACTCCGATGCACCACAGCACGTTTACTGTTACCCTTCGACCATCACATTGACGATGAAACTCAGAAATTGCATCCGGTTTCAATACAAAATTCGCAATGCCGATTTATATTGACGAGAGTAACGTTTCGGGGAGTCTGATCTTTGGCTCTTCCCTGAGGGCTCAGTGTTAGACTCAAATGCACCACAGCAAGTTTACTGTTAGCCTTCGACCATCACATTGCGATGAAATACAGAAATTGCATCCGGTTTCAATACAAAATTCGCAATGCTGATTTATATTGACGAGAGTAACGTTTCGCGGAGCCTGTTTTTCGGCTCTTCCCTGGGGGCTCAGTGTAAGACTCCGATGCACCACAGCAGCTTTACTGTTACTCCTCGACCATCACGTTGACGATGAAACAAAGAAATTGCATTCGGTTTCAATACAAAATTCGCAATGCCGATTTATATTGACGAGAGTAACGTTTCGGGGAGTCTGTTCTTCGGCTCTTCCCTGGGGCTCAGTGTGAGACTCCGATGCACTACAGCAGAATTACTGTAACCCTTCGACTATCACATTGACGATGAAACTTAGAAATTGTATCCGGATCAATACAAAATTCACAATGCAGATATCTGTCCACAGGCGTACCGTTTCGAAGAGTACGTAACTTGGCTCTACCCTGGGGGCCTAGTGTTAGACTCCGATGCACCACAGCACGTTTACTGTTACCCTTCGACCATCACATTGACG
The DNA here is from genome assembly GCF_023864275.1 of Schistocerca cancellata. Classification (NCBI taxonomy): domain Eukaryota; kingdom Metazoa; phylum Arthropoda; class Insecta; order Orthoptera; family Acrididae; genus Schistocerca; species Schistocerca cancellata. The sequence goes on along the minus strand of NC_064634.1, from coordinate 419,638,265 downwards.
ATGAAACTCAGAAATTGCATCCGGTTTCAATACAAAATTCGCAATGCCGATGTACATTGCCGAGAGTAACGTTTCGGGGAGACTGTTTTTTGGCTCCTCCCTGGGGGCTCAATGTTAGACTCCGATGCAACACTTCATGTTTACTGTTACACTTCGACCATAACAGAAATTGCATCCGGTTTCAAATTAAAATTCGCAATCCTGTTTTATATTGAGGAGAGTACGGTTTCGGGGAGACTGTTTTTTGGCTCTTCCCTGGGGGCTCAGTATGAGGCTCCGATTCACCACAGCAGGTTTACTGTTACCCTTATACGATCACATTGACAATGAAACACAGAAATTGCATCTGGTGTCAATACAAAATTCGCAATGCCGATTTATATTGACGAGAGTAACGATTCGGGGAGTCTGATTTTTGGCTCTTCCCTGGGGTCTCAGTGTGAGACTCCAATGCACCACAGCAGGTTTACTGTTACCCTTCGACCATCACATTGACGATGAAACACAGAAATAGCATCCGGATCAATACAAAATTCAGAATGCCGGTTTCTGTCCACAGGAGTACCGTTTAGAAGGGTATGTATTTTGGCTCTTCCCTGGGGACCCAGTGTTAGACTCCGATGCACCACAGAAGGTTTACTGTTACACTTCGACCATCAAATTGACGGTGAAACACAGAAATTGCATCCGGTTTCAATACATAATTCGCAATTTCGATTTATATTGACGAGAGTAATGTTTCGGGGAGTCTGTTTTTTGGTTCTTACCTGGGGGCTCAGTGTGAGATTCAGATGCACCACAGCAGGTTTACTGTTACCCTATAACCATGACATTGACAATGAAACACAGAAATTGCATCCGGTTTCAATACATAATTCGCAATTTCGATTTATATTGACGAGAGTAATGTTTCAGGGAGTCTGATTTTTGGCTCTTCCCTGGGGTCTTAGTGTGAGACTCCAATGCACCACATTAGGTTTACTGTTACCCTTCGACCATCACATTGACGATGAAACACAGAAATAGCATCCGGATCAATACAAAATACAGAATGCCGGTTTCTGTCCACAGGAGTACCGTTTAGAAGAGTATGAATTTTTGGATCTTCCCTGAGGGCCCAGTGTTAGACTCCGATGCACCACAGCAGGTCTTCTGTTACCCTTCGACCATCACATTGACAATGAAACACAGAAATTGCATCCGGTTTCAATACAAAATTCGGAATGCCGATTTAAATTGACGAGAGTAACGTTTCGGGGAGTCTGTTCTACGGCTCTTCCCTGGGGGCTCAGTGTGAGACTCCGATGCACCACAGCAGGTTTACTGTAACCCTTCGACCATCACATTGACGATGAAACTTAGAAATTGTATCCGGATCAATACAAAATTCACAATGCAGATATCTGTCCACAGGAGTACCGTTTCGAAGAGTACGTAACTTGGCTCTACCCTGGGGGCCCAGTGTTAGACTCTGATGCACCACAGCAGGTTTACTGTTACCCTTCGACCATCACATTGACAATGAAACACAGAAATTGCATCCGGTTTCAATACAAAATTCGGAATGCCGATTTACATTGACGAGAGTAACGTTTCGGGGAGCCTGTTCTTTGCCTCCTCCCTGGTGGCTCAGTGTTAGACTCCGATGCAACACGGCAGGTTTACTGTTACCTTTTGAACATCCCATTGACGATGAAACACAGAAATTGCATCCGCTTTCAATACAAAAATCGCAATGCCGATTTATATTGACGAGAGTAACGTTTCGGGGAGTCTGTTTTTCGGCTCTTCCCTGGGGGCTCAGTGTTAGACTCCGATGCACCACAGCAGGTTTACTGTTACCCTTCGACCATCACATTGACGATGAAACACAGAAATTGCATCCGGTTTCAATACAAAATTCGCAATGCGGATTTATGTTGACGAGAGTAACGTTTCTGGGAGTCTGTTTTATGGCTCTTACCTGGGGGCTCAGTGTGCGACTCCGATGCACCACAGCAGGTTTACTGTTACCCTTCGACCATCACATTGACGATGAAACACAGAAATTGCGTCTAGTTTTGATACAAAATTCGCAAGGCCGATTTATATTGATGAGAGTAACGTTTCTGGGAGTCTGTTTTTCGGATCTTCCCTGGGGGCTCAGCGTGAGTCTCCGATGCACCACAGCAGGTTTACTGTTACCCTTCGACCATCACATTGACGATGAAACACAGAAATTGCATCCTGTTTCAATACAAAATTCGCAATGCCGAATTATATTGACGAGAGTATCGTTTCGGGGAGTCTGTTATTTGGCTCTTCCCTGGGGGCTCCGTGTTAGACTCCGATGCAACACTTCATGTTTACTGTTACACTTCGACCATAACAGAAATTGCATCCGGTTTCAAATTAAAATTCGCAATCCTGTTTTATATTGAGGAGAGTACGGTTTCGGGGAGACTGTTTTTTGGCTCTTCCCTGGGGGCTCAGTGTGAGGCTCCGATTCACCACAGCAGGTTTACTGTTACCCTTAGACGATCACATTGACGATGAAACACAGAAATTGCATCTGGTGTCAATACAAGATTCGCAATGCCGATTTATATTGACGAGAGTAACGTTTCGGGGAGTCTGATTTTTGGCTCTTCCCTGGGGTCTCAGTGTGAGACTCCAATGCACCACAGCAGGTTTACTGTTACCCTTCGACCATCACATTGACGATGAGACACAGAAATAGCATCCGGATCAAAACAAAATTCAGAATGCCGGTTTCTGTCCACAGGAGTATCGTTTAGAAGAGTATGAACTTTGGATCTTCCCTGAGGGCCCAGTGTTAGACTCCGATGCACCACAGCAGGTTATCTGTTACCCTTCGACCAACACATTGACAATGAAACAGAGAAACTGCATCCGGTTTCAATACAAAATTCGGAATGCCGATTTAAATTGACGAGAGTAACGTTTCGGGGAGTCTGTTCTTCGGCTCTTCCCTGGGGGCTCAGTGTGAGACTCCGATGCACCACAGCAGGTTTACTGTAACCCTTCGACCATCACATTGACGATGAAACTTAGAAATTGTATCCGGATCAATACAAAATTCACAATGCAGATATCTGTCCACAGGAGTACCGTTTCGAAGAGTACGTAACTTGGCTCTACCCTGGGGGCCCAGTGTTAGACTCTGATGCACCACAGCAGGTTTACTGTAACCCTTCGACCATCACATTGACGATGAAACACAGAAATTACATCCGCTTTCAATACAAAAATCGCAATGCCGATTTATATTGACGAGAGTAACGTTTCGGGGAGTCTTTTTTTGGCTCTTCCCTGGGGGCTCAGTGTTAGACTCCGATGCACCACAGCAGGTTTAGTGTTACCCTTCGACCATCACATTGACGATGAAACACAGAAATTGCATCCGGTTTCAATACCAAATTCGCAATGCCGATTTATGTTGACGAGAGTAACGTTTCTGGGAGTCTGTTTCATGGCTCTTCCCTGGGGGCTCAGTGTGCGACTCCGATGCACCACAGCAGGTTTACTGTTACCCTTCGACCATCACATTGACGATGAAACACAGAAATTGCGTCTAGTTTTGATACAAAATTCGCAAGGCCGATTTATATTGATGAGAGTTACGTTTCGGGGAATCAGTTTTTCGGCTCTTCCCTGGGGGCTCAGTGTGTGACTCCGATGCACCACAGCAGGTTTACTGTTACCCTTCGACCACCACATTGACGATGAAACACAGAAATTGCATCCGGTTTCGATACAAAAATCGCAATGCCGACTTACATTGAATATAGTATCGTTTCGGGGAGCCTTTTTTTTTTGGCTCTTCCCTGGGGCCTAAGTGTTAGACTCCGATACAACACGGCATATATACTGTTACCCTTCGACCATCACATTGACGATGATACACAGAAATTGCATCCGGGTTCAATACAAAATTCGCAATGCCGATTTATATTTGCGAGAGTAACGTTTCGGGGAGCGTGATTTTGCCTCTTCCCTGGGAGCTCAGTGTTAGACTCCGATGCAACACTTCATGTTTACTGTTACCCTTCGACCATAACAGAAATTGCATCCGGTTTCAAATTAAAATTCGCAATCCTGATTTATATTGAGGAGAGTATGGTTTCGGGGAGTCTGTTTTTTGGCTCTTCCGTGGGTGCTCAGTGTGAGACTCCGATGCACCACAGCAGGTTTACTGTTACCCTTAGACCATCACATTGACGATGAAACACAAAAATTGCATCTGGTGTCAATACAAAATTCGCAATGCCGATTTATATTGACGAGAGTAACGTTTCGGGGAGTCTGACTTTTGGCTCTTCCCTGGGGTCTCAGTGTGAGACTCCAATGCACCACAGCAGGTTTACTGTTACCCTTCGATCATCACATTGACGATGAAACACAGAAACAGCATCCGGATCAATACCAAATTCAGAATGCCGGTTTCGGTCCACAGGAGTACCGTTTAGAATAGTATGTATTTTGGCTCTTCCCTGGGGACCCAGTGTTAGACTCCGATGCACCACAGCAGGTTTACAGTTAAACTTCGACCATCAAATTGACGATGAAACACAGAAATTGCATCCGGTTTCAATACATAATTTGCAATTTCGATTTATATTGACGAGAGTAATGTTTCGGGGAGTCTGTTTTTTGGCCCTTCCCTGGGGGCTCAGTGTGAGACTCCGATGCACCACAGCAGGTTTACTGTTACCCTATAACCATGAAATTGACGATGAAACACAGATATTGCATCCGGATCAATTCAAAATTCACAATGCCGATATCTGTCCACAGGAGTACCGTTTCGAAAAGTATGAACTTTGGCTCTTCCCTGAGGGCCCAGTGTTAGACTCCGATGCACCACAGCAAGTTTACTGTTAGCCTTCGACCATCACAATGCGATGAAATATAGGAATTGCATTCGGTTTCAATACAAAATTCGCAATGCTGATTTATATTGACGAGAGTAACGTTTCGCGGAGCCTGATTTTCGGCTCTTCCCTGGGGGCTCAGTGTAAGACTCCGATGCACCACAGCAGCTTTACTGTTACTCCTCGACCATCACATTGACGATGAATCACAGAAATAGTGTCTGGGTTCAATACAAAATTCGCAATGCCGATTTATATTGACGAGAGTAACGTTTCTGGGAGTCTGTTTTTCGGATCTTCCCTGGGGGCTCAGCGTGAGACTCCGATGCACCACAGCAGGTTTACTGTTACCCTTCGACCATCACATTGACGATGAAACACAGAAATTGCATCCAGTTTAAATACAAAATTCGCAATGCCGAATTATATTGACGAGAGTATCGTTTCGGGGAGTCTGTTATTTGGCTCTTCCCTGGGGGCTCCGTGTTAGACTCCGATGCAACACTTCATGTTTACTGTTACACTTCGACCATAACAGAAATTCCATCCGGTTTCAAATTAAAATTCGCAATCCTGTTTTATATTGAGGAGAGTACGGTTTCGGGGAGACTGTTTTTTGGCTCTTCCCTGGGGGCTCAGTGTGAGGCTCCGATTCACCACAGCAGGTTTACTGTTACCCTTAGACGATCACATTGACGATGAAACACAGAAATTGCATCTGGTGTCAATACAAGATTCGCAATGCCGATTTATATTGACGAGAGTAACGTTTCGGGGAGTCTGATTTTTGGCTCTTCCCTGGGGTCTCAGTGTGAGACTCCAATGCACCACAGCAGGTTTACTGTTACCCTTCGACCATCACATTGACGATGAAACACAGAAATAGCATCCGGATCAAAACAAAATTCAGAATGCCGGTTTCTGTCCACAGGAGTATCGTTTAGAAGAGTATGAACTTTGGATCTTCCCTGAGGGCCCAGTGTTAGACTCCGATGCACCACAGCAGGTTTTCTGTTACCCTTCGACCATCACATTGACAATGAAACACAGAAACTGCATCCGGTTTCAATACAAAATTCGGAATGCCGATTTAAATTGACGAGAGTAACGTTTCGGGGAGTCTGTTCTTCGGCTCTTCCCTGGGGGCTCAGTGTGAGACTCCGATGCACCACAGCAGGTTTACTGTAACCCTTCGACCATCACATTGACGATGAAACTTAGAAATTGTATCCGGATCAATACAAAATTCACAATGCAGATATCTGTCCACAGGAGTACCGTTTCGAAGAGTACGTAACTTGGCTCTACCCTGGGGGCCCAGTGTTAGACTCTGATGCACCACAGCAGGTTTACTGTAACCCTTCGACCATCACATTGACGATGAAACACAGAAATTACATCCGCTTTCAATACAAAAATCGCAATGCCGATTTATATTGACGAGAGTAACGTTTCGGGGAGTCTTTTTTTGGCTCTTCCCTGGGGGCTCAGTGTTAGACTCCGATGCACCACAGCAGGTTTAGTGTTACCCTTCGACCATCACATTGACGATGAAACACAGAAATTGCATCCGGTTTCAATACCAAATTCGCAATGCCGATTTATGTTGACGAGAGTAACGTTTCTGGGAGTCTGTTTCATGGCTCTTCCCTGGGGGCTCAGTGTGCGACTCCGATGCACCACAGCAGGTTTACTGTTACCCTTCGACCATCACATTGACGATGAAACACAGAAATTGCGTCTAGTTTTGATACAAAATTCGCAAGGCCGATTTATATTGATGAGAGTTACGTTTCGGGGAATCAGTTTTTCGGCTCTTCCCTGGGGGCTCAGTGTGTGACTCCGATGCACCACAGCAGGTTTACTGTTACCCTTCGACCACCACATTGACGATGAAACACAGAAATTGCATCCGGTTTCGATACAAAAATCGCAATGCCGACTTACATTGAATATAGTATCGTTTCGGGGAGCCTTTTTTTTTTGGCTCTTCCCTGGGGCCTAAGTGTTAGACTCCGATACAACACGGCATATATACTGTTACCCTTCGACCATCACATTGACGATGATACACAGAAATTGCATCCGGGTTCAATACAAAATTCGCAATGCCGATTTATATTTGCGAGAGTAACGTTTCGGGGAGCGTGATTTTGCCTCTTCCCTGGGAGCTCAGTGTTAGACTCCGATGCAACACTTCATGTTTACTGTTACCCTTCGACCATAACAGAAATTGCATCCGGTTTCAAATTAAAATTCGCAATCCTGATTTATATTGAGGAGAGTATGGTTTCGGGGAGTCTGTTTTTTGGCTCTTCCGTGGGGGCTCAGTGTGAGACTCCGATGCACCACAGCAGGTTTACTGTTACCCTTAGACCATCACATTGACGATGAAACACAAAAATTGCATCTGGTGTCAATACAAAATTCGCAATGCCGATTTATATTGACGAGAGTAACGTTTCGGGGAGTCTGACTTTTGGCTCTTCCCTGGGGTCTCAGTGTGAGACTCCAATGCACCACAGCAGGGTTACTGTTACCCTTCGATCATCACATTGACGATGAAACACAGAAACAGCATCCGGATCAATACCAAATTCAGAATGCCGGTTTCGGTCCACAGGAGTACCGTTTAGAATAGTATGTATTTTGGCTCTTCCCTGGGGACCCAGTGTTAGACTCCGATGCACCACAGCAGGTTTACAGTTAAACTTCGACCATCAAATTGACGATGAAACACAGAAATTGCATCCGGTTTCAATACATAATTTGCAATTTCGATTTATATTGACGAGAGTAATGTTTCGGGGAGTCTGTTTTTTGGCCCTTCCCTGGGGGCTCAGTGTGAGACTCCGATGCACCACAGCAGGTTTACTGTTACCCTATAACCATGAAATTGACGATGAAACACAGATATTGCGTCCGGATCAATTCAAAATTCACAATGCCGATATCTGTCCACAGGAGTACCGTTTCGAAAAGTATGAACTTTGGCTCTTCCCTGAGGGCCCAGTGTTAGACTCCGATGCACCACAGCAAGTTTACTGTTAGCCTTCGACCATCACATTGCGATGAAATATAGGAATTGCATTCGGTTTCAATACAAAATTCGCAATGCTGATTTATATTGACGAGAGTAACGTTTCGCGGAGCCTGATTTTCGGCTCTTCCCTGGGGGCTCAGTGTAAGACTCCGATGCACCACAGCAGCTTTACTGTTACTCCTCGACCATCACATTGACGATGAATCACAGAAATAGTGTCTGGGTTCAATACAAAATTCGCAATGCCGATTTATATTGACGAGAGTAACGTTTCTGGGAGTCTGTTTTTCGGATCTTCCCTGGGGGCTCAGCGTGAGACTCCGATGCACCACAGCAGGTTTACTGTTGTCCTTCGACCATCACATTGACGATGAAACACAGAAATTGCATCCTGTTTAAATACAAAATTCGCAATGCTGAATTATATTGACGAGAGTATCGTTTCGGGAGTGTGTTATTTGGCTCTTCCCTGGGGGCTCAGTGTGAGGCTCCGATTCACCACAGCAGGTTTACTGTTACCCTATAACCATGACATTGATAATGAAACACAGAAATTGCATCCGGTTTCAATACAAAATTCGGAATGCCGATTTACATTGACGAGAGTAACGTTTCGGGGAGCCTGTTTTTTGCCTCTTCCCTGGGGGCTCAGTGTTAGACTCCGATGCAACACGGCAGGTTTACTGTTACCCTTCGACCATCAAATTGTCGATGAAACACAGAAATTGCATCCGGTTTCAATACAGATTTCGCAATGCCGATTTATGTTGACGTGAGTAACGTTCCTGGGAGTCTGTTTTATGGCTCTTCCCTGAGGGCTCAGTGTGAGACTCCGATGCACCACAGCAGGTTTACTGTTACCCTTCGACCATCACATTGACGATGAAACACAGAAATTGCGTCTAGTTTTGATACAAAATTCGCAAGGCCGATTTATATTGACGAGAGTTACGTTTCGGGGAATCTGTTTTTCGGCTCTTCCCTGAGGGCTCAGTGTGAGACTCCGATGCACCACAGCAGGTTTACTGTTACCCTTCGACCAACACATTGACGATGAAACACAGAAATTGCAACCGGTTTCAATACAAAAATCGCAATGCCGACTTACATTGAATATAGTATCGTTTCGGGAAGTCTTTTTTTTTGGCTCTTCCCTGGGGCCTAAGTGTTAGACTCCGATAAAAGACGGCATATATACTGTTACCCTTCGACCATCACATTGACGATGAAACAAAGAAATTGCATTCGGTTTCAATACAAAATTCGCAATGCCGATTTATATTGACGAGAGTAACGTATCGGGGAGTCTGTTTTTCGGCTCTTCCCTGGGGGCTCAGTGTGAGACTCCGATGCACGACAGCAGGTTTGCTGTAACCTCTGTTCTTCGGCTTTTCCCTGGGGGCTCAGTGTGAGACTCCGATGCACCACAGCATGTTTACTGTAACAATTCGACTATCACATTCACGATGAAACTTAGAAATTGTATCCGGATCAATACAATATTTACAATGCAGATATCTGTCCACAGGAGTACCGTTTCGAAGAGTACGTAACTTGGCTGTACCCTGGGCGCCCAGTGTTAGACTCCGATGCACCACAGCAGGTTTACTGTTACCCTTCGACCATCACATTGACGATGAAACACAGAAATTGCATCCGGTTTCAATACAAAATTCGGAATGCCGATTTACATTGACGAGAGTTACGTTTCGGGGAGCCTGTTTTTTGGCTCTTCCCTGGGGGCTTAGTGTTAGACTCCGATGCAACACGGCAGGTTTACTGTTACCTTTTGACCATCACATTGACGATGAAACACAGAAATTGCATCCGGTTTCAATACAAAATTCGGAATGCCGATTTACATTGACGAGAGTTACGTTTCGGGGAGCCTGTTTTTTGGCTCTTCCCTGGGGGCTCAGTGTTAGACTCCGATGCAACACGGCAGGTTTACTGTTACCTTTTGACCATCACATTGACGATGAAACACAGAAATTGCATCCGGTTTCAATACAAAAATCGCAATGCCGATTTATATTGACGAGAGTAACGTTTCGGGGAGTCTTTTTTTGGCTCTTCCCAGGGGGCTCAGTGTGGGACTTCGATGCACCACAGCAGGTTTACTGTTACCCTACGACCATCACATTGACGATGAAACACAGAAATTGCATCCGGTTTCAATAAAAAATTCGCAATGCCGATTTATGTTGATGAGGGTAACGTTTGTGGGAGTCTGTTTTATGGCTCTTCCCTGGGGGCGCAGTGTGAGACTTTGATGCACCACAGTAGGTTTACTGTTACCTTTCGACCATCACATTGACGATTAAACACAGAAATTGCATCCGGTTTCAATACAAAATTCGCAATGCCGATTTATAATGACGAGAGTAACGTTTTGGGGAGCCTGTTCTTTGGCTCTTCCCTGGGGGCGCAGTGTGAGACTTTGATGCACCACAACAGGTTTACTGTTACCTTTCGACCATCACATTGACGATTAAACACAGAAATTGCATCCGGTTTCAATACAAAATTCGCAATCCTGATTTATATTGACGAGAGTAACGTTTCGGTGAGTCTGGTTTTTGGCTCTTCCCTGGGGGCGCAGTGTGAGACTTTGATGCACCACAGCTGGTTTACTGTTACCCTTCGGCCATCACTTTGACGATAAAACACAGAAAATGCGTCCCGATCAATACGAAATTCACAATGCCGATTTCAGTCCACAGGAGTACCGATTCGAAGAGTATGTAATTTGGCTCTGCCCTGGGGACCCAGTGTTAGACTACGATGAAACACGGCAGGTTTGCTGTTACTCTTCGACCATAACATTGACGATGAAACAGAGAAATTGCATCCGGTTTCAATACAAAAATCGCAATGCCGATTTATATTGACGAGAGTAACGTTTCGGGAAGCCTGTTCTTTGGCTCTTCCCTGGGGGATCAGTGGAAGACTCCGATGCACCACAGCAGGTTTACTGTTACCCTTCGACCATCACATTGACGATGAAACACAGAAATTGCATCCGGTTTCTAAACAAAATTCGCATTGCCGATTTATATTGACTAAAGTAACGTTTCGGGGAGTCTGTTTTTTGGCTCTTCCCTATGGGCTCAGTGTGAGGCTCCGATGCACCACAGCAGGTTTACTGTTACCCTTAGACGATCACATTGACGATGAAACACAGAAATTGCATCCGGTTTCAATACATAATTCGTAATTTCGATTTATATTGGCGAGAGTAACGTTTCGGGGAGTCTGTTTTTTGGTTCTTCTCTGGGGGCTCAGTGTGAGACTCCGATGCTTCACAGCAGGTTTACTGTTACCCTATAACCATGACATTGACGATGAAACACAGAAATTGCATCTGGATCAATACAAAATTCACAATGCCGATTTCTGTCCACAGGAGTACCGTTTCGTAGAGTATGAACTTTGGCTCTTCACTGAGGGCCCAGTGTTAGACTCAAATGCACCACAGCTAGTTTACTGTTAGCCTTAGACCATCACATTGACGATGAAATACAGAAATTGCATCCGGTTTCAATACAAAATTCGCAATGACGATTTATATTGACGAGAGTATCGTTTCAGGGAGCCTGATTTTCGGCTCTTCCCTGGGGGCTCAGTGTAAGACTCCGATGCACCACAGCAGCTTTACTGTTACCCTTCGACCATCACATTGACGATGAAACAAAGAAATTGCATTCGGTTTTAATACAAAATTCGGAATGCCGATTTATATTGACGAGAGTTACGTTTCGGGGAGCCTGTTTTTTGGCTCTTCCCTGGGGGCTCAGTGTTAGAGTCCGATGCAACACGGCAGGTTTACTGTCACCTTTTGACCATCGCATTGACGATGAAACACAGAAATTGCATCCGGTTTCAATACAAAAATCGCAATGCCGATTTATATTGACGAGAGTAACGTTTCGGGGAGTCTTTTATTGGCTCTTCCCTGGGGGCGCAGTGTGAGACTTTGATGCACCACAGCAGGTTTACTGTTACCTTTCGACCATCACATTGACGATTAAACACAGAAATTCCATCCGGCTTCAATACAAAATTCGCAATGAGGATTTATATTGTCGACAGGACTGACTGCGGACCTTTGGTACAGAGCCGAGTGGAGGGTCTGAATCAGAGGCTGAGACGGTTCTGCGACCTTGTGGGCTGCAGATTCCTCGACTTGCGCCATAGGGTGGTGGGGTTTCGGGTTCCGCTGGATAGGTCAGGAGTCCACTACACGCAACAAGCGGCTACACGGGTAGCAGGGGTTGTGTGGCGTGGGCTGGGCGGTTTTTTAGGTTAGATGGCCTCGGGCAAGTACAGAAAGGGCAACAGCCTCAACGGGTGCGGGGCAAAGTCAGAACATGCGGGGACCAAGCAGCAATCGGTATTGCAGTTGTAAACTGTCGAAGCTGCGTTGGTAAAGTACCGGAACTTCAAGCGCTGATAGAAAGCACTGAAGCTGAAATCGTTATAGGTACAGAAAGCTGGCTGAAGCCAGAGATAAATTCTGCCGAAATTTTTACAAAGGTACAGACGGTGTTTAGAAAGGATAGATTGCATGCAACCGGTGGTGGAGTGTTCGTCGCTGTTAGTAGTAGTTTATCCTGTAGTGAAGTAGAAGTGGATAGTTCCTGTGAATTATTATGGGTGGAGGTTACACTCAACAACCGAGCTAGGTTAATAATTGGCTCCTTTTACCGACCCCCCGACTCAGCAGCATTAGTGGCAGAACAACTGAGAGAAAATTTGGAATACATTTCACATAAATTTTCTCAGCATGTTATAGTCTTAGGTGGAGATTTCAATTTACCAGATATAGACTGGGACACTCAGATGTTTAGGACGGGTGGTAGGGACAGAGCATCGAGTGACATTATACTGAGTGCACTATCCGAAAATTACCTCGAGCAATTAAACAGAGAACCGACTCGTGGAGATAACATCTTGGACCTACTGGTAACAAACAGACCCGAACTTTTCGACTCTGTAAGTGCAGAACAGGGAATCAGTGATCATAAGGCCGTTGCAGCATCCCTGAATTTGGAAGTTAATAGGAATATAAAAAAAGGGCGGAAGGTTTATCTGTTTAGCAAGAGTAATAGAAGGCAGATTTCAGACTACCTAACAGATCAAAACGAAAATTTCTGTTCCGACACTGACAATGTTGAGTGTTTATGGAAAAAGTTCAAGGCAATCGTAAAATGCGTTTTAGACAGGTACGTGCCGAGTAAAACTGTGAGGGACGGGAAAAACCCACCGTGGTACAACAACAAAGTTAGGAAACTACTGCGAAAGCAAAGAGAGCTTCACTGCAAGTTTAAACGCAGCCAAAACCTCTCAGACAAACAGAAGCTAAACGATGTCAAAGTTAGCGTAAGGAGGGCTATGCGTGAAGCGTTCGGTGAATTCGAAAGTAAAATTCTATGTACCGACTTGACAGAAAATCCTAGGAAGTTCTGGTCTTACGTTAAATCAGTAAGTGGCTCGAAACAGCATATCCAGACACTCCGGGATGATGATGGCATTGAAACAGAGGATGACAAGCGTAAAGCTGAAATACTAAACACCTTTTTCCAAAGCTGTTTCACAGAGGAAGACCGCACTGCAGTTCCTTCTCTAAATCCTCGCACAAACGAAAAAATGGCTGACATCGAAATAAATGTCCAAGGAATAGAAAAGCAACTGGAATCACTCAACAGAGGAAAGTCCACTGGACCTGACGGGATACCAATTCGATTCTACACAGAGTACGCGAAAGAACTTGCCCCGCTTCTAACAGCCGTGTACCGCAAGTCTCTAGAGGAACGGAAGGTTCCAAATGATTGGAAAAGAGCACAGGTAGTCCCAGTCTTCAAGAAGGGTCGTCGAGCAGATGCGCAAAACTATAGACCTATATCTCTGACATCGATCTGTTGTAGAATTTTAGAACATGTTTTTTGCTCGAATATCATGTCGTTTTTGGAAACTCAGAATCTACTATGTAGGAATCAACATGGATTCCGGAAACAGCGATCGTGTGAGACCCAACTCGCTTTATTTGTTCATGAGACCCAGAAAATATTAGATACAGGCTCCCAGGTAGATGCTATTTTTCTTGACTTCCGGAAGGCGTTCGATACAGTTCCGCACTGTCGCCTGATAAACAAAGTAAGAGCCTACGGAATATCAGACCAGCTGTGTGGCTGGATTGAAGAGTTTTTAGCAAACAGAACGCAGCATGTTGTTATCAACGGAGAGACGTCTACAGACGTTAAAGTAACCTCTGGTGTGCCACAGGGGAGTGTTATGGGACCATTGCTTTTCACAATATATATAAATGACCTAGTAGATAGTGTCGGAAGTTCCATGCGGCTTTTCGCGGATGATGCTGTAGTATACAGAGAAGTTGCAGCATTAGAAAATTGTAGCGAAATGCAGGAAGATCTGCAGCGGATAGGCACTTGGTGCAGGGAGTGGCAACTGACCCTTAACATAGACAAATGTAATGTATTGCGAATACATAGAAAGAAGGATCCTTTATTGTATGATTATATGATAGCGGAACAAACACTGGTAGCAGTTACTTCTGTAAAATATCTGGGAGTATGCGTGCGGAACGATTTGAAGTGGAATGATCATATAAAATTAATTGTTGGTAAGGCGGGTACCAGGTTGAGATTCATTGGGAGAGTCCTTAGAAAATGTAGTCCATCAACAAAGGAGGTGGCTTACAAAACACTCGTTCGACCTATACTTGAGTATTGCTCATCAGTGTGGGATCCGTACCAGATCGGGTTGACGGAGGAGATAGAGAAGATTCAAAGAAGAGCGGCGCGTTTCGTCACAGGGTTATTTGGTAACCGTGATAGCGTTACGCAGATGTTTAACAAACTCAAGTGGCGGACTCTGCAAGAGAGGCGCTCTGCTTCGCGGTGTAGCTTGCTCGCCAGGTTTCGAGAGGGTGCGTTTCTGGATGAGGTATCGAATATATTGCTTCCCCCTACTTATACCTCCCGAGGAGATCACGAATGTAAAATTAGAGAGATTAGAGCGCGCACAGAGGCTTTCAGACAGTCGTTCTTCCCGCGAACCATACGCGACTGGAACAGGAAAGGGAGGTAATGACAGTGGCACGTAAAGTGCCCTCCGCCACACACCGTTGGGTGGCTTGCGGAGTATAAATGTAGATGTAGATGTATATTGACGAGAGTAACGTTTTGGGGAGTCTGTTCTTTGGCTCTTCCCTGGGGGCGCCGTGTGAGACTTTGATGCACCACAGCAGGTTTACTGTTACCTTTCGACCATCACATTGACGATTAAATACAGAAATTGCATCCGGTTTCAATACAAAATTCGCAATCCTGATTTATATTGACGAGAGTAACGTTTCGGGGAGTCTGGTCTTTGGCTCTTCCCTGGGGGCGCAGTGTGAGACTTTGATGCACCACAGCTGGTTTACTGTTACCCTTCGACCATCACATTGACGACGAAACACAGAAAATGCGTCCGGATCAATTCGAAATTCACAATGCCGATTTCAGTCCACTGGAGTACCGTTTCGAAGAGTATGTAATTTGGCTCTGCCCTGGGGACCCAGTGTTAGACTCCGTTGCACCACAGCAGGTTTACTGTTACCCTTTGACCATCACATTGACGATGAAACACAGAAATTGCATCCGGTTTCAATACAAAATTCGCAATGCCGAGTTACATTGACGAGAGTAACGTTTAGCGGGGTCTGTTATTATTCTCTTCCCTGGGGGCTCAGTGTTAGACTACGATGAAACACGGCAGGTTTGCTGTTACCTTCGACCATCGCATTGACGATGAAACACAGAAATTGCATCTGGTTTCAGTACAAAAATCGCAATTCCGATTTATATTGACGAGAATAACGTTTCGGGAAGCCTGTTCTTTGGATCTTCCCTGGGGGATCAGTGGAAGACTCCGATGCACCACAGCAGGTTTACTGTTACCCTTCGACCATCACATTGACGATGAAACACAGAAATTGCATCCGGTTTCAATACAAAATTCGCGATGCCGATTTACATTGACGAGAGTAACGTTTCGGGGAGTCTGTTTTTTGGCTCTTCACTGGGGGCTCAGTGTGAGACTCCGATGCACCACAGCAGGTTTACTGTTACCCTTCGACCATCACAGAAATTGCATCCGGTTTCAAATTAAAATTCGCAATCCTGATTTATATTGAGGAGAGTACGGTTTCGGGGAGTCTGTTTTTTGGCTCTTCCCTTGGGGCTCAGTGTGAGGCTCCGATGCACCACAGCAGGTTTACTGTTACCATTAGACGATCACATTGACGATGAAACACAGAAATTGCATCTGGTGTCAATACAAAATTCGCAATGCCGATTTATATTGACGAGAGTAACGTTTCGGGGAGTCTGATTTTTGGCTCTTCCCTGGGGTCTCAGTGTGAGACTCCGATGCACCACAGCAGGTTTACTGTTACACTTCGACCATCAAATTGACGATGAAACACAGAAATTGCATCCGGTTTCAATACATAATTCGCAATTTCGATTTATATTGACGAGAGTAATGTTTCGGGGAGTCTGTTTTTTGGTTCTTCCCTGGGGGCTCAGTGTGAGACTCCGATGCACCACAGCAGGTTTACTGTTACCCTATAACCATGACATTGACGATGAAACACAGAAATTGCATCTGGATCAATACAAAATTCACAATGCCGATTTCTGTCCACAGGAGTACCGTTTCGAAGAGTATGAACTTTGGATCTTCCCTGAGGGCCCAGTGTTAGACTCAAATGCACCACAGCAAGTTTACTGTTAGCCTTAGACCATCACATTGACGATGAAATACAGAAATTGCATCCGGTTTCAATACATAATTCGCAATGCAGATTTATATTGACGAGAGTAACGTTTCGGGGAGTCTGTTTTTTGGCTCTTCCCTGGGGGCTCAGTGTTAGACTCCGATGCAACACGGCAGGTTTACTGTTACCCTTCGACCATCATATTGACGATGAAACACAGAAATTGTGTCTGGGTTCAATACAAAATTCGCAATGCCGATTTACATTGACGAGAGTAACGTTTAGGGGGGTCTTTTATTTTTCTCTTCCCTGGGGGGCTCAGTGTTAGACTACGATGAAACACGGCAGGTTTGCTGTTACCCTTCGACCATCATATTGACGATGAAACACATAATTTGCATACGGTTGCTATACAAAATTCACAATGCCGATTTACATTGACGAGAGTAACGTTTCCGGGAGTCTGTTATTTGGCTCTTCCCTGGGGGCTCAGTGTTAGACTCCGATGCAACACTTCATGTTTACTGTTACCCTTCGACCATCACAGAAATTGCATCCGGTTTCAAATTAAAATTCGCAATCCCAATTTTTTATTGAGGAGAGTATGGTTTCGGGGAGTCTGTTTTTTGGCTCTTCCCTGGGGGCTCAGTGTGGGGCTCCGATGCACCACAGCAGGTTTACTGTTACCCTTAGACGATCACATTGACGATGAAACACAGAAATTGCATCTGGTGTCAATACAAATTTCGCAATGCCGATTTATATTGACGAGAGTAACGTGTCGGGGAGTCTGATTTTTGGCTCTTCCCTGGGATCTCAGTGTGAGACTCCAATGCACCACAGCAGGTTTACTGTTACCCTTCGACCATCACATTGACGATGAAACACAGAAATAGCATCCGGATCAATACAAAATTCAGAATGCCGGTTTCTGTCCACAGGAGTACCGTTTAGAATAGTATGTATTTTGGCTCTTCTCTGGGGACCCAGTGTTAGACTCCGATGCACCACAGCAGGTTTACTGTTACACTTCGACCATCCAATTGACGATGAAACTCAGAAATTGCATCCGGTTTCAATACATAATTCGCAATTTCGATTTATATTGACGAGAGTAATGTTTCGGGGAGTCTTATATTCAGCTGTTCCCTGGGGGCTCAGTGTAAGACTCCGATGCAACACGGCAGGTTTACTGTTACCTTTTGACCATCACATTGACGATGAAACACAGAAATTGCGTCTAGTTTTGATCCAAAATTCGCAAGTCCGATTTATATTGACGAGTGTTGCGTTTCGGGGAATCAGTTTTTCGGCTCTTCCCTGGGGGCTCAGTGTGAGACTCCGATGCACCACAGCACGTTTACTGTTACCCTTCGACCAACACATTGACGATGAAACACAGAAATTGCATCCGGTTTCAATACAAATTGCGCAATGCCGACTTACATTGAAAATAGTATCGTTTCGGGGAGTCTTTCTTTTGGCTCTTCCCTGGGGCCTAAGTGTTAGACTCCGATACAACACGGCATATATACTGTTACCCTTCGACCATCACATTGACGATGATACACAGAAATTGCATCCGGGTTCAATACAAAATTCGCAATGCCGATTTATATTGACGAGAGTAACGTTTCGGGGAGCCTGATTTTCGGCTCTTCCCTGGGGGCTCAGTGTAAGACTCCGATGCAACACGGAATGGTTTACTGTTACCCTTCGACCATCATATTGACGATGAAACACAGAAATTGTGTCTGGGTTCAATACAAAATTCGCAATGCCGATTTATATTGACGAGAGTAACGTTTCAGGGAGTCTGTTTTTCGGATCTTCCCTGGGGGCTCAGCGTGAGACTCCGATGCACCACAGCAGGTTTACTGTTACCCTTCGACCATCACATTGACGATGAAACACAGAAATTGCATCCGGATTCAACACTAAATTCGCAATGCCGAATTATATTGACGAGAGTATCGTTTCTGGGAGACTGTTCTTTGGCCCTTTCCTGGGGGCTCAGTATTAGACTCCAACGCACCACTGCAGGTTTACTGTTACCCTTCGACCATCACATTGACGATGAAACACATAATTTGCATACGGTTGCTATACAAAATTCGCAATGCCGATTTACATTGACGAAAGTAACGTTTCGGGGAGTCTGTTATTTGGCTCTTCCCTGGGGGCTCAGTGTTAGACTCCGATGCTACACTTCATGTTTACAGTTACCCTTCGACCATCACAGAAATTGCATCCGGTTTCAAATTAAAATTCGCAATAATGATTTATATTGAGGAGAGTACGGTTTCAAGGAGTCTGTTTTTTGGCTCTTCCCTGGGGGCTCAGTGTGAGGCTCCGATGCACCACAGCAGGTTTACTGTTACCCTTAGACGATCACAGTGACGATGAAACACAGATATTGCATCTGGTGTCAATACAAAATTCGCAATGCCGATTTATATTGACGAGAGTAACGTTTCGGGGAGTCTGATTTTTGGCTCTTCCCTGGGGTCTCAGTGTGAGACTCCAATGCACCACAGCAGGTTTACTGTTACCCTTCGACCATCACATTGACGATGAAACACAGAAATTGCATCCGGTTGCAATACATAATTCGCAATTTCGATTTATATTGACGAGAGTAATGTTTCGGGGAGTCTGTTTTTTGGTTCTTCCCTGGGGGCTCATTGTGAGACTCCGATGCACCTCAGCTGGTTTACTGTTACCCTATAACCATGACATTGACGGTGAAACACAGAAATTGCATCTGGATCAATACAAAATTCGCAATGCCGATTTCTGTCCACCTGAGTACCGTTTCGAAGAGTTTGAAATTTGGCCCTTCCCTGAGGGCCCAGTGTTAGACTCAAATGCACCACAGCAAGTTTACTGTTAGCCTTAGACCATCACATTGACGATGAAATACAGAAATTGCATCCGGTTTCAATACATAATTCGCAATGCAGATTTATATTGACGAGAGTAACGTTTCTGGGAGCATGATTTTCGGCTCTTCCCTGGGGGCTCAGTCTAAGACTCCGATGCACCAC
Source organism: Schistocerca cancellata (assembly GCF_023864275.1). Lineage (NCBI taxonomy): Eukaryota > Metazoa > Arthropoda > Insecta > Orthoptera > Acrididae > Schistocerca > Schistocerca cancellata. The sequence continues at coordinate 419,618,516 of NC_064634.1, read as the reverse complement.
AGCAGCTTTACTGTTACCCTTCGACCATCACATTGACGATGAAACAAAGAAATTGCATTCGGTTTCAATACAAAATTCGCAATGCCGATTTATATTGACGAGAGTAGCTTTTCGGGGAGTCTGTTCTTCGGCTCTTCCCTGGGGGCTCAGTGTGAGACTCCGATGCACCACAGCAGGTTTACTGTAACCCTTCGACCATCACATTGACGATGAAACTTAGAAATTTTATCCGGATCAATACAAAATTCACAATGCAGATATCTGTCCACAGGAGTACCGTTTCGAAGAGTACGTAACTTGACTCTACCCTGGGGGCGCAGTGTTAGACTCCGATGCACCACAGCAGAGTTACTGTTACCCTTCGACCATCACATTGACAATGAAACACAGAAATTGCATCCGGTTTCAATACAAAATTCGGAATGCCGAATTACATTGACGAGAGTAACGTTTCGGGGAGCCTGTTTTTTGCCTCTTCCCTGGGGGCTCAGTGTTAGACTCCGATGCAACACGGCAGGTTTACTGTTACATTTTGACCATCACATTGACGATGAAACACAGAAATTGCATCCGCTTTCAATACAAAAATCGCAATGCCGATTTATATTGACGAGAGTAACGTTTCGGGGAGTCTTTTTTTGGCTCTTCCCTGGGGGCTCAGTGTTAGACTCCGATGCACCACAGCAGGTTTACTGTTACCCTTCGACCATCACATTGACGATGAAACACAGAAATTGCATCCGGTATCAATACAAAATTCGCAATGCCGATTTATGTTGACGAGAGTAACGTTTCTGGGAGTCTGTTATATGGCTCTTCCCTGAGGGCTCAGTGTGAGACTCCGATGCACCACAGCAGGTTTACTGTTACCCTTCGACCATCACATTGACGATGAAACACAGAAATTGCGTCTAGTTTTGATACAAAATTCGCAAGGCCGATTTATATTGACGAGAGTTACGTTTCGGGGAATCAGTTTTTCGGCTCTTCCCTGGGGGCTCAGTGTGAGACTCCGATGCACCACAGCAGGTTTACTGTTACCCTTCGACCAACACATTGACGATGAAACACAGAAATTGCAACCGGTTTCAATACAAAAATCGCAATGCCGACTTACATTGAATATAGTATCGTTTCGGGGAGTCTTTTTTTTGGCTCTTCCCTGGGGCCTAAGTGTTAGACTCCGATACAACACGGCATATATACTGTTACCCTTCGACCATCACATTGACGATGATACACAGAAATTGCCTCCGGGTTCAATACAAAATTCGCAATGCCGATTTACATTGACGAGAGTAACGTTCGGGGAGCCTGATTTTCGGCTCTTCCCTGGGGGCTCAGTGTAAGACTCCGACGCACCACAGCAGCTTTACTGTTACCCTTCGACCATCACATTGACGATGAAACAAAGAAATTGCATCCGGTTTCAATACAAAATTCGCAATCCTGATTTATATTGACGAGAGTAACTTTTCGGGGAGTCTGGTCTTTGGCTCTTCCCTGGGGGCGCAGTGTGAGACTTTGATGCACCACAGCTGGTTTACTGTTACCCTTCGACCATCACATTGACGATGAAACACAGAAATTGCGTCCGGATCAATACGAAATTCACAATGCCGATTTCAGTCCACAGGAGTACCGTTTCGAAGAGTATGTACTTTGGCTCATCCCTGGGGACCCAGTGTTAGACTCCGATGCACCACAGCAGGTTTACTGTTACCCTTTGACCATCACATTGACGATGAAACACAGAAATTGCATCCGGTTTCAATACAAAATTCGCAAGGCCGATGTATATTGACGAGAGTAACGTTCCGGGGAGTTTGTTTTTTGGCTCTTCCCTGGGGGATCAGTGTGGGACTCCGATGCACCACAGCAGGTTTACTGTTACCCTTCGACCATCACATTGACGATGAAACTCAGAAATTGCAACCCGGTTTCAATAAAAATTCGCAATGCCGATTTATATTGACGAGAGTAACGTTTCAGGGAGTCTCTTTTATGGCTCGTCCCTGGAAGCTCACTGTTAGACTCCGATGCAACACGGCAGGTTTACTGTTACCCTTCGAATATCACATTGTCGATGAACCACAGAAATTACATCCGGTTTCAATACAAAATTCCTAATGCCGATTTATATTGACGAGAGTAACGTTTAGGGGAGTCTGTCTTTTGGCTCTTCCCTGGGGGCTCAGTGTTAGACTCCGACACACCACAGCAGGTTTACTGTTACCCTTCGACCATCACATTGACGATGAAACACAGAAATTGCATCCGGTTTCAATACAAAATTCGCAATGCCGAATTATATTGACGAAAGTAACGTTTCGGGGAGTCTGTCTTTTGGCTCTTCCCTGGGGGCTCAGTGTTAGACTCCGATGCAACACTGCATATTTACTATTACCTTTCGACCATCACATTGATGATGAAACACAGAAATTGCATTCGGGTTCAATACAAAATTCGCAATGCTGTTTTATATTGACGAGAGTAACGTTTCGGGGAGTCTGTCTTTTGGCTCTTCCCTGGGGGCTCTGTGTGAGACTCCGATGCACCACAGTAGTTTTACTGTTACCCTTCGACCATCACATTGACGATGAAACACAGAAATTGCATCCGGTTTGAATACAAGATTCGCAATGCCGATGTTTATTGACGAGAGTAACGTTCCGGTGAGATTGTTTTTTGGCTCTTCCCTGGGGGCTCAGTGTGAGACTCCGATGCACCACAGCAGGTTTACTGTTACCCTTCGACCATCACATTGACGATGAATCACAGAAATTGCATCCGGTTCCAATACAAAATTCACAATTTCGATTTATATTGACGAGAGTAATGTTTCGGGGAGTCTGTTTCTTGGCTCTTCCCCAGGGGGCTCAGTGTGAGACTCCGATGCACCACAGCAGGTTTACTGTTACCCTTCGACCATCACATTGACGATAAAACAAAGTAATTGCATCCGGTTTCAATACAAATTTCGCAATGCCGATTTTTCTCCGATGCAACACGGCATGTTTACTGTTACCGTTCGACCATCACATTGATGACGAAACACAGAAATTGCATTCGGGTTCAATACAAAATTCGCAATGCTGATTTATATTGACGAGACTAACGTTTCGGGGAGTCTGTTTTTTGGCCCTTCTCTGGGGGCTCAGTGTGAGACCCTGATGCACCACAGTAGGTTTACTGTCACCCTTCGACCATCACATTGACGATGAAACACAGAAACTGCATCCGGTTTCAATACAAAATTTGCAATGCCGATGTATATTGACGAGAGGAACGTTCCGGGGAGTTTGTTTTTTGCCTCTTGTCTGGGGGCTCAGTGTGAGACTCCGATGCACCACAGCAGGTTTACTGTTATCCCTCGACCATCACATTGACGATGAAACACAGAAATTGCATCCGGATCAATACAAAATTCACAATGCCAATTTCTGTCCACAGGAGTACCGATTCGAAGAGTATGTACTTTGGCTCTTCCCTGGGGTTCCAGTGTTACACTCCGATGCACCACAGCAGGTTTACTGTTACCCTTCGACCATCACATTGACGATAAAACAAAGAAATTGCATCCGGTTTCAATACAAAATTCGCAATGCCGATTTATATTGACGAGAGTAACGTTTCGTGGAGTCTTTTTTTTTTGCTCTTTCCTGGGGGCTCAGTGTGAGACTCCGATGCACCACAGCAGGTTTACTGTTACCCTTCGACCATCACATTGACGATGAAACACAGAAATTGCATCCGGATCAATACAAAAGTCACAATGCCGATTTCTGTCCACAGGAGTACCGATTCGAAGAGTATGTACTTTGGCTCTTCCCTGGGTGCCCAGTGTTAGACTCCGATGTACCACAGCAGGTTTACTGTTACCCTTCGACTACCCCATTGACGATGAAACACAATAATTGCATCCGGTTTGAGTACAGAATTCGCAATGCCGATTTATATTGACGAGAGTAACGGCTGGAGGGGACAGCTGGTCTTGGTGGAGGGGACCTGATATTGATCCCTGACGTCTGGTTGCATAGGTCAAAGGAGAAGAAGAATGATAGTTTTGGCATTACTGTACATCTTCGCCAGTGGTTTGGTAACGGTACTGCTAATGCATCACCTGGGCAGTGGTGGTCGCTAGCTGTTGTAGCAAGGGAAACTCATGGGAGTGAAATGATAAGAGTTGCGAGGCAGTGAACAAATAATTAACAGGACTAGGCGTAGTATATTAGTATACACAGCTCATTTACCAGGGGCTATGACAGGAGTTATTCTATTTAAGTTGACACAGTCACAGGTATATTGGTCAGACGAACCTCTACACGTCTTATCCAAACAGAATCTCATCTTTCTGAACGCTACTTGGGAGCCAGGTCTGGGCCATTCCTTAAGTCAAATGGTAGTAGCCCAAGAAGGGTGTATAACTGTGGAACAAATATTACAGCACGTAGAGCAATATCGGAATAGGAAACTTCAAGAAACGGTGACTTCAAGTCTCGCGGTTCCCTGCGGCACCATGATTCTGAGTTTTCTTTACCTAGTTTTTTAATATTTGAGGCGATGTAGCATGAGGAAACCTGATACAGGGGTAATACAAGCTCTGGCAGATAGATCGACTTAGTTGATATAGTACTTGTATAATAGTCAGGAGTAGACAAGTTGGGTAATTGCACAGATAAGAAGTATAGTTGGAATCAAATTAGAGTAATGGATTGGAGTAAGACTCGAGGGACCTACTCTTCCCCATGGAGGGAGGCACTGTAACGGCACTACCCAGTGTTTTAGGTAAAAGTATTAAATCTTTAGTGTAAGTGACTGAAAGTAGCTTGGAGCTCGCCGCAGAGTATTGTGGTTACAACGCTATCTTGACATGTAGGGCACAATAACAGATGTGCAGATGAGTTGCGAAGCAAGGATACTGAAAGTAGCTTGGAGCTCGCCGCAGAGTATTGTGGTTACAACGCTATGTTGACATGTAGGGCACAATAACAGATGTGCAGATGAGTTGCGAAGCAAGGATACATACTCGCAGGGAACTGCGAGACTTAAAGTCACCGTTTCTTGACGTTTCCTATTCCGATATTGCTCTACGTGCTGTAATATTGTATTGTTCCACAGTAAACTGCACCGCGCAACAATAAATGGTGCAACTAGCGGGTCGTTGCCACCACACTTGGGTGAGTGTCTTTGTTATGGGTGGCCTGACTAGACACAAGATGTTAGAGAAACAAATGGGCAGAAACGGATTATAAATGAAGCTGAATTTGTGGACAGTACATCAGTCAAATCGGGGACTTGGTCATTGGTGAGTAGTCGCACCATAACGCCAAAGAATCTCTAGACCACGACGCTACTGAGCAACAGCCTCTGGTTCGAGACCAGGCTGCATCTGCCGCTGTTCTGGGTCACTCACGGCACCTGGTGCCACAGCCCTGCTGGCCTGCTGGCCGTGCCTGTTGCTGCCAGAGGTGATGTTGAGGGAAGGACAGGTGTCACTACACAAGCTGCCGCCTGCCACCTGTCCAAGTGGTGTGGGTCGAGACTTGTGCACCGCCGCCTCCGCCACCGTGGAGTGAGGAGCAATGGGGCTGCCACCTATCTTGTCGCTCCGCCAGGGAGCGACGCTGTGGCTTTGCCTTCGCCGCCAGTCTAGAGTCCTGACACAGCATAGCCGGATGCCATCCTAGCTGCTGACGCCAGCTGCACCGACAACAGCTCACGAAGAGAGGCGTGCATGCCTTATTTAGAATAGAAGATATAATAAAGTTATATTGTTACGTTGTCCACTGTTCCCCTCCACCTGTGGCATAACCACCCAAGTATCACCACCTATACACGTGCCACTACAGAGAGGTCCTTACATAAAAGACAATCGTTGTCAAAGGAGCAGGTTCTAACCATAATTACGTACATGGAAAATCATCTGCAGCATAGATAAAAGATAATTATGTACAGATTTTGAGTAAGTGCAGTAATGCGATTTTGTAGTGAGTAAGAAAAACTACTGCTTTCGCACATTTCAAAAATGCTTGATACAATTTACAGGAGGTACACGATAGTGACAAACTACATTATGTGCATCAAACTGCACGTGGCATCTGTTACAGTGGTTTTAAGGGAAGCAGTGGATGGGAGCATAACTTCGAACAGTGCTACAGATGGAAGACATAAGATAAGGAAAATACAAGGCGTCAACTTGACGATGCACAGAAAACTGCGGAATCAGTTGAAAGTTTGTAGATGAGATAAACTTATCCTATTGTTCAGTGAGGAATTTGTTTTCAGCTCCGACCAATCAGGATTTGAAGAGGACATGCACATGAAAGAAATCCTGGAAATTAGAGGTACCAAGAGAGTTGTCTCAAGATCAACTAACATCAATTCCTTAACGCATTCGTGTACTATTATGCCGACTTTTAACCTGGATGGTAAATTAGCTGGAAAGTTATTTGGAGGTGCTTTGCCCCCTATGATTCTCTCTCATGCATCCGATGTTGCGAAGGCAATAGGGAATACTTACGTCACAGCAAGTAAGAGTAAGAAAATAGTCGTAAGAGGGCTAGGGGTAGAACTATAGAATAAACCCTGATTTTGGCCAATAGCTGGTCAAAAACCTTGCTTTTGTTTGATTCCTGTTGTGTGTATAAAAATAATACTCCTTGTACTTGTGCATCTGGATTGAAGGGACGGTGGCATCTGTCAGGAGGAGAATGCAACCTGTCACACAGCTCACAGTGTACGTGCTTGGTTCGAAGAGCATGAGGATGAGTTTATCACACTCCCCTGGCCACTAAGCTCCCCGGATTAAAACCCAATCGAGAATACGTGAGACCACTTCTGTCGGGCTGCTGGTCGCAGTATGGAAACTCATCCGTGAAATCATTGTGTATTAAAAGCAAAGTCACAACTAAGGCACAATCTTCAGGGACACAGTTTTTTCCAGGAAACAATGTAATAAAACGTCACTGACTCGATACCTGAAATAAGATTGGGAGAGGAAGGACCATATAAAAAGTACAAGGTGGGGCAAATAAAATTGGCCAAGAGAAAAGAGTTCCAGTATACATAGAAACACAGCAGGGTAAAGGAAATAAAGTACTAATCTGACCCCAGAGATGTTGAAAGTTACTATCATTCTTCTCTTGGCACTCTTTGGCCCTGGTCATCAAGTTACTGAAGGCGGATCGAAGCTGGACTGTTGCATCTGTTGCAGTCTGATCCGAAATGTTCTGCTGCAGTTCTTGAAGACTATGAGGGTTGTTGCGATACACCTTAGATTTGAGGGCTCCCTACAGAAAGGAATCGCCCTCTGACAGATCAGGGGACCTGGGTGGCCAACTTTGGTCGCGACTAGACTGACCTCTGACAACAACTCTTTCAGACGGAAGATTGTGTAAATGAACTCCAAGGTTCAGCTAGCTGTAGGGGCAATTGCCACATCTTGCTGGAAGTAACATGCATCACAGGGCGTGGTTATATGCATACAGTCACATCTAATCGTATCCACTCATAAGGGCCACTTCTGTTTGCCTCACCCTATAGTATCATTGATCCTCACAAGGTCAAGAACAACCCCTTTCCAGTGCTGGTAGTATAGGAAAGTCTGTTGTGTAATCACCCTCCAACAGCGCCAGGTGATCAACAAGGTAGTGTTTTCTCTTGAATCGACTCTGATGACAACTAAGTACAAGCTTCCTTGATTCTTCGGTTCAGACAGTGTAACGGTTGATTATTTGCTCCACGGTTGTTACAATGCAGCTTGTGACAGCTACGCTATGATAGATACTTGGGCTTTTCAATTGCTTTCCACGTTTCAGAAGTAGAATAAAAATCCTTCCTTCCATGGGTCAGGAAACAGTGTAGTTTCCCATATTAAGGTAAAAAGATCTAGGAAGATTTCCTCAACAATCTCAGTAGCTTGTTGTAGCATACTGTAATGAACTATGTCGTGAACTGGTGCCATGTAGCAAGCTGCAGTCAATGCTAAAGCCAATTTCCTCAAGGAGAGGGGACTGTTACAGGCTGCATCATAGGTGAAACATACCTCCAAAATGCTCTTCTTAGCAACCACTCGGTAGTTACGGAATGCTCGAACCAGAATGGCAGTGGTGGTGATGTGAGTCTGCCGTAGTCTTTGTTATATGTCTTTCGATGGTCAGGAGACTCCCAGTCGTAGCTACAGCATTAATAGGGCACTTCGCACCTCTTGCTAATATGCTCCTAATGGCTTCCCATAAGTGGTTTGGTTTAGTTCTGATGGCTTGCCATAAGTGGTTTGATTAAATAGATGGCTGTTGAAACAACTACTTCATTTTTCTGTCTCTAATTGTATGTCAGATTTTCAATCTCGCAACCTAAAGACTATGAAGTTCTCATCAGAACCTTGCACAAGGCCATGGCTCTATATCTGATTGGGAAGTGGTAGGGCACTGGGGCTCCCAGGACACTTTTGATATGAAATTAATATGAAGAATGATTAAGTAGATCAATAAATTACTCCCATTCCCCACCCAACACCCACCCACTACCATCCCCAGCCCCAGAAGACTCAGCTAGTATGTGGGTCCCCAGCTCCTGCCCCTCCCCACTCCTCCCCCTCCACCACCTATCCTATTGCCGGGAATTTAGAATTTTGGCGGGAATTTCGAATCTTCTCTGTACAATTCAATTTTTAATTCAGAGGTCATAATATTAACGGAAATTGTTGATGGAAATTGCTTATAAAACGGGAATACGTGGTAGAAATCGAAAAAAAATCGGAAGACGGGAAATCGGTGAATTACGCTCTGCAAAGGACATATTTACATTTCGTAGGACAGGGATGCTCGTGTTTAACTTCCGATTACCGATACTGTGATCGCAAAGTCATTAAGATGCTGCACGGTGCACTGCTGGGCGTGATTGCATTAGTGGTGTGCCAGGCTCCATCCCTTCCCCACTTCCTGCTCCAGCTCTGCGCGGCCCACCACACATCAAGCTGCAGCCACTTTGCGTGCCCTTCGGGGCTTGGTCAGCCCCCATTGGTCTGCATTCAAGGTGGGTGCCACAGTTGCCTCACGTTGTATGACGTTATCGGACCCACTTACCCCCTCCTGCTCCAGCCTGCTCCGTTGGCCTGAGATGAAGGAGCAGTGACACATCCTGCACCATGTGAACCACTTGGCGTGGTGTCTGACGGTCTGCAAGGTGACCACCAGCACTGGCCCACCTCACCTGCCCCACCCACAATAGTAACCCCTCCGCCCTCCGCTTCCACGCCTTAGGGGGCGGCATACAGCAGCCACACAGAAACTGGTAGATGATTGTAATGTACAACATTGTTCCCAAGGCCTGCAGTGGTGGGCATCTATTATGAACATAGACTTGTTTTCGGAAATTAGTGTCTTCCTCTCACAGCTATCACTAACAAAAAAAAACCATATATTTCGAGGGATGCAGCTGGCATTCGGAGCGCAAGGCTATCTGTTTCTCCCAGAATGAACGCGGGATATTTTTCTAAAGATGGCAGATGCGTCCAATATTCCAGGCACTTTCCCACAATCAGAGGATGTTTATCTCAGAATTTTTTTCTCCCTCACAGCAGCCTTTGGTTTCTCAAACACCTGCACCAAGTCAGATTGAAGAAAAATAAGGCGAGTTATAATTTTATGGTATAGCATTCTGAGTTCCGATTGGTACTCTGCAAAATAGAGGCTGTAGTCTGAAGGTATATAAAGCCCAACCCCCACCACAAAAGTCATCAATCGTTGACAGTTCCTGGTTGTGTCTGGTTCTTGCAATATTAGACGACCAGCCAGTAACGATGCCAGCGCCATCGGTGATAGGAAATGGCCAAACTTTGGGCAATTGCAGTGTATGTGTTTTTTTTAGAATTATGACTTCAAATTGCGAAAGTTATAAAATTTTGTAGCAAGGTATTCATATTTTTCGAGACAGTGATACATTTTCATAACAATTGGTTACAAAAGATCTTTTTCTTGCTGTTTCAGGATTCGTTGTCAATATGTTTGCAGAATTAGAACGTCGGCTGGAAACTGAAAGTCACAGTCGAAGAGGTTGTGATAGTGTCATGTAAGTACATCACCAAATTTTGTTTGATAGTTTACGTGTTCAGAAAACAGCTCTTGATGTTTTGAGATCGTAACAAGTGTCTATAAAAGTTTTGATCTCGCTATTGCAGCATTAGAGCGGCAGCTGATGGACATTGAGCGGCTGCTCGAGGCCGAAATGCAGCATGACCGTAAGTACTTTTGTAATATATTGCCGTTAGACTTTCTTTCATCGTATACAGTTGTGTGAGACATATATTCTTCATTGTTGTAGATGTTGCTTTGGATCAAGAGGAGGATGAGAATCTGGCAGGGATATGCGTCGAGAATGATGACCACGAGTCATCACTTCCATCTGGTATGAACTTTTTATTTTTTTTCTCGTAGTTATGTATACCGTAACCAATATCCCGCTGTAGGAAAATTCAGTAAAAATTTTTTTGTTGCTGTTGTTGTTTCTTATAATCAATATCCTGGTGTAGACAACTTCTGTGAGATGGATTGGTGGCTCCACAACGACATCAGTTCCGGTGAGGGTGAGATCCCTGAGCGGGAGCGTGGGATGGTGGCTGCTGCAAGGCAGTGCGATCTCTCCCTTCTGGAACAGGAGATGGAGATATTTGACTGGGTGGGAGAACTACCTGAAAGACCGGCTGAACTTCTCAATCCTGGGAACCAGAGTGTAAAAGATTATTATAATGTGACGGTCACATCATAACAGCATCTAATTATTATTGAGGAATGCTAATGTAAACAATTGTCCTTGTTTGTTTACAGCATATACAGGCTGATTACAATTAAACTTTTAAACCGCTCTATAAATAACACTAGTGGTCAGAATGACGACAAATTGCAACGGAGTATTGTCGGAGAAGGGGGAAAACGCATGGCAGAAGAGAAATAAATAGTTACAAAATGTAGCAATAGATGGCACTGTAAGCAACATAATTTAATAGTGGTTGACTACAAATGACAAATGACTCATACAACAATGTCTAAGGTGTACGTCTGACGTTAAACAAACTTTACCACTCATTATACGTGGGTGTACAGGTATGATACTGTTAGTTACGTAAGCCTATCCACCACGGCAACGTCAATCACATCGGATTGGAAAAAAACGATTTTCAATTGTCCTGAGACTAAAAACCGCATAAAAGGCATCAATCACATCTGGCTTTAATTGTCCTCAGGCCAAAAGCCGCATAAAAAACATCAATAAAATCAGATCGGTTTTTTAATTTCCGTTTGAATGGCGCAAAACATGTACAATATGCTGTCCACCGTTTTTTGCAACAAGTTGAAATCGAGAAACAGCATGTTCCACAACTGATCGAGAAGCCTCCAGGTTCACATTCAGATTGTGTTGCACAATACGTGCCTTCAATGCAGCTAAGTTTACATTCTGAACACAACATCTTTCAAATAGATCCACAACCAGAAGTCACACGCATTGAGATCATGTGATCGGGACAGCCAGTCTGTAGGGAAATGGCGGCTGGTAATTCTAGCATTTCCGATATGGCGTTTCAGCAGCTGCTTTACTGGATTTGAAATGTGCGGAGGTGCGCCATCTTGCATAAAAATGATCCCATCCACACACCCACGCTGTTGGAAAGCTGGGGTGACGTGGTTCTGCAAAAGACACTCACAGCGCTTTCCAGTGACGGGCAGGTGACAGGTCCGGAAGCACCTGTCTCTTCGAAAAAAATATGGCTCTATGATAAATGATGCTGTAAACCCGGACCACACAGTAGCCTTTTTAGGATGAAGTGGTAATGGTTGATTTACGTGTGGATTTTCCGTTGCCCATATTCGACAATTTTGGGTATTGAAATATCCTGTCAGATGGAAGTGGGCTTTGTCTGTCCACAAAATCTTCCACAGCTAATCATTGTCCACTTCTAAGCGAGCAAGAAATTATAAGCCAAAGGTCTCTCTTGATGGCAGGTCAACAGGAAGCAAGTCATGCACACGGGTAATTTTGAATGGATAGCGAAGAAAGATGTTTTATAGGATTTTATGCACCGTGCTCACAGGTATCTCCTATGTTCGGGAAATTCTCCGGCACTGCACGTTTGCACACCACCACTCGTCTCCTCCTGTATTGCTGTGGCCACTGCTTCAACGGACGTCGAATCAGTTCGTTTCCTCCCTCTACTAGGTTCCACACCAAAAGAACTCGTCTTTTCCAATTTCCTAATCGTTTTCTCCTGACCCATGGCAGTCATCGGACCAACGCCTTTTTTCAATCCCTTCAGTGTCCGGAACTTCTGCAGAGCCACGTGTGCACAGTCATAAGTTTTGTAATACAGCTTTACAAGCAGAGCGCGATCCTGCATTGAGAGAGTCATGGCGAACGTCGCAGACGCGAAAGGAGGAAAATCCGTGTACCCGGCGTGTTTATACAAACTTCAATGGTTCGTGCGCATGACAGGTGTTTTCATTTACGTATTTTGACACATACAGCGCCATCTATCGATCAATTTTCACACAATTTTTTTCTTTTGTCCTACGTTTTCCTCCTTCTGCGGTAATATACTGTTTTAATTTGACGTCATTCTGACCAGTTGTGTTAGTTCTACAGCATTTTGGAAGTTTAACTTAACTTCTTTCCGTTATTCGTATGTTACAAAGGTGTCACGGCAACAGCTAGGCCGGCCACTGTGGCTGAGTGGTTCTAGGCGCTTCAGTCCGGAACCGCGCTTTTCCTACGGTCGCAGGTTCGAATCCTGCCTCGGGCATGGATGTGTGTGATGTCCTTAGGTTAGTTAGGTTTAAGTAGTTCTAAGTTCTAGGGGACTGATGACCTCAGATGTTAAGTCCCATAGTGCTCAGAGCCATTTGAACCATTTGAACATCAGCTTGCTGTGGCCCGTGCACCTGGCGCAATGGTTTTGAGCACAGGTATGAAAAACACACCCGAGCGGCGTGCACCGCCTCGCAATGCGCCGCTCGTTGCTGCGCCAGAGGCGGCTGCAGCTGCTGCAGTGTCGGCCCCCACACCATCGCATACCCTCTGGTGTCCGTGCGCAGTTCAGTCAGAGGAACGATCTCCCACCCCGCCAGGCTGGCGAGGATGAAGGCTCCAACATGCAGCAACATCAACGAGTGGGGACCCACAGCTTGGGTACTCCCACAGGAGCTCACTGCAGCCATCTCCTCCTACTTTGGCTCCGGCTGTTTGCCCTTTCCGTCAGAGAGAGTTATGTATACCTCGGTCCAATTCCTCCCCCATCAAGGCTCCTCCTACCCAATTCCATCATCCACCAGGTGGACGTAGTCGTCTTCTAGCTGTAGTGTTAATGATAGTGAACCTGTGGCTCTGCGACTAACAGTAGTGATCTATCACATCCAGATAGTGAAGGACATCAGATTAGGACGTCATGAGCACTCTAGAATACTCTGCAGTTGTTAGGGCCTTTTTAGGACCGTATCTCCTTCACTAGAATTGACAATCAGTCCGGGGGGTTTCGCGACCCAGTCAGGTTTCTAGAAGTATGTCTCCTGGTGCTGGAGACAGAGCTCCTCAAAGCCATATATGATCCGAGATGTAAGACCACTAAATGTAATGCATTACTCTGCTGCAAGTTGACTCATTCTCCCAAACAGCAGGGTGCTGCTGAACAGAAAATCCTGCATGACATCTGGGGTAGTAACGGCGTTATATCTCGGAGTACATCGATCGCCGAGTGGTATTGTGAATCCACCTTGGGTGCTATACTGCCCTGGCTTTCCGAGATGGAAGTAAGAGGGTCAGCTAAACCACTCAACCAAACACCACACCTCGAGATCCATATTCATGTCTTCGATCCATTATGAAGGGTCTAATTATATCAAATTTCCTAAGGATATAGCTGATAAGAAGGCATGTATTCATGTCCAAAATGAAAAGGATTTCTGCATGGACAGTCCTGGTTTGCGCGAGAAATTACAGTGTACATCCAGAGCGCACAGGTCAATTCTACGGGCGCAAAAATAAGATGCCCCGGGGATATAACTACGACGGTATCGAGATCCCCATAAAAGTTCAGGCTATACCAAAATTTGAAGCACAAAATCCTGGGTTTCGGTTCATACTTATGGCCTGAAGAAGCATAGAAGCAAGCCAGATGAGCAGGACGAGCATACTGTAGTTGGATCACTACATTTTCGAAATACACAGGTGAGTGTGACCTTCATGTACATGTAAACATGCTGCTCTTCTCTGAAGGTGTCAATCGGAATTATGACTGTATCAAAGACATGTCCCACCTCCTTCTCTCCTAACTCGATAGACGGAGCCGACCGCGGTGGCCGTGCGGTTCTGGCGCTGCAGTCCGGAACCGCGGGACTGCTACGGTCGCATGTTCGAATCCTGCCTCGGGCATGGGTGTGTGTGATGTCCTTAGGTTAGTTAGGTTTAAGTAGTTCTAAGTTCTAGGGGACTTATTACCTAAGATGTTGAGTCCCATAATGCTCAGAGCCATTTGAACCATTTGTTTCGATAGACGGAAGTGTAAACAGCACATCTGCTTCAGGTGTCTAAGTACCTTTTCGTAAGAAAAGTCTTTAAAAAGACATCTGGTGGACTGTGAATCCAAGAAACCGGTACTTATTGCCTTCAGAAGAAAACAAGTTCATTGAATTCAAGAATTCTCACCACAAGGAACGATGTCTTTTTGTTGTATACGCAGACTTCGAATGTCTCCTTGCCCCTATCACCCACTGTGAAGGGAACCCCTTAGCCTCACACACCACCTTCATGCCAAACCACGTACTGTATGTGGCATGGCACCATACCAAATTGCATGCTAATATGATTCAAGTCTTGAGAGCTATGAGTCTTATGTTGGGGACAATCCCGCTGTTTGGTTGCTCACTGAGCTTGAAAAACTGTCATGGGATGTTGATAGGTTCTACAGCAGCAACATCCTCATGACCGAAACAGAGGAGGATAAAAAATTATGCAGTGTTAACTGTCATATTTGTGGGCTGTCGCTAGATAGAAAAACTTAAACTTCCTGTCTATATTATTATCATCTTACGTGGAGGTTCCGCGGCGCAGTTCATAATGCATGCAATTTGAAGTCTCAGTTACCACAACACATAGCCGTTTCCTTCCATAATTTAAATGGGTATGGCGCTCACTTTCTAGTTGAACAATCGGTTAATTTCGGTTGGGAGATAAATTAGGTCACTGTCCTGCCTGAGAGTGTTTAAAAATATGTTTCATCCTCGAAACGAATGACGCGAAAAATTTCCTCTTCATGCTACGTTTTATGCATGTGCCACTCCAGAAAGTCCTTCTAACTCTACCTCGGGAGGATAAGCGTATCACTCGATCTGCATACTCCGATGATGGGAAGTTTCTACTTGTGACTAGGAAAGCAGTTTTCCCTTATGAGTATTTGGATAGTAAGGCAACACTCGACAAAACCAGGCTCCCGACATATCTACATATTCCAGTAGTCTAAAAAATGGTTCAAATGGCTCTGAGCACTATGGGACTTAACTTCTGAGGTCATCAGTCCCCTAGAACTTAGAACTACTTAAACCTAACTAACCTAAGGACATCACACACATCCATGCCCGAGGCAGGATTCGAACCTGCGACCGTAGCGGTCGCGCAGTTCCAGACTGTAGCGCCTAAAACCGCTCGGCCACACTGGCCGGCTTCCAGTAGTCTCAAAGGCTATGCCATAATCAGGGCAGATTATGAGCATGCCATGAATTTCTAGTGGGAATTCAACATTCCCAATTTGGATGACTACATAAGACTATACATGGACACTGACGTACGTTTGCTTGCGGGTGATTTTGAAAAATTCCGGAGAGTATGTATGGCTACATATCCTCTGGACTCTACCTTCTATTACACAGCACCTGTGTTGTCCTGATACACAACGCTCAAGAAAACGAGGCGCAGCATCGAACTTTTGACTGATGCTGATATGCTTTTCTTTGAGCGTGGGATCCGTGAGGGACTTTTCCAGTGTATCCATAGACACGCCATGGCAAATAACCTGTGTATGGGTGAGGGGTTCAACGCATCCCTCGATTCAAGTTATATCCATATTTGGATGTGAATATCTCATACAGACGTGCCTTGCTGCAGCCACTGCTGTTTGGTGGGTTTCAATGGGTGCCCAAAAACGAATTAGAGGGATTAGTAGAAAAATAATTGGTCTGGTGGCTGATTCTGATGTAGGGTGTGTGGCGATGGTAAACATCATACACCCTGTTAGTATGCATGAAATGACAAGCGACTTGTCGTTATGTCCAGAGCAATAAGTTCCACGAGGAAGCACTATCCCTAAACTGGTGACCACTGTTGGAAACAAGCAGATCTACACAATTCATTATCGTAGTCTCCAGTAGTGTCTCAGTTTAGGGATGGAGCTAGATAGCGTCACCCAGGCTATCTCCTTCCGTCACTCCCCTTGGTTGCAGGAGTATACTGATCTAAATACAGAGAAAAGGACGGGTGCAACAAGCGATTTCGAAATAGATTTTTAAAAATTACTGAATAATTATATTTTCGGTAAATCCATGCAGAATGTAAGAAATGAATGCGATATTTTGATTAGGACCAATTGGGATGGGCTGTCGTGCATAAGAAAATGCATTTCCAGACCAAATTTTAAGCGGGTCACTATTTTCAATGAGAACTTTGTCTTGTGGAGATTTCGAGGGTTGCACTAGAGTTTATGAAACCAGTCTATTTGGGCATGTGTCTATTGGACGTCTCCAAACCGCACTGTACCACTTCCACTATGAGTGTGCTAAGACTCATTTTATGGAATAAAAGTTAGTTTATATGGATACAGATAGTTTCATCTACTGGGCAAAGAACTGCGACCTATATGAAGTAAGTAGGTGTCACGGTAATGAATTCGACTCATCGCGATATGCAGCGGATAATCCTTGCGTTATGGTTCCTCAGAACAAGAGGTTATGGGCTTGATGAAAGATGAGGAGGATTGACTGCCGATTATGGAGTTTGTTGTCTAAGATCCAAAATGTATGCATATCGTACTATAGATGGGACCACCCATAGGCGGGCTATGAGCGTGAGGAGAGCGGTATTACGTATCCTCGCGGTCGAAACTACTTGCAGTGCCTGTACAGTAGTGTTCACGGTGCTCCTGTGCAACCTCTGCATTTGGTACAGCAAAGTAGTATTCAGTCGCAAGGTCATGAGGTGTACACTGTTCTGCAGTCTAAAGTCGGATTGTCACCTCATGACGATCAAAGAGCCTTTTGTGATGGCAGGATCGATACCCTCCTGTACTCGCACTATTTACTTGGAGCGCGAGAGGGTGGGGGAATTATTCAGTGGTGTGAATGAGAGAGATAATGAGTGAGTGGCTGAGAGAGAGCTTGAGCTAAATAGTACGGAACTTTTATCATAGTGTAAATACTGTATGTATGTGATGTATGGTGTGCCTGCATGTGTGATTGCTTATATGTTTCTGTGTGAATGCTTGTCAGTGCACTTGCGTGTTGACGTGTATGAAATATGTATGCATTTGTGGAAATATATTCGGTTTATTTTTTCGTGAATAAGTAGCATACTATGTATGCATGAATATATAAGCACCACATGCTGGAAGAAAAATTATAAAACTTATAAAAAAAGATAAAAATGTGCGTTTTATATAAATAAGATTAAAATTTCGACTAAAATCATCAGAAAAGCTAAAAACTTGTAAATGAAGGAAAAAAAATAGTTTACCGTAATTCTCTCTTTAGCATTTCATGTGCTTGTGTGATTGTGAGAGTGCATGTGCAAATAAGTTAGTTTTTAAATTTAACCTACCGGTAGCTGTAGGTAATTTTAAGTGTGAGCTAAACCGAGTTCTTTTTAGTGCAGATATTTGGGATGAACATGTTAGGGCCATCTGCTTCATTGTATTATTACATTATTTCAGCTGCTTGAGGTGGAAAATGTTTAGAGCCACCCAGCTCAACGTATGAATTAGTCTCCTGTTTGTGTGGAATTTCACTAGTAATAGTAATAGTGTATGATAAATGTACCTCTTCAATAGCTGCAGTCAGTACTGCAATGTAAAGTAAAAAAAAATTGTGCAACCATTACTATTATTTTCAAAACCAAGAACTGTGAACAAAAAAAATTTCAAACAACAACATGAAGCGTGCATTTAAGAGCAATATTACTTCGTGTATCGTGAAAACAACAAGATTTGTGGATGTAAAGCTGTATAACAACTGCGAATACTTATTTCTGAATAAAAAATTGTTATCCGTTACCATATGTCTTTGTTGTTATTTCACAAATCCCTACCTCTACAAATGCATATAAAGGCTGTGCAAGATGCACAAGGTATTAGTGTGAATCATGAGGGAGGTGACGTTTGAGATGGAAGAAAACAAAATATGTGCAGTGATTGCATGGGATTTTGTCTATCGCACTGCATTTATAGGTTTTTGGAAAAAGGCGGTTCGTGATCGTATCCGCTTCCAAAGACATACAACAAATATGTCTGAAATTATATCTTATGTCCTTGAACAAAGCCACAGACGTAGGATCTGGGCAAAGCTACATACTATGTAAGAAGAAGTTAGGTAGAAAGAAAAAGAAACATAGAATTGAGGTGCACACCCGAGGACCAGCGCGCCTACCACGTCCAAGGGAAGGCGCGCAGAGAACACCACACATCGACGGGAGGCGAAAGGCGTGGTAACGCGCCAGCCGACTCACGTCACCCGGCAGCAACCAGCCAAGGCGCCACTACAACAGCGCAAGAAGGGGGGCTGGCAGCAGCAATTCCCGCACTCTCTGCGGCAATCGACAAGGTAACACACCTTGCCGACACGCTGCAGAGAGTTGCGGAAGCAGTGATGACCGCTCCAGCCCACATTCTGCTGGCTTCTCGAGGCAGCTATGTAATGAAGGGTTGACTACTTAGCATTTCCTTCTTCATGGGTTCAACAAGGACGGCAGGTACTGGACTTCTGTATTTTGGTGTTGATCAGATGTGTTTGTGGGACAGTAGACGGTAACTTCTAGGTGCCAAAGATGAACGGAGGGGGGGCGAGGCCCCGACAACCTAAAGGTCAAGCAGTGCGAGGGGACGCCTATGCGGCCCGCGCTGTTGGTGTGGTTCCCCCAGTCGCCTGATGAGGGGGTTAACAGAAGACTCCAGTTTATCATAAAATCGACGGGCGAGGACTCGATGGCGCTGCACGACCTCCAGCTCGTCGGCGGCGTCATGTAGGTAGCAATGCGGGAAACGCGCCGGAACATGATAAACTCTACGCAGGATCTTGTTCTGTAGCGTCTGCAGCCGGTGAAGATAGGAGGGGGCCGCACCGCCCCAGACTTCACAGGCGTAGTCGAAGATCGGGCGAAGGTAAAGCCGGAAAATAAGGAGACCATTCGCGACAGATGAAGCAGAATGCTCGTTTAACACAGGGTAGAGAGCACCCAGGCGTCAGTTGATTTTAGCGCGGACGTCTTCAATATGGAGCCTCCAAGTCAGCTTCTTGTCCAGGAGGACGCCAAGGTATTTCACCGTCACTCGCCATGGGAGGTCGGTATCGTAGAGTCGCAGCTGGCGGCGGGGCATCGACCTCTTCCAGGTGAAAACGATGGCGTGCGTCTTGGCGGGGTTGAATCCGATACGCCATTTGGCAGCCCAGTCTCCCAATGCGGTGCAGGCACTCTGTAGTCGGGGGACTAAGACCTCGGTCCATCGGCTGCGGGAGTAGATGACCGTGTCGTCCGCATAAACGGCCTTCTCCACACGAGGCACCGTTGGAAGGTCAGACGTGAAGATGGTGTACAACACGGGCCCAAGGACAGAGCCCTGGGGAACCCCCACAGCAATGGGGCGGACCGTGGAGAGCGCGTCACCCACCTTAACACAAAAGGTGCGGTCCCGGAGATAGGAGGCGAGAAGCTTCACTAGGTGGACCGGGAAGCCGAAGTGGTGAAGCTTCCAGAGCAGACCCTCGTGCCATACGCTGTCGAAGGCCTTCTGAACAAGTGATGACCGCCGCACCGGCGGCTGCTCAGCAGCCGTCGAAATAAGGCGCTCCCTACGCCGTCCGCGCCGGGAGCAGCGATGACGGCCTGTCATGGGCCCACCCAGTGTCTGCAGTGCAGACGCCAAGAAGTTTCACAAACCTGAGAAGGGCCACACGAAGACACAAATCAAAAGAGAAGAATAAACCACACCAAATAAGAGAAGACTTGGAGGCAAAGTAGGGCAAACCTACTAGGACTCCGCCAACCTGTGGTCGGGGGGGCCCTGCAGAAGCCCGGTTCGGCGTTCGGCAGAATTGAGGTAAAAATCCATTTATTTTCATTAATCCAATTTGATATTAATTTACCATTTTCATAAGCAGACACAACACTATTTTCACACTTGTTCTTATTCTTGAGCTGATGGGTAGCAGTTCACCTGTAGAATTCAAGGTACTGAATAGAGGCAAACTTGATGATTCTTTGCATCCATATGATCTTCTTCTCGCCTTTGACGTAGATGGTGGTCTCAGGATGAACGAATATTAGAAGTGATGTCATCTCTGCATTCCTTCGTGGTTTAGCACAATTCACATTCTTGAAAGGACTCGGTGATGCAATTCTTGGTGGGAGATGAAGAAGCTTGCACAGGATAGGGTAGCATGGAGAGCTGCATCAAACCAGTCTCAGGACTGAAGACCACAACAACAACAACATATGAAACTCTTGCATCGAAATGTTAAAGCGTCTTGCTTCTGGATGTCAATGCTCATTTCATC
The DNA here is from genome assembly GCF_023864275.1 of Schistocerca cancellata. Classification (NCBI taxonomy): domain Eukaryota; kingdom Metazoa; phylum Arthropoda; class Insecta; order Orthoptera; family Acrididae; genus Schistocerca; species Schistocerca cancellata. The sequence continues at coordinate 419,597,715 of NC_064634.1, read as the reverse complement.
GTTCTTGCTAAATTTCGTCGAAGGAGCGGATTTATGCGAGAATTATTACTGACGTATGATATTCCACTGCGTGAGATATATTGAGCGACGACGTAATTTCGAGGTTTCAGGCCTACTGATTTAATAAACTTGTAGTTCGAGCGTGTTATCACTTTGCAGTTCTGCTGCGAAGTGCTGTGCTGGGCGCTGTGTGCGCTTGTTTTATGCCCTACGCCCATCCTGTCTTAGATATAGCCGTACAATGATTTTGTCACACGCAAGTCAACAACTTGGTTATTCTGGTCCACAATACGCAGCTTCAGGTAGTCCAATGTCTGAACTGTCACTGGAAGGTCTTTGGTAGGAGTCTCAACAATCTTATACCCTGTTGCAGCTGATGGGAAGAATCCGTGAATTGAATGAATCAGGGTATAGTTGAGATATGTGTTCGTTGCAATCTTACTCACAACACTGATTATCCTGAGGGGGAGAATATCCACTGTGGATTAGATTTGTAAAATTTACTGGGATCCGTCTTCAAAAACTATCCCTTTTTAAAACCCAGTAGCGGTTCTACTGAACCTTTCTAGTTAAACTTAGTCGATTTGTTCACCGTCCTTATTTCAGATTTGAGTGTACTGATGTTTGTACGGAGATCAATAGCTTTTTCTGACTGTTTTAAAACTTCGTTTAAATCATGAATATCGAATGACCCAGATTCAGTTTCCACAATTTCGTTTTTACCATTAAGTTTCAGATGCAGTTTATTGTTAGCCTCTGTGATATTTGGGTGGTGTCCAGTCCAGTCAGCACGATGCTCCAATCTCCAGTGCTTAACTCAGTTGGTGGGAAGTAATTCGCACGTAGTACGGACGATCGTTTTTTTTAAAGTCAGAGTGTACGACATTGCATCTAAACATCAACTGCTGAATGGATGCTTCACACCAGTCCCCCTGTATCATTTGTAAATGTCAGGAGGAACATGATAATGACATTTAATTAATTTTATATTCCCTCGACGTCGTATGACCCTCTCTACGAGATGCACGTCTGGTTTTACACTCTTCGTCCGCAGCTTGTGGTCTCGCGGTCGCGTTCTCACTTCCCAAGCACGGGGTCTCGGGTTCGATTCCCAGCGGGAACAGGGATTTTCTCCTGCCTCGACATGACTGTGTGTTTATGTTGTCCTCATTATTTCATCATCATTTATGAAAGTGGCTAGATTGGACTGAGCAAAGATTGGGAATTTGCACGGGCGCTGATAACAGCGCAGTTGAGCGCCCCAAAAACCATCCATCATCATCATCCAAGCTCTTCTGCAACTCTTCTGTGTGAAAACATCCTGCAGATAATATAATTTCTATCCGTAAAATGTAGGTTCTAGAATTCGTTCTCTGTGCTTTGGAAACTGTGAATGACATGGTTGACCAATTTTGCAAAAAATATTCAGATGTATGCGAATTCCTAAGGGACCAAACCCCCTCCGTGAACCATGGACCTTACCGTTGGTGGGGAGGCTTGCGTGCCTCAGCGATACAGATAGCCGTACCGTAGGTGCAACCACAACGGAGGGGTATCTGTTGAGAGGCCAGACAAACGTGTGGTTCCTGAAGAGGGCCAGCAGCCTTTTCAGTAGTTGCAGGGGCAACAGTCTGGATGATTGACTGATCTGGCCTTGTAACATTAACCAAAACGGCCTTGCTGTGCTGGTACTGCGTACGACTGAAAGCAAGGGTAAACTACAGCCGTAAATTTTCTCGAGGGCATGCAGCTTTACTGTATGGCTAAATCATGATGGCGTCCTCTTGGGTAAAATATTCCGGAGGTAAAATAGTCCCCCATTCGGATCTCCGGGCGGGGACTACTCATGAAGACGTTGTTATCAGGAGAACGAAAACGCGTTCTATGGATCGGAGCGTGGAATGTCAGATCCCTTAATCGGGAAGGTAGGTTAGAAAATTTGAAAAGAGAAATGAATAGGTTAAAGTTAGATATAGTGGGAATTAGTGAAGTTCGGTGGCGGGAGGAACAAGACTTTTGATCAGGCGAATACAGGATCATAAATACAGAATCAAATAGGGGTAATGCAGGAGTAGCTTTAATAATGAATAGGAATATAGGAGTGCGGGTAAGCTACTACAAACAGCATATTGAACGCATTATTGTGACCAAGATAGACATGAAGCCCACACCTACTACAGTAGTACAAGTTTATACGCCAACTAGCTCTGTAGATTACGAAGAAATTGAAGAAATGTATGATGAAATCAAAGAAATTGTTCAGAGAGTGAAGGGAGGCGAAAATTTAATAGTGATGGGTGACTGGAATTCGGTAGTAGGAAAAGGGAGAGAAAGAAACGAAGTAGGTGAATATGGATTGGGGCTAACAAATGAAATAGGAAGCCGCCTGGTAGAATTTTGCACAGAGCACAACTTAATCATAGCTAACACTTGGTTCAAGAATCATAAAAGAAGGCTGTATACATGGAAGAAGCCTGGAGATACTGACAGGTTTCAGATAGATTATATAATGGTAAGGCAGAGATTTAGGAACCAGGTTTTAAATTGTAAGACATTTCCAGGGGAAGATGTGGACTCAGAGCACAAATTATTGGTTATGAGCTGTAGATTAAAACTGAAGAAACTGCAAAAAGGTGGGAATTTAAGGAGATGGGACCTGGATAAACTGACTAAACCAGAGGTTATACAGAGTTTCAGGGAGAGCATAACGGAACAATTGATAGGGATGGCGGAAAGAAATACAGTAGAAGAAGAATGGGTAGCTTTGAGGGATGAAGTAGTGAAGGCAGCAGAGGATCAAGTAGGTAAAAAGACAAGGGCTAGTAGAACTCCTTAGGTAACAGAAGAAATATTGAATTTAATTGATGAAAGGAGAAAATATAAAAATGCAGTAAATGAAGCAGGCAAAAAGGAATACAAACGTCTCAAAAATGAGATTGACAGGAAGTGCAAAATGGCTAAGCAGGGATGGCTAGAGGACAAATGTAAGGATGTAGAGGCTTATCTCACTAGGGGTAAGATAGATAGTGCCTACAGGAAAATTAAAGAGACCTTTGGAGAAAAGAGAACCCCTTGTATGAATACCAAGAGCTCCGATGGAAACCCAGTTCTAAGCAAAGAAGGGAAAGCAGAAAGATGGAAGGAGTATATAGAGGCTCTATACAAGAGCGATGTAATTGAGGACAATATTATGGAAATGGAAGAGGATGTAGATGAAGATGAAATAGGATATATGATACTGTGCGAAGAGTTTGACAGAGCACTGAAAGATCCGAGTCAAAACAAGGCCCCGGGAGTAGACAACATTCCATTAGAACTACTGACGGCCTTGGGAGAGCCAGTCCTGACGAAACTCTACCATCTGGTGAGCACGATGTATGAGACAGGTGAAATACCTTCAGACTTAAAGAAGAATATAATAATTCCAATCCCACAGAGAGCAGGTGTTGATAGATGTGAAAATTACCGAACCATCAGTTTAATAAGCCACATCTGCAAAATACTAACGCTATTTCTTTATAGACGAATGGAAAAACTGGTATAAGCCGACCTCGGGGAAGATCAGTTGGGATTCTGTAGAAATTTTGGAACACGTGAGGCAATACTGACCCCTAAGACTTATCTTAGAAGCTAGTGTAAGGAAAGGCAAACCTACGTTTCTAGCATTTGTAGACTTAGAGAAAGCGTTTGACAGTGTTGACTGGAATACTCTCTCTCAAATTCTGAATATGGCAGGGGTAAAATACAGGGAGCGAAAGGCTATTTACAATTTGTGCAGAAACCAGATGGCAGTTATAAGAGTCGAGGGACATGAAAGGGAAGCAGTGGTTGGGAAGGGACTGAGACTGAGTTGTAGCCTATTCCCGATCTTATTCAATCTTAATATTGAGCAAGCAGTGAAGGAAACGAAAGAAAAATTCGGAGTAGGTATTAAAATGCATGGAGAAGTAATAAAAACGTTGAGGTTTGCCGATGACATTGTAATTCTGTCAGAGACAGCAAAGGACTTGGGAGAGCAGTTGAACGGAATGGATAGTGTCTTGCAAGGAGGATATAAGATGAACATCAACAGAAGCAAAACGAGGATAATGGGAATGTAGTCGAATTAAATCAGGTGATGCTGAGGGAATTAGATTAGAAAATGAGACACTTAAAGTAGTAAAGGAGTTTTGCTATTTGTGGAGCAAAATAACTGATGATGGACGCAGTAGATATGATATAAAATGTAGACTGGCAATGGTAAGGAAAACGTTTCTGAAGAAGAGAAATTTGTTAACATCGAATATAGATTTAAGTATCAGGAAGTCATTTCTGAAAGTATTTGTATGGAGTGTGGCCATGTATGGAAGTGAAACATGGACAATAAATAGTTTGGACAAGAAGAGAATAGAAGCTTTCGAAATGGTGTGCTACAGACCAATGCTGAAGATGAAATGTGTAGATCACATAATTAATGAGGAGGTATTGAACAGGATTGGGGAGAAGAGACGTTTGTGGCACAACTTGACTAGAAGAAGGGTTCGGTTGGTAGGACATGTTCTGAGGTATCAAGGGATCACCAATTTAGTATTGGAGGGCAGCGTGGAGGGTAAAAGTCGTAGAGGGAGACCAAGAGATGAATACACTAAGTAGATTCAAAAGGATGTAGGTTGCAGTAGGTACTGGGAGATGAAGAAACTTGCACAGGATAGAGTAGCATGGAGAGCTGCATCAAACCAGACTTAGGTCTGAAGACCACAACAACAACAACAAGGGACCGAACTGCTTAGGTCATCGGTCCCTTGACTTACACACTACTTAAACTAACCTATGCTAAGAACAACACACACACCCACGTCCGAGGGAGGACTTGAACCTCCGACAGGAGGGGCCGCGCAGTCCATGTGATTATGCCTCAAACCATTTTTCAGTATTGAGTTTTCAAATTCTGTCTTGTGTTTCGAATTACGTATTAAATCAAATTCGGTAAATTGCTGTTTGCATGGATCTAGCATTTTGATACGATTGTAAACTATCACAAACATCGATTGGTCTAATTTTTATTGTGCGATGTTTGGTTTGAGCAATATATGTGGGAGAATATCGACCCAGTTGTGTGAGCCACAAAGACTGAATCGCATCCGAATTTGGGCTTTCACGGTCCTGTTCAGGCGTTCAATGATACTCTCCTTCAGATGAGTGTATAAGAAGTAGTGATGTTTTCCATACCACTCCATAGCAGTCACGAAATATCTACTGTAAAACTCGCCGCTGCGAACTATTTGAAGGTTTTCCGGTCTTCGATTCGTCCCCATCTGCAACAATTACTCAAACACATGGGGAACATCCTTCCCTGTTTTCGCTTTTATGGGCAATACCCAGGCAAATTTAGAGCAAGTATCAAGACCATTAAAATATATTTCCATCCGTTATTCACACATGAATACTCTTTCCAACACCATCTGTAGACAACGTTGTGACGGTGGAGTGCAGTAAATAAATGGATGTGTCACCCTATCTTACACGAAGTGCAAAGTCATGGCACACTGTTGTAATGAATAGATGTAGAGCAGCACAGTAAACGTCCAGAGGAGGATGGCTCGGATGATACTTGGAGGTCAACTGCTGCTTGATGTAGTCTTTTACATGACACAGTTGATCCCGTTCCACCTCCGTAAACCGTACTTTAATATTTTTAGCCGCATTCTCGATCTCTATCAGAACACGCGAATCTCTGTCTGCAGTTGTTTCTATACCAATACGCAAACACTTCTAACCAGTAGCGGTTTAATTTACACCGAAAAAAACAGTAGTGGCACAGCGGGCTTAATTGGTATCTTCTCATTCACTATATCCTGAATTTGTCCATGTAGTATCTCTGGAATAGTCAGTGATGACACGTATGATGGGTCCAGTACCGACGTGCGTCATGCTGATTACGACCCCAATGCACTTCAGCAAGTCAGTGACTGGCTAGGTGTCTTCAACCGACGATAACAACACATTGCCTGCTCCATCAGACTGACCAGGTGCACAACAGGATCCCAGCGTGCTGCCGCTGCTTTGGGTCCCGACGGGCTGAGACGTTTGCAGTCGCAGGTTCCGACAGGCTTGAGGACGTTGCAGTCACTGACGAACAAAGAAGGAAAAATCGTTACAAGCGATAAGAGCAGCAAAAGGACATCGTCTTGTGCACACGGCAGTAAACACAAGGGGTACTTACTCTCCTGTGGCTTCTTCCCATTCTGCTTCTGCTGCAGGTGGGCAGTGCTGGACGATCTTGGCTGGTGCTTCATACTGACTGACTGAATGTCTGCACTGTGGCTGCAGAGCTGCTGAGCCCAATTTATATGCCAAAAGTGATCAGATGCCGTGCCTGCATTGGCTACTGGTAATTTAATGCGCCCCTGGCGATATAATTGTGTTGCTTGGTGCACTTGGGCTTTCTATCCATAAGAACTAGGGTTAGAGTCCCAGAAAAGGCGCATCATTTTGAATTTACCGCCAATTTCCGTGCCGGGAGGTAGGGTGGGGTGGGACATGAGCCAAAATTGGAAATTTCCGCCAAAATTCTAAATTTCCGCTTAGTGGCTAGTTGTGGGAGGGGTAGGGGACGGGGACCCATGTATCAGCTGAGGCGAATACATGATGTTATCCAGGGGTTAGTTGGGGTTGAGGGTGTTGGGGTAAGTAATTGATTAATTAATTCATTTGGGTATAAATTTGATATCAAAAGTGTCCTGGGATCCCCAGTACCCTACAACTGCAGCACTCGTCACTCCACCAAAGAGCAGGCGGACTCTGCGACTGTCCTGAAGACTTTGGCATGGATGCACCAGTGGCCAGGTGGCTTATTTTGGCAACGTGATCCACATAATCCTCAACGCTGTCTCTATATTCAGACAAAGCTATTTCGTTGTCTACTTGGTATTGTTGAGAACGATAATTTCTAGCTGGCAGCACGATCTTTTCTGGCAACCAGATTTGGAAGTGTTCAGTGGTGTGCAAGTCATCATCGCTTCCCTATGAGCAGTGAGAAAGAGCGTAAGCACGTATCGATGGCAAAGAAAACTCCTGTGGTGCTGCTGAAATACTTGCTTTTTCCGTATGCAGCAGACAGATTTTCTGTCACAATGAGGTCTCCAGCAGCTCGATCCTGGGGGCATCTAGTACTGGAGGACCATAGCAAATGGTATGCTTGATGTGTCCACAAAATAAAAACGGTTAAGGGATCTTTGTGATCAGTTACAGAGAGCATCGCTCTGAGGAGCTTCCTTAGACAACGACTAGAGAGAGCATGGTTTATAAGTAGACAGTACAGGACTTGTATGCATCCACTATAAAATGGCTACCAGTCCTTCAGCTCTCTTCCCAATTAGGCCATCTTTTATGTGGAGATTATAAAACCTCAGCACACGTCTCAAATAGAAAGTGTGTTTTCTTATGAAATCAAACATAAATAATTATCCACTCTGTGCTAATAGTCCTAGATTCTCTGCTTGTGGTATGGTCTCATATATGCTTTGCTTTAAATTGGAGCAAGTTTATAGGCGAGGTGTTCAATTTTACCTCTCTCTCGCGATCTGAGAGGTTTGGGATGTTGCGTCGGGAAAGGGATTTAATGGAAGAGCTTGTTGGCTACCTTAGGCAGATATCTGTGTCCACATCGGAGTACTTACATCATGCTCAAAAATGGTTCAAATGGCTCTGAGCACTATGCGACTTAACTTCTGAGGTCATCAGTCCCCTAGAACTTAGAACTACTTAAACCTAACTAACCTAAGGACATCACACACATCCATGCCCGAGGCAGGATTCGAACCTGCGACCGTAGCGGTCACGCGGTTCCAAACTGAAGCGCTTAGAACCGCACGGCCACACCGGCCGTCTACATCATGCTCACCAGAAGAGACCTGTGCAGGGTGGTCTGATGGTTTTGGAAAGTTACTATTTCGGTCTCGACCTATTCGTCACGCCTTTCCCCTTCGTTGGAGATGGCGATGACTTAATCATTGGAAAGAAACTACTGATATTTGGTCTGTCTGCGTATATGAATTTGCTGTATTTGCGACTCGTGAGCTAAGTGTGTCAGTAAGATTTATTGGGCGGCGGAAACCGCTGTTTTTCCGCGACTGTACCATTGCAAGTGCGTTATCATGTGCATGTGTTTGTGGCAGCTTCGAATGACAAAGCCTGCGTTGTGGAATTCTTTCCTTGGAATTAAGTTCTAGCCATTGATTCAAATCAGGTTACAAAGCTTAGTGGTTATGAGTAACATAAATTCTTTATATTTCCAAATCAGCGATTCTCCATGCGAGTTTCATCTCCTGCATTTTGCCTCATTCTGGACAACTAGGCAATTAGGGCTGCGAACAGTATGACTGTCTTTGCAGTTTAAAAGAACAGAGGAGCTGTGCAAAGATTCTCGGCTTGAAGCTTCGCTGCATTTTCCATAAGTTACTCGTCACCATATTCTGTTATGATGTGTCAGTATTGCTGTCATTTGAAACAGTGCACTTATTTTTGCAGATGATTTTTCAGACTTTACCCGACTTTCACTGCCTGTCTTAATATAATTATTGACCTGGGATCCTCCACCTTCCTTCACTATGTGCTTCTTTCTTTTGCTTAATGAGTATTCAGCATTCGAAGTTTCCTCTCTTTCTCTCTCTCTCTCTCTCTCTCTCTCTCTCTCTCTCTCTCTCTCTCCCTCTCCCTATCCCTCCTCCCTCTCCCTATCCCTCTCTTTCTCTCTTCTCTGCAGTCTTTCCTTCACCGACGCTCGTTGCAAGCACCTCAGCAGCACGTTTCCCGGCTATCATTTCTTTCCACATTATTATAATTTACATATACACTCCTGGATATTGAAATAAGAACACCGTGAATTCATTGTCCCAGGAAGGGGAAACTTTATTGACACATTCCTGGGGTCAGATACATCACATGATCACACTGACAGAACCACAGGCACATAGACACAGGCAACAGAGCATGCACAATGTCGGCACTAGTACAGTGTATATCCACCTTTCGCAGCAATGCAGGCTGCTATTCTCCCATGGAGACGATCGTAGAGATGCTGGATGTAGTCCTGTGGAACGGCTTGCCATGCCATTTCCACCTGGCGCCTCAGTTGGACCAGCGTTCGTGCTGGACGTGCAGACCGCGTGAGACGACGCTTCATCCAGTCCCAAACATGCTCAATGGGGGACAGATCCGGAGATCTTGCTGGCCAGGGTAGTTGACTTACACCTTCTAGAGCACGTTGGGTGGCACGGGATACATGCGGACGTGCATTGTCCTGTTGGAACAGCAAGTTACCTTGCCGGTCTAGGAATGGTAGAACGATGGGTTCGATGACGGTTTGGATGTACCGTGCACTATTCAGTGTCCCCTCGACGATCACCAGTGGTGTACGGCCAGTGTAGGAGATCGCTCCCCACTCCATGATGCCGGGTGTTGGCCCTGTGTGCCTCTGTCGTATGCAGTCCTGATTGTGGCGCTCACCTGCACGGCGCCAAACACGCATACGACCATCATTGGCACCAAGGCAGAAGCGACTCTCATCGCTGAAGATGACACGTCTCCATTCGTCCCTCCATTCACGCCTGTCGCGACACCACTGGAGGCGGGCTGCACGATGTTGAGGCGTGAGCGGAAGACGGCCTAACGGTGTGTGGGACCGTAGCCCAGCTTCATGGAGACGGTTGCGAATGGTCCTCGCCGATACCCCAGGAGCAACAGTGTCCCTAATTTGCTGGGAAGTGGCGGTGCGGTCCCCTACGGCACTGCGTAGGATCCTACGGTCTTGGCGTGCATCCGTGCGTCGCTGCGGTCCGGTCCCAGGTCGACGGGCACGTGCACCTTCCGCCGACCACTGGCGACAACATCGATGCACTGTGGAGACCTCACGCCCCACGTGTTGAGCAATTCGGCGGTACGTCCACCCGGCCTCCCGCATGCCCACTATACGCCCTCGCTCAAAGTCCGTCAACTGCACATACGGTTCACGTCCACGATGTCGCGGCATGCTACCAGTGTTAAAGACTGCGATGGAGCTCCGTATGCCACGGCAAACTGGCTGACACTGACGGCGGCGGTGCACAAATGCTGCGCAGCTAGCGCCATTCGACGGCCAACACCGCGGTTCCTGGTGTGTCCGCTGTGCCGTGCGTGTGATCATTGCTTGTACAGCCCTCTCGCAGTGTCCGGAGCAAGTATGGTGGGTCTGACACACCGGTGTCAATGTGTTCTTTTTTCCATTTCCAGGAGTGTATTTTCTTTTCTCTTCCTCTTTTCCCCATGACCGCATTTCGAAACTATCCAGGTGTCTTTTTTCTGTTTATCCGTGATTTCCCATCACACAACGCTACTCTCCAGGTGAAACATTTGGTAAATCTCTTTCAACAAATCTTTCAACAAATCTCTTGTCAACAAATCTTGCACCTTTTCACATCCTCTTTTACCTATAGATTTTTTATTCCTTGTTTCTTACCCAAGTACGTAAAAAAATGATTTGTTGGAAAGGCTTTCCTTTCAAAGACTTTTGGCAGAATGTACGTACTTGGTGATTATTATTACTGCTGGATTCCTATATATATTCTTATTTCTTACTCTGTTCCGAGTTTTATATATCTTAGAGATAAATCTTATGATGAACTGAATTTAAACTATACTGTTCAACTTAGATTTGAAGTTACGTAAGTGTATTAATCTTGTATATTCTATAACAGTTTATTAGTAGTAGTAACAACGTCGTTTCATTACCATTATTTGTCCTGTCATCCTGTTACATGAGTAAGTCTTCCTTCATTTATCCACTCTAGAGGTATTGTCAGCTACTCCAGAGATGACAGGAATGGCAGACTCGTTCCTTTTTCCTTTCTAGGACATTACCACAGCTCCGTGCTCTTTCGAAACTGAAAGAGTGGAATCATAAGCATTTTTGCTGAGAAATTAGACTCTAGCTTCATCCAAAATTTTTCCCCCATAAAATACCGCAAAATAGGCACAAATGTTTGGGCTGTGAAGAGGTAATCAATGTTACATCTAACGATTCGTTTATCGAAACCGTCTTACTTCAGTTTTCCCATAAGTTATCGTCATAACTGAAGGGAAGAAACGCCTGTTTGCTACAGAGCTGCACCATAATGTAAACAGAATCAGTCGTTCAGAATAATGAAGTACAAGAACTGATTTTATTTTCTACTTATGCATTAGTACCTATGCTATGCGTTCTGGAATACTTTTCTAGCAGTTACGTCTGCGCCAGTGACGTCATTTCTATTATCAACGTCGTCATCACTCTTATCACTGACGTCGTAGCTCTTATCAACAACGTCATCAAGCCACGTCCCTATGCTCTTGCCCTTCCCTCCCTCTATCTCCAATCAATCGCGGCGAAGTAGTAGAAATGAAACAACGAATCAAAAAAGTTCAACGTGTCACAAATAGACCAACTGTGCCAGTGATAAATTTCTCAACTTTCCTCTCCTCTCTCCTCTCACTTTATCTGAATGATTAGAAAAATATTAATTTCATTTGGGTTGTTCGGCTCCTGTATTTTGTGTTGTAGTGAACGTAAACTGAACGAGGGAAAGGAATTCGGATATCCCACAAAACGTTATTAATTAATGAGGATAATATACTCAACGACGCAATAATTATTACAGATCGATATATAACGACACTGATCTCTACGACAAGTCTGACAACTGAAATAAGAACTCTGCGTCCGGGCGTTTAGTGTGAATCGAAAATGAGGATCGTCGTGTTAAATGTACCGTCTTGTGCACAGAACAAGCTGGTGGAGTGGTAAGACACTCTTACAGAAAAGTTTCTGCAGTACTGCCAAGGCGCACACTCACCGCCACTATAAACGTGTTTACCTTGCAAACAAATTTATTGCGCTTCTTGCAACGTGTTTGTTTAAGGTGCCTGCTCACAGTGACGGCAAACATTTCTCACAGTGTGTCTGCGTCGTCTGCACCGCAGTTTCTCGTAGTTTTCCGCATCGTTTGCTCCATTGTATCACAGGAAGAGGACGATCTGTAGATATGCGATGTTGCACTATTAACGCTAGGGGTTTAAGCAAAACAACGAGAAAGGCGTGATCGTCGTAGGTGGACGGAAGTACTATGGAAGAAGAGGCGGGAGTTACTTGTTGCGGGTGAGGTCAATGTTGACGCATCTTGAAAAATACAACAAATACAACCTCGGCGAGTTGCGACAACGCGCTATTAAGCGTCTCTGTCTTCACGAAACAAGCAACGGCATAGATCACTGTTGAGACCAGACATTTAATTGTGCGTTGTCGCATCTGACAGAGGTTGCATTTGTAATCGTGTTCGAGGTGCAACCAAAGTGACCTCACATACGGAATATAAATATGGAAGATGGCAGTGGTTACGTAATGTCACTAGGGAGTCATACTCAGATTATTAGATTCTAATGAATATGGGAGCACCATCTCGATGGGTACAAATTATCTCGCTCTCGGTACACTGTCTCGACTTGGTCACACTCTGAAGAATTGGTTTTCTTGTGAAAATTCCATTCTGATTCTTTCAGGACGTCATTTAATATACCGGGTGATGAAAAAGTCAGTATAAATTTGAAAACTGAATAAATCACGGAGTAATGTAGATAGAGAGGTACAAATTGGCACACATGCTTGGAATGACATGGGGTTTTATTAGAACCAAAACATACAAAAATTCAAAAAAATGTCAGACAGATGACGCTTCATCTGATCAGAATAGCAATAATTAGCATAACAAAGTAAGACAAAGCAAAGATGATGTTCTTTACAGGAAATGCTCAATACGTCCACCATTATTCCTCAACAATAGCTGTAGTCGAGGAATAATGTTGTGAATAGCACTGCAAAGCATGTCCGGAGTTATGGTGAGGCATTGGCGTCGGATGTTGTCTTTCAGCATCCCTAGAGATGTCGGTCGATCACGATACACATTTTACTTCAGGTAACCCCAAAGCCAACAATCGCACGGACTGAGGTCTGGGGACCTGGGAGGCCAAGCATGGCGAAAGTGGCGGCTGAGCACACGATCATCACCAAACGAAGCGCGCAAGAGATCTTTCACGCGTCTAGAAACGTGGGGTGGAGCACCATCCTGCATAAACATCGTACGTTCCAGCAGGTGTTTATCAGCCAGACTGGGGGTGATGCGCTTCTGTAACATATCGGCGTACCTCTCATCCGCCACGGTAGCAGTTAGAAAACCAGAATCACGCATTTCCTCGAAGGAAAAAGGCCCGATAACGGTAGATGTGATAAATCCAACCCATACCGTGACCTTCTCGTCGTGCAATGGAGTTTCTACGACAGTTCTAGGATTTTCGGTAGCCCAAATTCTGCAGTTGTGGGCTAAGACAGACACTCGGAGCGTGAAATGAGCTTCGTCGGTCCACAACACGTTACTCAACCAATCATCATCTTCCACTATCTTTGTAAAATCCCACACCGCAAATGCCCTCCGCTTCACTAAATCGTCAGGTAACAGTTCATGATGCCGATAAACGATTGTCATGCGCACTCATTGACGTTTTGCTGTCCAGCGCCATCTGTCGGAAATTTTGTGAACTTTTTTTTTTTGGTTCTAATAAAACTCCATGTCATTCCAAGCATGTGCGTCAATTTTTATCTCTCTATCTACATTGTTCCGTGGTTTATTAAGTTTTCAAATTTATACTGACTTTTTGATCACCCGGTAAGCGTCGTGGCTGCTCTCGGCAATTTCTTAACTCATATTGAATGATTCCTGCACATATTTGAAAGGCTCCTGTTAAGGGGAAGGTTCGTTTCATGAAAATATCTTTGTTAATGGAACAAGTAGAAAGATTCATGGTCATGTGGAGGGTTCATAAAAGGTTTCTCCTTCTAATGCTTCTGGTTTATTTATCATTCTCTCTTTTTCTGATAATTACTTCTCTGATTTTCATTCTCATTATAAATATGGGATTCTATTTTAATTGTCTGGAATAATAGCAAAATGGTTCAAATGGCTCTGAGCACTATGGGACTCAACATCTTAGGTCATCAGTCCCCTAGAACTTTTTTTAAAAAAAAAATCTTTATTTCTTTCCATAATAGTTATACAATAATGACCCACCACCTTAATGATTAGTGGGTCCTACATTTCTAATTTACAATAGCAGCTGTACATTTTCTTAACTTAACTACAGACAGTTCTACGATTTCAACTAGGCAGACTACTTCTTAGTTTACTAGCTAGCATAATTTCTAGTTACTACTATGGTTAATACTAACTGCCTGCAGCGTTACAATTGTGCCAGTTAATGATATAAACCTACTTGATGCCCTGCTCATAGTGCTAATCCCTATGAGCGAGCCCCTGGTACAGGGCGGGCAAGGGTTCAATTGTCGCTGCAGGTTCCTAACTTACTATCCTATTCTAATTTACTACGTCTACTTTCTAATCTATGTCATTATCGGTGCGTTGACTTGATCAGGCTTTGCCCCAGTCCCCCTGGTCCTGGTCGTGGCGGATTCCAACTATAAAGTCGACCTGTCCGCAACCCGGCGGTATGGGATTGGGGCGGTGGTCGCATTCGGTGTTATCTATTTATTTAGTCATGAAGGTCTCTCAAAAAAGTTGTCAGAACTTTCTGTGATACCTCGTTTACCAGTGTATTTAGTGTGTGAAATGTCTCCTCCTGTCTTAAAAGGTCATAGGTGTTTGTGCTAGGTAATTGTTGTCTCAATGTCCCGGCTACATCATCGAAAAGGGGGCACTCATAAACCACATGGTCAGGAGTACCCTCCAGTGCGCCACAGTCACACGCAGGTGTAGCCTTTTTCCCAAACCGACAAAGATATGTCGGATAGGGGCCATGACCGGTGAGAAAGTGGAACAGTCCCCGAGTTGGCTTAAGGTACTTCATTTTCAATCTTCCCCTTACATCTGGTAGGAACTGAAAGGTTCTTCTACCAGTTTCATCCGATTCCCATGTTTCCTGCCATAGGCTTAGCCCTCTTTCCCTAATCTCACCTTTATCCCTGACTAGTACTCCTATAATTTCTTCTATCTTGGTGATAACCCCCTTTTTAACCCAGTACCAAGCCGCCTGTTCCCTAATTTTTATATCTAGGGGACAGAGTCCCATTATGATTAACAGGGCTCCTCCTGGGGATGTTCTGTAAGCTCCCACGGACCTTAATATCATATTTCTTTGTACTCTCCTCACTGTCATAGCAGGCACCACCCTCGTGAGCCTGTGAGCCCAGACTCCTGAACAGTAACCCACTATTGACGTCAGTATACCGTTAAGGTAGAGTTTAATTAATTGAGGCGGGAGGTGAAATCTCTTGTGTCCTATGGTAATCAGATTATTTAGTGATTGTAGTGCTTTCTGGGTCACGGTTTCTATGTGCTTTGCGAAATTCCACCTTTCATCGATGATGATTCCTAAGTATCGTGTCTCTCGTCTCCTAAGAACAGGTATACCGTCAATTCTCACAGTCGGGTTTCTTATTAATTGTCCTTTGAGTAATAAGTAAGTTGACTTAGTTGGTGAAATAGTCATTTTGGTCCTGTGGCACCATAGTTGCAGTATGTCTAGTGCTCTCTGTATTTTTGGCTCTATGTCTTCGCGACTTCGGCCGCCAACCAGCAGGAGGAGGTCGTCGGCGTAAGCTATCACCTCTAGCACATCTTCACTCAGTTGTAAGCTTTCCAGAAGAGGCTCCATGTGGATGTCCCAAAAAAGGGGACCCAACACGGAGCCCTGGGGACAACCTTTGGTGATAGTTTTCCGGACTTTCCCGCTAGGGGATGATAGCCATACCTCCCGGTCTTCACAATAGCTCCTCAGACACCCATATAGCAGCCCTGGGCACTCCTTCTCCCGTAAGCAGGAGAAGAGCGAAGGCCACCACAGGTTATCAAAGGCGCCACTGATGTCCACCATGATGCCAACAACATACTTACACGGGGCTGAGCCACAGACCTCGGCCGCTAGGGCGATTGCATCAGATGCCGATCGCCCCGGCCTAAAACCGAATTGCCTGTCGCTCATCCCGTGCAGCATGCGATGAGCAGTCAACCTGTCCGCCAGTAGCTTTTCAAGTAGTTTGCCGAAGCCATCCAACAGGCAAATGGGCCTGTAGGATTTGGCCTCTGCAGGGTCCTTCTCAGGGCCCTTTTTAATGATCACCACGTTCGCAGTTTTCCATATTTTTGGGAATTTGCCTTGCCTAAGGCATGCATTGAAAGTGTGTGTGAGTGGCGCAACTAACTGCGGGGCTAAGAACTGCACTACCTCCGCCACAATGCCGTCTGGCCCGGGGGCTTTTCCCTTCTTTAGTGACATAATAAGAGCAGCAACTTCCTCTTCAGAGAAGGGGAGGACCGCCACATCATTTTCATACCTATGAAGGTCTTCTTCGCGTAATTGGCGCTGCTCTTCAGTGTCTTCGTTTCTATCATCGTCAGGCAACAGAGACCGGAGGAGGACCTCGGCAGTTTCCTGCCAAGATTCCGTCATCCCATCCCCGCACCTGAGCGTTGATAACATTGTTGGGGAACGTATCTTCTCTCTCACCAGTCTATATGGCACACCCCAAGGATCGAGGGCCAGCTGACTGGTTACAAAATTTTCCCAACTGGTTGTTCTTGTCTTTTGTAATTCTTTTTGAAAGTTTTCTTTTGCCTCCCGGTATAACTGCAGCCATCTTTGCTTCTCCCACCAGACGACACTGCGCTGGTAGTGCTTCCTCAGTCTCCTAACTGACTGACGTAGTTCCTGCAGTTCGGCTGACCATGGTGCCGGTGTGGCCGCCACGGCCCTTCTCCTGGTTGGTACGGCTACCTCAATCGCTCTTGTTACTGCGCGTACCAGTCCTTCTGCTCTGTCGTCCACATTTATGTCTTGTCCTTCGTCTCCTTCCGGTAATGGAGGGATGTCGCACTCTCTGGCTAAACGTTCCCAGTCTGTTTTCCTGAAGTTCCTTTGCACCTCCCACCCCATGGCCCAGCGGCACTCTCTATCTCCAACCATAAAGGTGATTAGATTATGATCACTAGTGGTGGCATTGTCTTCCACTTTCCATTCTCTGAGTATGTTCACTGTGTTTGGCGTGACCAACGTCACGTCAATGTTGGTACCCTGTCCTCCTCCAGCCACGTAGGTGGGGGGATTGCCTGGTCTGTTTGCCACCACTAGTTGGAGAGCCATTATCATCTCTTCGGCTTTGGCTCCATTTTCGTCCCTAGTGCCACTGTACCACAGGGGGGATTTAGCATTTATGTCGGCAGTTATAATGATTTTGCGTCCCCGCAACGCCGTGGCCACACTTACTAGATGGTCTATATATTGTTCAATTCTCTCTCCGTACTGGAAGTACATATTAATAATGATAACAATTCCAGCCGGAAATTGTATCTCCACGACGTTGCAGTGACTGTTGGAGAACTGTAACAAGGGGGTTGCACGCAGTGCCGTGTTTGTTATTAAAATAGCCGCTCTGGGGGTATCCCCACTGCTGACAGTTTGCCATGTTGCGGCAGTGAACGCAATTTTTCCAGCCAGAGAGTACGGCTCCTGTAAACAGAGTACATCCAGTCTCTTTTCCACCACTTCCTTTCGGAGCTCCTGCATTACTATTCGACTGTTATGAGTGTTAAGTTGTCCAATTTTTATTCTGGTCGTCATGGGAAATAAGTATGTATATGGTCATGCGGCCAAGTCTTGTTCCAGTCATAAGCCAGTCGACCGTTTGCTATTACTGATTGATTGTAGATGTCGTCCAGGTCGAATTTCTCTCCTCGTCTTTCAAAAACTTTTTTAAGTAGGTATCGCAGTGCTCCGAAGTCAGTGGGGAGGTTCACCGACTTTAAATGTATCCTATCCACAGCCTCCATCACCGAGAAGGTTACTCTTCGTCCGTACTCATGTCCAACCCGGACCACATGACGTAAGGCAGTGGTCAGGGTAGTCGGCTGCTCCAGTCTTGCTAGTTGCATGGTGTACTCTAGATTTGGGTACACCCTCACCGGGTCCACGAGTGGCAACCTGACCACTGGACCTTCTTTGGTGTCAGAGTTGGCGGTGGAGCTTGTTATTATGTTATCTTGGATGGGTTTTGTAATTTTATCTGTCACTACCACAGGATGCTCTTGCCGTTGTGGATTTTTAATCGGCAGCGTGCCCCGGCATTGGGAGGAGGGTGCTCTGACCTCTGAGGGGAGCTCAGTCTGAATACCAATGTCCCTGGTGGGGGACTCTGTCTGTATGGACTTGTCAACTACTTGAATGTCTGCTCTAATGAGCGACATCAGGAAGTCCCTGAACCTACTTGCTCTCATTGCATCCCTCCTCCTTTTGCTCGGGGATTTATGCTTTGGCATCCTGCATGGTATGCCTTTTTCAGCCATAGTCTATACGTGAGATCAATCTCTGTTCGAGCATCCTGTAGGTAGGGCAGTTCCGTCCTGTGGCTCCACAAGACTTCTTGCCACGATTCTTACAGGGAATACAGACACCTGTGGCCTTACAGTCTTTTCTGGTGTGTGCATTATCACCGCATTTGGAGCAGGCCGACCCCCTGGTGCAGTGCCTCAGAATGTGACCCAAGTCGCCACAGTTATGGCAACGAGGTACCACAATGTAATCTTTAGTATTAATCGCGTGGAAACCCACGTATAGTCTGCCCAGTGCTGTTACTTTCCTCCACATTGTTGCGGAGACCTCGGCAACGTGATGCACAACATCGCGGTCCCGAGGACCCGTTTTAAATCTTAGTTTGAAGCTGCTTTGGAATTCGTTTTCATCAATATCCTCAAAATTTTGTTTCCTTATTGCTTCAGACAGTTCTTCGTTTGTCATTATAGTTGGGACGTCATATAATATGACCAAGGGGTTCCTTTTCTTGGGGGGTTCACATTTGACAACTGCGTTTAGTTTGGGATTTTCGAGCAATTTGGTTTTGTCTTCTTCAGACGCAACTTCTACTATAACTGAGTTGCGGCTTGGTTTAACTCTTTTTATCTTAATTTTATCCTTGACAGGGTCAATTGTAGTAGTCAGGAGTTCTTGAATCTTTTTGACGCTCGTGTCTTTCCCAGGCAAGGTCCTAAGGAAGACCGCCGTCTCCTGTTTCTTAGTTACCCTGTCAATGGCTTCTTTTGTATTATTATTTTGTCTGGTGGGGGCTTGTGCAGCCACCGCCGCCCAGGTCCTGCTTGGTTGTTGTTGCTGTTGTCTTAGCCGGTTGTTTTCTTTCTCCAACTCTTCCACTCTTCCTTCCAACTTGGCATGAGCAATTGCCCATGCAGCCAGTTCGTTCTTTACCTGCAATATTGCTGCCTGGCTTATTTTACCGTTTTTAATACTTTGCTCCAGGAGCAACGTAATTTTGGAGTGTCTCCTCATTACTGAGTAATCCTCCTCAGCCTGTCCCAGCTCGTCCTGTTGAGAGGGATCAGGCACAACAGAAGCTCTCGAAGTCGCACTAATATCACTCGTTTCTGGTGTCGCCATTGTATACGAGTGATAAAAAGAAGTGGGAGCCCGTCTCTTGCACCGGACCGGCTCCTCTGGCATGGGGGGGGGGGGGGACTCTTGCAGCTCGCCCACCGACCTCGCCCCTAGGTCAAGGGCACTCCAGAGCTGCAGGGTTCAGCGCGCCGTTGCCAGCGCACTGGCCCCCGTCGAAGGCCTCGTCGTCGACGATTTCACTCGACGCTCCTCGGCAAGTGCACCCCGCACTCCGGAGAGGCGGATGCACCCCTCGCCCTTCGCCGCCTACTAGCCCGAGTTTCCACCTGAAGGCCAAGGACCCACTCCTACTCAGGTGGTGGGTCGGTCCCCCAGTCGTTCAGCGGTCTGGGCCCATCTAACCTAGAACTTAGAACTACTTAAACCTAACTAACCTAAGGACATCACACACACCCATGCCCGAGGCAGGATTCGAACCTGCGACCGTAGCAGCCTCGCGGTTCCGGACTGCAGCGCCAGAACCGCACGGCCACCGCGGCCGGCGAATAATAGCAAACCAATGAATTAAACATTTATTTATTTTATTGATTGCAACATTTAACATCTCGATAATAATGTCATTCTCCTGGGTGCCTCTACAATTATAAGCCAACGGATAATTTATTCAGGTAATGGATGAGGACTGGATGTATTCACATTCATGCTGGTACTTGTGAGCTCGAGTCATACATTTACTGCATACCGGATTTTATTTCATGCATCACGATTAGCATGGTGCAATAAGTTACAAGTAATGCAGCACAGTCGAACGCTGTCTGGACTTGGTTATGAAGCTCCGAGCTAAGGTGCATTCCACGATTCTAAATTACCAGAGGTCTGGTTGAAAGCTCCGCACACTAACGAGCCGCTACACATCGCTTAGCGGGCCCCCTTTCGCTCGCCTCCAAGACGGCGGATTTCCTCAGATCGGCCAGAATTCGGCCCAGCGCAGCCTTTGTCCCTTCTGTACAACGCGGTACTTTACCTCGCAGCCCAACTCCTTTCAGACTCGAACGCTAAGAGGATTCCTTAAGCAAACTGCCGACTAGGGTCTGTTCCTGCGGTGAAGCCGCACGTTTAGCTTAACTAAGAGAAACTGTCCAAGAATGGATTATTGCTCTCGCTATTCACAACGCTAATACGGCAGGCTAATTCACGTAAGGCACGTGGCACTGCCTGGACTATAAGATCGAACCCACGTGTTACTTTGAACCTTCATCAACATTACGCACATGATGATTATTAAAATCGCCCTCCACTACGTGGTGCATTCAAGTTCTAAGGCCTCTGACTTTTTTTCTCTGGACTGGAAAGAGATAGAAACATGCGCATTGTTTTAAAATGAGGCCGCGTTCATTGTCAATACGTCCTACAGATGGCAGCACCGTACGGCAGATGGAATTTTACCGCCAGCGGCGAGAATGAGAACTGTATTAAATACTTAAAATGGCGACGTTTTCCTTACTTGAACAGTGTGCAATCATTCGTTTTCTGAATTTGCGTGGTGTGAAACCAATTGAAATTCATCGACAGTTGAAGGAGACATGTGGTGATGGAGTTATGGATGTGTTGAAAGTGCATTCGTGGGTGCGACAGTTTAATGAAGGCAGAACATCGTGTGACAACAAACCGAAACAACCTCGGGCTCGCACAAGCCGGTCTGACGACATGATCGAGAAAGTGGAGAGAATTGTTTTGGGGGATCGCCGAATGACTGTTGAACAGATCGCCTCCAGAGTTGGTATTTCTGTGGGTTCTGTGCACACAATCCTGCATGACGACATGAAAATGCGAAAAGTGTCATCCGGGCAGGTGCCACGAATGCTGACGGACGACCACATGGCTGCCCGTGTGGCATGTTGCCAAGCAATGTTGACGCGCAACGACAGCACGAATGGGACTTTCTTTTCGTTGGTTGTGACAATTGATGAGACGTGCATGCCATTTTTCAATCCAGAAACAAAGCGCCAGTCAGCTCAATGGAAGCACACAGATTCACCGCCACCAAAGAAATTTCGGGTAACCGCCAGTGCTGAAAAAAATGCTGGTGTCCATGTTCTGGGACAGCGAGGGCGTAATCCTTACCCATTGCGTTCCAAAGGGCACTACGGTAACAGGTGCAGCCTACGAAAATGTTTTGAAGAACAAATTCCTTCCTGCACTGCAACAAAAACGTCCGGGAAGGGCTGCACGTGTGCTGTTTCACCAAAACAACGCACCCGCACATCGAGCTAACGTTACGCAACAGTTTCTTCGTGGTAACAACTTTGAAGTGATTCCTCATGCTCCCTACTCACCTGACCTGGCTCCTAGTGACTTTTGGCTTTTTCCAACAATGAAAGATACTCTCCATGGCCGCACATTCACCAGCCGTGCTGCTATTGCCTCAGCGATTTTCCAGTGGTCAAAACAGACTCCTAAAGAAGCCTTCGCCACTGCCATGGAATCATGGCGTCAGCGTTGTGAAAAATGTGTACGTCTGCAGGGCGATTACGTCGAGAAGTAACGCCAGTTTCATCGATTTCGGGTGAGTAGTTAATTAGAAAAAAAAAACGGAGGCCTTAGAACTTGAATGCACCTCGTATATTAATTCACAACTTAAATAACAGAAGAAATACTCCAGCATCTTAACTAATTCACTGTATTAAGCAAACGGTGGATCTACACATGGCCTACCACGTGACCACCAAGTCGACATGTTAGCCTACTATTCAAATTAAATCTCGGTATCGTGATTACTATTCCCTTCTTTCACGATACACAAATTCCCAGAACATACAACAATTTCACAGACATGGAAACACATTACACATACCTTGTTCTCGCCACTGAGGGCGCTCGTGCACAATGAATCTATAAGTCACACGTGTTATTCTATTCAATCTTAAAACACGAATGGTGTCTCACACATGCATATTAATTTATGATATATCCTGACCTTAAACTTTATCAGCTGTGTCTTAGCATTTCATCGTGCTATATATGAGTATAAATGAGTTGGTTCCCATCTTCGCAGACGCCTATGTTCGTAGGTAGGTCCGTGGGTAGATAGGTAATTTACGTCATTATACTGCAGGAAGTGTTTGTACTGTTCTGGGTGTAAAAATTGGGGGAGTGGAAAGATTCTTGGGGCAGATCAGTAGCAAGCATGTTGCGTGGTCGGACAAGTCACGTTTGAAATTGTTTCGAGCGGATGGACGTGTACGGGCATGGAGACAACCTCATGAGTCCATGGACACTGCATGTCAGCAGGAAACTGTTCAAGCTAGTGGAGGCTCTGTAATGGTGTGGGGCGTGTGCAGTTGGATCGATATGGGACCTCTGATACGTCTAGATACGACTCTGGCAGATGACACGTACGTAAGCATCCTTTCTGATCACATGCATCCAATCATGTCCATTGTGCATTCCGACGGACTTGGGCAATTCCAGCAGGACAATTTGACACTCCACATATCCAGAATTGCGACAGAGTGGCTCCAGGAACCCTCTTCTGAGTGTAAACACTCCCGCTAGCATCCAATCACCCCAGACATGAACATTATTGAGCATATCTGGGATGCCTTACTACGTACTGTTCAGAAGAGATGTCCATCCCCTCTCACTCTTAAAGATTTATGGTTAGCCCTGCAAGATTCATGGTGTGAATTCCCTCCAGCAATACATCAGACATTAGTTGAGTCCATGCTACGTCATGTTGCGGCACTTCTGCGTGCTAGCGGGCGGCCTATGCGATTTAGGCAGGTGTACCAGTTTCTTTGGCCTTTTAGGGTATAATACTTGCCTTATGTTGCTAAGCTTTTGACGTAAGATTGTACCTCTCAATGGGTAGTTAAAGACATCACATAAATTTTTTAATTTGGTCAATAATTATTCGAAGTATTGAAAATAAAATTTTTGTTGTTCCCCAAAAGCCATTAGATACGCGACCTGCAAATGTTTTTGGGTATTGTGCCGCCAAGTTCTGGGGTAGTCGTTTAATAATACATATATCGACATGTGGAATAATCGGGTCTACTGCCGGATGTTTCTGTCTCTCTGACACAATATTTCGGCCACGTAACTCGTTGCCTTCTTCAGGTGCTACCTGAGACTGCCGTGTTGGAGGATCTTGTCCAGTATTTATGCCCAGAGGACGCTGAGTGCTCTCTTTGTCGTCCGGCAAAAAGAGCACCCAGCATCCTCTGGACAAGATCCTCCAACACGGCAGTCTCAGGTAGCACCTGAAGAAAGCAACGAGTTACGTGGCCGAAATATTGTGCCAGAGAGACACAAACATCCGGCAGTAGACCCGATTATTCCACATGTCAAGATCTCGCCGGGAAAGCCTGAAGAGTTACAATACAGATATCCTTTTTTCCTATAGAAGATGGAGTGATTGTATACATAAGCTTTCCTTCACAGGATCTGTTTAAATTATTTTATGTGATGATTTACGGCTTTATAAGATCGAGCATTGCTTCTCATTTGAACGAGAGTTTGCTTCATCTCGAGATCAACTTTAATCGCTTCATTGACACTTGGTCTTATCTGGTACAATTTACGTATCGACATGCACAAGATATTATGATGGGCTGGTTTATTTACTGCTTCCACTGATGAGACGGAGCACGGAAGCGCGGAGATGCCATACTGGCGCCGGGCCGGCACGTGCTTCCCTGGCGCGGCAGGCGACGTCAGAGATGCCGGTCTCAGATTGTCACAATAGGGGCTGCTCGCTTCCTTCCCAGAGTGGCGCTAAATGTGGCTGGCGTCCGGGACAGCGCGGTCGCGAATGCCGCCGCCGATAAGGCAGCCCGGCGCGGCCGCAGAGACGCTATCGTGGACGGCGCCGCGTCTTCCTCTTCCTCGGCGCATTGTTGCGCCAAGTTGGCCTGCTCCCGGAAGCCGCCGTTGCTATGTGGTCGCAGCGGGCTTGTAGCGGGCTGCGGGGGAGGGGCTACACCAAGCCGCCACGACTTGCTGACGGGAGAACCCCTTCCTCTTCCCCCCCCCCCCCCCTCGACACACAACTACCCAACCGCAACTGTGGCTGCGTCGTCGCTTCTTGTCAGGGGTCGGACGATCAGGAAGAGGAAGGGAGCTATTAGCTGCTTCTGTAGGCGGCGTTTCTTGCTCAAGGGGAATTCCAAAACACTTGGCCAGTTTTACGAATTATGCTTACGAGGAGAGCAGGGCGAGTTCAAACCCGATTTCCAGGAAACTTCGCTCAGTGGAAGAGGAGTCCAAACAAGCGAACACGTGTCTCGGCTTATCTGTAGGTACTCGACCATTTCTGAGGAAACTACGGTCAAAATTTTCGACTTGACTTACGTGCCTTTTAACAATTAAATTCTTCAAACGTAGCGATGACACAATGGTCAGCGTCGCGGGTTTGCGACCCGTCTTAGGAACTCGCTTTTTATTCTTATTTTTGAGTCTCTTTTACCTACCCATGCCCATAGATGATTACTACACGAATGTTTTCCACTGTACATTGAAATAATGTTGTACTTACTAGTCTACTAAATGCATGGTGAATATAACAGAAAAAAAGACAATAAATGAATGGAAAATTATTTGAAATTGTTTTCGGTGACGTTTCTGTAGAGTATCTTGATTCATAATCTCTTGATTCATAAGCCCAGAATATTCCTAAGTTGGAGAAGGAATCGGCCGTGTCCGCAGCTCGTGGTCGTGCGGTAGCATTCTCGCTTCCCACGCCAAGGTTCCCGGGTTCGATTCCCGGCGGGGTCAGGGATTTTCTCTGCCTCGTGATGACTGGGTGTTGCGTGATGTCTTTAGGTTAGTTAGGTTTAAGTAGTTCTAAGTTCTTGGGGACTGATGACCATAGATGTTAAGTCCCTTAGTTCTCAGAGCCATTTGAATCGGCCGTGCCCTTTTTTCAAAGGACGCATCCCGGCATTTGCCTGAAGTGATTTGGAGAAATCAGAAAGATCTGTGTGGCTGAACGCGCATGTGAACCTTCCTTTTGCGTATTGCGAGAATTAATTACAGTTGTAATTTTATTTTTGAACGTGTTGTCCTTATTTCCATTCGGAGACTATTACCCATGGGTGCAATCAGATGGTAGCTTGTATCTCCCCCCCCCCACCCTCCGCCCACGTTTTGCCCTCACCACGTCAACCCTACCACCTATGTAACCTTTGGACTGGAAGCGAATTTTCTTTGAACAAAGGTATTTCTAAAATGACCAAAGAGAAACGATGTATGGTCATTGAAACCGTTTTATTAAACCACGAGCAGCTAAGTCAGTGAGACATCTGTACAGCTTATTTGTAACCATGGGCGCTCATACGTGGGGCAACTTGGATTCGCGACCCGCCCTGCCTCTCAGGAAAAGGAAAAATCATAGTGTAGCGAAGTGGCGGCCTTTCAGGAAAATTATTCACAAGTCGTTGTTACACAGGTTTCTGACAGGCTCGCAACTGGAATTTTTTGTAGCTACTTACACGTCACCATCCATTTTCGAAAATATTAAAAATGTTTGATACCTATCGGTTTGCCCTC
This sequence comes from Schistocerca cancellata, assembly GCF_023864275.1. Taxonomy (NCBI): domain Eukaryota; kingdom Metazoa; phylum Arthropoda; class Insecta; order Orthoptera; family Acrididae; genus Schistocerca; species Schistocerca cancellata. Next base: position 419,571,708 of record NC_064634.1, on the reverse strand, counting down.
CTCCCCCCGAGAACTATCATATGGGTGCTCTTGTTTCCAACAACATTTCTTAATACAGAATAATGAAATAATTCTATATGTGTCGCCACTCCCAGCTACAACACTTCCCAGTAAAAAAAGCTAACCACTCACAGTAGGGTACACATTTATTACAAAACATACTTCCTGTGAAGAACTCCATTCCTATCAAGGACCGAGCGAGGTGGCGCAGTGGTTAGCATACTGGACTCGCATTCGGGAGGACGACGGTTCAATCCTGGGTCCGGCCACCCAGATTCAGATTTTCCGTGATTTGCCTAAATCGCTTCAGGCCAATGCCGAGATGGTTCCTTTGAAAGGGCACGGCCGACTTCCTTCCCCATCCTTCCCTAATCCGATGAGGCCGATGACCTCGCTGTTTGGTCTCTTCCCCCAAACAACCCAACCTAACCTATCGCGGATTACTTCAACCACGTGCAGAATCCCTATTTAAAACCAGCCGAATTAAAATGTGTGTACTATATGTAGATCTACCCTTTGTAAATCATTTGATTATTGGACACCGTATTTCTGAAGTGGAAGAAATTGGCAAGCCTTCAGGCCACTAAAGGTTTGTCTGACAACTGCCATTAACAGTAATAATTAATAATAATAATGCAGTGTAGGCCCTACAGCAGCGATGTAGTCAATACACAGTAACTGTTGTGTCGTGATGTCTATTAGTTCGTTTACTGTTTCGAAGTGAGTAATGCACTAATTTCGCGTCTACTGCTAGGACTACTTACAACTCGGAGAAGTCATTTTCATGAAATGCTCAAGCTTATGTCATGTACATTTCTATTTTGTCGTCGTAGATGCATGGTACAAAGCATATCCACTGTGGGTGGACTATATCAAAAAGATGTCGTGCATACATTCTTTTCACAGGCTGTAACTCCAACGCATTGTGTCACTAATTAATGCTAGTGTTTAAAAAAATTGTAACGTACGTAATCAGCATTAGATACAGAGACGAGAAAGATGAGCTTTTAAAAATAATTTGGATCCTGACCGAAACACAATCGATCCTTTTTTGTTTCCACTCCTCATAATATTACGGTTTATTCCTCAGGGAATAATAATACCTGCGTTGGGAGCCACTGTAATAAGAGAAATAAGGAACTGAAGTAACAAGGACAACACGGCAGGTTCCGTAACTCCATTTCTCAGAAACTTCGTTCATTGGAAGAGGAGTTAAAACAAGCGGACACGTGTCTCCGTAGATACTCGGTCGTTTCTGAGAAAACGACCGTCAAAGTTTTAGACGCAATTTATGTGCCTTTTAGCGAATGATAACCTCAGCTCATCTGGTGGCAGAGTGACTGGCGCCGCAGCCTCTCACGTGTTCGAAACACTTTTATTGTTTTTATTTACGAGTATTTCATTTTTTCATTTGTTTATCCATGTCTGCAGAGGGTTTCTACACGAATGTTTTTTATCATCTTGGGGGATAGAGAGGCGTTATATTAATTGTAAAATTGCAACTGAGTTCCCCAATAAGTGTCACATATTTGCTATATAATTTACGTACGTATAGTATTTCGAAGGGTTGTACTCTTTTTAAATTCTCATATTCGTATGCTTCATTGTAATGTGACCTCTTAATTCTATTTTTAAGCTTATTCATCAGGAAGCTTTAATGCACTCTTTTGTATGACACTGATCGTAGAAACATTCAAAACATAGAAATTCCGAACAACATGAGTATCGTGCGATTCAGGTTTGCAACAGAGATATATTTTCTCATGAACGTCATTGGGGACACATACGTCGTTGACGTTGCTGAAGATTTCACACGTTGGCAACAATATCGTGGCACAGGACGCATAACAGATCATTTTTCTAGAAACTGGCACTTGCAGTTAATTATGAATCAACATACACTTAAGGAATTTCACCGAAAACAATTTCAAATATTTTTTCCTTTCAATTATTGTCCTTTTTTCTTTTTAACTCATACGCCATACATTTAGTACACTGGTAAGGACAATGTTATTTCAGTGTACAGTGGAAAACATTCGTGTAGTAATCACTTATTGACATGGGTAGGTAAATGAGGAACAAAAATAAGAATAATAATCGAGTTCCTAAGACGGGGCGCAAAACCTAATGTCTTCGCTTCGACGGGACGTTAAACTCTAATCTTCCTTCCTTTTTTCAATTAATTCAATACTGACACTGAATGTTCAGTATTTCGAGCAGAGCAGACCACAGTGAACAGTATCTGGTGAGCTGTTAGTCCGCGACCATTGGCGTAAGGCGATCACAGACGGCGTAACGTCCCTACCTGCGTGTGACACGAAATAATCAACATACCTGTAACAGTTGTAAATGACAGAGTTGTCTGGCGTGAGGTCAGTCGCTTGACGGCGCGTTTCGGTGCGGGCCCGCCCGTCGCCGGCGCGCCGTAAGGCACGGATGCTCGCACTGGAGCGTATCGCTTCACGTCGAGCGTGCCGCGACAGTCCTCACTTGGGGAAGTGATGCGTCTCTCATAGCCTCTCCTTCCCAAGTGGCTCTTTCCGCCTTCCCGTGGTGCCAGACGTCAAGCTTGGCATTCTGCCTTGCGTCAAAAGGGAGAGCTGCGACCCAACCCGATGCGAAAGCGAAGGGTGCGTGGCACAGGGGGAGCTGTGTCGAGGGACCGAACACCAGTCCCTTTCTGTTCGCAGGGCACAGACCAGCAGGTGCTCTGCATGCCGGCGACCTCGTTTGTCGGCGTGGGATCACGGCGCGAGTCGGCAAGGGTGCTTCGCCGCGCCCCTGGGTAACCGGGGCGTGTTCTGCCAAACCCAGGAGGTGGTGACATCGCCTGGGCTAGGTTAGATGGGCCCAGACCGCCGAACGACTGGGGGACCGACCCACCACCTGAGTAGGAGTGGGTCCTTGGCCTTCTGGTGGAAGCTCGGGCTAGTAGGCGGCGAAGGGCGAGGGGTGCATCCGCCTCTCCGGAGTGCGGGGTGCACTTGCCGAGGAGCGTCGTGTGAAATCGTCGACGACGAGGCCTTCGACGGGGACCAGTGCGCTGGCAACGGCGCGTTGAACCCAGCAGCTCTGGAGTGCCCTTGACCTAGGGGCGAGGTCGGTGGGCGAGCTGCAGAAGTCCCCCCCCATGCCAGAGGAGCCGGTCCGGGGCAAGAGACGGGCTCCCACCTCTTATTATCACTCGTTAAACATGGAGACACCAGAGACGAGTGATTCGAGTGCGCTATCGCGAGCTTCTATGGTGCCTGTACCTGCTCCACAGGACGAGTCAGGACAGGCAAATGAGGAAAATGTCATGCAGAGACACTCAAGGATCACATCGCTCCTTGAGCAAAATGTAAAAAATGGGAAGATTAGTCAGGCGGCACTGCTAACAATTAAAAATGAGTTGGCGGCGTGGGCCATCGCCAACGCCAAACTTGAGGGCCACATAGAAGAATTGGAGAAAGAGAATGAAAGACTCAGGAAGCAACCTATTAAGACCTGGGCGGGAGTGGTCGCACAGGCGCCACCCAAACCACAAACAACAAAGGACACTATTGCCAAGGTCTCTAAAAGAGCAGACACAACTGTCTTTTTAAGGACCTTGCCCGGCCAAGACACAAGTGTCAGAAAAATTCAAGAACTGCTCACCACTACTATAAATCCTGTAAAGGACAAAATTAAAATCAATAGGGTTAAGCCAAGTAAAAACTCTGTTATTGTAGAAGTTGCTTCCGAAGAAGACAAAGTAAAGTTACTAAACAACCCTAAACTAAACTCGGTGGTCAAATGTGAGCCACCGAGGAAAAGAAACCCGCTGGTCATCTTGTACGATGTACCAACAGTCATGACCAATGAGGAGATACATAGCACCATAAGAGCACAAAACTTTGAGGAAATGTCAGAGGACGATTTCAAAGAAAACTTTAAGGTGAGATTCAAAACGGGGCCTCGGGACCGTGATGTGGTTCACCATGTCGCTGAGGTCTCCGCTCAAATGTGGAAAAGAATCACTACAATGGGCAAACTATACATTGGCTTCCATGCTGTAAATGCACGAGATTATCTTGTGGTACCGCGTTGCCACAACTGCGGAGATCTCGACCACGTTCTGAGGCACTGTACCAGGGGGTCGGCTTGCTCAAAATGTGGTGAGGACGGACATGTACGGAAGGACTGCAGGGCTGCAGCAGTATGCATCCCTTGTAAGAGAAGGGGCAAGAAACCTTGTGGCGCCACTGGGCGAAACTGCCCCACTTACAGACTCCTAGAACAGAGACTTATTTCAAGGATAGACTATGGCTGAACAGGTCAAAGTGAACAGGATGCCCAAAAGAAAATCCCCGAGCAAAAGGAGGAGGGATGCCATAAGGGCAAGTGCTTTTAAGTTGTTCCTGAAGTCACTTACTGACCCCAAAATTAATACAAAGGATGTGTGTACTCAAACATATTCTACTACAACAGATAGAGGAACTCAAACGGTGCCTCTCGCAGCTAAGTTTCCCTCCTCCCAAAGCCGGGAGACAAGGCCGACCAAAGATCAACGGCAATGGCATCCTGTAGTAGAGACAGTGGCAATCACAACAAAGGAAAACAAAAGCATAAACGAACCAATTCAGGAAAGCAAGATAACTAGTTCTAGTGAACCAGCCACAACTAATCCTGTTGTGAGGTTGCCACCCATCGACCCAGTCAGAGTCTATCCAAACCTGGAATATACTATGCAACTTGCAAGACTGGAGCAGCCGACTACCCTGACCACTGCCTTAAGACACGTGGTCCGGGTCGGACATGAAAATGGTAGGACAGTCACCTTCTCGGTAATGGAGGCTGTAGACAGGATCCAACTCAAGTCAGTGAATCTCCCCACCGACTTCGGAGCCCTGCGGGACTTACTTAAGAAAGTCTTCGAAAGACGTGGCGAAAAATTTGACCTGAATGACATCTATGAACAAGCAGTTCTGGCTAATGGACGCATCACATTCGACTGGAACAAGACTTGGCCTCACGACAGAGTTCATACTTACTTTCCTTAAAATTAAATGACGAAAATCACCATTGGCCAACTAAACGCCCACAACAGCAGACTTGTGATGCAGGAGCTACGTAAGGAAGTGGAGGAGAGGAGACTGGATCTGGTCTGTCTGCAAGAGCCGTACTCCCTAAATGGAAAAATAGCTTTCACAGCTGCAACTTGGCAAGTCATAAGCAAAGGAGAAGACCCAAGATCGGCAATAGTTATAACAAACAAATTACTCAGAGCCATAGTTCTAACACAGTTCACTACCAGCCACTGCAACGTCGTGGAGCTGCAGTCTCCATCTGGAACCATTATTCTCATTAACATGTACTTCCAATATGGTGATGACATTGAAAGGCATCTAGCACATCTCACCACAGTTGTCACGGCGTTGCGGGGGCGAAAAGTGATTATAACTGCGGACATAAACGCAAAATCCCCCCTATGGTACAGTGGCACCAGGGACCCAAATGGAGAAAAGGCAGAAGAGGCCATTATGGCCTTGCAGCTGGTGGTGTTAAACATGCCTGGCAACCCTCCGACCTACGTGGCGGGAGGAGGCCAAGGCACTAACATCGACGTGACCTTGGCTACGCCAAATACCGCGCATTTAATACATCAGTGGGAAGTGGTACAAAACGCCACCACAAGCGACCACAATCTAATCACTTTCAGAGTGGGAGACGAGGTGAGCCGCTGGACCATGGGGTGGGAGGTGCAATATAACTATAAAAGAGCCGACTGGGAAAAACTTGCTAGGGAATGCGACATTCCTGCATTACCAGAAGGTGACGGACACATGGACATTGACGTTGACAACAGAGCTGAGGAACTGATGACAGCATTAACTCGAGCGGTTAAGGCTGCTGTACCTACTAGGAGAAAGGCCGTGGCGGCCTCTCAGTCACCATGGTCAGCTGAACTGGAGGAGATGCGCCGGTCTGTTAGAAGGCTCAGGAGGCACTACCAGCGCAGTGTCGTCTGGCTGGAAAGACAGCGATGGCTGCAGCTATACCGGGAAGCGAAAGAAACTTTTCACAAGCATTTACGTGAAGTAAGAACAAAAAGTTGGGAACAATTTGTTCTAAACCAACTCACTCTAGACCCCTGGGGAGTCCCCTATAAGCTTGTCCGGGAAAAAATCCGCTCTCCGATGGAGCTCTCAACCGTCAGGCGGGGGGACGGGATGACGGAATCATGGCAGGAAACTGCTGAGGTCCTTCTCCAGTCCCTGCTGCCTGACGACACAGCGGATGGAGAGACAATAGAACAACAGCAGCTGCGAGAGAATTATAACAGCAATGAATATGGAAACGATACGGCAGTCTACCCCTTCTCTGAAGAGGAGGTAGCTGCCCACATAAAATCCCTGAAGATAGGGAAAGCTCCCGGGCCGGACGGCATTGTGGCGGAGGTGGTGCAGTTTCTGGCCCCCCAGATAGTAGCCCCTCTGACTCATCTATACAATGAGTGTCTCAGACAGCAAAAGTTCCCCAGAATCTGGAAGAGGGCAAACGTAGTGATCATAAAGAAAGGAGTGGATAAAGACCCGGTAGAAACAAAATCCTACCGACCAATCTGCCTGCTTGATCTGCTTGGGAAGGTTCTAGAGAGACTGCTGGCTAACAGACTGGCTGCACACCGAGTGTTGTGCGGGATGAGCAGCAGGCAGTTCGGCTTTAGGCCTGGGCGATCGGCATCCGATGCAATTGCCCTGGCGGCCGAGGTCTGTGGCTCTACCCCGTACAAGTACGTTGTCGGCATCATGGTGGACATAAGTGGCGCCTTCGACAACCTGTGGTGGCCTTCGCTCTTCTCCTGTTTACGGGAGAAGGAGTGCCCAGGGCCGCTATATGGGTGTCTGAGGAGCTATTGTGAGGATCGGGAGGTCTGGCTGTCATCTCCTAGCACAAGGGTTAGGAAAACAATCACAAAGGGATGTCCCCAGGGCTCCGTGCTAGGTCCCCTGTTTTGGGACATTCACATGGAACCATTATTAGACAAATTACAGCAAAGTGATGAAGTGCTAGAGGTGATAGCCTACGCAGACGACCTCCTCCTACTGGTCGGCGGCCGGAGCCGAGAAGACTTAGAGCCTAAGATCGAACGAACAATAGAGACACTGCAACTATGGTGCCGGAACACAAAAATGACGATTTCACCAGCCAAATCCACATATCTCCTCCTCAAGGGACAACTTGTTCGCAATCCAACAGTCAGAATAGAGGGCTCACCAGTCCTCAGGCGACGTGAGACCCGATACTTAGGCATCATCATTGATGAAAGGTGGTCATTTGGAAGGCACATTGAAACTGTAACCCAAAGAGCCTTACAAGTACTCAACAACCTCATCTCCATCGGACATAAACGTTTCCATCTTCCACCTCACCTCATCAGATTATATCATAATAGTATACTCACCTCCATAGTGGGTTACGGTTCGGAAATCTGGGCACACAGGCTCACGAGGGTGGTGCCCGCCATGACAGTGAGAAGAGTGCAGAGGAATATGATCATGAGATCTATGGGGGCATACAGGACCACACCGGGAGGAGCCCTGTTAGTAATAATGGGGCTCTGCCCATTAGATATTAAAATTCGTGAGCAAGCCGCGTGGTACTGGGCAAAAAAGGGGAACTTGCAGAAAATAGAAGAAATTTTAGGAATCAGAACAGAAAACAAAATTGAGATTAGGCTAAGAGGGGATCAGCTGTGGCAACAGTCATGGGAAGGGGAGGAAACAGGGCGTAGAACTTACGAGTTATTACCAGATGTTAGGGAAAGAATGAAAATGCCATATTTTGAACCAACTAGGGGACTGATTCACTTTCTCACTGGACATGGACCCTACTCGACATACCTATGTCGATTTGGGATAAAGGCGACACCTGCGTGTGACTGTGGTGTTCCGGAGGGTACTCCCGACCATGTAGTCTACGAGTGCCCCCTTTTCAATGATGTGGCCTCAGACCTACGAGACCAACTACCTCATACAGACACGTACAGACTGCTGAGACAACAAGACACGTTTCAGACTATTAACAACCTGGCTAACGCGGTATCACAGAAAGTCTTAAAGGACTACCTGCGAGAACCAAATTAGCATTCATCCGAGACCCAACTAAATACCGATAACGTCAACTACCCTATTCCCAAACCGCCTGGGCGTGGAAAGGCCGACCTCGTTGTCTGGAATCCGCCGCGACTCGGGATAGGGGGAGTGGGGTGAAATCTCACGGACTAGACATACGCACCCAACTTGACCTTAGGATAAGTTAGTTGTAGGACCTAGATATAGATACTAACCTTAGGAACCTGCAGCGACTAACTCCATGGCCTGCCCAGTGTCAGGGGCACGCTCATTGGGGTTAGCTCAATGAGCAAGGCCTACAGTAGGTTTATATTTCCAGCTGACACATTTGTAAGCTGCAGGCATAGTGACTAGTTTACAGTTAATTAGCTAGATTACTAATTGGTACTCATTTAACATACTTAACACTTAATTTGCCCATTGTAGTATTCACATAGTTGCCTTTAACTAGTTACTAATTACACGTAGAATAGCTGCAATCTATATAAATGTATAAGTACTTTCGGCCCACTAATCATGTAAGGCAGTGGGCTACTTTGTATAATTATATGTTTTTATGGAATAAAGAAATTTTTTTTTTTTTTTTTTTTTTTTTTAAAAAAAATGACAGAGTTGCGTATTATTTAAGGTTATTCATTAGTGATGTTACATCAGACTTAACCCTCCGTCTACAACTAAACACAGCGCTATTAATGAAAGAAAATTGTTTTAGCACGTCAGTTTTCGATAGGGGTAATGTATAGAATTTAAATACTTATCTGGCGATGTTGGTAAGCTGTCGCGTGCTGGCGTGAGCTTAGGTATTGGGTGGGTAAAGACCTCCTGTAGACACTTACAGGTTCGCCTCAGTAACTGACTCATCAGCGCAGTTGACTGCTGTGCGGGGTCCTAGTTTCGATTTCCGGTGCTACCAGGGGATTTTCCTTGGTGTCAGGACTGTTATGGGCTGCAACCAGCCTCAGGAGGACAGCTGAGGAGTTACTTGGCCTATTACTAGCGGTTCCAAGGTCAAGAAACCTGATAACGTTCTGGAGACATAAGTGCTAACCAGCTGTCCCTCCATACAGCGTCCAAAGACGCCATTGACCGACGGTGACACAGCGGTCAGTCTAGCCGACTAAACTTTCTGGAGCCAGAACTTCCATGTATTACGCCCTTGGCCCGCACCTCGTGGTCGTGCGGTAGCGTTCTCGCTTCCCACGCCCGGGTTCCCGGGTTCGATTCCCGGCGGGGTCAGGGATTTTCTCTGCCTCGTGATGGCTGGGTGTTGTGTGATGTCCTTAGGTTAGTTAGGTTTAAGTAGTTCTAAGTTCTAGGGGACTGATGACCATAGATGTTAAGTCCCATAGTGCTCAGAGCCATTTGAGCCATTACGCCCTTCATTTATAACAGGGCCTGCCACGACGTGCCAAACAGTACGTGTGCTGGGTGAGCGGGTTGCGTGCGGGCCGGGGCCCGGCACATCTCGGATTTTCCTCGTCCTTCACGGAAGTACCCGATGAAACGTGACATCGCATTTAATACTGCGGTTTTGCATTTTTGGTCAGCACAATTCTCTTCTGTTCGGCAGAATCGTGGTGTCAATTCCGTTTACCCTTCGCTATTTGTTCATGGCATCAAGGACGTTTACAGATCCAGCAGCTGTTTGCACAAAAAGAGGCAGTCGAGCGATCTATCCTCACAACCTTTAAAAACAAATGGGGATGACAGAAGAGAGGAATGAGAGCTCTCAGTTCCTGTTATGCAGTGCCATATTTGACGTGAACCGTAAATTTGCCATAAACGACGTTATAAATGTGTACAGAAAGAATTTCAAGTTTTAGTTGTCAATGAAAGAGCAAAAAATTGCAACGATCGACGGGTGGTACTCATTGGTCCATACTACAAGAAGCACAATTGTGCTACATCTGCCGGCATGAAGTACACGAAGAAATTCGTGACAGGAATAGTAAAATTTCTGAAGTCATATGCATTATTTTATTGTGGGTGGCAGCAGTGTTTGATGGAAATCAACGAAGAGTAGGGAAACTTTATATATTATTACTAACTACGTTGGTTAAGTCAAGCGTCATGCCTGGAACGATTTCTCAATTTAAAAGCCACTATTGTTGAATTTATGAAGGAAAAAGGAGCACAATAAGTAAAATTAAAACATTCAGAATGGATTACAGATCTCACATTTACCTAAACGCGCGCTGCCCACAGTAAGATAGTGCAACGTGTGAAACAACTTATGTCTGACTTGAATGGGAAGCAATTAAAAAGAAAATCGCGTTACATGTGGGACAGCTTCTGGAAAACATAGCACAATTCGCTAAGCTCTATGACGTTAAATAAAACGTGAGGTTTGTAGAATTCAGTGTGACCTTGAAAGAATTATAGGGGTAGTTTCCCAAACGCTTTGAGGACGCTGCCGGTATTACATCTGTTTTCGAGTGGTTTTCGAGGCCGGTTAGCGTTTTAGTTGAGAGCGTATTTGTGCATGTGCATATGTAGCTGGCTGATCTGAAGTTTGATTTCTCACAGTTAATAAAGTATTCCGGACTATTATACTGTGGTTCAAATGGCTCTGAGCACTATGCGACTTAACTTCTGAGGTCATCAGTCGCCTAGAACACTAACCTAAGGACATCACACACATCCATGCCCGAGGCAGGATTCGAACCTGCGACCATAGCGGTCGCTCGGTTCCAGACTGGAGCTCCTAGAACCGCACGGCCACTCCGGCCGGCTTATTATACTGTGGTCGAAGGGATTTCACTTTAAAACCCGACGTTTCGTTCCCATCTGAGGAGGACATTTTCAAAGGGGATCGTACCTTTGTTGAATGTCCGATTCACGCCCTAGCTCGCTACTGACTACAGCAAAATCCCGCTTTCGCGTGCTTCCGCGCAGTGGGGTGACGTCACATGTTTTGAATGCGCGAGTCAAATTGGCCGTTATCAACTGCCGTCATCCCATGGTCAAAGACTGGTACACTTTTTCAGCACCGGAATCCAAATTTCATTTAGTTTCACTGCCTATTCCTTCCTGTTAAAATTCCTGTGGTGTCTCGAAATCTCTATGGCCCCTCTATATAGCCTTTCGTCGTATCCGTTTGTGACTGCCAGTACTTGAGTCCCATCAAAATGAATGTAGCCGTCTCCTGGCTGTAAAGCATATTCCGCAACATCTGAAGTGTCAGTCTCCCATCTTCTGCATTTGCCCTTGTGCTCTTCGAGTGGTTTCTTGAGTTATTTTTGTAGTACCAAAGCACACCTCCCCCCAACTATACGGAATCCTACAAATTCCAGCTTTTTCCAGCGGTTGGCGAGTAACCTTGGCCGATTTTAGGTGATGTATCTTCAGTATGGGTGTGTAAATTACCGCGATGTTCCACTTTCTCATGGCTTTTCCTATGCCATCTGTCACGTCGTTAATGAATGGCAGGAAAACTTTCGATTACACGACGCTTGAGCATCACTATTACTTCTATGTGGTGGTTTTAATCCTCTTTTCACCTCTGCGAACGGATAACCATTATTGAGCTATTCAGTTGTGAGATGTTTTAATTCTGCGTCAAGCAGCTTGGTCCACAGATTTTACTTGCTCTATCCGCCAACGTTTATTGACATGTCACATTACCTTGCAGTGATACATGCAGTAGTTTATCAACTTCTGCTACTTTTCGTAGAAGTTTCACAATTGATCATTAGAATGTCACTATGTTGGTCCCTAGACTTGAATGATTTACATACACTCCTGGAAATTGAAATAAGAACACCGTGAATTCATTGTCCCAGGAAGGGGAAACTTTATTGACACATTCCTGGGGTCAGATACATCACATGATCACACTGACAGAACCACAGGCACATAGACACAGGCAACAGAGCATGCACAATGTCGGCACTAGTACAGTGTATATCTACCTTTCGCAGCAATGCAGGCTGCTATTCTCCCATGGAGACGATCATAGAGATGCTGGATGTAGTGCTGTGGAACAGCTTGCCATGCCATTTCCACCTGGCGCCTCAGTTGGACCAGTGGTGTACGGCCAGTGTTGGAGATTGCTCCCCACACCATGATGCCGGGTGTTGGCCCTGTGTGCCTCGGTCGTATGCAGTCCTGATTGTGGCGCTCACCTGCACGGCGCCAAACACGCATACGACCATCATTGGCACCAAGGCAGAAGCGACTGTCATCGCTGAAGACGACACGTCTCCATTCGTCCCTCCATTCACGCCTGTCGCGACACCACTGGAGGCGGGCTGCACGATGTTGGGGCGTGAGCGGAAGACGGCCTAACGGTGTGCGGGACCGTAGCCCAGCTTCATGGAGACGGTTGCGAATGGTCCTCGCCGATACCCCAGGAGCAACAGTGTCCCTAATTTGCTGGGAAGTGGCGGTGCGGTCCCCTACGGCACTGCGTAGGATCCTACGGTCTTGGCGTGCATCCGTGCGTCGCTGCGGTCCGGTCCCAGGTCGACGGGCACGTGCACCTTCCGCCGACCACTGGCGACAACATCGATGTACTGTGGAGACCTCACGCCCCACGTGTTGAGCAATTCGTCGGTACGTCCACCCGGCCTCCCGTATGCCCACTATACGCCCTCGCTCAAAGTCCGTCAACTGCACATACGGTTCACGCCCACGCTGTCGCGGCATGCTACCAGTGTTAAAGACTGCGATGGAGCTCCGTATGCCACGGCAAACTGGCTGACACTGACGGCGGCGGTGCACAAATGCTGCGCAGCTAGCGCCATTCGACGGCCAACACCGCGGTTCCTGGTGTGTCCGCTGTGCCGTGCGTGTGATCATTGCTTGTACTGCCCTCTCGCAGTGTCCGGAGCAAGTATGGTGGGTCTGACACACCGGTGTCAATGTGTTCTTTTTTCCATTTCCAGGAGTGTAGAAAATCTCAAGTTCATTTTTAAAATAAGCAATGCTATACTGAATTTTTCAGTATGTATGTGAAATTTTAATTTTCTTGTTTACAGTAAAACAGACACCTTAATTTTTTCCCTTCTCTGTTCTTCTGAAGTAAGACGTAATCTGACTGTAGTTGTGTTAGTTGTTAAGAATGAATTTGTCGCTGAGATGGTAAGACTGCGGGGCTGTTTACTTCTATCCGGAGGGACGCTGTTTAGTTTCCTGATCAGACGATTGTCACAGTGCCACGCAAATGTAATCGCTGGTTCCCTCTTCAGGTTACATTCAGAAAACAAAGGAAGCACCCAAACAAAAGTTACTCTGCTTCTATGCGTCACGCAGCCGTCTACCACTACAATCCACGTGTCTGCAGTGCATTGAAGATGGTAATGAGTACTCACAACAAGCTACATTTCACTTAATCAATGGAACTGCTAGTTGTGAATATAAAACTGAGAGTAAATAAACAAACGGAATATATTAAATACGGTAATCAATTCAACAGTGAAAATGCAACGAAAATAATATATATTGAGCGAGGTTTCTACGGCTGCCGCTGCCTCTAGCATCCCAATCTCCATCGTTCACGGTCATTCCAGTCTCCTTCATTAAGACCTCTCGCCGCCATTGCTTCGTTGACGTCGTCTTTCCAGCATATCGCTGGTCTACCGCGCTTTCTTCTTTTATGTAGAGTCCATTGCCATACCCGTTTTGGCCATCTTGCGTCTGACATACGCCGTAAGTGACCATACCAGAGTAGGCGCTTCCTTTCTATGTAGTCTAGAATTCTGCTTTTGTCATTCATAACCTCTCTGATCCTATCATTTCTAATATGGTCAAGTCTGGAGTATCCACAACTCCATCTCCAGAAATCCATCTCGACAGCCAGCAGGCGATCTTTCTGCCTCTGAGTTAGTTCCCACAACTCTGCGCAATATGTTGTGATACTTTCAATAATTGTGTGGTAGATGGTATGTTTTGTTCTGCGCGTTATGTTTTTGCCCCAGAGAATACCATTTAGTTGTTTTATGGACCGCTTGTCCTGGCCTATTTCATTGTTTACATCATACATACTTCTGCCATTGGACGACAGTATCACTCCCAAGTACTTAAAATTATGACACTCTTTAACAGTATCAGAACCAAGCTGTAAGTCGTTAACAGTATTGTCTCCCACTTTCAGATATTCTGTTTTAGATACGTTTATGACAAGACCCCATTTTTCATATTCTTCTTTTAATTTGCGGAGCATGTAATTTGCATCTTCCTCATCTCCAGCCACTAACACTTGGTCGTCAGCAAAAAATAGAGTAAACAAGATCTCATCGTCTATAGGGACTCCCATTCCTCTGTATTTCCTTTTCCATAATTTTAGTGCCTCTTCTAGGTAGATCTTAAAGAGTGTAGGGGCAAGTGTGCATCCCTGGCGTAGTCCCTTTGTCACCTCAAACTCTTGAGATAGTCGAGTTATCACTTTAACCATTGCCGAAATAAAACATTATATTTATTTCACTCCATGGGAATTGATCTACTGACTGTACATATGTGCTCTCATTCGTATTAAGAACACTATGTAAGTGTTTTTTCCGCGGTGCCATATAGTCACACGCCCAAAAGTTTATCTGAGCAACATCTTAATACAGCGGCCAATGGGTTGGATTATATAAATTCGAAAGTGAGTAAATAAGAAAAATACACTCCTGGAAATTGAAATAAGAACACCGTGAATTCATTGTCCCAGGAAGGGGAAACTTTATTGACACATTCCTGGGGTCAGATACATCACATGATCACACTGACAGAACTACAGGCACATAGACACAGGCAACAGAGGATGCACAATGTCGGCACTAGTACGGTGTATATCCACCTTTCGCAGCAATGCAGGCTGCTATTCTCCCATGGAGACGATCGTAGAGATGCTGGATGTAGTCCTGTGGAACGGCTTGCCATGCCATTTCCACCTGGCGCCTCAGTTGGACCAGCGTTCGTGCTGGACGTGCAGACCGCGTGAGACGACGCTTCATCCAGTCCCAAACATGCTCAAAGGGGGACAGATCCGGAGATCTTGCTGGCCAGGGTAGTTGACTTACACCTTCTAGAGCACGTTGGGTGGCACGGGATACATGCGGACGTGCATTGTCCTGTTGGAACAGCAAATTTCCTTGCCGGTCTAGGTATGGTAGAACGATGGGTTCGATGACGGTTTGGATGTACCGTGCACTATTCAGTGTCCCCTCGACGATCACCAGTGGTGTACGGCCAGTGTAGGAGATTGCTCCCCACACCATGATGCCGGGTGTTGGCCCTGTGTGCCTCGGTCGTATGCAGTCCTGATTGTGGCGCTCACCTGCACGGCGCCAAACACGCATACGACCATCATTGGCACCAAGGCAGAAGCGACTCTCATCGCTGAAGACGACACGTCTCCATTCGTCCCTCCATTCACGCCTGTCGCGACACCACTGGAGGCGGGCTGCACGATGTTGGGGCGTGAGCGGAAGACGGCCTAACGGTGTGCGGGACCGTAGCCCAGCTTCATGGAGACGGTTGCGAATGGTCCTCGCCGATACCCCAGGAGCAACAGTGTCCCTAATTTGCTGGGAAGTGGCGGTGCGGTCCCCTACGGCACTGCGTAGGATCCTACGGTCTTGGCGTGCATCCGTGCGTCGCTGCGGTCCGGTCCCAGGTCGACGGGCACGTGCACCTTCCGCCGACCACTGGCGACAACATCGATGTACTGTGGAGACCTCACGCCCCACGTGTTGAGCAATTCGGCGGTACGTCCACCCGGCCTCCCGCATGCCCACTATACGCCCTCGCTCAAAGTCCGTCAACTGCACATATGGTTCACGTCCACGCTGTCGCGGCATGCTACCAGTGTTAAAGACTGCGATGGAGCTCCGTATGCCACGGCAAACTGGCTGACACTGACGGCGGCGGTGCACAAATGCTGCGCAGCTAGCGCCATTCGACAGCCAACACCGCGGTTCCTGGTGTGTCCGCTGTGCCGTGCGTGTGATCATTCCTTGTACAGCCCTCTCGCAGTGTCCGGAGCAAGTATGATGGGTCTGACACACCGGTGTCAATGTGTTCTTTTTTTCCATTTCCAGGAGTGTATATAGCAAAATATGTACACCCACAAATCAAGAAAATTATACAGAAGCAGTCTCACTGGTTGATTAAAATCACGAACTTTGAGGTATTTATCCCGATGGTAACGTAAAAGCTGGACAGATTGTCCAAAAGTTGTGCAAAATATATTTAGTGTTAGACAACAATTTGATTACTTCAGACCTACAACTGTTATCCAGAATTTTCAGAGTTGATATTCCGACTACTAAACCTTGTATGGAGACGTGAAATATGTCGCAATTTAGTACGACGATGTTATCTTCGCTTTAGTCGTGGTGTCGGAGAAGACATATTGGCTACACCAAAACCATCTCTCTAATGGTCATGTATCCCCTACACCATTAGTAAGAATTGTTACTGCGTTTACTGTACACCTTTATTATACGTTTTCATCCTCTTCTACATCAGACACTGCGAAAACACCTAGAAGTAGTTACCATAAATGCGAAAGCGGAAGGCACAAGACACATAGGAATAAGGAGTCCCACAGGACAGCCGAACAAGTGTTGTATTCCAATCTCATATAAGAAAACTAAATAGAATGTCGACGAAGAGGATGTACTTTTTCTCCAGTGGATTCGGAAACATTGTGTCTCTTATTTTTTAGACAGTAAAACGATGACCAAAGAACGGTACAAAATGGAAATGAAAGTACTCTTAATGTAGATTCATTAAGGAGAGATGTGATACACCACCCCAGGTGAATTTATAAGTTAATTCAATACGGTTCAGGGAAAAGCGACTTAAAACTCATTTGATGTTTCCATAAACGCGAGTCCAGAGCAAGCACTACTTTAAATACATTACCTGATCAAAAGTATCCGGACACCTATTAGTGGCCATTAACATGGGGTGTTCCACATTTCCCCTCCATGGGAGCTTCTGATTTGTTGGGGACAAGAGACGAAATCAGATATGGCTGTGCTGTAGGACGCTGGGATCTGGAGCGGACTCATACCAGAGGCGTTCCATTGGATTCATCTAAGGACTCTGGTCTGACCAGTTCGATACAGAAACGTTATTGTCCGCAAACCAACGTCTCACAAATGCTGCTGCATGACAGAGTGCATTTTCACTGTAACACATTCATCACTCCGAAGTAATCCTCTACTACACGCAGTACACACTGTTGTAAAATGTGTTATTACCTATCCACTTTTAGCGTTTTCTTAACTGCAATTTAGGGACCACACCGTAACCACGATAACCACCTCTACGCCATAAGAGCAGCTCCTACGTACTTCACTGTAGTACTGCAGGTTATAGCGCATAACGTTGACCAGGAATTCGCCAAACCCAAACCCTTCCCTCTAATTGCCACCGGATACAGCGTCATTAATCACTCCAAATCACTCGGTTCCAGTCATCCACTGTCCACTAGCGTCGGCATTTACACCATTTGAAGTGTCGCCTAGCATTAACTACATTATTGTGTCGCTTATAAAGAGCTGGCGACGGCCTTGCCGCAGTGGATCCACCGGTTCCTGTCAGATCACCGAAATTAAGCGCTGTCGGGCGTGGCCGTCACTTGGATGGGTGACCATCCGGGCTGCCATGCGCTGTTGCCATTTTTCGGGGTGCACTCAGACTCGTGATGCCAACTGAGGAGCTAGTAGACCGAATATAAGCGGCTACGGTCACAGAAAACCATCCTAAAGACTGGGAGAGCGGTGTGCTGACCACACGCCCCTCCTATCCGCATCCTCAGCTGAGGTGACACGGCGGTTGGATGGTCCAGATGGGCCACTTGTGGCCTGAAGACGGAGTGCCTGCCTGCCTGCCTTATAAAGAGCTGCGCGGCCATTACTTCCAGTTCTTCTTAACTCTCTACGCAGAGTCATTGCCCTAGCTGGACTGTTGGTAGCACTTTGGAACTCACGAGTGATTCCTTCGTTGAATTTATGCGATTTCGTACAACAGCCATGCGCAGTTGTTGAGGGTCGCTGTCTGCCAGTTCGTGAGGTCTGCGTGGTCTTTATCTAGGTGTAGTTGCTCCTTCACCTTTCCACGTCACTGTCACATCACCAACAGTCGACTTGGGCATCTTTAGAAGGGTTTAAATGTCCTTGATTGATATGTTACGTGGCATCAACAGAACGTCCGCTTCCGAAGTAACTGAGCTCTCCTAATCGAAGCACTCCAATGTTTCTTCTTCTCTACTGACAACACGGATAGATTCTAGTGTCAGATTCCACCTGTCGGCTTTGACCAATGTCGTCATACGTAAGTCAGAGATGCTGCATATCGGAAATCTATGAACGGAACGGATCATACTCGTAAACAAACGAATTCAGCGTGCGATAAAATACATTTAACGTGATTATTATTTAGGCACGCGTTACACATAAACGAGTTGAAGACAACCGAAATAAATAAGAACGTGAGTGAAAAAAAAAATTGTATCGAATTAGAATTATTATCGTAATTTATACGAGTGGAGGGGAACAGAGAACCAGCGCATGGTTAAATCGTCCTATAGCAAAATTACGTTAATTCTATTATTGGTTATTGATTCAAACGGGAGAAGCGCAGGATAGTTGGGGTATTGGACAGGGAGAAATTAAATTAAAACACCAAAAATGACCAAACCTCGGAACCGATAACTATACTGCACGAAAGTGACAGCAGCTACTGTAGCTTCAAAGAACACTCAGTGAAACTGATATATCAGGAATGAAAGTAAAATTAAAAGAAGTATAGCAAAAAAATCGAAAAGGAAAACATCACAGTGGCTACATAAAAAGTAACTTACCACATATGAACTTCCAAAGGAGTGAAAGATCGAGGCTGACAAGAAGAACAAAATAAAGACATAACAAGAAATCGTAATAATAATAATTAAGATTTTACTGTCTTTAGGCCATTACAGCAATTGACAACGTCAAATGAAGTTACAATTTATAATACAGTGTGATAAGGTACTGACTACTGAAATATTTTAGCTTATATTACAATAAATGTACAGTGGGTCATCTGTTGGATTACTGCATTTTACAGTTGAAGAATTCATTGATATCATAGAATGGGTGGGCAATAAACCATTCATGCAGTCTTTCTTTGAATGTATGTTCAGGAAGATCCTGTATGACATGTGGCAGCTTATTAAATAGCTTGTGTCCTGTGACTTCATAGCTATTTATTGATTTTGATAATCTGTGCTAAGGCGTGTATATGTGTTTGATGCTTCTTGTGTTGTAACAATGTACATTTTCTCTACGTTTCACATCTTGTAGGTTCTTCTTCGTATAGATTAAGACATTGTATATATAGAGGTTTATTACAGTCATAATTTTTGTTTAGTAAATACGGGTTTGCAGTGAGCCTTATGCGAAGAATTTGTAATTATCCTAATGGCTTTCTTCTACAATAATAGGATGTCATGTATATGACTACAGTTACCCCACAAGATAATGCCATAGGATATTATACTCTGGAAAAATGCAAAATAAGATGATCTGATGTATGTTTCAGGTACACAATTTCTGAGTTGTCTTAATAAATAAATTACTCTAGGTAGTTTACTACTAATATAGTTTACATGTTGCCCCCAGGATAACTTTTCGTCTAAATAAACTCCCAGGAATTTAACAGAACTAGGGTCATCAGATAGTGGCTTTTCTCTTAGAGTGAAGATTATCTGCTGAGTTTTATTTTCATTTAGCATTTGCTCTGAACCAATATGGTGCATGAGTGAGTGTAGTTTCAGCACAGGTTTTAAGATCATTAAGATTGTTACTGCTATGGAGAAATGTTGTATCATCTGCATACAATACAGTGGTGGATCTAATAAACGAGGGGAGGTCATTGATCATTATCAGAAACATGAAGGGCCCCAGTATAGATCCCTGAGGCACACCTACTTCAACATTTTCTATGTTTGACATTTACTTACCAACACAAACTACCTGTTTACGGTTGTTGAGATAAGCTTATAATAGTCTGAGACTGTTTTCTTTGAAGCCATAGAATTCTAGTTTCTCTAGTAGTGGCATGTGCTCAACACAGTCGAAGGCCTTGCTTAGGTCACAGAATGAGACCTGAGCAAAGCCTTTGTTCTCAAAAACTTTGAGGATGTAACTGACTACCGTGTTGATTGCATCAATGGTCGACAGATTCTTCCTAAACCCGTATTGTGTAGCATTAATTATTCCTAGGTTCTCAAAGTGAGATGATAATTGTTGGTACATGATGCATTCTATTACCTTGGAGAATGCGGGTACTATTGAAATAGGCCTGTAGCTAGATGGAGAGTCTTTATCTCCCTTTTTGTATACTGGGACGATCCTAGACAGTTTTAACTCATCAGGAAAATATCCCTCAAGTAAGCACTTGTTTATGCAATGGGTTAAGGGGTAGAGAATGCGGTCACACTTTTTTTAGCAGGTTGCAAGATATGCCATATATATCTAAGCTATCAGATGATTTCAGTTGTTTTATGACCCCTTGTACATATCTAGGCGATACTTTGGAGAAGGTTACCACGCTTGTATTTAGTGACTGTCTACCCCAATTTTGGGAGAGTAACTCTGATGGACTAATGTCTGGTTTGATAATTGCGTCTCCTATTTCTTTCACTGAATTAATAAAAAACTCATTGAGTGTTTGTGATGGGATATTAATTTTGTCTTTTTTAGTATCTCTGGCAGCACTGTTAATTACTTTCCAAGCGGTTTTGCATTTATTGAAGGAATTATGTATGCTGTTGGCATTTTAGGTTTTTTTTGGCTTGCAGGATGGCTTTTTTGTATTCATTCCTGCATTCCACATAGGCTGATTTGGCACAGTCAGACTTCATACTATTGTATATGTTGTACAGTAACAAAACTTGTTTCTTTAGATCTGTCAGCTGTTTATTGTACCATATATTTTGTCTGTTTTGAGATCTGGATTTGTGGCTGCTGTCCATTATTTTGATTTTCTTTATGGGAATACTATGGTTAAATAGGGTCAAGAATGCATTAAAAAATCTATAAAATATTATTTTGGCTGGCAGGTCATTACTTGATGTGTAATGTCCATCGACACTGCAATGGCCAAACCAGTCTCTGTCGGCAAGAGAATTACAAAATGTGTTAATTTTATCCTCAGTTATGGGTCTGGTAATCACAACTGTTGGGACAGGTCTGTTTGCATTGCTCCTTTTGAGGGGAATTTTACATGCATAATTTAGAGATACAGAGTCATGGTCAGAGAATGGGAACACTACAACTTCACATGTGTTTTCAGTGGTCTTGAAGTTTACAAAGATGTTATCTAAACATGCTTTGTTTCTTGTGGGCCTGTTATTAATATGATATAAATTGTATTGTCTTAGTAAGTTTTCCAGATCTGCAACACTACCCTTACATTTAGTAACATCAAAATCAGCATTCAAATCACCTCCTATTGCAATATCATAATGTAGCCATTTAATATTACTTAATTCACTCAATAGCATGTCCATTTTTTCTAAAAATATGTTAATGCTTCCCTTTGGTGATCTGTACATGGATACTACTATTAGCTTATGACTATTAATGATTATACCCGTAACTTCAAAGTGCTGTTCATCACACAAGGAATTTAGGTCTAGTTTGGTTATTATACAATTGAGTGACTGGTTGGAATAAATTGCCACCCAGTGTTCACTCAGACAAAAAATATCAAACTGCTTATCAAGACCAAACTCATTTATGACAAGTTCTTTATCTTTCAGTCCTTGAACGTTAAGGTAACATATTTTAAGATCCATGCTCTTATTGCTTACACACTGAACACTATGGTGATTGGTTTTCAAACGTTTTTCAGGGCTTATCTTTTGGATTTCTGCCTCTTGTTGCCTTTTACTAAAAAATTGTTCACTTGGAGTGGTAGCACATCTACTGTTGTATGCCTACTCTTCCCTCCATGTGATGATATTGTAGATGAAGCTGCTACTAGAGGAAGTGATGGAACTGCTGTTATGGTGTCTGGAGGCACTGTTGTGGCATCTGGTGACTGAGGAGATAAGGTGGTTGCTTCTTCTTCTGCTGCTGTTGAATCTTGCTGGTGAAGCGTGGTAGGTACTGCTGCTGCTGCCGTAGGCATTGTTGTGGCAACTGGTGACAGTGGAGATTTGGATGTTGCTTCATCTTCTGCTGCTGTTGAATCCTGTAGATGAAGTGTGGTAAGTACTGCTGCTGCAGCATTTGTTATGTGTGTAGGTACAATTGCTGCTTCCACCTCTACTTCTACTGCTGCAATAGAAGTAACCATTTCTTCAGGCTCTGCTTGCGTCAAGCAAGGAACTGGAAGAGCAGCAATTACTCCTTGGTTGTCAGATGCTTTCAGTATCATGCTGATGGTTTGGCACAGAATCTTCTTGCCTCTGTTATTAAGGTGCATGCCATGTCTCGTGTAACAGTCTCTTTGCAAGGAGTCCATATTTATAAAATATGCATTTTGGTAGGCCCTGCAAATCTTTGAGTATTGCCTGTTTACTTTTATGATTTCCACGTTCACACATGACCATTCCGAAAGGTCATGCCTATGTGGAATTCCGACTACAAAAACTGATTTCTCTATTTTTGAATTTAGTATTGCCTTAAGGTTTCGTGTTGCACTGTGGAGGTCGTTTTTATATACATTATTGGCTCCAGCTATGCCGACAATATGACGATCATTTTCAGTTTCTATGTTTCTAACGAGTTCTTGGATGGGTGCACCTGGTTTGACAATACTAGTTGCTTGTGTACAATGACTGTAACGTAGTATTCTGCGATCTCACGTCCATGGCTATCAGAGAATATTTTCACTTTGAGTTTGTCTTCACGTTTATTGCGGAAGTTTCTGCTCATGTGCTTGTCACTATATAGATTCGGCGTGTTGTTGTCGTCACAGTTTTCCGTGGATTCCACATTTATATCTGAATCTAGTGCATGAAAACGGTTTTTTGTTACCACAGTAATTCTATAGTCACTGGGTTTCACACGACCAACCCTTTTTGGCCTAGTAAACATATGTTGCCTTGTTGTTTCTGCCTTTAGGCCTATATCCACATCAGAGCACTCGTTTACTGTAGGTAGGACACTGAAACTGCTTTTATTGCCGCGGTTCGTTCCATTCGTTGTATTTATCACCTTTTCGCTTCTTTCTTCCGTGATCATGCTAGTCCTGTGCTCCCAGTTCCGTGTTTTACTTGCTTTGGCGATCGGGATATTACGCGCCTTTTTCAGTTCGGCATTTTCATTTTCTAAATGCGCAATGTCCCGCCTTAGTACATCTACAATTAATTGCAGGCTTGATACACGTTCATTTAGCTTCACTATTTCACTGTTATAATTTACGTATGTTCCGTTTTTCACCACACAACTATAACTTTTGTTCACTTTCTCACTAGAAACAACTGTGCCGGACGCCATATTGTCAATGTTGCGCTGTCAAACTGTAACGGAATACGCAAAATGCAGAACAACTAATGAAAAAATTAATAAGAAACACAAACTACCAGGCACGAAACACAGCAAAACGAAAGCTGAAATTTTAAATTTAGCATTTGAGAAATCTTTCACGCAGGAGGATCGTAGAAACATACCGCCGTTTGAGTCTCGTACAGATTCCCTGGGGTTGTAAAGCAGCTGAGTGGGTTGAAAATAAATAAATCGCCAGGTCCTGATGGGATTCCAATTCGGTTTTACAGAGAGTACTCTACTGCATTGGCTCCTTACTTAGCTTGCATTTATCGCGAATCTCTTGCCCAACGTAAAGTCCCGAGCGACTGGAAAAAAGCGCAGGTGACGCCTGTATATAAGAAGGGTAGAAGGACGGATCCTCAAAATTACAGACCAATATCCTTAACATCGGTTTGTTGCAGGATTCTCGAACATATTCTCAGTTCGAATATAATGAATTTCCTTGAAACAGTGAAGTTGCTGTCCATGTATCAGCACGGCTTTAGAAAGCATCGCTCCTGCGAAACGCAACTCACCGTTTTTTCACATGATATCTTGCGAACCGTGGATGAAGGGTATCAGACGGATGCCATATTTCTTGACTTCCGGAAGAGTTTGAATCGGTGCCCCACTGCTGACTCCTAACTAAGTTACGAGCATATGGGATTGGTTCCCAAATATGTGAATGGCTCGAAGACTTCTTAAGTAATAGAACCCAGTACGTTGTCCTCGATGGTGAGCGTTCATCGGAGGTGAGGGTATCATCTGAAGTGCCCCAGGGAAGTGTGGTAGGTCCGCTGTTGTTTTCTGTCTACATAAATGATCTTTTGGATACTGTGGATAGCAATGTGCGGCTGTTTGCTGACGATGCTGTGGTGTAGGGGAAGGTGACGTCGTTGAGTGACTGTAGGAGGATCCAAGATGACTTGGACAGGATTTGTGATTGGTGTAAAGAATGGCAGCTAACTCTAAATATAGATAAATGTAAATTAATGCAGATGAATAGGAAAAAGAATTCCGTAATATTTGAATACTCCATTACTAGTGTAACGCTTGACACAGTCTCGTCGATTAAATATTTGGGCGTAACATTGCAGAGCGATATGAAGTGGGGCAAGCATGTAATGGCAGTTGTGGGGAAGGCAGATTGTCGTCTTCGGTTCATTGGTAGAATTTTGGTAAGATGTGGTTCATCTGTAAAGGAGACCGCTTATAAAACACTAACACGATCTATTCTTGAGTACTGCTCGAGCGTTTGGGATCCCTATCAGGTCGGATTGAGGGAGGCCATATAAGCAATTCAGAGGCGGGGTGCTAGATTTGTTACTGGTAGGTTTGAGCATCACACGAGTGTTTCTGAAATGCTTCAGGAACTCGGATGGGAGTCTCTAGAGGAAAGGAGGCGTTCTTTTCGTGAATCGCTACTGAGGAAATTTAGAGAACCAGCATTTGAGGCTAACTGCAGTAAAATTTTACTGCCACCAACTTACATTTCGCGGAAAGACCACAAAGATAAGACAAGAGAGATTAGGGCTCGTACAGAGGCATATAGGCAGTCATTTTTCCCTCGTTCTGCTTGGGAGTGGGACAGGGAGAGAAGATGCTAGTTGTGGTACGAGGTACCCTCCGCCACGCGCCGTATGGTGGATTGCGGAGTATGTATGTAGATGTAGGTACCACCCAAATCAGTTCTTCCTTACCACCCGCCCTCAACCAGATGCAAAATTTTAAAATAATAAAAAAAAATGATTTCACGATTCAATCACATAAACCCCTCGGGAAGAACACAACAACCCCCCCCCCCCCCCCGCCCCTCTCGGTCCACAATTGTAACCACAAACATTAAAACGACAGGAAAACCTCCCCCAAAGAAACCAAAATAGTAGCAATCGCAACAATAC
Organism: Schistocerca cancellata; assembly: GCF_023864275.1. Classification (NCBI taxonomy): domain Eukaryota; kingdom Metazoa; phylum Arthropoda; class Insecta; order Orthoptera; family Acrididae; genus Schistocerca; species Schistocerca cancellata. The sequence goes on along the minus strand of NC_064634.1, from coordinate 419,546,256 downwards.
AATAACGTAAAAGTAATGCAACATAAAACAAGACCCACCAACACATCACTAACAAAAAGACGTTTGTACATTTTACTGACTATTTTCATAAATGCAAGGAATACACAATAATCTTTAGGAATACTCATCTTCCAACAGTACTCTTCTAAATGGCCTTCTAGCACCGAAAACCTTCTCTTTTACCGCCCGACAACAGATTTTACAGCCCCCCAAAACCCCTCGACAGTATTGGTACATGCCCCCGTCTTGTAATCTTTAAACTGAATACTGTGATTCACGACCAGATGATGATAACCCCTTTCACCCAACCCCTTGTACGAAGCAAACCCATCCGACATGACTACGGAACCTTCCACATATTCTTCCATTAAAGATGTCAATACTTCCTTTGTACGATTTGGTACGACCCTAAATACAACATCAGCACAATCCCCTCCAGGAACTACTACTCCAAAAACCCAAAGCCGAACAACCCCATGCCCCCTTTCGTACTTTCTCTTTCCAAAATGTGACTCATCTACTTATACTGGAACCCATGCAACACCCCCCCCCCCTCCTGCCAATGATCCCCTATACTTCATTAATTTTCCGCAGAGTTCTCTACAAAATGAAAACCAGTCAACTACAGTGCCACACGAAACACCTGCTTCGTGCATGACAGATTTTGAAGAATATTGATAGCAATAAGAATGGCTATTCTAGCAAGGATATAGATCGAGCAATTCGCTCTAGGCAGAGAATCAGGAGCAACGACGAACAACAGTCGCCCAAGGGCAAAGTTTTTCTTCCGTTTATTAGTAAGGTCACAGACCGCATTGGGAAAGTTTTAAGCAAGTATGGGGTGGAAACTATTTTCAAACCCACCAGGAAAATAAAAGAATATTAAGACCGGCGAAAGATGCACGACACCCTTTGGCTACACTGGGGGTATATAAAATTCCTTGTAGTTGTGGACAGGTTTACATCGGTACCACAAGAGAAGTGTCAACACCCGTCTTGTTGAACATAAGAGGAATTTCCGCCTGGGTCACACGGATAAATCGGCCGTAGCGGAACATGTTTACCCGGAAGGTGATCATGAAATAAAATTCAGCGAGACGTGTGTCATATAAAAAACCTCGCATTATTATGCACGCATGTATAGAGAGGCGATCGAGATTGATAAACACCGTAATAATTTTAACAGAAAAGACGAAGGTGTTAAACTGGATAAAATTTGGATGTCAGCGTTGCACTGCAAGCGTGACGGTCGATTACTTTCAATCGAGAATGTTGGCATTAACAGAGACAATCTCATAGCCGACGCCACGTGATTGACAGTGGCGCCGTCTATACTGCCTATATAATCAGCGCTTCCTCGAGTTCTCTTCGCAGTTCGCCGCTGTACCTCCGAGGATGTTTCCCCCAGTCGGAGAAGAAACGTCAGGGGAGAGTTTTGTACTTCGACCACGGCCTATCAGCCCGGAAGTTTTAAGTGAAGACAATACCTGCCGTGAAAGCTTACATTGTAAGATCAAAATTGGTAGGTTAACATATTACTTCCCAATTCAGCCTCGATCTTTCGAACCACGTCACCCTGCGTATGGATCTCTTATGTTTTCTACTCCTCCACATACATTCGTCGGAAGTTCGTGATAATGTAACCTTTGTCAGAACCATATAATTTCGACAAAGATTACACTTGCAAAATTCTGCAATAACGGCCAGTGATTGCAAATATCTTATAGTTGATTTCCGGTCAGTCATTTTCTGAAAGAGAATTTTTGTTGTAAACACAACTGACTCATCCATAACGAAAAGCAACTGCGTGAGAAATCGAGATCTTATAAGTCACGACTACTTTCATTAACAAAAGATGCCGAAAACAAATTACGATATGAAACCAAAATAATCTACATCGAAGTTTTAATATACGCGCGTGACGAGGAGAGCCAGAGAAATTATTTATCGTTTATCCACACCAATCTGAGGCACAAACAAAATAACATCACACATTACGTCATTAGTCAAAGCCGACGGGTGGAATCGGACACTAGAATTGACCCGACAACACGACACTCCCTGCCCTATTTTTTACCAGCTGGTTCACCTCTAGTGACTTCTAGTATCCAGTTCCGCATTACATAGGCATTTCCGGTTGCTTTTAATCATATAGGTGTAAGTCAAGACTAAAATTATTTGTATCTAATTGAGATATAAATTTGCGAAGCCGTGTACCAAATTGAATACGTGATTCCTATCGTAAACATTATGAAACACATTTTACAGTGTCTATAATCATGCATTCCATTATTAATGGTCCCACTCTAGACCTATTTTCATCCTGATGTTCGCCTATTCAAAGAACACTGTTTTAAAGTTTCCGCACGTATGACACTGAAGCTTCATTCTGAAACTAACAAACGACCCAGTTCCAGAACTACATAGAAGAATTAACGTACTTATTTACTCACATTGCGCGGCTGTCTGCTACCGTGGCTGCGGCAAGAGGAGCGAGGCTGGCGCCAGGAATGCCGCCATTTTTATGGTTTCCGGGGAAACTGCTTCGGAACGTCAACAATCGCCAGCGCTTGTACGCTAGCACTGGCGCCAGCCTGCGATGTTTGCAAAGGACGACATGGCAGATTACTGTTAATAAAACCATGAATGTTAATAACTAGAAAATATAACTTACAAGGAGGGCTGAAAACGAAAGTGAGGACTTTTATCCAGCAAAAGGCTTACATTTTTCAGGGTGTGACTGTCTTAAACGACACCTCAAAAATGTTGGGAATAGTGTAAATGAATGCTACTATTAATTGCTCCCAAACATGTACGGTAGCATAAAAGTGGTTTTACAGCTACAGTTCTTTAAAAGCGGCAGACTGAAAGCTATTGCCACCAACTTAGACATCTGCTTGACAGAGAGGAACTGGATCAGAAATGTGACAACACAGTAAGAAATAACCAATAAAATTTATTAACAATTATGATACAATGTGGTACGCTGATAACAGTTTTAAGTGTGTCTCTTGTCGGTCTGTACCTAGTACAATCAGATCTAAATAACTGTCCTCCATATTCTATTGTCAGTACAGCTGAAAGTAAAACAGCAGATGCTCTATTAGTGATCCTAGTTCTCCGTAAACAGCGACCTGTAATTTGGAATGTTGTCTTCTCAATGGAACTCATAAGACTGTGCTCTGTAGCGTAATTGCTGGCAGTGAATCGTACTGCTGACTACAGGATCGGAACTGACTGTATGTCTGCGGGCGACGTGTTTTACACCTGTCGGCCAGCACAAGGTGAAAGCAATGTAGTCCACTCCCTTTGGCGCCTGGTAACAATATAGGTGGACGAGTACGAAGCACAGATGGATGTGGCGCAGAAGCAGAAAGTTGTCAGAATTTTTGAGCTCCATGTTGGTGCTTCCGCTAGGAATTGCGAATAGCTATGCAAATGACTGTGGCTGTGCAGTGGTACCGTCTCGTGGTATATGTCGTGTATCCTTAAGTCAGGGAACACCAAAGCGACCATGCATTCGTACGATGCTGAGTAGAAACCGATACCAAGCTCGAATGTGGCAGAAACGCCTTATATAAAGTCACAAATGTAGATTGTTAGCATTTACATGAGAACAGGGAGGAGTGACTAAACTAAGCTACAAGTACAGAACTCTGTTTTATAAAATGAAGATTGCACAATAACAGACGCTATACGTAATTATTTTGTAAATGACACAAACAGGAAAAAAATAATAACACAGGTATGACTGTAGAAGGAAATTCCAAATGAAACTAGACAATGTCAAAGATTAGGCCAGAGTTTAAAAGCAGACAATAACACGAATAGGATACAATTAGCTGAATTAAGCAATGTTACTGTGAAAGTTCTTCAAGTTAGTGTCAGAAAATACAATGATACAAAAGACTAGTATAAAATTTATATTTCGCTTAGTTTTAATTGTCAAAAATCGCCTCTATTTGTTACATATTTGTTACGTATTTCGACACTCAACGGTTTCAAAGTAAAACCTGCTTTCTCACGAACCACTGAACAAGCGTGTGAAAAAATGCTGAGTTTCTCGCCGTTATACATGGCAATATTTACAACTGCTATCAGAAGGTGAAACAATGAACCAGATGTACCACAAAACTCTTTGAGAGCATATTTTTGGCAACAACAAGTAGCGAATGGAAAAGGTTAATGATTATTAAATGTTGTAACCAACAAGTCGTTCATGATTACATTTTGACACCAAATACTTCAATGTCACCATAATTTCATTGAGCTAATTGACAACTGTATACGAACAATACCAACCGTTGTATACTGTTGTGTTACTGCATATGGAATTTATTTTGTCACGAGGAAGGAAAGTGTCACATGAACTTTGGTACGTTAGCCAAAACAAAAGATCGAATATGTCGAGATTTACCACGCATTTTCAGTGATAAGTCATGAATCACTTCTCAAAAAAAATGGTTCAAATGGCTCTGAGCACTATGGGACTTAACTACTGAGGTCATCAGTCCCCTAGAACTTAGAACTACTTAAACCTAACTAACCTAAGGACATCACACACATCCATGCCCGAGGCAGGAGTCGAACCTGCGACCGTAGCGGTCACGCGGTTCCAAACTGACGCGCTTAGAACCGCACGGCCACACCGGCCGGCCACCACTGCTCAAGTGAAACTAAAAACAAACATTATTTAGTTATAACGTGCCTCATTAATAGTGAGGGGGACACGAACAGCTACAATGCCTGACAAAAAGAATGAAGCAACTAGATGACAGGGTCGGATGGTAATGTAACTTTCTTCACGTACCCACCATCGGCAAGTATAGAATTGCTATTCTCTGTGACACGTTGGACGGCCATCAGAGTGCGCTAGTGGTGTTCGTGTTCAGTGTTATTCAGAGGCATGGAAGGGCGTATTAGGGCCGTGGACAGGGACTATGGTAAAGGACACGAACATACCGTGTACTTGTAAGTGACAGCGATATCAGCACCAATTAGAGTTTGTGAGAAACCTTTCTATGAGTCTCCATTTGGCCAACTGTTAGAATCTTGCTACATCCAAATACAGTTGGCCATTCGGATGTGGATCCGATATTGTACGGCATGGGAATGTGAGGCCGACCACGTATGACCACACATACATGCACCAAGCACATCGTATCCTCTCCATGTTTGCGCCTACCGTCCCAAAACAAGTAATTAATTCTGTGTAATATCCTGTGCCATGCAGCACCTTTAGTCTGAGAACAGCCGGCCGCGGTGGTCTAGCGGTTCTAGGCGCTCAGTCCGGAACCGTGCGACTGCTACGGTCGCAGGTTCGAATCCTGCCTCGGGCATGGATGTGTGTGATGTCCTTAGGTTAGTTAGGTTTAAGTAGTTCTAAGTTCTGGGGGACTGATGACCACAGATGTTAAGTCCCATAGTGCTCAGAGCCATTTGAACCATAGTCTGAGAACAGCAGCATCCGGACCACTGAATTACCGTTGTATGCGTAGCCTAAGGTTAACAACACATCACAACACAAACGGATGCGTATGGAGTGGTGTCGTTATTGGGAACTATAGAGCGTCGAGGAAATGCGTTGCATTGTGTTCTGGGATGAACTGAGTTTCTGCACTGCTCCGGGTGGCCACCTTCGATCATCATGGTGGCGACATGGGTAGAGGTCGCATTTTTGGAACGTTTTATAAAGGTACAGCGGTATTATTCCCGGTGACATGGTGTGGAGAGCAAAGGGGTATGACATCAGGCCATGGCTGTTAGTGATTGACGGTACTCTGTACTACGGTTCTGGGTCCTGATGTGTTACGTCTCATGCGACAATATCCTATTTTTCAATAGAGCAACGCTAGTCCGTACATGGCACGTACTTCTGTAAATTGTCTGCGTGGCGATAAGGTAGCGTCGTGACCAGCATGATTCCCAGGCCTTTCCTCGTTAGAATGTGTGTGTAGAACCAGCTCAGACTTCAGCTTCATCCCAGCAACAGTGTATAGAATATCAAGGACCAGTTACAAGAGTTGTCGGCCAGCTCGTTGCAGGATGGGATACAATGGTTTCATGACACCTTCCCAACGGAGTCAATTCTGGCATCCAAGTGTGCTAATCCTGCCAAGTTATTTGTGAATTTGACTGCTTTTCTAATCACTGTAATAACATCGATAACGTAAAAAGGAACAATACTTCACTGAAGTCAAAATAATACACTCCTGGAAATTGAAATAATAACACCGTGAATTCATTGTCCCAGGAAGGGGAAACTTTATTGATACATTCCTGGGGTCAGATACATCACATGATCACACTGACAGAACCACAGGCACATAGACACAGGCAACAGAGCATGTACAATGTCGGCACTAGTACAGTGTATATCCACCTTTCGCAGCAATGCAGGCTGCTATTCTCCCATGGAGACGATCGTAGAGATGCTGGATGTAGTCCTGTGGAACGGCTTGCCATGCCTTTTCCACCTGGCGCCTCAGTTGGACCAGCGTTCGTGCTGGACGTGCAGACCGCGTGAGACGACGCTTCATCCAGTCCCAAACATGCTCAATGGGGGACAGATCCGGAGATCTTGCTGGCCAGGGTAGTTGACTTACACCTTCTAGAGCACGTTGGGTGGCACGGGATACATGCGGACGTGCATTGTCCTGTTGGAACAGCAAGTTCCCTTGCCGGTCTAGGAATGGTAGAACGATGGGTTCGATGACGGTTTGGATGTACCGTGCACTATTCAGTGTCCCCTCGACGATCACCAGTGGTGTACGGTCAGTGTAGGAGATCGCTCCCCACACCATGATGCCGGGTGTTGGCCCTGTGTGCCTCGGTCGTATGCAGTCCTGATTGTGGCGCTCACCTGCACGGCGCCAAACACGCATACGACCATCATTGGCACCAAGGCAGAAGCGACTCTCATTGCTGACGACGACATGTCTCCATTCGTCCCTCCATTCACGCCTGTCGCGACACCACTGGAGGCGGGCTGCACGATGTTGGGGCGTGAGCGGAAGACGGCCTAACGGTGTGCGGGACCGTAGGCCAGCTTCATGGAGACGGTTGCGAATGGTCCTCGCCGATACCCCAGGAGCAACAGTGTCCCTAATTTGCTGGGAAGTGGCGGTGCGGTACCCTACGGCACTGCGTAGGATCCTACGGTCTTGGCGTGCATCCGTGCGTCGCTGCGGTCCGGTCCCAGGTCGACGGGCACGTGCACCTTCCGCCGACCACTGGCGACAACATCGATGTACTGTGGAGACCTCACGCCCCACGTGTTGAGCAATTCGGCGGTACGTCCACCCGGCCTCCCGCATGCCCACTATACGCCCTCGCTCAAAGTCCGTCAACTGCACATACGGTTCACGTCCACGCTGTCGCGGCATGCTACCAGTGTTAAAGACTGCGATGGAGCTCCGTATGCCACGGCAAACTGGCTGACACTGACGGCGGCGGTGCACAAATGCTGCGCAGCTAGCGCCATTCGACGGCCAACACCGCGGTTCCTGGTGTGTCCGCTGTGCCGTGCGTGTGATCATTGCTTGTACAGCCCTCTCGCAGTGTCCGGAGCAAGTATGGTGGGTCTGACACACCGGTGTCAATGTGTTCTTTTTTCCATTTCCAGGAGTGTAGAAGGAGAAAAAGGCAAGCAAGTAAAACATTGCCGAAACGCAACAGCGAACAGTATATCGCCAACTATACTGGGGCCACGGTAGGAGGCGATAGGTCTCTTGGCATTTCAAAAAATTTAACCTGGTTTATCACCCTACAACTACAGTTGCTAGTTTGTCATCTTCGGGAAAGACTTTATAATAAGACGTTTAATGCTGCAGAGAATTGGTTTCATTCTGCCGGAAGAGTTGTGCCCCGATGCATAAATGTTTTTTCGGGAAACTAGTTCATTCTAAACATGTACCATGAGGTCTAGCTCTCGGTGATGAACTGGCTAGCTAACAAACTACAAAGTAAAAACGATGGAATGGTCCTTTCTTTGAGGACATAGCATTTTGCTGATAGTGCATAAATTAGTTGTCAGCTTTTGCCGTAGCGCTTAAAGCTTGCATTCAGTTAGAACGTTGTCATTGACAAACGGTTCCCGCTTAAAGGGCAAGCATTAAAGAAGTCGTGTGGAGTCTAGACGAATCTTCCTCTTACACAACTGGCCCTGTACACAAGTTGCAACAGCAAACCCCTGGAAACTTTAGGTGTCGTGTTTTATCATGACGCAGACCGCGGGAGGTGGCGCAGTGATTATCACACTGGACTCGCATTCCGAAGGACGACGGTTCAAACTCGCTTCTGGCCATCCTGATTTAGGTTTCCTGTGATTTCCCTAAGTAGCTTCAGGGAAAATCCTGGAAGGTTCTTTTGAAAGGGCGCAGCTGATTTCCTTCCCAAAATCTCCCTAATCCGAGCTTTGTTCAATATTTAATTACCTCGTTGTCGACAGGACGATAACACTAATATCCTCTCCTCCTCCTTTTCCTGTTGCAGGAAGTACAACTAAACGGGATGTGACGGTCAGCTTCTTACTCGTGTAAGTGTAATATGTTAATTCAATACCTTCCTGACATTTACCATGAGGATAATCTCACACGTAACAGCTGTGAAGTGCCATTGAGAGAATGCCTCCGCTTGTGTTATCCTCTACTTAAATTAAAACCGCGAACATCACCACACAATCTCGAGACAACAGTTTGCGAATTCCGTAATTGGTTCTGAAATGAATCAAATCTTTATAGTAAAACCGATAGCTGTTAATCAGGCATGTGAAAGTGTGTTATTTCATCATATTTCTTGGGCCAAACTCTCTTCACCTTGTAGTATAATTAAAGTGACACGTACGTAGTCAACCACCGACAAAAGTTCGGACCTAGTTCTGGTATATTTAGTGAGTACTTTAATGTTAGAGACTCTTGGTCTTCCGTGGCTCAATACAGAAAAATAGCGTTTGTTTTGATTTATTACCTCCATTTATCTGTATTGCACAGAAAATATTTGAACAGTTGTGGAAATATCGACAGTGTGCAGTCTGTATCTTATTTGGAAACAAAGTTTCTAGATTCACTCACGGTACATGCAGTTCACGACAGTCATGGACAATTTACTGTGCGACATCAGACTTGTACTCAGTATGGTTCTTTCTCTGGTTCGTGTTTTCGGTAGTATTAGCTGCACGTTAACAGGCTACACACCGTTATGGATAGGAATACTGGTGAAAAGTTGTCTGACGTGCGCTTCGTGTTTCAGTTCACTGAACGCAATGGCAGGGTCGCAAAAACGACGCTACGCTGCGATCTCCAACAGCGGCAAGCAACCAAATTACAGTAATTTTGCTGACGACAGTTATTGCATTACTCTGTGTTTTGCGTTGCACTCTTAGATGATAGCATAATAGAGGCTTTTTCACTGTTGTGGAGATATTTTTACAGAAACAAAGGTAGTTGGGGTAACAAAGCGGATAAATCGCAATATCATTATTATTCTGCAACAGGCCACTAGAGATCACATGCCGTTCATATAAAAACACTCAGCATATATCGCCGAACTACCTCAGGAATCTGGTCAGTGGAGCTCGGATTTAATCTACAATTTCTATAACGTTTTGTATGTGTTGTTTCTGTTCTCTCGGACATGCCCCAAAGAAGAGACACCACACACATATAATTAAAGTAAGGACGACCACTTGATCACTTGAGCCCAGTTACAGCCCACGTTCGCACTCTTACGGGAGTCGGTGAAATAACGCGAAATATGAGGGTAATGGGCAAGGGGAACTACATCAGTACTGTGTGGATAAGTTGAGAATGTTCGTCTGACACGGGACATGCTAGGATAGTACGTGCAGTTACAGTGGCCACCTTGTCCGTATAGCGCAGTGGTCAGCGCATCTGCCTAGTAAGCACAGGAGACTCAGGTTCGCATCTTCGTCTGCCACATACATGGTGCATTCAAGTTCTAAGGCCTCCGAATTTTTTTTCTCCGGACTGAAAAGAGATAGAAACATGCGCATTGTTTTAAAATGAGGCCGCGTTCATTGTCAATACGTGCCAGAGATGGCAGCACCGTACGGCAGGTGGACTTTTACCACCAGCGGCGAGAATGAGAACTGTTTTAAATACTTAAAATGGCGACGTTTTCCTTACTTGAACAGCGTGCAATCATTTGTTTTCTGAGTTTGCGTGGTTTGAAACCAATTGAAATTCATCGACAGTTGAAGGAGACATGTGGTGATGGAGTTATGGATGTGTCGAAAGTGCGTTCGTGGGTGCGACAGTTTAATGAAGGCAGAACATCGTGTGACAACAAACCGAAACAACCTCGAGCTCGCACAAGCCGGTCTGACGACATGATCGAGAAAGTGGAGAGAATTGTTTTGGGGGATCGCCAAATGACTGTTGAACAAATCGCTTCCAGAGTTGGCATTTCTGTGGGTTCTGTGCGCACAATCCTGCATGACGACCTGAAAATGCGAAAAGTGTCATCCAGGTGGGTGCCACGAATGCTGACGGACGACCACATGGCTGCCCGTGTGGCATGTTGCCAAGCAATGTTGACGCACAACGACAGCATGAATGGGACTTTCTTTTCGTCGGTTGTGACAATGGATGAGACGTGGATGCCATTTTTCAATCCAGAAACAAAGCGCCAGTCAGCTCAATGGAAGCACACAGATTCACCGCCACCAAAAAAATTTCGGGTAACCGCCAGTGCTGAAAAAATGATAGTGTCCATGTTCTGCGACAGCGAGGGCGTAATCCTTACCCATTGCGTTCCAAAGGGCACTACGGTAACAGGTGCATCCTACGAAAATGTCTTGAAGAACAAATTCCTTCCTGCACTGCAACAAAAACGTCCGGGAAGGGCTGCGCATGTGCTGTTTCACCAAGACAACGCACCCGCACATCGAGCTAACGTTACGCAACAGTTTCTTCGTGATAACAACATTGAAGTGATTCCTCATGCTCCCTACTCACCTGACCTGGCTGCTAGTGACTTTTGGCTTTTTCCAACAATGAATGACACTCTCCGTGGCCGCACATTCACCAGCCGTGCTGCTATTGCCTCAGCGATTTTCCAGTGGTCAAAACAGACTCCTGAAGAAGCCTTCGCCGCTGCCATGGAATCATGGCGTCAGCGTTGTGAAAAATGTGTACGTCTGCAGGGCGATTACGTCGAGAAGTAACGCCAGTTTCATCGATTTCGGGTGAGTAGTTAATTAGAAAAAAAATCGGAGGCCTTAGAACTTGAATGCACCTTGTACTTTTAACGTTTCCCGTTGATTGAAGTCAATGCCCATTGGCAGCTAATGTCATTAAATACTTTGTCTCTTGATTCCATAACATCTGCCTCGGCTAAATAAATTCTATGTCATGCTGATGATATTCGCGGAAAGGAAAATAAAAAAAATAACGATTTTTATTAAGCTGAAAACGGTGTCTCTGAATTCATTTAAGATATCACTGTAAATTGCTAGGAATGTGTTTTGAACTAACAAAATACGGCCGGAAGCAGTTGACTTATAGACAGCTGCAATGTAGGAAAGAGACAAAGCGCCCCAGTCATTATAACCAGTGGAATGGTTCACCGTGTCAAGCGACAGGCTCAAGATCAAATCTTGTTGTGGCCGTTTCCGTGTTAGGCGAAAAGGATGGCGTGCAATGCGCACAGTATTTAATCAGAGCCTCAATGTAGGCACCCGACGCTTGGGAAGATTCATAGCTGACATACCTGGAAACTTCACGTACATCGGTGTCGAGAGGGAAATCGCTGCCACCAGAGTCAACCAACGCGTGCAATAGTGTGTTGAGGGGTCGCCGTTGAAAGCCACAAATTTTTAACGGCGGACAGAAGAGCCTCAGTTTTTTTTTTTTTCAAATTTACCGGTCAGATACGAACGGTGAGCAGTCATACCATGCTCAAAACCTTTTCTGCCGGTTGCATATCCGTTAACATCGGTACACAAGGATGGCATCTTACAATAAATTCGGAAACTATTTAGGACGATGCTTTCCTCATACCAAGAAGGCACCGTTGAAGGAGGTGTTAACAATGTATGGGGGACGATTTGTTGTTGTGGTCTTCAGTCTGAAGGACTTTTTGAACGTTTTCTGTGCAAGTCTCATCACCTCTGAACAACTGGCATAACCTATATGCATTTGAATCTACTTACTGTATTCAAGTTTTGGTTTCCCTCCATAATTCTGAGACTGTGGCGGGAGGGGGGGGGGATACGGGGGGTTCAGCGGCGTAACAGTTCCTTCCATTACTACACTACGTTTCCTTGAAGCCTCAGAATGGGGGAGTGGGGGGGGGGGGACGGAATAACACTTCTTCCCATTACTATACTACGTTTCCTTGAAGCCTCAGAATGTGGTCTGTCGACTGAGTCTGACTCCTTCATTCAATCGAGCTACAATTCTCTTATTGTCTGAGATGTTCGTCGTCATACGTATGATGTTAACACATTTCTGTTTCTCAGAAATGTTTTCCTTGCAACTGCAAGTTTACTTTTGGTATCCTCTATACACCGGCCATCGTCAGTTATTTTGCTGCCAAAATAGCATAACTTACCTAGTTCTTGTGTCTCATTTTCTAATCTTATTCTCTTAGCATCGACGGATTTAATTCAACTACATTTCATTACTACTGTTGTATTTTTTGTTGATGTCTTCTTACAACTTCTTTTCAAGTCATTATCCATTCCTTTCCATTATTCATCCCAGTTCTTTGCTGCATTTGACAGAATTACTGTACGATAGGGAAAAGTCGAATTTTTGTCCCCTTTGTCCTCTTAAATTTCCTTTCCAAATTTATTCTTGGTTCCCTCACAGTCTGCCCAACGCAGAGATTGAATGTCACCGATGACAGACATATCTATTTGGTATGACACAGGATCTCTGCACTTCTGCCAGTGTCTCTCACTGGTGAACGGTAGAGGAGCCTACCGTCTGATCCTGTCGATTTCTTTGTTCTTCTACAATACCACACAAGTGACATATACCTTCCGGAAGAGAACGATCCATCCTAGCGCTGTCAAACTGTATAAAAGCAGTTTGAAGTATACGCCATGTTCATGAGGGCAATTTTGTACACTGTCTTTTTCCTCCCTTCTTTCGAGTGCACCAGTCGCTGTTAAGCAAATCGACTGGAACTGAATGGCCAGGATCGCTCTCCAGATAATCCCATTAGACATACATTAAGCGAGCATCGTCAGTTGGCGAAAAGTACCGGACCAGATTTTAGTGAACGCCACTGAGTCTTTGAAGCAGCTATCCAGAATGTCGACCGAACTGATTTAGACAAAGCTCACAGCGAGACTTCGTGGACTGTTCAACTCACTTCAACATTGCGGGTGATTTGCGTACAATTTCTGCGGCTGGAACAGTTCCGACACCCAAAACTACATTAATTTTGATCAAAGTCATGTGATGTAAAAGGTAGAAAAGGAACAGTTTTTTACACCAATAGAACATACGATAATACTGATGAGATTAGATGGTAAGCATTTCATCTGTGACTTGTTGCTGTACTCATGTAAATTGTCTAGCAAATTTGTGGTCTCTGCTCCTATTATTAGTGAAGAACGGAATTGATCCCAAATATACTACCAAGTCAGTTCGAACTTCATACTACATCGAAATTCCCCGTAGAAGAGCATGAGTCCCTGGGAAAGAAAAACGCTTACATATCGTCGCTGCAGGACCCTGAATTTAATGGAGGGTTTCATTACCACTGCCCATAGGGTGCCAACCATATACATTCACTACGGTTCAAGAAGTTAAAACTCGTGTAAATTGTCTAGCAAATTTGTGGTCTCTGCTCCTATTATTAGTGAGGAACGGAATTGGTCCCAAATATACTACCAAGTCAGTTAGAACTTCATACTACATCGAAATTCCCCGTAGAAGAGCATGAGTCCCTGGGAAAGAAAAACGCTTACATATCGTCGCTGCAGGACCCTGAATTTAATGGAGGGTTTCATTACCACTGCCCATAGGGTGCCAACCATATACATTCACTACGGTTCAAGAAGTTAAAACTCGTGTAAATTGTCTAGCAAATTTGTGGTCTCTGCTCCTATTATTAGTGAGGAACGGAATTGGTCCCAAATATACTACCAAGTCAGTTAGAACTTCATACTACATCGAAATTCCCCGTAGAAGAGCATGAGTCCCTGGGAAAGAAAAACGCTTACATATCGTCGCTGCAGGACCCTTGAATTTAATGGAGGGTTTCATTACCACTGCCCATAGGGTGCCAACCATATACATTCACTACGGTTCAAGAAGTTAAAACTTACACTTTGTTTTATGTCTGAAAGATGTCAATGAAAAATATGTCTCTAGAGGCTCTGCACGCCACTACGAACTTCCTTTTTGGCTACTTCAGCTGTTGGATGCCTCCTTACGATCAGAACAATGCATGAGCTCGTCGACATTCGTAGAGACGTAGAATGGGGGAAGGTTCCTTGTAGATTCTGTGCTAACAGTGCCTGCGTTCCACATGTGTGGCAATTCTAAGATGTTTTCAATAGTGGTGCGTTTGTTGACATACACTCCTCACTTGATTTGTGGTGGAGTGAACCAAGATGTGGATCACCATAGGCACAGAAGGAAGACTTGGTGATAGAAGATGGTGGAGGGTTGGTGGCCCAAACTTGGGCGGCTGCATGCTATCCCTGCTGTAGCTGTCTCACCATGGTGGACACTCCCGTGCTGCTGATACCTCTGCTAAGGTTCATGGTTACTTATAATGGACAGCAGCCCTCTTTTTGTCTCGGTGCAGTACTTCCAGTCACGATCAGGAGAGCAGATCCATGATCCAGCGAAGGATAAACTGCTTGGCTCGTTCTGCAAGAGACCTGCAGTACCGCTACAATGACAGGATTCCGGTGCTTGGTCTAGTCGGCTTCGGAAGATATAAACAACCCTGTTGCTGCAACTGGCGTGCCGATAAATTAGCACCCGCTGACAACCTATGGCTCCTTCAACTGCGGCGCGGTTGAGCTGCTAGTTACTGCAGTGTCGCCCAAAAACTAGTGTCTGAGCTAATTTGGAAGCACCAAATAATAGAACTGTTTTATCAATGTCCGTTCATGTGGATCGCATTGTTTTTCCCCAGCGTTGTTTATCAGCAAGTGAGATGATATCTTTCCATTTCATCTCAGTCACATTGACAGCTATCATCATCTTGATAGCTGCGCTTCACGAGCTCCTTTCGGCGTCTTGATATTCCTGTTCTTAATCGATTTAAAGCTCTCCAAGCTGTAAATACCAACAACAAGGTTACATTCAGTTCTTCCTTCAGTTTCCAACTAACTAGGTCTTTAGTGGATTCTGATTTGGCACCGAATGGAAGCTACAGTTTGTTCTGAGATGGGGCGCTGTGACGCTATGGTTAAATATAAGACGTTATACATACGCTGTGTGCTTCTTCCTCTCACCCTTTACGATAAATGTTGAGTGCTGCTGTCTACTACGCTGGCCAAGTGGTTAAGTTCGTGCACTGTGTAAACGTCTAGTGATTATCTGAGCTGAGTCGTTCAAACTCGCATCTATTTGCTTTGCGTGAGCTGTTGTTTGCCAGACCCAGACTTCAGTTACTAAGGGAGTAAGCAGATGATATTTTTATGTATAATGTAACTAAATGGGTCAGAAAACGTTCAAATACAGGTAATATTTTAATCTACTGATACTCATCGGTTTTCGTGCACCAGACAAGTGCCTTTTGTTATTACGGAAGTTGATACACCACTCGCGTCCATCCAACGAGTGACGCTCATGATTGTAACGGAAAAGTAATAAAATCACAATGCGGATTTCTGGCGCTGTTATGTTATCTATCAACACTCGATCTAGCGTATATGTTTATAATATTCTGTAAGCAGAAAAGGCTCTGGCAAATATATCAGTGGGGTATTTTTATTGTAGGGGAGATTTGCCTGACGCTTATCTGTAATTACCTAACTACCCTTAGACGCAGAATCAAAGCATTCTGTGGTATCGATATGTCTTTCTTCCTGCCGAGATCAATGTAGTAGGTTGATTTTTACAATATTTTAAAATATTTTGAGCAGATTATAAATTGGGTGTAACAAGCAGCAAAATATTTAGACGACACTGTAGCTACTGGAGCTAGCCAAAAGGAATACCTCAACTATTTGAAAAAGCTGTTTAATAAAACCAGAAGTCGTAGGATCCTATTTAAATTAAGAGAGTGTGCTTTTTTACAATCTATGGTGTCCACCTCAGGTAGCTGAGTGGCCAGCGCTTCCGAATGTCATACGAGTACTTAACGGCCCGGATTCGATTCCCGGCTGGGTCGAAGATTTTCTCCGCTCAGGGACTGGGTGTTATGTCGTCCTAATCATCATCATGTCATCCCCATCGACACGAAAGTAACCGACGTGGCGTCATGTAGACAGACTTCGACCAGGCGACGGTCTACCCGACGGAAGGCCCTAGCCATAAAGCATTTTCATTTACAACCTATAGTTCGATATTTTTCCTCCCGGCATGAACCATGGACCTTGCCGTTGGTGGGGAGGCTTGCGTGCCTCAACGATACAGATAGCCGTACCGTAGGTGCAACCACAACGGAGGGGTATCTGTTGAGAGGCCAGACAAACGTGTGGTTCCTCAAAAGGGGCAGCAGCCTTTTCAGTAGTTGCAGGGGCAACAGTCTGGATGATTGACTGATCTGGCCTAGTAACACTAACCAAAACGACCTTGCTGTGCTCGTACTGCGAACGGCTGAAAACAAGGCTAAACTACAGCCGTAATTTTTCCCGAGGGCATACAGATTTACTGTATGGTTAAATAATGATGGCGTCCTCTTGGGTAAAATATTCCGGAGGTAAAATAGTCCCCCATTCGGATCTCCGGGTGGTGACTACTCAAGAGGACGTCGTTATCAGGAGAAAGAAAACGCATTCTACGGATCGGAGAGTGGAATGCCAGATCCCTTAATCGGGCAGGTAGGTTAGAAAATTTAAAAAGGGAAATTGATAGGTTAAAGTTAGATATAGTGGGAATTAGTGAAGTTCGGTGGCAGGAAGAACAAGACTTCTGGTCAGGTGAATACAGGGTTACAAATACAAAATCAAATAGGGGTAATGCAGGAGTAGGTTTAATAATGAATAAAAAAATAAGAGTACGGGTAAGCTACTACAAACAGCATAATGAACGTATTATAGTGGCCAAGATAGACACGAAGCCCATGCCAACTACAGTAGTACAAGTTTATATGCCAACTAGCTCTGCAGATGACGAAGAAATTGAAGAAATGTATGATGAGATAAAAGAAATTATTCAGTTAGTGAAGGGAGACGAAAATTTAATAGTCATGGGTGACTGGAATTCGACAGTAGGAAAATGGAGAGAAGGAAACATAGTAGGTGAATATGGATTGGGGCTAAGAAATGAAAGAAGAAGCCGTCTGTTAGAATTTTGCACAGAGCATAACTTCATCATAGCTAACACTTGGTTCAAGAATCATGAAAGAAGGTTGTATACATGGAAGAATCCTGGAGATACTAAAAGGTATCAGATAGATTATATAATGGTAAGACAGAGATTTAGAAACTAGATTTTAAATTGTAGGGCATTTCCAGGGGCAGATGTGGACTCTGACCACAATCTATTGGTTATGAACTGTAGATTAAAACTGAAGAAATTGCAAAAATGTAGGAATTTAAGGAGATGGGACCTAAAAAGAGACCTTTGGAGAAAAGAGAGCCACTTGTATGAATATCAAGAGCTCAGATGGAAACCCAGTTCTAAGCAAAGAAGGGAAAGCAGAAAGGTGGAAGGAGCATATAGAGGGTCTATACAAGGGCGATGTACTTGAGGACAATATTATAGAAATGGAAGAGGATGTAGATAAAGATGAAATGGGAGATACGATACTGCGTGAATAGTTTGACAGAGCACTGAAAGAAACAAGGCACCGGGAGTAGACAACATTCCATTAGAACTACTGACGGCCTTGGGAGAGCCAGTCCTGACAAAACTCTACCATCTGGTGAGCAAGATATACGAGACAAGCGAAATACCTTAGACTTCACGAAGAATATAATAATTCCAATCCTAAAGAAAGCAGGTGTTGACAGATGTGAAAATTACCGAACTATCAGTTTAGTAAGTCACAGCTGCATAATACTAACACGAATTCTTTACAGACGAATGGAACAACTAGTAGAAGCCGACCTCGGGGAAGATCAGTTTGGATTCCGTAGAAATGTTGGAACACGTGAGGCAATACTACCTTACGACTTATCTTAGAAGAAAGATTAAGGAAAGGCAAACCTACGTTTCTAGCATTTGTAGACTTAGAGAAAATTTTGACAATATTGACTGTAATACGCTCTTTCAAATTCTAAAGGTGGGAGTGGTAAAATACAGGGAGCAAAAGGCTATTTACAATTTGTACGGAAACCAGATTGCAGTTATAAGAGTCGAGGGGCATGAAAGGGAAGCAGTGGTCGGGAAGGGAGTGAGACAGGTTTGTAGCCTATCCCAGATGTTATTCAATCTTTGTAATTCTGTCAGAGACAGCAAAGGACTTGGAAGAGCAGTTGAATGGAATGGACAGTGTCTTGAAAGAAGGATATAAGATGAACATCAACAAAAGCAAAACAAGGATAATGGAATGTAGTCGAATTAAGTCTTGTGATGCTGAGGGAATTAGATTAGGAAATGAGACACTTAAAGTAGTAAAGGAGTTTTGCTTTTTGCGGAGCAAAATAACTGATGATGGTCGAAGTAGAGAGGATATAAAATGTAGACTGGCAATGGCAAGGAAAGTGTTTCTGAAGAAGAGAAATTTGTTAACATCGAGTATAGATTTAAGTGTCAGGAAGTCGTTTCTGAAAGTATTTGTATGGAGTGTAGCCATGTATGGAAGTGAAACATGGACAATAAATAGTTTGGACAAGAAGAGAATAGAAGCTTTCGAAATGTGGTACTACAGAAGAATGTTGAAGATTAGGTGGGTAGATCACGTAACTAATGAGGAGGTATTGAATAGGATTGGGGAGAAGAGGTGTTTGTGGCACAACTTGACTAGAACATGGGATCGGTTGGTAGGACATGTCCTGAGGCGTCAAGGGATCACAAATTTAGCATTGGATGGCAGCATGGAGGGAAAAAATCGTAGAGGGAGACCAAGAGATGAATACACTAAGCAGATTCAGAAGGATGTAGGTTGCAATAGGTACTGGGAGATGAAGGTGCTTGCACAGGATAGATTAGCATGGAGAGCTGCATCAAACCCGTCTCAGGACTGAACACCAGAACAACAACAACAGTAGGATATTTAGGCCATAAGCTGAGCTTTGACACTCGTCAGTGCACGTCGAAACGACTGATTATCTGCCTGCAGTTCAAAAGTAAAAACAATCACCTTCTTTATCCAGCAAGATAAATTACCATGAAAGATTTATGCCGGACTATCTGTACATATATCATAGGCGTCTCGAGCATCAAATTCGAAAAATGATGAAAAATTTTTGTGCTCTGCCTCTAGGCAGTCAGCGTTCTTGAAGCCGGCAACGTGTTTCGAGTCTGTTGCCCGTCTGGTCACAAGCTTAAGTAATAATTATATGTGGCTTGTGGTCAAATAAGCCCCCCGAAGCCACGGAACAACCGACAACGTACGCATTAAAATCACTAACAACGGCACAGGTGAACTGCATTCTAACACAAAAGGTGATATTATTATTATTATTATTAATTGTATCAAGAAGTGCCAGTTTTTCCTATACTGAAAGAAATTTCAAATTGTCTCAGAGCTCAAGGTGCAAAATTTGCTCTTTGGTGCCAAAGTGATCCTAACAATAACACGGCGCAATCATTACAGCGGCGGTCGCTGTTCTTTAACTACTAGCGTTATGAGATACACAATCAGCGCATTGATCAGCACGCAACACCGACTCCCAGTTGCTTGTGTCAGTGGGTAATGATCACTAGTTTGATAAGAAAGAATTATTCTGTTTGTAGATTGATGAAAATATCAAAGACGCGCTGGCAAATTCCCCGTCAGGGCCGTGCAGGTGACAATGACGACCACACACTCTGCAAACTTCGCCTCGACAGACCGTGGCACCTCCACAAAGGCACTAAACTACTCTACAGACCTCTTTCTCGATGCACCGCAGACTTAACGCTAACCAATCAGACATTCGGCTCCTCACTGGAGCCGCCGAGTGTCGGTTTCTGATTCGGCTCACCATATATCTTCCAGCTATGCGGGATACACACACAGGATTATGCCTAGGAAGAAGGTGTTGTGAAGTCGTCATTCATACTGACTCGTCATTGAAGCTGACATTGGATACGCCGTTCCAGACTGAAAACATGCTCCACAGCTAGCCGAATACGGCGCGATATGTCTCCACATGGGCTACTCCCCGTCAGGCACTAGATGACGTACACGTGGACTTCGCAGTTCCGTTCATGGGGGCTATGTGTTTACCTGTTGTGAAAGTTTTCTCTAGCTTACAACATGCTGCCCAGTTGACGTCAACGACTACAGCAGCAACAAACTGGCGATAGTGACGTCATTTCGCATTGAGAGGGCGACAAAATACCATCGCCTCTGACAATAATCCAAAAGTAATATATATATATATATATATATATATATATATATATATATATAAATGGTTCAAATGGCTCTGAGCACTATGGGACCCAACATCTTACATACACCCATGCCCGAGGCAGGATTCGAACCTGCGACCGTAGCAGTCCCGCGGTTCCGGACTGCAGCGCCAGAACCGCACGGCCACCGCGGCCGGCTATATATATAAAGGAATAGGGTGACAAATGTAACCACTGCTCCTTGTCATCCTGCGTATGCCTCAGCAGACCGACTAGTCAGACCTAAAGAACAAACATGGAAGCGGAGCTAAGGAAGTGCGGCGATATTACGCTGTAGGAAACGGGAAGTTTTACAGCATGGAACATCACTCCGATATTTATCAAATTCTGCGGGGGAATTCATCATCTAGTGGTCTACAATGATATTAAATTTTCATTCCATTCGGAAATGATATCCGTAATCAACATCAGTACGTGGTATGATCGCCACGGACACGAATGCACTCTTTTACTGGTTGTGGCGTAGGGGCAAACAGCCTCCGTATGCTATCATGAGAAAGTTCTTGCCATGCTTGAAACAGATGTTCGTCGTTCATGAAGGGTTATATGGGTGCTGGCCGGCTCGAAATTTTACTTTTCCCTTATTGGCGTTTGCGTATGAAAACATACGTCCTCCCATCGCATCCCAAACACGCTGTACGGGTACCAAGACAGGGGACTGGTAGGGCTGGGAAGGACCTGCACATTCCTCATTTCACAAGACATCCATGGCGTGAACGCAAAAGTGTGGTCTTGCGTTATCCTGCAATATTACGCCATTTGATACCCCGACCGTTAAGGGCAAAATTACTGGATTTATCATTCTTGCCACATACTGACGAGCATTCAGTCTCCGTTCGACAGTCACCAAATTAGAGCTTTTATCAAATTCAGTAGTTCCCTACACCAAGATTTCATGATTCGGAGAGGTGCGGATCTTCAGAATCGCTGCTTCTTGTGAACTCTCCTCAGCAATCTTCTAGACAGCAATCTTTCCGCAGGGAGAAAATATCCGCTAACATTTTGGTGATCGTCTTCTGTTGTGCAACACTCACGCCTGACTTGTTCGAAAGCTACACTCCTGGAAATGGAAAAAAGAACACATTGACACCGGTGTGTCAGACCCACCATACTTGCTCCGGACACTGTGAGAGGGCTGTACAAGCAATGATCACACGCACGGCACAGCGGACACACCAGGAACCGCGGTGTTGGCCGTCGAATGGCGCTAGCTGCGCAGCATTTGTGCACCGCCGCCGCCAGTGTCAGCCAGTTTGCCGTGGCATACGGAGCTCCATAGCAGTCTTTAACACTGGTAGCATGCCGCGACAGCGTGGACGTGAACCGTATGTGCAGTTGACGGACTTTGAGCGAGGGCGTATAGTGGGCATGCGGGAGGCCGGGTGGTCGTACCGCCGAATTGCTCAACACGTGGGGCGTGAGGTCTCCACAGTACATCGATGTTTTCGCCAGTGGTCGGCGGAAGGTGCACGTGCCCGTCGACCTGGGACCGGACCGCAGCGACGCACGGATGCACGCCAAGACCGTAGGATCCTACGCAGTGCCGTAGGGGACCGCACCGCCACTTCCCAGCAAATTAGGGACACTGTTGCTCCTGGGGTATCGGCGAGGACCATTCGCAACCGTCTCCATGAAGCTGGGCTACGGTCCCGCACACCGTTAGGCCGTCTTCCGCTCACGCCCCAACATCGTGCAGCCCGCCTCCAGTGGTGTCGCGACAGGCGTGAATGGAGGGACGAATGGAGACGTGTCGTCTTCAGCGATGAGAGTCGCTTCTGCCTTGGTGCCAATGATGGTCGTATGCGTGTTTGGCGCCGTGCAGGTGAGCGCCACAATCAGGACTGCATACGACCGAGGCACACAGGGCCAACACCCGGCATCATGGTGTGGGGAGCGATCTCCTACACTGGCCGTACACCACTGGTGATCGTCGAGGGGACACTGAATAGTGCACGGTACATCCAAACCGTCATCGAACCCATCGTTCTACCATTCCTAGACCGGCAAGGGAACTTGCTGTTCCAACAGGACAATGCACGTCCGCATGTATCCCGTGCCACCCAACGTGCTCTAGAAGGTGTAAGTCAACTACCCTTGCCAGCAAGATCTCCGGATCTGTCCCCCATTGAGCATGTTTGGGACTGGATGAAGCGTCGTCTCACGCGGTCTGCACGTCCAGCACGAACGCTGGTCCAACTGAGGCGCCAGGTGGAAATGGCATGGCAAGCCGTTCCACAGGACTACATCCAGCATCTCTACGATCGTCTCCATGGGAGAATAGCAGCCTGCATTGCTGCGAAAGGTGGATATACACTGTACTAGTGCCGACATTGTGCATGCTCTGTTGCCTGTGTCTATGTGCCTGTGGTTCTGTCAGTGTGATCATGTGATGTATCTGAGCCCAGGAATGTGTCAATATAGTTTCCCCTTCGTGGGACAATGAATTCACGGTGTTCTTATTTCAATTTCCAGGAGTGTATTAATATTTCGCTTCTGGTTGAGCTGCAGCCGAACCAGTTCCATCAACTGCATTGTTTTAAAATTTTTCTGGTTGCAGGTGGTTTACTTCGCTATTGCGTGGAAGTAATGTTTTCGAATGGAAATTAAACAATATTCTCACATCTTTGTTAAAAAATGACCACCAAGCCAGTGCTACTTTCAAGTTAGGATTTCTACGTTCAAACGCAGTCACAGTCACTCTAATTTAGCTAGCATATGGTATGTAACCGAATCCGGTACCGGAAAGCTTACGGAACGGATTGTCTGCCACAGAATGCTCGCACAAATATTCCACAATTCTCTCCCAGTGAACCTTCAGTTATCGGTCCAAAATTACACAATACGCTACGCGGATATTATTTATTCAAAAAGTTGCAAATCACACATAAAATCCAAAATTTCGCCCGTTTGTCTTTGTCACTCGTTCGCTGTTACTTTGCGGCAACCCATGGTCAAGTTTATCTCATGCTTTAGCGAAATTATTACCTGTGTTCAGAGCTTCCAATACGCAAGTCCTACCGTCATGGTGACTGAATTGCAAACTGAACTTAGATTCGACAAAGCAGTAGTTGTAGCCCACCAAATATGCGCAAATCTTCTCTCTTCTGATTGGCTGAGAAAGATATGTCAATATTAAACTACGCTATCCTGTGTCTTCTGCTATAAACTAATCACCACATAATATCATTTTATAACGATCAATACAATGAAGAAATTTACATAACTGAATTATCATAAAATATTTGTTGCTCTGCAGTATCATAAACAAGCGAACTATACACTACAAAGTTTCCCCTGAGCGTAGACTTACTCTTTCCTTCGAGATACGAATACATGTAAATCATGTATAACGGTGCGTGGCGGAGGGCACTTCTGGAGCCACTAACTTATCCTCCCTACCCTGATCGACTCGCGAATGGCGAATGGGACGAATAAATGGCGGTAAGCCTCTTTATTAGTTCTAATTTCTCTAATATTCTCGCCGTGGTCATTTAGTGAGATGTATGTGGGAGAAATTAATATGTTGTCCGACTTTTCCGGGAGAGCGCTCTCTCGAAATTTCAATAGTACATCTGTCCGTAATGCACAACGCCTCTCTTTTAGCATCTGTTCTCTGTATCTCCTGTCAGCCCTACCTGGTAACAAACCCATGTTTATGAATAATACTCAAACATCGATCGAAAAAGAACCTCGTCAGCCACTTCCTTCGTGGATGAGTTACATTTCCTTAACATTTTTCCTATGAATATCAGTATGACATGTACTTTTCCTACTATTTATTTTATGTGCTCATTCCACTAAAATTTGTAGTGCCTCAAGAATTTCGACGCAAATTCTAAAGACACTCGGCTTTCCACCGTCTCGAACACCCGATATCTGACGCGGGCAAGTAGTTGCCGCACTCGCCACAGAAGCTACATGATCGTCACAAGGAGAAAGCGTGCCTTACTCCGTGACGGTGCTACGTCAGTCATTATTGTGAACAGTTGAATTATGTTATAAGAAAAGAAAACGACACTTACTTACTGACTATTTAGAGATGCTGATGGTGGACTTGCGAGAACTTGGAGAGATTTCTGGAACTGTATTTATTGTAAAAGTACTTAAAAGTTTCTGACGGACTGCGAATCATTTGGCTTACGAAATATGATTCACTTATGTGAAAACTGTTATGTGGTGTTCTGTTTGTGGAAATGAAAATATAGTGGGATTGATTTAAAAGTATCTTGAGTGTATGGACTCATTTTAAGAGTAGAGAAGATTCCTCCAAACAGCATTATATCTTCGAAGAAGAAGTTGGGGGGACCGACAAAACACCTCCAAGTAAGTCCAATGATGAAGGGAACGTTTGAGTCTTGCACACCAGCACCACACTGCTTCCTCTTGTCTCCGGAAACTACCAGAAGGTCACTCTGGATATTTATTCCTAGACATTTTGCTGTAGATACTGCTTCCAGCGATTTGTCATCAGTAGTGTAGTTGAACAGTAGTGGACTTATTTTCTACGTATGCACAGTATGCTTCATTTGTTTACGATAAGGGTCAACTGTACAGAGCCTGCGCCATTTATCACTCTGCTAGCGTGTGGGGTTGATCTGAGATTCTGTTATTTTGCGCAACGGATTAATCTGAGATGTACCCTTTACTCTGTGGCTCCTCCAAGATGCAATTTCCACCCCCAAACTACTACAGAAATCAGACAGACGCTCCAAACGTTCTAAAGAGAAATGCCTGAAAAATTTTCAGCAATAAATATCTTCTGGAGTCGTCCGCTGTAAGGAAATGACACAAAAATTCAAAAAATTTCTTACGTAACTAGTGGGATACTTGGGTACCGGAGTAGTGCTAGTTAGTGTAAGAAAAACATGAAACTAATGAAAGTTATTATTTATTTTGCAAAAATTCTGAGAAATCACAATGGCACTTTTAGTTATGAATTGAACAAGTTATATCTCGGTTCTTTTCGGAATGTGAAGTTACCTCTCAAGGATATAATCCGCTAATGAAATTTCTATACAAAGTTTAAGGTTGTTGTTGACTTGGCAGAATGGCTGAGAGGCGCGCCTACTCAACTTGAGTAAATATCCTTCAGAATGTTGCTAGGTACAGTCGAGGTTGTCACGTGTGAAATGCAGTGAAGTGTACTGTTGTGGAGGAAATATGGGGCTCGCAATAGCTGTAGCGCACAATACCGTAAGCTGCGATGACTGCGGTCTGTGCTGCTCGCTGCTGACAAATAAGATAACTCTCGTTCTATCTGGATTGACCTTCACCAATCAAACTCTCCCTACGCCTTGATGAAGTCAAGGATTCCTATTCGCCACTAGTCTAACTATTGGCGTGGTACACCGGTCAGATAACCAGTCCAACGCGATGCCACTCAAAAATTCGCTCGCAGGCGTTTAACTATAACTCTGTCCATTCACACCACACAATAAGTGTGTCGGCCAACACAGTGAACAACGCTTAATCGCAAGGACTCAATACAGAGTGTCGCACTTCGATTCGCTCTCGATAGATGTACTCTCCCAGTGAAGTACTGAGGAGAGACTTGTTCCTCGCTCCAAGAGCGACAACAGAACTGCCGCTCTCCACGCCAGACGTGAAGGGGTATATCTTTTGGTCTCTTCCATTACTCCTTCAGCTCAGAAATATCGTCTGCCAATCAGCATTGCTCTTTTAGAACGGGAGAATGACTTTTCGTTTAAGGCGACCAATCCAGAAACCTGTAACATTGGCGTTTGGCGTTTGCTGTCTCCCTGTGGAAATCTCTGAAACTGCGTGCTATGTGTAAAGAATGCGTAGGCTGGCCGCTACCACACAATGTAGCGGAATTTGCTTTTAAGCCAAACACGGGGTTATTCCTCCTTTCCCTTGGGCACACGCTGTCCATTCCACGGGCAGTCACTGGCCGACATAAATAGGCTGGGTCGTCCTCTGAAGGGACCGGCGTCCTGTTGTGTGGTTTCTCTCCCGAACTAAAAGCTCCTGTGACCGTCATGTCTGGAATGTATGTGTGTACGCCACCCTCGAGTATTTCAACCCTGGAGCACTTACTTGTTATTTGCATATCGTTTACATGAATTCATACAACATTGACTTTATCTTATCGAGTTTTGGTTCG
Organism: Schistocerca cancellata; assembly: GCF_023864275.1. NCBI lineage: Eukaryota > Metazoa > Arthropoda > Insecta > Orthoptera > Acrididae > Schistocerca > Schistocerca cancellata. The sequence goes on along the minus strand of NC_064634.1, from coordinate 419,519,469 downwards.
AACGAAGCTTCTTGATGTGCGGAATATGATTGTGAGGGCGGAATATGTAAGCAATGAAGGTCAGGAGACCACGACGTCTTACAACTCCTCTGCATATGCATTGGAACTTTCTTATAGACAACCATATCAACTAACAACAGTCTTAAGGAGCTTCCAATGCTTGCTACTAGATCATTTATATGCACTGTAAATGGTTCCTGTTGTATCAAATTTCCTTAGGGATGTCCAGTAATTACCTTACATCTGTCGATTTTGTTTCGTTAAGAACGACGTGCGGATTTCTATTCAGAAGGAAGTTTTGTATCTAATCGCAAATCTGGTCTGATACATGATAAGCTCGTACTATTGTTCACTAAACGGCAGTACTCACACTAATGTATACTCGGATAACAGACGTAACAAGAGCCACTTATCATATCACTTCTCATTCACATCTTCCTTACCACTAATCTAATCATATTAAATCAGCAATAATTAATTAAAGTAATAATATTCAGAGGAGATAACATTTATAATCCAAAACACAACGAGCAAGTTGGCGCAGTTATTAGCACACTGGACTCGCAATCGGAAAGACGACGGTTCAAACCCTAGGCCGGCCATCCTGATTTAGGTTTTCCGTGATTTCCCTAAATCCCTTCGGCAAATGCCGGGACGGTTCCTTTGAAGGGCATGGCCGACTTCCTTCCCCATCCTTCTGTAATTCTATGGGATCGATGTTTAGAAACAGAAGAAACGTGTAACTACACTGCTTTAACATAGGAGGCTACTCCACAAGGTAGTGCTATCAACACGGAAAGACTCGAAGAAAACTTTTGTGGTATGTACATGTAGTGAAAGTGGTTACTTATTTAGAATGCCTCGTAGGTGTGCTCAAGATATGTCTGCGATGCTATGATCACTGAGGAAGTAGTGAAGCAACCGTAATGTATGACAGTTGTGGCATCAGTTTGTGGAAAGTTTTCTTGGGGAATGGCAGCCCATTCTTCACTGAGTGCTGCACTGAGGGAGGCATCGACGACGGTCGGTGAGGCCTGGCACGAAGTCGGCGTTCGAAAACATTCCAAAGGTGTCCTATAGGATTCAGGTCAGGTCTCTGAGCAGGCCGTTGCAGGGATGCTAATGTCGAGTAACCACTCCGATATATGCTGTGCATCATGAACAGGTGATCGATCGTGTAGAAACATGCAATCAACATCCCCGAATTGCTCTTCAGCAGTGGGAAGCAAGAAGGTGCTTAAACGTCACTGCTAGCCTGTTGTGTGATAGTGCTACGCAAAACAACAAGGAGTGCAAACCCTCTCCATGAAAAACACGACCACGTCATAACACCACAGCCTCCGAATTGTACTGTTGGCACTACACACGCTGACAAATACCGTTCACCGGGCATTCGCCATACCCACACCGTGGCATCGGATCGCCACATTGTGTACCGTGATTCGTCACTCGACACAACGTTTTTCCACTGTTCAGTCGTCCATTGTTTACGCCCCTCACATCAAGCGACTCGCCGTTCGGCATTTACCGGCGTGATGTGTGGCTTATGAGCAGCCGCTCGACCATGAAATCCAACTTTTCTCACCTCCTGCCTAACTCTTATAGTACTTGCAGTGGATCCTGATGCAGTTTGGAATTCCTGTGTGGTGGTCTCGATAGATGTCTGCCTTTTACACAGTACGACTCTCTTCAACTGTGTGGCGGTCTGTCAGTCAACAGACGAGGTCGGCCTCTACGTTTTCGTGCTGTACGTGTCCCTTCATGTTTCCACTTCACTATCACATCGGGAACAGTGGATCTAGGGATGTTTAGAAAATCTCGCTTACAGCCGTATGACACAAGAAACACCAAATCACCTGACCACGTTCGAAGTCCCTGAGTTTCGCGGAGCGCCCCATTCTGCTCTCTCACGGTGTCTAATGATTACTGAGGTCACTGATATGGAGTACCTGGCAGGAGGTGGCAGCACAATGCACATATAATGAAACGTATGTTTTTTGGGCGTGTGCGAATACTTTTAATCGCTTAGTGTACATTCTGAATATATTTATATGGGGAAGACTTATTAAACAAGCCCACATGTCACACGCAGGTGGCTGTGTTTCCTTACCCTACACTGATGTCTAACCGCAGTCTCCCATACTTCGACTTATTCTGAGCCACATAAGCCGTCCATGCAAGCTTAGATATCTATAGGTCACCCATACTAATTGTCCTGCTACTCATAAGTACCCCCTAAGTTTAAGAAGATGACTGCGGAAAGTTCTAAGACTTAAGGAATATACACACATCAAAAAAAGTTTTGTATCACCTCGGTTCCGGAGTTCCGAAGCCTGTACAGATAACAGGAATAGAGATCAACATAAACATCATTTCCGCCCTTTTCATTGCTCTTGAAAACCACACATTGCATGTTGGACCACTATACAGTGAGACCTTCAGAGGTGGAGGTCTAGACTGCTGTACACACTGGTACCTCTAATACCCAGCAGTACTTGCATTGATACATGTCTGTATTCGTCGTGGCATGCTATCCAAAAGTTCATCAAGGCACTGTTGGTTCAGATTGTTCCACTCCTCAAGAGCGATTCGGATCCCTCAGAGTGATTGGCCAGTCACATCGCACATAAACGGCCTTTTTCATTATATCCCAGTTATATTCAATAGGGTTCATGTCTGGAGAACATGCTGGCCACTCTAGCAGAGCGATGTCGTTATTCTGGAGGAAGTCATTCACAAGGTGTGCATGACGGGGGCGCGAATTGTCGTCCATGAAGACAAATGCCTCGCCAATATACTGCCAATATGGTTGCACTGTCGGTCGGAGGATATCATTCACGGATCGTACAGCCGTTAGGACGCCTTCCGCGAGCACAAGCGGCGTACGTCAGCCCCACATAATGCCACGCCAAAACAGCAGAGTACCTCCAGCTTGTTGCACTCACTGGACATTGTGTCTAAGGCGTTCAGCCTGACCGTGTTGCCTCCAAACACGTCTTCGACGATTGTCTGGGTGAAGGCATATGCGACACTCATCGCTGAAGAGAACGTGATGCCAACCCTGAGCAGTCCATTCGGCATGTTGTTGGGCTCATCTGTGCCGCGCTGCATGGTGTCGTGGTTGCAAAGGACCTCGCCATGGACGTTGGGAGTGAAGTTGCGCATCGTGTAGCCCATTGCGCACAGTTTGAGTCGTAACACGACGTCCTGTAGCTGCAAGAAAAGTATTATTGTGGCGTTGCAGTCAGGGTACCTCCGAGCCATAATCTGTAGGTAGCGGTCATCCACTGCAGTAGTAGCCCTTGGGCGGTCTGAGCGAGGCATGTCATAGGCAGTTCCTGTCTCTTTGTATCTCCTCCATGTCCGAACAACATCGCTTTGGTTCACTCCGAGACGCGTGGACACTTCCCTTCTTTTGAGCCCTTCCTGGCACAAAGTAACAAAGCGGACGCGATCGAAGCGCGGTATTGACGTCTAGTCATGGACGAACTACAGACGACACGAGCCGTGTACCTCTTTCCTTGTGGAATGACTGATCGGCTGTCGGACCCCCACCGTCTGATTGGCGCTGCTCATGGCTCATGCATAGTTGGTTACATCTTTGGGTAGGTTTAGTGACATCTCTGAACAGTCAATGGGGCTGTTTCTGTCATATGATATCCACAGCTAACGTCTACCTTCAGCAGTTCATGTGTGTAAGAACAGGTCAGTGAATAGAGCTTCTCTCCAAATTTTGACTCACAATACAGGTGATCAATATGGGCACTATCTATGAGGTGGGAAGTGTCAAAACAGGTTCAAGAGGACATGGAAGCAAATTCATTGAAGTTGCTATCTTTTGGCGTGAACTGTTTCGATAGCAATACATAGCGAATGATTTGTCTACATGTTCTTAAATGTCTGCCCCCTAGTGCAACAACGCCACAGCATGTAGTACGAAGAGAAACTCGCAGTGATTGTTCTACCCGTTGGCACACTATCTGGTCGAACGTTTCAGACATGTATTAGTGGACATTAACCCAGGTGCCTGACTTCTGGCTCCTGCTGACTAGCCGCTTTTTAAAGCCGCAAGTCCTGTCGTGGACTCATATAAGAGCTAGATAGGGCGTGTTTCCTTCTTAAATCTTACGTGGACCAATAACCGGAATGGCAATGTGCTCATCTATTGGCCTAACAAAGAGTGGCTGGTGGCTCTGTCATCGACCCTGGAGCACCCAGTTGTAGTCAATATTAGGAATCAGCTTCCTTGCGACTCATGAAAAATTTAGCCTTTGTCTTAACGTTCTGTGCTGGTCCACATGTCTTGCCTACCGTGACCGGGTCCACTCAGAATCATTGCAGATCACCACAAGGACTGTAAGATAAGAATCAGACACTATCGTGAGTAGTTTCGACACCCTGTCAAGGAATGAGTGCTGTATGACTAGTTTGGCAGCTGTTGACTCAAGTGCACCTATGTAACAATAGGGTAACTGTTAATGACGAAACTTACAGACCCGCAAAAACTGCGGAGAAACATTCTCTTTACGAGGAACATAATTATGGTATCGTCAGTTATTAGTTATCTTGAGAACATGCTTAAAATTAATGTACTAATGCAAGTGCTTACTTATCCCGACATCTATGCGTGTTAAAGCGGCCTTCCAGGTCGGGAATGGGTTTGGCCCCGGGTGGAGTACGCCCAGCTGTTTGACGAGGAGGATCGGTGTTTCGACACGCCTGGAAGCGATGTTTAGTCGGTTTCCTGCGTCCTAAATCCTAGTAGGTGAATACCGGCCTGGTATCCAAGTTCCGCATCAGTTACACGACTCGAAAACATTTAGAAACCTTTCACCCAGTATTACAAGAACAAATGTACATGCAGACAATCGGGGTACATATATTCCGACTCAGGAGTGATGGTGAGGGGGAAGGGGGGAGATAACGAAATGGGAACAGGAGTGTCATCCTCCCGCCCAATAAATTAACTATGCTACATTCGTAAATAACCGTGTCGATTCCGTGCCAATGTAGGACAAATGCACAATAAAAAAAAATTTAAGTAGTTCATAATTAATAACATTTTCATAGCCATTTCTAGCTAAGTTCGTTCAAGTTCCTTGTTTTCACGTGATTCTTACGTATAAACATACTGTATTTCCGCTCCTTGCGGGTGCTACTTCACATTTTTCATGCGCAACAATACCAGGGTGTTACAAACTATACCGACTCCAGAGGTTGTGTGTCGCCAGGAAGAAATCGAGGATAGAAACCCATGTCCAGAAACGTCATGCAACGACGCTACAAAACTTCGAAGTTATTGGCGCCGGTGCCCACCATTAGAGCACAACTTCAGCAGCAAACTTATCTTTGTACGCTGATGTAGAATCCGTGGAATGTCGTTTGTCGTTCAGTGATTGCGACTGTTTATCACGATTGGCAGTGAAGAAGATGGGGTTAGCTGCTACGTAGACAGGTCTTGTCTCCTGTGAATTCAGTGCTCTGTTACCTCGGAGGGTGATGGTTTTAGACACAGGTTCACTCCTGCAGTTCATTTTTGTCCTGGAACTCTTTCAAATCTCCAGTGTTTTCTGTATACAGGAGAAAAATAACTTTGGAGGGAATCTCGTGTCCAAAACCGTTATCCACCGAGGCATTAGAGCAGCACATACACTCCTGGAAATGGAAAAAAGAACACATTGACACCGGTGTGTCAGACCCACCATACTTGCTCCGGACACTGCGAGAGGGCTGTACAAGCAATGATCACACGCACGGCACAGCGGACACACCAGGAACCGCGGTGTTGGCCGTCGAATGGCGCTAGCTGCGCAGCATTTGTGCACCGCCGCCGTCAGTGTCAGCCAGTTTGCCGTGGCATACGGAGCTCCATCGCAGTCTTTAACACTGGTAGCATGCCGCGACAGCGTGGACGTGAACCGTATGTGCAGTTGACGGACTTTGAGCGAGGGCGTATAGTGGGCATGCGGGAGGCCGAGTGGACGTACCGCCGAATTGCTCAACACGTGGGGCGTGAGGTCTCCACAGTACATCGATGTTGTCGCCAGTGGTCGGCGGAAGGTGCACGTGCCCGTCGACCTGGGACCGGACCGCAGCGACGCACGGATGCACGCCAAGACCGTAAGATCCTACGCAGTGCCGTAGGGGACCGCACCGCCACTTCCCAGCAAATTAGGGACACTGTTGCTCCTGGGGTATCGGCGAGGACCATTCGCAACCGTCTCCATGAAGCTGGGCTACGGTCCCGCACACCGTTAGGCCGTCTTCCGCTCACACCCCAACATCGTGCAGCCCGCCTCCAGTGGTGTCGCGACAGGCGTGAATGGAGGGACGAATGGAGACGTGTCGTCTTCAGCGATGAGAGTCGCTTCTGCCTTGGTGCCAATGATGGTCGTATGCGTGTTTGGCGCCGTGCAGGTGAGCGCCACAATCAGGACTGCATACGACCGAGGCACACAGGGTCAACACCCGGCATCATGGTGTGGGGAGCGATCTCCTACACTGGCCGTACACCACTGGTGATCGTCGAGGGGACACTGAATAGTGCACGGTACATCCAAACCGTCATCGAACCCACCGTTCTACCATTCCTAGACCGGCAAGGGAACTTGCTGTTCCAACAGGACAATGCACGCCCGCATGTATCCCGTGCCACCCAACGTGCTCTAGAAGGTGTAAGTCAACTACCCTGGCCAGCAAGATCTCCGGATCTGTCCCCCATTGAGCATGTTTGGGACTGGATGAAGCGTCGTCTCACGCGGTCTGCACGTCCAGCACGAACGCTGGTCCAACTGAGGCGCCAGGTGGAAATGGCATGGCAAGCCGTTCCACAGGACTACATCCAGCATCTCTACGATCGTCTCCATGGGAGACTAGCAGCCTGCATTGCTGCGAAAGGTGGATATACACTGTACTAGTGGCGACATTGTGCATGCTCTGTTGCCTGTGTCTATGTGCCTGTGGTTCTGTCAGTGTGATCATGTGATGTATCTGACCCCAGGAATGTGTCAATAAAGTTTCCCCTTCCTGGGACAATGAATTCACGGTGTTCTTATTTCATTTTCCAGGAGTGTATATAGGAGAACGACCTGGCTGCGGAAGCTAGTTCCATTTTCTCTACTGGGGTCGTCGCAACCAATCACGATCACTGAATAAGGAACAACATTGTGAGGCGTTCCGCCTACAGTCAGTCTGCGCACAAAGTGACGACTGCTGCTGGTGCTTATAACTGCGACGCTCTGTAGCGTTGTTGGGTGGCGTTTATAGATACATATTCATATCCTCAATTTGTTCCTCACAACAGCATCTACAGATCTTCGAAGTTTGCTGGTATTGCTTTGCAAGGCCCTGCATATTAATGTATGCACTACGTAAGCCACCGTACAGTGAGGGATGGAGGATAAGTCGTACCAATAGTATCGATTCCATTTCCATTCGAGTATGGAGTGAAGGAAAAATTACCATACGTGCCGATGTGCGATCCATAATATCTCATGTTTATTTTCCAATTCGCAATGTGAGATATACGATGGTAGCAGCATAATGTTCACACAATTTTCGTTGAATACAGGTTACTTAAATTTATACAACAGCATTTAGGGAGAATTACTACATCTTCTTTCCATCCATTCTCTCATTTAGGTTCCAAGAATTCTGTCATACTTTCGTATTGTCTATACAGAAATGTTGTAAAGTGTCAAACAAATAACACACCTTAAATTGACTTCCTGAAACAATTCTGTTTAACTCGATATGTCATACAACGTAATTACGTGAAACTCAACGAATGTTATTAAAATGCTGATGTAATAAATAAGCCAGAATATCACGAATATACACCAATTACACTCACACTAGAAATTGCACGCAAGTAATTTCCCCGACCCGAGCTAAAATATGCAGTTCTGAAGGAAAGAGAATTTTATGACGGTAATGCTAGTCCAATTTAGGCCGACACAATTCGCGATGGGGGAACTAGCGGACACAATGAGACGCCGCCGCTACTACGTAGGCCATCGGCAAAAGTCGCCCCTTGTCATTCCTTTCAACGAAAACCTTCAGAAATCCTTCCCACAGGAACATGGCGGGAGATGCCAGATAGAAAGTCGAGAGATAAAAGTTTCGGGGAAACCCAACACAAAACATAGGAGACTCATTGTACCCACCTGAGTTAAAAATCTGCATGAAAGAAAAAAGTGTTTATCTCACTGTTACGAAGCAAAATTTAAACTCTGCCCTATGAAAGAAACGAAGCCTGTGATAGGCTACAAAAACTCTAGTGGATGGAGTTATAACAAAGTACAAATGCAGTGATTGGATTGGCGTGGCCACCAACATTGATGCAGAAAAATTGCAGACAGAGTAATTGGCTCTTCTCTTGAAGAAATCATCGAATGTATGAACAAGGCTACTCCGGCCGCGCTGAGATGATTGCGAGAATAATTATGTGAACGCTTGTTCACAGGCTCGTCTTAACTCGCAAGCCGTTAAACTGCAAGAGAATCTCATCGAGCACTTACAGTTAATGCTTGCAAGTGATTTGAGGGCAACGACGTATGCGCTATTCCAGCGAAATAGCGTGTACCATGTCAGTTAACTGAGCTAGGGAATAACTAGGATTCTCGGCTTCACTGAAGGCGTAGTAAATGCGTCTGACAGATGTTTAACAGTCGAGAGAGATGTAGGATAGATTCTGAGGTTCACAGCTCGCGCCAACAACCACAACTGCCGCCGCCGAACCAAGGTAAAAACATGTACCAGCGCCACGCCAGTAAGTGATATTCATTTGATGCTCAAAAGGAAACCTCCCCATCGCACCCCCTCAGATTTATTTGGCACAGTGGATAGGCCTTGGAAAACTGAACACAGATCAATCGAGAAAACAGGAAGAAGTTGTGTGGAACTATGAAAAAAGTAAGCAAAATATACAAACCGAGTAGTCCATGTGCAACATAGGCAACATCAAGGAAAGTATGAGCTCAGGAGTGCTATGGTTCCGTGGTTAGTGTGAGCAGCGGCGGAAAGAGAGGTCCTTGGTTCAAGTCTTCCTTCGGGCGAAAAGTTTACTTTCTTTATGTTCGCAAAGATATGATCTGTCCGTTCGTTCATTGACGTCTCTGTTCACTGTAATAAGTTTAGTGTCTGTGTTTTGCGACCGCACCGCAAAACCGTGCGATTAGTAGACGAAAGGACGTGCCTCTCCAATGGGAACCGAAAACATTTGATCGCAAGGTCATAGGTTAACCGATTCCTCCACAGGAAAACACGTCTGATATATTCTATACGACACTGGTGACGGCATGTGCATCACATGGCAGGAATATGTTGTCGACCCACCTAACTTGTACACTTGGCGAATGGGTAAAAGCATTCTTCTACCTTGCCCGATTTAGGTTTTCTTGTGGATGTGATAATCACTCCCAAAAAAGTAATGAAAACATAAGAGTTCGTCACATAAACTGCAACAAATGAATGCAACAGTTTCACAGTCGCACAGTTTTCCCTGTACTCTGTCAAAACACATGTTTTTAACGTTTTCAAATTTTTCCGTGTGTAGACCGTCAAATCCTGCATCTGTCCAAGCAAATCTGAACATGTCCTGGAATTTTGGAGAGCGAAGTTGATTATGTGTGAGTGCCTGAAATTTGATAATTGTCCGAAAATAAGAAATTAAACTTTTCTCTCGAAGGAAGACTTGAACCAAGGACGTCTCGCTCCGCAGCTGCTCATGCTAACCACGGGACCACGGCGCTCCGAGGCTCATGTTATCCCTGATCTTGCCTATCTTGCGGATGGACTACTCTGTTTGTATATTTTGCTTATTTTTTTATAGTTCCGCGCAACTTCTTCCGGTTTTCTTGATTGATCTGTGTTTAGTTTTTCAAGGCCTATCCATTGTGCCAACTCATAACTAAATCTGAGGGGGGTGCGATGGGGAGGTTCCCTTGTCAGAACTGTGATCGTCTCCGTCTCTCCTATTTTTTTGTACATTCAACCATGATCTGTAGTTAAACATATTCACGATTCTCGGACCTAATTGAAGCAAAAACATGAGATATCCGATCTGACTAAAAGGTTTGTTCAGCCACTGCACAGTTATAAATTGTTTTGATTGCGTACTTAATTTTGTTTGCTCGTTATCGATTCCCATTCAATTTTGATTATTTTCATTGTGCATCTTAGCGTAATTATAATCATTGGCCCCAATTCTATTTGATTTGTTCGTATTTTTATCGATCCCCAGACATGGTCATCAACCAGCTTACCATTAGAGAACCTTGTAATAGGAAATTCGCTTCACGGTTGTGAACACCCGGTAACAATATTTTAACATCCTGTACGTAATTTTGTTAACATGTGTATGGCATGAAGTTATACTTAGAGTTAAAACAAACCTTAATAACGAAAATCTAGGATTTTCATTTTTTGCTAATATATTGTTACCCGTGAACCCATACAATAATTTCTGTTAGCGATAACGTTTCCTTTACAGGGAGTGCAGAGGTACCGACATTGAGGTCATTGTCTGATTACATGATTCTCCGTACTGTTGCACTCTTCTGAACTCTGTGTGTGTGAGATGGTGAGTTCCTACCTTGCAGGCCGTAGGTTCAACACCAAATTCCTAAAACACTCACAGAGCGTCCTTGGCGCAGCTGTGATAGGAATATAGATCAGAACCAGTCACACACGTGTTACAACTTTATGCTTCTATGAATGCGTCTCTGATTTCGTTCAATGCCTGTTGTCATGTTGTAATGTCCCCTTAGAAAAATTAATGAATTACTGTGCTGCTAAACCTCTTACGTTATTTGATTTTCAAGCAGCTGAGCAAAACTGAACGTACTCAGTCATTTCTCTCTTTACTTATTCTGATCATCACTAAACTGACACACAATATTTTTAGCGCAACGGAATCTGACTTTCAATAATCCCTACAAAAGAATGGTGCTGACTAACAATAACCTATACCTTTCATGAATCACTCACCTCACAAAAATATTCGTTACTCGAACTACTGCAATACAGCGCGCGCCAATACTGCCAGCTGAATAAAAGATTCCAACTACTGAAGGCACTAACTACTGATAGGCATAGTTAGCAAATGAAAGATTTTGATAGAGAACAAACAATGTATTTACCTTAATAATGTTCAAAGGTCATCATCTATGTATGAGTTCATGATATCCAATATTACAAATATACTCTTTCTGATGGACACACGTCCAGATCGTCCGCTCTCAAAACTCTGCCATCTCTCTCCCCACATCCACCACTGCCGGCGGCTCACCTCCAACTGCGCAACGCTACACGCTGTTCACATCCAACTGCCCAATACTACAATGGCAAAAATTCCAACAATGCAAACCAGCCACAGACTACACACAGTACAGTCAGTGATTTTCATACAGAGCGCTACGTGGCGATACCAACATAAAAACCTAAACAGCCTACTTACAGTGTCCACTGGGTGAAGATTTCAAACACTGGACAATACCGTAGAACTGATCAGACAGGGTCTTTTAAACGAGTTACTTTAAGATGCGTATAACTTTCCGAGAATCCCTCTCAGAAAGTAAGCCTGTAACCCACCTTCCCTGTACTCTTTTTGCCACATCGTCCGTTTTCATATCGCTTATAAGAGCGATCACCTTAAATATGTATGTGAAATGATGTGCTCTGATGCTACACGGTCCTCTCTCTTTATTATTGGCATATTTTATTTTATTTTTTTTCCCTTGTTGTGCTGTAGCCGTGCGTTTATTAAACAGATAGGCGTGAAAAAGTACAGATTTGTCGCGGGAAACTCTGCAGTTACCGATTGGCTGTGGTATTCTTTTTCCTTTTCCGCGTGCAGCTGCCGTATTCACGGGTGCCGTGGGCGGTGGCTTGCGCGCCGGGCGTGGCGGCCTACTTCCATTACCGTGGCGGCTGCCGATTTAATGGGTTTAATTAAAGTCTGGGCGGCCGTGATAGCCACGAGCTTGTGGTCGGCCTCCGCTTGCTTTGACGACCAGCCACCGACAAGCGCGTCGTTGTGAGACACCGAGCCGGGGGAGGCGGCACGCCGGGGACAACCGCCACTCATCGATAAGCAAAGCTGGCTGAACGCTGCAAAACCAGCTCCCTGGTACAAACTTCTGATTCCCTTTTGTAGATTATTGCCTTCTTAATAACACACTGACACACTTGAATCGTGGATTTACTTTCAAAATATTTTCTTAAAGAATTTACTTTATTTACTAGCGATTCATCAACACATTTAATCGCACTATATGCGCGTGGAGGTAGTTGCCAGTGGGTAACTGACGAAAATAAATTTCTTTCAACAAATGGCAATTTTCTACCTAAAACTCTGTTAAAAAAAAACTGATTTAAAACTTATAATCAGTAAGCACCCTCTAAATATCAAGTTATAATTTATTCAGAGGCAGAAATAGCAATTTTTTTTGACAGTATGAGCTTTCGAGCTGAGAACCTTGCCGCTCTCTTTTGACACGGCCGTGATCACGACCGCTCACAACAACCTCTGAATGACTATACTGGTGTAAATCTGCAACACACCAGATTACTTTAAAGTAAAAATTTTAACTACTCACACAAACACATAAACTATGCACCCCGTAGGAGGGATGGTAACGGTACAAAACAATCACATTAAAAAATTACTTGCCACCTAAAGTGCAACTTGTTTTTAAAAGAAAACTCTTACGGTGGAAGGGTGGCAACTTTATATACTAAAATGACCATTTAAATGAAAACTCATGAAATGCAGTCTTACATAAAATGTACTACATGTTTTACATTACACATATACCGCCTCTCAAGATGATAGGCAAGATAAAAACATATTTGAGGAAATCGGCCCTTACACCTTAAGCAATAAATTCGTTAACACCGAATCCAACAAACATGACAGAGGCAGCTGTTAACGTATGGCAGATTGACAGGGGGATTACTGAACAACCCGAATCGCAGATTGCTCCAACACGCCCCTACTCCACAAGGGAAAAACGGACCACCCAATTCATAAATAACCATCTTCCCGCGGATGGGCTAACGGAGAAGAATAGTGGGACGATCCCAAAACAAAGTGGCTGGTGCCGTCACCAAGAAAACAAGTACGATTTAACAAGTAACTGAAACAACATATCTCCAATCACTTAACTTCTAATAAACTGCGAAGACCTGGCGCAGCACCCCCAACGCTCTCCCGAACCGTCCGCTGCCAGCCGCTTCAACGGACGAAGGAAGGCGCGCCGATCTCCCGTCTCACGGCGTCGCAGCTCGCACCGGCCAGCCCGATGTTGTGGTTTGTCTCCTGTTGCTCTCGTGTCGACCGCGGCCCACTGTACTCACGTGGCGAACTCACATGCGCCGACGCTCAAGGTGGACAAGTAATCTTGTGTCTCAGTGCGCTACCGACCAACCGATCGATCCAACCGCCAATGACCGTTGCCCGAGCAACTCGAACAGACTGGCGGCCTAACGCGCAGACTCAGGTGTAGGAACTCAGCCCCGACCGGGCGACCACTAGCTGAGTTCTGTTACTGGCGGAGTGGCAAGACTGATTTTCTGGCTTCAAAGTTGATCCAAACGACAGACGTACTAGCACTCCGACGACATAGACTAACTGCCGCGGCCGGCCGCGGTGGTCTCGCGGTTTTAGGCGCGCAGTCCGGAAGCGTGCGACTGATACGGTCGCAGGTTCGAATCCTGTCTCGGGCATGGATGTGTGTGATGTCCTTAGGTTAGTTAGGTTTAAGTAGTTCTAAGTTCTAAGGGACTGATGACCACAGCTGTTAAGTCCCATAGTGCTCAGAGCCATTTGAACCACTAACTGCCGCACAAATGCGAACGAGAGACAGACCAGCAACTGGTGACGCGAGACTGAACCAGCCTCACTCCGGCTGACCAACTTCCACTAGTCAGCTTATAGCGCCCCTTAAATACATGTGAACAGGCAACCTTTCCCCTTTTCCACCTGAGGGAGACACCAAAGCTGCGATTGCCACAGCGGTGCCACCACCAGAAACGGAGGGCGACTGCTTCACACTACGTGCTGCGGCGCGCTCTTCAAAACAGCAAATTTTACCGGTGTTCAACACTCTCTGACGAAAAAAAAGGCCGATGTCATTGGAACTTCGTACACGTACACAACGTGGACGTGAATATAAATGATTACAATTGCTATTGTCTATGACAGGTGGAAGGGCGACCAGAGCGCATTAGTGTCCCCCGTGTTTAGTGATGTTACCAGGCCTGGAAGGGTTTGTAAGCGGCGTGAACAGCTCTCGAGGTATTCAATGATCACTCTGAAGGAGTTATGTACTCGTGTTAGTGTTCTCGGCAACTGACAGAGCGTGAAACAGGTCTTGTTGTTGGTCTCCATTCGGCCGTCTGGTCGAATCGTGTAATATATACTGTAGATCTGTGGATTATTCAGATGTGGTGGAATCCCGATACTGGACTACATGGGAACGTGAGAGCAGGCATATTTGTAGTCGGAGTTCCGGTCGACCACATCTGATCATTACAAGGTAGGACCACCGTATTGTGGACCAAGCGCACTGTAATGCCTACTTGTACATACGACCACCTCACATCCGAGACCAAATAATGGTGTCCCTACAACAATCTCTGCCATCATGATGCGCTGGCGTAAGCTGTCGCAACCACTCCGGTCTGCAAAGATGCAGCAAGAAGATCTATAGTAGGATCTGGATCAAGCGCGCCTACTAGAGAGAGGCCAGATTCACAAGGAAGACACCGCCAAAGCCCTCTCGTCCGCAAGTATTTAGATAGCCTTCGCTGACCGGAGGAGCCGGCTGCGGTGGTCTCGCGGTTCTAGGCGCGCAGTCCGGAACCGCGCGACTGCTACCGTCCCAGCTTCGAATCCTGCCTCGGGCATGGATGTGTGTGATGTCCTTAGGTTAGTTAGGTTTAAGTAGTTCTAAGTTCTAGGGAACTGATGACCTCAGAAGTTAAGTCCCATAGTGCTCAGAGCCATTTGAACCATTTTCTGACCGGAGGAGTCAGTCTGTCTCAGTCTGAGTCACTAGCGCAGTCGTCAGCCCGAAGCTCAGTCACTGACGCACCGACTCGCACTTCAGTTTGGCGTCTGTCATTCATCGCGTAGCGAGACTTGTACCTCACCAACAGCAAGATTAAAAAATGGCTATGAGCACTATGGGAGTGAACATCTGAGGTCATCAGTCCCCTAGAACTTAGAACTACTTAAACCTAACTAACCTAAGGACATCACACACATCCATACCCGAGGCAGGATTTGAACCTGCGACCGTAGCGGTCGCGCGGCTCCAGAGTGAAGCGCCTAGAACCGCTCGGTCACACCGGCTGGCCAGTGAGATTAACGTGGACTGTTACGGAAGAACTTGTACCGCAATAGATGGACTCTCTTAAGATAAGTAGCTTCCTGTCTATGTAAATAAAGAACCCTGTTAATACATGTGTGCAGTTGTGATATAGAAAGGGGATACAGGACACCAAACAACACCCTCTCCCTTAATTACTATGGTACAAGACATTTCAATGGCGACGAGAATACAACACTGCACCGTTGGTTGCAGACAGCAGCAGCCGGAATAGGCATCTACTACCCCATGCGTAGGCTGCCGTTAACACAGCTCAAACGGCTGCGTTTGGACTTATCTGGTGACCGAGAAGAATAAACTAGTGATGAATAGTGTCACAGTGAGTTCTGCGCTGAATCGCGGTTCTGCACTAGGCTGTATGACCATAATCAGCGAACATGGCGGCGACCTGATGAGAGGTGTCATTCTTCCAATATTTTGGAGAGGCACAGCCGTGTTACTCTTGGTGTGGGGAGACTTCACTTACGGCTCCAGGTCACTGCTAGTAGTGAATGAGGGAATGCCGACCGCAAAGTGTTACGTCACATAAATCCTGAGTCCTCATGTGTTACTTCTCTTGCAACAGTACCGTAGTGCTCTTTTTGAAATAGACATTGCTCGTCTGTACCTGGAGCGAGTCTCTGTGAACTGCCTGCAATGTGTTGAAGTACTACTGTGTCCAGTAAGATAGCTAGACAGGTCCTGATAGAATGCGTATGGGGGCAGTTCAGTTGTAAACTCCGTTCCAGAAGTATTATCTAAAATATCAAGGACAAGTTCCACCAGTTGTGGACCTCAGAAGGTATAAGATCATACAAAGGCCTTTTGACACCGTTCCCAACAGAATCTGTGATCGCATCCGTGCCATACGGGGTAGGAGTGAGTGAGCGTATCATACTGATTAGTGTAAAACTGACTCAGTTTTGTAATCAGTCGTATAATACCACACACACTCTCAACCGATTGATTTCCTACTCCCCTTACGGGTGCATTATCTAATTTTAATTCAACAGTATTTTATTTCGATATCTCATCGAGCTACAAATTAGCCGAAAGTGTAAGTTAAAAGCCAATATGGTTTTTTGCATGTCGGTACTACCAATTCTCCCTTTCGATAAAATGTCGGGCTTCTCTTATTTGATACATAGCTTATAGGCAATGCCGTGACAGTAAGTAAGAAACAAAAAATAATCTCAGCGGACAAACATTAGCCACATAAAAAAGTACAGTGTGGGTGGATAGCTGAGTGGGAGGGGGGGGGGTGCTGTGGAGGGTGTAAAACCCTGTAAATAGAGGCCATGTGACCCTCCATTGATGACATAAGTTGATAATTCGCAACTAGCGTTGGGATAGTTTTAAGGGAAACAGATTGAAGATGGGCTCACATATTTCATTTGTTTTTTCACGTAATACACTTTATTATTTAACAACAATTTATCATTACAATTAAAAACTTGTTAAAAGAATCAGAATTGTCACAAACAAAACTTGAACAGGCTGAATTAATTAAAAATAAATTTTATCAATTACACCGTTAAGAGTACGGCTTGAAACGGGAAATATACGGTTCCCAAAAACAATAAAAGGTCACACCAACTGGGTGTGGCTCGAAGTAGGTTCAACAAACAATTTCATCAACCAAATGAATTACAGTGGCAGTCATTAAATGTACTAACATTTTACATCCTTAGGTAACTGTTACACAATGGGATAACATTCATCCAAGTACAGTATGGTGCACAAGTCACGCCACTGATTATAGGTGTTTAAAGGCCGCTTAGCAGTGTATAAGCCATAATACAAAAAACACTTAAGCAATAAAATACACAGTCTCTCAAATAGACAGACCGGGAAAGTATAAAATTTAAATATGAATCCCAACCGGTACACTCCAACCAGACACTGAAAATGACATCTAATAAATGTACAGTCTTCCAAAATTCAACGTAAGTTGGGAGGACATGCAACTGAAATGTACTTCCAACTGCTACAAACCAGCAGATAATCTTTAATAAAAAAGCAATTGCCCAAAATTCAAAATAAGATGAAAGATACAGCAGACAGCTATCACAGCCAACAAGGTACAAGCAGGCAAGATTCACAATAAGTGGAGTTAGCTAATGATTGTGGGCCAAGGTAAGGCTCGACAGCTTTTATTGGTAAGTAATGGTCTTAAACTGAATGCGCTGAGAAGAAGCAATAAGAACGCAAAGTTTAAACGAGTGTTTAAAGAGGTTTTAATGAGGTGGAACCTCGGGCTTGGCAAACGCGTCTTAAACATACTGAGCTTATTTAATTCACCAAAGAGAGGAAACTACTGGATCCCACTTAATGGGCGACACTCCGCTGTGGCAGGCATCAAACGATCAGCTTTACTTTGCTTGAGCCATCACGTTGCGACGGGTAGGTGCACCAGACTGCCGGCCAACCCAGACACCGTGCAATGACGAAAGGGCTACCGTGGCAAAAAGCAAACACGCCTCTGCTCCGGGCCCAGCGAACAGGTTGGTTCAAATGGCTCTGAGCACTATTAGACTTAATTTCTGAGGTCATCAGTCCCCTAGAACTTAGAACTTCTTAAACCTAACTAACCTAAGGACATTACACACATCCATGCCGGATGCAGGATTCGAACCTGCGACCGTAGCGGTCGCGCGGTTCCAGACTGTAGCTCCCAGCGAACAGGAAAGCGCCGATTGCCGACAAAGCTACCCTGCCAACACACACCAAAACGGAATAGTAATCTGCGTAAATAAGGCTACACAGAAGAATCCCTAAGGAGTAAAAAATGTGAACTAATGGTACAAGCGGCTAACGATACAGGTTACAAGTTTAACACTCCTTAAAGTTACTATTATGCAGAAGCAAAAATACGGGCTCCTGCTGATGCAATAGTTCAAGCATACTCATGTACCAAGATCGCTTTGCCTCCCACACAGATTAAGTTACAATGTAATTCCCTTCATGGAACTTGTAACAGGGAATACTCATACACTTGCACGGAGTATGGCCTATTCCACAAATTACGATTAGTAACACTGACCAGTGATCACGCATTCAATCAATTGTAAGTGCACTAATATAACAGGCCCAGTCTCATAGAACACAGACATGGACTTACAGTATCAGGTACTCAAAAATAAGAAAACAACACTTAACTTGACTCAGGTGTGAATAATCTGTGGCTTGTAGGATTCCGACCAGCGTGTTATTGCCTCATCTACATCTACATCTACATTCATACTCCGCAATCCACCATAAGATGCCTGGCGGAGGGTACCTCGTACCACAACTAGCATCATCTCTCCCTGTTCTACTCCCAAACAGAACGAGGGAAAAATGACTGCCTATATGCCTCTGTACGAGCCCTAATCTCTCTTATCTTACCTTTGTGGTCTTTCCGCGAAATATAAGTTGCACTTAGTAAAATTGTACTGCAGTCAGCCTCAAATGCTGGTTCTATAAATTTCCTCATTAGCGATTCACGAAAAGAACGCCTCCTTTCCTCTAGAGATTCCCACCCGAGTTCCTGAAGCATTTCCGTAACACTCGCGTGATGATCAAACCTATCAGTAACAAATCTAGCAGCCCGCCTCTGAATTGCTTCTATGTCCTCCCTCAATCCGACCTGATAGGGATCCCAAATGCTCGAGCAGTACTCAAGAATAGATCGTATTAGTGTTTTATAAGCGGTCTCCTTTACAGATGAACCACATCTTCCCAAAATTCTACCAATGAACCGAAGACGACTACCCGCCTTTCCCCCCAACTGCCATTAGATGCTTGTCCCACTTCATATCGCTCTGCAATGTTACGCCCAAATATTTAATCGACGTGACTGTGTCAAGTGCTACACTACTAATGGAGAATTCAAACATTACGGGATTCTTTTTCCTATTCATCTGCATTAATTTACATTTATCTATATTTAGAGTTAGCTGCCATTCTTTACACCAATCACAAATCCTGTCCAAGTCATTTTGTATCCTCCTACAGTCACTCAACGACGACACCTTCCCGTACACCACAGCATCATCAGCAAACAGCAGCACATTGCTGTCCACCCTATCCAAAAGATCATTTATGTAGATAGAAAACAACAGCGGACCTACCACACTTCTCTAGGGCACTCCAGATGGTACCCTCACCTCCGATGAACACTCACCATCGAGGACAACGTACTGGGTTCTATTACTTAAGAAGTCTTCGAGCCATTCACATATTGGGGAACCAATCCCATATGCTCGTACCTTAGTTAGGAGTCTGCAGGTGGCGCACCGATTCAAACACTTTCCGGAAATCTAGCAATATGGCATCCGTCTGGTACCCTTTATCCAAGCCTTACAGGCGGTGAAATTTAAGCTTACACAGTAGGCCGGGAACTTGACGACCATGTTGCACGAGATGGCCGGTGGTCTTCCCGCAGCCCGCGGCTACCAATCCTTGTGAGCCGGCAAGGTTTGCCCCTGACCGAGACCCGCGATGGACAGCCGGAGTCCCCAAAAGTAACAGTTTGCCTACCATGTGCCCTCCAGCCAACTGTCTCTCCAGGCTCCGTCCAACCAACAACATACACACCTCGACCAAAGACGTTAGCTCGCGACTCATGATCGAATCGGTATTGGTAACCTAAGTAGTTAGCGGAGACAGTGGAGTGCCATGCCACCAAGATCAGAGCAGCCACGGCTCGAAAGTGACCGCAGTGAAGTGATGTGTATGATCCAGAAGTGCGTGGTATCAGCGGAGTAAGATGGATACACGTGGAGACTAAACAAAATAGCATAGAGGAGCTGTCTTTCTTCTCCCCTATTTTATTCAATACCTCTCAATTAGTTACGTGATCTACCTATCTAATCTTCAGCATTCTTCTGCAGCACCACATTTCAAAAGCTTCTATTCTTGTATAAACTGTTTATTGTCTATATTTCACTTCCATACATGGCTAAACTCCAAACAAATTCTTTCAGAATGGATTTCCTGACACATGAATCTATACTCAATGTTTGCAAATTTCTCTTCTTCAGAAGCCCTTTTTTGCCATTAGCGGTCTGCATTTTATATCCTCCCCACGCCGACAATCATCAGTCATTTTGCTTCCCAAGTACCAAAACTTATTTACTACTTTAAGTGTCTCATTGCCTAATCTAATTCCCTCAGCATCACCTGATTTCATTCGACTACATTTCATCATCTTCGTTTTGCTTTTCTTGTTGTTCATCTTATCCTCCTTTCAAGATACTGTCCATTCCGTTCAACTGCTTTTCCAAGTCCATAGTGGTTTCTGGAAGAATTACAATGTCATCGGTAAACCTTAATGTTTTTATTTACTTTAATTCCCACTCCAAATTATTTTTGTTTCCTTTACTGCTTGCTCAGTATACAGATTGAATAACATCGGGGAGAGGCAACAACCCTCCCTCACTTCCTTCCCAACCACTGCTTCCCTTTCATGCCCCTCGGCTCTTATAACTGCCATCTGGTTTCTGTACAAATTGTAAACAGCCTTTCGCTCCCTGTATTTTACCCCTGCCACCTTCACAATTTGAAAGAGAGTATTTCAGTCAACATTGTCAAAAGCTTTCTGCAAGTATACGAATGGTATAAACGTAGGTTTGCCTTTCCTTAATCTTTCCTCTAAGATAAGTCGTAAGGTCAGTGTTGCCTCAAATGTTCCAACATTTCTACGGAATCCAAGCTGATCTTCCCCGAGGTCGGCTTCTACCAGTTTTTCCATTCGTCTGTAAAGAATTCGCGTTAGTATTTTGCAGCTGTGACTTATTAAACTGATAGTTCGGTAATTTTTACATCTATCAACACCTGCTTTCTTTGGGATTGGAATTATTATATCCTTCTTGAAGTCTGAGGGAATTTCGCCTGTCTCATACATCTTGCTCACCAAATGGTAGAGTTTTGTCAGGACTGGCTCTCCCAAGGCCGTCAGTTGTTCTAATGGAATGTTGTCTACTCCCGGGGCCTTGTTTCGACTCAGGTCTTTCAGTGCTCTGTCGAACTCTTCGCGCAGTATCGTATCTCCCATTTCATCTTCATCTACATCCTCTTCCATTTCCATAATATTGTCCTCAAGTACATCGCCCTTGTATAGACCCTTTATATACTCCTTCCACCTTTCTGCTTTCCCTTCTTTGCTTAGAACTCGGTTTCCATCTGAGCTCTTGATATTCATACAAGTGGCTCTCTTTTCTCCAAAGGTTTCTTTAATTTTCCTGTAGGCAGTATCTATCTTACCCCTAGCGAGATGAGCCTCTACATCCTTACATTCGTCCTCTAGCTATCCCCGTTTAGCCTTTTTGCACTTCCTGTCGATCTCATTTTTTAGACGATTCCATTCCTTTTTGCCTGCTTCATTTACTGCATATTTATATTTTCTCCTTTCATCAATTAAATTCAATATTTCTTCTGTTACCCAAGGGTTTCTACTAGCCCTCGTCTTTTTACCTATTTGATCCTCTGCTGCCTTCACTATGTCATCCCTCAAAGCTACCCATTCTTCTTCTACTGTATTTCTTTCCCCCATTCCTGTCAATAGTTCCCTTATGCTTTCCCTGAAACTCTGTACAACGTCTGGTTTAGTCAGTTTATCCAGGTCCCATATTCCTAAATTCCCACCTTTTTGCAGTTTCTTCAGTTTTAATCTACAGTTCATAACCAATAGATTGTGGTCAGAGTCCACATCAGCCTCTGGAAATGTGTTACAATTTAAAACCTGGTTCCTAAATCTCTGTCTTACCGTTATACAATCTATCTGAAACCTTCCAGTATCTCCAGTCCTCTTCCATGTATACAGCCTTCTCTCATGTTTCTTGAACCAAGTGTTAGCTATCAGTAAATTACGCTCTGTGCAGAATTCTACCAGGCGGCTTCCTATTTCATTTCTTACCCCCATTCTATATTCACCTACTACTTTTCCTTACGGTACACTCGCGAAATGGTCATACGGAAAATACCCCACTTCATAGCAACCTCGGAGATTCTGTGTCCAATCGCTCGTGCTTCGATTATAACACCATGTCCAAAGCCACTCACATCTTGATAACAACTGCGCCAGGCTCTTGTCTTCTATAGGCGTTGCCGACCGCAACGTCGTATTCTGTCTCTTTACATACCTCTGTACTTGAATACGCATGCCTATACCAGTTTCTTTGGCTCCGATACTCAGGCTTGCGCACAAATTAAGTTTTAAAATTTTAAACATAGCTGTGCTTCAGTAAATGTGCACGTAGAAACTTGGACTGGAAAATAAGAGCCAAGTAGTTGCAGATTTAACCACGGTTTCGACAAATATAAACTTGTCTTCTTCAGAAGGGAAATGGACCCGCAGTATCACTTATTGACAAAAACGGATGTGATGCAACCGACGGTGTCGACTGAGGCGACACAACGATTAAAACAAAGTCGTGTGTTCATAAAGATCAACGATCTATAATCCTCACTCAAGATACTCAGCAAATGTTAGACGAAAACTCTTGATTCACAATGAGAAGTAAATAATTTTTATAGTAACTAATTGAGCTGCACTGCTAGCGGACTCATGCCAACGGCCAACCCTACAGCTGCCAGCAACGCGCGCACGCCACAAGCAGCTGCCACCATGATCATGTCCTGACGCATTGTTCGTGACAACACGCCTACGCACGAATTGACTCAGGCTGTTCACAACATCTGTTATTCGACAAATGCTATCGTCGGATTATTTTAATAAATACATCTTTATGATTTCACCGAAGAGAGACTTTATACCCTTTTACAAATTCTTATTTGATATTTTGTTTAATTAATGAGTAGTATTGAAATTATGTTCTTAACGTTACTCCGGGAGCCTAGTAGGGCGTGGCACGCTCGGCTGGTTTCACGTCAGGTAAAAGCAGCTGCTCACCGAATTCTAATGCTGTGTGCAATACTACTCGTGGTAACTTTCCTTGGTCGCATACATCGATTAGTACTTTCGTGAGACGTCTGCTGCCTGCTGTAACACGTAAGATACTTAGATATTTAGGATGACAAGAAAGAGATCGTGGGTCTAAGATCCAGAAATTTCACAACCTGGGAAAACGGGACAGTCGATACGTCAAGAACACGAGAGATTATTCCTCAAAGTGTCCTCTGAAGATATCCACCCAGTTACTGTCAACGGGAATGCCGTAGCTATGCCGTCGATCATCTCGTAATATTCCTCACAGCATAGGATGTGTATTGTCCTTGGAATGTGGCATAACGATCTGACAACTGCAGGTGGAAATTGTTTCCCCAATGAATTACCACGTGTCCTCTGCAGAAGCTTTTATTTCCGTAGAATGTTATACCGATTTCTTGCACAGTTTATTTGTTACGATACAGGAATGCTCTCCTAACCAGATCCATGAGGCAACGGAGGTGGCCAAGATTGCTATAAAAATCCGCAAACGTAAACATTTACTGGAAACCAGAACAGTTTACCTAAAATGTCATCTTAGACCCTGTATTACTAAAGGTCCTATAAATCTTTGTTCACACAGTGAATGACAAACAATTTACGTCATTTAGTAATTTCTTTAGTATCCTTCCTAGGTTCTTGACACGATACCAATAGACCGCAATAAAACGGATTACTGTTTTGAAATATCTTGTCCTCAGCTGCACATAATTTCTGTAAATCTACCGAATTATGTATTTCCCCATCGTTCAACGTCTTCTTAGGTTTTGAATAACATTAAAGACATATCAGTTTTTACCGTTATACACACACCAAGGAACGTATATTAAATCAAACCCCTGAATAGAATATTTACCAAATTTCTTACTAAACGCAATTCTAGGATTTTCAATATTTTCTTGCCTCTCATGTATGATTTCAGGTGTGGTATTCTCTTTAGCCATGGTTCAATACGCAAATGAGTCCCACATACATACATCTTTACCTTTTTGGTAATCGCTTTGTCATATATGTTCTCAAAGAACACCATTCGGTCCTTAATGTCATACTTAGAACGCCTGGGGAAATTGACTGCATACGTATCAAACTTATCTTGTCCATAATTAAATGCAACATTACAAGTATTAGTGAATTGTGTCATCCATTTCGCCATCGGTCCTAAACGTGATACTGGTGTAACTAGTCGCCTACCTTCCCACATCCGTCTAGTGAATACACCACATCGTCTCGTTTCCATGTTCCAATGAGGAACCGATATCCACAAAGGCGTCGTCATAGTTTTCCGATGGCGTGACCATATCTTACACTTTAACTTAGAA
This sequence comes from Schistocerca cancellata, assembly GCF_023864275.1. Lineage (NCBI taxonomy): Eukaryota > Metazoa > Arthropoda > Insecta > Orthoptera > Acrididae > Schistocerca > Schistocerca cancellata. Next base: position 419,494,846 of record NC_064634.1, on the reverse strand, counting down.
ACAGTGACTTACATGACTGTTCACATGCACCACATTTAATCTGCTTAATAAAGGCTCACCACCAGTACACACGGTCTGACAACTGCTAATGAACAGAGACACTGTTGGACGGGAATAACCACAGGCAATGATGGAGGACATGAAACACCATACATACGTAATAGAGGTGGAAAGGTATGTTTATAACGAAAAATAGCACAGATCTCACAGCATGGGAAAGCAGGATAACAGACATAAATAACATTCACCTCTGCACAGCCAAGACGTCCAACATAAAGGTCGATATCGGACTCTCAGCAAGGATTATGTGCTCCTTGGACACCAATTGACAGTTTGCACCTGTTATTCACGCTGAATACCGAACTGTTGAGGAGTCCTTGGGGGTTATTGTCCCACTCCTCTCTCAAGGCGGGTTTTCAGTTCTTGCACGGTTCGGGAAGAGGATGTTCGTTGGGAAACACGTGAGTCAAGAGCATCCCTGGCGTGCTCTAAGGTGTTTAGGCCCGTGCAGTACGCAGGCCATTTCATACATTCAGTATCGTCACTTTCGAGTGTGTCCGACACCTCACCTGTCCTCTGTGGGCGGTGTCGCCCATAAACAGAAACTCGGGACTTACCGCATTCCTGAACAGACGCGCGTGATCCACAACAATCTCCCTACAATGTCGTTGCACTCCTCGCACACAGATATGTGCCAGTGTTCGGCCATTGTGCATAGTTCTTCCCCACACCATAACGCCAAGGCGATACCGATGACACTGATGAATATTCTATGGTATGTAACGTGTTCCTCTTTCTCTTCACACTGGCTTGTGGCCAAAGCCACTTGCAATAGTCTCGCGGGATTCGTTGGAGAACGTCGGTAGCATTTGCAAGGCCTGCAGCGATTTGCTTGGAAGGGCGATACCTGTCCCTTTTCGCCAATAGGGCTGAGTATCGATATTCTTGTGCTGAGGTGGTCTGTCTGTAGCCAACAGCATTCTTTCGAACAGCGTTTTCACAGTAGTTAGCTTGGCAGTCATGGTAGCGGCATGTTTAACTCTCCACCTTCACCCAGCGGCACCGAAATGGCTTACCTATCTGAACTTATGGCGTGTAAGATAATACATACGTGTAAAAAACCTTTCTTTGTTACGGTAACACATCTCATTCTGAAATTTACAGGTCCGTGTTCGTCTTTCTCTTTGAAGGCCGAAAGAGAACCAATACTTTCTACGCTGACTGGGAGACCTCTCTATCGGGGAAGCTGCTTCCTAGGATTCCTGCAGGGTGTGTCCCAGAGGGACTCTCCTTTTACACTACTTATGTTCTAATATGTATACTACAGATGCCTCATCAATCCAGTTCTAATGGCGAAATATTTATGATAGAATCTAACGCTATTTGTGAAACGTCCCCTTAGAAAAATTTATACACGATTGTGCTTAACCTGACACACAATATTATTTAGCGCAACGCAATCTGACTTTCAATAATCCCTACAAAACAATGGCTCTGACTAACTTTAACCTATACCTTTCACAAATCACTTACCTCACAAAAATCTTCGTTACTGGAACTACTGCAATACAGCGAGCGCCACTACTGCCAGCTAAATAAAAGATTCAAACTACTGAAGGCACTAACTACTGATAGGCATAGTTAGCAAATGAAAGATATTAATAGAGAACAAACAATGTATTTACCTTAATAGTCATAATATATATAGCAGTTCATGACAAATTACAAAACTCCGCCATCTCTCTCCCCACATCCACCACTGCTGGCGGCTCACCTCCAACTGCGCAACGCTACGCGCTGTTCACATCCAGCTGCCGCTGCCCAACACTACAATGGCAGACAACAATGCAAACTAGCCACAGGCTGCACACAGCACAGCCAGTGATTTTCATACAGAGCGCTACGTAACGTTGCCAATAAGAAAATATAAACAGCCTACTTACTCAGCCCCCATGCTCCCCCAAAAAAATTTTACAAAATATTTTTGGGCAGTGGCCAATAATGATTTGAAAAAATTTTCATAATTACAATAACAAAGATATCAAATGCACACACTTATTTATACAATGCTGGTCAAAAGCTAAAATTTTCTCACAGTCCATAAAGACAGTCCAGATTGTTCATCACAGTAAAATTTCAGTGTTTTTTTTTTCTAAGTCTGAGCAGTAAAAGACAATGCACACGGAAGTAGTGGATTTCCATGCAGTCTTGAAGAAGTAGTGTTGTCCTTCCAACTGAAAGACTGTGCTGACTCTTGACATGCTGACAGGTAATGGGCCACAACAGAGCAAACCCACAGAAGAGTCATTCGACGTTTTGAAGAATATTGGTAGGTAGGTCATCACAGAGTAGACTCACTGTAGTCCTGGTAGAGATTGTGGTATTGGTGGGCCACCAGAGGTGCAGACCCACTGCAGTCCTTGTAGAAATAATGGTATTGGTGAGTCAGCAAAGGTGTAGACCCACTGTAGTCCTTGTAGAAATAATGGTATTGGTGGGCCATCAAAGATGCAGACCCACTGTAGTCCTTGTGGAGACGGCCAGCAGCCATCTGTTGCGACTGTGCAGGTGCACATTCACCATCGAAGAGTCTTGCGGAGAACATAGCAAGTCCATAAACCACCACTTGTCCACTCACAAAAAAATTTGTTTGAAATGTCCTTAGAACCAGCAATGCTGTTATCCAGTCCCTTGCTGAATTATTAACACACGTGCAAACACTAACAGTCCCAACTTCTCACATATTGTCCATATACTATGACCAACAGAAACGTGTGCAGTGAAATGTAACTTACAAGTTACTTAATTTGATGAACTGGTGTCAATTACAATATTATGACATGAGAATACAATTACAAAGGTACAAAATACATCATCAAAAACATAACAATACAGATAACATTTGTAGTAATACAGGCTTTACAAAAGAATAGAAATAAACATATACATCAGTGTTACAGGAATTATGACATAAGTACATACATAAAAGATCAGAATAACTTGCGAAACATCAACTTCACACATGAGCATTAAAACAAAACAGAATAAATAATGTCTCAACATTTTTACAAAGTAAATAACATAGAAAAATTCTACAACATAGCTCTCATCAGCTAAACACATAAAGACAGGAAAAACACAAATACAAAAGGGTACAAAAACATATAGAGGGATGACACAAAAGGAAAGGACAGGGTTTGTTTTACTGCAGTATTTTGCATGGAGATCTCCCTTCGTTCATCATTATTCCCAAAAAGTCCTATCTAAGCCTGCTTTCTGTATTCTGTTCACATTCTCTGTCAAAATAGTTTTTCTCCACTGTACAGTATCCTTTTTTTTTGCCCAAACCATTTTCATATAGCTTCTCAATACATTTCTTCCAAGTCATCATAGTTAGTTTCTTATATAGTCTACCCCTCTTAAGCTAACTTAAATCTACTGAGCTCAGATGCTAAACTAAGGGACGAGGCAATGCAGCAGCATATAACAAATTAACACAAACAGCAATGGAAAAAAGTGGATAATTGCAAAGCAAGCTACAGTAAATCTAAATTACCAAGCAATGCAACATTACAACTAATATGAGCCAATGTGCAGCAACAAGAAAAATAAGTCAGTAGTAAAACTAGCTTAACAGAGTAACACAATTTAAAATTCAGTAGCGGTGGCAAACAGCAGCAGCAACTTATATCTAAACATGACAAAGCTCAAGCAGAAAAAATATTACACTAAAATGGCCATGTCTAATACCTATGTCACATCTTAACACTAGAGTGATGCATCACGAGAACTTACACTAGCAGATAAGTTACCAAATCGTAAAGAAATTATTTACGCAATTCCTGTGAAGGGAAATGTCTATTTAAGTGCCCTCGTTTTCTTGGAAGTAGATCATAAATTTCTTATTGACTGGATCTGTAGGCATAAAATAACTATATTAGTACATATATTAAATTTTATTTTAACCAATGCTGCAGTGCAGCTAGAAACTAGATATTAAAGAAAGTGAGCAAATATGTACAAAGGACGACATGAAACATCATTCATTAGCCATATGGCATTTCATAACGCAGTAAAAATTCCCTCAATTCTAGAGAAAGACGCTTGTCATAATTAGGTGTGTGGATGTAAGCATGTCGTGTTTGCGGTGTTTTCTACAAAGGTATGTCAAAAGCGTGTATAATGGCCTCCCTTTTTTTTTCTTTTCTACCTGAGCGTCTGAAAAGGCTTGTTCTCCAGGTGTCTGACGCAGCTGTGTGCCCATGACGCACGTGCAGGTGGTCACTTAGCTTTCTTACGGAAATATTTACGACGGCAGCTTCCGCTACAGTGACAGTCTCATATAAAAATATTTCACAGGTCAAGAATTTGCGTTGCAAATGTGTAGAAACAAAATCTTACAGCATAATACACATCGTCGTCGTAAAAATATCATAACATCTCAGTCAATTCTCAAAATCGTCATAGCTTCCTCCAATAATTTCAAAACCTAAAAAAATTCTCTGCTCATGTCAAAAGTGTCATCTGCTTCAAATGTACTTTAAAAATCGTGATCCCATACCAAACATATCATTCAAAGCTCTCATAATATCACAATGGGTCCGAAAAAATATGAACAGTTCACACAGTACAGACAAAATACAATTTCGTAAGTGTGAAGTTATCCAACGGTGTAATTACGTAAACATGTGTCACTGACGTAGTAAAAAACATGTTTATCTCTCAGTTAAATGATCAGATAGCTATGTAATTCTGTGTTGGAGAAATATGGTACCGATGTGTAAAGTTGTATAGGCAAATACCATATTAGCTAGGGCTCCTTGTGCTTGCCACACACATGGTACACAAAGTAGGCGTGTACCCTCCTGAGGTTTATTGTAATTATACCCTCAGGTGTTACAGATTATAGCAATGGAATGAAATGTATCACGGAAAATTTTCTTTGTAATTCAAAAATCTTTAAAAATAAATGTTTTAAGTACAAAATTAATCACTCAAATACGTGTCCTGTAGCGCTAAATGTGCGTCTTGCTGTAAGATCATCTCTGTGGAAGTCTCGTAGTTATTGTCCTCCGAAAGCTAAGTTCTGCAGAAGTCAATGTACTTACCTCATGATAAACAAAAGTGAAATGCTTTGGGTATAGATTTCTTAGTTATTACGCTTATTGTTGTGATGAAGAAATTACTGTGCTGTAACGTATTGTTGTGCTACAGAAAAGGCTGTCTCATTGTAGCTATACCACAAAAGTTACTATTAAATATGTTTTACTTTCCAGAAGAATTCAGAAAAACCGTGCAGATATGAAACAGAAACACCGCAAAAGCAATAATATAAATTGTGTCACTCATTAGTAGCATCGTGGTATAATCGTGTAGCTGTCAAAGAAACCAAATACTAAGTCATCTTTAATCTCACAGAAAGTACTTCAAATAAAGAATGTATTTTCAAGTAAACCAAAATGTTGCATTAGAATCTCATTAGCAGTATTGGTAAATGTTCTAAGTATGTGAGCCTTATAGTCGTTACATAATCGTGCAACTAACAAGCAAGAATGTACACACACAATAACACTGTGACGTCTGTTCGCAATAACAATGCAGTCGTAATTTCTGTTTAAATAAGTTCTCTTGGTTCTTGAGTGGATATTGAAATTCAAAACATTGTTGCATGTTAACAGTTTCTCAGTGTGACAAATTGTACAAGTAGCGTGAAGTGAAAATTGCAAAGACTAAGTTAAAAAGCAGATTATCTGTCAATAAATGGTTTTACATGTGAAATGTGGTGTAAACCTTTACTCTTCCTAGTACGCAGAGTTTCAACTTCAACGCAATTATCATGTGGTATACGTCGGATTGTGTAAGGTCCATTGTAAACCAGAAAGAATTTGTGACTCAAGTGTTTCTTCGTATGTGACAATGAATGAGCTTTAATGAGAACTTTCTGACCAATACATAATTTCTTTGCATTTGCTTTACCGTGTAGTTTTCTCCTTTTGTCTGCTGCAGATTTTATATTTTTAAGAGCCAAATCAATTATGTCTTTGTGTCGAAGTTTACGTGTATTCGGGAAAGGTACAAGCTCTCTGATTCTGTTCGGTGGTTCTTCATTCTTCAGTACAAGAGTAGGTGGTAAAGCAGTGGAGTCATGAGGCATTTCATTCAGCACGTTTTGAAATAAGTGTAAATATCTGTCCCAATGCTGATGCTTTCTGTGACAATAAAGTCTGCAAAGCTTATTGATTTCTTTCATAATCCGTTCGGAGGGGTTACAATGTGGTGAATACAATGAAATAAAAACAGGTTTGATTTTATGGTTCCGAAGCATGCGTGACCAAACAGCAGATCTGAATTGCGGTCCATTATCTGAAATGACTTTACTAACGTGTCCAACTTCACGTAAGAAATTTTTAACAAAGGCATTGGATACAGACCGTCCAGTGGCTTTACGTAATGGAGTGAAAGAAACAAATTTTGAAGTAAGTTCAACAGCGACTAGAACGTACGAAAATCCATTCGATGTTCTGACAAGGGGTCCCAAGAGATCAACAGCAGCAAATTCTTTTAATTTAGAAGGAATAATAGGAAACAACGGAGCACGATGTGAGATAGTAGATGGTTTCGCCTTTTGACAAAGTTTACAAATAGACAAGACTCTTCGAATTCTCTTTTCCATATTATTAAAATAACAAGTCGTTCGAAGAATATGATAACATTTTCGTGGACCAAAATGTGCGTAGCTGAAATGAATGTACCAAATGAGCTTATTAACAAAATCGTCTGGAATGCAAAGTACCCATAGCTTGTCATCAACAGTGCAGCGTTTGAACAGTATGTTGTTTCTAACCAGGTAATAATGCCGAATCTGAGTGTGTGTCTTTTCATGCCATTTACTTTTGATGTCTTTCCAAATCGGATCTTTATCTTGTTCATGAGCAATGTCCTTAAAAGATGTGGTGATGAAGTTTTCAAAGGCGACTTTCTGAATGTAAAGAATACTGAAATTTTTCTCAAGGTTGCCTTCTGTGTTACTTTTCTCAAGCCCAGCCGGTGCGCGTGACAGCGCGTCCGCAACAATGTTCTCCTTGCCGGGAATGTAGACTATTGTGAAGCGGAATTCTTGCAGAAACAATGCCCAACGTTTTAACCTGTCATGATTTAATTTTGAAGACGTAAGAAATTGTAATGCGCGATGATCACTGTATACTTTTACGTGCTTACCAGAAAGAAAGATACGGACTTTGTTAAATGCCCAAACGATCGCTAACGCTTCTAATTCAGTAACGGAATAATTTTTTTCAGATTTTGTTAGCACTCGGCTAGCAAAAGCAATGGTTTTCTGAACAGTAGTGTCATTTTCTATGGCTTCTTGAAATAAGTGGGCACCAAGACCGACTTTAGAAGAATCCGTGCTAAGGCAGAAATCTTGTGACAGATCTAGATGAGCTAGTATTGGCGCGTGAAGTAACGCTTCTTTCAAAGAATTGAATTCCAACTGTGCTTGTTCGTCCCAGTTCCAAATAGTATTTTTTCCAGTGAGAGAACAAAGTTTTGGTGTAACTAGAATTTGCATATTCAGAAAACGACGGTAAAAATTTACGAGACCTAGAAAACTGCGGACTTGTTTTTTTGTGGATGGAACTGGAATGGCTCTGATTGCTTCTAACTTTTCAGGATCCGGCTAAATGCCTTCAGAAGAAATAATATGTCCCAAAAACCTCACCTTTGACCTACCGAATTCAGACTTTTCCAAGTTAACTGTAATTTCAGACTCTGCAGAAATACGTAACAAACAGTTGAGGATGCGGTTATGTTGTTCCCATGAAGCTTCTGCTATTGGAATATCGTCCACATATAAGGTGATGTGACGTTTTAAGAACTCAGGTAATATGGAACTTAGCCCCTGAATGAATGCTGCTGAAGAAATGTTCGAACCAAAAGGAAGTTTCCGAAACTGATAACAAATGCCGAAGCAAAGGAAAGCTGTGTATTTTCTACATTCTGGATCAAGTTCGATCTGATAAAAGCTGGATCTGAGATCAATGGAAGACAACACTTTTACACCATTAAAATTTTGCAGAAGTTATTCCATCGTCTGGGGCCTGTCTGTTTCAGGAATAATGATATTATTGATTTGTCTCGAATCTAAGACAAGCCTGATCGATCCATTTTTCTTCTCAACAACATGTAATGGATTGTTGTATGAGCTTACTGCAGGCTCAATAATTCCCTCATCAAGCATAGATTGTATTTCTGTTCTAACACGGTCCCTATAATGTGCTGGAATTACGTATGGTCTAACACAAAATTTAGTATGCTCACGAACACGAAATTGGTATTGAAATCCCTTTATTGTTCCTGTTTTGTGAGTAAAAACTGTGGAATGTGCTTGTAAAATCTCAAAAAGGTCCTGCCTATCAGTGTCATTACAATTCTCAATTGTTTGAATTTTATTCTGAATTAACTCATTAATTTCAAATATGCCGTCGATATCATCCCTGTCAGTACTTGCAGAGTGATTGTTAGTGTCTAGTTCCATAGAAAATTCCGAACTGTTGTCTAACAGAACGTAAAGCCGATTAATTTCCTCATCATGGTTTGAGAGCCAGTCTTCAAATTTCAAAGCTATTGACTTACCTTCTTTCTCTAAACTTATTTCAGCATCGTGAAAGCTTAAGATTGCTTTGTATTCATTCAAAAAGTCTACTCCCAGTATAATTTCCATCGACAATAATGGAACAATAAGAAAATTCATAGAGATGCTGTGGCTTTGGCAAAAGAATTCTAAATTGGTTTGTTGGCGTACATCTACACTTTTTCCAAAGATTGCACCTTGTAATTTAATCTTACGTAACGGAAGTGTGGGGCAATCGTTCGACTTGTTGCATTTGCTAAAAGCTGTTTCACTAATTACTGAAATGGGACTGCCAGAGTCAAGTAATGCCGTAAATTTTACGTCATTTACAGTAATGTGAATCACAGGATATGCAATGTTGTTATGTTTTACGTTGTGTTCCTGGAGTAAGATGTCCCTAATGTCTTCCATTTTTACGTAATTACTAGCTACAGCAGCTGTGTCGTCAGTTTCATAAGTACGTCTTGTGGCTGCCAGCGGTGTGAGTCATTGCCTATTGTCTCTTTGTTGGCGCGCGTCGTTATTGGGATTTGGAGACCTAACTTCTACAAATTCACCGTGACGAGAATCCTGCCAGTTCTGATGCAGTTCAGGTCTGTCGTTACGATCATATCGTCTGTCATCATGTCGGTAGATTCCATAGTTTCTTTCTTGTCGGTCACGTGGTGGAGAATTTCTCCCTGAGTCGTAACGGCGCGCTGGACCGTTGCGTCTAAAGTTATTCTGTCTCCCTTGATAATAATTGTTTTGGTTCCCATATTGTCTGTTTCTCTGATTGTCTCTGTGATAGTCATTACCGCGGAGAGGTGATTTTTCCCTGTAATTATTACTACTCTGCCAACGGTTGTCATACGGGTGATGTCTGTTTTGGTCACGATTTGTGTTGTGAGAATAGCCTTGTCGTGTCCAGTTATTATTTCTGTCGTCACGGAATTGTGACGGATGTACCCTGTAGTGATTGTTTTCCCGTTTTCGCATCCCGCGACTGTCTGTGTCAATTTCTAATTCTTGGAAGAGTCCCTGAAAAGCTTCAATGTCGTCTTTGCAACGTCCTGCTAAAATAATATGTCGTAAATGTTCAGGCAGTTTGATTAAGCAAATGCGGATGAGTTCTGAGGGGCTGTATGGGTTTGACAGGTACTGATTCTTGTGCAACATGTCTTCAAAATATTTCACAAGACTGGAAAATTCAGATTGTTCGAAATGTTTCATCATTATGATGTCATGTTTTACTCGGTCTTGTGTGGCTTGAGGCCAATATGCTGAGAGGAAGGCATGGTAAAATTCTCCTTCACTGTGACAATCGTGAATGACCGATCGCATTCTTACAGCTGGCTCATTCTCCAAGTAGCCACACATAAATTCTAACCTGTGCTCCAATGACCAGTTGGGAGGGAAACAATGAGAGAATTGATGGAGCCACGCTTGTGGATGAATGTCGTTGGCAGAATTCTTAAACGTTTTGAATTTACGTGTAGTAATGAACAGCTTATAGTCAAAATCATCGTGTCGGCGAGTAGCATGTCGGTCATTGTTACGTCGTGTCGGCGGCTCGATCTCAAAATTCGGTGCCCATTGCCAATTTCTTTCATAACTTCCGAAATGCCCTGTGTTATTATTTTGTGGCTGTTCCGTATTTCTATGTCCCTCTTCCCGTATTGGAGCGCTAGTGTCCTCTGAAATACGTAATTCTTGTGTTACCTGTGTCAGCTGATCTTGTACTTCCCGGATTTCTCTTTGGTGTTGCGTATTGATTTGATTTTGATTTTGTTTGAATTTTTTTATTTGTTCATACTCTTCTGTGTCAGTGAAGGCTACGGGTCTTGTGTCATTCAGATCATTATCTACCTTTGTAGATAAGTTAGTGACCTGATCCGAAAGTTCGGCTACTTTTTCCGATAGTGTACTTATTTCCTCCATGTGTCTTTCTGAACCAATTTTCAAGGTAACTACTGTGTCCTTTAAATTTTCCTGAGTTTTTGCAAGTTGCGTAACCGAATCGGTAGATGCAACTGAGTCAATTTTAGCTTGCAAGGTCTCATGATTTTCATGAACAATAGTTTGCAGTTCTTTTATGGCTGCTTCGTGATTCTGTAATGCATTTTCATGACGCGAAAAAATAGGTTGGAAATGCTCACAAATTTGTGTTTTTACGTCATTACAGACGTTTTGACATTTCGATTCGATGTTATGTAACTCAGTGGTTAAATCTTCACGTGTTTGTTCAAGTGTGGTGTCTAACTTTTGAAGATTTTGTTCCATTGTGTCTAACTTTTGAAGATTTTGTTCCATTGTGTCTAACTTTTGAAGCTTTTGCTGTAATTGTCTCTGATTTTGTTCCATTGTGTCTAACTTTTGAAGATTTTGTTCCATTGTGTCTAACTTTTAAAGCTTTTGCTGTGTTTGTCTCTGATTTTGTTCCATTGTGTCTAACTTTTGAAGATTTTTTCCCATTTGTTGCATTAATTGTAATAACAATGCATTAGTGTCTGGAATCTGTTCCTCTACGCTTTTCGGCAGTGCATTTGCACCAGCAACATTCACATTTTGACAAGCAGAAAATGTGTCTTGACTTATTTGAGAAAACGGTGAGGACCCAAAACCCAAGTCTACAGTATTTGCAATATTGTGTTCTGTCATGTCGGATTCCTGAGGCGAGCTGTTGCCGACCGATCGATCGATAATACTTCCCTGTTCACTACCTGTTTGACTGTCTACACCATTATTCGCCGCCCGCTCCATTTCCCTATGCACAATTACCAAATTACTACTTCGAATGTCTGTTAATTCACTACCCAGTGGTGCTGATAAGCTACGCTCGTTGTCACTATTATTTCTCAGTTTACTTTGGAGCCGAGTGTTACGTTTTTCACACGCCATTATTGTCACAATATTTCACACGACAACACAGAAAAACACAATTTGAATAGCAAAAATAGGAGAACACATTAACATAGCACTGAAAATAATATCTAGTTAATTGAAAGCGTAGCTGCGAAATACTTGGTGCAAATCTACCTGCATGCCACAACTGTTTTACTGTACAACAATGAAAGACTGCAACTACAAAGGAGATTCTCTCTACAATTACGCGCTAGCAATAAACAAAATCTACGCTAATAACACAAACTACAAGAAAAAATCAGAAGATTGCAGTGAGGTATCCTAGGCTAAGGGTCGACATATGAAACGTCCCCTTAGAAAAATTTATACACCACTGTGCTTAACCTGACACACAATATTATTTAGCGCAACGCAATCCGACTTTCAATAATCCCTACAAAATAATGGCCCTGACTAACTTTAACCTATATCTTTCACAAATCACTTACCTCACAAAAATCTTCGTTACTGGAACTACTGCAATACAGCAAGCACCACTACTGCCAGCTAAATAAAAGATTCAAACTACGGAAGGCACTAACTACTGATAGGGATAGTTAGCAAATGAAAGATATTAATAGAGAACAAACAATGTATTTACCTTAATAGTCATAATACATATAGCAGTTCATGACAAATTACAAAACTCCTCCATCTCTCTCCCCACATCCACCACTGCTGGCGGCTCACCTCCAACTGCGCAACGCTACGCGCTGTTCACATCCAGCTGCCGCTGCCTAACACTACAATGGCAGACAACAATGCAAACTAGCCACAGGCTGCACACAGCACAGCCAGTGATTTTCATACAGAGCGCTACGTAACGTTGCCAATAAGAAAACATAAATAGCCTACTTACATTTGTTATACGTACAACATATCTGCGTGCCTCTCTAAACGCTTCTAACAGCTCGTCGCAGTTAGCTTGTAATACCAAAGCTCTTTCACTACCAATCTGGCTCCAGTACAATTTATTTTATTTCTGAATGTCATAGCAATTTATAATTTCTATACCACAGAGACTACCGCTATTTCGTTCTCGCCCATCATCCGTTTGTTGAGTGTCGTCAGCAATGTATGAGTATTTTACTTAACATTTTGTTTTCAAGACTGCTAGTTTCATGCTGTCGTAATTTTTCACGAGATAGGGAATGATGATAACTAGCCGAGAGTCTTCTTTGTTATAAAGTGTACTTTCGGGCTATCATTTCAGTGGAGGAGCACAGCGAAGAATTTATCATCTTCATCGTAGTTTAGCCAGTGTTTCGTTTCATACGTAACTTGAAATAGCTTATCTTGACGGAAGTGTTCGAATTTTGTTTGTTGTACAGAGGTATCGTTTTTTGGCTAGTCGGTCTGGTGCTTCATTACCCCAAATTTTAAAAAGGAATTATATCAATTTCAGAATTAGTTCGTTCTTTTCCTTTATTAATCAGTTAATACCTTGTACAATATTCACAACTTCACGCTTTATGTGAAGAATAAATAGAAGGACTAATGTTGACTCACATGGAGTCAATACTTTTTGAAACTCTTTTTATGAGTAAAAAGTTGGCACGCGCATAAGTCCTCACCGCCAGGATAAATATTGCTTGCATTGGAGTCAGGATTATGTAGAAAAGAATCATTTACCTATATACTCTTAAATTTGCAGTTCCATCTGATTATGTGGTAGTGTTACCTGTATAAAGTCCGTGGGTAACAGATTGTGTTTGTATAAGGACTGTTTACATACACAAATTGGCATCATTGAAGTTAAAGGTGGTATTTCTGAATTTAAGCGGAAAAGTGGTAGTATTACATTTTCTGTTTATGGAGATATGTAGTAATTGTTTTTTAATGATATGTTCTTCTGACAAATCCTTCGTTTCCATGGATGTTTTGGGTGTCGTATACAAAGTAATAGTAACTATTTCACGTCAGTGGCCCATGTTGATGATAGTGTCATATATTTCATTTGTCTGCATGTAGCTCTGAAAATGGATCATTAGGAAACCCCTCTTTATGTATTTTCGCCGCCGGACGCGGTGGCCGAGCGATTCTAGGCGCTTTAGGCCGGAACCGCGTGACTGCTACGGTCGCAGGTTCGAATCCTGCCTCAGGCGTGGATGTGTGTGATGTCCTTAGGTTAATTAACACTCACAGCACGGGGCCCGTACGCCATACGGGCGCGGCCGCCCTGACGTTGGCGACGGCGCCCGTATACCGTACGGGGGAGCCTTTATTTGGCTCCGTAAGCGCGTTTAGCGCGTCTCCGAAGCAGTTCCGTCAACTAATGTGAAGGTATATCATTCTTCTTGCGCAAGAGGCAAGCACTTATCGGCTATCTCATCCTGCGAGCGGCTGTGATCACTGGAAAAACGAAGTTACTTGCCGTTCATTCACAGGTGTTTACGATTGTGAAAATATCGCGCATCGAGTTGACGGAGGCAGAGATCTTAGATATTCTTTATGGAGATGCAGGATCTGAAATGGACGATTCTGACAAAGAGGATTCGTACTCTCCAGGCGAGAGTACAACTGATGATTCAGTTCATAAAGTGAGGAGTTCATTACCGCATTTTGTATTGTGAGTAATATTCATTACTTCACTTGCATTTAGTACCTTCTAGTACCAATCTTAGCATTATTTTTTCTATGCAGACAATGGTACAGACCATCAGTCACCATCTGTGGTACCTGGTCGTGTGTGACTCACTGAGCACGAAGAGCAAGACTGGTCGGAACCAGACGATCAGCCAGCACTGCCGGATTTCCAGGAGGTGGTCGGCGGAGCATCGCATTTCTCAGAAGCCACTGAGGAGCTTCCATATTTTAGTTATTTCTTTGATGACGACCTTATACAGATCATCAAAAGTGAAACGAATCTGTACGCTGGTAACGTTATTATTACAGTGAAACGCAAAGGTAGCATGAAAATAAACTCTGTTTGGCATAAGTGGTCGGCAGTAAAATTGCAAGAGATTTACTGGTCTCTAAGTATTATTTTGCATATGTGCGTCTTCAAATTGCCGAAAAACAGAGATTATTGGTCAAAAAACCCGTTTCCGCAGGCTGGATTTGCGAGTAAATTGTTGAGTCGCGATCGATTTTGCGCTACATTGTCGATGTTACACTTGAATGACAACGCCACGTTCACTAGCAGAGGAGAAGAAAAGGACGAGCCACTTAACAAAGTCCGGCCTTTGTTTGATTTCTTTGTGAATAAATCAAAATTAGTTTTCGTCCAGTCATGACTCTGACAATAGATGAGGCAATGTGTCCCTTTCGTGGTAGAACAAAGCTTCAGGGTATACATGAAAACAAACCCAATAAATATGGAATAAAATTGTATACTCTCTGCGATTCATCAACTGGTTATATGCTAAACTGTGATGTATATATAGGTTCTGCAGGCAGTGTTGACAATAGTATCCAGGGCCTTGTAAAAAGGTAGTGTTCACAGTAGTTTGGCAAAGGACATTGCATTTATATGGATAGGTACTACACCAGTCCATCTCTTTCGGACATGTTGTGGGAAAATAAAGCTCTGGGAGTGGGAACTGTAATGAAAAACTGGAAAGGTTTGCGACGAATATTCAGAACATTAAAATAAAAAAAAAGATAATTTTTCAAAGGAAACTCCATCTCTTGGCAGTGAAGTGGAAGTCAAAACGAGATGTTTTTTGTCTTTCCACAAAGCATAAGTCTAACAGCACTAGTATTCAAGTGAGGGCCAAAGGTGGAATAGCAGAAATTGTAAAGCCAGCCGTTATTATTGATTACAATGAGAATAAAGCTAGGGTTGACAGAGCAGATCAGTTCTCCAGCTACTATCCGTTTGTCCGAAAAACTTTGAAGTGGTGGTAAAAGCTGTTTTCCACTTGTTTTTCGTGTCAACTGTCAATGTCAACAGTTTTATTTTATATAAGTAGAACACTACGAAGAATGTATCCCTAGTAGACTTTATTCACAGAGTGGGGAAGAAATTGGCCGAGAAGGGCGGAAATATTTTTCAGCAACAAGCCGCTTCATCCTCACAAATTGAGAGGACATTTGCAAGACACTTTCCAGAGCAGGTCCCACCCACTGCAAACAAGGTGAATACTACTAGGTATTGCAAAGTATGTTCAGACGGGGGGAAGAAAGAGACTGGTAAGCGCATCAGGAAGGAAAGTAGATGGTGGTGCAAGGACTGTGGCGTTGGCCTTTGCGACCCACACTGTTTCCAGGACTTTCACACAAAGGCTAACTTCATCTGAACTATTAAAATATTCTAGTTTACAGGTACCTGCAGTTAGACAGTCCAGTGATAATTTCTTTTAAATTGAGATACAGTAATAATGGCATTACTCAAGAGAGAGATCATGTAAAATTTTTTTATCGGCGATATTTTTGTGTTTTCTTCTTTAGTTATTACAACCATTTGTATTTTATATTGTAAAATAAACTCACATTGATGTAAGGCTCTTACTTTTTCCTTTTAAATGATGCAAGAACCATATTCATATAATTTTTCTGTTCTTTGTAATATAATTTCAAACATCCATTAAATATGCCAGTTCAGAACCAAGTGCCGGGTGTAAAGAGGGCAGTGTTGAAAGTGTTAAGTTTAAGTAGTTCTAAGTTCTAGGGGACTGATGACCTCAGATGTTAAGTCCCATAGTGCTCATAGCGATTTGAACCATCTGTAAACATGCTTAATGAACTTTTAAATTTCTTAATCCAGCAATCAGTAGCTTTTAAAAGATTACCCCCTTCCTGGCAATGCCTTGAGAGGCATTACACTATGTGATCCTACAAAATCAAAAATTTTGTGGGTCATATTCTTTGTTAGAAAACACTGTAATATTTCTCTTGTGCATGAAACATCGTCTGAAGAGGTTAATTTTTGACAATGTGAATGGTAAAGTCGGCGTAATTTAGATAATGGCTTCAGAGTGCAGTCGACCATAATTAACTGTTCAGAAGCAAGTGTTAATGTAGTGAGAACGACACTAATGTAACAATACGATTACCATAGATATGTATTCGCTTTGATTTTGTTCTAAATAATTAATGAAGTGCCGGTTAAATTTCGATGTAGAGATGGCTGTATGTCCTTAGGCATATTGTGAATAGAACTTAGCAGTTGCAGTTCCTTTGAAACGCTGTTCTGAGGCTATCGTGATGCAGTGCCCTCGACATTGAGATATACTCGTAGTTTTCGTAGTGTGCATGTTTCAGAGTAGCAGCTCCGTTTTAAATGCAAATGTATGTGCGTCTATGCAGATGTATGCATGTCTTTGCAAACACACCCAACCCAGCCTCATCATTGTGTAATGGAAATGGCTTTTGGGAATAATGTTATTGTTAAAAGGAATTTCCATGTTAGTCAATAAGTGAAGACTTATTGTATGAAGACAAGTGCATATAATACCGAGTATTTTGAGGAAAATAAAAAAACGAGGTGTATCCTGAAAAGTACTATCATGTTTAGCGTTTAGTAGGATACAAACAGATAAAGATTTACTATCGGGCGGAATTGCAAGGAGGGATTGTTTAAAAGAACTGAGAAATTGTTGCCGGCCGGTGTGGCCATGCGGTTCTAGGCACTACAGTCTGGAACCGAGCTACCGCTACGGTCGCAGGTTCGAATCCTGCCTCGGGCATGGATGTGTGTGACGTCCTTAGGTTAGTTAGGTTTAATTAGTTCTAAGTTCTAGACGACTGATGACCTCAGAAGTTAAGTCGCATAGTGCTCAGAGTCAATTTGAGAAATAGTTCACAATAAATATTGTAAGATAATAACGTTACTGTTATTAGTTTCGTAATGAAGGGGAGTGTGTGGACCTGGGAGAGGGAGTGAAGGAGGCGAGGAGTGAGGGGGTAAGGGGGTGGGTGAAAGGGGAGGGGCTGTAAAGAATGGCCAAGCCATGAGCATAATAAGCAGGTCCAAACGGATTTAGGTTGCAGTTGATAAGATGAAGAGACTTGCACGGCATACACTAGAAGAGGGAGATGGAACAAATCACTCTCTGGACTGAGGATCGCAGCAGCGAAATACAGGTATCAGCGTATGACAAATGCAGGAAATAACGTTTAAATGTGAAACAATTTCGGCATTAAAGAGTAGTTTTATTGTCACAGCAATAACTAGAAGAGAGTGCGTTGGAGAAGTGGTTTCGAAGCAAATCAAAGCTAAGTTATGGTAATAATGTGAGTTTAAGCAAGCAAGTCGTTGTTTTGAGTGTCAGATTAGCGTTTATGAGAACTGTCAGCAACACGATCTGTTTGTAGAGGATCCAGTGTCATAGCAGATACGTCTTGTTGCAAGGACTCTCAGTGAGATCATTACGAAATCGGCTCTCATGTTTCGTAAAAGTGGAAGCTAATGACGATAATGGAACGTTTAAACAGAAACAAACACGCTTTCAGCTGGGTCGTTTGTCGTGATAGCACGAATTTGGGGCGGTATGCGGCCTCAATTCTTTTTTCCCCTCTTTTTGCAGAGTTGATATAATCACCACCAATGTAATCTGTCTACCGTTCGTTCGACGCAATTTTGAAAACACGCTTCGTATATTTCTTTTTTTTTTTTAGGCGAATGAAAATAAAACTTTATTGAGCGATATTTCTACAGAATAAATTTGAATATTAACATATTCGTTTGCAGTGTACAATTACGTATGCATTTGGCGAAATTTAATCACAGTGGTTTGCTCGGCCAGTTTGGGTGAACATGCGACGAGCTCGTATTGAGATGGGAAAGAATTAATGTATACGGTATTGCATTTAGAGTTCCATTTCGGATGATTTTTCGTTTTCGCAGGAGCACTGGGATAAAACGGCCGACTGAATTTTCACACGCTTGCTTCTCAGCTACTGATGTATCATTGCTTCAGGAATCGGAACAATGAAGAATAAACATTCCTACAATTCCATAACGTACGTACTTCTAATTATAACAGATTTTCGGGACCTTCACTTTAATTAAAAATTAAATAATAAACGCAGTATCGTTGAGTTTGACTCTGTGATGTCACATTCAGTTTAAGCTTCAATTCTAGAACAGAGTATCCTCCGACATTGTACCAGAATTTTTTTTTGATACAAACTAACAGTCAGACGCGTTTTAGGAATAAGGCAAACATGTCATACAGGGTGATTCACGAAGATATGCAAATATTTTAATATGTTATTCTACAAATAAAACTAAAGAAAAAAGTTCTTATGGACGTAGGTCTGCAAATGTTTACTTACTGATTTACGACTAATAAAATATTTCGCCTGAAATTTAGCAACTTCGATAACATGAAGCCATCGCAAAACTGTGCGAGGTTAAAGTAAAGCACGATTTCCATTTATTTTGTTATTGATCTGGTAAATATATTAAAACATGTCTCGGACGTTAACTGCAGCAGTTTTCCTGAACGTCCAGAGAAGCAAAGAAGTAATTTCGTAAAAATTTTAATTTATTAACTACCTGACCCAATTTTTTTTTAAAATTTCAGACAATTGCACAAAGTTTTCGACAGAAATTGTAGAGAATGTAATTTTGGAAAAAATAATGGTAATAACGTTAACTGAAATTTTATGGATGTGTCAGATAATCTGCTTTAATTGATACCATAGCACACGTGAATTCATGTTAAACCGGCAAAAACCGAAGATCATTGTTAAGGAAGTTGAACAGCATACATACAATTTCATAATACTTTCACAATAAACGTAGAAAAATGTCTCCACCGAGTTCAATGCATTTAGCTGCACGTTTATGGACAGATTTTATCGCTAGTTTCAGTTTCACAGGGTTGTTCTTAATTTCGTCTATGGTATTCATAATGCGAGCTAGTAATGCCTCACGTTTATTGACTTTGCCCTCACAAACTATGTCTTTCATCCATCCCCATACACAAAAATCCGTAGGTGTTAAATCGGGCGATCTGGGTGGCCACAGACGTGTAGCACCACGACCAATCCATTTCCGGGGAAACTGTTCATTTAAATGTGTAGTAACGGCGTGGGTGAAATGTGGAAGCCCGCCGTCATGTTGAAAATACATTTGCAATCGCGTAGCAAGTGGAACATCTTCGAGGAAGTGGGGCATTTCTTCTTGGAGGAATTATAAATACGTCTCGCCAGTTAGATCTCCTGGGAAAATGAATGGTCCAATTAAGTGTGTGTTGATTATATCACACCACACATTTATGCTTATTCGCTGCTGGAAATTGCGTTGCACTGTTTCATGTGCGTTTGCTTCAGACCATACGTGCTCGTCATGTAAATTGTTTATACCATTTCGAGTAAACGGTGCCTAATCAGCAACTAAAATGAATTTGTGTAACTGCTGATTAGTATTTAACTAGTTACACAACTCCAATCGAACGGCATTATCTCCCGGAGGTAAATGTTGCACTTTTTGTTTATGGTAAGGTTACAGATTATTGTACTTCAGTGTATGGCATACCTTAGTTTGTGAAATGTCTAATCGTTGAGAGCGACGTCGTGTACTGGTACCCGGGTTACGTTGAACAGCACCCATAATATCCCCATCATCGTCTTCACGTATCGAGCGCACGTACTGATTATAACAGAATCTGTCTCCCGTAACATTTGAAATACTCCACTAATGTTTCGTGCTTTCGGAATCCTCCGAGTTGGATAACATAGTCGATATTAGTTAACTACAGTCGTAGCATTACTATCACATTTGTCATAAATAAACACCATATCGGTATATTCCTCTGTCGCAAATTTGAAAGGCATCTCAGTTTCATAAATAATCTAGAAACTATAACAGTTACTATGTGGTTTCACTTAAATGCACTGTTGTGATTATGTTCTTTCAGAAAACTAACACTCTTCAAGGTTAGGAAACGACTGAAACAATTCACTGACAGTTGCCAACAATGACATAAACGTTTCTACATTCTTAATGGAAAGTAAACAAATTTACTTGTATAAAAATCTTGGCTTCTCTGGATGTTCTGGAAAACTACTGCAGATACACGTCTGGGATATATTTTATTAGATTCACCAGACCAATAACAATGAAATAAATGGAGATAGTGCTCCACTTTAACGGCATACAATTTTCTATGGCTTTATATTAGCGAAGTTGCTAAATTTCAGGCAAAATCTCTTATTAGCCGTAATTTCGCAACTAAACATTTGGGGACCTACGTTTATATCAACTTTTTTCTTTTGTTTTACTTGTAGAATAACACATTAAAATATTTGCATATCTTCGTGATTCACCCAATATTACAGTCAACAAGGAAACTGATTTGTGTGAGTACCTGTTCTCGGAGCCAGAAGGTGTGGCTGAAGTGGAAGATGCAGAAAGAAAAAGTTTTTTGCAATAATATCTGTATCTACATTTACTAGACTGTTTCTCTACCGTTTCATTCTCGAACAGTGAGTGGGAAAAATGAACACTTAAATCCTTCCGCACGAGCTCCGATTTATTTATTATGTTGGTCACTTTTTCCTCTGTAGGTTGGCGCCAACAGAGTAATTTCGCATTCACAGGAGAAAAGCGATGATTTAAATTTCGCGACAAGATCTCGCCGCCACGAAAAAACCCTTATTTTAATGATTTTCACTCGAACTTACGTACCATACACGTGACACTTTCCCCCCTATATCACTATATTACAAAACGGGCTGTCGTCTGAACTTTCTCGACGTTCTCCGTCAACCCTGTCCCGTAAGGATTCCATACCACATTCTAGCACAAGACGGACAAGCGTAATGTACGCAATTAGCAGACATGTTGCATTTTCTGAGTGTTCTGCCAATAAAACGCAGTGTAGAGTTTGCCTTCCACACAAAACTATCCGTGTGGTCGTTCCAATTTAAGCTGCCCGTAGTTGTAATTCTTAGGTATTTAGCCGAAGCGAAAGTCTTTAGATTTATATGAATTACCATGTAACCTAAATCGAATGGATTATTTTTTGTACGCATGTGGATGATCTCACACTTTTCCTTATTTAGAGTCAATTGCCACTTTTCGCATGGTGCAGCTACATGCTTATTTGCGTTTGGTATATATATCTGTCCAACAAAGAAACAAAAGAAGATAAGAGAAACATAAAAGTACAAATATAATCACCAGAGTCCATTTCTTTTAATACATAGCATTTTTCAACTACTTCTAGGCTGGACTAAGCAGTTTCAGACAGAGCAAATCTTTGTACAACATTCAGAATCTAAGTATAATGACCTGTACGTATATTACGTAACAATTACAGTGCTCGTTGCAGTAAGAAGTACTGTGTAATCTGTCGGTATCTATTAATAAATGACAGCGGCACTGTTCTTTTGTTGAACTACAAAGGCCAAGTAACATATTGCACACCGCGTTTGGTTTTCTCTGGCGAATTTTGGTTATGTGCACTGGCATTTCTTCTTGCTTAATATAATGCTGTCAGCGCTTGGCACCTTTTATTGCTAGCAGGGATTCAAGTTAAGCTATATAGATCAAGTGGTGTTTTCGGCATCACACTTCAGTATTTCTCGCGATATTTACTAATTGTATTGGTTTCGGATTTTGAATTTCTGTGTTAGTAATCGACTTTAGCTTTTTGTATTTCTCTTAATGTTTTCAAGGAAGGAAGGATGGAACATTGGTTTTAACTACTCGTCGACATCCAGGTCATTGGAGACAGCTTTTTCAGTTAAGTTAAATAGTTCAACTGATGTTTTCGATACCGATCAAAGTTATTTTCCTCCGATATTCTATGTTTTGCGTCTTTGAAACCTAGACTTGTTTCGAGTTTCCCTGATTGTGCGTTTTGTATATTTTCATATATCTCAATTTTGCAGATGTTTTACTTTGCTCAGCCCTAAAATTCGATTTTTCTTGGGTTTCTAGTTATCTCCAATCTTTATAAATAAGAATTTCTATGATTCTATGTTTGACGTAAATACGTATTTTCGTGCCACGATAGTAGGTAACGTTATATGTCGCCATTTTAAAATCGTGTTTGGGCAGCACCTTGGGGTGGTAATGAGGTAATTGGTCAAAGAAGACGGATGGTATCGAAGGCTTTGTGGTTTATCTGGAGTTTGTCAATATAGCAAATGATATATTTCCCACACGTTATACTTACGGTTTTGCTGCTAAGAACTCGAGACACACAGTTCGAAGCTGATGATGTACCTTAGCAATATATGATGTCCTCGAGTTCTTTTATATAATAAAAGGGACTAAATATTACGCATCTTGTACGAGGGTCGTTCAGTAAACACTTCAACACTGTTTTCACTTAAAGGAGGTTTGTTTCATTCAAGATTCCAACATGCTATATTGTAACCCACTATTATGGATACAAAGTTATGTTTTTCATCATAATCTCCGTTCAGTATGAGGACCTAATGCCACCTTCCTGTGAAAAGCTGTATGCCCGCGCTGTACTACTATACTAGTTGACGTTGAAGCCAACGCCTTGCTGGATCAATAAGCTACACATCATCCACGTACTGCTTCTTGCTGAGTGAATACTACATTAAGCCAATGAGATAGAAGTCGGGAGGTGCGGGATAAGGGGTGTAGGAGGATGGGGAATAACTCTCTAATTAAGTTTCACGAGCTCCTCTTGGATGCACAGACTTTTGTGAGGCCTTGCGTTGTCATGGGGCAGAAATTCATTTGCACTTT
The DNA here is from genome assembly GCF_023864275.1 of Schistocerca cancellata. Lineage (NCBI taxonomy): Eukaryota > Metazoa > Arthropoda > Insecta > Orthoptera > Acrididae > Schistocerca > Schistocerca cancellata. Next base: position 419,471,708 of record NC_064634.1, on the reverse strand, counting down.
TGTCGCGACGAACACGCTAAGTCGTTTCTTCATTTTCCTGAGAGCAGCACACTACACTGCTGGTCGTTGCACAATGAGGGAGGATAAAAAACAGAATTATTCGTCCAGAGTCCCAGAAGATGGCCACCATGGCTTCACCGGATGAAGGTGCGGCATTGAACTTCTTCCTCGGAGGAGAAGTGGTGCAGCACCACTCCATGGATTACCGTTTTGTTTCCGGTTCGAAGTGATGAACGCATGTCTCATCGCCTGTGATGACGTTAGCCAAAAATTTCACGATCCACCCCATCATGCTCAAGCAACTCCGCGTAGCTGGTCCTTCGTTACTCTTTATGGTCTTCTCTTAGACGCTGAGGAACCTAACGGGCACACGCATTGAGTACCCCAAGTGGAGGACGAGCGTGTCAGCCCTGCGAACAGAGACGTGCAGTTGTGCAGCGAGGTGTTTGATTGTGTTGCACTGACCATCTAGAGTGAGGTTATCGGCATGTTTAGACACTGCAGGAGCCAGAGCTGGGTGCGGCCGGCCGCATACGTGAGATCGAACAGGTCTGCGCGACTTGTTGCGATGATGACACATGGCTCGCCCAAAGACTCAACGTGCCTTTATTCCTGCCAGGTGGTTGGCCTACTCTAGCCATCGTTCATTGTGAAAACGCCTCCCTTCCTGGGCTTGAATCTTTCTCCGACAAAGATTTCATCGCCTACAAGACTTGGCATAATGGAATTGACCCGAAGTCTCAAAGTACACCTAGTTTTGTTTATAGTAATATGCCATTTACACTACATACACGCTCTTGTAGAAAAGTTATGAATGATGAAAAAATACATGTATGGATGAAAGGACTTGGTGTACTTGCTGAAAATGTAACTGTAACCGGAGATATTACTCTGTAGTACGAGGTGCGGCTAGAAAAAAACCGGACTGATGCTGGAAAAAACATTTATTTACAATTATTTACAATTTCATGTTATCTCCTTCAATGTACTCTCCTCCTCGGTCTCTACACCGCTCCATACGAATTTTCCAGTGTTCATAGCAATGCTGCAGATCATTTTCGGTAAGTCCATACATTACTTCCGTCGCTTTTTCTTTTACTGGTTCAACAGTCTCAAATCTAGTTCCTTTCAAAGCTGACTTGACTTTAGGGAAAAGAAAAAAGTCACAGGGGGCCAAATCAGGTGAGTAGTGTGGATGATCTAAGATGGGAATGTTGTGTTTTGCCAAAAACGTCTCCACTGACAACGCACTGTGAGCTGGGGCATTGTCTTGGTGAAGGATCCACGACTTTTTTCTCCACAAATCGTTCCGTTTTCTCCGTACTCGCTCACGTAGGGTAGCCAGGACGCTAATGTAGTAATGCTGATTCACTGTTTGTCCCTCTGGTACCCAATCAATGTGCACAATCCCTTTGATGTCAAAAAGAAAAAAACAATCATCATTGCCTTGAATTTCGATTTTGACCAGGAGTTTTCCAATGCATCGATTGGCGTTTAATTTCGGGATCGTAAGTAAAAAACCACGATTCATCGCAAGTAATAACATTTTATAAGAAGGTGGGATCACTTTCAGTGTTTTACAGGATGTCAGAACAAATCATTCTTCGGCGTTCCTTCTGTTCAATTGTGAGACACTTTGGAACCATTTTTGAACACACTTTGTTCATGTTGAAACTTTCGTGAAGAATCTGCCTAACACTTTCCTTGTCAACTCCTGTTAACTCAGACACTGCTCTGATTGTTAAACGGCGATCTTGTCGAACAAGTTTACCGATTTTTTCAATGTTTGCATCAGTTTTTGCTGACAATGGTCTGCCAGTGCGAGTGTCATCACTGGTGTCTTCGCGGCCATCTTTAAATCGTTTAAACCACTCAAACACTTGTGTTCGCGATAAACAATCTTCGCCGTACACTTGTTGCAACATTACAAACGTTTCACTTGCAGATTTTCCTAGTTTGAAACAAAATTTGATGTTAACACGCTGTTCTTTCTGTACACTCAACATTTTCCGACGCACAGACAAAACGTCAACTACTTAAAAAAGACGCCACGGGCAGACTGAGTGCAGGAGGCAGATGAAACTCGAGCAGTAGGCGGAGCGAGAGTCACGTGACAGGCCACGCGACTTTCAGCCTTATTGCATTCGTTTTATTGTTTCACCAGTACTAGTCCGGTTTTTTTCTAGCCACACCTCCTGTAATTATTCTGAAAGCGGCTATGAATACCTGCGACGCCCTGGTTTTCCGCCAAAAGTAACTCAATGACAGGTCTCTACTTGGATTGCACCTCCGTTACAGAAGCCATTTTGAAGGCTAGCGCCACCACCAGTCAGAAGTTCAACTGAATCGGCAATATTCCATGTAGTCCCGAAACAAATTCCGCGTATTTACAGTCGAAACTGGACAGAAAGAAATGTTTTGCATTCCTTATAGGACGCCCGTCGTATTAGCAACAGCCTGAAACATCCAAAATGGCATCCGTCGGAAAGGTGGCCATACATTCCTTCCCTGCACAGGACTTTACTTGTTCACGGTGTGCCAGCATTCCTTCCATCCGTACCAATACTGAAGTTTAGATGAGACGGGTCTAGTGCAGCAGGGGATACAACCCGTCGGCTTTGAACAATGACGTCATTCCTTAGTCATAGATCGTAATGTCTTCACTTCGAGGCATAGATAATAAAGCAGTTCTGTGTTCTAATAAGCACTATCATTAAAATAATTGAATGTAAATCTAAAAGCGATCGCTTGATATTGGGTGCATAATTAAACGTGTGACTTAATTAACTTAATTATTTGTTTTTTATTCGGCCGATACTTAATATTTTTCGTACGGATATGTGTATTTCCGTGTTGCGAAGTAACGAATGGGATACTATTAGCGTCCAATCCACAGTAGCTGATAAGAGTTTTTTGACTTTTAAAAAAAAAAATCTCCCGAGATAGAATGAACTGATCCTACTTTATTAAGCAATCAATAAAAAAAACGAAACTGAAACGAAACAGCAAAAGCGAAAATGGTAAACCGCAAATAGGATAGATTAGCCATGCATAACACCCACCCACCTCCCCAGGAGTCGGAACTCGCGCACCCATTAGAATATACACATGCCTCAGTACCTAATAAGAGCTTTTTCGCTTTTTTTAAAAAAAAATCTCACGAGATAGAATAAACTGATCCTACTTCATTAAGCAATCAGTAAAGAAACGAAACTAAAACATAACAGCTTTTGCTGTTATGTTTCAGTTTCGTTTCTTTACTGATTGCTTAATGAAGTAGGATCAGTTTATTCTATCTCGTGAGATTTTTTTTTAAAAAAAAGCGAAAAAACTCTTATTACGTACTGAAGGGAGCTAGAACATTAAGAAGAATCGCTTCTCGGCTTTTGACAAGATATTGCTTAATAAAGTAGGATCAGTTTATTCTAACTCGTGAGATTTTTTTTTTAAAGCCAAAGAACACTTATTAGGTACTGAAGGGAGCTGCTTAATAAAGTAGGATCAGTTTATTCTATCTCGTGAGATTTTTCTTTTAAAAAGTCAAAAAACACTTATTACGTACTGAAGGGAGCTAGAACATTAAGAAGAATCGCTTCTCGGCTTTTCACAAGATATTGCTTAATAAAGTAGGATCAGTTTATTCTATCTCGTGAGATTTTTTTTTTAAAAAGTCAAAAAACACTTATGCTTTTGACAAGATCATTGTTTATCTCTCTCGCATTCCTTTGTTTCTCAACATTCTCCTCAGCTATTTCATCTCTGTAATACATGCTCTCTGGCGACCTGTGACGTCATTGTTCAAAGCCGACGGGTTGTATCCCCTGCTGCACTAGTCCCGACGAGACAGACAGTGTGCGACTCATTTGGCGTGTAATACCTAGACCATTGGGAAGTCCTCCCTGTGTGCTGCGGGTTGCGGCGGGCAGGCGCCACGGTGCGCAGAACGCAGTGCCGTGGTGAGTGGCGGCTCTCCGGAATGCGGCGCGGCGCGGCGCGGCGGCGGCAGTTATCCCGCTCCAGCGCGTGCGTTGTGGACGCTGCCTAGCAACACGCCCCGGATTGTTCACGGGCGAGCTGCCGGCTCTCGTCGCGTTAAACTAGATTACCGCGGGAGCGCCGGGGCCTTCCGGCCGCTTCGTTAGCTGCTGCGGGCCGCCCGGCGAACCTCCTCCTCACCTGCGGCCTTCCTTTCAGCGCCACGAAGTAGTGAGTAAACGCAGGTGCGTACACGGGCATCGACAACTGCGGCACCACATCACAGGCGTACATTTCCACTATGTTCTCATCGCCTCGGTAGGTGCGCAGTTTTAAGACGTTCTACGCATGCACCTTCGCTAATCGCCGGAAAGCTCTCAGATAAATTCTCTTTCACAACGGCTAGACGTGGGTTACCACTGCTGTCGCAGTCTTCAGTCGCAAACTGGTTTGCAGCGACACTCATCGGTAGTCTATCCTTTGCAAGTCTCTTTATACTGTTACCCATAGCTGCTCTCACGTATCTGTTGTCCTCTTATGACGACTGATGATGGGTAACTGAGCTATAGTACGTGCAATAGCGTCGGCTGACCACACGTTTCTGCCAGTTCGGGAAAGCATAGCATAGTCGACCGGTGCGTGCAGTGGTTTGCAGGCATCCATACATTATACGTGTACAGTATGGAACAAATTTATTAATATTTTAACAGATTTTGCATTCACTGATGTAAGAAAAAGTTTCCATTCATTCCTTCACCCAATTAGGAGCTGATTCCTCTTTTTATTATCTAAAATAGCTTATGTCTTTCCTCATGGCTTAAGCTATCTCCATATCAAACTACATCGAAATCGGTTCAACGGTTTATCCGTGAACACAAATACAGTTACTTTCGCATTTAATAGTATTACATGGAAGTATGGATTGAACCTTTACGAAATACGACTACACACAGGGATTTTGTATCAGGTATGAATATTAGCGGCGACATTCCGACTGAACGACAAGAGCATGAAATGTTGATGCACACCAGTAGTTTTGTTATAATGAGTGGTTGTGATGACATTAAAATACAATGTGGAATAGCTAAAATTGTTAAATAGCGTTAAACTCAAGAAGCATGAAAATAAACCAATTGTAGTTCAGAACACCACAAATTTTTAATAATTTTTTTCGCGCTCTACAATCAGCTGCTCTCATGTGTCTACCTCTCACCTATGGGTGTGCTCGCATATCATAATCAAATGGAAGCTCTCTGAAAGCCTCTTATATACTACACATAAAGACAAGATGTCTCTCTCTTTATCCTGCAGCACGTAAATAAAGCCGTCGATTGGACTCTTCAAGAGTCTCAGATGCTCTGAGCGACACTTGGTGCTCATCGGCAACAATTCGACGCGCTTGTGATAGATATTAGTATGAAAGTGTGGATGAAACGCATTGAGAATTTATAAGCATTGTATTCAATACGTTTATTCGTATTATGTACAGCATTTTCACGTATTAAACTTCATCATATACAAGATTTTTACTGGTTTGGAGATTATAACACGAAATATGGAGACATAATTATTCTTTGGAAAAGCTATTTACTCTTTGACTTTTAAACTTCGAATAAATAGCTTTTCCAAAGAATAATTATGTCTCCATATTTCGTGTTATAATCTCCAAACCAGTAAAAATCTTGTACTACGTACTTCCTAAAGTAGCCTATGTTATTCCTCGCCGCTGAAGTCGTCTCCAAACCAAATTTCATCACAATCAATTCAGCGGTTTGGTCATGAAAGACAGAGTTGCTATCGGAATTATAATACAGGTATCAGTCTGGATAACTACTGCAAACTACCCATTGGAACCTGCTTACTATTGTCAAGCTTTGGCCTTCCTCCACAATTTTTATCGTACACACATATCTCTATTGGCAATGTGACGAGCTCTGGGCGCCTTGACGCCTGTCAACCGATACATTCTTTCAGTCAAGCTGAGTCATAAATTTATTTTTCTCCTAATTTGGTTTAGTTTCTCTTCATTAGGTACTCTACTCATACAGTCTCCAACATTCTTTGGTAGTGCCACATTTCAAACCGATCATTTCCCTTCTTCTCTGATATGTTTCGCGCCCATGTTCCACATCTTCACAAGGTTACACCCTGGAAAATATCGTCATAAAATACTTCTGAACTCCTAAATTTATATTAGACTGGCGACCCAGTCCAGCTTCACACAGACAGCATAAGTATCTAGCGGAGGCAGCTGGATCCTGGTCCGGAACTGGAGTCTTCTCGCAGTGCGGCAGCGCTGTGCCGTCTTGATGCGGCTACTCAAGTGATGGGCAAGTTCCTGAATCGAATGAAGTCCTGTCCTCAAATTCAGCCTCCTCTTTATTCCGTTACTGCCTAGTCAGGCCGCCCATAACAAAGGGCCTAGCTCGGGTCTGGTGGCAATGACCTGCATGTTACATCGTTTTTGCTGCACACAGCAGTTTACCGTTGCGCTCAGCTATCCTCGCTTCGCAGCTCACTTGCGCATCTGTTGATGTGGCGTAGATGTTGAAATAGCATGGCTGACTGCCAGGTCTATTACCGCAATATTTCGCGGAAGATTCCATGCAACTTTCTGTCACTTACACTACAGATTTAATGCTGGACAGAGCCACTACGCTGCCTGCTTCCATGAAGAATACCTGGTCCTTCGGGTCTTACTCCGAGCCATTACTCTACTTTGATTAGAACTGTACTCCTAATCTGTAGAGTTATTCCAACGTATCTATTCCTAGCAATTACTTAAGTACTATATCAAATAAGGCGATCAATCTTTCATCTATCTGTCATCTTTCCCTAGGAATCCAGTGTACTAGAACCCCTGGATCGGGTTTCCTCATGCTTCGTCGCCACAGAAATATAAGCAGTTAGAGCAAAATCAGGATCACCATGGTGCCAGGAATTGAACCACTCAAAGTTACTGTTACTTGACGTCTCCTATTCTGATAGCACTCTAGATGGTGCAGTTACCTGCCCTTCTTAGTTTGCTGTCATTTGGCTTAAGGAGTGGTGTAGTCTTGGCTACGAAGTATCGGTCAGAAAGTTAAGATTCTGTTTGGATAAGATCTCTAGTGGTTCGTCTGGCCAGCACAGCTGTGGCTGTGTCGTATTAAATAGAGTATCTCCCATCGCAGCCGCTGGCAAATGAAACGTAGGTTCTACTATAACACACCTAGTCCCGTTACTCCGCCGCCTAGCGAAGAGGATCAGTACTGCCAAAACTATTCGTCTTCGTGTCCTTCGCCTGCAATCTGAGGACAGGGATCCATACCACTTCCCTTTCCCCAAGAAACCTGTAATGTATGAACAGCGATCATATTATTGTCTACTGATAAGACGACCTCAAATAAATACTTGTTTTGTAAATAAAACTGCCTTTTCCTGCTGCTAGTTACTTTATTTATCCCATTCGCGTTTCTGTCTTCTTGTACTTTGAAATTTTCAGATAGTATTTTTCACATGTATCCTGCAAGCTTGTAAGTTGGGGATTTTCTGGAATCCAGTATTGTGTCGTTATAGATCCCACTGATGGTGCCTTAGAACAGGAGAAGGCGAAACGCGTATGGGATAAATAAAATAACTAGCAGCAGGAAAAGGCAGTTTGATTTGCAAGACAAGTATTTATATGCTTGCTGCGGAGGATGGCCATACAAACAAACTTGTTCTTCACGCCATGCCAGGCATTTCCTGGTGGCCTATACCAGAAATTTAGACGACTTCATCTGAACATCCATAAAACCATACAACACATTAAATTCAACAACATATGCAAATGTAACGATCTTGTACCTAAATATGTCAATGTGAAGATTAAAAACAGTTCACCCAGCGCCAAAAAAGCAATGCATGCTACTCAGAAAATATGGTTAAAATACGAGATCAAATCTCTATACTCTAAAAAACAAGAGTTACATTACAAGTTGTATAAGACACATTTACAACTCGCAGACACCATAAATAATATGACAGTTTTCTCCCATCTGGTCAACAAGGTCGAAAAGCACACAAAAATTGCTGTACAAAGAATGGAAACAATTCGTATAAGAAAAATCAACCAACTCAAAAAACTTCAGTCACAACATAATACCTTTTTACACAGCCAAGAAAAACACACACACAAATTCTGTCCAAGATTAGTGAACCTTACGGACAAACAGTTAAGTAATAAAGAAAGACAGCTGTTGGAGAAAGGATGAAAGTACAATGTAAATTCAGAAATGGATTAAGATTACTTAGAAAATCTAATTATAGAAGCAGAAAGTGTTTTGACAAACGGAAGATAGGAATGAAAATAGTAGTGTCAACATTGGATTAACTAGAGAACTAGCGAAAAAAGAAATCCAGAATATAATAACCAGTATTGAAACACAACACAAAAACAACAAAAACACAGAATCTGCAACACTCAGAAAAGTTAGGAGAAAACTTCAAAATGAAAATGCTATCATTTTGAAAGCAGACAAGTGGAACACAATAGTACTGATAGACAAAGAACAATACATTGAAAAAGCACAAGAATTCATCTCACAAAATACCATTACAAAATTAAAATCAGACCCAACATACAGATTCCAGACAAAAGTAAAAAACACAATGAAAAATATTGACATCATACTGGATAACACAGGGAAAAGAAAGTTGACACAGATCAGTCCCACTGCATCGGTCCTCCAAAGCCAACCAATAATCCACAAACTGAACCTTCCTGTGAGGGCAAGACTGGATTTCAGAAAATCCCTTACTTACAAGTTTGCAGGATACATGTTGAAAGTACTGTCTGAAAATTTCAAAGTACAATAAGACATAACCATTAAAAGCACTACACACCTAATACAACAAATAAAAGATATAGAAATCCCAGTCACAGCAACACTACTCTCATTTGATATAGAAAACATGTATTCCAACATAGCAATACCAGAAACAATAGAAATTACAGATAAGAACCTGAAAACTTATAGTCAACTCCCTGAGGAGCAGATTAAGGAAATATGCACACTAATAAAGCTCATAAAAGAACATAATTACTTCCAGTTCAATAATGAATTTTATTTACAAGAAGATGGATTACCAATGGGGTTCCTAGTTTCAGGAGCCTTAGCAAATATTTTTGTCAACCACATTGAACAGATCATTCTCACAAAAATAGTAGCAAAAGAATACAACATATTATATTGGTTCAGGTCTATGGATGACATCCTTTGCTTAATAGATGAACCATAAACAAAAATTGAAAAACTACATACTGGTATCAGCAAGATACATAAAAATATAAAATTAACCATTAAAAGAGAACAGAACAACCAAATTAACTTTCTGGGTATAACAATCAAAAAACAGAACAATAAGCATATGTTTGAAATTTACCGTAAACTCACAGCAACAGACATTATCATTACCCAATCCTCAAACCATCTGCATGCACAAAAGAAAGCAGCACTACGACACATGCTCCATAGACTCAACACAGTACCACTCACCAAAGAGAGCTACCAAAAAGAACTGGACATAATAATGCAGATAGCACAAAATAATGGTTACAGTAATAACACAGTCACAAAGCTAAACAACAAAATTTTAAGTAAAATAAAAGCAGAAAGCTCCAAACCACAGACAACAAAATAACAGAACCATACACAAACATGCAGTCCCATAACAGCTACACAGGATAATCAGAAAAAGATGAAAGAAAACACAAGATGGTACACAATGACATACAAACACAAAGTCCCCCATAAAATCACCAACATTTTCAAAAGACAGGGAATAAACATGGCATACACAACAGACAATTCCATACAAAAATACACCACAAAACTGACAAAAATAGAGAAATATACCATAAAGGAGGTATATATCAGCTATAGTGTAGCACTTGTGAAGGCACATACATAGGACAAACAGGGACAACATTTGATGTCAGATACAAGGAACACATAAGAGCCTGAAAATATGGGACAAACCACTCCACATTTTCAGGAAACCTAAGAGAAAATTACCACAAACCAAACAATAGAGAGGATGACATGAAAATAATTAGAATCAACAATAAAAAACACCTCCTGACCATGCAAGAAAATTACCACGTACATAAAAACAAAGGAGAGGGGAAAACCCTGTTGAATGACCAAGTACACATGCCAAGCAATTCATTATTTACACTAATAGATAAAATAATAGAATAACATTCGCAAAAAGTATTAATATAATAATACTGTCCAATGTAATAATAATAGAACCCAACATCTTTACACTCACTCATTTATGAACCGCTATACAGAATATTGAAACGAAAAGTCAAAACGCTCTCATCAAAGTTTTCAGCCACTCGCTAACAGCTAGTACACCCGCCACACTCTCCTCCCCCCCCCCCCCCCAAAGAAAACGTTGGCTCTATCCCCCCCTCTGTCTCACTCACACACACACACACACACACATGGTTTAAACATCATAAATAGACGTTAGTTTCGAACATATACTTCGTTAGGTTGACAACAAATAGATAAACATACCAAAGAAGATGAAAGACGTAATGGAGCAGCAATATTTACGTTGTGAAAAGCAGTGTACCACCAAATAGTTGTATCGAGTGACGAAAGAACAATAGTCTACCATAAAAAAGAGTGAGAAACATGGTGAACAGAGTGTGGAAGAAGAGAACACAAAGATGTGATTATATGGCAGTGAAAAAAGTGGTAGTGTGGCCTCCAGACCAGATGTGAGGAAACGCATATCAGCAAATCGTAGGTAATTATTTTACTTTTTTTACAAAAAATATCGAAGTGAACTGTTTGATAATCTATAACTAACAAAACTGTATCGTTATAGATCCCACTGATGATGCCTTAGAACAGGAGAAGGCGAAATGCGTATGGGATAAATAAAGTAAGTAGCTCCAGGAAAAGGCAGTTTTATTTGCAAAACAAGTATTTATATGCTTGCTGCGGAGGATGGCCACACAAACAGACTTGTTTACCTCAAATAACTATATAGGTCTACCCTCACTGTTATCAAGATTACGTCCAACACTACACATACAAATAAACTGCACAAAGTCGATATTTTCTTGAACCCAATGTATAACGAGCCTTAGGTATCTGAACTTCCCTCTCCCACTGCTCATCATTTCGCTTTTTGCTCTTAATATCCTTGCTCGTCTTTCCTACCACTTCCCATGGAATCAAAAAACTTCTTTGTCTTCACCTTCAGCGTATATGGACTAGACAACATTAACCATTGACCCACCTTATAGTGCAGTGACGTTCTCACAGGCCTAACGGCTTCTTCTTATTTCTCCAAACTCTTTTTATTTGCTATTTGTACCCTCTTACACACTCCTTCATTTTTATTGCAGAATAGCGGAATGCTTCTCCCTCTCTGCCACTCTTCTGGTCAATAATGGGGAAAGATGACGGCATTTTTTGGCCACACACTACCTCAAATTGTGATGACCCAGTGCTGTATGCCCTTTACAGTTTGATGCATTTACCACAAAAGCTAGGTATGTATCTCAGTTTCAGTGATTTGAATCCAAATAGTAACTAAGCATTTTGCAAACTGTTCTGCTTACTCCATCTGTCCTTCCATTAGCTTGCGGATGTAGCGGGCTAGTCCTCAGATTCGAGCAACCAAAATGATTCCTTTATCAGTATGACATGAAGTCTGTTATCATTGTCTGTGGCACACCAGACTTCAGTATCCACCTATTAACTAACGCCTGTGCGACTGTGATTGTCCGTTGGTCCGAAATTGGCTTCATCTCGATGTATCGGTAGATCTATTATGGTCAGCACAAAACGATTACCAGATGGTGTTCGGCTGAATGGTCCTAATATGTCCACCCCAATGAAACTAAAAGGTTCTGTTGTTTCTGGAAATCTTTGTAACAGTACCTGTTTCTCACACAGACTAGCCCTCTGTGCAATCCACACAATTCTTAACGTATAGATCAATATCATCCTTCCTTCCTTTCCACCACTATATCTCGGGCACCCTTCTATTCACCGCCCTGCATTTACCATGGCCTGGCAAACGTGGTTAGGCATCTCACGTAATGCTTCCAATTTTAACTTGGCCAACACCACCACTCATGGTCCTAATTTTGTCTCCCTGCATAATAATCCATCATGCGCACTGTGGTGTGCGTACTGTAAGACCTTCGGTACACATACCATCAGATTATTTGACTTGTCGCTCTAACGAAGTAGGCGAGTGTCAGCAATATGTCTCGTGGTCTTATTGTGGCGTAGTTATCTCGTGCCGTTAGGTCAGACGAGAAGAAATGCCACTTGCACACTTACAGTAGCAGATTGACGGTGACCAATTTTAAACAGAACTTGATTAATTTTCACACACATTTATTAAAATAATAAAAAGCATAGACATTACATAACTTGATTCTGGATGCTGTTTGCAATTGACAGTCTGAAGTTCCTTTGGTCTTGGTACGTTAATCTTATTCTCACATATCTCTGACACTTGACAAAGTGTCTATTCATTTACCTTCATGGCTATGTACAGGAATATGGTAATCTTATTAGGTGCAGACTGAAACTTGACTATAGACAGACTAATGCAGACTGGTACAGACTGATGCAAAGACAAATGCAGACTCATACAGACTAATGCAGACTGACTAATTGGAGGTCTGTACACTCATTATAATACCTCGCACATTCAGGTATCACTGCGCGAGTGTGATCCATGAGGAGAAAAGGTTCTACGTTAGCAGCAATCTCATTGGCCGTGTTACATATTAATACGCGGATCGGCGGAAGCCGAATTTGGTCCGACTCAAAGGCAGCGCCATCTCGTAGTGCGGAGACAGACGAGCGCTGCGCCTGTGCTGTTGTGCTTAGCGGGGCGCGCTCTAGTGGGAAAGTTGTGTACGCGCTGACTACGTGGAACTATGTACACAACACACGCCAAATTGCTTCTGCGTCTTATATTGCATGCATTCCTTGTCAGTGTTCAGTGCCACTCACCATTTCACAATTTTGTGACCTAGTGCTTGTATTACAGCTATCTTTCTGGTTAGTGCATCCACATTTCTGTGCATTTCCTTCCCGGCATGTGGATTACTTCGTACTCAATTTCACCGAGTTTCAATGCCCATCTCGTTATTCTACTAGATGCGGCCTTCAAGCCTAGTAACCACTTTAAAGCTGCATGGTCCTTTACTACCTTAAACTTCCTCTTGCTCAAACAACATCGCATGTATGTTATTCCGTATACCAGACTAAGCATCTCTTTGTCCGTTGAAAAGTAATTTCTTTACAAGGTGCATTCAAGTTCTAAGGCCTCCGATTTTTTTCTAATTAACTACTCACCCGAAATCGATGAAACTGGCGTTACTTCTCGACGTAATCGCCCTGCAGACGTACACATTTTTCACAACGCTGACGCCATGATTCCATGGCAGCGGCGAAGGCTTCTTTAGGTGTCTGTTTTGACCACTGGAAAATTGCTGAGGCAATAGCAGCACGGCTGGTGAATGTGCAGCCACGGAGAGTGTCTTTCGATGTTGGAAAAAGCCAAATGTCACTAGGAGCCAGGTGAGGTGAGTAGGGAGCATGAGGAATCACTTCAAAGTTGTTATCACGAAGAAACTGTTGCGTAACGTTAGCTTGATGTGCGGGTGCGTTGTCTTGGTGAAACAGCACAAGCGCAGCCCTTCCCGGACGTTTTTGTTGCAGTGCAGGAAGGAATTTGTTCTTCAAAACATTTTCGTAGGATGCACCTGTTACCGTAGTGCCCTTTGGAATGCAATGGGTAAGGATTACGCTCTCGCTGTCCCAGAACATGGACACCATCATTTTTTCAGCACTGGTGGTTACCCGAAATTTTTTTGGTGGCGGTGAATCTGTGTGCTTCCATTGAGCTGACTGGCGCTTTGTTTCTGGATTGAAAAATGGCATCCACGTCTTATCCATTGTCACAACCGACGAAAATAAAGTCCCATTCATGCTGTCGTTGCGCGTCAACATTGCTCGGCAACATGCCACACGGGCAGCTGTGTAGTCGTCTGTCAGCATTCGTGGCACCCACCTGGATGACACTTTTTGCATTTTCAGGTCGTCATGCAGTGTTGTGTGCACAGAACCCACAGAAATGCCAACTCTGGAGGCGATCTGTTCAACAATCATTCGGCGATCCCCCAAAACAATTCTCTCCACTTTCTCGATAGTGTCGTCAGACCGGCTTGTGCGAGCCCGAGGTTGTTTTGGTTTGTTGTCACACGATGTTCTGCCTTCATTAAACTGTCGCACCCACGAACGCACTTTCGACACATCCATAACTCTATCACCACATGTCTCCCTCAACTGGAAAACGTCGCCATTTTAAGTATTTAAAACACTTCTCATTCTCGCTGCTGGCGGTAAAATTCCATCTGCCGTATGGTGCTGCCATCTCTGGGACGTATTGACAATGAACGCGGCCTCATTTTAAAACAATGCGCATCTCTTTCCAGCCCGGAGGAAAAAAATCGGAGGCCTTAGAACTTGAATGCACCTCGTATGTGGCATTCAGTTGTCTTGATTTAAAGGCAACAGGATGTTCTTGAGCATCGACCTCCATGCTCAAAACGCAGACAAAGGCATGGTCTGACGCATCACGTGACAATATAAATTTTTTCTGAAAGTTTGGAAACACCAAAACTGGACAGCATTTCAACACCTTCTTTAACTCATCAGACACTCCCTGACATTCCTTCGTCCTAGTAAACTTAACCACTTTGTTCAACAATTACATAAGCGGTCTTGCAATATCCACTAATGCCTTCACAATCCTCCTATAATAATACGCAAGACCGAGGAAAGATTGTAACTCCCTAGTACTTTGTAATACTGGAAAATCTTGCACTGTTTGCGCCAACTTCGAATCAGTCATTACACCATCCTCATTTATGACATGGCCCAAATAGTTATCTTCCTCCAGCGCAGAGTGACATTTTTCAGCGGTGAGTGTGAGACGTGCTGCCTTTAATCTGACTTTGTCTATGTTCCTGCATAGCCCAATGGAAGATTATGTCATCAGGATATACTAAGCGCTGACATGGTCTCAGTCCTTCCAGTTCTCCGTCCAGAAACCGTTGGAATGTTTCCGGCGCATTTTTTAACCTAAAAATCCTCCTTCAATTTCGGTGGTGTCCCCACTTGCTGAAAAAGCTGTTTTTGTTCTGTCTTCAGGGGCCACTTCTACCTGATGCTATCTGATCTTTAGCTACAAGCTCGAGAAATACTTACTTTTGCTTAGGTTATTTATGGTTTCCATGGCATCCGGAATATAGTAGGCATCTGTTGTAGTCTTGCTATTCAAATAACGATAACATCGAATCTTCTGCGAATTGTCCATAGACCTCTTACGTACTATTACAATTCCTGTTGCCCAGTCAGAATGTCTTCCTCTCAGTTCCATTATACGTCGCTGAAGGTCAATTATGGCATGGTGTCGAGGCTGAAAATCTAACCATAGGATCATGCTGTACCTCTCACTTACACGATACACCACTTCCACACACTGCCAACCAAAAAATTCACCGCTACTGATTCCAATGGTCATATATAATTATCCCCTACCCCACTTAAATCATTTCGTGGTGGGTTCCAATGCTTTCTATCCACTAATTCTCTCGAGACTACTGACAGGTTTGCTCCTGTGTTTAACAATAGTTTATACTCTCTTCCATCCACAAGACCCATTATGGCACATTCAACCTCTGTATTCGTTCTGACTGAACTTATTCCTATCGGGAACACCTGTCGGCTGCCCTGGGACATCCTTGCTATTTCCTGGATTACTTCTTCCACTATCCCTATGCCCTTGCCGTTAACCGAAATCTCCTGTACTGCCATTTCCAACAAAATGTTGGCGATCCTTGTTACTCCAATTGTGCTGTGGGTTCCGTAACTCTTAACATTGTCTTTGTACACGTCCCGTTCGACGGCAATTAAAACACTTAATTTTCGTTATAAATAACTACTCCCCTTCTCTTACCCCTGTCGTCCTATCGATTTCTTCGCATACCAAAGCTAATCTAACTCCTTAACGTAGATCCTCAGGCGCTTACCTTCTCGTTTAATGAGAGCTCGTACTTGTTAACGTTCATTTTCCTAATTCTATCCTAAAAGTATTCTATAGCCTCATCACTTCTCGTGGATACCATCCCTCAATGTTAGCGAAAATACCGTGCACTATTATACTTCCCGTATCGTCGTTCCAACCCGTCTCAACTGGTCAAAGTTTCTGCATTTTGCAATGTCTCTGTGCACCTTACGAGTAATTTTTCTTCTCCAGACAAACATAATCTTTCTATGTAGAACAACTGTTTATCTGACCATACGTCTATGTCAGCTGATGACTTAAGAACCTCTCTAAATGCCCACACATCCTCGGACGCTCTACCAGAAAAGGAGAAACAAGACTAGCCACATTCAGGTCCACTCCTACAGTTTGCGACTTTAACGCTCCCATCTAGCTGTTCTTTCCTTCTAGTTCATTAAACATAACCAGATTATCTGCTCTCAGTTGAGTCACCTGATCTATTAATGATTAATGACTGCACAGCTTCTTCACTGGTGATACCTAGTGTCTCTGATTTTGCCTCTGCGTCTATTATCCACGATAATTATACTACAATACAACAAAGCAATACACATCAAAGAGTTAATCCCAAAGTGTTCTACCAAGTTATTCTTCTCTCTAATCATGAGCCACCTAGACTCTATAAATTGCCTAGCTGTGTGCCCAAAATGGTTACAAGTAAAGCAGTTCCGTTAATGATTCAGCCAAGGCACAGAATTCCCGAGTAACGCTGAGTGAAGCGTACAGTTACTAACCATTCATATTTGTCATTACTCCTAAATGCGGTCTAACGCACGGCTTTCCTGATTGGAAAGGAGCACCTGGTCACCGGCACGAATCCACCCGGCGGACTTGTGTCGAGGTCCGGTGAACCAGCCAGTCTGTGGATGGTTTCTAGGCAGTTTTCCATCTGCCTCGGCGAATGCGGGCTGATTCCACTTATTCCGTCTCAGCTATATTGTGTCGGCGATTGCTACGCAAACAAGTTCTCCACGTACGCGTACACCACCATTACTCTACCACGCAAACATAGGAGTTACACTCGTCTGGTGCAGACGTTCCCTGGTGGGGGGTGAGGGGGTGGGGGTGGGGGTCCACCGAACCGCAAAATATCTTGAAGGATTGGTTCGGTGTAGGGCGGCTGAGGAGCGAAGTGGACTGTGGTAGTCGTCGTGGGAATGTAGACCATTGCGAGTGCGGCGGGGAAGGAGGCTCTCTGTCGTTCCTAGGCCCCCGGTTAACATACATACATACTCCTTAAATGCGTTAGATTCACAGTTTGCCGGCCGATGTGGCCGAGTGGTTCTAGGCGTTTCATTCTGGAATCGCACGACCGCTACGGTCGCAGGTTCGAATCCTGCCTCGGGCGTGGATGTCCTTAGGTTAGTTAGGTTTAAGTAGTTCTAATCTCTAGGGGACTGATGACCTCAGATGTTAAGTCCCATAGTGCTCAGATCCATTTGAACCATTTTGAACTACAGTGGAAAATATCCCAAGTCCACAACGAGGAGCAGGTGAGGAGGTATCTGGTGAGGATTCGTACGGGTAATAAAGGCCCGTACCCGTGGTCTAGGGGTAGCGTCTTTGATTCATAATCAAAACATCGTCGGTCCCGGGTTCGATCCACGCCACTGCCTAAATTTTGATAAATAATCAGCATTGGCGGCCGAAGACTTCTGGCATAAGAAGTCAGCCTCATTCTGCCAACGGCCTTGTCAGAGGGCGGAGGAGCGGATAGAGGTTCAGGGCACTCTCTTGTCCTAGGGGTGGGAAATTGCCCCTGAAGGCGGAATAATCAGCAATGATCAACGACATGAGGATGAAGAAGGCAATGGAAACCACTGCATTAAAGACACGTAACGTGTATCCACAGGACATGTGGCCTGTAATTGAAGAAGTGTCATGATGATCTCTCCATTGTCAAAAGATTCCGGAATAGTCCCCCATTCGGATCTCTGGGAGGGGACTGCCAAGGGAGAGGTTACCATGAGAAAAAGATTGAATAATCAAATAAGACGTTTTGATTATGAATCAAAGACGCCACCCCTAGGATAACGTTCTACGAGTCGGGACGTGGAATGTCAGAAGCTTGAACGTGGTAGGGAAACTAGAAAATCTGAAAAGGGAAATGCAAAGGCTCAATCTAGATATAGTAGGGGTCAGTGAAGTGAAGTGGAAGGAAGACAAGGATTTCTGGTCAGATGAGTATCGGGTAATATCAACAGCAGCAGAAAATGGTATAACAGGTGTAGGATTCGTTATGAACAGGAAGGTGAACAGTTCAGTGACCGGGTTGTTCTAATCAGAATCGACAGCAGACCAACACCGACAGCGATAGTTCAGGTATACATGCCGACTTCGCAAGCTGAAGATGAACAGATAGAGGAGGATATTGAAAGGGTAATGTAGTATGTAAAGGGGGACGAAAATCTAGTAGTCATGGGCGACTGGAATGCAGTTGTAGGGGAAGGAATAGAAGAAAAGGTTACAGGAGAATATGGGCTTCGGACTAGGAATGAAAGAGGAGAAAGACTAATTGAGTTCTGTAACAAGTTTCAGCTAGTAATAGCGAATACACTGTTCAAGAATCACAAGAGGAGGAGGTATACTTGGAAAAGGCCGGGAAATACGGGAAGATTTCAATTAGATTACATCGTGGTCAGACAGAGATTCCGAAATCAGATACTGGATTGTAAGGCGTACCCAGGAGCAGATATAGACTCAGATCACAGTATAGTAGTGATGAAGAGTAGGCTGAAGTTCAAGACATTAGTCAGGAAGAATCAATACGCAAAGAAGTGGGATACGGAAGTAATAAGGAATGACAAGATACGTTTGAAGTTCTGTAACGCTATAGATACAGCAATAAGGAATAGCGCAGTAGGCAGTACAGTTGAAGAGGAATGGACATCTCTAAAAAGGGCCATCACAGAAGTTGGCAAGAAAACATAGGTACAAAGAAGGTAGCTGCGAAGAAACCATGGGTAACAGAAGAAATACTTCAGTTGATTGATGAAAGGAGGAAGTACAAACATGTTCCGGGAAAATCAGGAATACAGAAATACAAGTCGCTGAGGAATGAAATAAATAGGAAGTGCAGGGAAGCTAAGACGAAATGGCTGCAGGAAAAATGTGAAGACATCGAAAAAGTTATGATTGTCGGAAAGACAGACTCAGCATACAGGAAAGTCAAAACAACCTTTGGTGACATTAAAAGCAACGGTGGTAACATTAAGAGTGCAACGGGAATTCCACTGTTAAATGCAGAGGAGAGAGCAGATAGGTGGAAAGAATACATTGAAAGCCTCTATGATGTGATAGAAGAAGAAACAGGAGTCGATTTAGAAGAGATAGGGGATCCAGTATTAGAATCGGAATTTAAAAGAGCTTTGGAGGACTTACGGTCAAATAAGGCAGGAGGGATAGATAACATTCCATCAGAATTTGTAAAATCATTGGGGGAAGTGGGAACAAAATGACTATTTACGTTGGTGTGTAGAATATATGAGTCTGGCGATATACCATCTGACTTTCGGAAAAGCATCATCCACACAATTCCGAAGACGGCAAGAGCTGACAAGTACGAGAATTATCGCACAATCAGCTTAACAGCTCATGCATCGAAGCTGCTTACAAGAACAATATACAGAAGAATGGAAAAGAAAATTGAGAATGCGCTAGGTGACGATCAGTTTGGCTTTAGGAAAAGTAAAGGGACGAGAGAGGCAATTCTGACGTTACGGCTAATAATGGAAGCAAGGCTAAAGAAAAATCAAGACACTTTCATAGGATTTGTCGACCTGGAAAAAGCGTTCGACAATATAAAATGGTGCAAGCTGTTCGAGAGTATGAAAAAAGTAGGGGTAAGCTATAGGGAGAGACGGGTCATATACAATATGTACAACAACCAAGAGGGAATAATAAGAGTGGACGATCAAGAATGAAGTGCTCGTATTAAGAAGGGTGTAATACAAGGCTGTAGCCTTTCGCCCCTACTCTTCAATCTGTACATCGAGGAAGCAATGATGAAAATAAAAGAAAGGTTCAGGAGTGCAATTAAAATACAAGGTGAAAGGATATCAATGATACGATTCGCTGATGACATTGCTATCCTGAGTGGAAGTGAAGAAGAATTAAAGATCTGCTGAACGGAATGAACAGTCTAATGAGTACACAGTATGGTCTGAGAGTAAAGCGGAGTAAGACGAAGGTAATGAGAAGTAGTAGAAATGAGAACAGCGAGAAACTTAACATCAGGATTGATGGTCACGAAGTCAATGAAGTTAAGGAATTCTGCTACCTAGGCAGTAAAACAACCAATGACGGACGGAGCAAGGAGGACATCAAAAGCAGACTCGCTATGGTAAAAAAGGCATTTCTGGCCAAGAGAAGTCTACTAATATCAAATACCGGCCTTAATTTGAGGAAGAAATTTCTGAGGATTTACGTCTAAAAACAGCATTGTATGGAAGTGAAACATGGACTGTGGGAAAACCGGAACAGAAGAGAATCGAAGGATTTGAGATGTGGTGCTATAGACGAATGTTGAAAATTAGGTGGACTGATAAGGTAATGAATGAGGAGGTTCTACACAGAATCGGAGAGGAAAGGAATATGTGGAAAACACTGATAAGGAGAAGGGACAGGATGATAGGACATCTGCTAACTCATGAGGGAATGACTTCCGTGGTACTAGAGGGAGCTGTAGAGGGCAAAAACTGTAGAGGAAGACAGAGATTGGAATACGTCAAGCGAATAATTGAGGACGTAGGTTGCAAGTGCTACTCTGAGATGAAGAGGTTAGCACAGGGAAGGAATTCATGGCGGGCCGCATCAAACCAGTCAGTAGACTGATGACCCAAAAAAAATAAATGAATAAATAAAGGCCCTGCCAGCATCTGTTGCACCACGAAACAGACACCTAACGCTGATCTGCGCACCAGGCGATGCACGTCCATGTCTAGAACATCACATGCGACACACGTTGGGATATCTGCAAGATGAACCCCGTGAAGCTGTGACCGGTGTACTTGCTTCCCATTGGGCATAAGGTACTATGCAGACTGAATGTCAGTGGCAAGATAAGGAGCGCACTCTGCCTGCTAGAGGACACTCCAGTCAGCGTGGGGATGCTTCCCCTTAAGGGGCTCCGGAAAGGCTCAAAATCATGAAAATCTCAATTTTTACTGTTTTGCGTTTTCTGAATCTGCAGACTATTACCTTTTAATAGATATATAATTTATTCAATTCCGAAGACTACAACTATTTTTAAATTTTTTTTGAAATGTGTTCTACATGGGCGTGACCCACTGTGGCGCTGTTAAACTGCTGTCAAATGGTGTTATTATTAACGTCCGTGTTCATCAGGTACATTTTAGTGATGTGAGATAAAGTATGTGTTGTGGCTAACCTGTGATGGTTCAATATATATCGCTGGTGTGATTGTCGATTGTTTCATGTTTATTTACTCTGTCGTTATCTCTAAAATATTCGTAATTAATTCTGTTTCTTGAGTCTCTGTTTTGTTGAAGTATAATAATGAGTAAAAGTAAAGTTGCTGTTGCGACTTTCAATGATGGCAACATTGTAAGGTGCAAGGTATTTAGAAATATGGGAATGAAGATAGGTTCTAACATGGTACGAGCGATGCTTGCTTTAGACAAGGAACGCCTTGGGGCTGCAGACAGGGCTGTAAAGAGACTAGAAATACAAGCAAGAGTAAACAGGAGGAGGAACAAGAGGAAGCTGGAGGAGGAGTTTGCAGAGGATTAAGATAATCCATCCTATGGACCCGGAATGCACTAAAAAGTTAATCCAATCTTTGTCGCTCGATTCCCAAAACTTTTATTTTCTCATACTAATTACATGTTTTCTAAGGATCTTCCAAACATATTTGTTTCAAACTTTCAGTAAATGTTACGCAGTACCTTCTGCATAATTTAACACAGCCTTTTTCCAAAAAACTGTATATTTTTGAATATATAAATAAAAATTGCAAAAAAATGTTGTGAATTTTCATTACAATTGAAAAAAAAAATCATCTTTAATAACTGAACTAAAATTTTGTAAAATCCCTGTGTTAAGTTGTAGCCCATATTCCAATAAATAATCTGTAAAAATTTCAACTTCCTACCTCAAATACTTTGTGAGGAAAGATGTAATTTATAAACGTTATTTTAACATTGCAAGTATAGGGCGTTCCGGAGCCCCTTAAGCACATTCGGTGTCCTGTTCTGCCTAAGATAGCGATGGAGCGCCTTCGTAGACATAGTGTTTTGGCAATAGCGTATTAATAACATAACTAAGTTCGAGGTCCCAAGTTCGAGTCTCGGTCCGGCACACAGTTTTAACCTGCCAGGAACTTAAAAAAAAAGCGGAAGTTAAATTAGGGCAGCGGGACGTGTGAATGCTTGATAGTGATTGAGAGAAGGGGCGGAATTAGGATCGCCAACAGTAGGCTGGTGAGATTCGTGAGACAACAGACTGACAGACCACCACGACAGATGCAAATCTGGTTCCACTTGCTGCATTCTTGTTGCACGGTTGCTCTCCCGAGCTATGGCGGCTGTTCGCTAGATAAGAGTAGCATCGTTTTCACAACTTCACTTTAATTCATCGTAATTCAATGATTCAGGCAATTTTTACGAAATATTTATAAATTATATACAAAAACGTTCCTCGCGAATCAGTGTATCTATTAGTCAGAACTAGATCAAAATCCCTTCTATAGTTTCTGACATTAGCCTGCATATACAGACAAACGCGAGCAAGCTATTTCAGTTTGGATACATAGAGATGTTAACAATCTTCTCTTTTTCAAAAAGTCTTCTTTCATGCTGCCAGTCTGCAGTTTATATTTTCTCTATTTCTGGTATTGCCACTTATTATTATGTCCAAACAACAAAACTAATCTCTTATTCATGCTACCCGCCCGGTTAGCGGTGCGGTCTAACGTACTGCTTTCCGGGCGGGAAGGCGTGTCGGTCCCCGGCACGAATCCGCCCGGTGGATTAGTGTCGAGGTCCGGTGTGCCGGCCAGTTTGTGGATGGTTTTTAAAGCGGTTTTCCATCTGCGTCGGCGAATGCGGGCTGTTGCCCCTTATTCCGCCTCAGTTACACAATGTCGGCGATTGCTGCGCAAACACTTTCTCCTCGGACGCGTACACCATAATTACTCTACTAAGCAAACACTCGTCTGGTGTGCGACGTTCCCGGGGGGGGGGGGGGGGGGCGGTCCACTGGGGGCTGAACCGTACAATAACCCTGGGTTCGGTATGGGGTGGCGGAGGGGTGAGTGGACTGCTGTACCATATTGTAGGGTTGTGAACCAATGTGGCTACGGAGGGGCGAAGCCTCTCCGTCGTTTCTAGGTCCCTGTTCAATACAATACTACTCACGTTATGGTCTTATTCCCGAAGCAAAAGCTGATTTATTTCGACTCCATTCCAGTAGCACTGTTTCAGTTTTGTTGGTGTTCATGTTATAACTTCTTTCCAAAATGCTATTCATTCCTCGAGTATCACCGCCTTTACTCCACAACAATGCGTAAAGTGATTTAAAAGTGTCGCAAGCTACTGACTTTGTAAGGTTGTCGGCCGAAATTTCGGAACAAAAATTAATAATATCTCGGATGCACGGCAGAAAGAATAAACCATCCGTATGCTTCAGCTGCTCTTCCAAGTCCTTTGCCGTCTCTGAGAGATTACAGCGTCGTTAGAAAACCTCAAAGAATATATTTCTAATTCACAAATTTCTCTCGGGTTTGTACTCGATGATGATGATGTTTGGTTTGTGAGGCGCTCAACTGCGCGGTTATCAGCGCCCGTACAATTACCCAATCTTTGCTCAGTCCAAATTTGCCACTGTCCTGGATGATGATGAAATGATGAGGACAACACAAACACCCAGTCATCTCGAGGCAGGTGAAAATCCCTGACCCCGCCGGGAATCGAACCCGGGACCCCGTGCATGGGTTTGTACTCGTATCACAGTCTGCTGCAAGTGCGGACAGAATAAAAAATGGGACAGGGTATAACACTGTCTCTATTCCGCTGAACATCAGTTTCCCTTTCATGTCCTTTTCGCTCTTTTAACTGCAGTCTTGTT
This sequence comes from Schistocerca cancellata, assembly GCF_023864275.1. Taxonomy (NCBI): domain Eukaryota; kingdom Metazoa; phylum Arthropoda; class Insecta; order Orthoptera; family Acrididae; genus Schistocerca; species Schistocerca cancellata. The sequence goes on along the minus strand of NC_064634.1, from coordinate 419,447,504 downwards.
TGTTGACAAGATTTCTTTTCGCTCCTGTATTGTGTTCCTACTACCGTAAGAGTTTCAAAGAGAGTATTTCAGTCAGCATCGTAAAAATCTTTCTCCATATCTACAAACATTATGAACGTACGTTTTACTTTCTTCAGCCGACGTTCTAAGATATTTCATAGGGCCAGTTTGCACTCGCGTATTCGTGCATCTCTCCAGAACCGAAACCGATCTTTCCTGTAGTCGTATCATAGCAGTTTTTCCACCCTTCTGTACACAATTCTTGTTAGTATTTTGCAACCATTATTTGTTCAATTGACAGTTGAATAATATTCGTATTTGCCAGCATCTGATTTACTCTGCTTTACTCCTACACACTGTTTCCATATTTCATGCCGATACAATTTCACTCATACAGCTACCAAATTATTAATTTCAGTCGAACTATCGGTCATATTTTGTGATAGCTGTATAACTGTTAATTTATGTGTGTAAACGTACTACTGCGATCTCTAAATAAGCGTGCAGTGGACAGAGGTAATCGCGGAATGCTCTCAAAATAGGCGAGGGGGAGTATTTACTGGGTTTGTAGCTGTTTCCAATGTAAATATGAAAACGGGATGCGCATTGCCTCCACTTGGATGATACAGTAATGACGCCAACGCCTGAAGTGGTTAAAAGAGAACTTTCCGGTGACTGTAAACGAAAGTATCAAAACTGTAAAAATCTTAGAACAAGTTGTCTTCGTGACACTTGAGAAGCACATAAATCGCAATAAAATTATAACACTCCAAAATCTATCATTTTATGTAATGGAAAAGTGCCACAGCCTATACGTCTTAGATCCGTAACATCAGACATCCAGCACAGGTTCTTATCAGTGGGCGGTTACTTAAAGGGTGTCAGGACCAGACACACACACACAAACAAATGCTTATAACGAAAGAACTCCACATTCTATGTTGCTGTGCAAACACGCAGTCAATAGAAACATTCTCCAAGATGTGATCCTCAGCATTTCATGAAGAGCACTGAGTCGTATGGAGCATGCGCACTCATGCGCACAAATATTTACCGTGCAGGAGGCAGACGTACTCTTGACAGTCAACTTGTGGACGCCACAATGAAAGGTGCAGTACGTGCTATGATTAGTAGAATTATAATCTACAAGTGTGCAGCGGCGTGCAACGAGAGAACGGAACGTGAATCCTCCTATACGTAAATCTATTGATCAGTGGGACAAAAATCATCGACAAACTGGAAGTTTGATTTCAAATGCTGTAAAACATTCTATTATACAAGTGAATGAAGAGACAGTGCAACCCGTGCCCGAAGCATTCGTCAGACGACCACGAAAATGCGTTGGACAAAGTAATAGGATACTAGCCATCCCCCTTTCGATGGTGCACGACATTGTGCACAAATGTCTCAGGTTGCTTGCCTTAGAAGTCCAACTTTTGCTTCACATTAATTTTGAGGATCACCGCAGACTATTTGATTTTGCTGTTGAAATGTTGCAGCGTATAGACGAAAACGACTACCTCACTGCAGTGCTGTTCAGAGATGAATCTACCTTCCACGCCTGTGGCAGAGTTAATCAACGTAACTTCGAATATGGGGACGTGAGACTGCAGGAGAAGTGACTGAGTACGAAAGGTTTGGGATTACATAAAATGGTATGATGACACCTATCTCGACATATTGGCGAACTATGCAAGTCTCCAGATGCCTCCGACGTCATTTTACAATAGGTTGGTGTCCCACCCAACTGTCACGGGGACTTTAACACATTTCTCCATCAGACGTTTCCTGTGCGTTGGATCGGAGACAGGAGGAGGGAGGGTCCCATTGCTTGGCCCCTTCGGTCACCCGCCGATCTGACTTCGCTTTATTTCAGTGCACTTGGGTTGTATCAAGGACATTGTTTACGACACAGAGGTTCGAGATCTGGTAAATTTGAGACAACGAATCAATGCCGCAGTAGAGGTCATTTCACCTGTCATGCCTGTGTACATGCGATGATTCGCTATCTGTCGAGCTACAAACGGTGAATTGTGCCAACACAGATAAAAATGTTTGAGGTCCTGTGTACATATTGGACAAATACGTTTATGAACCCTATTTTGGCACTGAAATACAAACAAATTTTTTGTCTGTTTATAACCCGGATGGTCTGTTTTGCCACATCTCGGAACAAAATTAAAGGATCAGTTTCTTGAAACCACGTAATCGTCTCCCAATGTGACCCTTAAGTTTGCAATTTGGCTCGAAGGTGTCTGCAGCTTTCCTCTGTGGTGGTGCAGAAGTGTGGTACCCTGTGACGTCACCCTCTGGCTCGGTGACGCCTCAAACAGCAAGTTGTTGACACATCCGAAGAAAAGGCCGCAGTTCAGAAATTCATGTGAGCTGTAAGGTGGGTTAATGATGTCACACTGCCATTAGAAATCTGCTCAGCCCTCCTGTGGACGTGGCAGACGATGGTGGGTCGTCATAGCTCCTGATATCCACATGTCGGCCCTTTCGTTTGACATCTCTGCAAAGGAGCTTTGAAATGCGACACCTAGTGTTGAAATGACGCGGTTTACTTATGGGAGGACATATCGCCGCTCACAATCAAAGCAAGGCCTCAGAGGATGGCAAAAGGGCGTTAATGAAGCCACCCCCTTCCCTGGTGAATTGCTTCCTTTACATTACAGAACGCGATCTAATATTCGCCCTATTTGGTGAAAATATTCTTTACTAAATCTGCTTTTACTAGTAAATGAAATTAAAGTTGATCCGTGGCGCGAACATTGCAGGTTCATTGTCGTCTAAGGAAAATCGTAATTAATGGCCAGTGAAACTGTATATCACCAGATAGAATTATAATGCACAAGACACTAAAAGGTCGACTATATTTTCTCTTTTGTACGATAGCAAAATATCTCTCGTTACTTGTTTATTAATCTGGTAAACGGCAGTATTTGGTTATTTGCATTATTTACACGGACAAACTCGTTTTTTTTTGTTTTATTGTCAATCAAGTCAGACAAATTATCATCAGCGACTCGCAAAATGTTCGAATGATTGAATGATTTAAGTATACAACGCAGAATGAATAACGGTATAATGGATCTTTTCCATATACGTACATTCATTTTATAAAATCACAAAGTCCGCGAGTTGTTACGCGTGGTGGCAAAGAGATTTAAAAATCATTGAATACAGAAACTCTGGATCTCTAGTTTTTAAGGCAGAGATAAGGCAAGTGCGTGACGTACGCGCTGACAGAGTGTACACGGTGAATCACGTAAGACGTAACACCCATTTTATTTCGTGAATGGTTACACATATCCAAACACGGTTTCCGGCACATGTCAGAGCCTCGAGGGGCACGTACTTTTTTTGTTTGATTGATGTTTTTAGCGCTCGTATCAGCGCAGATATTGAAGCAATACGTTTTTTACTTGAAACCATATAGTTTTCATAACTGCATTAGATAGATCTTGAGAATATAATTACAGTGATATAACGTGGTTTAAAGTTGACATTGAAACCTGTCGTAAAAAATTCGAGAAATGTCATAGAATTCGAGAGTATGGTGGACAGAACTGGCAGTAGTAGTGCAAGCACTGCCTGCAGAACTCTCCTGCCACGCTGCGCGCGAATCTCAACACATTCGCCTGTTTACTTGTCTGAACTGTAAGCCGCTCATTTCTGCTTTAACATTCGTTGCGTGCAGGCATGTACATCCATGAGGAGATGTTGGATACACTACTTTTATATCGTGAATGTGAAAGAAATACGTAAAAACAGTGAGCTGTGTAGGGCTGTCTATCCGGATCGCCAATGTCCGACGCGCCAGGCAATTGCACGAATCTCATTTACATGGTTACTCTGCAATTCACACTTAAGGGACTGGCAGAGGGCTTATCGAACCATTCTACTTCTTACCATTCCACTATCGAATGGCGCGTGGGAAAAAGGAACACCTAAATCTTTCCGATAGGGCTCTGATTTCTCTAATTTTATTATGATGATCATTTCTCCTTACGTAGGTGGGTGTCAACAAAATGTTTACGCATTCGGAAGAGAAAGGTGGTGATTGAAATTTCGTAAATAGATCTCGCCACAAAGAAAACCGCCTTTGTTTCAGTGACTCCCAGCCCAACTTGTGAATCATATCAGTGACACTCTCACCTCTATTGCACGATAACAACAAACGAGCTGCCCTTCTTTGCACTTTTTCGAAGTCCTCCGTCAACCCTACCTGGTAAGGATCCCATACCGCGCGGCAATATTCCAGCAGAGGACGGAAAAGTATAATGTAGGCTGTCTCTTTAGTGGTTTTGATGCATGTTCCAAGTATTTTGCCAACAAAGCACAGTGTTTGTTTCACCTTCCCCACAATATTATCTATGTGGTCTTTCCAGTTTAAGTTGCTCGTAATTGTAATTCCTAGGTATTTAGTCGAATTGACAGCCCTTAGATTTGTGCGACTTATCGTATACCCAAAATTTATCGGATTTCTTTTAGTACCCATGTGGATGACTTTTCTGGAGACTATAAATCTATTCTGTAGGAATCAGCATGGGTTTCGAAAAAGACGGTCGTGTGAAACCCAACTCGCGCTATTCGTCCACGAGACTCAGAGGGCCATAGACACGGGTTCACGGGTAAATGCCGTGTTTCTTGACTTCCGCAAGGCGTTCGATACAGCTCCCCACAGTCGTTTAATGAACAAAGTAAGAGCATATGGACTATCAGACCAGTTGTGTGATTGGATTGAAGAGTTCCTAGACAGCAGAACGCAGCATGTCATTCTCGATGGAGAGAAGTCTTCCGAAGTTAGAGTGATATCAGGTGTGCCGCAGGGGAGTATCGTAGGACCGTTGCTATTCACAGTATATATAAATGACCTTGTGGATAACATCGGAAGTTCACTGAGGCTTTCTGCGGATGGTGCTGTAGTATATCGAGAGGTTGTAACAATGGAGAATTGTACTGAAATGCAGGAGGATCTGCAACGAATTGACGCATAGTGCAGGGAATGGCAATTGAATCTCAATGCACACAAGTGTAATGTGCTGCGAATACATAGAAAGAAAGATCATTTATCATTTAGCTACAATATATCAGGTCAGCAACTGGAAGCAGTTAATTCCATAAATTATCTAGGAGTAGGCAATAGGAGGGATTTAAAATGCAATGACCACATAAAATTAATCGTCGGTAAAGCAGATGCCAGACTGAGATACATTGGAAGAATCTTAAGGAAATGCTGTCCGAAAACAAAGGAAGTAGGTTACTGTATACTTGTTCGCCCACTGCTTGAATACTGCTCACCGTTGTGGGATCTGTACCAGATAGAGTTGATAGAAGAGATAGAGATGATCCAACGGAGAGCAGCGCGCTTCGTTACGGCATAATTTAGTAATCGCGAAAGTGTTACGGAGATGATAGAGAAACTTCAGTGGAAGACTCTGCAAGAGAGACGTTCAGTAGCTCGGTACGGGGTTTTGTTGAAGTTTCGAGAACATTCCTTCACGAAGGAGTCAAGCAGTATATTGCTCCCTCCTACGTATATCTCGCGAAGAGACCATGAGGATAAAATCAGAGAGATTAGAGTCCACACAGAGGCATACCGACGATCTTTCTTTCCACGAACAATACGAGACTGGAATAGAAGGGAGAACCGATAAAGGTACTCAAGGTACCCTCCACCACACACTGTCAGGTGGCTTGCGGAGTATGGATGTAGATGTAGATGCTAACAGCATGATAAACGAAATTGAGATAATCGCAAAAACCTCGTTGCATCAAAATATTAAAACTAGGACTTCATTCCTTTTTTAAAAATTGGGTGCAAATGCAAATGGCTCTGAGCACTATGGGACTTAACATCTGAGGTCATCAGTCCCCTAGACTTAGAACTACTTAAACATAACTAACCTATGGACATCACACACATCCATGTCCGAGGCAGAATTCGAACCTGCGACCGTAACAGCAGCGCGGTTCCGGACTGAAACGTCTAAAGCCGCTCGGCCGCTCCAGCCGGCTAAAAATTAGGAAAAAGTAATTAATTACTCAGTTTTAATGACTGAAATCAGCGATTAAGTTTTTTACGTTGAAATCTTAACTGAAATATTGACTTAGCGGTTTTCGCATCCTTGTTACGCAGTAGGCATATTTTGCAAACATATCGATTCAATTAGGAAACAAAAATTCGGTTGAAAAACCTACTATTCGGTGGTGTGGTAGGAGTTTAATTATTGCGAATATAAACAGTTTTATTTCAAACAGGAGTCTGAAATTTCTACAAAATTGACACATAAAAATACGAAAGTGACATTAATTTAGTAAGCAAAACTGACTTGTTTAACCTCAAAAAGAGAACAGAAATGAATGTTCAACATTAGGTTTTTTTTGAAACAAAATACACCATCGTGCTTTCGTCATCACAAGATATTGTAGAAAATAAAATAAATTCCAAATTGCATCTTAGTAAAACAGGGATAAAATTTTAGAAAATGATAAAAATTGACTGAAAGTTGCATCTTAGTTAAAACAGCGATAAAAAATTCTAGCAGATGAAATTGACTGAAAATTGCTTTTAAATGACATCGACCTCAACACTGTCCACCAACTCAAAATCGCTTCCGGCTTCTTCCTCGCTTCGAGGGGTCGCAGCGGCAGGCGCGACTCTAGGAGTGTTTTCCCGCTCGTCTGACACCTCAGTGTAGAATTTCAGATCGTCGTTGGCCACGCAGTCTTCAAAGTGGTGCTCCAAAAGCGTTTTGATGTTTGAGCCATCTCCTTCGCAGGACTATTTTCTCTTTTTCAGGACGCTCTTCCCGTCTCCTGCTTCGAAACTCTAGAAGGGCTCTCCATGAACTACACAAATCTTCTGGATTTTTTTGCTTGCTGAATCTGGAAATATCAGTTACCCATCACTTTCACTAAGCCCTCCGCGTATCTTATAACAATTAGTGTCAACACAGTTTTTATTACACAACATCGTCTTTTCACGTTTTTACCTTTTAGTTTTGGAAACATTTCTTTCCCATTGAACATCACGTCGCTACCCTTCCCGGTAAGGACGATCTCCCTCAGCCTCATTCTGGTCATTTTCAACTACTATTACTACTACTACTACTACTACTACTACTATTACTTGTTGGATTTCTTGCAGCGTTCCCACTATTTCAAATACTCCCACTTCGTCTGTACCATCTTCTGCACATAAACCGTCCACAAAAACACTAATTTTCTTAGAAAAATCTCACGCAAATACCTAAACACAGATCCTGCTGATTCGATGAATTGTGCTCACCGGCGTAATTTCGACAGTGTATCGGCAGCGAGAGCCTTATTGTTGCATACTCGAGCAGCCAACCTAATTCTGAATAAAAAAATATCCCTTCTAACCCTAAAAACTTAAATGTAGCTTTGAATGTCTAGACTGGTAAGTCTGATCTCAGTTGGCGTGCTTTACCCCCGCACACGGCACTGCCACCGCGATGCGCGTTGAGCTTAACGGGTTTGGCAAACGCTGGACATTTAGCGGGTTTCGCACCTGAAGACAACGTGCAGCGGCTTTAGCAACTTAAAACGGTTTTTACTGTCATTTTCAGCAGTTTATAGCGGGTTTTGCAATGTGAAACGTATTCCATCGTGTAGGCGCTGAAAAATCTATACGGCAGCGTGCTCAACTCAGAACCGACAAAAATTGAATTTAGCGGCTCTTGCATGAAGGCTACTCACTTCACCTCAGGCGTTCTAAATGAAAATTCGCACTCACACTTTCTGACGAACACTCTGCTAGTTCTTCTAGGACAAGTACCACTGGATATTCGACAGTATATGTGGCTGCAACATAGTGATAGTGAAGCTCACGCGTCTCGTGTTGCAACTCAAATACTGAATGAGAACTTCCTGGCCGTCGTACACGAGAGAATTCTGTTGTCAAATGGCCTGTGGGGTTCCCCGATTTGACTCCTCTTGATGTCTTTCTCTGGGAAGTACTCAAAGGTGCAGTTTATGCCCCAACTGCGCCAGACGATATGTGTCGTCGAATCGCTCAACAATATCATACACCGTAATTGCATCTCTTCATCGTCCTTTTGAACGTCACCTGCAAATGTACCTTTCAGTCCACGGTCAACAGTTTGAACACTTGTTGAAATAAAGCATGAAGTTAATTTTTTGAGAGACAGAATTTATGTTTCGGGATTTATATAGTTGCCAAATCATTGTTAGTAAATTGTTTATTTCATTTACATGTGTAAGAAATTGCACTGCAATGTCAAATAAGTCCACAGACTGTAATGCACGTAGCTGGTAACAATGTTACTACGCGCATACGCTCAGCATAAAACGACGTTTCGTTAAGAAGAATATACATACTGAGTTGTACAGGTGGTCACCAAAGTGTTTTTAATAAAATGTTTAGTTCAAAGAATGTACCCCGTATGATATAATTTAGAGCAATGTAAGTGAAGACAGTTGTCCGACAGCTTGTATTTTGCCTGTAAGAAGCACACAGCCACGTGCAGCAAAAGATAAAGACAGGTCAAATCTTCCTTCTAAGATTTAGCTATTTAATTAAGTAGTTGCTTTTTGCAGGGTATACGACCTCTGTATTTCTAAAGAACGAACAATTGATTTCTCTGTTTCAGCTCACGTAAATCTGGGAAGATACACAAATGTGAAATAGTTTTCCTAAGCACTTTATAATACGGTAGATTCTAGCCTATATCGTATTTCCATATACAAAATTCATAGGTTAACCTGAATCTAGGTCATAAGTTGGTTCAAGGGAAAATAAAGCTGTATTCTTGTAGCACAGGCCTACCTTACGGTTTGCAACTACGCAGCCTGGTACGAGACACTTGCTACGTAGCGTTTGCACCTCAAATGCGGTTTCCGGCCACCGTGCTCTCACATTTTACAATATTTCTCGAATTTTTTTCCTATAGATTTCAAAGTCAACATTAACAAATATATCACTGTAATTGTCTTTTCAATAGCTATCGAATGCAGTGATAAAAACTATTGGATTCCTTAAAAAAAAAAGAAATAAAACATACTTGCTTCAATATCTCCGTTGATACCAGCGCTATAAACATTGATCAAACAAAAAATTTGTGCCTCTCGACTTTCTAACATTTACTGAAAACCACCTTCGATACGTGTAACCGTTCAAAAAATAAAACGGTTGTTACGTCTTAGTCTCTCGCCCTGTACGTTAATTGTACAGCAATCGGGACGGTACACCAGTTAAAGAAAGAATTTCCTGTATACTACAGATACGATTCTTTCATTATTGCAGGAAATGATAAATTTACTTCATTGGGACAGCAGCGTAACACCGGATAATGCAATCATTTGTAATTGACCTGACATAGAAATTATGAATAATCCTCAGAAAGTCACCTTCTTGGAACCATAATCTGCAAATCACCTGCAATGAGTAGATGGCCAAGTTAAAGGATCTGGCAGATGAGATCAACGCCATGTGTTAACGGAAGACAGTGCACGTCTTTCCTGTGGTAATACCGGACACTGGCATTTTCCCGAAACAGTCTGTGATGAGCCTACTGGACCTAAAATGTGTCCTTCGTTCTGTTAACAGCTGCAGTAGGCAGATGTACTAACTTCCTGTACAATAATTCGTCGGGTTCTTGAGAACATAGGTAACTTAGTGATAACTAGTCATTCAAGATCTTTAAAATTATGTCCACACCATGCAAAAGTGAGTGAACCATTGTGTAATAATAACAATAATCATATTAATAGTAATATAAACAAGGGGACAAATAGTGTGTTGATTATATGAATTTTCAAAAATTGGTGTCTTATTAACATTGATTTAAACAGTTTCCTCACTACGTTCTTGGGCAATGCGAATAATAACATCTAGCAAAATTGTAAAACAGCACTTCGGAATGAATCAAGCGTTGAGAAATAGAGCGAGAAATGATATGACAATATGAGCAGGTGACTTGGTGAGATGGAAGGAAGAAATAAACAGCGAAAAGAAAAGTATGTATATTGATGAGAATGTGGTATCGATACTGGTGACATAATGGACATGTGTAAAATAGCTAGGTTGTACCGAAACAGAAACAATGCCTGTAATAATAAATGGACAATGGGTCGTTTGGTAGGGTTTACACAGTCACATAGTTGAAACGGAAAAGGTGATGAGGCCAAGATGCTGGACATCTCTGATCTAGCACGGCAGTGGGGGAATGATGATAGTTATTTGATACATGAGAACTTCTGTTGATGAGACCAGCGCATGAAGGACACAAAGTGTTTCTGAGTCACGTCGCATACCTCCTTATCATTCAGGCTAACTAAGCATAGGAACGATCGAGGTGATCAAACAACCAATATTGGGCAACACACATATCCTACACAAACATTAACGGGCTCATTCACTCTAATTCAGCATATGGAAGACTGAAGTGATCGATCAACTGGATATTACACACACATCCTACCCAAGGATTATCTGGTCGCATTCTCCCTAACTAATCGTAGGAAGGACTGATGTGATGAAGCAACCACGTGTTAGGCTACACACATATACTACGCAAGTATTATCTGGTCTTATTCACTCTGAGTATAGGAAAGGCTGACGTGACCAAACACCGGGTGTTACGTACATATCTTAAGCTAGCATTCATGCCTAGCTCGTGTTTTCTATAAAGTTCACTGTTTCTGATGTGTTAAGCTACATCACAGTAGTAAATATTTGGCTGATTTAAAAATGAGCCTAATCTTTGTTTTATTTGTGGCGAAATATTTTTCTATGTTTGTCGAGATTGATTGAGATTAAGTTTTAATTAGTGAGGATGGATTACACAGTTAACCCAGAGATCTACCAGAAACCATAAATATATAGACTATCTAAATTCAGCAGGCGTAATGGTAAAAATATTGTTCTGACTCATGCTGCAAATGATCTACAAACTTCACCAACTGGAAAGCGGGTGGTTCTGCCTTCTGTCTGTATTAGTACACTCTCTGACTCTCTCTTTTCTTTTTTATCATTCAAGGAATGTAGGTAACTGCAAGAAAGCAAACAAAATGGAGTTAAAGCATATATACTGAACGTTCAGTAACATACCCTAATGCCTCCATATCCTTCATTTTCTGAAACAGGGCATATCTCAGGCAAAAGAATTACAAGGACTAATTTTATTTTTATAACTTTGAATTAATCAGTGAGAATATATTATAACCATTACCTCTAATGAGACTTCACTGTATGAAAGATATGAGATGCCTAACAAAAAAGAGAAGCTATCATGTAGACAAATACATGTTTACGCAAACAAAACGTATTGGAAGTATTCTGAGTTGGTAAAGCTAATGTGTGCTAAACGACAGTAAAGGTTAGAAAAATCAGGCTGAATATAGTAACCTCCTTCGTCGATGCTCTATCTACATATTCAGAAGAACAAAGGCTTCACTGCAGATTGTCAACGAAACTATGCAACTTCTAACATGTTATCACTTCACTGAACTATTGAGATTAGCATTCATTTGCAAGTCGGGAACGACAATAGTGCGTACTAGCAGCAAGGGAGAAGACGGTGTGTTTATGAGTCAACACGAGGAGCGATCGAATCAACCAGCAGAAACGCCTTTTCTTCTCTGCCGTGCTTCATAGGTCTTATTAATCACATATCTTTAGAGTTGATCACACTCACAACTACACGTGTTGGGCAAAATATCTCAAGCCTCGGTATATCACACTGATACCCCTAAAGGCATGCATCAGCGAAGAGAAAACGGGAGCCGCCTCACATTTTTCGTGTATGTCCATTTCGAAGATGTAAAAAATGCTGGAATGGCTTTGTTATGGTCTCTGCAAAGGGTAGCGCATAGTTAAATTCCCTGGGAATAGATCTACGTCTACATGCACATACATATTTCTCAATCCACCGTATGTTGCATGGCGGAGGGTGCCTTGTACTTCTACTAGTTATTTCCTTTTCAGTTCCATTCGCAAACAGAGCGAGGGGAAAATGCCGCTGTATGAACCCTAATTCTCTTATATTTTCTTCGTATCCTTTCTCAAATTTACGTTGGCTAGAAGTAGCATCGCTCCGCAGCCAGCTTCAAATGTCGATTTTCTAAACTTTCTCAATAGAGTTTCACGAAACGAATGTCGTCTTCTCTCCAAGAGTTCCCATTTGGAGTTGAAGACAAATTTCGGTAATACTCGCCTGTTGATCGACTCTACCGGAAACAAACTGTCAGCTCGTCTCTAAATTCCTTCGATATCTTCCTTTGATCCGGATCGGTGGGGATCTCGGACACTCGAGCAGTATTCAAGAACGGGTCGCACCGGTGTTCTATACGCAGTCTCCTATACAGATGAACAACACCTCCCTAAAATTCTACAAATACACTTGAGTCCATCAATCGGCTTCCGTGCTACCGTCCTTATGTAACTGTTGCACTCCGTATCACATTGCAAAGTCGGTGACTGTGTCAAATAGCGTATTACTAATACTATATGCGAAATAGTTGGGATTATTTTTCCTTCTCATCCGTATTAACTTAAATTATTTTAAATTCAGAACTAGGTGCCATTCACCACACCGACTAGAAATTATGTCTAAGCCACTTTGTATCCTCCCACGATCAATCAACGACAACAACTTATGGTTCAAATGGCTCTGAGCACTATGCGACTTAAGTTCTGAGGTCATCAGTCACCTAGAACTTAGAACTAATTAAACCTAACTAACCTAAGGACATCACACACATCCATGCCCGAGGCAGGATTCGAACCTGCGACCGGAGCGGCCGCTCGGCTCCAGACTGTAGCGCCTAGAACCGCACGGCCACTCCGGCCCACGACGACAACTTAACCCCACATCATCAGCAAATAACCAAAGATTGCTGCTCACCCTGTTCGTCAAATCATTTATGCATATAGAGATTAAAAGCAATACTATCACACTTGCTTGGAGGATTTCTCACGGCAGTCTTGTCCCCGTTTAACAATCGCCGTTGAGGGCAACATACTGGGTTGAATTACTTCAGAAGTCTTTGAGCCACTCACACGTCTGTGAACCTAATCCATACTTCAGAACCATCGCTAACCGTCTGCTGTGGAGCACCGTATCAAAAGCTTTCGGGAAACTTAGGAATATGGAATCTGCCTGTTGTCCGTCACTCATGCTTCGCTGGATGTCACGTGAGAAAAGGAAAAGCTGAGTTTCACACGAGCGATGTGTTATAAATACGTTCTGATTTATGGACAGAAGCTATTACGACCGGCCATTTGGCACTACCGAGAGGGAGACCATCGTGTTCGGTGTACGACTCTTGCTCATCGTACAGCATCTGCGGCAGCAATTTTAGCACCAGCTGGCACCACCGTGAAACAACGGTCTGTTACAAATTTGTTACTTCAAGGACAGCTCCGAGCCGGATGCCCTGTACCGTGCATCCCACTGACCCCAAATCACCACGATTTGTGACTTCAGCGATGTCAAGCGAGAGTTCGTTGGAGGGTACTGTGAAAGTCTGTTGTGTTTTCTGATGAAAGCTGCCTCGGTCCCAGTAATGGTCGTGTGTCGTCACCCGACATGCTCTAGAGAGTGTCGATATCTTGCCTTGGCGTATACGATTACTGGGCCTCTCTCCAGCCGAGCACATATGGAACATCATTGGACGTCAGCTCCAGCGTCATTGACAGCCAGCGTTATCCGTCGCTGTACTGACTGCCAAAGTGCAACGGGCTCCAAGTTCCAAACTCCATCCCAAAAACTGACAACCGGCGCCTTTCCAACACAATGAATGTTTGATTGCATGCTTGCATTCAACATTCTGGCGGCTACACCGGTAATTAATGTACCAACATTTCACATTTGCAGTGGTTTATCTCTAGCTTGGTTTAACCTGTGATACTGCTATGTTAATTATTTAAATATGTTACATATATAAATATATTTCGACATTTCATTACTCTATTTTAATTAATTTTGGTTTTGCAATTTTTATTCCGTCAATGTATATAGAGTTTTAATTGCCATAAATTTCTCTAAATGAAGAATTAACAGTAGATTCCAAATACTAGGGTTGCCCAGAACATAGTGCACCGCATTTTCTTTCTTAGCTGAAAACAATGCTACGAATGCGAAAGGTTACGTATGTATCTTTTGAAGTCTCCTGAGCGAGCGCGCCAAGATTCCGTCACCTGCGACAGACAGCGTAGCTGCAGGTCAGTTTCTAAATAGTGTCTGTAGGCGATGTATGTAACGAGGAACGTGCCGTCATTGAACTTCTCACTGCAGAGAAAGAAACTGTGGGGAGCTCCACGATTTGCAGCGGTCGGGGAGACCATCCACGGATGTCACACGTGATAACTCTGACCTAGTCCCTTCACCCTTCCACTTGTTTGGGCCATTAATGGATGCCATTTGTGGGAGACATTTTGAAGTCGATGAGGATGTGATTCACACAGTGAAACACAGGCTCCGTCACCAGGACAAGAAGTGGTACCGACAGGATACGCACGCCCTTGTTTGGCGCTGGAGGAAGACCAAAGAACGGGATGGAGATTACGAGAAAAAATAAGGTGTGTAGACAAAACAACATTCTTTCGTGTGTGTGATTCTCATTGTTAAAGAAAAAACTGCGGTACATTACTTTCCGGGCAACCCTCGTAATTTGATATATTATACAGAACTTAAATACTTACGAATGCTGCACATAATAGAACTTAATGTCTAGTAACTGCAAGCACTATAGATAATGGCGGAATTAAGTACGTATTTCTTCACGTGATTCTAAAACCACACTAGACTGAAGTACAGGCCAAGTAAAATCATGTGTTCTCACAGACAAAGAAAGCTCTCCCATGCTGTCTGTGACTGAAAAATCAAATACGAACACACACACACACACACACACACACACACACACACACACCATTGCATTTCTAGTATAATCACTTCAATAGAACATCAACCCGTGTGATAAACTCACGTACAGATGTGGACGACAAAACGTTTTCGAGGGAGGTTGCATATTTATTCCGAATGGCTCCAGGCAATGCGATGAACCAGTCAGCACGACGGTAAAATTTTGCAGCAGTTTGTTTGTACTGTACGAATCCCCTATCAAGCTTGTTGCGAAAAATCATGAAATTTTTACTAGCGCCAGAACAGTGAAACACATTCTATAAAAACTAACGTAGCCGTGCTGTATGCAGAAGTTACAACAGGTGGCAATATGTTTCACGAAACAAGGAAGTAAATTTTTTATTGTCTGTGGAATACAGAGTTTGGCCAGTTTTTTCGCTTTTAGATTCTCAGTTTCGTCGGAGTGAGTGTAACTAAAAGAGACAATAGGCTTGGTTATTGAACGTTTCGATGAAAGTCGGCGAAAGAAATGACTGTTGTCATGGCTGTAAGTTTCTGGCTGTGTTTGGTATCGCTGTTGTAGCTAATTTCTTTTTAGTCCTATTGTTACATTCAGTGGTTTTAATTTTCCCTATAAATTCAACAGGTAATCATATCAACCAAAGTTGAGATTCACATTAATCTGACACTACTATTTTGGTGATTATTAGGATATGTTTAGATGAGTATCTGACTGACTACACTACTCTGCAGAACTTAATGATGACGAACACAGTGTAACACAACATATTAACAACCCGATACAAATGTGTGACATTCGGGAGGACGACGGTTCAATCCCGCGTCCGGCCATCCTGATTTAGGTTTTCCGTGATTTCCCTAAATCACTCCAGGCAAATGCCGGGATGGTTCCTTTCAAAGGGCACGGCTGACTTCCTTCCCCGTCCTTCCCTAATCCGATGAGACCGATGACCTCGCTGTCTGGTCTCCTTCCCCGAAACAACCAATCAACCAAATGTGTGAATCATGTTGCCAGAGGTGTCCCAGTTGTGCACGGAAAGCTGGATGTCGCATGGTGTGTGGCCCGCGTCACTACAGCGCCAAATGGGGCTGGCCCCGCAACATGAGGCAGGAGAGGGAACGAGAAAAGATGTGTGTGTCAGTCAGAGGGCAGTTGCGGTGCCCATTGATGGTGTTCCTCATTATAACATTGTCTGGAGACAGCCTTGGAATGATTTCACACGAAGAGGAATCATTAGGAAACTAGAGGAATGACGAAGTGTGACGAGAGTAGCCCAGGAGTTTGACAGTTCTTACAGCAATGATTCACTTGCATACCTTCCGAGCGACAGGCAGTGCCGCCTGAAATAGAGGACGTGGTCTACTATGGCCATATACAGCAGTAGATGACCGCTACATTGTGCAAAAAGCAAGAAGGGATCCATGTAAAACAAGACTGTGAGATACAGTTAGGTGATTTGGTTGTTCTCATCCAAATCAACAGCCAACCAACACTGACAACGATAGTTCATGTATACATGCCGACATCGCAAGCCGAAGATGAAGAGATAGAAAAAATATATGAAGTTATTGAACGGGAAATTCAGAACGTAAAGGGAGATGAAAATCTAATAGTCATGAGGGATTGGAATGCGATTGTAGGGGAAGGAGTGGTAGAAAGTGTTGCGGGAGAAAATGAGCTTGGTGCTACGAATGAGAAGGATGAAAGGCTAATGGAGTTCTGAAATAAATTTCAGCTAGTAATAGTGAATACTCTATTCAAGAATCACAAGAGGAGGAGGTATACTTGGAAAAGGTCTGGAGATATGGAAAGATTCCAGTTAGGTTACATCATGGTCAGGCAGAAATTCAGAAATCAGGTACTGGATTGTAAGGCGTACCCAGGAGCAGATGTAGATTGTGGTCACAGTTTAGGAGTGATGAAGAGTAATATGAAGTAGTCTGAAGTTTAAGAGACTAATGAGGAAGAATAATTGGGCAAAGAAGTGGGATCTGGAGCTACTAAGAAATGAAGAGGTACACTTGAAGTTCTGTAAGGCTATATACTGTATATTGCGATAAGGAATACCTCAGTAGGCAGTTGAGTTGAAGAGGAATGGATTTCTCCAAAAAAAGGTAATCACAGAAGCTGGAACGGAAAACATTAGTACAAAGAACGTAATATCATTGTGAAGAAACCATGGTTAACAGAAGAAAAACTTCAGTTGAGCGATGAAAGAAACAGGTACAAAAATGTTGAGGAAAATTCAGGAATACAGAAATACAAATCACTTAGGAATGAAAGAAATAGGAAGTGCATGGAAGCTGAGACGAACTGTATATATGAAAAATGTGAATAAAAGGAAAGAGAAAAGAGTGTCAGAAACACTGAGTCAGCATATGGAAAAATAAAAACAACCTTCAGCAAAATTGAAAGCAAGGGTGGTAATGTGAAGAGTGCAACTGAAATTCCACTGTTAAATGTAGAGGAGAGAGTGGCTAGGTGGAAAGAATACATTGGAAGCCTGTATTTGGAGGAATATTTGCCTGATGTGATAGAAGAAGAAACAGGACTCGATTTATAAGAGGTAGAGGATCCAATATTAGAATCAGAATTTAAAAGAGCTTTGGAGGACTGAAGATCAAATAAGGCAAAATTGATAGATAACATTTCATCCGAATTTCTAAAATCATTAGGGAAATGACAACAAAACGACTATCCACGTTGGTGTGTAGACTGGCGCTATATCATCAGGATTTCGGAAAAAAAGCATCATTCACACAATGATAAAATCTTCTCGGGTTGACAGCCGAGTCTCATATATCATTCATACAGTTTCAGTGACTGAATGAGCCAACAAGTGTGAGAATTATCGCTCACTGACATCTGATGCATCCACGTTGCTGACAGGAATAATATATGAAAGAATAGAAAAGAAAATAGAGGACCAGTCTGATGACGACGAGTTGCGCTTTAGGAAAGGTAAAGGCACCAGGAAGGCAAGTCTGACGTTGTGATTGATAATGGAAGGAAGACTAAAGAGAAATCAGTACTCGTTCATAGGATCTGTCGACGTAGAAAAAGCGATCGACAATATTAAATGATGCAAGATATTTGTAATTCAGGTAAGCTATAGTGGCGGACTACTAACATACGATATGTACAAGGAACAAGAGAGAACGCCAAGAACGAAGCGCTCTGATTGGAAAGGGTGTAACACTGGGATGTAGTCTTCGCTCCTAATGTTCACTCTACGTATCGAAGTAGCAATGATGGAAATAAAAGAAAGGTTCAAGAGTGGAATTAAAATTCAAGGAGAAAGGATATCAACTACAAGATTCACTGTGACACTGCTGTCGTCAAGGAAAGTGAGGAAGAATTACAGGATCTGCTGAACAGACTGAACAGTCTAATGAGTTCAGAGTATGTTTTGAGAGTAAATCGAAGAAAGACGAAAGTAATGAGAAGTAGCAGAAATGAGATCAGGGAGAAACTTAGTATCAAGATTGGAGATCACGGAACAGATGATGTTAAGAATTTCTGTTACGTAGGCAGCAAAACAACGCGTGATGGTGGAGGCAAGAAGGACATCAAAAGCAGACTAGCACTGACAAAAAGATCATTCCTGGCCAAGAGAAATCTATTAATAGTAAACATAGGCCATAACAGGAGGAAGAAATTTCTGAGAATGAACATTTGGAGCACAGCATTGTTTGATAGGGAAACATGGACTGTGGGAAACTGGAAATGAAGAAAATCGAGGCATTTGAGATGTGGTGCTGTAGAAGAATGTTGAAATTTAGGTGGAATGAGAAGGTAAGGAATGAGGAGCTCCTCCGCATAATCGAGGAGGAAAAAGATGATTCAAATGGTTCAAATGGCTCTGAGCACAATGGGTCTTAACATCTATGGTCATCAGTCCCCTAGAACTTAGAACTACTTAAACCTAACTAACCTAAGGACATCACACAACACCCAGTCATCACGAGGCAGAGAAAATCCCTGACCCCGCCGGGAATCGAACCCGGGAACCCGGGCGGAAAAAGAAATATATAGAAAACACTGACAAGAGGAAGCGACAACGTGGTAGGAGACGTGTTAAGATATTGGGGAACAACTTCCATGGTACTAGAGGGAGTTGTAGAGGACAAAAACTGTAGAGGAAAGAAGGAGATTGGAATAAATCAATCAAACAATTGAGAACGTAAGTTACAAGTGCCACTCTGAGATGAAGAGGACGGCACAGATGAGGAAATCGTGGCGGGCCGCATCGGACCAGTCAGAAGACTGATGACTGAAATGGCACACAATCTCACGCTCCACAACGGTACAGCAAATGCATGAGTGCGCTCTCTTTGCCCGACGACCGGTACGTTCCGCTCCGCTGACAGTCAAAGTTATTCTCACATTGTATTGTATTTTTGTGGAAGACAATCTGCGACTGCATCGAAGAGCGAAGGTGGTGGAGCTATTGGAACGAGAGAATGTTCGGCGAATGAACTGACCTGCCAGTCCCCCCCCCCCCCCTTCCCGATATAAATCCCATTCAGCGCGAATGGCGTGCATTGGGGGAAGGGAGATATATTGCAGCACATAAGCACATTCACACTCACCATCAACCGTGCAGCAGTTGGCAAGCGCGCTGGCGGAGAAACGGATTCTCCTGTCACAAACACTCCTTATTAATCGCGTCGATAGCGCGTGACCACGTTGCAGAGCATACATTACCGCCCGTGGTTACCACGCGCACTACTAAGAACCATGTGCCGACCAAAAATAATGGCCTAGGTACTATCATAAATCGCTGTGTAATTATTCGTTTTAGCTGAGGCTCATTGTATATTTCTTTCAGCTACCTTCAGTACTATTTCGTAGCAGTTCTTTGTATACGTGGTACAGGCTTCATGGAGCCACATTACTTGGCAATGACACATTTAAGTCTTGCACACTAACCAAGTTTGTAGGTGTGCAAGTTTCGCCTCCGCATAGCATAGCTGAGACGACTATTGTATTGCACAACTTTAACTGTGTTTCGTACCTTATATTTTTCTTCTTGAATTTTTTGTATTCTTCCAGATATTTGATGTTTTTTAATCATGTTACGCCATGGTACCTGATTTCGAAACCTGAATTACGCCCAAGATATCTGACGTGAGACTCCTGGTCACAGTTACTGCCCCCTGAGCAGTGCTTAGAAACTGACTTGATCGTTGGCCTGAACCACTATTACTTTCGTTTTATCCTCACATATTACCATACTGTAATCCTGGTAACTTATGTGCAATCTGAATGTTGCTGTTTCCTACAATTTTCAGTTCTTTGTGTAACAACTATGTCTTTAGCGTATTAAGTAGTAATCAGAACAACGATAGAATTAACATAAAATCTAGTTCCTATTGCAATAATCCAAAACTTTAAATCAGGTCTACGTTAAAATTAAAATGTGTAGGAGATGCAAAGTAGTCCATTGTTGGATGTAAATAATTTACTGAAGTCACCAATCAAATCTGACCGTTAAGATTTGTTGCGACAGAGACTTCGAAGACTTTTGTAGTGACGTATTCAGAAGAGACCATGTTCTTCATCACTACTACAGTTTTCCACTTATAGCTTTACCAAAGTTCTATTGAAAGCCTTCAAAAACCATATAACTCTCCACATGAGCTCCATACTTTTTTCTGTTATCCGTTTTCGGTATCGTAATATTCCAGGATTCCAGAATTTTCATCTCTGTGCTTGAGTCTACTCCGCATATTAATTCGTTACTAATTCCTTACGTATTTATTCCTTGAATTTCTTGTTGTGCTCATAGTTAAACAACTTTGACATGATCCTGTAATGTTCCATAGCTTACTGATTAAGCAGATATTAGTAAATTTCCTCATCAACACTGTGTATTGAAGATATGACATAGGTTAATCTATCCAAAACGGATTTTACAGATTTTGCAATGAGTTGTTTTCCTTTTGTTCTAATGGCTACATCACCAGAATTTTTCCCGATATTTAAGATAATTGGCTTAAAATGTTTACCATATTGATGTTTATTAACTTCGCTCTGTGCCATGAATATTTAAAAAAATCATGAACTGAACATTTACACCTATCCACCAACCGTTGATATATCTATAGGAGTATCTTCGCTGCCATGGCAATTACGAGGAATGTCTAGAAAGTAAGCTCTCATTAGTCGCGAAATGGGAAACACAGTGAAAATGAGAAATGTTTTATTTACAATCGTTAGCGGAAGCTTCCAGCAACTTCTCTGCATAGTCGCCGCTCTGACTTAGACATTTTTCCTAGCGCTGTACCAGCTTTGCTGTACCTTCGTTATAGAAGGAAGGAGACGATCTGCAACTCCTTTTATGTGCCAAAATTTTTTCTTCATAGCCAGCAGTTCATGTAAGCAGAGACGAAAATCGGAACCAGCCGTGTCTGGACTGTAAGGAGGGTGAAGAAACACTTCCCATGGAAAACGCTGCATGAGCGTCTTCATTGCCCATACAGCGTACGATCGAGTTTTGTCATGAAGAAAAAATGTGTGACTGTTACGTTACGTGGGATGCTTGAAATCAGGCGAAGTCTCTCGGCAGGCAGCCATACTTCATGGGAAACTTTATTTTCTAGGCATCTTTGCGTACTCATTGTAGACTCAGAACTGCAAAGTGCAACGTGATGCGATCGATGGATGTATTTGAGACAATGCGCAACACATCTGTACAAGGCTTGATCTGATTTACAATGTGGTTTCCATTTTGTTACCAATCGGAATTTACTTTCTCGACACCCCTCGTACATAGCTGGCGGTGAATTTCCACTGGTACTGCGCTTCATATGTTACAGAGATATTAAAAACAAAAGGAATCAGTGCTGTAATCTCACATATGTGCATTTCTAATATTTTCGTGTCTGTAAATTCATACTTGCTCTCAACTCAGAATTGCAAGGATAATCATGTCAGCATTGCAACACATTTTTGCCTAATCCTTGTTTACACATTTTAATGTGGTAACTTTGTTGCAATACTGACATGACACATTAGGCAAAAATTTGAGTTGCTTGCTATACATAAGAACCAGCAGTTGGCAAACGAACCGATACATTCGAACATTTTTTTGTTGCCGGATCAAATCCCTGTGAAGAAAGTGGATTTCTGTTATCAGACCGTTACTTTTACTCTTGATAACTAACTTACTGGTGCGATCGAAACCAGCAGTTTTCTAGTGGCCTGATACTACATAGCTGTACCTTATAACAACAAAAACCGTTAACCTCATAGCACAGAGATTGATACTACATGTCATTTGCTGTTATCACACGGCTTCCATTATGGTACAGGTATTTTATTGCCAAATGTTGTAGTAAACAACATCTGTCTGGAAAAAATTTTCACCGTTAGATCCATTGCATCTCTTGTTTCTTCTTCTATTCACTTAATGCCTAGCAGCTGACACTAGTAGAGTCCTTTAGTTAGTAGAATGGTGTCCCATCCGCCTGAAGCAAAAACAGGGCCCAGTTTCACATCACATTCAGCACTGTCCGTCAGATTATACGCTCCCTGAGAAATAGGTAAAGCACCCAGAATGGGAGAACAAAATGAAATTATACTTCACGGGATGAAAGGGTGTGTGACGTTATTACCAAATCGAGTCAAATTTACAAAGAACGGCAGTATGAATCCACTTACCTGTATGACGTTGCACCCCCTCTGATTTGGATACACGTTCTGATTTGAGTATAAGGGTGTCATAAAGCCATTTTACCCTCTCCTGAGGCAAACTAACCCACAGCTGTAACATGGTCCTTGATATTACGAGTACTATCACTGGGACAGATTTGACGTTCGTGTTGGCCTTATACTCGTTGCATTTGGGATAGATCCGTGGATCTTGCTGACTACAGGACTTTCGCATCATCACGCAGACAGTTCATGGAGACTAGTGCCATCTGTGAACGATCATTGTCCTGCTGAAAGATGATACCACGATACAGTCGCGTAAGAAGTAACACATGCAGACGCAAGATATTTTTGATGTACGGCTGTGCCGTCCCATCCGTCTCTGTAAGTTACGACTTTAAGTCATACTCGATGGCGCCCCACACCGCCGCTGTCTTTCCAGGACAATGGAAAAATGGCACCTCTCCCTAGGTCACGGTCAACCTTGCTGAAGGTGGTCATCTGGGGCAGTGGAAAATCAGGATTCATCGCTGAACACAATACGCCGCCCTTCATCAGTAGTCCCTATGTCCTGGTGACGGGACTAAATGCAGCCGTCTGTGTTGTTAATGGCAGCTTATGCGTAGGGCAGTAACTCCCTAGTCCGGATGCTCCACGTTTCTGACCATTGGTGCGAGATGATGTAAAATGTTGCAGGGAATGCGATGCTGGTTCTCCGATAGCAGGGGCAGATGAAAAGGGGTTATGATGTGCTTGCTGCAAAATATGGGGAACCTCCCTTGTGGTGATCAGAAGTGGTCGACCAGAAACTTAACGGCAAATATACACTCCTGGAAATTGAAATAATAACACCGTGAATTCATTGTCCCAGGAAGGGGAAACTTTATTGACACATTCCTGGGTCAGATACATCACATGATCACACTGACAGAACCACAGGCACATAGACACAGGCAACAGAGCATGCACAATGTCGGCACTAGTACAGTGTATATCCACCTTTCGCAGCAATGCAGGCTGCTATTCTCCCATGGAGACGATCGTAGAGATGCTGGATGTAGTCCTGTGGAACGGCTTGCCATGCCATTTCCACCTGGCGCCTCAGTTGGACCAGCGTTCGTGCTGGACGTGCAGACCACGTGAGACGACGCTTCATCCAGTCCCAAACATGCTCAATGGGGGACAGATCCGGAGATCTTGCTGGCCAGGGTAGTTGACTTACACCTTCTAGAGCACGTTGGGTGGCACGGGATACATGCGGACGTGCATTCTCCTGTTGGAACAGCAAGTTCCCTTGCCGGTCTAGGAATGGTAGAACGATGGGTTCGATGACGGTTTGGATGTACCGTGCACTATTCAGTGTCCCCTCGACGATCACCAGTGGTGTACGGCCAGTGTAGGAGATCGCTCCCCACACCATGATTCCGGGTGTTGGCCCTGTGTGCCTCGGTCGTATGCAGTCCTGATTGTGGCGCTCACCTGCACGGCGCCAAACACGCATACGACCATCATTGGCACCAAGCCAGAAGCGACTCTCATCGCTGAAGACGACACGTCTCCATTCGTCCCTCCATTCACGCCTGTCGCGACACCACTGGAGGCGGGCTGCACGATGTTGGGGCGTGAGCGGAAGACGGCCTAACGGTGTGTGGGACCGTAGCCCAGCTTCATGGAGACGGTTGCGAATGGTCCTCGCCGATACCCCAGGAGCAACAGTGTCCCTAATTTGCTGGGAAGTGGCGGTGCGGTCCCCTACGGCACTGCGTAGGATCCTACGGTCTTGGCGTGCATCCGTGCGTCGCTGCGGTCCGGTCCCAGGTCGACGGGCACGTGCACCTTCCGCCGACCACTGGCGACAACATCGATGTACTGTGGAGACCTCACGCCCCACGTGTTGAGCAATTCGGCGGTACGTCCACCCGGCCTCCCGCATGCCCACTATATGCCCTCCCTCAAATTCCGTCAACTGCGCATACGGTTCACGTCCACGCTGTCGCGGTATGCTACCAGTGTTAAAGACTGCGATGGAGCTCCGTATGCCACGGCAAACTGGCTGACACTGGCGGCGGCGGTGCACAAATGCTGCGCCGCTAGCGCCATTCGACGGCCAACACCGCGGTTCCTGGTGTGTCTGCTGTGCCGTGCGTGTGATCATTGCTTGTACAGCCCTCTCGTAGTGTCTGGAGCAAGTATGGTGGGTCTGACACACCGGTGTCAATGTGTTCTTTTTTCCATTTCCAGGAGTGTACTTGCCCCCATATTTCCATGCATTTCAACATTGGATTACGTCACACCTGAATGCCCCACATATCTGATACTGCACGATTCGTTTCGGCTGTCCAAATGAAGAACCAGAATCTGGCCCCTACAACCTCTGTTACGTGGTGATAACGCTGTCTCAGGCGAGAACGCGACATTTCCGTATCATTCACAGTGATCACTAAACATAAACACCGCCAACGTACTGTAGTGGCAGTTACCTGATACACAGAGTTGCATCTCTGCGTCTGCGAATAGTGTGTACATGTACAAAGTTACATTGAGATCAGACCGTGGCTTCTAGGTCTTCATTTTTATGGGAGGGAGTGTTTTATTATTCATACTTTTTATTAACTGTTGTGGTGTTTGAGGTTGGTTAATTTTCGAGAAATGCTTGATGGTGGTGAATGTATTCAGTATTTATGAATAACAGTTCTGTTTAAAGCCGTATGTAAGATTCGAAAATACAGTAACATAGATAAATTTTGCAATCTCACCTTCCTCTGATTGTATCCAGTTTTCATAGGCTGCTGACCTTCGAGTCCATGAAAGCATATGCGGATGGTTATATTATTTGTAAAACTACAGGCAACATTATGATGATATAAAGTTAAATTTTTTTTTTGAGTGCAATGAGACACAAGTGTGAACGTGCTTCTGACATGTATGTGCTCGATACGATACTGCAAGACAACAGTTTAAGGTCGTTTTCTTGTCAGTCTGTCTGTTTGGTACAAATTTTTCAACTGATTTTAAACAAACTTCCTAATGAGCTTGAGGGCTTTCAAATAATAAAGATGTGATGATGTGGCCCTCAACTACGTACCCACAGACTCAGAGTTGAAATATTAAAAGTTTTTGGCTGGTTTCGTTGTCTAGGGGCTGGGATACATCGTTGCCTCTCTACAAGCCAGACACTGCTGAGTCTACAGTATACAATATAAATGTACACATGAATCGAATGGTCGAAGGTTCCTATCACTCGGCAATTGCGAATTTTGAGCGTAACATAGACATTTATTCATGAAAGATGGCAATTAAATAAATTCTGCAGGCACTGTTTTAACGACTTTAAATGATGAGTACGATAGCAGAAGAACCTTTAAGAATGCCCTTTATTACTGTAAAACACTTATTGGTGTCGATGGTCCAGCAATTAAATAAAATATAAGTTGAATAACAGGGCGGAAAAAATAGATTCCTACTTCACGTAATTAGTTATGAAGAACAACATAGCTCGCGATATATTCACTTCGACACGCATACTACGTCTTCACAGTAGAAGCCACGGAAGTCTCGCAAGTGCACAAGTTGGCACTACGAAACACTTTTATCTCCCGCGACCATGGGCAAACTGCTCCACTCTCCCTGTCCATCCCGCGACTCCCCATCCAGCACTTTCCGTGCAGCAGCTCCTGTGTCCTATGCCGTTCTGTCCAGAACTCCCTTGTCTTCTCTCGAAACGATCCTCCTCCCCAACTTCCATACAGTCTCTCCACGTGTCCTTTTTGGAACGATCGCTGTGATTGGCTAGAGCACTCCCGCCCTGTCTCGAAGCCAACGCACACAAACATAACGAAACACATTCAAAATACTGTATTTACATTTAAATAACTTGAAATTAAATAAATATTCCTACGGCTGGACCATAAACACGCTCTCTAACACACATCTACATCTACGTGATTACTCTGCTATTCACAATAAAGTGTCTGGCAGCGGGTTCAATCAACCACCTTCATGCTGTCTCTCTACCGTTCCACTCTCGAACGGCACGCAGGAGAAACGAGCACTCAAATTTTTCCGTGCGAGCCCTGATTGTTCCCATTTTATTGAGATCATTTCTCCCTATGTAGGTGGGTGCCAACAGAATGTTTTCGCAAACGGAGGAGAAAATACATAAATATACATAAACAAATTAATAAAAATATATGAAAGGAATAGAACAAAAGTAAGCCAGTAGCCTAATGCCTCTGTGCTTTCTAAAACACAGTAAATAATTGACCAATTTCTTCATGCATAGTTATATCTGACATAAACAAAGACATATATGAATAAATATATTTATAAGCATGCTGCTACCGTTTTTCGAGTAACTGTGGAGTACTTATCACCCGACGTGATCGATAGCAATCGGCCACTTTGACCTCCAATAACTCATGTACTATTCAAGTTGCATGCCTGTAGTTTATACCAATTTAGGCTTATACTAATAGCTTTTTAAAGGCACGTCGATCGACAAAATCGGATGAACCATTTAGATTTTGGAAATTCGTTGCTGGGTGTTACTTGTATAATTTATTATCAAATACTGAACTTTAAACTAATAAAGATATTAAAAATCTGTTTACACCATGAGAATTGCAGTGCAAATAATGGTAATGTACATGTTTCTTTTTGTGGTCTCATGATTCATCCGGTTACAATTAATTTCCAAACGAACTGTGAAATGTCTGCCATTAAGGTTTCACAAAGTCAAGTTATTTAAATGTAAATCCACTCCTGACATGTCTCCTTCATCAACACAGCGTCACCATGGTATTCCCAGACACACGGTCAGCTGGACCTTGTGGTCAAGCTGTTGTGCGGCATCATGCAGTTGCTAACAAGCTGCGGCTTGCTGAGCGGCCCAAGCAGTGGCCACCAACTTCTGAACTTAAAGTATTCCCAGGGTGCAACAACTCTTCCATTACCTCACAAGTTAGAGAGTTGCACTTTTAAATATAGCCCAGGAGTGGGTGATAGTGCAGTATTAACTTGCTTTCTTGATGATCTGTTCGGTAGGTATGGGGGGTGGGGATGGAAAAGTTTGGTAACGCCTGACATTTTAGCTGCTCTGCCGGGACGATGTATTGTATGGAGAGCATCGGAATGTGTTACAGGCAGTATGTGAGCAGACAGGCATGGCTGTGCAGAGAAAGGAGGAAGGGGAGACAGAGAAAGAGAGAGGGAGGAGGAGAAGTGTACAATATATATGATATATACACACATAGGCAAAAGTGTGAGTAAAAAGCTGGTATATATACAGTTGATTATTTAAATAAAAATGTAATCTCATTGCAATGTTTAAAATGTATTGATAAATTTCATAATCACAAGTCTATAAAGCAGAATACAAGAAATTAATTATTTTAAAAAATATCAGTTTTTAGAGTAAATCTTTTTAAATCTAACTAAAAATTATAACATAATTTCTTATAGCTCCATACAAATTGCTAACCTCATACAGACTGTCCTGAAAAATTTGTGCTGGTCAGTTGTAAACAGCTATGACAATAACTGTAAGATTACAATGAAAAATTGAGGCTCATGCAACAGGTAACAGCTAGGAGGTGAACTATTCATGCATCTTTAATCTCGTGTATGCGTCCCACGTTTCTCGCTATAAATGTTACAAGTTTTGTGGAAGCTGTTAAAAATCCTCACACACGAATTTTTAGGTCTATCGGTGTTGGGTCAGGAAGCTGCATGGGACTAGCAGAAACTGTTTTATACGGTTCAGTTCGATTTAGAAACATGGTACATTAAAATTTATTTTCATTTCAATAATTATTTTGTTTCTATCTCTTGTCAGTAACAAATGAAAATGACTCGGCAGTAGAGTTAAATCTATCTCAGGTGAGTGCTCAATCGATTTGCAAGATTTATAGACTGAAAATAATAAGTATACATAATACTACTTAAAAACACGAATCAAAACGGATTGCAGCCAGGGGAAGGGGGGTGGCGATATTAAGCTTAGAATTAGAAACGTAGATTCGTTAGAAGAGATGCCAATTTTTTCACAAAGTGAAAGGTACTTGGTTGCAATCAGTGACAGAGGAAGTGACGCTCTATTAGTCTTCTCACCTAGATATGCCATTATCTTGCATTCCTCAGAGGCAACTGCAACTGCTTCACAAATTTACTTATTTACTACCAGTACATTCCAGCACGTGTACCATACATTTTTCTTGTGGTGAGCTGTTAACATTTTGAGTTCTGTCTTCTGCTTTATCTGGTGTCTGAAGCTTTCGCGATTCGAAATTACGCGCCAAATTGTAACGCAGAATTCTCTAACATCCAGCCTGTGTTTCACACCGTGTAATCTGACGTCCTTACAGTGTTGAACATACTTGGTTTATACGTTGACCATATACAAACCCTTTTCTACTTAAACTGTTTTCAGTAGTCAATACTCTTTAATTGTTCGTCGTTAAATCAGCAAGGGTTTGCCAGTTCGCCTCGTTTGAGGTGGACTTGGATGCAAAGGACAGATATTTTTCGTCTTAATCTGACATCAGAAGTCGTCGTAAGATGTATGTTGATTTGTTTTCAGACAACCAATGGCATTATTTAATCTAGCGCTCAACTACACTCTGTGAACCGCAGGTTCCTGTATTACCACCAAAACCATCAAGAGGCGAGGACAAACAACCGTATCGTGACTTCAGGGACAAGCAGCGATTGTAAAACACAGCAGCCAACACCAACAGAGTTGCTTGGCTCGTAAAGGAAGCGATTTTTGGGTTGATACTTGAATGAGGTTAGTTAACAGAGAAAACACGTATAGTTTTTAGCTGGAAATGAGTCAAAAACAATTAAGAGCGCATAACTTCGATCGGTTTCATGCATAGCATGTACAACAGGGTGGAAGGAGACCAGGGAGGACTCTGGGTTTTGAACAGATCGCTCTAACCAACGAGTCTGAGGTGCTGTCTTTCACTAAATGAAGCTAAGCCAGTGGGACTCACTTCACTTGTTTTGTGGAAACCCGTTCTGTCCGGTGTCAAGAGAAAGCGAACGCAGAAGATTAGTGGTCTATTAATCGTCGACGGTTCAAACGTACGGTGAATGATGGTACCCCTTAGAGAAGTGGCAGCAAGGGAGAGAAAAGGACATCAGGTGCACTCAGTGTGTATGCCTGGGGGCCTCATTTAACATGCTGAAGACGATATTCTGGCAGCCATTGAGGGAACAGGGTGCAACCAACTGCAGCTCGTGGCGCTCGTTGGAACAAATGATGCCTGTCGTCTGGGCGCCGAGGTCATTCTTGGGTCATTCCAGCGAATAATAGAGAAGGTTGAGAAGCCCAGCCTTGCGCGTGGAGTTTCAAAGAAGCTCACAATTTGCAGCACTGTCCTCAGAACTGATCGAGGCGCTTTGGTTTTGAATCGAGTGGAAGGACTGGACCAGAGACTGCTAAGGTTCTGAGACAAGCAAGGCGCGACTTCCTGGACTTGCGCCAAAGTGTTGAGAACTGTAGGGTTCCCCTAAATAGATCAGGTGTGCACTACACATCAGAGGCTGCTACTGTACGTGGGGCCCACAACGTTTTTTTTTTAGATTAGGCGACTCTCCATCCAATCCAGATAACGATAGCTGTAGGAAACCCAGAAGTGTCATTGTAAGACTGAAAGAAATGCCTTCCACAGGTGACATGATTAAAATCATAATGGTAAACTGCCGAAACATTCGCAACAAATTGCCAGATATTGTAGCGCCCATGAGAAACAGTGAAGCTCACATAACACTAGATACATAAAGCTGGTTGAAGCCTGAAATTGATAACAGTGAGAATTTTGGGGAAAATTTAAATGCATATGGAAAGGATAGGCAAATGGGAGATGGAGGTGGTGTATTTGTCGCGGTAGATAGGAAACTCAAATCCGCCGTAGTAGAAATCGCAGCTGCATGGGAGATTGTCTGGGCAGGACTCAGTATCAGAGGTGGGCATGAAATGGTAATTGGATCCTTCTATCGCCCATAAGACTCATCTTCTGACGGAACCGAAAGCTTTAGAGGAAACCTCAGTTCACTTACATGTAAACTCCCCAATCATTCAACAATTAATTTGGAAAATATCAGGTTTGCTAGTGATCGGTGTGATAAGACATCCTGTGAAACTTGACTAAATGCCTTCTCTGAAACTACCTAGAACAAATAGTCAGGAACGCCGCTCGTGATAGAAATGTATTAGATCTAATGGCAACAGAGATACCTGACCTCATTGAGGATGTCCACATCAAAAATGGTATCAGTGACCATGACGCAGCTGTGGCAACAATGACTACCAAAGCAGAAAGATATAAAAGTTCAGTAAACTAGATAAAAAATCGGTAGTGTCAAACCTCAGCGAGGAACTATAAACTTTTAGCACAGGGCAAGAGCATATAAAGGAACTCTGGCTCAAGTTTAAAAGAATAGTTGATCTTGAACTGGATGGATATTCACCCCCTAGTACAGTTCATACTGGGGAGGGGAACTTGCATGTATACAGTCACTGTATAGAAACTTCTAAAAAGACGGAGATTACTGCATAATAGGTGTAAACTAACGTAGGGCTATAGATAGAGAGATGCTGAATGAAACGCATTTGGCTGTCAAGAGAGAAATACGTTATGCCTTCAATGACTACCGTGGCAGAATATTGTCAAGTGATCTTTCGCAGAACACAAAGAAATTCAGGTACGTAAGGACCATTAAAAAGGTAAACCTCTGAAAATTGCCCCAATTTAATTCTAGTGCCACCGAAAGTAGCGAACTATTAGTTAAATAAGCCATGGCTGCAAAATACTAACACGTATTCTTTACAGACGAATGGAAAAACTGGTAGAAGCCGACCTCGGGGAAGATCAGTTTGGATTCCGTAGAAATGTTGGAACACGTGAGGCAACACTGACCCTACGACTTATCTTAGAAGATAGATTAAGGAAAATCAAACATACGTTTCTAGCATTTGTAGACTTGAAGAAAGCTTTTGACAATGTAGAGTGGAATACTCTCTTTCAAATTCTGAAGGTTGCAGGGGTAAAATACAGGGAGCGAAAGGCTATTTACTATTTGTACAGAAACCAGATGGCAGTTATAAGAGTCGAGGGGTACGAAAGGGAAAGAGCGGCTGGGAAGGGAGTGAGACAGGGTTGTGGCCTATCCCCGATGTTATTCAATCTGTATATTGATCAAGCAGTAAAGGAAACAAAAGAAAAATTCGGAGTTGGAATTAGAATCCATGGAGAAGAAACAAAAACTTTGAGGTTCGCCGATGACATTGTAATTCTGTCAGAGACAAAAAAGGACCTGGAAGAGCAGCTGAACGGAATGGACCGCGTCTTGAAAGGAGGATATAAGATGAACATTAACAAAAGCAAAACGAGAATAATGGTATGTAGTCGAATTAAATCGGGTGATGCTGTGGGAATTACACTAGGAAATGAGACGCTTAAAGTGGTAAATGAATTTTGCTATTTGGGGATCAAAATAACTGATGATGGTCGAAGTAGAGAGGATATAAAATGTAGACTGGCAATGGCAAGGAAGGTGTTGCTGAAGAAGAGAAACTTGTTAACATCGAGTATAGATTTAAGTGTCAGGAAGCCATGTATGGAAGTGAAACGTGGACGATAAATAGTTTAGACAAGAATGGAATAGAAGCTTTCGAAATGTGGTGCTACAGAAGAATGCTGAAGATTAGATGGATAGATCACATAACTAATTATGAGGTACTGAATAGCACTGGGGAGAAGAGAAATTTGTGGTACAACTTGACTAGAAGAAGGGATCGGTTGGTAGGACATGTTCTGAGGCATCAAGGGATCACCAATTCAGTATTCAGCGTGGAGCGTAAAATCGTAGAGGGAGACCAAGAGAGGAATACACTAAACAGATTCAGAAGGATGTAGGCTGCAGTACGTACTGGGAGATGAGGAACCTTGCACAGGACAGAGCAGCATGGAGAGCTGCATCAAACCAGTCTCTGGACTGAAGACCACCACACACAGTGTCAGTGTGTTGAGAAACAACTGTAATCTTCAAAACTGAACAAAGCTCCAGGCCCCGATGGAATCCCTGACAGATTCTATACTAATTTTTCGGGTGAGGTAGCCCGTCTTTTACCTATAATTTATCGTAGATCCCTCAAACAAAAAACTGTGCCCAGTTCATAGATCAGATGAATAATCCGGCATCTCAAAGTTCCCATGCCACACAAAGAGCAGCCTCAGCACTTGGCAAATTTGCTCGACGTATATGCAACAAAAGAAAGACAAACACTTTTTAGTTTTTCGACAACTAACTATCAGTAGGAAAAAATTCTTTAACTTTTTTGTATAAAAAGCCATTATCGTAATTTACTTTACACCGTATAGGTGGCAAACTCACCGATTGTATAGCAAAAATTCTGTTGTACTACAGAAACGATGGTTAAAATGTGAATCGACTCTACCGCCAAAACTTCTCTGATGCTCGACACAAGGCCGAGATTATCTGTCATCCATACCACATTTCTCCCCTAATTTCATTTTACTGTTAAGAGAATGAATGCTATTGAGTCCTACCGAATACTTGTCTTCTCAGGTGGCTAACACACTCAGAATCTCGAAAATGCGAGTACGCAGCCAACAAAGGCCCCCGCGTTGCCGTGGAATCAGGCAGTGCTGTCAACCAGCGCTGCGGAACAAAACGCTCTCGTGCTTCTTTTGTAACATTTCGCTCGTCAGGAAATAATTGCGGTGACACGGCCAATCAAGCCACGTGCTGGGCACACATGTTATCGAGCGCGTGTGTAACGCGCGGCGGACGGCGTGTCCTGCAGGTGACAGCAGGTGAAATGAGTTGTCGCCGAGTTTTATTGGTCGAGAGGGTCGCACGCGTGCCGACGACGGCCAGCCTAGGCGAAGCGGCAGAAAAGTTGGCCGCCGAATCGTTCACGGCCGGTCGCATCCAGGCGGGTGCGAACTACGTAGCAGCTACAACGCAACTATTGGCAAACACGGGAAACACCAGCTCTGCAGCATCCCAAAGAAAACCAGTCGGTTACCACTTAAATAACTTACAGTTTCTAAGTACATCATTATAACTTGACATAGTGAGCTGTAGACACAACAGTATTAGAAACTGTAACTTCGTTACATGACTAAGTACAGCCATGTTCTACACTAATGTAAATTAAAATTGCTACACCACGAAGATGATTTGCTACAGCCGCGAAATTTAACCGACAGGAAGAAATTGCTGTGATATGAAAATGATTAGCTTTTCAGAGCATTCACACAAGGTTGTCGCCGGTGGTGACACCTACAACGTGCTGACATGAGGAATGTTTCCAATCGATCTCTCATACACAAACAGTAGTTGACCGGCGTTGTCTGATGAAACGTTGTTGTGATGCCTCGTGTAATGAGGAGAGATGCGTACCATCACTTTTCCTACTTTGGTAAAGGTCGGATAGAGGCCTATCGCGATTGCGGTTTATCGTATCGCGACATTGCTGCTCGCGTTGGTCGAGACACAATGACTGATAGGAGAATATGGAATCGGTGGGCTCAGGAGGGTAATACGGAACGCCGTGCTGGATCCCAACGGCCTCGTATCACTAGCAGTCGAGATGACAAGCATCTTATCCGCATGGCTGTAACGGATCGTGCAGCCACGTCTCGATCCCTGAGTCAACAGATGGGACGTTTGAAAGAAAACAACCATCTGCACGAACAGTTCGACGACGTTTGCAGCAGCATGGAGTATCAGCTCGGAGACCATGGCTGCGGTTACTCTTGACGCTGCATCACAGACAGAAGCGCCTGCGATGGTGTACTCAACGACGAGCCTGAGTGCACGAATGGCAAAACGTCATTTTTTCGTATGAATCCAGGTTCCGTTTACAGCATCATGATGGTCGCATCCGTGTTTGGCGTCATCGCGGTGAACGCACGTTGAAAGCGTGTATTCGTCATCGCCATACTGGCGTATCACCCGGCGTGATGGTATGGGGTGCGATTGGTTACACGTCTCGGTCACCTCTTGCTCGCATTGACGGCACTTCGAACGTGGCTCTACCCTTCATTCGACCCTTGCGAAACCCTACATTTCAGCAGGATAATGCACGACCGCATGTTGCAGGTCCAGAACGGGCTTTTCTGGATACAGAAAGTGTTCGACTGCTGCCCTGGCCAGCACATTCTCGAGATCTCTCACCAACTGAAAACGTCTGGTGAATGGTGGCAGAGCAACTGGCTCGTAAAATACGCTAGTCACTACTCTTAATGAACTGTGGTATCGTGTTGAAGGTGCATGGGCAGCTGTGTCCGTACACGCCATCCAAGCTCTGTTTGACTCAATGCCCAGCGTATCAAGGCCGTTATTACGGCCAAAGGTGGTTGTTCTGGGTATTGATTTCTCAGGATCTATGCACCCATATTGCCTGAAAATGTTATCACCTGTCAGTTCTAGTATAATATATTTGTCCAATGAATAGCCGTTTATCATCTGCATTTCTTCTTGATGTAGCAATTTTAATGGCCAGTAGTGTAGTTCAAAGCAGACTGCTCTGAAAAACTTAAGGACCAGACATGTGAAGTAATTTGACTTATTAGTAACTCTGTGGAAATGAATAAAAGTATGGGAGAATGTTGCCCAATGTCTCATAGTCATGCACAGAAAGCTGGACGTCACATGGAATGAGTTCATCGTGGCTATAGCGCCACAACACAAGGCAGTTGAAGGAACAGAAGAAGTCAGCGTGTGTCAATCAGCGAGCATATACGGTGTACTGTGCTGGAGTTACTTATTACAACATGACGTGGAGACAGTATCTGGACGACTCCACGTGGTAAAGAATCATTGGGGAACTGGAAGAGGAATGAAATGAGTGTAGATGAGGAGTTTGATATCCTTCGTAGCATTATTACATGCGCATGGGGAGCATTCTGAAACACAGACTCTGCTGCCTGTACGAGAGGAGATGATCAACACCAGTCAACTACGGCAGCAGATGACACTTACATTGTGCAGTATGCAATAAGGGACGCAAATGTACTGGCAGGTGCACCTGCAACTACATTAAACAGGACTGCAAGACAGGCAATTTCACGCACCACAACGGCTCAGCGATGGTATAGGGGCGAGCTCTTTGTCCAACGACCAGTATGTACGTTCCGTCGACATCCATGATGGTGTCAAAAGCATAAGGATTGGACCAACGAGGAGTGGGTTGACATGCTCTTCCCGGATCATAGCTTATTTATTTATTTCCACGTCAAGTCCCCTGGACCAAATTGAGGAGCAAATCTCCAAGGTCATGGAAAGTGTCAGTACATGAAATTGCAACATAAAAGTAATAACAGATAAAAATAAAATGTTTATGAATCCAAAAAAAGTCAAGCCATAAGTTTCAGTAAATGCAGTCAACAATATAACATAATAATCAGCTTAATTTTTCAAGGTACTCCTCAACAGAATAGAAGGAATTACCCATAAGGAAACTCTTTATTTTCGATTTTAAAGCGTGTGCATTACTGCGAAGATTTTTTAATTCTTGTGGCAGCTTATTGAAAATGGATGCATCAGTATTCTGCACAAGAGTTAAGGAAATCCAATCCAAATGCAAGTTGGATTTTTGCCGAGTATTAACTGAATGAAACGTGCTTATTATTGGGAATAAGCTGATATTGTTAACAAGAAAGAAATTAAAGAATATTATATTCACAGGCCAATTTCAAAATACCCAGCCTAGTGAACAAGGGTCAACAAGAGGTGCGCGAACTTACACCACCTCTTGCTCGAACCACCCCTTTCTGAGCCAAAAATATCCTTTTAGAATGGGAAGAGTTACCTCAAAATATAATAGACGACGTAAGCGAATGAAAATAAGCAAAGTAGACTAATTTTCGTGTGGAACGATCACTTGCTTCAGATACTGTTCGAATAGTTAATGTGGTAGTATTTAGTGTCTGAACAAGATCTTGGCCACGACAGTTTAGTATGTTTCTGAACACCTAGAAATTTGAACTGTTCTGTTCACTAATCATATGCCCATTCTGTGAAATTAAAACCTTGGGTTTTGTGGAACTGTGTCAGAAACTGTAAAAACTGAGTCTTACTGTGATTCAGCTTTAGTTGTTTTCTACAAGCCATGAACTTACGCCACGAACTGCACTGTTTGAAACTGAGCCAGTATTGTACACAACACCCTTTACTACCAAGCTAGTGTCATCAGCAAACAGAAATATTTTAGAGTTACCTGTAGTACTAGAGGGCATATCATTTATATAAATAAGCAACAGGAATGGCCCCAAAACTGATCCCTGGGGTACCCACTCCCCATTTGACCATAACCCCCCCCCCTCAGACCCCACATTACAGCCATTCTCAACACTGTGAATAATAACCTTTTTCTGTCTGTTGTTAAAGTAAGGGGTGAACCATTTCCGTAATAGTCCAACTTGTGGAGCAATATTTTGTGATCAACACAGTCAAACGCCTTAGTTAAATAAAAAAAAAAATATGCCTGGAGTTGGAAACCTTTTGTTTAACCTATCCAGTACCTCACAGAGGAAAGAGAATATAGCATTTTCAGTTGTTAAACGACTTCTAAAGCCGAACTCTACATTTTATAGCAAATTATGCACTATAAAATGATCAATTATTCTTACATACACAGCCTTTTCAATAACTTTAGCAAACACTGATGGCATAGATATAGGTCTTCCCTCATATGCGAAGAGGCAGTAAGTATAATGCACGGAGGAAAATTGTTCAACGTGTCCATTTTGATGGTCCAGTTGTTATGGTGTGCGGAAGCGTAACATTCCATGTGCATACCGCCTAAAAATCTTTGAACACGTTGCTCTCACTGGTCAACGCTATTCTGACACTGCACTGCCTCCCCATGTGCATCTTTTCAGGGGGTGCATTCGGCCCTGCTTCACTTTTATGGATGACAATGCTCGCTCGCATCCGACAAGCGCCGGTGTAGAAGCTCTTGGAACGAAAGGATATTCAGCGAATGGATTGGTTTGCTCGCTACCCTGACTTCAGTCCCATCGAACACGTGTGGGAAGGGTCTGCGGAGACTTACTGCATGCAGCATATCCACATGCACGAACGACCATCCATCAGCTGCCACCCGCACTGGTGGAGGAATGGGACGCCTTACCAGAAGAGCTCTTTTCCAACCTCGTACACGTTGCAGAGAATGCAGTGCAGTCCGTGGTGTTCACACACCTTATTTAGAATCGTCTCCTGTCTTTTGTAATGTCCAGGGGACCTTTATACCGTGGCGACTTTGATGCATTTAATATCTTTGAATCATGATGTCATTTCTGTTCGTTTCATTCAGTATTTCTTCCAGTTACGTTCTCTTCCATACTTTAACCGTTCTTTCAACGTACTGTTCCAAGTTTCGTTCAGTTATCTTACCTGGCAGTGACATATCACTTGTCTCGTTAAGTTTTGCGCACCTGCTAAGGGCACGCAGAACACGCACTGAAATTGATCACAAAAAATGATTTTTGGGTGGTGGATACAGCTTGCTATTAACATAATTTAACGTAAGATGAGAAGGAGAACAGTAGTGGTGAAATGAAATGAGCGTGTGGCGTCATTGGCCGGGAGGCCCCTTGCGGGGCAGGTCCGGCCGCCTTGGTGCAGGTCTTATTACATTCGACGCCACACTGGGCGACCTGCGCGCTGGATGAAGATGAATTGGTGATGAAGACAACACAACACCCAGTCCCTAAGCGGAGAAAATCCCCGACCCAGCCGGGAATCGAACCTCGAATCCGGGCCTCTTAGGACGGTAGTCCGTCACGCTGCCCCCCCCCCCCTTTTTTTTTTTTTTTGATCGTTGTGTTTGGTCGTTGCGGACGTCATATGACTTCCGTTAAAGTTCGTTTGTTGAGCCTTCCACTCAGTTTCTTAATACAGACACGAACTAGCTCTCTGACCGAACACGCTGAGCTACCGTGCCGGCACCATTCAGTTATCGGGGCTGACTGCTCACGATTTCCCGCCATACTGTCATACAATGCTACCCTCTAAATAAAACATTCTCTCTCTCTCTCTGTCTCTCTCTCTCTCTCTCTCTCTCTCTCTCTCTCTCTTTCTCTTCTCTGCTATCTTTCCTTCACTGACGCTCGTTGCAAGCACCTTAGCAGCACGTTTCCCGCCTATCATATTTTTCCACATTCTTATCACTTCCATATATTTTCTTTCCTCTTCCTCTTCTACTCTTAGAAGCACTTCTTCATTCGTCATTCTGTCAGTCCATTTGAATTTAGCGCTTTTCCGCATGACCACATTTCGAAACTATCCAGGTGTTTTTTTTCAGTTTGTCCAGGGAAATGGAAAAGAGCGTTTGGCGTCACTGGCCGGGAGGCCCCTTACAGTGCAGTTCCGGCCGCCTTGGTGCAGGTCTTATTATGTTCGACACCTCACTGGACTACCTGAGCGCCGGATGGGGATGAAATGATGATGAAGACAGCACAACACCCAGTCCCTGAGCGGAGAAAATACCCAACCCAGCCGGGAATCGAACCCGGGCCCGTACGACGGCAATCCGTCACACTGACCACTCAGCTGTCGGGGTGGACAAGAGACAGTGGTGAAGAAAAAGATGGCAGAATATGCAAGTGAAATGTTACAGCAGAGGAAGCGGATTGTGTGCAAATGTGGAGGGTGGGACACAGCGCTAAGCTGAAAGGAATTGAAGTATCTACGCCATTGAAGAATAATTAAAGTGCAAACGGTAAATATCTGTTTGATGATACGGATAAATGATTTATCAGGCAGCAAATTCTGTAATATTATGGGAAAAACAAAGGAGCATCAACACTGTGACAACTCGACAGCCTTCGTTACACAGACGTTAGAAACGTGCCTTACTCGATTACAATAAAGTTGACCTACTTTCTTTATTCTGATTATCTTCCATATGGCCTGCGGGTTACAGGCTTCTCCTTTCTATTTACCTGCAGAACTGCGTTTCTTCGCTGATTCATCTGTTTACTTATGTATTAAAGATGTGCTCTTTATAATTGCTATAAGTATTATTTTACCGAGCGAGGTGGCGCAGTGGTTATCACACTGGACTCGCATTCGGGAGGACGACGGTTCAATCCCGTCTCCGGCCATCCTGATTTAGGTTTTCCGTGATTTCCCTAAATCGCTTCAGGCAAATGCCGGGATGGTTCCTTTGAAAGGGCACGGCCGATTTCATTCCCCATCCTTCCCTCACCCGAGCTTGCGCTCCGTCTCTAATGACCTCGTTGTCGACGGGACGTTAAACACTAATCTCCTCCTCCTATTATTTATCTTTAGCATTTAGTTGTTTAGGCTGTCGAATAAAGCAATTCGAATCCTTTAAATGCGTTTATTGCAGCAATTATTTAAAGTTACTTTACCTCACTGCTGTAGCAATCGTGCTGCTCATTTTATCACAGTTCTTCTTTCCCCGTAGCATAACCTACAGTCACTCTTCGGAACGTCAGCGAATGTGAAAAAAGCAGTAGGGAATGACACGTCATTAGAGCGCATCACAATGTGATCGACAGACATAGTTGTGAAACGTTCTCACATCGATAGCACGACTCACAGGTTTCTATATAACGTATAGGGTAAGGTGGCGCTTTCTGAGTCATGGGGCTATGTGGATAGAAATAAGAAAACATTCTACTGCGTGGCCCGTGAGCGCAGCTCGGACGCCATTTTGTTACAAAATCTTTGCTAAACAAATCGTACACAAGATGGAAGAAGCGTTTTCCAAATATATTTAACCCAAACAGCAATCACCCATATGGAAATAGAAGAGGTAGGACAGCACCACTTACAAAAATCCTCCATGCAACATTATGTCAGTTTGAAACAATATCTAGTGTTGGAATACTTGAATGATAGTTTTAAGTCTTTCCGCTACCAGTTGTATAGGACCATCAAGTCGTTCAATAGAACAACTACCGACATATGTTGCAAATTCGAGCAGCTGCTTACATTTTAAAAATAATAAGACAATGGGGCTATGTGAATCAGTCTTTGTGGGGCTTTCTGAATCGGAATATAATATGTATTATTTCTTCTTTATTGAAGTATTCACGTAGCCTAATTATTATAACTTACAACGATAATTCAGTCATGTTCTAATTTAGGCTATAATAAATAGTGAGAGAAACTAATTTAGTAATTATAAAGAGAGTTTTTGATTTTTCGCGATTCATGTCTACAAGGGCTTGTAAGAAGGCGAGCTGCAGCTGTACTTAATAACGTGCCATTTACGGCGCTCTAGAGACGGGTTCAAGAAATTCATTTCCTTCAATGAATGGAACACTATCAAACGTATCAAATGATCACTCAGAGTAGAAGAAAAATGGACCATCCGACTGTGTTATCAGCATAGTAAGAAAAAGATTTGGTCGAAAGATTGAAGAGTTCATCTAACCGTGGTTTTGGACGTACCTCTCTCAGCATTAGACGAGCAGTGTACCAGTATGCCAAAGTCACTGACATTGTCGTTCCATTGGGAGAAGATACAAAAGTGGCTGTTAAGAATTGGTTTTTTCTCTCGTGTAAAGACATACGGAAGATATTTCATTAACGAAGCCAGAGCGACTTTGTAAAGCTCGACCCATGGGATTAAATGAGGAACCAAAGATTGCAGTGGTTTGAAAGCTGTCTTACATGAATTTGATACAGAAGATATTTCATTAAAGAAGCCTGAGGGACTTTCTAAGGCTCGACCCATGGGAAAATGAGGAACTAGTTAAAGTTTACAATGTTTTGAAATCTGCCTTACATGACTTTGATTTGTAAAATGAACCACAAAACATATGTAATGTGGACGAAAGCGGCTTTCCCATGAACAGTAGGCCTGAAAAAGCTGTGAGCGAAAAAAGAAAAGGAGAAGAAGTTGCATTGACAAGTTTTGAGATGGGGGAAAATGTGACAGTCGTTGTTGCCCGTAATACCACTACGACACATATTCCACCGTTCATAATCTTCAAAGGCAAAAGAATGCGAGATTCGGGCTACATAAACAAAGATTTGGTTTTGAGTTGACTCCAGCACTTCAACAAGCACAGTTCACAAGGCAGAAGTCTTTTACTTTTGGACGGTCACTGATCACTCCTTTCTCTCTAATGCCTGAAATACTGTGTGAAGAATCACATTGAACTGGTGTATCTGCCACAACATAC
Source organism: Schistocerca cancellata (assembly GCF_023864275.1). NCBI lineage: Eukaryota > Metazoa > Arthropoda > Insecta > Orthoptera > Acrididae > Schistocerca > Schistocerca cancellata. The sequence goes on along the minus strand of NC_064634.1, from coordinate 419,405,772 downwards.
TACGCACATTCTGTGGCCGCTGGACAGAACTGTTTGCAAGCCATTAAAGGCATATTACCACCAAGAACTAAATTCATTTATACACAATAATCCGTCAGCATCCATCAAAAATTAATTTTTGGTTAAATTTTCGATGTCGCCTGGAGGCGTGGAGATAGTGTAAGAAATGCTGTGATGGTGTTTGAGTGTACAGGAATTTTCGTCCCAACAAAATACCATCACACAGATTTCTTCCGTCCTCTAAACTGCTGAATGATGTATCCCGTTCTCTTACCACAGAATCCCTGAAATTCCCTCTAATCCTCCAAGACATTCGGAAAGTCGGAACTCATCAACATCTTCATAATTTTCTTCTGTTTTACCAAATCCAAAGTAAACTACAGTACCCCACGTGCGAGAAGAGAGAAAAATTCTGCTTGCCAACTGATTTCATCAGTTCATCTCAGTCTTACGAGAAGGAAAAGAAAATTGTATTTTGAGAACTCCCAAAGGAAGAAGATCAAGCGTTGTAGAAATGCGCTGGATGTTCAAGAGAAACCTTCAAATGAAGAAGATTCATCTTCACCGACACTGGAACCTGAGTCTGAGAAAGAAAACGTACCTTGTGGTTTTTGCAGCATCAAATATTACGACCATAGATATGTGTATACAAAGGAATGGATCAGGTGTGGTAATTGTGGTTTCAGGATATTAGTGTGGTGGCTGCTGGCTATAAACAATTCCGCTGTGGCAAATGTGTGTAACAACTTCTGGAACATTTAAAATGTGTAACTGAAGTTTAATCTTCCATATTTTGTGTAATAGTACGACAGATGACAATGACTGGTATGGAAACATTTACGAATCAAATAGCCCCACAAATTTTTAACTTTCCCGAAGTTTCAACATTCTATATTTTGTTGAATATAACGAAGAAGAATGGATTTTGAAGCAATGAGCCTGTATCATACAAGACTTATAACTATGGCCTATTCTCTAATACATTTTAACATCAACATCATCATTTAAGACTAATTATGCCTTTCAGCGTTCAGTCTGGAGCATAGTCCCCCTTATAAAATTCCTCCATGATCCCCTATTCAGTGCTAACATTGGTGCCTCTTCTGATGTTAAGCCTATTACTTCAAAATCGTTCTTAACCGAATCCAGGTACCTTCTCCTTGGTCTACCCTGACTCCTTCTACCCTCTACTGCTGAACCCATGAGTCTCTTGGGTGACCTTGCTTCTCCCATGCGTGTAACATGACCCCACCATCCATGCCTGTTCGCCCTGACTGCTACATCTATAGAGTTCATTCCCAGTTTTTCTTTGATTTCTTCATTGTGCACACCCTCCTGCCATTGTTCCCATCTACTAGTACCTGTAATCATCCTAGCTACTTTCATATCCGCAACCTCAACCTTATTGATAAGGCAACCTGAATCCACCCAGCTTTCGCTCCCATACAACAAAGTTGGTCGAAAGATTGAACAGTGCACAGATAACTTAGTCTTGGTACTGACTTCCTTCTTGCAGAAGAGAGTAGATCGTAGCTGAGCGCTCACTGCATTAGCTTTGCTACACCTCGCTTCTAGTTCTTTCACTATGTTGCCATCCTGTGAGAATATGCATCCTAAGTACTTGAAACTGTCCACCTGTTCTAACTTTGTTCCTTCTATTTGGCACTCAATCCGTTTATATCTCTTTCCCACTGACATTACTTTTGTTTTGGAGGTGCTAATCTTCATACCATAGTCCTTACATTTCTGATCTAGCTCTGAAATATTACTTTGCAAACTTTCAATAGAATCTGCCATCACAACTAAGTCATCCGCATATGCGAGACTGCTTATTTTGTGTTCACCTATCTTAATCTCACCCAGCCAGTCTGTTGTTTTCAACATATGATCCATAAATAATATGAACAACAGTGGAGACAGGTTGCAGCCTTGTCTTACCCCTGAAACTACTCTGAACCATGAACTCAATTTACCATCAACTCTAACTGCTGCCTGACTATCTATGTAAAGACCTTTAATTGCTTGCAAAAGTTTGCCTCCTATTCCATAATCTCGTAGAACAGACAATAATTTCCTCCTAGGAACCCGGTCATATGCCTTTTCTAGGTCTATAAAACATAGACACAATTCCCTGTTCCACTCGTTACACTTCTCCATTATTTGCCGTAAGCTAAAGATCTTGTCCTGACACCCTCTAAGAGGCCTAAACCCACACTGATTTTCATCCAATTTGTCCTCAACTAATACTCGCACTTTCCTTTCAACAATGCCTGAGAAGATTTTACCCACAACGCTGATCAAAGATATACCTCTGTAGTTGTTACAATCTTTTCTGTTTCCATGTTTAAAGATTGGTGTGATTACTGTTTTCGTCCAGTATGATGGAACCTGTCCCGACTCCCACGCCATTTCAATTATTCTGTGTAGCCATTTAAGACCTGACATTCCACTGTATTTGATGAGTTCCGACTTAATTTCATCCACCCCAGCCGCTTTATTGCACTGCAATCTACTGACCATTTTCTCCACTTCCTCAAATGTGATCCTATTTCCATCATCATTCCTGCCCCATTGTACATCGAAATCTGAAACATTACTGATCGTATTTTCACCTACATTGAGCAACTCTTCAAAATATTCCCTCCATCTGCCCAAGGCATCAACAGGATTCACCAGCAGTTTTCCTGACTTGTCCAAAATACTTGTCATTTCCTTCTTACCTTCCTTTCGAAGACTGCTAATTATACTCCAGAATGGTTTTCCAGCAGCTTGACCCAAGGTCTCCAACCTGTTACCAAAGTCTTCCCAAGATTTCTTCTTCGATGCTGTAATTATCTGTTTGGCTGTTTCTTTCTTCAACATAACTTTCTCTGTCTACCTGAGTTCTAGTATGTAGCCATTTTTGATATGCCTTCTTTTTCCTTTTACAGGCTGCCTTGACTGTGTCGTTCCACCAAGCTGGTTGCTTCATCCTACCTTTACACACGACTGTTCCAAGACATTCTTTGGCCGCTTCTAGTACTGTGTGCCTGTACCTTGTCCATTCCTTTTCCAGTGACTGCAATTGACTACATTCAACTAACTGGTACCTTTCTGAGATCAATGTTATATACTTGTGTCTGACTTCCTTATCCTGGAGTTTCTCCACTCTTATCCTCCTACACATGGACCTGACCTCCTGCACTTTCGGCCTCACAATACCAATTTCACTGCAGATTAAATAGTGATCAGTGTCATCAAAGAATCCCCTGAATACACGTGTGTCCCTCACAACCTTCCTGATCTGTTATTATATAGTCAATGACAGATCTGGTTCCCCTGCCTTCCCAAGTATACCGGTGAATGTTCTTATGTTTAAAAAAGGAGTTTGTGATTACTAAGCCCATACTGGCACAGAAATCCAAGAGCTGGTTCCCGTTCCTGTTGGCCTCCATATCCAGTCCACATTTACCCATAACCTTTTCATACCCTTCTGTTCGATTTCCAATCCTGGCGTTAAAATCACCCATGAGCAGAACACTGTCCTTGTCCTTTACTCTAACAACTACATCACTGAGTGCGTCATAAAAACTATCCATCTTATCTAGATCTGTCCCTTCCCAATGCGAATATACTGACACAATCCTAATTTTCTTGCTAGACACTGTCAAATCTATCCATATCAGTCGTACGTTTACATACCTCATTGCAACTACACTGGGTTCCATTTCTTTCCTGATGAAATGCCCTACACCCCATTGTGCTATTCCTGCTTTGACTCCTGACAGGTAGACCTTGTATTCTCCCACTTCCTCTTCTTTCTCACCCCCTACCCGAATGTCACTAACAGCTAAAATGTCCAATCCCATCTTACTTGCAGCCTCTGCCATCTCTACCTTCTTCCCAGAGTAGCCCCCATTGATATTAATAGCTCCCCATTTATTTACCATTCGTTTGCCGAGTCGTATCTTAGGAGTCCCTGGTTATACTTTAACATGTTTAATAACATCTTTGGGGCTCAAAAAGTTAAAATAATTAAATTAGCCTTACCTTACCCTATGACGTAATGCACTTGACATATTTTTTAATCCAAAGAACACTTTTCCATAAACAACAAACGACGTTTTCTATATTTGTCTTGGGGACACACCAGTTTATCTACACTACTTCAGAAGAAGAGTGTTGATGGTACATGAGACACCTGGACTTTTGTGCTTGGTTGGACTCCAGGTGTTGTTCGTAACTACTAGTAAGAGTGATGGAGATAATACAGCACCGTTACCATGCTTCTGTTGAAATACATTTCGTACGACTATTTTAAAATTTTGGGTGCTGAAAACGTACTGAATTAGCTCATTTAAGATATCTAATGCTGTTATTTAAAAATATAGTATTCTGGGTCAGGGAAAATAAATTAAAACCATTTCTTCCTCCTCGTCAGCAGTTTTATTCTTAAATAAGTTAAGGTATTATTTCGTCATGACTAGAGTCGAATGCAGCTAGTCGTAACGAAATAAAATACTTAAATTCAACAAATACTTAGTATAAAATAAGTATAAAATATACAATACATGCAGTATACAGTACAGCACGCCTGTCAATCATAATGATAATGAAATAGAAGTAGAGGAATCTCTCATGTGTGTCACGTACATGCTGCATTTGTATAACTGACCAATCCGTCTTATTCTCTTATGTAACAGATATTTAATTCGATCAAACTGATATAAACCGGCAAACAGTATCAGAACAAGCAATGCGAGAACATCGCCAATATACGTTAAATACACGAGAAAGGTGACTCATAAAGTTCATTTAAACAAATATCATCGAAAAAGTCTTATTTGTAGTCACTCAGTCTCCCCCTGTTTCGAGGCTCACTCTAACAAAGTTTGTGTTGTTATGCACTCGTACCTGAAATCCGTTGAAACAGCAATCAGTTTACACGTAATGATTTAGCACTGGTCTAGTAATTATTAATTCGTGAGTCTTTGAAGGTAGTTTCAGTTGACTGGCGAGCTCTTGTCCTGATTGCATATGTGAAGCCGAATGAAGAATGCAGTACTTTTTTTCTGTAGCAAATACACATTCGAATTAAATATCAGAGTAATTTTCTCTTTATTTTAAGATGGCCATTAAGAGCTGCTACCCTTTTAGAGATCTAACGGGGAGGGAGTTTCAAGAGAAGACGGTTAACTACGTTTCACGCAGAGGAGTTCTAGCAACTTGGTAAGTTTATAGACGAGTTAGAGCACCTCATGAAATTATAATAGAGCACGTACGACATTTATCCTATGCAAATGAGACGTAAATTCTGAAATAACATGAGGATGGACGAAGCAGTTGGAGTAGGCGGCAGCTGCACACCGTTTTCCCAAGAGACAGCCTACGGATCATCGACTGAAGAAAGTATGTTGTTACTTCTGCAAGCCGTTAGATAAGCAACCTGCAACTGAACCCCGACAACCGTGCACTGTGTTAGAAGTTCGGTAAATAAGGTTACTTGCCTGTGGAATACCGTCTCAGCTGTGCGACTGAATTCGTAATTTGCTGTCAGAAAGGACATACTTGGTTGCAACTGACGGGAAGTCCAACAGGGCCAACTAAGTCATATCAGGGGATCCTTAAGGTAGCGTCATAGGTCTTCTGCTGCTCTAAATCTCTATACATGATTAATGAGACGACTTGAGAAGCGTTCTTAAAATGTCTAGTATAGTCATGAGAAGAATGAAAGGAACCGCAAAATATTTTAGACAAGATACCGGCATGGTGCGAAAAGTGATAATTGTTCCAGAAAAATAAAAAGTGTGAGGTCTTTCACGTGAATACCAAAAAAATTCCGTCAAATTACAGTTACACAATAAATCACACAAATGTAAGGGATGTCGGCTGACTTAAGTATATATCTATATATCATAATATCCCAGACGGGGTCTCTCGACCAATAATGCCATACGATCAGCTCATTGATAAAACGTGTAGAAGATGCGACAATGCTAATGAGGATAATAAATTTCACCTGACCGTCCTCTTCTGGAGTATTACTGTGCAGTACTGGATCCAATTCTGACAGTATTGACGAAGGACATCGGAAAAAATTCATTGAGTAGCATCACATTTTTTACTGTCAAAAAACAGCTGAGAGGGTGTTGGACATACGAAAAGCGAGTTGTGGCAACCATCATTAAAACAAGTGGTATTTTTGTTGTGACGAAATCTTTTCGCGACTCTCAATCTCAAAATTATCTCCACGGGTTACCAAAATATGTTGCTGAAGTCTCCTTACACAGTGAGATATGACCATCTTCACAAAATAAGAGAAATCAAGTGTTAATGGAGAGTAGGACAACGTAACAACGTAAAATAGACCAGAAGTGGTTTCATGAACTCTCTGCCAAGATCCAAAGTGTAATAGCACCCTGTAACATGTAGTAAGCTGCTTCTGTACAAGTATCTCAGAAGAAACTGAAGAAAATTTGAAGGAAGATGAGGTAAGAAAAGGAAAAGGTGTTCAGCAATCAGACGGAGATCCAAGATTTAGGTTAGAGACTTTTACTATTCTATGCTGATTCTTCATATTATTGAACATACCACGAATATTACCTCCTTTCGTAACCAAGTTTGACTCCATCGGAAAAGTTGTCCACTGCGACTTCGGTATGTCTCAAAAAAGGAAAAGGAATTCAGTAACTAGTCGCAAATCGAATCTGTAAATTTAGAATTCAGATATTGAATAGCTATCTTCAGTGCTAAAAAAAGTAGAATAAAATATAGGCGAATCAGTTCCTAATATATGTAAATTAATTCCACATCGTACAATAGTTGTGAGGAAATGCTAAGTAACGTACCATATAACAGATTCATACAGAATCCAGCGTGTGACAACACATGTTATTATACGACTCTAAGAGGTACGTGGCAAGATTATAATTGAGGCTGTTGTTTACAGAGCGGTACAAGCTGCCGCCGCTAACGTCACATAGTTACTGCTCCGTAAACAACACCCTTAGCTAGGATTGGCCATGTTCCTCCAAAAGCCGTATAGTAATATGTGTTGCCATAAGTTTGGCGCGTCTGGATGGCACTGTTAAATGGTACTTTACTCAATACACAGACTAGATTTACCACTGATTTCCTTTTTTGAAATATACCTTAATTGCTGCGCATAACTTTCCCGATGGAATCAATCTTGGTGAAGAATATGAGGTAATTTCCGTTATGTATTCAATAGTAAGGAGAGTCAACTTAGAATAGTAAAGGTCTGTAAACTAAATCTTTTCCGTTATTCCTGTATACTAAAGAAATTTGATAGCCAGTGATAACAATGTCCGAGAGACTGCTCAGAGAAAAACCACGCTTCTGATAAGGTACGAAGATTGGAAGGTAGGAGACGAGGTACTGGCACGATTGGAGATGTGGGGACGGATTGCGAGTCGTGCTTGGGTAACTCAGTAGCTATAGCATTTGCCCGTGAAAGGCAAAGGTCCCGAGTTAGAGTTTTGGTCCGCCACACTGTTTTAATCTGCCAGGAAGTTTCATATCAGCGCACACTGTGCTGCAGAGTGAAAATGTCATTCTGCAAAGGAAGATTATTTTAGAATATATCCTGAAATGAACAATATTTTACGATAATAAGTATATCTATGAGAATTCCTGGTGCAAACGTATTGAAAGTATGAGTATAAAGAACATCCGAAAATGTGTAAACGAAGTTGAAGAACACGCGTGAAGAGACATTGGAAGACATTGTGGGGCGGCGGGTGGAATTTATTGTTATAATATGTAGAATGTTTTGTAGAAAAGATGCATTTCCTGGCCGATTAGCCATATGTGGGGCGGCGGGTGGAATTAATTGTTGTTAAATGTTCCTATTACTTATGCAGTCTTTTGCCGTTCTCAACACTGGCTCTCTAACTATAATATTGGCAACCAGAAAGTGATTAACAAAACGTGAAACCTGTAATTAGAATTCCTAGTGCCCACTTCATCTGAGAAGTACATCTATAGCTGCAGCTTATAGCTCTGAGGAATTAGGAGATTGTCTGGGATTCATAATCAAAAACGATTCTCTAAAAATGTTCACTATATTCTGAAAGTCACAGACCAAAAATAATTCACACAATCAAACTAACAGAGCAGTTCAGAGTCCAATGCGCTGATGCAACTATAACTGTTCAAATTAAATGTTTAAGTGAATGCTCGCCATAATTTGATGATAATGTTCATTAAACGCCACGCTAAATAATGGTAGAACGTCTGTCCCACGGCGGCACGTGAAAATACGACATACGAAAACTGAAGATAGATCATTAAAGTCATCCCAGAATTAACACTTCACTCGAAAACGATTTCATGGTTACGCGTATCCCGAGTAACTTATTACGGCATACGAGGCTGTTTATAGCAATGATACCGACGCGACGCGACTCCCGGCACAGGTGGTGTGCTATTCAGCGGCTGGAGAGAACTGGGGCCTTTTCTCTCGCGCAGCGTTATTATATATAAAGCCGCGATGCGGACGGCTAAGGGAACGCCTGATCAAATCCGCTCTACCGACCAGCCGCTGGACTAGTAATGCACCACTTTAAGTTATTGAATAAATCATCGCTTTCTTTGCTGACGGCCGATGAAGCTCTCAATTTAAATGTGCATTCAGCACACAGGTAAGTAATCATAATAAAAGTCTGACGTGGCTAAGTTAAATATTTTGGGCGAGAGAATTAATTTAATTACACTACACGCAGTAGACGAGCTCTGACTTGCCCTTTGGAGATACGCTATTGCTATAGTTTTATAGTTATTCAACTGAAACTTCTCACATCTTTATGATTATAGCGGATCTCCCCTCTACTTAAATTTAAACATCCTAGCCTTATTTATTCGCCTACTTAATCTTTCTTGCTTCCTTAATTTCTAAGACAAAAACCAGAAAATCATGAATTTCAACTAAAATTTTAATTTGTGAGATCCAGAATACTGTTTCTACTAAATTGTTATGCAAAAGGAATCCAAATATAAATTTTTAAGTTTCTAGCTCTTTTCTGTTGCGCCAATGATTTTTACAGAAAAACGTCCAAATTTCGAGAATGGTTAAAGTTATTGAACTGACATTCAACACATATTGATTTAGTATTACTCCTGACATGCTAGAAACGTTTCAGGTTATTTACTTGATTTTTAAAGTATTGCACAACATTTATGACGTCACAGCTAGTTACAGCGGACTAGGCTGGCACACAATGGAAAGACTGATGTGAATTTTATACGGCGTGAGTAGGCTGCTTCCCTACAACATGTAGAGGTTTAATAACAAAGCGAGGAAAGTGTGTCATAATAAGAAGCTTCTTAACAGTGATGATGAAAGTACCAAGTTCTGAGAACATTTTAGTCCTTCAAAGAAACGTTTGATTCCTCCCCAACAGTAAATCAAATACATACATATATGTTCCTCGTAACTGTGTCTAGAGTATCATGTTAATGGTGCTTCAGTTTCGTGCAGACCTCCACACCTGTGAATGTGGGTCTGTTACTTAACAGTCAGCTTCCTTTTAATATACGCGGTGAGCACGCTAGCCGTAATTATGCCAACAGTACCTCAGTGCATTTGCTACGCTCTTGCGGTTGCTAACTTGTATTCACAACCGAATACGTCAATTCAAATATGTCCGGTCCATGAAATTTCAAATTCAGTATTAATGCACGCTACTGCGTGTAATAAAAAAGTAAATGAGGGTCAATTTTCTCTCCCCTGTTTATAATTTTATGCGTAAATAACAGTGTTATTTCCCATCAATTACGCACAGTTTCAAAAAATGCGGGCGTGTTAGCTCCACGGTATCGTGACCGGACCGTAATATAACGAACTTTTATCTCATTAAATTACATTTCAGAGATTTCACTTCCAAAGAGATTTTGTCGTATGATCGTGGTACAGATGTAGGTACCATCTTCCTGTTCCCGGAGGGCAGATCTGTTGTGGGAGGCGTATTACTTGCTTTTGTATCTTCACAAATGAAGAGAAAAAAATAAAGACAGGAGACGGAAATCTGTTTTAAATATGTAATGATTGCCGTGATAAGAGTTTGCTAACACCGGAACATGGGAACACAGCTAAATTTGTAGAAACCAAGATGGAAGTGATCTCTGTCGTGTCATTTACTTACTCCAGTTACCGAACCGGTAAAGGGGGACCTACAGTTAAATTTGACATCCAAGCGAAGTGTTGTTTCTGGAGACTGCTCACGTCGTTGAGAGTTGAAGGGAGGTTAAATAGAAGACTGAAGACTCCGTTCTTTCTCCAAACAGTTTCGCATAATAACATCACGTAACAGAAAACTAAATCATTTTGAAAATGATTTTATATTCTACAACACATCCACATTTCAATCTTTAGTACGGAACTCGGCAAGAAATTTTCCACTGAGTTATTTCTCAAACGACAGTTTTGTAGAATTCACATTACATTAATTTTTACTTAGGATTTTGTGTGAAAATATTATCATAGGAAGGCGCATTGCTGCTAGACCAAAAGGCCTGGCATGGATGAACGCAGTTCGTCGATATGTTCTAAATTGTACCGCATAAATAGCCGCACTGATTTAAAATCCTGAATGTGTCACACCGCTCAGGAAATGTAGACCTTACTATGTGGCATATACTGAGGTGACGAAAGTCAGGCGCGTGGAGTGGCCGCGCGGTTTGAGGCACCATGTCGCGGATTGCGTGGCCCCTCCCGCCGGAGGTTCAAGTCCTCCCTCGGGCATGGGTGTGTGTTTTGTTCTTAGCATACGTTAGTTTAAGTAATGTCTAAGTCTAAGGACCGATGACCTCATCAATTTGGTCCCTTAGGAATTCCCACACATTTGAAAATATGACAAAAGTCATAGACTGTGATGTGCAAATATACAAATGGCGATAGTACCGCGTACACAAGGTATAAGAGGGCAGTGCATTGGCGGAACTCTCATCTGTGCATAGGTGATTCACATGGGAGGGTTTCCGACGTGATTGCAGACGCATGACGGGAATTACAGACTTTGAAAGCGTAGGACATTCCATTTCGGAAATCGTTAGGGAATTTAATATTCCGAGATCCGCAATGTTAACAGTGTTCCGAGGGTACTAAATTTCATGAATTACCACTTACCACGGGTCGGCCTGGGTGGTCTCGCGGTTAAGGCGCTCAGTCCGGAACCGCGCGACTGCTACGGTCGCAGGTTCGAATCCTGCCTCGGGCATGGATGTGTGTGGTGTCCTTAGGTTAGTTAGGTTTAAGTAGTTCTAAGATCTAGGGGACTGATGACCACAGATGTTAAGTCCCATAGTGCTCAGAGCCATTTGAACTTACCACGGACAAAGCAGTGGTCGACGGCCTGCACTTAACGCATGACGGGAATTAACAGACTTTGAAAGCATAGGACATTCCATTTCGGAAATCGTTAGGGAATTCAATATTCCGAGATCCACAATGTTAACAATGTTCCGATGGTACTAAATTTCATGAATTACCACTTACCACGGACAAAGCAGTGGTCGACGGCCTGCACTTAACGCCTGAAAGCAACGGGGTTTGTGTAGAGTTGTCAGTGCTAACATACAGGCAACAGTGCATGATATCCAAAACTGCATCCGAGACGTACGACGAACGTATCCGTTACGATAGTGCGGCGAAAATTGGAGTTAATGGGCTATGGCAGGAGATGACCGATGCGAGTGTCTTTGCAATCAGCACGACATCGCCTGCAGCGCCTCTACTGGGCTCGTTACAGTGTCGATTGGACCCTAGACGAGTGGAAAATGTGGCCTGGTCAGATGAGTTCCGATTTTGGTTGGTAAGAGATGGACCCTGTGGCGTCGATACTTACGATGCCGCAACGTAGATCCACGCTCTCGTAAGTTGTCACTACGAGAGGACTAACTATTCCGACCACACCGCCCTCTGGCCGACGCTGTGGAGCTCAGGGAATGCCGTCTCGATTTCTGGCGATTTCATGAAGAGCAGACGGCCTGGAAATATAGCTTCTACTACCAAGTGGGCTAGTTTGCTATCGAGACTTTGTATTAGTTACGTTCAGTTACAGTTTGGACAGCAACGAGTACTTGTTAGTTTTGAGATTACACAGAAGAGTCATCCTAACTTCACAGGATTAGACATGGACTACGGCTTTACTCCTACGTGCTCATCCTAGCCAAAGTTATGTATGCATTTGGTATTTATTGGTGTTTTTGATTCTATTGAAAGTGTTAAAGTTACATGCAGTACTGAAGTGCTTCACCTCTCCCGCTCCTACTCGCTTCCTTCACTCTCGGCCTAGATTACAGAATCAGTTCAGAGGAGCAGACACACGCACCGCCTATCCAGGTGGGATACAAAAGACCTAAGTTGTCAACAAGACATTGTGAAATATGGTGATAGATCCGCAATGATGTGAGCTGTGTTTACCTGTAATGGACTTGGTTCTCTGATGAAACTGAGCCGATCGTTGACTGGAAATGGTTATGTTCGGCTATGTGGAAACCATTCACGGGCTTCATGTTCCGAAACAAAGATATTATCTCACCGGGGCACAACTGTTCGTGATTTGTTTGAAAAACATTTTGAACATTTCGAACGAATGGTTTGGCGTCCCAGATAGCCCACCATGAAGCCCATCGAACATTCATGGGACATAATCGAGAGGGTAGTACGTGCACAACATCGTGTACCAGGAACACTTTCGCTTTTATGGATAGCTATAGGGAGAGAATTTTCCATTACTTCTGCAGGAGAATTCCGACGACTCTTTCAGTCCATGCCAGGTCTAGCTGCTGCGCCACGATGGGCAAAAGGAAGTCAGACAGGATATTAGGATGTACCCCAGGACTCTTGTCACCTCGGTGCAATTTTCAGGTTGATACCTGTATCCGTTCATGAGGAAAAGGGGTCTTAACAGACAGACAGCCAGGCGTACAACAAAGAGATCCCGTAAGTGTTCTGGTTTTACCATTCGAGTTACCGAATCCTACAAATAAGAGAGAGAAAAAAATAACATGCGGGAGCGTAAAAAACTGAACATTCATGCAACATTCCCATAAAATGGGATACTGAAAATGCCACCACGAAAACTGAGACCGGAGTATAGAATATTGAAAAGTCTGACCCCAACGAGGTGTATGAAACGTGAATGAACACACACTAATTTCAAGCGTCCATAAAACTTTGTCTTCGATGAATCCATTATTAATGTGTAAATACGTTTGTATCTGTGGAAGGATATCGAATAAAGAAACAGGAATGAAAAAGAAAAAAAAGAAAAACAAGTGGTTGGCACACCCTCTAAGAAAATCGGGTGGCACTGTCCAGAAGCATATACTGAACTGGAGCGTAAAGAGTAGCAGCGGGTGTGGAGAATCAATAGACATTTGGAATCCAGACGTGGTACAAGGACTGGATAGGAAGGTAAGAAACGTGGGATTAGTTCAGAACATAGCCAGCAAGAAGAGTTTAACTGAAGTCTTGAGGTGCATCAGGAGCGTGAAGAATAGCTAATGGTTTGCAAACCAGGAAGTTCAGAGTAAATGGAACGTCCCTGTTTCTCAGATGTGGCACCTCATCTACATCTACACCTACGTACATATTCTGGGAGCCGCCTTGCTGTTCCAGTCGCAAATAGAGGGACTGTCTTTATCCCTCCGTACGAGCCCTAATTTGTCTCGTCTTACCTTCAGGGTCCTTGCGCGGAATGTACATTGGCGAAAATAACATCGTTCTGTAGCAGTCTCAAATGCCGTTTCTCTAAATTTTCTCAACAGCGCCTCGCGAAAAGAAATCTACCTTCTCTTCAGTAATTTCCGTTTGTGTGCACGACGCATCTCCGTAGTACCTTCGTGCTGTTCGAACGTATCGGTAACAAATATAGCACCCCGTCTCTGAATTGCTTCAATGTCTTCCTTAATTCGATCTGGTGCGGATTCCAAACACCCGAACGCTATTCTACAATGGGTCGCACTAGTGTCCTATATGCGGTCTCCCTTACGTATGAACCACACTTTTCTAAAATTCTCTCAAAAAGCGAAGTCTACCATTCGCCTTTCGTACTACAGTCTTTCCACGGTAATTACATTTCATATTGCTTTGCAACGTTACGCATAGATCTTTAATCGAGGTGACCTTGTGAAATAGCACACTGCTAATACTGTATACAATCACTGTAGGTTTCTTATCCCTGTTCACCTTCATTAATTTACGTTTTTCTACTTTTAGAGTTGGCTGGCATTCATCACATCACGTAGAAATCTCGTCTACGTCATCTTGTATTCTCTTCCACTTACACAACGACGACATTTTCCCGTTCTCCGCAGCACAATGAGCAAATAGCCGCAAATTGCTGCTTATCCTGTCCGCCAGATCATTTATGTATGTAAAGAGTAAGAGTGCTCCTGTCACACTTCCTTTGGGCACTTACGAGGTGCATTGAAGTTCTAAGGCCTCCGATTTTTTTTCTAATTAACTACTCACCGAAAATCGATGAAACTGGCGTTACTTCTCGACGTAATCACCCTGCAGACGTACACATTTTTCACAACGCTGACGCCTTGATTCCATGATAGTGGCGAAGGCTTCTTTAGGAGTCTGTTTTGACCACTGGAAAATCGCTGAGGCAATAGCAGCACGGCTGGTGAATGTGCGGCCACGGAGAGTGTCTTTCATTGTTGGAAAAAGCTAAAAGTCACTAGGAGCCAAGTCAGATGAGTAGGGAGCATGAGGAATCACTTCAAAGTTGTTATCACGAAGAAATTGTTGCGTAACGTTAGCTCGATGTGCGGGTGCGTTGTCTTGGTGAAACAGCACACGCGCAGCCCTTCCCGGACGTTTTTGTTGCAGTGCAGGAAGGAATTTGTTCTTCAAAACATTTTCGTAGGATGCAACTGTTATCGTAGTGCTCTTTGGAACGCAATGGGTAAGGATTACGCCCTCGCTGTCCCAGAACATGGACACCATCATTTTTTCAGCATTGGCGGTTACCCGAAATTTTTTTGGTGGCGGTGAATCTGTGTGCTTCGATTGAGCTGACTGGCGCTTTGTTTCTGGATTGAAAAATGGCATCCACGTCTCATCCATTGTCACAACCGACGAAAAGAAAGTCCCATTCATGCTGTCGTTGCGCGTCAACATTGCTTGGCAACATGCCACACGGGCAGCCATGTGGTCGTCCGTCAGCATTCGTGACACCCATCTGGATGACACTTTTCGCATTTTCAGGTCGTCATGCAGGATTGTGTGCAAGAACCCACAGAAATGCCAACTCTGGAGGCGATCTGTTCAACAGTCATTCGGCGATCTCCCAAAACCATTCTCTCCACTTTCTCGATCATGTCGTCAGACCGGCTTGTGGGAGCCCGAGGTTGTTTCGGTTTGTTGTCACACGATGTTCTGCCTTCATTAAACTTTCGCACCCACGAACACACTTTCGACACATCCATAACTCCATCACCACATGTTTCCTTCAACTGTCGATGAATTTCAATTGGTTTCACACCACGCAAATTCAGAAAACGAATGATTGCACGCTGTTCAAATAAGGAAAACGTCGCCATTTTAAGTATTTAAAAAAGTTCTCATTCTCGCCGCTGGTGGTAAAATTCCATCTGCCGTACGGTGCTGCCATCTCTGAGACGTATTGACAATGAACGCGGCCTCATTGTAAAGCAATGCGCATGTTTCTATCTCTTTCCAGTCCGGAGAAAAAAAAATCGGAGGCCTTTGAATTTGAATGCACCTCGTATGACGATAACCGTGTCTCGAATGAACACTCGCATTGGGGGACAACATACTGAGTTGTGTTAGTTGAGAAGTATTCGAGCCACTTTCGGATTTGGGAACCTATTCCTTATGCTTGTACCATCGTTAACAGTCGATATTGTGGCACCATGACAAATACTTTACGGAAGTCTAGGAATACGGAATCCGCATTTGCCCTTCATCCATGGTTCGTAGAATCCAAGGGCAAGCTGAGTTTCACACGAGTGATTCTTTCTAAGACCATGCTGATTTGTGGACAGAAGCTTTTCCCTCTCAAAGAAATTTATTACATTCGAATTGAGAATATGTTCAAGAATTCTGCAGAAAACCAGTGTTAGGGATACGGGTCTGTAATTTTTGGGCTCCGTTTTTTTATCCTTCCTCATACATAGGATTTAGGATTTACCCGCGCTTTTTTGCAGTCGCTTGCGACCTTGCGCTGAGCGAGAGATTCGTGATAAATGCAGGCTAAGTAAGGGGCCAATGCTTTAGAGTACTCTTTGTAAAACTGAACTGGGATTCCATCAGGACCCGGTGACTTATTTGTTTTCCACTCTTTTAGTTCTTTCTCTACACCAGCGATTGTCATGTCCTTCACACGGGAGTCTGTGCGATGGTCAAACAACGGTATGTTTGCACGATTCTTTTACGTGAGCGATATCTTAAATGAGAATTTAAAATTTGGTTTTCACTTTTGATATCTTCTCTTGCTACACATGACTGAACAGCAGTTGACTCGATAGAAGCCTTAGACCCACTTAGCGATTTTACATAGGATGACCAGAACAAACACTTCAAGTGAGAATGAGTGATAATGCGTCGACGGATCCTTATAAAATTTACGAATTGTTTTTTATATAAAGACCCCCTTATAGAAAAGAGTTGTTATACTTCATCGTTCACTGGAAGATTTCAAGCGTTAAGTTTAGCGGCCGAATTGGATAGATTCTTCTTCTTTCCTGCACAAAGGCTCCATTCCTCGCGGCGGATGCGAGTTGTGCCTTAAGTGTATCTGCTAAGTATAGGTGACTGTAAAGGGTGTGTGGCACGTTTGCGATGTGTGAAGAAGACAGAAGATAGAGGATCAAACCCGGTGCCGTCACATAGGCTATTACCCCAATTAGCACCAAGGGGGACGCTGGGCTTAACGTCCCCATCCATGACATCACTTCATCTGATTCTGTTGAGACAATTGGAATTTAATTCGGGTTATTGACGCAAATTTTGGTTGTCAGGAACTTAAGCTGTCCGTAGCTCGTGGTCGAGCGGTAGCGTTCTCGCTCCCGCGCCTGGGTTCCCGGGTTCGATTCCCGGCGAGGCCAGGGATTTTCTCTGCCTCGTGATGACTGGGTGTTGTGTCATGTCCTTAGGTTAGTTAGGTTTAAGTAGTTCTAAATTCTAGGGGACTGATGACCATAGATGTTAAGTCCCATAGTGCTCAGAGGCATTTGAACTTTAGCCACACTTCTCCTCACCCCTTTGCCTAAATATGTGATAACAGTTTTATCCACCAACTGAATCGAACAGACTACCCCCGAGTCGAGCGCTACCGCAGTAGTGTGTATTTGAGGTACTGGTTACGAAGACAGATAACGAACTGATGGATTAAACATCTCAGAGCCATCTATTAGAGTTATCTAAATTCAGGCATCTGGCATATTCAAAATTCTAAAACAAAAAACGTACACAAAGTCACTGTAACGGTTCTATGGAGATACGGTGGCTCCGCGAAGAATGTAGCGAAAAAAACGTTTCTACAACCAGTATGGGTCCAAATCAGGTCGGACTGAGTGAACACACTGAAAGCTATACTAGAGAGTTGCATGATTTGTAACTCATTTATATACACTTCTGTCCTTTAGAAATGCAGCTCTGTGAAGGCTCCAAGCAACAAACCGCAGAACAAGATGAAGTGTATTAATATGCATCAACAAACAAAAGATTATCATTCTATTGGAGCCCTACCGGAGGCTATCAAACGCACTGACGACAACTGGCTGCAAATTGTGGCACATGTCGGCACGAGTAAGGCCTACCACTTGAATACTGAGGACATATTCGGTTTCTTTCGATGGATGGCTGATATGGTGAAGGCAACATACGCGGGGTGCAGGATAACTACTTGTAACCTCGTACCCTGGGTCGATCTCGTCCAACTGGTTTGGAACAAACTGGAAGGTCTATTCTACAGGCCGAGACCACTCTGTGTCTGTATCGGATGCGAATTTTTCGACCACCGCTATCGACTGGAGAATTTTAGGTTTCCGATTAATAGGTCAGTCGTGCGCTGCACGCAGGACGCGTATGTTATGATAGCATAGTACGTGTGTCGTGCACTTGACAGAGCTGTACAGACGCTCCTTCCAGCCGGCCTGCCCCTATCTCCGCCGCAACCGTTAAAGGTGTTCAGTCTACCGAAAACGGAGACGCAAGAGTACATGCGTACTGTAGAACAGTGGTTAAAGCAGGTTTCCTCAAGTCTCGCAAGCTTCGTGGGACCCGTTCAACCTCCTTCATCTGACGACATATTGCGCTGTCAAGGCTACCTGACTACCCAGGTACATGTTTGCGTAGATAGTTTCATTACAGTTCAGTTATCATGCCGACGGGAGCAGAAAAATGAACAAATCAAACTTAAAGGAGATTGAAAAGAAAATTAAAAATCGGAGAATATGCACCAGTCACGAAACAGAGTCCAAGTCCAGCAGCGGAAAAGTTTCCATGTGTTTATGAAGCAGCTTCAAATAAATCATTGTGACCATTTCGAAGGAATTCAGCAAACCCGCAGTACACAAGCGGAAAAGCCTTTAAAATTGATGCAACTAGCGTCATATTTGCCTAGAATGCGCCAAGGTTACAGAAGCTGGATTTCCAAAACCTTACATTAGTTGCTTGTCGAGTGCAATAGACAATTTCTGGTTCTTAGGTGAAAGGTTGTCGACTTTCGGAAATGGTTCCGCTTAGTACAGGAATCAGGCATTAGAGGTCAGCTGATGATGGTTCGATCTGACAATAGCTAGTACTAGTCGAAAGAGGGTAAAAATACAGAGAAAATCGTTCATATCAAAGTAAATAAGTGATCACTTTCTGGCCTACAATGACACAGAATGAATTTATACTTCATTGAGCCTTTTGTTGTGATAACTGGGTGAAAATAATTTCATCAACATCCGAACCCTACTCATAACACTACAGTGAAAATATACAGAATAAGACGGGAAGGGAAGCAAGACTCCTTTAGCCTTTTTGAGTTGGGCATAGCGAGGCTTGGATGCGAGTAAAGCAACCTATCCATTCTACTGGCAATGCGCCTCAGCTTGCCTCCCTCGCTAACAGGCAAGCGTAGGCAGATTCGAAGCGAAATGCGTACACCTATCACATGTTGTTTTTTTTTTTTAGGTTAGAGATGATTACGCCCTTGGGATCAGATACGACTAGCCTATTAAAATTGAAGTTACATTAGCCACAATAATCTCAAAGAATGCACGTCCTACTTGATCGGATGTAGAAAGGGTTAAGAGAGTTTTAGGCCCGCATCTCGTGGTCGTGGGATAGCGTTCTCGCTTCCCACGCCCGGGTTCCCGGGTTCGATTCCCGGCGGGGTCAGGGATTTTCTCTGCCTCGTGATGGCCGGGTGTTGTGTGCTCTCCTTAGGTTAGTTATGTTTCAGTAGTTCTAAGTTCTAGGGGACTTATGACCACAGCAGTTGAGTCCAATAGTGCTCAGAGCCAATAGAGTTTTAGTAATTTGGAGTAGCATTGAAAGTATGGTACACAGTTAGTAACGCTTATTGAAGGTTGTAATGCTCAGATAGTGGCAGTAACAGAAACTTGTTTGAAATCAGAAGTAAATAGCAACGAATTCCTAAATTCAGATTGGAACATTTATTGTAAAGGTAGGTTAGCCGCTAATGGTGGGAGGTATTTATTGTATAAAAGAATTCGTCAATATTTCGCGAAGTTATCACGGATTCCGAATGTTAATTAATGATATGAAGTTAAGCGTCAAAGATCGGTCAAAAATGGCGTGGGTCGGGAACTGTAGCGGTAGAACTCGTCAGAGTCATCAGTACTTTTCCTGATCATGCTGTAGTAATAGGGGTGACTTCAATTGCTAGGAATACATGGGGAGAGACATGCTATCAAAATTGTTGGTAAAGACCGGGATTCGTATGACATAATTCTCGGTGCCTTATCCAGAAATGACTTCGAGGACGTAATTCGAGCACCGAATCATGAAGGTAACGTCTTAGATCTCTTGGCAACAAGCAAACCTGAACTTATCTAATCAGTTAACACAGAGGAAGGTACATGTGAACATAAGACTGTGATAACAACTATAATCACTGAATTTGCAAGAAATGGTAAGAAATGTAGGAAAATGTAATTTGATTGGCAATAGTGACAAAATACAAACTGCAGAGAATCTGCGCTGTCTGCATCAAACATCAAACATTCCTTACTGAAGACGAAGATGTGAAGCACAAATGGAAAAAAATTCGAGAGTATCGAGCTGAATGAAAAGGGGGGGGGGGGTGGAGACAAATACGTTTCGAGAAAGGTCTTAAGGGAAGGGAAAGTCCCACCGTGATTGAACAGCCGTGTAAGAAAACTGCTACGAAAAGAAGGAGTGCTTCATCACAGATTCAAAAGAATTTAAAACCTAACTAACAAACAGAAGATGGACGAGCGAAAACGAGCGTAAGGAGAGCTATGAGAGAAACGTTCAGTGACTTTGAAAATAAAACTTGGTAAATCGATCTGAGTAAAAAGCATTAAAGGTTCTTACGTAAAATCTGTAAGCGGTTCTAAATCATCTATTCAGTCACCCAGTGACAAAAGACACACAGAAACGGAAGGCAACACAGAGAAGTCCGAAATACTGAATTCGATCATCCGAAATTTTTTCACCACGGATGATCGTAACTCGGTCCTTCTTTTCAATTATGGTACGCGATAACCCATCGTGAAGCAGAAAAGCAACTACAACTGATTAGTAGGGTAATGGTTTCAGGCCTAAATGAGATACACATAATATTCTGTTAAGATTATGAGAAAGATCTTGCTCCTCTTCAAGCAGCAGTTTATCAGAGATCACTATAGCACCAAGAGGACGTAGCGACTAGATAGATGCGCAGGTAACTTGCGTTTTCTAGAAGGGACATAGGACAGCAGCATATTTATAGGCCTTTATCAATAGCATCAATCTGTTACAGAATTATGGAACAGGTTTTACGCTCAAGAATTGTGACATGTTTGGAGAACGAGAATCTCTACAAAAATCAACATTGATTCGAAAAAAATATTGTGAAACTGAGCTCGCTCTGCTCCTTCATAAGATCCATAGAGCTGTAGACATCGACACTCAAGTTAATAATGTTACTTAAAATCCGTCTTGATTCCAAATTTCTTTTTTATTCATATGACCGGTTTCGGTTCACTCAGAACCATCTTCAGATCTGTAAAAATAAATATACTAATTTACTATTTCACGGAAGCAAATCTTTTTCATCCTATCTAATCAACATCAAATGTATCTGAACGTACCTGATATTTCAGTTGCAGGAGTAACCCGTCCAAATCCAGCAACTTTCACATGCTACGTCACATAAAATTGGTTGGCAGAGTGCACGTCATTTATATTAATTATAACACTATTACCGAGAGGTGGCGTCTGGTACGTTTGTTCCATTTGCACATACAGTATTCAAAATCTTTTTTATATTAAAAATATTTAATTAAAATATGTAGATGTCGAAGTTAAAATCTGTACTTGTCGGGACTAAAAAACAGTAAAATTATCATTTTTATACGATCTAAAAAGCATAGGGCGATTTATATATCTATGGTGCTGGTGTGAACTTTTTTCCTCTACGGTCTGCTTCCGTGGATCCCGCCATTTCGGTGTTGTGCCGCGGTCCGCTCAGTCGTCTGATGTCCATCGCCGCGGGCAAGAGGGCCGCACAGGAGGGCCCCGTCAACGACGCCAGGCGCTGCACGCGTCTTCCGGCTTCTCCACCGCGCACCATCTCTCATCCCTCGGCCTGGATCTCCACACGCAACAGTTGTCATCTTAGTAGGTCGTCATAAATGCTAAAATAGGCGTTATGATTGAATTCGCTTTGCTCGTTGAGGATTAAATCCGGATCTTTATTTTTGTGCGTGTATATTTCGATCTCTTCCAAAATGTTAAGAAACCGTCCCTTATGAGCTCTATGTGGGATGTCTAAATTGTTTTCAATATTCGTGACTGAGTGCTTTGTTGCAGCCATATGCGCCCCAAAAGCTGTTTTGTTTTGAGAGTAGGTGTGCTCCCTGAATCTGGTTTCAAAGTTCCTACCAGTCTGCCCTGTATATTGTTTTTAGCAGTCATTACATTTTGATCTTACATACACCTGAATCCTGAAATTTATTCCTACTATTACATATTCTATGCCGGAGCTTCAATTTTAACGTGTTATTTGTTCGGAACCCTATTTTAACGTCGGATTTACGAAAGCATCTTTCAATTTTGTCTGCAATTCTTCCATTGTAAGTGAGAGCTACATATTTTTTCTTGTTGTTCCTCTTAACTGCGACTTGACTTCCTTCTGTTTGTTCCATTTGCCTCTTCTTTATCTTCCTATACATATTCATCACCTGCTTACACGTATATCCGTTCGCTACGTCCACTTGTTTCAAAATACTTAACTCCTTTTCTACTTCCTGTTGGCTTAGTGGCAATCTTAGTACCCTGTATACCATCGAAGTAAAATATGCCCATTTGTATCGCGGTGGGTGACAAGAGCGCTCATTGATAACTAGATCTGTACACGTAGGTTTTCTGAATATGCTAAATTCATGCTTCCCATCTTTCTTTATTAGTGTTAAATCTAAGTAATCTATACGGTTGTTTTCTTCAAATTCCATGGTGAATCTAATTTTCGGGTGTTGAGAGCTCATTTTTTGCGCTAAGTTTTCGATATCATTTTTATCTCCTTTGTATAATAAAATGCGTCACTAGCTTCATTGGATATCACCAATCTGCACACAAACATGCCCGTAAAAGAAACGATTGAGATCATTAAGAACAATCTCCTCACTCATGGTAAATTGGCACTGGGGGAAGTGATTGAACTAGTGGAAATGTTGGAACAAGTCTTGACGTTCAATTACTTTACTTTCAATGGTAAAATTTATCAACAGAAAGACGGACTGACAATGGGGAACAGTTTAGCTGGGACGCTGGCTGACATTTTTGTAAATCACTTAGAAAACAAATTCTTTGATGAAAATCCTAATATCGCTGAGAAAATTGTATATTACAGGAGATATGTTGACGACTCCATTTTATTATACAAAGGAGATAAAAATGATATCGAAAACTTAGCGCAAAAAATGAGCTCTCAACACCCGAAAATTAGATTCACCATGGAATTTGAAGAAGACAACCGTATAGATTACTTAGATTTAACACTAATAAAGAAAGATGGGAAGCATGAATTTAGCATATTCAGAAAACCTACGTGTGCAGATCTAGTTATCAATGAGCGCTCTTGTCACCAACCGCAATACAAATGGGCATATTTTACTTCGATGGTATACAGGGTACTAAGATTGCCACTAAGCCAACAGGAAGTAGAAAAGGAGTTAAGTATTTTGAAACAAGTGGCCGTAGCGAACGGATATACGTGTAAGCAGGTGATGAATATGTATAGGAAGATAAAGAAGAGGCAAATGGAACAAACAGAAGGAAGTCAAGTAGTAGTTAAGAGGAACAACAAGAAAAAATATGTAGCTCTCACTTACAATGGAAGAATTGCAGACAAAATTGAAAGATGCTTTCGTAAATCCGACGTTAAAATAGGGTTCCGAACAAATAACACGTTAAAATTGAAGCTCCGGCATAGAATATGTAATAGTAGGAATAAATTTCAGGATTCAGGTGTATATAAGATCAAATGTAATGACTGCTGTAAACAATATATAGGGCAGACTTGTAGGAACTTTGAAACCAGATTCAGGGAGTACACCTACTCTCAAAACAAAACAGCTTTTGGGGCGCATATGGCTGCGACAAAGCACTCAGTCACGAATATTGAAAACAATTTAGACGTCCTGCATAGAGCTCATAAGGGACGGTTTCTTAACATTTTGGAAGAGATCGAAATATACACGCACAAAAATAAAGATCCGGATTTAATCCTCAACGAGCAAAGCGAATTCAATCATAACGCCTATTTTAGCATTTATGACGACCTACTAAGATGACAACTGTTGCGTGTGGAGATCCAGGCCGAGGGATGAGAGACGGTGCGCGGTGGAGAAGCCGGAAGACGCGTGCAGCGCCTGGCGTCGTTGACGGGGCCCTCCTGTGCGGCCCTCTTGCCCGCGGCGACGGACATCAGACGACTGAGCGGACCGCGGCACAACACCGAAATGGCGGGAACCACGGAAGCAGACCGTAGAGGAAAACAAGTTCACACCAGCACCATAGATATATAAATCGCCCTATGCTTTTTAGATCGTATAAAAATGATAATTTTACTGTTTTTTAATCCTGACAAGTACAGATTTTAACTTCGACATCTACATATTTTAATTAAATATTTTTAATATAAAAAAGATTTTGAATACAGTATGTGCAAATGGAACAAACGTACCAGACGCCACCTCTCGGTAATAGTGTTATAATTAATATAAATGACGTGCACTCTGCCAACCAATTTTATGTGACGTAGCATGTGAAAGTTGCTGGATTTGGACGGGTTACTCCTGCAACTGAAATATCAGGTACGTTCTGGTACATTTGATGTTGATTAGATAGGATGAAAAAGATTTGCTTCCGTGAAATAGTAAATTAGTATAATTAATTTTACAGATCTGAAGATGGTTCTGAATGAACCTAAACCGCTCATATGAATAAAAAAAAATTGCAATCAAGACGGATTTTAAGTAACATTATAAAATCAGTGATTGCTGTTATCCCATAAGACATTATGTCTGTTTTTGCAAAAGTCAAGTTAATGCCGTCTTCCTTGACTTCAAGGAGGCATTTGACTCCGTCCGCACTGCCGTTTAGTGAACCGAGTATCGTAACAGATTTGCGACTGGATTCCAGATATCCTTGCAGATACAACTCAACATGCTGCTTTTAACATAACAAAACCGACAGATGTAAAGGTAATCTCCGGAGTCACCCAAAGAAGTGAGACCGGACTGTTACTGTTTAAAATGCATGAAAATGATCTAGAAGAAAGCGGCGGAAACTCTGTAAGACTATTCGCATATTGGGCGGTTGCCTATAAGGAAGCAGCAACGCCTCAAGATAGTATCGATCTATAAAATCATTTGCCGAGAATTGATGAATGATACAGGCTCTGACAACTGAACCAGGACATAAATAAACATAATATACTGCTCATAGGTAGGTAAAGAAATCCATTACTGTACAACTGCACTGTTGAGAGCAAATTACTGGAAACAGTATCTACCGTAAAATAACTAGGAGTAACTATCCAAAGCAGCTTTAGGTGGAACGACAACATAAATGCCGGCCGGTGTGGCCGTGCGGTTAAAGGCGCTTCAGTCTGGAACCGCGTGACCGCTACGGTCGCAGGTTCGAATCCTGCCTCGGGCATGGATGTGTGTGATGTCCTTAGGTTAGTTAGGTTTAATTAGTGCTAAGTTCTAGGCGACTGCTGACCTTAGCAGTTAAGTCGCATAGCGCTCAGAGCCATTTGAACCATTTGACAACATAAATACTTGTTCGGCATATCCCAGACGGAGATTCACAGAAAGAAATTTAAGAATATGTGTTGTGGGTTGGCAGGAGAGCCAACACCGGGTATGAGAGGAAGCCGAAAGGCACGTTTTTTAGCTCACGCAGGCTGGCCTGAGGTCTGGAACAGGACAAGGAAATTAGACTTTAGAAAAACGGACGTAGCTGGTGGAATACTTAACTTTAATCCATTAATCATGAGCGTCGCTCTTGACGGTACATGATTACAGTATCAATAGTAACTGGTAATGGCGCTTTGCTAGGTCGTAGCAAATGACGTAGCTGAAGGCTATGCTAACTATCGTCTCGGCAAATGAGAGCGTATTTTGTCAGTGAACCATCGCTAGCAAAGTCGGTTGTACAACTGGGGCGAGTGCTAGGAAGTCTCTCTAGACCTGCCGTGTGGCGGCGCTCGGTCTGCAATCACCGATAGTGGCGACACGCGGGTCCGACGTGTACTAACGGACCGCGGCCGATTTAAAGGCTACCACCTAACAAGTGTGGTGTCTGGCGGTGACAGCGCAATATGTATCTCGTCGACGAAGGAAGTGGCTTACAAGGCGCTAGTTCGAGCGATTCTTGATTATTGTTCATCAGCCTAGCTACGTACCGGGTAGAACTGATAGAAGTGATAGAAAAGATGCGACGAAGAGCGGTACATTTCCTCACAATATGGTTTAGTCGGCGTGAGAGCGTTACAGACATGGTCAACGAACGCCAGTGACAAACATTACAAGAGGCGTTATTTATGAAGGAGAGTTTTGCCGTTGAAATTTCGAGGGAGCAGGCCGACTGTCATTCTTCCCTCGCACCATTCACGAGTGGACCAGGGAACATAGGATCAATTTCTTGTAGCAGAAGTATCCTCGGCGAAACACCGTACGTGACTTGCGTAGGATGATGTAGATGCAGATGTAGGTGAAACACAAGACTGTCATTCGAATATGGAGTCGATGGGTTGATACTATCAGTGGCATCTCTCAACTAGCACCCGAGAGGAGAGGCATATTGTTCGCTCGGCCATGCAGGATCACTCAGCTGCATATCGTACCTTGCGTCAGGAAATGGGCTTATTTTCGGCAAAACCAGTTCCCACACGGAAATGGCGACGACGTCAGCAAGTCGGCAAGTCGGCTTCCCATAGCATGGTAGCGGTCTGAGACGAGCCATCAGTGGTGTCCCCAGTGACTACACGGGACACATTTGTGGCACAACGTTGTATAGTCGGACGAGTCGTGATTAAGCGTACAGCATCGTGATGGAGGTGTCCGTGTGTGGAGGCTCAGCAAGGAACTACCATTCGCAGATTACATTCCCCGGCAACATGTGAGTCCAGCACCTACACTCCTGGAAATGGAAAAAAGAACACATTGACACCGGTGTGTCAGACCCACCATACTTGCTCCGGACACTGCGAGAGGGCTGTACAAGCAATGATCACACGCACGGCACAGCCGACACACCAGGAACCGCGGTGTTGGTCGTCGAATGGCGCTAGCTGCGCAGCATTTGTGCACCGCCGCCGTCAGTGTCAGCCAGTTTTCCGTGGCATACGAAGCTCCATCGCAGTCTTTAACACTGGTAGCATGCCGCGACAGCGTGGACGTGAACCGTATGTGCAGTTGACGGACTTTGAGCGAGGGCGTATAGTGGGCATGCAGGAGGCCGGGTGGACGTACCGCCGAATTGCTCAACACGTGGCGCGTGAGGTCTCCACAGTACATCGATGTTGTCGCCAGTGGTCGGCGGAAGGTGCACGTGCCCGTCGACCTGGGACCAGACCGCAGCGACGCACGGATGCACGCCAAGACCGTAGGATCCTACGCAGTGCCGTAGGGGACCGCACCGCCACTTCCCAGCAAATTAGGGACACTGTTGCTCCTGGGGTATCGGCGAGGACCATTCGCAACCGTCTCCATGAAGCTGGGCTACGGTCCCGCACACCGTTAGGCCGTCTTCCGCTCACGCCCCAACATCGTGCAGCCCGCCTCCAGTGGTGTCGCGACAGGCGTGAATGGAGGGACGAATGGAGACGTGTCGTCTTCAGCGATGAGAGTCGCTTCTGGCTTGGTGCCAATGATGGTCGTATGCGTGTTTGGCGCCGTGCAGGTGAGCGCCACAATCAGGACTGCATACGACCGAGGCACACAAGGCCAACACCCGGCATCATGGTGTGGGGAGCGATCTCCTACACAGTGTGATCGTCGAGGGCACACTGAATAGTGCACGGTACATCTAAACCGTCATCGAACCCATCGTTCTACCATTCCTAGACCGGCAAGGGAACTTGCTGTTCCAACAGGACAATGCACGTTCGCATGTATCCCGTGCCACCCAACGTGCTCTAGAAGGTGTAAGTCAACTACCCTGGCCAGCAAGATCTCCGGATCTGTCCCCCATTGAGCATGTTTGGGACTGGATGAAGCGTCGTCTCACGCGGTCTGCACGTCCAGCACGAACGCTGGTCCAACTGAGGCGCCAGGTGGAAATGGCATGGCAATCCGTTCCACAGGACTACATCCAGCATCTCTACGATCGTCTCCATGGGAGAATAGCAGCCTGTATTGCTGCGAAAGGTGGATATACACTGTACTAGTACCGACATTGTGCATGCTCTGTTGCCTGTGTCTATGTGCCTGTGGTTCTGTCAGTGTGATTATGTGATGTATCTGACCCCAGGAATGTGTCAATAAAGTTTCCCCTTCCTGGGACAATGAATTCACGGTGTTCTTATTTCAATTTCCAGGAGTGTAAAATGATAATATGGGAGGGCACTGATTATACGACACCAACACCTCAAATTTCCATAGCAAGCAAACTGGACAGCAGCCATCATAATTTTGAGTTGTTAAGACCAGTGGCTGAAACACACTTCAATTTGTTGACGCCAGTGGCTCTGAACTACCTTCATTTTACAGTTATGAAGGTCGGTTGCTGTGACTTACTTTAATTTTGGAGTTGTTAAGGCCAGTCGCTGCGACCTAATTTATTTAGGGTTCCGTACTTCGGTCAGTAAAAATGGAATCCTTTCATAGGATCAATTTGTTATCCGTCTGTCTGTTGTCCGACTGTTGAAAACTCTTTTTCTCAGGAACAGGTGTATGTATCAAGTTGAAATTTAAGTCACATACTAAGTTCTATGGTCCGCCGGTGATGTAAAAAACTGATTCTTCCAAGTCAATACTATAAAAGATATGGCTATTATGTCACATATTTTGATACAAACGCACTCATGAAAACCTATAGGGTATCTCCCGTTGGTCTAGAATCATGAAACTTGGCAAGAAGCAGGGTTCCATTGTAAAATGAAAGGAAAAAACTCGAAATTGTGAATTTTTAATTATAGCACAAGAAAACAATTTTTTTTTTGTCATTCTCGTCTGACTCTCCGTCTCTCCGTTCGTCTGATAAGCCTCCTTTTTCTGAGGAAGATGTAGACGTAACATGTTGAAATTTGTGTTACCAACAACCTTCAAGTCGCATCTTCTAGTGTATATCTGTGCAGATTTTTTTTTTGTAATGGTAATGAAGAAATGAAGTTAAGTAAGATATTTTGAAGTATGGAATGAATAGATTTTAACCAGAAAGAAATGATTATTCAACTATTTTTGAAACTAGGTGTGGATCACATATGCCCCAAAAAGAACGAGCCTATGCGCATATAATAAATAACACCGGTAATTTCATGCCAAAAGATGGTTACTGGCAATGAAATGTCATATGGTGTAGGGAGCTATTATAGAATGCCGCAGGGAGTAACAGCTGGCATGGCTAGCCAAAGGTGTCAGGCTTCTCCAATGCTCAGTACTTTAAAATATCACTGATAACATCATTTCCCCATTACAAAAGCATTATTTCATAAAAAATTTCTATTCAGATATACAGCAGGAGATGCAACTTAAAAATCGTGAACCACTTCTGTGAGTCTCTGATCGACTTCAATAAATAACAGCTCCTGTGGACTACTTAGCTTTTCACTCAATTTTACATTTTAATAGTTATACAAAACACCTATGATTCACTGTATGAATCTGTCAACCAGATTTGTAAAATTACTTTGCTGTGGATGAACTTGCTTTAAAATTACCTGTCTTTTTGGGTGAATGTGACCTGTTTTAATTTTTGATTTCTTAAGGCCAGTGCTTGTAGCCTAATTTAATGTTTGGGTTGTTAAGGCTAATGATATGTGACCTACCATAATTCTTGAGTTGTTAAGGCCAGTTGCTGTGACCTAATTTTATTTTTTTGGGTTGTGGAGACTGGTGGTTATGATCTACTTTAATTTCTGAGTTTTTAAGGCTGGTGGCTGTGCCCTAATTTAATTTCTGTGCTGTTAAGTCCAGTAGCTGTGCCCTACTTTAAGTTTTGAGTTGTTAAGGACAGTGGCTGTGACTTACGTTAATTTTTGAGTTGTCAAGGCCAGCAAATGATGCACTTTTATTTTTGAGTTGTTAAGGTCAGTAACTGTGACATACGGTAATTAATGAGTTATTAAGGTCGGTGGCTGCAACCTACCTTAATTTTTGAGTTGGTAAGTCTGGGAGGTATGACACACTACAGTTTTTGAGATCTTAAAGCCAGCGACCGTATTCTACATGAATATTTGTGTTATTAATGGCGGTGGTTCTGACATACGTTCACTTTTGAGCTGTTTAGGGATGTGGCAGTGATCCTCTATGATTTCTGAGTTGTTAGGGCCAGTAGCCGTGACCTACATTAATCGCTGAGATGATAAGACCAGTGGTTGTAATCTACTTAAATTTTTAAATTGTTAAGACTGGTGGCTGTAACCTACACTAATTTTTGAGTTACTACGGCCATTCTCTAGGATATGCTTGAATTTCTGAATTGTTAACAACGATGACTGTGACCTTTCTCAATTTTTGAGTTGTTAAGATTGGTGACTATGACCCACTTTAATTTTTGAGATGCTGAGGTCAGCCACTGTGACCTACTTTAATTTTTGTATTGTTAAGGCTGAGGTCTGTGATCCACACAAATATTTGACTCGTTAAGGTCAGTGGTTGTAGACTACGTTAATTTTTGAGTAACTAATGTCAGTCGTTTTATGGCTGGTGGCTGTGATCTACTTTAATTTTTTTGAGTTTTAAAGGTTCGTGGCTGCGATCTCCCCTAATTTCAGAGTTCTTAAGCCTGGTGTCTGTTCCCCAATTTAATTTTTGGGTTATGAAAGACAGTAGCTATGACCTGCTTGAATTTTTTAGTTGTTAACGATAGTGACTGCGACTTATCCTGATTTTTGAGTTGTTAATGGCGGTGGTTGTAACCTTCCTTAATATTTGTGTTGTTAAGGCTACTGGCTGTAAACTACATTATTTTTTGAGTTGTTGAGGCCAGCGGCTGTGACCTACTTTAATTTTTGGGTTGTTAAAGCGTTCAGCTGTGACCTTGTGTTTCTTGAGCTGTTAAGGTCGATGGCTGTGACCTGTTCAAATTTTTGAATTGTTGAGGCTAGTGACTGATATCTACTTCAATTTTTGAGTTGTTAAGGTAAGTGAAAGTGACATACATTAATTTCTAAGTTGTTAAGGTTGGCGGCTGTGACATAATTTAATGTTTGAGTTGTTAAGGCAGGAGGCTGTGAACTACTTGAATTTTTGAGTTGTTAATGCTGATTGTTATGATGTTCTTTTAATTTTTGAGTTATTAAGGCCAGTAATGGAATGTAGTCGAATTAAGTCGGGTGATGCTGAGGGAATTAGATTAGGAAATGAGACACTTAAAGTAGTAAAGGAGTTCTGCTATTTGGGGAGCAAAATAACTGATGATGGTCGAAGTAGAGAGGATATAAAATGTAGACTGGCAATGGCAAGGAAAGCGTTCCTGAATAAGAGAAATTTGTTACCATCAAGTATAGGTTTAAGTGTCAGGAAGTCGTTTCTGAAAGTATTTGTATAGATTTAAGTGTCAGCAAGTCATTTTTGAAAGTATTTGTATGGAGTGTAGCCATGTATGGAAGTGAAACAAGGACGATAAATAGTTTGGACAAGAAGAGAATAGAAGCTTTCGAAATGTGCTGCTACAGAAGAATGCTGAAGATTGGATGGGTAGATCACATAACTAATGAGGAAGCATTGAATAGCATTGGGGAGAAGAGAAGTTTGTGGCACAACTTGACTAGAAGAAGGGATCGGCTGGTAGGACATGTTCTGAGGCATCAAGGGATCACCAGTTTAGTATTGGAGGGCAGCATGGAGGGTAAAAATCTTAGAGGGAGACCCAGAGATGAATACACTAAGCAGATTCAGAAGGATGTAGGTTGCAGTAGGTACTGGAAGATGAAGAAGCTTGCACAGGATAAAATAGCATGGAGAGCTGCATCAAACTAGTCTCAGGACTGAAGACCACAACAACAACAAGGCCAGTAACGGTGACCTGCTTCCATTTTTGAGTTTTGAAGACCACTGTCTATGACCGAATCTAAGTTTTGAGTTAGTTGGTGACTGTGATTTGATTATTGAGGTTATCGGCAGTGACCCTCTTTAGTTTTTGAGCTTTTAGTGTTTGTGGCTGTGACCTACGTTAACTTTTGGTTATTAACGTCTGTCGTTAGGACCTACTTTAATTTTCAATTTGTTTAGACTGGTGGTTGTGACCTGGTTTAATTTTTGATTTTTCAGTCCGGCAGGCTTGATGTACTTCAACTGATGAGCTGTTAAGACCAGTGGCTACGATTTACTTTAATACTGAAGTTGTTAAGAATGGCTGCTGTGACATACGTTACGTTTTGAGTTGCTAAGGCCAGTTCGTATGACCCAGTTGTTAAGGCCAGTGGGTTTGAGCTAATTCAACGTTTTAGTTCTTAAGGCTGGTGGCTGTGACATACTTTAAATTTTGAGCTGTTAACAATACTGGCTGGGAAATACTTTAATTTTTGAGTTTTCAGGGCTGGTGTCTCTCATCTAGCGTCGAGCACTCTGTGACATTATGTTTCAACAAGACAACACAAGACAACATGTTGCCCATCATGGCGTGAACCACCATGATAGAGAGAGTGTTATGCTTTTATTGTGGTCCGCACATTCTTCAGTTTTCATTGACAATATCTGATAATACGTTGCTGAGAAACTGCCATACCACCACTCACTATCTATGACAATTGATGAACTGTGACATAGAGTACAGCAGCATGGATTGTATACTTGTGTCTATCAACTAAGATCATTTTCACCCAATGTCCGATTAGGTTAAAGCTGTTGATGTTTCCACAGCTGACAGAACATTGTACTAAATTTTGCACCGTGTATACCCAAATAAACCTCTAAATCTTATCAGATAATTTTCCTACTACACTCTATACATATAATAAGTAAATTTTAGCTATTTCCTCTCTTGGTGTTTCAAATGGAATGTCCAGCAGTTTAGTTGATTTTAGAACATTATAGATATCTGTAATATACTAATACTCCAGTTGTTTCCCTACAGGAAATGAGTCACGCAAACTGTGAAATGGCGCTTGTAATATTGCAGGAATTATATCTTCTTCGACTGCAGTGCTATAATTACAGAGGTAATGATGTAGGCTGATTGTACCAATACCAGAATTCAAACCTGAGTCTTCTGTTTACTAGGTAGATGGGCTAACTGCCGCACCACAGTTCCACAGTGCCATCCACAGCTGCCTGGATTACCTTAGTACACCTTCCAAGCTAATACAAATTTCAGTTCAAGCCTCATCCCATTGCTATTCCCTGTGATACATGCAGGATTAATTCCATTTAGGTCATTGCTAAGGTGCTACACCAATATTTCAGAGCGTCTGCAATTCTGATGAGAGTTTAGAAGGGGAACAGCAGTGGGCTGAGGTGTGACTTGAAGTCAGTGAGAGATAGATACCAGGGTAACCCGTGAAGGTGCATAGCCGCGGTGCCAGTGTGTAATTAGCTCGATTACCCAGTAAGCAGCACACTGGGGCTCGAATCCCGGTGCTGTTACGAATTTTAATTAATTACTTCAGCCTACATTATAGTTAAAACTGAGACTCGATATGTCTCACGAATATCAGCTGTATATGATTCGAGTTACAGATGTTAACACATTTGCAGAAGCACCAATCAAAGACATATCATCTTGTTAAAAATCTTAATGTTAGATACTGTGTTAGGTATTCCTGGCAGGAAAGAATGGAATAGGAAATTCTTCCGAAGAAAATGTGTCGGCATTCCGCTGAAGTTTTCCAAGAAACCAAGAGAATTACAAACCTGTGTGGCCAATGCTGATCTGAATTTCCTTGCTATCAGATGTTAGAGCGATAAAGGAGTAAGGAAGGAAGACGACGATATCAACAGCAGTGGAGCACAAGCTTGGAGAGTCGTTCTCAAGAAAACCATCTAGCCTTTGTGTTAAGCGATTTAGGGAAGCTGTGGGAAACCTAAATCTTGGTGACTGAGTGGTTATTTGCACCTCTTTCTCTAAAGGTAAGTCGACCTCTTCGGTTAACATGTGAATGCAATGCGGAAAAGGCAAGTGATACTGATATATTACAACGCGCATCCTGCCGTAGTTTGCACAGCACGACTGCTCGTGTTGATAGACATTGATGAACCAAAACTTTAGACCGTCTGCCTAACAGCGTGGTGGTATATCTGTGGAATCGAATGCAGCACCTCGTGGATTCGAAAAGTCGTTGGTAGTGCTCCAGACGTGCGTGGCACCAGATGCCTATGCCCACATCACAAAATTGCCGTATATTATGGGCCGTATGTTTGTGGACGCGGAGTTGGCACCTAATAGCTTCACAGATATGTTCCATCAGGTTCTGGTCACGCGAAATTGCTGGTGGAGATACTGACGTGAGTTCACTATTATACACTTCAAACAGCTACAGCACAGCTCTGACCATGAGACACGAATGGTTGTCCTTCTGGAAGATGCTATCACTGCCGGGAGAATTATTAAGCATAATGGGTTGCAGATGGTTCACAAAAATGCTCATGTAGTCCACAGTTGTCGTGGTGCCGCTGATTACTGCCACTTATCCTATGGAAACCTACGTGACTGGGACCAAGAATATGATGCTTCTCCCACTGAACTGCATCTGTAGCAACGAGCATGATCCCAGCAGTCCTTCGCCTGGTATAACAAGAAATATGATTCATGAGAGCAGGTGATACGTCTGAATTGACCTACAATCTTCTATCTATAATCACGTGTTATTTGAAAGTGTAATTGACTATGTGATCTGCTGTAGAGGCACACATTCAACAATATATGGTGAATAGGGTGCTCCTAACCACATGTTACAGCACCAGCAATGGACTCTGTCATTAAATCTTCCAGAGATGACCGCCGGTTCCACTTTACAGCCTCGGATTTCCACGTTCTATGATGAGGTGTGGACGTCCAACACTTTGTCATCTACCCTGTATTTAGCGTCCTTTGACCTCTCTTCCTAGACAATAGAAACAGTAGCATACGAGTGGCCATGTTTGGTATACTCGTTCCCAGGCACCATGCGATAACGATCTGCTCTTAGTCAGTAGATTTTCCCTTTTGCAGCCCGTTTCTTCGGTTGAATGGTTCCTCATTCGTCGTTTTCTCCACTTATATGCATTTCTACCACGTCACATGCTCAGAACGTCACCTGACGACAGCCAATATCACAGTGAA
Organism: Schistocerca cancellata; assembly: GCF_023864275.1. Lineage (NCBI taxonomy): Eukaryota > Metazoa > Arthropoda > Insecta > Orthoptera > Acrididae > Schistocerca > Schistocerca cancellata. The sequence continues at coordinate 419,370,623 of NC_064634.1, read as the reverse complement.
CTACGGTCATAGTGTTGTAGTTCATCAGTATAATTCTCGTAAATATTAATGCTATAGCGAACCTGGAACACCTCTTTTATAGTGGAAACTGGCGCGCTCGGTTTATGGAAATGTCGTCATCATCCTCATCAGCGACGTCATCACTCGTATCAGTAATGTCATCGTCTGTAACACTGAGAAAGCACATTTCCTTTTACTTGCCCCCTCCTTACCTCCAGCAAAACGTAGTACACTATTAAAAATGTAAGAACCAATGAAAAATGAAAGATGGTGGAAATAATGTAATTAAGTTAATAGAAATTTAAAACCATTTCTTCCTCCCCTCCTCTTTATGCCCAGCCAATCATAGCACAGTATTAAAAGTGCAAGATGGTGGAAAAGACCAATTGTGCTTTTTACTGCCTCCCTCTCCTCTTCCAAACCAGTCAGAACAGATAGAAAATAGACCACTTTTGGAAGTGGTAAATGAAGAAACTTGACCTTATTCTTATCTCCAGTCATAGCTCAGTTTAAAAAACCAACTGATGCAATCAAAACCAATTGTTTTTTATACCACACATCCCTTCTTTCATATCTCCAACTAATCAGATTATAGAATTGAAAGGTCACGTAAAAATGGTGTCATATTACGTTAAAGAGGGAGGTACGTGAAGCCACCAAAATTGTGAAAAATGTTTCATTGGATCTTTATTTACAGTATGGAACTGAAATTTCAGTTCCTGAATAATACGCTCCAATTCTACTCCTTAGTATTATAAGAACAATGATTAACAGACCCTTGCATCGGGCCATGCCCCTTTGTTTTCTGTATTTTCTCCTATTATTTATTCCTGCTGTGTTTTCTTCCAGTTTTACAGTTTGTCACAATGTGAGGAATAATTCTGTGTTTAGCAGATACAGATGTTCTACAAAACTACGTGCATGTAAAAATTTAAAATACTAATTAAACTTACAACTCTCTGACAGGGAAAACATGCCTCAATACAACATTTGTTTCACATCTGCTGATGAAATTGCAGCGTATGATGTTTGTTTAGTTCTTAACTGTGCTAAACTTGGCAGATTACGGGCTCTACAAATGCTAGGATTTGATCCAGGATCTTTCACACTGTCTGAATTGAAGGAAATCGATCACAGCGAATTGATGCAGCTGACATTATTGTTCTCAGTTTGAAAATTAGGTTAACCTAAGAGGACAAGCAAAGAAAAGACTGCTTGAGGATGAAGAGAATGCATATGGTTTGCACTAGTTAACCCAGATGAGGTAAGGCCTAAGGCAAATACTGTCAAATCTTTGATTCAGGTTTCCTGTAATTTACAGTTTGACAGTTTTATGTACCAGTTCCCCCCGAACCATTGACATTATAGTACTTATATTTGGCCTACAATTATTCTATATCGTAGTGAAACATAATGTTGAGGGAATTTTCATTTCCTCCAATAGTAAGGCGTTTGCGTAAAAAGAAACCCTAACATTCCTTAGTAACTGTGCCAAATTTAGTTACATTGCCTCGAAAACGTTGGACATTATAATGTTTTTTATGTATTGCAATGTCACATCCATCCCCCTTAATGTAACCCAATTGGACTGTGCCTGAAAATATTCAAACTACCTGAATTATTTATCAAAAAGTACTCCACTGACCTCTCCCTCCTTTCCCCCAATCACAACCAACTACAGTGTAGCCCCATGTCGGCTGTGATCTAAACATGTATGAACAACCTGAACTGTTTATACATCACTCACCTTCTCTCCTCTCCTCCAGTCAGAGTCTCGTATTAAAATGAATGAGCCAGTTATGATGTAGCTCATTGTGGGCTGTACTCAAAGATATCTGAACGACTGGACTTTGTTAATGAAAAAACACCCAGCTCTCTCTTCTCTCTTCTGATCAGAGCTTGGTATTACTATTACAGTGTAGCTCCAAGGGGGTGTGATCGAAATAATCCAAAATATGTATCAAAAAATACGTCAAAAATAAAATTCTATTGTATGTAAGATTTCGCACACTTTGTATCAAATACTACTACTGCATAACAGCAAATGCATAATGCATAACGGTTCTGGTTAACATTGGTGGGGGGGATACAGTTTTCCTGTCCAACTGCCGACGTCCATCTGTGTTAGAACACTACATAACACCCAGAAACAACTAAGGGATTACACTTAATGTCCAACACTTAAGGTCTAACGCTTGGAATGCAAAATGATGCACATGAACAAATCTGTGGCATTATTTTAAAATGATTCCAATGCAAATGATATGCACTATTTATATAAAGTAGTATACACTTACATACTTGAGGAATAATATTAAAATACTTCAAGGTCAAATACATGTGTTATTTATGCATATAACATCTAATGCCTGAAATTTGACAAAAATGCATAACGCAAAATTTCTAACGCATAATGGATCATGCTTCATGCAAAAATCCTAGTGCCTAACACCTAAGGCCTATTGGCTAACACCTAATACATAGTGCCTAATGCCCAAGACCTAGCGCCTAGCATTGGAAACTTGTCTTTAGAATGAAAGTAGCATACACATCGTTGACATAATTCAACTGAATACTGACGAGCAGTATTAGTACTACATAATATGCTCAAAAGCTACTAAGGTATGATCAGCGAATGTCAGCTATTGAGAGAGGGAAAATTTTGTTCTGTTGTATGTTAACTGTTAGGTATTAGGTGTAACTGCGTCTTCAGCAGTATTCTAACGACAGATGTGGGTCAGTTAATGGAGGTGGCAAACTATTTTCTCTGTATATGTTTATAGTGATGTTGCATGGAGGCGTCAGGCATTATCTGCTAGATGCTTGGCGTTGATAGATCTGAAACGGTATTCTTGCAACAGATTGATGTCTGTTACTGGAGAGGGGATAACTGTACTTTAGAATATTGTTATCTGTTAACGTTATGCATCATACATTAGCTTTTAGGCATTAGGTGATTGTGCATCTGAAACAGTATTCCAACACTAAAGAGAAAACTGGAAGGGAAAAGTGGATGGGAAAAATCTGTATTATAATGTTGTTGTTTAAAGCTGTTATGCACTTTCCGTTAGCCTAAGGTATCAGACATTATGTGTTAGGTGATTGCTATTAGGCATAGGGGATAAGGTTTTAGATATTAAGCATAAGGCATTATGCATTACATGTTAGGTATTATGCATTGGGCATAGGTATTAGATACAAGAGCGTTAGTCATTACATATGTAAATAACACATATATTTGATCTTGGAATAATCTTAACATCACGCTAGAGATGTATATATATATACACAATTATACATAAATGCTGTATAACTTTGATGGTGAAATCATTGTAATATTATGTCAGAGATGTGTATGTGTACACACGTTTGCATAGTAAGCTTTCGACATTAAGTGTCTGGCTTTATGTGTAAGATGTTATAGGGTCATATGTAGTATTTTTAAGGCAGATGGATGCCAGAAGATGTTGCCTCTGTAAAATATTATGCTTTTGTGGACTGCAGGTTTTATGCATTATGCATTAGCAATTTGATGCCTTACTGTGATGCAAAGTGTGTGAGATCTTAAATATATTACAACTTTATTTTTCCTCCAATTTTCGTACAGGTCTTGCATATTACAAATACTCCTAATGCATAAAAGCTAATGCATAACCTCTCTGTGTAACAACATTACAGGGGAAACACAGCTTTCTTGCCAAATAGATGACATCCAGCTGTGTTAGATAACTACATAACATCCAGTAATAACTAAGGAATAACACCTAATGCCAAGCGCTTAAAGCCTAACGTTTAGTATGCGAAGTTATGTACATAAACAAACCTGTAACATAATTTAAAAATAATTCCAATGTCAAAGATATGCACTATTTATATAAAGTTATATACACTTACATACTTGCAAAATAATATTAAAATGACTCCAAGGTCAAACACATGCGCTATTAATACATATAATGTCTAATGCCTAACACCTAATGCCTAACATCCGACAAAAATGCATAACAGAAAATTTCTAACACATAATGGATAATGCTTTACGCAAAAGCCTAATGCCTAACATCTATAGCCTATTGGCTAACACTGTGTGTACTGTAATAACTTATACAAACACATCAGAAATGTGAGCAGTTTAAAGGCCCATTGAGCTTGAAGGTTTTGTGCCTTACATATAGCACAATAAATTATAAATAGTTTTATTCATTTTCAACGTATAATCTCTCTCATCATCTTTTTAGGTGTCACATCTCTCACAGCTACGGTATTCAGGGCCAAGAGCCAACTACGCAAGTAGTCAGAAACTTTGAGTTAGATACGTAGAAGTGGAGTCAGAGCCTATGTCCTCACATATCATGTCCAACCCTCCGAGGTGTGGCTAGTGCATCATCAACGTACCATATGGACATTAACTTCATCACAATTGCTCTGCCAGGACAGAAAGTGCACTCAGATTTGAGTTGTTGTTATGTGGCTGTTAAATTCTTTACCCTCAGAATAGGAAGACCTATACTTTTATCCATTTAGAAGCTGTGTGAGCTGTACTTGCTGAAAATAATTTGCAACAAAGTTCTATGGTTCTTTTGACTACTAGGGCATATCACTTTATTGTTGCGTGCACCACCCACAACAAGATTTACCAGTGGCCACGGGATCTTACGTATTTTCTGCTAAGATCTCATCTTAATCGTAGTGGCGAGTGTCTACTTCTTCATGACTGGATTCGTTCCCTGTGTCTTGTGCTCAAACTGGAAGCCTTCCTCTCTGTGTCCGTGTGTCCACCACATGGTATTTTTCGTGGTCCTGCTCCACAACTACACGTCGACTAGTTGCTGTTGGCTGTTTATTTTGGCTTCCTTGTGTCTCCCTTGCCTATGTTTCTGCAGGATTGTGGTTCGTGATTTTCGCTATCTGTTGCTTCTATGTTACAAGCGGTTATTGTATATCACGTGCTCTCAAATTCTTCTTAACTCAGTTTTTAGTGTGAGAGACATTGTTGCGTGTAAATTTATTCTTAGGTCAGAGATCCAATCTTTTCGTTTTTGTGTGCGCAATGTTGTCTGTGTCACGTTTTGTGATTATATGGAATATTTTATTGTATTACCTTGTTTCTATGTGGTGATAGTGCACATTATTTTATTTGTCGCGGTGTTTTGCTAAGTTAGATGCTTAATCTGTTAACTGTGACTGTCTCATTACTATTTGCTTTACTGTATATGTTGACAATTATTTCGTGTGAGCGAACACTTGACGCTGTGTGTACGCTTTTTTTGCATATTTTGTGGACCACATTGACATGTATTTCCATATGTTTCTATGTTCTGTGGCGAAACAATGTTCAAGAGCGATGGTTCGTCATAGGTAGCAGCAGAGAGTTCAGCATCTGTTAATTTTGGCGTTGTGTGTTTGTGGGGACAGACTTTGCATCGGCTTTTATTCGAGACATTACAGTTCTCGGCCGTTACATAACTCACAATTATGCAGGATGAATCCCGTCGGTCAAATTAATTGGTAGCATTTGCTCATTTGTCATGGCTGATCCAGTACTGGATCTGGCTGAGTCTGACCTTGTGCATGTGACTGGACAATTGTTCCACACCGTTATTTATTTCAGTACGACCTCACTACGTAATACACCGTTACTTCTCTGCATACCACCTCACTCTGTGGCACTAGCTCTCCTCAGAGAGCCACGTGACAATGGCACGATTTCCGCGTATTCCTTGCCAGACAACCTTATAGGATGCCACCCAGCCACTCTCCAGTCAATTGATATTGGAATTATTCAGCTACAAGTCTCTAGGTCAAGAGTAAACCGCAAAAGCACCTCTACAATCAGAATGCCATTCATCGGAGCGCAGATTACGTCATTCAGAGGTAAGCTCCTTGGAAATCCATCCAACCCTTTGAGGCATGGCTAATGCATTGTCCACAAGCTTCATCCGCCTCAGTATTTGCCTACTAAGACAGGCAGAGTGGACACATCTGTCTTGCTATTACTCTGGCGTTAAGCATTTATCCTCAGAGCAGGACGATCTTTAGTTGTATTTCTTAAGGAACTGTTTCAATTGTACTTGCTTAACATATCGTATAATAAAGTTCTGCCGGCCGGAGTGGCCGTGCGGCTCTAGGTGCTACAGTCTGGAACCGAACGACCACTACGGTCGCAGGTTCGAATCCTGCCTTGGGCATGGATGTGTGTGATGTCCATAGGTTAGTTAGGTTTAATTAATTCTAAGTTATAGGCGACTGATGACCTCAGAAGTTAAGTCCCATAGTGCCCAGAACCATTTGAAAATTTTTTGAATAAAGTTCTATTGTTCGTTTGGCTACCAGGCCCGTTGACTGTAGCATCCACCATCCACAATGGGATTTAACAATCGTAATAAGACACCTCATTCTTTCCTAAAATCCAACTTCTTTCTTCTTTACTTCCTTTTTAAAATAATATTTCTTTGTTGTTTGGCTATGTTGAGTGCGTCACATGTTTTTATTAGATGATTGGGTTATTTAATAGCTGATTGTAGAAGATGAAGCCCATATATTCTTTAGAGAGCCTTGGTACCATAAACCTGATTGCGAACTTAATCATAATATGTTATGGCATATAAACTCCAGTGGGCTACAGGCATGTGTTATTTGTAACAATGACAATAATTATCATAATTATATTTTTCTAGTGGTTAATTACATTTATTCCTCCTAAAATGGTGGATTAGAACAAATTAGATGTTGAAATATTAGTTTAAAGGGTGTAATATGATTTACATCAAGACTAGGCCTAATTAATTATATTCACACTGTCATTGTGGTTGTCTGCGTTTTTGGTCAGCGCAGTATTTTGGCTAAGAGATAATTTCGGCAGCTATAAACCTGGTTAGATCAATTTTACGATCACGATCCATTTTATAACTAATGACTGAAACGCCAGCTGTTAAATATAACTCTTTTTACATCGAAAGAGTATTGGAGATGACGATCATGTTTTAGGCACTAATTTGATAACTATGGGTGTATGTGGAAATTAACATTACGATCCTTGACTTAGAAATAACACATTATTTACATTGTAGGCGTATTTTCGCAGATATTTTAAACTTGGAAAGAATATGGAAACACTTGAAAAACATCATAGATCTGAAAAATAATTAACCGAAAACTCTGTTGCGTCTTAAAACTATAGAATATTTCCGGGTTCTACTAATGCAAGGATATGTTTCTGACAGTGAGCAACAAGTGATACAAACATGGAACATTTGACACTTTCAATAATACAGCCATCTGTTGGTGACAATAAGCAACTGGGTCATAAAACAGCAGTTGACTTAATTCCACGTTTTTTAGGTTTGTTGGACAGTATTTAAGTTAAAACTGTAAGTAGGCTGTTTATGTTTTCTTATTGGCAACGTTATGTAGCGCTCTCTGTATGAAAATCACTGGCTGTGCTGTGTGCAATCTGTGGCTAGTTTGCATTGTTGTCTGCCATTGTAGTGTTGGGCAGCTGGATGTGAACAGCGCGTAGCATTGCGCAGTTGGAGCTGAGCCGCCAGCAGTGGTGGATGTGGGGAGAGAGATGGCGGAGTTTCGAAATTTGTAATACTGGATGTCATGCTATATATATTATGACTATTAAGGTAAATACATTGTTTGTTCTCTATTAAAATCTTTCATTTGCTAACTATGCCTATCAGTAGTTAGTGCCTTCCATAGTTTGAATCTTTTATTTAGCTGGCAGTAGTGGCGCTCGCTGTTTTGCAGTAGTTCGAGTAACGGAGATTTTTGGTGAGGTAAGTGATCTGTGAAAGGTATAGATTAATGTTAGTCAGGGCCATTCTTTTGCAGGGATTTTTGAAAGTCAGATTGCGTTGCGCTAAAAAAAATATTGTGTGTCAGTTTAAGCACAGTCTTATATAATTGTTCTAAGGGGATGTTTCAAAACCCATGTTCGGCAACCACATAGTACTAAATTGTAAATTAAATTTAAAAGCAGATGTTGATTTTTAGATATTTTAGAATCCTACATAATCGTTCCAATATTCCATATCGCAGAATATACAGATTCAAATGAAGTTTATCGATGTGATAGGTGAGTCAATCCTCAAACGATTTTCTGGAAGTTAATAATTCAAAAATGGTTCCAATGGCTCTGAATACTATGGGACTTAACATCTGAGATCATCAGTCCCCTAGAACTTAGAACTACTGAAACCTAACTAACCTAAGGACAGCACACACATCCATGCCCGAGGCAGGATTCGAACCTGCGACCGTAGCAGTCGCTCTATTCCGGACTGAAGCGCCTAGAACCACTCGGCCACCGCGGCCGTCGTTAACAATTCAAAATTGATTTAATGCTCTGTTGTGCCTTACACCAAGCATTGCAGATACATTGAATATTAAAAGTTATTACCAATGCATACGTCTGCTAATGGCAGTGATGACCTTATGGTGCAACGTTCAAACATCTGAGGCATTGAACACTGTACTTTTCTGTTGGTGACAGTAAGCAGCTGGGACATAAATCAGATGTGAATTTTAGTTTGTATTTTTGGGGTTTGTGGGACTGCGTTGAAGGTGAGCTCATGTTCGTCAACTATATATCACTAATTCGTTAATTTCATTTTGTAAGCAAATGTTGGTTTTGAATTATTTATAGATAGCATGTTATAGACTCATGCCAATATTCCGTAGCGAGTAATATACAGCTTCGAATGAAATTTATTGATGTGACTGGTAAACCACTCCCTAAAAGATTTTTTCGATATCAGTATGCAAATACTGTTCATAGGGTTTGGCGTATTTTAGGCAATACAGACACTTTGAGTCATTTTTTATAAAGATTTTCGATACTTTTGAGGACAGTCCAGATGCAGCTAAACTGTAATAGTAATACTAGGTGCTGATTGTAGGAGAGAAGAGAGAGGTTGGTGATTTATTTACTTTCAAATAAAATTTCAAGTTGTTTGGACACTTTTGAAGACAGCCGAGATGGAGCAACAATTTAATAGACGTCTTCATTTTAATACTAAGGTCTGAAAGGAGAGGAAGAGAGGGAGGTGTGTGATGAATTAATTTTATAAATAATTTAGGTTGTTCGGATTCTTTTGAACAGAGTCCCAGACACGTCTATCTTTTAACCGGCACTTTGATTTTAAAACTAGGCTCTGTGTCATATCTTTTTTCTTAAATAATGCGGTCGTTTGTGTACTTTTGGGCACATCCCAGATGGAGATACGTTGTGATTGACTGTTACACTTTAATACTAGGCTGTGATTTCAGAAGAAGAGGTGGCGATGGGACATTGTATAGTTTGTTCGTGACAATGTACATATACAATGCTTATGTTTGACTTTCAACTTAAGGTTAGGTATATTTTAGCTGCATACCTGGCGACTAATATAATTTAGTGGAAAGAGGAGGAGGGTGGTGTATAAAGCACAGTTGGTCTGTATCCGTAATCTTGGATTTCTTATTTGTTGACGATACAGAGGGGATGAGGGTGGCGGAATGAACATGACTTGATGTGTACGACCGGAATAACGTAAATTGACACAATATTTTTACATCATTTTAAAACCACAGTCTGACAGGTTGGAGTTTTAAATTTACCCCTAATTTAATTGGTTGTTTCCACCAACCTGGGCTATGGTTGGCTGTAGTTAGGGGAAAGGAAACAGAGGGGGGAGAGGGCTTCTTAATTTCACATTAACGGTATTGGGATTGTTTGACCATAATGAATTTCTTCCATTTTCCTTACTTCACAGTGATTGGTTGTTGATAACGAGTACTGTGCTGTGATTTCTCGGGGATAGGGGGAAGAGGAGAGGGTTTTAAATTATCCACTAATGCAACTAGGATATTTCTGCTCTCTTGAAATATTACTTGGTTCTTTCATTTTTAATATTGCGCTATGCGCTACTGCGTGGAGATAAGGGAGGGGAAAGGTAGACGGCCGTACTGTCTCCCGCTGATAAGGGTGATGACATCAGTGATTAGAGTGTTGACGTCTCCGATGAAGTCACATGGACGAAGACGGCACGAGCCCAATGAAGTCGGTGTGCCAGCCGCCATTTTAAACGAAGTATGCCAGCTTCACCATAGCAAATCTACTCTTGCAGACGAAGAGGAAGTTCTATTGAGTAGAATTTCAAGCTTCTTGCATGCCCAGGACGGTAACATTGTACGTGTAATTTTCAAGACTCATCACGAAATTCTTACAGCGGATTAAAGAGGTCTCAGAAGACAAAATTGTTATAGCTTTCAGAAACAATACAAGTGCAGTCAATAACTTAATACGTTATTTGTCGTAAATGGTGAAACATATCGAAAGTGTCGTACAGATTACAAAACGTCAATACAGCACATGAAAGGAATTGGAAAGAAATAATTTTAGCTCATAGGTGAAGGTACATTTGAAATTAAAAGATTTGACATAAGAGGAAAATCTTGATACGATGCGGAGACACTGGAAACAGTGCGACAGTAGAATCGCCGTACTCTAGTCATACAAATGTGATGAAATATTTTTGCTGTTTTTCATTTGAACAGCAGCATAAAACTTGGTGCTCTACAATATTTCAGGAAACCTATGGAACAAAATTGATCAAAAAACTGAAGCAACCAGATACACCTCTTTGCTCTCAGTAGATCTTATCATATGTCAGGTCTGCTACATCTCCCTCTCTCTCTCTCTCTCTCTCTCTCTCTCTCTCGCCTCTCTGTGTTTCCTCTTATCAGGAACACCGGATCAGCGAGAATACTAAGCATCTCCATCAATCGCAAGAACTGTTGTAAGATTTATGCTGTCTTTGCATAATATGCATCTTTCTAGGCTATCTGTTTCCGTTCTTGGTAACACTAGGACCGTTAGGAGTTCCTATACAGACCGACGTACAGCTTACTTTGTACGAGCGGGTTTGGTCACATCTCTAATCTCAAGGAACCTTTATTGTCGCGAAGAGTCTGCGCTCGTTCTTCTGCGTTTTGTCTTTTCAAGATTTTATCTTTTGTAGTACTGTGAAAAATAGCGTTTGCACCGAAGAACAGATCGTCTCACGTCAGTTTCGAGAGAAAAAAAGGACGAAGTCTGAAGCAGCTACGTAACGTGTCGCTGTTCTTGGAAGGACTACATTCTATTATGCGAAAGGGCCTTTGGCGTTTGAAAGAGAGTCAGCTGTTATCCTAGTTTTGTAAATAAAAAGCGCCTCTTCTTACTGCACTCTGTTTTATTTCTCTCAGATACGTTTCGCCTCTTTTTTGCTATAAGTCATCATCAGTGGAATCTAGAATGATACAGTATTGTTACGTTACGTGTTACACGTAGATTATAAAAGAGTTAACCTCTCGTCTCTTATTTAAATAAGTGATTACTTATAGTTCTTCGTGTTTTTAGTTGGCATCTGCGTTTTTTATCGTCTGGTCACATGCTGGAAGTCATAGTATAGCTCTATTTACAAAGATGAAAAAATGTTCGGAATATAAAAACCTGCTTTTATTTCGTAAATACAACTGTAATACGATCTCCAGCATGTAGCCAGCCAGATGAGAGGAAACACAGATGCCAACTAATAAGATGAAAACAAACTCCCTGTGGCCCCAGTATTGACGCAAATAGCCAACATCCTAGGAAGATCTCCATCGGAGAATGACCATGTGAAGTACCCAGAACAGCATTGTAGGACATCCCAGACAGAACGACAAGGCTATGTAAGATGGGAACTCGAGCGAAGCTTCACGTAATGATGGAAGTAATGCTATCAAGAACGCAAGAGAGTAGATAGGATGGTAAGCGATGTAGAGATTAAGGAAAGTTTCAACTCAATTCTAAAGGCATGATCTGTTGAGCGGAAATATTTTGGTTTCCATAAATCAGGACATTTCACAAATATTAACGCCTAAATAAACATTGAAAACACAATTTTATCCAGAGAAGAAATCCCTTTTAATAGTATATTTGCCAGACAAAAATAAGAGTTTTAGTTTTGTATTTACTAGTTTTGATTGTGATACATATTCATCTTCTGACCAGTAAATCGTAAAACGTAGCTAAGAATAACTAAAAATTGGAAACGTTCCTTAACATTGCAGAATGAGAATTGTGAGAGTGTAAAAACATATATTTTGGAGTGATTCACCATCTCGTTTGCTAATGAAATGGCATAATTTCGAACTCAGTCATACCAATGAAATACAATCTATAAAACAACGAACTCTGTAGCAGCACGTAATTGATGACGTATTAGTGTTAAATCATAAGACTACCTTTAACGTGGAGACGCTTGCATTGTCATATTGGTTAATTTAACGTGTAGAATAGCTGATGTATAGTAACACAAAAGAATAATTATTTAGAATCGACACCATCTAGCGAGAAAACCGTAAGTTTGCTACATATTGAATGTTTACACATAAGCTTAAATCAGATGTTACATAAATGATAATTACTCTATAGATACTTGCTAGATGTAGCTTCAGAGGTACCGAGACAAAAAGGACCCCTAAATATATGTCACTGGAAGTGATGAACACTAAAGGAAATGAGGCACCTCATGTATCTTTGTCATCGATGGACGAAGAGACAACATTGTTCCGTGGACATCATAGGGATGTGAAAACAGCAAAAACAGCACTTTAGCATGACTAACATGATGTCAGAAAACCGTTTGCATACAAAAAGCTTCCAGTCGTTTAGGAATGGATACATATAAGTCCTGTGTGGTTTCCTGTGGTATCTTATAACAGTCTTCCTGCCAAACAGTAATATATTCAGGCGATGATCATTGGGGTAGATAGTGATCTCTCACTCTTCTCTTCAAACGAGAACACGATGGCTCAATAATATTGAGGTCTGGTGAGTGTGGTGGCCAGGAGAGACGCTAATATTCAGCCTCGTCCTCACATAACCAGCCCTGGGTTGTACGAGCTCTGTGAACAGTGGCCCTGTCACCTTGGAACATAACATCTCCATTGGAGAGCAAACATTGTACATAAGATGGTCCTGTTTCAAATGGCTCTGAGCACTATGGGACTTAACATCTGAGGTCATCAGTCCCCTAGAACTTAGAACTACTTAAACCTCACTAACCTAAGGACATCACACACCCAAAGGAAGGATTCGAACCTGCGACCGTAGCGGTCGCGCGGTTCCAGACTGAATCGGCTAGAGCCGCTCGGTCACACCGGCCGGCTAAGATGGTCCTGACGAGACAAAACGGTCATATGATCCTTGGCAGTACTGTGACCTTGTATAGTACTTCTGGGACACATGGTATAGCACGATAAGACTGCCCAAATTATCAGTGAACTCCGCCCATGTTTCACGCTTGGGACGTAAACTAATCCGACCAAATTGTTGCATGGTCAAGGTTCTATGACCGGGGCACCACGTTCTCCTGTTACAGGCTTCTGCATGAATGATCAGTGGCGTTGCAATTCCAGCACGTCCTGAAACTGCCTGCTCGTGGAGCTCCCTGCGTCTTGTTTTAGTCCTAACAGGATTCACGAGTGTGACATTCAGTTGTACAGTGACTTTTGCAGTTGTCGTTCTCTTGTTTTGCCTCACAGTCATCTTCCGTGACCATATGTCACGATCACTGAACACATACATTGTGACTTAGGGGATCACGTTTCTCCACTTTCCCTGGTTACAGCGTAAATCTTCTGTACGCTGCCTCTTGTATCTAGAGGGGAACTGCTATGACCGGTGATGGTGAGAACAGTTGGTGGAGGAGAGATGGGAGCCCGGGAGGCTCCAGACAATGGGAGCAGCAAAAGTAACATGTTCTTTAGTGGGGCATCGGTGCTGCTTGATACACCGGGTAAGTGGCAAACTTTTCTATCTGCATGCCCCGTGACGCTGACGCGGATACTCCACTGAGCGCCGGCGGACACATTACGTAAGGCGGTGTTCACAGTGGCACTGACAACAGTCGTCAGATGACTTCGCCAGAGGTCGCCGATAACATTGGCCGACAAAGTGGTCAAAGTGCGTCCGACTACCTTCGTCAGTTTTTGGCAGGGTCAAGGAGGTTAAGTTACGTTACAATATGTTCTATGTATGAAGTAGGTTACATTTTAACCTCTTAGGGTGGAGTATATACCACGATACATACCTTTAGCCTGTGGATGAAGAGGACCAGTTCTTAGCTTCTTCAAATCTAACTACCGACACAGCTCCTTCAGTATGTTCGATATGAAACTTGTATCCGGGTCTGTAATTGTCGTATCTGGTACCCGAAACGTCAAAATCCAGTTGTTGACCATTGCTTGTGCGACTTTCACTGCCTGTTGGTTCAGCCTAGAACCATCTCCATGTACTGTGAAAAGTGATCTACACTCCTGGAAATGGAAAAAAGAACACATTGACACCGGTGTGTCAGGCCCACCATACTTGCTCCAGACACTGCGAGAGGGCTGTACAAGCAATGATCACACGCACGGCACAGCGGACACACCAGGAACCGCGGTGTCGGCCGTCGAATGGCGCTAGCTGCGCAGTATTTGTGCACCGCCGCCGTCAGTGTCAGCCAGTTTGCCGTGGCATATGGAGCTCCATCGCAGTCTTTAACACTGGTAGCATGCCGCGACAGCGTGGACGTGAACCGTATGTGCAGTTGACGGACTTTGAGCGAGGGCGTATAGTGGGCATGCGGGAGGCCGGGTGGACGTACCGCCGAATTGCTCAACACGTGGGGCGTGAGGTCTCCACAGTACATCGATGTTGTCGCCAGTGGTCGGTGGAAGGTGCACGTGCCCGTCGACCTGGGACCGGACCGCAGCGACGCACGGATGCACGCCAAGACCGTAGGATCCTACGCAGTGCCGTAGGGGACCGCACCGCCACCTCCCAGCAAATTAGGGACACTGTTGCTCCTGGGGTATCGGCGAGGACCATTCGCAACCGTCTCCATGAAGCTGGGCTACGGTCCCGCACACCGTTAGGCCGTCTTCCGCTCACGCCCCAACATCGTGAAGCCCGCCTCCAGTGGTGTCGCGACAGGCGTGAATGGAGGGACGAATGGAGACGTGTCGTCTTCAGCGATGAGAGTCGCTTCTGCCTTGGTGCCAATGATGGTCGTATGCGTGTTTGGCGCCGTGCAGGTGAGCGCCACAATCAGGACTGCATACGACCGAGGCACACAGGGCCAACACCCGGCATCATGGTGTGGGGAGCGATCTCCTACACTGGCCGTACACCACTGGTGATCGTCGAGGGGACACTGAATAGTGCACGGTACATCCAAACCGTCATCGAACCCATCGTTCTACCATTCCTAGACCGGCAAGGGAACTTGCTGTTCCAACAGGACAATGCACGTCCGCATGTATCCCGTGCCACCCAACGTGCTCTAGAAGGTGTAAGTTAACTACCCTGGCCAGCAAGATCTCCGGATCTGTCCCCCATTGAGCATGTTTGGGACTGGATGAAGCGTCGTCTCACGCGGTCTGCACGTCCAGCACGAACGCTGGTCCAACTGAGGCGCCAGGTGGAAATGGCATGGCAAGCCGTTCCACAGGGCTACATCCAGCATCTCTACGATCGTCTCCATGGGAGAATAGCAGCCTGCATTGCTGCGAAAGGTGGATATACACTGTACTAGTGCCGACATTGTGCATGCTCTGTTGCCTGTGTCTATGTGTCTGTGGTTCTGTCAGTGTGATCATGTGATGTATCTGACCCCAGGAATGTGTCAATAAAGTTTCCCCTTCCTGGGACAATGAATTCACGGTGTTCTTATTTCAATTTCCAGGTCATACGACTGAACGGTCTTCATTCACCAGTCCCAAACATTTAAATGGTATCCTCTGCAAAAATATTCGTTTACAATGCATTCAGCTCGCTGTGCAGACTGTACACAATCTCCCGCATTTTCCAGTTATGTTGTCCTGCACCCTCCATGGCCAGATAAGAAGTGATCTTGTGCTTCCTTTAAAATATTCTCCTCAGACTTCACTGGTGCTGCTACCTGCATCCGTAGCCTCATTTCCTTGCACAACAATCTAGCCCATATACAAATCTGCAGTTGCATCCTGTACTGTTTACAGTCACTGTCAGTGCTCAGCGCTGCCCGTCATTCCGCAAGACCATCATGCAGAACTTTCTGCGCTGCTGACTTACTACTTAATGCATCCGAATTTGTGAACTTCTTCCCTAGTATGGGTAATTAGTTCTTCGCCGAATTCGCTAAGTCTCAAAGTCTCACGACCCATCTTATCAGGTTGCTAGACGCGTCCTTCAGCACCAATAACCACTTCAAAGCAGCGTGGCCAGTCACTACCCAAATTTTTTTTCTTGTAAAGATAACATCTAAAATACATGATAGCATAAATGAGATTCAGTACCTTCTCTGTGTTTTTTTTTTTCATTCAGATGTCTCAGCGCGTGAGCTATGCCCTTCACCATTAATTTCCTGGCTTGAAACAAAACACATCCCCAAATATTATTAGATGGATCACACAGAAAAAAAAATTCTGAACGTCTGGAAAATACTACAACTAGGCTGGATGTCGCAACTTTTCAACTCTTTTTAATTCTTCAAATGTGCACAGGAACTCCACTGTCCATACAAATTACACACCTTACCTTAGCAACTGTGCCAGTTGACCTATTATGGCCGCGATCCATTTTACAAAATTTAGTTTCTTAATCAATTTAGGCACTGGCATCTCTCATACAGTTTGCACTAGCCATAGGTCTGTCTTCACTGCATTTTCTAATACAAAATGGCGGTTCCCTGTTCTTAATATCAGGTGTACAGCACTTAATTTCTTAAGCAGATCCCTCAGACATTCTCTATGCTGCTCCATGTCATTTGAGAATACAATGATATCATTTAAGTAAACTATACACTGGTGCAGTTTAAAACCTCTCAAGACAACATCTAATAACCTCTGAAATGTGGCATGTACAGTATTCAATCCAAGTGGCTTTCAGTTGAAACAATAGTGCTCCCATGGTACCGAAAATGATTCCTGTGACTCGTAACAACCTGCAATCGATGGTAACTATTCCTCAAATCAATGGTCGAAATGTACTGACATTGTTGCAAATTATTAATGGTCTCAGTAAGGTTGAGGATGGGGTATGCACTCATTAAGGTCTTGCTGATCAGTTGATAATAATCATAGTAAGGGTATTGTCTAGAATTATCTGTAGACTTTTCTGGTATTACCATGATTCCTGCACCCCATTGACTACTACTTCCTTCTATTATTACGTCAGCCAACTGATGGTTAACAGGAGCTTCCATAATCAGTTACCTATGGCTAAGAAGTGATACGGTTTTCGGTACATCAGTGCTTCTTTCCTCGCGTTGAGTCAACATCCACAGAACCTGTGGAAATAATAAATCATGAAATTTAAACAAAAAATCTTTCATCTGTTCTCTCTCTTCAGTCTCCCTCCAGATGCTCCAATTTCCTGTGTAATGCTGTCTGAACGGCAGCTTACGACTGTTTGTGGTTCGCACTTCTCAAGCACCACACTTCTGTACTCAGAACATCTAACCACGCTTCCAGTGTCCCCTTCCTTCACATCTTCAGTGGCAACATTATTTATGTTTAAACAAATTTCGGGCTTGCAGCCGGTCGTCGTTCAATACTTCGCACGATATTTCAACTGGGCACCTGCCAGTCATCTTCAGGTGAGCCGTCGCAGACTGGCGACAACGTCTTTTTTTTTTCTTCTTTATTGTAATTTGAACACCCCATACAAGGTGGGCTGGCAACGGAAAAATTTACTCCGCTCTTCAGCCATAAGCATGATAATAAAAAGGAAAGGGAGACATATAAGGAACAGATTGGCGGTTAAAAAAACAGTAGATACAATAATTAAAAAACATGAAGCCATTCACACTCCACGAAACAAACAAGAAAACTGTCGGCACTGTGCACAAACACTGACGAGTTAGACGACACATGTGAACGAAGGAGCGTGGACGGCGAAAAACACTGAGGCACAAACACGACGGCACAGACACTAAACCGAGGGCGATGATCTCCGGCGCGCGAATGTTCACTTTGCGTGTGCGAGTCCGGGGACCTGCCAAGAGAGGAGGAGGAGGAGGAGGAGGAGGAGGAGGGGGGAGTGGGAGAGCGAGAGGGGAGAGCAGAGACGCCATGGGCAGGGGAGAGAGGGAGGAGAGAGGAAGGGGGAGGGGAAGCCCGGGGGAAGAGGAGTGGAGGGAGGGGACAGGGGAAAAGGAAAGAGAAGGGAAGGGAAGAGAAGGGAGGGAGGGTGCCTAAGGGAAAGTACATCGGAAGTGGGGGGGGGGCAGGGTCAAAGTTGATAAGAGGGGTAGATGGAGGGGACGAGGACATCATCAGGGAGGGGGAGCTGGCGGAAGCCACCTTGGGAGAGGGTAAGGAGGGTGGAGAGATGGAGACCGGGTGGGATGTGGGAATACAGGCGCGGCAGCGGGCGGGGGTGGGAGAGGATCGGGGACACTAGCGGGTGAGGAGGATCAAGTTTATGGGAGGTGTACAGGATCCGTATCCTTTCAAGGAAAAGGAGGAGGTGGGGGAAGGGGATGAGATCATACAGGATCCGCGTGGGGGAGGGGAGACGGATGCGATAAGCAAGGCGGAGAGCATGGCGTTCAAGGATTTGGAGGGATTTATAGAAGGTAGGGGGGGCGGAGATCCAGGCTGGATGGGCGTAACAAAGGATAGGGTGGATGAGGGATTTATAGGTGTGGAGGACTGTGGAGGGGTCCAGACCCTATGTGCGGCCGGAAAGGAGCTTGAGGAGACGGAGTCGGGAACGTGCCTTGGCTTGGATCGTCTGGAGATGGGGACTCCAGGAGAGGCGACGGTCGAGGGTGACGCCAAGGTACTTAAGGGTGGGAGTGAGGGCGATAGGACGGCCATAGACGGTGAGATAGAAATCAAGGAGGCGGAAGAAAGGGGTGGTTTTGCCTACAATGATCGCCTGGGTTTTGGAGGGATTGACCTTGAGCAACCACTGGTTGCACCAAGCGGTGAACCGATCAAGATGGGATTGGAGAAGGCGTTGGGAGCGTTGCAGGGTGGGGGCAAGGGCGAGGAAGGCGGTGTCATCGGCAAACTGGAGGAGGTGGACGGGGGGCGACGGCGGCGGCATGTCCGCCGTGTACAAAAGGTACAGAAGGGGGGAGAGGACGGAGCCTTGGGGCACACCGGCGGAGGGGAAAAAAGGTGTAGGAATCTGTTATGGATGGTGACATAGGAAGGACGGCGGGAGAGAAAGGAACCGATCAGACGGACGTAGTTAATGGGAAGGGCAAAGGTTTGGAGCTTGAAGAGGAGACCGGAATGCCAGACGCGGTCATAAGCGCGTTCGAGGTCAAGGGAGAGGAAGATTGCGGAGCGACGGGAATTTAGCTGTTCAGAAAGGAGATGAGTGAGGTGAAGGAGAAGATCGTCGTAAGAGAAGGACATCCGAAAGCCACACTGGGAGACGGGAAGGAGGCGGTGCTGGCGGAGATGCTGGTGGATGCGGCGAGTGAGGATAGATTCCAGGACCTTGCTGAAGACCGAGGTGAGGCTGATGGGACGGTAGGAGGAGATGGCGGACGGCGGTTTGCCAGGTTTAAGGAACATGAGGATACGGGAGGTTTTCCACAGGTCGGGGTAGTAACCGGTGGACAGGACTACATTGTAGAGCCTGGCCAGGGTGGAGAGGAAAGAGACAGGAGCTTCACGAAGGTGACGGTAGGTGACACGATCGTGACCAGGAGTGGTGTTGCGTTTTGTGCGGAGTGTATCAATGAGATCCTGTGTAGTGATAGGGGCATTGAGTTCCGTGTGTGTAATGTTGTCCAAGTACTGGAAACCAGGAGCGAGGGGAGGGACAGAGGTGTCAGTTTGATCGCGGATATCCGGGAAGAGGGAGTAATCGAACTGGGGATCATCGGGGATGGAAAAAACATCGGAGAGGTAGGAGGCAAAGTGGTTGGCCTTACTAAGGGTGTCAGGGAAGGGGTGATCATCGTGGAGAAGAGGATAGTAGGGGGAGGGCTTAGTTCCGGTAAGGCGACAGAAGCCCGACCAGAACTTGGATGAGTTGATTGGTAGGGTAGCATTTAAACGGGTGCATGTCTGTCACCGCGAGCAAATTACGAACGTGTCGCTGGAGTTGCCGGTGGCGTCGTAGTGTGTCCGGGTCACGCGTGCGGAGGAAGGCACGGTAGAGACTACGGGATTCACGGAGGAAGAGAACGGCCTGTGGGGGTAAGGTAGGACGGTGGGGGTGGATGGCGACAGTAGGGACGTGGGCCTCCACGGCCTCAGACAAGGTCTGCTGGAGAAAGGAGGCGGCATGGGTGACATCGTCAGGGTGGTGGTAGGTGAGAGGGTGGCTATCGACCTGGGTGGAAAGGATATCCCGGTAGGCATTCCAGGTGGCTTGGGAATAGTCGTGGACATACTTAGGGGGAGGATCAGTACGTGGGTCGGGGCGAGGGCGACGACCGTCTGAAATGGTGAGGAGGACAGGGAGATGGTCGCTACCAATAGGCTCCAGGACATCCACCGTTATGCGGCCAAGGAGGTTGGGGGAGGATAGGATAACATCGGGACTGGAGTTGGATTCGGGACGGGTGTGCTGGGGGATGGGAATAAGGTCGCCTTGAAGGGAGGAGAGGAACCGATGCCACCGCCGTAACTGGGCGGCGGAACGACTATGGATGTTGAGGTCGGCGGCGATCACGTAGGAGGAGAAGGTACGGTCAATGTGGGAGAGGAAGTCGAAGGGAAGAGGGGCGTTAGGGCGGACATAGATGGTGGCGCAGGTAACGGTAAGGCCAGGGAAGAAGAGACTAAGGATCAGGTGTTCGGTGGGGTCGGGAAGGAGAGGTTGTAGCCGAACGGGGATATGGCGGTGGTGCCCATGGCAACTCCGCCACGCGCAATCGGGAGGGTATTATCGGAGCGGTGGAGGAGGTAGGGCGAAGTGTGGACGGAGTGGTGGGGTTGGAGGAAGGTTTCATTAAGGAGGAAGGCGTCCACACGGTGGGTGGCAAGGGTATGGAGAAAGAGGTTCTTTTTTGCAGGAAGGGAGCGGATGTTGTTGAAAAGCATATGTTGCTGTCGCGCCATGACAGGGATTTAAACGAGGGTGTCAAGACGGGAGAAGGTGAAATGGGCCTGGTTGTTAGAGTAGGTGGCGTACATTTTGAGGTGGAAAACGGATCGGGTGGCGAGGGAGATCTGTTGGAGGGTGTGTGGGCGCTGAAAAGGATGTACATTCTGCAGGACAATGGTGAGGAATCGGATGATGTCCTCAGCGGTAGGGGGTGGGCGAAGGGAGTTGCCGGGAGGGGTGGGGGCGTCCAGAGGGCGGACAGGAACGGTGAGTTCAGGAGTGGTAGGAGGGGGTCGGGCCTTACACTTCTGGGAGTAGGTGGGATGAGGGAGGTTACAGGTATTACAGGAGGGTGGGGGGACTGGAGATTGGGGCACTGCCGTAAAAGGTGGGCTTGCCTACAGTGCGGGCAGGTGGGGGCCTCGCGGCACTCTGATGTTGGGTGTGCATTATATCGCAAGCACCTTTGGCAGCGGAGGGATTGAGGAGGGGAACGGGAGGGGTCAACTTTATAACACTGGTTAAAAAGGAGGGCACCCTCCTTCAGGAGACGGTCTATGGAGGGGGCGTGCTCAGAGAAAACGCGCATAAGGCGGGTGGGGCCGGCAGCGTTATGGATCCGGCGAACTGCACGCACATCCAGATGGGGATGGGCCTGAAGCTCCGCCAACACCTCCTCCTCCGTGATCACTGGACTGAGCCGAGTGATCATGGCGGTGAGGATCGGCGGGCGACGCGGAGGTTGGGGTTGGTGGGAGGGAGGTGGCGATGGAGCAGGGGTGAGAGAGGCATGAGGGCCAAAGCGGGTGATAGGGATGCGGGAAAGGAGGTCCGTGTGGAGGGTAGGGCTGGGGGAGGAGATGAGTACCGAATCACGGCGAGGAGTGAGGAGGGAGATGGGGGCACCAGGACAATTCTGGCGAAGGAAGAGGGTGAGGTTCCGGGCTTCAAGGAGGGAGGGATCTGGACGGGAGAGGAGGTAGCGGTAGGAGGAGGGGGTAGAGGAGGAGGAGGAGGGGGCAGGGACGGGCGGGGAGACATCCATGGCATCAGGGGTGGGGGAAGGGGGACGAGGCGGAGCCTTTTTTGGAGCAGACGAGACAGGAGCGCCACTGGGGCGCTTGACGGCGGCGGAGGAGGTGTGGGGGACGGGAACAACTGGAATGTGGCGGGGAGTGGCAGGTCACGGGGCAGGAGTCGGCACCGGAGATGGGGACGGTGACGGTGAAGGCGAAGGCGAAGGCGACGGTGACGATGACGGTGGCAGTGGCGGCGGTGATGGCGAAGGTGACGGGGAGAGCTGGGCGTGGACAGTGGCCCGACGGGCCACCACCCGAGCCGGAGCTGCAGTGACAGGCTGGGGGAGAGGGGGGAAAGGATCAGAACGAGACGAGTGAGAGGAGAAGCGGGAGAGGGGGCGAAAAAGATAGAGGGTGAAGGGAGAGTGAGGAGAGGTGGGATGGAAGGAGGGGGGGGGACTGGGCACACCAAGTTATAGTGGTGGAGGCGGCGGAAGGGGATGTATAGACGATGGCGGTGGTGGTAGTAGTGACGGTGGTGGTGGGGGCGGACATGACGACAGGAAGAAAAAACGCACAGCACGAAAAGGAAAGGACACAAACTGGGAACAGGCGAAGACACAGACGGACGAAGACCAGGGTCGGACGACCAGGGCGGACGGCGACAGCGGCGGCGGCGAGCACCGGCGGCGGCGAGCACCGGCGGCGAACAGACGGACGGACAGCAGGCGGCGGCGAACAGACGGACGGACAGCAGGCGGCGGCGGCAGCAGGCGGCGAGCACCGGCAGGCGGGGAGCTCCAGCAGGCGGCAGGCGGCAGGCGGCAGGCGGCAGGCGGCAGGCGGCGACCAGGCGGCGGCGGTGAGCACCGGCAGGCGGCGACGGGGAGGACCGGCAGGCGGCGACCAAACGGCGGCGGCGGCGAGCACCGGCAGGCGGCGGCGGCGGCGGCGGCGGCGAGCAGACGGCAAGGCAAGGAAACGGTGGGGATCTTCCACGTCGAAGTTGCACCCTGAGAGTAGCCCAGGCAGTGAAACTCTTCGACGAAGAAGAGAGGGAAGCCAACCCGCCAATGGCGACAACGTCCTCCGCTCCGCAATATATAGCGTACTGTAACTATTCTGCGCATGCGTCGAAAACTTGATAGTTGAACCAACACTGCCCGCCGGCAGCGCCCTCGCTGGTGGAATAGCGGAACTCAGTCGCCCTCTGCGTTGCTGTTTGCCACGGCCGTCGACGCACTCTGTCGTCTTCGATTTGAGCAAATCGTGGAGATGATGGGATTCCATGGACTGTCCAGCTGGTAGCCGCTGTCACGGTTTAACAGATTTTCCGCCAGTCGTATTTCTACGGATTCTTTAATAATGGAGTCCCAGAAAGACGTTACTGTGGACAAAATCATTGTTTTCTCATACTCCATTGAATGTCCAGTCGAAATACAATGTTCAGCAATAGCGGACTTGCTTGGCTGCAAAAGGCGGGTGTAACGTTGATGTTCAGTGCAGCGTTCTTCCACGGTGCGTGTGGTTTGACCTATGTAAGTCATACCACATTGGCACGGTATCTTTTAAATTCCGGCCTTTCGTAGTAACAGATTGTCCTTAACTGATCCCACAATGTCCGCAATCTTAGATGGTGGGAGGAAAACCACTTTTACCTGAAATTTTCGGAGGATTCTTGCTATTTTAAACGAAGTGTTGCCAACGAAAGGAAGAAAAGCTAAAGATTGTTCCGGCATGTTCTCCTCTTTATTCACTTCCTGCTTCTTAGTTTTAACTGTTAGTGCCCTGTTAATGTGCCGGATGGGATACCCATTTTCGCTGAATACTGTCTTTAGATGGGCGAGTTCTTGAGATCTGAGAAAACTGAGAGAGGGCCCTGACGTAGTGGTATTGAAAGCTGACAAAAGTAATGCAACTGTTATGTTACCTCGTGGTGTGTATAAAGATGTATGGTCTGCTAAGTGACTATACCTGTAGGAGGATTGATTACGATACTACAAGACGTGTGCAACGAAAAACTTCAGCACTATTAAATTCCTCCCCCTTACCGCAAGAGACCATCAAGAGGTTAAAACCACATGTTGTGTACCTCCAAGACTGTATGGCCTTCCAAAGATTCATAAAGAGGGTCTTCCTCTGCGTCAAATAGTGAGCAACATTGGAGCTCCTACATATGATTTAGCTAAACATCTCGCTTCCTTACTGAGACCTTTCGTAGGCAAGTGCTCACATCACACACGAAACTCAACTGATTTTATCAACAGACTGGGGGCTCTTCGTCTTCGCAGTGTAGACCTTCTAGTAAGTTTTGATGTAGTCTCACTTTTTACAAAAGATTCTTTGACACTGATTGGTAACATGTTTCCTGTTGATATCACTGCTTTGTTCAGGCACGCACTTTCCTCAACTTATTTTATGTTTAATCAAGGATATTTTGAACAGACTGACGGTGTCGCCATGGGTAGCCACCTGTCTCCTTTGGTCGCCAACCTTTTTATGGAGGATTTTGAAGAGAAAGCGCTTGAATCAGCTACCCTGAAGCCAACAGTTTTTTGGCGGTATGTGGATGACACTTACATAGTGTGGCCTCATGGAG
Source organism: Schistocerca cancellata (assembly GCF_023864275.1). Taxonomy (NCBI): domain Eukaryota; kingdom Metazoa; phylum Arthropoda; class Insecta; order Orthoptera; family Acrididae; genus Schistocerca; species Schistocerca cancellata. The sequence continues at coordinate 419,345,947 of NC_064634.1, read as the reverse complement.
AAGATAAATTAATGGAGTTTCTACATCACCTCAACTCCATTCATAGCAACATCCTGTTCACCATGGAAATAGAGAAAGATGGTTGTTTGCCTTTCTTGGATGTCCTGGTTCGAAGGAAGAATGATGGTTCTCTAGGGCACTCAGTTTACCGGAAATCCACTAATACTGATTTGTACCTGCAAGCATCGAGTAGCCATCACCCATCGCAAACCATGAGTTTGCTTAAAACGCTTGTTCATAGAGCTCATACTGTCTCAGTTCTAGATAGCTTATCTCAAGAACTCGCCCATCTAAAGACAGTATTCAGCGAAAATGGGTATTCCATCCGGCAGATTAACAGGGCACTAACAGTTAAAACTAAGAAGCAGGAAGTGAATAAAGAGGAGAACATGCCGGAACAATCTTTAGCTTTTCTTCCTTTCGTTGGCAACACTTCGTTTAAAATAGCAAGAATCCTCCGAAAATTTCAGGTAAAAGTGGTTTTCCTCCCACCATCTAAGATTGCGGACATTGTGGGATCAGTTTAGGACAATCTGTTACTACGAAAGGCCGGAATTTACAAGATACCGTGCCAATGTGGTATGACTTACATAGGTCAAACCACACGCACCGTGAAAGAACGCTGCACTGAACATCAACGTTACACCCGCCTTTTGCAGCCAAGCAAGTCCGCTATTGCTGAACATTGTATTTCGACTGGACATTCAATGGAGTATGAGAAAACAATGATTTTGTCCACAGCAACGTCTTTCTGGGACTCCATTATTAAAGAATCCGTAGAAATACGACTGGCGGAAAATCTGTTAAACCGTGACAGCGGCTACCAGCTGGACTGTGCATGGAATCCCATCACCTCCACGATTTGCTCAAATCGAAGACGACAGAGTGCGTCGACGGCCGTGGCAAACAGCAACGCAGAGGGCGACTGAGTTCCGCTATTCCACCAGCGAGGGCGCTGCCGGCGGGCAGTGTTGGTTCAACTATCAAGTTTTCGACGCATGCGCAGAATAGTTACAGTACGCTATATATTGCGGAGCGGAGGACGTTGTCGCCAGTCTGCGACGGCTCACCTGAAGATGACTGGCAGGTGCCCAGTTGAAATATCGTGCGAAGTATTGAACGACGACCGGCTGCAAGCCCGAAATTTGTTTGAACAGTCAATTCACCGGGAAAATTTTAAAATTCACAACATTATTTATGTTTACAGATACCACTCTCATGCCAAACCTCTCTTGTGTGCATACAACACTTCACTCAGTAAAACAACTTGCTCGACCCAGTAAATCGTTCTCTTCCAGAGGCTCTGCAGCACAGAACACACACACACACACACACACACACACACACACACACACCGATAGCTCTGGCTTCACGCTACCCCAAAGTCACTACCTAATGTCACATGGCAAACAGGCACATGAATCAAGCCTTAGTGCTGTTACAGGCTGTTCAATTAGTTTGTACAATATACTAGATGCCCTTCGCATAAATTATACACTGGTAACAGTGTCCCCTAGCTGGAATGTCACTCTACTACACTACTGGCCATTAAAATTGCTACAGACGTGAAATTTAACAGGCAGGAAGAAGATGCTGTGATATGCAAATGATAAGCTTTTCAGAGCAGTCCCACAAGGCTGGCGTCGGTGGCGACACCTACAACGTGCTGACATGAGGAAAGCTTCCAACCGATTTCTCATACACGAACAGCATTTGACCGACGTTGCCTGGTGTAACGTTGCTGTGATGCTTTTCGTAAAGAATAAAAATGCGTACCATCACGTTTCCGACTTTGATAAATGTCGGCTTGTAGCCTATCGCGATTGCGGTTTACCGTGTCGCGACATTGCTGCTCGCATTGGTCGAGATCCAATGACTGTTAGCAGAATATGGAATCGGTGGGTTCAGGAGGGTAATACGGAACGTCGTGCTGGATCCCAACGGCCTCGTATCACTAGCAGTCGAGATGACAGGCATCTTATCCGCATGGCTGTAAAGGATCGAGCAGCCACGTCTCGATCCCTGAGTCAACAGATGGGGACGTTTGCAAGACAAAAACCATCTGCACGAGCAGTTCGACGACGTTTGCAGCAGCATGGACTATCAGCTCGGAGACCATGGCCGCGGTTACCCTTGACGCTGTATCACAGTCAGGAGCGCCTGCGATGGTGTACTCAACGACGAATCTGGGTGCACGAATGCCAAAACGTCATTTATTCTGATGAATCCAGGTTCGTTCTGTTTACAGCATCATGATGGCCGCATCCGTGTTTGACGACATCGCAGTGAACTCACATTGGAAGCGTGTATTAGTCATCGCCATACTGGCGTATCACCCGGCGTGATGGTATGGGGTGCCGTTGGTTACACGTCTCGGACACCTCTTGTTCGCATTGACGGCACTTTGAACAGTGGACGTTGCATTTCAGATGTGTTACGACCCGTGGCCCTACCCTTCACTCGATCTCTGCGAAATCCTACATTCAGCAGGATAATGCACGACCGCATGTTGCAGGTCCTGTGCGGGCCTTTCTGGATACAGAAAACGTTCGACTGCTTTCCAGTCACTACTCTTGATGAACTGTGGTATCGTGTTGAAGCTGCATGGGCAGCCGTACCTGTACACGCCATCCAAGCTCTGTGTGACTCAATGCCCAGGCGCATCAAGGCCGTTATTAGGGCCAGAGGTGGTTGTTCTGGGTACGATTTCTCAGGATCTATGCAACCAAATTGTGTGCAAATTTAATCACATGTCAGTTCTAGTATAATTCATTTGTCCAATGAATACCCGCTTACCATCTGCATTTCTTCTTGGTGTAGAAATATTAATGGCCAGTAGTGTAAGCTGTTTAGTATGTTGCCGAAGGTCAACTTTAGGAAAATATAAATACAGAAGGACTAAGTTCAGGATTACACAGTAACCGTCACTTAATGTGGTACCACCTAAACGCACAGCTTAAATCGAACAGCCCTTATAAGAAAATCTATGTCGGCCAGGCTGAAAGATCTGATACGATTATCCGCAACCCCACATAACCGTGGCGAGTTACACAGCCCCCGACCAACTAAGTCTCTACTGGTAACCATCACACGTACTTCTGTGTCCAACAAAAACTTGTACTCTTTACCTCATAGAACACCCGTTGCTCCACATTCCACCTCTGCATACATATTAGTTAATGGAACTTTTTCTTCTCCTACATGTTCAACGGCTGCTTAACGCGTCTCTGTCTACATCTATGTCAATTACCAAAATTCTGCCGCTGATACCTTCCATTACGCCGGCCGTGGTGGCCGAGCGGTTCTAGGCGCTACAAGTCTGGAACCGCGCCACCGTTACGGTCACCGGTTCGATTCCTGCCTCGGGCATGGATGTGTGTGATGTCCTTAGGTTAGTTAGGTTTAAGTGGTTCTAAATTCTAGGGGACTGATGACCTCAGAAGTTAAGTCCCATAGTGCTCTGAGCCCTTTGAATCATTTGAAACCACCATTTCCTCTATTTTCCTGCGGCTGGCGACACTGTCCTTGTAAATTTCCCTTCTGACCACAACTCTAGCACTTAATGCTAGCATAAAATACCCCATGTCCGTCTCGAACTGCTGTTGATACTATATGTCAGTCTCTTCACGTTCTATTTCTAACATAATAGCAGAATACTAATCCTCTGATGCACGTAAGCACAATTGTTGACGTATCCAACAGCAATTCCTCCAGAAAATCAGCTTCTTGCGTCAATACTGCTTTTGCTTCGTTTTCTGACCCAACTCGTAAATTTGTTTATTACACTCCTGGAAATTGAAATAAGAACACCGTGAATTCATTGTCCCAGGAAGGGGAAACTTTATTGACACATTCCTGGGGTCAGATACATCACATGATCACACTGACAGAATCACAGGCACATAGACACAGGCAACAGAGCATGCACAATGTCGGCACTAGTACAGTGTATATCCACCTTTCGCAGCAATGCAGGCTGCTATTCTCCCATGGAGACGATCGTAGAGATGCTGGATGTAGTCCTGTGGAACGGCTTGCCATGCCATTTCCACCTGGCGCCTCAGCTGGACCAGCGTTCGTGCTGGACGTGCAGACCGCGTGAGACGACGCTTCATCCAGTCCCAAACATGCTCAATGGGGGACAGATCCGGAGATCTTGCTGGCCAGGGTAGTTGACTTACACCTTCTAGTGCACGTTGGGTGGCACGGGATACATGCGGACGTGCATTGTCCTGTTGGAACAGCAAGTTCCCTTGCCGGTCTAGGAATGGTAGAACGATGGGTTCGATGACGGTTTGGATGTACCGTGCACTATTCAGTGTCCCCTCGACGATCACCAGTGGTGTACGGCCAGTGTAGGAGATCGCTCCCCACACCATGATGCCGGGTGTTGGCCCTGTGTGCCTCGGTCGTATGCAGTCCTGATTGTGGCGCTCACCTGCACGGCGCCAAACACGCATACGACCATCATTGGCACCAAGGCAGAAGCGACTCTCATCGCTGAAGACGACACGTCTCCATTCGTCCCTCCATTCACGCCTGTCGCGACACCACTGGAGGCGGGCTGCACGATGTCGGGGCGTGAGCGGAAGACGGCCTAACGGTGTGCGGGACCGTATCCCTGCTTCATGGAGACGGTTGCGAATGGTCCTCGCCGATACCCCAGGAGCAACAGTGCCCCTAATTTGCTGGGAAGTGGCGGTGCTGTCCCCTACGGCACTGCGTAGGATCCTACGGTCTTGGCGTGCATCCGTGCGTCGCTGCGGTCCGGTCCCAGGTCGACGGGCACGTGCACCTTCCGCCGACCACTGGCGACAACATCGATGTACTGTGGAGATCTCACGCCCCACGTGTTGAGCAATTCGGCGGTACGTCCACCCGGCCTCCCGCATGCCCACTATACGCCCTCGCTCAAAGTCCGTCAACTGCACATACGGTTCACGTCCACGCTGTCGCGGCATGCTACCAGTGTTAAAGACTGCGATGGAACTCCGTAGGCCACGGCAAACTGGCTGACATTGACGGCGGCGGTGCACAAATGCTGCGCAGCTAGCGCCATTCGACGGCCAACACCGCGGTTCCTGGTGTGTCCGCTGTGCCGTGCGTGTGATCATTGCTTGTACAGCCCTCTCGCAGTGTCCGGAGCAAGTATGGTGGGTCTGACACACCGGTGTCAATGTGTTCTTTTTTCCATTACCAGGAGTGTACATTTCCTTATCCCGTCCACGAAATCTTGGACAGTTTTCCCGCGCCTCTTCACAATAGTGCTCAACTGCTTCCGAAAGTACTTAACACTATTCGTTTGTTGTATCTTTGCAAAAGTCCCTTCTTCGGATGTTCAACGATTGCTGCATTTTTCATTGCTTCCGTGGACCTCACGTACGGTTTCACTTCTTCCACTAGTCGCAATTTTGCCACATCTGCCGACGTCATAATGTCCTTTAAGACCAACTGCCGCTCATCCTCTGATGATTTTTCCAGAAAAGGGAAAAAAAATCAATCCTGTGGCAGTCGTGGTCACTTCATTCAGCGGCACCTGAAGCAGCGCTCACTGTCCATCCTTAACCGTCAATTGTCCATGTATCCGCGTATTATCCGTTCTCAGCGGCGCTACCTTTTCTAACGGTATCCATACTGCTTCCAGCTCCGTCAAGCCCTGTGTCTCTGAATCTGTCATTGCAACGCACTTACTCTCCATCACACACAAAAATAAATTGCAGCCCCAAAAGATCATGACAAAGTAGTCGTTACATCGTATCATGAGCTACCTAGACTCTACACCGCCTTGCAATATGGCCATATCGATGATTATGTAGAGGGTGAGTCACTAACTACTTCCGCCTAGAATAACTCCGAAATTATGATAGTAGATGAAAATATTGTCGGGCAAATGTTGAATGGGGAAAACGGGGCCATAATATGACGTTGGTTTTTTGTTGCTAGGTGGGGTCGCGTCAGAGATATGAAAGTCAACTCTGTATGTTTTTCAATGGGATGCTATAGTTTGGTAATTCTTTTCTGGTAGCGGCTATCGAGACGAATCCAATGATGTGTAACAGTAAGGTATTTGAAGATCAACGAAGGTCACAAAGGTGGCATGAACATCCATTTACAGAAGGTGTTCGAGGTGATGACCATTGGTATCAATGCAGTGCTGCAATCTTCTTATCATGGGTTGAGTGGCATTCCTTATCGCTTCGGCACTTATCGAAGCACATGCTCTGACAATTCTCTCTCGTATATCGTGCAAATAGTAAATATTTGCCGAATACGGCATATCCATTTAACATGCCACTGACATGCAAACACCATTCGACGGTTTCGCAAAACAACACTAATAGGAACGGTAAGTTTAGTATCGTCGAATCAAATGAATGTGAATGATATATTCCTTCGAAGAACATGTCGATATGCTTCTCAGTTATGTAGAATGCTAATGAAATTCAGTGAGACTTACACTCTGAAAGATATCCTCACCGTACTCACCCTACACGTCTTACATTTAAATATGTGTATGATAAATTGAGAACGAGTGGTTATTTAACGCATCGGAAACATATCCGGCAAAGGACAGTTACTAACGATGAAACGGAAATTGTTACTCTTGCCACTGTGGATCGAGATTCATGTGTAGTTCGCGTCAAATCGCAAGGGAATCTGGCATGAGCCAGAAGATTGTTGTTCGTGTTCTGCATCGCCATAAATATCATGCCTACCGTATCAGTCTCAACCCAGAATTAACTGGTACAGATTGTATGCGTCGCATTGAGTTCTGCCGATGGGCTCTCCTTCAGATTAAGAGGGATGACATGTTTATTAATTTGATTTTATTTACTGGCGAGGCTACATTCACGAACCATAGAAATGTTAATTTGCATAACATGCATTATTGGGAAACTGAAAATCCGTGTTGGCTGCGGCAAGTTGCAAACCAAAAACCGTGGTCGGTGAATGTATAGTGTGGGATTCTGGAGCACAGAATTAGAGGCCCCTATTTCATCGAAGGGAATCTTAATGGTACGAAGTACACCACATTCTTGCATGAAATTTTAGGTCTGTTATTGGAAGAAATACCTTTAGAAACAAGGAACAGAATGTTGTATCAACACAATGGGTGTCCGGCACATTTTTCGCTGATGGCTAGAGTCAATTCCCAAATCGTTGGATTGGCCGGCTCGTTCGCCAGACTTGACGCTTCTGGATTTTTTCTTGTGGGGATTCATAAAAGACATTGTTTATAAAGACGTTCCAAGTACATCTGAAGATATGCGAGAGAGAACTGTCAGAGCATGTGCTTCCATAAGTGCCAATGTAATAAGGAATACCACCATATCCATGATAAGAAGATTGGATCACCGTATTGGTACCAATGGTCATCACTTCGAACACGTTCTGTAAATGGACGTTCATGCCACCTTTGTGACCTTCGTTGACCTTCAAAGACCTTATCGTTACACATCATTGGATTCGTCTCGATAGCCGCTATCAGAAAATAATTACCGAACTATAGCACCCCATTTAAAAGCAACAAAGTTGACATTCATATCTCTGAAGCGACACCACCTAGCAAAAAACCAATGTCATCTTATGGACCCCGTTGTCCCATGCAACTTTTGTCCCATAAACTTTTCAGCTCCTCTCATACTTTCAGAGTTATTCTTGGTGGCAATAGTTAGTGACTCACCATGTATAACAGGTCAGAGGCATTTACTGTATGCGTATACATGGTGCAGTATACAAAATGGTTCAAATGGCTCTGAGCTCTATGGGACTTAACATCTTTGGTCATTAGTCCCATAGAACTTAGAGCTACTTAAACCAAAGTAACCTAAGGACATCACACACATCCATGCCCGAGGCAGGATTCGAACCTGCGACCGTAGCGGTCACGCGGTTCCAGACTGAAGCGCCTAGAACCGCACGGCCACAGCGGCCGGCGGTGCAGTATACCTAAGTTTCATTGTGTACGCCTTACAGACACCAAATACTGTTTTCTACAGTTAAACTTAAATTCAGATAAGTCAGTCGGATCTCCGGCATGAGCAAGGTAACCTTCAAGATATGATTACAGTCATGGTTCAAAAAATGGTTCAAATGGCTCTGAGCACTATGGGACCTAACATCTATGGTCATCAGTCCCCTAGAACTTAGAACTACTTAAACCTAACTAACCTAAGGACATCACACAACACCCAGTCATCACGAGGCAGAGAAAATCCCTGACCCTGCCGGGAATCGATTACAGTCATGCTTCGCTTCCATGTCTATTTCACCCTCCTAATTATAGCCAAACGGTTCATCACTCGTTGCACAGTGTTGTTATCATAGGCCATGGTCCAGATTCCATGCTGCGTGAAGCTACAAATTCTGACAACAAACTATAACGCCCGCAGTGTAGGGTGGGATGGCTATGAATCAGGATGGTGCAGGCAGACAGTGGAGGCGAGGTGGGAGACTAGGAGGTTCCGCATAGAAAGGCAGTTCCGAATGTAAAAAGTTCTTTAGTGACGCTTCCTGTGCTGCTTGGTACAGTGGGTCAGTAGCCAGCTGACGGATGAACCGTGCTGCGCTGTCTGCCTGCACCCCCCGCCATTCTGAGACTTACACTCCACTAAGCCACATGGAACCTGAGTCGATACATGTATGCAGTGAATGACTAACAAAGTCTAATATGTATTGCCTACGTGCAACCCAACTACATTTTACAGTCACAACAGCCAGTAATTCAGCATCCAAAAGCCTTTGACATCACGTTCGTCCTCAAGGCGGCGGAACACAAGCAAGAGTACCAGGCCAAATGGAAGGCCCCCACCATTCCCTGTGAGTGGACGGTGATCTCATATACTTGTTAACACCTAAATCCAAAGAAGACGCCCGGAATGCCTCACAGAATATCCCTCAAAGATAACGAAGCTGCTAGTAGTAGATATTAGGTACATAGTTGTATCTTAGCAGAAACCTGCGATAACAATCAAAATGATTGAACTATGTAGTATAGAAACTGAATACTGAAAGCTGCACTGCAACAGCCAAATCTGAAACGGCTGCATTTACGAAATTTACTGACCATCAGACAGTGAACAAGAGCAGAGTGTCCCGCAGGACATAATTCACCGTAGTACAAACGTTCATAGGAAATGTTAAGAATCCGTCTCCTACAGTCGAGCATTGCTGACAAAGCCGCGAAGCCGTATGGCAGGGTGACGCGAAGAATTCGGCACTCCAGAAGAGTCGAGCGATGTCGTACTCAGAGTTCAGTGATAGATGCGACGAGAAGACGGTGGATTAGCGTAGCTGGCGATGACATACAGGAGGTGGCTGTCTGAAGAAAAACACAATACTCTCTGTTCTAAGGCCGTTTTTATATGGACGTTTCCGCAGTTCTCTAGACGAATGATTTGTGTGGCTTGTAGTCAACTGGCGTAGTTAACGCCACCTGTGGTGGAGACGCTAAGCCTACAGCGGATGGAAAAAAGTGTGGAAACAGCAAGAGTTGTCTCTTTGCGAGAAACGAATTACTCTTAATTCATTCGAACATCGGTACATTCAGTTTAGTCACTCTCTCTATTGGTGAAGCCTTGTCAGTGTTTTAGGATTAGTACCGGATCATACTTTGGAACATTTTTCCTACACTTCAGTTATATGTATGTGTCCCAAGTGTTCCTTCCACTCAAGTTAGTCATTTAGGTAGTTGCATGTCCAATGGATAATGTGTACGATTAATCGTAATTAAGTGGAACAAGGCAGTATATATTCCTCATTACACTTTAATTCGTAAATATGGATACATGCTGATCATAAACCAGTTTTTTGTTCTATGGAATTGTGAGTTAGTGATTCATACCCATTAACTTTACATATTATGAAAACAGAAATTCTTCTATGGCACAAATGGCGTTGTCAACGAGAAGGTTTTTCAGTTTATTTTTAAATTTTGATTTGATGTCCATGAGACATTTCATGTCCTTTATAAGTGATTAAAATTTGGTTACAGCATAATGCACTGGTTTGTGTGCTAGAAAATACTTTAAGATGGAGTTACGAATTTTACTTGTTCTGTATGGTAATTATGTATACCATCGTTCCTTTTGAAGTGTAGTGGATTATTTACAACAATCTCCGTCAGGGAATAAATATACTGTGAAGCAGTGGTCACAATGCCTACCTCTTTGCACAGATGTGTACAGTGTGATAGTGGATGAGCACCACATGTTATACTTATAGCATGTTTCTGAAAAATAAAGTATTTTTTTCTTGAAGCTGGGTAAACCTAGATTATAATTCTATACGGCATTATTAAATAGAAATACGCACACAATATCAGCTTACTGATTTGTCTCTCCCAAAAATTTGCTACGACTGGAAGTCAAATGCGGCTGAATTAAGTTGATTTGCAATTGCAAATACTTTTTCCAGTTTAAAATCTCATCAGTACGGACACATCAAATGTCTGAATTTTCCAAACTAGTTATTTCTTCCTCGCCATGTGTTACACATATCATTGGTGTAGTACTTGTAGATGCGCAGAACTGAATATGCTGTGTCTTTTCGAAATCGACAGTGAAAACATTCGCAGAAAATGACAGAATAACACTTTTAATAACATTTTTATTATTTTTTTGTTATTGTATGTATGTCTGGACCGAATACAATTTTAGGATCATCTGCAAAAGAACTGATTCTGTTTCTTGTAAATTAGACGGAAGTTCGTTTATATACGAGAGAAACAATAGCGGACCTAAGGCTGATACTTGTAAAAACGCATACTTCTTTACTTACCTGGCCAGTAAAAACTCCACTGCTTACACTGGCTGAGTTATTAAATGCAATCTTGTGAATTTTTTTATCAATTGTTTGGCTGTACCATCAGTTACATAAAACTTTCACCTAGCTAGGAGAATTTTATGACTCGCACAAACCTGTGCCTTAGATAGGTCACAAGAAATACCATCCGCTGCTATTTTGTTATTAATGCTTGTAAAATTAGGCGAGTTAATTTGTAAACAGCATTTTCAGTTGAGAAAGTCTTCCTCTAGTGACTTTCTGTAATCTTTTGGAGTCAGGCTGCTTATTTGCTGCCGGAACTCATAGCCTTCCAGCATTTCCTTACTATATACTGTTAACTATCTTACTAGTGTGTACTATTTGCAAGCACAGTTACTACTTGTCGCTTATGAGGAAGTTAAAAAAAAAAAAGTGTGTGAAATCTTATGGGACTGAACTGCTAAGGTCATCAGTCCCTAAGCTTACACACTACTTAACCTAAATTATCCTAAGGACAAACACACACACCCATGCCCGAGGGAGGACTCGAACCTCCGCCCGGACCAGCCGCACGGCCCATGACTGCAGCGCCATAAACCGCTCGGCTAATCCCGCACGGCAGGAAGTTATGAGGCTCTTATATTTATTTATAAAGAAAAATGTGGAACTGTTGAAACAGTTAACAAGTCCTGAGTGTTGTATTTGAGAAATATAGTGAAACTTTATCTGAATCTGTAACTGATTTTTTTTTGGGGAGTGGGGGGGGGATATGCTTTGGCGTTTTTATAATCATCATGTGGTCTGGTAAGGATGGAGGAAGTTTTACCATGTTGATAAGCGATTACAAAGGATGAAAAATTTTGGATACTGCGTTTGGTGAGGAATTTTTTAGAATTTACCGCAGTTTTGATTTGCAGTCAGATACAGCGAACTTTGGTAATTTCTGTATAGAATTTCCCTTCTGTATAGTGCTGTATACGTTTGAGGTATAAGTAATTTGTTATTCAGTGCCTGTGGAGTTACTTTATTTGGTTTCCATTCTCTGTCAATAAGAAGTTAATTTATGGTTGAAAAAGAGCATTGAAGCGTTATTTCTCAAAATTAGTGGAACCTTCTTTTACTCAATTTGAGTTATAAGATACTGCTGTTAAGTAAACATACCTGGTTGTATGGGATCTAGGGTTGCAGGTGTTGTTACTGATTCACTGGAATTGGGTGTATGCATTTGGATGCAATTGTGGATTTGTCATTGATCAGTTGTCAGTCAGTGATGCAGTTATTGTTAATGGGATTATCTACTGGTGCTCCTTTTGTATTGATGCAACAAATAATTTATAAAAGTTAGGAGTTATTTTGCTTACTTATTCAGTGGTAGCACATAGGTGTGGCTAGAACAGGTAGTAGTAAGTTGTGGTGAACATATTTCTGCCCCCTTCCCTTTTCCCAGTTGTGGAGCTGAAAGTGACTTTGAGCGTATTGGGGTATGTGATTATTTTCATGTGGAATCAAGGTGCTAAATACATTGGAATATATAGTTTTCATGGTCTGAATGAATTTGTTTTCCAGCAAAAGGTGGATTTTGCACTTTAGAAAACTATGTGGCCTGTGTAGGCATAAGACTATAAGGAACATTCTCCAGAGAGGTATGAAACATTTCATGCACTAAAATTCATTCTCTTGTAGTTTTGTTAACATTATGACTTTGTCAATTGACTATTGAATTTATTACTTGTATTAGACGAGAAGTTTGAATATTTTTCCTCTATATAGATCTTCATTCATTTTTATTTTGTTTTTGATTTACTTTCGGTTACTGATGAGGAATATTGATTGAAGGTGTCTGATGCTGGACATCTGTAGGTGCTACGTAGAAACGGTGATGTCTAAATAGAGAATTATTTTCCCCTGTCTATTATCAGCCATTTGACTCATGAACCTTGAATTGCTGCAGCTTAGTGTACATATCGTTTGAGGAAAATGAATTTTATTTTTGGTTATTTTAACAATCATTAAAAATAGAGACTGTTAAGTACATGAACAGAAGTCTTTTTATTCCTCTTCGATTATCATAACCAACAGTGTTCTTGCTAGGCACTGAAGGCCATGAGGAGAATAATTGCTACATATTACATAATAGGAGAACAATTAAGGGATAATCATGAAGAAATGCAAGCTGGTAGTGAGTGATTAACAGAGAAATAGGCTCTCATAAGGAGCAAGTAAAGGCTGATTATGAAGTGTTAGGAGGTAGGTGTTCAAATGGTTCAAATGACTCTGAGCACTATGGGACTTAACAGCTATGGTCATCAGTCCCCTAGAACTTAGAGCTACTTAAACCTAACTAACCTAAGGACAGCACACAACACCCAGCCATCACGAGGCAGAGAAAAACCCTGACCCCGAACCCGGGAACCCGGGGGTGGGAAGCGAGAGCGCTACCGCACGACCACGAGATGCGGGCGGAGGTAGGTGTCAGCAGATTGGCAGTAATCCTCTAGAATTAATATGGGAAAGACATAATCAATTAAAAGATGGAACTATAGACTCACAAGAGCAAACCGATGAGCAGGTGGTTGTTGCAGAAGTTTTTGAACTTGCAACTCGAAGTCCCGTTGATTGTTAGTGCTGAGCAGATTTCAGATGGCACAATGCTGGCCAATATATGTCATCTACAGGACATTGCAGCTGTTCAGAAACGGTCTGTGGTTGAATCAGAGAAAATGGCAGTGCATTTAAGCCTAGAGTTGGAAGATGAATCTTAGGATTAATCAAAGATTAATTATGACTAGAGAGTATGGCTGTGTCAAAAGAGGCTCCAGAGAATGGTGATGAAGAAAGAGTTAAAAACATGAATGAGGTGGTATCTGCTCTAAGATTAAATCAGTTGATGGAATGAGGAATAGGGCTTGGTGTAACTACACAAAACTTGAAACCACGTTTGGAATACTCTAAAAATATTAATGAAATTGAATTAAGTAGAAGCAGAACTGAAGTGAACTGAAATTCAGGCAAGGCAGATGAATTCCAAGCTATTTCAGTTCACTTGTCTGAAAATAATGAGACATATCTGGCTGTGCAATTATAACAAGGACACAGATTCCAAAAGATTAATGAATAAATGGATCTTGATCCAGATGTATGTAAAACTACGACCGATTTTTCTCTTTGTGGGTATACTGATGAAAGTGAATGTGCATTTATTGTCTGAGATTACGAGTTGAGAGTGAATGATTTTCGGTATGTGTTATTCAGTGATTCACTGAAGGTGATGATTCAAGGTAAAGGAGCAACCTATTTGAGAGCTAGTAAGTTTCAAATGAATGGCTTTCCACATATTCTTTGTGAATTATTTGATATGCTATTTCAATTGAATGGTGTGTAACACATCTGAAAAAAGGTAAGGGATAAAATGAGAGAAAGGCAGATTTCAATATGAGAGGATGTGGCAACGACTAGATTCTTGAGACATATGTGCTCAGTTTTGAGTACACAGTGATTTCAATTGTGTGTCAATTGACAGTTTTTGGGTGTGTAACCAAGCAGTTTCCTCTATGTTTCTTGTATATTTTCTCTTTTGCTAATATTTCTTGGTTGATTAACTATTTATAAGGTGGTTGTTATTACATTTTTCATTCTGAGAGAACATATGAAATCAAGGTTGATAGTGATATATGGTGATGGGTAGGTTTTGAAAGTAGTTTTGGATGAGGCTTTCCATATATCTTCGTGTACTTTTCTTACGTAAAAGTTTTATTCCTTTGATGAAGTAATTTCCTGTAATTTCATACATGCCTTGTGTGTGGTGTCTGGTATGAGAATTCTAAATATACCTCATACAATGGTTTTAATGTGAACAATTTTGGCATAAATACTTCTCCTCACACCTTCCTTATCAACATTTTAATGCTTTGATATTGATTTTATTGAATATGGGAGGAGTATAGAGAGATGATACAGGTGAAGTACCGAACACTCTGTAGATTACAAGAAAGCTTTCGAAGAAGTAAGGTGGTCAAAGCTATGGACAATCGTCATCGGGATCCGTTCTTTGAGACATCTGGTGTACCTGATCCAGTAACTGTACTTTGTGAGCACACCGACGGTAAGAATCAATAACAGTTCCTTAGACAGTTTTTGTTCTAAGCCGGCGTGGGACAAGGTTGCATTTTCTCTCGACTATTGTTCAATGCGTGTTGTGAACTCATTATAAGCCAAGATTTTGAAGATTGGTATAATGGCATCGTTGTAGGTGGCGACAGTTATTAATCTGAAGTACGCAGCTGATGCTCTTACAATTGCAACAGACGAACATTAACTCGAAACCACCATGCGAAGTTTGGCCGTATGTAGCAGAGAACATAATCTTGACATCAACAATACAAACACCAAAGTGGTGATTGTAGATCTCCCTCATGACAGCAGACCTTACATCACAAGAATTTCTGCCTACGAGATCGTCAGTTGCTTAGAGGTTTTGGAATCTGTTGCCACTAATATGGGAGAAATTTGAGCCTGACATCTTAGGCGCACTTCGTTTGCGAGAAACTCTACACCAAACGTTGCTGGTATCTGGAAGGGCACCTTCATCACTGCTATGACGAGGCTCACTCTTGTACAAAATCTGATCTTCTCCATTGTGACATTTGCAGCAGAAACTTGGACGATGAAGGCGGTGCATCGTCGTGGGATTGACGGTCTGCAAATGTGGTGCTGTAGAAGAAAGAGACAATACAGAGAGGAATCATAGAGAAGGAGGCAATGGGAAGAACAATCATAAAGGGAAAAGTCGACGGGCGAAGACTTTGAGAACACGCACCAATGTGGTTGATAGTCTATCAAGCAAGCAAGCTGCCATGGCCAGGGCAGAGCTCAAAAATGGCTCTGAGCACTATGGGACTCAAATGCTGTGGTCATCAGTCCCCTAGAACTTAGAACTACTTAAACCTAACTAACCTAAGGACAGCACACACATCAATGCCCGAGGCAGGATTCGAACCTGCGACCGTAGCAGCAGCGCGGCTCCGGACTGGAGCGCCTAGAACCGCACGGCCACCGCGGCCGGCCCCAGGGCAGAGCTTCGTGGAGGTAGGTGTGCCAGAGGCTTACCACGTGAGGCCACTGCACCGTTGTGAAAGGTTATACGAAAGACAGAAATTATGAAATTTGATAAATGACCTTATAAGTATTTTCTGTACAATGAGGTTTAGAATGAGATGACAGTGAGTGAGGGTGCTCATACTACATTGCACATAATTTGACTCGTGTATGTAACTGTTACAAATAACTTACATGTTGTAAAGGATTACATTTTTTAGCTTGCTTTGACATAAATGATGCGTTTATGTATGTGGCTGTACTGACGCTTTTTGGTTAGTTATGCGAAGTGTGGATTTATGGATTCCCTTCAAAGTTAGAAAATCAATAGTGTAATTTTATTGGTTTTATGTAGTCATGAGAAGTAATAAGAAGTGTAGCTATGATCAATGGCTACCCACAAAAGAGAATTCTTACAGAATGAACGATATCTTGGTTGACGGCACATGGCTCGCCACAGCTACTAGCGATCCCACCCTTCGCTCGCTCTGTGTGTCCGTTTGGGGGACGCCAAGCACACGCTCCACCAGAGGGTGTTAAATTCACGTGATTTCTCTGCTCATCTCTCTGATTGGCCGGCGTGTCCTTTTAAGCAGCCACACTAAGGGATTTGCCTCCCTCCCCCTCCAACGTTCAGTTTATCTACAGACATATCAACATCAGTGCAAAAGACTGCATTGAGAAAGTTACATTCATGTAGCATGATGCTACTAAGCATAATTGTTTACCAGTGATTTATAGAATTGTATCCACATTCGAGACTATTTGTTTCTATCAAGAACACTGTTGTTATTGTTGTTGTTGTTGTTGTTGTGGTCTTCAGTCGTGAGTCTGGTTTGATGCAGCTGTCCATGCTAATCTCTCCTGTGTAAGCTCCTTCATCTCTCAGCACCTACTGCAACCTACATCCTTCTGAATCTGCTTAGTTTATTCATCTCTTGGTCTCCCTCTACGATTTTTACCCTCCACGCTGCCCTCCAATGCTAAATTTGTGATCCCTTGATGCCTCAGGACATGTCCTACCAACCAATCCCTTCTTCTAGTCAAGTTGTGCCACAAACTTCTCTTCTTCCCAATTCTATTCAATACCTCCTCATTAGTTACGTGATCTACCCACCTAATCATCAACATTCGTCTGTAGCACCAGATTTCGAAAGCTTCTATTCTCGTCTTGTCCAAACTATTTATTGTCCATGTTTTACTTCCATACATGGCTACACTCTATACAAATACTTTCAGAAACGACTTCCTGACACTTAAATCTATACTCAATGTTAACAAATTTCTCTTCTTCAGAAACGCTTTCCTTGCCATTGCCAGTCTACATTTGATATCCTCTCTACTTCGACCATCATCAGTTATTTTGCTCCCCAAATAGCAAAACTCCTTTACTACTTTAAGTCTCTCATTTCCTAATCTAATTCCCTCAGCATCACCCGACTTAATTCGACTACATTCCATTATCCTTGTTTTGCTTTTGTTGATGTTCATCTTATATCCTCCTTTCAAGACACTGTCCATTCCATTCAACTGCTCTTCCAAGTGGTTTGTTGTCTCTGACAGAATTACAATGTCATCGCTGGACCTCAAAGTTTTTATTTCTTCTCCCTGGATTTTAATACCTACTCCAAATTTTTCTTTTGTTTCCTTTACTGCTTGCTCAATATACAGATTGAATAACATCGGGAAGAGGCTACAACCCTGTCTCACTCCCTTCCCAACCACTGCTTCCCTTTCATGCCCCTCGACTCTTATAACTGCCATCTGGTTTCTGTACAAATTGTAAACAGCCTTTCGCTCCCTGTATTTTACCCCTGCCACCGTTAGAATTTGAAAGAGAGTATTCCAGTCAACGTTGTCAAAAGCTTTCTCTAAGTCTACAAATGCTAGAAACGTAGGTATGCCTTTCCTTAATCTTTCTTCTAAGATAAGTCGTAAGGTCAGTATTACCTCATGTGTTCCAGTATTTCTACGGAATCCAAACTGATCTTCCCCGAGGTCGGCTTCTACCAGTTTTTCCATTCGTCTGTAAATAATTCGTGTTAGTATTTTGCAGCTGTAATTTTCACATCTGTCAACACCTGCTTTCTTTAGGATTAGAATTATTATATTCTTCTTGAAGTCTGAGGGTATTTTGCCAGTCTCGTACATCTTGCTCACCAGATGGTAGAGTTCTGTCAGGTCTGGCTCTCCCAAGGCCGTCAGAAGTTCTAATGGAATGTTGTCTACTCCCGGGGCCTTGTTTCGACTCAGGTCTTTCAGTGCTCTGTCAAACTCTTCACGCAGTATCGTATCTCCCATTTCATCTTCATCTACATCCTCTTACATTTCCATAATATTGTCCTCAAGTACATCGCCCTTGTATAGACCCTCTATATACTCCTTCCACCTTTCTGCTTTCCCCTCTTTGCTTAGAACTGGGTTTCCATCTGAGCTCTTGATATTCATACAAGTGGCTCTCTTTTCTCCAAAGGTCTCTTTTATTTTCCTGTAGGCTGTAACTATCTTACTCCTAGTGAGATAAGCCTCCACATCCTTACATTTGTGCTCTAGCTATCCCCGCTTAGCCATTTTGCACTTCCTGTCGATCTCATTTTTGAGACGTTTGTATTTCTTTTTGCCTGCTTCACTTACTGCATTTTTATATTTTCTCCTTTCATCACTTAAATTCAATATTTCTTCTGTTACCCAAGGATTTCTACTAGCCCTCATTTTTTTACCTACTTGATCCTCTGCTGCCTTCACTACTTCATCCCTGAGAGCTACCCATTCGTCTTCTACTGTATTTCTTTCCCCCATTCCTGTCAATTGTTCCCTTATGCTCACCCTGAAACTCTGTACAACCTCTGGTTTAGTCAGTTTATCCACGTCCCACCTCCTTAAATTCCCACCTTTTTGCAATTTCTTCAGTTTTAATCTACAGCTCATAACCAATAGATTGTGGTCAGAGTCCACATCTGCCCCTGGGAATGTCCTACAATTTAAAACCTGGTTCCTGAATCTCTGTCTTGCCATTATATAATCTATCTCATACCTCTTAGTATCTCTAGGATTCTTCCATGTATGCAGCCTTCTTTTATGATTCTTGAACCAAGTGTTAGCTATGATTATGTTACGCTCTGTGCAAAATTCTAACAGACGGATTCCTCTTTCATTTCTTAGCCCCAATCCATATTCACCTACTATGTATTCTTGTCTCCCTTTTCCTACTGTCGAGTTCCAGTCACCCATGACTATTAAATTTTCGTCTCCCTTCACTACCTGAATAATTTCTTTTATCTCATCATACATTTCTTCAATTTCTTCGTCATCTGCAGAGCTAGTTGGCATATAAACTTGAACTACTGTAGAAGGAGTGGGTTTCGTGTATATCTTGGCCACAATAATGCGTTCACTATGCTGTCTGTAGTAGCTTACCCGCACTCCTATTTTTTTATTCAATATTAAACCTACTCCTGCATTACCCCTATTTGATTTTGTATTTATAACCCTGTATTCACCTGACCAGAAGTCTTGTTCCTCCTGCCACCGGACTTCACTAATACCCACTACATCTAACTTCAACCTATCCATTTCCCTTTTTAAATTTTCTAACCTACCTGCCCGATTAAGGGATCTGACATTCCACGCTCCGATCCGTAGAACGCCAGTTTTCTTTCTCCTGATAACGACATCCTCTTGAGTAGTCCCCGCCCGGAGATCCGAATGGGGCTATTTTACTTCCGGAATATTTTACCCAAGAGGACGCCATCATCATTTAACCATACAGTAAAGCTGCATGCCCTCGGGAAAAATTACGGCTGTAGTTTCCCCTTGCTTTCAGCCGTTCGCAGTACCACAACAGCAAGGCCGTTTTGGTTAATGTTACAAGGCCAGATCAGTTAATCATCCAGACTGTTGCCCTTGCAACTACTGAAAAGGCTGCTGCCCCTCTTCAGGAACCACACGTTTGTCTGGCCTCTCAACAGATACCCCTCCGTTGTGGTTGCACCTACGGTACGGCTATCTGTATCGTTGAGGCTCGCAAGCCTCCCGACCAACGGCAAGGTCCATGGTTCATGGAGGGAGGATCAAGAACACCACTGTATGAAAATCAACACCACAAAATGACCTTACAGCACTTCGAACTAATGTAGGTGTATCTCAGTTATTAAATGTACATATCGTAAGTAAACTATGAGTAAGTTCCCTTTTTGTAGATGTCTGAGTGTTGATTCAGGTACTAGCTACCAGGTACTTGAACCACGTTTTCATTCTCAAAAGTTCAAGAAGAACTGATCACGTCTTTGGTTTCGTGGTTTAAAGAACTGAAAGCTTTCTCTGAGGCTGAAGAAGAATAATTATGCTGATGTGGAACCCTCTTGCGTGTCTGACTCATCAGTTTGGTGTTTCTCACAACGCTCATAATGTACAATGGAATCTCTAACACTGGACCATATAGACTTCAATACACTAACAAGGACTGAATGGATGATTTGTTCACTATAGTTGCAACTATAGATTCTGTTGAAATTGAATATTTGAGTTAAATGTCGCAAGTATCTCAGTCTAATCAGAGAAACCCAGTCTCTCAAGAAGAAAATTGTAATTTTTCCTCGAATATAAGGGGAGGAAAAAAATCTATTGCTCTGGTGAACTGAAAAAGAAAACGAGTATAACGAATAATATAACGAGACACTACCTGCCAAACAAGTAAACCACCCAGAAGGGGAAGAGAAGACGAAATGAAATTCCACTGGTCCAGAGGGTACGTAATGTTATTGCAGTAGTTCTAAGATAGATTCATATTTAGAAGGAGCTTGATAGTCTGAACCCACTCATCAGTATGCCTGCTATGGCCTAGAAACTAATTCGATTGGGAAAGGTGTCAGAAAACCATTGTATCCTCCCCTAGCAAACTGACCCACAACTGTTGTGACTAGTCCTTGATAACATGGATTAAGGCACTGGGATGGAATGGACGATCCAACTGGTTCTTTACAAGTTCTGTCGGGAACTGATCTGGGGATCTTGCTTGCGAAGATAGTACCTCGACAACATACAGATACATTCCATGTTTGGAAGAGTATTGCCCTGTTGAAGTACGCAACGATCCAGTCGCGTGGGAGGTAACATATGAGTACACAGGACGTCCGAGACGTACTATAGTGACGTCAGAGTTTCCGCAATCACTTCCAGCCGAGTCCTGAAACTTACACGATGGTTCCCTCCACCATGGCGCCAGCAGCACTGCGAAGAACGGGACCTCTCTCCATATCTCTGTCATACACGCTGGCGATGATCATGCGGCGTAGTGTAGAACCGCGACTCAGTGCTGACCACTATACGATGCCATTTAACACTAGAACGGCGGAGTTTCTGACATTCCTAAACTTGCGGTAAGGGGTCATTTTGACCCCACATAAATTATTTTCATATTTCGCGTGAACAAATACGTTTTTACTGTTTGTTAATCGACATTTATTTCTAGTAATCACAACACTTATTTATAATTATAAATAATAATTACTAATTTATTTGAACGTCAATGTATCATACAAATTTATTATTGCTACTGCTAACAAGTTTCTTAGCTACCTATTTTAATTTATTAACTATTCATACAACCTTCTAGAAACATTTAGTACATTTCGCCTCTGTATTACTTATCACTCAGGTCATTTGAAAATGCTGGACGCACTTAGCACAGGTAAATGGCTTCAAATGGCTCTGAGCACTATGGGACTCAACTGCTCTGCTCATTAGTCCCCTAGAACTTAGAACCACTTAAACCTAACTAACCTAAGGACATCACACACATCCATGCCCGAGGCAGGATTCGAACCTGCGACCGTAGCAGCAGCACGGCTCCGGACTGGAGCGCCTAGATCCGCACCGCCACCGCGGCCGGCTAGCACAGGTAATTTCTATTTTAAGCGCACTTCTTCTGCACACTGCTTTTTGGCACTTTACACAGTTTTCGCAGGTCTTGTTGCCTTTGCAGAGGCTGATTTGCCACTTCCGCCGCTTTCTAGATGATTTAAGTCCCATATCCTTTTTCTTTCCAGAATGAGATTTTCACTCTGCAGCGGAGTGTGCGCTGATATGAAACTTCCTGGCAGATTAAAACTGTGTGCCCGACCGAGACTCGAACTCGGGACCTTTGCCTTTCGCGGGCAAGTGCTCTACCAACTGAGCTACCGAAGCACGACTCACGCCCGGTGCTCACAGCTTTACTTCTGCCAGTACCTCGTCTCCTACCTTCCAAACTTTACAGAAGCTCTCCTGCGAACCTTGCAGAACTAGCACTCCTGAAAGAAAGGATATTGCGGAGACATGGCTTAGCCACAGCCTGGGGGATGTTTCCAGAATGAGATTTTCACTCACTAGCACTCCTTTCTTTCAGGAGTGCTAGTTCTGCAAGGTTCGCAGGAGAGCTTCTGTAAAGTTTGGAAGGTAGGAGACGAGGTACTGGCAGAAGTAAAGCTGTGAGCACCGGGCGTGAGTCGTGCTTCGGTAGCTCAGTTGGTAGAGCACTTGCCCGCGAAAGGCAAAGGTCCCGACTTCGAGTCTCGGTCGGGCACACAGTTTTAATCTGCCAGGAAGTTTCATATCAGCGCACACTCCGCTGCAGAGTGAAAATCTCATTCTGGAAACATCCCCCAGGCTGTGGCTAAGCCATGTCTCCGCAATATCCTTTCTTTCAGGAGTGCTAGTTCTGCAAGGTTCGCAGGAGAGCTTCTGTAAAGTTTGGAAGGTAGGAGACGAGGTACTGGCAGAAGTAAAGCTGTGAGCACCGGGCGTGAGTCGTGCTTCGGTAGCTCAGTTGGTAGAGCACTTGCCCGCGAAAGGCAAAGGTCCCGAGTTCGAGTCTCGGTCGGGCACACAGTTTTAATCTGCCAGGAAGTTTCATCCTTTTTCTTTGCCTGATGTTCTTGCTCTTTCTTTTCCTTGAGTTCATTTGCCAGTTGAATTATGAGCTTCTTCCTTTCCATTTTCTTGTTCGACTCTATGTTATAGATAACTCATGCGTTTAATGCCACCATGCCCAGTATATTGTAGAAGACATGCATTAGCCATCTCCTACATGCAACCTTCGTAGTATATTTATGGGTCATTTGATCAACCACGTTCACTCCGTATTTTGTTGCATTGTAGAACGTTTGGGTTTCAGGGTTTTTCTTTCCTTTCTTACTTATTGCTACTTCAGCATGCATTGTAATCTGAAGAATGACATTTTCATTTTAATTTCCTTGATATACAGTCAAGGTGCAATCTGTGTTGCCACTATGGTACAGTATTTTGGTGGAGTGTATTTTAGAATTCGGCTTCCTTACGTCATCGGGGATTTCACGGTAGATCTTGTTCATTGTACCAACTAATGGCGTTTCCTTTGCTTTAAGTTTTTTTAGCAAGTTCAAGAGACGTAAAGCAGTTGTCAGTGGTCACATTTCTTCCTTGATTTACAAATGGCTCCATGGGACGCAGAATGACGTACTCCCCAAGCCGTTGTTCATCCCTATACTTGTCGTCTTTGCCGAGGCGTGAGAAAGCATTACAAATATACACTGTCGTTACATCAATAGCCAACCAGAATTTGAGACCATATTTATCTGGTTTGTTAGACATGAACTGAGTAAACCTGCATCTTACTTTGCTTGGTAACATTTTCTCGTCAGCGGTTATATTTTCTCCAGGACGGTAAGCGAGAATACTGCTTTCAATGAACTTTCCCCAAATTTGAGATACAAGAACGAATTTGTTGGCTGCCAGGCGTTCAGCCCGGGTTGATTTTTCATCAAAACGGAGAAATCTGAGAAGCTCCTGAAATCTGTCCCATGGCGTAATGTCCTTGATAAAAGCAGGCTCCCAAGAGTGCGATCAGAGATCATCAACGGACATACCTTTTGTGCACAATACAGACGAACGTACATCAGTTTCTCCAGTTCCTCAAGTGACACAGTCCAGTCATTGTTTTTTAGTACTTTTCAAGCATTTGATTCTGTGTATTTCTCCTTGAGATGTAGCATTGCTTCATCAAAAATAAGACGGAAAGCACTGATGACAGAAAATTTTTGAAAACTTTCTCAGTGATCTATTAAAATTAAAATTTAAAGATTAAAACAGTCTTGATCGCAACTTTTTATTTTTATAGGAGTGACCGTTTTCGATTCTATTAAAGAACCATCTTCAGACTCCAGAACGGTAGGTGGACTCCGTGGAGCAAGTTGCGCCGACCCTCGACGCTGGAATAACTGCTCCAGTTTTTCCAGCGTTGAGGGTCGGCGGAACTTGCTTCACAGAGTCCACCCAACGTTCTGGAGTCTGAAGATGGTACTTAAATACAATCGAAACCGGTCACTCCAATAAAAATAAAAAGTTGCGATCAAGATTGTTTTAAGCTTTAAACTGTTGACAGAGCTGTCTACTCGTTGGCAAGCATAAGCAGTGGGTCCTCCTCTCTCCTTCAGAACATTCACAGCTGACCGCCTTCCAGAAGATGAACAGTTTCCGATCTCCCACACGGTTCCATCCCTTGCAGTTAGGTTAGGTTACGCTCCAACCGTATCTGCTGTGGTGAAAGAGGTGATGACTGACGTATATCAGCATCTGAATCCTCTTCCAGTAATCGCCCCTCGATCACAATGTCTTCATCTCCACTTGTGGCAGGTACATAATCATCATCTTCATCAGTGAAGTCAACTTCCGATACAACTTCTGGGTTGTCTAAGAGATGTAACACTTCTTCATCATGAAGTCCTCACTGACGATACATGTTCGAAAACGTCCGACTGAAATGTACACGTGCCAAGTTGCAACAATGAGGAGCAACTGCTCTGCGTTACTACTCACTGTTGTCACTGTATTGTTGGATAATTTACTGATATTCAGAAGAGAAATTTCAGTGGGTTCAAATTGACCCCTTCCGCCGTTCTAGGTATTCTGAATGAAATGGCGAAGAAAATCAAAATATTTCGTAAATACTGAAACATCTTCAGAAAGAGGAGAAAAAAATTAGAAAAAGTCATATAACTTCATTAACGAAGTAAATAAATAGGACATGACAATGAACGAAAAACATATGACAAAGGTCATTTTCCCCCTTCCTCCATTCTAGTGTCCCATGGGACGGTTATTCCCTGCTGCTAGTCTCCGCCCAATTGCGCCGTATGACAAGAACGTTGTAGGGATTCCATTACGTCTTCTCGGATGGCAGGCGCATGTGTGAAGGGGTAACGATGTACTTGGAGCACAATACGGCGACTCTCCCATGTAGTGGACAGAAGCGGTCGGTCGGAACCTAGACAACTATCTCCGCCATCACGTTTCCATGCAGTCCAACATCGGGCTACAGTCACATCTAAATCTCCATCAAATCTGAATGTCAGGTGCTAATAACGTTGTCTCACTAGATTAAAGTCCTTCACAGTGGCCACGAACATTTCACGCCGTTCATGCCTCTTATATATCCTACTGGGTCTGGTAACAACACTAAATGCAAACAAAACAAATGCTCCCTTCTGGCCGTTCTCCCTGTCACCTACAATTCGTGTCATTTATACAGTCACCGATGCTATTTACGTGTAGGAATTTACACTAACATAGGATCATGTCTTCGGCGTACTTCACATTTCTGTCAGGAAATGTACATTGTTGTTGTGGTCTTCAGTCCTGAGACTGGTTTGATGCAGCTCTCCATGCTACTCTATCCTGTGCAAGCTTCTTCATCTCCCAGTATCTACTGCAACCTACAACCTTCTGAATCTGCTTAGTGTATTCATCTCTTGGTCTCCCTCTACGATTTTTACCCTCCACACTGCCCTCCAATGCTAAATTTGTGATCCCTTGATGCCTCAAAACATGTCCTACCAACCGATCCCTTCTTCTAGTCAAGTTGTGCCACAAACTTCTCTTTTCCCCAATCCTATTCAATACCTCCTCATTAGTTACGTGATCTACCCACCTTATCTTCAGCATTCTTCTGTAGCACCACATTTCGAAAGCTTCTATTCTCTTCTTGTCCAAACTAGTTATCGTCCATGTTTCACTTTCATACATGGCTACACTCCATACAAATACTTTCAGAAACGACTTCCTGACACTTAAATCTATACTCGATGTTAACAAATTCCTCTTCTTGAGAAACGCTTTCCTTGCCATTGCCAGTCTACATTTTATATCCTCTCTACTTCGACCATCATCGGTTATTTTACTCCCTAAATAGCAAAACTCCTTTACTACTTTAAGTGTCTCATTTCCTAATCTAATTCCCTCAGCATCACCCGACTTAATTTGACTACATTCCATTATCCTCGTTTTGCTTTTGTTGATGTTCATCTTATATCCTCCTTTCAAGGCACTGTCCATTCCGTTCAACTGCTCTTCCAAGTCCTTTGCTGTCTCTGACAGAATTACAATGTCATCGGCGAACCTCAAAGTTTTTACTTGTTCTCCATGAATTTTAATACCTACTCCGAATTTTTCTTTTGTTTCCTTTACTGCTTGGTCAATATACATATTGAATAACATCTGGGAGAGGCTACAACCCTGTCTCACTCCCTTCCCAACCACTGCTTCCCTTTCATGCCCCTCGACTCTTATAACTGCCATCTGGTTTCTGTACAAACTGTAAATAGCCTTTCGATCCCTGTATTTTACCCCTGCCACCTTCAGAATTTGAAAGAGAGTATTCCAGTTAACATTGTCAAAAGCTTTCTCTAAGTCTACAAATGCTAGAAACGTAGGTTTGCCTTTTCTTAATCTTTCTTCAAGGTCAGTATTGCCTCACGTGTTCCAACATTTCTACGGAATCCAAACTGATCTTCCCCGAGGTCGGCTTCTACCAGTTTTTCCATTCGTCTGTAAAGAATTCGCGTTAGTATTTTGCAGCTGTGACTTATTAAACTGATAGTTCGGTAATTTTCACATCTGTCAACACCTGCTTCCTTTGGGATTGGAATTATTATATTCTTCTTGAAGTCTGAGGGTATTTCGCCTGTCTCATACATCGTGCTCACCAGATGGTAGAGTTTTGTCATGACTGCCTCTCCCGAGGCCATCAGTAGTTCAAATGGAATGTTGTCTACTCCCGGGGCCTTGTTTCGACTCAGGTCTTTCAGTGCTCTGTCAAACTCTTCACGCAGTATCTTATCTCCCATTTCGTCTTCATCTACATCCTCTTACATTTCCATAATATTGTCCTCAAGTACATCGCCCTTGTATAGACCCTCTATATACTCCTTCCACCTTTCTGCCTTCCCTTCTTTGCTTAGAACTGGGTTGCCATCTGAGCTCTTGATATTCATACAAGTGGTTCTCTTCTCTCCAAAGGTCTCTTTAATTTTCCTGTAGGCAGTATCTATCTTACCCCTAGTGAGACAAGCCTCTACATCCTTACATTTGTCCTCTAGCCATCCCTGCTTAGCCATTTTGCACTTCCTGTCGATATCATTTTTGAGACGTCTGTATTCCTTTTTGCCTGCTTCATTTACTGCATTTTTGTATTTTCTCCTTTCATCAATTAAATTCAATATTTCTTCTGTTACCCAAGGATTTCTATTAGCCCTCGTCTTTTTACCTACTTGATCCTCTGCTGTCTTCACTACTTCATCCCTCAGAGCTACCCATTCTTCTTCTACTGTATTTCTTTCCCCCATTCCTGTCAATTGTTCCCTTATGCTCTCCCTGAAACTCTCTACAACCTCTGGATCTTTCAGTTTATCCAGGTCCCATCTCCTTAAATTCCCACCTTTTTGCAGTTTCTTCAGTTTCAATCTGCAGTTCATAACCAATAGATTGTGGTCAGAATCCACATCTACCCCAGGAAATGTCTTACAATTTAAAACCTGGTTCCTAAATCTCTGTCTTACCATTATATAATCTATCTGATACCTACTAGTATCTCCAGGATTCTTCCAGGTATACAACCTTCTTTTATGATTCTTGAACCAAGTGTGGGCTATGATTAAGTTATGCTCTGTGCAAAATTCTACAAGGCGGCTTCCTCTTTCATTCCTTCCCCCCAATCCATATTCACCTACTATGTTTCTTTCTCTCCCTTTTCCTACTGACGAATTCCAGTCACCCATGACTATTAAATTTTCGTCTCCTTTCACTACCTGAATAATTTCTTTTATCTCGTCATACATTTCATCTATTTCTTCATCATCTGCAGAGGTAGTTGGCATATAAACTTGTACTACTGTAGTAGGCATGGGCTTTGTGTCTATCTTGGCCACAATAATGCGTTGACTATGCTGTTTGTAGTAGCTAACCCGCACTCCTATTTTTTTATTCATTATTAAACCTACTCCTGCATTACCCCTATTTGATTTTGTATTTATAACCCTGTAATCACCTGACCAAAAGTCTTGTTCTTCCTGCCACCGAACTTCACTAATTCCCACTATATCTAACTTCAACCTATCCATTTCCCTTTTTAAATTTTCTAACCTACCTGCCCGGTTAAGGGACCTGACATTCCACGCTCCGATCCGTAGAACGCCAGTTTTCTTTCTCCTGATAACGACGTCCTCCTGAGTAGTCCCCGCCCGGACATCCGAATGTACATACCACGTTAAAATACTTGTCGAAAAGTGAAATCTGGCTGCTGTTTCCTTCACCAGGAAAGTTATTCACCGCAACTGACTCTTCTCGTTCAGTCCAGTGTAGCGTTCCTCATCACCGTACTAATAGCCAACTTTTGACTTATTGACTTTCTCACAGGTGAAGTTAGAACAAAGACAATCGATATTTTATTTTTTTTAATGAACGCAAGGAAGAAAGACACTTGTCAAATAAAACCTTCATTAAGAATTTCGATGGATAGCTGCAAACACTGTGTATCGGAAATTTTTAAATAGTATCGCTTGTCTTTCTCGTCTCATTTTCAAATATTATGCAACAAGTTCCTGCGTGTACACGCCCAGAACTTTAACGTACGCGTATTTAGCTCCATATAATTGGGAAAATATATGAAAACCGCTCTGTCGTGAAGCTGTAAGCGATGCAGTGTTGTTTGTGGCGACGTTTTTAAACCGTCCATACTTTATGTCTGCTGTGTGAATATTGCACCAATTTGGCGGACACGTACCACCAGAACAAATAATTACTGGTCGCTGCAAACTCCGATGCTAATGAATGCATGATTTAATTGTTCGCTGAAAGCACGACTGATTATGAAAATGTAATAGTTTCATTAAGCGCGATCGCTGCGGAACGAACGCATAAATTTTATTTCGTGAGTTATCCGGTGCCGACGTGGAAGTAGAACAGCTAACATTATATTTTACGGTAGGAATATCCAAACAAATACGGGCGCCCGGTCCTAGTTTCGTGAGTAGGCATACGTATTTATAGCTGTGTAGCTGCACGGAGCTCATTATGATCATTTGCATGAAGCGCTGTCACCAGAGAATTATACTGTCACAATCGTCTTATTAGGAAGACGAGTGTTCATGTCGACGCAATAGAAATCTTCCAGTTTTCAAGAGAGACTGTCGATTTTTAACATGCTCCCCAACAATTTACAAATATTTCACGTCACTCTTGCAAACCATTGTTACGAGCTGCATTCACGTTTTGCGAATACCTATTGGCATCAGCTGTGTGTGATTCATACAGAATTGTGCCGGACCGGGACTCGAACCCGAATATCCCGCTCACCGCGATGGGTTGCCTTAACCTCTTTGGCTATCTGAGTACGCCTCCACATCTCAGGCAATCCAGAACCCTTACGCTCGCACATTTCGTGATTCCCGCACTCAGAGGAAAAAATACACTCACGTTCAGAAAAAAAAACAGGACACCTTCAACGACTAGAAATAGGGCATTCACACTCACAGGACAAGTACGTTAGTATGTTCTGGGTAGAAGAAAAATTAGATAATTGAACCATGTCGGCCCTCAGGTTCAAGGTGAACATCGATATCGCGGAGCAACACCATCTACCGGTAAAAATTGCCTGCAGGTTTCTCGCTGTAGCTATAAATAGAATGTAATGGATCAGTGTGACTTGAACTGACGTGCCGGATGTCTCACACATCTATGATGCAAGAACTGTACCATCAAATCAGTGAGTCTGTAAGAGGGCGTATTATTGACATGACGAGAATGTGATACATCCATCTGGGAAATTGCTGCTCTTGTGGGGAGAGATATTTCGGGAGTGCAACGGGTGTGTGCAGAATGGTTCACAGAAGGTCGCAGAACAAGAGCAAATGGGTCAGGTCGCATCGGCCATAACATCCCCGAGAAGATCAACACCTCATCTGAATGGCATTGCAGGACAGATCTGCATCCTCCTCAGCTGCAGCGCAACAATACAACTGTGTAACATATCGTACCCTAGTAGGGGTGACAGTCTGTTGCCGTTTGTTACGACCCAGGTTACGTGCATGTCGTCCGCTTCTCCGCCTACGTTTGACGAATGTGCAGAAATATGCTAGACGGCAATGGTGTGCGGATCGACGTCTTTAGGAGCAGGAATGCTATCAGGTAGTTTTTTCGGGCGAGTCCACGTTTGTTTCGAAATGATGACCGCATTTTGGTTCGCAGCAGACAGGGAAAGCAGCATCACAGTGACTGCATTCGCACGAGACATACAGCGCGAACCCGAGGCCTTATGGTGCGGGGTGCTGCTGGGTACAACTACAGATCACAGTTTGAGAGTGTTCAGGGCACTGTGACCATTCTGATCTACGTGGATGACATCCTGTAAACCGTAGCCATACCCTTTCTGCACAACACCCCAGAAGCCATTTTTCAGCAAGACTATGCACGACCACTTTGTTCATTAAACGACTGTGGGGAACTGTATCGAACGCCTTGCGGAAGTCAAGAAACACGGCATCTACCTGTGAACCCGTGTCTATGGCCCTCTGAGACTTGTGGACGAATAGCGCGAGCTGGGTTTCACACGACAGTCTTTTTCGAAACCCATGCTGATTCCTACAGAGTAGATTTCTAGTCTCCAGAAAAGTCATTATACTCGAACATAATACGTGTTCCAAAATACTACAACTGATCGACGTTAGAGATATAGGTCTATAGTTCTGCACATCTGTTCGACGTCCCTTCTTGAAAACGGGGATGACCTGTGCCCTTTTCCAATCCTTTGGAACGCTACGCTCTTCTAGAGACCTACGGTACACCGCTGCAAGAAGGGGGGCAAGTTCCTTCGCGTACTCTGTGTAAAATTGAACTGGTATCCCATCAGGTCCAGAGGCCTTTCCTCTTTTGAATGATTTTAATTGTTTCTCTATCCCTCTGTCGTCTATTTCGATATCTACCATTTTGTCATTTGTGCGACAATCTAGAGAAGGAACTACAGTGCAATCTTCCTCTGTGAAACAACTTTGGAAAAAGACATTTAGTACTTCGGCCTTTAGTCTGTCATCCTCTGTTTCAGTACCATTTTGGTCACAGAGTGTCTGGACATTTTGTTTTGATCCACCTACCGCTTTGACATAAGACCAAAATTTCTTAGGATTTTCTGCCAAGTCAGTACATAGAACTTTACTTTCGAATTCATTGAACGCCTCTCGCATAGCCCTCCTCACACTACATTTCGCTTCGCGTAATTTTTGTTTGTCTGCAAGGCTTTGGCTATGTTTATGTTTGCTGTGAAGTTCCCTTTGCTTCCGCAGCAGTTTTCTAACTCGGTTGTTGCACCACGGTGGCTCTTTTCCATCTCTTACCATCTTGCTTGGCACATACTCATCTAACGCATAATGTACGGCGGTTTTGAACTTTGTCCACTGATCCTCAACACTATCTGTACTTGAGACAAAACTTTTGTGTTGAGCCAACAGGTACTCTGAAATCTGCTTTTTGTCACTTTTTCTAAACAGAAAAATCTTCCTACCCTTTTTAATATTCCTATTTACGGCTGATGCCGTAACCGCTTTATGATCGCTGATTCCCTGTTCTGCGTTAACTTTTTCAAATAGTTCGGGTCTGTTTGTCACCAGAAGGTCTAATATGTTGTCGCCAGGAGTCAGTTCTCTGTTTAACTACTCAAGGTAGTTTTCAGATAAAGCTCATAAAAAAATTTCACTGGATTTTTTGTCCCTGCCACCCGTTATGAACGTTTGAGTCTCCCAGTCTATATCCGGCAAATTAAAATCTCCACCCAGAAGTATAACATGGTGGGTAAATTTACTCGAAATATTTTCCAAATTATCCATCAGGTGCTCAGCCACAACAGCTGCTGAGCCAGGGGGCCTATAGAGACATCCAATTACCATGTCTGAGCCTGCTTTAACCGTGACCTTCACCCAAATCATTTCACATTTCGGATCTCCGTCAATTTCCTTCGATACTATTGCACTTCTTATCGCTATAAACACGCTTCCCCCTTCACTGTTCAGCCTGTCACTGCGGTATACATTCCAATCTGAGTTTAGGATTTCATTACTGTTTACGTCTGGTTTCAGCCAACTTTCTGTCCCTAGTACTATATGGGCGTTGTGACCGTTTATTAATGAGAGCAGTTCTGGGACCTTTCTATAGACGCTCCTGCAGTTTACTATTAGCACATTAATATTGTTATTCCCTGTTGCATTTTGCCTACTCCTACCTTGCCGCGTCTCAGGAGGCGTCTTGTCGGGCCTAGGGAGGGGATTCTCTAACCTAAAAAACCCCCATGTGCACTCCACACGTACTCCGCTACCCTTGTAGCCGCTTCCGGCGTGTAGTGCACGCCTGACCTATTCAGGAGGACCCTACATTTCTCCACCCGATAGCGGAGGTCGAGAAATTTGCACCCCAGGTCTCCGCAGAATCGTCTGAGCCTCTGGTTTAAGCCTTCCACTCGGCTCCAAACCAGAGGATCGCGATCGGTTCTGGGAACGATACTACAAATAGTTAGCTCTGATTCCGCCCCGCGAGCGAGGCTTTCCGCCTTCACCAATTCCGCCAACCGCCTGTACGAACTGAGGATGACCTCTGAACCCAGACGGCAGGAGTCATTGGTGCCGACATGAGCAACAATTTGCAGTCGGGTGCACCCAGTGTTTCTATCGACGCCGGTAGGGCCTCTTCCACATCTCGGATGAGACCCCCCGGCAAGCAGACAGAGTGAACACTGGCCTTCTACCCCGACCTTCCCGCTATTTCCGTAAGGGGCTCCATCACCCGCCTAACGTTGGAGCTCCCAATAACTAATAAACCCCTCCCCCCGTGTGCCTGCTCGGACCTTGCTGAAGGAGTAGCCACATGTCCACTCACAGGCAGAGCGGGCGATGCCACACGGCCAGCCTCCACATTGACCCTCCGCCTCGTGCGCCGCGAACGCCGCTGAACCCGCCACTCCCCTTGGGGAGAGGGTGGCCCAAGCGCGCCCGGTACCCGCGAAGATGTCTCGACAGCAGGGACAGTGGGTGAAGCATGTAACTCCTGGGGTGTACCTTGCGACGCACCAGACTCCCCACTGCCGCTACACTCCGAGGCAGCAGCCTGAAGACGGCTGACCGCGGCCATCAACACGCTCAGCTGTTCGCGAACAGTGGCCAGCTCCTCCTGCGTCCGTACACAGCAGTCACACATCCTATCCATCCTAAGGAATCAATTTACTGAAGAGAGTTAATAAACCTTTAACTAGACTGCTAATTCACTAAAGGCGGCTGTTTATTCACTAAACTATGGTTGCTAGCCACTTCTTGTAGAAAACAATGAAAATAGCACTACCTGTCTCTGGACTGTATTGAAAACAAACACTAACACTACTGGCACTATGGTTGACAAAAGGGACTCTCTCTGACTGTATTCAAACAAACACGAAATGTATGGAACACTATTAATAGCACCCGACAATTAAAGCTTCCTAAAAGCAAATACACACGGAACAAGAAGTGACAAGTAAGAAAAATACAGTTAATACTTAAATTAAGGTAGCTCGCTGCACAGCAGACGTGAAGCAGACGGCAGTTACGACGACAGACTATCAGACCAATTGTGTGATTGGATTGAGGAGTTCTTAGATAACAGGACGCAGCATGTTATTCTCAATGGAGAGAAGTCTTCCAAAGTAAGAGTGATTTCAGGTGTGCCGCGGGGGACTGTCATAGGACCGTTGCTATTCACAATATACATAAATGACCTGGTGGATGACATCGGAAGTTCACTGAGGCTTTTTGCAGATGATGCTGTGGTGTATCGAGAGGTTGTAACAATGGAAAATTGTACTGAAATGCAGGAGGATCTGCAGCGAATTGACGCATGGTGCAGGGAATGGCAATTGAATCTCAATGTAGACAAGTGTAATGTGCTGCGAATACACAGAAAGATAGATCCTTTATCATTTAGCTACAAAATAGCAGGCCAGCAACTGGAAGCAGTTAATACCATAAATTATCTGGGAGTACGCTTTAGGAGTGATTTAAAATGGAATGATCATATAATGTTGATCGTCGGTAAAGCAGATGCCAGACTGAGATTCATTGGAAAAATCCTAAGGAAATGCAATCCGAAAACAAAGGAAGTAGGTTACAGTACGCTTGTTCGCCCACTGCTTGAATACTGCTCAGCAGTGTGGGATCCGTACCAGATAGGGTTGATACAAGACATAGAGAAGATCCAACGGAGAGCAGCGCGCTTCGTTACAGGATCATTTAGTAATCGCGAAAGCGTTACGGAGATGACAGATAAACTCCAGTGGAAGACTCTGCAGGAGAGACGCTCAGTAGCTCGGTACGGGCTCTTGTCAAAGTTTCGAGAACATACCTTCACCGAAGAGTCAAGCAGTAAGCAGTATATTGCTCCCTCCGACGTATATCTCGCGAAGAGACCATGAGGATAAAATCAGAGAGATTAGAGCCCACACAGAGGCATACCGACAATCCGTCTTTCCACGAACAATACGAGACTGGAATAGAAGGGAGAACCGATAGAGGTACTGAAGGTACCCTCCGCCACACACCGTCAGGTGGCTTGCGGAGTATGGATGTAGATGTAGATGTAGATACCTTCTTGGCGTCACAGGATGTCAGCCTTTTTGTCCTGGCCTGCCAGATCACCAGACTTGTCGCCAATCGAAAATGTGTGGGTTGTGGTAAAATGACGAGTGCAGTATTGTGAGCCAGTGCCAACCATTACAACTGAACTTTGGAACCAAATTATTGCAGAATGGGTGGTGGTACCACAGGATGCAATTCGCGCCTTATACGCGTCAATGCCATCACGCCTGGAACAAGTTATCAGACCCATGGTAGACCCCTATACCTAATAGGCAACGGGACACATGGTGAATTGTGAGTGAATGCTAATCATTTCTGCCGAACATATTCCTGTACATGCCATGTGAATATGAACGTCCTGAGTCTAGTCGTTAAAGGTGTTCCGTTTTTCTTCTGAACATGAGGGTATTTTATCGTCACTTTAGTCCCTCAGACGTGGATACATCATTGATGGTTACAATGTCTGTGTTTACGCGGACACATTGTTAAGTAAAGGTACAGACACTGTACAAACAGATGCATTGTATCCATCAACGACGTATCCATACCTCGAGGGTAAGATGAGGATAAAATATTTGTCTCTCTACCGGCCGAAGTGGCCGCGCGGTTCTGGCGCTGCAGTCTGGAACCGCGAGACCGCTACGGTCGCAGGTTCGAATCCTGCCTCCGGCATGGATGTGTGTGATGTCCTTTGGTTAGTTAGGTTTAACTAGTTCTAAGTTCTAGGGGACTAATGACCTCAGCAGTTGAGTCCCATAGTGCTCAGAGCCATTTGAACCATTTGTCTCTCTCTCTCTGTGAGAATCACGAAATGTGCAAGCGCAAGGTTAGCGGAGTCCATGACTTACGGAAGTTTGAATCAGGCCTGAAGGCGTGTTCGGACAGATAAGTGAGCACTCGTGATAAGCGAGAAAAGCTGGTTGGAGTCACGGTCCAGCACAACAGCTGACATCAATACGTATTCGGAAAATGTGAAGCCATTTCGTAATATTTATCACGGCTGTAATCGTAAAGAGCAGTGACTGTTCCTACAGAAGTGCACGTATTTCAGAAGGGCATTGGATACAGACATTGTATGAACATAGACATTGCAACTGTCATGCTTGTAAACTCGTTTGTTAAAGTAGCATTCCTATTGCTACCACGTTGATGAATTATCAGCACAGCGCATATAGGTACAGGTTTATACGTTCATACAAATACGGTGAGAACTGGCTGTACAAAAATATCTGAAGGTTCTCATCTACCCAAGAAAGATGGCCATCATGTGCAAGTGGACCACATACTACAAACCCCAGGGTTAATTCCCGCTGCCCCCTCTAATCCTTACCCATCAATACACACTGTTCCTCCTCACATATGCACAGTATGTTCACAGCAGTGGTAGCAGATAACCTATTCCTTGCTTTTTCTCCCTGGCTATGACGGCGTCTATTCAGCTTGTGGAGAAACTATGTCTCATAAAGATAGACTTTACCAATCAACAGAAATCCAATATGGGTATCTTTTCTCTGTAGGTGCAGTGTCGCTTGCATGAGTACAGTTCGAGTTCGCCTCGTTTCACCTGTCGTTCACAGCACGTTTTTTGAGCCATTGTGTCGGCCACGGTACGACTACGATAAATCACTGGCAAAAATGAAAACGCAATGTCATGGCATGACCAAATAACACAATCTATAGCAAAAATAGATGGCAGACAGGCTTTCTATAAAGGATATCATATTCGCTGTTTACTGTAGAAATGCCGCGCGAGATTAGCGAAGCTGTCTCAGGCGCTGCAGTCGTGGACTGTGCGGCTGGTCCCGGCGGAGGTTCAAGTCCTCCCTCGGGCATGGGAGTGTGTGTTCGTCCTTACGATAATTTAGATTAAGTAGTGTGTAAGCTTAGGAACTGATGACCTTAGCAGTTAAATCCCATAAGATTTCACACACATTTGAACATTTTTTTTTTTACTGTAGAAATTATTTACTTCGGAATTGCATTTTTTTGCATTTCGGCCATTTTTATGTATACGTGTAGGACGATTTTAAAGTCTAACATATGCTGAAGCAAAATCTTTTGCAGTGGTACTTGAAAACTGCCTAAAGGTCGAAACTGAAATTATGAAATAAACAGTTTTTAAAGTCAACGGCCAGTATGAAGTTATTTAAAAAATTCTACATGACTGTGAACTCCGAACATGAGAAGTTAATAAGTTTGATATTTATTGGAGTGCAAATCGTTCAAGAAAGAAATTGTAACGTACAGATTTGTTGCATGAATGAGAGCTCAATTTGACAGATTGTAGCCGCTCTCTGACAGGAATCTAGGCTTGGCCGAGCACAGGCTAATGCTGGTGAATATTTTTGCTTGCTGGAAGGGTGCACTAAGTCCACACTTTGCAATGCTGTGTTTTGTTGGCATTGGTTGACCAGGCTGCTACCCGGTGTAATTCGAAGTGGCGTTTGGTCAGTTTACTTTGTGATGGGAGCCTACCTCACGTAGTTATAAAAATCTGGTCGGAAGAAGTGTATACATGCTCCCTGCTCAGACAGTAGCAGCATCCTTTCGACGTCGTGCGCGATCTCTGGCGTAGTCATCAGTCGAATATATGGCTAAGCTACTGGAGCCTCTACGAGCAGCGTGGTCGATAGGTGAAGGCTCCTCACCTACAAGCTTTCAGCTAGCCAGGATCTACCAAAGCGAGGCTGCCCAGTGGGTGCCATCACCTAACAGTCTAGCCAGCGTCCAAGAGTCCTGGGTTCGACTTGGGGTGTGCCTGTATGTACTCTGCCAACCGTCAATGGCTATGAGAAATGTATGCCAGTCCAGCTGCCTTGACGTGCTGTGCTGTGGAGCTGCTGCTCTCAGCTATGTCACTCATTGACCACTGGATATGACGCGAGCTGCTAACATCAAAGTAATGTACGACAACAAATACTGTAGAATGTTCCTGCTGAGAAAGCTTTCTCGGCTCCACATGAGCCACAGTACCGGAGATTCCACATCACACCATCCTGTAAGCGAAAAACTGCAGCCAGAATGGGCAAGCCCCTGCCATTGGTGTCAGAACTAGGTACGATGCCAAACTAATGTCAGAAGAGGGGCCTGAAACAACGCCCACAAAAGTGTAGATTTTGGAAACAAAGTAAGTATATTCATTGCTTGACGAAGAAATGAAGCGCCCAGAAGGCACGGTCAGACGTCAGTTCATAGACATGCACGTCCCGGGCAGGTATGTGAATGGTAAGAGTTGCAATTCCTGCAAATGGGCAAATCCACTAACATGAGTGACTTTGACAAAGGACTGGTTATTATGGTCTTGTGCCAGGAATTTGCGAATATTGTCAGGTCTTCATATGCAACATTTGTGAGCATATATGGAAAGTAGGTAAGGACAGCGAAAGCATGAATAGGCGCAGCATAAGATCCGTACTTCTTCCCATGTTGATCCAACGACATCGTCAATTACGATGACAGTGGGCACCGAATAATTGTGAGTCGACTGGGGGATCGCTGGAAACTTGGACGCCTGCTCTGGGGCCAATAAGGTTACATTGGGTCGATGGTAATGTCCAGATGCATCACTACCCAGGTGAATGACGACTCGAAATGTGCCCTGTTCCAGGGTGATTCATCAGATGAGGCGCCTCTACATCTACATCTACATTTATACTCCGCAAGCCACCCAACGGTGTGTGGCGGAGGGGACTTTACGTGCCACTGTCATTATCTCCCTTTCCTGTTCCAGTCGCGTATGGTTCGCGGGAAGAACGACTGTCGGAAAGCCTCTGTGCGCGCTCTAATCTCTCTAATTTTACATTCGTGATCTCCTCGGGAGGTATAAGTAGGGGGAAGCAATATATTCGATACCTCATCCAGAAACGCACCCTCTCGAAACCTGGCGAGCAAGCTACACCGCGATTCAGAGAGCCTCTCTTGCAGAGTCTGCCACTTGAGTTTGTTAAACATGTCCGTAACGCTATCACGGTTACCAAATAACCCTGTGACGAAACGCGCCGCTCTTCTTTGGATCTTCTCTATCTCCTCCGTCAACCCGATCTGGTACGGATCCCACACTGATGAGCAATACTCAAGTATAGGTCGAATGAGTGTTTTGTAAGCCACCTCCTTTGTTGATGGACTACATTTTCTAAGGAATCTCCCAATGAATCTGAACCTGGTACCCGCCTTACCAACAATTAATTTTATATGATCATTCCACTTCAAATCGTTCCGCACGCATACTCCCAGATATTTTACAGAAGTAACTGCTACCAGTGTTTGTTCCGCTATCATATAATCATACAATAAAGGATCCTTCTTTCTATGTATTCGCAATACATTACATTTGTCTATATTAAGGGTCAGTTGCCACTCCCTGCACCAAGTGCCTATCCGCTGCAGATCTTCCTGCATTTCGCTACAATTTTCTAATGCTGCAACTTCTCTGTATACTACAGCATCATCCGAGAAAAGCCGCATGGAACTTCCGACACTATCTACTAGGTCATTTATATATATTGTGAAAAGCAATGGTCCCATAACACTCCCCTGTGGCACGCCAGAGGTTACTTTAATGTCTGTAGACGTCTCTCCGTTGATAACAACATGGTGTGTTCTGTTTGCTAAAAACTCTTCAATCCAGCCACACAGCTGGTCTGATATTCCGTAGGCTCTTACTTTGTTTATCAGGCGACAGTGCGGAACTGTATCGAACGCCTTCCGGAAGTCAAGAAAAATAGCATCTACCTGGGAGCCTGTATCTAATATTTTCTGGGTCTCATGAACAAATAAAGCGAGTTGGGTTTCACACGATCGCTGTTTCCGGAATCCATGTTGATTCCTACATAGTAGATTCTGAGTTTCCAAAAACGACATGATACTCGAGCAAAAGACATGTTCTAAAATTCTACAACAGATCGACGTCAGAGATATAGGTCTATAGTTTTGCGCATCTGCTCGACGACCCTTCTTGAAGACTGGGACTACCTGTGCTCTTTTCCAATCATCTGGAACCTTCTGTTCCTCTAGAGACTTGCGGTACACGGCTGTTAGAAGGGGGGCAAGTTCTTTCGCGTACTCTGTGTAGAATCGAATTGGTATCCCATCAGGTCCAGTGGACTTTCCTCTGTTGAGTGATTTCAGTTGCTTTTCTATTCCTTGGACACTTATTTCAATGTCAGCCATTTTTTCGTTGGTGTGAGGATTTAGAGAAGGAACTGCAGTGCGGTCTTCCTCTGTGAAACAGCTTTGGAAAAAGGTGTTTAGTATTTCAGCTTTACGCTTGTCATCCTCTGTTTCAATGCCATCATCATCCCGGAGTGTCTGGACATGATGTTTCGAGCCACTTACTGATTTAACGTAAGACCAGAACTTCCTAGGATTTTCTGTCAAGTCGGTACCTAGTATTTTACTTTCGAATTCACTGAACGCTTCACGCATAGCCCTCCTTACGCTAACTTTGCCTCGTTACACCAGGGCAAGGGTCGTG
The DNA here is from genome assembly GCF_023864275.1 of Schistocerca cancellata. Lineage (NCBI taxonomy): Eukaryota > Metazoa > Arthropoda > Insecta > Orthoptera > Acrididae > Schistocerca > Schistocerca cancellata. The sequence continues at coordinate 419,305,681 of NC_064634.1, read as the reverse complement.
TCTGAATATGCCGTCATCCAGGCGTACAGTCGTTACAAATATGCACTGATGTTGTTAAATAATGACGGTATTGTGATATGGAGAATCGTCACTAATGCTTCTGCTGAGGCCTGGGACCACCTGCATCTATTCAATCTTGCTGTAATGCCCAGCAGCGATGGCATCCCTCAGAAGCATAATTGCCCGTTTGACAAGGCTAGACTCCGGCTATAGTGGTTTGGGGGGCATGATAATGTCTTGGACACCACATTCACATAATCAGAACCCAATGAAACACATTTGGAACGCTATCGAGGGTCAGCTCTGGACCCATCAACCACCAGCACGTAATTTAGAGGAACTGCGTGAGCCTTGCGTAGACATCTCGTGCCTATACCTCCGGAAACCTACCAGGCAATTGTCGGTAATGTTTTCCTTTACCAGCGTACATCCGTCGTACTCGTATTACGAGATGTGTGAGAAAAGTAAGCAGACTGACAACACTACGAGCGACTCGGCAACGCTGTGTTGTTCTACTTGTGTAGGCCGGAGTGTTCAGCTTTTCCGCGCGCTCAGTCGAACTTCGAGCTCTGTACAGCCATCAAGTGAGTGTTGTCATCAGTGAACTTGTGTTTTTGTGGTGTGTTACGAAAATGGAAAAGTGCAATTTAGAGCAACGTTATGCCACTAAGTTATATGTTGAAATTGGGGAACCTGCGCGTGTGACCTTCGAAAAGTTGAAACGGGCCTATGGGAAATATTCCTTATCAAGCGCACAAGTTTTTCGCCAGCACAAATCGTTTGTGGAAGGACGAGGACATGTTGGAGGAGAACCCCGCTCAGGACGATCTTCAACTTCAGAAACCGTCGAAAATGTCGAACGTGTGTATGCTCTTTTGCGTTTGTCCTTCCGAGACAAAGTGTCAAACAAGTGTTTTACAAAGACGGCTTTTAAAGGTTCAGGTAAAGGGTGAATCGAGTAAGGCAGGACACTGCAAACAAATTAATGCTGCATCATCACAACGCCTCATGTCACACTGCCACTTCCATGACGGAATTTTTTACCTCAAAAATAATTTGTGGTTTTCCACTACCCCCTGTTCATCTGACTGGAGTCCTTGAGACGTTTTTCTTCTCCCTAAATTGAAAAATGTCTTAAAAGGACTCCATTCTGGGACTCTGGAGAACACCGGAAAGAAGTTGAAGCCTTTCAGCTCTGCTACCATGACTGGGAACAACGACTCCGCCGCTGTATAGTTGCCGAAGGGAACTACTTTGAAGGTGACAAACACTGTTGTTTGAAAAAGAAAAAACCTTTACTAGATAAAACTTAGTGTGGCTACTTTTGTCATAAGCCTCGTGTACGCTCCATACTTAGTATCAACATTAGGGTACTCAAGAGTGAAGAAGAGAAAAGATACACTGATTCTTTAATACCGATACGAGGTAGAATCAAATTTATCTAATAAAGTCACGTAGAAGCAAGAACGCAGAACCTGAAATTTCTCAGTGATTATTCCGCTCTGAAAGACAAAGTGCGGCTTTTGCGTATATGAGGTGCGGGCCAGGTATTGGGGTTCGGCTGCCCGGCTCGTTAGCGCAGCGTCTTTTTCAGGGCCGTAATGAGACAGGCCGGGCGTCGCGGGCGGCACGTAATCTGGGTGGACGGCGCTCCCCCGTGATTGGTTGGGCCGGCAGGTAGGGGCGTGACCGACATGCAGAGTCAGCGCCGGCCGCTGACGCCTCCAAGAAAAGGCAGCCGGGGGCGTCCGCTGGAGCTGACTCCGCAGCTGACGGCCGTCCAGCAAAGCAGCGATTAAGAGCCGTCCGTCCGCTACAGATGTGGTCGAGAGCGCCCTCGTATTAAAAAAAAAAAAAAAAAAAAGTAATACCTGTCGTAATTATGTTCTGAGGGTTGGGGTTCAGGAATCTCTCTTTGAAGCGTATCTCAACAATTTCGTTTTATCACACAACTACGAATTATTTCTTAGGAAGCACACTGAATTTGTGTACAGCGTGTTGAAGAAAAGTGCCATGTATTGTTACAGAGGTCGCATTTCTCAAAACTAGAAGAGAAGTTCCTATAGTAATTAAGTGTTTCAGAGCGAGGGGACATGTTGTACTTTGCAACACTTTTTCTACCTTTGCCTATTGTCAGTCTTGTAGTAGAATTTTAATACAATTTCTTATTACATTTGTTTGTAGTACAGCCTTTTTCTGGAATTACCAAAATTACTTCAGAAGAGTAATGTTTTTCCAAATGTGGAAAACGGTTCCAAGGTATAAGGGATCATCAAACATTACAGCCCAGAATCAGTACGCTAATCGGGCAAAAATCACCATCTGCAGTGATGGGGTTATCTCAAAGACACACCAGATTGAAGATATCTGTTTGGTAAAACACGTTGTCCTGTTACGTCATGAAGTCCGTAACAGCCTGCTGCACATCCTAGTCCGACGGAAATAGCCGACATTCGACACCTTTTTCAAGGGACTGAAATCGAGATAATATCATCAGAAGAGACCAGGACTGGGAGGGTATGCAACTGTCTCCGATCTGAGTTGACTTAATTTCTGCGTTACGAAGTTTGCGATATGGAGACGTGCGTTATCACGAAGAAGCAGAGCCCAGCGCTGAACTGGGCACACCATTCCACAGCGGTAGGTATCGGCAGACATGTTGCCCCATACACGGTCTTCATTCTCCGATGTATGACTACCGGTATCCGTCCTTCTGCAGTCAGGAAAAGAATAACAGCAGGTTGGTCCTGTTTGGATGCATTTGTTAATAACGTCGCCATAGGTCGAGTTTCCGCATTTGCCACACGCACATCTGAAAGACAAGAATGGCACATTAATATTCTGTTCAAATTTAGAAGAACTTGTTTTTGTACCTTGAAGGTGTTAGAGCCAGGGAATAAAACGAGGTTTATTGGTGTCTTATAGAATATCTTAAAAGTCCTTCACAAGATTGGCGAGAACTGGGTGTGTTTTCAGACATGTGCTGCACAAAGCAAAAACCACACCATTCTTAGATGTGGGTGGCACTGTCAGACCAAAGGAGGGTCAATGTAGTACACCACAGTTTCACAATACGTGGACATGTGACTCAAATTTGCAGTTATTAAAGAAAAAGTGAGAGGGCTGACAGAATCAATTTACCTAACGACTATATAAAACAAATAACAACATCAAGCTATAACAATAAGTTCAAAGCTATTATGTGGAACACTCTGACAGTATGCTACAGTTGTAAACATTGTGCCGAAGTTCTACGAGAAAAATACTGTTTCTGTAGAAACATTTCGTAACCATAAAGAAAATACAGTGCCTTTCCAAATAAACTTACATTTAAAAATGAGGTAACTGGATTGAGAACTTCAAGACCATATATTGAAGGTACTGTAAGTCATATACTCTGGATATCAACATCTTCAGTTTCATTATTACTCACTTTTTTCTCGAAAGCATACCCAGAAGGGCATGTGCCAATCAATGTGAAAATATTGAATGTGGAAAAAGTTGCAGAAACATTTACCCAGTGAAGAGGATTTCTGACGTTTCTATGAAGAGATAGTCTCCTGGCCTACTGTTAATAAGAAAGATGAAGATGAGTATCTTTAACAAAAGATATTTAATAATAGACATTGTTAACAAAATGAAATGGTACAATACTCTGATGTATGAGGGGCGATTAAAATGTAAAATTTAATTACATGGTACCTTTGACTCTGTAATACACTCCTGGAAATGGAAAAAAGAACACATTGACACCGGTGTGTCAGACCCACCATACTTGCTCCGGACACTGCGAGAGGGCTGTACAAGCAATGATCACACGCACGGCACAGCGGACACACCAGGAACCGCGGTGTTGGCCGTCGAATGGCGCTAGCTGCGCAGCATTTGTGCACCGCCGCCGTCAGTGTCAGCCAGTTTGCCGTGGCATACGGAGCTCCATCGCAGTCTTTAACACTGGTAGCATGCCGCGACAGCGTGGACGTGAACCGTATGTGCAGTTGACGGACTTTGAGCGAGGGCGTATAGTGGGCATGCGGGAGGCCGGGTGGACGTACCGCCGAATTGCTCAACACGTGGGGCGTAAGGTCTCCACAGTATATCGATGTTGTCGCCAGTGGTCGGCGGAAGGTGCACGTGCCCGTCGACCTGGGACCGGACCGCAGCGACGCACGGATGCACGCCAAGACCGTAGGATCCTACGCAGTGCCGTAGGGGACCGCACCGCCACTTCCCAGCAAATTAGGGACACTGTTGCTCCTGGGGTATCGGCGAGGACCATTCGCAACCGTCTCCATGAAGCTGGGCTACGGTCCCGCATACCGTTAGGCCGTCTTCCGCTCACGCCCCAACATCGTGCAGCCCGCCTCCAATGGTGTCGCGACAGGCGTGAATGGAGGGACGAATGGAGACGTGTCGTCTTCAGCGATGAGAGTCGCTTCTGCCTTGGTGCCAATGATGGTCGTATGCGTGTTAGGCGCCGTGCAGGTGAGCGCCACAATCAGGACTGCTTACGACCGAGGCACACAGGGCCAACACCCGGCATCATGGTGTGGGGAGCGATCTCCTACACTGGCCGTACACCACTGGTGATCGTCGAGGGGACACTGAATAGTGCACGGTACATCCAAACCGTCATCGAACCCATCGTTCTACCATTCCTAGACCGGCAAGGGAACTTGCTGTTCCAACAGGACAATGCACGTCCGCATGTATCCCGTGCCACCCAACATGCTCTAGAAGGTGTAAGTCAACTACCCTGGCCAGCAAGATCTCCGGATCTGTCCCCCATTGAGCATGTTTGGGACTGGATGAAGCGTCGTCTCACGCGGTCTGCACGTCCAGCACGAACGCTGGTCCAACTGAGGCGCCAGGTGGAAATGGCATGGCAAGCCGTTCCACAGGACTACATCCAGCATCTCTACGATCGTCTCCATGGGAGAATAGCAGCCTGCATTGCTGCGAAAGGTGGATATACACTGTACTAGTGCCGACATTGTGCATGCTCTGTTGCCTGTGTCTATGTGCCTGTGGTTCTGTCAGTGTGATCATGTGATGTATCTGACCCCAGGAATGTGTCAATAAAGTTTCCCCTTCCTGGGACAATGAATTCACGGTGTTCTTATTTCAATATCCAGGAGTGTATGTTTAAAATATGCTCTTTGTGAAAATTAAATACTATATAAGTTGATTTTTTTTCAGCTTTCCCTAATAAATTTTCAATGATTGCGGAAACCACGTATGACCAAAAACCATTGAAACCCAAATCAACTTTAAACGATAAGATAATACAAAAAAAAGAGTAAAATTATTATCAGTGATCTGCTTAACTCACTGGATAAATTAATCTCATAAGAAGCCTGTGATGATGTTATTGAGGCAAAAGGGGTCAAGATATTGATGACACTGCAAGTCAATAAGAGTCAACAAGATTATCAAGAGTGATGGTGACATTAGTACCGGAAAACCAGAAGATATTAATAACAAGAGGCTGTTGTATTTAGTGAGATCTTTGACAACAGAATTTCATAGCAGTTTGCAGTGAAACAGTGAACAAATTAGTAGACAGGCTAATAAGTATTAGAGTGAAAAAAATGAACAAACTAATGAATTAAAATAATTTAATAATAAAACTGAGAAATCTAGTGAGTGACCTGATCGACTGATCAAAACTGTAGAAGACATATGTGAGGAAATTAAAACTGAAATGCTTGAAGTTGAAACTGAATTGACAGATATGAAAACTATATTAACGGCTAGAAGGATAGATACTGAAGACGACGATTTAAATACTCAACAGGAACCGTTAGGAAAGGCCATTTGTGATCAAAATAATGTGCAGGATTTTGACTATAGCTGGGGGAAGAATGGAATACAGAATTATGATTTAATACGAAATGTAGATGTCATAAGTAAAAGTATGAAACGGAAATGTTCAAAGGAGAGACAGAGGATATCGTCAGAAAACGTGTTGAAAGAAATAAGTTGAGAACAATGTCAAACTAACGTAAATTGACGTTGATCGTTGTACAGAGGAAAGTAGTAACAAAAAATGGCAACAGTAGGTAACAAGGAAGAAGAATAATTGAATATACCGTCTCGTGAAAAAGATAATACTGTTTATGAAGTGGTAAACATGGACACTGTCTTTAATATTTACAGAACAACGAGTAACTTTATTTGGTTGAAGAATAATATTAATGATGTAATTAATGATCATATAGGTTAAGTAAGAGGCTATGATGAAAATGGAGAAGTGTGAAAGTTACGAGTATTGAAAAAGGTGAGAAAGTATTTTATGAAATTTGTGTTACTATGTTCAATAGTTTGAAGTCCAAGAGCATAGCCCTTTAGAAGGAAGGGCACTGATCATGGTGCCGTAGTTGCGTGGGAAGCCGTTGATAGTAACAATGATTATTTATTTAATTTATTGAATGTATGCCATTTGATTTAATGCCTATTATAGAGTCATGTCAATATGTAGTTGATGTTGTGTGGCACTTGCCCCGAATGTTGTAATGTTTTATATGTAGCATAAAGAAGGACCGAGCTGAGGCGCTCACAGCGCAAGGAGCAGCTAATGGCCCGTTTGGTATGTGGAGTGGTGATTCGTATTGCCTGGCTCGACACCCGAAAGCTGTGCCAGTCGAAGACGCATTAGTCGCAACCTAAATATAGATGGCACACTGACTACTAATGTGTGTCATGGCCACATAAGAGTATGTGCTGTTTATCAACGAACTAGGCAACTATTTGAGTAGGTAGACTAGGTCAGAATTATACTGTAACAAATTTACCCGTATTTTTAAATATTAATGTAAGTAATGTTTCGTTTTCTGGAAGGTTATATCATTGTATATTTCTAATATATAGTTAGTTTAATACCATGAGATGCGAAAGTGCACAAGGTATAAAAGGACAATACTTTTGCGGCGAGGTTATTTTAAAACGTTCCCTTTGAAAAATTTATACAAGACTGTGCTTAACCTGACACACAATATTTTTAGCGCAACGCAATCTGACTTCCAATAATCCCTACAAAAGAATGGTCCTGACTAACATTAACCTATACCTTTCACAAATCACTTACCTCACAAAAATCTTCATTACTCGAACTACTGCAATACAGCGAGCGCCACTACTGCCAGCTAAATAAAAGATTCAAACTACGGAAGGCACTAACTACTGATAGGCATAGTTAGCAAATGAAAGATTTTAATAGAGAACAAACAATGTATTTACCTTAATATCATCAAAAGTCATAATATATGTAATTTCAAAACTCCGCCATCTCTCTACTCACATCCACCACTGCTGGCGGCTAACCTCTAACTGCGCAACGCTACGCTCTGTTCACATCCAGCTGCCGCTGCCCAACACTACAATGGCAGACAACAATGCAAACTAGCCACAGACTGTACACAGCACAGCCAGTGATTTTCATACAGAGCGCTACGTAACGTTGCCAATAAGAAAACATAAACAGCCTACTTACATAAAGAAAACATAAACAGCCTACTTACATAAAGAAAACATAAACAGCCTACTTACATAGCCCCCATGCTCCCCACAAAAAATTTTTACAAACTGTTTTGGGCATTGGGCAATACATATTTGAAAAAATTTTTCATAATTACAGTAATTACAATAACAAAGAAATAAAATGCAAACACTTATTGATACAATGTTGGTCAAAAGCTAAAATTTTCTCACAGTCCATGAAGATAGTCCTGATCATTCATCATAATAGGAATTACAGTTTTTTTTCACAAAGTCTCATTAGTAAAAGAAGCTGCACACAGAAGTAGTGGATTTCCATGCAGAGCGCTACGTAACGTTGCCAATAAGAAAACATAAACAGCTACTTACATAAAGAAAACATAAACAGCCTACTTACAATTTGTACTCAGGTGGTTCATGTGGAAAGTTTTCCATCGTGATTATGACCGCACGGCGGGAATCGACGAACTTCGAACCCGAAATGGGAATGGGGCTAGACGCATGGGACATTCCATTTCGGAAATCGTTAAGGAATTTAATTCTCCGAGATGCACAGTGTCAAGAGTGTGTTAAGAATATAGAATTTGGCATTATCTCGCACCACGGACAGCGCAGTGCCCTTCACTTTCCGACTGATAGCAGCGTTGTCGGCGTAGAGTTGTCATTGTTAATAGACAAGCAACAATGTGTCAAATAAGCCAGGAATCAATGCAGGACGTACGATGAGCGTATGCATTAGGCTAGGATGTCGAATGTCGAAATTTATCGTTACTGTGCTATGGCAGCAGACGAGCGACGCAAGTGCCTTTGCTAACAGCACGAAATCGCCTGCAGCGATTCTCATGGGGTCCTGACCATTTCGGTTGGACTCTATACGACTGGAAACCCGTGGCCTGGTCAGATGAGTCATGATTTCAGGTGGTAAGAGCTGATGCTAGGGTTCGTTCGAGTGTGACACAAACCACACGAAACCATGGGCCCAAGTTGTCAACACGGCAAATGCAAGCTGGTAATGGCTCCATACTGATGTGGGCTTTGTTTACATGAAATGATGTGGTGCATCTGAACCGATCATTGATTGGAAATTGTTATATTCGGCTACTTGGAGAGCATTTGCAGCCATTCCTGGACTTTATGTCACCAAAAAATGAAGGAATTTTTGTTGCGACTACAAGCCATATCACCGGGTCACAATTGTTCACGATTGGTCTGAAGAACATTCTGGACAAATTGAGCGAATGACTTGACGACCTACGTCGCCCAGCATGAATCCCATGGAACACTTGTGGGACATTCAGGAGGTCAGTTCGTGCACAAAATCCTGCACCCGCAACACTTCCGCAAATATGGACTGCTACAGAGACAGCATTGCTCAGTATATCTGAAGGGGACTTCCAATGACTTTGAAGTCCATGCCACGTCGCGTTGCTCCGTTACTTCGGGAGAAAAGAAGGGCCGACGTGATATTAGGAGATACCCCATGGCTTTTGTCACCTCAGTGCATATATTACATATTGTAGGCCTACAGTGACTGGAGTATGATGATGAAGGAATTGCCGCCTACATCCGAATGTCCTGACCAGCCTGAGAATGGAGAGTTCTTCCAGCAGTTGCATCAACTAACATGAGCACATTAGCCTATAAGATGGCTGTAACGTGAGTGTAATTTACAGTTACTGTTATCGTATAATTACAAATTTTAACAAAATTATTTATTACACAACTAGCTGTGTACCCTGCATTTTTCATGTATGTATTTATCCCAGTCTTCTATTAGTACATCTCCTCATTTCCCTTAGTCTTTGTCCATCCCTCCTTCATCGCCACTATGTCAGTCTCCTCCTTCACTCTCTCCATATCCTCCACCCCTCTCTCTGTCCAGCCCCCCTCTTTGTCCATCTCTTTCTGCCTCTTTTTCTGTCCATCCTTTTATACATTTGTTTCTTCTCTCTTAGTCCGTCACCTCCCCGCCGTCTAATTCCAACTGCTCCTCCCCCTACTGTTCTCAGTCTCCTCCTCCCCACTTTCTCTATCATTTATTTCTCCTCTTCTGTCTGCTCATCTCCTCCTCCCCCTCTGTATGCCAATCTCTCCTCCCTCCAGTTTCTGTACATCTCATTCTTCTCCTTTTCTTTGTGCAGCTCGTTCCTTCTCTCCTCCATTATTCCCTCCATTATCTCTGACCATCTCCACCTCCTCCTATACTTGCCTATCTTCTCCTTGCCCTGCTGTCTCTTCATCTCTTCCTCCCCATTCTCCCTCCCTGTTATCGCGGTCATCCAAATACCCCTACAGTAGTTCATTTCACGTTGTAACTAACATGTCTACCAAATTTGACTGAAATCGTTCCAAGGGTTTAGGACGATATTTTTACGTACATGTCATAATTCGCATATATTTAAAATATTTCACACGTATCTGTCCATATATTTCTCCTGTATGTTTAGCGAATTTCGCCCTGCAGTTTCATTTTCACACAGCTCAACGTTTATGATGCCATATATCCTGAACTATGTATCGTAAAATGAAATAATTTTGCAGGTATACGCCGTAGAATATGTGGCTACTGTCTGCGAAAGGTATTGAGAACAGTGTTAATACTGAAGAAGTAATAAATTTAAAAGTCACGCATCGTCCGACTTTTTCCACGCATCTCAATGTTTATGACGTCATAGCTCCTGAAACATGTGTCGTACAATGATATAAAACAAGTAATAAATTAAATCGTCATGCCTGTTGTGGTAGTTTTACTGCATGAACTTTTAAAATGTAGTAAACGATGAACTTTTTTACTTTATCATTTTTTGCGGGAACTCGGTGAGGAAAACGTTTGGTAAGGCTTCGCAATTATGTGTAAACTTTGTAGCAAGATTCTAAGTTTTCCCATTATCAAATACTATGTGAATAATTTCTAGAGATTTCCTCTCCTTTTCCACCACCACCCCTACGTCTTTGGTTGATAGGTGGCTCTTGACACTACAGCAATTCTTCCCAGGCAGAAACTGACATGTGTACCAAGTATGGTTGAATTCGTTTTATTGGTTTAGAACAAGATGTTGAACATACATACATCCATACATTTTTGTAACATGAATAGATTCAGAATTGACTACATGACACTGGAAATGTTTTACTGTAACTTGTTAACTGTTTTAAAGATAGATTTAGTAGAGGGTAATGTAACTATAAGTAACCAAATCACATAGATACAGAGATAACGAAACCTTTTCTCGCTGCGAAACTTCGTTGCGTCTGTTGATATACTGCTGAAAATTCGCAGTTGGTACGGCTGCTAATAATGTGTGTAAAACTGAGGGCATTCGTTTTGTGCAGTTCTTGTTGCGACCACCACTCTAATTCTCTCTATAGTTGTGTCACCTATTACCGGCAACCTTGAACCGTACCAGTCGGAGACTGGTACGGTACTTCAAGTCCCATCACTACACCTTCAACGTGCAGTGATATTTTTCAGGTTGTGTTTGGCGTAAGTACACGATGGTGCTGCTGCTGTTGTTGTGGTCTTCAGTCCTGAGATTGGTTTGATGGAGTTCTCCATGCTACTCTATCCTGTGCAGGCTTCTTCATCTCCCAGTACCTACTGCAACCTACATCCTTCTGAATCAGTTTAGTGTACTCATCTCTTGGTCTCCCTCTACGATTTTTACCCTCCACGCTGCCCTCCGATACTAAATTGGTGATCCCTTGAAGCCTCAGAACATGTCCTACCAACCTATCCCTTCTTCTAGTCAAGTTGTGCCACAAACTTCTCTTCTCCCCAATCCTATTCAATACCTCCTCATTAGTTATATGATCTACCCATCTAATCTTCAGCATTCTTCTGTAGCACCACATTTCGAAAGCTTCTATTCTCTTCTTGTCCAAACTATTTATTGTCCATGTTTCACTTCCATACATGCCTACACTCTATACAAATACTTTCAGAATCGACTTTCTGACATTAAATCTATACTCGATGTTAACAAATTTCTCTTCTTCAGAAACGCTTTCCTTGCCATTGCCAGTCTACATTTGATATTCTCCCTACTTCGACCATCATCAGTTATTTTGCTCCCCAAATAGCAAAACTCCTTTACTACTTTAAATGTCTCATTTCCTAACCTAATTCTCTCAGCATCACCCGACTTAATTCCATTATTCTCGTTTTCCTTTTGTTGATGTTCATCTTATACCCTCCTTTCATGACAGTGCCCATTCCGTTCAACTGCTCTTCCAAGTTCTTTGCTGTCTCTGACAGAATTACAATGTCATCGGTGTTATTGTTATTGGTGTTATTGTCAATGAATCATTGTTATTGTGAATTAATGATTGTATGAATGTGCAAATGTTACGAAATTAAAGAAGAAATTACTGAAAGAGCCAGCTAGTCGAGTATAACAATTTATGCATGTTTTTGATTATTCTTGTTTTTCCGTTATCCGTTCTGTATCGGGTGTACGTTAATCCAAACGTTCGGGAGGGTGGTGAACTACGGAGTCGGGGTACATAATACGCCCGCCTTAAGTGCCTTTAGCGGAAGATATACAGGGTGATTCAAAAAGAATACCACAACTTTAGGAATTTAAAACTCTGCAACGACAAAAGGCAGAGCTAAGCACTATCTGTCGGCGAATTAAGGGAGCTATAAAGTTTCATTTAGTTGTACATTTGTTCGCTTGAGGCGCTGTTGACTAGGCGTCAGCGTCAGTTGATGCTAAGATGGCGACCGCTCAACAGAAAGCTTTTTGTGTTATTGATTACGGCAGAAGTGAATCGACGAGAATCCGCGGGAAACAACTCAGTATGAACGTGACTCGCCTAAGGTGAACGTTTTCTGTGCCATTTCAGCCAATAAAGTTTTTGGTCCCTTTTTCTTCGAAGGTGCTACTGTAACGGGACTACAGTATCTGGAGATGTTAGAGAATTGGCTGTTCCCTCAGCTCGAACAAGAAGCACAACAATTCATATTTCAGCAGGATGCAGCGCCACCACATTGGCATTTATCTGTCCGTAACTACCTGAACGTCAACTACCCGAGGCGATGGATCGGCCGCCAGGCAGCCCGTGACAGAGCACTTCATCACTGGCCTCCAAGAAGCCCTGATCTTACTCCCTGAGATTTTTTCTTATGGGGGTATGTTAAGGATATGGCGTTTCGGCCACCTCTCCCAGCCACCATTGATGATTTGAAACGAGAAATAACAGCAGCTATCCAAACTGTTACGCCTGATATGCTACAGAGAGTGTGGAACGAGTTGGAGTATCGGGTTGATATTGCTCGAGTGTCTGGAGGGGGCCATATTAAACATCTCTGAACTTGTTTTTGAGTGAAAAAAAACTTTTTAAATACTCTTTGTAATGATGTATAACAGAAGGTTATATTATGTTTCTTTCATTAAATACACATTTTTGAAGTTGTGGTATTCTGTTTGAATCACCCTGTATATTTAGCAGTAGTGACAGTAGCAAAAATTGAAGAGTTATGACAGGGAGTTTTGAAGTTATATATGTTTAAAACATTTATCAGGAAAAAATGGATGCAGAAAAACAAAAAATTGATGAACTATTTCCTGAAAGTGAATCGCAAACAGCTGATAAGAAAAACAGCTCGTTTTAAGTGTAATTTTGTAAATAAGCTCTCAAGTTACAGCGAGTAACGGGGTGGGCTTTCAGAGGTGACATAGAGCGTGCGTGTTTTGTAGATGTAGAAAACAGCAGTTACTGGTGAAAACATTTCTCTTTTGGGTTATCGTTGTCTTTAGGTTATCCGTGCAGTGTCGGGTGTACATTAACCCGCACGTTCGGGAGGCTGGTGAACTGGAAATGGAAATGAGCGTATGGCATCGTTGGTCAGGAGGCCCCTATGCGAGGAAGTTCAGCCACCAAGTGTAAGTCTTATTTCATTCGACACCACATTGGGCGACTTGCGCACCGGTGATGAGGATGAAATGATGATGAGAACAACACGATACCCAGTTCCCGAGCGGAGAAAGATCTCCATCCCGTACGGGAATCGAAACCCGGGCCCGCTTGCATGGGTGGCGAGCACGTTACCACCCAGCTAAGCAGGCGGACTGGTGGTGAATTATGCATCAGTGACGATATATATGCCCGCCTTTTCTATGTTTTTATGGGAAAGGCAGTGTTCAGGTAAACTGTGACATACCATGGTTAAGGACTGTAATTTCTTCAACGGAGTCGCCTCCTTTAAAAAGTCGGCTCGATTTATACCCTTATTGCTCAACAGATCAGTCCAGCAGCAATGGAAGAGGGAAGAAGAATCTCAGTGCGGTTAAGTTAGGAAATTATTCACATTCCCACACTCCATACTAGCACGCTCACCGACATTCGTTTGTAGGTAAAAGTTGTCTCGAAAAAGCCTCAACCGATCGTAAGAAGCGTCTTCTTAAAGTCTTTGCGGTCTGTTTCTCGTAGAATATACTGATTATGCACATGAGTGCAGAGAAACAATAAAACAAAGACTGAGGAACTATTTCCGTAAGGTTGTTATTTGCAAAACAGGACCCAAAACTGGCAGAAAGAGGGTAGAACTAAGTCAGCGCTAATGACATCATTTACCGAGCGCAAACTGAGATGCTGTAGTGACGCAGCAGGCGACGTCATCCATAAGCTGAGTGTAATCCTACAGAGCAGGCAAGCCTACCTCATTTAGCTTAATGAAAAAGAGCAAAGTCACGCCTCGCCGGGAGAAATGATGAATGTGTACGTTGAGAAATGAGACACCGGATTTAGTGGGAGAAAAGAGACAGTGTTTCCATGCATCTAGATCTTTTAAGTTTGATACTTATCCACGCACCATAAACTTGTTACAAATTATACGAATTATAGCCGGAATAGGTCTGTTAATTCCATTATAGCCCAATAAAAGTTACTGCCTGTCGATCAGTACATATTGTCATCACCTACATTAAGAGAATTTCTTCTAGCCTTACAGAATCAAGTTTTTCAGTTTTAGAGTTTTTTATAGCATTTCCGATTAATTAGAAGCGAATTTTCCTCTGAAGTGTAATACGTTTTACTTGCGTTGAGAACACTGAAAACTTTAATACTGTTTTTGTCTCTAAAGAGATCTTCGCCCATATTTGGTGGCTCAACGTGGAGACGCAAGTATGTCAGATAAGATGTTTTTGGCACTTTTTCATATCTTATTTAGAAAACTGGTGATTCTCATTGTACGAGGACGTGCTGAAAGGCAATGCCTCTGAATTTTTTATTCTATTCTCAATATTGACTGAATATATTACATATATTACTCTTCCGACTTTTTCGTTTCGCTGACGCCAAGCTGCAACCATTTGCCGATATAAAACTCCGAATCGTAACGTGTAACATGGAAGTATATAAAGAAACTACCCAGTTGCAAGAGAAACAGCCTATTGTTATCGAATTTGGAATTCGAAGAGTTCGTCCAATGTGGAGCACAGTCTCCTTCAGTATGACAATGCTAGATCACACACACGAACGCTGCGATATCTGCGACAATCAAGTGCCTTGGTCTCACTGCCGCCTATCATCCTTTATAAACTCTCAACTTGGCACCATCCGATTTTCATCTGTTTCCAAAACCTGAAGAACATCTTGGAGGACTTCACTTTGATAGGGATGTAGCGTTGCAATCACATGTGAGGTTTTAGCTCCGTCAACAATGTCGAACATTCTACAGTGATGGTAAAAACAAAGTGGTTTCCGGTCGGGAAAAATGTCACCAGGGTAAGTATGTTGAGAAATAAATACTTAATTATGAAGGATTACAGTATATGTAGAATGTTAACAACGTCTGTTTTCTTTAAAAGCGTTAGGCGTTTTTACATAAAATTCGGTCCATTACTTTTATGCATTTCATGACCAATGATCGTACAGGCTATTAGAAGATAAACAGTGATGAAACAATATAGAATCCCAACTCTAGCTCTTCCCGCTGTGGCAACCGAGAATTCACTGATTTTATTTATCTGCCTTGGTCTGTGAATGTAATCGATTTATTTAGTTAAATATAATCATCAGCTCTTATTTTCGAAACTTCGTGAAAGGTAACTGTTGCTTAAATAACACTTGTGCACTAAATTCAAATCATAAACTTCTTCCCAACAGAATAAAAATGGCGTTTTTATAAGTAAGAGGTACCTGTAAAGCCTGACGGTATTTCAACACGTTCACAGTAGCTTTCCGATTTTTATGATTGTGATGAACTGTAACCTAAATATGATGAAAAGTGTGTTAAGTAATATGTTATATTTGTTGAAACACACGGTTCGCAACTGTTCTTCGAGATTCTACGGAAAAGTATCACAAAACTCGATACACAAAAAATCAGTCTCATTGCCATTTATACTAAATGTAGAATTTGTTTTCTACGTGTTGGTCTGTTTTATTGATCCTTTTTTTTAGAGAAACTGACATGTCTCCTTCTCAGGTGCCCAATAATGAAGAAGACTGTGACAAACTGCCTATTGGCTTCTGTCTCGGCTTCTTCGGCCGACGTTCATCTAATGATTTTACTGGCGTTGCGCCAGCAGGAGTGGCTGCCATTGTCAGAGCTTCACCCTCCACTGCCGGTGGTGAACTGGAGCCGAGCTAAAGAAAGAGATGGGGCCCCTCCACGCCCGCACCAACGTGGTGACCAAACCAAAAGTTCTACTGTCACCTCCGTAAACATGTTAGTTATCTAGTGGGTGGATCACAGGATGCTGGGCTGTGATGTTGTCCGTGCGTCTGGGTAAGGCTACGCATTAACACGGTCCATCAGGTGATAGATAGTGGACGAAACGCGAGTGAGGGTAGCGATTTGAAGAGCAGAGGGAAAAAAGTGCCATGGCTCGTGCCGTGGGAAAAAACCTCTGCGACAGTGGGATGGGTAGTAAGAGCAGTAGTGGCTTACTAGCTGCGATAGTTCATGCAAGGTTGGATTTGTTAGTATAGGTATCATGCATCATTACCGTGACAGGCGATGGCGATGTGTCCCAGTTGCTGCGGCTGCTACTTTCCTGGAACAATCAATATCGTTATACAGTAGTGGGAGATCGGCCATAGATCATCTCACTGTGTGGGGGATGTGTGGAGCTTGTTTGCATGCAGTGTACGGTACGGCTTCCCTGTATGGTGCCAGTTATTCGGCAGTGTATTTCAGCTGGATATCCAGTAAATGCGTCTGATTAACAGGGGCTCGCCTGTGCCGTTATGTTTGCGTAAGCTTGGCCATAGATGTTATGTCCTTGCAAGTATGTCTTTTGGTCTTTTATGTTTCCATCTATGGTTGTGGTCGTAGTTCCCCAGATTCAGAATAAACGGGTTCTGCGAATGTCTGGAGTTTCTGTATAGTCTTGTGGTGAGTTTGTGGATTACCTCCGTGAGAGTCTCAAGTCGGTATTCCCGGTGAAGGTCCGCGATGCGTGTGTATCGTGGAGCATTGCTTATGATTTTGAGTACCTTGTTTTGTATGAGCTGCAGACGGCGCAGGCGTGTAGGCGCAGCGTATCCCCAGACGGGAGCTGCGTACGTCATCAGGGGTCGGATAAGTGTCATGTACATGGACCTCGACACCCTTCTGTTCAGTGTGCTACGCCTGTTGAGCATAGGATAGAGCTGTTTGAGCCTCGCGCTAGCTCGGTTTGTCATGTGTTGTATGTGGTCCCCCCAGAGTAATTTCCGGTCCAGCCAGACACCGAGGTATTTGACTTTCTCGCGGAAACGTATTGGGCGTGCATGTAGTTGGTCTGCAGTAGCGGTGTTTGCGCAGTTGCTTCGGTCTTCTCGTGAACAGAACGGCTTCGCACTTGTCGACGTTTACTCTAACACGCCATTTCTCCAACCAAGGCTCAGCCACTCTGAGTGCAGCCTGTAGGCGTGACGTAATATTTGATGGTTTCCAATCTTGCGCAAGGATGGCTGTGTCATCCGCGTAGATTGCCATCATTGTGTTGTGTGTGGTTGGGAGATCGTTTATGTAGAGGTTAAACAGTAGGGGCCCTAGGATGCTTCCCTGGGGTACTCCCGCGTGTATACCGTGTCGTGTTGACTGTTTTCCCTGCACGTCAGTGTTGAAACTCCTGTCTGTGAGGTATGAGTGTATTAGACACAGCAGCCCGTCGGGGAATCCCGCGTCGCTGAGTTTGCGGATGAGGCCGTTGTGCCATAGACGGTCGAAAGCCTTTTCGATGTCCAGGAACACTGCCCCTGTAGCTTTGTTTATGTTGAAGCCATGTGTTATGTGTTCAACGACCCGTAGGAGTTGTTGTGTTGTGGAGTGGTGATTTCTGAAGCCGAATTGCTCCGGTCTCAGGATGTCATTTGTTATGCAGTGCCTAGTGATGCGTTTGAGAATCACCTTCTCAACAATCTTACTGAGCGAGCTCAGAAGGCTGATGGGTCGGTAATTTTGTGGGAGGCCGAGCTCGCGGCCGCGGACTATATGTACCTGGCGCGCCAACGTCCGAGGGCATCTCGGCGGTCATTTCCGGTGCGGTTCTCCTCTTGCTACCTGCGACGGTCGTTCGCTGCAGTACAGGAAGCCAGGATCCGTTTACCTTACGGCTTTCCTCTTTCTTGTTGAAGCTGTTCGCGTGTTTTTGTATTTCTACGGCTTCTCTGAACAGGCGAGTGTGATAGTGCTTCTCTACAGCCAGAACTTCCGTGTCGGCGAATTTTATTACGTGGTCGATCTCACTCAGTGCGTGCTCTGTCACGGCCGATTTCGCCACCTGCCCCAGCCTGCAATGTCACTTATGATCTTTGATCCTGGTGTTGATTGATCGTCCAATCATTCCGACATAAACTTTTCCGCATGTGTATGGTATACGGTATATTCCCAACAAGCCGGCCAGAGTGGCCGAGCAGTTCTAGGCGCTACAGCCTGGAACCGCGCTACCGCTACGGTCGCAGGTTCGAATCCTGCCTCGGGCAGAAAATATGGATTCTCTCTCTGTCTCTCTCTCTCTCTCTGTCTCTCTCTCTCTCTCACACACTCTCCCTCTTTCTCTCTCTAGAAACGCTGTAAGTAAATCATACACCAATTTTAAAACGAGATTATATATATTGACATATTTTAAAAGAAGATTCTGTTTATAACCTCTCTCCCTCTCTCTCTCTCTCTCTCTCTCTCTCTCCCTCTCTCTCCCTCTCTCTCTCTCTCTCTCTCTCCCTCTCTCTCCCTCTCTCTCTCTCTCTCTCTCTCCCTCTCTCTCTCTCTCTCTCTCTCTCTCTCTCTCTCTATATATATATATATATATATATATATATATATATATATATATATATGGCGGTTAGTAGACCCGCAACCGAGCGCCTCCCCAGGTGGCGGATAGGGGAATGCCTCCTAGATATAGGTGGTACCGAGGAAATGAAATACTCGGGGCGGACCAAAACTACTAGTAGCGTCTGTTCCCACAGTGGGCGGCTACAAAAGGCGTCTGCTCCACATGTCAGTGGCGGCCTCAACCAACCTCCTGATCTGGAAAGTCAGGTTGTACTCGGCAGCATGCCATACATCCAACTACTAAACATCATTATGGTACAACGAGAAAAATCTCATTACCCCGGGCCCCAGTCAATAGACTGGGATTGTCGTGAGCATCGGATTCCGGGGGCTCACGGACATCATGAGAAGAATCGGAGCTTCTCAAACTCCCTCAAGACCAAACGCAAACACTACATCGGCACACTCAACGTGAACACACTGATGAAGACAGGAAAGATAAAACAACTGACAGACACTCTCGAAAAATTTCAAATCAAAATATGTCCACTGCAAGAAACACGATTCACAGACGAAGACCATTTCAACACGGAGAATTTCAGAATATACAAAGGAAAACCATCGAGACAACTGAAAAACCTAAGGCTTTTTGGCACAGGATTTGCAGTACACAGGTCCATCACGGACAGCATAATCGACTTTTCGTCACCAAACGAAAGAATCAGCACCATCACAGTGAAATCAGCCAATAAATCCTACACAATAATTAACGCACATGCACCAACTAATGACTACAACAGGAAAAACCCGGACGAAATTGATGACTTCTGGACGACAATGGAAGAAACTATCAGAA
This sequence comes from Schistocerca cancellata, assembly GCF_023864275.1. Lineage (NCBI taxonomy): Eukaryota > Metazoa > Arthropoda > Insecta > Orthoptera > Acrididae > Schistocerca > Schistocerca cancellata. The sequence goes on along the minus strand of NC_064634.1, from coordinate 419,286,119 downwards.
AAATTCCTGCACATAGAGTCAAAATAATACTGGGAGACTTCAACGCCAAACTCGGAAAAGAAAAGATATACAGACATATCACAGGAAAACATACTCCACACAAGGACACCAACAAAAACGGAAAACATCCGATAGACTTTTGCGAAAGCCACGACCTCGCCATTATGTCAACAAAATTCAAGAAACCAACACGAAAACTTACCACATGGAAATTCCCCAGCGGAAAGCAAGAACTACAAATCGACCACGTAATAGTGCAGAAAGACTCACAAAAATAAATTTTGAACATAGACACCCGTAAAGGCTACTTCGACTCAGACCACCACCTACTACAGATCAGGATTCGTCTTTTGCCCAAGAAAAAGCTCCAGAAGAACAAAATTGTTAGACCAGATCCAGAATACGTTACTTTAAACCAGACACAAATATTACACAAAATTAAAATGGAGAAAACGACAGACTGGACACAACTTTCACGAAGAATCCGAGAGGCCATGAAACTAGCACAAGCACCACGAACACGGAAACACCGTTGGTGGAACCACACATGTGACCAAGCTATTGACCAACGAATCAGTGCATGGAAAAAATTTAGTTGCCATAAATCCCAAGAGAATTGGATGAACTTCTTGAAAACACAGAAGCAATCAAGCAAAATCATTCGCAGTGAAAAACGACAGTATGACAAACGGCGACTGACAGAGATCGAATCGGACTTCATGAAGAACAATACAAGAAACTTCTACAGAACGTTCAGAGAAAATATGACTGGATATCAACCACCCAACTTGTGCTTCAGAAGACCGGATGGAACCCTAGAAACCAATACCAAAAACAATTGTGACATTCTGGCAAAGTACTTTGAAAAACTGCTCAACACGGACCCCCCCCCATGGAAGAAATGATGACAGAAACGAGCACATACAATCCAGATAGTGAACCTCCAACTCTAGAAGAAGTTAAAGAAATAATAAAGTCACTCAAGAATCGTAGAGCACCAGGAGAAGATGGCATCATCGCGGAAATCTGGAAGTTACAAGACCCAGAACTCACCAAAGACATCCACAGGATCTTGAAGACATCTGGAAAACCATGAAAATTCCTGACGACTGGAAAACTGCCCTGATACACCCACTACACAAAAAAGGTGACAAGACTAACCCGAACAACTACAGAGGAATATCCCTACTACCGGTCACATACAAGATCCTCTCTAATGCTTTACTGAACAGACTAGAATGCCAAACCGACCACTTGATTGGGGAATACCAAGCAGGCTTCCGTAAAGGGCGGTCTTGTGCGGAACAAATTTGGAACCTGAAAATGATTTTACAACACAAACAGAACCTGATCATTACCTTTGTTGACTTCAAAAAGGCGTACGACTCTATCGACCGGAAAACTCCCTTCAAAATTCTAGCAGAATACAAAGTAGACAACAGAACACGAGCTATCATAGAGCAAACTTTAACCAACACGACCTCCAAAGTAAAGTTCTGTGGGGAACTATCAGAGCCCTTCGAAATTCGCACAGGTGTCCGACAAGGCGATGGCCTCTCACCTCTCCTTTTCAATCTGGTGTTAGATAAGGTCATAAAAGAATGGGAAACATCACAACAGGGGATAACATTAGGAAACCTACAGATTAAATGCCTGGCTTTTGCAGATGATTTGGCGATTGTCACGAAAGGTATAAAGGAAACAAAAGACGCTATTGAAAAACTGCACGAAATCGCTTCCAAAACTGGACTACAGATCTCTTACGAAAAGACACAGTTTATGAGCACAAAGAAACTCTCATCTCTGAACACAAAGTATGGCACGATTTACAAAACAGCAAACTTCAAATACCTTGGTGAAACACTACAAATGAGTGGACATAACAGAGACTCAAATGAAGAAAGAAAGACTAAACTGGACAAGGCATACAAAGTAGTGTGGAATCATTACAACAAGAAGTCTATCTCACAAAAAGCCAAATTACGCCATTACGACACGGTGGTGCTCCCCGAGGCACTATATGCAGCAGAGACCACACTAATCCGAGGGCATACACGTATCAGACAATTAGAAAAAGTAGAACGGAAAATACTTAGGAAAATATTTGGCGCAACTAACAACAATGGAATATGGATCAAGAAACCTACAGAGGAACTGTACAAACATACGGAGACAATCACAGAAAAGATTAGAAAACGCAGACTACAATTCTATGGACACCTATACAGAATGCCATCACACAGGCTGACCAAACAGATCTTTGACTGGGTAACCACTAGAAACAACAAATGGGTGACAGAGGTAGAAAACGACCTGAACCAGCTCAACATAACAGCAGACACAATAAACGACAGAATAAAGTTCAGAAACATCATTAAGAAAAGTAAACTACATGAGATACAATGCGACAAACGAACAGGCATAAAATGGACCGAAGAACGAAAGCAAGATCACAGCCAGAAGATGAAAGAAATATGGGCAACCAAAAAGGCAATCAAGATGAAGCCGAAGACACGAAGCCGACAAGAAGCATGGACAGAGGACCGGAAACATAAACACAGCGAGCGAATGAGGGAAGTTTGAGCAAGGAAGGCAGCAAAAGGAACTGGCCATGTAGTTTAGTCCAAATGCGCTCTTTAAGGGCAAAACACCAATAATATATATATATATATATATATATATATATATATATATATATATATATATATATATATATATATATTATTATGTGCGATTGGACCCATACGGATCACGCAAAGTTTTTCCGATTCAATTTTTTAATTCTCCAAACTTCTCTCATTCTTTCCCCAAGAATTCTCTTTCTTTCCTCTGTCCATTTTGTCCCCTGTCTCTTGTAAACTTCATTCTCGCGTTGTACTTTCCAATTATTGATTTTTTGCCTGTATACATTTCTGTTTATAACTTCTGAAGAATTTATTTGTGCATTTGCTAGATCTGTTTTGGTTTCTTTTATCCAGGGTATGGTTTTCAATTTTTCAATGTATATTAAAATTTTGTGGGAGAGTCTGGGTGTTGGGAGTCTGTGGATATGACCGTAAAATTTTAGTCTTCTTTTCCGGATGTCTGCGGCGAGGTTAGATAATTTTTCTGTAGTTTTCCGAGACTGTAACCTGTATCCATCTTCAGTTCTTTTTGGGCCAAGAATCTTTCTGATAATTTTGCGTTCCTCTTTCAGGATGCCTACCAGGTCGCCTTTTCTATGGAGTGTGAGTGTTTCGCTGGCATATAGTGCTTCGGGCTTGATTACTGTATTGTAGGGTCGTATTTTTGAGTGAACGGAGAGACACTTTTTATTGTAGATGTTGTGGGTTTTCCAGTATGCTCTTTTCAGTTTTTGCAGTCGAACTTTTTGTGCAGTTTTCTCTCCCCCTGTGGGTTCTAGGACCTCGCCTAAGTATTTAAAGAATGGAACTCTCTCAATTTGTCCATATTTTGTAGTCAGTTTTTGAGTTTCAAATTTTGAGCAGATGAATTTGGTTTTTTGGAAGGAAATTTGTAGCCCCACTTTTTCGGCGCATTCTTTGAGAATGTCTATCTGTTTAATTGCTGTGGTCTCGTTTTCTGCTAGAATGGCCACGTCATCTGCAAATGCCAAGCATGAAATTTTAATACCATCTTTCGATCTTCCTAGTTGTATAGGCTTCCAGTAATTTTGATTCTTCAGTTCTTTTTCCATTCTCGGATGACTTTGTCTAATTGGTTCAAGAGGAGTGGAGACAAGCCGTCACCTTGTCTGACGCCGGTTTTGATCAGGAAGGGCTCTGATATTTCACCCAGGAATTTTATCTTAGAAGTTGTGTTTGTGAGCGTTTCTTTGATAAGGTTTAGGGTTTTCGGATCGAGTCCTAGCTCCTCAAGGATAATAAAGAGAGATTGCCTATCGATTGAATCATAAGCCTTTGCGAAATCAACAAAGGAACAAATGATCGGACTGTTTCTGACTGCTTTGTATTTTAGTGTTGTCTTCAAATTGAAAATTTGTTCTGCACAGGATCGGTGAGGGCGAAAGCCAGCTTGGTATTCACCAATACTGTGTTCGAGTTGTTCTTGTGTTCGTTGAAGAAGACAAGCTGAGAGGATTTTATAAGTAGCTTGGAGAAGGGAGATTCCTCGATAGTTGTTTATATCTGCCATGTCTCCCTTTTTATGCAGTGGATGAATTAGGGCGCATTTCCAATCTTCTGGTAGTTTTTCTGTCTGCCAAATGTCTGTGATGACTTGAGTGAGTTCTTTGAGGGAATTTGGTCCAAGATTTTTAAGTAGTTCTGCAGTGATATTATCTTCTCCGGATGCCTTGTTGTTTTTCAGTCTGTGAATATGTCTTTGGATCTCCTCTAGTGTAGGTGGTGGGGATTCTGGATTTGTGTAGACAGCAGTTTCTTGAGGGAATCTTGAAGAAGGTTCAGGGTAATTGAGGAATCCGGAAAAGTATCTCGCCAGCTGCTCACAATTTTCCCGATTTGTGAGCGCTAGTTTTCCATCTGGTTTTCTGAAACATAGATTTCGTGAGCCGTATCCATTGATTCTCCCAGCAAAGGTCTTATAGAAGTCTCGTACATTATAGTTACGGAAATTTTCTTCAATAGACTCACACTGTTCCTTGAGGTACTTCCTCTTGACTTGTCTGATTGTTTTTGCCACTTGTCTTCTGGTGTTGTGGAAGTGATCTAGATTTTCTGGGGATTTTTTACTGTTATACTTCAGAAAGGCTTTCTTTCTTCCTTCCAGCGCTTTTTCACATCCAGAGTCCCACCAGGGGTGTTTTGTGTTCTTTTTCAATGGGATCAGTTCTTTTGCCTTCTTTGTAATTTTTGTTCGAAATTTTTCCCAAGAGTCAGCTGGTTCGTTTTCCCACTCCTCCTTCAGATTGGTTTCTTTGATTGTTCGTGTGTCAAATTTCATCATGTGAGTTTTCTTCGGATAGAATTTTTTTGGGGTGAATTTCACTTTAATGCGTGTTAAGTAGTGGTCTGAGTCAATGTTCGCCCCTCTGCGGACTTGGACATCATGGATCTCTTTCTGTACGAAATAGGAGATGGCAATGTGGTCAATCTGATATTCGCCGATCTCTTGTATGGGGGACCTCCAGGTCTTTTGTTTTCTAGGTTTTTATCTCAAAGATGTAGACATTATTTTTAGATTATTTTGTTGGCATAGTTCAATAAATCTCAGTCCGTTTCTGTTGGTGAATCTGTGTGCTGGATATTTTCCTACAGTTTTTTGGTGTTCTTTCTCTCTGCCAATTTGTGCATTGAAATCTCCCATTAAGATTTTGATATCATCCCGGGGAATTTTGGCCATGACATCTTCAAGTTTAGTCCAGAATTTTTCAGTTTGTAGTTGGCGTTTTTTGTTGTCTATGTTTGTGGGTGCATGAACATTTTTATCAATGTGTATTTCTTGTTGGCGCACTGGATACGCATGGTCATGAGGCGATTATTTATGGAAGAGACCTCTCTAATTGAGCCTAATATATTTCTGTGCACCGCAAATGCCATGCCCAGGAGTGGCGTACCATTGGCAATTCGTTTGTCAGTCTTGCTCTTGAAGATGTGATAGTTTCCATAGTCTATTATATTTTCATCCGTAAATCTAGTTTCTTGTAACGCTAAGATCTTAATTTTTTGTTGGTCTAGCTCTGTTACTAAGTTGTGTAATTTTCCAGGTTGAATCAGGCATATATATATATATATATATATATATATACATAGAGAGAGAGAGAGAGAGAGAGAGAGAGAGAGAGAGAGAGAGGGAGTCTCCTATTGAAATTGGTGTACAGTTTATTTACGGCGTTCCTAGACCTTGTTGTTCTGCATACCACTGCTTTTCCCTTTGTTGTTAGCGAAAGTAATTTCACTTTTGACCCCTTTTTCCACTTCACATAACTTTTGTAAAATTCCGCAGAAAAATTATTACCACACTTCCACGCGCTCCGCACGCAGCATAGTGTCTCGGTTTACTCATTTATTTTCTGTGTATGTTGTCATGTGAGGAAATGCAAACTGTCACTGACGGAAATGTCACAAATTAATAAAATGTTCCGTGCTATTATGCCGTTGTTGAATGTATTTCACATTAAAACCCAATTCCTCGTCCGCGTTTGTGAAGGGGAATCGTATACCTACTTCGAGCGTGCGATTCACACCCTGGCTCGCTACTCATTGGAGCAAAATTCCTTTACGCGTGCCTTCGCGCAATGGCGTGACGTGACATACTTTGAATAGCATGGCTCAATTGGCCGTAGTTGGTTGTTGTTGTCCACTGTTGCTATCACGCATGATGATTTCCCGGAGTTCACGCATGTGAAATGTGCCCGACAATCCTACTAGTGTGACGTCACAATTTCGCTGCAGGTTCCACATACGAGGGTTGGAGCTTAAATAGTGGCAGCTATTTATTCATAACCCATACAGAAGAGTTCCATGTTTGCACCTGTTACTGTCCTGCAAAGTAGTCATCAGCGTTGTTTAGAACCCGTTGCCAGCGATGTTGAAGGCGCAGTATAGTGTTAGCAGGCCTGTTCTGTTGATGGTGCGAATGGAGCAGTATACTACCTGTCGAATCTGTGGGACAGTTCTGAAGCGAATGCCACGAAGTGGTTCCTTCATCTTCGGAATCAAATCAAAGTCACAAGGACTTACGTCGTTTTTGGAGAATCGCCTGCGACCAGCTTTGCGAAAGAAGCGGTGACATCTTCTGCGCAACCCACCCATCATTTTGCACGACAATGCGCGGGCGCATACAGCGCAAGCTGTGGCTGCTCTGTTCGGTCGATGGCACTGGGAAGTACTGTACCATCCACCATACTCCCCGGACTTAAGTCCTTGTGACTTTTATTTGATTCCGAAGATGAAGGCACCACTTCGTGGCATTCACTTCAGAACCGTTACAGAGATTCGATAGGCAGTAGACCGCTCCATTCGCACCATCAACAGAACAGGCTCTGCTAACGTTATACCACGCCTTCTACATCGCTGACAACGGGTTCTACACAACGTTGGGGACTACTTTGATGGACAGTAACAGGTGGAAATATGTAACTCTTTTGTATTGGTAATGAATAAATAGTTTCCACTATTTAAGTTACAACCCTCGTATGTTGTGGGCCCCGATTCAAATCATGCGACGTCACGCCACTGTGCGTGAGCACACGTAAACGGAATTTTGCTGCAATCAGTAGAGAATAGAACACTAAAATAAGTGACGAATCTTCTTGAAAGTGTCCTTCTCGAATGGAGACGAAAATTCTGGTTTTAATGTGAAATCCATACGGTCATGGCCCGAAAAATTTTATTAATTATGTGACTGCTAGAGTGTAAATGTATTGCGTGTGTGCGTGTAAATTAGTGGAGACGTGATAGATGTTTACCGTTAATGTGGGTAGTGTGGAAGCGTCGGACGAAATAAAATTATGCATTCAAAGCCTGTCAGCACTCATAACCTACATAAAAACAAATGAAAGTAAATAAACATTGAGCTGTGTGCAGAATACGTGAAACTACAGTACTTTTTCTGTTGAGAACTTTTACAAATGTGATATGAAATGGAAAACATGTCAATGCAGCGTCAAAAACAGGGTACAAAAACGCGAGAAATTTGGCAAAAGTGAATTTTCTAACTTGTGTCTTCTCACCGCAACTTCCCCTAACAACAAATGCAAAGTAGTAGCTTGCAAGAGGCAAGAACACTACAAGTGAATTGAACGGCTACTTTACAAGGAAATTTTTTTAAAAATCTATAATTACCAATGTGTAGAGACATATTACGTATCCATATTTCCACAAAAACCACAGAAGATATTTTGTAAGTAGAAAGGGAAGGCGAATGGTGCAAAATACTTTTTAACTGCAGTAAGATTAAGGCGAAAAATCGATACTAATTCGTTTCAATAGCTGCTGTGGATGATATTCAAACAAAACAAATATATTATATGTATTTCTTCAGTCGCTATTTTTACCACCTCTTGGTTCAAATGGCTCTGAGCACTATAGGACGTAACATCTGAGGTCATCAGTCCCCTAGACTTAGAACTACTTAAACCTAACTAAGCTAAGGACATCACACACATCCATGCCCAAGGCAGGATTCGAACCTGCGACAGTAGCAGCAGCGTGGACTGAAGGGAGAACCGCTCGGCCAGAACGGCCGCCTTTCCACCCCTCCACTGCAATATTACAACTGTATGGATGAAAGGATAGAAGTTTCAGGTATATTCCTAATAGTTCATTACTGTAAGCTTCATATTCTTTTAAAATGATGCTTGAAAATAACACAGAAATTAATTTTAATGCCGATATAGGAATAATTACGTACGCCACGTCAGCATGGGGCTACGCAGAACCAATGTAAGTACCACATTAATTTTCCGTGCCCGGTTGCCATATTTGTAAGATTGAGTAACGGAAGTGATTTTATGAAACGACGATGCTGAAAAATTCAAAAACATCCAGAATGAAAATTTTACTCTGCAGGAGAGTGTTAACTAAATGTGAAGGATTAGAACTGCGTGGTGGACAGGGACTCGAACTCGGTACTTTTGCCTCTCGCGGACAAGAGATGGACCAAGCGAATTACCCAAACACGACTCACTACCTGTGAAGTTCGGAAGGTAGGAGATGAGATACTGAAGGAAGTAAAGGTGTGAGGACAGCTCGTGAGTCGTGCTTGTGTAGTTCACTCGGCATAACACTTGTCCGCGAAAGACAAAGATCCAGATTCGAGTCTCAGTCCGGCACACTGTTTTACCTGCGAAAACCTACAGTTGAAAAATAGTAATTCATAATCGCTGCATTTGTACTTTCAGCTGATTCTCTGTCTCATTGTTCTTTTGCAGATCGTCTTGTTTTTCTTGTGGTGAGAAACGCAGAAGTTCTGTCGTAGATTTCCATAGTGTTCTAAGGTTACATCTTTAGCAAGTTCGTCTGCTAATTCAGCCACGGGAGTTACAGAACTGACTTTTGGACATTGACAGTTAAGGTGCCATTTCCTCTGATACAGCTCTCTAATTTTTTTCTTATTCCTTCTGTCAAGTACTTATGACTACTGAATTTATTTTGAGATGCCATTCAATGCCGTAACATTATCATTCTCGTTCGGTCTCGTTAACATGGACCATCTTAAACTTTGTTCGTCCGTTACTTTTATTCAATTACAGATTTCCTCAAGCATTCATCGAAACCCATTCTAAGGAATTATATTGTATAATCGTTAAGGCCAAGTAATAATTTTAAAGATACTTTGTTTCTCCGTATGTATTATAGATTTGAATTTATGTTTTCTGTATCTGATTATATGGTTTCGATGACTGTCCAGAACAGCTTCCAGAACAAAGAATTTTTGTGTGCAGTGCGGACACCAGTCTGCAAAGTACAATCAACACAGTCTTGTAATTCCAGATTATATATGATTGCTGTAATTCTCTGACGCGTAGAAAGCAACTTCAGTACTGTTTTGCTGACTCTAACGGACAACATTAAATTAACGGTTTAAATGCACAGTGAATAGAACTGCTGAAACTACAGCGCATGAACGACAGGGCAAACAACAAGAGGATTATTTTGCAGGACATATTTCTCGCTGTACTATTATATACACAGGTAATCGGAACAATAAACTCAAAGAAAGAATAGATACGAAAATTCTTCGCTTAAATTGAAGTGGAAATGAACTGCACAGATAAAGAAAGCTATGAGGAAATAGATAATGCTGTTTCTAAAACACGAAAAATGCGTACAAAAGCTTTGAACTAGATGGATTGTGCTTCGGGAATTAAGATTAACCACAGCGTTCGTCTGAAATAAATGCTATTGTGTGATCACACTATAGAACCACAACATAGTACAATGCTGGGTATTTACTACCCGAGTGTAAAATGCTAAATCTAGAAGAGTGTATCTCAATGAAACCACAAATGAAGTAAATTAAGTTAGTGATGTCACACAAATAGTGAGGATTAATACCCGTCGATGATCTCAGTGCAGTTTGAAGCCCCACATGCTATATTTGGCCCTAAAAAGGCATGGTTTTTGAGAATTTTTTTCTCGGGATTTGTTATAGATATGGATGTCAAATTTGGTCAAAATGTTTATTGATATTTCCTCTAAAAACTGGAAGAGCAAAGGCGGACGTGCCGTCGGAACGAAACAAAATTTCGATGTAGACCTCCACGCGCGGTATGTCACTAGTCAGCCGGCTAGTCTTTTTATGGATCCAAAAATGCAATTAAAAAAACGATTTTTTGAACCAAATGACAGTAAACCTCCCATTAATGATGATTCTTAGTCAATGTGACAAGGTATCAGAAATGGTCACTTTGTTGCTGCAGTACCATAACGACTCGATTACTGATCAGTAACGTTACAGGCGTTTTGCTGAGTTACAAGACATCGAGTTAATCATGCACTTTCGTGGCTACTGGAGGGCAGTCATTCATCATCATCATCATCATCATCATTTAAGACTGATTATGCCTTTCAGCGTTCAGTCTGGAGCATAGCCCCCCTTATACAGTTCCTCCATGATCCCCTATTCAGTGCTAACATTGGTGCCTCTTCTGATGTTAAACCAATTACTTCAAAATCATTCTTAACCGAATCCAGGTACCTTCTCCTCGGTCTGCCCCGACTCCTCCTACCCTCTACTGCTGAATCTATGAGTCTCTTGGGTAACCTTGCTTCTCTCATGCGTGTAACATGACCCCACCATCTAAGCCTGTTCGCCCTGACTGCTACATCTATAGAGTTCATTCCCAGTTTTTCTTTGATTTCCTCATTGTGGACACCCTCCTGCCATTGTTCACATCTACTAGTACCTGCAATCATCCTAGCTACTTTCATATCCGTAACCTCAACCTTGTTGATAAGGTAACCTGAATCCACCCAGCTTTCGCTCCCATACAACAAAGTTGGTCGAAAGATTGAACGGTGCACAGATAACTTAGTCTTGGTACTGACTTCCTTCTTGCAGAAGAGAGTAGATCGTAGCTGAGCGCTCACTGCATTAGCTTTGCTACACCTCGCTTCCAGTTCTTTCACTATGTTGCCATCCTGTGAGAATATGGATCCTAAGTACTTGAGACCGTCCACCTGTTCTAACTTTGTTCCTCCTATTTGGCACTCAATCCGTTTATATTTCTTTCCCACTGACATTACTTTCGTTTTGGAGATGCTAATCTTCATACCGTAGTCCTTACATTTCTGATCTAGCTCTGAAATATTTCTTTGCAAACTTTCAATCGAATCTGCCATCACAACTAAGTCATCCGCATATGCAAGACTGCTTATTTTGTGTTCACATATCTTAATCTCACCCAGCCAGTCTATTGTTTTCAACATATGATCCATAAATAATATGAACAACAGTGGAGACAGGTTGCAGCCTTGTCTTACCCCTGAAACTACTCTGAACCATGAACTCAAATTACCGTCAACTCTAACTGCTGCCTGACTATCCATGTAAAGACCTTTAATTGCTTGCAAAAGTTTGCCTCCTATTCCCTAATTTCGTAGAACAGACAATAACTTCCTCCTAGGAACCCGGTCATATGCCTTTTCTAGATCTATAAAGCATAGATACAATTCCCTGTTCCACTCATAACACTTCTCCATTATTTACCGTAAGCTAAAGATCTGGTCCTGACAACCTCTAAGAGGCCTAAACCCACACTGATTTTCATCCAGTTGGTCCATTGGTCCATTGTCCTGGTAAAATATGGTTGCAGCTAATCTTGCCCTTGACACAACTAACGGAAAAAGTCGTAACACCAAGAAGCAGTTCTGCGACGTCAACGAATGTTGGTAGGCATGTTGCTACATCTGAAACATGATGTGTGTTCAGGTTTCACCGGCCGTTGTGTCAGAGCGGTTCTAGGCGCTTCAGTTCGGAATCGCGCTGCTGCTACAGTCACAGGTTCGAATCCTGCCTCGGGCACGTATGTGTGTGAAGTCCTTAGGTTAGGTTTAAATAGTTCTACGGCCTCTGGAATGATTACCTCTGGTGTTAAGTCCCATAGAGCCTTTTGAACCATTTTTGTTCAGGTTTCGCACCAATCACATAAGAATGGTGCTAGTAACACCAATAACAGGACGCAAATCAGATGTTTTAAATACATGCTGTAGCGGTCGTGAGCTTTAGTCAGCTTTGAGATGGGACGTGGTGAGTTGATGTTAGTCAAGAATGTCTCTAAGGTGACAAAGTATCAGTTGCAAAGCGATTTAGAAAAGATTGCTGTATGGTGTGCCAGGTGGCAGTTGACGCTAAATAACGAAAAGTGTGAGGTGATTCACATGAGTTCCAAACGAAATCCGTTGGAATTCGATTACTCGATAAATAGTACAATTCTCAAGGCTGTCAGTTCAACTAAGTACCTGGGTGTTAAAATTACGAACAACTTCAGTTGGAAAGACCACATAGATAAAATTGTGGGGAAGGCGAGCCAAAGATTGCGTTTCATTGGCAGGACACTTAGAAGATGCAACAAGTCCACTAAAGAGACAGCTTACACTACACTCGTTCGTCCTCTGTTAGAATATTACTGCACGGTGTGGGATCCTTACCTGGTGGGATTGACGGAGGACATCGAAAGGGTGCAAAAATGGGGCGGTCGTTTTGTATTATCACGTAATAAGGGAGAGAGTGTGGCAGATATGATACGCGAGTTGGGATGGAAGCACTTAAAGCAAAGACGTTTTTCGTCGCGGCGAGATCTATTTACGAAATTTCAGTCACCAACTTTCTCTTCCGAATGCGAAAATATTTTTTTGAGCCCAACCTACATAGGTAGGAATGATCATCAAAATAAAATAAGAGAAATCAGAGCTCGAAGAGAAAGGTTTAGGTGTTCGTTTTTCCCGCGCGGTGTTCGGGAGTGGATTGGTAGATAGATAGTATGATTGTGGTTCGATGAACCCTCTGCCAAGAACTTAAACGTGAATTGCAGAGTAGTCATGTAGATGTAGATGTAGAAAGACGCCATTATCATCACCCCTCTGAATGTGAACCAGATCGTGTCATAGAGCTACGAGAAGCTGGATGTCCCTTCTGCGATATTGCACAACTACTTGGCAGCAATGTACAAGGTGCATTCAAGTTCTAAGGCCTCCGATATTTTTTCTAATTAACTACTCACCCGAAATCGATGAAACTGGCGTTACTTCTCGACGTAATCGCCCTGCAGACGTACACATTTTTCACAACGCTGACGCCTTGATTCCATGGCAGCGGCGAAGGCTTCTTTAGGAGTCTGTTTTGACCACTGGAAAATCGCTGAGGCAATAGCAGCACGGCTGGTGAATGTGCGGCCACGGAGAGTGTCTTTCATTGTTGGAAAAAGCCAAAAGTCACTAGGAGCCAGGTCAGGTGAGTAGGGAGCATGAGGAATCACTTCAAAGTTGTTATCACGAAGAAACTGTTGCGTAACGTTAGCTCGATGTGCGGGTGCGTTGTCTTGATGAAACAGGACACGCGCAGCCCTTCCCGGACGTTTTTGTTGCAGTGCAGGAAGGAATTTGTTCTTCAAAACATTTTAGTAGGATGCACCTGTTACCATAGTGCCCTTTGGAACGCAATGGGTAAGGATTACGCCCTCGCTGTCCCAGAACATGGACACCATCTTTTTTTCAGCACTGGCGGTTACCAGAAATTTTTTTGGTGGCGGTGAATCTGTGTGCTTCCATTGAGCTTACTGGCGCATTGTTTCTGGATTGAAAAATGGCATCCACGTCTCATCCATTGTCACCACCGACGAAAAGAAAGTCCAATTCACGCTGTCGCTGCGCGTCAACATTGCTTGGCAACATGCCACACGGGCAGCCATGTGGTCGTCCGTCAGCATTCGTGGCACCCACCTGGATGACACTTTTCGCATTTTCAGGTCGTCATGCAGGATTGTGTGCACAGAACCCACAGAAATGCCAACTCTGGAGGCGATCTGTTCAACATTCATTCGGCGATCCCCCAAAACAATTCTCTGCACCTTCTCGATCTTGTCGTCAGACCGGCTTGTGCGAGCCCGAGGTTGTTTCGGTCTGTTGTCACACGATGTTCTGCCTTCATTAAACTGTTGCACCTACGAACGCACTTTCGACACATCCATAACTCCATCACCACATGTCTCCTTCAACTGTCGATGAATTTCAATTGGTCTCACACCCCGCAAATTCAGAAAACGAATGATTGCACGCTGTTCAAGTAAGGAAAACGTCGCCATTTTAAGTATTTAAAAGAGTTCTCATTCTCGCCGCTGGCGGTAAAATTCCATCTGCTGTATGGTGCTGCCATCTCTGGGACGTATTGACAATGAACGCGGCCTCATTTTAAAACAATGCGCATCTTTCTATCTCTTTCGAGTCCGGAGAAAAAAAATCGTTGGTCTTAGAACTTGAATGCAACTCGTAGCAGCTGCACATGATGGCTGGCAGCGGTGGTCACGAGAATGTACTGTAGCAAGCGGACTGGAACCAAAACGGCCACTTGGAACTACCGAGAGGGAGACCGTTGTGTTTGTCGTATGGCTCTGGCGCGTCGTACCTCACTTGCAACAACAGTCTGAGCAGCAGTTCTGACCATAGTGACACAACGAACCGTTATAAATTAGTTACTTCAAGGACAGCCTGTAGCGAGCATTTCATTGATCCTAAATCACCTCCATTTGCGACGTCAGAGTAATCAAGCGAGAGCTCTTTGGGGGGCTGAGGTCTGTTGTGTTTTCTCGGAAAGGTAGTTCGGCCGTTCCCGGTGGTGGCCGTGTGTTGGGTAGGAGCAGGCCAATAGAAGGCCTGCAACCAACCTTTCCGCGTGATACAACTGAAGTTATGGCGTGTGGTGCGATTTCGTATGACAGCAGGAGCACTCTTGTGGCTATCCCTCGCATCCTTTCTGAAAATTTTTACTTCAGTTGGGTGATTCGGTCTGCTGTATGCTGTCATTCATGAACAGCATTCCAGAGGGCGTTTTCCAGTGGGATGACGCTCGTCCACCTACCGCTGTTGTAACCCAACATGCTCTCCAGAATACCGACATACTGCCTGAGCCTGCTCGACCAACAGATCTGTCTGCACTGGGGCGCATATGGGACTTCGTGGGACAACTCCAGAGTCATCCACAAACAGCATTACCCGTCCCTGTACTGACTGATCAGCTGTAGCAGGCGTAGAACTCCATACCACAAACTGACATCCAGCACCTGCACAACACGATCCACGCAAGTTTGCACTTTCGCATTGAACATTATGGCGGTTACATCTGTTATTAATGTACTAGCAGTTCACATTTGCATTGGCTCATCTCGAGATTTAAGTAAATTGTGATCTTGCTATGTTATTCACTTAAATATTTTACATAGAAAAATGTATTCTAGAAATTTCACTGCTCCACATTAATTAATTTTAAGTGTTGCAATTTTTTTCCGTCAGTGCATGTAGAAGTTGTGTTCACACTCTGAATCCCTTAGAGAACCATTTCATTTAGCACAGCATATGTTTGCAACGCAAGCTAGTAGATTATTCCTACATCGTTTGTGTCAAGCACATACCTGCGCTGGTTGTCCGTGGAGGAATTCACTCTATTCAACGTATTTCATTAGTTTGGAACTCAAAATTTGTTCTAAGTTTCTACAAGAGATGGATGTGAATGAATATTCTAAGATTGAACAACAGATAGATATAAATGATAATGGACATTAGTTCTACGAGTGATTTTGCTGTCCTCTTTGTCAAGGATGTGCCCAATTGCTTTCTTTCAACCAATAGGCACAATTTTCGTTCGGGAACTCTCTAGTTATTATGATTAAAAGTGAGGCACACTCAGCAGCAACTTCCTTGTAAAATCTGGTAGCGGTATCTTCTGGCCTTGTAGAACTTGTTAACTCTTTAACTCTTTCACTGTGTTAGAGACTTAAATCATCGTGCTCAGCTTTCTGATTAGTCTTTGCAAACATTAAAAAATAATTTAAGAAACTGGAAACGTGAAGATTAAAATACGTCAGTAGCTGAGAGGAATGCAATTAATACTTGTTTAGCGACAACACACAGTCAGTGTTTGATCACGAGAAATCTCGAATGTACCAGGTGTTTAGCCTAAGGTGTGCTCTGTGAATACCACACACCAAAGCACTTTCATGCTACCCACAATTCGCTCCACCAACAGCTTCATTGTAATGGCTTACAAAATCGTTTACAGTTGTTTTCCGTGAAAACTGAAAAACGACCCGGCGTTTCTATGCAAGATTTTGTTTATTGTTGAAGCGTCAATTGCAATCTGCGGGCGAATCAGTTCTCACAATATGTACTATTGGTCACTTGAAAATCCTCTGGTTTTCAGAAGTAGAGCCAAAACAACATTGGTCAGTTAACATGTGTTGCGGCCTTTTCAAGAATTGCAACGTTGGTCTCTATTGTACTGATGGGAATCCAAATACGTGCAGTTATCTGCAGTAGCTAACGGCAGTGTTACCGCAGTTATTGAAAAACATCCCACCAGACATAAAGTAATTCAAGTAGTATCGACATGACGGACGTCCCACCAATACTGCACAGATAATTACAGACCGGCTCGACAGAAAATTTGGAGATCGTTGAATCGGTTGATTATGAATCACAAAATTGTGTACACGTCTACTAGATTTAATATACCCGGACTTACATATGTGGGGAAAACTAAGGCAAGCTCTATGGAGAAACGCTGTCGACATGGAATGCCGTGTGAAACGGGTCTCTGCTGCAGTAGTCCGCCTCCGTACCTCGGTAGTAAGGTTGCCTGATTGCTACGCAGAAGACACGGGTTCGATTTCTGGTTATCCAGGGTCCTTTCCTTGGTGGGCGGACTGGACCGCTGTGCATTCAGACCCGTGAGTGCAACAGGAGGAGCTGCTTGCATGCGAAGCAGCCGCTCCAAGGTACAGAAAGCCAACAACTGGCAAAGCGGTGAGCTGGTCACAAGCACCTCCATACCGCAGGAGGTAACCTCACTCGCAGTGGATGACAGGGATACCGGTCGCTGCCGATGGGCGCATTGGGGTCAGTACACGGAGCTTAGCTTTCTCGCTTGCTGCGATACATTCAGATGAAACTCAGTGCGCAGTATTTTATTTATACATATACGAGGCGCATTCAAGTTCTAAGGCCTCCGATTTTTTTCCACCGGACTGGAAAGAGATAGAAACATGCGCATTGTTTTAAAATGAGGCCGCGTTCATTGTCAATACGTCCCAGAGATGGCAGCTCCATGCGGCAGATGGAATTTTACCGCCAACGGTGAGACTGAGAACTGTTTTAAATACTTAAAATGGCGACGTTTTCCTTACTTGAACAGCGTGCAATCATTCGTTTTCTGAATTTGCGTGGTGTGAAACCAATTGAAATTCATCGACAGTTGAAGGAGACATGTGGTGATGGAGTTATGGATGTGTCGAAAGTGCGTTCGTGGGTGCGACAGTTTAATGAAGGCAGAACGTCGTGTGACAACAGACCGAAACAACCTCAGGCTCGCACAAGCCGGTCTGACGACATGATCGAGAAGGTGGAGAGAATTGTTTTGGGGGATCGCCGAATGACTGTTGAACAGATCGCCTCCAGAGTTGGCATTGCTGTGGGTTCTGTGCACACAATCCTGCATGACGACCGGAAAATGCAAAAAGTGTCATCCAGGTGGGTGCCACGAATGCTGACGGATGACCACATGGCTGCCCGTGTGGCATGTTGCCAAGAAATGTTGACGTGCAACGACAGCATGAATGGGACTTTCTTTTCGTCGGTTGTGACAATGGATGAGACGTGGATGCCATTTTTCAATCCAGAAACAAAGCGCCAGTCAGCTCAATGGAAGCACACAGATTCACCGCCACCAAAAAAATTTCTGGTAACCGCCAGTGCTGAAAAAATGATGGTGTCCATGTTCTGGGACAGCGAGGGCGTAATACTTACCCATTGCGTTCCAAAGGGCACTACGGTAACAGGTGCATCCTACGAAAATGTTTTGAAGAAGAAATTCCTTCCTGCACTGAAACAAAAATGTCCGGGAAAGGCTGCGCGTGTGCTGTTTCACCAAGACAACACACCTGCACATCGAGCTAACGTTACGCAACAGTTTCTTCGTGATAACAACTTTGAAGTGATTCCTCATGCTCCCTACTCACCTGACCTGGCTCCTAGTGACTTTTGGCTTTTTCCAACAATGAAAGACACTCTCCGTGGCCGCACATTCACCAGCCGTGCTGCTATTGCCTCAGCGATTTTCCAGTGGTCAAAACAGACTCCTAAAGAAGCCTTCGCCGCTGCCATGGAATCATGGCGTCAGCGTTGTGAAAAATGTGTACGTCTGCAGGGCGATTACATCGAGAAGTAACGCCAGTTTCATCGATTTAGGGTGAGTAGTTAATTAGAAAAAAAATCGGAGGCCTTAGAACTTGAATGAACCTCGTATATTCCTACTTTAAGAATGTTGGACTTTATCTTTTCTGACACACACAATGAAATATATTCTACTTTTTTCCTGCAGTTCGATGAATGGGCGTAATTCTAGTTGTCGAAGCATCTATACAAATGATTTCACGTGAAGTTGATGGGGTGTTACCGCATGGCGAAGCAGTTATGTTGGGTACTGACATTAAACTCATGTAGATGACATTACTTCTCGTTTGTTAAGAAATCGATTGGTACATTGAGATACACAGACTGCGCTTTACAGATGACCGATGTACCGTGGCTACTTCCAGTACATTATAGATAACATCCAACAGTTACTAAATTTTTTTCACTATTGTGAGAATGGCACGCAGCTAAAATTACAATTGAAATTTATGAATTTTGGTTACACTCATTACAAAATTGTGGTAACAAGCTGTAAATTATGAGAAGTTTGAAAATATTATGAAATATCTTGACTAAACGATTCCGTTGGTTTATTTGTCAATTACATTCTACTTAATGAACAAATTTCAGTGCGAACATGTTTTCGATATTATTTTATTACGTATGAGAAATGCAGATATTGATTTCTTGTCTGAGAAACAGTGGTATCACGAAATCATTGTTTATGTTCTGGAATTACTAAAAATATTTACAGTATAAATTTTGCTTTATTAGAATCATATTTCATTTCAAATCGGTCAGTTATATCACAAAGTGTTCTTTGTATATAGATAAAATTGACAAAAAGACGTAGAAAACTGAATTTACTTGACACTGCGAGTGATTTTGGTGCCACAGCCTGTGGTCGATTTTGTATAATCTGTTCTTAATGTATTACCCTTTGTTGCTACAATACACAATCACTTTATAGCTTTTATCAGTTTCACGATGAACATTACAGGAACTTGCAATGACAGTCATAAAACCTGAGGTACGTATTTGCGTACATTTGGCAGAGCTGGACAGACTTTTAAGGATCTTTACCTCATGATGGAGACGCAATGGTTTGCTGTGCTGTTATCTCGTTACAGTTTGATGAAGTTTAACAGATTTTATTGCGTTGAAGTCTTCTTTGAAGGATCTTTGATAAAGCCACAGAACAAGAGTGTAACTCCGTTTGAATCAAACACATAGTCGATGCAGGGTTCAGGAAGTATAAACGTAACAATTGTTTGGGTACGCCAGAGAAATCGCGACACTGAAACCTGCAACTTAGCGTAAAATGCGCTGCAGTATTTTAACTCCTTCTGTATATATTTTGGATCATGCGTCTTTGCTTCCTGGCCCTGCGTAAAGAATACATATTTTTCCCGTATTGTCTGTTCTTCCTTAAGGATTTGTTATAGAGGAAATGTTTAGTGACGAATGGGGGTGGTAACTGGCCGAGAATTAGCTATTGGCCGTCTGTCCGTCGCTGTTGATGGCGAGCGCTGAGGAGCCAGCTGACTCGCCACTTTCTGACAAGTATGTGAGAGTGCATGCAAAATGTGAGAGCCGTGAAACGCCTCGAGTTGTTAGTGTTTGCTATAACGCACGAAATTTAATTAACGCCTTTAATGAAGACCGCAAAGTTGCTGGTATTTATGGCCATACGGATAACTGCCTGTGCTTTTTTCTTCAAGAAAGAAAAGTCTCCACAACAGTATACGTTTCGATGTAGTAGTCCTACAGTATCCTCGGGAGGAAAAAATGATGCTATAAGTCAAAGAACAGTCCACGTGTCTGCGACTAGGTACAGAATTCGAGTTGATGTGAAAGGATCGGCGGTCACTGTATTTCGTCACTTGCCGAAGTATTTTCTATGATTTTCCATTAAGTATACCACAGTTCCATTCGAGCTCCAAGCTTAAGTTTAATCCTTATTTTTTGAGGATTGGGAATCACATTCACAGGGACAGTTTTGTTAGTAGTTCAATAAGGATTGGACATATTGAGGGTTGAATAACACTTAGGTGGTTTTTTGTTCTACTGATTTTAATTTGCATGAACTAGTTTTCGGCTTATTAAGCCATCATCAGATAACTACTGGCTGTTGTTTACAAGGAGCTTGTGTTCTTACGAACCAAACATTCTGGACTAAGATAAAACGCACTTAGATGCGATCTTTAGTTGTGGTATTGTCTTTGGAATTGTTAAACGGGTCTTTTGACATTTTGTTCTGTAAACTGTTCTTTAACTTAATAAATCACATTTTATGGTTTGTCAGTACCATGCATGACAACAGTTATAATTATTCAGAATAAACATTATTATAAAACTACAATTTTTTGGTATTTGTTGTGAACAGTTGCACTGGACACTAATTGTTGGTTGTACAACAGTGATGTTTTTTTGGGGGCTACATTTTGTTATTAGGAAAAATTGTGCATTAATATATACCAAATAATACATTGTTACAGTAGAGTTACAGTTAGGAATGTAAACACATAACGGATATTACATTATATTGGGGTGTCAATTTGTTTACTATTGGGACACTTGTGGTTAGTAGCAGGTTAACTTTATTGTGAAAAGTTTAAGATTGGTGATGTGCTCAGTTGCTATTGGTCATTTAGAACCAGCTGGGGATTTAGGGCTACGTGTTTGTTAATTTCAAGTGCTTCTAGTAGGCTGAGTTTTCTGCCTTTGTTGTCTATATGTAGCACTTCTGTGTGTGTTAGATATTTGTGTCCTTCTTTGAGCACATGTTCATCAAAGGTGGAGTCAGATTTATTTAATCTCCAGCTGCATTCATGTTCAGTCTTGTTGGTATGGCCAGGCCCGTTTGACCAATGTAAAGTTTATTGCAGTCAGTGCAGGTTATTTTGTAGGCCCCCACTGTTGCTTAATTTATCTGTTTTGTCCTTGCTGTTGAATAGGAAACTAGCTGTACTGCCTCTAAAATAAACAACCATGTGATCGAAGTGCAACCTTAAACACAAAACCGAAACAAAACTTATCAGAAACAGTCCTTTCCACAAAGGAAATCTTTTATGCAGTAGAATTGCCCCGGGATATAGTCTGTGTCTTCTTCAGAGTCTCAACAGTCCAGTGCTTGCCGCCTCCTTTTCTTTCTTGCTCCTTTTGTCATTTGCTGAGCAGCTAACTCTGTTTCAAGTATACGAAGCGCATCCAGTTCCCGCAGTCCTTTAGCTGTGTTCTGTCCAAATATTACCCATAACTTATCCAGAACCTTAAGTCTTTCATAGTTCCCACCATTCAAAGTTATTACCGCATCTGGCACTGCTAAATTTAGAGTCATAAGGCCAACAAAACATTTTTAGGCACACAGCACCATACAACATTATTGAAGGAATCGTTCACATTCTTGGTCTTCCCATGTAAGCACTTCTTTAGTAGCTCAGAATTTTCCAAATCTCTGTAATTAGATTTGATTGCCTCCATTACTGCCAAAGGAAGAGAATGTTTATGTGTAGATTCATGCAGGGTGCCAGAAAATTCAGCTTGCCTATATTTGCACCAAGTGTTAGGTGGAGGTGGACACAAAGCGTGACATAGCTTTTCATCAGTTGATATTCGATGAAAGAAGTACTTCAGAAGAAAATGCAGGTCTGACGTATCTGTTACCCAGAAATTTCTGTTTCTTGAAGTTACTTTTACGCTTAGTCATTTTATTTACTTATAAAAAGCTATAGAAGTTAGCTTACTACAAAAATAGCCGATAATCACACTACTTTCCACGAAAACTAATATCAGAAACAAAGAACTGATTTGTTTATTCGTAATGCCAACTTGTGAGATGTAGCAGTAGGCACAAAACAAAGCAATTCACACCCTTCTAGAGTGTGTAGTTCCCAAGATATGACTGCTGAACTGTGGCAGTATTTGTGTAGCCATGAAATTTGACAGTCACATGTCAACATTTAAAATATTATTTGAAGGTCTCACAATTTTCTGGTTTTAATTTGTTATATATCAAAATGTTCAGGAAAGTCCAAAGTACGTTACGTAGTAGAAAACAGAAAACTTCAAATTTCAACGAATTTCAAATACAATGTCCCCTTAATTCGAAAAACTGTACAGTTATTTCAAACATTATTTCTCTCCACTTAGTCCGTTTAATGACGTACAGTGAGCCATCTATGGAGCTGAGAATAGTGGGTAAAGGGAGTTCTATGTCACTTCTGGTGTCAAATTGATATACTAATGAACTGAATTAATATGCTAATTAATGTAATCCATTATTCTATTGTTATTTTGACTGACTTATGACCCCCAGTGGATAATCGCTCCTTCTGAGAAACCCAAACTCCTCCACCTCATGCACTACCCTACCCTCTGGAAAATCCCCAGCTCTCCTCCCCCTACCTCCTATTGGCGGAAAATTGAGAAATACGTTAGAAATTCCAATTTTCGTGGTAAATTCGAATTTTCATGGTTATTCAGATTCTAAATACATTACATTGCAGAGGATGATATTAGTAGAACATAATATGCTAGATTTATAAAAATCAAATTTGCATAACGTTGGTGTGGAAGGATATATGCTACTCCTTCTATTTCACCATCTTTCAATACTGTCACAGTCTTGCTATGACATGACAATCCAAGATGGCCGACCCAGAATACTTGGGCAGTATAATACCCTTCTCCTATTGGCGAGAAACTAAAAAAATTGGCGATAAAATACACCCTGGGGGGTGGGGGGTGGGTTGTAGACGAAAAAATGGAGATAGTGTAGAAGTGGTGGTGATGAGGCTGGCGAACTGCGAAGAGATGGCAACAAAGACAGGAGTCGCTGTGCAAGACAATTACACAGACGACTGGTTTTAGGAGCTGTAGACTAAAGAGTAAAAAGACATGGAGGGTGGTAGGAAAAGGGAAAAGGATGAGGTGTGGTATTGTGAGAGGAAGAGGAGGGAGCTCCTTGGGGTTGGATACGATAGTGTGGATTTAGAGTTGGTAGGATGAGTATATGTTATGCCAGAGTTCATGGCCTGGGAGAGCCAGAAGTAATTACTTTAGAAAAAAAATCTTTTGGTAGTCCGCGCAACCACTCATGCACCTCGTGGCGTACCTCTTCATCAGAACGGAACTTCATTCCTCCCATTGCGTCTTTGAGTGGTCCAAACATACGTAAATCACTTTGGGGCAAGGTCTGGTGGGTATGGTGAATGAGGAAGACACTCAAAATGCAGGTCTGTGATTGTTGCAACTGTTGTACGGGTAGTGTGGGGCCTTGCATTGTCGTGTTGCAAAAGCACACCTGCTGACAGCAATCCACGTCGCTTTGATTTGATTGCAGGCCACAGATGATTTTTTAGGAGATCTGTGTGTGATGCACTGATGACAGTAGTCCCTCTAGGAATGTAATGCTCCAAAATGACGCCTTTTTCGTCGCAAAAGACAGACAGCATAACCTTCCCTGCTGATGGTTCTGTTCGAAACTTCTTTGGTTTTGGTGATGAGGAATGGCGCCATTACTGGCTCGCTCTCTTCGTTTCCGGTTGGTGGAAGTGAACCTAGGTTTCGTCCCCAGTAACGACCCTTGCAAGGAAGCCATCACCTTCTCGTTCAAAGCGCCGAAGAAGTTCTACACAAGCATAAACACGTCGTTCTCTCATTTCAGGAGTCAGCTGCCGTGGCACCCATCTTGCAGACACTTTGTGAACCTGGAGTACATCATGCACAATGTGGTTTACTGACCCATGACTGCCGGCCGAAGTGGCCAAGCGGTTCTAGGTGCTACAGTCTAGAACCGCGCGACCGCTACAGTCGCCGGTTCGAAGCATGCCTCGGGCATGGATGTGTGTGATGTCCTTAGGTTAGTTAGGTTTAAGTAGTTCTAAGTTCTAGGGGACTAATGACCTCAGAAGTTAAGTACCATAGTGCTCAGAGCCATTTTTTTGACCCATGAGTAATCTGTAAACATGCTGCAATGTCATTCAGTGTCACTCGGCGGTTTTCCTTCACTATGGCTTCAACTGCTGCAATGTTCTGTGGAGTCACAACTCGTTGTGCCTGACCTGGACCAGGAGCATCTTCCACTGAAGTGACACCATTTGCGAACTTCCTACTCCATGCGTAGACTTGCTGCTGTGACAAACATGCATCACCGTACTGAACCTTCACTCGTCGATGAATTTCAATAGGTTTCACACCTTCACTACGCAAAATCCGAATAACAGAACGCTGTTCTGCCCTGGTGCAAATCGCAAGTGCTTCAGCCATCTTTATACTGTTACTGCGACGGTATGTGTCCATCTGCACCATGCTGCCACCTGCAGACCATTCTGAACGCTGTTTGTAGCACGCTTACCAACTTACAGGATACCGGCGCGAAATTGCGATTTGTTATTGCAAATTTAAGGTTTTCATTTGTCTCACCCTCGTGTTATGGTACGCCTCGCTTGAATGGATAGATGTACAACGACAATACAAAGCATCAAAATTAGCGGGGAGCAACGACTAATCAATTTATAGTTAGTTCAAATAACAGGACGACATACAATTTGTTTTTTAACAGGCCTCGATCACATGATTGAGATACGAGAAATATTCAAGTGTTGCGACACATTCAAAGCTAAAAACGCCAGGAAGACTACAGATATCGCCCTGGAGTACAAAACCTGACTATGTTTGCCGGCCTTTCCGATAACAGCCGAAATGAAGAAAATACTTGCTACGCTGTAGATGTATACACGATTGGAAACAGATGACGGAACGATTTGATCAACAGTAATATTTATCTACAAGAAGTTTACTCATCAGTTACAGCTCTAACTGGTTAATGAATGCTCAAATAAACAAGCTGAACAATTTGCCATTCTAAACGCAGCTGAGTCATCGACCAATCCTACGAATATTGACAGAGTTGCAGCAATCCACTCCTATAGCCGGACAACACTGTATTCGTCACGAAATCATAGCGTACTGAGTGAAGAATTACGATCAAAAATCAGAATATTGCAGAAGCACAACCGGCTGGTAGTCTGGGGCAATGAAGTAAGTGATTATCTAGCTATGGAAGTGAATCCAATCTTGGAAAATAGTGAACTACAGATCGATAACTCTAATTTAATACAGAAGAAACTAAGAGAAGAGTTCAGAAACAAATGTGAGATACATTGGCGACGGCCTAAAACGAGCAAAACACATCGTATTTTTTAACAATGAAGCTTACGCTATTAGTGAATTTTACAGCGAATTTAACAGATCACGCAAAACCGCAAGTCTGTTTTATACGAGTCAAAATAACTGATGCGCTGTGCACAATGAACAGAGGAAACCAAACTGTTGACGACTTGGGTTTAGCCTGGAGTAATTGAACGACAGAGGGCAACACATTCAGGAAGCCAATAACTGAAAAAGGATGATGTTGGGTTTTCTGTAAATAATAGTTCATGAATTTACCAGACAGTTTTATAACGTTTGTAACTGAGTAAGAATTTCAGTTATATGACGATCCATTCACGTCATGTAAAACCTCAAACCATCTCCGAAAAGCCAGAATGTAAGCTATGATGATAACACATTTCCATTAACAACTCATTGAGTCTTTGACACCGTTATTAGATTGTTTCAAAAATCCAAGTGCACGTATCCATATCTCAGAGTTTATTCAAATTGTAAATACCTTCAAGACGCAGACCTGAACATACAGACACAGATACGACGTTTAATTGTTACGTTTTTACACATTCTACTTTTTTATTAGGAAAGTAAAACACTAGATGTAGCTTCGTTGCAATTGTATTATCTCCGTTGATCTAAGATTGCAGTGATAACAGTTTATGTAAATACCTTCAAGACGCAGACCTGAACATACAGACACAAATGCGACGTTAATTGTTACGTTTTTACACATTCTACTTTTGTATTAGGAAAGTAAAACACTAGATGTAACTTCGTTGCAATGATATTATCTCCGTTGATCTAAGATTGCAGTGGTAACAGTTTATGTAAATACCTTCAAGACGCAGACCTGAACATACAGACACAAACGCGACGTTAATTGTTACGTTTTGACACATTCTACTTTTGTATTAGGAAAGTAAAACACTAGATGTAACTTCGTTGCAATTGTATTATCTCCGTTGATCTAAGATTGCAGTGATAACAGTTTATGTAAATACCTTCAAGACGCAGTCCTGAACATACAGACACAAACGCGACGTTTAATTGTTACGTTTTGACACATTCTACTTTTGTATTAAGAAAGTAAAACACTAGATGTAGCTTCGTTGCAATTGTATTATATCCGTTGATCAAAGATTGCAGTGGTAAGAGTTTATGTAAATACCTTCAAGACGCAGACCTGAACATACAGACACAAATGCGACGTTTAATTGTTACGTTTTTACACATTCTACTTTTGTATTAGGAAAGTAAAACACCAGATGTAGCTTCGTTGCAATTGTATTATCTCCGTTGATCTAAGATTGCAGTGGTAACAGTTTATGTAAATACCTTCAAGACGCAGACCTGAACATACAGACACAAACGCGACGTTTAATTGTTACGTTTTGACACATTCTACTTTTGTATTAGGAAAGTAAAACACTAGATGTAGCTTCGTTGCAATTGTATTATCTCCGTTGATCTAAGATTGCAGTGATAACAGTTTATGTAAATACCTTCAAGACGCAGACCTGAACATACAGGCACAAACGCGACGTTTCATTGTTACGTTTTGACACATTCTACTTTTGTATTAGGAAAGTAAAACACTAGATGTAGCTTCGTTGCAATTGTATTATCTCCGTTGATCTAAGATTGCAGTGATAACAGTTTATGTAAATACCTTCAAGACGCAGACCTGAACATACAGGCACAAACGCGACATTTCATTGTTACGTTTTGACACATTCTACTTTTGTATTAGGAAAGTAAAACACTAGATGTAGCTTCGTTGCAATTGTATTGTCTCCGTTGATCTAAGATTGCAGTGGTAACAGTTTATTCAGCCTGAATATTACAATATAATGGGGCTTACTCAGTAAACAAACAAATTGTAATTAAAACACTTACTTTTGCAGATGGTCAGTTGTGTATAGCATCGTACTGTACAGAGTGATTAAAATTAAACTTTCAAAACTCTGTAGAAATAACACCACTGGTCAGAACGAGATCAAATTGCAACCTAATATTGCCGGAGAAGGGCGAACGTATGGCAGAAGAGAAAAATAGTCTCAAAATTTATCAATACATGGCGCTATGAGTGTCAGAATAAGTAAATGAAATCACCTATCATGTGCACTATCCATTGAAGTTGGTATAAACACGCCGGGTACCCTTCTTTTCCTCCTTTAGCGTCTGCGACGTTCGCCGTGAATGTCTCAATGCAGGATAGCGCTCTGCTTGTAAGAACCATGACTGTGCACACTTTGCTCTGCAGAAGTTCCGAACACTGAAGGGTTTGAAAAAAGGCGTTGGTCTGATGACTGCTGTGGTATGGAGAAAATGATTTGTAAATTCGAAAAGACAGGTTCTTTTGGTATGCATTCTGGTAGAGGGAGGAAACTAATTGATTCGACGTGTGTGGAAGCAGTGGCCACAGCAATACAGGAGGAGACGAGCCGTGGTGTGCAAACGTGTAGCGCACGGGGAATTGCCCGAACATTGGACATACCCATGAGCACGGTGCCTAAAACCCTACGAAACATCGTTTTCCATGTGCACCACGAGTTACTTCCTGTTGACGTGCCAGCAAGAGAGATCCTTGCTGTAGAATTTCTTGCTCACATGGAAGTGGACAATGACTGGCCGTGGAAGATTTTGTGGACAGACGAAACCCACTTCTATCTGACAGGATACGTCGAACAGAATTGTCGAACATGGCAACGAAAAATCCACACGACGGTCAACCAGTACCACTTCAAATGGTTCAGATGGCTCTAAGCACTATGGGACTTATCATCTGAACATCTTAACATCTGAACTAAAACTTAACTAACCTAAGGACATCACACACATCCATGTACGAGGCAGGATTCGAACCTAGGGCCGCAGCAGCAGCGCAGTTCCGGACTGAAGCGCCTAGAACCGCTCGGCCACGTCGGCCGGCAGTATCACTTCATTCTGGAAAGGTCACTGCGTGGTGTGGGTTTACGGCGTCATTTATCATAGCGCCATATTTTTTCGAAAAGACGGGTGTTTCCAGCCCTGTTGTTTGTACCGTCACTGGTGAGCGCTATGACTGTCTTCTACGCAACCACGTCATTGCAGCTCCCCAACGGTGTGGATGTGTGGATGGGGCTATTGTTATGCGAGATGGCGCACCTCCGCACATTGTAAATCCAGATAAGCAGCTGCTGAATCGCCATTTCGGAAATGATAGAATTATGAGCCGCCATTTCCATATACCTGATCTTAATTTGTGTGACTTCTGGCTGTGGGGCTATCTGAAAAGTGTTTTGTTCAGTGTTCCGATTGCAAACTTAGCTGCACTGAAGGCACACATTGCGCGACACATTCAGAACTTGACCACAGAAATACTTCGATAAGCTTGGAACATACTGTTTCTCGATTTCAATTTGTTGCAGAAAACGGTGGACAGCATCTTGAAGATGTTTTGCGCGCCACACGGAAGTTAATAATCCGATATGATTTTGATTGATGCTTTTTATGCAGTTTTTGCCCTCACGACAATTAAAAACCGATTTTTCCCATCCTATGTGATATGACCTTGCTGTGGTGGATGGGATTACGTAACTAACAGTATCACACCTGTGCACCCATGCACACTGAATAGTACAGTTTGCTTAACGTCAAACGTACACCTTAGGCATTGTTGTATGATTCATTTGTCATTTGCTGTCTACGAATATTAAATTATAATGCTTACAGCGCCATCTACTGCTACATTTTGTAACTATTTATTTTTCTCATGCCATACGTTTTCCTCCTTCTCCGATAATATTCCGTTGCAATTTGACGGCGTTGGCCGCCCGGATAGCTGAGTGGTCAGCGCGGCAGTATGTCACGTCAAGGGGCCTGGGTTCGATTCCCGGATGGGTCGGAGATTTCCTCCGCTCAGGGACTGGGTGCTGTGTTGTCCTCACTATCATTTCATCATCACCAGTGGAAGGCAAGGGGAAACCACCACTGGAATCACTCCCCTAGACGCTCATGCAGTGGACCTCTCTGACGAGGCTTCCCCCACGACAAGACCTGCCGTAAGTCAGAAAGTGTTTAGTTTTTGACGTCATTCTGACCATAGGTGTTATTTCTACAGCGGTTTGAAATCTTAATTATAATCACCCTGTACTATTACACCTTATGCTTTTCAGTCATATTATTCTGTTTCAGCTGGTCTAGACCTATTCCTCTCAGGATTAGTAAGACACATACAAGAACGAAGTTTAACAGAAATATACCACATGGTATTAGCGATGTATGAGACAGGCAAAGTACTTCGTGATCGATTACAAGGAGAATGCAGTAATCCCAGTTCTAATAAAGACATTTCTTGACATGTATGAGTATTACGGTGCCCTCAGTTTAATAATTCGTTACAAAGTAGTCAGATGAATTATCTGCAGAAAGTATAAATGAACATTTATTTAATAAATGTTTTGTCAATGACACTGAATTTCTGTCAGAGACGGCAAAGGGCTGGTAGATCACTCGAACAGAATGTATTCAGTATTGAGAAGAGGTTATAGGATGAACATCAGTAAATGTGGAAAATGGTAATGGAGAATATCCAGGCTATTCTAAGAGTATCAGATCAGAAAATTAAACGCTGAATGTAGTACACAAGACGTTTTTTATTTCGGCTGATGATGGCAGTAACAAAACGATACAAAACGCAACCCGCCAGTGTCAAGAGAATACTATACGAATGCAAGAAATGTGATATAACATACTGTTGAATCACATTGATATGACGATCAGAAAGATTGACGTCAGTGTGCAATAACCACTTACAGATGGAAGGTGGCAGTACTAGCAATGAAGGCCGCAAAATACGTATTGGAAGGACGCGGACAACACAGGACGTTGTCATAACGCGGAAACGGATCGATTTATTTGAGTTCAAAACGAAATGATTATTTCCTTTTCGGACATTGGTGGCAGCGTTTCCGAAACTGCTATGTATGTAAACTGTTCCCGTGCTGTCGTGGGTAACGTATGCCCTGCATGGCAAAATGGTGCTATTCAAAACCGGTGACGAGGCAACTGCAGTGCACCACGGGACATAGATAGGAGAAACGGGGATGAACGACGGCTGCGCCCGCCCAGATGACTCCAGGGACTACGAACAGTGTCTCCTCAACCACTGTTCAGCGAACATTGCTGCGTATGGACCTCTGCAGCAGGTCCCTGGTACATACACGAATGCTGACTGCTGTTGACCGTCGACGAAGGCTGAAATTTACACACTGATGTCAATACTGAACGTCCATTGAGTGACTACAGGTGACCGTTCCAGATGGACCACGGTTTGTGCGCCATTGGACAGATGACTGTTGGCATTTACGGCGTGAAACGCCTGAAAGCAAACACCCAACAACAAGGGTAGGGAGGGGCCAGCCCGGAGAGGAAACGGTTATGGTCTGGGGAATGGTTTCGTGGTATTCCCAGAGTGATCTCGTCCTTCTGGAAGACGCATTGGATCAACAGAAGTATGCATCCACGTTCATACGTACACGCAGTTTGCTTGTCCTCACCACGATAACATGTACCTGCAGGACTACGTAACGTGTCAACAGCTCGTTGTGTTCGTGCGTGCTTCGGAAAGAACAAGGACAAGTTTACAGTTCTCCCCTAAGCAACAAACTCCCCGGATTTGAACTCAATCGAGAAACTGTGCGGCTACCTCAATGCAGCTGGTTCGCGCCATGAGTCCTGAACCAAGAAACATAGCGCAGCTGGCCACGGCGCTGGAGCCAGCATAGCTCCACATCCCTCTCTGTTTCTTCCAGAACCTCACTGATTCTCTTCTTTCACGTCTCGCAGAGGTCCGCGCAACTAAAAGTGGTTATTCAGGCTACTAACAGGTGGTCACATTAATGTGGCTGGACAGTGGATACGCTTAAGTATTTAGGAGTCTTTTTGTCTTGAGTTTAGAATTATATGGAAGTGATATGTGTATATTAAATATCATTTACAAACAAAGTTTTTCTAATTGAAGCTTAGATGGGACAATCAGAAAAATAACGAATCAGATCTGTGTCGAATAGGGTAGACAGGAGGAGACGGAGATAAGAGTTTAACGTCCCGTCAACAACGAGGTCATTATAGACGGAGCATAAGCTCGGTTAGGAAAGGATGGGGAAGGAAACCGGCCGTGCCTTTTCAAAGGAACCGTCCCGTCACATGCCTGAAGAGATTTAGGGAAATCACGGAATGCCTAAATCATGATGGCCGGACGCGGGTTTGAACCGTCGTCCTTCCGAATGCGAGTCCAGTGTGCTAACCACTGCGTCACTTCGCTCGGTCGAATAGGGCAGAAAAGAAATATATGGAATATCTTGAATGAATGAAAGATTTACTCTGAGGCGTCAAGGAATAGTTAATTTACTAATTTAGGATTGTCTGGACAGTACAGTTGGTGGATCGGCTCCAAGGCTGGACTACAGTAAGTAGATTCAAGTGAGTGCAGGTGGCAGTTTGAAGTCGGAGGAGAGCTTCGCAAGTTAGATCGAGATGGGGAGCTGCACCAAATCAGTCGTTGGACCGAAGACAACAATAACAGTAACATAAGTTTGCATTGTGCCTTAATACCAGTCATGCTTAAATAATCATGTTTTCATTCTTTGGAAATAAGTAAGCAGGTTAGCTCACGGGTGTATTTCTGAATTTATTCGTTTCCGGGGACATTGTATGACTTATGTCTTCTTTCTGGGCAGAGGTATGAGTCGAAGTATCTGCTACATCGTAAAATTTAAGGTCGGTGATTGTATGCCTCCATCATGAGGTCTCGCACGTGTGTCGAGAGAAAGAGATAGAACAGTTAGACATCAGTGGAAAACTGCACTAAGTTGTTGCTTGCTGAGTTCTTCGGAGTACAAAAACGATGGGAGAGTCATGAATGAAATCTTTGTTCACTTCTCATGTATTCGTGCCCTCAATTCACTGTGCGGTAGTCCTGGGAAGATATTCTTACTCTCAAGTCAGTGGAGTGAAGATGTGGGTGTTTACCATTTACTAGTATAAAGTAGCACACTGAATTTGTCTTATTGTTTATTAGTATTTACTTCTTGAAATGGATTGAACATTTTACTTTTATGAATGCTTCTGATTCGGTTAATGATAGAAGTAATAATACTAATACTTTCGCTGAATAGTTTAAGGGAGATAATCGCCGTTCGTGGAAACATTTTCTGTGGCGCCACGTGGTAATAGCAAGTGATCGGTATGTAAATACAGGACAAAATATTAGTCACGCAGAGTATACACCAAATTATCTAGAAAAAAGCACTTTGACCATCATAACGCTCCCATTTCGGCGAGAAAGAGAGTTCACAAGTTTCTTCAGGTATTCTACATCCAACATAAGCCAGTAATCGATGATAAGAACCAGTACAGCTAAGAAATTTCGGTGTTGTTGATTATTACTTTTCATCCAAAAATAGCGCCAGCCCTTTTCTGTGAAATTAAAATCGGCTAATATAATGGGCCAGTCGAGGGCAGAGAAGATTCTTGTTTGTCCAACCAGTAAAGTACCGGCAGTACCCTTTGAAAACCGCCGTGTCCACAGCGTGTTCATAGTGAAGATGTAGAAAACAGGGGAACCGAGAGTGTTGAAATAAATTTTCCGACTTAGGCGCATGGTAACATCAGTAAGTGGCTCCATGTCATAGTACGAGAATAACCCCCAAAACCTCACAGAAACACCTCCAGCCTGAAGTACACAGCGCACACACTGTTGGTTAAGCTCCTGATTGGTCGGTCTGTGGACACCTTGTAGCTACTGTGAAGTTTCTGTTTGACTCACCGGCGACCTGCAACGAATCATCCCGTCTACCTATTGGCTTCTATATGTACCCGATTGCAAATGTCCACTGCATTGTTTCCCGTCCCCATGATCTCATGAACACTGGTTCAGTTGGACCAGCATTCTCAGTCAGCAGAAGTTCCTTTCTATTTTTGAACTGGTAGTTATTGACCAGTCGTGATACTCGCCTCCGGTCTATTCTTACCATAGGCATTATGCCTTGTTTAAAGGCTGTGCGCTACGGTCGCAGGTTCGAATCCTGCCTCGGGCATGGATGTTTGTGATGTCCTTAGGTTAGTTAGGTTTAACTAGTTCTAAGTTCTAGGGGACTAATGACCTCAGCAGTTGAGTCCCATAGTGCTCAGAGCCATTTTTTAAAGGCTGTGAGTAGTTCCTCCTTCCTTGTAGGCCTGTTGAGCATTCCGTTCTGCAACATCCAACAGACCAGGCGACATGACACACCGTGTGGTCACCAGAACTTCATACCAAACTGTCTATCCTGTGTGATTCTGACACGTTTCCTCGTCGCACATATTACCGTGCTGTTACGATACAACCGACTGGCACTTACACGCCTCTTCGCTACAGGAATTGGACAAACGTAACCGGAGCGTTTGGTGTTACAAGACGCACCATATTGAAGATTTATACTGCATGCAGGGAAAAGGGAAAAACATCACCCGCTAAGTCACAATAAGTCCGAAAGTGTGTATTGAGTGACGGTGGTAGACTGTCACTGAAGAGAATTACAAAGATAACTGCATGTTTCACTCACAAACGCTGTCACCACCAAAACAACAAGAAGGGAACTTCATAAGGGGAAATTGACGCGTGAGCTGGAATTCTGCAAAAGATCTAGAGACCATTATGGTTCCTCAGGTCCATCGCATGGTTCAAAAATGGTTGAAATGGCTCTGAGAACTATTGGACTTAACATCAGAGGTCATCAGCCCCCTAGAACTTAGAACTACTTAAACCTAACTAACCTTACGACATCACAAACACCCATGCCCGAAGCAGGAATCGAACCTGCGACCGTAGCGGTTGCGCGGTTCCAGAGTGAAGCGCCTAGAACCGCTCGGCCACACCGGCCGGCCATCCCATGGTACATAGTTTGTTCCCCAGTGATGATGTTGTCCAAGACGACAGCTCGCATCGTCTAGGATTTGTGAGCACGACGGAATTGTCGCATTCTGCTGGCCACCATGGTCACCAGAACTAAATTTTATTGAGACTTTGTGATCTACTTAGGAAGAAACGATGCATGATCCGCTATCCATCCCCATCATCGTGAAAGGAAGTTGCCAGTAGCAGGAAGGATGCCGTAAGGTTCCTTTGAAAACCGTACTGCGTCTGTAATTATCCATTCAGTGACGACTGGAATCAGTTTTGAATTACAATGGTGTACCACAACTTACTATGCATGGTAATGTTCTGGCTTTGGTGTTTCCGAATTTTTGTCTACTCCCTGTACATTATTCTGTGCGTGTGAACCAACGGCATAGCTGGTCAGCTTGGAGCATTTGACATTACTGTTGAAAACGTGATGATTTGGGCAAGCCGTACCAGGCTGACATTTGACATGGGTGTTGCAGCTGAACGCATAAACTTCACTAACACATCACGAATGTTCTGTCCATTCGCCTTGCATCTTCCATAGCTGTGTCTCTTTCGCAAAAGAGGTAGCATGGTCGTAGATCCGTTCATTTACACTCACAATGAAATTCGCTAAGATTTTACGAATCCGCTTGGCTACTGACAATAAATGCTTGCGTATTTTCCAGGACTCCTATAATACTTTTATTCATATGGTTCAAATGGCTCTGAGCACTATGCGACTTAACTTCTGAGGTCATCAGGCGCCTAGAACTTAGAACTAATTAAACCTAACTAACCTAAGGACATCACACACATCCATGCCCGAGGCATGATTCGAACCTGCGACCGTAGCGGTCACACGGTTCCAGACTGAAGCGCCTTTAACCGCACGGCCACACCCGCCGGCAATACTTTTATTCCTATGGTTCAACGTGGTTAGAAGAGTATTATGTGTAGCTGAAGCCATTACGTCGCAGCTATGTGAAATCGGAAGTGGGTTCAAATGGCTCGAAGCGCTAAGGGACTTAATATCTGAGGCCATCAGTCCCCTAGACTTAGAATTACTTAAACTAGACTAACATAAGAACATCATACACATCCATGCCCGAGGCAGGATTCGAACCTGCGACCGTAGCAGCCGGGTGGTTCCGGACTGAAGCCCCTAGAACCGCTCGACCACAGCGGCCGGCTCGGAAGTGGGCAGTTTGGTAGTGCTCTTATGGTGGGTGCCTCCGTAACCGAGGGAGCCATGATGATTGGTCGTTTAAGAGGTACCGAAGTTCTGAACCGCAAAGGAAAGCGGGAAACCATTATTCACCACGACACAAAAGAAAACGAGTACTGAGTTTTCGCGGAAGACGGCCATTGAAGACGATTGTGACGAAAAATAAGAGGACGACATCAGCAGAAGTCAAAACAGAAATGAATGTCGCACTCGCGATCGTCTTTATCGCCAAAAATATTCGAAGGGAAAGCCATAAACAGGGAATTGCAGGGCAATCTGGAATTCCAAAACGACTCGTCAGTGACGTAAATGCCTTTAACAGGAGGACGTGGCGCCAAAGCCTTAAAACCTTCCATGGGTACTCAGCAAAATGGTTCAAATGGCTCTGAGCACTATGGGACTTAACATCTATGGTCATCAGTCCCCTAGAACTTAGAACTACTTAAACCTAACTAACCTAAGGACATCACACACATCCATGCCCGAGGCAGGATTCGAACCTGCGACCGTAGCAGTCGCGCGGTTCCGGACTGAGCGCCTAGAACCGCTAGACCACCGCGGCCGGCGGTACTCAGCAAGATCGTATTATTGCCAGGGATTGTGGCTGAGCAGATTTATCCCATGGTACGTTGTTTCTTTCCCAATGATGATGACGTGTTCGAAGACAACAGATCCCTTGTTTGCACACTTCGCGTCGTCTAGGACTGTTTTTTGGGCACGATGAGGAAATGCTCAGCAGGACACAGAACG
This sequence comes from Schistocerca cancellata, assembly GCF_023864275.1. Lineage (NCBI taxonomy): Eukaryota > Metazoa > Arthropoda > Insecta > Orthoptera > Acrididae > Schistocerca > Schistocerca cancellata. The sequence goes on along the minus strand of NC_064634.1, from coordinate 419,249,737 downwards.
CATCCAGTGTTTACAGTCAAATCAGAAATCGTCCCCGGGATGATAAAGTGACACGAAAAGCAAAAGCGACCATGTACCACACTTAATTTGTACCCCTGAAGCCTGCGTTCCTTCATGATACTGGTAACAGAAACCTCAATACCAGCTACATTTCTGTTCACCTCATTTCTGATTTTCTCCTTCTTAGTTGCCTGATTCATAGTTCTAATGACTCTCATTTCTGTTGCCTGAATTCTCCTGAGCTCTTTGTTTAGTAGGGTTTCATGTACTCTATTAAGCCCGCGGTCTAACGTACTGCTTTCCGGGCGGGAGGGGGCGCTTGGTCCCTGGCACGAATGCGCCCGGCGTACTTGTGTCGAGGTCTGGTGAGCCGGCGAGTCTGTGCATGGTTTTTAGGCGGTTTTCGATCTGCCACGGCGAATGCAGGCTGGTTCCTCTTATTCCGCCTCAGCTACACCATGTCGGCGATTGCTGCGCAAACAAGTTCTCCACGTACACGTACCACACCTTCTCTACCACCCAAACATAGGGTTTACACTGGTGTGAGACGTTACCCCCGGGGGGGGGGGGGGGTCCACCGGGGGCCGAACCGCACAATAACCCTGGGTTTGCTGTGGGGCGGCGGAGGGGTGAAGTGGACTGTGGTAGTCGTCGTGGGGTTGAGGCCCACTGTGGCTGCGGCGGGGACGGAGCCTCTCCGTCGTTTCTAGGCTCCCGGTTAACATTCAGTACAATACAATACCCTACTAAACAAAGAGCTCAGGAGAAGTCAGGCAACAGAAATGAGAGTCATTAGAACTATGAATCAGGCAACTAGGAAGGAGAAAATCAGAAATGAGGTGAACAGAAAAGTTGCTGGTATTGAGGTTTCTGTTACCAGTATCATAAAGGAACGCATGCTTCAGTGGTATGGGCACATAATTAGAATGAACTGCCAAAGGCCTGCCAAAAGGTATTTCAACCTGAGCCTCTTAGGAAGAAGACCATGCAGAAGACCAAGAAGACGCTGAATAGAGACTGTAAGATCAGATGCGGTGGAGGAAGGTCACAAATGGGAAGCTGTCCTGGAACAGAAGATGTATGAAGATAGGAGGAGGTGACGAGCGCTCGTACACCACACCTGGTAAACTGGAGTTGGAAAACTATGATGATGATGATGAGGAACTGGCGCATTTCCTCAGTCACCATGTCTCAATATCATCGAGCCTTTGTGTTCTACTTTGGGCAGAAGGGTGAGTGATCGCTGTCCACTTCCATCACGGTTGCCTGAACTGGCCGCTACTTTGCAGGATGAATGGTGTACGGTTCCCTTGGAAACCATACAGGACCAGTATTTATCAATGCTGCTGGAAACTGCTTTAATACTACGGTTTGATACGCTGTATTACGAAAGGTAATGTATTGTGCTTTTTGTGTATCATTATCTATGTCCACCCCTATGGATCAGTGGTGGCGGATCACATGATCACCTCGTAACAGTTCTACACGGTACAGAGTGACCAGTTTAAAGGGGTGGCTGATGTTGTGTCCGGTAAAACTTATCTTGTTTTATTACTGCTGAACACTATGCGATCGGAAGCCATTGCCGTTGTCGTTCGCGCAGCATCGTTACCTCGCATGATTTGTGGAACAATGCGAACACGCGATCAATGTTGGGTGTAGGTCTGCCCAGCCGCCGCGGCGTCTACGGTCGTCAGGAGGGGGCCAGCCGCCGGTTAATCCCGAAACAATTACGTCTTGGTACATTTAGCGCGGCGCGGCGAACAATTAGCCGGCGTTATTTACGGGGCGGCCGGGTCGTTACCTGCTTTACGAGCGAGCGGAACGGCAGCGGGACCGGGAAACGCGGCCGATTCAGCAAGCGCCACAGGCCGTTACGGGTTTTGTCATCGCAGACGAGACATTAGTAAGCGGAGGTGGGTGGCTGTTATTCTGTACGGGACAGACAGACCTGCTGCACAGAATGTAGACTCTCGTATTCATAAAGTAAAGTAATGTAGGAGGCTTAGTCATAAAATACTAAATGTCTCTTTATTTCTTGTAGGTATACACTGACAAGCCAAAACATTATGACCACTGCCCACTGCGACGCTGGATACCGCCTGATAACGTTGCGGGCACATGATGCAGTAACAAAAGCTTGTAAACGGATGAGAGACGGAAATATAGCGAAAATATGGGCTGCAAATGGGGAATTACGTTGGGATAAGCGACTTTGACAAAGGGCAGATTGTTATTACGCAGAACCTGTGAACGAGTTTCTCGGAAAAGGCGAAGCTGGTCGAATGTTCATTTCCTACTGCCGTGAGAATCAACAGAAAGAATTAGAAGGGTAGTGAAACTACCACTAGTTGGTAACTGGTTGAAAATCCACGACTCTTCACAGAACGTGAGGCTCGGTGGCTTGCCTGTTCTGTAAAGTAAGATAATGGAGGTATGTGGCATCTCTGCCAGAAGAGCAGAATGCTGGTGTACACACGAGTGTTTCGTAGCACACCGTGTGTCGTACACTGTGGAACGTGAAGCTCCACAGCAGGCAACCGTTACGTGTTCACATGTTGACCCAACGACAACGTCAGTTACGACTGCAGTGGGCAAGAGGCCATCGAGAGTCTAGCATCAATCAATGGAAACATGTTGGCTCTACAGTTGAATCAGATTTTTCCCACAACAGGTTCATGGTCGTCTCCACCCTCGTCGTTATCGAGGTGAACGGGAGTAAAAGGACAAGGAGAGCACCACCCCTTTCTCCACTGTCGCCAAATTTATTCAGATGGCGGACCGAAGGTGGCCGCCATAGATGTGGCAGTGTGTGTGTGACGTCATGGCAGGAAGTTCAAATTTTGGCGGGAAAATAGGTCATGCAGGCTACCTCAACTAACCTAACCACATCCCCTTCTCTCATCTATCCGGAAATTGGCGTGAAATTTGACTCGGTCTGAGCTGGGCTGCTGGATAGTATGAATGTAAGTATTTTATATGTATTGTTAAAGAATATGAGTATTCATAGACAGTAGTTCCATTCAGTCTCTTCTACATCTACATCTACATTTGCATTTACATTTATACTTCGCAAGACACCCAACGGTGCCACTGTCATTACCTCCCTTTCCTGTTCCAGTCGCGTATGGTTCGCGGGAAGAACGACTGCCGTAAAGACTCCGTGCGCGCTCGAATCTCTCTAATTTTACATTCGTGATCTCCTCGATACCTCATCCAGAAACGCACCCTCTCGAAACCTGGACAGCAAGCTACACCGCGATGCAGAGCGCCTCTCTTACAGAGTCTGCCACTTGAGTTTGCTAAACATCTCCGTAACGCTATCACGCTTACCAAATAACCCTGTGACGAAACGCGCCGCTATTCTTTGGATCTTCTCTATCTCCTCTGTCAAACCGACCTGGTACGAATCCCACACTGATGAGCAATACTCAAGTATCGGTCGAACGAGTGTTTTGTAAGCCAACTCTTTTGTAGATGGACTCTCCCAATGAATCTCAACCTGACACCCGCCTTACCAACAATTAATTTTATATGATCTCTCCACTTCAAATCGTTCCGTACGCATACTCCCAGATATTTTACAGAAGTAACTGCTACCAGTGTTTATTCCGCTATCATATAATCATACAATAAAGGATCCTTCTTTCTATGAATTCGCAATACATTACATTTGTCTATGTTAGGGGTCAGTTGCCACACCCTGCACCAAGTGCCTATCCGCTGCAGATCTTCCTGCATTTCGCTGCAGTTTTCCAATGCTGCAACTTCTCTGTATATTACAGCATCATCCGCGAAAAGCCGCATGGAACTTCCGACACTATCTACTAGGTCACTTATATACATTGTGAAAAGCAATGGTCCCACAACAGTCCCCTATGGCATGCAAGAGGTTACTTTAACGTCTGTGGACGTCTCTCCATTGAGAAGCTGTGTTCTGTTTGCTAAAAACTCTTCAATCCAGCCACAAAACTGGTCTGATATTCCGTAGGTTCTTACTTTGTTTATCAGGTGACAGTGTGGAACTGTATCGAACGCCTCTGGAAGTCAACGAAAATGGCATATACATGGGAGCCTATATCTAATATTTTCTGGGTCTCATGAAGAAATAAAGCGAGTTGGGTCTCACACGATCGCTGTTTCTGGAATCCATGTTCATTCTTACAGAGTAGATTCTGGGTTTCCTGGAATTACATGATACGCGAACAAAAAACATGTTCTAAAATTCTACAACAGATCGATTTCAGAGATATAGGCCTATAGTTTTGCGCATCTGCTCGACGAGCCTTCATGAAAACTGGGACTATCTGTGCTTTTTTCCAATCATTTGGAACCTTCCATTCCTCTAGAGACTTGCGGTACAAGGCTGTTAGAAGGGGGCAGGTTCTTTCGCGTACTCTGTGTAGAATCGAATTGGTATCCCGTCAGGTCCAGTGGACTTCCCTCTGTTGAGTGATTTCAGTTGCTTTTCTGTTACTTCGACACTTATTTCGATGTCAGCCATTTTTTCGTTCGTGCGAGGATTTAGAGAAGGAACTGCAGTGCGGTCTTCCTCTGTGAAACAGCTTTGGAAAAAGGTGTTTAGTATTTCAGCTTTACGCGTGTCATCCACTGTTTCAAAGCCATCACCATGCCAGAGTATCTGGATATGTTGTTTCGACCCACTTACTGATTTAACGTAAGACCAGAACTTCCTAGGATTTTTTGTCAAGTTGGTACATAGAATTTTACTTTCGAATTCACTGAACGCTTCACGCATAGCCCTCCTTACGCTAACTTTGACAGCATTTAGGCTCTATTTGTCTGAGAGATTTTGGCTGTTCACCATGACCACCAGCAAAGAACACTATCGGTCCCCCCCCCCCCTTCACTCCACACACTCCCCCTCCCCTCCCAACCACCCGTGATGTAATCTAAAATGACGGTCTGTCAGAAAAACAGTGGGAAATTCGCTCAGTCTAGCTGCTGGACTGGGTGGATGCACATAGTTGTTCACTGCGTGTTCAATGGGCTAGATTTCTGTGCTGAAGAAGGAGGAGTTTAATGGGTATATTAGCTGTAATCCAGCTGAGGACTGTATCGATAGCCACCTGCACGATGTTTGGAAAGCAATTATATTTGGTGCATGTATGAAGAAGACGCATATACTTCATCAGATAATGAAGATACAACAGAATGGGGCTAACTTACACTTCACAACTCATGCAGATACATGAATGTGCTGTACCTATAGATCATTCGATAAAAGTCCAGTCAGTCTTCCGAAGCATAAGAGGCAAGACATTCTCCCCAGAGTCTGTCCATATGTTGGAAGAGCGGTCACACGCCTGTCTCACGGCACCGCCATGCGATAGCTGCAGGGGAGGCTGCGTGCTAAGTACTCTCTGTCACGCTGGAAGTTCCCGCAGCCCTTTTCCTACCCACCCCGGAACACTGATACCCTTCGTCGTTGAACAAGAACTGCTTCGGCACTGATTAAATCTGGTGTCTAAGCATTGTGCGGAATACTGTACACCACTCCTGGAAATGGAAAAAAGAACACATTGACACCGGTGTGTCAGACCCACCATACTTGCTCCGGACACTGCGAGATGGCTGTACAAGCAATGATCACACGCACGGCACAGTGGACACACCAGGAACCGCGGTGTTGGCCGTCGAATGGCGCTAGCTGCGCAGCATTTGTGCACCGCCGCCGTCAGTGTCAGCCAGTTTGCCGTGGCATACGGAGCTCCATCGCAGTCTTTAACACTGGTAGCATGCCGCGACAGCGTGGACGTTAACCGTATGTGCAGTTGACGGACTTTGAGCGAGGGCGTATAGTGGGCATGCGGGAGGCCGGGTGGACGTACCGCCGAATTGCTCAACACGTGGGGCGTGAGGTCTCCACAGTACATCGATGTTGTCGCCAGTGGTCGGCGGAAGGTGCACGTGCCCGTCGACCTGGAACCGGACCGCAGCGACGCACGGATGCACGCCAAGACCGTAGGATCCTACGCAGTGCCGTAGGGGACCGCACCGCCACTTCCCAGCAAATTAGGGGCACTGTTGCTCCTGGGGTATCGGCGAGTACCATTCGCAACCGTCTCCATGAAGCTGGGCTACGTTCCCGCACACCGTTAGGCCGTCTTCCGCTCACGCCCCAACATCGTGCAGCCCGCCTCCAGTGGTGTCGCGACAGGCGTGAATGGAGGGACGAATGGAGACGTGTCGTCTTCAGCGATGAGAGTCGCTTCTGCCTTGGTGCCAATGATGGTCGTATGCGTGTTTGGCGCCGTGCAGGTGAGCGCCACAATCAGGACTGCATACGACCGAGGCACACAGGGCCAACACCCGGCATCATGGTGTGGAGAGCGATCTCCTACACTGGCCGTACACCACTGGCGATCGTCGAGGGGACACTGAATAGTGCACGGTATATCCAAACCGTCATCGAACCCATCGTTCTACCATTCCTAGACCGGCAAGGGAACTTGCTGTTCCAACAGGACAATGCACGTCCGCATGTATCCCGTGCCACCCAACGTGCCCTAGAAGGTGTAAGTCAACTACCCTGGCCAGCAAGATCTCCGGATCTGTCCCCCATTGAGCATGTTTGGGACTGGATGAAGCGTCGTCTCACGCGGTCTGCACGTCCAGCACGAACGCTGGTCCAACTGAGGCGCCAGGTGGAAATGGCATGGCAAGCCGTTCCACAGGACTACATCCAGCATCTCTCTCCATGGGAGAATAGCAGCCTGCATTGCTGCGAAAGGTGGATATACACTGTGCTAGTGCCGACATTGTGCATGCTCTGTTGCCTGTGTCTATGTGCCTGTGGTTCTGTCAGTGTGATCATGTGATGTATCTGACCCCAGGAATGTGTCAATAAAGTTTCCCCTTTCTCGGACAATGAATTCACGGTGTTCTTATTTCAATTTCCAGGAGTGTATATAACTTGCAGATGTCCCTGGAACTAAAAGTACCACTACACAAAGAGAAAGAGAGAGAGAGAAAAAAATAGAGAGAAAGAGAGAGAGAGGGAGAGAGAGAGAGAGAGAGAGAGTGCTTTGCAGTTGGCACAAGAATATTTAATCAGTTTGTGATGTAAACAAACTTTTTATCACAGGGGCGGTCGCGCTGAGTACTTCCTGTCGTGTTGGAAATACCCAGAGCCCTTTTCCCTTCCATCCCACGAGCACATATATCTTCTGTCGGTAAACACGAACTGCTTCGGGAGTTCTTAAATCAAACCGAATGTGTGTGTAAATACTCTTTCAAAACAGATCGCTGCACAGTATTTTGCTTCAGTTTTGCGATGAATGCCGCCACACTCGAGCATGGACTCTAAAAAGATCACTGCACTGCTTTTGTGGGGAACAGAACCCGAAACCGATATCAGATGCATTACCTAATCATACACGCCAAAACGACGATATTTGAAAGTCGAATTAAATATCAGTGTAACTAGAAATAGAGCGCTCACCACTTTTCAACTTTTAGCTGCTTGTTTGAAGGCACTGCCAGAGAGACAGAGAGTGAGAGAGAAGAAGAATACCTGAGTCCTACAGCTGGTGTGGTGTTCATCACTTTACTAAAACAGTGAATGTGTTTAGTTTATATTTTCTGCTGTAGTCAGGGACGCTATTTTCCTCACTTCTCGAAGCACTCACTGGTGTCGAAGCATAGACGGGAATAGCAAAACAATTACACAAACAGAATTCGAAGCACTGTCCTACAGACGAGAAAAATGGCTGGAATTTCCGGTGAGTTTTCTATGTTGTACAACCGCTGGTTTAGAGATGTTTTAAGGCCAAAATGATGGGTGGGGGACAGCATACCAGCTGCAAAAACCAGAATAGGATGGTCTGCTTGGACTTATCTTTGAACAGTCGAACACAGAAATCACGTGACTCTCGGATGTCACAGAACTTTCCATAGATACCTTAGCCCATTGTTGTTCGAACCAGTTTTTAGAGGCGCCTATACCCAACACAAAGAATTTTTTGTCACCCTCTGATGTTTTGGAACTGCTTGCGAGTGTAGCTTTGTGATTGGTGTCTAACATTCTGCGTGGTGTCTGTTTGTTATATATCGTGTCACCCTACCACTTTCGCGCAACGACGCTCTGAGTTTTTTAGGGAATTGACTAGTTTGAACCTGGGACCTGTTGCTGGTAAGGAGACGTCAGACTACACATGACATGTAGAGTTCAGAAGAGTTCAGTGAGACTAGCGATGATATAACCAAATACTTAATGGTTTCAGCGTCAGCTCCACTGCACTCCCTGTAAAAGAATCTTAATACTAACTAAATTTAGTGGAAGGGATTCAAGGCTTTCCTATTTTTAGTTAGGTGGTAAAATAACGTCAAAAAAGTAGTTAAGTTTACCACTGGAAATTTTATTCTACTCACAAAACATTGTTTATAAATTGCACTATTAATAAAGGAAATGTTTTAATACAGGATGGTAAAAACCAACTGCGTTCAACAAAAATGTGAACGAATATTCCATGAATGGCTTTCCAAGTTCTACAATGGATCGAAGGATGACCTATGCCAAATCACATCTATAATCTAGGTTTAAATTAAGTTCCACAAGAGAGAAAACTATCAAAATGGTGTACAGTGACCCTCAATTATCATTAATTACTTATCTAACTTGTAAATTACAGTGGCTGGTGTGGCTTCTCAATAACTATATAAAAGAAAAATCATCGCTTCTCAGATTTTTACTTCAAGTGGCAAATGTGAACACCATGAGCTTTAATTGACGATCGACACTAGTATTAGTTCTGAGTGAAGCTTTATATACTGTTATGCGGCATCGCGTGCGTTCATTACCTTGTCGGTGTTCGTCAGGGGGCGGCGGGCAGCGCAGCTCCGCTCACCTCGCCGTCTCGGAAGCAACTCTCTCATAACTTCTCCTTACTACAATTTACCGAAGTTAGTTTTAAAAAAAACTATCTGGCTGTGTTTTCATCTCATCAATCAGGGTCTCAATGTTAACCTTATGCTCTGCCTACAAAAATTCTGTCTATCCAATGAGAAACGTTATACTTTTCGTGGTGGGGCAATGTTTTTAAAGTTTTCAACGTAACAGAGACGCGAAAAAGTCTCACGCTAAAACTTGCAGCTGGTGTGGTCCTTTTAGTGTCATCGTAAGATCTGTACTGTTCTTCTGGAGGGCTCTATCTTTTAACATGGGCTGGGGGTGGTCCTGACGTAACAGAGACGCGAAAAAGTCTCACGCTAAAACTTGCGGCTGGGGGTGGCCCTTTTTGTGTTATCGTAAGATCTATACTGTTCTTCTGGAGGGCTCTATAGCTTTTAACATGGGCTGGGGGGTGGTCCTAACGGTTAGCTGGCGACGTGAGTGTCCATCCCTTATCGTAGGGCCTTCTAACTTAACAAGGTTCTGCTCTCGGCTTCTGTTCTCGTTTCTCCCCTCACGGTGGGAAGGTATGACATGCATTTAGGCACTCTTGTGTTAGTCTGTGGTGTTCCATTTGCTCACTCGTTACTCGTATTACGTTGGTTAATTTAATTTCACGATTTATTCGGAGCTATGTAACATACTACTGGATTTGCTTATCATGTCAGGGTTTTCATGGAAGGTGTTGGATTTGCCTGAAACCTTACAGGTGCTTACTGAATTTATGCGCCAATCTGCTGCTGCTGCCAATGTGGGATACATTTTCTGCAGATAAACAAATTACTTCAGCGGCACAACAGTTTTGTATAGATCGAACAAAAACATACAGCAGCCATATTGCACTGACAGTGAAACCCAGTAGAAGTGGTCTACAGGTCACGAAATGGAGAAACTACCACCAAAGACAGTTTCTCCGTTGCACTCTTCTGATACTGTCGAGGAAAGTTTAAATTTTTCAGTGTGTAAACTATGCCCAACCGGTCTATATCACCACATATCATACCGAGGTAGTAAACACAATTTGTATCATGGAGATCCTGTTTATAGCTATCGACCAACAGACACTCGTACATATACCATGAAGACAGACACATCCCAAACAAAACAAAAAAAACAGAAGCTCATTCACTTTATAAATTGTCCTCGCAGCACCAGATATTTCCGTCCGCAACTCGTGGTCGTGCGGTAGCGTTCTCGCTTCCCACGCCCGGGTTCCCGGGTTCGATTCCCAGCGGGGTCAGGGATTTTCTCTGCTCTGCCTCGTGATGACTGGGTGTTGTGTGCTGTCCTTAGGTTAGTAAGGTTTAAGTATTCTAAGTTCTAGGGGACTGATGACCATAGCTGTTGTCCCATAGTGCTCAGAGCCAGATATTTCCTGCGACCAACTGCCACAACTGCTTCCACACACGCTTACCTGATAGGCGATCAGAGTGCCCTCAGTAAACCGCCGACACTTTCCGACCTGGTTTATAAAGACTAGGCTGGTTTCGCCTCGTCTGCGATGGTCTTTATGTGAAAACTCGAATAATAGGTAAACTGGTATTTTCACTCGAAGTTTTTCAAAAATGCAAAAATGGGACTTAACATCTGAGGTCATCAGCCCCCTAGACGTAGAACTACTTAAACCTAAATAACCTAAGGCTATCACGCACATCCATGCCCGAGGCAGGATTCGAACCAGCGACCGTAGCGGTCGCGCCGTTCCAGACAAGCACCTAGAACCGCTCGGCCACGCCGGCCGGCTTCGTAATTTTTAATGAATACCTATGTCAATGATATAGCATAGTCCAAATCATGCTTATACATTACAAAGTCAACCATGGAGTTTCTCATGTCAAGAGGACGAGCAGACATCTCTTTCACACGTTTTTCACCATCTAGATGCACACAATACGCATCACAATCGATGTTCTCTCAACGAAATAAAGATGGGACATGTGTAGAACCAGTCAACTCGGCAGTCTGTATGGGAGGGAATAACTGTCCAATAAAAACACACGTCCATATTGAATCTTCTCAAATCTCCACAGAGAACACACGTAATCGCAAAGGCTGCCCAACACATTAGTTCGCTGTTCACCTGCTCAGAGCGTGACACAGTTAGTTCAGCTGCATTCTTGTACTCCAGCCCTTCTAGATTTGACGGCTCCCTCTGTGAGCCAGAAATGTCGATCGTTCTGGCCTCTGCCCACTGCTGCGAGCCATTTCCCGCAAGTCAGGCGGAATCATGCTAGGTAACCAGTTACATACCGGGTGTACATTAAGTCTGGGAACATTTTAAATGATTTATTCCACAAGATCTAAACATTGTGCAGATGTCATACTACGAAAATTTTTCTTACAAACATTTGATATGCGAACCATGAGTGACCCGGCAGACGTCAATACGGTAATCGAATTCTCTCCCAGAGCTCTGCTACACCACGTGGTACAGGCGGTACATACACCAGATCTTTAATATTTCCCCACAGAAAAAAGTCACACGGAGTGAGATATGGTGATCGGGGAGGCCATTTCATGAAATCGCTGTCCCCTTCTGTAGCACGGCTGATCCATCGATGCGGCAGCTCCGTGTTTGCGACTAGAGGTGACTATCGGCAAATTACCAAACTAGGCTGTGATGGTATACATGAAAAAAACTTTCAGGGTTTCTCTTCAATATGACGTATGTGGTACGTGGCCCCTTTAATACGACCTTACACAATCCATACTGCAACTATTATCAGGACAGGAAACGTGATGGCGAATCATTGCTGTTAGTCATAATTTGATTTACACATACTTAATTTATTAACATAAGGTTCCTTCAGATAATTCCCCACAATCTTCAGTACAATGTAGCAGTTACTTAGTATAAGTTCTTATTGAAACAACACAGTTATCAGAACCCAACAAGTATAACCATAAAATGCATATGAAATCAGTTAATAAACAACTAGCAAACACAGGCATGGCCTGCACCTCACAAGGCATGGCCTGCACCTCAATAGGTATGGGAAGGGGAGACTGGCTAAGCTTATAGGTGACAGAGTAGTGGGTGGTGGTGGTGGTAGTGGTATCACTCATGGAATAATTCCTATGGTAGTTGGTTTTAGACTGAAGTCAGCTGATAGGTATACCTGCTTAAAGGAAGTGCCTCTAACTAAGAGCTCACCTCCAGAGGACGTAATGTTTCCAAGTAGAGAAGGAATTAGCATATTTCATCAAAATATAAGAGGTGTTAGAGATAAAGTTAGTGAACTGCTAATAGATGCTAACTCTGAAATTATTGGTATATCTGAGCACCACTTAAATAATTTGATAATTTAGAGGCTTCCTTTACCAGGTTACAGATTAGCTGGCTGTTTCTCAAGGAGTTCCTTGCGGGGTGGGGGAGTGGCTCTGTACGTAAAAAACAGTATTTCATTTGAGACCATAGACGTATCACGACACTGCACTGAACAGATATTTGAAAGTTGTGCAGAATTAGTTGAATTTAGTGAAACTAAACTTCTAATTGCTGTTGTTTATAGGTCCCCTAACTCCGACATCAGAGCATTTTTGCTTAAGCTAGAGAGGGTTCTTTATTCACTTTGTAGGAAGTACCAGAAAGTAGTTCTATGTGGTGACTTCAATATTAATTTTGTACATGATTTTGCAAGAAAAAGGATGTTGGTAGATCTCCTAAATTCATATGATCTGATGCAAACTGTGTTTTTCCAACTAGGGTGCAGGGGAACAGTAGCACAGTCATAGACAATATTTTTATTCATTCTTCATTACTAGATGGGCATTCTGTGAGTAAAAGGGTGAATGGCCTTTCAGACCATGATGCACAAATTTTAACAATAAAAGGTTTTTGTACTCTAACCAATGTCGTATTTAATTACAAACTAAGTAGGAAAGTTAATCCAACGGCAATAGAGAGTTTTTCAAAACTTGTCAAGGAACAAGAGTGGCAAGATGTTTATAGCGCCGATAATATAGATGATAAATACAATGCTTTCCATAACACATTTCTCATGCTCTTTGAGAGTTGCTTTCCATTAGAACATTCTAAACGGGGTACTAGCTGTAATGGACAGGCCAGTTAGCTGACTAGTGGGATAAGGATATCATGTAGAACAAAGCAGGAATTATATCAAAATGTTAGAAGTAGTCACAATCAAGCTACAGTAGCCCATTACAAACAGTATTGTAAGGTGCTTAAAAATGTTATTAGCAAGGCAAAAAGTATGTGGTATGCAAATAGAATAGGTAATTCACAGGATAAAATTAAAGCCATATGGTCAGTTGTTAAGGAAGTGTCTGGTCAGCAGCACAAGGTTGATGATATAAAGTCTGTTGGCAGTAATAATATTTCTGTTACTGATAAATCAGATATATGTACAGTATTTAACAACCATTTTCTGAGCATTGCTGGTGAATTAAATAAAAATTTAGTATCTACAGGAAATCATATAAATTTCTTAGCAAATGCCTTTCCGAGATTGACATCTGAGATATTCCTCTGTGATACAGACAAGAGGGAGATTGAGACAATAATCAAATCACTGAAGACTAAGGACTCTCATGGTTATGATGAAGTGTCTAGTAGAATATTAAAGTACTGTGCTGCACATGTTAGCCCTGTGTTTAGCCGTATTTGTAATTTTTCCTTTAGGAATGGTCAGTTTCCTGAGCGATTAAAGTACTCAGTAGTAAAGCCGCTTTATAAATAGGGAGAAAGGGATAATGTAGATAATTTTAGACCTATTTCTATGCGATCAGTGTTTGCAAAAGTTATCGAAAAGACTGTGTATGTAAAGTTAATTGATCATTTTATATCACACGATTTGCTATCAAATGTACAGTTAGGCTTTAGAAGTCATTTGACAACTGAAAATGCTATATTCTTTTTTCTCTGTGAGGTACTGGATGGGCTAAACAAAAAGTTTCGAACGATTGGCGTATTTTTTGATTTAACAAAGGCATTTGACTGTGTTGATCACACAATATTGCTCCAGAAGTTGGACCATTACGGAATAAGGGGAGTACCTCACAATTGGTTCACTTCTTACTTTAGCAACAGGCAGCAAAAGGTCATTATTCACAATGTTGATAACGGCTGTGATGTGGGATCTGCGTGGGGTACTGTCAAGTGGGGGGTGTACCAGGGATCAGCGTTGGGGCCGCTCCTGTTCCTTATTTATATAAATGATATGCCCTCTAGTATTATGGGTAACTCTAAAATGTTTCTGTTTGCTGATGACACTAGTTTGGTAGTAAAGGATGTTGTGTGCAACATTGACTCGGTTTCAAGTAGAGCAGTACATGACCTCAGTTCATGGCTTGTAGAAAATAAACTAACGTTAAATCACAGTAAGACTCAGTTTTTACAGTTCCTAACTCACAATTCAACAAAACCTGACGTTTTAATCTCACAGAACGGGCATTTGATTAGTGAAACTGAACAGTTCAAATTCCTAGGTGTTCAGATAGATAGTAAGCTGTCGTGGAAAGCCCACGTTCAGGATCTTGTTCAAAGACTTAATACTGCCATTTTCACTATTCGAACGGTATCGAAAGTGAGTGATATTTCGACACGTAAATTAGTCTACTTTGCTTATTTTCATTCACTTATGTCGTATGGTATTATGTTTTGGGGTAACTCTTCTCATTCTAGAAGGGTATTTTTGGCTCAGAAACGGGCGGTTCGGGCCATAAGTGGTGTGAGTTCACGAACCTCTTGTCGACCTCTTTTCACGAGTCTGGGTATCTTGACATTGGCCTCTCAATATGTATATTCCTTATTGTCGTTTCTTGTTACCAGTATTAGTTTATTTCCAAGAATAAGCAGCTTTCATTAGGTTAATACTCGGCAGAAATCAAACCTCCATTTGGATCGGACTTCCTTAACTCTTGTGCAAAAAGGTGTGCAGTATACTGCTGCATCCATTTTCAATAAGCTGCCACTCGAATTCAAAAATCTTAGCAGTAATCCACGCGCTTTCAAATCGAAACTGAAGAGTTTCCTCATGGGTCACTCCTTCTATACTGTCGAGGAGTTCATTGAAAAATTAAGATGATTCTCATTGTATTGCTGATAGCGTTTGCTTAAACTTATGGACTGATTTTCTTTCAGTTCATGAACATTTATTTTTATCTGTTTTTACTTTTTATTTTGTAAGTTCATGTACTGACACGTTCCATGACCTTGGAGATTTGCTCCTCAATTTGGTCCTACGGAACTTGACATTTAAATAAAATAAATAAATAACAGTATTGCCGTAGCTTCACCACACTTAACAGAAACTTACAACTGACAGTACAGTTCCTATCAGAGTTGGACGGCCACTTAATTGCATTTTTGCTACACGGCTCAAACAACACTTAAAACTCACGTGGTTAACCACAATTCACTAGAACACGGATATGTAACAGTAGAAAGAAAGATTGCCATGACTACAGACTGTAACTTAAATAGAGATGTGACATCGACTCAACAAGCACTGTGGACTGTCATTACTACAGAGACAGATCAGTGAAATGATCCTAAAATTACATGCCAATCGATAGAGAGAATTTAATTACTTTACACCTTCTCTATTTGCTAACGTTTACTTAGTTGCAGGTCTATCTTTATGTAACAAAAAAAAGTTTAAAAATCAGAAAATCACAATCAAATTAGAAAATTCGTTTTACCCCCTTGGGGGAAAGGAAAGATATACTAAACTTTTGGTATGGGGTCTTCGCCCAAACCAATCGAGCCATGTCAGGGTTACGTAAACACAGCAGGAACTAGGCTGCGGGTTACACCTCACTCCCCGCCAAGGCGTTGGCACTTACAGCAGCTTTTGACAAACACAGGCAACTCTCTGAAGCACACACAAAAATACAGGGAAGAATCCTTGCACCAGACATAAGTGCATCAGTCTACAAAATGTTCCGTCCACAGCAATCACTGACCTTTAAATTGAAAACATTAAATGACGGTTCAGCGATAACAGTAATATCACTTAGCTGCAGTTTTCAATCACTTAATATCCTCAATAATCAATTAGAGAACAACCAGTAAAGTTATAACTAAGACTTCACTGCGAAGCCAACATGTAACCAGCTCACACGGAGCTCATCCACATACTTTTCGATTAACGGCTGTGTAAGTTCCACAATCATCTACCGAGTGAAACGCCTCTTACCACGTCACTCAGCCATATACATTAACGGCCAACTTACTTGATGTTAGCACACAGCGCAACTCAGTGGTTCAAACAGCGTAACTACTTTACTTCAGGGACCTTTCCCTTGACAGAAATCACGAAACTTGGATCTCCGAGTTGCCCCAAAACACAGACTTGCCGACCAATACAACTCCACGGCATATCACGCTCATAGGGCATAAGCCGGCCGCGGTGGCCGAGCGGTTGTGAGTGCTGGTGATGCCAAACAATACTGAGCGAAAACTGCGATGGATGGTTGTGCCTCATTTTCTCTTGCATGTAGTACCACAATGTCTTAGGAAGAGTTAGGAAGAGAGATGCAGTCCCCCTACAACCCGCCAGATGTTAAAACACGATCGCAACGGCTATGTTACTGTCGCCCTGCAGAAAAAGCTCTTTCGGTTCTACAGGAGCACGCAAGTATCGCCATCGTTATCCATGTTAAAAACAATACTTGCTTTATAAATCGAGGCATATTATTGCTTCCAAATAAATTGGTTTTCCACACAACGTGACTGAATATGGTCGGAGATGTTGGGGTATGCATTAACTGACCTAAACTGCGGGAGCACGCTGCCAGCAGTGTAAGCTCGTAGTAAAATAACCGAATTTAGAAACTGATTCGTCTAAGGCACATGGTATTAAGCCGGTATTTGCAACTCCCTCACGCCACCGCTAGATATTTGGTTCAAATGGCTCTGAGCACTATGGGACTTAACATCTAAGGTCATGAGTCCCCCAGAACTTAGAACTACTTAAACCTAACTGAACTAAGGACATCACACACATTCATGACCGAGGCAGGATTCGAACTTGCGACCGTAGTGGTCCCGTGGTTCCAGACTGAAGCGCCTAGAACCGCTCGGCCACACGGGCCGGCCGCTAGATGTTTCTCACGCTAAAAAACAGTACTTCTAACGCATTCTATCCAGACACCATGTCGCAGATTCTGCGATATATCCACTGGCAAGGGAGGAAGGGAGGACGATGGGCAGCGAAACGCTATTTGTCCTTATCTAAAGAGTGTTTTATTACTAGCTGTGGGAATGAAATATACAACTATAGCATAGATCACATGTTTCACACTCTGCAGGGCTGATTAAGTGTTTCGAACCCTAACAAACAGTATTTACAATGTGCTTCTTCGTACACTCCGCCAATGACAACGTTGCGGTGTCAGCTAATAAACACTTACTGTATAGCAAGATTCTGCTGTATGTTTATTGAGATAATAGTGACACATGAGTGTTGACTCCAGGCTTTGATGCTTTCCTAAAAGAAAGAGACCTATCTCCCTCTAAATTGACGTGCATCTGCCTTAAAGGATTACAGAATGTGGATGGAGTGAGCGGTTGAGATGGAGTTGTAACAAATTAAGATTTAATGGTAGACTGATGATTCATTCTAGAGAGAGGGGGAGATGTTGCTGCAGGTAATTTATCATGCATTTCACCATTTTACATTGTTCAGCCAGCTTGTCTCAGTTGTCTGGCATAACCTGCATTCGACTCGTATACTGGAGCGTGTTCTGTTTGTGATTTACAGCACTATATACCTGCGATCGTTCACAGGGAACCTCTCAGTCATCAGAGGACCTCCAACTCATGTGTGATGATCATGAAACATGTCCATCTTGTTTTGGCACCCTCCTCTAGATGAATGTAGGTCTATGCAACTTACTCCAGCCCCTTGCTGCATATTTGGGGCATAAAATGGAATCTTCTGTTTCATAACTCTGATGATTCTACGTTAGTGACAGGTGTGTGAGAGGTACATCTATCCCTGTGTATACATCTGATTGACAGATGTCCTGTTTACGGAGTTAGCACCAGCATGACGTGTAATTTCACATGTCAAACACCATTGCTATGGGTTTGTCTGTTTCCTTGTAAGAGGAATACTCCATTATTAATGGTCATTTGATATAGGGCTGATGCAAGCATAGTATAATTTCTGAACCATGATCAGAATTGAGAAGTAGACACTATACACCCCTAGAAAGCTATACTGTGGATGTACCGCAAAGACTCTATGTTCGAAGGAAGTATTTTCATCTTCTTAAAGTTGGCCACCATAGTGAGTGGGATAGAAAACTTGCAGGGTGTATGTGTTGCAGATGTTGGACATTTATGTCCTGCATTATAGAGCATGTGCGTATGTTCTATGATCGTTTCTCTCTTACCATTGCCTTTTTGGTACTGTCCTCAGACACCAGAACGGTACTCTAGAATTGCTAGTGGAATTGATTTGAGTAAAATGTTTGAAACTCCATCCATCTGGAGCTCCATCATGTGTAATACCACACGTTTTTCCTTCTTAACCGTTTGTTACATCATCACAACACTTTCATATCTACTATACACCGATAAGGGGTGCTAATCTCATCCACATACACACAACTGCAGAGATTTTGTGCACTTGGATGGGTGCCATGGCTAAGATGCAGAAAAGCAGTTACGGACTCGGCTTGCTCTGTTCCTTCATGAGATGTGGAATGCAGCAATCTACTTCTGGTCAGCTGCAGATTAAATCGGTGACACTATTGTAGGGACGGTTGGTGAAAGACAATGCTAAAAGAACTTTCAGTCTCTAACGTTATCCTAATAATGCGAGAATGCCTGTGACCCCCATCTGCATAGGGAAAGATATATATACAGGATGTCCCATTTATCTTGACCACCCTAAATAAGTTTGACCAGATGCGAATTACAAAACGGTTCAAGCAAATGTTTTTTAGTCATCAGGAGGCCATGAATGAGCATGATTACCTTCGTTGTAGCTTTGTTTTTTGCAAAGATATATACAGCAGCATGACATCTTTAAATCGCACCCTGTATTTATTATTCGGAAATTCACTTTGTCTCCTAAAGACCTATTCAAAAATGTTTCGCAGTGTACCATTCGCTGAAACACAACGTTATTAATTACATAACACAACACTGACATTGAAACTCCTAGCACTTAGAGCTGGTACTTCGGGTAATGGAACATATCCACGTGCTGACGTTGATAGAGGCCAAATGTAAACGTAAGTAGAATGCACACCCGCATTCCATCAACCATCGTCAGTTGAAGAGTTTTGTGAGTAGAATGTAGACCAACGAAGAGAAAGTAGAAATGCTACACATCTATGGGGAATGTAAGTTAGCAGAACAATAATTGCAATACTGTTTTCTTATGTACGGGTACATTTAGTACAGTAGTTTAGTCCTTTTAAATACTGTTGTGTAGAGTAGGCATACAGTAAAGGCAGTCCTTCCTACAAACTGCATCGACATAACGTTTCTTTTATTATTGTTGTTAATAAAGAAATGTCGTGTGGCGAGGGTCTCCCGTCGGGTAGACCGTTCGCCTGGTGCAAGTGTTTCGATTTGACGCCACTTAGGTGACTTGTGCGTCGATGGTGATGAAATGATAATAATTAGGACAACACAACACCCAGTCCCTGAGCGGAGAAAACGTCCGACTCAGCCGGGAATCGAACCCGGGCCCTTTGGAGTGATATTCTGTCGCGCTGAGCACTCAGCTACCGGGGGCGGACACTATTGCTGTTGAAGGTAGGCGAAATGCTTTGCAGGTAGCGGAACTAAACAGAGAGCGATATCCCGACAAGAACCCACCTTTCCAACGGATGTTTTCTCGTCTTGTTGCGATGCTTCAGGAAATGGGAAGTTTCAACCCACTACAACGCAATCGTCGTAGCACTCGCACAGACGAAGCTGCTGAAGTGTCTGTTCTCGCTTCCGTTGCTATGTATCCACATGTGAGTACACGACAGCTTTTACACGAGATTGGCATTCCTAAAACCAGTGTGCATCGTATTCTCATATGTCAGCGCTTCCATCCTTACCATGTTCACCTACATCGAGAACTACATGTGAATGACTTCGAGAATCGTGTATAGTTCTGTCAGTGGGCACAGCAGAAAATCCTCACCAACCCTAGCTTCTTCTCTAAAGTTCTGTTTACCAAAGAATGTTCCTTCTCAAACAAAGGACAGTTAAATACAAGGAACATGAATCATTGGTCCAGCAACAACCCACGATGGCTTAGACAGGAGGAACATCAGCATCAATGAAGAGTTAACGTCTGGTGTGGGATGCTTGGTACTACAATTATTGGCCCTTATTTCATCAATGGTAGTCTGAATGGCACAGCGTATGCCAACTTCCTCAGACGAATTCTTCCTCTTCTTCTGGATGAAGTGCCGCTAAGAAACAGAATGCTTATATGGTATCAACACGATGGACGTCCAGCACATAATGCCTTGAATTCACGTCGTGTTCTGAACTGAAGGAACACTAACAGACGGATTGGTTGAGGAGGAACAGTTACTTGGCCTGCTAGGTCTCCTGATTTAAATCCTCTGGACTTTTTTCTTTGCGGATGCATTTCAGATGTTGTCTATAGCGATATTACAACTCCACAGGACATGCAGGAACACATAACGCTTGCTTGTAATTCTCTTCAGCAGGCAACACTGGAAGCAGAAAATACTTCTTTCACTCAACGAGTGCACCAGTGTATCGGTGTCCAGGGTCACCACTTTGAACACGTTTGAATGTTCTACTCCTGGGCAATGGTACAGGAGAGTTAAAGTCAATTTTGTGTTATGTTTTTACTTCGTTTTCATATGTTTTCTGACAACTCCAGCAAGTGGAAGAGTTTATGGTCCTGGGATCAAAGTCAATGTTGTGTTTTGTAATTAATAACGTTGTGTTTCAGTGAATGGTACACTGTCATACATTTTTGAATAGGTATTTAGGAGAGGAAAAAATTACCAAATAAAAACTACAGGGTGCCATTTAAAAAAGTCATAACAACTGTCCATACCTTTGTAGAAAACAAAGCTACAACGAAGGCAACCAAGCTCATTGATCAGAATGAGATTTTCACTCTGCAGCGGAGTTTGCGCTGATATGAAACTTCCTGGCAGATTAAAACTGTGTGCCCGACCGAGACTCGAACTCGGGACCTTTGCCTTTCGCGGGCAAGTGCTCTACCATCTGAGTTTCATATCAGCGCACACTCCGCTGCAGAGTGAAAATCTCATTCTGGAAACATCCCCCAGGCTGTGGCTAAGCCATGTCTCCGCTATATCCTTTGTTTCAGGAGTGCTAGTTCTGCAAGTTTCGCAAGAGAGCTTCTGTAAAGTTTGGAAGGTAGGAGACGAGATACTGGCAGAAGTAAAGCTGTGAGTACCGGGCGTGAGTCGTGCTTCGGTAGCTCAGATGGTAGAGCACTAGCCCGCGAAAGGCGAAGGTCCCGAGTTCGAGTCTCGGTCGGGCACACAGTTTTAATCTGCCAGGAAGTTTCAAAGCTCATTGATGTCTGATGGCTAAAGAACATTTGCTTGAAACATTTTTTAATTTGCATCTGGACAAACAGTTATTTATGGTGGTCAAGTTAAATGGGACACCTTATATATATATATATATATATATATATATATATATATATATATATATAAAATCTGTACACTCGTACACTGGCGATTACCACATAATAATTGAGAGGGTGGTCAAGATAAATGAGACACCGGTCTAGATAAATGGGACACCATATATATATAATCTGTCCACTGGTACACTGGTGATTACCACATAATAATTGACAGACATCAGTTGTTTGAGATGATGAGTCTTGATGGAGGAGCAACACCTTTCAGGGATAGCTAGCACCAAAACAGGGATCGCTACATGACTGCAGTATCAGGAATCAGTCGAAATGGAACACCAAGCCATCTTCTACCCTGTCATTGTGAAGATAAATTTAAATGTAGAGGTCATCAATCACCTTCAGATAGCTGTTTAGAAATGTTTATCTTTCCGAGATGGCTAGCACCAAAAGAGGGATTTCTACATGACTGCAGTATGAGGAATCAGTCGAAATGGAACACCAAGCCATCTTCTACCCTGTCATTGTGAGAGGTGAATTTAAATGTAGAGGTCATCAGTCGCCTTCAGATAGCTGTTTGGAAATGTTTCAAATTCTGAAAAACACATCCAGTTTCCATATGTTGTGTGGTCTTCTGCATTTTTGTTAATATGAAACACTGCTTCTGTCTTTTATTTTCATTGTCCTGTGTGTACTTTGTGGGAGTAGGAACAAATTTACACCATACAGTGTCTCGTTTCCTGTGAGAGCTAACGGCTTCAAATGTGTTAATGTCAATTAGAACCCGAAACAGACCTCAAAGTCATAGTGCAAAAAACAAAATTAATGGCGTTGTACAAAACTGTAGTGATACACTGCTCGAACGTATTACAGAAGAAAAGGTAATGTATCACATAACGAAACAAAGACTCTCTCCTGCAACTGATAGTCTGTGGGATATAGTCCTCCTACAGTACGGGCGATATATATATATATATATATATGTATATATATATATATAGGGTGTCCCAGCTATCTTGTCCACCCAAAATATCTCTGGAACAATAACAGCTATTGGAAAACGAGTTTCACCGGTATCAATGTAGGGCTGGGGCACGTGAATGTACGTATTTGGAAACATTCTAAAACGAAAGCATATGTGTTTTTAACACAAACTTATGTTTTTTTAAATGGACCTCCTATATTTTTTCTTCAGCAATCCATAGCATGACAAAGCACATACACAATGGTGTTGATTGCATCGCAATATTCCCATTACATCCCGAGATATTGAGACGCGAAGTTGACGCTTGAAACACCCGACGTGCGCTGCTAGCGCACAGGCTCAGGCGTGAACCCCACGCTGCCCGTAATTGCGATATGATTGACATGTGTAATCACACCTCCATACTTATCAAGAGGTCCGAAACGAATAATACGGTCTGCTGCCATCAACTCTCATAAGCACACAATGGTGTCCCTCTTGCACGTTTTACGTATCTAAGTACACAATATGAACCAGTACCGTTCGGTGTACACCCGTCAGGTTGTCTAATTTATCCTGCACACCCAAAATAAGGTTTATCTAATGCGTTATATGACCCATTGTTCCTGTCGCGCAGGGCCTGGCTCTACCTAGTCAAGTGTCGAACGTAGTTCCCTCTACTGCCACAGTTACCATTTCGCCTTGTTTATGATTTGCGATCCATGCAAACTCCTGTACTCCACCACCCTCCGAGCATCCCATTTGTTGTTGCTTTGGCGTGCAGTACACCGCTTGCCAGTGTAGTCGTGCATCAGAGTAATCTAGTGACGGCACGGAGGTAGTACACATTGTGAATAAACGTTGTGTTGTGGAACTTATACTGTAGAGTATAATGTACACACATGAAGATATGGTACAAATGCTGCTGATCTATGGAGAATGTATGTTGAGGAGAAATACGTTATGAGATTGCTTGTTTGTTGATAGTACTGTTAGCGAACATTATGATTATTAACTTAATATGTCTGTTTTCTACCCTACTCTACATACCTGTACTGTACCCTGTTGTAGGTGGACGAAATGCTGTTCAGGCAGAACGACTGTAGAGAAGACGATTCCCTGACAAGCCATCGCCTTCGCGCCGGATGTTTGGTCGTCTCACATCTCGTATACGTGAAACGGGAAGCTTAAATCCAAGACCTCGACATCGTCCTAGAACACGCACAGATGAACGTGCTGAAGTTGCTGTGCTCGCTACCATAGCTGTGAATCCTCAAATCAGCACACGTCAAATTGAACGTGAAGTTGGTGTGTCGAAATCAAGTGCACAGCGTATTCTTAAATGTCATAAATTTCATCCTTACCATGTTCATTTACACCAGGATCTTCATGGAAATGACTTCCGCAATAGGGTAACATTTTGTCGGTGAGCCCAGAAAAAACTTCTGACTAATCCAAATTTTTTTGGAGATGTTCTCTTTACCGACCAGGCATCATTCTCCAACAAAGCAATTGTCAATATGAGGAATATGCATTATTGATCCGAAGACAATCCAAAATGGCTCCGTGAGGTGGAGCATCAACGTCCGTGGAAAGCTAATTATTGGAGATACCATTATCGGACCTTTCTTTATAAATGGCATCCAAAATGGCAGACAATACTCCAGATTTATACGACACAATCTTCCTGTTCTTCTGGACACTGTACCTCTGAACCGGAGAATGGTCATGTGGTATCAGCATGATGGATGCCCTGCACATAACGCCTTACGAGCACGACGACTTCTGAACCGTAAGTTCCCTGTTAGGTGGATTGGACGAGGTAGCCCAGTTAGGTGGCCTGCCCGATCTCCGGACCTTACACCGCTGGATTATTTTCTTTGGGGAGCAGTGAAGGATGCTGTTTACCAACATGAACCAATAACACCAGAGGACATGAAGCAACGCATTATTGATGCTTGTATAGCCATCAAAGAGGAAACAGTAGCACGAAGTAGGGCATCCTTTATCCGCAGAGTGACCCTATGTATGCAAGCCAATGGGCATCACTTTGAGCATGAGATGTGAACGCTATGTTTAGTATGTAGTGCTGGTATCACAGTGGAAGTTTTTACAAAGGGCCGTTTTACCCAGTGATGTTAAGAAACATTTGTTTGCAACAATTTGTCATTTAACGCATTAGATAAACATAACATTGATAATTATGTGATAATAAATCTAATTGGTTAAACATGTTTATATTCATCTTTTATGTCCTACCTGAACTTCCCAAATTAAAACATTTTTACCTAAAAAACGGTAAAACTTTTAGTCCACTTGCTCGTTTCACTAAAACCATCAACATGAATTTTACTATTACGAGTGAATGATTAACTGACACTTGCGTTAGATGTACAGTAAAGTAAAGTTTTAACGTTGAACGGCATTACCTTTTTAGTAACGGATTAACGATAAGCGAAGTTAACTTTGTGACTAACGTTGCGGTACACAGATATGTTACAGAACCGCATCACCCCTAGCCTATGGGATAAATACCTGCTGGAATGTACGACGTTAATGCAGACCGTATTATTCGTTTCGGACCTCTTGATAAGTATGGAAGTGTGATTACGCATGTCAATCACATCGCGATTACGGGCAGCATGGGGTTCACGCCTGAGCCTCAGGACGTGCGCTAGCAGCGCATGTCGTTGTTTCAAGGGTCAACTTCGCGTCTTAATATCTCGGGATGTAATGGGGCTTCGTCATGCTATGGATTGCTGATATATATATATATATATATATATATATATATATATATATATATATGAAAGGAGGAATGTGATAATAACTTATCGAGTTCTCTACTGGGTGATGTTATAGTTTGTAGGTTTGTAGTTTTCTTCTCTTCTGGATGGTGAAAATAACAATGATGGAGAGAATGTTTGGATGACAGACTTGGATGCACCATGAAGGATGCGTATCTCCTTTGGACTGCAGTACCTGTATATAGGTTAGAGATGCATTGCAGTGCAGTAGTAAAATCCATGTTCTTCTCCCAGTTGCTGTAACTGCATGTACCGACATTTCTGCTACCTTGTATTGCAGGAGTCGGCAACACCTATATAAGGCAACAAGTGTATGGTGCAGTTGTTAGATCGGTTACTGAGACTACAACTGCAGGTTATTAAGATGTAAGTGAGTTTGAACGTCTTATTACAGTCAGATCACCAGTGATGGACACAGCATCTCTGAGGTAGCGATGAAGTGGTGATTTTGCAATATGACCATTTAATGAGTATACGAGTAAATATCTGGAATTCGGTAAAACATCCAACCTCCGACATTAAAACAGCCGAAAAAGAGTCTGCAAGAACGATACCAACGACGACAGAAGAGAATCGTTCAACGTGACAGAAGTGCAACCCTTCCACAAATTGCTGCCGATTTCAATGCTCTGCCATCAACAAGTATCAGCGTGCAAACCATTCAACAAAACATCATCAATATGGGCTTTTGGAGCCGAAGGTTCGCTCGTGTACCCTTGATGACTGCATGACACAAAGCTTTACCCCTGGCTGGGCCTGTCAACACAGACATTGGACTGTTGATGACTGGAAACATGTTGCTCTGGTCGGACGGGTCTCGTTTCAAATTGTACTGAGCGGATGGACTTGTATGGGTTTGGAGACAACCTCATGAATCCATGGTCTCTGCATGTCAGCAGGGGACTATTGAAGATGGTGGAAGCTCAGTAATGAGACGGGGTATGTGCAGTTGCAGTGATATGGGACTCCTGATATGTCTAGATAAGACATGTGACGCGTACGTAAGCATCCTGTCTGATCACCTGCATCCATTCATGTCCATTGTGCATTCCGACGGACTTGGGCAATTGCAGCAGGACAATGCGACAGCCCATACGTCCAGAATTGCTACAGAGTGGCTCCAGGATCACTCTTCTGATTTTAAACACTTCCGATGGCCACCAAACACCCCAGACATGAACATTATTGAACATATCTATGATGCCGTTAAACATGCTGTTCAGAAAAGACCTCCACCCTCTCGAACTCTTACGGATTTGTGGACATTGGAACGAAATGGCTTAACACCTGTTTGTTTAACCTTTAAATCTAAAGGGGGTGGAAGGGCTGACCCACTGTGAACATTTCAATTCTAATGGGGTTATTAATTAATCACAACAATATCACTTAAAATTTGACAGACGCCACTCGGGCAAGATTATTTAAGAGACATTCATTGCATAAATCATAAGCAAGTTAGCCGGCCGGTGTGGCCGTGCGGTCTAGGCGCTTCAGTCTGGAACCGCGTGACCGCTCCGATCGCAGGTTCGAATCCTGCCTCGGGCATGGATGTGTGTGATGTCCTTAGGTTAGTTAGGTTTAAGTAGTTCTGAGTTCTAGGGGACTAATGACCACAGATGTTAAGTCCCATAGTGCTCAGAGCCATTTGAACCATTTTGAACCATAAGCAAGTTAATAAATAACTTTAACAAACAGCTCTAGTTAAGACACATTATTTAAGACACTTTCAATTAACATTACGTGTAGCCCACGATTTCCCACTAAAACTGACAGAAGCCACTGAGGCTGACTTTAACATACAACTCTGTACAATGATAAATGTGTAACAACAGAAGCAAGGACCATGCTTCTAAGGCCGAAATTTAACCACGAACGGCGAAACCGACTGAGAGACGTAATACTTCGAACCAAGACGTGGCTCCATCTGCAACCCCACGTCGAGTAGGCCACCAAAATGTGATCCAAGCAAACGCTACCAACGAGGAACACTCGAGTTCAGGCCAAGTCCACCGCCCGTAAGCCAAACTTGCAATGTAAAGGGAATCCTTGGCCACTGCCTCAGCTCACTGAAACACAGACCAAAACCGACAAGAGGAGGGAGAAAACTTTTCTTAAACTTACCATTTAAAGATTTTAAACATAGCTGGAACAGCAACTGTTGAATTTCTTCACGGTCGATGCGACCTAATGTTCATAATAATGTTGTACAAATGGAAATGATGTTTTAACTACTGACGACGCCTTTGGCACGATTGTTTTGTGTATCTCCACTACAGGATGTGATTTTAGTGTATTTTGCTTCTGATGAAGGTATTGTTAGATATACCGATCCTGCAACAGATTGGCTGTTATCATTTACCGTGCTTAACATTTAAGATTGACCAGTAAATTAACTCTTTAAAACCAAGGCTAAACAACAACTAATTTAATTCGCGAGTGCATCCTTTAAGTAAAAGAGTATTTGATAAAGAAATGAAATGAACTGCTTCACGAGAACCGACACTCACTAAAACTTAGGGACACACATCTGCAAGTACATCAATACTTTGCGGAAGCAGAGCACACGCTTAGGAGGAGGCCTCAAATGAAATCGAACAAGCATCACATCACACGTCGTGCAGCGTCTTACTGTACTAAGAGCGATCACAATCGCAGTTAACTAAGAGCTCTTAGTAATTACCGTACTTAACTGGGTGTCTTGTAGCTGGGGCGATTTTGCGAAGATGCCAGACCATCACTTCGCAACACCATAGCAGCGTGTCCCTCAGAGGAAGCGGGCACGTGCACAGCTCACGAGGTTGCCGGAGAATGCACAGCGCCGGCCAACTCCCGCCGCCTCCAGTACAACCACGGGACAACCGCCGCTCGGCCTCAGGCACGCCGTCTTCGCTTCTGTCCGCCCGCCAATTGCCGACTCGCGCACCGCCGCCTTCCGTTCTCACAGCGTTGTGTCCTCTCCTCCCTACTCGCGGTTGGCACTCGTTTATATCTCGAGCCGGCCCAAGCCCAAAGACAAACCCCTGTACTAGGAAATCAATCGTTCTCATGTCAGGGATACTACTGGCGCCCGTCCCGCCGCGGCTCAGACATCCCTGCAGGATTCATTGTGTCAGTTCCCTACAGCACTACTTCAGACATTATTCGAGTCCTTATCACGTCGTGTTGCGGCACTTTTGAGTGTTCGAGGGGGCCCTACATGATATTAGGCGGGTGTACCAGTTTCTTTGGCTCCCCTGTGTGTAGACTAAGCACACTCACCCCAAGTGATGAACACCTCACGAGCTGTAGGACTTAGAAATTATCTCTCTCTATCTCTGTCTCAATCTCTCTATGGTAGTGGCTTTAAAGGAGCAGCCAAAACTGAAAAGTGGTGAGCGTCCTGGTTAGAGTTACAGAGATACAGATATACAGGGTGAGTCACCTAACGTTACCGCTGGATATATTTCGTAAACCACATCAAATACTGACGAACCGATTCCACAGACCGAACGTGAGGAGAGGGGCTAGTGTAATTGTTTAATACAAACCATACAAAAATTCACGGAAGTATGTTTTTTAACACATACATACGTTTTTTAAAATTGAACCACGTTAGTTTTGTTAGCACATCTGAACATATAAACAAACACGTAACCAGTGCCGTTTGTTGCATTGTAAAATGTTAATTACATCCGGAGATATTGTAACCTAAAGTTGACGCTTGAAACCTCTGACGTTCAGTTGCGTGTTGTAACAAACAGCTGCAACACACATCGCGTTTCTACAGAATGATCTGCCAACGTTTGCTCGGAAATGTCCCACTGGAAACGCGTCGACGTATATGGTATCAGCATGATGGTGCACCTGCACATTCCGCAATTAACACTAGGCTGACCCTTGACAGGATGTTCGACGGGCGTTTCATAGGACGTGGAGGACGCATAAATTGGCCAGCCCGTTCTCCTGATTTTACACCTCTGGACTTCTTTCTGTGGGGTACGTTAAAGGAGAATGTGTACCGTGATGTGCCTACAACCCCAGAGGATATGAAACAACGTATTGTGGCAGCTTGCGACGACATTACACCAGATGTACTGCGGCGTGTACGACATTCATTACGCCAGAGATTGCAATTGTGTGCAGCAAATGATGGCCACCACATTGAACATCTATTGGCCTGACATGTCGGGACACACTCTATTCCACTCAGTAATTGAAAACGGAAACCACGTGTGTACGTGTACCTCACCCCTCATGGTAATGTACATGTGCGTCAGTGAAAAAGACCAATAAAAAGGTGTTAGCATGTGGACGTAATGTGCTGTTCCAGTCTCTTCTGTACCTAAGGTCCATCACCGGTCCCTTTAGATCCCTACGTAATTCGGTGCTCTCCGATACACACGATCGAACAGCGGAGGAGTGGTACTCAAGCGTCAACTTCAGGTTACAATATCTCCGGATGTAATCAACATTTTACAATGCAACAAACGGCACTGATTACGTATTTGTTTATATGTTCAGATGTGCTAACAAAACTAACGGGGTTCCATTTAAAAAAACGTGGGTTTGTGTTGAAAAGCATACTTCCGTGCATTTTTGTATGGTTTGTATTAAACAATTACACTAGCCCCTCTTCTCACGTTCGGTCTGTGGCATCGGTTGGTCAGTATTTGATGTGGTTTACGAAATATATCCAGCGGTAATGTTAGGTGACTCACCCTGTATATTGGACTTCGTCGTTTTAGCGTGTAAAATCAGATATTGCAGCTGATATTAGTTTCGGGATCTGTTTCCCAGAAAAGCGTGTGAAGTGTCTCAGGGAGGTTTCACAAGTGTACAGTGATTTTTCAGAGTCCGTGTTCGAGAGTGACGACTTACATCGCAAAACTGATGAAAACTACGGTGCAACGATCTTTGTCTTTGCCCCACTACTAATGGCAGCTACAAAACGCGCAGTACGCCATGTTGGCGGGCTCCTGGGAGCAGTATTGTGCTATGGGAAATATTCTCCTGTCGTTGCATGGGACATGTGGCAGTACTCGAAGACACGCTGGCAGCTGCGAGCCACCTGTATCCCTTCATACTTGATGTCTTCCCCGACGGCGATGGCTGTGTCTCGGAGTCAGTGCTGTGCAGCAGTGGTTTGAGGAGCATTATAGTGAACTGACATTGATGTCTCAGGGACCAAATTTCCCTGATGTAAATCTTATGGAACTCATATTGGTTGCTGTCCGTTGCCATCACCGCGTAACCAAATCAGCTGCTCGTTATTTACGCGAATTACATGACATGTACGTAGTCGTCTAATGCCACATAGTTCACAAATCTACCAACAATTGTTGTATCCGTGATACGCCGAAATAGTGATGTGTTTCGCTCTAAAGACGGATAAACCAGATGTTAAGGTGGTGGTCATAATATTTTGGCTCATCAGTGTAAATCTTCACGTTTTCGTCGACTGCGAGAGAAAATATCGAGGAACAACGACATCATTACAGCATGTGATTTTCTGTGCCATTGTATTACCATCATACATTCAAAGCTCTTTGTGGGATTACTGTCACATATTTGAAATTTTGCTTCAGCTCTGTCACGATGACGCGATGATTAACTGCCTGAATTTATTAGTACATTTTGCTGGCGGTGGAAAGCATTCAATTTCTCTCCAGTAGAGACAGGGCCCGTAGGAACGGAAGAAGTCTTTTCATGGTCTCGCAGTAGTAGGGGAACAAATGCCTTCTGGGAGGCTGCCAATTTGGTAGGGAATGGTGCAGTTTCGCTTACTGTGGACCGTTGCTGTCGCTAATTTGCTTGCCACAGGCACATATGTCGCCAGATGTCACAACTTTCCCTCGGTGGTGCTTGAGTGTGAAAACGGCGTTTCTATCTGCACATCAAAGTAGAGGCTGCCTTCCAGTGATTCACTGCTACGAGAAAATTCTCTGCTTCCCTCCGCACGTCCCCCCCCCCTCCCCACCACTCACACACACCAAAACTACGGGCTGTCCATTCCAAAGCGACGCCCCTGCCTCAAGTCGCTGCGCTGTGTAGTAAGTGCCAGTCAAGGGAGAGAGACTGTTCGAAGCCAGTACCAACCTCATCAATCGTAATGATGCTTTTCGCAGTGTTTCAGTGAGTAGTTTCTGTTGCTTTTCTTTATTTTTACCTAGTAAAGAGATCATATTCTTTCGTCAGGTTGGCAAAACGTTCAGTTTCTCCTCCAAGTGGCGGTTTGGAATGCTTAGTGTTCAGGAGAGAACATTTTTGAAGAGAGAGGATTTGCTTCCTGACTCTCTTCGGGTGATATCCAGCAACCTTTCATACTGTACTTGATGAACGTGAGTATGGTATAGACAGTAGCGTAATCCATCTTCTGAGAAACTAATATTCAACTCATCTGGTTATGCATCTTTCATGATCAGTTATCTGTGTTACGTATTTTTTATCATTTCTTTTGCTTTATTTTTTATGATTGCTTTTGCGTAGATGTGGACGCCCTACACATTTAGCTGCTTGCAATCTTCCAAGCGAATGCGTGTCCAGCAGAGTTTATAATCATTATGTTTTAGTTTCTAACAATTTTCAGATCACTGCTATAGAATTCCTCGTCAATTGTTCATTTCACTAGATTAAGTAAACGTTTTGTGTTCTCAGTCTGTCTCACATTTTCAGATCCTGTGTGCAACAACTTCCTTCTGGTTAGGTGACCCTCAAATGGCAAATATAACCGGCTGTATTTCTAGGTTGTTTGCATAGGTGTGACGAGGTTCTGTTGTGTGCAGTGCCCAAGCACTGTTTTTAAGGATATTAGAAATGCAGAGATAGTAGCGAGCGTCAAAAGCTCAAGGGTTTGTTGCAGGAGAATTTGATGCACAAGCTGTCTGCGTTTTCATTCGACAACTTTCAGGTCTACAAATAGTGTCACTATTCATGTTAATTGTTTCATGCGTCCCATGTAGGAACATTCTGCGTGCTTTGCATATAATTCACGCAGGCAGTAAACCGGATGATCTGACCTCCTTCCTGGCCGTGTGGCCGAGTGGTTCTATGCGCTACAGACTGGAACCGCGCGACCGCTACGGTCGCAGTTTCGAATCCTGCCTCGGGCATGGATGTTTGTGACGTCCTTAGATTAATTAGGTTTAAGTAGTTCTAAGTTCTAGGGGACTGATGACCAAAGATGTTAAGTTCCATAGTGCTCAGAGCCATTTGAACCATTTTGTATACTGCCATCCTTCCTGCTATTGGCAACTTCCTTTCAGGATGATAGATAGCGGATCATGCATCGCTTCTTCCAAAGTAGATCACAAAGGCTCAATAACATTTAGTTCTGGTGACCATGGTGGCCTGCAGATATGCGACAATTTCGTTGTGCTCACAAATCCTAGACGATGCGAGGTGTATGAACAAAAGCTCTGTCGTCTTGGACAACATCATCACTGGGGAACAAACTATGTACCATGGGATGGCCGGCCGGCGTGGCCGAGCGGTTCTAGGCGCTTCAGTCTGGAACCGCGCAACCGCTACGGTTGCAGGTTCGATTCCTGCCTCGGGCATTGGTGTGTGATGTCCTAATGTTAGTTAGGTTTAAGTAGTTCTGAGTTCTAGGGGACTGATGACCTCAGAAGTTAACTCCCATAGTGCTCAGAGCCATTTGAACCATTTTTTTCTGACCTCCTTTCAAGTATTGAAACTTGGCGAATGATTGCCATCATCTTGCGATAGAAGGCCTAAAACGTAAACGCCTCTTATACGATTTTAGAGCATAAGGACAAATAAGAGTGTAGGAGGCTTAATTTTTTAATTTGTGGTGCAGTAGATATATAACTATGTTTGTA
Source organism: Schistocerca cancellata (assembly GCF_023864275.1). Classification (NCBI taxonomy): domain Eukaryota; kingdom Metazoa; phylum Arthropoda; class Insecta; order Orthoptera; family Acrididae; genus Schistocerca; species Schistocerca cancellata. The sequence continues at coordinate 419,216,657 of NC_064634.1, read as the reverse complement.
GTATCTGTCTTTATTTTATACTAAGGAGTTTATTTTAATTTTCTTTGATCGGGTACTTAATGTCAGTGAATGCAGACGTAATTGTTAATCCTTGTTGGTTAACGGTTTGAGACTGTTTCACATGACGCAGTCCACTGCGGTAATTCAATTTCTGCTTTTGAAGAGATGGTAGAAGTCAACGCCAACAAAGCGCATTCATATGACACAGAGCTTAGGCGCCGCAGACACTCCTAGTGCGGTCAGACGAATCTGAATGACGAAGAACGAAATAGGGGACCATTTCACAATGATGATTTAGGAATTGGTAGAAAAGTAGAGAGCTTGTTCTCGAACACCAATGTACCACACTCGAGGTGAAAATATGTCAAGTAAAAAACAGTCATGGAATTACGAGGGTAAGTCAATTATTATCCGCAAAGAAGTCAAAAATTTTATTGTACTCAAATAGGAAATTTACAAGAATACGTCACTTTTCGACATTGTCTCCTCGCGTTTCATCGCCCTTGGTCCATCGAGTACAAGCTACCTGATGCCCTCATAAAAGTAGATTCTCGGTTGAGCTGCGAGCTAGGAATGCACCCCTTCTTTGACTGCTTTATCCGAGGCAAATCGACGGCCCCACAATGCCTGTTTGAGTAGACCAAACAACTGATAGTAAGAAGGGGCAAGATCGGGACTATATGGAGGATGATCCAATACTTCAAATTTGAGTTTCTGGATCGTTTTAGCAGTGTGGGCAGTACTATGAGGACGGGCATTGTCGTGCAACAACAGATACCTTTTGACAGCAATCCTCAGCGTTTGCTTCGAATTGCAGGCTTTAGCCTGGCAGTAAGCATCTCACTGTAACGTGCAAAAAATGGCTCTGAGCACTATGGGACTTAACTGCAGAGGTCATCAGTCGCCTAGAACTCAGAACTGCTTAAACCTAACTAACATAAGGACATCACACACATCCATGCCCGAGGCAGGATTCGAACCTGCGACCGCAGCGGTCGCGCGGTTCCAGACTGTAGCGCCTAGAACCGCTCGGTCACTCTGGCCGGCTGTAACGTGCACTGTTTATTGTTGTGCCCCTTTCCCCACACTGTTCCAGTGCTGGACCTTGTGCGTCCCAAAAAAACGTAAGCATCAGTTTTCCTGCGGAAAGTTGGGTCATGAGCTTTTACTTGCACTGCTTATTTGGACTTTTCCATTCCATACTCTTCCGTTTACTCTCCGGCTCGTAATGATGGATCCATGTTTCGTCACCAGTAATGTTCCTGTCTAAGAAGTTGTCCCCCTCGTTATCATAGCGATCCTAATGTTTGTTGCAGATGTCCAAGCGCGTTTGTTTATGCAACTGTGTGAATTGTTTTGGGGAACACCTTCCATAATCTTTAGGAAACTTAAGTCTATTGTGGATCATTTCGTAGGCAGAACCGTGACTAATTTTCAGACGGTGTGCCACTTCGTCAATAGTTAATCGTCTGTCTAAGAGAATCATTTCACGTGAACGCTCAATGGGTTCTTCATTTGTGGCAGTCAACGGTCGTTCGGATACTTTATCGTGCCTAACACTTGTACGACCATTTCGGAATTTTGCAATCTATTCGGAAACACTCCGTTGTGGCAAAACACTGTTCCCGTACTGTACTGAAAGTATTCGATGAATTTCGGCCCCTGACACACCTTACGACCACAAAAAACGGATCACTGAACGTTGCTCTTCTTTGGTGCAAATAGACAGCGGAACAGCCATGATTAACAGCACGGCAGCGATAACGAAATTAACCTGGCATCTTGAAAATTGCAAAGATATAAAAACAAATGAACAAAGCGTGCGTCATCAACGTAAAAGGACAGTACTACCAAAATAAACAAAAATTATAAGTAAATTGCGGATAATAATTGACTTACCCTCATATTTCCAAAACATTGCACGACAATTTAACATGACAAAGGAAGAAGATGAAAATCGAGGGCAAGATGATGCTCAGGACTGCCGTGGTATCTTGCTACGAGGTTATGCTCCTAATGGGCAACGCAAGAGTACACTATCTAAATCATCTGACCAATTCAAGGAACGATTCTGAGAAGAAGCGTTGTGGGAAGATATCCATGGGGGTGTCTTTACTGTTCTGCAACGCCCCAGGTCGCTCTGCACTGGACACGGCCACACGTGGTGCTTCTTTGGGAAATCAAATTAAGCCGCACCACCATATTCTTCCCAAATGGTAATCAATGACTTCTTCGTCTTTCTCTCATTGGAGAAGCCATTGCATGGCAGGCTCTCCCAGAATGAATACGAGATGATTTTTCAAGGTGGAATATTTCCTGAGCGGCCAAAATTCAGACTTCAACAACCAACGCTTCTACTAGATCAACCCTGGAAAATTATTTGAAGGGTGAATATGTCGAGGAGTAATATCACCATCACAAAGTTTCAGGAACACAGTTTTATTTTTGGAGGTGATAATTAAACCTTTATGATAAATGTGCTGTGTCAGAAGTTTAACTACCAGCTTTAAAGGAAAAAGCGCTTTTGTATTTCTAACCAAGAACATTCTTAGGTACAGTGATCTGAACTACAGGGATAGAAAGGCAATCCACTCGCTTTACGGAAACAGACAGTAATCTGCAGCATTGACTGAATAAAAAGAGAGCTATTTTTTATTCTGAGGTCCGATCGGTTGCGAAATTAAAGCCACGGTGAAAATCTGGTTAATCTTAGCTCAGGACTGTTGCCCTGTATCTACTAAGCATCACATCGGACTTTTCAGGTCTTAGCGCACAGTGAGTAAGTAAAGACGTCTACAATAACAAAGTCTCTCGACAAATGTGACGTGCGGGCCAATTTCTTCATGCTGAGGGATTCTGCCTGCATTCATGCAACCCATATACCGTAAGTTTCATACCTGACAGCAAAGTGTGGCCGTGGTACAGGAATTTAGGAGCAGGGCGTACAGACGTTCAAGACGCAGGCGGTCGGGGAAGGAAGCAAGTGGCAACCAATAACCTTATCCTGCTAGTCGAGTAGCTGATTCGCGGAAGACGTCTAGGAACAGCAATCCACAGCAAGCAAAGAGGAATGTTGTCATCAGCCACAGTCCTTCTTCACGATACTTCTCAGTTGCACACTGCAGCTCCAGGAAAACGCTGATTACCGACAACACTGGTGGGACATGTCTATCTCTGATTTTCATGGCTTTGCTCGTATGAAGTGCTGGCTACGAGGGCAACAATTTTGCACAGATAACGACCTGCAGATCAGGGTAGAGAATCGGCAGAAAGCACGGACGCTGATACTGGACGAGCAGGGTATAGTAAAGTTGGTAAAACGCTAAGACAGATCCCTAAGCTGGAGCTAAGACTCTGTAGATAAGTAGTTGGAAGGTATAGTTAAATGTTGTCCTTTTACGGTTTTCACTTGGGTGCCGTTTTCATGATCGACGAAAACTGGGAAAAAAAAGAAAAAAAAAATAGCCCCCATACAAGAGAGGCCAAGCTTATGATTTGTGTATCGTTGGGTTGGTAATTATCAAATGGTTCAAATGGCTTTGAGCACTATGGGACTTAACATCTTAGGTCATCAGTCCCCTAGAACTTAAAACTACTTAAACCTAACTAACCTAAGGACATCACACAACACCCAGCCATCACGAGGCAGAGAAAATCCCTGACTCCGCCGGGAATCGATCCCGGGAACCCGGGCGTGGGAAGCGAGAACGCTACAGCACGTCCACGAGATGCGGGCTGGTAATTATCACATTGATATTTAATTTATGTATAGAAGACCCAATGAGGAAAGTATAGGCCTACCGCAGTGTGGGACTTGTTTGGAAAGATCCGCTCTTCTAATTGCATAGTAGTCTTGTGGAAAACCAGTAAGAACTCATAGCACTGTACGTATACCAGCTGTCAGCAACAAAGTGGACGTTTACAAATCGAAAAATTAAGAAGTCTGCCTGCATTCATCCAACCCATATACCGTAACTTTCATGCTTGACAGAGAAAAAAAGAACAGGTCGCAAATTGCTATTCATACAGGTATCGACGGAAAATGCAAAACCGCAAACTTTTGCGGCCGATTGTTGACTGTGTGACGTTGCAATCCAATTTCACTGCACACATGGCAAGAATGTCGATACCTGGAAGTAAGGTCTTTGCGAACTTCATTCCGTGTACTTTGTTGGATAATAGCTACGTTTCGCTGACAGGTGCGTGAACCATATACGCAGATGTCAGCATTTGAAAGAGGGCGTGTAGTTGGTCAGAAAGAAGCCAACTGCAGTAACCAGTGAATCGCTCTATATTTGAACAGGAGCGATGCTACTTTTCGATGATACTGGCAGCAATGGGTAAACTATGGCTGAACACAGTGTCAAGTAGGAAGCGTCTCGACCTAGAGAGGCGACAGAACGAGAGGACTGGACACTCATCAGTGAGGCACACAGAGCTACGGATTCACCATTATCATCGGTAGAACGTGCAACGGGTGCTTCATTGTCCACAAAGGCGGCTCACAGAAAGGTGGTTCCGCTCACTGGGCCCCTCGCGCCGTCAACCATTCACCTCTGTACACCAACAAACCCGTTTGCAGTGCTGTCGCGCATATTCGGCCTGGAATCTAATTAACTGTACTATGATTGTCTGCAGCGGCGACATTCTACGCCCTATTTTGTTGTCCTTAATGGCAAGCCCTCCTGGGCTTACATTTTAGACAGATAGTACCTGTCCACATAGAACGAGAGTTTCAACTGCTTGCCTTCGAGCTTGCCAAATCCTACCTTGGTCAGCAAGATCGCCGTATTTCTCTCCAACTGAGAAAGTTTCTAGAATTATTGGCAAGCTCCGGTTTTTGAAGATCTAACGCACCAATTGGACATACTATGGAATGATACCCCTCTGGAAGAAATTCAAGAACTCCACAACGCTATCAGTTGATGTCAAGTTGAATAACTGCATGTATAAGAGCTAGCGGTGGACATATACGTTGATGACTTGCTCACTTTGTGACGTCCTTACTCTTAAATAAATCGTCCAATTTTTGTGAAACGGTAATAATTTGTTTATTGGTACATGTACATCACATGTACCGATTTACGTCCCATTCGGTGAACTTCTTCTTTCTTTTTTGTCTTAGAGCATATTAAAATGGAAGAACAGGCTTCTGAAGAAGTAGACTAATTATGATATGTCGGAAGTAGAAGATATAAACTGTAACAAAAGAATAATAGCGGTAACTGTACTCGGCAAAAGGTCTTTCGAAAAAACGACTGAGCTACTAACATCGAAAAACGTAGGCCTTGAGATTATAAAAATATTATTAAAAGACATGTTTGGTACACATCTCTCTTAAGGTTGCTGAACATTGATACTGAGGGAGACTGAAGTAAACCAATGTGAAGCCTTCAAATTGCACTAACAAATCAAAGGTATCCGTACACCTATTAATGGACATGTGTCCACCCCTAGCCTTTATGGCGGCTTCAGCTCTGTATGGTACACTTTTAATGAGGTGTCTCAATGTCTATGGAGGAATGGGAGGCCAGTCTTTCTGAAGGTCGGAAATCAGAGAAGATAGCTATGTTGGTCTATGGGGTCTGCAGTGGTTGACTTTCTACCTCAACACAAAGGTCATCCATTGGGTTCAGACCTCTGGGCAAGCCGATCCGTTCTAGGAATGTTATAGTCCACGAACCACTTCCACTCAGATTCTGCAGTGTCATGCTGATACAAACCATCACGACCTCTGAGCTATTGCTCTGTTGTGAGCAGTACACAATGCTGTAACCTGTGTACATATCCCTCCGCATTTACCATTTCCTTCGTCGCAGAAACGAAACCACACCCTGTAAAGGTTTGTCATTGACGAACAATAATGAAAGCATCTGTCTAGTAACCAGGAGACCCAGGTTTGAATCCCAGTCTGACACAAATTTTCAACTTTTCTCATTGATGTCAATCAATTCCTCCTTGTAGTGAATGTCTCTGATTTCTTTGTCTATTGCTTCATTGTGGCTCTTCGATCAAAATAGTGTCTATTCCTTCGGACATTTTCGAAAGAACAGACACTACCTATGTATGTAATTAAGACGAGAAGGCCAACTATCTCTTCACTGCAAATGCACTACAGGCTCGAGCTCTTATGGAAATCAGCGAAACGCCGCGAGCAATAAGGGTAATGTGCAGTACACTAGTAGTGCGTGGCTAAGTTGAAGATTTTGGTCTGACTGGAGGACCGACAGAGTGGTTCGTGTTTTAGCAATGACCACTGTGTTCAGATGACTCAGTGCTCAGAGCATCTGCCTGGTAAACAGGAGACCTGAGTTCGAAACCCAGTCGGGCACAAATTTTCAACTTTTCCCATTGATTTCAACCAACGCCCACTCACAAAGTGTCTGAAACTCCTTTGGTATTGTTATTTTTATTTATTTAGCTTATGGCTAATACAGACATATCATCAAATTACATATACATATGTACATATTGACACACAAGAAACTTAAGTTTGTCTTTACAACTGAATATCCAGTCCTTCAATCCAGCGCGCTGCATCTGGAGTTGCTAGCAGAAAGTCCTCTTCGGCGCCGTGATAGGCTCGAATCCTGCATTCACTGATAATGTGGTGAACAGTCTAGTATGGAGCCCCGCAGTCACAAGCTGGATCAGGCAGCTTCTTCCACTTAAAGAGAGCATCCCTGCATCATCCATGGCTGGTACAGATTCTGTTGAGAGAAGACCAGGTCTTGCGTGGTAAGTCGAATCCACTTGGAAGTTTAGCACCTGAGAAGATGTTATGCAGGTGCACATCTGTCACTGCTTCACACCGACCTTTCCATTCTTCGATATTCTTAGCAACCATGTCAGCAGCATCGCACAGAGTAGGATGACGTGATTTCAGTCTCTTGCGATTTAAAAGTGGCAGGTCGCTACGCAAGGGTAGGTTAGAATTCCTGGAGATCTTGTGGAATTCTCTCATAAGGGCAGTACATCTGCGTAGATCAGGAGGCATTATACCGGTTAACAGTGGGAGCCAATAAACTGGAGTGGATCTGATTGTGCCAGATATTATGCGCATTGTCGTCTTCAGCTGGGTATCAACAAGCCTTGTATGATGACTACTCATCCAAACAGGTGCACAATACTCAGCACTTGAGTATACCAAGCCCAGAGCTGAAGTTCGCAGGGTGGTTGCTGAAGATCCCCAGGTAGTTCCGCATAGCTTATAGAGGATGTTGTTTCGAGTCCTCAGCTTTTGAGCTAAGTTAAGAAGGTGTTGTTTGAAGCATAGTGTACGATCCAGGATGACACCAAGATATTTTGGGTTCCAATTGTGACGAAGAATTCTGCCTCTGAAACTTACTTCCAGTTTTAGCCAACTGGTTATTTAGATGGAAGCAACACACTTCTGTTTTACTCACACTGAGTTGGAGTCTCCAGATTTTGAAGTAATTGTCTAATGCAGACAGGTCATTGGCTAAAATCTATTCTGTTGTCTTCATTTCCTGGTGTGTGACGGCTAGAACCAGGTATCGGCATAGCAGTATTTTCTGGGCGAAGTGTCATGTAGATCAGATAGATATACACTCCTGGAAATTGAAATAAGAACACCGTGAATTCATTGTCCCAGGAAGGGGAAACTTTATTGACACATTCCTGGGGGCAGATACATCACATGATCACACTGACAGAACCACAGGCACATAGACACAGGCAACAGAGCATGCACAATGTCGGCACTAGTACAGTGTATATCCACCTTTCGCAGCAATGCAGGCTGCTATTCTCCCATGGAGATGCTGGATGTAGTCCTGTGGAACGGCTTGCCATGCCATTTACACCTGGCGCCTCAGTTGGACCAGCGTTCGTGCTGGATGTGCAGACCGCGTGAGACGACGCTTCATCCAGTCCCAAACATGCTCAATGGGGGACAGATCCGGAGATCTTGCTGGCCAGGGTAGTTGACTTACACCTTCTAGAGCACGTTGGGTGGCACGGGATACATGCTGACGTGCATTGTCCTGTTGGAACAGCAAGTTCCCTTGCCGGTCTAGGAATGGTAGAACGATGGGTTCGATGACGGTTTGGATGTACCGTGCACTATTCAGTGTCCCCTCGACGATCACCAGTGGTGTACGGCCAGTGTAGGAGATCGCTCCCCACACCATGATGCCGGGTGTTGGCCCTGCGTGCCTCGGTCGTATGCAGTCCTGATTGTGGCGCTCACCTGCACGGCGCCAAACACGCATACGACCATCATTGGCACCAAGGCAGAAGCGACTCTCATCGCTGAAGACGACACGTCTCCATTCGTCCCTCCATTCACGCCTGTCGCGACACCACTGGAGGCGGGCTGCACGATGTTGGGGCGTGAGCGGAAGACGGCCTAACGGTGTGCGGGACCGTAGCCCAGCTTCATGGAGATGGTTGCGAATGGTCCTCGCGGATACCCCAGGAGCAACAGTGTCCCTAATTTGCTGGAAAGTGGCGGTGCAGTCCCCTACGGCACTGCGTAGGATCCTACGGTCTTGGCGTGCATCCGTGCGTCGCTGCGGTCCGGTCCCAGGTCGACGGGCACGTGCACCTTCCGCCGACCACTGGCGACAACATCGATGTACTGTGGAGACCTCACGCCCCACGTGTTGAGCAATTCGGCGGTACGTCCACCCGGCCTCCCGCATGCCCACTATACGCCCTCGCTCAAAGTCCGTCAACTGCACATACGGTTCACGTCCACGCTGTCGCGGCATGCTACCAGTGTTAAAGACTACGATGGAGCTCCGTATGCCACGGCAAACTGGCTGACACTGACGGCGGCGGTGCACAAATGCTGCGCAGCTAGCGCCATTCGACGGCCAACACCGCGGTTCCTGGTGTGCCCGCTGTGCCGTGCGTGTGATCATTGCTTGTACAGCCCTCTCGCAGTGTCCGGAGCAAGTATGGTGGGTCTGACACACCGGTGTCAATGTGTTCTTCTTTCCATTTCCAGGAGTGTAGATTGAACAGTAAGGGTGAGAGAACTGATCCTTGAGGCAATCCGTTGTTCAGCTTCCTCTCCTTACTTATGTTGCTTCCAGTGATTACCTGGAACTTCCGATCACTTAGCATGCTGTTAATCAGTCGAGCCATTGTTCTGCAGGGTATGATGCGGAGAAATTTGTAGATAAGGTCTTCCCTCCACACAGTGTCGAAGGCGGCATTTAGATCAACAAATGCCACAGATGTTTTCTGCTTCATTTGGTATCCTGACTCTATGAAGGATGTGAGAGACAATACTTGGTCGCAACAGCTACGCCCTGGTCTGAAGCCTGCCTGATCAACTGGAACGTTATCTAAGATAGCGCTACTTATTCTGTTATATATTAGCCTTTCAAAAAGCTTGTAGCAGTAGCTGAGTAGGGAAATGGGGCGATAGTTTTCTACCTTGTTGCTGGGTTTGCCAGGTTTCAGAACAGATATTATCTTCACCTTTTTAAACTCAGATGGAAGTTGACCGGTCAGCAGGATGTCAGTGAAGAATTCTGCCAGGCATTTCTTAGCTTTTCCTCCCATATGTATCAGGAATTCTGGATGGATACCATCGAATCCAGGTGCCTTAAGAGGTTTGAGGTCCTTCAGTCCAGAGTAAATGTTTGAAACTGTAAAGGGATGGGTATACTCAGATGAGGGAGGTGCCTTCTTTTTCAGGTCACGAAGCTTACGTCTGATATGTCTTGTATGTTTCTTGTCAGGAGGTACTCTTGAGGTAGTAATGATGTGGGAAGCAATTTGGTCTGGTGTTACTTCGGAATTTTTTCTGCATGCTGGTGCACTTCCTCTCAGTTTTCTCAGAAGACTCCATGCTTTCCTGCTCGAGTGGGTAAAGTCCATAGTTTTGACTGTTTCTGCCCATTTCTGCCTCCGAGACATGTCAAAGCTGGACAATAGTTCCGTAGCTATCTCTGGGTCACCACTTTGCTGGAAGTATTGGTACAGTGTTTCACTTTCCTCATTCCATCCTGGAACATATTCTTTTCGGTCTCCTCTTGGCATACACTTTTTAGCTGTTGCTGTTACTGCACCAATGAAGCGTTGATAGTTATTATGTGATAGAGGTATCCATCGAATGGTCTTATCCAGTTCCGTTGAAAACTTCATCCAGTCGGATTTCTGGAATTTCCATCGAGCATGCGGAGTTGATCGTATGCCAGGAACAGTGCAGCCAATTTGTATAATTATAGGTCTGTGTTGGCTGTGAGGAAAGGCATGTATCACTTTCCTTGTGGTGTTGATGGGAAAGCCAGTTTCGTTGCAGCTAACAAAACATAAGTCAGGATTTGAATCCGTGTCCCAAGCAGCTGACCTGAAAGTGCCTTGATCTTTGGCATCAAACACTAGATGAAGATTATTCTCTTCGATCCATTCTGCAAGCATGCTCCCATTTTCATCATTTTGAGAGTACTTCCAAAGTTCATGGTGATTATTGAAGTCTCCTATGTAAATTGCAGGGTGTTCCGCTATGTGTAGGACAAAATCGGGACATGTTGTTTTGGGTGGTTTGTAAACATTTGTAATAGTAATGCCGTGCAATTGTATGACAGCTGTATGTATATCTGCCTCCACACTTACAGAAATCAGTGAAGCTTCGTTTATGTTGTTACGGACATACGTAGCAATTCCATACACCTCGTGGTAAGTTACACCAAGTGCAGAATATCCAGGAAGTCGACCTCAGCTTCGGAATATTCCTTCGCTGGAAACACGAGATTCTTGAATGGCGACGACATCGATATTGTTGTCCAGCAAAAATTTTTACAGGTAGTCACACTTTTCCCTGCTAATGCTTTCGATATTCAGTTGAAGGAGTCTGATAGTTGGTCCAATGTCTCTTGTTAATGAGCTCTGAAAAGAACTGTTTCTGCTATTTAGTTGATATGTCATTGCCAGGAGATCCTATGGATAGTCTGGCTGCCTGTAATCACTGTTGCTCAATTAGCACCACCCAGGAGGCACGTGTAGGGTATTTTAAGGTTAAACCTACGGACGTGAGCAATGCTACCTCCCTTTGGTATTGTGATCCATAGTAACTGATCCAAACGGTGACTGTTCCTTCAGACAAATCCGAAATAACAGACATCACTAATATACACTAGGGATGAAGTCTGACAAAGACAACAACACATTACTAATAATACAAAAGTATGAATATGGCAATAAAATTCATGTTCTTTGAATAGAACAATATACCTGTGCTAAAACATGACCTTACACACAAATTTAATCCACAAATCGAGAACATACTTAAAATTGTCATTATCACACATGAGGAAATAAATTAATGTTACCAGCAGAACGGAAAATCCATGAAAACAACGTACCTAGCTGTCATATGGTCAATGGTGTTGACAGTACCACCTATTTCTGATGCAAAAAACTCAATTATACTCTGAACACGTTCGAAACAAATGAAAATTAGACCATGATTAATTATCACATTAATTCCTGACAACAGCAAACTTGATTCATTTCAAATCACTTACCGTTATACAAATATTCCCATTGAAGATACCATAAATACAACTAAAAGTAATTTAATCAAATAGAAAACACTAATTCCGTCTGAAGCCCATGAGGTCATTCAAATATTACGACTCTCATCTATATACAGCTATTTTTGCTTACAAACCAGATGATACAGTCATGGGTAACTACATGGCAAGAACCGTAGTCTATAAATTCGTCAACCATATTGAAGTGATGTTTTTGAGAAATTTAAACAGACAGTTCAGGAAATCGTTTGTTAAAAAATGCTGATGACCGTTTAATCCTGTTAAATGTCAAAGGAAAACGCATAGCCAACGTGCATTCACAACTAAATATCATACAACACAAAAATCAAATTCATCAATGAAAATAAAATATAAAACTGTATTAACTTCTTACATATAAAAATAAAGAAAGAAAATTCAGTGAATGAATTTGGAATTTTTCGAAAACTAAGTACAGAATTATTCAATAACACATTGTGCCACCTAGAATCACACCAAAAGGCTTATTTTCATACAGTGATACAGTGATTAATTAATTTTCAACTTTATGCAGATAAGAATAGTATAGAATTAGCAATACTACAGAATATATCACAATAATTAATTTCAAACCACAGATAAGTAAAGGAACGTATGGACAAAGAATGAAAGTTAGCAAATGTTAAACAAAAATGAAACTACTCTACAAGGGGACAAAGCCAAACAAAATATCAAATTTGTAGTTCCACCCTACTATGAATTCATTTAAAATAAAATAACGAAAATTTTGAAAAATACAAGTATAAAATTGGCTTCCTTGCTGAAAGCGACATTTGTAGTATCATAACACACATCAACAGCAAAACAGACCTATATATTAAGTCATGGTAATAAATAACTGGATGTGATGATTGTGACGAAATGTACATAGGGCAAACTGCTATGAATGTTCAGACATGTTTTGAAGGGCACATGAAGTCTTACAGAACAATATAAGTACCTTAATACTACATCTTGTGAACAAGAAATACAGATTTGAAAATATTAAGGAAAAGCTCCAAATTTTCCATTACACTGGGAAAGAGAAACAAATGGATACCTTTGCAGAAATAATTTTTATTTAACGTCAGCCAGATACATTTCTTAAAGGCTAGTGGATCTTCAGCACAAAGAATTCCTTGACAACTTCAGTGAGATTCCTATTAGAGATCATTTATACAACAAAGTGAAATTTAAAACTTAATCTTACCTTGCCATTGTTTATAATAATTATTTATATCTTTTATTTTATTTTAACTCTATTTCGTTTCTTACTGTTTCTCGTCAAATACATGCATAAGTACATGGCATTACATTCAAAACAATTATTTCTTTTATTCCATTAGCTTTCCCCTTTTTTCAGTGGAGTACCTTTGTAAATATCAACCTGTCAAGCCATCAAACCGACAAAACAGAACATTTGTGAACCAGCACGAACAGAGACCACAAATTTAAAGATTGAAACATTTAAACAGGTGAAACATAGTTCTCTATTGCTGGTAGATGTACTTGAAACAACCTTACATTCACGTTATTATATTTTATTCATAAAGAAAATGCATTATATTCTGTTTTGAACAGAAACACAAAATCACATGAGAATATCCTAGAAGGCTGAAACTATCTGTGAACTAAAAAAGTATTACAGTAAAAGTGGAAAATGCTATCTTCTTTTTGATTATTGTTTGGAATTTCTATATGTTCTGAGACAATTTGAACTTTAGGTTTGACATAGGAAAGAAGATGAACTGAAAACCACACTCGCGTAAATATAGTTCCCAAATACAGAAAATTATAAGTTAGTAAACGGTTGCGCGTATGTGCAGATGCAATATCAGGCCCCTATTGCAGCTGTTCGCATCTGGGCCTAGGGCTTGAGTAATTTGAGAAGTGTTCAGGCTCAAATGGTTCAAATGGCTCTGAGCACTATGGGACTCAACTTCTAATGTCATCAGTCCCTTAGAACTTAGAACTACTTAAACCTAACTAACCTAAGGACATCACACACATCCATGCTCGAGGCAGGATTCGAACCTTCGACCGTAGCGGTCACGCGGTTCCAGACTGTAGCGCCTAGAACCGCTCGGCCACACCTGCCGGCGTGTTCAGGATCAAGCGTGTGAGGGCAGATAGAAAGTTTCCGACAAGGAGAAGCACCATAAACCTAAAAATGAAAAACAAACTCCCATTCTGTAACATCACCTAGTCTGTACTTCGCTCCTGGCAATATACATGATCACAGGTACTGTTCTCCGTGCATCCACAAAACCAAAACCCTTCCATCGCAGTGCCACAGGGTAGAGCGTGATTCGTCACTCCAAAAATCGGCTTCGGGAGGTTTTGAAACGTTAAAATGTTCCTGTGTGTGGCGATCAGGATACATTTACTTATATAATGTGCCAATGTTGTAAATTCCTTTTCTCTCCTGAAAGAAAAGTTGAAGTTCATTTATTTGGCTGTGAGGATGCAAAATACTGAAATTCTCAGAACACACTAACGAGTAACTGAGTTAGAGACTGCTACTCTGTTTGGAATAATTATGAATGAATTAGGTCGGCGTGTCACATGACTGGAAAGGCGTCAGATTTCGTACCGGCCATCAGTATATCAGTCTTGAGGTAAACATTTGAGTGGGGGAAAGAGTGCGATTTTTCCCTTCTTCATGCAACAGTGGGCTTTTTGACTAAATATTTTTGTTAATCTATTACAAATTTTCTTGCAGGAAATTGCAACAATTGCTTTATATTTTTGAAAACTTGTTTAGGTAGTGCTAATTGGTATTTCTGTTCACGTGAATAGATTACAAGGGGACTTACTGAATTAGGTACACAACTGAGAGAAGAGTTACTTGGGGAAGGCAGATGCAAATGGAGCTTTAGAGCAGAAATGTGAATCGTTTAGTGAATAGATTACAGGGACACTTACTGAATCAGGCACACAATTGGAAGCAGAGTTACATAAGGAGGTTAATGCCAGAATTTGTAATGCAGAAGATAAACTTACTACCACTGCAGAAGGTCAATGGCAGTTTTAGTTAATGGTTAGTAAATTAACTAAACAATTACAAACAAGTTTTCAAAATTTGATAGAAGAATGTGAAAAGAAATTCAATCACAAATTTCAAGTCATGTCACATTATTAAAAGTCTTGGAACAGAACTTATAGGAATTAAACCTAATTGCCAAGAAGGAGACACTATAAGATAGTGAGGAGATTTAACAAACAATAAGGTAGAGTTGATGAGTTGGGTTCATCAGTTGCTCAGTTAGTAATTAATGGTGAACTGAGTTCTAGTGGTAAGGTACATGTTTGTGTTGGTGAGTCAGAGGAAGTAAGGCCATTGTTAACGTGTAAATAGGGTCAAATGGAGGTTAATAGGGCGAGCAAATTAACAAAAAAGTTAAATGAGAGATTAACCAAGGCTGAGAAAACCATATGTGAACGTGTTAAGGAATTTCTTTGCTACAGTCAAGATTAATGGTTTAATTATAATGTGGATTCAGATCAAGGAAGTGAGTGGGATCCTGTGTCTCGTTATGAGAGGAGGAACAACCATCAAAGACATAGAGATGTTCACAGGGAGAATGTGCGCCAGGAAGGCATGTGTGATTTTGATTACAATCACTTTTTAGCTGTCAAAACATTTCAAGTATTTCCAGATTAATCACAGTACACACACATACCCTGATGAGAAATTGTTAGTCATATGAAGAATATAAACGCTTGTTCTTGCCGGCATATTGATCTGAGGCAGAACATGACAAGGTTAAACATGATCTTCTAGGGGTGCAAAATTCTTGTTTTAACAAACTTGCATGATTTTCTGAACACTTGTTATTCAAAAATCAGTCCTTATACAAACCATTCAATTCTGCTCAGTTGACATCCATTTGTCTTATGAAACTTCCTTCACACTTATTTCAAATTGTTATTGGTGGCACACTAAATGATGACTTAGAAGGCTTTCAAAGCTTACTACAGAAGCAGGAATATGGGCGTGGGAATGCTAATGATAGGAGTAGTAATCTATGGTCGCAGGTTCGAATCCTGCCTCGGGTATGGATGTGTGTGATGTCCTTAGGTTAGTAAGGTTTAAGAAGTTCTACGTCTAGGGGACTGATGACCTCAGATGTTAAGTCCCATAGTGCTTAGAGCCATTTGAACCATTTTTATGAATAGGAATCAGTCTTTTTATCCTGATTCTAGGCCAAAACAAAGTAGAAATTATGATCATGAGTGACATGATTCACAGGTACTGGAATGGGCAGAGGTGGCATCATCATGAAAGGCCAGATCGTAAGAAAAATGTTCATTCTGGAAGAGGCAGGGACTAGTACATTGGTAGGTGGTTTAATAATTAGAGAGGCAACGGAGGTAATCTTAGAGGTGGTCACTCTAATTTGAAGACCGTGGATTCTGGAGATGAAATAAGCTCATCCACAGACAAACGTACGTGTGGAAGTCTTCAATGACATGAATGACAGCTGCAATCTTCAGCCAGTTTGGCTGCTGCAGGTATGAGGGGGCATTTTAGAGAAGTGAAGTTGTAGTTTCCCGACCTCTTCTTCCTTTGCAGCGTACTATAGTCAAAGGTACTATCATCAGAATGCGTGCTGAGGTGAAGAAGGAGGTGTGTGGTAAATTTTTATCGTGATAAAGGGTGTCCTACAAATTTTGTGATAATTCAGAGAGTGATGCTATACTTGGGATTGATTTTTGTCCACACACCAAGCAGTAGTAATTACCTTCGGTTTGGTGAAGTGATATAGAGATTTAATGGGTCTATACTGGAATGAGCTATTAAGGAGAAGAATAAGAACCACTGTCTTCAATTTTTCATGATGTCTAAGTTGTCTTTTGAGTCAAGGAGTGTTGTGAATGAGAGTGTGGGTAATGCTTTCTGCTACTGAATTGCCAATGAAATGTTTGTGCTGAGCAAGAGATATGGAATCAGGCTGACTGTGTTGAGGAGGCAGATGAGGTGAAGAAATTAGGTCTGTCTGAGATGTTGTTTCGTTCTTATTCAATGTTTCCAGAACACTCGTATATTATTAAGTGATATAAATATCAATTTAAAGTTAAGAAACGTAAACAATTCTTTGTCAGATCAAATTCTCCACAAGTAGTTTTGAAGTAGAAGTTTGGAGTGGTATAAAGGAGATACTGTAGCAATAGCTGATTAAACACTCTTCAAGTTCCTACAATAATCTTTCACTGGTTGTATGAAAGAATGGAGATTGTACTAGATTGGCGCTGGTTTCCAGGCAAATTAATTTAATGAATCTGCCAAAAAAAAACCAGACAATTGACATTCTTTCTTATCATGTGGATGATTAAAGACCAAAACTAGTCACAATAAATATTGCAAGACGCATTGTGTCGCACGTATGTTGTGATTATGCATATATGGTCTTTAATCATCCACATAGCAAGAAAGAATGTCGGTTGTCTGTTTGTTTCTGGCAGTTTAATTGTATTAATTTGCCTGGAATCCAGCATGAATCTAATACAGTCTCCTTCTTTCGTACAACTAGTAAAAGATTATCGTAAGAACTTGAAGTGTGTTTATCAGCTATTTCTGCAGTATCTCCTCTACGCTACTTCAATTCTACTTCAAACGACTCCTTGAGAAGAATGTGGTCTGACAAAGTAGTGCTTATGCTTCTTAACTTTAAACTTTTACATCAAATAATACAAACACAAACTGTTAACTGTCGCCTAGAAAAAGACGTTTGACATTAGATGAGTTGGCGAAGAGTTCTCGGGCTTCCAGCCGGGTGGCGGTGTCTTCAAACTGCGACGTTTCGACGAGTGACATACTCATCATCTTCTGGCGAAGTGCCGAGACTTTCCTCCTCCTCCTGCTCCTTTTATGACTTCCTCACTGTGAGGAGGTTCGGTTGGAAGTTTGTGGCCTGTTGGCCTTTACTCCCCTGGGACTCTTGACGATTCTTCTTTCTGGACTGATAGGTATTCCTGGACTGGCAAGGAGTGCCGGTGACCTATTTCCTGTACTTGTCGGTGTGACGATTTTTCTTCTTCTTCTTGGCTGTTGCTGAGGGCTCTCCCTCGGTTGGCGTACTGGGTACAGTGTGCCCTGCTTCTTCGTATTCTCCGCTGGCTAGAGCGAAGATGATGTAGCGCATTTGCCACTCTGTAAAGATAGGGTAGGAGTTAATCAGATTGTAATCCTCCCTAGAAAGGCCGACAAGGCCTTCTGGATACCCAATTAGTTGGTGTGGGGGTGGAGGTTTAGGACGGTTAGGTGGGATAAAAGGGTAAGGGTTGTCGTGGTGGGGGTATGTGCCATCGCGAAGCGATGCAGCGATCTTCTGCGTTACAGCGCTTGCGCTGTACATGTCTGGAAGCGGCAGGAATGAGACTTCTTCCCACTCCTCTTCTTGCGCTGCTGCTTCGGTGTCCTTCTTGTGCTGTGTCGCCTCCCCTTCAGCAGGCTCGTCTGTCTGCGTGGCCACCGTCGCGGAATCCTTCCGTTGAGGAGTCGCCTGGGTGGCGGTGTCGACTGTTGTGGCGGAACCTGCTTTGGCTGAGCGAAGCTCCTGCGTCAGTTCAGCAATCTGACGTCGTGCCTCGCCAAGTTCCGCCAGCATGGCCGCCCTCTCTTCCGCCATGGCGGATTTGAAGGCGGACATGGCTTCTTGTACGGCGTCGTTAAGGCGCCTGATGACGACGTCTTCTGTGCAAGTGACCACCTCTTCGTGTGTGGTGGTCACTTGCTTCTGCGTCTTCTTCTCCGGTCCGCGCCAATTTCTTCTGTAGGCGCAGGAACGGGCGTTGGCCGCGTGTGCGCCACCGCAGTTGGCGCAGGTGCAGCGGACGTCCTTCTGCTTCTTGCAGTCACGTGTGTCGTGTGCTTGCGCACACTTCAAGCACGCAACTGCTCCGCTCCAGTGCTTGGCGACGTGGCCACGCTTTTGGCAGCGAAAGCACTGCGCTGCAGTCTTCCTCTTCTTCTTGCCGGAAGTCCCTGCTATAGTGAGCAGCAACTCCGCCAAGGCAGCAGCTTTGCATCCACTTCCGCGTCCAGGCATCTCCAGTAGCAACAGCGACAATCTGCTATGCGTATCTCACCGCAGCGTGAGCGGGAATGCCGAGACTTTGCGGATGTTGGTCCCTTTATACCTGCGGTGTGCCCCCCACCACATGGCCGCGGGAGGCTGGGTTCAGAGGAGCCGGCGGGCGAGGTGGAGGGGGAAGCGGGTGCGCCGTTCGTGTCTCGGTCAGAGCATTGTGATCGCGTCTCGTGAGCTGGACGGTCCTTGTTGCGTTCCTGGCGTATTGCGGCTAATGCTGGATTCCAGGCCGCGCTCAGTTGATAGCCTTCGTCCCTGTTCACAAGATTCTCGTGGACCCGTATTTCTATTGATTCTTTAATGACGCTATCCCAATAGCTCCCAGCTCGGCACAGCACCCTGGTGTTTTCGAAGTCAAAGGTGTGGTTTTCTTTGATGCTATGTTCCGTTATAGCAGATTTCTCTATCTGTCCAAGTCGAACATGCCTGATGTGTTCTTCTCACTTTTTAGAGATGCAGCGCTGCGTTTGACCAATGTACTGCACACCACATTCGCAGGCAATGTTGTATATACCAGGTGTGTATAGTTTGAGTGGGTCTTTAGCTGAGCCCAGCAGCTCTTTCGTCTTCGGCGGTGGTCGGAAGACGGTATTTATGTTAGATTTTCTTAATAGCCTCCCGATTTTGGCCGATGTGGGCCCCAAATATGGGAGAAAGGCGAGTCTCTTGTTCACTTCCTCTTCCTCACATTTGTCAGCCTGTCTCCTCTTGAAGGCCCTGTCAATCTGTGTTTCACTGTACCCGTTTTTCCGAAATACCTCTCTTAGGTGGTGTAATTCGTCTGAGAGGCTTTCTTTGTCACAAATGACGCGCGCCCTATGTACCAAAGTGGTCAGTACTGACTGGCGTTGCGCCGGATGGTGGCAGCTGGTTGCATGGAGGTACAGGTCTGTGTGCGTCTTTTTTCTATATACTGAATAACTCGTCGAAACGTCGCAGTTTGAAGACACCGCCACCCGGCTGGAAGCCCGAGAACTCTTCGCCAGCTGTATACGCCGGGAAAGCATACATTCACATTTACGACACCTCTACGGGGAGGAGATCCTCTGTAGCTTCAAGCTGCTGCAGAAAGAACGCAACAGGAAAGCCAAATTGCTCAGCTCACTGGCTTTCCTCCAACGTTGCCGAGACAAGAACATCTTGCCACGATTTGCGGAATTAAGACATCCTGTGAAAACGAAGAAAACCGAACGTATTTTACGGCGAGCAGGGATGGCGATTGTCAGGGAACGCATTCACTACACATGGCAAGAACTGGACAAGAATGCACGCATCCTGATCGCATGTCACCTGAAAATGGCAGAAGCATTACCGGCACACACTTGGGAGTGGGTTGACTGCAGCTCTCACGCCGACAGTGAGGTGCAGAAACGACAGGTTGCCGCAAAACAGATCAACAAATTCGGCAGACTCTCTAGAGCTCAGTCGACCCAGAAGGTGACAAATAGCACCAGAGCTATTGTAAATTTGACAGATAAGGTGCTAGATGCAGCCACAACTTCTGTCCTCTCGAAAGGGTTAAACTTTGCACCTGTACCAAGGACCATACCGAAACGGGACATCATCAGCAGCGTAGAGGAAGCAATCCGGGGCCTACCCAAGGAGGAAGCTGAGCAGATCCGAAGGGAGACCTGCTGGATCATCGACAAGTCACGACTCCCTAAAGCTAACATTTCTGCGCCGGAGCGAGAGGCTATCCGCGCACTGAGGGATGATGCTGACATCATGGTCCTCCCAGCAGACAAGGGAAATGCGACGGTGCTGATTCGCACAGTCGACTACCAACAGAAAATCTGCTCTCTGCTGCAAGACCCAGCCTACAGGAAACTCAACAAGGACCCTACATCGACGATGACCAGGAAAACCGTGGCGCTACTGAAGAACTCAGATCTACCAGAGGCAGTGCAGAAACGGCTGTATCCCAGAGCGCCAACGACACCGCGCCTGTATGGATTGCCCAAGATCCACGAAGATGGGGTGCCTCTACGGCCGATTCTGGACACTATCAACTCGCACAGTTATGGACTGGCAAATACCTGGCGACACTATTGAAACCACTGGTGGGACACTGCAGTCATCACGTGAAAAACTCCGCGGATTTCGTTAGAATACTGAAGGACATCCGAATACAGAGTGATGACCTACTCGTGAGCTTCGACGTCACCTCCTTGTTCACAAGAGTACCGCTACAAGACGCCTTGGCGCTCCTTAATCAACACTTCGAGCCTGAAACAGTGAAGCTCTTTGAATATGCACTTACGACCACCTACTTCAAGTGCAATGGAGAGCATTATGAACAAGTGGATGGAGTGGCCATGGGATCTCCCCTTGCTCCAGGGATCGCGAATCTTTATATGGAACACTTTGAGGAGGTGGCACTACGAACTGCTCACCGTAAACCCAGGCACTTCTTCCGCTATGTGGACGACACTTTCGTGATCTGGCAGCATGGCAGGCAGGCACTGGAGGAGTTTATGGACCACCTAAACGGCATACATGAAAATATCACCTTCACGATGGAAGTAGAAGAGAATGGCTGTATTCCATTCCTGGACATACTGATCAGGAAGAAAGCGGATGGCAGGCTGGGCCATTCAGTATATAGAAAAAAGACTCACACAGACCTGTACCTCCATGCAACCAGCTGCCACCATCCGGCGCAACGCCAGTCAGTACTGACCACCTTGGTACATAGGGCGCACGTCATTTGTGACAAAGAAAGCCTCTCAGACGAATTACACCACCTAAGAGAGGTATTACGGAAAAACGGGTACAGTGAAACACAGATTGACAGGGCCTTCAAGAGGAGACAGGCTGACAAATGTGAGGAAGAGGAAGTGAACAAGAGACTCGCCTTTCTCCCATATTTTGGGCCCACATCGGCCAAAATCGGGAGGCTATTAAGAAAATCTAACATAAATACCGTCTTCCGACCACCGCCGAAGACGAAAGAGCTGCTGGGCTCAGCTAAAGACCCACTCAAACTATACACACCTGGTATATACAACATTGCCTGCGAATGTGGTGTGCAGTACATTGGTCAAACGCAGCGCTGCATCTCTAAAAGGTGCGAAGAACACATCAGGCATGTTCGACTTGGACAGATAGAGAAATCTGCTATAGCGGAACATAGCATCAAAGAAAACCACACCTTTGACTTCGAAAACACCAGGGTGCTGTGCCGAGCCGGGAGCTATTGGGATAGCGTCATTAAAGAATCAATAGAAATACGGGTCCACGAGAATCTTGTGAACAGGGACGAAGGCTATCAACTGAGCGCGGCCTGGAATCCAGCATTAGCCGCAATACGCCAGGAACGCAACAAGGACCGTCCAGCTCACGAGACGCGATCACAATGCTCTGACGGAGACACGAACGGCGCACCCGCTTCCTCCTCCACCTCGCCCGCCGGCTCCTCTGGACCCAGCCTCTCGCGGCCAGGTGGTGGGGGGCACACCGCAGGTATAAAGGGACCGGCATCCGCAAAGTCTCGGCACTTCGCCAGAAGATGATGAGTATGTCACTCGTCGAAACGTCGCAGTTTGAAGACACCGCCACCCGGCTGGAAGCCCGAGAACTCTTCGCCAGCTGTATACGCCGGGAAAGCATACATTCACATATTAGATGAGTTATTGCAAAAATTTCATAGTAGCAAAATCTTGCCTTCGATAGGTCTTTCAGCAGAAGATAGTTGGGAAAAACATGAAGAAGTTTCACATGCATTCTTAAGTCTCTTCAAAGAGTTAGGTTTAACTGTTGACAAGTAGGAACCATAATTCGAATGGAAACAAGCGATATTTCGAGGAAACATTCAGACAGCATCAGGAATTTTACCGGATACAGAGGAACTAGAAGCAATTAGAGACTTTTCTATTCCTATGACAAGAAAGTAGATTCATTGATTTTTGTGGTTGATCTGTTTCAGCAACAGGTTCATAGTTTAGGCCGTTCTGACCATGCTACATCTGTGTGCGTTGATGAGCAAGGGGACTACTTGGGACTGGGACATCTAAGCCGAAGAAGATTTTGGGAGTTCAAAACAGATTCTTATGGAAAGCTCTCGCATTTCACATCCACCCTTGAGTAATGAAACGTTCAGTTGTAAGATGGGTCTTGGCGATAACTTACACCAGGAATACGAGATACATTCTGAGTCACGATAACATCTTTGTTGACGCACTATCAAGGTTTCCTCTATGGTTGACTCGTGGGACTGAGGAAGAGCTCAAGGAAAACATTAGCATTTCATGTATTTGCAAAATGTCACATTTAGTCTCTTCATTACGGCTTTCGCTGAAAACTTTACACAGCAGGATGACAAGGATTCACAATTAAAAGAAGCACAGCTGAGGTGGAGACATGATAATAAAGTTGACATAATATAATTGTAGTTGGTTAGAAATGATACATTGCTCAAGAATGGAGGTGATATAATACGCATTTGAGTCTTTGTATTTCTAACGAATGCAATAAGTTGATCAGCCATGCTCATTTAAGCTATACTCACACACACTTTAGGGCCAAAAGTTTTTTTAACAAGGTTTGCGAAACGTGAAACTTCTTGACCGTGAAGAAACACATATGTAACGCGTTAGTTTCAAGCAAGCCCTACAAAAAGACGAATCTGCCGACTGTGTCTCATAATGTGTCATTATTTCCGATTATTTTGATTTCAGTTCACGTTGCGAAGTCTGGTTTTGCCACATTTTTGGAAAAGATCCCTTATCCTAATACAAAAATCCATAATCTAAATATTGTATAGGCATGCTGTAACGCCCCCAACATGTAGTAGGGAAAGTTATCTTGGCAATTACATCTTTGCCGATGAGCTAACACGAAAGAGTTTTGTCAACAACTATATTGTACACCACTGAGCATATTTATTAGCGAAAGAGAAAGAAGAAACACCGTATTTCAGCAATGGTCAAATAACCATGTGACAAATGTGAAATTAATATCTCAAAAGTTAAGTCCGAAGTAATGTTATCAGAGATAACTTTTATGTGGAAGAGAGTTATAAGCGCAGCGAAGAAATTCAATGCGCCTACAATGCTCTTCCACAGAAGTCGCTTGCTAGAACTCATCCAGTGCAGACGTACAAGATTCCCGGCGGGGTCAGGGATTTTCTCTGCCTCGTGATGGCTGGGTGTTGTGTGCTGTCCTTAGGTTAGTTAGGTTTAAGTAGTTCTAAGTTCTAGGGGACTGATGACCGTAGCAGTTAAGTCCCATAGTGCTCAGAGCCATTTGAACCAGACGTACAAGAGCAGTTCTGATCTGAATGATTGAGATTGCGAATCGTGACGAGATTGTTTTCGAGTTTAGAAGTGTTTGTTGCGTGACGGGATTCACGGTTTAAGAAACTGATTTTATGAACTGAGGCAGGAACAGATAGAATCATCTATCCGTGAACTACGGGTTAATTGAAATCTAATAACGGAATTAGTGAACATTGGACTTGACTTTAAATTAGTTGGACCTTAAGGAGAAGCGAAAATTCTATGAAAGAATACACGCAATTAGTCTTGAGTAGGACCCAAGTGCACGACATCATGAAGACAAAACCGTGACGCTGAAGTGTTGAGTTGTGGTAATTGCCAAGAAACTATAACTCAATCGGACTGACTTAACTAAACTATTCCGTGTGCGTGTGGTGCGGGAGTTATAAGTATTTAGTGACAAAATAACAATAAACTGTTCGTTACCAGTTAAATATCCGGTGTGGACTACATCATTAAATAGTTTGATAAATAACTAAATCAACGAATATTCACGTCATTAGCTGAGAAGCGAACTTTAAAATATTTTCGTATTACTACGTAATCGTACAAAGACAATGAAAAAGTATCTCTGGATCTCGCTGCATACCAGCACAGCAATTCCATAGCAACGAGACAACGGCGTAAGAAAAAACTGTTAACTAAGGTATTTCCTCGCAATCAGTGGTGTGTGCTATAGGAACGAGAGAAGAATTAATAACTACTGAAAATCCGGGCAATTAAAAATACAATATTAATAATAAAAAGCGTCAATTATACGAGTTCGCGTAAGTGGAAACGCTGCTGACTTGTAATTGAGATACAACGACTACGCAAGGAACGCCTTTTCAGAATTTTTTCAGGTTTTTCTTTTCTCCCGGTTATCTACGGGCACTGACGTTATATCGCACCGTGTCTCTACTCTGCCGCGAGAGTTGTGGCAGTAGCAGCTCTACGGCGTCGACTACAACGCGGGGCTCGAAGACGCCAGCTGTCGCCTCATCTGGGAGACAACGCAGCGCCTAACGACGCCAGTCGACGCCTCAACGAGAAGACGAAGCTAGACGGATCGTTGCAAGGACGAAGTGCTAGTTCTGAGCAACAACTACACATTGTTTGTTTACAGGACTTAACTGGACTTAACGACGCCGGACATCACACCGTCCGACGTTTGTTTATGGAGTCTTGTGAAAGATGCCTTATCCTAATACAAAAATCCATAAACAAAATATTGTATAGACATGCCTAGTTGCCAGTGAAGTCCTTAAATCGAAGACGCACTTGTACTTAGGGGTAAGATTTGTTTGGCATGCTTCTTATCTCAGCCACAAGTATTATGCACGAGATGTTTCAGCGTCACTGGACAGACAGTAGCTGTGAAATCCGTATTTTCGCTTTTTACGGCTTGCTTGGGCAATTGTTTGTAATCAAAATTTAGACATATGGTATTGAGTGCCTCAGGTGGGCACGTGATATTTGTGCTTCAGGTAATAAGTCTGTTTCTACTTCAGCTGCGCCTGCCATAATTGTTATTCAAAGGACTTAGTAAAGTCTGTCGGCCTCGTGTTTGGCCTGTCCCGGCCTTGCAGCCAATTAGACAACCACGACTGGCTTCCCGAGTGATAAGTCAGTCACACCGGCGTCTTGGTATCCAGACAGACAGCCTACTCATTAGAGGTGTCAGCCAGTGCGTGTAACGGTGGCAAGTGGTCCCCATTCCATAATTAAAGCTTAATGCTTCTAATCTGCGGTCTCTACACAGAAGTTAAGGTCGCACTAACATGAAATCTTGGCTAACGGTCCGATCTGTGTGTTCTTTTTTATCGTATTTTTTTTTCTCTCTTTAAATGAGTGTTCGCCGAGTTGTTCTAGGCGCTTCAGTCTGGAACTTCGGGACCGCTACGGTCGCAGGTTCGAATCCTGCCTTGGGCATGGATGTGTGTGATGTCCTTAGGTTAGTTAGGTTTAAGTAGTTCTAAGTTCTAGGGGACTGATGACCTCCGATAATAAGTCCCATAGTGCTCAGAGCCATATTTTTTTTATTTTTTTATTTTTGGAATGGCTTAGGGATTAACAATAGTGTAAAAGAAAATTTTGTTGTCATCTTTTACTCTGTGTATCTTGTAACCTTATGTAACAAATATTATACCGTGTTGTATCTTACAGAAAAAGAAAGCGCAAGTAAGCCTTACTCACAATTTCAGAGCTGTTGTTAATGATAGAATTTTTTTTAAAATGATTAGCTTAATTTCAAGTAACGTAAAAAATTCATTCTTCTGTCTTTAGCTTAAAGGAGAGTGAGTATTTGCTCAGAGTATTTAGATGCTATTAAGACTTTCATTTTTACCAAGTTTGGGCAAGCTAGTTGTTGTTACTGTTCTTTTAAATTACTTCAATTATTTAATCTGTCGTATTTACTTCTGCAGTTTGTTCGCTGATGTAATAAAGCTGTATTTGCATTTTTCGTAAAACAGAGAATATTGTTGAAAAGAAAACCAGTGGGGTTCAGTCCTTCCATTTGGATGTGAGGTCGTGGTCCAAGAACTTTTCTGCTCCTTACGTTTCGTCCAGGACTGCGCTGGACTTCCTCAGTGTCCTTGTCTTGCCGACTCAGCGGAGCAGCGCCTCTGAGGAAGTCCAGCGCAGTCCTGGACGAAACGTAAGGAGCAGAAAAGTTCTTGGACCACGACCTCACATCCCGGAAAGTATATCAACAGCCATGTCACCCGGTCGTGAAAGCTTTCATTCTACTTCCATTTGGATCCTTTGATTTCCTTTGGACGTGAATTTCCTGTTTCGTTTTCGCAATACTACCGTTAGGTGAGACCTAGACGTGCCAGGTTAGCCGAGAGCGCTAATGCGCTGCTTCCTGGACTCGGGTGGGCGTGCCGGTCCCGGATCGAATCCGCCCAGAGGATTAAAGACGAGGGCTGGTGTGCCAGCCAGCCTGGATATGGCTTTTGGGCGGTTTTACACATCCCCCTAGGTGAATACCGTGCTGGCCCCTACGTCCCGCCTCAGTTACGCGACTCGCAGAGTCCTGAGCACGTTTGTACTATTCCATGGGTTACACTATACGCCGGCAGCTGGGGTACACTGATTTCGTCCCAGTGGGTACGGGATGGTGGCAGGAAGGGCATCTGGTGACCCCTTAACATTAACCTCGCCAAATCCGACTCTAACCATGCCATCCCGCCACAACCGTGGGATAAAGGGAAAAGCAAAAGAAGAAGAAGAAGACCGTTAGTTGAGACTTAGGACACATATCCACATTTCACATGATCAAATACACTCCTGGAAATTGAAATAAGAACACCGTGAATTCATTGTCCCAGGAAGGGGAAACTTTATTGACACATTCCTGGGGTCAGATACATCACATGATCACACTGACAGAACCACAGGCACATAGACACAGGCAACAGAGCATGCACAATGTCGGCACTAGTACAGTGTATATCCACCTTTCGCAGCAATGCAGGCTGCTATTCTCCCATGGAGACGATCGTAGAGATGCTGGATGTAGTCCTGTGGAACGGCTTGCCATGCCATTTCCACCTGGCGCCTCAGTTGGACCAGCGTTCGTGCTCGACGTGCAGACCGCGTGAGACGACGCTTCATCCAGTCCCAAACATGCTCAATGGGGGACAGATCCGGAGATCTTGCTGGCCAGGGTAGTTGACTTACACCTTCTAGAGCACGTTGGGTGGCACGGGATACATGCGGACGTGCATTGTCCTGTTGGAACAGCAAGTTCCCTTGCCGGTCTAGGAATGGTAGAACGATGGGTTCGATGACGGTTTGGATGTACCGTGCACTATTCAGTGTCCCCTCGACGATCACCAGTGGTGTACGGCCAGTGTAGGAGATCGCTCCCCACACCATGATGCCGGGTGTTGGCCCTGTGTGCCTCGGTCGTATGCAGTCCTGATTGTGGCGCTCACCTGCACAGCGCCAAACACGCATACGACCATCATTGGCACCAAGGCAGAAGCGACTCTCATCGCTGAAGACGACACGTCTCCATTCGTCCCTCCATTCACGCCTGTCGCGACACCACTGGAGGCGGGCTGCACGATGTTGGGGCGTGTGCGGAAGACGGCCTAACGGTGTGCGGGACCGTAACCCAGCTTCATGGAGACGGTTGCGAATGGTCCTCGCCGATACCCCAGGAGCAACAGTGTCCCAATTTGCTGGGAAGTGGCGGTGCGGTCCCCTACGGCACTGCGTAGGATCCTACGGTCTTGGCGTGCATCCGTGCGTCGCTGCGGTCCGGTCCCAGGTCGACGGGCACGTGCACCTTCCGCCGACCACTGGCGACAACATCGATGTACTGTGGAGACCTCACGCCCCACGTGTTGAGCAATTCGGCGGTACGTCCACCCGGCCTCCCGCATGCCCACTATACGCCCTCGCTCAAAGTCCGTCAACTGCACATACGGTTCACGTCCACGCTGTCGCGGCATGCTACCAGTGTTAAAGACTGCGATGGAGCTCCGTATGCCACGGCAAACTGGCTGACACTGACGGCGGCGGTGCACAAATGCTGCGCAGCTAGCGCCATTCGACGGCCAACACCGCGGTTCCTGGTGTCTCCGCTGTGCCGTGCGTGTGATCATTGCTTGTACAGCCCTCTCGCAGTGTCCGGAGCAAGTATGGTGGGTCTGACACACCGGTGTCAATGTGTTCTTTTTTCCATTTCCAGGAGTGTATAAATCCATCAAATTTTAGCGGAACACGAATCTCTCTGTTGATTAACTTATCTGACCGTCTCCATAGCTGAGTGGTCGGCGTGGCAGAATGCCATCGGAGGGTCCCGAATTCGATTCCCAACTGGATCGGAGATTTTCTCCGCTTTGGAAGTAGGATAGTATTGTCTCCATCATTATATCATCCTCATCGACAAGCAACTCGTCGAAATGGCGTGCACTACAAACACACGAAGTAAACAGACCCGTCCTGCCACGCACGCGTCAGTAACTAGCGGGTGGTGTTAGCAGAGGGCTGGAGGGGGAACTTCTGTCTGACAGCGGCCGCGGGCAAGCACTGTGGGCATTCAAGGAGCCCGTGCCAGCAATAGGGCATTTGCCCGCTCATGTTGTATACATTAATGTCACGAAGGCAGTAGTTCCGATATTATGCGCGAGGAGCGCTGCTGCCGGCCGAAGTGGCCGAGCGGTTCAAGGCGCTACAGTCTGGAACCGCACGACCGCTACGGTCGCAGGTTCGAATCCTGTCTCGGGCATGGATGTGTGTGATGTCCTTAGGTTAGTTAGGTTTATGTAGTTCTAAGTTCTAGGGGACTTATAACCACAGCAGTTGAGTCCCATAGTGCTCAGAGCCATTTGAACCATTTTTGAGGAGCGCTACTCTCGTTTGACGTGACTAGACGCCTCGCTAGCTTAAGTAATTATGTGATCATGCCCGCGGGTCACCAAAGTTTGCCCATGCCTACTATACAGTATACGCTCAACAAATGAGATTCTTTATTTCCTACCATTTCCGGTGACGCAGTTTTAATGTACAGAGGTGCATTAGCGTAAACGGATCGCATAGAACAGTCTGAAGAACAGCACGCCCCGAGTCGTCTTGTAGGTGCGTGTGTGTGTTTGTGTGTGCATCTCACGTGTCTGTGTGTGCAGCCCACCCGTCCGGAGTGTTTGTAGATGTCCGCAGAACAGACGGCGCCGGCAGTGTGTTTCCGTAATCGATCCAGACGCGGTCAACGGCCGTCTGTGTCGGCAGCACAACCTGCGCCCAGCGTGGGGAATCTATACAGCTGGCGTTACCAGTTAGTCCCCCTGACTGCACCCAATAAGTGAGATCCACTTTTTACTTTGTATACAGTCACAAAAGTTTTTTACTGGTAGAGAACACCAGTGTTTGGTACATTCTGCATCCAGTCAGCCAGCCAGATGCGTAGATGGAGGCCGTATAGACATTTATGTGTCGTACAATGACAAGTGGACTAATCCATGAGTATACTGCAGGAAGAAAGATACTTGCTTGTACGAACTAGAAGGGACGGGCGAAGAACATGTAAGTTTTGTAGAGAGCTAGTCGCGCAAAGATAAACTGCCGCCACGATGGGCCACTATCCTGTCTAGTCCCGATGCCTCTTGTAACACGAAGCATAACACGATCTTCTCACAAAGAACCAACATTCAAATTTCACAACTCTTTCTCTCGTGTACAACTTGCACCCACTAGATAATTTCAAAACCAATAGTCGAAATTTGAAACTGATCCGAAGCAGCGAAGGGTACATGTGCTTTCTCAACCGTCCTGCCTTTCGCCCTCATGTGGCGTAACCACGCGAGGATTTAAGATTAATATGGCTTGAATAAAACGGCAGAGGGTCACTCTAAGACCCTGTGCCTGGCAACAACCGTGGTGATACCCACGCATATTTGTTCAACAGCCGGCCGGTGTGGCCGAGCGGTTGTAGGCGCGTCAGTCTGTAACCGCACGACCGCTACGGTCTCAGGTTCGAATCCTGCTTAGGGCATGGATGTGTGTGATGTCCTTAGGTTAGTTAGGTTTAAGTAGTTCTAAGTTCTAGGGGACTGATGACCTCAGATGTTAAGTCCCATAGTGCTCAGAGCCATTTGAACCATTTTTTGTTCAACATTTTACGAATATAGCTGTTAGAAACTTCGACACCAATTCAGCCTCGTGGCTGCTCTAATCCCTGAAGGTAGGAAAATCCAAGCAGTTTCGAAGGCGTTGCCTAACCTCAGAAGCTAGGACATTAACCAGGCTGATCTGGTGTCGAAATTCCTGAAGGTTAGTTTCTAATGACTTCAACAAATGTGCATGGGTGGCAACGGGGTTGTTGGCGAACTTGGTGGCCTTTGAGTGATTCTTTGCCGTTTTTTCACTCACATGTTAATGTTGCTCTCCCGTGTGATCACACCACAGGAGCCGGAAAGTGGGAGGCTTGAAAAAGCACATATATCCTTTGCTACTTCTGATCACCTTCAAATTTCATCGAAACGCGGATCCTAGTAATTTCAACCTGAGCACGAGATCAAAATTTGCTGTCGTGCTGATCTCCAAAGGTGTACGATCATGTTCAATGGCAATGCATCCTCGCAGTAGCCTTGTAGAAGGGTTGAAACGACCGAGAGTGTCAGTGGCGTCAAAGGTTGTCAAAAACATCTTCCTGTTGCTCATCGCACAGTAAACTGTCATTTTAGACTGCGAAATATGTGGGGTTTCTACGACCTGGGGAAAAGAGTGGTGTTACTGAAGACCTTTGTGCCACCCTCTGAGGCCTTTTCGTGTTGATTCTGAGCGTAGTGTGCCTGCAATGTTTGCTTCGGCCACTCATAAGAAAACCGGGTGATTTCAATGCAGATGTGTCAAAGGAAGGGGTGAAATTTTGCTGAAAGTTGGTCTTACCACTATCCCATCGGGCGACACGTCCTCAGTGGCACTGATCATAACTGTGGTGAAATGTAGTGCCAATATTCCCACTTTACGCTTCTCATGAACTTTTGAGCTCTGTCCTTTTGTTTTGGTATGTGTCGACAACTTACTCTTTCAAGAGTCGCCAAGCTCGAGGGTGACGTCACATGGCGCCACGCATTTGGACTAGTACAGAGAAAGGTTGTAGGTGCTTGTGGACTGTCAAATTTATACATCGCATTTGGAGACAACTACGTGGTTTCGAAAAAGTGACCCTCTAAGTTTGTTGTACAGTTTGAATATGTACATATGTATACAGGGTGGTCCATTGATCGTGACCGGGCCAAATATCTCAGGCAATAAGCGTCAAACGAGAAAACTACAAAGAACGAAACTTGTCTACCTTGATGAGAGAAACCATATGGCGCTACCGTTGGCATGCTAGATGGCACTGCCACAGGTCAGACGGATATAAACTGCGCTTTTTTTAAAATAGGAACTCCAATTTTTTTATTACATATTCGTGTAGTACGTAAAGAAATATGAATGTTTTACTTGGACCAATTTTTCCCTTTGTGATAGTTGGCGCTGTAATAGTCACAAACATTTGGCTCACAATTTTAGCCGAGCAGTTGGTAACAGGTAGCTTTTTTTAATTAAAATACAGAACGTAGGTACGTTTGAACATTTTATTTCGGTTTTTACAATGTGATACATGTACCATGTACCTTTGTGAACTTATCATTTCTGAGAACACATGCTGTTACAGCGTGATTACCTATAAATACCACATTAATGCAATAAATGCTCGAAATTATGTCCGTCAACCTCAATGCATTTGGCAATGTTCTCAGGCGTTGTCGGTGGATCACGATAGCAAATATCCTTCAACATTCCCCACAGAAATAAATCCGGGGACGTCAGATCCGGTGAACGTGCGGGCCATGGTATGGTGCTTCGACGACCAATCCACCTGTCAACAAATATGCTACTCAATACCGCTTCAATCGCACGTGAGCTATGTGCCGGACATCCATCATGTTGGAAGTACTTCGCCATTCTGTCATGCAGTGAAACATCTTGTAGTAACGTAGGTAGAACATTACGTAGGAAATCAGCATGCATCGCACCATTTAGACTGCCATCGATGAAATGGGGGCCTATTATCCTTCCTCCCATAATGCCGCACTATACGTGAACCCGCCAAGGTCGCTGATGTTCCTCTTGTCGCAGCCATCGTGGATTTTCCGTTACCCAATAGTGCATATTATGCCGGTTTACGTTACCGCTGTTGGTGAATGGCGCTTCGTTGCTAAATAGAACGCGTGCAAAAAATCTGTCATCGTCCTGTAATTTCTCTTGCGCCCAGTGGCAGAACTGTACACGACGTTCAAAGTCGTCGCCATGCAACTCATGGTGCATAGAAATATGGTACGGGTGCAGTCGATGTAGCATTCTAAACACCGATGTGTTTGAGATTCCCGATTCTCGCGCAATTTGTCTGCTACTGATGTGCGGATTAGCCGCGACAGCAGCTAAAACACCTACTTGGGCATCATCATTAGTTGCAGGTCGTGGTTGACGTTTCACATGTGGCTGAACACTTCCTGTTTCCTTAAATAACGTAAATATCCGGCGAACGGTCCAGACACTTGGATGATGTCGTCCAGGATACCGAGCAGCATACATAGCACATGCGCATTGGGCATTTTCATCACAATAGCCATACATCAACACGATATCGACCTTTTCCGCAATTGGTAAACGGTCCATTTTAACACGGGTTATGTATCACGAAGCAAATACCGTCCGCACTGGCGGAATGTTACGTGATACCACGTACTTCATACGTTTGTGACTATTACAGCGCCATTTATAACAAGGCGAAAAAAGTGGTCCAACTAAAACATTCATGTATCTTTACCTACTACACGAATATGTAATAAAAATGGGGGTTCCTATTTGAAAAAGACGCAGTTGATACCCGCTTGACCTATGGCAGCGCCATCTAGCGGGCCAACCATAGCGCCATCTTGTTTCCCCCTTCAAGCTAGACGAGTTTCGTTTTTTGTAGTTTTTTCGTTTGATGCTTATTTCGTGAGATATTTGGCCCGGTCACTATCAGTGGACCACCATGTGTATGTATGTGTCTAAGTACCACATGTGCTGCTAAATCACTGCACCGATTTGAACCAAACTTGGTACTAATGTCACCTCTGTCTGGAAAGAATCACTGTCGGGGTAGCAAGCTACCCTCCTATCAAACGGCCTTGTGGCCAACAAGGCGCGAATACGTATACTTCAATTACTTAGTATCTCAGATTGGGAGCACTCAGAGACTTGTAAGCAACTATAAACATAAGTCAAAACTTTTAGGAAACTTTTTCTCATTCGTGATCCCCATATAATGATGGAACTTGTGAAGTTCATCTCGTGCAACATAACCGCTGTTTATGCGGTAAGACTACTGCATGGCACATGACGTTTTAGTTTACTACCTCGGTACTGCTAGCTGTATTAGTAACAAATTTACCGGCAATATATACTAGTTAATGTACCAGAAAAATTACGTCAATTTACGAGACTAAGTTCAAAAGATATGGCGTCATAAATACTCAAAGCGTTGAAGACTTTTGCATTATGCAAGAAGCTTCAATTTATTACTTCATTCCTACGAATTCTGTTCGCAACATTTTCCGCAAAAAGTATGCACATTTGCCGCTGAATATACCTACAAAAATATGACACTGTGCGACACGTAGCTTAAGAGACATGACGTCAAATATTGAAACGTGAGGAAACGCCGGCATCATGTCGACGTTTTAATTTATTGATTTTTTGCTGCTGACTCTGTTCACTACACATTTAGCATACAACTGCCACATGTTCTAAACGTAACTCAAAAACTATATCATTGAACAATACATAGTTTAGGTGATGCGACATCACAAACATTGAGTTGTGTTGAAAAGAAAGACGGGAAAAATTGGCGAGACATGTAGGTGGAATATGTGTATGAAAACGTGTGCTTATGGGGGCATGTAGGCATGTAGGGAGACAAACCACCAGCCTACTATAACAGGGAGAGACAATGGGGAAAGTGGAGATGCACAGACAGTGAGCAGGAAGGAGGAGGTAGGCGTTGATAGGAGGAGGAGGTCACTGATAAGGGAGGGGAAATGGACAAAGAGAGAGAGCAGAGGAGGAGACGGGTGGAGACAGGAGAAGGAAGAGATAGTCTTAGAGAGGGGAAGAAAAAGAAGACCAGACAGAGGGGGAGGAAAAAAATGGACAAAGGATGGGAACAGGAGGAGATGGAGGGGGAGGGGAGGAGAAATGGATGCAGAAGGAATAGGGGGAGATGAAGAGGGAAGGAGGAGATGGACAGAGAGAGGGTGAAGGAGTAGATGGTCAGAGACATGGGGAGGAGGAGACGGAATTACAGGAGGGAAGATGGACGGACGGGTGAGGGGCAGATTGACAGTGAGAGGAGGAGATGGACAGAGAGTGTGGGGGCTGTGGGTGGACAGAGAGGCGAGGTTGAGGATGTAGACAGAGAGGAGCATAATGAGAAGATGGACACAGAGTGGAGGAAACAGGAGATGGACTAAGAGAAGATTGGAATAAACAAATACCTAAACAACGCTGGGTATTCTGTTAGTGAAGAATAGACGATTGAAAAAAAAACCACATTTAAATTTCCACGTGAGAAGGTAGCATTCCTTAATTGCGTACCACATTTACATTCCCGGTTACAGACTTTGCTCCATGTAACATCTACCTAGCCGAGCGGTCTAGGGCGCTGCAGTCAGGGACTGTGTGGCTGGTCCCGGCGGAGGTTCGAGTCCTCCCTCGGGCATGGGTGTGTGTGTTTGTCCTTAGGATAATTTAGGTTAAGTAGTGTGTAACCTTAGGGACTTATGACCTTAGCAGTTAAGTCCATAAGAT
This sequence comes from Schistocerca cancellata, assembly GCF_023864275.1. Lineage (NCBI taxonomy): Eukaryota > Metazoa > Arthropoda > Insecta > Orthoptera > Acrididae > Schistocerca > Schistocerca cancellata. Next base: position 419,181,419 of record NC_064634.1, on the reverse strand, counting down.
TTCACACACATTTGAACATTTTAATATCTACCTGCATCCAAGACAGCCTGTGATGCTCCTGCCCGAAGCAATAGTGGACCGTGGTAAGTTCAGTTGTCGTAATACAGTTTGTACACTCCATGTACAGGGCCGCAACTATTGAACTATACGAAATAAAATCGTCAAAACGCCTGATCGGTTTGCGTTAGGACGTTCAAACTGCAAGGTTTGCCGCGGGGTATGATGGGAATTAGTACGCGCTGAATGGTGATTTGGTTAATGCAAGACAGAGATCGACTCCATCGAAGCAGGAAAGTGCTTGATGTCCTTTAGGAGCACTCTGAGGACTGCAGTCTGTCTCGGGGGTCCACAGAGACCAGTGTCATGGACCTCGACTGGTCGTCATATTCTCCGGATCTGAACACATGCGACTCCTTTTTGAGGGCCTGTATTAAAGGCAAGGCGTACAGCAATAACCCTAACACCACTGCTGAGCTGAAAATAGCCACTGAGGAAGTCATCAACAGCATCGATGTTCCAACACTTCAGCGGGTCATGGAAAATTTAGTTATTCATCTGCGTCACATCATCATGACGGGAGGTATATAGAACATGTCATAATCTAAATCCGAGTATCTGTAGTGGCGTTTGCATATTAGATAAAGATGTGCACGCAATAGCTTGTAACGAATTTACGTATTTTTTCATATTTTTAATAACTGTCATCCTGTAGATTGCGCATTGCATTAAGCGCAATTAGCCGTCGGCCTCTGCTTGGAGCAGTTTTCAGTCTCCAGCTAGTTCGAAATTCCGAATCATATTCATCAACCCCGGTGCGGATAGATGACCTCTCCATATTCTTTTAATGCGTCGATAATCGTGAAGTGTAGCAGCAGCATTGCTGCCGTTTTGATAGCACATCTTTACGAGTAACGCCCAGATCAGCTTGTCCAGGTCCATGTCGACTGTGGGCAACATTAATGTAGAATGATGCTTCTGTTTCAAACCTACTTCTATTGATTGACAGATATTGCTACTATTACAAATGGACACGTGCCTACTGGAGGCTTTGCGCAATAACAGCGTTCTGCTGTCAGAAGGCTCCCAAAAAGTTTTATAAATGGTTTATTTTTTGTAATGTTGCTCACAATATTCTAAAACTATGTAATCAACTCTAAAAGTATCATTTTCACGTTTTGGTGCTGTCTAACTAGTAAACAGTGCATTCAATCTGTGGAGTTGCATTTCTGGAGTCTGTGGCTCATAAAAGTAAAAAGCGTTAAACCTCAGACTAACACACAGCACAATTTTCTTATGAGAGAAGGAAGGAATAAGATGAATTAATCACCGAAATACCACTTGGAACTCCAGAGGGACATGAGGGTCATGGACTGCTTGTAGTGTAATCACAATGAAGACATTAACTGTAAGAGACATGACATTTTCAAAGACACTGTCAGAGTTAGTATCTTGGAAAATAAATAAAACAACTTACAATAGACTGAGAGATGTTACACACTTTTCAAGCACAAACTGAGTACTACCACATCTAATTTGTCTGTATAACTCATTAAAACTTGTTTATTGTAATGTAATCAAAATGCTACAAAAATTCGGTTTAGTGTGCCTTGAAAGCAGAATAAGCCTAACGCAAAACTCAAGACTTTGTATGACCAGGCTCCCTTGCTATAAATGTTAAACACATGACGACACATATGAAAGTAATGCTATTCTCTCCAACTTACGAATACGTATGTATCGTGGCGAATCAGTTATATGAGTGCATGGTATCTGTACTTTCTGACATGTCCAACACAAGAGACACTACGTGGAATCCACAGCTGTGATATACGTTTTGAAAATTGAAGATGGAGGGAGGAGGGAGGAAGGAAGGGAAAGGGAAGGAATTCAGTATACCAGCTGCATCGGGAATTTATGCAGAGTCAGCAGCAACGAGCGACAATGTGTGCCAGACCACGATTGGAACCCAGGTTCTTCTACTTACTAGTCAGAGCTTATTATGAAAGCCGTAAGAGGGATACATCTGTATTGAAATTCGAAAAAATACGTTCCTTGTGCCTGACAAATTACTGGCTGAAGAAAAAATTAGAAGAACCCAAGACAGATTTTAATTATATGTTAAATATTACACTGGACGTTATTAAAACTACACCAAATAAAAATAGAAAATAAGTTTTCTTCTGTGTGAATATACATGTAAGAATTAATTCGTTGTCCAGGCATAAGCCTAAAATGTCTCCCATTTACGATGATGTGTGTGGCATGAGGCTAGTTGTATGACATTGAAAAGTAGCTGAAAAGAGGTAGCTGAAATGGTAGCGACCCCCTATATAACTCTGAGGTCCTAAATTTCCAGTTCTCTTTTCTTTCGTATACATAATACACTTGACACGTAGGACTATGTTAGACGATAAGGAAGTTATAGCTGACTGTTTAACGTGAGTGACCTTCAGTTGTACAGTAAAATCTCTACAATATATTTATGTGTCAAATAACAAGCCCAGTAGGGAGCAAAGTTATTGTTAAACACCTTACAGATTTTTTTAAAGAGGCCAGACATGCAACTATGGCAAATTTCCTTGCATACAAAACACTTTATTACCCGGCGGCAGATCACTTCATAATTGATCGTATGTTTGATCCTTGTGAAGGACTTTTTAGCTATGTACACGATGACTGGTATTTTTCTTTTCAACTTCTCTGTTATGGAATAAAATTTAATCACTTCGGCGATTATATGCAATTTCTCACCGCCATTGCTGTTGTAATCACATCAATTCGCCTCTGTTTTGCGTGTATTACGAGGTCGATTGGTACAACATCGCTATTTCGTTTCAGCAAACCAGAACTGTCATGCTGTCACCCTGCAATGCTGAACTGTAATACCTCGTAATATTTGCAACCATTTTGTGTAAGCTTTGTTACCGGAAATCGTAACATGAACGATGTAGTTGAGGGCTCGATATTAAGCGTATATTTCAGCTCAGGCAGCTTCAAGGGTCCTCTAACGCCATTTTGCTACATGACAACTTCCACATGTACATTCTCATATCTGTAAGTTGTAGAGAATATCATTTGCTTAATACGAGTTGCGGCATTAGTTGAGATTCATCCAACTGAAGCTGCTCATGCAACGTTTTGCGTTAGATGTAATGCGTATTTTGGTTCCTCATTGCTCCTGCATGTAGCACGAAATTAAGTTTTTGTTGCGATTGTGCATATCTTGCGATAAGCATTTATTTTAATGAGGTTTACAGATAATTTAGAGGTGGCAATACTTAATTTGTGATTGAAAAGCGTGAGACATCTAAAAATATATGGTAAGTCGTTTTATTTGTTTTCCAAGATATCGACTCTGACATTGTCTTTGGTAATGTCACATCTCTCACTGTTATCGTCCCTCGTCGTGTGTCTGCGTTATAAGCAGTCCATGCCCCTCTACAGTTCAAGCGACACGTTGATAATAAACGCACTTAAGCCTTCATTGCCTAATAGGATACTTGTATTTTGTGTGTGTTTGTGGTTGTATAGCTGTTTACAGGTTTTTATTTTCGTGAGCCATAGTTTCCAGAAATGCAACTGCTCAGACTGTATACACACTTTACGTATTTGCATGCCACTATAACTTGAACATAGCACTTTTCACGCTGCTGACGTATTTCTTGAATATAGTGTGCAATGTTATACGGAAAATACTCTCTATAAAGTGTTTAGGGAGCCTTCTGACTGCAGACCGCTGCTTCTGTGCATAGTCTCCAGCAGACCTGTGTCATCTGCACGAATAGCAATTATTGGCAATAACTGGCAATCAATAGAATCGTTTACACTTTTCTAGTGTATAACATGGTGTATTATCTTTGTCACTCCTAAAATTTTGCTTGAGAATATTTCAAAAGTGAGAATATATACTTTGAGAGTGTTACATCAAACGTGTTCCTAATTACTGACAAACAGTCTGTGTATTTGCCCGCTGAACTAAAATGTATTTTTCTGCTCTTGGAAGCTTGGGGCTTTTTATTTAATAACGAATTCTTTGAAAAAACAGACGGTGTCGCCATGCGGAGCCCTTTGTCCCTTGTGGTGACTAATCTTTTAATGGAGGACTTTGAGGAGAAAGCACTTGAGTCTTCTGTTTTAAAGCACACTGTTTTCTGGCGTTATGTAGATGATATTTTTGTTGTATGGTCTAACAACCATACCACAACAAATGTCAAAATTTAATAATGATTGTGGTGTTGATCACGCTGCTAAATACTGCATTTTCGGCATCAACAAAGTTATTATGTGGCAGGTGTCATTAGAGCACAGTTATTAAAGTCATTTCATGTAATAATGAATAAACGAGGCACGCATCTTTTCGTGTTTCCCACGGTGGTCTCGTTGTAAAATCATGGCTCAATCGTCGAAAATCTAGGTGGTGATGATTCCAAGCTCGGATGCAAGGAGGCCTAGGTTTTATTCTGCTATATTCAAAAGTTTTGTAAATGCGCTTCACAAACTATTCTTGAAGATTAAACCTTTCAAAGTTAGCACAATAATGATGTAAAATAGTAATCAGCATTCCGAATTTAAGTTACACTTCCTTTTTATTGCTTTTGTTGCAATACGACGTAACACACAAAACAACACTTCACAATACAAAACATACTCGAAAACATCCTCACTGTTAAAGTTCACATTTTATAAGCTGACTACAATATGCGTCTTTCCAACATGACGTCCAAGACTTGACTTTCTCAAGGTCCGACTCTCTAACAGACAAACTAACAATCGCTTACGCGCCCAAAAGTCAGAGTTACAAGTACGTCAAAGATCATAATGACAAAAGAAAGAATACACATAAGAATAATATTATTGCAATATAAACATATCGATGTATCACAAATGAAATCAAATTTGAATGTTGTCTCAGAAATATGTTAACTACTTTACAGAGACACAGTAGAATATTACTGGTATCGAGAGGTTCAGGTGAGGTGCCGTAATGGTTACGTAATTCATGTACCATTATAATGACCACATGGCGGATAAGAGCTGGAGAAATCCTTTTATCACTCAAACTCATTACACGAGAACAGCAAATTTAAGGCGGAGATTGAAAAAGATGGGACTTTACCCTTTCTAGACGGGCTAGCACTCCGCTAGAATGATGGATTATTGGGACATTCTGTGTACAGAAAACCCACGCACACGGATCTTTAGACGTCTAACTCTAGCTGTCATCACCCCGCACAAACGGCCGGGTGTTCTTAGTATCTTAAAACATCGTGCACAGGTAATATCGGACGATGAAAACCTCCAAGCAGAGTTAGAAGACTTGCAGAAGGTTATTAAAGAGGATGACTACACTTCACACCAAATAACGAAGGCCATGCAAAGCTATAATAACAAGAAGCAACGCACTGAGGACACTGATGACTACTATACACCAACTGTGTTCCTTCCATACGCCTGAAATGTGTCTTACAAAGCAGGCAGATTACTTACGAGAAATAAAATGAAGTTTGTCTTCCGTCCACCAGAGATGAGTTTGGCCATGGTCGGATCCGTTAAAGACGACACAATGGAATAAAACGGGCGTTTGAAAAATTGGATGTGTGTGTTTTGCCGGATATACAGGGTGAGTCACTAAATATTGCCACCTAGAATAACTCCGAAAGTACAGGGTGAGCACAAAGTTTTGCCCTGGATGATAGTAGCTGAAAAGTTGGTGGTACAAATGTTGCATGGGACAACATGGCCCAAATATGACGTTGGGTTTTTTTTGTTGCTGGGTGGGGTCGCGCCAGAGATATGAAGGCCAACTTTGTTTTTGTAAATGGGATCGTATAGCTTGGTACTTATTTCCTGATAGTGGCTATCGAGACGAATACAATGATATGTAACAGTAAGATCTTTGAAGATCAACGAAGGTTACAAAGGTTTCATGAACGTCCCTTTATAGAAGGTGTTCGAAGTAATGACCATTGGTATCAACGCAGTGCTCTGCAACCACGACACCATGCAGCGCGTAACAGATGGGCCCAACAACATGCCGAATGGAGCGCTCATGATTGGCATCACGTTCTCTTCGCCGGTAAGTGTTGCATATGCCTTCAACCAGACAATCGTCGGAGACGTGTTTCGAGGCAACCCGGTCAGTCTGAAAGCATTGGACACACTGTCCAGCGAGTGCAGCAAGGTGGAAGTTCCCTGCTGTTTTGGGGTGGCATTATGTGGGGTCGACGTACACCGATGGTGGTCATGGAAGGTGCCGTAACGGCTGTACGAAACGAGAATGCCATCCTCCGACCGATAGTGCAGCCGTATCGTCAGAATATTGGTGAGGCATTCGTCTTCATGGACAACAATTCGCGTCCCCATCGTTCAAATATCGTGAATGACTTCCTTCAGGGTAACGACATCGCTCGACATCCAGACATGAGCCCTACTGAACATGCCTGGGATACATTGGCTGTTTATAGACGATGTGACCCACAAAGACTCTGAGCGATCTACACCAAATAGCCGTTGAGGAGATGGACAATCTGGACCGACAGTGCCTTGATGAACTTATGGATAGTATGCCACGACGAATACAGACATATATAGTTCGCCTAGTTATGAAGGATTATAAAGGGCGGGAAGAGGGAGAGGTAGAATCTTATTGGGCTCTGAGTTTCCCACAATTTTAGTGTGGTCTCATTGCTCCAGGGCTTCCCCTCCAGTTTTATATCATGCGGCCTGTTTTGGTCTACATTTGTAGTTGCATAAGGTGCCTGCAAATTCCCTTTATGGTCTTGAATATTACTAAATGTATGTGGGATTATCCTGGATGAACTTGATGAATTGCCAGCATATCCCAGTGGGAGGTGGGAGGGAGGGGAGTGGGGGAGACCTTGATTACAAGTCACCTCTATATATAAGCTGACCCTGGAAGTGATTATTATCGGTGACCTTCAGATGAAATTGTGACTGGGCCCCTTAGTGATACTTATAAGCTACTGGTTACGAGTTACAGTGTTATATCAAAAGAAATGATGCGTTTCCCGTGTTTCCTCGTTCGCATACCCATCGCCGTGACGAGAAAAAGCATTTCAGTGGTTGCATACACACTATCAGCATAAATAAATTAATTATACAACAATCTACACAAATGAAGTAGTGGTCGGCATTATTCCGAAAGTATGAGTATCCTGAAAGAGCGTGGTGATTTGATATATATAATTTATTGAAATGTATTGCTGAAAAAGGCAGATCTGCTTTCACGACAATGTTTTTTGAACGAAGTGAACTCTTACTTTCAAAAAGCACACTTGGTTAGCTTCCACATTACTGTCGCGCGCATTATTCTCAGCTGCTGACAATACATTGACCATTGTGTTGCGCCACATATCAGTTGTTTACTTTTCTCAATAAAAACTATTTTATTTGCGAATCACACCTTGTCAGTTTGTCAAGCCGTAGGTGAACAACCAGCATCTGGCATGTGAGTGTCATTCAACCTGAGGGGTACGCTCGTCATTATTTTAATAGTGCTCGGGTAAAGAAAAGGAATAAAATTCTTTTTTAAGTTTCGAGTCCAGTCACTCGGTGTTAAAGATACGATGGGTTAAGGGATTCAGCCAAAATTCCAACAGAATTGTCGATTTATTTTTGTGTGAAATATTCAGTTTCTATCATTCGACGAAGCATGGCCATTTATGAGTAACGGCCACATTTTTCTTGTTGTCAGGTTTAATTGTACTTCTTTTGCCAAAACACAGTATAATTTGCAAAAACTCATTTTTGCTGCAGCTATTGTGACAGAATTTTGAAACAGAGTGTCTCATTAAACAAGTAATAGGCAACTAGAGAGCTCAATAACTTACGAAAAAGTTCATTGTGTCGGTTTGTGGTAACATAAGAAAGAAATTTCATGTTTATTTTCATACTAGAAAACTGTTGTTTCACTAGCTTTAGATAACTATTAAGGAATTACAGTCACTGGAATGGAAGAAACAAAATAGAAAGTGCATCTTCTGATATATCATCATAGTTAAGAAAGTTCAGCGTGTTTACTCTCCTTGTCGTTTGATTGAAATAATGAGGGAGAAGCTTTATGGAAACAGATGGCAACTTATTGTTTGGCGAAATCACGATGGAAACACTGGAAGATACCAAACATTGAAACATCCGGTCCAATATCCATGTGCAGAAAATTGATGTCTAGGGCCAGTATTTGATCTATAGCAAATGAACTTGTGTCAGGCACTACGTTTAAATAACCTTTTAGTCGAAAGAGTAAACTGAATTTCAGAATGCGCTACTAAAATGCGAAACTTTTCGTATGCAAACCGGTTAGTAAATTTTGTACTGAAAAGATAGTCGTTACTGAACCTCTTATTTATAGCAATAGAAACTGCTAAGTGCAAAACACACAGGTAAATGTTAGAATCTTTTTTCAGGATGCAGAGCGAAGATTCTACTTGATATTCTATTATGATAAGTTGTGTGTTATGAATGTGTTAACCTGACGGGTATTAGAAAAAAGTTTCCTTCAGTGGACGCTGTTTCTGCCACCGCTAAACGTCAGTTTAACATGAGTTGGAGTTTACGTAGGGACCGCTATATCCCAGTTTCAGATTCAGAGGCCCAGGTTCTACAGCGGCGTTATATTCACTCCCAGACAGCAGAATTGGCCAGACCGGCTTGCTGACGCTGTAAGAGAATATCGTATATTTTTCACTGAGAATTATTTTTAAATCATTTTGAGAGCACTTAGGTACAGTGAGAGGACTATTGTCGACGAACTGGATGACAATGTAAATATTCACATAATGCAGGAAGAGCGCTGATACGCCCACTGTGATGGTACACAAGGAAAGTGAATTAAGGACTCCTGCAGAGGAATACAATCCCTCGGACAGTATGTAAAGTCCGACGTCTTGGGCCCAGATATGGCATCGTATGCAGGTCAGACAACTCACTAACAAAGGGTGCCTTTAAACTCGAAACCGCGGAACCACAGGAAACCTAGTTAGACTAATACCCGATGATGCAAAACTCCCTCTTTTGTCTGGTAGCGCCATTAGACGGTGGCAGATTGTAGCTGCACAAATAAGTGCTCGAGTTGCGCGTATGGTATAGCTGCAATACGAATGTGTCTCTTGGAGTACTCGCATGCGGGTTACTGTGTAAACTGTGCACAGTGATATCATAAAGAAAATTAATTCCACGAATGTTAGGCACAAAGCTGTGATGTTCTGAACATGGAAACGAGTTAGAGTGTTCGTAGACATATAACATAACACAGTCACTCAGAAGTATAATGGTACCCCCACCCTAAGATACTTTGGCCTTACCCTCGACTGTCACCTCACCTGGACCCCTGACCATCCAGCAGAAAGCCCATTCCCACCTCCGTGTCCTGAAACTCCTGTCTGACCAGATATGGGGTTTGCATCCTTCCACCATCCTCCACACCTACAAATCCCTCATCTGTCCTATCGTCTGTTATGCCAGCATTGCCTGGATCTCCGCACCTACCCGCATTTACAAAGCCCTCCAAATCCTCAAACGCCATCCGCTCCCCCTTGCCTTTCGTATCCACCTTCCTTCCCCCACGCAATTCCTGTATGAACTCATCCCCTTCCCCCATCTCCTCCTTTTCCTCCAACATCTCTGCATCCTTTGCACTGTCCGCAGGCTTGATCCCCACCCCCTGGTTTCCTCCTTCCTGTGCACATCTCGCCCTTTGTCGCCCTCTCTCCACCTCCGCATCCTCCATCTCCTTCATCAGGGCAATTTCCAGCGCCTCCCCTTGCCAGATGATGAACTTCGCCATGACATATACCCTACAAGGCCTACTATAACGTGGCCTTGTTGCCCCCCCCCTCCCTTAGGGTCCCCTTTTTTCTCACCCCTCCTTCTCCCAGAGCGGATTTTCCTCCTTCCCTCCCTGAGTCCCTGCAACCCTCCTCACCTGTTTTCCTTTCTCATCCCTTCCCTTCCTAGCCCTCCTTCAGCGGGCCCCCACCTCATCACCCTTTCTCTCCCCTCCTCCGCATCTCCTTCCCCTTCTTCCCATTTCCCGTGTCCAGCCCCCCCTCCTCCCCGTCCTCCCACGCAGATCCTCCCAGGTTTTTATTTGCTATCAGTGTGCTAATTTAGTGTTGTGTTTTCGTGCCATTCTACAGTGCCATCTAGTGATGTGGGTTTTAAATGTGTGGTCGACCAGTTTATTGCCTGTGAAGTTCATTGCTAGCCTGCTCGTCCTGTGGCTGTTTTACCTGTTCTACGGACTTTTACACTCCAGCTGTACTTTGCCTGGTGCCTTTTAATGTAGTGTGTGTGTTTTCTTGTAACATACTTGTTTAGACTTTTATCTCCAATTTTCTGTCACCGCTTCGTTTGTCTTACGTGTTTCTGTACTACCTTTTTCTGTATTCCACCAGGTTATCTCTTTTATATTATTTTTTAAATGTCTTCCTGTCTATTTATGTCTCTTAGCTGAAGGGCAGCGCTAATGCTGCTGCCAGCCCACCGCTGATGGGGAATGGAAATGACAATAAAGGAAAAAAAATAATTGTCCCCCCTACCCTCCATCTCTACACCATCTCCTTTCCCAAGGTGGCTTCCATCAACTCCCCCTCCTGGATGATGCCCTCTCTCCCTCCATTTATCCTTTCTCTCAACTCTGATCCTCACCTCCCCTCCTTTCATCCGACCTTTTCCTGGGCCGGCTCCCCCCCCCCCCCCGCCCATTCCATCCTGATTTTCCCCCACCTACCCACTCTCTACCTCCCTTCTCTCCCCCAAGTCCTTTTGCATTTCCTTCCTCCGCCTTTCCCCATTCCCTCTCGTGTCTGCCCTGCTCCTCCCTTCTGAATCCTCTCCCTCCATTGTTTCTCCCGCGCCTCTTTCGTTTTTCCTCTCCTCTCCCATTTTTTTCCCCATTATCTATCCTGGTCCCCCCATCTGCCCTCTGCTGTGGTGTGTCATATTTGTGCCAACCTTTTAGTGCAGTGTTCAAGTGAGTGTTCAGTGTTGTGCATCTTTTCCAGAGTGTTACAAACAGAAATCATGCTGTCGCTGGGTGTGATTTTTATGTCTCTTACGAACAGAAACCAGACTGTTGCGGTGTTTTTTTTTAATCGTCTGTCTATTATTTTACCTGTCTGTCTCCTGTGTGTTTTATTAGCATCGCCACCCCTTTGTTTTATGTTTTAATTTCCACTATTTTCCGCCATTTTACCATTTAAATTACCGATTTTATCACCTGCTTTTATTATTTATTATAATCATTTTTTTAAAACAAATTCCGTAGGCTGAAGAGTGGCGTACTAAGCTGCTGCCAGCCCGACCCCTTCGGGGGGGGGGGGGGAATCGAAATCCAAAATAAAGGGGAATATATATATATATATATATATATATATTATATAATGCCGACGACTCAGAAATACATGACGTTATGCTAAAAACACATACTGATTTTGAAGGATAGGAAAAATCTGAACCCAAATGTGGGTGTTGAAGCAGTTCACGACATTCCTCTCTAGTTCAACAGGAAGAGTCCACTCATAGCCAGTACTAACTATCTCCACTCAAACAGTAGAGGCACAGTGTATTAGACGGTACTAATGACAGGGTACTAGAGAACATTTGTGAAGACTACTACAATTGTGGCTTCATTTCCTATAGCTAACTAATTAGACGCTATAAGTGAGTAAAAAGTAAATAAAATTGCAGATTAATTCTGAATTATGTGTCTAGAAAAAGGCTAGGAGGAGATCGTTTAGTAGCAAACACGTCGTCGCAGTTAAAAAACTAATCTCCTACCGAACAGGCCATGAAGGCCCAAGGGTACCGACCGGCTGCCGGGTCAACCTGAGCCCATAGGCTGGTCACCCATCCACGTTGTAGCCCAGCAAGACAGCGCTTAACTTCGATGATCTCATGGGAACCGGTGTTACCACTGCGGTAAGGCCATTGGCTCTATCGCAGTTACAAAAGATCGTCTAATATCAAAATTTGATAGAGCAACGTCGTATGAATCTACAGTTTACTATTGGGATTTGCTAATGTGGGCACCAGAGGTGTCTACAATGGTTGTCTCGGACAATTTCAAAGCTTACAGTCTTAAGGCTGAATATGGCATTTCATTCAAGCATACTATCACATTTGTCGCACTTAAAGACGCAGAATTCGATAGTAGTATAAGTCAGAAGGCATAATAGTTTGTGGAGGAAGTGAACATGTTTGTGACGTAGCAAAATGTGGAGAAGGGAAATGTTTGGAACAGTGACTAGAGTCTATTTCAGTTGGAAATGTCTTTATTATCAGCCCAGAGGAAAGAAAACTGCAAGTAGAGTTATGTATCTGTACACGGCTACACAACTAATGTGACTGTATCAACGGTAGGCAGGTTAACAGACAGGATGTACAGAGGCACAAACCACTTCCGGCCCAAATATTTCAAAGAACCTTGAAAGAACCTGCTCGCCAAACACTGATGCGAAGACACGTAAACGTGGAAAAATAATCAAAGATCACATGAAACATTTTCTTACTTCAGTCCTTGCTGAACGTGTAACAAGTGAAAGGAACCTGTCGCTGTGTGATTCCCGGTCGAATCATACAGATAGTACCCTTCTAGATGCAGTTTCCCAGACGAAGATATTAATCTGAAGATATTGCCACCGAAAGTAACAAAATATTGCCAACCTCTTGATGTTTAGTTCTTTCGGCAATACAAGTTCTATGTCATAAGGATTGCTAATTTTGTAAGACTACAATGTGTCCAAGGCGAAGATGCATGATCACTATTTCCTCCTAAAACTTCACTCTGTGATTTACAGCCGGCCGTTGTGGCCGAGCGGTTCTAGGCTCTATAGTTTGGAACCGCGCTACCGCTACGGTCGCAGGTTCGAATCCTGCCTTGGGCATGGATGTGTGTGATGTCCTTAGGTTAGTTAGGTTTAAGTAGATCTAAGTTCTAGGGGCCTGATGACCTCAGAAGTTGAGTTCCATAGTGCTCAGAGCCATTTGAACCATTTGTGATTTACATGTAATTTTCTACCTCAAACTATATGCCTGTGTTACAATACGCTTGACGAAAGGTAGGTTATAAAACTGACATATCCATATTTTCTTTTAAAAATATAGTAAGCCTAGATTTTGATACTGAACTCCTTGAAAACGAATGTGATTTTTATTATAAGTAATGACTTTAGTGACGTCTTCACATTGTTCTCTTCCACGTTATTTTAACCATTTCATCAAAATTACGCAGCTGTACTATGAGTTAACATAAGCACTATCATGTGTGTGGATATTTGTGTTCTGCGCTATAAACAATTACTTTAAGCTTCGGGTATTTTGCACTGTTGACTGAAAATGTAATTATACTCTGTGCAACAGACATTGTAGGACTGATGAGAACCAAGCCCCTTGTACGGGCAGGACATGTCAGTCGGATGGATAAATGCCGATGGCCTTTGGAAGCTATTGATTATACTCCCTGTGGAAGACGACCACTGGGAAGACCAAAGAAGAGATGGAGGGATGGAATCCATGAGGACTTGCTGCAGATTGTAATAGAGGATAACTGGCGCCAGGAGGCACGAAACGGAACCCACTGGAGGAGGAAACTTGTAGCAGCGCGCGGTCCACTGGGCCCGAGCGCGTTTAGTAAAGCAAGTAATGATACACTGACATCATTGAATTACTTATAATTTCCCTCCTATCGTATTTTATCTTGTTAATTTCGTCTCTCTATTAATATGTCACTTGGGGTAGAGTGCAATGTTTCCTCTGATTCCGGACAGACAGAGAGTACATTCGTAATTTTTCTACCTTTAAGTCTTACTTCTCTCACTAGAGTTAATGAACACAGCCATGTATGTGGCTGCTGGAAGAGATGGACTCTTACAGTAACTGAATCTTGGAAAGTGTACAACTTCCTTTGTGACCAGGTTCAAATGGTTCAAATGGTTCTGAGCACTATGGGACTTAACATCTGTGGTCATCAGTCCCCTAGAACTTAGAACTACTTTAACCTAACTAACCTAAGGACGTCACACGCATCCATTCCCGAGGCAGGATTCGAACCCGCGACCGTAGCGGTCACGCGGTTCCAGACTGAAGCGCCTAGAACCGCACGGCCACATCGGCCGGCTGTGACCAGGTCATCTCTCAGTATTACAAGAGAGTACTGGATGAGTACTACAAAACCCTTTTACAGATTTGTCGGATGGGTAAACGGAATACGACTTTATCTGATTTGAAAAGGAATTTGGAAATCATGAGCACTTAATACTAAAGTAACCAAGAAAGGTGCATGCTTATCTCCCATTAAAACTAAATAACTCACGTCATCCTATGAAAATTCGTGAAAAATGGCACGGCAGTGTCGAATTAGTTCATAATGAGGGACCAGGATATATGATCGTTTTAAATAATTTGCAAAATATGTGATATCATGGCAAATAGATTCTAAGACGACGTTGCACAACATTTCATCATGATCAGCACAGGAAAAAAGGAAAAAAAAGGATAGCATTAAGTTTCTCCTCAGTCGCCCTTTATATTTGACTATGATAAAATGTTTCTATGTATTTTAACTGCTTGCTACAAAATATACATAGTATTGCTTTTTAACTCCACTTCATATTTCGACACACGCTCAATAAGCCGCTACGTTACATATGTATATAAATACCTAAACCACACGTAGTTTAAAAATTGAAGACTTGAGATAACTAATCTGCAAATATAACGCTCCGGTGGAATAAATCGTGGTTAATTTCACTTTCTGTAGGCTTTTTGAGGACGTAATTCTGCTGAATTTTCTAACTTTTCGAATTTCGCTTCTCAAAGGCAAAGCAAATCTCGCAACATTAACCCCTGTAGCATTGTAATAACCTTTATTGTGTGTGGTAAAGAGCTTCGTGTCGTGTCGAGATTGACAGACAGGCAAAGCGGTTCAAATATTGGCGAACACTACCGACTCCTACCGATTCGAAACAACGGAGTGCGTGCGCCAAGAAACTTTCGGAAAACAGAATTTCTTAACAGCTCACGACTTTTTGTGTTCATAATGCCTCCTGTTACGTAGCAATTATCAGCTAAATTAAGATCTTGAGCTACGATGGACGATACGTTCACTACTAATGGTGAGACTGCCTTACGTCGAGCGTGCAGTAAGCAGAACGGGTGTCCCATGAACTCCCTGGGAGTCTCCCATATTCAGCAACATATACGCAAGGATGTGCACACAAAAGACAAAGCACAACAATAGTCTAAGAAGCAAATGTTATTCGAGTAGAGACAAAGCACTCGAAACTCCACAAATGAATAATTTTTCCACGACTTACTCTCAGCTATGGCTGTTGCTACCACTCCACGGTAAGTGGAGTGAGTATCGTGCAGCTGTACGAAAATATAGCAGGCAACAGGTTCTTGGTTAATTGCCATTAAGGAAAAACTGTTTATAGTTTTGCTACTAGGAGACCCTGGGAAACCACCACATATCGACAGCCGTAGACGAAACAACGGACGTTTACGTACATTTCGTTGGAAATATCGATGTTGGCGAACTGGATAGAGTAGAATTTCTGAGTCATTATTGTCTTGTGACAGCCAGAGCGAGAGCACCAGCAGCAGCGAGTACTGTTTGTATAAAGCGTTTATTTTGCATTTTGTTTACGACCTTCCACTAAGGAAGGGATTCTATTTGTGTTTATCTGCTCTGCATAGTAACTAACAGTTCTTGATAAAACTTTACGTAGTTTTCGTGTTAGATTTCTTAGTGTTTTCTTGATCGTTTAGAACAGAAAGCGCCCTAAAACCGTCTTTGTTTGTTTCGCGGCCGTTAGCCACTAGTCACTTGAATCAGCAGTTGTCTTGTGACAGCCAGAGCGAGAGCACCAGCAGCAGCGAGTACTGTTTGTATAAAGCGTTTATTTTGCATTTTGTTTACGACCTTCCACTAAGGAAGGGATTCTATTTGTGTTTATCTGCTCTGCATAGTAACTAACAGTTCTTGATAAAACTTTACGTAGTTTTCGTGTTAGATTTCTTAGTGTTTTCTTGATCGTTTAGAACAGAAAGCGCCCTAAAACCGTCTTTGTTTGTTTCGCGGCCGTTAGCCACTAGTCACTTGAATCAGCAGTTGTCTTGTGACAGCCAGAGCGAGAGCACCAGCAGCAGCGAGTACTGTTTGTATAAAGCGTTTATTTTGCATTTTGTTTACGACCTTCCACTAAGGAAGGGATTCTATTTGTGTTTATCTGCTCTGCATAGTAACTAACAGTTCTTGATAAAACTTTACGTAGTTTTCGTGTTAGATTTCTTAGTGTTTTCTTGATCGTTTAGAACAGAAAGCGCCCTAAAACCGTCTTTGTTTGTTTCGCGGCCGTTAGCCACTAGTCACTTGAATCAGCAGTTGTCTTGTGACAGCCAGAGCGAGAGCACCAGCAGCAGCGAGTACTGTTTGTATAAAGCGTTTTTGTACTTATTTGCTGCGCTTAGCTTTTAAATAGTTTTTCTGGGAAAACCTAGCGTAGTTTTCGCGTCTCGTATTTCAGTGAGTGTTTCTTGATTATCAGAGTAGCTCATCAGAAGATTATCTTGGGAATTTTTCACCGTATAGGGTAGGGTAAACATGTGTAGGGACTGTGGTTGTTGTGAGCGGACGCAAGGAGAATTGGCCACTCTTCGGGGGCAGGTGGAGGCTTTGTCTGTTGGGCTCATCGAGCTCGAGGCGCAGGCGTCGGCTCGTAGTGGCGTTGGGGCAACTGTGGTGAGACCTATGCCTACTTCGGTGGCCTTGGAATCACATGGAACCCCTGATGTCGCTGCGTCTTCCGGCAGTGAGCATCTTACCGGTCAGCCATCACTCCAGGGTGAATGGCGGACAGTGGTGGGCTCGCGCGTGCCTGGCCGAAAGGCGAAGGTGGGATCTGGCCGCGTGGCAGCTGCCTTACCCCTTTCCAACAGGTACGGGGTGCTTCCTAGTGGTGATGACATCGTTTCCGAGCCACCACAGGATGCCTCGCCTGTTGGGCCAGTGGCCGATTCTCCGGCAAGGTCCCGACAGTCGCAGAGGGCGGGCCTATTAGTTATAGGGAGCTCCAACGTTAGGCGGGTTATGGAGCCCCTCAGGAAAATAGCGGGTAGGTCGGGGAAGAATGCCAGTGTGCACTCGGTGTGCCTGCCGGGGGGTCTCGTCCGTAATGTGGAGGAGGCCCTTCCGGCAGCTATTAAACGCACTGGGTGTGACCGGCTGCAGATAGTAGCACATGTCGGAACGAATGACGCCTGCCGCTTGGGTTCTGAGGCCATCCTTGGTTCCTTCCGGCGGCTGGCTGATTTGATGAAGACAACCAGCATCGCACGCGGAGTGCAAGCTGAGCTTAATATCTGCAGCATAGTGCCCAGAGTCGATCGCGGTCCTCTGGTTTGGAGCCGTGTGGAGGGTCTAAACCAGAGGCTCAGACGACTCTGCGACTATAATGGTTGCAAATTCATCGACCTCCGTTATTGGGTGGAGAACTGTAGGGCCCCCCTAGACAGGTCAGGCGTGCACTACACACCGGAAGCAGCTACTAGGGTAGCAGAGTACGTGTGGCGTGCACACGGGGGTTTTTTAGGTTAGAGGGAGCCCCCTTGGGCGAAACGATAAAATACCTGACGGCTTACCAGAGAGGACATTATCATCGTTGATAAAGAACGTCCGTCCTCAGAGACCAAAAACAGGAAAAGTTAACGTAATATTGGTAAACTGCAGGAGTATCCAGGGCAAGGTTCCTGAATTAGTATCTCTTATTGAAGGAAATAGTGCGCATATAGTATTAGGAACGGAAAGTTGGTTAAAACCGGAAGTGAACAGTAACGAAATCCTAGACACAGAATGGAATATATACCGCAAGGATAGGATAAACGCCAATGGTGGAGGAGTATTTATAGCAGTAAAGAATTCAATAATATCCAGTGAAGTTATTAGCGAATGCGAATGTGAAATAATCTGGGTTAAGCTAAGTATCAAAGGTGGGTCAGATATGATAGTCGGATGCTTCTATAGACCACCTGCATCAGCAACCGTAGTAGTTGAGCGCCTCAGAGAGAACCTGCAGAACGTCGTGAAGAAGTTTCGTGATCATACTATTGTAATAGGGGGAGACTTCAATCTACCAGGTATAGAATGGGATAGTCACACAATCAGAACTGGAGCCAGGGACAGAGACTCTTGTGACATTATCCTGACTGCCTTGTCCGAGAATTACTTCGAGCAGATAGTTAGAGAACCAACTCGTGAAGCTAACGTTTTAGACCTCATAGCAACAAATAGACCGGAACTTTTCGACTCCGTGAATGTAGAAGAGGGTATCAGTGATCATAAGTCAGTGGTTGCATCAATGACTACAAGTGTAATAAGAAATGCCAAGAAAGGAAGGAAAATATATTTGCTTAACAAGAGTGATAGGGCACAAATCGCAGAATATCTGAGTGACCACCATCAAACGTTCATTTCTGAGGAAGAGGATGTGGAACAAAAATGGAAAAAATTCAGAAACATCGTCCAGTACGCCTTAGATAAGTTCGTACCGACTAAGGTCCAAAGCGAGGGGAAAGATCCACCGTGGTATAACAATCATGTACGAAAGGTACTACGGAAACAAAGAAAGCTTCATCATAGGTTTAAGAGTAGTCGAATCATAGCTGATAAGGAAAAGCTGAACGAAGCGAAAAAGAGCGTAAAGAGAGCAATGAGAGAAGCATTCAACGAATTCGAACATAAAACATTGGCAAACAATCTAAACAAGAACCCTAAAAAGTTTTGGTCATATGTAAAATCGGTAAGCGGATCTAAATCCCCTATTCAGTCACTCGTTGACCACGATGGCACCGAAACAGAGGACGACCGAAGAAAGGCAGAAATACTGAATTCAGTGTTCCGAAACTGTTTCACTGCGGAAAATCGTAACACGGTCCCTGACTTCAGCCGTCGCACGGACGCCAAAATGGAAAATATTGAAATAAACGATATCGGAATTGAAAAACAACTGCTATCACTTAGTAGCGGAAAAGCATCCGGACCAGACGAGATACCCTTAAGATTCTACAGTGATTATGCTAAAGAACTTGCCCCCTTTCTATCAGCAATTTACCGTAGATCGCTGGAAGAACGTAAAGTACCTAGCGACTGGAAGAAAGCGCACTTCGTTCCCATTTTCAAGAAGGGTCATAAATCAGATGCGAATAATTATAGGCCTATTTCGCTTACGTCAATCTGTTGTAGAATAATGGAACATGTTTTGTGTTCTCGTATTATGACGTTCTTAGATAATACAAATCTCCTTCATCATAACCAACATGGATTCCGCAAACAGAGATCATGTGAAACTCAGCTCGCCCTATTTGCCCAAGAAATTCACAGTGCCGTAGACACTGGCGAGCAGATTGATGCCGTATTCCTGGACTTCAGGAAGGCATTTGATACGGTTCCGCACTTACGTTTAGTAAAAAAAATACGAGCTTACGGAATATCGGACCAGGTTTGTGATTGGATTCAGGATTTCCTAGAAGAAAGAACACAACATGTCATTCTTAACGGTTCAAACTCTGCCGATGTAGAGGTAATTTCGGGAGTACCGCAAGGAAGCGTGATAGGACCTTTATTGTTTACAATATACATAAATGACTTAGTTGACAACATCGGTAGCTCCGTGAGGCTATTTGCAGATGACACGGTTGTCTACAAGAAAGTAGCAACATCAGAAGACTCGTACGTACTCCAGGAAGACCTGCAGAGGATTAATGCATGGTGCGACAGCTGGCAGCTTTCCCTAAACGTAGATAAATGTAATATAATGCGCATACATAGGGGCAGAAATCCATTCCAGTACGATTATGCCATAGGTGGTAAATCATTGGAAGCGGTAACGACCGTAAAATACTTAGGAGTTACTATCCGGAGCGATCTGAAGTGGAATGATCACATAAAACAAATAGTGGGAAAAGCAGGCGCCAGGTTGAGAGTCATAGGAAGAATTCTAAGAAAATGTGACTCATCGACGAAAGAAGTAGCTTACAAAACGCTTGTTCGTCCGATTCTTGAGTATTGCTCATCAGTATGGGACCCTTACCAGGTTGGATTAATAGAAGAGATAGACATGATCCAGCCAAAAGCAGCGCGATTCGTCATGGGGACATTTAGTCAGCGCGAGAGCGTTACGGAGATGCTGAACAAGCTCCAGTGGCGGACACTTCAAGAAAGGCGTTACGCAATACGGAGAGGTTTATTATCGAAATTACGAGAGAGCACATTCCGGGAAGAGATGGGCAACATATTACTACCGCCCACATATATATCGCGTAATGATCACAACGAAAAGATCCGAGAAATTAGAGCAAATACGGAGACTTACAAGCAGTCGTTCTTCCCACGCACACGTGAATGGAACAGGGAAGGGGGGATCAGATAGTGGTACAATAAGTAGCCTCCGCCACACACCGTAAGGTGGCTCGCGGAGTATAGATGTAGATGTAGATGTTTTGACTTCTTGCAAAGTGTTGGAGCGCACAAATCATTCAACGTTGTTTTGTGAATGATAGTCTTAAAGTTCTTGTTATGTATTCCCATGCGGAGGCCGCTCATGCTGAAGGCGGGAGCTGCCGTGGTCATATCTTATCAGTATTTAATCCACATCACATGTCTGGCCGACAGCTACTTAGAGTCGAACCTATGTGCAGCAACCGCGCATGAATAAGTAAAATAATTTCATACGTCAAAAAAGTATTCCTCGAGGAAAGCCCTGAATATTGTGTCGCTCAGTAAAGAGCTTCTATAGAACCTGCTTCTATAGAACCTGGCATTGCCTTTTAAGCTTGCCTAATGAAATGGAAATGAGCATACGGCATTGTGGGCCTGGAGTCCCCATTTGGGGGAGTTCGGCCGGCGAGGGCAAGTAGTTATTGCATTCGACGCCACATTGGGCGACTTGCGCGCCGAAGATAGGAATGAAATGATGATGAGGACAACACAACGCCCAGTCCCTGAGCGGACAAAACCTCACGCCCCAGCCGCGAATCGAACCCGGGCCCCTTGGCGTGGTAGGGAGTAACGCTACCGCTACGCTAAGAAAGCGGACGCTTGTCCTGATGAGGCGAGTGCATGGACTGAAATTGTCGAATTTCACAATGAATGTCTTCAAACCGAGAAATCTGTGAACTATACATAGCCAAGAGATCAGTCAGGTTTGATGCGAACGGCACAAGGTGCTAAAACTGAAAGTACTCTGGTATACATCCATAACCTCTTTGGCTTGCTTGCCAATTGCATTAAAGTATTACAGCATATCGGGTTGCCTTTGCATAAATCGTCTGAAAATGTCAAATGCAAGCTAACTGTCATTAGAGGTGATACTCAGCAGAGAAAAGTGAAAAAGTTCTACGCTCTTTTGGCAAGAAATCCAAGCTACAAGACTTGTGCTACTATCTTAAAATGCTCAGTAAAAGGAAAGCAGACGCTCCAACGGATATATCTCCAGGACTGTTTGGTCTTTTGAAATTTGCATGACCAACGTCATACGATGTGGAAAGACCTGTGTCCTACAAAATATAATTTTCTGGCCAGCGGCATTCTGTGACCATAGAATAACGGATCAAGCTGAGAAGTTGAGCTTCAAAATAAAACGTTTGGTAGAGTCCGTTAGGACCCGCAGCAAACCCGAAGAGTCTTTCATGACTTATTACGCCGGGAAAGCCTACTTAATCACATCGAGTCAGTTAGTAACTTGAGAGAAGATGGACGTTTTAGTAAAGAGATATGACATTAGAGCAGGATAGAATTTCAAACTAAAAAAATTAAGTATTGTAAAATGAACGTTCTTAACGTGCTTTGCGGTCTCTCGTACGCTTGAGTGCACATTTGCGTAATGTAGAAGGCCATGGTGAAACTCAGAAGTTAATTTCAGTTGAAATTACTGTTTTACGTTAAATATTTAATTAAGTATTTTTGTGCTGTTACCTATTTACATATTTTACAACTTCATTACAAGTATATATACAGAATGTAACGGGACTAAGTGTAGATTATTTAAAGGTGTTACCTTATAAGTACATTTTTGTCGAGCAGTCTTCCCACAAAAATGTTACAAACTTCACGACATGATGTCCTCTGCATGGTCGTAGCTGCAATACTGAGTACGTCTGTCGGTGTAGACTAACCGTTTTGTGTCTGAGCCATGCTGCGGCTCGCGTTGGTGCTGTTTGTAGGTTTCCGCCCTCCGTTGCCCTATGTCGGTGGGTAAGTCGTAATGAAAGTACTAGGGAAATATCCTCGAGTGGTTCTAGGTGCTTCAGTCCGGAACCGTGCTGCTGCTACTGTCACAGGTTCGAATCCTGCCTCGGGCATGGATGTGTGTGATGTCCTTAGGTTTACGTAGTTCTAAGTCTAGGGGACCGACGACCTCAGATGTTCAGTCCCATAGTGCTTAGAGCCATTTGAATCATTTTTTGGATTACGTCTGCTGGTGTTCACTCGTCCACACTTCAGCATCTGACCCGCTGCCCAGGGGAAAATAAGCTGTAGTCAAACTTATTTAGAGGAAATGACCAACATAGAAACATACGATTTGTCATAGGTGTAATTGCTGTTCCTCAAATTACGTAAATACTGATGTAAAGTCGTTCAATACACCTGTCTTCAGTCACCGATAGAAATATCTGCAGTTGGACCCGTTATACGCTGTGCGACGTTAAATACAAATCTGGACCCTAATTATAAGTCAATTTCTGAGAGTGACACATTATTCTACCAGTAATGGTGGACCTATTGATGCTACAAAATTCCATATTTGGCCAGCACAAATTCTGGAACAATCTGACCATGTGTTTTATTAACATCTGTTTTCAGACACGATGTTCTGTTTGCACAGAAATACATTTTTCATTTTCGGATTTATTCGTCCGATTGCGTGACACGCTGTCCGTCCGGCGTTGTCTGTACGCAATAAAGCTGAATTATTGCTCTGGTGGATAAAAACGCTCACCTGTACCACCACGCACCCTAAATGTGGCGCACGACCACACACCGCACTTTCCGTTTCTGTCGCCGATGTGTACAGCGCCTTCCACTGGCCTATCATCCGAGTCTGACTGTGAGACACTTGAAGAGGAAGACGTTGCACTGGTTTCTCCCTGAAAGAGGGGGTTTCTCAACTCCAGTAACCTTGGGTGTCACTGAATTTTTATCATTAAAAACGGAAATATTTCCAGTTGGAAGTATGTGACGTTTGTAATGTATGTATAATAATTTTTTACGTCACCATCATTTCATATAGTAATAAAAGAGCCCAGGGAAGAAACCAGGTACGTCAGTTTTTCAAAGAAACTAAGAAAGTTAATGTTTAACTTCAAAACGCAATAAGTACTTTTCATTCAATGCAGTGTTTTCAAACAATGTGAAATACTAGAGTCCTGTATTTCATGAACCAAATCGGAAAAACACTAGCACTACCAACTTTTCAGGAAAGAAACCAAGTAAGTGTCCTGAAACACAAAGAGAACTAAGCTAGTCTTGGTTTTCTGTGTATGTACGTACGTTTTACTACTATTTCAAATATTCTTATTATCTTTTCTAACACTGTTATTTTCATTTCCAGTATTCCAATTATCGTTTCTAATGTTATTATTATCAGTTCTCCTATTATTATTACTTTTATTCATGAAATCTCACAGTTATAGGTTATGTGACTAACCGTGGAAAAACTTCACTATCGCCTTGCCACAGACCGTCATAAGACTAATTAAATTCTGCTACTTTTCTCTGGAAATACGTAGGCGACGTGCGGATAATAGAAATATAGAAATATTTGTTACATGTTTTGACACATAACCAATTTTAAACGAAAATTTGAAGGATGTCTACTTAAAATTACGTGTGTAGGTCTAAGAGCGTAGATGTGTTATGTTTTGTTGCACATTTGTGAAGTTCCATGACACACGTCACTCCAGTTCATCAGACGAGGGTGAATAGATGAGGCCTCAATTTCCTTCGCAGATTGAGTCTTAAACGCACATTTCACTACATACTTGTGATTTAAAAAGTCTTTCGCATCGCATACCATTTCCTGACAGACTCTCTTCACAATGAAAGGTGACGGCTTCATTCTTGAATTTTCGGTCATGTTTATGAAGTCCTTCCGGGTTTCCATTCTTTTTTCCGAATCGCACAGACCAAAGTTATTATCAGTTCCACGCGTGGATGACCTCATTCTGGAAATGTGATCTTCATGTTTCTCAAGCCATGGATGTTATTACTAATAACATTGTGCATGAAGCGAAAAATTTTGAAAATGTTGTTTAGCCTTTCGGCAGAATCACAAAACACTTGAAGCTCTTCAAGTTTTTAACTAGGTCAGCCGAAAAAACACTATCTCGTTCGTAACTTCCGTGGTAGTACCTTCATAGTACATATATAAAACTGACTGCCACTTGGGGCGAATGTGGATGTTAAATGAATATATTGATAGCTAACACATGTAAAACACATCTTTTATAGATATATATTTTGTATTGAGGCATTTTTAGCTAAATCAGTATAAATTGCTTCAATCTTCTTGGCTTTCAGAGCTTTCTGTCTTACCTCCGTTTTGCGTTCGTAAATGTTTCATGTTTTATTTTATGAAGAACACACATGGTTGTTCACGGTTTAATTTCTTCTTTATTTTTTCCTGGGGACAGACCTTTTAATGTGGGCGAAGGTCCAGTGTCGACATCTGAAGAGCACAGCACGATTTATTACACAGTTCTGAAACAAAACGCACAGAAACACAATGTAAGAACAACTACAACAATAAAATTTCAAAGATATAATGTCGCGAAATTTCGGCCACAGCATGGCCATCTGTTGAACTGAATTTGATTCACCAGGTTTTTTCGCTGGAACAGGTGACTTACCTGGTTTCTTCGCTGGAACACTTGACTTTCCCGCTTCTTTCCCTGTACGTCAAAGCTTGCTTGAATGGCAAATAAACTCATGAGTTCTGTCTGTTAATGTTAACAAGTGGGCCTTTCAATGGAGAAGCTAATGATACCTCAAATTCAGTTTGACAAAAAAAAGTGACTTGCCTGGTTTTCCCTCGACCCTTATTAAGGAAACGTGTTCACAATACAGGTTTCGGTAAATCATTGCTATCTTCAAATGTGCTTAATCCATTAAAAAGCTTCGCACATATATGAGCTACAGGGGACCTGACAGTGAGCCTTGGGGAACCCCATGCAAGATTTTATTTTTCCCAGTCACAATAATCGACCCTTACGGATGGTGATGATGAGATCCCATACTCCGAGGAGTGTAGGGGACGATGCGGGAGACACGCACCGCCGACTAGGCAAGGTCCTAGCGGAGGTGGTTTGCCATTGCCTTCCTCCGAACGTAACGGGGATGAATGAAGACGGGTTTAATTAAAACTACAACTTTCTGCATTATTCTGGTTGATTACGAAACTTATTATCGGTTGCTCTACCATCAGTCCCACAAAACTATAAAATGCGTGGTGGTTACACTTAAGCTTTTGCTACTTGACCCAGTGTAAACAGAAATCTGTTTGCCGCGTGGGTACCCAGCATTATAGGAAAGCTGTTCGGGCTGCAGGATTCGCTTTGTTAGTACTCTTAGTGTCACGACTTTCCTTTAGGCGCCGCTACTGGTACGGCGACGTAGGGTTGAAACACGAGCAGCAGTGTGTACTGCAGTTGCAGATAGTAACGTAGGCCTGGACAGGGTGAGCAGGGCTTTACCCGTAAAATGTTTAATCAAAACAACAGCAACACTGCTGCTGCTTTACACGATTATCGACGCATTAAAGCCACACGGAAAGGTCCTCTTTCCGGACCAGGGCTGCAGATCGTGATTCGAAAGTTCGAACTGACTGGCGATTTTGAAATTGCACCTGGGAGCCGCCAACTGTCATCTGGGCCACAAATTGTGGAATGAATTACTGTTGCCATGAAATTAACAAGTGTTATCTTCTCACGGGGAAACTAAAATCTGTTTCTTTCAGTCGCTTATTTGTATTTATCTTCCGCATATCCTTAGAAATGATTGTACAAAGTTTCACTGTCCACAATCAATTGTTTTTAAAGGGCTCTCCCTCAAGTAGCTGAAGTTATATTATAGCCATCCTGTACTGTGATTCACAAAGTCAAACACCTTACATAAGTCACATGAAATATCAACACGGTCATATTTTGTTATTTAATGCTTGCCATATTTGGTGAATATGTAAATGGCCTCCTTAATAAAGCAAGTCTTCTGAAATCTCAACTGTGATATATTGAGGATACTATTGTTGCTTAATTGAGATACTATTCTATAATTCGTGCACCTTTAGTTAATCTGTGAGTTAAAAAATGTTTCGTGTTTTTGGCTCCCAAGGAACCTCAAAGCCGCCATCTACTATCCCATACCGGAGAAATGAGTACCTGGAAAAATGATTTGGATGAGAATGAGGTTTTGGAAAAAGTTAATTTCTTGAAAGAAATAAGAGTAATTCAGGGCAAGTTGAGATATTTTATGAATAACTGCTGTTATATATGTAAACGAAGTGTCAACAAGTTCAGCTATTTAATAACTAGCCATATCATTGTCAAAAAGGTTTTCCTTGAATCAACACCTAAATTTAGCGTGTTTTGAGAGCAGACCACGCTAGAAAGGTAAATGAGGCGTCAAAAAGTTCACCTCTTCAAGGTCTATCTGCTTCTTGCATAAAAATTAGCGTTCGTGTGATTTTTAACTACCGAAATTAATTCTTTCGACCAACATACTAAATTCAAAACATTTTGACAACTAAAGATGTTAGGAAAGCAATTTTGTAAACGTCTCTCTAATAATAACTCAGTGTTGTTGCAGCTATATATGACCAGTGTTTGCCTTGCAGCTGTTCAGCGCTTCACTGTTGAAAGCTGTGAACAGCGCTACTAGCTGCCAGGCAGCTTCTTACAGGTTCGCAAGCACGCCTGACCACAAAGGTCTCTTGGTACACGTGCAATATTTTCCAGTAACAGCGAAGGCAGAGTGCTGTGTGAGAGGGACTGAGAACGGAAAATATCGTTGAAGAGTGTGGAATAACCTGAATGAATAGCGCTAAAATTCTTTGCAGGCGGGTTGGATGCAGAGCAGCACATCCGAACGGAAGTTATTTTCTACAATTAGAGTCAAACTGTTCGTTGACGATGGCGAGAGAGTGCATGATAAGCAGCCTTCTCAAGAGCTGAAGGATATATTAGAATTCCACTTCTTATCGTATTACAAATTCTGTGTTTCTTTCTTTCGCGTTGAAAAAAAAATAGATAAACTTAAAACCACAACATAAATCTAAACTTCTCTGCTTTCTCTTGATATATATGCTCTTAATAATAACAGAATACTGACCGATATTGCGTGTCATGCTTCCTGAGCAAAAGTTGAAAAATAAAAACAAAAAAATACATTGTAGGAACATTTGTCGAGCTTTTGAATGATGTTATTTCAGTCATCTATGTCCGAAGGTGTTTAATAGTTACAACAAATTGTTAGTCTCTAAACATTTTCAGGAGAGAAGCCTTTAAAATGTCAGAAAATAGGAAGAGTGTGGGGAAAGGATTAACGTCTTTATCATTGTTCTTGCTTACACACTTTTCCTGAAAAATGACTTGATTTCAACATTATTCAAAGGCACATCAAACGTTTCTCTAATCTATTCTGAGTATCAGTTTTAGACAAACGATTTCACAAAACATTTGACCGTTTTCCTGTGAAACCTCTCTGGTATACTAAACGTAAGTAGTGAACCATTTGTAACATTGAAGAATGTTCCTCTCATCGTTCACCAGATTAAATGAGGCGTAGAAATAATTACGTTACCTAAGGAGAAACAAGTCAATTATATTCTCATAGATTATGAGGTGACAGTATAGGTTTCTATGTTTAAGTGTCATCTAATTTTGCAAAAGCACTGCTGCGAGAGACTGAGGTGTAATACACTCCTGGAAATTGAAATAAGAACACCGTGAATTCATTGTCCCAGGAAGGGGAAACTTTATTGACACATTCCTGGGGTCAGGTACATCACATGATCACACTGACAGAACCACAGGCACATAGACACAGGCAACAGAGCATGCACAATGTCGGCACTAGTACAGTGTATATCCACCTTTCGCAGCAATGCAGGCTGCTATTCTCCCATGGAGACGATCGTAGAGATGCTGGATGTAGTCCTGTGGAACGGCTTGCCATGCCATTTCCACCTGGCGCCTCAGTTGGACCAGCGTTCGTGCTGGACGTGCAGACCGCGTGAGACGACGCTTCATCCAGTCCCAAACATGCTCAATGAGGGACAGATCCGGAGATCTTGCTGGCCAGGGTAGTTGACTTACACCTTCTAGAGCACGTTGGGTGGCACGGGATACATGCGGACGTGCATTGTCCTGTTGGAACAGCAAGTTCCCTTGCCGGTCTAGGAATAGTAGAACGATGGGTTCGATGACGGTTTGGATGTACCGTGCACTATTCAGTGTCCCCTCGACGATCACCAGTGGTGTACGTCCAGTGTAGGAGATCGCTCCCCACACCATGATGCCGGGTGTTGGCCCTGTTTGCCTCGGTCGTATGCAGTCCTGATTGTGGCGCTCACCTGCACGGCGCCAACCACGCATACGACCATCATTGGCACCAAGGCAGAAGCGACTCTCATCGCTGAAGACGACACGTCTCCATTCGTCCCTCCATTCACGCCTGTCGCGACACCACTGGAGGCGGGCTGCACGATGTTGGGGCGTGAGCGGAAGACGGCCTAACGGTGTGCGGGACCGTAGCCCAGCTTCATGGAGACGGTTGCGAATAGTCCTCGCCGATACCCCAGGAGCAACAGTGTCCCTAATTTGTTGGGAAGTGGCGGTGCGGTCCCCTACGGCACTGCGTAGGATCCTACGGTCTTGGCGTGCATCCGTGCGTCGCTGCGGTCCGGTCCCAGGTCGACGGGCACGTGCACCTTCCGCCGACCACTGGCGACAACATCGATGTACTGTGGAGACCTCACGCCCCACGTGTTGAGCAATTCGGCGGTACGTCCACCCGGCCTCCCGCATGCCCACTATACGCCCTCGCTCAAAGTCCGTCAACTGCACATACGGTTCACGTCCACGCTGTCGCGGCATGCTACCAGTGTTAAAGACTGCGATGGAGCTCCGTATGCCACGGCAAACTGGCTGACACTGGCGGCGGCGGTGCACAAATGCTGCGCAGCTAGCGCCATTCGACGGCCAACACCGCGGTTCCTGGTGTGTCCGCTGTGCCGTGCGTGTGATCATTGCTTGTACAGCACTCTCGCAGTGTCCGGAGCAAGTATGGTGGGTCTGACACACCGGTGTCAATGTGTTGTTTTTTCCATTTCCAGGAGTGTACATTCGCAAAGCCTTTTTTCCTAAAATCTCATTCACTATCCGTTGCAGACCAAGTGATGCCTTTCATAAAGGGATTTCGGATATGTAGGAAACATAGTTTTGTAAACGTATCAGTCCTTTACTGTTGGACACACGCGAAGAATCACCAGGAATTCTGTCTACGGACTATGTGAAAAAAGCATCCTCAGTGATCTTTCTCCAAGACAACACAAGGTAAATTGCTTCAAAATAGTTCCACCTGCATTCCAAGAACTTGTTTCTTAATAAAGCTGTCCATGTTGAACAGATTCGGCAAAGTAGGTAACAAATTTTATCTCTTAGCTTTAGGATGAAAGTTATATTTTATGGGCGAGAGCATTTTTCCCTATGCATACATCAAGAGACTTGCTTTACGTGCAGACACCTAACTAAAATTGCATGTTGACGGTCAGAAATACATAGGCTTGTCGGCCAATAAAACACAGCTATTTTGTTCGTTTGGTAAAATCTTTTTTGGTCCTTTTTTTACCTTCTTTTGAAGCCAAACTAAAATGATTATACTGAAAAATAAGAGAGCGAGACTAAAGAAAAGTCAAGACACGTTTATAGGATTTGAAGACATGGAAAAAGCGTTCGACAATGTAAAATCGCGAAGACTGCACGAAATTCTGAGAAAAATAGAGATATAGGGAAAGATGAGTAAGATATAATACTCACAAGAAGCAAGAGGGAACAATGGGAGTGTAAGACCAAAAACGGAGTGTTCGGGTTCAAACGGGTGTCAGACAGGGGTGGAGTTTTTCGGCCCTACTCTATACACTGAAGATGCAATGACGGAAATAAAAGAAAGGTTGAAATGTGGAACTAAAATTCATGGTGGAAGGATGTCAATGATAAGATTCGCTGATGACATTGCTATCCCCAGTGAAAGTTAAGAATAATAACAAGATTTGCTGAATGGAATCAATAGTCTAATGAGTACAGAATATGGACTGAGAGTAAATGAAAGAAAGATGAAAGTAATGAGAACTACCGGAAATGAGAACATCAGGATTGGTGATCACGAAATAGATGAAGAAATCCTTCTACCTAGTCAGCAAAATAACCACCAATGGGCGGAGAAAGGAGGACATAAAAAACAGACAAGCACTGGCAAAAAGGTCATTCCTGCACAAGAGAAATCAACTAATATCAAAACCAGGTGTCCATTCGAAGAAGAAATTTCTGAGAATGTACGTTTGGAGAACAGAATTGTGAGATAGTAAAACATGGACTGTGGGAAAACCAGAACAAAAGTGAGTGTAAGTATTTGAGATGTGGTGCTATGGAAGACTGTTAAAAATTAGGTGGACTGATAAAGTACGCAATGAGGATGTTCTCCACAGAATTGGCGAGGAAATTCATACATGGAAAACGCTGACAAGAAGAGGGACACGATGGTAGGATATCTGTTAAGACAAGAGAGAATTTTTTGTAGGGTACAAGAGGGAGCTGTAGAGGGTAGAAACTTTGGACCATATCAAACTAGTCAGAAGACTGACGACTCAAAAAATATTATTAATTGTATTAAGTCCACGCGTTTAGCTGTTTGGCTGGCATTTGACAGTGATGGTATAGTGATATAGCAAAAATACTGTATGTATACCAATAAGATACGTTAGCGGATAATAATGTAAATGTACAAGTATGAAATTCTATCAAAGTGTTCCCCAAAAAGAAATCTTGTAAGTTATGTGTTAAACCTTATACATGGTCACATCAAATGAATTCGCAATTGCGAATAAGGACTACCATCAGCTGTAGAATGAAATGGCGACAGTGAAACTCTGTGCTGGACCGGGACCGAACCTGAATTTCCCCCTTATAGGGAGCGGTCGCCTCACCATTTTTTTTCCTCTCTCTTTTGTTTGGTCGGGATGGATGTAACATGACACTCGTTCAAGATCATCGTTGATATCCTCACTCAGTTTTTTTGTTACAGAGTGACCGATCACGCAGAGCAACCATGCCGGCAACCTATTTGGCTATCCGTGCACGACTTACCGTCAGACCCAAACTTCCATATGTCGTCAACCACGCGTCTACGACCTGTACTCTTACATCCATTATGTATATTCGCATGCGGGTCAGACGTTATACTTGAAGGTCACTTGTATCGGCAGATAAGTACGATGTTACAGTACCTGTGTTATTCTGATTACGATTCAAAGCTCGTTTGGACATGCATGCATCTTTGCATCGTAATCAGAGTAACGTAGGCATTAAAAAATCGTATTATATACAGTGTCTCATAACAATGGTGCGTAATCATGTACTCTGCCCGAGAAGAAAGTAACAAAATGAAACATCATTGATCGAAGCAGACGATACGAACTGAAATTTGTGCTGCGACCGGGACTCGAACCCGGATCTTATACTTGCTAGATAAAAATGCTAAGCATTACACCATTACAATATGATGGTCCACATTGCTGCACGAACAGCCTAAGCTGAGTGCCCTCCCCAACACAAACTTCAATCCATTTTTCCCTTGCATATTGTCACAACTTCCAGGGCTCTACTATATTGGCAAGCACGCCAGAATTGGACGTAATGGGACATCCTTCTTGGAGTGGGCACTTAGGTAGTTCGTGCAGCAATGTTGACCATAATACTGCGATGGTGCAATGGTTAGCATTTCTGCCTAGCAAGCAAGAAGGCCCTGGCTAGAGTCCCGGCCCCACCACAAGTTTTAATTCATATCGTCTGCTTCGATCATTATCGTAGATAATCAAAAGAGGCTTAAATGTTTCAGGGAAACATTTAATTTCAAGAAACTTCATTGGCTGAGAGGGTATGTGCTGCTGTTTCAGTGGTTACCATATTTAGTCAAATATACAAAGAACATAACAGTATGAGCCCACTTACGGGTATGACGTTGCACCCGATACGGCCCATAACCATCCACTCATTCGATTCGGAAGGCTCTTATAAGGCCGTTGTATCCTCCCTGAGACAGGCCGGCACACACCATTAGTAAATGATCTTTGATACTCTGGATACTGGCGCTGGGACGGAATTGGCGTCCGAGCTGATCCCACGCGTATTCTATCGGCGACACATGTGGGGCTCCTGCTGGCCAAGTGAGTGTCTCAGTATCACACGGGTAGTTCACGGAGGTATGCGCCATATTTGGCCGAGGACAGTCCCGCTAGAAAAATGGCACCGCATATACTGTCACATAGGAGGTAACACTTGAGTACGCACGATGACCGTGACGTAGCGCTGTAGCGTCAGTGTTCCCTCGATCACCACCCGATGGTACACCACACCATGGCGCCAACAGTAACAACACTGCACCTTTCTGAAACATTAGAGGAATGGGACCATTCCAAAGATCGGAGGTCACAGAGGATTACAATTACAAAGATTTACATACCTTATGCTGGTCTTTCCATGCACCAAGTTCCGTTGACATCCGACCACGTCTTCTAGTGCTCCCCTTTCTTGTCAGGCACGGTAGCAGGAAGTAAACAATACGAGGAGCAACAACATGACAGTAAACATAGACCCACAAACGAAACTTTTGTGAGGTAATTATGAAATTGTTGTCAGTAGAGCCATTCACTTCACTGTTTGCAAGCATCGTTCCTATAATCAAAACAGATTTTTTTTTTAATAGCCACTTCCGAAGCCAAAGCGCTTCTCCAACTATAATCAGCAACACAAATACGATACTGCAATACACTAACTAATTAAAATCACCTCCACACAACTTAGACACAACTGTATCACTTTAAGGAATCACTTCTACTTGTGAGACAAAATCCAACATACTCAAATAGATGTTTATTACTTCCCGTCTTTTGATGGGAACCTAGTACAGAAAACGGGAAACTAAATTCATTTACGATAAATTTTATTATCCAGCAGGAACTGTGAACACTATTTTAATTTGTTCTTCGCATTTTCTTAGGTGTCTCCTACACCTTTTAAATCATAGAATAGTTTACACATTCGTCCCCTGCTAATTGTGGAATTCACTTCTCCTCTAAGGCGTGGTAGGGGCTTGGTTTTATCCCAGGAGGTTGAGTCATGGAAGACGGAAAAGCAAAGCCACTCTTCTAAGCAAATATAACAGAATATCTGGCTTACCGAACGTATACGGAAACAGTTGAAAGGAATAGCATTTGCACCATTAACATGCTCGCATAGTCATAATCTTGTTCTGATGGTTCAGTTGGCTCTGAGCACTATGCAACTTAACTTCTGAGGTCATCAGACGCCTAGAATATAGAACTAATTAAAACTAACAAACCTAAGAAAAACACACACATCCATGCCCGAGGCAGGATTCGAACCTGCGACCGTAGCGGTCGCTCGCTCCAGATTGTAGCGCCTAGAACCGCACGGCCATCGGCTCCTGATGTTCACAACCGTAATGATAAGTGAAACAATGATAATGATAAGTGCAAAATTTGTTTTGGTATTAGGACAGAAAGGACGTTGTCATAGTTCGGAGAGTTTTTGCTATTATAGAACTATAGCAAGGACATGGCAGTGTACTGGTCACATACACTCCTGGAAATGGAAAAAAGAACACATTGACACCGGTGTGTCAGACCCACCATACTTGCTCCGGACACTGCGAGAGGGCTGTACAAGCAATGATCACACGCACGGTACAGCGGACACACCAGGAACCGCGGTGTTGGCCGTCGAATGGCGCTAGCTGCGCAGCATTTGTGCACCGCCGCCGTCAGTGTCAGCCAGTTTGCCGTGGCATACGGAGCTCCATCGCAGTCTTTAACACTGGTAGCATGCCGCGACAGCGTGGACGTGAACCGTATGTGCAGTTGACGGACTTTGAGCGAGGGCGTATAGTGGGCATGCGGGAGGCCGGGTGGATGTACCGCCGAATTGCTCAACACGTGGGGCGTGAGGTCTCCACAGTACATCGATGTTGTCGCCAGTGGTCGGCGGAAGGTGCACGTGCCCGTCGACCTGGGACCTGACCGCAGCGACGCACGGATGCACGCCAAGACCGTAGGATCCTACGCAGTGCCGTAGGGGACCGCACCGCCACTTCCCAGCAAATTAGGGACACTGTTGCTCCTGGGGTATCGGCGAGGACCATTCGCAACCGTCTCCATGAAGCTGGGCTACGTTCCCGCACACCGTTAGGCCGTCTTCCGCTCACGCCCCAACATCGTGCAGCCCGCCTCCAGTGGTGTCGCGACAGGCGTGAATGGAGGGACGAATGGAGACGTGTCGTCTTCAGCGATGAGAGTCGCTTCTGCCTTGGTGCCAATGATGGTCGTATGCGTGTTTGGCGCCGTGCAGGTGAGCGCCACAATCAGGACTGCATACGACCGAGGCACACAGGGCCAACACCCGGCATCATGGTGTGGGGAGCGATCTCCTACACTGGCCGTACACCACTGGTGATCGTCGAGGGGACACTGAATAGTGCACGGTACATCCAAACCGTCATCGAACCCATCGTTCTACCATTCCTAGACCGGCAAGGGAACTTGCTGTTCCAACAGGACAATGCACGTCCGCATGTATCCCGTGCCACCCAACGTGCTATAGAAGGTGTAAGTCAACTACCCTGGCCAGCAAGATCTCCGGATCTGTCCCCCATTGAGCATGTTTGGGACTGGATGAAGCGTCGTCTCACGCGGTCTGCACGTCCAGCACGAACGCTGGTCCAACTGAGGCGCCAGGTGGAAATGGCATGGCAAGCCGTTCCACAGGACTACATCCAGCATCTCTACGATCGTCTCCATGGGAGAATAGCAGCCTGCATTGCTGCGAAAGGTGGATATACACTGTACTAGTGCCGACATTGTGCATGCTCTGTTGCCTGTGTCTATGTGCCTGTGGTTCTGTCAGTGTGATCATGTGATGTATCTGACCCCAGGAATGTGTCAATAAAGTTTCCCCTTCCTGGGACAATGAATTCACGGTGTTCTTATTTCAATTTCCATAAGTGTATTTCGTCGAATGCTTTTCAGAGATGGGTCAAGGGTAACACCGTCAGGTAGCCACATTTTTCGTTCTAGATGAATAACTGTGCTTCTACCAAAAATGCGATGACACATCTTAACTATTGCTTTTCCTGAATGTAAGGACAGTCACCAATAATTAGGACTGCGTGCATTGGTAACATAATTCTCAATCATTTCGGGAACGAGTGGTTTGTACATACATATTTACTGTGTCATCTTTCCTCCTCGTATAGTGTCCCTTCAAATAATATCAGTTTCAGCTGTTACGATTAACCGTTACGTGTGCATGTAGTGGCAACGGCCTCCCCGCAGTGGATACACCGGTTCCCGTGAGATCACCGAAGTTAAGCGGTGTCGGACGTGGCCAGCACTTAGATGGGTGACCATTCAGGCTGCCTTGCGCTGTTGCCATTTTTCGGGGTGCACTCAGCCTCGTGATGCCAATTGAGGAGCTACACGACCGAATAGTAGCGGCTCCGCTCAAAGAAAACCATCGTAACGACCGGGAGAGCGATGTGCTGACCACACGCCAGTCTTATTCGCATCATGAATTGAGGATGACACGGCGGTCGGATGGTCCCGATGGGCTATTGTGCATGTAGTGGAAATAATAAATAGATAAAAAACACATTACAAGAGGGCTCATGGCAAGGTGTTGCCACTGTACAGAATAACAACGACACGGAAGCTTCAGATCTTTGTATTTGCTTACATGATTAAGGGGACGTACTGGTGAAATTTCCTCTCATCAAAAAAAAAAAAAAAAAAAAAAAAAAAAAAAAAAAAAAAAAAAAAAAAAAAAAAAAAAAAAAAAAAAGCACGGGCCTGAAAATTCATTTCATAACATTTCCTGGCGTGCTGAATTCAGTGGGTAAAATCAAATGGCAAAACAAAATTTTTTCATCATTTCTGAATTTTTGAGTTTTGAAAACGTCATTTTTCTAAATTCATAGGTGGAATTGTTGGTTATCAAAAATGTTTTGAAAAAAATTTTTTAAAATTGATGGATTTTTTTTTGTTTTTGCAATTTTTATTTTTTAAAAATTAATTGTAGTTACCTTTAGTATAGAAGAGAGTTACATTAATATCATACAATGTATGGCCCTGTATGAAGGAAAAATGAATAAAAGGTGACTTGATACGTTTGAAAATTATATTTTCAGTTCAAATATTGCATCACACATTGCCGTCTCCATTGCGTCCGCACGAGTGGGGTGTCAGCCTCAGATATAGTTGGCCACGCGGAATAAAAGTGGGTCTTTCCATGCAGCCAGACATCGTGCTGGGCTTCGCGTTGCGTTAGAGTTGTTAGACTGCAGGGCCTTACCGGTAGTGTGTACGTATGTATTGTGGTATGAATAAAGTTATGTAGAGGAAGTGAAGTGTGTTCGAATGTTGATCACCTGCTCCACCTAAGAACCTAACACGCCGCCACTGCCGATTATGGACTAGGAATCTTTATAAACATTTACTTTCCAGTTCATAACGGAATCCACCGTGAAATTCTCATGTTTGGAAATTTTAAAAAAAAGTATAGTTGTAATTATTTGTTTACGTTGGTCTAGGATGTGTATAGAGATTGGTCACATATACATATACGACTGGGGATGTACCTACAGATTACACATGTATAGACGTATTCACATAAAATTAATGTTTCAATTGAATTTCTGTAGAGTATATACAGGGGATAGTCAAAATAATGTGTACTTACTTGGGAATGGTTTATTAACAAGCGGTTGGACCCCCATTTGCCCGTAATACAGATACGGGAGGAATACTGGCATACAACGTTTGTAGAGTCTCCAGTGGACTGTTACGCGATTCTTCGATCAGAACCTCTTCTAACTTTTGTAGTGACGAGGGAGGCGGAAATATGCTCCACAGTCTGCGCTCCAATACCGCCCACAAGGGTTAAATAATGTTCAAGGCCGAGGACTGGGTTTGCGAGGGAAGACACTGCAGTTCAGTTGCGTGTTCCTCATACCACAATTGTACTGTCTTCGCTTTGTGAATGGGTGCACTATGTCCTGAAATATGACATCATTGATGGGGGATAGCATCTGAATCATGGGGTGCACCTGATCACCTAAAATGTTCGCATACTCGTTGTCTTGTAACATGGACCCTCAGTATACCATGACATGGCTGCCCACACCATGACACTTCCGCCTCCATGCTTAAGCGTTGAAATCAAGCAATCAGGATTGTAGGCTTCTTTTGGCGTTCTCCAGATGTAAGCGCGGCCCGATGTTGGAAATATCGAAAACGTTGACTCGTCGCACCATGTGACCTGTTTTCAATGATCAGCTGTTCCGGTCTTATTCTTCTGACACCATGTTTTATGCTTCTTTGCATTGATTGTCGTCACTAATGGTTTCGGTACAGCAGCTCGTCCATGAATATTCGCTTTAAGGAGTTCTCGGCGGAGAGTGTTATTAGATACGGGGTCTCAAAGATGGCCATTGAGCTCGGCAGTCACTTTAGCCACCGTAAGTTTTGTGTTGTTTTGACACAATTTATGTTAGCGTACGACGATCTCTGTTATTGAGTTATGATTTCCGCCACTACTGTGTTTACACTATGATGTCTTTCCATATTCTGTGTAACTGTCATGACTGTTGAAACAGTTACTCTTGAAATATTCAATAAGTTGGCTCTCTTCGTTACTGATACTCCAACTAATCGAGCACCAAAAATCTGTCCTCTTTGGAACTCTGTCTTTTATTACACGTCGAACTCGGCCTCTGAATGCAAATACGAAGTGTGCACTACTCGAAAAGAACCTGTACTGATGCCTAGAGCTAACTGAACACGCACAGTCCAGCACGACACGTACCTTACTTGCGTTGTTGATAGTCAGACACAATCATCCAATTATTACCACTGTTCACATTATTTTACTTATCCCCTGTCTATATCTAATGATAGAAAACTAACTATACTTCGACTTATTCTGAAACAAATCGAAAGGGCCACAATAAAAATAATGTTACTCCTCCGTCAATTTTAAACGTTTTTGTCTCACAATTTTTGTGAATACATTCCGTGACAATTAACAGCGTTACGCGTGGGTTTGAAAAAATAATGTTTTTTTTTTCAAAACTCAAAAATTCTAAAGTGATGAAAAAATGTTGTTCAGTAAATTGGAATTACTCACTGAATTTAGCATGACAAGACATATTATGAAACAAATTTTCTTACGACCGGGTTGAAATCTTATGGTACCTCCCCTTGAATATATGAAAGAACGTGGTGTTTATCTACATTGAGCTTATATTGTCAGTAAACGTATATGGAATGGAAAATTGAAGGATAAAAGGTGACTTATGTTTGAAAACACCCATTTCGGTATGTACAGTAGAAGTTTACGCTGTTTCCATGGGTACTCATGGTATGACGTTCCATTAAAATGTTGTTGCATATAACGTCTGAATATTTCTATGTCGTTAGCAAGATAGTCATGACACAAGACACAGCACACTTACAATCAAAGAGGAAAGCGACACAGTTCTTTCTAAGCAGCAAACAAATTTATAATCAAACACGACAGGCAAGTTTAATGCTCTTACCGTCAGTGAATAATAAAAGAGAAATTTTGGCCTCTGAACACAACCATAACGCCACAACAGTGAGAGCAACAAGCGTAGGTGTGCAGCTGGTATTATCTGTTATTAGCGGGTCACCTAATCATGGAATAGTTGTACAATAAATTAAACGCGCTTGCAGTTTAAATTAAATTTAAGTTTGAAAGATTATTATTTGTTCTAATTACTGACCACAATACACAAGTAGTTAACAGAGAGCGAAGTCTACTAAAAATCTAAATTTAATTCGTTTAAAATACTCTAACCCTGTGAGGAAGTAGCAAATTATTTGGAAGACTGCATAGAGAAATCGCAAGAAGTTAACATTACCAGTGTTTCTCGTAAATTCAGTGTTAATGACACAATATCAAAAATTATAATGAAATGAGCAACTGAAGTTGCGTGCCAGAACAAGGAAGCAGTGAACTGCTGAGAAGGTGGAGTGTGCTGCCACAGATTGTGAGGTTTACGTTACCGCAATTTCAGCAAAGTGTACGCACATAACCACTAGACAGGGGCTAGAAGACCAGTTGCATGGCGGCCAGAACTTGAATGCCACAAAACTTACTTCTCCCGCTTCACATCTCTGCATTCAAGAATATTCACATGGAAGTGATGCTAGAATTATATTACCAAAGTTACAGGCGAGAATGTCGCTTTTTTCATGAAAAATGAACAGGGAAATAGAGTGTAAACTTCTCACTCCTCATATACAAAACTCACACTGACAAACAAGAGATCTGTACAGGTACAAACAGTGGTCTTCTCGATGGGTCAGCCTGTTTTCACCAAGCACGCTGGCGAGATGACTTAGTTCTATTGGATGACAAAAATTTTGTAATTAATCTTCTCTTGAAGGTTGAATGGCGCCATGGCACATCAGCCTATTATGATGTTCTTGCAGGAAAGGCAAAAATGCCACTCCCAGTTATTGTCCGGGGGTGGCAGTGATGGCATACCCTGTCCTTAGCTAGTCCAGGTGCCAGCCCTCACCACAAAAGCATGAAGCAGGCTGCAACCTCACTTCCACAAAAACCGCCTGAATCCTTGGAGAGGCTCGTCTCTCCTAATGTGATTCAATGATTTCTTGCTGCTGACAACAGTCCCCGAGACCACAGTGGTCGTCCACTCTCCCAGAGTGAAAAACGTGACGTTTTCGTACCAGGCCCACATATCCACTGCTGTGGATAAAGTAATCACGAAATAATGCCAGGATGTGAAACAATATTGCTTAGTGATGCGTTACAGTAATGCCGCAGTAGGAAGAAACGACTCCCTACTTCAGACAAGGACGTTGTACAAAAGCGTATATTTGAGCCATACAGTATTTTTCCTCATGAGTAGAGTCTAAGCTCTAAGTGAATCAAACAGAGCAGTGCCACAAATATATCGTCTTACATCTTTTGGAGTGAGTATCATGGTAGGATGCCTTGAAATAAGTCAGATGCCGAATGTAGTCTGAGCAGTATTTAGTGGACCACAAAGTATAATTCCAACGTTGCAGAGGGAAGTATGAAGAACAAATACTGCAGCAGAAGGAAACGTGAATACAGTATTCAGGTACAAATAGAAGTACATTATAGTAGCTGTGGAGAAATGATGATAATTACCTGAAGAACTGCATTACACCGATCTTGGGATTGAACACAAAAAGGAAAACAAAACATTGTTTTCCGACGTAAAATCACAATCCTCTTCCCACAGGATCAGAAGACCTAGTTGCAACTTTCTGGCCGATTAAAACTGTGTGCCGGACCGAGACTCGAACTCGAACTTTCTTCCAGGAGCGCTAGTTCTGCAAGGTTCGCAGAAAAACTTCTGTGAAGTTTGGAAAGTATGAGACGAGGTACTGGCGGAATTGAAGCTGTGAGGACGGGTCGTGAGTCATGCTTGGGTAGCTCAGATGGTAGAGCACTTGCCCGCGAAAGGCAAAGATCCCGAGTTCGAGTTTCGGTCCGGCACACAGTTTTAATCTCCCAGGAAGTTTCATGTCAGCGTACACTCCGCTGCAGAGTGAAAATCTCATTCTAGTAGACGTAGTTGTTTACATGTTGGACTCGTGGGACGGTGGGGGTGGATGGCGACAGTAGGGATGTGGGCCTCCACGGCCTCAGACAAGGTCTGCTGGAGAAAGGAGGCGGCATGGGTGACATCGTCGGGGTGGTGGTAGGTGAAGGGGTGGCTATCGACCTGGGTGGAGAGGGTATCCCGGTAGGCATTCCAGTTGGCACGGGAATAGTCATGGACCTACTTAGGGGGAGGGTCATTACGAGGGTCAGGGCGTGGGCGACGACCGTCTGAAATGGTGAGGAGGACAGGGAGTTGGTCGCTACCAGTAGGCTCCACAACATCTGTAAGTAGGCTGTTTAGGTTCTAAGTAGGCTGTTTAGGTTCTTATATTGGTAACGCCGCCGCCACGTAGCGCTCTCTGTATGAAAATCACTGGCTGTGCTGTGTGCAGTCTATGGCTAGTTTGCATTGTTGTCTGCCATTGTATTGTTGGGCAGATGGATGTGAACAGCGCGTAGCGTTGCGCAGTTGGAGGTGAGCCGCCAGCAGTGGTGGATGTGGGGAGAGAGATGGCGGAGTTTTGAAATTTGTAATACTGGATGGCATGAACTGCTATATATATTATGATTATTAAGGTAAATACATAGTTTGTTCTCTATTAAAATCTTTCATTTGCTAACTATGCCTATCAGTAGTTAGTGCCTTCCGTAGTTTGAATCTTTTATTTAGCTGGCAGTAGTGGCGCTCGCTGTATTGCAGTAGTTCGAGTAATGAAGATTTTTGTGAGGTAAGTGATTTGTGAAAGGTATAGGTTAATGTTAGTCAGGGCCATTCTTTTGTAGGGATTTTTGAAAGTCAGATTGCGTTGCGCTAAAAATATTGTGTGTTAGTTTAAGCTCAGTCCTGTACAATTTTTCAAAGGGGACGTTTCATAAGTCGACCCTTAGCCGAGGATACCTCACTGGAATCTTCTGATTTTTTTTCTTGTAGTTTGTGTAATTAGTGTAGCTACTGTTTATTGCTAGCGCGTTGTTGTAGAGAGAATTTCCTTTGTAGTTGTAGTTTTTCATTCTTGTACAGTAAAACAGTTGTGGCATGCATGTAGATTTGCACCAAGTATTTCGCAGCTGCGCTTGCAATTAACTAGATATCATTTTCAGTGCTATGTTAATGTGTTCCCCTATTTTTGCTCTTCAAATTGTGTTTTTCTGTGTTATCGTGTGAAATATTGTGACAATAATGGCGTGTGAAAAACGTAATACTAGGCTCCAAAGTAAACTGAGAAATGACAGTTTAGACGAAAGCAGTGTGTTAGCGCCACCGAGTAATGAATTAACTAATGTTCAAAGTAGTAATTTGGTAATTGTACATAGGGAAATGCAGCGGGCTGCAAACAATGGTGTAGACAGTGAAACAATTAGTGAACAGGGAAGCATTATCGATCGATCGGTCGGCAT
Source organism: Schistocerca cancellata (assembly GCF_023864275.1). Lineage (NCBI taxonomy): Eukaryota > Metazoa > Arthropoda > Insecta > Orthoptera > Acrididae > Schistocerca > Schistocerca cancellata. The sequence goes on along the minus strand of NC_064634.1, from coordinate 419,138,981 downwards.
CAGCTTGCCTCAGGAATCCGAAATGACAGGACACAATCTTGCAAATACTGTAGATTCAGGTTTTGCGTCCTCACCCTTTTCTCAAATAAGTCAAGACACATTTTCTGCTTTTCAAACTGCGAATATTGCCGGTTCAAATGCATTGCCGAATAGCACTGAGGAACATGTTTCAGACACCAGTGCATTGTTATTACAATTAATGCAACAAATGGGACAAGAGCTTCAAAAGCCGGCCGCGGTGGTCTCGCAGTTCTAGGCACTCAGTCCGGAACCGCGCGACTGCTATGGTCGCAGGTTTGAATCCTACCTCGGGCATGGATGTGTGTGATGTCCTTAGGTTAGTTAGGTTTAAGTAGTCCTAAGTTCTAGGGGACTGATGTCCTAAGATGTTAAGTCCCATAGTGCTCAGAGCCATTTGAAACATTTGAAAAGCTTCAAAAGTTGGACACAATGGAACAAAATCAGAGATAAACACAGCAAAAGCTTCAAAAGTTAGACACAATGGAACAAAATCTTCGAAAGTTAGAGACAATGGAACAACACCGAAGACAAACACAGCAACAATTAGACACAGTGGAACAAAATCTTAAAAAGTTAGACACAATGGAACAAAATCTTCAAAAGTTAGACACCACGCTTGAAAAAACACGTGAAGATTTAACTACTGAGTTACATAACATCGAATCGAAATGTCAAAAAGTCTGTAATGACGTAAAAACACAAATTTGTGAGCATTTCCAACCTATTTTATCGCGTAATGAAAATGCATTACAGAATCACGAAGCAGTCATAAAAGAACTGCAAACTATTGTTCATGAAAATCACGACACCTTGCAAGCTAAAATTTACTCAGTTGCATCTACCGATTCGGTTACGCAAATTGCAAAAACTCAAGAAAACTTAAAGGACACAGTAGATACGATTTCAACACAAATGGACACTGAAACTTGGTTCAGAAAAACACACTGAGGAAATAAGTACACTGTCGGAGAAAGTAGCCGAACTTTCGGATCAGTTCACTAACTTATCTGCAAAGGTAGATGATGATCTGAATGACACAAGACCTGTAGCCATCACTGACACAGAAGAGTATGAACAAATTAAGAAATTTAAACAAAATCAGAATCAAATTAATACGCAATACAAAAGAGAAATCCGGGAAGTACAAGATCAGTTGGCACAAGTAATACAAAAATTTCATATTTCAGAGGACACTCGCGCTCCAACACGGGAAGAGGAACTTAGAAATACGGAAAAGCCACAAAATAATAACACAGTGCATTTCGGAAATTATGAAAGAAATTGGCAAGGTGCACCGAATTTTGAGGTGGAACCGCTGACACGACGTAACAATGACCGATATGCTACTCGCCGACACGATGATTTTGACTATAAGCTGTTCATTGCTACACATAAATTCAAAGCGTTTAAGAATTCTGCCAACGACATTCATCCACAAGCGTGGCTCCATCAATTCTCTCATTGTTTTCCTCCCAACTGGTCATTAGAACACAGATTAGAATTTATGTGTGGCTACTTAGAGAATAGACCAGCTGTAAGAATGCGATCTGTCATTCACGATTGCCTTCCTCTCAGCATATTGGTCTCAAGCCACACAAGACCGAGTAAAACATGGCATCATAATGATGAAACATTTCGAACAATCTGAATTTTCCAGTCTTGTGAAATATTTTGAAGACATGTTGCAAAAGAATCAGTACCTGTCAAACCCATATAGCCCCTCAGAACTCATCCGCATTTGCTTAATCAAATTACCTGAACATTTATGGCATATTATTTTGGCAGGACGTTGCAAAGACGACATTGAAGCTTTTCAGGGGCTCTTACAAGAACTGGAAATTGACACTGACAATCGCAGAACGCGAAAACAGGAGCACAACAATTACAGGTCACATCCATCACAATTCCGCGATGACAGAAATAATAACTGGACGCGACAAGACTATTCTCATAACACAAATCGTGACCAAAACAGACACCACCCGTATGACAACCGTTGGCAGAGTAGTAATAATTACAGGGAAAGATCACCTCTCCGCGGTAATGACTATCACAGAGACAATCAGAGAAACAGACAATATGGGAACCAAAACAATTATTATTACGGGAGAGAGAATAAATTTAGACGAAACGGTCCAGCGCGCAGTTACGATTCAGGGAGAAATTCTCCACCACTTAACCGACAAGAAAGAAACTACAGGAACTACCGACATGACGACAGACTATGTGATCGTAACGACAGACCTGAATTGCATCAGAACTGGCGGGATTTAAACAGGGCAGGATCCTCTCGGCAAGGTGAATTTGTAGAAGTTAGGTCTCCAAACCCCAATAACGATGCGCGCCAACAAAGAGACAATAGGCAATGACTCATACCGCTGGCAGCCACAAAACGTATGTATGACACTAATGACACAGCTGCCGTAGCTAGTAATTACGTAAAAATGGAAGACATTAGGGACATCTTACTCCAAGGACACGACGTAAAACATAACAACATTGTATATCCTGTGATTCACATTACAGTAAATGACGTAAAATTTACGGCAGTACTTGACTCTGGCAGTCCCATTTCAGTAATTAGTGAAACAGCCTTTAGCAAATGCAACAAATCGAACGATTGCCCCACACTTCCGTCACGTAAGATTAAATTACAAGGTGCAATCTTTGGAAAAAGTGTAGATGTACGCCAACAAACCAACTTAGAATTCTTTTGTCAAAGCCACAGCATCTCTATGAACTTTCTTATTGTTCCATTATTGTCGACGGAAATTATATTGGGAGTAGACTTTTTGAATGAATACAATGCAATCTTAAACTTTCACGATGCTGAAATAAGTTTAGAGAAGGAAGGTAAGTCAATAGCTTTGAAATTTGAAGATTGGCTCTCAAACCATGACGAGGAAATTAATCGGCTTTACCTTCTGTTAGACAACAGTTCGGAATTTTCTACGGAACTAGACACTAACAATCACTCTGCAAGTACTGACAGGGATTATATCGACGGCATATTTGAAATTAATGAGTTAATTCAGAATAAAATTCAAACAATTCAGAATTGTAATGACACTGATAGGCAGGACCTTTTTGAGATTTTACAAGCACGTTCCACAGTTTTTACTCACAAAACAGGAACAATCAAGGGATTTCAATACCAATTTCGTGTTCGTGAGCATACTAAATTTTGTGTTAGACCATACGTAATTCCAGCACATTATAGGGACCATGTTAGAACAGAAATACAATCTATGCTTGACGAGGGCACTATTGAGCCTGCAGTAAGCTCATACAACAATCCGTTACATGTTGTTGAGAAGAAAAATGGATCGATCAAGCTTGTCTTAGATTCGAGACAAATCAATACTATCATTATTCCTGAAACAGACAGGCCGCAAACGTTGGAAGAACTTCTTCAAAATTTTAATGGTGTAAAAGTGTTGTCTTCCATTGATCTCAGATCCAGCTTTTATCAGATCGAAGTTCATCCAGAATGTAGAAAATACACAGTTTTCCTTTGTTTCGGCGTTTGTTATCAGTTTCGGAAACTTCCTTTTGGTTTGAACATTTCTTCATCAGCATTCATTCGTGGGCTAAATTCCATATTACCTGAGTTCTTAAAACGTCACATCACCTTATATATGGACGATAATCTAATAGCAGAAGCCTCATGGGAACAACATAATCGCATCCTCAACAGTTTGTTACGTATTTTTGCAGAATCTGGAATTACAGTTAACTTGGAAAAGTCTGAATTCAGTAGGTCAAAGGTGAGGTTTTTGGGACATATTATTTCTTCTGAAGGCATTCAGCCGGATCCTGAAAAGTTAGAAGCAATCAGAGCCATTCCAGTTCCGTCCACAAAAAAACAAGTCCGCAGTTTTCTAGGTCTCGTGAATTTTTACCGTCGTTTTCTGAATATGAAAATTCTTGTTACACCAAAACTTTGTTGTCTCACTGGAAAAAATACTATTTGGAACTGGGACGAACAAGCACAGTTGGAATTCAATTCTTTGAAATAATCGCTACTTAACGCGCCAATACTAGCTCATCCCGACGGTTCAATCCCGTGTCCGGCCATCCTGATTTAGGTTTTCCGTGATTTCCCTAAATCACTCCAGGCAAATGCCGGGATGGTTCCTCTGAAAGGGCACGGCCGACTTCCTTCCCAATCCTTCCCTAATCCGATGAGACCGATGACCACGCTGTCAGGTCTCCTTCCCCAAACCAACCAACCAACCAACTAGCTCATCCAGATCTGTCACAAGATTTCTGCCTTAGCACGGATTCTTCTAAAGTCGGTCTTGGTGCCCATTTATTTCAAGAAGCCATAGAAAATGACACTACCATTCAGAAAACCATTGCTTTTGCTAGCCGAGTGCTAACAAAATCTGAAAAAAATTATTCCGTTACTGAATTAGAAGCTTTAGCTATCGTTTGGGCATTTAACAAATTCCGTTTCTTTCTCTCTGGTAAGCACGTAAAAGTATACAGTGATCATCGTGCATTACAATTTCTTATGTCTTCAAAATTAAATCATGACAGGTTAAAACGTTGGGTATTGTTTCTGCAAGAATTCCACTTCACAATAGTCTACATTCCCGGCAAAGAGAACATTGTTGCGGACGCACTGTCACGCACAACGGCTGGGCTTGAGAAAAGTAACACAGAAGGCAACCTCGAGAAAAATTTCAGTATTCTTTACATTCAGAAAGTCGCCTTTGAAAACTTCATCCCCACATCTTTAAAGGACATTGCTCATGAACAAGATAAAGATCCGATTTGGAAAGACATGAAGAGCAAATGGCATGAAAAGACACACACACACAGATTCGGCATTATTATCTGGTTAGAAATAACATACTGTTCAAACGCTGCATTGTTGATGACAAGCTATGGGTACTTTGCATTCCTGACGATTTTGTTAATAAGCTCAATTGGTACATTCATTTCAGCTATGCACATTTTGGCCCACGAAAATGTTATCATATTCTTCAAACGACTTGTTATTTTAACAATATGGAAAAGAGAATTCGAAGAGTCTTGACTATTTGTAAACTTTGTCAAAAGGCGAAACCATCTACTATCTTCATCGTGCTCCGCTGTTTCCTATCATTCCTTCTAAATTAAAAGAATTTGCTGCTGTTGATCTCTTGGGACCGCTTGTCAGAACACCTAATGGATTTTCGTACGTTCTAGTCGCTGTTGAACTTACTTCAAAATTTGTTTCTTTCACTCCGTTACGTAAAGCCACTGGATGGTCTGTATCCAACGCCTTTGTTAAAAATTTCTTACGTGAAGTTGGACACGTTGCTAAAGTCATTTCAGATAACAGACCGCAATTCAGATCTGCTGTTTGGTCACGCTTGCTTCGGAATCATAAAATCAAACCTGTTTTTATTTCATTGTACTCACCACATTGTAACCCGTCTGAACGGATTATGAAAGAAATCAATAAGCTTTGCAGACTTTATTGTCACAGAAAGCATCAGCAATGGGACAGATATTTACACTTATTTCAAAACGTGCTGAATGAAATGCCTCATGATTCCACTGCTTTACCACCTACTCTTGTACTAAAGAATGAAGAACCACCGAACAGTATCAGAGGGCTTGTACCTTTCCCGAATGCACGTAAACTTCGACACAAAGACATAATTGATTTGGCTCTTAAAAATATAAAATCTGCAGCAAACAACAGGAGAAAACTACACGGTAAAGCAAATGCAAAAAAATTATATATTGGTCAGAAAGTTCTCATTAAAGCTCATTCATTGTCACATAAGAAGAAACACTTGAGTCACAAATTCTTTCTAGTTTACAATGGACCTTACAGAATCCGACGTATACTACATGATAATTGCGTTGAAGTTGAAACTCTGCGTACTAGGAAGAGTAAAGGTTTACACCACATTTCACATGTAAAACCGTTTATTGAAAAATAATCTGCTTTTTAACTTTGTCTTTGCCATATAACTTTTCACTTCACATTTCTAGTATGCATTGTCACACTTAGAAACTGTTATCATGCAACTATGTTTTGAAGTTAACTATCCAGTCTAGAACCTAGGGTACATATTTAGACAGTAATTACGAATGCATTGTTATTGCAAACAGACGACACAGTGTAATTGTGTGTGTACATTCTTGCTTGTTAGTTGCACCATCACGTAACAACTATAAGGCTCACATACTTAAAACATATACCGGCACTGCTAATGAGATTTTCATACAACATTTTGGTTTACTTGAAAAGACATTCTTTATTTGAAGTACTTTCTGTGGGATTAAAGATGACTTAGCACTTGCTTTCTTTGACAGCTACACAATTATATCACGACGCTACTAATGTGTGACACAATTTACATTGTTGCTTTTGTGCTGTATCTGCTTTATATCTGCACAGTTTTTCTGAATTCTTCTGGAAAGTAAAACATGTTTTAGTACTAACTTCGTGGTATAGCTACAATGACACAGCCGTTTCCGTAGCACAACAATACGTTACAGCACAGTACTTTCTTCATCATGGCAATAAGCGTAATAAGTAAGATATCTATACGCAATGCATTTCACTTTTGTTTATCATGGGGTAAGTACATTGACTTCTGCAGAACTTAGCTTTTGGAGGACGATAACTACGACACTTCCACAGAGATTATCTTACAACAAGTCGCACAGTTTAGCGCTACAGTACACGTATTTGAATGATTAATTTCGTACTTAAATCATTTATTTTTAAAGATATTTGAAGTACAATGATACAAAGGTTTTCCGTAATACATTTCATTCCATTGTTGTAATCTGTAACACCTGAGGGGATAATTACATTAATCCTCAGGGGGGTACACGCCTACTTTGTGTACCATGTGTCTGGCAAACGCAAGGAGCCCTAGCTAATATGTTATTTGCTTATACAACTTTACACATCGATACCATATTTCTCTAACACATAAATCATACAGCTATCTGATCATTTAACTGAGAGAGACAATCATTTATTTTACTACATCAGTGACAGATGTTTACATAATTACACCATTGGATAACTTCACACTTATGAAATTGTATTTTGTCCGTACTTTGTGAACTGTTCGTATTTTTTTCGGAACCATTGTGATATTATGGGAGCTTTGAATGATATATTTGGTATGGGATCACGATTTTTAAAGTACGTTTGAGGCAGATGACACTTTTGACATGAGCAGAGAATTTTTTTTAATTATTAGACGATTTTGAGAGTTGACTGAGGTGTTATGATGTTATTATTACGATGACTATGTGTATTATGCTGTTGCGGTATGTTTATGATCAATAAGCTGATGCTATATGAGATATTTGATTATGCTACGTATCTGTTATGATGAAATATTGGAGTGTCGACGAATAAGGTAAGGAATAATGAGTAGTGTTTACGGACTCTGGTTTGTGAAAAAGGTTGTTGGAAACCAAGAATCGTACTTTAAGAGTTATGAAATGTATGTAAATGCGTGAATGTATTACAATGCCGCCGAAAATTTTTTGGACACTGTTATAATTATAGAATTTTTTTTCTACACATTTGCAACGTAAATTCTTGACCTGTGAAATATTTTTATATGAGACTGTCACTGTAGCGGAAACTGCTGTCGTAAATATTTCCGTAAGAAAGTTAAGTGACCACCTGCACACAATGCATCGTGGGCACCCAGCTGTGTCAGACGCCTGGAGAACAAGCCATTAGTATGTGCCTTTTCAGAGGCACAGGTAGAAAAAAAAAGGGAGGCCATTATCCTCGCTTTTGACATTCCTTTGTCAAAAGCATCACAAATATGACATGCTCAAACTCGAAAACATATGATTATACAGTGGAGCTCTTAATTTATGATATTTACTAAAATGCCTAATGAAACGATGAGAAACATTTCACAGCTATTGTCTTGCTAGTTGAGAGAAATGCCATATGGCTTGCTTTATGTATTTATTTACTCATTTTGTTTAATATCAAGTTTCTAGCTGCAGCAGCATTGGTTAAAATAAAATTTAATAGATGTACTAATATAAATATTTTATGCCTACAGATCCAGTAAATAATTTTATGATCCATTCAAAAAAACGAAGGAGCATAAAAAGACATTTCCCTTCTCAGGAATTGCATACGGAATTTTCTTTTCAAGTACTTGGTAATTTTTTGTAGAATAAATTTTTGTGGTGCACCACTTTAGTTACATAGACATGGCCATCTTTAGTGTACTATTTTTTCGGCTTGAGCTTTGTCATGTTTAGGTATAAGTTATTTCATTTGCTGCTGCTGTTTGCCAGGCATAGTGTTACTGAATTTGACTTTGTATTACTCTGTAAAGCCAGTTTTACTACGGATTTATTTTTCTTGTTTGCTGCACAGTGCCTTATATTAGTTGTAATATTGCAATGGCTTTGCTAATTTCTATAATGCTGCTTGCTTTGCAAATCTGCATGTTTTTTGTCATTGCTGTTTGTGTTAATTGTTTTGTGCTGCTGCATTGCCTCGTCCCTTAGTTTAGCATCTGAGCTCAGTAGATTTAAGTTAGCTTAAGAGGGGTAGACTATATAAGAAACTGACTATGGAGAATAGGTAAAGAATGCATTGCGAAGTTATACGAAAAATATTTGGGCCAAAATGAGTATTGTACAATCAGAAATAATCATTTTGAAAGAAATATGAATAGAATACAGGAAGGAGGTATAGATAGGACTTTTGGAAATAATGAAGAATGAAGGGAGATCTCTGAGAAGGAAATAAAGTTTAGTTTGCAAAATACTGCAGTAAAACAAACCCTGTCCTTTCCTTGTATTATTCCGCTATATGTTTGTGTACCCTTGCGTATTTATGTTCTTCCTGTATTTATATGTTTATCTGATAAGACTTATGTTGTAGAATTTTTCTAATACTCAGCTACATGAACTATGATGGGGAATACTGTTATCCACAAATATAATTTGCATTATTAATATGTTATTTACTTTGTAAAGATGTTTAAACATTATTTATTCTGTTTTGTTGCTCATATGTGAAGGTGATGTTTCAAAATTTATTCTGATCTTTTATGTATTTACTTATCTCATAATTCCTGTAACACTGATGTATATGTTTATTTCTATTATTTTGTAAAGCCTGTATTACTACAAATGTTATCTGTATTATTATGTTTTTAATGATCTATTTTGTACCTTTGTAATTGTATTTTCATGTTATAATATTGTAATTGACACCAGTTCATCAAATTAAGTAACTTGTAAGCATTCATTTCACTGCACACATTTCTGTTGGTCATGGTAATGGACAATATGTGAGAAGTAGGGACTGTTAGTGTTTGCATGTGTGTTAATAATTCAGCAAGGGACTGGATAACAGCATTGCTGGTTCTAAGGACAATTCCGTAACTTTCGTGAGTGTACAAGTGGTGGTTTATGGACTTGCTATATTGTCTGCAAGACTTCTAAGGACAATTCCAAAAACTTTGTGCGTGCACAAGTGGTAGTTTATGGACTTGCTATCTTCTCTGCAAGACTCTTCCGATGGTGATTGTGCACCTGCACAGTCGCAGCAGATGGCTGCTGGCCATCTCTACAAGGACTACAGTGGGTCTACACCTTTGATGACCCACCAATACCATTATTTCTACAAGGACTGCAGTGGGTCTGCACCTCTGGTGGCCCAGCAATACCATACTCCCTACCAGGACTACAGTGGGTCTGCTCTGTGATGACCTACCTACCAATATTCTTCAAAACGTCGAATGACTCTGCTGTGGGTTTGCTCTGTTGTGGCCCATTACCTGTCTGCATGTCAAGAGTCAGCACTGTCTTTCCGTTGGAAGGACAACACTACTTCTTCAAGACTGCATGGAAATCCACTACTTCTGTGTGCAATTTCTTTTACTAATGAGACTTTGTGAAAAAAACTTTAATTACTATTATGATGAATGATCAGGACTATCTTTATGGACTGTGAGAAAATTTTAGCTTTTGACGAACATTGCATCAATAAGTGTGTGCATTTGATTTCTTTGTTATTGTAATTACGATTATGAAAAATTTTAACAAGTATGTATTGCCCAGTGCCCAAAACAATTAGTAAAATTTTTTGTGGGGAGCATGGGGGCTATGTAAGTAGGCTGTTTAGGTTCTAAGTAGGCTGTTTAGGTTCTTATATTGGTAACGCCGCCGCCACATAGCGCTCTCTGTATGAAAATCACTGGCTGTGCTGTGTGCAGTCTGTGGCTAGTTTGCATTGTTGTCTGCCATTGTAGAGTTGGGCAGATGGATGTGAACAGTGCATAGCGTTGCGCAGTTGGAGGTGAGCCGCCAGCACTGGTGGATGTGGGGACAGAGATGGCGGAGTTTTGAAATTTGTAATACTGGATGGCATGAACTGCTATATATATTATGATTATTAAGGTAAATACATAGTTTGTTCTCTATTAAAATCTTTCATTTGCTAACTATGCCTATCAGTAGTTAGTGCCTTCCGTAGTTTGAATCTTTTATTTAGCTGGCAGTAGTTGCGCTCGCTGTATTGCAGTAGTTCGAGTAATGAAGATTTTTGTGAGGTAAGTGATTTGTGAAAGGTATAGGTTAATGTTAGTCAGGGCCATTCTTTTGAAGGGATTTTGAAAGTCACATTGCGTTGCACTAAAAATATTGTGTGTTAGTTTAAGCTCAGTCCTGTACAATTTTTCAAAGGGGACGTTTCACATCCACGGTTATGCAGCCAAGGAGGTTGGGGGAGGAGAGGAGAACATCAGGAGTGGAGTTGGATTCGGGATGGGTGTGCTGGGGGATGGGGATGAGGTCGCCTTGAAGGGAGGAGAGGACCCAATGCCACCGCCGTAACTGGGCAGCGGAACGACTATGGATGTTGAGGTTGGCGGTGATCACGTAGGAGGAGAAGGTACGGTCGATGTGGGAGAGGAAGTCGAAGGGAATAGGGGTGTTGGGGCGGACATAGATGGTGGCGCAGGTAACGGTAAGGCCGGGGAAGAAGAGACTAAGGATCAGGTGTTTGGTGGGGTCGGGAAGGAGAGGTTGGAGCCGAACGGGGATCTGGCGGTGGTGACCAATGGCAACTCCGCCACGTGCAATTGTGAGGGGATTATTGGAGCGGTGGAGGAGATAGGGCGAAGTGTGGACGGTGTGGTGGGGTTGGAGGAAGGTTTCATTGAGGAGGAAGGCATCCATGTGATGGGTGGCAAGGGTGTGCAGGAAGAGGTTCTTGTTGGCGGGAAGGGAGCAGGTATTGTTGAAAAGGATATGGTGCTGTCGCGCCATGACAGGGATTTAGACAAAGGTGTCAAGATGGGAGAAGGTGAAATGGGCCTGGTTGTTGGAGTAGGTGGCGTACATTTCGAGTTGAAAAATGGAACGGGCGGCGAGGTACATCTGTTGGAGGGTGAGGGGGCGCTGAAAAGGATGAACATTCTGAAGGACGATGGTGAGGAACCTGATGATGTCCTCAGCGGGGGGTGGGGGGGGACTAAGGGAATTGCCAGGAGGGGTGGGGGCGTCCAGAGAATGGAGTGGTCAGAGGGGGTTGGGCCTTACACTTTTGGGAGTAGGTGGGATGGGGGAGATTGCAGTTATTGCAGGAGGGAGGCACTGCCGGAGGAAGTGCGCTTGCCTACAATGCGGGGAGGTGGGGGCCTTGCGGCACTCGGCTGTTGGGTGTGCATTGTAGTGCAGACACCTCTGGCAGTTTAGGGATTGAGGAGGGGGATGGGAGGGGTCGAACTTATAGCGCTGGTTGAAGAGGAGGGCACCCTCCTTCAGGAGACGGTCAATGGAGGGGGCATCCTCGGAGAAAACCCGCATAAGGCGGGTGGAGCCGGCAGAGTTGAAAATGCGGCATACCGCCTGCACCTCCAGTGTGGGATGCGCCTTGAGCTCCGCCAACACCTCCTCCTCCGTGATCGACGGACTGAGCCGAGTGATCATGGCGGTGAGGGTCGGCGGACGACGCGGGGTTTGGGGTTGGCTGGTAGGAGATGGAGAAGGAGCAGGGGTGATGGAGGTGTTGGGGCCCAAACGGGTGATGGGGAGGCGGGAGAGGATGTCAGTATGGAGGGTTGGGCTGGGGGAGGAGATGAGAACGGAATCCCGTTTGGGAGTGAGGAGAGAGATTGTGGCACCAGGGAAGTGTTGGCAGAGGAGGAGGGAGAGATTCAGGGCCTCGAGAAGGGAAGGATCGGGATGGGAGAGGAGGTATTTGTATAAAGAGGGGGGGGAGGAGGAGGAGGAGGAGGGAGCAGGGCCAGGCAGGGAGACGTCCATGGCACCTTGGGGGGGGGGATGGGGTGGGGCCTTTTTTGGGAGCGGAGGAGGTGGTGGTGCCACTAGGGCGTTTAACGACGGCAGAAGGGCAGGTGGTGATATGAGGGACGGGAGCTATAGGGAGGTGGTGGGAAGGGACAGGTCCTGGCGTGGACGCAGCAGTCAGCGCCGGAGATGGTGACGGTGAAGGCGACGGCGATGGCGTCGGTGGCGGCGGTGATGGCGAAGGCGATGGGGAGAGTTGGGCATGGGCAGTGGCCCAACTGGCCACCACCCTAGCTGGAGCTGCAGTGACAGGCTGTGGGAGTGGGGGGAAAGGATCAGAGGGAGAGGGGCGGGAGGAAGAAGCTGGAGAGGGGACGACAAAGAGCGAGGGCGAAGGGAGAGTGAGAAGAGGCAAGATGGCAAGAGGGGGGTGTGACTGGGCACACCATGTGATGGTGGTGGTGGCGGCGGCGGAGGGGGAAGTATAAACTATGGCTGTGGTGGTAGTGGTTGTAGCGGTGGTGGGGGCTGACATGAGACAGGGAGAAACAAAAACGCACAGAACGTAAAAGAAAAGACAAAAACCGGGGACAGACGAAGACGGATGAAGACGAAGACGGAGGAAGACGAAGACGGACGAAGACGGACGAAGACCAGAGTCCCACGCTGCAGGCGCTGGCGCTGACTCGACGACGGGTGGCAGGAATGCCGCAGCTGCTGCTGCTGCTGCTGCTGCCGCGGACGGGGCCGGGGCTGCCACTGCTGCTGCTGCTGCGGCTGCTGCTGAAGGACTGGCTGGCTGGACCCGCTGCTGCTGGTTGGACCACCGCTGCTGCTGCTGGAGGGCTGGCTGGCTGCTGCCGGCTGGACCGTTGCCGCTGCTGCTGCTGCTGCTCGGCTGGACCGCTGGACCGCTGGCTTTACCGCTGGACCGCTGCCTGGCTGGCTGACTGGCTGGCTGGCTGGCACCTGGGGCTTCTTATAATTCTATATACAATTCTAACAAAGATTTATCTGTTTTTAACACACAGAAGTGTGTGAAGACGGATGGAGAACAATTCCACGTTATGTGAGATTATTTGTTCTTGCAGCACTCCGGTTACTTTAATACAATTATCAAGTGTTGGACGAAAATCCTCTTAAGTCCCGTTTTTAAGGCTCCACCAGCACGTGCTTGGTGTGCCCAGTTGCCGTTGCGCATGCGCTGCCTGCGCAAATGAGCTTCTGCTGCAAACCTGTACGCTGAGCTGCGCGCCCTCCAAGGTGAAACTCGCCTCATTCATTTCAAATAAATTATCTTCGTACGGTGGAATGGCACAATGACACCGGCTACGAACGATTCTAAGTTTTGCTGTGACATGATTCCATACAGAATATATCTGACAGTCGTCGTCTCGATTGAGAAAGGGGTCTGTCAATCGTGTTTCCACTAATTCATTGATAATGGAGTTCCAGAAGTTTAACGTATGGGCCACAATTTTTGTTTTATTGTATTTCACCAAATGATCGTTGGAAATACCCTGTTTGGCGTAGAAGACTCATGGGCTTGGTGGAAATGAGTATGCCATTTATATTCCACAATGCGATCCCGCACAGTGCACGTCCTTTGCTCTAATGAGGTTTACCATATTCTCATAAAACTACCGTAACACATACCTTGCGCAGCACTAAGGCGTCTGTAACAGATCTCAGAAGCACCGAGATTTTTGTAGGAGGATGAAAGGTTACTTTAACTTTATATCTTCTGAATATTATGTCTGTTTTATTTGAAACATTTCCAATATATCGTAGGTATACAGTCGTTTTGAAGGTCTTATCCCCTTCTTTGTTCTCTCGTTTTTATATCTGAAGCGCTCTCTGTGCTTGTTGGAATGAATATGCATTGTTCAGGAACACAGTTTGGAGGTGTTCCACTATCGTTTCCAGGTTATTGTTATCCGAGATAGTACGGAATCTGTGGATTAAGGTCTTTAAACGCCCATCGTTTGTGGTGTATGGTGGCAACTACAAGCTTGTAAATACAGATCTGTATGAGTGGACTTTCGAAACACGGAATGCCCAACTTTGCCATACCTCCTACGTTGTATCAAGACGTCTTAAAAAGGAAAGCAACCGTATTGCTCCATCTCCATAGGGAATTTTATGTTTTCCCGTATTGTGTTCAGATGCTAAAGCAATTTTCAGAGACTGTAAAAACCATGAGCCGAAATTATAACACTGTCATCAACGTGTCTCAAAATACTGTTGGTTTCAAAATAGGTGAGGGAAGTGCTCGCTCTTCAAAAGCTTCCATAAAATGATAGACCATAAAGGGAAACAAAGGGCTGAACAAGACTACCGACACCGTCAGTTTCTCCAAGAAACCCGTTGTTAATTAAGAAATGCGTCGAGGAAGGAGTGTGCTCGAATATTGTTCTAATTTCAGCTCAAAACCTATTGCCGATGAGATGTAGTCTGTCCACCGAAGGCACATTTATAAGAAGCGGAACGACTTGAAAACTGACCAATAAGTCTTAGCTTTCTAACTTAAGTGACTGCAGTCTGCTGATAAAATCACTAGAATTTTTTATATGGCGTGGAAAACTTTCTCATGTGCCTTTGAGTAACGACTCCAAGTACTTGGGCAAATCGTAGGTGGCTGCACTAATACTGCTCGCTTTTTTTTTTTTTTTTTTGGTCATCAGTCTACTGACTGGTTTGATGCGGCCCGCCACGAATTCCTTACCTGTGCTAACCTCTTCATCTCAGAGTAGCACTTGCAACCTACGTCCTCAATTATTTGCTTGACGTATTCAAATCTCTGTCTTCCTCTACAGTTTTTGCCCTCTACAGCTCCCTCTAGTACCATGGAAGTCATTCCCTCATGTCTTAGCAGATGTCCTATCATCCTGTCCCTTCTCCTTATCAGTGTTTTCCACATATTCCTTTCCTCTCCGATTCTGCACAGAACCTCCTCATTCCTTACCTTATCAGTCCACCCAATTTTCAACATTCGTCTATAGCACCACATCTCAAATGCTTCGATTCTCTTCTGTTCCGGTTTTCCCACAGTCCATGTTTCACTACCATACAATGCTGTACTCCAGACGTACATCCTCAGAAATTTCTTCCTCAAATTAAGGCCGGTATTTGATATTAGTAGACTTCTCTTGGCCAGAAATGCCTTTTTTGCCATAGCGAGTCTGCTTTTGATGTCCTCCTTGCTCCGTCCGTCATTGGTTATTTTACTGCCTAGGTAGCAGAATTCCTTAACTTCATTGACTTCGTGACCATCAATCCTGATGTTAAGTTTCTCGCTGTTCTCATTTCTACTACTTCTCATTACCTTCGTCTTTCTCCGATTTACTCTCAAACCATACTGTGTACGCATTAGACTGTTCATTCCGTTCAGCAGATCATTTAATTCTTCTTCACTTTCACTCAGGACAGCAATGTCATCAGCGAATCGTATCGTTGATATCCTTTCACTTTGTATTTTAATTCCACTCCTGAATCTTTCTTTTATTTCCATCATTGCTTCCTCGATGAACAGTTTGAAGAGTAGGGGCGAAAGGCTACAGCCTTGTCTTACACCCTTCTTAATACGAGCACTTCGTTCTTGATCGTCCACTCTTATTATTCCCTCTTGGTTGTTGTGCATATTGTATATGACCCGTCTCTCCCTATAGCTTACCCCTACTTTTTTCACAATCTCAAACAGCTTGCACCATTTTATATTTTCGAACGCTTTTTCCAGGTCGACAAATCCTATGAAAGTGTCTTGATTTTTCTTTAACCTTACTTCCATTATTAGCCGTAACGTCAGTATTGCCTCTCTCGTCCCTTTACTTTTCCTAAAGCCAAACTGATCGTCACCTAGCGCATTCTCAGTTTTATTTTCCATTCTTCTATATATTATTCTTGTAAGCAGCTTCGATGCATGAGCTGTTAAGCTGATTGTGCGATAATTCTCGCATTTGTCAGCTCTTGCCGTCTTCGGAATTGTGTGGATGATGCTTTTCCGAAAGTCAGATGGTATATCGCCAGACTCATATATTCTACACACCAACGTGAATAGTCGTTTTGTTGCCACATCCCCCAATGATTTTAGAAATTCTGATGGAATGTTATCTATCCCTTCTGCCTTATTTGACCATAAGTCCTCCAAAGCTCTTTTAAATTCCGATTCTAATACTGGACCCCTATCTCTTCTAAATCGACTCCTATTTCTTCTTCTATCACATCAGACTAATCTTCACCCTCATAGAGACTTTCACTGTATTCTTTCCACCTATCTGCTCTCTCCTCTGCATTTAACGGTGGAATTCCCGCTGCACTCTTAATGTTACCACCGTTGCTTTTAATGTCACTAAAGGTTGTTTTGACTTTCCTGTATGCTGAGTCTGTCGTTCCGACAATCATATCTTTTTCGATGTCTTCACATTTTTCCTGCAGCCATTTCGTCTTAGCTTCCTGCACTTCCTATTTATTTAATTCCTCAGCGACTTGTATTTCTGTATTCCTAATTTTCCCGGAACATGTTCGTACTTCCTCCTTTCATCAATCAACTGAAGTATTTCTTCTGTTACCCATGATTTCTTCGCAGCTACCTTCTTTGTACCTATGTTTTCCTTCCCAACTTCTGTGATGGCCCTTTTTCGAGATGTCCATTCCTCTTCAACTGTACTGCCCACTGCGCTATTCCTTATTGCTGTATCTATAGCGTTAGGGAACTTCAAACGTATCTCGTCATTCCTTAGTACTTCCGTATCCCACTTCTTTGCGTATTGATTCTTCCTGACTAATGTCTTGAACTTCAGCCTAGTCTTCATCACTACTACATTGTGGTCTGAGTCTATATCTGCTCCTGGGTACGCCTTAGAACCCAGTATCTGATTTCGGAATCTCCGTCTGACTATGATGAAATCTAATTGAAATCTTCCCGTATCTCCCGGCCTTTTCCAAGTATACCTCCTCCTCTTGTGATTCTTGAACAGAGTATTCGCTATTACTAGCTGAAACTTGTTACAGAACTCAATTAGTCTTTCTCCTCTTTCATTCCTTGTCCCAACCCCATATTCTCCTGTAACCTTTTCTTCTACTCCTTCCCCTACAACTGCATTCCAGTCGCCCATGACTATTAGATTTTCGTCCTCCTTTACATACTCCTTTCAATATCCTCATACACTTTCTCTATCAGTTCATCTTCAGCTTGCGAAGTCGGCATGTATACGTGAACTATCGTTGTCGGTGTTGGTCTGCTGTCGATTCTGATTAGAACAACCCGATCACTGAACTGTTCACAGTAACACACCCTCTGCCCTACCTTCCTATTCATAACGAATCCTGCACCTGTTATACCATTTTCTGCTGCTGTTGATATTACCCGGTACTCATCTGACCAGAAATCCTTGTCTTCCTTCCACTTCACTTCACTGACCCCTACTATATCTAGATTGAGCCTTTGCATTTCCCTTTTCAGATTTTCTAGTTTCCCTACCACGTTCAAGCTTCTGACATTCCACGCCCCGACTCGTTGAACGTTATCCTTTCGTAGAGTATTCAATCTTTTTCTCATGGTAACCTCCCCCTTGGCAGTCCCCTCACGGAGATCCGAATGGGGGACTATTCCGGAATCTCTGTTCGCTATTGCACATACAGACACACCTTGTTTGTAGATCGTGGCAGTCCATATAACTTCGGAGGGCCTGAACTATTCAGTCCGTGCTGGCCGTTGTGGTCGGACGGTTCTAGGCGTTTCAGTCAGGAACCACGCGGCCGCTACGATCGCAGGTTCGAATCCTGCCTCGGGCATGGATGTGTGTGATGTCCTTAGGTTAGTTAGGGTTATGTAGATCTAAGTTCTAGGGGACTAATGACCTCAGATGTTAAGTCCCATAGTGCTTAGAGCCATTTGTCCGTCAATGACCTAGTTTTAGCACCGTCCTGTTATTGAGGATGTTATCGATCTTATGATCTGTTGACTTACACAATAAAAGATTGATCTCATTAATATAGTTATGAGCACCGTAGCACCGTAGTGTTACTTTTATCTGACTTGTGTAACACCACACACACGTCTGTTCGTAAGTTACGACAGGCTGCCCTCTCCATGGGCGAGATGTGGCGCTGGTCTTGTCAGGACAGGGCAGAACTCCCGAATTATTTCCTCTGCTGCGTCTATTCCATGAAAGTCCACTCGTTGTCGTGAAACAAGTGTAGCAGTAAAATTAAGACCTCCTACAACACGGACTCAGTCGCATAGTTTACAGATTTTTCCTCGCCAAGGTAACGGATCGTCGAGTAGGAAATTACATAAAGGTTGAGATGTTCCTCCAGAATAAGACATGAACAGTTTTCTTCTCCATTCTTCCCAAGCAGATTTTTATGCTCTGTATTTGCTGACCTCGCTTACACTCTTAACGGTTTACCCCTATAGCCCACCTTCCCCTGTGGATTCTTCTACCTTTTTCGTGCTTGACTTTGATATAACGTGTATATGTAAGCCTTGCGGTGCTTCACTAGAAGGCCGCATGCTTAATGCAGTGTACCGTGTAAGCGCCGGCAGTGACGGATAAGCGACCCGGGAGAGACGTCACACATCATGCAGAGGGCTTCTGTTTTTTCCTGCCCTCTGCCGCTCTGGCCGACCACCCTTGACGCTGGGTTAATGCTGCTGCTGTACTGGAAAATCCACACGCCGCATATTTCCAATTGACTGCCACTCGCCACACGCTCTGTGGCGACCGGTAAAAAGAGTGCCTGAAATGCTGTAGCCCAGGTATTCGCCAGTGCAGTGATTTGAATTCCAGCAAAGACTGCTCCATGGCTTTCACATCGACGATCCCGATGGACCTAATATAGTCACAAAAATCGCACAAGAGTCTTCCGCCACGGCACACCGGAAGCATTTGTTTCTGGCAGATAGCAGTTGTGTCGTCCTCCGCTTTCAATTTCTAAAACGCAAGTACATAATGAACCATAGGAGTTTCTAGGTGTAATTGCCTCTTGAAAGTGAAGTGGACGTGGAGTGGTGTATTTGCGATAGCTAATTCGGGTTTGAGTTAGATGTAATGGACTGGAATGCGCTCACTTGTCAAGACAAGAAGGAATCAGAATAAGTAAGTCTGTGAAACGAAAGCTGGCATAAAGCTGTCGTTAGGACCCAATCTTGTGTCGTACAGTGCCTGGACATTTTAAGCAAGTCAGAGATAGGACGACCTCGACGGTATTTGACATACAGTTGTCATTTTCCAAGCATGACGAGAGTTCCGAGAACCAGTAGATTATTAACAGATCTTCCAAGAAGAACTGCTCCAGGACAGTACCTTGGTCTTCCCTTAATAGCACAGTGAAGTCCAAAAATTTCTGCACCATATTTGTGTACGGTGTTTATGGGTCTGTCAATACGAAACAATGTATCATAGTGTCAGAACATGCATTAAACTCATTCACGCCGTATTAGCAAGAGTGCTAACGTTCAGCATTCATATCGTGCCAATGGGTTTCCAGTTAGTAGCTGCAAATAAACTCAGCTTATTTATAGCAAAAATAGATGAAATTGTATTCACCGAGACAGTATAGCTGGTAAGAAGCTGAGTCGGTGAGGTTCTGGTTAACAAAAATGCGTATCTGTACCAGAAAAGACTTTTATTCAGAAACCAAGCGAGTCAATAGCGACCCTACGACGTAGACAAAGTGTTTGACATTGTTGACTGGAATACTCCCGTTGAAACTCTGAATGTGGCAGGGACAAAATACGGCTAGTGAAGGGCTATCTACAACTTGTAGAGGTGTGATAAGGCAGTTATAAGAGTCGAGGGGCATGAAAGGGAAGCAGTGGTTGAGAAGGGAGTGAAAGAAAGTTATTCAATTGTATCTTAAGCAAGCTTTCGAGAGAGAAGAAATAAAGACACTGGGGTTTGCAGATAAGATTTAAATTCTGTCAGACAGAAAAGGACTTGAAAGAGCAGGCCTGAACAGTTGGCAGCGTCTTGACAGTAGTATATTAGTTGAACATGAACAAAAACAGAACACGGACAATGGAATTAAATCAGGTGAAGATTATGAAAAAGACACTAAAAGTCTCGAAAGAGCTGGTGCGAATGGATGGCGAATACTCCAAGGCGTTTGACATAAAGACAGGAGTCACTCAAGGAGGTGGAATATCACCCCTTTTGTTCAACATTGTAATACAGGAAGCACTGGACGCAATACGTGAAACAGAAGAGGGAGTTAAAATAGGAAAGATAATAAATGTACTGGCCAGTGCAGACGACGTAACGCTGATTGGTGAAAATCCAGAGGACTTTAAAATACTGGCAAAAAGACTGTTTCAAAAAGCAAAGGAAGCTGGATTAAAAGTAAATGGTCTGAAAAAGATTCGTGGGGATAGAAAGGAATTACAGAACAAAAAGACGGGAAACTCTGCCGATCGATAAGCACATGGTTGAAGAAACAGATGAGGTTAAATATCTGGGGGTAGTGCTAAACAACAAAAACGATGAGAAGCAAGAAATAGAGGCGAGGATCAAAGCTGCATCCAGAGCATCATACTCACTCAACAAACTACTGCCATCTAAAATATTTTCAAGAGTAACCAAAGTATTCCTATTTGAGGTAGAAATATGGAGAGTAGATAAATACACAGAGAGAAAGACAAGAATTTATAAAATAAAATCCTGCGAAAGATATTTGGACCAATCTATAATGGAGGACAATGGCGAAGAAGAAGCTAAATGGAGCACAGGGAGCTATGCAATGAATCAGATGTAGTTGCGGAAGCCATGACGAGAAGACGTAGATGGGCCGGCGACGTCTATAGAACAAAGCACAGATCTTTACTGAGAGAAGTCTCAGAGAATAAACCGGAAGGAAGAAGACCTCTCGGCAGGCCGAAAATGAGATGGAGAGACCAGGTTACCAAGGATCTCCAGGTACTGAGAGCAAGGAAAGAAGATGCCGAAGACAGGATACTGTGGAAGAGGCTACTTGACGAGGCCAAAAACCGACTGCTGTTTGTGGGGCTTGGAGAGTGAGAGTAAGTAAGAAGCTGAGGGAATTATCTAATAAAATGAGACACTAAAAGTAGTAGAGGAGTTCTGTTAT
This sequence comes from Schistocerca cancellata, assembly GCF_023864275.1. Classification (NCBI taxonomy): domain Eukaryota; kingdom Metazoa; phylum Arthropoda; class Insecta; order Orthoptera; family Acrididae; genus Schistocerca; species Schistocerca cancellata. Next base: position 419,117,606 of record NC_064634.1, on the reverse strand, counting down.
TTGAGCAGAAAAATAACTGATGCTGACCGAACTAGAGAACATAAAATGTAAATTGTAAAGAAAAGCTATTGTGAAGAAGTGACATTTTTTAAACTTCGAATATAGATTGAAGTGTTAGGTAGTATTTTCCGAAAGCATTTGTCTGGAGTGTAGCCATGTAAGGAAACGAAACATGGATAATTAATAGTTTAGACAAGTAGAGAATACAAATTTGAATTTCTATGTCAGCTTAGAGTTGTCAGTGCTAACAGACAAGCAACACTGCGTGAAATAATCACAGACATCGATGTGGGACGTACGGGGAACGTTAGGAAAATATGGTGTAATCTGGTGTTAAAGGACTACGGCAGCAGACGACTGACACGAATGCCTCTGCTAACTGCACGACGTCACCAGCAGCCCCTTTTCCTGGGCTCGTGACCATATCGGTTGGATCCTAGACGAGTGGAAGGCCGTGGTCCGATCAGATGAGTCCCTTCAGTTGGTTAGGGCTGACGGCAGGGTTCGAGTGTGGCACAGACCCCACGGCATCACACACCCAAGGTGTCAACAAAGCACTCTGCAGGCTGGTGTGACTCCATAACGGAGTGACTGTGTATGTGCGGAACGGACTGTGTCCTCTAATCCAACTCAACCGATTACTGCCTGTGAAAGCTTACGTTCGGCTGCTTGGAAGCCATTTGCAGCCATTAATGGACTTCACTTTCCCAAACACCAAGCGACGATGGAATTTTGATGGATCACAATGCGCCATGTAAGCGGTCCACAGTTGTTCCCGAATGGATTTGAAGAAAATTCTGAATAATTCGAATTAATGATTTGGCTACCCAAATCGCCCAACATGAATCGCATGAAACACTTATGAGACATACACTCCTGGAAATGGAAAAAAGAACACATTGATACCAGTGTGTCAGACCCACCATACTTGCTCCGGACACTGCGAGAGGGCTGTACAAGCAATGATCACACGCACGGCACAGCGGACACGCCAGGAACCGCTGTGCTGGCCGTCGAATGGTGCTAGCTGCGCAGCATTTGTGCACCGCCGCCGTCAGTGTCAGCCAGTTTGCCGTGGCATACAGAGCTCCATCGCAGTCTTTAACACTGGTAGCATGCCGCGACAGCGTCGACGTGAACCGTATGTGCAGTTGACGGACTTTGAGCGAGGGCGTATAGTGGGCATGCGGGAGGCCGGGTGGACGTACCGCCGAATTGCACAACACGTGCGGTGTGAGGTCTCCACAGTACATCGATGTTGTCGCCAGTGGTCGGCGGAAGGTGCACGTGCCCGTCGACCTGGGACCGGACCGCAGCGACGCACGGATGCACGCCAAGACCGTAGGATCCTACGCAGTGCCGTAGGGGACCGCACCGCCACTTCCCAGCATATTAGGGACACTGTTGCTCCTGGGGTATCGGCGAGGACCATTCGCAACCGTCTCCATGAAGCTGGGCTACGGTCCCGCACACCGTTAGGCCGTCTTCCGCTCACGCCCCAACATCGTGCAGCCCGCCTCCAGTGGTGTCGCGACAGGCGTGAATGGAGGGACGAATGGAGACGTGTCGTCTTCAGCGATGAGAGTCGCTTCTGCCTAGGTGCCAATGATGGTCGTATGCGTGTTTGGCGCCGTGCAGGTGAGCGCCACAATCAGGACTGCATACGACCGAGGCACACAGGGCCAACACCCGGCATCATGGTGTGGGGAGCGATCTCCTACACTGGCCGTACACCACTGGTGATCGTCGAGGGGACACTGAATAGTGCACGGTACATCCAAACCGTCATCGAACCCATCGTTCTACCATTCCTAGACCGGCAAGGGAACTTGCTGTTCCAACAGGACAATGCACGTCCGCATGTATCCCGTGCCACCCAACGTGCTCTAGAAGGTGTAAGGCAACTACCCTGGCCAGCAAGATCTCCGAATCTGTCCCCCATTGAGCATGTTTGGGACTGGATGAAGCGTCGTCTCACGCGGTCTGCACGTCCAGCACGAACGCTGGTCCAACTGAGGCGCCAGGTGGAAATGGCATGGCAAGCCGTTCCACAGGACTACATCCAGCATCTCTACGATCGTCTCCATGGGAGAATAGCAGCCTGCATTGCTGCGAAAGGTGGATATACACTGTACTAGTGGCGACATTGTGTATGCTCTGTTGCCTGTGTCTATGTGCCTGTGGTTCTGTCAGTGTGATCATGTGATGTATCTGACCCCAGGAATGTGCCAATAAAGTTTCCCCTTCCTGGGACAATGAATTCACGGTGTTCTTATTTCAATTTCCAGGAGTGTATTTGAGAGGTCAGTTCGTGCACAAAATCCTGCATCGGCAACACTTTCGCAATTATTGACGCCTGTAGAAGCAGCGTAGCTCAAACTTTCTGCAGGAGACTTTCAGCGACTTGTTGAGTCATGCCACGTCGAGTTGCAAGACCAAGTCGAGCATAAAGAGCTCCGACATGATATTAGGAGTTATCGCATGACTTGCGATTGGATTGGATTGGATTGTTTGGGGGAAGAGACCAAACAGCCATCGGCCTCATCGGATTAGGGAAGGACGGGGAAGGAAATCAGCCGTGCCCTTTCAAAGGAACCATCCCGGCATTTGCCTGTAGTGATTTAGGGATATCACGGAAAACCCAAATCAGGATGGCCGGACACGGGATTGAACCGTCGTCCTCCCGAATGCGTATCCCATGACTTATGTCAGCTCACTGTATTTATAAAGCCAACGAACAACAGGTACAAATACAAACCGTCTTGCATTTCGAATGCCGTGTTCCCCAGCCAAGTGTACCAGGTAATGCAACTTCTGTTGAGATTAGAATTCCACCAGCTAACACTGTAGCCATCAGGTCCCTCATAAACGGTGGTCGCAGGTAATGAGCGGCCTACCACATCTGAGCGATGAGCTACAACTGATTCATAGCCGAACCACAGAGTCAACATACCAGAGAACATGTGTGCCTCCTAGCGGGACTCCATACAGGAACTAGCTTAGCTACTGGCAAAGAAGTTGCGTTGCATTTTCGGTTACCTATCACATGTTTCACTATTTGATGACAAGATTTGTTCGCCAAATATTACACAGTTCCTTACTTTCCAGGCAGCTAGCATTTCTAAACGCAGATTATATAATAAGCCAAATAGTGTTACCTCTTGGAGCAAGAAAAGAAAGCAGCCATAGAATCATCAAAGTTGGCTACTTAACACTGTTGTCGACTATACAGTTCTCCACAACAGATGATTGCACACTTACCTAAATTTATAAAAGCAACTATGTGCAGCCCCCTCACTTCGTATGGCTCTGTTAATGTTGGCCGTGATTACATGTACCTAACAATTTGACAAAACATCAGTGCTAAAGTATTCTGTCTCTAAGCTGGTCGTAGGCTGTGTTCCAAAAACGAACAGCATAGAGACAGAAATGATGTCACTTTCTGCAGGACCTGACCATCATTTTGCTGGACAATGCTCAAGCACGTACAGAGCAAGCTGTTACTGATTGTTTGACTGACCGGGCTGCTAAGTGCTATACCACTTACTGCACTCCCCTGACTTAAGCCATGTTAAGTTCAATTCGATTTCTAAACTGAAGGAAACACTTCACTGCATTCGCTTCAGAACTGCTACAAATTCGTCGGGCAATAGACCGCGCCGCTCGAACCGTCAACACAACTGGCACTGCTAAGAATATCCTATGACTTCCACATTGCTGGCGACGGGCTACACACAATGCTGGTGGCTACTTTGAAGGTCAGTAAAACTTTGAAACACGTACCTATTTTGTACGAGGTATAAATAAATAATTGCCACTATTAAGGTTCCAACCCTCGTAGCAACGAAGGACGGTATGTGCGGAACTGCTTATGTGTTACGAGGCTCATCGTGACAACATTTTGTCGAACGTCGCAAAAGGCGGTGAAACATAGGTTTATCACTTCTAACTGGGAACAAAATGGTAATTCATGGAGTGGCGCCACATCACCTCTCCTGCGAAGAAAAAGAATAAAGGCACACTATCAGCCAGTAAAGTCATGGCGAATGTCTTATTGGACTCCGAAGGATTTATTTTGTGTGCTGTCCTTCCTCACGGTGCAATCATTTCTGAAGTGTATTGTACTAACTGCAGGAAATGAAGTAACTTCTCCTCCTCTAAGTCAACGCAACGTTCCACATAAGTGTGCGCCCCCGAGAGGAGCCCACAAAACTTCTTTGGACAGTTCTGTCTCATCCAACCTACAGCACGGATCTCACACCTTCCAACTTCCATCTGTTTGGCCCAATGAAGGATGCACTCCGCGGGAAGGAGTTCATGGATGATGGGGAGGTTACTGGAGCAGCAAAGCGTTGACTCCGGCGTCGACCAGAAGAGTGGTAGGCCTGCCACGTGGGCATACAGACACTCCCGGCAAGGTGGCGTAATGCCGTCACCTTAAATGGAGATTGCGCTGAAAAATAGAATTCTGTAGCCAAAAGAGTGGGCAAAAATATGATGTATTGAAACCTTGAATAAAACCAACCTGCTCTCAGAAAAAAATTATTTTGCATTACTTATCGAGCGCCCCTTACTCTTCTTTGTAACTGGACTTAAAATACGAGAAGATATGAGTGTAGTGAAATGCCCTGAAGATATTCCCCTTGCATACAAAATTTTCACCCAGTAATTAATTTATTAGGCCATCTGACCACGGTTTCATAACCATATTCAAGAGTAGGTGTTGCTTGCATTCCGCAATGGAAAGAACTGGGAGGCTGTACGAAAATTTGCGGCCGAAGTGGCCGCGCGGTTCTAGGCGCTGCAGTCTGGAAACCGCAAGACCGCTACGGTCGCAGGTTCGAATCCTGCCTCGGGCATGGATGTTTGTGATATCCGTAGGTTAGTTAGGTTTAACTAGTTCTAAGTTCTAGGGGACTAATGACCTCAGAAGTTGAGTCCCATAGTGCTCAGAGCCATTTGAACCATTTTTTGTACGAACATTTGATCTTTTCTAAAGTGCATAAAGTGATTAGGCAAATGTATAATTGACCTTCGTTGTAGGTAAATCAACTGCTGCCCATACAAGAACATGTAATATACGGGGTGTTCTAAAAGTCTCTCCGCAGTGCCGTATGATTGCTGGCCGCGCGTGCCGTATGCCGCAGTGAATATACCGAAATGAAACTCAGTGAAATACAAGTTATTAATTAATTGACTATTCATTTTTACTTACAAATTTTCACATTAAATGTTGAAAGTGTCCCCCCCCCCCCCACTTGTTGAATACACAGTTCAATTCGTCTAATCATGTTTCCAAACACAAACTGTAACATTTCTTCTGTAACAAAAGCAGTGAAAGTGGATATTGCAGTTTTCAATTCATCGATGGATTTTGGACGGTTTTTATACACAGTCGCTTTCGATGCACGCCAGAAGAAAAAGTCAAGTGGTGTTAGGTCAGGCGATCGTGGAGGCCAAAGTCCCTGTGAAATTATGCGGTCACCAAAAACATCAGCAAGCAGTGACATTGAAACGCGAACTGTATGCGCGGTTGCACCATCTTGTTGAAAATAACCGGTCAGTATTTATCTTTACACAAGTTGTCCTATGAATGGGTCGAACTGTGGTCGCATGCAGAGGAATTGGAAAAGGCGTCTGCTGACAGCGCTATTTGATATTTCTCGTGCAGGTAGCTTTCGCTCTAAAGCTAACAATCAGATCGAATACATATTCGAGAGGCAATGCACAACGTGTATGCAGTCGAACTTACAGTTGGACACAAAAAGAGAAGTACCCAGAACGGGAGAGGGAACTGAAATGAATTGCTACGTGTTGAGAGGGAATGTGATATTATTTCCGTGTTTATAATATCAAGTCATATTTACAAAGAACTTATTAGGTATTACATTTACCCCCTCTGGTCTGGATGCTTACACTGGATCGACTGGGGAGGGTTCCACAAAGCCGTTATCTCACAATAGTAGTAACTGGTCCTTGATATTTTGGCTACTGGTACTGTGAAAAGAGTTGACGCCCAAAAAGAGGGATCAAGATTAGTGTTCAACGTACCGTCTACACAGAGGGCATAAGAAGCGTAGCACGAGCTCGGAATGTTCCAAGGACGAGGAAGGTGGTGGTGGTAACTTCCCATGGGACAAAACCGTTGATGTCATCGGTCCCTAGGCTTACACAGAACGTAATATAACTTAACTAACGACAACACACACACCATTGGCCGAGGGAGGACTAGAACCTCCGACTGGGTGTCCCGCGACGCGCTGCTGGACGGTGAAGGAAATTTGTGGTGCCCTTTCAAAGGAACAAACCAACATATACCTGAAACGATTTAGAGAAATAATCGAGAACCTAAATTTGGATGACGACACACGGATGTGAGCCATAGTCCTTCCGAATGCGAGTCCAGAGAGCTGATCACTGCGCCATCTCACTCGGTTTGACCTAGGACCTGCTCCCACACGTGTTCTGTCAGAGACAGATATGGCAATCTTTCTGGCCGCAGGAGTTTCTTTATATCACCCAGAAAATTCACAGAGAGAGGTGCCATACGTGAAGCACCATTATCATGTTGAAAACGGTCACCACAGTGTGTCAGATGGGAAGTAACAGACGAGGACGTAGGACGTCAGTGACCTAAAGTTGTGCTGTTAGAGCTGCCTCAATCATTACAGCTGCGCCCTGAGGTCATACCCTACCCCTTTCCACAACCTGAAGTGTGGAGTAACACCGCTGTTACTGTCGAAAACATTGGAAGAATGTGTGTTTCTCCCAAGTCGCCCCATACCCTCTGACAATGTTCATCCAGTCAGTGCAGAACCACGACTATCGCTGAACATAATGCGATGCCCTTGGTGAGAAATCCATACTTTCCGGTCGCTGCACCGCACCAAACGCAGCGGTTTGTATTGTAGTGTTAACGGCAAATTACTCATGGGACGGTGATTCCCAACTCCGTTTGCTGCTAGATTCAACGAATGATGCGAAATGACTCAGAAAGTTTCAGAGAGTCCATGCCTTGCAGATTTTAATGGGCTACGATGATCTTGGTGCAAAATACGGTGATTCAGACAGACATCCAAATATAAATCAATAACGAGGCCCCTTTGAAACGAAGTGAGGTGCTGATGACGCTGTCTCACACGCATACATGGATTTTCCGTGTTCTTCACAGTTATCACTTAACACATAGAGCGGTTCAAGTCCCTTATATACCCTACTAGGCCTTGTAACAACATTAAACACGAACAACACGAATGAGATCTGGTGGCCTTTCTAGCGTCACTGAGAATTTCATCTCTGATCATTAACATACCCGTCGATGGTCTGCACGTGTACGAAGCTACACTGAAATGTGACAACGTCTTCTGGGAGCTCCGCCATTTTTTGTCAGGTGGCGATATTATCAATTGACTGGGGGAGGAAAAAGGATCATAGATACTATTATGTTAAACTTCATTATTGAGACTCTGTTCAAAACTAGCAACAAATGAAATGTTACACTTACCCAATGGTCAACTTGGTACACAGGGTCGCGATATACATAAAATTAAACAAATAAAAATTACAGACACATCAGAAAATCCTGAAAACTGTGATTCTCGTAGCTCGTTGCATTAGAATGGACATCAGAAAATAACCACAGCGCAGATTTCCAGCATGCAGAAGCAAACTGCAGCACGAACCCTCCGTAGCAAGACGTGAGAAGGTTACACGAATCAACAGTCGAGAACACTGTCCGACGCAGAATCAGCAAGCAGAAAGCCGAATGCTTTGTCCACCGTTCAACGCACCTCTCACCACATGGCCAACGCAGGCCTTTAAAAGGCCCATGCAAAGCCAGGCCGTAGTGGAGAAGTGAAGTAACTGTTCCCGAATTGAAGCGACCATTAACAGGGACAGCTACAAATACTGACCTAGTGGTTTGAGTGCTACTCGGGACAACGAAAGGCAACCGAAATAAAAATTGTATAGATATTTACTTTTCGAATCCTACTGTCTTAAGTGAACGCAGTTTTATAGTTCACCTTAGTACATCTAGATCATAAGACAGGAAGTTAATATCTATTCAAAAATATAGGCTTCTTTCCCTACGAGTATGAGGGAAAATGCGACTAGCTAGTGATTCAACATTCAGTCTGGAACCGAGCGACCGCTACGGTCGCAGGTTCGAATCCTGCCTCGGGCGTGGGTGTATGTTATGTCCTTAGGTTAGTTAGGTTTAAGTAGTTCTAAATTCTTGGGGACTGATGACCTCAGATGTTAAGTCCAATAGTGCTCAGAGCCATCTGAACCATTTGAACTGGTTCAACATAGTTGCATGAAACTTACAAAGTAGCACTTAGTGAGACTCTTTTATTCCTGAATAAGATTGTCAGTTCTGGTTCTTGCGTAATATTGCCTGGTACATCATCTGCGCCTTTCTTTCTGTCTTTTTGCACTTATTTTTCAGTCTTTATTTTTTTATGGCTAACGTATGTCTACCTTTCTTTCCAGAATTTCACAGCAGTTTTCCTTCGATCAGGTTTAACTTCTGTAGTTGTAATTTTCAATATACCCTGAATTAGCCACTTGTTTTTCACGTTTGTTTCTAACAGTGATCCTAAGTCCTTAAAATCGGTCTTAGCAACTGTTAAGTCGATGCATATGCAAAGTTTCATCATTTATTTGATATAATTAACTAGAGCACATATGACGTTGCCCTGCAAATGCGCTTCCAATTAACTGAGATGGATGAGTAAAGTATACAGGAAAAATGTAAAACAAGCGATTTTGTGTTAATCTTATACTATGCGAACCTATTTATTGACTGCATGTGATAATGTATATTAATGTGTGGAAGTATATGAATAAACTGTCAAAACTTTTGTTTTCAGATACAGATCATAAGCCAGGCGTTTGCGATATATCGCGGTAAATGAGTAAAGCATCCAGAAGAAAATATAAAACAAACTATTTTGCGTTATCCTTAAGTTTTTATATCAATTTGTTGTTTACATGTGTCAATTTATATAAATGTGTCGAAGTATATAAATAAACTGTCAAAATTTTACTGACCTACATAATTCGTTTTATACAAGAAACACACGTTGCTGTAGCAGGGAAAACGAGGGACCCGGTGGAAAAATGCTCCTGTCATTGAAAAAGTAGTCTAGTATAACCCTCTTTAAAAAGAACTGAGAGAAAAATGGAAAATCATCCGCCTCAGTCTTCATTTCACTTTTCTCACCAGAAACTTTGGCCTGGGAAAAAAAATGGTTCAAATGGCTCTGAGCACTATGGGACTTAACTGCTGCGGTCATCAGTCCCCTAGAACTTAGAACTACTTAAACCTAACTAACCTAAGGACATGACACACATCCATGCCCGAGGCAGGATTCGAACCTGCGACCGTAGCGATCGCGCGGTTCCAGACTGTAGCGCCTAGAACCGCTCGGCCACTACGGCCGGCCTTGAGAACATATTTGCAGTTTTTATGCTGAAAGAGAATAGCAGAGAGACAATGGCGGGGGCGAAGAGAGGAGACAATACGAATGGGAAAGAAAAAGAGAGAAGACAGTGGTGGTTTGAGAAACGCAGTGGCTGTGAAAGAGAGGGAGAGAGGGATGAAGAAAATAGCAGTGAAAGCTTAAGAGGAAGAAAATATTGAAGGTCACTGAGAGACATTGGCAGCAAAGTAGAAAGCGAGATGGATGGTGATAGAAGCTGTTCGAGCAAAAGAAAGAGGAAACGGTGGAAATGAAACATACAGATGAATGAAGACCATACATACGTTTGGGAGGTCTGTACCCTCCCGGATCGGCGAACTTCAACACGTGAATAGAGGAGAGGGTACTTTTTGGACCGAAATTTTAAACACGTGGTTGTAGGGGAAAAGTAAGTTGGACCCCCCAAAATTTCTGAGATTATAAGGTATGGTGGAGACAATGACAAGGGGAAAAGAAATCAAAAGGAGACAGTGTAAGTGAGAAGAGACAGTGTCAGTGTAATATAATGTACATCAACGGGAGAAAAAGGAAACAACAGGAGAGAGACGCCAGAAGACTTCCGGCATAAGAAATCACTTTCATTCTGCGAACGGCCCTGTCGAAGAGAGTGGAGGAGGAGCTGAAAGAGGTTCAGGGCACTCTCTTGTCTTTGGGGTGGGAAGCTGCCCCTGAAGGCGGTAGAATCAGCAATAATCAATGGCATGAGGATGCAGAAGGCAATGGAAACCAATGCATTAAAATATCCACAGGGCATGTTGCCTGTAACTGAAGAATTGTTGTCCATTGGCAAGAGATTCCGGAATAGTCCCCCATTCGCCTCTCCGGGAGGGAACTGCAAAAAGAGAGGTGATCATGAGAAAATGCCTGAATAACCAACGAAAGGATAACTCCATACGAGTCGAGGAGTGGAATGTCAGAAGCTTTAACGTGGCAGGGAAGCTAAAAAATCTGAAAAAGGGAAATCTAAATATAGTAGGGGTCAGTGAAGTAAAATGGAAAAAAGACAAGGGTTTATAGTCAGATGAGAATAGAGTAATATCAACAGCAGTAAAAAAGGTATAACGGGCTTAGGATTCGCAAATCAGTTCCGACAACGCAAGCTGAAGATGAGGAGATATAGAAAGTACATGAGGATATTGAAAGGGTAATGTAGTACGTAAGGGGAGACGGAAATCTAAGCCATGGGGGACTGGAATGCAGTTGTAGGGGAAGAAGCAGAAAAAAGGTTACAGGAGAATATGCGCTTGGGACAAGGAATGAGAGAGGAGAAAGACTAGTTGAGCTCTGTAATAAATTTCAGCTAGTAATACGACTACTCTGTTCAAGGAACCCAAGAGCTGTAGGTATACACGGAAAAGGCCGAGTGACACCGGAATATTTCAGTTAGATTACATAAGGGTTAGGCAGAGATTCCGAAAACACATACTGAATTGGAAGGCGTACACAGGAGTAGGTATAGACTCAGATCACAATGTAGTAGGTATGAAGAGTAGGCTGCATTTTGAGAGAATAGTCAGGAAGAATCAATTCGTAAAGAAGTGGGATACGGAAGTACGAAGGAATGACGAGACATGCTTGAAGTTCTCTTAGGCTATAGATATAGCAATAAAGAACAGCTGAGTAGGCAGTATAGTTAAAAAGGAATGAACATCTCTAAAAATCGCAATCACAGAAATTGGAAAGAGAAACGTAGTCACAAACAAGGTAACTGGGAAGAAACCACGGGTAATAGAAGAAATACTTTAGTTGATCTATGAAAGAAGCAAGTACAAAAATGTTCAGGGAAATTCAGGAATACAGAAATAGACGTCGCTAAGGAACGAAATAAATAGCACGGGCAGGGAAGATAAGGTGAAATGACTACATGAAAAATGTGAAGAAATCGAAAAAGGAATGATTGTGGAAGTACTGATTCAGCAAATAGGAAAGTCAAAATAACCTTCTCTGAAATTAAAGGCATCATTGGTAACATGAAGAGTGCAACGGGAATTCCCCTGTTAAATGCAGAGGAGAGGGTGGATAGGTCGAAAGAGTACATTGAGGGCCTCTATGAGGTGAAGATTTGATGTGAAGAAGAAAGAAACAGGAGTCGATTTAGAAGAGATAGGGGATCCAGTATCAGAATCAGAATGTAAGAGAGATTTGGATGACTTGATCACATAAGGCAAAAGGGATAGATAATATTTAATTAGAAATTCTAAAATCATAGGGGAAGTGGCAACAAAACAACTATTCATGTTGGTGTGTAGGAATTATGAGTTTAGCAACGTAACATTTGACTTCCAGAAAAATATCATCCACACAATTCCGGAGACTGAAAGAGTTGACAAGTTCGAGAAATATCACGCAGTCAACTTATCTGCTGATGTATCTAAGTTGCTGACAAGAATAATATACAGAAGAATGGGAAAGAACATTGAAGATGGATTAGAAGATGATCGGTTTGGCTTTAGGAAAGGTAAAGGCATCTGAAAGGCATTCCTGACGTTGCGGTTGATAACGGATGCAAGTGTAAAGAAAAATCAAGACACGTTTATAGGATATATCGAGCTGGAAAAAGCTTTCGACAATGTAAAATGGTGCAAGATGTTCGATACTCTGAGAAAAATAGGGGTAAGCTATAGGGAGAGGTGGGTAACATACAATATGTACAAGATCCAAGAGAGAATAATAAGACTGGACGACTAAGAACGAAGTGCTCGGTCTAAAAAGGATGTAAGACAAGGAGGCAGTCTTTCGCTCCTACTGTTCAGCTGTAAATCGAAGAAGCAATGATGGAAATGAAAGAAGGGTTTAGGAGTGAAATTGAATTTTGAGGTAAAAGAATACGATTCGCCGATGACATTGCTATTCTCAGTAATAGTGAAGAAGAATTACACGATCAGTTGAATGGAATGAACAGTCTAATGAGCGCAGAATATAGTCAATCGAAGTATCATTACGAAATCATTACAAGAGCATTGAGAAGTAACAGGAATGAGAACAGTGAGAAAATTAACATCAGGATTTGGTGGTAACGAAGCAGATGAAGTTAAGGAATACTACTATCTAGGCAGCAAAATAACCAGTGACGGACCGAGCAAGGAAGACATCAAAAGCACACTAGCGCAATATCAAATACATGCCTGCATTTAAAGAAGAAATTTCTAAGAATGTACGTTTGGGACACAGAATTGTGCGGTAATAACACATGGACTGTGGGAAAACCAGAACAAAAGGGAATCTAAGCATTTGAGATATGGTTCTACGGAAACCTGTTGAAAATTAGGTGAACTGATAAGGTATGCATTGAGGGGATTCTCCGTAGAATTGGCGAGGAAAGTAATATACGGAAACCGCTGACAGGAAAAAGGGACTTCTGTTAAGACACAATGGATTTACTTCCAGGCTACAAGAGGGAGCTGTAGAGCATAGAAACTGTAGAGACGTAGCAAATAATTGAGGTTGTAGGTTACATAGTGCTACTCTGAGTTGAAGAGGTTAGTACAGGAATACGTAGCGAGCTGCATCAAATTAATCTGAAGACTGATGACTCCAAGAGCTTAGCTTGGTGGCTGGAGTTAGACAATGATGGTAAAAGCTATACAACATGTATACTGTATACATCTCATAAGATACGTTAACGGATAATAATATAAATGGGCAAATATGAAATTCTGGAAAAGTGTGCTTCAACCAGTAATCTTGTACCTGTAGCTTACGTGTTAAACGTTGTACAAAGTGGATAATAGTATTAATAATAATAATAATATTGATTCCCGTGGAGGCCCGGGAAGAGAATAGGCCTCCGGTATGTTCCGCCAGTTGTAAGAGGCGACGTAAAGAACAAACCACTAATAGGGCTAACCCCCCTTTTAGTGTGATTACTTGGTTCAGGATAGAACTAAAGATGCCTCGGACAAGCTCCGTCACGGTCGGGGACGACGCTTAAACCCTATGCCGCCCACAATGGTAACGACACTGCTAGCCAACTGGAAATTGATTTAAATCCAAATAGAGGTGTTTTGCAGGATATGCTTCCTGCAACCACCCTAGAAGGAAAAAAAAGACAGAGGATAAGATGGTCAGATGAAGTTAATCGACACCTCATGTTCTGTTATTACCAAGCAACAAACCTAGGAACCAACACAACTGGATACAGATTACAAGTATACACAACATTTATTACCAGATACCCAGAATTAAAATTTTTAACAGAACAACGACTAGCTGATTAGTTCCGTGTAATAATCAAAAATAACAGGATACCTCAGTCAGGATTAGAAAACATCAAACAACAAGTAGAACAAATACTGGAACAAAATAATGTGCAATCAGAAGAAGAAGAAAATACAGTAATGGACTCAAACATCCCAGAGCAAACAAACAAAGACCAACACGCATCAATTAAACAAACAGAGGAAAACGAAATCTTAAGACAGCCACCAGAACAGGCACAAATAGAACACAAAGTGACACACATGTTAGATACAGAAGAGAAATTTCAGCTGACATATATAGAATACAAAGTTACAAATACAGACATTAGACCATTCTTGCATAGATCGCCAAATAATCCACTAGTCGAAACAACAATAAAAACTATCGACACAATCATACACAACAAAATAAATGAAAACACAACTAAGGAAGAGTTACAACTACTGGTTTGTATAGGAGCACTCACTACACTACATATACACACTAGGCAGAAATCAGAACCAACCAACACACAGAAGAAACCCACAAAACCAACATGGCAACACAGGCTACAGATCAGAATAGGAAAACTGAGAAAAGACATCGGACAGCTATCACAATTTGTAAGACATGAAATGTCAGAAAAAAAAACAAAAAAGGTTTGGTAAAATCTCACAGCAAGAAGCGATAGAGCAATTAGATGAAAAGAAGCATAAATTACAAGCATTGACCAAACGACTTAGAAGATACAAAAAAAGTGAAAATAGAAGGAAACAAAACCAAACATTCAACACAAACCAAAAGAAATTTTACCAGACAATAGATAACACACACATTAAAATAAACAATCCACCAAGCATAACAGACATGGAACACTTCTGGAGCAACATATGGTCAAACCCGGTACAACATAACAGGCATGCACGGATACAAGATGATACTGCGGATGCCTGAAGTGATAATTTTGCAACATGAAGTCACCCAAGCAATTAATTCTACTCACAATTGGAAAGCCCCTGGAAAAGATAAAATAGCAAATTTCTGGCTAAAGAAGTTCACCTCAACACATTCACATCTAACTAAATTATTTAACAGTTACATTGCAGACCCATACACATACCCTGATACACTTACACATGGAATAACTTATCTGAAACCGAAAGATCAAGCAGACACAGCAAACCCAGCTAAATATCGCCCCATAACATGCCTACCAACAATATACAACATTTTAACTTCAGTCATTACACAGAAATTAATAACACATACAACACAGAACAAAATTATAAATGAAGAACAAAAAGGCTTTTACAAAGGTGCACGAGGATGTAAAGAGCAACTGACAGTGGATGCAGAGGTGACATATCAAGCTAAAACTAAACAAAGGTCGCTACACTACGCATACATTGATTACCAAAAAGCTTTTGATAGTCTACCCCACTCATGTTTACTACAAATATTGGAAATATACAAAGTAGATCCTAAATTGATACAGTTCCTAAACATAGGAATGAAAAATTGGAAAACCACACTTAACACACAAACAAATTCAAATAATATCACATCACAGCCAATACAGATTAAGCGTGGAATATACGAAGGAGACTCATTAAGTCCTTTCTGGTTCTGCCTTGCTCTGAACCCACTATCCAACATGCTAAATAATACAAATTATGGGTACAATATTACTGGAACATACCAACACAAAATCACACATTTGCTATACATGGATGATCTAAAACTACTGGCAGCAACATATCAACAACTCAACCAATTACTAAAGATAACAGAAGTATTCAGCAATGATATAAATATGGCTTTTGGAACAGACAAATGTAAGAAAAATAGCATAGTCAATGGAAAACACACTAAACAAGAAGATTACATATTGGATAACCACAGCGACTACATAGAAGCGATGGAAAAAACAGATGCCTATAAATATCCAGGATACAGACAAAAAATAGGAATAGATAATACAAATATTAAAGAAGAACTAAAAGAAAAATATAGACAAAGACTAACAAAAATAGTGAAAACAGAATTGACAGCAAGAAACAAGACAAAAGCTATAAATACTTATGCTATACCAATATTGACCTACTCATTTGGAGTAGTGAAATGGAGTAACACAGACCTAGAAGCACTCAATACACTTACACGATCACAATGCCACAAATATAGAATACATCACATACATTCAGCAACAGAATGAATCACATTAAGCAGAAAGGAAGGAGGAAGGGGATTTATCGACATAAAAAACCTACATTATGGACAGGTAGACAATTAAGAAAATTCTTTCTAGAACGAGCAGAAACTAGCAAAATACACAAAGCAATCACTCATATAAATACATCGGTTACACCACTGCAATTATATAACCACTTCTACAACCCTCTACATCACATAACATCAACAGATACGAAGAAAGTAAATTGGAAAAAGAAAACACTACATGGCAAGCACCTGTATCATCTAACACAGCCCCACATCGATCAAGACGCATCCAACACATGGCTAAGAAAAGGCAATATATACAGTGAGACGGAAGGATTCATGATTGCAATACAGGATCAAACAATAAAGACCAGATATTACAGCAAGCATATTATTAAAGATCCCAATACCACAACAGATAAATGCAGACTTTGCAAACAACAAATAGAAACAGTAGATAACATCACAAGCGGATGTACAATACTAGCAAATACAGAATACCCCAGAAGACATGACAATGTAGCAAAAATAATACATCAACAGCTTGCCTTACAACATAAACTTATAAAACAACACGTTCCCACATACAAGTATGCACCACAAAATGTACTGGAGAATGATGAATACAAATTATACTGGAACAGAATCATTATAACAGATAAAACAACACCACATAACAAACCTGACATCATACTCACCAATAAAAAGAAGAAATTAACACAACTAATCGAAATATCCATACCCAATACAACAAATATACAAAAGAAAACAGGAGAACAAATTGAAAAATACATCCAACTGGCTGAGGATGTCAAGGACATGTGGCATCAGGATAAAGTTGACATTATACCAATTATACTATCAACTACAGGAGTCATACCACACAATATCCACCAGTACATAAATGCAATACAGCTACATCCAAACTTATATATACAACTACAGAAATCCGTAATTATTGATACATGTTCAATCACCCGAAAGTTCCTAAATGCAATATAACATATACCGTGAAGTTAAAAGTAAGTCACGCTTGGCTTGATCAAGGTCTGCGTCACTTTCCATTTTTGACCAGACATAACGTCTGAGAAAAGAAAGAAAGAAAGAATAATAATAATGATAATACAGCCCAGGAAAAGGGCCTTTAGCGAACGAATGAAAGAGTACTAGAAGAACAGGAAGAGCAACTAATCATAAATGCCTCGCATGGTCTGATAAGGGCCTGTTACGTGTGTAATAACAACAATAATAAAAGCAACAAAATGAAACTTCACTGGATTAAAGGATAAATGATGTTATTTCAGTGGTTATGATAACTAGTCAAACGTAGTTGTATCAGCCCACTAATCAGTATAATGTTGCTCCCCATATAACCCATAAGTATGCACTCATTCGATTCGGAAGGGTGTAATGAAGGCGTTGTATCCTCCCCGAGGCAGGCTGGCCCACACCATTAGTAAATGATCCTTGATACCCTACATACTGGCGCTGGGACAGAACTGATGTCCGAGCTGGTCCCCACAAATCTTCTATTGGGATCAGATTTAGGGTTCTTGCTGGCCAGCATCACACTGGTACTTGACAGAAACATGAACCACATTTGGATGAGAACAGTGCTTCTAGAAAAATGGCAATAGAAATACTGTCGCTTGAGAGATAACACGTGAGTACGCATGGTTTCCATGACGTAGCGCTGTGGCGTCAGTGTTCTCACGATCACCGCCAGCCGCGACCTGAAGTCATACCTGTTCGCACCCCCATACCATGACGCCGTCATCGAGGTGAATGGAGGTTGGAATCGAGCATCACGCCACGGACATTAGCTGGTGGAAGCAGTATCATGCTATGGGAGATATGGGACCGGTGGTAGTAATCGAAGACACGCGGAGAGCTACGAACCACCTGTATCCCTTCATGCTTGATGTTTTCCCCGACGGCGATGTTATCTTTCACCAGTATAACTGTCCCTGTCTCGGAGCCAAAATGGTGCTATAGTGGTTTGAGGAGCATTGTAGTGAACTCACGTTGATTTCTCGCCGACCAAATTTACCTGATGTAAAACCTATGGAACCCATCTGGGTCGCTATGTGGCGCTATAAACGCATAAGCAAATCAGTGTCTCATTATTTACACAACACATGCCTGTGAGATGATGTGTAATGCCACATACCCACACAAACCTACCAACAATCTGTTGGATCCCTGACACACAGAATCGGTAACGTATTTGTTCTAAGGACGGAGAAAGAAGGTATTAAGCAGGGATCATAATGTTTTGATTCAATGTATATCCTTGGCCTGTGATAGTGTAACATTATTGAGCAGTGTAGAAATCTGGAGATACCTGGGTAACAGATATTCTTTGGCAGCGGGGGACAGACTTACTATGTGTCGTGCAATAATTTTATTACTCCATTAAATTTGGGACGTGTGGCAGCACAAAGTTCGCTTATTCTTCTAATACTTCCACTGTAAATCGTTCAGCCATCGTGATAATGAGCCGAAAGATTTAGCATTTCTACTCACTCTGAATATGGCTGAACGATAAACGTGTGAAATATTATAAGAAAAAGCGGAATTTATGCGGCTACACATTCGAAATTTAATGCAGAAATCATTGCTCCGCCAAAACGTGAAGATGCACAATAATTTATAACTCTCCAAATACCTTGCGCAAATAGTGGGAGTGTATGACACCACATGGGCTTATAAATCATGTATTGTGCATGGATTTGAATAAACTTATGTCAAACATAAGTACCTGAGGAGTTTCTGGGATATTATTTTAGATTTCCGACATCCTTACACTTCCTTCTTCCTCTTCTCTGCGACACAACTGACCTGCTGTTGTTTATTTTATTTCAATACTTCTATGTTGTTTTCAGCGTATGATCAGCCAGGTACTGTTTCTGTGCTCCAAGACATAAAAGTAGACCAGCTCCATTCGGTAGTGGCTTCCAGGAAAATAATTTATAAAAGTAAAGGATTATTTCAAACTTCTCACATTTTATTTTTGGAATATCACGAATTTCGTTATCTGTGATTCTGATACACCTCTAACTATGCAAAGTTTAACAGAAATATTTGCCACATATGGTTTTCTCTTCGTTCTTAGATACCGTGTGATGTTGCAATGTGGTGTCTAGCCAGAGCACTTTCGTGGATTGGTTTCTTCGAGTTCATATTGAAAGCGAACGGTTTCTACTCAAAACCATAAACGAATACTTTAGTTTAGTTCATTTTACAACGCTTATTTTATGGCTTATTTGAAATCCCAGTCTTCTGTTGAATACGATATTCGCACAGCTCAGTTGTTTTCTTATATTGTTTATTCGTACTTGGAATATCCTGTCGAATTTCTTTATTTTTGGGAAATATAATCAGTGTCAAGTTTAGTACAGTCTAGTGCTTTCCAAACCTATTTTTATTTTACTACTGCAAGAACGTGTTAAGGACAAAAGAGGTTATCCTCGCAAAATTTTACTAAATCACGACTCTTCCATTTCTGGTTATATGTGCCATTTTCTTTTATGAAAACTCGTTTTCGTTTCTGTCCTACTGTCGCTTTATAATCCCGAAACTTCGGAGCGCACCCAGCTACATGTCCCCCCCCCCCCATCCCACTTACTTGTACTGCCTTTCGTCTAGATCGCATAAATATTTATTTATTTTCAGCAATCGGTTTCGACCGACTTTGCAGTTATCTTCGGTTCGTGACAGTAAAGTCTTTCGACATCGGTTGTTGAAACTAAAGATATATTTATGGGATCTTTGCTTCAGAAATATTTTTCATCAAAAATTCTGCAATTTAATTTCCCTAAACAAATGATGGTAGAAGCAGTTGGGAGCACGTGTAGCTG
The DNA here is from genome assembly GCF_023864275.1 of Schistocerca cancellata. Lineage (NCBI taxonomy): Eukaryota > Metazoa > Arthropoda > Insecta > Orthoptera > Acrididae > Schistocerca > Schistocerca cancellata. The sequence continues at coordinate 419,097,862 of NC_064634.1, read as the reverse complement.
GGCCTGCTCCGCAATGTCAAGCCATTGTTTGTTTCCAAGGCAGTACCGGAAATATTCTTCCATCCACACGCTGTAATGTTTTCGCAGGAACCCGCATATAGAAAGAGGGCCTGCGAAATTTATATGGCGTATATTACTAAACTTAAGTTCCAGTTGGACGTTGCGTGTCTAACGACTTCAGGGTGCAGCGAAAATTAGATTTTCCGTAACGCGTACGACTACTGACCAAATTTAACACTTTAAAATACTGTCATAATCACCTTTCAGAGGTATAATCTTAAGTCAATAGTTTAATACAACAAGCCAAGTACTGAAGTGACAAACTGCGTGTATTTCTTCAGACAGCGCAGCTCACAACGCGGAAATTCCGCAGATTATTTTAACCAACATTTCTGAATGAGAGCACCTAGCGACTTCCAACAAATATTCCACTTAATGCTTTTTATCAGACCTTTTAGAAACTTTTTGTCGCTGATACTGCCTTCCTCTAACCCTCCTCTCCCAACCACTCAACAATTAGAGGAAAAAAGTTTACTGCTTTCTGCATTTTCACTATTAATGCAGTGTAACTTTAGTTTCAGACATGACGTTCTACTTTATTACTTATTTACTAATAACTCATTTCGTAACAAATTTTGCAGGCAGTTTCTTCATATAACACTGAATATACCTTCAGTATGGTATCATTGAGGGACATATAGTGAAGAAGATATGACACCATAAACAGTGATATTCACTAAAAACTATCTTTTCTTAATACGGAGCCACAAATTACCCACATTAATATCACTTAATTTAATAATACCAGGGAAGGCGCAGAGGGGTGGGGGTGGGGGTAGGGGGGACGGTAGGGGTAGATAGATATGCATCCGAATAATATGACGCGCAGAATTTTACAGCAAACCCTATCGTTCCGAGAAACTCTGTCGCAAATCGGGAATGGATGACGGGCTTTGCAGATTTGCGAGGTATTCGATAGATCTGTGTGCGCGCGTGTGTGTGTGTGTGTGTGTATGTGTGTGTGTGTGTGTGTGTGTGTGTGCACGCGGTAGGCGATGATTAACGCGCTTTCATTACGGCAACAACGCCTCCACCATTGACTGCAGCGACCGCCTGTCATAAATCTGTACGATTTTCTACGCATGCGCGTCAATGTAGATTTATCGCTGGAGCCAAAGAGGCGACTGATCGCCAGACCAGCACAGTGCTCAAGTCGCAGTGGCCACGCTAGCACCACGAACCGTAACTTAGCCTCTGTGTACACCTGCATCTACATTATACAAATCACTGAGAGGCGTGTGACAGAGGGTGCTTTTCATTGTGCCATGTGTTAATTTTTCTCCCCGTTATATTCATGGATACTTAAGAATTAACGACTGCTTGTACGCCTCTGTATGGCCAATGTAAACTTGCTTTTATCTCTAAAGTTTCTGCGTTTATCGGTAAGAAGAGGACTGAAGTAGGTCCCTGTTTTGTAGTCTAAAAGATGCGTGTCCGATTTTTCTAAGCAGGTACTTTTGATACGTGCGTCCATTTCTTCGGGCGCTTGCCAGTGAAGATTTTTCTTCGTGTTATCTCACATGTCAGCTAAACAACCTTGTGGCAGTTGCATCGCCCTTCTTTCTATGCGTTCTATATCTTTGTATGAGCAAATTTGAAACGCGAGCGTTTGAAATAACCGTTGCTGCTTCTCCATCGACACGAGAGCAAATGAAATCTCTGAGAGGTGCGACAATGCTCGGTTAAGCATGTCTAGGCTCAGAAACAAACCACAGTAAAACAAACCACAGTAAAACTCACAAGTGCCTTAAATAGTGCTTTGCTGGAGCATGACTCAAACGCACCGAGTAGTTGACGTCACAGGTCGAGAAATCGCGAGTTCTGTTCGATCTTTCGATAGTCACGCGATCTGTCGACTTATGCTGGTATTACGTCCAAGAAAAGTCTTAAAGTTTCATGAGTTTTAATAATAAAAAACAACCGTCAAACAGGGATAGCAATGTGTTCTGGGGTATGGATCGTATGTAACAAAAAACCCAATAAATAAACAAAAAATTGCAATCATCATTCAGTTAGACTCCAGCTCTTTCGCTCGTTCCGTGATCTAGCAACGTCTGTTGGTACTATCTCCACGCTAGGTCATTCCACTGGAATTTACTCCTGTGATCTCAACAACAGTCAGAACAATATGATTTATTCGTGTATTAGGCATTTAATTCCTTATTAATTTTCTTCCTTGTTTCATCTGAAGTCTATCAAGCTGATTAAACGATGATAACACTTTCTCTATTATTGTAGTGCCTGAACAGGACTCAAATACTCATTTTCATCCCACAGCCTCTAATAATCAAATAAAGTATTGTACTGGCTTAAAGTGAAGTAATGTTGGAGAACGACGGTATTCCACTAGGCTGTATTATAGATTATTTTATTTACGCTACTAATTTTGGGCACTGCTAGTTCTCGAGTGTATCTATAGTAACATCGTCTTCGTTTTGTCGAAAAATCATGTACCGTGTATATTTGGGCACAGCACGGTCGTCAGCGGACTTCATCTTGTAATGTTTACTGCAAAATACACTATATACTCCTGTTCGTGAAACTTACACGCGTTTCTTCGGATTTCTGAGGCTGGGGCTCCTAAAAAGAAAAGAAGTAATATTTTTTGAAGGACAGCATTTTCACCATTGTTTGCTTTGCATAAAAATAAACGAAAGTCTTTATGTATTGGTACAGAATCCATGAGTTATGTTATAGTAAATTTGTTCTAATACAATAGGAGCACGTACGGTGGTAGTATTTCATTCTACTTCCTACTAATTTTGTCGAAATTGTCAAGCTTTGAGCAGAACTATCGCTTGTTGGTGTGGTCTGTTCGTAGCTTTCTCTAGTACCGTGCCAACCAAATTCCATGTGATGGTACGAGCCGGTTCGGTACCGTATCGAGCGCTGCGGCTTATCGGGTAATTCTGAATCCATTCGAAAGCAAGTACTGACTCCTCAACGCATCCCACAAGTGCTCGATGGAATTGAAATCGGAGGAACGGGCTGGTCAGGACGATCGCCGAACATCCTCTCGCTCCAAAAACTCCTCCCTTCTGCAATGTTCAATGCGGTCACGCATTGTCATCCATAAAAATTAAGCCAGGACCGAATGTATCCCTCAAAAGGCTTAATCACTGTGTGTACCGTGTTCAAAGATTTGTAGGTCAGTACGTCCATGTCTCATTATGCCTCCCCATATCGTAACATCTGGATCACCAAAACTATCGACATGTTCCTCTGTCATTCCTGTGGTAGACGCAACCGGTGTAGAAAATTCTCTGAAACCAACCGCAGCATAGAGGTCGGGTCCCAAATAGACCGAGGCGCCGTCGGTGAGGCCTGGCACGAAGTCGGCGTCCCAAAACATCCCAAAGGTGTACTATAGGATTCAGGTCAGGACTCTGTGTAGGCTAGTCCATTACAGAGATGTTATTGTTGTGTAACCACTCCGCCACAGTCCGTGCATTATGAACAGGTGCTCGATCGTGTTGAAAGATGTGTCCGGATACTTTTGATCACATAGTATATATGCAGTTTTGAACGGGATTCTGTGTTCATACACCATTTAAGTGACTGGTCCGAGTAACGAACTGTGTGATGAAAGATGCAATCACCATCCCTAAATTACTCTTCAACAGTGGGAATCAAGAAGGTTGCTTAAAACATCAATGTAGGCCTGTGCTATGATAGTGCCACGCAAAACAACAAGGGATGCAGGATCCCTCCATGCAAAACACAACCAGGCCAGAACACCACCGCCTTCGAATTGTGCTGTTGGCACTACACACCACTACACACCACCCTCCATTCCGCCCTCCTTCCCACCACCATCCTCCCCCTTACCACCTTCGATCCGCGATGAGAATATTATTATTAAACCCGGTCAATAAGATCGAACCGATATCCTTTAATCGAGAATATTTCCATTTCGATTAATATCAGCAGCTACAGGGTGTTTCAAAAATGACCGGTATATTTGAAACGGCAATAAAAACTCAACGAGCAGCGATAGAACTACACCGTTTGTTGCAATATGCTTGGGGCAACAGTACATTTTCAGGCGGACAAACTTTCGAAATTACAGTAGTTACAATTTTCAACAACAGATGGCGCTGCAAGTGATGTGAAAGATATAGAAGACAACGCAGTCTGTGGGTGCGCCATTCTGTACGTCGTCTTTCTGCTGTAAGCGTGTGCTGTTCACAACGTGCAAGTGTGCTGTAGACAACATGGTTTATTCCTTAGAACAGAGGATTTTTCTGGTGTTGGAATTCCACCGCCTAGAACACAGTGTTATTGCAACAAGACGAAGTTTTCAACGGTGGTTTAATGTAACCAAAGGACCGAAAAGCTTTACAATAAAGGATCTGTTTGAAAAATTTCAACGGAGTGGGAACGTGACGGATGAACATGCTGGAAAGGTAGGGCGACCGCGTATGGCAACCACAGAGCGCAACGCGCAGCTAGTGCAGCAGGTGATCCAACAGCGGCCTCGGGTTCCCGTTCGCCGTGTTGCAGCTGCGGTCCAAATGACGCCAACGTCCACGTATCGTCTCATGCGCCAGAGTTTACACCTCTATCCATACAAAATTCAAACGCGGCAACCCCTCAGCGCCGCTACCATTGCTGCACGAGAGACATTCGCTAACGATATAGTGCACAGGATTGATGACGGCGATATGCAAGTGGGCAGCATTTGGTTTACTGACGAAGCTTATTTTTACCTGGACGGCTTCGTCAATAAACAGAACTGGCGCATATGGGGAACCGAAAAGCCCCATGTTGCAGTCCCATCGTCCCTGCATCCTCAAAAAGTACTGGTCTGGGCCGCCATTTCTTCCAAAGGAATCATTGGCCCATTTTTCATATCCGAAACGATTACTGCATCACGCTATCTGGACATTCTTTGTGAATTTGTGGCGGTACAAACTGCCTTAGACGACACTGCGAACACTTCGTGGTTTATGCAAGATGGTGCCCGGCCACATCGCACGGCCGACGCCTTTAATTTCCTGAATGAATATTTCGATGATCGTGTGATTGCTTTGGGCTATCCGAAACATACAGGAGGCGGCGTGGATTGGCCTCCCTATTCGCCAGACATGAACCCCTGTGACTTCTTTCTGTGGGGACACTTGAAAGACCAGGTGTACCGCCACAATCCAGAAACAATTGAACAGCTGAAGCAGTACATATCATCCGCATGTGAAGCCATTCCACCAGACACGTTGTCAAAGGTTTCGGGTAATTTCATTCAGAGACTACGCCATATTATTGCTACGCATGGTGGATATGTGGAAAATATCGTACTATAGAGTTTCCCAGACCGCAGCGCCATCTGTTGTTGAAAATTGTAACTACTGCAATTTCGAAAGTTTGTCTGCCTGAAAAATGTACTGTTGTCCCAAGCATATTGCAACAAACGGTGTATTTCTATCGCTGCTCGTTTAGTTTTTATTGCCGTTTCAAATATACCGGTCATTTTTGAAACACACTGTATCTTTTAGAGCAATCATTGAATAACATTAATCTACATCTACACCCACAAAAATACACAGCAAGCAGTAATACAGTGAATGGTGGAATGTACCTTGTACTACTACTAGTACTAGTCATTCTCTTTCATGTTTCACAAGCAAACTAAAAAAAAAAACCGAGTATCTATATACCCCCGTACAAACCCCTATTTCTGTTACCTTCTATTCGTGGTCCTTATGCGAAATGTGCCATGCCAACAATAGAAACATTCTACAGTCAGTGGCAAATGCCGGTTCCACAAATTCTCTCAGAGGTTCGCGTAAAAAGCATCGCCTTCGCTTCACGGATTCCCATTTGAGTCCACAGTGCATTTCCGTAACACTCGCATGTTGATCAGACCTACCGGCAACAAATCTGGCAGTACACTTCTGAAGTGCTTCAGTGTCTTTCTTTAATCCGACCTGGTGGTGATCGCGAACACTCGAGCACTGCTCGAGAATGGGGTGCACTATGTGGTCACCTTCATAGGTGAACTACACTTTTGCAGAATTCTGCCGATAAATCTAAGTCGAACGTTCGCTTTTCCTACTGACATCCTTACATGCTCGTTTCATTCGCATCGCTTTGTAATGTTACGCCTAAATTTAATTACATGACTGTGTCAAGTAGGACATTAGAAAATTACAAGATTGATTTTCCCGCTGCGCTACGTAAGCTTATGTTTATCAAGTGGGACATCAGAAAATTACAAGATTAATTTCCCCGCTGCGCTACATAAGCTTATATTTATCGGTATTTACAGCAAGCTCCCATTCATCTCACTAAAGAGAAATTATAATCCCGTAGCCTCCTGCAGTCACTCAGCAACTACACTCTCATGTGCACTGCCGCGTCATAAGGCAACAACTGCAGATTGCTGCTCACTCTGTATGTGAGATCACTTATGTAATTGGAGAACAAGACCGATCCTGTCTCACCTCACTGGGGTACCTGACGATATCCTTATTCCCGGATACCACTAGCTGTCTAGGACAGCGTACTAGGCTCTACTGCATTAAATGTATTCACGTATCTCGGATCAGATTCTGTGAGCTAGGACATTTATTGACAGTCTGCACAGAGGCAGTGACCTGAACATGAAATCTGTCTGTAGCGCTTCGAGAATGGTTTGCAGCATATGGCTTGAGAAAAGAGCAAGTTTACATCCGCATGAGCGATGCTTTCTACTTTACTGAGTAGTATATAACCTTCTGTGAGTCAAGGAAATTCATTACATTCTAACGTTGAATGTGCTCAAGAGTTTTTGATAAAACTGATGCTAAGAAAGTTGGTCTGTAACTTGGAGGACGGTTCTTTTATTCTTCTTTTATACAGGTGCCACTGGCGGCCGTATTTTGTTCAATTACAAACCGAGTAACAGGCGTTGTCTAAGTATTTATTTATTCCAGCTCTTATTAGTCAACCTCCTCCTTCGCCCTCTCTCTGTTCGTCTCCTCCTGCTCCCTCTATCTCCGTCTCACTCCACCTAACTCCTCCTATCCTCAATTTTTGTCTATCTGCTCCACCCCCTCTCTCTGTACAGGTCTCTTTCCCTCTCTCAGTCCATCTCTCCTAACTCTCTCATCGTCCATTTGTCTGTCAATTTCCCTTCCCACCTCTCTGTCCATCTTCTTCGCCATCAAATCTGTGTCTGTCTTCTTCTTCAGCTTATCTTTCTGCATTGAAATATCTGGTAAAGCCTTATGGGACGAAACTGCGGAGGTCATCGGGCCCTAAGCTTAGGTACTACTTAATCTAACTTAAACTAACTTACAGTAAGGACAACACACACACCCATGGCCAAGGGAGACTCGAACCTCTGACGGGGGGAAGCCGCATGGACCGTGACAAGACGCCTAGACCGCGCGGCTACCCCGTGAGGCTATCTGTCTGCACGTATCTTTCTCCTCCCCCCTTCTCTTTCCATGTTATTACCCTCATCCAAATAAGAGATTTCTGACTCTTACACCCCCTCCACCGCTCATAAAGTATTTCTTTCCATATAGTACGGGATATGTGTGTCAAGTTTGGCTGAAATCGAACCAAGGATTGAGGAGGAGTTTTTTAATCCACGGCTTTGCCAGAATACGGATATGTCTCATATATTTCACAAGTATTTAATGTATTTTACACAGATTTGTAAACCAATTTCACCTGCATCTCCAACGAATTTCGCACTGCAGTTGCTTTCAATCAGCTCAGTTTTTATGATCTCTTATCTCCTGAACTATGTGTCACATAGTGATATAGTTTTGTGGTACATTCAGAGGAATAGGCGAAACGTGTTACAACCAAAATTAGTGGCAAAGAAGTAATAAATTTATACGTCATGTATTTTTTGCCAGTTTCCTCGCATCTCACTGCTTATGACATTGTCACTCCTGAAGTATGTGTGATGCTGTGATATAATGTTGCAACTACATTCAGTCGTATATGTGAATACCGCCTGCAAAGTATGTCAGGGACAACACTTAGTATCAAACAATTAATAAATTAAGACGTTATGCCTAATGAGGCAATGTTACTGCATGAACAGTGAAAATGTACTAAGCGCGGAACTTTATTTCTGTTATCATTTTGTGGAGGTTGCAAGCGAGAAAAAGTTTCATAGTCGTTTGAAATTATGTGTGAAGTTTATTGCAAGTCTCTAAGTGCTCTCATTTTAAAATACTGGACGAATAAAGTCTGTGAATTCGTGCGTCCTGGGGTACGCTACTTTTCCATGTCGCCTGAGCACTTGATTGGTAGGTAGTTCTTCACCCTAGGAATTGTTTCAAGACAGTAAGTAATAGGTGTACCAACTTAGGTAGAAATCGCTCCAGTGGTTTGGGGGGAGATATAGAACTTTTTTTTCTTTATTGTTATTTTAAACACCTTGTACAAAGGTGGGCTGTCAGCAGCATAGTACGCTGACCTTCAGCCTCGAGTGGTACACTATAAGACATAAGGGAGGTGCAGATGATACAATACAAATGGCGGGCAGAAAACTGTAGACACATAAAACAATATACAGGAAGCCATTCACACTGGACAAGAAAAAACACTAACACCTGTTGACACGGCGCACGAACACTGACGACTGCGACGGCACAGGTGAACGGTGGGGCGTGACGGCGAAAGAACACTAAACACAAACACGAAGGCACACACAAGAGACACTGATGGCGATGATCTCCGGCGCGCGAATGTCCACTGAGTGTGTACGAGTCTGGGTACCTGCCAAGAGAGGAGGAGGGGGGTGGGTGAGGGAGAGGGGAGAGCAGAGATGCCAAGGGCAGGGGAGATAGGAGGGAGGAAGGAAGGGAGGAGGGGGGGTAGGGGAAGCCCAGGGGAAGATGGGTGGAGGAAGGGGGCATGGAGGGCAAAGGAGAGAGAAGGGAGGGAGGGTGCCCAAAGGAAAAAACACAAGAAGTGGGAGGGAAGCATCAAAGATGGTAGGAGGGGTAGATGGAGGGGAGGAGGGCATCATCAGGGAAGGGGAGCTGGCGGAAGCCACCTTGGGAGAGCGTAAGGAGGGTGGAGAGATGGAGAGCAGGTGGGACGTGGAGATACAGGCGCTGCAGTGGGCGGGGGTGGGAGAGGATGGGTGAGACAAGCGAGTGAGGAGGATCGAGTATACGGGAGGGGTAGAGGTTCCGTATCCATTCGAGAAAATGGAGGAGGTGGGGGAACGGAATGAGGTCATACAGGATTCACATGGGGGAGGGGAAACAGATGCGATAGGCTAGGCGGAGAGCATGGCATTCAAGGATCTGAAGGGATTTGCAAAAGGTAGGGGGGGCGGAGATCCAGGCAAGATGGGCGTAACAGAGGATAGGGCGGATGAGGGATTTATAGGTGTGGAGTATGGTGGAGGGGTCCAGAACCCACATACGGACAGAAAGAAGCTTAAGGAGACGGAATCGGGAGCATGCCTTGGGAGATATAGAACACACAGGAACATCCATAGCTAGCTACATCCACTTTTACGAGTACATGTAGATTTCAGTTAGCCAGACAGGCACAGTTGGTCAGAGTAATCACTCATAGGCATTTAATTGCACTACTGGCCATTAAAATTGCTACACCACGAAGAAGACGTGCTACACACGCGAAATTTAACCGACAGGAAGAAGATGCTGTTATATGCAAACGATTAGCTTTTCAGAGCATTCACACAAGGTTGGCGCCGGTGGCGACACCTGCAACGTGCTGACTTGAGGAAAGTTTCCAACCGATTTCTCATACACAAACAGCAGTTGACCGGTGTTGCCTCATGAAAAGTTGTTGTGATGCCTCGTGTAAGGAGGAGAAATGCGTACCATCACGTTTCCGACTTTGATAAAGGTCGCATTGTAGCCCATCGCGATTGCGGTTTATCGGATCGCGACATTGCTGCTCCCGTTGGTCGATATCCAATGACTGTTAGCAAAATATGGAATCGGTGGTTTCAGGAAGGTAATACGGACCGCCGTGCTGGATCCCAACGGCCTCGTATCACTAGCAGTCGAGATGACACGCATTTTATCCGCATGGCTGTAACGGATCGTGCAGCCACGTCTCGGTCCCTGAGTCAACAGATCGGGACGTTTCCAAGACAACAACCATCTGCACGAACAGTGAGACGATGTTTGCAGCAGCATGGACTATCAGCTCGGAGACCATGGCTGCGGTTATCTTTGACGCTGCATCACAGACAAGAGTGCCTGCGATGGTGTACTGAACGACGAACCTGGGTGAACGAATGGCAAAACGTTATTTTTTCGGATGAATCCAGGTTCTGTTTACAGCATCATGATGGTTGCATCCGTGTGAACGCACATTGGAAGCGTATATTCGTCATCGTGATACTGGCGTATCACCCAGCGTGATGGTATGGATTGCCATTGGTCACATGTCTCGGTCACCTCTTGTTCGCATTGACGGCTCCTTGAACAGTAGACGTTACATTTCAGATGTGTTACGACCCATGGCTCTACCCTTCATTCGATCCCTGCGAAACCCTACATCTTAGCAGGATAATGCACGACCGCATGTTGCAGGTCCTTTCTGGATACAGAAAATGTTCGACTGCTGCCCTTGGCAGCACATTCTCCAGATATCTCACCAATTGAGAACGTCTGCCCAATGGTGACCGAGCAACTGGCACGTCACAATATGCCAGTCACTAGTCTTAGTGAAATGTGGTATCGTGTTGAAGCTGCATGGGCAGCAGTACCTGTACACGCCATCCAAGCTCTGTTTGACTCAATGCCCAGGCGTATCAAGACCATTATTTCGGCCAGAGGTGGTTGTTCTGGGTACTGATTTCTGAGGATCTATGCACCCAAATTGCGTAAAAATGTAATCACATATCAGTTCTAGTATAACATATTTGTCCAATGAATACCTGTTTATGATATGCATTTCTTCTTGGTGTAGCAGTTTTAATGGCCAGTAGTGTACTTCCAGGTGAAGGCCAACAGAGGCGTAGTACCACAAACACATCCTGGAAGTCATTCACTATGTCTCTTTCTTGCAATAACCACGTAAGGTCACACACAACACATTCGCAGGAGCTACGTGGCACGCTAAGTGACACGAGCGCCACGCAGACTGCGTCTTATAATAATTTGCTCGAGGAGGCGCCTCACGGTGAAGCCGTCGACCTGTGCGACGTCTTTTTGAGGAGAGGCCGCAGCTGAGGAGACGCGCCTGCCACAGCGGGCGCCGGCGACGATTAATTCCCATCATGGCCGCGGCGCGGGTCTGCGGCCGCGGCGGCGAAAATTTCATCACGGCTTCCGTCCCGGAGAACATTTGTAGAGGAGGAAGGAAGCATTATTCAGATGGATCCTGGGCCGTGATTTATGTATGAGCCAGCAGAGCCGAGTGCGCAGGGCGCTCGCTAGGCGGATGGCCCCGGCTGCTGGCAATTGCAGGCAAGACCCCGGTCGCTCCTGCCTCTGCTGGGGCACTTGCTAGCTCCGGCACGCCTGCCATTTGTCTACTGTGTACTGCCAACAAGACTGCCGCCTTCCGTACCTCTTCCGGTGCCGCACGTCTGCTGTTCCTCTCTTTTCGGGGCTCTTTCAGGGCATTCCTCACGTTCTTATTGTGAAAAAATGATGGGAAGTCGCTCATTCTATCTTGTATCTAGACATCGACTGCTATCATGTCCGATTACATTCTACCCTACAGGTTCTTCTTACTGATAAACCAATGCGCCTGTCTGACACAAGAATTACGGGGGCCGTTCAGTAAGAAATGCGGCACGTGGATTTTTCTTATTGCCGTTGAAAAATATGGCATTTCTTGTTGGACATAGCGGGATATTCCGGCTTCAGCCCCTACAGTTTCCTGAAATTCCGTTAGGTGGCGGCGCTATACGCGGCCTTCAAAATGGCGTCTGTAACGGAGGTGCATCCCAAGCGGAGTACTATTATTGAGTTTATTTTGGCGGAACACCAGGGCATCGCAAATATTCACGGGTTTAGATTTAGACTGGGTTAGATTAATACTTGTTCCATAGATAAAGAAAACGACAGTTCGTAATGATGTGGAAGTGTTAGTTTAACAATGTTTCTTTACGTGCTTAATTCAAGAGGCTGTTTTTAAATTTTTTCTAGTTGTAAACTTACTGATTTACAAATTAAAATTCAGATCTTGAGTAGAAGAAGTAGTCATTCAGAAATTATCGAGCAAGGTGGCGCAGTGATAAGAACACTGGACTCGCATTCGTGAGAACGAAGGTCCGCGATCTCCCACATGAAGTTCCATACTTTTCAACGGCCATCAGGTTTAAGGTTTTCCGTAATTTCCCAAAATCGCTTCACGAAAATGCCGGGATGGCTCCTCTGAAGGGGCACAGCTGATTTCCTTCCCCATCCTTCCCTAATTCGAAGGGACCCATGATATCGCTGTTTGGTCCCTCCCCCAGATCAATCAACAAATTATTCAGAAATTATTATAATTTGATTTTAAATGTTGGTTGGGTATCTGTCAGACTTTTGATACTATTTTGATAAGTGACCAAAGACTTCTGTAGCGGCATAATTCACCCCTTTATGTGCTAAAGTTAGATTCAACCCATACTAGGGAAGACCAGCTTTTCTGTTAGTGTTTCAGCTATTCCCATTGCTGTTGTTTTTTATTTGCGATGCTTTATTAATAACAAATTTCATAAGGGAATATATATGTTGAGAAGCTACTGTGAATATCGCTAGTTCCTAATATTTATGTCTGCAAGTTGGCTGGCCTCCAGCTATTATTCTGATTCAACACTTTTAATGCAATGAATACTTTTTCTTTAAGAGTGAAATACCCCAAAATACCATACGAAAGCAGTGACTAAAAATATGTGTAGTAAACTAATTTACTTGTACAGTCATCTTCAAAATTTGTAATGAACCTAATAGCAAAGTAGCTGGACTAAAACGCCTCAGCAGATCATCCGATTCAATGTCTCATCAATCCACACACCCTAAAATTTCGAATATTCTAGCATAGCCACATACCTCTATTGAAAACTCTATATTTAATTGTAGTATCGTGCTATTTACTGTACAGAAGTGTATATACTTTGTTTTATCAAAATTTAATGAGAGTCGATTTGCAGAGAACTACTTAAGAATTTTCTGAAAGACATGAGTTACAGCTCCTTTAGTTAATTCTCGTTTATTGGGTGTGATTATTACACCTGAATCATCAGCAAAAAGAACTAGCTTTTCATCTTCGTGAGTATAAAATGACCCGTCATTAATATATATTAAGAACAATAAGGGGCCTAAGATTGCACCTTGATATGTTCCCAGTTTGAGGAATCTGCAAATTTTTGCGCATTATGTGAATTGATTATTTCAACATTCTGTACCCTTCCAGTTAAATACGAATTTAACCGTTTGTGCACTGTCCCACTCATATCACAGTACTTAAGCCTATCTAAACGAGTTCCATGAGTTACCCAATCAACGCCTTTGAGAGATAACAGAAAATTGCCACTGGTGATGTTCAATTATTCAGAGCAATTAATATACGCTCAGTGAAAGCATATGTAGCATTTTGTGTTGAAAAGCCTTCCTGGATACGATATTGGTATTTTGTTCGTACTTTATTTTTACAAATATGTCATTCTACTCTTGAACACACTACTTTTTCAAGAATTTTGGACAAATCAGTAAGAGTGAGATTGGGTGGTGAATGTTGACATCAGACCTATCCCCATTTTTATGCAGTGGTCTAACAATAGCATATACCAACCTATTAGGACAAATGCTCTGTTTCAGTGAGCTATTACATATGTAGCTGAAAATCCTACTTATCTGTTGGGAATAAGATTTTAGTACTTTGTTGGCGATTCCATCAATTCCATGTGACCTTTTACTTTTGAGTGAGTTTATTATATTCCTAACTTTAGAATGAGAGGTGGGTAGAATTTCAGTTTTATCAATTTCCTGAGGTATTGTTTCTTCCATATCTATCCTTGCTTTTCTATTGACCAACTGGATCCTATTTTCTCCATAACATTTAAAAAATGTTTATCAAAACTATTTTCTACCTCTGACTCTTTGTTAATGAAATTTCATCCTGTTTGATGGTAAAACAGCCTTTCTGTGCTCTTTGTTGCCCTGTTTTTCTTTGTAAAATACTTCCAATTGTTTTAATTTTATTATCAGAATTGCTAATCTCACACTCTATGCACATAATTTTGGGATTTTAATGACATTTCTTAATATAGTGGTATATGGATTTTACATGGTTTCTTACAATTATATGTTACTGTTTTCTTAGGGAAACTACTTTCAGAAATACTTGCAATTGTTACATGAAATAAGTTACACTTTTAAACTAGCATCAGGTTCCTGATTCTCCTCACCGCAATCTAACCACTGCAAGCTTTTCCTAAAATTGACAATAGTTAAATCGTTAATTGCATGCACCATTTTGGATTACTCTTTCTCATAACTGTATGGAGCTGTGTCATGTAATGTACCTAGCTGTGCATCATGATCAGAAATACCAATTTTAACAGGTTAAATGATTATTTGATGAAATTTATTTTGATCTATGAAAATATTGTCTATCAGTGTGTTGCTTTTATGTATTACACGAGTAAAAAATATCAGTAACTATTATAAAATGAAGGAACTGAGTAATACTTCAAGATCATTCCTCCTATCAGACTCTGAGAAAATTTACAATGAAATCCCCACAAATAATAAATCGTTTCCCTCTGTCTGACAAGAAGCCCAATTTTTCAGGAATATTTGAAAATTCCATAATGGGGACCTCTACATAGTTACAGTTATAAAACTGCCATTACATAGTTTAAGCTCACAGTCATGTGCTTCTACATGTAGCTGTACACAATTTTTTTGGAGTATAACCAACTGTCTGAAGTACCAAGCATCGAAAGGATGATAATAATTCGAATTACATGCAAAAATGATTTCCTACTAGAAAATAACTGTAGTATCTCGAATGACTTTCAGCAGAAAAATATTTGGAATCAGATACGACCACAGTGACCGGCCTCAATAGGCCTCAACAATGTAAGCATGATGAAAGGCGTGAGGACTCACCGAAATCAAGCACTGAAGTGATGAGAGACACGGGGTCTCACAGATATGAAGCATCGCGATCGGAAGAGAAAGCTATTACATCCATGTCGTTGTTCCTGGATCACGCTAAACGTAGTCTCTAACCAGACATTGAAACGTTTGACCATAGTGTAATGTAGAAAAAAATTGGCAACACTAACGTAAACTCCGAACAGAAATATCAACTGTTGGAACACAAAAGTGTACATGTGCATCGTAAATGAAATGTAGGATCAAATGCGTGAGTTCTTAATTGCAAAAAACAGGCACACTTGTTATTTGTTGATCATAATGCCATCTACCACGAATGGGAAACAGTGGCTTGAGTAAACCTTACGTATTTTCTGAGATAGAGTCAGAATATGCAATAAAATGAGGGATTCGCATTTGAAAATACAATGTTTACCTCGCCCACGGAGGAGGTGATGTTAGGAGTTGCCCAGTTGTAGCGCAGACAGACACCCCCTTTACTAGTATTAACGTTTCACCTAGAAATATTTTTTCCGTACGAAGCTTCGTTTTCGAGACATTTTTATTTGTCTCGAGTTAAAACCAACTCTCCGTATATATAAACACAAATATCATTAAATGCAAACATTTTGGAAATGTACAATTGATGTAGCCCTTTAATCTGTTATATCTAGTGAACTACTCTGCAATCACATTTTCTATTCAGAACTTCTATATTCTGTGAAAAACTTTAAGATTATCTCCTTATAGAACTTTAAGTGAAATAGACTTATCGACTAAGAGAACTAATAATCCTTAAACAACACGTGGAACACTTTGAACAAACGCCTACTTTCAAATCCAAAACAATTGCTCTAAAATATTTAACGCTTCTTTTAATTAATTTCAATTATTCATTGCGCTTTGATTTGAAGTTCGGGCTATTCATGGAATTGGAATAGGAGAAAATAAGGGTAGTATTTAGTACAAAGTGAGGCATGTGATACACTGTGGCTCTTTTATGCTATGGAGACTTCAGAAATTCGCGATTTATGTGTGGAAGTACAAAACTAAAACATGACTTTGCCCGAAGGTGGATGTGGAGATGATCTGTGGCGATGAAGTAACACAGTACGATGCTATCAAGGCTGTTTATGTCAAATGCTCTGTAGAATCTTGTTGCTGCTGTAAACATAATTTTAGGGCAAACCGATAAATACCATGTTGCTACTGCTAATATCCATTTGCGCTCGAGGAATTTTAATCCACTTTTCCAGAAACGTTAGCCTGAATGGGTACTCAATATGTTCCCACTTCCAAGGCTTGCCATGGTCTCGTTGATACACAAAGTCTAGTCGTGCTAACTTCCGCCTCTCCACCTTCTCCATTCATCCCTAAACCTTTTCGTTATGAGCGTCTTCCCTTCATCATTTGCTACTACATATGATACTACATCCATTTTAATTAATGACTGGCACATAAATTACACAAAGGGCAAAGATTTTAAAACGACATTTTTAGAAAATTCCAAATTATCCTACGGAAATTTACAAAATTAAAAAAAATTTCATATTCTTCTTTAAGTGAAAGAAACCAGTAGTTACAGATATAGGAAGTTCGCAATTGAAGTTCCGGTTTCAAGACGCAGTAGAAAGAAAACCACTGTTCAGAACAACATCAGATTCGATCATTATGTTATTGACGCATGGGAAAAGTCCACGAAAATTTTGCAACAGTTGGCGCTGTAAGCGTCTTAACGTAAATTGGGTCGGCTGCAAATGACAGATGAATCGCAATACGACGGCTATGCTGTGAATTAGACGTCACACAATCCGTGCAATTCATACTGTGCAATGTGCAAGACCGCTCAAGTTCGGCAGCCAACAGTTGTGACACCGTTAGCACTGTTAGTTCGGTAAGCCCATGAACCAAGGCAAGACCGTACCAAATCGTGTCGGAAAAATCGGTTTTTAACTGTCCTGAGGCTAAGAATCACGTAGAATGGAAAGGGGCATAAATTCGCACAGGAAGAAAACTGGCATCGGTTTCCAGTTGCCGTGACAACGGCGCAAGACAGATTCAATATGCTGTCCACCGTTTCCTGCCATTAGCTGAAATCAGGGAACGTTATGTTTCACAACAGGTCGAAGTGTCTTAGGGTCAAGTTCAGAATGCTTTGAGCAGTACGTGCCTTAGATTAATCTACGTTCCTAATTAGAACACTGAGCGAAACATCTGTCAGATAATCGCACAGCTAGAAGTCACAATAATGAAGATCAGATGATATGGACGGCCAGGCTGTAGGGAAGTGATGGCTGATGATGCTAGAATTAGGAAAATGCCTCTGCAGCAGCCATTTCACTGGCTGTGCTTTGTACTGAGGAGCGCCATCTGGTATAAAAATGATCCTAGCACACAGTTGAAGGGCTGGAATTACGTTGTTGTTCAAAAAAACTCTCCTAGGGTTTACCAATGAAGCCACAGGTGACAGGACCCGCAGGACCAACCTATTCGAATAAAACGGCCCTACGATAGACGATGCTGTAACCCTGAACCTCACAGTCAGAATGGTTCAAATGACACTATGGGACTTATCATCTGAGGTCATCAGTCCCATAGACTTAGAACTACTTAAACCTAAGTAACCTAAGGACATCACACACATCCATGCCCGAGGCAGGATTCGAACGTGCGACCGCAGCAGCAGGGTAGTTCCGGACTGAAGCGCCTAGAACCGCTGGGCCACAGCGGCCTGCTGAACCTCACAGTCACCCTGACAGAATGAATCGGTACAGGTTGATGTGGTGGGGATTTTCCGTTGTCCATATTTGGCAATTGTTTGTATTGTCATGTCCTTGGAGTGGAAATGGGCCTCGTCTGCCCATAGAATTTTCCATGGCCTTTCATTGTCATCTTTCATCTGGGCTAGAAATTTCAGAGCCAACATTTCTCTTGCAGGTAATCAGGAAGTAGCTCCTGACAACGGATGACTTTGTATGGATACCAATGCAGGATTTTATGCATAGTGCTCGCAGGACGTTTCAAAGTTCGGGTAATTCTCCGTGCACTGCAAGTTTGCACACCGCCGAACGACTGCTCCTGCAATGCTGTGGCCACATCTTCGACAGACATCGGATCAACTGATTTCCTTCCTCTGCCACACTGCACTTCAAAAGACCCTGTCTTTTCGAATTTTGTAATCAGTTTCTCCAGACCCTTTGCATACATCGGACAAATCCTTGTTCATGACACTGAATGTCTGGAGCTATTCCAGGGTTGCTGGCGCACAGCCACCGTTCTCTCAAAAGAGCTTTCCCAACAGCGCGCTATTTTCCAGGGGTACAGTCATTTTGGACGTCCAGAACGCAAATTTAGGAACTGCCGTGTGCCGCGGCTTTGTTGATGTGCGTTTGGTGTGCATATTAACACGCTTACTGCGCCATCTATTGGACAGATTCCCGTATTTTTTCCGTGACGTTTTCGTCTCCGTCCATAATATACAGTTCAAATTTTACGTCATTCTGAGCAATGGTTCTGTTTCAACAACGTTTAGAAAGTGGAACTTTAATTATGGACAACGTCTATTTTGGAACTGATGTCTTACCTTAGTATTACAAACACTAAAGAAACCCGTGAAGACTCGGATGGGGATTTGGCCAGGGACAGACGACGATTTGTGCACCTGAAGAGAGTTCTTGGAAATGAAGTGAGTCATGAAGGGTCATTACATTCAATAGGCAGAATACATATGTCGCGTCCAGACTGGTCTGTCTGGCTGTCGACCAGCCATGGTGGTCATGAGAAAACGTCACAGATCACACTGCACAGGAACCAACAACCATTTCTGAAGCTGCGATACTACTCGACAAGTAGACTGCAACTAATGACACTTGAACATTGCAGGTCAACATTAAAATGAAAAATGTGAAATAATATAAAACCTTGATATACGCATTAGTCTAGATAGCTTTAAAAAAATTGTTTTGTTACATAGAGTGGAAGAGAATAGAAAAATACTGGGAACAATGAAGAGCAGAAAAAGAAATTGGTTAGAGCACTGGATGAGAAGAGACTAGACACTAAAGAATCCACTAGAGCGAATTGTGAATGTCGAGAATATCGGAGGAGGAATAGATAAATCAAGGAAATCAGAATAAACGTATCATATGAGGTTAAAAGAAAAATGGTGGAAAACAAGGAGGTTAAGAGAACGCGGAGCTTGCAGTGATGGAACTGTCTTACGGGTAGAATGGATCATGACCACCTTTGAAGCATGCAAGTAGTTAGGGTCACACTTGTTAGAAATTTGTCTTCTCTACAGGTGCTACTAATATTGAAGTCACCACAGCCGTGCTGTTCACATCATGCCAGCACAGCCGAAACAACCTTGACAATATGTGGGCTCGCTCGCATGTTCGCAAGGTTGTTTCAATTACGTAGCAGAAGTTCATATGAGAATCCCTTACACATTCTCCACACAGTCCCAGACTCTCACGAAGTTTCACATCAGCGCACACTCCGCTGTAGAGTGAAAATTTCATTCTAGAAACATCCCCCAGGCTGCGGCTAAGCCATGTCTCTGCAGTATCCTTTCTTCCAGGAGTAATACACTCCTGGAAATGGAAAAAAGAACACATTGACACCGGTGTGTCAGACCCACCATACTTGCTCCGGACACTGCGAGAGGGCTGTACAAGCAATGATCACACGCACGGCACAGCGGACACACCAGGAACCGCGGTGTTGGCCGTCGAATGGCGCTAGCTGCGCAGCATTTGTGCACCGTCGCCGTCAGTGTCAGCCAGTTTGCCGTGGCATACGGAGCTCCATCGCAGTCTTTAACACTGGTAGCATGCCGCGACAGCGTGGACGTGAACCGTATGTGCAGTTGACGGACTTTGAGCGAGGGCGTATAGTGGGCATGCGGGAGGCCGGGTGGACGTACCGCCGAATTGCTCAACACGTGGGGCGTGAGGTTTCCACAGTACATCGATGTTGTCGCCAGTGGTCGGCGGAAGGTGCACGTGCCCGTCGACCTGGGACCGGACCGCAGCGACGCACGGATGCACGCCAAGACCGTAGGATCCTACGCAGTGCCGTAGGGGACCGCACCGCCACTTCCCAGCAAATGAGGGACACTGTTGCTCCTGGGGTATCGGCGAGGACCATTCGCAACCGTCTCCATGAAGCTGGGCTACGGTCCCGCACACCGTTAGGCCGTCTTCCGCTCACGCCCCAACATCGTGCAGCCCGCCTCCAGTGGTGTCGCGACAGGCGTGAATGGAGGGACGAATGGAGACGTGTCGTCTTCAGCGATGAGAGTCGCTTCTGCCTTGGTGCCAATGATGGTCGTATGCGTGTTTGGCGCCGTGCAGGTGAGCGCCACAATCAGGACTGCATACGACCGAGGCACACAGGGCCAACACCCGGCATCATGGTGTGGGGAGCGATCTCCTACACTGGCCGTACACCACTGGTGATCGTCGAGGGGACACTGAATAGTGCACGGTACATCCAAACCGTCATCGAACCCATCGTTCTACCATTCCTAGACCGGCAAGGGAACTTGCTGTTCCAACAGGACAATGCACGTCCGCATGTATCCCGTGCCACCCAACGTGCTCTAGAAGGTGTAAGTCAACTACCCTGGCCAGCAAGATCTCCGGATCTGTCCCCCATTGAGCATGTTTGGGACTGGATGAAGCGTCGTCTCACGCGGTCTGCACGTCCAGCACGAACGCTGGTCCAACTGAGGCGCCAAGTGGAAATGGTATGGCAAGCCGTTCCACAGGACTACATCCAGCATCTCTACGATCGTCTCCATGGGAGAATAGCAGCCTGTATTGCTGCGAAAGGTGGATATACACTGTACTAGTGCCGACATTGTGCATGCTCTGTTGCCTGTGTCTATGTGCCTGTGGTTCTGTCAGTCTGATCATGTGATGTATCTGACCCAAGGAATGTGTCAATAAAGTTTCCCCTTCCTGCGACAATGAATTCACGGTGTTCTTATTTCAATTTCCAGGAGTGTAGTTCTGCAAGGTTCGCAGGAGAGCTTGTGTGAAGATTGGAGGTTAGGTGACGAGGTACTGGCGGCATTAATGCTGTGAGGACGGGGTGTGAGTCGTGCTTGGGTAGCTCAGATGGTTGAGCACTTGCCCGCGAAAGGCAAAGATCCCGAGTTCAAGTCTCGGTCCTGCACACAGTTTTAATCTGCCAGGAAGTTTCATAACAGTGCACACTCTGCTGTAGAGTGAAAAATTCATTCTATAAGTGATAACTGCTGTCGTTTCCTCTGCAAGAAAGAATGAATTATAAATCTTTGTCTTGGTCACCTTTCGCCATGCTTGCAGTCTCCAGGTGTTCCTCTCCAATTCCTAGACCTAGTAAGGATTGTTCTGTGCCCATATCCGGCAGTTATGATTGTTCGCAAAATTACGTTCATGAAATTTAGTTTTCTGAAGTTGTGTAATAGGATTTCATTTTCCGTGGCCTCCATTAAGGCAGCAAAAACTTCCTCTTCCAGGTGATGCGTTAGCTGAACGCGATAAGCAGCCTTCTTCGGGTTAAAAGGAAGAATACGGCACGCAGTGGATTGTGGAATGGTGAAACTCAAGGCTCAACTAACGAACAGAAGCGCTCGGGCTCCTTTCGATGGCCTCTTCAGTGCCTCTTTTCGATATTTAGACACTACAGCTCATGCATGTCCTCGAATGTTTTGCGACAAAGTTTTCAGGAAGCAACCGCTACTCTTTCTTCTCCATGGAGCATCTCAATGACACTGAAAGAAGAATCAATTTTTTCGTGGCACCTTGTATAGCAAAATACGTAATCAGTTGGCAAGTATGGGAGGACAGCGATCCCCAAACGAGCGCAGAGTCGGTGTGTGGCGCCCACCAGCTGCCGTGAACCAGCGGCTATGAGCTGCTTCTCGCCAGGGGGTTACCCGCAGTGCGCCTATCAAGAATTCATGTTTAATCTGGTTCCGATGCAGAGAGGGCGGTAGGGGGCGCAGAGAGAGAGAGTGCGGATGGGGATGTGCGGGGGAGTGCGGCTGTTGGGCCTGTGGACGGGGAAGTGGGGTAGGTGGGGGTAGGCAAGTGCGGGTTTAGAGGCGGCTATTCGGCTGAGTCGCGGAATCCGGGGCGGCCGGCACGTAAATAAGGGATCGCTTTTCCGCAGGTCACCACGGAACTCCACACAGTGACAATCCAGACGTGAACAAAACACTGACCACAAAAATATTATAATTCACTTCCAACAGGCTGAATAACTCACTGGTGCGGTTTCTTGGAAGATTTATTTATTATTGGAGAATTAAAGTACGTTATGTTTCACAACTTGTAAATATCTGTAGAAGTCACAGATGATATGCTTTCATACGATTTTCTATGTGGGCATATTGAATGCGTTTATATGGTTTATCGGAAATACGTATATCGGGAAGAGTCGGCACGTCCTACAGAGTGAAAAAACAAAAAGTGTGTGAAATATTATGGGACTTAATTGCTAAGGTTATCAGTCCCTAAGCTTACACACTACTTAGCCTAAATTATCCTAAGGACAAACACACGCATCCATGCCCGAGGGAGGACTCGAACCTCCGCCGGGACCAGCCGCACAGTCCATGACTGCAGCGCCTTATACTACAGATTGAGGTAGCTAACAAAAGGACTGCGCCTGTCGTGTATAGAGGACTTGCAACACGAATAAATGTGAGAAAAATAAGGGCACCAGATGACCATGCGGTTAGAAAATGTGCAATTTTTAGGTCGGGTCGGGACAGTCATGAGCCTCTTATATTAGCGTAGCTCTCAGGCAGCGGATAGCGCAGCGAAAAAAGTAGAGAACGAAAACCAGAGTGTCGTGGGGACGAGTATCTTTGCGGAATCTTCCTATTTTTTATTTTTAACGAATGGAGAAACCCGGCGCTGCCCAAGTATTTACTTATAGCTGTGCGTGTAAGCCCTTACTATACAGCCTCCGGCTTTGCTCTTAATATTTATGACGTCGTTTCTACTGAACTATGTGTCGTACAATGATACAATTTTACAGTTAAATTCAGTGGTAATAAAAAAGTAATAAATTATAACGACATACCTGAAGTTGTAATTCTACTGCATGAACAACGGAAAAACGTTGTCAGCGAGAAAATATTTTGTAAAGGTTTGACATTGTGTATGAAGTTTGTTACAAGGCGCTGAGCGCCCTCATCCAAAACTGGATGCATAAAGACCGGAAATTCTCGCGTTGAGGGCTGCGATTCTATTTCACCACCATCCCTTGGACTGGTGGGTAGACCTGAACGACAAAGTAACTGTCTCCTGACAATAGGGCATGTGTATCTAGTGTGGTTGAAGTCGTTATAGTAGCTTAGGAAGAGATGCGGAACACATAACGTACATAGATCCCTTTTTGTAGTAAGTATGGACTTAACGTTACTAACACCGCAAATAAAAGGTAATAATATTCAGTATAATGTATTTATTAACATTTTCGTATAATGCATGGAAAGGAAAGGAAATGAAAAATTTATTATTATTTAATAGTTGATGATTTACATGTGTTGGTGTGACATTCACCTTCAAAACCAGTGAAACAGTAATTGTCTCACCGTTTGCACATATTATACAGGCCGATTTCCTTAACAATTACATATTTGCTTTTGAGTTTCTGCAGAAAGTAAATTTGGTACACATTCGGAAATGATTTTCTCTCATCGTACAGTCTGGCATCAAACAGCATCAAACCACCCGTTTGCATCATTTCCTCAAATACTGACGAGGATAGCTGGTGACGTACAATGGAACTTATTTTGACACAGTCTTCTCTGGAAATGATTTATTTTTCTGCCTTTTGGATCGATTTTACTTGCAGCGTGAACACACTGTTTGTGTGCAGCTGCCAAGGGGTGTTGGAAGGTCAAAATTAAGCTAACGCAGTACGAAATTCCATACGCTTTAATTACTCTCCCTTTTTTATGAAAATATTAATATATACAACATGTTGTGCATTATTTCGGTTGATTTGCAGTGTAAGTAACGTAGACACTCAGAAAAACAAAAACAAAACAAAAAACGAATAACTGTTTGTGCCTGAGGGTCTGAACCCCTGACCTTCGGATCATCAGTCGCTATTCTTTCCACTACACCAACTGCTGGCTGACATCAGTGCTGACATAAATGGCTCATGCCCGTCGCCTGACCAGCGTCAAAACGTATGACCATCAGGGGCTCCACGTCTATCACTCTCGTTCCTGATCGATCCCCGCATGAACCATAAACTGGGAGAAATCGATGATGACATGTAGGAGCGATCCCATTACAGACCACCCAAAATTCATCCAAAACGAACAATCATGTGGATGTCCTGTTTTCGCTAAGTTATGGAGAACAGTTATAAAGGTCAGCCTATTGAAGTTTCATTTGCACGCAAGTGATATTTAGCGTTTATAAATGAAATGAAATGTGTGTGAATTCCTAAGGGACCAAAGAGCTGAGGTCATCGGTTCCTAGACTTACACACTACTTAAACTAACTTAATCTAACTTATGCTAAGAACAACACACACAGCCATGCCCGAGGGAGGAGAGGCCGCCCAGTCAGTGACGTGGCGCCTCTAACCGCGCGGCCACTCCACGCGGCTTAGCGTTTATAGCTGCCGTGTTAAGACATAGATATTATTTCTTTTTGCAGTAATTACATACACATGTTTGTAATTCTGGAAAGAGCCTTCTACGTCTATGTCAACATTGATACACCGCAAGCGACCGCACGGTGCGTGACGGAGAGCATCCTGTACCATTACCAGTAATTTCCTTTCCTGTTCCAGTCGCAAACAGAACGAGGGAAAAAAGAGTGCCTATATGCTCTATATGAGCCCCAATTTCTCGTATCGTATCTTCGTGGTCCTTGCGCACAGCGTATCTTGGCGGCAGTAGATTCGTTCAGCAGTCAATTTCAGATGTCGGTTATCTAAATTTTCTCAATACGACGCCTTCCCTCCAGGGATTCCCATGTGAGTCCCCGAAGCATCTCTGCAACACTTACGGGTTGTTCGAACATACCGGTAACAAATCTACCAGCCCGCCTCCGAATTTCTTCGATGTCTTCCTTCCGTTCGACCTGGTTCGGATCCCAAACACTAGAGCAGCAATCAAGAGTAGATCGCACCAGTGTCTTATATGTGCTCTCATTTACAGCTGAACCAATCTTTGCTGAAATTGTCCCTATTAACCATTCGCCTTCCCTACCACAGTTCTCATATGCTCATTCCATTTTATATAGCTTTGTTATGTTACGCTCAGATATTTAAATAGCTTGACTGTGTCAAGCAGGATACTAGTAATACCGTATCCGAACATTATGGGTTTGATATTCCTACCTATTCGCATTAACTTACATTTTTCCATACTTAGGGCTAGTTGCCATTCATCAAACAAACTGAAAATTTTCTCTAAGTCGTCTTGTATTTTCCTACAGTCACTCAACTTCGACACCTTACCGTACACCACGGCATCATCAGCAGACAACCGCAGATTGCTGCCCACCCAGTCCTCCAAATAATTTATGTATATAGAGAAAAACGGCGGTGCTGCCACACTTTCCTGGGCACTCCTGAGTATACGTTTGCCTCTCATGAACACTCGCCGTCGAGGACAACATACTGGGATTTATAATTTAAAAAGTCTTCGAGCCAGTCACATATCTGTGAACTTATTACATATTTCCGTACCTTCCTTAGAAGCCTGCAGTGGGGCTCCATGTCAAATTTAGAAAAACGGAATCTGCCTGTTGCCCTTCTAGGCGCTTCAGTCTGGAACCGCGCGACCGCTACGGTCGCAGGTTCGAATCCTGCCTCGGGCATGGATGTGTGTGATGTCCTTCGGTTAGTTAGGTTTAAGTAGTTCTAATTTCTAGGGGACTGATGACCTCAGATGTTAAGTCCCATAGTGCCCAGAGCCATTTGAACCATTTGTTGCCCTTCTTCCATAGTTTACATTATATCATGTGAGAAAAAGTGCAAGCTTGGCTTGGCACGAACAATGCTTTCTAAAGCCGTGCTGACTCATGGACAGAAGCTTTTGGGTCTCTAGAAAATTTATCATATTCGAACTCAGAATACTCTCTAGAATTCGGGAGGAAACCGATGTGAAGGATATTGGTCTGTAACTTTCACTTTTCTTCTATACAGGAGCCATCTTCACTTTTTTCCGGTTTCTTGGGACTGCACTGTGCTAGAGATTCATGATAAATACAGGCTAGGTAAGGAGCCAATGCAGAAGAGTACTTTTTGCAAAATAGAACTGGGGTTTAATCCAGGACTGGTGATTTATTTACTTTCAAATCTTTCAGTCGTTCCTGTAAGCCAGAGATGCTTATTTTTACGTCGTCCATACGGGAGTTTGTACTATAGTCAAATGACGGTATGTTTGTACGGTTCTTCTGTGTGAACGATTTCTTGAACGTGAAATTTAAAACTTCGGCTTTCGTTTTGTTATCTTCAACTGCCATACCAGATTGCTCAACAAGGAACTGAATGGAAGCATTGGAGGCGCTTACTGGTTTTACATAGGACCAGAATTTCTCTGGGTCCTCTGTCAGGTGTTTTCCTAAGGTGTGACTGTGGTACTTGCTGCATGCTTCGCTCTTAGATCTTTTCACAGACGCCCGGATCTCTACTAACCTTCGCTTGTTCGTCATTTGTGTATTCCCTTTTTAACCTGCAGTGCAATAGTCTAGTGTAGGTGTGCCAGGTGTTCGGCTTCAGCTCGACATGGCCGGGATTTTAGGTCGTGCCCGCCCAAATATATACATGTCCGGACTATGGGGCTTCTGTTAGGCTCTTTAGGGCTGAATTCACAACTAAGGCCCGTCCCAAGCTAATGAAGCAGGCCAAGGAATAAGTAGAAGGACTTATAAGTTGATTTAAAATCAGGGTATGTAGATGGGTATGTAGATATTCCAAACCATGTTATTAAGTTTGTGTTTTATTTTTCTAATAAGTGTAACAGAAACGACAGAAGTTATTGGATATCTTTTCTTTTTCCATCGCAGAAAAACAAATAGTTGTATAGTTTGTTTAGTGAAGAACTTTGTTAATTTTCACAGACGATCACTTTTGATAGAAGAAGATGGCTCAAATGGCTCTGAGCATTATGGGACTTAACATCTGAGGTCATCATTCCCCTAGACTTAGAACTACTTAAACCTAACTAACCTAAGCACATCACACACATCCATGCCCGAGACAGGATTCGAACCTGCGACCGTAGCAGCAGCGCGGTTCCGGACTGAGGCGCCTAGAACTTTTCGGCCACAACGGCCGGCAATGAAGAAGAGTCAGCACTTAGTTACTGTCATTGTCAATTTATAAAGCTTTTTACTGAGTGTTTATGTAGTTTAAGCATGTTTAAGGCCGATCTCGCAAAAAACTGGTTATTAACTGATCACTAATAAGAGACTGAAATTGTGATCCTATTTTTATGTAAAATAGTCTGTATTTTATGCCAAAATCTCCTGCTAGATGTACAGGATGAATCAGCTGCCTTACACCGACATCATCTTATGTAACCCACACGATGTCTGTATCACGAATGGTATGCAGACACTGCGCAGCCACGTTATGAACATGAGTTCTCTCTTAGCATTTTGGAGAACTGCAAACAAACGGAATCATAAGAAATAGAAGTGCAGACTGGACATGAGCAACACAGTTATTTCTGGGCCTAGATGAACCTTACTTCTGCCATACTTATCCAAATGTCTCCAATCTCTGTGTAATTAACGATGCAGTTTTATAGATTTTGATGTATTTGTAAGTTTCTTTCGATTATAGTATTAAACCTTTTGTAAATGTTCAGAAACATGGCCTTGTACACTGTGTTTCACCATCTCGCAAAAAACTGGTTATTAACTGATCACTAATAAGAGACTGAAATTGTGATCCTATTTTTATGTAAAATAGTCTGTATTTTATGCCAAAATCTCCTGCTAGATGTACAGGATGAATCAGCTGCCTTACACCGACATCATCTTATGTAACCCACACGATGTCTGTATCACGAATGGTATGCAGACACTGCGCAGCCACGTTATGAACATGAGTTCTCTCTTAGCATTTTGGAGAACTGCAAACAAACGGAATCATAAGAAATAGAAGTGCAGACTGGACATGAGCAACACAGTTATTTCTGGGCCTAGATGAACCTTACTTCTGCCATACTTATCCAAATGTCTCCAATCTCTGTGTAATTAACGATGCAGTTTTATAGATTTTGATGTATTTGTAAGTTTCTTTCGATTATAGTATTAAACCTTTTGTAAATGTTCAGAAACATGGCCTTGTACACTGTGTTTCACCATCAGAAACTTCGAAATTAACTGGAGTTATCAAAATGGATAGCGTGGAAGTAACATCATTCCGGAATATAACCCAATCGAAGCATTAATATATGAGTTGCCGCATTAATGGGCTAGAGTAGTTTTATAAACAAAATTTGAGCAATAGGTCTAAGGTGCCTACATATACTTTTCCATCTTTTCTACGAAATTTTGACAATGTACTTTGCCACTCCGGAGCGAACGGGCAAACACCTTTCTTCTGTTATGTGCAGTAGCATAAAATTACATCGGCAGGTGCAGCTAGGCACTCTCAGACAACATTTTCATGATGCTGTTCAAACTTCCACGATGAAGCCTGTATCACAGTTGAAAGAGGCCATGCTTTTCTTTTGTGGCGAGTGATGCAAAACTGTTAAAACTGCTAGAGCAGCAGATGGTTGTATTCTGAACTGTTAAAGCAGCAGATGGTTGTATTCTGAAAGTCGTGACATTCATATCAGCCCCTCCTCAAGACGTGCCGTTTTAAACACTATAAAAACTTCATGAAACTAAGGTATTAAGAGCTCTAAATGACTGCAAGTATCTACAGCTTCTAACAAACGTGATTCACAGTTATTGGAAACGACCCTGTGACATAGCAATATAGTGAATAGTTCAGTCTTAGAGGCTGCATTGTGCCTGATCAGTTTCGGTATGCAGAGAGGGCCACGTGGCTGGTTCATACGTTATGCATACTTCTGGTTAACTGTGATTACTCTTTCTGTGTCCAAAAATTGGAAACCGGGACTAGACGCTATATTCAACTGAAAATTTTGCCCCAGGAAGGGGACTTAGTATTTTAAACAGAAACAGAAAGGATATTTTCGATCGTTTATTAATAACCAATTACAGTCATTTTCCTTATGAAATCAACATTAAACGTATTTAAAATAAAAAATGGCTACCACCATAATTTTGCAGTTGGAAAAAAAATGGAAATGAAGTCCCATGCTTCTTTACAGAGCGTAGGGGAACGACGCGGAAGACCCGCAGCGCTTTACTAGGCAAGGTCCTAGTGGAGGTGGTTTGCCATTGCCTTTCTCCGACCGTGATGGGGATGAATGATGATGATGAAGACGACACAACAACACCCAGTCATCTCGAGGCAGGGAAAATCCCTGAACCCGCCGGGAACCGAACCCGGGACCCCGTGCTCGGGAAGCGAGAACCCTACAACGAGACCACGAGCAGGGGACAATTTTGCAGTTATGATACTAATTAACTGCTCAGCCTTCTTAAGTTCTCAGTCATCTTCCTAAGACAATCTTAAAAATCACACCACTACATCTTTCGGCTCTTGGTAGAGAACCTCTTGAGATTTTCAAGAAAGAATAAGCAGTCTCAGTTGCAAAATGGTTTTTTGTTTATTTAATTTGTGACACATTTCACTCTTACGGAGCATCATCGAACGTCGGCTAAAAACACTCGAGGACCACTGGCAAATCTGCAGAAAGTTCTTCAATCACCAAAAATGGCGCGTCATCCAATAAAATTTACAGGACACATCCACCGGGTAAAAACACTCTAGGACTACTGGCAAGAGAACAGAACATCCCGCTAACGTAAACGTGTGCCTTAAGGACGCTTTATATACCTGCCCTTTGTTGTAAACGTTCCCTGCATAGTGTTAAGAGCGAATACGCGTAACACATGTGGATGTGTCCTGTATATTTTATCAGAGGACGTGCCATTTTTAGTGATTGCAGTATGTTCTGTACTCTTGCCAGTAGACCTCGAGTCTATTTACGCGGTGGATGTGTCCTGTAAATTTTACTGGATGACGCGCCATTTTTGGTGACTGCAGGACTTTCTGTACACTCGCCAGTTGTCCTTGTGTGTTTTACCGAAGTTCCGATGATGCTCCTTCCATAGTGAAACGCGTCACAAATTATATAAATAGAAAACCATTTTACAACTGAAACTGTCTATTCTTTCTCGGAGATAATCGTTTGTTAAAATAAACAAAAGTCTTCATTAAACAAAATAATCAATTAGCTATTCTTCTGGGACGGCAAACGGGAAGCTATTCAATAACTTGTGTCATTTTAATTACCAGTATGAAGATATAACGGTATTCCGTTGTAAAGTATTACTATTTATCATCTGAACCTACTTTCGTAACAACATTCTTCTTCTTGGAAATCATTTCGTGGAGCACTTGACAGTTCATTTTTTAAGACTAAAAGCAATATTTTTGTGGCTGCGTTAGTTTGCAATTTATTTCGTTCCTTTGTCCTTGGGTACATTTTCGACTTTGGCATTATGACCTGGAGTTGCAACGTTTAGCTTTTTTTCGTTCAGCATTTACAAGACGAATATAAAAAAAGATAACATCACAAAATAAAAGATATTCAACATTACATTACACAAAGTTTTACACAATACGACTTATTTTTGCTTTTTAGCCAGTCAGTGGTGGATGTCCTCGAATATATGTATGTTTTAGAGTTCACCACTAAAACTGTGCACAGTGCGATCTATCAGGAGGTCCATCAGTTGGGTGAGTCCACATTGGCGCCGAGAGGACCACCATATTGTCATCATCTTGCTACTTCTACCGAGACCTGTCCTCACACCGTTTGGAGTAGGCCACACATTTCTTGAAAGGTTGAAGCCCTATAATGCCATGTTTCGATCATCAAGCAGGCTTCTGTTCTTCACTTTGCTTTTAGTTCACAATCTTTTCCATTCCTGGATCGTAGGGAAACACCTATCCACCTGTTTTCCATAGATGTTCAGTTCAAGCGTATTTTTGATCAGATCCTGGTCTGTAGAAAGTTTTGGGTTCGACATTATTTTATTGTAATCTCTGAATAATAGCTGATTCCTTCTGATTGCAGACAGTGCTGTAGAAGTTAGTATAGGTGGCCAGTCAGTTTTTGTACGTCTAGGCGAATGTAGCTGATTTGTTCTGTTTTAAGGTGTTACTTTATTAGTTACTATGGGTACCCAATCAATAGGAGTACATCTTGGCGTCCTAGATATTCTTCTTATTTCTTGTCTTAGCTGAGAATAGATTTTTGATACGCGTGCGACTCTGGCCCACAGTGGGAGCGTAATACTCGGTCATGCTATAGACTGCTGCCAAAGCTAAAATTCAGAAGGTATTTGTATCACATCCTTGATTATTTTATTGAGTTTGGAGAAGATGGTAGTTCTAGATTGCAGGTTTTATTTTGTATCCTCTACGTGAGCTCTGTACATTAGAGTACGATCAAGTTGTACTTGAAGATACCGATGATTATCTTCAAGTTTAATGAACTGGTTGTTGATAGAGATGTTCAGATTTCTTTTACTTTTTCTATTGTTAAATTGGATGTTTAAATTGACTGTGTTGTCTGGGTTGGGGTTTGTAGGTGCCATTTGGTGTAATATAGGAGCAGCAGGTTTAGATAGTCATTCAGTCTCTGCTCTGCTTTTCCGAAAGATTTACTTTGATAAGCTGTTACCGTATCGTTCATATATATAAACTTACGGTACGTTGTGCCTGAAACATCTGCGGTGTATATGTAAAAAAATAACGGGATCAGTACAGATTCCGGTAGGAGACCATTGTTGAGAGCAACAGTTCTGCTATCCTTGTCGTTAAATGTTATTACAATTTTTCTTCCAGTTAAAAAATTATTTATCAGTTATAAATCCGACTGTATTCAGTTTTTTCTATCAGTTTACAAAGTAGGCAATGCCTGCACATTTTATCTCAAGCTGATGTTAGATCCAGTTGGTAAGGGCCCGTTTGCTTCTTATCCTGATGTCCTATTCAATAAAAGTTGGACCTGAACACAGCAATTTCTTTTTGGCCTCAGATCCGCTTTCTCCATTGGCAGAGAAATTTCGATGTATGGAGGGAATATCTGATCATCAAGGTTCTCTCAAATAATTTATTAACAGTGCATAAGAGAGAAATTGGTTTGAAACGATAGGGGTTCTCCCCAGCTGTCCCTGGTCTTGGGGCGATAACTACCGCTTGATGAACTCAGAAACGAGTTTTGCTAGCCAACCTATTGGTCATGGAATTTTTAGGAACTAGGAAATGATTTCATCTATTCCTGCTGCTTTGCCAGCCTTCACTTATGTTAGTGCATTAATGACTTCTTGGATCTTCAAAGTAATATTCTCCCCGTTAAAATAATTCCTGATAAAATTCTGCGTTATGCTG
This sequence comes from Schistocerca cancellata, assembly GCF_023864275.1. Lineage (NCBI taxonomy): Eukaryota > Metazoa > Arthropoda > Insecta > Orthoptera > Acrididae > Schistocerca > Schistocerca cancellata. The sequence continues at coordinate 419,065,253 of NC_064634.1, read as the reverse complement.
TGATTTGAAACTAGCTGTCCATGAATCATATGCCAAAAACTTTTTGAAGACGAAGTCATCCTTTTTATGTTGCATGGATGTCGTGAAATTTTGCAACTGATAGAAGAATTCAGTCATTTAGCTTTACATTTTTATTGACAAGAAAGCTATAGTTTCTGCTGCTTGTTAGAATCAAATGTCATCCCTTGTTAATTGCATTACTTGGCTGTTAAATTCAAATGTCCAAGACTTTAACTCTTAGATTACTGAACCCACATGAAAATTACGACTGTGGTTGGCACCAATTCACAGTTCTCGTCAGTCTTATATTGTCAGCATAGGGTCCAAAACAGGGCTGTTGTACTTTTTTGTATGTAACATACCACGGGACCTTTTGTAATTACAATTAATTAGTGCGTAAACTATAAATTATGATATCCTTTGAATAAAATGTGGACATTTACGATGATTTAGTATCACTGTAACATTCCCGTACCCCTCCATCTTTAGTGTTCTACGGTTGTGTAGTTTTTGGTAGTTAGGTGCACATGGGCAGGGAAGGGGGAAAATGTTATTGGATTCTGCTTATGACGACAATGTATAGGAGGTCGAGCGGTCAGGACATGTGAGTTGGCATCCAGGGCTACCCGTAAATGGCAGGACAGTAAATTACGTAAAATAAAGAGAATATACTTCAATGTATGGAGTGCAAAGGGCGTGCCTAGGATCAGAGGTTACTAGGTGTAGGGCAGTCTAGGAGGACAAAAAATTAAATAAGCAGGCAACGTACGGAGAGGCGGTTCATGTTAACTTGAGTTGGTGTTTGTTCACGGAACGAAAAGCCAGAGGCGTCTGTTCTGCTCGAGATCTGGATCACAAGAGATAGATAGGCAGCTGTGTTCTGCACTGCAGAACGCTCCAAAGTCAAACACGTGACCTGTGTTCCACGCACACTATTGGATAAACCCGATGGCGTTAATTCGCTTGCAGTTTCAGCAGGGGACACAAGGCGTCTCTTGTCAGCAGCTTTAACCGAACAGAACTGCCTCGGTTCTGAAAGGCAGTATATTTATGTCACGTAGGCAAAGTGCAAGTTGCTCTTGGAGGAAACTTGGAAATATTTGACTGGGCCTTTGAAGTAAATTTTTTGAACCAATTCCCTAAAATATTCCTTGACTCGCTGCCACCGTGTACATTCCTCTCCCCCTCCATAGGAGAGCTTGCTCAGATTGTTTACAAAAGGATGTCAGCCACTCCCCAGAAAGACTGTTTGGCCCTTGTATGGGCCCTAATACTACGGGAATGATCTGTTAACAACATTTCATTCAGTGTAGTTGAGAGGGGACTTACATATAGACAAGTTTATCAAATTTCATGAGTTAAGAAAATAGCAAAATATTAATTTTTCTGATTTTGTGCAGAAATACAGTAGCTCCTATAATTACTGAAATTATTATCGTCCAGATAATCAGTTTTTAGAATTAATGAACTTAAAACCATGCCAGAAAGATTTACAAAAGAGGAATGAACTATTATCGTTTCTTGTAGGTTAAGGGGAAAAATCTGTCATTAATCTACTGTTGCAATACTGAAATCATAGTCATAGAAAGCGGATGCTGGACGAACTGAATCAGCACTAATCTTTTAATGGTTTACAGGCGACCCTAGAAATTTGTAGTTGTTTTGTTGTCTGACAAATATTAATCTGGTTACTACATAATGGAACTAATACCAAAGTATAAATCGTATTATCAACATAACAAAATACAGCGGAAAACCCAGGATTATAACAAAATACTTAATTGTGTGATAATCAAAGTATTAGGGTATAAAGCATAATAAATCAGCTTACTCCAGAACATATAAACCTAGCTTGGATTAGAAATAGACTAAGTACATTTGAAAAAGAGTAATGAAGTTAGCAAAATATTACTGCGTCGTCTGACTAGTTTTGCTGGTGTTAGATGCACAAAATGGCACAGGCTACAGAACATTAACAGATTTCAGTAAAACGAAGGATTCACCCTTACTAAGTCCAAGAGATGGGATACCATAAAACGCATATAACTCGAACCTTATCTACTCGTATGTTAACCCACGTTAAGATTGAGAAGTACAAAGCCTTTCTTATATCGACAAAATACTGGAGTTATGGATAAAATCAGGGGATACCAAAGGCTGCACATCAGAAACCATGAATTTCTAACATCAAAATGCTACCTTCTCACTTTAAAATACCTTAAATTGATTCATAGGGCAATCATCGTTCAAAACACGGCATACTGGAATACTTAAGATCACACAGTAAGAGAGGGAGAGAGAGACAGTGGAATATTACACCTAGGTCGTAATTATTCAGTACTTTGAACTGCAAAAATTGTGGCATTAATTAGCCAGAGCATCTGATGAGCTGTCACTCCCTCAACTATACGATTGGAAATGGCCAATGGAGCCGAATAACAGTACTTACAAAAGCAAAAGAAAAATTATACCTATTTAATTAAAAACCATTTAAAAAATTCATGGTTTAAGTGCCTACGTATATCACTTAATTTTAATTGTAAAGTAATTAATTAAAACTGAGGCAAATGAATTTTAACAGGGTATAGTCTGGAGGGGTTCTGATTTGCCCGATAAATAATATAGGTCTCATAATGGGTAGCTATAATCAATATTTCTCGTAAGTTAGTACTCAGCATCCAACACAATATTGTCTAGTTGAAAAATGTGGATCTGGTACGACCTTAAATATTTATGAAGTGAATACACCTAGTGTAACGGTTTATAGTCATAATACAGCTTCGTCTTATACTCATTCATTATGGAGAACACATACTTCTTTAAATACTTTTGAATACATTATGGGAGTGGCAGTGATCAATGTCTTACAAATAATTACTATTAAAAACAGTCCTGATCGCGATTTATTCGTCAAGGTGACCGGTTTCAACCACTACTGTGGTCATCTTCAGACCATTGAGTAGGAACCTCTTTCTGTTGGAGAATCACTACTATGTGATCAAGACTGTTTTTAATAGTAAATATTCTTTATATACTTTTCTAATTCTCAAAACCACAAAATAAATTCAATAGCATTCGTCACCACATCACAACACAATTATAAAAACAAGTAAAACAAAAGAACTTGCGGGAACAGATCTGAGCCAAATCGTTATCATCCATTACATTACATAAAAATATTGCTTATTATCTCATCACAACCGTAATGTCACCCTCAATACCGTTTGCAGGAAAGACATGAAACATTACTAATTCACATTCTTAAAGAACATAAAATATGAAAATACTCCATAGAAGTACAGGTTCTAGTGTTCAGGATAACACACGGATTTAATATATTTCCCATTAGTGTGACTTAACCACAATGCTGTGAAGCCTGTTACAATACTATTAAAATGTGTGTGTGAAATCTTATGGGACTTAACTGCTAAGGTCATTAGTCCCTAAGCTTACATACTACTTAACCTAAAGTATCCTAAGGACAAACACACACACCCATGCGCGAGGGAGGACTCGAACCTCCGCCGGGACCAGCCGCACTGTCAATGACTGTAGCGCCTAAGACCGCTCGGCTAATCCCGCGTGGCTCACTGCACCTAGATCACAAAGATTTGCAAAGAGGAATGAAGTGAAACAGTCAACTCGGCGAGCATGAGAATTAAAAACGCGTAGTCAGTTTTAATTCTTAGTGACAACTCGAAAGAAAACACAGAAATAAACGCTTCTAAACCGACGGTGGACTTAGCTTTTCTGCAAAGCAATGGAACAACGGAACATTAGTTCCAAAAGTTAGATCAAAATTCGAAGTGTCACAGTCTGTTAACAATAAAAGACAAATGGAATAGAGACTGCGGAGCGGGCCTCCACATTCTAGATTTGACAACAAAACGAAACATTCAACGAAGCGGAAATCAGTGTAGAAAAACTTTAGTAAGTTAAACTTGATGCATTCTTTCAAAACACAAAAAAATGTTGTCCACAAACGAGACTTACAAGTGAAATATAGTAAAACATCAAAATTCTACTACAAATATGAATAATGCACATAGCTTAAATCGTCACATGACGAAGAACAATACACCAGTTGGGAAAGAGGTTCCTTTAAACATTTGGAAATCTTCAAAATACCTAAACTTCCCACGTAATACAAATAGGCATGCACCTTGGCCACCCTTCCAACAAAAAATATTAACAATTACTTACAATCACTTAACTTTTATACTCTATATACATTATCACTCAAAACCTATCCAGTAAGTGACTTATAAATCGTACAAAAATATGAAATACAAATACTTACGGCAGATAAGACGGAGATGTGGAAGATATGTTGTACCGTGTGGGAACGTGGCTGGCTTATCGCTAGGCGACATCTGTGCCAGTCCATGCGTTTCCCCCATGCAGTCTCTACTTATAATAAGCGTTCACTAATCTCTTCTGGAACCCGTCGCATGGTAAAATCAATCATGGTTAACGGTTCTGTTCTGACCTCTGGAGCGACAGCATAAAATAGACAAATAACATCACTGAATTATCTTCTCTCATACAATTAGTAACATAATTAGTATTCACTGTATCCTCCACAGCTTCCGGAACAAAACATTATCTGTTCAACAGAAATAATATCTTTTAAAACAATTGACAAGAACTCTTTCCTGCACAAAATTACCTTGAACCACATGAACGAAAATACCTCTCGCCTACTCATAAACAACATCAATAAAAAACTACATACATATGTTCATATCAACAAAACTTTGTTTACCTCTGGGGGCTAACAGCTGGAAGTCATCATATCCTCTCTTATCAACTTACAGAGGTCCAACAGGTAACTTCTCTTTCATTATTATAAATCTTATTACAGTACGTCACACAGTACATCGTAGATTCTTGCACTGGGTTAACCTGTTGTCGTCTACAGCTAAGCCAGCCATGCCACGACATGCTACCACTTTTCTTCCCTTTCTTCCTCGCGAATTCCGTAATTAAATCTAATTTGTAATATTTATAACTCGTTTATTGCAATAAGAGTATTATATAGGGAATAAACCAGAAGGTATGGACGGAAAAAGAATAAAAGGTCAGGAAAGAGAATGTAGAGAGATGGAGAAAGAAGAGAAAGAGAAGGCAGAAGAAGTTCAGTCCTTAAGCTCCGCAATCCATTATGCCACACAGCCTCCCATCGGATTCGGCAATACATGTGCTAATCGTGTAATTACGACTGTGTATGGGATTGGAGCCTCAAGTCACCTAGTACCAATAGTAAACTATAGTCAGTACTGCGATCGTCAGAATCCATGATTTGTTGCTTTTCTTATAAAATCTAACCGCTGATTTCGCGTCAGTGCCTGGTCTTGCAATAAAAACAAACTCCAATTAAGGTAAAAAGATTTGGTGCGCCAACGATTTTGGAAAATTTGCAGACGCGGTGTGGAGGCACAGGTGGCTACAGAGCCCTTAAAGCGCTCATGTCTATAGAACAAGGAGTAGGAACCCACTTTCATCAGAGGAAATGATAGTTACAGAAAAGATGAAATAAAAATGAATGGGTCATGACAAGACAACTAACTGGAAGAAAATGTCATGAACAGCTGGGGATTCTGTGGTTGCCAAACACATTTTGGAAGCAGAAGATCTCTGGAGATTAATCGAAAGCTCTCAAAAATGTACACTACCGGCCATTAAGTAGAAATGCAGATGATATACGGGTATTCATTGGACAAATATAGTAGAACTGACATGTGATTACATTTTCACGAAATTTGGGTGCATACATCCTGAGAAATCAGTACCCAGAGCAACCACATCTGGCCGTAATGACGGCCTTGATACGCCTGGGCATTGAGTCAGAGATTGAATGGCGTGTACAGGTACAGCTGCCAACGCAGCTTCAACACGATACCGTAGTTCATCAAGAGTAGTGACTGGCGAATTGTGACGAGCCAGTTGCTCGGCCACCATTGACCAGACGTTTTCAATTGGAGAGATATCTGGAGAATGTGCTGGCCAGGGCAGCAGTCGAACATTTTCTGTATCCAGAAAGGCCAGTACAGGACCTTCAACATGCGGTCGTGCATTATTCTGCTGAAATGTGGAGTTTCGCAGGAATCGAATGAAGGGTGGAGCCACGGGTCGTAACACATCTGAAATTTAACGCCCACTGTTCAAAGTGCTGTCAATGCGAACAAGAGGTGACCGAGACGTTTAACCAATGGCGCCCCATACCATCACGCCGGGTGACACGCCAGTATGGCGATGACGAATACACGCTTCCAGTGTGCGTTCACCGTGATGTCGCTAAACACGGATGCGCCCATCATGATGCTGTAAATAGAACCTAGATTCATCCGAAAAAATGACATTTTACCATTCGTGCACCCAGGTTCGTCGTGAGTACATCATCGCAGGTGCTCCTGTCTCTGATGCAGCGTCAGGGGTAACCGCAGCCAAGGTCTCCGAGCTGATAGTCCATGCCGCTGCAAACGTCGTCGAACTGCTCGTGCAGATGGTTGGTGTCTTGCAATCGTCCCCATTTGTTGACTAAGGGATCGAGACGTGGCTGCACGATCCGTTACAGCCGTGCGGATAAGATGCGTGTCATCTCGACTGCTAGTGATACGAGGCCGTTGGGATCCAGCACTGCGTTCCGTATTACCCTCCTGAACCCACCGATTCCATATTCTGCTACCAGTCATTGGATCTCGACCAACGCGAGCAGCAATGTCGCGATACGATACACCGCAATCGCGATAGGCTACCATTCGACCTTTATCAAAGTGGGAAACGCGATGGTACGCATTTCTCCGCCTTACACGAGGCATCACAACCACGTTTCACCAGGCAGCGGCAATGAACTACTGTTTGTGTATGAGAAATCGGTTGCAAACTTTCCTCATGTCAGCACGTTGTAGGTGTCGGCACCGGCGCCAAACTTGTGTGAATGCTTAGAAAAGCTAATCATTTGCATATCACAGCATCTTGTTCCTGTCGCATCTGTAGCACGTCATCTTCGTGGTGTAGCAGTTTTAATGGCCAGTAGTGTATCATTAGAAGCATCTCACCACAACAACTAAGTATAGCATACTTCGACAACAACAGGGTTTAAAACAAGTGTAAGAAATTTACTACAGTATACAGGCTCAACGAAAGTGTGTTTTTAAATTAGGTATTAGTTATCCAACCAACAAACATGTGAACTGATTATCTGGGAACAATTACACATTCGACATACCTACCAATAACTATACTCACAAAAATTCAAAGTTCGAATCGTTCTTATAAGGAAAGACACATCCAGACGAAAGGCAATAACTGTATAATATCCAAAATTTATGATATAATTTACTTCTCTGAAATAATGGTTGCAAGTGCCTCAGTACATGTAAACACTCTCAGTACTGTCGTCGCGTCGCGACGCGCAGAAGCGGCAGCGACGCTGGGGCGGCGGCTGAGAGCTGAAAGTATGCGGCGGTACGCACGTAGCAGCGGCATAGCCAGTGGGTCGGCTGGCTGCACGGCGGCGAAAGTACGTGCCCCTGTAGTTGAGGCCAGGACCCCAATACTGATGGCCGGACGCTGGTAGATGCGAGCGCAGTGTCTGGCGCGGCTTCCTAGCCGACGCGCTGCAGCACCCAGGCTCGGCCCGCAGCGGAATAACAACAGCGATTTCGGACCGACCACACTACATCAGACATGAACCAAAAGTAAATGGCCGCCCTATGGACCGAACGGTGGGAACGAATCCCACGTCTGACACCAATGTACATGGGCAGGGAAGAGGGAAAAGGTTGATGGATTTTGCTTATGACGACAATGTAGAGGAGGTCGAGCGGTCAGGACTTGTGAGTTCAGAAATGTTCATATGTGTGTGAAATCTTACGGGACTTAACTGCTAATGTCATCAGTCCTTAAGCTTACACACTACTTAAATTATCCTAAGGACAAACACACACACACCCATGCCCGAGGGAGGACTCGAATCTCCGCAGGGACCAGCCGCACAGTTCATGACTGCAGCGCCTAAGACCGCTCGACTAGTCCCGCGCGGCGACTTGTGAGTCATCGGTCAGAGTGGCCGAGTGGTTCTAGGCGTTTCAATCTGGCGCTTCAGGTTCGAATCCTGCCTCGGGCATGGATGTGTGATGTCCTTAGGTTAGTTGGCTTAAGTAGTTCTCAGTTATAGGGGACTGATGACTTCAGACGTGCTCAGAGCCATTTGAACCATTTGAACTTGCGAGTGGCCATCCAAGGCTGCTGTTAAATAAGAGAACAGGAAATTAGTTAAAATATAGAGAATATGTTTCAATACACGCAATACAAAGGGCACGCCTAGGATCGGAAGTTTCCAGCTGTAGACTAGTTAAGGAGGACGAACAATTAAATAAGTGGGCAACAGATGTGGAGGCGATTCATGTTAACTAATATTGGTGGATGGTCATGGAACGCAGAGCCAGAGGTTCGGTCTCCCAAGAAAGACGTCTGTGCTGCTCGAGGTCTGGATCAAGAGAGAGAGAGGCAGCTGTTTTCTGCACTTCAGAATCCTCCAGAGTCACGCACATGACATGTGTCCCGCGCACGCTATTGGCTACACCCTATGTCGTGAATACGCTAGCAGTTTCAGCAGAGTGCTCAAGGCGTCTCTTCTCAGCAGTTTTAACTGGACAGAACTGCCTTTTTAAACCATTTCCCCAGAATACTCCTTGACAAGCCGCCACCCTTTACATACAGGGTGTTTCAAAAATGACCGGTATATTTGAAACGGCAATAAAAACTAAACGAGCAGCGATAGAAATACACCGTTTGTTGCAATATGCTTGGGACAACAGTACATTTTCAGGCGGACAAACTTTCGAAATTACAGTAGTTACAATTTTCAACAACAGATGGCGCTGCAAGTGATGTGAAAGATATAGAAGACAACGCAGTCTGTGGGTGCGCCATTCTGTACGTCGTCTTTCTGCTGTAAGCGTGTGCTGTTCACAACGTGCAAGTGTGCTGTAGACAACATGGTTTATTCCTTAGAACAGAGGATTTTTCTGGTGTTGGAATTCCACCGCCTAGAACACAGTGTTGTTGCAACAAAACGAAGTTTTCAACGGAGGTTTAATGTAACCAAAGGACCGAAAAGCGATACAATAAAGGATCTGTTTGAAAAATTTCAACGGACTGGGAACGTGACGGATGAACGTGCTGGAAAGGTTGGGCGACCACGTACGGCAACCACAGAGGGCAACGCGCAGCTAGTGCAGCAGGTGATCCAACAGTGGCCTCGGGTTTCCGTTCGCCGTGTTGCAGCTGCGGTCCAAATGACGCCAACGTCCACGTATCGTCTCATGCGCCAGATTGATGACGGCGATATGCATGTGGGCAGCATTTGGTTTACTGACGAAGCTTATTTTTACCTCGACGGCTTCGTCAATAAACAGAACTGGCGCATATGGGGAACCGAAAAGTCCCATGTTGCAGTCCCATCGTCCCTGCATCCTCAAAAAGTACTGGTCTGGGCCGCCATTTCTTCCAAAGGAATCATTGGCCCATTTTTCAGATCCGAAACGATTACTGCATCACGCTATCTGTACATTCTTCGTGAATTTGTGGCGGTACAAACTGCCTTAGACGACACTGCGAACACCTCGTGGTTTATGCAAGATGGTGCCCGGCCACATCGCACGGCCGACGTCTTTAATTTCCTGAATGAATATTTCGATGATCGTGTGATTGCTTTGGGCTATCCGAAACAAACAAGTGGCGGCGTGGATTGGCCTCCCTATTCGCCAGACATGAACCCCTGTGACTTCATTCTGTGGGGACACTTGAAAGACCAGGTGTACCGCCAGAATCCAGAAACAATTGAACAGCTGAAGCAGTACATCTCATCTGCATGTGAAGCCATTCCGCCAGACACGGTGTCAAAGGTTTCGGGTAATTTCATTCAGAGACTACGCCATATTATTGCTACGCAAGGTGGATATGTGGAAAATATCGTACTATAGAGTTTCCCAGACCGCAGCGCCATCTGTTGTTGACAATTGTAACTACTGTAATTTCGAAAGTTTGTCTGCCTGGAAATGTACTGTTGTCCCAAGCATATTGCAACAAACGGTGTATTTCTATCGCTGCTCGTTTAGTTTTTATTGCCGTTTCAAATATACCGGTCATTTTTGAAACACCCTGTATGTACATATTATTCGTGTTTGATCAACTCGGAAAGGAACGACGCGCAAATAAGGTGGAGCGGTGCGGTTTGGCATTGGGCCATCGACCCAATCCACTCTTCCTCGTTCGCTCTGCGCATATTTGGCTGCGACTTTCTGTGTTAGACTCGTTCGACGTACGAAGAAACACACAGCACACGGACATAAGAATTGCATTGCTTGTTAAATCTATATATCCTTCGCCGATATCTCCTTATTCCTGCTCATTCCTCACGCTTGTATCAGTAGCCTGAAATGGGCCATGGTTGTGCATCCTCTACTTCAGCACTAAACAGCCCAACTAAACCTGAACCTTTGGCTGAAAACCCGGACATGTCCGGACAAAGAAGCGAGCTTGACAATCCGAAGTGTGGCGCGTGAAATGCAACCAGGACGTAAGTCGTACACCATAGTGATCTCACTTTTATCTTTTTTCATTAATCAATGAATTTATATGAAAGTATGAGGATACGGTTTGAATTTAAATATTGTCGATATTTTTGGATGTATTTCCTAAAAATACCAGAATTTCTCTTTGTTAAAAATAAATTTCAAATGGATGTTATTTGGAATGCGTGTGCGGCTAGCAGGAAGTATACGTGAAGAATGAATCCTGAATTTCTGACAACTTAACATTGTCTAACACGTGGAACTCTTCGCAGGACGCTCTCTGGCACAGTAGAAATTTCACGAGTTGAAACAACAGTGAAAATAAAGAGAGACTTGTTTTGTCTCGGGTCCAGCAGTCAATAGTTTCCGAGAAACTGGCAGTCATCGTTCCGTCGCCAATTCAGAGGTCCGCTCGTGCGGCTTAAAATCAAGCGAAGAGGAGTGGCTGCGAGAATTGTTTCAAATTTTTGTTCCCCTTCTTGGAATCCAGTGTTATGGGTTTTCTTCTTTTGTCGTCGCTGCAGGATGCGACACAAAATGTTTTGTCAGATAATACTATCGAATTTCATATTTTGCTTTAATTTTTACGTGTATGTTTCTATAGAAACAATTAATCCCCCAGGATGATATCCATCACGAACACATTCAAAGTATAAAAATTAGGAGCATCCGTAATAACACGCGAAGGCACAAATCACACACATTATTTAGTGCGAATAACATTGAGAAAAGCAACCTCGTTAACGTTGCGAAATATCTTTCAATCTAGCGAACATTTAACAACGAATCATGTGTATGAAAACATTTTCTCGGAAGCTGGAGCCTGCAATTGATTGTGGTTCGTCACTGAATCCTCTTTTAAAACCACGTGAGATCGTAATGCAATAGCAAAAAGCGCAGTTTAGGAATTTTGCACCACTAGTTGAAATTAAAACGTTTGAATTTTTTGTTTAGCGGAAGTAACTGCCATCAATATGTTTTCTGACAGTGTGAAATAAAATGGAATCATTGAAAAAAGAAATAATCGTTTCAAATCTTATTAAAAGTAGGTTTTAACATCACAAATCTCATATAATCTTCTGCACTTAACAGTATTTTACAGTGAAATAATATATATTCTAGTATTCAATTTTTTTCTGTCTTTCGTTTTTAGTTCTAGGATACCAGCACATTCTCCGTAGTAATACGTGTTATAAAATTCATTCAAGCATAAACCTTCGGGACACCATCAGCAATGTATGAAGGCACATCTTCCACAGCCACGTTTGTTATTGTGAATATAGTTACGAAAACAATCTCGTAAACATTGCTAAATATCTCTCCATCTACAGATAATTTCGCTGCAAACCATGCATATCGAGGCATTTAGACGAAAGTTGGAGCCTGGAATTGATTATCGCTCAAAGCGACTATTTATATTTCATCGGTTCTATTATCGATTATCCTTTGCTGTGCGATGAGAATAGAGCACTTCTCTAAACGTCAAACGCCACAATCTTGACTGAACGGAATACATTTTCGTGGGACTACTAACATGACGGTATTCCGATTCAGCCCATCGTATACGAAGGAATCGCTTTTCCCACCCCATGAGTCCATTCTTAAGCAAAGTCTCAAAACCTCGACCAAAACCGATGATCAAATAAATACGGATGAATCAGGATGTATCACATCTCTAGTAAGAGAGCGCTATTAGAATGTATACGCAATATTCACAAAGTCTGGAAGGCTCACAAAATAAATCCATCGCCACTTTCCGGGCAAAGTTTTGCGACTGTACATAGCAACGAAGTCGTTTGTGTAAATTTGTGACTCGTGGGGTGAGCAAAGCCCCTTTTTAAACAAGTGGCTCTTTTTCAGTTAAGTGGGGTACAGACGATGTTGACCGTTCACAGGAAAAAGAAATAAATATAGCGTACTTCAACATAAGGGTTCAGATAGTGCGTGTTATGTACCCCACATAAGTCAAAAACTGCTTTAAAGGAAAAGTATGATCCGATGTTTCTTCAGTGTTAATTGTTCGAGTGGTGATGCGCATCACATTGACGACAGCAGGAGTAGAACCGCAACAAAGAGTTGCAAACAGTTGTATGAATGCCAAAATTGAAACTCCTACTGCGTCGATTAACATTGAAGTACCTGATAGCTCAGTTTCTCGAAATAGTAAGGAGAAGACGTCGTCGTTGGGAATGGAAAAACTTGGTGACTCAGGATCCACTATTGTTAAATTAATTCTATAGATCTTTTGCATAATAGTAACAATGATAATCGGACTTAAAATGTTACGACATTTTGGACGAAAACGTAACAATATTTGTCACAGCGTTGCAGTTATTCGAGCATACTACAGCTTCTCTAGATAACTGATTTCTTTCAACTAAAAAATGATTCAGGGTAATCAGTTACATCTGACTAAAACGAAACAGTTGATTTATCGGTCATGACATGCTGATACATAAAAGTTTAAGTCAGTCAGGAAGAGTTTACGCATAGCTGAAGTGGTTGAGGCGACCACTAGCAATAAATAGGTAAAATGGGTTAGAGTCCAGGTTCGTCACAAATTCTACATGTCATTATCGGTTAATACAGCTGATGTTAAAGAATTCCATTAGTGAATAAATTTTGAAGTATTTCCTACAGTTGGGGGATGCCTGTTCTTTCAGACATGCATGTAAATAAATCTACAGAAGTCTTAGCTAATAATGTAACTCAACCCATGTGACTTTACAAGTGGGCACCAACTAAGAAACACAATATCAGCTTGCAATAACTTTACAGATGGGCGCATGGAATCAGACAATGACTGAAAGAGGCAACTGTCTACATCTACATCTACATTTATACTCCGCTAGCCACTCAACGGTGTGTGGTGGAAGGCACTTTATGTGCCACTGTCATTACCTCCTTTTCCTGTTCCAGTCGCGTATGGTTCGCGTGAAGATCAACTGCCGGAAAGCCTCCGTGCGCGCTCGAATCCCTTTAATTTTACATTCGTGATCTCCTCGGGATGTATAAGTACGGGGAAGCAATATACTGTATTCGATGTCTCATCGAGAAACGCACCCTCTTGAAACCTGTACAGCATGCTACACCGCGATGCAGAGCGCCTCTCTTACAGAGTCTGCCACTTGAGTTTGTTAAACATCTCCGTAACACTATCACGCTTACCAAATAACCCCGTGACGAAACGCGCCGCTCTTCTTTGGATCTTCTCTATCTCCTCTATCAACCCGACATGGTACGGATCCCTCACTGATGAGCAGTACTCAAGTATAGGTCGAACGATCTGCCCATAACTACTACCAAACCAATGCCAATAGACCACACAACGTTTTGAATACTCCGCTCGGCGGGTGGCTTCAGTGGAATACCACTTACTGGGAAAGGTATGTACACTGAGCCGTATATTGTCGTGGCGACGTAGGCTGAGTGAGTCGAGGCGTTGTCTTGGGAGTGGCGCCGACAGGGAGAGAGAGGTTATGCCTCGTGAAGAAGAGAGGGCCGTTCGGAAAGGAGCTAGCCGATCTCGTTGGGGCGATGGCGCTAGTAAACTCTTCGTCGCTGTGACAAATGTTGTTTGCGGGAGCACAAGAGAGGACAGAGCGGACTGCAGCGGTTACTTAAGAAATGTTGGGGAACGTTGTGTGTTCAGTAGCAGTAATTAAAAGTTACCGCATTATGATGGCATTGTGATGTCTCATGGTGTGATCATTGATGGAACTGTAGGGACGGTGACTGAAGTGATATTCGTGCTATCAGTAACGAAATGTCTGATTGTATCAATGTCCATTTCACTCTTTAATCTGGAGTTTATTTCATCACCCTCTTTGGATGTATCGTGGCTATACTCTATTGTATTTTCGACGTAATCTGCTAGTAAATCATTCGAGTTCAACTAAAGAATTTCTCCGTTGAACGAACTGCACCATGAACATATTACTGGCTAGCACTGGTCGGCTGTGAGCGGCAGGTTAATTGGCAAACAAATGGAAGCCCCTGTGGTACTTTCAGCAGAGATACTGCAGTTTGATTTAATGTATTATGTAAGTTTACTTGTTAAGATATTAATGTGTAAGTCATATCAGCTGGGTGCATCGGACATTGCTCCCTTTGATGTTAATGTGATTGCTATGTGATATTAACACGTGTACTTTTGCAGATTCCATTTGATGTTATACTGTTTAACCTCGTTGTTGTTGTTGTTGTTGTTGTGGTCTTCAGTCCAGAAACTGGTTTGATGCAGCTCTCTATGCTACTCTATCCTGTGCAAGCTTCTTCATCTCCCAGTACTTCCTGCAACCTACATCCTTCTGAATCTGCTTAGTGTATTCATCTCTTGGTCTCCCTCTACAATTTTTACCCTCCACGCTGCCCTTCAATGCTAAATTTGTGATCCCTTGATGCCTCAGAACATATCCTACCAACCGGTCCCTTCTTCTTGTCAAGTAGTGCCAAAAACACCGCTTCTCCCCAATTCTATTCAATACCTCCTCTTTAGTTATGTGATCTACCCATCTAATCTTCAGCATTCTTCTGTAGCACCACATTTCGAAAGCTTTTATTCTCTTCTTGTCCAAACTATTAATCGTCCCTGTTTCACTTCCATACATGGCTACTCTCCATACAAATACTTTCAGAACCGATTTCCTGACACTTAAATCTATACTCGATGTTAACAAATTTCTCTTCTTCAGAAACGCTTTCCTTGACATTGCCAGTCTACAATTATATCCTCTCTACTTCAACAATCATCAGTTATTTTGCTCCCCAAATAGCCAAACTCCTTTACTACTTTAAGCGTCTCATTTCCTAATCTAATTCCCTCAGCATCACCCGACTTAATTCGACTACATTCTATTATCCTCGTTTTGCTTTTGTTGATGTTCATCTTATATCCTCGTTTCAAGACACTGTCCATTCAGTTCAACTGCTCTTCCAGGTCCTTTGCTGTCTCTGACAGAATTACAATGTCATCGACTAACCTCAAAGTTTTTATTTCTCTTCATGGAAGTTAATACCTACTCCGAATTTTTCTTTTGCTTCCTTTACTGCTTGCTCAAAATACAGATTGAATAACATCGGGGAGAGGCTATGACACTGTCTCACTCCCTTCCCAACCACTGTTTCCCTTTCATGTCCCTCGACTCTTATAACTGCCATCTGGTTTCTGTACAAATTGTAAATAGCCTTTTGCTTCCTGTATTTTACCCCTGCCACCTTTACAATTTGAAATAGAGTATTCCAGTCAACATTGTCAAAAACTTTCTCTAAGTCTACAAATGCTAGAAATGTAGGTTTGTGTTTCCTTAATCTTTCTTCTACGGTAAGTCGTAAGGTCAGTATTGCCTCACGTGTTCCAACATTTCTATGGAATCCAAATTGATCTTCCCTGAGGTCGGCTTCTACCAGTTTTTCCATTCGTCTGTAAATAATTCGCGTTAGTATTTTGCAGCTGTGACTTATTAAACTGATAGTTCTGCAATTTTCACATCTGTCAAAAACTGCTTTCTGTGTGATTGGAATTATTATATTCTTCTTGAAGTCTGAGTGTATTTCATCTGTCTCATACATCCTGCTCACCAGGTGGTAGAGTTTTGTCAGGACTTACGGCCTTGTCAGTAGTTCTAATGGAATGTTGCCTACTCCCAGAGCCTTGTTTCGACTCAGGTCTTTCAGTGCTCTGTCAAGCTCTTGACGCCGTATCGTATCTCCCATTTCATCTTCATCTACATCCTCTTACATTTCCATAATATTGTCCTCAAGTACATCGCCCTTGTATAGACCCTCTATATACTCCTTCCACCTTTCTGCTTTCCCTTCTTTGCTTAGAACTGGGTTTCCATCTGAGCTCTTAATATTCATACAAATGGTTCTCTTCTCTGCAAAGGTCTCTTTAATTTTCCTGTAGGCAGTATCTATCCTACCCCTAGTGAGATCAGCATCTACATCCTTAAATTAGTCCTCTAGCCATCCCTGCTTAGCCATTTTGCACTTCTTGTCGATCTCCTTTTTCAGACGTTCGTATTCCTTTTTGCCTGCTTCATTTACTGCATTTTTATATTTTCTCCTTTCATCAATTATATTGAATATTTCTTCTGTTACCCAAGGATTTCTACTAGCCCTCGTCTTATTACCTACTTGATCCTCTGCTGCCTTCACTACTTCATCCCTCAGGGCTACCCATTCTTCTTCTACTGTATTTCTTTCCCCCATTCCTGTCGATTGTTCTCTTATGCTCTCCCTGAAACTCTGTACAACCTCAGTTTATCCAGGTCCCATCTCCTTAAATTCCAACCATTTTGGTTTCTTCAGTTTTAATCTACACTTCATAACCAGTAGAATGTGGTCAGATCCCACATCTGCCCCTGGAAATGTCTTAGAATTTAAAACCTGGTTCCTAAATCTCTGTCTTACCATTATATAATCTATCTGACGCCTTCTAGTATCTCCAGGATTCTTCCATGTATACAAACTTCTTTTATGATTCTTGAACCAAGTGTTAGCTATGATTAAGTTATGCTCTGTGCAAAATTCTACCAGGCGGCTTCCTCTTTCATTTCGTAGCCCCAATCCATATTCACCTACTATGTTTCCTTTTCTTCCTTTTCCTACTCTCGAAATCAAGTCACCCATGACTATTAAATTTTCGTCTCCCTTCACTACCTGGATAATTTCTTTTATCTCATCATACATTTCATAAATTCCTTCATCATCTGCAGAGCTAGTTGGCATATAAACTTGTACTACTGTAGTAGGCGTGGGCTTCGTGTCTATCTTGGTCACAATAATGCATTCACTATGCTGTTTGTGGTAGCTTACCCGCACTCCTATTATCTTTATTCATTATTAAACCTACTCCTGCATCACCGCTATTTGATTTTTTATTTATAATCCTGTATTCACCTGACCAAATGTCTTGTTCCTCCTGCCACCGAACTTCAGTAATTCCCACTATATCTAACTTTAACGTATCCATTTGCCTCTTTAAATTTTCTAACCTACCTGCCCGATTAAGGGATCTGACATTCTACGCTCCGGTCCGTAAAACGCCAGTTTTCTTTCTCCTGATAACGACGTCCTCTTGAGTAGTCCCCACCCGGAGATCCGAATTGGGGGACTATTTTACCTCCGGAATATTTTACCCAAGAGGACGACATCATCATTTAACCATACAGTAAAGCTACATGCCATCAGGGAAAATTACGGCTATAGTTTCCCCTTGCTTTCAGCCGTTCGCAGTACCAGCACAGCAAGACCGTTTTGGTTAGTGTTACAAGCCCAGATCAATCATCCAGACTGTTGCCCCTACAACTACTGAAAAGGCTGCTGCCCCTGTTCAGGAACCACACGTTTGTCTGGCCTCTCAACAGATAGCCCTTCGTTGTGGTTGCACCTACGGTATGGCTATCTGCATCGTTGAGGCACGCAAGCCTCCCCACCATCGGCAAGGTCCATGGTTCATGGGGAGGGGGGGGGGGGTTAACCTCGTTAAGAGATAGATAAAGCTGGGCCACACTCCAGCAGGCAGTAGTTGGAATCTGTTAAATTGCTCAATGTCGATCCCAAGTTCGCGATTCAGAGACTTATCGAGTTTCATCCTTACTGCACAAGATTTTTCAAATTTAAAATCTTGTAAATATACGAGGGTTGTTGATTTTTATTTACTTTATGATCTATGTTCTTGAGGATGTGTGAGAACTGTGAAGGTGAGAGGCTGTTTCCTATCTGCAGATGCAAGTTGAACACGAGATTGCTTAGTTTTTCCTTTTTCTAGAATTGCTTTTTATCTCAGTTTTTAGGCAAATAATTTCACATTTTTGTTTTGATAACTTGACAGCGTTAGTGTTGCAACTGACTTTCAGTTTCACATGTCTTTGAACCCCATTTAGACATACACATTCCTTGTTGAATAAAGAACAACAGATAATCTGATGTAAACGGAAGAAGAAATTAGAAGCTTTAAAATCTAGTAACGTTTTACATTGGGATAAACTTAAACGGGCAGATGAACGTAAATTATTTGAGAGCGTAGTTAACACCAGTGACATCCAGTTCAGTGACAGTGAACTTACTTCATTCAATAAAGGCCTAAAACTTAATCTTACGTCAAAACTCAACAGTCACCATGTCAAAAATCGCACAGCCTGTACATAACTTGCATGTGACACAGCTAAATTGGACACATGAGAGAAAAATGCAGTACCTTTGAAGTCAAATAAATTGATAATGAAACAGTTAAAAGCAAATAATTCCCACAGAAACAGTGAACTAATAGATTTGAAAAATATCAACATCAAATCTCTTTTGTCATACTACCTGAAAAGAAATATATAGCGAAAATATTATAATTTTTCTATAGCAGCAACATTACTGAAATAAAGTTTGATCCCACAATGAAATCCCAAACTATTCTCTGTAAGCTTCTAAAGAACTGTAGCTTTTCATTGAACACATATGATGTGCACAGCTTTATAACAATGAATCACTCAGCACCAAAACTACATGCACAGCCAAAATTAGATAAAGCAAGCTGTCCTATATGCCAAATAGTTAACTCAAGGAACGGCCCTGCATATTTTATAAGCTGTAAGCTGCAAGATATTATTGTGAAGTATCACACATTTGACAATAGCTACACCAAGCACAACACATAAGAACTCATAGGCTCCACTGAACACGTCTACATCCCACCCACAGCTAAACTGGCGTCACTCGACCTAGTCCATTTATACACAAGAGACATTTACACAGTAAGAAAAAAAATCTGCTTAGGTATAAGAAAATACTGCAGAGAGCTGTGAACTCATAGAAATACTCATACTCATCCGGGAGCACAATTATTTTAGTTTCAAGAACAAGTTTTACCAACAACAAGACAGTTTGGTAATGGGAAGTAGCTTAGCTGGGATATTGGCTCACATCTGCATCAGCCACATAGAACAAAAGTACTTCTCACCTAATCGACAAATCACACACAATATAATATACTACGAAACTACGAAAGATATGTTGATTAGACAATCCTGCTTTTTCATGGTACAAACAGTGAAACTGACACATGGACAACGGACCTCACTAAAATGCAGACTGGATTGGTTGAAACCCTTTTCCTGAAAAATTCCAGGATGAACCGTCTATGCCCCTATATAAATAACATTTGTGCATCTACCTGCTGATCTAATAACTTACAATATTGATCGTGGCTACAATAGTATAATTATGGCACTAAATAGTAAGAAATTGTGTTATAATCATCTATGTTCAAACAGCACATAAAGATTTCACACACTTATTGCCTACATTTGTAGTGCTTTAATTCATATATTCTTATGTATTTATTATTTCTATCTGCATTTTATATTCTATATTTAATGCCAAACACTTTGTCAATCTAACATAAAAGTAATTGACTCTACCTTCCCAAAAATGACATATCTGTGTATCATTAAATTGCAGCATCTTTGACACTGATATACCTTGTAAAGTATGTATTTTTTCGTATGTTGTGAATCGGAGCATGTGGTGCAAACTGAAAATTCGTTTTGTGAATGAACGAAAGTAGTTTACGATGCAGTGTAACTTATGCGACTGAATACAAAACATCATTGACAGTGTATTTCATTAACAGAAAAAAACAAAGACAAATACTTGATATTTCATTCAAGTCGCATTCCAACACATATATGACGCGTACCCATTTGGTTACAGTTTTATAACTATAAATCATTCTTTTTCCTAGGACAGGTCACAGAAAAGCAAAGAGTAATTTGTTTTGATGAAAGCATGAAAAAACCGTCTGATGACGGATTGTGAAATATTTCAAACTGGTGACGCTACTTTCTAAATGAAGTAACCAAAAACCACTTTTTGGCTGGTTGCTGTGCACCTCAACAATTTAAATCCATTTAAAGTATTTAGAACATGAGAGGTATTTGAGTACCAGTCTTGTGAAGAAAACCACTTTATCATTTACTTAAGGTCAAAATTCCACAGTCCACTATATGACTGCATACCATATGAAAAAAGACTTAAAATGCCAAGCTGATGGTCAGACTGCTGTACTGGTAGCTGATAAGGAGACCCCAGATGAAGGATGCTAATTCGAGAGAAGAATACAGCTCAATCAGACTCTCGAATCATTTTATATTATTTCTCCTTTCAAAGAGCATTTTGCTGGTTAACTTAATTGTTATAGATTGTCTGCCCTATTTTATAGTGTGTTTCTCTTTACACGTTCATTTTCCATATTGTTTAGTTTAAGGATCGCATTTTACCCCCAAATCATATTAGGAAGGCTATACTCAATTGCAGGTTAGAAATATAAATAAAAGGGACTTGAAGTATTTCATGGGACGATTACACTTATGTTACCGCACAGCCTTCTGCAAGGAATGATGAAGAGAAAGGTGATGTTTCTGCAACACTTTAAAAGAAAATAACCACAAAAGGACTTAATTCTTGATGCAATACAAGATTTTGTATGTATCCATGAAACATTTTATAGGTTCTGATACCATCAGCTTGTGACAACTGACCAACTGACTGGTGAAATGACTGTTGCACTTACTGACATGTGACTTAACAGCCAAAGTTACGACATTTAATGGCTGAATATTGAACTCCCATACAGATTACATATAAAACGATAAGATTAAATTTGAAAAGTACACACTGAGCCAGGTCATTCAGCACTTGCATTTTCGTTATTGTGCGAGGGCATGCTGAAAAGTAATGCCACAGAGCTTTTCTTGTAAAACCCTTTAACCTGTTGAAATAAAATGAACGTTATTGACATTCTATTTATTTCTCAACATAGTCATCCAGGCAACGACCACAATTCTTCCAATGACAAACCAATTTATTGATACCGTCACTGTAGAATGTTTGACTTTGTTGACAGAGTCACAATCTCATCTCTGCTTGCACTAGTTCGTCACCATCAAGATGAAGTCCTCGAAAATGTTCTTTAAGTTTTGGAAACACATGAAACTCGGATGGGGCCACGTCGGGAATGTATGGAGGATGATCGATGAAAGTGAATCCAAGCTGTCGAATTCTTACAGATGTCACAGCGTTTGTGTGATGTCTGGCATTGTCGTGCTGAAGGAAACGACGCTGCATGTGTGGATGAACTGTTACAATTCGAAGAGCGATTACAGCACGCTCTTTCTCACCCTTCACATATGCAACGTCATGTTACACGCTGCAGTTTGGAGCCCTCTAGTGGCAGAGGGCTGAAAATATATAGACACGAAGAATAAAGATATAGAATGTTAATAACATCTGTTTTATTTAAAAAAATTTAACGGTTTTTACACAAAAATTCCGGAGAAGTTACTTTATAAAGCGCCCTGGTACAAGCAATTAGTGTACTGCGAATTTTTATTTGCGATTTTAAGATAGTAAATGTTATCATTATCTGTGTATGAGATTATTTGTAGTTGTTTCAGACTAAGGAGTAGAAGTAGGTTGAGGTTGGTAACCAGATTATACTTGAAAAGTATTTTCTGTTTTGCACTTGTTATCATCTTTTGTTACCACTAACTTGAGACATTGCAAATAATTACACAGAAGCCACTAGCGAACATTTCATAGAAAACTTTATAATAATTTTTGATGAGTATTGTGAGTTCCCCACCTACATCAACATACAAATCAGCAAGCCGCGTTACTCGTCGAAGGAACTGCACCATTTTTAGATGGAAGTCAGCTGATAGGTATATCAGCTTAAAGGAGTTTCCTCTAACTAAGGGTTCACGTTCAGAGGACGTCATGTTTCCAAGTAGAGAAGGAATTAGTATATTTGATCAAAATATAAGAGGTATTAGAGGTAAAGTTAGTGAACTGCTTATGGATTTGGACTCCGAAATCATTGGCATATTGGAGGTCCACTTAAAGAATTTGAGAATTCAGATGCTTCCTTTACCAGAATACAGATAAGCTGGCTATTTTTCAAGGAGTTCCTTGTGGGGTGGGAGAGTGGCTATGTACATAAAAGACAGTATTCCATTTGAGTCCATAGACATATCACAGCACTGCACTGAATAGATATTTGAATGCTGTGCAGGGGCAGTTGAACTTATAGAAATTAAACTTCTAATTGTTGTTGTTTATAGGTCCCCTAACTCTGACTTCACAGTATTTCTGCTCAAGCTAGAGGGCTCTTCATTCGCTTTATAGGAAGTATCCGAAACTAGTTACAAGTGACAACTTCAATATAAATTTTGTATATGATGGTGTAAGAAAAAGGGATGTTGGCAAATCTCCTAAATTCATACGATCTGATGCAGACTGTGTTTCTTCCAATTAGGGAGCAGGGGAACAGTAACACAGCCATACACAATTTTTTATTCATTCTTCATCACTAGATGGGTTTCTGTTAGTGATGCACAAATTTTAACACTAAAAGACTTTGGTACTCAAATAAATGTCACATATAGTTACAAACTATGTAGGAAAGTTAATCCAACAGCAATAGAGAGTCAGTGAACAAAAGTGGCAGGATGTTTATAGTGCCGATAACATAGGTGATAAATATAATGCTTTCCTTAACAAATTTATCATGCTCTTTCCTAGTTGTTTTTCGTTAGAACGTTCTAAATAGGTCACTAGCAGTAATAGGCAGCCGAGATGGCTGACTAGTGGGGTAAGGATATCATGCAGAACAAAGCAGTGGGAATAAAAATGTTAGAAGTAGTCACAATCAAGTTACAGTAGCCCATTACAAACAGTACTGTAAGGTGCTTAAAAATGTTATTAGGAAGGCAAAGTCTATGTGGTATGCAAATAGAATAGCTAATTCACAGGATAAAATTAAAAACGTATAGTCAGCTGTGAAGGAACTGTCTGTCAGCTGCGTAAGGTCGACAATATAAATTCAGTTCGTAGTAAAAGTATTTCTGTTACTGATAAATCAGTAACAGAACAACCATTTTCTGAGCATTTCTAGTGGATTAAATAAAAATTTAGTTTCTACAGGGAATCATAAACTCTCTTGGCAAATACCTTTCCGTGATTGCTGTCTGAAATACTCCTCTGTAATACAGACAAGGGGAAGATTGAGTCAATAATTAACCCACTGAAGATTAAGGACTCTCATGGATATGATGGAGTGCCTAGCAGAATATTAAAGTACTGTGGCGCACGTGTTAGCCCTGTATTTAGACACATTTGTAATTTTTCCTTTAGGAATGGTCATCTTCCTGAACGATTGGAGTACTCAGTAGTGAAGCCACTTTATAAAAAGGGAGACAGGAATAATGTAGACAATTTTAGACCTATTTCTATGCCATCAGCATTTGCTAAAGTTATTGAAAAGGCTGTGTATGTAAGGATAATTGATCATCTTATATCACACGATTTGCTATCATTTATATCATTCGGTTTTAGAAGTCGTTTAACAATTGAAAATGCTATATTCTCTTTCCTGTGTGTGGTACTGGATGGGTTAAACAAAAGCTTTCGAACGCGAGGCATATTTATTGATTTAACAAAGGTGTACAATTGTGTTGATCACAAAATACTGCTCCAGTAGGTGGACCATTACAGAATACGGGGAGTAGCTCAAAATTAGTTCACTCTTACTTTTTCAACAGAGAGCAAAGGATCATCATTTATTGTATGGCTGTGATGTGGGGTCTGAGTGGGGTACAGTCAAGTAGGGGGGGGAGGGGGGTGCCCCAGGGATCAGTGTTGGGGCCACTACTGTTCCTTATTCATATAAATGAGATGCCCTTTCGTAATATGGATAACTCTAAAGTATTTCTGTTTGCTGATGACACTAGCTTTGTAGTAAAGGATGTTGTGTGCAACATTGACTAGGTTTCAAATAGTGCAGTTCGTGACCTAAGTTCATGGCTTATAGAAAATAAACTAACGCTAATTCACATTAAGACTCAGGTTTTTACAGCTTCTAACACACAATTTAACAAAACTTGACGTTTTAATTTCGCAGAATGACAATATGGTTACCGAAATTGAACGGTTCGAATTTCTACGTGAGCAGGTAGATAGTAAACCGTCGTGGAAGGTCCACATTCAGGCTTTTGTTCGGAGAATTACGCTGCCATTTTTACTATTCGAACGGTATCTGAAGTGAGTGAGAGATCGACAAGAAAATTAGTCTACTTTGTTTACTTTCATTCGCTTACGTCGTATGGTATTATATTTTGGGGTAGCTCTTCCCATTCTAAATGAATATATTTGGCCCAGCAAAGGGCAGTTCGGAGAATAAGTGGTGCAAGTTCACGAACCCCTTGAATACTCCTGGGTATTTTGACATTGGTCTCTCGATATGTATATTCCTAACTGTCATTTCTTGTGAACAATATTAGCTTCTTGCTAAGAATAAGCAGCTTTCACCCAGTGAATACTTGGCAGAAATCAAACGTGTATTTGGATCGGACTTCCTTAACTCTTATGCAGAAAGGTGTGCCATATACTGTTGCATCCATTTTCAATAAACTACCACTAGAATTCAAAAATCTTAACAATAATTTACGCGCTTTCAAATCGAAACTCAAGAGTTTTCTCACAGGTCACTCCTTCTATCCTGTCGAGAAGTTCCTTGAAAAATTATGCTGATTCTTGTTGTAATGTTGATTGCGATCACTTAAACTTATGGCTTCACATTTTTCGGGCTCATAAACATTTTGTTTTTATATGTTATTTCTTTTGTGTTCTATTTCATGTACTGACACATTCCATGACCTTCGAGATTTGCTCCCCAACTTGGCCCTAAGGAACCTGACTTGAAAATAAATACAACTGATTCCACAGTTATTTCTGAAACTTTTGTTCCATTAGACAAACGTGCAAAAGAGCCGCAACTGTCAGAAATCTGTAGCAATATCAATTCTGTTTTCCATAATGTTGGCAATTAATGAGAATTCTGAAGGTGAAAGCAAATTGTTAGTAATACATAGGGCGTTAGGGTCATAGGTACACACACTGTGATAACTGATACGTTAATACCTCACTGTGTTTGTTGCTTTTCTTCTGCGTCTAACAGTCTTCAACAAACACATTACATAATTTACTACTTGGTGTTTTCTGCATGGTCGTAACTGGGACCTAGGTGGACGACATTTGTTTTGCGTCCACACATCCACACTCCAGTACCTTACCTGTTGCCCAGCGGAAAACGGACATTAATGACTTTTTTGTTCCACGCATACTGAGAGGTACTAACCAACTTAAAACATACCACTTGTAGTGGCGGCTATTATTAGTCTGCAAATGAAGTAAATACTGATGTAACGGTGTTCAGTACACTGCCCTCAGACATTGTTAGTAATATCTACATTTATTCCCTAAACGCTTTGTACATAAGAAGATAAAATATCAGCAAATTATCATAACAATAATATTAAATGACAGTATAAGGTAGGAAAAATAAAGACTTCCCGTTTTCTTTGTTTTATCGTATATTTTCCTCTTTTTGACACAAAAGTGCTCGTTATAATGATGTTCACAAATCATTAAATCTTTGTTTTATCGTATATTTTCCTCTTCTTGACACAAAAGTGCTGGTTATAATGATGTTCACAAATAATTAAATCTGGGCCTTTTGTAGAAAATATGCATAATATCAAAGAAAATGTAATATTTATAACAACTGTTGGAAAACTGAATTTCATGTGATAGCTGACTTTCTTCCAACCAGACGCTCATGGCAGTGCTGCTCTGATATTCTGAGTTTGGCTAGAGGCTGTGGTTGGTAGGGTCTGAACCGCTGTCTTGTCGCTCCGAGCCAGCCTGGCAAGGTGTTGGGGCGACGAAAAATTTGGTCAGCAGCATCGAGTGATAACAACAACATTATCATCGTGAGGCCACTGTCACCATTGTGGTAGGAGTGGTGGACAATCCTGCAACGTCTTGTCAGGACCAATAATTGGCGTTCCAAAACGCTCTGCTGCTGACACTGTGTTTGTATGCTAATATACTCTGCTAATATAATACACACTATAAACAAAGCAACTGAAGGATCAGTTTTTTGAAACCCTGTGTAAATTCACTTTGATTGAGTGAGTGTCTCTATATGTTCTTTATATGTTTTCCACGCCACCTTGTTTGTCTTTATATGTATGAGTGACTGTGTGTGCTCTGTTGGGTTGAATACCCACACCGTTGGTTTGTTGCAGGGCGATGTGTGAAACTGCTTTCACACTACACGCCTCCGGTGTTGTAGCGATCTGCTCCAGATGCTGCAGACGCTGTATTGAAGCTTCTTGAAGTGAACAATCTTTTATTGACTTTTGTGTCAGTGAAATTCTCCTCGTAACATGAATTATCTGTTCATTGGCTTATATACAGATATATAATACAATTTCCTTCAAAATCTCGCAATAGCGTCGATTTCTACTTCACAAGAATGGAAACTCTTAATGAATTACTTATTAACAACAACAAAGACTTCCTACACTAAGAATAATTCTCTGAGCGCTAACTGCCACAGAGTAATAAAGAATATCTTGGTCTCTCTCTCTAATACCGTCACGTCAAATCACGCTGCTTTCTTTCGTATTGCATCATAAATGATAGACGCTCCTCCTGTGGACGTACGTTTTTGGCCAAAAACAAACACGAGTGTTCACACAACACTATGACGATGATTGTTCATGACGTTGTATACTATTAATGTCCACTATATAGAAATACGTGTAGTAACATCTTCGTACTAGTCAATGTACTATCAATTGAAAATTGAACCTAATACGTTGGGGTTGAAGTACAATATCGTGATAAGAAATTTGGGCTGCTTGAAAAGCAAGGAAAACCTTGGGATTCATTCACCATCCTCGTATTTCTCATGTGAAAAAAAAAGTTTTGAATAACAATGGATAATAGAATATTTACAATATGAATGTTTTTTGAAATGAATTTAAACATTTTTCACAGAAGAAACACAACACTGTTAATCTTCTGTGTATTGAGGTGAATACTCGACGCGTTGGGTGACGTCCATCCAGGATTCCCTTCCATTTTTCATCTCCGGATAAACGATTAGAATTCTATTCCCATTTCATCGTATCCTCGGGGGTATTATTTTTTCGGCATAGGGCTCACATCAAAATAAGAGTCAGTGAAGTTCCATGAAAAAGGTTTTTGATCTGTGCTGAGCTGAAACAGAATCTAATCTATAGTACTTTCTAATTCTCTGTCCTCAATTCTAAATATTCGGAAGTTGTAAGATGTTCTTGATTCTTATCAATAACCATAGGATGTACTATACACTAAACTAACTGGTGATACCGTCTCAATTTATGCTCGTTATCTTTGAGATGCACCTTAACACTTGTTAATGTGCTTGTAACTGCTCAGCATTTGCTTAGTTGGTAACCTCACGACTAACAATTGACAGGACAGAATTTACATACATAGGTATGTTACAACAATAATACAATTACAAAGAAAATGTCCATTACAAAAAATTGAAACAAAGTATAAGTGTATTTTTAGCTGAGAATGGGTAACCTCTTACGAACAGCATAACTTCAGCACAGTGAGTTAGAAAAGATACAAACATACACTGACATTGTCAAATTTGACGTAGGCAAAAAATATCTTTTCATAGACCAGATTCATTTGAATCACTAACCCATGGTCATTATGTATTGTGATACATAGTTGAAGTTATTATTAATTAATTAAAAATTAAAACAAATCAGTCATACTGTTGTTAAATTCTCTGCATTCTGGAAAGAAAACTTATCTCTACATTGAAAAACAAATACATAATGTCTGCATACAGCACGAACATTACGACTGAAAAGAAAACCTAACTACTAAATTGCAAAAAGAAACAAAATATCCTATGTATGGCTGATAGTTTCAGTCTACAACTGTCTTACCAATATTATTGGATATGAATAGTGTCTTCAGCCTTCAGAATTTTCAGTCATCATGAAACTCCTTCAACAAGTTATGAGGATACATTCATTCTTCACATCCAAAACATAGGCCCCTGGATGAGGTATTTTTGTAATCACAAATGGTCCTTGATACAATAATTGCCATTTTTTGTTCCTCCTCTGTATAAGCATTAGGATCAGTTTTCACTAAAACTTGGTCTTTAACTTTATATGTTTTTATTCTTCCTAGCCGATTTTCAAAACAGATTTTTCTTTTCTTCTCCTTGTTCATTATATTGAGCAAGGCTTGGTGTACTTTATTTTGTAGAGACATTCTGTCAATTGCTAGTTTAGGGATTGGTCAAATCCAGGCATCCTGTTTTCCAAACATCAGTTCATACAGGGTGCACTCTGCCATAGTCTGTCTCATATTCACAATTTCTTGAAAATCGTGAAGATAATAGATCCATTTTATTTGCTAGTTGTTGCAATATGTTCTCAGCAACCAGTTTAATTCATGAAAGATCCATGCGACATGATTTGCAGAAGGGTCGTAAAGTGATGTTAGAATTTGTTTTATACCACAGCTGCTAAGTTGTTTGCCTTCAATGAAATCCAGTAAACGTTGACCAACTGACAGAAAGAATAGCCTCTGATTTGTCTACTCTGACAATATAATCTTTGGCCAGTTTCTTGGCTATGGATGCATCAGTAGCTGATTTTAACGGATAAAGTTGGACATATTTGGTGAATATATCGAGAAAAGCTACAATGTATTTGTATCCTCCTCTTGATGACGGTAGAGGATCACAGACATCGACCACCGAAATGACTGATAGCTGTTTAGGATGTAGGAAATTTCCTGGTTTAGCTAGCTGACAAATTTTACATTTCCATAACTGTCGGTTCACTTTCCTGCGAATATTTGGGAAGTAGCAATACGCTTGAATCTTTTGAGCACATTTTAATACTCCAAAATGTCCCCAAGTGATGTGGGTGTACAAAATTAAGTCATCCTCATTCTTGTCGGGAATACACACCTTCCATTTATCTGAATCAATATGCCTTTTGAAAAATAAGACATTGTCCTCAACTTTGCATAATCGTTTCAGATCTTCGTTTCAGGGTTTTCCTAAAGCTTCTTTTTATTGAAAGCCAATGAGAATCTTCGTTTTGTAGTTTTCCCATGTTCTTAAACATTTTAAGAAAATGTTTCCTATATATTCAGTCAGTCATTAGCAGAACATTAAATTCGGACAGATTGCCCGTGATATTGATTGTTGACAAGTCACCGTCTGGCATTCTTGACAGTGCATCGGCGAAGAAATTTTCACTTCCGCTTATGTATTTAATTTCAAATTGAAACTCTTGGAGTGAGAGCGTCCATCTTGCTAGTATGAGATGTAATAATTTACACGTTTGTAAAAAACTTAATGCTTTGTGGTGATGGTATACTGTTGTCTTTGTTCCATATAAGTAATAGTGTAATTTTTTAAATTATCAGACTACGGCCAATGCTTCCTTTTCGGTAGACGTAAACGTTCTTTCACAAACAGTTAAGAGTCGGTTAGCGGAAGCTATTGGATCCCCCAATCGGATCTCCGGGTGGGGACAATGGAAGGTCAGGCAAAGTTGAAGAATACACTAAAAATAGCAACATGGAATGTAAGAACACTCCTCCAATGCGGGAAATTAGAGAACCTCAAACTAGAGATGGACAGAATGGGAACAGACATAATAGGAATATCTGAGATGCGATGGCCTGAACCAGGAGACTTCAGATCAGGAAATTATCGTATCATTCATACAGGTACTAACCAAGGAACAACTGGAATCGGTGGAGTTGGAATAATTCTAAAAGGAAAACTCGGGAATCTAGTCACAGGATATGTGCAATTTAACTCTAGGATAATACTAGTCAAAATTGGAACCAAACCAAAGAACACGGTAATAGTACAAGTCTATATGCCGACATCGGCAGAAGAAGACGATGTAATAGAAACAGTGTATGAAGACATCAACAAAGTTATAAATTATGTTAAAGGTGAAGAGAACTTAATTATAATGGGAGATTGGAATGCTAGTGTTGGAGAAGAGGAAGTTGACGGAATTGTAGGGAAATATGGTCTAGGAGATAGAAACGAAAGAGGAAGCCGGCTAATTGAATTTTGTGCCAAAAACAAGTTGGTCATAGCGAACTCCCTTTTCAACCACCATAAAAGAAGAAGGTACACGTGGAAAGCCCCAGGAGATACTAGAAGACACCAAATCGACTATATATTAGTAAAATCGCGTTTTAAAAACCAAATCAAGGACTGCAGAAGCTACCCGTCTGCGGATATTAATAGTGATCACAACCTTGTAATGATGAAATGCTTACTCAAACTCAAGCGATTAGAGAGAAAAACGAACAAAGTATGGAACAGAGATAACCTAAAGTCTGAAGAACTAGTGATCCCTTATGCACGGAAAACTGATGAGATGGCATCAAACATTATTCCCGGGAGTACTAACGAGGAGTGGAAACAAATCAAAGAAGGCATACATAAAGCAGCAGAAGAATTTATTGGGAAAGCCAAACCTGTAAACAGGAAAGAGTGGATAACACCTGAAATAATTTGTCTAATGGAAGAAAGAAGACTATACAAAAATGCCTTTGACGAGCAAAGCGAAAACAAATATAGAAAGCTTAGAAACCAAATAAACAGAGAATCTAGGAAAGCAAAAGAAAATTACCTCAACAGCATTTGTAAAGAGGTGGAGGAAAACATGGTTAAAGGAAAAACTGACTTGGCCTACAGAACAATAAAACAAAACTTTGCTAAACGGAAAGTAAAATCTTCAGGAACTATAAAGAACAAAGAGGGCAAGGTACTATTTGGATATGACACGCTGAAGAGATGGCAAGAATACATTGAAGAGCTATATCAAGGAGACCCTCTAACAGATAATATGATAGAATTAAGCGAAGAAGTAGAGAAAGAAGAACTAGGGGACACAATTCTGAAAGATGAATTTGAAAAAGCACTAAAAGAACTACCAGATAAGAAAGCGGCAGGTGTTGATGATATACCTTCTGAACTAATTAAGAAATCAGGAGACAAAATGAAAGCTACATTACTGCAACTCATACAGAAAATATACAAAACAGGTGAAGTTCCTGAAGACTATCAGAAATGCATCATATTCCCCATACCTAAGAAAGCATCTACTATGGACTGTGAAAACCATCGAACACTCAGTCTTCTTTCACACGCATCAAAAATTCTAATAAGAATAATTTTGAAAAGAGTTGAAAACCAATTGAATAGCACTCTAAGTGAAGACCAATTCGGTTTTAGAAGCGGTGTAGGGACGAGGGAAGCAATCTTATCTTTAAGACTAATAATTGAGAAACAAATTTCCAAAAACAAACAAGTATTTATAGCCTTCGTAGACCTCGAAAAGGCATTTGACAATGTTGTATGGCCAGAAATGTTTAGAATTCTGAAGAAGGCTGGTCTGAAATATAATGATAGAAGGATAATCTTTAAAATATACCAAAATGAAACAGCCTTAGTTAAGAAGGAAAACAAAGAAGAAACAGCAAGAATAAGGAAAGGAGTGAGACAGGGATGCCCACTATCTCCAGTAATTTTCAACGCATATATCCAAGAAGCAATAGACAAAATAAGAGAGAATATTGAAGTAGGAATAAAACTTAACGGAATGAAAATAGATATGTTGCGATATGCAGATGATATCGCCATAATTACAGAAAGGAAAGAAGATTTAGAAGCCGCACTCAATGAAATGGAAAACACCTTAAAAGAACAGTATGGAATGAAAATAAATAAGAAAAAGACTAAAGTGATGGTGAGTGGCGCCCTGAACTACAATGAACCCATACGAATAACAATAAAGGGAGAGAAACTAGGGCAGGTTACAGAATTTAACTACTTAGGTAGCAAAATAACAGCAGATGGAAGGAGCAAAAGTGACATTAAAAACAGAATACAACTTGCCAAAATAGCATTCAATGGAAAAAGAAACTTACTGACGAGTAGAAATGTTAGTTTAGACGTAAGAAAGAGAGTCATGAAAACCTATGTGTGGAGTACAGCCCTTTACGGATGTGAAACTTGGACTTGTGGAAAAGAAGAAAAGAGAAGATTAGAGGCATTCGAAATGTGGTGCTACCGGAGAATGGAAAAAATCAGCTGGCGAGACAAGGCTACAAACGAAGATGTCCTCAGAAGAGTGAAAGAAAACAGATCTCTTTGGCGAAATATACAGAAAAGAAGAATAACCTTCATAGGTCACATTTTACGGCATAACAATTTCATTAAGAGAATATTAGAAGGAATCATTGAAGGAAGAACTCGCCGAGGACGACCTAGATTAACCTACATTCAACAAGTAATAAATGACATCGGGTGCCAGACCTATGCAGATATGAAGAAGAAAGTTGACAAAAGAACGGAATGGCGTGCTGCTGCCAACCAACCTGTGGGTTGATAACCGAAGAAGAGAAGATTGGACGGAAAGTTGTTTTTAAATCTACCGTTTTTACTTGGAAGATGCAGGAATCGATTCCAATTTCGGAATCATCCGCCATTAAACCGAATTCTTGGCTCATATCTGGATGATATAATATTTGCAAATTAACTAAGGCATGTTTTATTGCTTCAAATGCATGCTGCATTTGCGCAACAACCTGTACATCGGTTCTGCATTAATGAAGTTGTTGTAAATGAAACGCCTGAAAAAAGAGGCAACTCCGAGGAATTAATTTAATTGCTTTTTAGTTGCTGTAACTGCAAAGTTTTTGATTGCCTCTAATTTCTTGGAGTCCGGTAAGATTCCCCTTTCATTTATAAGATGACCCAGAAATTTAATTTTATCCCGAGCAAAATGGGACTTCTGCAGATTTGCAGTTATACCTGCTTCCTGGAAACACACTCCTCATTAAATCGACGTGCTCCTTCCATGTGATCGTGGCGATGAGCATGTCTTCCACAAACAAAGTTAACCTACTTCGAAATGTAGGTCCCAATGCGTAATCTAGAGCATTTATAAAATCTCCCGAGCTCACGTTTAGCCCGAAAAGTAGAACCTTAAATTGATAGCTTCTACCTGAGTGTGCAAAAGCGGTGTACTTTTTTGATTGTTCGTCTAGCGCCACCTGCCAAAATGAACTCCTGAGATGAGTATTAGATAAGTATTTTATCCCTTTGAGTTTATTCATCGATATTTTTCTGATGAGTTCGCATGGGCGTGATAATCTTATTTATTTGCTGTGCGTCTAGCACGAGACGAACATTTCCTCCCTCTCTCGGGACAACATGAAGAGGACTACAGTATAGACTCGTCGAAAGTTCTATCAGCTCCCTTTCAAGCATCTATTGGATTTATGCATCAAACGCCTTTCGTTGATACCGCGGTACTGGATAAAAGGTACGGCAGAAAACTTGGTGTGGAATCACATCTTAGCCCGCATCTCGTGGTCGTGCGGTAGCGTTCTCGCTTCCCACGCCCGGGTTCCCGGGTTCGATTCCCGGCGGGTCAGGGATTTTCTCTGCCTCGTGATGGCTGGGTGTTGTGTGCTGTCCTTAGGTTAGTTAGGTTTAAGTAGTTCTAAGTTCTAGGGGACTTATGACCACAGCAGTTGAGTCCCATAGTGCTCAGAGCCATTTTGAATCACATCTTAATGACATCTGTACCCCTTGATTACACCAGGCTTTTCTTCAAAGACTTCATGATATTCACGCAGAAGATCGTATAATTGCTTTCTTTGATGGTGCTGCAAATATTCAGGTTTTTGATCTTTTTCACATACCACATCTTCAGTCTTTAAGACTGGTTGCAAATAATTAATTTGGTATCCCGTGCAAGTTCGCAATGTAGCCATTGGATTTGCAGTTTTCGTCCATTTCCATGGCTATTATGTTCCCTGAGAAGATCCACTTAATGTCTCTGATCCATTATTGTTAAACTGGCACGGCCCAGAGAAAAATCGATATGCCAATTCCTCTCTCTAAATTCATCAGTTCCCAAGATACAGTCCTCAACCAAATTTTCTGTTACAAGGACTGTGCAATTTATAGCTACATATCCTATACCTAACTGTGGTTGAGTCTGCATTTTAACCTGAGAAGACCTATGACCAGTAGGGCCTACAATCCTACAACATTGAACAGGGAAAATCAGTGGATTTACTTTCTGAAGTATTCTTTGAAATAACTTCTCAGAAACGACATTTACTGCTGCTCCCGTGTCTAAAGTAACTTGCACACTAATGCCTTCAATTTCCTCGTGAATTTTCGCGACAGGTTCAGTGGTATGTCCCTCTTGACAAGGCATCATATTCTGCTGAAGTTCTTCTATTAGTAATCTACCATCATTATACCGGAAAAAAATGACGCTTGAATTTTCACCCCTCAAAACTTCATCGATTACTCCGTCGGGGCTTCTGACAGTCGAGTCTAGTTTGAAGATTGTCCGTTATTTGTCGATTTTTACTCCGTTACGTCAGCTATTACTGTGGTTGGTTTCGCCAATCATTTTCATTGACGTTTGGCTCCCAACCTAAGGTTCGTGGTTGGTTGTGATACCATTGGGTGTGTTGCTGATACGGGCATTTTGGCTGATGATTCCCCTCCTGATAATATCCTTTCCTCTTCTCATTATTTTTCCTCCATTTCCGTTTATATGTTTGTTCACCTTGTTGGTCTTGATTGCTCTGGTCTGGATTATCATTACAAGATTTCTGGAAATAATTCACCTGTGAGTTTGGTGAATTGTGTGTAAAAGGTTTGTTTCCATACCCTCTATATTCTTTGGTTTGTTTATCATACGGTTTGTAGTTGCTGTTATACTTGTTAGGTTGGTAACTTGGTTGGATATAGCGAAGATGTGATTCTTCGAACGGGATGTCTATTGAATCCAATGTGGCTAAAAAATCTTCCACATGTTGTTCAGGCACATGAAGAAGTTTTTCCTTTACTTCAAGTAGAAGTTTGGCCTTTAATATTCGAATGATATGTCGGGATTGGTTTTTGCCAGTATATGCTTTTATTTATATACTTCTCGAAATACTTCTTTTAAGATCCATTTTGGAATGAACATGGTTGTAGGTCAAAAACTTCCTTGCATAGTCTTTCTTGCACTCCCTTATTCCAGTACTCGTGCAAGAAAACGCTTTCAAATTGCTCGTATTATTGACACCATTCGGATGCTTACGACTTCCACATCGACCTATCCCCATGTATAAATCCTGCAACGTACGTAATTTTTTGTTGTTCGGTCCACATTCGTGGCAGTATCCCTCTCAATTGCTTGATAAAGACCACGGGATTGATCGCCTTCCTTTCGGGATTAAAACTCTGAAACTGACTATATTTAAGCATTTTGTCTTCATTGATAGTCACAGTTGTATTCCGGTGACTATTTCGTGGTAGATGATATTCCTAATAATTTGGTTCCTGCTGATTGCATGAATACACACCAATACATGGATATTGTTACATGGATTCGGTTTCACTGGTTTCGTCAGAAATAATGTCTGCTTTTGATGAACTGCAGGTAATAGGTGCCCCTCTAATATTAACTAAACCTTGCTGGCATGCTTTGACTGCATTTTAAATCTTTGCCTTCCAAGCAGGAAATTATTCTCCTACATTCTCCTTACTCTCTTGAATTTCTGATTTCTCCTTGTGCAGTTTCGTTGTTAACTTGCACGTTAACAACCGTTTCTGTCAAGGTTTGATCAACATAATTTCGCACCGTCTCGGTTTGCTCTTTCGCTCAATCCTCCATGTCTTTAGAAAATGCGATCTTATGTGCGTTGAAAAGTTTCTCTATATGTTTCTCACTTTCTAGACTAAGATTGTCTATCCTTCGAGTAAGATCAATGATTGCTTGCTCGTTGTCGTGCTTAATTGTATTCACGTCCTGTGCAGTGGTGTTCTATACATGGACAACTCCTTGCACTTGATTATTTAGCTTATCTTGAGGATAGAAGGTATCATTTTATTTGGTTATTAATTCTTTGTATTGCTGTTCTGCTTGACTGGCAATCAAGTGACTGTTTGGAGTCCAAACTTTGGAATTTTTCAGTAATATTATCATTTATTGCTTTTAGTTTATTGGATTGCTGCTGATCGAAAGTGGTTTGTGCCGTTGCAAAATTAGATTGTGTGGTTTCCAATGCTTGGAATTTACGATTAATGTTATTTGCATAAGTGGATTGCGCCGTTGCAAAATTAGATTGCGCAGTCTGTAATGCCTACATCTTATTAGTTACTACGTAAATGCCTTGTGATATGACGGTCAAATTTGACATCAGCTGGGATAAAAAATCAGTATTCTCAGCAATTGACGTTTTCACTTGGTTCATTGATGACCGTACCGACACATTTTTCGGCACAGTAATTTCGTTCTCGCGCGTAGTTGCGGGAAATGCTCCCCTAGAGAGTATGTCTGTATCAGAGGTCAAATTGATGTTATTTGTTGGTTTCTGCGTATTTCATTGGATTTAACTCTCCATATGAATGTAGAAAATTGCAACAGTTTGTTTCGACGGCGTGAGCGCAGTAATTACTGCTGGTTGCTCTGCCATAAACGACATTTCACTAACTATGCCTGTATGAAACTCCGTAGCACTAGTTGACGATATATTTACATTACTAAGTTGATTTTGTGCCATTGTGATGCTGTGTGCTTGCTTATTGGCTTTGAACATAGACCTACTTATCATCATGAAAGTAAGCAACAGACAGTTTTTCTACTAAATACTTCCCACAGTAGTTACTATTAATTTCTAGACTCGCAAAAAAGTTAAAGTCCTAATGCTGTTAATGCACAGTTTATACTGTAACAAGAACACAGTACACAGATAACACATAAAATTCTGTCGTAAGGTATCTACTGAAATAATGAAATTGTAGTAAGATTAATACAGAAACCACTCATTTGTGCATTAAAATAAATAAGTAAAAGTTCATTACAATGCATAAATGCTCAAGAAAGCTAGAAATTTAAATGTCTGGCCTTTTGAAGTTTCAGCCTGGCTTCTAGGACGGCGTACACGTTTTCCTCACAAGATACTCCCACAAGCTCAGGTGGATGAAACATACGAGTACAGGGAACCATAATGTAGTTACACCTTCTGGCTGTACGTACATGCACAATAATAAAACATTAATTACTTAATTAATAAGATGACTAATTTCATATAAAAATTAGAACTACGTCTGCCACAAAGTATGTTGCAGGTATCTGTAATCACAAATATGTTTGACCGTTAGTGTCGCGTCTAATTGTCACCATTAAAGTGGTATTAAAGTGTTGTTGCAGCAGGATCGAGTCCTGTCTAAAGGCAGACATTTACAAATTCACTCTGATGAGGAATTTCATTCAGTGAGTGTCTCTCTCTATCTGTTTCCCACACCACCTTGTGTTTGTCTTTATAGGTATGAGTGACTGTGTGTGCTCTGTTGGGTTGAATACCCACACCGTTCGTTTGATACAGGGGGATGTGTGGAACTGCTTTCACACTACACGCTTCCGTTGTTGTGGCGATCTGCTCAAGTTGCTGCAGACGCCGTATTGAATCTTCTTGAAATAAACATTCTCTTATTGACTTTTGTGTCAATGAAATTCTTCTCGTAACATGAATTATCTATTCACTGGCTTATATACATATATAGAATACAACAATTTCCTTCAAAATCTCGCAATGGCGCCGATTTCCACTTCACAAGAATGAAAACTGTTAATCAATTACTTCTTAACAAGGACAAAACTTCCTACACTAAGAATAACTCTCTGAACGCTAACCGCCACAGAGTAATAAAGAATATGTTTGTCTCTCTCTCTCTCTCTCCCTCTCTCTCTCCCTCTCTCTCTCTTTAGCTCCGTCACGTCAAGTCACGCTGCTTTCTCTCGTATTGCATGGTACATCATACCCGCCGTTTTCCACCATTGCACCAAATATGTGTGAAATGAGCCTCAAAGGAACCAGCAACCCTCCCCTCTAATGGTGCACAAGCATGCCGCCCTGGGATGTCACCCTCGGGACCGATAACGCTTCGAAGAGCAAGATATCGACGTAGGGTAAAAAAGGCCAAAGGTCAGTTGTTCCTGCGAAGTGTAAGGTGGGTTAATAATGTCATATCGGCAATAAATCGCTGCACGATTCCTACCAACGCAGCCATTGATGTATTGCACTATGGGAAGTTCGTCAAACCGGTCTTATTTCACCCCTTCTTTTGATTCCCCTGCAACAGAGGTCGGAACGACAACGCCCATCGTTCAAGGCACCCGGCAAAGGAAAACATTTTTAAACATACCGCCGCTGAGAATCGATGTCAAAAGGTCTCAGGGGATGGCATAAAAGGGGGTCAAGGAAATCACCTGTTTCCTTGGGACATTGATTCCTATACATTTAGCCGTCGAAAAACGCAATTTCTTGATGTGATGAGCAACAGGACGAGATTTTTTACATTTGACACTGACATCTCCTTAACGATACAACAGTTCTCTAAGGATATTGTGGACCAGCAACCCCATTGAACGTGATCGCTTTGGAAGACTTGCACCAAGAACTGTTGCCACAAGACTTTTTGTTTAATCCCTTGGAGTGCAGTGCGACCGGAATTTTGCTCTGGTGTACAGGGTGCAGCATCTAGGGAGCATTCAGAACAATCTGACGAAATTTTAAAGCGGTCCAAGGCAGCAAAGGGTCTTGAGAGCCTTCATATTTTCTGCCCTTCTGTGGCGTAATCACAGATATATACTACACTGATTCATCCGTGAGTAAAATGTCAAAGGGTTCTTCCTAGAATTCCAGTTCGGTGACACACAGTGTGCCACCCACCCACCATTGTTGAGCTCTTCAACAACGTACCTGCACTGAGACAACCTGTGAAGAAATGTCTGAAGCCCTTGCAGACAGCGAGGCCTACGACAGCCCACCGAATCCAGATGGTTTACAAGCAGGCGCAGTAGCAGCAGCGTAGACTGCATAGGAGTCCTGTAAAGTTTTCTGTCTGTGCACAGACATCTTAAAGGTGCTCAAAAAAGGTGTCGACTCATTTGTAAAAGAAACAGAGCTCAGAAGTTTATCTGAGGTCTAAGGTGGGTTCATGTTGTCGCGTTGGCACCACGATTCTCCCAACACCACCGCAGACGTGTGCCAAGATGGGAATGTCATCACCCCTCACTTATCACTCTTCTTTTGACGCTTCTGTGATGTAGGCCAGTACAGCAAGTACCAGCGTTGAAATCATATCTTATTCTTATGTGCGTCTGAGGAAAGCTTTTCAGACACACCTCTGCTCGGAATCTACACGAAAAGACGACAGGCGTCAATGATCCACCTCTTCCGTTTGCGCGTTTATTTGCACACATTTCGTAATCGAAAGCGAGAGTTTGCAGTGCGATGTCCAATAGAACAACGACACCTTTAACGCTGCTAACATCCCCATCTCTCTGCATCATCACGGGACATGATCTGGCTTAATTGCGTTTTAGGGCGACTGTAGTTTTGCGCTCTGGTATACAGATTGGAACCACTACGCACCATTGCCTTAAATCAGAACATCCAAAGCAAAGCAGCAAAAGATTCTTATGTTTTTTCAACGCTCCTACGCTGGGTGCGGGGAAGGAGGAAATTTGTGTGTAGCTTTTGTCTTGTTCTCAAAGCTTTATACCAAAGCATGTGCAGTAGACATCTTTCACGAAATTCCTGTCTTTGCTTATAAGTTGCATAGCAACCACAAACATAGCGGAATACATGTCGTTTATTCAAACGCTTTTGTGAGCTTATTTCTGAGAAACTGTGAAACGACGTATAGCACCACAAATATAACCTTACAACTCTGTAATAGGTTATCAATGGACTAAAGCCAGATAGAGGTAATAAGTTCGGCCAGTACTCCATATTACAAAAAAACAAAATTTTCCTTATTTGTAACTAAATTCCTCTCAGTGGAACTTCGGTTTAAATGAAAAATGAGTTTATTGATTTGTGAGAAAACTGTACAGGATAGAAAAACTTACTAACAGATTCGAAATCAACGCAAAATGTAATTCAGGAAATTGAAAAATTTCGTAAACATCAAAAATCATGTTAACATTAATTAATATACGGATTATGTTCGTGCTGTATTTTATTCTTAAGTATTTTAAGTCAGATAAAGACGATACATTGAAACAGAAAATGGCATTTAGTGTCAATATCTGAATTACATATCAATAAAAAGTTCACATCCACCCACATTGAGTTTGTTGACACCAGCTACGGGAGAAAATGTATTTTAGGTGATAACTAAAATTAATCCACCTGACAGATATGTTAAAACATAGATAAAAACGTGTTTATAGTAATGAACATCTATTGTGATTATTGAACACACAAAGGATTCATGGAAATGAAAAGTGGAAATAATATGCATAATGTTCCATTCCCTTAATTACGTTACGCTCATTGTTACTGGTTCTTAGCATTTTGAGCCTCATATTTGATTTTAGGTCACGAGTGAGCATTTATTGTTGAGTTTTTGAATATCAAGTAAATTATGAGGTGAATATTGCATTTAGACTACAAGTTATGGTGATTTATACTGATTTTACCGCTTTGTGAATATCATTCTGTCATTTTGGGGTCGGAAAATGAAATTAACAATAATACTTGATGAAAACGGAAATGTCCGTTTTTGATTATTTAGCCACTGATGTAGTACTTATTTTTATAGGAATTTACTGATTATTGAAGTTATGCTTGTGTGATTTGCATTCTCTTTACTACAACATTTACATTATTTATATTGTTAGCATTTTCAGATTCATGTGTGTTACTTTAGGGCATGAAGGGTCATCATTTACTAACAGTTGTGTGTCCATAAGATTATGTTATAAATGTTACACTTTGCATAATATTATAGATATTTTACTGATTTAATAATTTGTGAATATCATTGTCACTGAAATACTGATATCAAAAAGGAAATACATGATGAAACTTAAAGAAATAAAAGGGGATTTTTTGATAGTTTATAAGTAGATTTAATTCTTATCTTTATGACAATTTGATGATTATTAAAACTGCTTCAACTGTCTAGTATATATACTACTTATATGCATGAATCTTCTTGGAAAATAAATTTCCAGTTGTCTTACCTGTTAACCTGACCTTGTCCCTCGACAAATCTTTTCTAAATTCTCCCAATGAAGTTCGATGGTCATATCGGTAACACCTTATCGCTTGTTAAACAAACCAATGATGGAATGCATCTCTGTTATTTCTCTATTCTCTAGGTCCTTTAATAATTCTACTTCGTAGTATTTCCATACTGAAGAGTAATTCTAAGGTGTAAGTCGATAAAGTGTTTCATAGATCGCTTTCGTGGAACATTTAGGGTTTCTTACGATTCTTCTTGGAAATCTCAACAGTCTCGCATTTGCTTTTACTACAACTGTCTTTCCATAGTCATTACACTTTACGTTCTCTAAATGGTTGCTCCAAGATAGTTTACAACAAGCTACCGTAATTCATGTGAAGCAATGGAAACGGATCTTCCCGTCAACGTAAGGGTAATTTTTAAGATTTATTTACGTCTTAAGACCCCAGTTAATCTTGATACTAAGTGCTCATCCTCTACAGTTTTCAGGTGTTATAAATGAACTACATTTAACAATGAGATCCGAAAGGAGCTTTTACAGATGATAAAGTTATTCAGAAAAAATTTTACATTGTAAAAAAGTATCATAAACTACTATGGCCTAGTTGCACTTCGCGGAGTACTCCCAAATATACTTTCATACCTGACGATTTCGTTGTGTGATTAACGATATGCTGAGTTTTGTCTGCAAGAAATTCTAGAATGTAATGGCGAAGCTCGGGTTATGATACGTAACTTCAAATTTCATCTACTAAGTCGCAGTATGGAGCGTACGTAGTGCTTTCCTTTAGTCCAGGATCATAGCATTAATCG
This sequence comes from Schistocerca cancellata, assembly GCF_023864275.1. NCBI lineage: Eukaryota > Metazoa > Arthropoda > Insecta > Orthoptera > Acrididae > Schistocerca > Schistocerca cancellata. The sequence continues at coordinate 419,022,842 of NC_064634.1, read as the reverse complement.
AGGCACCGTAATCTACAGTCGAATGGATATGATGACAAATAGAGTGAGTTGAGTTTCCTTGTATTTCTGTTCGAAACTCTTATTTCATGCCTACGGAGAGTATTTTAGATGGAACAAAAGGTCATAACACGCAAGCGTAAGGCATGTTCCATAGTTCTGGTACAGACTAACGTTAGCGACGTAGACCTATTATTATCTGAATCTGCCTATTGTCATGAAAATGGTAATAGCCTGTGCTATTTTACAATCACTTGTAACCTTTCGTTAGTCCCCGCTACATATTCTTGGTTAATTACCTTCACAGTTGCGGAGGGCTGTGATTTAGCTCAAAATAGAAATATTCTCAAGCAGTACCAAAGGTCTGTATTCACATTACAGTGAAGGAACGGAGCAGACTGTTAAACTAATTATGAGTGGGAGTGCAATGTATCAAAAACTGGATTACTATTCCGAATGATTCGAGATAAAATTCGCATACAGACTTAGGTATTCCTGACTCGATTAAAGCAAATACCGGAATACTCCTCTCATACTGGCAGTACCAGCTTTATTTTCCGCTCTTTCCGTACCTGTAACCCGATAATGTGCTCCAACTTTACTAACGCCGTTGACGTGTTGTTACATCTTCGCTTACTTTCCATCTGCCAGCATACTTAACACGTGTGAAGAACAGTTTTGTCTACGAATCTTGTATGTTCTCTTGACGTCGAATATTCTACTTTGCTCTCAAGCACTCATCAGTTCTCGAGGCAAGATTTCAGCACTGTAACTTTTACTATTAATCAAAGCTGCTTCGGAGGCAAAAGCTGTGTCCATTCTGTCTTTGCAATATTTGAAGATAAGGATGAGTCCACATAATTTGGATATGCTGTAAGTTATTTAATGGCATGTGTGCAAAAGAGAAACAATGGCAGAATCGATTCAGGGAACTGCACTGATGGGAGGAAACTCATGAGGTATCCCCTAATATCGTGTCGGACCTCATTTTTCCGGCGTTGTGGAGCAATTTGACTCAACAAGTCGTTGAAAGTCCCCTGCACAAATGTTGAGCCGTGCTGCTTGTATAGAAGTCCATAATTGCGGAAGTATTTCAGGATTTTGTGCATGAACTGACCTGTCGATTATGTCCCATAAATGTACTGTGGATGGCCAAATCAATCGCTCGAATTGTCCAGAATTGTGGTCCGGTGACACGTCGCACTGTCGTCCATAAAAATTCCATTTTTGTCTGACTAAAGAAATCCATGAATGGCTGCAAATGGTCTTCAACAAGCCGAACATTATTATTTTCAGTCAATAATCGGTTCAGTTGGACCAGAGGACCCAATACATTCCATATAAACACAGCCCACACCATTGTCTAGTCGCCACCAGCGTGCACAGTGCCTTGTTGACAATGTTGGTCTTTGGCTGCTTGGGATGTGTACCACACTATAACTCCACCATCAGCTCTTACCAAACGCAATCGGGACTTATCTGACCAAGCCACAGTTTTCCGCTCGTGTATGGTCTAACAGATATGGTTGCGAGCCCTGGAGAGGCGCTGTGGCGATGTGATGCTGTTAACAAAGGCACGCGAGTCGGCTTACTGCCACAGCCCATTAACGTCAAATTTCACCACACTGTCGTAACGGATGCAACGGTTATTTCTGCGAGCATTTCACGCAGTGGTACTTGGCTGTTAGCACTGTCACCTGTTCGCAAACGCCGATGCTCTCGGTCGTAAAGTGAAGGCTGTTTGCAAATGCGTTGTCCTTGGTGAGACACAATGCCTGAAATTTGGTATACTCGGCATCCCCTTGACAGTGTAGTCTCGGAATATTGAATTCTGTAGCGATTTCTGAAATGTAATGTCCCATGCCTCTAGCGAATTCCGTGTTCAGACCGACCGCCGGCCACTGTAGCTGAGCGGTTCTAGACCCTGTAGTCTGGAACCACACGACAATTCGATCGTAGGTTCGGATCCTGCCTCGGGCATGGATGTGTGTGTCCTTAGTTAGGCTTAAGTAGTTCTCAGTTCTAGGGGAATCCCATAGTGCACGGAGTCATTTGAACTTTTTTTTTTTTTTTTTCAGACCGACCCCCGGAAACTTCTGAGCGCCGCTGAATATACTGCCTTTTCTTATTGGTGTTTGATTGTGTTATTTAATGTCTCATAGTCAATGGTCTGAATCTGTATGCTTTTAGTTGGGTTTTACATGATGGTTCTTCAGCCGTTTTAAAATTCAGAGTTCCTTACTTGTCATGTCTTGCATTTGGCTCAAATGGCTCTGAGCACTATGGGACTTAACATCTGTGGTCATCAGTCCCCTAGAACTTAGAACTACTTAAACCTAACTAACCTAAGGACATCACACACATCCATGCCCGAGGCAGGATTCGAACCTGCGACCGTAGCAGTCCCGCGGTTCCGGACTGCGCGCCTAGAACCGCTAGACATGTCTTGCATTGTTTGGGCCTTCAGCCTCATTTAAAAAAAATTTGATGAAGCTTTGGGCCTACTGCCTTTCGAAAATTCATTGTAGTTGTGTTTTTCAATCATGGGCTTTCAGCTGACTTAATATAAAAATTCCTTACTTGTTAAGTCTTAGATTGTTTGGGCCTTCAGCCTCATTTGAAATATTATGTAAGGATAAAAACTTGCGCTTTCTGCCTTTTGAAAATTTATTGTAGTTGTGTTTTAAATCATGGGCCTTCAGCTGTTTTAAAAATTAAAGAGTTTGTGCCATTAAGCCGTAAGATTGTGTGATATATTCAGTCAATAGTTAAGCTCGAAAATTTGAGCTGTAATGTTTGGGCAACTAAGCAAAGTTATACTCGTATGTGTTCGAATATAACTGACAGCCGCTCATTTTTGGCGCCTTTCCACAATTCCAACTACCTGTTCTGCCCTGCAGATTTAACTAGTCGTTTCATAGTCCATGAAGAAAACTGCTTATTTAAAAATTACTTTTTTTCGCTTGAAGAAGGAAGGTGCATCACGGCCTTTATATCAGTTATTTTAGCATTTCAAATATTTTGTAAGATTTCGTGGTTGTACGAGCAGAAGGATTATAATGACGTTGACGGACCTGTTTATGTGGAATGGAGAAGTCTTCGGATGGATGTATAGGGAGATACCTGCTTTCGTTCTTTGCAGTCTGATGTGGAATGTTCCATTTGTAATCGCGGGATGAAGTTAGACGACGTTGGCTGCAACGGAGCATCGACAACCAGTGATAATAGCCAACAAAAAATATGAACGGCTACGCGACAAATTCAGAAACTAAACAGTAGCATTAATAGTGACACTTGGTGAACATCTTCCACCCCTGCACGCGATAGCTAGTGCCTGACCCATGCAAGTCTTGAAGTGTGAATGAACATGGAGCGAATCTTCCCACTTGCTGTCACGCAGGGCGAATATTCTTCTGTGGAACCTACAAAATGGGAGCCAGCCACGAGTCCCTGTGGGATAATGTGGGCATTCAGACGGCGAAAATACCAGATTAGAATTTTAATTAACATTTCGTGCAGCGAGAACCATAGCCCCTTCCAATTCTGAAACCCAGTCGGACAGCCTCACAGCTGCAACCCTTGCCTGGAGCACACAGAAACATACTACAACATAAGCGCCCCTTCCCTCTTTCCCTCTCCCCAGCCACACACATATTCGCAGAAAGAGACACAAGCCAACTGGCACGTCTACCCATCCACTCACCTGCTAATTCGAGAGCATGCTTACACACATACACACACACACACACACACACACACACACACACACACACACACACACACACAGGAACGCGTATTGCGTGAAGGTCTCGAATGTAAAAGGGTATTTGGCCGACGTACGAGGACACATTTCGCCTGAAAAGAGCTTTTGTGCAAGTGCGTGTGCGTGTCCCTTTATCGTACTGAAAAGAGAGAAAGGAAGCAAAATACTATCTCACTATGAAAAGCGTCGACTGGACAAAGACTGGGGAGATGAAAGCGGCGACGGAATTAATGGACCTCACCTTAGAACCGTCCCAATTCTTGACAACTTGCATTGATTTCCCATGAAACTAGCAATGTTCGAATGAAGATGATTCTATCGCCGTCTACGGTAACTTGTAATTGTTAACCCAAATTGACATTTCATCACAATTTTATTAATTATGACTGGCAAACCATTTTTATATCACCATGATTTTAATGATCACTTCTTCTTTCACTAAACAAAACACGATACTTTTTGGTCTATTACATGATAAGAGATCGGTAGTTAAGGAAAGCCGTAAGAGACAATCAGAAGATATTTAATAATCGCAAACAGACGCGCAGTTTGGACAATCAGTAAACGCGCCCTTGAGGGTACTCGTCAGTACGTTTACTTTGTTTTGCTCTTTAATTAGGCCACAAATAATAGTAAATTTGCTTTGAAAGCAGCCTCTAAAGTACCTTGAGCTGTCAGTTTTATATGATTGCTCAATAAAACGGAAACATAATCAACAGATTGTAGCAGATCCTATTTGTTCTCATTTTAAAAAGATGGGGCTATGTTGTAATGGAACACCACGTACAACACATTCCATTCGCAGAGAAAATAATCCTTCTAATGCTGTCATCAATACTGATCGTGATGAAAGTATGTTTTATGTAACAAATTAACTAATAAGTAAAACAGTATTTGTCAATTCTATGGCCGAGCGGTTCTAGGCGCGTCAGTCTGGAACCGCGCGACCGCTACGGTCGCAGGTTCAAATCGTGCCTTGGCCATGGATGTGTGTGATGTCCTTAGGTTAGTTAGGTTTAAGTAATTCTAAGTTCTAGGGGACTGAAGACCTCAGATGTTAAGTCCCATAGTGCTCAGAGCCATTTTTTGTCAATTCTAACATATTACACGAAATGAAAAATAATATTAGCTTCCATAAAATTCAAATAGGTGCCAATTTTGTCTTGGCACAACCTATACGTAACTTACTAGTGACGTGCATTATTATGTCGCATTATAACGTAAATTGTGCCGGTACAAAAAAAATTCTTGTGTGACACTTCTGGAAACACTCAGAAAGAAATAAACGACAAGGTACAAGTAGAACACCAAAAGCTGCAGGTGACACTGGTTCACAAAATCATCTCCAACACACACCGAAAGGTGGCTTGGGGAGTAGATAGAGAGAGAGAGAGAGAGAGAGAGAGAGAGAGAGGCAGGTGCACAAGGTGCCTAAGGCAGCTATCAAATTCCAATACGGTGCTGTTTACTGCTGTCAGCCAATAGCCGCCCGCAATGAAACCTTGGCCTTGGGGGGTGGTGATCTTCAGTGGCTGTTCACACCGCTGCTCAGGTTAAGTTTAAAAATAATTACTCCGAAGAAACATTGGCGAGCAAAAGTTGATGACGAAAGCTACGGTCACACGACGTGTCACAGTCGACTAATGTACGCCGATGAAGAACTGCTACAGATAGTAGATATCCACGATGAGACCAACAGAAATGACAATTTTGTCCAAGACAGTAATAACACTGCAGCCACCGCGATTTAAAATGGTCTAGTGGACATTAAAAACGGCCGGACGTCGGTCTTAATAGGTGTATGATCACCACACAGTGCACTGTGCCCTGCAATGTGCTCCCATGCAGACCAAAAGGCTGCTAAGAAGTTCTTCTGATAGGGGGTTCCATTCCTGTACCAGATTGGTTAATGCCTGCTGGATGGTCGTTAGAGCATCTGGACGTGCTGCGATACGCCTCCCCAATGTATCCCACAAGTGCTTGTCAGAGGTTCAAGTCCTCCCTCAGGCATGTGTGTGTGTGTTTTGTCCATAGCGTAAGTTAGTTTTAAGTAGTGTGTAAGTCTATGGACCTATGACCTCAGCACTTGTTCTCTTAGGAATTCACACACACGCATCTGGAATTTCTGTCAGGGAAACGAGTAGGCCAGACCATTCGTCAAGTATGCTCTCATTCCAAGAGCTCTTCCACGTTTGCTGCTTGATTCAGTATAATCTACTTTTTTAGACACTGCTGTCATAGTTACGTATTCTCTGGCACAGACCCAACCTTCACCTACTCCACTGAAATTAAATGAAACAGTGCGTTTGTATGCAGATGACTGAGCAGTGAAGCTGAAGTTAGTACAATGTATTACACCTCCAAATGTTTCTGTTATTTCCCACATTAACGAACAAAATTAATAAACGATCAAGGAATGAAAATAGCTGTAGATTTATTACAAAGAATAAGAACGACATCGGACGTGAAGAGACGAGAACCATATTGATTATATTCAAGCACCTGTTTAATGCAGTGATGTATTGTTGCATGCGAATCTTGCATAGGGCCGTAAAACGGGAAAATTTTCATAGTCCCAGAGCGAAGCTACGGCAACGTCAACACGAGACGGCTGCAATGAAAACATTTCGCCACCAAGACTGAGTCAGGGCATAACACAAGATTGGCATTTCTGGCGAGCCACACAGCAGACTTCAGCAGAATATAGTGGGTCACAGCAGCCAAACGAACAGGAACGAAAGAAAGGCTAAGATAGATGGAAAAAACGGTGCCAAGAGCTTTTATGAACCAGTTCTATACTATAAAAAACTCGTTAAGTAAACACGCCAGAAGGAAAACCGCTGATGCCTTCGAAATAGGAAGCCCTATACGGTCGTGACGAATGACGTGGGGTAAACATTGGACACTAGTCCGCTCCATAAATACCCTAGTAGCTTAGCTCGTAAGGCAGTCGGTCAGGTGGATAGGTGATGATTTTTGCACCCGATTTACTAACCGCAGTCAAAGGACGTGTGGCACAAGTCTGTTATGTAATTTCGGCACTCTAGGGACAAAATGGCTACCTCGACATGATCACCAGTTGCAGAGTTCAAAACCACAGTAAGCCTCTCTTGCAGATGGGAGGACCTGGAGGTATTTCTGTCCCACCAGGACCAGGTCAGCAACGTTCCTACGATTCCAGTCGACTGAATAGGACCTACCAGGACTGCAGGTCAGTGTCGTCGAACTTCACTGCTACGCGACGGATTGCCATGAATGGTGGTGAGCGGGAGGGGTCAGATGATGATGATGATGATGTTTACTTTGTGGGGCACTGAACTGCGCGGTTATCAGCGTCCGTACAAATTCCCAACCTTTGCTCAGATCAAACTCGCCACTTACATGAATGATGATGAAATGATGAGGAGAACACAAACACTCAGGTATCTCGAGGCATGTGAAAATACCTAACCCCACCGGGAGTCGAACCCGGGATCCCGTCCTCAGGAAACGAGAACGCGACCGCGAGAACACGAGCTGAAGACTGGGGAGGGGACAGAAGGTCAATATATGCACCGCCGTCACTCACTGCGGTACAGCCGGAGCCAGAACCTCCACAGATGACGAACCGCCAGTGAAGCAGCCGCGTGGAACTAAGTGTGCTGTGTCAGCTGCCGTGAGCGGGCTGAAGGCCGCTTACGACACAACTCCTGAGCGTGTATTGACAGACGATGGCAACCACGAATCAAGACACTACCTGTGTTTTTATGGAAATAAATAACTAATTCTGGATTTTCTTTCATTGCGCATACTGGTGGCCACAGGACAAGCAAGGAGCTGACTGGGAGAGTGCCTCCTGACATAGAATCAGCTCTACCTCCGCTCTCCGAATAGTCGCCTCTTGCAGTTTGTACTGATCTACGGCTGACAAGTAGGGAAGTGCATGGAAGAGTAACTATGGCTCTGACGTTAAATGCGGGGAACGGGATCTGACTGAATCTACTTTGAAATTAGAATTATATTATGCTGACGGGCGTTGATATATATCAACGGGGGCAGGTGAAAATGTGTTCCCTGATCGGGAGTCGAACCCGGGATCTCTTGCTTACATGGCAGACGCTCTATCCATCTGAGCCACCAAGGACACAGAGGATAGTGCGACTGCAGGGACTATCTTGCGCACGCCTCCCGCGAGACCCACATACTCACCTTGTATGTCCACAGGCTACATTCGTAGTGTCCCACCGCAACACACTCATTATTCGTGGAAGACATTCTTACCTAGTCCCGTAAGAATTCGAGAAAACGTGAGCATCCGCACCGAAGAAGAAGGTCATGGTCGGTATTGCCAGAACGATACACTTATATGGATATGGTGTCTGTTCTTGCGGACATGTCGGAAAGAACAGACACCTTATAGATATAAGTATATGAATCTACTTTGGTTAACGGCGATTGTAAATTACAGAGCTGTAAGTTACCACAGTACGCATAAATTGAACAGTGACTGCTGCTATTTGAACGAATATACCGCACGCGATGAAAATTCACCTTAAGGTGCAAAATGCTCGTCATACGTCTGTAGGAGCGTGCAGTGCTGCCACCAGCACGCCTCTGCTTCGACTAGAATTGTAGACCTTTCCAGGTTCCTCGACGGCGTCTCCCTCCGACGTCACTTCTCGTCCCAAGATCCTTGACCGATTGTGCAGACCAAAACCAGTAAATACAGTGCCCAAAGCTTGAATCTTGATCTCCCTCGCCTCGTGGCCACAGCCCCATCAAACATTTCTGTGTCTCTTCACTGCCAGTTCCAAAACCACTCCATATGGGCTACTCACGTATAAGCTGAAACTATTAATCGAAACGAGGCAGTGTTTCTTTACGCCAATTGCATAATACCCCTCTCTTAGTACAGCCTCTCTCCAGAAGACCGGCAAATTCCTCTCTGTCAATCCTATCGCCTCCCGCGGCAGGAAACAGGTGTTCCGCAGTACGTTTTCTAATGTCACTGTCGGGTTTCCAATTAAGGCATCATTTTTCTGCTCCTGCAGGAAACCACTTGGCGTGTGTGCATATGTGACTTCCAAAAACGTAATTGCTATCTGGACGACAGTGTGTCTTGGGTGCCGCCACGATGGCCTCCTTCAGCCACAGAGGACAAATGCTTTCATGATTCTTAAAGGAACAGATCTCGCGGGATGGTCCACAGAAGTAATGAGGGTGGATACCCGCAGAATCTGAAGAAAGCATTCTCTTCGGCAGGGATCAATTATCAGGGCGCCAGCCAGTAGTTGTAAACGACACTACCACAAGTTTGCTACAATGTACTGCGTGGCCCGCAAAGAACCCTTCTCTGTACGGGGCTGGGGAAGGGTGGGGGAGGGGCTGCTGTTCTACTGTGTCCACCAGCATGCCTCCCCCTCATGAAAGCGGCGGCCATATCTCCTAGGCTGGGACGAAATACCTGCCCATTCTCTGAACTGACACCAATAAAGCGGACGTTTCGCCATCTACACCCGGCTAGCTTCCTTTCGTCCATCTGCAGCCATAACTGTCCAACTAAACATTATAGCATACATAAATTGAGCCCTGTCACCCGAAAAAACTCCGTGAAATTAGGTACCAATGACCTCAATACGCAACGACTATCAACCATCTTTCATAAGCATCATATTGGCCACAGTGTTTTCCTAATTAGATACAAGTACCCTAATTGCATACGTTCACGTCATCTGAATAATTAAAGTGAAAGAAAGGCAGGCCCAAATAGCTTGCACCCGTTCAACAGTTATTCTCTAAGGGATCCAATACAAATTCTTTATCGCTTATTGGGGAAACTTTTTACAACGAGGCGGCATATTTGTTTGAATGTGTCATGACTCCGACTTACTCTGTATTTAATAACGATTTTTTTTAATAGCTCGATGTTTTCGACACGGGTAACCCCTCGTCGCCATTGATGACCAATTTTTCTGTGACTAACACAGACGCTTTGCTAAATAAAAACCATAGTGAAACTTCCTGGCATATTAAAACTGTGTGCCCGACCGAGACTCGAACTCGGGACCTTTGCCTTTCGCGGGCAAGTGGTCTACCATCTGAGCTACCGAAGCATGACTCACGCCTGGTACTCACAGCTTTACTTCTGCCAGTATCTCGTCTCCTACCTTCCAAACTTTACAGAAGCTCTCCTGCGAACCTTGCAGGACTAGCACTCCTGAAAGAAAGGATACTGTGGAGACATAGCTTAGTCACAGCCTGGGTGATGTTTCCAGAATGAGATTTTCACTCTGCAGCGTAGTGTGCGCTTATATGAAACTTCCTGGCAGATTAAAACTGTGTGCCCGACCGAGGCTCGAACTCGCGGGCAAGTGCTCTACCATCTGAGCTACCGAAGCACGACTCACGCCCGGTACTCACAGCTTTACTTCTGTCAGTATCTCGTCTCCTACCTTCCCGAGTTCGAGTCTCGGTCGGGCACACAGTTTTAATCTGCCAGGAAGTTTCTTATCAGCGCACACTCCGCTGCAGAGTAAAAATCTCATTCTACAAACCATAGCATTTAGGATGGAAGCATGTTTGTGACGCTAATGTAATGTGGTCTTATGATGATGAGGATCATTTACGTGAATTTTGAAACCATCTAAATTCAGCATGGGGAAATATTCAGTTTGCAAATAAAGGAGGGCTACCTTCCATCCATAGATTTATTTGCTGCATTACAAATATGACGGCACCTTCAGGCATGTTAACTATCGCAAGCTAATTCATACAGACTTTCATTCACATGCAAATACACTACTGGCCATTAAAATTGCTACACCACGAAGATGACGTGCTACAGACGAGAAATTTAACCGACAGGAAGACGATGCTGTGATATGCAAATGATTAGCTTTTCAGAGCATTAACACAAGGGTGGAGCCGGTGGCGACACCTACAACGTGCTGACATGAGGAATGTTTCCAACCGATTTCTCATACATAAACAGCAGTTGACCGGCGTTGCCTGATGAAACGTTGTTGTCATGCCTCGTGTGAGGAGGAGAAATGCGTACCATCACGTTGCCGACTTTGATAAAGGTCCAATTGTAGCCTATCGCGATTGCGGTTTACGGTATCGCGACTTGCTGCTCGCGTTGGTCGAGATCCAATTACTGTTAGCAGAATATGGAATCGGTGGGTTCAGGAGGGTAATACGGAAAGCCGTGCTACATCCCAATGGCCTCGTATCACTAGCAGTCAATATGACAGGCATCTTATCCGCATGGCTCCATCGAATCGTGCAGCCACGTCTTGATCCGTGAATCAACAGATGGGGACATTTGCAAGACAACAACCATCTGCCCGAACAGTTCGACGACGTTTGCAGCACGATGGACTATCAGCTTGGAGACCATGGCTGCGGTTACCTTTGACGCTGCATCACAGACAGGAGCACCTGCGATGGTGTACTCAACGACGAACCTGGCAGCACGAATGGCAGAACGTCGTTTTTTCTGGTGAATCTACGTTTTGTTTACAGCATCATGATGGTCGCATCCGTGTTTGGCGACATTGCGGTGAACGCACATTGGAAGCCTGTATTCGTCATCACCACACTGGCGTATCACCCAGCGTGAAAGTATGGGGTGCCATTGGTTACACGCCTCGGTCACCTCTTGTTCACATAGACGGCACTTCCAACATTGGACGTTACAGTTCAGATGTGTTAGGACCCGTGGCTCTACCCTTCATTCGATCCCTGAGAAACCCTACATATCAGCAGGATAATGCACGACCGCAAGTTGGAGGTCCTGTATGGGCCTTTCTGGATACAGAAAATGTTCGGCTGGTGCCCTGACCAGCATATTCTCCAGATCTCTCACCAATTGGAAACGTCTGGTCAATGGTGGCCGAGCCACTGGCTCGTCACAATACGCCAGTCACTGCTCTTGATGAATTGTATTATCGTGTGGAAGCTGCATGGGCAGCTCTACCTGTACACGCCATCCAAGCTCTGTTTGACTCAATGCCCAGGCGTATCAAGGCCGTCTTTACGGCCAGAGTTGGTTGTTCCGGGTACTGATTTCTCAGGATGTATGCACCCAAATTGCGTGAAAATGTAATCACATGTAAGTTCTAGTATAATATATTTGTCCAATGAGTACCCGTTTATCATCTGCATTTCTTCTTGGTGTAGGAGTTTTAATGGCCAGTAGTGTAACTACTTTCACAGTAGCTGATACACCCAGAGGTAGCAAAAATTTTGATTTGTCAGTAACGTGAGCAAAAACTCTGCTTCGTCAGCCTGAATTTTGGCTCTTTAGTAAAAATAGCTGCTGTCCCAGATCCTTCGAGTACATATGAGACCTTGATAGCTGAAACTGATCAATGTTCTGTGATAGCAGAAAGTGTCAGCTTTCTCTGAAATGCCTTATCTCCAGAGCTATTAGGTAGGAACATGAGACCAACTGATGAACACTATTGTTTGTGTTCATTATAGAAGAAATTGGACAATATTGGTACTTAAACTTTAATATAAATTATTCCTAAAATTGCATATACCTATCAATAGATTTTGAAATATGCTTATGGCAATAGATGCTTGTGACAATATTATGGTCGTTAAAGTCTCTGATCAAGTGAATTGCCAAAAACAATTAAAGAACGGAGTACGTGTGATGTTAACAAACAGTTCTGTACGTGGTGAAATTCCCAATTTTATTTGTGCAAGAAACGGCATGAATGCAATACAACTATTTCTCCTACATGGCAATGACTGTGTGACAGCAAGATACATATTGGAAAAAAATGACAAGGAATCACTGGAGACCATAAAAATAAAAAAGGAAACATAAAAATCCTTTTTTTGTACCGTGTGAAGTGGAATAGGCTGGCATTAAAATTTCCAGTGTAATTGATGACCTGCCTGAGAACAACAGCAGCTTATTACTGTACTGAGCAGGATTAACGCAGTATTTTACAGGAATTTTAAACAGAATGGAGGTGTGTGATTACCTTACATTAATCCAATACTTACGTATGCAAGAAGACTACCATATACATGACAATGTGATTGTGAACAATAAGAAGGAAGTTGAAATAGACTGCTTGACGAGGATAAGTTCCCATTGTAAAGCTATATAACACATCTATATGTATAACCACAAGCCCAGGAGTGAAACAAGATATCGTTAACCATATTATCGATTTTATGAAGGCCCGAACATCCGTCTACTAGAAACATCTGCGTCTTCGTTTGCTAACGAATGAGATATTACCCGACTGGATAATATGACATAAAATTACAGTGGTGGGTGGTGTATGTGACCCTTTATAATATGAAAGCGTATTAAAAACCAACCATCTGTATTTTAAATGTACTCAGCTGTACTATATGTAAATTGCTTCCATGCGGTGTAAATTATTGGATAACTTGAAGAACATTTGCTGTGTTATGTTTAGCAGTGAACTGCGATATGCCAAATGGCACAGTAAAAAGGGACGGAAATTGAGTGGTGTACATGTGAACCTTTCAGACAATCAAGATCAAGACTAGATTTGAACTATGATCTATCTGCCTGCGGTTTGAATCTGCAGTTAAAAAGCTAGCAAAGACTCAAACAAAGGTGATATAAATATTATAAATATTAAAAATAGGAGTTATATTAAGGCCGCCGAAAAATATTTTTCTAATTGCAGTTGCTACAAGTAGATAATGCTGAATTGGGCTTGGTTCCAACGATAAATGTTATTCCATACTTCTTGAGAATAAAAACTAATGTAGGAAACAGGTGAAAGCCATTTCCTATTATAGACAGTACTTACTTAAGTGCAGTTAATGTGTTAAGAAAATTGGAAATGGAAGAGGTCAAAGTAAAAAAATGCAAACTGGAGTGTTTGGCAAAATCAAACAGAAGAATTACAGTGAAGCACTGGAGCTATGTAAAATTACATTGAAGGAAACATTAGAATTCTGTTTAAAGCTACATTTCTGATCAGATCAGCATAAAAATGTTACAAAATTTGTGTGTGTGTGTGTGCTGTGAAAATGGGGAGGAAACGATTTGCGAATGTACATCCAAGGAGATGTAGAATACTTTATCAGTTATGTAATGCAGGACATAAAAGGCAAAACTAAAATTCAGTACTATTTTCAGTTAGGAAGAACCGGAGTTAAATGATAAAGCGATACAAACAAAGCTTATAGCAAAGTAGATATGCAATAGAATTCGATGAAGTACCCTCTTACTTTTTGTTAAATTACTTATTGGAAAAAAGACTTAGATTATTCACATGTAGTTTGAATCGTAACTTAAAAAATATTCTAGTTCCTATAAAAACTAAATCAACCAATCATAAAAGGAGTTGTTTCCTGTGTGTACATGCATATGTAGAAATTAATAGATTTCTTACAAGGATATTTATTTTATTATTTGTTATCCTGCAAATCATCTTATTTTTGTATGTGATATGAGAGGTAGATTAATGTGAGTGGTTGAGTGACCTTGAAAAGTAGGCAAAACTTGATAGCTGAAAGTTTCGCAACCCTCGCTTCTTACCTATGTAAAGCATCTAGACAACTGTAAAAGTGCCTTATGCACTGAAAGACTGTTAGCTTTGGGGATGGGGCAACACCACCTAATACTGAGTGTGAGATGGGACAACAAAAAATTTAGGTAGATTTTTCAAACTGAAAGACCCCAAAATATATCAGCAATATTAGCAAGAATCAATTCTGGTGAATCTGAATTTCTCAGCACCATGTCCATGATTTATCACAGAAGAGTTAACGACATGGACACAGTAGGTTCCGAAAACAGTGATTCATAATTTTGTCATATGTGGCTATTGAAAGAAACGCCGCTGCGCGTAGCGTGAAGCAGTCGCCCTCCGTTTTCTGGCGGTGGCGCCTTTGTCGCAATTGAAGGCTTCGGTGTTTCCCTCTTGCGGGAAAGGGGAAAGGTGCGTGGTTCGCGTGGGTTTAAGAGGTGGCTATATGGGCTCTCGTGTAGAGTTGGCAGTCGGGGCATCAAGAAGCGACTTCTCTGCCGGTGCTAGAGGGACAGAGGACAGACCGCGGCATCGATGCGAGCAGCGGCTCCGTGGTATGGGGCGTTAACTGCTAGTCGCGAAAGGAATCTTCCTGAGCGTGGGTCCGCAAGGGGCCTAATCTGCAGTTCGGCCGTGTGCCGTCAACCGGCGAGGAGGTTCTGAAAATTGGCGCGCCTTCCTGCGTCCATTGAAACGGCTGGCAGCGGGCGGCTCGGCAGAGCATTTGGAGCTGCTGCGTTGGTTCAGTCCTGGGAGTCGTAACACACCAGAAGTTGAGTATTGGTTGTAACAGATTTTATGAAGTTTAATTGAATTCAATTTACTTGTTCTTGTTAATTATACGAGCGGTATTTTTGGGGGGGTTTCCCGCCACTCATTCTCGTCTGCCCACCCGCGGGAAGGTGGTGATATTAGAAAGGCTCGTCCGTTTGTCCCCTTTTTGAGGACGAAAAGTAAAGAGTAAATCTGTGATTCGGATTGCTTCTTTCCCCTCCCAGCTTAAGTACGGGTTTATTCGACTGTTAGCTTCTGCCATGTCTGTGAAAGTCTAAGGCATCAATGACTGTACTGTTTAAAATGCAAGGCACTAAGATCTGATCCATTCTCTCGCCTGCCATAACTAGTATTATTAGACTCACGTGTAAAAGATGCTCTAAGAAAGAAGAAAAATTCCTTTTCCCTCGTGGTAAGAACTAGTCAACGAATTCCTGCTCATCTGGAAGCTGTGACTTACGTAAATTTGTGTTTATGTACACTCCTGGAAATTGAAATAGGAACACCGTGAATTCATTGTCCCAGGAAGGGGAAAATTTATTGACACATTCCTGGGGTCAGATACATCACATGATCACACTGACAGAACCACAGGCACATAGACACAGGCAACAGAGCATGCACAATGTCGGCACTAGTACAGTGTATATCCACCTTTCGCAGCAATGCAGGCTGCTATTCTCCCATGGAGACGATCGTAGAGATGCTGGATGTAGTCCTGTGGAACGGCTTGCCATGCCATTTCCACCTGGCGCCTCAGTTGGACCAGCGTTCGTGCTGGACGTGCAGACCACGTGAGACGACGCTTCATCCAGTCCCAAACATGCTCAATGGGGGACAGATCCGGAGATCTTACTGGCCAGGGTAGTTGACTGACACCTTCTAGAGCACGTTGGGTGGCACGGGATACATGCGGACGTGCATTGTCCTGTTGGAACAGCAAGTTCCCTTGCCGGTCTAGGAATGGTAGAACGATGGGTTCGATGACGGTTTGGATGTACCGTGCACTATTCAGTGTCCCCTCGACGATCACCAGTGGTGTACGGCCAGTGTAGGAGATCGCTCCCCACACCATGATGCCGGGTGTTGGCCCTGTGTGCCTCGGTCGTATGCAGTCCTGATTGTGGCGCTCACCTGCACGGCGCCAAACACGCATACGACCATCATTGGCACCAAGGCAGAAGCGACTCTCATCGCTGAAGACGACACGTCTCCATTCGTCCCTCCATTCACGCCTGTCGCGACACCACTGGAGGCGGGCTGCACGATGTTGGGGCGTGAGCGGAAGACGGCCTAACGGTGTGCGGGACCGTAGCCCAGCTTCATGGAGACGGTTGCGAATGGTCCTCGCCGATACCCCAGGAGCAACAGTGTCCCTAATTTGCTGGGAAGTGGCGGTGCGGTCCCCTACGGCACTGCGTAGGATCCTATGGTCTTGGCGTGCATCCGTGCGTCGCTGCGGTCCGGTCCCAGGTCGACGGGCACGTGCACCTTCCGCCGACCACTGGCGACAACATCGATGTACTGTGGAGACCTCACGCCCCACGTGTTGAGCAATTCGGCGGTACGTCCACCCGGCCTCCCGCATGCCCACTATACGCCCTCGCTCAAAGTCCGTCAACTGCACATACGGTTCACGTCCACGCTGTCGCGGCATGCTACCAGTGTTAAAGACTGCGATGGAGCTCCGTATGCCACGGCAAACTGGCTGACACTGACGGCGGCGGTGCACAAATGCTGCGCAGCTAGCGCCATTCGACGGCCAACACCGCGGTTCCTGGTGTGTCCGCTGTGCCGTGCGTGTGATCATTGCTTGTACAGCCCTCTCGCAGTGTCCGGAGCAAGTATGGTGGGTCTGACACACCGGTGTCAATGTGTTCTTTTTTCCATTTCCAGGAGTGTATATTTGGCTATAAACAAGCAAGGTTAATGTTCGCCATAGTGGATTTTTTATATTGTTTCTAGTCAGCAAAAACTGTTGTGTGTTTTTCCAATTCAGTACCTTTTAAGGCTTTTACTCAACGTGCTTATCTGTTTTATACAGGAAGTTGGTTATTAGTGTGTTTTATTGCAATGCAAAAGTTTGCCATTTCATTATGGGTAGAAAAAGTCCGCAAGTCCTACCTGGCGAGCGTGTGTGTTTGCCGCAAGTTAACTGGCACAAATTTGTAAAATTTGTTTTTTTAATATATATTTTAGAAATGTTAATCTTATTAACTGTGAATTTCCCCCCGTGTGCCTGACTCATGCGTTTTGGTTTTTCTATTTTGGGAACTTCTGTTAACAGGATTGTCTTTATATGTTGCAGAAAAGATAGATACTGCGCCATTTAATGAATGGAGTGAAATTCACCTGTAATGTAGCTGAGCTTGAAATATTATACAGCGTCACGTTGTATAAGTTAAATTGCTTGCCTGTACTTGTCTTTTACTGGCGAGAAATTTTTAAAATAATTTAATAATTTAAAAGTCCTTTCCTATCGTAAATTGGGACTTATTTATTAAATGATTGTTGTTTTTTTAAAAATATCGTAAAGTCTTGCCTCACATTTGAATAAAGAATGTACCTGAAAATTATGTGTAATTTCACCAGTTATTCCTTGGCACCTTCTTCCACTTTGCATTTTGTGTACTGATTGAGATTAATAATCCTTGGTGAACTAGTAGTAATTTTACGGTTCACAAAAGATCTATGTGAGATTATATTAGAATTATAAAAGAAATTCGTTGTAGCTGCTTCTTTAATCTGCTAAAGTGTTTAGTTCTCTCATACAAAATCATTGTTTTTCGGCTCAGGTCTATATTCTTTCTCAGCTGTGAATGTGAGTTAAGAGGAAGTGTTTCACACAATCTGAACACCTTATTGTTTTTGAAGTATGTGGTAGGTATGAATGTATTTATAAGACTAAACTGTTACTGCATCCGTATGATAAACTGGATGACTATTATGTAAAGGTTATATTATTTTACAATGCAGTTCACAGCCATTTCGATTCAATTAATGCAGGTTCCTTTCTAATGTAGGTACCTCAAATGTATACTCAAACTGTCACAACCTGCCGTATACAACAGATGATATCCTAAGAAGTGTGGAACATGATAATTGAATTCGTTTTCCATTGTCATTAATTTTATGAAATTTTTTATAAAAAGCTTGATATTAGTAGTGTTTCTGTTTAGTGTTTCTCCCTTTCTTTACTCTGTAATCTAATGATAGTGACGAAGCAGATGGGGATTATTGTATATAATTTTTTGGCTTTGTATGCATGCACATAGAAGATGAAATTTAATGACAAGGCAGAGGTGGACAGAGGCGGAGAGATAGGGAATATTTTATACATTTATGTGAGTTGCAATTGAGTGATGAGACAGTACTATATTTAGAGAAGTGGTACTTCATGCAGGGACAGTGTGTGTGTGTGTGTGTGTGTGTGTGTGTGTGTGTGTGTGTGTGTGTGTGTGGAGTGTGTGTGTGCGTGCGTGTGTGTGCGTGTACATTTGCGCCTGCGTGACACACAGTTTGGAAAAAGAGAGTGTGTATGTATGCATGTTATGTGTTTGTGTTGTACAGATGTGCAATTTAAAGAGGACGACATTGAATGCGTATTTTACTGTGGTGCTTTCTCTGAATCCTGTCTTGGAAAAATGGGCACTATGTGTGCAATGTTATCCATGGCCTCCCAAATAATGTTAACTTGAAAAAGAGTATTTTTATGCCCTAAGTGTCCTTTGGCACAATAAATGAAGAAAATGTTGGAGAGGCATTAAGGAAGATAATATTATAATTTTAAGTTATACTTATTCTTATACTGGTCAATATTAAGTGCTGCTTCATCTTATGACGTCATTTCTATTTCCATTCAAATAATTATTTGAGCATTTTCTCAAATTGGTACATGTGTAAGTATTAAAAGCTAAGTAGCACTAATTCAATGCAAAAAAGTGTAAAGTGCAAGCGACTTCACACAGATTTCCAAGTAAGAACCGTACAATTGAATCAAACATTGAAATGTGAAGCAGAGTAATGTGAGATAAGGAAGGTTTCTCAATGATTTCAAGGACGCTATCTTTCATGTCCTGCGTATGCTGAAATATCCAGGTTGTAAATAACTCCTTCTCAAATGCCTGTCTGTGACGCAGTGTGTTATCATATTTGGCGTGCATGGCTACATTAGTGTTAAACTTGCAACATTACGGATGGAGGGCGCCACGAACTTGTAAGTCATTTTCAGACGGGTGTCCGGGTAATTTTGATCACACAGTGTATGTCATCGGTGGAGCGTCATTACTGCGTGGTTTCAGCATACACGATCCACAGCTCTGCAAAGTGGTGAACTCCTTTATTTGTTTGCATAATACAGGGTGATTCATTAATACCTGTGTTTTAGATGACGACAGCACAAAAATGTCTACACCTGTAGAAAATAGACACTTATCAGTTGTTAGAAAACACCTCCTAGTTTTAACACACGTTATGGTGCTTGATATGTCCACTGTTTGTGGCACGGGAAACTGCAACAAAATTGTCAAACTCCTCCCATATACGTCCCATGACGTCATGGTCGATATCAGTGACCATATAATAATTATTTCTTAAAACTTGCGGAAGAGACAGGATACACGAACTTTCAGGTAACTCCATGGAGGTAAGTTAGGCGACCGTGGGAGTCTCTGAAATAGACTGGGATCATGATAGGAAGAATGTACCATCCAGTGATTGAGATATTCACAAGCGTCTGAAGGAAAGAGTGGTGGACCGCTGTCCTGTATTCACGATTGACTTGCTGCAGTTGTGGCATAAGCCACTGAAACAAAATGTCCAGTTATCCGACACCAGTCACAGATTTATGATATTGCAGTGTCTGTGTTTTTGTTTTTGAAAGGAACGATGCGATGTTCGTATTTATCCGCCGACACAACGCACAGTTTTTCAATTAAAATGTTTTACACAATGTGTGTACGAGAACAGTTTGTGACGCAGGAATGACGACATAGTTTGGGTTTGGCCGTGAGAAGTGCACGGGGAGCCAAGCGGATAACCGGCCACTCGTGTAAAGCAGGAAATCCGGGAGTAATTCCCAGTCCAGCAGTAATTTTCACTGTCGTCTTCCCTTATACAGCTGATGGTTATTCATATTCGCAACTGCAAATGAATTTCTTGTATATCACAGTTTTCTCCGAAAAAGAAACGGTCCATAAGCTTTTCAAGGTGACATGATATAAAAAAGTGTTAACTTTAGGAGACTTACGAATGTGTTCGACAACCTCTTGAAGATGTTCTGTGCTCCAGACACTTGCTTTATAACTATTCGTGTTTGCAACCATAAGAAAAGAGCCTTGTTCAGTGAGAACCACCAGCAGTGTAGAGACGTCTTCTTCCAGAAGCTGCTGCAAGTCACAGTAAATGTTACAACGAAATTCGTTTTTCCGACTGACAGCGCATGTAACAACTATGACGTTCTTTGTAAAAATTCCTAAACTGACTCATCCCGCGATATCACGTTGTGTAATTAAAAATGTCAACGATGCTTTTCTCCACAGCATTACTTTTGAGGGCGCATCAGCTCACAATAGGGAACTGCCCTTACACGTAATGGCTGGATCCCCGCAGATCGTTTATGATTTCAGGGAGCTGTTTTTTCAGCTATGCTTGTCAAGCATGAAGGAAGATATATGCATCTCGAAACACCACATTAGTGTTATGACGGACGGCAAGATCCTGTATCTTAAATCGTCAACAACTGCGGAGCAGTTCAGTGCGACTCTGTGATTTATGTGGTGATCTACACTCCTGGAAATTGAAATAAGAACACCGTGAATTCATTGTCACAGGAAGGGGAAACTTTATTGACACATTCCTGGAGTCAGATACATCACATGATCACACTGACAGAACCACAGGCACATAGACACAGGCAACAGAGCATGCACAATGCCGGCACTAGTACAGTGTATATCCACCTTTCGCAGCAATGCAGGCTGCTATTCTCCTATGGAGACGATCGTAGAGATGCTGGATGTAGTCCTGTGGAACGGCTTGCCATGCCATTTCCACCTGGTGCCTCAGTTGGACCAGCGTTCGTGCTGGACGTGCAGACCGCGTGAGACGACGCTTCATCCAGTCCCAAACATGCTCAATGGGGACAGATCCGGAGATCTTGCTGGCCAGGGTAGTTGACTTACACCTTCTAGAGCACGTTGGATGGCACGGGATACATGCGGACGTGCATTGTCCTGTTGGAACAGCAAGTTTCCTTGCCGGTCTAGGAATGGTAGAACGATGGGTTCGATGACGGTTTGGATGTACCGTGCACTATTCAGTGTCCCCTCGACGATCACCAGTGGTGTACGGCCAGTGTAGGAGATCGCTCCCCACACCATGATGCCGGGTGTTGGCCCTATGTGCCTCGGTCGCATGCGGTCCTGCTTGTGGCGCTCACCTGCACGGCGCCAAGCACGCATACGACCATCATTGGCACCAACGCAGAAGCGACTCTCATCGCTGAAGACGACACGTCTCCATTCGTCCCTCCATTCACGCCTGTCGCGACACCACTGGAGGCGGGCTGCACGATGTTGGGGCGTGAGCGGAAGACGGCCTAACGGTGTGCGGGACCGTAGCCCAGCTTCATGGAGACGGTTGCGAATGGTCCTCGCCGATACCCCAGGAGCAACAGTGTCCCTAATTTGCTGGGAAGTGGCGGTGCGGTCCCCTACGGCACTGCGTAGGATCCTACGGTCTTGGCGTGCATCCGTGCGTCGCTGCGGTCCGGTCCCAGGTCGACGGGCACGTGCACCTTCCGCCGACCACTGGCGACAACATCGATGTACTGTGGAGACCGCACGCCCCACGTGTTGAGCAATTCGGCGGTACGTCCACCCGGCCTCCCGCATGCCCACTATACGCCCTCGCTCAAAGTCCGTCAACTGCACATACGGTTCACGTCCACGCTGTCGCGGCATGCTACCAGTGTTAAAGACTGCGATGGAGCTCCGTATACCACGGCAAACTGGCTGACACTGACGGCGGCGGTGCACAAATGCTGCGCAGCTAGCGCCATTCGACGGCCAACACCGCGGTTCCTGGTGTGTCCGCTGTGCCGTGCGTGTGATCATTGCTTGTACAGCCCTCTCGCAGTGTCCGGAGCAAGTATGGTGGGTCTGACACACCGGTGTCAATGTGTTCTTTTTTCCATTTCCAGGAGTGTATAACACAGCGAGCTGCAAGACTGGTTCTGTGATTGTGATGTTGGCCTAATGGAAAGTGAGCATGAGAAAAGTGAGCCTTCAGGCCGCTATGACCGCAGTGGCACGGTTGCCCAAAGTGTTTGTGACACGGCATTTGTGGACACCAATGTGACAGTCCAGGCTGGGATTGTGATTAGCACATCATACCTGGGTCGAGCCATGGTGTTGGTAGCCTCCTCCATATGGCACGAATAATCTTGCAAAAATTAAGAAGAAACGAGATTTAGAAGAATCACATACCACACTCACTCACACACACACACACACACACACACACACACACGCCTCTTTCAGTAACAATAATAATAATAATAACAATTTATGGCGCTTATATTGTGTTTCACTTATACCAGTAGCTGATTTTAGCCACTCACTATCTTCATCAGCATCATTCGGAATATTACGTGTGTATTCTTATATTTTATAGTTCAAGTTAGCATTTGCATCTTCGGCTGTGACTTATCAAGTGCATCTGGAACATTCAACAGCAATATTATCTGTACAAGAAGAAAAAGTAATATTTATCTGATTCTCAACAACTGGAAGCAAACCCCAGGAATTTGGGGTTGAGGACAGTGAGCACTGTAGTATTCACATCACAACCACTTTCCCACGAATTGGTTATGAAGGAAGCGATGGTTTGATCGTTGAGGTGCTTGAGACCATGTCGTCAACACGCGGCAAACAGGCATGTTTACCAGCGCCATTACCACTATCATGGCTCTTCATATACATACAATAGTCAATTATTAGACTAAACTGGGACAAGACGTGATCCCAGCTTGCTGTATGTCACCTGCTGAGGACGTGACTGTGAATGCATAATTTTTCTCTGCATGTTGTTGTTGTTGTTGTTGTGGTCTTCAGTCCTGAGACTGGTTTGATGCAGCTCTCCATGCTACTCTATCCTGTGCAAGCTTCTTCATCTCCCAGTACCTACTGCAACCTACATCCATCTGAATCTGCTTAGTGTATTCATCTCTTGGTCTTCCTCTACGGTTTTTACCCTCCACGCTGCCCTCCAATACTAAATTGGTGATCCCTTGATGCCTCAGAACATGTCCTACCAACCGATCCCTTCTTCTGGTCAAGTTGTGCCACAAACTTCTCTTCTCCCCAATCCTATTCAATACTTCCTCATTAGTTATGTGATCTACCCATCTAATCTTCAGCATTCTTCTGTAGCACCACATTTCGAAAGCTTCTATTCTCTTCTTGTCCAAACTACAGTATTTATCGTCCATGTTTCACTTCCATACATGGCTACACTCCATACAAATACTTTCAGAAATGACTTCCTGACACTTAAATCTACACTCGATGTTTTTCTGCATACCACTCAGAAATTTGAACTCGGCAAAACACTACAATGGCCGTGGTATATGTATGTTGCCACAGATATTGAATTTCTACATGTGCTCTGCGTGTGTATGTGTTTTGCAAAACATCCCTTTGAACCTGAGATGTGCAACACTGATGCAGGCAAGCATCATGACGCATCGCCTGAGTTTTCTCTGTGACTGGAACATTAGGATCCTACTATTGTAGGTGGCCTGAGACCTTACTTAGTAAGTATTGAATGAATAAATACGTCATTTAAAAAGACAGTATCATTTATTGATAACCCAGAGTGGTCAGACATGGATGTGAAGAAGAGTTGAGAGGCTTCCATGGGTAGCCATCGACCACTGCTGCTTCCAACCTCATATATAGATGATATATCTGAAATTTTATGGCCCATCGTTGACGAGTTTTATAGGCAATGTATGAGGATCAAAAGAAGTGTGAACAAATAAAATCACCAGTTTTAAATTTCAGTATCATTGATTGATAACCTAACTCTAAATTATTTGTTCATTTACTGAAGCACACATGTAACTGCTACTGTTGACACTCTACATTAAGTCCCTGAATTGGAGAGCAATTGTACTGCTCAAGCTTCCTTAATGAAGCACTCTTGAAGATGTCATGGAGCCACAATACTTTGTTACAGACCTCGACATAAACTGCGTTGTCTCTATGGTCACTGGTTTGGATTGATATGACCATATTTTGACATGATGCTCCTTCTTCATCCTATCATTCTTCATGACTACAGTTAGTTAGCCATGCAATGATTCTATGAGTCTTAGCACATTGTCGTGTACTAAACAGTTTGGATAAAGCAATGATTGTGAAATACTTTGTTAATAACTGTCCAGTACTGGAGAATATAATGAATGCAACACATTTAAAAACAAATTGTCCACACTCATCATAAACCCTCTGTAAGTCCACAATATTATGTTTGCACTCTGAAATGTCATCGTGAAATATTATGCAAGACGTCTGCATTTCTACTACACATTGTCCTATTCCCATCAGTGGTTAATGGATGATGGACCGATTGTGTAGCAGTATTGCATAAGCTGCAGTGCCTGAAGGGAAGTTTTGTCATGATTCAAATTCAGTATGTGTTTCTACATTTCCTGATTTCACTACTTCGAATTTCTGTGAGAAATCTGTAACCGCTGTGGGTGCTAATTCCCTATAGTTCTTAGTACTGGGAACTGGGGACTCACTGTAATAAGAGTAAAACCATGCGTACACATCGTATATTAGGGTCACGCTATTGTTGTACAAGTCAACCTGTAACTTATCGTACAGAAGAAAACTCGAAATTTAAGTACACTATAGCACTAGTTAGTTCCCAGTTGTGAAATCATTTTTCCTATTCCCTCTCCTGTCTGTCTGCAGTGTGACAGTAATAAATGGAGTCGTTTCTAGTTGAACAGATGTCTTAATTGTCCATGTTTGTGTGGACGTCACTGAAACGACTGGATAATCGTAAAGTTTTCAAGAATATAAAGTTAATTGTAGCTGAGTACCATCACTCAACATATGTAAAATTTTCACACGCTCTTCGTCTGATACTTGTACATGAGGCACTTCCAATACCTGTTTATACAATGAAGCGCCAAAGCATCTGGTATAGGCATGCGTTTTCAAACACAGAGAAGTGTAAAGAGGCAGAATACGGCGCTGCGGTCGGCAACGCCTATATAAGACAAAAGTGTCTGGCGTAGTTGTCAGATCGGTTACTGCTACTACAATGGCAGATTATCAAGATTTAAGTGAGTTTCAACGTTGTGTTATACTCGGCACATGAGCGATGCGATACAGCATCTCTGAGGTAGAGATGAAGTGAGATTTTCACGTACGACCATTTCATGAGTGTACCCTCAAAATCAGGAATCCAGTAAAACATAAAATCTCCGACATCGCTGCGGCCGGAAAAAGATCCTTCAAGAACGGGACCAACGACGACTGAAGAGAATCGTTCAACGTGACAGAATTGCAGGCCTTCCGCAAATTGCTCCATATTTCAATGCTGGGTCGTCGGCTAATGTCAGCGTGCGAACCATTCATCGAAACATCATCGATATGGGCTTTCGGAGCCGAAGGCACGACACAAAGCTGTACGCGTCCCCTCGGCCCGTGAACACCGACATTGGACTGTGGATAATTGGAGACATGTGGCCTCGATGGACGAGTCTCGTTTCAAATAGCATCGAGCGGATGGACGTGTACAGGTATGCAGACAACCTCATGAATCCACGGACCCTGCATGTCACCAGGGGACTGTTCCAGCTGGTGGAGGCTCTGGAATGGTGTGGAGCGAGTGTAGTTGGATTGATATAGGACTTCTGATACGTCTAGGTACAGCTCTGACGGGTGAAACGTATAAGCATCCTGTCTGATTACCTGTATCCTTTCATGTCCATTGTGCTTTCCAACAGACATTTCCAGTAGGACAATGCGACACACCACACTTTCAGAATTCCTACAGAGTGGCTCCAGGAACACTCTTCTGAGTTTCAACACTTTTTATAGTATGGTTCTCCACGGCAGATTTGGTGGTCAGGTGGGATTCAGTGTGGCGTCTGTGTCTATAGCATCTTCGTTCTATCATGCATCCAGTTTCCCCAATGTATGCTTTGGGCACTTTCAAGGACTTGGTAGACTCTTGGTTTGTGAAGCTCTAGATCATTCGTAAGTGAGCCTAGTGGTGTCGATCTTTTACGGGGTGGACGAAATACACATTTAACATTATGTCGCTTCAAGATACTTCCTGTTTACCTGGAAGCATTGCCGACGAATGTAATGCACTCTTTATTTACGCTTTTCTTGTTGTTACTGCTGTTGTTTGGGTACAGCCTGTCTAAACGCATGCCTCATCTGCTTACAGCTTTATCCATTTCTTTGGAACGTTGTCTCAAGATGCTTCAGCTCATTTGGAAGTCTGCCTTTGTCGCAGATGGGTTATGTTCAGTGAGCAAGTGTGTGTAAAACGTGTTCATGCTGGGAAATGATGTGGCAACAGAAGGCATGCAGATACAAATCAATGTGTGCTGATTTGTTGTACATATTATGTAGCAGCATGTTATGTGGTTTCCATTTCTCTAGGACTTGAAGAAATGGGAAGGCGCCATGGTAAACGGTATTTTGACATGCAGCAAATTCAGGAGATTGACTTAACCTGTGCTCTGCATTTGGCCGGAGGACAAACGTTTCAACCACATAACAATAGAAAAAGTAGATTTTTTTGGGCTTGTTCGAGGGAATTCCCCTCGAAATCCTTCATTAAATAACAACGAGCGACACTGGACAGGGGGACCCTGCATCGAAACTCACCAGCAGGTCACTATTATTGAGTGGAAGCTCTTACAGATGTTGAACAAACTTAATGTAATTGCGTCTGTGATGTTCGGTTTAACCTGCAATGATCTCAGGAGGGCTGTCAGGCCCTTGTCCAAGCCCTGTGTTACTGTTCCTATGTAGCTAACTAAGGGGTCAGAGGAATATCTCACCCTCTTTGTGGACCTTTGGCAGTCCATACAGTTGCGGAGGTGCTATAACTCGTAGTCGAAGTTTTTTAACAGTTTTCGCATCAAAGCTACTGCGAAGAAATTCGATGATTTTTTCCTGGAGGTGACTTGTCGGATCACTTTCTATGTTCCTGTACGCTGTGTTGCTGAGAAGTCCGTACATTTTCTGGTTGTATTCCAAGACCAAGAGCAGTACCACAGGATTATCTTTAACAGCGGGAAGCATCGTCACGTAAGTCGTGGATGGCAACTCTTTCCGCCTTTAAAACATTGCTCTTCGGTGGTGCGGCACTGGCGAACACGCGGCACGTTTCATGGTGTATTTCTTTGGCCTGAGAGATATCGTGCCAAATTCTGTACAATTAGTGCGTTAGACAGTCAAAATCAAAAGGTAGATAGAGGGTACTGCCCTTAATGCTCCACGTGTTCTCAGTTGGTTACAGATCCGGTTACCTTGCTGGCCAAGGTATGGAGTGCCGCGGTAGACAACAAAACACTCTACCAGTGTGTTTGTTAACTGTAATCGATAATAATATTTCCGTCTTCTTCAGTCTCTTCTTCTTCTTCTGCTCTTCTGGCTCTATCTGTAGTTTCTGGGAACCTTTTGAAATTTTCAGTTACTGGTTCAAACTTTTGTGAGAGAGATTTTTCTCACTACAAACATCCAAATGGTGCCTTTTCCACACTGATTATGATGTCCACAGTCGGGATAATAAGTACTTGAAACCTTTATTCGATCATGAGTACTGTTTCACATGTACAGGATCGGCCTGCCATAAATCGGATAAGTCTCGTATTATTTCCAAGGGGGAATGAACGACTGTCTCCACAGTTCCTTTGACGATCGCTCCTTTTTTGGAGCTCTGAAATGACTGTTGTCATTTAATTCGTGTGCACTAAGTTCCCTGCTGCAACTTATGATCTGAGTTGTTGCAGTCTGTCAATGATTTTGTTCTGGTCATCGTAGAGTAAACAGAATTGCCAGAAACAGCCCAAAAGGCTTGTGAGGGTGGCAGGGTAAGTTGTGCTGAGAAATAATTGTTAAGAAGAAAATTCGATACGTTACCTCACGTCCGATTTAATTAGCATGACGTTAACCAATCAGGTTGCTGCATGCACGAATTTAGTCACTTGCCACCGCTGAAGTGCGGTAAAGCGCAGAAATCTGTGGATCTGTGAATTACCACTTCTTCAAAATCTCATTACCACTTAAAATGTGCTTATTCGGAAGTAATAAATTTAAGACAGGCGAGAGAAAGCTACGTTTCTTCGGTTTTAGGAAACAATATCAAGAAAATGTTTGTCGATACTGCTTGAATTTCAGTGTGCAACGAATTAATTGGCTATGTTAAATCGGAGACGGTGTCACGTATAGAATTTTTTTTCTTCACAATTGTTTTGTCGCAGAATCTATCCTGCAAAACGCATGTCACAGTGTTTGTGACATCCAGTATACTAAAGAAGTGGAGTGATGAGTCTTTTACACAGAGTGTCAACGCCTTCACTCAGTCTATTTGTATCTTTTAAAGCAGATTTAATAATGTTATTGTATCTCTTGCTGTTATAGCCCTTTATTAGTACTTTTGGGTAGTTGCCTATCTTACGTGCATTAGTCGCATGTAATATTTCAGCATAGGTTTTCTTCTCTTTCGTTACATGATTTTCAAGATTTGAAGTTCTGAAAAATATTAGCACCATCAAACCAAGTGTTCTCTCAAATTTGGTATTCGCCATTAGCATTGCTTCCTTGTTTAAACGTTTAGGCTGGCTACCTAGCATACACTCCTGGAAATTGAAATAAGAACACCGTGAATTCACTGTCCCAGGAAGGGGAAACTTTATTGACACATTCCTGGGGTCAGATACATCACATGATCACACTGACAGAACCACAGGCACATAGACACAGGCAACAGAGCATGCACAATGTCGGCACTAGTACAGTGTATATCCACCTTTCGCAGCAATGGAGACGATCGTAGAGATGCTGGATGTAGTCCTGTGGAACGGCTTGCCATGCCATTTCCACCTGGCGCCTCAGTTGGACCAGCGTTCGTGCTGGACGTGCAGACCGCGTGAGACGACGCTTCATCCAGTCCCAAACATGCTCAATGGGGGACAGATCCAGAGATCTTGCTGGCCAGGGTAGTTGACTTACACCTTCTAGAGCACGTTTGGTGGCACGGGATACATGCGGACGTGCATTGTCCTGTTGGAACAGCAAGTTCCCTTGCCGGTCTAGGAGTGGTAGAACGATGGGATCGATGACGGTTTGGATGTACCGTGCTCTATTCAGTGTCCCCTCGACGATCACCAGTGGTGTACGGCCAGTGTAGGAGATCGCTCCCCACACCATGATGCCGGGTGTTGGCCCTGTGTGCCTCGGTCGTATGCAGTCCTGATTGTGGCGCTCACCTGCACGGCGCCAAACACGCATACGACCATCATTGGCACCAAGGCAGAAGCGACTCTCATCGCTGAAGACGACACGTCTCCATTCGTCCCTCCATTCACGCCTGTCGCGACACCACTGGAGGCGGGCTGCACGATGTTGGGGCGTGAGCGGAAGACGGCCTAACGATGTGCGGGACCGTAGCCCAGCTTCATGGAGAGGGTTGCGAATGGTCCTCGCCGATACCCCAGGAGCAACAGTGTCCCTAATTCGCTGGGAAGTGGCGGTGCGGTCCCCTACGGCACTGCGTAGGATCCTACGGTCTTGGCGTGCATCCGTGCGTCGCTGCGGTCCGGTCCCAGGTCGACGGGCACGTGCACCTTCCGCCGACCACTGGCGACAACATCGATGTACTGTGGAGACCTCACGTCCCACGTGTTGAGCAATTCGGCGGTACGTCCACCCGGCCTCCCGCACGCCCACTATACGCCCTCGCTCAAAGTCCGTCAACTGCACATACGGTTCACGTCCACGCTGTCGCGGCATGCTACCAGTGTTAAAGACTGCGATGGAGCTCCGTATGCCACGGCAAACTGGCTGACACTGACGGCGGCGGTGCACAAATGCTGCGCAGCTAGCGCCATTCGACGGCCAACACCGCGGTTCCTGGTGTGTCCGCTGTGCCGTGCGTGTGATCATTGCTTGTACAGCCCTCTCGCAGTGTCCGGAGCAAGTATGGTGGGTCTGACACACCGGTGTCAATGTGTTCTTTTTTCCATTTCCAGGAGTGTATTTGGAGCAGCTGTGCTGACCCTACATATGGTGTCTCTACCAGTGTGTTTGTTAAGTGTAATCGATAATAATATTTCCGTCTTCTTCAGTCTCTTCTTCTTCTTCTGCTCTTCTGGCTCTATCTGTAGTTTCTGGGAACCTTTTCAAATTTTCAGTTACTGGTTCAAACATTTTTGAGAGAGATTTTTCTCACTACAAACATCCAAATTCTATCATTCGTAATTTTCGTCGGATAGCCTTTCCAGGAGTGATAAATTTGTGGCTTGTCATAGACATTCTGTGGTATACTAAACTGTTTTTGAGATAGCGTACACTTATATATACTGAAACTACTTAATATCTATTGCCCTGATAATATGAAGTGCATCCATTTGTACTACTTTGTCTTCTTCACTTCTATCATACAACATCTCAACTTTTCTAGCTACTATCTTTATAGGGTTTTCCATTTCCATTGATTTTGTGTTACATTCGTCGATTTTTCTGTCGTGATATAGACTTGCGTTAGGTTGGTGCTTCACACGGAATGAGTGTATGACATGTATGTGAACTTGTCCATAGTCTACAGAACACTTATATAGTTTCGGATTAGTACACTACCTGTTAAGCAGAACCTAGAGGAAGTTTCGTCTACATCAACCCTCATTCAACTCACTCACTTTATCAATCACAGGAAGCCATCCCGCATGTGACTCCAGCAATCACTTCATTTGTTAACAAATTCACTGAACATCATATCATTCCTACGTGTGCTTCGCAAACATGTTTTAAATTTATACAGCCATTTTTGAATGCTATGATAAGATGTGCGTTACCAACTGCTTTGAAATCCTGCAATATGTCTGACTCAAATAATGGACCTTTCATATGACAACAAAACAGTAATATTTGCGTATCTGATCCTAATTTTCAACTGTGATCTCATCAAATGCGAACACACTATTGGGCTTTACTTTTTCAGACGGTAGAATATCGCTGCTTTCACTAAGTGTCTGGTTACTCCACTGATGTTGTGCAAAGTCTCCTGTAATATCTGGTATTTTGGATGAAATAGGGTTTTCGGAAATGTGTTTACAAGCTTGAAGCTAACCCTTCAAGATATTTGAAATGTCTCTGAGCGCTATGGGACAAGATGTTTTAACACTGATAGAACAGATTCTGTCTTTCTGCAGTCAGATGGGCCAACAATCAAAGTGCATGTACCGGGTGATCAAAAAGTCAGTATAAATTTGAAAACTGAATAAATCTTGGAATAATGTAGATAGAGAGGTACAAATTGTCACATATTCTTGGATTGACGCAGGGATTTATTAGAACAAAAAAAATACAAACGTTCAAAAAAGTCTGACAGATGGCGCTTCATCTGATCAGAATAGCTATAATTAGCATAACAAAGTGAGACAGAGCAAACATGATGTTCTTTACAGGAAATGCACACTATGTCCACCATCATTCCTCTACAATAGCTGTAGTCGAGGAATAATGCTGTGAACAGCACTTTAAACCATGTTCGGAGTTATGGTGAGGCATTGTCGTCAGATGTTGTCTTTCAGCATACCTAGAGATGTCGATCAATCATGATACACTTGCGACTTCAGGTAACCCCAAAGCCAATATTCGCACGGACTGAGGTCTGGGGACCTGGGAGGCCAAGTGGCAGCTGAGCACACGGTCATGACCAAACGACGCGTGCAAGAGATCTTTCACGCATCTAGCAATACTTTTTTTTGTTTTTGTTCTAATAAAACCCCATGTCATTCCAAGCATGTGTGTCAATTTTTACCTCTCTATCTACATTTTTCCGTGGTTTATTAAGTTTTCAAATTTATACTGACTTTTTGATCACCCGGTATTATCAGGATGTAGCGAACCATTCCTGCTCTTCTTCCAGTTTCCAATATTATTGCACGACCATTCTGTTGGCACAAGGCTCTTGTGATTGGAGTGCTTCATCCGCTCAGCGATGATGATGATTATAAATTACATAAGCATGTAGAGTGCTTTTATAGAAAAAAGTAAACACCACACTTAAGCTGAGGCGACAAAAGTCATTGGATACCTCCTAATATGATATCGGACTTCTTTTGCCTGGTGCTGTACAGAAATTTGAAGTGAAATGGATTCAACAAGTCGTTTGAAGTCTCCTGCAGAAATATTGAATCGTGCTGTCTCTGTAGTCGCCCATATCCTATTTATTTATTAACTCTTACATATAGCGGATTAAATGAATATGCTTAAGTAAGATCGTAGTTCTATGCCTACATCTCGTTCAAACATTTCTCCTTATACTGATGTGCAACATGAATCATACATTTGAGTGATGGTTCCCTTTGCTGTGAGATGAGTTTTGTGTACCTTCTCCTACAGTTTGCTCCACACTCTCTTGTACGAGGGCGCGCTGAAAAGTAATGGTTCCAAAATTTTGTATGGAAACTCTTAAGGCTTTGTACACTAAACGAATGTTATTAACACTTTGCATATTTATTGTTCACATCTACATATTTATTTCTCAACATAGCACATGTGTCAAAACAAGAGATTATGTTGCTGATACCACCACTGTTGAATGTTTGACAGTGTTCTTGGAGCCACAATCTCATCTTTGCTTAAACCACTTGATAACTATAAAAGTGTAGATGTTTCTTAAGTTTTTGAAACAGATAGAAATTGGATAGGGACAAGTCAGGACTGTATGGAGGATTATCGATTGCTGTGAATCCAAGGTGTCTGTTTGTTGCAGACAGCGTGTGGCCTGACATTGTCATTTTGGAGGAGAGGATGCTCCACGTGTGGATGAACTCAGAATTTGAAATTCGATTACAGTACACACTTTCTGCCATGCTACACGATACAATTTGATGTCCCCTAGTGGTTGAGGGTTGCAAATACATAGGAATGAAGATCGAAACTGTAGACTGATAATAACATTTCATTTATTCAAAAAATTTTTGGTGTTTCCACGCAAAAATGTCGGACCCATACTTGTAAGCATACCACCCCTAGAACAGATGGACATATGGTTGCCAACTTTACCGATAGTCTAGGGATTTTTGAATTGCATGACTAGAGTACATTAAATTCTTAAAAGTGTGCTCCTGAACATGTACACATTGTCTTTCTTTAAACAGTGTTATATAGTCAGCCTTTTTTTTGGGGGAAATCTCTTACTGTGATAATATCATCAGCTAGAATAATTGATGGGGCAAAATGTTTTAGAGGAATAAAGCAGAAATTACGCTGACATACTAAATACGTTAGTGGACATTAAAATTGCTACATCACGGAGATGAAGTGCTACAAACGCGAAATTTGACAGACTGGAAAACGATGCTGTGATATGCAAATGATTAGCTTTTCAGAGCATTCAGACAAGGTTGGCGCCGGTGGCAACACCTACAACGTGGTGACATGAGGAAAGTTTCCAACCGATTTCTCATACACAAACAGCAGTTGACCGGAACTGCCTGTTGAAACGGTGTTGTGATGCCTTGTGTAAGGTGGAGAAATGCGTACCATCACGTCTCCGACTTCCAATAGGTCGGCTTGGAGCCTATCGCGATTCCGGTTCATCGTATCGCGACATTGCTGCTAGCGTTGGTCGAGATCCAATGACTGTTAGCAGAACATGGAATCGGTGGGTTCATGAGGGTAATACGGAGCGCCGTGCTGGATTCCAACGGCCTCATATAACTAGCAGTCGAGATGACAGGCATCTTATCCGCATGGCTGTAACGGATCGTGCAGCCACGTCTCGATCCCTGAGTCTACAGATGGGGACGTTTGCAAGACAACAACCAACTGCACGAACAGTTCGATGACGTGTGCAGCAGCATGGACTATCAGCTCCCAGACCACGGCTGCGGTTACCCTTGACGCTGCATCACACACAGGAGTGCCTGCGGTGGTGTACTCAAAGACGAACCTGGGTGCACGAATGGCAAAACGTCATTTTTTCGGATGAATCCAGGTTCTGCTTACAGGATCATGATGGTCGCATCCGTGTTTGGCGACATCGCGGTGAACGCACATTGGAAGCGTGTATTCGTCGTCGCCATACTGGTGTATCACCCGGCGAGATGGTATGGGGTGCCATTGGTTCCACGTCTCGGTCACCTCTACCCTTCATTCGATCCCTGCGAAACCTTACATTTCAGCAGGATAAAGCACGACCGCATATTGCAGGTCCTGTACGGGCCTTTCTGGATACAGAAAATGTTCGACTGCTGCCCTGGACATCACATTCTCCAGATCTCTTACCAATTGAAAGCGTCTGGTCAATGGTGGCCGAGCAACTGGCTCGTCACAATACACCAGTCACTACTCTTGATGAACTGTGGAATCGTGTTGAAGCTGCATGGGCAGCTGTACATGTACACGCCATCCAAGCTCTGTTTGACTCAATACCCAGTCGTATCAAGGCCGTTATTACGGGCAGAGGTGGTTGTTCTGGGTACTGATTTCTCAGGATCTATGCACCCAAATTGCGTGAAAATGTAATGACATCTCAGTTCTAGTATAGTATATTTGTCCAATCAATATCTGTTTATCATCTGCATTTCTTCTTGATGCAGCAATTTTAATGGCCAGTAGCGTAGATGATTATACTCATCTAGGGATATTATTCGAATCACTTTATCTCGGATTATGAAATACCACCAATGGACGAAATTTCTGAGGGAACATAGTTCCCACACTGATGCATTTACAAGGCTTCATCTTTAAGTTTTAACTGACCTTAAGGGGCTCCGGAACGCCCTATACTTGCAATGTTAAAATAACGCTTATAAATTACATCTTTCCTCACAAAGTATTTGAGGTAGGAAGTTGAACTTTTTGCAGATTATTTATTGGAATTTGGGCTACAACTTAACACAGGGATTTTACAAAATTTTAGTTCAGTTACTAAAGATGATTTTTTTTCAACTGTAATGAAAATTCACAACATTTTTTTTGCAATTTTTTATTTATATATTCAAAAATATACAGTTTTTTGGAAAAAGGCTGTGTTAAATTATGCAGAAGCTACTGTGTAACATTTTCTGAAAGTTTGAAACAAATATGTTTGGAAGATCCTTAGAAAACATGTAATTAGTATGAGAAGATAAAAGTTTTGGGAATCGAGCGACAAAGATTGGATTAACTTTTTAGTGCATTCCAGGTCCATAGGATGGATTATCTTCATCCTCTGCAAACTCCTCCTCCAGCTTCCTCTTGTTCCTCTTCCTGTTTACTCTTGCTTGTATTTCTAGACTCTTTACAGACCTGTCTGCAGCCCGAAGGCGTTCCTTGTCTAAAGCAAGCATCGCTCGTACCATGTTAGAACCTATCTTCATTCCCATATTTCTAAATACCTTGCACCTTACAATGTTGCCATCATTGAAAGTCGCAACAGCATCATACACACCAAAGTGAAGTGTTTCTATTCCAACAAATACAGTCTTGGGGATTCTCGACCATATAACACTATTTACACTTTCATTGGGGTTTTGAGTTTTTCCGTTAATACACTTTTTCAACAGTTCAGGTGCTGCTAAGTCTCTGAAAATAGGTTTTATCACCTCCATTATTGCATGAGGCAGACTATGCTTATGAGTGTACACTTCACCAGTTAGCAATCCTTTGTTATATTTACACCAACTGTCTTCTTCTTTGGGACACAAGCTATGTTGGGGGTTTTCATCGGTTGAAGAAGTATGAAAAAAAAGAGCCCAAACACCCTTCTTCATTTCGCCGACACTTTGGATTTCTAATTTCTAATAACTTTACTTTTACTCATCATTATACTTCAGCAAAACAGAGACTCAAGAAACAGAATTAACTACGAATATTTTCCAGATAACGACAGAGTAAATAAACATGAAACAATCGACAATCACACCAGCGATATATATTGAACCATCACAGGTTAGCCACAACACATACTTTATCTCACATCACTAAAATGTACCTGATAAACACGGACGTTAATAATAACACCATTTGACAGCAGTTTAACAGCGCCACAGTGGGTCACGCCCATGTAGAACACATTTCAAAGAAAATTTAAAAATAGTTGTAGTCTTCGGAATTGAATAAATTATATATCTATTAAAAGGTAATAGTCTGCAGATGCAGAAAACGCAAAAAAGTAAAAATTGAACTTTTCATGAATTTGAGCCTTTCCGGAGCCCCTTAAAGAGCATTATTTGCACGCAAGGCAACTGCAGTTACTTAAACTTCAACTCTGTTAGCGTTTGAAAGTTCTCACACAGCAGCTACTTCGAGATAGCTGTTAGTATATATTTAGCAGCAGTGCACGCAACTTTTAAAAAGAAAAAGAGTTGTCCACGAAATTATTGTTTCGAACCGCTTTCATTAATGTCCACTAGCAGAACTGTTTCAGAGGCCACCATCACCCTCACCTCTCCTATGACAAACTGTTAGTGCGGGCGGCAGTATGCTTCTGCGCGGATAACAACGTTTGCTTCGAAATCTGATATCTTCTGACGACGCGAAACGAGGTTAATCATGAAGAGTTGTATTAGGGTAAAGGGCCAAATACACATATCAAAAAAAGGTTTGCCCCACCTCGGATCCGAGAGTTATAGAACCTGTACAGAAAACTGGAATAGAGATCAATATAAACATCATTAGCACCCTTTTTATTGCTCATGAAAACCATACATTGCATGTTGTACCATCATACAGCGAGACCTTCAGACTGCTGTACACATCGGTACCTCTAATACCCAGTAGCACGTCCTCTTGCATTGATGCATGCTTGTAATAGCCGTGGCATACTATCCACAAGTTCATCAAGGCACTGTTGGTCCAGATTCCCGCATTCCTCAACGGTGATTCGGCGTAGATGCCTCAGAGTGGCTGGTGGGTCACGTCGTCTATAAACAGCCCTTTTAAATCTATACCAGGCATATTCGACGAGGATCATGTCAGGAGAACATTCTGGCCACTCTAGTCGAGCGATGTCGTTATCCTGACGGAAGTCACTCACAAGATGTGCACGATAGGGGCGTTAATTGTTATCCACGAAGACGAATACCTCGCCAATATGCTACCGATATGGTTCGGCCCCACATAATGCCACCCCAAAACAACAGGGAACCTCCACTTTGCTGCACTCACTGGACAGTGTGTCTAAGGCGTTCAGCGTGACCGGGTTGCCTCCAAACACGTCTCCGACGGTTTGATTGAAGTCATATACGACACTCATCGGTGAAGAGAACGTCGGGAGTGAAGTTGCGCATCACGCACCCTATTGCGCACAGTTTGAGTCGTAACACGACGGCCTGTGGCTGCACGAAAAACATTATTCAATGTGGTGGCGTTGCTTTCAGGGTTCCTCCGAGCCATAAACCTGAGACATGTCATAGACAGTTCCTGTATCTCCGTATCTCCTTCATGTCGGAACAACATCGCTTTGGTTCACTCCGAGGCGCCTGGCCACTTCCCTTGTCGAGAGCCCTTCGTGGCACAAAGTAACAACGCCGACGCGATCGAACCTTGGTATCGACCACCGACCATGGTTGAACTACAGACAACACCAGCCATGTACCTCCTCCCTGATTGAACGACTGGAACTGATCGGCTGTCGGACCGGCGCTGCTCATCCATAGTTGTTTACATCTTTGAGTGGGTTTAGTGACATCTGTGAACAGTCAAAGGGACTATGTGATATAATATCCACAGTCAACATCTATCTTCAGGAGATCTGGGAACCAGGGTGATGCAAAACTTTTTTTGATATGTGTAGAACTGACGTAGCTGCGGCGTCAGAGCCAACCCATATAGCCAATTACTTAGGAAGTACTTTCAGGGCGGTCTCCTGCAGCGATATAAGCCTTCATCCGCAGGAAATTTCATGTTCGATGGTTTTCAGAACCGATAGGACAACCTGCTGGGAGAATACATTGCATTGTTAATAGCCACATAAGTATGATTGTTACGGTTTAGTATGTGTCGTAATACTATTATGACAGGAAGGACGCTTATTACATCATTGCCGCGATATTAATTAATAGCTTCGTATATAATATTTTAATGCAAAAAGAATACAGAATTTTCACATCAGGCGTTATCAAGACAGTACACTCTTGTCCAATAGTTCCACGACATTTAATGGATTCTGCCATAACAGTACGAGCCATCACCAACAACATTATGGCGTTCTATTACCAAAATATTACCATTACTCACTAGGCAAGCATAGTCATCCAGTTTGAGAACAGTCTCGAATTTGGAACCCCTGAAGTAATAGTAATTACAACCTGCCTTCATGTCAGTAATATACCACAGTAATCTCTGTTATGCGTTCAATGCGGATGAAAGCAGAAGGTTTTGTTATATTTCAGTTGTGAAATACATCACTTTCGGCAATTTTCGTGCCGTGCATTCTCCAAATGCCTTTCAGACTAATTTCGGTGAGATTGACGAACGCGTATCTTTTGTTAGGAACTGACTCGTAATCTACCTGATAAACATCTACGAGCATCTCCGCTTATTAAATGCACAGGGGCTTTAGCAGCGTCTGTAGCTCGTGGTTTACAGGCTAGCGTTGCTGCCTCTTGATCACGGAGTGCCGGGTTCGATTCCCGGCCGGGTTGGGGATTTTCTCTGCCCGGGGACTAGGTGTTTGTGTTGTCCTCATCGTTTCATGATTATCATTATTACTCATAATAGGGGCTATATTGCACTGTGAAAAAATTGGACTGTGTAAAACGTGGGACAGTTGAGCGCTCCGCATACAAAACATCAACAAACTTTAGCAGTAGTCATCAACATGATTAAATCTTTTTCAGGAGATTTTTACTGCGAAAAATCGTTGGAAATATGAATTAGGGAACTTCTTCCGTCCCTTTTCTAGGAGTCTAATAATTAACAACATAGTTCAAAGATTTAAACATGGCTGTGTTGTCAGCGACCGTTACCACGTAGAATTAAAGCAATAAACAACCCTCGCTCGCAAAATGGAATCTTTTTGACATAAGGTTCAGCCACTTCTCAGAGTGCCTTCATCATAAATAAAACATTTAAACTCGCCTGTAATATATGCACAAAGTTTTAGGATTTTTTTTATAAGTGAAAGTACTGACCAGCGGTATAAAAAAAGAAAATGCATAGCATTTACATGTCACGTATAAAATAAAATACCAAGCGATAAAGAAACTTCTATCACGTAGTTGTAGTTGCTCATTAAGAAGGAATCCATCATTTAGAGAGAGATGTTTAAGAATTTATAATTCTTCGAGAACATCTAATCTACGTCCTTTCTTCTCAGTGTGCAAAATGTTGATGTGGTGGACAGCTTTCGGCGCGTGACTTGTAATCAGCAAGTGGTCGGCAAAAGACGAATTTTTGGAGCTAGTACCAGTTTTTCTTGAAAGATGTTCTTTGTATCTGTCTGTAAAAGCACGTCTTGTTTGCCACTATGTAGTAAGAAGAGCAGGTGTCACAAAGAATTTTACAGACACCATAGTCTTTCAAAGGGGAAGGGGTCGATTTAGAAAATGGTACTAGCACCCAAAATGCACATGCGTTTTTACTTATAATTATTTTGTGTGTAACTATCTAAAAGTTGAAATAATGTTCATAAGGTTATTTCAATAGCACGTTTGACAGGTGAATAGTTATTTTGTCTATATTAAGCACACTGACAGTTACGGGACTAACATTCTGCGTAGTGTCTGTTGTTCTACGTCGTGTCTCCCTACTACTTTCGCGCAACGACGCTCTGAGCGTGTTTTTTAGGGAATTGACTAGTTTGAACCTGGGAGCTGTTGCTGGTAAGGAGGCGCCAGACCACACATGACATGTACAGTTAAGAAGAGTTCAGTGAGACTAGCGATGAGATAACCAAATACTTAAAGATTTCAGCGTCAGCTCCACTGCACTCCCTGTAAAAGAATCTTAATACTAACTAAATTTAGTGGAAGGGGTTCAAGGCTTTCCTATTTTTAGTTAGCTGGTAAAATAACGTCGAAAAAGCAGTTAAGTTTACCATTGGAAATTTTATTCTACTCACAAAACATTGTTTATAAGTTGCACTATTGATACACGGAAATGTTTTAATACAGGATGATAAAAACCAACTGCGTTCAACAAAAATGTGAACGAATATTCCCTGAATGGGTTTCCAAGTTCTACAATGGATCGAAGGATGACCTATGCCATATCACATCTATAATCTAGGTTTAAACTAAGTTTCACAAAAGAGAAAACTATCAAAATGGTCTACAGTGACCCTCAATTACCTTTAATTACTTATCTAACTTGTCGTAAATTACAGTGGCTGATGTGGCTTCTCAATAATTATATAACAGAAAAATCATCCTGTTTCAGTTTTGAACTTACGTAGCAAATGTGAATACCATGAGCTTCAATTGACGATCGACACTAGCATTACGTAAAAAGGGGATGTAACAGATGAGACTTCTGCAGTTCTGAGTGAAGCTTTATGCGCTGTTATGCGACATCGCGTGCGTTCATTACCTTGTCGTTGGTTAGGCAGTGTCAGGGGTTGTCGGTCGGCACCGCTCCACGCACCTCGCCGACACGGAAGCAACTCTCTCCTTACTTCTCCTTACTACAATTTACCGAAGTTGGTTTAAGAAAACAACTATCTGGCTGTGTTTTCATCTGACCAATCAGGGTCTCAATGTTAACCTTAAGCTCCGCCTACAAAAATTCTGTCTATCCAATGAGAAACGTTATACTTTTCGTGGTGGGGCTATGTTTTTAAAGTTTGCAACGTAACAGAGACGCGAAAAAGTCTCACGCTAAAACTTGCAGCTGGTGTGACCCTTTTTGGTGTTATTGTAAGATCTATACTGTTCTTCTGGAGGGCTCTAGCTTTTAACATGGGCTGGGGGGTGGTCCTGGTGGTTATCTGGCGACGTGGGTGTCCGTCCCTTATCGTATGGCCTTCTAGCTTAACATGGTTCTGCTCTTCACGGTGGGAAGGTATGACATGCATTTAGGCATTCTTGTGTTAGTCTGTGGTATTCCATTTGCTCACTAATTACTCGTATTACTTTAGTTAATTTAATGTCACGATTTATTCGGAGCTATGTGACATACTACTGGATTTGCTTATCATGTCAGGGTTTTCATGGAAGGTGTTGGATTTGCCTGACACCTTACACGGGGAACCACATTTTTTTCACTTTCCATTCTCCACTCCTACGAACAGAGCAGACTGTTAGATATCAGGCCTATTAAAAATCGCTGCCCTCTCCAGCCAAATATCCGAGCATGCTGGGAGGAAAACAATGGGGATATCAGTTCAGAATTTCTGAAACTGGACTTACGGTTTCAGTTTTCACTTGATAACCCATGAGCCTAGTTCGGAACCTGGTAATTTATATTTTGTTTGTCTTGTAGGTTAAAATTATCAGATTTTCGAGAAAAAAATTGTGCATACGTTTTTTGTGGATAGTTTGTTTGTGTGTGTGTCTATGGTGGAGGTACTACTTTAGGTGTGCTTATTTTAGTTCAAAAATGGTTCAAATGGCTCTGAGCACTATGGGACTCAACAACTTAGGTCATAAGTCCCCTAGAACATAGAACTACTTACACCTAACTAACCTAAGGACATCACACACACCCATGCCCGAGGCAGGATTCGAACCTGCGACCGTAGCAGTCCCGCGGTTCCGGACTGCAGCACCAGAACCGCACGGCCACCGCGG
Organism: Schistocerca cancellata; assembly: GCF_023864275.1. Lineage (NCBI taxonomy): Eukaryota > Metazoa > Arthropoda > Insecta > Orthoptera > Acrididae > Schistocerca > Schistocerca cancellata. The sequence continues at coordinate 418,980,811 of NC_064634.1, read as the reverse complement.
CCGGTGCTTATTTTAGTCCCAGAAAATATTTAACTTGAGAATTACATTAGAAAAGGCTGGACACTTTCTCTATTTCAGACGAATAGGCATTTTTGAAATATACATTTCGTAACAAAGTAATCAGAACCATTTTAGGCGCGCGGGTTAGTCGCGAGGTCTGAGGTGCCTTGTCACGGTCCGGGTGGCTCCCCCCGTCGGAGGTTCAAGTCCTCTCTCGGGCATGGGTATGTGTGCTGTCCTTAGCGTAAGTTAGGTAGTGGGTAAGAATAGGAACGAAATTTCCAGAACCATTTTATCTCTCAAAGATTGATAGAAACTGAGCTGTACTTCTGAAACGAGGGTAGTTTATAAATATTAGAACAGTACATTACGTACTGAATTATACTGCACTGGCAATAAATGAGTTTTTTGTACGTAGATACTTCTGTTTTCAATCTTTTTCTTCGTACGTCACCGTTAATAGGCGATGAAGGGGATCTCCATGTGACTTTCGAAGAATCTGCGGAAGAGCACACAGTTGCCCAAAGTAGATGACACACGGAGACACATCCACGGAGGTCACGACAGCTCACGAGAGCGATGCCCTGTGGCATCTACGCCGCCAGCGGCTAAGAGCTGTGGCGGCGGCAGCTACAACAACAACAACAACAACAACAACAGCAAACACGGGAAGCCCCGAACAGCTGTGCTAGTAAATCCTTAGCAGCGGCGCCTAGGAACGCAGCGAAGCCCCAGGCGGCGAGATTATTCCCCGTGGAAATAAACAAGCTGGCAGTAATCCGTGCGAAGCACATAAAACACCGCGACAACACTGCCCTGTTTCGTTGGTGCGGCAACGGACCAGCATGGCGGCTAGGATGCGGGTTAAATGGAGGGGGGGAGGTAGGAGGGGGACGCGTGGTATAGCGACAGGAGGTTGGTAAAAATACAGACAAACAAATAAACATAGGCCGCTGTGGCGAGAGACTGAAAATGGGGAGTAGCAGGGTGGGGGCTGAGGTGAGAGGAAAGGAGGGGCTTTATTTCAGCACTACCAGAATTCGGGACTGAGCTGGTTAATCTGGCAGCGGTCTACTGCCAGCTCACTGACTCACTCATTCACTCGCCTAATTGGCGGAAGGAGGGATGAGGGATGCTTCTCGCAAACACACGCACGCACACACACGCACACACACACACACGAGTTAAAACCGCGATGCTTGTGTTCCCGTATCCGCTTGTCTGTCTGCCCTTCTCGTTTTACTTGTGCACGCGTGCGAGTGCGTATATGTGTGTGCGTGTATGTGTGTGTGTGTGTGTGTGTGTGTGCACCGACAGGTACGTGCTTAAACCTCTCCCCGGCACAGCAGCGTGTGCCGAGCACGTCGCTAACACAATGTCTGTAGCTCGCGGCGTCCGCTTTATCTGTCGGCGGTGTATCTTCCTCCTGTCGGAGTTACGGCTCGTCCTGGATTACGCTCGCACCACAGTATCTTGTCTCTTAACGAATCTCGCGCGCTTGTAGTGCTCCCTTATCCTTTCTACTACAAGCGTCCCACACTGCAGCGCTTGTTCATCTGCAGTCACTGGTTACAAATGGGTGAGAAATACGTGTGTTTCGCTGGATTAGGATAAAGGGCGAGTCACCATCAGCATATTCTCAAATCTGCAACCTCTACATCTACATCTACATCTACATGGATACTCTGCAAATCACATTCAAGTGCCTGGCAGAGGGTTCATCGAACCACCTTCACATTTCTCTATTATTCCTGTCTCGTATAGCACGTGAAACCAATGAACACCTATATCTTACCGTACGAGCTCTCATTTTCCTTATTTTATCGTGGTGGTCGTTCCTCCCCATGTAGGTCGGTGCCGATAAAATACTTTCGCATTCGCAGGAGAAAGTTGATGATTGGAATATCGAGATAAGATTCCGTCGCAACGAAAACCGGCTTTCTTTTAATGATTTCCAGCCCAAATCCTGTATCATTTCTGTGACACTCTCTCCCATATTTCGCGATAACACAAAACGTGCTGCCTTTCTTTGAACTTTTTCGATATACTCCGTCAGTCCTTTCTGGTAAGGATCCCACACCACGCAGCAGTACTCTAAAAGAGGACGGACAAGCGTAGTGGGTGTAGTCTCCTTAGTAGGTTTGTTACATTTTCTAAGTGTCCTAGCAATAAAATGCAGTATTTGGTTAGCCTTCCCCACAACATTTTCTGTGTGTTCCTTCCAATTTAAGTTGTTCGTAATTGTAATACCTAGGTATTTAGTTGAATTAACGGCTTTCAGATTAAACTCATTTATCGTGTAACCGAAGTTTAAAGAATTCCTTTTAGCACTCATACGGATGACCTCACACTTTTCGTTATTTAGGGTGAACTGCTACTTTTAGCACCATTTAGATATCTTTTCTAAATCGTTGTCCAGTTTGTTTTGATCTCCTGATGACTTTATTAGTCGATAAACGACAGCGTGATCTGCAAACAACCTAGGACGGCTGCTCAGATTGTCTCCCAGATCGTTTATATAGATAAGGAACAGCAAAGGGTCTCTAACGCTACCTTGGGGAACGCCACAAATCACTTCTGTTTTACTCGATGACTTTCCGTCAGTTACCACGAACTGTGATCTCACTGACAGCAAACCACAAATCCAGTCACATAACTGAGACGATAATCCTTAAGCACGCAATTTCACTACGAGCAGCTTGTGTGGTACACTGTCAAAAGCTTTCCGGATATCCAGAAATACGGAATAGATCTGAAAGCCCTCGTCAATAGCACTCAACACTTAATGTGAATTAAGAGCTAGTTGTGTTTCACAGGAACGATGTTTTCTAAACTCATGTTGACTTTGTGTCAATAGACCGTTTTCTTCGACATAATTCATAATTTTCGAACGCAGTATATGTTCTAAAATCCTGCTGCATATCGACGTTAACGATACGGGTCTGTAATTCAGTGGAATACTCCTACTACCTTTCTTAAATACTGGTGTGACCTCTGCAACTTTCCAGTCTTCGGGTACGGATCTATCGTCGAGTGAACGGTTGTATATGATTGTTAAGTATGGAGCATACTACGAAAGGAACCTAATTGGCACACAGTCTGCACCAGAAGACTTGCTTTTATTAAGTGACGTAAGTTGCTTGACTACTACGAGGATATTTGCTTCTACGTTACTCATGTTGGCAGCTGTTCTCGATTCGAATTCTGGATATTTACCTCGTCTTCTTTTGTCTTTTGTCTTCCACCTCGGTGGATACATTTAGGTTATGGTTTTTGATTCGTACATCGTCGTATCTCCATAGCTTCAAATAGCGTTAGAACCGACTTTCTGATAATTATAAATTAAAACGGAGACTTGGGGTCATTTTTTTCAGTATTCTCAAGTATAGAGAAAAATCAAAAAGTGATGGATTAAGTTTCATAGATTATGGGAAAGGCAAATGATACCACCGAAGAAAACTGCTTCGGAAATATTGCATATCGCAGACAGTAGAGGATACCTTAACAAAAATAATGTAAGAACGCCATAAAGATAATATATGCCTGACTATAGGTGGCAAGAAATTTTCAGAGAAATCTGGAGAAAGCGAATGCCTGTTACAAGGCTGTCCCATGAAAGCCGTGTAGATAAAAATATTTATAGATATTAATATCAGGAGCCTGCCGATGTGGCCGAGCGGTTCTAGGCGCTCCAGTCTGGAACCGTGTGACCACTACGGTCGCAGGTTCGAATCCTGCCTCGAGCATAGATGTGTGTGATGTCCTTAGGTTAGTTAGGTCTAAGAATTTGTAAGTTCTAGGGGACTGATGACCTCAGATGTTAAGTCCCATTGTGCTCAGAGCCATCGTTTATTAATATCAGGAAATCGGTACTTAAATACGAAAGAATGAATCTTCACCTTCTACAGTTTGATGATTACTAAGTCATAATAGCACAAGAAGAAAAGAATGCCAATCATATTCAGGTTGTCGCAGGACAGTATTGAGGAATATGACATGAGCGCTCATCTGAAGCCAATATAATTGGATGTGGGCTTATGCCCTATTCCAGATGGTCTGAGTAGACTGGAACTGAAGCCAATATAATTGGATGTGGGCCTATGCCCTGTTCCAGATGGTCTGAGTAGACTGGAACTGTCAAAAGTAATTAATCCGAGAAGCACAAACACAATGCCTGATTTATGTTATACACACAAAATCAGAGGGGCTCGGCAAGGGAGTCTCATGGACTACATGGTTAGAAAAATTCGCCAGGGTTCAACAGGAAATAGTATAAAAATCACAGCATATGCACATAATGTGACGATTTGGTAAGGAAGTGGACAGAAATTGGAAGAACAGCTAAATACCTGGCGGAGAGTAATTGAAGTCACTGAAATAAGGTTAGAAAAAAGTGAAGTCATGAAAATCGCAGGAAAATAAAAATTGTGAGGGTTGTAAGTTGTGGTGGAGGACTTATTAAAGTATTAGATCCTTTCAAGTATCTAAGAAATAAATTAATGAACGTACGAAACATTAGGAATGATATTTCGGGGAGAATTAAAAACTGTTCATATTTTTATTATTGTGTATCGGACATAATTAGAAATTGAAAAATGCTTGCCAAAAGAACGATCATGGTACACAAGACGTATTAACTGCCAATTCTGACCTATGGATCAGAATGTTCGACCTGGACTAAGAATGATGTGAGAAGAACAGTGGCGACAGAATTGCGTTTCCACGAGGTATCCTGGGGAACATGAGAAGGGACAATATGAAACACCCTTCAAAGCATTCCCTAAACTAAATTGCCGAGAGAAATGGACTTAAATGGTTTGGCAACATTATAGGAATGGGACAAGAAAGACTTCCAAGAAGAGCCCTAGAATTTGGAGCAAGAACAGTCGGAAGGCCATGAACTAGATGGAGAGATCAGTTGAAGGGTGGTAAGAATTGAAGAGAACTGCAATGGGATGAGATGTTGGATGATAGACTGTGGGAGAAAATAGAAGCTTACGAGAGGTTCTGTCAATGATCTGTATCAGCAAAACGTCTCAAGAAGAAGAAGAAAAATATGAAGAACAAGAAGTGTGTTGTACGCGTTGGGCAGCGAGAAAGAGTTGTATACCAATTGACTGACCTGTCAAATATAGCCCTGAAGAAGTTGAAGAAACGCTCTCAATTTTCATATTATCTTACGGAAAAACAAAAGTTACGCTACTGCAATTAATAGGTGCTATCGAGAACTGCACTTTACCGAAACTACGATTCGGTAGTTTTGGTACACTATGTAAACGGCGTAGTAAATGGTAGGATTATCTATAGTACTGGTAAAATTGGTAATGAAAGAAACAAAAATGACTGTTTAGGAGAGAAACTGGGAGCCGAGGACTTCCCTTTCTCTTTCTTTTTCTTTGTTTTACACATCATAAGAAATACACATCATTCAGCGTCAGTCCACTGTGTATTTTATATCCTTACGGAATATAATTTGCATTTTATACGTAAGAAAAATTAGTTAATCACGTACCTTCGGCGCTTTCATTTAACTAAAGTAGCTTCTTTTGATGCAAGTACAGTTTACAAGCACAAATATATACGATTATTGTCGTTTCTGTACTCAATATAACGTTATTCATTATTATCAAAGGCAAGTGTTTCCTGTTACTATTGATAAATGTGGAAGTTTTTTTATCAATAAGAAAAAGATGTTTTATATAATTACGAGCAGATGTTAAACCGATGTTTGATATATTTTTGTTACGCTGCATTTCTATTTTAACTTTTTGTTTAGGTTGTGTTGTCTGTTGCTATATGATAACCTGTGTTCTTTTCTTTATTATCTCTACAATATCCCCCTGCTTCACGTTACAAAAAAAATGGTTCAAATGGCTCTCAGCACTATGGGACTGAAGTCATCAGTCCCCTAGAAGTTAGAACTACTTTAACCTAACTAACCTAAAGACATCACACACATCCATGCCCGAAGCAGGATTCGAATCAACGACCGTAGCGGTCGCGCGGTTCCAGACTGTAGCACCTAGAACCGCTCGGCCATCCCGGCCGGCTTCACGTTACAAATCAACGATTACTGAATACAACCCGAATTAAAGATTGACAGCTGTAGATACTTTTAAAAAACAGATAAGAGGATAATTACGAAATGCAAATATGTTCTGTAAGTTACCTTTCCATTTATATATCCTCACACAGTTTCTAGACGGTTCACCGATTTCAGTTTTTAGAGTAATCTAGTAAGACACTGGTCAAATAAATAAAGAAACCGATCACTATGAGGTAATGCCCAATAGGTATGCAAAACATCTAACTTACAGGCAACGCGGGTATGAGATTAGGTGACCAAAGGTATAAGGAAAATTACCGTATCCTACTTACCGCTGTCTACGATGGCCTACGGTAGTTTTACAGCTCTTGTGGTGTCGCTGTGAGAGAAAACTGGCGCCAAGTCCCCGCCACTGAAACGTCTCTCATACACAGCGAACGCCAAAATGCAATGGGAAGCACTGACCGTTTGGGAGAACTGGGTGTACCAACACATACCGGCGCTCACCCATTTGGCGTTCCAGTCTCTTTAACAAGCGGATTTCATCTCCGCCGTGAATACAGATCTGCACCTCTGATGTCGTGATACGGCACCGCTACCTCGCAAATGTTGATGAATGCTGAATATATTTCAAATATCAAAGCGTGACCGTAAACATGATTTTTACCCGGCGGAGTGTACTTGTTGATGCACCGCTGGTTGATCTGCGCGAGATGCGAATGAAAACTCGCGCAGACTCCTGCAGACAAAGGCGGCCGGCCTTTCAGAGACTTAATCTGCCAGCGCCGCCTCTCGCTATTGACAGTCCATCCTATCCTCGCGCTGCCCTGGCCGGTCTTTCATCGTCGGCACAAATTTCACTAATTGGGCTGCGGCTTATCCGGCAGCGCTTTTGTTGCCCTGCCTCGCGTGGCGCACTGCGTTTGATTCCCAGGTGCGGCCAGGTCGCTCGTCTCCCCCTCCCCCCCCCCCCCTTCATCACAACACGTCTCTTCCCCGACGCACAGGCCGGACTCTGGCTTGCTGTCTGTCCGTTGACTGGTGAAAGGCGGACACATCCACTGAAAGTTACAAAGGGGCCACGCCGACACACTGGAGCGAAGTCTCTCCAGACCGGTGGTCCGCTGGCCACATGCGCTCCAAATCAAGTGGTCGTGCGGCCTGCGGTGATCAACCGCATTTTACGAGGGGCAGTCAATAAGTAGTGCAACACTTTTTTTCTGAAAGCAGGATGATTTTATTCGGGAGTCCAATATACCATATTACACTGCAAGGAAAAAAATTGTACATCCTTTCAGAGGTTTCTAATTCACTCAAGATTAATTGTTTCGACAGTGCGTATGGAATACATGAAATGATTACAGTTGCGGATCAATAGCACAAGGAGTTCTGATACATCGACCCATGCTGAAACATCGTAAATGTGTAGCCTCCGCAGGTGTGAGTGCAGGCACTGACTGTGACATCCAGTCGACCGTACAGATGGGAAATACACTCCTGGAAATGGAAAAAAGAACACATTGACACCGGTGTGTCAGACCCACCATACTTGCTCCGGACACTGCGAGAGGGCTGTACAAGCAATGATCACACGCACGGCACAGCGGACACACCAGGAACCGCGGTGTTGGCCGTTGAATGGCGCTAGCTGCGCAGCATTTGTGCACCGCCGCCGTCAGTGTCAGCCAGTTTGCCGTGGCATACGGAGCTCCATCGCAGTCTTTAACACTGGTAGCATGCCACGACAGCGTGGACGTGAACCGTATGTGCAGTTGACGGACTTTGAGCGAGGGCGTATAGTGGGCATGCGGGAGGCCGGGTGGACGTACCGCCGAATTGCTCAACACGTGGGGCGTGAGGTCTCCACAGTACATCGATGTTGTCGCCAGTGGTCGGCAGAAGGTGCACGTGCCCGTCGACCTGGGACCGGACCGCAGCGACGCACGGATGCACGCCAAGACCGTAGGATCCTACGCAGTGCCGTAGGGGACCGCACCGCCACTTCCCAGCAAATTAGGGACACTGTTGCTCCTGGGGTATCGGCGAGGACCATTCGCAACCGTCTCCATGAAGCTGGGCTACGGTCCCGCACATCGTTAGGCCGTCTTCCGCTCACGCCCCAACATCGTGCAGCCCGCCTCCAGTGGTGTCGCGACAGAAGTGAATGGAGGGACGAATGGAGACGTGTCGTCTTCAGTGATGAGAGTCGCTTCTGCCTTGGTGCCAATGATGGTCGTATGCGTGTTTGGCGCCGTGCAGGTGAGCGCCACAATCAGGACTGCATACGACCGAGGCACACAGGGCCAACACCCGGCATCATGGTGTGGGGAGCGATCTCCTACACTGGCCGTACACCACTGGTGCTCATCGAGGGGACACTGAATAGTGCACGGCACATCCAAACCGTCATCGAAGCCATCGTTCTACCATTTCTAGACCGGCAAGGGAACTTGCTGTTCCAACAGGACAATGCACGTCTGCATGTATCCCGTGCCACCCAACGTGCTCTAGAAGGTATAAGTCAACTACCCTGGCCAGCAAGATCTCCGGATCTGTCCCCCATTGAGCATGTTTGGGACTGGATGAAGCGTCGTCTCACGCGGTCTGCACGTCCAGCACGAACGCTGGTCCAACTGAGGCGCCAGGTGGAAATGGCGTGGCAAGCCGTTCCACAGGACTACATCCAGCATCTCTACGATCGTCTCCATGGGAGAATAGCAGCCTGCATTGCTGCGAAAGGTGGATATACACTGTACTAGTGCCGACATTGTGCATGCTCTGTTGCCTGTGTCTATGTGCCTGTGGTTCTGTCACTGTGATCATGTGATGTATCTGACCCCAGGAATGTGTCAATAAAGTTTCCCCTTCCTGGGACAATGAATTCACGGTGTTCTTATTTCAATTTCCAGGAGTGTAACTCTGTAAGAGTTGTTTGTTAACGAGTCTCACGAGCCACTGCTCGCCTCATCATATCACACACGTGCTCGATTAGAGACAAGTGCGGAGATCACACTGAGCAGCGAAGCTGCTGCACATCTAGCAGAGCATGTAGTATTTCATGGGCAGGATGCAAAACAACACCTCCCTGTTGTAAGAACGGCAAAAGAACAATTCTGAGAACATTCTACACGTATCGAGCGCTGTCCTTTCCCCAGAGACACCAAAGGTGAATGAGAGCTGTAGCTTATCGCGTTTTCAGACCATAAAGCCTGGGGAGGGGGGGGGGGACCGAGCATGGATGTGGGTGATGTCCTTAGGTTAGTTAGGTAAAAGTAATACTAAGTTCTAGAGGACTGATGACCTCAGACGTTAAGTCCCAGAGCCATTTGAACCGTTTGGACCTCAGGTGGAGCCAGTGTGTGTTTATGGTTCCTGCCCTCACCAGGTGTATGTCGTACGTCCAAACGATCATCACTTTCTTGCAGGCAGAATCTGCTTTCATCCCTGAAGACCGCAGAGCGCCATACAATGTTCCAAGTGACCCTGTGACGGCACCAGTCGAGCCGTGTACGTCGATCCTGTGGCGTGACTGGAATTTGGGCTAGAGGTGTGCGTGCCTGTAATTCCATTGATAATAACCGGTTCACAACCGTATTGACACGTCTGGGCTCACAAACACTTTTATCTGTGCTGTGGTAGCTGAACGATCTGCCACTGCAGCCCTATTATTTTGGCGGGCGTCTGTGCTGTGTGGACTTGTGGACTTACAGAACCAGATCTGCGAGTGTGACATTGTTCAAATTACCATTGATGCCAGATTATTTGCACTACTGACGCAGCACGTTAAGCTTGTGTGGCAATTCTTCTAAAGGACCCTCCCGCCATTCGGGAGGTCACAATTTACCCCTTTCAAACTCTCTCATTTGACTGCAGGAAGCGTAAGTGCGTCTTCGTAGCATTGTTACCTGTTTGCTTCACACGTTTGCGTCGCACTGAGCCATCTGACTGTTAGCATTCTCTGTTAAAGATTAGGCACAGATGGTGCTATGGTAATTATGCCACTATGTTGTCTCTTGAAACCTTTATCCCTAAATCTGCTATCCCTCAGTTGGCAAATATCTTCAGCGGATCAAAATCAGTGTCGTTTGTAGAGGTGTGCTAATTTTTCTTTAGCTAGAAAATCGTATTTTTCAACACAATATCAGTTAAATGCGACCATCTTACACCACCTTACTCTATGCCCACGTGGCACCATTCTACTGGTACACGCTGGAAACAACGTCTCGCTGTATCAATAACTTCCCCATTTTCCACGTACTGCTTCCAGCGGAATCTATCCTTCATTGGGCCACACAAATGAAAGTGGGAAGTGCGGCTTTATGAGGAAGAACAGTCGATGAAGTTTTATGAGCTGCTTTCGGGTGCACGGACTTGTGTGAGGCCTTGCGTTGCCATGAAAGAGAAGCAATTCGTTCGCAGTGTTGTGGCGACGCCTGGGCTGAAGTTGTTTCTTCAGTTTTCAGGTGGTATCACAGCTGCGTGCAGCCGGTCATCACCGGAAGATCGGATACTTCTGTGTAAGCTTATCACGATGATGATAGACGCCTCGCCCAACGACTCAGTCTGCTTTTGTTTACTGGCAGGACTCCTTAAACATTCTGCGACCTCCTATGAATACCTGCGATGCTTTGGTTTTGCACAAAAAAAAACAAAAGAAACCTCAATGAAAGCTCTCTGCTTGAAGCGCCCCTCAGTGTAGACGATATCTTGAAGGCTACGTATAGCGGCGCCAGCTAGTGTTTAACTATATGAAACTATAGAGATTGAAGCAAGAATATTCACGATTTCCCACAGCAAATTCAGCATTTTTTGAGCCGAAACTGGCCAGTAAAAAAAATTATTTTGTTACTTACTGAATGCCCCATGGTCCTAGCAACTAACAGCAGAATCTAAAAACGTCAACCAACGTTAAGAGCTTCTTAAGAGTGTATTATCCTTCCTCAGTAACAAAAACAAAAAAAACTTTCAGAGAGAGTACTTTTTAAGAGTGTATTATCCTTCTTCAGTAACAAAAACAAAAACAAAACTTTCAGAGAGAGTATTTTTTAAGGCGGCTTAATTTTAAAGTGATGTTGGTGAATTCGGCCTTGAGCTAAGTAACGTTTGCGGCTTACGTCCGGGACAAAGATTTATGTAGTGCGACCACTGCGATGTAATAGAAGTGAGAGGGGGAATGTTTTATGGTTTGCATTCCTATGCTTGCAACTCACGAGCGTGGGCAACCAACATCATTCAGTTCCTATAGTACAGATGTCAAACGCAAGTAAGGTGGATGCACAAATGTGAGTTATAGAGACGGTAATATTCAAATGTGATACCCGTTTCTTAAGTAATACGGAATCAAATTACGGCTAGTTGGGAGCTCCAACGTCAGGCGCGTAATGGGGCCCCTTAGGGATATGGCAGCAAGGGAGGGGAAGAAAACCAAAGTGCACTCCGTGTGCATACCGGGGGGAGTCATTCCAGATGTGGAAAGGGTCCTTCCGGATGCCATGAAGGGTACAGGGTGCACCCATCTGCAGGTGGTCGCTCATGTCGGCACCAATGATGTGTGTCGCTATGGATCGGAGGAAATCCTCTCTGGCTTCCGGCGGCTATCTGATTTGGTGAAGACTGCCAGTCTCGCTAGCGGGATGAAAGCAGAGCTCACCATCTGCAGCATCGTCGACAGGACTGACTGCGGACCTTTGGTACAGAGCCGAGTGGAGGGTCTGAATCAGAGGTTGAGACGGTTCTGCGACCATGTGGGCTGCAGATTCCTCGACTTGCGCCATAGGGTGGTGGGGTTTCGGGTTCCGCTGGATAGGTCAGGAGTCCACTACACGCAACAAGCGGCTACACGGGTAGCAGGGGTTGTGTGGCGTGGGCTGGGCGGTTTTTTTAGGTTAGATGGCCTCGGGCAAGTGCAGAAAGGGCAACAGCCTCAACGGGTGCGGGGCAAAGTCAGGACATGCGGGGACCAAGCAGCAATCGGTATTGTAATTGTAAACTGTCGAAGCTGCGTTGGTAAAGTACCGGAACTTCAAGCGCTGATAGAAAGCACCGAAGCTGAAATCGTTATAGGTACAGAAAGCTGGCTGAAGCCAGAGATAAATTCTGCCGAAATTTTTACAAAGGCACAGACGATGTTTAGAAAGGATAGATTGCATGCAACCGGTGGTGGAGTGTTCGTCGCTGTTAGTAGTAGTTTATCCTGTAGTGAAGTGGAAGTGGATAGTTCCTGTGAATTATTATGGGTGGAGGTTACACTCAACAACCGAGATAGGTTAATAATTGGCTCCTTTTACCGACCCCCCGACTCAGCAGCATTAGTGGCAGAACAACTGAGAGAAAATTTGGAATACATTTCACATAAATTTTCTCAGCATGTTATGGTCTTAGGTGGAGATTTCAATTTACCAGATATAGACTGGGACACTCAGATGTTTAGGACGGGTGGTAGGGACAGAGCATCGAGTGACATTATACTGAGTGCACTATCCGAAAATTACCTCGAGCAATTAAACAGAGAACCGACTCGTGGAGATAACATCTTGGACCTACTGATAACAAACAGACCCGAACTTTTCGACTCTGTAAGTGCAGAACAGGGAATCAGTGATCATAAGGCCGTTGCAGCATCCCTGAATATGGAAGTTAATAGGAATATAAAAAAAGGGAGGAAGGTTTATCTGTTTAGCAAGAGTAATAGAAGGCAGATTTCAGACTACCTAACAGATCAAAACGAAAATTTCTGTTCCGACACTGACAATGTTGAGTGTTTATGGAAAAAGTTCAAGGCAATCGTAAAATGCGTTTTAGACAGGTACGTGCCGAGCAAAACTGTGAGGGACGGGAAAAACCCACCGTGGTACAACAACAAAGTTAGGAAACTACTGCGAAAGCAAAGAGAGCTTCACTCCAAGTTTAAACGCAGCCAAAACCTCTCAGACAAACAGAAGCTAAACGATGTCAAAGTTAGCGTAAGGAGGGCTATGCGTGAAGCGTTCAGTGAATTCGAAAGTAAAATACTAGGTACCGACTTGACAGAAAATCCTAGGAAGTTCTGGTCTTACGTTAAATCAGTAAGTGGCTCGAAACATCATGTCCAGACACTCCGGGATGATGATGGCATTGAAACAGAGGATGACAAGCGTAAAACTGAAATACTAAACACCTTTTTCCAAAGCTGTTTCACAGAGGAAGACCGCACTGCAGTTCCTTCTCTAAATCCTCGCACCAACGAAAAAATGGCTGACATTGAAATAAGTGTCCAAGGAATAGAAAAGCAACTGGAATCACTCAACAGAGGAAAGTCCACTGGACCTGACGGGATACCAATTCGATTCTACACAGAGTACGCGAAAGAACTTGCCCCCCTTCTAACAGCCGTGTACCGCAAGTCTCTAGAGGAACAGAAGGTTCCAAATGATTGGAAAAGAGCACAGGTAGTCCCAGTCTTCAAGAAGGGTCGTCGAGCAGATGCGCAAAACTATAGACCTATCTCTCTGACGTCGATCTGTTGTAGAATTTTAGAACATGTCTTTTGCTCGAGTATCATGTCGTTTTTGGAAACTCAGAATCTACTATGTAGGAATCAACATGGATTCCGGAAACAGCGATCGTGTGAAACCAAACTCGCTTTATTTGTTCATGAGACCCAGAAAATATTAGATACAGGCTCCCAGATAGATGCCATTTTCCTTGACTTCCGGAAGGCGTTCGATACAGTTCCGCACTGTCGCCTGATAAACAAAGTAAGAGCCTACGGAATATCAGACCAGCTGTGTGGCTGGATTGAAGAGTTTTTAGCAAACAGAACACAGCATGTTGTTCTCAATGGAGAGACATCTACAGACGTTAAAGTAACCTCTGGCGTGCCACAGGGGAATGTTATGGGACCATTGCTTTTCACAATATATATAAATGACCTAGTAGATAGTGTCGGAAGTTCCATGCGGCTTTTCGCGGATGATGCTGTAGTATACAGAGAAGTTGCAGCATTAGAAAATTGTAGCGAAATGCAGGAAGATCTGCAGCGGATAGGCACTTGGTGCAGGGAGTGGCAACTGACCCTTAACATAGACAAATGTAATGTATTGCGAATACATAGAAAGAAGGATCCTTTATTGTATGATTATATGATAGCGGAACAAACACAGGTAGCAGTTACTTCTGTAAAATATCTGGGAGTATGCGTGCGGAACGATTTGAAGTGGAATGATCATATAAAATTAATTGTTGGTAAGGCGGGTACCAGGTTGAGATTCATTGGGAGAGTCCTTAGAAAATGTAGTCCATCAACAAAGGAGGTGGCTTACAAAACACTCGTTCGACCTATACTTGAGTATTGCTCATCAGTGTGGGATCCGTACCAGATCGGGTTGACGGAGGAGATAGAGAAGATCCAAAGAAGAGCGGCGCGTTTCGTCACAGGGTTATTTGGTAACCGTGATAGCGTTACGGAGATGTTTAACAAACTCAAGTGGCAGACCCTGCAAGAGAGGCGCTCTGCATCGCGGTGTAGCTTGCTCGCCAGGTTTCGAGAGGGTGCGTTTCTGGATGAGGTATCGAATATATTGCTTCCCCCTACTTATACCTCCCGAGGAGATCACGAATGTAAAATTAGAGAGATTAGAGCGCGCACAGAGGCTTTCAGACAGTCGTTCTTCCCGCGAACCATACGCGACTGGAACAGGAAAGGGAGATAATGACAGTGGCACGTAAAGTGCCCTCCGCCACACACCGTTGGGTGGCTTGCGGAGTATAAATGTAGATGTAGATGTAGATGTACTGTAACTCAATGCAACTAACAAAAGGAAAATGACACTCAAAACATTTATTAAAAATATGTGTTGTGTCTCATATAGAATTCTGTTATTAATTGCTGTAACACACTAACTTGCGTTGGTTCAGGGTGTGTCCTATCAACTGATCTCTTATTTTCATAAAGTTGTGCCACAAATCGTTTGCTTCCCTATTCGTTTTATCACCTCATGGTTCTACTTTGATCTAGCGGTAAATGTTTTGGCTAGTGATTAAAACATCGTTGGTCCAGGGTTCTGTCCCAGGCAGTGCTTACAGTTTGAATAAAAATCATCGATTACGGCCGGTGAAGGTGTAAGGAATCACCCTCATCCTGCCAACGACCTTATCAAGTGGATGTTTCGTACAGAACTTCGGGACACCCTCTGTCTAGGAACGGGAAACAATCCCTAAAAGGGGGAAGAATCAGCAATGAACAACGTCATGAGAATGTGAAAGGGAATGGAAACCACTCCATTGAAAACACATGGTACGCACAGGACATGGACCTGTAATGGAGAAAGGGTAATAATGATATCTCCATTGGCAAAGGATTCCATTAGTCGCCCATTTGGGTCTCTGGCAACGGACTACCCTTGGGAAGCTGACCTTGAGGGAATGATTGAATAACCAAAAAAACGGTAGCATTCTACGAATGGGGGCCTGGAGTGTCAGAAGTCTGTGTGTTAGAGAAGCAAGAAATAGTTCCGGAAAGTTAAATGAAAAGGCTAAATAATCTTTTTGTAGTCACTGTTAGAGAAGTGAAATGCAAAGACGATAAGGAAGGATGTTTGGCTTGATAAATGTAGGGTCATATCAATATCAACAATGAAAAAATGATGTAAGGGGAATAGGATTTGTCTTAAATAGAAAGGTATACTTGAAAAAAGAGACAGCATTTGTCGTATACCTGTTTTCTGGTCGTAGTGCACAAGACAACATGGAGTCGCCAATCAATAAAATAGAAAGGTAGTGGAGAGTCTGAGATACTGTGAACAATTCAGTGATGGGATTAATCTCATCAGATTCGACAGTAAACCAGTGTCAACAACAATATTTTATGCATGGATGCCAACATCACAACATCGTGTGAAGATAGTGAATAGGTGATTAATTGAGTAAATGGAGATGATAATCTAATAATAATGGGATAATGGAGCGTTGTAGCAAAAGGCTGGACCCAGAAGAAAGAATTACGGAACAATATGAGCTCAGTACTATTATCTGATAGAGGAACTGAGGTCTGAAATATATTCCCGCTAGTAACAGCGAATACACTATTAAATAGTCACAAGAAGTGCAAGTATAATTAGAAACGCCGTGGAGACAAGGAAAGGCTAGCTCGATTGCATCATGGTGAGATAAAGACTTCGAAATCCTATATTGGACTGTAAGTCATGTTCAGTAATTCAGTAACGATGAAAAGAAGGCTGATGTTTGAGAGTGTCGTTCAGAAATATCAGTGTGGAGAGAGGTGATATACTGAAGCACTAAACAATGATAATGTGCGTTTGATGTCCTCTAAGACTGTAGAGACAATAGTAATGAATACTATGCCACATGATCATTTGAAGAGGAATGAACATCTATGAAAGGCCAATCACAAAAATTGTAGATACAAAGGTAAGCATAAAGAACGTGACGGCAAAGAAATGTTGGATAACAGATGAAATAATTCAATTGATCGTCGACACAGGGTAGTTCAAAAATGTTTGGGGGTAGTATATCACAGTATGATACAGGACAGAGTTCAAACTTCCGCCGCTGGTCAACACTGCAGCCCGAAAAATCCAAGATGGACTGACAAGAAAATTCAACAATACCAAATGAAGATTAGTGAAAAATTTAAGAATGCAAACCCCCTGCAGTTAGCGTCAGCATACGACTGTAGCAGATATTAAAATGAGACAGTCAGTAACAATGCATCTATAAAATTATGTAAGTTTTATTTAAACTACATAAAATCGGAGCGTAGCTCAAATATATCTGCATAAAATGTTGTCAAGAGCAATATTTCTATGTCGAAGAAGTGTTTGACTTCACTTGAATTGGAGCTACATTCAAAGATATTTGTCTCTGATTTGTTCACACACACACACACACACACACACACACGCACACACACACACACACACACACACACACACACACACGCAAACAGAAACACACACACGCATGTACATAATGTTGCTAATGCCTTGAAGTTGCACATTACATAGCATCAGTGAGTGTACTTAGCTTCATTTCTCTGCCATTAATGACACACACTACAGTGTCTTTCAACCACAGGATCTTAAATAGTATTCTGAGGGAGTCAGCTCCTGGTGGGAAGGGTGTCAGTTATTAGGTTATGGAGCTGACACCTCTCCCAATAGCTGACACGCCGAGTACTTTACCTCCATTGCCCATACAGAAAACCATTTATCATCCAATACCTCACATCCACTGCACTGTCGGAACAAGTCTTCACTGGGAAAGTCTCAAATTTCTGATTAATCCCTTTTAATTGTTGTGAGGTGTCGCAAATTGCCAGAAAAAATCTCAGTCTTCATCGATGATGCTATGCATGCACACTGGCACACAAGTCCAGTAGCTGTTCGTAGAGAATACGATTTAATGTGCAGTAGGTGGCATCCACTGCACTATGGGCGATTGTCTTGCCTTGCTAAGACTCAGATTGCTTTTATAACAACTCATAGCTTGTCACAACAAGACTTAACTGGTTTAGGGGTTGATGTCGTAGACTTAGTGATGTTTGCTCATACGCACTGGGCTACATCCCCAGTAACCACACATATACAGTGATATTTAAAATACAAGAGCTAGTGTCCTCTGCACTTTGCAACAAGTCTTGACTTGATAAGTCTGGACTTGCTGACTATTACCTTCTGCTTGTTAGAAGAGGTAACAACTTGCTTCGTTCATGTCATGATTAGATTTCTGATGTGTGAACTTGTGCATTGATGTACACCGTTCAGTATATGACACATATTTTACATGCTGAGTTTTGGTTACTATCAAGTTGCTGAACCTACTGTCCTATTTTTGCATCATATAATTTGAATTCTTAACTGTCAATGTTACTGCCTTGCTGGCTAGTATGTTACATTTTTTCAGGTTTCCTACTGCAACTTGACATGGGGAAAGAAAACGCAAAGAACATTCTCAACTATGAAAAAAATCAAACTTTGGAAGTAGTAAAAATGCTATGCCAATAGCAACTGCTAGCAAACTGTGCAAAATTCCCAGAATAACACTGTCGTATAACAACCATATCACACATAGATGGCTCGCTCCTATATAATGGTGAAGAAGATGAAGCTTGGGTCCGCCGCTCGTGGTCTCGCGGTAGCGTTCTCGCTTCCCGAGCACGGGGTCCCGGGTTCGATTCCCGGCGGGGTCAGGGATTTTCACCTGCCTCGAGATGACTGGGTGTTTGTGTTGTCGTCATCATTTCATCATCATCCAGGAAAGTGGCGAAATTGGACAGAGCAAAGACTGGGTAATTGTACGGGCGCTGATAACCACGCAGTTGAGCGCCCCACAAACCAAACATCATCATCATCATCATCATGAAGCTTGGTTAGTTAAGCAGATCTTGGAGAGTGAAAAGAAAGATACCTTGTTAGCAGAAATCAACTAACAGAGGTTTGCAGAGTTGAAGCTGCACACTCCATTCAACATTGGGAAACCTAGCATGAAGAGGGTAGAATTTCTTTTGCTAAAGACACCCAGACATTATGCAAAGTATTCATGCAGACAATGACTCTGTTAAGATGCAGTGTTACTACTCAAGACCAAGGAAGGAGCATGTATCATGTGTTGTAATAGAGTAGAAGATAAAGAAGAAGAAAACAGGGCAAGATGAGAAAGAGGAAAAGTTAAAGCCAAAGAAACAAGATACTTATGAAAGTAGAACGTGGAGCTATCGGGAGAGGAGAAGAAGAGGAGTATTACAATGTGGAGGATACTGATAAAGACCAAAAAGAAAATTTTGACGATAATGTTGTCAGTGAATAAGAAGAAATAGAGTGTGAGTACAGTGAGGAACGTACCGTTCATGATTGGAAGACAGTCTCTAATAAACCGACAGCAGACATCGACTGTGTCACTGGAAGAACTCGAATAAATGGTAGAGTGATCAGATTTTTGCTAGCTTTAGAATTGGCAGACAATAATCCACATGATTGAAATAATACTTATTGACGAGGAACTTCAAGAAGCATCGATTATTGTACTGAATTTACGCTGGAAGTGAAATGTAAAGAAATGTAAAGAGAGAGACTCAACAGCACAAAACGAATTTTGCATGTGAGAACGTTGAGTCACCTCAAAGAAAATCACAGATATTTGGTTGCCTTTGATAGTAGATATTCTAAAGTTTAGAAACCCACATTTCTTACTTATATGCACATACTCAGTTGAGCCAGATGCTTGCTAAGTTGCAGATTAAACATAAACTGTGTAAGATGATGACTCTGGGGAAACATGTTTCAGTAGCTCCACCTTCGGAGATGTTTTTGTTAATGGTTTGGTCAATTACTATTTTACGTAAAAAATTGGTGGTAGTAGGCATTTTGATCAAATCGTTGTGTTGAGTGCATCCATAACCTGAACAGATGTATGGATTAATGGAAAACTAGCTGAAATTACATTTTTCAAGCATAATAGTTTGTCAGCGCCGATGTAGTGGGAATAATACTGTTTACTTTGGCAATTCTCGCCGAAAAGTGCACTGTACGTTAGATCAACATTAGTTCCAAAGGATGCTGTGCAATATTGTAGAGCGAATTTTTACGTTTTCTAATGAATTTAACATGTGGAACAAAGCTCGTACTACGGTTGTCGATTAACATATTATTAATTTCAGAGGTGCCAATAAGTTGCTCATATGGGTTTTAATAACTTATACAAATAATTAAGATGAGAACATAATTAATTTGAAGGTCGAGTGTGCTTGCAAAATATAGTACAAGAAAAAGACATTGGTCTTGTATGCAAAGTACAGTACAACAACCATACATTGGACTTCAACTTCAGTCTGTAACTTTTATCAGTAGTGCCAATATAAAAGAAAAGTTTTAAAAAAATCTGAAACGACTAAGTTTATGAGGGTAGTGCCACTTTTGTTCTGTGCTCGAAGACTTACATATTTTGAGCAATAAGACAGTTTCATTTTTCTGCCAGATTTTGAATTTCCTTTCGCAATGAGAGATCTGCAATTATACTGAGAGTACTATAATAAGCAACGTGTACGGTTTTACTCGAAAGCGTTGCATATTTTGTCAAATTATTTAATTTTGGTGGCAAAGGTTTCCTTTTTTTCTACAACTATTCATCTCTCTGGTTGCACCGTCGTTTTTGACTATCTTTTGTATCTGTCATCTTCCAGCATTATCTCTGGTTGTGTTGTGATGAACGTAAATAGTGAAAAATTTCTCCCAAACTATTTCGAAAATAAGCAGTGTAAATGCTATACCTCAATAAAAATCACTTTAAATCATCTTCATTTTTTCCCCTAAAATTATGTTTCAAAAATTAGTTTGCTTCTGAGAGAGCTGTGAGTGAGATTTTAGTGTGCATATTGTGGTTAGATTGTGATGTTCTTTAGTATGTGATTATATGAAAGACGTCTGTAAACGTTTTATAGAGACTCGGCGCTATGGTTTCAATTGGTAAATATTGCAGCATTCCTTGCAAGTTTGTTTTGTTAATAACCTCTAATATGTATAGTTCAAATACCAATAAAAGTAGTATTAGCCTGTTAATAATGCGATTATATTTTCTAGTGTCTGCTAAATATTGTTATAAGGTGTCACTATGTATTATGAACCACAGACATCATACCCTCAGTTTCAACTGCCAAAACTCCTCACATATTTTAGAGTTATGGTGATACCTTGTCTGTGAGCCTTCCCGTTCAGCATAACATGTTTAGTCTACATATGCTTTCTGCTGTTATAAGCCTGAACGAAACTTTTACGTCTCATATTTTTTACACTTTGATAACAAGTCTTATTGAACATCACTGGGAGCAAATGACAACTTAGTACTTATTCTTTAGGAACAGTAGGCAACAATACTTTAAAACTATGTAATTCTGGCACAGTTGTAACTGTAATGAGCAAACAGAACCTGAATTTAAAAATGTAATAACTTTGCACAGTTTAGGAACACTATGCACTTAAATGACAGTTTGATAATTATGACCCGAAAGAGCCTATAATAGTCTCCTTAAGTTTGGTAACACCGTGCTGCGTATTACAACGGAGCAAGATGGAAGTAAACTATGTAAGCTATTCTTTAGAATACAGATTCGTATGCGAAATAACGATTAATATTAGACTATTTTACAGATAACTATTGTACAAATACGTAGATATTGGTACATACTGGTACTGCACAGTTTTATATATACTGACTTAACCGAGAGCTCCATTAGAGACGCCATTAGATGGCACAAAAGTGCAGAGGTGCATTGTTTGCAGTTCTGTTCACTTGTAGTTTCGGCTGTTTGAAGTTAGGACACGCCGTGAAAGAAAGTAGTACACGCAGTGCAAGTAATTGAAAATGGCTCCAAAGTAGAAGACTCTTTATGATTTTCCGGTAAAATAATCACTTTGTACCAAGAAGGAAATAGCGTCCAACAATTACCAGAAAACTGAAGATTTCTATCATCGGAACTGTTAAAGACATACAAAGATGTGGAGTTACAGGCTCCCATGACGATCGTCTTCGCTCAGCAGCACCCAGGAAAACATCTGAACGCCAGGAAAAGTATTTGGTACTGTCCAGTAAGCGTAACAGATTCAAAACTGACCATGAATTTTGACAACTCAATTAAACACTACTAGGTACATACCAGTGAATCATCGGTGAAAAAGCATCTATCAGAATAGAACTTTCAGGATTATTTAGCATCAAAGAATGCATTGTTGTGCCTTGTTAACGTGAACAAGGGAGTTAAGTGATCTCAGACACATCAGCATTGGACAGCAGGAGATTGGGAAAGAGTTTTATTTACCGACCGGTCCGAGTTCGAATTACTCATGATCACTTGAATCATCAATGCGTAATTCCAACTGCGAGCAGTGATGGGAGGTTCTGTGATGGTATGGGGATCGTTTGGAAGGAAGAAGTCAGGGATCTGGTGAAAATAAACGGAAAAATGTACCATAAGGTTATCATGCCACTCTCCAGTAACATGACAAGACAACTGTTTGGGATCTGATTGGGAAAGGGTTGGTATTGCAGTAAGACAACAACCCGAAACATACATCTCGCTTGTGTCAAAACTATGTGAAGTTTCCAGATTTTCATAAAATTGATGAGTCTGACAGGAGGATCCAAAACTGAGGAATCGTGAGATGGGTAGCCTTGTGGGAGGTCCTGTAGCAAGAATGGAGACTATTCCACCTGAAACCATGTTAGAATTGACCAATCACATGCCGAGAATATTCAAGTCAGTGATTAAAGCGAAGGGTGACTATTATGAAAGAATTTAAAATTTAATAGTTACATTTACCTATGTACTGTTTGAGGTTAACAAACATTTAAAGAGAATTTAATGCAATTTTATAACGTATTTCCTTTCCATTGCCCATAATCAATTGGTGTTCCAAACTAATGGAGGGTAGCGCATGTGTACAGCTTTTCCAGGCAAGGTGCAGGGTTAAAACAAAAGGTCAGTGAATTCGGTAACTTGCTAAGTCTCATTTTAGCTCTGGATTTCTATCTCAGGTCAGCATTAAACTTCAGCACTCGGCATCCTCTCTCCGCTCCGGTACAAGAGGCACGTGCGGGTGAATACCTGTGCGTGGATTTCCCTGCACCCGTCGGCAGTAACGCGCATCCCCGCCACGGCCGTTCTATTACAATGCGCTACAATCGCGGCAGTAAAAAATTACGCGTCGGCTAGCAAGCGGGCGTGCGGGCGTGCGAGCGTGCGTGCGTGGCGCGGAGTCATAAAAACGCAGCGGAGGCCGCCGCTGCCTCCGCCGAGATGTAGCATTATACGCCGCGAGAATGACTCCGTGATTTAGGAATATCTCTGCAGCAGCAGGGGGCCCATAAAATTCACTCACGCAACTGCTATTGCTCCCGTTTTTATTTCTGTAACCATGTTTACAGAATTGTGCAAGAAATAAAAAGAAATGATAAAGAATGTCTCTGTTTAGGTAGTTCCTGCCGCGTCAGGGAGAGCAATAAGTTGTGAACGCAAAATTTCTTTAGTATCATAAACAGTGCACATTACCTCTGGTATTACTGTTGAAGGTCATCTTCAGCTATTATTATGTTTGCTACTTCACACACTACGATAGTCGATCGAAATGTTTCAAATGGCTGTAAGCACTATGGGACTTAAAATCTGAGGTCATCAATCTCCTAGACTAAGAACTATTTAAACCTAACTGAAACCTAAGGACATCAGGATTCGAACCTGTGACCGTTGCAGCAGCGCGATTCCGGACTGAAGCGCCTAGAACCGCTCGACCACAGCGGCCAGCTTACTTGATAGAGTAAATTAGTAGTTGCTTAATTTTCTTCCTTTATTGCAAAGTCTACGGACCCCACCACATCTATCCTATTCACAAAATCGAAAATTGAAATTTACTAATATATCTATCAATCAACATGGCGCAAAGCTAACGAGGATTACGTTCATTTTCATGGCTTCAAGTATAAAACGTCTTTCCACTTGCTACTGTTTACGTCTCCAACTACCTACATACTCCACAAGCCACCGTGTAGTGTGTGGCGGAGGGTACCTTGTGAAACGCCCCCTTAGATAAATTTATGAATTACTGTGCTGATAAACCTCTTACATTATTTGATTTTCAAACAGCTGAACAGAACTGAACGTACTCAGACATTACTCTCTTTACTTATTCTAATCAGCACTAAAGTGACACACAATATTTTTAGCGCAACGCTATCTGACTTTCAATAATCCCTACAAAAGAATGGCCCTGACTAAGAATAACCTATACCTTTCATCAATCACTTACCTCACAAAAATCTTCGTTATTCGAACTACTGCAATACAGCGAGCGCCAATACTGCCAGCTAAATAAAAGATTCTAGCTACTGAAGGCACTAACTACTGATAGGCATAGTTAGCAAATGAAAGACTTTGATAGAGAACAAACAATGTATTTACCTTAATAGTGATCAAAAGTCATAATATATATATCAGTTCATGACATCCAGTCTTACAAATTTACTGTCTTTGATGGACACAAGTCCAGATCATCCGCTCTCAAAACTCCGCCATCTCTCTCCCCACATCCACCACTGCCGGCGGCTCACCTCCAACTGAGCAACGCTACGCGCTGCTCACATCTTAACTGCCCGCTACAATATAGAATTTTTCAACAATGAAAACCAGACACAGACTGCACACAGCACAGCCAGTGATTTTCACACAGAGCGCTACTTGGCGTTACCAATATAAAAACCTAAACAGCCTACTTACATAGCCCCCATGCTCCCCACAAAAAATTTTACAAATTTTTTTGGGCAGTGGGCAATACAGATTTGAAAAAAAATTTTTCATAATTACAATTACAAAGAAATTAAATGCACACCCTTATTGATACAATGTTGGTCAAAAGCTAAAATTTTCTCACAGTCCATAAAGACAGTCCTGATCATTCATCACAGTAAAATTGCAGAGTTTTTTTTTTGTCAAAGTCTGAGCAGTAAAAGAAAATGCACATGCCAGTAGTGGATTTCCATGCAGCTTTGAAGAAGTAGTGTTGTCCTTCCAACGGAAAGACAGTGCTGACTCTTGACATGCAGACAGGTAATGGGCCACAACAGAGCAAACCAGACACAGACTGCACACAGCACAGCCAGTGATTTTCATACAGAGCGCTACTTGGCGTTAGCAATATAAAAACCTAAACAGCCTACTTACACTTGTACCACTAATAGGGATTTTCTTTCCGGTTCCACAGACAAAAAGAGCGAGGAAAAAACGCCTGTCCATAAGACTCCTTACGTGTCGTAATTTCTCTTATCTTCGAGGACTTCATGAAAAACGCACGCTGTCGGCAGTGGAATCGATCTGCAGTCGGCTTCAAATGCTGGCTCTCGAAATTTTCTCGATTTTTTCCTCGAAAAGATCGTCACCTCCCTTCCGTGATTCCCGTTTCAATCCCCGAATCATCTCCGTAATACTCATCTATTGATGGGACCTTCGGATGACAAATCTAGCAGCACACTTCTGAACTGCTTCAACGTCTTCCTGTAATCCGACCTGTTGGGCATGCTAAACACTGGAGCAGTACTTAAGAAAGGGTCTCTCTTGTGTTCTATGTGCAGTCTCCGTTACAGATAAACCACAAGATCCTGAAATACGCCGATTAAAGCGGAGACAACCATTCGTCTTCTCTACTACAGTCCTAGTCCCATTTTATGTCTTTTGCAACGTTACACCTAGATATTTAATCGACGGAACCGTGTCAGTCAGCACGTTATCAACGGTATATTTCGACGTAAAAATTCTACAATTTGAATATAGAACAACTGACAACATGTGTAACTTAGAAGTAGATATACTCCGTGCCGCAGATCAGCTTAAACCACTTAATAAAGGCAAGGCCTTTAGCCCGGATCGCATACCAGTTAGCTTCCGTTCAGAGTATGTTGATACAATAGCTCCATCTTAGGAAGTGTTTACAACCGTTTGCTCTTCGAATGATCTCTACCTAAATACTGGAGAGTTACACAGATCAGACCAATACTCAAGAAAAGAAGTACGAGTAATCTGCTGAATTACGGACGCATATCATTAACGTCGATTCTCGGTAGGGTTTTGGAACATCTTTTGTGTTGGAACATTATGAATTACCTAGCGGAAAATGGTTTATTGACATATAGCCGGCATAATCGGCACGGATTCAGGAAAATATGAGTGCTGTGGACAGGGGATGTCAAATTAATTCCATATTGTAACACTTCCGACCGCGACCACTTTCGGCAACGGGCGACGAGCAGCTGAGCCGGACTCCCTGGGCGAGCCCCCAAGAAGAGGGACACTGCAACCCCTCTGCAAACACACAGCGGGAAGCCCGGCCGATGCCCTAGCCTCGCTCAAGGAGGGACACGATGAGAAGGGCCCGTCTGACAACGAGAAGCGCACCGAGAGCTAATGGACACCTGCAGCCATTAGGACGGGACGCCAAGTATGTAGGCACGAAAGCATCTGAGTTCTTCTGGGCTGGTGGCACTCATTTTACCTGCCTTAGAAAGCAAGGACGTGCCGACAATTTCAGCACTCCATGGGCGCAGGGATGAGCGTAAAACAAGCGCGGGTAATTGGCGCAAGGAGGCGTGTGATAGAAGTCAGCGTTCTTAAGGAGATGGTTTTCTCGACAGTGATGACATGCCTCATAAATCACAGACGCTGGTAGATTTTGAGACGGAGCCCAAACATGAGTCTGTCCAAGGCTCACGCAGAGTGAATGATTATAATGAAATGTTTTGTAGCTGCTCTCCCAACAGCCTCTGAATGCAGAAAAACATATTTTTTTTCTTTTTTGGTCATCAGTCTACTGACTGGTTTGATGCGGCCCGCCTGTGCTAACCTCTCCATCTCAGAGTAGCACTTGCAACCTACGTCCTCAATTATTAGCTTGACGTATTCCAATCTCTGTCTTCCTCTACAGTTTTTGCCTTCTACAGCTCCCTCTAGTACCATGGAAGTCATTCCCTCATGTCTTAGCAGATGTCCTATCATCCTGTCCCTTCTCCTTATCAGTGTTTTCCACATATTCCTTTCCTCTCCGATTCTGCACAGAACCTCCTCATTCCTTGCCTTATCAGTCCACCTAATTTTCAACATTCGTCTATAGCACCACATCTCAAATGCTTCGATTCTCTTCTGTTCCGGTTTTCCCACAGTCCATGTTTCACTACCATACAATGCTGTACTCCAGACGTACATCCTCAGAAATTTCTTCCTCAAATTAAGGCCGGTATTTGATATTAGTAGACTTCTCTTGGCCAGAAATGCCTTTTTTGCCATAGCGAGTCTGCTTTTAATGTCCTCCTTGCTCCGTCCGCCATTGGTTATTTTACTGCCCAGGTAGCAGAATTCCTTAACTTCATTGACTTCGTGACCATCAATCCTGATGTTAAGTTTCTCGCTGTTCTCATTTCTACTACTTCTCATTACCTTCGTCTTTCTCCGATTTACTCTCAAACCATACTGTGTACTCATTAGACTGTTCATTCCGTTCAGCAGATCTTTAATTCTTCTTCACTTTCACTCAGGATAGCAATGTCATCAGCGAATCGCATCATTGATATCCTTTCCCTTGTATTTTAATTCCACTCCTGAACCTTTCTTTTATTTCCATCATTGCTTCCTCGATGTACAGATTGAAGAATAGGGGTGAAAGGCTACAGCCTTGTCTTACACCCTTCTTGATACGAGCACTTCGTTCCTGATCGTCCACTCTTATTATTCCCTCTTGGTTGTTGTACATATTGTATATGACCCGTCTCTCCCTATAGCTTACCCCTACTCTTTTCAGAATCTCGAACAGCTTGCACCATTTTATATTGTCGAACGCTTTTTCCAGGTCGACAAATCCTATGAAAGTGTCTTGATTTTTCTTTAGCCTTGCTTCCATTATTAGCCGTAACGTCAGAATTGCCTCTCTCGCCCCTTTACTTTTCCTAAAGCCAAACTGATCGTCACCTAGCGCATTCTCAATTTTCTTTTCCATTGTTCTGTATATTAAGAATGTGAAATCATGAGAAATATGCCAGTTCACGAGGCACACTCCAACCCAAACCAGATAGAAAATTTCCACCACGCACGGAGAGGCGTGGCGATGAAACGGCGATATGTATTTCTGTTGCACTGAAAATTTCGTCCGCTGATGACAACGCTGAAGGGAAGAATATTTCGAAGAGGAGTTGAGGCGAGAGAGGGAGTAGAAGCGAGAGGGGGAGCCGTGGAGACACCGCGGAAGGGAGAACACATGGGCGCTCCTCCACCCACCGCCAACATCCGCCTTCCGACACCGTCAGAAGACGGCATCAGCCGTGCAACCGACAGCGGGCAGACAACGCGGACACGGCACCTGGGCCCGGCCGCAGCTCAGCGACTGCTGGTGAGGGCAGCGACTCTCGCCGCACAGCGCCGAGGCGACGCGCCGCACCGACGCAGCGCCTTCCGCGACAGCATTACACAGCGAACGATAAAGAAGAAGGGTGAGACGATTCGTCTCTTCCTCCTTCCGCTTTATAACTGAGTCGTGTCTACGCTCAGTCAAATCGGCCCTGAGAGGTATAATTTTGTTTCGGTTTGAGTAAATAGCACGTAAAATAAATACATTTCTTTCATATTTTGATCATATAAGCAATCTCTTACGATCATACATAAAACCCATAATTCTGTGCCCCCTGTGTGTGATTTCATTTAATTTGTCGAGTTCACATCGTTTTGGCGCCCAGCGTGGGGCGACATGATTGGTAATTTTCATGGCATCTGATTTTACAAAATAATTTCTCGAGTTCATTACATTTTTGGCGCCAGCGTGCGACTTCGATTTGACTTCATTCTCACGTTGTTGTTTGTGTGACAATTAAGTTTCGAGACACGACTCAGGAAGAATCCTCATTCAATTATTAGCATATGTTAACCTTATTGTGTGAGATGTCAGGCGCATGGGTGGTGTGTTTGTGTGTGCTAAGTACGTTGCAAATGAGCATATGAAGTAGATCTAGCGGTAACTAGTGTAATCAGTTCTGGTTCCCACAGCCTCCTCATATCTTTTTCATGTAGTTTTAGAATGTGTAGTTTGTTGATATGAATATTCTGTGCCGCTCGGGATTACCCGAGTCATGGACTGTGCGGCTGATCCCGGCGGAGGTTCGAGTCCTCCCTCGGGCATGGGTGTGTGTGTTTGTCCTTAGCATAATTTAGGTTAAGTAGTGTGTAAGCTTAGGGACTGATGACCTTAGCAATTAAGTCCCATAAGATTTCACACATATTTGAACATTTTTTGAATATTCTGTTCCACGATTTACCTTGTGCTGTTCTCTGTTACCAGCGTTGGCATCAGCGTTATATTGTCTCTGTTCGTTATGTGGTGTGCTTTATTGTTTTGATACAGTTTATCTATGCAACTGAGGTCTGACGACGGATAAATATGGAAACAGTCAAGCCAATTGAGGAAAGTTTGGGGGCGTGCGAGGAAACACAACGAAAGTTTATGGGGGATACGCAAAGTCAGAATCCACTAGACCGATTTCTCTCGAGATTAGAAAACCACACATCACAGTTAACAGCAGTGAGGCAGGAAAATGCCAGACAACAGGCCGGCCAGAGTGGCCGAGCGGTTTTAGGCGCTACAGTCTGGAGCCGCGCGACCGCAACGGTCGCAGGTTCGAATCCTGTCTCGGGCATGGATGTGTGTGATGTCCTTAGGTTAGTTAGGTTTAAGTAGTTCTAAGTTCCAGGGGACTGATGACCACAGATGTTAAGTCCCATAGTGCTCAGAGCCATTTTTTTTTGTCAGACAGCGCGGACATTGTACCTGGGCCCGGCCGCAAAGCCGCGATTTCTCACGAGGGCAGCACCGTTACGAGGCGACGTGCTACACAGACGCACCACCTGCCGCCGACAGCAGAAAACGACGAACGATAACGAAGACCGGTAAATGGAAGTGAGCGTTTGGCGTTATTGGCCGGGAGGCCCCTTGCGAGACAGGTCCGGCCGCCTATGTGCAGATGTTATTACATTCGACGCCACATTGGGCGACCTGCTCGCCCGGTTGGGATGAAATGATAATGAACACAACACAACACCCAGTCCCTGGGCGGAGAAAATCCCGGATCCAGCCGGGAATTGAACCCGGGCCCGTAGGACGGCAATCCATCACGCTGACCACTCAGCTATCGGGGCGGACAGGAATACTTGTGAAACGATTCGTTCCCTCCTCTTTCCCATTAATAACTGAGTCGAGTCCACACCCAGTCAAATCGGCCCTGAGAGTTGTAAATTTGTTTTGGTTTGTGTAAAGAGCACGAAAATTAATACATTTCTTTCATGTTTTGATCATATAAGCAATCTTTTATATTCATACATGAACACCTAAATTTGTACGCTTTGTGTTTGATTTCATTCAATCATTGATATCAATTAATTGTTGGCTCCTAACATGGGGCAATCTCATCAGTCATCTGCTCGTCATTTCATGTACTACAGCTAAGAGACGAATTTCTCGAGTTCACAACATTTTCGGCGCCCAGCGTGGGGCGACCTCATTGGTAATTGTCATGGTATCTGGGGTCACAAAATAATTTCTCGAGTTCACAACAATAACTTTAGACATCCAGAAGGTTTTTGAGACCGCTCCTCATAAGCAATTTCTAATCAGATTGCATGCATATTGAGTATTGTGCCAGTTGTGCGACTGCATTCATCAGTATGTAAGGTACGCCTTCTGATCGAGCTACACATTATTTCTTTATTTTCCAGTTTTTTATTTTGTATCGCGATCGTAGATACCACGTAGCATTCAGTGAGCTAACCGGTGAAACTTCCCCTTAGAACAATTATACATGACTGTGTTTAAACTGACACACAATATTTTTAGCGCAACGCAATCTGACTTTTAAAAATAACTAAACATGACATAGCTCAAGCAGAAAAATATTACACTAAAGACAACAATGCAGACAAGGGAAATGTATATTCACATCTTAATGGCTATGTCATTAAAGTGGTGCACCACAAAAACTAATTCTACAAAAAATTACCAAGTACTTGAAAAGAAAATTATATATGCAGTTACTGTTATTAGTCCCTTCTTATTGTTCTTTCCATTCCAAGAGCTGCTTTTTCGAAGAATGTGGATCATAAAATAATTATTTAATAGATCTGTTGACAGAAAGTGTTCACATTACCAAATTCATTTAATTTTAATTTATGGAACCAATGCTGCAAGACAGCTGGAAACCAGATATCAATGAAATAAGCAACTATGTACAAAGTAAAGCATTAGAACATCATGAGGCATTTCATAAGTTAGTAGAAATTCTCTCAATTCTTGTAGAAAGACACTTGTCCTAATCAGGTGTGCAGATGTGTGAATATTTCCTATCAATTCATAAGCACAAGTAGCACAAAGTACGAGTACTCATATGTTTCCAAGTAATGAGTGTGTCGTATTTGCAATGCTTTCTACAAAGGAATGTCAATAGCGAGGATAATGGCCCCTTTTTTTCCACCTCTGCCTCTGAAATGCACACACTAATGGCTTTTTTTCCAGGCGACTGTCGCGCAGCTGGGTGCCCACGACTCATTACGTGAAGGTGGTCACTTAACTTTCTTGTAGAAATATTTATGACACCAGTTTGCATTACAGTGACAGTCACATATAAGAAATTTCACAGGTCAAGAATTTGCGTTGCATATGTGTAGAAACAAAATCGTATAAATATAACAGTTTGCAAAAATTTTTTGCCTGCATTGTGATACATTCACGCATTTACACACATTTCATAACTTTTAAAGTACGATTCTTGGTTTCCAACATCCTTTTTCACAAGTCAGAGTCCCTAACCACTACTCATTATTCCTTACCTTATTACATGTATACATATTTGTCGGCACTTCTTCAATATTTCATCTCAATAAATACGTAGCATAATCAAATTCCTCATATAACATCAGCTTATTGATCATAAACATACCTCAACAGCATAATACACATCTTCGTCGTAAAAATAACATCATAACACCTCAGTCAAATCTCAAAAACGTCGTAGCTTTCTGCAATAATGTCAAAACCTAAAAAAAAAATTCTCTGCTCATTTCAATAGTGTCATCTAACTCAAACATACTTTCAAATCATGCTCTCTTACCAAATACATCATTCAAAGCTCTCATAGTATCACAATGGTTCCAAAAAAAAATATGAACAGTTCACAAAATACAGACAAAATACAAAAAAAATGGCTCTGAGCACTATGGGACTCAACTGCTGTGGTCATAAGTCCCCTAGAACTTAGAACTACTTAAACCTAACTAACCTAAGGACATCACACACATCCATGCCCGAGGCAGGATTCGAACCTGCGACCGTAGCGGTTGTGCGGTTCCAGACTGTAGCGCCTTTAACCGCTCGGCCACTTCGGCCGGCAGACAAAATACAGTTTCATAAGTGTGAAGTTATTAAACTGTGTAATCATGTAATCGTCTGTCAGTGATGTAGTAAAATAAATGTTTGTCTCTTCCAGTTAAATGATCAGATAGCTGTGTAATTTATGTGTTAGAGAAATATGGTACCGATGTGTAAAGTTGTATATGCCAATACCATATTAGCTAGGGCTCCTTGTGCTTGCGAAACACAAGGTACACAAATTAGGCGTGTACCCACTGAGGATTCATGTAATTATACCCTCAGGTGTTACAGATTACAGCAATGGAATGAAATGTATCATGGAAAACCTTTGTATCATTGTACTTCAAATATCTTTAAAAATAAATGTTTTAAGTACAAAATTAATCACTCAAATACATGTACTGTAGCGCTAAACTGTGCGTCTTGTTGTTAAGATAATCTCTGTTGATGTGTCGTAGTTATTGTTCTCCGAAAGCTAAGTTCTGCAGAAGTCAATGTACTTACCTCATGATACACAAAAGTGAAATGCTTTGCGTATAGATATCTTAGTTATTACGCTTATTGCCGTGATGAAGAAAGTACTGTGCTGTAACGTATTGTTGTCCTACGGAAAAGGCTGTTTCCTCATAGCTACACCACAAAAGTTACTACTAAAAGATGTTTTACTTTACAGAAGAATTCAGAAAAACTGTGCAGATATAAAACAGATACACCGCAAAAGCAACATTGTAAATTGTCACTCATTAGTGGCGTCGTGATAAGATCGTGTAGCTGTCACATAAAGTAACCACTGTGTCATCTGGTATCCCACAGAAAGTACTTTAAATCCAGTATTTATTTTCAAGTAAACCAAAATGTTGCATTAAAATCTCATTAGCAGTACTGGTAAATGTTCTAAGTATGTGAGCCTTATAGTCATTACATAATCGTTCAACTAACAAGCAAGAATGTACACACATAATAACACTGTGTCGCCTGTTCGCAATAACAATGCATTCGTAATTTCTGTTTAAATAAGTTCTCTTGATTCTTGAGTGGATATTTAACTTCAAACATTGTTGCATGTTAACAGATTCTAAGTCTGACAAAGCATACTAGCAATGTAAAGTGAAAAGTTATATGGCAAAGACAAAGTTAAAAAGCAGATTATTTTGCAATAAACGGTTTTACATGTGAAATGTGGTGTAAACCTTTACTCTTCCTAGTATGCAGTGATTCAACCTGAACGCAATTATCATGCGGTATACGTCGATAAAGAATACTGGAATATATTTCAAGGTAAGCGTCTATGTTATTTTTCTCTGAGCCAGCCGGCGCACGCGGCTGCCTGCGGAGCGAGTCATTGTCTGTCTCTTTGTTGGCGCACGTCGTTATTAGGATTAGGAGACCTAACTTCTGCAAATTCACCTTGTCGAGAAGGTCCTGCCCTGTTTGAAGCTCGCCAGTTCTGATGGAATTCAGATCTGTCTGTAGTTTACATATTTCCTTGTTTGTCGGTCATGAGGTGGTAAATTTCTCCCGGAATCGTAACTGCGTGGTGGACCATTGCGTCTGAAGTTATTTGTCTCCCTTGATAATAATTATTTTCGTTCCCATATTGTCTGTTTCTATGGTTATCTCTGTCATATTCATTACTACGGAAATGCGATCTTTCTCTGTAACTATTACTCTGCCAGTGGTTGTCATATGGGTGGTGTCTGTTTTGGTCACGATTTGTGTTGTGAGAATAGCCTTGTCGTGTCCAGTTATTATTTCTTTCATCGCGGAATTGCGACGGATGTGACCTGTAATTGTTGTCCTCCTGTTTTCGCGTTCTGCGATTGTCAGTGTCAATTTCCAGTTGTTGTAACAGTCCCTGAAAAGCTTCAATGTCGTCTTTGCAACGTCCTACTAAAATAATATGTCGTAAATGTTCTGGCAGTTCGATTAAGCAAATGTGGATGAGTTCTGAGGGGCTGTATGGGTTTGAAAGATACTGATTCTTATGCTACATCCCTTCAAAATATTTCATAAGACTGGAAAATTCAGATTGTTCGAAACGTTTCATCATTATGATGCTATGTTTTACTCGGTCTTGTGTAGCTTGAGACCAATACGCTGAGAGAAAGGCATGATAAAATTCTCCTTCAGTGTGACAATCGTGAATGACCGATCGCATTCTTACAGCTGGTTCATTCTCCAAGTAGCCACACATAAATTCTAACCTGTGCTCCACTGACCAGTTGGGAGGAAAGCAATGAGAGAATTGATGAAGCCATGCTTGTGGATGAATGTCGTTGTCAGAATTCTTAAATGTTTTGAATTTACGTGTAGTAATGAACAGCTTATAGTCAAAATCATCGTGTCGGCGAGTCGCACATCGCTCATTGTTACTTCGTTTCGGCGGTTCCATCTCAAAATCCAATGCGCCTTGCCAATTTCTTTCATAATTTCCGAAGTGTCCTGTGTTATTATTTTGTGGTTGTTCCGTATTTCTATGTCCCTCTTTCTGTACTGGAGCGGGAGTGTTCTCTGAAATATGTAATTCTTGTATTACCTGCGTCAACTGATCTTCTACTTCGGGGATTTCTCTTTTGTACTGTGTATTGATTTGATTTTGATTTAGTTTGAATTTTCTAATTTGTTCATACTCTTCTGTGTCAGTGAAGGCTACAGGTCTTGTGTCATTCAGATCATCATCTACCTTTGTAGATAATTTAGTGAACTGATTCGAAAATTCGGCTACTTTCTGCGATAGTGAACACATTTCCTCAGTGTGTTTTTCTGAACCAAGTTTCAGAGTGTCCATTTGTGTTGAAATCGAATCTACTGTGTCCTTTAAGTTTTCCTGAGTTTTTGCAAGTTGCGTGACCGAATCGGTAGATGCAACTGAGTCAATTTTAGCCCACAAGGTCTCATGTTTTTCATGAACAATGGTTTGCAGTTCTTTTATGGCTGCTTCGTGATTCTGTAATGCATTTCCATGCCGCGAAAAAATAAGTTGCAAATGTTCATAAACTTGTGTTTTTACGTCATTACAGACTTTTTGACATTTCGATTCAATGTTATGTAACTCAGTAGTTAAATCTTCACGTATTTGTTCAAGTGTGGTGTCTAACTTCCGAAGATTCTGTTCCATTGTGTCTAACTTTTGAAGATTTTGTTCCATTGTGTCTAACTGTTGCTGTGTTTGTCTCTGGTGTTGTTCCATTGTGTCTAACTTTTGAAGATTTTGTTCCATTGTGTCTAACTTTTGATGATTTTGTTCCATTTGTTTCTGATTTTGTTCAAGCGTTGTGTCTAACTTTTGTAGCCTTTGTCCCATTTATTGCATTAACTGTAATAACAGTGCACTGGTGCCTGAAACATGTCCCTCAGTGCTATTCGGCTGTGCATTTGAAACGGCAATATTCGCATTTTGAAAAGCAGAAAATGTGCCTTGATATATTTGAGAAAACGGTGAGGACGCAAAACCTGAATCTACAGTATTTGCAAGATTGCGTCCTGTCATTTCGGAATCCCGAGGCGAGCTGTTGCCGACCGATCGATCGATAATGCTTCCCTGTTCACTATTTGTTTCACTGTCTATGCCATTATTTGCAGCCCGCTCCATTTCCCTATGCACAATTACCAAATTACTACTTTGAACATTAGTTAATTCATTACTCGGCGGCGCTAACACACTGATTTCGTCTTCACTGTCATTTCTCAGTTTACTTTGGAGCCTAGTATAACGTTTTTCACGCGCCATTATTGTCACAATATTTCACACGACAACACAGAAAAACACAATTTGAAGAGCAAAAATAAGAGAACACATTAACATAGCACTGAAAATAAGATTTCGTTAATTGCAAGCGCAGCTGCGAAATACTTGGTGCAAATCTACATGCATGCCACACCTGTTTTACTGTACAACAATGAAAGACTGCAACTACAAAGGAGATTCTCTCTACAATTACGCACTAGCAATAAACAAAAGCTACACTAATTACACAAACTACAAGAAAAAATCAGAAGATTCCAGTGAGGTATCCTGACAGGGTCGCCATATGAAACTTCCCCTTAGAACAATTATACATGACTGTGTTTAACCTGACACACAGTATTTTTAGCACAACGCAATCTGACTTTAAAAAATGCCTACAAAAGAATGGCCTTGACTAACATTAACCTATTCCTTTCACAAATCACTCACCTCACCAAAAATCTTCGTTACTCAAACTACTGCAATACAGCGAGTGCCACTACTGCCAGCTAAATAAAAGATTCAAACTACTGAAGGCACTAACTACTAATAGGCATAGTTAGCAAATGAAAGATTTTGATACAGAACAAACAATGTATTTACCTCAATAGTGTTCAAAAGTCATAATGTATATAGCTGTTCATGACATCCAGTCTTACAAATTTCAAAACTTCGCCATCTCTCTCCCCACATCCACCACTGCTGGCGGCTCACCTCCAACTGTGCAACGCTAAGCGCTGTTAACATCCAGCTGCCCAACACTACAATGGCGAGTATTACAACAATGCCAACCAGCCACTGACTGCACACAGCACAGCCAGTGATTTTCATACAGAGCGCTACGTGGCGTTACCAATATAAAAAACCTAAACAGCTTACACCGGTAGTGCAGACCGCAAAGAGTCTGGGGCAAGATTTCACTTCCCACGCTCGCTGAAGGAGCCCATGGACCAGACGGCGTTGCCAGTGCATGGTGTTGTGAGACTCCATGGCTAAATATGAGAACGCCTATTACGTCAGCAGCGAGGTACCGGGGCCAACGAGATTATACGGGCCCTGCAACGAACATGTGACGTCACACTAGTCGGCTTTATCGACACACTTCGCGAACGCTCAGATCCGTGCTCGCCTCCCGGGAAATCAACATGTAATTGAAAAGGTACCCACTACAGGTCTTAAATTTATCGTGTGCTATCAAGAGCTTACATGCATTTAAATGAGCGCTCAAGATTTATTTAACTTGTCTGAAATAGTTACTCGCACCCCGTCGAAGACTGCTGCTGGCGCTCCTAAAAACCTGCAGTGTCACGTCCTGTGACGTATGTGCCACGGTCTGTCTTTCTCG
This sequence comes from Schistocerca cancellata, assembly GCF_023864275.1. Classification (NCBI taxonomy): domain Eukaryota; kingdom Metazoa; phylum Arthropoda; class Insecta; order Orthoptera; family Acrididae; genus Schistocerca; species Schistocerca cancellata. Next base: position 418,943,762 of record NC_064634.1, on the reverse strand, counting down.
TGGGCCTCGCGAGGTACGTAGGGAAAGCACAGTTATTTTGACACGAAGCGAGTAATCTTGCTTAGTAAATATTTGTTAATGAATGTCACTTCTTCCAATATAGACACTAGAAGAAGCTTAAAGGTCATAACTACTTTCTATTCACAGTATTACAACTCCAGAAATCGATCATTTTAGTGTGTAAATGAATAATGTTTAAGCCAAAGAAAACGGACGGCTACGAAACATCACAAGCGTAAGTACGTGGTACAGACTGCGCGCCATAGTAGCCAGTAGCAGATAGGATGCCTTCCGATTTAGCTCTGTTGTTAAGACCACGTGCTCAGAAAATTGTTGTTTTTCAGTTAATCATTATTAATTGTGTACGTAATACCAGTTTATGGTATTTAGTAAACAAATATAGAACCATCCCCTTTGAACATTATTCCAAATAATATAGCTTCCTGTTACATCACTTTGAGTCACGGGAAGTAGAATTGCAGTTTACAGAAACCCAGATGCCACTGATACTGCTTCTGCGAGGGACATAAACTTCCAGATCCTCTCGACAGAACAGGTAGAAAGAATCCTACACGACGACCCGCCGCCGGCCGGTGTGGCCGAGCGGTTCTAGGCGCTACAGTCTGGAACCGCGCGACCGCTACCGTCGGAGGTTCGAATCCTGCTTCGGGCATGGATGTGTGTGATGTCCTTAGGATAGTTAGGTTTAAGTAGTTCTAAGTTCTAGTGGACTGATGACCTCATCAGTTAAGTCCCATGGTGCTCAGAGCCATTTGACGACTCACCGAGACAGTTCAAGAACGGATTGTCTTAATCTCCGCAAAACTCGGATGGGGAGGAGCGGCCATTCACAGCGTATGCCTCTTATACCATTCCCAACAGACCCAATGCCTAAACTGAAACATTTCTGGAGGTTTAATATAAGTAGGCGGGTTCATGCAAGTTTCTGTCAGACAGCCCACTGTTTGTAGTAATTGACGTAAAGTCATCTAGTAAAACAGAAGTAATATCTGGCGATCCACAAGGAAGCTTTATAGGCCTCCGCTGTGCACATACTCTATTGATGTACATAAAAGATTTAGAAGACAATCTGAACAGTCCTCTTAGAGTGTTTGCAGATGACGTTGTCATTAACCGTCTTGTAAAGTCATCAGATGATCAAAACCAATTGCAAAATGATTTATACCAGATGTCTGTATGATGCTAAAAGTCGCAATAGACTCTAAACAAGGAGAAAGTGTCATCCACACGAGTAATAAAGTAAATCCGTTAAATTTCAAAAATGGTTCAAATGGCTCTGAGCACTATGGGGGACAACTGCTGAGGTTATTAGTCCCCTAGAACTTAGAACTACTTAAACCTAACTAACCGAAGGATATCACAAACATCCATGCCCGAGGCAGGATTCGAACCTGCGACCGTAGCGGTCTTGCGGTTCCAGACTGCAGCGCCTTTAACCGCACGGCCACTTCGGCCGGCCGTTAAAGTTCGTTTACACAATAAATCATACAAAAGAAAAGGCTGTGAATTTGAAACGTCCCCTTTGAGCAATTTATACACGACTGTGCTTAAACTGACACACAATATTATTTAGCGCAACGCAATCTGACTTTCAAAAATCCCTACAAAAGAATGGCCCTGACTAACATTAAACTATACCTTTCACAAATCACTTACCTCACAAAAATCTTCGTTACTCAAGCTACTGCAATACAGCGAGCGCCACTATTGCCAGCTAAATAATAGATTCAAACTACAGAAGGCACTAACTACTGATAGGGATAGTTAGCAAATGAAAGATTTTAATAGAGAACAAACAATGTATTTACCTTAATATCATCACAAGTCATAATATATGTAATTTCATGACAAATTACAAAACTCCGCCACCTCTCTCCCCATATCCACCACTGCTGGCGGCTCACCTCCAACTGCGCAACGCTACGCGCTGTTCACATCCAGCTGCCGCTGCCCAACACTACAATGGCAGACAACAATGCAAACTAGCCACAGGCTGCACACAGCACAGCCAGTGATTTTCGTACAGAGCGCTACGTAACGTTGCCAATAAGAAAACATAAACAGCCTACTTACAAATTCAATGAAGTATTTAAGAATTACAATTACGAAAAACTTAAAATGCAGCGGTCACATAGATAATGTTTTGTGGAAATAAAACCACAAACTGCGATTTATCAGCAACATACTTGGAAAATGCAACAGGTCTACTGAAGAGACTGGTTACACCATGCCTGCCCGCCCTCTAGAGTGTTGCATTTCAGTCTGGGATCCGTATCAGATGGGCCTGACGGAGCGCATCAAAAAAGTTCGAAGAAGGGCAGCTCGTTTTTTGTTATCACGACATAAGTAAGAGTGTGCTACGAACGTCTGGCAATCATTAAAACAAAGACGGTTTTCGTTGCAGCAGCATCTTCCTGTGACATTTCGATCACCAAATTTTCTTCCGATTGCGCAGATATTCAGTTGGTGCCCACCTACGTAGGCAGAAATGATTATTATGATAAAAGATGTGTTGTTCAATAAGTAATGCCACACATTTTTTTTCAGAACATGTTCATTGTTAAGAGTCAGAATTTGGTGACAATATGCATCAACATGTCTTGCCCATGTCCAATTTTTCCGCGCAGTCTCTCCATCACGTTCTATGGCCATACGTCAACGTTGTGGAAGATCATGTATTCCCTGCTGGTAAAAACTCTTACCTGTAGGCGTAGCCATGTTTTCATTGCATGACTGACACTCTCGTCATCTTCAAAGTGTGTTCGCACATAGAGAATATTTAAGCGGGCCAAAATGATGGAAGTTCGAGGGTGTCTGGTCTGAACTGTAGGGTGGTTGAGGCAACGATGTCCAACCCAATTTGGCGATGTGTTCCCAGGTTCTCAGATTTCTGTGTTGGTGTGCGTTATCGCGTTGGAGCAAGATATCTGCTGGATTCTAGTCTTATCGAACACGTCGGAAACGCTTCAAGAGTTTAAAAAAATGGTTCAAATGGCTCTGAGCACTATGGGACTCAACTGCTGTGGTCATAAGTCCCCTAGAACTTAGAACTACTTAAACCTAACTAACCTAAGGACATCACACACATCCATGCCCGAGGCAGGATTCGAACCTGCGACCGTAGCGGTCGTGCAGTTCCAGACTGTAGCGCCTTTAACCGCTCGGCCACTTCGGCCGGCTCTTCAAGAGTTTATTCAGAGTCTTGAAGTATGCCTCTGAATTGATAGTTGGCCCCTTAGCATCACATCCACGAGAATGACGCCATCACAATCACAGAAAACTGTCACCATGACTTTTCCGACAGAAGAGTTGTCTTGAATTTCTTCTTTTGTGGTGAATGAAGATGATGTCACTCGTTTGACCTCCTTTTTGTTTCCGACGCAAGGTAGTGCCCTCAGCTTACGTCCTCCGTAACGATCCGTGACAGAAAGGCCTCTCTGTCGGTCTCAAAACACTCCAATAATTCAGATGAAATGGCCTTTCTTTGAATCTTGTGGTCCACTGTGAAAAGTCGAGGAACTCATCGTGAGCACCTCTTTGAATATCCGAGAGTCTCGATTATTGCAGACGCACTTCGAATGCTGACCGACAACTGCAGAGCCAATTGTTGAACTGTGATGAGACGGAGGGCACGAATAATGGCATCCGTACGATTCAGCTTGTCTGGAGCAGTGGCTCTGACAGGACGTCCCGAGCGTGGCTGATCATGGAGCTCTGTTTCGGCATTTCCTGAGGCTGTAACTTTCCTTACCCATCGCCCAACTGTACTCCTATCGACTTCACACAAACGTTTATGGATGTTCACCACGGGTTTTTTTTTCTCTGCACACAAAAATTCAGTAACAGTACGCTGCTTGTAACGTCGCGTGGCGTGGATCTTCACGGAGATGACTGATCCTCCGATGTGTGATGGAGTTTACAGCAGTTAGTGCTTTGCCTCCCATGCATGTTGGTGTTGCGTCTTCATATGTGGATTGTCTTCTAGGGTGCCTCCTCAGCACAGGTCTGCAGAGCTAGCTATGCAGCGAGCAGGTGTGGCCAGCGGGTGGTGACGTTGCGCTGCAGTTGGCGGCCCAGCGTCCGGATTTGGGCATTGTGCGACCGGCCAGCACGTTCGTAAAAGGTGCGGGCGGTCGTCTGGAAAAGGTCACGGAGCAGAGGTACTTCCGCGACGTCATGTAGATGAGCGGTGGGAAAATCGTAAGGCAGGTGTAAGGCCAGCCGAAGGATGCGGTTCTGCAATGTCTCCAGCTTCTTCAGGTTCGTGTCGGCGGCGTTCCCCCAGACGACAGCGGCATATTGGAGTACAGGGCGGAGCAGCGCCTTGTACAGGGTGATGCCCAGCCGCGGTGGTAGTTGGGAGTCGGGATTCAGCACCGGGTACAGGGTGCGGAGCCTGTTCCGCACTTTGGCCTTTACTTCGCGGATGTGCGGAACCCACGTGAGGCGGCGGTCGATGGTGACGCCGAGGTAATGCGCCGTTGGGCGCCACAGGACAGGGCTGCCACCGACGGTGAGCGGTTGCAGACCCGCAGGTACGAGTCGCCTGGTGACGATCAGGAACTGGGTCTTGGCACCGTTGAATTGGAGACGCCACTTGACTGCCCAGGCTGCCAGGGTGTCAATGGCGAGCTGCAAACGGCGGCGCATGACGGCGGCATTGAGGCTCCTGGTATACAGAGCCGTGTCATCCGCGTACAGGGCGAGCCGCACACGGTCGATCTTCGGTGCATCAGACGTGTACAGCGAGTACAGGAGAGGCCCCAAGACCGAGCCCTGCGGCACGCCGGCGTTGATGCGGCGGACGGAGGACAAGCCCTGCGCGGCCCGCACATGGAAGGTCCTATCGGCAAGATAGGAAGCGAGGAGACGGACGTGCGACGTCGGGACCCCAAGTTCAAAAAGTTTGAACAAGAGGCCGCGGTGCCACACACTGTCGAAGGCACGCGACACGTCCAGGAACACCGCGCCGAAGAACTCGCGCTGCTCGAGGGCGACGAACGCATCTTCCACGAGCCGAAGGAGTTGGTGAACTGCTGAGTGGCCCCTGCGGAATCCGAACTGCTCTTCGGGCAGGAGGCCTTCCTCGTCGACGTGGCGCTGCAGCCGCCTGAAGTACACCCTTTCAAAGACCTTGGAGACGGCCGGCAGTAAACTAATAGGTCTGTAGTTCACTGGCTGCCGCAGATCCTTCCCCATCTTCGGAATCGCCACGATTTCCGCATGCTTCCAGGACTGAGGAAAACTGCAGGACCGGAGGATGACATTAAAAACGTCGGTAAGATGAGTGACGGCCACGGGTGGCAACTTCTGCAGTAGGGCGTTGGAAACTTCGTCTGGGCCCGCAGCTTTCCTGGGGTTTAGGACACGCAGGATGGACGACACCTCCTCCGCCGTCGTCTCTTCAATGACGTCGTCGTCGTCGCGTGCCTCCAGGTAGCGAGGGAGCCGGTCAGCAACCAGGTCGTCGTGGACAGCGTCGATCGGGTCTGCGATAGGCGTAAACGCAGCCTCGAAGACGTCCGCGAGGGCATCAGCCTTTGCAGCCGGTTCGCAGACAGCCTGACCATGTACCAGCAGCGGAGGGATACGTTGTGTGCGTCGTAGAAGGCGCTTCGTCGTCTGCCAGGCTGTGCCGTCTTCAAGACAAAGGGTGGCGACCTTGTTAGTCCAGTCGCGGTTGCGATGGTTGTCAATGGCGGCCCGGATGTCCCGACGCATCCTGTTGAGGAGGCGCTTGGTGTTGGCATTTCGCGTCCTCTGCCACTCCCGGTAGACCCTGTTCTTCTCGGTGATGGCGGCAAGGATGTCCGGCGGCAGCTGTCGGGAGTAGTCTGGCGGAGGGCGAGGTCGGGGCGGCGTCGCCATGGTGGCAGCGTCGATCGTGGTGGCCGCGAAGTGCAGAAGTGCTTCGTCCGCTCCAACGTCCGCAGGGGGCGGCGCGACGGCGAGTGAATGCGTCACGGCTGCTTGGAACCTGTCCCAGTCGATGCCAGCAAGTGAGATACCGCGCCTGGGCTGTGGGAGGGCGTCTAGGTCGATATCAAAAACTACAGGGACATGATCCGAAGACAGCGCCGTCCTCGTCGTGGCGGTGATCTGATGAGGGACACCCTTGACGACCGCGATGTCAATTATATCTGGGAGCCCACGGGCAGGGAAGATTGTCGGGTCGTACGGCCCCACCACCAGCGCATTGTGACGTTCCACTACCCGGAGCAGGCAGCGGCCAGCGGCATTGGTGATCCTGGAGTTCCAGGAGACGTGTTTGCTATTGAAGTCCCCGGCGACGAACACCTGCCCCCTCAGGGAGAGCAGAGCATCGATGTCAGCAGGGTCCAGGGGACGAGACGGCGGCCGGTAGGCCGCGATGAACGTGATGGCGCCCGCCGAGGTGTGAACAACGACACCAGTGGCCTCCAGCGTTGCCAGCGGGGGAAGTTGTATCACATGATGACGAATGCCGTTGCGGACGTAGACGGCTGTTCCGCCACCCGCCGTCGGTCGGTCGGTGCGATAGCTGGAATAGTTAGCCGCCCTGACGTCGACCCCAGGCTTGAGGTGTGTTTCATTGATAAGGCAGACGTCGACGGCTTCGTCACGGAGAAATTGGCGAAGTTCGCCAGCTTGAGTGCGGACGCCGTTGGCATTCCACGCGACGACTGTGAGCCCTCTAACGCTGCCCATGGTGCGGCTGGGGAGTGTGGACAGCGGTCGGGGCCGTAGAGGCCATCGGCACTGCAGCGGTGAGTTGCTGCGACAGGACGTCAATCAACTTCGTAGCACTGGTCACCAGAGCTGTGAGCTGCGCGACGAGGTTGGCCAGGTCAGCGGTGGAGGCAGCCGGCGCGGCCCCGGCGCTGGAAGGGGGGGGGGGGGGGCGTGGCTGCTTCGCTGTGAGAGTCCGTCTGGGGCTGCTCGACGGATGATGCCAAGGGCTGGGTACCCTCAGGGCGGCGACTCCCGCGCCGGCGGTTAGCGGGGCGTGGCCTGGCCGACGTCCCGGGAGAGGCAGCAGCCGGTTCCGCCACTAGCAGCTGTGCTGGAGGCGCAGGAGCATCAGGTGGCAGGACGGCCTCGGATGCGGCAGGAGCAGGAGCAGCCGGCGCAGTTGGAGCGGCGGAGGGCGCCCCTGACGTCGCCGCCGCGAAAGAGACGCCTGACCGTCGCGTTGCCGGCCTCTTCTGACGTGGCGCCGGTGTTTGGCCACGTTGTCGAGCGATGGCACGCTTCCACACCTCACACCCACGATAACTGGCCACGTGAGCACCGCCACAGAGTGCACATGTGGGCTTCTCGGTGGGCGGACGGGGGCACGCACGCCCTGCATGAGCGCCGGCGCATTTAACACATCTGTCCGGCATGGAGCAGTGGCGCGCGACGTGATTGATCCCCTGGCAGCGAAAACACTGCACAGGGCCTCTCCGGGAGCGAAGATCTTCGGTCTGAACCGGAACGTCGGCGACCCGCGTCAATTGATAGAGTTTGCGGTTCTCCACGGTGTCAGAGCAGACGACCAGGAAGAGCGGCATATCTTCGCGTGACTTCGGCGACTTCATCTTCACGACCGCTCTGATATAGAAGCCCAGGTCAGCGAGTTCCCGATGCAGGTGATCGGCTTCCATGTTGAACGGGAGGTCGCGGAAAACAATCTTCAAGACCTTGTCAGGCGCTGAAGCGTGGGTATAGAATGGTATACCACGATCAGACGCCTCCTGAGTGACCCGTCGATAATCTTCAGTAGAGCGCAGTGTGACCCTGTACAGGTCGCGCCCCGCAGGCTTCACGGTGTACACTGCCGTTGTCCAGCTGCGCAACAGCTTCTGCAGTTCCCCATACGGCGGCCGAAATTGGAGGACCACCGGCGGGAGATGGGAATCTCTCTTCGGCGCAGGAGCGCGCGGCGGCGGGTCCGGCGCGTCTTCAAGCGCGTCGAATGAGTTGGCGACGGCAGTTGGAGGCGCCGTCGATGACAGCATGCGTCTTGCAGTGCGCCTGGCTGGAACGAAACCGTCGGCATCAGGGGCGTAATCCTGCTTGGATCGCTTCTCGAACGGCGGGCTGCGAGCAACGGACGTCGCGACAGTTGCCCTCCTCTTCTGTTTCCCGCTGCGTCCGCGTGGCTGGGGCGCGGTAGAGCTCTCATCTTCTGAATCTGGCAGCGGAGTAGACAGCGCAGTCTTCAACGTTTCCGGAGTTGTGTCCGTCAAATCCATAGCCATAGCCATAGCACTGGTCGTCATAAGTGGGGGGCCAGATGGGGCCGCCGGCGGCGCAAGCGCGGCCGGTCGGCGATCTGCCACACCCTTCGCAGTACGTAGCTCCGTTCGCTTCGACATCTCAAGCGCGAATGGCTGCTGCTTGTAACGTGAGTTGTACGTTGACGCCATTTTGACGCTGTACTACCGCTAAGCCATCCGCCAGAACGGTTTGAAACTTCATCGGCAAACAGACCAAACATAAAATGTGAAGCACTGACAAGGACGTTGTCTGCCCCGATAGCTGAATGGTGAGGGTGAGGGACTGCTGTCCTGAGGGGCCCGGGTTCGATTCTCGGATGGTTCGGGGATTTTTCTCCGCTCAGCGACTAGGTGTTGTCTTCATCATCATTTCATCCCCATCCGGCGTGCAGGTCGTCCAATGTGACGTCGAATGTGCACCAAGCGGCCGGAGCTGCCCCGTAACGGGCCTCCCGGCCAATGACGCCAAACGCTGATTTCCATTTCCACAAGGACGTTGGTCTATGTATATTAATGTCTTTTTAAATAATGTGAGGCATTACTTATTGAACGACCCTCGTAAGAGAAATCAGAGCCCGGACAGAAAGATGTATGTACGCGTTTTCCGCGTGTGCATTTCGGGTGTGAAACGGTAGAGGAATAGTTTGGAAGTGGTACGATGTACCGTCTGCCAGGCACTTAATAGCGATTAAGAGAGTAATCATTTCGATGTAGATGTAAATGTATTCGGGGGCTAGTGAATTCTTCTCGCTACTCATCTGCCGTAATCTATATTTTTCTACATTTAGCCCAAGCTTCCATTAATGGCGGCAACTTGAAATTTTATCTGAGTCATCTTGCATCCTGCTACAGTCACCACAGCATCATCAGCAAACAGCCACAGATTACTCGCACATTGTCCGTCATTTACTCTTGAAGTGATTCTCATGTTATCTTCCTTGCAGCTAACAGATTAGTATTGTGTTTTCTTAAACACGCCCTTTCATTTTAAATACATGGTCGCCTTTACAAAGTAGTTTTGAAGAAACTACTTAGAGCAAAAACCCCACCACGGTGCACCGCTCTAGCATTCTTCTTGTCTCACACTATAGATAAGCCACACTTCAGGAAAGCACACGTCCCAGAACTCTTCCCCAGTAAAATTTAACTTTAGACTAAATACAAAATATCAGAGCACAACTGTCTTCTGCTGAGTTACATCGTATGACATTTGCTACGGTTGATCTATTAAATGCTCACAGTTCCAACTTCGCAATGCGATCACTTTCACTGGATGTTACTTCAGTGAACGTATGCTACCGACTAGGTCTTTATACGCTACGATGTGCGATGATGTTTCACGCTTTCCAGGTCATCAGTGCATTCTCACGTTAGACATACATCATTATCGATAACATTAAGGGTGAAATTATACCCTTACCTTTACAATATCGTTTTATTTATCGCTTTGCAATTTATATTGCTACAATGCCAAGTTGTACGTAAATTTATAGCAAATAATCTAAGCATAAATTTTACAAATATATACAAGAAGAATTTGAAAGTATTTTGTTGTCACGTTAAAGTTAATTTGTATATATTCGTTACAAGTGTCTCGTATCAATTACTAAAATTTCCTAACTTTTTTAGACTTCTTCTATACCTAACAGAATTTAGAGAGGCACAGGATTACTACCTTCTTACTACATTTTGATCTTAAACAGTATTATCGTTCTACCATATCACAGCCTCAATCAGTCTAACTTTTCATGTCTTTCAATCATTTTACAGCTGTTCCCGTTGCCTATATGAAGTGGTGTGGTCAGCTATACAGTTTCCCATTTGTAGTAGCTCTTGCGACAGATAACTACTGTACTATCTTATGCACTGTCCACACTTCAATGTATAATCTAGATACGAGGTGCATTCAAGTTCTAAGGCCTCCGATTTTTTTTCTAATTAACTACTCACCCGAAATCGATGAACCTGGCGTTACTTCTCGACGTAATCGCCCTGCAGACGTACACATTTTTCACAAGGCTGACGCCATGATTCCATGGCAGCGGCGAAGGCTTCTTTAGGAGTCTGTTTTGACCACTGGAAAATCGCTGAGGCAATAGCAGCACGGCTGGTGAATGTGCGGCCACGGAGAGTGTCTTTCATTGTTGGAAAAAGCCAAAAGTCACTAGGAGCCAGGTCAGGTGAGTAGGGTGCATGAGGAATCACTTCAAAGTAGTTATCACGAAGAAACTGTTGCGTAACGTTAGCTCGATGTGCGGGTGCGTTGTCTTGGTGAAACAGCACACGCGCAGCCCTTCCCGGACGTTTTTGCTGCAGTGCAGGAAGGAATTTGTTCTTTAAAACATTTTCGTAGGATGCACCTTTTACTGTAGTGCCCTTTGGAGCGCAATGGGTAAGGATTACGCCCTCGCTGTCCCAGAACATGGACACCATCATTTTTTCAGCAATGGCGGTTACCCGAAATTTTTCTGGTGGCGGTGAATCTGTGTGCTTCCATTGAGCTGACTGGCGCTTTGTATCTGGATTGAAAAATGGCATCCACGTCTCATCCATTGTCACAACCGACGAAAAGAAAGTCCTATTCATGCTGTCGTTGCGCGTCAACATTGCTTGGCAACATGCCACACGGGCAGCCATGTGGTCGTCCGTCAGCATTCGTAGCACCCACCTGGATGACACTTTTCGCATTTTCAGGTCGTCATGCAGGATTGTGTGCACAGATTCCACAGAAATGCCAATTCTGGAGGCGGTCTGTTCAACAGTCATTCGGTGATCCCCCAAAACAATTCTCTCCACTTTCTCGATCATGTCGTCAGACCGGCTTGTGCGAGCCCGAGGTTGTTTCGGTTTGTTGTCATACGATGTTCTGCCTTCATTAAACTGTCGCACCCATGAACGCAATTTCGACAGATCCATAACTCCATCACCACATGTCTCCTTCAACTGTCGATGAATTTCAATTGGTTTCACACGACGCAAATTCAGAAAACGAATGACTGCACGCTGTTCAAGTAAGGAAAACGTCGCCATTTTAAGTATTTAAAACAGTTCTCATTCTCGCCGCTGGCGGTAAAATTCCATCTGCCGTACGGTGCTGCCATCTCTGGGACGTATTGAGAATGAACGCGGCCTCATTTTAAAACAATGCACATGTTTCTATCTCTTTCCAGTCTGGAGAAAAAAAATCGGATGCCTTAGAACTTGAATGCACCTCGTACGTTTTCGAAACAGTTGTGATAAACCTTTTGCATTTTCTTTATGTTTTCGTCTTCCTTAAAGGCAAAGAGACAAGATGAAGCGGTAGCCCATCATAGAGCCTATGCCTACCGTCATGTATTTTTTGACTTTCAGTTGTTAATAAACAGAGGATTTTTTCTGATACCGGTAGGAGCAAGGAGGGATTCGCGCTCGGCTAGTGAAAGAGTGAGAAGCACGTCAATATTTTAGCGAGTAATTGTAGACCGCCATTTTGGGGTCGCTATGAATAAGTGAGGAGTGTGGATTTTATATGTGCACCGTTCAGAAAAATACAGTATTGTTTTATTAACAGAAAGGTCGTGTGAGTTGTTATTTCAAATAGTGCAATAATTACAACCACTGAAGCCCACCTGTGTACTTTGGAAAATTACGAAGATCCGATAAGCTTAATAGGAACACGGTCAAGACTTCAAAGGTGAACGCGGCGACCAAACATAGTATTATAAAGAATGGTAAGCACAAATCTACAGCGGAGAAAGAAACTACTCCGCCCTGCAAAATAATATGAACTAATACGGACTTATTTCCAGGCACAGCTCAGCTTATTGTGCTTGTCATTCACGCCGAAAAATTAATCTCATTAATTCAATACATTTTAAGAAGCCACGCATATTATTATCATCTATTTCATTATTTTATTATACTATAAAGTGGCGACAGGTGACAGGCACGATACGCAGTGGGCAAAACTGTGAGTACTAGTATTGTTAGGAAAATGAATATACATGTATGTTAACGATTTCTTTATGTTCCATGTACGCTGATGATGTGACGGGGACGATGATGTGGTACTGAAGAAATGCTATAAAAAGGAAATAATAAATAAATTAGAAGGAAAAAAGGCGACAGTACCGAGAGCACACAACAAAGCACAATAGAGGAAGTACGACTTACAAGACAACAATCAGGTAGGACTGCGCAATGCATATAGAGAATGCGTTCCCAGTAGACCTATTAGAAAATCCATCCACCTATTTCCTAAATTCCAGAACCTAAAGCTTCAGATATTAACGCTATTGTAGTCAAGTGGAGATAATGACATTTCTTTATTAGTATAGAAAGTATATTGACTAAAGAATAGCTGAGACTATAATTACATACAACTGTATATGCATTTTTTTTTCGCGTGAGAAGTAGCGCGGAAGTAAAATCTTAAAAAAGAAAATTTTTATTTTGATAACTGCAGTGGTATAAGGATTTCTATAATGGAGGGTCAAAACAATAAGGAAATGTCATTCGAAAATCATAATGCGAATGTAGTGGATGTTCATTTGCAAAATGCAACAATGAGTGGTTTGGAACTGTTTAACGGTGATTATTTGGATGCTGGGCGCGACATGCCATTGTTGCATTCGACGCCCGTGAATACAGAACATTTAATTACAAGCAATACGTTAATTACAGTAGACGTAACTAATGGCACCTCGAGGCCAGAGAATATTTTAAATGAGAGCAGTACGCGTAGTACGGACGCAGATGCTGACAGGCGTAGGCCGGAAGTGAATACGGAAGATATGCAAGCCTTATTTCGAGCCTTAACAGAATCCATACAAACAAGCATGAATGCAATGAAAGCAGACATAAATTCAAAAATGTCGGGCTTAGAGACTAAAATGTCAAGTTTACAAACGATACAAGCAGACATGACTAACATGAAAGCAGACATGACCACAGTGAAGTCCGAGATCGAGAAGGTTAATACAAACATGACACACATTTCAGACGACGTAAAAAATTTGCGCACAGAACTCAATAGTCTGGACACGAAGTTCACACAGCAGATTTCACAAATCTCCATGGAGGTGGATAGTAAAATTAATGAACAAGTACAAATTTCGGTTCACGATATGGGTGAGAAATTAAAAGGCATAGTGGGCGAAAAATTTGAAACACTAACACACACGTATCGACAGGAGCTATCCGGAATTAGAGAAACCCAAGAGAATTTACAGGCAATGCAAAAGAATACGCAGGTCAACTTAGACAATGTACAATCAGAAGTAGCGAAACTACATTCTTTCTGTAACGACTTGCCAGAAAATGTAGAAAAAATCACATTGGAGGTAGGATTACTTAAGTTAGAAAACAAGAGGATCAACTCAGACATTGTGCACCTTTATGAATCGGTAAAGAGCAATGCAAAGGACGACAATACAACGTTCGCAGAAAAATGCGTACGTGAACAGCGTACCTATGTGGAAGCAGTAAAGGAAGTAATGGGGGACAAGGAAGAAGAAATCTTAAAACGCGTAGAACATGATATCAGGCAGTTAGAACAACGGTTAAGAGACGAAATAGTTAACAAACAAAGTACGGTAATATCATCGCCTGGGGCGGTAAGCGGAGCGATAAACAGCCATCCGCCAATGGGAGGAATCAGTGGCGCGGACAACAATGCCCAACCCACGCCGCGCGACCGCATGTCGACGCGCGACGCGAGCAGCGGGCAAAACTTTGCTGAAACAAATATACCATCACCGCAGGGAAATGCTGTTCCGCCGTGCTGGACAGCGTTGTTAATGGATGAGAGCTTAATAAAACATCGACAGTTTCCCGTATTCTCAAATGAGAAAAAGCGAACGCACCCAGTGGTGTTTGTCCGAGCCTTTAGAAACGTACTGCCCAGGACTTGGACAGAAGCTCAAAAAATTAAATATGTAGTAGGACACACCGAGGGTGATGCCCTTTTGTGGGCTACGGAGATGTCAGAACTTTGCGAGACATATGAGCAGTTTGAGAATGCATTTTTAGATAAATACTGGTCAACAGCTATCCAGGAGAGGTTAAGACGAGAGGTATTTAACCCAGTACCATATCATTCAAAATTCGGGGGGCTAAGAAGCTATTTTGAAAAATACCTAAACAAGACCCGTTACTGGAATAATCCGATATCTCATGTCGATGTACTGAAAATCTTAAAGAACAAGTTACCTGCAAATGTTAGGGAAAAATTAATAACTGTTCCCGAATATGATCTGGAGTATTTTCTTTCAGTGCTCGACTCAATAGATCTGATTCATGAGGATGGGCAAGCCACACCTAGTTATCGTAACGGTAATGAGCACAACCCAAACGGGAAGAACTACGGTAACGGCAACGGCTTTGGAAATTATAACGGTCGTGTGCGTATGAATGAATGGCATCCATATGTACCGCCGCGCCACAACGGAAATCCGTACAATCGGTCTACCTACCAGCCACAGAGTGGCCGAGGGTCGTACGAAACTAAATATCAGCCGTATAGGTACGGTAATGGCAGAGACAATAGAAACTCGAGGGAAAACTTCGACAATGGGCGACAAGGAAATGCAAATTACCAGGAACGGAATATGCAACACAGGGATCCGAGAGATAACAGGCAGCCCGTACAGTCAAATCGAAACAACCGGGACACGAACTGGCGAGCACGCGAACATACAGTAAACATAGTAGAAGTGACGGCAGAAAATGAAACAATACCTTTACCGGCCCCAGGAAATAATAATCGAGCGTGACTAGAGGAAGAAGGTAATGAACTGTCAGTGTGCCACAGTACTAATATGAGAGACTTAAACACTAAAGCGAACAGGAACGGAAAGGAGGAAGCAGACACTGAAACAAACCTACACATACAGCATATCCGGAATCTATTTTTAAGGTATGATAAGGGCGCAGAAATGAAAGAAGACTTGTTTATCGAAGAGAAAGAAACAACACGCAAGGTAAGTGAAATTATTCAAGCAATAATAAAGGTAAAGGTGGGAAACATAGATGTACTAGTTGTTTTGGATACTGGCGCGTCGACAAGCCTGATGTCTACTAGCTTGTTCAAAGAGATAGCGAGGGAAGTAAATGTTCCCACACTACCTGTAGAGAACTGTAAGATCGTAACGGCGACGGGAAGTAAATCTAAAGTTATAAAATTACAGGCCAGCATACCCATTAGCATATGTGGCGTAATTTTGCAGTGTACTTTCTTGTTGGTAGACAAACTTATAGTGAACTGTATGCTTGGTATGGAGGTGTTCAGAAGATATGGGATAAAAATAGATATTGGCAGCGGGGAATGCCAGTTTCATGTAGGGGAGCGCACGCTGACTATGGACTTAATAAGAACTACAATGACAAATCAGGTTAGGCCGATACCAGACATTAATGTTAAATTTGTCTACCCTCAACCCATAGTGGTAAAGGAGATGGAACTTGATGACTCTGGTAGGGAGATCCTCGATGAGCAAATAGTAGACAGTAAAATAAATAAATCCACTTGTCTTAACAATGAACAGCGAAGTGAACTGACAAAATTACTCTTCAAATATCATAACATTTTTCGTAAACAACCTAGTGTTATTAAGGGATATGAATATAAAATGGAAGTATACCCGCATGAAACTTATTGTAGAACGTCTTATGGCACCCCTTGGGCAAAGAAAGAGGCAGTAAGAGAGGAAATAGAGCGCATGATTAGTTGGAGGGTTATTGAAACATCGCACTCACCTTACTGCAGTCCGATTCTCGCAGTTGGTAAAACTGACGGAACGGTGCGGTTGGTGTTAGACGCGAGGGAAATAAACAAAATCATCGTTCCTCTAAGAACAAGGCCAGAGAATCTAGAAGAGCAGTTATTAAAGTTCCATGGCGTTAAGTATTTAACATCCCTTGATTTGAAAGCTTCGTACTGGCAAATTTTATTACATGAAGAGAGTAGAAAGTATACAGCTTTCATAAATGCCGGGAGGAGCTACCAATTTAGGGTGCTGCCTTTCGGATTAAATGTGAGCGCTGGTGTCTTTATTGAAGCATTAGACAGGGTTCTTGGACCGGAACTGCTTAGCCAGGTTACACTCTACGTTGATGATTTATTAATTGCAACTCAAACATGGGATGAACATGTAAGTATTTTGAAAAGGATTTTGCAAAAATTTGATGAATACAATGTCACAGTTAACTTTAAAAAGTCTGAATTCGGAAAGGAAAAAGTAAAATTCTTAGGGCACATTATTTCACCAGTAGGAATTCTACCTGACCCCAGTAAACTAGATGCGATACGGAATTTCCCAACACCCTATACTAAGAAACAATTAAAAGGTTTTCTAGGTATGGCCTCGTTTTTCAGGAAGTTCCTGCCACAACAATTATTGAACAGTAGTTCACTATTAAACTTACTGCGTAAAAACCACAGTTGGTTGTGGACTAAAGAATGTGAAAATGATTTTCAGCAGATTAAGCAGGCGCTGATTAACGCGCCTATCCTGAAACACCCAAATATGGAATTGGATTTTTGTTTAAGCACCGATGCTAGTTATCAGGGGCTCGGTGCGTGCCTGTTTCAAATAATAACAAAGGATGGTAAGGAAGAAGTCAATGTAATCAGTTTTGCCAGTAGAACCCTCACAGAATGTGAAAGATCTTATTCCGTAACTGAGCTAGAAGCATTAGCAGTAGTTTGGGCGTTTCGTAAATTTCAATATTACCTTTGGGGAAAACATACCAAAGTTTACTGTGATCATCAAGCCTTGTCTTTTCTTCTGACGTGCAAGTTGTTACATAAGAGAATAGCGAGGTGGTGCCTGTATGTCCAAGAGTTTGATTTTGAGATAGTGTACATAAAAGGGGAACAGAATGTTTTGGCAGATGCACTATCACGGTTACCACAAGGTCTTACCGATTTCCAAGAGTTAGAGGAACAAACATCAGACTTCAAGGTCCTTTTAATAGAGGATGGAACTTTTAAACCATATTATATTAAAATGTGCAAAAACATGCAACGTTTACAGGAAGAAGACCCGAGATGGAGCAAGGTAAGGAAAAAATTGCAAGCTAGAACACACGAACGTTTAGAGCAGTATTACATTATACATAATGGCGTCCTCTTTCACAGAAGAGATCGACGAATGGATAAGTGGTGTGTGTGCATACCTCAGGAATACGTGGAAAACTTAATTCAACACACGCACCGCACATGGGGGCACTATGGAGTGCTGAAGTGTGCCGCCAAAATTTCTACGTATTGTTATTTCCCTAATATGAGGCGACGTATAGAGCAAGTAATCAGACGCTGTGCGGTGTGTCAAAAGGTCAAACATCAGAATAGGACCAGTCTTAACGCACTAAACCCAATAATACCAAAGCAACCAAGAGATCTTGTATCTATTGACGCCGCAGGTCCTTATCCCCAAGCCCGCGGCGGAGTTAAATACATCGTAGCCCTGTATGATGTTTTTAGTAAGTATCTCCAGCTGTACGCAGTCAAAACAGTTAGGTCAGGGCCAATTATAAGGCGAATTCTGGAAGACTACATACCACGCATCGGGAAACCACAGGCAGTCCTAACTGATAACGCCTCAAATTTTACATGTGAGCAATGGAAATCATTTTTAAAATCACAAAACATACGTCATATTTTAGTATCCAAGTTCCACCCGGAAGCAAGTCCCGTCGAACGGTGCTTCCGTGAATTTAATAGGTTTATCCGCACATATATACCACAGAACCAAAGGAAATGGATAGAATACCTGGGTCCGTTTCAGCACATAGTAAATCACTTACCACACACATCCACAGGGCACACACCGGCCGAACTAATGTTTGAAAAGATGGAGCTAGATGAATGGGCAAAACCGATACCTAAATTAAGGCACAAAGACGTAATCTTAGAAGAGAAAGTACGGCGAGCGCTAATAACATTGGAAGAGCAAGCTCAGATAAGGAAAGGAATTTACGACAGGAAATTGAAAAACGTAACAGAATTCCAGATTGGACAGGAGGTACTACTAAGAACGCATCCGAAATCATCGAAATTAAAGGCATTGAATAGAAAATGGCAACTGTTATATGTTAGTCCGTATATCATTGTTGACAAGCCACATCCGGGGTGCTACTTGATAGGAAATATAAAAAATGGTAAAATAAAAGGCATGTATCCACATAAAGATTTGCGGAAATTTATTAAATGAAAATTCAAATCTCATTCTGTCCTTATCTGTTGCATCAGTAAAACGCAAGAAGGTAGGAGGTTTGTCGCTCTTTGACGAATAAACCGACTGGCGCTCGGTTCCTCTCCAGCTAGGGGGTACAATATTTATATTTCCGGTGCCCTCTCCCTCTTCTACTATCCTGCTTAATCAATAAGGAATGTTCAATCTTCTTTTACTATCTAACATGCAGAGAGTGAGATTCAGCCTAGTGAAAATAAACTTTTCTTGTATTTTGATATTGCACTTTCTTAAGATTTAATTCACAGCGCGCGAGCTTTAAGCGAGAGGCAAGAGCGATGGGGTATACTGAGCCGTGCTGCCGCGCTTAAAGCAGAGCGTACTTCAACAATTATATACGGAGCGGCTTAACAGCTGATCGTAGGGGCCAAGTAGGCAAAAAGCAAGGTTGAGTTCAGTGTCCCCTGTACGATGCGCAAAGACACACTGCGCACCGCGACGGAAACCATTCTAGAATTTAAGCGAATCGGCATCCACACCGCCTAACCAGCTGGACAAAATAGGAGCAATAGGAAATAGAGTACCTATCAGCTAGTTACTCTGACGTAGATGAGCAACACAAACTAAACGAGCAGAGACATTTATTCCTAAGTCGGTGACTATACTGTAAAGAGCATTAATGTTAAGGGTAAATCATTAGTTTAAGCATATGCAGCTTTAAGAAAATGAGCACATGGACGCAAGTAAGCTATAAGGAGAGCAGAATACGCTAAATTTGTGAACTCAGCATATTCTATTGAATGTACATAGCTAGGAATAAGTATAAGTATTCGAAGTAAATGACCTATCCGACTATATACAACAGGACTAAGACAAGTTGAAAAAGGAAGTAACAACATGTACACTTGAAAGAACGCGATTAGCACATAACTTAAGAACTAAGCGACTTACATACAACACATACGCGAGCGAAGATGTGAAAGGTAGAATGAGACATAAACATAGAAAAATGCGTGTGACTGAGACGTGCGTGTGACTGAGGCATAAACTATAAAATAACATATCGTAGAACTACACTTCTTTACAGACAACATTAGAAGTAGTGAGCTTAATGTACAGGGAGAATACATATCCACAAATTTGTTATTACAGAGCTCACCTATGTTAGCTGCTATTAATTACACGATACCTTATAGTATAAGCAGCAAAATAAAGCTGTAAACATGAATTGAACAACACGCGGGAGATAAGCTAAGTAAATACAAACACCAACCAATACGCACACAACGTAATTGCATGAACTTAAAACAAAAGAACTGAGGGATGTACTGTATGTTTATAAAAGCGATATGGAGAAATAAATGAAATTTCACTGCTGGATAATATTTTGAAGTAGAGAGAGTGAAAGGTTTTATTAGATTCGATTGAAGGTATTAATTAGTTAATCTACGTTTGTGGTGACTTACCGTGCATGGAGTGAATCTAGGAAGAGAATGAAAGTGTATTAGAGTAATACGAGTTTATTTATATTTGTGGAAAGAAATAAATAGTGCGGTGGTTCTAGTGTGAGAACCCGGTAGGTAGTACAGGAGTATAAATGGCGATTTATATGGAATATTTTTAATGAATAATTATATGGGTATACGGCGACGAATATGAAGATTAATGTTACAAGGGTACCTAGGAAAGGGCCACGAAGCTGACGTAAGAAAGAATACACTATATAGTTTTAAGTCTTAGAATGAATGGTTGTATGAGTGGGGAAAGCAAAGTATGATGATGCATGTACGGTAAGTAATTATGAAAACGAACATCACGAAGAAGCAGTGAGTAGTATAGGAGAAACAGTGAAGTCGATAGTAACAATGGTACATGGTAAACATTTAAAACACACCACAGCACAGTGATTTGCTACACAGACATCAGAATGTAAAACCACACAGTATGAAAAATATTTCCTTAGCGACTAACTGTTACAGCTCGAGAAACTATAAGGTTAATATAAATGAAAATATGATACACGATTCGTATGAGGAATGAACACAAAATGCAGTGAAACAATATTTTCTACACTGAATTCTTGACGCATGCAGGAACGAAAGCATTATTTTAGCACATGCGCGTTCTTATTTAGCGATAATGAATTATGAGTGGAGCTACACATGACAAAAATACGGTAAAATTATCGGTCACACGTCACAAAGGTAAACATGTACATGTCGTGGAATCAATAAGGCAGAAATATGGCTTGAAATATGTGTTCACGAATGTGGAATATTACGACGATTAACAAGCAGTGATGAAGTCAGGGTTGTCAAGGGATAAAACATCCCCCACACTCGCTCACAAACGAGCACTTGTAAATATTATACATACTATGAAGATTTATCAAATGCCAAGGATAGAATAAGTACACTAACGACGCACTACAAATAGCAATCCTAGAAGTAGCTTGATCTCTGAAGCAGACCTTAGCGATCCCGTTTTCCATGTAGTGAGTAGTGCTGGAACGTATTTTCTGTGTGTATTTGTGATGGTAAAAACGCGCAGGAGGTTAGGCCTGCAAGTCAAGAGAAAAGCAAAAATTCAGAACAAATGAGAGGTTCCTTCTAATTTACTTATTAGTGTGTAAGATGGATGATGCCTAACATGGAACCCATATAGGAAATGTGAATGTGACTTGTACATTTATGTGTCAACTTTACTATTGTCAATGTCGAGGTCTATGAAAATATGTATGTAGTATTTTGTATTGTAGTTGTGGATGTAAAAACGCGCAGGAGGTCGGTCCTGCAAGACAATATCAAGAAAGAGCAAACATTCAGAACAATTGCAAGATTCCTTCTGATTTACTTATTGCTGTGTCAGATGCTGCTTAACATAGAGTCCATATACGAAATGTGAATGTGAATTGGACATTTATTTGCCAACTATATTATTGTTAATGTCGATGTCTATGTAAAATGTATGTATGTACTTTTTTCTTCTTTTCTATGTGTAGTTGTGGACGTAAAAACGCGCAGGAGGTCGGTCCTGCAAGACAAGAATAGAAAATGCCAACATTCAGAATAAATGAAAGATACCTCCTGATTAACATATTAGTGTGTAAGAGGGTGCATGTCATGGAGTCCGTATATGAAATGTGGATGTGAATTGTAAATTTATGTGTCAACTCTATTATTGTCAATGTCAATGTCTATGTATGTACCATTATCAATTTTATGTGAGATTTTATACTTGAAGAAGAACAACTTATGTATGTATGTGAAGTGCAACGCGACGGACGAGTAAAATACTCGCACGTGTGAAGTGATACAAAAATATTAAGGCGTAATAATATTGAAAATAACGGCTCGGCCGTAATATGAGTAAACGCTGCAGTCTAGCAAAGTGAATACAGAGAGTGTGATGCGTGTGCGACGGAAATATCAGAGGAAATCAGTATGACCACGAGTTGAGGTGTGAGAACCGCTAACTATAATGCACGACGGAAGATAATGCTGTATCCTGCAGTGCGGCTCTTACCTTCAATGTCACTGGCCGAAATCCTCGCCCAGGCGCGAGATGAGGTATTGGTGTTCTTCGGTTGAGCGTTGGAGCTGAATCCGTCGTATCCAGTCTCCGGACTGGAGGGCAAATACAACACCGACTTCACGAGCCTGGAGCGACATTACAGTGTGGGCGCGGGCAGTGCTGCTGCTCACGTGGCGTTTGCGTCACTGAGTAGGGCGCATTAAACAACGAGCTGCTGCTGGCCGTAAGTGCAGCGAACAATGAGATAACGTGTGTCGAAAGGGCAGCTTATCAGAATGGCTAATAAACCAAACACCAAGGAGAAAAACAATTATTAAAATATGGTGGAAGGACAATGTAAGAAATGTAACATTTTGCTCCTGATAATACTACTTAATAAATGTAAGGAGAAATAAGAGACTACGACGTTAGCACGCCATGGACGTGCGATAGGTAATATGAATATATGTGAATGTAATTACGTGATATAAGTATATGTGAATGTATTTATATGTATGAACTTGTAATGGCCAAGAAAATGAGCTTTTTAGATATATTTGTAGTAACATAAGGGTATTAAAACTCCATTGACGTGCACCAAGTGACTGAACTATGAGCCCCAAGGTTAGTAAGACTACTGTATACTGTCTCCCCAAATAAAGAGACTTATTTCCGACAGTATACAGTAGGGGGGCATTTGTGATAAACCTTTTGCATTTTCTTTATGTTTTCGTCTTCCTTAAAGGCAAAGAGACAAGATGAAGCGGTAGCCCATCATAGAGCCTATGCCTACCGTCATGTATTTTTTGACTTTCAGTTGTTAATAAACAGAGGATTTTTTCTGATACCGGTAGGAGCAAGGAGGGATTCGCGCTCGGCTAGTGAAAGAGTGAGAAGCACGTCAATATTTTAGCGAGTAATTGTAGACCGCCATTTTGGGGTCGCTATGAATAAGTGAGGAGTGTGGATTTTATATGTGCACCGTTCAGAAAAATACAGTATTGTTTTATTAACAGAAAGGTCGTGTGAGTTGTTATTTCAAATAGTGCAATAATTACAACCACTGAAGCCCACCTGTGTACTTTGGAAAATTACGAAGATCCGATAAGCTTAATAGGAACACGGTCAAGACTTCAAAGGTGAACGCGGCGACCAAACATAGTATTATAAAGAATGGTAAGCACAAATCTACAGCGGAGAAAGAAACTACTCCGCCCTGCAAAATAATATGAACTAATACGGACTTATTTCCAGGCACAGCTCAGCTTATTGTGCTTGTCATTCACGCCGAAAAATTAATCTCATTAATTCAATACATTTTAAGAAGCCACGCATATTATTATCATCTATTTCATTATTTTATTATACTATACAGTGACTGTTACATATCAGTGAAATCGTAATCAGTGATACTTCACAAAAACAACACATTAAACTTTCAATTTCTGACAGCACTATAGAATAATTCAACATGAACGATTTTACGTTCTTGCTTCACGCAACTTGCTATTCGGCCATACTTGTTTGTTCCACACTTCGTACTTTGTATTTTCAATCTTTTCTTTACCGCACTGAACTCTCTGCCTTCTTTTATGGCTTGTCTTTCTGCAGCGAGTTTGCTGCTCTTGTTTCTTGCATTCTTCTTGTTGTGGTTTTCAGTCCAAAGACTGGCTTGACGCAGCTAACCATGCTACTACATTGGAGCGCCAAAGAAACTCGTATAGACGTGCGTATTCAAATAAAGAGATTATGTAAAGAGGCAGAATATGGCGCTGCGGTTGGCAGTCCATACATAAAACAGCAAATGTCTCACGCCGTTTTCAGACAGGTTACTGCTGTTACAATGGCAGGTTATAAAGATTTAAGTGGGTTTGAAGGAGGTGTTACAGTCAGTGCACTAGCGATGGGACACAGTATCTCCGAGGTAGCGATGAAGTGGGGATTATCCCTTACGACCATTTCACGAGTGTACCGCTAATACTAAAATGTAGACTTTCACGGCCGGAAATATCATGTCCATTATAATTATCCGGGCTCTTATGCCGTGGTCGGTTGATGAATTCTGTGGTGATTCCCAACGTTTCGTCTCCGACTGTGGGAGACATCTTCAAGGGAGTCCGTAGCTCGTCCAACACACCCACTGGCTCGCTACTTACTGCCGCTAAATTCCGTGTCCGCGCGCTCCCGCGCCGCGGC
The DNA here is from genome assembly GCF_023864275.1 of Schistocerca cancellata. NCBI lineage: Eukaryota > Metazoa > Arthropoda > Insecta > Orthoptera > Acrididae > Schistocerca > Schistocerca cancellata. Next base: position 418,919,620 of record NC_064634.1, on the reverse strand, counting down.
GTGACGTCACGTGTTTTGAAAACGTCAGTGCAATTGGCCGCTGTCCGTCACCGACGATGGCCGTTGCCATCACCCAGTAGCGGACGGGTGGTACACATCTTCTTTAACACCGGCATCCATATACCGTTTAATTTCACGCCCTCCTCCTTTCGGTTGAAATTATTTGGGTGTTTAGCGATTTCGATTGCCTCCCTGTAGAGCCTTTCGTAATATCCGCTCGTGGCCGCTAGTACTTGCGTCTCCTCGAAACGAATATTGTGGTTCCCTGGCTGGAAAGCATGCTCCGCAACAGCTGATCGTTCCGTTTCTCCTCTTCTACAATTTCCCTTGTGCTCTTCCAAACGTTTAGAAACAGTTCTTTTAGTGGTACCCACAAAAACATCACCATAGCTGCATGGGGTCCTATAAACTCCAGATTTTTCCAATGGTTTGCGAGCGCCCTTGGCAGGATTAAGGTATCCCTGTATCTTCCTGGTGGGCTTGTAAATTATGGTAATATTCCGTTTCGTCAAGATCCTCTCTATTCTTTCCGTTACATGGAACGGAAAGAATACAAATGCGATGATATTTTTGATCTCACTGTCTAGTTATCCGCCGCTTGATAGTAAGAGAAATGAAGATATCAGAAAATAAACATATTTACTGTCAGTGAAGAAATAGTGGATTTGCAACAAGAGTTGGATATAGCCTGCTGCTCGCTCTCCCGATTTGAAGACGGCTTGCATCACGTCAGCTTCCACCAATGACTCTCGAAGACTGCGAGCCGCTCTGCAGGAAGAACTGGTGTTACTGCCTCAACATGAGACTGAAGACACCAGTCACTGCGTGTCCCGTCGTTGTCAAGCCTGTGTTGCTGTCAGAGGTGGTCACGCCTCATACTGAGCATATTAACCATGGAGGTAAGAATAAGGGGAGATGGCGCTACGTATCCCAGCCGTACTACATTTTGAAGCCATGGGGCCGTGGCTCGCTGCCATGACACTCTGACCAAAACATTGCCAGTGTGCTATAGCTCTGGGTGTATTACAGTCGTTAATTGCACCATAAAACGCATGTAACGTCATCAGATTGGTTGTTTCAAAGTTTTTGTTTAAAATAAAATCTCGTAAAGGCGAAATTCCGCATTTCTTCTGATTAAAAATAGTTTTTAATGTAATATTACGAATAGCTAGACTTCAATGTAAACGATACAATTTTGTTAATTCAGTAATAAACGTGTATCACAAACTAAATAATAGAAACTGAAAACTAAGTTAGCTATACCCTTCCTCCAAAGCCCCATAAATACATCTTGTTTGTATTACGTACTGGGACATTTCAGTTACGTTATACTACTGGGAAACACTGTTCATTACCACCAATATTTACTGAAATACGGTACATAGAATGGTAACTCTACACAGTGTCCTGTTTAGGCCTATACTTTACGCCAGTTAATGTAGTGTTAGCTTTTAATTTGGTACACGATGAAGACAAAGTGAGTTACTCAACACTTCGATTATCGACGATACGTACGTATTATACTGAAACGTGATCTTGAAAACTAAGAATTTAATTCTTTGAATTAACATACCTTTTGCAAATGTTTTGGGTGTGTAGGGGAAACTGATGGTACAGCATTTTCTCGGTGCCTTGCTGTTGAAAGGGAAGTTCGGTCTATGTCCTGTTATCGGAAATGCTGAGAACGTATAGTGCTCCATTTAGACGCACGCCAATTCTTCCTCCTCACGGCATTCTCCCACAGAGCTTTCCGACTTTCATTTTTAGGAAATCTAAAATCATACAGGAGAAAAACGTGCTATAGTACAAGCACCGATGTAGCACACGTTCATTCACAATGAAGTTGTAAAATCACACTTAACGAGACAACGTACACATGAAATGTTATTCCCTTCGATTTCGCATCACAATCAGAACGATTCGTACTTACGAACACCACACAAGTCACCATAATAGCGCAAAATCCTTCCAAAAGCGAACGACAAGGCTATGCACACAAGCTTACAGCAGCAATGTTTTGGTCAGATTGAGATGGCTACCCTCGGCTTCACATAGCTTCACAGCTGTGACGTCACGGCGTCTCCCTCTGTTCTTACCTCCATGATATTAACTAGTTGTCGGTGTAGTATCATTGCCACAGATACTACTACAACGCCGCGCCAACACAAGGTTGGCAGCCCGTCGTCTGCCGAGCACAGCGCACTCCAGCGGGCTGTGCAGCTCGACGGAACTGGAGTGTGCCTCGTCCACTTCTTAGCTAGATTTCAACCTAGGCAGACGCACTTTCATAATCGGCCCTCAGCCAGTTCTGTAATGTTAGCACTCATTCTCTGAGGAGGGCCCATCAGGCTTAGTACCTGAGAATATGATGCATTAGTTCGTGGTATTCCTTGTTAAGAGATTGTCAGTTCATAGCCGCAGCTGCCGTCCTACAAACTACTGAAGATAAGTAATTTCATTCTACCATGTGTTTCTTGAATAATAATTCTTCTCTATAACAGTGTGCCATACCGCATATTATTGCAACTTGCACTCCTTCAGCTCGTATCAACTCGGCCTCCTACTTATTTGCATTTAGTAACGAGCTGAAAACACCCACGCGTTTTGTGTCTCTAAACAGTGAGACACAATAGTCGGAATGTTTGTGCAACTCCATTAACACAGAAAAAACGAAGAACATTACTTTCTACCGCTATGCATGTTCGGTTGTTGCGATCTGTATTTTTTTACAGTGTTTGTACTGTTTTATGGCAAAATAGACTCAACTTTGCAATATTTCCCTCCGTTGCTTTAATTTTGGACACCATTGTACTTTAGTGTTCTACAGTGATGGCTGTAGATATGATAAACGTCAACGTTGTCGCCGCAGTCCATTACAAGACTTGTTGACTATGCCGTCTAAAAACTGTGGCGGTTTGGAGGACCACTGAATACAAGTTATAGACTCCTTCAAACTGAAGGCTGTAATATGAATAGTAAATCAGTAATATAGGACCATGATTGTGCCCTGGTGTGCACCTCTTTGTCCTAAGCAAATCGCCGGCCTCGATTGTTTTCTTCAAGGCTCCAAAAATGTGGAGGTCACTTGGAAAGATGTGAGGACTGCGTGGAGAATGAATAACCGCATCCCAGTGAAACTGCTGCAGCGTAATCGAAACAGCCTTGACAACATGTGAATGATCATTATTACCCAACAGAATGATATCGTCCTTCAACATTCTTCGACATTTGAACATGAAGGCGTACTTCAATTTTTGCAAAGTGTCTACGAACACCTGTGCGTTAGATTTTTGGACAATATGGTTGTGGAGATGAAGCAACAATTAGTATGATTAATCAATTATTCAAAAACAGTCTTAATCGCATTTATTATTATTACACCGCCAATCTGTTTCAACCTGACGTAGGCGTCATCTGGGCGTTTACAGTGTGAAATTATAGGTACCCGTCAGAAAGACTCCACTACACAACAGCTAAAATTACGTAAATTTAAAATATGTTACCCATTGGTCGACTGCGGGTGGTGTCACTCTTGTCTACATAACGGCAGGAAACTATGCGAGACTAACCCTTCATATGGGCTAAAATAGCGTGCTGAGATCACGTGAATAGACGGCAACACCCGGAGCGGCGATCAACGGCATTAAATACAGTTAATTATATGTAATTACTGGTTACCTTGGTTTAACATAAATTTATGTGACAGTTTCCTGCCGTTATGTAGACTGGAGTAACACCACCAGCAGTCGACCAGTGGGTAACAGATTTTAAATTTACGTAATTTTAGCTGTTGTGTAGTGGAGTCTTTCTGACGGATATCTATAATTTCACAGTGTAAACGCCCAGAAGATGACCCCTACGTCGGATTAAAACAGGTTGGCAGTATAATAATAATAAATGTGATTAAGGCTGTTTTTGAATACTTGAGCTGTGCGTTAATTGTGGTGTCGTGCATCAGAAAATCAATAAGTAGAGGGCAACTGCAGTCAGAGATAAGAGTCGTCATGACTTTCCCGGAGCTGGCATGCGCGACATGTGTTCCCTATCTCTCCCAAAGCGATTTTTAATTTTTTGGATCCCTGAAGAAAGACATTCCTAGCCGTTCATTTGCTTCGGGCGAAGAGGCGTACGCCTGAGTGCAATCATTGATTCATAGGCAACCGCAAACAGTTTTTCATGAAGGCATTGACAGTTTTGTCTCATAGCGGGATAAATGTATTAACAGTTATGGTGATTATTTTTGAAATAATGAACGGTTTACTTAACGGTAATTATCTTCCACTAGTCTGATTTTCGTTTCACCACCCGTTGTATAATGTAGCTAAACCCAAAGCTACACTGGAAAAATCTGTTATTGTTCATCCATTGCAAGAGTTCATTATTATATCTTCTACTCTAGAGTAATTTCTCTGCAGAAATTTCATTTCGTCCGTCTGTACCTCACTAAGTATTGTATTTTGTAATGGTTCCTGTTTACTTCACTTGTAGCTGTAATGTGAGTTCGACACAAATGATTTCCAGTGGGTGAAAAATAAAAGGAAAGATATGCAAATAATTTTATTTTATTTTCTAGTTTTGTTATTACTGGTGGAAAAACGTAATTTTACCTTATTTCAGTAAGTCTACATTTAATGTCTTCTTCCCGCGATTATGAGTGAGTGAAACGGTCTCCATTTCGTGGAACATCAGTTCGTGTGAAGAAGCCACTAGGCAGTTCTTTCAGGCTGGTCACTCGTTTTTCTCTCAAACTCTCGGTTACAGAGTGGGTATCTGTGTTGTGTGTGTGTGTTTGTGTGTGTGTGTGTGTGTGTGTGTGTGTGTGTGTGTGGGCGTGAGCGTGTGGGTGGATGCGCGCGTACGAGCGCTTTGGTTTTATTCCAGCAGAGCCGGCGGAGCGGCCGATAACGTATAATGAATGTGGCACTGCGGGAACAATGGCATTGGTGACGAACGGAACAAAAGCGAAAAGTTTTGTCAATTCGAATTGTGGCAAACGCGTGCAAAACGGATACGCTGCGCCCGCTTCTAGTTTTCTGGCCTGTTTTCTGAGCGTCTGGCGGAATCGGGCGGTAATTTTGTGTTCCGGGAGAGATGAACCCGTGCCGCCACTGGAAACCATGGAAATTATCTATGCTTTTCCTTATTCTTATCCATAAAGTGCACTGTGGAGGAATTTTTGGGGCGTAGATTAACATGGTCATTAGTGACATATTATGTATAGAGTATATTTAAAGCAGGAGTTCATGATATTTACATATAGCTATTGTACGTTGCATATTACAGCACCTACTTTAATTTCTTACCCGAGTACGATGATACAGATTCCGCAACTGTAGTAATTGCTTGGAATCGAATGACAGTAATACTCGCACTTTCCTTTGCATCACCACGACTGATCTCTTCCTACAAAGCCATTTTCAAGTGGATACAGCCGTAACTACATATCGTTATCAAAGAGGACACACTGATGATGGCCAGTAGCGAAGATGTCACATATGGAGAGTGCAGAGTGAGATGGAGAACAGAGTACTGATATTGGCAAACAATACAGTTGAGAATTTTAGAGCTAAGCACTAAATAAATGTGAAGGGGACGAATCAGAAGAAAAGATTTTGTGAGACGATATGAAGCGGAAGAGGAAGAGGATAACAGTAGCAAATAATAACACTCAATAGAAGGGAGGACCTACATGTAGTAAAACAACAGACTATACTATACAATACCTCAAATTTAACCGACACTGTCGATAAAAGAATACCATTACAGGACGAGAGTAGTGTACAACAGTTTGGAAATTTATTTCATGTAGAAGGTGATAAAAAGACACTGTAAAGGATATTATCTTCCATACCCCTCACTAAAAGAAAATAATGAGAAAGTACGAAATTCTTTAATAGTTGTTGATTATACTAACAAAATTATCTTTAAAGACGTGCAGGTGTGGTAGTATGTCCCGAACATGAGAATATGTTTTATCACACTTTAAGCAAAATCAACACACTTTCAATAACGTCTACCTCCAACAAGGGGAGTCAGCTTACGTCCACTTTTTTTTTTAAAAATTGGAAGTTTCTTTAGTTGTTGTTGACATTTACTCAGAGCGTACTTTTCAAAGATATACTGATATGTAAGAAAGTTCCTGAACCCGAACATATTGAATATGACTTTCGTTAGTGGAAAAAGGCATGTATTACTGTTTAAATTTGACTGTAGATGCAAAACACTTTTGGGATCTGGTAGGGGAACTGATTAAAGAAAAAAAATTCAAAATTTTAAAACATAAATTATCTGAGTACATTAGTATAGTTTCAAAAGGCGAGCAGAAAGTATGATAACACACACACTTTACAGCATATTTCTTTGTAATACATTACTTTATAAACTACGATTTGGCCTCAGAACTGACTTCATGCATATTTTACGTATATATGTAAGATAACTTCGAGCCTCTGAAACTAGAGAACAGATAAAGATACCAATAAAATTTTCAAGTCTATCGAGATCTGAATATTAGGAATATACAGTAAAACTTTCAGCCATTTGCTGTGCATAGCCGTCTTGAAATCTTCAGCTGGTTTCGGTGTGAAAAAATATTTAAAAATCGCTTTCCTTAAGTTATCGAAGGAATTGCCCCTGAATAATAAATATTTTAGAAACCGGGAGATGGAAATGCTAGATAAATGCGTAGATAATATACAGTTAAAATCTGAGCAATTTTCTGTGGTAAATTATTATTTTGATTTCGCCTCATACCATACTTTAGGTGCGTATGTTATGTGTAGAAGAAGGGTAATTTTGGATCTCTGTGTCACGGAAATGGAAAACTATGTCGAGAAACTTTTCAAGTTTTTCTTAGGAATCCATCGCAAAAGTTTCAGCCATTTGCTGTACATAGGTGTCTTGGAATCCGCGGCTCGCGTTTGATAGGAAAAAAATTGTTAAAAAACCCTTTTTGGGGGTTTTCTAAGGAATTGCCGTTTAACTGATGGTGCCTCCATAAGCTCCGTAAGGCTCACTATAGACCATATCAAGTTCAAAAAGAACCAACCAGTTTGCTCTATTTTCCTAGCCAGGAGGACGTGGATAGGCACACAGTAGATCAGATCAGATGCAAGAAGACTTTTTTACTCCATGTTCCTATGCAGAAGAAATTGGTGTTATATTGATACTGTATTGGAGGATAGTGACAATAAGACGAGCCTTCTGTTGAGTATACAAACGGTCCCTAACCCAAGGGTTATTCAAAACACTTGCCCCTACCTTTCTATCACCAACGCAAACCGAGACATGAGTACAGGAAGAATTTCATTTGTAGGCGCGGCGTTTTATGTAGCGAATGCTGGCGCTGCATCCTAATCATTCACATATTTTCCTTTCTTTAACACAGATGTGAATTATTAATTCCGACCCACAAACCTCCAGGTCCGTGACAGCGCTGTTGGCCTAACAGCAGGGGGAGTGCAGCCTTTATTACGCCGTGGCACTAGGAGGGAGGTGGCACCGAGCTACTCGCTCCGACTGACATTTGATCCGGGATGTATCCCCGATACTCATCTGAGTGGAGCTGCAGCCGTGCTGGAGGGACTGAAACGAGGAAAAGTCCCTGCTCATGCCTGGCGTTGAAAACAGACCCTCCAGCGCCGGACTCCAGTTCGCTAGCAACTGGACCGCCATTACCACATTGAAATTCTATAGAGCTGAATGAGTTATCTAGGAAACTATTTTTCAGTTCGTTTTCTGATTTAACTTTGTTGCGTCAGACAATCTATGTCACTGGCTAAGTGATCGAAGCGTTTTGAGGCAGCATTGTCGATTCCTATTTTACTACAGATAACCTGCTATTTCAATTGGGTACATCATTGTTCATTTTGAACTGCAGTGGGTTATTTACACAGGGAATGAGTATGCTGTGCCTAAGTGGTGAAACTGTATAACTCCTGAAAGAAATGTCTACAAGATGACCGTGGGTGTCCACCACATATGATTCTTACGGTAAGATTTTGGTCGACGGAAACAAAATTTCTTAAAAATCAGTTAGAACATTACACCATACGACGTTACTGAACAAAAATACGTAAAATGTGTTAAATTACTGATGTATCTCTTCTCAAGATTTGCAATGATTCGGAGTGGAAATGTGGCTAACTTGAGTTGCTTAAGGTGTTTCAAAAGTGTTTCATTTTCACTCAGATTCTCATCAATAAGCATACCTAAAAATTTGTAAAGGTTTCACCCCATTTTTCTTCCTCGTCAACTGTTACAGTATCATTGTTGTAGGTCCGCCTCGATAGCTGAGTGGTCAGCGCCGTGAAATGCCGAACAAAGAGGCCCGGGTTCGATTCCCCGGTGGATGGGAGATTTTCTCCGCTCAGGGACTAGGTGTTGTGTTTCTTCACCAACATACCATCCTCATCGACGCGCAGGTCACCGAAGTGGCGTTAACTAAAAACACTTGCACCAGGTGACCGGTCTACCAAACAGGAGGCCCTAGCACACATTTCATTTCATTGTTGTAGTACCTTTAGATGTTGCTATGTTGTTTGCTACTGCTTTACAGCGTTTATTGTCACTCCGTTGATTCAACCCCCTTTTTCTGTCACGCTAAGTATCGAAATAAAAGACGAGCAAACGTCAGACTGTATAGCATCAAAAGAACGGAGCACACCTACATCATTGTTGAGCAACATACACAAAGAGGCAACTACGACAGAGTAACCAAAATGTATGCACAACGAGTAAAAATGTCGAATTGTTAAGACACAGCGGGAAATGTGGCGAAATTTCTGATGTACACAACTATTTCCTAATGTCTGTAACAGCCAAACAATGACGTCTTTGTTTTATTTTTAATTTTTGAATAGAACTGTATAACACAAAAAGATTTTTTGACGTTTTGACGTTGGAAATATCTGCGGACCGGATGATTGTTTGAATTAAGAAACTGCGACTCAGACACGAAAGCAATCGTGATAAATCGAAATATACAGCAGTTATATTAGAGTCTGCCATTTAGCCATTCTTGTTATTATTAGGAAAGGTGCGCAAACTTCGATTGGATAGTTACGGGCAGGATGTTGCCTTTGCTGGTTTTTCAACAAAACGTCCTGCAGATTAAAGGCAACGACAGGAAAAAAATAACAGACGTTATTACCTAATACAAGTCGCGTCGTGCAGGCAACAATATCACGTCGACGAACGTTCGTGTAATACGGTTTTCCTTTATCTGTGAAAACTATCTTATATTGCCGAAGTGAAAAGTGAATCTTGAATTGTATTTGTTTTATTTATAGCTTGAAAAAATGCAAGTAGTTTAGAGTGTACTACAAGACATATAAAAGATGAGGGAATTCCACTGAGTTCATGGTAAATACCGGTGGCTGTAAACATAGTTTGAGTATTGCTTCCAAAACTAGAAATACATACATAAAAAAAAAGTTTTGCATCATATCTCTTCCGAGAGTTCCGGAACCTGCACAGAGAATTAGAATAGAGATCAACATTAACATAATTTCATTTATTGCTCATGAAAACCACATACTGCATGTTGTACCACCATACTGCGAGACTTTCAGAGGTGGTGGTCCAGATTGCTGTACATATCGGTACCTCTAATACTCAGTAGCACGTCCTCTTGCATTGATGCATGCCTGTATTCGTCGTGGCATACTATCCACAAGTTCATCAAGGTACTGTTGGTCCAGATTGTCCCACTCCAATGGCGATTCGGCGTAGATCACTCAGAGTGGTTGGTGGGTCACATCGCTTTAAACAGCTCTTTTCATACTATTCCAGGCATGTTCAATAGGGTTCATGTCTGGAGAACATGCTGGCCACTCTAGTCCAGCGATGTCGTTATCCTGAAGGAAATCACTCACAAGATGTGCACGATGTGGGCGCAAATTGTCGTCCATGAAGACGAATGCCTAGCCAATATGCTGCCGATATGGTTGCACTATCGGTCGGAGGTGGTATTCACGCATCGTACAGCCGTTACGGCGTCTTCCATGGCCACCAGCGGCGTACGTCGGCCCCACATAATGCCACCCCAAAACAGCAGGGAACCTCCACCTTGCTGCACTCGCTGGACAGAGTGTGTAAGGCGTTCAGCGTGACCGGTTGCCTACAAACTCGTCTCATACGATTGTCTGGTTGATGGCATAGCCGCGCGGTTTGAGGCGTTATGTCACGGACTGCACTGCCCCTCCCGCCAGAGGTTCGAATTGAGAGCCCTTCCTGGTACAAAGTAACAACGCGGTCGCGATCGAACCGCGGTGTTGACCGTCAAGGCATGATTGAACTACAGACAACACGAGCCGTGTACCTCCTTTTTGGTGGAACGACTGGAAATGATAGGCTGTCAGACTAGAGATGGGGGATCTGCTCTTGAAATAATTCATAGAGTTGAATCTTTCAAAGGAGTGAACAATCAGTGATTCAGAAAAAAAGAACGGTAGCTCCAAAAGTTTCCCACGGCAGAGAGAGAGAGAGAGAGAAAGAGAGAGAGAGACGGAGCATATCAGCAGCGCCTCTGCTGGTCAGAGCACAGTGCACGCCACACAACACAGCCAGCGCCGGCCTCTGCCCTGCTTCTACCTTGGCTGCCTGCATTGTGCAGCGCCCCATTGGATTTTGTGTTTCACATATGCCGTGCCGTCTCTGTGCGTCGTCTGCCGCGTGCAGCAGCTTAACTTCGCATCGCACTCTGTCGGCGATCGTTTCAGTCGCACGTCCTGCCCTCTGGGCAGTTGATGCGAGCAACAGGACAGAGAGTCACCTAGCGGATAACATAGGAACTACTTGCAACAACCTGCTCGCAAGGGGACGGACGATTTGTCTCGGAGCGGGTGAGTTCACCGCTCCCCCCACCCTCGGAACTCGCCCGCTCAATGCTCACCCTACCATCTCGACTCTAGCCAGAGTGTTGAGCAAAGCAACTCAGGTGTTACTCTGGTCTCTGCGGTCTCAGCTCACGCAGTAATACAGCTCGCGGCTCGACCTACTCGACTCAGCGCCTCTGCATCGGAGTCCGTCTCTACTGGATATTGTTCTTCGTAGTAATACTGCTATGTATATTACATTATTATGTTATGTATACATCAATTGTTTTTATTTTATTTTTATTTGTTTAAACTGATTAGATTAGGTTCCTGATGACTCCTCTTACTATAGGATTTTTATTATGGACACTCGAATTTACGCTTTAATTACGAGCGAACCGATAAATGTATCGCAAAATGTGATACACCAATATTTTCCTTGTTTTATTCTGCGTAAGGCTATATGCAGCACTTTCGTTTTACAGTCAAATTTATATATTTTTTTCTTATTCTGGTACGGATTTTGCGATTTTAGGCGTCTTCGGAAGGAAACGTTCGCTTTAAAAATATATGGCTTGCGATGTATTTGTATGAGGTTAATGAAATTTTAATACATTATAGCCAAATATATTGTTAATGTAAATCTCAAGTTACAACATTTTCCGATCACCCAAAAAACCACGATAGTGCAAAATAAATCAATAATCAAAAACTTTGTCATATCGTGGAAATTTCAATATGTTGTTGTGGTCTTCAGTCCTGAGACTGGTTTGATGCAGCTCTCCATGCTACTCTATCCTGTGCAAGCTTCTTCATCTCCCAGTATCTTCTGCAACCTACATCCTTCTGAATCTGCTTAGTGTATTCATCTCTTGGTCTCCCTCTACGATTTTTACCCTCCACACTGCCCTCCAAAGCTAAATTTGTGATCCCTTGATGCCTCAAAACATGTCCTACCAACCGATCCCTTCTTCTAGTCAAGTTGTGCCACAAACTTCTCTTCTCCCCAATCCTATTCAATACCTCCTCATTAGTTACGTGATCTACCCACCTTATCTTCAGCATTCTTCTGTAGCACCACATTTCGAAAGCTTCTATTCTCTTCTTGTCCAAACTAGTTATCGTCCATGTTTCACTTCCATACATGGCTACACTCCATACAAATACTTTCAGAAACGACTTCCTGACACTTAAATCTATACTCGATGTTAACAAAGTCCTCGTCTTGAGAAACGCTTTCCTTGCCATTGCCAGTCTACATTTTATATCCTCTCTACTTCGACCATCATCGGTTATTTTACTCCCTAAATAGCAAAACTCCTTTACTACTTTAAGTGTCTCATTTCCTAATCTAATTCCGTCAGCATCACCCGACTTAATTTGGCTACATTCCATTATCCTCGTTTTGCTTTTGTTGATGTTCATCTTATATCCTCCTTTCAAGACACTGTCCATTCCGTTCAACTGCTCTTCCAAATCCTTTGCTGTCTCTGACAGAATTACAATGTCATCGGCGAACCTCAAAGTTTTTACTTCTTCTCCATGAATTTTAATACCTATTCCGAATTTTTCTTTAGTTTCCTTTACTGCTTGCTCAATATACAGATTGAATAACATCGGGGAGAGGCTACAACCCTGTCTTACTCCTTTCCCAACCACTGCTTCCCTTTCATGCCCCTCGACTCTTATAACTGCCATCTGGTTTCTGTACAAACTGTAAATAGCCTTTCGCTCCCTGTATTTTACCCCTGCCACCTTCAGAATTTGAAAGAGAGTATTCCAGTTAACATTGTCAAAAGCTTTCTCTAAGTCTACAAATGCTAGAAATGTAGGTTTGCCTTTTCTTAATCTTTCTTCTAAGATAAGTCGTAAGGTCAGTATTGCCTCACGTGTTCCAACATTTCTACGGAATCCAAACTGATCTTCTCCGAGGTCGGCTTCTACTAGTTTTTCCATTCGTCTGTAAAGAATTCGCATTAGTATTTTGCAGCTGTGACTTATTAAACTGATAGTTCGGTAATTTTCACATCTGTCAACACCTGCTTTCTTTGGGATTGGAATTATTATATTCTTCTTGAAGTCTGAGGGTATTTCGCCTGTCTCATACATCGTGCTCACCAGATGGTAGAGTTTTGTCATGACTGGCTCTCCCGAGGCCATCAGTAGTTCAAATGGAATGTTGTCTACTCCCGGGGCCTTGTTTCGACTCAGGTCTTTCAGTGCTCAGTCAAACTCTTCACGCAGTATCTTATCTCCCATTTCGTCTTCGTCTACATCCTCTTCCATTTCCATAATATTGTCCTCAAGTATATCGCCCTTGTATAAACCCTCTATATACTCCTTCCACCTTTCTGCCTTCCCTTCTTTGCTTAGAACTGGGTTGCCATCTGAGCTCTTGATATTCATACATGTGGTTCTCTTCTCTCCAAAGGTCTCTTTAATTTTCCTGTAGGCAGTATCTATCTTACCCCTAGTGAGACAAGCCTCTACATCCTTACATTTGTCCTCTAGCCATCCCTGCTTAGCCATTTTGCACTTCCTGTCGATATCATTTTTGAGACGTTTGTATTCCTTTTTGCCTGCCTCATTTACTGCATTTTTATATTTTCTCCTTTCATCAATTAAATTCAATATTTCTTCTGTTACCCAAGGATTTCTACTAGCCCTCGTCTTTTTACCTACTTGATCCTCTGCTGCCTTCACTACTTCATCCCTCAGAGCTACCCATTCTTCTTCTACTGTATTTCTTTCCCCCATTCCTGTCAATTGTTCCCTTATGCTCTCCCTGAAACTCTCTACAACCTCTGGTTCTTTCAGTTTATCCAGGTCCCATCTCCTAAAATTCCCACCTTTTTGCAGTTTCTTCAGTTTCAATCTGCAGTTCATAACCAATGGATTGTGGTCAGAATCCACATCTGCCCCAGGAAATGTCTTACAATTTAAAACCTGGTTCCTAAATCTCTGTCTTACCATTATATAATCTATCTGATACCTTTAAGTATCTCCAGGATTCTTCCAGGTATACAACCTTCTTTTATGATTCTTGAACCAAGTGTTGGCTATGATTAAGTTATGCTCTGCGCAAAATTCTACAAGGCGGCTTCCTCTTTCATTCCTTCCCCCCAATCCATATTCACCTATGTTTCCTTCTCTCCCTTTTCCTACTGACGAATTCCAGTCACCCATGACTATTAAATTTTCGTCTCCCTTCACTACCTGAATAATTTCTTTTATCTCGTCATGCATTTCATGTATTTCTTCGTCATCTGCAGAGGTAGTTGGCATATAAACTTGTACTACTGTAGTAGGCATGGGCTTTGTGTCTATCTTGGCCACAATAATGCGTTCGCTATGCTGTTTGTAGTAGCTAACCCGCACTCCTATTTTTTTATTCATTATTAAACCTACTCCTGCATTACCCCTATTTGATTTTGTATTTATAACCCTGTAATCACCTGACCAAAAGTCTTGTTCCTCCTGCCACCGAACTTCACTAATTCCCACTATATCTAACTTTAACCTATCCATTTCCCTTTTTAAATTTTCTAACCTACCTGCCCGATTAAGGGATCTGACATTCCACGCTCCGATCCGTAGAACGCCAGTTTTCTTTCTCCAGATAATGAAGTCCTCCTGAGTAGTCCCCGCCCGGAGATCCGAATGGGGGACTATTTTACCTCCAGAATATTTTACCCAAGAGGATGCCTTCATCATTTAATCATACAGTAGAGCTGCAAGTCCTCGGGAAAAATTACGGCTGTAGTTTCCCCTTGCTTTCAGCCGTTCGCAGTACCAGCACAGCAAGGCCGTTTTGGTTAATGTTACAAGGCCAGATCAGTCAATCATCCAGACTGTTGCCCCTGCAACTACTGAAAAGGCTGCTGCCCCTCTTCAGGAACCACATGTTTGTCTGGCCTCTCGACAGATACCCCTCCGTTGTGGTTGCACCTACGGTACGGCCATCTGTATCGCTGAGGCACGCAAGCCTCCCCACCAACGGCAAGGTGCATGGTTCATGGGGGGGAAATTTCAATAAACAATACAAAATTCTTACTCATTATCTGTGTTACTTCAAAATAGGATAAAATAAGATCAAAATACAGGTATAGTACTGGTATAAACCAAGTTTAAAGGGCAATGTGCCTTCTATTTATTTTCTATTGTAAATGAGTGGTTAGTCATGAAAAAGAGAGCTAATTCATTTCAGGGAGTGAACAGTTCTGATCCAATCTCTGAAAAGAACAGTTTTGCCCATCTCTATGTCAGACCCCCCTGCCCCGTCTAATAGGAGCTGCTCATGCATTGTTGTTTACCTCTTTGGGCGGGTTTAGTGACTGTGTCTGTGTCTGTGATACAATATCCATACTCAACGTCTATCTTCAGGAGTTCTTGGAACTGGGTGATGCAAAACCTTTTTGTTGCGTCTAGATAGCAAAAAAAAAAAAAAATAAAATAAAAAAACATGTCTCTGAGCAATATGGGACTCAACTGCTGTGGTCATAAGTCCCCTAGAACTTAGAACTACTCAAACCTAACTAACCTAAGGACATCACACACATCCATGCCAGAGGCAGGATTCGAACCTGCGACCGTAGCGGTCGTGCGGTTCCAGACTGTAGCGCCTTTAACTGCTCGGCCACTCCGGCCGGCTCTAGATAGCAGTTGGCGTGTGAACTGGTAGTCCTTGGCCATCACTACCTTCCATCAGTGACGTGGTTCGTTTCATGGTTTGTGGTAAGAACTCTGGATATACAAATTGAGTAGTATTCATTTTAAAGTAAATGTACTTAAACTGATCTGGCCATAATAGAAAAAAATATATAAATAAATTGGTGTTCAAAATGAAAGCAACAAACGGAAATTTTGCAAGGTTACGATTATTTTGCCATAAAAATGTATAAACAGGTGATAGTAAGTAGAAAAAATGTAAGGAATACAGAACATAAATAATAGTGATACACAAAAATGTTCTTCGTTTTATTTCCAACTTAACGGGTTAGCACACACATTAAGACGACTGATTAATGCGTTCAGAATGGGGTGTGACCACCTCTGGCACCAACATAGGCCTGACAACGAAGGGACATGCAGTGAATAATGTCTTCAATCTCATAATGAGGCAATAACGCCCATTCTTCCTGCACAGCTGCTCGCAATTCTTGCGGAGTGGTTGATGCATCCTGGCGTGATGCAACCCGTCTTTGCAGTGCATCCCAAAAGTGCTCAATGGGATTCAAATCGCAAGAGTGATCAACCGTGCTTGCAGCATCTTCCGTTTCCATGAAAACATCAACCACCCATGCTCTATGAGGCCGAGCATTATTATTGATCAATATATTGCTGTGACCACAGCACCTCGCAACAACAGAATATGAGGCCCAAGATCTCGTCGCTATGCCTGACAGCAGTTAGGCTTTTCCCATTCACTCGTACAATTTCATTAAGAGCTGTTCAAGTGCTCAGTATAATCCCTACCCACACCATAAAGGATCCTCCTCGATATCGATCTCGTTCCACAATGTTTGGGTCCCGAAATCGTGTTCCACGTTCCCTGAAGATGCGAATCCATCGAGAATCACCCTCCAGACTAAATCGAGACTCGTCTGTGAGAAGAGCACTGGCCCACTTTTCGATCGTCCAGATGACATGTTGACAACTCTATTCTAGACGTTTCCTTCTGAGAAGACTCTATAGAGGTACAGTTACAGCAAGTCTCTGACAATAGACGCCACTATGCCGAATCCCTCTGTAGGACGTTTGTCTCGATACAACACGTCCAGTGGATGGCGCGATGTCAGATTCCACTTGCCGTGCAGTGCTAAGGCGGTAGCGCTGTACCCTTACAGCCAAATAAAAGTTTTCCGTTTCTGATAGCACACGTGGTCAGCCCTGCCCTGCTCTTTGGGATACAGTTCAGGTGGGTAGGAACTGTCCCCACATCCGCGAAACAACAGGACGATTCACATTAAGCGATCAGGCCACATCAGTTGGCGACAGTCCTGATTCCATTCTTCCAATGGCTTTCCACTGCAGGGATTCTGGTAGGTATCTTCTCTGTGCCGTGCTGCCCCGCGTGTAACTGTGTACACAGCGATTGTGGATGTGAGACTATCCGACTAATACTATCGCGTTTGACGAGTGCATGACGTCGTTGCTGGGGTCGTTAGCCGTTGACCGAAACGCCATCTTTCGTTAAGAACACGATAGTACGAACATCCGTTGACAGTTTGTATGATTATATCGCGAATTAGACATAGGGAAGGAGAAATAGCAGGTTTTTGCTTTAATTTTGGACTGAGTGTATGTATATCTGTGACATGTATAGTTCTACGTCAGAAATAGTATGTACTGCGTGTTGTTGTTGTTTTCTTCTGTTACATGGGCTTGAGGACGAAGGAGAAACGGAGGCAGACTTCTAAAACAAGGTACCAAGTCATGAAAGGTGGTCACCGAACGCTCGAAACCGGTGGCCGTGTAAAGTTGGAACAATCGTCATTGGGCCAGGAGCCTTTCATTATTATCAAAAAGAAGGTACCGCATTGCACTGGAGAAACATAAAAAATACAAAAAGCTTTGTATGATCTTAATTTATTTATGAGCTGTTGCCTGATTATCTTCACAGCATTAATTCGACTCATACATTGAGCAGCCACAGTTTGTGTTAGTATAATAACGATACAAATGTATTATGAAGAAGAAATAAAAACTGAACATAAGATGGTGTTATTGGAAATTTAAAACTGGTGTTGTTTGTTGCAAGAGTGTTTGTTCCAGATATTCATCGTGTCAAACTTGATCTAGATCATGTTACTGAACAGAAGCTGAATCATTAATTGAGCGTTCAAGGCTGCGAGATAGAGAAGTAGACTTCTTTTGGGTTTCGGAGGGAGTATTAACATTCACGATCAATTCTGGAGGGCTATTACACGCAGTTTTGAAAAGTAAAAGGTGCCTCAATTTTTGACTTTGACATAAAATTAGCTGTAACATAGGAGCTACATAGGTGCGGTCGCGACTAATTAGTTTTTTATGTTAATATCACTGGTTGTCTTAACAATGGACGACAACGAGTGTACGTAGATCTGCGTAGAAAAATACGTTATTGCTTGAAATTATGAGCAAATTTATTTATTACGCTAGTCGTATTAAACAAGAACCTCCAAGGATAACGTATTTCTTCGGAGGAGGCAACAGTGATACCGGCCCCGTCAGTATTGGTGGAACAGTTTGTAACATTCTCGTAACGTTAAAGCCTTAGCAGGATTTATTAGCCAGTGGGACGAGTAATTAGGTTCTAGTAGCACTGAAGACTGAACCGATCAAGGTATAACATTGGAGTTTCTAATATCGTTGGAAACGTATTGTTATCAATGAATTACACGTCAGGTCGATTGATGGACACGGTGAAGAAAATTCGTGTGCACGTCGACCCGCCGCATGTCTCAAGAGACGTCTTTTCCCAGCACGCACGCATTACCAGCTGATTGCTTCCAGGGTTCTGTAAAGTGCCAACGCCCTTGCCGCAGTGGTAACACCGGTTCCAGTCAGATTACCGTAGTTAAGGGCTGTCTCGCTGGGCTAGCACTTGAATGGGTGACCATCCGTCCTGCCGCGCGTTGTTGGCAAGTGGGGTGCACTCAGCCCTTTTGAGGCAAACTGGGGAGCCACTTGATTGAGAAGCGGCGGCTCCGGTCACGTAAGCTGACAAAACAGCAGGGAGAGCGGTTTGCTGACCACATCCACACCTCCCCCCCCCCCGACCGCCATATCTGCATCCAGTGACACCTGTGACCTGAGGATGATACGGCGCCCGGTCGATACACTTGGGCCTTCCAAGTCCTCTTCGGACGGAGTTCTATAATATACGTTTTTCGTTTTCTGTCTTGTAGTCACGGAGCAGTTGATTTTTTGCTGTATGAAGTTTAATTTGTGGTTCTGGACTTCGTTTCGGCACGTGTTAGTATTTTAAGACTTGTATCTGTTTAGTACATCTAGCTATGAACAACCCGTATAATACACTATTGGCCATTAAAATTGCTACACCAAGAAGAAACGCAATTTGGGTGCATAGATCCTGAGAAATCAGTACCCATAACAACCACCTCTGGCCGTAATAACGGCCTTGATACGCCTGGGCATTGAGTCAAACATAGCTTGGATGGCGTGTACAGGTACAGCTGCCCATGCATACCACAGTTCATCAAGAGTAGTGACTGGCGTATTGTGACGAGATAGCTGCTAGGCCACCACTGACCAGACGTTTTCAATTGGTGACAGATCTGGAGAATATGCTGGCCATGGCAGCAGTCGAACATTTTCTGTATCCGGAAAGACCAAAACATGCGGTCATGCATTATCTTGCTGAAATGTAGAGTTTCGGAGGGGTAGAGCCATGGGTCGTAACACATCTGAAATGTAACGTCCACTGTTCAATATGCCGTCAGTGTGAACATGAGGTGACCGAGACGTGTAACCAATGGCACCCCATACCATCACGACGGATGATACGCCAGTATGACGATGACGAATACACGCTTCCAACGTGCGTTCACCGCGATGTCGCCAAACACGGATGCGAACATCATGATGCTGCAAACAGAACCTAGATTCATCCGAAAAAATGACGTTTTGCCATTCGTGCACCCAGGTTCGTCGTTGAGTACACCATTGCAGGCGCTCCTGTCTGTGATACAGCGTCAAGGGTAACCACAGCCATGGTCTCTGAGCTGATGGTCGATGCTGCTGCAAACGTCGTCAGACTGTTCGCGCAGATGGTTGTTTTCTTGCAAATGTCCCCAGCTGTTGACTCAGGGATCGAGACGTGGCTGCTCAACCGTTACAGCCATGCGGATAAGATGCCTGTCATCTTGACTGCTAGTGATACGAGGCCGTTGGGATCCAGCACGGCGTTCCGTATTACCCTCCTGAACCCACCGATTCCATATTCTTCTTCTTCTTCTTCTTGCGTTACGGCCTCTGTAGGACCACGGGTAGCCCCTTCGTGGACTGCATTTTACTCTTCTTCTCCCAGAATCTCTTCATTCTTTCTCTTCTCCTCTCCCGCTCTTCTTCCGAGATATTCAGTTTCCGTTTCTCCTGGCGGCTCCACTGGTGACATTCTAATCTTTTCCTGTATTCTTCTCTGTCGCTGATCTCCGGCATATTTGTCGGTGTATATTTGTTCCTCCAATTTTCCTTTCCTCTGACCTTGATCCCCAATTCCAACCAGTCCTTCCGAAGTTCAACAATCCAGTTGGTTCCTGTCTTTCCCCTTGTCCTCCCTGTTGTGTCCCACACTGTCTTCGTCATTCTGTCCATACTCATCCTAAGTACATGCCCAGCAAACCTTGCTCTTTTGAGTCTGATTTCGCCGGATATTGTTCTCATGTTCCGGTACAATTCTTTCCTAGGTCTTCCCATCCACCTCTCTCCACCTCTTTCAGGAGCTAGTATTTTTCTCATTATTTTCCTCCCTTCTTTCTCTAGTTGCTCTGCCCCATGTCTTCCTGGTGTCATCGTCTCAGCAGCATATAATACTGCATTCCTCACTGTTGCCTTGTAGTGGCGTATCTTTGCCTCTGTGGATATATTATTTTTATTGTATACCTCTTTCGGGATGCAGAATGCTTTCTTTATCCTCTCTGTTATTACCTCCTTGCTCCTGTTCCTTCCTGTTATAAATTCTCCCAGGTATTTAAATTTGTCCACCATTTGCACAGTGCCTTCCGGTGTTTCCCAGTTTGCGGTGGTGTTTAATGTCTTTGTCTTGTTATAGGCGATCCTCAGTCCCACTTTTCTGGCTAAATTACTTAAGTTGTCGAGTTGTGTCTTTGCGTCTTCTTCCGTCTCACTCACTATTGCTATGTCAACTGCAAAGGCTAGGCAATCCACTTTAGCCCTGTTGTAGTTTTTGTCCTCCACATGGGTTTGGTATTCCCATATCCTCGTTTATTGCTGTCCATTGCCTGATCACTTCGTCCATTGCTATATTGAACAACAATGGTGACAATCCATCTCCCTGTTTAACACCAGTCTTGATTTCAAATTCTTCTGACAGTGCTCCTCTGAATCTCACCCTTGCTTTTGTGTCTGTCATAATTTCCTTTATGAGTTCTTGTGTAGTTCCATCAAGTCCTCTGTTCTTCAGGATCCTAACAAGAGTCTGTCTGTCGATGGAGTCATATGCCTTTGTGAAGTCCAGGAAGGTTATTACTGTCTTTTTGTTTTTTAAGGCCTTATGTTCTATCAGTTGCTTCAGGATAAATATCTGTTCTACACAACCTCTCCCCTTTCTGAATCCCGCTTGGTAGTCGCCAACTGTACTTTCTACCTGTTCCTCTACTTTCTTGAGCAATAGTTTTGGCAGCACCTTGTATCCGACCTCTAGTAGTGATATTCCTCTGTAATTGTTTGCATCCCTCTTGTCCCCCTTCTTGTGTATTGGTACTACAATTGCATTCTTCCATCCTTCTGGCAACTTCTTTGTTCTCCAGATCTGGTGAATTATGTTGTTCATGTTGTCTATTGCATCCTTGCCTCCCCACTTTATCATCTCAGCTGCTATACCATCTTCTCCAGTTCCTAACCATTCTTCAGATCGCTTATGGCATGTGCGACTTCATCCCTGGTTGGAGGGCGTGGTTCTCTCTCTTCTGTGTCAGCTCTTCTCCATGTGGTTCACAGTTCAGCAGGTCATGAAAGTGCTCTGCAAAAATCCGACAGTTCTCCTTCACACCGACAGCCAGCTCCCCTTTCTTATCTCTTATAAACAGTTCTCTACCCTTGTATTCAATCAGACTCTTTTGAATTTCCCGAAAAAGTGTCTGCTGTTGTTTTTCCTGAAGTTGGTCTCAATCTCGTCCAGTCCCTGCTTAATCTTCTGTCTTCTGGTCCATCTTATTGTTCGGGCTGCTTCCTTTCTTGCTCCTAAGAAAACTTCCCATTTTTTGGGTCCTTCTTGCTGCTCCAGTCTCTCCAGGCTTTCCTGCGAGTCTCTACCGCTTCCTCACATTCCTTGTTCCACCACCAGTGCTTCCGTTTCTTTTCTTCCTTTCCACATAGTTCAGCCTGTTTCGCCATATTTCGCTTCATGTCGTCCCATTCATTGAATGATTCAATTCCTTCTCTCTATTGCTGTCAATGTGAAGGAGAACTATCGGATTTTTGCAGAGCACTTTCATGACCTGCTGAACTGTGAACCACCTGAAGAAGAGCTGGAACTGGGGACTGACACAGAAGAGAGAGAGCCGCGCCCTCCAACCAGGGATGAAGTCGCACATGCCATAAGCGATCTGAAGAATGATAAGGCAACTGGAAAGATCGTATAGCAGCTGAGATGATAAAGTTGGGAGGCAACAAAGCAAAAGACCTCTGGATCGATTGTGTGTTAATTTGTCTCTGTCTATATGTTTTATGTTCTTCTGTTCGTCTGTGGCGGTCTGTCCCTGCTTGGAATCCAAAGGCTCTGTAAGATAGTGATGCGATTCTATTCTTGTGTTCTTCCTGACCTTTGTGGTTATGATCTCTTTAGCATTTGTCCAGCTGATTGCTATGTGGTCAATTTGGAATTCCCCAAGCCGGGTGCATTGGTTTGCCCATGACTTTTTCTTACACGGTTTGGCCCTGAGGTGTGTTGTCATCAATTTCATTTTGTGTTCTCGACACAGTTCAATTAGCCTTTCTCCACTTTTGTTTGTCCGCTGGTGTGCAGGGTACTCGCCCGCTACTGCTTTATGTTGCTTCTCTCTTCCAATCTGTGCATTATAATCTCCTACTAGTATCTTTACATGTCTATACGGTACGTCTTTCAGTGGATCATATAGCTCTTCCCAGAAACTATCAGCAACTTTAGTGTCTTTCCTGTTCTTGTCATTTATAGGCGAATGTCCATTTATTATTGTATACTTTTTGTTCCCTGCTTGAAAAGTCAGTGTTGATATCCTTTCTGACCTGCTCTTCATTTCAGTTATGCCATCCTCGTATCTCTTGTCTACTATGAATCCTGTACCAAAGCATCTTTGTGCATGTCTTTCCTTTCCCACTTTAACTCCTGGTTTCCCCTTCTGTATTACGAAGCCTTCTCTGTGTCTTCGTCAGTGTATCTTGCTTCTTACATCGCTAATATTCCAATGCTTCTCTCTTTCATCTTATCTATTATCTGTTTAAGTTTACCAGTCTTAATCATTGTCTGTCCATTTATAGTTCCAATTCTGAAAGTCTTTTTAGTTTTAATCTTCTTTGAGGTTCTTGGGAGCTCCGAGTCTTCGCTTATGCACTTTTTGGCAGATCCTCCAGAATCCGAATTCCTGCTTGCGTCGACCTTGATCAACGGGGGATTGTCCCCCTGGGATAATCTCGATTCCATAGTGCGATCCATTCCATGAGCTAAAATTTTTTTTTGATGGGACGGCTCATGTCTGTCCAGTTATACGACTGAAGTTGTTAGCCCCAGAGGATGTGTTCAGGCCGCCCCTGACATGGGGACACAGACGCCTTTGGTAGCAGCCCTTAACATGGAGTACCGCCGCTACCGGATATGTTTCAATGGTTCTTCCGCTCTCTCTGCTGTTGGCAAGCAACTTTCCTCTTCCGCCTTCGAGACCATTGGGCGGGCTTCACCTGTAACCCTAGGTATCGGCCCTAACTGGATGCTACAATCTGGAGCCAGATGGACCCAGGTTTTTTTTTACGAGGTTGTTACTCCTCCCCCTCCTCCTTCCCCGGGCTTGGGACCGGCAATGGCGATTCCATATTCTGCTAACAGTCATTGGATCTCGACCAACGCGAGCAGTGATGTCACGATACGATAAACCGCAATCGCGATAGGCTACAATCCTATCTTTATCAAAGTCGGAAACGTGATGGTACGCATTTCTCCTCCTTACACGAGGCATCACAACAACGTTCCACCAGGCAACGCCGGTCAACTGCTGTTTGTGTATGAGAAATCGGTTGGAAACTTTCTTCATGTCAGCAAGTTGTAGGTGTCGCCACCGGCGCCAACGTTGTGTGAATTCTCTGAAAAGCTAATCATTTGCATATCATTGCATCTTCTTCCTGTCAGTTAAATTTCGCGTCTGTAGCACGTCATCTTCGTGGTACAGCAATTTTAATGGCCAGTAGTGTATAAAGGCGCAGCGCGCTGAATTGCTGGTACACCAGCCAGCCAGTATGTAATTTCCCTACCCTGTTCAGGCAAATACAATGATGGTCCTCGGTTTCTGCCTCAGAGCATACGAGTACAAACTGTTAAAATACGGTCACACACAGAGAATCGAGTTCACATGATTCACAGACAATCTGCCCACACGACTTTCCCGTCTCAGTTAACAGTGGACAGCATGAGTATCTGCCCGCAAAAGTTAAATAAATAAATATCCTGAGTACAGCGGAACCCATACCAGACAGTAAGCAATCACTGAGACTGCACCTGCTCGTCATCACCAGTCTCTAACAGATTTAAGGTATTTGATCAGAAATGAAAGGGACAGAGCTGGGAGCTTCTGATGGCCAAGCGTTTAGAAAAAATAGCATTTATGGAGCGGGCCGGATGAGTTATGAGCCATTTATGCTAGCGTAATTTCCGGGCAGAGGTTGGTATCGTGGTATGAGTGCATGGTGATATACGGAAGGTCGTTGGGTCGAGTTCCCAACAAGAACGATTTTTTTTATTTTCAGATTTTACGTTACACAACAGATAAATCGAAATAACGGTCAACGGATTGTATTTATTGTTCTTTTTTTCATAAAAGACATGTGAAGGAAGGTCAAAGGAATACTTGTAATTACTAATTTGTGACTGTTTGTTGGTTGGTTGATTAGACGTGTGGGGGGGGGGGGGGGGAGCGACCAAACAGTGAGATCATCGGTCCAATCGGAGTAGGGAATGACGGAGAAGGAAGTCGGCCATGCCTTTCAAAGGAACCATCCGGCATCTGCCTGAAGCGATTTAGGGAAATCACGGAAAACCTGAATCAGAATAGGTGGACGCGGGTTTGAACCGTCATCCTCTCGAATGCAGGTCCAGTGTGCTAAACACTGCGCCACCTTGTTCGGTAAAGTTATTGCAACTTGTACTCGAGAATTCCCGAAATAAGATTGCGTGCTTTATTTTAATTTAATGGTGGATGATTTTCACGTACTAAGATGATGTTCATCGCAAAAACTGACGAAGTAGTAATTTTCCCGGCATCTCGTACATGTTAGAAACGCCAGATTTTTGAAGTTACACCGCTGTTTTAACCCTCGTAATACCAAGGGTGTATTTTGCAATCCACTCAGTTACTTTATGTTCTAAATTTTTGGAAAAAATGTATATTGTAACAAATGAATTCCATTACCAGATTCTATAAACATGTCACATTTTTCAGTAAAATGAATCCAAAAATTTAAGTCTTGGTGATAGGTGTCACTTTACCTAGTAAATGTCACATTCAGTGTCTTCAGGTTCAGAAGGTTGCTTCTACACAAATATCTCTTTAAAACGTATGTTGTGAGTAAAATTCAACAACACGTAATGAATCTTGAGTTTTTTTAATTTTTTTGCGGTGGGAGTAAACTACCCCTCCCGTCGGCAGTACATGTTTTTAAGTGTGCTGAGATATACTTTCAAGTTCTTGATCCTACTTACACAGCACTATCTCTTTGAAAAGATTGTTTTTAATGTAAATTAAGAACAAATGAGGAATTTTATAGCTTTTCCAATTTTTTATGTTGGGCTAAAGTATTCCCATCCCCCACCCTCCCCCCACCTCGCCACTTTCGTAAGCGCGTTATGTAAAGTACGTTGGTATTACTAGGGTTAGAGTTTGGCAAAAAGACTAACAGCGTTTGCATCCATAAAAGGTTCCCTGTCATCGCACAGTTTGGCAGAAAACCACGCGTAACGCATTATTTCTCCAAATATTGCCGATGTTAACTGGTGCTGGACAATAGAATGTAGTTTGATGCAGCACGCTTGGGTGTGTTTTATTTTTCTTTTTCTGCCATATAAGAGCTGTTTAGAAGCTTTCTGATGAAATTATTTAGCTGCCGATGGAAACAGATATCGCGGGATTGTGCTAGTGGAGTGCATTTGGTAGGAATCATTTTAATAATGCACAATGGCAATCCTTCTTCATTTTGAAAAACTTCGTCATGTAATTGTCGATTTGTTTCTCCTCGCAATTAGCCAGTAAATCGAATAAATTTCTTATCTTTCAGGTAAGGCTTCATTTCTTCAGTCAAAAAATTTTGTATAAGTCTCTCAGAATATCCTGAACTATGACATTGCCATATTTCGTCGCATACTCATCCATCGACTTTGGAACTGTCTGTCCAAATTTTTCCATTTCCTCTCAATTTCAAGCCTTCTATGAAAATAGTAATAAATAAAATCTATTGAGCGTTATTTCGGTTTATTTCCAGTGTATGGATTCGAACCCACGACCCATGGATTACGAAGAAGTAGCCCTAGCTTTTCCTTCATAAATGTTTTACAAATTTTTATAAAGCTAAATTTTTAAACGCCCGGTTCAGACAATACCTAAACCCATAAATAAATATATACGGTTCTTATTTTGATGAAGGAGCTAAAAGTGCCTAAGGTGTTAGTAGTTAACATAGCGCTGTGAGGCTGGAGTTTGTGACAAGATAAACTAACTGACATTTTCTAAAGTATTTTAGCAACATGTAAGTGGTATGACCAAATGTACGACAATGTAATTTAAATAGTTTCTGAATCGAGACAATATTTGTGAGCACTGTGCATAACGAGCCATAAAATGGAACAGCTTTAGACATAAAAGTCAACTGCGAAAAGGTATTATTAACAGCAGCTGCGGAAACTCGGCTGTGTGCTTTTAAATACAGCTGTGAAAAGTTTTTGTATCTTAATCGCGCTAAATATGAAGGTCCTCATAATGATTTTATGAATTCTCTTCTGCAACTAATCCAGTTTTCCGAAGTATTAATATTAAAACGTACTTTTCCCCGCACAACCTCGAAGAATTTAATTTGCATTGTTAAAAGGGGGGAGGTGCGGGAGATAATGAGACCGTTCTCTGTAGTAGCTTGCTGCACAGAACCCGCATTCACATAACCGGCCTTTGAAAACCTCGAAATCTTTGCCAACACGAGAGGGTGCAGTCGCGTTTGTGGTGTACAATTTTTTTTTTCGCTCATTGTATTCTCCAAACTTTTATATTCTTTAGAGAACCATTGAATTTTATTCCACTACGGGAAAATTCTGCCGGTACCGCGGCGAGGGCGTTTCACTTTCCGGAACGCGGATATTTCGGTTTCTGCGCAGCGCGCGATGCGAGAGCGGTCTTTCACGGGAAGTTGCGTTAAAGCGCAAATTCCTTCCCCTTGCGCGGGGTGTAATTAAAGTGATTTATAGCCGGGTCTTAATACGGCGTCACACAAAACAGCGCCTTGCCACGTCGCACATCGCCTCGACGCAAACCCCGCGTGGTGGCGGTCCCCAGCTGAGCCCACCGCGGAGGCAACAAATTTGCGCGTCACAACAGGTAGGTGGACGCGCGCTCGTTTGCGAGTTTTGCTTGTGAGAGGCAATTTCACTTGCAAATTGCCGGACGCTGTATCATGTATGAAGGGGACGCCGCGATCCGAGGGAGTCAATGCGATGAGTGCCGGCAGCACTCGAGCAGAACGCAGTCGGCGGGCGCCGCGCCGGCAGAAGGGGTGACGCGCTGCGCTTCAATTACGAGGGAACGGTGCCGGAATCATTCCTACGCAACCGGACGCGTCAGCTTTCATCTGGGTAACGCAGCTGGAATGCGATTATAGCGGTGACCACACGCGGCCCACGTTTTGTAAGTACGTGAATGAGTGTGTGTGTGTGTGTGTTTGTGTGTCTGCGTGCACGTGCTAGATTGACGCGTGGGCAGAGACGGATATACTGGCACACACACGGTCATCATATTATTTTACGTGTACTTCACAGAACGACAAGTGCTGTGCAGTGTTCTGTAATCGCAGAAGTGCTCGGCTGCTGCAAGCACGTCCGGCGCAAATGATTAGTGCAACAGCTTTCGACGATACTGGTGGTTCGATGAACGGACACCAAGCTGCCACTACAACGCTGCCGCATTCCTACTTGAAATTATCCTCTCTTTCGTAAATATAGTCTTGTTGCTGTTGTTGTGACATTCAGTCCGGAGACTTGTTTGAGGCAGCTCTCCACGCTAACTTTGTGAGAGCCTCTTCATGTACTATTTTTACTCTCCCCCACCCCTCTCCCTACGCTTCCTTCTAATAATAAATTGGTAACAGCTTGATGTCTTAGAATGCGTTCTATCAATCGATCCCTTGTTTTGGTCAAGTTGTGCCTCAAATTTCTTGCCTCCCCAGTTCTATACAGTACCCCTTCATTCGTTACGCGCTCTGCTCATCCCATCTTCAACATTCATCTTCTGCATATTAGAAGGTTCTGTTCTCCTTTTGTCTATTCATGTGTCATATACTGTAGGTTACAACGTCTCTAATTCTTTCTGATCACCGAAAAAACTTTTAAACAACACATGTCCCAACTGACAAATAGAGTGTCTTTGAAATTTTTCGATGCATCGGGTAGTTTTCGGTTTTTATAGTGATCATCATCATCACCATCATCATCATCATCATCATCATCATCTCTCTCTCTCTCTCTCTCTCTCTCTCTCTCTCTCTCTCTCTTCTCCCTCTCTCTGTCTCTGTACATTTATATCATATCTGCTCTCGAGCTGGTACAAATCACTCCGTGAGGTTTCCACAACTTTCTTTCACAGCTACGTCATCATGTAGATAGTTTCTGTTGCGGCATGTGAAATAATTTATTTGTCTGTTTCACCATTAAATGCCTATCTTTCGTGACCTCGATACACTTTTCAAGAATGGTATATTCTTTCACATTCTGACCTCTTCTCACGGATTGACGTGTATCTCCTCTCAATTGACCCTTTACTCATCTTCCAGCGCTCAGTTATCTCGGCGCTTTATCACTGCCGATTTCGTTCAAATGGTTCAAATGGTTCTTTGCACTGTGGGACTTAACATCTGAGGACAAAAGTCCCCTAGAACTTAGAACTACTTAAACCTAACCAACCTTAGGGCACCACACATTTCCATGCCTGAAGCAGGATTCGAACCTGCGA
Source organism: Schistocerca cancellata (assembly GCF_023864275.1). Taxonomy (NCBI): domain Eukaryota; kingdom Metazoa; phylum Arthropoda; class Insecta; order Orthoptera; family Acrididae; genus Schistocerca; species Schistocerca cancellata. The sequence goes on along the minus strand of NC_064634.1, from coordinate 418,890,669 downwards.
CCGTAGCGGGCGCGCGGTTCCAGACCGAAGCGCCTAGCCGATTTCGTCTTTGTGCAGATCTTTGTGCCTACCGGTATCTTAATAAATTCCATCAATAAACTAAACTATTACATCTTTCTAGCGAAACTTCATTCAGATCAGAAGCTCAGTTCAGTACATAATTACCTTCATTAAATATTGGCAATGACAACGCTTCCCCTTTAACGCTACGTTTCTCATTAACGTAACTATGCCGGTTCATGACACGCAGTGTGCTGTAGTCGAGTTTCGAATTCGAAGAGTTCATCCACCGATGATGACACCTCTTTCAGGATGACAATTGGAGACAACGCATGCGCACTGCGACAACTGCAACATTCCAACGCTGTGGGTACAGTATCAGCGATTGTTCTCCATGCAATATCGACTTGCTCCCATCCGATTTTCGTCTGCTTCAAAAACTTAAAGAATACCTTCGAGGACTTCAGTTTATTAATTATGAAGAGATGCAAGAAAATCTGTAGTGACGGTATCAATAAACTGGTCTTTCTTTGGGAGACGGATGTTGATCGGAAGGGTAACTATGCTGAGAAATAAATATGTACAACATAACAATGTAACTACATTACCGACTGAAAGTATATACTTAAAGAAGTTGGAGACAAGGCTGCAGTGCATTTCGCGTATTAAAAGAAGTGCAAAAAGGACATACCGATGTTACTAAAACGAAAAATTTACAATCTGTGCTCATTTCCAGTTCCGGTTTGCAGCATTGAGGCAAGCAGCACTCAGAACCGGATGATTATTCTGCAACAAATGGAAAGATACTTGAAGGCAGTTCCTACCGTGGACGTGGAAACATGAAGAAATGAATTTGGAAAGAGACTGAATGACAAGAAGTAATTACGACTGTTTTGACAATGAAATTAAGGTAGGCTGATATGTAACCAGAATGACACATGATAGGCCAAGGAAGTTCTTCAAGGGATTCACAGAGATGAGAAAAACCAACGCCACGACACAAAGGAGAGTAGGTTAACATCAATAGTCGAGATCGGAATAATATTTAATTATTTACCGATTTCGGCTTATGTTAAAGCAATCTTCAGACTTTTTGTCATAGTGTACGATCTTGACATCGCGAGAAAACCGAGGAGCCGCCAGTTCCATCCGTAGTGGGCCAAAAATTCTGAAGATGGCTTCAACATAAGCCGAAACCGATAAATTAACAAATATTATTGCGATCTCGGCTGTTGATTTTAACATAAATATAGCACAGGTCTCTGCAGTCCATGTACAATATTGTCGAAATCTATGAAAGCACAGTAGGTTTACAAGATCGGAAAACTGTTGCAGGAGTGACATAGAAGTGTACAGGAGAATTATAGGGAAGCTCTTTCTCCAGGAGTGGATATCAAATGGCTGATAATGGCGATGCAAATTGTATACACAATGTGATAAAACCATAGGCGTTGTGAATGTTGACAGGAAAACAATCTACCCTCTAGAGGACTTTTCATCGTAGAATCAAAGGAACTGAAGCTGGTTACAACAGGTACTTGTACGAGACTTGTACAGAAATATTTTTATGCTCTGCCTCAAAAAATAAAAAAATAAAAAACTTGGCAGTATGAGCTCACATATCAATATGACACTGCATCCTTTCTGGCCAGGATGTATACTGATTCGGTTGTGTGCGGCGTCATAAAGCAGTTATATCGAGTCCTGAGGCAAGCTGGCTCTCATCTGTCGTAATTGGTCCTTTATATCCTCGGTAATGGCACTGGGACGGAGTTAACGTCCTAGCTACTCCCATAAATCTAGACGAGCATAGTTTAAAAATGGCACCGTGATGCCAGGCGTAACAAATGAGGTCACAGAGTGTCCTTGGTCTACCTTTGTGCCATCAGAGCTGTGTCGCCAGTGCCGCTCCAAACCAAAACACCACAATGAACTCCACTGTGTCTCTGGAAAAGAATGAAAACTATTTCTGGGTCACCAATATACTCACTGACGATTTTCATCTTGGTAAATGTACATGCGCTGTTCATAACTGAAGACAGTGTGACACCACGTAAGAGGACGAGTCAAATGAAAACATTAAATTTGGAATAACAAATCGAAATTTCGCGCCGTTATCCTGTAAGTTGGTAAATGTGCTACAAACAGCCTGCGGAACGGCCTGTGGGTGGCAGCATTGTGCAGATGCACTCATACCGTCGCAGTATCAGTATAAAGATGGCCGCCCCACTTGCGACTTGCACCAGGGAAGAACAGCGTTCTGTTATTCGATTTTTGAGTAGTGAAGATGTGAAACCTATTGAAATTCATCGACGAATGAAGGTTCAGTACGGTGATGCATGTTTGTCACAGCAGCAAGTCCACGAATTGAGTAGGAAGTTCGCAAATGGTGTGACTTCAGTGGAAGATGCTCCTCGTGCAGGTCAGGCACAACGAGTTGTGACTCCACAGAACATTGCAGCAGTTGAAGCCATAGTGAAGGAAAACCGCCGAGTGACACTGAATGACATGGCAGCATGTTTACAGATTAATTATGGGTCAGCACACCGCATTGTGCATTATGTGCTCCAGTTTCACAAAGTGTCTGCAAGATGGGTGAAACGGCAGCTGACTCCTGAAATGAGAGAATGACGTGTTGATGCTTGTGAAGAGCGGCGCTTTGAACGACAAGGTGATGGCTTTCTTGCAAGAATCGCTACTGGGGACGAAACCTGCGTTCACTTATACCAACCGGAAACGAATGAAGCGAGCAAGGAATGGCGCCATTCCTCATCACCAAAACCAAAGAGGTTTCGACCAGAACCATCAGCAGGTAAGGTTATACTGACTCTCTTTTGGGACGAAAAAGGCGTCATTTTGGATCATTACATGCCTAAAGGGACCACTGTCACCAGTGCATCATACACAGATCTCCTAAAAAATCATCTGCGGCCTGCAATCAAATCAAAGCGACGTCGATTGTTGTCAGCAGGTGTCCTTTTGCAACATGACAATGCAAGGCTACACAATGCCCGTACAGCAGTTGCAACAATCACAGACCTGCATTTTGAGTGTCTTCCTCATCCACCATATTCACCAGACCTTGTCGCAAGTGATTTTCATATGTTTGGACCACTGAAAGACTCAATGGGAGGAAAGAAGTTCCGTTCTGATGAAGAGGTACGCCACGCGGTGCGTGAGTGGTTGCACGAACTACTAAAAGAATTTTTTTCTGAAGGAATTTATGCTCTTTGTAACCACTTTTATGTTGAAAAGTGATACAGACTTGTACCACTTCTGTACAATAAATAATATTTCAAAAAATATTTAAGGTTTTCATTTGACTCACCCTCGTATTAGCACCATTCAAAACGCTGGCGCTTCTGTTATGAGTTTTAGCCTACGCATGGGATGCTAAGTCCCTAATGCAGCTGCCATTAGTCTCCGACCAATAGTGTCGGAAGGCACAGAGCGTTGCGGGATGTCCGTTACTTGTTCTCGGAAGGCAGGCTCAAACATGAAGGAGTGTATTTAGCGCACAATACGGCAATTCCCCCTTTCGCTGGTCAGCTGTGATAGACCTGAACATTGATGATGAGTATGAGTGCCTTCACATTTCCACTGAGTCTGGCATAGTGTGGCCGAGCGGTTTAGGCGCTTCAGTCTGGAACCGCGCGACCGCTGCGGTCGCAGGTTCGATCCCTGCCTCGGGCATGGATGTACGTGGTGGTGGTGGTTAGTGTTTAACGTCCCATCGACAACGAGGTCATTAGAGACGGAGCGCAAGCTCGGGTTAGGGAAGGATTGGGAAGGAAATCGGCCGTGCCCTTTCAAAGGAACCATCCCGGCATTTGCCTGAAACGGTTTAGGAAAATCACGGAAAACCTAAATCAGGATGGCCGGAGACGGGATTGAACCGCCGTCCTCCCGAATGCGAGTCCAGTGTGCTAACCACTGCGCCACCTCGCTCGGTATGGATGTACGTGATGTCTTTAGTTGGGTTTAAGTAGTTCTAAGTTCTAGGGGACTGATGACCTCAGATGTTAAGTCCCATAGTGCTCAGACCCATCTGACATAGGACCATTGTCGCATACGAATGCCACACAATTCTGGATATTGTACAGTCAACCAGCTGGTCACATGGAGGCCCATGATGAGGCCCCTTTCAAACTCTGTCAGGTAGTGATAACGTTGTCTCTTTCGAGTATTCAGTGTTACGTACCAACGCTGTATCCCGCGCCTGGCCGTGGAATTTCATAATTCAAGGCCTCTTTCAATTTGTGCTCCTTGCGGGGAGTGTCAACAAGAGCGAAACGAAACGGCAGCATTCACATTAGCAGGTCAGGTGGAAAACAGAACATCAGCACTATGCGCGAACTGGGGAGCTTCGTAAAGCAATACGACTGGGAAGCATAACGTCACCTTGTTACGTGAAGTAAGATTCCGCATCGCTAACGCAAAAGGCGTTCTGAATATCGTGTCGGACCGGTCTGTTGGTATAACAAACAAATAGGGCGCCATATGAATCGCTGATAGAATTTTGGAATACGTATTATATTCGAGTATAATGACTTTTCTGGAGACTAGAAATCTACTCTCGGAATCAGCATGGGTTCCGAAAAAGACGATCTTGTGAATCCCAGCTCGCGCTATTCGTCCACGAGACTCAGAGGGCCATAGACGCGGGTTCCCAGGTAGATGCCGTGTTTCTTGACTTTCGTAAGGCGTTTGATACAGTTCCCCCACAGGCGTTTAATGAACAAAGTAAGAGCATATGGACTATCAGACCAGTTGTGTGATTGGATTGAAGAGTTCCTAGATAACAGAACGCAGCATGTCATTCTCTATGGAGCGAGGTCTTCCGAAGTAAGAGTGATTTAAGGTGTGCCGAAGGGGAGTGTCGTAGGACCGTAGTTACACTCCTGGAAATGGAAAAAAGAACACATTGACACCGGTGTGTCAGACCCACCATACTTGCTCCGGACACTGCGAGAGGGCTGTACAAGCAATGATCACACGCACGGCACAGCGGACACACCAGAAACCGCGGTGTTGGCCGTCGAATGGCGCTAGCTGCGCAGCATTTGTGCACCGCCGCCGTCAGTGTCAGCCAGTTTGCCGTGGCATACGGAGCTCCATCGCAGTCGTTAACACTGGTAGCATGCCGCGACAGGGTGGACGTGAACCGTATGTGCAGTTGACATACTTTGAGCGAGGACGTATAGTGGGCATGCGGGAGGCCGGGTGGACGTACCGCCGAATTGCTCAACACGTGGGGCGTGAGGTCTCCACAGTACATCGATGTTGTCGCCAGTGGTCGGCGGAAGGTGCACGTGCCCGTCGACCTGGGACCGGACCGCAGCGACGCACGGATGCACGCCAAGACCGTAGGATCCTACGCAGTGCCGTAGGGGACCGCACCGCCACTTCCCAGCAAATTAGGGACACTGTTGCTCCTGGGGTATCGGCGAGGACCATTCGCAACCGTCTCCATGAAGCTGGGCTACAGTCCCGCACACCGTTAGGCCGTCTTCCGCTCACGCCCCAACATCGTGCAGCCCGCCTCCAGTGGTGTCGGGTCAGGCGTGAATGGAGGGACGAATGGAGACGTGTCGTCTTCAGCGATGAGAGTCGCTTCTGCCTTGGTGCCAATGATGGTCGTATGCGTGTTTGGCGCCGTGCAGGTGAGCGCCACAATCAGGACTGCATACGACCGAGGCACACAGGGCCAACACCCGTACACCACTGGTGATCGTCGAGGGGACACTGAATAGTGCACGGTACATCCAAACCGTCATCGAACAGATCGTTCTACCATTCCTAGACCGGCAAGGGAACTTGCTGTTCCAACAGGACAATGCACGTCCGCATGTATCCCGTGCCACCCAACGTGCTCTAGAAGGTGTAAGTCAACTACCCTGGCCAGCAAGATCTCCGGATCTGTTCCCCATTGAGCATGTTTGGGACTGGATGAAGCGTCGTCTCATGCGGTCTGCACGTCCAGCACGAACGCTGGTCCAACTGAGGTGCCAAGTGGAGATAGCATGGCAAGCCGTTCCACAGGACTACATGCAGCATCTCTACGATCGTCTCCATGGGAGAATAGCAGCCTGCATTGCTGCGAAAGGTGGATATACACTTGTAAGTAGGCTGTTTATATTTTCTTATTGGCAAAGTTACGTAGCGCTCTATATGAAAATCACTGGCTGTGCTGTGTGCAGTCTGTGGCTAGTTTGCATTGTTGTCTGCCATTGTAGAGGGGCAGCTATATGTTAACAGCGCGTAGCGTTGCTCAGTTGGAGGTGAGCTGCCAGCAGTGGTGGATGTGGGGAGAGAGATGGCGGAGTTTTGATAATCTGTAAGACTGTATGTCAATTATGAATATTAAGGTAAATACATTGTTTGTTCTCTATTAATATCTTTCATTTGCTAACTATCCCCATCAGTAGTTAGTGCCTTCAGTAGTTTGAATATTTTATTTAGCTGGCAGTAGTGGCGCTCGCTGTATTGCAGTAGTTCGAGTAACGAAGATTTTTGTGAGGTAAGTGATTTCTGAAAGGTATAGTTTAATGTTACTCAGGGCCATTCTTTTGCAGGGATTTTTTGATAGTCAGTTTGCGTTGCGCTAAAATTATAGTCTGTCAGTTTAAGCACAGTCGTGTATAAGTTGTTCTAAGGGGACGTTTCATATGTCGACCCTTAGCCTAGGATACCTCACTGGAATCTTCTGATTTTTTTTCTTGTAGTTTGTGTATTTAGTGTAGCTTTTGTTTATTGCTAGCACGTAATTGTAGAGAGAATCTCCTTTGTAGTTGCAGTCTTTCATTGTTGTACTGTAAAACAGTTGTGGCATGCATGTAGATTTGCACCAAGTATTTCGCAGCTGCGCTTGTAATTAACTACATATTATTTTCAGTGCTATGTTAATGTGTTCTCTTATTTTTGCTATTCAAATTGTGATTTTCTGTGTTATTGTGTGAAATATTGTGACAATAATGGCGTGTGAAAAACGTAACACTCGGCTCCAAAGTAAAATGAGAAATGACAGTGAAGACGAAAGCAGTGTGTTGGCCCCACCATGTAATGAATTAACTAATATTCAATATAGTAATTTGGTAACTGTGCATAGGGAAATGGAGCGGGCGGCAAATAATGGTGTAGACAGCCAAACAGGTAGTGAACAGGGAAGCATTATCGATCGATCGGTCGGCAACAGCTCGCCTCAGGAATCCGAAATGACAGGACACAATCTTGCAAATACTGTAGATTCAGGTTTTGGGTCCTCACCGTTTTCTCAAATAAGTCAAGATACATTTTCAGCTTATCAAAATGTGAATGTTGCCGGTGCAAATGCACTGCCGAAAAGAGTAGAGGAACAGATTCCAGACACTAATGCATTGTTATTACAACTAATGCAACAAATGGAACAAAATCAGAGACAAACACAGCAAAAGCTGCAAAAGTTAGACACAATGGAACAACACCAGAAACAAACACAGCAACAGTTACACACAATGGAACAAAATCAGAGACAAACACAGCAAAAGCTTCAAAAGTTAGACACCACACTTGAACAAACACGTGAAGATTTAACTGCTGAGTTACATAACATTGAATCGAAATGTCAGAAAGTCTGTAATGACGTAAAAACACAAATTTGTGAGCATTTCCAACCTATTTTTTCGCGTCATGAGAATGCGTTACAGAATCACGAAGCAGCCATAAAAGAACTGCAAACTATTGTTCATGAAAATCATGAGACCTTGCAAGCTAAAATGGACTCAGTTGCATCTACCGATTCGGTTACGCAACTTGCAAAAACTCAGGAAAACTTAAAGGACACAGTAGAAAGACAAATGGGGGAAATTAGTTCATTATCAGAGAAAGTAGCCGAACTTTCGGATCAGGTCACTAACTTATCTACAAAGGTAGATGATGATCTGAATAACACAAGACCCGTAGCCTTCACTGACACAGAAGAGTATGAACAAATTAGAAAATTCAAACAAAATCAAAATCAAATCAATACACAGTACAAAAGAGAAATCCGGGAAGTACAAGATCAGCTGACACAGGTAATAAAAGAATTACATATTTCAGAGGATACTCGCGCTCCAACACGGGAAGAGGAACTTAGAAATACGGAAAAGCCACAAAATAATAGCACAGGGCATTTCGGTAATTATGAGATGGAACCGCCAAAACGACGTGACAATGACCGACATGCTACTCGCCGACACGATGATTTTGACTATAAGCTGTTCATTACTACACGTAAATTCAAAACGTTTAAGAATTCTGCCAACGACATTCATCCACAAGCGTGTCTCCATCAATTCTCTCATTGTTTCCCTCCCAACTGGTCATTGGAGCACAGGTTAGAATTTATGTGTGGCTACTTAGAGAATGAACCAGGTGTAAGAATGCGATCGGTCATTCACGATTGTCACAGTGAAGGAGATTTTTATCATGCCTTCCTCTCAGCATATTGGTCTCAAGCTACACAAGACCGTGTAAAACATAACATCATAATGATGAAACACTTCGAACAATCTGAATTTTCCAGTCTTGTGAAATATTTTGAAGACATGTTGCACAAGAATCAATACCTGTCAAACCCATACAGCCCCTCAGAACTCATTCGCATTTGTTTAATCAAATTACCTGAACATTTACGGCATATTATTTTGGGAGGTCGCTGCAAAGACGACATTGAAGCTTTTCAGGGACTGTTACAAGAATTAGAAATTGACAGAGACAGTCGTGGGATGCCAAAACAGGAAAACAATCACTACAGGTCACATCCGTCACAATTCTGTGACGACAGAAACGATAATTGGACGCGACAAGGCTATTCTCACCACACAAATCGTGACCAAAATAGACACCACCCGTATGACAACCGTTGGCAGAGTAGTCATAATTACAGGGAAAGCTCACCTCTCGCAGTAATGACTATCACAGAGACAATCAGAGAAACAGACAATAGGGGAACCAAAATAACTATTATCAAGGGAGACAGAATAACTTTAGATGCAACGGTCCAGCGCGCAGTTACGACTCAGGGAGAAATTCTCCACCACGTGACAGCCAAGAAAGAAACTATGTAAACTACCGACAAAACGACAGACGTGAATTTCATCAGAACTGGCGGGTTTCTAACAGAGCTGGGCCCTCTGGGCAACGTGAATTTGTAGAAGTTAGGTCTCCAAATCCCAATAACGGCGCGCGCCAACAAAGAGGTAGCAGACAATGACTCGCACTGCAGGCAGCCACTTGCGCCCGCTGGCTCAGGGAAAAATAACATTGACGCTAACCTTGAGCAAAATTCCAGTATTCTTTACGGACGAATACCGTATGATAATTGCGTTAGAGTTTTAACTCTGCATACTAGGAAGAGCGATGGGCTACACCACATTTTACATGTAAAACTGTTTATTGAAAGATAATCTGCTTTTAACTTTGTCTTTGCCATAAAACGTTTCACTTCACGTTACTAGTTCTCTTTGTCAAACTTACAAACTGTTAACATGCAACTATGTTTTAACGCTAACTAAATATCCAGTCAAGAACCAAGAGAACTTATTTAAACAGAAATTATCACTGCATTGTTATTGCGAACAGACGACACAGTGTTATTGTGTGTGTACATTCTTGCTTGTTAGTTGCATGATTACGTAACGACTATTAGGCTTACATACTTAGAACATATACCAGCACTGCTAATGAAATTTTCATGCAACATTTTGGTTTTCTTAAGAGTGGATTCTGGATTTGAGGTGCTTTCTGTGAAATGCCAAATGACACAGTGGTTAGTTTATGTGACAGTTACACGATTTTATCACGACGCTGCTAATGCGTGACAATTTACAATGTTGCTTTTGCGGTGTATCTGTTTTATATCTGCACAGTTTTTCTGAATTCTTCTGTAAAGTGAGACATGTTTTAGTGGTGACTTTTGTGCTATTGCTACAAGGAGACTGCCTTTTCTGTAGGACAACAATACGTTACAGCACAGTACTTTCCTCATCACGGCAATAAGCATAATAACTAAGTTATCTATACGCAAAGCATTTCACTTTTGTGTATCATGAGGTAAGTACATTGACTTCTGCAGAACTTAGCTTTCGGAGGACAATAACTACGACACTTCCCAGAGATTATCTTACAGCAAGACGCACATTTAGCGCTACAGGACACGTATTTGAGTGATTAATTTTGTACTTAAAACATTTATTTTTAAAGATTTTTGAATTACAAAGAAAGTTTTTCGTGATACATTTCATTCCATTGCTGTAATCTGTAACACCTGAGGGTATAATTACTATAAACCTCAGGGGGGTACACGCCTGCTTTGTGTACCATGTGTTTGGCAAGCACAAGGAGCCCTAGCTAATATGGTATTTGCTTATACAATTTAACACATCGGTACCATATTTCTCTAACACATAAATTACACAGCTATCTGATCATTTAACTGAGAGATAAACATTTTTTTTACTACGTCAGTGACAGATGTTTACGCAATTACACAGTTGGGTAACTTCACACTTATGAAATTGTATTTTGTCTGTACTTTGTGAACTGTTCATATTTTTTCGGAACCATTGTGATACTATGAGAGCTTTGAATGATGTATTTGGTATGAGATCATGATTTTTAAAGTATGTTTGAGGTAGATGACACTACTGAAATGAGCAGAGAATTTTCTTTAGGTTTTGAAATTATTGCAGAAAGCTACGACGATTTTGAGATTTGACTCAGGGTGTTATGATGTTATTATTACGATGACGATGTGTATTATGCTGCTGAGGTATGTTTATGATTAATAGGCTGATGCTACATGAGTTATTTGATTATGCTATGTATCTGTCATGATGAAAAATGGAAAAAGTGTCGACGAATAAGGTAAGGTGTAATGAATAGAAGTTAGGGACTCTTGACTTTTGAAAAAGGATGTTGGAAACCGAGAATCGTACTTTAAGAGTTATGAAATGTGTGTGTAAATGCGTGAATGTATCACAATGCCGGCGAAAATTTTTTGGACACTGTTATATTCATAAGATTTGGATTCTACAGATTTGTAACGCAAATTCTTGACCTGTGAAGACTGTCACTGTAGCGGTAAATATTTCCGTAAGAAAGTTAAGTGACCACCTGCACGTGCGTCGTCCGGACACAGCTGTGTCAAACACCTGGAGAACAAGCCATTAGGGTGTGCCTTTCATCGCTAATGCGACACGCTCGTTACTTGAAAACATATGATTTTTGTAATGCGTTGTGGGCACACAGCTGTGTCAAACACCTGGAGAACAAGCCATTAGGGTGTGCCTTTCATCGCTAATGCGACACCCTCGTTACTTGAAAACATATGATTACTCGCACTTTGTGCTAATTACTGAAATGCTTATGAATTGATGGGAAATATTCGTACATCTGCACACCTGATTATGACAAGTGTCTTTCTCCGAGAGTTGAGTGCTACTAACTTATGAAATGCCACATGACTATTGAATGATATTTTTATGCTTTGCTTTTCATAGTTGCTTATTTCATTTGATGTCTGATTTCCAGCTGTGTTGCAGCACTGCTTTTATAAAATGAAATGCATTTGCTAATGTGAACACTTTCTGTCAACAGATCTATTAAATAATTATTTTATGATCCACATTCTTTAAAAAAGGAGCACTTGGAAAGGAAAGAACAATAAGAAGGAACTAGTAACAGTAACACATAATTTTCTTTTCAAGTACATGGTAATATTTCTTTTTACAATCAGTTGTTGTGGTGCACCACTTTAATTACATAGACATTAAGATGTGAATATATATTTTCCTTTTCTGCATTGTTGTTTTTACTGTAATATTTTTTCTGCTTGAGCTTTGTCATGTTTAGAGATAAGTTGCTGCTGCTGTTTGCCAGGCATAGTGCTACTAAATTTCACTTTGTATTACTCTGTTGAGCTAGTTTTACTATTGATTTATTTTTATTGTTGCTGCACATTGGCTCATATTATTTGTAATGTGGCATTGCTTGGTAATTTAGATTTACTGTAGCTTGCTTTGCGATTTTCCATTTTTTTTGTCATTGCTGTTTGTGATAATTTGTTATGTTCTGCTGCATTGCCTCGTCCCTTAGTTTAGCATCTGAGCTCAGTAGATTTAAGTTAGCTTAAGAGGGGGTAGACTATATAAGAGAATGAGTTGCGATAAATTGGAAGAAATGCATTGAGAAGCTATATGAAAATGGTTTGGGCAAAAAAAAAAGGATACTGTACAGTGGAGAAAAAATTATTTTTGACAGAGGATGTGAACAGAATACAGAAAGCAAGCTTAAATAGGACTTTTGGGAATAATGATGAACGAAGGGAGATCTCCATGCAAAATACTGCAGTAAAACAAACCCTGTCCTTCCCTTTTGTGTTATTCCGCTATATGTTCGTGTACCCTTGTGTATTTGTGTTTTTCCTGTCTTTATGTGTTTAGCTGATGAGAGCTATGTTGTAGACTTTTTCTAATACTCTGTTATTTACTTTGTAAAGATGTTTAGACATTATTTATTCTGTTTTAATGCTCATGTGTGAAGTTGATGTTTCGCAAGTTATTCTGATTTTTTATGTATGTACTCATGTCATAATTCCTGTAACACTGATGTATATGTTTATTTCTATTCTGTTGTAAAGCCTGTACTACAAATATTATCTGTATTGTTATGTTTTTAATGATGTATTTTGTATCTTTGTAATTGTATTCTTATGTTATATAATTGTAATTGACGCCAGTTAATTAAATTAAGTAACTTGTAAGCATTCATTTCACTGCACACATTTCTGTTGGTCATAGTATATGGACAATATGTGAGAAGTAGGGACTGATAGTGTTTGCACATGTGTTAATAATTCAGCAAGGGACTGGATAACAGCATTGCTGGTTCTAAGGACAATTCCAAAAAACTTTGTGAGTGCACAAGTGGTGGTTATGGACTTGCTATATTATCTGCAAGACTCTTCAATGGTGATTGTGCACCTGCACAGTCACAACAGATGGCTGCTGGCCATCTCCACAAGGACTACAGTGGCTCTGCATCTTTGATGACCCACCAGCACCATTATTTCTACAAGGACTGCAGTGGGTGTGCACCTCTGGTGGCCCACCAATACCGTAATCTCTACCAGGACTACAGTGGGTCTACTCTGTGATGACCTACCTACCAATCTTCTTCAAAACGTCGAATGACTCTGCTGTGGGTTTGCTCTGTTGTGGCCTGTCTGCATGTCTGCATGTCAAGAGTTAGCAGAGTCTTTCCGTTGGAAGGACAACACTACTTCTTCACAACTGCATGGAAATCCACTACTTCCGTGTGCATTGTCTTTTACTGCTCAGACTTTGAGAAAACAAATTGCAGGTTTACTCTTATGATGAATGATCAGGACTCTCTTTATGGACTGTGAGAAAATTTTAGCTTTTGACCAACATTGTATCAATGAGTGTGTGCATTTGATTTCTTTGTTATTGTATTTATGAAAAATTTTATCAAATCATTATTGGCCACTGGCCAAAACAATTTGTAAAATTTTTTGTGGGGAGCATGGGGGCTATGTAATGTAAGTAGGCTGTTTATATTTTCTTATTGGCAAAGGTACGTAGCGCTCTATATGAAAATCACTGGCTGTGCTGTGTGCAGTCTGTGGCTAGTTTGCATTGTTGTCTGCCATTGTAGAGGGGCAGCTATATGTTAACAGCGCGTAGCGTTGCTCAGTTGGAGGTGAGCCGCCAGCAGTGGTGGATGTGGGGAGAGAGATGGCGGAGTTTTGATAATCTGTAAGACTGGATGTCAATTATGAATATTAAGGTAAATACATTGTTTGTTCTCTATTAATATCTTTCATTTGCTAACTATCCCCATCAGTAGTTAGTGCCTTCAGTAGTTTGAATCTTTTATTTAGCTGCCAGTAGTGGCGCTCGCTGTATTGCAGTAGTTCGAGTAACGAAGATTTTTGTGAGGTAAGTGATTTCTGAAAGGTATAGTTTAATGTTACTCAGGGCCATTCTTTTGCAGGGATTTTTTGATAGTCAGATTGCGTTGCGCTAAAATTATAGTCTGTCAGTTTAAGCACAGTCGTGTATAAGTTGTTCTAAGGGGACGTTTCACACTGTACTAGTGCCGACATTGTGCATGCTCTGTTGCCTGTTTCTATGTGCCTGTGGTTCTGTCAGTGTGATCATGTGATGTATCTGACCCCAGGAATGTGTCAATAAAGTTTCCCCTTCCTGGGACAATGAATTCACGGTGTTCTTATTTCAATTTCCAGGAGTGTATTCACAGTATACATAAATGACCTCGTGGATAACATCGGAAGTTCACTGAGGCTTTTTGCGGATGGTGCTGTAGTACATCGAGAGGTTGTAACAATGGAAAATTGTACTGAAATGTAGGAGGATCTGCAACGAATTGAAGCATGGTGCAGGGAATGGCAATTGAATCTCAATGTAGACAAGTGTAATGTACTTCGAATACATAGAAAGAAAGGTCCTTTATCATTTAGCTACAATATAGCAGGTCAGCAAATGGAAGCAGTTAATTCCGTAAATTATCTGGAACTATGCATTGGGAGTGATTTAAAATGGAATGACCATACAAAGTTGATCGTCGGTAAAACAGATGCCACACTGAGATTCATTGGAAGAATCCTAAGGAAATGCAATCCGAAAACAAAGGAAGCAGGTTACAGTACACTTGTTCGTCCAATGCTTGAATACTGCTCACCGGTGTGGGATCCGTACCAGATAGGGTTGATAGAAGAGACAGAGAAGATCCAACGGAGAGCAGCACGCTTCGTTACAGGATCATTTAGTAATCGCGAAAGCGTTACGGAGATGATAGGTAAACTCCAGTGGAAAACTCTGCAAGAGAGACGCTCAGTAGCTCGGTACGGGCTTTTGTTGAAGTTTCGAGAACATACCTACATCGAAGAGTCAAGCAGTATATTGCTCCCTCCAACGTATATCTCGCGAAGAGACCGTGAGGATAACATCAGAGAAATTAGAGCCCACACAGAGCCATGCCGACAATCATTCTTTGCACGAACAGTACGAGACTGGAATAGAAGGGAGAACCGATAGAGGTACTCAAAGTACCCTTCGCCACACACCATCAGCCGGCTTGCGGAGTATGGATGTAGATGTAGATGTAGATACATCCGTTTTAGGAAAGCCTATGCAGCATTACAAGTGACGTTCGGTCAACACCAGTTTAGGAGTGAGTAGGTCAGAGGGATCGATGGCATACAACACATGCCTACTCTCCGTAAGCTTCCAACTTAGATGGGAAGGCCTGCGGGTGTCCTGCGTCGACTTGGGCAAGGACACCAACGTTCCTGACCCTGCAGGGGGCCCACGGGGCCTACCTGCACGGCAGGCCAGGGTCGGTGCACTTCTCGACCACACGGCAACCGTCACCGCGGTTCAGAGAGCAGAGATGATCCACAGTTACGGGAGGAGATCGAGGAATTCCTAGGCCGGCGTGGGTAAGCCACATACGCAAGCGCCACCTTCTTCGAGTGCGGAGGATGGAGACGCAGCATCCACTTCCTGGGTAGCTGCCGGGCGCTCACGGCGCACACGGACAAGCAGCGGCAGAGGACCGCCGTGACATCGCTAAAGAAGAGATGTGTTTGCAGAAATAAATGGTCAGAAGTGACTCTTCTTTTACTGCTCCCACCGGCGTACACACGTTACAACCACCTCCTCTTCCCTGAGGAGCCGGCAAGTGGCGAACTGGGAGAGTGCCTCCCGACACACCGTCCATCTGCCGCGTTTCCAAATAGCTGCCACCTGCAGCAGCATAACCATGTCCTTCAAAGTAATGACTCAATATCTGATTCGGTTTACGCCAATTGCGTATCCTCCCAAGCAAAGAAACAACGCTAATGCACTCTGGTGGCCATTATACCTGCCACAGATAATTCAATTCTAATAGCTTACATACCCACCAAAGGTGTGTATGTGTGTGAAGTACCATTAATATTGACCATTTCGTCTGGTAGCTTCACTCTTTTTTAGGCAGTGTACCTTTTAAATGCGCTACGTGTAGGAATACATCGAAAAACTTTCTATAGTCACCTTTTACGGGAAACAGTTAACCTGATAGCGACTAATTAGCATATGTAAATATGGATACAACCTCACCTGTTTCCGTCGCATTTTCATGAACTTTCTGTGAAATTCTCATTCTTGGATGCATAATTAAAAATGACTTTTGGGCATCCACTTTGAAGGATTAATATCTTTATAATGTTTCCAGAATGAGATTTTCACTCTGCAGCGGAGTGTGCGCTGATATGAAACTTCCTGGCAGATTAAATCTATGTGTCCGACCGAGACTCGAACTCGGGACCTTTGCCTTTCGCGGGCAAGTGCTCTACCGCTATATCCTTTCTTTCAGGAGTGCTAGTTCTGCAAGGTCCGCAGGAGAGCTTCTGTAAAGTTTGGAAGGTAGGAGACGAGATACTGGCAGAAGTAAAGCTGTGAGTGTCGGGCGTGAGTCGTGCTTCGGTAGCTCAGATGGTAGAGCACTTGCCCGCGAAAGGCAAAAGTCCCGAGTTCTCGGTCGAGCACACAGTTTTAATCTGCCAGGAAGTTTCATATCAGCGCACACTCCGCTGCAGAGTGAAAATCTCATTCTTTAAACATCCCCCAGGCTGTGGCTAAGCCATGTCTCCGCTATATCCTTTCTTTCAGGAGTGCTAGTTCTGCAAGGTCCGCAGGAGAGCTTCTGTAAAGTTTGGAAGGTAGGAGACGAGATACTGGCAGAAGTAAAGCTGTGAGTGCCGGGCGTGAGTCGTGCTTCGGTAGCTCAGATGGTAGAGCACTTGCCCGCGAAAGGCAAAAGTCCCGAGTTCTCGGTCGAGCACACAGTTTTAATCTGCCAGGAAGTTTCATATCAGCGCACACTCCGCTGCAGAGTGAAAATCTCATTCTTTAAACATCCCCCAGGCTGTGGCTAAGCCATGTCTCCGCTATATCCTTTCTTTCAGGAGTGCTAGTTCTGCAAGGTCCGCAGGAGAGCTTCTGTAAAGTTTGGAAGGTAGGAGACGAGATACTGGCAGAAGTAAAGCTGTGAGTGCCGGGCGTGAGTCGGGCTTCGGTAGCTCAGATGGTAGAGCACTTGCCCGCGAAAGGCAAAGGTCTCGAGTTCGAGTCTCGGTCGGGCACACAGTTTTAATCTGCCAGGAAGTTTCATCTTCATAATGTTAATTATAATTTCCTAAAATTAATTTATGTTCTTAACGTATTTGAGTAACGTAATACACTCACAGGGAGCACAACATCTCCATCCGTGTGGCTACTGATGCTCGTGTGCATGCCTCCTCACAAGTACGGTAGCTGTGTTGTCATTGGCTGATGACGTAAGCGTGTAATACTGGAGAGGTCGTGATTTGCATG
The DNA here is from genome assembly GCF_023864275.1 of Schistocerca cancellata. Taxonomy (NCBI): domain Eukaryota; kingdom Metazoa; phylum Arthropoda; class Insecta; order Orthoptera; family Acrididae; genus Schistocerca; species Schistocerca cancellata. The sequence goes on along the minus strand of NC_064634.1, from coordinate 418,873,246 downwards.
TGTAAACAAGGCGTGGCACTGAAGGGGCACAACCCCGCTCCACGTTTGGGCACGATCGACAACGGTCTCTAGCGCACGCACACGGTGAGTTCCATTGTGTTGTCTTTTAAGGTTATACTGTCTTCATGTCACACTTCAGTATGAGTAAAACTGTCGTGATTTTAATGGAGTGTTAGAAGTTACTGAGTTGTTTCCGCATTACAAAGTGAACAGGTACACAGTCTACGAACTTTCGGAGTTTGTTAAGGGATATTTAAGTATTTTAGTGCAAGGCACTGTGCCGTCTAGTGGTTAATTACAGAGTAATAATGTTATTAAGATTTACTCAGATACCACCCAAATTAATTTTATTTCTCTGGGAAACCATCACAATAGTGAGAATTTTTGCAACACACAATCAGCAAAACGCATAACACAAAACGCAGAGTAACGCAGCAAACATTCAAAAGAAACATGAGCACTTGTATCACAGTTGTCAGTGAACGGTATGGAACAGTATGTAACGAATAAAATACTCTTCCTTTACAGGTTGTAAGTTTGCCACACCTTTTGAATCTTGATCTAAATCTTCTTATAAGGCCATAAATGTGTTTCTCTACTGCATATATGCCTGCACATACTGAATATGACAAATTAATAATATAATCTGACTTCAAATTTTACGTTTCGGAGACGGAAAACTTAAACAAAATGCACCCACAATGGGAAGGGGGTGGGGTGAGCAGGTGGGGGTCACCTCTTGGGTGAAGCACAATTGAGTTTTGAACTAGAACCTTCTCTCGAAACCTCATACCATACGGCCGCAAAGTGTTTTAAAATGGAACTTCATAGGTAATTTATGCAGCACGATTGTGTGTTATCTCTTCCTTGCTCTACCTAAAAACCTGAAACAATAATTTACGATACCGATGCCTCTGCCACCGCATATCTCGAAAGGCTGTGCTCGAAACACCTTATCTGAATTACTGAAAACCTGAAGATAAGTGCAAGCGGAGGATAAATGCAAGCTTGTCCGTAACTGAAAAGACAGTTGTTCAACTGTAGCGGCAGTTTCACTTATAAACAATATACATAACAGCGCTGTCGATGTAGACCCTGAGCTAATTGTTGTGAAGGAAATATTAAAAATTCACACGTGGATGCAAGGTACACATGATAGAATCAGGGAATAAGGAAAATGTCTCATATAATGAATTCGAAAAGTCCAAACGTTTTATACAATTCAGTGAGTGAATAATCATAGTGCAGTTCCATCTTTGGTTGTAGTGCAGTCCTTATCAAGTATGACATCGACAGCGGAATCTGAGGTGCCTGTGAAGTAAGTGTAATTTGGACGCTACTCCTAACTTCATATCAGAAACACATACTAAAACTTAACTACTGAAATGATTTACGGTGAAGGTTTCATAGACAAACCTTTATTAAAAAAACAGAGATATACAGCTGCAAAATCGGTGTACAATGCAAGCCTGTAACAGTCCTGTCATCAACTAAGTCCAATAACACAGTGCAATCCACATGCTATTGTAAACACTGTCGTGGAGTATCAGTTAATCTTCAGTCAGATGCAAAGTGTGGAGCTATTTCTGTTGTCACACTCGAAAACTCTCACTACTAGATACCCCTCCGCTGGATAACATAAACTTTGCCAGCTATGCTGTGGGTCACGTTTTATGTAATAGCATGGAGTGATACTACGGCTAGGTGCAGCGACTTACTGCTGGCAACCTCTACATAGAGCCGTTGGAATACTGGCACAGCATTTTCGACTGGAAGATATGCAGTTCCCGTCATCTCCCGACCCTCAAGAGTAGTCTCTGTCACAGGGTTTAGGAGACACAACAGCCTACGCCCCAAAGGGAGAAAGGGGAAACATCAGCGTCATCAGGAGGTGCTGCGATGGATGGAAGAGGTCCATCTCTATGCTGACCTCCACACTGTCCCTTCAGGGCTTCAACTTCATGGGTTCTGGTTGTGGCTGATCGTCAGTGCTGTAGTTTCACTACTCCTCCCTCTTCCTCCAGGATTTACAAGTTGCCCCATCTGAAACTGAGAACATTTCATAGTTTCTGGAATGGAAAAGTCCATCATATCACGAATAGGCCCAGTCCACGTGATTACATCAGGTACCTCCATCTGCAGTCTTTATTACATATACTGCTGGAAAAAAATTCAGTACATCTCGGAAGACGACGTCAATTTTGGTCCGCTGATGAGATATGCCAACTGGGGGCTATTAGCTGTACTGATAATGGATCGAACGTTGCCTGTCAATAGACAGCGTATTGGCACAGCTACCTAAGCGCTCACAGCGAAAACAGTGATTGTAGCGCAAACATGTGAAGCAAGCAGGCAACCTCGCCACTGAGAAGCACTCGTGCTTCCTACGTCCAACTGAGGGAGTTTGAAAGGGGTCAAATTGTGGCCTTCCGAGTGATGGGTTCGTCCTTGCAGAGAACTGCCATACAAGTTGGACGTGCTGCGTCAGTCGTGCAACGCTGTTGATATCGGTGGCGACGAGAACATTCTCACACCTGTAGATGTAAGGGCAGCAGTGGCAGGGCGCACAGCTACAACAGCACAGACGATAAACCTGTGAAGACAGGCGTCTCAACACTAACTGTTGGAAACTAGACACTAGCAGTGGAAATATGCGCACGCACAACTATGGCCGTCTTCTACTCATGCCACAGCATTGACGTGCAACGGCTTAACTGGTCTCTTGGAAGATCGAATGGAATACGGTGGACTACAGCGACGAAAGCAGCTTATGCCTCCATGCAAGTAATGGTTATTTGCACATACGACATATATCTGGTGAGCACTGTCTTTTCGAGTGCGCTCGTCCAAGCCACACTGGCCCTATCTAAGCTTTATGGCATGAGGTTCGATAAGCTATAACTGTTGTTCAGCTTTGATGTTCCGGGAGGGGACGCTAACCAGCACTGGGTAGTGCAGATGTTGTTAGCCCATTCTTTGCCCTTTCTTGCAACAGGAAGATTATATATTGTTCGAACATAATAATCCTCACTCAAACACTGCCTGTGACATCGAAAGCTCTCTGCCCTAAGACGTGCTGAAACTTCCCTGGCCAATACAGTCTCCGGAATTGTCTCCAATCGAGCACATATGTGAGATGATACGATGAGAAGTGACTCAGGAGGCTCGACAACCCACAACTCTTACTGAAGTACGTGAACACCTCTATCAGGCGTGGAATAACGTATTCCACAACAGTATTCATCGTCTGTACGATTGACTGGATGCCAGATTCAGCGCCTGCACTGACACCTGTGGAGGCTACGTCATGCACTAATATGGGTGTTTCTGCACGGCTGGATACCTGTTGCCACAGAATTGCCTGTGCTAGTGATCTGTGAATGTAGTCATTTCACCTACTCCATATGCACTGTTGCAACGATAAATCTTGAGTGAACTGGAAACCTGTAAAAGGGTGTACTAAATTTCTTTCCAACAGTGTACTTTGCATTTCATAGTCTGTTGATTACAGTCCGTGGTTACCACGCTTTCATACCATGATGCATCTTTGAATACGATATCATCATATCAATGTCGAAATACCGTTTCCTATATCCAGATTCACTGGCGATGTTTCCTCCATGTCTACGCCGTGCAGTCAGAAGAAGAAGAGCCCTCATCTGTCTGCCGTGAAGCATCGGGTGAGGAGTGCTATTGTATGAAGTACGAAGCATCGTCAGGGTGGCCACCACATTGTAGTGGTAACTGAGATTCGTCACCTGAGCTTTGAATGTCCTATTACAGCGTTCGGTGACACCATTGGATTCCAGATGGAACAGAGTGCTACACAGTCTCTAGATTCGCTCAGCTATACAGCAATCCTCAAAATCTTGAGCAGTTAACTGTGCGTCACTGTGACAGTACTTACTGAGAGACCTTCCACTGCGAAGACCTGCTTCAGCTTTTGAAGAATCTGATGTGCACAGGTCTATGTAGTCTTACAAATTACAGAAAACTAGTGTCTGGGTTGACCAGAGTGTTCCAAGTAGCCCCCAAGAATGGTCCGTCCAGATCCAGGTGGAGCTGACTCTAGGTTTCAAATGCCTTGGAAGATGCTAAATAAAATTTTGGTGACGCACCTTGATATTCTGTACAGAGCATGCACTACTGCAGCATGGTTTCATTATCCTTCTTCAGACTATTGCATTAGACGTGTTGTTGCTTTCTGGTATTGAAAATACTGCAATGGCACCTGCGTAAAAGTTTCAACGCGGCTGAACTTAGCGCTGCCGGAATGAGAAGTCCCTCTCTATCCCTGCAGTGGAGGACTATAACATACTGGGAGAGCGATAACGCGTGCTGAAGATTCCAGAAGTAAACCATTATAAGGTCCATCAATCATTTCTTAGATAAGGATTACAGCGTTTACATGAAGTACTTAAGTGTGCAGAGGATTTCACCTACCTCGGTAACTTCTAGTAGGGACTTTGCATTAATTGGTAGGCCAGTCACCAGTGGTAGGAGAGGTCCTCAACTTGAAAACACACCTGTCAGCTGGCCATCTCGAGAGTATATCACCGTTGCAGTGCTTGGAAGATGCGCGAAATTCTATGCCATTATCGTAGCCAGAACTTCGACCACCTTTGCAAATGTTGTTGCGTCTTGTCTGATGTGTGCATGAGGGGATGGAAAATTGTCACCAATGCTTGTGGTCTACTTGGAGCAAAAACTTGGCGCCTGTTCAAGTAGTTAGAATGAAATTTCTTAATAGCAAATATTATAACAGAGAGAGCTTTTTTCACTATCTGAGAGTATCCCCGCTGCATTTTGGAAATGAAAGGAAGTGTTTGCACACGTTGCCTGCTATGTGTGACAAAACCGCCCAACTCCAAAGTCCGTAGCATGGGCTGTCACTATAAATTGCTTCCTAGAATCGTAAGTGACTAAAAATTATTAAGTGAAATAAGGAATCTTCCAGTTTCTCAAACGCCATTTGACTGTTCTTGGTCTAGATACATCTTTCGTCTTTCCAGAACAATTCCTTGAATGTTTCGGCTACTGTGGCTACTGAGGGAATGAGTTTCCTACAGTAGCCAATCTGGCCTATGAACGAGTGCAAGTGTTTGAGACTGGCCCGTACTGAAAGTCTGTCAATGGTTTCCAAAGTGGCGGTAGAACGAATTCCCCTTTCTGACAGAATTTGTCCTAGATACTTTGTTTCGTTCTGAAAAGAGGAGCAATTTGTTCTTGTTGACGCAAAGTCCTACCAGGAGTAGTGTTTGAAATAATTTGTCTCGGTTCTGTAACGGTTCTTCCATTACGTTCCTTGAGATTATTGTGCCACATAGGTAATTTGCAGCTCCCACAACGTTCGCTCAATGTACTGTTGCAACATTGCTGAGGCAGAACTGATACCGAAAGTTAACATCTCATATTTTTAGTGTCCAAAGCGTCTGTTAACAGCCATTACTTACTCACTTTCGTCGACAAGAGGCAGTTGACGGTAAGAGTCAGCCAAATAAATACAGGAGTAATACCGTACGTGACCTAATTTCAACATGATTTCTTCGGCTCTTTGAATTCGATAGGTGTCGACCAGACAGGGCACTTACGGGTGATCTGAGGTTTCCACAATACTGCCGCTTCATTTTCGGTATTTTGACGGCGACCAAGGGCGTATCCCAGAGACTGTTCGGAGTGGGTTCAGTTGTGCTCTTTCTGCCTTGGTTATCCAGTTCCTATTGACATTGCCAAGTAATGCGTAATGGAAGGATTATGCCACGGAAAACTCTGAAATGGCGTTAGGCTTCAAAAAGATAAGCACTTGATACTTCTTGACGCTTCCTGGAGCGTCACCAAAAACTTGTCTGTACTTTTTACAGAGTCGTGCCTTTTACTGTCTCGGCTGTTACACATATTTGATTAGCCGAGTGCTGGACCCAGAAAGCTAATTGCTCAATAGGTTCAACTCAATGATGTTTGCAACCGTTGATGACTAATTTGCAGTATATTTTGCTTATTCTTAGCAGTTAGTGCATACCAGTCTTTTATTCGGATCAGTTGACCACTGTAGCTTGGCGTCGTACTTTGAAATTTGTAAACTGACTGGAGCCCGCAACAATTGATAACAGTTTTACTCTGTGTCTACTTGGAACTGCACTTTCTTTCCATTCAAATGTGTAGTGGTTGTTCTTTTGGAATGTCCAAGAGAGCAGACAATGCATATGTAATTAAGACGAAGACAGCCAACGATCACTTCAGTGTGGATTCACACCATGCTCGAAGTGTTACGGAAATCGGTGAAATGCTCGAGTAACGGGGATAGTGGGCAAGGAGTGCTACATCAGTAATGTGTGGATAAGCTGAGAATTTGGGTTTGATGGAAGGAGTGCCAGGATAGTCAGTGTATTTGTGATGACCACTGTGTATGGATGGTGCAGTCATCAGTGCATCAGCCCAGTAAGCAGGGGGCCTTGGGTCAAATCCCAGTGCAGCATAAATTTTCAATTTTCGTCGTTAATTTAATCAATATCCACTTGCAACTAATCTCATTAACCCCTTTGTGTCCTCTTTCCGCCGGCCGCTGTGGCGCTTCAGTCACGAACCACGCTTCTGCTACGGCCGCAGGTTCGAATCCTGCCTCGGGCATGGTTGTATGTGATGTACTTAGATCAGTTAGCTTTAAGTAGTTCTAAGTCTAGGGGACTGATTATCTCAGGTGTTTAGTCGCATAGTGCTTAGAGCCATTTGAAACATTTTTTTTGTCTTCTTTCCATTCAAACTGATGTCCACCAGAATCGATTTAGTACTGCTTGACAATACTTTGTAAATTCTGCTTTTGAAGTCATACTCAGCACGTTCAGTATCGTCGTTTGAATGTAGTGTACCGATAGTTCAAACGTTGTTTATACACGCAGACTTCAGGTTTGTGTTTTTTTTTTTCGACAATGAAATAATTTTGCGGTTTTGTAGTAACAAAAGACTTCTTCTCAATATTTCCACAAGCACCCTGGAATCCAACTCTGTCCACCCTCAACTTCTTTTGTACTTTCAGATAGCGTTTCCTTAGCGATAGTTAACGGCATAATGCAAGGAAAAACAAAGCACAGAGATAATGCAGTGTCGGTGAACCCCTGCATCGCATGAAATCTGATTGGCACCGCGCGCTGAGCTCATGACAGCCTACAAACCGCAACAGCAGGGAAGCAAACACACGCAAAACCAAAACCACAAAAACCGAACCCGCCGATCCCACGTATTCATTTGTATTTTAAGTGTCCGAATCGCGTGTAATCGACCGGAATTTTTAAAGTTTCGTAGCAGGGAAAGGAATGCTTTCTAACTACAAACGTGACAATATTCGCCCTTATTATGCGCTAACATTGCTTGAAGTATAATTAATAACGCGCAGGATAACTTTTGTACCTCTCCAGAAGTGAAAGTACAGCGTTGGCAGCGATGCGGAAAGTGAAAATGGTTGGCTGTCGGGTTTACGACACCACCAGCTTGTACCGCCATTCGCCTCACAAAAAAGAACTTTAGTCCTTCTCACACTGCCAGCGTGCCGCTTCTGAGAAAAATACAACTCTTAGTTTACCCAGTAGAGCATTTTCATTCGAAACTGCACATTACACTTTTTTTTACTAACATTAACCTCCAAAGTGAGGTGTGGATAATGTGGTTCAATTTTCAGGACTGTTACGCGACACAAGTTATTACACACATAACACCGGATATGTCTCTCCTGGGTTTCGTCTTATCCGCACCCATGTAGCAAATAGCTTGCAGGCATGTAGCGTTACCTTACGACAGATCTCCTGAGAGAAAAACTAGATCCACGAAGATTGATTCGGTTACCAGCACTGATGGAGCAATTTCAATACATTCTTCCATTTTATGTCTTTGAATGTGCTAGAAGTAAATTTACGTTAATGACTTCTGTGGAAACAATTTTACTTGGAAATAAGATCGAGGCAGACTGAGATATTCCTATATGGCCTAATCGATGTCATTTTGTTTCAATATTTATGTAAAGTTAGTATTCTGCTAAAGGAATTTTAAACGTCAGAAATAGGAGAAAATTTAAGGTTACTTTGCCGTATCAAAGCGACCACGTTTATTCGTATTATCTCTTCAAAATGAAAGTAAACAATCATTTTCGGAAGTTACTTTTATACAACACTGAAAGATTGTCATAAGACCATAATTAATTAATTAAGACCTTTTGACAGTGCAGTTTACATTTAACAATAGGTACAGGGAACTTTGGATCGTTGTAGGACTTCTGGGCAACGATTCTATAAAAATACTTGTAACAAAACTATATTAATATATTGAAACTTTGGGAAACTACGGGATTTACTGTAACACGTTGATACACTGCTAATACGGTTAATACGAAAATGTCCTGCCTTATTAGTTACGGTCGTACCGATGTTGTAGTTGTTGCTTGCGAATGAAACTCTGGATACTCTCTTCATGTCTCCAGTGATGGATTTATTGTATGCGAGGGTCGTTCCGAAAGTAAAGTCTCCTATTTTTATGTGGCGACTTTGCATGTGCGCGCCAGATGCCGTTGGTGTAGTGCTAATGCTAGAACCTTCCTCTTTCATTTGCAGGTGGTTCCGTTGTTATGCGTAGTTGGCGCCTGCAGAGGAGTGTTCCAAAATGGAGACTCGTATGGACGCGCGAGTAAAACAGCGATGTGTGACTGAATTGCTCACAGCTGAAGAAATTACACTGGTTGATATGCATCGGAGCTCGCTAAAGGTGCATGGAGACAATTCAGTATATATGAGCAATGTGAGGCGATGGGTACGGCATTTTCAAGGTGGTGAAAAGGGTGCGAATGACAAGCCACGACCCGGTCGACCCTGTACGGCTGTCATCCCTCGCAGTGGAGAGCGTCTTGATCAACTCGTCCGTGCTGATCGGCGGATAACGGCCAGAGAATTGTGTGAAAAGCTGAATGTCGCGCGTAATCCGTTGGAAACAATGCTGGAATGTCTTGGTAATCGCAAAGTCTGTGCGAGGTGGGTCCCGCGGATGCTTGCAGAAGAACAAAAAGCTCATGGAATGAAAGTTTGTCGGGACGCGCTGGACCGGTATGAAGCTGAAGGTGAGGATTTTTTGAATAGCTTCGTCAGCGGCGATGATAAGTGGTGTCATCCTATGAGACGGAATAAAAAAAAGGTCCTTGGAATGGTGTCACGCGAATTCTCCGTCAAAGAAGAAATCCTAGACACAACCGTCTGCAGGCAATGTGATGTGCACAGTCTTCTGGAATAGTCAGGGTGTGGTTCTTTTGGACGTCCTGGAGCCTGGAGGAACTATCAATTCAGCACGCTGCAAGATGACAATCCCTGCTGAAAGCTCTAATCTCTACCGTAAGGCCGGAGAAAAAGACAATCTTTCACCTGTAACATGATTAACCCAGATCTCACACCAATTTTACGACCACGCAACTCATTGCAAAATTCTGTTGGACTGAAAAATGACAGTCTTCAGCTGAAATATTGTTCTGTTTAGCTGTGCTGTTGTGATTTATGTGTTTCGTGTAGTTTCCATGAATAAAGGAGGAGGCATTACCTTCGGAACGACTCTGGTAACAACCACGCACACACGGCAGCCATGTCAACTTTCTGCATCATCGGCTCCGTGTTACATCATATAAAACCAGTCAGATATTCTTGCTTTCCGACACAACATACACTAGAGACGACTTCAGGAATTATAAGCCACTGCTAAGCCAAATACTGTGCGCTTTTACACCGAATTTTTACTGTTTAGGCCTCACATCGCCAGACATGGCACGCCACAATGCATGTACTGCCAAGGCTCGACTGCAACTCCAACTGCAAGTTTGCCTACCTTCGCGCCAAGGTCATCCAAAAGACTGGCGGTCGAAAACCGATGAGGATTCCCTAGCTTTATACACTACTGGCCATTAAAATTGCTACACCACGAAGATGACCTGCTACAGACGCGAAATTTAACCGACAGGAAGCAGATGCTGTGATATGCAAATGATTAGCTTTTCAGAGCATTCACACCAGGTTGGCGCCGGTGGCGACAACGACAACGTGCGGACACGAGGAAAGTTAGCAACCGATTTCTCATACACATACAGCAGTTGACCGGCGTTGTTGTGATGCCTCGCGTAAGGAGGAGAAATATGTATCACGTTTCCGACTTTGATAAAGGTCGGATTGTAGCCTATCGCGATTGCGGTTTATCGTATCGCGACATTGCTGCTCGCGTTGGTCGAGATCCAATGACTGTACGCAGAATATGGAATCGGTGGGATCAGGAGGGTAATACGGAACGCTGTGCTGGATCCTAACGGCCTCGTATCGCTAGCAGTCGAGATGACAGGCATCTTATCCGCATGGCTGTAATGGATCGTGTAGCCACGTCTTGATCCCTGAGTCAACAGATAGGGACGTTTGCAAGACAACAACCGTCTGCACGAACAGTTCGGCGAAGTTTGCAGCAGCATGGTCTATCAGCTCGGAGACCATAGCTGCGGTTACCCTTGAAGCTGCATCGCAGGCAGGAACGCCTGCGATGGTGTACTTAACAACTAACCTGGGTGCACGAATGGCAAAACGTCATTGTTTTGGAGGAATCCAAGTTATGTTTACAGCATCATGATGGTCGCATCCGTGTTTGACGACATCGCTGTGAACGCACATTGGAAGCGTGTATTCGTCGTACTCGATACTCGCGTATCACCCGGCATGATGGCATGAGGTGCCATTGGTTACACGTCTCGGTCACCTCTTGTTCGCATTGACGGCACTTTGAACAGTGGACATTACATTTTAGATGTGTTACGACCCGTGGCTGTACCCTTAATTCGATCCCTGCGAAACCCTACATTTCAGCGGGATAATGCACGACCGCATGTTGCAGGTCCTGTACAGGCCTTTATGGATACAGGAAATGTTCGACTGCTGCCCTGGCCAGCACATTCTCCAGATCTGTCACCAAATGAAAACGTCTGGTCAATGGTGACCGAGCAACTGGCTCGTCACAGTACGCCAGTCACTATTCTTGATGAACTGTGGTATCGTGTTGAAGCTGCATGGGCAGCTGTACCTGTACACGCCCTCCAAGCTTTGTTTGACTCAATGCACAGGCGTGTAAAAGCTGTTATTACGGCCAGAGGTGGTTGTTCTGGGTTCTGATTTCTCAGCACCTGTGCACCCAAATTGCGTGAAAATGTAATCACATGTGCGGTAGCCTTCTCGCTTCCCACGCCCGGGATCCCGGGTTCGATTCCCGGCGGGGTCAGGGATTTTCTCTGACACCCTGACTGGGTGTTGTGTGATGTCCTTAGGTTAGTTAGGTTTGAGTAGTTCTAAGTTCTAGGGGACTGATGACCACAGATGTTAAGTCCCATAGTGCTCAGAGCCATTTGAACCATTTTTTTTTTGTAATCACATGTCAGGTCTAGTATAATATATTTGTCCAATGAATACCCATTTATCATCTGCATTCCTTCTTGGTGTAGCAATTTTAATGGCCAGTAGTGTAATTTCAGTTTGCTTAATTGAATTACATACTCTAATACACTTAGAATGTTACAGTAAGTGTAAGTAGTCTGTTAAGGTTCTTATATTGGTAACACACTCCCAACCATGAACCATGGACCTTGCCGTTAGTGGGGAGGCTTGCGTGCCTCAACGATACAGATAGCCATACCGTAGGTGCAACCACAACGGAGGGGTATCTGTTGAGAGGCCAGAAAAACATGCGGTTTCTGTAGAGGGGCAGCAGCCTTTTCAGTAGTTGCAGGGGCAACAGTCTGGATGATTGACTGATCTGGCCTTGTAACACTAACTAAAACGGCCTTGCTGTAGTGGTACTGCGAACGGCTGAAAGCAAGGGGAAACTACAGCCGTAATTTTTCCCGAGGACATGCAGATTTACTGTATGGTTAAATGATGATGGTGTTTTCTTGGGTAAAATATTCCGGAGGTAAAATAGTCCCCCATTCGGATCTCCGGACGGGGACTACTCAGGAGGATGTCGTTATCAGGAGAAAGAAAACTGGCATTCTACGGATCGGAGCGTGGAATGTCAGATCCCTTAATCGGGCAGGTAGGTTAGAAAATTTGAAAAGGGAAAAGGATAGGTTAAAGTTGGATGTAGTGGGAATTAGTGAAGTTCGGTGGCAGGAGGAACAAGACTTCTGGTCAGGTGAATAGAGGGTTGTTGTTGTTGTGGTCTTCAGTCCTGAGACTGGTTTGATGCAGCTCTCCATGCTACTCTATCCTGTGCAAGCTTCTTCATCTCCCAGTACCTACTGCAACCTACATCCTTCTGAATCTGCTTAGTGTATTCATCTCTTGGTCTCCCCCTACGATTTTTACCCTCCACTCTGCCCTCCAATACTAAATTGGTGATCCCTCGATGTCTCAGAACATCTCCTACCAACCGATTCCTTCTTCTAGTCAAGTTGTGCCACAAGCTCCTCTTCTCCCCAATTCTATTATATACCTCCTCATTAGTTATGTGATCTACCCATCTAATCTTCAACATTCTTCTGTAGCACCACATTTCGAAAGCTTCTATTCTCTTCTTGTCCAAACTATTTACCGTCCATGTTTCACTTCCATACATGGCTACACTCCATACAAATACTTTCAGAAATGACTTCCTGACACTTAAATCTATACTCGATGTTAACAAATTTCTCTTCTTCAGAAACGCTTTCCTTGCCATTGCCAGTCTACATTTGATATCCTCTCTACTTCGACCATCATCAGTTATTTTGCTCCCCAAATAGCAAAACTCCTTTACTACTTTAAGTGTCTCATTTCCTAATCTAATACCCTCAGCATCACCCGACTTAATTCGACTACATTCCATTATCCTTGTTTTGCTTTTGTTGATGTTCATCTTATATCCTCCTTTCGAGACACTGTCCATTCCGTTCAACTGCTCTTCCAAGTCCTTTGCTGTCTCTGACAGAATTACAATGTCATCGGCGAACCTCAAAGTTTTTATTTCTTCTCCATGGATTTTAATACCTACTCCGAAATTTTCTTTTGTTTCCTTTACTGCTTGCTCAATATACAGATTGAATAACATCGGGGAGAGGCTTCAACCCTGTCTTACTCCCTTCCGAACCACTGCTTCCCTTTCATGTCCCTCGACTCTTATAACTGCCATCTGGTTTCTGTACAAATTGTAAATAGCCTTTCGCTCCCTGTATTTTACCCCTGCCACCTTTAGAATTTGAAAGAGAGTATTCCAGTCAACATTGTCAAAAGCTTTCTCTAAATCTACAAATGCTAGAAACGTAGGTTTGTCTTTCCTTAATCTTTCTTCTAAGATAAGTCGTAAGGTCAGTATTGCCTCACGTGTTCCAGTATTTCTACGGAATCCAAACTGATCTTCCCCGAGATCGACTTCTACTAGGGTTATAAATACGAAATCAAGTAGGGGTAATGCAGGAGTAGGTTTAATAATGAATAAAAAAATAGGAGTGCGGGTAAGGTACTACAAACAGCATAGTGAACGTATTATAGTATGCAAGATAGACGCGAAGCCCATGCCTACTACAGTCGTACAAGTTTATATGCCAACCAACTCTGCAGATGACGAAGAAAATGATGAAATGTATGATGAGATAAAAGAAATTGTTCAGGTAGTGAAGGGAGACGAAAATTTAATACTCATGGGTGACTGGAATTCGACAGTAGGAAAAGGGAGAGAAGGAAACATAGTAGGTGAATATGTATTGGGGCTAAGAAATGAAAGAAGAAGCCGTCTGGTAGAATTTTGCACAGAGCATAACTTATTCATAGCTAACGCTTGGTTCAAGAATCATAAAAGAAGGTTGTATACATGCAAGAATCCTCGAGATACTAAAATGTATCAGATAGATTATATAATGGAAAGACAGAGATTTAGGAACCAGATTTTAAATTGTAGGACATTTCCAGGGGCAGATGTGGACTCTGACCACAATCTATTGGTTATGAACTGTAGATTAAAACTGAAGAAATTCCAAAAAGGTGTGAATTTAAGGAGATGGGACCTGGATAAACTGAGTAAACCAGAGGTTGTAGAGAGTTTCAGGGACAGCATAAGGGAACAATTGACAGGAATGTGGGAAAGAAATACTGTAGAAGAAGAATTGGTAGCTCTGAGGCATGAAGTAGTGAAGGCAGTAGAGGATCAAGTAGGTAAAAAGACGAGGGCTAGTAGAAATCCTTGGGTAACAGAGGAAATATTGAATTTAATTGATGAAAGTATAAAATATAAAAATGCGGTAAATGAAGCAGGCATAAAGATTACAATCGTCTCAAAATGAGATCGACAGGAAGTGCAAAATGGCTAAGCAGGCATGGCTAGAGGACAAATGTAAGGATGTAGAGGCTTATCTCACCAGGGGTAAGGTAGATACTGCCTACAGAAAAATTAAAGAGACCTTTGGAGAAAAGAGAGTCACTTGTATGAATATCAAGAGCTCAGATGGAAACCCAGTTCTAAGCAAAGAGGGGAAAGCAGAAAGTGGAAGGAGTATATAGAGGGTCTATACAAGGGCGATGTATTTGAGAAAATATTATGGAAATGGAAGAGGATGTAGATGAAGATGAAATGGGAGATACGATACTGCGTGAAGAGTTTGACAGAGCTCTGAAAGACCAGAGTCGAAACAAGGCCCCGGTAGTAGACAACATTCCATTAGAAATACTGACGGCCTTGGGAGAGCCAGTCCTGACAAACCTCTACCATATGGTGAGCAAGATGTACGAGACAGGCGATATTCCCTCAGTCTTTCAAGAAGAATATAATAATTCCAATCCCAAAGGAAGCAGGTGTTGACAGATGTGAATATTACCGAACTATCAGTTTAATAAGCCACAGCTGCAAAATACTAACACGAATTATTTACAGACGAATGGAAAAACTGGTAGAAGCCGACCCCGGGGAAGATCAGTTTGGATTCCGTAGAAATGTTGGAACACGTGACGCAATACTGACCTTGCGACTTATCTTAGAAGAAAAATTAAAGAAAGGCAAACCTACGTTTCTAGCATTTGTAGACTTAGAGAAAGCTTTTGACTGTGTTTGTGGAATACTCTCTTTCAAATTCTAAACGTGGCAGGGGTAAAATACAGGGAGCGAAAGGCTATTTACAATTTGTACAGAAACCAGATGGCAGTTATAAGAGTCGAGGTGCATGAAAGGGAAGCAGTGGTTGGGAAAGGAGTGAGACAGGGTTGTAGCCACTCCCCGATGTTATTCAATCTGTGTATTGAGCAAGCAGTAAAGGAAACAAAAGAAAAATTTGGAGTAGGTATTAAAATCCACGCAGAAGAAATAAAAACTTTGAGGTTCGCCGATGACATTGTAATTCTGTCAGAGACAGCAAAGGACTTGGAAGAGCAGTTGAACGGAATGGACAGTGTCTTGAAAGGAGGATATAAGATTAATATCAACAAAAGCAAAACAAGGATAATGGAATGTAGTCGAAGTAAGTCGGGTGATGCTGAGGGAATTAGATTAGGAAATGAGACACTTAAAGTAGTAAAGAAGTTTTGCTATTTGGGGAGCAAAATAACTCATTAAGGTCGAAGTAGAGGGGATATAAACTGTAGATTGGCAATGGCAAGGAAAGCGTTTCTGAAGAAGAGAAATTTGTTAGCATCGAGTATAGATGTAAGTGTCAGGAAGTCGTTTCCGAAAGTATTTGTATGGAGTGTAGCCATGTATGGAAGTGACACATGTACAATAAATAGTTTGGACAAGAAGAGAATAGAAGCTTTCGAAATGTGGTGTAACAGAAGAATGTTGAAGATTAGGTGGGTAGATCACGTAACTAATGAGGAGGTATTGAATAGTATTACTAAGAAGAGACGTTTGTGGCCCAACTTGACTAGCGAAGGGATCGGTTGGTAGGACATGTCCTGAGGCAACAAGGGATCACAAATTTAGCGTTGGAGGCCAGCATGGAGAGTAAAAATCGTAGAGGGAGACCAAGACATGAATACACTAAGCAGATTCAGAAGTATGTAGGTTGCAGTAGGTACTGGGAGATCAAGGAGCTTGCACAGGATAGATTGGCATGGAGAGCTGCATCAAACCAGTCTCAGGACTGAAGACCACAACAACAACAACATTGGTAACACCACCGCCACGTAGCGCTCTGTATGAAAATCACTGGTTGTGCTGTGTGCGGTCTGTGGCTGGGTGGCATTGTTGGAATTTGCTATTGTAGTTTTGGGCCGTTGGCTGTTAACAGCGGGTGGCGTTGCGCAGTTGGAGGTGAGCTGCCAGCAGTGGTGGATGTGGGGAGAGAAATGGCGGAGTTTTGATAGCGGTTGATCTGGAGGTGTGTCATCTGAAACAGTAAATTTGTAAGAATTGATGTCATGAACTGCTATATATATTATGACTATTAAGGTAAATACGTTGTTTGTTATTTATTAAAATCTTTCATTTGCTAACTATGCCTATCAGTAGTTAGTGCCTTCAGTAGTTTGAATCTTTTATTTAGCTGGCAGTAGTGGCGCTCGCTGTATTGCAGTAGTTTGAGTCACGAAGATTTTTGTGAAGTAAGTGATTTGTGAAAGGTATAGTTTAATGTTAGTCAGGGCCATAGGGATTATTCAAAGTCAGATTGCGTCGTGGTAAAAATATTATGTGTCAGTTTAGTGTTGATCAGAATAGGTAAAGAGCGAAAATTCTGAGTACGTTCAGTTCTGCTCAGCTGTTAGAAAAATCAAATAATGTAAGATGTTTATCACCACAGTAATTCATAAATTTTTCTAAGGGGACGTTTCATATGTCGACCCTTAGCCGAGGATACCTCACTGGAATCTTCTGATTTTTTCTTGTAGTTTGTGTAATTAGTGTAGCTTTTGTTTATAGCTAGCGCGTAATTGTAGAGAGAATCTCCTTTGTAGCTGTAGTCTTTCATTGTCGTACAGTAAAATAGTTGTGGCATGCATGTAAATTTTCACCAAGTATTTCGCAGCTGTGCTCGCGATTAACTAAATATTATTTTCAGTGCTATGTTAATGTGTTTTCTTATTTTTGCTCTTCAAATTGTGCTTTTCTGTGTTATCGTGTGAAATATTGTGACAATAATGGCGTGTGAAAAACGCAACACTAGGTTTCAAAGTAAACCGAGAAATAGTAGTGAAGACGAGCGTAGCTTAACAACACCACTGAGTAATGAATTAACAGATATTCAAAGAAGTAATTTGGTAATTGTGCATAGGGAAATGGAGCGGGCTGTAAATCATGGCGTAGCCAGCGAAACAAATAGTGAACAGGGAAGCATTGTCGATCGATCGGTCGGCAACAGCTCGCCTCAGACATCCAATATGACAGGACACAATGTCGCAAATACTGTGGATTCAGGTTTTGGGTCCTCACTGTTTTCTCAAATAAGTCAAGAAACGTTTTCTGCTTGTCAAAATGTGAATGTTGCCAGTGCAAATTCACTGCCGAAAAGCAGTGAGGAACATGTTTCAGATACCAGTGCATTGCTGTTACAATTAATACAACAAATGGGACAAAAGCTTCAAAAGTTAGACACAATGGAACAAAACCTTCAAAAGTTACACACAATGGAACAAAATCTTCAAAAGTTAGACACGACTGAACAAAATCAGAGACAAACACAGCAACAGCTTCATAAGTTAGACACCAGACTTGAACAAACACGTGAAGATTTAACTACTGAGTTACATAACATCGAATCGAAATGTCAAAAAGCCTGTAATGACGTAAAAACACAAAGTTGTGAGCATTTTCAACCTATTTTTTCGCGTCATGAAAATGCATTACAGAATCACGAAGCAGCCATAAAAGAACTGCAAACTATTGTTCATGAAAATCACGAGAGCTTGCGGGCTAAAATTGACTCAGTTGCATCTGCCGACTCGGTTACGCTACTTGCAAAAACTCACTAAACCGTAATGGACACAGTGGATACTCTGAAAATTGGTTCAGAAAGACACATGGAGGAAATTAGTTCATTATCAGAGAAAGTAGTCGAACTTTCGGATCAGCTAAATAATTTATCTACGAAGGTAGGTGATAATCTGAATGACACACGACCGGAAGTCTTTAATAATACAGAAGAGTACGAACAAGTTAGGAAATTCAAACAAAATCGGAATCAAATTGATACGCAACACCAAAGAAAAATCCTGGAAGTACAACATCAGTTGACACAGGTTACACAAGAATTAGATATTTCAGAGGACACTCGCGCTCCAATACGGGAAGAGGGACATTGAAATACAGAACAGCCACAAAATAGTAACACAGGGCACTTCGGAAATTATGAAAGAAATTGGCAAGGTAAACCGAATTTTGAGATGGAACCGCCGAAACGACGTAACAATGACCGACATGCGACTCACCGACATGCTACATGTCAGGTCAAAACATTCAAGAATTCCGGCAACAACATTTTTCCACAAGCGTGGCTTCATCAATTCTCTCATTGTTTTCCTCCAAACTGGTCATTAGAGGATAGATTAGAATTTATGTGCGGCTACTTAGAGAATGAACCAGCTGTAGGAATGCGATTGGTCATTCACGATTGTCACAGTGAAGGAGCATTTTATCATGCCTTCCTCTCAGCGTATTGGTCTCAAGCTACACAAGACTGAGTAAAACATAGCATCATAATGATGAAACATCTCGAACAATCTGAATTTTCCAGTCTTGTGAAATATTTTGAAGACATGTTGCACAAGAATCAGTACCTGTCAAACCCATACAGCCCCTCAGAACTCATCCGCATTTGCTTAATCAAATTGCCTGAACATTTACGACGTATTATTTTGGCAGGACGTTGCAAAGACGACATTGAAGCTTTCCAGGGACTGTTACAAGAATTGGAAATTGACACTGCCAATCGAGGGACGCGGAAACAGGAACACAACAATTACAAGTCACATCCGTCACAATTCCGTGACGAAAGAAATAATAACTGGAAACGACAAGGCTATTCTTACAACGCAAATTGTGAACAAAACAGACACCACCCATATGACAACCACTGGCGGAGTAATAGTTACAGAGGAAGATCGCATTTCCGTAGTCATGAATATGACAGAGACAATCGTAGAAACAGCCAAATGCAACCAGAACTGTTATTATCACGGGAGACAGAATAACTTCAGACGCAATGGTCCACCATGCAGTGATAATTCAGGGAGAAATTCTGCACCACTTAACCGACAAGAAAGAAACTACAGGAACTACCGACATGACGACAGACGATATAATCATAACGACAGACCTGAATTTCATCAGAAATGGTGGGATTCAAACAGGGCAGAGCTCTCTCAGCAAGATGAATTTGTAGAAGTTAGGTGTCCTAATCCCAATAACGACGACCCAACAAAGAGATAGCAGACATTGACTCGCACCGCAGGCAGCCATGTGCGCCGGCTGGCTCAGAGAAAAATGACATAGACGCTAACCTTGAGAAAAATTTGAGCATTGTTTACCGATGTACCATATACCACATGATAATTCAGTTGAAGCTGGAGCTCTGCATAGTAGGAAGAGTAAAGGTTTACATCACATTTCACATGTAAAACCGTTTATTGAAGGATAATCTGCTTTTTAACTTTGTCTTTGCTATAAGATTTTTCACTTCACTTACTAGTTCTCTTCGTCACACTTAGAAACTGTTAACATGCAACTATGTTTTAAAATTAACTATCCAGTCTAGAACCTAGGGAACATATTTAGACAGTAATTACGAATGCATTGTTATAGTGAACAGACGACGCAGTGTTGTTGTGTGTGTATATTCTTGCTTGTTAGTTGTAGTCCGCAGCCCGTGGTCGTGCGGTAGCGTTCTCGCTTCCCGCACCCAGTTTCGATTCCCGGCGGGATCAGGGATTTTCTCTGCCTCATGATGACTGGGTGTTATGTGATCTCCTTAGTTTAGTTAGGTTTAAGTAGATCTAAGTTCTAGGGGACTGATGACCATAGATGTTGTCCCATAGTGCTCAGAGCCATTTGAACCATTTTTGTTAGTTGCATGATTACGTAACGACTATAAGGCTTACATACTTAGAGGATATACCAGTACTGCTAATGATATTTTCATGCAACATTTTGGTTTACTTGAAAAGGCATTCTTTATTTGAAGTACCTTCTGTGAGATTAAAGATGACTTAGTATTTGGTTTCTTTGACATCTACACGATTATATCACGATGCTACTAATGTGCAACACAATTTACATTGTTGCTTTTGTACTGTATCTGTTTTATATCTGCACAGTTTTCCTGAATTCTTCTGGAATGTAAAACATGTTTTAGTAGTAATTTTTGTGGTGTAGCTACAATGAAACAGCCTTTTCTGTAGCACAATAATACACGTACTTCATCATGGCAATAAGCGTAACAACTACGATATCTATACGCATATCAATTCACTTTGTTTATTACGAGGTAAGTACTTTGACTTCTACAGAACCTTGCTCTCGGACTACGATAATTACGACACTTGGCACATTTTTTTACCCTTAAGTAATGACAGAGATTATCTTACAACAAGATGCACAGTTTAGCGCTACACTACACGTATTTGTGTGATTAATCTTGTACTTAAAACATTTATATTTAAAGATTTTTGAATTACAATGACACAAAGGTTTTCCGTGATACATTTCATTCCATTGCTGTAATCTGTAACACCTGATGTTATAATTACATTAATCCTCAGGGGGTACATGCCTACTTTGTGTAGCATGTGTTTGGCAAGCACAAGGAGCCCTAGCTAATATGTTATTAGCTTATACAACTTTACACATCTGTACCATATTTCTCTAACACGTAATCACACAGATATCTGATCATTTAACAGAGAAACAAAATTTTTTTACTACATCTGTGACACATGTTTACGCAATTAGACATTAGGATAGCTTCATACTTATGAAATTGTATTTCGTCTGTACTTTGTGAACTGTTCATATTTTTTTGGAACCAGTGTGATACTGTGCGAGCTTTGAACGATGTATTTGGTAAGGGATCATGATTTTTAAAGTACATTTGAGGTAGATGACACTACTGAAATGAGCAGAGAATTTTTTTTAGGTTTTGAAATTATTGCAGAAAGCTACCACGTTTTTGAGATTTGGCTGAGTTTTTATGATGTTATTATTATGATGACAATGTTTATTATGCTGTTGAGGTATGTTTATAAGCTGATGCTATATGAGAAATTTGATTATGCTACGTACTTTTTATGATGAAATATTGAAGAAGTGTCGACAAATATGTATATGTGTAATAAAGTATGGAATAATGAGTAGTGGTTAGGGACTCTGACTTGTGAGAAAGGATTCCGGAAACCAAGAATTGTACTTTAAGAGGTATGAAATGTGTGTAAAGGTGGGAATGTATGACAATGCCGGCGAAAATTTTTTGGACACTGTCATATTTATAGGATTTTGCTTCTACAGATTTGTAACGCAAATATTTCGACCTGTGAAATTTTATTTGTATGAAAGTGTCACTGTAGCGGAAACTGATGTCGTAAATATTTCGGTAAGGAAGGTAGGTCACCTTGACGCAATGCACTGTAAGCACCCAGCTGCGTGACAGTTGCCTGGAAAAAAGCCATTAGTGTGTGCCTTTCAACAGCACAAGTGGAGAAAAAAAAGCCATTATCCTCGCAATTGACATTTCTTTGTAGAAAGCATCGCAAATACGACACGCTCAAACTTGAAAACATATGATTACACTGTGGAGCACTTAATTTATGACATTTATTGAAATGCCTAATGAAATGACGAGAAACCTTTTGCATCTATTGTCTTTCTCGTGGGAAGATTTTTTTACTGCCTTAGGAAACGCCATTTGCTTAGTGAATGACGTATCATACCTTGCTTTATATATATACACTCCTGGAAATTGAAATAAGAACACCGTGAATTCATTGTCCCAGGAAGGGGAAACTTTATTGACACATTCCTGGGGTCAGATACATCACATGATCACACTGACAGAACCACATGCACATAGACACAGGCAATAGAGCATGCACAATGTCGGCACTAGTACAGTGTATATCCACCTTTTGCAGCAATGCAGGCTGCTATTCTCCCATGGAGACGATCGTAGAGATGCTGGATGTAGTCCTGTGGAACGGCTTGCCATGCCATTTCCACCTGGCGCCTCAATTGGACCAGCGTTCATGCTGGACGTGCAGACCGCATGAGACGACGCTTCATCCAGTCCCAAACATGCTCAATGGGGGACAGATCCGGAGATCTTGCTGGCCAGGGTAGTTGACTTACACCTTCTAGAGCACGTTGGGTGGCACGGGATACATGCGGACGTGCATTGTCCTGTTGGAACAGCAAGTTCCCTTGCCGGTCTAGGAATGGTAGAACAATGGGTTCGATAACGGTTTGGATGTACCGTGCACTATTCAGTGTCCTCTCGACGATCACCAGTGGTGTACGGCCAGTGTAGGAGATCGCTCCCCACACCATGATTCCGGGTGTTGGCCCTGTGTGCCTCGGTCGTATGCAGTCCTGATTGTGGCGCTCACCTGCACGGCGCCAAACACGCATACGACCATCATTGGCACCAAGGCAGAAGCGACTCTCATCGCTGAAGACGACACGTCTCCATTCGTCCCTCCATTCACGCCTGTCGCGACACCACTGGAGGCGGGCTGCACGATGTTGGGGCGTGAGCGGAAGACGGCGTAACGGTGTGTGGGACCGTAGCCCAGCTTCATGGAGACGGTTGCGAATGGTCCTCGCCGATACCCCAGGAGCAACAGTGTCCCTAATTTGCTGGGAAGTGGCGGTGCGGTCCCCTACGGCACTGCGTAGAATCCTACGGTCTTGGCGTGCATCCGTGATTCGCTGCGGTCCGGTCCCAGGTCGACGGGCACGTGCACCTTCCGCCGACCACTGGCGACAACATCGATGTACTGTGGAGACCTCACGCCCCACGTGTTGAGCAATTCGGCGGTACGTCCACACGGCCTCCCGCATGCCCACTATACGCCCTCGCTCAAAGTCCGTCAACTGCACATACGGTTCACGTCCACGCTGTCGCGGCATGCTACCAGTGTTAAAGACTGCGATGGAGCTCCGTATGCCACGGCAAACTGGCTGACACTGACGGCGGCGGTGCACAAATGCTGCGGAGCTAGCGCCATTCGACGGCCAACACCGCGGTTCCTGGTGTGTCCGGCAAGGGAACTTGCTGTTCCAACAGGACAATGCACGTCCTAATGTATCCCGTGCCACCCAACGTGCTCTAGAAGGTGTAAGTCAACTACCCTGGCCAGCAAGATCTCCGGATCTGTCCCCCATTGAGCATGTTTGGGACTGGATGAAGCGTCGTCTCACGCGGTCTGCACGTCCAGCACGAACGCTGGTTCAGCTGAGGCGCCAGGTGGAAATGGCATGGCAAGCCGTTCCACAGGACTACATCCAGCATCTCTACGATCGTCTCCATGGGAGAATAGCAGCCTGCATTGCTGCGAAAGGTGGATATACACTGTACTAGTGCCGACATTGTGCATGCTCTGTTGCCTGTGTCTATGTGCCTGTGGTTCTGTCAATGTGATCATGTGATGTATCTGACCCCAGGAATGTGTCAATAAAGTTTCCCCTTCCTGGGACAATGAATTCACGGTGTTCTTATTTTAATTTCCAGGAGTGTACATTAATCCAACCAGGAAAATCTCTAAACCTTACAACAGAACTTGAAAAGCAAAAGATAGTAATACTAGCTTTACAGGAGACACGTTTTACAGATGAAGAAACATCAGATTATGGCAACTATCGCATCTTTAAGAGCAAGACGGATAAACGAATCGGAAGGGGGGCCCCCCATCTCGGGATGGCGTTTATCATACACAAGAGCGTGCTCAACTCCATCAAGGAAGTTACTCACGTAAATAATAGGATAATGACGATGCGCTTACAATGTGCCAACAAAACATACACAATGGTTAATGTTCATGCTCCCACAAACGGAGACAACAAGAAAAACCCCATAGAAACAGAAAAGTTCTGGGAAAATTTGGAGAATATAATGGCCAAGTTTCCAAAAGATGATACAAAAGTTCTACTCGGCGATTTTAATGCCCAAATTGGTAGAGAGAAAATCCACCAAAAAACCGTAGGCAAATGTCCTGCACATAAATTTACCAATAAAAATGGTACAAGGCTCGTCGAACTATGTAAGCAGAATAACCTGAAGATAATGTCAACATCTCTAAGAAAATGTCCAAGAAAACAAGAGACATGGAGATCTCCTATACAACAAATTGGCGAGTTTCAAATAAATCATGTGGCGATTTCATACCCAGTACAAAAAGAAATTTACGACGTCCAAGTACGCAGAGGAGCAAACATTGATCAGACCATTACCTAACTAGAATTAAAATCAAGTTTACAGCACGAAGAAGTCATCAGAAGAAAACAGAAATACAGAAATATGACACCAAGAAGATTAAAGAATCTAAAGTAAAAGAAGAATGGGAGAAGGAAAAGGCAAACACATGGGAAGAATTTCATTCTAAAATCACGCGAATAGCTAAGGAAACTATTCCCTTGAAAAAGATATTCAAACACCCTTGGTGGGATTCAGACTGTTGAAATGCATTGGAAAGGAAAAAAAAAGGCATTTCAAGAATATAACAGTAAAAAATCACAAGAAAGTCTACATTTATTTAACGAGGTTAGAAAACAGGTTTCAAAATCTATTAGGCAAGCAAAAAGGAAGTACACAAAGGCACAACTGGATGCCATAGAAGAAAATTTCCAAAACTATAATACAAGAGACTTCCACAGAACTTTCGCAGATAAAATACGAGGATATATCCCTCAAAATTTATGTTTCAGAAAACCAGATGGTAAATTAGCCCTAACAAACCAGGAAAACTGTCAAGTATTGGCTCAATATTTTTCTAACCTACTAAATTGCCCAGAACCTAGTTTAAGGTTTCCCAAAGAAATCAGTGCCAACGCTCAACCGGATTCATTACCACCAACACAGGAAGAAATCAAATGTCACATTAAAAACTTAAAAAATAATAGAACATCTGGCGAAGATGGCATTGTTGCAGAGCTATTAAAAAACCTGGGACCAAAGACGTTGCAAGAGCTCACAAAAATAATAACAAAAATATGGGAAACAGAAAAATTACCAGAGGATTGGAAATGTGCCCTTATTCATCCGTTACATAAAAAAGGAGACAGAACAAATGTCAATAACTACAGGGGAATCTCACTTTTACAAGTCACCTACAAAATTCTCTCAACATGCCTGCTGAAAAGAACACAAGAGCAGCTGGAACGCCAAATTGGTGATTATCAAGCAGGCTTCCGCCCCAGTCGCTCATGCATAGAACAAATATTTAATTTAAAGACAATATTAAAACACAAAGCAATTAGAAATGCCTCCATAATTTGTACATTTGTAGATTTTAAGAAAGCCTATGACTCAATTGACCGGCAATCTTTGTTTAACATTTTAGAGGAACTTGGACTTGACCCCAAAACACTAAGGCTTATCAAAGAATCACTGATAGACACTGTATCTAAAGTTAAATTCAGGGGAGAAATCTCTGAACCTTTTCTCATAAAAACTGGAGTACGTCAAGGTGACTGGCTATCTCCACTTCTGTTTAATATAGTCCTGGATAAAGTCATTAAGGAATGGGAAAAAGAATTAAAAAATCAATCCTACTGGAAACCAATCCATCTTGGTAGAACCAAAGACAACGTGGAGGTATCTTGTTTAGCATTCGCGGCCGACTTGGCCATACTTGCAGATGATGAAGAAATCGCCACCAAACAAATAGAGATCCTTAAGGAATGCGCGGATAAAGTAGGTTTACAAATTTCGTTTCAAAAGCCAGAATTTTTCTGTACGAAATTCCATATACACAGTTTGAACACAAAATATGGAAAAATAAATAGAGGAAAACATTTAAATACCTAGGTGTAATTTTGGAGCCAACCGGAGGAGAGAAAGTTGCACAGAAGATCAGACAACAGAAAATGAAGAGAGCATATTGTATGAGACATGAAATATACAATAAAAAATGCGTCTCCTCGAACACAAAAATCAGACACTACTGCGCAGTAATTAAGCCAGCAGCACTATATGCTAGTGAAACGCTCACACTCCACACAAAATGTGACTTAGAAAAAATACTAAAAGAAGAACGCAAAATTATGAGAAAGATTTTAGGTCCAAAATTAACAGAAGAAGGATACCGGCTACAATCAAGAAGAACCATAGAAACTATATCAAACCTGGCAGCAGACATAAGAAGGCGAAGATTAAAATTTTATGGACATGTCACTAGACTTCCCCCACACGACTCACCAACAGAATTCTCACTTACATAGAAAAAGTCAAATCAACAACACCATGGATTAGCCAAGTAAAATATTATTTACAAAAAGCAAATATTGAATTTAAAGATGTCAAAGATAGAAAAACTTTTAGAAATAAGGTGGAAAAGTGGATTGTATTGTCGGAGAAGGAAGCACTAAAGAGACCAGGAACAAAATGGACAGAAGAAAGAAAAAGAAAACATGGAGAACGAATGAAAGAAGTATGGAAGAAACGACGTCAGAAAGCTTTGCGTGATCATTCTGGGTCCATTCGCTATAAATAAATAATAAATAATATACACTAATATAAATATTTTATGCCAAAGATCCAGTAAGTAATAATTTTGTAATGTACTTCCAAAAAAACGAGGGAGCACAAAAAGACATGTCCCTTCACAGGAATTGCATGCATAATTTTTGATAGTGACTGGGTAACTTTTCAGTAGTGTAACTTACGGTGATGCATCACTCTAGTGTTAAGATCAGACATAGGTATTAGTCATTTCATATCTTTACTGTAATATTTTTCCTGCTTGAGCCTTATCATGTTTCGGTATAAGTTGTTGCATTTTTTGCTGCTGTTTGCCAGGCATATTTCTACTGAATTTTACCTTGTGTTAAGCCAGTTTTACTACTGATTTATTTTTCTTGTTTGCTGCACATTGCCTTATATTAATTGTAATATTGCATTTGCTTTGCTAATTTAGATATACTGCTGCTTGCTTTACCAATTTGCATTTTTTGAGTATTTCTGTTTGTGTTAATTTGTTGTGTGTTGCTGCATTGCCTCGTCCCTTAGTATGTATATCTGAGCTCAGTAAATTTAAGTTAGCTTGAGAGGGGGTAGACTATATAAGAAACTAACTATGGAGAATAGGGAAAGAATGCTTTGAGAAGTTATATGAAAAAGATTTGGGCCAAAATGAGTATTGTAGACCGAGAAATAATTATTTTGAAAGAAATATGAATAGAATACAGAAAGCAGGTATAGATAGGACTTTTTGGGAATAATGATGAATGAAGGGAGATCTCCAAGAAGTAAATAAAGTTTTGTTTGCAAAATACTGCAGTAAAACTAACCCTGTCCTTTCCTATTGTATTATTCCGCTATGTGTTTGTGTACCCTTGTGTATTTGTGTTCTTCGTGTCTTTATGTGTTTATCTGATAAGTCTTATGTTGTAAAATTTTTCTAATACTCAGCTACATTCACTATGATGAGGAATACTGTTATCCTCAAATATAATTTGCATTTATAATATATTGTTTACTTTGTAAATATGTTTAGACATTATGTCAAAAGCTATTCTGATCTTTTATGTATTTAATTATGTCATAATACCTGTAACACTGATGTATATGCTATTTCGATTCTTTTGTAAAGCCTGCATTACCACAAATGTTATCTGTATTGTTATGTTTTTAATGGTGTATTTTGTATCTTTGTAATTGTATTCTCATGTTATAAAATTGTAATGGACACCAGTTTATCAGATTAAGTAACTTGTAAGCATTCATTTCACTGAACACATTTCTGTTGGCCATAGTATATGCACAATATGTGAGAAGTGTTTGCACGTGTGTTGATAATTCAGCAAGGGACTGGTTAACAGCATTGCTGGTTCTAATGACTATTTCAAAAACTTTGTGAGTGCACAAGTGGTGGTTTATGGACTTGCTATATTCTCCTCAAGACTCTTTAATGGTGATTGTGCACCTTCACAGTCGCAACAGATGGCTGCTGGCCATCTCTACAAGGACTGAAGGGGGTCTGCAGCTTTGATGGCCCACCAATTACATTATTTCTACAAGGACTGCAGTGGGTCTGCACCTATGGTGGCCCACCAATACCATACTCTCTACCAGGACTACAGTGGGTGTACTCTGTGACGACCTACCTACCAATATTCTTCAAAACTTCGACTGACTCTGCTGTGGTTTTGCTCTGTTGTGGACCATTACCTCTCTGCAAGTCAAGAGTCAGCACTGTCTTTCCGTTGGAAGGACAACATTACTTCTTCAAGACTGCATGGAAATCCACTACTTCTGTGTGCATTTTCTTTTACTGCTTAGACTTTGAGGAAAAAAAACTGCAAATTTACTGTGATGAATGATCAGAGCTGTCTATATGGACTGTGAGAAAATTTTAGCTTTTGACCAACAGTGTATCAATAAGTGGGTGCATTTGATGTCTTTGTTATTGTAATTATGAAAAATTTCTTCAAATCTGTATTGGCCACTGCCCAAAACAATTTGTAAAATTTTTTGTGGGTAGCATGGAGGCTATGTAAGTAGGCTGTTTAGGTTCTTATATTGTTAACACAACCGCCAACTCTGTATGAAAATCACTGGCTGTGCTGTGTGCAGTCTGTGGCTGGGTAGCATTGTTGGTTCAAATGGTTCAAATGGCTCTGAGCACTATGGGACTCAACTGCTGAGGTCATTAGTTCCCTAGAACTTAGAACTAGTTAAACCTAACTAACCTAAGGACATCACAACCAGCCATGCCCGAGGCAGGATTCGAACCTGCGACCGTAGCGGTCTTGCGGTTCCAGACTGCAGCGCCTTTAACCGCACGGCCACTTCGGCCGGCAGCATTGTTGGAATTTGCTATAGTAGTGTTGAGCAGTTGGCTGTTAACAGCGCGTAGCGTTGCGCAGTTGGAGGTGAGCCGCCAGCAGTGGTGGATGTGGGGAGAGAGACGGCGGAATCTTGAGAGCGGATGATCTGGGCGTGTGTCCATCAGAGACAGTAAATTTGTAAGACTGGATGTCATGAACTGCTATATATATTATGACTTTTGAACACTATTAAGGTAAATACATTGTTTGTTCCCTATCAAAATCTTTCATTTGCTAACTATGCCTATCAGTAGTTAGTGCCTTCAGTAGTTTCAATCTTTTATTTAGCTGGCAGTATTGGCGCTCGCTGTATTGCAGCAGTTCGAGTAACGAAGATTTTTGTGAAGTAAGTGATTTGTGGAAGGTATAGTTTAATGTTAGTCAGGGCCATAGGGATTATTCAAAGTCAGATTGCGTTGCAGTGAAAATATTGTGTGTCAGTTTAGTGTTTATCAGAATAGGTAAAGAGCGAAATATCTGAGTACGTTCAGTTCTACTCAGCTGTTAGAAAAATCAAATAATGTAAGCTGTTAGAAAAATTAATGAATTACTGTGCTGATAAACACAGTAATTCATTAATTTTTCTAAGGGGACGTTTCATAAGTGCACTTATAAATTACATTTTTTTCTGTGTTTTATTTTTCATAAAATTGTTAATGTATTCGCAAAATACACTCTCTTTCCAGTGAACAATTGTCACAGAAATACCACTTTTACATCGTGACGTATTTATAGATGTCTCCTTAACATTATCCTTTAGTATAAATCGATAACTTTTCTGAGACGATATTCAGTCGATACCGTTTAACAGACAAAAATTTCAGACTTTTTAATTTGAATTCAACTCCATTATCACAATCTCCATACGGGCGGCAGATTTTTGTGGCCGTATTGGTCTCTGAAATGACTTAGGAATGATACAGGTACGTAGACATTGTCGGTACCGAGCTACAAAAAAATGGCTCTGAGCACTATGGGACTTAACATCTGAGGTCATCAGTCCCCTAGAACTTAGAACTACTTAAACCTAACTAACCTAAGGACATCACACACATCGATGCCCGAGGCAGGATTCGAACCTGCGACTGTAGCTGTCGCGCCTAGAACCGCTAGGCCACACCGGCCGGCGTACCGACCTACAACTGTAGCTCTCCCATTACTAACACTTCCTTACACCCTTCCACGCTCTGTCGCTATTGGCAGCGTAAATGCCCCGGAAGCCCTACCGCCCGTCCAGACAGTCGCCCAAGTCTTTTGTCCCACGACGCTTCCCGTGGCACTTATTTTTCTTCTGCCCTAAAACCACTGCTCGCCAATTGCTTCCCGTCTCCTAAATGAAACCATATTTTTGGGTGAAAGTATCCAAACGTATGGACATCGTCATGGTTCTGCATCGTGTGACTCCTCTATAGACATACTAACCATTTTTCAGAGGTAACAGAAGAAAATTTAGTGACAGGTACTGTGTTAGTGCGGGTGTGGAGAGACTTCACCTCCTTTTTTCTTTTTTTTACTAAAAAGACGTTACGGGTTGACTGAACTGGTCTAACAAGGAAATGGTCCAATCCGACACATCGAAACTCACCCTGAAATTTTTCACACAGGACAATACGCCGAAAGAAATGCACTGCAAAATTTTAGCTGCTAGGCTGCACTGCAAGTTCTTAAAATAAAATGTAGAAGTTACTAATTTTTTCCGCTCGATGAAGCGCTTATGACAGCGGTACGCACAACACTGAATAGACGAACAAGCAACCGTAACAAGAGAACATAGCGCCACATAGCGCGAGGTCCAAAGTTGACGCACGCGAATTTTAATCACTTAATCACGCCAATGTTTCTCAAATAATTAACTTTGTAAATAACTTCCCGGTCGTATCGACAACCAAATTGTTGCAATTATAGTTAATACGTAAGTGACTAAAATGTGAAAGAAAATCAAGGCAGTGTGTAATGTTACATAAAAGACAACTTCTATCAATCGGGATTTTTATTTGTAGGCATTGAATGTTTTATAACAATTCCTGTACCACAGTTCTTATTATAATTTCTGAATAATGTGTATTCTTCTAACAGTGAAACAGTTCCTTGTATATGCGCTGTATTCGTCACAAAACTGCAACGTGTCTTTTGGACGACGAAAACAAACATTTTCCATAAACCAGGCACGCCTAATAAAGGAAAATTGATGGATTCAGCCTTTTCACAGTAATTAGTTGTTTTATTTAGACTTCACTGGAATGGAGTAAGAAATGGCCTTGGCCGTCGTTCTGCTTATTATACTGCGTACCAGGTATACTTGATAAAATTCGTAAAATGAATGGAAACTGAAAATGCAGAAATGACTGAAATGTAACAATACTGTTCCGCTGATAAACCTGAAATGACACTGAGCTAACGAAAATTGTATTGCCTGACAATTTTCTAAAAAAAAAAAAAAAAAGTGTTTTAGATGGTTCACCAGTCCAGTTCTTTTATAGAGAGGATGAATCACATTATTCGTTCCAGATGAAATTAGAATTGTATTCAGAGTCTTATCGTCGTGTTCCTAAGGACAGAGGTGTCGTCATGTGCACACCAAAAATCTAACAGAACCAATTAATCATTTTCTGCAAATGGTAAGAAGATGTTTCGGATGTAACATTGAACATTATTCTCTCCCATTTTTACAATATTTCTTCGTCGATTACAAAACTGTTGCAAGTAAACAGACAGTTTTTAAAATTTTTGATCGTAATTTGCATTGACGTTCCTGAAGAGAGATATAAAACTGTGGACACAGTAATCCAATGATACTTACTACTGGCATTGCTGTACGTGAATCCCTTACTGCCTTCATCGACTGCATTTTTTCTTTCTCTCGAAATAATAAAGCGCTGACTGATTGGCTTTTTGGGGGACACCAAAGTGCTTCGACGTCCCGTCAGTTACGAATTTCATTATAGTATTATGTATTAATGGCATCTCCTACCCACATTTACTTCATAGTCGTAATTTTGCTGCTTCATTATCTGTATAATTTATCGAATCTGTTAAAAGGTTGAAGAACCCTAGATGTCAATAATATTTATCTCTCTTTCGATTCATAGAACCTTCAGAAGCAGTTCTAAATCCTTAGAATAGTTTTTCTTTCAAATTTTGTGAGTTTCACTTTTGTGCGTATTTCGTACTTCACGCAAATCTTTCTTCCATTTATCCAATTCGAGTTCTGGATTTATGGGACGAAACCAGATATGCACACTGATTATGTCCAAGCATTTTCTCCTTCCTTCGTTGAATCACAAAATTTTCAGCCATTTCTTTGTCACAGAATGCTGTTACTGCATGTGTTTCCTTTGGATTTGAAAGGTAGGGTAGACTGGGTATGGTTGTGACAATTTTAATTTGATTCCCTATATTGTTGTTACTATGCGAGTTAGATGGAGTAAAAATGTTTTTATAGTACAGTGTACATTTGTCTAAATGAAAATATTAAAATTTTGTCACTAGTTACAATGGTTATCTCATAGGAGCAAATTAGAATAAAAATGAAAAATGTCACAACCGACCACACCCCAGAGGCGGTTGTGACAGTACCTGTGGTCGGTAGTGACACGTGAAATATTGCATCAAAATAATATGAAATCAGTTTTATTGCAACTAATATCTAACATAATAACAACATAATCTTCTTCTGTAAAAATTTAACTTTTATGCAACAAAAGAAATATAATCTTGGAACACTTTAATAGCTTGTAATTAATAAGGAACTCTAGCAGCTATAGCTGTTATTGTAAGAGTCATCATATTACAATCAGCAAAAAATTTAACTAAAATATCAAACTATACAATATAATAAGTGTGTTGAAATACAAAACATATAAATAAATAGGCATTATAAAAACCAGTGAAACAAAAATCTTAAAATGTCTTATTCAAGGAAAATCTAAGCATTTGTGTAAATATCATCACAAAAAAACAAAGAACAGTATAAATATAAGGTTGATTCTTATTTCTAAGAGTGAAAAAGTACGACACTGAGATCTAGTCTGACTCATCACAATTATGACAAATGTAAAACAGATTGCCACCTGCGCACTCCAAGTGGGACCAGAGCTCACATTTTCCTTGATATTTGATCTATTTTTCGCCAGGCCTACTTTTTGAATATGGGCCTAAGCAAACCAGAGAGAAATAATCTTCTTCATCCGATGACGATGGTGGTATCTTCCTTTTCTTTGTTTTGTTATTATCTTTTCCTTTATTTATTCCTCTTGATTCAGTAAGATGCTTCTTTACCTGCTGAGCCTTCAATCGTTTTTCTTTTTCGTCATATTCTTGCCTAACTGCCTCTTTTTCAGGCGTGTCTGTATAAATCGTTGACTTTTTATTTCTGGAACCTCTTGTATTTCTTTGCGGAGCCTTAGGAAAAGGCCGAACAATTTCAGGCGAGATAACAGTTGGAGTGGCTGAGAATGACGCAGTTAGCTCTATACTACTTGAACTTGGGATTGAAGATTTGCATAATAAAGAAGCTGAAAGTGGCTCCAATTCATCATTGCGTTCAGGATTGTTCTCTCCAGAGACAGGTCTTTCTATTTCAGACGATGGTGAAAAGCCAAATTCTTGTGTTAACAACTGTGGTATTTCATTGTTAACTCCAGCATTGTTTTTCCCAGTCTCAGGGTTCGGTGTGTGCAATTCAAGAAATGGTGTTGCACAAGTGTTCTTTTCTGTGTCAGGGTTTGCTCTGTCCGTAACAAAGGAAGATACAAAGTCAGTTGCTTGAAATACATTACGATTATACGGGTGAATACCAGTTTTGCAAAAACCAGCCTGAATGTTCGATTGTGTGAAAGCCAGAGGCATAGCAGTTTTGATAATACCTGGTATATCGTAGATTGTCATTGTTTTTCCAGGGTGACTCCGCATCCAGCCATCACAAGCAGTATTTATAGCTTTCTTGAAGGGTCCGAATACACATCTATCCAAGGGTTGAAGTTTGTGCGATCAGTGTGGAGTAAATGAAAGCAATGTGATTCCATTTTCTTTACAAAAATCCAGTATGTTGATGTGGATGTGTGAGGAATGGTTATCCAGCAATAGCAACACTTTATGCGTTTGAGAAGTATTAGATAATTTCTTAAAATGTTGGAGAAATACTAAGAACGATTTATCTTGCATCCATCCTGAAGGATTTGCAGTCCCAATTGATCCTACAGGCCCATCCATAACAAAATGATCACGATAACGAACCCGTGGAAATATAAATAGAGGAGGCGTAGTATTCCCCAAGGCATTTACTGCAAAAGTAACTGTGACTAATGTGCCTCGCTCAGCTGAAGTAAGAGCTCCCACATGGCGTACCCCGCATCTTGTTACTACCTTGTCAGGTTTTTGGACAGTAGTGACGCCTGTTTCGTCAACATTGTATTTATTCTGTGGTTCATATTTCTGTCTGTCCATAACAGTTTGCAAATTGTCATAAAAAGATTTTACATTTGTTTTGCTAAAGCTCGTTGCTCTTGAAAGGCTAGTTGCTTGAGCTACGCGAACAGAGAGTGAAGGATTTCTATTCATGAATGAACGAAACCATTCCTCGCCAGCCATCTCATTCTCGAGCCAAGTAGCAGGTCGCTTCAGGTTGTATTTAGTACTAAGTTCGAAAGCTAGCTTCCGCACCTCTTTCGGAGAAAGGCCAAAATATATTTCTGCTCAACGTGTTATATAAAGTGACAGCTGCTGTTCCTGCTCCTCAGAGAACACTTTATTATGTGCGACATATCCCATGCTGACGCTGTCTCCATTCTGGCCTGCAGTGACTCCATCGCGTTTACGAATGTATCGTAGCAAAGACATGCGATTAACTTCGTGCATTTCCGCGGCTCTGCGTATAGAACTCCCGTTTTTCACTTCTTTATGAGCGTCTTAATATTTTGTAATGCCACACTGCCCTCTGTCAGTCTTACTCAACCTCTTTCTGGGCATCTAGAAAAAAATAATTATCTTCGTGTCACAACGGTATCCAGAAAATATGTCACAACCGTACGCTTAAAACATGTCACAACCGTACCCAGAAAATGTGTCACAACCGTACCCAACGCACTCCTCCACAAGAAAAACATCGCAATGGCAATAGAAAATTTCCTACGTGCGAAGTAATCACTGATATTAAATTACTAATATTTAACGTTTAACGAGAAGAAACTCTCATTACTTTATCAGTACACATATAGCAACAATCATTAAAAGAAATGGAATCAAGAAACTTACTTTTGACCGTTGAAAAGTAATGTAGACCGGTGGTAGCGTCATTGTCGCGCGACGGCTGACGGAATACTGTGACACAAGTCCAGACAGGCACGCCGCTTTTGTCTCCCTCCCACTCTCCACGTTATTCTTTTTTGTTTGGCTAATATGGCGACTGTCACAACCGTACCCTGGCACAACCGTACCCAGTCTACCCTACTCTATTTTTGTTATGAACTTTAATTGACACAAGAACCACAGCTCGAACCAAAATTCACGGAATCATCCAAGTTAGTTCTCCTTCCTCTAATTTTTCCACGATCCCTAATGAAATGTCGACATCATTCTGATGAAAGTCGAAGAAATTAGCTGATATCTATCACTTCTTCGGAAGAAGTAGGTGATTTAGATAGCATACCACGTTCCTCATACTTAATCTCTGAAGGTTGGGAACATTGACTGGAAACTACATTATTGTGAAAAACTGGAACCTGCACAACGACAGATGGTAACTAATAAACATATACAAAGAAATCACAAAATTATTTCAGTTTTGTCTTCATTGTCATCAATTTGAGATACAGCAGAGGCAACTTCTAATTGTTATGGATATTAGATGAGTTGCAAATTCCAACGAACAATAACTGTGGACAGTTGTGTTAGAGAAACTATCAACAGAAACTGGAATTCACTCTATACATTATGATCCTGTCGTGCGTATTATCCCTTTACCGAAGTGCCGCCAGTAAATGGTATTTACCACTCTTGTCTGCTGCTGCTACTGCAGTTCTTAAGTATGTCGAAGCATCTAAAATTTTTACATTGTGTTTCTTTCGATGTATTCATATTACATAAAAATTTCAGGGCCGGTCCCGAAATTTCGGATTGGGCAGTTCACTTACAAGTAACCGGCCGGGGTGGCCGAGCTGTTCTAGGCGCTACAGTCTGGAACCGCGAGACCGCTACGGTCGCAGGTTAGACTCCTGCCTCGGGCATGGATGTGTGTGATGTCCTTAGGTTAGTAAGGTTCTAAGTTCTAGGGGACTGACGACCTCAGAAGTTACGTCCCGTAGTGCTCAGAGCCCTTTGAACCATTCTTACAAGAAGCTTCGGCATTGTACCACAGTAGGCATGCGGCTGATGAATTCGAGGAAGCATACGAAAACTATAAATCACTGATAACTGCTTATTAATGAAGTAGGGTCGTATTTTGAAGACTATCAAACTAAGGGAAATAAATTTCATTTTATTACTTCCGCCCTGACACTTCTTGGACAAATCCGCTAAATAGGGTGAATTCTGAATAGCATATAGAAATTCTATTGGATCATGCTTGGCCGGCGACTGCTGCATCATCCTCAACCATCATACACTTCTATGATTCAGAGAACTGAAGTGGCTATTACAACCTTTGTGTAAAAAGACTTCTCTCTAGTCATGACATGGTGTCCGTACGCGTGAGGGTTGTAAGTGGAAATGTGCACGTCCGGCAAATCTTGCGACAGTTCATATTCGGAGGAAACTTGTAACTACTTCGCGGTGAAGCGCACACAGTTGTTCCTTTTCAGGGGGTGCCTTTTATTAGTTCCTGTGGTCTTTTATGACAGCACAGTTAACACTGTCCACAGTATATTGCACATCATATCTGAAATCACTTCCAGATTAAATCTTCAGTTATATGATCTAGTCATTAATGCGATCACTGTCTATGTTCGACGTCAATGGGCAATAACTACTCACATTTTGAAGGTGGCAACGATACCAGTGGACGGTATGCAAAACAACGCAGCGGGATGCGGAAAACAGTGCAGTCGTTGTTGTAATGCGGAAACGGAGCGATATATCTGACATCGAAAAGGGCATGATCATGGGCTTCCGGTTGAAGGGTGGAGGCACTTCTGAAACGGTTAAGTTTGTAAACTTTTCACGTGCTGCTGTCTTTAAGGTACTGGGCGTCCACAATGAGACTCCAACATTTGAACTCATAAAATCTAAGAGGAAACACATTTTACTGACGAACAAATACAGGGAAATCATACAGCAGCTTATCAAGTTTTGATTCACAGGTGGACGGTTCAGTACACTTGAACATGGGCGGCACGGGTAGCGCGAGATATATCAAGTCTATGATCGATTTCGTGCCATATGTTGCGGAGCATCTGTTCTGTGACAGAGTTGGTGACAATTCTTATGCGCTGTTTCAAGTCTTGCAGGTGCTTTACTGGTGTAGCGTATACCCGGTCTATCACATAACCCCACAAGAAAAGGGGGGGTTATGTCGGGCGAACGTGGCGGCCAAGGAATTGGACTTCCACGGCCAGTCCATCGTTGCGTGAATGTGTCATTTAAAAATTTTCGGACATCATGCACCGTCATGTTGTAGCATCACATTCGGCTGCAGGTCTGTTATCTGTGGCACGGCAAATTGTTCCAACATGTCCAGGTGGGCGGGTCCTGAAAGAAAAACGGTCCAACAGTGCGATTTATCATCAAACCACACCACACATTAACTTTCGGACTGTCGCGCATGTGTTCCCTAGGTGCATGTGGATTTTCGGACCCCCAGATGCGCACATTGTGACGATTGACAGCCCGTGACACGTGAAAGGTTGCCTCGTCAGTAAACATCGTGCGTGATAAAAATGTCTCGTCATCGGCAATGCGATCTGACATGACACATGCAAATTCTTCTCGCATTGGTCGATCATCAGGCTTGATTTCGTGCACAACCTGCACTTTATATGCGTACAAACGTAATCGCTGATGAAGCACTTTTGTGCACTGTGGAATGTTTGATACGAAGTTCTCGTGCTGCCTGTCGCACTGACTTCTGTAGAATTTGCCGCACTTGTTCCACATGATGTTCGCTGATCCCAGGCTTACCACCACCGTGCCCTTTCGCAACACTCCCAGTAGCCAAAAACTGATCACACCACTTCTTTATAGTATTGAACGACGGGGGCGCTTTGTTGTAAACTCGACGAAAGTTTCTTTGCACTTGGGTCGCCGATTTTGTCTCTGCATACCACCAGACCACTTGTGCACGCTCCTTCATATCCTCCATTTTGCTAAAACAATTGATTGCAGCTTGTCGTATCAAATTTGCACACCACAAACTTGTTGAGGTGCTCTGTCTGCCCCTTAAGGATTCACAGGTCCACCATCTGAAATGAGAAAGATACATGATATTAAACTGTTGGAGTCTCGTTGTGGACACCCTGTATATGGTGCATGGCGTCTCCTCAACGACCGTTCGGCGAACTTCGCTGCGTAAGGTTCAAAATGGTTCAAATGGCTCTGAGCACTATGGGACTTAACATCTATGGTCATCAGTCTCCTTGAACTTAGAACTACTTAAACCTAACTAACCTAAGAACATCACACAAGATCCAGTCATCACGAGGCAGAGAAAATCCCTGACCCCGCCGGGAATCGAACCCGGGAACTCGGGCGTGGGAAGCGAGAACACTACCGCACGACCACGAGCTGCGGACTGCTGCGTAAGGGGCTACAGCCATACTAACTGCTGTTCATCGGCGACGAAGGCTGGAATTTGGACGCCAGTACGTAACTGGACGTCCACTGAGTGGCGACAAATGGCCTTTTCAGATGGATCGTACTTTAAACTACATCGGAGAGATGACGGTTGGCGTTCACGGCGTGTAACGTCCGGAACCAAACACTGTGCAACACAGAGGGACCGTTATGACCTCATAAATGTCTTTCTGGCATTCGCTTGGTGACCTCTTCATTCTGAAAGGCACAATGAATCAACACAAGTATGCACATATCCTTGGTGCCCATGTTCACTCCTACATGCAGTTTCTTTTTCCTCGGCACGATGGTATCTACCAGCAGGACAATGCAATGTGTCATACAGCTCGCTGTGTATGCACAGGGTTCGAAGGGCACCAGGAAGACATTACCGTAGTCTTTGGCCACCAAACTCCCCAATCGAGAATCTGTGGGACCATCTTGATCGGGCTATTTGTGTCGTGGGTCCTCAACCGAGAAACCTAAGGCAACTAGCCGCGGTAAGGGAAGTCGCACAGCTCCACAGTCCCGTCGGTAGCTTCCAGAACCTCATTTACTCTCTTTCTGAACATCTCACATCGGTCCACACTGCATAGGTGGTTATTCAGACTTTTGACAGGTGGTCGCATTAAAATGAATGGGCTGTGTAATTCTGGCTCAGGTATGTGGTCACACCAGTCACAGGCCTATGACTAATTGTTTTTAACGTACTTTTATCAAAATTACACTAAATATTATTCCACGGCCAACCGCACATGTCCATATGCTCTATCCGCCTCCAGACAACTCACAATTAGTGAGAGTAATAACTGATTCAGACGTCCTGTATGGTCCCCGATTCATGACTGACATTATCAGCAAGAGAGCTTGACCATTTTAACCAATCACAGCAAAGAATTTGTCATGTTAGTATATATAAAGCAGCACTTCTTGGCCGATAGCAAACGAGGACGTTGTTCCCAGTTGGGTAAAACTGTGCCACGTCAGCCGGACGCGGTGGCCGAGCGCTTCTAGGCGCTTCAGTTTGGAATCGAGCGACTGCTACGGTCGCAGGTTCGAATCCTGCCTCGGGCATGGATGTGTGTGATGTCCTCAGGTTATTTAGTTTTAAGTAGTTCTAGGAGATTGATGACCTCAGATGTCAAGTCTCATAGTGCTCAGAGCCTTTTTCTTCGTGCCACGTCAGAAAAAACCGCTCTGGAACCTTCATCAGTCTTGCGCAGACTGTAGCTCCTGTGACATATTGCACCTTATTCCGAATAATCGTTATAAATATAAAGGCAAGCTACAACATTTACGGTGATTATATACTGTTGTGTAGACCTAAAAACTTGAATTTTTCTTGTACGTGATATGAATACTCTTTGCTACCATTTTTTGAAATTGGTAAGGGTAACAGTAACTACCGTAAAATATTTACGATTTTCTAACCAGAGTGAACGTAAGTGGAACGACGATATAAAACAAGTAGTAGGGAAAGCTGATGACAGGCAGATATTCAATGAGAGCATCTTAAGGAAATGTAGTTTTTCAACCAAAGAAGTGGCTTACGAGACGCTTGTTGAACCGATTCTTGAGCATTGTTCATCGTTCTGCATACTTACCAGATTCGACTGATAGAAGAGAGACAGAGACAGAGACAGAGACAGAGACAGAGAGAGAGAGAGAGAGATAATATCCAAATAAGAGCGAAGCGTTTCGTCACGGAATCGCTTAGTGTGCACGAGAGAGTTGTAGAGATGCTCAACAAGCTCCAGTGGCAGACGCTACGCATTGCGGAATCGTTTACTATTGAAATTGCGGAGAACCCTTTCCGAAAAGAGTCGGACAACATTTTACTTCCTTCCACATACGACTAGGAGTATGACTACAACGAGGAGATTCGAGAAAGTAGAACTAATTCACAGAGTTACCTACAATCACTCTTCCCATGCCCCATTTCCGAATGCAACGGAAGAAATGTATCAGTTAATGTGATCAGAAGTACCCTTCGCCACACACCGTCAGGCGGCTTGCGGAGTACTGATGTAAAAGTAGATGTATCAGAGCGTGCATTCAAAACACGAGCTCACCCATTGTGAAGTCATGACTGATACGTCACCCGTGTGTTAAAGGCGGACTGTGGAACTTCTTATGCTACTTACGACCCTCTGTAGCCGCAGTCGCCCATAAGACCGAAACGACATGCCCGAAGCGGAACGCGGTCAGTAATATTTGCAGTCTGAAATAGGCAAATATAATACACTGAGATTGGTGGCGCATATCAGTGTCAACACAGAATGGGCACCGTTTCACAAAACCGCTCTATTCCGTACGGATATGTTGGCACACAAAGAGGCAATACGGTGGCGGAAAACGGGAGCTGGAAGCGGTGTTTGCTGAATCCAACGCGAAGCAGGCAATTTCAGCACCACACTCCCACGTACAAAAAAGTTGAGTACGACCACAATAAAGAGCGGAAGCAAGTTCTCCGGCAGAAAACTAAACATGTCGTACATACTGAAATCGAAATTTGTACAGAACTATACAGCGTGTCCCAGGAGGAAAGTCAGTATTCGGGGATATAACACGAACGATCAGTCGAGGCAAAAGTTTCCTGTAACACGGGCTCTAATGTGCGTACCTTAACAGTTATGAGAACTTGTTCAATAGAGAAAATGTGTTTCACATTAGTGAAGACCAACTGGTGCTCATAGCTCAAAAGGTATGTACTTTAGAGCCAATGTTTACTGGGTATTTTTTTCCTTGTTTGGTCTACACTACCAGCTCTCTAAATATGAAAGATGTTTGTTTCAGAATAACTAATATGAATAAGTGCTCATGGTTCTAACGGTATGCCTTTTAGAGCCCATGTTTTCTGTAATTTCTTGCTTCGGATGATGTTTCTGTCACATCCTTAAACAGTGACCATTCCTCCTGGGATAGCTTGTATAAAGAAATGACCTAATAAGAACTCTGTGATCGTCTCTATCGGGACATGCGAAAGTGAAAAAGAGAGCAAATGAAATCTAAACCGTTTCTCTGTGAGTTCGTACGCCGTATTTGTTTCGATAAACACTCTTATATTGTACAAATAGTATGGAACTGCGCACCCTCTGTAGAAGGTACGTTACTATGCACGATAACAATATTTGTCTGAAATGAAAACAAAATATGTGTGACGGTAACTGTGTTACAGTTCTGCAAATTTCGTAATGAACGACTGCTAACCATAAAGTTTGATCTCCATCAGTCGGATACAACTGATAAGAAATAATTACAAACTACAAAAATTTTAAGTCGCAATCGCAAACAATTTTCACAACTATTATCAATATCAACGTCTAAGTTGTCTTCAGTTTTTACGTCTTATTATTGCTCTTAATCAGTGTTGGAACGTCGTTTTCAATAAGCTGCTGAACTTGACTTTCAGTTTTTATAATATGGAAAATTCACTGATAGTCCACTGTGTCATGGTTAGTTAGTTACCACAAGTATCTCCCTAGTAGATTGTCGTACCCCTGCCGCCCACTGCGGCAACTGATTTGATCGTTAATACTACAGAGTACTGGAACCATTAGGGAAAGCGGATAAATATGAGAACTATAATACAAGCTACTTAACAGCTCATGCATCCAAGTTGATAATAAATGTAGTACATAGGTTAGTGACGAAATGTGGAGACTTTCTCGGAATTAATCGAACTTGAAAAAACGTTCAACCAGCTAAAATGGCATGGGATGTTCATATTTCCACGAAAAATTGGTATAAGCTTTAGGGAACATAGCTAATAGGCAGTATCTAGAAAATCCAAGAGAGTATAATAAGAGGAGAAGGAGAAAAATACTTGGACTAACAAGAGTGATTAACACGGAAGAAGTCTGCGGGATTTCTTAAATCACTGAGACATTTGTACCCAGGGGATTATTCAAGTTTTATGGAACTATGCAGACGTGCCATCAGACTTTCGGAAGAATATCGTCCACAAAATTCTGATGATAGCAAGAGCAGATAAATGCCTGAACCCCAGCACATTAGCCCTAAAACCTCAAGCGTCCACGTTGGTGATAAGAGAAGTAAACAAAAGAACGGAACAGAAAAGATGGTATTTGGTTTGGCTTCAACAAATGTAATGGCATCAGAGGGGTAGTTATGACATTGCACATGATAATGGAAGCAAGACTTAAGAAATTTCAAGAAACTACCTTAGGATTAATTGACCTACAAAAAGTGTTGGACAACGTACAATGTTGAAAGATGTTTGAAATTTTCAAAAAAAAAGTCGTATAAACTACATAAAAATACGGATAATATAATTTATAATGAAGAAAGAAACGAAAACTCTATGAACAAGATAGATCGGGCTCTTGTAGTCTATCTCCTCCACTGTTCAACCTGTTCTTCGAAGAGGAAATGTGGAATACTGAGCAAAGGAAGGAACAGGATAATAGTAGCTGTGTTAGTACATAGGGGAATGACTTCCATTGTACTAGAGGGAGCAGTAGAGGGCAAAAACTGCAGGGGAAGACAGAGATTAGATTGTTTTCAACAAACAACTCAGGACGTTGTGTGTAAACGATACTCTGAGATGAAGAAGGTGACACAGGAGGTTGCGCCACACCTGACAGACGTCTCGTCCGGAGTGATCAAGACATGCAATTCGTTCACACGGACTCTGAAAGTGATTAAATCGATTTTTGTCAGTTGACCTCGGAAATCGAATAACTAGACAATATTGCATCTAGAGCCCGAGGCTCTGTTCGATTCCCCGACATTATCAAAATTATACCTCTTCCTTCTTCATGTCTACGTGTTTGCAGCCCTCTGTCGTTACAGGTCTCCAATTGTAGCGTAGAACACGGCGGTGTATAACGTCACTATCTCGCTGCGTGAGAAACAGCGTGTTGCAATCGGCTTCGATTTCTAAGACTTCGTTCTCACATGGAGCACTCTCTCCTCATCACGACAATGTGAGACCGCAGACGAGCGCTACAACATCTGATTCACTACGCTGTC
This sequence comes from Schistocerca cancellata, assembly GCF_023864275.1. NCBI lineage: Eukaryota > Metazoa > Arthropoda > Insecta > Orthoptera > Acrididae > Schistocerca > Schistocerca cancellata. Next base: position 418,829,512 of record NC_064634.1, on the reverse strand, counting down.
GATTATTCTTCACACAGTCTCGACTTGGCACCATCGGATTTTGATCTGTTTCCAGAACGCCTCCCAGGACTTCACTTTGGTAGTGATGAAGGGGTGCAAGCAGAGGTGAGGTTGCGGCTCCGTCAAGGAAGTCGGACATTCCACAGTGACGGTATCAACAAAGTGGTCTCTCGTTGGGAGAGATCGTTCGTCGCCAGGACGCCTATGTTGAGAAACAATTATGTAGGCAAGAAGGATGTAGGATGTTAGTTTGTTTTTATTTAAATACCTTAAGTCTTTATAAATTACATTTCAGCATGCCCTCGTACTTCTTTCGCCTTGATAACTGGTGTGCTATCTCTCAGAGAAGTTGTCTGTAGCTCAGTAGCTCAACAATGCAGATAGCCGTACCGTACGTGCAACCACAGTGGAGACGTATCTATGGAGGAGACAAACAGTGATTCCTGCAGAGGGTTGGCAGCAAGAGATGCAGGGCAACAGTCTGGATGACTGGCTGATGTGGCACTATTATATTAGACGTTCTGGAGTTGCTGAGTCGGTGCCCCATATGGCTGAAAGCAAGTAGAAACTGCACCCATTGTTCTTTCCAGGGGAATACTGATACACTGCATCGCCTCATGATGACAGCATTCTATTGTGAAAAATATTCCGGTAGTAAAAGAATCCCTTATTGGGATCTCTGGAGGGGGATCATTTAAGAGAATGGTGTTACCGGGAAAAGCAGTACGGGTCGGAAAGTGGGTTGATAGATCCCTTAAGGAATTAGGTAGGTTTAAAAAGGGAATTGGATATGCTGTAGATAGAAATACATCAAAAAAGTTTTGCATCACCTTAGTTCCGAGAGTCCCGGAACAGAAAATTGGAATAGAGATCAACATAAACATCATCTCCACCCTTTTTATTATTCATGAAAACCACACATTGCATGTTGTACTACATGTTGTACCAACATACAGCGAGACCTTCAGAGGTGGTGGTCCAGATGGCTGTATACACCGGTACTTCTAATACCCAGCAGCACGTTCTCTTGCATTGATGCATGCCTATATTCGTTGTGGCATACTATCCACAAGTTCATCAAGGCACTGTTGGTCCATATTGTCCCACTCCTCAACGGCAGTTACGCGTATATCCCTCATAGTGGTTGGTGGGTCACGAAGTCCATAAGCATCCCTTTTCAATCTATCCCAGGCATGTTCGATAGGATTCATGTCTGGAGAACATGCTGGCCACTCTAGTCGAGAGATGTTATTATCGTGCAGGAAGCAGTTTACAAGACGTGTACGATGGTGGCGCGAATCGCCATCCATGAAGACGAATACCTCGCCAATATTCTGTGGATATGGTTGCTCTATAGGTCGGAGGATGGCGTTCACATATCGTACAGCCATTACGGAGCCTTCCATGACCACCAGCAGCGTACATCGACCGCACATAATGCCACAGCAAACAGCAGGGAACCTCCAACCTGCCGCACTCTCTGGACAGTGTGTCTAAGGCGTTCAGCGTGACCGGGTTGCCTCCAAACAAGTCTCTGACGATTGTCTGGTTGAAGGCACATGCGACACTCATCGGTGAAGAGAATGTGATGCCAGTCCTGAGCGGTCCATTCGTCATGTTGTTGGGGTCATCTGTCCCGCGCTGCATGGTGTCGTGGTTGCAAAGATGAACCTCGCCATAAACGTCAGGAGTGAAGCAGCACATCACGCAGCCTATTGCGCACAGTTTGAGTCGTAACACGACCTCTTGTCGCTGCACGAAGAGTATTATTCAACATGGTGGCGTTGCTGTCAGGATTCCTCCGAGCCATAATCCGTAGGTAGTGGTTATCTACTGCAGTAGTAGCCCCCTTGGGCGGCCTGAGCGAGGCATGCCATCGACAGTTTCTGTCTCTCTGTATCTCCTCCATGTCCGAAAATCATCGCATTGGTTCACTTCGAGACGCCTGGACACTTCCCTTGTTGAGAGCCCTTCCTGGCACAAAGTAACAATGCGATCGCGATCGTACCTCGGTATTGACCGTCTAGGCATGGCTGAACCACAGACAATACGTGCGGTGTACCTCCTTCCTGGTGGAATGACTGGAACTGATCGGCTGCCACACCCTCCGTCTAATACGCTCTGCTCATGCATAGTTGTTTACATCTTTGGGTGGGTTTAGTGACATCTCTGAACAGTCAAAGGTCCTGTGTCTGTGATACAATATCAACAGTCAACATCTATCCTCAGGAGTTCTGGGAACCGGGGTGATGCAAAACTTTTTTTGATGTGTGTATATAGCGTGAAATAGTCAAGAGCATTAGTTGGAAGAACAGGACATCTGGACTGGTGAATATACGCTTATAAATACATTGGCGTGCAAAACCTAAGGAAAAAAGTGACTGTCCTATACACAGTATGCCACACTCAAAGGGATACCATACACAGCTGGCACACGAAGAGCTATGTCGTATCTTTGGGGCGGGTCCCTTGCGAGTGCGGCAGCACCTATGTAGGACAGACAGTTCCCACAGTTGCAGAGCGTTGTACCAATCACAAGAGACACAGTAAACAAGGGTAGTTTTCTGTTTAGGTGGTGTTTTCTTAGGCTATTACTTAACAAATATATGCTATTTTGTAATGTCAGTTATTGGTGGGTGGTGAGGGTAATTTTAGCACAGTATACAATTTAGTGTACAGTGCAGTTGCCAATTAGATGCTTGTTGAAGCTGCCCTCGTGTCTACATCAAATCCTTCTGTCACCATTTGGGAACAGCAATTGTCGCTGTAGTGGGCAGTTACAAAATTGTAGTCTTTTAATTTATGCAGTTTCGGGTAACTTAATTCTTATGTACCTGTGTGTGTGTCTGTGTGTCGTGTGTGTGTGTGTATGTGTGTGCGTGTGTGTTTGCGCATGGTTTTAGTCTATTGTGGGTTTCCTTTTGGTGTGTGTGTATTCTGTGTCTTGTGTGGTTAGTTTGCTGTCTTTGGTCCAAGTGTGGTGGTAGTGGGATATCTTGGGTTAAGGGTTCCTTGGTGAGGTGAACGTCTGAGTATTATTTGCTTACGTTGTGCTCTATTGTACGCGCTGGTTGTATAAATTCGGACTTTGGTCGTCTGTCAACTCGTGGTATTGTTGTTAGGATGTCTCGCATGTTTGGGGCGTTTCGTTAATACACTCCTGGAAACGGAAAAAAGAACACATTGACACCGGTGTGTCAGACCCACCATACTTGCTCCGGACACTGCGAGAGGGCTGTACAAGCAATGATCACACGCACGGCACAGCGGACACACAAGGAACCGCGGTGTTGGCCGTCGAATGGCGCTAGCTGCGCAGCATTTGTGCACCGCCGCCGTCAGTGTCAGCCAGTTTGCCGTGGCATACGGAGCTCCATCGCAGTCTTTAACACTGGTAGCATGCCGCGACAGCGTGGACGTGAACCGTATGTGCAGTTGACGGACTTTGAGCGAGGGCATATAGTGGGCATGCGGGAGGCCGGGTGGACGTACCGCCGAATTGCTCAACACGTGGGGCGTGAGGTCTCCACAGTACATCGATGTTGTCACCAGTTGTCGGCGGAAGGTGCACGTGCCCGTCGACCTGGGACCGGACCGCAGCGACGCACGGATGCACGCCAAGACCGTAGGATCCTACGCAGTGCAGTAGGGGACCGCACCGCCACTTCCCTGCAAATTAGGGACACTGTTGCTCCTGGGGTATCGGCGAGGACCATTCGCAACCGTCTCCATGAAGCTGGGCTACGGTTCCGCACACCGTTAGGCCGTCTTCCGCTCACGCTCCAACATCGTGCAGCCCGCCTCCAGTGGTGTCGCGACAGGCGTGAATGGAGGGACGAATGGAGACGTGTCGTCTTCAGCGATGAGAGTCGCTTCTGCCTTGGTGCCAATGATGGTCGTATGCGTGTTTGGCGCCGTGCAGGTGAGCGCCACAATCAGGACTGCATACGACCGAGGCACACAGGGCCAACACCTGGCATCATGGTGTGGGGAGCGATCTCCTACACTGGCCGTACACCACTTGTGATCGTCGAGGGGACACTGAATAGTGCACGGTACATCCAAACCGTCATCGAACCCATCGTTCTACCATTCCTAGACCGGCAAGGGAACTTGCTGTTCCAACAGGACAATGCACGTCCGCATGTATCCCGTGCCACCCAACGTGCTCTAGAAGGTGTAAGTCAACTACCCTGGCCAGCAAGATCTCCGGATCTGTCCCCCATTGAGCATGTTTGGGACTGGGTGAAGCGTCGTCTCACGCGGTCTGCACGTCCAGCACGAACGCTGGTCCAACTGAGGCGCCAGGTGGAAATGGCATGGCAAGCCGTTCCACAGGACTACATCCAGCATCTCTACGATCGTCTCCATGGGAGAATAGCAGCCTGCATTGCTGCGAAAGGTGGATATACACTGTACTAGTGCCGACATTGTGCATGCTCTGTTGCCTGTGTCTATGTGCCTGTGGTTCTGTCAGTGTGATCATGTGATGTATCTGACCCCAGGAATGTGGCAAAAAAGTTTCCCCTTCCTGGGACAATGAATTCACGGTGTTCTTATTTCAATTTCCAGGAGTGTATGTGTCTTCCGTAGTTTGCTCTGAGTTTGGTCAATCCAGTCTGCAGTGACTCCTCACCAGTGTTGTCAAATGCGTCGTCACTGGGTGTTAGCCTCGAAAGTCTTTAGGTGCTCCGTAAAAGTCTCTCTCGGTCGAGTAACGTCGTTCTGCTCTTGGTTTACGTATGCTCCCTAAGGGGGCTGCAGCCTTTTCACGGGTCTAATGTACGTCTTGTTTGTGTCAATAGCGGTTCCATTGTCACAACTGTGGAATCGTCCTTGGACTCTTCTGATTAAATTTTGTCTTTTTCTTGTCTTGTTTAGCATTTAGGTGCGTTTCACAGTTTAGGTATTTGTCTAGGAAGACACCTAGATACCTAGCGGTTTCACCAAGACTCAGTGACGTGTAGCAGAGCGTCAGTTGTATGTAGTCTGTGTTTTGTTGTCGCTTCTTATTCATGTGGTTGAGTCTGGATAGAACCATTTGGGGTTTGGATTCTTCACTTAGCCATTCTGCTTTCTGGTAGGTCTCTGTCTCTCCTTGTATGGGTGTCATCTTTAGTTCTGTGCGCTAGGAGGCGTCGTGGTCACCTTAGAATCCTACTGTTTCTGAAGGGATTGTTGGCGCTGATACGTCAGCCATGAAAAGCACATACAGTAGCAGGAGCGACACTCTCCCTTGCGCTACTCCTGCTTGAGATGTGAATTCTTACAAGGAAGCACCGCCGACTTATAATTTGCATTTCCTGTTGGGATAGACGCCTATATTAATCGTACAGCCTTGGTTGCCCGACCCATTTTGTTTAGCTTGTATAGTAGCCCGCTGTGCCAGAGCTTGTCGAAGGCACGCTCTATGTCTAAGAAGACTACGAGTATGCACTGCCCTGTGTTGAATCCTTTCGTTATTCCGATCAGCGGAACGTTGGTCGAACGACTATTGTCAGAAACCCAATTGCGTCAAGGGGAGGATTTGATTGCATTTTATGTATGTTTTTATGCGGTCAATCGGAATTGGTTCGCATGTTTCTCCTTGGACGTCGAGTAGAAATAATGGTCTGTGTGATCGCGGGGCAATTTTTGGTTTGTCAGGGTTTGGTATCAATGTTTCGCTAGTTTTGCAAGAGGTCAGTAATGGTTCGTTAGGCACTAGATGTAGGCGTGGGAGTGGGTGGGTACTAAGATACTGGCCGGGGCTTTATTCAGATGTATGTGTTTTATGTCATTCCATCCGTGGGATGTGTTGCGTCCTGAGTGTATTGCGCATGTGAGTTCTGCTTCAGTCATTTCTGCAGTCAGAGTAGTTTTCGTCTTCTGTGTCTGTTGTTGGAGTAATTAATGTTAGGGTTAGCTGTTCCTCTACATGTTGTCTGAAGTTTAGAATTTAACATCTTGTTGAGAGGAGTACAGTTGTTGTAGGGCTTTTGTTAATGTATCGGCTTGTTCTGCTTTGTCTGTTTTAGCTCTTTAGTCACTATTAATGCGGTGATGTTTGACTTTTGTTACCCCGTTAGCTTTTTAAATAGCTGCAAGAGCTTTGCTGTAGTTTAGTAGTCTACTTGTGTTGTCCCACTGTCTTTGTCGGTATTCACAGAAGATTCTTTTAATTGTAGCATTAAGTCTGCTCCATTGGTCTTTTCTAGTTCGGGCTGTTGTCGCGTCTGATTTGTCTGTAAAGTTGTTTTTTCTGTCATGTTATATGGAGGTATTCTTGGGGGACAGCCTGTTTCCTGTATTCAACTACTACAATGGAGATGGCTTCGTTTATTGCTTAATGTATTGCAGTCTTTATTCTGCTGATTGGGTTCCATATTTATGCCTGGGCGAAGTCTGGTGTTCACCATGCTGTCCGCGCCCACTGTTTATGATGGTGGCATCCGCTCCACGCGTTCTGTCTTACGTCCACGCCCGTTGCGGTTGTTTTCCCCGGTGACAGCCATACCACGGCGTTCTGTATTAGTTCCGATGCATACAGGCGCGTTCCTAGCGCTATCGTAACGCAGCAGACGTTTTGTATGCTGTTCGAGACTGCAGTGGCTTTCTCTCATAGCCATCATTCTCCTGCATTTCTGAGTTGTAAGGTGCACTTTCTGCGGCATCGGGCTACTGCAGGGGTTGCATATTATGTCCGTGCATGCTGCAACGATCTCTCGTGGTGGTGGCTAACGTCTGGAGTTCTGGCCTGCATCCACTCCCGGTTGCGTGGTGCCTGAGGTTTCAGGTGTTGACGTTGTTCCCTATTATGGCCGTGACAGCTGTAGCTGTCTCCCGAGGGGGGTAGTTGCCGCCTACTGCTCCATAAGAATTTAGATCCCGTTAATTGCACCTCTGGTTATCTGAGGTTCATTACAGACGAATTTCCTCCCGTTGTTTCTGTTCCCCGCCGTACTGAGCCGGTACCCTGCTTCCCCGTTGGTCAGGTTCTCTGCCATCTTGATTACAGTACATGGAGTACTGACACTGTCGGAGTATCTGGGAGTTTGATCCAGAATCCTGGTTTTGTCATAATTCATGTTGTGTTCAAAGTCCAGGGAATGTTCTGCTATTGCTGATTTAGTGACCTGTCGTAACCTGGTAAGACGTCGGTTTTCCTTAGATATTACGTCACTATTTCTGTGGTCTGACCGATGTAAGACATGCCGCATTCACATGGTATACGGTAGATGGCAGGTTTTCCTTGATCCCAGATCATCTTTGACCGTTCCAAGGGCCCAGAATTCGGTAGCAAAGCTTCCGTTCCAGTTTCTTCCTCTTGTTCCTCTCCCGTTGTATCAGGTCGTCTGCGGGCTATAGCGCTCACTCGTTGTCTGTGAACACTCGCTGTAGATGTTCTGACTCTGCTGTCTAGCTATCTGGGTCGGAGAGTGCTTTGGTTCGGTGTACAAGTGTTCTCAGCACCCCATTCCTCTGCGATGGGTGATGGCAGATGTCGGCCTACTGATGCAAGTGGGTGTGGTTGTTATGCAAGGTTCGCAGGAGGGCTTCTGTAAAGTTTGGAAGGTTCGAGACGAGGTACTGGCAGAAGCCGCGAGCACGGGGCGTGAGTAGTGCTTGGGTAACTCTGTTGGTAGAGCAATTGCCCGTGAAAGGTAAAGGTCCCGAGTTCGAGTCTCGGTCCGGCACACAGTTTTAACCTGCCAGGAAGTTTCATATCAGCGCACACTCCGGTGCAGAGTGAAAATCTCATTCTGCAAGTGGGTGTGTGTTAGTTTTCTAAACACACTGTGGCCTAATGTGCCGTCTGCCTTCCTCTTCTCCAGGACATCCAGTGACGGGAGTCGGCCATCATTTTCTTGTTCGTCTGCTGCCCGTGGTCTAGTGACTAGCGTTGCTACCTCTGGATCACGGGGTCCTGGGTTCGCTTCCAGGGCAGGTTCGGGATTTTGTCTCCCCAGGGACTGGGTGTTTGTGTTGCCCTCATCATTTCGTCATCACCCTCATCATTCGTGACAGTGGCTGGAATGGACTTTAAAAAAATTGGACTGTGAAAAAATTGGGACTTTGTACGGGCTCTGATGACTGTGTAATTGAGCGCCCCACAAACCAAACATCAGCGTCATCATTTTCTACTTGCATGGTGAACTTATTGTTGGAGCGTATCGAGTTCTGATGGTTCAGAAACTCGTTTAGTCTTTTCCGGTCATGTGGACAGGTGACGAACGTATCAACATACCTGAAGAAACATGTAGGCTGCTAGGCAGCAGTAGTAACGTCATTGAATCTCCATAAACGGATTTGCCACTACCGGAAATAAAAGGCTGTCTCTCGCCACTCCTTCAATCTGCTCATAAAACTGCACTCAACCTTGGAAGTGAGGCCATGTTAAAGTATGCTTGAAAAGATCCAGGAGAGCGCCGTCAAACCTCTCACTGTTTAAATCCAGTGTGTCCTGAAGTGGTACCCTGGTGAAAAGACACAACATCAAAGCTGACTGTGATGTCTGGTTCGGGAGTCGTAGATTTTTGAGGCATTCCACGAAGCCCGACGACAAAACAGGGAACAAAATCAACCACCTGAAGCCTCAGACCTGGGAGCACATGTAGGACAGAACTCCAGACGGCGGCCTCCGCCGCGAGAGATTACTGCAGCGTGTGCAGACGTAATGTGCAACCCGTACAGCAGCCCGATGTCGCAGAATTGAATAACACGGCCACGAGAGAAAGCCACAGCGGTGGCGAACAGCATAAGAAACATCTAAAGCAGTCTGTTCCAGCTCGTCGGCTCCGTTGGGAGCCGTGGAGCGCTCCCTGCTCCAGGGAGCAGTGTCGCTCGCTGCGACCATTCAAGTGGGCCGGCACGCTAGCACGTGGCACGGCTGGCTGAGGCAGGCGGCAAGGCAAGCGTTTTGACGTGCCAGCTGCGTCTTACAGGATCGACAACCTCATACTCTTAGCTGCTAAGACGTGGTTACATGCTACATAACCACGATGTTCAGGAAATAAATAATAAACAACTGTTTTACAAGAAATTGCATACCAAATTTATTGGGCCTCTGTAGCTTGAAACGTTCTTTTCATTACAAGATCGGAAATAGTCGTCAAAGTGTTTGCAGCGTTAATGCGGAGGATGGCCTTCATTGTTGCATCATGAAGAAACGATCGTTCCTTACTTTTTACTCTTTTCATTGCTGAGAAAAGCTGCTCACAACAATACATAGATCCAAACATACACATGATCTGAGCTGCATTGTTGTGTAGCTTGGGAAAAGTTTTTTGCTGTAATGAACGATACCATCGTGACAAATGCAACGTGTTGTAGTACTTCAATTTCAACAAAGTTGAATTTTGCAAATCAATAATCTCCAATTGAACTGACGATGACAAGTCATCGGAGGAAACTGAAAAAGGAGTGCTGAACACCTTAAGTTCCATTTCCACACTAGTGAGGTCTCAGAATCGTGTTTCAAACGACGTGATGAGCTGCTTTAACTCTGCTTGGTAATTGCCGAAAGTAGTACCTTCATGTAGTTTTAAAGAAGCAAGACTATTGAAGAACGTAAAATGTCCATTACTCATCTGCCTCTCAAAATAACGTAACTTTCCCATGAACGCTTTGATCTGGTCGTGCATGTCAACGATTAGCTGCCCTTTGCCCTGCAATGACAGATTTAAATTATTCAGATGCATAGCTATGTCAGCTAGGAACGCCAGGTCTGATATCCATTTTATATCTTTCAGACAACGCATTTCTTCCTCTTTCATTTCGAGAAAAAGGGATACTTCCGCACGAATGGCAAAGAAAACATCAAGAACTTTTCCCCGACTCAGTCAAAGAACTTCACTGTGGTAAGGTATATATCCCCATACTCTGCTTCCATATCTTTCAGGAATCCTTTGAATTGGCGATGATTCATACCGTGACGCCGCACAAAATTCACACACTTCACGACATCTTTCATTACGCCACCTTGCTCTACTGTTTCAGCACACAGTGCCTCTTGATGAATAAAACATTGAAGAGTGAAAATGTCTTTCCCGAATTCGTCCCTGACTTTATTTTTCAAACCAGAAGCAAAACTTTGGTGACACCCTATCATTTGTGGTGCACTGTCTGTCACTACAGAATGGAGCTTATCCCACGGCAAATTCATATTGTCCACTGATTCACAAACAGCTTCAAAAATGTCACGTCCTGTTGCGGTGTAATCAAGTGGTACCACATCCAAGAGTTCTTCATTTGCTTGAAGACATGTATAATGTCGTTGCATATTGTACCTCTTCGCAGATTTAAATACTTTATGACATACAACACACTGCGGACGACCATCCCTCTCAATCAATAGAAAGGTATCCTCCAATAGAAGTGCAGGGCTCCCGTGGTTAGTCATAGCTGTCATTGAACACGGATTATTGCGTCAGTTGCGGCTGCATGCAGCCAGGAGGCAGTGAGTTCGCTTTCCCCCTCCACGCGGGCTGCGAGCTGCCGCAGTGAGCGCTCCGGAGCGCTCCGGCTCCCTGGAGCTCGGTTGGAACAGTTTGATCTAAAGCGTTACGATAGGACAATGAACACGCCTGGCGAGCGCGGAATTAATACAGAACATAATTTGACGGTCGACACTCGGGAAGGAAGTAGCAACGGGTGTGGACACAAGACAGAACTCCTGGAGACAGATACCACTTCCAGAAAAGGCCGCAGGGGCGCTGACGGCATAGTGAACACCAGACACCGCAATGACATAAATATGGGACCTGCTGCGCTTGTCGATTAGTCTCAGGGAACAGCAAATAAAGATGCCGAGTTACAACGTCGAAACATCGTGTTGTAAAGACGCGGAACACCGGCAGCACACCAGATTCTACACGAATGCAACGAATCATTGCAAAAGCCTAAGAAATTATATAGAACAAGGGATGGTTTAAACGTCACCGGCTGATTTATGTTATCCTCCAAGTATTCCTATTTTATTTGTTTTTTCCATTTGTTTCTACATTTTTGTTACAAACATGTCAATTGCTGAGGGTTTTTTTGTTTCCGAGTTTCCACATATAATTTGCGTAGAACATTGTCCTTCAGATATATGCTTTCACAACCTTCTTGTACACGCATAGCTCTAGCAAGCCCATGTCAATATTGTTCCTCCTTGTATTACTTTGTTTTATTCATTATACCTAGTAATTAGTGTAACTGCCTTCAGATAACACAAATGCATCTATGAGTATTGTAAAATAAATATTTCAGTGTATCTCTATGTACATGTGTTGTAACAGCTCGTTTCAACTTTCGAAACTGAATAATCGACGCACAGAGTCCATGTGAAGGCAGGATAGGTGGGTTTCAGGAAATTGATGCGAGCTGCAGGAAGACAATGATAGCCATCCTGTAAATGTGAACTGCGCGCTGTATCTTCATTCCTGGATGAACTGAGACAATTTCCGCGTATGAAAAGGACCTATGACATCTGGTTAAACAATGCCTAACCACGACATTAGATTTGAACATTTCCAAGACTGTGCTATGATGGACATAAGCTTTGAAGTGTGCTGTATCAACTAACTGAAACCGTTTTGTGAATGCCACTGCGTAATATATGTACAGACAAATATATTCTGAAAATTGACAATGTCACCTGTTTCAAATTGTGCACTGTCTGAAACTGCAATCCCATTTGCACAGAGTCCTACGGCATCAAGCTTCCGAGAACAAATGCAAGTAGTATTGGAGTCGAGTAATTACCTGGAACAGATATACTCTGAAGTAACAAGAGTCTTGGGATATCTTCTAATGTCGTGTCGGAGTTCCTTTCGCCCTGCGTAGTGCAGCAGCTCGACGTAGCAAGGACTCACAAGTCGTTGGAAGTCGCCCCCCAAACATATTAAGCCATGCTCCCTCTACAATCTTCTATCAGAGCAGAGGTATTGCTGGTGGACGATTTAGTGTACGAACTGCCCATCGATTATGTCTCATAAATGTTCGATTAGATTCAAGTCTGTCAATCTGGGTGCCCAAATAATTCGCTCGAATTGTGTTCAAACCAGTAGCGAACAATTGTTTCCCGGTGAAAAGGCGCATTGTCATCTACAAAAATACCATACAGCATAACCATATCCAGTCAAAGATCGCTTCAGTTGGACCAGAGGAACCAGTCCATTCCATGTAACCACATCCCACACCATTATGGAGCACCAATAGCTTGCACAGTGGCTTGTTGACAAACTGGATCAGTGACTTCGTGGATTATGTGCCACACTCGAACGCTACCATTAGTTGTCACCAACTGAAATCAGGACTAATTTGACCAGGCCATTTTTTTCCAGTAGTCTAGCGTCTCCAACCGACATGATCACGAGCCTAGGAGAGGCCCTGCAAGCGATGTCGCGATGTTGGTAGTCGTGTCGGTCGTCTGCTGCCACAGCCCATTTATGCCAAATTTCTCCGCACTGTTCGTCGTACGCTCCACACTAACTTATGAGATTATTTCAAGCAATGTTGCTTGTGTGTTAGTACTGACAACTCTACGCAAACTCCGCTTCTCTTGATCGTAACGTGAAGGTCGTCAGCCACTGCGTCGTCCTTCGTAAGAGATAATAACTGGAATTTATTATCTCGGCATTGTCTTGACACTGCGGATCACCTTATAATGAATTCCCTATATCCGAAATTGAATGCCCCATGTGCTTAACTCCAACAATCATTCGGCGTTCAATATCTGTTAATTCCAGTCGCGCTACCATAATCATCTACATATACATCCATATTGATACTCTGCAACACCACATTCAAGTGCCTGGCAGAGGGTTCATCGAACCACCTTCACAATTCTCGCCGGCCGCGGTGGCCGAGCGGTTCTAGGCGCTTCAGTCCGGAACCGCGCGACTGCTACAGTCGAAGGTTCGAATCCTGCCTCGGGCATGGATGTGTATGCTGTCCTTAGGTTAGTTAGGTTTAAGTAGTTCTAAGTTCTAGGGGACTGATGACCTCAGAAGTTAAGTCCCGTAGTGCTCAGAGCCCTTTGAACCATTTTTTTCACAATTCTCTATTATTCCAATCTCGTATAGCGCGCGGAAGGAATGAGCACACATTTCTTTCCGTACGAGCTCTGATTTCCCTTATTTTATCGTGGTGATCGTTCCTCCTTATGTAGGTCGGAGGCAACAAAATATTTTCGCATTCGGAGCAGAAAGTTGGTGATTGGAATTTCGTGAGAAGATTTCGTCGCATCGAAGAACGCCTTTATTTTAATGATGTCACGCCCAAATCGTGTATCATTTCTGTGAGACTCTCTCCCATATTTCGCGATAATACAAAACGTGCTGCCTTTCTTTGAACTTTTTCGATGTACTCCGTCAGTCCTATCTGGTAAGGATCCCACAGCGCGCAGCAGTATTCTAAAAGAGGGTGGACAAGCGTAGTGCAGGCAGTCTCCTTAGTAGTTCTGTTACATTTTCTAAGTGTCCTGCCAACCAGATCGGAAACCTTTTCACATGAATCACTGAATACAAATGACAGCGCTGCCAACGAATTACCCTTTTATACATTGTGTATGCGGTACCACTGTCATCTGTATTTGTGCATATCGCTATCCCCGACTGTTGTGACTTCAGCGCATAAGTGATCTAGTGACATTAATTTCAACGCAGAATCATCAAATACCACAATAGCACATCATCTTCGGCCCACTATTAATATTCCTACAATGTTGTGAAGCGTAGCCAAAGTGTAGATTTTTGAAACAGTCTGTTTAATACGAGTCGTATTAGGACAGTGAGTTCCAATTGGTTGTGAAATGAAAACCACTGTGAAAATTAAAAAAAAAGTTTTATTTGTAATAGTAAGCTACACTGTACAGCTACTTCTCTAGATAGTCGCCGCTTCGACTTAGACATTTGTGGTAGCATTGTATCAACTTTTCAATATCTTCTTCACAGAAGGCAGTCGTCTGTGCTTTCCGCCAAATCTCTGTGTTGTCTACAGCTCGTTGTCTGTGCCAAAATGTTGCCTTCATAGCTAGCGGTTCATGTGTCCAAAGATGAAACTCTGGACGAGCTAATTACGGGCTGTGTTGTGAGCGATCAAACACTTCCCATCGAAAGCGCTGCCGGAGCATTTTCATTACCCCTGCTGAGGGTGGCTGAGATCTGTCATGAAGAACAAACTCATGATAGTTATTTTATTTGCACTGCACGGCATCAGGAGAAATCTTTCATCAGGCCCTCATTCTTCGAGGGAGACACATTTTCTGGGCATCTTCACGTGTTCATTGCGAGTTCAGAATTGAAAAAAGCAATTTGCCGCGATCGACGGGAGCACTAGGGACACTACCCAACACATCTGTGGAAAACTTTCAGTGGACTTCACAGTGGTTTCCATTTCGCGGCCGATCAGAATAGCGCTCGTAGATTCACAGCTGAAAACGTGGAGTACCATGTGTTTTACCTTTAGAGCGAAAAGTGGTTCCACTTGCGATATTACCTTAGATTGACAGTATAACTCCAAATTTCCACGACAGTTCTTACGTATCGGTCTTGTGTGTGTTCTATATCACACCCCATGAGTTTTTTGTTAATTTGTGAAATAGTTGTCACAACTACTTTCATCCATTCCGTGCATTTGACGAGCTCCAAAAATTTTGATTTTTCGCGTAGTAAATATTAAAAATAATAAAGACGGTAGATATGTAAACTGCCCTTACGTGTCGTGCGCTCAAACCAATCATACATGTACTTTATTCAGATTGGCCGAGAACCACTACAGTTTCTGCATTCAAATCTGAGCAGCTGGTGTACACGTGTTTGAGGCTAATTTATTTACAATGTTACGCTGTTTGCCTGCGTTGGACGCGTCAGCGTATTTAGAGTGGCTGAATGGATACAAATTTAACATGGGCTTAAGCCTGTACGGTTGCAGAGGGCAGAGCGGCGTCAGCTGGGCGGCAGAAGCTATCCACATTCTCTGCTTACTCGGGAGTGACGGCAAAAATTGACATGCACGTGTCCAACAGCACCAGGTTCTCCCGTATTTGAGAGGACACTCGTAAATCACCGGAAAAAGAGGTATGTACTTGAACGCAGCAATTTAAGCTTTCCTCTTACGATCCTAACTAAAGCAACCGTGGAAACAGTGGTATATTCGGTAACAAATAGCTAAATACAACTGACTAGCAAGAGACGGGACAGATCCACCTTGGTACACAAAACACATCAAAACACTGATTCAGAAGCAACGAAAAAAGCATGCACAATTCAGAAAAACGCAAAATCCCCAAGACTGGCTAAGTTTCACGGAAGCTCGTAATTTAGGGCGGACGTCAATGTGAGATGATTTTAATAGTTTCCACAATGAATATGGTAGTAAACACAAAGAGATTCTGACCGTATCGAAAGTACACCAGTGGCAAAAAACAGTCAATACCGCGATAGCGATGGAAATCTTTCCGAAGATGGTGTCACTAAAGCGGAGTTACTAAATACAGTTTTCGTAATTCCATCACGAAAGAACACGAAGTAAATATTCCAGAATTCGGAACCAGAACAGATGTTAGCATGAGTGACATAAAAGTAGATATCTTAGGTGTTGCGAAACAACTCAAATAACTTAAGAAAGGCGTCTTCTGGTCCAGATGGTATACCTTTCAGAGTATGCAGAGTATAGCGCCTTTCTTAGCAATCATATACAACAGCTCACTTGACGAAAGTTCTGTTCCTAAAGACTGGAAAGTAGCACAGGTCACACCAATATTCAAGAAACGAAATAGGAGTAACCGATTGAATTACGGACCTATATACTGTCCTCAATTTGCAGTAGGATTTTGGAGCATATACTCTAACATTATGAATCACCTTGAAGAAAATGACTTATTGATACATAACCAACATGGATTCAGAAAATATCGTTCTTCTGCAACACAGCTAGCTTTTTATTCCCATGAAGTAATGAGTGCTGAAGACAAGGGATATCAGATCGATTCCAAATTCCTGGTTCTCCAGAAGGCTTTTGATACCGTTACTCACAAGCGACTGTTAATCAAATGGCGTGCACATGGAGTATCGGCTCATTTATGTGACTGGTTTCCTGACTTCTTCTCAGAGAGGTGACAGTTCGTAGTGATAGACGGTAAATCATCGAGTGGAACAGAAGTGATATCTGTCGTTCCGGAAGATAGTATCATAGGCCCTCTGCTGTTCCTGATTTACACAAATGATCTAGGTGATACTATGAGCAGCCCCCTTAGATTGTTTGCAGATGACGCTGTAATTTACCGTCTAGTAAAATCATCAGAAGATCAATTCCAGTTAAAAAATGATCTAGAGAGAATATCCGTATGGTGCGAAAAGTGGCAATTCGCACTAAACAAAGAAAAGTGCGTTGTCATCCACGTGGGTACTAAAAGAAAACCGATAAATTTTGGGTATACGGTAAATTGCACAATTCCAAGGGCTGTCAATTCGAGTAAATACCTAGGAATTACAATTACGAGCAACTTAAACTGGAAAAACTACATAATAATATTTGTGGAAGGCGAAACAAAGACTATGCTTTGTTGGCAAAACACTCAGAAGATGCGACAAACCCACTAAAGAGACAGCCTACATTACACTTGTCCGTCCTCTGCTGGAATACTGCTGCGCGGTATGGGATCCTTACCAGGTAGGATTGGCGGAGGACGTTGAAAAAGTGCAAAGAAGGGCAGAACGTTTCGTGTTATCGCGCAATAGGGGTGTGGGTGTCACTGATATGATACCCGAGTTGGGGTGGCAGTCACTGAAACACGGGCGGTTTTCTTTGCGGCGAGATCTATTTACGAAATTTCAATCACCAACTTTCTCTTCCGAATGAGAAAATATTTTGTTGACACCCACCTACGTAGGTAGAAATGATCATCATTATAAAATAAGAGAAATCAGAGCTCGAACGGAAAGATTTAAGTGTTCTTTTTCTCAAACCCCTTTCGAGAGTGGAATGGTAGAGAATTAGTGTGAAAGTGGTCCGATGAACCCTCCGCCAGGCACTTAAGTGTGAATTGCAGAGTAACCATGTAGATGCAGATGTCGATGAATACAAATGTCGTTGCTGGTCGTTTCATTCGCAGCACTTTCATTCTTCGTTTTCCAAGTAGGCAGAAGTCACAAAATAGAAGAAATCCATTTATGGGAAAGCACACACTTCTTTTCAAATAAAATCGAATACTGCAGAAAATATTTGTATTACATTCGTAAGACAGTCATCGAATCTGTTATTAACGCTAATATGAAGAAGAAAACGTATAGCCGTATTCGAACCAGCTTCCTTCGACTCCATAATCGACAATCATAGGCACTACAGTAGACTAAATTGATGCAACATACAACTTCAGTATTGTAGATCTTAGTGTCTCCTAAAGGCTTTCACCCCCAATGGGTCATTAACTGACACCTAACTATAACAAATCGTGTCGAGGGTGAGATGTTTGTGATGAAAATTCGATAGACTGCAGTCTTGAAACACATACTGCAAGTTATAATACAAAAACGTGAAGTACGACTCAACTATTGTGCTGTATGTAGCGTCGAGTGACATGTCATCCTGACATCATCTCCCAGCGATGCTAGTAGGGGTGAGAATGAGGGTAGCTGGGTGAGGAGAGCCTCGCAGGCTTTACGGTCTCCTAAATACTGGTTACTCATCATCATTGCTACTGTACTGCTGCCACTATTTTCCTGCACTACTGAATAAAATAGTCGCTGTTGCAAAAGGCCATGAAAGCAGGCCAGCACAAAGTCAACAAATGGAGACCATTATCTCATGCACAGAAACACCACCACTGACACTCCACACTGCGCGCTGAGCCAGGGACAGCACTGCAATAGTGACAACAAAGCAGGAAGTCTGTGGCATAGCCAGGCCGTTACTACACGTTCAGTTACGATACTGTTTTTCCGTACGTTTTTGGAACTGGTGCTTTGGCAAGACAAGTGGGCACCGAACCAGTACAAATACACATCTTTTTTTAGCCCAATGGGTCACAGTGTGACTCCATCGTCAATAAGCGCAGGTCCACATCAGTCGACAGGGTGACATGGTTCTGCAAGCAGCCACGACGAGGCGTCGTCTCCACCAACTGCGGGTCTGAGGAATTACCGTTTTCCAGCTCTTGGAACACTGCCGGGCTCACTGCTTTCTGACGTGGATAGCAGCTGGTGGAGACCAGGACGGTGCAGCAGCTGAACCATCTGCGCCCGAGCTGTCATACTGAGGCTGTGCATCACCACTCACGGGGGAGAATAGCACTGTGAGGTGAAACTGAGATTTTCCGAGAAGTATTATGATAGTGTTCTTCGGCCGACGTTCGTCTGATGATTTTACTGACGTTTCGCCAGCACGAGTGGCTGGCATTGTCAAAGCTTCACCCTGCATTGCCGGTGGTGAACTGGAGCCGAGCTCGCCGCCGCAGCTGTGTTTGTAGCTTTAATAAGAAAGAAGAAAGACTTAATGTAAACGGATCCTTGCTTCTCGTACTGCAGCCAACGACCGTCGCAGGTAGCAAGAGGAGAACCGCACCGGAAATTACTGCGGAAAAGCCCTCGGACGTTGGCGCGCCAGGTACATATAGTCTGCGCCCGCGAGCTGGGCTGCAGTTCACCACCGGCAGTGGAGTGTGAAGCTTTGACAATGCCAGCCACTCGTACTGACGAATCGTCAGTAAAATCATCAGACGAACGTTGGAAGAAGAACCCGAAACAAGCAAATAAGCAGTCTGTCAATAAGTGGCCACGAAAGCCTCAACAATTTTGTATTATGATAGTGTTACGCTTCAGTGTCGTTGTAGTCGTTCTCTTTTGCCCAGATGGTACATGTGCTGCCACAAAATCCACAGGGCAGAAACGACACCCAGCCGCTGCTGTCACTGCATTCCAATGGCTGCCTGCTGGAATAAGCACCTCCACACTCTCTCTCTTTAGTGTGCGCCCTGGGAATGGATGAAAGGGGGCAATCATTGACACTGCAGAGCATAGCTACGGGTGTTTTAGTTTGTTCTCCAGTAAAATGTATGACTAATAACGATGTTTCCTTGAGCAATCACCAGTCATCATGCTGACAACAACCCACCAGCTCAATTCAACTCTGTCATTGTAGGACAGATTTTACGGGTGATGAAGTGGTACAAAACCATTTACTAGCGAAGGAAGTGGATTCATCACCACATGTGATGGCACTGCCTCCTCTCGAGCAAAGGAAAAGGGTAGGAGATGCAAGAGGAAGCGTGTCTACAAGGCTGAATCCTTTGAGGAACATGTAAGTCATGACTGGGAGATACACAAAAGTGATTACACTTGCTATGTAATATGTAATGTAGATGAAGGTGCAGTGTGCAGTGTGCAGTCCTGGAAATAGAGGTTTTGTTCAAGCGTCATGACGAAACTGACATTCGGCGACGTACAGCTGAACTCGGGGGACGATGTTCCAACTACTGGATATTGTCACCAGTAAAATACTTTTGCAAGGTTTATCTATCCTCAGGGGAAATCGGTTTAGCCGTTGACAAAATCACTAAGGCTCAGATCGCGATATATTGTGCTGCAGGAACAGGATAATATTTTGTGAGACCGGGGGTGCAAGACATTGCAACACTGCTAGGATAACTCAATCTGTGATTAACGTTATTAATGAGGGAAACAAGGGAACTTAACCATCAAGGTGCCGTGTGGATAATAATGTATGTGGGTTTTGTGTAGGTCTCAGTTTTAATGGTATGTGTTCTAGGTTAATAGAAGGGAAATGTTCTTGCAGATACAAAACTCCGGTCATGTACCAAAACAGCAACTTAAGGAAACAACCAACTCACAAAAAGAAATGCCGAGCATAATAGAGGCGAGATCAATAGAGGCGAAGAGTTTAATGATAAAGTTGATTTGGTAAGGAAATTTGTTAAGAATATTTTTAGGTTGCTCTGTATTTGTTGGCAATAGCATTATAGGGTTCGTTATTTTGCATCAAAATTTGTTGTGTTGAGTGGTATGAATATGTTTTTCAGTGATTAGGCCGTTTGATGAATGACATTGCAGACTGTTTTGGTGGTTGGAACTTGTGGTATGATGCACCGATGAGATTAACAATGTCATGACTTTAAGTATTGTAATATTTGTGTGGTGATAAGAAGGGAGACTTGCCAATGCGTTTTCGGATTAGTAGGGACCAGGTGTACCATGTTTTGTACAATTTTCTGGTGTATATGGTTCATTTTGTCTCAGCATTATATATAAAATGATGTTTTTTAATGATCAGTTTGGATGAAGGACTTATCGTGACGTGAGAGTAAGAGGGGAAAGGTAACGTATATCTATCGAGCAAAAGATATAGCTGTGTAGTTGCTGTGAAAAGACGAGCTGTGAAGAAGTTTTGTTGAGTGGGGAAAAATTCGCCAGTATTGTTTCCAGTTTATTACGTGAATGTTCAGTTCAGTAAATTAGGTGAAACTGCTGTTCCAGTAGGTGTAAGGACTTTCCAGACCTGGGATAGGCCTATGGGTCGATTTGGTTCTGCAAGTAATCACCACGAGACATGGCCTCCACCGACTGTGGAGTGTCGCAGGCCACCACGGCAGACCGTGGACCACGTCTGTGTTCACTTCAGTTGTAGCTGCTTTCTGTCCTGAAGGGCCGGTTAGGGAGGTGCAGACGCAGAACCGTCTACATCAGGAAGGCCTCCATTCACAAGAATCATGGCATGATCCCGCTCCTTTTGGTGTGCCCTATCTTGAGCTGCTGAGCTGTTCCAGATGGTGCACACGTTGCCCCGGACTCTGTAAGTCAGCATTCCTCACCAGCTGCTGGCATTCGGCATTATGGTAGACCACTGTCCGCTGCTTCCTTCACAGCCTCCACACTTGCTGTCTTCAGCACTTACCAGTAGGGGAAGGGGGGGGGGGGGCGCCATTGTCACCGCACAGTGTCGTTACGAGTGTTGTTGTTAATTCTCCAATAAAATGCGCGACTAATAACGATGTTCCCTTGAACAAACATCGGTCATCATCAAGACGAAAGGCCACTGCCGCAACTCAAACACACTATTCTAGAGATCATATTCCACAAGATTCTACACCACTATATACCTGTAAGATAAATATTAAATGTGAGACGATGATGTTCGTTTCATTTTCTTAATCTAGCTTTTTGCATTCTTGATTTAGGTTAAAGGGCATGTTTATGAGTACACCTTTAATGATTTTGAACTAGACAAGAAACTAATTTTTGTAAAATTTAGGAATCCGACATGTAAAATTAATCACTGTTAACTAACACACTTAACATCTTTTAGTGTAAAATAATGAGATTACGTCATCAGTTGACAGTACCATCATTTATGCTACTTGGATTTAGTTTGAACATTCTATTCTGTTATTTTCTTCATCATTTCATTATCAATTTCTAAGGGCGTGAAAACTGGTAGTCATGGGAAGGGAGGATTCGGTTACGATTGTGGGCGTTGACGTAATCATTTACTATTGGTTGCCCTTTACAATTACACACAATTTATTTTGAACAAGTAATTCCAGATTCAAAAAATGGTTCAAATGGCTCTGAGCACTATGGGACTCAACTGCTGTGGTCATAAGTCCCCTAGAACTTAGAACTACTTAAACCTAACTAACCTAAGGACAGCACACAACACCCAGCCATCACGAGGCAGAGAAAATCCCTGACCCCGCCGGGAATCTAACCCGGGAACCCGGGCGTGGGAAGATTCCAGACTCAACATTAAATAAAAATACCACACGTTATTAATGGAGAAATAAACTACTGTGTAAATAGTAATGTTTTCAATGAGCTACAATTTACAAAATCACCATTAAATAAAGATAGAGCAGATAGTATTTTAGAAGCAACCCATTGTGTTCTGGGTAGAAGGCCTTACACGCCAGGAATGGCTATAATATAAAAAATTTAGAAACCTGATGTAAAACAGCAAATACAATAGCAAAGGTTAATTAAAAATCAAGCAACTGATCACCAAACGGGTGAAATAAGATGATGGTAAACTTTGTAACGCAACCGTTAACATCCACTGAACACTACACTGCTAGATTTATTCCAGAAGGCGACCAGAACTATTAACTAGACATATATAAACCTTTAATGTATTCCTTAGAAGGTATTGTAATAAATAGTACAATAATAAAACACAAGGACCCGTACATAAGTTTCTTAAAGGGTACTGAGGTAGATTATACCCGCAGAAGGCGTGGACTGAAGGAGCGTTACACTGAACTACTGGCTACAGACGATGCTCCAGGAACCGACCTCTGAGAAGGTTCGGCAACAAACACTTTCGCGAGCGCCGGCCTCAGTGGCCGAGCGGCTCTAGGCGCTTCAGTCTGGAACCAAGAGACCGCTTGACACATGCACAGATAAAAAGGCAAAGGATCGCTCTAAAGGCACCACATCTGTAAACTCCCTCAATGCCTTTAATGCCACGTGCTCAGGTTTGTTGAGCACTTTATAAACGTACCCGTACAAAGAAAACTGGTGACGAGAGTCGTATGAGCCTGCAGACAGGCTACACACAGGAGGTGGCTACACGGGTAGTGGGGGTTGTGTGGAAGGGACTGGCGGTTTTCTTAGGTTAGAGGTCAACAGCAAGGTAGTTGTAGAAACGATTGGTATTGTAATTGTAAATTGTCGTAGATTTGTTGGGAAGGAACCGGAGCTCCAAGCCCTAATAGAGAGCACTGAAGGTCAAAAAGTTGTAGGTACAGAGAGCTGGCTAAAGCCGGAAATAAGTTCAGCCAAATTTTTTCAAACGATTTAACAGTGTTCAAAGAGGATAGATTAAATACAGTTGGTGGTGGAGTATTTATTGCTGTCAGAGGTAGTTTTCCTTGTAGCGAAATTATAGTAGATAGTTCGTGTGAAATAGTGTGGGCAGAGGTTATACCTGACAATCGGGATGAACTATTAATTGGATCGTTTTACCGACCCCCAGACTCAGAAGATATAGTCGTTGAACAGTTCAAAGAAAACTTGAGTCTCATTTCAAACAAGTACCCTGCTCATACAATTATAGTCGGTGGTGACATTAATCTACCCGCTAGTCAAATTCTCCGTTTAAAGCCGGGACAGGTATAAAACGTGTTCCGAAATTGTATTGAATTCTTTCTCAGAAAATTATGTTGATCAATTAGTTCATGAGCCCATGCGAAGCGTAAATGGTTGCGAAAGCATACTTGACCTTTTAGCAACAAATAATCCTGGACAAATAGTGAGTATTGTAACGAATACAGGGATTAGCGACTACAAGGCTAGGCTAAATACCGTAACACCTACAACCATAAAAAAAACGCAAAGTATATCTATTTAGAAATGCTGATAAAAATGCTCTTAACGCCTTTTTAAGAGACGGTCTTCACTCCTTCCGATCTGATCATGTAAGTGTAGAAGAGTTGTGGAATGTTTTCAAAGAGATAGTATTGACAGCAATTGAGATATATATACCACATAAAATAATATGTGATGGTACTGATCCCCCTAGGTACACAAAACGGGGCAGATAGTTGTTGAAGAAGCAACGAAGAAAGCATGCCAAATTTAAAAGAACAGAAAGTCCTCAAGATTGGCAAAGTTTTACAGAAGTTCGAAATATGGCACGTACTTCAATGCGAGATGGTTTTAATAATTTCCACAACAAAATTCTGTCTCGAAATCTGGCAGAAATCCCAAAGAGAGTCTGGTCATACACAAAGCACAGCAGTGGCAAGACGCGAACCGTACCTTCACTGCGCGATAACAACGGCGAAGTCACTGATGATAGTGCCACTAAAGCTGAGTTATTAAACACGGTTTTCCGAAACTCCTTCACCAAAGAAGACGAAATAAATATTCCAAACAAGATCAACTGCCAAGATGAGAAACATAGAAACAGATATCCTCTGAGTAAAGAAGCGGCTTAAATCACTTAATAAAGACAAGGCCTACGGTCCAGATTGTATACCAGTGAGGTTCCTCTCACATTATGCTGACAAAATAGCACTATATTTAGCAATTACATACAACCACTCGCTCACCGAAAGATCCGTACCTAAAGACTGGAAAATTGCTCAAGTCACACCAATACTGAAATAGGGAAGTAGGAGTAATCCGCTGAATTACAGGCCTATATCAGTAACGTCAATTTGCAGTAGGGTTTTGGAACATATACTGTATTCGAACATTATGAAGTACCTCGAAGAAAACGATTTATTGACACACAGTCAGCACCGTTTCAGAAAATATTGTTCTTGTGAAACACAACTAGCTCTTTATACTCATGACAGGGGATGTCAAATTGATTCCATATTTTTAGATTTCCAGAGGGCTTTCGACATCGTTCCTCACAAGCGTCTTCTAACCAAACTGCGTGCCTACGGAGTATCTCCTCAGTTGTGCGACTGGATTCGTGATTTCCTGTTAGAAAGATCACAGTTCGTAGTAATAGAAGTCATCGAGTAAAACAGAAGTAATATCCGGCGTTCCGCAAGGAAGTGTTATAGGCCCTCCATCGTTCCTGATCCATGTTAACGACATGGGAGAAAATTTGAATAGCCGTCTTAGATAGTTTGCAGGCGATGCTGTCATTTACCATCTTGGAAAGTCATCAGATGAGCAAAACGACTTGCAAAATGATTTAGATAAGATATCTGTATGGTGCGAAAAGTGGCAAATGACCCTGAATAAGAAAAATTGTGAAGTTATTCACATGAGTACTAAAAAAAAAAAAAAAAAAAAAAACTAAATTTCGACTACGTGATAAGTCACAAAAATCTGAAGGCTGTAAATTCAGCTAAATACTTAGGGATTACAATTACAAATAACATAAATTGGAACCATCACATAGATAATATTGTGGGTAGAGCAAACCAAAGACTGCGATTCATTGGCAGAACACTTAGAAAGTGCAACAGGTCTACTAAAGAGACTGCTTTCATCAAGCTTGTCCACCCTATTCTGGAGTATTGCTGTGCGGTGTGGGATCGGCATCAGGTGGGACAAACGAATGACATCGCAAAGTACAAAGAAGGGCAGCTCCTTTTGTATTATCACTAAATAAGGGAGATAGTGTCAGAGACGTGATACGTGAATTGGAGTGGCAATCATTAAAACAAAGGCGTTTTTCACTGCGACGAGATCTTCTCATGAAATTTCAATCACCAGTTTTCTCCTCCTATTGCGAAAACTTCTGTTGGCACCCACCTACATAGGTAAAAATGATCATTATGATAAAATAAGAGAAATCAGGGATCGCACAGAAAACTTTAAGTGCTCGTTTTCCCGCGTGCCGTTCGAGAGTGGAACGGTAGAGAGACAGCTTGAAGGTGGTTGATTGAACCCTCTGCCAGGCACTTTATTGTGAATAGCAGAGTAATCACGTAGATGTAGGTAGATGTAGATACTACTGTATTTATGCCTGATAGTTGGTTTGTGGCCAAGTGGTAGGGTTGCCCGTCTACAATCGCCTGTACAGGCATGTCTTTGAAGTGCTCAACAAAAGTGAGCCAGTGGCGCTATCATGTTGCCAGACTGGTTGAGGGGGCTTTAAAGGGACAGTGTGTTGTTTCATTTATGTATGTGTCACACCCTTTCACGATCACTCCACGAAAGGTAGCGAAGCAGGAGGTCTGAGAGAACACAAGCACCCTCCGTCGCCTGGGATCGAGTTCACACTTCGTCGAATGGTTTCCAGTGATTCCCAGTCATTCCACACTGTACACCAGAGCAAACATTGTGGCCGGTCTACTCTCCAAAGAGGTGGGGTCATGTTATGTGAAACTGCTGGCCTGTCCTTAGAGAAATGGTGAATCGTCCAGGTCATGTCAGAAGTGTTGTAGGCCGTCAAGAACAGCGCCTTGTTGCTCATGACATTGCAAACTGGTTTTCGACCGTTAAGTGTGTGGATATGATATCCCCAGGGAAAGCGTCGGTTCCATTGACACCCTTTATGCCTCTCCCTGAGGCCTTTTCTGAGCGGCAGTGTGTCTGAAATGTTTTCCTCAGCAACTCATTAGCAAACCACGTGATTTTAAAGCTGAGAGTCGTGATTCTGACCTCCACCATGGAACGTGAAAAAGAAGGGGTGAATTGTAGGGTAGGCCTGTCGGGGTGGCCGAGCGGTTCTAGGCGCTACAGTCCGGAACTGCGAGACGGCTACGGTCGCAGGTTCAAATCCTCACTCGGGCATGGATGTGTGTGATGTCCTTAGGTTAGTTAGGTTTGAGTAGTTCTACGTTCTAGGGAACTGATGACCTCAGAAGTTAAGTCCCGTAGTCCCAGAGCCATTTGAACCAATTGTAGGTTAGAGGGAGTGGCACGACCTTTCCACTGTGCGACTCGTCTACGGAGTCATTGCGCATAATTGTGGTGAAGCTTACTGATATTGTTAGAACAATAACCTACCTTACAACTGATCTCTGGCATTATTCCCACACATCGACACCTTGCTGACCGTAGCGTCGCCGATCCCGAGGTTGGCGCCTCTCTTCCGCGCAGTTACAGAAGAACGAAAAACGTCCCCTTAGAAAAATTAATGAATGACTGTGCTGATAAACCCCTACGTTATTTGATTTTCAAACAGCTGAGCAAAACTGAACGTACTCAGACATTCACTAAAGTGACACACAATATTTTTAGCGCAACGCAATCTGACTTTCATTACTCCCTACAAAAGAATGGCCCTGACTAACAATAACCTACACCTTTCATGATCACTTACCTCACAAAAATCTTCGTTACTCGAACTACTGCAACAGAGCGAGCGCCAATACTGCCAGCTAAATAAAAGATTCTAACTACTGAAGGCACTAACTACTGATAGGCATAGTTAGCAAATGAAAGATTTTGATAGAGAACAGACAATGTATTTACCTTAATAGTGTTCAAAAGTCATAATATATATAGCAGTTCATGACATCCAGTCTTACAAATTTACTGTCTCTGATGGACACAAGTCCAGATCACCCGCTCTCAAAACTCCGCCATTTCTCTCCTCACATCCACCACTGCTGGCGGCTCACCTCCAACTGAGAAACGCTACGTGCTGTTAACATCCAGCTGCCCAACACTACAATAGCAAACAACAATGCAAACTAGCCACAGACTGCACACAGCACAGCCAGTGATTTTCATACAGATCGCTACCTGGCGTTACCAAAAAAAAAACCTAAACAGCCTATTTACATAGTCCCCATGCTCCCCACAAAAAATTTTACAAATTGTTTTGGGCCGTAGGCAATAATGATTTGATAAAATTTTTCATAATTACAGTAACAAAGATATCAAATGCACATACTTATTGATACAATGTTGGTTAAAACCTAAAATATTCTCACAGTCTGTAAAGACAGTCCGGAATATTCATCATAGTATTAATTACAGTTTTATGCACAAAGTCTGAGCAGTAAAAGAAAATGCACATGGAAGTAGTGGAAGTAGTGTTGTCCTTCCAACAGAAAGATAATGCTGACTCTTGACATGCAGACAGGTAATGGTCCACAACAGAGCAAACCCACAGCAGAGTCAGTCGAAGTTTTGAAGAATACTGGTAGGTAGGTCATCACAGAGCAGACCCACTGTAGTCCTGGTAGAGATTATGGTATTGGTGGGCCACCAGAGGTGCAGACCCACTGCAGTCCTTGTAGACATAATGGTATTGGCGGGTCATCAAAGGTGCAGACCCACTGCAGTCCTTGTAGAGACGGACAGCAGCCATCTGTTGCGACTGTGCAGGGGCACAATCACCATCGAAGAGTCTTGCGGATAATATAGGAAGTCCATAAACCACCACTTGTGCACTCACAAAGTTTTTGGAATTGTCCTTAGAACCAGCAATGCTGTTAACCAGTCCCTTGCTGAATTATCAACACAAGTGCAAACACTAACAGTCCCAACTTCCCATCTATTGTGCATATACTGTGACCAACAGAAACGTGTGCAGTGAAATGTAACTTAATTTGAAGAACTGGTGTCTATACAGTTATAAATTTAGAACATAAGAATACAATTACAAAGGTACAAAATACATCATTAAGGAACATAACAATACCGATAACCTTTGTAGTAATAGGGGCTTTACAAAAGAATAGAAATAACATATACATCAGTTTTAGAGGAATTATGACATAAGTAAATACATAAAAGGTCAGAATAACTTTTGAAACATCAACTTCACACATGAGCATTAAAACAAAACAGAATAAATAATGTCTAAACATCTTCACAAAGTAAATAACACATTATTAGAAAAATTTTACATCATATCTCTTATCAGCTAAACACATGAAGACAGGAAAAACACAAATACACAAGGGTACACAAACGCATAGTGGGATAACACAATGAAAGGACAGGGTTTGTTTTACTGGAGTATTTTGCAAACAAAACTTCACCCTTCATTCATCATTATTCCCAAAAAGTCCTATCTATACCTCTTGTCCCTAAACCCTACTGTTTTGTTCATATATTCTTTAAAAATTATTTTTTGGCCAAACCATTTTCTTATAGCTTCTCAATGCGTTTCTTCCAATTCATTACAACTCGTTCTCTTATATAGCCTACCTCATCTTAAGCTAACTTAAATCTACTGAGCTCAAATGCATAATCTAAGGGACGAGGCAATGAAGCAGCACAAAACAATTAACACAAACAGCAATGACAAAAAATGCAAATTGGCAATGCAAGCAGCAGTATATCTAAATTAGCAAAGCAAATGCAACATTACAACTAATATAAGGCAATGTGCAGCAAACAAGAAAAATAAATCAGTAATAAAACTGGCTTAACAGAGTAATACAAAGTGAAATTCAGTAGAACTATGCCTGTCAAACAGCAGCAGCAAATGCTATAACTTATACCTAAACATGACAAAGACCAAGCAGAAAAAATATTACAGTAAAAATAGGAAATGTCTAATAACTATGTCACATCTTAACACTAGAGTGATGCATCACCTTGACTTTTTTGTAAATATCATAAATTAAGAGCTCCACTGTGTAATCATATGTTTTCAAGTTTGAGCGTGTCGTATTTGCGATGCTTTTACAAAGAAATGTCAATAGCGAGGATAAAGGCCTCTTGTGTTTTTCACCTAATGGCTTTCTTTTTTCAGACGACTATCTTTCAGCTGGTCACCCAAAACGCAGTACGTCAAGTCCATCTACTTTCTTTACTGAAATATTTATGGCAGCAGTTTCCACTACAGTGACAGTCTCATATAAAATAGAAAAATTCAAAGGATAGAAATATACATTAGAAGTGTGTAGAAACAAAATCTCATATATAACAGTGTCCAAAAAGTTTTGTCAGCATTGTGGTAACTAACATTCACGTATGTGCACACATTTCATAACTCTTAAAGTACGATTCTTGGTTTCCAACATTCTTTTCATAAATCAGAGTCTCTAACAACTACTCCTTATTCCTTACCTTATTACACATATACATATTCATCAACACGTCTTCAATATTTCCTCATAATAAGTGCCAAACATAAACAAATTCCTCATATAGCATCATCTCATTGATCATAATCATACCTCAACAGCATAATACACATCGTCATCATAATAATAACATCATAAAACTTCAGCCAAATCTCAAAAACGTCGTAGCTTTCTGCAATAATTTCAAAACCTAAAAAACTTCTCTGCTCATTTCAATAGTGTCATCTACCTCAAACGTACTTTAAAAATCATGATCCCATACGAAATACATCATTCAGAGCTCTCATAGTATCACAATGGTTTCAAAAAAAATATGAACAGTTCACAAAGTACAGACAAAATACAATTTCATAAGTGTGAAGTTATCCAACGGTGTAATTACGTAAACATCTGTCGCTGATGTAGTAAAATAGATGTGTGTCTCTCTCAGTTAAATGATCAGATAGCTGTGTAATTTATGTGTTAGAGAAATATGGTGCCGATGTGTAAAGTTGTATAAGCAAATACCATATCAGCTAGGGCTCCTTGTGCTTGCCAAACACATGGTACACAAAGTAAGGGTATACCCCCTGAGGAGTGATGTGATTATACCCTCAGATTACAGGAATGGAATGAAATGTATCACGGAAAACTTTCTCTGTAATTCAAAAATCTTTAAAAATAAATGTTTTAAGTACAAAAGTAATCACTCAAATATGTGTACTGTAGCGCTGGTAAAAAATGTGCCAAGTGTCGTAATTATCGTCGCCCATAAGCAAAGTTCTGTGGAAGTCAATGTACTTACCTCGTAATAAACAAAAGCGAAATGCTATGCGTATAGATATCGTAGTTATTACGTTCATTACCGTGATCAAGAAAGTACTATACTGTAATGTATTGTTGTGCTACGAAAAAGGCTGTCTCATTGTAGCTATACCACAAAATTTACTACTAAAACATGTTTTACTTTCCAGAAGAATTCAGAAAAACTGTGCAGATATAAAACAGATACAGCATAAAAGCAACAACGTAAATTGTGTCACACATTAGTAGCGTCGTGACATAATCGTGTAGCTGTCAAAGAAACCAAATGCTAAGTCATCTTTAATCTCATAGAATGTACTTCAAATAAAGAATGTCATTTCAAGTAAACCAAAATGTTGCATTAAGGTTTCATTAGCAGTATATGTTCTAAGTATGTAAGCCTTATAGTCGTTACGTAATCGTGCAACTAACAAGCAAGAATGAACACACCCAGTAACCCTGTGCCCTCTGTTCACTACAACAATGCATTTGTAATTACTTGTCTAAATAAGTTCCCTAGGTTCTTGACTGGATAGTTAACTTTAAAACATAGTTCCATGTTAACAGTTTCTAAGCGTGACAAAGAGCACCAGTAACATGAAGTGAAAAATTTTATAGTAAAGACTAAATAAAAAAACAGATTATCTCTCAATAAACGGATTTACATGTGAAATGTGGTGCTAACCTTTACTCTTTCTAGTACGCAGAGTTTCAACTTCAACGCAATTATCATGGGGTACACGTCGGATTCTGTAAGGTCCATTGTAAATCAGAAAGAATTTGTGACTCAAGTGTTTCTCCTTATGTGACAATGAATGAGCTTTAATGAGAACTTTCTGACCAATATACAATTCCTTTGCATTTGCTTTACCGTGTAGTTTTCTCCTTTTGTCTGCTGCAGATTTTATATTTTTAATAGCCAAATCAATTACGTCTCTGTGTCGAAGTTTACGTGTGTTCGGGAAAGGTACAAGCACTCTGATTCTCTTCGGTTTTTCTTCATTCTTCAGTACAAGAATAGGTGGTAAAGCAGTGGAGTCATGAAGCATTTCCTTCAGCACGTTTTGAAATAAGTGTAAATATCTGTCCCAATGCTGATGCTTTCTGTGACAATAAAAGTCTGCAAAGCTTATTGATTTCTTTCATAATCCGTTCAGACGGGTTACAATGTCGTGAGTACAATGAAATAAAAACAGGTTTGATTTTACGATTCCGGAGCATGCGTGACCAAACAGCAGATCTGAATTGCGGTCCGTTATCTGAAATGACTTTACTAACGTGTCCAACTTCACGTAAGAAATTTTTAACAAGGGCGTTGGATACAGACCGTCCAGTGGCTTTACGTAACTGAGTGAAAGAAACAAATTTTGAAGTAAGTTCAACAGCGACGAGAACGTACGAAAATCCATTCGATGTTTTGACAAGGGGTCCCAAGAGATCAACAGCAGCAAATTCTTTTAATTTAGAAGGAATGATAGGAAACAATGGAGCACGATGTGAGATAGTAGATGGTTTAGCCTTTTGACAAAGTTTACAAATAGACAAGACTCTTCGAATTCTCTTTACCATATTGTTAAAATAACAAGTCGTTCGAAGAATATGATAACATTTTCGTGGACCAAAATGTGCGTAGCTGAAATGAATGTACCAAATGAGCTTATTAACAAAATCGTCTGGAATGCAAAGTACCCATAGCTTGTCATCAACAGTGCAGCGTTTGAAGAGTATGTTGTTTCTAACCGTATAATAATGCCGAATCTGAGTAGGAGTCTTTTCATGCCATTTACTTTTGTTGTCTTTCCAAATCGGATCTTTATCTTGTTCATGAGGAATGTCCTTTAAAGATGTGGTGATGAAGTTTTCAAAGGCGACTTTCTGAATGTAAAGAATACTGAAATTTTTCTCCAGGTTTCCTTCTGTGTTTCTTTTCTCAAGCCCAGCCGGTGCGCGTGACAGTGCGTCTGCAACAATGTTCTCCTTGCCGGGAATGTAGACTATTGTGAAGTGGAATTCTCGCAGAAACAATGCCCAACGTTTTAACATGTCATGATTTAATTTTGAAGACATAAGAAATCGTAAAGCACGATGGTCACTGTATACTTTCACTTGCTTACCAGAAAGAAAGAAACGGAATTTGTTTAATGCCCAAACGATAGCTAAAGCTTCTAATTCAGTAACGGAATAATTTTTTTTCAGATTTTGTTAGCACTCGGCTAGCAAAAGCAATGGTTTTCTGAACAGTAGTGTCATTTTCTATGGCTTCTTAAAATAAGTGGGCACCAAGACCAACTTTAGAAGAAACCGTGCTAAGGCATAATTCTTGTGACAGATCTGGATAAGCTAGTATTGGCGCGTTCAGTAGCGCTTCTTTCAAAGAATTGAATTCCAGCTGTGCCTGTTCGTCCCAGTTCAAAATAGTATTTTTTCCGGTGAGAGAACAAAGTTTTGGTGTTACTAGAAATTGCATATTCAGAAAACGACGGTAAAAATTTACGAGACCTGGAAAACTGCGGACATGATTTTTTGGGGATGGAACTGGATTGGCTCTGATTGCCTCTAACTTTTCAGGATCCGGCTGAATGCCTTCAGAAGAAATAATATGTCCCAAAAACTTCACCGTTGTCCTACCGAATTCAGACTTTTCCAAGTTAACTGTAATTCCAGATTCTGCAAAAATTTGTATCACGCTGTTGAGGATGCGATTATGTTGTTCCCATGAGGCTTCTGCTATCAGAATATCGTCCACATATAAGGTGATGTGACGTTTTAATAACTCAGGTAATATGGAATTTAGCCCACGAATGAATGCTGCCAAAGAAATGTTCAAACCAAAAGGAAGTTTCCGAAATTGATAACAAACGCCGAAACAAAGAAAAGCTGTGTATTTTCTACATTCTGGATGAAGTTCGATCTGATAAAAGCTGGATCTGAGATCAATAGAAGACAACACTTTTACACCATTAAAATTTTGAAGAAGTTCTTCCAACGTTTGCGACCTGTCTGTTTCAGGAATGATAATAGTATTGATTTGTCTCGAATATAAGACAAGCCTGATCGATCCATTTATTTTTTCAACAACATGTAATGGATTGTTGTATGAGCTTACTGCAGGCTCAATAATGCCCTCGTCAAGCATTGATTTTATTTCTGTTCTAACACGGTCCCTATAAAGTACTGGAATTACGTATGGTCTAACACAAAATTTAGTACGCTCACGAACACGAAATTGGTATTGAAATCCCTTGATTGTTCCTGTTTTGTGAATAAAAACTGTGGAATGTGCTTGTAAAATCTCAAAAAGGTCCTGTCTATCAGTGTCATTACAATTCTTAATTGTTTGAATTTTATTCTGAATTAACTCATTAGTATCAAATACGCCGTTGATATCATCCCTGTCAGTACTTGCAGAGTGATTGTTAGTGTCAAGTTTCGTCGAAAATTCCGAACTGTTGTCTAACAGGAGGTAAAGTCGATTAATTTCCTCGTCATGGTTTGAGCGCCAATCTTCAAATTTCAAAGCTGTTGACTTACCTCCTTTCTCTAAACTTATTTCAGCATCGTGAAAGTTTAAGGTTGCTTTGTATTCATTCAAAACATCTACTCAAAATATAATTTCTGTTGACAATAATTGAACGATAAGGAAGTTCATAGAAAAACTGTGACTTTGAGAACAGAATTCTAAGTTGGTTTGTTGGCGTACATCTACACTTTTTCCAACGATTGCACCTTGTAATTTAATCTTACGTAATGGAAGTGTGGGGTAATCATTCGATTTGTTGCATTTGCTAAAGGCGGTTTCACTAATTACTGAAATGGGACTGCCAGAGTCAAGTACTGCCGTAAACTTTACGTCACTTACTGTAATGTGTATTACAGGATATGCAATGTTGTTATGTTTTATGTCATGTTCCTGGAGTAAGAGGTACCTAATGTCTTCCATTTTTACGTAATTACTAGCCACGGCAGCTATGTCATCAGCTTCATAAGTATGTTTTGTGGCTGCCAGCGGTGTGAGTCATTGCCTATTGTCTCTTTGTTGGTGAGCGTCGCTATTGGGATTTGGAGATCTAACTTCTACAAATTCACCTTATCGAGAGGGCCCTGCCCTGTTTGAATCCTGCCAGTTCTGATGGAATTCAGGTCTGTCGATTTGTCGCTAGTTTACATAGTTTCTTGTTTGTCGGTCATATGCTGGAGAATTTCTCCTGGAATCGTAACTGTGCGGTGAATCGTTGCGTCTGATGTTATTCTGTCTCCCTTGATAATAATTATTTTAGTTCCCATATTGTCTGTTTCTCTCATTGTCTCTGTGATAGCCATTACTGCGAAGAGGTGATCTTTCCCTGTAATTATTACTACTCTGCCAACGGTTGCATACAGGTGGTGTCTGTTCTGGTCACGATTTACGTTGTGAGAATAGCCTTGTTGTGTCCAGTTATTATTTCTGTCGTCACGGAATTGTGACGCATGTAACCTGTAATTGTTGTGCTCCTGTTTTCGCATTCCGCGATTGTCAGTGTCAATTTCCAGTTCTTGTAACAGTCGCTGAAAAGCTTCAATGTCGTCTTTGCAACGTCCTGCCAAAATAATATGTCGTAAATGTTCAGGCAATTTGATTAAACAAATGCGGATGAGTTCTAAGGGGCTGTATGGGTTTGACAGGTACTGATTCTTGTGCAACACGTCTTCAAAATATTTCACAAGACTGGAAAATTCTGATTGTTCGAAATGTCTCATCATTATGATGCTATGTTTTACTCAGTCTTGTGTAGCTTGAGACCAATATGCTCAGAGGGAGGCATGATAAAATTCTCCTTCACTGTGACAATCGTGAATGACCGATCGCATTCTTACAGCTGCTTCATTATCTAGGTAGCCACACATAAATTCTAACCTGTGCTCCAGTGACCAGTTGGGAGGAAAACAATGAGAGAATTGATGAAGCCATGCTTGTGGATGAATGTTGTTACCAGTATTCTTAAATGTTTTGAATTACGAGTAGTAATAAACAGCTTATAGTCAAAATCATCATGTCGGTGACTCGCATGTCGTTCATTGTTACGTCGTTTCGGTGGTTCCATCTCAAAATTCGGTGTACCTTGCCAATATCTTTCATAATTTCCGAAATGCCCTGTATTATTATTTTGTGACTTTTCCGTATTTCTAAGTCCCTCTTCCCATGTAGGAGCAAGAGTCTCCTGTGAAATATGTAATTCTTGTATTACCTGTGTCAACTGTTCTTATACTTCCCGGATTTCTCTATTGTACTGTGTATTGATTTGATTTTGATTTTGTTTGAATTTTCTAATCTGTTCATACTCTTCTGTGTCTGTGAAGGCTATGGGTCTTGTGTCATTCGTATCATTATCTACCTTTGTAGATAAGTTAGTGAACTGATTTGGAAGTTCGGCTACTTTCTTCGATAGTGAACTGATTTCCTCAGTATGTTTTTCTGTACCAAGTTTCAGAATGTCCATTTGTGTTGAAATCGCATCTACTGTGTCCTTTAAGTTTTCCTGAGTTTTTGCAAGTTGCGTAACCGAATCGGTAGATGCAACTGAGTCAATTTTAGCTTGTAAGGTGTCGTGATTTTCATGAAAAATAGTTTGCAGTTCCTTTATGGCTGCTTCGTGATTCTGTAATGCATTCTCATGACGCGAAAGAATAGGTTGGAAATGCTCAGAAATTTGTGTTTTTACGTCATTTCAGACTTTTTGACATTTCGATTCGATTTTAAGCAACTCAGCAGTTAAACCTTCACGTGTTTGTTCAAGCGTGGTGTTTAACTTTTGAAGCTGTTGCTGTGACTGTTTTTGAATTTGTCCCATGGAGTCTAACTGTTGCTGTGTTTGTCTCTGGTGTTGTTCCACTGTGTCTAACTTCTGAAGATTTTGTTCCATTGTGTCTAACTTTTGAAGATTTTGTTCCATTGTGTCTAACTGTTGCTGTGTTTGTCTCTGATTTTGTTTCATTTGTTGCATTAATTGCAATAGTAATGTATCAGTGTCTGGAATCTGTTCCTCTATGCTTTTCGGCAGTGCATTTGCACCGGCAACATTGACATTTTGACAAGCAGAAAATGTGTATTGACTTATTTGAGAAAACGGTGAGGACGCAAAACCTGAATCTACAGTATTTGCAAGATTGTGTCCTGTCATTTCGGATTCCTGAGGCGAACTGTTGCCGACCGATCGATCGATAATGGTTCCCTGTTCACTAATTGTTTCACTGTCTACACCATTATTTGCAGCCCGCTCCATTTCCCTATGGACAATTACCAAATTACTAGTTTGGACATTAGTTAATTCGATACACGGTGCCGCTAACACACTGCTTTCGTCTTCACTGTCATTTCTCAGTTTACTTTGGAGCCTAGTATTACGTTTTTCACACGCCATTATTGTCACAATATTTCACACGACAACACAGAAAAGCACAATTTGAAGAGCAAAATAAGGAAACACATTAACATAGTATTGAAAATAATATCTCCTCAATTGCAAGCGCAGCTGCGAAATACTTGGTGAAAATCTACATGCATGCCACAAATGTTTTACTGTACAACAATGAAAAACTACAACTACAAAGGAAATTCTCTACAATTACGTGCTAGCAATAAACAATAGCTACACTAATTACACAAACTACAAGAAAAAATCAGAGATTCCAGTGAGGTATTCTCGGCTAAGGGTCGACATATGAAACGTCCCCTTAGAAAAATTAGTGAATTACTGTGCAGGTAAACCCCTTACATTATTTGATTTTCAAACAGCTGAGCAAAACTGAACGTACTCAGACATTCACTAAAGTGACACACAATATTTTTAGCGCAACGCAGTCTGACTTTCATTACTCCCTACAAAAGAATGGCCCTGACTAACAATAACCTATACCTTTCATGATCACTTACCTCACAAAAATCTTCGTTACTCGAACTACTGCAACAGAGCGAGCGCCAATACTGCCAGCTAAATAAAAGATTCTAACTACTGAAGGCACTAACTACTGATAGGCATAGTTAGCAAATGAAAGATTTTGATAGAGAACAAACAATGTATTTACCTTAATAGTGTTCAAAAGTCATAATATATATAGCAGTTCATGACATCCAGTCTTACAAATTTACTGTCTCTGATGGACACACGTCCAGATCATCCGCTCTCAAAACTCCGACGTCTCTCTCCCCACATCCACCACTGCTGGCAGCTCACCTCCAACTGCGCAACGCCACGCGCTGTTAACATCCAGCTGCCCAACACTACAATAGCAAACAACAATGCAAACCAGCCACTGACTGCACACAGCACAGCCAGTGATTTTCATACAGGGCGCTACGTTTCGTTACCAATAAAAAAACCTAAACAGCCTACTTACAAATATTGTAGGTCCTCTGGTACGAAATTTCAAGATTCTACATAATAATGGGGAACCATTGATTGTTTGTGTGTGTTACTCATTCCTTCGACAGGCTTATTCGTCTTTTTTAGAGAAGAGCGTGAGGGATTAGACGTCAGAGAACCGTAGCACTGATATACCCCTACCTGTGTCCTATTATTTCCCTTCATGAATTTATTTTTTAGAAAATACGCTAAAACG
This sequence comes from Schistocerca cancellata, assembly GCF_023864275.1. Lineage (NCBI taxonomy): Eukaryota > Metazoa > Arthropoda > Insecta > Orthoptera > Acrididae > Schistocerca > Schistocerca cancellata. The sequence goes on along the minus strand of NC_064634.1, from coordinate 418,791,699 downwards.
TGGCACAGAGGCTTCTCAGGTGTCATTGTTTCCATGTTTCATTTTTAATGTCAAACTTTTATATTGTAGGGGCCTATCACATGCTAACCTCTTCCATCAAGCGTGAAGGAGATTCATGTGTGGTGCAGTCTTCACAAGTGAGATAGGCAGAGAGAAAGAGGCTGTACATGCTTTCTGGTGCCTTCAATCATGCCTGTATGTCTGAAGGACATTGCATAGTAAATCGTAAGACACAGACTCTCCAAAGTACCAGCACATAATTATACATGTCATGATAATAATAAATAATATGAATGCGTGCTGCCTGTTCTTTCAGACTTGACTGAAACAACGGACACCACGAGCAGCCATCAGCTGTGGTACATACACCCAGAAAGACTAGTGCTAGGACCTTCATATTTACAGGACATCTTTATTACTACGTCCTGCAGAAATGATTAGAATTTTAGTCACCTCGGTGGAGCATGTGTCCTGTTGCCTAGTAGAGACAGTGTCCACATTGGGCCCTGATAACTTGTTCAACGCGTGTTGGCATCGACGCGCATAAGGCACGAATGGCGTCATGTTGTATAACCAACCAGCTGATTCAAAAGTTCATCTGTGGTGGTCGGCATTGGGTCACAGCATTGCATCCGTCATTTCATCATATGCCGTGCATTTTCGATTATCGACAATTCTGGTTACCTGGCGAGCCAGGTGAAAAGGATAACATCCTGCGACACTAAGAAGGTACTTGTTCGTGCAGCAACACGTGGTCGTGCATTGTCTTGATGAAAAATGGCGTCAGATGTGTTCCTCATAAAGGGTACGGCTACAGGACGCAGGATGACATTCACTTTGGTCACATTGGTCACAGTGCCCTAGAGAAATACCAACTACGATTTGTGGGTCTACCCAATAGTACTCCACACCATAAGACCATGAACTGGCGCTGTTTGTCTTATGTGAATGCAATCACTGTGATGCCGCTCACCGTCTCTGAGGAAAACCAAAATGCGGACATCATTTTCAAAGAAACAGAACCGGGATTCGTCCCATAACATTATCTGATGCCCTTTCTGAGCCACGTCGAGGTTGCTCGCGTCGACTTTCGAGTTTATGGAGCCACTAGCTCGAATGTCATGTGATGTCTCTATGGTTTGAAGCCACCGACATCTTTGTTCGAATTTGTTAATGGAGACAGGGCGTGTTATGGCGTGGAGAGTTGGGGAATGGTAACGGAGAGAGGAGGACAGTGTGACAGGTCCTCCCGGCGGGTAGGGCGAGCACTGGTGCAAGCGTCTTGGGGGCGGAGTCCAGCGAGTGGTTGCCGGTCATATCGGCCGGCCGATTTGAATCTGTGGCTGACTTAGAGTGCCATCTACGGGCGTAGCCTGGCTAGTCAGCTCTCGGGCACACCAATGAGAGAGCTGAAGCCAATTTCGGTGTGCTGTATTCTGGGTCCCCTTTCGAAGCGACAAGCGTCAACTTCAATTCGTGAACTTCAGTTCAGTTTTGGGTTTTGAGCTCTTAACTTCTATTTTCTTATTGATACCTTTAGGTCTTTCGCCGTCATTGCAATTTGTTAGCTGACTTATTACACAAGATGGTTCCTTGAATTGCGGCTGTTGTTTGCTTTCCCTGAGTTTATGCTGACCTTGGTTTTTTATTAACAGGATATCTTAAACTGCGTTTCCACTGCATGACTGACACTCTCGTCATCTTCAAAGTGTGTTCTCTATAGAGAATCTTAAAGTGGCCGAAAGAGATGGAGGTCCGAGGGTGCCAGATCTCGACTGTATTGTGGATGAGGCAGTGATGTCCAACCCAGTTGGGCGATGCGTTCCCGGGTTCTCGGACTTGTGTGTGGGTGTGCACTATCGTGTTGAAGGAAGATTTCTGCTGGAACATGTCGGAAATGGTCCTTGAGTTTATTCAGTCTTCACTATGCCTCTGAATTGATGGTTGACCATCTCGGCATCACATCTACGAAAATGACGCCACCACAACCCCAGAAGACTGTCACCATGATTTCTCCAGCAGAGGGGGTTGTCTTGAATTTCTTCTTTTGTGGTGAATGATATTGACGCCACTCCGTGGACAGCCTCTTTGTTTCCGGAGCAAAGTGGTGCGCCCAGCTTTCGTCACACGTAACGGTTTATGGCAGAAAGGGCTCTATGTCGGTCTCAAAACGCTCCAACAATTAAGATGAAATGGCCTTTCCTTGAATCTTGTGGGCCGCTGTGAACATTCGTGGAACCCATCGTGAGCACCTCTTTGAATATCCGAGAGTCTCGATCATTGTAGACGCACTTTCAATGCTGACCGGCAACTTTAGAGCCAATTGTCGAGCTGTGATGCCACGGTCGGCACGAATAATGGCATCCGCACGATTCAGCCTGTCTGGAGAAGTGGCTGTGACAGGACGTCCCGAGCGAGGCTGATCATGGAACTCTGTTTCTGCATTTCCTGAGGCTGTAACTGTCTTTACCCATCGCCCAACGGCAGCGTCGCCATACACTGCACACACACGTTTATGGATGTTCACCACGTTTTCCTTTTCTGCACACAGGTATTCAGTAAAAGCACGCTGCTTGTAACGTAAGTCGTATGTAGAGGCCACCTGACGCTGCACTACGGCTCTGCCATCTGCCAGAACAGTGCGAAACTTCACTGGTGCACAAAACCAACATCAAATGTGAAGCACCAACAAGAACGATTGCCTATGTATGTTAATGGCAAAAAAAAAGTTGAGCGTTACTTATCGAACGACCCTCGTATTTGGCAGTTTTACGTAACTGAAGCTGTTATTAAAGAAGGCCTGTTTGTTTTCTACTTGGTAATGCTACTCAACTGAATTTTTTATTATTAACGGCCTGCCTGTTTTCTGTTTGGTAATTTTACTTAACTGAAGCTGTTATTAAAGAAGGCCTGCTTGTTTTCCGTTTGGTAATTTTGCTTAACTGGAGCTGTCATTATTGAAGGTCTGCATGTTTGTATTCGGTAATTTTACATAATTGAAGCTTTCATTATTCATTGCCTGCGTGTTCCCTTTTAATTAAATTAAGAACTATTTCATAATTTGGGTTAGATGAAACTCTTATTACTCAAGGCCTATTTGTTTTCATGGCCTTATTATTGAGATTGATATCTTACTCAATCTATGTTGTAATTAACTGAAACTGTGATTGCCGAAGGCCTGTCTGTTTCAGAGGTATTTAAGTCAGTAAAATAAAATGACACATGATAGTACATGGTCCAAAATTTTTCCCTTACACCCCTTTATCCATAATTGTAGATTTTAACTAGTCCTGCCCCTAGTGCTGCCGTTCCATATACCATTGCCGTCTAGCATGTTTCTGCTCATTCATTAAAGACAGGAGTGAACGACTTGCACGTAACCAGTGACATAATAAATGGCGGCAGACTGTCACCCCGACAGCGTTGCATGTGTTATTTGTCCCACTGTTGCGCCAGAGCCGAGGAGGACGGAGATCTGGTAACGCCATTCGGATGAGGTGTCGATCTTCTTTGTGGTGGAACCTGCCCCATCTTTTCCTACGGCTTTTCGTGAATCGCACAGCCGAAAAACTTCGTCTTGCACGAGCAGCAATTTCCTGGATGGATCCATCACATTCTCTCACGACAATAATGTGCCCCCTTTGAAACTCACTTATTTTGTGGTATGATTCGTGCATACATCTACGAGGTATCCTACACGTCTTCTCAAGTCACACTGATCCTTTACCTTCGGCTTATACCGACAACGAGAGCCGTAGACACATTTTACTGATAGGTATTGTTGTGCCATGATATTCACCTTGAACCCGTGGGCCGACATGGTTGAAATGCCAATCATTTCTGGAGATCATACTAAAGTACGTGTTCTGTCAATATGAACTTCCTGTCTCCAGTCGTTCAAGGTGTTCTCTTTGTTCTGATCATGAGTGTATTATGTAACCTGAGAGTGGAAGGGGAGAAAGGAATTGAAAGACAAGAAACTATTGGTGTCAGTGCATCGGGACTCTCTGCGTAATCAGCGGTGACGAGTGGAAATGTGTGCCGTGCCGAGATTCGAACTCGGGACCCCGTATTTACTAGGAAGTTGCATTAACCACTGCGTCACCCGGACACAATGTTTACCTCAGTTGCGTGGACTACCGCGGTATTCCTCCCGGGTGACCCACGTTCCCACCTGGCGCCGGCTATCCGCGCTTGTCGTCCATGTCGTCTGTACCTCTTACTTTGATATTCTCGCAGGAGGTCGAACGTAATTGTGCATCCGCCCCGAAGGTGGTGCGTTCATTGCCCATCCTGCCCAATCAGTAATACGCATGCTTGCTGTCTGTTCTTTTGGAATCTCAAAGTAGCGAGCATGGAGTACATGGACTGTACTCCGAATAGGAGACGCTAGGTGGGAGTGTGGATAGATTGGGAGATGTGCCGAGTTAGTCAGCGTAACTGTATAATCGCCATGTTTGGGTGGCGCACTGGTTAACGCAACTGTCCAGTAAAAAGAAGATCCTAGGTTCGAATCCCGGTGTGGAACACGTTTTCACTTGTAAAACTCAGAGTAATGTCTCGATGCAGCTGATGTCAGTTGTTCCTTCGGTTTCCTTTCCTTTCACCTCCACTCACCTTCAATTTACGTAACGGTAAATAAGTCTCTGCGCGGGAACCACAGCAATCGTGAGAGTGAAACTTCCTGGCAAATTAAAACTGTGTGCCCGACCGAGACTCGAACTCGGAACCTTTGCCCTTTGTGGGCAAGTGCTCTACCAACTGAGCTACCGAAGCTCGACTCACGTCCGGTACTCACAGCCTTACTTCTGCCAGTATCTCGTCTCCTACCTTCCAAACTTTACAGAAGCTCTCCTGCGAACCTTGCAGAACTAGCACTCCTGAAGGAAAGGATATTGCGGAGACATGGCTTAGCCACAGCCTGGGGGAGAGCTTCTGTAAAGTTTGGAAGGTAGGAGACGAGGTACTGGCAGAGGTAAAGCTGAGAGTACCGGCCGTGCTTCGGTAGCTCAGTTGGTAGAGCACTTGCCCGCGAAAGGCAAAGGTCCCTAGTTCGAGTCTCGGTCGGGCACACAGTTTTAATCTCCCACGAAGTTTCACCACTGTTTTGTTCTGCTTTCAGTGTAGTCAAAGAACCAGCACCATCCACCGAATGTGATAGCGAATATGAAAAACACCATCAATAAAAATATTGATTAATCAGATAGTCTTAAAATAATAGTACTGTGTACAGCAAGTTATATGGAAGCTACTAAATAATAAAAATTATTTGTCTGTATGACATTAAAATGACTTGAACTTATAAATAATAGTGAGTTTCAAAATCAAAATAAGCTCCACAAAATGGCTGCTGGGCGCCGTTCTACACGCTTGCACTAACAGAAATCTTGAGAAATCTATGAGTGACACGTCATGAAAGCCGCTGCACTGTTACAATATAATCTAACTTTAACAAGCCTTCTTCTCCAGACACAATTTGCCACATTACCAGTTAAGCCATATTACCTTTAGATACAGTTTTTCTAGGCTTCTGCACACTAAGTTATGGTCGGTGTACTAGCTCTCTTGCTATGGCTAACGTCCCTTCAAAATGAACAAGGCGAATGAATGGAACCCGCCTTTGATTCATGTTATAAACAGCACAATCACAAAACAAACACAAATATAATAACAGTTTGGATGTTAATAAAGCACTTCAGTTGTATTTAATCCTTTATGTCTTGATAACTATCTGTTTAATGCACTAAGTGCCACATCTTCAGGTGAATATATAACTAAAACATAGTCACGTGACGTGTTCCACGATTGCGTATAAACAAAAGACGCGGCACCATTCACTGATCTGGATTGGAATCCATTCACCCCGTTGTTTCATTCTATGACGTGCCGCCTTTTAGTGATGTTTTCTTTTGATGGAGAATGAGTATTGAGTACCATGTTCCTAGCTTTTCAAGTCTAGTTTTTAGTTGTATATTCATCTGAAGACGAGTCTCTTAGTTCCGTGAAATCGGTAATGATCAAAAAATAAGGTATTAAATACAGATGAGCCGGCTTATTGATACCCATGATGATTACTCATAGCTGTGATTGGCCTATCTACGAGGCTGTATGCACATGTACGGAAATTTACTGTCGGACTACGGTAAACTAGGAGCCTGAGAATCATAATTAACGATCAAAATAAATTTCAAAACAGATGTAAAACAAATAAGTAAAAAATTTCTTAATTGGAATAGAAATCAGTTCATTTGCACGGCAAAACTGTGCACTGTACCCTTACTTCTAGTTAATTTTGGTTCAGTTAAGCTTTATATGCTGTTAATAACATTTTATATTATTTACTTACCGTATTTTGTAAGTAACAAATATAGTATACACTAGTACGTTTCGTTCTCATCGCAACGGCAGACATTCCCTGAGTTGTGTACACCGAATGGCACCGAAATATCCCAACATCACATACAGGCGTTGTGAGACACATTCACATTTAAAGTTAGAAATATTCAAAGAAATTTGACTTGAAAGTTATAACTGACCTGTAACTTTCTGCTCTTCGTGTGTGACCGCTAAATTATTCATGAGAGTCGCGAACTGTAGCGTGTACTTGTTGCCCCTTTTTTCCTGTGACCAGAAATAGTATTTTCAGCGAAAGGGGCATTATGCCACGAGCGCATAGCGAGTTCTGAATACAGTTCTTGAGCGGAAGGTGGTTCAGATAGCTGGGCCGAGTCCGCGGCTCCCTTGTTACCTAAATTGAAGTCGGCGGCGCTGCACAAAGCAAGGTGTTTTAACCCGGCAAAGCGCCTCCGCCTCGCAGGGCATCGCGTTGTTTTAAATTAACCCCGGGAGATCTCGCGGATAGCTGCGGCGGAGCTTATGTAAATGTCGCCAGCCAGCTGGGCTCGTTCGCGGCAGGTGCAGCGGCCTGGGCTGCCAACACAGCGCCGCCGAAATTATCTGCCCCCGGCAGGTAGGCGGGCAAGCGGCGGGAATCCCCGACGTGCAGGGATTAGGAGGGACTGGCGGCGCCTACACGGCGCTACAGCACAGCACAGCACAGCACGCCGGCTAAGTGAAGAGCCTCCAATAACAACAAGTAGCTACAACCACTTGCCGCGCCGGCCGGGCTGAGAGCGTAGAAGCAGCAGGAGGGGCAGAAGGGGGACGTGGAAAAGAGCATTTTAGGCGGCGAGGTTGCTCCAGTCAAGCTGACTGCACACAGTCTGTCAGTCATGAGGTCGTTGTACAGTTGCGTTAGCTATCGACAAACTGTGCTTGAAGAAAGTCGTACTTGTGGGCCAACAATAACTGCTGACGAAATGTCGACCACCAGTTGCAAGGTATCCCTAAGTTGACAAAAAGTCATGAGACACCTCTGAATAATGTGTCGGACATCCTTTTTCCAGGCGTACTTCCGCAACTCGATGTGTTCTGAAATCAGCAAGTCGTTGGATGTCCCCTGCAGAAATATTCAGCCTAGTTGCCTCTACTGTTGTCCATAATTACAAGTGTTGCCGGCACAGGACATTGTGCACGAATCGACGTGTCGATTATGTCCCATATTTATTTGATGGGATACATGTCAGGAGATCTGGGTGGCCAAATTATTCTGTCGAATTGTGCAGAATGTTCTTCAAATCAATCGCCAACAACTGCGGCCCGGTGAAATGAAGCATTGTCACCCACAAAAATTCCATCGTGGTTTGGGAACGTGAAGTCTATGAATGGCGGGATATGGTCTACAGGCAGCTGAACACAACCATTCCCAGTCAATTGTCCGTTCAGTTGGACCAGACAAACCAATGCATTCTATGTAAACCCAGCCCTTACCATGATTGAGCCACCACCAGCTTGTACCGTGTCTTGTTGACAACTTGGATCCATGGCTTCGATGGGTCTGCGCCACACTTAACACTACCATCAGCTCTTACGAACTGAAATCGGGACTCATGTGACCGGGTCACTGCTTTCCAGTCGTCTAGGGTCCAGCCGATATTGTCACGACACGAGGAGAGGCGCTACCGTCAGTAAAGGCGCTCGCGTCAGTCGTCTGTTGGCACAGCACATTTGTGCCAAATTTCGCAGCACTGTCCTAAGGAATACGTTCGCCGTACGTCCTAAATTGATTTCTGTGGTTGTTTTACGCAGTGGTCCTTGTCTGTTAGCACTGCTAATACTACGTAAACGTTGCTGCTCCCGATCATTAGGTGTAGGCTATCGGTCACTGCGTTGTCTGTGGTGAGAGGTAATACCTGAAATTAGGTATTCTCTGCACACTCTTGACACTGTGGATTACGATATATTGAATTCCTTAACAATTTCCGGAATGGAATGTTCCATGTCTCTAGCTCCAACTATCATTTCGCATTCAGTCTTGTTATCCCTGTCGTGCGGCCATAATCACGTTAGAAACCTTTTCACATGAATCATCTCAATTAAGTACAGATGCGCCAATGGACTGTCCATTCATACCTTGTGTAAGCAATACTAGAGCATTATGTATATAGCCATATCGCTATCCCATGTCTCCTATATATTCTGTTTTTACGTAGATTCGTCTCACGAGCAGTCTTTGTTATTACGACTGTGGTACACTGATCAAATTCGCATGTTCACGTCTGCTTGGACTGCACGAATATGTCTGCCAAGGTCTTTGAGGCGAGAGTGACGTTGGTCAAAGTCTAGAGCGAGCGTGGTTGTCACATATGCCATGCCGATTTGAAAGGAAAGCAAAGCGTTCTCTATCGCAGTGTTTTGTTTGGGCTGCTCAGGAGTGAAGCTGCGTTTTGCTCGTGTATGATGTGGTGTACTTTTGACTGAGGCTGCATTGCACTATACTCAGAAATGTGGAGAGTAATAACAAAAAGCAGCTTATGGTTTACAACCATGCATTAGTACTGAGAATCAGTCATAATACTTTCTATGCGACGAGTCCAGAATACAGGTACTCGGTTACGACTTGACGAGCAATACTGGAACATGTTGTTCCTTAGGCAATGTTATCGGTTCAGTACAGGAGTGGCTTTTGTGGCTTTGATAAGTTTGGGGCAGATTCCGTTCTGTATGCGTTTCATGTCTGACTCGCGACCCGGTTTAGCGTCTGTCTGATTAGAGACCAGGTTTAGCGAGAAAATACTTCGTGATCCATAGAATGTTTGTATCCTATGATTTTCAATGATCCTCGTAGGTGTGTGCTAAGGGGAGCACGCGTTTCATGTGACTTGAATCGATGTAGTCCATGTAAACTTTTATATCCTTGAAGCAAAATAAGGATCCAATATTAATGCGAACCTCATACCTTTATTCATACACTCAGGTGATTGAAGTGCAGTTTTGTGAATATCTTTGACGACTTTCACGTGTCTATGCGGAGGTAAGTAAGCTAAATAATTCTGTGGCTAATTCAATTAATATTTCGCATAACATCATTGCGCATAAGGAATACTTAGAAATAAGCTATTCTTAGCATAACTGAATTATTTTTAGTTTTCGGAAGGTAAGTACGCTTTGACAGTTTTTGCGGCAGATGCTCGTATCTTCCATAACAACAGTACATTACCTGGTCATCATGATCAATGGAAGATGCCAAGAGAAGTTTCGTTGTGTACATACGTGTCTCTGTGATGAATTACTCCTGAGGATAGTCAGATCGTTTAATAATATTATTTCCTTTTGCATTTATTCACTTATAAAAAGGGTATCTTTAATCAGGCGAATGCATGTAGAACTTTATTGTCATATCCAACTTAACTGTGATCATACCCAGTTTGATCTGACTCCGTAACTGAGGTCGCTAACATCACCTGTTTGATGGCTGTCGACTCGAAGGTAAGCAGGGTCGAATGCTGGTGGTGAGTGAAATTTTCACTGTCAGTATTCGACTGACAGCAGGAGGGAGGGAGAAGGGGAAGAGCTGTGGGGTAAAATTCCTGATCATTACTCTATGCACCACGTCCCGCATTAAATTCCAAACATCTTCGTTAGTGTCTCCTGATGTGGTGACGTGTGACAATGTTGATGAGGCTCCGTCTGTTGAATGGTGCTTCTGGTGAGGAGTAGACTGTGTGCAGGCACCAGGTTTCACTCTTTCTCTTCTCTCATCCACAACAAACAATACAAACATAACATTACACTGCACATGCGTCCATCACATTCTCCTACTCTACAAGAACATATTCTTCAGACTTAGACCTATCTGCAAAGAATGGGGCCAATGTTCGTAGTGTACAAAGAAGGGCAGTTCATTTTGTACAGCCACGAAATACGGGAGAGAGTTTCAGTTCGCATGAAAAGATTTAGGTGTTTGTTTCTCCCGCACGTGACTCGAGCAGTAGAGAAATGGTGTGAAAGAGATTTGGTGAACCCTCTGCCAGGTACTTAAAGAGTGCATTACGAAGTAGCCATGTAGAAGCAGAAGTAGACGAAGAACACCCTTTCTGACAGACAGCTGAGCCAACAAAATGGGATATCACAGCCAACAATCGCACACGATGGGAAAAAAATACACAAGCCGCTTCAAAATCGTTCTTAATATGGCGTCAAAAAAGAAAAGAGAGAACACATTCTGCATTACTAAGGCTGCTGTCCACAGATTAATGTATATTAAAGATGCACAGTGCATGGCTTATAGGAGGACTGAGCTTGAATACATAGACAGTGTTGAGCTGTGCACAGCTATCATTCATCCCCATTTTTTGTTTGTCATCTTCTATTACGGTACTGCCGCCTTGTTTTCTTATTCCATTTACTGGCGTTACTAACTTCCTGCCTTACTTGCCCGTGAGTGGCAGCAGCATCGATAAGTTCACTGTCGTACCATCTCTGGAGCGACTGGTAGTACTTCCGGGTCGTTGTGTGTCTGGCAGTGAGTTCGGGACGGACCAGCAGTGCAGTCGGGACGCAGCAGCAGCAGCAGTCAGGAGGACAGAGCGCCGTTGAGGCGCAGACAACCAGTGCTCGCCGACCGCTGGCAGCACACATGAACTGTCCGACAGAGGAGATTGGAACGGGACGACCGTTGGTTGATCGTACGGTTGGTCGTCTCATCGGCGACGTATATTTGGTCCTTTCACCGTTTCCAGGCCTGGGCTGTTGGTCGGTTGGCGTGGAGCAGCGAGGAAATCTCCGTGGTGCGTAGTTTGGCCGGGCCCGCTTGCAGCCTCTATGCGGTGCCACAGTGTGTGGCGCTGTTCACATTGCTACGAGGTCTGTGGCTCTCCTACCCTGGACACTAAAGTTGAGTTTTGATTTAATCTACCAGCAAGTCAAGACGGTTCATATTGTGTCATTTGGAGTTCTTTGTCAGCTGTTGGGATATTCCTGCGTGCAACAACGTTTTCAGGTTGGAAAATTCTAGCCACCCTCCGGTGGAGTTTAACTGTATTTGGTTATTTGAATTGAAGTGCACCAGCCGAATCTTGTGCCTTGTGGCCGTTAATGTTCCGGTTACCTGCCCTGGCCATTGAAATAAATTTGAGTGTAGTTTCCTCGTTGTCTTGTTGCTGTCCAGCATGGTGTGTAGTTTGGCAGGTCCATGTATGATTGGTTGTGGGCGCCAATATCTTCTATGTTGTTCCGTTGAACTCCCTGTTGTGCCCTGGTTGGATGAGGTGGAAGTTATCCTGTCGGTGGGTCCGTTGACTGTCGGTCAGTTGGGTTGTCGTCGGATCATGAATGGTTGGCCCGACTGCCTGTCTCACCTAAGTGAGCATTTGTGTTTGAATTCCAGATCGAACCTCTAACATATGAGTGCACTTGGGTGTACTATCTTATTTTTATTTGTTCTTGTTGTTTGTACTTGTATGGCTTCCAGGAGATTTATTTTTAAATTAAGGTTGTTTTGCCTTTAAGGTGTAAGAATCTTTAGGCCATCAGCCTAATTTAAAGACCTTTAGCGTTTTAAAAGTTTTAATGTTGTAGAATTTTAAGTGTTGAGCATTCAGCCGATTTTGAGTTTGAGTTGTTTTGATCTTAAGGCCTTCAGCATAAATTAAATAACTGTTTCACGTAAGGCCTTTGGTATTTAAAAAAATTATTGTTATGGATTTTTAAGTGTTAGGCCTTCAGCCGATTTGAATTTAACTTGTTTACTCTTGAAGAGTATGATTCTTTGGGCCTTAAGCCTAACTAAGTAATTGTTTTAAGATAAGGCTTTGCCTTTTAAAATTCTGTTTTCGTTGAGTTTTGCCTAGTTAAGAACTGTTTTACGTCAGGACTTTTTTTTTTAATTTCATGTTATTTAGCCTTAAGTGTTGGGCTTTCAGCCGATTTTTGAATTCAAATTGCTTCCTCTGAAAATCTCAGATTCTTTGGGCGTGTTGTAAGATAAGGCTTACCTTTCAAATTTCTGATTATGCTTGTGTTTTAAGTTATTGGCCTTCAGCCATTTTTAAAGTGGCTTTCAGCCGGTAATTAAGTCCCAAAGATTAAGGCTGTGTGTTTAAAAATTTTTTTTTGAGCTATTGTAGTGTTTGATCAAATAATCAAGTTGTATGTTCGAGTGTAACTGACAACCCCTTATTTCGGCCCCTTTCCACAATTTAAACTACTTGTTCTGTCCTGCGGGTTAAGTGGGGCGTCTCAAGTGTACTTAGATTATTTAAAAATTAGTGCAATGTGCTGCTGGCTGTAACAATGCGTTGTACCACTGACATCAGTTTCAGTGAGGTGGGATTGGTTTTCGATAAGCAGAGTGCTGTCCATACAGTAAGATGAAGCTCGAATATAGACGACATACTAAAATACTTTAATAACTAATTCAATAAACTGATTATGTAAATGCATTTTACTTTTCATTCAGTTTCAGTGACTGCATTCTTTTTACCCAGCTGTAAGAACGGTACCATGTAGGGTGATGTAAATAATTTTAAAGCTTCCCGATAATGAATGATCGTTCGAACTGGTAATGCAAGTGGGTTTATTTCATCAAAATGTTTCCGTTGTTCCTAAAACTAACATTACTTTATGTGTTGCATGTTGGATTGTTTTTTAAGGAAACTGGACAGTTTTGACATTAAAATTTCAAATAAAGCTATTTATCGGTGTCAGGCACTACTTATTTTCTCCCACGTCGCGTTTCGAGAGTTCATACTCTCATCTTTATCGGGAAAACAGCGATTATCTTCCTACATGTGTGCCACCTGGATGCAGCCAGTTCTATGTATTGATTTCATTTTGCTACAAAAACTATAATAGGCAGTTGTTATCGCCTTATGGCTCTAATATTATACATTTGAAGTCTGCCGAGTGGTAACGTGCTTGCCTCCTATGCAGCCGGTCCGAGTTCCATTCGCGGCCGTGTTGGAGATTTCCTCCGCTCGTGGACTGTATGTTGTGTTGCCCTCATCATCATCTCATCCTCGTCACCGGCACGCAAGCAGCCCAATGTGGCGCCGACTCAAATAAAACTCGCGCTCTGCGGCCGAACTTTCCCGGATGGGGCCTCCCGGCCAACGATATCATACGCTCATTTCATTTTATTTCATATACATTTGAAATGCTGATGGAGTTAATTACAATTTGTTCCAGGGTGCAGAACCCTGCAGTTCGTCTTAAATTAATATTTTTGACTTTTTTTTCACACAGAAACAATGAAACATCCCCTTAGAACAATTTATACATGACTGTGGTTAAACTGACACACAATATTTTTAGCGCAACGCAATCTGACTTTCAAAAACCCCTACAAAAGAATGGCCCTGACTAACATTAACCTGTACCTTTCACAAATCACTTACCTCACCAAAAATCTTCGTTACTCGAACTACTGCAATACAGCGAGCGCCACTACTGCCAGCTAAATAAAAGATTCAAACTACTGAAGGCACTAACTACTGATAGGCATAGTTAGCAAATGAAAGATTTTGATAGAGAACGATCAATGTATTTACCTAAATAATGTTGAAAAATCATAATATACATAGCAGTTCATGACGTCCAGCCTTACAAATTTCAAAACTCCGCCATTTCTCTCCCCACATCCACCACTGCTGGCGGCTCACCTCCAACTGCGCAACGCTACGCGCTGTTCACATACACCTGCCCAATACCACAATGGCAGACAACAATGCAAACTAGCCACAGACTGCACACAGCACAGCCAGTGATTTTCATACAGAGCGCTACGTAACGTTGCCAATAAGAAAGCATAAACAGCCTACTTACAACAAGAACCAGTAATTTAAAGAGACCCAAGATAGTAGCGACGTAAAGATATGGTACTTTGCCTCCGAGATCATTCAGAACTAGTTTACATTGTGGATCAGAGATACTTATAGCAATTATAAAATTATTTCCTTCTACACAACATCTTGTTAAAATTATTATTTTGCAGAATATATGACAGTAATATTGTAAAACTTACAAACTTGTTTCTCTACAGTGATTTGCGACTCTTTATTTTTTTTTTATTTTCGGGAGGACGACGGTTCAAATCCGCCTCCGCCCATCCCAGATTTAGGTTTCCCATGGTTTCCCTAAATCGCTCCAGGTAAATGCCAGGATGGCTCCTTTGAAAGGGTACGGCAGATTTCCTTCCCAATTCCTGACACAATCCGAGCTTGTGTTCCGTCTCTTATGACCTTGATGTCGCACGGAACGTTAAACCAAATCGTCCTTCCTTTCCATCCTCCATAGAGAGACGACAAATCGGAAGAAAGGTAACATAAACGGAGCTCCTATTTGCAGCAAGTGCTCACCGTCTAATTATTTTAAGGTAAAGATTTAATTTTGTTAAGCAACATGTACATTTTGGTATCCACGGCAAATTATCGGTGAAGTGTTCACAATATTAACTGTTGTTCGTCACTCTCAATTTTCAGTTAAAAATATTTCATAAGAAAGCAAGCAGTAATTTCGTAACTTAAATATGTTTTTTTTAATAAGCTTCCGTTGTTCATAATAATTTGAAAAGAAGAACATTATTTTCATGTTAATGTGATCCACTCATATGTTATTAAAGAATCGTGAGACAGTTTCAGTTTAAAGCAACCTTCTTATTCATGTGGCAACATTTCATTAAGATCCACTTCACAGTTGGAAAGCAAATATTAACATCTTGCACTACTGAGAGAACAGCTAGCGGCAATTTTTTTTTTTTTTGTAAAAAAGTAATTTCTTTTACAAAGCAAGCTAAGATAAATACTAAGTCAATTAGAAACGCAGTGACTTATTTCAGGTACATAAAGTTCAACATTTCATATTACGCAGTTAAGCATACCGAGCACAGCTGAGTTATCTGTAGCGCAGTCGAGAAACACTTTTAGAGTCTAAACGTACGTTTCGAGATAAGGTTAAAAAACGGCATTCATTTGTAAAATTTCGTATAATTGAGCAGACGCATTTTGGCACAGTTTCAGTACGCGACACGTAGCCTTTGTGTTGTGATTGTTAGATGAGTAAACCATTCTGTCAACTGTTGACAGGCGTTCTTCGTATTCAATTTCATTCACAGATGGTGAGATTCAATTTAGAGTAATTGTCAGAACACAAACCGAATCTAATTTACACGATTAACTTTCGTGTTCAAAAGTAGGTTAGCAAAGGCTATTCTAGACCGAAAACATGGGCGACACTCTAATAGGAATTTAGAACACTTGATTTCACATTGCTAGTAATACACTGAGACTCTGAACTCGTGGAAACATAAAAGTAAAACTTCATTCTGCTGCTGAAATGTACAAATTATACTGTAAAATTAATGAGATATATTCTTAAGTGGGACGTTTTGTCACAAACCATTTTAATTTTCAGCATATTGTTCGTATCTGATTCTTTCCCTCGTGCTTCTTTGTTTTCTGGCTTCGGAGGAGACGACCGGTACTGACACGAAATAATTTATTAACATTGTGACTACCATATTTTTTCTGAGTGAAAGATATTTTAACGGAAGGCATATTAATTAATGTCGCACTCAAAAGCAACAATATGAAGTAAATGTTTCTTCCGATTCGTTTTCCAAAGTAGGGTGGGGTGGAATGTATAGGTGTAGGACTTACACTGATTCACAAGACGACTGCGCGGAAGCTGCAAGACATAAACATACATACATCAGTTGTCAGGCCATCTCCCCAAGTTATAAACTCAACATTATAGGTGTTTAATATGGGGCCGTTTGTGACGCAGCAATCGCCAAACGTGTGTGCAGTTCATTGACACTAATTGTCTGGGAACACGCGACGGCAGCCCGCTTTGTAAATCTCTTCATTGGGTTGCCTATCTGCAGGGACTGACTAATTCGATGCGATAATACGAAGCGGAGAGGGGGAGTTGACTGACGATGAACCATAAAGGTAGTAAGACCTACAGTTTGTTGCCAGCTGTGTCTAAGGCTGCTTGCACATTACACTATTTCGCCCGTACAGGAAAAAACCGCACGGGTTTAAATCGTAGTCGGTTGAATTTCACACTGAACGATTTTTAAACGTTAAACAAGAACATCCATTCCCTTCAAAGTGTGACCTGCTACAGTATCGACGTCGGAGGAGACGAAGGCGCAGTCGCCTTCACTGGGTTCATCCAATTAATCTGAGACGTGAGGAAGTCGGGGTTTTCTACACATTATTTGCAGACTGAGAAACGACTAACGAAGGTTTTTTAATTACTTTTGTATGTCAGTTGGCTCCTTCGATGAATTACATGGGTAACTGAAGAATGTTCTGCAACGCCAAAACACGCAATTCAGAAACTGCATGTATACAGTTTATTGAAATACTGGTATGACTTTAAGGTAAGTTTTTAAATACAGCTTTGTTATTACTGGTGTTTGAACAAATGTGCCATTGAAGCTAAATAATACACGTATAAACTCTTATTGCTGTATTTTTTTCAAATTATATATGTAAAATTCTTTTATTATATTTCTATTTACCAAAGTACCATACAAACAAGAAAGATGGTTATGTAGTAAGGTGGTATTATAGTAGTAGACAAAACAATAAAACACATGTAAAATAATCAATTTTACTTATTAGGCTAGATTTGAGATTATGTTATCAATAAATATTTAATTATGAACAAATATGAAATTCGGAAAATACAAACATTGTAGGTTTCTGATAAAATTATGGATTTCATTGCGTTTATTGTTTTGGTAGAGTATTTGTGACGTCCCACAAACAAATTGATGATATCAATTGAAGAAATCGGAATATGGGGAATTACCTGAAGGAGAAATAGACGGACTTGCAACATTTTCACTTTGTGGAGAGTCCCTGTGAACAACTTTGTGCAGGTCATGTGATGTTGTCTGTGTTTCTGGTTGGGATTATGTACTTTTTTTGAGAGGCGTTGAATGGTGTGCTTCCTTTGTATGATTCTGCAGTCCACATATAGGCCTATGCTGATAGGAATCTGACAGGAAAAACTATTCCCAGCGAAATGGAGGTTGTTGAATGTTCAAAAATGTTTGCGGTCGGATAACTGCAGATGGCAGAGGTGTACGCTGAGGGAATGGCAGATAAGATGGTATGGAAGAGGAGTGTCTTGGTTGAGTATGAGGAACTGCTTGCTTCATTTTGTTTATGTTATCAATTACATTTAACACTCCCACTTGAAATTGAAGGAATTCACTGTTAGAATAGTTCGTCAAATGAGGCATTAAACTCTGAAGGAAGGACATCTTACTGCAGGGCATTTTAGGTTCCAGAGCTTTGAGTATTTTCATCTCAACCTAGTCTGATTTCTTATGTTTTCTTCCTCCTGTAAGACTGTATGGCGGGTTTACGTTAGTAGAAATCGGAGTTGTAGTACCGTCACCTTCAGACTTCCTGTCTTTGTCAAGTGTTCCTGGCTCAATTTCTGGGTCCAGGTTGTGTACCGTAACCTTTAGGGTGTAGACCCTGTTTAAAAACCGAAGTTGGTCAGAAAACCGGTATTTCTTACGGTTTTTGGCCCCGGATCCACTTTGTTTGGCAGCTTTCTCATCTTTTCTCGCTTTTGTGAAACAGTCTCGGTGGTTGGTCCATCTTCGGTTTACTTCCTTGTATGCATAAATGCAAATGTATTAACTGAGAATTTTTTATGAAAACGTTTTTTAATATTGTTGAGTTATGTAATAATTAATGTTTAATTTTTTTAGGAATTTGGCGAGTGGCTGTACGTTTACGGATTTGCACTATAGCTACAGGTTTGTGATTTCAGCGGCTAGAAAAATTGTTGAAGTATGTGCAGCGATTTGGTCAGTAATGCGAGAAGAGTGTATTCGAACACCAACTTGTAATACGTGGATGTCAATCGCTTCTGACTTTGAAAGTATCGCTAATTTGCCATACTGTCTTGGCGCTGTCGACGGTAAGCATATTAAGACTGAATTGTCCGTCTGACTCGGGATCAGTGTATTAGAATTACAAAGATTACTTTTCTCTTGTGCTAATGGCTGTGGCAGACGCAAAGTACAGATTTGTTTACGTTGATGTTGGGAGCTATGGTAAAGAATGTGACTCATCAATATTTAATTGTGGAGATCAATAGAACGTGGTTCTTAACCATTACCTGTGGAACAACCTCTTTCGGGGACGGAGAGTCCTTAAGTACCATATTTCTTTGTTCGAGACGAAGCGTTTGGCCTACACAAACACTTATTGAGACCCTTTGGAGAAAAACACTTAACAGTTGAGAAAAGAATATTTAACTATCGATTGTGCAGAGCACTAAGATATGTGGAATGTGTATTTGGCATTCTTAGCGATAAATGGCGCGTGTTCCATCGGCCTATCAATGTGCAGCCACATTTGGCAGTGCTCATTGTCAGTGCTTACATCGTATTGCACAACTAAACGTGACCGAGACTGATATATTGTTGAGGACATAACGACAATCACATGCCTGGAAGATTTGTCATGGGAAAATACTACAAGAGGAGGCTTGGTAGCAAAAAATATCATAATTGTGCTTAACAGATATTTTGTGTCAGAAGTCGGAAGTGTACCCTGGCAAATGTCTAAAATATAATTTGTCAAATGTGAAACAGAGGATTGTATGAAGTGTCTCCTCTGCAGATAGAAAATCAGTTTTCTGTAGCCTTCGTGAAATAAATTACTTTTTTAAACTTTCAATAAAATTATATTTAGTTAGCCTAGTTATACGTCGACCACCTTTTATTGAGAGAATAAATACTCCATGTTTTTAATTATTTACTTAACAAAATTTACGGGAGTAGATGGTAAAATTCTGGGCAGAACAACTTCACACGGTCGTAATGTCTTATAAGGAAAAGTAAAATGTTATTCAGCTATAATAAAAATAAGTATTTACAAACTAGTATTTACCTTGCTTAATAGGCAGTACTTACCAAATGCATTTTTTCTGTATCACTAATGCTGCCAAAACCTGGGTTGAGTGTTGAACGTAACTCTTCCCGGACTTTTCTTGTTGCGTTTCTATCCTTAGAAATATCTAAAGTTTTGTCGCATAATAATAGTTTAGATTCAACTAGCGATATCAATTCCTTCCATAATGTGAAAATAAGCCAACCACACACACACAAACTGAAAACATGGAAAAGCGCAACCTGAAACCAAAATGAACGCAGTAGAAATAACACTGGGGACAGCTCCCGTATGACTGAAATCGTGCACTTGGTCACGTGGGCCACTAAAAATCGTGCCCATGTTGTAGCCGTACAGTGTTAAAGGTCTCATGCTCTTCAACAGTCGACTAAGAAAGTTAGCCCGTACGGTTTTTTCCCGTACGGGCAAAATCATGTAATGTGCAAGCAGCCTAAGAGTTCTGCGACTGATTAGTAGGCATTGGTAGATAGCAGTATCCAACAGCATGCAGAAAATTCCCACCGTTGATTTGATAGCCTGTGTAGGACAGGTACAGAGGTTTCACGAACATATGTAAACACTGGCAGAATGTGTAGCGTTCTTAATACATTGCAAGTGTCGTGGTCATTGCACTGTTCTTTGTAGTCCTATGAACATTATTTCGGGGCTAAGTAAGTTCAAAAGAGCTGCGTTGGTGGGCAGTTCCATAACCAAGGTAGCCAATATGTTCGGTGTTTCCAGGTGCAGCGTATTGAAATCTATACTGTATACAGGCAAACCGGAAAAAAATCATCCGCTAATTCACAATGCGGACAAAATTGTGTGTTGAGTGATGGTGACGAACGGTCATTCAACAGAAGCTTGACGGAAAATAAGAAGCAGACAGCGGCACATTTTACGGTAGTCAGATGACTGTGATGATATCGTGGTATTCTATGGACTCCAAGGATCTGGAAGGACGTATTACTGACAATGATTATGTGACCATTTTGGCAGGTTAGATCCATTTTATGGCGTAATGTTTGTTCCCCAATGCTGATGATGTGTTCCAAGACGACGGGGTTCCAGTTCACAGAGCTCAAATCGTCCAGGACTAATTTTGCGAGCGCAAGGATGAATCGTCGCATCTTCTATGCCCAAGACAATCACCAGTCTTCGTGCTCTACTTTGGAGAGGAGGGGGCGTGAAGTTATCTTTCTCCATTGTTGTTACTGGAACTGACCACTATTTCGCAGGAAGAATGGTACAAGATTGCCTTTAAAACCATAGTGTCCCTTTTGAGTGCAAATGGTTTTCTACACCGTATTAGGCGTGTTGATGAGCTCTGTTTTCGATGCTTCCATATTTTTGTCCATCCCTGTGTATCCTAGTGGTGGTGAAAGGATTCAAGTGAAGTTTGTGCTCGATGATGGGGTGCAGTATTATCCCATGTTCCGCTGCTGTGTGAGAGGGAGTTGTGGAAGCAGTTGAAATGAGAAATGGAAGGGTCACATTGTTGTAACTTTCTTCCACGGAGAAGGAATATAAATACGTAATGAGCGAAAGTATGTTGCAGATATTTTTCACGAAAGACGTAAGCTTACCTTCCAGCAGTGGGGAAGAGCCAATACCAGACACGCAGTCCCTATCACCAAATAAAATGCGATCCGTTTATGAGACTCCAGCAGTTACCTTTTCGATTTTAGCCTAATTAAACGAGTCCGGGGCAGCAACGAAATGAAATCCGAAACACGGGGGAAGGGGGGGGGGGAATGGGAGATGGGAGAGTAATGTCCTCTTCGTTGCAGGGACGGGGGAGAGGGGTAAGGGATGAGGATACCCTGGTTTGCTCTACCCCACATCTGTAGACCAATCGTGTAGCTTAAAAATGGTGGAAAAGCAAAACAGTGTATGGTGCCAGAATGAGATTTTCACTCTGCAGCGGAGTGTGCGCTTATATGAAACTTACTGGCAGATTAAAACTGTGTGCCGGGAAGTTTCAAATATATGGTGTATTGTCCTACACCAGCTTCGGTGGAATTGTCCTAATTAATATAATTTCCAATCCAAAAAATGCGTCAGACTCTTTAATACTACAACTTATGTGATATTTGCAGTAGAGTATTTCGGCCAATATAATTTTCTGCAAGCACTACAACAGGTGACGAGATACCATTGCTTTTTGTTGTTTTGTAGCTGTTTGGTTCAAATGGCTCTGAGCACTATGGGACTTAACATCTGAGGTCATCAGTCTCCTAGAACTACTTAAACGTAACTAACCGAAGGACATCACACACACCCATGGCCCAGACAGGATTCGAACCTGCGACGGTATCGGTCGCGCGGTTCCAGTCTGGAGCGCGTAGAACCGCTCGGCCACATCGGCCGGCTGTAGCTGTTTCTTACAATTTTCCTGATTTTACTCCAGTATTCCTAACTCTCAAGATCGGCTTGGTACGACGCAAGACGTTAGAGTGTTGATGCGGTGATTGGGGGGGGGGGGGGGGAGGTAGGTCATGAACTACCCTGCTTCATAAGTCTGCTGATTGAAGACAAAACCAGTGCTTCCCCTCTCTATTCCCCCCACTATGACAGAATTAGCGACTACAGGGTGTTTTACAAAGCTGTATAAACCTTGCATAGGGCTCCTTATGAATTATCACGGAAAACACAGTGTACGTTAACGCTACATGTAATACAGATATAAGTTACTATTGACACCGACACAAGAAATGTAGAATATGTAAATTTCTGTACATTGCCCTACACTGATGGAGGTGAAATTGATTCTTAGTCATCCTGTCGTAGTGTTCAGTGCAGCAGACAAATTCCGCCACCAAGAACGTTTCTCGCTTTTGAGTTTACAGACAGTCTATTTATCCCAGGGAGTCATATGTGAGTAGACTAACTACCTAGAGTCCTCTGGTGTTTTTTGTATAGCGAAGGTAATTTCAGTTTATTAAGTGAGTGCGTATTTGTTTTTAAGTGAGCTATTATGTTACAAAGGTCAACAACAGTAGCTCTCAGCTATCTACCCAACGAAGTGTCTGTGCAAAGTGTAATATGCTGCCAATCTGTATTCGACAATGTCGAGTTCATTGTTTCCACCGTCACTGTCTGGACTACTTTTTTTTTGCGCCACTCTGATATCCCAACATTTGAAGAGACCCACGTGCTGAAATTTTATACTTCAGCAACGTATGTAGGTAAAACTTGTAGGAAGTCAAA
The DNA here is from genome assembly GCF_023864275.1 of Schistocerca cancellata. Lineage (NCBI taxonomy): Eukaryota > Metazoa > Arthropoda > Insecta > Orthoptera > Acrididae > Schistocerca > Schistocerca cancellata. The sequence continues at coordinate 418,769,227 of NC_064634.1, read as the reverse complement.
CATCGAATTACAGCAGATTACTGTTCTAGACACGAACATGATCAGTGCCATTCGAACAGAAATATTCACATCTATCTTTGAAGTTATGTTGTGGTTGTGTGGTAATGGCCTCCACATAGTGAAGCCCGCCTTATAAGGAAAATATTTACACATTTAATGGTGACAGAAGTGCCTAACTTTCTAGTTATTTTCATTAATTCACCACCAAGTGACTACAACACAATTACATAGCTCCACATTGTGCTATCAACAATATACAGCAGCAAGGTACCACATTTACCAATAGAATGCCTTTCCTAGCAACAGCATTACACTGAGGTTACAGAAGTCATGGGATAGCGATACGCACATATAGAGATGGCGGCAATATCGCGTACACAAATTATAAAAGGGCAGTGCATTGGCGGAGTTATCACTTAAGTATTTCATGCGAAAAGGTTTCCTACCTGGTTATGGCAGCACGACCGGAACTGACAGAATTAACGGGCTTTGAGCGTCTAATGGTAGTTCGATCAAGAAGCATGGGACATTCAATTTCGGAAATTATTAGGGAATTCAAAATTCCGAGATCTACAGTGTGAAGAGTATGGCGAGAATACCAAATTTCAAGCATTACCTCTTACCATGGACAACACAGTGGCCGACGGTCTTCACTTAACGTCTGACAGCAGATACATTTGCATAGAGTTGCCATTGTTAACAGAGACGAAACACTGCGTGAAATAACAACAGAAATAAATGTGGGACTTACGTCAAACGTATCCGTTAGGGCAGTGCGGCGAAAGCTGGCGTTAACGGGCTATGGCAGCCGATGACCAATGAGAGAGGCTTTGCTATCAGCACGACATCGCCTGCAGCTCTCCTTCTAGGATCGTGACACTAGACGATTGGAGAACCGTGGTCTGGCCAGATGAATCCCGATTTCAGGTGGTGAGATCTGATGGAAGAATTCGAGTGTGGCGTAGACCCCACGAAGCCATGGACACAAGGCACAGTGCAAACTGGTGGTGGCTCCACAATCGTGTGAGCTGTGTTTACCTGGATGGACTGGGTCCTCTGGTTATGTTCATCTATTTGGATACAGCTTGCTGCCATTTCTGGACTTCATGTTCAAAAACAGCGACAGAATTTTTATGACAATGCACAATGTAGCCAGGTCGCATCTGTTCACGATTGGTCTGAAGGACATTCTGGACAAATCGAGCCAACGATTTGGCCTCCAAGATCGCCCGCCATGAATTCCATCGAACATTTATGGTACATAATTGAGAGGGCAGTTCATTTAAGGGGCTCCGGAACGCCCTATACTTGCAATGTTAAAATAACGCTTATAAATTACATCTTTCCTCACAAAGTATTTGAGGTAGGAAGTCGAACTTTTTACAGATTATTTATTGGAATATGGGCTACAACTTAACACAGGGATTTTTCAAAATTTTAGTTCAGTTATTAAAGATGATTTTTTTTTTCAATTGTAATGAAAATTCACAACATTTTTTTGCAATTTTTTATTTATATATTCAAAAATATACAGTTTTTTGGAAAAAGGCTGTGTTAAATTATGCAGAAGGTACTGTGTAACATTTACTGAAAGTTTGAAACAAATATGTTTGGAAGATCCTTAGAAAACATGTAATTAGTATGAGAAAATAAAAGTTTTGGGAATCGAGCGACAAAGATTGGATTAACTTTTTAGTGCATTCCAGGTCCATAGGATGGATTATCTTCATTCTCTGCATACTCCTCCTCCAGCTTCCTCTTGTTCCTCCTCCTGTTTACTCTTGCTTGTATTTCTAGACGCTTTACAGCCCTGTCTGCAGCCCGAAGGCGTTCCTTGTCTAAAGCAAGCATCGCTCGTACCATGTTAGAACCTATCTTTATTCCCATATTTCTAAATACCTTTGGCTTTCCAACATTTCTCCTTTTCTTAAAAGCCTTGAGAGGATTTCTAATAACTTTCCTTTTACTCATTATTATACTTCAACAAAACAGAGAATCAAGAAACAGAATTAATTACGAATATTTTCGAGATAACGACAGAGTAAATAAACATGAAACAATCGACAATCACACCAGCGATATATATTGAACCATCACAGGTTAGCCACAACACATACTTTATCTCAAATCACTAAAATGTACCTGATGAACACGGACGTTAATAATAACACCATTTGACAGCAGTTTAACAGCGCCACAGTGGGTCATGCCCATGTAGAACACATTTCAAAAAAAATTTAAAAACAGTTGTAGTCTTCGGAATTGAATAAATTATATATCTATTGAAAGGTAATAGTCTGCAGATTCAGAAAACGCAAAAAAGTAAAAATTGAACTTTTCATGATTTTGAGCCTTTCCTGCACCGTCAACACCTTCGCAATTATGGACGAGTATAGAAGCATCATGGCTCAGTATTTCTGCAGGGGACTTCCAACGGCTGTATAGTCGAGTTGCTACACTACACCGGGAAAAGGAGGTCCGGCATAATATTATGAGATATCTGATGACTTTTTTCATCTCAGCAGAGGTGACTGACAAAATTACAGTTACAAATTAAACATGAGTCAGCCACTGTTTACGCCAACGCATTTTACATAAAAGCTCACTTAACGGCAAATAAGTATCTATTTAATAAACTTAAAATGAATATACTAGATAAACACGATATAGGTGAACTTATTTTGTCTGCTGATATAACTGGGCGGGAAATGCTGGGAAGGCATAGTCTGTCCGTAAACTGGAAAGCAAGCAGCGCTCGTGGTGGCGGAGAGCGTTAGAGCTACTGTACTGGGTGACTGGGAATGAATTTCGCGTCTAGCAGTATAGAACAATGAGCAGAGATCTAGATAGATTGTGTCCAAATGCGTTTTTTGTGTTAGTATTATTAATACCTAATATCTCTTATTCCATGTAGTGTTACGGCACTTTCTGAAGAATAAACATCCCCAACAAGTGTGTGCGCCCTGCTATTGTGGTTGTTGAGAAGGCGAGCTGCGAAAACACAGTTGGCTGTTGTGATATAGTGGAGTAGTTGGAGTGGGGAATCGCTTGGCCATTCTGTAGTTTACTGACCTAAGAAGGAGGGAAGTGCGTTAACAGAATCGGGAAACCTATCTTCCCCCGCGCATCTACCTTATACGTCCCATTCCCCTCCGCCATGTTACACCCAAGAACACAATTTATCCCTTAATATGATTTTACTGCACTCAAATGTGGTACACACATTTTCTCTTAATCCTCTTTATCTAGCCACAAACACTAATTCTATACCTTAAAACAGTATTTTTGACGCTCACGATTATTGTATCTCCTGTAACTCGGGAACTATCAACCCTAGAGAGAAAAAGAAAGAAATTTAATGTAGTTTAATTTTGTACTGCAAAACATTTTCGCAAGGTGACGCGGTTTCCTAGTTATTCAAGAAAAAAAATAAAGGAGTGAGTTTCATACGCAAAAAATTTAAGTAATACTGCATTGTAAACACATATTGTAAACGAATCGGAATTTTACCAGCATAATCGTTAACTCGGCTACCAAGGTACTTATAGTCACTGCTTGCCACTCTTTAGTAGATATAGACTGTCTTTCAGATCGTTAAGAAAAATCATTTTATAATATGCGCATTGCTCATGTCTCCCACATGTTATTCTATACAGCAATAGTCGATATGACTAATATTGATATTGGATCTCGGCATGGTTTCTGTGTATCTATTACCAAATGGACAACATGTAAGAGAATTGTGGCAGAAAGCGAAGTTATTTTAGAAACACAGATTGACCTGAGTGTTATAAGGACACTCGCATATGACATTAATGGCTGGGGATCAACGTCGTATATACACCATCTGATCAATAGCGTCTGTAATAGCATCTGCAATAGTAACTACTAGCAGATGTTAATATTTTGTGTCTCTATCAGTCGAAAAGTATTCTGCTGCATTTGTATGGGAAGAAAGGTCATCGATAAACCTCAGTATTAACTATAATTTCCCGTTTGGTCATCTCGTGAAAAGTATATGGGATGAATTAATACATTACTCACAAGATACACTCTCGAAAGTCCAAAGGTAAACCTCTTCTTCATCCACAACACATCTCTTGTAGCATCCACCACAGATACATGCACCTGAACATCCGCATAATAGTCTCGCACTGGTTAAATTATCCTAGGAAAGAACACTTAGCTTTTATTTTATGTTCTATTAATCCAGTCAGGCAAGGATTTCAGCCTGATGAGTAAATACTCGTAAATTCTTCTAATAGGTGTTTTCTACGTCCCTTCTTCAATGAATGATGATTAAAATTCCCGTAAGATCACTGCGAATAAATCTGAGCCTAACATATGCTTTTGCTTCATGCGTCCTGCTTGACGTCACCACAGATGGTTACCCTTAGATATTTCACGGCAGTTAATGTTTTCATTGATAGTGCGATTGTAAAGTAGAGGATTTCTAGACCTATTTATTCGGAATAGTTACGTTTACATAAGTCCAAGTCAGCTATCAGTCCCTACACCGATCACCGATCCTACACAGGTCTACCTTCAGCTCGCCACCGCCCTGTTATAGTTTACAGCATCAGCGAAGATCTTATATCTCCATATGTACAGATTCCTCAAAAGCCGCTGTAGAGTGCGTGCATGGGGGTACACTGCACAGATATTATCGATTTTATTTCCGACTCCACTACAACATATTGATCGATGAAGAAATGAAGAACTTATTTCAATAGTGGTACAAGTCCATTTTTGTTCATTTTGAGATACAGAGTCCTAAATGAGCGCTGAGATGAATTTTTCTTTCTGTTTGTTTGGATCATTAATTTCAGAAGCATTATAGTCAGAAAAGTGGAGATAATGGACTTGTACCACTATTGAAATAAGCCCTTCAAATGATAACTATATTCCCCAAAGCTTCTCATGATCGCTATTCTAGATACACAATGGTGGAATACAATGGAATGGCGATCCTCATTAAATGCATTTTCTTTCAACAGTGTGCCACAGGAAATACGTCATCTTTTCTTTATTAGACATTCGTGAGTTAATATGAAATGTACTTTACAGCGTTGTACAGTAAAGCTGTACCAGCGGCAAAGCTCCTTGCATCTGCAGCGTTTTTATTGTGGTTGTGATTCGCTGCTATCATCAAACGCATATGGTACAGGTATGTATAAGATCAGCCATATGTTGTAACAAGTGCTACTTCTTCCTATACAACTGTATCTAGATTCTGTTGATGCACTGTCCTAAGTCCCAAGACTGTCAAATACTAAGATGTATCAAATTATTAAAATTGTCTGTCCTCATACAAGTATTGTTGTGCGGTATGAGGACATTACTGGCTAGGTTTCTTACAAAACGACATAAACGATTTACATACAGCAAGCTCTTATAAAAATGTCATGTGGCTAGGGCCTACCATCGGGTAAACGGTACGCCCGATGCTAGTCTGTCGATTTGACGACACTTCGGTGATTTGCGCGTCGATGGGAATGAGATGATGATGATTAGGACAACACAACATCCAGTCTCTGGAGAAAATCTCCGACCCAGCCGGGAACCGAACCCGGGCCCTTAGGATTGACATTCTGCGGCGCTGAGCGCTCAGCTACCGGGAGCGGATATTCTCTCATGCATCTCCTGTAAGAACGTCCTGGAATACATTATTTTATACGAGTACCCAAATCGAATGATTTCGTGTAATAGATTTCCACCTTAAATAATTGAAACTACAAAATGGCCCATGCGAATAATTCGCACTCTATCTTGATCAGTCACTGATAAGTGACGTAGTAATAGAGGAATAGGTAATTTCAAGTGCTTACGAATAAAAGACATTAAATTTCAATAGTAGTCGTAAATATTAGTCTCGCTGTAAATTTCGGAATCATTAAATGCAGTATGGTTAACTGTAAAACACATAAGCTGCAGATATTGTCTTTGTCAGATTAATTTTTGTGTTTTACCTCTTTATTTTACAAAACATCTTTGAAAACAATGTTAGCAGTTATAAAGCGTTTATCGTTTATCTGTACGTGTCTTTAGCAAAACCGTAAATATCATTTTAATTGCAAACTCACGTAAAAGCCACGTATAACTATTGATGTAAAATAGGTTATGGTCTTTGAAGCTTCTGGACTTGTGCTTTACTAACCCTCGCGCTACCAGGGGAAGGGGGAAGGGGTTGTAACCACCTTTTAAAAGTATTTTAATCTAGTCAGTTTCTTTATATTTTAAAAATCTAAAGAAAATTTATTGTTTTATATGACTTCTTCTAGCAGATAAACGTGTTAAATTTTTCATTTATGTCTTAGCAGGAGATGTCACTTTCCCCAGTGAAGGATGTCTTCAAAATCGTTCAAATGGCTCTGAGCACTATGGGACTTAACTTCTGAGGTCATCAGTCCCCTAGAACTTAGGACTACTTAAATCTAACTAACCTAAAGACATCACACACCATGCCCGAGGCAGGATTCGAACCTGCGACCGTAGCGGTCGCGCGGTTCCAGACTGCAGCGCCTAGAACCGCTCGACCAACCCGGCCGGTGGATGTCTTCAATATTTCCATTTTATCGGCCTTTCTTAACATCAGTATATGTTTAGAAAGTACGTTGAGAGTTACTGTCAACAACAACGAACGAAATGTGCATTTTTTTATAATTTTCTTTGGTCGTAGTCTTTAAATCGGTAGTACATGTCACTGAAATTTTTTTAAAGTTTCTAAGAGGTTGTTAAAAGGCATTTTCAGAGTCTGGAGCCTAATTACACATCAGTACCTCTTTGCAATATACGTTGTTAATATAATTCAACAAAAATAAACTAATTTCTTAATTTTCTTTTTTTGTGTGGGCACCTAGTAGCGCCGCCCCCCACCCTTTTTTGGTAATGCGTGTTACGGAAAAGGCCTTGGTATTGCTAGGGTTAATGGTTAATGGTAGCTTTTATTGGGAACCAGTTTTCTTGTTATTAGGAAAGACGTGCTTGGATGAGAATGCGTGATATCAATGTGGGGCGTGAGCACAGGTTTATTGGAGTCAATGTATTTAGCAGTGAGATGTAGTCACCTGATTAGAATTAAGATTTCCAGTTAACATAATAGCATTTTCGTTTAAAAGCAATTGATGAAGTGGTAAACAGGACGCCTTCAAAGAATTCAAGAATTCTATGGACTACAACCGGACGTTGTTTATTGCTTCAAGCTGGGCACAATCGGAACTGAGGTAAATATTTGTCTCTGCAGGAAACGATGTATTCATTAATTGTTCTACAACCTTGGGTTTTTGAACATAGAAATAAAATCGCCGTTGAGTAGAACTGTTGAACTGTTTGTTGATTGATTTCTGGGGCATAGAATACGGTGGTAATAAATGTATAGTAACTAAAATAACAAACTTCACGAATCTTGATCGCTTGAGTGAAGAAATCTATTTGATTTTCTAAATCGCCTTTACTCAGTTTAAGTAACCATTCAGTGGAAACAGAATCACAATTTTCCCCCATATTTTGAGCCAACATAAGAATCGCTGAACTGCAGTTTCAGCAATAGCTGTTCTACTTGCATGTCTAAGACGGGTAATACTTCACAGAATTCATCACCGGACAGAATTATTTTGCCCCTTTAAGGGAGATTATTATTCATCACGTCCCTTGAAAGTCGATCGACAACGGTTGGAGCGTCTTTGAGAAGGACTGAAATCTCGCCGGAATCTTGAAATCAGAGTCACGTAGTATTTGTATATCTTTGGTTTGAGTGCAAATCGATGAGGTGTTTGTACATCCTTGGTTTGAGTGCAAATAGATGAGTATGTGTTGAAGATGCGTACAGGTAGTTTAAAAATCGAATATGATACGCATCCCTTGGTAGGAGATATGCGACAGTGCCTGTCAATGGAGCTGTTAAAATTATCTTGTTTCCATCTTGTAAAATATGGCACAAAGATTTGTAGATAAATGTTTTATGAGAGCCTCCCATCCATCAATGAAGTAACAACTGTGAAAGTAGCTATTCGGAATCTTAGTTCTTGCTGAAAGTAAGACCTCCTTAGCTATTCCCTGACGTTCATCGTTTAACTTTTTGTAAGCAGTCTTGTCATTTGTACGTTCTTCTTCTACGTTGTAAGCTTCTGTTGTGTGTCATTCAACGATCACAACAAGCGTCAGCAGGTTGAATTGTTGTTCAGATTTGCCATTATAAGTAAAAGCATTCTCCATTCTAGCAGTGTCATGCTGTAGGCTTCCGGTGGCTCTCACTGAAAATCTGCTGAAAGCGCGTCCTGGAGTGTTGTCCACAGATCAGGCATACTGGCAGGATAACAGACTACGCAGACGATGGCGTAGAGCCATTTCAGTTTGCTTGGCATCTGGTGTACAGAAGCCTCCTGTAAGCACTCTACCCATTCGGAGTGATTAATTACTAAATGTTATTTTACTGCATCTTTTAGAAATGAGTTCCACAATTGTCCATCAACTGTGCGTACGTCGTCAAACGACGTCATTTGATGTGCAGAAGTAGTACTCAGAGAGCATATATATCGATCTCTCTTGAACTGGCAGTGTAGATGCGTCCAAAGTACTTGCTGCTTTTCAGGCGAATAATCCGTTGCCCTACCGACCACATAAAATGTTATGGAAATTCTTGGTAAAGGCACTTTAGACGGTAATATTATCATCACACAAGTCAAACAATACCACGAGGTTTGAATCCTTATAAAGATCAGCAACAGCTTCCCATCTGTCTGAAAGTACACCTTGCGTTCTTACAGCTAGTGGACAGGCAGTCATATGAGACTGGTGGGAACTTCGACGTTCGTGTAGTCACAACATAGCCTCTGGTGGACTCACATAATGACTGCTTAAGTAAACGTACACTTCTTTAGTGAAGAGTTGTTTTCGTGCTTCTGTTCGTTCACAGAGTACACAAAGCTTGCTTACACAATGTAAAGAAACATTGTCATGTGTATAGGAATGTTTGCAGTAGATGAATCCTCCTAGTTTCTTTACATCGACGTGTATGACCGAAATGATAGTCTTCACTTGCGTAAAAATGTAAAGAACTGCAACAGCTTTCCTGTAAAAGAAACTGTCAACAGTTGGCACCTTCTATATTGTTTGTACAGAAACGTTTCCAAAATGAAGTTTTTAATGAAAACAAGAGCTTTAAGCTATAAATGAATGTCTCATCACAAGTGGTAAACGAAATCTTGAAAATGATGTCTCAGACATTAACTGTTGCTGCTGTTGTTATTTGGTCTCCAATCCAAAGACTGGTATCATTCAGCTTTCCATGCTACTGTATCCTGGGCAAGCCTCTTCATCTCCGAGTAACTAGTTCAACTTACATCCTACTGAATCTGCTTACTGTATTTATTCTTGGTCTACCTCTACAATTTTTACCGCCAAAGCTTCCCTCCAGTACTATATTTGTGATCCCTTCATGTCTCAGAATGTGTCCTACCAACCGATCCCTTCTTCTAGTCAAGTTGTGCCACAAATTCCTCTTCTATTCAATTCTATTCAGTACCCCATCATTAGTTATGTGATTTACCAGTCTAATCTTCAGCATTCTTCTGTAGCACCACATTTCGAAAGCTTCTGTTTTCTTCTTGTCCAAACTATTTGTTGTCCATGTTTCACTTCCATACATGGCTATACTACACAAAAGACATTCTGACGCTTAAATCTCTCTTCGATGTTAACAAATTTCTCTTCTTCATAAACTCTTTTCTTGTCAATGCCAGTCTACATTTTATATCCTCTCTATTTCGTCTGTTATTTTGCTGCCCAAACAGCAAAACTCATCTACTACTATATGTGTTTATTTCCATATCTAGTCCCCTCAGCATCGCCTGATTTATTTCGACTACATTCCATTAACCTCGCTTCGTTCTTGTTGCTGTTCATCTTATACCCCCCTTTCAAGACACTGTCCATTCCGTTCAACTGCTCTTCTACATCCTATGCTGCCAATGACAGAATCACAATGTCATCGGAAAACCTCAAAGATTTTATTTCTTCTCCCTGGACTTTAATTCCTACTCCAAATTTTTGTTTTGTTTTCTTTACTGCTTGCTCAACATACAGACTGAATAGCATCGGCGATAGGCTACAGCCTTGTCTCACTCTCTTCTCACCCACTGATTCACTTCCCTCAATTCTTACAACAGTCATCTGGTTTCTGTACATATTTTAAGGAGCCTTACGCTGCCTGTATTTTCCCCTGCCACCTTTAGAATTTTAAAGAGAGTATCCTAGTCAACATGGTCAAAATGTTTCTCTAAGTCTACAAATACTATAAAGGGATGACTCCCTTTCATTAACATATCTTCTATGACAAGTCCATATTCTCGCATGTTCCTACATTTCTCGCTGGCCGGTGTGGCCTTGCGGTTCTAGGCGCTTTACTCTGGAACCGCGTGACCGCTGCGGTCGCAGGTTCGAATCCTGCCTCGGGCATGGATGTGTGTGAAGTCGTTAGGTTAGTTAGGTTTAAATAGTTCTAAGTTCTAGGGGACTGATGACCACAGATGTTAAGTCCCATAGTGCTCAGAGCCATTTGAAACATTTGAACCTACATTTCTCCGGAATCCGAACAAATCTTCCTCGTACTCGGTTTCTACCAGTTTTCCATTCTTCCGTAAACAAGTAATGTTAGTATTTTGCAACCGTGACTTAATAAACGGATAGTTCAGTGATTTTCACACCTGTCAGTACCAGATTTCTTTGGAATTGGAATTATTATATTCTTCTTGAAGTCTGAGTGTATTTCGCCTGTGTCATTCATTCATCTCATAGACGGTTATCTCCCAAGGCTATCAGTAGTTCTAACGGAATGTTGACTACTCCAAGAGCCTTGTGTCGACTTAGGTCTTTCAGTGCTCAGTCAAATTCTTGACGCAGTATTATATTTTCCATCTCGTCTTCATCTACATCGTCTTCCCTTTACATAGTTTTTCTCTGATCTTCGTCGTACAGACCTTCAAAATACTCCTTCCAGATTTCTGCTTGCCCTTCCTCACTTAAGACTTCTCGTTTCTCCAAATGTCTCTTCAATTTTTCTGTAGGAGGCATCTAACTTAAACCTAGTGATAAGTGCTTCTACAGGTACAGTCGTGCTCAAAAGTATCCGAACGACCTGAATTGCATTTCGCCTGATTCGCATGCAACCCACATAACGCATCTGTCTAGCAGGTCCCCTAATCGCTCCTTGGTACAGTCGTTCGACTATTGAAAACGGTTCCAACAAGTCACCACTAGAAAACTCGGCTCTGTATCGCAATAACTCAAGATGTAAAGTAATACCACGATACTACAAATATCAGGGAACACCTTATCCCAGGTAAGACTGTCCTTAAGGCTTGTAAGCTCACATTTATTGCAATAAATGACATACCTGAAATGTTACCACACTCATTATTACGTCAGATAGGTAATGCACGTAGTAAGTTCGTCGTATTCATGATTTCCTCTTCAAAGTAACATACCGTACTTGTTATTTAACACAAAATGACATTAAAAATTTAAGTTATTTACGAGCAGCTGGTTGAGAATATGTATGAACTTCAAATGACACAACTAACCGTCTTGTTCTGCATATGGATTAAAACCCAGGTCATGCAGACTAAGATTTCGTGACTGACGGAAACTGTCATTCCTGAATAGGCATACAGAGAGTGATATACCTCGATTTTAGACAGTATCAGTTAGCAAATATCAACTTTAAATTACATAACGTAAACATTTTTAACGGACGCGATTTCCTACCGAGCATCTATTGTCCCTGATA